>NC_140592.1:1227120300-1232072800 GCF_964204655.1 Triturus cristatus
CGGAACCACTCCGTCATGAACACAGCTCAACCGTGGCTCATGACGGAGTGGCTCCGTCATGAGCACCACGCCACCGCGCTGCCCCCAAACCCCCCCCAGCGCTGCGGCGGAATTCCCGCCGCAGCGAAAGGGTTAAAGCACTTCCTTGATCACAATTGTTTCTAACGACTTGGTGACTTTCTTCACACAGAAAAGGAACATCAGAGTGACTTTGGAGTAGTACCCTTTGTGACGTCTCAGTCTCTAGGATCCACCCTCTTAGACCCTCCTTTGTCACGTCTCAGTCTCTAGGATCCACCCTCTCAGACCCTCCTTTGTCACATCTCAGTCTCTAGGATCCACCCTCTCAGATCCTCCTTTGTCACGCCTCAGTCTCTAGGATCCACCCTCTCAGACCCTCCTTTGTCACGCCTCAGTCTCTAGGATCCACCCTCTCAGACCCTCCTTTGTCACGCCTCAGTCTCTAGGATCCGCCCTCTCAGACCCTCCTTTATCACGTCTCAGTCTCTAGGATCCACCCTCTCAGACCCTCCTTTGTCACGCCTCAGTCTCTAGGATCCACCCTCTCAGACCCTCCTTTGTCACGCCTCAGTCTCTAGGATCCACCCTCTCAGACCCTCCTTTGTCATGCCTCAGTCTCTAGGATCCACCCTCTCAGACCCTCCTTTGTCACGCCTCAGTCTCTAGGATCCACCCTCTCAGACCCTCCTTTGTCACGCCTCAGTCTCTAGGATCTACCCTCTCAGACCCTTCTTTGTCACGCCTCAGTCTCTAGGATCCACCCTCTCAGACCCTCCTTTGTCACGCCTCAGACTCTAGGATCCACCCTCTCAGACCCTCCTTTGTCACACCTCAGTCTCTAGGATCCACCCTCTCAGACCCCCCTTTGTCATGCCTCAGTCTCTAGGATCCACCCTCTCAGACCCTCCTTTGTCACGCCTCAGTCTCTAGGATCCACCCTCTCAGACCCTCCTTTGTCACGCCTCAGTCTCTAGGATCCACCCTCTCAGACCCTCCTTTGTCACGCCTCAGTCTCTAGGATCCACCCTCTCAGACCCTCCTTTGTCACGTCTTAGTCTCTAGGATCGCCTTCTCTCCCCTCAAGCTACCAGCCGTGCTCATGTTGCTAACATTGTAGATCCTGTTCTGGTTCAACTGCTCCCCTCTCTTCGTGACCTTACGGCTCCAGCGCTATTGGTGATGTTCAGTTCTTGCCTAACCATGGGACTGGTACCTCATGACTTCAAGCAGAGCATGGTTCTGTGTCTAATAAGAATACCTGACTGTGACCCTCTACTGCCGACCAACTATCGTCCCATCAAGCTGCCCTCAGGTGCCTCAAACATTCTCAAAGCCTTTCTGACTAAATAGCTCTGCTCCTTCCTAGAATGGAAAGGAATCTTTGGCTAGCCACAACCTGACTCCAGCCATCACCGCGGTACTGGGCTACCACTGCTGCTGGTAATGGACAATTTAGACATGTGTAGTGGTAACACGGGGGAAACGTAAGATCTACGGCTTATGCTGTTTGTAGCCTCAGGACTGTGACCTCAAGTGCCACATGAAAGGCAAGTATCTTTTATCATCGTCATCAGAGAGGACAAGATCTGGATTGAAAAGTTGGGATGTGGTCAGAGATGAATGCAGGGGGTCTCTTCAAAGAAAGAGGTCTCAGTACTGTCAGCATCCAGAGGTGGATTGAGCTGCTTCGGCGCCTGCACTTAAGTCACATGTTAAGGTAACAGGAAGAGAACAGGCGCACTGCAATATTTTCATAAATTTGAATAACTATTCAAGGAGAGTTCAAACCTTAGGTTTGCACAAAGACATCAGACATTTGGAGAATTCATATGGAAAATATCAATCTACTCTTGTGGTTTTTGTATTTTTTATTCAACACTTGACAGTCCTTATTATCCAATAATATGGCTTTGTTATTTATGTTTGCATATTATTCCTGTACTTTAGGAACATACAGCACTGTGGACTTTATTAAGAAGTAAAACAGCCTAAATTAAAAGTGAACAACATATGTGCGGATAAGTGGAATGAAATATATCACAAGGGGAAATATTACATGATGTGACTATGTGGCCAAATGCTAGCCTTAGTCCAAGGAGACAGCAGGACACTGAAAAAGGGGTGCCCAGAGCAGGCTAAGGAAGAAGGAACAAAATATAGGAGTGTTGCAAAGGCATCCTGTGCCCTGGACACCCCCCAACTTTTTGCTGACTGATACTGGTGGTAACTGATTTTGACAGACCCTGGGCTCTGTCTAACCAGGCCCAGGGCCAGTGGTAAGCTGAAAGAGACACATTGGAATACAGTTAAAACACCTACACTAGGGTACACAATGGTATGGTGGGGTACCCCTGTGATTGGAATGACCTACCTTATAAGCCCCTAGTATATAATAGGGCAGGGGATTGAAACTACCTAGAAGTCCCCTGTAGCCCGGGGCATGGCTGTTTAGAGGCCAGAAGCCTTTTTCTGCACTTGCATGTGTGCACTGCTATGGCCTGAAGTCAGTTTAAAATCAGCCCTGGTGCCAGGGCTGCTTTTAAAAAGTAAATTGTGCCCAAACTCGACTTTGGTGGTTGGGGCACTTAAAAATGGATAGCCTACAATGTTTTGGCGTATTGGGGACCCCCAGGGTCTCCCCTAGGTATCCCAACGGTGGGGGGTCAGGTATTTATAAGGTACGCCCTTATAAAATGAGTTTTTATATGCCTGGGTAAAGTGAAATTTCACATTTCACTCCCCACATTGTGGTACAGTGCTACTCAAATTCAACTTTAATGGTAGGAGCACTGTAAAGGGAAAATCTGCAATCTTTCTACAGATTCAGAACTCCTAAAGTCTCCCTTAGTTGCACATGGTGTGGTGTTCCTGTAGATATAAGGCAATTACTTATAAAATATGTTTTTGTAAGCACTGGTGCTGGAAAAATAGCCCAAGTCATTTTTCCCATTGCAAATCCCTTGTTACATAGGTTAACATGGTAGGAAGTTATTGATTAATAACTATTGATAGGAGAGGACTAGAAATGCCATTCAAAGACTTCCCAGAATGGTATTAATAAATTCAACAATATAATATTGTTGAATTTCTCCTAAAGTGTACATACAAGAAGGTATAAGACTTTCTTGTTTGTAGGTCCAAATTCAGCCTTCCAGTGCTCTGCCCTGATTGGTCAGAGTTAGGTGGATTAGCCAGGCTGCCTTAAAGAGCCCCTGTGGTTAACCAGCTCTGCTGGGAGGGCAACGTGCTGTTCCATAGGAATGCCAGGCCAGGGGGAGGAGTTGTAAACCATGGGCTTCAAAGGCAGAGGGATGGCCACTGTGTCAGTTTCCACTTTACACTTTTGACCCCCACCAGACCCAGGATTAGGGAAGGTGTGTGCAAATGGTAGGGGGAGAGTCAATGGAAATAAGCCATCCTAGGGGGTGTGTTTAGCCAGCTCTTACCTCCTTGCTGGATCCCTGGATTGTCCTGCTGAAGCAATCTTGAAATATTTTCTAAGTCCGCTCCAGGGAAGTTGACCGGGACCTCGTCACAAGTCAAGCCGGCGAACCCTCACCGGATCCGGACTGGCTGGGAGCTTTGAGGGGCCTCACGGGAAAAAACTCCAGAAAAGTTTCTAAGAAAAGCTCCAGAAAAGTTTCTGAGTGTGAAGGTAGAAACTGAGACCGGGACCTGCTGCAAGCTGTAGCTGTCCAAGGCTCCCTCGCGGTCAGCCTGAAACTTTTACTTTGACCCGGTCTATCGCGAGCAGGTATCACAACATGGCGCTATAATCTTCTAAGTGCCATATTTTATTAAAACTTTGAAAATTCATATCTCCGGTTCCCTACATTGGATTTTTGTCGTTTTGGTATTATTTTAAAGATACAAATATTTCCTATTATTATAAAATTGGTTTTGGATTTTTATTATGTGTTGTGTCTTAATTATTTACTGAAATGGTGTTTTTAAATGCTTTACATACCTGTCTTTGAAGTTAAGCCTGTCTGCTCGCAGCCACGTTACCAAGAGTTGAGCATAGGAATAATTTTCTAAGACCTATGCTGAGTCCTATCATGTGTTAGAGGGCCTTATTGCCAGTGGCAGACCTACATTTGCCCCTACCAATAACCCACTTTTCAACAATGACACATTTTCTGGAGAACCACTATACATGTATATAAAGTCCACTTCGAATTATTGTATCTCAATGAATCTTACGGGATTACACTGAAAACTTGGCGTGAACCCGCCTCTCCTCAACCTGCGTTGGACACCTCTGTTCCAGAACATTTTGCCCTTTGGCATATGTGTTCAGTCCTTAACCATCATGATACTATACAGAGTACAGAATGACACAAAACATTGCACTGCAACCCCATGACCATTTACGGGCTATTGACAATATCTCAGCCAGTAGCCACTGGATTATGTTTGAAGCCCTGGCATGGAAATGTTCATCAAGGATTGCCTACTTCATTGCTTTGGTGATTCTCGGTGAAATATTCTCATAAAACAGACCATCGCTAAAGGCTGCTGCTGACATGGCCACTGGCTTCACCACCAGTACAGGACTACACGGAGTGACCTTTCAGATGTTCTTCACACTCTTAGCCCTTGCAGAGTGGTGAGGGTGCATTGGAAATCTCATATGCTTACACCGGTGGACATTGCTACTGCGCTCTCAAACACTTCACCAGAACCAGTTCCACTCACTACATTTTCCCAAGCATCCTTGTGGTTAACTTTCACGTGTAGGCTACTCACGTACACGGACTCACTCGTGTTTCTGTCCTTGGCTGGCTACCCTTCCCTTCTTAGAATATGCTAGTTTTGGCTGTTCTGTCGCAGATGCAGCATTCGTGGTCTCACCTGCTCAAGATGAAAGACTGCGGCTGAAATCTTCTGCACACGCTCAACAGCTCTCTCTGGGTCCAACTGTTCTTCGCTCCTCAGGATATCCTTGTAGAGGTTAAGCTGCCATTTCACAGCCGGATCATCAGACTGTGGAAGACATGTTTGTGTTGGAGAAAAACAAACAGTCTCTTTAATGGTGAGCAAAAGTGATGTTCAACAGGAATGTAATATTCCATGTTACTATCTGCTACACTACATCAAGAACCAACTTACAGCATCTTATGAAGGGGATCCTCCTGGAATAAAAAAGCTGCACCCACCACTAGGCAAATTCACCCAAAAAGTGCCCACTTTTAATTGCATGGAATGAGCCTATGTAGTGTCACTTCTTGAATGTTTATATCCATTACAGATCTCACTGCCCATCTCCACATACCAATTCACAATAAGGGTTCGTCAGATAGCCACTCAAATCGTGATTACTGCCTCAACTTAATAGCGTTGCAGGAATTGTTTCTGTCCACCTGGCATTTTATTTCCCATACGTAACCTCTAACCCGATGTGTCCTCCTGACTGTATTTTCCAAGCCTGAGCCATATTCCCTGTTGCTCCGCTCTACGAACCCAACACTCTGGCATCATTCCTCTGCCTATCTTTTCACTGCAAACCAGACTCATCAACACAACTGTCCTTCAGTCGAGATGCGTTTGATAGAATCTACTAATGACCAACTCCAGCTCTAGTATCATCATTCCCACTCTTTCGCAGCGAGCTTTCCTCCACTCATCCTTCTGTTTCTGCTCTAGTCCCTGGCTACTCTCAATCCCACTCCTATCCTTGAGGTCAAGTGTCCTTACCCATAGACCTGCCTCTGCCTCTAATCAGAAAATGCATAATTCCTCATTGGCAAATGTGGGCTGATCTACCCATTTGGGGAAGCTAGGTTCTTTTGAACTAAATCCCAGAGTGACTTACACCACATCACAGATAGGCAAGAAACAGGCATATGAAGCCAAAAATACAAGCATGAGTCATGACCACACTCTTTCTTAATGGACACCGAAAAAGGGGCGATAACACTCAAGAGCTCAGACCATACCTCTGCTATGCAAAATCCTTGAATGCCAATCAATGCTCTTCAAATGAAGTCACTGTACCTCCTTATTGCAACGCCAGAGTTTATTTGCTGATTGAGAACCTCACATTCACTGTGGGAATTTGGAATAGAGAGGCTGTTTGTGATTTATCTTCCAGGGCCAGGCCCCAGGCTTTGCCTGTATTTCCCTGGGTCTTTCCCCTCATCTATTCTCCTTTCTTGCATGCACAGCCACTCCTTTTACTCGCATGCACCAAACTCTCACAGACAGCTCTCCATGTACCACCTTTCATCATTAGTGGTCTTGTGTGCAGTACCTTTTCCTGCAGGTGCAGATTATTACGTAAATGGTCTCGGACTTCCTCGTCTGTGTCTTTCTGCAGAGGGAAGAGAGTTTGATATGAGTGATGTCAAGGGTAAAGAAAAGAGCTACATGACTCTTTATATCCTATTTCTATTTGCAAAAATGGTACAAATGTGGTCCACCTCAGCAACAATCTGATGTTACTTTCAGTTGTTTTTAGGATGTGTTTTTCAAACATACGGCAGACTTACAAGGCTGTATCTAGTCTTGGCTAATGAAATCAGTTCCTGGTCACCCGGGGTGCACATGTTGAGTCCAATGGGGAGCATCTTCTTGAGTGCTGCTACGATGAGGGACGTCTGTATGGAGTATAGATCCCCTCGTCGCTTGGTCCTTCTACGCTCTTGGTCCTGCCCTCCGGACTAGAAGAAGGAAACAGAGAGTGTTCAAATAAGGTCTTGGTATCACCCAAGGTGTGCCCTTACAATATGGAGTTAGATTTGCCCTCTCTTGAACTTCCTGTGTAGAGTCCAGGCCCTTTTTGCATTGGCACTATTGATCATTCTAATAACTAGACCTCCTCAATACTTACCTGAATGACCTACAGTGACATTAAAATGCTTCACCTGCCATGAGCATATGCCCTTAACTATATGCTTACTTCTAAGGTTCTTTGTACGGAGCATGAAACAAATTCCTTCACAGTGATTCATCTTCCATTCAAGACAGTTCAAGGTCGATCAAACTCTCGAGCCATGCAGTTTGCAGCGCCTCTATCACTTGATGTTCCCAGTTTTAGGAAGGTTTATTTGGGTTGTCAATCTTACCCGAGGTCTCATCAGTGCCAAAGCCCCTTTACTGACAATGGCAGCCCACTACAAATACCTTCAGTTGATGTTACATAAATGTCCAGTGGACTGTCAATTTTCATGGAGGTATCAATACAAAAGAATATTGCTCATACAAAGGCCTACCATATGATACCATGATACCATGATACCATATCTGGACCACCAAGAGCATCTATTAATCCGTTGTTCTTCCTCTTCTTGACACACTTAGATTACACAGTCTTCAGCTTTTGACAAAGTCTGTTAGTGTGAGAGTGAAACACACTCGCAAGTCGTATTGATAACCAAGTCAGCCCAGAATACACAATAAAAACACACTTGTTCAGTGTGAGGCTGCTCTCTAGTGTGGGAATAGGGTTTCCAAGTTTCCCATTTGTCACTAAGAACCAGTTTTGTCCAATATCTCTCCTAGATCCAAATGAATGCATCCAGGACATTTTGAGGATGAAAGGGACAAGAGCTTTTTTTTTTTAACTGCCAGTCTTGATACATTCCTGAACTCCAGATACATTGAGTTTTTCTGGCAGCACTCAAATCGCCCCCCTCCCCTCCTACATGCTTCTAGGGGTAAAAGCTGGCTTGTGTGGTTAGGTTTGCTCTGTTGCATCTCATGCTTCATTTCTGAACGTAAGATAGAAATAGGGTCTGTAAGTATTAGGGCTGCCGCCTTCGTGTGCCTTGGATGTGGTGCAAAGTAACTTGAATTGTACCCTCTGTGCCACCAGTAGCATGTACAGGTCTTTGGGAGCCAGAGAGAAGTAAAACAATTTTTTAAAGCTGAGACAGAGTCTGGTTACTTGGTTTTGCAGTGTCTGTAGTTTCGCCAGCACAGACAATGTTACAATATTCTAGTCTGGGTAACACTAAGGCCCTTGCCAGGAGGTTAGATCAGAATCTACTGAATATTAGGATGCCCCTGACCTCTATAGATAATAGTATTAGCAACAGAGAAACATTGTGCTGTTGCCTGTACCTGAGTCGAAGGTTGCTTTTAATGAAAAGGACACAAACTCCTCTTCCATACTGCGTGCCATGCTTCATCTTAGGGGTTCCCTCCTTACCAGCACAATCATTTTTTTTACAGCTGATTTGTGTTGTTGAAGAGTTCATTTATGAATATTATTATATCCTGGAGAAGTAATTTGTATGTGAAGCCGAGGTCACCTGTTGAGTAAAACGGTATCAAAGTAGTTTATATATTAGTCAGGGTTAGGAGCGTAGTGAGAGAAGGGAATCGGGAGGGGAACTGCCTCCTCCCAGTGTAAAAGGCAGAAGTGTAGCTGGTTAGATCACATAACAGGAACAGTGCCCAAGGCCAGAAACACAACAGGAAGAGGGCCCACTTGGCAGATTCCGCCCTCAGCACTTCCAAAGAGGAGATCATTCATGGGGCTGATGCTCTTGGCTAGCCTAAAAAGAACTCTGTAATGACATGAAACAGCATCTATCACCACTAGTTCTAGTCAAACCAGCAAAATACAACAAATGCACCATCCTCAAACCTACAAGGTTCATGAAAAGCAACCTGGACAGTGGGCCCTTTTCAGCTCTTGGGGCACAACTCTGGAACTCACTTATTTGGAGAACATCAGCAAGTACCAAGGGGCATATCATCAAGGGCAATATCGCCGCTTTAGAGGCAGTTTTTGCCGCTAAACCGGCGATATTTTTATCGCCCTGTCAGCAAGCTGTCACTAACAGCTGTTAGCGACAGTTTACTGGCAATAGCGCCCCATGTCAGCACGCCTCCCATCGCATCGCATCGCTAATGAGATGCAAAGGAGGCGTGCCTGACAAGGCTCCCTTGGGAAAATATCGCTAACCCAGCTTCGTCATATTGACAACGAGGGTTAGCGATATTTAAAATCACGTTAAGTATGCCTTAACGCAGGAATTTAACGTCTTTTAAATTCCTGACTAAGGCATACCTAACATGGGGGGTGGATTGTGTGGCTAAGACCACAGGCCCTATCATCTAGGATATCGCCGTTTTCCACCATGGAAAACGGCGATATCCCCACTATCTCTGGAATTTTAATCTCCTCGGCGATGCGCGTTGTTGATAACGTGCTAACCGGGCAATACATTCCAGAAATAGCCGGTGATAAATATGTAAGCACTAAGCGCGCTTTGCGACATTTATCGCTGGGCCTTGATAATATTCCCCCAAGTTTCCGGGTCTGGGATTTGTTCTTACAATTCAATACTTTCGTAGTTCAGCTTATTTTGTAAACGAAGAATTAAATGCTTGGAATGTACCAGATAACCAAATAGAAGTCTATGGCTGGAAACATGGTGTCCTGCTGACATGCAGACATGCAGTAAACAGGACTTGGCGCTTTGCAGGAATGTTCTGTGACCCTCAAACAGGCTCCTTTGGTTCTCGCATAAACAACCCTGATATTGGTTTACCTTTCAGATATTGAAGCACCTAACACTTTGGAACATAGCAAACAGGAGAAGAGGAACATGTTTTTCATGGTCACAGAAGGCAGGTTGAATAGTCCTGCTTCATCTCCTTGAAGCCTCTTTCTATCACTAGCTCTTATCTGCTCTCACCCCTTAACGGCACACATCATTTCAGTTATATTTTAGAACAGTCATGGGCTGCATGTTTGCCAGTTGATAGTTATCATGCAGTCCAAGCCAGGAGGATGGGTCATTGCTACATCCAATAGATCAAACATGAGCTGTCTCTCTCTTAGCTTCCCTTCCCCTGTATGCAGACCACTCAAGAATCCCATGGACCAGACAGAGTGGTCATACCTTATGTGAGCATCACTACATTTCCATTATAAATCCTTTGCAAAAAGTGTGTCTTTCTTCACCTAATTGGCTTTTGGTTTCTTCAGATACAAAGCAGAGCATGAGTTGTAAAAAGTCTTGGATTCATGAGCAGACACAATACATATAGTCACATAACTAAAGGGTGAGTAGCAAAGAAATTACGCAGAATACTAGAACAGCAAATCAAAGCTCTTACCACACCAGCAATAGAATAAAATAGCAGGCTCAACACTGCAACCAGAAGCTGATGAGTGACAGCCAGTATAGTCAGTAAGACAAAAGCAACATTTTGACTGAACTCACCTGTTTCTCTTCAAGAAACTCATCTGCTTCCTCTTTAGGAAAGGGCTCCATTGCTAACTGTAGATCACACCCTTCTGAACAACCTGGCAATGTTTATACTGAACACACTTAACACACCATACATGTCGATTCAATAACTTTTGGTATCTCCTGTCCAACTTGAAAAATATCAATGAAATGGTTTCAAAAAGAGAGTACAATTTTGGTCCTCATGATATCAATGTGTATCTCTGAACGACACGAAAACTGTACCAGTGAGCACACACACTGGATACATTTTGTTCTGATAATTAAATAAGTGATATTTAATGGAACAGTGGAAATTACCATTTTAAAGCTAATCAAACAGTTGGTGACTAGGACAGAAAGAGGCGTATGAACGATTTAAATTGTCTCTTTTGAGGGAGAGGAAATCTGAACAGAAACAATATGATCTTTGTGGGCAATGTGAAGGAAGCGGGCAGGTTTACATGTCCAATGGATTTGATTTCTCAAACTGTTGCACAGTAAGAGTGAACTACGGCCAATCCCTTTTGTACATGTGGGACGAGATGTCATAGAAGGTTCTTTTAAATCAAAATGACTTAAAGCTCTGGGTGCGTGGCTCTACTAAACAACTTTGCAACTTGACAAATAGAAAAAGCAATCTTAGACACAGCTAGAGATATTTCAGGGCAAAATGACTTAATTCAACAATCAGGAGGATCTTTAAAAGTACATAGGGTGCTGCTGTCCCAGGGCCTCACTTGGCAACAGAATCATGCTGTGCAGGGTTGGAAGAAAGGGCATTCACATAAGAACACGGGACACCATGGAAACATGGATATCAATTAATAGTGACTGGACGTTCACTTCTGCGACCATGCTATTTCCTGGCCACTCCACCATACCTCAAAAACCTGGAGGAGTGAAGATGCTCTGAGAAGACTTTCTCAAACTAGCAAACTCAATAGCATGGGTCAATGTGGAAGAGAGGACAAGGTTATGAACCAACATGGATAATATGTCCGGCATCTTAAGAAATATGAGCAGGCATCAATTGTCACAATTTAGCCTCAATCAGATAACTCAATCTACACTAACAAGCCTACTGGTTTCAAGATGGGCATTGGAAGCAGCCTCGCCATTTCAATTCTGTTAAACCTGTCAGCCTCAAAGCCACAGTACACCAACTGATTAAAGTAGGCTTTAGAGGCTGGTCATGATTTGGGGAAATTCCATGCACAAGTTGGGTTTGTTGCTTTAGGAGCACTTGTAGAGCATTACGAGTGGCTATTTTTTGTTGTCCTTAGTCATGGTTGACTATTGAGTTCCCAGAATCATTCTTTTCCCCATTGTTAAGCAGCATGCCAACAAACTGGTGGTCTTAGGTCTTAGGACAGTTCTACTGCTGAGATTTCAGCAGTATGTGGTCAATGCTGTTTTTCTCTGAGTAGAAAAAAATGATCTAACTTTAGAGAATGAGCTGTATGTAGGTGCAAGTTACACAGCTCATTTAGGACATTGAAAAAAACAAGCTTTTACTTGGATGAGTAATTGATACAGGCTCAATGCTAGGACTTCAGTCCACCTTAAATCTCTTTTAATATACACAAACCTGGAAAAAAAGAAAAAGGTGAAGATTTTGGGTTCACCTTCCAAGTATACTATTATTTTGATACTCAGATGAATTCAGTTACTAGAGCATCATTGTAACACCAAAGAGTCATGCAATTGTTTATTTATCATATAGAGTCTGTGCTGTTACCATTTAGACACCTATAACTAGTCACTTTGGTTACAGCATCTTCCTAGGCCAGACATTAAACCCTCACTTTCTAATTCTGTAGGGTCACAAGAAACAAGTGTATAGAAACATGTAATAAAGTGGGCATATGCTATTCAAGAAAGTCAGACTTCATATTAATAATGATTACCATACCAAAAATAGCTTTTTTTTTAACTTTCACCGCTCAGTTCTCACCACCACCGAGTGCCAAATGCTTGTCTCTAGCACAACACATGACACATACATGCACCCAATCGTACTACCTCGATGTATTTTCAGAGAGCCATAACTAATACCTCTGACAAGCATATCAATACCTTGTTATGAGTTACACAGCAATAACTGATGGAGAGAGACTCAACATTTACAACAATGACACAAAATAAGAATGATTCCAAAGCCAACAAACAACACCCACAATGTGTCACTATGAGCCAGTGGTGTCACACCAACTACAACTGGGAAAGGATGGGTGAGCACAGAGGGTGAATTTAAACATGGCTGAAATATCTCAGCCCCGTATGACTAAAGCCCCCTTGCTGTCTACTAGCTTCCTCTCCATCGGACTTGGCAGAAGGCTAGGGATGAGAGCAGCAGGGGCGAGATCAACATGGGTTCACCTATAAAAATGGATGGTGGTTGGTGGGGTGAGGCAGAATGCTAGCATCTAAGTGGGCATAAGTATTCCATGTGACACCTGGATTTGATATTCCCGGTGCTTGGTTTTGAAACAGGTCAGTCATATCAATGCTGAAACAACCTCCTGATTTAACTACTGTCATTCTACGACAGTGGTGGGGACTAAGGATGCGTAGCATGGTTACAGAAGGCACAACATAACAAGACTCAAGGCCTGGTGAGCGCAATCTGCCATCAGTATTAACTGTATAGATTTAAGTGTTGCACGGCAGAGCCACGGATGATGCATAATGAGGTGCTGTTTTAGGTTAGTGATAACACTGTATCATGGTGTGCTGCTTCATGTTAAAATGATCAATACAATGTTACTTCATGGTGTGCTGTTTCATGATAGGTGGCCACTAGAATGCTGCATTAAAATGTCCCTTTTCAGGTTAGTCGTCCCTATAATACCAAGGGTGATACATTGCTTTGCCCGTGTCTGACACCCTAATGATGCCACGTGACGCACTGCTACATGTGAGACAGCACTATAAGGCTGCTTCAGGATCCTTAATATTGCGATTGAATGTTATTGTGTAAAAAGAGGCAGCACTGCAAGAGTACACTGTAGTCCAAAGCTACACAGGAGCCAATACATATTTTCACCCAGTGAAGAGTTGCCTGAGTGATGTTAGCTAGGAATTTCTACTGCACTGTACTATTACATGGAACCAGATCCACAAGGAATACACAGGCCCACCATATGTGCATGTGTTCAGGGGGCAAAAACATAGGCAATGGAATCCTAAATTCTGTGTGACACCGCATGGGGAAGACGCTGTTTTGACCAACAATGAGAGAACAAGTGGAGCGAGGCCAGTTCTAAAGCTAACACATAGACACAGCATGCATATTGTACCTTCACTTGCATAGTCTGTGAAAGAAGAGCACAGGAAAAGGTTACATGTTAATACTTGGAAGTAGGGAGTCTCGAATGGGATTCAAAACAATCCTACAGCACCTTTACACAGAGATGCGCACTATTGTCGTGAAATGTCTGCAGTCATGAGAGGCTGATTCCTGCGCCCAATTCCTCAATCCTTGGACTGCGTCACACATCTTTAGCACACCACGTAACTAGGAATGATCAATGCTAGAAGCATTGACTTAGCTTTGGCAAGCCACTGAGAGATCAATGGCGTGTCTCCACATTCCCACTCCCCTTTGATAATCAGAATAAACCCCACCCCCAGCACAACAGTCTCCTGACACTTTATGTGCTCATTCAGAACAGGTAAATGGCACAGATGTATCTGCCTTACATCTTATTTTTATTCAATTATTCTTTTTAAAACTTTAATTAATGTCTAAAGAAGCACAATGAACACAATACTGCATCTGTCACATTCAGAATCACATGATCCTAGGAGCTAACTACAGGAGACAATACCTAACTGCAACCATAGGCACACCATAGGAGCGCCCCCCCGCCCAGTCGTAGCCCCAGCTTTAGCGAGTGCTGCACGGGCTGTTTCGAGTGGGGAGGGGGAGAGAGAGAGAGCGAGAGAGCCCTTACCACCTAACTCACAGCTATGAAGCAACACATGTAACGACCTAACAGAAACTACATATAGCAAATGTATCTCAATATTAGCCAGAGACAATTTCGGATAGGTGATCCCTAACATATCTTAAAATGTCCCCAAGTCACACCAATGTGGACAACAGTGTAGCATTTGTCTCCACCAGTTTCTTGCACAACATTATAGGCCAGATTCACAAAGCCATTTTATGCCTTAAGTACATGTTTACATTCAAAAATACCTCCAATTATGACTGTCAGGGATGCACCAACGGATTTCTGGAAGGCGTTAATGGATTTACTGCTGTGGTTTTTTCTGAGCCAAGGGATGGCAAGTGGTTGCTCTGAAAGTTTGTGCACATCTACAAACATATGTTTGTGACGATTCTCAAACGTAAATCTGACCTCTTCCCATCTTAAATATGGTTGGAAAGTCCCCCCAGCCATAGGCCAGAATACTCCACTTCCAGGATACGAAGGCAAACAACCACAGCCATATTTACTGAGGGTGCGGGGAAAGGGGTTTCTCCACAGAGCAAAAAATGCTCTGTACGTTTCCGCACAAGGGGAACAGGAGACCATGTCACATGTTGCCTTACATTTTCAGTACTGCGTCTGGGAGCGTACACTTGGTGCAGCTTTCCTGGTGTACTACAAAAAATGTTTGAGAATTTCTAGGTGTAGTAAATCTGAACCTTATTTATGCATACATCTATAGGTGCTGATTTACTTCTTTTCTTCTGAATATGTCCCCATAGCCTTGATGCAGCTAGTGAGCGACTGGACAATGTAACCACAATAACTATAATATGGCCAACCTCCACGTACTGAAGAGGAGCTCCAATGCAATACATCTGTAGAGGGAGCATGGAACCTCACCGGCGTAAACAGCTGAAGTCAGCAGTGGCTTAGGATCTAGTCTATTGTGCTTGACAGTGTATCACTACCCTTGACTAGAAGCACCCATTTCTGGGGCACTGCCATGCTAGATGAATGAAGTCTGCCTCACAGATCCTACATCTTTGGCACCTGGTCTCTGTGTCTAACCCAATACAATGTAAAGTCGAATCACAGTAATAATTTCAGTGAACAATTCTGTGCCTCTCCTTCCCTGATACCTTCTTAGTCCTAGCTCAGCAGAATGTTAATTGATCATCAGGGACTTGTAAACCTTCCCGTCCATCAACCAGTATAAACACATTTTTTACACATCTAATTTTGCTCCATCCCATCAAAATGAGCCCTCCCAGTTTTATTGTATCTGTTTTTTTCAAATACATGAGCCACATTTTTTACACATTTAATTTTACTCCATCTGATCAAAATTAGTCCTCCCAGATTTATGGTCCCAATTTGTTTTCAAATACATGTATCTTCACGTTTGCCTGTTTATACCTATACCCTTCGCTGAGTCTCTACATTCAATCTTTGTGTCTAAATAATGTCATTTCAACTAACAGTTCCCTAAAAGCCTTTAGTATTCATTCACGAAATGTAGATATACACGATGATTCATAGCCCTTGATATAGAGCTACTAAACACTTGTCTTTCCATTATCAAAATATAATTTTGTGGATTAGAAATTAGATTAAGATACCTGCAATTCTCTGCTCATCCCATCACACAGCTGTTTTGCCAGTCATCCTTTCCATGAGATAGCTACTGTTCCAGTAAAAATGTTGAAATCAGATAGACATCCAGTGATTATGGCCCCATCATGTAGTTATTGTGCCTTAAATATAGCTTATTGTTTATGTCACCTACAATTATACCCCATTATCTATTATATAAATAACAATGTACACCTTTAATATTTATTATGCCCAGAATCAGCTCCAACTGTTTCTCTTGCCAGTATAATGCCTAAAAGGGTGAGTCTCTGGCAGACAGCTGAGTCCACACAGGTTTTCAGGATTTGAGATGGACTGTTCGGCTGAGTAGCAGATCAGTACAGATTTGTATAGGGTGCGCCTCTGGGGCTGATTCAGAGTTTGGCGGACAGGGTACTCAGTCAGTCGCAAATATGGCTCATTACAATCTTTGCTAAACTCAAGACCGGCTGCTGAATTTTGTATTGGAGGGCCATAAGTTTTATGCCGACTGAGTAAAATGTACTATCGGTGTAACATTTCTTCTGACAAACAGAGTACAAGCATTGAAAGAAAGCCATTTGACCCTCTGCTACCATAGATTTGGGTTCTTTACTTTTTTATTTTCCCAAAACAAACTTACATTAGGAGACAGTTTAAAAAAAAACAACAACAAAAAAACTTTTCCCACGTTGACAGGAACAACCATGATAACAGTTTTTGCCAATGTACAGAATGTCTGTGAGGTTGTCAGACATCTTTAAATTTGGCAGGCAGAGTAAAGGCACGGTGACTGACTTAAAGTCCTCTGCCATCCTGCCTGCCTTCACTTCGTCTACCAAACCCTAAGTCAAGTTCTCTGTCTAGTGTGGCACAGTGGGCTACCCCGAGAGACTGCCAATGGTTTAACTATTTGCAAGCATTCGTCCCATTGCCATTTGGGTGTTTGATTGCCAGTAATTTGCCTGCAAACCTGAGAGCAGGCTGAAAAACATTTACAACGGTCTTGTCACCTTTAAGGCTGTAGTAACTTTACAAATGTAGTCTGTGACTAGCGATGGGCTTACTTTTTTGTGGGTGCGTGTCTGTAGTAGCCTGACCCTCCCGAAACCCCGAATTACTTCTCCCTAAATACCTCTCATTTTGTAGTACGTATTTCCCACGCACTCCCCCTTGCCCTCACCAATTTACTACTAAAATGTAGGCTTACTAATGCAGAGATCTCTGCACAGAAAAGATAGGAGAGAGAGAACCGAAGGTCTCTGTTGGTTACAAAATGCAGTTTGTGAATAGTCCCGTGCAGTAGTAGATTTAAATATGAGTAAATCTACTTGTTTACATATAAATTTATGAATCAGGCTTCACACTGTTTTGGAGAGCAGCATCATTACCATGCCGCTTTGACTTAGACCGTTCTATGAGGCATTTGTCTGTCCATGCTTTACTCAGAGAAAAAATTGGCTAAGAACGGAAGGCAGCAGATTTCTCAGCAGAGAGTCACCTACATGAAATCTCCCACTTTTGCTTTTGAGGATGTTACTTCTCTTCAGGTCCATATGAGTGCTTTAAGATTAAAATATTCTTGCAGGCCTTTCTACCAATTTATTTATTTAAAAATATTTGATACTATAATGCTACAGCTTAAATCATTGATGGCTATGCACTTTCGACCGTAGTGTTATTAGACTGTTATTACAAGCCATTATGTCTGAAAGATTTGTTGACCAAATAAAAAAAACTAAAATAGCATGGCACAGATCATACTGCTTTGTTAATTCTACTAAAAAAGGTAATGAAAACAGCTCGGACTAGTCTCCTGAATATCCATAGGAAGCCTACTGGAAGATGAATGTTTTAGCTGCTCTTCAAAAGCAGAATTCTCTCTGCAATGTTTGGCCATCAATTTCAGACTAACAAAGTATTACATGACAATAATTAGCATTATGACTGAATAGGAAGATTTCAAGGGATATGAAAAAACATACTTTTTCCCCACAGCTTGAGTGACCTTGTTTTAGAATGTACAGAATAACAAGTTACTTACCTTCGGTAACGCCTTATCTGGTGGAGACTATTTAGCCACAGATTCCTTACCTTAGAATTATCCCCAGTTGTCAAGACAAGATCTGGAAATGTTTTCTTGAGCAGTACACCTGCACGCCTGTAGGTGGCATTGATTGTCGTCCGCGCTGGATGTTACATGCGCCGTGCCTATATGGGTGCCATCCCAGCGCACTGCCATCAGTTTCTTTTCTTGACTTTCCATGCAAGGAGTGCAGAGTCACAAGGAACACTGACCACTAGTGAGGAAAACTAGGGCCCTCAAAAGAGGAAAAGCCCTGTCCCTAGAAATCCATTCACAGAGCAGAGAGGATGGGTGAGTTGGTAAGGAATCTGTAGCTAGAGTCTCTACCAGATACGGCTTTACTGAAGGTAAGTAACTTGTTCATCAGATAGAGGTTTCTAGCACAAATGACTTACCTTAGAAAAGATACCCAAGCAATATCTCCCCGGAGGTGGGTCTGCAAAACAATTTCAAACCAAAAAGTCCCGCAGGACCAAACGGGCAAAATGACCATACCTATGACATTCTCTGTCCAGGTAGTAGTTTTTTTATCCTCTTTTGTGAACATGTGCAATGAAGCCCACGTTGCTGCCTGGTAGATGTCCAGGACCGGGACTCCACGTGCTAATGTAGTGGTCGTAGCCTTGGCTCTGGTGGAATGTGCACCCATGCCCTCAGGGGATTTCTTCTTGGCCAATGCATAGCAGATTTTTTTATTCAGAACATGATCCATTGGGCGATGGTCCACTTCTGCACGCCCTTTCCCTTCTTCACTCCGACATACCCTACCAAGAGCTAGTTGTTTACCCGAACTCTTGTGCGGTCAAGTTAGAACAGCAATCCTCTTTTTGCGTCCAGCCGGTGAAGTAGCCATCTTACTTAGAGGATTGTGGTTTAGGGTAAAAAGTAGGCAGAGTGAGGGACTGGCTTCCATGAAAGGGAGTGATGACTTTCGATAGAAAGGAAGCTCTAGTTCGCAGAACCAGCTTGTTTGGGTATGTGTTCAAGTACGGAGGCTTGGATGACAACGCCTGAAGCTCACTGAACCTGTGGGTGGATGTAATTGCCACCAGGAAGGCCATCTTAATGGCAAGGAGCCTGAGAGGACAGTTTTGCAAGGGCTCTAAGGGCACGCGCATCAGGACGAGATTAAGGTCCCACTGAGGCATGACAAAGGAAGAAGAAGGAAAAATATGTTGCATACCTATCAAGAACCTATGCACAATAGGGGATTTGAAGATGGATGGCTGGTCAGGCACCTAAAGAAAGACTAAAATATCAGAAAGATGACGCTTTAAGGTGCTTAGAGCAGAGCTATACTGGGCAAGAAAAAAGAATAGAGTTAAGAACCTGAGAAAGGGGAGCAGAAAGGGGGTCAACCTGCTTTTCTGCACACCATGCCACAAACATTTCCTAACGGGTGACGCATTATGGTTTGGTGGAGGAATGCCTCGTTGCCAGAATAACATCGCAGACTTCAGGCAGAAGGTCAAATGCTGTTAACTGTAGCTGCTCAATCTCAACACAAAAATGTCAAGCATTGACCGGTTCGGGTGGAGAACCCTACCCTGTTGCTGTGACAGATTATCCTTCTGAAGGAACAGCCTAATTGGAGGACCGATGGCCATGCTCAACAGCTCGGATGGCAAACTCTCAGAGCTCAGTCCGAAGCCACAAGGATGACTTGGGCCCAGTCATTCCTGATCTTCTTGAGAACTCTGGACAGGAGTGGTGCAGGAGGATATGCATACAGGAGGCCTGAGCTCCACTCAAGACAAAAAGCGTCTCCAAGCGAGAGTTGCCCTTTAAACTCCAGTGGGCGGAACTGCTGACATTGTGTGTTCTCTGTGGTAGTGAACAGATCTAACCAAGGCACTCCCCACTGCTGAAAGAGACCCCACACCACTTCCAGATAGAAATGACAGTTGTGATCTGCTACGCATCTTCAGCTTTGTTCATCCACTCTGGTGTTCAGAGAGCCCGCCAGATGTTGAACCACCAGAGAAATGCCCTGCTGTTCCAGCCATGTCCAGAGATGCAGGACCTCTTGACAAAGGGTCCAAAACCCCACCCTGCCTTGTTTGTTGCAGTACCACGTGGCAGTAGTGTTGTCCGTTAACACCTGCACTACCCTTTTCTTGTTTGAGGGTATAAAACTCCTTTAATGCCAGCTGGATTGCCCAGAACTCCAGAAGGTTGATGTGGACTCCGGATTCTACCAGAGACCAGAGGCCTCTGATCTTGAGCAAGAGTTAGCATATTGAATTTCTCCTTCTTAAGGAAGAAATTGAGAGGGAGCAAGTCTAGGATAGGATGAAGGCCTCCGTCCTTCTTGGGCACCAGACAGTAGTGGGAATAACGACCACAATCTACTTCTGGCGTTGGCACACTCTCTATTGCTCTCTTGGTGAAGAGAGCTGTCACTTCCTGGTGTACCAAAGAAAGATGGTCCTATGTCAGCTTGTCGCAAGCAGGAGGCATGGGTGGAGGGGTAGTCTTGAAGCGGAGGGAGCAGCTCCTCTGGACAATCCGCAGAACCCATTGGTCTAATGTCATAGACCGCCAGTGGGGCAGGTTATGGCATATCATGCAGTCCACCGGTGGACTGATGGATGATAAGGGGCAGCGTATAAGAGTTTGGAGGCTGTGGCTGCCGGGGTGGTGGACTTACCTGACCTCTGTCTGCCTGACCCACTACGTCTGTGGGTACCACATACTCAACCATGCGGAGGCTATGAAGCTTGCGCGCCACAGTGGCTGGGTGGGTACAGACACTGCTTGAAGCTCATTATTTAAAAAAAAAAATCTTATTTAAGGCAATTTTATATAGCGCAAACTTTACCCAACGGTGTCAGAGCGCTTTACATAAGAACCAGTTACATTACATAAGAACTTCAGAGCACACGAGTTACATACATGATACAAACAGAAAAACACTAAATTCACATAAGAATGGTAGTAAGTATAAAGGTCTTCTACAGATACTAGTGGTTAGAGCAGCATATATACATGTTGCAAATTCGCTCAAGGAAAAGATACAAACAGATAAACTCTAAATCCACATACAAATGGTAGTAAGTACATAAGTTTACTACAGTTACTAGTGGTTAGAGTTACATATATACAAGATGCAAATTCACTCAAGATTACATTTTAAGAAGCAATCAGGGTTGGACAATTATATATAACATATTTGCAGAGCACCAACTTCATGCAGTCGTTAAGCCAGGCCTTCAAGTGCTGTTGCACTCATGGGTGGTGGTATTAGCTCCAGCTGAGTGAGGGAAGGAAGAGGATGCTTAGGGCAGGCAGATCTGTACCACGAAGTCAGGTCTCCCGCCGAGCTCCGGTACCCACAGTGAGGGTTCGGCAGGTCCAGTGCACCAACACAGCATTCAGGCCTCAGGACTGCTGACTGGGTCTGGCAACCTTGCTCCGCCAAATGTCCAGACAGCAGGCAATCTGGGCTTGCATGGCCACCGGCACTCTTCCATGGTTTCCGTGTCCTCTGCGGGAGCCTCCGCAGCTGGGAGTTTCACCGCAGGGTCGACCGGTGGGTGTCAACCCACACCACGTAGGATGCAAAGGATGACTGTGCTGTGCCCAGTAATCAAGGCCCCGCTAGTCCCACTAAACTTTCCTCAAGGCACCAGGGTGATTGGGCCAGGAAGCCTCGTTTGACTTAGCACCTCGTGGGCAGGCAATCCGGCGCACACATGGACGTTGGCACTCGCCTGCTCCTTCCGGGACTTCTGCATGTGCTGCGGCAGCCAGTAAACACACCACGGCTTTGGCCTGGCTGCTTCCCCTCTACGTCGTGGGCAAGATTCCAACGCCAACCAGAGGAATAAAGGTGGCCCAAAAGCATACAGGCATGCAGGGGAAATCTTTGGGATGGCTGTGGGAGCACAGGATAGTAAAGGATTTCACTGGGTGGAGACCGGAGCTCAGATCGACACGTCGGCTCCGGCCTCCATCTTGGATCGCTTCTGCAGCCACAAAAGGAGCAAAAGGAAGATTGGGTTTGGCGAAGGGAAATGGAAAGGCTGAAGGACCTGGCTATAGCCCTGCTGTCCTTGAAGCGCTTCAGCGATGAATCCGCATTGTCTTCGATGAGACAGGAGCATTAAAGAGCATCTCCAAAGGGATGCTTGGACATCCCCAGAAAAGCCAGTTGTCCTCAGCCAGGCATGGCGCCATAAGGCCCCCATCGATGAAACCACTCTGCCAAGTGAGTCAGTGGTATCCAGTCCACATCAGATGGTTAACTTGGCTGCATTTCCACCATCTGGAACAGCCTGGGAAAGGACGGCCTGGACCTCCTCCTCCTTTATGGGAAATGGTTGGTTATCCCACAGAGCATGGGAGTAGTGGCTCAAAAGGCACGCGGTGTTAATGGACGACAGTGCCCGGCTGGTGGAAGAGAACATCTTCTTCCCTAAGGTGTCCAGCCTCTTGGATTTCCTATTGGGAGTGCAGTAAAGAATGTGCCATGGGAGGAGGAGGCTTGGACCACCAAGCTCACCGGGGTAGAATATTGTGTGAGGAAGTTGGGGTCCCCTGCAAAGAGCGATGGTGAATCGCCCTGTTCACAGGAGCCCCTGTGCTGGGCTTGGTCCACGTCCCAAGCAGGACATCTGTACGGGCTTCATTAAAAGGGAGAAGCGGTTCTGAGGGGGATACTTCCGGCTGAAGCACCTCCATCTAGACGTTTGTCTTGACTGCCAGGAAGGTAGGCTAAAATCCAGGACCTCATGCGCCATTCTCACGACCATTGCAAATTACACTCCCTCCTCTGTAGCCGTGGTGGGGGGAGAAAGCATGCCAGTATCTGGAGAGGTGTCCAGTCTGCTGGCTTTAGACAAATCCTCACACCAGTCCATATTTAGGTCCAAGGGCTGGTATTCTTTATGGTCCAGTGACCCCTCCAAATCCTCCCTATGTCCTAGCCCATAGGAATAGGGCTTAGGCTCTTGCCTGGAAGGCATGGCTTGAGTCAGGCAATGCCCACCCAGCTCTGTGTCGGGGATCAAAATGGGGCCTGCGTCAGGAATGTTGGCATTGAGATAGGCATTGGGGGAAGATCAAGGTGGGATGACCGGCGCTGGCTCAGATCCATCCGTGGATCCAAGGGACCTCAATGGTGCGGGGGCCAGATCCATCAGTGTGGGTCCAGTAGGGGCCCTTCTCGGGTCTGCGGGGCTTGAAGTCACACCAGCGAGAGTGGGCCGCTCAAATATAAGGTGAATCATCTCATAAAGCTCATAAATTTGAGAGGGGGGTCGCTCGCTCCTGGAAACTCTGGGAAGCATGAAGCTTCCCTGAACTGCGGAGACAGGCCTCGAATGTCGACGCTCCCTCTACTTGTCACCCAATGGATGAGGTAAAGTTGAAGACCCCTTCGACTTCTTGCTCTTCTTTTTTCAGTGGGACATACCCGAGTGAACCTCTTGACCAGGATAGAGACTGTTGCATGTCGAGCCGCCAAGAGCTTGACGGACCGCTCCCTCAAGGCCTTTGGGTTAATAACATGGCAGTCCACACAGACCTTAACATTGTAGTCAAACTCGAGGCACCAAAGACAAATAAGATGTGGGTCCATCACCGACATAGGTCAGTGACAAGTCCTGCAGGGCTTGAAGCCGGCCTTCCTAGAGGACATTCCTGCCACACCAGGAGAAAAACTCTCATAAAACACATGACAAAAGTTGAAAAAAGCTCAGTCAAAAATTGACTGAAAGTGCAGCTCTCTCCGGATCTGCACTGATTGGTGCGGGAAGAAAAGAACTGATGTCTGCGAACGGGGGTGGCGCCTATATAGGCACCGTGCAGGCACATTCGGTGTGGGTGATGCCACGTGGAACCGATTAATGCCACATACCTGGCATGCAGGGGTACTGCTCAAGAAAACAATTCCGGATCCAGTCTGACGCCTGGGGATAATTCTAGGGTAAGGAATCTGCAACTAGAAGTCTCTATCAGATACTAATTTTCATAACAGTTTATTTCAAGCAGTCATGTTTTCTGTTATCTGGGGGAGAACGCATAGCCATATAAAATGTATTGGAATATTTTTTAAATTGGCTTTTATAGTGCTTTGTGAAAATACTTTATGGAGCAAGTAGAATTTACACTTATACGCAACACACACCTCTTTATTCCTTTTTACCTCAAGAAAGATCCAAGATCTTCTGTTAATAGTATCAAATGTTGTACTGTAAAGGATCTTATTATGAATCTAATCGTACATGTGAATTTACAGTTCTGCTAGTCTCTATCGGCAGGCTATAAAGTAGCCAAAAAGTGATAGACAGAGTCCACTATAAACCAAGGATGAGTCTTATTAGACTCCATTCCATCTTCCTTAGTTCTGCCTGAGATTGAAAAAGGCAAAACACATGTTCCAAAAGGCTACATGCACTGAAATAGCTGTTGTACTATGTGAGTAATAATAATATGGGAGGAAGCGGTACTTGTGGCTGGCATTCGCCCCATCGTCCACAATTAGCGTACCTCGCCTTGCACAAAGATTACATAATCTTGCTCTCAAGAGTTTCGGGCTTTTCCATGCTTACTAGACTTGTTGAATCGCGAGCACTGCAACATTGTCAAATAGTAAATAACATCACACACCACACACCACTGGATAGAAACCACTGAGTGTTTGCTGAGCTGGTGGTCCTGACAGATGGATGATGGGTCTAATATCTCCACCCTTAAATATCCCACTTACTTTTGACATCTTGCTCTTGTTTTCCCCTGTTAGAAATGCCAGATTGTTGATTTCATTCTGAATGACAAAATTTTGCTCTTCCCGCTTGAAATTCTAAAAACCAAAAGAACATAAAAATATTAATAGCTCAAACGGACAAAAATCTGCACAGGTCACATGGCCAGAAATGTCTCATACAAGACTCAGAAAAAGAATGAACATGAAATGTTTCTCTTACGTGGGATTTACACCAGAGAATGAAGACCTCTGCAACCATTCGAAACAGCTCATCAGACTCTCCGTCAGGTTTCTTCAACCAGCTGGCCCTAAGATGAGAGAGACAATGTGCAATGAATTCCATAGTCAAAAACTATATAACAGATTTAGGTCGGATAGTTAGCGCCAAAGCTAAGGCAACATTATTTTCAGAGTTAATATTGCTTTTTTTTTTGTTTGTTTTTTTGTGCATATTTATATAGCGCAAACTCGACCTGAAGGTATTGGAGCGCTTTACACGAGCACCGTATTTACATTACACATTCAGGCACGGGGAGATTAAGTGATTTGCCCAGAATCACAGGATGTGGACGCGACCTCGAGGCTCGAACCCTGGTTTCCTGCACCAAAGTCGGCAGTTTAAGCCGACGGACCACATCCTCTCCCCAATTTCTTTCTTTGAATTGACTTGTAAGTACACAATGACGTGTTGGCCAGAAGAATCAAGAGCAACACACAAGGTTCTGTCCATGTGTACTAACCATGGGGTAAATGATTTTCTTGTTATGGCGCATTTGTGCCTGGCTTGCAATTCAGAAGTATACAAAAAAGTGATGGATGCAATGTTGCAATTAATCTCAGCCACTGGTAATAGCTCGGGCCACATCCCAATCCATTCTTATTGTGCACACCATACCACCTCAGTTTGGACCCAGCCATATGCAAATCAGTCTTGACCCAGCTCCAAAGGGAGCATTCCAACCCGAACTGCCAGGCCAGGTGTCTTTCAGATAAGAGAAGGATTAGTTACTTACCTGTAATCCTAGTTCTCATCCAGGGGTATACTCATCAAAGTCATAATCTATGAATAATCCCCGCCCATGTGCGGGATCCCGGAGCATATAGAAAATACATATATATAAATATATATATATATACATATGTGAAAACATATAAATGCAGCCTAATAATGTTCAAAACATGGCAATGCTGTAAATTACATATTTTTGCATAGTAGTGCCCCCGTAACCCGTCAGGAAAAAAGGAAGCATCAGGCAAATTATAACACAGCACTGCTTTATTGCCATAAAGCAACATGTAATTGTAGGCATTCGCCAGTAGGCTGCAGTAGAGTATCAAGAATCCAAGAAAACTGACACCTTGCCTTTAAGGCATTAGAGTAGGGGGACCGTGCCTTTAAGGCCTGCCCGTGACCCCCTGCTCCCATGATGCACTACAGGTGACAGTTGGGCCAGTTCTTTTTGGCGGTGCCTCCGCACCTGAGTAGATCTGCCTTCCATACATCACTTATTTAAAGAGAAAACATTGCTCGTCCGGGGAGGTGGGTGGGTCGCTTATGACTTTGATGAGTATACCCCTGGATGAGAACTAGGATTACAGGTAAGTAACTAATCCTTCTCATCCAGGGGATACTCATCAATAGTCATAATCTATGAATAGAGTAGCAAGCCCATACCCAAAGTCTCGCGGACGAGCAACAAAGCAGTTAAAACATACATTAAAAGACACATCTTGTATTACAGTTATGCAAATAGGTTCCTCAAAGAGGCCTGCCCCACCTGGGCGTCGGCCTGTGCGTCTGAATCTAGGCAATAATGGCGCGTGAAAGTATGGACTGAGCGCCATGTAGCCGCTTTACAGATCTCAGACATGGGAACGTTGCGAAGGAGTGCTACCGTAGAAGCCTTCCCCCGAGTAGAGTGTGCTCTAGGTTTACCCTGCAGAACTTTGTGGGACAGTTGGTAAGCCAAAGCTATACAAGAGACAATCCATCTAGAGATAGATCTCTTGGCCGCAGCCAGCCCGGTATTAGTGGGTCCATAGTTAACAAAGAGCCTGTCTGACTTTCTAAGAGTAAGGGTCTTAGCTAGATAGAATTTCAAAACCCTCCGGAGGTCAAGAGAGTGTAGAGCTCTCTCCGGGGGTGTGGTCGGCTGAGGAAAGAAGGTGGGCAACGTGATCACCTGATTAATATGGAAGTCCGAAACCACCTTGGGCAGGAAGCTCGGATGAGTACGGAGCACCACCCTATTAGCATGAAACACCGTGTAAGGTTCCTTGCAGCAGAGGGCCTGAATTTCACTAACCCTACGGGCCGAAGTGATGGCTACTAAGAAGGCAGCCTTCCAGGTCAGATGTTGCAAGGAGGCCTTATGAATCGGCTCAAAAGGACCTCCCATCAGTTTAGAGAGAACGATGTTCAGTTCCCAGGAAGGGGAAGGAGACCTCACAGGTGGGTAAACTTTCTTAAGCCCTTCTAAGAAATCCTTTACCACTGGCATCTGAAAGAATGAGGTCTGGGTAGGAGACTTCCTATAGGCTGTAATAGCAGCTAAGTGTACTCTGATGGAAGAGTACTTTAACCCAGACTTCGCCAAGTACAGTAAGTAGGGGAGAATAACCTGTTCTTGACCCCGGATCGGATCAAGGGTGTTATCTCTACACCAGAAGCAGAATCTTTTCCATTTAAAGCCATACGACTTCCTCGTGGAGGGCCTCTTTGCCTCCCGAAGAATGCTCATACAGTCCGGTGGAAGATCTAGATGTCCGTACTGGATGAATTCAGGAGCCATGCCGTCAAGCGGAGGGAGGGGAGATTGGGGTGGAACACTCTCCCCTTGTCCTTGGTCAGCAAGTTCGGCAGGCATGGCAACCTCCTCTGTGGTACCTCCGACAGCTGGAGTAGATCCGGGTACCACCACTGCCGGGGCCACTCCGGTGCTATTAGGATCATCCGAGTTCTGGCCCTGTAGAACTTCTGAATCACAGCCGGGATGAGAGGGAGAGGAGGAAAAGCGTAAAGCAATGTCCTCGACCAGCTGATCAAAAGCGCGTTCCCCTGCGACCCCCGTTGAGGGAACCTGGAGGCGAAGACGGGGCATTTTTTGTTGTCCGCGTCTGCGAACAGATCGATGTCTGGTATGCCCCACAAGCGGAAGATGTCTTGAGCGACGCCTTCGTTGAGCACCCAGTCGTGCGCTTCGACGAAGTCTCTGCTGAGGCCGTCCGCCTGCACGTTCAGGGTCCCTGGCAGGTGAACAGCGACGATCGTCAGGTTTCTCGCCAGAAGCCATTTCCAGATTGACTGGGCCTCCAGAGACAGGACCCGTGATCTGGTCCCTCCTTGCTTGTTCAGATAGAACATAGTTGTGGTGTTGTCCGTCTGAACCTGAACATAGTCGGTCTGCAGGGATGGGTACAGGGACTTGAGAGCGAGATGGACTGCTCGTAGCTCCAAGAAGTTGATGTGATAGCTCTGCTCGGTAGCGGACCAGAGACCTTGTACTTGTAGCCGGCCCATATGAGCCCCCCAGCCCTGCATGGAGGCGTCTGTGACCACCGTCTGTGTCGGAGGCGCCTGATGGAATGGGACGCCGTGAAGCAGATGGGAGCGCTTCATCCACCACCGGATGGAATCTTTGGCGGCTTGATGAAGGGTAATGTGATCTTCCCAGCGGCCGGTCCTCTGCGACCACTGATCCTCTAGGTCTTGTTGCAGAGGACGCATGTGCAGACGTGCGTTGGGCACGATGTAGATGCACGAGGCCATGGATCCCAGGAGAGATGACACTTGTCTGGCTGTGGGATATTCCGTGCTGAGAAGCGTGCAGCTTTTTTGCAGCATGGAGGATAACCTCTCCTCCGAAGGACACACGCTTGCGCTTGAGGAGTCTAGAGAGGCGCCCAGGTAGTGGATCCGCTGAGTTGGATTGAGGATCGACTTCCGGTAGTTGACCTGAAGGCCCAACGAGTGTAGAAGATTTAGGCAGAACGAGAGATGACTCTGGAGTTGAACCGGGGTGGAACTTTTTAAGAGCCAGTCGTCTAGATATGGGTAGACGAATATCTTCCGTTTGCGGAGAAATGCAGCCACCACCGCCATGCACTTTGAGAATGTTCGTGGCGCGGACTTGAGGCCGAATGGCAGGACCTTGTATTGATAATGTTGGTGAAAGATGCGAAATCTGAGAAACTTCCGATGTTTCGCTGAGACAGGAATGTGGAAGTATGCATCCTGTAAATCGATGGCACACATCCAGTCCCCTTGGTGTAGATGTGGGAAGATCTGGTGCAGTGCTAGCATCCTGAATTTTTCTCTTCTGAGAAATCTGTTGAGTAGGCGGAGATCGAGGATGGGTCTGTAGTCTCCGATCGCTCCTCTTTTCTGAACAAGAAAATACCGGGAGTACACTCCCTGATTTCTCTGCCTGTTTGGAACTTCCTCTATGGCGTTTTTGGAGAGGAGAGTGGCAACTTCGTCCTTCAAAAGCTTGTTTTGGCTGGGAGGGAGTGGGTGTTTCCGTGGGGGTACCTGCGGAGGGGGAGATTTGAACCTCAGCAAGTAGCCACGCTCTACAATACTCAGCACCCATTTGTCGTTTGTAATTGTATTCCACTCTGCCAGGTGAGCGGTGACACTTCCTCCCACCGGAGTGGCGAACGAGTGCGGAGGAAGTAAGTTTTCACTGCTTGGGAGGTTGCTTGTTAGAGGACTGCTGCTGTTTAGCATTTCCTCTTCCTCTGCCCCGGCCCCTTTGTTGAAACTGGGACCTCTGTTGGTTTTGAGAGGACCATTGGGGCGTTTGAACGCGCTGGTGAAAGGCACGTTTGTCGCCCTGGCGAAAGCGCTTGCGGAACTCTTTGCGTTTTTCCAGTCCCACAGCCTTTACAGTGTCCAATTCCGTTTTCATCTTGCTCATTTGGTCGTCCGCATGAGCTCCAAATAGCGATGATCCATTAAACGGCAGGTTAAGAATCCTTTTCTGCGCATCTGGTTTGAGGGCTGTTAATCTGAGCCAGGCCGAACGGCGGGAGCAGATGCCATGGGAGTAGCCATGCGCGGCTAGGTCTGATGCATCCGCCGCTGCGCTTATTACTTGGTTGGCCACCAGTCCGCCTTCATGTAGGATCTCCGTGAAGTCCTGCCTGTCCTCCCTAGGCAATTTCTCCACGAATCTGGCCAGGGAATCCCATAGGGAACGATCATACCTCCCTAGCAGGGCTGAAGCGCTAGCGACCTTCATGTGCGCGGCAGATGTGTTGCACATTCTCCTGCCGTAGGAGTCCATCAGCTTGCTGTCCTTCTCAGGGGGGACAGAAGCAGATATTGAGGCTGAGTGAGACTTCATGGCCGCCGCCACTATCACCGAATCCGCTGGCGGGTCCGCCCTCAAGAATAAAGGGTCCTCGGCCGGAGCCTTGTACTTCTTTGCTATTCTCGAGGGGACCGAGCCCGCTGTAGCTGGTGTAATGAACGTGGCCATCGCTGGTTCTAACAATCCTGGCACCAACGGGAGCAGAGGTCTGGGAGCTGACCGATGGTGTAAAGTGTCAAAGATCACAGAAGTGGGTGCCTGAGGGGCGTGCAGTGCGATGTTCAACTTTTGCGCCCCTCTACCCAGGACGTCCGAGAAAGTTATAATGTCATCCACCGGGGACACTCGCGATGGAGGCGTGGATGAAAAAGTAGGGGAGTAGTCCCGGACTGAGGATCTTGTGGATGCAGTCCCAGTGGACGACCTGGTGCGTCGCCTCTTGTGGGAGCGTTCGCTTTGGTGAGCCCTTGATCCTGATCTGTGCTTGGACGGAGATCTTGGACGTTTTGGCGCGGTGCGACGGTCCCTGGAACGAGACCGGCGTGGTGAAATTGGCCGTGGATCCCTCGGAGGCGATTTACTCCTGCGCGGTGGGGAATACATGCGGGAGTAGTCCGATCCCGGACTCCGACATGCGGCAGCGCCCACATCTCGTAACCAGCGCGGTGACAGTCCAAACCGCTCTGGAGCCTCGGGTGATCTTTCTGGAGATATTTGCACGATGTGCAGTCCCGGAGATGATGACTGTTCTCCTGGGGACCTCTCCGCGGGCGGTCCAGTCTTCGCCCTCGACGTCGAATCCCTTGACGTCGACGACGTCTGCGTCACCATCGGCAAGTGTGAGGTATGCCGTTCTGGTCTCGACGCCGGTCGTGGAGACCTCGATGTCGATCTCCTCTTCTCTGGCACCTGACGTCGGCTAGATGACCTCGACGTCGGCCGTGTCTTCGACGTCGACCTCTCTCGCCGTCGACTGGGCGACTTCGACGTCGACCTCTCTCGACGTCGACTGGGCGACTTCGACGTCGACCTCTCTCGACGTCGACTGGGCGACTTCGACGTCGACCTCTCTCGACGTCGACTGAGCGACTTCGACGTCGACCTCTCTCGACGTCGACGTGGTGATCTTGACGGCGACCTCTCTCGACGTCGACTTCTTGACGTCGATCTTCCTCTCGACGTCGACCTTCTATGTCGCCGAGTGGGGGTAACCATCGACGGCGACCGGCCCACTCGCGGCGGAATGTACGTCGCCGCATCTCTCGACGTCGACCCCCTCGAGGGTGGCGGAGAGTGTCTCGACGTCGACGGAAGCCTCGACGTCGACGGAGACAGTTCAGATGTCACCAGACTAGCAGCCTTCGAGCCCGAAGGGCCGCCTCTCGACGCCGACTTACTTTTGCGCGGCGGAGACTCTTGATGGTGGGATGAATCCCTTGACGCCGAAGTTCTCTGCCTCTTCGCCGGCATCCTCGACGTCGACGGCGAACCTCTTGGACTCCTGGTCTTCTTGGAGCCCGGGGAGCTGGTATGTCGCCGTTTCTGTACTTGCGTAGCTGAAGAAGGTGGTCTTGATGAGGAATGCTCGCCTTCACGACGGCTTCGTTCCTTCTCCAGTCTTGCATGCAGTTTAATGCGCTCTCTGTCCCTCAGAGTGCGCTTTGAGAACTTCTGGCAGTGGGGACACTGGTCAGGATCGTGTTTTGATGGTAAACACACAATACACACCGAGTGTGGATCCACCAGTGCCATTTTATTACCACAAGAAGGGCATTTCCTGAATAAAGGAGACATTCTGACTGGAAAAAAATTGGAAAATTCACTGGAACCAGCAGAATTAGCCCTTATAAGCCAGAAAACGTCGAAAAAAGCTAGAAAAAGCTGTAATTCAAAATTTCAGTCAAAAAACTGAAGAGCTCAAGCTCCAGGATCCTCACAGAAGGAGCCGGAAAAAAGAACTGGCCCAACTGTCACCTGTAGTGCATCATGGGAGCAGGGGGTCACGGGCAGGCCTTAAAGGCACGGTCCCCCTACTCTAATGCCTTAAAGGCAAGGTGTCAGTTTTCTTGGATTCTTGATACTCTACTGCAGCCTACTGGCGAATGCCTACAATTACATGTTGCTTTATGGCAATAAAGCAGTGCTGTGTTATAATTTGCCTGATGCTTCCTTTTTTCCTGACGGGTTACGGGGGCACTACTATGCAAAAATATGTAATTTACAGCATTGCCATGTTTTGAACATTATTAGGCTGCATTTATATGTTTTCACATATGTATATATATATATATTTATATATATGTATTTTCTATATGCTCCGGGATCCCGCACATGGGCGGGGATTATTCATAGATTATGACTATTGATGAGTATCCCCTGGATGAGAACTCCTTGTTACATGCTTCACTTGACACTGGCAATCATTGCCACAATTCATAGGGTTTTTACCGTTACGTTTAATGGCTCATTTAGAAACTATGTACCGTTCTAAAACTTTCACTAGTAACCATGGTATTTGGCCACATTTGCTGGCACAGTATGGCATCCCAGTTGCAGTAACAGCACAATAAAGCTTTATGAATATGCCTGTGAGATGACAAAGTCCTTAAAGTAGGAAGGGAAACGAATGGTCTGGTTTCGCTCCTGGTCAATGAGGAGGCACATTTATACACCTGTTGAAGTGTATTCACAAAGGAGAGGACCTGCCGCCAGATGAGAGCTACATGGCGTCAGAGTGGCTTTAGAAGATTGGGATCAATGCCTAAGGCTTCAAAGGTTATCCTTATCTGATAATGGGTTAAATGACCGCACTTCTGTCAAGTGCTTAACTAACTGGAAAGACATTTTATAGTCTCTTGATAGATTGTTGGAAAGTTAGTAAAAATCTGTTTTGTCACATTGTTGGCGACCTCGTATCAAAGATGTTAACATACACTGTCCTTTTTTGCTAATTGTGCACGGCCACATCAACCTTACAATAAGGAACCCACAAGCCATTGAGATGTGCACATGGTAATGTGACACTTGTCTCTGTATTCCAGTATTTTAAAAACATGGAAGAATCGCATCTTTGCAAAGAGCAACAAGTATGTCAATGCATTAAGGGAACAGTTTCAAACCACAATCTTGTTCAGAAATAAACAGGACCTGGATTTTAGGTTTTCCATTTATGGAGGAGTAAATGTTAATACCATTGTCACCTTTGCTGCAGCAGCAACAACTTCTTTAAGCATTATAACATATTTTGACCCCACCTTTTCAATTCCTCGTAGACTGGGTGGAAATTGAAAAGGGACATTTCACTGCCCCATCTCATGGATGTAAACTGAGAGGGGACATTCAACCGCCCCATCTAATGGATGCAAACTGAACGGGGACATTCAACTGCCCCTCCTAATACCTGGCAAAGACAGCGACTCTGGGTTACCTTGCAATGATCTTACCATTAAAAAGGTTCCTCACAAGAACCGATGGTGAATAGACATTTTGGAAATTAAGTTGATTAAGGATTGTTGCAATGAATTCGTTTTTTATGATACTCACCAATGCAGTACCAGACCCTCTTCTGAAATCCTAGTCAGCGAGAGAAGCTAGCATATTATCATCATAACCTTTTAATTGGCCTCTGGAGTCTATATCAACTAAAATTGCATATCCTAAAATACTGTGCCAGGCTAATGCCTCCACTGCATTGCTCTACCTGTTATTGTCCACGTAGCGGATGAGCATGGGGTAGAAAGCATAAAGGTCTCTGCAGAGAACGGCAAACTCATCGAGGATGAGAAGCTCAGCTTCCTGGGTGTCAGCCTTGCTGTCTGCCTTCATCGCCTCCTCCTCCTGCACAATCTTCACAGCTTTCTTTTTCAGCTTCTCCAGGGTTGGGATGAAGTGAGTCTTCAACAGGTCAGGTTGGGCTTTACTGATAATTGGCTGAACATAAACTGTATGGTAACAAAGAAACAAAAACCAGTGCTTATTTCTGTTAATGTCACATTGGAGCTGCTAATTTTACTACTTTCTGACTCTTGTTCCTAAATGCATTGTGATTCTTAGTAGGAGAATAGAATTACATGTCATGGGGGACAAGGAAAATAGCTGGATGGAAATTCTGCATTCTCTTTTGTAAATCCTAGGTGTCAGTAAAGCCATAAACAAGGTAAAGCTATTTACTTGTAGAACAAGTTACTTATCTTTGGTACCATCTTATCTGGTAGGGACCCTATATATCCTCAGATTTCTTACCATAGAATATTCCACAGGGTTCAGGCTGGATCCAGACATTTTTGAGGAGTCCCTTTGCACACCAGTAGGTGGCGTTGTTCAGCTCCGCGTGGTGTCGTCGGCCCTGGAAGTTACGCATGCGGTGCTTATATAGGCGCCACCCCAGTGGGCTAACTTCAGTTTGTGACTATTGTCCGTGCCAGACGTACAGAACCATACTGAGGTGGTGTGACCAGTGTGCCAATGTGAGGTCCTGAAGGATCTCTATAAGATGAAATGTACAGTTTGCAGGGTGGGGAGGACGGGAGTGTCAGTAAGTAATCTGCAGCTAGATGGTTTTTACCAGATGAACAAGTTACTTACCTTTGGTAATGATATATCTGTAAGAGACATAGATCAGTTATGGATTCCTTACCTTAGAATTACTCCCAGGCGTCAGACTGGATCCGGAGAATTTTCCTCAGCTGTACCCCTGAGCGTCGGTAGGTGGCGTCGGTCGACTCGACGTTCGTCGTTGGCGTCGTGATCGCCGGAATGACGTCGCGGTATCTACTTAGATGCCGCCCCTGTGCACTGACATCAGTTCTTTACACGACATTCCACGCTAGAAGCGCAGAGCCATGCAAGACACTGACCACTGGTGCACAAAACTAGGGCCCTGAAGTCCCTTACCCTACAAGTTAGTTCGCAGAATCGGGAGGATGGGTGGGGCGGTGAGGAATCCATAACTAATCTATGTCTCTTACAGATATATCACTACCGAAGGTAATTAACTTGTTCATCTGAAAGAGACAATTAGTTATGGATTCCTCACCTTAGAGTAGATACCCCAGCAATACCAACCCCGGAGGTGGGTCTGCGAACTAAGTTCACACCAGAAAGTCTTGGAGAACTGAATGGCCAAAGACTGTCCAGGCAGTAGTGTTTGGTAAACGTTTGCAATGAAGCCCAAATAGCTGCCTGGCAGAAGTCACGAAGGGGGACTCCATGTCCCAAAGCAGTAGTGGCTGCCGTCACCCTGGTGGAATGAGCACGCAACCCCACTGGAGGTTCCTTTTTCGCTAAGGAATAGCAGATTTTGATGCAAAGAATGACCCATAGTGAGATGGTCTGTTTTTGCAAGGCCCAACCTTTCTTGGCGCCCACATAGCCAACAAAGAGCTGGTCATCCACCTTGAATTGTTTTGTGTGATCCAGATAGAATGAAAGCGCACGTTTTGGATCCAGCCTCTCCTCCTCTTTAGAAGGGTGTGGGAAGAAGGTGGACAAAGTGATGGTCTGTCGGGTGGAGAACCGTCCCCTGCTGCTGCGACAGAAGATCCTCCCGAAGGGGCAGTCTGGTTGGAGGATCGATGGCCATGTGCAAGAGCTTGGGATACCGGACTCTTTGTGTCCAGTTTGGGGCCACAAGAATGACTTGGGCCTGGTTGCGCTTGATCTTCTTCAGCACTCTAGGTAGGAGTGGTATAGATGGAAAGGCGTATAGAAGGCCGCAACTCCACTCGCGGCGATAAGCATCGCCGAGTGAGTGCCGCCTTGGAAATTGCAACGTGCAGAACTGCTGACATTGCGCGTTCTCTTCGGTGGCGAATAGAGCTAACCAAGGCTCTCCCCACCGCTGTAAGAGACCTTGCACTACCTCCGAGTGAAGATGCCATTCGTGATCCATCAAGCACCGGCAGCTGAGTTTGTCCACCCTGGTGTTCAGTGAACCTGCCAGGTGTTGAACCACCAGGGACATGCCCTGATGTTCCAGCCATGTCCAGAGGCGAAGGGCCTCTTGACATAGGGCCGGTCACCCCACGCACCGCGCACACTCTCTGCGAGTGAACCCAGCCTGCCCCCGATCCCGCCGAGTGCCGCCGCTGCCCGCAGCTGTGCTCCTGGTCTGCTGTTGGGGTAGCTCCTCTGCTGCGCTGCGTTGCTCCCTGCTGTAATCTTTCTCGTATTTTCACTGCGTGTCCCCATGTGTAATTTTTATCGTTTTTGTCACCACATTGTTCCCTGTTTAATTTTCAATGTTTTATACTTTCTCTGCTGTCTGCTTGTTGTGCCCCTGCCCTCTGATTATTCGTTTTGCTCCCCCTCTGTTGTGGCCAGCCCCGGTCGCGTTTCCCGCCCGCTCCCCGCCGCTGCCCCCCTGCGGCCCCGCCCCCTTCCCTCGGACTCCCTTCCCATTCGCCGCCCCGCTCCCGCCTCCCAGCTGCTCCTCCCTCCCACTGGGCGATATATTGCAGAGTGCACGCAGTGGTGGACAGTGACCTCTGACCCTCCGGGCCGGTCACCCCACGCACCGCGCACACTCTCTGCGAGTGAGCCCAGGCTGCCCCCGATCCCGCCGAGTGCCGCCGCTGCCCGCAGCTGTGCTCCTGGTCTGCTGTTGGGGTAGCTCCTCTGCTGCGCTGCGTTGCTCCCTGCTGTAATCTTTCTCGTATTTTCACTGCGTGTCCCCTGGTGTAATTTTTATCGTTTTTGTCACCACGTTGTTCCCTGTTTAATTTTCACTGTTTTATACTTTCTCTGCTGTCTGCTTGTTGTGCCCCTGCCCTCTGATTATTCGTTTTGCTCCCCCTCTGTTGTGGCCAGCCCCGGTCGCGTTTCCCGCCCGCTCCCCGCCACTGCCGCCCCCCTGTGGCCCCGCCCCCTTCCCTCAGACTCCCTTCCCATTCGCCGCCCCGCTCCCGCCTCCCAGCTGCTCCTCCCTCGCTCCGCTCCCCCCCACTCTCCACATATGGCAGAGTGGCAAACGCGCAGCGTTGACACGCAGCGGGCAAAGGTAAGCCCGTCTGCGCCCGTCCGCGCCTGGACCGCGCCCAGCGCCCGAACCCCTGGCCCCCGCAGACACCAGCCCACCCACCGGACCTACGACGCTACCGAACTCAACGCACTCAACAACGGCCGGATCTCCGGATGCTACCGAGCCACCCCGAGACGCACCCAAGGACCCTTCAGCTGCCACTCCTGCAAGTTCACCTGCATCCGGACCTGCACTGCACCCGCACCCACCAAGCCGAGCACCGGCAGCAACCACCTGAAGTGCATCCTACTCAACACCCGCTCCGTCCACAGACACGCCGTTGAGCTCTGGAACCTGCTCGACACAACATCACCAGACGTCGCCTTGCTCACGGAAACCTGGATTAACGCCTCCTCAGCGCCCGCCATCGCCATCCCGGACGGATACAAGATCACCCGGAGGGACCGCGGCAATCAGACCGGAGGAGGCATCGCCATCATCCACAGGAACACCATCCGCATCACGACCAACACCGACGACACCCTCACCACCGCCGAACACCTGCACTTCCAGATCCACACCGACCCCAAGACCACCCTCAGAGGCACCCTCATCTACAGACCCCCGGGACCACGCACACAATTTAGCGAAGACATCGCCGACTTCATCAGCCCGCACACGCCCTCCCCTCCGCTGACTACATCCTCCTCGGGGACCTCAACTTCCACCTGGAGAACAACAACGACCGCAACTCCACCACCCTGCTGGACAACCTCGCCAACCTCGGTCTCAAGCAGCTGGTGACCACCCCCACCCACTACGCCGGACACACACTCGACCCCGTCTTCTCCTCCAGCAAGGACATCGCCTTCAGCCACGCCACCGGACTCCACTGGACGGACCACAGCTGCGTCCACTTCAGCTTCAGAAAGAACACAATCCACCACCACCAGCAACAGGTTGCACGCAGAAGCTGGAACAAGATCACAGCAGACCAACTCGCCGCATCCCTGAGTCAGGACGCCCCCGCCAGCTCTGCGAACCCCAGCCAGGCCGCCAACAGCCTCACAAAGTGGATCAGCGACCTCGCCCCTCTGAGGACCCCGCCTAGCAGACCCGGCAGCAAGAAAGCCCCATGGTTCACCGACGAACTCAAGAGCTCCAAGAAGAACTGCCGAGCCCTCGAGAAAGCCTGGCGCAGAGACCCTACACCAAACAACATGACCACCCTCAAGCTCGCCACCCGAAAACATCACCAACTGATCCACACCACCAAGAAAACAGCATTCAAGGAACGACTGGACAACAATGCACACAACAGCAAGGAACTCTTCAACATCGTCAAAGAGCTCTCCAACCCCAACGCCGGAAACAACGACATCACCCCATCACAAGACCTCTGCAACTCCCTCGCCTCCTACTTCCACAAGATCGCAGACATACACAACAGCTTCAGCACACAACCGACGCACCCCACGACCGCACCAACGCCCCCCACCACCACCCTCCGCGCCTGGACTCCGATCAGCACCGAAGACACCATCCGCACGATGAACTCCATCCACTCCGGATCTCCATCCGACCCCTGCCCTCACCACGTCTTCAACAAGGCCGACGCTGTCATCGCACCCCACCTGCGGGACATCAACACCTCCTTCGACACCGCTACCTTCCCGGAAAGCTGGAAGCACGCCGAACTCAGCGCTCTACTGAAGAAACCATCAGCGGACCCCACTGAACTCAAAAACTACCGCCCCATCTCGCTCCTCCCGTTTCCGGCCAAAGTCATCGAGAAGACCGTCAACAAGCAGCTGGCCGCCTTCCTCGAGGCGAACGGATCCCTCGACCTCTCGCAGTCTGGCTTTCAGGCCAACCACAGCACCGAGACCGCCCTCATCGCAGCCACCGATGACATTCGAGGCCTGCTCGACAACGGAGAAACAGCGGCCCTCATCCTCCTGGACCTCTCCGCGGCATTCGACACTGTTTGCCACTGCACCCTAGTGCAGCGCCTCAGCAACGTCGGAATCCAGGAGAAGGCACTAGAATGGATCATCTCCTTCCTCGCCGGAAGGACACAGAGAGTCCGCCTCCCCCCGTTCAGATCAGAAGCCACCGAAGTCATCTGCGGCGTACCACAAGGATCATCGCTCAGCCCCACCCTCTTCAACGTCTACATGAGCCCCCTAGCGGCCATCGCACGCCAACACAACCTCAACATCATCTCCTACGCAGACGACACCCAGCTGATCCTCTCCCTCACCAACGACCCCGCCACCGCCAGAGCCAACCTACACGAAGGGATGAAAGACGTAGCCGAGTGGATGATGAACAGCCGCCTGAAACTGAACTCAGACAAGACGGAAGTCCTCATCCTGGGATCATCACCCTCCGCCTGGGACGACTCCTGGTGGCCCCCCGCCCTGGGCAGCGCACCCAAACCAACAGACCACGCACGCAACCTGGGCTTCGTCCTGGACTCCTCCCTCTCCATGACCAGACAAGTCAACGCCGTCTCCTCGTCGTGCTTCAACATCCTGCGCATGATACGTAAGATCTTCCGGTGGATCCCCACCGAGACCAGAAAGACGGTCACCCAGGCCCTCGTCACCAGCCGGCTGGACTACGGCAACTCCCTCTACGCCGGAACCACTGCCAAACTCCAGAAGAGACTCCAGCGGATCCAGAACGCCTCAGCAAGACTCATCCTCGACATCCCCCGACACAGCCACATCTCCGGTCACCTGAGAGACCTGCACTGGCTCCCGGTCAACAAGAGAATCACCTTCCGTCTCCTCACCCACGCACACAAAGCCCTACACAACCAAGGCCCAAGATACCTCAACAGCCGCCTTAACTTCTACACTCCCGCACGCCAGCTTCGATCGACCAGCCACGCCGTTGCCGCCGTCCCCCGCATCCGAAGAGCCACCACAGGAGGAAGGTCCTTCTCCTACCTGGCCGCCAAGACTTGGAACTCCCTCCCGACCCACCTCCGCCTGACCCAAGACCACCTCGCCTTCAGGAAGCAGCTCAAGACCTGGCTGTTCGAGCAGTAGCGGACCCCCCCTCCCCAAGCGCCTTGAGACCCTCCGGGTGAGTAGTGCGCTATATAAATGTACTGATTGATTGATAGGGCCCGCCCTGTTTGTTGCAGGACCACAAATGGCGGTGTTGTTGTCCGTGAACACCTGCACTGCTCTCCTTTTGACAGAAGGAAGGAATGCCTTCAGTGCAAGTTAGATCACCCGAAGCCCCAGAAGGTTGATGTGGAGCCTGGATTCCAACGGAGACCAAAGGCCTCTGATCTCCGCCTCTCCCATGTGGCTGCCCTGCCCCAGAAGTGATGCATCTGTCACCACTGTGAACTCTGGCTAGGGAAGGGAGAGGGACTGGCTGTTGACCACAATCCTGGTTCATTAGCCACCACTGCAAATGATGTGCAGTGCCCTCCGAGATCTGGACGCAATAGTAAAGATTCCCCTGATGCTGTGCCCACTAGAACTTCAGGTCTTACTGCAGAGCCCTCATATGCCACCTGGCATAGTTCACCAGCAGGATGCAAGAGGCCATGAGGCCCAGTAGCCTCAGGGTCATTCTGACCAAAACCCGGGATAGAGGCTGAAAGATTGGAATCATAGCCCGAATATCCCGGACTCGCTGCACAGGAGGATAAGCTCAAACTGCCCTGTGTCCAGCACCGCTCCGATGAAAAGGAGCTTCTGAGAGGGAATCAGCTGTGACTTCGGCACGTTGATAGTGAAACCCAGCGAATGCAGGTGGTTGGCCGTAGTCTGGAGGTGGGAGACGCCAGCCTGGGGCAAGCCCGCCTTCAATAACCAGTCATCGAGTTAAGGGCAGACTAAAATCCCTAATCCTGCGAAGATGAGCTGCGACCACCGCCATCACTTTCATGAACACCCAAAGGGCACTGGTAAGGCCAAATGGGAGCACGGTAAACTGAAAGTGCTTGTGGCCTACCGTGAACCATAGGTAACGCCGGTGGGCCGGCAGGACGGGGATGTGAAAATAAGCATCCTGCAAGTCCAACGCTTCCATCCAGTCTCCAGGGTCGAGGGCAGACAGGACCTGAGGCAGTGTAAACATTTTTAACTTCTCCTTTCGGAGGAAGCGGTTGACGTTCCTGAAATCCAAGATAGGACGCAGTCCCTTGTTCTTCTTGGGCACCAGAAAGTAGTGGGAAGAACAACCACAAACTACTTCTTGGGCAGGAACTTGCTCGATAGCTCTCTTGACCAAGAGAGCTGTAACTTCCTGTTGGAGAAGGGCCACGTGATCCTACAACATGCAATGGCTTTGGCTTTGGTGGGGTTGCTTCTTGGCCAGTGCGTATCAGATTTTTATACAGAGAACAATTACCCCAGAGATGGTTCTCTTGTGTGCTTCCACTCCTTTCTTCGCACCCACAAATCCAATAAAGAGTTGATTGTCCACCCTGATTTCTCTGGTACGATCAATGTAGAATGACAACACTCTTTTTGGATCCAGCCGATGGAGTCTCTCCTCTGACTTCTTAGGATGGGGGGGGGCCAAGAAAGTAGGCAGCGTGATGCTTTGTCCAATGTGAAAAGGCATGACCACCCTGGGGAGGAATGAGGCAAAGGTCCTTAGGACCAACTTGCCCAGAAAAAAGGTAGTATATTTGGTTTGAAAGAAAAAGTCAGCACTTCACTATTACTCCTGGCAGATGTTATGGCCACAAGGAAGACTGTTTTGATAGGAAACAGTCTCAGATGGCAGCGGTGCAATGGCTCAAAGGGTGAACACATTAAAAAGGAGAGAACTAAGTCAAAATCTCATTGGGGTATAGGAAAAGGTGTAGGGTGAATGTGTTGCAAACCTATCAGGAAACGAGTCACAACAGGGGACTGGGAAAGGGAGGGTTGATCCAGAAACCGCAAGAAAACTGTGATGGCAGAAAAAAATCCCCTTCAACTGTGCCCAAAGGCCTTTCTGGGCAAAAAGATAAAGCAAACAAAAGGACTTCAGATAAGGGTGTAGACAGAGGATCAATGGACGTAGCAGCCCTTAAAGCCACAAATTCATCTAATCAGCATTCGTATATCATTTTTGTTGAGGGACGCCTGACTGCCAGAATGACATCCCACACTTCTGGAGGGAGGTCAAAAACTCTCGACTGTTGCCGCTCAATCTCCATGCATGTAGATGAACAGTGTGCAGGTTCAGGTGCCCTGCCCCATCCTGTAACTGTGACATGAGATGCTCCCGAAGGGGCAGTCTGATCGGAGGACAGATGCTCATACTCAAGAGTTAGGGATACCGGAGTCTCAATGCTTAATTGAGGGCTATAATAATGACTTAGTCCCTGTCGTTCCTGATCTTCTTGAGAACACGGGGCAGGAGTGGTATTCGTGGCATGCAGGACTCCTGAACTTCAGCACGCAGAAGTGCTAACAAGAGAGGATCTAAGGTTCTCACCAATCTCTGAAGAGACCATGCACCACCTCCGGATGAAGACACCAACCGATCTGCAAGACATCTATGGCTGAGTTCATCCGCTCTGGGGTTCAGATGTTGTACCACCAGGAAACTGCTCTGATATTACAGCCATGTCCAGAGACACATGGTCTCTTGAAACAGGGCCCACGACCCTACCCGGCCCTGCTTGTTGCAATACCACATGGTGGTGGTGCTGTATGTCAACACCTGAACAAGCCTTCCCTTGATAGAAGGAAAAGAGGCTTTCAATGCCAGGCAAATCGCTCTCAGTTCCAACAAGTTTATGTGGAACTGAGATTGCGCAGAAAACCAGAGTACTCTGTTTTCCACAACTCCCAGATATCCCGCCAACCCAGGAGTGAAGCATCTGTAACCACTGTGAGTTCAGGTGGGAAAGCGAGAGGGGTCTGCTTCTGACCCAACCACAGTCCGTCAGCCACCATTGCAGATCTTTTGCGGTTCCCTGCGATATCTGGACCAGGTCGAAGAGATTCCCCTGGTGCTGTGCCCACTGGGCTTTCAGACACCACTTCAAAGCCTGCATATGCCAACGGGCATGTTTACCTGCAGGATGCAAGAGGCCATGAGACCCAGCAGGCTCAGAATCAGTCTCACTGCACTCCAAGATAAAGGTTGAAACATCAAAATTATAGCCTGAATATCCTGGGCTGTCACAGAAGATAGATCCAAAACTGCACGGTAACCAGAACAGCCCAGATGAAAGGGAGCATCTGAGAGGGAGTCAGGTGTGAATTCAGCACTTTGATAGTGAACCCCATTGAATGCAAGAGGTCCGACAAAGAGGTGGGAAACGCCACCTGGGGCAAGCTGGCCTTTAATAGCCAGTTGTCAAGTTAGGGAAAAACTGGAATCCCTGACCTCTGAAGTTGCACTGCAACCTCCGCCATCACCTTGATGAACACATGAGGGGCGTTGGTAAGACCAAAGGGGAGCACAGCAAACTTATAATGCCCATGGCCTACTGTGAACTGCAGGTAATGTCTGGGCAGCCAGGATGGGAATATCGAAATAGGCGTCCTGCAAGTCCAATGCTACCATCCAGTCTCTAGGGTTGAGGACAGACAGAACTTAAGCCAGAATGATCATCCTTTATTTTTATTTTTCAGGAACTAGTTAAGAAGATGTATGTTTAGCATGCGGAGGAGGCCTCTTTCCTTGGCACCAAAAAGTAATGGGAATAGTAACCACAACTTCCATCCAATGCTGGAACCCTCTCTGTGACTCCTTTGGCCAAAAGAACCAGTTCCTTCTGTGCAAAAGCAAAACGACGTACTCTGTCGGTGATCGGGGGATAATGGCAAAGGTGGAGGGGGTCTGTTGGAAAGGTAGAGTGTAACCCTGCTGGACAATCTGGAACACCCATTTGTCCGATGTTCTTCCCACCACTGGGTAGGTGGTGCTGAATCTTGCGGCCAACTGGGTGCTCATGATTCTGTGAAAGCATACTAAAGGGGCTTTGCGGCTGCCGGGGGAAGGGGCTGGGGGGGGAGCAACTTGGGTAGATTTCTGGCCTTGGTTTCCACAAAACTTGTGGGAGCCGCATCCACAGGCACGAAATAACTGAGGTCCCTGCTGGAGGTGGTGGCTAGGGGGAAAATTAAGCAGCTGATAAACCCCTATCATAGCCACGGAAGGAATGGATGGCAGAAGGCGACTGTTGTGGGCTATGGTGAGCCCGAACAACCTAGTGCGGGTCCTACTATCTTTAAAACGCTCAAATGCCAAATCCACCTGGTCACCAAAAAGGTGAGTGCCGCCAAAGGGCATATGCATAAGGTATGCCTAGACCTTCACTGAAAAGCCAGTTGTTCTTAGCCAGGTGTGATGCTGAAGCACCACTCTAGGAAGTTGGCTCTCTATGTAGTGTACTAAAATGAATTACACTGTGCAGAGCCCCCAGTGGGTCCTCAATTGGTTTACAGAGGCAAAAGTGGTAAATACTAGCACTCTCTTTTGTGGTAGTGTGGGTGAGCAACTAGGCTTATCAGAGAGTAGTGCTAAGCATTTGTTGTACACAGAAGCAATAAATGAGACACATACTTAAACAATATATCCGAGACCAAATTCGAAAAATACCACTTATTTTATATATGTTTTAAACTCAAGAATTCGTTCAAACATAAGTACAGTTTTCAATGTATATATTCACAGGTAAGTAAAACGGTCAAACCTGTGCGCTTTTGCGCCCAACGCAATCCTATGGGAGGAAAAGTCAAAGATGCATAAAGGTAGGTACTGTCGGTTTCAGGGGTTCGACTTCTGGGTTCGGAATAGTAGTGGAAAAAGAACTATTGATGGACAGAATGCAGAACAATGTCATACATGCACCCCAGTACAGAGATCTGGGCCTAAATCCATCGTTTTTTTGCTCACCATGCCATTCCAGTTTGGACCCAGCCATATGCAAATCAGTCTTGTCCCTGTGCCCTGTGGGAACAGTCCAGCCAGAACTGCCAGGTAAGGTCCTCCCTGGACTGGAAACAAGCATCCTAGGACCGGTTTCGGGGTTTCACCCCTCTTCAGCCAGGATACCTTGATTCCAGTGGCATGGAGAGCACGGGACTCACGTCTGAGCATACCCGTCCCACTCGGGGTGACAATGCAAAAAGAACTAGTGATGGACAGAATGCAGAACAATGTCATCCATTCACCCCAGTACAGAGATCTGGGCCTAAATCCATCGTTTTTTTGCTCACCATGCCATACCAGTTTGGACCCAGCCATATGCAAATCAGTCTTGTCCCTGTGTGTGCCCTGTGGGAACAGTCCAGCCCGAACTGCCAGGCCAGGTCCTCCCTGGACTGGAAACAAGCATCCTAGGACCGGTTTCGGGGTTTCACCCCTCTTCAGCCAGGATAACTTGATTCCAGTGGCATGGAGAGCACGGGAAGACATGGCTTGGCAGTTTGGGCTGGACTGTTCCCATGAGGCACAGGGTCAAGGCTGATTTGCATATGGTCATGTCTGAAATGGGGTAGCATGGTGAGCAAAATAACGATGGATTAAACCCAGATCTGTGACTGGGGGTGAATGTTTTGCCAATGTGCAACATTCTGTCCATCATCTTGTGTGTTCGGAATAGTAGTGGGCCAAGGTTCAAAGTAGTATCAGCAGTTCTTCGGGAACTGCCCGGGTTCTACCGGTAGCAGGGTGCTGGTGAAGCTGGTAGCTGGTGTGCTACGGAGAAGGGGGGCCACCTGAAAAGATGCTGCTCAGGGGGACTTGTGAGCAAGTATGAGGACTACTAAATGGGTGTTCAGGCCACAAGGGGTCTTGGGCCTTGAGGTGGCATAATCAATTCATCTGGACCCAGGCCTGGGGCCTTGGGAGCAGAGGGGTTTGGTCAGCTGGGCTAGGTGCGCAAAGATGCACCACGCGCTCAGGGACAAACAGCTGGCAGGGGTAAATTCAAAGATGTGATGCTGACGTCCCTCGATGGCTACTTGGTCCTGGTGCAGTGAGAATCCGGACTGGACTCTCGCTGTTGGTGTTTGGTTCAGGGTGTCTGGTACCCCGGGGGTTGGTGCTGCACGACTCCGATTGGTCCTGGTGTCTTCACACTCTGTGGGGAGACAGATCTGACCTTCCAGAGCTCAAGTACCTTCTTCTGGTCATCTGCGGCGTTGGTCGAGTGAGGGAACTGCAAGGTGGTGGACCAGGTTCTGCTTGCTGGTGCCTGAGGACTGCAGGGGAGTAGCTCCTCTACTCCAAGGGAGACTGTTGGTGGTTTTTTAAATGCTGGCAGGCTACCCAAGGTAGTTTTCCAGCTTACAGGAAGAGTCATTCTGTCGCAACTATCGAGAGAGGGCTGAGGACGGCAGGATTTCATGCCAAAGTCCAAAGTTCTGCTGCAGTTCTCGCCAGGCAGTGACTCTTCTTCATCCTTCTTCTTCTGTTGATCCATCAAACCTGAGTACTTGGGTTCAGGGGTGCCACCTAAATACTCAATTTAGGGGTGTTTACGGAGAGTGACAGGTAGTAGCCAAAGCGCACCTATCTTTAGGATGTTTACACCCTCTAAATGACCACTTCCTGTTGGAAGAGGGCATAACCCTGTCCTTAGAATGCTAATTCTGTCCAAAACAACATGGAGGAATTTGAAAAGTGGGGTCCGTGTCAGCTGGCCTGCCTTAGGTGTGGTGCTGGCTGAATGTGGGCACACCTCCTAATCCTGCTAATTTTCCCACCTGTCTTGCTGTCAAAAAGTGAGGTCAGGGGAGTGGGCATTGCTAATGATGAGTGTCCAGCCGTTGTACTCATTATGGCTTCCCTGTGCACTGGTAATATCTATGGGTGAACTTAGATATCACTGGGCCTTGGCCACTCCAGCAGATATGCCCACACATGGGTATAGTGCACCCTGCCTTAGGGTGCACTATACCCCTGGGTATAGTTCACCCTGCCAGGAAGGCCAGCCATAGGGTGTCTTACCTATGCCACATGTAGTGCTGGCAGGCATGTGTGCCATGTCAACTCTTCGATTTTCTCTGCACCAAGACACGTAGGCCGCAATGGCAGTTTGCATGAGCTTGGCGAGGGGTACCTTAGATTGGCACAATTCGTGCTGCAGTCCTTAGGGATCTTCTTTAGTTCCAAGTACCCAGTTACCAGGGGTACCCCTTACTAGGGACTTACAGGGAGCCTAAAGAGGTGCCAATATGTGGAACAATCATACAGTTTAGGGAAGGAACACTGGTACTGGGAACCAGGTTAGCAGGAACTCAGTACATTTTCATCTAAAGTTGCACCAGATACCAGGCACAAAGTGTGTGGGGGGCTTACTGCAACAAAAAAACACTTTCCTACAACCACCATGGATGCTCTGCCCAGCGAATCATTCATATCCAATTTGCATGTGATTGTGAACCGATTAAGAAGCTCCTCTGGGCTTCTCTTTGACCTATGACCCATATGCATGTAATTCAACTGAAATTTTGGAGCATTCTCTCCCTGTCCTTTAGAGTCTTTCTGGACAACTTCTGATGAAAGGGGCACACCTCTGTGAGGAAATCAGTTAGTCAAAGAATGCAGAAAAGAATGCAGAAAATGTAATAGTCATTTTCTGAATGTTATCACAAGAAGAAAAAGTTATTTACTTTTGGTAACAAACTTTCTGGTGGATACTCTATATAGCTTCTGATGATTCATTCTACCTGCAGATTCAAAATCTGTTAAACAGACCTAAAGACCTCGAACATGACATTGAGGAAGGATAGGCCTGAGGGGCATGGGGCTCTGGCAGTGAATCCTGGAGTAGGATAGAAGGAGGAAATAGCACTGAGTCAGGGTCCGCTAGCAACAGCCGTGTCAGGTAAGAAGGGAGAGCTATATCAACTGACTCTGATTCTGAAGACTAATCCATGGGGATCAGGGAGTGACTAGGGGGGGGTATTTTTCTTGTGTTTGCCACTGTCACATGTCTCCTCTTCTTCTTATGTTTATGTCTCCTTCCTTGCAATGACTTCGAAGCTGGGGACCCTGGTGACCTTGGGCTCGGTCGGGAATTTTGCTCACCCCAGTGGTCATCCTTGACCATGGACATAAAAGCTTTGCTTCTCTCTCTTTAATGGCCTTGGAGTGCATACACGAGCAGGATTCACATGACTCTGAATTGTGGTCATAACTGAGGCACTAAAGACGGATGTTGTGGGGGCCAGTGATAGACATTTAACGCCCACAGTCTGCACTGCACCAAAGAAATGTGGAAGAAGACTTTCTGAAGAAGTGCAGAAAGGAATATTGAAGAGCAACCACAGGATTCTCGCCGAATGTGAGGAAAAAAGGGAACTGACATCAGAGCACTGGGGTGGGCACTTTATGGCATCAATGACATCACAATGGCATTATTTCTGGCACCGATGTGTACTCACTACCCCCTACTGGCATAGAAGACCTAAGGACATTTTTTCAGATCTAGACTCACCACTGGAATATTTAAAAAGTGAGTAATCCGCAAGTATGCACCACAAAACCCCTACACAGAAATGGAGCCATGGTAAATTTGACAAAAAAGCTGAAACCATCCAATTGTGTAAAATGAATGACTACATTTCAAGATTTCAAATCAAGAGAAGGTTAGTCAAAAGCTGACTAGAAACCATTATTTTCTGGTTAGAAATTGCCAGAGGACAGGGTTCAGGAATCCTGTCTCTGGGGAGAGGAACATGAATGAGATGTTAGAGCTCCACTCTGTATTAGTAGGGGTCAGACATCAACCTTAAAGGCATAGTGTTTTATTCTGTCTGTACATAAAGCCTGATCCCTATCTGCCCATTCTCTTTTTGTCTAGCTTTTTGAAAAAAAATGTAGCACTGTCATTTAGACCCATCATTTAGAGCTCGGCACATACATATATGTTTGTCTTTAGTGTAAAGTGTTCTGGGATCCAGCAAATGAGCAGAGATATTAATTTCTCATGAAAATCAGTAAAGATACCATGATAACACTTAAAACAGCTAACGGTGCACCATTTATTATCAGTCACTTCAACAAATCCCCTACTATCTCTAATGGTGGCAATATATTAGTAACGACACGGAAAAGGCCTCCCACGTTTACCTCTGTCATTTCACATTCTAAGTCAATAAAAAAAAATAGTTTGTTGGTTATCTAATCATACGCATACCCTGATAGTATCATGGTGGATACAGAAGTCTCTGGCAACCTAGAGTTAAAGATAGGGAGGTAAAAAGGCTCCAACATTCTCCTTATTCTCATAGCTTTCCTGGGTTTCCTTTTAAAAGTATTTGCAAATTTTATTTGCACTGGATCGGGACAGCAAAGATTGGCCTTTTTGTTAAGGTGGACTTTTTTTTTATAGTTCCCTTCATCTTGAGCAATGTTAAAATATTTGACATGGATGGAAGAATAAAGTAAACTGGCTACAAAAAATGCCCTCCTGAGCTTTAGATAGTGGCATTTGGTTGGTAGCATCTGTGCTACCAACCAACATCAAAGGAGATCCATAACTTTAGAAAGCCTTGTGTTAGCACATGCTGTGCACCAAAGGGTTCAGGTTTTCTGTGTGATTAGTAAAGCCTCAAATTGGGGCAGTTTGAGTTGTTTGGGTGAAAGACTGTTGGCACCACAAACCATTAGCAAATATGATGTGCTTAATTACTGTGATTTCTGCACTGAACAAGTAGGACACCCCATCCCTCCGCCCCCGAGGAGCAATGTCACCAACACAACATCTGTCTTAGTTATCGAGGGTGTGCAATTATTGAGACTTTAACAGCAACATACTTCATTTCACAGGCTTAAGGTTTATCCTGCATTTAGACCACAATAATTAAATCAAATATAAATTGTGGACGCACCTTAAGTTGGAAAGCATAAATGGTCCTGGAACAACAGGCTGCTTTAAACTAAAACACACCCAGTGGTGACATTAATCAAGTACTAAAGTGGACGTGCTCACACAATTCTATTTGTTGTCAACGTTTCCTTCAGCACTGTATGCGCCTCTGAATCTTTATGTACGTTGTTCAATTAAATAGAAACTTCGGAACCTCATCAATTAGGGTGTGTGGACATAATATTGTCTATTAATCAATATTGCACCTACCTACAGGTGTTAATGGAAATATTCTCTTTTAGTGGACACCTGTAAATCTTAAAATCTCGTGCCTCCAAACCCGCTAATGCCTTTGCTGAAGGTACCACCTTCCAGAAGGTAGTACTGGCAGTGTTTGCCAACACGTATGAGCCTACACATCACATGAAGAAAATTCCACACAAACAAAATGGATTGCGTTTACAGAAAACTAAAAAAGGGATCTATTCTCAGAAACGTTTTATCTCCACCCTAAATCTGACATAACTCTCATCAGCAGATTTACTGTAGTGGCGAGCAAAATTTGCTGTGGCACTTAAAAACTGACAATGGTTTTTGAATTGTCTGCAACAAAGTTGACCCATTTTTACTGTTCTGCACGAAATCCAACATAAAGAACCTTAGTTAAGTAGAACAAGCAGCTGACAAACTGACAAATTTCTTGCAGAATCCTCAAACAGCACCAAAGTTATTAGTGAAAACACAGACACACATATAATAAACAATTTGGAGAAAACTTGATAACTCTTCGTAATTCCAATATCTCAAAAACTACTGTAATAAACTAAGCTAAAAATACACCTGGTCTTAGAAAAGTTCTATCTACATCTTTATTCCATAATAGTATAAATAAGCTGTAATTGCTGTATCGAACAGCACAATTGGTTTTGGACTTAAAAGATACGTTAATTGTGGCCCATCTCAAATAAATGTGTCTGCCACTGAACAGTGTGTATGTGTCAGTCCTATATGGTCAACCAGGTGTTCTGGTGGTATCATAAACCAAGAGACTGAAGGCCAGGTGGTTGGCAAACGTCACCGGAAGCCTGGGATAGTAATGTAGCAGTAAAGTGAATAAACTAACACACAAAACAAATCTTTCAATATGTAGTTAAGAATGCAGACTACGCTTTGCATCTAACACAATCTGTCTATAGAGAGACTGTTGAAGATATTTCCCGCAATGTGGCTAACAATGGACATGGATTGATATTACCACTTACAGGTTCAAAAAATGTTTGATCCCACTGTCGGAGTAGAGTGAAAATCTGCTCACACAGCGCAAGGGCATACTTACTGCCAGCTCCCGACAGTACCCAGGATGGGCGCTGGCTGGAAAGCAGGCAGGGTGCTGGCTGAGAAGCATGCAGGAGCTGCTGGGGCCGTAGATCTCCCCGGTATCCCCCATCCTCTCACTCCATCACCCACTATGGATGCTGGCCATCAGGGGCTGTGGAGTCCATGGGATTCCCCTGCAGCCCCAAACAAAAATAAACTGTGGGTGTCCCAGGTGGGACCACCTAGGCGGGCCACCTACACAAATAAAAATGATATTAAAGATATTAAAGAACGCATGAAGGAGAAAGAATAATAAATGAACGTCCGGAGTCACTCATTTATTATTTACTGCTCCATGAAGGAGTACCCGATAATGCCCTTTGTGGGCTAATTTAATATATTTTGATGCATTCTGGTGCCCTAATCTGGGCAAGTGCAAAAAAGGACAATTGATGGACGTAATACTGAACAATGTCAAACATTTACCCCTAGTACAGAGATCTGGGCCTAAATCCATTGCTTTTTTTTAACACCGCACCATTCCAATTTTGGCCCAGCATATGCAAATCAGTCTTGACCCTGCTCCCCATGGTAACAGTCCAGCTTGAACTGCCGGGCCAGATCCTATCCAGACTGGAAACAAGCACCCTATGACCGGTTTTGGGATACCACCCCTCATTAGCCAGGATAGCTTGACTCCAGAGGCATGGTGAGCAAGTGTCCCACGTTTGGGCATACCTGTCCCACTCGGGGTGACAAATGCAAAAAGAACAATTGATGAACAGAATACTAAAAAATGCCAAACATTAACCCCCAGTACAGATATCTGGGCCTAAATCAATCCTTTTTTTGCTCACCACACCATTCCAGTTTAGACCTAGCCATATGTAAAATCAGCCTCGACCCTGCTCCCCATGGAAACAGTCCGGCCCAAACTGCCAGGCCAGGTCCTACCTGGACTGGAAACAAGCATCCTAGGACCGGTTTTAGGGTATCTCACCTCATCAGCCAGGATTGCATGATTCCAGTGGCATGGTGAGCAAGGTACCCACGTCTGGGCATACCCATCCCACTTAGAGCGACAAATGCGAAAAGAAAAATTGATGGATGGAATGCTGAACAATGTCAAACATTCACCCACCGCACAGAGATCTGGGCCTGAATCCATCGTTTTTTTGCTGCAATAATCCAGCACTCCAAGGGGGTTATTTTCACTCGAACTTTATTCACTTGGTGATGGCATCTATGCGTTTCGGCTGCTACACGCAGCCTTGTTCACGATATAGATATATTAATATATATATATATCTCCAACAAAGAATGCCCACAAATGAAAACACCAGAAGTGTTTGAAACGCGTAAGGCTGTTGAAACGTGATGTGGAGAAGTAAACCGCGACTTGCAAGTCTTCAATTAAAGGTGTCAATACTCACCGGGAGTGGCGTTTTCATTTGTGGGCATTCTTTGCTGGATAGTTAGCGGTTTGCCTAAAACCGCGAGAACGCCCCGCTGCAACTTTGGCAGATCCAGCAATTGGACAACTGATTTGCATAAGGAATGGTGAGGTCCCAGTTGAAAGACTGGGAATAAACATTGTTGCTGTTTTTCTTGGCCCCCCATCAACCCACTGGGGTAAAATTAGCTGTATTGGGGAGCAGTGGTGGCACCCACTTGGATAGAAATGTGATGGACAACAAGTACCATCATGCAATTTTCTCACACGCCCATTTGGGCGGGACTTGGGAGAGATTATCAAGTGTTCATCACAAATGTTTGCAGCTGCTCTCTGCTTTCTTTTGCCCGTGAACAAGGACACAGAAGTGTTTGAAACGTGTAGGGCTGTTGAAACGTGATGTGGAGAAGTAAACAGCGACTTTGAAGTCTTCAATTAAAGGTGTCAATACTCACCGGGAGTGGCGTTTTCATTTGTGGGCATTCTTTGTTGGATATATATATATATATATATATATATATATATATATATATATATATATCACCTTAAAACTCCTTTTCCACATTTCCTTCCTTCTGGATGCTGGAAACAAAGAGCACGGACCACAGAATCCTCTTGTAATACCGCTCAGTTTATTGAAAAGTTCACACAACAGGAGCGGCAGCCATTACGCGTTTCGTCCCTCCCTGGGGACTTGATCACATGATATATATATGTGTGTGTGATGTCATGTGATCAAGGCTCCTTGGAGCCGAAACGCGTAATGGCCGACAGAAGCTTTTTTACCGGTACATAAGCGCATTTTGCAACACTTAAGAGCAATTAAAAATGGAGATAGATTTTACCCAGTGGCACGCCACTTTGAACGATTCCATAACAAGGACGTACAAAGTTAAGTTTATTTTGTCATTGATGCAATTCCTCCAAATAAAAGAGGAGGTGATAGACAAAAAAGCTTGCGGAAATTGGAATCTTGCTATATAGTAGAACTGAATACAAGAAGCCCTGCTGGCCTGAATATAGAAGAGGATTTGTATACTCATCTATAAGGTGTTTCTGGTGCCACATGAATAGTGTCATGAACAAAAGTGTAAATAATAGATATTTTTCTAGTACTTTATATCAGATTAGCTTAGGATGTTCCCTTACCCTTATTTTTTAAGTTTTGAAACACTGCACTAAAGCACTCTTTTTTATATACTACAGACTATATGAGGGCTCTCCTTATTGCCCACTTGGGCTATTGATAACCTAGGTGACATACAATATGAACTGCGACACTTCAGCCCACTATGGGCATGATTTTTTGTAATGAATCAGTCAAGAAAATGTTATTGATTTATAATTTGTTGCAGGATTTAAAATTATAATAGGAATAGATTTTTAGAATGAAATTATCTATTCCTTTGTTATGCTATCCGTTGTATAAATCATTAATACAGCACTTGAGAAACAAAAACGATGTTCAAAGGCCATGGGTCCTAATGGTCTCCCCATCGAGTTGTACAAATTGAGACCGGATACGCTGGCACCACATCTCCGATCGATGTTCCTGGAGGCCCATTCGTTGGGCTCCCTCCCGCTGGACCAGCGTCTGGCTACAATCGTGGTTATCCACAAGGAGGGGAGACCTCGGGACCGGGTTACATCCTATCGGCCCATTTCGCTACTGAACGCGGAGCCTAAAATTCTCGCCAAGGTCCTGGCCAATCGGCTGGTCGGCGTGGTGGGCGAACTGGTTCACCAGGATCAGTCCGGCTTTATTCCCCATCGTAACACAGCTCTTAACTTGCGGCGTTTGCATGGGGTGCTTGCACGTGTTCAGTACATACGGGAGCCGGCCATTTTGGCATCCCTGGACGCCACCATGGCGTTTGATACGCTTGAATGGCCATACATCTGGGCGATGCTTGCGAAGTTTGGCTTTGGCGCAGGGTTCATCCGTTGGGTCAAATTGCTGTATTCGGGCCCATTGGCGCAGGTGGTGGTGAACGGTAGAGTATCGGCTCCGTTTGAGCTGGGCCGGGGCACGCGGCAGGGCTGCCCCTTATCACCGCTCCTTTTTGCGCTTGCCTTGGAGCCCCTGGCAGAGTGGCTGCGGTGGGAGCCTTCCATCCGTGGTCTCCGTTGGACCCCCGAGCATGAGGACCGCGTATCCCTATACGCCGATGACATCCTCTTGTACCTAGCTTCCCCACGTAACTCACTTATAGTACTGGTTGATGTTTTGCATTCATTTGGTCGTAACTCCGGCCTTGTCATCAACTGGGCTAAATCGTGCGTGTATGTTCTCTCTGGGGAGGCGCCCGTTCTCCCGCGGGGCTGTCCGATCCAGATCGCCCGCAGGGATTTCGGTACCTGGGTGTCTTCATTACTCTGGACCCGGAGGCCCGGTATGATCGGAACTTGCTTCCCCCCCTCCAGCGCCTGAAGGAAGATGTCACGCGCTGGCGGCGCTTGCCGCTCTCGCCGCTCGGCCGGGCGGCATTGTTTAAGATGATGTCTCTGCCGCGCTTCCTCTACGCTTTGCAGAATACTATGGACCCCGTCCCAGTGCGCTACTTCCGTGAGGTGGAGAGTTTGCAACGCCGCCTGTTCTGGGACGGGAGGCCGCGTATCGCCCTGGCGAAGCTGACGCTTCCATGGTATGACGGCGGGATTGCCCTCCCGGATATCAAACGATACTATTGGGCCTCCCAGCTGGCTGCGATTAATCACGGCCTGTATGGGCCCGCTTTAAACCCGGCATTCGAAATGGATAAGATGCTTCCGGGTGGGGACTATAATCGAGCGCTCTACTCCAGCACGCCCGACGCTCGGCTGACCGGCCCCACGCGTGTCATGGTGCGAGTGTGGCACGCGGCTAATGTGGCGATAGGGTGGAAGGATCGTCTGACCCGGGCGTCACCACTATACGCGTCCGAGCAGTTGGGCTCCCTGTGGACCTCGAAGGGCTTCGAGAAGTGGGACATGATAGGCATTAGCAAGGTGGGGGATCTCTGGACGAGGGGAGGATTTAAAACGTTCGAGATGCTGCAGACGGAGTTCCACTTGCATGGCAGGGAGTACTGCACTGGGCTCCGTCTTCCCGGACGTTGCATCCATCCCGGAGTGTTCCCCCCTTGAGGATAGAGTGCTGGATGGACACGTTCCGGACAGCACGATCTCACTGATCTACAAAAAACTGATCAATGACCGCACGGGATTGCTGATTGCCCTTCGTGAGGCTTGGGTTGCCGATGGACTGGAGCTGGACGACGAGGACTGGACCCTTGCGGTGGCCTCCCCGAAAGAGGTGGCCATACCGGCCCGCCTTCGCTTCGTCCAGCTCAAGATACTCCACAGAGTCTACATGACGGGGCCGAGGCTTCTGCGTATGGGCTATGCTGTGGACGGGTTGTGTAAGCGTGGGTGTGGCGCTTTGGGGACCTTTCTGCATATATTGTGGGAATGCCCGGAGGTGGAGCGATTCTGGCGTGGTGTGCATGAGGTCCTGCGTGTGGTTACGCATGTGGTGCTGCTACCGGAAGCGAGGAGATGCCTGTTGAATGTGTGGGAACCTACCGACTACTCGGCGCCACAGACGTGGTGGGTGACTCTGGGATATATGGTGGCTAAGCGTGATATTGCTCAACTGTGGGGATCTCAGAGGTCCCCGACTGTCTCGGCCTGGAAGGAACATATGGATTGGTGCATGTTTCGGGAAAAGGTGGTGTATGTTGCGAGAGGTAAGCCTGGGACATGGGTGAAAGTCTGGGGCCCCTGGAACGCCTACCGCGGGGGAATCTGTACTCCACCGTTATTGCCCGATCCGTCGCCTGCCCCATCCCCGTAGCCGACCCATCTTCCCCGTTCCGGGCATTGAGTTTTACCCAGCCCTAATCCTGATCTCTTCCCCTTCTTGATACTCCTATGGATTGGTAGGGTCCCCCTCTCAGGGGAGCACATGCTGCTATTTCTGATTGTAGATTGCCTTGTGGTTTTTGTTTTTTCTGGTTGTTATTTCAGTTTAAAATGAAACCGTACAGTGGGGTCCGGATGGTGTGGCTATCAACGCTGCTAACTCCTGTGCATCTTCCTTAGCCGCAACGCGCGCTCTACAATGTGTATCATATGCTCCTTTTGTTTGCTAGCGGCCGGCCGGAAGGTTGTAGGCCCATCTTTGTATATTTTTTGAGTTTTGTAATAAACGGTTTCAAAAAAAAAAAAAACGATGTTCCAAGTCACTGTTTAACTATAGACCTAAAAACTACGAGTCTGTCTCCTATTTTCATGTATTTGTAGTTTTCACGTGATTTGCGTCACATGCACAAGATTTAAAATGGTGGTTTGTGTTGAAAACTTTATTCGTGAACAAGCCTGCTGGTACAGGCGAAACGCGTGGAGTAAACGACGAATAAAGCAGATTTAATCACCACATGGCGTCGTCCTTCCTTGAAAGTTTCGAGGCTGATGCGTGATATATATATATATATATATATATATATATATATATGCCACACCTTTAGTTCGTGATTCCCTTCCACCGGAATCTGAAAGGAACGGACATCACTTTCTGCGTGCAAATTTCTTTATTTTCGTGCCATTACGTGTTTCAGCCCCTTGAGGCCTTGGTCATATATATATATATATATATATATACACTTTCAAATTAAAAATGGTATAAGTGAAAGTGAGATTTTATGTAATTCATTGGGACTGAGAGGGTCAGGGAACTAATGCAACAGTCCTGAAACAACTAACCAATGTTCGCGATTGTTTCATTTTTCATAATAATAGACACTTCTATAATTTCAGTGATTGAGTACAGCATAGTATACAATTCAATATCAGTATATAATTCAGTTTCTATCATTTCAGTATCTTTCTTGTTCTGGCTTATATCTTACCGGCTATTCGCTTCATCCAGGAGGCCTCATCAATGCCCAGGTTGTTGTTAATGATCTTCAGGATGCTTCCCAGGACAATACTCAGATGCTCAGAGGTAACTTGTGTGCAGCATGGCTTGGATGGATCAGAGATATTCTCAGGGCCCCTCTCCCACCAGTAGGACAAGTAATTGCACAGCATAGGCAGCACCACCTCGATAACATGCGGCATTTCGGTGTAGCGGGCTCCCGACTCTGCTAGGCTGCTGATCTCCTTAATCAAACCATCCAAGTGAGGTATTTCTGTGCACATCTCCTCCACTGTATCTGGCATACCTAGTACTTCACACAGGATGGAAGGCAAGCAAGTACATTCAGAGGTTAATTACTGCAAAGAAACCCTACGACGAGAAAGAAGGGAGCTATTTTATACCAAATTTTCAAAAGCATATTGATTGCATGCATTTATATTAATAATCTATAAATGTGTTTCAGTGTTGATCTGTTGTTTACACATAAGAATATGCCATGATCAATATAGTAGGAACTGCTACAATCAAACTCGTGTTCCCAGGAGGATTAGTCACAGCTTGTCACGTTGTTTTAACTTTCTGCCTGAATTGCAAATTATCAGTTTGGGATCTTAAATATTGGGTAACGATTGCAGACTTCTGGGTCTTTGACTTACAGGAGTCTATCTCCCAGATGGGAACTTTTTTGTGTGCCGAAGTCAATTCAATAAGTAGTCATGGAGAGCAGATAATTTTAGAGAATATTCTGGAAACAGTTTACAAACATATTATGAGTCTCGGCCCCTACTAGTTGTTTGGATGTGGAAAAAGGCTTTATTGTTGATCAATGCTCTACTTGGAGGCAACAGAATGTGCTTTAGGATCAAAGGGATAAGAACAGGACATGCATTGCACTGAGGAGAGGGGAAGGTCTGGAAGCGATTGTATGGTCAAGAAGGGTCAGATGAAGGTGTGGTTTAGTGAAGAGACAGTCATTGGGAACCAATATGGTTTAGAAAGTAAGTGTGGTATAGGAAAGAGGAGGCCTGGTCTCCTCACTCATAAGAACAAGTTACTAACCTTCGGTAACGATGTATCTGTAAGAAACATTAGTTAGTTAGATTCCTCACCTTAGAATATCCCCAGGCGTCAGACTGGATCCGGAAGATTTTTCGTCAGCAATACCCCTTGCGCGTCGCTAGGCGTCGTCTGCGGCTCCGCGTCCGTCGTCGGCGTCGTGCGCCGGGATGACGTCGTCGGAGTACTTAGACGCCGCCCTCGCGCGCTGACGTCAGTTCTTGTACATAGCCTTCCGCGCCAGGAACGCAGAGCCATGCAAAGACCGACACTGGTGCCAAAATAAAATCTAGGGGCCTGAAAGGACAACCTTAACCCTAGATGTCAGTTCGCAGAACGGGGAGGATGGGAGGGTCGGTGAGGAATCTAACTAACTAATGTTTCTTACAGATACATCGTTACCGAAGGTTAGTAACTTGTTCATCTGAAAGAAACACGTTAGTTAGATTCCTCACCTTAGAATAGATACCCAAGCAATACCATCCCCGGTGGTGGGTCTGCGAACCAAGATCACACCAGAAAGTCCTGGAGGACAGAACGGCCAAAGAAGCCATCCCTCCGGACTTGGTTGTCAAGGCAATAATGCCTGGCAAACGTGTGTAGCGAAGCCCACGTCGCCGCCTGACAGATGTCCTGCAAAGGGACTCCCCGTCCCAAGGCAGTAGTAGCCGCTGTGGCCCGAGTAGAATGGGCGCGCAGCCCAACAGGAGGGTCCTTTTTAGCCAAGGAATAGCAGATTTTGATACACAAAACGACCCACCGAGAGATGGTTCGTTTGTGCACAGCTTTCCCCTTCTTAGCGCCCACGTACCCAACAAAAAGCTGGTCGTCCACCCGGAACTGTTTTGTGCGGTCCAGATAGAAGGAGAGCGCACGTTTTGGGTCCAGACGGTGGAGCCTCTCTTCCTCTTTGGAAGGATGCGGAGGCGGAAAGAAGGTGGGCAAGGTGACAGACTGCCCAAGGTGAAATGGAGTCACCACTTTAGGAAGAAAGGAGGGACGAGGCCGAAGGACAACCTTGTCCGGATGAACAGATAGAAAAGGAGGCTTTGAAGATAAAGCCTGGAGCTCACTCACCCGTCTAGCCGAGGTGATGGCTACCAGAAAAGCAGTCTTTAGAGTGAGAAGACGAAGAGGGCAATTGTGAAGAGGCTCAAAGGGAGTGCACATCAGGAATGTCAAAACCAGATTCAAGTCCCACTGAGGCATTACAAAAGGGACAGGAGGGAACGTGTGCGTAATGCCTTTGAGAAAGCGTGTAACCACAGGGGACTTGAAAAGAGAAGGCTGATCAGGAAGCCGCAAGAAGGCGGAGATGGCAGCAAGATAACCTTTCAGGGTGCCCAGGGCAGAGCCCTGCCGGGCCAGAGAAAGAAGGAAGAGGAGAACCTCAGAAAGAGGGGCGGAAAGGGGATCCACAGCCTTTGCTGTGCACCATGCCACAAATTTGTTCCACCGGCAGGCGTATACCGACTTTGTGGAGGGACGCCTGGCTGCCAGAATGATATCACAGACTTCAGGAGGCAAGTCAAATGGCATCAACTGCCGCCGCTCAATCTCCACGCATGGAGGTGGAGGCTGGACAGGTTCGGGTGGAGGACCGTCCCCTGCTGCTGCGACAGAAGATCCTCCCGAAGGGGCAGACGTATCGGGGGATCGGTCAACAGACTGAGTAGCTCGGGATACCAGTATCTTCGTGCCCAATCCGGAGCCACCAAGATGACTTGGGCCCGGTCGTGCCTGATCTTCTTCAGCACTCTGGGCAGAAGTGGTATAGGCGGAAAGGCGTACAACAGACCGCAACTCCACTCGTGACGAAAAGCGTCGCCGAGCGAGTGCCGCCTTGGAAATTCCAACGCGCAGAACTGCTGACATTGCGCGTTCTCTTCGGTGGCGAATAGATCTAACCAAGGCTCTCCCCACTGCTGAAAAAGGCCTTGCACCACTTCGGAGTTCAGACGCCATTCGTGATCCATCATGCACCGGCGGCTGAGTTCGTCTGCTCTGGCGTTCAGAGAGCCCGCCAGATGTTGAACCACCAGGGTGACGCCCTGGTGTTCCAGCCATGTCCAGAGGCGCAGAGCCTCCTGACAAAGGGTCCACGACCCCACCCCGCCCTGTTTGTTGCAGTACCACATGGCGGTGGTGTTGTCCGTGAACACCTGCACGACACTTCCCCTGACAGAGGGAAGGAAGGCTTTCAGTGCAAGCCGGATCGCTCTCAACTCCAACAGGTTGATGTGGAGGCGAGACTCCGCCGGAGACCAGAGGCCTCTGATCTCCGCCTCTCCCATATGGCCACCCCATCCCAAGAGGGACGCATCCGTCACTACGACATGCTCCGGTTGGGGAAGGGAGAGGCTCTTGCCCTTGACCCACTCGCAGTCCGTGAGCCACCACTGCAACTGCTGTGCAGTACCCTCCGAGATCAAGACATGGTCGGACAGGTTGCCGTGATGCTGGGCCCACTGAAACTTCAGGTCCCACTGCAGAGCCCGCATGCGCCGCCTGGCGTGATGCACTAGTAGGATGCAGGAGGCCATCAGCCCCAGAAGCCGCAACACTAACCTGACCGAAACCCGGGATAGAGGCCGAAAGATGGGAATCAGGGCCTGTATATCCCGGACCCGCTGTTCCGGTGGATGGACCCGGAACTGCGCCGAATCGAGAACCGCTCCGATGAAGAGGAGCTTCTGAGAGGGACTCAAGTGCGACTTCGGCACGTTGATGGAAAACCCCAGCAAATGCAGGAGATCCGCCGTAGTCTGGAGGTGGGAGACGACTGCCTGGGGCGAGCCCGCCTTCAACAACCAGTCGTCGAGATAGGGGAAGACTGGGACCCCTGATCAGCGCAGATGAGCTGCGACCACCGCCATCACTTTCGTGAACACCCGAGGGGCACTGGTGAGGCCGAAGGGGAGCACGGTAAACTGAAAGTGCTCTTGGCCCACCGTGAACCGCAGGTAACGCCGGTGGGCCGGCAGGACGGGGATATGGAAATATGCGTCCTGCAAGTCCAACGCTACCATCCAGTCTCCAGGGTCTAGGGCAGCTAAAACCTGAGCCAACGTTAGCATCTTGAACCTTTCCTTTCGGAGGAAGGCATTGACGTTCCGGAGGTCCAAGATAGGGCGCAGGCCCCCCTTGCCCTTCTTGGGAACCAGAAAGTAGTGGGAATAACAACCACGACCTACTTCTGGACTCGGAACGCGCTCGACGGCCCCCTTGGCCAAGAGAGCCGAAACTTCCTCGCGGAGAAGATCCAAATGATCCCCCGAGATACGGTGGTGCTGCGGTGGCATGGCTGGAGGGGTCGTCTCGAAGGGGAGGGAGTAGCCCCTTCGGACGATTTGCAGCACCCACCTGTCCGATGTTATGGACCGCCAGTGGAGCAGGTGATGGCGAACTCTGCCGCCCACTGGCGTGGTATGGGCCTGAAAGCTCGGACTAGGAAGGCTTTGAGGCGGATGCTGCCGGGGTGGATGTGGGCTGACCACGTCGGCCTCCATTTCCGCCACGGCGGAAGCCACGTCCACGACCGCGCGCAGGTTGGTTCTGCGGCTGGTGGCTTTGCGAACGTGAGGAGGCGCCCCTTCCTTGGCCACGAAAGGGGCGAAAAGCGGAGGTGTGCGCCCGCGGAGCCGAGAGGCCCAAGGACTTGGCCGTAGCCCGGGAGTCCTTAAAGCGGTTCAGCGCACTGTCCGCCTTCTCACCAAACAGGCGAGTGCCATCAAAGGGCATGTCCATGAGGGTGTTCTGGACATCCCCGGAAAATGACGTGGACCGCATCCAGGCATGGCGGCGGAGCGCCACCGTGGTGGAAATCGCCCGACCTAGCGAGTCCGTGGTGTCAAGCCCACATCTTATGGCGTGCCGTGCTGCATCCCTCCCATCGGCCAGAGCCTGGGTAAGACGCGTCCGGACCTCCTCCGGACACTGGGGCAGCACGTCCTCCACCGTATCCCACAGGGAATGGGAATAACGGTCCAAGAGACAGGCGGTATTTAAAGACCGCAGGCCCAAACTAAGGGACGAGAACAGTTTCTTGCCAAACTGCTCGAGTCTCTTGGAATCCCGGTCCGGCGGAGCGGTCGGGAAGGAGGATTGGGAAGTAGAGGCCTGGATAACCAGACTCTCGGGGGTGGGGTGTTGGGACAGGAAGCTGGGGTCGCCCGGAGCAGGGCGGTGGCGCCTGGCAACGTTCCTATCCACAGGAGGAACTGTGGAGGGCTTGGACCAGGTGCCCTGCAGAACGTCAGTGAGGGCCTCGTTAAACGGCAGCAGAGGCTCAGTGGAGCTTGCTGAGGTTTGAAGCACCTCAGTGAGGATGTTGGTCCTCACAGCCACGGCAGGCAACTCGAGCCCAAGGGCCTCAGCCGCCTTGCGCAGCACCACAGAAAATGCTGCACCCTCCTCCGAAGCCACGGTCGGAGGAGAAGTGAATCCAGCGTCTGGCGAGGTGTCCAGCCCGCTGGCCTCCCCCAGTTCATCTGCCCAGTCCTGAGAAAGCTGTGACTGAACAGCCAGAGGGTCCTCGAACCCCTCCCAGTCGCCCCCTTCTTCCGATTCCTGATAAACAGGAGGAATGATCGGAACCGGACTGTAGAGATGGTAGGTCTCTAGCGGCGTCGGATGCGGCGTCGGCGGACGCCGTGCCGGCGTCGGGTCCGGATGAGGGCTAAACTGGGGCGTCGGCGTCACAGGCGTCGGCGTCGGCGGCGCCGGTGACGGCGTCGGTGGTTCAGGCGTCGGCGCCGGTGGAGGAGTGACAAGGTCAACCGGCGTCGACTGGGGCCCAGGCATGGGCCCCGCGGGGACCTGCGGCGTCGAGACCGGAGTCGTCGACGGCGCCGGGGCCGGAGCCGCCGGCACGCGAGGTCGCCCAGTCGAGCCCGCGGGGCCCGAAGGCGCGCCAGCGGGCGTCGACGGCGGGGCCAGGCTCCTCATGGCCGAGAGGAAGGCACTGATCTCCGCCGGCGCCGCGTCAGCCCCAGGGACCGGAAGGTATGGGGGCGGACGCGGCACCTGCGGCTCCGCCGGAGCCGCGGGGGTGGAACCACTTGGACCCTCGGCCGAGTCGCGCGACCGGCGAGGGGAGTCCGAAGAGCGATGTCGCCTCTTGGACTTCTTTGAGTGTTTGGACTTACCCGACGACTTGGAGCCCGACGATCGATGGTGGCGTCGGCTAGGGCTCCGCGAGCGATCCTTGGACCTCCTCCTGGACCGGGATCGCGCACGACGCGGAGCCGAGTGGCGAAGCTCGAGAAGCTTGCGGGACCGCTCCCGCCTAGCCTTCGAAGTCAAGGCCTGACAGTCGTTGCACGACTCCGCGTCGTGGTCGAGGCCTAAGCAGTAGAGGCACCGGCGGTGGTGATCGGTCACCGACATCAGTCGATGACAATCCTCACAAGCCTTGAACCCAGGCATCCTACCGGCACCAGATGTCGACAGACAAGGATCAAAAATGATCAAAAAGATTTAGTCAAAAAAGACTAAAAGGGGTAGCTCTCCCGGATCTGCGCTTACTGGCGCGGAAAAAAGAAGAACTGACGTCAGCGCGCGAGGGCGGCGTCTAAGTACTCCGACGACGTCATCCCGGCGCACGACGCCGACGACGGACGCGGAGCCGCAGACGACGCCTAGCGACGCGCAAGGGGTATTGCTGACGAAAAATCTTCCGGATCCAGTCTGACGCCTGGGGATATTCTAAGGTGAGGAATCTAACTAACGTGTTTCTTTCAGATAATATGTTCAGGTCAAGAGGTGTTGTCAAGTGAAAATATGTGGGAAAGCCAGATGTTATCTTCTGTATTCAGGAGAATACAAGTCCCAATGAGAGTAGGTGTGGCCTGACGAGATGTTGGAGTGTAATAGGGATGTTGTCTAGTCATTGAGAGATTTAGAATAGTCGCAATGATTGCGGTACAGTGAAATGTGACTTCTAAGATGTTGCACAATGGAAAGGCTTACTAGTGGAGTCAGATAGATGAATATTTAGCAAAGAAGTGTGTTGTCTGGACAGTATTGTTTTGTATTATGTACTGTGCTGTGTTTATGGTTTTAATTGACTAATAAACAATATATATTATCAGTAATAAGCTCTTTCTAGATATTTGACTGACTTTACTATAGACGTACCAGCTGCCATGAAACACAACCCTTCCAAAGGCATGGGCCATGTAGAAGCTCAGGCTTTCCTCAGGCCCTGGCCTTGTTGTGGCATGAGCGATATTGTTGCTTAGGCCTTCCAAAGGCAAGGGCCTTTGAGCAAATCTCCTAATTTACCAAAATACTAATGCACATCTTTATTTAATCATGGTTCATGAATGATGAATCCAAGCACAAGCAAGAGAATCATCTTGAATGTGGAAGTGATAAAGTAAAACCAGAAAACCTTCTTAAACTAGCGCATATCCGTCTTCCCAAAACCTTGCACTAGGAAAGGGAAGTTATACTAACCGGGTGCTGCCAAAATTCAGTTCGATTACATCTGAGTTTCTTTCTAACTCCAGAACACATGATTTTATTGTAGCATTTGCAGCAACTCTGGGTGTCCAACATCTCAAAGGTTTGAAAAAAGGTGTAGAGAAGATTCTGCTTCTTAGGCATCACTTCTGAAGAATGGTTACTTCCCACGAGTTTCAAACAGGTGGGCATAGAGCATGTAGGAAGTTAAAACCAACGTAGCTGCTGTTCAGTGTCACAAAATGGAGGTCTCAGCCTTGCGCTCTCATCAGGTGTATTTTTTCAGTATGAACACCATCACAAATTATGCAAATCAGAGACACTATTAGCAATCATAAAGCAGAGGTGGTTGTCAAACTTACCCATTAGAAATGTTAAGAGTGATAAGTTAAGAAATAAGAAGGGACTAATGGTTCAGGTTTTGCCCCCTACCCACTTACTGCATACAACTGCGTTCCTCAGTTGGTCACCTACTGCTGTTGGCTCCTTCCTCCAGATGATCGTGGTGGGAGTCATTGTGAAGCCGGTTTAAATGTGCATGTGACCCTCTATCTGATTGGTTGGCTGATTAGCCCCAAATCATATTCAGCTGTATCGAGTGGTACAAAAATAAACCTCCATGTGTGCCCAATTATGTCTAGTACATAGCTGCTTTCGACATTACCAGTGGTACCCTCGCTTGATTCTATTCATGTGAACCCAATCAGAACGTACGTGAGGCATCTATTACGCCACGCGTCATGCACGGCACTTGACTCGCCATCAGCTGCCTCCGTTCGGGGTCAGTGCTGCTTACAGGGAAGACGTCTGCCTGTCTATGCCAAAGCGTGGAAGAGAACAGACGCTTCCCGTAATTGGTGCGTGCTGTTTTTCTAAAGTTGCAGTTGATTTAAAGGGCCCATGCCTTTCACAATCTTCCATGTAATGGTGAACAACTACTTAAAAGGATTCTGGGAGGTGCAGTCCCTGAATCTACATCCATTACGGTCGACGGAGGATTTTACAGTATTATGAATCATGCTCAGGCTATTCACTCAAACCTTGTTTGTGTGGTATTATACTCATGGTAGTATTGCATGTCAACTCTATGGTTTATACGGTTTCTATATGCTATATCTCGTCGTTGAGGCCCACTTCCCATGTTTTCAAATGGTACACCCATCTCTGTCCATGTCTGAAAGAAATTGTAGCTATGTCTGGGACATTTGTTGCCACTGTTTCAAGTACCACCCGAGAAAGATCGCTATCATTGTGATCAGCCTCCAGGCAATGGCGTGTCAGTTTGATGTTGTTCTTTTCGAATTAAATGGTATTACAGTGTTCATTTATCCTCACTCTAATTTTTCTGGTTGTCATGCTGAAAGAGAAGGGCACATGGGCATAGTGGTGTGCCATATTGGTTTTTAATTTATTTCTATCTCTCAGGTCAATACTTAGAAGTTCCTCCCTGACTTCAGGGTGCAGGCCCGCTCTTCATCAAACCGGGTTTTTGGAGAGTGAGGGGAGTCCTATGATGAATCATGACACCTGATGGTGTGTGAGGACATCCCGTCACATTTTTGTGTATGTCAAGGACCAGGCTGACGTAACATGAGCATAGTGCATAATGTGCTAGATTAAAATCTCAAAAGTGTTCACTGGGGTGGCATTTTGTGTGTAAAAGTTTGCGGCTGCTCACTCTTGAGGCCCATAGCCTCTGGTTCCCTATCATGGATAGTCTCTAGGGTTTATGTGTTTTGATGCTCACTAATATTCACACAGTCTCCAAGAGACAACTCTCTTTTGTGTATTTAATATTTAAACTGGCTTGCTTGTAGTAGGTGAGAATATTCCAGTAGATTAGATTTATGGTTTTAGAACAAGAGGCAATGAGAAATACCTTGTCCAGAAAGGCTAACCTAAACAAGTTGTTCTTCACAGACAGGCTGGCATAGGCATATTGCTCTAGTGCACCAAGATCACCAAAGCCATGAGAGAAAAATCCACATCAGAATAAATAAAAAAAATCAGCAGACACAAGGACGGAGCAAATGCAAGAAAGCAAAGTTAGGGCTGGACACTAAGAGGGTCGTTTAGAATTGATTGATAAGATTAGAGCAAAACTACCCAGGAGCATTTTACATTTGCTCGGTTTTACAGCTGAAGGTAAATAATATGGTATCATGCATGTTTGCACTCTCTTAGTGTTTATTATGCTCTAATGTTCCTATGTTTCAAGTGCACTAACCATCAGCTTGAACGGGCGTCAAGTCTGACTGCAAACCACAAATGAGGACAATTTGCTCTGCTGTCTCAAGAGACTTTCGTGTGTGGACCCAATTCAGTCAATTTTAGCTTTGTTCTTTAGGTGCAAATGACCAATAAGCAGAGTATATGTTATTGTAAATGAAGAGAATAGGTCATGGTTCTGGGGACTGGCAGTCATTAACTCTCCATAAAAGAAAGGAAAAAATGGAAACATCTGCAAAAACCTAAGAATCTCATCCCCGTTCAGTACAATATTAATGCTCAATAAGAAATGTATGTGAAAACATTTTCAAAAAGTGAGGGAGGCAATACACTAGGCAGTGTGTGGTTCAAACTAAAAACAAGGAAAAAACAGCCATTCTAAGTCTCAAGCTAACAGTTTACCTGGCTATTATCAACAACTAGTTACTCAAGAGGATTCTCCCATGTCCAAGAGTTACTTACTGGCTCTTTCCCTGGCAGTCTTTGTGTTGAACACAGACAGGGGGTTGTTGTGATTCAGAGATGGTTCAAGGAAAGCAACAGGAATGGCCCCAGCTAGAGCTGCTAAGCACTCTCCAAGCGAAGGACGTTGCCTATCACAAAAGAGAAAAGGTATTGACATGCACATCTTCTATACATTGAACTACTCCACAGACCTTCACGCTACTCAATAACAGTTGCAGGGCAGACTATCTGAAGGTAATCTTTCTGTTACTTCTGGAGGTATGCGAGCAGCAGATGCACAACAATGCATTATTCTTTACTTTCATCATAAATGTATTACGGATTACAGTCCAGAAAATCAATTCATACATTTTCTGGCTGTTACCCCCTTTGCGTTTAACCGAGCCCCTCTTTAAATGCTAATAGGAAGAAAACGGCTGAACTCTATACATCAAATCAAAAAAAGCACACTTTCGCAGTAAAGTTCGAACTTTCTGGCAAATTTGGCATAATTCCATTCAGTCGTTCTTCTATATTGGAGAGCAAACTTAAGTGTGGTAATTAACATGGGTAATCAACATTTTGGTACCCCCTTCTCCATTTTTTTTATCCCCCCCCCCCCCCCCCCCCACTGTCCCCGCCCCTTGACGGGTCACTGCGATTCTCTCCATAAAGAAGCTGAGGTGGGTGAACCTTTTTTTGTAAAAAATAAAATATAAACATACATCTATATATGTGTGTATGTATGTATATATACATACATACATATATAAACACACACACACACACGTATATATATATATATATATATATATATATATATATATATATATATATATATATCCGAAAAATACCTAAAGTTAAAGTAACGTTCTAGTTAGGTGAAATGGTCAGTAACAACGTAATGTTTTAAACTCTAAAAATGACTGAAATTCACCAGTTATTATTATAGTTATCTCAAGTAACTATGACTCGTGTCTTAAGTTAACTATAACACGCACTCCCACCATGCACAGTTTTCTCATCAATAATTTCCCTGCAAATGTTGCAGTGATATTATCAGTGATTTAATAGAAGATGTCATGAGTGATGTAATATGTGGTGTAATTAGCAGTGCATGGCGATTGCACGAGAAATAGTTACTTTAGGGCACAAGTTATAGTCACTGGAGATAACTATAACTGTTGAATTTCAGTGCTTTTAGAGTTTAAAATGTTACGTTGTCACTAAACATTTCACCTCACTATATTGTTCGTTTTTTCAGTAAATTTCTAGCTTTTTTTTAACTTTAAGTAATATTTAATTGCCATACTTAAACCAACTACCAGCCACCCAGGCCTGTGGTTAGCCCCCTTCATGCAGCCAACCCCACGCTGCACACAACTTTCAGTGTTTCGCAGTGGGGGTTTCGCCACAAGGTCTGGCCTGCAACCAGGCCCTGGGGTTAATCCCCATAAAGGTAGCCAGCCTCACACTGTGAAGGGCCTTTGGTCATGGACGGTGGTGGGCTTGACCCCATCCCCTAAGGCCTTTTTATTTTTAAAGAGGAGGGGAGGTGCGTGGCTCCCCTCCCCGAACCTATTACGGCCCTGGGGACTACATCCCACAAAGCCATATATATATTTTATATGAGATGGGGACCCCATGGCCCCTTTCGTAACCATAATAGGCCGTTGGGACCACAGGGCCTTTTCTTTTTTAAAGGGGGGGCGAGTGGACCCCCTCTCCAAACCATATTAGGCCCTGGGGACCCCAAGGGCTGTTTATTTTTTAATTAAAGGGAAGGGGGGCTGCATGGCCCCCTCACAGAGCCTTATTAGGTTCTGGGGACCCCTTCTCCAAGAGCCACTAATTAAAATATAGGGGAGAGGGGCTGCACACCCCCCCTCCCTGAGAATTATTAGTCCCTGATGACCCGATCCCCGAGCTATTTTTTTTTAATTAAGGGGGAGGGTATCCGCGTGGTCCCCCTCCCCGAGCTTTATTAATCGCTGGGATTCTCATCCCCCAGGGCCACTATGTCAAATAAAGAGGAAGGCGGGCCAGGGCCCCCACTCCCTGAGCCTTGTTAGGCACTGGGGGCCCAATTTAAAAGATGCTGAGAGCCTTGGTTTCTGCTTCCAACTTAACCAATCTAACTCTCTGGCAAGAGTCCTAATTTACCGTCCACCTTGCCCCTGCTTCAGTTCCCTGAACTCTTTAGGAGATGAGCTGACTCCTCATGCACTTCACTTTGCCAGCTTCACATTGTTAGGCGACTTCAGCTGTCTTTTAGATTATCCCCTTAATCATGACGGAAGGAGCATTATGGATAATTTGGCTGTACTAAAGCTTTCTCAATGTGTGACTGGCCCAACTCATATTAGCTGGCCACTCACTTGATTTAATTTCTACTAATCATCCCACGCTTTCCCCTGATGCCCCTGAGGCTCAAGTATGGTTAGACCACTCTCCCATTCCCTTTCACATAGGAGTTAGTCACTGCCTTTCTGACAATAGGCCCATAGACTCTAGTAATCTACGCGCTCGAAAATGGGGCAACATTTTAGGTGAAAGTCTGAACAATCACCTGCCGCTTTCCCCTCCTTGTCCTACAGGAGAGTTGTCCTGCACTATATAATTTGTGGATCCAGGATGCCGTAGATAAGCCTGGCCCCCTAACCAAGCATGGCCAGAACCACTTAGGCAATTCTCTGCGTTGGTTTACAGCATCCCTGGGAAAGGGAAGCTGGTCTGTAGACAGTTTGAAAGAAAAAGAAAAACTAAATACAGCCTTGGCAATGAACTCATTTACAGAGCTGCTTAGAAAACCTATCATACTCTTTTTAAAGAGGCCCAGAAACTGTTTTCCACCTCTCTGACTGAATCTACGAACAATGACCCTAAGAATTTTTTTAAACATTCCTTTCTCCCAAAACCTCTGAAAGAGATATCCTTCCCACTCAAACTCTATATGATAATCTGTCAAATTCCTTCAAAGAACAAATCCTCAACATAGAAGTGAGTTTTAATCACATTCCCAATAGGGTACCTACCCCTCCAAGCCCAGGTCAGGATTCTTTTCCATCTAAGTCTGTTATGGTTGTCTTTAAGCACATTTCCCTCCAGCAGTCTGAGCAATCTCCTCTACGTAGCAAATCAGGCTCCCGTTTGGACCCCCTGTCCTCACATTGTCTTTCATAAAGATGCTGTAATTATTAATCCTGTTATTAATAACATTCTGAATGTCCCCCTCTCTTCTGCTCTGTTTCCAAAGTCATGGAAACTGGCGGTGGTTAAACCAATGTTAAAAAAAATAAACATGCCGGCCGAAAATTGCTAGCCAATTTTAGACTCATCTCTCTTCTTCTTGCCCCAGCTAAGATGCTCGAAAATTTGGTGTATGTCCAGTTAATTGATTTCCTTGAAAATTCAAGCAGTTTTTACCCTTTTCAAGCAGGGTTTAGGCATCGGCACTCCATCGGGACAGCACTGCTGGAAGTCTCTAAAACAATCAAATGTATGCTGGAAAAAGGTCACAAAGAAGTTTTGATGCCTTTAGATCTGTCTGCAGTGTCTGACACTATATCTCACTCACTTCTTCTCCAACGGCTCAGACAGGCTGGTATCTGCTGGCAGGACATGGCCTGGTTACAGTTGTTTCTTCACAACAGGAAGCAGGTTATATCTATTGGTCAGTTCTTCTCAAACAAAAACTCTAATATTTTTGAGTCCTTCAGGGCTCAGCATTGAGTCCGACCCTTTTCAATGTTTACTTATCTCCTCATATGTCTCGTATTGATTATTTTGGTACCACGTCCACATCATATGCTGACGATACCCAATTGGTCTTGTCTTTAGACAAAAATTCCTATGCCTCCCAGCCCAATTTTAAAAACAATTTTTTAAATATCATCCACTGGATGAAACTTAATTCCTTGAAATGTAATACTGACAGGAAGGAGATTCTTTTATCTGGTCAGGATAATTTATTTTCTCCTCAGTTGAAGTGACCCGACAATCTCCTGTTTCCTCCCTTTTCAGTTAAAGTGGCTAGCAATCTAAGCATCACATTTGACTGCTCACTCTCTTTTCACTCCCAAGTCGTATCTGTTTCTGGTACTTGTTTTTCCCTGATCAAATCATTAAAGAAATTCTTTGAATACCTTCCTTTGACAGGAAGAAAAACTGTAGTACTAGCACTAATCACTTCATAATTTGACTATTGCAGCAATTTATATCTTCGAATTACAAAAGATCTATTACATAAACTTCAAGTGGTCCAAAATGTTGCAGTCAGACTAGTTCTGAAACTCCCCAACAAAAAGTTCAGTTTCTCAGGAACTGAGGAAACTGCATTGGCTCTCGGTCTATAAGCAGATTCTTTTTAAGACTCTGACTTTGGTCTTAAGAGCATTCCACCCATCAGGCCGTTTATATCTCTGTGAAAGTTTTAAACATTACAAGCCTTCAAGAACCTCAAGATCATCCCACCTTAATTTGCTAGCCATTTCTGTTTCTAATCTGGAATCAGCTCTCTCTCCCACTCAGATTTACCAAGAGTGAAACGGATTCAGGAAACTTCTCAAAACGTGGCTTTTTTCACTATCTGATGATTCCTATAGGTGTTTGACCTACTGATTTATCGGTTCTTCATACTACAGTATTATGTGTTAGGTGATGGATTACTATGATTGCTGCGTAGCTAGCCGAAAGATGCTCAGTTATGAGTGACAGTGCACCTTATAAATACCTTCTATCCTATCATATGATATGGTATCATGTATCGAAGCTTGAGATCTGATGGGATCCGCGGAGGCTCGCCGTCCTTAGATATACAACGTTTTTCAGCATTAACTGCTCAACAACTACTGAATGGATTTACACCAAAACACAAAAAAGCGCTTTTTCTGGACCAGCATCTAGCTTTCTGCCAAATTTGGTGTAAATTCGTTTAGCAGTTTAGGTTTTAGCTATGTCTAAAATTCCTATGGTAAAATGAATGGGAAAAATTCATTTTGGGACCCCCCTGCTTTTCGTGGCCCCTGCTTGATGGATTATCCCAAAACATTCCATGCACAAACTAGTCAAACAGTAGCACTTTTTTTTAACGGTTTGTGGAGGTTCATCAAACAGTGCCAAAGTTTAAAAAAATGGAAACACAATTCTCATTATAACTAGCCAGTGGCAATCCCCACTGGGATATATATATATATATATATATATATATATATATATATATATATATATATATATATATATATACACATATACACATATATATACACACACACATATATATCTATGTATATATACATGTATATGTATGTGTATATATATATATATATATATATATATATATATATATACGTACATATATATATGTATAAAAGCAATCTCCAACTTGTGAAAGTCTCGAAGTAAAATGAAGCTTTCAAGCAGGAAACGGACACCCATTCATTAGTGCTGTTGCTGTTTATTTAGTGCAAAATGCCGCCATATATATATATACGTACAAGTTACTTACCTTCGGTAACGATGTATCTGGTAGAGACGATTCTAGCCGCAGATTCCTTAACGTAGAATTATCCCCAGGTGTGAGACTGGATCTGGAAAATCTTTTGCCACAGCATCTCTGCGCGCCAGGGGTGGTACCACGCGACCCCGCCCTAACGTCGTCCGCGGATGTGACGTCAGTGAGGTCACATAAGTCCCTCCCCGGCGCACTGACGTTAGATTTCTGCGGAGAAATTTTCCGCGCCACAACGCGGAGCCATCACAAACAAAACTGTGAGAGTATGGGAACAGTGTGTGAAAAAGCAGTGAAACCGAAAGGGAAGAAGCGAATGGTGAGGAACAGCACCATTGGGGAAAGTGCCAAGCACTGCATTACTGAAAGTCATGGAAAGGAATGAGCAGAGCACCGGTCTTAGAAGCAACCCTGCAAAGCAAAGGCGATATCCTTCCTGGAGGCAGAAAAAACATGTGAAAAATGTTGTGGCAGACGACAGAAAGTCTTCAACCACAATCTATAACAGTGAAGGAGAACAAGTCCGGAACAGACGAGTAACGACAAATCACCCCAAGACAACACCATCAAGGAGTGTCGTATCCCCTGTAAAAAGCTATGGGATGAGGAGCAGCTGAGAGAAGATTATGAGTAGGCCCCATGCTGGAATAACCAGGGTGTAGGGATGCAGAAGTACACATGAACCTACCATCCAATTACCAGAAAAGAAGGAGTGGAACAAAGAAACAAAACGAAACATCCTGCCAGGGAAGAAGTGAAAGAGGGCACCCACAGAAGACAAAGTCACCCAGAGGGAGTCGAGTGCAGAAGACCAAACTGAAGGGTCCTCGCAGAATGGGGAAGAAGGGCGGGCCGTGAAGGAATCTGCGGCTAGAATCGTCTCTACCAGATACATTGTTACCGAAGGTAAGAAACTTGTACATCTGATAGAGACTACTAGCCGCAGATTCCTTAACATAGAATAGATACCATAGCCATACCCAGAGGGGAGGAGGGTCTGCGAGAGAACCTCACCAGCTGGGAAGAACATAGGGCCCCAACTGGGCATCTGTCATGGGGACAGGAAGGAAGGCCCAGCCCCCACCAAGCAGAAGCAAGCAAGAACAATGAGAAGGGAAGGCCAGGATATCACAAGCCTACCCGAGGGGCAAAGGGCGTCTGCTATAAAACCCGAAGGGACAGACGGCACCAAGAGAGTACCAGAGGAAGAAAATAACCTTGACATTCTGATTTCCCCTCCTATTCCCCTTATTTGGACAGATCATTCAGCAGTCTGTTTTTCTATTAAAACCAAGTCCCCTTCATCTCAAAACGGACCAACCTCCCCTATCTCAACACGAGACTGGAAAAACATCGATATCTCTCATCTTGCTTCTATACTGACCGATGGCATCAATACAATGGAACCGGATCCGTCACTAGCTTCTAGTAACTACCTCAACATCCTGGACACGGCATGCTCCAAATTGGCACCTCCCAAAACCTCTCATCGCAATAGAAAATCTCCTTCTGCCCCATGGTTCTCTGAATCCCTACGTCTACAAAGACAACATTGTAGAAATTTGGAAAGACACTGGCACAGGCACTACAACCCTATTGACAAAATTTCATATAAAAGCGCCCTATCCAAATACAAAGACCTCATCGCCTCAGAAAAAACGATCTACTATACTTCCCAAATTAATCAGGCTCAAAACTCTGCAAGAAAATTGTTTCAAGTGGTTAATCATCTCTCAAACCCCCCTGTTCCCCCTTCTGATACGTCTCAATCCCTCTGCAACTCCCTCGCAGATTTCTTTATGGACAAAGTCACTTCTATCTTTTCAGCTTTTTTCTTCACGAATCTTCTTCAACCAGCATAGTTAAACAATCTCCAGCCATCAACGCTCCCTCCTTCTGTAACTTCAAATCAGTCTCTGAGGAACAAGTCTCTCGTCTAATCTCCAACACCAAATCAGGATCACCCCTAGACCCATGTCCACCTTCCATCCTCAACCTCATCCCTGATGCCATCTCCCCCGCCTTGACCAACATTTGTAATACTATGTTCACTACGGGCTCATATCCCACTGTTTGGAAAATAGCCATCATCAAGCCTCTCTTGAAAAAACCCACCCTTGATCCTGCTTCCCCATCCAGCTACAGACCCATTGCATGTCTTCCTTTCCCTGCAAAAATATTTGAATAAGTAATGAATATACAGCTTTCCAAATTCATTGATGAAAATAACTTACTGGACGACACTCAATTTGGATTTAGGCAGGGACACGGAACCGAGACAGCCTTAATAAAAGCAGCTGACGAAATAAGAATGACATTAGACAAAGGCGGCGCGGCAGTATTAATACTGCTTGATCTATCTGCAGCTTTCGACACGGTCGATCATGCCACTCTGATCGACCGTGTCTCAGCAATCGGCATCCAGAACAATGCCAAAGAACTTCTCCCCTCCTTTCTGGCCAATCGTTCACAGGCTGTAAAACTGGGCCCTTTCTTCTCCCACACGTTCTCCCTTCCATGCGGTGTACCACAGGGCTCCTCGCTAAGTCCGACCCTGTTTAATATCTATGTTTCGGACTTAGCGAGGGTGATTAAGTCCTACGGCATTAGTCTCACAACCTATGCCGATGACACCCAGCTGGTTCTATCTGTACATAATGATGGACTTACAGTTGCAGCAAACTTTCAAGAGGAAATGCTCGCCATCAGCTCCTGGATGTCTTCAAACTGTCTAAAATTGAACTCTGAAAAGACAGAGGTTATGACATTCGGGCAATTGGAACCTGACTGGTCCCCCCTATGGTGGTCCAACGAGATGGGATCTCCACCAGAATCTGTCACTAAGGTCCGCAACCTCGGAGTCATATTCGATGACAGACTGCTCTTCCACCACCACGTCAACTCGGTAGTCTCCACCTCCTTCTTCACTCTGAAGAAAATCAAGAAGCTTCTTCCCTACCTCCCCACTTCAGCTGGTAAAACTCTGATCAGCACCCTCGTTTTTGCCAGAACGGACTATTGTAATGCCCTCCTTCTCAATGCACAGGAAAAAGTTCTTAATAGGCTTCAGTTGGTGCAGAATGCCTCAGCCAGAATCTTATTGGGCATTCCCAAGTTCACCTCCATCACTCCTCACATAAGACAGCTTCATTGGCTTCCTGTCAGGAGCCGTACACAATTTAAGGCACTGTGTATTGCCTACAAAGCCATCAACAACTCAGGCCCGCAGTTTCTTAAAGATGCCCTTCGTCCTCTCGAAAACTCCAGAACTCTTCGCTCATCCTCAGCTCATCTGCTCAATGTCCAACGCACAAGGAAAGCCTACTGGGGTGACAGATGCTTTGTGATTTCCACAGATAGACTATGGAATTCACTCCCTTTTACCATCAAAACTGCCCCCACTCTCCTTAGTTTTAGGAAGAAATTAAAAACCTGGCTTTCCCAACATTAAGATCTGCTATAGCCATCATCTGATCAGTTAAGCGCCGAGACACCCCTGGGTATTTGCGTGCTATAAAAATTGCTAAAACATAAACATAAAAGAACCACCTAAAAAATCCAAGGAGAAGAAGTGGAACGGTGGCAGAACCTGCCTCAGGAGAACACACACACAGCGAAGGGGACAGCCGAACAGGCATCAGCCCGAGGCAGGGGACAAGGCTCCACAGCCGAAAAGCGCATACGTGAGAAGGAAAACACAGTTGCGCAAAGCCCCAGCAAAGCAAGGGGCAGGAGTACACGAGCACACGCCGAGGCCCACGGAGGTGGACAAGAACGACCAGGTGTGCGCAGCAGCCGCTGGTAAATACTATGAAGTATTGTGCCCAGAACAGCCGAGCGCAAGACGAAGATAGAGGCAAAGGAACCCCAGAACAGTCCCCAGAGAAGGACCGTCCCGGTGGCACCACCCAGCCCACGAAGAGAAGTGGGACCGGCCAGAAGAGAAAGAGGAGAATATGTAGTACAGACCAAAGCCGTCAACCAGAACAGAGGAGAACACGAGGAAAATCCTAGCCCCCCTGGAACACAAGGCAGAGGACCAGGCTGAAACGTCGAAAAATAAGGTGGAAGCACCAAGACACGATGCCGTAGACGGCATGGCAAGTCGGTCTGGCGATCTAGAGGCTGAAGAGGGAAGGCAAAACGCACAGAAGCAGATAGCCCTCAGGAACAAAGGGCAAAAACGTACGACAGACAACCCCTGTAGAGGAAGGATAGAAATACCAGCGGACACTGAGCAAGACAGAACCTGGAGCAGCGCAAACTGCGCCAAAGTAGAAGAAAAAAGACCGCACTAAGTGGTACACCGGGACACCAGGAAACGTGAGGAACCCGAGAAGGCATCCACACCCGCCCAGCAAAGGACAAAGCTATACAATAGCCAACAAGTACCCCACATAGGGTATGACACGCCCCCAAAGCAAGAGGGGAACACCTCTTAGGAAAACCCGCAGCAGAGGTCAAGAACATAAAAGACCTGTGGATATCACCCCAGGTGGCTTACCAATCAGCCAAAAAATACACAGATGGTCCAACCTGAGGACCTATACGGCTTCACTAACAGCCAAAAATCACACACCACACAAAAAACTGAAGGGCTGTACCAGCAGCCAAAAGTACAGAGGGGCCAACTTAAGGGCCCTGAAGCCAGTCCAAGCCACACACAGCACCCAGACGGGCCAACCGAAACACTAGGCCCAAAGAGAAGGGCAGGAGAAACGCCTCTCAAAAGACACCGGAGGACCGACAAGCCAAAGCTTATGGAGGGGGAGGAGGACGGAGACCCGCAAGGAGTCGTTGAATAGCGGAGTCTGCATGGGTGTTAAATAAAAGAACCCCATCAAAAGGCAGGTCAACAAGACGCACCCGAATATTCCTAGAACAGGCGCTATCCCGCAACCAAGCGTGGCGGCAGAGGGCCACTGAACTCGCCATAACGCAGGGGAGAGAATCAGAGACATCCAAGGCCAACAAACAATAAATGCAGCTAACTAAAGACCATCCTGCACATGGTGCCGCAGATCAGTGCAGGCACCTTCGTGGCAGGTGCCAGACAGAAGGGACTCCGCAGAATCCCATTGGTCGGAGGTAGCTCTGGCCAACACACAAAGCGTGTTGAGCGCGTGCAGAGCAGCACTAGTGGAAGCGAAAATGTTACGCCCCCTGGAGTCCAACCACCAGGCCTCCCGTGATGGAGAGAGCAACACTGAAGGCACGGAAGGAAAAGCAGACTGTAGGACAGGGCCCTGTGCAGAAGGGTGGGAAAAAAGGCAGACTGGATCCTGCGGGGCAGGACGGTGGCGGTGGAGGAGCGGCTGCAGCACCGGGTCCCCCGTAGCAGGGTGCCCCCAGAAGAGAGTTGTGGAGCGAAGCCTCAAATGGAAGAAGCGTCTCCCCTCCACCAGAGCCCTGCTGGAGAACCTACAATAAGTGGTACGTTGGAAGTGGAGCGACCCGGTTGCCCATTTGCAAAATGCCGGCGGCAGTGGAGATGGCCCGGACAAAGGCCACACTCGCCTCCGTAGGGCGATGTGGGGAAGAGAGCAACTCTTCCGTGGGCGAGGGCTGCAAACTAAGCCGCTCGTCCCCGTGCCCTGCTGGAGGAAGAAACGGCCAGCCCCGGTAGGACGGAAGACCCACGGATGAGTGAGGGGCCTGAGGGGTCACCGGAGAAGGCGGAGAAGCCTGCGGAGCAATCAACTGCAAGGGCTGTGGACGCTGAGACGGTGTAGAACTCGCCTTGGAAGCCGCCGGGGAAAAGGCAACGACGCGGCGGCCAGTCTCCGGTGAAGAGGAGACAAGGAGACGACAATCCTTCGGAGAGAAAGGGGTATCCGGAGAAGAGTCGACGATCCGACATCGGGACGGCGCCGGGGAGTCCGCCATGGGCACCGGTGTGTCCTCGATCGGCGACGAAGTATCCACCAGGGGTGCTGAGTTGACCTTCACCACCACGTGCCTCATAGGAGAAAGGGACGGGGTCGGAGTCGAAGCGTCAATGAACGGTGCCGAAAAGGCACCGGATCGACCTCCAATGAGGCAGCCGCCTGCGCAGAGGGCCGAGAGGGGCTCGAGGAGGCGCCCCAGGTCCCGGCCACCGCCCGCAGGGCCTCCAGGGCCGGGGAGGAAAGCCATCGGTGCCAGAAAGGCGTCGGCTCGGCCTCCAGGAAGACAGCCGCCTGCCCAGAGGACCGAGGGGGACTCGGGGATGAGCCAAGAGTCCCGGCGACCTCCTGCAACACCACAGGAGTACCAAACATGATGGCTATGGCCTCTTTCTGGTGTTGCATTTCATCTGCTGTGGCTGCTCGCTGAGACAGGGGGTCAAGTGGAAGCACTTCGGGATGTTACTGCATGGATCCGAAGTTGAAAGGTACCCGGTGTGTCAAGCGACTCCAAACTGTGGAGCAGCAGGACTTCAGCGACCCATGTTTGGACTTCTTGTGCAAATTAAGTGACTTACCTGAATTCCTGCATCCCAATATGGAGCGGTCGCGAGATTCACCCCTAGGGTAAGACTGTGTTCCTGCTCTTGACCTTGACCAGGACCGGGACCGCTTTCACAACTTCTTCTGGAGTTCGGCGATGCGAGTTTGCCTATGGTCTTGAAATGCCTTTCAGTTACTTTTGCACAATAATGGATGACAATGTGTTGTGTTAGGTGCTGCGGCACCAGAGGTAGACATTCTGGGGGCGTAACGGTGCATGACCCGCAAGAGATTCTGAAGGTTTTTCATGCCTTCTATTCGGATCTGTATACAAAGCAAGGGCCTGTTGATCTTCCCCTGGATTTAGGACTCTCCCCCTGCCATGGGAACAGCTGGGCTGTGAGGATACTGAGATCTTAGATAGACCTTTTACTAGTGAGGAGTTGGAAGAAGCCCTGAGCACCAAGGCAGGTGGTAAGGCCGCTGGTCCTGATAAACTTCCTATGGAAGTGTATAAAGTTTTTTTTCAAGACCTTAAGGAAGACATGCTGGTCACGTTTCAGGCAGCTCGTTTGGGGGTCGCCCCTCGAAACTGGCAGGAGGCTAATATAATCATTTTTATGAAGAAGGACAAGCCCGCTGGACTTCCCGGGTCATACCGCCCAATTTCGCTGGTTAACTGCGATGGCAAGCTCTATGCGAAGATGGTTGCTAGCAGGCTGGCGAAGATCGTGTCTCCCCTGGTTTCGATACGTCAACATGGCTTCATTCCAGGGCGGGGGACAGTTAATCACATCAACCGAGTTGTGACCCTTCTCGACATCGCGCAGGACGAGTCTAGGACTCTGGGACTTGTCCTGCTCGATGCCGAGAAGGCGTTTCATCGTGTGGCCTGGAACTTTCTATGGGGGGTTTTACAACGCATGGGATTTGGTCAAGGGTTTATCCGGGCCCTGAAGGTTCTGTATCGGTCTCCTACAGCCAAGATTTGTACAGTGGGGTGCAGCTCTAAGGATATCTCGATATCCAGAGGTACGCGACAGGGGTGCCTGTGCTCCTTGCTCCTGTTCGCGTCAGGCTACAAGGTAAATACAACTAAAACCCAAATTATCTGCACAGACCGCACTCGGGTCAGTGATGATAGAGTAGTCGAGGAAGCTACCTATTTGGGCATCAAAATTAGACCTTGCCTAAAGGAATTAGTCCAGGTCAACTGGGACCTTATTTTGGGCAAGACTAAAGCAGCATTGGAGAGTTGGGAGGGCTTGCACCTCTCCCTAGTCGGTAGATCTAATCTTTTGAAAATGGTGGTTTTGCCCAGGGTGACGTATTTTTTTAGTGCAGTGCCCCTAGGGATACCTAATCCTCAGATTCAACACCTTCAATCACTCTGCGCTAGGTATCTCTGGGCTCCAGGGAAACCTTGGAGAGCAGCTCGTTTTATGACTCTTCCTTTGGACAGGGGTGGTTGGGCAGTACCAGACTTCTTTTTCTATCATATAGCCTGTCTGTTGGCCAATATGCGTATTTTATTGTCTGGGGAAGAAATTAGCAACCCGGCGGAGGCACCTTCCATTTATCAGAGGGTTCTTGGCCCTGAAACATATAATTCTCTGTTCAGTAGGCTCGATGGTAGCTATTATAAAAGGACTCGTTTTAAAGTTCTGGGGGCTGCTTATGGGGTATGGAACATCCTCAGAAGAATTTTTCATATCCCTAAGGTGTATTTTTATACACCAATGTCGGCGGATCTAATATTGCCCTCTATATTTTGGGATCACATTGTCTTGGAATGGAGATTGAAAGGTAGCATACGACTGGGGGATTTTTTTTCATCAGTTGGGGTGTGTGTTCCCTTTTCTAATCTAAGGGATAAATATAAAATACCGACTACACAGTACTTTAAGTTCCTACAGATCCGTGATTTTCTAAGTAAGCATGCCCCAGCTTCAACCCCTTATAGAATAGTCGATGCTATGAGCCGTAAGGAAAGGATAGGGTCCTTGTATCAAATACTGCTAGCAAGCAGGGCTGATGACCTTGATAAAGTTAATCTTAGGTGGAGAGATGCTTTGGGAGTCAATATGGTTTCTGTTGAAAGTTCGATTAACATTGCTCGGAGAGTTTGTCTTGCTGCGTCACTGAGGGCGCAGCATTATAAAACGGTTTTCAATCTCTACCGCACTCCAGCCGTAATGATGAAATGGGGTGGTGCTGGGAATAGTTTAAATGATGGGAAATGTTTTCGCTGCAGGACAGACAATGCTGATATTTTGCATATATTTTTTTTATGTCCTAAGTTATGTCAGTTTTTGGGTCATATTGAAAGATTTTTGTCATTAGTTACTGAAAACCCGGTCCGAATTTCAGCTAGTATGATGCTATTAGGGACAGGGGAGGAACTAAGTGATGATCAACCCTTGTTTAAATTTCGTTATTTAATTTTTATTGCGACAGCAGTAGCACGACTTTGTATAGCTGCTTCTTGGCTGCAGGCAGAGGCACCTCCTTTCGAAATGTGACGTGCTAAGTTTTATAATATCTTAAATTTAGAAGTTTGGTCTTACCATTTGGAAAGCCATGATCGATCACATTGGGGAGTAGTATCTCTTCTGTGTTTATCTTTTTTACTTGGTGTAATGGCTTGTGAACAAATGTACCTTATTTTGTCATGTTATCATGTTTTCTTTTCTATTTGTATAGTCTTTTGATACTGTGGTTTAAAAAAAAAAAATACAAATAAAGGAAACTGCTTTAAAGTTTTAGGATCCAGTCTGGCGCACAGGAAAATTCACAAGGGGAGGAAAATCATTTTTCTCACGGTTAAATTAAAAAATAAATTCCACCCCAAAGAAAAGGAATAAAACAATATTATGCATTAATAAATATTAAAAGTAATGTACAGAATTAATTAAAGTGATTTAATTATATAAAATTAAAATATAGTCCATTTTTTTAATTCAAAAAGGCTGTTATTTTATAATTAAATAATAAATATAAGTATATTTATATATATATACACACACACACACACATATATACATATATATTCACATTCAATTATATTTCTTTTATGTTTAACTATTTTAAACAATTTAAACAATTAAAAATTATTTCCTTTTGGGTTTTATTGTAAGTCTCTACCTCCATTCATTTCCATAGGCCGGTATTGCAGTGCCAGTGGTCAGCCATCTGTGCTGCTGGACTTACTTTTGCTCTGAGCTGGAGTAATTTACCGCCGTTTTTGGATCCTTTTTTGGATGTAGTAACTTTGGAAGGGCAATTTGTGAATAGCAATGGGCTTACTGTTTTGTGGGTGAGTGTACAACCCTCTCAAACCCCCTCCTTACTCATCCCTATACCCCTCCCCTTTAGTAATAAATATTCCTCATTTTCCAGGCACTTTGCCCTGTTTCTTCCACATTTAATAGTAAAACATATACTTGTTTGTGCGGATCTTCCGCTGTCAGGGTGAAAATCTCCTCACAGTGAGATAGGACAGGCTGAGGGGAAACCTCCACATGTACGTTTGTGAATAGCTTTTTGCTGTATGTTCTATAGTAGTACAACTGTAGAACTACAATATATACTACAAACTGTAGTTTATTTATAGGCCCCTACGTCTTTTCTTCTTTTGAAAATTAACAGAGGTCTCAACAAACGTACTTGTTGAAGCAGTGATGGCCCGAATCACAGAGCCTTTTCTGAAAGCAGTCATGTGTTAGTTTAATGATAATAATAATCCATACTAATAAAGCACAAACATATCGCCCCTTAAGGTTTCAAGGCGCTGGGGGCTGTCGGGGATATTAAGTGAGCTATTGCCCAGAGTCACATAATGCTGAGCTGAGCTGCCTTCGGGGATTGAACCGTGATCCCCGCGCTCTGGAGTCAGCCGCTCAGGGCACTGCGCGGCACCTCTTCTTAAGTTTCGACTTAGACCCTCAGTCTAAGAGCAGCACTATTTGGGTACATTAAATCACCTGGGGAAATAAAGATGTCGCATATTATGGTTTTTCACCCATTGCAGTTTTACTTCCCTATTCCCGCAGATCAGAATACCACACAGTGCAATAATACTGACTGTTTTTCTCATTGTGAGCTGGAAATCTAAGAAATGTGTACTTTTTTTACTAGAACAAATCTCTGGGAAAAATATCCTGGTCAATACAAAAACTTGTTTGAGCTCATTCTACATAACTGGCCAATTTGCACTGATGCTCTTACTCAAGCAAGAACCCTTTTTTGCGAATTAAACCCTGTTTTCATCCAGTTATCAGAAATATCTGTGTTTGCATAACTTTATACAAATCAAGTGTGAATAACGGTTGTCTAGCACTATACTCTCCAGCAAAGGGACATTCCCCTCTAAACCTCACTGCTTGCATAACTTCAAGCAGCTCATCTGGCTCATACAATGCCACTACACTCTGCTAATGAGCTTTGCCATCATTATCTTACCACCCATACCTTTCCACATAGATGTTCTTTCCAGTACCCAGGGAGTAAAGACTGCACAGGATCCGGTAGCATGACACCTGCACGTCGTCCACTACAAAAAACAAAATAAGTTTTACTTAATGTTTTATATCGAAACATATGCACAGCTGCTCAATGTACTCTAGGTTCAGAAGAAAATTATTTCTGTGATAAAATTCCCAAATGATACATTTCAAAGACAAGCTCTACAAGTCCATAATTTCCTCACACATCATCTTCCATTGCTTTATCTACCATAGCTGCATCTCCCAATGCCATGCCTCTCAGTGATGCTTAGCTCAATGCCACATCTTACTGCCCTACATATTTCATCTGCCAAGGCTTCATCTTTGAACACCACATCTCCTGCTTCTAGATCTATGAATTCCAAAATCAAATTTTTAATTTCTACTTATCTCATGACTCCCATTCCATATCTACATCTCTCAATCCTATATACCCAAAACCCATTCCACTCTTCACTGTCCCATCCAAAGATTAAAGATTTCAACATACATCTCCACATGCTCGTGCCTGCAATGCAGTATCTTTTGGTTGTGTTTGGGGAGGACCATGGGGTGCATCAAAAACTCGATGTACCAGTACTGCCTTCGGCCACACTGAGGCAATAAGATTAATGGTACGGTGATCCACCTTAACCTTTCTCAGTACCCTTGTGATCAGGAGAAAAGGAGGAATGACATAAGTAAAGGCACTGGATCATTAGGGCCAAAAGGCATTGCCCTTGGTTCCTGGTTGTCAAAACATGTTGGCATAGTTCCAGCATTTCTAACTGCTCCAGGTTCTGGAGTCCAGAGTGGGGTGATGCCATATGTAGAAGATATCAGCCACTTGATCCTGGTGGAGTTCCCACCGATGGTTCTGGCTAGCTGGTAAATGTTCCAGGGTGATGTTGCAAATAGAGGCTGGCATCTCGCTCCTCCTTGCTTGGAGATGCAAAATATCAATGTCATGTTTGCTATCCCGCTGTAACCCACCTGGTCTGCCAATTTCAGGAGGAACTATTGTAGGCCAAGTATTATGGTACAAAGCTCCAAAATATTAATATAGATCCTATTTTCTGTATCCGACTAGAAGCCCCGGTCGAGAGCTCCTGCATGTGACCCTCCCAGCCATCCATGGAAGCATCCATCATTGGCACCATTCTGTTTGCTGAAGGATGAAATGAAAGGCCTCCTTTGAGATATGCATGAAAACATCAACATTGCAGTGCCTGCTTCAATCTTCTTGTGACATGAACAGTGTTATCCCATTGATTGTCCAGTTGCTTCTATTGTTTGTCCAGTTTTGTTGGACAGATCGCATAGCAAGAGAGGGCCTACCTAGTTGCAGTCTCCCAAATCAATATCCATACACAAAAGGGCAACCAGGCGAAAAAGAAGGAACCCGCTTGGAAGGCCTACTGGGAAATCCAAAGATTTTGGAATAGATGCGTCACCCACTCAATAGTAGCTTGCTTCATCATTGGCGCCTATCCAAACCCTGGTAGGATAGTATCAACAGGGCGGACTTAACCACGAATGGGAGTTCTTATATAAGATATCTCTCTGGATAAATTAGGGATCCAGTTGAAGAAGGAAACTTAAAAATGCCTCGAGGTATACCCAGCCAGAATCACTCTTTATTAATAGGGTACCATAGGCATGCTTAAAAACAAGTCCAGGGTTCTAATTGAGCAATAGTATCTTTTTTTTTTCTTCCCTAGAATCCAATGATTATGCCATTTAACTCTTCGGGCTAAGCCGTGTACTACCAGGTATTGTGGTGGTTTTTTCGGCGAATGTCATCTTGCTCAAAGAGCTTGGGAGAAGAGATCTCAGCGGTTTTCTTGTTGAACTCTATGGTGTTCCTGATACTAGTAGGCGGGGGTTTCACTTTTAACAGCCTACGCTCCTCAGTTTCTGAGAGTAGTACAGACACCTCGAGCGCAATTTGAAGTGAGATCAATGGCGAAAGAGGATAAAAAAAAAAAAATAGTATCTCAATCACCCTTGATTTGTGCCAACATGTTTTGGCCCTCGTACTGAGCTCATGTGGGTTGGGGCCTTCTTCAGGGCTGCATCTACGTGTCCCTGCCTTTCTCTAAATGCATTCCATACATATCAATTAGGTGTCAGGCTCTCATCTGAATCTGGGTCCCTCTAATTTTAGAGATACCCTATTCAATCTTGTTTCAGGGGTCATGCGTGTCTGGCAGAGGGAACTATCCTGTAGTAGCACAAATGCCAAGGATTCAGGTCCACTCATCAACTAGACGTGTTGTTCAGACTGCTGCCAAACCTCAGGAATTAGAAGGACCCCGTGTGGAAAATAGGCTATGTTGTCTCAAGGGGAATCTAGTTGAATATTCCATGTGTATGATATCATCTTCCCATTTGTCATTTCCTTTGTCGCCTCCTACCAAGAATTCACCTTCTTAATCTAAATCTGAGTACTCGTACTGTGATGAGTCCCCATCTTCAATATCCTTAGTGATTGGTGGGACAAATGGTGGTGTGACAGCTCTGGGAGGTGTGTCCATATGAAGTGAAGGAGGTGGAGGTGTTACAAGTGGTGGTGGTGGTGGAGGAAGAGGCAGCGCAAGTGTAGCCTGTCCCACACGTTGTTGCAGGAACAGTCTTTAGAAAATGTCAAATTTATGCTGCAGAGTGGACAAGAACTTAAATAGCGACTGCGTGATTGCTGGTTCTGTATAGTAGTGATGAGGTATATAGGATTTCAAAACAGTTGTTTGCTTCAAAGTGTGGCTGATATTCATATTCCTGGTAGGCTACCTCCTCATTTAAGGGCTCTTCCTCAAACCCCGGGGACATAACACACATCCAGCTGTGTTGGACTGCAGTTCGTCTCGAAGTGTCTGCATTGCTGTGATCTATCTCCAGCTCAGAATCTAGAATCTGCTTAGGCAGGCATGCAGCCACCTCCAAGGATGAAACGGTGGCTACTGCTGTATCAGCGGTCATCAACAATGTCACTGAGGAGGTCGTCAACGATGTTGATGTTTTAGGTATTATTGCTGGATCTGTCATCAACGAAGTGTAATGGGCCATTGTCCAAAGTGTCATCATCATCGACGGTAGAATGATAGGAATCTTTGGGACAGTCGCCCAGAGTCATCATCGAGGACGGTCTCATTGTTGAGGGGGATGTCATTGTTGACAAACGTCTGGTCATCTGTGGAGTCATCATCGATGAGGACCTCCTTATGGTTGTCAATAGGTGTCCTATAGATAACAGAGTTGTTGTCAACATAGTTGTTGATGATGTCATTGATGACAGCGGCTTATTTCTCTTCGCCAACAGTGAAGATAGAAAAGCCACTGGTGAGGTTTGGCACTTTATTCAGGACGTTCATGGAGCCGGATCATCACACCCTTTTTTTTTTAGCATGATAGTGTACATCCTCCTGAAGTTTTTTCGTGAAGAAACACCTGTTAATTCCTGTGAGAAGGTGGCTGTAGGCACTGTAGGGTGCAAGTCCAAATCTGGAAGTTTCCTTGTTGGCACTGTTGTCGTAAAAGTGCTTGGTGGAGCACTTTCTATGGAACTCAAGATAGGTTAGTTCCTCCTTAGACAGAGGGAGTCTCTAAAGGTGGACCATTGTGGCTAATTGTCCTGTTGTAGAGAGACCTGTAAGTCAGATCTTGGAGCCCTCACACACCCGTTAGGGTGTCATGCCTCATCGTTCGTCAGGCCAGCGCTGCAATGCCTGACAGGCCTGGGGGCTCTTTGTCGGAGATCTTTTTGATCTGAGGATGCGGTGTAGATGAATGCAAGTGAGGGGCCTACCTAACAGTGTAACCAGTGAAGGGTGTGAGTAGTGATTAAAATAGGCTCTGGTATCCAGAGGACAACATTTTATAGGGAGTAGATACCAGTACTAGCTAAAAGCAGTGGTGCTATCATATGATCATCAAGTACCAGGATAGAATCTAATGGGGTGTGGTCAACATGTTTCGTGCCCTGTATGCCCAGAAGTCGTGCGGCACTTCGTCAGGACCAGAAGTGAGTGTGGTATACCCCTGTCTGGGGGTTCGGGTCTCCCTCTAATAGGGGATGACCTAATTAAGTTGACCGGCTTGTCTCTTCTGGAATACCGGCCTACTCTTCCTCCTCAATTGAGGTTGGATAATGTTCCTTAGGAAAGGCGAAGGGTCCGGATCATTGTGAGGGGCCATATTAGGCGGTTGGGACACATTGGTCTCACATAACCTCCTCCATCGTCCTGGAACTATGGAACCCCCACCCCCGCTTAGTAGGAGCGTACTTCTTTTTCCACAGGTGCATACGGTGACAACCTCCTCTCCTATCCTTCAGTCTTACAAGGAAGAGTCTGAAAAATGTCACAGTGAAGCCTTGTAAACTGGATAGAGGCAATCAAAATATTGCTTATGTGTGGATCATGAATATAAATCTTTTCTGTCTACTGACAGAGCAGTGCTTGAAAAGAGATCTTCTCGCTCTCTCTGTCAGTCATGATGAAAGTTGGTGACAGAGGAGAAGTCTTTTCCGGGGCTTTCCCAGAAAATTACCCAAAAAAAACATACAGTACTCTGAAAGACGAAGATAGGGCTCGGTCAATCCCAGGGCAGACCAGGAAATTAACAGGTCAGAGGTTAGAGCAGAGCTCTTCTTCAGAGCTCCCTCACAAACGACATACAGTAGAAATCTGAGTTATTACGGGCTCCAGGGGGAGTAAGAGAGCTGAGCACTTCCACCTCATTAGCTGTAGTTTGGATTCTTGCAAATGAGGTGGATGTGCTACTAAACAACACTGTTGTTCTGTGGCCATTTTTAACACTGTTTACTGATAATTAAAGTTACCAGGGATTCCCAGCCTGACGAGGAATGATTCAAGCAGGTGAATATCTCAAATATTCAAACTGGAGAACTAAACCTCCCAACAATAAATCTCTAAGTGCTGCATCTCCTCTTGGTACATATTACATTGCTAAATGTTTCAACACCATATATAACAACACTGCATCTTAGAACACTGCATCTCACGATGCTAACTCACATCTCCCAAAGCATCTCCAACCTCTGGTCGAGGCTACCGACAGACATTTTTCTATATCTGTATATCTAATTGTACCTTTACATTGAAATTCAAGAACGACAGGCACATTCACACCTTCATCTACCCTGCAAGGAAGTAAGTAGCCCTCTTTTAAAGTGCCCTGAAATATGTTGTGCATTGTTTTGTGATGTCACTGGATTACACAACTAATTGTTGTGTGCTCTTTAAATTATATGGTCTGCTGTGTTTTATGATGCTACTTGATTGTACAGTTGATTGTTTACTGTGGACTTCATGACGATTATATAACAGTAACAAGTAATATGAAAACTAATGTATTCTCAACCGCAAAAAGGGATTGCTGTAACAATAAAGAGCACAAGAGTACAAGCCCATTGGCAGCCTCTTGATGAACCTGTTGGGAGACTTTATTCTTTATAATACCCCTGTGTAATGAAATCCAAAAGAAAATTCGGTACCAACCAAACCACAGCCCTTATTTCATCCAAACCACCCCTTTGATTCACAAACCCTTCCTAGCTACAGCTGTCACATCTCTCATCAACCACCATCTCTTGACAACTTTACATAATCTTCATTGTAATTTTAATAGTAAAATACCGGTTGAAAATTAAAAAAAACACCACCTTGGTGATCTCAAGCATCATTATTAATAGGGGTGTGACCCTTGAACTCTGCAATAGTATATCAAAATCATACAATCACTTTTGTTAATGTCCTGGCTATTTCATTGACTTTGTGTGCACAAACCAATACTTACACAGCAGATCAACACCAAACTGGTGCTGAGCAATGTGTTCAAACATGGAGGTCAGGATGGGTAGCAGGGCCACAGTGGTGTAATTGATGTTCTGAGACACTCCTTTCATCTGAGTTCGTGAATGTGTGAATTTTCCCAACTTGAGGTTCTCCAAGATCTTCTCTAGGTCCTCTGCAGCATTTTCGAAGAATGAACGCACTCCGGCTTTCACCAGCTCCGAGCCAGACTTCATCACCGTACTGCAAAATATCAGCGTTTACTATAAATGTGTGATTGAGGCTTGACAGGAAACTACAGCACAGTTGCCAGACCTGCACACTCAACAAATATACTACTTTTGCCAAGTGGCACTAATGTTATGAAATCACTGTTTTCTCATCGAAGGGCGGAATGTTATTTATTGTTTTACAATTTTAAGGAGATCCGACGCTTCTACATGTTTTATTCCATCTTTTCCGGCCACTCCACTGCAGCCTTCTATTTCTGAAGGGGCTTTCCCGTTTCACTTTTTAACCTATTACTGTCCGCTTCTCATATTCCCAACTCCTACCCTTTATCCCTCAAAGCAATTTAGCAGCAAATACATACCCTAGGTAGATGTAGTGGTGCGGACTGAGCACAATAATATATTTATGAAAAACTATGACTAAGCCGTCAATCAATAGTACTGGCAGTTTTCTTAAACATTTTGCAGACACTAGCATAACAATACATTGGGTCTGATTCACAAATTTAACTTTGTAGTACGGTTTGTAGTACTAAATTAAGTACTACAAATTGCAATTCACAAACTACGTACAGTTTTAAGCCTCTGCCTCACATATACTATGTGCTTTGAGTTCTCCACCCCAACTGTGAAGTCTCTGCACACATAAGTATATGTTTCAGTAGTAAACGTGGGAGGGAGTAGGTGGGGAAAGGGACAGGTTTACTACAAAAGGAGATGGGATAAGGAAGGAATAACTGGTATTTAGGGAGGACCACAGAGTGGTCTATGTAGGAACGTCACCCAACCACACAAGAGTAAACCAATTCCTTTACTCTGGGGCGGAGACATGTACCTTACACTTTTGTGTTAAATATACACTCTCTGGTCCTCATTCATGAAGGAACTTACAAGTAGTAAAGTTACGAGTGTGGAGAATGTATTTTGCAGAAATGGATTGGCAAATCTTTTCAAGTGCAAGGTGTTTAGGAACGGAGTGAAATTCCTTTACATACCAGGAAGGAATCATGCCTGTTGAAATTTAACAAATTACTTTAGATATGGCCTTTTATTACCCCAAACCTTTTGGCATTTTTTTCAGCATCTTTTTTTTTTAACAGCGCAAGAAACCTATTCCAGGGTGTACATTGTACTTTATAAAATATTGGAAAAACTTAATGTAAGAAATTGGGTTACTGACTGAGAGGGGTGAAATCCTTCTCAAACAACAACCACAATTCTTCTCAAGGTGAAATCACAAACAAACTCTAAATTAAGCAGTGCTCAAACCACAGATAGCTTGGCACAGAGCAGTCAGGCTTAACTCAGAGGCAATGTGTAAGGTACTTGTGCAACACTTCAAACTGTAACACAGTGAGAAGACACCACAAAAGGAGCGCACAAAAGAATAACAAAAATAGAGTAATTTTTAATAAATAAAATAAGACCCCATTGATAAAATTCAAATTGGTAGAATCGATGATATTACATTTTAAAGTTTTTAGTAAAAATAGCGGCAAAAGGTGTGAAGCGCCAACTGTGGATATCTAGTCACGCCGGACCGGGACAAAGTCACACATTCAGGTCAACCACGATGGAGCACAAGCCCGTCTATAGGGACCCAGTTAGGCCAGTTGAACAAAGTACATTAAATCTTGCAGGTGTGTTGCGTGGATCCACATCGAAGATGCGGTGTGCAGCTGAAGCGATGCATCGGTTCAGAGATGTAGCGAGGCGGCGATGCAAGGGCCTACGTCATCCTCGAGAATCCCACCGATGGGGCTTGCAATGTGAAGTCCTGCATCAAGGATTTGGCGCGCAGTCGGGGCAATGCGTCAGTTCCGAAAAGCTGCAAGGCTGCCATGCGGGGTCTGCTGTTGAGGCTGCCGTCGACAAGGGATGTGAAGCTCTGTGCAGAGGATGCATCACGCATGTAGGAAAGTGTCACTTTTTGACATGGTCACCCCCACTTTTTGCTCACTGGTACTGATGTTGATTGGTAGTGCACTGGATCCCTGCTAAGCAGGACCCAGTGCCAATGCTCTTTCTCTTAAAACAAGACAAATGTACAGTTGCAACCCAAGTAGCAAGGACTTAAGCACTCTTGTAAATCCATAGTAAATGGCACCCCCGGTACCCAGGGCATGGATACTAAAGAGGGTCACTAAAGGCTGCAGCATGTATTATGCCACCCTAAGGGACCCAGACACAAACTGCTTTTAGACTGCCATTGCAGGGTGCGTGAAATGATGCAAACCATTCTGAAAACATGACATGGCACACTCACTGTGTGCCATGCACCTGTACACTGAATGCACTATATGTAAGTCAACCCTACAGCACGTTTTAGAGCCCTGAGGCAGGGTGCATTATATTACATGTGAGGGCACATCTGCATGAGTAGAGGTGTCCCTGTAATGCCTAGTTCCATTGATAGGCATTGCAAGCGATCATGAAGCCATCTTAAAGGTATGTACTGGGCACTGGTCATTACGAGTTACCCAGCTACATACTGGCTTCATTGAAAATACTGATGTTTGGTATCAAACATCTTGTCTTAATAAACCTGTACTGATGCCAGTATCGGATTTATGAAGAAATGCACCCAGAGGGCACCTTAGAAGTGCACCCTGAAACCTTACTAGTCACATAGTGTGCAGGCTAACTGGTATCTTGCAGCCTACCATCACAGATGAGTTTCAGACCCCCTGCAGATGGGAGCCTGCACTCTCTGAGGCCAGGAACAATGCCTGTTCAGTGGAAGGTGATCACACCGCCTCCAGCAGGATGGCTAGCAGATCAGCACCTCAAGGCCAGAGGCTTCAAAGCATCTACTATCTTTGAAATGCAACCCCGGATTCCCCCAGACCTGGAGAATGCCACCCTCTGTCCTTAGGCCTATCTGGCACCTGAGTAGGTGGGAAATTAGATATTCAGTAGGTGTGTTCTACTTTCAGATGAGTCACACCTCTAAGGTGGGCTACCTAAAGTGGACAGCCAGAGAAGGGTTTCAACTTCTTGATTTTGGTGAAAATAGAGAATTCCAGGTCAGGGTTATGCCCACTTCCCACAGGAAATGATCATGTAGGAGGTGTAGTCACCCCAGCGGTAGATAGCTCATTGGCTACTACTATATATTCCCCTTAACGCCCCTAAGAGCCAACATCATAATAACAGACGAACTGCCATGAACTTGGCACCAAACCCTGCCTGGTTACTGGCACCTTGACAATCACAACGACCGATTTGTTTAAAAGCTGTGCATTCTCCCCACACCCTTGGAGGACTGTCCAGTGCTTCAACAACCACTTAGCATCTCCCTTGGGGTGGAGGAGCCATCCCCCTGGATCTGCAGGCACAACCACACCTCTCCCGTACACCGTTTTGTTGGCAATCTGACCCACCAAGGGAGAATCACACCAGAAAAGAGTTTTTGTGGTTCCAAGTGGTCAGCCCCATCTTGCCACCTAGTTTTGAGATGTTAGACCCTCTAGGAGCCCCCTGCACCAATACCCTGGGCACCAAAGCACTTGCAGCAACCAAGGCTTGTTGAGTTTCCAGTCAGGACACCATCACTGTCAAAACTGACCTGCACAATGAGGAGCTTCAGGACCGACAAGGCTTACACTGGGAGGGGCCCGCTGTCTTGGCTTCCTCCCCTATGCAGGTCTAACTGAGAACTGTAAGAGCCTCCAACGCAAGTAGCCAGCCAACAAACACATCTGCACCAGAGCCCCACAGCCCGGGTACACGCAAACTGGCTGTGCCCCCTTGTTCCAAAGACCCTCATGAGCCGAGCCCCCCTTTGGGTTCTGCCAGGCTTGTTCCCAAGTCCCCCTTGCAGCCTAGGTGACCATTGACTTCAACGGTGTAGCGCTAGTGGCTACCAACCCACCCAGCAACTCTGCACCCAGACCCGCCAGGGCAAGTAAACTAAAACTGCTGGTGGTTCTTTGGACATTGGTCCCCTAGCACCTTAAGTTCCAAAGGTCACCCACGAACTTCGACTACAAGTACATTTTTGCAGTTTATATCTTTCCTGCCATAGGATAACATTACCGCATTGGAGGTTCATACCTCAAAAAACAGTATTTGGGTATTTTACTGTATTCTTGTAAAGTCCATAACGCCAAAAATATTTACCCGATTCTGATGATCTTGGCATCTAAAAATTTACTAAAATCTGTGTTATTTCTATAAATTCGTCCCGGATTGCTTCTTGAGTGTGTGTACCATTTATTGACTGTGTGTGTGCAACAAAACCTTAACACTCCCCTCTGATCAGCCAACGTTGCTCGACCACACTACCACAAATAGAGCACGTGGGATTATTAAAGTAATCCCTGTAAACCAATAAAGCTCGTCTGGAGTTTTTGCATGGTGTACCCTTACATTGGCAATCTACATTAAAAGCCAGCTTCCTACAAGGCGATGGAACGGTTTTGAAGAAGTGCAATGCTATTCAGGTGTTTGTGACAGGTCCAATCCACGCAGTAACAGTGATACGTCGGTTCTGCTTGGGGTTACGCCGTGCAGCAGAGGAGATGCGTCAGTTCCACTCGATGCACAGAGGCTGGAAGAGCACCTTAAACTCACTTCCAAGGGTCCAGGACTAGGGTGGCACTACTTGGAGGGTAGACTCACAGATGGCAGAGTCCAAGTGCAGATGCATTGTTGCTGGAAGCCCGTTATGTCCCTGAGGCTTGAGATCAGGAGGCCAGCCAACTGTTGTCTGAGGTTCAGCATAAATACCCAGTTGCCCCTTTGAAGTTGGAGAGATGCTTCTAGAGGTTTCCTTTTGAAGTACCGGGGCATCCTGGCTTCCCTGCCCTGGCTCAAGACTAACTACAGTGGGGATGCAGCCTTTATATGGAGACAGGACACAGCTCACTCAGGTGTAAGTAGGGCTGTGCCCAGCTCCTCCCTTCCATCCTGCCAGTGATGGCTTATCCAGGCACACCTAAGCTCCTGTATGTGGTTGTCGAGGAGGAATACACAAAGCCCTACTGTCAGCAAAGCCCAGTTATGTGACCAGATACAGGCTCCAGGCACTAAATGGATCTGGCAAAAAATGAACATTTTCTAGGAGTGTCATTTTCAGAATTGCAGTTTAAAATACGACTTCAACAAAAGTTTGAATTTTAATTTGTAATTCAAGAGACACTAAACATGATATGGCTATCTCTTCTCATTTGGAAATTACACTTATAAAATGTAATAAGGCAACTCCAATGTTATCCTATGGTATAGATAGGTCTTTCAGTAGTGAAATTGAATTTAATAGTTTTTGTTACTAGGACATGTAAAACTTAAAAGTGCATGTCCTACTTTTTAAATATATTGCACCCTGCCTTCTAGGCTGTTCAGGGCCTACCTTAGGGGTGATATACCGGTATTAAGAAGGAAGGTTTGGACCTGACAAAAAAGGATTATTTTGATCGGTTGAAATGGCAATCTTAAACTGCACACACACACATGCTGCAATGCCAGGCCTAAGATATGTTTAAAGGCCTACTTATGTGGCTGGCACAATCAGTGTTGTAGGCCCACTAGTAGCATTTAATTTACAGGCCCTGAGCAAATGTAGAGAAACTTTACTATGGACTTACAAGTAAATTAAATATGCCAGTTAGGTATAAAAAAACAAGTTACTAACCTGTACACTGTGGCTCTCCAGTATTGGTATCTTTTATAGATTTTCATGCTTGAATCTTCCCCGTCGTCATGGTAGGAGTCCCACACTGACAGTAAAAGTAGCAGTGCTAAAGCATTGCCTTTAATCTCCATTGAAAAAAATAGTATGTAATAATCTTAAAACATCCAAACGTTAGCCAATCAGAGTACAGACCCTGGAGTATCCGTGCCCTGCAGAGCCACCATACCTCAGAGTTGGAGCACGAGTGTAAATAAAAAAACAACAGAGGTCTGTAATGGTGAGCCTGAACAGGGAGGAGAGAGGGTCGCACGTGGATCTATAAAAGATATCAGTACTGGTGAACCACAGAGTACAGGAAAGTAACTTGTTTTTTCTCCAATATTTTATCTTTTATAGATTCACATGGTTGAATCAGACTAGTTAGCAGTATCTGAATACAAGTGGCGGTGGGAAGGCGTACCATCCCACCATGACACTGAAGAACAAGTTACTTACCTTCGGTAACACATTATCTTGTAGAGACTCCATCTAGCTTCAGATTCCTTACCTTTGAATTTCCCAGGCATCAGGCTGGATCCAGAAACTTTTGCTGAGCAATACCCCTTGTGCGCAACATTGGGTGGCTCCATTCGGCTCCGCGTGACGCTGTGGCATCATCAGTTATGACGTTGTGGTGCCTATATAGGGACCACCCATGCGTGCATACGTCAATGCAGAGCCACGAAGTAGCTAGCCCTAGCCCTACAATGTCAGTCCACAAAGCGGGGAGGCATGGGTGGGGCTGTAAGGAATCTGCAGCTAGATAGAGTTTCTACCAGATAATACGTTACCAAAGGTAAGTAACTTCTTTATCTGATATAGACTTCTAGCTTCAGATTCCTTACCTTTGAATTAGATGCCCGAGCCATACCATCCCGGCGGTGAGATGCGGACTCACATCCTAAACTAAGAAGTCTTGCAGGACTGAACGGGCAAAAAGTCCCTGCATACCTGACCATCAAAGTAGTAATGTTTTGTGAACGTGTGCACGGAAGCCCACGTCACTGCCTGGTAGGTGTCTTGGACTGGGACAACCCGAGCCAAGGCCATAGTCGCAGCCTTTCCCCTGGTGGAATGGGCCTTTAATCCCTCAGGGGGCTGCTTCTTTGTCAAGGCATAACAGATCTTGATGCAGAGAACGGCCCAGCAAGAAATGGTCCTTTTCTGCACTGCCATTCCCTTCTATGCTCCCACGTACCCCACAAAGAGTTGGTTGTCCACCCAGAAATCTTTTGTGTGGTCAAGGTAGAACGACAACACTCTTTTTGGGTCCAGCCGGTGGAGATGTTCCTCTTCCTTAGAAGGATGCGGGGGAGCAAAGAAGATGGGCAAAGTGATGGACTGACCCAGATGGAATGGGGTCATAACCTCTGGCAAAAAGGATGCCCTGGTGCGAAGGACATAAGATCAGGAGGCGAGCAAGATAACGCCTGCAACTCACTCCCCCTCCTGGCAGATGTAATCGCCACTAAGAAGGCTGCTTTGATAGTCAACAGCCTGAGTAGATCGATTCGAAGGTATTGGAGCGCTTTACATAAGCACCATATTTACATTACACATTCAGGCACGGAGAGATTAAGTGATTTGCCCAGAATCACAGGATGTGGACGCGACCCCGAAGCTCGAACCCTGGTTTCCAGCACCAAAGTCGGCAGTCTAGCCGACGGACCACATCCTCTCCCCAGGTGGCCGCCCCATCCCAGAAGTGACGCATCTGTCACGACCGTGAGGTCTGGTTGGGGAAGGGAGAGGGGTCTGCAGTTGACCCAAACTCAGTTCGTTAACCACCTCTACAGATCTTTTATAGTTCCTTCCGAGATCTGAACCACGTCGGTGAGATTTCCCCGATGCTGTGACCATTGGAAATTCAAATCCCACTGCAGAGCCTGCATACGTCATCTGGCGTGTCTTACCAACAGGATGCAGGAGGCCTCAGAGTCAGTCTCACCGAAATCCAGGATAGAGACTGAAATATCGGAATCATAACCTGAATATCCTGGACTCGCTGCTCGGGAGGATAAGCCCAAAACAGCACTGTGTCCATAACAGCTTCGATGAAAGGGAGCGTCTGAGAAGGAGTCAGGTGTGACTTCGGCATGTTTATAGAGAACACCAGCGAATGCAGAAGGTTTGCTGTAGTCTGAATGTGGGAGACGATAGCCTGGGGCAAGGCGCCTTCAACAGACAGTCATCCAGGTAGAGGAAGACTGACACCCCTAACGTGCGTAGATGAGCTGCGACCACCGCCATCACCTTGGTGAACACCCGAGCGGCACTGGTAAGGCCGAAGGGGAGCATGGTAAACTGAAAGTGCTTGTGGTCTACCTTGAACCGCAGGTAACGCCTGTGGCCCAGCAGGATGGGGATATGAAAATATGCATACTGCAGGTCCAACGCTACCATCCAGTCTTCTTGCTCTAGGGCAGACAAGACCTGAGCCAGAGTAAGCATTTTGAATTTCTCCTTTTTGAGGAAGAGATTGATGGTCCGAAGATCTAAAATGGGCCATAGCCCCTTGTTCTTCTCCGGAATCAGAAAGTAGCAGGAATAACAGCCACTGCCTACTTGTGAAACTGGTACCCTTTCTATAGCTCCCTTGGCCAAGAGAGCCATAACTTCCTCTTGGAGCAACTTTAAATGATCCTCCGTCAGTCTTTCTTGATTTGGCTGAATAGGAGGAGGAAAAGAAAGAAAAGGTAGGGAATAGCCCTCCTGGACTATATGCAAGACCCACTTGTCCGATGTTAAGGAACTCCACTGGGGGAGATGATGACAGATTCTCCCACCAACTGGAGTAGAGTGGTCTTGCAGAATCAGTCTAGGATTGCTGGGAGGATGCGACTGCTGGGGGCACTGTGGTCAACGACTTCTGGCCTCCATTCCGAGATCGGAATGCATCACGTCCTCGCATGGCTTGGGTAGTCTGTGCGGGATGGTGGCTGGGATATGACTGACGCGGCTGGAAACCCCTTCCATTGCCACAAAATGGGCAAAAAGAAGACTGGCCATGGGGGTGGAGGAGAGGCCCAAGGATCTGGCCATAGCTCGAGAGACCTTGAACGTAACCAGGGCTGAGTCTGCCTTTTCCCTGAAAATGGGGATTCCACTAAAGGGCATGTCCATCAAATTGGCTTGGACATCGGCCGAGAAGCCGGTTGAATGAAGTCAGGTGTGGTGCTTCAAGACCACCATTTTTTAAATCGATCTGCCCAACAAATCAGTCGTATTTAGGCCACACCGTTTGGTGAATTTTGCTGCGTCCCTCCCGTCCTTGACAGCTTGTGAGAGCACAGCTCTGGCCGCCTACGTGACTTGTGGCACCACTTGTGCAACCATCTCCCAAATGAAGTGGGAGAAACAGCCCAATAAGTATGCGGTATTCACCGACCGCAATGCCAGGCTGGAGGATGAAAATCACTTCTTCCCAAATTAATCCAGTCTCTTGGATTCCCTATCTGGAGGGACGGAAGGGAATGCGTCTTAGGACATAGAAGCCTGCACCACCAACCTCTCTGCGGTGGGGTCCTGGCTAAGGAATTTTGGGTTGCTCGGAGCTGGGCGATGGCGGCGTGCAATCGTCCTATTCACAGGAGCCCCTGTGCTAGGTTTGGACTATGATCCTAGAAGGACGTTTGTAAGTGCCTCATTAAAGGTTAACAGGGGTTCGGACATGGAAGCCCCAGGTTGAGGCCCCTCAGTCAGGAGATTAGTCCTGACCTGCACCGAGGGCAGCTCCAGTCCAAGGACCTTGACTGTCCTCTTAACCACCATGGCATAGGATGCCCCCTCATCACCTACGGGCATCGGTGACGTCACAGTCACCGACTTTGGATTTGATGCCGGGGAAGGTCGCTTTTGGCATGACCGGCATCGAACCAGATCCGTGATTGGATCCCTTGGGCCCCACCGGTGTCATATCCGGAGCCGATGGCATCAAACTCAATGGGAGCCCTTCTGACTCTGCGGGGCCCAAAGGCTCACCAGCAGGGTCGTTCCACTCAAATATGCGGCACATGGCCTTGTAAAACTCTTATTTGAGCGGGAGTCGCTCCAGCTCCCAGAAAGGTGGGAAGACACAAAGTTGACTCTGGCTCCGTGGAACCGTGCCTGGAGCATCGGTGCTCCTTACCTCTCTCGACGACGGACGCCAGTTGAGGTGAAGACGAAGTCTGTTTGGACTTCTTTTTCTTCTTGTGCCTCTTCCCTGAGTGTCCCAAAGACCTCGAATGGGAGGAACAGGACTTAGAGCTCCATGAGTGGTCCCACAACATCCACTTCTTCGATCTGGACCGTGAACTCTTTGGAGCCTCGCTTGACAGTATTGACTGCGGGGCCGCGAGTAATTTCATAGCGCCCGCCCACAAGGTCTTTGGAGCCATCACCCGACAGTCCAAACACAACTTCATATTGTGGGCGTGCTTGAGACACCACAGACATACGCGGTGGGGATCGGTGACCGACATCATGCGGGAACAAGTCCTGCACGGCTTAAAACCTGTCTTCCTTGAAGGCATCCCTTGCTCACCAAGTCATAAAATCCCAAACTTTTGACAAAAGTCGAGAAAAAGTCTGCCAAAAAGCAGCAGAGAGGTAGCTCTTTCCAGATCGGCGCTTAACTGGTATGGAAAGAAAAGAACTGATGTTCGCGCACCTGGGTGGCACCTATATAGGCACTGCAACTTCATAACCGATGCTGATGATGCCAACGAAGTCACACAGAGCCAAATGGAGCCACCCGACTGTGCGCGTATGGGGTATTTCTCAGCAAATGTTTCTGGATCCAGCCTGACGCCTGGGAAATTCAAAGGTAAGAAATCTGCAGCTAGAAGTCTCTATAAGATCTAAAATACAACAAGCCAAAGATATGACTTTAAAAATTGTACAAAATTTGGAGATACATAGAAATATCTTTTACCAAACTTAATAATAGCAGCTACAAAACATTAAAGGAAAGACGAGATTGAGTTTATTTGTTGCATGCCTTATGCTGATAGATACAGTCAGGTAGCTTGACCAACTGCCACATCTGCTTTTCTCCAGCCATCAAGGCAATAATGCTTTGTAAAGGTGTGGGCGTCCATCCATGTCACTTCCCTGCAGACGTCTGGCAGAGATACACCTGCAAATAGGGCTGAAGAGGCTTCAATCTTTCAAGTTGAGTGAACCTTCACCTTTGCAGGCAGTGGATGCCCAGCTTGTTCATGACAGAAGAGTATAGCTGAGGAGACCCAGCAAGCAATACTAGTCCACGTTAAGGCTTGACCCTTTCTAGGAACAGAGAAACAGATGAGCAACTGAGTTGCTCACTGAGCAAAGGCTTAGTTCTTTGCATGTAGAATTTTAAACAACTCTTAATGTCCTGCGAGTGTAATGCCCTCTTCCCGTTGAAGAAGGGTTGGGAAAGAATGTAGGCAGGACAACTGGTTCATTGAGGTGATATGTCAAAGGCACCTTGGGAATAAATGAAGGATTAGTGCGTAGGACTACTCTGTCCTGTAGGAACTGAAGGTAAGGTTCTTTTATGGTGAAAACCTAGATTTTGCAAATGTGTCTTGCAGACATGATGGCCAAGAGGAAAGCCACTTTCAAAGAAAGGGATTTGAGATCACACTTATGAATAGGCTCGAATGGAGTCCTCATATGTAGCAATAAGACAGTGTTCAGCTGCCAAAGCACTGGAGGAAGCTTTACAGGTGGGTAAGCCCTGAAGAGACCCTTCATAAAGTCCTTGACAAGCCTGTTGGACCACAAGGAGGATTGGCCAGAACACCATCTGTATCTGGAAATGGATGCCAAGTGAACCTTTATCGATGAATGGGAGAGGCCGGATTTGGCAAGATGCAGGAGATTTGGTAATATCTGTTCAGGTGTGGAAGAAAAGAGGTGATGCCACTGTGTAGCACACCATGCACAGAATCTATTTCCTTTCGCCTTGTAGCACTTGAGGGTAGAAGAAGCAAGAGCTTTGTGAAGTATGGATATGCATTTGTCAGACATCTTCATGTTTCCAAGTTCAGTGTGGTGAGGAGGCAAGCTGATAAGTGAAGAGTGCTAATCTGCGTATGAACCACTTGGCCCTGGTTCAGAGACTAAATCCTCTGCTGGTGGAAACTGAATGGGAGAGGACTCTGATAAGCGATGCAGCTCGGTGTACCAGTATTGTCTTGCCCACGCCAGGGCGATGAGAATGAGTCGGCATGGTTCCTGTTTCATTTTTTGCAGAGTCCTTGGGATGAGTGGTGCAAATGAGAAAGCGAACTTCCCTGTCCATGAGAAATTAAAGGTGTTTCCCCAAGATCCTGGCTGAGGAAACCTGCTGGCGAAGATAGTGCATTTTTTGTTGAGGGATGTAGCGAATAGATCTAAGATAGGATAACCCATGATTGGAAGACACGTTGCAGTTGATTGTCGCTGAACTACCATTCATGAAACTGCTTGGTGTCCCTACTGAGGGAGTCGGCCCACTCGTTCGTTACTCCCGGCACATGTTCCACCTTTAAAGAAATGCCATTTGTTATCAGCCACTCCCATATCTGTTGTGCTTGGGCTGAGAGTATTTGAGACCTTGTGCCACCCTGTTTGAGAAGATAAACCAGGATGGTGGTGGTGTCTGTCCTGACAAGTACTGAAGAGCCCCAGATCCTAGGGAGTAAGGCTTGAAAGCCGAGAAATACTGCCATTAGCTACAAAAGATTGATGTGGCATGATGGTTTTTGGCTGGAACACTTGTAGAAAACCTGTAGATCCTGGAGGTGGGCTCCCTATCCTTCCATGGGGCACCCAAAGTCATCACACTTTATGGTGTTATTTGTAGGAAGGAGAGACCCTGAGAGATGTTGTCCGTGACCATCCACCAGGACATTGCCTAGGTAATTTCTGAGGTTAAGGAAATAATGTTGTCGTACGAATCTGAGATTGTGCCCACTGAGCATGCAGCTGCTCCTGCAACGGTTTCATGCGTAGACGGCAACTGGGGATCAACGGGATGCAGGATGACATCATCCCCAGCATGGATTTGTATGGCCTTACAGTAACTGACTTTTTTGTAGACTGGAGACATGTTATCTTTTGCAGACGTGAAATCCTCTTTTTCGTGGGAAAAGCTTTCAAAAGCTCCTTGTCGAGGACTGCCCCTAGGAAAACCAGTGACTTTGAGGGGATGAGAGGTGATTTTTCCTTGTTGAGGAGGAGACCCAGCGACTGAAAGAATGGCCAGCACGCTTGTGTGGATTTCTTGGCCCTTTGGAAGGTTGGAGCTTTGATTAACCAATCATCCACGTAGGGAAATAACTGATGACTGGAACATCAGGGAGAAGCTGCCACCAGGGCCATGCACTTGGTGAACACTATGGGTGCTGACTTCAACCCGAAGGGTAGCACTTTGATATGATAATGGCACCCTGCCACCTAGAACCTTTGAAATCTGTGATGCTTGGGATGTATGGGGATGTAAAAATAAGCACTGATAAGATCGAGGGAGGTGAGGTAATCTGCCTCCTCCATAAGGAGCAGGAACTCTTGGAGAAAAAGCATCCTGAATGGTTGGTTTTTGATGAACTTGTTTAGTAGCCTGAGGTCCATAACCTCCCTCCATTTCCCTGTCTTCTTCTTGACGAGGAAGAAGTGGGAGTAAAATCCCAGACAGTGCTGGTTGTGTGGAGCCTCCTCTATTGAGTGTTTGGAAAGAAGCAATCTTTTTTCTTTTCTGAGAATTGGAAGATGACGATGAGATGTCTTACTTGGGGGAACATTTGGAGGCTGCTGAACAAATTCCAGGTTGTGACCATTCTGGAAAACGTCGAACACCCATTTGTCTGAAGAGATGGACTTCCATTGACTTAAGAAGTTTGACGAGATGGGACCGAATCGAACTGGGAGAGTAGTGAGACTGGCCTTTAGCTTCTCATATCTCCTACTGGAATCTGGAGACTTCAGGGCTGATGGTTGACATCTGTGCCCTGATGCCCTAGAATATGCTAGCATGATATTCGAGTGGTAGGTTTGGCTGGAATAAGACGGGGGAAAGGTCTGTTATGAATAAGGTTACAACTGCTGCTGAAATTGCGACCTAGATAGGAAGTGACCTCTACCCCGAAACGGTTGAAATCTGTGCTGCTGTAAACTGTCGAGCGATTTGGCAGTGTCTGACATGATGGAATGGAGCACACCACCAATGTGCTTCCCAAAAAGACATTCTCCATTGAATGGCATGTCTAACACCTCGGCCGGCACTTCGGAGTGAAAAGTAATGGCTTTAAGCCATCCCTGGTGGTGCAACACCGCCGCTCCAGCCATCAGTCTAAATGCGGTAGACGAGATGTCCATGGAAATGTCAATCAGCTCGGAAGAGGCCTTTTTCTCCTTCAGAAAGAAGGACACTCGCCTCTTTTTTCTTGTCCTCCGGGAGATACTCCAACAAAGACGAGATGTCGGACCACATCTGTCGGTCGTATCTCCTGAGGATGGCCATGGAATTGGAGGTTCTAATGGAAGTGGCCGCCAGAGCAGAAAATCTTTTTCCTGTATTATCTAGGCAGCGCCCTTCCTTGTCCGGTGGTGCCGTCCGTGGAGAAGAGGGATTCTTTGCCCTTCATTGTATGGCCAGCATGATGACAGAATCAGACCGAGGATGCCCAATGAGAAATGTGGGTGAGTTTTTAGGGGCCTTATATTTTTTGTCAAGCTTCGGCAAGACTTCTGGAATGGAAGCTAGCGTTCTCAACAATTTGAGGCCCTTTTGCCATAAGATATCCACAACAGGAATAGCTCGAATTCTGCGCTTTGTGCCAGGTTTAAAGTCAAAAAGAAAACACTCTGCTTGTTTGGCTGGCATTGGGAGGTCAAAGTGCTTGGAGGCCTGCTCTAAAAGATCTAATAGTCATCCCATTCATCAGGAGCATCAGGATCTGTGTGGAGATCACCCTCCTTCATTTGATGGTCATCGCTGTCCTGTGGATCAACCGGGATGGAGAGAACTGGAGGTACTACTTTCTCATTTAAGTGTTTTGGAGTAGTTTGAGGAGCAGGACTTGTAATAGGAGGCAGAGGCCGCGGAGCAGAGTTTGCGTCAGGAAAGTGTCTGTAGTAATCATTAAATGCAAATCTGTGACCAAGGAGACAGGGACGCTGACAGAGGGTTCCTGGATGTGTTGGTGCTTCTCCTCTTGCTCCTCATAAGGATAATGTTGCTGAAAGGAGTCTAGGCATTGAACTGAAAGAGGACCCCTGTCAGTGAAGGAGTAGTCACCCTGAAGGTAAGTGGATGGATTGTCATCCGTTTCATCCTCTTCATCAGAATCCTGGCATTTAACCTTCAACTGGGAAGGACTGTAAGCAGGGCCAAATAAGCCTTCATCTTCAGATTCTTGGAAATCCAGGTGGTGAGTTGGGGGCAATGGTGAGATTTAACAAAAACTCTGAAACGCTGGCATTGTTGAATTTTTTTTCCCCTCCGTAGATGGGCCCTTTGATGATGTTGTTGACATAGCTGACGGCAACGCCGACGATGAGGCATGAGGAACCTTCGCTGGTGGATCAGCCTTAGAAGCGTCCGTCGATGGTGAGGTGTCCAACGAGTAAGGTCTTGCCAATGGGGATGGTCTCGTCGTCGATGGAGTAATAATCATTCCTTGCTCGATGACGCTGTTTCCGTTTACGTCTTGACCGTCGACGTGGTGGATGTCGCAGACGAAACAGTCGATGGTGTGGAAACGGCTGTTGCTGATAAAGACGGCAGAATCCTTGACGATAGAGCCGTCGATGGTCGGTCCACTAGTGAGGAAGGCTCTTTGAACGGAGAATGAGGAGCAGACGGAGGAGCTGGGGCAGACCTGTAATGAGAAGTGGAAGAGCCAGTCTAGTCTTTTGGGGATTTTTTTCACCTCAGAAACCTCTTTATTATGAGATTTCGATCTTTTAGAGTCCTTGTGAGCAGAAGAGGATTCTCCTTCTTTTCTCTTCCTGGATGAGGAATGGGCCTTCTCCTCATGTTCAGATCCTAAGTCAGAGGTTGACTTTTTCTCTGGATCCATATAAGTAGTCTACCCTCTCTGTCCTTGAGAGTTTTGGCAGAAAATGTAAAGCAGTACTTACAGTCTTTGGGTTTCTGGTGAGAATAGAGGTAATAAAGGCACTGCTTTTGAGGGTCCTCAGAGAAAAGTCTGCTTTGTCCACGGGTCTTACAGGGCCTAAACAGCCCTTTTTTAGACCTTGGCATTCTGTGTGAATATAGGCAAACACACACTCCAACAGTACCTTAGATGATGATAGGTGATTAAATGATAGCTGGAAGCTGTGGGTCAAAAGGGTAATAAAGAAACATTGTGACTGAGCAGAGCTCAGGGAGACTCCCCAACACAAAACATGCAGTAAGAATTCTGAGGTTTGGTGGCTCTGCAGGGGATGGATACGCCAGGGTCTCTGCTCTAATTGGCTGAAGTTTGGATGTTTTAAAACGATGTAAATAGGTTACTAAATACTATTGTTTTTCAATGGATATTAACGCTAATGCTTTAGCACTGGTGTTTTTACTGTTATCATGGGAATCCCACCATGACGATGGAGTAGATTCATGCATGTGAACCTATAAAAGATACAAAACCGGAGAAGCCAATGTTACCGTGTTTTAAGGAGTAAGCACATGCACTTTAGCAGTGGTTAGCTTAAGCTAGTGGTAAAGTGCGCAGAGTGCCAAGGCCAGGAAAAACGAGATCGGACAAATGAAGAAGGAAGGCAAAAAGTTGGGGGGGAGACCACCCTAAGGCTGACAGGTCTAACACATAACAACTTAAAGTGCTCAAACACAGATTTGATAAGCAGAGGCAAAACATTATACTCATTTGGTTTGATACCCAAATCCTGTGCAGGTGTAAAATACCTATGCACTACACATTAATGGTTTTACATTGAAATTGAGCGGAATCATGTTTTTGCATGTGAAATTGCTTTTTAAGATTTTCATCCATTTTCAAATGCATCTAGCACATAATTGGAAACTGCATCACTGACGTTGTGCGAAACAGACCCAGAAATTATATATGCATCTATATCTTTATTTCACCTAATGGAATTGAGCCATTCTCCCCCACCCCACGAGTGCTTTGGGTGAAAGGAACAAATTCAGGCTAATTCAGCTTGAACTTGACCATTGCCAGAGATCCTATCTCTTCTCCTGCTAGCATTTTCTCTAAATGATGTTTGATTCTGGGTGGCGCTTGGTCCACAGGAGGTTGGTTTCTGAACCGAAAGTATGTGTGTTGTCTGAATATGGGAAGGTGATTCTCAATAAATTCCTCTGACTTTCATAAGGCATATTGAGCAAACCCGCTGTCATTGCCTGGAATTGTGAAAGAACTTGAGCTGCACACATTGCAAAGGGAACCCCGTTCAGTAGAAGTTCTGAAGCTTTGAGATATGCCAGGGGTTGCATTGAGATTACTAATGACAACAGACAGAAAAATACCTCATTTATGAGACACTATTATAAATGACCATCATTTTAAATGGTCTAGAACAGAGGTTCTTAGCCTTTTGACTTCTGTGGACGCCCACTGATTCATTGCTGGAATTCAGGGACCCCCACAGTCAGTAATGGTAGCTGGGGACGCCTGGCCTAACCCATTTCTATGATTTGAATCTCAAAACTACAAAAATGAGTATACAGCAAACAAATGCTCAAATATTTAAATGTTTTGCTTAATTCACAATCAAATATAGAAAATGTTTTCACATTTTCAATTTCCTTTTTTATTTGCATAATCTTTATTGATGTTAATGTAATAATATTAACATTATTTAATTTTGTGACACAGTCGCTGACCCCCTGAGCAGGCCTTGCGGAACCTGAGAGGTCCTTGGCCCCCAAATTAAGAACCACTGGTCTACAACAGACAGTGCTTGGCCATCTGGTCACCTGCGATAAACTGCACTAGTTAAAAATCAGTGCCATGATTTTCTTCTTCTGTCTATTCTTGATGGCCGCTTAACTTGAGCTATTGTGCCACATGGAAGAAGCTGTACCAGTTAACAATCGGTGCAATATTCTCCTCCTTCTGTCTTATCTTGATGGGTACTTAACTTAAACCATTGTGCAACTTGGAAGAAGATGTACTAAGTAAATAATCAGTGCCATTTCTACCTTGTTCTATCTGCTTTTGATGGCCACTTGGCCCATTGCACCACCTGGGAGAGGGTGCTCTAGATAAATAATCAGGGACATGTTTTCCTTGATTTATCTGCTCTTGATGGCCACTCGGGCCATTGTGTCACCTGTAAGAAGCTGTATTAGGTAAATAATCAGTGACATGTTTTCTTTGTTTTATCTGCTCTTAATGGCCACTTGGACTATTGTGTCACTTGGGAGAAGCTGTAAGAGGTAAACATTCAGTGACATGTTTTCCGTGCTTTACCTGCTCTCGATGGCCACTCGGGCCATTGTGTCACCTGTAAGAATCTGTGTTAGGTAAATAATCAGTCCATATTTTCCTTGTTTTAACTGCTCTTGATGGCCACTTGGACTATTGTGTCACATGGGAGAAGCTGTATGAGGTAAACAGTGACATGTTTTCTTTGTTTTATCTGCTCTTGATGGCTACTTGGACCAACGTGTCACCTGGGAGAAGATGAACTAGGCAAATAATCAGTGCCATGTTTTCCTTTTTCCCCCTGCTCTTGATGGCCACTTGGACCATCGTGTCAACTGGGAGAAGCTGTAAGAGGAAACAATCAATGTTGTGTCTTCTTTGTTTTATCTGCTCTAGATGGCCACTTGGACCATTGTGTCACCAGTAAGAAGCTATTAGGTAAATAATCAGTCCATATTTTCCTTTTTTTAATTGCTCTTGATGGCCACTTGGACTATTGTGTCACCTGGGAGAAGCTGTGTGAGGTGAACAATTAGTGACATGTATTCTTTGTTTTATCTGCTCTTTATGGCTACTTGGACCAGCGTGTCACCTGGGAGAAGATGCACTAGGCAAATAATAAGGGCCATGTTTTCCTTTTTCTACCTGCTATTGATGGCCACTTCGACTATTGTGTCACCTGGGAGAAGCTGTGCTAGGTAAATAATCAGAGCCATATTTTCCTGGTTTTAACTGCTCTTGATGGCCACTTGGACTATTGTGCCGCCTGGCAGAAGCTTCACTAGATTAATAATCAGTGCCATGGTTTCCTGGTTTTATTTGCTCTTGATGGCCACTTGGACAATCGTATCGCCTGAGAGAGACCGTACGAGATAAACATTCCGTGACATGTTTTCCTTCTTCTACCTGCTCTTGGTAGTTACTCAAACCATTGTGTCACCTGGGTGAAAATGTACTAGGTAAATATTCAGTGCCATGTTTTCCTTGTTTTATCTCCTCTTGTTGACTACTTTACTGAGTGGGTAGAAAGAGCTGCTGAATCCAGACTTAATGGTCTATCATGTTGAGCTTTGTGGCATCCTTGGCCAGGGCCGCACTACGCACAACAGCAAATAAATAAAAGTAACGCAGACACTGAGTATTTAAGATTCTTCTCCTTCAATCTGCTAAAGGTATTTGCTGAAGGTATTTAACATAGGCCTCAACAGGCAAACAGGGGCTATCTGACAGAAATAACAATGTCTTCTGAAAGAAACACAGCATTCTAGAACACTGAAAGTGCCTGAGTGAGAAAGAGCTGCCCAAAATCGAATTCCCAAAGACATTGAGTTATTGCTCCAACTTAGAGAAGTTAAAGTTTTCTAGGTATCCCCGCTTGAAACAGAAAGATTTCTGAATTGCTCGCAGGAGAAGAGGTTCTGCCGAAGGTCATCACTTTAGAGAGATGTTGTCCGACTGAAACAAGAAGACTACTTTGGAATTCTAAAAACCTATGTTTTCAGCCTGTTTGTGGCGAATATTCTTAAAAGTGCGAAGCCTAATTCTGGAATACTCTCTAAGAAAAGACCAGAAACTCCCAAGGGGACATGAGCTTCAGGAAGCTAGGGAATAGCCGGCTTTTCCCAGGGTGATCCCAGGACGAGCAGACAGAAGCACCTGACATCGGAAGAGAATGGACGATACAGTGCGGAACTCGTGAACATACCCGAAGAGTACTGGAACAAATCACCTTGTAGATGGTAGGCACAACCAAATGTCTGGCTGTACCTCACTCTCCTTCACTTCACTACAATCATAAGCACAGACACATGTTGACACGGACACCATCCGTGTAGCATGCCATACACCCATGACACCAAAACACGTCCTAGACTGGCCAAACTCGATGTATGCCGTACTATCCATCCATGCACTATTTATTAATGTAAGCATCGTCTCTTTCACCCCTTTCACACCCTACATGACTGGGCACAGCGACAAAACATGATAAGAGCATGTTAAGCTTCTGATCTTCAAGCGCGACATGAAAACACCACTGATATAGTCCATATTAGACACCCACTCTCAGTGGCAGCTAGTATTCAACGACGGGTAGAGGGGCGGGTCACGTGGCGGGGGAGGGAATGAAAGAAATGTACACAGGTGTGGGGCACACCTCTGATGGTGGGGCGGTGCTGTGTTTAGCAACAATGTACTATTTAAAAGCACCTGCTATGAGTCCACCTTTCAGGCAGCAATACAAATGTCAAGATAACACTTGTGATGAATAATTCCTGCTAGAGAGAGAGATCGGAGTGCTGCAGACTCGCCATAAAGTAGCGCAGAGGGTTAATATGCCTGCTGCAAAGAACAGATCCATATTTTATGTGGTTAGCTGAGTGGATTAGTAAAGCCAGCCTTTACCACTGCTTTAAAACCAATGACATGTATTTGAAAGTGGGACTATGGAAAGGTGAGTAGTGGTAGTGAGGGAACCCGAGGATCAAGTTAGATGGGGAGGGGGCGCCTGCCAGCAGCGCTGAGTGCACTCGGGCAGGTGGGACGGCTCTAGTGACCTTGTTAAGTTTGGGCTCAGACATGACATCTCTCCATGCCGGCATCTATGCTTTGGGGAACACGCAAGCCAACAAGAGTTCAGTTGTACCGGCGCTGCCCGTCACAGGCTTAAATACTGCATGAGCATCATGTGACGGCTCACTGACCCAAACAGACGCTTCCAACCTGTGAAATCTCTCTTTTCATTCAGTTTTCTCTTTTGGCACCTTTTGCTCACACAATCCTTGACCGATTTCCAGTTTAAATGTCTAGATTTTGGAGACAGACAACAGTCCGCAGCTGCTGCGCTTGTCGCGGTGTGGATGTTGCCAAGCAACTGAAGCAGGCTTCCGCTCTCGGCGCCCAAGATCAAACGACGCTGCACAAATTTGGAGATTCTTTGAAAGACAAAGGCGGCCAGCAGAAGCCGTGCAGTTAAAGTGACAGCCGATGTTATGGGTTAATCCAGGAACATGCCCAGGAGGAGAGAGACTTTTTGTGGACGAATGCTGTGCGGCGCTGCATTTAAGAGATAACAAACTTACCGGGTGTCTACAGTCTGGGCCAAGATAAGCAGGCAGCTCACCATCGTCGCGGAATCACTTCCTGCAGAGAGGAGGAAAAACAATACATTTAGTCAAATACTCTGCTGTCCTTCGCGCTTTGATCTTCATAATCAATAGACACATTTCTGCACAGATTTGTGTTCGCACCAGTAGACCGAAGCAGCGCCATCAGCACAGACGATCAAACACCGGATTCACAGCGCAAGGGCCACTTCACACTTTACTGAGGGGACTATGGAAAGTACCCTGCCCACAGCGGAGGGTCGGGGGGCCATTAGTGGACCCGAGGGGGCCAGGTGTATTTAGCCTCTTGCTATTGGGGGGCCTGACAGAGCACCCCGCACACAGCGGGAGGTCGGTGGTGCCAGTAGTGGATCCGAGGGGGGCAGGTGTATTTAGCCTCTTGCTATTGTGGGGCCTGAAAGAGCACCCCACACACAGAGGAGGGTCGGTGGTGCCATTAGTGGACCCGAGGGGGCAGGTGTATTTAGCCTCTTGCTATTGTGGGGCCTGAAAGAGCACCCCGCACACAGCGGAGGGTCGGGGGTGCCAGTAGTGGATGCGAGGGGGGCAGGTGTATTTAGCCTCTTGCTATTGGGGGCCCGAAAGAACACCCCACACAAAGAGGAGGGTCGGTGGATCCGAGGAGGGCAGGTGGATCCGAGGGGGGCAGGTGAATCCGAGGGGGGCAGGTGTATTTAGACTCTTGCTATTGTGGGGCCTGAAAGAGCACCCCGCACAGAGAGGAGGGCCGGGGGGCCATTAGTGGACCCGAGGGGGCCAGGTGTATTTAGCCTCTTGCTATTGGGGGGCCTGAAAGAGCACCCCGCACACAGAGGAGGGTCGGGGTGCCATTAGTGGATCCGAGGGGGGCAGGTGTATTTAGCCTCTTGCTATTGGGGGGCCTGAAAGAGCACCCCGCCCACAGAGGAGGGTCGGGGTGCCAGAAGTGGATCTGAGGGGGCCAGGTGTATTTAGCCTCTTGCTATTGCGGGGCCTGAAAGAGCACCCTGCACACAGCGGAGGGTCGGGGGTGCTATTAGTGGATCTGAGGGGCAGGTGTATTTAGCCTCTTGCTATTGGGGGGCCTGACAGAGCACCCCGCACACAGCGGAAGGTCGGTGGTGCCAGTAGTGGATCCGAGGGGGGCAGGTATATTTAGCCTCTTGCTACTGTGGGGCCTGAAAGAGCACCCGCGCACAGAGGAGGGTCGGGGTGCCAGAAGTGGATCCGAGGGGGGCAGGTGTATTTAGCCTCTTGCTATTGTATGGCCTGAAAGAGCACCCCGCACACAGCGGAGGGTCGGTGGTGCCATTAGTGGACCCGAGGGGGCCAGGTGTATTTAGCCTCTTGCTATTGTGGGGCCTGAAAGAGCACCCCGCACACAGCTGAGGGTCGGGGGTGCCAGTAGTGGATGCGAGGGGGGCAGGTGTATTTAGCCTCTTGCTATAGGGGGCCCGAAAGAACACCCCACACAAAGAGGAGGGTCGGTGGATCTGAGGAGGGCAGGTGGATCCGAGGGGGGCAGGTGAATCCGAGGGGGGCAGGTGTATTTAGACTCTTGCTATTGTGAGGCCTGAAAGAGCACCCCGCACACAGAGGAGGGTCGGGGGTGCCAGAAGTGGATCCGAGGGGGGCCAGCTGTATTTAGCCTCTTGCTTTAGTGGGGCCTGAAAGAGCACCCCGCACACAGAGGAGGGTCGGGGGTGCCACTAGTGGATCCGAGGGAGGCCAGGTGTATTTAGCCTCTTGCTATTGGGGGGCCTGAAAGAGCACCCCACACACAGCGGAGGGTCGGGGGTGCCATGAGTGGATCCGAGGGGGCCAGGTGTATTTAGCCTCTTGCTATTGTGGGGCCTGAAAAAACACCCCGCACACAGAGGAGGGTCGGTGGTGCCATTAGTGGATCTGAGGGGGGCAGGTATATTTAGCCTCTTGCTACTGTGGGGCCTGAAAGAGCACCCCGCGCACAGAGGAGGGTCGGGGTGCCAGAAGTGGATCCGAGGGGGGCCAGGTGTATTTAACCTCTTGCTATTGGGGGGCCTGAAAGAGCACCCCGCACACAGCGGAGGGTCGGGGGTGCCATGAGTGGATCCGAGGGGGCCAGGTGTATTTAGCCTCTTGCTATTGGGGGCCTGACAGAGCACCCCGCACACAGAGGAGGGTCGGTGGTGCCAGTAGTGGATCCGAGGGGGGCAGGTGCATTTAGCCTCTTGCTATTGGGGGGCCTGACAGAGCACCCCGACACAGAGGAGGGTCGGGGGTGCCATTAGTGGATCCGAGGGGGGCCAGGTGTATTTAGCCTCATGCTATTGTGGGGCCTGAAAGAGCACCCCGCACACAGCGGAGGGTCGGGGGTGCCATTAGTGGACCCGTGGGGGCCAGGTGTATTTAGCCTCTTGCTATTGTGGGGCCTGAAAGAGCACCCCACACACAGCGGAGGGTCGGGGGTGCCATTAGTGGACCCGAGGGGGCCAGGTGTATTTAGCCTCTTGCTATTGGGGGTCTGAAAGAGCACCCCGCACACAGCGGAGGGTCGGGTGCCATTAGTGGACCCGAGGGGGCCAGGTGTATTTAGCCTCTTGCTATTGGGGGGCCTGAAAGAGCACCCCGCACACAGCAGAGGGTCGGGGTGCCAGTAGTGGATCCGAGGGGGGCAGGTGTATTTAGCCTCTTGCTATTGGGGGCCTGAAAGAGCACCCCACACACAGCGTAGGGTCGGTGGTGCCATTAGTGGATCCGAGGGGGGCCAGGTGTATTTAACCTCTTGCTATTGGGGGGCCTGAAAGAGCACCCCGCACACAGCGGAGGGTCAGGGGTGCCATGAGTGGATCCGAGGGAGCCAGGTGTATTTAGCCTCTTGCTATTGTGGGGCCCGATAGAGCACCCCGCACACAGCGGAGGGTCGGTGGATCCGAGGAGGGCAGGTGGACCCGAGGGGGCCAGGTGTATTTAGCCTCTTGCTATTGGGGGGCCTGAAAGAGCACCCCGCACACAAAGGAGGGTCGGGGTGCCATTAGTGGATACGAGGGGGGCAGGTGTATTTAGCCTCTTGCTATTGGAGTTCCTGAAAGAGCACCCTGCACACAGCGGAGGGTCGGGGGTGCTATTAGTGGATCTGAGGGGCAGGTGTATTTAGCCTCTTGCTATTGGGGGGCCTGACAGAGCACCCCGCACACAGCGGAAGGTCGGTGGTGCCAGTAGTGGATCCGAGGGGGGCAGGTATATTTAGCCTCTTGCTACTGTGGGGCCTGAAAGAGCACCCCGCGCACAGAGGAGGGTCGGGGTGCCAGAAGTGGATCCGAGGGGGGCCAGGTGTATTTAACCTCTTGCTATTGGGGGGCCTGAAAGAGCACCCCGCACACAGCGGAGGGTCGGGGGTGCCATGAGTGGATCCGAGGGGGCCAGGTGTATTTAGCCTCTTGCTATTGGGGGGCCTGACAGAGCACCCCGCACACAGAGGAGGGTCGGTGGTGCCAGTAGTGGATCCGAGGGGGGCAGGTGTATTTAGCCTCTTGCTATTGGGGGGCCTGACAGAGCACCCCGACACAGAGAAGGGTCGGGGGTGCCATTAGTGGATCCGAGGGGGGCCAGGTGTATTTATCCTCATGCTATTGTGGGGCCTGAAAGAGCACCCCGCACACAGCGGAGGGTCGGGGGTGCCATTAGTGGACCCGTGGGGGCCAGGTGTATTTAGCCTCTTGCTATTGTGGGGCCTGAAAGAGCACCCCACACACAGCGGAGGGTCGGGGGTGCCATTAGTGGACCCGAGGGGGCCAGGTGTATTTAGCCTCTTGCTATTGGGGGTCTGAAAGAGCACCCCGCACACAGCGGAGGGTCGGGGTGCCATTAGTGGACCCGAGGGGGCCAGGTGTATTTAGCCTCTTGCTATTGGGGGGCCTGAAAGAGCACCCCGCACACAGCGGAGGGTCGGGGTGCCAGTAGTGGATCCGAGGGGGGCAGGTGTATTTAGCCTCTTGCTATTGGGGGCCTGAAAGAGCACCCCACACACAGCGGAGGGTCGGGGGTGCCATTAGTGAATCCGAGGGGGCAGGTGTATTTAGCCTCTTGCTATTGTGGGGCCTGAAAGAGCACCCCGCACACAGCGGAGGGTCGGGGGTGCCATTAGTGGATCCGAGGGAGCCAGGTGTATTTAGCCTCTTGCTATTGGGGGCCTGATAGAGCACCCCACACACAGCGGAGGGTCAGTGTATCCGAGGAGGGCAGGTGGATCCGAGGGGGGCAGGTGTATTTAGCCTCTTGGTATTGTGGGGCCTGAAAGAGCACCCCGCACAGAGAGGAGGGCTGGGGGGCCATTAGTGGACCCGAGGGGGCCAGGTGTATTTAGCCTCTTGCTATTGGGGGGCCTGAAAGAGCACCCCGCACACAGAGGAGAGTCGGGGTGCCATTAGTGGATCCGAGGGGGGCAGGTGTATTTAGCCTCTTGCTATTGGGGGGCCTGAAAGAGCACCCCGCACACAGAGGAGTGTCGGGGTGCCAGAAGTGGATCTGAGGGGGCCAGGTGTATTTAGCCTCTTGCTACTGCGGGGCCTGAAAGAGCACCCTGCACACAGCGGAGGGTCGGGGGTGCTATTAGTGGATCCGAGGGGCAGGTGTATTTAGCCTCTTGCTATTGGGGGGCCTGACAGAGCACCCCGCACAGAGCGGAAGGTCGGTGGTGCCAGTAGTGGATCCGAGGGGGCAGGTGTATTTAGCCTCTTGCTATTGTGGGGCCTGAAAAAGCACCCCGCACACAGAGGAGGGTCGGGGTGCCAGAAGTGGATCCGAGGGGGGCCAGGTGTATTTAGCCTCTTGCTATTGGGGGGCCTGAAAGAGCACCCCGCACACAGCGGAGGGTCGGTGGTGCCATTAGTGGATCTGAGGGTGGCAGGTATATTTAGCCTCTTGCCACTGTGGGGCCTGAAAGAGCACCCCGCGCACAGAGGAGGGTCGGGGTGCCAGAAGTGGATCCGAGGGGGGCCAGGTGTATTTAACCTCTTGCTATTGGGGGGCCTGAAAGAGCACCCCGCACACAGCGGAGGGTCGGGGGTGCCATGAGTGGATCCGAGGGGGCCAGGTGTATTTAGCCTCTTGCTATTGGGGGGCGTGACAGAGCACCCCGACACAGAGAAGGGTCGGGGGTGCCATTAGTGGATCCGAGGGGGGCCAGGTGTATTTAGCCTCATGCTATTGTGGGGCCTGAAAGAGCACCCCGCACACAGCGGAGGGTCGGGGGTGCCATTAGTGGACCCGTGGGGGCCAGGTGTATTTAGCCTCTTGCTATTGTGGGGCCTGAAAGAGCACCCCACACACAGCGGAGGGTCGGGGGTGCCATTAGTGGACCCGAGGGGGCCAGGTGTATTTAGCCTCTTGCTATTGGGGGTCTGAAAGAGCACCCCGCACACAGCGGAGGGTCGGGGTGCCATTAGTGGACCCGAGGGGGCCAGGTGTATTTAGCCTCTTGCTATTGGGGGGCCTGAAAGAGCACCCCGCACACAGCGGAGGGTCGGGGTGCCAGTAGTGGATCCGAGGGGGGCAGGTGTATTTAGCCTCTTGCTATTGGGGGCCTGAAAGAGCACCCCACACACAGCGGAGGGTCGGGGGTGCCATTAGTGGATCCGAGGGGGCAGGTGTGTTTAGCATCTTGCTATTGTGGGGCCTGAAAGAGCACCCCGCACACTGCGAAGGGTCGGGGTGCCATTAGTGGATCCGAGGGAGCCAGGTGTATTTAGCCTCTTGCTATTGGGGGCCCGATAGAGCACCCCGCACACAGCGGAGGGTCGGTGGATCCGAGGAGGGCAGGTGGATCCGAGGGGGGCAGGTGTATTTAGCCTCTTGGTATTGTGGGGCCTGAAAGAGCACCCCGCACAGAGAGGAGGGCCGGGGGGCCATTAGTGGACCCGAGGGGGCCAGGTGTATTTAGCCTCTTGCTATTGGGGGGCCTGAAAGAGCACCCCGCTCACAGAGGAGGGTCGGGGTGCCATTAGTGGATCTGAGGGGGGCAGGTGTATTTAGCCTCTTGCTATTGGGGGGCCTGAAAGAGCACTCCGCACACAGAGGAGGGTCGGGGTGCCAGAAGTGGATCTGAGGGGGCCAGGTGTATTTAGCCTCTTGCTATTGCGGGGTCTGAAAGAGCACCCTGCACACAGCGGAGGGTCGGGGGTGCTATTAGTGGATCCGAGGGGAAGGTGTATTTAGCCTCTTGCTATTGGGGGGCCTGACAGAGCACCCCGCACACAGCGGAAGGTCGGTGGTGCCAGTAGTGGATCCGAGGGGGCAGGTGTATTTAGCCTCTTGCTATTGGGGGGCCTGAAAGAGCACCCCCGCATACACCGGAGGGTCGGGGGTGCCATTAGTGGACCCGAGGGGGCCAGGTGTATTTAGCCTCTTGCTATTGGGGGTCTGTAAGAGCACCCCGCACACAGCGGAGGGTCGGGGTGCCATTAGTGGACCCGAGGGGGCCAGGTGTATTTAGCCTCTTGCTATTGGGGGGCCTGAAAGAGCACCCCGCACACAGCGGAGGGTCGGGGTGCCAGTAGTGGATCCGAGGGGGGCAGGTGTATTTAGCCTCTTGCTATTGGGGGCCTGAAAGAGCACCCCACACACAGCGTAGGGTCGGTGGTGCCATTAGTGGATCCGAGGGGGGCCAGGTATATTTAGCCTCTTGCTATTGGTGCCCCGAAAGAACACCCCACACACAGAGGAGGGTCGGTGGATCCGAGGAGGGCAGGTGGATCCGAGGGGGGCAGGTGTATTTAGACTCTTGCTATTGTGGGGCCTGAAGGAGCACCCCGCACACAGCGGAAGGTCGGGGGTGCCATTAGTGGATCCGAGGGAGGCCAGGTGTATTTAGCCTCTTGCTATTGGAGGGCCTGACAGAGCACCCCGCACATAGCGGAAGGTCGGTGGTGCCAGTAGTGGATCGGAGGGGGCCAGGTGTATTTAGCCTCTTGCTATTGTGGGGCCTGAAAGAGAACCCCGCACACAGCGGAGGGTCGGGTGTGCCATGAGTGGATCCGAGGGGGCCAGGTGTATTTAGCCTCTTGCTATTGCGAGGCCTGAAAGAGCGCCCCGCACACAGCGGAGGGTCGGGGGTGCCATTAGTGGATCCGAGGGAGCCAGGTGTATTTAGCCTCTTGCTATTGGGGGCCCGATAGAGCACCCCGCACACAGCGGAGGGTCGGTGGATCCGAGGAGGGCAGGTGGATCCGAGGGGGGTAGGTGTATTTAGCCTCTTGGTATTGTGGGGCCTGAAAGAGCACCCCGCACAGAGAGGAGGGCCGGGGGGCCATTAGTGGACCCGAGGGGGCCAGGTGTATTTAGCCTCTTGCTATTGGGGGGCCTGAAAGAGCTCCCCGCACACAGAGGAGTATCGGGGTGCCATTAGTGGATCCGAGGGGGGCAGGTGTATTTAGCCTCTTGCTATTGGGGGGCCTGAAAGAGCACCCCGCACACAGAGGAGGGTCGGGGTGCCAGAAGTGGATCTGAGGGGGCCAGGTGTATTTAGCCTCTTGCTATTGTGGGGCCTGAAAGAGCACCCTGCACACAGCGGAGGGTCAGGGGTGCTATTAATGGATCCGAGGGGCAGGTGTATTTAGCCTCTTGCTATTGGGGGGCCTGACAGAGCACCCCGCACACAGCGGAAGGTCGGTGGTGCCAGTAGTGGATCCGAGGGGGGCAGGTATATTTAGCCTCTTGCTACTGTGGGGCCTGAAAGAGCACCCCGCGCACAGAGGAGGGTCGGGGTGCCAGAAGTGGATCCGAGGGGGGCCAGGTGTATTTAGCCTCTTGCTATTGGGGGGCCTGACAGAGCACCCCGCACACAGACGAGGGTCGGTGGTGCCAGTAGTGGATCCGAGGGGGGCAGGTGTATTTAGCCTCTTGCTATTGGGGGGCCTGACAGAGCACCCCGACACAGAGAAGGGTCGGGGGTGCCATTAGTGGATCCGAGGGGGGCCAGGTGTATTTAGCCTCTTGCTATTGTGGGGCCTGAAAGAGCACCCCACACACAGCGGAGGGTCGGGGGTGCCATTAGTGGACCCGAGGGGGCCAGGTGTATTTAGCCTCTTGCTATTGGGGGTCTGAAAGAGCACCCCGCACACAGCGGAGGGTCGGGGTGCCATTAGTGGACCCGAGGAGGCCAGGTGTATTTAGCCTCTTGCTATTGGGGGGCCTGAAAGAGCACCCCGCACACAGCGGAGGGTCGGGGTGCCAGTAGTGGATCCGAGGGGGGCAGGTGTATTTAGCCTCTTGCTATTGGGGGCCTGAAAGAGCACCCCACACACAGCGGAGGGTCGGGGGTGCCATTAGTGGATCCGAGGGGGCAGGTGTATTTAGCCTCTTGCTATTGTGGGGCCTGAAAGAGCACCCCGCACACAGCGGAGGGTCGGGGGTGCCATTAGTGGATCCGAGGGAGCCAGGTGTATTTAGCCTCTTGCTATTGGGGGCCCGATAGAGCACCCCGCACACAGCGGAGGGTCGGTGGATCCGAGGAGGGCAGGTGGATCCGAGGGGGGCAGGTGTATTTAGCCTCTTGGTATTGTGGGGCCTGAAAGAGCACCCCGCACAGAGAGGAGGGCCGGGGGGCCATTAGTGGACCCGAGGGGGCCAGGTGTATTTAGCCTCTTGCTATTGGGGGGCCTGAAAGAGCACCCCGCACACAGAGGAGGGTCGGGGTGCCATTAGTGGATCCGAGGGGGGCAGGTGTATTTAGCCTCTTGCTATTGGGGGGCCTGAAAGAGCACCCCGCACACAGAGGAGGGTCGGGGTGCCAGAAGTGGATCTGAGGGGGCCAGGTGTATTTAGCCTCTTGCTATTGCGGGGTCTGAAAGAGCACCCTGCACACAGCGGAGGGTGGGGGGTGCTATTAGTGGATCCGAGGGGCAGGTGTATTTAGCCTCTTGCTATTGGGGGGCCTGACAGAGCACCCCGCACACAGCGGATGGTCGGTGGTGCTAGTAGTGGATCCGAGGGGGCAGGTGTATTTAGCCTCTTGCTATTGGGGGGCCTGAAAGAGCACCCCGCATACACCGGAGGGTCGGTGGTGCCAGTAGTGGATCCGGGGGGGCCAGGTGTATTTAGCCTCTTGCTATTGGGGGGCCTGAAAGAGCACCCCGCACACAGAGGAGGGTCGGGGTGCCATTCGTGGATCCAAGGGGGGCAGGTGTATTTAGCCTCTTGCTATTGGGGGTCTGAAAGAGCACCCCGCACACAGCGGAGGGTCGGGGTGCCATTAGTGGACCCGAGGGGGCCAGGTGTATTTAGCCTCTTGCTATTGGGGGGCCTGAAAGAGCACCCCGCACACAGCGGAGGGTCGGGGTGCCAGTAGTGGATCCGAGGGGGGCAGGTGTATTTAGCCTCTTGCTATTGGGGGCCTGAAAGAGCACCCCACACACAGCGGAGGGTCGGGGGTGCCATTAGTGGATCCGAGGGGGCAGGTGTGTTTAGCATCTTGCTATTGTGGGGCCTGAAAGAGCACCCCGCACACAGCGAAGGGTCGGGGTGCCATTAGTGGATCCGAGGGAGCCAGGTGTATTTAGCCTCTTGCTATTGGGGGCCCGATAGAGCACCCCGCACACAGCGGAGGGTCGGTGGATCCGAGGAGGGCAGGTGGATCCGAGGGGGGCAGGTGTATTTAGCCTCTTGGTATTGTGGGGCCTGAAAGAGCACCCCGCACAGAGAGGAGGGCCGGGGGGCCATTAGTGGACCCGAGGGGGCCAGGTGTATTTAGCCTCTTGCTATTGGGGGGCCTGAAAGAGCACCCCGCTCACAGAGGAGGGTCGGGGTGCCATTAGTGGATCTGAGGGGGGCAGGTGTATTTAGCCTCTTGCTATTGGGGGGCCTGAAAGAGCACTCCGCACACAGAGGAGGGTCGGGGTGCCAGAAGTGGATCTGAGGGGGCCAGGTGTATTTAGCCTCTTGCTATTGCGGGGTCTGAAAGAGCACCCTGCACACAGCGGAGGGTCGGGGGTGCTATTAGTGGATCCGAGGGGAAGGTGTATTTAGCCTCTTGCTATTGGGGGGCCTGACAGAGCACCCCGCACACAGCGGAAGGTCGGTGGTGCCAGTAGTGGATCCGAGGGGGCAGGTGTATTTAGCCTCTTGCTATTGGGGGGCCTGAAAGAGCACCCCCGCATACACCGGAGGGTCGGGGGTGCCATTAGTGGACCCGAGGGGGCCAGGTGTATTTAGCCTCTTGCTATTGGGGGTCTGTAAGAGCACCCCGCACACAGCGGAGGGTCGGGGTGCCATTAGTGGACCCGAGGGGGCCAGGTGTATTTAGCCTCTTGCTATTGGGGGGCCTGAAAGAGCACCCCGCACACAGCGGAGGGTCGGGGTGCCAGTAGTGGATCCGAGGGGGGCAGGTGTATTTAGCCTCTTGCTATTGGGGGCCTGAAAGAGCACCCCACACACAGCGTAGGGTCGGTGGTGCCATTAGTGGATCCGAGGGGGGCCAGGTATATTTAGCCTCTTGCTATTGGTGCCCCGAAAGAACACCCCACACACAGAGGAGGGTCGGTGGATCCGAGGAGGGCAGGTGGATCCGAGGGGGGCAGGTGTATTTAGACTCTTGCTATTGTGGGGCCTGAAGGAGCACCCCGCACACAGCGGAAGGTCGGGGGTGCCATTAGTGGATCCGAGGGAGGCCAGGTGTATTTAGCCTCTTGCTATTGGAGGGCCTGACAGAGCACCCCGCACATAGCGGAAGGTCGGTGGTGCCAGTAGTGGATCGGAGGGGGCCAGGTGTATTTAGCCTCTTGCTATTGTGGGGCCTGAAAGAGAACCCCGCACACAGCGGAGGGTCGGGTGTGCCATGAGTGGATCCGAGGGGGCCAGGTGTATTTAGCCTCTTGCTATTGCGAGGCCTGAAAGAGCGCCCCGCACACAGCGGAGGGTCGGGGGTGCCATTAGTGGATCCGAGGGAGCCAGGTGTATTTAGCCTCTTGCTATTGGGGGCCCGATAGAGCACCCCGCACACAGCGGAGGGTCGGTGGATCCGAGGAGGGCAGGTGGATCCGAGGGGGGTAGGTGTATTTAGCCTCTTGGTATTGTGGGGCCTGAAAGAGCACCCCGCACAGAGAGGAGGGCCGGGGGGCCATTAGTGGACCCGAGGGGGCCAGGTGTATTTAGCCTCTTGCTATTGGGGGGCCTGAAAGAGCTCCCCGCACACAGAGGAGTATCGGGGTGCCATTAGTGGATCCGAGGGGGGCAGGTGTATTTAGCCTCTTGCTATTGGGGGGCCTGAAAGAGCACCCCGCACACAGAGGAGGGTCGGGGTGCCAGAAGTGGATCTGAGGGGGCCAGGTGTATTTAGCCTCTTGCTATTGTGGGGCCTGAAAGAGCACCCTGCACACAGCGGAGGGTCAGGGGTGCTATTAATGGATCCGAGGGGCAGGTGTATTTAGCCTCTTGCTATTGGGGGGCCTGACAGAGCACCCCGCACACAGCGGAAGGTCGGTGGTGCCAGTAGTGGATCCGAGGGGGGCAGGTATATTTAGCCTCTTGCTACTGTGGGGCCTGAAAGAGCACCCCGCGCACAGAGGAGGGTCGGGGTGCCAGAAGTGGATCCGAGGGGGGCCAGGTGTATTTAGCCTCTTGCTAATGGGGGGCCTGACAGAGCACCCCGCACACAGACGAGGGTCGGTGGTGCCAGTAGTGGATCCGAGGGGGGCAGGTGTATTTAGCCTCTTGCTATTGGGGGGCCTGACAGAGCACCCCGACACAGAGAAGGGTCGGGGGTGCCATTAGTGGATCCGAGGGGGGCCAGGTGTATTTAGCCTCTTGCTATTGTGGGGCCTGAAAGAGCACCCCACACACAGCGGAGGGTCGGGGGTGCCATTAGTGGACCCGAGGGGGCCAGGTGTATTTAGCCTCTTGCTATTGGGGGTCTGAAAGAGCACCCCGCACACAGCGGAGGGTCGGGGTGCCATTAGTGGACCCGAGGAGGCCAGGTGTATTTAGCCTCTTGCTATTGGGGGGCCTGAAAGAGCACCCCGCACACAGCGGAGGGTCGGGGTGCCAGTAGTGGATCCGAGGGGGGCAGGTGTATTTAGCCTCTTGCTATTGGGGGCCTGAAAGAGCACCCCACACACAGCGGAGGGTCGGGGGTGCCATTAGTGGATCCGAGGGGGCAGGTGTATTTAGCCTCTTGCTATTGTGGGGCCTGAAAGAGCACCCCGCACACAGCGGAGGGTCGGGGGTGCCATTAGTGGATCCGAGGGAGCCAGGTGTATTTAGCCTCTTGCTATTGGGGGCCCGATAGAGCACCCCGCACACAGCGGAGGGTCGGTGGATCCGAGGAGGGCAGGTGGATCCGAGGGGGGCAGGTGTATTTAGCCTCTTGGTATTGTGGGGCCTGAAAGAGCACCCCGCACAGAGAGGAGGGCCGGGGGGCCATTAGTGGACCCGAGGGGGCCAGGTGTATTTAGCCTCTTGCTATTGGGGGGCCTGAAAGAGCACCCCGCACACAGAGGAGGGTCGGGGTGCCATTAGTGGATCCGAGGGGGGCAGGTGTATTTAGCCTCTTGCTATTGGGGGGCCTGAAAGAGCACCCCGCACACAGAGGAGGGTCGGGGTGCCAGAAGTGGATCTGAGGGGGCCAGGTGTATTTAGCCTCTTGCTATTGCGGGGTCTGAAAGAGCACCCTGCACACAGCGGAGGGTGGGGGGTGCTATTAGTGGATCCGAGGGGCAGGTGTATTTAGCCTCTTGCTATTGGGGGGCCTGACAGAGCACCCCGCACACAGCGGATGGTCGGTGGTGCTAGTAGTGGATCCGAGGGGGCAGGTGTATTTAGCCTCTTGCTATTGGGGGGCCTGAAAGAGCACCCCGCATACACCGGAGGGTCGGTGGTGCCAGTAGTGGATCCGGGGGGGCCAGGTGTATTTAGCCTCTTGCTATTGGGGGGCCTGAAAGAGCACCCCGCACACAGAGGAGGGTCGGGGTGCCATTCGTGGATCCAAGGGGGGCAGGTGTATTTAGCCTCTTGCTATTGGGGGTCTGAAAGAGCACCCCGCACACAGCGGAGGGTCGGGGTGCCATTAGTGGACCCGAGGGGGGCCAGGTGTATTTAGCCTCTTGCTATTGGGGGGCCTGAAAGAGCACCCCGCACACAGCGGAGGGTCGGGGTGCCAGTAGTGGATCCGAGGGGGGCAGGTGTATTTAGCCTCTTGCTATTGGGGGCCTGAAAGAGCACCCCACACACAGCGGAGGGTCGGGGGTGCCATTAGTGGATCCGAGGGGGCAGGTGTGTTTAGCATCTTGCTATTGTGGGGCCTGAAAGAGCACCCCGCACACAGCGAAGGGTCGGGGTGCCATTAGTGGATCCGAGGGAGCCAGGTGTATTTAGCCTCTTGCTATTGGGGGCCCGATAGAGCACCCCGCACACAGCGGAGGGTCGGTGGATCCGAGGAGGGCAGGTGGATCCGAGGGGGGCAGGTGTATTTAGCCTCTTGGTATTGTGGGGCCTGAAAGAGCACCCCGCACAGAGAGGAGGGCCGGGGGGCCATTAGTGGACCCGAGGGGGCCAGGTGTATTTAGCCTCTTGCTATTGGGGGGCCTGAAAGAGCACCCCGCTCACAGAGGAGGGTCGGGGTGCCATTAGTGGATCTGAGGGGGGCAGGTGTATTTAGCCTCTTGCTATTGGGGGGCCTGAAAGAGCACTCCGCACACAGAGGAGGGTCGGGGTGCCAGAAGTGGATCTGAGGGGGCCAGGTGTATTTAGCCTCTTGCTATTGCGGGGTCTGAAAGAGCACCCTGCACACAGCGGAGGGTCGGGGGTGCTATTAGTGGATCCGAGGGGAAGGTGTATTTAGCCTCTTGCTATTGGGGGGCCTGACAGAGCACCCCGCACACAGCGGAAGGTCGGTGGTGCCAGTAGTGGATCCGAGGGGGCAGGTGTATTTAGCCTCTTGCTATTGGGGGGCCTGAAAGAGCACCCCCGCATACACCGGAGGGTCGGGGGTGCCATTAGTGGACCCGAGGGGGCCAGGTGTATTTAGCCTCTTGCTATTGGGGGTCTGTAAGAGCACCCCGCACACAGCGGAGGGTCGGGGTGCCATTAGTGGACCCGAGGGGGCCAGGTGTATTTAGCCTCTTGCTATTGGGGGGCCTGAAAGAGCACCCCGCACACAGCGGAGGGTCGGGGTGCCAGTAGTGGATCCGAGGGGGGCAGGTGTATTTAGCCTCTTGCTATTGGGGGCCTGAAAGAGCACCCCACACACAGCGTAGGGTCGGTGGTGCCATTAGTGGATCCGAGGGGGGCCAGGTATATTTAGCCTCTTGCTATTGGTGCCCCGAAAGAACACCCCACACACAGAGGAGGGTCGGTGGATCCGAGGAGGGCAGGTGGATCCGAGGGGGGCAGGTGTATTTAGACTCTTGCTATTGTGGGGCCTGAAGGAGCACCCCGCACACAGCGGAAGGTCGGGGGTGCCATTAGTGGATCCGAGGGAGGCCAGGTGTATTTAGCCTCTTGCTATTGGAGGGCCTGACAGAGCACCCCGCACATAGCGGAAGGTCGGTGGTGCCAGTAGTGGATCGGAGGGGGCCAGGTGTATTTAGCCTCTTGCTATTGTGGGGCCTGAAAGAGAACCCCGCACACAGCGGAGGGTCGGGTGTGCCATGAGTGGATCCGAGGGGGCCAGGTGTATTTAGCCTCTTGCTATTGCGAGGCCTGAAAGAGCACCCCGCACACAGCGGAGGGTCGGGGGTGCCATTAGTGGATCCGAGGGAGCCAGGTGTATTTAGCCTCTTGCTATTGGGGGCCCGATAGAGCACCCCGCACACAGCGGAGGGTCGGTGGATCCGAGGAGGGCAGGTGGATCCGAGGGGGGTAGGTGTATTTAACCTCTTGGTATTGTGGGGCCTGAAAGAGCACCCCGCACAGAGAGGAGGGCCGGGGGGCCATTAGTGGACCCGAGGGGGCCAGGTGTATTTAGCCTCTTGCTATTGGGGGGCCTGAAAGAGCTCCCCGCACACAGAGGAGTATCGGGGTGCCATTAGTGGATCCGAGGGGGGCAGGTGTATTTAGCCTCTTGCTATTGGGGGGCCTGAAAGAGCACCCCGCACACAGAGGAGGGTCGGGGTGCCAGAAGTGGATCTGAGGGGGCCAGGTGTATTTAGCCTCTTGCTATTGTGGGGCCTGAAAGAGCACCCTGCACACAGCGGAGGGTCAGGGGTGCTATTAATGGATCCGAGGGGCAGGTGTATTTAGCCTCTTGCTATTGGGGGGCCTGACAGAGCACCCCGCACACAGCGGAAGGTCGGTGGTGCCAGTAGTGGATCCGAGGGGGGCAGGTATATTTAGCCTCTTGCTACTGTGGGGCCTGAAAGAGCACCCCGCGCACAGAGGAGGGTCGGGGTGCCAGAAGTGGATCCGAGGGGGGCCAGGTGTATTTAGCCTCTTGCTATTGGGGGGCCTGACAGAGCACCCCGCACACAGACGAGGGTCGGTGGTGCCAGTAGTGGATCCGAGGGGGGCAGGTGTATTTAGCCTCTTGCTATTGGGGGGCCTGACAGAGCACCCCGACACAGAGAAGGGTCGGGGGTGCCATTAGTGGATCCGAGGGGGGCCAGGTGTATTTAGCCTCTTGCTATTGTGGGGCCTGAAAGAGCACCCCACACACAGCGGAGGGTCGGGGGTGCCATTAGTGGACCCGAGGGGGCCAGGTGTATTTAGCCTCTTGCTATTGGGGGTCTGAAAGAGCACCCCGCACACAGCGGAGGGTCGGGGTGCCATTAGTGGACCCGAGGAGGCCAGGTGTATTTAGCCTCTTGCTATTGGGGGGCCTGAAAGAGCACCCCGCACACAGCGGAGGGTCGGGGTGCCAGTAGTGGATCCGAGGGGGGCAGGTGTATTTAGCCTCTTGCTATTGGGGGCCTGAAAGAGCACCCCACACACAGCGGAGGGTCGGGGGTGCCATTAGTGGATCCGAGGGGGCAGGTGTATTTAGCCTCTTGCTATTGTGGGGCCTGAAAGAGCACCCCGCACACAGCGGAGGGTCGGGGGTGCCATTAGTGGATCCGAGGGAGCCAGGTGTATTTAGCCTCTTGCTATTGGGGGCCCGATAGAGCACCCCGCACACAGCGGAGGGTCGGTGGATCCGAGGGGGGCAGGTGTATTTAGCCTCTTGGTATTGTGGGGCCTGAAAGAGCACCCCGCACAGAGAGGAGGGCCGGGGGGCCATTAGTGGACCCGAGGGGGCCAGGTGTATTTAGCCTCTTGCTATTGGGGGGCCTGAAAGAGCACCCCCCACACAGAGGAGGGTCGGGGTGCCATTAGTGGATCCGAGGGGGGCAGGTGTATTTAGCCTCTTGCTATTGGGGGGCCTGAAAGAGCACCCCGCACACAGAGGAGGGTCGGGGTGCCAGAAGTGGATCTGAGGGGGCCAGGTGTATTTAGCCTCTTGCTATTGCGGGGTCTGAAAGAGCACCCTGCACACAGCGGAGGGTGGGGGGTGCTATTAGTGGATCCGAGGGGCAGGTGTATTTAGCCTCTTGCTATTGGGGGGCCTGACAGAGCACCCCGCACACAGCGGATGGTCGGTGGTGCTAGTAGTGGATCCGAGGGGGCAGGTGTATTTAGCCTCTTGCTATTGGGGGGCCTGAAAGAGCACCCCGCATACACCGGAGGGTCGGTGGTGCCAGTAGTGGATCCGGGGGGGCCAGGTGTATTTAGCCTCTTGCTATTGGGGGGCCTGAAAGAGCACCCCGCACACAGAGGAGGGTCGGGGTGCCATTCGTGGATCCGAGGGGGGCAGGTGTATTTAGCCTCTTGCTATTGGGGGGCCTGAAAGAGCACCCCGCACACAGAGGAGGGTCGGGGTGCCAGAAGTGGATCCGAGGGGGCAGGTGTATTTAGCCTCTTGCTATTGTGGGGCCTGAAAGAGCACCCCGCACACAGCGGAGGGTCGGGGTGCCATTAGTGGATCCGAGGGGGCCAGGTGTATTTAGCCTCTTGCTATTGGGGGGCCTGACAGAGCACCCCGCACACAGCGGAGGGTCGGGGATGCCAGTAGTGGATCCGAGGGGCCAGATGTATTTAGCCTCTTGCTATTGCGGGGCCTGACAGAGCACCCCGCACACAGCGGAGGGTCGGTGGTGCCATTAGTGGATCCGAGGTGCAGGTGTATTTAGCCTCATGCTATTGGGGGCCTGAAAGAGCACCCCGCATACACCGGAGGGTCGGTGGTGCCAGTAGTGGATCCGGGGGGGCCAGGTGTATTTAGCCTCTTGCTATTGTGGGGCCTGAAAGAGCACCCCGCACACAGCGGAAGGTCGGGGGTGCCATTAGTGAATCCGAGGGAGGCCAGGTGTATTTAGCCTCTTGCTATTGGAGGGCCTGACAGAGCACCCCGCACATAGCGGAAGGTCGGTGGTGCCAGTAGTGGATCGGAGGGGGCCAGGTGTATTTAGCCTCTTGCTATTGTGGGGCCTGAAAGAGAACCCCGCACACAGCGGAGGGTCGGGTGTGCCATGAGTGGATCCGAGGGGGCCAGGTGTATTTAGCCTCTTGCTATTGCGAGGCCTGAAAGAGCACCCCGCACACAGCGGAGGGTCGGGGTGCCATTAGTGGATCCGAGGGAGCCAGGTGTATTTAGCCTCTTGCTATTGGGGGCCCGATAGAGCACCCCGCACACAGTGGAGGGTCGGTGGATCCGAGGAGGGCAGGTGGATCCGAGGGGGGCAGGTGTATTTAGCCTCTTGCTATTGGGGGGCCTGAAAGAGCACCCCGCATACACCGGAGGGTCGGTGGTGCCAGTAGTGGATCGGGGGGGCCAGGTGTATTTAGCCTCTTGCTATTGGGGGGGCCTGAAAGAGCACCCCGCACACAGAGGAGGGTCGGGGTGCCATTCGTGGATCCGAGGGGGGCAGGTGTATTTAGCCTCTTGCTATTGGGGGGCCTGAAAGAGCAGCCCGCACACAGAGGAGGGTCGGGGTGCCAGAAGTGGATCCGAGGGGGCCAGGTGTATTTAGCCTCTTGCTATTGGGGGGCCTGAAAGAGCACCCCGCACACAGAGGAGTATCGGGGTGCCATTAGTGGATCCGAGGGGGGCAGGTGTATTTAGCCTCTTGCTATTGGGGGGCCTGAAAGAGCACCCCGCACACAGAGGAGGGTCGGGGTGCCAGAAGTGGATCTGAGGGGGCCAGGTGTATTTAGCCTCTTGCTATTGTGGGGCCTGAAAGAGCACCCTGCACACAGCGGAGGGTCAGGGGTGCTATTAATGGATCCGAGGGGCAGGTGTATTTAGCCTCTTGCTATTGGGGGGCCTGACAGAGCACCCCGCACACAGCGGAAGGTCGGTGGTGCCAGTAGTGGATCCGAGGGGGGCAGGTATATTTAGCCTCTTGCTACTGTGGGGCCTGAAAGAGCACCCCGCGCACAGAGGAGGGTCGGGGTGCCAGAAGTGGATCCGAGGGGGCCAGGTGTATTTAACCTCTTGCTATTGGGGGACCTGAAAGAGCAACCCGCACACAGCGGAGGGTCGGTGGTGCCATGAGTGGATCCGAGGGGGCCAGGTGTATTTAGCCTCTTGCTATTGGGGGGCCTGACAGAGCACCCCGCACACAGAGGAGGGTCGGTGGTGCCAGTAGTGGATCCGAGGGGGGCAGGTGTATTTAGCCTCTTGCTATTGGGGGGCCTGACAGAGCACCCCGACACAGAGAAGGGTCGGGGGTGCCATTAGTGGATCCGAGGGGGGCCAGGTGTATTTAGCCTCTTGCTATTGTGGGGCCTGAAAGAGCACCCCACACACAGCGGAGGGTCGGGGGTGCCATTAGTGGACCCGAGGGGGCCAGGTGTATTTAGCCTCTTGCTATTGGGGGGCCTGAAAGAGCACCCCGCACACAGCGGAGGGTCGGGGTGCCAGTAGTGGATCCGAGGAGGCCAGGTGTATTTAGCCTCTTGCTATTGGGGGCCTGAAAGAGCACCCCGCACACAGCGGAGGGTCGGGGTGCCAGTAGTGGATCCGAGGGGGGCAGGTGTATTTAGCCTCTTGCTATTGGGGGCCTGAAAGAGCACCCCACACACAGCGGAGGGTCGGGGGTGCCATTAGTGGATCCGAGGGGGCAGGTGTATTTAGCCTCTTGCTATTGTGGGGCCTGAAAGAGCACCCCGCACACAGCGGAGGGTCGGGGGTGCCATTAGTGGATCCGAGGGAGCCAGGTGTATTTAGCCTCTTGCTATTGGGGGCCCGATAGAGCACCCCGCACACAGCGGAGGGTCGGTGGATCCGAGGAGGGCAGGTGGATCCGAGGGGGGCAGGTGTATTTAGCCTCTTGGTATTGTGGGGCCTGAAAGAGCACCCCGCACAGAGAGGAGGGCCGGGGGGCCATTAGTGGACCCGAGGGGGCCAGGTGTATTTAGCCTCTTGCTATTGGGGGGCCTGAAAGAGCACCCCGCACACAGAGGAGGATCGGGGTGCCATTAGTGGATCCGAGGGGGGCAGGTGTATTTAGCCTCTTGCTATTGGGGGGCCTGAAAGAGCACCCCGCACACAGAGGAGGGTCGGGGTGCCAGAAGTGGATCTGAGGGGGCCAGGTGTATTTAGCCTCTTGCTATTGCGGGGTCTGAAAGAGCACCCTGCACACAGCGGAGGGTGGGGGGTGCTATTAGTGGATCCGAGGGGCAGGTGTATTTAGCCTCTTGCTATTGGGGGGCCTGACAGAGCACCCCGCACACAGCGGAAGGTCGGTGGTGCCAGTAGTGGATCCGAGGGGGCAGGTGTATTTAGCCTCTTGCTATTGGGGGGCCTGAAAGAGCACCCCGCATACACCGGAGGGTCGGTGGTGCCAGTAGTGGATCGGGGGGGCCAGGTGTATTTAGCCTCTTGCTATTGGGGGGGCCTGAAAGAGCACCCCGCACACAGAGGAGGGTCGGGGTGCCATTCGTGGATCCGAGGGGGGCAGGTGTATTTAGCCTCTTGCTATTGGGGGGCCTGAAAGAGCAGCCCGCACACAGAGGAGGGTCGGGGTGCCAGAAGTGGATCCGAGGGGGCCGGTATATTTAGCCTCTTGCTATTGTGGGGCCTGAAAGAGCACCCCGCACACAGCGGAGGGTCGGGGTGCCATTAGTGGATCAGAGGGGGCCAGGTGTATTTAGCCTCTTGCTATTGGGGGGCCTGACAGAGCACCCCGCACACAGCGGAGGGTCGGGGATGCCAGTAGTGGATCCGAGGGGCCAGATGTATTTAGCCTCTTGCTATTGCGGGGCCTGACAGAGCACCCCGCACACAGCGGAGGGTCGGTGGTGCCATTAGTGGATCCGAGGGGCAGGTGTATATAGCCTCATGCTATTGGGGGGCCTGAAAGAGCACCCCGCATACACCGGAGGGTCGGTGGTGCCAGTAGTAGATCCGGGGGGGCCAGGTGTATTTAGCCTCTTGCTATTGGGGGGCCTGAAAGAGCACCCCGCACACAGCGGAGGGTCGGGGTGCCAGTAGTGGATCCGAGGGGGGCAGGTGTATTTAGCCTCTTGCTATTGGGGGCCTGAAAGAGCACCCCACACACAGCGGAGGGTCGGGGGTGCCATTAGTGGATCCGAGGGGGCAGGTGTATTTAGCCTCTTGCTATTGTGGGGCCTGAAAGAGCACCCCGCACACAGCGGAGGGTCGGGGGTGCCATTAGTGGATCCGAGGGAGCCAGGTGTATTTAGCCTCTTGCTATTGGGGGCCCGATAGAGCACCCCGCACACAGCGGAGGGTCGGTGGATCCGAGGAGGGCAGGTGGATCCGAGGGGGGCAGGTGTATTTCGCCTCTTGGTATTGTGGGGCCTGAAAGAGCACCCCGCACAGAGAGGAGGGCCGGGGGGCCATTAGTGGACCCGAGGGGGCCAGGTGTATTTAGCCTCTTGCTATTGGGGGGCCTGAAAGAGCACCCCGCACACAGAGGAGGGTCGGGGTGCCATTAGTGGATCCGAGGGGGGCAGGTGTATTTAGCCTCTTGCTATTGGGGGGCCTGAAAGAGCACCCCGCACACAGAGGAGGGTCGGGGTGCCAGAAGTGGATCTGAGGGGGCCAGGTGTATTTAGCCTCTTGCTATTGCGGGGTCTGAAAGAGCACCCTGCACACAGCGGAGGGTGGGGGGTGCTATTAGTGGATCCGAGGGGCAGGTGTATTTAGCCTCTTGCTATTGGGGGGCCTGACAGAGCACCCCGCACACAGCGGAAGGTCGGTGGTGCCAGTAGTGGATCCGAGGGGGCAGGTGTATTTAGCCTCTTGCTATTGGGGGGCCTGAAAGAGCACCCCGCATACACCGGAGGGTCGGTGGTGCCAGTAGTGGATCCGGGGGGGCCAGGTGTATTTAGCCTCTTGCTATTGGGGGGCCTGAAAGAGCACCCCGCACACAGAGGAGGGTCGGGGTGCCATTCGTGGATCCGAGGGGGGCAGGTGTATTTAGCCTCTTGCTATTGGGGGGCCTGAAAGAGCACCCCGCACACAGAGGAGGGTCGGGGTGCCAGAAGTGGATCCGAGGGGGCAGGTGTATTTAGCCTCTTGCTATTGTGGGGCCTGAAAGAGCACCCCGCACACAGAGGAGGGTCGGGGGTGCCATTAGTGGATCTGAGGGGCCAGGTGTTAATAGCCTCTTGCTATTGTGGGGCCTGAAAGAGCACCCCTCACACAGAGGAGGGTCGGTGGATCCGAGGAGGGCAGGTGGATCCGAGGGGGGCAGGTGTATTTAGCCTCTTGGTATTGTGGGGTCTGAAAGAGCACCCCACACACAACGGAGGGTCGGGGGTGCTATTAGTGGACCGGAGGGGGCAGGTGTTAATAGCCTCTTGCTATTGTGGGGCCTAAAAGAGCACCCCGCACACAGAGGAGGGTCGGTGGATCCGAGGAGGGCAGGTGGATCCGAGGGGGTCAGGTGTATTTAGACTCTTGCTATTGTGGGGCCTGAAAGAGCACCCCACATACAGAGGAGGGTCGGTGGTGCCATTAGTGGACCCGAGGGGGCCAGGTGTATTTAGCCTCTTGCTATTGGTGCCCCGAAAGAACACCCCACACACAGAGGAGGGTCGGTGGATCCAAGGAGGGCAGGTGGATCCGAGGGGGGCAGGTGTATTTAGACTCTTGCTATTGTGGGGCCTGAAAGAGCACCCCGCACACAGCGGAAGGTCGGGTGTGCCATTAGTGGATCCGAGGGAGGCCAGGTGTATTTAGCCTCTTGCTACTGGAGGGCCTGACAGAGCACCCCGCACATAGCGGAAGGTCGGTGGTGCCAGTAGTGGATCTGAGGGGGCCAGGTGTATTTAGCCTCTTGCTATTGTGGGGCCTGAAAGAGAACCCCGCACACAGCGGAGGGTCGGGTGTGCCATGAGTGGATCCGAGGGGGCCAGTTGGATTTAGCCTCTTGCTATTGCGAGGCCTGAAAGAGCACCCCGCACACAGCGGAGGGTCGGGTGTGCCATGAGTGGATCCGAGGGGGCCAGGTGTATTTAGCCTCTTGCCATGGTGGGGCCTGAAAGAGCACCCCGCACACAGAGGAGGGTCGGGGTGCCATTAGTTGATCCGAGGGGGGCCAGATGTATTTAGCCTCTTGCCATTGTGGGGCCTGAAAGAGCACCCCGCACACAGCGGAGGGTCGGGGGTGCCAGTAGTGGACCCCAGGGGGCAGGTGTATTTAGCCTCTTGCTATAGTGAGTCCTGAAAGAGCACCCCGCACACAGCGGAGGGTCGGGGGTGCCATTAGTGGATCCGAGGGGGGCAGGTGTATTTAGCCTCTTGCTATTGGGGGTCTGAAAGAGCACCCCGCACACAGCGGAGGGTCAGGGTGCCATTAGTGGACCCGAGGGGGCCAGGTGTATTTAGCCTCTTGCTATTGGGGGGCCTGAAAGAGCACCCCACACACAGAGGAGGGTCGGTGGTGCCATTAGTGGATCCGAGAGGGGCAGGTGTATTTAGCCTCTTGCTATTGCGAGGCCTGAAAGAGCACCCCGCACACAGCGGAGGGTCGGGGGTGCCATTAGTGGATCCGAGGGGCATGTGTATTTAGCCTCTTGCTATTGCGGGGCCTGAAAGAGCACCCCACATACAGAGGAGGGTCGGTGGTGCCATTAGTGGACCCGAGGGGGCCAGGTGTTTTTGCCTCTTGCTATTGGTGCCCCGAAAGAACACCCCACACACAGAGGAGGGTCGGTGGATCCGAGGAGGGCAGGTGGATCCAAGGGGGGCAGGTGTATTTAGACTCTTGCTATTGTGTGGCCTGAAAGAGCACCCCGCACACAGCGGAAGGTCGGGGGTGCCATTAGTGGATCCGAGGGGCAGGTGTATTTAGCCTCTTGCTATTGCGGGGCCTGAAAGAGCACCCCGCATACAGCGGAGGGTCGGTGGTGCCAGTAGTGGATCCGAGGGGGCCAGGTGTATTTAGCCTCTTGCTATTGCGGGGCCTGAAAGAGCACCCCGCATACAGCGGAGGGTCGGTGGTGCCAGTAGTGGATCCGAGGGGGCAGGTGTTTTTAGCCTCTTGCTATTGTGGGGCCTGAGAGAGCACCCCGCACACAGCGGAGGGTCGGGGGTGCCAGTAGTGGATCCGAGGGGGCCAGGTGTATTTAGCCTCTTGCTATTGTGGAGCCTCCCATCTGATCCGTTTCCCATTTCCCTCCATGCAGAAAAGCCCAGCTCCATGCATAGTGTGAACCTACCTGGGTGACATCAGGTAAGGGCTGCAGAGCTATCACCCTCCTTTGGCCTCTCTCTCACCCCTTGGGAAACGGACCAGTTGAGCCCGTAAAACTGAGAGGTTTGGTGGCTATGGGGCTGCCCGGAGGAAAGACTGGCCTGCTGATGGTACATACCTTATGGTTCTACTCCGTAGTTGCTCACATATGGAGAGTTCCATGGGGTGTAGCTTGAGTCACGGGTGCCCTGGGCAGGGATAGTGCATGGAAGCTACCGGTCTGCTCTTGCTTTGCCGTTTTGGTGGATATAGGGCTGCCCGGAGGAGTGACTAGCCTGCTGAGGGTCCAAACTTTCTGGTCCTACACCAGATTTGTCCACAGATAAAGAGTTAATTGGGTTGTAGCTTTTCTGAGTTACAGGTGCAGGGCTGTTGCCTGAAAGCTCCCATTCTGCTCTTGCTTTGAGGTTTTGGTGGGTATGAAGCAGCCTGGAGCGGAGAGACTGGCCTGCTGATGGTCCAGATCTTCTGGTCCTATCCCGGAGTTGCCCACAGATGGAGAGCTCATTGGGGTGTAGCTTGTTTGAGTCACGGGTGCCCCGGGCAGGAATGGTGCCTGGAAGCTCCCTGCCTGCTCTCGCTTTTAGGTTTTGGTGGGTATGAGGCTGTCTGGAGGAGAGACTGGCCTGCTGATGGTCCAGACCTTCTGGTCCTACCCCAGAGCTGCCCACAGATGGAAAGTTCATTGAGGTGTAGCTTGAGTCATGGGTGCCCTGAGAAGCGATGGTGCCTGGAAGCTCCTTGCCTGCTCCCGCTTTGGGGTTTTGGTGGCTATGGGGGTGCCCGGAGGAGAGACTGGCCTGCTGATGGTCCAGATCTTCTGGTCCTATTCCGGATAAAGAGTTCATTGGGTTGTAGCTTTTCTGAGTCACAGGTGCAGGGCTGTTGCCTGAAAGCTCCCTTTCTGCTCTTGCTTTGAGGTTTTGGTGGGTATGAGGCAGCCTGGAGAGGAGAGACTGGCCTGCTGATGGTCCAGATCTTCTGGTCCTATCCTATCCCGGAATTGCCCACAGATGGAGAGCTCATTGGGGTGTAGCTTGTTTGAGTCACGGGTGCCCTGGGCAGGAATGGTGCCTGGAAGCTCCCTGCCTGATCTCGCTTTGAGGTTTTGGTGGGTATGAGGCTGTCTGGAGGAGAGACTGGCCTGCTGATGGTCCAGACCTTCTGGTCCTACCCCAGAGCTGCCCACAGATGGAAAGTTCATTGGGGTGTAGCTTGAGTCATGGGTGCCCTGAGCAGCGATGGTGCCTGGAAGCTCCTTGCCTGCTCCCGCTTTGGGGTTTTGGTGGCTATGGGGGTGCCCGGAGGAGAGACTGGCCTGCTGATGGTCCAGATCTTCTGGTCCTATTCCGGATAAAGAGTTCATTGGGTTGTAGCTTTTCTGAGTCACAGGTGCAGGGCTGTTGCCTGAAAGCTGCCTTTCTGCTCTTGCTTTGAGGTTTTGGTGGGTATGAGGCAGCCTGGAGAGGAGAGACTGGCCTGCTGATGGTCCAGACCTTCTGGTCCTACCCCAGAGCTGCCCACAGATGGAAAGTTCATTGGGGTGTAGTTTGAGTCACGGGTGCCCCGGGCAGGAATGGTGCCTGGAAGCTCCCTGCCTGCTCCCGCTTTGGGGTTTTGGTGGCTATGGGGGTGCCCGGAGGAGAGACTGGCCTTCTGATGGTCCAGATCTTCTGGTCCTATTCCGGATAAAGAGTTCATTGGGTTGTAGCTTTTCTGAGTCACAGGTGCAGGGCTGTTGCCTGGAAGCTCCCTGCCTGCTCTCGCTTTGAGGTTTTGGTGGGTATGAGGCAGCCTGGAGAGGAGAGACTGGCCTGCTAATGGTCCAGACCTTCTGGTCCTACCCCAGAGCTGCCCACAGATGGAAAGTTCATTGGGGTGTAGTTTGAGTCACGGGTGCCCCGGGCAGGAATGGTGCCTGGAAGCTCCCTGCCTGCTCCCGCTTTGGGGTTTTGGTGGCTATGGGGGTGCCCGGAGGAGAGACTGGCCTGCTGATGGTCCAGATCTTCTGGTCCTATTCCGGATAAAGAGTTCATTGGGTTGTAGCTTTTCTGAGTCACAGGTGCAGGGCTGTTGCCTGGAAGCTCCCTGCCTGCTCTCGCTTTGAGGTTTTGGTGGGTATGAGGCAGCCTGGAGAGGAGAGACTGGCCTGCTGATGGTCCAGATCTTCTGGTCTTATTCCGGAGTTGCTCACAGATGGAGAATTCATTGGGGTATAGCTTGAATCATGGGTGCCCTGAGCAGCGATGGTGCCTGGAAGCTCCTTGCCTGCTCTCGCTGTGAGGTTTTGGTGGGTTAGGCACTGGCTGGAGGTAGGGCTGGCATGCTGGTGGTTCAATCCTTCTGGCCCTACCCCAAAGTTGCCCACAGATGGACAGTTCATCAGGATGTGGCTGGGGTCCGTTAGAGGTGCCCCTAGCAGGGATGCAGCCCAGGAAGTTCTCATAGCATTCACTTGTGAATAAGTGATGCTATGTTGCCTAATCTTATGCTATTTAAAGAATGTTGTCGGGTATCTGAGCCTGCCTTGAGGGGATGTAATTATAATTCTTACAAAGTATTACAATCTTCTGCCATTAAGAAGTCTGTAAAGAAAGAATGCGTAAACTTTAACATACCTGGTGTTTGGATATGAAGTAAAGAAAGCTATGTCCTACAACGAATACCAACAGACTGCTGTCTTTCATCTGTATTGTATATGTTTTGGTATGGAAGGTGTATTATCAACTGAGTACACAAGTGAGAACATTAAGATGTCGGTGTGACGAGGTGCCCACAACAACCCAAGAAGGGATGAAGTGGAACAGCCTCTAGGAAACACATTTTTTTCCTACAAAAGGTACCTCTGAAAGGCTATTAGGACTGGAGAGTGTCAGTTCCAAGTCAGTAACCTTTCTGGTAGGGGGTGTTTGCAAAGGATTCATCGTTGGGAAGGGTCAGTTTGAATATTGACTGCTAGGTGACGGATACAGTTCGACAATGTTTATTCCGTCCATGAAGAGGCTGGCGGTTCTGGACATCTCCAAAGAAGCAGGCACTGCCAGAAGAGACTAGGGATTGCTCAGGTATGGAGTAATAATCACACCATGTGACGTGTGCGGATTATTTGTGTAGGTAAACAAGGCTGCTGCCTTTAAACACATCTATGAGCTCTCTTGCTGGCATGCGGGGTCTCGTGAATGCTCGCTCTCTCCACCCACCACTGGTCCCATCACACACTGGGCAGGGGAGCTGCAAGGGCCGCTGCTCCGAAATTAGTGGACTCGCAACTCGCGAAAACAACTGCCTTTCACATTTTCCAGTTTTGACACTGTACGTTTTATGGCAATATGGGGCCTTTTAGGGGCTGTTCCAAGTGAACAGTTTTCAGACTATCTGGGTTCAAAATTAGTAAAAGGGGTATTATTAACCAATCAGGGCGATTTCAGTGGTAGTTGGCCTTTCCCCGGAAACTGCAACCTACATGTCACGGAGGGCACCGTCTGGTGCTTCCTTTAAGTTCATGAATTGATGACCTTTGCACTTTACTAACAGAAACTGGTGTTAACTAAACAGTGGTCTAAACTAAAACCATGTGGAATTGGGCAATAGAGAGAGGCAGGGGTAGGAGGGAGAAGTAAAAGAGAGATGGGAATAAAAGGACAAAGAGAGAAAAGTGGAGAGAGAAATGGGTATGGAGTAGAAGAGAAAGAGAGAAAAGTGTACAGTCCAAATGTCTCTCCATAGGCCATACAATCTGGCATGGCTAATCTTAAATGTAAGTTTCTCCCTTGTTGTGCACTACATCCCAAGACAGACCTGAAATTCTGTATCTCCAGAATGAAGAAAGAGCGGACAGGGAGACACACCTTTTCCTGTCTAGTGCTAAGACATGAGACCTGTCAGAAGAAATCTAATGACCCCCTGTATGTCTTGTAGGAGGGCTTCAGCAATTTATTTATTCCGATTAAGCTTTGGTGAAATCTTAATATGGCCCGCGCCTGGCATGTCAGTGCCATGAAACCTTGCTGATGACAAGAACTATATCAATACATAATTTAAAAAGAGAAGGGGAAGACGAGCAGCAGAAGAGACGGCATATATTGTACAGTACTACACCAGTTATCTAGAGCTCGTGGGGCACTGAAGCGCTTGCCTAGGTGGGCAGCCAGCTACACCATCTCGGGTATGCGACTGGAAGGCTGTGGTCTTTGTTTTGGGATCCTATGTGGTGCGTATGATCACCGACATGGTTATATGGTGTTCTGGGGCGCAGTGCGGAGCAGTGTGCTGGATGACGATTTGTGAGAGATAGAAGCACAGTTCATGGGTTTCAGTAAGTGGCAGCTTTGAGCTGAGAAACACAGAAGAGACGATCTGAAGAAGGAGAAAGGAAGACACAAAGCAAGAGACGGAAAGAGAGCGTTGTGAACACGGAGAGGGAAGCAGACGAGCACAAAGGGAACGGGGAGAGAGGCAGGGAAAGAAAGTGAAATAGGAGAAGACGAGTAAAGAGAGCGAAAAGACGAGAGAGGTGAAGAGTGAAGCACAGAAAGATAGGAAGGAGAGTTAGAGTCAAAAAAGAGAAGCAAGAGAAGGCGGGGCAAGAGAGAGAAGAGAGCGAGAAAGGTGAAAGTAAATGAGAGAGAGCACTGGAGTGAAAGAGAATTAGGAGAGGACTAAAAAGAAAGAGAGGGGTGTAAAAGAAACATCTCATAGAATCCCAGCAATATAGGAGATATGCGCGGAAGCAGAGAGATACGAGGAAGCAGGAGAGACATAGACACAAAGGTATAGAAAGGAGGACAGACAGACACAAAGGTATCGAAAGGAGGAAAGACAGACACAAAGGTATAGAAAGGAGGACAAACAGACACAAAGTTGCAAAGAGGAGGAAGGACAGACATAAAGATATAGAAAAGAGGAAAGACATGGAAACAAAGGTATAGGAAGGAGGAAAGACAAAGGTATAGAGACGAGGAAAGACCGAGGCACAAAGGTAGGAGAGGACGTGGAGAAAGATCAGCCTGGGAGACAAGGGGAGAGAGGAGAGGGGGTTATCGGAGCAGTACATCTCTTAGCCTCTGACATTGTCTCTCAGGGATTAAGTGATCCATACGCACTGCACTGGCGCTGCCTTAAACACTTTATGCTATGGCAATAAAGCAATGTTGTGTCGAGGAGTGGATGGATGTAAGGGAGTGGAAAGAGAAAGAAAAGAGAGAGAGAGAGAGAGAGAGAGAGGGAAGGGCGGCGGCTGAGTGACAATGTGATAAGGGTGGAAGAGGTGAGATATGAGATAGACACAAAGCGATTAGAAGGGTAGCAAAGAGAGAGGACATAGGAGAAAACAATCGGAGGAAGACATTTCTAGTTCTATGCACATGGAGGAAACAAGGAGACGGAGGAAGAAAAAGAGAGGCGGCGAGGCAGGACAGACAAGTACTGACACTGGAATATGCCTTTCGCCGACACTGTTTATTTTAGGACTTTTATGGAAAATGCACACGTTGGTTCGGCCATAGTTTCCAGAGAGTGTGGCAAAGTGCAGCAACATTCAATTTGCACCTTGCAAATTCAAAAATTCTATTCATTTCCTGGTTCTATCAAGGGCACCGCACCACCTGCCTGCAAAAATAGATGATTTATCGGAAACAGGCAGCGCAGGGCATGCAATTATCGTCCTGTCGCAGAAGGCCCTGTGTGAGTGTGGTGGGCCGCACCTTCATCCGAGTCTCGGCAGGCAGGACGGTAATTGTTTAGAGATTAAAGCCAGGCCCGCCAGTGGGAGACGCTCTGCCAGAGATGCGCGCAAGACAAGGAGACACATAACTGAGGGGGCAAAGTGACTGTGAAATCACCCCACACGAAAAACACAAGAGCCCTCCGCCGGAAAGAGAAAGACTCACGTGTGTGGATGAGAAGCACGTACATGTTTGCATGCCATCGACCCCAGCGTCGGAAGGTGAAAGGCTCCGGTGAATGAACGTGAAAGATCCCAGTGTACAAGGAAGAAAGACGTCAGTGCTGGAGTGTGAAAGACCGCTGTGTGTGAATATGAAAGGGCTCAGTGTCTGAATGTGAAGGATTGCAGTGTCTCAATGAGAAAGGCCCCGGTGTCTGAACAAGAAAGGCCCCGGTGTCTGAACAAGAAAAGCCCCTTTGTCTGAACAAGAAAGGCCCCGGTGTCTGAACAAGAAAAGCTCCTGTGTCTGAACAAGAAAGGCTCCGGTGTCTGAACAAGAAAGGCTCCGGTGTCTGAACAAGAACGGTGCCGGTGTCTGAACAATAAAGGCTCCAGTGGCAAAGACCCCGGTGTCTGAACAAGAAAGGCTCCACTGTCAAAGGCCGCAGTGTCTGAACAAAAAAGGCCCCGGTGTCTGAACAACAAAGGCCCCGGTGTCTCACCAACAAAGGCCCCGGTGTCTGAACAACAAAGGCCCCGGTGCCTGAACACGAAGACCCCGGTGTCTGAATAAGAAGGGCCCCGTGTCAAAGGCCCTGGTGTCTGAACAAGAAAGGCCCCGGTGTCTGAACAAGAAAAGTCCCGGTGTCTGAACAAGAAAAGCCCCGGTATTTGAACGAGAAAGGCCCCAGTGTCTGAACAAGAAAGGCCCCAGTGTCTGAACAAGAATGCCCCGGTGTCTTAACAAGAATGCCCCAGTGTCAAAAGTCCCATTGTCTGCCCCAAAAAGGCCCCAGTGTCTGAATAAGAATGACCCCAGTGTCTGAACAAGAATGCCCCGGTGTCTTAACAAGAATGCCCCGGTGTCTTAACAAGAATGCCCCAGTGTCTGCACAAGAATGGCCCCAGTGTCTGCACAAGAACGGCCCCAGTGTCTGCACAAGAACGGCCCCAGTGTCTGAACACGAATGGCCCCGGTGTCTGAACACGACTGGCCCCGGTGTCTGAACACGACTGGCCCCGGTGTCTGAACACGACTGGCCCCGGTGTCTGAACACGACTGGCCCCGGTGTCTGAACACGACTGGCCCCGGTGTCTGAACAAGAAAGGCCCGTGTCAAAGGCCCTGGTGTCTGAATAAGAAAGGCCCCGGTGTCTGAACAAGAAAAGCCCCGGTGTTTGAACGAGAAAGGCCCCAGTGTCTGAACAAGAAAGGCCCCAGTGTCAAAAGTCCCAGTGTCTGAACCAAACATGCCCCAGTGTCTGAATAAGAATGACCCCAGTGTCTGAACAAGAATGCCCCGGGGTCTGCACAAGAATGGCCCCAGTGTCTGAACACGGAAGGCCCCGGTGTCTGAACAAAAAGGCCCCGTGTCAAAGGTCCTAGTGTCTGAATAAGAAAGGCCCCGGTGTCTGAACAAGAAAAGCCCCGGTGTTTGAACGAGAAAGGCCCCAGTGTTTGAACGAGAAAGGCCCCAGTGTCTGAACAAGAAAGGCCCCAGTGTCAAAAGTCCCAGTGTCTGAACCAAAAATGCCCCAGTGTCTGCACAAGAATGGCCCCAGTGTCTGAACACGAAAGGCCCCGGTGTCTGAACAAAAAAGGCCCCGGTGTCTGAACAAAAAAGGCCCCGGTGTCTGAACAAAAAAGGCCCCGGTGTCTGAACAAAAAAGGCCCCGGTGTCTGAACAAAAAAGGCCCCGGTGTCTGAACAAAAAAGGCCCCGGTGTCTGAACAAAAAGGCCCCGGTGTCTGAACAAAAAAGGCCCCGGTGTCTGAACAAAAAAGGCCCCTGTGTCTGAACAAAAAAGGCCCCGGTGTCTGAACAAAAAAGGCCCCGGTGTCTGAACAAAAAGGCCCCGGTGTCTGAACAAAAAGGCCCCGGTGTCTGAACAAAAAAGGCCCCGGTGTCTGAACAAAAAAGGCCCCGGTGTCTGAACAAAAAAGGCCCCGGTGTCTGAACAAAAAAGGCCCCGGTGTCTGAACAAAAAAGGCCCCGGTGTCTGAACAAAAAAGGCCCCGGTGTCTGAACAAAAAAGGCCCGATATTTGAACAAGAAATTCCCCGGTGCCGGAACAATAATGGCCCCGGTGTCCGATCAAGAATGGCCCCAGTGTCTGAACAAAAAAGGCCCTGGTGTTGGAACAAGAAAGGCTCCAGTGTCTGAACAAAAAAGGCCCTGGTGTTGGAACAAGAAAGGCCTAGGTGTCTGAACAAAGTAAAGGCCCAGGTGTCTGAGCAAGAAAGGCCCCGGCGTCTGAACAAGAAAGGCCCCGGTGTCTGAACAAGAAAGGCCCATGACAGAATGTGACAGAAGCATCGCGGTGTCTGAAACAAGAAAGACCCCAATGTATGACTAAGGAACCGTGTGCCTGAACATGAAAGACCGTGTGCCTAAAGGCCCCTGTCCCAGTGAAAAAGGCCCGAGTGTCAGACTGTGAAAAACCCTAGTGTCCGAATGAGAAAGGCCACACAGTGTCTCAATGAAAAAAGGTGTTAGTGCCTCAATGTGAGAGGTTCAAGTATCGCAATGAGAAAGACTGAGGTGTCTGAATGTGAAACCCCTCTGTGTCTCAATGAGGAGAATACAGTGTCTGCAGGAGAAAGCCTCTCCTTGCATGAACAAGGCAGACACTGTGTCTGCATGCCAAAAATTCCAGTGCCTGAAAGTTGAAGACTCACCCAAAAACAGGAATGCCAAGACCCCAGTTTCTGAATGACAAAGACCCCGTGTCTGAAAGTAAGGGACCCAGTGTCTCAATGAGGAGGACACCAGGATCTGTATGTGTAAAACTCAGTGTCAGAATGTGGACATGGAAAACCAAACTCAGTGTCAGAATGAAACCAAACACAGTGTCAGAATGAGAAGGGTAAGTTACTTACCTGTAATTCTAGTTCTCTTCCAGGGGTATCCTCATCAAAGTCATAAGCACTGAATATTCCCGCCCATGTGCGGGGACCCCGGAAATAATAAAATTATATATGTAAAAAACATACATATATACAGCTCTGTATATGTATAAACATATATCATTTTTTCCAAGCAAATGCAGCTCCCATAAAAGGCTAGGCAATGTAAATATACACATCCAATAACACACATATATCTATATATATGTATAAAGGTATAACAATACACCCAAATCTCTTTTTTTTTTTTTTTTTAATGAGGTAAACACTCATGAGAAAGCAAAAAATAAAGAGAACAAACTGTGGAAAAACACAGATGTATAACACATTGCCAGCCTGCAGGCTGCATTGCAATACAATACCATAGAGACTAAAAAGCCCTGTACAGGTAAAAACTGGCACCGTGCCTTTAAGGCAGCCCTGACTTCCATATCCCATCATGCCTCAGGGGTGACAGTTAGGTCAGTTGTTCTTTGCGGGACCGTAGTCCTAAACACAAAGATATACCTTTTCCATAATGAATAATACACCTCTTCTCATTTGCCTGGGGAGGTGGGTGGGTTGCTTATGACTTTGATGAGGATACCCCTGGAAGAGAACTAGAATTACAGGTAAGTAACTTACCCTTCTCTTCCAGGGGATCCTCATCAATAGTCATAAGCACTGAATAGAGTAGCAAGCTCCCCTTCCACCAGCAGGCAAATGAAACTAAGGTTGTATCACCCATGGAGAAAAAGAATCATGAAAATGATTATGTTTGGAACAGATTCCTCAAGGAGGCTTGTCCTACTTGAGTGTCTGCCCTGGTGTCCGAATCCAGACAATAATGCCTGGTAAAAGTGTGGACAGATCTCCAAGTGGCTGCCTTGCAGATCTCGGAGAGTGGGACATTATTGAGAAAAGCCGCGGTAGCCGCTTTTCCTCTTGTCGAATGCGCTTTAGGGCGCGCCCCCAATGGTTTCTGAGCCAGTTGGTAGGCCAAAGTAATACTAGAAACAATCCACCTAGCAATGGAACGTTTGGATGCAGCAAAGCCCATACGGACAATCCCATAGTTCACAAACAATTGGTCAGATTTCCTGATATTCTTAGTCCTATCTAGGTAGAATTTTAGGACCCTTCTGACATCCAGAGAATGCAACGCCCTCTCTGCCGGAGAGGAGGGGTTGGGAAAAAAGGTTGGTAAGGAGATGGCTTGGTTTACATGAAACTCCGATACCACCTTGGGTAGGAACGAAGGGTGAGTTCTCATCACCACCCTATTTAGATGAAAAACAGTGTAGGGTTCTTTAGAACAGAGGGCCTGTATCTCACTGACCCTCCGTGCTGAAGTGATGGCTATTAAAAATGCTGTCTTCCATGTGAGGTGCTGTAGGGTAGCCTTATGAATAGGCTCAAAAGGTGAACCCATGAGCTTCGACAGAACCAAGTTTAGCTCCCAGGAAGGAGAGGGAGGTCTAACAGGGGGATAGACTTTCTTGAGTCCTTGCAAGAAATCCTTCACTACCTGCACTTTAAAAAATGACTGCTGTGAAGGCGAACGCCTGTATGCTGTTATGGCTGCTAGGTGAACCTTTATGGAAGAAAATTTCAACCCTGCCCTTGCTAAATGTAGAAGATAGGGCAAAATTACATCCTCCTGGCATTTAGTGGGATCATAATGATGCTGAGCACACCATATATAAAATCTTTTCCACTTACAGAAGTAGGAGTGTCTTGTCGAAGGCCTCCTGGCTTCCTTCAGTATGGACATACACTCTTGAGGGAGGTTCAGATGGCCATACTGGAGGACTTCAGGAGCCATGCTGTTAAGCTCAGCGAGGGAAGGCTGGGATGGTAAATCTTCCCCTGCATCTTGGATAACAAGTCCGGCCTGCACGGCAGCCGCTTGTGGGGGCGGATCGACATGTGTAGGAGATCCGTGTACCACCACTGCCTCGGCCAGTCCGGTGCTATGAGTATCATCTTGGCAGATGAATTCTGTAGCTTGGTCACCACCTTGGGAATTAGTGGGAGAGGCGGAAAAGCGTACACAAATGTCATTGACCAATTGATCAAAAGGGCATTCCCTAGGGATCCTGGTCGATGGTATCTTGAGGCGAAGCCTCGGCATTTTGTGTTTTGCTCGTCCGCGAAGAGGTCCACTTGCGGGCGCCCCCATTCCCCGAAGATGTCTTCTAACACTTCGTCGTTGATTACCCAGTCCTCTGGCTCTTGAAAATGCCGACTGAGCAAGTCTGCTTGCACGTTGAGTTCTCCTGGTAGGTGCACCGCTTTCAATGAGATGTTCCTTGCTAGGATCCAGTGCCACAGGGACTGAGCTTCCAGCGAGAGCGTTCTGGATCGAGTACCCCCCTGCTTGTTCAGGTAGTACATTGTGGTGGTATTGTCCGTCTGTACTAGAATGGTACTCGTCGTTATCGCAGGTAGGAACGCTTTGAGGGCTAGGTGGACCGCCCTGAGCTCCAGCATGTTGATGTGGTACAACTGTTCGCTGCTGGACCACCGTCCTTGAGTTTGCAGAGTCCCAAAATGCGCACCCCATCCCTGAAGGGATGCGTCGGTGATTAAGGTCTGAGTTGGGGGCTCTTGATGGAAAAGAATCCCCACTTGCAGATTCCTTGGCTTCAGCCACCACTTGATTGACTGTTTGGCTGCAGAGGAGAGGCAAACCTTTTCTTCCCACAGAGAGTTCCTTTGATCCCATTTGTCCTCGAGATCTTGCTGGAGAGGACGCATCCTTAGCCTGGCATTGGGCACTAGGAAGATGCAGGATGCCATGGCCCCTAGCAGAGATGAGATTTGCCTTGCCGACGACAGATTGCTGGTCATAATCTGTCTGCCTTTTAGCATAATGGATGACTGTCTTTCCTCCGAAGGAAACACTTTTCCTACTACGGAGTCTATAGTTGCACCCAGGTAGTGTATTCTCTGCGTTGGTGAAAAATTGGACTTTTTGACATTCACTCTGAGACCCAACCTGCGACATAAGTTCAGGCATAGCGACAGCTGTGTCCGCACATTCTGTGGCGATGAGCCCTTTATTAGCCAGTCGTCTAGGTAGGGATAGACGAAGACTCCTGCGCGCCTCAGAGCAGCCGCTACTACTGCCACGCATTTTGTGAATACTCGAGGAGCTGACTTCAGGCCAAATGGGAGGACTTTGAACTGATAGTGAGCGTTGCCTACCACAAACCTGAGAAATTTTCGATGATTCCTTAGGATGGGAATATGGAAATATGCATCCTGAAGGTCCAGTGAACACATCCAATCGCCCATCCGGAGAAGAGGATATATTTGGTGGAGCGCCAGCATGCGAAATTTTTCCTTTCTTATGTGCTTGTTCAGTATCCGTAGGTCTAAAATGGGTCTGAACTCCGCCTTCACACTCCTCTTTTGGATGAGAAAATATCTGGAGTAAACTCCCTTTCCTCTCTGGTTTATGGGCACTTTCTCTATTGCAGATTTGAGTAGTAGCGTCGCTACCTCCTCTCTGAGCTGCTTTAGATGCTGGGATGACTTGACAGGAGGAATCGATGGGGGGTGACTTTTGAAACGAAGCGAGTACCCATGACGCAGTATATTGAGTACCCACTTGTCCTTTGTGATTGTCTGCCACTCTGGAAGATGATGCGCAACACTTCCTCCCACCGGAGCGGTGGACAGCATCGGAGGAAGCGGTTTCTCATTGCTTCCCCGGTGCTTTGTTTCCAGCATTAGACTGCCTGTTGTTACCTCGTCCCCTGGATGGCTTGCGGGACTGGTATTGCTGTTTCTTTTGACCTTGCTGGTCCTGGTTCTTTTGCCAATGAGGGGTTTGAACCCTCTGTTGGTAATTGCGCCTGTCATTTCCCTTGCGGCGTCGAAACTCTTTCCTCTTTTCAAGCCCGACTGCTTTCATGGTCTCCAGCTCTGCTTTCATACGGGCCATTTCCTCGTCTGCATGGGACCCAAAAAGAGAACTACCGGAGAAAGGCAGATTTAAAATTCTTGCCTGCGCTTCCGGTTTCAGGGCCGTCAATCTAAGCCAGGATGATCTTCTGGCTGTGACTCCATGTGCATATTCATGCGCTGCCAGTGTTGCCCCATCCGCCGCTGCACTTATGATCTGGTTAGAGACTAGACTCCCCTCATGCAAAATCTCTTCAAAGTCCCGTCTGTCCTCTGATGGAACTTTTTCAACGAACCTCTGAAGAGAGTCCCATAGTGACCTATCATAGCGCCCCAGAAGAGCCGAGGCACTTGCCACCTTCAAGCTTGAGGATGCTGAGCCGCAAACTTTCCTCCCCCAGGAGTCTTGCGTTTTACTGTCCTTATCTGGTGGCACCGTTGAAGAGCCAGCTACTGCATGCGTCTTCCTGGCAGCGGCGGTGATGACAGAGTCCGGTGGAGGATCTGTTTTAAGGAATAGCGGATCCTCCGGAGCTGGACGGTACTTTTTTAGAATTCTCGCCGGCGCCGTTTTGGTGGTTGCTGGCGTGAGAAAGATATCCATTACCGGTTGTAGCAAACCGGGGACTAATGGCAACAACGGGCGTGTCACTGTGCGCTCATGAAGAGTTTCAAAAATTATGGATGTGGTGGTCTCCTGAACCGGCATAGGGATACTTAATTTTGTAGCTCCTCTACACAACACTTCTTGAAATGTAGAAATGTCATCTACCGGAGATACCCGAGAGGGTGGCGTCTCCGAGAGTGTCGGTGAATAATCCCTTTTGGATGATCTGGAAGAAGGGGAGGTAGAAGGGGTCCTACGGCGCCTTCTCTCTGATCTGGTCGACTCTCTTCTGAGGGAGGCAGACCTGGATCGCCTTCTTGGTGCTCGAGAGTGACTTCGGGATTCTCTTTCTCGAGATCTTGGTCTGATCGGTGTCGCTGGGAATACCACGCCCCTTATTCTTGTTAGCGATGCCTTTATTGTGTCTGTCATAGCAGGGTCCTGAGGCATCTCCCTTACGGGACTTTGAGGCACAGCATTGTCCTCCTCCTGCGAACTTTCTCTTGCAGGAACTGGAGATTGATGTACAAGCTCTGGTGATGCTGACCTTGAACCTGAGCCCTCTGATCCTGAAGGCGAGATAGAAATGATACGCGGTGACTCCGGAGCTGTATATATCAGTCTATGAGGAGATTTTCGCCTTGAGACTGGTCGAATTGTGAGGCGAATATGTGAAACCTCCTGCGTACCCTCAAAAGAGGGCTGCCTCGACGGTGATAAGCCTATCACCGGAGATCTTTGACTCGAATCTTCGAGGCTCCGAGCTTCCTGTCTCGACGTCGAGATTACCTTCGACGGAGGCTTCATGTACCTCACCAAAGCTTTGGAGACCTGTGAGGACGGAGGCACCTGCCTCAACGTCGACTCCGACGGAGGCCTCTGCCTCGACGTCGACTCCGACGGAGGCCTCTGCCTCGACGTCGACTCCGACGGAGGCTCCTGCCTCGACGTCGACTCCGACGGAGGCTCCTGCCTCGACGTCGGCCCTGACGGAGGCGTCTGCCTCGACGTCACTCCTGACGGAGACTTCTGTCTCGACGTCGAAAGCTCCGACGACGTCGAAAGCCTCCTCGCCGTCGAACGATGTTTCCTCGACGGCGATCTTGATCTTGACGGCGATCTTGGTCTCGACGTCGACTGTGGAGATCGTCTACGTTCTTCTCGCGACGTCGAATGATGTCTCGCCGACCTCGACGTCGAACGATGTCTTTCTTTCGACGACGAACGATATCTCTGTGCAGACGTCGATCGATCTTCTCTCGACGTCGACAGATGCTTCTTCGACGTTGAACTATGGCGCCGAGTCCTCGACGCCGAGCTTTTAGACGCCGTCGACGTCGAACGCATCCTCTTCGACGCTGAATATAAAGTCGACGTCGATTTTCTCTTTGCAGCATGACTTCCCCTTGACTCCTCACCTCTCAGCGACGATCCCGCCGCTGGAGTCTTCGACGCCGAGCCCGACGTCGATGGAGAGCAAACAGGGACCAACTGCTTCGACGTCGACCGTTCTGCTAGGCCATACAGCCTAATCCTCTCCCTCTCCTTTAAAGTCCTTTTGGAAAGGTCTTCACAATGACGACATGTTGCTGGAGAGTGAGAGTCCGGCAGACAGATGATACACACCTCATGTGTGTCTGACGCAGCCTTCTTTTTTCCACAAGATGGGCATGGAACAAATAAAGAAGGCATTTTTCTGACAAAATGGTTGAAAAATCAGTCAGAAAAACACAGGATACTGACTTCCTCACAGAAATTGTAAGAAGAAGTCCAAAAAAAATCTTAAAGTTGTTATAATTTTTGACTAAAGAGTCAAAAAAGAAGAGAGCTGAATTCCAGGGTCCTGACTGAAGGAGCCGGAAAGAACAACTGACCTAACTGTCACCCCTGAGGCATGATGGGATATGGAAGTCAGGGCTGCCTTAAAGGCACGGTGCCAGTTTTTACCTGTACAGGGCTTTTTAGTCTCTATGGTATTGTATTGCAATGCAGCCTGCAGGCTGGCAATGTGTTATACATCTGTGTTTTTCCACAGTTTGTTCTCTTTATTTTTTGCTTTCTCATGAGTGTTTACCTCATTAAAAAAAAAAAAAAAAAGAGATTTGGGTGTATTGTTATACCTTTATACATATATATAGATATATGTGTGTTATTGGATGTGTATATTTACATTGCCTAGCCTTTTATGGGAGCTGCATTTGCTTGGAAAAAATGATATATGTTTATACATATACAGAGCTGTATATATGTATGTTTTTTACATATATAATTTTATTATTTCCGGGGTCCCCGCACATGGGCGGGAATATTCAGTGCTTATGACTATTGATGAGGATCCCCTGGAAGAGAACATGGAAAACCAAACTCAGTGTCAGAATGAAACCAAACTCAGTGTCAGAATGAGGACATGGAAAACCAAACTCAGTGTCAGAATGAAACCAAACTCAGTGTCAGAATGAGGACATGGAAAACCAAAATCAGTGTCAGAATGAGAACATGGAAAACCAAACTCAGTGTCAAAATGAGGACATGGAAACCCAAACTCAGTGTCAGAATGGGGACATGGAAAACCAAACTCAGTGTCAGAATGAAACCAAACTCAGTGTCAGAATGAGGATATGGAAAACCAAACTCAGTGTCAGAATGAAACCAAACTCAGTGTCAGAATGAGAACATGGAAAACCAAACCCAGTGTCAGAATGAAACCAAACTCAGTGTCAGAATGAGGACATGGAAAACCAAAATCAGTGTCAGAATGAAACCAAACTCAGTGTCAGAATGAGGACATGGAAAACCAAACCCAGTGTCAGAATGAAACCAAACCCAGTGTCAGAATGAGAACATGGAAAACCAAACTCAGGGTCAGAATGAGGACATGGAAAACCAAACACCAGTGTCAGAATGAAACCAAACTCAGTGTCAGAATGAGAACATGGAAAACCAAACTCAGTGTCAGAATGAAACCAAACTCAGTGTCAGAATGAAACCAAACTCAGTGTCAGAATGAGAACATGTAAAGAACAAGTTACTAACCTTCGGTAACGATGTATCTGTAAGAAACATTAGTTAGTTAGATTCCTCACCTTAGAATATCCCCAGGCGTCAGACTGGATCCGGAAGATTTTTCGTCAGCAATACCCCTTGCGCGTCGCTAGGCGTCGTCTGCGGCTCCGCGTCCGTCGTCGGCGTCGTGCGCCGGGATGACGTCGTCGGAGTACTTAGACGCCGCCCTCGCGCGCTGACGTCAGTTCTTGTACATAGCCTTCCGCGCCAGGAACGCAGAGCCATGCAAAGACCGACACTGGTGCCAAAAATAAAATCTAGGGGCCTGAAAGGACAACCTTAACCCTAGATGTCAGTTCGCAGAACGGGGAGGATGGGAGGGTCGGTGAGGAATCTAACTAACTAATGTTTCTTACAGATACATCGTTACCGAAGGTTAGTAACTTGTTCATCTGAAAGAAACACGTTAGTTAGATTCCTCACCTTAGAATAGATACCCAAGCAATACCATCCCCGGTGGTGGGTCTGCGAACCAAGATCACACCAGAAAGTCCTGGAGGACAGAACGGCCAAAGAAGCCATCCCTCCGGACTTGGCTGTCAAGGCAATAATGCCTGGCAAACGTGTGTAGCGAAGCCCACGTCGCCGCCTGACAGATGTCCTGCAAAGGGACTCCCCGTCCCAAGGCAGTAGTAGCCGCCGTGGCCCGAGTAGAATGGGCGCGCAGCCCAACAGGAGGGTCCTTTTTAGCCAAGGAATAGCAGATTTTTATACACAAAACGACTCACCGAGAGATGGTTCGTTTGTGCACAGCTTTCCCCTTCTTAGCGCCCACGTACCCAACAAAAAGCTGGTCGTCCACCCGGAACTGTTTTGTCCGGTCCAGATAAAAGGAGAGCGCACGTTTTGGGTCCAGACGGTGGAGCCTCTCTTCCTCTTTGGAAGGATGCGGAGGCGGAAAGAAGGTGGGCAAGGTGACAGACTGCCCAAGGTGAAATGGAGTCACCACTTTAGGAAGAAAGGAGGGACGAGGCCGAAGGACAACCTTGTCCGGATGAACAGATAGAAAAGGAGGCTTTGAAGATAAAGCCTGGAGCTCACTCACCCGTCTAGCCGAGGTGATGGCTACCAGAAAAGCAGTCTTTAGAGTTAGAAGACGAAGAGGGCAATTGTGAAGAGGCTCGAAGGGAGCGCACATCAGGAATGTCAAAACCAGATTCAAGTCCCACTGAGGCATTACAAAAGGGACAGGAGGGAACGTGTGTGTAATGCCTTTGAGAAAGCGTGTAACCACAGGGGACTTGAAAAGAGAAGGCTGATCAGGAAGCCGCAAGAAGGCGGAGATGGCAGCAAGATAACCTTTCAGGGTGCCCAGGGCAGAGCCCTGCCAGGCCAGAGAAAGAAGGAAGAGGAGAACCTCAGAAAGAGGGGCGGAAAGGGGATCCACAGCCTTTGCTGTGCACCATGCCACAAATTTGTTCCACCAGCAGGCGTATACCGACTTTGTGGAGGGACGCCTGGCTGCCAGAATGATATCACAGACTTCAGGAGGCAAGTCAAATGGCATCAACTGCCGCCGCTCAATCTCCACGCATGGAGGTGGAGGCTGGACAGGTTCGGGTGGAGGACCGTCCCCTGCTGCTGCGACAGAAGATCCTCCCGAAGGGGCAGACGTATCGGGGGATCGGTCAACAGACTGAGTAGCTCGGGATACCAGTATCTTCGTGCCCAATCCGGAGCCACCAAGATGACTTGGGCCCGGTCGCGCCTGATCTTCTTCAGCACTCTGGGCAGAAGTGGTATAGGCGGAAAGGCGTACAACAGACCGCAACTCCACTCGTGACGAAAAGCGTCGCCGAGCGAGTGCCGCCTTGGAAATTCCAACGCGCAGAACTGCTGACATTGCGCGTTCTCTTCGGTGGCGAATAGATCTAACCAAGGCTCTCCCCACTGCTGAAAGAGGCCTTGCACCACTTCGGAGTTCAGACGCCATTCGTGATCCATCATGCACCGGCGGCTGAGTTCGTCTGCTCTGGCGTTCAGAGAGCCCGCCAGATGTTGAACCACCAGGGTGATGCCCTGGTGTTCCAGCCATGTCCAGAGGCGCAGAGCCTCCTGACAAAGGGTCCACGACCCCACCCCGCCCTGTTTGTTGCAGTACCACATGGCGGTGGTGTTGTCCGTGAACACCTGCACGACACTTCCCCTGACAGAGGGAAGGAAGGCTTTCAGTGCAAGCCGGATCGCTCTCAACTCCAACAGGTTGATGTGGAGACGAGACTCCGCCGGAGACCAGAGGCCTCTGATCTCCGCCTCTCCCATATGGCCACCCCATCCCAGGAGGGACGCATCCGTTACTACGACATGCTCCGGTTGGGGAAGGGAGAGGCTCTTGCCCTTGACCCACTCGCGGTCCGTGAGCCACCACTGCAACTGCTGTGCAGTACCCTCCGAGATCAAGACATGGTCGGACAGGTTGCCGTGATGCTGGGCCCACTGAAACTTCAGGTCCCACTGCAGAGCCCGCATGCGCCGCCTGGCGTGATGCACTAGTAGGATGCAGGAGGCCATCAGCCCCAGAAGCCGCAACACTAGCCTGACCGAAACCCGGGATAGAGGCCGAAAGATGGGAATCAGGGCCTGTATATCCCGGACCCGCTGTTCCGGTGGATGGACCCGGAACTGCGCCGAATCGAGAACCGCTCCGATGAAGAGGAGCTTCTGAGAGGGACTCAAGTGTGACTTCGGCACGTTGATGGAAAACCCCAGCAAATGCAGGAGATCCGCCGTAGTCTGGAGGTGGGAGACGACTGCCTGGGGCGAGCCCGCCTTCAACAACCAGTCGTCGAGATAGGGGAAGACTGGGACCCCTGATCTGCGCAGATGAGCTGCGACCACCGCCATCACTTTCGTGAACACCCGAGGGGCACTGGTGAGGCCGAAGGGGAGCACGGTAAACTGAAAGTGCTCTTGGCCCACCGTGAACCGCAGGTAACGCCGGTGGGCCGGCAGGACGGGGATATGGAAATATGCGTCCTGCAAGTCCAACGCTACCATCCAGTCTCCAGGGTCTAGGGCAGCTAAAACCTGAGCCAACGTTAGCATCTTGAACCTTTCCTTTCGGAGGAAGGCATTGACGTTCCGGAGGTCCAAGATAGGGCGCAGGCCCCCCTTGCCCTTCTTGGGAACCAGAAAGTAGTGGGAATAACAACCCCGACCTACTTCTGGACTCGGAACGCGCTCGACGGCCCCCTTGGCCAAGAGAGCCGAAACTTCCTCGCGGAGAAGATCCAAATGATCCCCCGAGATACGGTGGTGCTGCGGTGGCATGGCTGGAGGGGTCGTCTCGAAGGGGAGGGAGTAGCCCCTTCGGACGATTTGCAGCACCCACCTGTCCGATGTTATGGACCGCCAGTGGAGCAGGTGATGGCGAACTCTGCCGCCCACTGGCGTGGTATGGGCCTGAAAGCTCGGACTAGGAAGGCTTTGAGGCGGATGCTGCCGGGGTGGATGTGGGCTGACCACGTCGGCCTCCATTTCCGCCACGGCGGAAGCCACGTCCGCGACCGCGCGCAGGTTGGTTCTGCGGCTGGTGGCTTTGCGGACGTGAGGAGGTGTCCCTTCCTTGGCCACGAAAGGGGCGAAAAGCGGAGGTGTGCGCCCGCGGAGCCGAGAGGCCCAAGGACTTGGCCGTAGCCCGGGAGTCCTTAAAGCGGTTCAGCGCACTGTCCGCCTTCTCACCAAACAGGCGAGTGCCATCAAAGGGCATGTCCATGAGGGTGTTCTGGACATCCCCGGAAAATGACGTGGACCGCATCCAGGCGTGGCGGCGGAGCGCCACCGTGGTGGAAATCGCCCGACCTAGCGAGTCCGTGGTGTCAAGCCCACATCGTATGGCGTGCCGTGCTGCATCCCTCCCATCGGCCAAAGCCTGGGTAAGACGCGTCCGGGCCTCCTCCGGACACAGGGGCAGCACGTCCTCCACCGTATCCCACAGGGAATGGGAATAACGGTCCAAGAGACAGGCGGTATTTAAGGACCGCAGGCCCAAACTAAGGGACGAGAACAGTTTCTTGCCAAACTGCTCGAGTCTCTTGGAATCCCGGTCCGGCGGAGCGGTCGGGAAGGAGGATTGGGAAGTAGAGGCCTGGATAACCAGACTCTCGGGGGTGGGGTGTTGGGACAGGAAACTGGGGTCGCCCGGAGCAGTGCGGTGGCGCCTGGCAACGTTCCTATCCACAGGAGGAACTGTGGAGGGCTTGGACCAGGTGCCCTGCAGAACGTCAGTGAGGGCCTCGTTGAACGGCAGCAGAGGCTCAGTGGAGCTTGCTGAGGTTTGAAGCACCTCAGTGAGGATGTTGGTCCTCACAGCCACGGCAGGCAACTTGAGCCCAAGGGCCTCAGCCGCCTTGCGCAGCACCACAGAAAATGCTGCACCCTCCTCCGAAGCCACGGTCGGAGGAGAAGTGAATCCAGCGTCTGGCGAGGTGTCCAGCCCGCTGGCCTCCCCCAGTTCATCTGCCCAGTCCTGAGAAAGCTGTGACTGAACAGCCAGAGGGTCCTCGAACCCCTCCCAGTCGCCCCCTTCTTCCGATTCCTGATAAACAGGAGGAATGATCGGAACCGGACTGTAGAGATGGTAGGTCTCAAGCGGCGTCGGATGCGGCGTCGGCGGACGCCGTGCCGGCGTCGGGTCCGGATGAGGGCTAAACCGGGGCGTCGGCGTCACAGGCGTCGGCGTCGGTGGCGCCGGTGACGGCGTCGGTGGTTCAGGCGTCGGCGCCGGTGGAGGAGTGACAAGGTCAACCGGCGTCGACTGGGGCCCAGGCAAGGGCCCCACGGGGACCTGCGGCGTCGAGACCGGAGTCGTCGACGGCGCCGGGGCCGGAGCCGCCGGCACGCGAGGTCGCCCAGTCGAGTCCGCGGGGCCCGAAGGCGCGCCAGCGGGCGTCGACGGCGGGGCCAGGCTCCTCATGGCCGAGAGGAAGGCACTGATCTCCGCCGGCGCCGCGTCAGCCCCAGGGACCGGAAGGTATGGGGGCGGACGCGGCGCCTGCGGCTCCGCCGGAGCCGCGGGGGTGGAACCACTTGGACCCTCGGCCGAGTCGCGCGACCGGCGAGGGGAGTCCGAAGAGCGATGTCGCCGCTTGGACTTCTTAGAGTGTTTGGACTTACCCGACGACTTGGAGCCCGACGAGCGATGGTGGCGTCGGCTAGGGCTCCGCGAGCGATCCTTGGACCTCCTCCTGGACCGGGATCGCGCACGACGCGGAGCCGAGTGGCGAAGCTCGAGAAGCTTGCGGGACCGCTCCCGCCTAGCCTTCGAAGTCAGGGCCTGACAGTCGTTGCACGACTCCGCGTCGTGGTCGAGGCCTAAGCAGTAGAGGCACCGGCGGTGGTGATCGGTCACCGACATCAGTCGATGACAATCTTCGCAAGCCTTGAACCCAGGCATCCTACCGGCACCAGATGTCGACAGACAAGGATCAAAAATGATCAAAAAGATTTAGTCAAAAAAGACTAAAAGGGGTAGCTCTCCCGGATCTGCGCTTACTGGCGCGGAAAAAAGAAGAACTGACGTCAGCGCGCGAGGGCGGCGTCTAAGTACTCCGACGACGTCATCCCGGCGCACGACGCCGACGACGGACGCGGAGCCGCAGACGACGCCTAGCGACGCGCAAGGGGTATTGCTGACGAAAAATCTTCCGGATCCAGTCTGACGCCTGGGGATATTCTAAGGTGAGGAATCTAACTAACGTGTTTCTTTCAGATACCATAATCAGTGTCAGAATGAGAACATGGAAACCCAAACTCAGTGTCAGAATGAGAACATGGAAACCCAAACCCAGTGTCAGAATGAAACCAAACTCAGTGTCAGAATGAGGACATGGAAAACCAAACCCAGTGTCAGAATGAAACCAAACTCAGTGTCAGAATGAGGACATGGAAAACCAAACTCAGTGTCAGAATGAGGACATGGAAAACCAAACTCAGTGTCAGAATGAAACCAAACCCAGTGTCAGAATGAGGACATGGGAAACTAAACCCAGTGTCAGAATGAAACCAAACCCAGTGTCAGAATGAGAACACGGAAAACCAAACTCAGTGTCAGAATGAAACCAAACTCAGTGTCAGAATGAGGACATGAAAAACCAAATTCAGTGTCAGAATGAAACCAAACCCAGTGTCAGAATGAGGACATGGAAAACCAAACTCAGTGTCAGAATGAGGACATGGAAAACCAAAATCAGTGTCAGAATGAAACCAAACTCAGTGTCAGAATGAGGACATGGAAAACCAAAATCAGTGTCAGAATGAGAACATGGAAACCCAAACCCAGTGTCAGAATGAAACCAAACTCAGTGTCAGAATGAGGACATGGAAAACCAAACCCAGTGTCAGAATGAAACCAAACTCAGTGTCAGAATGAAACCAAACTCAGTGTCAGAATGAGGACATGGAAAACCAAACCCAGTGTCAGAATGAAACCAAACTCAGTGTCAGAATGAGGACATGGAAAACCAAACTCAGTGCCAGAATGAAACCAAACTCAGTGTCAGAATGAGGACATGGAAAACCAAACACCAGTGTCAGAATGAAACCAAACTCGGTGTCAGAATGAGGACATGGAAAACCAAACCCAGTGTCAGAATAAAACCAAAACCAGTGTCAGAATGAAACCAAACTCAGTGTCAGAATGAGAACATGAAAAATCAAACTCAGTGTCAGAATGAAACCAAACTCAGTGTCAGAATGAGGACATGAAAAACCAAACTCAGTGTCAGAATGAAACCAAACCCAGTGTCAGAATGAGGACATGGAAAACCAAACTCAGTGTCAGAATGAGGACATGGAAAACCAAAATCAGTGTCAGAATGAAACCAAACTCAGTGTCAGAATGAGGACATGGAAAACCAAAATCAGTGTCAGAATGAGAACATGGAAACCCAAACCCAGTGTCAGAATGAAACCAAACTCAGTGTCAGAATGAGGACATGGAAAACCAAACCCAGTGTCAGAATGAAACCAAACTCAGTGTCAGAATGAGGACATGGAAAACCAAACACCAGTGTCAGAATGAAACCAAACTCGGTGTCAGAATGAGGACATGGAAAACCAAACCCAGTGTCAGAATAAAACCAAAACCAGTGTCAGAATGAAACCAAACTCAGTGTCAGAATGAGAACATGGAAAATCAGACTCAGTGTCAGAATGAAACCAAACGCAGTGTCAGAATGAAAACATGGAAAACCAAACTCTGTGTCGGAATGAAACCAAACTCAGTGTCAGAATGAGGACATGGAAAACCAAACTCAGTGTCAGAATGAAACCAAATTCAGTGTCAGAATGAGGACATGGAAAACCAAACCCAGTGTCAGAATGAAACCAAACTCAGTGTCAGAATGAGGACATGGAAAACCAAACTCAGTGTCAGAATGAGGACATGGAAAACCAAACTCAGTGTCAGAATGAAACCAAACCCAGTGTCAGAATGAGGACATGGAAAACCAAACACAGTGTCTGAATGAAACCAAACCCAGTGTCAGAATGAGGACATGGAAAGCCAAACTCAGTGTCAGAATGAAACCAAACCCAGTGGTCAGAATGAGGAGATGGAAAACCAAACTCAGTGTCAGAATGAAACCAAACCCAGTGTCAGAATGAGGACCTGGAAAACCAAACTCAGTGTCAGAATGAAACCAAACCCAGTGTCAGAATGAGGACATGGAAAGCCAAACTCAGTGTCAGAATGAAACCAAACCCAGTGTCAGAATGAGAACATGGAAAACCAAACTCAGTGTCAGAATGAAACCAAACCCAGTGTCAGAATGAAACCAAACCCAGTGTCAGAATGAGGACATGGAGAACCAAACTCAGTGTCAGAATGAGGACATGGAAAACCAAACTCAGTGTCAGAATGAAACCAAACCCAGTGTCAGAATGAGGACCTGGAAAACCAAACTCAGTGTCAGAATGAAACCAAACCCAGTGTCAGAATGAGGACATGGAAAGCCAAACTCAGTGTCAGAATGAAACCAAACCCAGTGTCAGAATGAGAACATGGAAAACCAAACTCAGTGTCAGAATGAAACCAAACTCAGTGTCAGAATGAAACCAAACCCAGTGTCAGAATGAGGACATGGAGAACCAAACTCAGTGTCAGAATGAGGACATGGAAAACCAACTCAGTGTCAGAATGAAACCAAACCCAGTGTCAGAATGAGGACATGGAAAACCAATCTCAGTGTCAGAATGAAACCAAACCCAGTGTCAGACTGAGAACATGGAAAACCAAACTCGGTGTCAGAATGAAACCAAACCCAGTGTCAGAATGAGGACATGGAAAACCAAACTCAGTGTCAGAATGAAACCAAACCCAGTGTCAGAATGAAACCAAACCCAGTGTCAGAATGAGAACATGGAAACCCAAACTCAGTGTCAGAATGAAACCAAACCCAGTGTCAGAATGAGAACACGGAAAACCAAACCCAGTGTCAGAATGAGGACATGGAAAACCAAACTCAGTGTCAGAATGAAACCAAACCCAGTGTCAGAATGAGAACATGGAATACCAAACTCAGTGTCAGAATGAAACCAAACTCAGTGTCAGAATTAGGACATGGAAACCCAAACTCAGTGTCAGAATGAGAACATGGAAACCCAAACCCAGTGTCAGAATGAAACCCAAACTCAGTGTCAGAATGAAACCAAACTCAGTGTCAGAATGAGAACATGGAAACCCAAACCCAGTGTCAGAATGAAACCAAACTCAGTGTCAGAATAAGGACATGGAAAACCAAACTCAGTGTCAGAATGAGAACATGGAAACCCAAACCCAGTTTCAGAATGAAACCCAAACTCAGTGTCAGAATGAAACCAAACTCAGTGTCAGAATAAGGACATGGAAAACCAAACTCAGTGTCAGAATGAAACCAAATCCAGTGTCAGAATGATACCAAACCCAGTGTCAGAATGATACCAAACCCAGTGTCAGAATGAGAACATGGAAAACCAAAGTCATTGTCAGAAAGAAACCAAACTCAGTGTCAGAATGACACCAAACCCAGTGTCAGAATGAGAACATGGGAAACCAAACTCAGTGTCAGAATGAGACCAAACCCAGTGTCAGAATGAGAACATGGAAAACCAAACTCAGTGTCAGAATGAAACCAAACCCAGTGTCAGAATGAGGACATGGAAAACCAAACTCCGTGTCAGAATGAAACCAAATCCAGTGTCAGAATGATACCAAACCCAGTGTCAGAATGAGAACATGGAAAACTAAAGTAAGTGTCAGAAAGAAACCAAACTCAGTGTCAGAATGAGAACATGGAAAACCAAACTCAGTGTCAGAATGAAACCAAACCCAGTGTCAGAATGAGAACATGGAAAACCAAACTCAGGGTCAGAATAAGGACATGGAAAACCAAACTCAGTGTCAGAATGAAACCAAACCCAGTGTCAGAATGAGAACATGGAAAACCAAACTCAGGGTCAGAATGAGGACATGGAAAACCAAACACCAGTGTCAGAATGAAACCAAATCCAGTGTCAGAATGATACCAAACCCAGTGTCAGAATGAGAACATGGAAAACCAAAGTCAGTGTCAGAAAGAAACCAAACTCAGTGTCAGAATGACACCAAACCCAGTGTCAGAATGAGAACATGGAAAACCAAACTCAGTGTCAGAATGAGACCAAACCCAGTGTCAGAATGAGAACATGGAAAACCAAACTCAGGGTCAGAATAAGGACATGGAAAACCAAACTCAGTGTCAGAATGAAACCAAACCCAGTGTCAGAATGAGAACATGGAAAACCAAACTCAGGGTCAGAATGAGGACATGGAAAACCAAACACCAGTGTCAGAATGAAACCAAATCCAGTGTCAGAATGATACCAAACCCAGTGTCAGAATGAGAACATGGAAAACCAAAGTCAGTGTCAGAAAGAAACCAAACTCAGTGTCAGAATGACACCAAACCCAGTGTCAGAATGAGAACATGGAAAACCAAACTCAGTGTCAGAATGAGACCAAACCCAGTGTCAGAATGAGAACATGGAAAACCAAACTCAGTGTCAGAATGAAACCAAACCCAGTGTCAGAATGAGGACATGGAGAACCAAACTCAGTGTCAGAATGAGAACATGGAAAACCACACCCAGTGTCAGAATGAAACCAAACTCAGTGTCAGAATGAGGACATGGAAAACCAAACTCAGTGTCAGAATGAAACCAAACCCAGTGTCAGAATGAGGACATGGAAAACCAAACTCCGTGTCAGAATGAAACCAAATCCAGTGTCAGAATGATACCAAACCCAGTGTCAGAATGAGAACATGGAAAACTAAAGTCAGTGTCAGAAAGAAACCAAACTCAGTGTCAGAATGAAACCAAACTCAGTGTCAGAATGAGAACATGGAAAACCAAACTCAGTGTCAGAATGAAACCAAACCCAGTGTCAGAATGAGAACATGGAAAACCAAACTCAGTGTCAGAATGAAACCAAACTCAGTGTCAGAATGAGAACATGGAAAACCAAACTCAGTGTCAGAATGAAACCAAACTCAGTGTCAGAATGAAACCAAACCCAGTGTCAGAATGAGGACATGGGAAACCAAACCCAGTGTCAGAATGAAACCAAACCCAGTGTCAGAATGAGAACATGGAAAACCAAACTCAGTGTCAGAATGAAACTAAACTCAGTGTCAGAATGAGGACATGGAAAACCAAACTCAGTGTCAGAATGAAACCAAACCCAGTGTCAGAATGAGAACATGGAAAACCAAACTCAGTGTCAGAATGAGGAAATGTAAAACCAAAATCAGTGTCAGAATGAGAACATGGAAACCCAAACTCAGTGTCAGAATGAGAACATGGAAACCCAAACCCAGTGTCAGAATGAAACCAAACTCAGTGTCAGAATGAGGACATGGAAAACCAAACCCAGTGTCAGAATGAAACCAAACCCAGTGTCAGAATGAGGACATGGCAAACTAAACCCTGTGTCAGAATGAAACCAAACCCAGTGTCAGAATGAGAACACGGAAAACCAAACTCAGTGTCAGAATGAAACCGAACTCAGTGTCAGAATGAGGACATGAAAAACCAAACTCAGTGTCAGAATGAAACCAAACCCAGTGTCAGAATGAGAACATGGAAACCCAAATTCAATGTCAGAATGAAACCAAACCCAGTGTCAGAATGAGGACATGGAAAACCAAACTCAGTGTCAGAATGAGGACATGGAAAACCAAAATCAGTGTCAGAATGAAACCAAACTCAGTGTCAGAATGAAACCAAACCCAGTGTCAGAATGAGAACATGGAAACCCAAATTCAGTGTCAGAATGAAACCAAACCCAGTGTCAGAATGAGGACATGGAAAACCAAACTCAGTGTCAGAATGAGGACATGGAAAACCAAAATCAGTGTCAGAATGAGAACATGGAAACCCAAACCCAGTGTCAGAATGAAACCAAACTCAGTGTCAGAATGAGGACATGGAAAACCAAACCCAGTGTCAGAATGAAACCAAACTCAGTGTCAGAATGAAACCAAACTCAGTGTCAGAATGAGGACATGGAAAACCAAACCCAGTGTCAGAATGAAACCAAACTCAGTGTCAGAATGAGGACATGGAAAACCAAACTCAGTGCCAGAATGAAACCAAACTCAGTGTCAGAATGAGGACATGGAAAACCAAACACCAGTGTCAGAATGAAACCAAACTCGGTGTCAGAATGAGGACATGGAAAACCAAACCCAGTGTCAGAATAAAACCAAAACCAGTGTCAGAATGAAACCAAACTCAGTGTCAGAATGAGAACATGGAAAATCAAACTCAGTGTCAGAATGAAACCAAACGCAGTGTCAGAATGAGAACATGGAAAACCAAACTCAGTGTCAGAATGAAACCAAACTCAGTGTCAGAATGAGGACATGGAAAACCAAACTCAGAGCCAGAATGAAACCAAACTCAGTGTCAGAATGAGGACATGGAAAACCAAACTCAGTGTCAGAATGAAACCAAACTCAGTGTCAGAATGAGGACATGGAAAACCAAATTCAGTGTCAGAATGAGGACATGGAAAACCAAACTCAGTGTCAGAATGAAACCAAACCCAGTGTCAGAATGAGGACATGGAAACCCAAACTCAGTGTCAGAATGAGGACATAGAAAACCAAACACAGTGTCAGAATGAAACCAAACCCAGTGGTCAGAATGAGGAGATGGAAAACCAAACTCAGTGTCAGAATGAAACCAAACCCAGTGTCAGAATGAGGACCTGGAAAACCAAACTCAGTGTCAGAATGAAACCAAACCCAGTGTCAGAATGAGGACATGGAAAGCCAAACTCAGTGTCAGAATGAAACCAAACCCAGTGTCAGAATGAGAACATGGAAAACCAAACTCAGTGTCAGAATGAAACCAAACCCAGTGTCAGAATGAGGACATGGAGAACCAAACTCAGTGTCAGAATGAGGACATGGAAAACCAAACTCAGTGTCAGAATGAAACCAAACCCAGTGTCAGAATGAGGACATGGAAAACCAAACTCAGTGTCAGAATGAAACCAAACCCAGTGTCAGAATGAAACCAAACCCAGTGTCAGAATGAGAACATGGAAACCCAAACTCAGTGTCAGAATGAAACCAAACCCAGTGTCAGAAAGAGAACACGGAAAACCAAACCCAGTGTCAGAATGAGGGCATAGAAAACCGAACTCAGTATCAGAATGAAACCAAACCCAGTGTCAGAAGGAGGACATGGAAAACCAAACTCAGTGTCAGAATGAAACCAAACTCAGTGTCAGAATGAGGACATGGAAAACCAAACTCAGTTTCAGAATGAAACCAAACCCAGTGTCAGAATGAGGACATGAAAAACCAAACTCAGTGTCAGAATGAGGACATGGAAAACCAAACCTAGTGTCAGAATGAAACCAAACCCAGTGTCAGAATGATACCAAACCCAGTGTCAGAATGAGAACATGGAATACCAAACTCAGTGTCAGAATGAAACCAAACTCAGTGTCAGAATTAGGACATGGAAACCCAAACTCAGTGTCAGAATGAGAACATGGAAACCCAAACCCAGTGTCAGAATGAAACCCAAACTCAGTGTCAGAATGAAACCAAACACAGTGTCAGAATGAGAACATGGAAACCCAAACCCAGTGTCAGAATGAAACCCGAACTCAGTGTCAGAATGAAACCAAACTCAGTGTCAGAATAAGGACATGGAAAACCAAACTCAGTGTCAGAATGAGAACATGGAAACCCAAACCCAGTTTCAGAATGAAACCCAAACTCAGTGTCATAATGAAACCAAATCCAGTGTCAGAATGATACCAAACCCAGTGTCAGAATGAGAACATGGAAAACCAAAGTCAGTGTCAGAAAGAAACCAAACTCAGTGTCAGAATGACACCAAACCCAGTGTCAGAATGAGAACATGGAAAACCAAACTCAGTGTCAGAATGAGACCAAACCCAGTGTCAGAATGAGAACATGGAAAACCAAACTCAGTGTCAGAATGAGACCAAACCCAGTGTCAGAATGAGAACATGGAAAACCAAACTCAGTGTCAGAATGAAACCAAACCCAGTGTCAGAATGAGGACATGGAAAACCAAACTCAGTGTCAGAATGAAACCAAACCCAGTGTCAGAATGAGGACATGGAAAACCAAACTCAGTGTCAGAATGAAACCAAACCCAGTGTCAGAATGAGGATATGGAAAACCAAACTCCGTGTCAGAATGAAACCAAATCCAGTGTCAGAATGATACCAAACCCAGTGTCAGAATGAGAACATGGAAAACTAAAGTCAGTGTCAGAAAGAAACCAAATCCAGTGTCAGAATGATACCAAACCCAGTGTCAGAATGAGAACATGGAAAACTAAAGTCAGTGTCAGAATGAAACCAAACCCAGTGTCAGAATGAGAACATGGAAAACCAAACTCAGTGTCAGAATGAAACCAAACCCAGTGTCAGAATGAGAACATGGAAAACCAAACTCAGTGTCAGAATGAAACCAGACTCAGTGTCAGAATGAGAACATGGAAAACCAAACTCAGTGTCAGAATGATACCAAACCCAGTGTCAGAATGAGAACATGGAAAACCAAACTCAGTGTCAGAATGAAACCAAACTCAGTATCAGAATGAAACCAAACTCAGTGTCTGAATGATACCAAACCCAGTGTCAGAATGAGAACATGGAAAACCAAACTCAGTGTCAGAATGATACCAAACCCAGTGTCAGAATGAGAACATGGAAAACCAAACTCAGTGTCAAAATGAGGACATGGAAACCCAAACTCAGTGTCAGAATGAGGACATGGAAAACCAAACTCAGTGTCAGAATGAAACCAAACTCAGAGTCAGAATGAGGATATGGAAAACCAAACTCAGTGTCAGAATGAAACCAAACTCAGTGTCAGAATGAGAACATGGAAAACCAAACCCAGTGTCAGAATGAAACCAAACTCAGTGTCAGAATGAGGACATGGAAAACCAAACTCAGTGTCAGAATGAAACCAAACCCAGTGTCAGAATGAGAATATGGAAAACCAAACTCAGTGTCAGAATGAAAACAAACCCAGTGTCAGAATGAGGACATGGAAAACCAAACTCAGTGTCAGAATGAGGACATGGAAAACCACACCCAGTGTCAGAATGAGGCCATGGAAAACAAAATCAGCCCTGGCAAAAAGATTCAGACCAGAATCAGAAAGATACAAGTGTCGGTATGGGAATTTTTCTCGGTGTCTCGAAATAAGTGAGGGTGTAGAGGAGAACGCCCCCCGGTTTGAATGACGAAGATCTTATGTTTGAATGAGAAAGCCTCCAATGAATGAATGAGGAAGTCTGAAAGTGAATGAATGAGAAATGTCTAAAAGTTAAAGTTCCACTGTCTGAAGTAGAAAGGCACCAGTGTCTGAATGTGAATGAGAAAGGTACAAGGGTTTGAATGGGAATGAGAAAGGTCCCTGTGTCTGAATAACATAACATAACATGTGTATTTGTAAAGCGCACGTTCACCACTAAAGGTATCTTGGCACTGAATAACAGATGTTTGTTGTTACCCAACTCAATCGTACTCATTTTATCGACCTCAGATGGATGAAAGGCTGAGTGGACCCGCCGGGATTGGAACCTGTGACCATGAGGTCGAACACAGGCCCCTCTAGTAGACGCATTAGTCCACTGAGCCACCAGACCCGGAATGTGTTTAGACAGATGCCTGTGCCTGAATGTGAATGAGAAAGGTCCTAGTGTCTGAATGTGATGAGAAAGATTCCTGTGTCTGAATGTGAATGAGAAAGGCCCAAGTGTTTGAAAGTGAATGAGAAAGGTCCAAGTGTCTGAATGTGATGAGAAAGATTTTTGTGTCTGAATGAGAAAGGCCCCAGTGTCTGAATGTGAATTAGAAAAGTCCTAGTGTGTGAATGTGATGAGAAAGATTCCTGTGTCTGAATGTGAATGAGAAAGGCCCCAGTGTCTGAATGTGAATTAGAAAAGTCCTAGTGTCTGAATGTGATGAGAAAGATTCCTGTGTCTGAATGTGAATGAGAAAGGCCCAAGTGTCTGAATGTGAATGAGAAAGGTCCTAATGTCTGAATGTGAATGAGAAAGGCCCCAGTGTCTGAATGTGAATTAGAAAAGTCCTAGTGTCTGAATTTGATGAGAAAGATTCCTGTGTCTGAATGTGAATGAGAAAGGCCCAAGTGTCTGAATGTGAATGAGAAAGGCCCCAGTGTCTGAATGTGAATTAGAAAGGTCCTAGTGTCTGAATGTGATGCGAAAGATTCCTGTGTCTGAATGTGAATGAGAAAGGCCCTAGTGTCTGAATGTGATGAGAAAGATTCCTGTGTCTGAATGTGAATGAGAAAGACCCCAGCGTCTGAATGTGAATTAGAAAGGTCCTAGTGTCTGAATGTCAATGAGAAACGTCCCTGTGTCTGAATGTGAATGAGAATGGTCCCAGTGTCCAAATGAGAATTAGAAAGGTTCCAGTGATGGACCTGATACTTGTCAGGTAGTGTACCCTAACATTTATTTTCCTCTTACGTTCTTTGAGACTCTGGGCCATGTCCCACTGTACTGCAGTACGAAAGTGCATGAACCCTTCCAACACATGTTAGGAAGTAGAGCAGACATGATGTTTGTGAACCCATCAGGCCTGCCTTTGCGGCGTGGGTGCACACTTGCACTGCTAGTGTGTTTTACCTACGTGTTCGACCTGCTTTTGCACGCTGATGCAAGCACTCGCACAGACTGTGCGTTTAAAAATGTATCCGTCTGTGAGAGCACTCTTGCACGCCTACTTCAGCTAGCCTATAACAAACATGGGCCAGCTGGAAGGGGTGCTGTCACCTCCACTCGTATGGAAGGTGAGGGCTGGGCAGGCACCCACGGGTGTTCGCTGCCCAGGTAGTACGGAAGACCCACAAGGGTTCCCCTACTGAGGAGAGTTGCTCTTCCCTTAAGTTAGCATGGGAAGGGGCGCCGGTATTTCGAACTGGAATAATCTTGTGCAGAAATGCCACATATGGAAAGTGGACATATCTAAGCTTCAAACATATTGTGTGCAATGGTGTTTGGTGCTGGTCGACACAGGAGGCTGGGGGAGCACATCTGGGCATTCTCAAGAGACAGTAAAAACCATTGGGCATGCAATTGAGATAGCCAATTGCGGGTCTGGTGGAATATTTGGGGAGCAGAGACTAGATCACAGTCCCCATAAAGATAGATATCTGCATTCAGCTGCCTCATGGCAGACAGGACAGAAAATTTAGGGGACACATCTGTGATTCAAAGGAATACCCTTTGAACCTCCCCCCAACTTCAAAGGCCCAATGGGGTATAACTACCCAGTGCAACCCCACAGAGCGGAGAGATCTTCCTGTAGGGACTTAGGACTGGAGAACCTGGACTACATGATGCACATTGCCAGAGGACTTTGTTGTGCACACGGAGGATAACTGGCATTTGAAAGGACTGTGTACTTCTTGAATAGTGGCTGGTCCTGGCCGACTATCTGCTGACATGTGGCACCCTGAAGTGGGCTACCAAAGACCAGTTGGCTGGTCTCCTGTTCTCTCAGAGGTCTCAGGGACATCAAAGATCTCCTACGAGGGCCCCAAACCATCTGCCAATGACATCTGGAGAACAGTGCCCTCTAATGACCCACATCACCTGCTGAATGGTGGACAACGCGGTGTGAGCTTGGAACTACAGAATCGTGCCTGGAGACCGGAGTGCCTAGTGCGGAGCTCATAACGTTGCCTGCATCTACGGTGAAGATGTTCTTGTACTGCAGGGACCCCGGCACGTATAATAGTCTTGTTGGTGGTAAGCAGATTCACCAGTTGTGGGATCCAAAGTGGCCTGCTTCGTCGACTGAGCTGCATTTCTCTCATGCACCACACTCACTGCATGCTCATTGCGTGCGGTGTCTGATTCACAGGTTGTGACCCTCGAAAGTGAGAGACGCACCCATTGCAGAGTCTCATTCTACCTCGTGAGGCACTGCTGAACTTGCAGCTGTGTGTATGTGTGGAATAGTCTAGTGCAACCAATATCAAGGTGTGCTGGACATAGTGCCTCATTCCAGGGAGGTACAGAATTGCAGCTCTACTTCGAGTAACCTGTAGCATCAGTTGTGACTCATCCCGTTGTGTGCCAGACCCTGTGCGTGTATTGCCGGGGCACCATTTGGATCAAAGTGTACCAGAAGGGTGCCTCCTCAAGCTGAGAGGCTCCCCTGCGTGTTGTTCCCCATTAACTGCTTGTCCCCTCACCGGTCCCCTCACAGTGGACCAACTGCCCTCTCCCCATCTGGCCCTTCCAAAGATTACACGGCACCAGGTAGGAGTGAGAGGAATTGACTAGGCTGGAGGGAAGCTTCCGAGAGGTTCGGGAGTAGGTCAATAGACTGCATGACCTCCCTGTGCTTCGCAGAACTGGGCTGGTGCCAGAAGGCCCTGGTGGACCCCTGTTTGTAATGAATTGTTGCTCTTGGCCATTTTTCCTTCAAACTTGTTGGTGAACTGCTTGAGTGGCGCCAAGACCCCCTTTGTTTATATCTACCTTTTGTTTATTCTTACGGTCTAACCTCACCTGTTTTCCAGGGAACCAGATAAGGTGTGACCTCAGCCATGCGCGTCCTTGTGTCCACACGGAGGGGCTGGTGAACTTCCATCCGGGGTGTCCGGGACAGTGGGGGTGAATAGGAGGGTGCAGGAGACTTAGAGCCACGGGGTCTGCAGTGTATATTAGTGGCACCGCATTAGGGTGTCAGGTGCATATGAGTGTGAACGTGCCAGTATGGACCGGGCTGGAGACTGGGCTGGAACCTGTTGAATTGTGTAGTGGTGCAAAGTTAGTGTGTGTGTGCGGGAGTAACCATCTGTGGACCACCTGTGCTTGATGACACTGGCTGGCGGTGTTGGTTTATACGTTGTTCTCTTACCAAAAGCACGTAACCTCTTAACAGTGGGTTTTTTCCGTGTGACCTCATCCCATAGCGCTGCTAAAAGTGTTATAATTCTGTGTATGCACATATTACTGATATTGTTGTAGCCCAGCGTGCACCCTATAGCCTTGTGAAATTGCATGATTAGGATTGTGAGGGTGGGCTGGGGAGCTGACAATATGTCACACTGCTTAAGGGTACTGTGTGGGGTTTAGACTTTTCCCTTGTGTGCATGTTATCGAGATCTGATCAACACAATTTGGGTCTAGTATTGCTAGTAATATTGCCAAATGTGATTTAAGCCTACAACTCCATGATATTCATGTGACATTGATTAATGTGATGGTTGATCATAAACAACATTTATCAGCATCAAGTGTGAAGTCTCTCATTTGTGTGACATGAAGAACATTTACTGTGTTTGCATGTTGTGTTCTGGCTTTACACACTGCTTCTAAGAGACACCTGACTTCCCAGTGCCAAGCTAGTCAAGGGCGAGCACAGGTTGTACAGTGTGTGTAATCACCTGTCCTTGACGAGAGCGGTGCACTCTGCTTCGCTGGGGACCCCCTCAGCCAACCAGACAGTGCCGGTGCCAACACCCAGTGTCTGAATGTGAATGAGAATGGCCCTGTTGTCTGAACGTAAAAGACTCCAGTGTCTCAATAAGAAAGACACAGTGTCAGAATGACAAAGTTCCCAGAGTCTGAAGGTAAGTGAGAAAATGTCTCAGTGTCTGAGTGTGAAACACACAGTGTCTGATTGAGAAAGGTCCCAGCATCTGAATGTGACTGAGAAAGGTCCCAATGTGCGAATGTGAAAGACCCCAGAGTCTGAATGAGAAAGGTCCCAATGCGCGAATGTGAAAGGCCCCAGAGTCTGAATGAGAAAGGTCCCAATGCGCGAATGTGAAAGGCCCCAGAGTCTGAATGAGAAAGGTCCCCAATGCGCGAATGTGAAATGTCCCAGAGTCTGAATGAGAAAGGTCCCAATGCGCGGATGTGAAAGACCCCAGAGTCTGAATGAGAACGGTCCCAATGCGCGAATGTGAAAGACCCCAGAGTCTGAATGAGAACGGTCCCAATGCGCGAGTGTGAAAGGCCCCAGAGTCTAAATGAGAACGGTCCCAATGCGCGAGTGTGAATGACCCCAGAGTCTGAATGAGAAAGGTCCCAATGCGCGAATGTGAAAGACTCCAGAGTCTGAATGAGAAAGGTCCCAATACGCGAATGTGAAAGGCCCCAGAGTCTGAATGAGACAGGTCCCAATGCGCGAATGTGAAAGGCCCCAGAGTCTGAATGAGAAAGGTCCCAATGCGCGAATGTGAAAGGCCCCAGAGTCTGAATGAGAAAGGTCCCAATGCGCGAATGTGAAAGGCCCCAGAGTCTGAATGAGAAAGGTCCCAATGTGCGAATGTGAAAGGCCCCAGAGTCTGAATGAGAAAGGTCCCAATGCGCGAATGTGAAAGGCCCCAGAGTCTGAATGAGAAAGGTCCCAATGCGCGAATGTGAAAGGCCCCAGAGTCTGAATGAGAAAGGTCCCAATGCGCGAATGTGAAAGGCCCCAGAGTCTGAATGAGAAAGGTCCCAATGCGCGAATGTGAAAGACCCCAGAGTCATAATGAGAAAGGTCCCAATGCGCGAATGTGAAAGACCCCAGAGTCTGAATGAGAAAGGTCCCAATGCACGAACGTGAAAGACCCCAGAGTCTGAATGAGAAAGGTCCCAATGCGCGAACGTGAAAGGCCCCAGAGTCTGAATGAGATCGGTCCCAATGCGCGAACGTGAAAGGCCCCAGAGTCTGAACGAGAACGGTCCCAATGCGCGAACGTGAAAGGCCCCAGAGTCTGAACGAGAACGGTCCCAATGCGCGAACGTGAAAGGCCCCAGAGTCTGAACGAGAACGGTCCCAATGCGCGAACGTGAAAGGCCCCAGAGTCTGAATGAGAAAGGTCCCAATGCGCGAACGTGAAAGACCCCAGAGTCCGAACGAGTAAGGTTCAAATGCGCGAACGTGAAAGGCCCCAGAGTCTGAACGAGAAAGGTCCCAATGCGCGAACGTGAAAGGCCCCAGAGTCTGAACGAGAAAGGTCCCAATGAGAAAGGTCCCAATGCGCAAATGTGAAAGACCCCAGAGTCTGATGAGAACAGTCCCCATGCGCGAACATGAAAGACCCCAGAGTCTGAATGAGAAAGGTCCCAATACGCGAACGTGAAAGACCCCAGAGTCTGAATGAGAAAGGTCTCAATGCGCGAACGTGAAAGACCCCAGAGTCTGAACGAGAACGGTCCCAATGCGCGAACGTGAAAGGCCCCAGAGTCTGAACGAGAAAGGTCCCAATGCGCGAATGTGAAAGACCCCAGAGTCTGAACGAGAAAGGTCCCAATGCGCGAATGTGAAAGGCCCCAGAGTCTGAAGGAGAAAGGTCCCAATGCGCGAATTTGAAAGGCCCCAGAGTCTGAATGAGATCGGTCCCAATGCGCGAACGTGAAAGGCCCCAGAGTCTGAACGAGAACGGTCCCAATGCGCGAACGTGAAAGGCCCCAGAGTCTGAACGAGAACGGTCCCAATGCGCGAACGTGAAAGGCCCCAGAGTCTGAACGAGAACGGTCCCAATGCGCGAACGTGAAAGGCCCCAGAGTCTGAATGAGAAAGGTCCCAATGCGCGAACGTGAAAGACCCCAGAGTCCGAACGAGTAAGGTTCAAATGCGCGAACGTGAAAGGCCCCAGAGTCTGAACGAGAAAGGTCCCAATGCGCGAACGTGAAAGGCCCCAGAGTCTGAACGAGAAAGGTCCCAATGAGAAAGGTCCCAATGCGCAAATGTGAAAGACCCCAGAGTCTGATGAGAACAGTCCCAATGCGCGAACATGAAAGACCCCAGAGTCTGAATGAGAAAGGTCCCAATGAGCGAACGTGAAAGACCCCAGAGTCTGAACGAGAACGGTCCCAATGCGCGAATGTGTAAGACCCCAGAGTCTGAACGAGAAAGGTCCCAATGCGCGAATGTGAAAGGCCCCAGAGTCTGAATGAGAAAGGTCCCAATGCGCGAATGTGAAAGGCCCCAGAGTCTGAATGAGAAAGGTCCCAATGCACGAATGTGAAAGGCCCCAGAGTCTGAATGAGAAAGGTCCCAATGCGCGAATGTGAAAGGCCCCAGAGTCTGAATGAGAAAGGTCCCAATGCGCGAATGTGAAAGGCCCCAGAGTCTGAATAAGAAAGGTCCCAATGCGCGAATGTGAAAGGCCCCAGAGTCTGAATGAGAAAGGTCCCAATGCGCGAATGTGAAAGACCCCAGAGTCTGAATGAGAAAGATCCCAATGCGCGAATGTGAAAGACCCCAGAGTCTGAATGAGAAAGGTCCCAATGCGCGAACGTGAAAGACCCCAGAGTCTGAATGAGAAAGGTCCCAATGCGCGAACGTGAAAGGCCCCAGAGTCTGAATGGGAATGGTCCCAATGCACGAACGTGAAAGGCCCCAGAGTCTGAACGAGAACGGTCCCAATGCGCGAACGTGAAAGGCCCCAGAGTCTGAACGAGAACGGTCCCAATGCGCGAATGTGAAAGGCCCCAGAGTCTGAACGAGAACGGTCCCAATGCGCGAACGTGAAAGGCCCCAGAGTCTGAACGAGAAAGGTCCCAATGCGCGAACGTGAAAGACTCCAGAGTCTGAACGAGAAAGGTCCCAATGCGCGAATGTGAAAGGCCCCAGAGTCTGAACGAGAAAGGTCCCAATGCGCGAACGTGAAAGGCCCCAGAGTCTGAACGAGAAAGGTCCCAATGCGCGAACATGAAAGGCCCCAGAGTCTGAACGAGAAAGGTCCCAATGCGCGAACGTGAAAGACCCCAGAGTCTGAACGAGAAAGGTCCCAATACGCGAATGTGAAAGGCCCCAGAGTCTGAACGAGAAAGGTCCCAATGCGCGAATGTGAAAGACCCCAGAGTCTGAACGAGAAAGGTCCCAATGCGCGTATGTGAAAGGCCCCAGAGTCTGAAGGAGAAAGGTCCCAATGCGCGAATGTGAAAGGCCCCAGAGTCTGAATGAGAAACGTCCCAATGCGCGAATGTGAAAGACCCCAGAGTCTGAATGAGAAAGGTCCCAATGTGCGAATGTGAAAGGCCCCAGAGTCTGAATGAGAAAGGTCCCAATGCACGAATGTGAAAGACCCCAGAGTCTGAATGAGAACGGTCCCATTGCGCGAACGTGAAAGGTCCCAGTGTCTGAATGAGAAAGGTCCCAATGCGCGAATGTGAAAGGTCCCAGAGTCTGAATGAGAAAGGTCCCAATGCGCGAATGTGAAAGGCCCCAGAGTCTGAATGAGAAAGGTCCCCATGCACGAATGTGAAAGGCCCCAGAGTCTGAACGAGAAAGGTCCCAATGAGCGAATGTGAAAGACCCCAGAGTCTGAACGAGAAAGGTCCCAATGCGCGAATGTGAAAGACCCCAGAGTCTGAATGAGAAAGGTCCCAATGTGCGAATGTGAAAGGCCCCAGAGTCTGAACGAGAAAGGTCCCAATGCGAGAATGTGAAAGACCCCAGAGTCTGAACGAGAAAGGTCCCAATGCGCGAATGTGAAAGACCCCAGAGTCTGAACGAGAAAGGTCCCAATGCGCGAATGTGAAAGGCCCCAGAGTCTAAACGAGAAAGGTCCCAATGCGCGAATGTGTAAGACCCCAGAGTCTGAACGAGAAAGGTCCCAATGCGCGAATGTGAAAGGCCCCAGAGTCTGAAGGAGAAAGGTCCCAATGCGCGAATTTGAAAGGCCCCAGAGTCTGAATGAGATCGGTCCCAATGCGCGAACGTGAAAGGCCCCACAGTCTGAACGAGAACGGTCCCAATGCGCGAACGTGAAAGGCCCCAGAGTCTGAACGAGAACGGTCCCAATGCGCGAACGTGAAAGGCCCCAGAGTCTGAACGAGAACGGTCCCAATGCGCGAACGTGAAAGGCCCCAGAGTCTGAATGAGAAAGGTCCCAATGCGCGAACGTGAAAGACCCCAGAGTCCGAACGAGTAAGGTTCAAATGCGCGAACGTGAAAGGCCCCAGAGTCTGAACGAGAAAGGTCCCAATGCGCGAACGTGAAAGGCCCCAGAGTCTGAACGAGAAAGGTCCCAATGAGAAAGGTCCCAATGCGCAAATGTGAAAGACCCCAGAGTCTGATGAGAACAGTCCCAATGCGCGAACATGAAAGACCCCAGAGTCTGAATGAGAAAGGTCCCAATGCGCGAACGTGAAAGACCCCAGAGTCTGAACGAGAACGGTCCCAATGCGCGAATGTGAAAGACCCCAGAGTCTGAATGAGAAAGGTCCCAATGCGCGAATGTGAAAGACCCCAGAGTCTGAATGAGAAAGGTCCCAATGCGCGAACGTGAAAGACCCCAGAGTCTGAATGAGAAAGGTCCCAATGCGCGAACGTGAAAGGCCCCAGAGTCTGAATGGGAATGGTCCCAATGCACGAACGTGAAAGGCCCCAGAGTCTGAACGAGAACGGTCCCAATGCGCGAACGTGAAAGGCCCCAGAGTCTGAACGAGAACGGTCCCAATGCGCGAACGTGAAAGGCCCCAGAGTCTGAACGAGAACGGTCCCAATGCGCGAACGTGAAAGGCCCCAGAGTCTGAACGAGAAAGGTCCCAATGCGCGAACGTGAAAGACCCCAGAGTCTGAACGAGAAAGGTCCCAATGCGCGAATGTGAAAGGCCCCAGAGTCTGAACGAGAAAGGTCCCAATGCGCGAACGTGAAAGGCCCCAGAGTCTGAACGAGAAAGGTCCCAATGCGCGAACATGAAAGTCCCCAGAGTCTGAACGAGAAAGGTCCCAATGCGCGAACGTGAAAGACCCCAGAGTCTGAACGAGAACGGTCCCAATGCGCGAACGTGAAAGGCCCCAGAGTCTGAACGAGAAAGGTCCCAATGCGCGAACGTGAAAGACTCCAGAGTCTGAACGAGAAAGGTCCCAATGCGCGAATGTGAAAGGCCCCAGAGTCTGAACGAGAAAGGTCCCAATGCGCGAACGTGAAAGGCCCCAGAGTCTGAACGAGAAAGGTCCCAATGCGCGAACATGAAAGGCCCCAGAGTCTGAACGAGAAAGGTCCCAATGCGCGAACGTGAAAGACCCCAGAGTCTGAACGAGAAAGGTCCCAATACGCGAATGTGAAAGGCCCCAGAGTCTGAACGAGAAAGGTCCCAATGCGCGAATGTGAAAGACCCCAGAGTCTGAACGAGAAAGGTCCCAATGCGCGTATGTGAAAGGCCCCAGAGTCTGAAGGAGAAAGGTCCCAATGCGCGAATGTGAAAGGCCCCAGAGTCTGAATGAGAAACGTCCCAATGCGCGAATGTGAAAGACCCCAGAGTCTGAATGAGAAAGGTCCCAATGTGCGAATGTGAAAGGCCCCAGAGTCTGAATGAGAAAGGTCCCAATGCACGAATGTGAAAGACCCCAGAGTCTGAATGAGAACGGTCCCATTGCGCGAACGTGAAAGGTCCCAGTGTCTGAATGAGAAAGGTCCCAATGCGCGAATGTGAAAGGTCCCAGAGTCTGAATGAGAAAGGTCCCAATGCGCGAATGTGAAAGGCCCCAGAGTCTGAATGAGAAAGGTCCCCATGCACGAATGTGAAAGGCCCCAGAGTCTGAACGAGAAAGGTCCCAATGAGCGAATGTGAAAGACCCCAGAGTCTGAACGAGAAAGGTCCCAATGCGCGAATGTGAAAGACCCCAGAGTCTGAATGAGAAAGGTCCCAATGTGCGAATGTGAAAGGCCCCAGAGTCTGAACGAGAAAGGTCCCAATGCGAGAATGTGAAAGACCCCAGAGTCTGAACGAGAAAGGTCCCAATGCGCGAATGTGAAAGACCCCAGAGTCTGAACGAGAAAGGTCCCAATGCGCGAATGTGAAAGGCCCCAGAGTCTAAACGAGAAAGGTCCCAATGCGCGAATGTGTAAGACCCCAGAGTCTGAACGAGAAAGGTCCCAATGCGCGAATGTGAAAGGCCCCAGAGTCTGAAGGAGAAAGGTCCCAATGCGCGAATTTGAAAGGCCCCAGAGTCTGAATGAGATCGGTCCCAATGCGCGAACGTGAAAGGCCCCACAGTCTGAACGAGAACGGTCCCAATGCGCGAACGTGAAAGGCCCCAGAGTCTGAACGAGAACGGTCCCAATGCGCGAACGTGAAAGGCCCCAGAGTCTGAACGAGAACGGTCCCAATGCGCGAACGTGAAAGGCCCCAGAGTCTGAATGAGAAAGGTCCCAATGCGCGAACGTGAAAGACCCCAGAGTCCGAACGAGTAAGGTTCAAATGCGCGAACGTGAAAGGCCCCAGAGTCTGAACGAGAAAGGTCCCAATGCGCGAACGTGAAAGGCCCCAGAGTCTGAACGAGAAAGGTCCCAATGAGAAAGGTCCCAATGCGCAAATGTGAAAGACCCCAGAGTCTGATGAGAACAGTCCCAATGCGCGAACATGAAAGACCCCAGAGTCTGAATGAGAAAGGTCCCAATGCGCGAACGTGAAAGACCCCAGAGTCTGAACGAGAACGGTCCCAATGCGCGAATGTGAAAGACCCCAGAGTCTGAATGAGAAAGGTCCCAATGCGCGAATGTGAAAGACCCCAGAGTCTGAATGAGAAAGGTCCCAATGCGCGAACGTGAAAGACCCCAGAGTCTGAATGAGAAAGGTCCCAATGCGCGAACGTGAAAGGCCCCAGAGTCTGAATGGGAATGGTCCCAATGCACGAACGTGAAAGGCCCCAGAGTCTGAACGAGAACGGTCCCAATGCGCGAACGTGAAAGGCCCCAGAGTCTGAACGAGAACGGTCCCAATGCGCGAACGTGAAAGGCCCCAGAGTCTGAACGAGAACGGTCCCAATGCGCGAACGTGAAAGGCCCCAGAGTCTGAACGAGAAAGGTCCCAATGCGCGAACGTGAAAGACCCCAGAGTCTGAACGAGAAAGGTCCCAATGCGCGAATGTGAAAGGCCCCAGAGTCTGAACGAGAAAGGTCCCAATGCGCGAACGTGAAAGGCCCCAGAGTCTGAACGAGAAAGGTCCCAATGCGCGAACATGAAAGTCCCCAGAGTCTGAACGAGAAAGGTCCCAATGCGCGAACGTGAAAGAGACCCGGGAGTCTGAACGAGAAAGGTCCCAATACGCGAATGTGAAAGGCCCCAGAGTCTGAACGAGAAAGGTCCCAATGCGCGAATGTGAAAGACCCCAGAGTCTGAACGAGAAAGGTCCCAATGCGCGTATGTGAAAGGCCCCAGAGTCTGAAGGAGAAAGGTCCCAATGCGCGAATGTGAAAGGCCCCAGAGTCTGAATGAGAAACGTCCCAATGTGCGAACGTGAAAGACCCCAGAGTCTGAATGAGAAAGGTCCCAATGTGCGAATGTGAAAGGCCCCAGAGTCTGAATGAGAAAGGTCCCAATGCACGAATGTGAAAGACCCCAGAGTCTGAATGAGAACGGTCCCATTGCGCGAACGTGAAAGGTCCCAGTGTCTGAATGAGAAAGGTCCCAATGCGCGAATGTGAAAGGTCCCAGAGTCTGAATGAGAAAGGTCCCAATGCGCGAATGTGAAAGGCCCCAGAGTCTGAATGAGAAAGGTCCCCATGCACGAATGTGAAAGGCCCCAGAGTCTGAACGAGAAAGGTCCCAATGAGCGAATGTGAAAGACCCCAGAGTCTGAACGAGAAAGGTCCCAATGCGCGAATGTGAAAAACCCCAGAGTCTGAATGAGAAAGGTCCCAATGTGCGAATGTGAAAGGCCCCAGAGTCTGAACGAGAAAGGTCCCAATGCGAGAATGTGAAAGACCCCAGAGTCTGAACGAGAAATGTCCCAATGCGCGAATGTGAAAGACCCCAGAGTCTGAACGAGAAAGGTCCCTGTGTCTAAATGCGAATAAGAAAGTTCCCTATTACGATGTTACTTTCAACCTTTTAGTATGTTACAGGGGCGGCTTTCTAACACACCACATTTTTTAGGTCACATCTTCCAGTTCTTCTGTGTGAAAAAGTAGAAGATATTTCCAACTGGCTCATTCTTTTTGATTGTCCAAAAGCAATAGTCTCCTTCAAACAATGAATACAGTGCAATAGTTTCTTCTCAGTGGCTGATGCTGACAATACTTTATATAATATTTACCTTTCTTTTAGTGAGATCTTGTCACATCTATGAAGGCAACCAACCATGGTCACTGAGGATGATATTTACGATGATAAAGATAGACCTGTACCGGAGGATACCAATGACTCTAGCAGGATGCCAATGCATCTGGTTAAGAAGAGTTTGGGAGCAGACACCAAAACTATAAGCGTCTCTAGTACCAGAGGTTAAATTTCAACCAAAACAAGAAAATGTAATATTAGAACATCTGGGTTCTCTTTCGGGACTGAGAATGAGCCTTTTCAATACTTTTCAGTCCCACCTGACAAGTTATGCTCATCTCTCGAGGGTGTACGCAGACACTGTCCTTAGACTAAAGCGTCTTGATTGACCAATGTTCAGGTATCCAAACCTCCACTTTTATCTGTCTACATCACTGCGAATAAATATATGCATGTAGAAAGTATAGGCAAGAAGACGATTCCGAAATAAAACAATTTTACTTTTTATCTAAAATGTTACAAGATAGATAGTCTCATGAATAGTATTGTTTTATCAAATAAGCTAATAAATCCGTTTGAGGCAGGGAAACAATGACATTACAACAGCAGGAAGTGCCTACTGCAGTACTTCGTAAGGCAGCTATTTGAGACCTAAGTGTGTCTTTGTAAGATTGTACTCTGTAGGGGACAACCAAGCAGGCCATAATGTTAGGCTATGCTCGTTGATGCTCTTTCATATCATGTATAAGTTAGCATTCGCTAAGCCATTTTCTTTTATTAGGCGCCATTTTATGTATTGTTCGAAACTAATCCTGTTTGATTTCAAGAACCCTTGCTAACTTTCGTTTCTGTAATGAGGAACTGTTTGTCAGTGCATATCATTTCCTTGATAAAGAACCTCTCCCACCTGTCTGGCAGTTTGATCGCAGCCCAGGGTGGAACGGCCTTGAAAGTGTTCTGAGCTGTGCAAGATACGAGAGTAGAAACCTTTTTTTAAAATTTGTACGCTGTTCGCCCACATCTGTTGGGAAAATTCCACGGTGGCCGTGTTATTAGTTGACCATGCAATGTAATATATCTTTATGCTTACAGTTCATTCTCCACTGTTTCTCTGACTCTTTATTTAGAATGGAAGGCTGAGAGGTGGTCAGTGGTGACTCGGGTGGCTCTAGTCGGGTCACTTCCTTCAATACCTCCCTAAGGTATCTCTATAATTATCTATTCCCTTGTTGATTATTGTTCATCTTAATATTTGGTAAACAGATTTGTAAGGCATGAGCAACCCAAAGTCACTGCCATTGTTAGACATGATGGGATACTGATGCTCCAGACTATCTTAAAGGAGAAGGATAAGTTACTTATATGTGATCCTAGTTTTCCTCCAGGGAAAAACAACACAGGGAATATATATATATATATATATATATATGTGTGTGTGTGTGTGTGTGTGTGTGTGTGTGTGTGTGTGTGTGTCCGTGTGTGTGTGTCAGTGTGTGTGTGTCTGTGTGTGTGTGTGTGTGTGTGTGTGTGTGTGTGTGTGTGTGTGTGTGTGTGTGAGTGTAATATACACAAGCCCACTGCTCCAGCAAAGGGTATTTATTGAGGCAAAAAAAAAAGATATATATATGATGATGCCGTTACATTAAATAAAAGTCGAGTAAAATTATCCTCACAGTGTGCTGGAATCGTGCTGCACGAGCGGTGTTATATATATAACGTGGGCATCTTCCAGCTCGCTTTGACAACATGCAGCAACTACCTGTCAGTACTTTTAAAGTCGTAGGTCAGTTCCCATTGGGCGCAGTAGGTTAGAGGAAGAAGGGGATTGGTCAATCCATTGTCAATGTCTTTCACCTCCGCAATTGTGGGAATCGATAGTACATTTCGGGAGTTTTATCAACATTATGATGCTTCGATTGCTTCATAAAGTCCTTGCATATTGTTCAACATAATGGACACTCCCGAGGAGACATAATTGCACTCTCCCCCTAGCTGCCACCAATACTGTCCAAAGTACCTCCACTCGCTGTTAAAATCACCATTGTAAGAACCCCTCGTCAAACCATCTTGCTTCATGGTAGTCAGCGCTGGAGCCGGCAAATTTCCGTATCTCCACAAGTCTGAATGACTGGCGATTCTATTGACGCTGATATCATGAAAATCAATGTGGTGGTGCAAGTCACCTGTATCACATACTCCGCTCCATATTTCCACCCTGGCGACCTCAGCACACTTCTTGACGGGTGCAAGTAATATGGCGGTGGGTCCATTTAAATATTCAAGCTCCTATCTTCAACAAGACACACAGCACTCACGGGGTACGGACGCGTTTCGGCGTATCTGCCTTCTTCCAGCTCGCTTTGACAACATTCAGCAACTACGTGTCAGTACTTTTAAAGTCGTAGGTGAGTTCCCATTGGGCGCAGCAGGTAAGAGAAAGAAGGGAATTGGTCAATTCATTGTCAATGTCTTTCACCTCCGCAATTGCGGGAATCAATAGTACATTTCGGGAGTTTTATCAACATTATGATGCCTCGATTGCTTCATAAAGTCCTTGCATATTGTTCCACATAATGGGCACTCCAGAGGAGACATAATTGCACTCGCCCCCTAGCTGCCACCAATACTGTTCAAAGTACCTCCACTCGCTGTTAAAATCACCACTGTAAGAACCCCTCGTCAAACCATCTTGCTTCATGGTAGTCAGCGCTGGAGCCAGCAAATTTCCGTATCTCCACAAGTCTGAATGACTGGCAATTCTATCGACGCTGATATCACGAAAATCAATGTGGTGGTGCAAGTCGCCTGTATCACATTTAAATATTCAAGCTCCTGTCTTCAACAAGACACACAGCACTCACAGGGTACTTTAAATGATTTTATTGTAAGGACGCGTTTCGGTGTATCTGCCTTCTGCCAGCTCGCTTTGACAACATGCAGCAACTATGTGTCAGTACTTTTAAAGTCATAGTTCAGTTACCATTGGGTGCAGCAGGTAAGAGGAAGAAGGAGATTGGTCAATCCATTGTCAATGTCTTTCACCTCCGCAATTCTTCAAAACTTCAAATGCTTTTATGATGATGGACGTGGCCGAACTGGTCAGCTGGGCAAGCTGGCAATTCCCTGGTAGGCTGGAGCCCCAGGAGTCCAGTTTCAACACTTGGAGGCCGGTTTTGGACTTCAGGTGTGGTGGTGCCCATTATGCGATCCTTGAGGCAACTTGAAAGAGTTGCTCTGGTTTTAGTGCATTAGCACGTCTGCACATGGTAGCTGAATTTATCATTTTTACCAGGTCTATTTTAATTTCCCAAGTCCAGCCCTGGTGATGGAAAGAAGAATCCCCCCTCACTCCCCACCCCTCCCCCCCCATCCTCTCCACCCCTACCTGCCCCAACATTTCAGCTCAGTCTGCTACAATCACTATACAGGGGAAAATAACCTGCTACTATATAATACTGAGTATAGGAAAATGAAACAAAGACATGGCAAAGCTATCAAAAGGAATGTGATCTAAACGCACCTATAATTCTAAGATAAGTGCATTTGTCCACAATTTATAGACTTGTGACAATCTCGAAAAATGTTATGTGTTTCTTCTTTCAAATGCTTTTTACGAATTTCTGGGAATCTACAGAAGCCCCCTATCCCACAGCTTCAAATAATCAAAGAATTGGTTGAGAATGTAGCAAGTGCAATCACTTAAAAGAAAATGGCTATTTTCACTTTTCCAGTTAAGGGAAACTGTCAAACAGGAGTGGTAATGTATAAGTAGCTACCAGCAAGAAATGGTGAACTTACCAGGTATCCTATGACCTCATAACTTTTAATGACAGACGGACATTGAAGGAAAACAATCTCCTTCTTTCAATTCTCCCTCAACTAAGTGCAGCTTTTATTGCAAAGACAACACTGGGGCAGAGAGCACGAGAAATCCTGCATGACTCCTTTTGGGGACATCAGGCCATTTCCATTCCATTGAATTGACCATTGAGCATTAATACCTTGTAGGAGGTTGCCATTCTTCTTTTCTCAAAGAAAGGTTTTCCATCAATTCGGGCCAATAGGGCTAAAAACTATTTGTGTTGGGTCGTGCCCCCCAAATTTACTTAAACTTTTTTTAAATCTTCACCAGAATGTTTCAAGAGATACAAATGCGTTTAACCATCGCTAGAAATGCTTACAGCCGAGAAGCTGCTTTGGTTGCGTTAAGTCTTTGTGGAAATAGGCTGTGATGTTATTGATAGTGCAACCTCACTATGTAAGTGACCCATACGGTACTTAGATGAGGCTATGATCCACTTTAATTAAATTTATATCCAATAGGGTTGATTTGGTGGCAGAAGAGGCTAATGAATGGAGATTCCAGTGTACTTAGCTTGAACATTGTTATTAGAGATGGACATGTGTATACAGAAATTAGGATGTTTGGTGAACAAGACTGACCAACTTTTCCACTGCTTTGCTAATCTGCTAAAATGGTAATTTTCAATTAAATCCCAAATAGTCTTGCAGACTACAGTTTCAAATAACACACAGAAGCACACTGCAAAGAATTAAGGGGAGCAGTGAACATGCTCAGGTTCTAACAATGGGCAAAGCATGCTGTACACCAGGACCACTTACCGAAGAGGGAAATCCTATGTCTAACAAGAGCTGCGAGTTTGCAGAAGAGGCTGAGGTTTAAAAGAGAAGGTAAAAGAGGAGGAGAAGATTAAAAGATGCCAGAGCAACAACAATACATAGGGTTGAAAAATAGTGATTAGGAGAGAAATACACTGAAGAGAATCAAGAAATAGAGAACATGGCAAAAGGTGGATTAGTCTAGGAAAATGTCCTGCCTTCCATAATGAGATCAAAGAATAAATGTAAGTATTTTCAAAATGTAAAACTATTTCACTAAATGCCCATTAAATATATGTTTCAAAAGTAATGCTCCAAGATAAAGTAATTGCCTATATTCTGAATTTTTAGGAATAAAGTCTAAAACATCTTAACACATGCCAACACCTCTCAAAAAACCTTGGACCACATTCTTCTGAAAGTCACAATAGGTAGTGACTTACTTTACCTATTGCCCACTGCATAGGCTGGCATGTCTGCTCTGCGTTACGTATACTGAAAAGGCTAATATATAATTACTCTTGATTTCTCCCTTTTCACCCAACCAGCTGGCCGTTTACTGTTGTGAAAAGTTCTCTCAATATATTCAATTTGTGTAATCTTGTGTAGAGCAAAAAGGACGAGGTAAACCTAAACATAATTCTCATAGACATTACAAAGTGTTAATCATTATTTTTGCAGGCTTATGTCACAAGCATGTATGCAGGAAAGTAACAGTGAAGGGGAGGAAGAGCCTCTCTTTAGCTTGCTCTGCATATGAGGCACAGTCAAAGACTATGTTTATCTAATCTCCGGACTTCCTCACCAGCTTATCCTGACTGTGGTAGTGCTCACTGAAAGGCTTGAAAGGTTGGAATGCTCAAAGATCTTTCTGATCATGATGTTTAAGAGGTTTTTATAAAAATAAAGAACTCAGGAAATCTTCTGCTAAATGGTGGATTGCTGGATAACAACTCTACAAATAATTCACTTTCAACATCCAAACATTCTCGCAAAAATTGGATTTGCAAGAAGATTCTCTCCTCCCACATGCTTGTTTACGCCAAAACCATTCCTCACAAGCAAGACAAGCAAAGCTGGTAACTTCGCAACCTTTGCAATGATTGCCACCTCTATAAAGTCCAACATGTACAACTTCTTCAACTTTGAGCGTGAAAGAACAAGTTACTTATCTTCGATAACGCTTTATCTGGTAGAGAGTCTATCTGCCTCCAGATTCCTTACCTTAGAATAATGTCCAGGTGTCCGACTGGATCTGGAAGTTTTTTTGAGAAGTACCCCTGCGCGCCAGTAGGTGGTGTCAGATCTGCGTCAGCAGTGTCATTTGCACCCAGCTGGAAGTGCACAGTGCCTATATAGGTGCCAGCCCAGCACGCTGACATCAGATTCTTTTTGTAATTTTACACGCCAGAAGGGCTGAGCCACAAAGAATGCTGATGCACTTGTGTGCAGTGCTAAGGGCCTCGGAAGGGTGATCCTCAATGAAATCATTTCACAAAAAGGGGAGGATGGGAGGGTTGGTAAATAATCTACAGCTAGATAAGAGTCTTTACCAAATAAAGCATTACAGAAAATAGGTAACATGTTCATATGATAGAGGCTTCTAGCCGCAGATTCCTTACCTTCTTCCCAGAGGTGGGTCTGCAAATGGATTTAGACCAAATGATCCTGCAGGGCAGAATACGGCAAAATGGCCATCATGACGGACCAGATAGTAATGTTTGGTGAACGTGTGCAATGACACTCACATTGCTGAATGACAGATTTGCAATATACAATTGCTCTAACAAGCCAGCTGGTCGTGTCCAGTCCACATCTTGTTGTGAACTTTGATGCACAGGGGTTTTAGCCTTGGCTCTGGTGGAATGAGTGTACAAGCCCAAGAGTGCTTGCAGTTCACTGACCCTCAACGCCAAAGTTATGAATATCAGAAAAGCTGTTTACAAGGTTAGTAGGCAGAATGGACAGTTGTGGAATGGCTCAAAGGGGGTGCATATGAGAAATGTTGGGACCACATTGAGGTGCGTGATGAATGATCTTGGAGTGAAAAGGTGTTGAATTCCCATGAGAAAACAGGTCACAACAAGTGAGTTAAAGAATGATGATGGATTCAACCCTGATCTGTGACTGGGGGTGAGTGTCTGAAAAGTTTCAGAGCTCTGTCCATCATCTCCTTGTGTTTGTACAACAGGTGACTTAAACATAGAAGGTCAGTTCGTCGACCCCAAGAAAGCTGAAATTGCTGATAAGCAACTTTTAACAGTACCCAGAGCAGAGCCCTGCTAGGCCACCGTAAGACCAAACACGAGAACTTGGCATAGGAGTGCAAAAAAAGGTCAGTATTCTTGGATGCACACCATGTGACAAATTTATCCCAATGGCAGGCATATACTGTCTTTATGAAGGAATTCCTGGCTATCAGAATAACTTTTTGAGGAAGGTTGAAAGCAGTCAACTGTTGCCACGCAATATCCACACATGAAGGTGGAGGGTGTGCAGGTGAGGGACCCTTCCCTGCTGCTACAACAGAAGATCCTCCTGAAGGAGCAGCCTGATCGGAGGACCAATGTCCATGCTCAGGAGTTCAGGACACCAAACTCTCTGTGCCCAATCTTGGGCCACAATAATAACTTGGGCCTGGTCGTTCCTGATCTTATTGAAAACTTTGGGCAGGAGTGGTATCAGTGGAAAGGCGTACAGAAGGCCTGAGCCGAAAAGCGTCTCTGAGAGAGAGCTGCCTTGGAAACTCCAAAGTGCAGAACTGCTGACATTGCACATTCTCAGCAGTGGCAAGTAGATCTAACCAAGGTTCTCCCCAGTCTCAAAAGAAAGCCTTGAACCACCTCCAGATGGAGATGCCATTCATGATCTGCTAGGCATCAACGGCTGAGTTTGCTCTGACATTCAGAGAGCCTGCCAAGTGCTGAACCACCAGACAAACACCCTGCTGTTATAGGCATGCCCAGAGAAGCAGGGCCGCTTGAAATAGGGTCCACAACCCCATCCCACCCTGTTTGCTGCTGTGCCACATGGCAGGGGTTTTGTCTGTGAACACCTGAACTAGCCTTCCCTTGATCCAAGGAAGAAAGGCTTTAAATGCCAGTCGGATCACCCGCAGCTTCAGCAGGCTGGTGTGGAGCGGGGACTCTACTGGAACCAGAGTCTCCTGATCTCCACCTCTACCAGATGGCCACCCTAACCCATGAGTTACACTCCTGTCCCTACAGTCAACTCTGGGTGGGGAAGGGAGAGGAGTCTGTTTCTGACCCAACTGCTATTCATCAGCCATCACTGCAGGTGTTTTTCAGTTCACTCCAAGATCTGATACATATTAGAGAGATTTCCCTGATGCTGTGCCCACTGGGACTTCAGGTTCCACTGCATAGCTCGCATACACAAACGGGAAAGTGTTACCAGCAGGATGCAGTAGGTCATGAGACCCAACAGCCTCAGAGACAGTCTCACTGAAATCCATAATAGAGGCTGAAATGTTGGAATCATAGCCTGGATATCTTGGACTCACCTTTCGGGAGGATAGGCCCAAAACTGCACCATGTCCAGAACAGCTGCGATGAAAGGGAGAAGGAGCCAGGTATGACCTCAGAATGTTAATAGTGAACCCCAGCGAGTGTGGGAGGTTTGCCGTTGTCTGGAGGTAAGAGACAACTGCCTGGTGCGAGCCTGCCTACAACAGTTAATCATCGAGGTCGGAGAAGACTGGAACCCCTGACCTCCACAGATGTGCAGCAACCACTGCCATCATTTTGGTGAACAATCTTTGGGGCGCTGATGAAGCCAAAGAGGAGCACAGCGTACTGATACAGCTTGTTGCTCACTGTGAACCGCAGGTTTAATCGAGGGCAGGCAGGACGGTTTACCATCTAGTCTCCCAGGTAGATAGGACCTAGCTGAGATAACGTGGGCATCTTGAACTTCTCTTTTTTCAGAAAGAAGTTGAGAAGGCATAGGTCTAGATTAGAGGATTCCTCCATCCTTTTTGGGCAGTAGAAAGTAGAGGGAATAACAACCACAACCTACTTCTGATGTCAGCACCCTCTTGATGGCCCCTTTGGCCAAAAGGGACAGTACTTCCTGGCAGAGCATGGAGAAATGGCCCTCCGTTAGCCGATCATGAGCAGGTAACATAGATGAGGGGGGGGGTTCACGAAAGGGAATGGAGTAGCCCCTCTGGACATCTGCAAGGCCCACTTGTTCGATGATATGGACTGCCAGTGGGGATGGTAATGGCAAGTCGTGCTACCCACTGGGTGTCTGTGCTGGCATGAGGGCAAACTAAAGGGGTTTAGGACTGGCAGCTGCAGGGGAGGTGGTGGACTAGAATGACCTCTTGCTGCTTGTCCCACGTTGTTTGTGGGCACTGCACCTGCGACCACAAAAAGTCTGGGAAGCCTGCTGCCAAATGGTGTCTGGTTGGGAAAAGATGGAGTTGGCTGCCCCTACCATAGCCACTGAATGGGCAAAAGACAGACTGGGATTGGTGGGGAGCAATGGATAGGCACAAACATCTAGCTGTTGCCCTGCTGTCTTTAAAGTGCTCCAGCCTTGCCATCAAAAAGGCGAGAGCCATCAAAAAGCATGTCGTAGAGGGAAGCTTGGACATACCTGAAAAGTAAATGATTCTCAATCAGGCGTGGGGTCTAAGTGCCACCAAATATGCAATTGCTCTAACTAGGCAGCTGGTCGTGTCAAGTTGTTATCTTGTTGTGAACTTTGATGCATCTCGTCCATCTGCAATTGCCTGAGAGAGTATGGCATGGGCCTCCTCTGAGACCATAGGTAGCATATGCGCAACCAAGTCCCACACCCTGTGGGTGTATCGCCCCAAAAGACACACGGTGTTCACCAACTGGAGTGCAAGGCTAGCTGAAGAGAACATCCAGCCTTTTAAATTCCATATTCGGTTGTGCAGTAGGGAATGCGCCAGGGTTAGCACAGGAGGTGGAGGCTTGGACCACCAAGCTCTCCTGGGTTGGGTGAGGAAACTGGGGTTCCTAGGAGAGGGGTAATGGGAATAATAATTGTCCTGTGCACTAGAGCGCCTGTGTAGGGCTTGGACCAGACCCCAAGTAGGACATCTGCGAGGGCTTTTTTGAATGGGAGTAATGGTTCAGAGGGGACAACTCCCGGCTCAAGCCCCTCTGTCAGGACGTTTGTCTTGGTTGCCACTAAGGATAGCTGAAAGTCCAGAACCACAGCCACTGTCCACAAGATCATAGCAAAAGAGGCTCCCTCCTCCCTAGCCATGGTGGGAGGAGAAACCAAGCCAGTGTCTATAGAGGTATCCAAACTACAGGCATGTGTCAGTGTCTCATACCAGTTGTCCTCTGCTTCCTCAAGGGAATGATGGTATTCAGAAGGGTCCTCAGACCCCTCCCAATCATCTACATCTCCAAGCGCTTGAAGGAAAAAGGCACTGGTTCCGACTTGGAAGGCAATGGACTGGTCGGTGCTAGTAATCTGAGTCAGATGATACCCATCTGACTTTTTATATTGGAGTAAGGAATGATGACGGGGGTGGCACCACTGTGGGGTGTAGGAAGTGACTGGAACAACAGCACTGGAGAGGACTCCAAAGAAGGTTGAAGTCTTGCAAGCGGACCCACTCTGATCCAGCACTGGATCCATATAGTCCAGCTGCTGTCGATGGTGGACCAGCCAGTGGAAATTCAGTGGGCCCTTCCTGAACCCATGGGGACTGAAGGCGCTCTAGGGGGGCCAGGCCACTCAAATATGAGGTGCATAGCCTTATAGAACTCTTTTAGTTGGACAGGGGTCGCTCCAGCTCCAGGAATCTCTGGGAGGCACAGAGCAGGTTCAAGCACAGGCTCCATGGCGGAGCGAGGCCTAGAGTGCTGACTGTCCTCTACCTCGTCCAATGACTTAGACCGGTGCAGGAATGTGGAAGAATGATTCAACTTCTTGTTTTTGTCGAACTTACCCGAGGAAAGCTCTGCGAGCGGTCCTGGGACCTTGCGCTCGACCAGGATCTTGAATGTCGAGGGGTCATCCGACTGCGGGCAGCGAGGAGCATGAGCACTTCAGGTTCATGGCGCAGCAGTCCATGCAGGTCTTGGAGTTGTGGTCCTACTCGAAGCACCACAAACAAATCAAATGTGGTTATGTCACAGACTTGTGCCTGTAAAAGGCAACACATGGCTTGAAACCAGTAGGTTTTTAGGGGACATCGTTAACACACTAGGAGAAGTTACTTCTCAAACATTTCCTCAACAAAAAGTTTAAAAAAGGTCAGTCAGAAATTGACGGATCTGGGCTGACTGGTGTGAAAAGAAGAATACTGATGTTAGCTCACTGGCGTAGCATCTATATAGGCACATTCGGCGTGGACGGCGCGGAGGTAAACAATGCCACCTACCGGCACGCAGGGGCAAAGCTCGAAAAATCTTCCTGTTCCAGTCTGACGCCTGCGGAATATTTTAAAGCATAGAAGCTGCGGGCAGAGGTCTGTATCAAATAAGCTTTTACACTGGATCCTCTGCTTCACTATGGGCTACTGGAGTGAAAACAGTTTTCTTTTGTAATCTATGGTGATTGTGTTGCGTGCTGCACTACAGAGGTCCTATACATATGATTCTATTAGCCTAAGAGGGTACAACCTCCACTTCGAAGGAGAAGCGTGCAGTAAAATCACTGCCACTGAGGTGATACCTAAATGTATAATTTGATCAAAAAAGAGTTGATTTAAAAGTGAATGGCAACATTGCAGAGAAAGGTATGAGGCCTCACCATGCCTACTTCTGCACCCTGAACTTACACTACAGATTTATAGACAGCCTGGTGACTATTCTTTAGCGCTCTACAGGGTGGGACAGTCACCCGGAAGTAAAGGGGCCAAGTGAGTGTGCCTTCAGAGTTACAGGGAGAGAAGGGACCTAAAAGAAGCTGTCATAATGTCAGATAGAGTTAAAAGACACTCTACAGGGCGGGACAGTCACCCTGAAGTAAAGGGGCCAAGTGAGTGTGCCTTCAGAGTTACAGGGAGAGAAGGGACCTAAAAGAAGCTGTCATAATGTCAGATAGAGTTAAAAGACACTCTACAGTGTGAGACAGTCACCCTGAAGTAAAGGGGCTAAGTGAGTGTGCCTTCAGAGTTACAGGGAGAGAAGGGACCTAGAAGAAGCTGTCATAATGTCAGATCGAGTTAAAAGGCACTCTACAGGGCGGGACAGTCACCCTGAAGTAAAGGGGCCAAGTGAGTGTGCCTTCAGAGTTACAGGGAGAGAAGGGACCTAGAAGAAGCTGTCATAATGTCAGATCGAGTTAAAAGGCACTCTACAGGGCGGGACAGTCACCCTGAAGTAAAAGGGCCAAGTGAGTGTGCCTTCAGAGTTACAGGGAGAGAAGGGACCTAAAACAAGCTGTCATAATGTCAGATCGAGTTAAAAGACACTCTACAGGGCGAGACAGTCACCCTGAAGTAAAGGGGCCAAGTGAGTGTGCCTTCAGAGTTACAGGGAGAGAAGGGACCTAAAAGAAGCTGTCATAATGTCAGATAGAGTTAAAAGACACTCTACAGGGTGAGACAGTCACCCTGAAGTAAAGGGGCTAAGTGAGTGTGCCTTCAGAGTTACAGGGAGAGAAGGGACCTAGAAGAAGCTGTCATAATGTCAGATAGAGTTAAAAGACACTCTACAGGTCGAGACAGTCACCCTGAAGTAAAGGGGCTAAGTGAGTGTGCCTTCAGAGTTACAGGGAGAGAAGGGACCTAAAAGAAGCTGTCATAATGTCAGATCGAGTTAAAAGACACTCTACAGGGCGGGACAGTCACCCTGAAGTAAAGGGGCCAAGTGAGTGTGCCTTCAGAGTTACAGGGAGAGAAGGGACCTAAAAGAAGCTGTCATAATGTCAGATCGAGTTAAAAGACACTCTACAGGGCGGGACAGTCACCCTGAAGTAAAAGGGCCAAGTGAGTGTGCCTTCAGAGTTACAGGGAGAGAAGGGACCTAAAAGAAGCTGTCATAATGTCAGATCGAGTTAAAAGACACTCTACAGGGCGAGACAGTCACCCTGAAGTAAAGGGGCCAAGTGAGTGTGCCTTCAGAGTTACAGGGAGAGAAGGGACCTAAAAGAAGCTGTCATAATGTCAGATAGAGTTAAAAGACACTCTACAGGGTGAGACAGTCACCCTGAAGTAAAGGGGCTAAGTGAGTGTGCCTTCAGAGTTACAGGGAGAGAAGGGACCTAGAAGAAGCTGTCATAATGTCAGATAGAGTTAAAAGACACTCTACAGGTCGAGACAGTCACCCTGAAGTAAAGGGGCTAAGTGAGTGTGCCTTCAGAGTTACAGGGAGAGAAGGGACCTAAAAGAAGCTGTCATAATGTCAGATCGAGTTAAAAGACACTCTACAGGGCGGGACAGTCACCCTGAAGTAAAGGGGCCAAGTGAGTGTGCCTTCAGAGTTACAGGGAGAGAAGGGACCTAAAAGAAGCTGTCATAATGTCAGATCGAGTTAAAAGACACTCTACAGGGCGAGACAGTCACCCTGAAGTAAAGGGGCCAAGTGAGTGTGCCTTCAGAGTTACAGGGAGAGAAGGGACCTCAAAGAAACTGTCATAATGTCAGATCGATTTAAAAGACACTCTACAGGGCGAGACAGTCACCCTGAAGAACAAGTTACTTACCTTCGGTAACGCTTTTTCTGGTGGATACAGTATCTGCCTGTGGATTCCTCACCTTGTGAATATCCCCTGCGCCAGCAACATTCGGAAACTTTTGTAGCAGTCCACGCCGATGAGGTCGAAGACGACGTCACAGAGGCACGGCTCCGCTCGCGACTCCACTGACGTCACCGGCTCCATAAGAAGACCTCCTCGGCGTGATGACGTCAGTTCCGCCCCCTTTTTTCCGTGCCTTCGAGGCACACGGACGGACTGACAGCAATATGTACATAAACAGTATACACAGTACACAATATGCATATCAACACACACAGTGTGGAGAAGAAACATCAAAGCACTAGAAATAACCTAATGCCCTTGACAGTCATAAACACATTTGAAACCATCAATAGAATTACAGTCATAGAGTCACTGGTATAGAAGGATGGACAACGGGGAGGCGGGTGGGTCAGTGAGGAATCCACAGGCAGATACTGTATCCACCAGAAAAAGCGTTACCGAAGGTAAGTAACTTGTTCTTCTGATGGATACATCTGCCAGTGGATTCCTCACCTTGTGAATAGATTCCACAGCAGTCCCCACTCCCGGAGGAGGGTGTCCATCCCCCTATACCAGAAAATCCTGAAGGACGGAACGAGCAAAATGTCCGTCCCTCCTCACCTCGGTGTCCAAGCAATAATGTTTTGCAAAGGTGTGCAGGGAGGCCCAAGTTGCCGCCCTACAAATGTCCTCCACAGGAACACCCCTAGATAAAGCAGACGTAGAAGACTTTGCCCTGGTAGAATGAGCCCTCAAACCCTCCGGAGGCTCCTTACCAGCTAGGGAGTAGCAGATCTTGATGCATAGTACAATCCATCTGGAAAGGGTGCGCTTGTGCACTGCACGACCCTTTCTGCAACCAGCAAAGCCCACAAAGAGCTGATCATCAATCCTGTAGTCTTTTGTCCTGTCCAGGTAAAAGCTCACCGCCCTCTTAGGGTCCAAACGGTGAAGTCTCTCCTCCTCCTTGGAAGGGTGAGGGGGAGGATAAAAGGAAGGAAGGGTAATGGATTGCCCCAGATGGAAGGGAGTTACCACCTTAGGCAAAAACGCAGCCCTGGTCCGGAGCACCATTCGTTCAGCATGCACAGTCAAGAATGGGGGCTTTGAACTAAGAGCTTGAAGCTCACTCACCCTCCTTGCCGAGGTGATTGCAACGAGGAATACCGTCTTAAAAGACAACAGTCTCAAGGGACACTTATGTAAGGGCTCGAAGGGAGAACCCATAAGATAAGTCAGTACAAGGTTTAAGTCCCATTGAGGTACAATAAAGGGAGTAGGAGGAAATTTATTTGTGAGGCCCTTGAGAAACCTAAGAACAATAGGTGATTTAAATAAAGACGGCTGATCCGGCAGGCATAGGAAAGCCGACAAAGCAGACAAATATCCTTTAACTGTAGCCACAGCAAAGCCTTGCTGAGCAAGAGAAAGGGCAAACTGCAAAATGTTAGACAAACGAGCCTTCAAGGGATCAATTGACCTCTCTCCACACCAGAGAACAAATTTAGACCATCTATATGAGTATATGGATTTGGTGGAGTGTCGCCTGGCTGATAAAATAACGTCCACCACATCTGGAGGGAGAGAGAAAGAATTCAGGTTGCCCCGTTCAATCTCCAGGCATGAAGGTGTAAGCTCTGGAGGTGGGGGTGTAGAACCTGCCCCTCCGACTGCGAGAGGAGGTCTGCCCTCAGAGGGAGACGGAGCGGAGGGCACGAGGAGAGGTGGAGAAGATCTGTATACCACACCCTTCTTGGCCAATCCGGGGCGATCAATATGACTTGGGCCCGGTCTTGGCGAATCTTCCTCAGAACCCGAGGAATCAAGGGTATGGGAGGAAACGCGTAAAAGAGTTGCGAACTCCAATCGACCTGAAACGCGTCCCCCAACGCTCCCTGCACCGGATACTGGAGACTGCAGAATGACGGGCAGTGAGCATTCTCGCGGGTGGCAAACAGATCCACCCGAGGAGTTCCCCCCGTCCGAAAGACGTGACGAACCACCTCCGGATGGAGCCTCCACTCGTGGTCGGCGGAGAACTGCCGACTGAGACTGTCCGCACGAACGTTCAGAACCCCGGCCAGATGATTTGCCATCAGACAAATCTGATGGTCCCGAGCCCAGGACCATAGACGCAGGGCCTCTCTGCAGAGACAAAGAGACCCCACTCCTCCCTGTTTTTTTATGTACCACATCGCGGTAGTGTTGTCCGTCAGGACTTGAACAGACTGACCGCGAAGGGAAGGGAGGAAGGCCTTGAGTGCTAAACGTATCGCCCGTAACTCCAGAAGGTTGATGTGAAGCAACCTTTCCTCTGGAGACCAAAGACCTTTGATCTCCAGATCCCCCAGATGAGCACCCCACCCTAGAGTGGATGCATCCGTTATCACCGTGGTCACCGATGGAGGTAGATGAAAGGGCTTTCCTTGGGTCAGATTGCCCTCCACGCTCCACCAAGACAAATCCGCTGCAGCTTCTCTGGAGATCCTCACAGACTCCCTGAGATCTCCCCTGTGCTGATACCACTGCTTGCGGAGGCACCACTGGAGTGCCCTCATGTGCCAGCGTGCATGGTTGACCAACAGTATGCAGGAGGCGAACAGACCGAGCAGACGAAGGACCTTCAGAACTGGAACGACCGCTCCGTTGAAAAATAAAGGAATCATTTCCTGTATGTCGAGAATCCTTTGAGGAGGAGGGAATGCTCGACACACAGTAGTGTCCAGTACCGCACCTATGAACAGGTTGCGCTGAGAGGGCACCAGGTGAGATTTGGGCACATTGATCGAAAAACCCAATTTGTACAACAGCTGAGTTGTATCCCGCAGATGGAGCAGCACCTTCCCTGGCGACTCCGCCTTGATCAGCCAGTCGTCCAAATAAGGGAAAACCGAAATCCCCGACCTTCTGAGATGGGCTGCCACCACCGCCATCACCTTTGTGAAGGCTCGTGGTGCCGAAGTAAGACCAAACGGGAGGACCGCAAACTGATAATGTTGCGACCCTACCGTAAACCGGAGATACTTCCTGTGCGTCTTCAGAATGGGGATGAGAAAATACGCATCTTGCAAGTCGAGCGACACCATCCAGTCCTCCTGATTCAGCGCCTGAAGAACCTGCGCAAGGGTGAGCATCTTGAACTTCTCTTGCTTCAGATAAAGATTCAAGATCCTGAGGTCCAATATCGGACGCAATCTGCCGTCCTTTTTCGGAATCAGAAAATACCGCGAGTAGCATCCCTGACCCCTCTCCTGCTCTGGGACCACCTCTATCGCACCTTTCTGAAACAACTTCAGGACTTCCTCCTGCAGGAGAAGACGGTGGTCCTCCGAGCAAGCCCCTTGGCAAGGAGGATAATTTGGAGGGAATTCCCGAAAGGGAAGGGCGTACCCATTTTCTACAAGATCTAGAACCCAGAGATCTGTAGTTACAGATTCCCAATCTTGCAGAAAATGGGTAAGCCGGCCCCCCACAGGACCAGCATGATCCGGAATGTCGAATCTAGGGCTGTTTTGCGGTGGTGGGAGGGGCTGAGGAAGAGGAAGAGGAGGAGGAGAGCTGACGACCACGTGAGCGACCTCTAAGCCTTCCTCTATATCCCTTGGACAGAGAGCCTTGCTGCTGCTGCTGCCGCTGAGATGGTCTGTAGGAACGAAAACTCGCCCTTCCAAAGCCTCTGTACCTCTTAAAAGTACCCCTCGGCTGGGATTGAAGGCCCAACGACCTAGCCGTAGCCTTACTCTCTTTGAAGCGCTCGAGAGCAGCATCAGCCTTCTTCCCGAACAGACCAGACCCATCAAAAGGTAAGTTCAACAAAGTCGTCTGGACATCCGAAGAGAACTCGGAGGACTTAAGCCATGCACCCCTCCTGGTGGCAACTGAAGACCCCATGACCCTGGCAACTGAGTCTGCTGTTTCCAGGCCACTCTGTATAACCTGGCGAGCAGCCGCCTGGGCATCCGACAGCACTTCATTGAAGCCTCCTCTATCCTCCTCTGACAGTTTTGGCGCCAACTTTTTAGCAGAGTCCATAAGCGCATGGATATAGCGCCCCAATAAACAAGTTGCATTTGAAGACTTTAATGCCATACTGGCTGAAGAAAAGACCTTCTTGGCCGATTGGTCCACCTTCTTTGCCTCCCTGTCCCCTGGGACTTGAGGAAACGCACCTTTGGAACGTCCAGAACAAGCCGCCTGAATCACTAGGCTTTCAGGTGAAGGGTGTGAAGACAAAAACTCAGGATCCCCTGGAGCCACCCTATATCTTCTTGCAACTACCTTGGATACTGCAGGAGCTGAAAAAGGCTTGCGCCACACATCCAGCACAGGCTCCAATATTGCCTCATTAAAGGGCAACAGAGGCTCTGACACCGCAGTTGGAGAATGCAACACCTCAGTCAAAATATTGGACTTGAATTCAGTAGATGGCAATTGAAGATCCAACAACTCTGCAGCCTTTCTAATTACAGCATGATAGGGTGCCGCGTCCTTAGAGGGTTCATCCGATGGCGGAGTGATCTCCCACTCCGGAGACAAATCCAAACCACTTGCCTCCTTCAACTCGTCGAACACCTCATCAGATTCGACCAATTCCCCCTCTTCAGCCTCATCCATCAGAAAGCGTCTCTCCTCCAGCACTCTCTGCGCCTCCCTTCTTGAACGGATCCGCACCTGCGGCGTCGGCGGCGCCGTGATCGAATCCGACGGCGCCGGCAGTGGCGTCGAACGCGGATCAGCTGGAGCAGCCGGCGTCGAACGAGGTCGAGTCGGCGCTGGCGAAGAGGGAAGCGGCGTCGATGTTCTCGGCGCCGGCATCTGCCAAGACGGCGTCGCTGGGAAGAACGGCATAAATGGTGCTTGAGGGTAAACCTGCGGCACACCCAGATTGAAAGCCATCGGACCCATCGGACCCATAGGTGCACCAGAGGTATACATGGCCCGAGAAAACACCCCGTACATCGCATTGAGATAATGCGAGGGGTCCTGACCTGGATTAGGGAAAGTCGGAAACTGGTCAGGTAACACCGGACTCGGGCCTGCCGGCGCCGACGGTGGAACTTGCGGCGTCACAGACTCACCCGAAGCCTGATTATCCTCATCCTGGGCCGGAGTCGGAGACGTAGCCCGAGGACTTGCAGGATCTGGAGATGGCACCGGCGCCGGAGAGGACGCCGGCACCGGGGATTCAGCCGGAGCCGGCGAAGACACCGGAGAAGATGGAACCGGAGGCGAAGTCGGGACAGGAGAAGGAGACACTGACTCCCTTCGACGCCGAGCAGGTGATTTCGACTTCGACGTCGAAGCCTTATGATGCGACGAATGCCTCCTCTTTTTCTTATGCTTCTTGCTCTTTGAAGCATGTCCCGAAGTCGACTTGGAAGCCGACCTCGACCTCGACCTCGACCTCGACCTGGATCTTTTTCTACCTCTTTTCTCCTTTTTCTTCATCCGGGCGATAAAAAGCTTTGCCTCTCTCTCCTTAAGAGCCTTCGAGCTCATTTTCCTGCAACTCGAACAACCTCCAACGTCATGGTCCGAGGACAAACACCAAACGCAATCGTCATGCGGGTCAGTGATGGACATGTGTTTGCCACATTCACGGCAAGGCTTGAAACCAGACTTCCTTGTCGACATTCTCGAAGAAAGACAGAGAAACTTCAGAATAAACACAAAGTAACAGGTAAAGCTACCAGTAACGATTCCCGAAATCCGTTGGCGTCGTCGGCGCGGAAAAAAGGGAACTGACGTCATCACGCCGAGGTGGTCTTCTTATGGAGCCGGTGACGTCAGCGGAGTCGCGAGCGGAGCCGTGCCTCTGTGACGTCGTCTTCGACCTCATCGGCGTGGACTGCTACAAAAGTTTCCGAATGTTGCTGGCACAGGGGATATTCACAAGGTGAGGAATCCACTGGCAGATGTATCCATCAGAAGTAAAGGGGCCAAGTGAGTGTGCCTTCAGAGTTACAGGGAGAGAAGGGACCTAAAAGAAGCTGTCATAATGTCAGATCGAGTTAAAAGACACTCTACAGGGCGAGACAGTCACCCTGAAGTAAAGGGGCTAAGTGAGCGTGCCTTCAGAGTTACAGGGAGAGAAGGGACCTCAAAGAAACTGTCATAATGTCAGATAGAGTTAAAAGACACTCTACAGGGCGGGACAGTCACCCTGAAGTAAAGGGGCCAAGTGAGTGTGCCTTCAGAGTTACAGGGAGAGAAGGGACCTAAACGAAGCTGTCATAATGTCAGATCGAGTTAAAAGACACTCTACAGGGCGAGACAGTCACCCTGAAGTAAAGGGGCCAAGTGAGTGTGCCTTCAGAGTTACAGGGAGAGAAGGGACCTAAAAGAAGCTGTCATAATGTCAGATCGAGTTAAAAGACACTCTACAGGGCGAGACAGTCACCCTGAAGTAAAGGGGCTAAGTGAGTGTGCCTTCAGAGTTACAGGGAGAGAAGCGACCTAAAAGAAGCTGTCATAATGTCAGATCGAGTTAAAAGTCATTGTGTTGCTGGATGAAGTCCTTAGTAGAGATGCGCAGAGATAGTTGCTATTTGTAGTGAATATACTGCCACTTCCCTATTAAAGCATTATGGGATTATAAACTTTGGGTTGGAAAGCACTATCCGCATTTGAGTGCTAATTCAGAAACAACCACTGCTCTCTACAGGACTGTCCTTCATTTGACCCGGATGTGAGAATGTATGTACATACAATTGACCTCAATTTGCAGAGCATCACCAGTGTCAGTTTACCTGGCCACCATCTCTTTCTCCTTGTTGGACGCGTAGCCGCTGCTGCTGAGCGTCTTGATGGGGGAAGAAAGGAAGTACAAGCAGTGGTTCTTAAAGTACTGGTCCATGAGAGGAAGGAGAACCTTTGAGGATTGGAAACAGAGTCAAATTAGGATTATTGAAAATCACCATCACACATCTTAAATTCGAAAGAAAGAACATTTTCCATGTGCTGAACAAAAGCACATTTGTTAGAAAGAGCAGAAACGCTCTCTTCCTACTTTGTGACAGTTACATACATCATCATCCGTTTATGTAAAAAAGGAATCATAAACCTACCCCTTAATAATGCATTTACTGGGATCTCAGTACTCTGAGACAGCAATGAAGTAGTCTATCAGGAAATCGGGAGATTTCTTGCGAGGAAACCACTTGTGAAAGACTGGTAGGCATGGAGCAGGCCCCTCACTGACTCTGGCCCAGCCCTACCTGCCTTCCGCAGGTGACAACCTATCAAGGAATCTCCAGTTTCCATCGCACTGAGACGGCTGGCTCTGTGATGCATTTGACAACTCTGTGTTGTCAGGCTCTAAGAATAACTTCGCTGTGGGATACCCGCAGACCTGGACATTCCGATGCCGACTTAGATACAAGGAAAAGGAAGTGCATTTCCACTGAGTCTCCAAAGGAAAGCACATGCTGCATGGGCCCCGGGTCGAACTGAGTGATGTGTCACCCCACACATCGGCCACCAATTGTGACTCAGGTTCACAGATCCCCGCGTGGCATCGGAATTCCTTTTTGTGGTTGATAACTGGCGGGAAGTGGCAGAGGCCGGAGGACGCGTCTTGCTGATGGCGTTTGGTGTTTATTACGTTCAATTGGAACCGCGTTCCCCGCAGGGCTGAGAGCGAGGAACGGAGGCAGCTAATTATTACCGAAGGCATGGGGCCCACACACCTCTCTGCACACAAACACGGCCAAGAGGAGGGTCCCAAAGTCACGGATACATTCGCAGCTCTTTCTGTCAGTTCTACAACAGATTTAGTGCTGTATGCCTAGCTTGCCTTTATGTGACCTATTTCAACCTGCATTGAAGCCACTGTCGTTTAAATGTTTTTCTCATAGACATAACACAGGTTTCTACAGCTACTAAATAGATAATATTGACAACTAAGTCAAGTTTCAAAACTTTATTCGGATAATAGTAATCCATAAAAGCACAAAATACAATTAACATTGCAGATGTACAATATGCAATTATTTACAAGATAAACGCAACAAATCGTTCATACTTTAAGACATAGTTAAACGGGCACGAACCACAACTTTTAAAAAAGGAACCCACACGGAAAACAAGTTCATGATCATCCAGGGTTAATATCATTGAAAGTGCGAGATCCAGGCTAATCGGTTTCAATTTTTCAAAATACGGAGTTAAAAACCATTTAATATATTTAGTATAAAATTTACAAAAGAATAAGAAATGTAAAATTGTTTGATCACTCCAGCAATCACATGGGCACGGCTCGAAAATGTGATCATTAGGATTCCATAACGGGAAACTAAGAGCATATTTGATAGTGCCAGCCCTAAGGCGAAATAAGAGGCCTCGCTCCCAGTGGCTCATTGGGAGAGTTAAGTAGCTGGGTATGGGATAAGTTAAAAGATTACGGGCTAGGTATCTAGTAACACTAGGTTTCAAGGACTCTCTCGCAACCCTTTCGTCACTGAACAGTGTATAGAGAGCTTGTTTGAGTACAGACTTGGGTGGGAGCTGGATGGTGGTGGGATCAGAAAAAACATTTTGAAAATTCGCACTACCAAGAACGCTCTGCACCCCAGAAAGCCAAGGGATGGACATGCCTCTGTCACAACATAAACAATCCTCTATAATATCCCTAGTCAATTTAGCGGCAGGATTTTTCCAAATAGCCAGCCAAAAAAGAGCAGGGCGAGCACGAATAAAATCCCCTATAAAATGCAACCCTAGTTCTTTATGACATATGTAGTGGGGAGAGGAGATGGGGGCACAAAGGAGCTTCCTGCAAAATCTATTTTCCTCAGCAAGAATGTGCGGACATCTGGCTGTTCCCCAAACCTCAGCTCCATACGTTGCGACCGGAACGCATTGGGCCTTATATATTTTTAAAGTGGCAACCAGCGCGCCAGTCATTTTAGGGCGGGGGAGGCTCAGGATAGAGTTAATGGCCTTTGAGAACCTACCCCTGGAGTGGGCAATATGCCCACTCCAGGAGTTGTTCGCAGCAAAGACCACTCCCAAATACGGGAAGCTACTGGTAGACCCCAATCTCTCTGTCCCCACGACGATGCTTCCAATGTGTTGTTTCTTCGGGCCACAGGACATAACAAAGGATTTCTTAAAATTGGTCTTTAAGTCCAAAGAGTCCATATGGTCGATGAAACCATTCACTAGGATGCGTAACGCATTGGGGGTGCGGCCCATAAGGACCGCATCATCTGCATATAGCAGAGCGGGAAGGTAATTACCCTTTATTTTGGGAACATCACAGGTTAGAGAAACCAAGGACTTATGTAGCCCATTAATATAAATGATAAATAAAAGAGGGGCTAAAACACATCCCTGTCTAACCCCTCTATGCACTCTTACCGCATCAGTCACCTCACCCCCTTGGCTAATCCTAATGCAGGCCTTCAGATCTCTATGCAAATAGGCCAGAAAATGAACCAAAGATTCATCCATGCCATATTGCAATAGGGCCCTCCAAAGCATCGACCTATTAACGAGGTCGAAAGCAGTGGATAGGTCCATGAAGGCGAGGTAAATTGGGGATTTGCGAGCTACGGTATACTTACCCAAAATAGGATTGAGGTTAAGACATTGCTCTGCCGTACCAACCTTATTTCGAAAACCCAGCTGGCAGCTCTCTAAGATGTGATTATCCTCGGCCCAGGTCAAGATTTTATTATATAACACTCAACCTAGTATTTTTAGGGTATTGTCAATGAGGGAGATAGGCCTATAGCAGGATGGTTGGGACCGATCTCCCTTCTTGAAAATTGGCACTATTGTGCTTGATGACCAAGTTGGTGGTGAAGAGGTGAATGTTAGATTGTTAAAAACGTTCAACAATAGAGGGCCCCACAAATCAGGATAAGATTTAATAATATCAATAGGGAGGCCATCCGGGCCTGGGGCCTTATTCCCCGCGCTCTGGGTGATAGCTTCTACCACCTCCGATAATGATATTTCTACCCACGGGGGGTGATTGAATACTGGGGTAGCTGTTACTGAGTGCGGGGCGGCATAAATCTTAGAGAAATGGTCCACCCAGGCTGCACCAGAAATGGTGCAGTCCATTGGGGTCAAAAGCTGGCCTGAGCAACGCAAGTCTTTGACCGCGGCCCAAAAGACATCCCCCCTTCCGCGATCAACAGTTTGCGCTAACACCTCCCAACGCTCTTCTAGGATCTCCTCCTTCCTTCTCGTAATGGCCAGTTTGTATCGAATCCTAGTATTTTTCACATCGGTCGGGTTTCTCGGGCAGGAAGACCAAACACGCCGCAAGTCGCGGTTGGCTAGAGAACACTCATGATCAAACCATCTCGGGCCATCTGAGACTATGCGCTGCGGGGTCATAAGTTGGGCTCGGCAGGCTGAGCAAATCTTAACAAAATCCTCAACTGCCTCAGGATTCGGATTTAGGTCAGACAAACAAGAGAAGAAGAGGGGTAAGTTATCTCTAACCAGTGCCTGAAAAGTCCCCTTAATATTAATACCCCTCCATTTTAATCTAAGATTATTTGAGCATATGGAAAGGTTCCTAGCTCCACATTCCATATTATATACCGGGCGGTGGATTGATTTTAGACAAACCTTAATGGGGTTATGATCCCCTTGAGGCACGGGAATTACTATAGCCTCACTAATACGGTCAGCCAACCCAGGAGAAATAAAAATATAATCAATAATTGATAAACAATCTCTGCCTCTGAATGTAGGTACTGGGGGAACTGTTAACAAACAATTAGCCATTATATCCATTACATTCTCCAGGTTATGTGAATTCAAAAAGGAAGTCAATTCTACTCCCCTTTGACACCCAGAACCAAAGCTCCTTACCCCCATGGGTGGGCAAGCCGCATTAAGTTTTGCATTAAAATCACCTCCCAACTCAAACCCGCTAGTTTCATCAAAGTCGTGCCTAGATTCCAAAGTAGCTATAAAGTTAAAAAGATTTATAAAATTAATATTTGGCAATGAACTAAAATCATTGTTATAAAAGTTAACCAGGAAAAAACTTATTTTCTGGGTAAATAATATAGCCTGGAAATTCTGATTATGTGTTGGTATAATGGTATAACCTTGGTAGTGCCTCCAACGGTAATATTGACCCAGATAGATAAGCCTCCCGAGGGGCGACCCATTCTAGATTTGGTTGCCAGAGTGTTAAAGCAATGGAACCCGTTAACGTGCAGTTCCGTTGTAGCCCATGTCTCCTGTAACATAATTATGTCATGACTTTGAATTAAAGTAAGCCACCCGGGATCGCGTAATCTCTGTCGGAGGCCTGCTACGTTCCAACTTAAAACATTTAAGGTGCCCGCTTTTGACACAACTCTCCCTGGGTGACTATCTAGGCTATTTTGAATAGCGAGTGCTGGTACTGGGGAAAGAGCAGGAGTAACCTCAATCTGTAACAGGGCAAGAGGTTCAACACTCACTCTTGGTTGTCAGTCGGGAACATCTAAATCTGACAGAGCTGAAAAGCGATTAACCAGAGGAAGGGCCTTGGGCGTGGGCGCATATGCATTAATAGTAGGTTTATAAAAATAACCAAGGGTAAACATACATATGTTCAACTTTAGACCCGGCAATAACTCACAGGTTTGCATTAGGGACCGAACGGTGTGGGGACTACAAAAAGTGATAACAATACAATCGCCTATAATGTTTTTAGCGGATTCGCCCACCCATCCCACTCTTCGCACCATTAAGATTTTGTGCAGTCTGGCCGGGTCAAACCCTTTATGTTTCCTCAGCCTGTCCACACATTTATTTAGAACATCCACCCATCACTCCTTCCTAGAACCCGACAAGCAGGGAACTCCTCCCAAAACTATCACATAAGGATAGGAGGCAGGGGGAAGATTCAGAACCTCAGTTTTAGGAAAAGTCTTTGGCGGCATTGGGTCTGTGGTGCGTTGTCTTACTTCAGGGTCCGATGTTCGGGGGGGGGGGGGACAATCGCAGAGTGCTGTTGCTGTGAACTACTAGATGGACTCTGGGTCCTATTGTTAGGTTCAGCCGTCCTGAGACCTAGGTTGGCAAGATCCCCCTGCGTATGAGTAGTTGTAATTAGGGGATTGCGGTTAGCAACCGGGAGATCAGAAACTGGCACCCGGGTTAACAATTGCTCCATACATGCAAGTCTTTCCTGTAAAAGAGAGAAGTTTTTATCAAATAAAGCCTTGGAATGGCTAACTATTGCTCTCAAGCCCGGCAGCCATAATGTCATCTTTGCTTGGCGGGCAAGTTATATCATCAGTTTGGGTACCAACGGACGCAGTGATTGGAACAGCTGAAATTTGTAAAGGAACAACACTAAGAACTCCAGAGCGATTGTGGGATTTGGATGTAAGATTCGGGCCCCTTTTGCGTTTGGCCGGTGGTTCCTTAGGTTTAGACTCTGTAGAATTTTTAAGATTGCGGGATCGAGTCCGAGCTTTTTGTCTGCTTAGAATAGTAACAGAGGGGGAGTCCGGAATTACTAATAAGGAGGATTGGGGAAGAGGTGCCTCAAACATATGAGAGAGGGTAGGAGATACAGAGAGCCGGGGATGTAACATGTCTCCCTGAGTTAGAGCTTCCAATGAAGAGCGTCTTTGAGCCGTTAGTAAATCTAGGGACAATCGCCGCTCAGTTAGCTCGATCTCATGCGTGAGTAAACTCTCTGCCCTAATCATGAAAGCATCAAGTGTCCCCACCGCACCCTTACGTCTATTCATACTTGTGCTATTCTAAACACACCCTGATGCAACAAACAACAGTGATTTAATAAGGCATCCGCCCGTGTGTATATAACAGTCACCTGAGGGTATGATTTGCGTTGCACTACAGGTCCATAGGGGGTGGCCCAGCCCGGCCTCCTCAGGCCCCTGACGGCCACATCCGGCCCGTCCTTTGCCCGGGCTTAGCCCGGCGCTGTCCGCGCGCGGTCCCGCGACGCGGGTATTAGATGGTTTATGAAGCGCCTCCAGGCGCGGGTAGTGGACGGAAGCTTCCGGCCTTGACAGCAAGTATGCCTGGGAGTTGTAGTCTCCCTCCAGACCGCGGCCGCTAGGATGGCAAACGCGGCGGCGGGAGGGAGACGCGAACAGGATCAGAGCTGGCAAGGTAAAGATGATTGGTGGGAGGCTGAGGGTCCACACACAGGGGTCCAGACTTCAGCATGATTAATGTATAGGCCCCCGCTCCGCCGAGGATTAGATGGTTTATGAAGCGCCTCCAGGCGCGGGTAGTGGATGGAAGCTTCCGGCCTTGACAGCAAGTACGCCTGGGAGTTGTAGTCTCCCTCCAGACCGCGTCCGCGAGGATGGCAAACGCGGCGGCGGGAGGGAGACGCGAACAGGATCAGAGCTGGCAAGGTAAAGATGATTGCTGGGAGGCTGAGGGTCCACACACAGGGGTCCATACTTCAGCACGATTAATGTATAGGCCCCCGCTCCGCCGAGGATTAGATGGTTTATGAAGCGCCTCCAGGCGCCGGTAGTGGACGGAAGCTTCCGGCCTTGACAGCAAGTACGCCTGGGAGTTGTAGTCTCCCTCCAGACCGCGGCCGCGAGGATGGCAAACGCGGCGGCGGGAGGGAGACGCGAACAGGATCAGAGCTGGCAAGGTAAAGATGATTGCTGGGAGGCTGAGGGTCCACACACAGGGGTCCAGACTTCAGCACGATTAATGTATAGGCCCCCCTAAGGGGTTATCTTGACATTTAAAAATATGAGTGGCAGTAGAAATAACCTCGCAAGAAACCCACAGGGAACACTTGGTAGACACCCACGCTAACAAGGTGCCCTGAAAACGGACACGTCACGTGACACGTGAAAGTCTCTCTGGATAAAAAATAGGGGGTGGGCTGAAAAGACCCCAGAAGAAGCATAACAATGAGCACAAACAATTCCCTGAAGCAACCACATTTAAATTTTTTTACAGAGTTTTATATAGCGCGAACTTGACCCGAATCGGGTATCAGTGCACTTTACATAGCACCAGTTGCATTACATAAGGACACACTCCTTTTTGTTAGGCACGGGGAGATTACGTTATTTACCCAGAATCACAGGATGTTCAGCGTCATTGCCGAGACTCAAATCCAGTTCACCAGATTCAGAGGTAGACTGCTTCAGCCGTTAGGCCAACTCCTCTCCTCTCCACTCTCCTCTCCACACTTAAATGCCAACATATATTTCCACAATATGCATGTCCACTCAGTAAACAATGCACCCGCCACCCAGTTAACAGATACAGTTTGCTCCGAGGCCAAACCAAACATCTCAGGACAAGCACATTATGGCCACCGGTTACACAGGATAGCCCCTATATCATAAAGCCGCCACCGATCCTCTCACTTAGAAAGGCCTTTGCGGCCTCAGGGTTAGGTTTGTATGTGCAGACGGCCATTTTGATACATATAGTGGCCATGCGTCATTAGGCGATGGCTAATTATATAGTGGCTGTGCTGAACCTGAGCATGCTTAGTATCAAACATGTTGGAATCATACCCCAACACCATTACCGGTGTTAAAGGTATGATTCCATGCACTAGGGGGCCCCTCCAGGAAGACCCCAGGACTCCTGTTAACAGCCTTCCAGGGTCTGCGGTCAAGCTAGTGCTGCTGCAGACTTCATACCCGATTCGGCCCTCCTGCTGCTGAGCTGAGCTTGAACGGGGAAAAGTAGAACAATAGGTTTCCTGTCACAGGGAGGTGTGACCACATCACAGACAGGACTAGGTGCATCAGGCTAGAGTGGGGGCGCTTGCCAGCACCACCAGACTGCTTTGAAGGGTACATTTGGAGCCCTCCTTGCACACTGCAGTTGCAAACAGTCCTGTAAAAACCTTGGCTTCCGCTCTGGAATGAAACTGGACAAAGAACATGGGAGTATCCTCCCCCCTGACCAGCCCCTCCTCGGGGAGGGACCCCTGAGTCGTACTAACCCATTTCTTAGGGTATAAAAGGGCTTAACTGTGGCTGGGACTCAGATTCGTCGTGGGACCAGACTGAAGACTGAGACCACGTCACTCTTCGACCGTCTGAACAGTTGGACTTCGCCTGGATCCGAGACAGCATCAAGGAGGACTCTTGCTGCTCCTGGTCTCACTGTTCTGCAAGTCCTCCTCGTCATCTGTGTCTGCGCTTTTTCCAGGATCTTCAACAGGCCTGTGGGCATCAAGGACACCCAAAGTAATCTCCCTTGGAGTGAAGGAGTCACTCCACTGTATCTGCAGGCACCACAACGTAGCTGACCAGTCGGCTGCTCCTGACATCCCATGGACTTTGAAAGGCTCAGCCACACAGGTAGTGGTTATGCAACTCCCTCGAGGCCTGACCTGTCCTACCTGCAGTTTTGAGGCTACTATCCCTTGTCGGAACAGCTGGTACTGAACCCCTGTGCACTGCGCCAACTTGCTATTTCCAAGGCTTGTTGGCTCGGCACCCCAGAGATCTTCGGGCTAAAAGAAGCTCCAGCATCTTTTCCTGCTAAGATCATCATCCTCACCGCATCCTCTGCACCATGGGCCTGTTGCGACTCCTGTGTCTTTGGCCTGTGGGTCCTCTCAAGGGTTTTCTCCTGCTTCAGTGGGCTCCCCTCCTTGCACAGGGCCTGTTTTACTCTCCTGCTTGTGGTGAGTCTCTTGGACCCTGCTGGTCCCAACATTGCTGCTTCATCGCTTTCCACGCCTGTTGCAGCTGCCAAGGCTTGTTGGTGCTCCCGCTGGACACCTACCCCCTGGTTCCTGACATCCAACGTGGAACAGCATGTTTATTGCTCCTTCCATCTTCCTTGGCGTCGCCTGGTCCTCACAGCCTCAACGATAAGGTCCCAGTCATCACTTCTGCATCTTCTGACATCGATGGGCATTGCTCTTTGGTGCTTCCTGGTCACCTCAGAGTGGCATAGACTCTCTCCCCTCTGCTTGCATGTTCTTTTCTTCAAGAATCCACGCTCGGATTCCACCGGACTCTTGCACAGTCTTGACTAGCGGCATCTAGTCCTCCATTGTGGTCTACAGCGGTTTCCGACGTCCCTTTGCACCTATGTGTCCGGCTTTTCTGGTGTAGGTATTCTTGTTTCTGGGGTGTCCATGGGTGGGGTGACTATCCAACCTTTTGTCTTCCATGGGGTTTCTTCAGGGTCAACTGGGAAGGGTCCTTATTCTTCAAAACTGCAGCGGTGACTTTCCTGTTGACTTCTATTAAGTACGCTGATGAGTTTCCACTCTGTACATAGCCTCCATGGGGTACCTGGGTACTTACCTTGGGTGGTTCCTTGTGTCCCCAGATCTTCTGAGTCTCCTGGGCCAAGTCCTAACTTCAGCTGCAGTTCGCATTCCACTTTCTTAGTATATGGTTTGGTCTACCCCTGGAGACCACTGTGTATTATGCTTACTTACCTCTTGCAATTGAAGTATTGTTGTGTATTTGTGTTGATATCTCCGAGTAGGAGATATACCGATGTGTTAGTGAGTATTGTCTAATAAATAGACATATATATACATACATACGTACTGTTTGGTTCTTTTTCGCTTAACCTACCCACATTATTAGATCTGGTTAAACAAGCTGCTTAATACTTCTTCTGGATAAGCCTGAAGGCTGCTCTCCACAGCTATCACTTTGAGAGCTTTCTATGGTTGTCTAAGACCACTAAAAACACCATAAGGGTTTTCTGGATTAGTGCAAGGTGCATCACCTAAAAAGGTGTGCACCATATACTAAGCCAGCCTCCTACATTAGCCTAAGAGTGGAAATTAGAAGTGCCTAGCATTTAGAGCTGTTAAGATAGGGTTGCTGCTATACTCAGTAGGTATGTACTTTGAGCAAGTCTATTGTGCAGAGCTATGCAGGCTCCATGAGGAACTAGTCTTCACTGGTGACCACAGACCAGTTGTTGCCTGAGGGAAAGTTCTGTATGAAAAATGTCTTTAGAGACTTTCCATGAAGAGACTGGATGGTTTAACTAGTCGCTTTGACACCACACAATGCAACCTGTCAATACTTGTTTCGTTCATGCACATTTTTGAAAGTGAAAGATGATCTAGAAATGTATTAATTCCCAAATTTCTCACTCATTGCTCCCAATGGCCTAGCCATCCATAGGCCCCGAATCACAAAAGTAATCTGAGACAAAATCCTAACTTTAAGACTTTTGGTATTCACAAAAGGCATTTAGGAGTAGTATAGTTAGGATTCCTAACTTTACTACTCCTAAACTGAGACAAAATCCTAACTTTACTACTTTCAATATTAATAAAGGGCATTTAGAAGTAGTAAAGTTAGGAATCCTAACTTCACTACTCCTAAATGCCCTTTTGTGAATATCAAAAATCGTCGTAAAGTTTGGATTTTGGCTCAGACTACTTTTTTGAATCAGGCACATAGTGTCCAGGTGAGTTTCAACAAAGTTACTTGGCTGTAACTGAAGTTCTCCAGTATTGGCATCTTTCATAGTCACATTCTTGAATCATCCCAGTTGTCGAGCTTGGCGTCCCACGGTAGACATAGTTAGCAGTACAATGTTAAACAGACACAGAAAGGCTTTAACATAATCTCAACAGCAATCTATTCATATCATTATAAAACATCAAAAATTCTGCTAGCAAGAGCAAGGCACAGGCTTCACCTCTACCCACCCAGGCACAAGTGTTAAAGTAGTCTTTATATACTGTTGTACCTTAGTTGAGGTGGGTGGGTCAAATGTGAATCTATGAAAGATACTGGAGAACTTCAGTTCTATCAAAAATTCACATGCTTGAATCAGATTAGCAAGCAGCAACTACAAATTGAGCATTATTCAGCGGTTGGAGGGTAACAAAGGCTAAACAAGCTTACCATATTGAAATAGATGAGATAGCGCATCTTGTCCTAATGCTAAATTTCTTTGTACGGTTAAATCTAGACAGTAGTGTTACGTAAAATTGTCTGTTCTTTCATGTTGCTGTCTTTCATATATCCACAACAGACACAATGGAGAAGAGGGCTGTAGATGTTGGCACACGTCTTGTAGAATGAGCTTCAACTTTCCCTTGGAGAGGATGACCTGCTTCTTCATGACAATAAACTATGGCTGAAGACACCCAGTGAGCAATGCTTCATTTCTCCAATAGTTGTTCTTTTTGTGGATGACCATATACCACCAGCAGTTGCCCAGAACATGCTAAATTGCGTAGTTCTCTCAATATAAAATTACAAACATCTTTAATAGTATGAAGTGCTCGTTCTGCCACAGTACTCGAGTTTGGAAAACATGTTTTCAAAATCACTGGTTCATTCAAATACAAATTCAACAGCACTTTGGGCATAAATGCAGATTTGTCCTTAATATGACTCTATCATGTCTTAACGCACAAGTTACTTACCTTCGGTAACAATATATCTGTAAGAGACATTCATTAGTGATAGATTCCTTACCTTAAAATTTCCCCCAGGTGTCAGACTGGATCCGGAAAGGTTTCGTCAGCAGTACCCCTGCGCGTCGGAAGGTGGCGTCGTGCGGCTCCGTGTCCGTCGTAGGTGTGATGATCGCCGGGATGACATCACGGCAGATACTTAGACGCCGCCCTTGCGCGCTGACGTCAGTTCTGTAAATGACTTTCCGTGCCAGGAATGCAGAGCCATGCAAGATACTGACCACTGGTGCATTGAAACTAGGGCCCTGAAAGGGATGACCTTAACCCTAGAAATCAGTTCGCAGAACAGGGAGGATGGGTGGGGCGGTAAGGAATCTATCACTAACTAATGTCTCTTACAGATATATCGTTAACGAAGATAAGTAACTTGTGCATCTGAAAGAGACACGTTAGTGATAGATTCCTTACCTTAGAATAAATACCCCAGCAATACCAACCCCGGTGGTGGGTCTGCGAACCAATATCACACCAGAAAATCACGGAGAACAGAACGGCCCAAGAACCCGTCTCTCCGGACTTGACTGTGAAGGCAATAATGCTTAGTAGAAGTGTGCAGCGAGGCCCACGTGGCTGCCTGACAGATGTCTTGCAGGGGGACACCACGTCCCAATGCAATAGTAGCTGCTGTCGCCTTGGTAGAATGGGCGAGCAACCCTACCGGCGGTTCCTTTTTAGCCAGAGAATAAAAGGCTTTTATACACAAGACGACTCAGCGGGAGATAGTCCTCTTGTGTACAGCCCGGCCTTTCTTGGCGCCTACGTAGCCAACAAAGAGCTGTTCATCCACCTGGAACTGATGCGTGCGATTCAAATAAAATGAGAGCGCACGTTTTGGGTCCAGACGGTGGAGCCTCTCTTCCTCTCTGGAAGGCTGCAGATGCGGAAAGAAAGTGGGCAAGGTGATAGTTTGCCCAATGTGGCAGGTAGTAACAACCTTTGGCAAGTAGGAAGGACGAGTGTGGAGCACAACCTTGTCCGGATGAACAGACAGAAAAGGAGGTTTACAGGAAAGAGCCTGGAGCTCACTCACGCGCCTAGCGGAGGTGATGGCAACCAGGAAAGCAGTCTTCAAAGTTAGTAAACAAAGAGGACAGTTGTGAAGCGGCTCAAAAGGAGCGCACATCAAATAAGTAAGGACCAGATTCAAGTGCCACTGTGGCATCACAAACGGAAAAGGAGGGAAAAGGTGAGTAATGCCTTTGAGAAATCTACTTACGACAGGGGACTTGAAAAGAGAGGGCTGATCAGGGAGCCTGAGAAAGGCCAAAATTGCAGAAAGGTAGCCCTTAATAGTGCCCAGGGCAGAGCCCTGCCGGGCCAGAGAAAGAAGGAACAAAAGGACTTCTGAAAGAGGGGCAGAAAGGGGATCCATAGCCTTTGCTGTGCACCATGCCACAAATTTGTTCCACCTGCAGGCGTATACCGATTTAGTGGAGGGATGCCTGGCTGCCAGAGTGATATCACAGACTTCAGGAGGCAAGTCAAATGGAAACAACTGTTGCCCTCAATCTCCAAGCATGGAGGTGGAGGCTGGACAGGCTCGGGTGGAGGACCGTCCCCCGCTGCTGTGAGAGAAGATCCTCCCGAAGAGGCAGTCGGATCGGGGGATCCACGCTCATACTGAGTAGCTCGGGATACCAAACTCTTCGAGCCCAGTCCGGGGCCACATGAATGACTTGGGCCCAGTCGCGCCTGATCTTCTTCAGCACTCTGGGTAGAAGTGGTATAGGCGGAAAGGCATACTATAGACCGCAACTCCACTCATGATGAAAAGCGTCAAAGAGCGAGTGCCGCCTTGGAAATTCCAACGCGCAGAAATGCTGACATTGCGTGTTCTCTTCGGTGGCGAATAGATCTAACCAAAGCTCTCCCCACTGTTGAAAGACACCTTGCGCCACCTCCGAGTGAAGACGCCATTCATGATCCATCATGCACCTGCGGCTGAGTTCATCTGCCCTGGCGTTCAAAGAACCTGCCAAGTGTTGAACCACCAAGGAAATGCCTTGACGTTCCCGCCATGTCCAGAGACGCAGAGCCTCTGACACAGGGTCCACGACCCCATCTGCCCTGTTTGTTGCAGTACCACATGGCGGTGGTGTTGTCTGTGAACACCTGCACTACTCTCCCCTTGACAGAGGGAAGGAATGCCTTCAATGCAAGTAGGATCGCCCGGAGCTCCAGAAGGTTGATATGGAGCCTGGACTTCGCCGGAGACCAGAGGCCTCTGATCTCCGCCTCTCCCATGTGGCCACCCCATCCCAGGAGGGACGCATCCGTCACCACAGTGTGCTCCGGTTGGGGGAAGGGAGAGTGATCTGCGCTGACCCAATGCTGGTTCGTGAGCCACCACTGCAACTGTTGTGAAGTGCCCTCCGAGATCTGGACGTACTCGGACAGGTTCCCTTGATGCTGCGCCCACTGGAACTTCAGGTCCCACTGCAGAGCCCGCATATGCCACCTGGCATGATTGGTCAGCAGGATGCAGAACGCCATGAGGCCCAGCAGCCTCAAGGTTATCCGGACCAAAACCCAGGACAAGGGCTGAAAGATCGGAATCATAGCCCGAATGTCCCAGAGTCGCTGTTCGGGAGGATAAACCCGAAACTGCACCGTGTCCAGAACCGCTCCGATAAAGAGGCGCTTCTGAGAGGGAATCAGGTGCGACTTCAGCACGTTGATGGAGAATCCCAGCAAATGCAGGAGGTCGGCCGTAGTCTGGAGGTGGGAGACGACTGCCTGGGGCGAGCCCGCCTTCAACTACCAGTCATCGAGATAGGGGAAGACTGAAACCCATGATGTGTGCAGATGAGCTGCGACCACCGCCATTACTTTCGTGAACACCCGAGGGGCGCTGGTAAGGCCAAAGGGGAGCACGGTGAACTGAAAGTGCTCGTAGCCTACCGTGAACCACAGGTAACGCCGGTGGGCCGGCAGGACGGGGATATGAAAATAAGCGTCCAGCAAGTCCAACGCTACCATCCAGTCTTCCGGGTCTAGGGCAGACAAGACCTGAGCTACTGTGAGCATCTTGAACTTCTCCTTCCGGAGAAAGTGATTGACATTCCGAAGTTCCAAGATGGGATGCAGGCCCTTGTCCTTCTTTGGAACCAAGAAGTAGTGGGAGCAACAGCCACGACCTACTTCTGGCGTTGGAACGCGCTCGATGGCCCCCTTGGCCAAGAGGGCTGCAACTTCCTGCTGGAGAAGTGTCAAGTGATCCCCTGACATGCGGTGGTACTGAGGTGGCATGGCTGGAGAGGTAGTATCGAAGGGGAGGGAGTAGCTCCTTCGGACTATCTATAAAACCCACCTGTCCGAAGTGATGGTGCGAAAGTGGGGGAGGTGATGGGCCTGAAACACTGGACTAGGAACGTTTGGAGGCAGTGGTGGCATGGGTGGTGGTGGACTGACCCGCCTGCTGGCCCAGTGACCCACCACAGCGGATCCCACGCTTCGCAGGCCTGTGGCTCTGAAACAAAAGTGTTTGGGTGCCCCTTCCTTGGCCACGAAAGGAGTGAAAAGCAGAAGCCGAAGGAGTGCACGTGGCCGGAAGACCCAAGGACTTGGCGGCAGCCTGCGAGTCCTTAAAACGCTCCAACGCACTGTCTGCCTTGTCACCAAAAAGGCGAGTGCCATCAAAGGGCATGTCCATCAGAGTATTCTGGACATCCCCAGAAAATCCAGTTGTCCTCAGCCAGGCATGACGGCGTAGCGCCACTGTCGTGGAAATCGTTCTGCCCAGCGAGTCGACGGTGTCAAGGCCACAATGAATTGTGAACTTGGCTGCATCTCTCCCCTCAGCAATAGCTTGGGAAAGCACCGTCCGGGCCTCTCCCGGACACAGAGTGGGAATAACGGCCCAAGAGGCATGCGGTGTTCACAGACCACAACCCTGAACTGGCAGAAGAGAAAATCTTCTTCCCAAACTGCTCCAGTTTCTTGGATTCCCTGTCCGGAGGTGTGGAAGGGAATGCGCTTGGGGATGCAGAGGCTTGGACAACCAAGCTCTCAGGGGTAGGGTGTTGGGAGAGGAAAATGGGGGTTGCCCAAGGCTGGGTGATGGCGTCGGGCCACGTTCCTATCCACAGGAGCCCCTATGTTGGGCCTGGACCAGGTGCCCAAAAGAACGTCTGACAGTGCGTCACTGAAGGGCAGCAGCAGCTCCACAGAGGAAGCCGCTGGCCGAAGGACTTCTGTCAGGAGGTTAGTCCTGATGGCCACTGTAGGGAGCTCGAGGTGAAGAGCCTCGGCCGCCCTTCGCAACACGACTGAATAAGTACCACTCTCCTCCGTAGCCACGGTAGAAGGAGACAGTGTGCCAGGTTCTGGAGAAAAATCCAGTCCACCTGCGTCCTCCAAATCCTCTTCCCAGTCTGGGTCTAACTCGCATTGGGCTGCGAGAGGGTCTTCGGACCCCTCCCAGTCCTCCCCGTCCTCCGTAACCTGCTGGGCAGGCGGAAAAGAAAGAGGAGGATGGAGAAAGGGATAGAAATTCCCCATCGCTGTCGATCGACACAGGTCCGGCACCGTCTCCATTTCAGGGTGGAAGCCAGGGAGGGCATTGGCCGGCGGCGGTGCAGTAGACGTCAGTGGAGGTCGTACGAGGCCAACCGACATCGGCTGGGATCCATGCATGGATCCATGGGGGTCGCGCGGCGCTGAGGCCAGAGCCGTTGACGACGTTGGGCCGGAGCCAGCGACGAAGAAGGGCGAGAACCCCCAGTCGGACCTGCGGGGCCAAAGGCGTGCCGGCAGAGCCTGACGGGCCAAAGAGGCGTGCCATGGCTGACAGGAATTCCTGCAGCTGGGCTGGAGTCGCCGACGGACCCAGAAAGGGCGGGTAGGCTGCCGGCAACTGCGTTGGCTCCGCCGGAGCCATGGGGGTGGCACCACCCGCACCCTCAGCCATGTCCCAGGACAGGCTAGGGGAAGATGAAGAGCAACGTTGCTTCTTCGACTTCTTGTGCTTCGCATTACCTGACCCCGAGTGCAAAGACTTCGCCGAATGATGGTGGCGGCTCCGCGACCGGTCCCTCAACCTCCCACGGGACCGGGACCTTGAATGGCACGGAGCTGACTCCCGGGCCTCAAGCAACTTTCGGGACTGCTCCCGCAAATTTTTCGGAGCCACAGTCGGGGCACGAATAGGGGTTCTGCGGGGGCAAGCCTCGCATGACTTGAAACCCGGCATCCCTATACACCAGGAGTCAGAGACTCAAAAGAACAGATACAAAAAGTCCCAAAAAAACTCAGTCAAAAATTTACTGGGCGTACTCCTCTCTCCGGATCTGCTCTTGCTGGCGCGGAAAAAGAAAGAACTGATGTCAGCGCGCGAGGGCGGCATATAAGTAGCTGCCGCAAAGTCATCCCAGCGATCACCACGCCTACGACAGACGCGGAGCCGCACGATGCCACATTCTGACGCACAGGGGTACTGCTGACGAAAACTTTCCGGATCCAGTCTGACGCCTGGGGGTAATTCTAAGGTAAAGAATCTATCACTTACGTGTCTATTTCAGATTGGAGGAATAGACCCTTGATTTTAAAGGCTTGAATTTCACTGACTCTTCTAGCAAACATTAGGGCTTAGAGAGGACCTGCCCTCTGGAAGAGATACTTTAGTTATGTCATATATATAGGCTCGAAAGTACTCTTCATCAGTTGAGACATTACTACATTTAGCTGCTATCAGGGTGGAGGATGTCTTATTGGTGAAAGACTCTAAAGAGACTCTTCAGAAACTCTTCAACAAGTCTGTTAGACCAAAAGAACAGTTGATTCCATGTTCTTTTGAACCATGAAATGGCCTCTAGATGAAATATGACTGAAGATTGCCAAGTGAACAAGATATAATATCTGATAAGGAAATGAAGAAATAGGGTGCAAATCATGTTTAGTACACTAGATGCAAAAATGTTTCCATTTTGATGTGTAAATCTTATTGGTGGATACCGATCTGGCTTTAGACAAGATTTCATGCAGTCCAGTAGTTGGACTTCATTTAATTCAAGAGTCTAGGTGACAAACGGAGAGAGCATGGATTCAAAGGAAGAATTTACTTGTTTCATCAAGACTGCAGGTTCTGGGCTGGTTCCAGCTGCATTTGAGTCTTTTCTGGGAGTGGGAATAACTCCAGGAACCAGCACTGTCCGGTCTACTATGATGATGTGGCTGAGACGGCGTGGCTCCCTCCTCACTTCAATAACACTTTTGGATTCATAACAATTGAAAGAAATGTGAAAGAAATGTGTAAGAACTGGTCTCTGGCCAATTTATCAAAAACGCATTCCTGCAAAAAACCTGGTATGGAACACCTGCTGGCAAAGTACTAGCATTTTTGATTCTGGTTGGTAGCAAACAGACCCAGTTCTGGTTTGCCCCAGTGATAAAATACACTTTCTAGTTGAGTTTTATTTAGCTTCCACTCATGATAGTCTCTTGTTGACCTACTGAGATTGCCTATTTAGGAGTTTGTTATGCGTTGAACATGCTCTGCCTTTATTTTAATATGATGTTCTATTGCCCAATCCCATATCTTCTGAGCCTCCTTTAACTATATTTGGGATTGTGTTCCCACTTGTTTGTTGATATAGTTGTGTTGAAGGCACAAGGCTTGACCCTATTTCATGGCGGAACCCTTTACTGTTGCAGGTAGGACTGACAGTCTGGCAGTTGAGGGGTTGATATCGCTGATATATAAGGGTGGTAGGCTCCTTTGTATGAGTACATGCCCCCTTCTTGTACTCTTCAAAAGGACTGCGGACGCCATTGTTGAAGAACATATAAAGATCTTGCTGTCTTGATGTCTGACTTTATAGACTGAAGAGCCTCATCTACATGAAGCCCAAACAAGAGTTCACCATTGTTCGGCATGTTTAAGATTTTGCTTCGTACTTCTCGTCTGAAAGAATAAGAGTGCAACCAGTCCTGGCTTTGAAACACAGTCGCTCGTGCAAGTGTCCTAAAACCGGTGGACGTAATGTTCATCATAGTACCAATTATTGCTTAAGACATTCCTCTCCTTCCTGCAGAATAGCTTTCGCCTCAAGTTTCTTGCCCTCTAGCAAATATTCCAGGTGTGGTCCAATAGCAGACCACATCTGGTGGTCATATCTAGAAAGAATTGCTAAGGTGTCAGAAGCTCTGATGAAGTAGCTGCTATGGTAGACAAATTAAATGTTTGCAGTGTTGTCCAGTCTCCTGCCTTCTCTGTCCGGCAGTGCAGTACAAGGCAAAGTTGGATTTCTGGAACATCTTTGAGCAGCCTGTATGATAATTGAATCAGCAAGGGGGAGGCCAAACAAGCATGAGTGTTTTCAGGCACTTTGTATTTTTGGGGATTACTGCTGCCACTGTTTATAGTGTTTTTATGATTTATAATTCCTCTGAGCAAATGTGGTTGATTATTGGTATTGCTTTAACAGTTGTTCGAGCTGGCTCTGAGATCATAGAGAAAACAATTTGTCCCCTTTTGTATGGACTTGTAAGCCAAATCTCTTTGATGTGCTCTCGATTATATTGTAAAATCCATCAATCTGCTGAGGACTCTACTGTAGGGAAAGTGACATCACCTGGTGTAGTCGTAACACAGTCATCCCATTGTGGACCAGAGTACTGAGGACTATTAAGTAACTGCCCTTCCTCTTGATCCTCAGCTATATCAGGCCCATGCAGTGGAACAGATTTGGGAGCCAAAGTTGAATGATGTTACAAAGAAATTATTGTACTGTGACTCAGTGGTAAATTTACCGGTGTGTACGTTTTTGTTGGTCTCATTTGTGGTCTGGAGCCTGGCGATGTTGTAGGCTTTGGAGCTTGCCATTTAGGATTAGAAGGTGATTTCAGAAAGCTCTTATTGGTAGTCAGCATGCGTCATTCACAGATCCTTGGCCAAGGCTAAAGGCACCTACATCATCTACACATGTGATGCTTGCATTGTTTGTTCATATGTGTCCAATACGTATATCAATATTACAATCCATTATCATCCGCATCATCAACATCATGCTGTTCAAAAGCCTGGAAAGAGCTACTAGTGTCTGAGCTGTCTATGTGACCTTAATCCATTGAAAATATTCTATCTTCATATTCTTCTTCTGGGTCAGAGTAATTTACATTCTTCTTTAATGACATTCCTTTATAAAAAATGTTCTTTTGTGTGAAACACTGCTTGAACACCATCAAACAGTAAGTTCAATCTGCTCTGATTACTCGCAGGTAATCACCAACGACTAACATAGAGAACAAAAAAGTATTACAATCACATCATCGAACCGAATATGTGTTAGACAGCCGCAAGGGCCTACAAAGTCAAAGAAACATTCAAATACGTGAACAATCTACCCTATCTCCATTAACACAACATCAAAGAACAGAAATTGTTCATATGAAAGCAGAAGAGTGAAAGCGAAAGAAAGAAAAAAGGAGAAATAAGAATTTCAAGAAAAGAATAATTGAAATCTGGGCTGCCCAAATAAGCCACTGAAAAGAAGAAGGATTTTTGAAACAAAGTTAAACCATGAGCGCTGAAATATAGCGAGTTGATCCTGAAGATAATGAATAATCTGCTCATGTGAGGCTGCTATGGCCATGTCCAGCATCCAGTCAGAGTAAGAGGGAGGGATTATCTGCTTCCAACAGCGGAGGATTGTCATCATGGCCAACGTCAATGCTGTATCAACTCATCATTTGGCCTGGAGGTCAAGATCGACTTCTGCCAGTGTGTCATGCAAAAAGGTCAAGGCCACCAAATGGTGAAACTGAGGCCATAGGCAGAGTTGATAGTGGATAAGACTTGCTGCCAATAAATCTGCAAACAAGGAGAAGAAGAAGCCAAGTGCAGAATATCACCAGCTAAGTGATCACATCGCCAACAAGCTCCTGAAGGTGCTAAATTTGCCACCTGCAGGAAGTGTGGAGACAAGTGCCAATTATATAGTAATTTGAAAAAACTAAACTTTAGCAGAGCCTGGCATAGTCCCTTATCATGAGTATACATGAGTTCAGACCAGTCCGCATTAGAATATTCCATCCCTGCCATTTGTCCCACAGGGATTTCCAAAGGGGATTCAAGTGCAGATTTTCAAGTAGCACAGAGTACAGTCCAGAGTACGAGCTCCATCTCGGGCAGTTCTGAACTACAGAGTTTGGCAGTGATGAATCCATGGGTAGCTTGGCTCTCTGTAGAGAGTGCTTAAGCTGGAGATAGCCCCAGTGTTGGAGGGTGCTCGGGTGAAATTTGTTGCGAAGATCCAAAAGGATTTGAAGCTGGCCTTAGACCATAGCTGGTTGATTGTTAGAATACTGCAATCTGCCCACTCCTTCCACACTATAGATTGACCTTTAATATGGACGGCTTTGTTGTGCCATATGGGGGCTGTGTCAAGAACATATGTGTGGTTCTTCAAGAGGTGGTGTGTCGCTTCCCAGGTCCATGTACTTTCACTGACAACAGGATTTAGCATGCCCGCCTTCGATGAACGAGCATGATAGTGGATGTCATAACTCTTAGTACTCTTAAAAAGTGAACATTCTATTGATACCCAATCAGGGTGTTCTAGATCCTTAGAATAAAAGTAGGCCAGATGGGCCAGTGGTGAGCTTTGTTGTAAAGCATTATATCAGGTAGGCGGAGGCCTCAAGTTTCGGAGGCCATTCGCAGCTTTTCAACTGAGAATCTTGGTCTGTGATCATTCAGCACATAATATTTGATGAGTTTACAACATTGGTGCTTTGGGAAGGAAGTTAGGATCTTTCCAAAGAGATAATTAAAATGGTGTGCAGTAACCATATTCACAGTTTGTATACGACTTTATTGAGACAGTTTCAAAGCCTATCATTTAACAAAGTCTATGGCAGTTCTGGTAAGCAAAGTGGCCATTTTGTCTTCGGACACTTGTGCCAAGTCCTTATCAATACCGACTCCCAGACACCTGATGGTAGTGATAGACCATCTGCAGGGTAGGCTTTGCAGTACTCCCTCTGTAGTTGTTTGGTTAAGAGGCATGACTTTGCTTTCATCCCAGTTTATTCTGCAGCTGGAAATCTTGCCAAATGTGGTGATAGTAGGAAGCACATGGGGGATAAAGGGTTAAGGATCAGTAAGCAGGAGGAGGATATAATCCACATACAAGAGGAGTTTCACTTCCCCTGTCTCTGTAGCAATACCAGAAATATGGCAAGAATCCCTGATTTTTGCTGCCAGCAGTTCCAGTGCCATCAAGAACAGGAGGGGTGACAGAGGACAGCCATGCTAAGTTCCTCGAGCAATGGAGGATGGCTCTTAGTTAAAGCCATTACAGGTGATGATTGCTGTTGGCAAATTGTAAAGAAAGGCAATTTTTTTAAAGAAAACGTCAGCTCTTTGAAGGACTTGGCACAGGTATGGCCATTCAATCCTGTCAAACGTCTTCACCGTATCCAGGGACATTACCACTTTCTTTTCCGGGCCATTCGCGGCCTGCCATATGATGTGTGAAAGGAGGCACACATGATTGGAAAAAGAGTATTTTGGTACAAAACCCACCTGAGACCAGTGTAGTAAGGACGAGATAAACCTTCTTGAGCAGGTAGCAAGCACTTTTGCCAGAATCTTGAAGTCATTATTTACGAGCGAAATGGGGTGGTAGATGGCATATTGAAGCAGGTACATGCTCGGTTTGGGAGAGGTTTGCCATATTGAATTCCGGACGTATGGAATCAGATTCACCCATATCTTTGTAGACCTTGGCCAATAAGAGAATGATGACCTGTTCATCAATTTAGTAATATTCAATGGGGAGACCATCCTCCCCTGGAGACTTGCCTGTAAACATATTCTTTATGGCCTCATGCATCTCGTCTTTGGTAATGTCTCCGTCCAGGCCATAAGCCGAGTCATCCATAAGACAAGAAAGATTAAGTAGATCAAGAAATGTGGATTCTTCCAAGGATTGCGCCGCCTCCAATGGTGGCAACACAAACTCCTCGGCGATCTGGAGCGGGTGGGTAATTAGTCCTTGAGATGTATGTAGTGCAGGTGTAGAGCATTGGGTCTGTTCCTGTCGGAGCTGAATAGCAAGACATTGTCTGGCTTTTCCCCCAAACTCACAATGATGATATTTTATATGACCCAATGCTTTTTCTGCTAATGAGGTGAACAGAAAATTAAAATCCATCTGAGCCCGTAGAAGGAGGCAAAAGTTTGCTGACATCGGGTGTACACAGTATTGCGTTAATTCGACGTTCCAAGTGGCGCTATGACTCTGTCTTAAGTCTACAGCGTGAAACTGATTCTTTCATAAGTTGCCCGTGCATATAGACCTTACTTGCTGCCCATAGGATATGCGATGAGGCTACAGAGCCCTCATTTAGCAACATGTATGTGAGAAGATGCTGTTGCTATTTCCGTTTGGCCTTTAAATTTCCAAGTAGGCATCCATCACTGACTTGTTGGTGGCCTCAGAATACCCAGGCTCAAATCCAATTGGACGAGTGAGTGGTTGGAGAGACCATGTTCATGAATGTCGTAGGAGGTTAAGTTGGAGGAAAGCATATTGGCCATGAGAAAGTAGTCAATCCGCAAGTCAGTGCTGATAAGTGTGTCTCTTGCAATAGGGCCACATCTGGGGACGCGATCGCCAGATAGGCCAATATCTTTTTCTGTTTACTATAGCGGTTAAGACCATTCACATTCAGGGAGAGGATCCATAAGTCAATGGTGATCATGGTAATATATGATAGGCAATGAAGGAATCTAGCCAAAAAAAGTGATCCGAGAAGAGTTAGTAGGAAAAGGAGAAAAAGCCCAGTGGTGCTTCAGCGTAGACTACTAAAGGTAGAATCAGTCAGTACCACTCTAGGAGTTGTAAACTTTAGCCAGTGTTGTATGGCTTCCCCTGAGGTGAGGATCCACATAATGATCAGAACTGAGATAGGATGAGGGATGAGGATAATTCTTTTCTCTGAGTGAGTTTCAGGGGAGTATTTTACTTTTAACTGTATAGGACTGTATGCTGGTCCAAAAGGTCATTCTTAATCGGAGCCTTCCATGTCTAAAAGGCGCTGCAGTAAATACGATGAAATATTACTTAGTGAGGTATGGTTTGATATTATTGTCATTGGAATACCCTTATCGGAAATCAGGATTATTCTTGGGGTTTTTCTTGTCAATATAGTCGTTCGGGCCGATGGAGTGATTATCATCGAAGGTGCTGTCATAGTCAGTGCAGAAGATGATATGTCAATTAAAGACTTTGATGGCACTGTTTCTGAAGATGCTGCCAATGGTATTATCATTTATGGTGTTCTCATTTATGGTGGCACTGTCAACAGAGTTCTGATCAACAGTGTCATCGATGTCAAGACTTTCGTTGATGCAGTAATTTTCGTTGATAATATTGTCGACACCCGTGCTTTCGACGACGGTGGTTTCCTAGATGGTGTCAACATCAACAGTGAAGCTTGCCGGCAAAGATGAAGAAAGTTCCTTTGATAACTCCTTGATCATTTTCTTCTTCTGAGGAGTGTCTGGTTCAGAAGAATTTGTGGGATGCCTTTTTGAGGGTGTTTGTCCACTTAGAACAACCACATCTGAGGTTGGGCTCTCCTCTTCCTTTATGGACTTTTAAAAATCTTTTTGTAGTGGTTATTATGAGGCTGAAGATTGTACCACAGATATTTATTTTGAAGGACGTGCAAAAGAAAGGGAGCACCTGAGAGGGAGTCAGGTGTGACTGCAGCACATTGGTAGTGAACCCCAGCAAGTGCAGGAGGTTCTCAGTAGTCTGGAGGCCAGTGACAACTACCTGGGGTGAGCTCACCTTCAACAGCCAATTGTAGAGGTAGGGTAAAACTGGCACCCCTAACCTCCACAGAAATGCTACAACCACAGCCATCACCTAGGAGAATACCCGAGGGGCACTGATAAGACCAAATGAAAGCACAGCAAACTGAAAATGATCTTGGCCAATCATGAACCACAGGAGCATTTATTTGGGACGGGAATGAGAATGTATGCAACCATACAGTCTCCTGGTTCCAGGCCAGACAGAACATGAGCAAGAGTGAGCATCTTGAACTTCTTTCCCTTAAGGAAGAAGTTAAGAAGGTACAGGTCGAGGATAGGATGAAGGCATCAGTTCATTCTGGGCATCAGGAAGTAGTGGGAGTAGCAACTGCATCCTGCTTCTCATACAGGCTCAATGGCTGCCTTGGCGAAGAGAGCTGACACTTCCTGATGAAGCAAAGAGAGATAGCCGTAAGTGGGTGGCATGGGTGGGAGTGCGTACAGAAATGGGTGGGAGTGGCCCTTTTAGACAATTTGCAAAACCCATCGGGGGGATGTCACTGACTCCCAGTGGTGCAGGTGGTGGAGTATTCTGTCTCCCACTGGGTGCCCATGGTGTTAAAAGGGCAAACTAAAGCGGTTTGGAGGCTGTAGCTGCCAAGGAGCTGGAGGATTGGTTTGACTTCAGGCTAGAAGCCCCACATGGTCTGTGGAGACCGCATCCTCAGCCACCAAAATGTTGAGAAGTCTGTTGGCCATGGTGGATGGATGGATAAAGAAGGCCCTTCTGTGGCTACGAAAGGGATGAAAGGCAGACTGTGATTGACGATGGGCCATGGAAAGGCCCAAGTTCCCTGCTGTCCTTGAAGCACTCCAGAGCTGAGTCCATCTTATCTCTGCAGAGATGAGTGCGATCAAAGGGCATGTCCATGAGAAAGGCCTGGACATCCCCTGAAAAGACGCTGGTTTTCAGGCAGGTCAGTCTCAGTACCAACAACGAATTCACTCTACCCAGCAAGTCGGTCGTGACCAGCCTACATCGGATGGTGAACTGTGCTGCATCTCTGCCATTTTTTGCATTTCCCTGTGACAGTATGGCTCGGTCCTCCTCTGAGACCATTGGCAGCACTTGCGCAACCAAATCCCAGATCGTATGGATATATCGGCCCAAGAGGCATGCGGTGTTCCCCAATCGCAATGCTAGGCTGGTGGATGAGAAAACCCTTTTACCAAAGGTGTCCATCTTCTTGGATTCCTTGTCCGGTGAGTGGAAGGGAACATGCCAGGGTTAACTTGGGTCATGGAGGCCTGTACTACCAGGCTCTCCGAGGTGGGGTGCTGGATGAGGAAATTGAGATCCCCTGGAGTGGGGCGATGGCGGGGGGCAATTGTCCTATTCACAGGAGTCCCTGTGCAGGGCTTGAACCAGGTCCCAAGAAGGATATATGTAAGTAATTCATTAAAAGGGAGTAAAGGCTCAGATGGGGTAACTCCTGGCTGAAGCAATTTTGTCAAGACGTTTGTTTTGACTGCAACCGAGGGTAACTGAAGGTCCAAGATCTCAGCCACCCTCCTCACCACCATAGCAAATGAGGCACTGAGACCAAGCCAGTGTCTGGGGAGGTGTCCAAACCACGGGCATCAGCTAATTCCTCATACCAGTTGTCCTCATTGTCTTCTACAGGGTACTGATAATCATAACGGTCCTCAGAACCCCTTCTATTTGCCTACAAGCCCAGGCCTTTCAAAAGAATAAGGCACTGGCTCCGACATGTGGGGTCTGCCCCAGTCGCCGCCGGTTTGGCGTCAAATGACAACCATCGATTCCGTGTTGGAATCGGAAATGACAATGTGGATGGCGCCACCATGAGGCATCGGCATAGGAGTAGGAGCTCAGGAAGGTCAAAGTGACTCAACCGGTGCCACTCCAGATCCATCAATGGATCCAATGGGTCTGACTGGCGCCGGAGGGGACCAGCTGACAGAAGACAGGTTGGGGCCCCTCCCGTGCCTGTCGACCCGAAGGTGCTCCAGAGGGGGCAGGCAGCTCATATATGGAATGCATGGCCTCAGAGAATTCTTCTAACTGGCCAGGAGTCGCTCCGGCTCCCGGAAACCCTAGGAGGCGTGGAGGTGGCCCAGGTGCAGGCTCCACCACAGAGCTAGGCCTCAATTGCTGACGCTCCCTCGTCTCATCAGATGTCTTCTACGGACGTGGCAAAGTAGAAGATCCCTTTGACTTCTTGCTCTTCTTATGCCTGAGAGACTTAACCGATCTCACCCACGACTCAGACGATGAGCGCCTGGCGTGGCTCTGCAAACTATCTCGGTACCGTCCTCTTGACCAAATCCTTGAGCTCCGTGCGAACGCTCCTTCAAGGCCTTGGGATGCATGGTGCGGCAGTCGACGGAGGTCTTGGTGTCACGGTCACACTCCAAACACCAGAGGCAAGCCAAATGTGGGTCTTTCACCGACATCTGTCGGTGACAGGCGCCAACCGGTTTGAAACCGACCTTCCTGGCAGATATCCTAACACATCAGGAGACAAAGTCTTGAAAGAATCTCAATAAAAAGTTAAAAAAAGGGTCAGTCAAGAAAGACTTAGGGTAGTTCTTCCCAGATCTGCGCTGACTGGAGCGGAAAGAAAAGAACTGAAATAAGAACCATGTATGTCACTTTCAGTACAGACAACTCTGCGCGGGCCCAAACAAGGGCCTGTACCGGGACACAAGGGTACTGCTTAACAATAGTTTCCGGAACCAGTCTGAAACCAGGGGAATATTCTAAGGTAAGGAGTCTGCGGCTAGAAGTCTCTATCAGATATCCTATAACAATGATGACAACACGGTGTATCTTGGCAAATCTCTTTAACTGCCATCTCACAATAACAATCATATAAAGGAGGACCATAACATAGTCTATACGGAGAGAAAACTCATCCCCCTCACTCTTTTTCCAGAACTGTTATCACTTTCGGATCCATAAGATCACAGAGTGGATGGCCTCCTACACAGTCTCATAGAAAATCAGTTTGAGAATACATAAGAGAAATCAACAACACAATGAATGGACCATCAGGGCTAATCAGGGCTGCCAGCACAACATAAATTATAACATGCATTGGCATAGCCAATAGGTCTCGCTTTTGGGACCTCATAAGTGTTTAGCCATGCAACAGTTGCATAACTAAATACTTATAAGGTCCCAAAAGCGAGACCTATTGGCTATGCCAATGCTTGTGTCTGTTTATTACTGCTCTGTAGTAATGGCGGCGCAAGGGTGCCACCATTACTACATAGAAGTCATGAACAGGAAAAAAAAACGGGCTCACGGAGAACATCAAAGCGAAAGTGATCGCGATCTAACATCAAAGCGGCGAAAGTGAGGGGCCCGCGCCCGCGCACATGCACAGTAGCTCTGGGCTACAGAGGTAGCACTTTCAGCCCTCACAAAAAGTCTCGCCAGACCAGCACATGCGGTGGGTCAGGCAAGACCTAAAAATGCACATGTATCTCTCACACTTCCATCACACCTGCAAGTGCTGCACTCCACAACACAATCACTGCCCCTCCGTGGTCATCACACAGGACATAAAAACACTTCCATATAGGCTCAAAGCAAAGACAACACACTTCAAGTCACACACTCACATGGAATAACATGCGACCCATGTGGCCAAGCACTTCAATGTCCCAAATAGGAGTAGTAAGCACTATATAAATACTATAGTACAATAAGATAAAAACCTTTGGGTAATGCCTCTTGGTAGTGCACCTGCAGTTGGGAAATGTCTCTGGTTCTTCGTAATGCCTTTGGCACTGAGCTGTGCTTCTGTATCTGGTAATACTTTTTCGGGAGTACCTATGACTCGATAGATAGGTGTGAAGTGTGGAGCCACGGTACATGAAAGTGGGAATAAGCAACTACGGAATGAGCTATAAGAGCATGGAGCGAATAAAAAAGGTGAATGCTGTCAAACTGTGTCACTACACCATCATTTTCTAATAGTTTCCTTAATGCTAAAATGATAATAACAAGAATGTAAAATGAGAGATGTTGTAATACTTTTACACCAGCAATAAACTCCACAAATTCTGTACCATAAGTCATTTGAAGCGTAAATGAAAGTATGTTATCTTTGTATTTAAAGCATATACTGCATAAATTAATCACTTCTTGGTGCTACATCGGGGAGGAATTGGACTTATAAGGGACAAAGAGGCTGCCATTCATGAGTTAGTGATCACAACCCAACAAAATTAATATAAAGGGGCTTCAAACCACTTGGGTATAGTGATGTCGAGAGCCTCAAGGAATGTATTTATAAATTCCTGAATACAACAGAGTGTTGCAAAAGATAACATACTTACTTTGGCAAAGAACTTGATTTCTTGCTCGTGTGGAGACTTTTCACTTTTCCCACTGCTGACGATTGCCTCTGTAAATACACAGTGCATAGGTCATGCAACACAGGCATACAAAAACTCCTGGCATCATGAGCCACATTTTTAATAAAACATGCTGCTTCCTTTGATTACGGACCTTATTTGTATACCATTGCAAAGTCATTGTTGCCCTATAAATAATAATAATAGGTATATTTTCATAATATACTATACTCACTATGCAAAATATTTGGCTCTCATTCCATTTACCTTCATAGGCTACAATGAGCTGATTTACCCTGGTGAGGATTCAGGGCCTTATCTAGCTCTTGACGGGCAGCCGGCCATCTGCCAGGTCAGCGGATGGATGCCCTTTGAAGCCATGGTGGAGCACCTCTTGCAATATCTAGATATCTCCATCTATCTGCTGGGGATCTCTGTTCTATTAGAAGAGCTGCTTTCCAAAGAAGGAGTTTGTTTTCTGTGAATATAAATTAAATAGTTCCGCAACACAGGGATCATTTTCTCTGCATGTAGGGACCATTTTACATTTTCTTTGTCAGTTTCCACTATACATCGTATAGCGGAAAAGGGAAGGGAAAAATGAGAGATTGTCTTCCTACATTCAATGGGGCGGGACTATCAATGTGACGCAGTGGTCCTGTGCCAGACGGACCGCTGGGCCAGAGGATACCTATGCCCCAGCTCAGGGAGGCTCTGACAATGGTAACCCAGTGGTTCTTCCAACTGTAAACAGAGTGGGGGAACCACCGGTCTGACAGAGCAGGAGGACTGCTGGTTATGACATTCCTGACACTATGTCAAACCCTAAAGGAGTCCCTTTACCCTACAGCTGACACTTAAAGTTAATACACACAACCCTACAGTACTCACCCCCCCCCCCCCACTAAACCATTTCACCAGCTCCATAATCAAGATATACGGCATTCTCCCGATTGTGAAGGGGCGCAGTTTATATTATCATATACAAAGCACACTCTGTTCTCCAGAGTGTGAAGAGCTGCCATTTTTATTAGCATAAACTAGGCAAAGTAGTTACTTACCTTTGTTAGTGATCTTTCTTACCTTATGAATATCCCAGGAGTCAGACTGGAGCCGAAAACCTTTCAATCGCTCTCCCTGCCGGTAGGTTGACTGGCTCCATCTCTGCATGAACCAATGCATCCTTCGTGTTATTGGAGCAAAAGGAGCCCCACTGCGCCCTAATGTCGGTTTCCTATCCATTTTGTCCGACCTTTGAGACGAACAGGATGAGATCAACACCTTATCAGGAAGTTGCAGGGCAAAATTTAAACTCTGAACCTTTCTATAATGATTCTAGTACAAAAACCGTCTTCAAGAAGGGGAGGTGCGTGAGATTGGTGAAGGCCGAGAAGGTAGATAAAGTATTCACCAGAAAGACTGCTACCAAAGGTAAGTAACTTTTTCTTCTGATGGATACTTCTACCTGCAGATTCCTCATCTTTTGAATATATTTCCCAAATAAAACCTAAGTGGGAGGTGGGGCTTGAAGAACTGGTTCAACCATAGAGGATTTATTGTGCAAAGTGTCCTTCCACCAACACCTCTGAATCCAAACAGTAGCGGTTTGCGAAGGTGTGAAAGGAAGCATAGGTCACTGCATTGCTGTCCTGGGACCCCCCTTGACAGAGCTAAAGGTGAAAACTTTGCCCTGGCGGAATGAACTCTGATGCCCTCCAGATGTTTCTAGAGTACCAGAGCAAAAAATATTGTGTTGCACAAGATAATCCAGCTGGACAACGTTCTCTTTTGCATGAGTTTGCCTATCATCTTGCTGATGTAGCTGATGAAAGGCTGCTCATCAAGCCGGAAATCTTTGATATGGTCAACGTAAAAACTGACCGCCCTCGTACGGTCCAACCCGTGGAGCCTTTCCTCCTTCTTATTGGGATATGGAGGTGGGAAGAAGGTAGGTAAGATGATGGACTTCCCCCAAGTGAAAGGGTGAGACTACCTTCGGCAGGAAAGCAGCTATTGTTCTAGGGACAAGCTTTTTGGGGTAAAAGGGCGTAAAAGGAGGCTTGACATTCAGTGCTTGCAACTCACTGACACATCTAGCCGATTTAATGGCAGTCAGAAATTCACAACTGCCAACTGTGTAAGGGTTCAAATGGTTCACACATTCAAACATGGGGGCAAGATTAAGGTTGCATTGAGACATAATGGACAAGGAAGGGGGGAACATAATGGTGAGGCCCTTCAGAGACCTCATAAATATAGAGGACCTGAGCAGAGAAAGCTGGCCTTGGAGACACAGAAAAGCTAATAACACAGATAAATCGCCCTTTACCATACTTACTGCACAGCCATGCTGAGCCATTGACAGGGCAAACCGTAAGACATCCCATAAGTGGACCTTGAGAGGGTCTACAGAACTGTCCGAAAACTACGTGGCAAACCTAATACCCCTCGTAGAGCACACTGTTTTGGTGGAATGTCTGCAGTAACTTAAAATAACATCTACTATTTCAGGAGGAAAATGAAAAGCATTCAGGTGTCTCCACTCAATTTGCACTGTCTTCGGAGGTACTACTGGAGGGTCCTCATGTGCCAGCATGTGTGAAAGATGAGGAGAACACAGGAAGCTAGCAGGTCTGGCAGGTGCAAGACCAATAGGACTAGAAGATGTGCTCCATTCTGAAGCATCAGAATCATAGCCTGAATATCCTTTATCCTCTGAGGAGGGGGAAAGGCTCGATGTAGTGTCCTATACTGCCTCCATGAACGGGATACGCTGAAAGGGCTCCAGGTGAGACTACTGGCAACACCTTTGTGAAGATTCATGGAGTGGAAGTCAAGCCAAACAGGAGGACCACAAATTGGCAATGCATGGATTCTACCATGTTGTGTAGGTACTTCCTATGTGATTGCAAAATCGGTATATGAAAATACGCGTCCTGCAGATCAGCAGACACCATTCAGTCTTCAGCTTCCAGTGCCAACAACACCTGAGCCACGAAAAGCATCTGGAATTTTTCCTTGCTCAGGACCAGGAAGTACCGAAAGTAGCACCCAGGACCCTGTTCCTGCTCTGGAACCAATTTCACTGCCCCCTTCTTAAGTGAGATGTTTACCTCCTGCTGAAGGATGTGTAAGTGGTCTGCAGAGGGAAAGGAAGACGAGCTGGGAATGGGTGGAGGGGCCTGTTGGAAGGATACAGCTTACCTTGTTTTTATGCTCTGCATGACCAACTGGTCTGAAATTATGGCTCTCAGGCTTGTAAAAAGGAGAATACCAGTTCCCCAACAGGTGCCCAATGCTCCGACAAAGGGGAAGTAAGGCTACTTCCTTACCACCGGGAACAGAGGAAGAAAAGGAGGAGGGACGGAGAGGTAAGATCCAGCCTCTACCCTTGCCATGACCCGGTATTGCTTAAACAAGTGGTTCTGTTGCTGTTGTTGCTGCTGCTGGCCTTGCTATCTGCCACAAAAGGAGAAACCTTTGGTGAACACTGCCATTTTCAAAATTGTCTGTAGTCTTGCTGGTGGGTTTGGAGTCCTAGAGATCTAGCAGTGGCTCAAATATTCCCTGAGCACTCAAGGACCGAATCAGCCTTTTCTCCGAACAGAAGTCAACCATCAAGGGAAGGTCCATCAGTGTTGCTTGAATATCACTGCAGAAACCTGAGTTGTGCAATCAGGCGCCAAGTAAGTGCCCATCGCACGTGCCATGTCTAAGCCTGATTTAAGGACTTGTCTGTTTGAGGCCTGGCCATCCTAAACATGTCCAACATGAGACTAAAGACCCATTAAACATGTGCCATTAATAGATTTATGGGCCATGCTCCCTGCTGCAAACAACTCTTTGCCAATTGCTTTATACTCTTAGACTCTCAGTGTAAAGCAGTGGTAGGGAAAGCTCCAGGAGATAAACTAGTACCACCAGCTTTCCAGGAAGGGATGAGGAGAAAGCAAAGGTGGTTGCCTGCAGCTGGCCCAAATGACTGAATCAGTGATGGCTTGAGAAGTGGGGTGTAATATTTTCGCAAAGCTGTGATATGACATGGTTTCTAGTTGAGGGAGGCCTGATGGAGGACTATAATTCCCATTCATTGGATGTATCTGAGCCACTCAAATCTTTCTGACAAATCGGGATCCATGGAGCCAGACAAACCGTTACCATCATCTGTGGACGGCCTTGGGTCCACTAGAGGATCAAAATGCCCTCCAAAGAACAACCTGTGTTCTTGGACAAGCCTATGTGCATCCCTTCTGGATCAGTACTCAGAGTCCGGTAGATCTATTATGGGCAGAGGGGTTGGCACTGGTATTGATGGCATAGGAAAATCTGTCACTGGTAGTGTCAGTATAGGTGCCAGTGAAGGCTGGTCTGGAGTCAGGAGAGCTGGTAAAGACCCCATTGGAGCAATCATGGCCAAAAACATCATCAGCCTCAGTGCTGGAGGCGAAGAAATCAACAGCATTGGATCCTGAGTGAAGGAAATAGGCGACATGTGCAGGAGGGTAGCAAGCAGAGTGGAGAACCCCGCCAGCAGTATCCAGAAGGGCCCCTGGGGCACAAAGATGTTCCAGAGGGGACCATTGCCATATGAACCAAATAAAATGTAGCACTGAGGAACAACGAGGGGTATGCATCCAGAGCAGAGAAATCTGGGCATGGCTGAGGCCTGGTGTAGGTGCCACAGACGTTGATGGTCTTGGGGCCAGCGTCAGGTCTGAAGGGACTCATTTAAGCCTTGTGACTCCTTCTCAAGGAAATAACTGGTCCCTATAAGTCAAATGGAATGCCTGTTGGTTCAATTTGATTTATAGGGACCAGTTGAGAAGGAGTCACAAGGCTTAAATGAGTCCCACAGTGACTTTCCTTTGGAAGCTCAATGCCACTCAGAGTCATGGTGATGTTGTTTCCAGTGCAGAGATGGTGCCAGCGCCCTATACCAGTGCAAAGAGCTATCGAAAGGTTTCTGTAGTCTGATTCCTGAAATATTCATTGTGAGCAATCTGTAGGTTGAAGTATTCATCAGTTCTCCAGAGTGTGAAACATTGCCATCCACATCACCCTAAAATTGACTTATTCTATTCTACAATGTGAGGAGTTGACATCTGCATTACCATAAATCAAACATATTTTATTTTCCAAAGTATGAAGAATTACCATATACCTTATCATAAATAAGACAGTGAAGAGCTCCGTTTTACATTACAGGGAATGTTTACGACCCATAAGGCTGGCACAATGACATTTTTGAGGATGGTTATCTTACCCAAGTGTGCTATGAACTCTTGCGCTGAGTTGACATACTTTAATATCTTCTTCAAAAATTTAAAGGCAAATCTTTTCTCCATAGAAGAGGCATCCAATTCCATGTCCTTCAAACCCCTGAATTGAGAGTTCAAGAAAAGAAAGATCGTTATAGAGCATATTTCGTCCTTGCCCGCTTAGCCGCCCTTTTCCCGCTGCTGCTCCCCTGCAGCTCCTCCCCTGGCCGTTTCCGCTCCCCGCCTCCATGCCGCGCTTCCCTCCCCCTTCCCTATTTAATGGCGGCCGCTGCTTGGGGGTCTGAGCAGGACCACTGACCTCCTGGCCAGAGTCTCGTTCTCCGCCCCAGCAGCTCCGCTGTTACTTTGCCTGCCGCTGGCCCCGACGCCCCTCTCCTGGTATGCCCACTTTGTCTTTTTTCTCTGTCTCCTGTATTGATTGTGCCTGCTGTTTGTTTTGATTGTGCCTGCTGTTTGTGATTCTGTTGTGATTCTGCTGACCAGAATATTTTTGCCTTTTTTCGTTTTTGTGCTGTTATTGTTGTGCCCTTGTTTTTTCCCTCCTTGCCCGCTTCACTGCCCTATTCCTGTGACTGCTCCCCTGCGGCCCCTCACCCCTGCCATTCCCACTCTCCACCTCCCAGCTGCGCTTTCCTCCCCCATCCCTATTTAATGACAGCTGCTGTGCGGCCGCGCTGCTGGCATGCCGAAGGCGCACCAAAGGCAAGCCCGTCTGCGTGGTCCGTGACCCGGCCGCGACCAGCACCAGGGACCCTGGATCTCCAACCTCCCACCGCTACGACTCAGCTACCATCCTCCCACTCAACCCCAGAAGGAACAACTGCCAGCTGGCCACGCCGAACACCACGCACGGCCAATTTGCCTGCCATCACTGCCACCAAACCTTCACCACCCTCCGCACCCCCACGGCTGCCGCCCCCACAACGGACGCCAGCACCCCTGAAGCCCTGAGATGCTTCCTCGTCAATGTGCGCTCCCTGCACAGACACGCTATAGAGATCTGGGACCTCCTCGACACCCTCTTGCCAGACATCACCTTCTTCACAGAAACTTGGACCAACTCCACCTCCACCCTACGAGGCACCCTAGCCTACAGACCTCCTGGACCACATACCACGTTCACCACGACCATCGCTGACCTCACTGCGCCCCACGTCATCGCCTCCATGGACTACATTCTTATTGGAGACCTCAACTTCCACCTTGACAACCTCAGCGACCCCAACCCCGCCACTCTCCTGGACAACCGTGCCAACCTCGGACTGAAGCAACTCGTCCCCACTCCCACCCACAAGGCAGGACACACCCTTTACCCCATCTTCGCAGGAGGTAACAACATCCACTTCAGCCACAACATGCAACTTCAGCCACACCATGCAACTCCCCTGGATGGACCATCACTGTGTACACTTCCACGTCGACAAACCCACCGCCCTCAAACCTGCACCCTGCCCTCCGCGGAAGAACTGGAGCAAGGTGACTGAGGAGCTGCTCAACTCCACCCTCAACCGCGATGCCCCCTCTACCTCAACCAACGCCAACGTCGTAGCCAAAGAACTTCACAAATGGATCACCAACTGCGCAGACGAGCTCGCTCCCCTATGCAACCCTGACAGACAGCAGCCCAGAAAAGCCACTTGGTTCACCGCCGACCTCCAAGAATCCAGGTGCACCTGCAGACGGCTCGAGAAGAACTGGATAAACAGCAAATCTCCGGAAGACCGGACCACCTACAAGAACGCCATGACAGAATACCACCAACGCATCAGATCCACCAAAAGGACCTTCATCCAAACCCCCCAGCGAAACCAAGGACATCACCCCCTCCCAGAACCTCTGCACCAAGCTCGGCTCCTACTTCCATCTGAAAATCAAGTGCCTCTACGACGACTCCAATGACCAGACACCTTATTCCGAAACCAATCGCCCCCCCTCCAGCAACACCAGACAACCCACCATCTCCTCCTGAACTCCAATCACCACTGAAGAAACCACATTGACCATAAAAGGTATTCACTCAGGAGGCCCAACGGACCCCTGTCCCCCACACAGACAGAGCCGCCGACACCTTCGCACCGGAACTACAACGAACCATCAACACCACCTTCGAAACTGCCACCTTCCCAGATGACTGGAAATGTGCAGAAGTCAGGCCCCTACTCAAGAAGCCCTCAGCAGACCCCACAGCCCTCAAGAACTACCGAACCATCTCCCTCCTCCCCTTCACGGACAAAGTCACAGAGAAGACCGTCAACGTCCAACTAACAAAATTAATCGAAGAGAACTCCAACCTCACCCCTCCCAATCCAGATTCCGCAGCAACCACAGCACTGAGACCGCCCTACTCGCCGCTACAGACTACATCCGCACCTTCCTCGACCAAGGACACACCGTGGCCCTGATCCTACTCGCCCTTTCTGAAGCCTTCAACACCGTCTCCCACCGCACGCTCACCGCCAGACTCCCTGAACCTGGCATACAGGGATCCGCCCTTGACTGGTTCCGCTCCTTCTTCACCGGCAGAACCTAAAGAATCAGACTTCCACCCTTCCTCTCCGAACCCACATAGATCAACTGCGGAGTACCCCAAGGATCATAACTCAGCCCCACGCTCAACATCTACATGGTCCCCCTCGCTGCCATCGTCAGACATCAAAGACTCAGCATAGTATCCTACGCCGACGACACCCAGCTCATCCACTCCCTCACCAAGGACCCCATCACCACCAGACTCAACTTCCAGGAAGGAATGAAGGACATCGCATCCTGGATGAGCAGCAGCTGCCTGAAGCTCAAATCGGAGAAGACAGAGATCCTCGTCCTTGGATACTCCCCCTCTGCATAAAACAGGCCAATGCAAAATTTTGCACAATTTTATTTTGCAGGAGGCTGGTTCGAGAATAAAGTGGCTTGTGGAAACAGAAAATGTCACACAAGAGACATTTTGTCCTTGAACCAGTGCCATTGTTAAACCCTGAATGACTTCTGAATGTGAGATGTCCCATCACATTCAATGATCTTACAAGATACTGGGACATTTTATTTCACAAAATTGCAAAATGTCCTGATATTTTCATGAAATCTCACTAAACAAAAGTTTGCACTTTTGCACAAGCAAAATGTGGAGAACTGTTAACACTCATGGGTAAAGGTAAACCTGGTGAAAGTGAATGAGATTTTTGATAGCACAAAGCTAAATTAATTATTTTCTGCAGCAGGTGAAAGACAGATACTACTAATGAGTGTGCCTCAACCCTACTTATGAAGTGGGCAATGAAGTTGGGACTCTGCTTATGGAAGCATTGCCTTCTTTGCAGGGTCTGCCAAAGAGAGTGCCATATATGTACCAATTTTTACACATATTAAAGTATAAGAAAACAACTAAACGAAAAGGGTGTGTGTAAGTATTATATAATGGGTAATGAACATGAAAATAGAGAAGGCAATAAGGGCGTGTGCTTAACCTTAACTTCTGACCAGTATAGAGCTGGAAGGACTACGGAGTAGGGGTGGGAATGTTATTTTTGACACGCAGACTGTAAATATACCCATTCTGTAAGTACTGTTATTGTGATACCTATACCTGTAACCACGGTCTACATTGCTGTTACACCTACTGCAACTGCTGTATATACAAGATATCGTAGTTGGTTATTCTAGCCTGGATCAATGGTATGCACCCTAAAACTGCATATTTTTCGACATGTCAGGATGTTATGCATGACAATCAATAAAGTATGTTTTCAAATAAAAAAGAAGAACAAGTTACTTACCTTCGGTAACGATGTATCTGTAAGAAACATTAGTTAGTTAGATTCCTCACCTTAGAATATCCCCAGGCGTCAGACTGGATCCGGAAGATTTTTCGTCAGCAATACCCCTTGCGCGTCGCTAGGCGTCGTCTGCGGCTCCACATCCGTCGTCGGCGACGTGCGCCGGAATGACGTCGTCGGAGTACTTAGACGCCGCCCTCGCGCGCTGACGTCAGTTCTTGTACATAGCTTTCCGCGCCAGGAACGCAGAGCCATGCAAAGACCGACACTGGTGCCAAAAATAAAATCTAGGGGCCTGAAAAGGATAACCTTAACCCTAGATGTCAGTTCGCAGAACGGGGAGGATGGGTGGGTCGGTGAAGAATCTAACTAACTAATGTTTCTTACAGATACATTGTTACCAAAGGTAAGTAACTTGTTCATCTGAAAGAAACACGTTAGTTAGATTCCTCACCTTAGAATAGATACCCAAGCAATACCATCCCCGGTGGTGGGTCTGCGAACCAAGATCACACCAGAAAGTCCTGGAGGACAGAACGGCCAAAGAAGCCATCCCTCCGGACTTGGCTGTCAAGGCAATAATGCCTGACAAACGTGTGTAGCGAAGCCCACGTCGCCGCCTGACAGATGTCCTGCAAAGGGACACCCCGTCCCAAAGCAGTAGTAGCCGCTGTGGCCCGAGTGGAATGGGCGCGCAGCCCAACAGGAGGGTCCTTTTTTGCCAAGGAATAACAAATTTTGATGCACAAAACGACCCACCGAGAGATGGTCCGTTTGTGCACAGCTTTCCCCTTCTTAGCACCCACGTATCCAACGAAATGTTGGTCGTCCACCCGGAACTGCTTTGTGCGGTCCAAATAAAAGGAGAGCGCACGTTTTGGGTCCAGACGGTGGAGCCTCTCTTCCTCTTTGGAAGGATGCGGAGGCGGAAAGAAGGTGGGCAAAGTGACAGACTGCCCAAGATGAAATGGAGTCACCACTTTCGGAAGAAAGGAGGGACGAGGCCGAAGGACAACCTTGTCTGGATGAACAGAGAGAAAGGGAGGCTTTGAAGATAAAGCCTGGAGCTCACTCACCCGTCTAGCCGAGGTGATGGCTACCAGAAAAGCAGTCTTAAGCGTCAGCACACGAAGAGGACAATTATGAAGAGGCTCAAAGGGAGCACACATTAGAAATGTGAGAACAAGATTCAAGTCCCACTGAGGCATTACAAAAGGGACAGGAGGGAATGTGTGAGTAATGCCTTTTAGAAAGCGTGTAACAACAGGGGACTTGAAAAGAGAAGGCTGATCAGGAAGCCGCAAGAAGGCAGAGATGGCAGCAAGATAACCGTTCAGGGTGCCCAGGGCAGAGCCCTGCCGGGCCAAAGAAAGAAGAAAGAGGAGAACCTCAGAAAGAGGGGCGGAAAGGGGATCCACAGCCTTTGCTGTGCACCATGCCACAAATTTGTTCCACCGGCAGGCGTATACCGTCTTTGTGGAGGGACACCTGGCTGCCAGAATGATATTACAGACTTCAGGAGGCAAGTCAAATGGCATCAACTGCCGCCGCTCAATCTCCACGCATGGAGGTGGAGGCTGGACAGGTTCGGGTGGAGGACCGTCCCCTGCTGCTGCGACAGAAGATCCTCCCGAAGGGGCAGACGTATCGGAGGATCGGTCAGCATACTGAGTAGCTCGGGATACCAGTACCTTCGTGCCCAATCCGGAGCCACCAAGATGACTTGGGCCCGGTCGTGCCTGATCTTCTTCAGCACTCTGGGCAGAAGTGGTATAGGCGGAAAGGCGTACAACAGACCGCAACTCCACTCGTGACGAAAAGCGTCGCCGAGCGAGTGCCGCCTTGGAAATTCCAACGCGCAGAACTGCTGACATTGCGCGTTCTCTTCGGTGGCGAATAGATCTAACCAAGGCTCTCCCCACTGCTGAAAGAGACCTTGCGCCACTTCGGAGTTCAGACGCCATTCGTGATCCATCATGCACCGGCGGCTGAGTTCGTCTGCTCTGGCGTTCAGAGAGCCCGCCAGATGTTGAACCACTAGGGTGACGCCCTGGTGTTCCAGCCATGTCCAGAGGCGCAGAGCCTCCTGACAAAGGGTCCACGACCCCACCCTGCCCTGTTTGTTGCAATACCACATGGCGGTGGTGTTGTCCGTGAACACCTGCACGACACTTCCCCTGACAGAGGGAAGGAAGGCTTTCAGTGCAAGTCGGATCGCTCTCAACTCCCAACAGGTTGATGTGGAGACGAGACTCCGCCGGAGACCAGAGGCCTCTGATCTCCGCCTCTCCCATATGGCCACCCCATCCCAGGAGGGACGCATCCGTCACTACGACATGCTCCGATTGGGGAAGGGAGAGGCTCTTGCCCTTGACCCAATCGCGGTCCGTGAGCCACCACCGCAACTGCTGTGCAGTGCCCTCCGAGATCAAGACATGGTCGGACAGGTTGCCGTGATGCTGGGCCCACTGAAACTTCAGGTCCCACTGCAGAGCCCGCATGCGCCGCCTGGCGTGATGCACTAGTAGGATGCAGGAGGCCATCAGCCCCAGAAGCCGCAACACTAGCCTGACCGAAACCCAGGATAGAGGCCGAAAGATGGGAATCAGGGCCTGTATATCCCGGACCCGCTGTTCCGGTGGATGGACCCGGAACTGCGCCGAATCGAGAACCGCTCCGATGAAGAGGAGCTTCTGAGAGGGACTCCGGTGTGACTTCGGCACGTTGATGGAAAATCCCAGCAAATGCAGGAGATCCGCCGTAGTCTGGAGGTGGGAGACGACTGTCTGGGGCGAGCCCGCCTTCAACAACCAGTCGTCGAGATAGGGGAAGACTGGAACCCCTGATCTGCGCAGATGAGCTGCGACCACCGCCATCACTTTCGTGAACACCCGAGGGGCACTGGTGAGGCCGAAGGGGTGCACGGTAAACTGAAAGTGCTCTTGGCCCACCGTGAACCGCAGGTAACGCCGGTGGGCCGGCAGGACGGGGATGTGGAAATATGCGTCCTGCAAGTCCAACGCTACCATCCAGTCTCCGGGGTCTAGGGCAGCTAGAACCTGAGCCAAAGTTAACATCTTGAACCTTTCCTTCCGGAGGAAGGCATTGACGTTCCGGAGGTCCAAGATAAGGCGTAGGCCCCCTTTGCCCTTCTTGGGAACCAGAAAGTAGTGGGAATAACAACCACGACCTACTTCTGGGCTCGGAACGCGCTCGACGGCCCCCTTGGCCAAGAGGGCCGAAACTTCCTCGTGGAGAAGATTCAAATGATCCCCCGAGATACGGTGGTGCTGCGGTGGCATGGCTGGAGGGGTCGTCTCGAAGGGGAGGGAGTAGCCCCTTCGGACGATTTGCAGCACCCACCTGTCCGATGTGATGGACCGCCAGTGGAGCAGGTGATGGCGAACTCTGCCGCCCACTGGCGTGGAATGGGCCTGAAACCCCGGACTAGGAAGGCTTTGAGGCGGATGCTGCCGGGTGGCTGACCTCGTCGTCCTCCAGAACCGCCTCGGCGGAAACCACGTCCGCGACCGCGTGCAGGTTGGTTCTGCGGCTGGTGGCTAGGCGCACGTGAGGAGGCACCCCTTCCTTGGCCACAAAAGGGGCGAAAGGCGGAAGTTTGCGACCGCGGGGCCGAGAGGCCCAAGGACTTGGCCGTAGCCTGGGAGTCCTTAAAGCGATTCAGCGCACTGTCCGCTTTCTCGCCAAAAAGGCGAGTGCCATCAAAGGGCATGTCCATGAGAGTGCTCTGGACATTACCCGAAAATGAGGTGGACCGCAGCCAGGCGTAACTTCGAAGCGCCACTGTGGTAGAAATGGCCCTACCCAGCGAGTCCGTAGTGTCAAGCCCACATCGGATAGCATGTCGCGCTGCATCCCTCCCATCGGCCAGAGCCTGGGTAAGTCGTGTCCAGACCTCCTCCGGACACAGGGGCAGCACGTCCTCCACCGCATCCCACAGAGAGTGGGAATAACGGTCCAAGAGACAGGTGGTGTTCAAAGACCGCAGGCCCAAACTAAGGGAGGAGAACAGCTTCTTGCCAAACTGTTCCAGTCTCTTGGAATCCCGGTCCGGCGGGGCGGTCGGGAAGGAGGATTGGGAGGTAGAGGCCTGGATAACCAGGCTCTCAGGGGTAGGGTGTTGGGACAGAAAACTGGGGTCGCCCGGAGCAGGGCGGTGGCGCCTGGCGACGTTCCTGTCTACAGGAGGAACTGTGGAGGGCTTGGACCAGGTGCCCTGCAGAACGTCAATGAGGGCCTCATTGAATTGCAGCAGAGGCTCAGTGGAGCTTGCTGCAGACTGAAGCACCTCAGTAAGGACGTTAGTCCTCACAGCCATGGCAGGCAGCTCGAGCCCAAGGGCTGCGGCCGCCTTGCGCAGCACCACAGAGAAAGCAGCGCCCTCCTCCGAAGCCACAGTCGGAGGAGAGACGAATCCAGTGTCCGGAGAGGTATCCAGGCCACTGGCCTCCCCCAGTTCATCTGCCCAGTCCTGTGACATTTGAGCCTGAAGGGCCATAGGATCCTCGGATCCCTCCCAGTTGTCCCCATCATCCGATTCCTGGTATACAGGAGGAAGGTACGGATCCGGGTGATAGACATAATGTGTCTCCAGCGGCACCGAACGCGGCGTCCATCGACGCCGTATCGGCCCCGGGCCCGGAGTGGGGCTGAACTGGGGCTCGACGTCGAGCGGAGTCGACGTCGGCGGTGGTACCGGTGTCGACGCCGGCGGAGGAGGCGTGACGAGGTCGACCGGCGTCGGTGGGGACTCGGGAACGGGTCCCTCGGGCGCTTGCGGCGTCGAGGCCGGAGCCGTCAACGGCGCCGGGGCCACCGGCAGGCAAGGCAGCCCAGTCGGGTCCGCGGGGCCCGAAGGCGCGCCAGCGGGTGTCGACGGCGGAGCCAGGCTCCTCATGGCCGAGAGGAAGGCACTGACTTCCGCCGGCGTCGCGTCAGTCCCAGGGACCGGTGGGTATGGGGACTTGCGCGGCGCCTGCGGCTCCGCCAGAGCCGCGGGGGTGGAACCACCCTGACCCTCGGCCGAGTCGCGCGACCGGCGAGGGGAGTCCGAAGAGCGGTGTCGCCTCTTGGACTTCTTGGAATACTTCGACTTACCCGAAGACTTGGATCCCGACGACCGATGGTGACGTCGGCTGCGGCTCCGCAACCGATCCTTGGACCTCCTCCTGGACCGGGATCGAGAGGCGCGTGGAGCCTAGTGGCGAATCTCGAGAAGCTTACGGGACCGCTCCCGACTAGCCTTCGAGGTCAGGGCCTTGCAGTCCGAGCACGACTCCGCGTCGTGGTCGAGGCCCAAGCAGTAAAGGCACCGGCGGTGATGGTCCGTAACTGACATCAAGCGGCTACAGTCAGCACAGGCTTTAAAACCAGGCATCCTACCGGCACCGGAGTGGAGACAGGATCAAAAAGGATCAAAAAAGTTAGTCAAAAATTGACTAAAGGGGTAGCTCTCCCGGATCTGCGCTTACTGGCGTGGAAAAAAGAAGAACTGACGTCAGCGCGCGAGGGCGGCGTCTAAGTACTCCGACGACGTCATTCCGACGCACGACGGACGCGGAGCCGCAGACGACGCCTAGCGACGCGCAAGGGGTATTGCTGACGAAAAATCTTCCGGATCCAGTCTGACGCCTGGGGATATTCTAAGGTGAGGAATCTAACTAACGTGTTTCTTTCAGATATAAATAAATAACATCTGAGCAGTACTTTATTTGCAAAAAATACATTCAGATGTCAAATGTTTTTTATAAGAGCCCACAATATACACTGCTGAATATGAGAGTTACCAAATTCAAAGTAGTCTAGACTTGCTTCCAGTTTATTCATTTTTCTTCCTCCACCCTATATTTCTTTTTTCCTTCTTGAAGCTTCGTTTTCCACATGCTTTCTCTTTTTATCACAGTTTTCATACCTTTTTCTTCCTCCCATTACATTCCTCCCTTTGACTATTCTAGATCAAAGACTGATCATGAAAAGTATGTCATGATCCCCAAAGGAAGAACATAGAAAAGGTGCTATGTGGGCTCAAGTACACTAGTACGGGCATTACACAGCCCCCTGCAGCTGTGGCCTGTGCAGGTAAGAGTGGTGGGGCAAGACTGAGGGGAGAATTCGACAGATGACCACGAGGGAAAATTAAATGAATAAATAATTTTCCCTCATCGCCGTCTGTCAAAATCCCCCCCGTCCCCACCGCCCCACCGCTCTTACCTGTACGGGCCGCGGTTGGTCCCCTGTGGTGCATGGGAGGGCCTGAACCCTCCAAGAGGCCCCTCAAACCTTAAGGGTCCCCTATTCTGCCCAAGGCTCTCAAAAATATGGAAGACTCAAGAGCCCCAATCACAGTTTACAGGGAGGGCCCCATTGTTTTGCATTATACCACTGTTCACTAGCCTGAATAGTCACAAAGGGAATCATGTCACCTCATGTCTTCTGACTGCCAAATGTAAGATGAATATTAGCATCTAAGAAAATGGGTCTGCCAGTTGAGGCAGGATCACCGAGAATGACAGAGACTGTCAAGCTTATTGATCACCCTTGGGTGAAGTAATCATTTTTTGGCTTGAAGAATTACACTTACAGACTTTCAATTGTCTTAAAGGAGAGGTTACAGCATAGGATGTGGTATGTTTTTTAGAGTATACTCACACCTTCTGTTTAGCGTTCATCTGAAATGGGAATAGTGTATAGGGAGGCTCATATGACAGAACAGAGATACTCACTGCTATAAGCCTTCCATCCCACTCTTTCAGAGTTGTGGGAGATTCCTGCAGCCAAGGATTGAGACTCAGCTATGCTGCAATGTCATTGTGTAATGTGAGATTAGCACAGGCTGATTCACTACCATACAAAAATCCATCATTAAAGAGTAAGAAGCATGGTGGCTGAAGGGGGAGATCACAGATTTGCATTGTGGGCAGGGACACTGAGCTAACATCAATCAGACCAAAAGTGATGACAAGGGGAAGAGAACAGAAAGAAGAGAGAAATAAAGTATGCCATGTCAGAATAAGAGAAGCTAAACACTAGTGACCGTGTGCAGGGATGAGGAGCACAACGTTTTGTAAACCTGTTCCCCTTAGTCCGTCTACGTCTCCAAGGTGATGCCATTGTCTTGTGGTGAACATGATGGATGCTGAGTACTGTGCTGCAATTCCCCCTAGAGGCTGTTAGTAAACACATATGAGGATGGTTTAAGTTGATGTCAACATTATTCTTCCTGGGTTTATGTGCAGAAGTTATTCTTGTAACTAAGATACATTTACTTCAATAAACATGCTTAGTCTACTTGAACTACGTAGACTACCTCAACATCTAACTGCAAACATGGCAAATACAATAGAGTTATTTTAAACAAAATCTGTTACCTGGATATAGCGTAGCCGTTTACTTGGAGGAACCTGAATAACTCCTGTGCTTTCTCTTTGTCTCTCGACTTCTCTTTCGCCGTCAGTGTATCATAAGGAACCAGCAAAGGATGAGTGCCACCACCTGGAGGATGGAGATGAAGATTTGTCATAATCCACAAGATCTATATGCCACAACCAGTTTGGCAGTTTTTTTTCATTTAGCAATGCTTCTCCTTGGTTCCACTCCTTGCTTTGAGTTTTATTCATGTTACAAGTTTAGCAACTTAAGTCTCAGTAAAATACTTCTTAACGATTCTAGTTTAATTAGACTTCCAACAAACTGTTTTGTTATAATCTACCTCCAGGATTCCAGAATGTGCTCAAATTCCATAGATGTGTGGCACTTGTGAAGCCCCATCAGAGGATGTCTGCAGGCACATCACCAATGCATATGTCCAGACATTTCTCTACTTCATCAGATCTCTCCTAAATGCTTTACAGATTCTTTACTTCATCTACCACACATAGTGTTGAATTTCCACAGTGGCAGGCATGAATAGTGTATGTAATTTGCACACCTATCAAAACTACCATAGGAAATTTTGCAATAAACATATATTTAAACTACATAACCTCATCCTCCCAAGCCTGCATAGTTATTTTGCTGAACATCACAAGGAAATAACTGTTCCTATTCTAGGAAAGTGGCAAACAAATTCCCAATAACATTCTCTTTATCTCCATAGTGCAATTTTACACTCAATGGCTGTCTTTGTCTCTTTTCCCAGGCATGTCTCTGTCCCCTAGCTCACTTCCAGTAGAATCAAACCTTACTTTTCTGACAACTTATGGAATACACTTAGCACACTACCCATAGCTCCCTTTCCTTGAACTAGCACTCCACCTCCCCACTTTCAACTACACTCAACTACTTCCAACTACTTGTCACACAGAATTGACCTCAGACCAACCCATTTCCCTCCAGCCCGTTCTACTTCACATTATAGATGTCAGGAAGTAGAAATCCTAGTTCTTCTTTTGGGACCTCAACTCAATAGCTCTCGTTATCAGATACCACAGTATGAATTATTTTGTTTTCATCCTGTAGATTCTTCCATTGAACTTGGCCAATGACATTTAATCTAATTATTTGCCCGCCTTTAGCACTCTCCAAACAGAGACCCAGCCTGATGTGGGTCATGATTACTAAAAGGGACCCCTAATGTTCTTCACTTGAGGATCTAGTCCCCTCAGGTCCCTTACAAGAAGATAATGAAGAAACATTTGGTTGTACCGTGTCGCTATATACCAGGAATTATGTTTATTGAAGCTATTATCCTGATGTTAAGTACAGAGAGCCCCAAATCACTGGAACACTCTTTTCCAATTATCCAATTGTGTTGAGAGAATGCGTGCATTTTGCAAATATACCCCTGGTAAAAGGGATGTGTGCTTGTAATGGGGATTGTGACCATGCTGAGACAGTGAATGTGGACTTGCCCATCGACATACCCTACAGCTTCTTTCTTCTATAAAAGGGGAATACATAATTCCTTACTAAAGCATCCCTCTCCACAAAGTGCTAGAAGGAGCTGTTGAAGATGCCTTCTCCGAGTAAACAGTAATAACTTATAGAGAGTATGAAGCTGAAAACATCAAATTGTTTCAGTCTCTGTGAGCTTCATCACCTAAGGATACATATCAGGTCCCCTTCCTGATAGTCTGGCACCCAAAAGCATGGACACTGCATTAAATTAAATTGGCACCGAACACTCATCTAGATCCAGTGTAACCTGGATAAGTACTGACTTCTAAGTGTTACAGGGATTGTGAAAGGGGAAGTTTGGAAAGAAATTCTCCAGAAATCTTAGCAAATTGCACTTTATTGAATAGAACTGCAAATTTGTTGTAGCTGAAAGAGGTGCTTGGTTAGTATCATCTCTTCCTGGCGTGCCCTGACTGATGTACTTTACTCTATCACAGATTCAAAATATTTTATATATATGAAAAAACCTGATAAAAGCATACACTTTAAAAAAAAAATTTCATACAATCCTGGAGGATTTGATATGGAAGTTCACACACCAAATGCCAGGAGTTGTGAAAGGGATATCTCTTTTACTACTTTAGAAGGGATATGACTTCTTGTTCCAGCCCTAGCTCTTCAACAAATTTATATTTTCTATACAGGGATTTTAAGGAAACAAAAATGTTTGGACTTAGAAACTGGACATGGGTCTTAGAGACCTGTTACTTTGCATTCCTGCCACTCTCTCTTTATTACCTCTAAGACAAAAGACAGCAAGGGCAATGTACGAAAGCTAAAAGGCTAACCAGGGCTAATTCTGGATACCACAAGCTGAACCCAAACTGAAGTCCTTGTCAGGTCGCAATCATATTGAAGATAGTCAAGTGCCTAGCTGCTAAACAAAATGATCAAAGTTTGTGTTGCAGGACGGTACATTATGCTCTAGGTAGAAGATTTGGCCTGTATGGCAATCACATGCGTGGTCATAGAGGTCAGATTGGTTATGGTACCACCACTGCTGAGCCTACTGAGGCGCAAACAGCCTCAACCCTCCCAGAGGTCCGCACACATCATATTTTGAGCATAAAGGTGGGAAGTATAAGTATACATAATGGGCATGAGGGGAACGTCTATTTGGGGAGGAGGGTGGGCCACATGTGTATGTATGAAGGATAACAACACTGGAGAACAATTACCGGTAAGTAACTTTTTCCTTCTTGAGCACCACAGCTTTCATAGATTCATATGCTTGACTTTGACTAGCAAGCAGTATTAACAGTTTAAATCCATAAACATCAATATATGCGGGATAAGATAGAAAGGTACACTTTATTTAAAAAGATGATGGAGAACTGCCTGTGCCACCACCGTGTTTGTCTGATCCAGCTTCCAAGCAGTAGTGCTTAGCCAAGTTGTGCCTGTTTCTTCATGTTGCTACTCAGCAAATATCCTTGCATAGAGCACTGTTGATGTTGTCGTAGTACTAGAAGAATGGGCTGTGTGTGTCCCAGTGAGTAATCGTCCAGCTTTTAGATGGCAGAAAGCGATCATTGCAGTGATCCATCCATAAACTCCTTGTTTTGAGACCAGAAATCCTTAACAGAGAAGGAGACTAGCAAATGGTTTCGTTTTCTGAATTATTCAATTTTATCTAGGTAGAAATTAAGACACATAATGACAATGAGCAAATGTAATGTTCTGTAGGGTGAGTTTTAGAAGAAAGCTTTACATATTATAGGCTCACTCACATGAAATTCCATGCGAATTTCAGATTAGTTTTAAGACTAACCTTGAGCTTGGTAAATTGTAAGTGACGTTCTGTGATTGTGAAAGCTTGAATCTAGGTTCAGAAATTTAAATTAGACCTGTGTAATTCATGTGATTTTCGAAATTTCACCATATCGTTTGTACGCACAACTCCCCAAAATAAACTATTATACCACTTCAAGTAATTACGAGCCATTCGCATTAAAAAATTACTACAAACGAGGCATTCTCGGTGATGCACAGGAACAACAGAACGTGAATGGCTGGTGTTTGCGGTGCTTTCATTTTTCTGCACTGTTTATGTGCAAAATGTGCCCTTGTCTCAAAAAATTACTTGAAGACACATTTTGAGCGAAAATACAGCACAAATTGATGCATCTTTATTTCATGTAATTATGTGTAATATCACTTTAATTTTGGCAACATTTTGTGTATTTATGCGCTAGTATATTATGCACATTTTGTACAGCCTTACTTCTCACTCACTATCCTTTGCAATATTTTGGTCAACAAAGTTACTGTCTTCCAAGTAAGTTATTGGCAGAGTCATTGATGGAAGAAGAACTCAAAATGAACCCGACAAGAATTCCTTGATGAGTCGCTGCAACCATAAGGATGGCTCTAATGGAGATCGTCTTTAGAATGAATTTGCGTTCAGATTAACTTTTATTGATGTAGGTTTCAATCTGGATTTAGTCTGATCTAACAAGTAGGGTAGGATCTGGTGCCCTTGAAAAACTCTAAAGAGCACGACACACAGAACTTCTTCCATTAGCAGAATAGGTTTTGTTATTGGGCAGAGCTATGGACTGTGCCATAATGCAGGGACATCTTAAGGATTTTAGGGGCCCTGGGCCAAACACATTTTGGGGGGACCATGTTCAGGAGAGCTTTGAATCTATGATCCAGTTTTAGTTGTTTCATTCCCTGTTTGGCCAGATCACTGCACAGGCACACTGGTCTGAAATCAAATTGTATTTCCATCAAATATTCGGGGATAGCGATGTGTGTTTTCAATATGGTCATTTCTCCTATGTGAGGTCCTGTTTTGATCTAAAACAGTGATACTGAAAGTATGGCCTGGGGACCGAACACGGCCCTCCTGACTTTTAGATACAGCCCCTTCGGTTAACAGCAGTACTGGGCTACTGTTTACTTGAATTAGGCCTAATATTAAAAAGTTCTTAAATAAACTGGCACCCTTTTGATTTCAATTTAATTGAAGTCATAGAAAGGAAGTAACTAAGGTTTCCTGCACCATTTAACTTTAGGAACACTTCGGGAATAATGTCTCTTCAAAATTCTAAAAGTGTACTTTATTAACATGCAAAACTGTTTCCACCTTAGTACATCGGATTATATCAGTGCATTGGGAAGATATACATTCTTTTAAGTGATATTTTTTAAACATGAATTTAGGAAACATTCATGCTTCCTTCTACCCACACAGACATCAATCGTAATAGTGAACTAAGAGGCAGGTCACTTGTTATGGGCGCTCTTTGGGTAGCCTGGGTTGCTATTATGCATAGACAACATTATAGTTTATTAAATCATACACAGGAGAAGGTTTTATATAGCCCACATCCCGAAGTCATGTATTTTTAGGTCCTCTTAAATATGGTAATAAAGAAAACGGAGGGAAAGTGAAATAAGACAATTGCTCGGAATCACACAATTTTGTCAAGTGGGGAAGCTGGGATTGAACCCAGGTTTTGTGGTTTCACATTGTACAATTCAGCCACCAGATGTACATGCTTCACTTCCCCTACACCCACCTTACAGTCACTGTCCTGTGTCCACCCCACCTGCCGCCACCCTGTTGGCATCATTGTGGCCCTCGGTCACACCACAGACCAAACGTTTTAGCCCTTTGGTAATTACCCATGATCTAAATGGAACTTAAAAAAGAATGTTTCATGGTGAAGGAAAAAAACAAAAACATTTCTCTGCAAAATGTCTGTAATAGACTCTCACACATTACCAGTATTACAAATAAAGGAAAATTATATTTAAAACAATCTATATATAACAATCATTCGGACTCACCAGGGCAAACCTTTGTGGAGAACAGAGCCCGGGTTATCAGGAGGACAGCTGAGAGACTGGGGCCCCGGGCAAGAGCCCACTTTGCCCATTTCATAAAATGTATCTGCCAGGATGTTCCAATAATTTTCGGGGATATCTATGCTGTGAAATTCACTGAATTCAGACGGCAAGATGTTATCCTCAAAGATAGTGGATTGTGATGAAGAAATTGGCCCTGAAAGTTCACTTCAAGCGGAATTACTGATCTGCTATGAGAAGATCAGTAAACCTATTTTGTCTTGCCCAAGTGAGCGCTATAAGAATCAGTCTGCAGGCTTCTTGTTTGATTTTGGCAATAACTTTTGGTAGATTCGAAAGTGACGGAAAACATAGGCAGACATTTTGAAGAATCCATAGGAAGAAATTAGTTACTTACCTGTAACTCCAGTCCTCCAACATTGGTATATTTTGTATATTCACATGCTTAAATCATTCCCCATCGTCAGTCTGGGAATCCCTGGTACATTATACATTAGGATAACAGTATACAGTGTTTAAATTGCCATAGGTCTGCAGCAACATTATCTATTTAATATTACAGCCACCTAATTTGAAAGAACCCAAACTTCAGCCAATGAGGTGGAAGCTTAAACTCCTCTTAGAGGCCCCCATAGCTCAGATTTCCAAACACAGGTGTGAGAATGGTATAAATAATGAATGAGACTCCAACCAGGGAGGAGAGAGAGTTTTATGTGAATATATAAAAGATACCAATGTTGGAGAACTTGAATTACAGGTAAGTAACTAATTTCTTCTCCAACATTGGTTCTTTTATATATCCACATGTGTGAATTAGAATAGCAAGCAGTCAACAATTATAATACATAATAAAAGTGGGAAGCAGGCACTCCTTTATCGGATTTAGCAACACAACCCTAGCACACGTTCAAGCAGTAAAGGCAAACAAGTAGGCACAAAATATTGTAGACATATATGAGTTTCCTTGATTATTTAATCCAGTATTTCTTCAGGCTGAAAGCATTTTTTCTTTTAGGACAAAAGCAGCCGACACATGTTTCGTCCCACAAAGGGCAATATCCCGCGACTTTTTCAAGGCTGCAATAGACAAATAAACCAATGTATCTCCTTCCAACATCGGGAGTACATTAGTAAACATTTGTGAATAACAAGAAAAACACGTCAGAGAGGCCAGCACACCAGTGTCAGAAATAAACCTGTTATATCCAAATGATTACTTATCACATTGGTTTCACTTCCTTTTGGCTTTACTTTCCGGTATTCTCCATCTCTATTCAGGACCCTTTTTGTCCTTTGAGATCATTTGGATATAACAGAAGGTTTATTTCTGACACTGATGTGCTGGCCTCTCTGATGTGGAGTCATTAGCATGTCTCTCAAGGAGAGTAGAAAGGTGTCTTGTGGACCAGGCTCCATGTGGGGAAGGCAGAGCACTTTTAAAGGCAACAAAGTGTCAGCTTTGCTAGAGCTGTGAACTGCAATAAGTTACATTAATTTTGACTTGAGATACAAGTTGGGCTTAATGTAACAAGTTGTCTGATACCTTGGAATGCCCACTTGCACAGGTCAAGAGTTAGCACAGCTGAGGGGTCAGTGTGTAACCCTGCACTCGCCAATTGGGCAACCAAGTCTTTCTGCAGTAAAATGGTAGCTTTGCGTGTCTTAGTGCCAGGATATGTAAATCACATGTCCTGCCTGTGCCGTTGTAGGAGAGTAGGGTCTACTTCCTATGGTCACCCCCACTTTTTGCTTTTGCTTCACTGGTTTTCGACTTAGAGGGGGCTGTGGGCCTGCTAATCAGACCCACAGCCCAGCTGTTCTCTCTCTAAATTCATACTATGTACTTTAGGTACATAACCCAATTGGTAAGGATCACCTTATGGGGCCCTGTACAGTGTACCTTAGGTACCCAGGGCATAGATGTACCCTAGGCCTACCAGGGGCTGCAGCATGTATTATGCCACCCCTGGGTGGCCTCCCATCATGACACAACTGGCTGATCACTCAGCTGGGGCAAGGTCGTGTCATCACCCCTTGCTTAGGTATAGTATTCCTATACCTACCTTATATATAGACACATGGGTAACCTGTAAGCCACTCCTATGGCAGGCCTTAACAATCCTGGAGGCAGAGTGCTTGGTAACATTTGAGATGGTGCTCTAGCATGAGCTGAGTCTGTCTGCAGCTTTCGGAACCATGTCCTTATAGCTGTTCCATGATATCGCCTACCATATACTCAAAGTGCTTATAATCCTCGCGGTTATGGTAACTATGGTTTGGCTTTATCCAAACATGTTGTGTAAGGTGTCTAACACTTTGGAATACTACCCCCACACCTTTTTTGGCGATGAGGATAGTATTCCCCCCTTCTAAAGTGAGAAGACATGTTAAAATCCTACTTACCCGGTTAAGGTTAACCAGAGCCCCAGCATCACAAAATGGATGCTGCTGCCACCGACACAAGTCTGACCTCCTGCTGCTGGGAGTCCTGCCAGCTAGGGAGGCTTGGACAATAGGTTTCCTGCCTTGGGAGGTGCTAGCACCACCCCAGACAGGACTTAGTGTATTGGGGCAGGGAGGGATGAAAGAAACGAGACACTGCCTGGGGCACACAAGGTGTCCCATGCATAGCCCGGTTCAAACCGGTCCTGTGCACTCCAGCCCCAGCCCTGGCGCGAAACTGGACAAAGGGAAGGGGATGTAACCACCCCCCTCCCTGGTCCCACCCATAGGAGGGACCTAGCAGGTAACCCAGCCCCCCAGATTAGTATAAGAGTGGAAGCTGAGTCCCTAGGACTTTGGATTATCCAGAACTGAAACTAGACACGAAACTCTGGACCTTCGATATTCGATGACAAGAAGACTGAAGAATCTCCCTTGTGGCCAAGGAGTGGTCACCCTGTGCAAACAGGCACCAACAAGCGACCTGCCGTTTGCTTTGCCCAAGTTCTACGAGGAACCGACTGCAGAGCCTGACCAGCGCCTTGACTTCCAGACTCCTCTGACCCTGATCCACATCCACAGCCGAGCTGAGATACGTGGAGGCAACGAGAGACGTGGGACCGGCGACCTGGGAAAATTGGCGAGTAGCTTCCAGCGCAGCTTCTGAGGCATCCTCGAAGTTGTGCTCTGGGGATTGAGAAGCCCCAACCCCGAACACAATCTGCACTGAAGATCAGCCCTCCACCCTCCACGAGTTCTGCATGGGCCCTTCTGCATTTTCCTGCTCGACGCGTCTGTCCGGTTGCTGGCCCGTTGGCTAGTAGCCTCAGTGACGACGAACCCTTAACTTTCCACCGCTTGTTTGGCTCCTCCAGAATGGCCCTTGCTTTCCTGTGAAAGAGAAGCACCTTAGACCTTCCTGGTCTGCACCTGAAGCGATTTTCCATTTCCGCGTGGGTTGCCTTTGCCAAGGCTTGTTGACTCCAATCGGGACGTCGACTCTGCCATCAGCAAGATCCTTTGTGGGACAGCTCGTACCCTGGTTCTGGTTGTCCTCGACGCCTCCTGGTCCACACAGCTGACGAGACAAGTTTCAAGACATCACCTGTGTTCTGCACGACATCGCCTGGTTCCTTCCTGGTTCCACACGGTCACTGGCTAGTGACCCAGACTTTGTCCCCTCTGCTTGCAGGTGTTCTTCTTCCAAGATCCATCCTTGGGTCCACTGGACATCTTCCTCCTGGCCGCCTGTCAGCATCTGTTCTTCAGGCATCCATAGGATCCAGCGACGACACCCGACACATCTTCACACCTATGCACCCGTCTGCTGTGGGTGAGGTAAAGCGAGTACTCCAGTGCTCCAGTGGAAATTGACTATCCAAGTGTCTAAGTCTTTAGTTGTTTCCTCCTAGTTACTTCGGAAGTGTCCTTATTCTTTCTATTTCTAACTGTTACATTCCCATTGACTTTAATGTAACCCGCGTGTGTGTTTCCACACTGCACATGCTTCCCGTGGGCCTCCCACTTCCTAACTATTGGTAGGGTAGTGTAGCCCCAGCGATTCCCTAGGCCCTAGGCCTACTCCCTGTTCGTGACGTGGTACTTATACCACTTTCTTAGTATATGGTTTGCGTGGCCCCTGGGCCTAACTGTATTTTCCTGTGTAACTTAACGTATGCTACTTAAGAAATTGTTTGTACTTAGACCTCTGAACTCATAAAGAGTGCTGAGGGTATATGTTAGAATAAATACATTCTAATTTTATATATACCTGGTGTGGTGTCCTTTCATTTGGTATTCAAGGGATTGTAATGGTATAACTGCTGGCTTCACATGCCATACAAAGTTTAGCCTAAGACTGCTCTTGTCCATGCTACCACTAGGATGGCTGGTCTATAAGGTTGACTTTACAACCAATCACCATAAGGGTTGTTTGGACTGATACAAGGTGTACACTAGAACTAGTGACATCATATATCAGGCCGACTTTTCACAGCCGTGTTGAACCCTGCCTCTAAGGCTCAGTAGGCCCGCCAAAGAGGTGTCCTACACACATGTTCTGGAGAAGTGGTGGCCTGTCGGGCTAGTAGAGCATGACTGCTCTACCAGCCTGCAGTGGCAGACGGGGGGACTTGTTTTGCCTGGGGTACCCCTCTAACTTACAGGCCCTGGGTACCAGTGTACCATTTACTGGGACTTACAGGAATGTTAGCCATTTCCAATTGGGTACAGCCAATTTGATACAAACTTTTAGAGTCAGGGAAGTGGTTAGCTGGCCTCAGTGCACTCTCAGATGTCGAAAATCCAGCAGCTTCAGTTGAAATGTTGGGGTGTCCATACATAAACAAGCATTTCCTCACAGAGTATCCTCATAATAATCAACACCCATTTTTCACATCGTTCTAAGATATGAAACCTAATGGAATGGGTAATAACATAGAATGATGTATGGGGTCATTAAATGTAATTAATAGTGGAATATCCACTAGAAGATGAAGGTTGATGCTCACTACTTTGATTTGTCTGTCCACCGTGCTAGGCGTGTAGCTTCCAGGGTTGACTCTTATGGTAAAGGCATATGTGAGTTTTAACAGGATGGTGGAAGCGACAACTCTCAGAAGGTATGAAATGAGTGTTTTGGAACTCTTTCTTCTTACTTAGTGCTGCAGTCTTCAACCTGTTGTCCTACATCTTCCTAAATTATATCTCATTGTCAGTAAGGGAACAAAAGCATGTTTCACATCAATGACAAATGCATAACTTTTTATTTTGCATCTGGTTTTAGAATGGTCAGCCTTGACCACGATGAACAACCCACTAAGAGATTAGAAATATATTCGTCTGCACTTTTTGCTTGAGTTAATACCAGAAATGAAATAAGTTACTTACCTTTAAATACATTTATTCAGCACTGATATATTTTCTAGATTCACGTCTGAACCACTTCCCAGACTGATAAATTGAGGAGTATCTTTCACATTATGCCAGATTCAGAGTGTACCTGCCCCTCATTCATTTATTTCCTTCATTTTCTCTTTCTCTGATATTCAGAAACAATCATAGAATATGATTGCTGCACAACTTTATTAATCTATATTCTATATAGACTACTCTTTATGCTGCGTTCTTAGCATCAATTGTACTTTGTAAACAGAACTTTGAAGTGCACCCTAGTCATTGTTTTTGTGTGCCATGTTGGAATTGTTTTCAACCAACACATCGTTTGGGCTTGTAACAACTATTTTTAAATTACCTCACAACCACAACTATATCTGCATTAAGCAAATGAGAAGGAAACCTATAATATTATGTGTAGCATAAAATATTTTTTTGCCATGATGTTCTTCTGACAACATTTTCGTCACTTCTTTTCTTTCCGCACCAGTCAGCACAGATCTGGAGAGAGCTGCCAGCACACATTTTTTACAGACCTTTTTCAACTTTTGTCAACGTTTTTCAAGATTTATCTCCTGATGCGGCAGGGATGTCCATGAGGAAGGCTGGCTTCAAGCTCTGTGGTACCTGTTATCGGTGGATGTCAGTGAATTGACTGCACCTCATCTGCCGCTGGGCCTTCCGCGCAACCACAACACCAAGACCTGCATTAATGAATAAGTTACTTACCTTCGGTAACGATGTATCTGTAAGAAACATTAGTTAGTTAGATTCCTCACCTTAGAATATCCGCAGGCGTCAGGCTGGATGCAGAAAGATTTTTGTAGCAATACCCCTTGCGCGTCGCTAGGCGTCGTCTGCGGCTCCGCGTCCGTCGTTGGCGTCGTGCGCCGAAATAACGTCGTCGGAGTACTTAGACGCCGCCCTCGCGCGCAGACGTCAGTTCTTGTACATAGCTTTCCGCGCCAGGGACGCTGAGCCATGCAAGAGACCGACACTGGTGCCAAAAAATCTAGGGCCCTGAAAGGGAGAACCTTAACCCTAGATGTCGGTTCGCAGAACGGGGAGGCTGGGTGGGTCAGTGAGGAATCTAACTAACTAATGTTTCTTACAGATACATCGTTACCGAAGGTAAGTAACTTGTTCATCTGAAAGAAACACGTTAGTTAGATTCCTCACCTTAGAATAGATACCCCAGCAATACCAACCCCGGTGGTGGGTCTGCGAACCAAGATCACACCAGAAAGTCCTGGAGAACAGAACGGCCAAAGTGGCCATCCCTCCGGACTTGGCTGTCCAGGCTGTAATGTCTCTCAAACGTGTGCAGCGAAGCCCACATCGCCGCCTGACAGATGTCTTGCAAGGGGACTCCCCGTCCCAGTGCAGTCTTGGCCGCCGTGGCCCGAGTAGAATGGGCCCGTAGCCCAACAGGAGAAACCTTTTTCACCAAAGATTAGCAGGTCTCAATACACAACACGACCCACCGAGAGATGGTCCGCTTGTGTACAGCTTTACCCTTCTTAGCCCCAACGTACCCAACAAAAAGTTGGTTGTCCACCCGGAACTTTCTTGTGCGGTCCAAATAAAAGGATAGCGCATGTTTTGGGTCCAGATGGTGGAGCCTCTCTTCATCTTTTGAAGGATGCGGAGGCGGAAAGAAGGTGGGCAGCATGACAGATTGCCCGATGTGAAAGGGAGTCACAACTTTAGGCAGGAAAGAAGGACGTGTCCGGAGGACACCTTTGTCCAGATGAACTGAAAGGAAGGGAGCCTTGGATGACAAAGCCTGGAGCTCACCCACCCGCCTAGCGGAGGTGATTGCTATCAAGAAAGCAGTTTTCAAAGTCTAAAGACGGATGGGGCTCAAAGGGAGCGCACATCAGAAAAGTGAGAAGAAGGTTCAAGTCCCACTGAGGCATTACGAAAGGAACAGGAGGGTACATATGAGTAATGCCCTTGAGAAAGCGTGAAACAACAGGGGACTTGAAAAGAGAAGGCTGATCAGGAAGCCGAAGGAAGGCAGAGATAGCAGCAAGATAACCTTGCAAGGTGCCCAGAGCAGAGCCCTGCTGGGCCAAAGAAAGAAGAAAGAGGAGAACCTCTGAAAGAGGGGCAGAAAGGGGATCCACAGGCTTTGCTGTGCACCATGCCACAAATTTGTTCCACCGGCAGGCGTATACCGTCTTTGTGGAGGGACGCCTGGCTGCCAGAATGACATCACAGACTTCAGGAGGCAAGTCAAATGGCATCAACTGCCCCCGCTCAATCTCCACGCATGTAGGTGGAGGCTGGACAGGTTCGGGTTGAGGACCGTCCCCTGCTGCTGCAACAGAAGATCCTCCTGAAGAGGCAGTCGTATCGGGGGATCGATGGACATACTGAGTAGCTCGGGATACCAGCACCTTCGTGCCCAATCCGGAGCCACCAAGATGACTTGGGCCCGGTCGCGCCTGATCTTCTTCAGGACTCTGGGCAGAAGTGGTAAAGGCGGAAAGGCATACAACAGACCGCAACTCCACTCGTGACGAAAAGCGTCTCCGAGAGAGTGCCGCCTTGGAAACTCCAACGCGCAGAACTGCTGACATTGCGCGTTCTATTCGCCACCGAATAGATCTAACCAAGGCTCTCCCCACTGCAGAAAGAGACCTTGCGCCACGTCCGAGTTCAGACGCCATTCGTGATCCATCATGCACCGGCGGCTGAGTTCGTCCGCTCTGGCGTTCAGAGAGCCCGCCAGATGTTGAACCACTAGGGCGATGCCCTGGTGTTCCAGCCATGTCCAGAGGCGCAGGGCCTCCTAACAAAGGGTCCACGACCCCACCCCGCCCTGTTTGTTGCAATACCACATGGCGTGGTGTTGTCTGTGAACACCTGCACAACACTTCCCTGGACAGAGGGAAGGAAGGCTTTCAGTGCAAGTCGGATCGCCCTCAGCTCCAAAAGATTGATATGGAGCCGAGTCTCCGCCGGAGACCAGAGTCCTCTGATCTCCGCCTCTCCCATATGGCCCCCCCATCCCAGGAGGGACGCATCCGTCACTACCACGTGCTCCGGTTGGGGAAGGGAGAGGGATCTGCCGCTGACCCAATCGCGATTCGTGAGCCACCACTGCAGCTGTTTCGCAGTGCCCTCCGAGATCAAGACATGGTCGGACAGGTTGACTCGATGCTGGGCCCACTGAAACTTCAGGTCCCACTGCAGAGCCCGCATCCGCCATCTGGCGTGAGGCACTAACAGGATGCAGGAGGCCATCAGCCCCAGAAGCCGCAGCACCAACCTGACCAAAATCCAGGACAGAGGCCGGAAGATGGGAATCAGGGCGCGAATGTCCAGGACCCGCTGTTCCGGCAGATAGACCAGGAACTGCGCCGAATCGAGAACCGCCCCTATGAAAAGGAGCTTTTGGGAGGGACTCAGGTGCAACTTCGGCACATTGATGGAGAACCCCAGCGAATGCAGGAGGTCTGCCGTAGTCTGGAGGTGGGAGACGTCTTGCTGGGGCGAGCCCGCCTTCAACAGCCAGTCGTCGAGATAGGGGAAGACTGGGACCCCTGATCTGCGCAGATGAGCTGTGACCACCGCCATCACTTTCGTGAACACCCGAGGGGCACTGGTGAGGCCGAAGGGGAGCACGGTGAACTGAAAGTGCTCCTGACCCACCGTGAATCGCAGGTAACGCCGGTGGGCCGGCAGGACGGGGATGTGGAAATAAGCGTCCTGCAAGTCCAACGCTACCATCCAGTCTCCAGGGTCTAGGGCAGCAAGAACCTGAGCCAAAGTGAGCATCTTGAACCGTTCCTTCCGGAGGAAGGCGTTCACACTTCTGAGATCCAAGATCGGGCGTAGGCCCCCTTTGCCCTTCTTGGGAACCAGAAAGTAGTGGGAATAGCAACCACGACCTACTTCTGGACCAGGAACGCGCTCGACGGCCTCTTTGGCCAAGAGGGCCGAAACCTCCTCCCGGAGAAGATGCAAATGATCCCCCGACATACGGTGGTTCTGCGGTGGCATAGCTGGAGGGGTCGTCTCGAAGGGGAGGGAGTAGCCCCTTTGGACGATTTGCAGCACCCACCTGTCCGAAGTGATGGAGCGCCAGTGGAGCAGGTGATGGCGAACTCTGCCCCCCACTGGCGTTAAATGGGCCTGAAAGCTCGGACTAGGAGGGCTTTGAGGCGGATGCTGCCGGGGTGGATGTGGACTGACCGGCACGTTGTCCTCCAGAACCGCCTCGGCGGAAACCACGTCCGCGACCGCGTGCAGGTTGGTTCTGCGGCCGGTGGCTGGGCGGACGTGAGGAGGCGCCCCTTCCTTGGCCATGAAAGGGGCGAAAGGCGGAAGTTTGCGGCCGCGGGGCCGAAAGACCCAAGGACTTGGCCGTGGCCCGGGAGTCCTTGAACCGGGCCAGCGCACTGTCCGCCTTCTCGCCAAAAAGGCGAGTGCCATCGAAGGGCATGTCCATGAGGGAGCTTTGGACATCCCCTGAAAACGACGTGGACCTCAGCCAGGCGTGACGCCGAAGCGCCACCGTGGTGGAAATTGCCCGACCCAGCGAGTCCGTGGTGTCTAGTCCACATCTAATGGCGTGCTGCGCTGCATCTCGCCCGTTAGCAAGTGCTTGGGTGAGTCGCTCCCGGGCCTCCTCCGGGCACAGGTTGTATGACATAATTTCGAAAGACAAAAATTCGACCTACAAAAATATCGCAACAAAAATATCGGCGTCAAGAATATCGACATCCGGGGGGAGGAGCTTAGCGCGTGATCAAGATGGCCGCGTGAGCCTAGAGCTCCCGAGACCCTCGCTCCCTCCGGCAGATATCCTGTCTAGTATCCTGCTTTTGATGCCCGGAATATTGGAGGGGAGCCGTTGCTGAGGCGAGAGCCGTTGTCCGGATTGAAATTGCCCACCGGAGACCGAAGTTGTACTGCCTGGAAGTTTGTGGCCTACTCCCCGGAAGGTGCCCGGGACTTGCGTTGGCACAGTGCCCGTGCACTAATTGAACAACAGCGGCCACGCGAGGGGCGAATCGTCGGAAGGAAGGTGTCCTCACTTTCACTTTCCTGTCTCCACCGCGCCCGGCCTGGACGTTGGTGGCGCCAGTCACTGGCTGCATGGTTGTCTACTCTGTATGGGCAAAGAGATTGTCCCCTCGGCAGATAGCGATGTCGAGTAAATCGGACGCCGAAAAACAGAAGCCCAAAAGTACCAGGCGGGGAGGCTACACCCAGACTAACAACATGGACCGCTATGCCCACCAGAAGGGGTCACCGGGCGGATCGGGACAGACACTGGAGGCCACGAAGGACGGGTCGCCCCCCTCCGCGGAACCAACCCTGCAAGATATCATGGGGGCCATCGAGGGGATGAAGTCCTCTATCGGACAACAATTTGAGACCCTGGCGCATAAAGTGGATGCCATATCGATCGACGTCAATCTGATTCGGGCAGACCTGGGGAAAACTAATGAGCGGGTTTAGTCCTTGGACCTCAAGACTGCAGGCCTCCTGGGCGACGTCTCCGGCCTTCAGCTGGAAGTCCGTACCTTGCGGACTGCAAATGATCACTTTGCCCGACGGTTGGAAGAGTTCGAGGGCCGCGCAAGGCGCAATAACGTGCGCATTATTGGGGTCCCGGAAACTTCGGAGGAACAGTCAGTGGACCTGTTTGTGGAGGACCTGGTGGTGAACCATCTGGCGCCCAAAGGCCTTAGTAAGTTTTTTACGGTTGAAAGGGCCCACAGAGTTCCTGGCGGGAGGCCCAAGGTGGGGGCCCCTCCGAGGCCAATTGTCGCCAGGATCTTTAACTTCAGGGACCGTGATGCCATTCTGCAAGCATCGCGGGTGTCCGGCCCGACGCTATTCCAGAACACTACTGTAAGTTTCTATCCGGACTTTACCCAGATGGTACAGAAGCAACGACAAGGCTTCCTGGCGGTCAAGAGGAGGCTACGAGAGATGGGACTGAAATATGCCATGCTCTTCCCGGCCAGGTTGCGTGTGGTGTTCGAAGAGCGGACTTTCTTTTTTGAATCACCAGCCATGGTCGGAGATTGGCTTGACACATTGCCCCAAGGACGGACTAACGTGGAACGCCCCGGTGGAGCAGACGGTGGCGGCGATGAACAATGAGCCTGGACTTCAGTACCAGATCTCCGGTTCCCCCGGGAGGGTGACAATCCGGGGGGTAGCGGGGGCAATATGGGAGCTTTTTCCTCCTCTGGGGTTCTTTTTGTAGATTAGTCTTTGTATGGGGCGACAGGCACACTGCAAGTTGGGGGGCATTTTAGAGCTTACGCAGGGGTGCAGCGTGGGGGGTGGATTGGGGTTGTTGTTGGGGTTGTTGTTTTTGGTTATGCAAGGCGTAAAGATGCAAGCTTCTGTGACTCTAGTGCGGTTCCATGCGGGGGGGGGGGTGGTCTCCTTACATGTTGGGATGGGGGGTAGGGGCTTAAAAATACTCAGTTGGAATGTAAATGGCTTGGGGGATCGTATTAAGCGTGGGATTGTCCTGCAATTCCTGAAGAGATGTACCCCTGATATTGTCTTATTGCAAGAGACACACTTGATTGGTAACATGTGCTATGCACTCAATAGGAAAGGCTACAAGTTTGTTGCACACTCCGGGTTTTCCTCGGGGTCTAGAGGGGCTGGAATACTCGTTAGGTCCTCCCTGCCCTTTGAGGTTGACTCCACTACTGTTGACGATAGGGGACGCTTTGCGGCTGTAGCGGGGAGGTGGGAGGGCAGGACGCTAATCCTGGTGTCGGTTTATGTCCCTCCTGCACTGCAACCTTCCACACTTGCGGACTTAGAGAGGACTTTGTTGGATCTCCCAGAGGGAATGTTGGTGGTGGGTGGCGACTTTAATGCGGTAGGCTCCGGATTGCTTGACAGACACCCGCCGAGGAGCTCGGGGGGGGGCCCAGAAATGGCTTCCGGACTTTGTAGATACCCTTGGACTGGTTGATTGTTGGAGACTACTGCATCCCACACAGCGGCAATACACTTTCCATTCCGGGGCGCATGGCAGTCTCTCCAGAATTGATTATGTGCTTACCCTAGCTGCACACGCCTCCTTTGTCTCTGAGGCCAGGCACATGGCACGGGGTATTTCTGACCATTCGCCGGTGTGGATCTGTATGGATGTTGGTAGAGGAATGGGGGGTAGGGTGGCCCCAATTAACCCGTGGTATCTCAGGGACCCTATGACTCGTAGTGCGGTGCTGAAGGCGGTCGATCGTTACTTCCAGGAGAATCTCGGCTCGGTCACGTCGGCTGTGTCTTTGTGGGAAGCGTTCAAAACAGTGCTTAGGGGGGAGGCCCTCTCCTTGATAGTAGCGGCCAAGCGTCGGAGAGACGCGGAGGTCGCCCAGATTGAGGCGGAGATCGCGGAATTGGAGCTGTCATTGGAGGGGGAGGTTACGGCGGCGGCGCTGCACAATTTGACCCTCAAGCAGTCGGAGTACAGGGCCCTTGTGACGGACGCGGCCAAAGCCTTGAGTAGGGAACAGCGGGGCCGTCTGTACGACGTCGGGGACAAGGCCGGGAAATTAATCGCGTGGCTGGATAAAAAGGAGCGGGTCAATCGTGTTGTGCCAGACATCGTGACGGAGGATGGCGTCGTTGTCGCGGAGCCGGATGGCATAGTCCAGTGCTTTGCGGATTACTTCCACACGGTCTATACCTCCGTGTCGGGCAGGCCAGTGGGGGATTCGTGTGAACTCCTGCGTGATCTTGCGTTGCCTTGCCTTTCCGACATCGACAGGGACGATCTTGATGGCGATATCACAGTCGACGAAATCGCGGGGGCTATCCGTTCGTTACGTTCGGGCAAGGCCTCGGGCCCGAATGGCCTGCCAATTGAGTTCTACAAACTCCGGCCAGATAAGATCGCTCCGCATTTGCGAGCTATGTTCGTGGAGGCACGGGAGACGGGATGCCTCCCACGCGACCAGCGCCTGGCAACAATCGTGGTCATACATAAAGATGGTAAGCCCAGGAACAGGTGCAGCTCATATAGGCCGATCTCGCTCCTTAATGCCGAGCCGAAGATCCTCGCTAAAATCCTCGCTAACCGTTTGGTCAGGGTGATCGGTGATCTGATCCACCCTGACCAATCCGGATTCATCCCGCATCGTAACACCGCGTTGAACCTAAGGCGCATCCATGGAGTGATCGCAAGGGTGGGGACGATGCGGGAGCCGGCCATTGTGGCAGCGCTTGACGCAACGATGGCTTTCGATACGGTAGAGTGGGAATACCTGTGGGCTGCGCTTGCGAAAATCGGCTTTGGACCCGGATTTATGGGCTGGGTGAGGCTATTATATGAAGAGCCTCTCGCTCAGGTTGCGGTCAACGGTAGGGCGTCCCGCCCTTTCGGGCTGGGGAGAGGTACCAGGCAGGGCTGTCCTCTGTCGCCGCTGTTGTTTGCTCTTGCTCTCGAGCCGCTGGCGGCCTGGATACGATGGCACCCGGAGGTGAGGGGGCTTCGCTGGTCACCTGACCACGAGGACCGCATCTCCCTCTATGCCGATGATATCCTGCTTTATCTCGCTTCACCCCGGAAGTCCCTCATAGTTATCTGCGACATTTTGACTTCCTTCGGGAGGAATTCGGGACTAACCATTAACTGGGGGAAGTCATATCTGTATGCCTTGTGTGGAGACGTCCCGGTTCCCCCGCGGAATTGCCCGATCCAGATCGCCAGGGAAGGTTTCATCCACCGACCCAATGGTACGGTATGAGAGGAACCTGGTCCCTCCGCTGGCGCGCCTGAGGCGAGATGTAGCGGGCTGGCGGCGGCTGCCGCTTTCCCTCCTTGGCCGAGCTGTGCTATTCAAAATGATGTCTCTTCCCCGTTTTCTCTATGTCCTGCAGAACACCCAGGAGCTGGTTCCGGCCAGCTACTTTCGGGAGGTTGAGAGTCTCCAGCGCTCGCTGCTGTGGGACGGCCGTCCACGTATAGCGATAGCAAAACTAACTCTTCCTTGGTACGATGGGGGTATCGCGCTTCCCGACATTAGAAGATACTATTGGGCCTCCCAGCTGAGTGCGATCAACCATGGAGTCTACGGCCCGGCGCTTAGCCCCGGCTTCGCTATGGACCGGTGGTTGCTGCGTGGGGGTGGCTACTATAGAGCACTTTACTCGAGGCCCCCGACTGGGTCCCTCACGGGGCCGACCGAGGTGGCGGTGAGTGTGTGGAAGACAGTCACGAACTCGTTGGGCTGGAAAGAGAGGCTCACCCTCGCCACTCCGTTGTATGACTCAGATATGCTGGGGAAACTTTGGCACTCTAAGGGATTCGAGAAATGGGACCTGATTGGCATCTCCCGGGTGGGCGACCTGCTGGTCAAGGGGCGGATTAAGTCGTTTGACGAACTACGGACGGAATATGCGCTGGAGGGCACGGAATATTTCCGGTATGCGCAGGTGCGCCATGCGCTGCGGTCGGTGCTCGTTGAGGGGGAGAGGGTGCCTGAGTCCTCTCCCTTGGAGGACCGGATCCTGGACGGCCATATGCCGGAGAGCACAATCTCCCTAATTTACAAAAAGCTTGTGAATGTCTGGACCGACCTCCTCATGGGGGTTCGGGATCAGTGGACTAGGGACGGCCTTGAGCTGGACGATGAAGATTGGCAATACGCCGTCTCCTCTCCTAAGGAGGTCGCGATCCCCGCCAGACTACGGTTGGTCCAGCTTAAGATACTGCACAGAGTCTACGTCACTGGGCCCCGGCTGGTTCATATGGGATTTTCCGAGGATGGGTTATGCAAGCGGGGCTGCGGGATGGTGGGCACCTTCCTGCATATCATATGGGAGTGTGGTGTGATTGCGGACTTTTGGAAGCGGATTCACGTGGTGATGCAGGAGGTCACGGGTATAGTACTGCACCCAGAGTCGCGGCGCTGTCTTTTGAATGTGTGGGGTCCTACGGATTATGACGCAGCGCAGACTCAATGGGTGACCCTAGGCAATATGGTGGCTAAGCGAGATATAGCACGACTGTGGGGATCCCATAGCCCGCCCACCCTGGATGCATGGAAGGACAACATGGACTGGAGCATGTTTCGGGAGAAAACGGTGTATAGTGCACGGGGGAGGCCTAAGAAATGGCATAAGGTATGGGGAAGTTGGAACCAATATAGGGGAGGCATATGTCTGCCTCCTGCCATTGAACCGCCGGAGGAGCCACTTTCCCCCTAGCCTCACTTCCGACTTGGGTTTTCCTGATGCACCTCCGTTAAAATGTTAGTGCCTCTGCTCTCCCTCATCCTCCCGATCGTTGGCTTTGATGTTGGAAATGGGGCCGCGCCCCCGCTGGAAACTGGCACGACTTTGTGGTGTATACTGCCTTGCTTGTTGTGTTTATTGTAGGTAGTTTTCAAAAATGAGACCTTTGTCATTCTCCTGCATTAGAGCTATGGAGGACTTTACGTGTTGCTTGTTTAGCTGCCGAACCTCCGGGATGTCGGCTGAATAGCTGTGTATCTGACTTATGCGAATAAAGGTTTTTAAAAAAAAAAAAAAAAAAAAAAAATATCGACATCCTATCTACAACATGGTAAGTACAAAAATATCGATAATTTAATATCGATGTCAAAAATATCGTAATTCAAAAATATCGTTTTTTTTTTACTTAAAAAATATATGTAAAATAAACCAAATAATACTTATAAATCAAAGAAACATAATTAAATATATTTTATAATATGTAAAATTTATAATAAATATATATAATTTAATAAAACTTTAATTAAACATATATATATAATATATAATATATACACTTACTTAATAATTACTTTTAATAATATTTTCTGTAACATATAAATTATTAAATATTTATTTAAATTACCAATACATCAATACACATAAAACAATAACATTAATAAATATTAAATAATTACATATAGCAAATAATAATCAATATTTTTAATTTGAATAATTTGTATTATTAATTATATATTACAATAGCTACAATATTACAAAACATATTAAATATCAGACACAATAAAACTACTAGTCCAACTTCAACAAAAACAACAGTAAGGAAAATGTTGGATAGCGTAGGGGCAAAAATAACAATTCCAACTCCCGAGAGTGCAACAGTAGGGAAAACATTGGAAAGCGTAGGGTTAAAAATTACTATTCCAACTCCAAAGAGTGCAACAGTAGGGAAAGCGTTGGATAGCGTAGGGGTAAAAATTACTATTCCAACTCCAGAGAGTGCAATAGTAGGGAAAGTGTTGGATAGCGTAATGGTAAAAATTACTATTCCCACTCCAGAGAGTGCAATAGTAGGGAAAGTGTTGGATAGCGTAAGGGTAAAAATTCTTATTCCCACTCCAGACAGTGCAACAGTAGGGAAAACGTTGGATAGCGTAGGGGTACAAATAACTATTCCACCTCCAAAGAGTGCAACAGTAGGGAAAACGTTGGATAGCGTAGGGGTAAAGATTACTATTCCAACTCCAGAGAGTGCAATAGTAGGGAAAGTGTTGGATAGCGTAAGGGTAAAATTTACTATTCCCACTCCAGAGAGTGCAATAGTAGGGAAAGTGTTGGATAGCGTAAGGGTAAAAATTACTATTCCCACTCCAGACAGTGCAACAGTAGAGAAAACGTTGGATAGCGTAGGGGTAAAAATAACTATTCCAACTCCAAAGAGTGCAACAGTAGGGAAAATGTTGGATATCGTAGGGGTAAAAATTACTATTCCAACTCCAGAGAGTGCAATAGTAGGGAAAGTGTTGGATAGCGTAAGGGTAAAATTTACTATTCCCACTCCAGAGAATGCAATAGTAGGGAAAGTGTTGGATAGCGTAAGGGTAAAAATTACTCTTCCCACTCCAGACAGTGCAACAGTAGAGAAAAGGTTGGATAGCGTAGGGGTAAAAATAACTATTCCAACTCCAAAGAGTGCAACAGTAGGGAAAGCGCTGGATAGCGTAGGGGTAAAAATTACTATTCCAACTCCAGAGAGTGCAACAGTAGGGAAAGCGCTGGATAGCGTAGGGGTAAAAATTACTATTCCCACTCCAGATAGTAAAACAGTTGGGAAAGCACTAGATAGCATAGTGATTCTATGAACATTATAACCAATTCAATAATTTCTTATACAAAAATTGCATGTTAACAATGTTTTTAAAAAAAAAATATTATTAAATACCAATTATGTAAAATAAATATTTAAATAAATAAATGTAAGTTACATCCCACACTATTCCCCCTTTAACACACAACACACTACACATACAAAATACACAATAGATTTAAATATCAATGTATCTCTTATTTACAATTAATAATACATTCTTTATAATTAAAATAGTTATTAATTGACTAATTAATACATATTAACTACGAAATTACAAATATTCACCTATTAATTATTAATTAACAATACATTAATTAGCAATAACAACAAATAAAATACAATACTAAATTATTTATATTTACTATATTTAACTAACTAATAACAATTAATTAATAATAATTACAAATAAATAAAAAATATCATTCTTTATTTTATTTTAATTACATCCCACCCTATTCCCCTATAAACCCACAACCCACTACACATAAAAATTCACATAATTAATTTAATTATCAATTAATCACTTAATAAAATTAAATCACCACTTAATTACTAATTAACAATTAATTAATTAACTATTACATTAAATAAATATTATAAACTAATTATAATGTATATAATTAACCAAATAATAACATAATTTTACAATTAATAAATAATTAACAATTAATTAATCTATTAATAAAATTAATTACCAATTATTAATTAATTACCAATTAATTAATCATAAATACCAATTAAACAATACATATTAATTAATTAATTATAATTAAATTACTTCCCACCCTATTCCCCTATAAACCCACAACCCACTACACATAAAAATTCACATAATTAATTTAATTATCAATTAATCACTTAATAAAATTAAATCACCAATTAATTACTAATTAACAATTAATTAATTAACAATAACAATAAATAAATATTAATAATAAACTAATTGTAATGTATATAATTAACCAATTAATAAAATAATTTTACAATTAATAATTAATTAACAATTAATTAATCAATTATTAATTAATTACCAATTAATTAATCATAAATACCAATTAAACAATACATATTAATTCATTAATTATAATTAAATTACTTCCCACCCTATTCCCCTATAAACCCACAACCGCTCTGATACTAAAACGCTAAATTAAATTTAAAATAATTATTAATCTCTAAACATTTATTTTTAAATGTATTAAAATACATTACAATAATCTTTAACATACAAATAAAATACATATTAAATTACATTACACTCAATAAATATCGATATTATTGACATCGAAATTTTTGCTTACGATATTACTTACATCGATATTAATTACTTCGATATTATTAACTTCGATATTACTTACCTTGGGATCGATATTCTGTCCGTCGATATTCCTGACTTCGATATTCTGTACCTACGATATTAAAAACACGATATTATTGTAGGTCGAAATTTAAAACTCGATATTTTGGCTAAACACCCCGGGCAAAAGGGCAGCACATCCTCCACCGCATCCCACAGTGAGTGGGAGTAACGGACCAAAAGGCAAGCGGTATTTAAAGACCGCAGTCCCAAACTCAGGGACGAGAACAGTTTCTTGCCAAACTGCTCCAACCTCTTGGATTCCCTATCCGGAGGAGCGGACGGGAAGGAGGATTGGGAGGTTGAGGCCTGGATAACCAGGCTCTCGGGGGTGGGGTGGTGGGAGAGGAATGTGGGGTCACCCGGAGCAGGGCGGTGGCGCCGGGCAACGTTCCTGTCCACAGGAGGGACTGTGGAGGGCTTGGACCAAGTGCCCTGGAGAATGTCAATGAGGGCCTCATTAAACTGCAGCAGAGGCTCAGTGGAGCTTGCTGTCGTTTGAAAGACCTCGGTGAGGACGTTAGTCCTCACAGCCACAGCAGGCAACTCGAGCCCTAGGGCTTCGGCCGCCTTGCGCAGCACCACAGAAAAGGCTGCACCTTCCTCCGAGGCCACAGTCGGAGGAGAGATGAATCCAGCATCTGGAGAGGTATCCAAACCGCTGGCGTCCCCCAATTCCTCTGCCCAGTCCTGAGACAATTGGGCCTGTTTGGCCAGAGGGTCCTGAGACCCCTCCCAGTCGCCCTCATCATCCGATTCCTGGTAGACAGGAGGAATGATCGGAGCCGGACGGTGGATGAAGCGGTCACCCATCGGTGCCGGTAAAGACGTCGGACGGCGCCGTACCTGCGCCGGGTCCGGAATAGGGCTAAACTGAGGCTCGACGCCGTGCGAGGACGGCGTCGGGGGCGGAACCGGTGTCGGCGCCGGCAGAGGAGGCGTCGTGAGGTCGACCGGCGCCGGCAGAGATCCAGGCCCGGATCCCTCGGGGACCTGCGGCGTCGGGGCCGGAGCCCTCGACGGCGCCGGGGCCGGAGCTGCCGGCACGCGAGGTCGCCCAGTCAACCCTGCGGGGCCCGAAGGCGCGCCGGCAGGCGTCGACGGCGGAGCCAGATTCCTCATGGCCGAGAGGAAGGCACTGACCTCCGCCGGAGTCGCGTCCCAGGGACCGGAGGGTATGGGGACGAGCGCGGCTCCTGCGGCTCCGACGGAGCCGCGGGGGTGGAACCACCCGGACCCTCGGCCAGGTCGCGCGACCGGCGAGGGGAGTCCGAAGAGCGAGGACGCCGCTTGGAATTCTTAGAATGTTTGGAGTGACGGGACTTACCCAAAGATCCCGACGAGCGATGTCGATGGCTGCGGCTCCGCGAACGGTCCTTGGACCTCCTCCTGGACCGGGACCGAGAGCGACGCGGAGCCGAGTGTCGAAGCTCGAGTAGCTTACGGGACCGCTCCCGCCTAGCCTTCGACGTCAAGGCCTGACAGTCGGGGCACGACTCCGCGTCGTGGTCGGCCCCCAGGCAGTACAGGCACCGGTGATGGTGATCCGTTATCGACATCAGTCGGTGACAGGCGTCACAATGCTTGAATCCAGGCATCCTACCGGCACCAGATGTCGAGTCGAGTAGCCGAAAGAGGTCAAAAAGTTAGTCAAAAAGTGACTAGGGGTAAGCTCTTCCCGGATCGGTGCTTACTGGCGCGGAAAAAAGAAGAACTGACGTCAGCGCGCGAGGGCGGCGTCTAAGTTCTCCGACTACGTCATTCCAGCGCACGACGCCAACGACGGACGCGGAGCCGCAGACGACGCCTAGCGACGTGCAAGGGGTATTGCTACAAAACTCTTTCCGGATCCAGCCTGACACCTGGGGATATTCTAAGGTGAGGAATCTAACTAACGTGTTTCTTTCAGATTGTCACACCATGCACCCCAAGGCATTGAGGGAGTGATCCCTCAAGCTCCTTGCAGTCGACATGAAATGTCGCAATGGTCACAATCCCATTTAAGAGGAAGGTCCTGGGATCAGTTGCAGAACCATCGATCTTTGTCATAGTCGAAGTCGTCTGGGCATTCAGGTAAGTCGCAGAAAAAGAATAAGAAGTCGAAGAGGTCTAAGACTTCACTCCGTCTGTCTAAGTCATCTGAAGAGGGAGTGTGGTCATTCGAGGCCTGGCTCTGCGGTTGAGCCTGCACAATGGGCAGGCTCTATACCTCCCTGACTTTCCCGTAGCTGGAGCGACCTCCGCCCAACTCGGAGAGTTCTATGAGGACATGCACCTCATAACTGGGCAGCCCTTTCCCACGCCTTGGGCTTAAGGGTTCAGGGTGTAGTCCCTACCGGTTCCTCGCCGGCAGATCCACCCTCGGCACAAGTTGGGGCCTTTGGATTCACAGATGGATGAGCAACGGCACCGGTCATACCATCTTGTCCTTACCTGACGCTGGTCCCACTGCTGACCTTCCTGGCACCAATGGCGCCCTCCAGCAGCATCATCCCCAGTTTTATCTCGACTCTGGCACAGAGCCAAGGGGCATCGTCCAACACCGACTCCGGTGCCAACTGGAGCCAGTCCTTTCTGGTCAGAGCCTGAGCCCTATTCATCTGAGCTAGGACTTGGGGAAGACTGGAAGGATCGATTCCACCCTGAAGAATACCAGCCCCCTAGACCCCAACATGGACTGGTGTGAGGAATTGGTGGATGTCAGTGGACTGGACATCTCTCCAGATACTGGCTTGGTCTCAACTCCTAACATGGCTAGATAGGAGGGAGCCTCCTTTGCTATGGTGGTGCAGAGGGTGGCTGAGGTCCTCTACCTTCAGTTGCCTTTTGTGGCTGTCAAGACTATCGTCTTGACAGAGGTGTTTCAACTGGGAATCACCCCTAAAGAGCAGCTTCTCCCATTTAATGAAGCCCTTATGGACATCCTGCTTGCGTCCTGGTAAAAACCCTGCACAGGGGCTCCTGTGGACAGGACAATTACCTACCATCACCCCGTGGGACCCTTCTTTCCTCACCCAGCACCCTAGCTCCGAGAGTTTGGTGGTCCAAGCCTCCACTTCACGTATAAATTCTGGTGCATTCCCTACCTTCCCACCGGATAGGGAATCGAAAAGGCTGGATACCTTGGGGAAAGAAAAGTTTTCTTCAACCAGCTTGGCATTGCGACCTGTAAACACTACAGCCTGTCTTTCACTCCTTTCGTGGCCACAGAAACGGCTGCCAGCTGTGTCTGAGCCTGATCATATTCAGTCTCCGTGCCTCCCCGTGTTTCCCAGAGCTGGAGTGACCCCCACTCAACTTCTATGAGGACATGCACATCATATCTGGGCAGCCCGTTCCAGCGCTGTTGGGCCTGCGAGTTCATCACCGGCGGATCCAGCCTCAGTCGGGCCCCTTGGATTCACAGTTAAATCCAGAACCTGTTGTACCACCTTGACCATCCTGATGCCGGTCCCACTTTTGATGTTCCCTGCACCCTCCAGTGGTGCCATCCCCATTCTTAGCCCCGACTATGGCACGGAGCCGCAGGATTGTCATCTGGATTGTCGTCTGACGCCGACTCTGGTGCCAACTAAAGCAAGTCCCTCCCATAATGTAAATAAGTTAATATATATACTCATATTTGACAGTAGGCTTGTTTCCTCCAAGTCTTGCGCAGGATTCATAGTCTGAAAAGGAATGAGGCTATGTATGAGCTCTCTATGGTACAAACAGTTTATTCAGTCTTACCTTTGCTGTCTAGTTCCATTTTCTTCTTTCGAGCCCAAATGTTATGATAGTTTTCTGCCACAACCTCAACCATGCCCTGCAAAAGTAATGAGGTGGTAGAAGTTAAAGTAAAAAACCAGAAGAAACTGGCAGTAGGCAATAAATTAATAATTGAATAAGATTTTTTTCTGATTCTAATTTATGCCTCTGACTCTTCATCTCCACTCGTGATCCTTGGGAGAACACCTCACTTAGCTCTATGCAACCGACCCGCCACTAGGGAATTACATGTGGGACTGAATGGAGAGGCAGGTTAAGTATAAAAAAAAAAAGTATAAAAGAGGCTTGTAGAGCGCTCGAATACCAAAATGTGTCTTGGCGCTGTGGTGTGTGAGATTAGCAGGCGAAGCGGGTCTTGTAATGCACAGTGGTTTGTTCTTATACCATCTTCACCCTGTATTCCACTTCTTGAAAAGACCTTCTGGTCATGAGCTGCCATTTGGGAATGAAAGATACATTGATGGGCATCATCTGTAAGTTCTAGTTAGTGGTTTTAGTACTTCCTCCAGGCCAGTGATTTATCTGCTTTGTTTTAAGTTTTTTTCTTGCAAGTTTTTTGTGTTTATACCAAATGTTTGTTCCAAATGTAGGTATTTCAACACAATCTTTGTCAGAGCTGGTCTCCGTATTAATGAGGGGGTAATGGGAAGGTTTGGTTATTGAGGATTGGTAAGGAAGGAGCTAATGGAAGGGGATGAGAAGGGGATAAAAGTTGCTTTGGATGAGTCATAGAAGAAATATCTAGTGATTCTCCTCATGGGTACATGCTTTCACATGATGGTAGTCATGAGTGTAGCTAAAGGCATACTTATTTTGTTTGACACGATTACTAAAGATATTAACCACTATTCTCAATTTGTGTTTCAATGTAGGTAATTTAGCCCAAATATGCCAATGACAAATAAGAAATTAGTTACTTACCTGTAACTCCAGTTTTTCAACATTAATATCTTTTATATATTCACACGCTTGAATACGTGTTCACATGCTGGGAATCCCCGGTACATTAAAATAGCAGTGTACAGGGTACAAAGTACAGCATACAGTATTCAGTGCAAAAATGGCCATAAGCCTGAAAAACAAGTTACTTACCTTCGGTGACGCTGTTTCTGGTGGATACAGTGTCTGCCTGTAGATTCCTCACCGTAATATCCCCTGCGCCAGCATTCCGCGGAATTGTTTTTCTGTAGCTTTCCACGCCGACGAGGACGTCACAATGCTACGTCTCCGCTCGCGACTCCGCATGACGTCACCGGAGCCATAAGAGAGCCTCGTCGGCATGATGACGTCAGTTCCACCCATTTTTTCCATGCCTCCGAGGCGAACAGGTGGACGACACTAGATTCCAAGTATACACAGTACACAATATTCAAACAAATACACAGTGTAAAATCAAAAGGAAAGCTAAAGAATATAAGCATTTCCTATAAATGTACCAGATAGATAGAAGATACAATATAAAACACATGTCAAACAAATTAACCTTTAGGGTATACAAGGGTGGACAATGGGGAGGAGGGTCAGTGAGGAATCCACAGGCAGACGCTGTATCCACCAGAAAAAGCGTTACCAAAGGTAAGTAACTTGTTCTTCTGATGGATACATCTGCCTGTGGATTCCTCACCTTATGAATAGATTCCCACAGCAGTCCCACTCCCGGAGGAGGGTGTCCACCCTTCTGTACCAAAAAGTCCTGTAGGACAGAGCTCGCAAAATGACCCTCCCTCCTCATTTCAGAGTCTAAGCAATAATGCTTTGCGAAAGTATGGAGGGAGGCCCAAGTGGCTGCCTTACAAATGTCCACTACAGGAACACCTCTAGCCAGAGCAGAAGTTGATGACTTGGCTCTAGTAGAATGAGCCCTAATACCTTCAGGCAGTTCCTTACCAGCAAGGGCGTAGCAGATCATGATGCACAAGATGATCCATCTGGATAAAATGTGCTTGTGCACAGCCTTGCCCTTCATGCGTCCAAAGTAGCTCACAAAAAGCTGATTGTCCACTCGCAAGTCTTTAGTCCTGTCCAAATAAAAGCTCACTGCTCTTTTAGGATCCAGGCGGTGAAGTCTCTCCTCCTCCTTGGAAGGGTGAAGGGGAGGATAGAACACAGGAAGAGTAATGGACTGCCCTAGATGGAAAGGAGTAACTACCTTAGGCAGAAAAGCAACCCTGGTCCTGAGGACCATCCTTTCAGCATGTATGGTCAAAAACGGGGTTTTGAGCTAAGAGCTTGAAGCTCACTTACCCTCCTTGCTGAGGTAATAGCCACAAGAAAGACCATTTTAAAAGACAGAAGCCTCAAAGAACAACTGTGTAAGGGTTCAAACGGGGAACCCATCAAGAAAGTCAAAGCAAGATTTAAATCCCATTGAGGAATAACAAAAGGAGAAAGTGGAAACCTATTGGTAAGGCCCTTAATAAATCTCAAAACAATGGAAGACTTAAATAAAGACGGCCGACAAATAGCCCTTAACAGTGGTCACAGCATGACCCTACTGGGCCAAGAAAAGTGAAAACAGAAGAACATCTGACAAGTGGGCCTTTAAAGGATCAATGGATCTCTCTCCACACCATTTAACAGACCTAGACCATCTATAGGAGTAAATAGACTTAGTGGAGTGTTGCCTGGACGATAAAATAACATCCACCACATCCGGCAGGAGAGAGAAGGAACTCAGGTTGCCCCGTTCAATCTCCAGGCATGAAGGTGCAGGCTCTGGATGTGGGGGTGTAGAACCTGCCCCTGCGACTGCGAGAGGAGGTCTGCCCTGAGAGGGAGACGGAGCGGTGGGATGAGAGGTGAAGTAGAGCTGTGCACCAAACCCTTCTTGGCCAATCCGGAGCGATCAATATAACTTGGGCCCAGTCTTGGCGAATCTTCCTCAGAACCTGAGGAATCAAAGGTATGGGAGGAAACGCATAAAGGAGATGCAAGCTCCAATTAATCTGAAACGCATCCCCCAACGCTCCTTGCATCGGATACTGGAGACTGCAGAACAACAGGCAGTGAGCGTTCTCGTGAGTGGCAAATAGGTCCAACCAAGGAGACACCAACATCTGAAAGATGTGATGGACCACCTCTGGATGAAGCCGCCACTTGTGATCGGCCGAGTAATGCCGACTGAGACTGTCCGCATGAACATTCAGCACACCGGCCAGATGATTTGCAAATACACAAATCTGATGGTTCTGAACCCAGGACCAGAGCCGCAGAGCCTCTCGACAGAGATGATACAACCCTACACCTCCCTGTTTGTTGATGTACCACATCGCGGTAGTGTTGTCCGTCAGGACCTGAACCGACTGACCGCGAAGGGAAGGAAGAAAAGCCTTTAGTGCCAAACGTATTGCCCGCAATTCCAGAAGGTTGATGTGAAGCAACATTTCCTCTGGAGACCAAAGACCTTTGACCTCCAGATCCCCCAGATGAGCACCCCACCCTAGAGTGGAGGCATCCGTGATCACCGTGGCCACAGGTAGAGGAGACTGAAAAGGCTTGCTTTGAGATAGGTTGCCCTGCACACTCCACCAAGTCAGATCCGCTGCAGCATCTCTGGAGATTCTGACTGACTCCCTGAGATCTCCGTTGTGTTGAAACCACTGCCTGCGGAGGCACCACTGGAGTGCCCTCATGTGCCAGTGTGCATGACTGACCAACAGTATGCAGGAAGTGAACAGACCGAGCAGGCGAAGGACCTTCAGGACCGGAACAACCGCTCCACTGTGAAACAAAGAAATCATTTCCTGAATGTCGAGAATTCTTTGTGGAGGAGGAAAAGCTCGACACACAGTAGTATCCAGTACCGCCCCTCTGAACAGGTTGTGCTGAGAGGGCACCAGGTGAGATTTTGGCACATTTATTGAAAAACCCAAGTTGAACAACAGCTGAGCTGTTACTCGCAGATGATGAAGCACCATCTCTGGCGACTCCGGTTTGAGCAGCCAGTCGTCCAGATAGGGGAAAACTGGAATCTCCGAGCCCCTGAGATGAGCTTCCACCACTACCATCAACTTTGTGAAGACTTGAGGTGCAGTAGTAAGACCAAATGGGAGGACTGCAAACTAATAATGCTGCGACCTCACCGTGAAACGGAGATACTTACTGTGCGACTTCAGGATGGGGATGTAAAAATACGCATCCTGTAAATCGATCGACACCATCCAGTCTTCCTGTTGCAGCGCCAGAAGAACCTGAGCAAGGGTTAGCATCTTGAATTTCTCCTGCTTCGGGTAAAAATTCAAGACCCTGAGGTCCAGAATCGGACGCAACCTGCCCTCTTTCTTAGGGATCAGGAAATACCGGGAGTAGCACCCCTGACCCCTTTCCTGCTCCGGAACCACCTCTATCGCACCTTTTTGTAGTAAAGCAAGGACCTCCTTCTGTAGAAGAAGCAAACAGTCCTCTGAACAAAAACCTTGGCAAGGAGGGTAAGGAGGAGGAAATTCCCGAAAGGGATGGGCGTACCCATTCTCTACAAGGTTTAAAATCCAAAGGTCTGATGTAACCAATTTCCAACCCTGTAGAAAGTGAGACAACCGACCCCCTACAGGACCCCCATGATCCAGGATGGGGGATCTAGGGCTGCTCTCCTGCTTTACCAGGGGGAGCAGGGGAGGTAGAAGAGGAGGAGGAGAGATTGCGGGCAGAACCACGTTGGCGACCTCTGGTTCTTCCTCTATATGACATAGAGTGGATTTTGCTGCTGCTGCTGTAGTTGACGCAAGCCACGAAAGGAAGATCTCCCAAAACCACTGAACTTTTTATAACCAAACCTCCTTGACTGGGTTTGCAATCCCAAGAACTTTGCCGTGGCTCTGCTATCTTTAAACCTTTGAAGAGTAGAATCAGCCTTCTCCCCGAAAAGCTTTGAACCTTCAAAGGGCAAATCAAGAAGGGTAGCCTGAACATCCGGGGAAAATCCAGAGGATCTAAGCCAAGCTTGTCTCCTGGTAACTATGGAGGAACCCATAACTCTGGCCGCTGAATCAGCCGTATCCAGGCCCAATTGAATAACCTGTCGAGCAGCAGCCTGAGCAGCTGACAGAACCTCCATAAAATTTCCCTGCTCTTCATCAGGCAACTTGGGCGCCAATTGCTTCACCGAATCCATCAAAGCATGTATATAATGGCCCAACAAACAGGTAGCATTGGTTGATTTAAGTGCCATGCTAGATGTAGAAAAGACCTTTTTAGCTGACTGCTCTAGCTTCTTAGAGTCCCTGTTGGCAGGAGCCTGAAGAAAAGCGCCTGAAGTTTGTTTAGAGCAGGACGCTTGCACCACCAAACGTTCTGGAGACGGATGAGAAGAAAGAAAAAGAGGGTCCCCTGGAGCTGCTCTATATCTTCTTGCCACAGATCTAGACACAGCACGTGTAGATAGTGGTTTACGCCACACATCCATGATAGGCTCAGTTAAAGCCTCATTAAAGGGCAACAAGGGCTCAACAATTGAAGAAGGTGAATGTAAAACTTCAGTGAGCAAATGAGGCTTATACTCAGCAGTAGGTAATTGTAAGTCTAAAAGCTCCTCAGCCTTTCTTATGACAGTATGATAAGGAGCTACCTCTTGAGGTGGAGAAGCCCTTGACGAAGAAAGCTCCCACTCAGGGGAGGTGTCCAGTCTACTTGCCTCCCGAATTCCTTCAAATTCATCCACAGATTCATCTATCTCACCCTCTTCAGCCTCCTCTCGCTGATACTGCTCCTCCTCCAATAGTCTCTGTACCTCTCTCTTTGAACGAACCCTTGGTTGCGGCATCAGCGGCGCCACACATGGCGCCGACAGTTCCGGAGCCGGCGTCGAAGGAGGATCCGAAGGTGGAATCGGCACCGTACGAGGCCGAGAGGCAGGCCCACCAGACGGCACCAGGGACTCCATATACGGCGTCGAAATTCTCGGTGCCTGAAACTGCCATGACCGCGCCGTCGGCATGAAAGGCACGAAGGGTGCCTGGGCATAGTGCTGAGGCATGCCCAAGTTGAAGGCCAGCGGACCAGAAGGTGCTCCGGAGGGGAAGGCTACCTTAGCAAAAACTCCATACATTGCATTTAAAAAATGCGTTGGATCCGAACCTGGAGTTGGAAACTGTGGATATTGAGTCGAGCCAGCATCTGAACGAGGAGTATCCGACGTCAGACCAGCCGGATGCACTTGCGGAGTCACAGGTTCAATCTCATGGGCAGGAGAAGGATCATCCTGAACAGGTAAGCCCTCCGAATCCGGTGAACCTCCCGGCGCCGGAGACTGCGCCGGAGTGCCTTTTGGAGAAGGAGATCTCTCTGGAGTCACACGAGGAGATGGGGACTGCGAAGGAGACACAAAGTCTTTCTGACGATGTCGAGGAGCCGGGAAGGAGCCCTCGACACCTTACCCTTCGTCGAACGGCGCCGAGAACCATGCCTTCTCTTCTTCTTGTGTTTCCTCGACTTTGATGCATGCGAAGTCAACATATTCGACTTCGTCTTAGATCTTTTACGTCCTCTTCCTTCCTTCTTTGCCTTTGCCATAAAAAGCTTGGCTTCCCGTTCTTTAAGAGCTTTTGGGTTCACTTTCTACAACTGGAACAGTCTTCCACGTCGTGCTCCGACGACAAACACCATAAGCAATCTTCATGGGGGTCAGTGATGGACATGTGACCCCCACACTCCCTACAGGGCTTAAACCTAGACTTCCTCGAAGACGACATCGCAACTGCAACAGTTAAAGATGAAGGAACAACAAAGTAACTCAACAAAATATGGAGAGTCCTAGAAAACCGTTACGCGTCAACGGCGCGGAAAAAAGGGAACTGATGTCATCACGCCGACGAGGCTCTCTTATGGCTCCGGTGACGAGCGGAGTCGTAGCATTGTGACGTCCTCGTTGGCGTGGAGACTAAGGAAAAAAAATACTGCGGAATACTGGTGCTGGGGATATTCATAAGGTGACGAATCCACAGGCAGATGTATCCATCAGCAATATAGTACATTTAGTAGCACTTGCACCTCATTTGAAAACACCCAAACTTCAGCCAATGAGGTGGAGGTGGAAGCGTAAGCTCTCCTACTCCTCCTAGAGGTTCAAATTTGTTCCAATATCAATGTTGGAGAAGGAATGGTTTCTTAACTGTAATCCTAGTTCTTTCCTTGGAGAATTTCCATTGAAATCATAAACACTGAATAGTTCCACCCATGTAAGGGGATCCCGGAGAAGTTATTTCAAGGTCAAATCTACTTCACCTTACCTCAGAAAGGCCAGGAAACATTTGTGATTGACATGTTGATATGTTAAATTTGTGCAGCCTTAAAAACAGGCTATATTGGCAATGTTTATGGAATTACTTTAAAATTTAGAAGGAAAAGGGTTTGTGGCTTCGAGCCTGAAGAAGATGGCTGCCTTAAGTGGAAGCTTTGATAGCCGAGGCGAGATCAAAGGCAGTCTCACCCTTAAATTTGCTGATATCCCCTCAAAAATGCCAATACAAGTGCCCCGGACATGTCCCCAAGTGTTCAGCTGGCCCAGCCACAGCAGCAGCTGCCCAGAGGACACACTCTATCCCGACTCTCCAGACCTGAACGATTGGCTATGTGGCATGGAGATGGCAGCTCCACGAGGATTGACTAAAAACTAGGTGCCATGCTACTAAACATTCAACAAATTTAAGGTTGGTTCTAAAATCATGCAAAGAGATGCCCCTGTCACCCAGCCCTGCAGCCCTCAGCCTTGTCTACCGCCACTCACCTCTCATCCGCTTCAGTGCACTCCAGAGGTCCGCCATTACGGGCCACATAGCTTTGTGCCTATGTCACCACCTAATTGAAGCACACTCACCACAGCAATGTCGGCGCATTGATTAAGGCATATTTATTAAGGCTCGCACATCCCCTGTGAAGGTACAGCAACATTCAAATCAGTCCAGCGTCCCCAGAAGCCCCGGGGAGAGCAATAATCACAGCAGGGCATGGAGAAATGTGAAAGCTATGACTCACCGACATCCCAACTGAGTAGCCTGTGGGCCCCCATGCTGACTACCACGACGCATGCCCTCTTCACCTACAGACCAGCAGGGCTCTTTGTCCTCTAATGCTTTGGATAAACACTACATTCTCACTTACTTCAAGCAATTGAGTTGGGGCCTGCAACTGCGCATGCTGTGCGTCTTAATCTGCACACCGGAGGCCCGCCATTACGGACCGCACCGTATCACTCCTGCTTCAACACCTAATTGAAGCGGATCGTCTGCACATCCACCGGAAATGTCAGCACTTTGGTTAAGAATTTTATGAAGGTGCTTTGATTAAGGCTTGATTAAAGCTTCCCAGGAATCGTGAAGTGAGAGATAACTGCTGCAGGGCAATCCTGATTGCCGCAATGCAGGTCCTTATCAGCTACAAACCAGTGGGGCTCTTCGTCACCTAATGCCCTGAATAAATGCTTTGAATGCTCGCTAAATTGTCACTTCCCCAAGCGAGTGAGTGGAGAACTGCAACTGCACACACTGGGCATGTCATTCTGCTTTTAACAAATGCTGCATGCTATTACATGCTATTCTGAACCATTCATCAGGAAATGCAACCAAAAAAAGGATCAGCAAGATATTTTTGTACTATCTAAAGTAGAAGTCTATGTGATACTACAAGGTGTTAGTTCACAACCTGAATACAGTCCAATGTAGACCCGAGCAGACAGAGGAGGACTGCTAAACACCCTTCTAAGGTCCCAAAGCCTGAAATAGTTCAATGTCTGAGAGCCCAAAAACATGTAGAGACTATAACAACTATGAAACCATCTTCCCACCGGTAAGTGTACAGGTAAAAGATGATGGCATACTGCTGATTGTATATGGTATTCCCTGTACACCGCTTTCTGCAGCACTACGCCATAACAGTTCTGTACATTTATACAACTGCAGGGTTGCTTAAAGTACATTCTGTAAATTTATAGCGGGACACCCACACATTCACTAGAATGCATATTGCAATAGTGTTGCCCTGGGTTCTCGGTCATTAGCAGAATCTAATTAGCCTGGGCTGTATCCACTCAAAAGGCTATAATAAGAAAACATTATGGCTGACAAAAAAGACTCCAGAGATGCAAAGAACCACAAAGCATAACTAAAAAGGGATAAAGAAGACCCTCCAGCCATTGAGTCACCTGTTAAACCCAAACAAACCCAGAAAGTCAATGAGAGAATTGATCTAATTCTTTGCAATCTCTCTTCTCTCCAAGAACTGGCTCAAAGCACCAAAGCAAATACTGATTTCTTACAAACTTACATTTCTGCATTGCGTACTACCCTCGAAACCCTACACGTACATATTGGTGAAGGCTGAATCAAGAATAAGTGTGCTGGAAGATGAGAACCACAAAGATAAAAAAAATCACTGACCAGAGTTAAACAGCTCAGCACCCTCTTAAGAACCATTGCTGACCTAAAAATCAGAACTAGAGGAGGAAATCAAAGAATTTTTGGTTTACCTGAAGAGACAGAAAACCAAGCTTCCTCCTGCGTCTCCTTCCTTGAACAATGGATTCCGAAAACTCTTGGTACCAAATTTGAGAGACCATTCAAAATCGAAAGAGCTCTCAAGGTGCCCACTGGACCTACCCCAGGAGCAAGAATCCCTTGCCTACACATCTATAGACCACTCAGAAATCCAGCACTCTGAATCTATCCTGCTAAACATTAGGACATCAAAGATGCCAATATGGAACGACAACAAGATCTGAATAGCCTGAGATTATTCTAAAGAGACTGTCTTCAGAATGAAAGGTTTTTTAACTGCGGAACTCTCTCACTACCCTGAACATAAGCTTCTCCTTCATCCTACCAGACAGATTCTACATCATCAACAGGGGGAAAACTTTTATCTTTGATGACCCCGCTGAACTTGAGACCTACATCCAAAACCAGAAACATGAGGACATGACTACTTAGCTTTCTAAGCAAATCTGCAATCAATCTATGATCAATAACTAACAGCCTACTGAAACATAAGCTTAGATGATCATAACGGGGAATGCACAGGGAATCACTGTAAACCCTATCATCCTCTCTTGAAAGCTCACACTCACATTTTCACGATCTTAAGAAACCAAGATTTTGCCACCTACTCCTATCTCCATGGAAGCAGATTTGTCCCTTATACATACCCAAACCCCTATACGATAAACGTGACTCCTATGATGAGCCCTGTGGTTCTACAACACTACCTTTCACCACCACACTTGCTCTTTCATAAACACAGCCCTACTCGGCTCTAGACACCCCCCCCCCTCACACTGTGGCTTTGGACCACACTCTTCCGAACTCTACACTGATACATGGTCTAGGAGGAAGGATATAGTAAGGAAGATGGTCTAGAAGGAAGGATATAGTGTAAGCAGATATCCATCAGTAGATCACACTTCCTCCAACCCTTAACCTCCAACCCTCAACTCCGTCAGCATCAATACCCATCAGTAACTTACATACCTTCCAAACCTCAACAATTACATCACAAACAAAGTTTGCATTCAAATTGTTATTTGCTCTGTGCATGTTTCCGTACAGGCTCCATAACCTACAGTTTACTGGCTTAATGTACATGTTTTTATGATTACTTACATTTTCAGCACTGCGTTAGCTAATGATTTGAAATCTATGCGTTCCTTAACATGGTATCAGTTCGCTCGTTTAATTACCTAATCCATTCCATACAGTTACCTTCCCATCATTATTTGTGGCCTAACCAACAAGTTACTCACCTTCGGTAACGATATATCTGTAAGAAACATAGGTTAGCTATAGATTCCTTATCCTTAAATTAAAATTACCCCCAGGCATCAGACTGGATCTGGAAAGTTTTTTGTCAGCAGTACCCCTGCACGTCGGAAGGTGGCGTCAGTCGATTTCGCGTTCGTCGTTGGCGTCGTGGTCGCCGGGAGGACGTCGCGGTAGCTACATAGACGCCGCTCTAGTGCGCTAAAGTCAGTTCTGTACACGACTTTCCACGCCAGAAGCGCAGAGCCATGCACACTGACCACTGGTGCACAAAACTAGGGCCCTGAAAGGAAGTCCTTAACCCTAGAAGTCAGTTCGCAGAACGGGGAGGATGGGTGGGATGGTAAGGAATCTATAACTAACTTATGTTTCTTACTGAAGGTAAGTAACGTGTTCATCTGAAAGAAACAGTTAGTTATAGATTCCTTACCTTAGAATAGATACCCCAGCAATACCAACCCCGGAGGTGGGTCTAAACTAAGCTACCACCTGGAAGTCCTGGAGAACAGAATGGCCAAAGAAGCTGTCTCTCCGGACTTGGCTGTCCAGGCAGTTGTGTCTAGTGAATGTGTGCAGCGATGCCCACGTAGCTGCCTGACAGATGTCATTAAGGGGGTCTCCACGTCCCAAAGCAGTGGAAGCTGCCGTCACCCTGGTGGAATGTGCGTGCAAGCCCACTGGAGGCTCCTTCTGTGCCAAGGAATAACAAGCTTTAATGCACAAAATGATCCATCTAGAAATGGTCCGTTTGTGCACATCCCAACCTTTTTTGGCGCCCACGTAGCCAACAAAGAGCTAGTCATCCACCCGGAATTGTTTTGCGCGATCCAAGTAAAACGAAAGCGCACGTTTTGGATCCAGACGGTGGTGCCTCTCTTCTTCTTTGGAAGGATGCAGAGGCGGAAAGAAGGTAGGCAAAGTGATGGTCTGTCCAATATGGAAAGGAGTAACCACTTTGGGAAGGAAGGAAGGAAGGACAAGTTCGAAGGACAACCTTGTCCAGACGAACAGTCAGAAAAAGAGGCTTAGAAGAAAGTGCTTGGAGCTCAATCATCCGCTCACTCACCCTGCGCGCAGAGATGACGGCCACCAGAAAGGCTGTTTTTAAGTTTAGAAACCTAAGAGGACAGTTATGTAGTAGCTCAAAGGGAGCACACAAGATATGTAAGAACCAAGTTCAATTTCCACTGGGGCATTACGAAGGGAACAGAAGAAAAAAGATGAGTATTGCCTTTAAGGAAGCGATTTACAACAGGGGACTTGGAAAGAGAAGGCTGATCAGGAAGTGTTAAAAAAGCTGAAATGGCCAAGAGGTAGCCATTTAGAGTGCCTAGAGCAGAGCTCTGCTGGGCCAAAGAAAGGAGGAACAAGAGGACCTCAGAAAGAGGGGGCGGAAAGGGGATCCACAGCCTTTGCTGTGCACCATGACACAAATTTGTTCCATCTGCAGGCGTATACCATCTTAGTGGAGGGACGCCTGGCTGCCAAGATATCATCACAGACTTCAGGAGGCAGGTCAAACGACGTCAACTGCCGCTGCTCAATCTCCACGCAAGGAGGTGAAAGCTGGACAGGTTTGGGTGGAGGACCATCCCCTGCTGCTGCGACAGAAGATCCTCCTGAAGAGGCAGTCGGATCAGAGGATCGATGGCCATGTGTAGCAGCTCGGGATACCAGACTCTTCGTGTCCAATCCGGAGCCACAAGAATGACTTGGGCCCAGTCGCGCTTGAACTTCTTCAGCACTCTGGGCACAAATGGTATAGGCGGAAAGGCATATAGAAGACTGCAACTCCACTTGCGACGAAAAGCGTCGCCAAGTGAGTGCCGCCTTGGAAATTCCAACGCGCAGAATTGCTGACAATGCGCATTTTCTCGGTGGCAAATAGATCTAAACAAGGCTCTCCCCACGGTTGAAAGAGACCTTGCACCACCTCCATTCGTGATCTATCAGGTACCTGCGGCTGAGTTCGTCCACCCTGGCATTCAGAAAACCTGCCAGATGTTGAACCACCAGGGTTATGCCCTGATGTTCCAGCCATGTCCAGAGGCGGAGAGCCTCTTGACACAGGGTCCACGACCCTACCTCGCTTTGTTTGTGGCAGTAGCACATGTGGTGGTGTTGCCCGTGAACACCTGCACTACTCTTCCCCAGACAGAGGGAAGGAATGCTTTGAGTGCAAGACGGACAGCTCAACACCAGAAGGTTGATGTGGAGCCTGGACTCCGCTGGAGACCAGAGGGCTCTGATCTCCACCGCCCCCATGTGGCCAGCCCATCCCATAAGTGATGCATCGGTCACCACTGTAAATTCTGGTTGGGGAAGGGAGAGGCATTTGCAGTCGACCCAATCCTGGTTCATTAGCCACCACTGCAATTGGTGTGCAGTGCCCTCCGAGACCTGGACGCAATCGGATAGGTTCCCCTGATGTTGTGCCCATTGGAACTTTAGGTCCCACTGCAGAGCCCGCATATGCCATCTGGCATTGTCAACCAGCAGAATGCAGGAGGCCAGCAGGCCTAGTAGCCTGAGAGTCATCCTGACCGAAATCCGGGATAGAGGCTGAAAGATCAGGATCATAGCCTGAATATCCTGGACTCGCTCTTCGGGAGGATAGACCTGAAACTGCGTTGTGTCCAGAACCGCTCCGATGAAGAGGAGCTTCTGAGAGGGAGTCAGGTGTGACTTCGGCACGTTGATAGAGAACCCCAGCCAATGCAGGAGGTAGACCGTAGTCTGGAGGTGGGAGATAACAGCCTGGGGCGAGCCCGCCTTCATCAGCCAGTCATCGAGCTAGGGGAAGACTGGAACCCCTGATCTGCGCAGATGAGCTGCGACCACCGCCATAACTTTCGTGAACACCTGAGGGGCGCTGGTAAGGCCAAAGGGAAGCACGGTACACTGAAAGTGCTTGTGGCCTACCGTGAACCGCAGGTAACGCCGGTGGGCCGGCAGGACAGGGATGTCCTGCAAGTCCAAAGCTACCATCCAGTCTTCAGGGTTCAGGGCAGACAAGACCTGAGCTAGGGTCAACATTTTGAACTTCTCCTTCCGGAGGAAGCGGTTGACGTTCCTGAGATCCAAGATAGGACGTAGGTCTTTGTCCTTCTTGGGCACCAGAAAGTAGTGGGAATAGCAACCACGACCTACTTCTGGGACAAGAACTTGCTCGATGGCTCCCTTGGCCAAGAGTGCCGAAACTTCCTGTTGGAGAAGGGCCAGATGATCCTCCGACATGTGATGGTACTGAGGTGGCATGGTGGGAGGGGTAGTCTCGAAGGGGAGGGAGTAGCCCCTTCAGACGATCTGCAAAACCCACCTGTTCGACGTGATGATGTGCCAGTGGGGGAGGTGAAGGCAAATCCTGGCGCCCACTGGCAATTGGTGGCCCTGAAAGGTCAGACTAGGAGGATTTGGAGGATGCTGCGGGTGTGCTGTGGTGGACTGGCCCGCCTGCTGGCCCCCAGAACCACGGCGGTGGTTCCCACGTCCCCAGCAATGCAGGGGCTGAACAGCTTGAGCTGGCCTGTGGCTCTGGGCAGGACATGGCAGGGCACCCCTTCTGTAGCTACGAAAGGGGCGAAAAGCAGGCTGCGCAGGGCGGGTGGTGGAGAGGCACAAGGACCTGGCCGTAGCCCGAGAGTCCTTAAACCGGTCCAGTGCGTTGTCTGCCTTGTTGCCGAATAGGCGACGGCCAACAAAGGGTATATCCATAATAGTGGATTGGACATCCCCTGAAAAACCAGTCGACCTCAACCAGGTGTAACGTCAAAGGGCTACCGACGTGGAAATCGTCCTGCCTAGTGAGTAGATGGAATCCAGCCCACAGCAGATAGTAAACTCTGCTGGGTCTCTTCCTTTGGCAACTGCACGGGAGAGTACGGCCCGGGCCCCCCCCCGGGCACTGGGGCAGCACTTGCGCCACCGTATCCCACACAGAGTGGGTGTAATGGCCCAACAGACATGCAGTGTTTACCGACCGCAGTCCCAAGCTGGAGAAAGAAAACATCTTCTTCCCAAGATGGTCCACATTTTGGATTTCCTATCAGGTGGTGCGTTAAGGAACGCACCTTTGGAGGTGGAGACTTGGCCCCCAAGCTCTCAGGGGTGGGGTGTTAGGGAAGGAAAGTGAGGTCACCCGGGGCCGGGCGGTGGCATTGGGCAATCATCCTATCCACAGGAGCCCCTGTGTTGGGCCTGGACCAGGTGCCCAAAAGGATGTCTGTTAGGACTTCATTAAACGGCAGCAGGGCTCCGAAGAGCTCGCAGCTGGTTGAAGCACCTCTGTCAGGAGGTTAGTCCTGACCACCACCGTAGGTAGTTTGAGGCTGAGAGCCTCGGCTGCCCTACGAAACACCACTGTGTAAAACGCTCCCTCCTCCATAGCCACGGTAGGAGGAGACAACATGCGCAAGGTCTGGTGAGGTATGAAGACCACTGGCTTCCCCCAGTTCCTCTCTCCAGTCCGGTTCACAGCCCAACTGGTCAGTTAAAGGTTGTACAGACCCCTCCCAGTCCTCCTCACCCTCCTCTGGCTGCCAATCTGCTCTAAAAGAGCCAGTCTGATGCCTGGGGGTAATTCTAAGGTAAGGAATCTATAACTGTTTCTTTCAGATAAGCACTACAATCAACTGTAACCCCTTGTATGCCAGCCTCTATATGTCAAGCGATCCACAACACTGCCCTACTTAACCCTCATTTGTATTCTTTTCTCCTTTCTATTAACCCTCACTGCCTCCCCCCTCCTTCCCTGATCCACCCCCCTCACCTCGGGATATCCCAAATATACAAGCTCGGGTCCTGTGACTCTAAACATCATCACATCAGCCAGGATTTCTGCACCCCATCCCTACCTGTCAGACACGCACATTTGCGACAAAATGCTATATAACAAATACCATGTCTACTAACACTCTTAATGTCCTATCACTCAATGTAAAGGGCCTCAATCAGCTGGTCAAAAGAAGGAAAATAGTAGAATACTGTCACAAACTGAGAGCCGATATCCTCCTGTTCTAAGAAACCAGAATACACAAAGATATAGCCTGAAATCTCCTAAACAATTGGTACTCACATCTAGCTTGCTCTCCTGATTCCAAAACGAAAAAACAGGGTGATCACAGTCTGTGCCAGATCCGCAAGCATTAAAGTAATCAAGAACATAATTGGTAGAGAAGGTCGCAGGGTCATCTCCCATATCATCAACAAACAACCAGGAACTATTTATAGTGAACATATATGCGCCAACTGCAGACTCCCCCACTTTTTGGATAGACAAAAGGTTACATGAAATTCCAAATGGCTCCAAGATCCTACTGGGTGGGGTTTTCAACCTTCCAATGGATCTGACCCTGGACAGACTATAACCATGCAAACACCAGCCTGGGAAATCCCACACACAAATGAAAAAACTTACTGCACACAAAATCTTAGTGATATCTGGAGACTTTTAACCCAACAGGTAGCGCACTCACTTTCTACTCAAACCCACATAATTCTCACTTTAGGATAGACTACATTCTTTCCAATTAGAATCTGACCCCATTCTGTTTGAACCCCAAGATTGAACCTATTATGATATCTGACCATGCTTGTATCTCAATAGACGTTACATTATCTAACGTCCAAAACCCTGACAAACTTTGGCACCTCAATTAAGCACTTCTAAATGAACTCACTAGTATAGAAGAAATAAGATCCTCCATTGTTAGCTTTTTCCATGAGAACACCTCTACAGACATATATCCTGAAACACTCTGGGAGCAATGAAAGCCACTTGTAGGGAAAAATGATTAGCATCATGACCAACATAAATAAAACAAATCCCTGGAGGAACTCGAATTTAAAGTCAAACAGCTAGAGTGCCTCTTCTCGAAACACAAGTATACGTTCAATAAACTCATGTCTTTAAAATATCAAAATAATAAACTAATAAGCAAGAGAATTCATATCTGGCTAAATACCTACAAAGCAGAGAAGCTATGGGAATTCAGCAAAGGCAGGAAATTCCTTGCCAATTATCTAAAAGTGAAAAGCCAAAGCTTCTCAATCACTGCACTCAAAAGCAAATCAGGTAAATCTGAACCTGAACTCAAAAAGATAGCAATCTGTTTTGCTTAATATTATAAAGAACTTTACAACCCGGATCGAAGGTCTAACCTCACAGATGGAAAAAATTACCTTAGAAACATAAACCTCCCCTCTGTAAAAGAATCAGACCAAATCTACCTTAACAAGCCGATGGAGACAGAAGAAATAGTTAACGCGATCAACCACTTAAAATAAAAAAGGATCCTGGACCCCTCTGCTGTATAAGCCATTTCTAAAACAACTTTCAACCCCTACTCACACCACACCTAAAATCCCTTTTTGACTTTTACGCCTCCAACGGCAAAAACGGCCCGAACTTCACCAAAGTGAATATTACTGTCATCCATAAAGACAACAAAGACCCATTAGAGAAGAAAAATTATAGGCTGATCTCAATACTGAACATAGATTGCTAAATATAAGCAAACTTTCTAGCCACCAGTCTGGAAAGACTTCATTAAAGGGAGATTGGCCTGCGATAACATCAGACTATTCGCCCATGTGCTAGAAAAAGCTCCCCATCTCCACTCACCTGCAATGGCTATGGCTTTAGATGCTAAAAAAGGCCATTGACAAGGTATACTCCTTCAAACAGATGCTATCTGTATTATATGATAATCACACGGCCAAAGTTAGAGTAAATGGCTCCCTTTCTGAAAAATTACAACTTTCTCCAGGTACGGGGCATGGCTGCCCCCTTTTACCACTACTTTTCCTCCTAGCCGTAGAACATCTTCTCTCAGAGCTACGCCATAACCCCACCATTAAAGGAATCCCTTTTGTTCGACAACACACAAGGTAGCGGCCTGTGCAGACAACGTCCTCATGTTTTCTGGGGATGCAGACTCAGCCATCCCATAAATCCTCAACCTAATCAATGCCTACTCCAATGCCTTTGACAATATGCTAAGCAAAGACAAAACTGAGGTCTTCCCTCTCAACCCTATTTGCACCTCCTAGATCATCTGGAACACTAACCTCAAATGGCAAAACCACTACTTGAAATACCTGGGCCTCCATCTAGGCAAGTCATTGTCCAATTCTCGTACTTGCATTGAAAACACATTGCTGAACAAAATCCAGGACCTCATCAAAACACGGTTGCCCAAGCACAGAACATGGTGGGGCAGACAAGAATGCACCAAAATGTTAACTTATAATCAGTATGTTCCCCCTTCTACTTAGCAAAGACAAAGATGGAGTAGGCCTTCTCAACTTTAGTAAACTACAAATGGTTTTTCTGATTAAACAATCTATACACTAATTCTTCCCAAAACCTCTGCTCCCTCCCCCTACCTGGACCAACATTGAGAAAGACCTCTTCGTGGGATGAGAACATACTCTCTAACCAACTAGCTAGGCCACCAAAATCCTGCTCATAAAAGAAACATTCCAATGCACAATAGATTCCCCTGGAAAACAAGAAAAAACTGTGGATGAGAAACCCATTGCTAGGAAAAAAGAAACCTCCCCTATTCCACCTTATAACCATATTACCTTATAAGCACATTGTGACCTTAGCCTGAGATGAACTCCCCCACTGGCCAATCAAAGTTTCATGTGCTCAGTTTCTACATGTATTCTTTTACTTTTATTTCAGACATGAAGAATCGAGTTCGGTTCTCCCAAATCACTTCCAGGCATGCCAGGTTTGTTAAAAAGGGCTGGGCTCATTTTTCTTGAAATGGTTGGATTCGTTTTCACAAGTGTCATCTCCTCTCAACAGTTATGTTGCAGAAGTCGGGCCTAACGAAGAAAGAGCATTCCTCAACTGTTACTTGGCCTCCGGTCTCGCCCTCTCAAAAATTGATTGTTTCAGACGAAAGTTCCCTATATATACACCTAGATCGCTTGTAGCTACCCACCCTCCCTGACCAGCTGTTTCAGTACAAAGGGAACCCAATGGGATCTTTGAATCTCATGGTCCCAGTTCCATCCCTCTAATTCTGGAAATGCCTGCCGAAACAAGTCCACCATAAATGAGCAAACATCTGAGCCCTCTTTGCCTTCTGGTATGCCAAGCACCCTCAGATTATTGCATCTTTGTGTGTTCTCTTGATCCTCCAGGTTCCACTGGATGTTAATTAGCTGCGATTCGTGAGCCTTCCCCTGACCGCAGGTTCCAGCGACATCAGACTCTAGAGTGGTAGCTCTAATCTCAAGATCCGTTAGGCGCTCCACTATGACGTTGCATGATTTGGCCACCTTTCGAACCACCCCCTGCAACTTACGTATTACTGTCAAGTTTCCTCTCAGTGGAACATGATACATTGAAATATAGAGTCTAGGGTAGGGGGTTTGGACTAACAAATTCCTGGGGACTTTCTGCAATTACCCCCACAATTCCTCAGCTGGTGAGTAATCCCACTTGAGAACCTTTCCATTTGTGAGTTGCCATCCTGTCTTTTTAGCCGCTTTCTATGCCGTAGCAAAAGATACCCCCAGTTAGATCCTCAGGGAAACTATCATTGTTGCTGAACTATGTAAAAGATTCAGAGCTGTCAATGGACCTTTCTGCCCCATCTGACAGAGAAAAGAAGCGCTCGTTTGTATCGGGTCAGTGCTGAATGTACACGCCAGCTTCTATGCACTTTTCCAGGTCCTGTGTGAGTTGCCAGGGGGATACAGCTTATGAAGGGGGCCTTACTCAGAAACTGCACCCTCAGGGACTACAGTCTTGAGCTGGAAGTTGCAGTCCTCGTCATTAATACCTCTACAGGTTCCCTTTCTCCTTCATGCCTGTATCCTGATTCAGTACTGTACTCGCAGGATTCTGTGTGGGCATTGCGGATTTCCTCATATTCAAGACGAATGATGTTAAAACAGTAGCATCATTTACCTTATTTTCAAAAGTCTGCACCTCTTGCAGAGGCTGCCCAGCGACAGCATTTTCCTGAAGTTCAGACTCTGGTCTCCTTGAATAGGAATTCCGCTGATTCTCAGGGTGTGTCGTTGATCAATGGGCTTCCATTGGCCCCCCAGAGACTTCAAGTGTGCTGAGGAGCTGGTAGAGCCATGAACAAGTTCCATAACTGATGAGTCAACTGGGCGCTGACATAACGGAGACCCTCTTTCCCCCTTCTTCTCTCAGGTCAGATCTGGTTTAATTGCTGGTGGCAGGCACCGACCACTCTGGAGTGGGGCTGTGTTGCTTGCTGCCTCCGATCATGAACCTGCCAAAAGCCTGAGACACATCTGCTGCCATGGAGGCGCCTTTTCCTTTCTGGCTACTAAATGAGAGGGATGAACGCCACAAGGTGGCAGAGATACGGAGTTCTCTGGGATCAGATGGTATATGCCAACAGGAAACGCATATTCCATGGTGCAAAAGGGACATGTTGACAAACAGGGGGTATTCTCTGGTAGCATGCACAACCCAAACCTCTATGATGAGGGCATTGCTATTTTGGTGAAGAATAACTCAAGCCTGTCAAAGAGAAGTTGGAGGATAAGTGGGGTAGGTGGGCAATTGTGGAGCTGCTGGTGAGGGTGATGGTTTGCTCTATTTACGGCTCCAATCAGGATGACACTAAGGTATTAGAAGATCTGGAGGTGGAGTTAGCATCCTGGCCAAACCCGTTGATAATTTGCGGAGATTTACATATACATTACAAGGTGGGGAAAAATAAGTATACATTACACAGGAGAAAGCCTCACATTCACAAGGTTAGAGCATGACTAATGAACAACTATGGGCTTGTCGGCATCTGGGATGTTAAGAAAGCCCCTGATCCTGGATTCACATATTTTTCTGCCCCACACAGTATGTATGATTAGATTATGTTCTGCCCTCTTCCAGATTAGTGGGCAAGGTGGAAATCAAGAAATTGGCCAGGCTTGTCTCAGATCATAGTTCTTTAGTACTGAAAATTGCAGGGCAGAGTAGTTTTAAGCCCCAGACAAAATGGACTTTCAATAGGAAATTTGCTCTTAAATAGCCTGTTCATTGAGCATATGAGGAAATGGGTGGGTGAGTTTTCAACATAAATAGATTTAGTGCTTCGCAGGGGGTGGTCTGGGATTCTTTCAAAGCTGGACTGAGAGGGAGGTTATTTGTTTTGTTGCTTACAGAAGGAAGAAGCAAGAAGGGGAGGTTGGAAGGCTGTGTAAAAAGTTTGCTACGCTAGAAAAAACTTATTTGGAGAGGATATCTTAGGGACAGGAGGAGGGGCATATACAATTTGAAATCATGACATTAAAAGCCAAGATCATCTACAGTATCGAATGGCCCTACCTGAACGCTGCTTTGCTCAAACTGGGCCTCGGACCACGTTTCTGTGCCTGGGTCCGACTTCTGTATAAGTGTCCGAAAGCCCAGGTGCGCGTCAACAGGTGGTATTGAGAACGTTTGCACTCCATCGGGGCATGTGGCAGGGATTCCCACTATTCCCTATACTTTTCAAGCTGGCGTTGGAGCGATTGGCGGCATGGATTCAACGGGACCCACTCATCTGGGGCATAGACATCGGCGGGGTATGGGAAGAGCATATATCGCTGTACGCAGATGATGTGCTGCTCTATGCGCACAAACCCAAAGAAACATTTCATAGATTAATAAACATACTCTGGACCTTAGGCACCTACTCTGGGTATCAGATAAATTGGGATAAATCCCTTATCTCACTCTAGCGGTCACACTCCGACCACTCACGACTGACTGTGCAGCCCTAACGCACCAAGATAGATTCAAATACCTAGGCATTTGGATCACGAAAGCAACTGAGGAATTCTTAAGCCGTAATATAAACCCACTATTGATGAGTCTACAGGAAGAAACAAAACACTGGTGGGACTTACTGATCTCTCTAATGGGAAGAGCAGCATTATTCAAGATGATGGCTCTGCCATGCTTGCTCTATGTCCTTCAAAATACCCCGTACAGAATCCCAGATTCCATCTTTAGAGCAGTATAAGGGGAACAACACAATCTCCTATGGGAAGGAGGAAGACCTTAAACAGCTCTGCGCAAGCTACAGCGCGGAGTGTACGAGGGCGGGCTGGCGATCCAGGACATTGGGAGCTATTACCTAGCATCTTAACTGACTAATATTCATGGATGGGTCTTTGAGCCACAAACAGAACCGGCATAAAGGGTCGACAGATACGCGATGGATAGTGGAAGACACCTAGCAGCACTCTACCAGAAACAACAGGGGAACTCATTACCACTGCACACATGAGGTCATAAGAGTGTGGCGAACCACCAATAGGCCACTGGGATGGGACTCGAGGCTGACTCAGCAGACACCACTCTGGGAGAGCGACGGACTAGGCGATGTAGGGCGCCTGCAGGGATTCCGTAAATGGAGCCTGCTAGGCTTAGGCACTATTGGAGATATATGGCGGGGTGGGAAAATGCTAACTTTGAAGAACTTAAGACTGAATATCAATTGGCAGATACAGAGCGCTTTTTCTACATACAATTCAGGCATGCCATACGCCGCTACATACCAGAAGGAGAATCCATACCTGAGTACTCTCCTCTAGAGTAGCTACTAATACTTGACCTCATGCTCGACAAAGCAACATCCCGAACTTACCGGAAAATTATGAACAACCTTCCAGACCCCCTCGTCTCCCTCAGAGCCGACTGGGAAACCAACCTAGGATTAATAGAGGACGATTACTGGCAGGAAGCAATTCATTGCCCCAGAGAAATTATTATACGGGCAAGATTCGGACTGGTTCAGTTGCGAACCGCACGGACGCTAGATCATAGACTCGGCTGATCAGACTCAAATCACTGCATCAGGGGATGCGGCGAGATGGGCACTTTTTTTCACATTATTTGGGAATGCCCCATAATACAACGATATTGGACTCGCATTACTGGATTGATGTCTGAAGTGCTAGGTACATAAATACCTTTAGACACTCGCTGGCACTTACTGGGCATCACAGGCGAAATCAGATGGCCATCTCACACCAAAACATGGCTAACACTGGCATCCGGGGTGGCAAAGCGCAACATAGACAGATTGTGGGGGACTAGGGAACCTGCCAAACTTACCAACTGGAAGCAGGATCTAGACTTCTGCTGCCTGGCTGAAAAAGCTGTCTATCAGAGCAGTGGGTGTCCCAAAAAATGGGAGAAGATATGGAGTCCATGGTATAAATACGTGAAACAACGTTTACATCGCGGATTTTACTCCGCGATGCAAACACAACGGGGTCGTTACAATGACCACATTGTCACAACGCACTACCTTTACAACGCAAGTCGTTACAACGACTTGTGCTTGATGGCGCTCTAGGATAAGGAATAGTATGATTTACTATTCCAACACTTTCCCTAGTGTTGCACACACTGGAGTTGGAATAGTAAATCATACTATTCCTAAGTCCAGTGCGCCATCTAGCGCAAGTCGTTGTAATGACTTGCGTTGTAAAGGTAGTGAGTTGTAACAACGCGGTCGTTGTAACGACCGCATTGTGTTTGCATCGCGGAGTAAAATCCCCGATGTAAAGAGATATATTCGATAAATACAGATCCTTGACGCACACAGGCACAGTTGAAGGAAACCAACAGTAAAACAGTACAAAACAACTGAGGGAGCAGCGTTTCCCCCCTTTGTGATGTGTAATACTGTATTATTGTCCGGAAACTGCTGATGATGTAAAAAGTGATTATTAATTACAACGATGGGACGCTTGTCTGTTTGTTTGTTAAATAAAAAAATAAGAAAAATAAAAAAAGCCAAGATCAGGTTTATTAAGAGGGTGGCAGAAGATTTTCAGGTACATAGGAATCAGTGTTAGGAATAAAGGGGCATATTTACAAGCTGGCGATAAAAAATTATATCCGCTTTTGCGGCCGTTTTCGGCCGAAAAGCGGCGATAATTTTATCGCCTAATTACCAAGGCCACGCTAATGCGTGAAACCTTGCTTTAGCATGAGGATTCCTAACGCTCACCTTTGCATCTCTAATGAGATGCAAAGTGGGCGTTCCTGACCTAACATGACAGGAGAAATGCCGCTAAGCGACATTTCTCCTATCATCAAGCCCCACGCTATGAAGCATAGCGTCAAGAAAAGTAGCGATAACCCCTGTTATCGCTACTTTCCTTACGCCTGCTTCAGGACTGACTTAGCCATGGTATCCTATGGAAGGTGGATATCATGGCTAAGTTTGTGAGTCCCTATCAGCAAGCTAACGTCACACTACGTGAGATTATCGCTGGGTTTCCAGCGATAATCTCACGGTAGGCAGTTAGCGTGAGGATTTTTATCGCTGAGGAGATAAGCGTTGCTAATAGAACACTATCTCAGCGATAAAAATTCACGTTACCCGGCGATAATTATCCTCACGCTAAGAGCCCCATGGAGAGTTGGTTGGGAGAATTCTAGAAATACGTACTAGACAAAAATAAGTTGGGAAAAGTATTGAGAAAATTAAGAGCAATGATGGGTCATTTGCCACTGATCCCAGTAACATTCTTAATATCTTTGAGGGTTTATACAAAACACTTTATGCTAAAGATGTCATCACAGCAGCTCGGGTGGGGGGGGAAGAAGCAGGGATAGAGGAAGATGGGGGATTGACTGAACTAGAGAACTGAAGGCAGATATCACCCTAGAGGAAGCCATGAATGCTTTAAGATCCCTGGTTGCAAGGAAGGCAGCTGGTCCCAACAGAATGCCCCTGAAATTTTATAAGGCTTTCCATTTCCAACTAGAGCTAGCTCCGGTCGTGCTGGACTTGTTTATTTGAATGCAGCAGAATGAGATATCTCCTCCGTCCTGGCAGGGTACAGAAATTGTTATTTTTCTAAAAAAAGACGTGCTCCTGGACAACTCAGCCTTGTTTCGGCCCATCCCTTTGATAAGCCTTGTCGCCAAGGTCCGTTTGGGGAGGATCATAGCCCATCTGGTCTCACCATGGCAACAACAACAGACCATGTTTGGTGAGCAATAGCCCTCTTCGATGTCATAGAAACAACAGGGGATCATATGGTTATGATCCTCCTCAGCGAAGAGAAAGCATTCAACAGGGTATCATGGTGTTATCTATGACAAATTCTGGAACAAAATGTCACTGAGCGCCGTGGCGAATCCGCAAATCCCAGCACGTAGAAAAAAACAGTTTTAAGGCCATTTCTTGACCTTTATGGAGCCCTCTAACACACCCATGGGGTCAGGGTACCTCTACCCTGACCCCTTCAATCACAATGCACTTAAATTTTGAGGCCCGGGACTGTGGCCTAAACATAAAATGGCGGCCGCAACTTTCCAGTCAGGTTGCGGCCAGCCAATCGTGCCATTGCTGTTGGCACGTGGATTTGCAGTCCACCGTGGTGGATCTGCGTCCCTAGATGTCTATATTTCTTTTTTCTTTACTAACTTTAAAACTGCTGAACAGATGTACACCAAGTCACAAAAGGGCTCTTTCTGGACCAAGAGCTAGCTTTCTGCTAAATTTGGTGTAATTCTGTCCAGGGTTTGGGCTGTAGTTATGTCTAAAATCCCTATGTGAAATTGCATGGGAAAAACTCGCTTTGGGACCCACCTTTCTCGGCCCCCTCTTGACGAATCACCCTGGAACTTAAAACACAGCAGCGGAACTCTGGTGCATACTAGTTTTGAAAATTTTGTGAAGATTCATCAAAAGGCACCAGCGTTATTGGCAAACCAAAAAACACTTTTCCTATGGAAACTAGGTCCTAACTATAAGTACCTACTGGTGATCGCCAGTAGCATGCACACACATAACCTTATATGATGTGAAATTTGCCTTCTGGAACAAACGAATAAAACCAGATTAATAAGATTAGAGGTGCTCAATACTGTACTGTACAATCAGGTTACCTAAACATATGTGCTTATTTTCCTTTACCCTGGGTAAAAATTCAGGTTTTCGAAACCCTAGGCCAATCTGAATTTTCTTCCACAAAAAATTCATTTAGAAGAGGAGTCGTTTGGTATTTTCTGAAGATAGGTATAAAATAGACTTCACCTAGATACTCAATTGCCATTAACAATGATTTTTTACTTACTATCAGGCCTGTTTTATTAATGTAAGACTTTAAATATTGTTAATTCTTGGTTCACCATTCCCTGAATTCCACATCTGTCACAAAGGGTAATTCTTATCTGTCATTGAGACCTTTATTCTAGTCTACCATACTCACTTTACATTTTTTCCAAATCTCACAACACATTGTTACCTAACTTGGGCTATAAAACCTCAAGAAATTAAGAGGTTTAATTTTAGACTGAAACAGTATTGAACTAGATTCTGAGTTTTAAGCACTTGAATCACTGGTTTCTGTTGGTGCGATAGGCCGTCTTAGGCACTACCCCTAAAATAGATAACGGCAATTCAGTTTACTTTACCAACCCAAAATGTATCTGCTATAAATCGTGATAGAATGACTTTTCACTTCTATACCTTCAAGAGAGGGCCAAGTGGAAGCACTATTAAACATTGTCAGGTCAGTTATTTCTCAGTTTACGTAAGAGTCATATGATACCACTGATCCTTCCAAGATAGTGAATAAGTGACATTCATCCCCTCATATAGTACCACTATTGCAAATTTTTAGCATGCCATTGCTAATTTTACTATTCTTCTGCCAAAACAAACTTCTTGCATTTTCAACATTATTCAATGTATAGGTGGGGTTATGATGAGATCTCAAGGCATTTAACTAGCAGTGTCATCCTACAGGAGTAAATGCTCATACATCAATGTTTCCTCGTGTACAAAGTCAACTGGTGGGGGAAAGTCACTTACTAAAAACTGGGTAACACAGATGGTACACTAGAAAGATACTAAAATGGTCTAGAGCCAGTACACACTACTCTTTGAAGATATTCCATTTTGGTATCCTCTGAGTGCACCTACAATCGGTTCCTATTTCCACTCAAACCCATATCATGCTGTGGATCTCCAAGGACCTCAAAGGTCTGCATTTTTTACACAAAATAAACCAAACCACATTTTCAAAAGCTGCACAGGTGGCCATGGGATAAGTACATAGTTGTCCAATTGTGCTCATGGACATTTATGCTAAACATTATAATTACAAACAATTCACAAATAATTATTTCAAGCTAAAAAACTCACTTGTTCTTTGCTATTATACCTTCTTTAACTAACCAGTTGTCTAACGTGCTTAAGATTGGTTTTAAAAAACATTGGCAAAACTATTCCATGGGTATCTATGTCAAATGTTCCTTTCTGTTTCCCTTTTTTCTATAAGGGCTTAATTGTTGCACTTTGTATGGTATTGCAAGTGATCATATTGAATTATCCTGAAAGAAGGGATTGGAGCTGCTCTGTATACTATAAATAGTGCAGTGTTATAATAGCTGCAGCAAAAGCATTAATATCTGGGGCACGACTTGGCCTCATACTTTAAACGGACACTTTTTTAGTGGCTTCAGTGATTGATGGTTACCAAAGTCTCATTTCTAACAAAGGAGGTTCGGCAAGCCACTGTATATTTTTTTAATATGAAAATGATCTTATCCTTCTTTGCTGCTCCATTTTCTGAAGACGTAATGAGTCAGACTGTAATAATTTCCTTGAGTCATCTGACTCCACTGCCAAGTCCATTTGCTGCCTATAAGGTTCCAAGTGCAGTCCACATTAATTTTACAGTTAGATTTTGCTGACTTAAATGTTTAACATCTGCTGGCTCACTAATTTGAAAAAATAATGCAAGATGTATTTACTTTATTTTTGGTTGCTTGTACTTCAGTTCAAATTATTTAGAACATTTAGTTAGTCTCTTATCATCAGTAAGTTTAAGCATAAATACCAAATTAGTTTTAGAATTTACTGAATGTGTAAAATAAAAAGTTTTTTGCAACATGTTGGCTTTATTCACATTTTTTCAACACACTTCAGCAGTACATTAATCGGGGATCTTTGAGGGAATCACATCATCAGCTACAGCCGCTTTTGTGACCACCTCAAAAAGAGCACTGAATATGCGGTAGTGAGTTATGTGTTCGTATACATTTTGTGACTACCTCAAAAAGAGCAATGAATATGCTGTAGTGAGTTATGTGTTCATATACATTTCATATATCTGCGTTGACAAACAGACAAAGAGGCATTTTTCAGGTGCAACTTTGGTGGGTTAGCACAATCACACTTAGGGGTTGATTCACAAAGTAAACTCACTCTTTTGGGTAAGTTTACAATGTTTTGCAATTCGCAAAGAAATTTTACGAGTTTTACTTTCCAACTGTCTTTTTATGTGCAGAGTCTCCACCACAGGTGTGTAAACTCTGCAGTCATAAATATACTACTAGTAAAATTTATTTGTGAAATTTACACAAAAGGGTAACTTTGCCTTTATGAAAGAGGCCTATCGTTTTTGACACAAAATCCGATCTATTAAGATAGCCATACTAGACTTTGCATAAAAAAACAATGCCTCCTTCTAGCAGGGTGCAAACAGAAATACATGTTTCCCTTCCTACCTCCCATCTCCCACACTACCTCACCTCTTCCTACCCCAGGCATCTTTCTCATGACTTAACCTCTCAATTTACCTCACCATTGGTTCTCTTTCTCACCTCTTCACCTCCCTGTTCTACCCCGGTTCCCTTTCTAAGTATCTTACTCCTTTCTCGCTACCTCTATTTCTCTAACTATTTCCCTTTTTTCCTATCAATTCCCTCTCTCTTTCTCTCTCTCTCTCTCTCTTTCTTTCCCTTACACAAATACATATCTCTCTCTGGTCCTCTTTCTCCATTTCAATTCACATTTTCCATCTGAAGTACCTCTCTCAACCACTTTATTTAATGATCTCTCTACCATACCATTTCTTCCTCTCATAACTCTTTACCTCTATATAAACTACACCTCTCTTTCTCTTTTTCAGTTATGTCTCTACACTTCCTTTTTCATTATACACCACATTTCTCTTTCTACCCTTAACATCTCTCACTACCTTTCTCTCTTCCCCTCTACTCTCTTGATCTGGCCTGTTTTTCTATACCTCTTATCTGACAGAGACATCTAGCCAAACGTTCCTTATCTTAGAACCTTCCCCAGGAGCCAGATTGGATATGGACATTTTTTCAGCAGTACCTCTGTGTATTGGTAGAGGGCGTTGAGGGACTCTTCATTGACGCGGTCTCTCGAATGTGACGTCAACAGAGTCCATATAAGCCCTTCACCGCTAGCAACGCAGATCCATACTGCAGTTTCTACGACTGTTTTTCAGCTTACTTGATGTTTTTCATCATTGGAGCAGTATGTCCTTTTTTCTCCTTCTTCAATGTCCTCGGGTTCAAGCCTTGTGAGTCCTGTGGACGACACTAGGTTTGCATGTGGTGCCTGGGTGAGCGCCATAACTTCAAAGAGTGTGACTCTTGTCACCAGCTTTGACTGAAAGCGCACAGAGAACATTGCATGAAGCTCCTTGCGGCACGGATGTCCGAGTCATCAAGGTATTCTTGTTGTCCACGATCCCCTGCGTGTTTCATGGACCATCCGCACATCCGCACTAGGAGTCGTTCCCACGGTCATTCTCTTTTGACGTTCGGAGGTAAGTCTTGGTGTCTACCGTCTAATTTGCAGCGCCACCCGCCTTCATCACCTACTGCGGATCCCCACTCTTCTGTTGAGGTGTAGGGCCATAGGTTCGCGCCGCGTCACCCCTACTATCCTGGGGGTGGGGCGTCTTTGAACCAGATCAGACAATATTCTCAAACTCTTCGTTCTATTCTTGGATTGTCACCTCACTTTGGAGTGTGCTAGAACCTCACAGATGTGCATAAGATTGTGCCTGTGACCCCGCTGATGTGTTCTTCCCTGGCTTCAGGTCGGCCTCCTGTGTCTGACACCTTAGTGAAGACGATGCACAGCCCATCAAGGCTCCCACCTTTGGCTATTGCTTCTGGTCTGTTGACTCCTATGATGGTGTCGGACTCTGGTTTGCTGGCTCCCGAGGGGGTGCCTTCGACGCCGACTGACGCTCCTTTCTATGTCAACCAGCTTCAGTTACGGCATCAGATGCGGTGCCCATGGAGCCGACCATCTCAGTCTCCCGTCCTCCGGTTTTTCCTTCTGAGGCCCATGGCTGTGGAAGTATTACAGACGGTGTGGTGTGTCTCCCTTCCAATTCGAAGACGGCTCCACCCCCTATGCAGTCTAACTGTTACTTGACTTGGGTGACACCGGTGGCTTGAATCTTCTCCAGCCTGCAGTCCCCTCCTGGTTTGACTACAGAGGTGAGTTTCGCTCAATCGAGTTTCGGCCGTACTAGATTTACAACTTCCTTCTGTGGAATAGTCAACAAACCATTTACTTAGCGTTCTACATCTTGACCAGACTAACGTTCTTCCTCATAGTGACTATCTTTTCGAAATCTGACTGGGTGCTTGGGCTAAACTTGAAACAGTGACCCCTGTGGATCCCTCTATTTCACACAGGCATTGCCCAGCTCTGGGGGATCCCTCCTGTCTCCTTAGAGGACTTTTTCAGATTTGCACCTAAGCACTGTTTTCTTGCGTATGCCTTTTTCTACTTTATCATGCTCTTGATGCCGTTCTAGTATGTCGGCGTTGTACCTACCCTCTTGGGTTACGGCTGCTGTTGTTGCCTCCTGCTGGGTTTTTACACGTATCTGCCATTGCACCTATGGGTTAGCTGTTGTGTCTGCTGTTCTTTCAGTTCTCTTCACCTGGAACACCAGTCCCCTTGATTGTTTGGATCCCTATCTGGTATCGTCATTACACAAGAGGCAGGGTTTCCCTTTCTATCCATCAATTCCTCAATTTTCCATAAAGCATTGGTCGGGTTCTTACCTGTTTGTCCCTGCTACCATAAACTGGGCACCGTGGGATTGACATAATCTACTATATGTTGTGCTTAGTTTCCACCAGCCCTTCATTCTCCTGGGGGTCTTCTTCTCTTTCATGGTGTACTTTCCACATGCTGTTTATTCCTGCTTCTCCTGCGACTGCCTCCTGGCATCCTTCCTCAGTCGGTGACATTGGTTCTGGGACGGTTGTCCTCATTTTCTTGTAGTGGGTGAAGCCTTCCACTTCCTGCTCTTATGTGGCATAGTGTGCTGTCTCGCAGCTTTATCTTTCTGCCTCACCCTTAGTTACTGTTGTAATCTTTTCTTTTATGACTGTGGGATGTGTCATCTCTGTCCGTCCGTGGTTACCTCTGTTCTTGGGGTATCCCTGGTTCCTTCACTTCTCGTCCTCCCACTCATTGGTAGAGGACATGAGTTACCTTCAGAGGAGTGGATATGCTTTTGCTGTACCCTGTAGGTCTATGGGCCTTTCTATGTTTTCTTACATGCGTAGTTATCCTTATATATATTTACAACGCTGGCATTAGAACAAACGCGCCTTTACCACACATTCATTTAGCAAGCAAGTCGTTGCTTTAGGGGACGCATTGGAAAAGTCGTGTTGGATTTTAAGTCCATCACCTTCCCTACTGTTGCGCAGACTGGAGTTGGAATAGGAAATGATACTATTCCAAAGTACTGTGACCCCCTAAGGCAAGTCGTTGTAACGACTTGCGTGCTAAACGAATGCGTCGTAACGATGCGTTCGTTCTAATGCCGGCATTGTAAAGGCATGCGTGCGAAACGCATGCAGGATTCCATCATACAACCATATATTTATCCTTGGATGTCTCTACATGTATATACCTGTCTCTTGAATGTCTCTCTTGTAGCTGTCTTTTATTTCAGGTATATATGTGTGTGTGTTTTGCGTAGCTGGTGTCCTATACGGTGTACGTCGCTGCATTTTACCTACACCCTTCTTAGTGACTTGGTTCACTCTTCTTGGTTGTGCTTGTCTTTTCCTCCCTTCTCTTCAGTGGGCATCTCTGTTTCATTTTTTGTGGGTGATGCTCTATATATCTATCAAGGTTCTCAGTATAAGACTGGTTTCTTACCATTCTTATCTTTCTGGTGATGCTCTTCAGCATTCATGGATTTCTCTTTTTACCTCAATCTATGATTGAAGTTCCCGTTTATTTTTTTAAACTCTGTATCTCAGGATAGATTCCTTGATGATCGGTTCGTTCATTGTATGTGTTTGCTGCAGCTGAGCATGCTGCGTATGCTCCTTACATTGGTTTTGAGCATGAACTCTATGGACTATTATCCTTTATCCCTTTTCATTTCCCAATAATAGATTGCACCTCTTTTTGGGGCTGCCTCTTTTACAGGCTCTTATCATGTTTCTCATGGTCTTGCAGCTTTTTACTCCCTATGGGCTTCCCTTCGTCCTTCGGTGAGCATCTTGCTTAACCTTTCATTTTTCATATAGTCTTGTCCCTTTCCATCTTTTGGACAGGCTTCTTCTAATTGGGGAGCTTTGGTGAGGTCAGCTCACAGCGCCTCCTCCAAAGATGTTTTGCTTGGGTATCTGACTCAATGATAAGGTATCTGTGGCTAGATGTCTCTATCAGATGGACAAGTTCCTTACCTTTGGTAACGCCTTATCTGGTAGAGGTAGGATCTAGCCACAGATTCCTTATTGACACACCCAACCTCTCGCCCTTAGGCCTCCTAGAGAGCCCCTCTTTGCTTTCTACAGTCATTCTTTCATTCTGTACTTATTGATACAACATTTTTCCCTTTTTGGCACACTGTCTCCTGAGACTGTTTCTCTAAGTGGCTCCATATTTTTGGTGCAGAAATGGCCAGAATAGAAACTGACATCAGAATTTTCAGGGATGGGTTTATATGGACTTTGTTGATGTCACATTTGGGAGATGACGTCACTGCAGAGTCACTCAACGCCCTCTACCAACGTGCAGAGGTACTGCTGAAACATTTGCAGATCCAATCTGGCACCTGGGGAGGATTTTAAGAAAAGGAATCTGCGGCTAGCTCCTGTCTCTACCAGATAAGGCGTTACCGAAGGTAAGTAACCTGTCTGTCATTTCTCTCTCTCTCTCTACCTTGTGTCTCTGTGTTTTTCACCAAGTCTTTCATTATGCCTTTATCTCTTGCTGCCTTTGCCTCTCTCTAATTCACCTCTTTTTTTTACATTACCTCTCTATCTCACGCATTGGAGTATTGTACTCCTCTGGCTCTTTCAACATTTCCTTCTCCTGATCTTTATCTCTAACTCTACAACATTTTAAAACCTTGCCTATTTCGCTACTATTCTTTCTCTGTCTATATCTTCCTCTTTCTATCTCTCTTTATAGTTCCATCTGCCTACCTCACCTTTCTTTACTTTACTGATCTACGCAACTCATATCTTTCTACATCATCTCCACCTCTACTCCCTTCTTTCTCCACTTTGTGTCTCCCACTATACTATTCTCTTAACGTCTCTGACCATCTACTGTATCCTGCTCCATGCTATTCTATTACTCAGATTGGCAACAGTTAACTGACTAGCCAAGAAGTGCACAGTATTTTAGCACAGGTGTTTTCTCTGGCACTCTTGGAGCCTGTGGCATATGAGCTGGTGACATAGAAGAGCTATTATCGAGGTCATGAGCGTCTGACATGGTTCTTTTTGCTCAGAGGGCATGACAAAAGCAGCTCCCGAGAGCATAACACAGTCTTTATGCCACAGACTACAATTTCTAACCCTACCAGAAAGGCTTCGATCTGACAAAACCCAGTAATAGAAAAGCCTACTTTAGAAGTGAGTGGAAATGGGGTTGGAGAACCCTGAAAAAGTGGTACAGGACAGTGGTGCTGATGATGCCATTGCACCTTATCAGATGTTGATTTGTCTTAACCCCTTCAGTGCCACGCCCTTTCCCCCTCCTGTGCCGGGCGTTACATTAGTGGGTGGGGTTCATGACGAGATAGTCTCGTCATGGGCACAGCGCAACCGTGCTCCATGACGAGACTATCTCGTCATGGGCACAGAAGAGGTTAAAGAGGACATCTCTTTATTGAGTTTTTCTATTGTTTTAAATTCTGAAGGGCACGTTCTCTGGATGCAGAATGCTTCTGGGGAGTGCACAATCTGGATTTTCTCTCCTGGCAAAGGTGGGCCTGGCACAACATAGTCCCCTTTCTACGGGGCTAAAGAGCACAAAGGGCAATCATCATAAGAGGGAGAGTAGTGTTTGACCCCCAGGTACTCATAGATGTTGCCCATTAGGCACAGATAATGTAGGAAGAAGAGAAAGATGAAAAAAACTGTGACAAAGAGAGAATGCAGAGATGAAAAAGAACCTGCAACAATGATATAAAGGGGCGGGTAGTGTTTGGGTTTATGGTGGTGGATTAAAGAGGCATGAGCTGGAATCAAGACTACACAGCCTTGGTATTTTGCACCCCAAACTTCGATAATGCCAGCCACAGTCTTGTGAGCAAAATATTGGGCCCTGTACTTTTTCTTTTACAAATTTAGCACTGAAAAAGTGACTAAGAATGCCAAAGATATAATCTTGGGAAAATCAAATGAAAGAACAATTAGAAAAGATATGAACCTACGGATCCTCACCTCAGTGGCAAGCAAAAACAACATGCCTGGATTCACCAACTCAAGTGGTGTTATTCAGTGGCATATCTTAGTCAGTGAGATTCAGGGGGTGTGAGTCTCAAATTACCCAAGTAAACAAGTAGTGGGTGGCACAGTAGAAACGTGAAATGACAAAGGTTTGGGATGGAATGTTTCCACGAGGAATAGGGTCAGTACTGATTTGTAATAGGTGGGATCCTCTTTCTAAAGTGGCACAGTGGGTAAAAATGATAGGCTGGAATGCTACCAGAGCAATTACCACTTGTAGGTCTATTTGCAAGCATTCAGCCTATCACCCTTTGGGTGTTTGAATGTCAGCAGTATTCTTGGAAACTTGAGCAGCACAGCTTTCCAAGCCTACTGCTGTCAATGTTTGTGGATACAAAAAAAAGTAGAACATGTGCACCAATTCAAGGAGTACTTCTATGGGTATATATTTAATACTCTTGTTGTAAACAAATCACTGTGGGCCTGATTCACCAAGGTAAACTTACACTTAGGTGTAAGTTTGTGATTGTTTGCTACTCACACAGGGATTTACGAGTAATATCTTTACGAGTGAGGAGTCTCCGTACATAAAAAGCCTATCTTTTCTCTGAGGTACTTGTGAAATGATAAGCAATGTGCCTTTGTTTCCTTTCATTGCATTGGCATCTAGGTGTTAGGCTCTATATGGCTCCCAGCTAGGATAATACTTGAAAATGAATATGCTACTTACCAGTATGCATCTGTTCTTGGCATGTAGGGCTGCTGACATTCATATCTGTGCATAGATCGCCGCCTAGTGTTGGGTCCGGATGTTTGCACGTTGTTGTCCTGGAAGAGTCTTCGAAGTATCCTTGGATAGGTGACTCCTCCCCTGGACTACAGTGCGCATGGGCATCCTCTCCATCCTCAGATTGTTTTTCGCCATTGTGGCAGTGATGGAGTAGATACAGAAAGTGATGACCATGCTTGCAATAATTCTGAGAGCTGCAGCTGCGACAGGCGCCGGGGAGGAGGGAGGGCGATATGAATGTCAGCAGCCCTACATGCCAAGAACAGATGCATACTGGTAAGTAGCATATTCAGTTCGAGGCATGTGGGCTGCTGAATTCATATCTGTGCATAGAATACATAGCAGTGCCCTCTATTGGCGGCGGCTACCCGTGCCAGCTGCAGCGGTCTGAAAAAGTGTTTTGAGAACAGCCTGTCCTACAGCTGCCTGCTGTTTTGACTGCACATCTACGCAATAGTGTTTTGTAAATGTGTGTGTAGTGGACCATGTGGCTGCTCTGCATATATCATGCAGGGGAATATTTCCTAGGAAGGCCATGGAAGCCCCCAACTTGCGTGTTGAGTGGGCTCGTGGTGGAATAGTTAATGTGCGTTTTGCCTTTTGATAACAGATTTGAATACACTTAACTATCCATCTGGCTATCCCTGCTTTGGAGATGGCGTTACCTTTGTGGTGTGGGGCAAAGGCAACGAACAGTTGTTTTGTCTTCCTGAAGGGTTTAGTCCTGTCGATGTAGTACATGAGGGCCCTCCGTACATCTAGTGTATGTAATGCCCTCTCTGCAACAGTTTGTGGGTTTTGGAAGAAAACGGGCAGTTCAATAGTCTGGTTCATGTGGAACTGCGATATTACCTTGGGCATGAATTTGGGGTTGGTACGTAGTACGACCCTGTTGGCGTGAACCTGAATAAATGGCTCTTGAACGGTTAGTGCCTGGAGTTCACTAACTCTTCTTAGGGAAGTGATCGCTACCAGGAAGGCTACTTTCCAGGTAAGGAATTGAATCTCGCATGAGTGTAGAGGTTCAAAGGGTGGACCCATCAGGCGTGTGAGGACCAAGTTGAGGTTCCACATTGGAGCCGGTGGGTGACTAGGTGGAATGACTCGTTTGAGTCCTTCCAAGAATGCTTTGATGGCAGGCACTCTGAAGAGAGAGAGGTGCTGCCTGGTTTGCAGGTAGGCTGATATTGCGGTCAAATGGACACGTATAGAGGTGTACGCCAGATTGCATCGGTATAGGTGTAAGAGGTAACATATGATGTTGTGGATGGATGCGTCCAGCGGGTTAATGTCATTATTACCGCAATAAATGACGAACCGTTTCCATTTGGCTGCATAGCAAGCTCTTGTAGTGGGTCTCCTGGCCTCCTTGATGATGTCCATACAGTCAGGTGGCAGATTGAGATAGCCAAACTCTAGGACTTCAGGAGCCAGATCGCCAGGTTCAGCTGTTGCGGATCTGGGTGCTGAACCTCTCCATGGTTCTGCGTCAAATGCGCGGGTTTGATCCGCAGCCTTTGATGCGGTACCACGGAAAGTTCGAGGAAGGTGGTGTACCACGGCTGGCGTGCCCACGTGGGAGCAACTAGGACGAGTGTCAGGGAGTGTTGTCGGAGTTTGCGAGCCACCAGCGGTATCAACGGTGCTGGGGGAAAAGCGTACGCAAATCTGCCGGACCAGTTCATCCATATCGCATTGCCCTGCGACTGCGGGTGTGGGAATCTGGCGGCGAAGCTTTGGCATTTTGCGTTTTCGCTTGTCGCGAATAGGTCTATTTCTGGGTGACCCCACTGCTGGAAGTACGGTTGGAGTACCGATGGGTGTAACTCCCACTCGTGCATCTGGTGGCTGTGTCTGCTGAGCAGATCCGCCATCTGGTTGTCCTTGCCGGGGAGGTGTTCCGCCATGAGGAACATGTTCCTCTGAATGGCCCACTTCCACATGCTCTGAGCCAGATGAGACAACTGTGGAGAGTGTGTCCCTCCCTGCTTCTGTATGTAGTACATTGCGGTCATGTTGTCCGTCCGGATCAACACGACCTTGTTGCACAGATGTACTTTGAAAGCCTTCATGGCCAGGAAGATTGCCATCAGTTCCAGAAGGTTGATGTGCATCTTCTTCTGTTGTGTCGTCCATAGTCCCTGCACTGTGTAGTGGAGTACATGAGCTCCCCATCCCTGGAGAGACGCGTCCGCTGTCAGTACTATTTGTGGAACAGGCTCTTGGAACGGTCGGCCCTTGCAAAGGTTTTGTGGATTCCACCAATGCAGAGAGTTGTATGCCCGACCGCTCACCAACACTAGGTCTTTCAACTGTCCTTGAGCCTGATTCCACTGACGTGCTAGGCACTCCTGAAGTGGGCGCATATGTAATCTCGCGTGCGGGACTATGAAGATGCAGGAGGCCATCATGCCTATCAACTGCATAAACACTCGCGCTGGAAGCGAGTGGTTGGGTCTGAACTTGGAGATCAGCGCTTGTATGCCGTTGATCCTCACTAAATTTGGCTGAGCTGTGGCCGCCAGAGTGTCTATAGTCGCACCTAGGTACTGTTGTACGTGTGCGGGCTGGAGATGAGACTTTGGGTAATTTAGTGAGAATCCCAGACCGTGAAGAAGGTGAATGGTACGGGACACGTGGCTTGCACATTGCTGGGCTGATCTCGCTTGAACGAGCCAGTCGTCTAGGTAGGGGTAGACGTGTATGTGCTGTCTCCGTAAATGTGCCGCCACCGTAGCTAGGCACTTTGTGAAAACCCTGGGCGCTGTTGTCACGCCGAAGGGAAGGACTTTGAACTGATAGTGCTGCCCCTGAACCGTGAACCTGAGGTATTTTTTGTGTGAGGGGTGGATGGGTATGTGAAAATACGCATCCTTGAGGTCCAGTGATGCTAGGAAGTCTCCCTGCTGGAGAAGCGGAAGGACTTGCTGTAGAGTGAGCATGTGAAAGTGCTCCGAAAGAATGTACTGGTTCAGGGGTCTCAGGTCTAATATAGGCCTGAGCGACCCGTCCTTTTTTGGAATTAAGAAGTAGAGGGAGTAAACCCCCGTGCCCCGCTCGTGGACGGGTACGACCTCGATAGCGCCTTTTAGAAGCATACTTTCTACCTCTTGCTGTAAGAGCGTCAAGTGCTCTGAGGACATAGGACGGTTTCTTGGTGGTATTGTGGGTGGAGTGGAAGTTAACTCCAGACAGTAACCGTATTTTATAATATCTTTGACCCACCTGTCCGTGGTGATGGAGTTCCACGTGGACAGGAACCGTTGTAGCCTTCCCCCGACAGGTGTTATGTGGTCGGGAGGAAGGGAGAGGGCGTCACTGCTTGTTCTTGGGGGAGGACCTGGTGTTGCCGTAGCCACGTCCTCTGCCCTTGGTACTGGAGCCACGATAGCCACCTCGGGTGTTCTTATCGTAGGTGGTCTGCGTATTACCCTTGTTATATGTTTGTTGTGACCCCTGTCCTCTGCCTGCTCCCTTGTTTCCGGGGCGACGAAAGGAGCCGCTCCGAAAGGACTGAGTTTGTAGGGCGCCCATGGACTTTGCAGTGTCCGTGTCCTTTTTTATCTTCTCGAGGGTGGCGTCAACCTCAGGCCCGAACAGAAAGTCGGGGTTGACGGGCTGATTAAGGATATTGTTTTGTACCTCAGGCTTGAATCCTGAGATACGTAGCCAGGCGTGACGTCGTAGGATGACGCTAGTGTTGATGGCCCTGGCAGCCGTGTCAGCAGCGTCTAGTGCACATTTGATGGCAGCATTTGTGAGTAGCTGTCCCTCTCTGATAAGGATTTCTGCACCTTCTTTGTAGGGGTCAGGGAGGTGTTGAAGGAGTTGCTCCATTGTGTCATAGTGCGCCCTATCGTAGCGAGCGAGGAGCGCTTGAGTGTTAGCTATGCGCCATATGCTTGCAGCTTGTGCGGCAACTCGCTTGCCGGAGGTCTCCAGCACCTTGGACTCCTTGTCCGGGGGAGGAGCGTCACCCGTTGTCTGCGAGTGTGCCCTCTTGCGGGCATTCGCCACAACGATGGAGTCGAGTGGTAATTGTCCTCTGATGTAAGTAGGATCCCCAGGTGCTGATCTGTATTTCTTATCGATCCTGGGGTTTATCACTCGTGCCCTGGTGGGTTCCCTGAAAATGTCAGTGGCTGGCTTAAGGACCCCCTTCAACATTGGCAGAGTCTTTACATGTCTTTCTGAGGATGCAAAGGTGTCCATTAGAAAGTCATCTTCGATGATATCAGAGTGAAGCTGTACATCATGGTTGTTCGCCGCCCGTTCAATCAGAGCGTTGAACGCCGCAGTATCCTCTGTGGGTGACGTTTTTGCCCCATATAGTTGTGGGTCCTGTGCATCAAGAGGTGCACTGGGGTCTGCAGGGTCGCCCCAAGTTTGGTCAGGGTCCTGCTGGTCATCAGGGTCCGTGTCCACATGGTAGGGGACTTGTTCACCCATGTAGTCCTCCAATGCATCCGTGTCGGAGCGTGTGGGGGAGGCCCGGTGTGGATCCTGGTAGGGTGAATGAAAGGGTTCATACAGGAGAGGTTCTGTGTCCACAGGCAGCTTCCTCTTTAGCGGGATCCTGAAAGGTTCCAATGGCGGTTCCGAAGTTATCCTTCGGTCGTGGAGAATCATCCTGCCAGTGTCGGCGTCGATGACGCGTGACGGAGACGGCTCGACAGGCGTAACCGCAGTTTTGGTGGCCTGTGTCCTGAGTTGAAACGCCTTCGGGATTGTGGATGGAGGCAAGCCGAAGGTAATGCTGGTCGGCACCGACGAAACCGCTGGATCGATCGAACCCGACTGGTCCTGGAGGGCAGCCTTGGTTTTGCAGCCTGGCATTGCGCCAGCCCGTACTCGGGGCGCCTTAGAGGTCGTGGCCCCCGCCAGGGTCGTCGAGGCGGCTGCAGATATCTTCTGCGCCCGTGGTGCATCGAGCCGAGGTACGGAGATCACCGTTGACGTCTTCGACACGTGAGGTTTCGGTGTCGCCGAGGGAGTGCTGCGAGGCGTAGCAGGCGGGACGGCCCTCGGTGTCGGTGGCGTCGACGCCGGTAACCGAGCAGGTTTTTCGGCGCCGATGGCCTTCTTCCGTTTGTCGACTCCCATGTCGCCCGTCTCGAGTTCGGCACCGAAGTCCCCCTTGGTGCGGTCGGTGCCGACACGGTGCGCCGGCGTCGAAGGTGTTGAAGGCCTCGATCCGACTAGCGCCACTTTCAGTTTCGGTTTCGTAGGAACCTGAGCAGCTTTCGGTTTCGGTTTCGTGGAAGGGAAACCAGCTGGCTTAAGCGGTAATGGCTGCCGCTGAACGTCCGAGGCCGGGCCCGAGGGCGGGGCCGAAGGACTGCGTGATAGGTCTCGGGTAAGGCCCGAAGGCGATCCCTCGACCGGAGCCATAGTCTGTGGCACTGGTGAATTCTCGGTTTGAACAGGTAGGCCTTGTTCATCATCGGAGCTACTCTCTTCGGCCCCTAAGGCCTCCTCGTCGTCTCCTACCTCGGTGTCGTCTTCACCTCTGTGGAAGAGTGACTCGTCGGCCTCGTCCGATCCGGGTTCTTGGTCGGAAACGGGACTGGAGGGTAAGACTTCTACTTCTTCGACGTCGTCCGCGTCGTCGAAGATGTCAGCTGGGGCCGGTGCTGCGTGCTGCGCTTCGAGCCTCGCCGCTCGACGATTCCGCAGAGTCTTCTTTGAACGGAACCGGGCACAGGCCATACATGTCGACTCGTCGTGGTCCGGCGAAAGGCATTTGTTGCACACCGGATGGACGTCGATGTGTGGGTACTTCGCATTACATACCGGACACCTTTTGAATGGCGTCCTCGATTCCATCGTCGAAGTAGTTGATGGCCAGGTAAATGCGAACAAAGTCGGTGCTGAAAGTTAGTAAACTAACAGAGAGTATCGAAAACCGATCGATAAACAGTACCGACGCGAACTAAAGGCCTTGTGGCCTCGACAAAATTTTTTCCTAACTTGAGCTAAGATAGCACATCCGAACCCAATGGCGGAAAAAAACAATCTGAGGATGGAGAGGATGCCCATGCGCACTGTAGTCCAGGGGAGGAGTCACCTATCCAAGGATACTTCGAAGACTCTTCCAGGACAACAACGTGCAAACATCCGGACCCAACACTAGGCGGCGATCTATGCACAGATATGAATTCAGCAGCCCACATGCCTCGAACAAGAAGGGCTGGTGGTGCTCTAAATCAGGGATTTGTGTGTGCTCGGCTAGAAGTGAAAATAAGAAAGCCCCCTCGCTGCTTATAGGTTGCGGCAGTGACTGGAATGGAGACAACGCGTGGACCCTGCTGAATTGTGTCCAGGTACCGGAAGGTGAAGCAAGGACAAATTCAGCAAACTGGATCCCAGATCTTGCCCATAGAGAGCTGCCAGAACTGGGATCAGGCGTGATAACCCTACTTTCCAGCACTGCATGCAGGCATCTGCAGGTAACCATGCCATGAGGCCCTTAATTCAGATACAATAGTCCGCTGGCCATTCAAAGCGATATGTATCGTACGTGCAACTGTAAAAGATATGCTTTTGTGTGCCAAGTGCCCCAGAGGAGGCCTAGGCTACGCCACCCTTTCAGCACCTGATCACGTTGCATTGCTGACATCTTGAGGATTCCACAGGAGTCTTTCTAGAAGATCCACCAAAGCTCAACCCATGACTACTCAGAAGGGAGCATTTTTATACCACACAGCTAAATAGTTCATGTGCTATACATATTTTGTTTACAAATAATCAATACAATTCAAACTAACCTGGAGCTCCCGAGACAGAACGACATTAGTCAAGTCAATTGGGCTTGGAGTGTAGCCATTTGCCTGCAATCAAATAATGAAGAAAAATAAAATGATTTTTGGTGGAGAAACGTAATGAATCATGTCCCCTTTGAGGATTACTTTATGTGAAATATTATTTTAAATATACGTGTCATATGCGGTAGCCTCCAATCCCTTCAGAAAACCTTACCTCGAATTGGCTTATTACAGTTTAGCTGCAGTATCACCTGTAATAATAAAAATGGAGGAGGTGCTCAAGTAAAACGTTATTGCAGCTGATCTGTGACGTCACCCCCCCTGCCAGGGCAAGCAGACGGACCAAGTAGCAGAATTACAACTTCTACATAAATAGTGAAAATGAGGGCTAGACTTCGCTCTTCGAAACTGTTTTTATGAAATGAACAGTCATTAGCAGACTTAATGAGATATAGCTTATTTGGAAAACGACTTACATTAAACTACATATGTGTTTTTAATTTCTCACTATTTCTTCTACATATTTGCAACTATACTCATTTTGATAAGTAAGTGGGCAGAGATGGAATTGTTTCTTACCTGTAATCCTAGTTCTCTCTCAGGGAAATATTCATTGAAATCATAAGTACTGAATGGTCCTGCCCATGTGCAGGGATCCTGGAGCACTGCTTTAACATATATCTTCTTAAGTGTAGATCTTAGCCTTACTTTAAGAAGGCCAAGTTTTAAGATATTGGGGCATATCAGCAAGCAGGTGATAAAAAATTATCGCTGCTTTTGCATCCGTTTTCGGACAAAAAGCGGCGATAATTTTATTGCCTGATCAGCAAGGTCACGCTATCGCGTGAAACCATGCCTGATCGCCATTTCCCTTAACGCCCATCTTTGCATCTCTAATGAGATGCAAAGTGGGCGTTCCTCCCCAGGATAACGGGAGAAATGTCGCTAAGCGACATTTCTCCTATTATCAAGCGTTACGCAAAGCAGCATAGCAACAAGAAAAGTAGCGATAACCTCCGTTATCGCTACTTTCCTTATGCCTGATTTGAAACTGACTTAGCCATGATATCCTATCGAAGGTGGATATCATGGCTAAGTATGTGAGGCCCTATCAGCAAGCTATCGCCAAAAGTTGTGTGATTATTGCTGGATTTCCAGCGATAATCGCACATTTGGCAGCTTGCGCTCTGAATTTTATCACTTTGGAGATAACCATTGCTAATAGCACGCAATCTCCGCGATAAAATTCAGAGTTGGCCGACGATAACTATCCTCACGCTAAGAGCGCTGAGCGATAATTATCGCCAGCCCTTGCTGATATGCCCCATAAGTTTTTTAGAAGTGTTCTGCAGACTATAAAATAGGCTATATTGACCAATTAATTTAATTTAGTCTAAAAAAAAATTACAAGAAGCTACATAATTTGTGTGTATAAATTTCTTTCACAAACCTTTTTAAAGGAAATGGAGAAGTAGTAATAGGGCACTGTAGACACATACGCTGTAGTTACATGCATATGAAAACTGACGATGCACCTTTAAGAGTTCACACTCCTCCAGTATTCCATCCTTCCCAGGAGGTGATAGTTGCCTCAGATCTTTTTACAGAGTGATAGAGAGGAGGACTAATAAAACATAGAACATATGTAAATTATCTTTCTCCCTTCCACTGCAGAGGGAAGGTTGCTTATGATTTCAATGGAGATTCCCCTGAGCGAGAACTAGGATTACAGTTAAGAAACCATTCCTTCTCTTTTAGGTATCTCCATATACAATCATAAGCACTGACTAGAGTGCCAAGCCCATTTCTAAAAAGCCAGTGGAAGAGAAAAAAATGCCCCCCGAAGCAAATAAGCAAAGAGATTACTAAAGGAAGCTTGTCCTACTTGAGCTTTTGTTCTAGCGTCTGAATTGAGACAGTAGTGTCTCCTAGAGGTGTGAACAGACCTACATGTGGCTGCTTTACAGATTTCCGCAATAGGAGTATTCCTTATCAAAGCAGCTGTTGCTGCTATACCTCTGGTGGAATTAGCTTTTGGTTTACCAGTTAAGATTTTGTTTGCGTTTTGATAGCATAACAGAATGCAAGAAACTATCCACCTGGCTATATATTGTTTGGATGTGGCTAACCTGTACATAATGGGGCAACATTCATAAACAATCGTTTGGACTAGCGTCTTTTGTCCAGCTAAAATGTTAAGACCCTTCTCACATCTAAAGTGTGGGGAGATCTTTCTGGAGTCAAAAGATTCTGAAAAAATGTTCTTAGATAAATGGTTTGATTAATAGGAAATCTGATAGAGACTTCTAGCTGCAGATTTCTTGCCTTAGAATTATAGCCAGGTGTTAGACAGGATAAAAAAATTGTTTGTGAGCATTACCCCTGAATGTCAGTAGGTGATGTCGTTTGGCTGCGTGTTGCATTGTCGGCATGATCTGTGCCTGAAGTGATGTGCACAGTGCCTATATAGGTTCCACCCTAGCGCGCGGACGTCAGGTGGATGCCAGTGGACTAGACACCTCCCCAGATATTGGCTTGGTATCTCCTCCCACCGGGGCTATGGAGGAGGGAGCCTAATTTTAGACACTCCTCTTCATTGGAGCAGTTCTAGACACAGTACAGTTTCAGGCTTATCCTCTCAAATGGCGAGTCCAGGATAGCCAGGCTATGATACCAATGTTCCAGCCTCTATCTTGGGATTCGGTGAGACTGACTTCAAGGCTACTGGTCCTCGTGAATTCCTGCATCCTGCTGGTGACACATGACGCTGGCATATGCACACTCTGCAGAGGGACCTGAAGTTTCAGTGGGCACAGCATCAAAGGACTCTCTCCGACATAGTCAGCCATCCCTTTTTAAGTCCCCTATTGTACATAGGTTTCTGAAAAGTCTCCAACACCTATTCCCACCTTCTCCTTTTATCATGGTTCAGTGGGACCAAAATTGAGTCTTAACCTTTCTAATGTGCGCTGCCTTGGAGACGCTACACAACTGTCCTATCAGGCTCCTTACCAACAAATACGTCCTTTCTAGTAGAATTACATCTACCCGGAGGGTCAGTGAGCTCCAGGCCTTGTCATCTAAGCCTCCATACCTCAACAACTTCCCGGACAAGCTAGTCCTTCGCACTAGAGCACCCTTCCTATCGAAGGTGGTAACTCCCTATCATTTAGGCTAGTCCATCAACCTGCCTACCTTTCACGCTCAGACTCATCCCCCTAAGGAAGAGGAGCGACTCCACTGGCTGTACCCAAAAAGAGTGCTGTTGTTCTACCTTGACCGCACAAAAAAGTTCAGGTTGACAACCAACTCTTCGTGGTGTATGTCGGAGCCCAGAAAGGGAAGGCAGTACAGAAATGGACCATCTAGCAATGAATCACGCTCTGTATCAAAATCTGTTACACATTAGGCAAGAGGTAACCCCCTAAGGATTTGTGTGCTCATTCCACTATAGCCAAGGCGCTAGAACGAGGAGTCCTAGTCTTGGACGCACTCCGGAGTGGTATTGCTTGGGTATCTAATCCAAGGTAAGGAATACGTGACTCGAAGTCTCCATCAGATTAACAAGTTGCTTACCTCTCTAAAGCCTTATCTGGTAGAGACTGTATCTACCTGCAGATTCCTTACTGATCCACCCATTCTCCCTGCTTTGCGATTGGATTTGCAGACTTAAGGCTTTTTCCCTTTCAGGGCCCTAGTTTTCACAATCGAGTTGTCAGTATTCTTCGTGGCTCTGTGCTTCTCGCATAGAAAGTCGCACAAAGAAACTGACGTCAGCACACTCTGGTGGCGCCTAAAACAGCACCAGGCATGCCACTTCTGGCATGGACGACATCATGCGGAGCCAAATGATGCTACCTACCGACATGCAGGGGTACTACTCACAAAAATATTTACGGATCTAGTCTGACGCCTGGGAATCATTCTAAGGTAAGGATAGAGTCTCTACCAGATTAGGCATTACAGAAGGTAGTAACTTTTTCTTTCTCATAACTACTATATTGCTGTGAAATATTATGTATGGTTCATGAGAGCATAAAGCTTGAATCATGATAAGCCTGCGTGCTTATGTGACATGGGCAGGGCTAATCAGTACTTATGATTATTATCGGCAATCTCCTGAGAGAGATTAGGCTTTTTGGGGGAATGGCAATAATGTGACTATGAATGATAAATAATAAAATTCCATTTGGTGTATTTTAAAAACAGATTTGATGATCTTGTGAAGGAATTTAGGGGCTCATTACTATGGCGGAGGGACCGCCACCGCCAGGCCGGCGGTGGCGGTCCCTCCTCCATCTGCATGCCCATTTCCCCCCACCACAAAAGGATGGCGGGGGGAATCGTTCCGCAAGCGTGGCGGGCGCAAAGCCCGCCCACCACGCTTCCGCCACAGGCAATTGTACCGATTGCCTGGCGGAGCGGATAAGGCCGGGAATATGGGGGCGGTGCCTCGAAGGCACCGCCCGCCTGATCACAATGCTGCCATGAGCCAGCATTTCCATGGTGCTGGAACCGCCATGGAAGGGCTGGCAGAGGCTGGATTCCGGGGGCCTGTTGCTGGCCCCCTCAGTGTTGGGGTACCAGCTGTGCACTAGGGGGTACCCATGGTACCCCCCTACATTTCCATGCACAAGGTGGCAGGCACCAGGCGGGTGGTCCCTACTCAAGTCCGCCCATCATCGTAATCGGCCCCCATGCCTTATGCCTTCTTTCTGACTCTGGCCAAGTCCTGCGCCCAACCTCCAAGGGGCGGCCAGCTGCACGCAGCCATCTGCAGTGTGGGATCTGCAGTAGGGCCTGGCCTGTGGCCAAGCGCTGCTTCCAACAGCCTGCAGGAAACTAACCGCCCACGAAAGCTATGTGCGGCATGAATTAGCCACATTGCCAACAAACAGTATGTGGCTATCCCATTTTAATCACTTATGCCCTCCTTATCCCTTCTTTATTTAATGTTTCCGCTATTTGCTGGACTCTCGTGGAAGTCAGCATGGCCGCTGCACTCCCTTGGGAATCCCGTGAGAGCACAGGCGTCCTGCTGACTCCCAGTGGAGTCCCCTGGAATTACGGCAACCAATTTTATTTTTGTTTTAATTTGGCCCTGGGAGCCACAAGGTCCCGGGGATCTGGGTACCCGTACCCTGCCCCACTACACCTAATTTTTACATTCTCAGGACATGACGGGAGTCCCATAGTCCTCAAATGAAGGCCGTAACATTTCTTCTCATTGTGTATCCTGTAAATCGCAGCGCAAGCTCCCTCAGGAATGGCAGGGGGCTCTCACTGCCGCGGGAGCGAGATGGCTGACTGAAAATAGAGACCCATCGGCCAATCAGATCCTTCTATTATTTGAAGTTGTGTATTCGATGGACTCGTGCCAGAGTCCCACAAACCTAACCTCCGGCTATACATACATTTTGAACCTTAATTTCTTAAAAACTATGGAACGGGTAAAGATCTAGCTTTCTGCAAATTTCAGTGTCATTTAGTTCAGCTGTATGGGCTGTGGTGCTGTTAAAATATCCCTATGGAAATTGCATAGGGAAATTGGGTTTCGAGACCCCCCCCCCTTTTTTCTTGGTTCCCGCTTGGCAGGCCACCCAGAATTATGCATTTGCATCACTACACCTAACAGTGCTATGTGACACTGCCTCACCTGACTGGACTGGGATATGCTCCGCAGTTTCTCTGTCTCTCGATGCTGAGCCAATAGCTCTCCCTCTTTGGTCCGTTCTAGCGTCCAACCCATGGCCAACATTGTCTTGAGAGACTCTCGGACAGGCCAGCGATAGATTTCTTTTTCCTGGTGGTGGAAAGAAGCAGAGTAGGTTACTTGACAGACAGCCTGAATACCATTTAGGCAGAAGACCACTCTGTTCCCCCTCTAATTACAGTAACACTTTCCTCAAGTTGTCAGACAGTACTGGGAGCCTCTTGAAAAACGTTCCATTTCCCTCTGTTGCAAAGCTATATTATATTGATGTTGAGTGTGACTCCTGCCAATTACTATTTTGGAATTTGGTACTCTGAAGCCCACAAGCACGTGTATGTGAGTGCTACCATGGTTTTACAAGGCCCACTAATGAAGGATGCATGGTGTTTAAGTCTGCACAACCTGGGGGATATATTAAAGAGAAGAGGGATATGACAGAGATATGCAAATTCAGTGGGGGCAGGGAGAGTGGCAGATTGTAGCTAAACTATGGTTCCAGAACAAAGGATTGTGAGACACATGGAGGAGGTGAAAGGGTGAGTGAGGCTTTGTGGAATGAGATAGAGTGGAAAATGCATGGGAGTGCTTTCTAGCAGCAGGGATGAGAGTAAGACGAAGAAACAAATTCAGAAATACAAGCGATAGAGGCTGGGTGAAGTCTAAGCCTTGTGTGAAAACAAAGACAGAGCTGGAGGCTAAGTAGAGATGCAGATCTGCAGTATTCATGGAAACAGGCAGACAGGCTGATTAGACAGGCCTTTGGGCTATACTTACTGACAGGACCTCTGTATCTATGTAGTGTCATGTGGTATTGACTTCAGGCTTTTATTTGTATGAATAGCTCCTATGGGTTTCATGCTTGGAGTATTCAATCTGCTTGAATCTTAGCACTGCATCCCCATTGCTCACACATCATATGAATGTATTCTATCTGTAAACTTGGCAGGGATCGAGATGAGGCACAGCCACTCTCAGACCCGTGCCAAGCAGAGGTAACAACTGAAAGGCCTTGCTGGGGCTGAAATAAGAATTGCAAGACACTTCAGTGGCTGAGAGAGGAACCCCAGGTACATTGTAGGGCCGAAAAATCTGATGGTCCACTCATTGGCTGAGAGACAGAAAGTTGGCAGCTGGTAAGGGGCTCTTCTCTTATTGATAGACATAGTGCAGACCAACTTCTTTTATTAAGAAACAATTTGGGCCACTTAACTGCAATTCATCAATTCAGCATTATGAGATGCAACACAATGGCTACTACTACTTAAGTCTGTCTACTAGCATCCTCAGCGAGGCTGGACGACACATTGGTCCTGTTGTTGAGAGAGAAATAGTGCAGGCACCCTACAGGACATTCATCAATGGCTAATGGTAACTCTTCATTGGCTGTCACTGCTACATCAATGTCAGTGACTCAGATCCTGACACAGAATGCAGGTCCCTTATGGTAACGTCAGCAATGCCATAGTATGCCTCATCAAGGTGGCACTGCTGGAACAATGTCAATCTCCACACTGCTTCAGAAACCACTCACCCAGTAAACCTCTCTATCAGATAGTGAGACTTCTGGTCATCAGTTAATGGCATTTTTTGATTAGCCAATATCCAACAGTGTGTGCCTGCCTGCTCTCAACCTTCTTCCATTCCTTCTTCTTTTTAGGTCTTCCTTTCTGTCTTTTTACCCTCTTCCTGTGCTTCTTCTTACAATATTTCCTCTAATCCATGCTACCCTACTACATGCCTCCTTCCCTTCCCACCTTAAGCCATCTCTTCTGTCTTCATCTTTTCCGTCTTTTTCTATTTTTGCCACTTCCTAGACCACCAACCTTTGTTTTTCATTTTTCAGTCTTCTTTAATATCTTCTTTCCTCTCTGCTTCTTCCCTTCCTCAATGCCTTCTTCGCATTTTGCTTCTCTAACAATTTAGAAGTCTGCCCAGTCCATGTTTTTCTTCACTTCCTTTCTTTTCTTTCTGACTTTCTAGTTTCTTTTTCCTTTCTGTCAACCCATCTTGCCCCTGTGCTTCCTATCCTACCTCCCTCCCTCTCTCTAGCCATCATTTTCTCCTTCTGCCACAGCTGTGGAGGTACCAGCACATTTATACATTTTAATTAGAGTCTCTTAGTAACCACTACGGGGGCTGGTCTTTCCCTCTTAGTCTCCTGGCACCCCTGGTCATCACTCCCAGGTGTATCCATTAATGGTCATTCTACAGATACTGCAGAAACACTTCCATGCTTTTTACCTCTATTTAATCACCCCAATGGTAGCTGTTCTTATCCGAGCTTTAGAATCACTCTCAGACGCAGTCACATCACCCCTGGTCTCATTAAAACCACTGCAAGAGTGTTTTTTAAAATCTGGTCTATTTACAATCATGCCCAAGAGGGATCCCCAACTCCTAGTCTCTACAATTATACACGTCCTAGGTCTTCTAGCCTCTCAATCATCTTCCAGAGGAATGGACCTGGCTTCCCCAGGCCTGGAGTTTCCATGTACCGCCTGCTCAACCAACAATCATCCACTGGGCCTGTCCTGCACCCCCTGATCAATCAACAACCAATCTCAGGAGTGGTACTGAAACCTGTGCATAGTAATACACAGCATGCTACACTGTGCAAGGCCAAAGCCTGATCTAACCGCACATATTTATCCCTTCTGCCTGCTCGTGTGAGTGGTTGTGTGGGTTTGATGTGCAGTGCAAAATACATATTTAACTTAGGGCTGCCACGATACCACATATGTTCTGCTTTGAACACACCCCTTGCCAGTACCTTCTCTGTTAATGTCTTGAAGGGTCGGATCAGAGGATGGGTTTTCACATTTTCATCTAGCGAAACTCCGTATTTCCACCCGCTGTGTATCTGGAAGCACATAGCACATAGACATGAATCATAAGACAAGGGATGCCAAGCCCTGCCATTCACTCAGGCATCCACCACTTCAAAACCAAACTTTTTAGCTGCCATGTGGAAGGAGGATTTCAATTAGGAGGGGGGCACATAAACCAGGACATAGTTGCACATGATAGTACACACCAGTCTAGTAACTGTGTCACTCGCCCTTTACTGCTACCAACAAATCGGAACCATTACTGGAGGGCAATTCCAAAGATCAATCAAGGGTCAAATACAAAAACATCAAAGCAGGAGTATTACATATCCCCAAGAATTTGTAATGGCTTCTCCCAACTCTTGCTCCACTGTCATACTCTAGGCATACAGGGGCGGAAAACACGTCTTTGTTGAATGCACTCAAGCTATGCGTCCTTATCGTCATTAAAAATGGAAGTACGGCTGGGGGGCTGAAACATACTTATTTTTAAAAAAAATGTTTTCATGGAAAGATTTTTTTTAATTATGCTGGATTTCTGAAGTAAAAGTCTCTTTACATCTATTTTGCATTGTTTTCTTATCACGTATAGGACTGGCTTCACAGCGCAGCTGTAGCCAGATGTTACATAATCACCAGAAAGAGTTTTAAAAGTAAATAGGGGTTCGACCCCTCCTACATGTTAATTCTCTTGACTACAGAATCTGGTTGGGGAGAAGTTGCGAGCTTCCACTGAAATAGAATGCCGTTATTACAATTATTACTCCCTCACCCTAGTGGAGGGACCGCCTGCCAATTTTATATTTGTCCGCCAAACTGGTGGTCATTTATAAAGCATTGCCATAAACAGCCATCAACGTTGGTTCCTGCCAATGCATTTTGTTTTTTGGTACAGGGCTCTGACAGCAGAAGCAAACAGTTTTCTTTTTTTATTTTCAAAATGAATATTCCGAAACATGATTTTTTTTATTAAAAAGAAAACTAGAGCATTTAAAGGTTTTCACTGCCCCTTAACAACAGGGGGGCATATTATCAAGGACGGCGTTAAAATTATCGCAGAACATGGACTTCTATTGGAATTCTCAAGGGCATATTATCAAGCCCATTATCGGCGCTTTCCTGCCGCTAAACCGGCGATAATTTGTTTTTTTTTGGAATAACATTTTATTGATTTTGTCAAGTATACAAATATATTCACATTTATGTCCATAGTACCATAGCACACCAATATGAATAACATAAAGAAGATTGCATTCACAATGTTAACACTTCTCTGAGTTCCTTCCGTCTTAATGTCAGGTCTACCAACGGGGATGTGCATAGGGACCCTCTATAGCTATTCCACACCTTCCATTTCTTTTCCCACTTTCTAGGGCACCCTCTAAGGATAAACACTTCTTTTTCAGCTATCATGCATCTGTCGAGCTCATGTACCCACACTCGTATGGATGGTGCCCCAACAGCCCCCCAGTGGCGTGCTATCTCTCGCTTGATCAAAGTGAAGCCCAGCGTTACCATCTGCTGCTCGATCTCAGTGAGGTCTGTGGCTTCCCATATGTTAAGTAGGCCTATCTGAGGCGTGAGGGTCAATGTTTTCCCCAGCGCGGTTTGAAGCTTAGTCGCCGCCCCCTCCCAAATTGGTTTGATCGCAAGGCATTCCCAGACCATAAGATAGAACGTGGCCTCCTGCCGACATCCCCTGCTACACAGTGAATCTTCCTTGGCCCCTATTCGTGCTAGGACCACCCCTGTCATATAGGACCTATGGAGAATCTGTAGTTGGATCAGTCGGTATCTAAGGGTAATCGCTGCCCGTCTAGGAGACATCAGTGCCTCCCTCCAGTCCTCTTCCTCAAGGGGTCCTATACCGGCGATAATTTTTAACGCCGTCCTTGATAATATGGCCCAGGGTTTTCCTGGCAATGATGAGCAGTGAAAACAGGCCTGTAATTCTGTCTATCTATTAGGTGAGCGGAATTACAGGTCAGCAACTCAGCATCCGACGGCGCTTACTACACAGGGCAATCCGAAGGGCTTAACCATGGCAGAGATAGAGTACTCTCTGCCAGTATTAACTCTATGGTCTGCCCGCATCTAAATTTGGTGGGCAGACCTCATTCTTGTCGGAAAGAATACTATATTGCCGTTGCGATGGAGTATCTTTGCCGCCTGTGACAATCCTTCCTAGGCCCGAATATGAAGGGTATATTTTTACCAGCTGTAGTTTTCTACGTATTTGTAATTTCATGACGGTATGGCTGATGGCATGCAGAATTTTGTGCTACATTTTTTTGCCAACGGACATTTTGCTGCCCACACTGCAGCACCTAATTAAACAATGTTGCAGAAGCAGGTGGTGAAATGCCTGTGGGCAGAGTGGGGAAAGGAGCGAGGGCATTGGAGGGCATCCACTAATAAAACCCACAAAAACGTCAGTCACCGTGGGGCAAACAAGGGCATCAAGGCTGAGTTAGTGTTTGCCCCGCAATGAAATGTCTGCAAATCCTGCATGATGGTTGCTTTGTGGGAAAGTTTAGACTCCTTACAGCAGCACGGAGTATTTTTTTTTAATGGTGACAAGACTAAGGTACAATCCATAGATCTGAGCTGTTTATTATGAAACATTACTTCAAAGACAGTACTCCTGAATTATTTCATATGAGTAGCATATGGTCAATTGAACAGGCTGTAAGGGTGGATTATGATTGTGAAAGCCTATAGAGAGGTATTTTGTTACACAGAATCTCACAGTTCTGTAAACCACCACTGATGTGAACATTTCAGGGCCATTAGAATTATATGAATCTTGTCTTTTATTAATTTGATGATAGTTGGAATCAGGGGTATTGGTGGAGATTCATACAAAAGCTTCCTCCACCAGCTTTTTAAAATGGAATGTGCCTGGGCGGTAGAACCTGCAGGAGCAGCTGGGCCATGTTTTGTATTCTGTGTTTGTAAAGAGATCCATGTGGCTAGAACCCTAAATGCAGAGGACAACCTGCAGCACTTCATCATTTAATATCCAGCTGTGGTTTTCTTAAACAATTCAGCTCTGAAGGAGTTTGCCTTCAAATTTTGAACTCCTGGGAGATGAACAGCTCTAACTGTGAGATCACTGGCAATCAGCTACTTCCAGATAGTCTGAGCTTTGAGAGACAAAGTTCTGGAATTCGTTTCTCTGCGCTAGTTCATATAATGAATAGTTATCTTGCTGCCTTTCTGAATTAACAGAGAGTTCAATTTGAAAATTGGATAAGCAAATTTGAGTAAGGTGGACTGCCTCTGATCTAGGAGATTGATATGATATGAGCTCTCCTTCCCCAACCAGGAGACTTTAATTTGCTGGTGATTCATGTGCTCTCCCCATTCAAGAAGGGATGCATCCATTACTACAGTCTGGAAACGCATAGCTTGATAAAATCAAACACCTTGTGATTCTCTGGTCAGAACCACAAGGGAAGAAATTGGATTTCGGCTTTTGAGAGAGTTAGATTGTCTTTCCAGGTACCTAAGAAGTGGCACCGCTGATCCTCAAGACCAAGGTCTCAACCATAAACATGCAAGAGGTACTAGGAAGATAAACAAAGCTGTGGACTCCAACAGAGAAGAGGTTGGATGAAATGTCCTTGAAAGACTGCAGCACTTGAGATGGATAAAGGAAGGTCATCCAGAGGACAATCTGTTGCTGACTGTGTATCTAGGAGTACTCCAAATAATGGATGTACAGGACCAGAACCAATGCTGACTTTAACTAATATATTCTTAGGCCTAAGCACTGTAGAATTGGTACTGTCATATGGAAGTGCTGTTGAACATTTTGAGAAGTTGACGCTTTTACAAGCATATGATCCATGCAAGAATAAAGATTTTTTTCCTTTCTGAGGTTTCCAGCTACCACTGTCATGCGTTTAAAAAAAGTGCTTGGCATGTATTTGAATCCAAAGGGAAGGAATTTATATTGGTAATTATTGTTACCCACCATAAACCTCAGCAATTTTCAGTATTGTTTGCCAGTCAAATATGAAAGGAAGCCCTCTATAACTATTACATTCACCCAATTCTCTCAAGGCAGTTGAGGTTTCTTTTTTTCATCCAGTTGTTGGAGATGAGAATTGAATTCTGATTTCTTGTGATGGACCTTTCAGTCGAATCAGAAAATAATATGAATATATTCCTAGTCCTTTTTAAGAAAGGACGTTATCTATATGGTTGATTTAGTAACTTATGATGGGCTTCTGGTTTTAGTCCTTTAGCAATAACTGTAGACTGCTTGGTCTGATGATTTAGCTGCATCACTGTTGACTCAGTTTGATAACATCATGCCATCTTGAAGAATCTTTTTTTGATCTTTCTATCACTTGAGGGACGATTTGAGCAAACTGCACATCTCATAAGCTGGAAAGTTTTTATAGCAGTTGCAGAGGTTCGACAGACTCTACGGCCAACACCATCCATTCCCTTCTTTTCCTTTTCAGGAGGCCCAGTAGATGCTGGTGAAATAGGAAACTGGTCACTTACCTGTAACACCAGTTCTCCAGCATTGGTATCTTTCATAGATTCACATGCTTGAATATTCTTCCCTGTTGCCAACCTGGGAACCTTCACAGCCCACCTCACCCAGATGTTCCCCTGACTGAGGCCTCCAACGGCCAGATTTTCTAAATCACCAAACTTTACCATAACCATTTTGGAAGCCTCATTACCAGGGGAGGTGGTTGGGCTGCATGTGAATCTATGAAAGATACCAATGCTGGAGAACTGGAGTTACAGGTATGTAACCAATTTCCTTATCCGGCATTGGAACGTTCATAGATTCACATGCTTGAATATCGACTAACAAAGCAGTACCAATTAATGTATATGCATGTTATTGCAATGGAAGTTGGGAATGAAACTTAACTTAAGTCTCCCTTCTTACATTCATGCATGTCCACACAATAATGCTTCACAAAAGCATGCATTGTCTTCCATGTTTCAGCTTTACATATATCCTCCAACGACACTCCAGCATCAAATGCAGCCATTACCGCCATTGCTCTTGTAGAATGTGCCTTTACTTTACTCTTTAACAGTCTCTTCATGAATTCATGTGCTGCAGGTCTCCTCGTGAATTCATGTGCTGCAGTAATACACGATGTAACCCATCTTGCAATAGTTTGTTTTGAAACTGTCTCTCCTTTACTCTTAGATACATAGGCTACAAAGAGTTGACCTGCTTTACGCACTTCCTTTGTCGCTTATAAATAAAACTTTAAACATCAAATATCTAACTAATTTAAAGTCTTTTTTGCAAACGTGACAGGATCCCGAAAAAACACTGGCAACGTAATCACTTACTCTCAAATGAAACACAGCTGGAACTTTTGGAATAAATCTTAGATTTGTCATCAATTTTACAAAATCCTTTTTAAAAATCAAATATGGCTCATTACAACACATTGCCTGTATTTCACTTACTCTTCTTTCCGATATGATTGCTATCAGAAAAACTGTTTTCCATGCCAAATATTTTACTGTTGCTTTATGGATGGGTCTGTACTGCGCTTTTATCAAAGCTGCCAACACAGTATTTAATTCCCACTCTGATGCTCTTTCTAAATAGGTGGGAATTTTCTGAACAATCCTTTCATAAATTCCCTATCACTCTTTGAGAAAACAGAGTTTCCTGTTCTGCAGTTCTGAGAAATCGTGACATGGCTAACAAATGTACCCTTACTGACACATAAGACAACCATGACTCAGCCAGATGCAACAAATAAGGTAAAAACTGATGAGGCGCCATATTAAGTAGATCCAATCTATTTTTCCATCACTGCAGCGATTTGCTTTATCAATTTCATGCCTCTTTCCTGTGAGGGGTAAATTCAATCTCTGCTCGGCTGTAGATGCAACTTTTTTCTGTTGATTGCTAGTCCCTAATTTAACAGTACCTGCTTTGCCAAACTTGTCATGACCTTTGCCTTCTGCAGGGTGTACACCTTTTTAAAGCTATTGTCCAGGTACTGGTAAACTATACACCCTTTTCTCCTTATAAAGGCTGCTATTGGCGCCATACACTTTGTACAAAATCGGGGGCTGAGCTAAGTCCAAATGGTAGAGCCTTGAACTGGTAATGCTGACTGCCCACAATGAATCTCATAAACTTTCTGTGCTTCCTGTGAATCGAAACACTGAAGTACACACCTTCCAGATCTTTCAAACTGAGAAAATCCCCTCTTTCGATAGAAGTAAGAATCTCTTGAAGGGTAATCATACTGAAACTTGGCTTCTTTATGTATGCATTCAACTCCAGTAGATCCAGAATTGGATGCCACTCGGCAGATTTCTCCAGAATTTGATTCTTTCAAATGCCTGAGCTTTTCTTTTATTGGATGGACAGATGGAGGCTACTTCAGAAACTCCAAAGCATGGTCATACCCTACAATCTCCAAAATCAATTGGACAGAAGCCACTTGCTTCCACGTTTCCTAATAAAAGCTCATTCTGCCACCCACAAGCAGCTGTATAGGAGTAGCATTCTCTCTTCAAACCATGCTCTTCCTCCTTTCCCCTCAAATCTTGAGTTGACTTTCTCTGCGTACTCTAATCTAATTCTGTCAGTATCCTTGTCCTTTTTGTTGTCTCTGCTGTGCTTGCTGGCTATAACCTCCATATTGGCCACACGCTCCAAACGACCCATACTGCCTATAAGGATGAAAATATGCTACTTGATGTCCTTGTCTCTGAAGGACAAGTTACTTACCTTCGGTAACGATGTATCTGTAAGAAACATTAGTTAGATTCCTCACCTTAGAATATCCCCAGGCTTCAGACTGGATCCGGAAGATTTTTCATCAGCAATACCCCTTGCGCGTCGCTAGGCGTCGTCTGCGGCTCCGCGTCCGTCGTAGGAGTCGTGCGCCGGAATGACGTCGTCGGAGTACTTAGACGCCGCCCTCGCGCGCTGACGTCAGTTCTTGTACATAGCCTTCCGCGCCAGGAACGCAGAGCCATGCAAGATACCGACACTGGTGCCAAAAAATTCTAGGGCCCTGAAAGGGATAGCCTTAACCCTAGATGTCAGTTCGCAGAACGGGGAGGATGGGTGGGTCGGTGAGGAATCTAACTAACTAATGTTTCTTACAGATACATCGTTACCGAAGGTAAGTAACTTGTTCATCTGAAAGAAACACGTTAGTTAGATTCCTCACCTTAGAATAGATACCCAAGCAATACCAAACCCGGTGGTGGGTCTGCGAACCAAGATCACACCAGAAAGTCCTGGAGGACAGAACGGCCAAAGAAGCCATCCCTCCGGACTTGGCTGTCTAGGCAATAATGCCTGGCAAACGTGTGCAGCGAAGCCCACGTTGCCGCCTGACAGATGTCCTGCAAAGGGACTCCCCGTCCCAAAGCAGTAGTAGCCGCTGTGGCCTGAGTAGAATGGGCGCGCAGCCCAACAGGCGGTTCCTTTTTTGCCAAGGAATAACAGATTTTTATACACAAAACGACCCACCGGGAGATGGTCCGTTTGTGTACAGCTTTTCCCTTCTTTGCACCCACGTAGCCAACGAAAAGCTGGTCGTCCACTCGGAACTGTTTAGTGCGCTCCAAATAAAAGGAGAGCGCACGTTTTGGGTCCAGACGGTGGAGCCGCTCTTCCTCTTTGGAAGGATGCGGAGGCGGAAAGAAGGTGGGCAAGGTGACAGATTGCCCAAGATGAAAGGGGGTCACCACTTTCGGTAGAAAGGAAGGACGAGGCCGAAGGACAACCTTGTCCGGATGAACAGATAGAAAAGGAGGCTTGGACGATAGAGCCTGGAGCTCACTCACCCGTCTAGCCGAGGTGATGGCTACCAGGAAAGCAGTCTTAAGAGTTAGAAGACGAAGAGGACAATTGTGAAGAGGCTCAAAGGGAGCGCACATCAGGAATGTCAAGACAAGATTCAAGTCCCACTGAGGCATTACGAAAGGGACAGGAGGGAACGTGTGAGTAATGCCTTTAAGAAAGCGTGACACTACAGGGGACTTGAAAAGAGAGAGCTGATCTGGAAGCCGTAAGAAGGCAGAGAGAGCAGCAAGATAACCTTTCAAGGTGCCCAGGGCAGAGCCCTGCCGGGCCAAAGAAAGAAGAAAGAGGAGAACCTCAGAAAGAGGGGCAGAGAGGGGATCCACAGCCTTTGCTGTGCACCATGCCACAAATTTGTTCCACCGGCAGGCGTATACCGTCTTTGTGGAGGGACGCCTGGCTGCCAGAATGATATCACAGACTTCAGGAGGCAAGTCAAATGGCATCAACTGCCGCCGCTCAATCTCCACGCATGGAGGTGGAGGCTGGACAGGTTCAGGTGGAGGACCGTCCCCTGCTGCTGCGATAGAAGATCCTCCCGAAGGGGCAGACGTATCGGAGGATCGGTCAACATACTGAGTAGCTCGGGATACCAGTACCTTCGTGCCCAATCCGGAGCCACCAAGATGACTTGGGCCCGGTCGCGCTTGATCTTCTTCAGCACTCTGGGCAGAAGTGGGATAGGCGGAAAGGCGTACAACAGACCGCAACTCCACTCGCGACGAAAAGCGTCGCCGAGCGAGTGACACCTTGGAAATTCCAACGCGCAGAACTGCTGACATTGCGCATTCTCTTCGGTGGCGAATAGATCTAACCAAGGCTCTCCCCACTGCCGAAAGAGGCCTTGCGCCACGTCCGAGATGAGACGCCATTCGTGATCCATCATGCACCGGCGGCTGAGTTTGTCTGCTCTGGCGTTCAGAGAGCCCGCCAGATGTTGAACCACCAGGATGATGCCCTGGTGTTCCAGCCATGTCCAGAGGCGCAGAGCCTCCTGCCAAAGGGTCCACGACCCCACCCCGCCCTGTTTGTTGCAATACCACATGGCGGTGGTGTTGTCCGTGAACACCTGCACCACACTTCCCCGGACAGAGGGAAGGAATGCTTTCAGTGCAAGCCGGATCGCTCTCAGTTCCAAAAGGTTGATATGGAGCTGAGACTCCGCCGGAGACCAGAGTCCTCTGATTTCCGCCTCCCCCATATGGCCCCCCCATCCCAGGAGGGACGCATCCGTCACTACTACGTGCTCCGGTTGGGGTGGGGAGAGGCATCTGCCGCTGACCCAATCGCGGCTCGTGAGCCACCACTGCAACTGTTTCGCAGGGGTGAAGTCGCCTTCAACAGCCAGTCGTTGAGATAGTTGAAGTCTGGAACCCCTGATCTGCGCAGATGAGCTGCGACCACCGCCATCACTTTCATGAACACCCGAGGGGCGCTGGTAAGGCCAAAGGGGAGCACGGTGAACTGAAAGTGCTCGTAGCCTACCGTGAACCGCAGGTAACGCCGGTGGGCCGGCAGGACGGGGATGTGAAAATAAGTGTCCTGCAAGTCTAACACTACCATCCAGTCTCCAGGGTCTAGGGCAGCCAGAACTGGAGCTAAGGTGAGCATCTTGAACCTCTCCTTCCGGAGGAAGGCGTTGACGCTCCTGAGGTCCAAGATAGGGCGTAGGCCCCCCTTTGCCCTTCTTGGGAACCAGAAAGTAGTGGGAATAGCAACCACGACCTACTTCTGGACCAGGAACGCGCTTGACGGCCTCTTTGGCCAAGAGGGCATTAACTTCCTCCCGCAGAAGATTCAAGTGATCCCCCGACATACGGTGGTAATGCGGTGGCATGGCTGGAGGGGTCGTCTCGAAGGGGAGGGAGTAGCCCCTTCGGACGATTTGCAGCACCCACCTGTCCGATGTGATGGAACGCCAGTGGGGCAGGTGATGGCGAACTCTGCCGCCCACTGGTGTGGAATGGGCCTGAAAGCTCGGACTAGGAGGGCTTTGAGGCGGATGCTGCCGGGGTAGATGTGGACTGACCGGCACGTTGTCCTCCAGTACCGCCTCGGTGGAATCCACGTCCGCGTGCAGGTTGGATCTGTGGCCGGTGGCTAGGCGGACGGGAGGAGGCTCCCCTTCCTTGGCCATGAAAGGGACAAAAGGCGGAAGTTTGCGAGAGACCCAAGGACTTGGCCGTAGCCCGGGAGTCCTTGAAATGAGCCAGCGCACTATCCGCCTTCTCACCAAAAAGGCGAGTGCCATCAAAGGGCATATCCATGAGAGAACTCTGGACATCCCCGAGAAAGACGTGGACCGCAGCCAGGCGTGGCGCCGGAGTGCCACCGTGGTGGAAATCGCCCTACCCAGCGAGTTCGTGGTGTCTAGTCCACACCATATGGCATGCCGTGCTGCATCTCGCCTGTCAGCAAGCGCCTGGGTGAGTCGTGTCCGGGCCTCCTCCGGGCACAGGGGCAGCACGTCCTCCACCGCATCCCACAGAGAGTGGGAATAACGGTCCAAGAGGCAAGCGGTATTCAAAAATCGCAGCCCCAAACTCAGGGAAGAGAACAGCTACTTTCCGAACTGTTCCAACCTCTTGGATTCCCGATCCGGAGGAGCGGACGGGAAGGAGGATTGGGAAGTTGAGGCCTGGATAACCAGACTCTCGGGGGTGGGGTGTTGGGACAGAAAGCTGGGGTCGCCCGGTGCAGGGAGGTGGCGCCGGGCCATGTTCCGATCCACAGGAGGAACTGTGGAGGGCCTGGACCAGGTGCCCTGCAGAACGTCTATGAGGGCCTCATTGAACTGCAGCAGAGGCTCTGTGGAGCTTGCTGTTGGTTGAAGCACCTCTGTGTCACAGCAGGCAACTCCAGCCCAAGGGCTTCGGCCGCCTTGCGCAGCACCACTGAGAAAGCTGCACCTTCCTCCGAGGCCACAGTCGGAGGAGAGATGAAACCAGCGTCCGGGGAGTTGTCCAGGCCACTGGCATCCCCGAGTTCGTGTGCCCAGTCCTGAGAAAGTTGGGCCTGTCTGGCCATAGGGACCTCAGACCCCTCCCAGTCGTCCTCGTCATCCGAGTCCTGATAAACAGGAGGAATAATAGGAGCCGGGCGGTAGATGAAATGCTCATCCATCGGCCTCAGATGCGGCGTCGAGCGGCGGCGTGCCGGCGTTGGGCCTGGACCGAGCCTAAACCGGGGAACAGCGTCGTCCGGGGACGGCGCCGGAGGTGGAACCGATGTCGGCGCCGGCGGAGGAGGCGTCGTGAGGTTGACCGGCGCCGGCAGAGATCCAGGCCTGGATCCCTCGGGGACCTGCGGCGTCGGGACCGGAGTCGTCGACGGCGCCGGGGCCGGAGCCGCCGGCACGCGAGGTCGCCCAGTCGAGCCCGCGGGGCCCGAAGGTGCGCCAACAGGCTTTGATGGCAGAGCCAGGCTCCTCATGGCCGAGAGGAAGGCACTGACCTCCGCCGGAGTCGCGTCAGTCCCAGGGACCGGCGGGTATGAGGACGGACGCGGCTCCTGCGGCTCCGACGGAGCCGCGGGGGTGGGACCACCCTGACTCTCGGCCGAGTCGCGCGACCGGCGAGGTGAGTCCGAAGAGCGGTGTCACCTCTTGGACTTCTTTGATCGCTTCGACTTACCCGAAGACTTCGAGCCCGACGAGCGATGATGGTGACTGCGGCTCCGCGACCGGTCCTTGGACCTCCTCCTAGACCGAGACCATGAACTCGAGAAGCTAACGGGACCGCTCCCACCTAGCTTTCGAGGTCAAGGCCTGACAGTCGAGGCACGACTCCGCGTCGTAGTCGGCCCCCAGGCAGTAAAGACACCGGCGATGGTGGTCCGTCACCGACATCAGTCGATGACAGGAGTCACAGGCTTTAAACCCGGTCATCCTACCGGCACCAGAGTCGAGTCAACAGAAGACCAAACAGAGTAAAAAAATCTAGTCAAAAAGTGACAAAGGGGTAAGCTCTTCCCGGATCGACGCTGTCTGGCGCGGAAAAAAGAAGAACTGACGTCAGCGCGCGAGGGCGGCGTCTAAGTACTCTGACGACGTCATTCCGGCGCACGACGCCAACGACGGACGCGGAGCCGCAGACGACGCCTAGCGACGCGCAAGGGGTATTGCTACAAAAATCTTTCCGGATCCAGCCTGACGCCTGGGGATATTCTAAGGTGAGGAATCTAACTAATGTGTTTCTTTCAGACAGTTGTTTACCTGTAATTCCAGTTCTCTTTCAGGGGAATCCTCATCAAAGCCATAAGCACTGAACAGTCCAGACCCTGTGCGGGGATGCTGGAGCACTCTAAAAAAGTTTATATATATGTAATAAACTTTACATATATATGTTTGCAGCCTAAAGAAAGGCTAAAAATATTACATTGAATTTTCGATTTAAAAGGAATCCAATTACATATAAAAATGTAATTAATTAAAAATTACTTATAGCAAATCTATTACAAACTGTTTAAAAAAAATGAAAGGGAATATAAGACATTGTTAGCCAACAGGCTGCCATTCGAAGAACAGTAGAGAAAACTGGCATTGTGCCTTTAAGAACCTCATAGTACCCCCTGTATCCTATCACGCCTCATGTGAGAAGTTGGCCTGATATATGATGTCACTAGTTCTAGTGTACACCTTGTATCAGTTCAGACAACCCTTATGGTGATTGGTTCTAAAGTCAACCTTATAGACCAGCTATCCTAGTGGTAGCATGGACAAGAGCAGTCTTAGTCTAAACTCTGTATGGCATGTGAAGCCAGCTGTTATACCATTATAATCCCTTGAATACCAAATGAAAGGACTGTAGGAAGGTGGATAGCTGACTATGGTTACCCCCAACTTTTTGCCTAGTGTCTAGCTGGTTTTTCGACTTAGTTGGCCTGAGATCCTGCCATTCAGGGTCTCAGGCTGTCTTCTCTCTCTTTAAAATGGACTCCATGTACCCTAGGTACATACCCAATTGGTAAGGATCACCTTATTGGACCCTGTACAGTGTGCCCTAGGTACCCAGGGCATAGGTGTACCCTAGGCCTCCCAGGGGCTGCAGCATGTATTATGCCACCCTTGGTCTGGCCTTCCAATCAGACACAACTGGCTGATCACTCAGCTGGGGCAAGGTCGTGTAATCACCCCTTGCTTAGATATAGTGTACCTATATCTACCCTTATATATAGACACATGTGTACCTATCAGCCACTCCTATGGCAGGCCTTAACAATCCTGGAGGCAGAGTGCTTGGTAACATGTGAGATGGTGCTCTAGCATGAGCTGAGCCTGTCTGCAGCTTTTGGAACCATGTCCTTCTAGCTGTTCTATGATATAGCCTACCATATACTCTTAAAGTGCCTTATAATCTTAAACGGTTATGGTAACTATGGTTTGGCTTTATCAAAACATGTCGTGTAAGGTGTCTAACACTTTGGAATAATACCCCCATACCATTTCTGGTGATGAGGATATTATTCCTCCCTTCTAGAGGGAGAGACATGTTAAAATCCTACTTTGCTGTTTAACTCTCACCAAAGCCTCAGCATCACAAAATGGATGCTGCTGCCACAGACACGAGTCTGACCTACTGCTACTGGGAGTGATCCTGGCAAGGGAGGCTTGGACAATAGGTTTCCTGCTTGGGGAGGTGCTAGCACCTCCCCAGACAGACTTTAGTGTATTGGGGCAGGGAGGGCTGAAAGGAATGAGACATGCCTGGGGCACACAAGGTGTCCCATGCATAGTCCAGTTCAAACCGGTGCTGGGGCACTCCAGCCCCAGTCATGGGGCGAAACTGGACAAAGGGAAGGGGGTGTAACCACCCCCCCTCCCAGGTCCCACCCATAAGGCGTGACCTAGCAGGCAACCCAGCCCCCCAGATTAGTATAAGTGTGGTAGCTGGGCCCCAGGAGATTAGATTATCCTGAGCCTGCAACTTGAACAGAAACTCTGGACCTTCGACATTCGACAAAAGAAGAAGACTGAAGAATCTCCCTTGTGGCCAAGGAGTGGCTACCCTGTGCAAACAGGCACCATCAAGAGACTTACCCTTTGCTTTGCTGAAGTTCTACGAGGGACCGACTGCAGAGCCCGACCAGAGCCTTGACTTCCAGACTTCTCCGACCCTGATCCACATCCACAGCCGAGCTGAGATCCGTGGAGGCGACGAGAGACGTGGGACCGGCTACCTGGGAAAAGTGGCGAGTATCTTCCAGCGCAGCTTCTGAGGTACCCTCGAAGTTGTGCACCGGGGATTGAGAAGCCCCAACCCCAAGCACCATCTGCACCGAAGATCAGCACCCCACACTCCACGAGTCCTGCGTGGGGCCCTTCTGCATTTTCCTGCTTGCCGCGTCTGTCCGGTTGCTTGCCCGTTGGCTAGCGGCCTCTGTGACGACACACCTTTAAATCTTCACTGCTGGTTTGGCTCCTCCAGACTGGCTCCCGCTTCTTTGCAAAAGAGAAGCACCCCAGACCTTCCTGGTCTGCACCAGAAGCAAGTCCTCCGTTCTTCGTGGGTTCCGCTTGCCAAGGCTTGGTGAGTCCTAGTTCGACTTCGACGCCGCCGACAGCAAGAGCCTTCGTGGGACAGCTCGCCTCCTGGTCCTGGTCGTCCTCGACGTCTCCTGGTACCCGTGGCTGCAGCGACAAGCTTCACCCTTCACCTGCAATCTTCACGACATTGCCTGGCTCCTTCCTGGTTCCACGTGGTCACTGGCTAGTGACCTTGACTCTGTCCCTTCTGCTTGCAGGTACCCTTCCTTCTTGATCCCGGCCTTGGGATCCACCGGACACTCTGCACTGACTGCCTGTCAGCAACTTTCCTTCAGGCATCCATAGAAGTCCACGACGAAACCCGACGCAAGTTCACACCTATGCACCCGCAGCCCGTGGGCTAGGTAACTTGGGTACTTCGGTGCTCACAAGGGTAGTGACTATCCTAGGGTCTAGTTTCCGAGTCTCGACTTTCTAGTTGCTCCAGAAGTGTCCTAAAACTGCTTATTTCAGAACTGTACTATTTCTATCGACTATACGCATTACCCGTGAGTGTTTCCACTCTGCACCTGAATCCCGTGGGCCTCCCACTTCCTAACAGTTGGTAGTGTAGTGTAGCCCCAGCGATTCCCTAGGCCTAGGCCTATTCTATTTCCGTGACAGTGGTCCTTATACCACTTCTTTAGTATATGGTTTGCGTGGCCCCTAGGGCCTAACTGTATTACTTACCTGTGTGACTTAATGTATGCTTGAATAAGACTGTGTTGTACTTACCTCGAATCTCATAAAGAGTGCTGAGGGTTTGACTAGAATAAATACACTTTATTTTATATATATATCTGTTGTGGTGTCCTTTCATTTGGTATTCAAGGGATTATATATGGTATCACAGCTGGCTACACATGCCATTCAGAGTTTAGCCCAAGACTGCTCTTGTCCATGCTACCACTAGGATAGCTGGTCTATAAGGTTGACTTTACAACCAATCACCATAAGGGTTGTTTGGACTGATATAAGGTGTACACTAGAACTAGTGACATCATACATCAGGCCAACTTCCCACATTGGCGAGCAGCGGTTGGGATCTGAGCTTGCTGTTGTAATACCATTGTAATCTTGAGATACTAAATTGAAAGATCACATAAGATATTGTTTAGGTACATATAACATAGATTATAAATACTTAAGTCCTACTGGACTTAGTTGTTGTAGGTTGAAGGGCCTAGCACACCCTGACTACAACTACTAGAGAGGTTTAGTAGATACAACTAGTGTAGGTTGGTGCACACACCACACCCTCACTGGAATCATGTCCCTGAATGGAGATCACACTGATACTCCCTCAGGAGAGGAGAATCCAAGACAGATTCCCTCTAGATATGATGCATTCACTTTCCAGGAGATGAGACAACTGTGTACCTCCAGGAGATTAAAACAGGGTTCCAACCCTACCCTTAGACAGCTAGTGGAGCTTCTGGAGGCCTATGATGCTGAAAGAGTTGCCAGGTATGGTGCCATAGCTGTAGATAAGGGCCTCCCCTCCACAGAAGAGACCCCTGACTTAACTGATACAGATGAGTTAGAAGAGACCTCAGAGGAAGAGGGAGGTAGCAAGACCCCAGTCAGAAGACTTAGTCAGGCTAACTTAAGCTTGCATGGGAGCTTCCCTTACAGGCCCCCAAGTAATCTTAAAAAGAGAGATAGAAGGGGTAGATCTCCCTCAGGGGACTCTCTCCACTCCTATCACTCAAGAAGCTCCAATGCTTCATCCCACAGGGGGATGACTTCCCCCCAGAGGAGAGAGCATCAGGCCAGAATGAGGGAAGCCAATCTGAGGATTGAAAGGGAAGAACTTGCCCTTGCCAAAGAGAAGCTTGCTCTGGCCAGAGAGCAAAAATTGTGTGGGTCAGAACCCACTGGTGGCAGCAACATTCCTAGAGATAGGGATAGGTCTTATGACCATAGAAACCTAAGCAAGATAGTCCCCCCATACAAAAATGGGGATGACATCCACAAGTGGTTGACTGCTTTGGAGAGGGCCTGCAAAGTACAGCAGGTACCCCAGAGTCAGTGGGCAGCTATCTTGTGGCTCTCCTTTTCTGACAAAGGTAGAGACAAGCTCCTCACAGTTAGTGATGAGAATGCTGACAACACAAAGTCCTGAAGAGTGCTCTGATAGATGGGTTTGGCTTAACCACTGAGCAATATAGGTTGTTGTTCAGAGACACCCAGAAGACACAGACACAGGACTGGTCTGATTTTGTGGATTGTGCCACTAAGGCTTTGGAAGGTTGGTTGACTGGCAGCAAGGTGCAGGACTATACAGGATTGTACAACTTGATTATGAGGGAACAGATCCTTAATTGTCAAAACCAGCTTCTCCATCAACACCTGGTAGACTCAGATTTGACCTCTCCCCAAGAATTGGGAAAGAGGGCAGATAAATGGGTCAGGACCAGGATTAGGCCTAAAAATAAGGGTGGTGACCAAAAGAAAGATACCACCAAGCCTCAAGAGAAGGGTGGGGATAAAACAAAAGAGAAATCTTCTTCAGGGCCCCAAAACTCCACACAGGGTGGTGGGTCCCAAGCTCCCTCCTCTACCACAGTTAAAAAGCCTTACTGCCATGAGTGTAAAACTCCTGGGCATTGGAAAACTGACAGCAGTTGCCCAAAGGCTAAAAACAAAACTCTTCCTCCAATTACTCCTGTCACACCACCTATTACTGTCAGCAGTAATCCCCCAGGTGGTGGGAGTGCCCCCAAAAATTTGGTTGGGTTTTCTTGGGGAACACAGGGGGACCCTGGCTTAGCCAATTCCCCTACAGCAGCTACTCTTGTCTGTGATGGTGGCATGGGGTTTGCCAACTTCACTGCCTGTCCCAACACTTTGGGTAGGTACAGACAGGAGCCCTACATCAATGGTAGAAAAGCTGAGGCCTACAGAGACACTGGAGCTAGCATCACTATGGTGGCCCATAGGCTAGTTCCCTCTGAGCAGCTTTTCCCTGGTTTCTCATACCAGGTAACTAACATTGATGGCAAACAGAACAGTCATCCCATGGCAGAGGTATGTCTCAACTGGGGAGGTGTCACTGGCCCTAAAATGGTGGCAGTGTCCCCAACATTGCCTGTAGACTGCTTACTGGGGAATGACTTAGAACTCTCAGCTTGGGCTGGAGTTGAACAAGACACCCATTCTAAAATGGTAGGCCTTTCACAAAAGGGTCGTGGGGTTGTGCCAGCCACAACCCCTGTCCAAGTAGTTTTCCTCCCTGAAAAGGTTGGAAAGGCAGTGGTAGCCACAGCCCAGGCAAAGACAGACTTCCCTGTAGAGACTGGCAGAGCTGTGACAGTCACAGCTCAAACACAAACTGAGTGCCTCCCTGAAAAGGCTGGCAGGACTGTAATGGTCTCAGTCCATACTCAGACTGACAAAGGTGTAGTGAAGCCTGAAACTATGGATCACTCCACACAAACAGAGAGTAGTGGAGAGGAAGAAAAGTCTCCCTCTCCCCAGACATTAGGAAAAGGTCAGCCTCCTCAGGGATCTGACCTCACCCCTTGTGAAGGAACTGCCCCAGAGGTAGCCAGGCCTGGCCTGGCAGAGCCTCTGATGTCAGTGGCCCCTTCCAAGGTGGGACCCAGTCTGGTGCAGGTAGCCTGCTTCTCTCTACCCTGCCTCAGTCAGCCCAGGGCTGCAGAGGTCAGGGAGGCCAGTGGACCCCAAGAGGGCCCCTGTCCACAAGAACGCCCCCATCAAAAGAATGAGGATTGCCTGGCTAGTAGCCCTAGCCAGGTGATGGTTAAAAACATTCCTGAGGGATCCCCTTTACAGGTAGTTAGGGACCTCCCCCAGAGGGATTCTGTTGGGTACAGGCAAACATGGGACCTTAGGGCCCCAAACCTGACCTGTCCCTCCAGTAAGCCCACAAAAGGGACTCAGCCTCCAGCTTTAGGTAGCCTGAGGCTGACCCTGAGAGCACAGTGCAACTCAGTTAAAGAAAGAAAGGCATCCATGGTGGAGGATGATTGGAGGAAGCTGAGGCCTCACTTTGAGGACACTCATTTCAGTACTCCATCTCAACACCAGCCTTTTACTTTGCAAAGACACACCCAAGGTAGAGAATCCCTATGGTGGAGACCCTATGATACCTTTAGGATGAGGGATTGCTTAGTGGACCATGAGACAGGGGGTAACCATGCCAGTGCTGGTTCTTCCTTATATGGCCACTTAGGCAATATAGGCTTACCTGGTCAAGGACAGCCTTATCTCCCTTCGTTTGGGGGGGGGGGGGGGGTTGTGTCGGAAGCTGGATAGCTGACTATGGTTACCCCCAACTTTTTGCCTAGTGTCTAGCTGGTTTTTCGACTTAGTTGGCCTGAGATCCTGCCATTCAGGGTATCACCTTATTGGACCCTGTATAGTGTACCCTAGGTACCCAGGGCATAGGTGTACCCTAGTCCTCCCAGGGGCTGCAGCATGTATTATGCCACCCTTGGTCTGGCCTTCCAATCAGACACAACTGGCTGATCACTCAGCTGGGGAAAGGTCGTGTAATCACCCCTTGCTTAGATATAGTGTACCTATATCTACCCTTATATGTAGACACATGTGTACCTATCAGCCACTCCTATGGCAGGCCTTAACAATCCTGGAGGCAGAGTGCTTGGTAACATGTGAGATGGTGCTCTAGCATGAGCTGAGCCTGTCTGCAGCTTTTGGAACCATGTCCTTATAGCTGTTCTATGATATAGCCTACCATATACTCTTAAAGTGCCTTATAATCTTAAACGGTTATGGTAACTATGGTTTGACTTTATCAAAACGTGTTGTGTAAGGTGTCTAACACTTTGGAATAATACCCCCATACCATTTCTGGTGATGAGGATATTATTCCTCCCTTCTAGAGGGAGAGACATGTTAAAATCCTACTTTGCTGTTTAACTCTCACCAAAGCCTCAGCATCACAAAATGGATGCTGCTGCCACAGACACGAGTCTGACCTCCTGCTGCTGGGAGTGATCCCGGCAAGGGAGGCTTGGACAATAGGTTTCCTGCTTGGGGAGGTGCTAGCACCTCCCCAGACAGACTTTAGTGTATTGGGGCAAGGAGGGCTGAAAGGAATGAGACATGCCTGGGGTACACAAGGTGTCCCATGCATAGTCCAGTTCAAACCGGTGCTGGGGCACTCCAGCCCCAGTCCTGGCGCGAAACTGGACAAAGGGAAGGGGGTGTAACCACCCCCCTCCCAGGTCCCACCCATAAGGCGTGACCTAGCAGGCAACCCAGCCCCCCAGATTAGTATAAGTGTGGTAGCTGGGCCCCAGGAGATTAGATTATCCTGAACCTGCAACTTGAACATAAACTCTGGACCTTCGACATTCGACGAAAGAAGAAGACTGAAGAATCTCCCTTGTGGCCAAGGAGTGGCTACCCTGTGCAAACAGGCACCATCAAGAGACTTACCCTTTGCTTTGCTGAAGTTCTACGAGGGACCGACTGCAGAGCCCGACCAGAGCCTTGACTTCCAGACTTCTCCGACCCTGATCCACATCCACAGCCGAGCTGAGATCCGTGGAGGCGACGAGAGACGTGGGACCGGCTACCTGGGAAAAGTGGCGAGTATCTTCCAGCGCTGCTTCTGAGGTACCCTCGAAGTTGTGCACCGGGGATTGAGAAGCCCCAACCCCAAGCACCATCTGCACCGAAGATCAGCCCCCCACACTCCACGAGTCCTGCGTGGAGCCCTTCTGCATTTTCCTGCTTGCCGCATCTGTCCGGTTGCTTGCCCGTTGGCTAGTGGCCTCTGTGACGACACACCTTTAAATCTTCACTGCTGGTTTGGCTCCTCCAGACTGGCTCCCGCTTCTTTGCAAAAGAGAAGCACCCCAGACCTTCCTGGTCTGCACCAGAAGCAAGTCCTCCGTTCTACGTGGGTTCCGCTTACCAAGGCTTGGTGAGTCCTAGTTCGACTTCAACGCCGCCGACAGCAAGAGCCTTCGTGGGACAGCTCGCCTCCTGGTCCCGGTCGTCCTCGACGTCTCCTGGTACCCGTGGCTGCAGCAACAAGCTTCACCCTTCACCTGCAATCTTCACGACATCGCCTGGCTCCTTCCTGGTTCCACGTGGTCACTGGCTAGTGACCTTGACTCTATCCCTTCTGCTTGCAGGTACCCTTCCTTCTTGATCTCGGCCTTGGGATCCACCGGACACTCTGCACTGACTGCCTGTCAGCAACTTTCCTTCAGGCATCCATCGAAGTCCACGACGAAACCCGACGCAAGTTCACACCTATGCACCCGCAGCCCGTGGGCTAGGTAACTTGGTGCTCACAAGGGTAGTGACTATCCTAGGGTCTAGTTTCCGAGTCTCGACTTTCTAGTTGCTCCAGAAGTGTCCTAAAACTGCTTATTTCAGAACTGTACTATTTCTATCGACTATACGCATTACGCGTGAGTGTTTCCACTCTGCATCTGAATCCCGTGGGCCTCCCACTTCCTAACAGTTGGTAGTGTAGTGTAGCCCCAGCGATTCCCTAGGCCTATTCTATTTCCGTGACAGTGGTCCTTATACCACTTCTTTAGTATATGGTTTGCGTGGCCCCTAGGGCCTAACTGTATTACTTACCTGTGTGACTTAATGTATGCTTGAATAAGACTGTGTTGTACTTACCTCGAATCTCATAAAGAGTGCTGAGGGTTTGACTAGAATAAATACACTTTATTTTATATATATATCTGTTGTGGTGTCCTTTCATTTGGTATTCAAGGGATTATATATGGTATCACAGCTGGCTTCACATGCCATTCAGAGTTTAGCCTAAGACTGCTCTTGTCCATGCTACCACTAGGATAGCTGGTCTATAAGGTTGACTTTACAACCAATCACCATAAGGGTTGTTTGGACTGATATAAGGTGTACACTAGAACTAGTGACATCATACATCAGGCCAACTTCTCACAAGGACACCACACCAGGTATATATAATATTAGAATGTATTTATTCTAACATATACCCTCAGCACTCTTTATGAGTTCAGAGGTCTAAGTACAAACAATTTCTTAAGTAGCATACGTTAAGTTACACAGGAAAATACAGTTAGGCCCAGGGGCCACGCAAACCATATACTAAGAAAGTGGTATAAGTACCATGTCACGAACAGGGAGTAGGCATAGGGCCTAGGGAATCGCTGGGGCTACACTACCCTACCAATAGTTAGGAAGTGGGAGGCTCACGGGAAGCGTGTGCAGTGTGGAAACACACACGCGGGTTACATTAAAGTCAATGGGAGTGTAACAGTTAGAAATAGAAAGAATAAGGACACTTCCAAAGTAACTAGGAGGAAGCAACTAAAGACTTAGACACTTGGATAGTCAATATCCACTGGAGCACCGGAGTACTCGCGTTACCTCACCCACAGGAGACGGGTGCATAGGTGTGAAGATGTGTCGGGTGTCGTCGCTGGATCCTATGGATGCCTGAAGAACAGATGCTGGCAGGCGGCCAGGAGGAAGATGTCCGGTGGATCCAAGGATGGATCTTGAAGGAAGAACACCTGCAAGCAGAGGGGACAAAGTCTGGGTCACTAGCCAGTGACCGTGTGGAACTAGGAAGGAACCAGGCGATGTCGTGCAGAACACAGGTAATGTCTTGAAGCTTGTCTCTGCAGCTGCGTGGACCAGGAGGCGTCGAGGACGACCAGAACCAGGGTACGAGCTGTCCCACAAAGGTTCTTGCTCCTGGCGGAGTCGACGTCCCGATTGGAGTCAACAAGCCTTAACAAAGGCAACCCACGCGGAAATGGAAATTTGCTTCAGTTGCAGACAAGGAAGGTTTCTTTCACAGGGAAGCAAGGGCCAGTCTGGAGGAGCCAAACCAGCGGTGGAAAGTTAAGGGTTCGTCGTCACTGAGGCTACTAGCCAACGGACCAGCAACCGGACAGACGCGTCGAGCAGGAAAATGCAGAAGGGCCCCACGCAGAACTCGTAGAGTGTGGAGGGCTGATCTTCGGTGCAGATGGTGCTCGGGGTTGGGGCTTCTCAATCCCCAGAGCACAAGTTCGAGGATGCCTCAGAAGCTGCGCTGGAAGCTACTCGCCAATTTTCCCAGGTAGCCGGTCCCACGTCTCTCGTCGCCTCCACGGATCTCAGCTTGGCTGTGGATGTTGATCAGGGTCGGAGAAGTCTGGAGGTCAAGGCGCTGGTCGGGCTCTGCAGTCGGTTCCTCGTAGAACTTGGGCAAAGCAAATGTCAGGTCGCTTGCTGGTGCCTGTTTGCACAGGGTGGCCACTCCTTGGCCACAAGGGAGATTCTTCAGTCTTCTTGTCGTCGAATGTCGAAGGTCCAGAGTTTCGTGTCTAGTTTCAGTTCAGGATAATCCAAAGTCCTAGGGACTCAGCTCCCACTCTTATACTAATCTGGGGGGCTGGGTTACCTGCTAGGTCCCTCCTATGGGTGGGACCAGGGAGGGGGGTGGTTACACCCCCTTCCCTTTGTCCAGTTTCGCGCCAGGACTGGGGCTGGAGTGCCCCAGCACCGGTTTGACCCGGACTATGCATGGGACACCTTGTGTGCCCCAGGCAGTGTCTAGTTCCTTTCATCCCTCCCTGCCTCAATACACTAAGTCCTGTCTGGGGTGGTGCTAGCACCTCCCAAGGCAGGAAACCTATTGTCCAAGCCTCCCTCGCTGGAAGGACTCCCAGCAGCAGGAGGTCAGACTTGTGCCCGTGGCAGCAGCATCCATTTTGTGATGCTGGGGCTGTGGTTAACTTTAACCGGGTACGTAGGATTTTAACATGTCTTCTCCGTCTAGAAGGGGCGAATACTATCCTCATCGCCAGAAATGGTGTGGGGGTAGTATTCCAAAGTGTTAGAAACCTTACACAACATGTTTTGATAAAGCCAAACCATAGTTACCATAACCGCGAGGATTATAAGGCACTTTAAGAGTATATGATAGGCAATATCATAGAACAGCTATAAGGACATGGTTCCGAAAGCTGCAGACAGGCTCAGCTCATGCTAGAGCACCATCTCACATGTTACCAAGCACTCTGCCTCCAGGATTGTTACGGGCTGCCATAGGATTGGCTTAAAGGTTACCCATGTGTCTATATATAAGGTAGGTATAGGAATACTATACCTAAGCAAGAGGTGATTACACAACCTTGCCCCAGCTGAGTGATCAGCCAGTTGTGTCATGATGGGAGGCCAGCCAGGGATGGCATAATACATGCTGCAGTCCCTGGTAGGCCTAGGGTACACCCATGCCCTGGGTACCTAAGGTACACTATACAGGGCCCTATAAGGTGATCCTTACCAATTGGGTTATGTACCTAAAGTACATAGTATGAATTTAGAGAGAGAACAGCTGGGCTGTGGGTCTGATTAGCAGGCCCACAGCCACATCTAAGTCGAAAAACAGTGAAGCAAAAGCAAAAAGTGGGGGTGACCATAGGAAGCAGACCCTACTCTCCTACACCTCACAAGTGACTGTTAGATCTCCCATTTTTACAGAGATTAGGAGTTCTGGGTGAAGTAAATATTGAGGGCTGTAATAGTTTCTGTCAAGGAGGTGAAAGGGTTGCTTATGACTTTGATGAAGATGCCCCTGGATGGAAGAGAACTCGGATTACAGGTAAGCAACTTTTCCTTCTCTTCCAGGGGATCCTCATCAATAGTAATAAGCACTGAATAGAATAGCAAGCCCATCCCACAAAAGGCAGACATGGACTAAAAACAACACAAAAAAAAATAACCCGAAAAGGTTTCTCAAAGAAGGCTGTCCTACTTGAGTATCTGCTTTAGAGTCTGAATCTAGAATAATGTCTAGTAAAGGTATGTGCAGACCTCCATGTAGCACCTTTACATATTTCTGAAATGGGACCATTTCTAAGAAGAGCTGCAGTTGCAACCTTCCCCCTTGTGGAATGTGCCTTAGTACTACTAGATAAAGACTTTTTTGCTAGTTTATATGAAAGAAGTGTACATGAAACTATCCATCTAGAGATGGTTTGTTTTGAAGATGCAGAGCCTTTTTTTACTTGGCCATAATTAACAAATATGTGATCTGATATTCTTATGTATTTGGTTTTATCTAGGTAGAATTTTAGAACTTTATTTTTACATCAAGTGAGTGTAAAGACTTTTCAACTGGAATGGATGGATAAGTGAAAAAAGTAGGGTAATGAGATGGTTTGATTAATATGAAATTCTAAACAACCTTAAGAAGAAACCTGGGATGAATTCTAATCACAACTCTATTACCATGAAATACTGTGTATGTTTCTACAGAACATAGGGCCTGAATATGATCTTGGCGGAAAGAGTCTGAATATGATCTCTGTCACAAACGTGACGGATATTCCGTCCGCCGTATTACCAGTTCCATAGGACACAATGGAATTGTAATTCGGCAGATAGGATATCCGTCACATTTATGATAGATTAACGCTGTCTGCCAAGATCGTAATCAGGACCTTACTGTTTGAATTTCACTCACTCTGCGTGCTGATGTAATGGCTACTAGGAAACAGATGTATTTATTATTTTTAATTTGACTAATATTATTTTTCAAATAGAAGACCACATATAAAGGAAAGGCACTTTCCATGTAAGATGTTGTAAAGAAACTTTATGAATGGGTTCTAATGGGGGTCCCATTAATTTGTCGAGAACCATTTTAAGTTCCCAAGGAGGAGATGATGACTTAACTGGAGGGAACACTTCCTTAAGCCCTTCTAAGAAGTCTTTAATTACAGGTATTTTAAAGAAAGACGTTTGTGGTGGAGATTTTCTAGAGGCTGTTATAGCCACAAGATGCATTTTAATAGAAGAATACTGTAAATTAGACCTTGCCAAATGAAGAAGGTAGGGTATAACCACTTCTTCCTGACACAGGACTGTATTGACTCTGTTTGAATGCATCATAAGCTAAACCTCTTCCATTTAAAGGCATTCAATTTTCTCTTGGAGGGTGTTATAGCCTCTCTTAATAAGTCCATGGAGTCTTGTGAGGCCCCTGGAAGAACACAGGGTCCTCTTTTTGGGGAGCTGCTGCATTAGGCTGGCCTGGGAAAAGCAACTTAATAGGCCGGACTTTGAGTTTCGGTGCCTGCAGACTGAAGTGGGGTGCTTGGTGATTTGCGAAGGATGGCAGTCCACTGGGTTTCTTGGCAGCTGGTCAGCTGGAGGGTGAGTCGCTGGTTTGCGATTGTCAAGACTTAGTGGGTCAGGCAGGATTTGAAACCAAAACTCCACAGCAGTCTTTAGTTCTCGCTTTTTCTTGCAGCTCTCAGCGTCCTACTTTTCTTGATCCATGAAATCTAAGTTCCTGGTGTCAAGGGTGCCACCTAAATACTCAACTTAGGGGCGTCACAGGGAGTGACAGGTAGTAGCCAATGGGCTACTTACCCTTAGGGTGTCTACACCCTCTATATAGTAATTGCATTTATATAGCGCTTACTAACCCTGACAATGCATCGAAGAGCTTTTTGGGCGAGTAGCACGCTAGTCCGGAACCCAAAAAGGATTAGAAGTGAATTAGTATAGGTCTGCAGCCTTACAAATTACAGCATGGTATGAGGTCACCTCAGGAGGTGGCAGACCCTTAAGTAACGTCAATTCCCACTCAGGGGAGGTATTCAGGCCACTAGCATCTTGCAAATCCCTCAAAATCAGGGTCCGGATCCACTATCTCTCCTTTCTCAGCACTCGATTATCCTCTTGATAATACTCATAAACTAAAAACATCACTGTTTTCATGATCTGTGTCTGTGGTACCTGACTGCTGAGTGTCTTTGCTATGGGTCCTATGATTAGCGCCGGGACACTCTTGGGAGTAGCCGCGCGCTTAACAAATACCCAGTAACATAACATAACATAACTCTTCCTCCAACAGCCTTTGAGCCTCTCTCCGAGACTTCATCTCCAGAATTGGCATTGGTGGTGCCAGACATGCCGCCGGTGACTTCGGAACCAGCGTTGATGGAGTATCTAAAGGAACAGGGGTCATAGGCATAAAGGGCATGAATGGTGCCTGGGGAAATTGAGGGGAAACCCTCCCAGAGAATAAGTTAACGGACCCATGAGGCCAGCAGGGGCACCAGTAAGATTTGCAGCCCTCTCGAAAATGCTGAACATAGCATTTAAACAATGTGATGGATCAGATCCCGGAGTCAGGAATGCAGGATATGCCGGATCCAGAACAACGGGCTCTGGAGCTGTACGTGGAGGCACCAAGTTTAGCTCCAACTGTGGAGTTGGTGTTCTCGGTGCCAGAGCCAAAGGTGGAGTAGCACACCTCAGCGCTGGAGGAGGCATAACATTCCTCTGAGTCAGAGGAGTAAAAGCTGGAGATGGAGCCGGAAACACTCCCATCGTCATCTTATGCTCGTCATCTTATGCTTGAGATGACGTCTAAGACTCGCAGACACCAACTTTGGGTTTGCATACTTCGAAAAATGACACAGAGAACCATGGCGCGGCTTCCTCTTGTGCTTCTTGGACGACCTAAAAGTATGAAGTGTCGACTACTTCGATCGGGTCCGAGACCTCCTGCGACCCCTCTTCTGCTTTTTGGCTTTAGCCTCCCTTTCCTTCAGAGCCTTCAGATTCATCCGCTTACACAAAGTACATGTCCCGATTTCGTGATCAGAGGACGGCACCACAAACAATCTTCATGAGGGTCAGTGATGGACATTTGACCCCCGCATTTCCTGCACAGCATGAATTCCGACTTTCTTGGAGTAGTCATCTTCAACAGCTCCATAGTCACTGCAACAGTAACAAAGATAACTCCCAGAAATGGAGAGCCTAGGAAAAAAACGTTACATGTTGACGGTGCGGAAAAAAGGGAACTGACGTCAGCATGCCAACGAGGTCTTCTTATGGGTTCGATTACATCACGTGGAGTCGCGTGATGAGCAGTTCCCTTGTGACATCTTCGTCGACGTGTATCCATCAGGAAGGGGAGGTATGATTGACATTAGTTCTGTTTTGAAGGTAGGATTTGATCCAGTCAAGAGCAGTCCCACTTTCTGTGGTAAACGGGCATAACTCTGACCCAGAGAGCCTAATTCCACCAAAACTAAAATGGGAGATTTTCTAAAGTATTGTCCACATCAGGTAGCCCACCTTAGGGGTGGTACTAGCCTGAGAGAGGGGCACGCCTCCTGAGTAGGTAATTCTACAGCCTGTCCTGGTGCCAAATTGGCCCAGGGCAGGGTGTGGCATTACCCCTGTCCAGGGAAGCCTTGGGTCACATTTCAAAGGCGGCAGAGGCCTTTGTAGCCTCCTGCCTGGATATGCTGATTAGTTAGCCATCCAGCTTGGAGGAGGTGACAACACCTCCGGCCAGAGAAGGCATTGTTTCTGTTCTCAGAAAGCACAGACTTTCTTCTACAGGGGGTCAGAAACCTGTCTGTGGTGGCAGGCTTGCCTACACCAGCCAGCCAGAGCACTAGTAGTCGGTAGGTTTTTAGGGGCACCTCTAAGCTGCCATCTGGGTGCATGTATTAATACATCACTGGAATCAGTGTGGGTTTATTAATAGTAGATGTTTGATACAAAACATCTCTAGTTCCAGTGAAGCTGTGGTGCAGCTAGAGAACTTATAAATACCAGTGTGCAGCACATGTACTAAAAATGTCTCCCCTGTCCACTTGTAATATCTAAGACTCAACTTAGACATCACAAGGGCATATCGGCTGATGCAGATATGTCCACACATGTAGTACAGGGCACCCTGCTGTAAGGCTGTAAGGCCTGCTGTAGGGGTGACTTACCTATATGGCATGCAGTGTTTGCAGGCATAGCACACAAGGGATGTGCCATGTCATATCTCCACTTTTCTCTAAGACCATGGCACGCAGCCTGCAATGGCAGTTTGCATGTTGTGCTGAGGAGTCCCTTAGGATGGCACAATACATGCTGCAGCCCTTAAGGACCATGTTTAGCCTCCTTGCCCTAGGTACTAGGGGTCCCTTTTACTAGGAACTTACAGGGGTGGGGCTAAAGGTATTGCCAATTGGGGGAACAATTGTACAGTTTTAGGGAAAGAAATCTGGCACTCGGGACCTGGACAGCAGGAACTCAGTGCACTTCTGTCAAAATTGCATCAGATACCAGGCACAAAGGGGGGGTGACCATGTCACAAAGGGGCACTTTCCTACACCATCCCTGCCCACAAATGAAAGAGAATGAGACTATCCTTTCCAAAGACAGTCTTTATCATCTAAGTGGAAAAACCTGGAAAGGCCATCTACATTGGGATGGTCAGTCCCAGGTCTGTGCTCCACTATAAAGTCCATACCCTGCAGGGAGATGGACCTCCTCAACAGTTTGGGGTTTTCAGCTTTCATCTGCATCTGCCATTGAGGCCTGTGGTTGGTTTATACAAGGAAGTGAGTATCAAACAGGTAGGGTCTAAGCTCCTTTAGGGACCCAACCACACCAAAGGCTTCACTCTCAATGGCACTCCAAAGCTGCTCTCTGGGGAATAACCTCCTGCTAATGAAAACAACAGGCTGGTCATGGCCATCATCGTTGGTCTAGGAAAGGACCGCTCCAATCCCATGTCCAGAGGCATCAGTTTGCACGACAAACTTCTTTGAACAATCTGGAGCTTTAAAAATGCATGCTGAGCACATTGCTTCTTTCAGTTTGTCAAAAGCCTTTTGACAACTCACTGTCAAGTTTACCTTCTTTGGCATCTTCTTGAAGGCAGGGTCAGTGAGGGGTGCCATAGTGGTACCATTCCCCTTCACAAACCTCCTGTAGTACCCAGTCAAGCTAAGGAATGCCTTGACATGGATCTGGGATATTAGAGCTTCCCAGTCCAGAATGTTCTGGATCTTGAGCTGTAAGGTTGAACCTGGCCTCCACTTACAAGGTGGCCCAAGTATACAACTGTGCCCTGCTATATCAGGCACTTACTTGGATTCATAATGAGGCCTGCAGCTTGCAGAGCCTTCAGGACCTTCCAAAGGCGAATCAGGTGATCCTGCCAAGTGGAACTAAAGACAGCAAAATCATCCAGATATGCTGCACTAAAAGCTTCCAACCTAGCAAGGACTTTATTCACCAACCTCTGGAAGGTGGCAGGGGCATTCTGTAATCCAAAGGGCATAACAGTGAACTGAAAATGCCCATCTGGGGTCAAGAATGCTTTTTTTTCATTCGCTCCTGAGGTCAGATCAATCTACCAGCACCCTGATGTCAAATCAAAGGTACCGAGAAATTTGGCTGCCCTCAAACTGTCAATTAGCTCACCAGCTCTAGGAATCGGATGTGCATCTGTCTTGGTTACAACATTGAGGCCCCTATAGTCCTCATAAAACCTCAGCTCTGTTCCTCTCCTTAACTTGATCAGACTGTCTATATATTTTGTTTTTGACAGGTGTATTGTCTCCAGTAACCCTATAACGGATACACCAGGTAGTCTGACCGGGGATGATATGGGGTAGTGAATTTGTAAGTCACACCAAATTCATTCCACATTGCCTTAAGGCAGCCAGACATGAAGTTACTACCTCTGTCTGATACCACCTCCTTAGGAAAACCCACTCTTGTAAAAATACTTAAGAGGGCTCTGGGAACTGCAGGAGCAGTGACAGTCCTAAGGGGTATAGCCTCAGGGTTACTGGTGGCATGATCCACTAACACCAGTATGAATATGTTCCCTGATGATAATGGAGACATTCAGGAGCCAAGCCATCAAGTTCAGTGATGGAAGGTTGGGGTGCAGTATCATTCCCCCAAACGTGTAGAGGAGATCCTGTCTGCATAGCAAATTCTTGTGTGGTCGTTCTGACAGCTGAAGAAGATCCATGAACCACTATTGATGAGGCCGGTCTACTGTTATCATTATTATCCTATTTTCAGACATGTAGAGTTTAATGATTACTGTTGGTCTGAGAGGAACTGGGGGAAATGAGTACAGAAATTTCCCTGACCAATTTATCAAAAGGGCATTCCCTTTTGACCCTGGTTGGAAGAATCTGGATGCATAGTCTCGGAATTTTTTGCTTTTTGTGTTCGTAAACAAATCTATTTGTGGATAGCCCCAGTCTTCGAAAATATATTTTAAGACTTTGTCGATTAGAACCCAGCTGTGATTTTCCTGAAATACCAGACTGAGTGAATCTACATGTATATTCTGAACCCCTGGAAGACAAATATGCATAATGGTTAGGTTTCTGGCTTTTAAACATTTCCATGTGGCTTGAGCTTTGAGAGTTAGGGGTTGAAAAGTGAGGCCCTCCTTGCTTGTTCAGGTAACGCATTGTTGTATTGTCGGTCTGAACAAGAAGGGAGCTCGTTGTTATTGATGGAAGAAAGATTTCAGGGCTAGATGAACAGCTCCCAATTTCAGAAGATTGATATGAAAAGTCTTTTTTTGGTCCAACCAAATCCCATGGGATTGCAAGTGTCCCATATGGGCTTCCCATCCCTGAAAAGAGGCATCTGTGATCATAGTTTGAGTTGGCAGATCCTGATGGAATGGTATTCCTACCAAGAGGTCCTTTGGTTGTTTCTACCCTGGGAGAGACTGAATTACATCTTGTGAAACGATCAGTTTCTCTTCCCAGTGGTCCGAGAGCTGGCTCCACTGGCCTTCTACGCATTGCTGAAACGGCCTCATGTGAAGTCTTGAATGTGGAACTAGAAAGATGCAAGGGGCCATCAAACCTAGTAGGGATAAAATCTGTCTTGCTGTTGGATGATAAGAATGTAAGAGATTGTGACATTTTAGATTGATTGATAATAACCTCTCCTTCGTAGTGTACATATTTTTGCATATTGGGTATCCAGTATTGCTCCAAGGTATTGTATTTTTTTAAACATAGGTTTTCTGAGGTTTACTTGCAGACCTAGATTGGTTAGTGTCTTGAGACAGAACTGGTAATGTTTCTTTGCCTCCGCTGTTGACATATCCTTTATTAACCAGTCATTCAGGTAAGGATAGACGAAGATCTTGTGTTTCTTTAGATGAGCTGTGACAACAGTCATGCATTTCACAAAATTTCATAGACCTAGTCTGAAAAGTAGGGCCTGGTATTAGTAATGATGAGATCCTACTTTGAATTGAGGAAACATTTGATGCATTGCTGATATTGGAATGTGAACGTAGGCATCTTGGAGGTCTACTGAACACATCCAGTCTCCTTGATGTCGTTGTGGATAAACCTGGTGTAATGCCTACATTCTGAATTTTGTTTCCTTATGTACTTGCTTAGTACTCGAAGATCTAGAATGGGTCTGAATTCTTCGTTTGGTCCCTTCTTTCACACCCAAACATATCAGGATTAAATCCACAAACCTCTCTGGTTATGAGGAACCTTTTTCACAGCATGCTTTTTGTAGTAGGTCTTTCTTAAAAAACAATGATTTGATTGGTGGAATTGAAGGAAGAGGGTCCCTCAATTAAAGAGAACATCCATTCTCAACAATATTCAAGATCCATTTGTCTGTTGCTACTAAGCGTTACTCTTCCAGATGCTTGGTAATTCTTCCTCCACCGGAGTGGGAAACAGAGAAGTGGGGCATAACGGCTCATAGTTTACCCAGATGTTTTCCTGTGGATGAAGAGTGCTGCTAGGTTCCACTACCTCTTGATGGTTTTCGAGGGTTTTAGTGTTGCCTTGGCTAATGCTGGTGTTGTTGGTGAGACCAGTGAGGGGTTTGAACCATCTAAGAGAAAACTCTCCTGTCATATGGTCTGTACCGCCTATGATATTCTTTCGCTTCTCCATACCAAAAGCCTTCAAAGTATTAATGTCTGTTTTCATTCTGGACATCTCATCATCTGTATGAGACCCAAAAAAGTGTTTCCTGAAAACTGTAAATTTAAAATTCTGTGTTGTGCCTCTAGCTTATGTCCTGTTTATTGATTTCTTTATTCGATTATAAATATATAATCATAAAAGAGCAAGCATAAAATTACATTAAAATACAATACAATTACATTAAAAAGGAAACCTCATTAAATACACAACTATTCCATATTGCTACACACTTTGTGATTTGTCCACCTTCTGCATGGATGGCTATGCATGAAGATACAATCAGAAGCAGATAAGGAGCTCCAGAACAGCACATATACCAAATAAGAAAATAAACATTCAAACTTGAAAAAGAGCTAAAAATCAATGGACTTTCATAAGGCATTTATTAGGAAGGCCCCCACAGAATAACATACAGAGTAGTCAGACAGCATATGAAGAAAGTAAACTGCAGGTTTATACGGATAAAAACCACAGGTTTTTAAGAATTGGTACTAAGTATTTACTTCTAAACGTTTAACTACATTTACAAAAGCATAAAAAATGATCCATAGTTTGAGGGGAAGATTCATTGCAGGGAAAGTAAAATGGACTTAGAGTCAAATTGGCCTATGGGAAAACAAAGACGCCATCTAATAGTCCACATTCAAAATTTCTTCAAAAGTACCCTTTCCCAAACTTTGTTTACATATGCATGATATGGCTCATAATGGTTTTGATCCAAACCAGCTCTCTCATATTGGCTTCAAGATCTTCCTGCCCTTTCTGCTAGTAGCTGCCCTCCTCAAGTAAAGCACCTTAATCTTGCTGGCTTCCCCTCTTAAAATGTCACGAGGCGTGGTAAACAAATCTGGCTTTCCACAGGCTGCCACTGTTTTCTTTATGTAGTTAACCGATGAAATCTTGAGCCCATGATCACATGTAAAGCAGTCAACTATAACTTCTTGGCTAAAAGTTGCTTTCTGGTTGTTCCTTATAGAGACCCAGATGAAAAGTGTGGCAAGCCCTACCAGGTCAGTAGCATAGGCCAAGCCCAATTCTTCGTGCACAAAATACTTGGGATTACCTGGACCTAAACATATCAAGCGTCTGAAAAAAAGGTTTTTTTCCCTCTGAAGATGGGTACAGACTCTGAAGCCCCATATTCCAGCCCCATATATAAGCATGGGTAGGCATTTCAACTTGAAAATTTCCAACAGGGGCAATATTGGGTTGCTGCCTATTTTTGCGATTGAACACGCACTGGCCGCTAGGGGAACTGTTGCCGCACCACCTGAAGTGCTCAATATGTTCCAAAGAATAGCTGACCACCTCCAACGACCAGCTACCAATTGGTCATACATTAGATATATTTAAAAGCAAGCGAGAGGCAACAAAACAGAGTACACATAAGTCAAGTTGTACATGAAACAACAAAAGAGAATAAGATGAGTGGGTCCTTTGCTTGTGTTTGTGTTTTTTAATCATGTTTTTCATCCAATATACTAACGAACAGAGTCAACGCGTTTCACCTTATCACAGGCTTCCGCATGGCAGAGATGTATATAACGGCACTGAAGACAGATTTCAACAAAACGGTGTCACAAAGGGCAAACAATCATCCGGAGTGCCCTTATTTAAAAATTCTATTTGATTGCATTGTGCAAATAGTAGGATAGTCTGGTTAAAGGGTTCAAAGTATAGGGAACAGCTAACTCACTTGTAAAAGTAATAGAATTGAATACGCTGTAGATTAGAATTAATATTAAGACCACATTTCAAGAATTCAGAATCTATGCGAAACAGCCGTTTATAATAAGCCTTGTTCGACATATAGCTGTTCGGCTTTAGGCATGTAAATACGCACTTCAGATGATTGTCCTTTGAGACGATAAAAAAAGGTTACATTTGTTCGGATTAAGGTCACTGTACAAACAAGTAATAGTACCCTCACCAGCTACAAAATCAGCCATGTCAATAAAAATGCAATCAATATCAGTGATGGTGATGCCAAATCACCCCTAATTTCAGCCAGGTTGCAAAGATTAGATGCCAACAGATGTTTTAAGAGTAGTTGGCCTCTCTGATTGGCCCTAGGGCTGGACACAGTCAAAGCTATTACTGCAAAGGGATGGCAGTGGGTTTCACGTAGACCCAACTTGGCATTAAAGTCACTACAAACAATCACAAGAAACTCACTCAAGATACAATCAGTTCTATTTCTCAGAGTCTCAGTTACACTAAACAGTGCCTTGTTTGATAACCCACTTCATTGCCGGGTCTGGTGGCTTAGTGGACTAATGCATCTGTTAGAAATGGGGGTCTCTAGTTGTCAATGGTTTGCACCTTTGTCCAAGAAGGGACCCTTCTTCCTAGTCAGGGTAAGGGAGTTACACTCCTAAAAAAAACCCTGCTCCCCCCCCTTGGCACGAGCAGTCAAGCTTATCTCAGAGGCAGTGTGTAAAGCATTTGCACAGAACCAACAGTAATGCAGTGAAAACACTATAAAAGGACACCACACCAGTTTTGAAAAATATCAATTCTTTTTATATATTCAAAACAAGACCAAAACAATAAGAATCCAACATACAGTACTTAAAAAAATATACCTTGCAAGATATAATTAAAATTGCAGAAATATCTCAAAAACACAGTTCTTCCGAGTCGGTAGCGCCTTCCGGGGCTACCGCAATGCTGAAACAACAGAGTCTAGCAGTTCCAGCCGCCTGTGTCGGTACAGGTCAACTCCAGCATGGACAGACTCATGAACAGTACCTTTCTCGTTGTACGAGTTACTTAAGTATCTGGTAGAGACGTTGTCTAGCCGCAGATTCCTTAACTTAGAATTATCCCCAGGCGTCAGACTGGATCCGGAAATCTTTTGCAGCAGCACCTCTGCGCGCCGGGGGACGGCACCACACAACCCCGCCCTGACGTCGTCCACGGACGTGACATAAGCGAGGTCATATAAGTCCCTCCCGGCGTGCTGACATCAGTTTTCTTCGGAGAAACGTTTCCGTGGCACAACGCGGAGCCACCAACAAAACTGTGAAAGTATGGGAACAGTATACGAAGGAGAAAAAATCCGTAAGGCAAAGAAATCGGATCGTGCATAACCATCATAAAGGGCAGTATCAGACACTGTCTATTTACAAACCAAGAAGTAAAGGATAGAGCAACGCTCTGAGAAACAACCCCGCAAAGCGAAGCGTGGACCCTCCTCAGAGGCTGAGTAAGAAGGGAAGAATATCCCAACAGACAAAGACAGACTGTTATTACAACGTAGAACTGTGTCAGCCAACAAGAGCGGAGCACAGGAAGAACAACAATCTACTGCAAGAAGGCATTACAAAAAAGGCACTTTCCCTATAGTGATGGAAAGCTGAAACACAGCCCAGCAGATCCCAAAAGGACGACTGAACAGGAGACAAGATATCCAAAGTGAAAAAAGGAGGCGGGAGGGAGGGAAAGCAATAGGAGAAGATCCCACACTGGAAGGACCAGGGTGGAGGAATGCAGAGAAAAGGAAGAAGAATCTCCCAGTGAAGGCGAAGCAAAAAGCACCGCTCTACAGGAAGAGAAGCCACCTGGAGGAAGGTGGCTGCATATTGTAAATCATAAAAGGGTTGCACCAAATTGAACACCTTGAATGAAGACCAGTGCCAACTGAAAGGAGGCAAAGTTGAGAAACCCACCTGGCAAGGTCCTCACAGAACAGGGAGGATGGGTGGGCGTTAAGGAATCTGCGGCTAGACAACATCTCTACCAGATACATCGTTACCAAAGGTAAGTAACTCGTACATCTGATAGAGACATCTAGCCGCAGATTCCTTAACTTAGAATAGATACCACAACCATACCCCAGGGGGAGGTGGGTCTGCGACAGAACAACAGAAAGTGCCAGAGAGCACCACAGTGACGGACTAAGGGGAAAGCTGTGGCGGTGCAGCCAGTCAGCAACCCAAGCAGCTTGGGAGAGCAAAAGATAACAGGAGGCGAGGCATCAAAAGACTGCCAAAATGGCGAGAGACCATACCTGTGTGAGTATAAGATGTAGAAACGGAACTAGGCCATATCCCAGAACAGAAGAGATAGTACATAATGAAGGGAGGAAGGAGAACTACAACCAGAGCTGCATAATGCATTAACCACTCCCAGAGCTCAATGGCGCAGTAAATTGACACCAACCAGGCTAGAGGACAACATGGAGAGACATGCCCAGAACCTAGCAGGCGAACCCACCCAAGGGAGGCCGGACAGGCAGCATCCAAGAAGCGAAGGGCAAGAGGCAGGAACAGACCTGCGCCTCAGAAGCACAGGCGGAAACATAAGACACACCAAGTGCACAGTTAGTCACCAGAACGCGACGGGGGTGGACACATACAAAGGGGGTCGCGCATTACCGGTTGCACTCCTGCATGGAACTGCCTGGATCCAGAATCCAAAACGTTTGCCCTTCGTTTTGGATTCCGATTCACTGTATCTCAATGTGCTCTCTGATTGGAGGACATCGTAAAAGAATACAACGTCATCCACGACTGTCCTCCAATCAGAGAGACTGCAGGATGAACATCAGGAAATGCCGGGAACTGAGGCCATAAATAAGCACCTGTGTAATGCTCTGGAGTGCTTCAATATTATGTTGTCCTGCTTCCTTGCACTCCGTCCTGTTGCCTCTCCTGGTCTTCCTTGTTGCTGCTGATGCGTTTTTTCAGCTGGTGTCCTTTTCATTCCTCGTGGCTGCTTTGCAATCCTCTGTAAACTGTTTCCATGTTGCCAAGGCAACCGAAGCTTCCTAGAACTTGTTAGTAAGCTGCCTCTTCCCCTGCCCTTTCACACATACACACAAACATACACGCACAGACATTCTTATCTATAAGAATTTTCCTGGCTGAAACTGTTTTTTTCCTCCTTGAATATTCTCTCATTTATGTTTTTTTGATTAGGTAGAATATTACGTAGGCCAGGCAGGCTGTTCTAATAAAGCAAGTGTATATTAGCCTCTGGCCTGTTTTGGTTGCTATATTTCAAGGCATCTCATTATTTTGTATATTTTTTTGAAGCGCAGTTAAGGCTTCGAAGAGTGTCAAAGCGCTGCACGAGGAGACACACAGAGGCAAACATGGAGCCAGACTTTGTAATTTCTATACGGCTTTATTGCTTACATTGTATCCTATGAACCATAACAGCAAAAAAGCTCGAGGACAACCTGGATTAAGGGTTACTTTTCACCAAAACTTGCGAAGCGCCCCTCAAACTTTGCATAAGAAGCTAGTGAAAAATAAGGGCAAATACTTGGAAGATGATGTATAACGATGAAATAGGAATAAACAGACAGCTAAAATAGAAAAACAAACATACTGTGCCTATACATACAGAAGAAATAATGGTGCACAACAGGTACCATAATATGTCATGAATGCGGATGGGAGATGGGTCTATGCGAGGCCGACTGGAAGGCAAGGAGAGAGGTGCGGAGCGAGAGGCAGGATGCGGGTATGAGAGGGGACTGGAGAGAAGGGGTGGATGATGTGAGTGAAGTGAGAAGACGCAAGGTGAGAGACGTGAAAGAGTGAGAGGGTGAGAGGAGATAGCCGAGAGAGGTGACGAGGGTGGCAAGGGAGGGAGAGAATTCAATTTAAGAGGTCAGGGATGAGGAGAATTGTGAAGTGGCGAAGGAAGTGCGGAAACGCAAGAGGAGAGGTGAGGGCAGAGAGAAGGGCTTCTGTTGAAGGGTGAGAGAAGATAGCTGAGAGGTGATCTATGAGGTAAAAAGAACATTTGATGCGACATGGGTGAGGGAGAGCAGCGATAGGGGAAGAGAGGGAATACTGTGGTGGGTGCTGGTTCAAGAAGGTGTGGGAGATCAAAGGGGAGATATGAAAGATGGATTGGCTTTAAGGGGGACCCCTGCTGGTCCCAAACCAGGGCCAGGTAAGATTCGGATATTTATTCCCAAAAGTGTAAATCTGCAGCACCTCCGGGTCACCGGGTGACGCCGTCTCAGAATTTCTTTTTTGGCGTAGACATTGATGCCAGCGGAAACAAGAGGTGCTTGGTGCGTCTCACCCCTTTCCATGGTAGAGTGTGTGTTTGTGCTCTGTCTTAGTTCAGCGTGCCTCTCTCTCTTAATCAGTGGACTCTTTCGTATCACTCTCTTGTGACGGTCGTCCATCTTTATCTCACGCACTCTCTTTTTAAATATTTTGCCCAAATATTTGTCCTTTTCTTTCTCTGGACCAGAAATCAGTTTCACATAACATTCATTCAAAAAACACAACATCGATCGGGAATGTCTCCTCTTGTGGTGATCATTCGTCTCTCTCTTGATCTCCCTCTGCGAGAGTCCTTGGAGTAAGAGAAGGGCTCTTTGGAAGAGGACTGACCTTCTCCAAGGCCTCTTGATGAACCAGTTGTAGTGATGCTCCTTCTTTCTAGGAGATCATGCAGTCTGATCTTTTCTCTGTCCTTTAAAGTACTCTAGGAAAACTTCGGACAGTGATCTCAAGTCTTAGGATGACGAGAATCCATAAGGCAAACAATACAGACAGCGTAAGGGTCTGTCTGAGACTTTTTCTTCCCACAGGAAGGACACTTCAAAAACAGTGAAGGCATTCTTGACAGGAAAATAAATGTTGAACTGCACTGTAGGTGATGAAAAAGATCACATGTTTTCAAAAGAAAGGGTTTGGAAATATCTTCAAGTGTATTATTGCCAAAAGGCAGAGCTCAGTGCTCTGTGATCCTGTCTCCAGAAGCCAGGAAAATGAACTGACCGCACTGTCACCTGTGAGGCATGCTGGGATACTGGGGGTACTATGGGATTCTTAAAGGTACACTGACAGTTTTTCTCTACTATTCTGTGAATTGCAGCCAATTGGATAACAATGTCTCATATTGCCTTTCCTTTAAAAAAAAAGAATTGTGAAAGATTTTCTATAGTCATTCTTTATTAATGACATTTCAACGTAATTAATTATTTTTTAAATGAAAATTAAATATAATCTTGCCATTTTTAGCATTACTTTAGGCTGCAGACATATATGTAGGGTACTACGTACAAAGTTTATTACAGATATATAAATCTTTTAAGGGTGTTCCGGGATCCCTGCATGTGAGCGGGACTATTCAGGGCTTATGACTATTGATGAGGGTCCCCTGGAAGAGAATACATTTTGGAGTATTCAGTGTCTAATATGTTGGGGACTCTTGTCTTTTTTACTTTTGCACCCACTTTGTGGAAAGATTTAGAGATTTGCTCAAAATCATTCTTTTTGGAGAAGGAGTATACTTCAATATTGAAAACTGTTCCAATGTCAGATGTCTTGGGTCCCTCAATGCCGATGGGAGTTCTGATGTTGCCCTCAACAATGAGCATGCTGCAACACTACACACACCTATTACACATCTTGATGTCAACTGAGGCACCAGTGGGTTTTTTACGAGACCTCTCTCTAGCTCTGTCCTGCAGTAGGTCGTTTGAGGTGGTGCAGCACATTAAGGCAGAGGGACCTCCCTCTCCGCGCCCCTTGGGTCTCTGCAAAGCAGATTCTTGTCTCTGTCAATTCCATGGCTTTCTTGTAGGCCATGCAGCCTGATCTTCCCCGTGTTCTACTGGACATTGTTTTGTTACAAAAAGGACACTCTTCAGGCCAAAGTGAATTTGGAAGGCAAACAATACAACTATTATTAAGATCAGCCTCTGCCTTTTCCTGCTTTAGATATGGCACTTGACAAATAGATGTGACATTCTCTTGTACAAAACATTTTTTTCTGCCAGGAAACAGAAGAGAATTACTCATAGACTTGAAAGAGTGGTATATTCTTGGAAAGGTTTATAAAAATTATCCATGCAAATAAAGGCATGAAAGGATGAGCTCAGTGCCCCACAACCAGTCACAAGGTACCAGAAAGAAGATCTGACTCTACTTTCACTGGCAGGGCAAGACAAGATACTGGTGAAGTGCTCTTCCTTAAAAAAGCAGTGCTAGTTTTCTAGTTGCTCCTGGCTGCAACTTATTCGGCCACATTTTTTCTTTAGAAAAATGGTTTGTGGAAGAGTTTTATTGCCACATGTTTAAACAGTCACTTTGTGCGTGTTATAAACTAGCTTCTTTGTTAAATATAATTAATGACCTCTGGCCAAAATAGCCTGCATCAAGCTGACATAAGGTTTCATGTTTGTTGTTTCAAAACAGGCTTTTCAAAATTGAAATCTTGTACAAAAAAACACTTTACTTACCTTTTATAACAGCTTTTCTGGTAGAGACTCTATCTATCCACAGATTTTTCACTTTGTGATTTCCCCAGGCATCAGACTAGATCTGGGAACATTTTGCTAGCAATTCACTCTTGTGTCGTCAGGAGGCATAGTGTGGCTCCCAATTGGATCCATCTTACCTCGAATATGACATTGGGCCCCCAAATATGCGTCACCTCCGCGCGCTGACCTCAGTTTCTTTCTGATCTCTGTCGATGCCATTGAACGCAGAACCATTGAAATCAGAATATAGCAGCGAGCAGACTTCCTGATTTGGGGTCTTATTAATGAGTTAAGTTTGGGAATTTCACAGAACAGTGATAATGCTACAGTTAGATAGAGTCTCTGCCAGAAAAGGCTTCACAAAGGGAAGTAACTACTGATAGAAACTTCTAACCGCAGATTCCTCACCTTGTAAATAGATACCAAAGCAGTACCTTCCAAGTGGAGGGTCTGTGCAATGGGTCAGACCAGGAATTCTGCAGGGCAGATCGGGCAATATGCCCATCTAGCCTGACCTGGCTGTCTAGGCAATAGTGTATTGTAAATGTTTTGAGGGACGCCCATGTAGCTGCCTGCCAAATGTCTTGAATTGGCACACACCGCACTAAAGCAGTAGTAGCAGTCTTTGCTTTGGTGGAATATGTGAGCAGCAATCAAGGGAGTTGCATTTTTATCTAGCCCATAGAATATGGTACAGTTTCTTACCTGTAACTCCAGTTCTCTTGTAGGGGTATTTCCATGATAGCCATAAGCATTGAATATCCCGCCCATCTGCGGAGACACCGGAGCACTTTATCCAATATAACTTCTTAAGTGCTGAAGTTCGCCTTTCTTCGGGAAGGCCGTGAAAAGTCACTTAAGAAAGTCACAATGCAGCCAAGGACAGGGCTACGCTGGCCAGAATTCTTCATTTTGGAGTGGCAAAAGAACAGGCTGCCATGAAATATGTGCCCAGTACCTGGATAATTTTGTAAGGACACCGAAAATGAACCTTCACAAAACCTTTGGCTATGTGAGAAACAGAGATGAAGAAGTGCAAGGCAATGTAGCCCATAGGCTGCCATTATAATCAGAAGAAAAAAGAGGCTGTGCCTTTAAGAGCAGAGAGACCTCCAATATCCAATCAGGTTCAGCCAGAGGCAGTTACCTCAGTTCTTTTTGATGGCTGTAATAAAAGAGTAATAACAGAGCATGAAAATTGTCTGTCTATCTACTTCATCGGGGAGGAGGGAGGGTTGCTTATGACTATCATGAAAATACCCCTATGAGAGAACTGGAGTTACAAGTAAGAAACTACACCTTCTCTCGTAGGGGATTTCCATGTATAGTCATAAGCGTTGACTAGAATAGCAAGCTCACCCTACCTGAATCGGTGGAGTAGACAGAACCACAAATGCATGCACACAGGTAAGCAAATAGATTTCTGAGGGAAGCTTGTCCTACTTGAGCATCTGCTCTAGCATCTGTGTCAAGGCAGTGGTGTCTAGTGAATATGTGGATTGATCTCCAAGTAGCTGCCTTGCAGATATCCGCCGAGGGAATATTCCGCATCAAAGCCGTAGTGCTGCCTTTCAGTAGATGCAATAGACAATCCATCTGGAGACTGACTGTTTGGAAGTAGCTAGACCAGTGCAGACTGGGACATAATTGATAAATAGCCACTTAGATTTGAGAAAAGATTTGGTTTTATCTTGGTAGAATTTTAACACCATCTTTACATCCAGTGAGTGGAGAGCTCTCTCCGCTGGAGAAGAAGGATTCTGAAAGAACGTGGGTAAAAAGATCGTCTGATTTACATGAAATTCTGAGACCACTTTAGGAAGGAACATGGGATGGGTATGCAACACTACCTTGGAAGAATGGAATACGGTGTATGGCTCATGAGCGCAAATCGCATGTATCTCATTAACTTTCCTAGCTGAAGTTATAGGCACATGGAAGGCAGTTTTCCAAGTGAGATGCTGAAGTGAAGCCTTATGAATCAGTTCAAAAGGAGGAAGCATGAGGCGAGAAAGCTCTATATTTAACTCCCATGGAAGAGAGGGACGTCTAAACGGAGGAAAAACCTTCTTTAAACCCTACAGGAAATCTTTAATAACTGGAACCCTAAAGAAAGAGGTTTGTAAAGGACTTTTCCTGTATGCCGTTAGTGCAGACAGGTGGACTCTGATTGACGAGTATTGGAGGCCAGATTTAGGCAGGTGTAGTAAGTACGGGAGAATGACATCCTCCCGCTAAGAAGTGGGATCGATCTGCCTGGAAGAGCACCAAATGAAAAATCTTCTCCATTTAAAGGCATAGGCATGTTCGTGTAGATGGTCACCTTGCTTCCTTTAGACTGCCCAGACAGTCCTGAGGTAGGTTTAGATGACCATACTGTACTATCTCAGAAGCCATGCTGCCAAACTCAAGGAGGAGAGGTTGGGGAATAGAAGTTGACCTCTGAACTTCGTGAGAAGGTCCAGCATGCATGGTAGCCTGAGACGTGGACGGATAGACCATTGAAGGAGGTCTGGGAACCACAGTTGTCTCAGCCATGCTGGCGCTATGAGGATCATCTTGGCTGTCGGTGAGGACAGTTTGCAAAGGTCTGCGGGTATTGGAAGAAAAGCGTACACACATTTTTTGGACCAGTCGATCCATAGGGCATTCCCTAATGACCTTGGATGGTAAAATCTGGCGGCGAAGTCGCTGCATTTTTTGTTTTACGCTGTGGTGAAAGGGTGTGTAGGGGTGTTCCCCACAAGTTGAAGATATCTTGTAAGACCTCTTTGTGCAGTACCCACTCATGGTTATCATCTGGAACCCTGCTGAGGGCATCTACCTGAATGTTTTGCACACCTGGTAGGTGTACAGCAATCAGGTTCAAGTTCCTGGCGAGAAGCCAGCGCCAGATGTTTTGAGCCTCTCGTGACAGGGCTCTGGACTGTTACCTCCTGCTTGTGCAAGTAGTACATGGTGGTGGTATTGTCCTTCTGAACAAGAAGGGTGTTGGTCGTGAACAAAGGTTGAAAAAACCTTGAGTGCCAGGTGAACTGCCCGGAGTTCCAGGAGGTTGATATGGTATGTCTGTTCTTTCAAGGACCAGGTTCCTTGTATTTGCAGGTGATCCATGTGGGCTCCCCACCCCAGCAGAGAAGCATCCATCACTATGGTCTGTGTTTGGTCCTGCTGGTGAAAAGGCATTCCCCTCAGGAGATTTTTCGGGGACCACCACCACTGGAGGTATTCCATAGCATGAGTGGAAAGTCTGTTATTGTCCTCCTAGTTCCATGAGAACTGGTTCCACTGATCTTCCAAGCACTCCCAGAGAGAACGCATGTGAAGGCAAGCATAAGGAGTCAGAAATATGTAGGAGGCCATCGAGCCGAGAAGAGAGGAGACTATGCGGACTGTTGGACGGGCTATCCTCCGGAGGTTACAGCATTTCTGGAGAATGGATAAATGTTATTCCTCTGAAGGACACACCTTTTCCTGTAGTGTGTCGATGGTATCCTCTATGTAATGCAACGTCTGGACTGGTGTTGACGTGGACTTTTGAAAGTTGATCCAAGCGATGGAGCAGATCATAAGGCCATTGGAAATGCTCTTGGGTTTCTGTGAAAGTGGAAGCCTTGATCAGCCAGCCATCCAGATAGGGATAGACAAAGATTCTGTGTTTTCTTAGATGAACTGCCACCACAGCCATGCATTTTGAAAATGTCCTGGGTGTTGATTTGAGGCAGAATGGTAGAACCGTGTATTGGTAGGGAGGAATTTCTGATGTGACTTTACGATGAGAATTTGGAAATAAGCATTGTGAAGATCTATTGAAATAATCTAGTCCTCAGTTGAAGCTGAGGGTAAATTTGATGTATCGCCAGCATCCTGAACATTTCCTTTTGGATCTACTTGTTTGAGATTCAGAGGTCCAGAAAAGGCCTTAACTCCTGTCTGGAGTAAAGACATTGGCATCGTTAGTTTCGAGGAACCAATTCCACCCCTTTTTCTGGCATAGCAAGTTGACCTTCTCTTGTAGAAGCTCGAGGCGAGACGTGGACGGACTTGGTGTAATGGATGGTGGTGGGGCAGTGAATCTGAGACAATAGCCACATTTGACAATATTCAAGACCAAGGCGTTGGTTGTAATGCATTGCCACTCTGCCAGGTAATTTGCAATGCTTCTCCTACCGGAGTGGGTAACCGAAGAGGGGGAAGAGAGGATTCAGGGTTTTGATGCCCCGAATCGTCGGCCTTCCTGGTTACCTGGTTGAGACTAGTTGTTGCTTGCATTGGGACTGGTAGGGCCACTGATACTGGTGTGATCTTCCGGCCTGCCATTGACGGATTTGAACCCCCTGTGACGAGAAACAACACTGATAGGGTCTGAATGGATGTCGTTGGTCTTAAGGTTTCTCTGTACAGACAGCTTTCAGAGAATCCATCTCCGTCTTCATCGTCAGCGTGTGAACCGAAAAGAGTAGAGCCCGAAAAGGGTAAATTCTGAAGATGCAGCAGAGCGTCAGGCTTAAGAAATGTTAGTCTAAGCCATGCATGTCTCCGTAGGGAGACTCCGTGACAGTAACTGTGGGCGGCTAAAATTGAAAAATCCCCCTCCGCTCCCTCCTGAAGGATTTCTAGAAAATCCTCTGTGTTCTTTTGGGAGGTAATCCGCTAAGTGAAGAATGGAATCCCTCAAGGCGCAATCGTACCTTCCTAGGACGGCTGTGGTGCTGGCTGCTTTCATGGACATAAATGCCATATTGCATACTTTGCGTCCCGATGAGTCAAATCTTTTACTCTCCTTATCAGGGGGAGAAGTAGCAGATAGTGATGTGGCATGGGACTTGTGTACGGCTAATAACACCACAGAATCAGATGAAGGATCGGCACATAAAAACAGCGGATATTGCTCCGGTGAACAGTATTTCTTCTGGAGCCTGGAGGGTGCTGATTTTACTACAGCTGGATTGAGAAACAACTCCATAGCTGGCTCAAGAAGACCTGGCACTAGCGGGAGCAAGGGTCTTGAGGCCGTGCATTGGCGAAGAGTTTTGAATATCACTAAAGTCGATGGAGGGGGGACCACCATAGGTGTTCAATTTTGCTGCGCCTCGAATCAGAACCTCCTGAAAGGTGTTGATGTCATCAATTGGTGAGGATGGAGGGTGAGGTGAGTCCGACAAGGTCGGAGAGTATCCTTTGGTGGAAGAGGACGTATCCTGTGGGTGATGGTGGTGGGAACATGATCTTGACCTGCGATGAGATCTGCGATGCGACCTTGAATGGTGTGATGTAGTAGAGAACGTGAGTGTCCATGGTGAGATTGATGGCGTGTCCTTGATCAAGACCTGCTAGGCGCTAGTGTAACAGGAACCTGAGGTACCAGAGGAGGTGGAATGACAGGTGCCGGTATAGCTGGCGGAGGCAAAAGAGGAGGTGGATCAGACAGCTTCAGTAGCGGGGTGCAGATGGAGCCGGTGAATCCAGTTGAGGAGATACCAGGATGGGAAAAGAGGGTATCTCTACCAGAGAAGGAGATCTGGAGTGGGAATCAGATGGAGAGCAGATTATACTTCTCTTGGATTGTCGCTGTCTCCTTGACGTTGAGGACCTTCATCGTCGTCAACTGATTTTCGACAACGATCTGCTCCTCGTTGTCGACCTCTGTGGACGTAGGTTCGCTCGTGATGTTGACCGGCTTCTCAACATCGACCTCTCTCGATGTCGCTTGCCTCACGACGTCGATCGCCCACTTCTCGGTGGCGGAGAGTCGGAATCCCTCGATGTTGATGCCTGTCTCGACGTTGGTTGTCGGTGCGAGGTAGTTCTTGATGTTGCTCGTGTGATTCTTGACATTGAGTGTCGATGTTTGTGTGACGTTGAGCGTGTCAATGACTACAAGCATGTCGGCGCCGTACCTCCTCTCGACGTCGAAAGCCTTGATGTCAACCGGGACCAATAGCGTATTCTGCCTAAAAAACGCCTTTCAGACCTCCCACAACCACTGGAGACTGAGTAAAGAGCTCTGGTGGAAGAATTACCTCCCCCTTGCTCTGAGGTCCCACTGGCGTCTTGCTATCTTCTTCTTTCCTCTCTTCTCTGCATGCGAATCTTCTCCCTGTCACGCAAGGTTTTCTGGAGAAGGTCTTGCAGATGTCACAGGAGGCAGGAAAGTAAGAAGATGGTAGACAAATATTACAGACCTTGTGGGGGTCTGTTTTAGCCTTTTTCCTGCCACAGTGAGGGCATTTGTCAAAGAGAGATGGAATTTTAACTAGGAAAAAGGCCTTTTTCCTGTAAGGAAAAATCCTCACTCAAGAGAGTTAAAAGACGCCGAGTGAAGCAAAAATCACTGTATTTTAAAGTTCTATACTGAAGAAAAAAACCTAGAAAGGTAGAGTGCAACTCCAAGGGTCTTGTCAGAAGGAGCCGGACAAAAAGAACTGAGCATGATGAGATATTGGAGGTCTCTCTGCTCTTTTAAGGCAAAGCCTCCTTTTTCTTCTGATTATAATGGCAGCTTATGCACTTCTTCATCTCGGTTTCACACATAGCAAAAGGGTTTGTGAAGGTCCTTTTTCTGTGTCCTTACAAAATTATTCAGGTACTGGGTGCATATTTCATGGCAGCCTGTTCTTTTGCCACTCCAAGATGAAGAATTCTGGCCAGTGTAGCCTTGTCCTTGTCTGCATTATGACTTTATTAAGGGACTCTTCAAGGCCTTCCTGAGGAAAGGCGAACTTCAGCACTTAACAAGTTATATTAGATAAAGTGCTCCGGGGTCCCCGCAGATGGGCGGGACTATTCAACGCTTATGACCATACATGGAAATCCCCCTACATGAGAATGCATAACACAATCGATCAAGATTGCTACAGAGAAGCCACCAAAAGTTGGTCAACCTGCTGGTAATCTCTGTCCTCTGTCCATCCTGCATAAACTTTTTTGCTTCCAGATTGGCCTCTGGAGAAAGCTGGTCCTTGTATGGGGCGATGTCAGCCCATACCTGTCTATCTTACCTGCCCAGCACAGCCAGGGAATTAGCTGCCCGCACTGTCAATCCTGACTTGGATGAAAATCTTTTCCCAATGTTGACTAAGCATCTGCCCTCATTGTCTGGAGGTGCAGACATTGGGGCGGAGGTTTTTTTTGATTGCCCTTAAGCTGCCTGGGCAATTACTGATTGGGATGACCAGTTAGACAGGCCAGAGCATCCTCCAGGCCCCCTTATACTTTTTAGCAAGGCGCAGAAGAACTGCTGTGACTGAAGCCAGGTTTTTCATCATTTTCAGACCTTCTTCCCAAATGTAATCAACGATAGGCGTGGAGCGCACACTCTTTTGGAACGGTTCTTTGAAGACTTATAAAAAAAATTCTTTCTGTTTGGATGGCTTGAAGAGTGCAAATCTTCTAGTTGCTCTCTGGAGTAAATTGTTGAGACCTCCAATATCTTCAGGAGGTGAATTGGCCGTCAAGGAGAAGGAGATGATTGGGTTGGGATTAAATAGTCATCCCATTCCGTATTGGGCTCTTGAAGTTCACCTTCCTCTTGATCCTCATTTGAGATATCTGGGCAGTGAAGTAGGGCTGAACCCGGTGTATTGGAACCTGGAAGAGGCAAAGATGTAGGTCTTTGTAAAGGAGTAGAGGGCTGCAATGCTGGTGCCGGATAGGTGGATGAAGTGCTGTTGTTGTAACAGGTGAGAACCATTTTCTGTAATCCAACAGCATAAATTGAAAAGAACTTGGCATACAAACTATGTCCTTTTGAAATGGTTGTTCCTGAGGAGATTAATATTGTTGATTACAGTCCTCATCATAATCCTCCTCCTCCTCCTGACATTTGACATGTAACTGGGAGGGACTGTTTGCTAATCCATTGGGACCTTTGTTATCAGTGTCCCCTTCCTCTTCTAAAAGCTGAATACAAGGGGTGTCACCTTACTAGGCGGGGTGTGTTCTGGGGTTACCAGCATTGATTTTCGAGATTCCAATCTTTTTGCATCGTCGACGAGGCTGTCTACAGCATAGAGGATTTATCTGACAGTGGAGCTGCGATCAGTGGAGCCGTCGTCGGCTCTGAGATCACCATCAATTGAAGAGGCATCGTTGGCGCTGTCGACGACGAGGTGATGTTCAATTAGGACGTTCTAGATGCTGACACCATCAACGACGGTGTCATCATTGAGATAGAGGAGGATACGGAAAGTGAAGAAATAGATGTAGTTGCCTTCCTCGATGATGCCGCTGTATACGTCTTCGTCATCGAGGGTGCCGACGGTGGAGTGGTCGTCGATGAACTGCGGGAGTGTGAAGCTGAGGAGGGCTTCTTAAACTCACATCATGCCTTGGGAGGTGGTGTATGTGGCTCTGAAGATGATTTATTATCCCTTTTTGAGGAGCTACAAGCCTGTTTTTTGTGTTTTTTGTCTTTAACCGAAGAATGAGACCTGGGCTTCTGAGGAGATTTGGCGGGTCTTTTTTGAGGCTTTCTTAGGCTGTTGAGAGGAGGATCAAGAAGATGGTGATCTCTGCCTCTTGTGGGATCTCTTAGATGATGAATAGGAGGCCTCACTGTTCAAATCTGAAAAGAGTTCTTTCCTTGTTTTGAGCTTTTGAAGACTGCCCTTCCTGTCCTTTAAATTCTCTGAAGAAATGGTACAACAGACCTTACGTTCCTTTGCGGAGTGATCTGGATATAGACAATAAATACAAACCTTGTAAGGGTTTTCAGAATGTGACCTTTTCTTGCCACAGAAATTACAGGGTCTGAAGTGACTTTCTTCTCCTTGTCAGACATGATGTTTTTTGCCTGAGAGAAATAATGGTAAAAACTTTCACAGTTGAAAGAAATAGAGACTGAGGCCAGGTAAAGTCTGAGATAATGCTGAGCAGAGCTCAGAGGAGACTCCCTAGCATGACGTGCGGTAGAAAATCTGAGGTATTGGCGCTTCTCTCAGGAGTGTTCTAAAGGGCATTGTAGCCTGATTGGCTAAGAGATAAGTTTGGTCTCTTTCCAAAAATGACTATATTAGACTACAAAAGTAAAGGACTAGTGCTCTCTTGCTTTATATTAATCATTCTACTACTTTAGTATGTTACGGAGTCTCCCATCTCAATGACAGGGAATGATTCAAGCATGTGAATCTACGAAAGTTCCAATACTGGGGTAAGTTCGGGCTCCACACTCTCCTCTCCCATTCCGGAGCCAATAGGAAGACTTCGGCCCAGTGTTTCTTGATCTTTTTCAGCACTATGGGCAGGAGAGGAAGGGACGGAAAGGGATACAGGAGCCCCAATGCAGATGGAAGGCATTTTCGAGGGAGAACTACCTTGGGAACTCTAACACGCAAAAGCTTTGACATTGTGCATTTTCTGCAGTGGCAAATATTTTGTGACACGGTTCACCCCAGTTCTGGAAGATGCTCTGTGTCACCTTCAAGTGTATCTGCCATTTGTGATCTGCTAGGCAATGTCGGATGAGTTTGTCTGCCCTGGCATTTAAATATTGTGCAGGTGCTGAGTGATTAGGGATATGCCATGAACGTTCAACTACTTCGGGAGACGTAGAGACTCCTAGCATAGGACTCAACCCCACTCTGCCACTTGTTGCAACACCACATGGCAGTCATGTTGTCCTTGAGAACCTGTACCCATTCCTCCTTGATGGTCAGAAGAAATGCTTTCAGTGCCAGTGTATAGCTTGCAACTCCAACAAGTTGATGTGGAGGACACCCTCAGCCGGAGGTTAGAGTCCTCTGATCTCCACCTCTTCCAGGTGGCATCCTCAATCCAGCAACAATGCATCTGTATCTCTTCGGTTGGATAGGCTTAGGGGCACGCCACTGGTCCAACTGCAGATGAACAGCCTCTACTGCAGGTCGTTCGTAGTCACCTTCAACACCTGGATGGACTCTGATAGATCTCCTTGATGCTGAGCCCACTGAGACTTCAGATTCCACCGCAGAATCTGCATGTGCCACCTGTTGTGGTCCATGAATGAGATGCAGGGGGCCAAGAGGCCCTAGAACCTCAGAGACCATCGTTGCACTAGCATACAGGGCAATTAAGTAGTGTCCTAAGTAGTAGGGCTAGTCTGACAGATCAGCTTATTGTCTGATTTTTTAGCAGTTGTGTGCGGTTTTTATGGCCCGGTTGGCTGGTTTTTACAGTTGATTTCCCTGATATTTCCACCTTTGTAGTTATCTCCTTTGTTAATGGGGGACACGTTTATTTTGGTTCCCAGGCCAATTTTTCGTCCCAGTCCAATCCAGTCAGAGCTGATCTCACTGAGACCCAGATCAAGGGTTGAAACATCGGTATCTTGGTCCGAATGTCCTGGATTCATTGCCACAGAGGGAAGTCTTGGAACATCACTGTGTCCAGGATGGCTCCAATGAAGTGGAGCTTTTATGAAGAAGTCAGCTGTGACTTTGGCACGATGAGTGGAAAAACCCAACTATGTCAACAAATTGGCCTTTGTCAGGAGATGGCTTATGAATGCTTAAGGGGTAGCTACCTGCAGTAGCCAATCATTGAGGTATGGGAAGACTAGTATCCCCAACCTCCACAGATGGGCCTCAACCACTATCATCACCTATGTGAACACCCAAGTTGCACACGTAAGGCCAAAGGGGTACACGGTGAACTAAAAGTGCTTGTGGCCCACCTGAAACCGCAGGTATCGTATGAGAGACTGTAGGGCAGGGATGCTGAAAGAGATGTTTAGCAAATCCAATGCCATCATCCAGTTTCCTGGATCCAAAGCAAACAACAATTGGCCAGGGTGAGCATTTTGAACTTGTACTTTCCAGAGGAAACTAGGTCAGAAGGCATAAATCGAGGATGGGGTGAAAGCCTCTGTTCATTTGCAGCAGCAGGAAATACCGGGAATAACAGCCAGTCATGATCTCGGACACCGGCACCCTAACTATTCCCTTGTGCAAGAGAGTTTGAACCTCTCCATGGATTATGGGCAAGTGGTCCTCCGGGAAGTGTTGTGATGTGAGAGGCATACCTGGTGGGTGGGACTGGAAGGGTAGGGAATAACCATGTTCCACGATCTGGAGCACACATTGGTCGGATGTGATACTCTGCAACTGAGAGAAGTAAAAGGTGAAACGTCGTCCCACCGGGTGAGCAAGGGCTGCAGAGGGTGGTCTTAAAAGGTTTTGCTGCAACTGTGGGAGGAAGGGCTAAGAGTGGAGTAGGACATTGCACCTAGGGGATTGTACGGTGCCAGCTGGATCACCTGCCTCTACCCTGAAAGAACTGGGTGGCCTGTTGTTGCACAAGCGCTTATAGACACTGTCTCTATCCCCTGCCAAAACCTTGAAAGGGGCAGGTTTGCTGTGATTAGAATGACTAATACCTGCTGCCCAGACAATTCTTAGAGCTTTGAGGGCCTGGCATAGTCTGATTTCTTGTACATGCCCACACACCCAGTAATTAAAAAGAGACAGAACTCCTGTGATGACAGGTAGGGTAAAGGAAGGGAAACATGGCGGCCGGCAGATAGTGCTGGTCGGGAGCTCTCTCACTCTTCTGTTAATTAAGGCATGCTATGTGACTGTGCTTGATGAAAAACAAAGGTTTCTTACCTTGGCATGCAGGGAAGTTGGCAGCGCACTTGGTAAAGTTTTGAGCCTAAAACAAGTCCATGATAAGCCCTCAATTTCGGAGCGGAATACGAATGGCCTCGGTTGATCCTGTCCAGTGTGGAGTGGGTTTACGGGCAGAGGCTGCATCGTGGCTCGGCAGAGACCGGCGAGCCTCGGCCAGGATCTGTTTCTGGGGCATTCCTGGCAGAGTCAACATCGGCTGGGGAAGCCGAATTTTGATGCCCTCATAACGGCTGACAGTCAGATTGCATTCTGGATCCAGAGAAGGGGAAAATGACTCCATAATACATATGAGTTCAGCAAGGGGAACGTTCTGTGGTAGAAAACTTCCACGTCTCCTCTGGCTCTCCTGCTACAGGAAGGAAGGCAGGTCAAAAGGGAACCCATCCAGGGGCAGGGGGGCCAAACTAGGAGCAAAGCAATCTAGAGGCACAAACAAATAGGTATGCGCCACGAAATAAGCACATTTTGGGTAAGAGCGAGTCAGGCTCTCTAGTTCAGTTAACATCAGCCCTGCCCTCCAAAAAGCAAAGTGACAGTCAGGGAAAACCTAACATAATAAGAAGGAACTCTGATTGCCAGCTCTCCCATAATTGGCCCCAAAAACATCCCATAGAACAGGTTAACTCAAAAGAGGCTGGGCGGAAAGGTGGTAAAGCATTAGAACACATCAAGATGACCCCCTCTTTGCGCTCCTACTTCAAAGGTCAATCAATCGGGGATGAGTGCCATATCTCTGACTCCTCAGGCCCCTCAGGATCATAAGACAGGGTGTGGTTTGAGCCCACAAAGTAACAGTATTAACATGGCGGAGTGAGGGGCGAGAATGCAATTATTTCAGGCTAAGGAGGCACTGAAGATTCCAACTACTAGCGAGAGATGACGAACAGGAGCAGATACGGCCACATGACTCTCACACAAAATCAGAGTTCTCAGCTTGTAAGACCAGAAAGCCAGCTAGGGGTAGAGAAGATGCTTACCATTCTGATAGGCGAAGCCAGAGAGAAGTTTGCACAATGCGAATCCAGAAAACATCCAGTGAGTGTATGATGCTCTAGAATCCAAGATGAACTCCTTAATGGAAAGAATGAGCGTGACGGAAACCTCTCTAGTGCAACTCAATAGGGAAGTTGAATATAACCAAAAGGAGATCAAGACTCTGAAAATGGGGGACAAAGATCTCCATGAAGAAGGAATAATATTAGAGTAAGGAAATGTCCCAGAGGGATTAGAGGGTGAGAACATCAAAGGTTTTATGGTTAACCTACTGAACTAGTTTATTCCAGACATTGAGGTAGTCGCTCTGGAAGAAGACATACAGCGGATCCATCAAGATCCTTTTTCTAAAGGGACAGCCAGGAAGAATCCCAAACATTTTTAGATTAATTTCAAAATATACTCTCAAAAATAGAAAATACTGACAGAAGCCTTCAAGGTGGGGAGCTTTATGAGAGGAGAGGACCTTTTGAATCAGGTCAGGCATTTCCCGAACACTCAAGATAGACAATGGGAGTTAGGAAAGTATATTTAGGAACTTATTTAGGAGTCTCTGCGCAGATGTGCTTCCCTGCCACACTGAAAATCACGTGGAACAATAAAATGTATAATATAAGGGGGGACCCTAAGAAAGTGGGAATGCTAGTGGAACAAATTAAAGTACAACAAAAATAAAATCAACATCACCTAAGATTAAAGAGTAGCTCTGCGAATAAATACCCAATGGTTTTAGGGACAGTTGCCCAGGGTGGGATGGGAAGATAACAGTCATCCAGCTGCTGCCCATACAGGTAAGAGTGGTGGGGCCTTAATTCGACAGACGACGACGAGGGAATTTTATTAATTTATTTCGTTTTCCCTCGTCATCGTCCATCTAAATCGCCCCCAGCCGGCTCCACTGCCCCACTGTTCTTACCTGCACGCGCTGTAGCTGCTGCCACCGAGAGCAAACTTGACATGACCACCCAAGTCAATGCTGTCACCTCTTTGTGCTTCCATACCCTGAAGATGATGAGGATGATTTTCAAATGGCTCCCGGTATACCAACACACATTCCATTGTCACAAACTGGACTACAGGAACATCCCCATGCAGAGATCAATGAAAAACTCACTAGAAGGCTGCAGACCATTCAGAAATTGGTGGCCAGAATCACTCTCAAATTCTTACGCCACACTCACATCACACCACATCTGAAGGAGCTCCACTGGCTTATCATACACAAGCAAGCACAATACAAATTCCTCACTCAGACATTCAAGGCACTACTCAACACGGCCCAGCATACTTCAACCATACCATCTGCTTTCAAAACCTTCTAGACACCTCAGTTCACCTGGGCTCCTACTTGCATACTCCCCACGCATACGGCAAACCAAATCCAGCAGTCGAGCCTTTTCCTACATCACTGCTAAATAGCAGAATGACTCACTTCTTGAATTTCACAAGAAGCTAAAGACCTGGCATTTTGAGTAGTCATACTAGGCCATATGCTTCTCTGGACCCACGACTGCTCAGCACCAGTATACCGTCCAGGTTGATAGTGTGCTGTACAAATCTACATAATATAACATACCACTAGGCTCTCTGGGGTGGGGTGCCGAAGTAGGAAGTTGGGATCACCAGGAGTGGGCCTAAGATGTCTTGCTACCTATTTGTTTACCGGGACGCAAGATCTTAGCTTTGCCCAGGTGCTCATCACCACATCGGTTAGTGCCTCACTGAAGGGCAACAGAGGTTCTGAGTTGGTTTGGCCAGGGTTAAGGGCCTCAGTTAGGACATTTTCTTTGCATCTGTTGTAGGGAGAGTGAGATGTGAAACCTCTGCCCACACTCTTAATTACTGTTGTGAAGGAGGCAGACCCTGCAGATGCAATACATAGATGTAGGGAGGCGAGGCCAGTATCTGGAGAGGTGTCCAGGCTTCTGGCACCTTGCAGGTAATCAAAAAAATTGGATCATCATCAGGGTCTCCATAAATGTTGTCATCTGCTTCCTCCTCATCATCATGGTGAGGAGTGTACTTCTCTGGGTTCAAATGGGCATATTGGTGTTGCCTTGTGGTGAGAAATGGGTTTCAGAGTCTGATAAGAGTATTAGCTCCACTTCTGGTGTCTGTCGGAGCTCAACCTAGTGGCATTGGTTGTGATGCCAGAGAAGTTGTCGGACATTGCGTCAGATTCAGTACACTGTGTTCGAGGGAATGGTCGGCCTCAATTTGAGACTGAGGGGTGCAGTCGGTGATGGATCTGCTCATGATAACTCGACTGGAGGCCAACTTAAATTCTTGGGGCCGGAGGTAGGGCAACAAAATTGTGTCTAACCTCTGTTCAGTTCTTGAAGATGTTGAGGCATTGCCGGTGGCCCTGGAAGGTCAGTGCATATCAGGATCAACATCGAAATAGGCTCCAAAGTGAGGGAGCGTCTCCTCAGCCCAGAGGTGCCTGGTGTGTTGCATACCTCTAAACTGTGGGTGTGGCAGGACGACAGAGACCCATGTTTGAAACTCTTGTGCTTTTTTTAAAAAATTTTGGGCATACCTGAACTCTGCAAATTCTATGACAACTGGTCACAGGAGGGGTCACAGGATCAGCCTTAGGAGCAAGAGCGCATCCACACCCTAAATGAGGACTGCTTTTTCAAATTCTTGTCGACTTTGGTGGCAGCAAGTTACACTTTGCGAACTCAGGTCACCTTGCAATTCCTTTTCTTGCAGCACTCACATGGAGCCGAGTTGAGTTAGGATCCGAGACAACACTGACAGACATCCTGGGTGTCAGTAACCGACATTTGTTGATGACAATCTTGACACAGCTTAAACCTTGTGGTCCTCGGGGGAGACATATATGCACACTTAAAATTTGAGGAAGAAAATTCTATCAGAGGGGTAGGATTCGAGAAGCTCCAGAACCATGTTGGAAGGCACAGAAAGAAACAACTGCATGTGGAGATAGCACATATATGAGGGCCCAAATGTCAAATATGGGGCAGGATGGGACCTCAGCAGAGCTGCACAAGGTCACCTGACAACGCACGTTTGAAAAATGTTCCCAGATCCAGTTTGACTCCTGGGGAAAATCACAAGGTGAGGAATCTGTGGTTAGAAGTCTCTACCAGAAATATATATATACACACACACACACATATATATAAATATAAATATAGATAGATATAGACTTGATAAAAACTGCTCTGGGATCCTGCACATAAGCAGGATAATTCTGCGCTTATTTCTATAAATTAGAACTACAGCCCTTTATCGAAATCAATATTAATTTTCATATCCCTGAAAATGTGATCATCTGGCAATGCTGTGTGTTTCTTGACTTCAACTCTCTGCTGAAAGACTTGTGGTTGGAATCTGGATCAGACCTATGTGCTCAGTCTCCTATGCAAGAGGTAAAATAATGTTTTTTGGGGGCACACATTAATGCATTTTTCCTGTTGTTCCTTTTGATTTTTTCTGCAGCATTTAACACCATTGATCACCAGAATCCTTTATACTAGAGTGTCCAACTTAAGTCCAAATGGGCCAGATTCAGGTCAGGTTTTCATCATAATCCCGGACTGTCCAAATGAGTGTCATTTCGATGTATTGTATGCAAATGTATTTTGTGTGGCTATCCTCAAAACCGGATATGATTCCTGACCAGACAGACCTATGTTGGACACTCCTTAGACGTAATCGAACTAGTGAAAGAGAAGCAGCTATGCACTGTATTGCCACATTGTTCAATAGACAGGCTGCTTCCTTTGAGATTATGTGTGGACTCCTCAGGATCAGCTCTGTTCTCCCTTTTAATGTTCATATGACACCCCACCAAGACTGGCCCCATGTTGTGTTGCATTGATATACTAAAGGCACTGAGACGTGTCTCTCTCATATCGGCGACTTTGATTGTAATTCATATCTTCAAAGGTGTCCAAAACTGAATGGCAATAACTGTCGGAAAACCATGGGATGCTTATATGGAAGCTCAGGTCAACGAATAGTGAGCATATAACATTGAAGACTCTGCTAAAAGCAGCCTCTTCTAACAGAAAAAAATCTTTGGCTTCTATCCCCCACCACTAATGTCACTACTGTTGGCGCACAAATAGACCCTTTCAATCGACTTCAGATTGGAGCCCATAAAAAGGTCCATTCCTGATTATAAGACCAATGCCCACAGGAAAGGTTCCTGACTGAAGATAATAAAATGTCAGCAGCTGATCAAGGTACTTATGAGAACATGAACAGAAAAGTCTTCATATGTCATTGTATACAATAACTTTGCCCTTGTGTCTGTCATAGGGAACTGCTGCTCCTTTCCAAGGACCAGAAGGTGGAACACTGATTTTTGTATCTAAAAAAGAAGGAAGCGTGCCCAGTTGTAAAACAAATCCAAACATTTCGGTTTACACATGCCATCCTTATTTCACCATCGCTGGTGGCCTTTTTAGTACTCAATACCCTAGTGTCTGGTCGATCTTCAGATATATTAAGAGGCACGTGAACATACGCCCACCAAATGGTCAGATAATCACAAACCATGTAGACTAGACACTTTTCAGACAACAACAATAATTACCTTGTCGTAGGCCCACTTGTCATGCGAGTGTTCAGCGTTCTTGCTGACAATGTACTCCAGTTTTTCAGGAAGCGTTAAACTAAAAGTATTAAAAAGAGTGACATCACTTACCATTCCATCCAATCATAGAAATGACCCTGACAAAAGTGCCTATTGCCCCATATTCTAAGTTGGAATTTGATGTTCAGGAAGTGGAGTGGGTGGTGTCAATCCTGTCAAAGAACTACAGGCAGAAAGATCACTGCTTGGTGCACTATGCATGACAAACGTTATCACGTCTAAACTATAAAGTGAATGACTGTGGAAGAGCGGGTCAACTTCCAAAACAGTTGTTTTGATAACTGTGCAGGAAAGAAATGTAAACAGATATGAGAACATTAGTGAAGGCCTGTAGAGCCCAGGTTCCAAACAACAGATACTACTAGGTGCAGATTACTGAACAGCAAGCCTCCTATGCAAGTACCGTCAACACTTCAAAATATGAAGGATAGCAGTATTTGTAAAACTCTATATCCAACCCCTACCTATGAACCTTAGTTTTTGGATCACACTATCTGATACTAGCAGCCAAGGCTCTGCAGCAAGAAAGTAACAATGTTAGGTGGTTTATAAATTAGGATTTACTCTTAGGAGCAATATAAAGAACTACATACTTTTGTTTATGTCGACTGATCTACTGCGCATAAAGAGGCAATGATGAACAGTTAGTTCTCTGTAATAAAACTACTCCAAGAAAGGAGTTCTTCCTAGCTTTGTATGGCTTTGAGGACCCCACCATAACCAAAACTGCTCCTCTTTCAACGCTGTTAATTGTACAGTAGATTGCACCCTGGTGAACGAAGTCAGTCAGCATACCACAGGTCTGACCTGGATCCTGCTCCTGAGACATTTACTGAACACGATCAGCACTGTCTCCGTGGAATATGTGGAATACTAGGATGTGCTGAAGCACTTTGACCAGTTCCGCTACGTTTCTTCAGTAGCAGATCAGATGAAGACTTTAATGGGTACCCCAATCCTTTGGGTGGAGGAAACAACCCCTTTTCTCACACCTCGGACCTCGAATGTACCTAAAGACAAAAGTCCCCGATTCACCAATCTTTTCTGTGAAGTGTGACAGCTGTCTGGAACACTAAGGCAAGCATTGCATCTTGCTAAATGCAGTACAACCAAGTAACACATAGAATGGTCAAAAGTGGAAGCCTTTGACATCACCTTTTGGCATTTGTTGCAGCTCTTGAACCCTGTAGGTCTTTTACTCTGACAAATCAAAACAAATAAAGCTAATTCAACAAATCTTGTTTGACCCACTGGAATCACGGGACATGTGCTCCACTGAATTTTGACACTTGCATATGGGAAAGTTAACTTATTGGATCAGGCGAGGATGCCCTGTGCCTGTCCAGCATAATGACATATTTAAGTTTTGATGTCTCTGGGCAATGCCAGTGTGACATTCCTGGAGCAAAAGAATCACTCCCTCAACCCATCCTCCCGCATCGTGACAGTGTGTAAAATAGTTCCACACTTCCAGCAAATGCCTGCAATATTTTAAACATATAGAAACTGCAGAGGAATAGCTTTATTTAAGTAATGCTAATACTTCATTTGATCATATAGTGTGATACACAGTGGGACAGTATGAACTGGCAGGTCTCTGTTTATGGTATTGTGCTGCACGTCTACTGCAAGAGAGGCACTGAAGCTTCTCATGCTATATTTTATTCCTGCCTTGAAATAGGGCCCTAGGCTCTGCTGACATGTATCTTTACGCTTGCCACGCAGTGGAGGCACGTATACGCCAGTGGTCCTTTTACTATTTGCATGACGGTGGGCGCGTACCCACCTGTGACAGCTGTGTACATGCCCCTCATTTCGTCATTTTGTCCATGGAGAGCCCTTATTAACCGTAAGTGCTGGCCCTTGGCAAGTATTTGGAGACAGATGGTCAGCATGTTGGACTTTCTTTGCTCTTCTCCTGCATTGTTCTGTTGATCACAGAGCACCCTCCTAATCTTGGAGATCCTTTGCTCGTGCACATCTCAGCAACCGTCCTGATGCTCCCAGTCCTGTATGGGACACTGGGGACGGGGAATGGGACGCCAGCTGGTCCCGCCTTTATTGCCTCATGCTTAGCTATAGGTGTTCCTTTGTGAACTGCAAGGGCTGGTTGTTGGCCTCTTAAATTGGAAAGCACATCCTAGAGCTTAGGTAGATCATGAGTCTGGACGTCTCTGACCCTACAGCATGTAAGTGGTCCAATTAGTACAGATGAAGAAGTAGGTTAGTAATACCCATGAAAAGGACATGGCTCATCCGCTCGCTCGCTACCCACAAGAAGCGGCCATATTTGACTGGCAATCAAAGAGATTAACTAGACGGTACCACTTAAGAAACATCATGCAACTTTGGTGGCCATATTAGGTGTAGACCCATTTTCTTGTTGCCTACGTATAATGAATGTGAGGCCTTTGAAAATGGGAGATGTATTGAAGCCTTTAACGACAAATTTGAAACTGAACTTTTACATTTCCCAAAATTATGCTGTCTTCCATTTTCAGACATAATCCAAATCCACTGCCCTAAAGACATGTTTCTTTTTGTAATGTTGTGAACCCGTTCTTATGTAAACTGCTTGGATGCAGTTGATAACTGTAAACAGTTAGCTGTAAGCAGCTGTGCAATATTGTTGAATGTTTCTTATGTAAACTGTTTTATGTAAAACTGCCTAAACAAAAATAAATGAATGAAGATACAGATTGGTTCTGACTTAAACTCATTCCATGTCAGTGGCCCAAAAAGGGTATTTGGAACGCAGGCAGACTATTCTGCATGATTCCCATGTGACAGCCCTTCGCTCTATCTATGAAATGCAACGGATTGCCAACATTTCCTTCTTACTCAATGAGTATCTTTCCGTTTAGCTTCTGGCCTTGCTGTACTTCACATTGTATGAAGAAGTTTGACGGAAGATCGTGCATGAACCCTCTCTTTTCAATCCGATGCTGGGCACATATATTAAACAGAAATAAATTACTATTTAAAGAACCCCTCCTCTCCCAGCACAGACTGAATTGTGCTTTAGTTGTGTTAGAACTTTTGATAACTCGCAACTCCTTCATGACAATAGTCATCAAAGCTAATTTGTTGACGGTGCTTCTTTAAATTGTTTTGGTTCAAATTCCTTCAGAAAGCTTAATCCTCAGTGGTTTATTTGTTTTGATTCTGTTTGCAGGATTGAGCTCTAACCTCTCTCCCTAACAATATGTTCTTTCAAGATTCATACTCATTTAGAATATTTCCTTTGTTAATGTCCATCATTCACTCAATGTGGGCTAACTTTTCAGCATTTGCGCAACTACCATTGCTTTGTACTAATACAAGCAATTTCCAACACTGCAAACCCTCTGAACGTTTTAACTATCCTAAATATTTGCAAATACTCACTTCGCTGTGTTGATAGGTTTCGGGTCAAAGTTCCCTTCAGCATCCACTGAAACTTGCTTTTCCAGACTTGCCCTAATCCTGGTATCCAAATAGTCAGGTGGCAAAGCCCCAGATATGGCACTGAGACAGGGCATAGCCATTTTGAAGAGGTCAGGGTCGTACTTCTGCAGGAGAGATAGGAACTGGTTGGAAAGTCCAATGAGAGAGACATGCAGAATGTTAGTACTTGGCACATAGCAAGAGCGTTAGGAGAAGCCGTTAAACAGAGTCTAGTAAGCAAGCACAAAATGCTACTCAAACAAATGAAAGATTCATGCTAAGCAAACACTCAAAGTCAAAAGTTAGAACAGTGGTATTCCCTGTCTGCGGATGTTTATGGCGCTCTTTGCACAGCGGTCTAAGAATCTATCAGCTGTGCAAGAAACTTCTTATTGTGCATTTTGAGGCTTATTTTGTACTTTTTGTGGTAATTCCACAAATAGTGAGACAAATATAGAAATGAAACAGTTAAAAACCTCTTTCTTCTAGGGGCAGAAATACTTCTCATGTTTTGTTCAATATCTAATTTAATTGGAAGCATCTTTGGAAACTTCATAATTTGGGGCCTGATTTAGAGATTGGTGGACAGGGTACTCTGTTGCAAACTTGACAGAATACCCTGTCCACCAAACTCTTGCTCTGCCCGCCTCATTAGAGACAGGCAGGCGGTAAGCTTTCTGCTGATGAGCCCAAGTTAGCTCAGTTGATAGGAAGCTTCCTTGGACGGCCCTACGCAGTAAGGTAATGGACAGAAAAAAACTAATAATGACCCCCCACTGTCATTGTGTGGGGCCATTTTTTTTTTGTTTTTCAGAAATAAACTCCTGCTTTAGGAGTTTGTTCCTGAAAAAAAAAAGTTTAAAAGCTTGGTGATGAACATCAAAACCAATCGAGGGTGGCCACAAAACATTTTATAACATTGAAGGGAACCGCCATGACTGTGGTTCCTTTAAAGGTACAGATATGCCTCCTGGGCTGAGGTCATCTCTAAATTTGGTGGAAGATAGGCCGTCAGGAAATCAGAGGTAATGTTCTGAGTCACCCCGAAGATGGAGAACTGTATTATAGTGATACCCATACCTACAGATACAAGACATAATATGTGCTTGCATTTGATTACAATTACTGGCACAGTAACTGTTTGAAGAGCACGATTACTGACTCATAAACAGGAGGCATGGTTACCTACAATAAGTGTCCTAAGGAGACATGATTAAGGGCAAATAACTGGCTAACTGTACATGATTACTGGCATGATTTCTGTCAGCCAGTCATTATTTATTAAGAAGAATGTGCTATATGTCTCTCTTTAGTTTCTTGAAAGTGCTTGAACGAAGGATTGGATTGGAGCAAACAAGAGTGACAGGCTGGGGAGGTTAGACTTAAGATGGATGGGCAATTATCCATGTCTGACATTCTTCAGTCGCCCTCCCTGTTCTGACTTGAGTTCACCTGAATATAAGTTTACATAGCTCAGTATTCAACAATATTTGAACAATATGTGGTTGGGACTGAATGTCAAGTTTGGGCTGAATCAATACCATAGTCTAAGTTCTTGAACAGTTGTGATGTTCTTCCGTAATTCATCATCTTGAATTATCATTAGTTGCTCTGTTGGGTGGACATTTAACATAGCATGAGGTAATGGTTTAGTTGGTGCCAGCTTCTGCTGGTGTACAGGTTTGATGTTCCAATGTTCCTCTAGGGACAATGCCTAAGACCTTACATTTGATCCTGGTGTTGACGTGGAGCCAGTAGACTCCTTGAAGTGTACATTTCATGTGGTAACACTTGCACAGGTTAAAGCAAAGTATGGCTGCCTGATTTAGATGTTCTGGGAGCCTGGTAACAAGATTTTACAGGAAGGCCAGAGTTGATGATATTTTAGTAGTAAAGAAACCCTAGGACAAAGGTTGACATTATTTCAACTCAGGGTGCAGAAGTAGGATGATTTTTTTGGAATAAGTATTAACAGCATTTCACGCCTTTGGCTAGTATGTTGACTTGAAGATTTAGAGGTTGACATCAAAAAAGATACCGGGGTCCCTTGCTATTTGCAAGGAGGAGGGATGGGTTCCAAAATTTGAGCGGCAAACCATTGGAAGTGGCTCAATCTCAGAGACTGTGGTGATTAGGTTCTCTTTCAGTGCCATTTTTACAAACAAAGTTCTCCTGCATCTAATGGAACACACTATCAAGGCAGGTTGTTATGCTGATGAAGTTTTCTTGCCTGGTATTAAAAAAGAAGTGAATCTGAATATCATTAGCATACATATGGAATTTACCTGGTACTGCTTAAGTAGTGAGCAAGAGAAAGTACAAAGGGTCACAAGACAGTGGGAATGTGCAAGATTTTATTGATCCAGCCCTGATCGTTTGGCTGCTCTTGGAGAGAATCAAACGGACTGATTACAGCTTGGGGTGGGATTAACCAGGCTTTGTGTTAAGTCTTCCTGTTAGGACTGTGAAATCTATAGTGTTGCAGGTGGCGGTCAAGTCAAGGAGTATGAGGGGAGTTTAGCTGTCCTCGTCCATGGAAAGATGATGATCTTCTCTGGTATTCACCAGGACAGTTTCTGTGGCCCTTTCAGGGTGCAATCCTGACAGTTGATTTTGGAGGAGGTAGTTACGTTCCACTTAATCTTGAAGTTGTCTTCATACCTCTCTCTTCATGATATTACTGATGAACAGGAGATTGGAAATAGGTAAGTAGTTGGCCATGATTTTTGAACAGCACATACTTCTCTCAGAAAGGGTGAAGATGATATTTTTCACGAGTCCTGGGACAAGGCCATAGAGGGGGGAGGAGTTGATCAGGTTAGCTGTGTCTCTCTCCAGTGGGAGAAGAATTGCTTGAAGGATGAACACTGCATAAACTGGCTGTTCGACTGAGCTCTGCAAATACCCTCACAGGTGATTAGTGGTGCTACACAAATATTGATTGATTTATTGATTGCTCCATCAGAGGCTAATAAGAACAAATTACTTATCATTGGAAATGCCTTATCTGGTACAGACTCTATCTAGCTGCAGATTCCTTACCTTAGAATAATCCCCAGGCATCAGACTGCATCTGGAAATTGTTCGTGAGCACTACCCCTGAACGCCGGTAGGTGGTGTTGTTTGTGTCTGCGTGGCATTGTTGGCATCGTCTGCACCAGAAGCGATGTGCATGGGGCTTATAAAGGCACCACCCAAGCGCATTAACATTAGTTTCTTTTCATAATTTTACACGCCAGGAGTGCGGAGCCACGAAGAACACTGACCACTGGTGTGGAAAACTAGGGCCCTAAAAATGGAACAGCTCTGTATCTATAAACCTGTTCGCAGAGAGGGTGAGGAATCTGCAGCTAGATAGAGTCTATACCACATAAGGTGCTACCAAAGATAAGTAACTTGTTCATCTGATAGAGTCTACTAGCCGCAGGTTCCTTACCTTAGAATAGATACCCAAGCAATACTTTCCCAGAGGTGAGTCTATGAAATTCGGACCATAAAAAAGCCCCACAGGACCAAACAGGCAAAGGGCCCATCCCGACAGACCTGACTGTCCAAGCAGTAGTGTTTGGTGAACGTGTTTAACAAGGCCCACATTGCGGCCTGGCAGATATCCAGGACCAAAACGCAGTGTCCTAATGCAATAGTCGCAGCCTTAGCTCTAGTGGAATGAGAACGCAAGCACTCCAGGTGTTGCTTCTTGGCCAGTGTGCAGGAGATCTTAATGCAGAACACAATCCATTGGGAGATGGTTTGCTTCTGCATGAACTTCCCTTTCTTGGCTCAAACATAGCCCACAAAGAGTTGATCATCAATCTGGAAAGGTCGTGTGCGGTCAAGGTAGAATTACAGTGATCTTTTTGGGTCCAGACAGTGGAGTCTCTCTGCTTCTTTAGAGGGATGAGGCAGAGCGTAAAAGGTACGCAAGGTGATGGGCTGGCCCACGTGGAATGGGATGACTACCTTCAGCATGAAGGATGCTTGTGTCCAAAGGACCAGTTTGTCTGAGTAGAGAAAATGCATGGAGGCTGAGATGACCACGCCTGTAGTTTACTGACCCTCTGGGCAGATGTATTTGCCAGCAGAATGGCGTCTTGATGGTGAGGAGTGTAAGAGGGCTTATGAAGCGGCTCAAAGGGAGCGCGCATCAGGACCAAATTGAGGTCCCATTGAGGCATAACGAAGGGAAATGCCCTGACGTTCCAGACGTTCCAGCCATGTCCAAAGATGCAAGGCCTCTTGACAGAGGGTCCACGACCCCGCCATATTTGTTGCAGTACCACATGGCAGTGATGTTGTCCATGAACACCTGCACTAGCCTTATCTTAGTGCAGGGTAGAGAGGATTTTACTGCTTGCCAATTTGCACGGAGCTCCAACCGACTGTGTACAGTTCAGATTCCACCGGAGACCAGAGTCCTCTGATCTCCACCTCTGCCAGATGGATGCCCCAGCCCAGGAGTGATGCATACGAGCAGATCTGGTTGGGGAAAGGAGAGGGGTCTGCTACTGACTCAATCCCAGTTCATCAGCCACCACTGCAGATCTTTTGCAGTGCCCTTCGAGATCTTGACCATGTTGGACAGATTCCCCTGTGCCCACTGGAACTTTAGGTTCCACTGCAGAGCTTGCATATGCCGACAGGCATGTATCACAAGCAGGTTTCAAGAGGCCATGAGGCCCAGAAGCCTCAGAGTCAGTCTCACCGTAATCCTGGATAGGGGCTGAAACATCAGTATCATAACCCGATAATGCTGGACTCAGTGTTCCAAAGGATAACCTTGAAACTGCACTGTATCCAGAACAGCTCAGATGAAAGAAAGCAATTGAGAAGGGATCAGGTGTGATGACGGCACATTGATAGTGAACCCCAGTGAGTGCAGGAGGTTCACCATAGTCTGGAGGTGGGAGACGACTGCCTGGGGCGGGCCCGCCTTTCAACAGCAGTCGCTGAAATTGGGGGAATTCTGGAACCCCTGATCTCCGCAGATGTGCTGCAACCATCGTCCTCACCTTGGTGAACACCCAAGGAGGGATGGTAAGGCCAAAGGAGAGCACAGCTAACGGAAATTGCTCGTGGCCCACCGTGAACCACAGGTAACGTCTGTGGACAGGCAGGACGGGAATGTGGAAATATACGTCCTGCAAGTCCAACACTACCATTCAGTCTCCCAGATCCAATGCAGACAGGGCTTGAGCGCACATGAGCATTTTGACTTTCTTCTTTTTCAGGAAGAAATTAAGAGGGCTCATGCTAGTATAGGATAGAGGCCTCTGTCCTTTTTGGGAAACCCAATATCCAATAGTCGTAAGGAGGTCTGTAGGTTACACGATATGATAACCACAATTATATAGCAACTATGCTCGTACACTATAACCTGCACATCTTTGAAGAAGCTCGAACTCGGGTTGGGAGAAGCACGCCAGATATTATGCCTGGTTATACATCAACCATGCAGTACGGTGGCTAATACTAAGAGCTTCTTTAAAGATGTGCAGGTACTAGTGTACCAGCATAGTTGCTATATAATTGTGATTATCATATCGTGTAACCTACAGACCTCCTTACGACTATTGGATATTTGAACTCATAAAATAACGTTCCGGTCGACGTTTTGTAACATCTATCTAACACACAGATGAGATGTGAGATAACTATCTTGTGACAAAACAAATCCATTTATAAGGCAACTACCATAGGTATTCCATCTTCCGGTCGATCCACACTATTGAATGCCCTGAAGAATGCCTATGGTATAGGACGAAACGCGTAGGCTGTTGCGTTTTAAGAACGAAAAAATAAAGAAGAAATTATCTAATTCGGCGTTTCACTGACAAATAATAATAACTTTTTGTATGGACTTGTTTATTGCATAATGGTGCAGCTCTGATCTAGTCTATATGTACAATTGCCCTGGAGAAGGGGGGTGCTCTTGGACAGGGGGCACTTTTAGAAGCTTGCATACAAGATAGTTCAAGATTTTTTGATTTCATTGGTGAACTTTTGGGATTGGTGCCGCAAGTGCTTTTGTATGGTCCACTGTTCAAGTTTTGAGTTTCTTCCCAAAGGTATCCAGCCTCTTGGATTGTCTGTCCGGGGGGTGGAAGAGAATGTAGCAGGATTTAATTTGGAAGTGGAGGCTTGGACCAGCAAGCTCTTTGGATTAGGGTGGGTTGTGAGGAAACTGAGGTCTCCTGAGACGGGGAGATGGTGGCGGTCAATTGACCTATCCATAGGAGCTCTTGTGCTGGAATTGGACCCGTCCGTGAGGGTTTCAATAAAGGGAGAAGCGGTTCAGATGTGGCGACTCCTGACTGAAGCACTTCAGTCAAGACATTAGTGTTGACAGCCTCAGTGGTCAGCTGAAGGGCCAGGACCTCAGCTGGCCTCCTCACCACCATACCAAATGAGGCTGCTTCCTCTGTAGCCACGGTAAGAGGAGAAACCAAGCCAGTAACTGGGGAGGGGTCCAGTCCACTGGCATCCACTAGATCTTCCCACTAGGTATTCTCTGTGGCATTTGGGGCTGGTATTCATTAGTGTCCAGTGGCCCCTACCAATCATCCCCAAGTCCTTGCCCAAAGGAATAGGGCTGAGGCTCCGGCCTGGTTGGCCTGCCCCCAGTAGGCGCTGGAGTCAGACGACACCCATCCGGCTGCGTTTCGGAGTCAGGGATGAGTATGGGAATGGCGCGGCCTGCTCGGCTCCATCTATGGATCCAAGGGGCCCGAGTGGTGCCAGATGCAAAACCACCAGCAGAAGACCAATTGGGGCCCCTCCTGAGCCCAAGTAGCACTAATGCTCTTCAAATATGCCCGATTACGAAGTGCTTGGCCTCATAAAATTTGCAAAGTTGGGCAGGGGGTCACTCCGGCACCTGGAAACTCGGGGAGGCGCAGAGACAGCCCAGGAGCAGGCTTAACTGGAGAGCCAGGCCTCGAATGCCGACACTTCCTCATCTTGTCGGAAGACTTTGACAGACGGGGCGAAGCCGAAGACCTCTTTGACTTCTTGCTCTTCTTTCATTTGTGGAACTTACCCAACTGCCCGGGACTTCGACTGCGATGAAAACCACTTGAAGTGGCTCCGTGATGTATCCTGGGACCTTCCTCTTGACTAGGATCGAGACTGTCGGAGGGCAAGCAGCAAGGAGCTTCAGGGGCCGTTCCCTCAAGGCCTTGGTGTGCATGGCACAACAGCTGACTTATGTCTTGGCGTCATGGTCACGCTCAAGGCACTACAGACAGATGAGGTGTGGATCTGTCACCGACATATGTCAGTGACAGGCGTGACAGGGCTTGAAATCAGCCTTCCTTGTGGAAATCTTGCCACACCAGGAGACAAAGTCACAAAAATTGAGGTCAGTCAAAGAGAGACTGGGGGTAGCTCTTCTCCGGATCTGCGCTGACTGGCGTGGAAAGAAAATAACTGAACTCAGCACTCTGGGGTGGTGCCTATATGAGCACCACACATGTCAATTTCAGAGCGGAAAATACCGACGATGCCATGCGGAGCAGAACGACGCCACCTATGAACATGCAGGGGTACTGGTCACGAAAATTGCCCAGATCCAGTCTGACGACTGGGGATTATTCTAAGGTAAGGAATCTGTGATTAGAAGTGTCTATAAGATACTTTTGTTTTGGCAGCCAGATTCAGTATTTTTGTTGGTGTGAAGAAGAAGCTGGATTGCAGGGAACAGGTGAGATAGACTTAAAGGGTTACTTTTATGGAGATGATGATGGATTTTAGATATTGGCCTCAAAGAACTCAAGTATTCATGGTATGAGAAGCAGTCACTTTTAGGGCATTGGGGTTAGTCAGTTTCCGGCAGACATTGAATATTGGCAGAATCATCTGATTAGGTACCTCCTTAATCTGTTTAACAATTTAGGTTGTTTTGGTTCTGTCGATGGCGTTATGATGGGCTCTACTGGTCTATTGCAGCTAATTATACCTTCTTCAGTGTGCCAAATATGTCATTAATGTCCCAGGTTAAGATGTTGCATATCAGCTCAACAGGTTCTGCACTGAGCCACCTGTTAATGGATTTGGGACCCGCCTTGAGTTTTTCAGTTTGCTGGGGAGTAAAGTGCCTAGGTCAGAACATCTATTGAGGTAGAGGTAGTCAAGCAATGTTTACAGGGCACTTATTGCAAGGCTGTTGTTTTGGGTACCATTATAGGTTGTCTCGAATTACTCTGTGTTTTTTTTTCTAAAGTGTCTGATTTGGATAGTGGAACCGTGGTTCTAGTACTACAATGTGGATTTCTAGGTTAAATTTATAAGTGTGGAGGAAACAAAGTAATGACCTGATCGCACTAGGGTTTTCAGGTTACATAGGGAAGTGATTTTGAGGTTATGTAAGAAGGAAACGTTACTCATCTAATTCTTCAAAAGGAAGGTGCACCAGGAAAGAAATTCAATTTAGCAAGATTAAGTCCATCATCTTCATTTATTAATGCTTAGTATTGCACACATTTATAAAATTCAGCCAACGCGTTTCATTGCTGGATACCTAGGAACTTCATCAGGGCTTAAAGTAAAGTAGGTTGTATTCACAATACTTTAGAATATTGGTTGTGGTACCATCCTAGAGCAATCATCATATCACAGGGTTAAATTCATCCAGTTCATAGATGGTATACAGGGATCATATCTTGCCCCAGCTCGAGACCCAAGTCCTAAAAACAGCCAAGTGTAACCTGCAGTCTGTGTTCATCTGTAATCCTAGTTCTCTTCCAGGGAAATCCTCTTCAAAGTCATAAGCACAGAATAGTCCTGCTCATGTGCAGGGTTAGCAGAGCACTTTTATAAAGTACACACAAATGTATAACAAAAATCTATACCATAGTACTTTATATACAATTTTGCAGCCTAAAGGCGGCTAAAAATGACCGCTACCAAGGAAAAAAACAGCTCTAACCGTCACCCAAAAAAGGTTCCTTAAAGAATCCTGCCATACTTAAGTATCCGCTCTGGTGTCTGAACCTAGACAGTACTGTCCAGTAAACGTATGGGCAGATCTCCATATAGCTGCCTTACATATCTCTGAAATGGAAACTATCTGAAGAAGAGGTATGGTAGCAGTCATTCCTCGTGCAAAATATGCTTTAGGCCTACCAGGTAGGGGTTTCTTTGCTATTTGGTTATGAGAGAATAATGCATGATACAATCCATCCAGAAATAGATTGTTTGGAAGATGGCAAGCCTGTACGTGTTGGATTATATTTACGAAAAGACAGTGTGGTGTGACTGTCTTATGTCCTTGGTTTTGTATAGATACAAATGCCAGGACTCTCAACATACAGAGGACTTCTCTGCTTGTGTTGATGGATTAGGGAAAAATATGGGTAAGGAAATAGTTTGGCTAATGCGGAAATCCGAAATCACCTTAGGGAGCAAACTGGGGTGTGTCCTCATAACCACTCTATTACTATAAAATACTGTGTTTGGTTCAGTGGTGTATAGAGCATGATTCTCACTAACTCTACATACAGAGATAATAACTACTAGAAATGCTGCTTTCCATGTAAGATGTGGTAAAGTAGCTTAGTGTATGGGTTTAAAGGGGGGGGTCCCATTAATTTAGAGAGAACGATGTTAAGTTCTCAAGGAGGAGACAGTGACTTTACTGGCCGAAAAACATTCTTAATACCTTCTAGAAAATCTACAATCACAGTGATTTTTCAAAAAGAGGTATACGATGGAGACTTCCTGTTGGCAGTTATAGCGACAAGGTGAACTTTAATAGAAGAAGACTGTAAACCAGACCTTGCTAGGTGATGAAGATATGGTATCAGTACATCTTCCTGACAGGAGGAAAGATTGTGGCTGTTCTGAATGCACCAAACGCAAACTCTCTTCCACTTGAAGGCATATGGTTTTCTTGTGGAAGGACGATTGGCTTCTCTTAGCATGTTCATGCACTCTTGTGGAAGACTTAGATGGCCATATTGCAGGAATTCAGGAGCTATGCTGCTAAGGTCAGTGATGGAAGGCTGGGGTGCAGAATATGGCCCCCAAACTTGTACAGGAGATCCTGCCTGTACAACAATCTCTTATGTAGGTGCTCTCGGAGATGAAAAAGGTCAGTCAACCACAATTGACAACGCCGTTTCGGTTCAAACATTATCACCCCGGTTTTGGACCGATAACATCTTGCCATAACTGTTGGAATGAGGGAAATTGGTGGACATGTGTAGAGAAATTTCTTCGACCAGTCTATCAAAAGAGCATTCCTCTTCCTTCCTAGTTGGTAATATCTGGAGGCATAGTCTTGGCATTTTTTGTTTTTAATGTCAGCAAATATGTCTAATTTAGTGCGAAAGGAACGGCGCACTTCACGGGTGCTGCACGCCAAACGATCATAAAAAGACAGAGAACATACAACACAATTGAGAAAAAGAAGGGTGTGCTTCGGGACATCTCTAATTTTGTCGTCTTACCAGCCGTTTCATTACCTGGCAGCACCCCATTAAAAATGCAAAAATGAGATTATCAGATAACAACGTGATTCATGTCAAAAGCAGTTCATTATGTCCGGATCACCGGTTTGTCATCAACAAGGACTGTTCACATACAGAGAGTTCTTTTGGCACAGCGTTTGTTCATGTTTGTAAATAAGCACTGACGTAATAGAAGGGGGTTTGGGTTGAGGTTTGATTTTTAGGGGATTGTGGGTAATGTAGTGCGCACATACAATGTTGATAGGGTCTGAAAAGCGGGAGAGGGTGGTGATCATGTGATATTTGGCACCGATGATTGCAGAGGAGGGCGGGTGATGTTTATTTAAATTGAAGATGTTTAATATGGCCGTCATTAAGATACCACGAGCGCAACAGAGACGTTTGAAACACTGCGTAGTTTACATCAGGTACTTATCGGGGGTGCATGTCAGTGACCAACTTAGCACTAGGCACGCGGGGAACATAGGATCGCTTAAGTTGAGAAGAGGAAGCTTGCAGTTTAAATGAGTTAGATGTTAGGAAATCGATAGATTGCACAGATTAATAATTAGGATGAGTGTTTAGGGGAGGAGTTTAATTTACGAGGCACTAGGAATGTTCTGTAGATGGTGAGTGCGATGGGAGGTTTACTATGGTTGGTATTTAAATGTGGCACGGGTGTTCTGGTAAAATTTAGTCGATATATAAGAGGGAAGGGTAACTTTTGTTGATAATGATTTTGATATAATTTACATCTATTGGGACAAAATGTAATGTGACTGACTTACATATGTTTACGATTTGTAGATACTCCTGAAGAAGGTTTTTTAACTGAAATGCATTGAGTACGTCAAGGATTATATGTTATGAATGAAGGAAATTCGAAACATGTTCATGTATAGGCCTGGATGGGCAATACATAGAACGAGTTACATGCTTAAAGTTGTACAAGGAATTTCACCGCTTTTGACGTGATGGAGAAATAAGAGTTGAAACAATGATGATATATGAAGAAAATAAAATGGATAAAACTGATTACTTTTGTGGATGGGTATTACTTTGATATACCAATGTGCATACGGCTGTGCAACCTGCTCTGACCAGCCAACTTCGCGGGCCAGAATTTCAGAATAATTTAGGATATCCCCAGTCTTGAAAAATTGCTTCAATGACTTTGTTGTTTAGAATCCAGTTGTGGTTTTCTTGGAAGGCTCGACAGAAGGTATCCGCTTCCATGTTTGAGCAACTGGGAGATGGACAGCTGTAATTGTCAAGTTTCTTGCATGAAGCTTTTTCCATGTGGCTTGTGATTCTAGGGACAGCGATCTCGAATACAGTTCTCTCTGCTTGTTCAGGTAGTCCATTGCCACATGAACAAGCAAAGAAGTTGTTATGATTACCGGAAGAAAATATTTTAAAGCCAAATGAACTCCTCTCAACTCTGGTAGATTGATATGGTAGGTCTTCTCTTTGTGTGACCATAGCACCTGGGTCGTTAAATGGCCCAAGTGTGCCTGCCTTACTTGTAGGGATGCGTCTGTAGGGAGTCTGAGCTAGGAGACGCTGATGGAGTGAGATCCCTTTTATCAGATTTTCAGATTTGGGCCATCATGGGAGTGATTTATGGCGGATTGTGTTAGAGTCAGTTTCTTCTCCCAACAGTTTGAGAAGTGGTTCCACTGGCCTTCCAGGCATGAAGGTCTTATGTGGAGTCTGGTATGAGGAACTAGAAAAATTCAAGGGGCCATTGATCCCAACAGAGATCAAATCTGCTGAGCTGTTGGGTGAGGGGTTTGCAATAGAGCGTAGCACTTCAGTTGGATTGATAGCAGTTCCTCCTCCGAAGGATGTGAGTTTATCAGACTGTGTATCTATTATAGCTCCCAGAAAATGAATACTTTGAACTGGGGAGGTAGTGGATTTTTTGGGGGGGATTTTTTTTTAGGTCTACGTGAAGACGTAACATAGTGAGAGTGTGGAGACATGTTTGAAAATGGAACAGTGTTTCTGCTGAGTATGTTCTTTTTATGAACCTGTCGTCTAGGTAAGGGCAGACAAATTTTCTTTTCCGGATTTGCAGCGATGACAGCCATACATTTTGCAAATGTTCTGGGACCTGACTTCAGTCCAAAGAGTAGGACTTTGTACTGAAAATGCCTGAGACTACTGTGAACCTTAAAAGCTTGCGATGCTTTTTTATGAATGAAATGAGAAGTAGGCATCTTGAAGATCTTTAGAACACATTCAGTCCCCTTTATGTAGTTGAGGTTTGATCTGATGTAATGCGAGCATTCTGAATTATTCTTTTTTATGTACTTGTTCAGTACTCTGATGTCAAAGATAGGTCTGAATTCCTGTTTTGGTTCTTTCTTACAAACCAAAAAGTACCGGGAGAATACTCCCAATCCTTTTTTGATATGAAGGTACCTTCCCCACTGCATTTTTCTGTAGTAAAATGCCCACCTCCTTCCGTGATAGATCTTGTTGATACAGTGATGTGTTGGTTAGAGGAATAGATGGAGGTGAGGATTAGAAACGATGAGAATAATCATACTGAACAATTTTCAGAACCCATCTGCCTATAGTTATCAGTGGCTACTCTGAAAAATGTGCTGTGATACTTCCTCCCACAAGAGTGGCACATGGATCCGACTCCCTCTTCCTCTAGAGGATCTACGTAAATGGTTATGACTTTTTCTGCTGGTGTTTTTTTTTCTGGTTGTGTGACCAGTGAGGGGTTTGAACCCTCTGGGGAGAGTAGTGCTTGTCATAAGGCCTGTATCTCCTTCTAATTATGTTTCTTTTCCAGGCCCACAGATATTAAGGTGTCCAAATCAGCCTTCATCCATGACATTTCATCATCTGCATGAGAACTGATCTGCGTGTTTCCTGAGAATGGCAGGTTCAGTATTCTAAATTGCACTTCTAGTTGTAGACCTAGTAGTCTCAGCATGAGGGTCTCCTTGCACAAATACCATGGAAATAACCATGGGCAGATACATCTTAAATGTCAGCAGCTGAATCATTGATCTGATTTGATACCAGCATCTCTTTGTTAATGACAAAAGTATTGCCGGTCTTCTTTAGGAAGTTTATCTGTAAAGTTTGGTGGGGAGTCCAAAAGCGATCTATGGTATCTCCCTAGAAGCGCGTTGGCACTTTGCTACTTTCGTTGTAGAAGCTGAGGTTCCACACACTTTTCTTCCCATAGAATCTATTCTTTTGCTCTTCTTATCTGGTTGTATGGTGGATTGGAGGACACTGGTGCTACTATGTGTGACTTTCTTGCTGAAGCCACAATTACCAAATACGGTAGTGGATCTGCCCTCTGAAAGAAAGGATCTTGGAGGCTTATACTTTTTCAAGGGCCTAGATGAAGCAGTTTTTATAAATGGAGGTGCCAGGTGCCACTGCATTGCAGGCTCATGAAGACCTGGGACCAAAGGGAGGAGAGGTGTTGATGATGCTCTTTGACGTAAGATCTCAAAGATGACAGATATAGATGCAGTGGGAGCTGGCATAGGAATGTTCAACTTCATTGTACCTTTTACAAACACCGCATTAGAAATTTTTAAGTTGACATTTGGAGAAACCCTTGGCGGAGGTGTGTTAGAGAGAGTCGGAGAATATCTCTGATGGAAGATCTTGAGGTCATAGTCCATGAAGGAGACCATGTTCTACGTCCTGATCGTGACCTTCTGTGACAGCTTGCACTAGATCTTCTTGATCTAGAGTGAGATGACTCGCATCTTACTCTGGATCTTCTAGGAGATCTATGTCTGGTTCTAGATGGTTCGGGTGCTTGCTGGGAGTACACGATCTGGACCCATACAAAGTTCTCCAGGCTTGGAAGGAGCGTCGCCACACACCTTAAGGGGCAATGAGAAAAACACTCTAGGGACATGGGGGAAACAGCCCAAAAATGTAAATTGTTTTCCATTCAGTGTTTCTTTTTGTGAATGATAAAATAGCTGTACTTTGGAGCAAAAAATGAAATTGAAAGTTTGAGATCAAGCAGCGGCCCAAAATCACAAGATGGGAGGAAGTGATGAAATTGTGATAGAAATAGCAAAAAGTCACCCCGGCGGGAGAACAACGTAAATATGAGACTGCTCGTCCGGCCCGAGACACCAACATACAAAATGGACTTGTCTTACTTGTTGTCCACCACTGATGATCAATCACCAAGCTGCCATCTTTAAAAGGAGTCAAGAGAAGGTTGCACAACGTCAGCTGCAGAGTTGTTTCGAAATATTTCAACAAGAGGAAACATATTTGTGTAAACATCAAAGAGTGACCATAAATTGACCGGCAGCAGAAATTTGACGAGTAGAATGCCGTATGAATGACATCTTACTCTGGATCTTCTTTGAGATTTATGTCTGGTTCTAGATGGTTTGGGTGCTTGCTGGTAGTACATGGCCTGGACCCAGACTGAGTTCTCCAGCAACAACGGGCATGACGCCTGTGTCTTTTGAGGTCAGATTTCTAGTCATTAACAATAACTTCTTTTGAACATATACCTCCGGTGTCACCAGTAAATTTCCCTCACTGTTATTCTGTATTTTCGAATATTTTCTTACTTTTCATCTATGATTTTCGGGTTATAGGATGGGCATTATGTATGCTGTTCACAGCTTTTTGCACAATTCGTTCAGACTTTTATTTACCTCTCTATTCGTCCATACAATTTTTGGAATGGGACTACAATCACTCTTCTCTATCTTCACATCGGACGGACTATATTTGTGTTCTTATCGCACAGCTTCGGACCTTCTTCTCTGTTGATCCTTTTTATACTCAGTCCAGTAAAATATGGATATGATGTCGTTTATAGCGTAAGGATAAACTAAATGTATGCATATGTCTTTATTATTGTTCTTACAGCCTTGAAAAAGTCACGGATGTGACAAAACACGTGTTGAGTGTTTCGTGTTATAGTCATCAAGGACTGGATTATTTGAATGCAACACTTTGATTGAAGTATTCAGTCCTTGTATACTTTGTTACATACCTGTGTAACTTTGATACCAACCAGGGTAAATTAATTAAATAAATCAGTGAATGTCCTTACAAACGAAATTTCCAGTGTTTCCTGTGTTTAGAGTATCCTTAATTTTTCTATTTTTGATTCAAAAATATCAATAACTAAGTATAAAATGTTATGAGGGCAGGAGTATATCCAGTTTTTGCTGTTTGAATGACACTCGCCAATGTGAATGGGCAGAAGGGAAAGCCACGACAGCGCTGTATAGGACCCTGAGTGATCAGCCTCCATTATTACATGTTCGACCACAAAGCCACGGGGCATAACAGTGCACTCGCCATCTCTATGTAAAGCTGGCTCACCCCACGCTCACTCAGCGGGGCTGAAACATGAAGCCGGAAGAATGACAGCAACTATGGGCACGACGTCTGTGAAGCGGGCGCCGTGCTAAAAAGAAAATGCTTAGGCCCTGACAGGGCACTCGCTTTCTTTAGGCAATGCTGAGTCCCCCCGTGGGGCTGAAATAAGAAGTTGCACCTACCATGCTTAAAGATAAAGCGAGGTATGCCCTGCTGATCAAGGGAAACACTGGAAGTAAAAAAGTCCCTGAGCCAGTAACAGTAATGGGACAAGTGTAATGCTACACAAATGGGGGGAGGGGCCTTCTCCATGTGTGGGACCAAACCATGAAAAAGGAGGGACAAATACGAAAACTAACCATTTAGAAGCAAGGGCACTGAAATGAACAAATAGAAAGCAGTGGGCAGGCTGTTAGTCCACAGAGTGAATACAACATGTCACGAACAGACAGCGCATGCACTGCTTAGGCTCGACCTAACAATGAACTGTCCAGTCACCCTATCGGGCATGATTGGACACAGGGGGTACTGTGAGGTTCCCAAAGACACAGCATCAGTTTTCTATTCCATGCTTTGGATTGCAGCCTATTGGCTAACAATGTCTCATATTCCCTTTCTTTTTCCTTTAAAAAAAAGACTAGTGAAAGATTTTCTAAAGTTATCTTTTTCACCTGTTCAGTGAGGCATTTCCATGTAATGGATGTAATGGTTTATTTTTAAAATGAAAATTTAAAAAAATATGGCCATTTCTAGCCTTCTTTACGCTTCAAACGTGTATATAAAGTACTATGGTACAATTTCTTGTTATACATATATGTATACTTTTTGAAAGTGTTCCGGTATCCCCACATGAGGGTAGGACTATTTAGTGTTCATGATCATTAATGAGGATCCCCTGGAAGACAACATGCGATTTTGAGTACCCTAGCAATGCATATCTAGATATTGATGAGGAGGTCAGCTGCAGGCTTTCCACAGGGTCTACCCACAAATTAAAATCTCCCATATGAAGCTTATTAGCTTGATCTGTCGGCAGAGGGTGAGCTTGAAGAGTTCATGCAGAAAGGAAGGCTCATGACTGGGGTCAGTAAACCAATGTTAGAATGATGGAGCCTGCTGGGGTAAATTAAAGGTATGGCACAATAATAATTTGACGAATGAACATCTCAACTCCACCATCTCTATTTGCACAGTATCTTTTTATGGTTAAAGGATACTTTGAAAGATTGTTATGTCAGTTTTACAAGAATGAAATTACAGTTTTGTCTTCATTAACCTCTCTCGAACAAATAAACTAAAGGAAAAAAACAAACTGTGAATTCATTTACTTTTACTGGGCTTTCATTGGATTAGAAAAGCAACATTATGAGCTCTAATAATATTTCTCCTCGGATAAAGCTTCCAGAATAAGTGTTATACAACAGAACCCAAAAAGCATAAGATTTGTGACAATGTACTAGGCTCAAGACTATAATGACTGTAATGTGAGACTAGTCATCCGGAAAAAAGTAGAGCCACCCTCGGACAGTACTTGCATTCGTTTAAAAAAGTATCCTGCTGGTGAGACATCTAAAATAGTATGCTCTCTGTTCCTTGACAGACACTGAAGAAAGCAATATGTTTCTCCTAACTCAACAGTGAAATGTTAATATATGCACTTTTGAGCTGCCTTGCAAGTGTGCACACAAATGTTGATAAAAAATAATAGGTGCATGTCTTGATAATCATTGACAATTGCTCCTTTGGAAATCTGCCATTACAATGTCCTGCTAGTGGTACAGATATAGACAGCAAAGGAAAGCAGAAGATTAATCTTAGTCAAAATCCTAGCTATTTTATAAAACTGACGTAACATCCAAGGCAGACAGGTCAGGCTTGGAAATGCACTTTTAGGAAGGTAAGGGTAACTCCGATTTACCAGCTAACTCATAATGTTTTACTTGGCTAGCAGTGCCCTTAAACAAGCAGCAGATCCAAGACTAACAAATTAATGCATTTTGTTCTCAATACTACTAACACTTCTGTTGAGTTTAGGGGCTCAACTGCAGAACCAGTGGGGCTGCATGGAGCTCAGAAAGACTGATGTTTGTTCAAGAAAAAAAGGCCTGCGTGCAAATAACTGGCACTTTGCATTGGACTCACTGTTTTGTCTAGCTCATTCATAGTTGATGAGATAACCTGAACCAATAGTAAATGCCCAGAATGGGACCATGAAAAGCTGTGAGTGACCTACACCAAGGCACCATTTTTATGTTTATTTTCAAGTATGTTCAAGTTGGGAAATGATGAGCACCGTATAGGCCGTGAGAGAAACGTTTTGCCACAAACTATGCAAAAATGTTGTTCAATCCTCGGCTGCCTATATTAATACTATTACAGCACTATTCATACTAGAAGAGCGTTCATTTGTTGCATCAGAGGGGGATGTAACAATGTAGAATCTACTATATCTCTTAGTCTATTCAACTCACTTAAGCATCAGTGAGATACACTAAAGATGACAAAGATCAGGATAGACAGCTCATAAATCATAACCTTGAATGACACCCATGGGCTGGGCTGCAGGACACATTTGTACTTATCAGCAGGGAGGAGGGAAAAGCTTTCATGCTGCTTTGCAGTCGTAAGGAGGAAATGTAATACCTTATGGGAGAGGGAATCAAAAATACCCCAGAAGAGTTTCTCGGTCAGATGTAGCTCCTCTTCGGAGGCCATGCCACTGCTTGCAGAGCCTGAGGGCAGGCAGTAGTACTTCCAGCATTGCTCGTAGTGATTCGTCAGGAGCTAAGAGATTAGAAAAGAGAAGTATACAATCACAGAGAAGGTCAGCATCAACTGTTTTCTGTTTTCATTATTAATAATAAAGCACATAAGGCAATGGAGATAAGATTCAAGAAGCATATTTACTGAGTCCCTCATCTTTCCCGTCACGAAAAATCCTGATTCACATCTGCAACAGTGCAGCCATTAACTGCCCACAGTAGATATCTTGGTATAATCTAGGAATCAGAGGTACAAATCGCAACCGGGCTGATTCTGCTTTACATCCTTTTGAGATAGATTAAATGAGCATTGATGAGTGAAATAATAACAAAGTTACTTATCTGCAAGTGATGTTCTCCAGTGTTGGTATCTCATAGATTCACATGCATCTGTCAATGTAAAACATCAAACATCTCTTAACATCTAAAGTATAGAGTGCTCTTTCTGTCTGAGTTTTGAAAATATGTTTTTAAAATCACTGGTTTGTTTCGGTGGAAGTCAGACAGCACTTTAGGTATAAAATGTGGATTTTTACTTCAGATGACTCTGTGGTCACTGAACTGGAGGAATGGTTCAGTGATTGTAAAGGGTTGAATTTCTCCTAGTTGATCTTAGGTATGAAACGATGGCTACCTTCCAAGAGAGATACTTTACTTCTACCCTATATATAGGCTTGAAAGGAAAGGAATCTTCATCAGTTGAAATAACACCACATTTAGCTGCCATGAGGGTGGCGAATGTCTTATAGGTGGAAAGACCCTCAAGAAACTCTTTGACAAGCCTGTTAAACCAGACATTTACTTAGTTCCATATTCTTTCGAAACATGAAATGGCAGCCAGATGAACTCCATCTGAAGCTGGGTTCATTCCTGGCCTTGCTAAGTGCAGAAGATATGGTAATATCTGTTGAAGAAGTGAAGGTATAGGGAGGAAATCATGCTCAGTACACCCTATACAAAAACATTTTCATATTGCTGTGTTTGTTTTATAGTTGGACACCCCTCAAACTTCAGATAATATTTATTTACAGTCTTCTAGAATGTCTAGCAGTTGGAATTCATTGAACTCAGGAGCTCGGAGCCTGGATACCCTCATGGTTGATTTGCCGCGCTAGACAAATCCATTGATTAATTGAACTGAGGGAGGATTAATCTATATGGAGAATATTAACACCAAATAGGCAGTAATGAGCCTATTACATCATAGAGCCATTCTAGGCCGAGCAAAAAGGTTGGAACCCCTTCTGAACGAACCTCTCCGGGTGTTGGGGATGGGAAGCATAAAACACAAGTCAGGACTAGTTTCCACTGTGGTCCTTAAGGTCCACTGGTCTATTCCAGGCTGGGGAAGGTGCCCCTTTGCTTATGAAAGGACCCGCAACACAAAAGTCCAGAAATGTCTCTCAATATTTTTATCTCCCTACATCCAGGCTCACAGGACAAAGATTCTTTTCAGACAAAAACATATCACAAAGCTAAGTTAAAGTGAAAAATAATATCCTCACTACAGACCTACATTATGGCTGAATTTCTCACAAAAGACCTTTAGAGGTTGAGAGAAAAAAAGAATCTGCGAAAAACTGACTCATTATGCCACCATATCTGTAAGAAAATATCTTAAAAGGAAGCGAACATAAATCACGTTGTGTGAAGTAAAAAAGCCCTGTGTTCAGGGATCCTATTAGCAGAGCCGAGGAATGAACTGCAGGACCGGCTGACTCTGTGCTCAGTTCTACTGCTGAGTAGGTGTTTCATTGCCTTAAAGTGACAGTGCATTGCTTCATACATGAAAGGCTATGGGCTTTTGACAACAATTTTCTTTCGTTTTTTTCACTTACAAAAAAGGCATAAATAAAAAGGGGCTTCTATATTGCTTCCTACTCGCAGAGCAGAAAAAAAGCTTGCCACTCTGCTGAATGTTGCAACTGTGGAGCCAAAATGCAAAAATTAAAAACAAATGATGACCTTTAAATGGACATTGTTATTTTTATAATGAGAGAGGGTTGTTTCCTTTACTTTTATATTTTTTGAAAATGTGTTCTAGGATCCAACACACATATTTAATGGTTATAAATATTAATGAAGATCTGCTGATGGAGACCCATGAAAAGGAATAAAGGTACTATGATTCCTTTATGTCTTAGGAAATCAATTTATTTTTCCACAAAACTTGCTATTCTTATATATTTATCTTCGGCACCAGCATCACAAAGCAAATGATCACATATGGAGCTTTAGAAACAGATGCAGTCATTTCTTCCATAGTTCACTTAATCTCACATTCATTCTATCGATGATGAAATAAAGTGAGTTCACTTGTTCTGCTCCCCTAGGACCCGTTATGAGCATCTGTTTTACCTTAAGGGGCATCTTGCAGTACTCAGTGAGTAGAGGCACATCGAAGACAAGGCGTCGTAGCAGCTGTTGCAGCATAGCTGGTTTCAGGTGCCTGCAAGGGAGCAGAAAGAGACATGTAACCTGCAAGGCACTGTGCAAAAATGATGGGCAGAGGTGGACTTCCTTTGTCCCTAAACATCAGACTCATGTGGCTTCCTGTTGATCAGATTCTAGATCTCTGCCCTAAATTCAATATTTCCACCTAGCCAACAACCAGTATTAGCAGCTTTACCAAAAAGGATCACAGCAGAGCATGTCACTGTCGAAAGCCCCAGACACTGCTGTACCTACCATGTAGGGCGAAACACATATCGGCGGTTGTAGCAAATAAGGATAAGACTTGATATTGTTCACAAACCTGATTACACAATCTCTCTTTGGACAACATAAGATTGCTACACCAATAATTATTCTAATGCGCACATCTAATACATTTAAACAATTCAATCACTGAAATTTTCCCATCAATCTTAATGAATTATATAACCACAGCAAGTGTGTATGAGTAAGCAATTTTAAAAGTTCCTTGAGAAACAAATACAACAAATCTGCTTCAAAGACATTAGGCACGGCAATTTTAACTTCTATGAGCATATTTAAGTTTTACTAGGCAGAGTCCACCTAGGGCCTACAGCATATTTGGCAATATTGGGTCCAGGTTACTATTATCCTAAGCTCTTTATTTTACGGGGACATAGTTTGGTAACGAAATACCAAACAGTACAGCACTCATTGTTTATGGACTATGGTAGTAGAGAAGCTGGGCATTTTACCCGTCTAAACAGTATTTGTAACCTTACCAGCTTTTGCCCTTTTACTTACATTGCAGTAAGCAGACACCCAGCCTGAACGTTTGCTGTAGACAGCGCTGTATCAGAGTATTAATGTACGAGTTACTTACCTTCGGTAATGATGTATCTGTTAGAGACACAGTCTAACCGCAGATTCATTAACTTAGAATATCCCCAGGCGTCAGACTGGATCTGGAATGTTTTTGCAGCAGCACCTCTGCGCGCTGGGGGACGGCGCCGCATGGCTCCGCCCTGACGTCGTCCGTGGACATGACGTCAGCGAAGCCATATAAGTCCCTCCCAGCGCGCCGACGTCAGTTTTCTTCGGAGAAACTTTTCCGCGCCACAACAGGGAGCCACCACCAAAACCTGTGAGAGTATTAGAACAGTGTGAAAAAATAATGAAAATCAGTGAAACTAAAAGAATGGGATGATGAGAAACACCACCACAAGGGACAGTACAAGCACTGTACACTGAAAGCAATTGAATAGAAAGAACCAAGCAGCGCCCTGAAAAGCAGCCCTGCAAAAGTGAAGGCAATGCCCTCCCCCGAAGCGAACAAAATAGCCTGCAATCACAAGATCCGACCGTGACAGGCAACAAGACCTGAACCATAGAATTAAAAACGATCCACCAAAGGCCGGCAACACTAGACATGCCTTAACCTGTGTAAGAGAACAATTGGTGAGAGGCCCAGTGAGGGAGACCTCGAGCCAATTGACCGTAGTAGAATCAAAGCAAGAGACCCTAAAACAACGAAAAAGGGTGGAAGGGAGGGAAGAAGAACGCTAGAAGACCCCACAGTGGAAGAACCACTGTCAGGGTGTAGGAGGAGACATAAACCCTGTGCCCCAACCAGGGTGTAGGAATGTAGGATGAGATATGAACCCTCTGCCTCATCACTAGAATGGGAGGAGCAAAACATGGAAACCAGAAAGAACCATCCTCCAGAGGAGGAAAGATGAAGGATGTCACCCCGCAGGAAGACAAAGCCACCCAAAGGGAGGCGCGAGCATAAAACTCAACCTGAAAAGGTCCTCGCAGAACGGGGAGGATGGGCGGGCCTTTAAGGAATCTGCAGCTAGACTGTGTCTCTATCAGATACATCGTTACCGAAGGTAAGTAACTCATACATCTGATAGAGACATCTAGCCTCAGATTCCTTAACTTAGAATAGATACCAACGCCATACCCCACCAAGTTCCAAAGGAACCCAGCCATCAACAAGTTGCCGAAACACAGTGGGGGCAGCAATGCCACAGTGGCCAATCCCAGACCAGAAGCTCTGCAAGGAGCGACAAACAGTGGGAGGCAAAGGATCACAAGCCGCCGAGGGACGACATGAAAGCCCTCAGAGTACACAGTGGAGAAAGGGAGCACAGAATCAGAAGGGCAGTGCAGAATGAGAGAGCCCAAAACCTCTCAAAAAGAAAGCCCCAGAGAGAGGACAAGACAGTATGACCGAGTCCAAGCATACAGGTTGACTATGGCTAACAGTGGAAGAAGCACTGTGGAAGCGCACCAATAAGGACACTGAGGACAGCAGCGGGGGGGGGGGGTGCTAACCATGCCCAGGAAGATCCAACCTCACTAGAGACACCACACTTGATAGTGCGCAATCTCGCTTTTCCAAAGAGACATTGGGAAGGGCGGACATGAAAAACATAAAATCATGACTACAAAAGCACATGCGGGCGGCGGAAGTACACAGGGCAGACTGTGTGTACAGCCATAACCAGACCACATAAAAGGAAAGGCACACGGAAGTTCCGCGAGAATTGTCCAGATGTGAGAGATGCCTCACCAGGTACGTAATCGGTGAAAGGGATCCGTGATGCAGACACACACAGAAGGAAGTACTGCACCTACGAGAAGTCCATGGCAAGCCCACGGACACTGCAGCAAGAACCTAGAGTGCGTGACCTGTGGGTGTGTGTAGACGCCAGACAGAACAAACATCAGGAGAAGACTCAGCCCTAAGGATGAGTGACATATGAGAAACAAGCGTGCACCATAGGTAGCAACAGCCATTTCGCAGCAGAGCCGGACGGATAAAGTCCAGATCTATAAGCGATACCAGACTCTCAGCAGGGAGGAGCCACAGTCCCACTCAAGGCAAACTGGAAGGGTGACCAGTACAGGAAGAACCTGTACAAAGCGTACATAGCGTAACAGGAGTTGTAAAGAGATGTGCACACAAGCACAAGAAGACAGTGAACGTCTTGAGGACAGCACCTCTACAGAGAGCAGCAGCATACCGAATAGAAGGACGCCAAAACTCCTGCTCAAATGACATCAGGGGAAGAGGAAAACCTGTGCCGGGGAAGTACCCAGTAAAACAAGGCACAAGGCAATGTAAATGAGCGGAGCAAGTGATTAAGATGCCACCATGCAAGAACACAGTACGAAAAGCACTACCCACTACAGAAGAGGAGGGGAGAACCAGGCATCGGAAAGCATCAGCCATCCGTAACAGTGAATACAGTGGGGATCGACCACCAGACGCACATACAACATAGGAGAATTACGCCGTAGCAACCCCGTGCACCTTAGTACAGCAACAGGGCACTGACCCAGGCCGTCCACTGGTAGTACATCTGCAGCGGCAGAACTATGCAGAACTGAAACAGACAAGGAAGGGAGCCTTAAAGGACCATCCTGGAAGAAACAAACAAGGCAGAAACCCAGAGAAAGTGAGCATCCACACTTGTAAGGGCGTGCCACGGACGAACCGCAGACTACAACGGATAGGCCATAGAGTGAGGCCAACTGGTGGACCGCATGAATGTGAAAAGAACCACAGTCAGATCCACATGGCAACGCCCTTTGAAAAAGACTCCACAGGAGCCTACCAAGCCGTGTCTGTAAGGGAGGCAGCTACGCAGTAGCTAACAAATACCCCACATAGGGAGAGCCTCAACCCCAGCCAAGGGCACCTCTTGAGCCGGGGCTCATAGACAGAGGATCAACAGAACAGAACCAGCCGATCAGCTGCAATAAAGGGAAGCAAAAAAGGCGACAAGCCGTCCAGACCACATGGGTATTACAGCATGAACCCAGGGCTCAGAACAACACTGCACATGGAAGTAACAGACCGTAAAAGGATGTAAAAAACATGAAATTATGGCAGGCTAGACAGGAGGCGGTTGACTGCTGAGTCCGCATGACTGTCAAAAAGGGATACGTCATCAAACGGCAAATCCCGTAAACTCTCCCGGATATTTTCAGGGAAACCACCATCCCGCAGCCAAGCACGGCGACGCAGAGCGACAGACCTGGCCATTGCCCGACCTACAGAGTTGGTAGAATCCATGGCAGATCTAATGGTAAACTGTGCCATATCCCAGCCATGATGAAGGAGACGAGCTAGGTCAGTATGAGGACCCTCTAGAAGAAAGGGAAGAAGACATTCTACCGAGCCCCAAAGGGCAAAAGTAGCCCATGCAAACACGCAAGTGGTGTTCAAAGCACGGATGCCCGAACTAGTGGATGCAAAAATATGACGACCACAGGTCTCCAACCAACGAGACTCCCTAGTGGGAGGCAGAAACAGGAGATGAGAGGAAGGCTGTGTGGCGAAAGACACCTGGATGACCCGGCCCTGAGCCCTAGGATGAAGGGACAAGCAGTCAGGGTCATCCGGAGCTGAACGAAGCTGATGTGCAATGGCCCGATCCACAGGGTCACCGGAAGAGGGCCGGGCCCATTTGCCTGAAGGATGTCAAATAATGACCCACCAAAAGGCAGCAAGGGCTCCCGCCTGGTTGCCGACTCACCCTCCACTGAGATATGTGGAGAGGAAGGATGTCGACAAACCCTGTCTGGGACCGGCATTAACTCACCCTCCATTGAGATATGTGGAGAGGAAGGATGTCGACAAGGAGTCGATACCCGCGGTGCGGCCATCGCCGACGGCGCAGGAAGGCGCAAAGGGCTATGCGGAGACATGGCAGATGGGCTCAACGTCTGATTGGGATGCCCGTCCGGGCCGTGTCCGGACTTTGCACCGACTCTGGAACTGGAGTCGAGGGACTCGGCCGGCGCCGAGATCGAACCCGCCGGCGAAGATCCGACCTGAGTCCCTACCTCAACTGTGGGGCCCGAAGGCGCGCCTGGGAGAGGAGGTGACCCAAAAATGGATTGCAGAGCCTTAAAATAGGCTTCCATTTGGGTCTGAGTCGCCCCATCACCCGGATAGGGTGGGTATAAGGGGGTCGACTCCTGGGGGCCGGCGTCTGGCAAAGACCGGGAGCCATGAGCCCCACTGTCACGGTGAAGTGAGGCCGACGGCCTCCGTGACTTGTGCTTCCGCTTACCTGCGTGAGCCGAATGACGTCCGCGAGAACGACTCCACGACCAGACACGAACAGAAGCCAGAGATGGAGAGCGGCGCCGAGCGGGACATCAGGGCGGCCAATAGCTTCATCCAGCAGGCCATCGCAGGGACTTCGGCCTCATCTGCTGGCAGGCGTCGCACTCCTCCGAGTCGTGGTGCGCTCCCAAGCACCACATGCAGATCGCGTGCGGATTGGTCGCAGACATCTTCCGTGCGCACGTCTCACACGCCTTGAAGCCCGAAGGCATCACACTGTTCCCGGATGCCTGAAGTCATCCAGAAGGCCTGGGCAACAGGCCAGGCCAGAGGAACCGCTTACTCCTGGATCCGCGTCGGGACGTGGAAAAGAAGGAAACTGACGTCAGTACGCCGGGAGGGACTTATATGGCTTCGCTGACCTCATGTCCACGGACGACGTCAGGGCGGAGCCATGCGGCGCCGTCCCCCGGCACGCAGATGTGCTGCTGCAAAACATTTCCGGATCCAGTCTGGCACTTGGGGATATTCTAAGTTAAGGAATATGCGGCTAGATTTCTCTATCAGATATCTCTATATCAGTCCACATTAAGCTTGGACAGTCTTTTGCTGTCACAAGCCACTTTTAGACTGTAATATAAGGTAAGGTAATGTCATGTCAGGTGGATTGGTAGAGTGCTGCTTGTCACCCGTGAGGTATCCAGATGCAGAGTGATTTTATTTAAACTTCATATACGATATTTATTTGGCTATCTTCATCTTATTGCTAGGCTTATTTTCAGCTCATTCAACAAGCTACTCAGTGAACCATCAATCCATCTGGAATATCCGTACATTGAGCGGCAAATTGAATTCGAGACACACAGTTTAAAAAATGATGTAGCAGACTGGCCAAATATTCCAGATGAGGGGTTTTCCTTGTTTCTTCTATTTTCCCCATCTGATGTGATAATTGTGGTTCCTAGTTTATGCCCATAAGGATCAAAATTTGACTTTATACGTATATCCCAGAGCAAGGTAAATATCAGTTGGTTAGTGGAGGGTATATCTCTTACACCGACTGCCTCTCTTCAGAGAAGGTGCCAAAGCCTGGAAACTGTGAAGGTCTGTTAAGTTTCCTTCTTGATTGCTCAAAGAAAGGGTGGCTCCTTCCAGAAGCCACAGTGCCACCCTGTACTTAACAGTACATGTGAACAGCGATAGGGGTGTCCTTGGAGGATCCAAGCTAGGAGGAAAAAGTCATAAAGAGCAAACAGCCTCCTTAGCAATCTTATAGCCTTTAACTGAAGATGAAGACTATGCAGAGGTTTGTAAGCAACGGACCCAGTTCACCCTGAATTTAGGGAAGAGAAAAGAGCCTAGCAAAGATACCCAACAATTGATCAGGAATCGAGGCTGCCAGAAGCAAAATCCAGGGCCAAAAATTGTGACCACTGGGTGATAACTGTGATGAAAAATAAGGTAACAAATGTGCTGTGATGCATCCCTCACTCATTAATACCTCCTTTATATATGATTCCAACAGGCACTGAAATCACGGGAAAAGATTCAACTTCTTCTTGGATTGGGAACCTAATGCAGATATCTGTGGACTGGCCACCATCTTGGAAATGACAATTCATAAGGCTCGACTATGCCTCTTTTCTAGCACATGGCGTTGACTAAGCATGAGAGGTACAAGTGCATGTTTGACGTCTTTCACCAGATGCAGACCTCCCAAGTACCTCCCATCCCACCCAACACACCTTGCAGGCCATGAAACACCTCAGGATGACTGCAACCGAGGAAATGTCAGGATGGTCTACACTCAATGATGTTCAAGTGCAAGCTGAGCATCCTGCAACATGCAATTTGACTACACAATGAGTGCGTCATCTTCCCCCAAAGCTTCACCTACTCTGGTTAGCTTTCATTGAGGATATAAGAGTGGGATCTGCCCAGATGAAGCAAAACTAAGTGTACTGAAAAAGGCCACCCTCGATCTTCTTACTGCTAGCATTCCTTCTAAATATGGACTAATACACACTTTAAGGTAGTAAGACTGTGTTATTACTACCTCTATGCAGAAATACTTGGAAAATGATTCTATATTTTCAAATTATGCCTCAGGCTTCAGGATTCTAAGAGGTCATAAGACGACTGTTAAAGCTATCCAGGAAACAATTAACGGAACTCTGACATAAGGGTCAGGATATGGCGTTGATCCTTTTGGATCATTTGCTAACTTCTGACAACGTTGACCACAAGCTTCTTCTCACTCATCTGAAACATGTTCTGGGTATGAGTGGTAGGGTACTGAAATGGATAGTATAATTTTGATCACATCAACAAGTTCTTTGAAATCAATCAGTCACAAAATCTCATGGTTTGTGATGTGGAGTACCCAAAAGCTCAGCACTATCACAGGTTCTACTTAACAGCTAAATATCCCTCTAGTGGGGAATATTGTGGTTCATGGTCTGCAGTGCTAAATCTACACTGATGATACTTGGATCCTGGCGGATCTGTGGACAGAATTATTATCTCTGCTAGCCGGGTTTCTTTAAAGATTTATTTATTTATTTCTAGGTTTGTATAGCGCTCAGCTACCCCCAACGGGGGTGTCCCGGCGCTTGCGGACACGGTGAGAAGTGATTAATAGAGGTGCCATATGTCAGAGAGTGTGACAGTTATAGGTCTATAACGGGAGACTGAAGAGCCAGGTTTTTAAGGTCTTCCGGAAAATGAGTTCAGATTTGGCTTTTCTGATATGGTCGGGCATGGAGTTCCATAGGATTGCAGTTTTGACGGAAAAGGAACGTCTGAGAACTACCAATGCCTCATGGCAAGCAATACTGGGGCCTTGGAATTTTGCTCTACATTATCTGCAATGTCTTCATTTGATTGGCCTCAAGACTTATGATTTCCCCTGAGCCATTGCCAAGGGACAAGAATTGATGGGTAATTTTTGAAGTAGAGCTATCTTTCACCACCACCCCAGCTTTCCTCCGATTTCAAGATGGATCATTTTCAGCTGCATAATTTGTCAATGACACTCCCCCTAATGGAAATTAAACATGGGATAACTAGAATTCAAGGAATGCATTTTTCAAGGCTTTTTTTATTTTTATTGTAAATCAGTCTGCCCTTGATGTGTGCAGCAGCTGATTGAGATACTACACTCTATGTAAAACAATTTGTGGAACTAAGAACATATCTCAAGCCTGCAAACAGATCTTAGTTTGACCATTTGTTGCTACAGAGATTAAGGTGGCAGTACTGTGGATTATCTGGAAGGCAATACAAGGTCTGTCCCTTAACTACCTCTCCAAGGGGCATATTATCAAGGACTGGCGATAACATTATCGCCGCTTTAGCGTCCGTTTTTGGGTGAAAAGCGGCGATAATTTTATCGCTTTACTAACAAGGACATGCTAGCGCGTGTTTCCTTGCCTTAGCGCCCGGTTTCCTATCGCCTCGCCTTGTATCGCTAATAAGATGCAAGGTAGGCGTGCCCCTTACAACTACATTATAAAATATCTCCAACGGTGCCTCGCTGTATTTACAACGAAGCCCCATCCGGTTTAGCGCTGATTTTTTTTGCGCTAACTGGGCCTTAACGCTGGAATTTAACGTCTGTTAAATTCCAGACTAAGGCATACCTAACATGGGAGGTGGATTGTGTGGCTAAGACCACAGGCCCTATCATCAAGGATATCGCCGTTTTACATGGAACATCGCTGGAAAACCAGTGTTATTCCATGGAAAATGGCGATATCCCCGCTAATGCTGGAATATTTATCGCCATATCGCTAAGCGTTGTTAATACAGCGCTAACATGGCGATAAGTTCCAGCGATAGCAGGCGATAGGAAAATGTGCGCTATGCGCGGTCAGCGATAATTATCACTGCCGCTTGATAATATGCCCCCAAATCTCTAGTTCACCTTTGCCAAACCAGAGAAGCATGGCAATCTAAGCAAGTTCTAATTTGTTACTTCTAACCGGTGCTCCCCTAAGTTGTAAGGGCTTCACTGTTGCTGGGGCCATGTGATAGGGTTAGCTGCCAGTGTTGCTTGGTTCTATTGTGGGTTTCGGTAGGCTTTGGAATGAACTGCAAAGATACTGCCTTAACCAGAAGATATATTTAATTCTTGTGCAAATCTCATTCATACCTATAAAATGTTATTAAAGATTTGTTTTTGTTATATGGTTGGCGTATGTCATCCTCATGATGTATTCAATTTTATTTTTTATAGTACCAAATGAAGAGATACACTTAAAAGTATTTTTGCCACAAAGGTAGATGATTGATTATTACTTAAAGAAACATCTGGAATCGTCATTAATATGGCACTATGCAGAAGATCGGAATTAGGGTTTGTTTAGGAAGGAAGGGGAATGCTTGAATGACAGTGTGGTTCCTGCATCAGCAGCTCCTGAGCTGCTAAGAACCTGGAACCACATTAACATTTAATAGAACAAGAACCCAAAACACCTCAACAATGAATTAACACAACTTACTGTAAAACTCCTTGTTACAGATATGCTTGAAGGCACTGAAGTAAGATTTTCCAAAGGAGCATTTCAGCACACAGAAGGCCATAAAATCTGTCCTCTGGTACCCATGAAGAGAGCCTGGGGAAGTGTCATACTTACTGGCAAATAGCGAGCAGGCACTCCTCAATGGTGTCCCTCTGCGCCTTAGTGAGGGACCGGCCCTTGGACAGCCTGTAGATCGTGTGAAGTGTTGAGTCAACCAGCGATGCATAGTGTTCGGTGCCGGAGAACAGGGGAGCGCACCGTGTCAGCACCGGCAGCACCGCTGAGCAGATATACCTGTTCAGAGCGAGAGCCATCTCTGTGACACTCAGAGCCGCCTGGGTACAGAAAATGTAAACCAATCATTTAGGCAGGACATACAATAGGACAGCCAGATCTGAGTTTACTGAGACAGGTTACTCCCACATGTTGCCATTTAAGATATTTTAAATACATTCCAGTACACCTACTCCACATTTCAGCATTATCTGGCAATTTTTTGAAACTGTGACACAAAATCAAATTGGAATTTTGGAAATAGGCAAGAAACTGCAAAATAAACCTGGTTCCATAAAGCAATATTTACAATTTTCCAGACACGTGGAATTTAGCCCAGGTTAAGTCATGACCGAAGCATTCTACAGAAAGGCACATTGTTGTTGTAATTCTTCTTTAAAAAAATATCTTTATTTGGTTTTCTTTGAGTCATATGTATTTCCATCAAACAGTGCATAAAGGCGCAAACACAAACTCAAATATCAGTTTTAAGCAGCAGAGGAGGCATGAACACACCCACAACCACCCACCCACTCAAGTAGAACACTGAGCAAGATGACAAAGTAATAGATAGGATGCACTTAAATAATGAATGTGACCACACCCCTACATATACTGCAACAATAGGTCATGCCAAGTGATTCACAGCTTCAGATGGGATGTGTATGTCGCAATATCTCAACCACCCTGCTCCCCCAGGCCTTGTGGAACATGTCTGGGCGCCCCCTACTCTTATATGTGACCCTCTCAGCTGCCATGTAAAGTCCATCCCTCTTCTCCACTCTTGCAGGGTCGGGCCACAGGCGTCCCCCCCAATGAAGTGCCGCATCACGCTTAGCCACCACCAGTTCCAGATTACAGAAAATGAGTTATGTCACTGGGTCATCTACATCTCCCAGTACACCCAGTAGGACATTTTTGGGATCAAGAGGGATGGTCTCGCCCACTGTTGTCCTAATTCTTAGGTAGAAGGTCACTTAAACCACTTTTCAACATCAGCCTTCTAAGGTAATAGCTCAATGGCATTAGATAGCAGATAAATGGAAATGAAGAAAGACCTCTGTGGATGGAAGAGCACCTCATAATTAGATTAATATGATATGCATCATCAAATTAAAAGTGACAGCTACGTCAGTATTGTTATCCTATCTTTGTCATGTAGCGCCTTAAAAGTGCAAATTTATAAAACCATCAGTCAAAACAAGATGCTATCAAGATCAGTAAGAAAACATTCTATGATATAGTAGCCACCACCAGAAACTTAAAAACAGAAAACACATTTTATTGGCATTCAAATGTGTTATCATCAAGAATACCAATGAAGTGACTGTTTATTGTCAATATACGCATTATTAACACCTTACTGTCTACTTGGTGAAAGTTTCCAACCTGGGAGATTCACGAAAGAACTCCACCTATCTAGCAACACTTTTTCCTTGGAGGCATTCTTCAGATGTCTGTCACACTTGTGTGTTACTAGCAAATGCAGATAAGCATTCTCCACTGCTATCACTTTTGAGAAACGCTTGAGTTGACCATGTGAGGCCAAAACTCAGGCCCTGATTTGAAAACGCCTGACACCCACTGTGAATGGAAGATATTTCATTGTTGTCGGCAGAACTGGAATATACAGTGCCACCATCTAGTCTCATTACAGTTTAAAGTCTACATTTGAGTCCCTGTGTAAACACTTATTTGCAGAGTAAGCAGAATTATGAGTTGTGTGCTAATCATCATATCTCCCTGCAGCTTTCCCTTGATAGATTCCAGCAAGCCAAACTTACTGACATTTACTGGGTGGACAAAACAAAAAAAAAGCAAAACATGAGTAAGTTGGTGTGTTAAAAACAGTTTCTGCATGTTATACCTTATTTTCCTCTTGAAAACTCAGAGTAAAGAGAATTTGCAGCTTGCCATTTTTGCCTTCTGTGGTAAATACCCCTCCCTATGCTGCCTAACTTGTACTTAGGGTATCAGTCTGCTATCACTACAAAGACCTGTGATAAAGTATGAACCAGAATTTTTCCTGTTCATGTGCTTGTGGAGGGGTATCAGATTTCAATTGCTCTATTTTGCCTTTTAGGATGAGAAAGAGCCTGGAGTGAAGAAAAAAAAGCATTTCCTTCTTGTGGCGCCTGTTTCATGGTTCAATTTTGCAGCATTTGTGAAATCTCTTCCAACAATTTTGGTTAGCCTCTCCCATTTTAAAAACATTTGGCTGCCAATGTCTTACGACTATGTTAAAGGCCTGACCAAAGAAAGCTGAGACTAACACTATAAATACACTATTTTTGACTGTTTTCAATAAGCCGGTATCAATTCCTGTATTTGAGCTATTTGGGGTTTGGAATCACCTAAGGTTGTGTCTACACTTATGAAATGAGTTTGAATTCGGAACCTTCAAACATATTTTCCACTACTGCACAACCTGCAGGATATTTACATTTCGTGCGCATAGCAGACTGAGGTGAAACATCTGTATAAAATAGTTTGGTAAGCTACTACAGGAAATTTGTAAGGTGAATGTGGAAGGTTCAATTGGTTTTGTAAGAATTTTCAGCGAACATTCTTATTTATACAATTGTTTTTGTTTTCTTGAAAAAAACTCTCATAGTGGAAGTTTTTGTTTCAGAAAAACAAAAAAAACAATGGACAAGACTCGCACAGGATTTTCTACCTGTGTGTGGGGCCTGCTGTTTGTTTTCCCTCCCTGGATGTGCCATGCCGTGCCGTGCATGGTGGAACCGGGAAGTAAAAATCACTGGCGGTCTCCTCGCCCTATATATGGCTGGGTTGACTATCTATCACTACTGTGACTCGGCGGCCCTGAAGCAGATGGGTCACCGCAACATGATTTCCAACCGCAAAACTAGCTTTGGCTGAACTGTTATAAACCTAGAGGGCCCCCAGCTGTAAATGAGGCATGGAAACCACAGGTCTGGTAGGGTCGGATCTCCCCCAATTTAAAGGCAGCGCTCTTCCTCTGCCAAACTCTAACGGAAGGCTGATCATTTTTCCCCTGTTGCCAGGTGATTCCAGTTAAAAGTTGGAACTGGTAATTCCAGTTCTCGACAGTGGGTTTCGCGTTGGTCCAAGTTTTTCTGTGGCGAAGAATGGTCACTCCAGTGTGACTCTGCAGTTAATCTTTTCTGTTTTCAAACTATGTGAGTATCTGTTAGGACCTTGTACTTGTGGATGAGGGTGTTAGTGTTCATTAGAATGTCTATCCTTTGAGGGCTACTACTTTTAGATCTCTTAACTGATAACCCATGAGAACTCTTCTTCATATTGGCTCTTAGCACTCCTATTCAGAGATCTACCTCTATGGCTTCCTGCATCCTTTCAGGATTTTTTTTATCCTGCTCCTTGTCTCTAGTGGAGCCCTCTACTTGTGCCTTTGGCATAGTCTAAGATTTAAGTGGACGAGTTCTCTTCCAATAGAGGTATAAACCTGTAAAATTATCTTTAGTAATTTTGTTTCCTTTCTTATGGGAGCTACTGTGATAAGTTTTTGTTTGTAAAAAAGGCTGCTGCGCTTGCTATTTTTCCTCAAGTACTCTTGAAAACGACCTTGTGGCTTCCAATCAACGGCAGACCAAGATACATGGCGCTCGAAGCTCTGAATTCCTGTTGAATTTGCTTCACAACTTCCTGAATAACATCCATGAATGGGGTACCATACACGGGACACAATATGTCTAATAAAATATACAGTGCAAAACAGGAATTGAAGGCAAACTACTTTAAATGTGTGCTATCGTGGAACTGATGGACATGGCAGTGGAAAAGGAATTGAAATGGTTGACGAGGTGGCCATATTTATATACTAGGCTGTAGTCACGTTGCATTGCTCTGACGTCAAGCGATGGCAACGTGACAACTCTGGGACATAAACAGGCACTCTCCATGCACCGTGGCAGTGTGTGAAACGTTTTGGTGTCATGCATCCACTCAGTGTCGAGAGCTTCCAGTGCAGCACCAAAGAACAAAGCGGTTGCAGTCCAACACCCTAGAACATATTTAGTGCCCCATAGGTGTTAATGATGTTCTAGGTTACTTAACTGTAATTACAGATAAGTGCTAATTAGGGATAAGAAATCCACGCAATTTGCTCTTGAGTAATTACGTGGCACTTATAAAAACGTATGCAAATTAATTAAAATGCGAATCCGTCAATTAGCACTATATCTTACCATGAAAAACGTCCTTGCAGCAATGTTTGACACAAGTTTGCATTTCGCAATATGAAAAGCATAAAACACAAGTGACACGAGCAACAGCTTCTCGCTCTCTGGCCATTCGTGTTATTATCATGCACTCACAGTAACATTTTGCCACAAACGATCAGTAATTACGTGAAATGGAGCAGAGGCATATAAGAAATTTTGCATAGCAGGCTTAATGCGGAATTCCCAGTGTAAATTAAACCTTGGCCATGCCTAGAGCAAATGCCTAAGGTTACTCATATTTACCCATAGTTACCGCAGGGTGATGTATTTAACATGTGTGGTAAATACCTCCTATTCCGGGATTTTGACTTGAAAATGAGGCATAACATAGGAATCAGTTTTTAACACAACACATTTCATGTTATGCCTTTTCCCATATTAAATATAGGTTTGACCAGCGAGACTTTATCAGGAAAAAAAGTGTGATGGCGTGATAACTATCACGCAAGTTGTAATTCACTTGTGTTTGCACAGTGATTGGAATACAGCCATTACTTCATAATCAGGGCTTAAATGTAGTGTGTCAACTTCATTATGTTATCTGAACTGCGGCCAATGGAGGAACCTCAAGCTCAAATCCCATCACCTATGAGGCATGATGGGATACAAGAGAAAGGGCGAGGACCATACAGCACAGTGCCAGCTTTTGTTTTCATTTATAATGCAGCATATCTGCTAACCTTGCCCTTAATTCCCTTTCTTTTTCCGTTTAAAAAGGTTTGAGAAAGATGTTTACTTGTCACTTTTCTTAACGTAGTGGCCATTTTGTTTGATGCTTTTGAAAATAGAAAGAAAATTGGTCTCTTTTAGATGTTAAAATGCCGCAAACATAATAGTTTTTACCACTGGAGTGCTCTTTTTTTTAAAATGAAAAGCTTATATACATTTTAAAATATATTTTTGGATAAGTGCTCTGGTATCTGGCACTTGGGCAGGACAATTCAGTGCTCATTACCACTGCTGGGAAGCAAGGTAAGAGTAATGATGGAGTAACAGAACAAATAGCAGTGGGCTAATTTAACATGTTTCAAAGCACTGCTTGTTACATTGTCAACTTTGCTCTGCACAGCTCATCAGAGCAGTAGTGCTTGGAAGAGAATGTCTTTCTCCAAGTTGCCACTCTTGAAATATCCTTTAGAGGTACTCTGCCAAAAAAAAAAGTGTGGCTGTAACTGCCAAACCACTTGTAGAGGGAGATCTAACCCTACTTGGCAACGGTCTGTTCACCTGCGCATGAGCTTAAGACATGCAGGAAGAAATCGAATTTGATATGCGTTATTTAAACACTGCTTTGCCTTTGCTACCCTGACTAAAGGCCACAAAGAGGTGGCCTGATTGGTGGAAGTCATTGGTTTTATCCGAGTAGAATTTTAAATACCATGAAAGTATGTAACATTCTTTTGGCAGTAGAGCATGTCAATGGGAAAACGGTCTGCAAAGAGAACCACCTGTTCTGGTGGAAAGTCAAAGGAACTTTAAGGATAAATCGTATGTTGGTTTTGAGGGTCAGTTTATTCTTGTAGAAGCCTCAGTACAGTTTCTATATCCAAGAAGCTTGCAACTTGCTTACTCTACTAGTTTATCTGATGGCAAATACGAAAGATGTTTTAATTGACTTTGAATGGATGCTCTACGAACAGGTTCAAAGAGGACCTTCATTAAAGCTGGTAGAGTGGTGCTAGCTTCAACCAATTGAGGACGTCTTGTAACTGGTGGGAAGGAGAGCTAGAAACATCTCATGAAGTCTTTGCTTATTCTTGGGAAGAATAAACAATATTAGCCTGGTTTTCATAGGTATCTTGAAATAGCAGCTAGATGTACTCTGATGGAAGAGTATTTTCGTTCTGAACTGGCTAGATGGAGGAAGTAAGGAGACAAGTAATGTGGAGGGATTCAGAGCACGTCCAAATATTTGGATTGAGCTTGTCCATCTAATACTTTTTAAGCACAATGTGCTTATCCACCAGTAAAATCTGTCTGCAATCATACGGAAGTTCTAAATAATCAAATCTTAATTCTAAGGAGCCCAGTGGATTGACTATAACAGATGGCCCTTCTCTCAAGACAGCAGATGGTATGTCCAGCTTACACTGGATCAGAGTTTCTTGAGAAGGCTCCCACCGTTGAGAGAACTAGTGCTGCCTAATCCAAACCAGTGCTGCTAGGATCATTATTCCTGGCTCTCTTATAATCTTGGTGGACACTGGGTTTCAAGTGAAATGGAGGACATGAGTAAAGAAACTTGCCATACTAGTACTCACCTTGAGACCTCAGGCACATCAACATGCTGATGAAAAGGAGACATTTGGCATTGTGACTGGTGGCAAAAAAGGCAATAGTGATGAGTAACATAGACAGAGGCCGGTCATCCATTTTCCACTTGTGGGAACTGTTGCATGCAGAGGGAGCCTGCACTGACATTACATATCTACAGTACATGCTAGGCTGAAATAATTATTTTTTGCTGCCCAAGAACACTGGCGTTGAGTCTCCCTTGACAATGAAAGGGTTCTAGTTTATACAAAAAATTGGTTTCCCCAGCACACACTAATGACAACATGTAATACATAAATAACAGATATCAACAATTCTTGTCTTTCCTTGTATTGGTTAGGTTTATTCTCATATGTTCTTGTCTGGTTCTTTTTTTAGCTTCTTTTTAGCCAACACATGTTTCGTCGCCCATGGCAGATGGCTGCGACTTCCTCAGGGCTGTTTTGTCGGTATGGTTAGTGTTATCTTTTAACCAGTTGTAATTCCATCCCGGTTTCCCCAAATAGTTCCTTGTCTTCGTTAGTTTTTTCTCTCCCAATCGTGTCGGTATTATCCCTTATAATTTGTTGTGATCCATTTTACAGCCTTCTGAGTGTTTGCTTGTGCAGCCTTCCGTCGTACTTTAATTTGGCCTCCTTCTCGAGCCAACTTAAATTTCTTTGTACTCAGCCATATCTTCACATAGCAGCTGCATTCCCAATCTGGCAAAAGCAAGATCAGGATGGAGTATTCAGGCATCAAAGAAAGCCAAAGAAGCTTGCTTGCTTTCTTTTAGGAATGTTCTAGGTTGTATCCTGTCCTCTTTAGCAAATTTAAAACAAAATTGGGGAGAAGTCAAGCTACTCTGTGATATCTAGCTATGATGGATGAAGGACTGGTAATTTCTATGTGAGTTTTTGCAATAGTGTTAACCCTTTTCCCCCATTGTATTTCATTTACGCTCTTCTTTATTTAACGGTATGGTGCAGGGTGTGATCAGGTTTCTGGGAACAACATTGCGCTACTTCTGAAAGAAGCAAGTTCAAATTCACTTGATAGATGAGACATCAGACAAAATGTCAGGCGTTATTGATTTTCTCTAACTTTCTCATCTCATATTCAAGGTTGCTCAAGTGGGTTTCTTCATTTAGGAAAGGCCTTCCTCCCAAAGGCGGTCAAGAATGGAGATGGTTCAATATTGTGGACTTTATTTGAAATCAAAAAGGAAGCATTGTTTCTCACTGGAAGGTTAAACTTCTGTAAAGCCCTCTCCATCAACGTATTAAAAGGCCCAATGTCAATGGTTGAGAGTCCGTTGGAGTAGGCGGCAGACTGAGCATCATCTGTAGCAAAGGCCTCCAGTTCTGGTGACCTAGCAAGCAAAGGGCTGGCTGTTTGCCTACCTTGTCATCACATCATCATTATCATCCTAACACCTTCTTTTATCAGCTGTCCGTATCGTAGTCTTTCCCATCATCTTCATCCTCTTCATCATCATCCCGTTATGTGCATCCTAGTAAGACATATGGCAGCACTGCTATTGGTGCTGCAGAGAATACTGGTAGAAGTAAAGGAGATGGTAAAACAGAGGATTGAGTCAGTATAGCAGCTGCAGAAACTGGTACCAGTAGCAGAGAGAGCTTTGTTCCAGACATTGATCTCAACACCTGAGGAGGCGTCCGTACAAGCTTCTAAAAAGGGAATTGCTGTGAAAATATCTGAATTATCCTTTCTAATGATGCTAATAAAGAAATGGGTACCTGTATGATGGAAGGCTATTGAGGCAACCACTCAGGGTTGGTGATGAAAGTGGATAATATGGATACCTATATCACTGTGAGTGGTATTCAAATTCATTATTGTCTTCTTTTTACAGAAATTGTAACTATTAACCAAAGTGTTTTTTTACCAGAACAAAAGTCTTCATTTTCTCCTCTTCCTCATCATGGCATTGGTAATCATCTTCCTCGTGTTCCTCTTTGTGAACAGAAGGAGGCTCCAGAAGGAATACATCTTGTGAATGTAATGCTGAGTTTCTACGGGATATCAGTAAAGACTGAATACATAAAGTAGCTGACCAACAGTGGAAATTATTAATGCAGATGACAATGTAGGTGCACAACTGGAACTGTGGCAACTGAGCAGGAGACAGTCGTTAACAATGCAGAGAGAACTATAGCACACAACGAGGCAGCAGGAGTTAGCAGAGCCCACACGGAGGTTAGCGGTTGAATTGCAACTGATGGATGGGAAGCTCACTCCAAGTCTTGAGGAGATGACTCCACTGTAACTGACGATGGAGCTGTCTGCTGGTAGAACTTCTGCACAGGTGACAAGAAAGAAACTGGATGGACCAATCAATTGTATCACAATGAGGTTGCAGATGCTGTAACCAGCACAGAAGGAAGATGTCCTGAAGCAGATGAGGTTTTAACTGACAATATAACAACCAACAGTTTGTCAGTCACTTGAGGTGTTGATGATCTCGTTGACGGCACAATTTTAGATTTTTTGACAGGAATTTGATGTCCACCAGTCACTGACACTTTAGGAATCCCATGTTTGAAGGCTTGTGCAGGTTCAAAATTGGATGCTGAAGTGGAGGGCTGCACAGAAGATGATTTGGAGCCAGCTGTAGAAGAGAGAACTGAACTCTGGGAATTAACAGCAGACACATAGGGCCATTGAGCTTTTAAAGGCAAATTTCCCCAAACATGAATGAAATGTGTTTTTTCTTCTTTTTCATCTTTGGAGAAGATGGAATTGAATAGACTGATCTCTCCTTCAAAAGTGCTGTGCCCAGTCTCCAGTTGCAGGCCTTCAGTGTTTTTGATGGAAAGGTGATGCAAATCTCACACTTGCGTGAATCGTGATCTAGGTGGAAAAAGCAGGTGCACTTGTTATGTAGATTATCTATGTGATCATTCTTTTTTTGCAGGTACTGCAGGATCTGAACAATGCGTCTTGGCTGAAGATGCTGTGATGTACAAAATCTCCAGATACAGTTGCTTTTAAATGAAACAAGAGTAAAAGGACCATCCTTTTCTGAGAATGGGGCTGATAGACTCCAGGAAAGACAGCACAATATGCAAAAAACTGTGAAAAATCAATCTAGGGAGCAGAGTCTCTCTCTCTCTCTCTCCTGAAGAAGATCTGGTAGTTGAACCCTCTGAAGGGAGTTGAGCTCTCTGCCTCTCCACCTCACAGGGCTTGGATTACGTAATGAGATTGACAGAATATATTTAGTTAATGGCTGTTTTCAATGTTGGTTGTATGCTATGTAAACATTGGTTATCAAAGATTCCTAGTTACCCGACTGAGACCAGTTCAGGAATCTAAATCAGTAAAAAATCATATGCTGAAGAAGTATCAACAACATAAAATCTTCTGGGGAATAGTAACTATTATAACTTTTGTTACATAGTGGGATAAATAGTAGTTTTTCGGGTCAGGGAAATGTCTGACTGCACCAGCGATTTATAAAGAACAAGTTACTTACCTTCAGTAACAATATATCTGTAAGAGACATACATTAGTTATGGATTCCTCACTTTAGAATTACACCCAGGCATCAGACTGGATCCGGCGAATTGTTTCTTCAGCAGTACCCCTGCGCATCGATAGGTGGCGTCGGTCGACTTCGCGTTCTTGTTGGGCTCGTGGTCGCCGGAATGACGTCACGGTATCTACTTAGACGCTGCCCTCGCGCTCTGACGTCAGTTCTTTACACAACATTCCATGCCAGAAGCGCAGTGCCATGCAAGACACTGACCACAGGTGCACAAAAACTAGGGCCCTGAAATGGAGTCCCTTACTCTAGAAGACAGTTCGCAGAACGGGGAGAATGGGTGGGGCGCTGAGGAATCCATAGCTAATCTATGTCTCTTACAGATATATTGTTACCAAAGGTAAGTAACTTGTTCATCTGAAAGAGACAATTAGTTATGGATTCCTCACCTTAGATACCCCAGCAATACCAACTCTGGAGGTGGGTCTGCGCAACAAAGTTCACACCAGAAAGTCCTGGAGAACCGAACGGACAAAGAAGCCGGCTCTCCGGACTTGGCTGTCCAGGCAGTAGTGTTTGGTAAATGTGTGCACTGAAGCCCACGTAGCTGCCTGGCAGATGTTGAGAAGAGGGACTCCACGTCCTAAAGCAGTAGTAGCTGCCATTGCCCTGGTGGAATGGGCACGCAACCCTACTGGAGGTTCCTTTTTCGCCAAGGAATAGCAGATTTTTAAACAAAGATCAACTCATCGAGAGATTTTCCGTTTTTGTACGGCCCAACCTTTCTTGGCGCCCAGGTAGCCAATAAAGAGTTGGTCATCCACCTGGAATTGTCTTGTGCGATTCAGATAGAAAAAAAGCGCACATTTTGGATCCAGTCGATGGATCTGCTCTTCCTCTTTAGAAGGATCCGGAAAGAAGGTAGGAAAAAGTGATGGTCTGGCCTATGTGGAAAGAGGTTACCAGAAGTCCTAGTGCAAAGGACAACTTTATCCGGATGAACAGCCAGGAAAGGAGGCTTAGAAGAAAGGGCTTGAAGCTCACTCACCCTGCGAGCAGAGGTGATGGCAACCAAGAAGGCAGTTTTCAAAGTTAAACGTCTGAGAGGACAATTATGTAATGGCTCAAAGGGAGCGCACATAAGATAAGTCAGAACCAAGTTCAAGACCCACTGGGGCATTACGAAAGGAATAGGAGGGAAGAGATGAGTAATGCCCTTAAGGAATCTATTTACAATAGGGGACTTGGAAAGAGAAGGTTGATCAGGAAGCTTAAGAAAGGCTTTAATGGCTGAGAGGTAGCCCTTAAGAGTGCCCAGCGCAGAGCCCTCCTGGGCCAAAAAACGAAGGAACAAAAGAACCTCAGAAAGAGGGGCAGAAAGGGGATCCACAGACTTTGCTGTGCATCATGCCACAAATTTGTTCCATCTGCAGGCGTATATTGTTTTAGTGGAGGGACGCCTGGCTGCCAAGATAAAGTTACAGACTTCGGGAGGAAGGTCGAAAGCCGCCAACTGCCGCCACTCAATCTCCACACAAGGAGGTGGAGGCTGGACAGGTTCGGGTGGAGGACCATCCCCTGCTGCTGCAACAGAAGATCCTCCCGAAGAGGCAGTCTGATCGGAGGATCGATGGCCATGTGTAACAGCTTGGGATACCTGACTTTTCGTGCCCAATTCGGAGCCACAAGAATGACTTGGGCCCCGTCACGCTTGATCTTCTTCAGCACTCTGGGCAGAAGTGGTATAGGTGAAAGGTGTATAGAAGACCGCAACTCCACTTGCGATGAAAAGCGTGCCAGCTTGGAAATTCCAATGCGCAGAACTGCGGATATTGTGCTTTCTCTTCGGTGGCGAATAGATCTAACTAAGGCTCTCCCCGCTGCTGAAAGAGACCTTGCACCACCTCCGAGTGAAGACGCCATTCCTGATCCATCATACACTTGCAGCTGAGTTCGTCTGCTCTGGCGTTCAGAGAACCTGCCAGGTGTTGAACCACCAGGGATATGCCTGATGTTCCAGCCATGTCCAAAGGCGGAGAGCCTCTTCACATAGGGTCCACGACCCCACCCCACCCTGTTTGTTGCACTACCACATGGCGGTGGTGTTGTTCGTGAACACCTGCACTATTCTTCCCCTGACAGAGGGAAGGAATGCCTTTAGTGCAAGATGAATCGCCCGAAACTCCAGAAGGTGGATGTGGAGCCCAGACTCCGCCGGAGATCAGAGCCCTCTGATCTCTACCTCTCCCATGTGGCCAGCCCACCCCAGAAGTGATGCATCCATCACCACTGTGACCTCTGGTTGGGGAAGAGAGAGATATCTGCCATTGACCCAATCCTGGTTCGTGAGCCAGCAGTGTAATTGTCGAGCAGCGCCCTCCGAGATCTGGACGCAATCGGACAGGTTCACTTGATGCTGTGCCCACTGGAACTTCAGGTCCTACTGCAGAGCCTGCATATGCCACCTGGCATGATCCACCAACAGGATGCAGAAGGCCATGAGGCCCAGCAGCCTCAGAGTCATTCTGACCAAAACCCAGGATAGAGGCTGAAAGATCGGAATCATAGCCCGAATATCCCAGACTTGCTGCTTGGGAGGACAAACCCGAAACTGCGTCGTGTCCAGAACCACTATGATAAAAAGGAGCTTCTGAGAGGGAATCAGGTGTGACTTCGGCACATTGATAGTGAACCCCTGCGAATGCAGGAGGTCCGCCGTAGGTTGGAGGTGGGAGACGACTGCCTGGGGCGAGCCCGTCTTCAACAGGCAGTCATCAAGATAGGGGAAGATTGAACCCCTGAACTGTGCAGATGAGCTGCAACCACCGCCATCACTTTCGTGAACACCTGAGGGGAGCTGGTAAGGCCAAAGGGGAGCACGGTAAACTGAAAGTGTTTGTGGCCTACCATGAATAGTAGGTAACGCCGGTGGGATGGCAGGACGGGGATGTGAAAATAAGCGCCCTGCAAGTTCAACGCTATCAACCAGTCTCCCGGGTCGAGGGCAGACAGGACCTGAGCCAGTGTCAACTTTTTGAACTTCTCCTTCCGGAGGAAGCGGTTGCCGTTCCTGAGATCCAAGATAGGACGCAGGCCCTTGTCCTTCTTGGGCACCAGAAAGTAGTGGGAATAGCAACCACGACCTTCTTCTGGGACAGGAACTTGCTTGATGGTTCCCTTGGCCAAGAGATCCATAATTTCCTGCTGGAGGAGGGCCAGGTGATCCTCCGACATGCGATGAAATTGAGGTGGCATGAATGGAGGGGTAGTCTCGAAGGGGAGGGAGTAGCCCCTGCGGACTATCTGCAAAACCCACCTGTCCGACGTGATGTTGAGCCAGTGGCGGAGGTGATGGCGAATCCTGCCGCCCACTGGCGATTGATGGGCTTGAAAGGCCGGACTAGGAGAGTTTGGAGACTGCTGCAGCGGGGGCGCTGGTGGACTGGCCCGCACGCTGGCCCCCTGACCCACTGCAGTGGGATCCACATGCCCGGCATCGCAGAGGCTGGACAGCTTGCACAGGCCTGTGGCTCTGGGCGGAACGTGGCAGGGCACCCCTTCCATAGCCACGAAAGGGGAGAAAAGCAGACTGCGCTGGGCAGGAGGTGGAAGTGAGGCCTAAGGATCTGGCCGTAGCCTTAGAATCCTTAAAACGCTCGAGCGCGTTGTTTGCCTTGTCGCCAAACAGGCATCGGCCACCAAAGGTCATGCCCAAAAGCATCGCTTGGACATCACCTGAGAAGCCAGTGGACCGAAACCAGGCGTATCGTCTCAGTGCTACTGATGTGGAAATCGTCCTGCCCAGTGAGTCGGGGGTGTTCAGCCCACACCAGATGGTGAACTTTGCTGCATCTTTCCCTTCGGCAACAGCATGGGAGAGCACGGTCCGGGTTTCCTCCGGGCACTGTGGCAGCACCTGTGCAACCGTGTCCCATACCGAGTGGGATTAAAGGCCCAATAGACATGCGGTGTTCATCGACCACAGTCCCAAGCTGGAGGAAGAAAACATCTTCTTCCCAAGGTGATCCAGCTTCTTGGATTCCCTATCAGGTGGTGTGTTAGGGAATGCGCCTTTGAACGTTGAGGCTTGGACTACCAAGCTCTCTGAGGTAGGATGGGAAGAGAGGAAAATGGGGTCGCCCGGGGCCGGGCAGTGGCATCGGGCAATCATCCTGTCCACAGGAGCCCCTGTGTTGAGCTTTGACCAAGTGCCCAAAAGGATGTCAGTAGGGGCCTCATTGAACGGCAGCAGGGGCTCAGAAGAGGCCGCTGCCGGCTGAAGCAGCTCGGTTAGGTTAATCCTGACCGCCACTATAGGAAGCTCTAGGTTTAAGGCCTTGGCGCCCTACGCAACACCACTGCATAAGACGCACCCTCCTCCATAGCCAGAGTAGGGTGAGAAAGCATTCCAAGGTTTGGGGAGGTGTCCAGACCACTGGCGTCACTAAACTCCTCTCTCCGGTCCGGTTCCTCTAACTAGTCTGCAAGAGGGTCCACAGACCCCTCCCAGTTCTCCTCACCCTCTCCTGGTAGCCAATCAGGGTGGTAGGAAATATCAGGGGAGAACAGGGGTATAAAAGTACCAGTCGGTGCCAATCCCAACATCGGACGAGCTTGGTCTAGCTTCGTGTTATCAACGAGGGGGAGGCTGGGGCCAATGACGGCTGGGACACAACCGGCGTCGGAGGCGGCGGTGGTGTCGTCAATGGATTCGGCACCGGAGGAGGTGTCACGAGGTCAACCAGCGCCAAAACAAATCCAGGCCTAGATCCTTGGGGGCCCTGCAGCGCTGGAGCAGAAGCTGCCGGCATCGAAGGCCTAGAGCCCCCAACCAAGTCCGAGGGGCCCAAGGGCGCGCCGGCGGAGTCAGGCTACCTGAAGATGGAGTGCAAGACTTCGTAAAAGCTTCGAAGGTTGGGAGGGGTCGCTCCTGCTCCCGAAGAGGGAGGGAAGGCTGGAGTCGACCCAACATACTCCGCGGGCGGAGCCGGATGACTACCTTCTGTTTCCCGTGTCCCATTGGGCGACGAACGGTGGGAACGCGAAGAGCAACAATGCTTCTTCGCCTTCTTATTGTACTTCGACTTACCAGAAGACGAAGACTTCGCTGAAGAGTGGCGGTGTTGGCTCCGCGACCGGTCCCGCGACCTCCCTCTCAACCGGGACCGCACACGGCGCGGAGCAGACTACTGGACCTCGAGAAGCTTTTGGGACCACTCCTGCAAAGACTTTGGGTTCATGTCTCGGCAGTCGGAGCACGACTTCGGGTCGTGGTCGCGCTCCAGGCGCCAAAGACACACGAGGGGCGGGTCCGTGACCGACATCAATTTGTGACAGGAGTCACAAGCCTTGAAGCTGGTCCAATGTGACATTCCTCCATGCACCAGGAGTCGATTGACTCATAAAAGGTGATGACATAAGTCGCAAAAACTGAGTCAAAAAGTGACTCGAGGTACCGCTCTCTCTTGATCTGCGCTGGCTGGCGCAGAAAAAGAAAGAACTGACGTCAGCGCCCGAGGGCGGCGTCTAAGTAGATACCGCGACATCATTCCGATGACCACAACGCCAATGACGAATGCAGAGTCGACCGGCGCCACCTACAGATGCTCAGGGGTACTGGTGAAGAAAAAATTCTCCGCATCCAGTCGGACACCTGGGGGTAATTCTATGGTGAGGAATTCATAACTAATTGTCTCTTTCAGATACAGGAGTTAACCTTCTCTTTTTCATATTCTTTGTTAAGGGAGCAACATTGGAAATAGAAGTGTAAAGAATAAGAATTGTAGAGGCAGGGTTTGCAGAGAGAAATGCTGGGTAGTGATCATAACGTCAGATGCTGGAGTTGACCTTCCAGTGATTAAAAGTCAATCTTTACTGTGCACTGTGTCATTTCTTTTATTGAATCACTTTCATGAGGATCTGGTGCAGCTGAAGAGGCAATGGCACTGGCCAATGACGAGTGACGGTAAGCAGCCATGCAGAGGATAAGGCACACACTGAGCCCCCAGTTATGGGTTGGGCATGATTTGGTGCAGGAATCCTGCAGCCAGTAATTACCAATACCACAGGGTTGGGTAGTTTCATGATTTGGGATTAACGCCTGATTACAAACTTTTCTCCTCTGAAAGAAATCGGAATATTGTCAACGAATTTTTACAGTTTTTCAGTCATTATCAGGATTTTATACCCATTTGTGTTTCCCAAATACTTTCTTGGTAAAAATATGAAGAGGGAAATTACCTGATGAGTAGGTGTCCTGCTCAACTTGCACTCCAGAATTGGGCGCAAACTCTTGTTTGCACTAGAATTGTGATCTTCAACAAACTCGGAATAAGAATTGGAAATTGGGAGCCCTGGGACAAAATGGATGACCAAGTCATCTGGACAAAATAAAATGGGATTTATGGTGAACAGGCAAGGACAGACAGGTGAGAGTGGGAAGATGAAGGGAACGTGGTAAATTCTTTTTTTTTTTTTTAAAGTAGAGGCATGAAGGGATTTGTCATACAGATCAAAGGTTAATGCCCAGTGTATAATATTCAGCTCGGTCTGGATAACGCATATGGGTTAACAGTGCAATACCAAAGTTTTTTGTGTGAAATTTTGAGAATATTACACAAGGTTACATGACATTATGTGACTGGGATAAAATGTAGTTCGTTGGTAGCTTGTGTGAAATTTTCATGTAATGGTGTACCTCGTGTAAAATGTTACGAAGATGCTAACAGGAGATCTGGTTCGAGCAGGATATATCTGATCAAATAAGTCCCTAAGTGTACAAAAAAAGAAGATTTTTTTTTTATTTTAGCATAAACGCCAATTTCTTGAATTTTGAATATTTTTCAGGTGCAAGTAAAATTTTACATGGACTTAGATAATGTATGTGGTGTTACTAGAACATCCAAGAGTAGTTGCTACAGGGAAATACCTTATTGTTGAGAAAGAATTTCAAGATTTAACTAAAGATTGAATCTGATGCATTTTTTGACAGCCAGTTTGGATCTGTAATTGAAGCTTTTGGCCCTACAGTCCAGTACACAGTATTTATTGGATGCATGAACATGGTGTCCTCCAGGTCCCAGCTTCCAGCTACCCACTTGCTCTTTGTGCCTGCACCTTAATGATAGGTGACTGAAAGCTTGATTGGCTTAGAAGATTTATTTGAGCTTTATGGTTAGCTAGCAAAACCGGTGACAATATGTTAAGCATGGAGTGCACATGTCATGATCTCCAGGTGGCGTTTAAGGGGCTGTTTTGGAGATTAATATATTTAAGGGATAAGTATGTTGAAAAAACATGTAATCAATGCTGAAATGCTGGTTGTCAGAGGAGGTCAGTGCAGGGGTGGCAATAGAAGAAGGTGATTGGCGTGGAATTCTACATCAGCTTTCCCACTCATCAATCTCTCACCAGAAGCTTACCACACTCTCCAGATACCAACACTCTAACATGTAATTGTAGCTTTTTCTCTTCCCTCCTATTACCTCTTACTCTACCATCGCTTCCACCACAAGTAGATTTTTGGATGCCTTGGGAGGCAGTACTGTGTGGTGGCCTTAATTCTTCTTCCATGAGGTTACAGTGCCTGCACTTGACAGCTGGTTCTTGGTGATATGCCAACTACGAGTCCTTTCTTTACTGTTGGCAAGTCTCAAAGGAACATCGCACTGAGGGGCTGGTAACTGGTTACAGGCTGAAACTGCTCCACCTTTTGCATTGAATCAATTGATAAGAGAACAGCATGATGACCCTACATAACACGGGGTAAGATCCCCCATTAAGCAGATGCATATGCTCCCTCACCTCCCACCAATGCCCTTAAATGACAGGCCTTTCATGGGTGCTGACATGCTATTAACTCTCCCATAGGCCATGTCATTACAAGCAGCAACTAGAATATTTTTCTGAAGGTTATGCCAAGCATGTTCAATTGAAACTGGACTGAATACATTTTCCAGCTAAAGAAACAACGAAAATGATCCTTACTGCAACACACTCAATATCAGAGTAAAACCACCCTGCAACTCATTCAAAGCCAGTGACCCCATTCTCCAGCTCAAGAAACAGCCTGGCTGCACTAATTCTCCATCTCAACAAGTCCACAGTGAACCATTTCTCAAAATAAAATAAAACACCAAAGTGAAATGAATCTCCAACTCAATCAAAATCAGTGATCAATTCACCATCTTGAATCAACACTAGAGTGACCTACCCTCCAATTAAATAAAAGTGATAGTGAACCCTTTTTCCACATGAATCAACACTAGGGTTATCAGATCATCAAACTGAACTATAACCAATGTACACATATTCTCTTACTCAACTAGCACTGTTGTAACTCCATTCTACAACTCAGTTAGCCAGAGTGACTCTATTATTTCACTCAGGAAAAAAGGTAACTCATTCCCCACCACTATCAAAACAACATTCAACCAATAACCCATCTCAATCAAAAGAACATCTCTCCATTTCAATCAAAACAACATCAAACCAGTTCCCCGTCTCATGCAAAACATCTAAATCAAAAGAACACCTTTTCATTTCCTATTTCAATCCAAACCATACTGAACCTATTCTCAAACACAATCGTAACTGGACAGAAACCATTCTCTGTGTCAATAACCAGAGCATCTTGAGTATTCCGCTTTATAAATTCCCGAGGTAATACGTTCCCCATTTAAGTCAAACATATAATGTAGCCATTCTTTAACTCATTTAGTAATGAGATTGAACGCAGTCTGCCGCTAGCTGCATGGATGTTAACTGCCGTGATCCCTTCCAATGTTTTCCTGGCAGTGCACAGTACCCATGCTGCCCTGCCCACAATCTGGATATTGCGAGCAGGATTTTTTTTCAGAAATGGAAATTACAGCTGTACTCTGTCTCCATGGAATGCTCTGAAATGCACGCTTCGCACCACTAATAACACCCCACAGCTCATTATTTTTTCCCCTTGGAGGAATGAATCAGCAAAGATCTATAGTGGCTTGGGACTGCAGGGAAGCTGCACTGCTAGCAAGAACACTGCAGTTTGTTTTACAGTAAAGCACTGATGACCCAATGTGTTTGACTGCCCTTTCCGAGCACATGAATTATTAATAGCAAACTTGCCTGCAGCTCACACTATAAAGTAACTGCGGCTCCTTTATGTGCTAATAACATATGACACAAATGTCTAACTCAGTGATATTCCTTGCATATACCTTCAAGGATGAAAGAATGGACTGCGACCTCTAGCATAGATGTTACACACAGTTTATCGCAACCGATCCATAAAACCACTCAACTTACTCACAAGCATAAACTCTCACGAGTAAGAGCCTAAACAGGGGAGTTAAAGATGGAAAAATGACCTTCATCATGATTCTGACTAAACCTAGCTCTTGTTCTCCATCCATCACAACTGGCTGGGGATGTCGCACAGCACTTACGAATCAACAAGGGAAATTGGAATGGAATGGTTAGCGATGCATGGGTAGGTCGCGGACCCTGCATGAGGCAAGGGGAAGCACAACCTAGATGCCCTGAGAACAGTTTTGCTACCATATATAGGAAATGAGAACCTAGATATTAGTATTTAGCTGCTGATTGCAGGAACGTGGTTCCTGTTCAGCACATGAAGATCTGTGATTCGGGAACTCAGGGATTCTGCCATCCAGTATAGGACCAGGGAACGGGTGATACCTGCCACTGACAACCCTACAAATGTGGATTATTACCAAAGCATCTTGAAGACCCATAGCACTTACGGTGGTAGCATGTAAAGCAAAGTTCAAGATACTTTATTAAAAACTCTCATGATATTTAGAGAAAGAATGGATAAGTGCACTCTGGAGTGCTATGAGGTAATATAGGCTTCGGACTAGAATTTCCAATACCAGAGGAACCACTTAGCAATGAGTAATTGGTTGTTTGCATTTTCATTGGTATGGAAGAAACATACAGCCTGATCTGCAGGGCGACCTCTTCGAAAAACTGCTTGGGATTAATGTCAAAGAGGAGATGCTTCAAATGTCTTAGGTTCTTTTAAAGGCGAGAACGGGTCAGGTCAAAGGGCAGGGTCAACTAGCCAAAGTGTATGATAAGAAACAGGAACTTCTCCAGAAATAGCCTGATCCGAGTGATTCTGATGTGATGATCAATAGTATATTTAGAGAACTTGTGGGAGCTGGCTGACAAAAATAGATTATAGTGTGATCTGGGAAGAAACAAGAAGTTGGAAATTATTGGTAACCAACTGGAGATCAAAGCCTGTAGCTACATGTTTATGTGAAAGGGTTGGCCAGAATGTAGAAGTCCTTCAAATGAGGTTGAATTTATGAAGGGTATTTTCTATTTGAGTATGTGGGATTCATTCCAAGTCAGATCATGGATACTGAATAAGCAAATCATGCAGAACGTTTTGGCTTTAGGCGATCACACAGTGATGTTGCAAGATCTACAAAAGCTATTATTGAGTACAACCAACTAGATGAAGGATTTGTCTCTGGCCAATACAAATTAGTGAGGGAATGTCTTGAGGCAAAGTGAAAGCACTCTTGTCATTTAGTAAAGTGTGGACCAAGGGGCTAATTTAGTTTTCACAGGGCAAACAAGGTCCAAAATTAGAATGCTGAGATTAGATTTTCAAGATCAATTGACGATCTCAGTCTGCATTGTGGACAGCAAGTCCTGATATTTCAAAGTGTGTGCCATCGACAGCAGGGCAGAAGGGAAATAGTAAGAAATTGGCCAGGTTTATGCCAGTGGTACATATGGCATTCATGCCTACTAAGTGGCCATGAAACTAGCAGTTTATGGTGTTATGCTTTGTAATGTATCCCAATATAGGCCTGGGTAGTCACCTAACCTTTCACCTACATTTCCCTGCCAATGTACTACATAATGGTTATTTGGTTTTGACCTTTTATCTAGTTATGGTGCTGCATAAATGTGGTGTGGTTTTCCCAGAAAACTAGCCTCATTTATTATGCATGAGGATTCTCAGAATCACAGCAGGATTACCATCTTCTGCATAATAACTACGTATAAGGGTCTTCCCTTTTGTCATCCTCGGCCGACATGACCCAGCAAGGTAGAACCCCTGAGGGTTCCTTTTGGGTATATATACACCATATCTTTGCTGGGACAGGCAGAGGAGAAAGACTTCCATGCTGTAACACTGACGCGAGATGCTGAGATTCCTTCACGCAGACACTCCAGCTCGCAGAGAGAGGTCTGACATCAATTGCGGGGTGTCCATCTCAAGACCAAGACGGGCTCCCACAGTCTCTCACTTCAGGTAATGGGATTGGCTTCAGCCTAGGGGGATTCTTGGCTCTAGACCTACAAACATGCTAGGTACACTTAGGGACATCAAGTTAGGGTTGCATCGTAGGAGTACGCATTATTACTGTCATGTATTTATATACCTGCCTGTATTCAGTGTTTCAGCACTATGGTAGGAATCTACCATCCATTTACTCTATTGGTACTTATAATCCTTTATATCTGCTTCTGTCTTATGGTTGTTTCAGCACACCTATTTTACACTAGAATGACGCTGGTTCAATAAATGCTAATTGAAAACGTCCCCACAGTTTATTCTGTGTACCTCTTTGAGACAAAAAGCGGACAAGTGACTGAGCGAAAATTACTGTACGGTTATCATAATCACTGATGGGACAGAGTTGTCATGTTCTATAGTTGCCAAGAACTATTCTCTCCTTGGTAAGAGGAGTTTACAGTGGCATTGTGAGCTAGCTAGGTATATAGGCGAACTTATCTGATGGGGGTGTCTGGAATCAATCTAGACACCAATCCCACAGTCTTTCTCGTCTAAACGCGCAGATCCTATATAGGTTTATAAGAACTACATGACAGTGGTAGACTTATTCCTAAAACCAAACTGGACAATATTGAATCACAGTGTAGTTTGTGAAGGACGTACTAGTAAAAAATATGGATATTGTGCAGAATATGAATCTAAAATGGGAAAGCCAAATTAACTGGGAGCATTTTTTCATGCAACTAAGGCAAGGAGACTAGAGATATTATACTTCAATAAAAATAGCTAATAGATCCTTTAGTAATATGGCTGCTGCCAGAGCAGTTTTTCACTGGGCTCCAATCTTGATTGGAACCTACAGCACTCACGCCTTAGCAAATCATCTTTAGGCATCACTCACAGCAGTTACTTTACAGTGTCTTTGAATGTACCTTTCTGGCTCATGCTACTGAACATGTTGTGATCTCTCAACTATTGTAGTCTCTTCAAGTAAGCACTGGGTACTCTGGACGCTAAAGAACAAGTTACTTACCTTCAGTAATGCCTTGTCTGATAAACACTTCATCTAGCTGCAGATTCCTCTCCTTAGAATTAACCCTAGGTGTCAGATTGGATCTGGACATTTTGGTGAGCAGTACCCCTGTGTGCCGGTAGACAAGATGATGGACTGGCCTACGCGGAAAGACTTCCGTTGGCAAGAAGGGTGCTTGAGTCCGAAGGATCAGCTTGTTGGGAAAGAAAGACACGTATATGGAGGCTGAGCTGACAGCGCCTACAGTTAACTGACCCTCCAGGCAGATGTAATTGCCGTCAGAAAGGCCATCTTGATGGTGAGAATCCTTAGAGGGCAAGCATGATGCGGCTCAAAGGGAGCACACATCAGGAAAGTAAGAACCAAATTAAGGTACCATGGAGGCATAACGAATGGATTCGGTGGAAATATGTGCTGGAGAGCTTCAAGTAACCTAATTACAATAAGGGACTTGAAGAGGGAAGGCTGACCTGGTAGTCGCAGAAAAGCGAAGATAGCAGATAAGTAACACAATGGAGAGCCCTGCTGGGGACAAACTACAAGACTTGGTAAATGGGGGCACATAAGGGGTCGACCTGTTTGGCTGTGCACCATGTAACAAACATGTGGCAATGACCGGCGTATAACATCTTGAAAGTGATGTATGGAATTAAGTAAAATTTAATTATTTGTAATACAAATTAATGTTAGATTCATTTTAAAAACTAAAAACAAACAATAAAATGTTTAAAAATAAATTTATAAATATGTTTTACATATAAACAGTTTTTATAACATCTTAAATGTCTTCATATTTTTTAATAGTTTAAATCATTTAATTTATGTTAATATTACTTCCTATTTTTCAAGTCGCCGTCACCCTTATTTTCCACGGAAGGATGTTGCAGTACCAGTGGTTAGCCATGTGTGGTGCTGCACTTACTCCAGCTCTGAGCTTGAGTACCGTAGTCACTTTTTTAGGTCCTTTTTGGCTGTTGTAACTACAGAAGGACAGGTTGTGAATAGCAATGGACTTACTCTATTGTGGATGAGTGTATGTCCCTCCCTAAACCCCTCCTTTAGTAGTCGTCATTTTCCATGCACCACCCCTCTGTTCCTCCCCATTCACTACTAAAACGTATACTTATATGTGCAGAGATCTCTGCAGTCGGGGCAGAGATCTTTGCAGGTAAAAGACAGGAGAGGCAGGGGCGTAGACCTCAACATGTCGGTACGGTAGTACTCTTGCAATAATACCAAACGTACTACAAAATATAGCATGTTACCAGGTCCCCCATGAATTTTTATGCTTTGCTCTGAAACTGTGCGACGTTCTGCACATTACATCAATTTCCCTTGCTCCTGATCTTCTGCTGCATCTAAGCCTTCTTTTCTGTCTTTTAATTACCACTGTACATTGGATTATTTGTAAAGCACTAGGGGCCAGATGTACGACCATTCACTTTTGCGAGTCGCAAATAGCATCGAATTGCGATCTATAAAGACTCTCATATACTGTGATTCCACATAGCAGGGGTCTAATAGCTTCTAGATAAAACAGGTTCATATACGCTACTACCCATCTCACAATACTTGCCAGGATTATGACTGTTCAGTGTCTGAAGTACCGTACACAACAAACAGTGGAGTAGGTGAATACAAGTTCTTGAATTGGACCAATAAAAAAAGTGCCATATTTACACCCAACATTTGTAGTGTCTTTCTTGGTTGGTGCAGATGAGTATTTTGAAATCGAAAAAGGCAACAAACCTGTCTGGTTGATATGAAAACCACAGGGATTGTTGGTTTAAATATCTATGTTCATGTTTTGTAAAGCACTCACCCAATCTTCGTCTTTTAGAAGTTTCATACCTTTGAATTATATATATAAAATATGCTTCAAATGTATGAAAGTTCTAAAAAAAAACAACCATACATCTGTCAATATTTAAAAAAAATACCAGCTTTTTCAACCAATTTAAACAAATATGCAAATTATACTTCACAATTTATAATAAATGACACAAATATTTTCTCAATTGTAAACGAATGTAAAATAAAACATGCATTGTGGTCCAAAATGAATATGTAAATGAATAAATCTATCTTACTTTGGGTTGACTCTGTGACATCGACTTGGAAGCTAGTTTGAAAATTAGGATTCAGCATAAATACCTGACAACTTTTTTCAGCAACTCGAATGCCCGACTGCCATGATTAACATGCACAGCTTGGAAGTTTACAGAGCCCATAACTCCTGATCTGAGACTTACTGTATCAAGGGAGGCAGAGGCTCTTAAATCAGGTAGGAATGCGACCTCCAGTAGGTGAAGGAGGACGCTTTGGTCCGTAATACCATAAACACGATCCAGGAACAGCACCATAGGCGCCTTGTGCTCAGGACAGAAGCTGGCAGACATGTCGGGTTCAAAGACGGAACCATCTGAAAAGAAACAGAAATCATTTTACTACAATTGTTACACCACACAAGGTACTCAGACACATGAGCCGCTCAGACTGCTCAGTTCACCAGTGTTTTTACAGGAAGTACTTCCTCCACCCAGTAGGAGGATGGCTCACCATTTTTGAACTTTCTAGATGTTGCGGGAAAAATGTTTCCCAATATGTGGCTCCAACCAGCATGGCTGGAGCCCAAGTATGGCAATAGCATTTGAGCAAGTATTCCAATCACGCATATGCACCATGCTGGAATTGCCATACCATCACATCACAAGCATGCATACTGGAAATATACTCCCATACTGGGGGTACACATTTCCAGTAGCCATATTATAAATACCATTGATGTGCTGAGAGCTATCTTAAAGCTCTCTGTGCAAGACTTCCATTGTTTGCATGGCAGTCTTGCACAGACCTGGTGTGGTCAGAAAAAATGGGTGATCGGCCACTACAAATTCAGTCAAATGGCATTTCTGATGGCATCACAGCTACCCAACAGTAGTGAAGCGAAAGGTGAATCCTCCATAGGAATACACCTTTCCTTCATATCCTGCATCAGCAGGGGAAATGCAAAGGTGGTTGCATGTGTCATAATACTGTGACAGATGTCCCACAACTGTCAGCCCTGAAATTATGACCAAATTTGAGTCAGAAAGTAAAAGCCATGGACTGAAAAAATGCTTTTAGTTTTTGTAGTTTTCTGGACATCAGAACCTCTTGCTTTTCACAGCAAGTTACACAGGGGTCGGCATTTCTGTTATATTTATTTGCATGATGCTCCCACTAAAACCTTTTCAATCAAACGCACTGAATTGTCAGTCTAGTGTGGAGGAAAACCAGCAACATATTACAGAGGAGGCTCTCAATATAATATATAGGTTATTTTACGAACCCATGGGTGCATTTCGTTCAACACATGTAAGACTGAAAGCATATTGCTGGGCTCTACCAACCTAACAGCAGATGTAAGGGGGAGAGGAGTTGGCCTAATGGCTAGGGCGGTCAACCTCGAATATGGAGAATTGGGTTCGAGTCACGGCATTGACGATGAACATCCTGTGATTCTGGGCAAATCACTTTATCTCCCAGTGCCTAACAAAAATGAATGTGTCCTAATGTAACGCAACTGGTGCTATGTAAAGCGCTCTGATACCCGATACATTCCTCAAACCTCATGTGGCTGTATGTAGTGTGTAAAAGTGATTTGAGTAAAATACATGAAATAAGGCTCTTTCCCTGATTCGCTATGATGGGCATCCTAGTTGGAGAACGGATTATGTCTCACTGAAACCTTTTTTATAAAGTCTACCACAAACCTCAAAAGGAAGACTGCAGGTGTTACAAAATGTGTCACTGCCCAGCAGGACAGCACCGCACCGAATCTCTTTTTTTTATATTGTATTGAACATGCATAATGTTCTGTGATAAATATAATAAAGCAGGATCCCTTTGTTGAGTTATTAGTTGTAGAATGTAGATTTTTGAAGCAGTTGACTTAATGTACAAAGGACAGATAAACATCAAAGGTGGCACCCAGACTGCAGATGAATCTGAGAGGGTGTGTGATGGGCTTACATATTGATGGAGGCCACTTGGAGTAGAAGACGGTGGTGGCAACTGAGGCAAGTAGCATCACCTGCCTCTGAGGGGCTAAGCAACAGGCAGGTGGCTTGCGTCTGGATATGGCTTAGGAAATATGCGACTTGGAAATGGCTCACAGAGCCAACCTTTACCTTTTAGAGCACCTGGCCTTTCTACACATACATCGAGTATTCAAGATGATAGCTGCTGAGTATGTGTGTGAGTGTTAAGAGACAGGACTAGGATAAGCAATAAGGCCAAACCCTGAGTCACCTAGCCTGCTGTTGGTGACTGAGGGGAGGGAAGTTCAGGCCATTTTTAGGTCCCAGTTACAGCCCGCTTTAGTTGAGGACCTCTTGTTTTCAATATATTACTTAAACACAGATCATGCATCAGGTCAGTACCTTGTTCATGATTGGCTAGCTTTGCTGGTTAGCTCATTTGCTTAGTCCTGATGTGATGCATTTTCTCTGTATTCTTGTGTTTGTCCCATCAACAAGCATTTCAGTCTCAAAGTGTTTTGACTGGTTGATGTATTTATCAGCCCCTGCAATTCAGTGCGTGTGAAGGACTACAGGTGTCCTCTTGCCACCCCAGCCTTCTCACACATTTTTCACCATCTGCTGTGATCCATGCCAATGTACAGCAACACATCAAACCCCCTTCCTAGTGTGTTAGTTCATCTGCTTTATCTGCCTGGAGTTCTGATGTGATGTCCCTGGTAAATGGCAAGTCCTGACCATATGTTTGCTCCAGGCTCCGTGGGCTGCATAGGCTTTAATAACATTCCAAAGGCAAACATGATTCACCTTTTTTCATTCCAAAAGTATTATTGAGTGATGGCAGAACTAAGAGTTCATTTTCCTGTAATATTTTTACCACGTATAAATGCTTCCTCAAAACAATATAGAAAATAACATTTACGATGGCCTGATACAATGTGGTAGTCATCTTTGGTATAGAAAATAAAGGGCCAGATGTACGACCATTCCAAATTGCGACTCGCAATTTGCACTCAATTGTGAGTTGCAATTTGGAATGTACAACAGTGTCAGAGACACTAATTGCGATTCCCAATGGGTCGCAAAATGTGAGGCTCATGTATATTAATAAGCCACTCGCAATTTGCAACCCTATTGGGAATGACTGGCCCTCTCAGGGATGGTGGCCTGCTGGGCTCAGCAGAACTCCATGTCTGGGACTGCTTGTCAATAAAGCAGTTTTTTTTTAAAATGAACGTTTTCGTAAAACATTTTAAGGCCAGGTAGTGGTCACTGAGACCACTGCCTGCCCTTAAAAATATTTTTAGATCCAATCACAAAGGGGAAGGGGTCCCCTGGGGACCACTTCCCATTTGCGACTCTATTACCACCCTCTTGAAGAGGGCGGTAAATTGTGATTGTTTTGTGACCGCAATTGCGGTCGCAAAACATTCATACATGGCTAGATACTTGCTATTAGGAAGGGAACGCCCCTTCCTAATAGCGAGTCAAAAAACACTATTTTGTGAGTCGCAAAATAGTGTTTGTGCATGGCCATGTAGGAATTTGCATGCGCAAACGGGTCGCAAACCCGTTTGCGCACGCAAAAACTGGTCGTACATCTGGCCCAAAGTTCAGCCATTCTTGAACGCTATTTTCTATATTTCTAAAAAATGCCTGCTACATTGATTCTACACGCAAAATAAAGGCTATCTAAGAATTCAATATAGCAATCCAAGATGGCTACCCACTGCTAATAGCTTTGTCAATTTTGCACTGCAAATTTAGAAGAACCAGCAAAGCCAATATCATCAACAAACACTGGCAAAGTAAGACCAATTGGCTTGCTCGTACTGTGCCATTGTCACCGTATCATAAACAGAAATCAAGTTTTGTCTATGATGTTAAGAAAGACTTCAAGAAGAAGTGCTCTGTGATTTGCAGAGCAACTACTTGATGCTTAGTCATCACCATACATCTTCCCACTGAATGTTCTTCATGGTGCTTCCACTCTATTTTGTGTAATCAGCAACAGCCACCTAGTTGGCTTTGAATTTATACCTAGTTGCCTTTCCATCTCAAGCTATCTAAGCACCGAGTTATGAAGGTCGCATGATACACAAGACTGTGCTAGCTATACATGGGATCAACAGAGAGTGCGTTTCAAATATTACCTTTGTTAAACGCTGGTAGTTTGAGTGGTATGCTGATGATCCCAACCAAGTCGTCTGTTGGCACCAAAGAACGGAGGATGGACCTGATACGGATTGCCTCACCTTTGCCAGCCTGGATGAGCTGTAGACAGAATTTCACAAACATGTTTCATTGGTTTTAAGACTTTTGGAAATGACATCTCTAAGAGTTTCCCATGTGTGCACTTTCAACTTCTCAATAAGTTCAGAGCAGGGCGCACGGCGCCATCAATATAAATAACAAGGTAATGTTGCAATAAACACTTTTCTGATTTTACATCTGAAATGAAAGCACTTGAGTATGACGCTTATCTGGAATAATCAGCAGGGAAGATATTTGTTGAAAACATGGTTCATTGACTTGATTTTGTAACTCTAACAATTCTGCAAGAGTTTTCTGTGTTTTTGGGTTGGTATCTTCAAGGTGGGTGAAACGGCAATGTACAACTCAGTGCTGAAAAGTCCACTTTAAAAGAAAAAACTACCTCTACTCCTTCAGTTATGAATGATATATAAAACTTGCAAAACTTTGTGTGATTTTTTATAACGTGTACAAAATGTTTGCTTTTGTAAAACTCCTACATAAATACTATCAATTCTACACAGTCGGGATGATTTGTTGCAAAGTCAGACAAAAAGCTTGCAAATTTACAACAAATTATGCAGTGTGTTTTATAATATTTGTTATACATAACACTGGGCAGACAACCACGAAGATTTGAAATACTGTGAATAATTGTGTTAAAACCATTGGCTTGTTTGTATACAATTTAGAAACAATCCTAACTTTAAAAGAAAATCCAAGGTGAGTAACAACTAAACAAATGGGCTTCATTTTTACGGAGCTATATATATTATGTATTTGTAAGAATCCACCCTAACTTGGAAAAAAATCCTAAATAAAATGTATAATATGTATTTGTATGTAGAATGTTGTTAAAATTGTGTATATAACTAAAATAATCTTTAAACAATATACTTCAGTTTTCACAGTACAAACAAATGAGACCAACTTTCTAACCTGTAGAAAAGTCGGACTTCCTTACATAACTATAAAATGGCCTTTAAAACATTTAGCAAAATAAGCCAAGCTTTTAAAATACTAAAAGGGGTATTAATAGTAACAGTGATTAAGAAAATAATTCAAACCTTTCAAATTTCGAAATAAATGTTACAACCTTTTTATTAACAAGCCTGATTGTATAAGGGCGTTTGTAGGTATAAAGGTATATAAAATATGTACAGTTATGAAAGAAACAAAGAGAAAAAAAATAGTTTGTAACTTTACAAAGTTTGAATTGTTACACCCTTCAGGATGTTATCTCACTAGCAGCCACCGTACAAGCAATATTAATGATATAATGTGATATCTGTGTTTTTGTTGAGAAGAAAATATTGAAAAAGTATCAAATTTAATTGTGGGTAAATGATTGCATTCAGGCCTGCTGAAAAGGATGAAGTACAGAGATACCAAGCTTAAGACCTTTGCATGTCAAATGCACGGTAAGGTTTGCCAAAGTTTATTATGTGTGTAGGCAATTTGTTTTCAATTATCTTTCCCTAAGAAAGACATTTCCATTTCCAAAAATCCAGATATTGAATTATTGCACAAGCACCACAGATAGTGGTGTTTTATTTTAAAGTATCTGTTACCCTGTCTTTGCTGGTTAGGTAAATGATGATGTACACTCATGTCGGATCTTCTAAAACTCTGCTTTATTTTTCCTTTGCTCAGAACAAGTCATTATTAGTACTTATGAAAGAGTGGGGCTGCCTGCTCCTCGTGCACAGTAAGAAAGGCAGTCCTACCCTAGTTTACATCAGTCATTTGTGTGAGTGCCAAAGGTGGGAATACCTAGAAGAATACATTTTCTGTCAACAAGAAAGGACATAGGGCTATGCAGACACACGCACAAATGGACCAGAAACAAATTATATTCTGGGAAACCGGCATTACCTAACAAAGTAAGCACAGTTCTAGATTACATGGCCAAATGCAAAGTAAGAGACAATCACATGACAAGCTCATCTGACATGTTTCAGGGTGACCTGTAATTCTACATGCTTTCCAAAAGCAATGCCCTGATGGGAAGTGCCCCAGTTGCCTTGTGAGGTGGCCACGCTATAACCAATACCTCTGTAAGGTGGACCCGGCAAGTGAACCAACTTACATGAGTTTCTGGTGCGCAACGTCCCAGCAGGTCGATCAGGGCAGAGTAGAAGGACATGATGGCATTGCCCATATGCACAATCTCTTCTTCGTCTTCTTCCACACTGTGAAGAAACAGAGAACATAAGTTTAATACTCTGTATGTAGACATGAAGTATCGAACCACAAGTATACATTCAATCATGTCTAACAGGGACAGACCAATAACATCCTAGCCAGTGGTCACGCCACAGAACAGAAAACCAAGGAAAGTACCATATTTACAGAGTTTATCACTAATCTAGGGGGCAATAAAGCATAACCTTAAATACATCATAGTGCCCGCACGTTTAGTTACGTTTAGCTATCCAAAGAGATCACCGAGATCACGACAATACCAAATCAAGACACACTCCAAGGATGCAAAATGTTTTGTATCCAAGTCACAAACAACAGCAGTCCACCATTAACAAACAGGAACAGAGTTTTAATCATTTCAGGCCGGGTAACCCTCTTCTGGAATGATAAGTTACTTGTAATTCTTTCTCTATGACATGGGTATCTTCTTTGAGTTCGTAAAAGTAGAACACATCTGCTAGCACTGGATTAAGGAGCACGTTTTAAAAGACAAAACTGCTATTTCTGAAAGTAAACTCAATGAAAACATTGTGATAGCCGAAAGTATGTTTTGAATTTGCTCTCTAAACAGCTAATGACAATACGAAGTTACTGGCGTACTGAAAAGGCAACTTTAGTTCCCTCTACGTAAACAAATTAGGAAACCGCTTACACAGACATTTTGTGCCACCTTTTAAATACGAGGCTCTGCTCTTCTAAGGCGCCTGGAGGTCCACTGTTACCTGGTCACTGCAGGGTCAGGTACAAGACTTCATTTTGATGGTCAGATCAGAGCAAGGATTTAATTAACCATATACCAGGTATGCTTCTGGTTTGCCAGGTGATGAAATGGTGAGTTAATTACTTTTAAGAAGATACCCTCGGGAGCACGTTGCCAGCTATACCCTCGACATTATTTGCCCGGGGGGGCTTAACATTGAACGTCAGTCAGAAGGAGAGCACTGGTACAATTTCTGGGGGTATCAATGCTTGTTCCACCAGGTTTCCGGATGGTATATCCTAACGTATGCTGCAATCCTTAATCGTATGAGTCTGGAACAGAAACTACAGAGTCTATGTGCTCCTATGTAAAAGGTTATGTCTCTTAGGTGCAGCATTTCCTTTGTTTCTTTGGGGAGAATTTTCCTCCAAAATTATTTCATAAATCTTATGACCTCCCGGAGAGACGAAGAAGCATTCCTATGTTTATGGACATCATAATGAAGAATACAAAGGAGCAAATTCCCAGAAAAGGCTTATTGGTTTCCACGTCTGTGTTTTCTCAGAGTAAAGCACAGGGAAACCACATGGCGAAGCATCTTCCGTCAGTCGGTCACCATCTTCCTTTTTATGAACAATCAGTTAAGCTGTTTAACCCATTCGTACTGACCGCCAGTTTTGGCGAATAAGGTCATTGAGGCTATGGGGACAGAGCATTGTCCTCAGAATCACCAACTTTGGTAAGAATGGAAGGGAGCTAGACGCACAAGTTACTACTTGTGTAACGATATATCTGTAAGAGACATTAGTTAGTGATAGATTCCTTACCTTAGAATATCCCCAGTCGTCAGACTGGATCCGTAAAGTTTTTCGTCAGCAGTACCCCTGCGCGGTGGTAAGTGGCATCGTGCGGCTCCGAGTCCGTCGCTGGCGTCGTTTGCGCCGAGATAACATCACGGAGACTACTTAGGCGCCACCCATGCACGCTGATGTCAGTTCTGTACACGACTTTCCGTGCCAGGATCGCAGAGCCATGCAGGAAAACTGACCACTGGTGCCATGAAACTAGGGCCCTGAAAGGGAGGACCTTAACCCTAGAAATTAGTTCGCAGAACGGGGAGGATGGGTGGGGCGGTAAGGAATATATCACTAACTAATGTCTCTTACAGATATATCGTTATACAAGTAGTAACTTGTGCATCTGAAAGAGAAACGTTCGTGATAGATTCCTTACCTTACAATAGATACCCCAGCAATACCAACCCCGGTGGTGGGTCTGCGAACAAGATTACACCAGAAAGTCACGGAGAACAGAACGGACAAAAAAGCTGTCTCTCCGGACTTGACTGTCAAGGCAATAATGCTTGGTAAACGTGTGCAGCGAAGCCCACATAGCTGCCTGACAAATGTCCTCCAAGGGAACGTCACGTCCCAAGGCAGTAGTGGCTGCTGTTGCCCTGGTAGAATGGGCACACAGCCCCACAGGAGGCTCCTTCTTGGCCAACGAGTAACATGCTTTTATGCACAGAACAACCCACGAGAGATGGTTCGTTTGTGCACAGCCCGACCTTTTTTGGCAACCACGTAGCCAACAAAGAGTTGGTCATCCACCCGGAACTGTTGTGTGCGCTTCAGATAGAACGAGAGCGCACGTTTTGGGTCCAGACGGTGGAGCCGCTCTTCCTCTTTTGAAGGATGCGGAGGTGGAAAGAAGGTGGGCAAAGTGATGGTCTGCCCGATGTGGAAGGGCTTGACAACCTTTGGCAAGAAAGAAGGACGGGTCCTTAAAACCACCTTGTCCAGATGAACAGAAAGGAAAGGAGGTTTGGAAGAAAGAGCCTGGAGCTCACTCACTCTTCTGGCAGAGGTGATAGCTACCAGGAAAGCCGTCTTAAGAGTGAGAAGACGCAAAGGACAGGTATGAAAGGGCTTGAAGGGAGCGCACATCAGATATGTCAAAACAAGATTTAAGTCCCATTGAGGCATAATGAACGGGACGGGAGGAAACGTGTGTGTAATGCCTTTCAAGAAACAGTTAAAAACCGGGGACTTAAACAGAGAAGGCTGATCTGGAAGCCGTAGGAAGGCGGAGATGGCTGAAAGATAACCTTTGATAGTGCCCAAAGCAGAGCCCTGCTGGGCCAAAGAAAGAAGGAACAGAAGGACCTCAGAAAGAGGGGCAGAGAGGGGATCCACAGCCTTTGCTGTGCACCATGCCACAAATTTGTTCCACCTGCAGGCGTATACCGTTTTAGTGGAGGGACGCCTGGCTGCCAGAATGACATCACAGACTTCGGGAGGAAGATCGAAGGCTGTCAACTGTCGCCGCTCAATCTCCACGCATGTAGGTGGAGGCTGGACAGGTTCGGGTGGAGGACCGTCCCCTGCTGCTGTGACAGAAGATCCTCCCGAAGAGGCAGAGTATGTCCGCCCTGGCGTTCAGAGAACCTTCCAGGTGTTGAACCACCAAGGTAATGCCTTGATGTTCCAGCCATGTCCAGAGGCGCAGAGCCTCCTGACATAGGGTCCAGGACCCCACCCCGCCCTGTTTGTTACAATACCACATGGCGGTGGTGTTCTCCATGAACACCTGAACCACACTTCCCCGGACAGAGGGAAGGAATGCCTTCAGTGCAAGTCGGATCGCCCCAAAGCTCCAAAAGGTTGATATGAAGCTGGGACTCCGCCGGAGACCAGGGTCCTCTGATCTCCGCCTCTCCCAAGTGGCCTCCCCATCCCAGGAGGGACGCATCCATCACCACTGTGTGCTCCGGTTGGGGAAGGGAGAGGGATCTGCCATTGACCCAATCGCGATTCGTGAGCCACCACTGCAATTGTTGTGCAGTGCCCTCCGAGATCTGGACATGATCGGACAGGTTGCCCTGATGCTGCGCCCACTGGAACTTCAGGTCCCACTGCAGAGCCCGCATTTGCCATCTGGCATGTTGCACTAGCAGGATACAGGAGGCCATCAGGCCCAGGAGCCGGAGGGTCATCATGACTGAAACCCAGGATAGAGGCTGAAAGATCAGAATCATAGCCTGAATATCCCAGACTCGCTGCTCGGGAGGACAAACCCGAAACTACGTCGAATCCAGAACCGCTCCAATAAAGGGGAGCTGCTGAGAGGGACTCAGGTGCGACTTCGGCACGTTGATGGAGAACCCCAGCAAATACAGGAGGTCGGCCGTAGTCTGAAGGTGGGAGACGACTGCTTAGGGCGCGCCCGCCATCAACAATCAGTCGTCGAGGTAGGGGAAGACTGACACCCCTGACCTGCGCAGATGAGCTGCGACCACCGCCATCACTTTCGTGAACACCCAAGGGGCGCTGGTAATGCCGAAGGGGAGCACGGCAAACTGACAATGCCCCTGGTCTACCGTGAACCGCAGGTAATGCCGGTGGGCCGGCAGGGCGTGGATGTGAAAATATGCGTCCTGCAAGTCCAACGCTACCATCCAGTCTCCAAGGTCGAGGGCAGCCAAGACCTGAGCCAGAGTCAGCATTTTGAACTTCTCCTTCCGGAGGAAGCGGTTGACGCAGACCCCCTTTGTCCTTCTTGGGGACAAGAAAGTAGTGGGAATAACAACCACTCCCTACTTCTGGCCCAGGAACGCACTCGATGGGCCCCTTGGTCAAGAGGGTCGTAACTTCCTGCTGGAGAGTTGCCAAGTGTTCCCCCGACATGCGGTGGTACTGAGGTGGCATGGCTGGAGGGGTAGACTGAAAGGGAAGGGAGCAACCCTTGCGGATGATCTGCAACTCCCACTTGTCCAATGTGATAGCGTGCCAGTGGGGGAGGTGATGGTGGATCCTGCTACCCACCGGCGTGGGGTGCCCCACAAAGCTCGGATTAGGAAGGTTTGGAGGTAGAAGCAGCGGGGGCGGAGGTGGATTGACCCCCACGCTGATTCCCAGACCCACCCCTGCAGAAACCGCGTCTGCACTGAGGATGGTTCTGCACAGGCTTGCTGAAGGAACATGCCTGGGCACCCCTTCCGTGGCCACGAAAGGAAGGAAAACCAGGAGTGGCTGTGATTTTCGTGGAAAGACCTAAGGACTTGGTCGTAGCCCGCGGGTCCTTAAAACGCTCCAGCGCACCGCCTTATCGCCAAACAGGTGAGTGCCATCAAAGGGAATGTCCATGAGTGAGCTTTGTACATCGGCCGAGAACCCGGTAGATCTCAACCAGGCGTGGCGACGAAGCGCCACAGTCGAAGAAATTGCTCTACCGTGAGTCTGCGGTGTCCAAACCACACCGAAATGCGAACTCAGCCGCATCTTTACCCTCGGCAACAGCTTGAGACAGCACAGCTTGGGTCTCTTCAGGACACTGAAGCAACACCTGTGCAACTGCATCCCACACCACTTGGGAATAGCGGTCCAATAGGCATGCGGTGTTCACCGACCACAGCCCTAAGCTGGCCAAAGAGAACAACCGCTTGCCGAACTGCTCCAGCTTCTTAGAGTCCTTATCCGGCGGAGCCATGGGATATGCACTCTGGGACGTCAAAGCTTGGATGACCAGGCTCTTGGGCGTAGGATGAGTGGTCAGAAAGGCAGGGTCACCTGGAGCTGGGGGATGACGCATGGCGACATTTTTATCCACAGGGGCCCCTGTGGCTGGCCGCGACCAAGTGCCCAGTAAGACGTCAGTGAGGGCGTCATTAAATGGCAGCAGGGGCTCCGATGAAGTGTACGCCGTCTGGAGCACCTCAGTGAGGAGATTAGTCTTTAGGGCCACCGCAGGGAGATCAAGGTGGAGCACCATCGTGTACGAAGCGCCCTCCTCCATGGTAGGCGGAGGAGAGGCAAACCCCGGGTCATAGGAGAGATCAAGACCGCCGGCCTCCTCTAACTCATCTGCCCAGTCCTGCTCTGAGTCACACTGACGAGCAAGAGGGTCCTCGGACCCCTCCCAGTCGTCCTCCACCTCTGCTGTATGTGGGACAGACTGTGGCGGCAGGGCAGGGACCGGGGGAGGAACAAACAGTACCGGGAACGGCCCCGGACGGGGCCAAACCGGCGTCATGTCCCAATGCGGATCCCAGGTAGAGACAAAATGGTCCTGGAACCTGGGCAGGGGCGGAACAAATGGCACCCACTGCGGCGCCGGGGGCGGAGCCGAGGGTGGCGCTGGGGCCGGCAGCGGAGGACCTTGTGGCGCTGTGGCCGGAGCCAGCAGCGCAGAATCCTGCAGCGCCGGAGCCGCCGGTTGCCCCAACGGCTTGACAGGATCCTGACACGGGACCGTGGGGCCCAAGGGCGCGCCGGCGGGACCCCGAGTCCTAAATAGGCGGTCCATGGTACCAAGAAATTCTTGCACCTGTGCGAGAGTCGCCGACAGACCCGGATAAGGTGGGTAGGCCACGGGACTCCCGGGCTCCGAAGGAGAAGCAGGGGCAGAACCCCTGTCCCCCTCGTCTGCATCCGGGGACCGATGGGGGGGATGTCGGAGAGCGACAACGCTTCTTCAACTTCTTTTTGTGTCGTCTCTTACACGAATCCGAGGGTGAAGACTTGGAGCCTGAGGAGCGATGATGGTGGCCCCGCGAGCATTCTCTGGAGCAGCTCCTGTACCGTGAACGGCACGGGGACGAGTGCTTGACCTCAAACAGCTTCCGGCGCCACTCCCTCAAGGCCTTCGGGGCCTTGGCCAAACAGTCCACACAGGACCGGGAGTCGTAGTCGCTCTCCAGGCAGTAGAGAGAGACGTAGTGGGGGTCCGCCACCTACATATTGCGATGGCAGGCCCCACAGGACTTAAAACCAGGCATCCCTACGTGCACCAGAGTAGACTCAAACTTACAGGAGACAAAAAGTCTCAAAAAGATAGTCAAAAAGTGACTAAGGTACGTTTTCTAACCGGATCAGCGCTTACTGGCGCGAAAAAAGAAAGGACTGATGTCAGCGTGCATGGGTGGCGCCTAAGTAGTCTCCGTGATGTCATCTCGGCACATACGACGCCAGCGAAGGACGCGGAGCCGCACGACGCCACCAACCGACACGCAGGGGTACTGCTGACGGAAAACTTTCCGGATCCAGTCTGACGCCTGGGGATATTCTAAGGTAAGGAATCTATCACTAACGTGTCTCTTTCAGATATGATGTCTTCTGCACATACAGCTGAAAGCTGAACCCCTCGACCAGCAGAGTGGGGCAAATAGTCCTTTAACATTACAATCCTGATAGCTGCAGATCGTAGTAAACATGTTGTGCACTGGAGAGTTCTTTCAGCGTAAACTTTCCTTTTTGGTAAATGGCCGGTTTCGATATTCTGGGTCTTATTTCGTGGTGAATGTCCTGCAGCCCCTTTTTAGAGTGCAGGGAGGCGCTGCACTCTCTAAACTGGGTGGAGGGACATGCTGGGGGGAGCATCCATTCCTTCTTTGGCAGATGTCCAGCATTCAAAAAGGCTACATGTAGGCTTCTAATTCTGGAGTTTATGACTCGTTTCTAGCAAGTACATAGAGGCCCATGGAACACATAAATACCTACCTCTCTTGGTCTGTGCAAGAATCTGGTTTGAATCCTGTTTTTTGGAAAGTAGCTAGACTTCAAATTCACTGAAGCAAATCACAGAGCTACCTCTGCAGGAAGAAAGGGCTTTGACACGAAGGTAAAGTGGACCGGCCTGTCAGGGGTCACTCAAACAGTCCACCGAAATTGAAAGCCTGGTATGGATTGGTGAATCAGTGACACTTAACATATAAGTGCATCTGTTGCACTGTTCATCTAGCCTCCCACAGGAATCATTCTATCAAGGAGCATGGCTAATTCACCAGTTCCCCTATATCTGAGGAGTGAGAGATTTGTAAGAAGAGCCACCAGATTGAAGGTGCATGCACATGCAGGGCGTCTCACTGCTGGTAGCATTGCGACTTTACATGGAGCCAACATCTGTCAGGAAGGCCCACGAAGACTAACACTTCTCACATCCACTTCTCGCCGAAAACAGCTGCACGCGAACCTTGCCTCAAACCCAAGTGTCAGGCAGGCTTTCTGTGCCAAAATGTTGCACCGTTTTCGATTCATTTCAAAACCTTTACTCAGTTTATACATATAAACCATAAAAGAGCATCAAAACATTACATCAAAATACTGTACATTATTTTAGTAATAAGTGATGTAAAACTAATTGATTAAGTAGCAGACTATATATTTAATTCAAATTCTCTAAAAACATAATACGCTTTTTCTCACTCAAGGCCAGTCAGCAATATAAAAGACGTTACAGCAGAGCAAACGTGGGCATCCTCTAAGGTACATAAATATAAAAAGGCGACCCTATCCTATGTGGCTTGAAAAAATACTTCCTTAAACTCATATAAAATGTGCAAAAAAGTGCAAGGTAGTTTGTTTCGATTTTCCATCGCATGGGCCATTGGGTCTATTTTTACTCCACTCTTACACTACTTCCTTTATTGCACAGGCTAGAGTGGCTAGTTCCAATGTGTAGGCAGCTTGGTACCAGACAGGGCCTCGCCGCATTGACACTTCTGCGTGCTGAAACCAAGGTGAAGATGGGGGGTGCGGCAGCCAAGTTCCTGCCCTAGAGCTGGATTCTAAGGTCCGATATTATGGGTCAAATGTAAGACGGTTTCCTCCATTGGCTCCAGACGAGTCTACCAAGGCCTTGACTTTTGTGCCTTTTCCGCCTGTTTACATGTGTGGTTATGTTTTGTACCCTACAGATGACTGCAGTTTGTGCTAGGACCTTCTAGTTGACCCTTTGACCTGCGGAGTTTAGGAAGCTCCAGAGGGTGGCGTGCTATTTGTTTGTACACTAAATTCCTGGGGACTGTGGAATCTTTTAAAGTTGCCTTACGGAGATAGCTGTCTTACCTCAATGCTTTGCACTTTACTTACTTCCACGGATGCTTAAAAGTACATGTAACAATAACGGTGCAGTTTTGTGTAATCGTTATTTGTGCTTACATAATTTAATGAAATGGATATGGAAACCTTCTGTGATGCAATGGAGCACGGTGTAGTCACTATACGTCACACGCAGTGTTTTAATGGATTTTAAACCTTTATACAACTGTAATAATTTGATCATGTACTGTTAATTTCTAATGTTTTATAGTAGTGTATGATTTTATGGTTTTAACCTCCAAAAAGTAATTATTATTGATATTCTTACTCCACTGACCCATTTCGGGAAATGCAACCACGTTATGAACAATTCTCTAGGGAAATCAGGTCGGAATAGGTCGATGTTCAGAATGAGTAACTTTGAGGATATAGTTTTGTATTTCTTCATGTTGGGGAACAGGTAGGGCATTCCTGATGGTTTAGTTAGTTCTCAGCTCCTCCAAAGTGTGTTAATAAAAAGAAACTTTCATTCATTCTTGGAGTAATATTTGATAGACTCAGGATTGTCCAATAAAACTGGGTCATTTCATCTTCTTAATGCTTCTCTGATGTGAAAAATTCCTGGACTACTTTACAGGATGATAAAAAAAATACCTATGCCGTGATATTTTAAGCGCCATCTTTACCACGGCGAGTCTCTGATGTAAATGTGTCCTGCTAAGGTACAAGCACTATATGGTAAGCGTGGGAGGCCCACCATGAGTGAGGGTACAGTGCTCACAAGGGGGAGACTTCAACCGCAAGTGCAGACAGAGCATGCGCAGCCAGGAGCACTTACATGTCCCTCTTGAAGCTCTGCGAGGGCAGGTCCAGGGCTGGGTTCTCGGAGATGCTGATGGCTTCTTGCATGGCAGCGAGCAAGCCATTCCCTCCTTCACCACGGAGTGACGGGCCGAAGCACTCGGGGCGGCGGATAAGCAGCTTCACCACGACACTGGCATTCTCCTCCACACTCTCACCTGCAGATAAGATATGTTAGAGGTCCTTTACAGAAACTCGCATCTTTGCTATATGAAGCTAACCTGCACAGGGTTCTCAGTGCTTGGAGACCCTCGTGGATGATTAGACGCGCTTTACAAATCCTGTTTAATTTGATGATAAAGTGAACTGTTTACACACTGCCTTAAAGCACAGATGCAAACCCAGAGTCACATGTGCAAGTATCCCAGATGTGCGATCTCACGCAGGCTGAGACAGCGTACCTTCACCTGCAGCGCCTGCGCAATACTCACCATTCACAAAGACGGCAAACCGCAGGAAAGACAGGTACCGCTCCCCTTCGATGGGATTCCAGCCAATGTCAGGATACCCTTTAGCAATCAGCATCGGACAGCTCTGCAGTCCACAGCCCGCCAGGTAGGTCACCACCTGATAACCAATAGAAACCGCAAGGGTCAACATCTAATCGTGCGAGAAACTGAAGGACCAAGAGGGCGATGGCAGGACACGTTACTGCCCATTGCTACACGTGGTATTATTGTTGGCATGTACAGATTGTGGGTTCTTCGTCGATGCGCTGATAAACCTCTCCCCCCTGCTAGCACTGCCTGACTAGAGCAAGCCATATGTCAAACCGAATGGGCACTCGTTGGACCTTTGTGCCTGAGAAGCACCTGATACTTTGTGTGCTCTTTGACTATTCACTGTGCTCTCTACCGGTCCCAGTGAATTCCTTTAAGCCCAACCCCATAAGACGTAATATGTGATATAGATGCAGAAACTTGAGTATTCACCTAGGGGTCTCTGAAAATGAACCTGCTTGCTCTTTTTTTCCCTTCTTTTTTTGGTTGGGGCCTCATTTGTGCCCCATTGTAGACGGAGTTAATTCCACACCCCTGAAGTTAACGGCACTAGGGTCCAGTTGCCTCTCCAGGTGCAGGCTGAATTGTAATTGTATTTATTTAGAGATTACTACCCCTGACGAAGCGTTGAAGCACGTAAGCAAATAGCACACTACATCCGGAACCCAGAGAGGATTTGTGGTGGATTAGAAGAGAGGAACAAACGTTGTTAATTGGAGTGGTGGACATATGAGCCTGTTAGTTCGAATGAAAAGGATAATGGAGAGATAGGAGGGAAGAATTTTGAAAGTGTTTCTCGGGACCATTAGGTTTTGGAAAATAAGGAGAATGTTTAAATCATGTTGCCTAAAAAAAGACACAAATGTGAGCCAGTTTAAGTAAGGAGAAAAGGTAAAGATAAAAGCAGCAAGGAAGCAGGGTGAACAGCTGCATGTTTAGGGCTCTCGCTGCCCCATAGGCACAAGAGTCAGAGTGCACCCATCACCCAGTCCACAGCGAAACTGGTCGTATTCCTTCCTGCTTGGGGGCATAAAATGTGTCTTACCTTTTCCAGGTCAGGCTCCTCCAAGGACAGCGCCAGCTCGTTGTTGTCCATGACAGATGAGGCAGCGACATCCAGCGGTGTGGAGCCCCTCATGGACGGAGAGGCTGCAGATGAAGGAGAAAGATGTCAAGTGTGTATGCGGTGGCAGTACACAAGGCAATGCAGCAGAGGGAACCAGAAAACCACAAATGAAATCAATGAACAGATACAGAGAGAAAGGAACAGTATCTCACCTTGAACATAAGATTCTTTGATATTATCTAACTCAAGGGTGCGCAATTTATCAAAATCAAAGTGTGAAAGCCTTACTCTGTCCCTAAACTTGTAACCGGGACCAGTTCTACCAGCAAAAGTAACTAACAGTGACCGGTTCTGCCAATAAGAGTAACTGGAAAAGGGACCGGTTCTACAAGCAAGAGTAACTGTAACTGTAAGAGGACTGGTTCTACCAGCAAGAGTAATTATAACTGTAAGAGGGACCGGTTCTACCAGCAAGAGTAACTATAACAGGGACTGGTTCTACCAGCAAGAGTAACTGTAAGAGGGAATGGTTCTACCAGCAAGAGTAACTGTAACAGGGACTGGTTCTACCAGCAAGAGTAACTGTAAGAGGGACCGGTTCTACCAGCAAGAGTAACTGTAACAGGGACCGGTTCTACCTGCAAGAGTAACTGTAAGAGGGACCGATTCTACCAGCAAGAGTAGCTGTAAAAGGGACCGGTTCAACCAGCAAGAGTAACTATAACAGGGACCGGTTCAACCAGCAAGAGTAACTATAACAGGGACCGGTTCAACCAGCAAGTGTAACTATAACAAGTACCGGTTCTACCAGCAAGAGTAACTGTAAAAGGGACCGGTTCCACCAGCAAGAAAACTGTAAGAGGGACCGGTTTTACCAGCAAGAGTAACTATAACAGGGACCGGTTCAACCAGCAAGAGTAACTATAACAGGGACCAGTTCTACCAGCAAGAGTAACTGTAACAGGGACCGGTTCAACCAGCAAGAGTAACTATAACAGGGACCAGTTCTACCAGCAAGAGAAACTGTAACAGGGACCGGTTCTACCAGCAAGAGTAACTATAACAGGGACCGGTTCTACCAGCAAGAGTAACTATAAGAGGGACCGGTTCAACCAGCAAGAGTAATTATAAATGTAAGAGGGACCGGTTCTACTAGCAAGAGTAACTGTAACAGGGACCGGTTCTACCAGCAAGAGTAACTATAAGAGGGACCGGTTCTACCAGCAAGAGTAACTATAAGAGGGACCGGTTCAACCAGCAAGAGTAACTATAACAGGGACCGGTTCAACCAGCAAGAGTAACTATAACAGGGACCGGTTCAACTAGCAGGAGTAATTATAACTGTAAGAGGGACCGGTTCTACCAGCAAGAGTAACTATAACAGGGACCGTTTCAACCAGCAAGAGTAACTATAAGAGGGACCGGTTCTACCAGCAGAGTAACTACAAGAGGGACCAGTTCTACCAGCAAGAGTAACTGTAAGAGGGACCGGTTCTAATAGCAAAAGTAACTGTAACAGGGACCGGTTCTACCAGCAAGAGTAACTGTAACAGGGAGCGGTACTATCAGGAAGAGTAACCGTACAGGGACCGGTTCTACCAGCAAGAGTAACTGTAACAGGGACTGGTTCTACCATCAAAAGTAACTGTAACAGGGACTGGTTCTACCAGCAAGATTAACTGTAACAGGGAGTGGTTCTACCAGCAAGAGTAACTATAACAGGGACCGGTTCAACCAGCAAGAGTAACTATAACAGGGACCAGTTTGACCAGCACGTAACAGGGAAGGTTTCCACCAGCAACAGTAACTGTAACAGTGATCGGTTATACCAGCAAGAGAAACTGTAACAGGGACCGGTTCTACCAGCAAGAGTAACTGTAACAGGGACCGGTTCTACCAGCAAAAGTAACTGTAACAGTGACCGGTTCTACCAGCAAGAGTAACTGTAACAGTGACCAGTTCTACCAGCAAGAGTACCTGTAACTGTAACAGGGACCGGTTCTACCAGCAAGAGTAACTGTAACTGTAACAGGGACACCGGTTCTACCAGCAAGAGTAACTATAACAGGGGCCGGTTCAACCAGCAGGAGTAACTATAACAGGGACCAGTTCTACCAGCAAGAGTAACTGTAACAGGGACCGGTTCTACCAGCAATAGTAACTATAACAGGGACCGGTTCAACCAGCAAGAGTAACTATAACAGGGACCAGTTCTAAGAGTAACTGTAAGAGGGACCGGTTCTACTAGCAAGAGTAACTGTAACAGGGACCGGTTCTACCAGCAAGAGTAACTATAACAGGGACCGGTTCAACCAGCAAGAGTAACTATAACGGGGACCAGTTCTACCAGCAGGAGTAACTGTAAGAGGGACCGGTTCTACCAGCAAGAGTAACTGTAACAGTGACCGGTTCTACCAGCAAGAGTAACTGTAACAGGGACCAGTTCTACCAGCAAGAGTACCTGTATCTGTAATAGTGACCGGTTCTATTAGCAAGAGTAACTGTTACTGCAACAGGGACCAGCTCTCCCAGCAAGAGTAACTGTAACAAGGACCCGTTCTACCAGCAAGAGTAACTGTAACAGGGACCAGTTCTACCAGCAAGAGTAACTGTAACAGGGACCGGTTCTACCAGCAACAGTAACTGTAACAGGGACCAGTTCTACCAGCAAGAGTAACTGTAACAGAGACCGGTTCTACAAGCAAGAGTAATTTTAACTGTAAGAGGGACCGGTTCTACCAGCAAAAGTAACTGTAATAGTGACAGGTTCTATCAGCAAGAGTAACTATAACTGTAAGAGGGACCGGTTCTACCAGCAAGAGTAAATGTACCAGGGGCCGGTTCTACCAGAAAGAGTAACTGTAACAGGGACCGGTTCTACCAGCAAGAGTAACTAACAGTGACCGGTTCTACCAGCAAGAGTAACTGTAACTGTACAGGGACCGGTTCTACCAGCAAGAGTAACTGTAAGAGGGACCGGTTCTACCAGCAAGAGTAACTGTAAGAGCGACTGGTTCTACCAGCAAGAGTAAATGTAACAGGGATTGCTTCTAACAACAAATGGTACTGTGACAGCAACCAGTACAACCAACAAGTGTAACTGTGACAGGGACAAGTTCTACCAGCAACTGTAAATGTGACAGGGACCGGTTCTGCCAGCAGTGGTAAATATGACAGTGCAGCTGTGACAGGGATTGTTTTTTTTCAGCAAGCGTCACTGTAACAGGGACTGGAGACTAGTTCTACTAGCAAGTGTAGCTGTGACACAGACCGGTTCTGCCAGCAAAAGTAACTGTAACAGTGACTGGTTCTACCAGCAAGAGTAACTGTAACAGGGGCCGGTTCTACCAGCAAGAGTAACTGTAACAGGGGCCGGTTCTACCAGCAAGAGTAACTGTAACAGTGACTGGTTCTACCAGCAAGAGTAACTGTAACAGGGATGGGTTCTACCAGCAAGAGTAACTGGGCAGGGACCAGTTCTACCAGCAAGAGTAACTGTACAGGGACCGGTTCTACCAGCAAGAGTAACTGTAACTGTAAGAGGGACTGGTTCTAACAGCAAGAGTAATTGTAAGAGGGACCGGTTCTACCAGCAAGAGTAACTGTAACAGGGACCGGTTCTACCAGCAAGAGTAACTGTTACACGGACCGGTTCCACCACCAAGAGTAACTGTACAGGGACCGGTTCTACCAGCAAGAGTAATTGTATATGTAAGAGGGACCGGTTCTAACAGCAAGAGTAACTGTAACAGAGACTGGTTCTACCAACAAGAGTAACTGTAACAGGGACCAGTTCTACCATCAACTGTAAATGTGACGGGGACCGGTTCTGCCAGCAACAGTAACTGTAACTGTAAGAGGGACTAGTTCTAACAGCAAGAGTAACTGTAAGAGGGACCGGTTCTACCAGCAAGAGTAACTGTAACAGGGACCGGTTCTACCAGCAAGAGTAACTGTTACACGGACCGGTTCCACCAGCAAGAGTAACTGTACAGGGACCGGTTCTACCAGCAAGAGTAATTGTATATGTAAGAGGGACCGGTTCTACCAGCAAGAGTAACTGTAACTGTAAGAGGGACTGGTTCTAACAGCAAGAGTAACTGTAAGAGGGACTGGTTCTACCAGCAAGAGTAACTGTAACAGGGACCGGTTCTACCAGCAAGAGTAACTGTTACACGGACCGGTTCCACCACCAAGAGTAACTGTACAGGGACCGGTTCTACCAGCAAGAGTAATTGTATATGCAAGAGGGACCGGTTCTAACAGCAAGAGTAACTGTAACAGAGACTGGTTCTACCAACAAGAGTAACTGTAACAGGGACCAGTTCTACCAGCAACTGTAAATGTGACGGGGACCGGTTCTGCCAGCAGTGGTAAATATGACAGTGTAGCTCTGACAGGGATTGTTTTTTTTCAGCAAGCGTCACTGTAACAGGGACTGGAGACTAGTTCTACCAGCAAGTGTAACTGTGACACAGACCGATTCTACCAGCAATGTAAACTATAACAGGTGTAAGTATAACAGGGTCCAGTTCTACCAGCAAGTGTATCTGTGAGAAAGACCAGTTCTGCCAACAAGTGGAACTGTGACAGGGGACGGTTAAACCAGGTAGTTCCCTGTGGAATCATTGCGAATGGGAATGGCGATCCTGCCTCCTGGTGTTATCTAAAGAACCAACGCTTAACACATGGGCTATCATCACCGCAGAAGAAATCACTGCTCCATGAAGTCCATGCACTCAGGGTTCCCACTGGACCCCTGCCCCCGCTACACCTACTCCAGAGGTCTCCAAACCATCAATGTAATTCTCCCACCCATTCTGAATGACTCCACCTCGTAAGCACCCTTCTCAGATGCTTGGGAACATGCAACTGCACTCCCACTGCTGAAGAACACGTCAACGCATTCCTACTACAGAACAATCTCCCTGCTACAATTCCAGGACAAGGTCTGAGAGAAAATCATCCACAGACACCTCATTGTACACAGCAGAGACCACCAACTTCTCAACACCACTCAGTCCGGTTTCAGACCCTGCCACAGCATGTAAACTGCCCCCATTGCCACCACAAATCCGCATGAATTTGAATTGAGAAATCATGGCGGCCCTCAGCCTTCTACACTTAGGTAGCATTTGACATGGTCTCCCTTCCCATCTGCTCCAACGCCTGCACAACGTCTGAAGAACAAGTTACTAACCTTCGGTAACGATGTATCTGTAAGAAACATTAGTTAGTTAGATTCCTCACCTTAGAATATCCCCAGGCGTCAGACTGGATCCGGAAGATTTTTCGTCAGCAATACCCCTTGCGCGTCGCTAGGCGTCGTCTGCGGCTCCGCGTCCGTCGTCGGCGTCGTGCGCCGGGATGACGTCGTCGGAGTACTTAGACGCCGCCCTCGCACGCTGACGTCAGTTCTTGTACATAGCCTTCCGCGCCAGGAACGCAGAGCCATGCAAAGACCGACACTGGTGCCAAAAATAAAATCTAGGGGCCTGAAAGGACAACCTTAACCCTAGATGTCAGTTCGCAGAACGGGGAGGATGGGTGGGTCGGTGAGGAATCTAACTAACTAATGTTTCTTACAGATACATCGTTACCGAAGGTTAGTAACTTGTTCATCTGAAAGAAACACGTTAGTTAGATTCCTCACCTTAGAATAGATACCCAAGCAATACCATCCCCGGTGGTGGGTCTGCGAACCAAGATCACACCAGAAAGTCCTGGAGGACAGAACGGCCAAAGAAGCCATCCCTCCGGACTTGGCTGTCAAGGCAATAATGCCTGGCAAACGTGTGTAGCGAAGCCCACGTTGCCGCCTGACAGATGTCCTGCAAAGGGACACCCCGTCCCAAAGCAGTAGTAGCCGCTGTGGCCCGAGTAGAATGGGCGCGCAGCCCAACAGGAGGGTCCTTTTTAGCCAAGGAATAGCAGATTTTTATACACAAAACGACCCACCGAGAGATGGTTCGTTTGTGCACAGCTTTCCCCTTCTTAGCGCCCACGTACCCAACAAAAAGCTGGTCGTCCACCCGGAACTGTTTGGTGCGGTCCAGATAAAAGGAGAGCGCACGTTTTGGGTCCAGACGGTGGAGCCTCTCTTCCTCTTTGGAAGGATGCGGAGGCGGAAAGAAGGTGGGCAAGGTGACAGACTGCCCAAGGTGAAATGGAGTCACCACTTTAGGAAGAAAGGAGGGACGAGGCCGAAGGACAACCTTGTCCGGATGAACAGATAGAAAAGGAGGCTTTGAAGATAAAGCCTGGAGCTCACTCACCCGTCTAGCCGAGGTGATGGCTACCAGAAAAGCAGTCTTTAGAGTTAGAAGACGAAGAGGGCAATTGTGAAGAGGCTCGAAGGGAGCGCACATCAGGAATGTCAAAACCAGATTCAAGTCCCACTGAGGCATTACAAAAGGGACAGGAGGGAACGTGTGTGTAATGCCTTTGAGAAAGCGTGTAACCACAGGGGACTTGAAAAGAGAAGGCTGATCAGGAAGCCGCAAGAAGGCGGAGATGGCAGCAAGATAACCTTTCAGGGTGCCCAGGGCAGAGCCCTGCCGGGCCAGAGAAAGAAGGAAGAGGAGAACCTCAGAAAGAGGGGCGGAAAGGGGATCCACAGCCTTTGCTGTGCACCATGCCACAAATTTGTTCCACCGGCAGGCGTATACCGACTTTGTGGAGGGACGCCTGGCTGCCAGAATGATATCACAGACTTCAGGAGGCAAGTCAAATGGCATCAACTGCCGCCGCTCAATCTCCACGCATGGAGGTGGAGGCTGGACAGGTTCGGGTGGAGGACCGTCCCCTGCTGCTGCGACAGAAGATCCTCCCGAAGGGGCAGACGTATCGGGGGATCGGTCAACAGACTGAGTAGCTCGGGATACCAGTATCTTCGTGCCCAATCCGGAGCCACCAAGATGACTTGGGCCCGGTCGCGCCTGATCTTCTTCAGCACTCTGGGCAGAAGTGGTATAGGCGGAAAGGCGTACAACAGACCGCAACTCCACTCGTGACGAAAAGCGTCGCCGAGCGAGTGCCGCCTTGGAAATTCCAACGCGCAGAACTGCTGACATTGCGCATTCTCTTCGGTGGCGAATAGATCTAACCAAGGCTCTCCCCACTGCTGAAAGAGGCCTTGCACCACTTCGGAGTTCAGACGCCATTCGTGATCCATCATGCACCGGCGGCTGAGTTCGTCTGCTCTGGCGTTCAGAGAGCCCGCCAGATGTTGAACCACCAGGGTGACGCCCTGGTGTTCCAGCCATGTCCAGAGGCGCAGAGCCTCCTGACAAAGGGTCCACGACCCCACCCCGCCCTGTTTGTTGCAGTACCACATGGCGGTGGTGTTGTCCGTGAACACCTGCACGACACTTCCCCTGACAGAGGGAAGGAAGGCTTTCAGTGCAAGCCGGATCGCTCTCAACTCCAACAGGTTGATGTGGAGACGAGACTCCGCCGGAGACCAGAGGCCTCTGATCTCCGCCTCTCCCATATGGCCACCCCATCCCAGGAGGGACGCATCCGTCACTACGACATGCTCCGGTTGGGGAAGGGAGAGGCTCTTGCCCTTGACCCACTCGAGGTCCGTGAGCCACCACTGCAACTGCTGTGCAGTACCCTCCGAGATCAAGACATGGTCGGACAGGTTGCCGTGATGCTGGGCCCACTGAAACTTCAGGTCCCACTGCAGAGCCCGCATGCGCCGCCTGGCGTGATGCACTAGTAGGATGCAGGAGGCCATCAGCCCCAGAAGCCGCAACACTAGCCTGACCGAAACCCGGGATAGAGGCCGAAAGATGGGAATCAGGGCCTGTATATCCCGGACCCGCTGTTCCGGAGGATGGACCCGGAACTGCGCCGAATCGAGAACCGCTCCGATGAAGAGGAGCTTCTGAGAGGGGCTCAAGTGTGACTTCGGCACGTTGATGGAAAACCCCAGCAAATGCAGGAGATCCGCCGTAGTCTGGAGGTGGGAGACGACTGCCTGGGGCGAGCCCGCCTTCAACAACCAGTCGTCGAGATAGGGGAAGACTGGGACCCCTGATCTGCGCAGATGAGCTGCGACCACCGCCATCACTTTCGTGAACACCCGAGGGGCACTGGTGAGGCCGAAGGGGAGCACGGTAAACTGAAAGTGCTCTTGGTCCACCGTGAACCGCAGGTAACGCCGGTGGGCCGGCAGGACGGGGATATGGAAATATGCGTCCTGCAAGTCCAACGCTACCATCCAGTCTCCAGGGTCTAGGGCAGCTAAAACCTGAGCCAACGTGAGCATCTTGAACCTCTCCTTTCGGAGGAAGGCATTGACGTTCCGGAGGTCCAAGATAGGGCGCAGGCCCCCCTTGCCCTTCTTGGGAACCAGAAAGTAGTGGGAATAACAACCACGACCTACTTCTGGACTCGGAACGCGCTCGACGGCCCCCTTGGCCAAGAGAGCCGAAACTTCCTCGCGGAGAAGATCCAAATGATCCCCCGAGATACGGTGGTGCTGCGGTGGCATGGCTGGAGGGGTCGTCTCGAAGGGGAGGGAGTAGCCCCTTCGGACGATTTGCAGCACCCACCTGTCCGATGTTATGGACCGCCAGTGGAGCAGGTGATGGCGAACCCTGCCGCCCACTGGCGTGGTATGGGCCTGAAAGCTCGGACTAGGAAGGCTTTGAGGCGGATGCTGCCGGGGTGGATGTGGGCTGACCACGTCGGCCTCCATTTCCGCCACGGCGGAAGCCACGTCCGCGACCGCGCGCAGGTTGGTTCTGCGGCTGGTGGCTTTGCGGACGGGAGGAGGCGCCCCTTCCTTGGCCACGAAAGGGGCGAAAAGCGGAGGTGTGCGCCCGCGGAGCCGAGAGGCCCAAGGACTTGGCCGTAGCCCGGGAGTCCTTAAAACGGTTCAGCGCACTGTCCGCCTTCTCACCAAACAGGCGAGTGCCTTCAAAGGGCATGTCCATGAGGGTGTTCTGGACATCCCCGGAAAATGACGTGGACCGCATCCAGGCGTGGCGGCGGAGCGCCACCGTGGTGGAAATCGCCCGACCTAGCGAGTCCGTGGTGTCAAGCCCACATCGTATGGCGTGCCGTGCCGCATCCCTCCCATCGGCCAAAGCCTGGGTAAGACGCGTCCGGACCTCCTCCGGACACAGGGGCAGCACGTCCTCCACCGTATCCCACAGGGAATGGGAATAACGGTCCAAGAGACAGGCGGTATTTAAGGACCGCAGGCCCAAACTAAGGGACGAGAACAGTTTCTTGCCAAACTGCTCGAGTCTCTTGGAATCCCGGTCCGGCGGAGCGGTCGGGAAGGAGGATTGGGAAGTAGAGGCCTGGATAACCAGACTCTCGGGGGTGGGGTGTTGGGACAGGAAACTGGGGTCGCCCGGAGCAGGGCGGTGGCGCCTGGCAACGTTCCTATCCACAGGAGGAACTGTGGAGGGCTTGGACCAGGTGCCCTGCAGAACGTCAGTGAGGGCCTCGTTGAACGGCAGCAGAGGCTCAGTGGAGCTTGCTGAGGTTTGAAGCACCTCAGTGAGGATGTTGGTCCTCACAGCCACGGCAGGCAACTCGAGCCCAAGGGCCTCAGCCGCCTTGCGCAGCACCACAGAAAATGCTGCACCCTCCTCCGAAGCCACGGTCGGAGGAGAAGTGAATCCAGCGTCTGGCGAGGTGTCCAGTCCGCTGGCCTCCCCCAGTTCATCTGCCCAGTCCTGAGAAAGCTGTGACTGAACAGCCAGAGGGTCCTCGAACCCCTCCCAGTCGCCCCCTTCTTCCGATTCCTGATAAACAGGAGGAATGATCGGAACCGGACTGTAGAGATGGTAGGACTCAAGCGGCGTCGGATGCGGCGTCGGCGGACGCCGTGCCGGCGTCGGGTCCGGATGAGGGCTAAACCGGGGCGTCGGCGTCACAGGCGTCGGCGTCGGTGGCGCCGGTGACGGCGTCGGTGGTTCAGGCGTCGGCGCCGGTGGAGGAGTGACAAGGTCAACCGGCGTCGACTGGGGCCCAGGCAAGGGCCCCGCGGGGACCTGCGGCGTCGAGACCGGAGTCGTCGACGGCGCCGGGGCCGGAGCCGCCGGCACGCGAGGTCGCCCAGTCGAGTCCGCGGGGCCCGAAGGCGCGCCAGCGGGCGTCGACGGCGGGGCCAGGCTCCTCATGGCCGAGAGGAAGGCACTGATCTCCGCCGGCGCCGCGTCAGCCCCAGGGACCGGAAGGTATGGGGGTGGACGCGGCACCTGCGGCTCCGCCGGAGCCGCGGGGGTGGAACCACTTGGACCCTCGGCCGAGTCGCGCGACCGGCGAGGGGAGTCCGAAGAGCGATGTCGCCGCTTGGACTTCTTAGAGTGTTTGGACTTACCCGACGACTTGGAGCCCGACGAGCGATGGTGGCGTCGGCTAGGGCTCCGCGAGCGATCCTTGGACCTCCTCCTGGACCGGGATCGCGCACGACGCGGAGCCGAGTGGCGAAGCTCCAGAAGCTTGCGGGACCGCTCCCGCCTAGCCTTCGAAGTCAGGGCCTGACAGTCGTTGCACGACTCCGCGTCGTGGTCGAGGCCTAAGCAGTAGAGGCACCGGCGGTGGTGATCGGTCACCGACATCAGTCGATGACAATCTTCACAAGCCTTGAACCCAGGCATCCTACCGGCACCAGATGTCGACAGACAAGGATCAAAAATGATCAAAAAGATTTAGTCAAAAAAGACTAAAAGGGGTAGCTCTCCCGGATCTGCGCTTACTGGCGCGGAAAAAAGAAGAACTGACGTCAGCGCGCGAGGGCGGCGTCTAAGTACTCTGACGACGTCATCCCGGCGCACGACGCCGACGACGGACGCGGAGCCGCAGACGACGCCTAGCGACGCGCAAGGGGTATTGCTGACGAAAAATCTTCCGGATCCAGTCTGACGCCTGGGGATATTCTAAGGTGAGGAATCTAACTAACGTGTTTCTTTCAGATTCAAAGTGCACGCTCTCCAATGGATCTGATCCTTCCTGACTGGAAGGACCCAGTCAGTCACCCTGGCACCATACACCTCAGTCAACCGCAATCTCATCTGCAGAGCTCTGCAAAGATCCTCCTTGAGCTTGACCATCTTCAATGTATACGCTACACTGGCTCCCTATATACAAATGAGCACATTTCAAACTCCAAACTTTCAAGGCACTACATAACACTCCCCAGCATATCTCAACAGTTGCATCTGTTTTCATACATCTTCCTGACATCTTCGCTCGTCCTGACTACGAATTGAACACATTCCATGCATATGGAAAACCAGATTCAGAGGTCAAACCTTTCCCTACATCACTCCTAAAGAACAAGCTACTTCGGTAATACCATATCTGGTAAAGGGTCTATCTAGACGCAGATTCCATATCTTGGAATTATTCCCAAGCGTCAGACTGGATAGGGACATTTTTCATGAGCAGTACCCCTGCAAGCTGGTAGATGGTGTAGTGCCTTTCCAGACCAGGAGTGTGGACCCATAAAGAGCACTAACCATTGGTGTGGAAAACTAGTGACCTGAAAGGGGAAACAGTCTTGTTGCACAAGTTACTTACCTTCGGTAACGATACATCTGTAAGAAACATTAGTTAGTTAGATTCCTTACCTTAGAATATCCCCAAGGCGTCAGGCTGTATCCGGAAAGATTTCTCGTCAGCAGGACCCCTGCGTGTCGCTAGGCGTCGTCTGCGGCTCCGCGTCCGTCGTCAGCGTCGTGATCGCGGGATGACGTCATCGGAGTACTTAGACGCCACCCTCGCGTGCTGATGTCAGTTCTGTGTTCTGTACATAGCTTTCCGCACCAGGAACGCAGAGCCATGCAAGAAACCGACACTGGTGCCATGAAACTAGGGCCCCCCTGAAAGGGAACCTTAACCCTAGATATCGGTTAGCAGAACGGGGAGGATGGGTGGGGCGGTAAGGAATCTAACTAACTAACTAATGTTTCTTACAGATATATCGTTACCGAAGGTAAGTAACTTGTGCAGCTGAAAGAAACACGTTAGTTAGATTCCTTACATTAGATTAGATACCCCAGCAATACCAACCCCGGTGGTGGGTCTGCGAACCAAGATCACACCAGGAAGTCCTGGAGAACGGAACGGCCAAAGAAGCTGTCTCTCCAGACTTGGCTGTCCAGGCAGTAATGCTTGACAAACGTGTGCAGCGAGGCCCACATTGCTGCCTGACAAATGTTCTGCAGAGGGACACCCCATCCCAAGGCAGTAGTAGCCGCTGTGGCCCGAGTGGAATGGGCCCTCAGTCCCACAGGAGGATCCTTCTTAGCCAAGGAATAACAGACCTTAATGCACAAAACAACCTACCGGGAGATGGTTCGCTTGTGCACTGCCCGCCCCTTCTTAGCGCCCACGTAGCCAATGACGAGTTGGTCGTCCACCCAGAACAGTTTTGTGCGATCCAGATAGAAGGAGGGTGCACGTTTTGGGTCCAGACGGTGGAGTCTCTCTTCCTCTTTCGAGGGATGCGGAGGCAGAAAGAAAGTGGGTAAGGCAATGGACTGCCCGATGTGAAAGGCAGTAACCACCTTAGGAAGAAAAGAAGGGCTAGTCCTCAGAACAACCTTGTTCGGATGGACAGAGAGGAAAGGAGGTTTAGAAGAAAGAGCCTGGAACTCACTCACTCTTCTGGCAGAGGTGATGGCAACCAGTAAAGCAGTCTTGAGAGTCAGAAGACGAAGAGTACAGTTATGAAGTGCCTCAAAGGGAGCGCACATCAGATGAGTTAACACCAGATTCAAGTCCCACTGAGGCATTACAAAGGGAACAGGAGGGAACATGTGAGTAATGCCTTTCAAGAATCTATTGACAACAGGGGACTTGAAAAGAGAAGGCTGATCAGGAAGCCTCAAGAAGGCTGAAACAGCTGAAAGATATCCCTTGATGGTGCCCAGAGCAGAGCCCTGCTCGGCCAGGGAAAGAAGAAAGAGGAGAACCTCAGAAAGAGGGGTGGAAAGGGGATCCACAGCCTTTGCTGTGCACCATGCCACAAATTTGTTCCACCTGCAGGAGTATACCGTTTTAGTGGAGGGACGCCTGGCTGCCAGAATGACATCACAGACTGCAGGAGGCAAGTCATATTGCATCAACTGCCACTGCTCAATCTCCACGCATGGAGGTGGAGGCTGGACAGGTTCGGGTGGAGGACCGTCCCCTGCTGCTGCGACAGAAAGGTCCTCCTGAAGAGGCAGTCGAATCGGGGGATCGATTGACAGACTGAGTAGCTTGGGATACCAGTATCTTCGTGCCCAATCCGGAGCCACAAGGATGACTTGGGCCCGGTCGCGCCTGATCTTCTTCAGCACTCTGGGCAGAAGTGGTGGAGGCGGAAAGGCGTATAACAGACCGCAACTCTACTTGCGGCGAAAGGAGTCTCCGAGCGAGTGCCGCCTTGGAAACTCCAACGCGCAGAACTGATGACATTGTGTGTTCTCTTCGGTGGCGAATAGATCTAACCAAGGCTCTTCCCACTGCCGAAAGAGGCCTTGCGCCACGTCCGAGTTCAGATGCCACTCGTGATCCATCATGCACCAGCGGCTGAGCTCGTCCGCCCTGGCGTTCAGAGAGCCCACCAGGTGTTGAACCACCAGGGTGATGCCCTGATGTTCCAGCCATGTCCAGAGGTGCAGAGCCTCCTGACAAAGGGTCCACGACCCCACCCCACCCTGTTTGTTGCAATACCATATGGCGGTGGTGTTGTCCGTGAACAACTGCACTACACTTCCCCGGACAGAGGGAAGGAATGCCTTCAGTGCAAGCCGGATCGACCGCAGCTCCAATAGGTTGATATGGAGCTGGGTCTCCGCCAGAGACCAGAGGCCTCTGATCTCCGCCTCTCCTATGTGGGCCCCCCATCCCACGAGGGACGCATCCATCACCACTACGTTCTCCGGTTGGGGTAAGGAGAGGGATCTGCCACTAACCCAATCGCGGTCCGTGAGCCACCACTGCAACAGTCTTGCAGTGCCCTCAGAGATCAGGACGTGGTCGGACAGGTTGCCCTGATGTTGAGCCCACTGGAACTTCAGGTCCCACTGCAGAGCCCACATCCGCCACCTGGCGTGATGTACCAGCAGGATGCAGGAGGCCATCAGACCCAGCAGCCGTAGGGCCATCCTGACCGAAACTCGGGATAAAGGCTGAAAGATCGGAATCAGAGCCTGAATATCCCAGACCCACTGTTAGGGAGGATAGACCCGAAACTGCGCCGAGTCCAGAACCGCTCTGATGAAGAGGAGCTTCTGGGAGAGACTCAGATGTGACTTCGGCATGTTGATGGAGAACCCCAGCGAATGCAGGAGGTCGGCTGTAGTCTGGAGGTGGGAGACGACTGATCGGGGCGAGCCTGCCTTCAACAACCAGTCGTCGAGATATGGGAAGACTGGAACCCCTAATCTGTGCAGATGAGCTGCGACCACCGCCATCACTTTCGTGAACACCCGAGGGGCACTGGTGAGGCCGAAGGGGAGCACGGTAAACTGAAAGTGCTTGTGGTCTACCGTGAACCGTAGGTAACGCCAGTGGGCCGGCAGGACAGGGATGTGGAAATAAGCTTCCTGCAAGTCCAACACTACCATCCAGTCTCCAGGGTTTAGGGCAGTCAGAACCTGAGCTAAAGTCAGCATCTTGAACTTCTCCTTCTGGAGGAAGGCGTTGATGCTCCGGAGGTCCAAGATAGGGCGTAGGCCCCCTTTGCCTTTCTTGGGAACCAGAAAGTAGTGAGAGTAACAACCCTGTCCTACTTCTGGGCCAGGAACGCGCTCGATGACCCCCTTGGCAAGAGGGCCGTAACTTCCTCCTGCAGAAGCTGCAAGTGATTCCCCGACATGCAGTGGTACTGCGGTGGCATGGCTGGAGGGGTCGCCTCGAAGGGTAGGGAGTAGCCCCTTCGGACGATTTGCAGCACCCACCTGTCCGAAGTGATGGTACGTCAGTGGAGCAGGTGATGGCGAACTCTGCCTCCCACTGGCGTGAAATGGGCCTGAAAGCTCGGACTAGGAAGGCTTTGAGGCAGATGCTGCGGGAGCAGATGTGGACTGACTGGCTCTTCGTTCCCCTGCTCCGCCACGGCGGAATCCATGTCCGTGACCATATTGAGGCTGGTTCTGCGGCCTGTGGCTGGACGAACGTGCGGGGGCGCCCCTTCCTTGGCCACGAAAGGGGCGAAAAGAAGAAGTTTGCTGGCGCTGGGCCGAGAGGCCCAAGGACTTGGCCATAGCCCTGGAGTCCTTAAAGCTCTCCAGCGCGCTATCTGCTTTGTCGCCAAAAAGGAGACGGCCATCAAAGGGCATGTCCAAGAGAGTGCTCTGGACATCCCCTGAAAAGTTTGTGGACCTCAGCCAGGCGTGACGACGAATCGCCACCGTCGTTGCAATCGCTCTACCCAGCAAGTCCGTGGTGTCAAGTCCACATCTGATGGAATACCGTGCTGCATCACGCCCCTCAGCAAGAGCCTGGGCGAGCCGTGTCCTGGCCTCCTTTGGACACTGGGGCAGCACGTCCACCACCGTATCCCACAGAAGAGCTTACTGGCGGTTGAAGCACCTCAGTGAGGATGTTAGTCCTCACGGCCGCTGCAGGGAGCTCCAGACGCAAAACCTGGGCCGCCCTGCGCAGCACCACAGCATAAGTAGCACCCTCCTCCGTAGCCACGGAAGGAGGAGAGATGAAACCAGTGTCAGGCAAAGTGTCTAAACCACTGGCGTTCCCTGGCTCATCTGCCCAGTACTGACTTAATTGACACTACTGTGCCAGAGGGTCCTCAGACCCCTCCCAGTCCCCCTGTTCATCCGTGTCCTGGTAAACAGTCATAAATGACGGAGACGGTCATAGATGAAAGGCTCCGACGCCGGACCCGGACCGGGGCTGAAACTAGGGACGGCGTCGTCCGAGGACGGTGCCGGGAGTGACACCATGGGGGTCGGCACCAGCGGAGGAGTCGTAAGGTCAACTGGCGTCGACCGGGATCCAGGCCTGGATCCCACTGGGGCCTGTGGCGTCGGGACCGAAGTTGACGACGGCGCCGGGGTCGAAGCCGCCGGCTCGATAGGACCCCCAGTCGGACCTGCGGGGCCCGGAGGGCCGCCGGCAGGCCTCGACGGCAGAAAGAGACTCCTCATGGCCACGAGGAAGTCCCGAATCTCGCCCGGAGTCGCATGAAGCCCAGGGACCGGAAGGTGTGGGGCCGGATGCGACTCCTGTGGCTCCGGTGGAGCCGCGCGGGTGGTGCCACCCGTACCCTCGGGTGAGTCACGCGACCAGCGAGGGGAGTCAGAAGAGCGATGTTGCTTCTTCGACTTCTTTTTACTATGCCTCGACTTACCTGAGTGCGAGGACTTGGATCCCGACGAGCAGTGATGACTGCAGCTCCGCAACCGGTCTCTCGACTTCCTCCTCGACCGGGACCTCGAGCGGCGCCGAGCCGACTGCCAGATCTCGAGGAGCTTGCCAGACCGCTCCCGCCTAGCTTTCGAGGTCAAGGCCTGGCAGTCGGGGCACGACTGGTCATCGTGGTCGGCCCCAAGACAGTAGAGACACCGATGGTGGGGGTCGGTAACCGACATCAGTCGGTGACAGATGTCACACAGCTTGAACCCGGGCATCCCTACCGGCACCAGGAGTCGAAGTCGATTCGAAAAAGATAGACAAAAATGTCCAAAAAGTTAGTCAAAAAATGACTAAGGGTACGCTCTTCCCGGATCTGCGCTTGCTGGCACGGAAAAAAGAAGATCTGACGTCAGCGCGCGAGGGCGGTGTCTAAGTACTCCGACGACGTCATCCCGGCGTTCACGACGCCGACGACGGACGCGGAGCCGCAGACGATGCCTAGCGACGCGCAGGGGTACAGCTGCCGAAAAATCTTTCCGGATCCAGCCTGACGCCTGGGGATATTCTAAGGTAAGGAATCTAACTAACGTGTTTCTTTCAGATCCTAAAAATCAGTTTGCAGAGCAGGGAGAATGGGTGGGTCATAAGGAGTTTGTGGCTAGATAGAGTCTCTACCAGAGAAGGTGTTACCGAAGGTAAGTAACATGTTCATCTGATAGAGACTTCTAGCTGCAGATTCCTTACCTTAGAATAGATACCTAAACAATACCTCCCCGGAGGTGGGTCTGGGAAACTGAGTCATACTAGAAAGTCCTGAAGGACCGAATGAGCAAAGTGCCGACAGACCTGACTGTTCAGGCAATAGAGCATCATGAATATGTGTAGAAAAGCCCACGTTGCTCAATGCAGATATCAAGGACCGGAACTCTGCATGCTTACACAGTGGTCGAGACCGTAGCTCTGGTGGAATGAGCACGCAAACCCTCAGGCGGATGCTTCTTTACCAATGTGCAGCAGATCTTAATGCAGAGCACGATCCATTGTGAGACAGTCCGCTCCTGCACGGACTTATTCTTCTTCGCTCCAACAAGCCCAAGAAGAGTTGGTAGTCCACCCAAAACTCTCTTGTGCAGTCAAGGTATAACGACAACGCTCTTTTTGGGTTCATTTAGTGGAGTTGCTCCTCTTCCTTAGAGGGATGTGGCAGGGTGTAAAAAGCAGGCAGGGTGGTGGACTGGTGTACATGAAAAGGAGTAACCACTTTTGGCAGAAAGAAGCTCTAGTGCGAAGAACCAGCTTCTCGAGGTAGATGTTCAGGTATTGAGTCTTGGATGACAAAGCCTGAGGCTCACTGATCCTCCGGGCAGATGTTACTGCTACCAGGAAGGCAATCTTTATGATAAGGAGTCTGAGTGGACAGTTGTGCAGAGGCTCAAAAGGAGCACCTACCAAGAACATCAGGTCTATATTATGGTCCCACTGAGGCATGATGAAGGGGGAAGAAGGAAAAATATATTGCAAACCTTTCAAGAACCTATGTAAAATAGGGGATCAGAAGAGAGATGGCTAGTCAGGCAACCACAGTAAAGCTGAGATAGCAAAAAGACAGCCCTTTAAATAGCCCTTTAAGGTGCCAGAGCAGAGCCCTGTTGGGCAAGGGAAAGGATAAAGAGAAGGACCTGAGAACGGTTAGCAGAAGGAGGGTCAACCTTTTTCTCTGCACACCACGTCACAAACTTACCCTAATGCCTGGTGTATACTGTTTTGGGTGTGGAATGTCAAAAACTGTCAATTGTTGATGCTCTATCTCCGTGCATGAGGGTGGAACATTGACAGGTTCAGGGGGAGACACTCCCCTGCTGCTGTGACAGAGGTTCCTCCTGAAGGGGCAGCCTAATCGGAGGACTGATGGCCATGATCAGCAGCTCGGTATACCAAACACTGCGAGCCCAGTCTGGAGCCACAAGGATTACTTGGCCCAGTCATTTCTGATCTTCTTGAGAACTTTGCACACGAGTGGTATAGGTGGGAAGGCGTACAGGAGGCCTGAGCTTCACTTGAGACGAAAAGATACTCCCAGCGAGAGCCGCCGTGGAAACTCTAGCGCGCAGGACAGCTGACAATGCGCGTTAAACGGTGGTGAACAAATCTAACCAAGGCTCTCCCCACTGCTGAAAACAACCTTGCACAACCACCGGATAGAGACGTCATTCATGATCTGTTAGGCATCTTCGGCTGAGTTTGTCCACCCTGGTATTCAGAGAGCAGGGCGTCTTGACAAAGGTTCCATGACCCCACCCAGCTGCTTGCTGCAGTGCCACATGACGGTGGTATTGTCCATGAACACTTGCACTATCCTACCCTTGATAGAAGGTAGAAAGGCTTTTAATGCCAGCTGGATCACTCAGAGGTCCAGAAGGTTGATCTAGAGTCTGGATTCTGCCAGAGATCAAATGCCTCTGATCTCCAGCGCTCCCAGATGGCCATCCCATTCCAGGAGTGATACATCCATTACCAATTTGAAATCTGGCTGGCAAAGAGAGAGTGGTCTGCTGCTGACCCAATTGTGGTTCGTTAACCACCACTGCAGATCTTTTTCAGTTCCCTGCGTTATTTGGACCATATCGGAGAGAGTCCCCTGATGCTGCGCCCACTGGAACTTTAGGTCGCACGGCAGAGCCTGCATATGCGCGTAGGCATCTGCCACAAGCAGGCTGCACAAGGCCATGCGTCCCAGCAGCCTCAGAGTCAGCCTTACTGAAATCCAGGCTAGAGGCTGAAACATCGCTATTATACCCTAAATATCCTGGACTCACCATTTAGGAGGAGAGAACTGCGCTGGGTCAAGAACAGCTCTGATGGAACGGAGCATCAGAGGGAGTCAGGTGTGACTTTGGTATGCTGATAGTGAACCCCAGTGAAAGCAGGAGGTCCAGCTTAGTCTGGAGGTGGGAGATAACAGCCTGGCGCAAGCCCACCTTTCAACAGCTAGTCATCGAGATAGGAGAAGATGGCACCCCTGATCTCTGCAAATTACATGCAACACCCGAGGGACCCTGGTAAGGCAAACTGAAAGTGCTTGTGGCCCACTGTGAACCGCAGGTAATGTCAGTGGGCAGGCAGGACGGGATTGTCGAAGTATGTGTCCTACAAGTCCAATGCAACCATCCAGTCTTCTGGGTCCAGGGATGACAGGACTTGAGCGAGCATGAGCATTTTGAATTTCTTCTTGAGGAAGACATTGAGAAGGCGCAGGTCAATGATAGGATGAAAACCTCTGTCCTTCTTGAGCACCAGAAAGTAGCAGGAATAGAAACCACAACCTACCTCTGGAGTAGGCACCTTCTCAATGGCTCTTTTGGACAAGACAGCCATCGCTTCCTGGTCCTCCATCAGCCTGTCCCAAAAAGGTGGCATGGGTGGAGGGGTAGTCATGAAGAACCCATTGGTCTGACGTTATCGACCTCCAGTGAGGCAGTTAATGGTGTATCCTGCCTACCACTGGGGGCCCATGGTGGTAAGAGTGCAAAACAAGAAGGGTTTAGAGGCTTTCTCTGGAACCATGAGCAGCACCTGCACAACCGAATCCCACACAGCATGGAGGTAACAGCCCTCTAGGCACATGGTGTTCACGGACCACAGTGCCAGGCTGGTGGAAAAAAAACAACTTCTTACCTAAGGTGTCTAGCCTCTTAGATCCCCTATCTGGTGGGGCGGTAGGGAATGTACCAGCATTTACATGGGAAGTGGAGGCTTGGAGTAGGGTGTTGAGTGAGAAAATTGGGGTCCCTGGGTGGGGTGGTGGCGGCGGGCAATCATGCTGTTCACAGGAGCCCCTGTGCTGGGCTTGGACCAGGTTCCAAGCAGGACGTCTGTAAGGGCTTCATTAAATGGGAGAAGTGGGTCTGAAGAGGCTACTCCCGGCTGAAGAACATCTGTCAAGACATTTGCCTTGACTGCCACTGAGGATAGGCTAAGGTCCAGGACTTACCACCACCACCATTGCAAATGATGTTCCCTCCTCCAAAGCCACAGTAGTGGGAGAAAGCATGCCAGTATCTGGAGAAGTGTTGAGTCCATGCCTCCATCATGTTCTCACACCAGTCCACGTTGGTATCTAAAGGGCTGGTTATCTTCAGGGTCCAGTGACCCCTCAAAATTCTACCCGAGTCCAAGCCCATATAGAGCTTAGGCTGTGGCCTGGAAGCCATGGCTACAGTCAGCGCTGTAGTCAACGTCGGAGGACGCACCTCTGTGTCGGAGTCAGAGTCAGGGATTAAAATGAGAATGGTGCTGCCAGAGGGCACAGCCGGCATTGGGGAAGGTTGAGATGTTACAGCCGTCGGTGGTCTGGATCCATCTATAGATCCAAGGGATCAGACAGGTGCCAAGGCAGAGCTGCCAGCGTGGAATCAGTAGGGGCCACTCTTGAACCCACAGGGCTAAAAGGAGCACTGTAAGGAGCGGCCCACTCAAATATAAGCTGTATGGCCTCATAAAACTCTTGAAGTGGAGTGGGAGTCACTCTGGATCCTGGAAACTCGGGGAGACGCAAAGTCAGCCCAAGTGCAGGCTGAATTGCGGAGCTTGCCCTCGAGTGATGATGCTCCCTTGTCACGTCTGAAGACCGCCACAGACGGGGCGTAGTCAAAGACCCCTTCTACTTCTTACTTTTCTTCTTTTTCTGGGACTTACCCAAGTGGGCTGACAACTTCAAATGCAACGAGGATCTTGGATTCCGTGACCAATCCTTTGATCTTCCTCTCAACTGGGATTGAGACCATGGCAGCATCACATATCTGACAGCAAGAAGTTCGAGGGACCGCTCCCTCAAGGCCTTGGAGTGCATGGAGTAGAAATCTGCGCAGGTCGTTGCTTTGTGGTGGCACTCCAGGCCAGAGGCAAACAAGATGTAGGTCTGTCACCGGCATCTGTTGGGGACAGGCTCTGCAGGGCTGGAAGCCGATCTTCCTAGTGGATATCTCCCTGTCACACCAGGAGAAGAACTCAAAAAAGCACAGTCAAAAAGTTACTGACAGGGTAGCTCTCTCTAGATCTGTGCTCACAGGTGTAGAAAGAAAGAAAATAACTGAAATCAGTGCGCTTGGGTGGCACCTGTATAGTCACCGCGCAAGTCAGTTCGGGCATGGACGATGCCATGCAGAGCCGAACGACACCACCTAACTGTGCGCAGGAGTACGGCTCACGAAAAATTTCCGGATCCACTCTGATGCCAGGAGATAATTCTATGGCAAGGTTCTGCATGTAGAAGTTTCTATCAGATGCGTGGAGCGACATGCTGTCTCTTATAAGAGCCTCCTCCTCACTTCTTGAAGTCTGCAAGAAGCTGATGACATGGTTTGACAAGTAGTCCCACTAGGCCCTAGATTTGGCTAGAGTCTCGCCTGCTCAGTGCCAGGATACCCTCCCGGGATAGTGCATCCTACAAATCTGTATATAACATAACATAAATAACACACTGGAGGTTGCACTATTGCCTTTATTCAATTGGCATCACAGGAAATACCTTGTAAAAACATAATATTGAACAAACGCATAAAATGCCAGTCAGTCCACTTTAAACCTAGAGCTTGTGTTTGTGGGTGCACTAGCCTTGATATGGGTCAGGTCTTCACTGTGTGCATCATGTTAACCCAAGCATAGGCTTCAGCCTCAGAAACCCCATTCCATCAACATGCTCTTTCCCCTTCGCTATTTGTCAATCCTCCTCCACTATGAGTCAGGTAGATAACTGAAGTCTTGTAAACTTCTGAAGCTTCACAGGCTACATAGACATGACGTACCTAGTCCAACACTACTGTTCTCCAGCAGATAGCTAAGATGCTCAAACATGGCTTTCTGATTCTGTCGGCTGATCCGGCAAAAGTAGCAAAGGAAGCGACAACAGCTGGCCACCATCTTGGGGAATGCGATCTGCTGTAGGAAATCAAGAAAGAAAGTAAAGATAATGTTAGCAGTTAGAATGCTCACAGTTCCTGCAATCTTACAGAAATACATGTGAGATTACCACTGTATGAACATGCTAACAAAGAGGCCTTAAGGTGCCTTAGACTTCAAGACAATCATTAGCAAACATCAACAAATGTTCATTGCAGCAGAACCTCACCTTATCTCAGGTGCCCATTGAACCCCAGCTCATTTTAGGTGCCAATTAGCCAGGATTGCCTGGGGAGGACTGAGTGTCACTTCAGAACACTGCTTGCCTTCAGTATTGCCAAGCACGCTTCTAAGTGGCATTGGCTCTTTTTTTGCTCAATGTGGCTTAATAAATAATCACATAGTCACATGTGGAGATTTTGTGAGCTTGTTTGCTCTTGTGGTTCTTTCGAAGGTAATTCTCCCAATATTTGCTACAAGTGAGAGCAGCTGAGACTTCAACAACAGTAAGAGGACTGCTCTGTAGAAGTCTGGTGAATCTAGGCGGAGCATTTGAAGGGGGTTGTAGCTGCAGAATCACTGTGATAGTTTCTGAGTACTTCTGACACAAACAGAACAAATATCACCAAAACTAAAGTCTGACTCCACGCAAGGGCTGCATGGTGCTCACTGGAGTATGGGGTGCTTCCATTTAATGTTGGCAAAAGACATACAATTGGCAGTTCGGGCTGGACTGTTCCCATTGGGCGCAGGATCAAGACTAATTTGCATATGGCTGGGTTCAAACTGGGATGGCATGGGGAGCAAAAAAACAATGGCTTTAGGCTCAGATCTCTGTGCTGGGGTGAATTATCACATTGCTCTGTATTCTGTCCATCAACTGTTCTTTTTGCATTTGTCACCCAGAGTGGGACGGGTATGCCCAGACGTGGGTCCCGTGCTCTCCATGCCACTGGAGTCAAGCTATCCTGGCTGAAGAGAGGCGAAACCCCGAAACCAGTCCTAGGATGCTTGTTTCCAGTCCAGAGAGGACCTGGCCTGGCACTTCAGGCTGGACTGTTCCCATTGGGTTCAGGATCAAGACTGATTTGCATATGGTTGGGTTCAAACTGGAATGGGGAGCAAAAAATAATGGATTTAGGCCCGGGTCTCTGTACTGGGGTGAATGTATGACATTGTTCTTCATTCTGTCCATCAACTGTTCTTTTTCCATTTAATGTTAAGCAACCTATGCCATACTGACGAAGAACACTAATATACGTTTGGGTTCTTGCACTAACTTTCATAGAAAGGTCTTTGAACCATATCGAGCTGATCACAAGCAAATATTGAGAAACTAATAAAATCAAATCAGAACAATTAATTAAAAAAAAGTTGTCAAATGAAAGAGAATTATACATAGAAAGAACAGACACCAGAGAAGAAATCGTTTGAGCAAGCTGGCAGAACACGCAGCAAACTTCGCAGACCTACCTGAGACTTGTCCCCTCCTAATACATTCACCATCACCTCCATCACGGTTTCGTGCATGCCTAGCACACGCATGAGGTTGGGGTGCTGGTAGAAGACCTTGTTGTTCATGATGTCCCTAAGGTGACCGACAAAGAAGAAAGCTTAAGTCACCTGCAAACCTTATGGCATAGTAAACGAGCCAATGCGTTTATGAATTGCCTTAGCACAGTAAGGATTACCTAGGAATACTGAAACAAATGTTTATGGATAATTGAAATGTGTGACGGCTAATGAGTGGGTTGTGGAGTTTGGCAAGAGAAATCCCCTGAAAATTGAAACAATATATATTTTTTATCAGCTCTGCTCATGTTGTAGTAAAGTCAGGTGGTCACAGTCAGGAGCCTTCTGTTATGAAAAATGTTTGAACATTAGAGACAGAGTTCTGACCCCTTCCATTCTTATCTTTTTGCTATTTTGTGATTTTGAATAGTGTGTACCACATATTATGACTGAAGCTGTCAAAACATACACCACTGAATTACACACTCAATTATTTTGTGTTCTTAGTCCTTGAAGTGCTGCAAAAAAGGAGGAAAGGGAAATATCTGAAAACAGTAACTTGCATGTGGTCGGGAAGTTCTCAGCAGTCGGTCACCCCTCCCTTCTCCAGTGCTAAAGTAGTCCCCAAACTAAATTAGTCCCAAACTATATAGATTTGTAGTTCTGGTTTATTTTTAGAGATTCAGGGTTTTACTCATTGACATAAGTGTGATCTTGCAAGTAGTAATAGGCAGTCAGTATAGGATAAACATAACGCAGGTGTGGGGCCCTTCACGGCAGACTCCTTGTCTCTCTGCTCCAAGCTTCATTTCGTGATAGGCGAGCGTGGACCCAAAAGAAAAAGAAAACAACACGGACTTAGGCTTCTATTTAAATATTTAAGCACATGGGGAGGGCAAGTGCACCGTCACCAGTCCCTAGTGTGTCGTGCCTAATGTGAGGGAAAACAAGTGGTGATTCCAGTGATACCCCCTTATACGAGCCCACAGCCCCTGGACAAGCCCTGAGGATGCAGCGGGTACTTGCCTGCTTCCACGACCCTCCTGGGCCGTGGTGTTGGGTGACCAAGCCTCCTTGTCGTCGGGGAGTGCAATGGTCCCGGGGGCTGCGCTCCTGGAGCTGTTTTCCCTTGCTGTCTCCTCTTTGCTGGTGCGTGGCTCCCGCTCTGTTCCTCCGGCGTGCACCTCCTCGGCGTCCTCCTCTGCTTCCCTCCGGGTCGTGTTCTTCTGCCTGTCCTCCAGTCCGGCTTCGGTTGCGTCCTCCTCCTCTTCCCGCTCCGACACAGCTGAACCCCATTCCGGATGCCTGCTGTGCTTTTCAGCCGTCTCGGGCGCTGGTTCCGTTACAGACGCTAGAGTGTCAACCCCACTTCCTGTTTCTGTTTCGGTGGTGGCCATGTTGGTCGGTCGGCGTCGCTCTCGAGTGGGACACCATCACATTGCATTAAGCGAAATAAGGGTTTGGTAAGCTACTTGCAGGCTATCTTTTTCAGATTTTACTTTTTTTCCAATACCACTGGGTATTTTGCAGTGTTTTCCCAAAAATATTAACTACAGTGTTTATCAGTGGTTATAATTCAATGGTAAAAGAAATGCTGGAGGTCATGTATTCCCACTGTTTACAGCATACTTGTATATAGTTTACATGCATGAAAGTGCTTTTGTGGGAGTACACTGCTTCCAATATGTCTCCAGAAGTTGTTCCTACGGTAAATTACCTGCCTAGCAAATCAAATTTAGTTCTAAATATAACAGGGACAAAGGGATAATGCTTCTGATTGCTCGAGTATATGCTTCGATGTTTGCACTCCATATCATTGAGTATCAGGTGCATCCTACACCGCAGGATTTCCTGTCAATCTGGCTTTGCACATTTTCGTATTCCTTTTTCCTCACTGTCTGTTCCTCAAGTGCACTCCATTTCTGTATCTCTCTTCTATCAGTTCTCTCCCCTACCTGTTCAGGAACATGTTACATTCCCTTTTCTCTCTTCTCCACTATGATGTGATTCCTCTATTTCCACAGCGTCACCCACTCACCCTCTCGACAGTATTCTCAGGTCTCTTTTTGTGTTCGTCTACTGCCTTCTGTCCTTACCACTCCCTAGTACCCCCCACTCTTCGTCCTTTCTCCAATTCTCATTCTCATCCACACTATCTTGCCATCGCTATACCTCTTATCTCTATTCCTTGTCAGTCTTTCTCACTCTTCTCCCTTTCCTCTGTTCATCCTGCTCTTCCTCATCCTCTTCCCACATATCATTCTTTTTTATTCTTTCCCTCTTTGACACATTTGTTCTCACTCCTCTCTGTCACAAAATCATTTTTCCTGCCTTTCCCTCTTTGTTTCTCTTTTCCATTTTCCTTCCCTCTTTGCCTTCTTTTCTTCGCTTATTCTTACCCTCACTTTAATATCTTCTGCTTTCTTCTTTTACACGTGTTCTCCTCTCCTACCTTATCTTTACTCTCTCTTTCCCTTTGCATAGGAACAATCGGCTTCTTTTTCTTTGACATGTTGATCTGCTCCCTTCCGCTTGCAAAATATATGTTTTTTTTCACTACTATCTACATTTTGTCTCTAAGATGTCAGTAGTGTTCAGGACCACCTTCACATTCAGGAATCATTGTAGTTTCTAGGAAAGGTTTTTCTCTACAATCTTAAACCCTTCTTTTTTGTGCTGAAAATAACTTCGGGCTGTTTGTGTGTGTGTGCCTCTGTTTGCTTGTGTTTAGGGGTTTAGCTGTGCCATCCTCTAAGCAGTGGAGTTAAGCAAAATGATGAGGTCCTCTGGCAGAATTATGATGAGGGGCCCCGGAGTCTAACATATCTCACAGATATTCCTTGAACTTAGGCTGAATGGAGCCCCCTTAAAGCGTTGGGGGGTGGGAGGCTGGGGGGGGGGGGCTGGAGTGTTGGTGCATCACCCTGCATTGCAGGGGCTGCAGGGGTTTGTGCCCCTGCCTCTAAATTTGCCGGGGTTCTTTACTATATTTAGAAGGTAACTGAACAGGACACACATGGAATTTCTTTCTTTTTGAACCAAGGAGAAATTCAAAATGTAAGTGAAGGTGGTGGCCCCTTCAATTATCAGCACAAGAGTCGCATAGGAAAAGCAAATCAGTTCACACACAGTTTCAGTTTCCCAGCTTTTGTAATGAGGTCACAGATTGCACCATGAAGCAAACTAAAAACTAACCCTATGTTTCCAAATATCATAGTTTTCTTTTCCGTGCCCATTTTGCACAGGGAGCTGTGAGATTTACTGAAAATTAAAATAGTAGCTGTGTGGAGGTAAGTGCAATGCACCCACCTTCAGAGCGAGCTGGGTCACCTGTTTTGCACTGACTTAGAACCTCATCTGCTGCAGATTGAAATAGAGCCTCACCATCGGATGGGAATTCCAAGATCCTCCTGTTGGACGTCTTTGAGGTAAAAGAAGGCCAGCCACACACACCTGAAGCTTGGGAGTAGCTCTCATGGCTGCACTCTGCACACATTCACCACCTTGTCATGGGCAGACCTTTGGGCCTGATTTAGAGTTTGGAGGATGGTTACTCTATCGCAAACAAGCCAGATATTCCATAGGCCTATCGTTCTCCACCCCGACTGCAGAGTCACTGCAGCCGTAAACTTACTATTGGAATAATTGAACTTGTAGTTTGTGAATACGAAAAAAATAGTAAACTTACGCAAAAGTATATATTTACCTTTGTGAATTAGGCCCTTAGTTGAACAGTGGGCAGTGATCCAAGGGAAACTTCATTAAACTTCATTTTCTTGGAAAATGGCCAGCATATAAAATTGTTTGCTTTATTTAAAAGCAATCACAGACATGGTGGCCTGCTGACTCACGACGACCACCATCCCTGTGATGGTCTCCAATTGTGGTGAGGCACAATTTGTGACTCACCTTATTAATAATCACGAGGTAGGTTGGATTGCAACGCACTATGATTCCGAATTTTCAGAACTGACCTGCTAGTACTGAGGTCGGTTCTTAAAATTCTTTACTGCTCACAAAAGTAATGGTTACAAGTTGTAATTTTTCTACCCTCTGCAAACGTCCAATGTGGAATGCAACATATCACTACCCACATCGCACTACCGGACTGCATTCCGTTTCGCAAACCAGTTGGTGTGCAAATTGCACATTCATAGTTTGTGAATGAGAATAGTACATTGGGCCCATGTGAGTAATTCTCAAAGCATAAAAAAATTCTTTGATTCATCTAAACTTACCCATTGTATGAAAGTCACAAACATAATAATAAAAAAGTAACCTTACAAAAATCATAGTGCATGGACATGTGGAAAATGCCATATTTCCTTGCAAAAGCATAACCTCGGGGTCCTCGGAGACTCTCTGGACACCTCTCCCCCGCTGGAGACCACAGTGGATTGGGCTGCCTAATTCCCGAGTCTCCACAAACCCTCCTGCGATATACATGGGGGTGAGGGTGGCTTTTCCCAGTTTCACCAACTACCGAGACCTTTCATCGACAGTAAAGAAAGACCTCAGAATGGGAGCGCGTTGGCCATCTTTGGTCAGGCACAGCCTCCCCTACTCCTCAGTGCAATTCGATGAAAACTATGGCAGAACTGCCCTAAATAAATCAATACAGACATCTCCGAGGTGGAAAATAAAAGTTGCTGTAGGCCTTGTACACACCTTACCTACAGTTGCAGGACTGCGGCCATTCCCCTCAGGGAAGGCCACCAAAAGTGAGGAAGGACCACACACCCCCATTATAACCCTACCTCAGCCAGATGCTCCACAAAATCTGGGCAGACATGGTGGAACACTCTTGTGATCCTTACAGTGACTTTTTTTTTCTTCTCCCAAAACACTACACCAAGGACTAGAAGCAACAGAATCACTTCTATTCACTATTTACTATGCTTTCGTCAACACCCTGTGACCAGACACTGCTACCTTACTGCACAACGAGATTTACTTAAATATTCAGATCAGACCCTGGTACTGTACACCTGCTTTTTATACTGTACCCCTGCTTTTTAGTTGAATCAGTCTGGGCATCTACCACAACTATATGCACATCCTATCAATTGATTTTGCCTTTCCTACGTCAATATTGTGTCTATATCTAGTACAACACTGTACTTTCACTGTTACGGAATGTATATGCTGGTATAAACGGAGACTCTATGTGGATGCTAGCACCCTTTTGTCTACACAGCACCTTCTTACCGGTACGACCACCTGTCAGTAATGGTTCCCCACCACGTTCCAGGCGTCCGGGGAACCCCTGGCTACTCTGACAGCCTAATCTGCTAATACTACAGTACTACCTCTCACCAGTGACCCACTGCAACTCTATCATGGAGCGGCATGGACCTAACACATTCTGCACTAAACTTCCACGTAATGTCTCCAAATCAGCGGCAAAAAATTCAAAACAATTCAAGCACAACTTCCTCAAAGATCATCCAGAAACATTAATAATGGACATCTATTACAATCCAACCCATGGAGCCCATAAAATGGCCTTCATCTTTTTCACCAAAAAACCTGCCAAATGGAGAACAAACTTCCACCATCACCTTTACATCACCAACACTACTAAAGCCCCGTATGGAACAAATCGCAACATTTGCCCATCGCAGTACTTCAGAGAAGAAGTGTCAATGACCGTGTACAGATTGGGGAACATCTGTCCTAACATACGTATCTACAATCAAGCAGCTTTACCAGATGTTCTCTGTCGATGCATGAATAGCACGGGGGGATTTAATCATTATTTCATCACAAAGATTATTCAGGAATCAGATACAAGTGTGTCAGTGGTTTTAAAAATAGCCAAGCTTAAAAAAAAAATAGATATATGTTTTTGGGTGATATACACAGTCGGATGGGCGCTTTGGGTAAAGTATACAAGTTGCATGCTGGGAGCTGTAGTATCTTTAATTCCCCTCCAGTGGGGTTTCATTTCCTCTAGTGAGCTGTGCAAAGTCCGGCAAGTTAATTAGCAATTTAAAAATTGTTGTTAGTTGCCCTCCAGTGGGCCACAGATGACATTTGTCCGGTATAATTTCATTAGTTGTATGTGCCGCCACGGACCGAATCAGTTCAGCCCAGCGGTTCACGTATCTTTTCGGGCGGTGCATCCATCACGGCAAAGGACTGTGCCGTGTGCAACTTGATTCCAAGTGCAACTCACCAGGGAGCGCATGTAAAAGCGGAAACCATAGCTGCAGTGTTTCCTGTGCTGGTCTTGAAAATCCCCATGATGAAGGAGCAGCTGCTCCGAAACGCGTCGGGAAAGTATGAGACAGATGACTCTTGTGCCGGTTTGAATAAAGATTCAGAAGAATCGTTGTCTGTGGAGTAGCGTCCATAAAGATCTGGGACACACTTGGAATCAAGTTGCACACGGCACAGTCCTTTGCCGTGATGGATGCACCGCCCGAAAAGATACGGAAACCTCTCTGAAGCAGCTCAAGTGGATTCAAGTAGAAGCAAGGACCATATTCAAAACTGTATGCATAACCCACAAAGCTATCGACATGGATCAACCATCCTACCTCTCAAATAAGCCCTCAAAAGCTGAGCAAAAGAGACCTCCATGAAGGTCTCACAGCCTTCTCCTGATTCCACCTAAATTCAAGAAAGGGAAATCTTGTGCCTGCTCCTTCTCTGGAAATTCCCCCAGAATCTGGAACGCTCTTCTACAAGACTTATGTAAAAATCATTCTCTCCTTAACTTCAAGACTAAACTGAAATTCCTTCTCATTAACAAATATTTAAGCACACCCTCCTAAGCTTTGATAGCGCCTGCTGCCACTCTCAAAGCTAAGTTTAGCCTTAGTACCATTCTCTCGGGGAAAACCCCACACTGCAAAGAAGACCGTCCATAGCTACCCGTGAAATATCTCACCCATACAACTATATTGCACGTGACAGCTCACTGTCAATTATTGGTCTTAGCTATGTCTACTTAGTCCCCGGACAACCTGTGCAGTTGTATCTATGCTTCGCTAAACCTTTAAATTCTTATATTGATACATTGTGTTCTACCTCATCAACGGTTCAGATAATGTTGCTGATGTCTTCCTATATTTTGCTTACGTTCGCTGCAGACCAAAGTTAATCATTGGCCCTATGTTTGTTTACTTACTCCTCATGTTACCCATTGAAAATGTATGCAAGCATTGTCATATCGTTACATATTCATTTACGCTGTTGCTACCTCATTTCTGTATCAGCCACTGACGCTGATACATTTATTTTTTTCTCTTACGCACTGCTATTTGGGTCTTCCTCAGAAATGTATTGCTACTGATCCTTATACCCTCTGACATATCGCATATTTACTGCAATTTTGCCTGCATGTCTATCCTAATATGTTTTATGTAAACTACCATGTATACACTGTGAAGCGCTCTGATGTGCTCAGTTCGAGGTAGCGCTCTATAAAACTCTACAATAAAATATAGAAAGACTTCTCTTGTCCTTAGGCAGCAGTAACCTACTGGAGCTAGACAATCCTTCTAGTCACCCTCTCTTGAGAATGATATTATAGATGAGAGATAGTGAGAATTAGATTTAAGTAGAAGGCGTCTGCTTTGCTCTCAGTCCTTACTTTCACAAATCACTACTACCCAGATTCAGAATCTAGAAGAGATGCCCAAGTTGAGCATGTTTCACTGAGGAATATTTTTACATAGCTCTAATATATTTATTCCTTCTACCACCTGATGAAGGAGGTTACCAATAGAGAGCCCCTTATGAAGAAGGACAAGTTCCTTCGCTGTAATCCGAGTTCACAGAATCTCCATTGAATTCGTAAGCAATCCTCACTTCTCAACAGTGGAAGAACAGAAATGGAGTCAACGATACTGGTTGTAAATTATCAGCCAGTCAATGTCTTTATTTCAAAAGATTGTGCCATAAAACATGCAACCATAAAAGACAGGCCATTTTTGCAATTACATAGGTAGAAAAAGCAAAACGTTTTCTCAATAAGATCAATTCGTTATTAAAATCATCATAAAACATTTGTTAAAACTCCCTAGTCTAAGAATCTATGCTGCTTAGAACAAAGTACATCTTGTACATAGGGTTGTATAGGAGTTTGATATCATGGCTGATATACTTATTCTAATGGCGCATTCGTGTTAAAGGTACACTGCTTGTCTTAGTTCATGAGTTCCTGCAAAGCAGGGGCTTTCGTGGCAAATTACAGTTTTATCTAGTTTAAAATAGAGTTAAAAAATCACCAAATTAAAATGTACTAAAAATAAATAACTGCTTACTGCAAAAACTATGTAAGTGTACATGTTGCTCCTCAGAATTCTTAGCGCCTCTAGATACCTTTGTACATTAAGATATTTACATGGGGGTCTTACATCGGGGTCGTATCCACTTCCCTCTTCGTTTTATGTATGCTTTGCAGAAAAACATCACATGGTGTAATGTCATTCTGTATCTTGGAGCATAGGGTGCATGTAGACGTACTACCGAACCTCCCACTAGCAACCCGGGAAACTATAAACAATCCTAGTTCAAGTGTGTCATAGCAGAGTTTTAAGTAAAGTGATTTTGCTGGTTGCTTAAGTGGTAGGTCGAGAAAGACCTCATAGCTCATAGCTGGGTGTTTCCTTGATGGACAAGAATTGTTGTGTCAGCCTGCCATGAGTAGAAAAGCTGTGGAGGTTTGCCTGGATGAACTCCCAGTAACGGGCTTTGAATTGTAATTTGGATGAGACTATGAACGAACCAGGGTCCGTCCAGAAGTGGCCATGGTCCAACTTGTCAAGGCAGTAACGGATATGTTTAAACCAAGGTAATGTAAGGCTTGTGTCTGGGGTCAACAGTTCCTCTAGTGCCTTCCGATATGGACACAGCTCCTCGGTCGTCCAAAGTCTTACCCAATGTAATAAGGGTCTAAGTCTAGCTAGATCCCCCACTCTTTTTAAAGCAACATCTAAAAACATAGGGATTAGCGAGCGCACAACCTTGTTTTTGCTAGTTGTAAGAAGGTCTGACTTCACGTGGGCCCATATATCAGCCCTATATAGAGCAGTGGATTGGGCATTTAACTTATACAGTTCTATAGCGGGGAGGACTGCCCTTGAGGTTGCCCCTGATATCTCCTATAAATCACTGAAGCTTGGGGCTGAATCACTGCCCTTCTCTTCTCAATATGGGGTAGCCATGATAGTTTACTATCAAGCATTATTCCCAGATATTTGAATCTATGCATCTGTTCCAAGTTTTCATTTGACAGGATTAAAGGTTGGTTGATTACCTTATGGGGTCAGACTGCCATGAACTTTGTTATGGAAATATTGATCTCAAGGCCCTTGGATAAGAAATAAGCGTTGAAGTTTGCCAGGAGTAGCTGGAGGCCCTTAGGAGTGTTTCTTCTGCAAAGAGTAGTGTGTGAACCCTCACCCCATTTAACTTTGGTGCATCTGTATTCCCCTTTGATAGTGCACCTACTACATTGTTGACATAAAGGTAGAATAGGTTGAGGGCTAGAACGCAACCCTCCCTCACAACTCTACAGATTGGAATCTTGTCAGATAGTTGCCCCAAGGGGCACCAACAAACTTGGGAATAGTTGTTCTGATGGAGACTTGTTATTTGCCCAACTAATGCAGCAGGTTTTCCCAGTTTCTTTAAGGATGCCCACAACAGCCCTCTAGGAGCAAGATCAAAGTCTGCTCTGAGATCAACGAATGCAATGGAAATATGTCTTTCTCTAAGTTTAGTGTACTTCCAAAGCATAAGCAACAGCCTTAAGACTTGATCAATGGTACTGACTTTCGGTCTAAACCCTGCTTGGTATAGGATCATAATTTCCCTTCCCTGAATCCACTCATTAAGCTTATCGAGCAATTGTCTGACGTACACCTTTTGGGCAGTATCCAGGAGGATAATAGGCCGATAGTTCGTGGGAAGCCCCTTATCCCCCTTTTTAAGAGATGGGGATAATTTCCGCGTCTTTCCATGTGTCGGGGTATAGGGGCTCCCTCCGCTCTAACATTAGTCAAAACATTTAAATATGGGGCCCATATAGACAGATCGTGGCGGTATAGATCGCCTCGGATTTTATCTGGACCTGTTTGATTGAGGCTATTGCACTTCTAGTGTCCTCAATGGAGAAGTAGAGTTCAGGGATGATATCCTGTGAAGAGACATATAGATATGGTGGAATGTCAATAGGAGGAGATTTATACAGGCAGGTGAAGTGTTCTACCCATACATTTGGGTTCAGATGACACTCTGTCTGAGGGTTTGAGAACCTACACCCATTAGCAATACTTTTCCAAAAAAGTGCATTGTCCCCCATTTTGGCAGCCATCACTAAATCACACCAGCATATATCCTCCCAGGTTCTCTTTGCCATTTTAGCTGTTTTCTTACATGTCCCTCTTAACGATTGGTTCTCCTTTTTAATGCAGTTATCAATGCCTTTTTTGCATCACAGCATCCTTTTGTTTACCACATATTACTTTCCTCACTATGGAACTTGACCAGGGTTTTTTTTGGTGAGGGTTTAGTCAAGATCCTTTTCAGGAATATTGCCAGGGTAGCGTGTACATCTGTTATTATATTTTTGACAGGTATTGGCATAGTTGGAGCAGATAAGACCTCGACATAGGCTTCATAAAGACTTTAACAAGGGTATCTTTATTTGCTAGCACTGTTGGCCATTTAATGGACCTGCGGTTGTTTGCCATTAGTGGACTTATGAATTGTGTTACTGGGGGGTTCAAGACAATAGCAAAGGAGTTTAGCACGAACAGGGTAGTGGTCACTCTCCTCTCCATGATGATTGCAAAAGTCTATCAAGCTATCCCATATTGTAACTTTTATTAGAATACAGTCTAGTTTCGATACGGATAGGCCTTTCCTAAAAGTGGGGGGTCCCAGTTTGTCTGGGAGAGACCTTCCATTACATCCTCTCAACCCATTTGTTTCTGTAAATTGGATTACTTGCATTGCTGCCACAGTACACGGAACAAATTACTTGGTATTAACAGCAGGTGTGCCCCAGCTCTCGTCTTCCTCATCGAGAAGCATATCATACCCATACACAGGTTCAAAATACATGTTGAGGTCTCCTCCTATGACTACCTGGTGCTTAGGATCGATTGAGGAAACAGAATGTTGTAGAATATCCAAGGTAGGTGTTTCTGCGCCTCTGTTCCTTGGCCTACAATAGACATTAAGAATGTACATACAAACCCCCCAGAGTAGTGCATTTTTAGTCCCAGTATGTCAGCTTATAAAATGTCGAAGACCTCAATAGTGTTATTTAAGTCGATTTTTATGCAAACGAGTAGGCCCCGTGACGCCCTACCATGGGCAGATAGAAGAGCGTGCAAATAATATGTGTCATATCCCAGTTTGTAGGCTGGCTCAGTGGCCCAGTTTCCTGAAAAATACAAATGTCAAACCCTTCGATATAGTCCATCCAATCTGGTGCAGGGAAATTGGATTTGATGCCTGCAATATTCCAATATAAAATGTTGTTTATTCCATTAGAGTTGACTCCAAAGCTAGCACGTGAACTCCGAAAATCCATATCTATGTGAATACCTGGGCGAGGGCAAGCTTTGAATTGAGAACAGGGCTGGTCTGCTTGGCTCAGAAAGGGGGAGCAGAAGTGAATACTTTAATACTCGCATGATTATTAGTTCATGTAGGGTTTGTCAAGACGTCAAGCGCCATATTTCCCAGTGTTAAAGCGAAAGGTCCAATACTATGTTCCACTTCTATTATAGGAAGGTTGTATATGCTTTACTTGAGGAACAGTAACATTTTCAAGCTTTTTTCAGTTGTAGCCTATCCAGTTACATTGAATTGTTCGCAGCCAAGACCTGGACGAGCTACCGGCAGACATCAGACGTGCCCCCTCCCTCAACACCTTCAGGAAGACCCTCAAGACCTGGCTCTTCGGCTGAACGGAGCTGTGCATCCCCCCCCCCCCCCCCCCACACACACCTCCCCAGCGCCTTTAGACCCTCACGGGTGAGTAGCGTGCTTTATAAACCTCGATTGATTGATTGATTGATTTATTTATTTGTCTCATTTTTCATTTAAAAAAGGCAGGTGAAAGAAGAATTTTTCTTGTCACTATTCTGTATTTAGTGACCTTTCTTTTTAGATTTGAATTGATGACTTTTGTAACGTAATTTAAATGAAACTTGGTCATTATACCCTCAATATGTTTAGAAATAGTTTTAGTTTTAAGAAGAAAAAACATATTTTTAGTTAAAGGTCTATGTTAGTTTTAAAGGTTATCTGGGATCCAGCAATTAGGGGGTTCTCTAAAGTACTTATGGATATGTATAGCTATGCCCTGTGGTGACAAATGTTATTAGCTGTGACTAGTGTCTGCATTTATGGTCATTTATTAGTATTGACATTTTTAGGTCTACGTCTGTAATCAAGCAAATACAAACTTAGGGAACAAAAATGAGCATTGAAGGGATATACATTCAGCAACAGAAGATAAATGGTCAAAGAGGTGTGAGGAGGATTCCTTACCCTAAACCATGTATCATTAGCACTTCCTCTTCTTTACCCATCCGGACACTCAGGAGAGAGCGAATCTGGCCCAGGGAGCCTAGAAGGTTGATGGAATCCTGGACTGAGGCAGCGCTGATAGAGTAGGTCTTCCTCATGGCCCTCAGCTGCTCCCCAATACCATCGTACTGTCGACGCAAGAGGCTGTACATGAGTCGCACCAGCTCGGGGTCCTGGAGATGGTCCTCCTGTGCCCAGTGGACCATGGTCTGTGAAATAAGCTCTTTCAGTGTAGCTGTAAGATAGGAAAACAGAAAAACAAAGAGCCACATGGAAACGTTACATCGGGACACCAGGGCATAGAACAAACACATCCCAAGTGAGGAATGAGGCCAGATTGAGCTATTACCAGCAGGGACAACTAGAGATTAACGGGGGCAATGATAGTGACTAATATATAGCAAATTGATTTGCTTTCCAGCTCTATCTATCACTATATGTTATGGTATTATGACTACAAAATGCAATGCAGCTAGTTTAATCCATGACGGGAAGGCTGATTTAACCCTAGTGGGATGGCAGGAGATGCGATCTAAAGGTTAGGATGCTGACCTTTAGCACAATGAGATGCAGATTAATCGACTCACGACTGAGGGATTCTGTTCAAATCTGTTCTTCTCCTTATGCCTTAAGTTGTTATATGTATAATGCACATATGTGCAGTGTGTACTATATACTATATGCACTTTGTGTATTATTCTACCAGTGCCATCTCCGAGTCTCTCGTCTACCATTCTGCCGCCAATGACTTACTCTATCACCATGTTACAGTGCATCACATTTCTAGTAGAAATGCTCCATTCAGAAATAATTATCTTTTTAAGAAGCCTTGGGAAAAATTGTATGAGACACGTAGGTTCTCAATATCATCAGGGACAGCTATTCGACCAAATTCAACTCTCTGTCTCCTAAATCCATCCTTGCCCCTATGCTTTGGCAACAGAACACAGCCAACTGAACGTACCTGTAGAGGTTGTGTTGAAGCTAGTTCATTAAATAAATGTTGTTCTAGTCCCAAGTACAGAGAAGGTATTGGGCATATCACTCGGGGGTCTTTGGCTTAGAAGGCCTTGGTCGATTACCTCATGGTCATAAATCCGAAGAAGAGTCAAGAATTTTATACCATTTAGGGATTTCATGATAGAGCACCTTCCATTTATCAATCTAGGAGAAGTCCTGGGGCCTGATTTAGAGTTTGAGATAGGGGTTACTCCATCAAGAATGCAATGGATATCCTGCCCCCCTTATTACACATGCCACTTATAATGTGGCAGATGGGATATAAGTCACGTTTGTGATAGAACTAACCCATCAGCCAAACTGTAAATAAGGCCCTTGATGTATGTAGCTCTTCAGAATGCTTACCCGCAAATTCTAGCCAGGAAGACACATCAAAGAATCCTAGTTGTAGGTGTCTAGAGTCAACTTACAATGCAGGTCCAGGCATTTGGCTTTGACTCACCCATAGTCTTCATCAAATCTTTGTCTCTGGATGATTTATGGTTGCACCAGCACGAAGAATAATGCCGAGTTAAACATATGTGACCATTCCTCATGTGAATAAAAGCATACATGCAAAATAGCAGCAAAAGACATCGATCCAACAAAATCTACTTTAGTGCACCGGAATTGACTCTCATTGGTCTATCTTTGTTTATGGTAGCAACTATAATTACTCCTAGGTGCTTGCCAATGTCACTGGAGCACAAATAATGTTATTTCTATTCCCCAGTAAGGCCTCATGTGTCAGATCCTGGTGAAGTGTCAAGGCGTGCATGCTGCTGTCTTCACAATACTTTACAATATGCAAACAAACAGTGTTTGTAAATAATCTTGCAGCCTTTTCAATTACAAGACCATATTTATATGTTCAGTCTGTGGGATCCCAGCTATCTCTGCACGTGCCCCTGGACAGTGACAGCTGGAAATCTGGGCTTGGCTGCTATAAACAAGCAGCTATTTTCTCTTCCCAAATGTCAGTGGTTATTGTAATCTGAGACCTGACATGAAGTGTTAAATTAGAGCTGGGCAGAAGCCTGAGCAGGGTAGGAAGGGGTTGAGGTGGCGCAGGCTGGTATTAGGAGCGCCTTTAGCTGACACTCTAATAAGGTGCGTTTTCCTATTAAGATTTACTTTTAGACATTAGCATGGATCATGGGGGATTAACCTTTGGTTTTTAAGGATTACTGATAGACGAAGAGGCCTAGTGTACAGTTCTTGATGCCATGATAGAGTAGTCACTCTGGATAGCAAGCCTCTTGGATCTACACGTGTGAGATGCTTCCAGCACACTGTGCATCAAACACACAGGCTGCCTATTAGGACCAATGAGGTGGTTTGCCAAAGAGCTGATTGGTCTGAAAGTGTGGTAGCGGGGAGCAGTTTATCAGCCTCTTCTGTAAAGAGTGTGCTGTACAATTTACACATTTGTCTCCAGGCCTGTCTGTCTCTCATCACCTAGAAGGACTAAGAACTGTTGCCATGATGACAGTATCAAAGCAACCATGGCATCGGGTATACACGGAAGAAGATGTTGGGTATGAACAGAAAGGAACATATTCAGGGTTGCTACTTTATATTGTAATGCCAGTTAAGGGTCAAGACTCTGTTTTATTGCTTGTTTTACACACGAAACTCTGTATATTGCCTAAAAACCTTTTTTCTCCTTGAAGCTCCATATCATGTCTGTACTCAACTGCCAAGTTTAAGATGTATCATTGTGGAGTTAAATATACAACTGTATCAAAACATGCTGCTCTTTATATCATAAATGGAATGTGCTACCCCCAACTCCCCCCGCCCAGTTTTAATGGGGTCTTCCAAGCTTGGATGACAAGAGCGAGAGGACTGTCCTTGTGAGGCTTACTCGGGATGGGCTCTTCCTCCTCAGCAGGGTCTTTCTCTTCAGTCATGGGTCGGCCCTTGATTTTGTATATCAGCGACCGCAGCCGCCCAGACCATGAGGTATCTTCCTCCTCTTCCTCTTCCTCCTCCAATGGAATGCCTGAAAGAAGACCACAATGCCATTCAAGTAAAAACAACACTGTTGCTTCCGCCCATGCATCATGTAGCTTTGAAACAGGACTGGCCAAGGGGCATGTATTAAACATTAAGGCCCTTAGTATGAATCAGGCGGAGCTGAGTTACCCCCTGGAATTCCCCTCTGCCTGATTCCTAGAGGGTTGTTTTTTTTCACACATGGTTTGTCCCGCTGTGGGAAAACCAGACTCAAATTGACCCTGCTGTACTTACGCACTGTAAAATCGCATGTGGCTTACAGCCAAGCATCAATCCCAAATTTTCTTTTGACGGCTGAGAATACAATCCTCCCCCTGCCAGAAAAAACCTTTCCTCCCTTACTACCCCCACCCCGGCTTACAACCAACCCAGAGGTCCATGCATACATTTACAATCTGCTCAGAGATGATGGTAAATGAATGTGTTAAACCCCACAGGACTAGCAATCCTGTGTGTTTTTATAACCGGAAAAACAGGTTCCAAACTTTCATTCCTCATTTCTTCGGGTTTAACTTCTAAATACGTGGCACCGGGTGGAATTACCGCATGGGAACGGTAAACTTATCCCTTCAGTACCATGCAACTCGAAATGATGAACTGAGGACCTTGTTACGAGTGAGAAAGAATCACATTAACACATTCGTCCAAGTGTTCATTTTGTTCTCCCTGATTATTTATTGTTAGGTTTTTTTCACACCCTGTTTTTCCGGGACCGGAAGAACATGACTAGCTTTTTTTAACCAGCAAAACCGGCCAGAAAAATGTCATGAGATTTTGAGTGCACCAGCAGCCAAGTGCCATTCCTGTTTTTTCCTGAAAGAAAAAATATTTCCTCTTCCCTCTACTACTTCGCCCACTTCCCTCATCCTCACCTTAGAGGGCCTGCAGCCTACATTTCATTTTCCATCTGCTCAAAGCAAATGGTACATAAATGCATGAAATCTCCACAGAATTGGAAATTCTGTGTGGTTTTACATCCAGTGTGGTAAATCTGTATGCAAATTTACCATGTGGTAAATCCGCCCTAGCCAAGTCTCATGCAATTTTTCCAGCTGGTTTTGCCAGCTAAATCTTGTCAAGTTCTTCCCCAGCTTGAAAAACAAGGTGTGTGGGAACCGAACTACTAATAATCAGATGGGGCGCAATGAAGGCATGCGTTAATTTCATTCTGTCTGGCTTGTAACAGGGCTCTAACTCGGAGATGCGTCAGGGCAAAAGCACAACCGCTGCAATGCCATATGCACATTGTGACACAAAATAGGGTGCGTATGTGGAGTATATTCAGTGGCAGATAGCATAATATTCATTGTAATTCAGAGGTGTGTGATAGGACAGACACAATGCTTATAACAAGTTCACTTAAGAACTATACAGGCAATACATATGACATAATATGATCCCGTATTCCCACTCTCATAGCTCCTCTTCCCACATTCTTGTCCTTTCCATCCCAGGTCCCTTGGCGCCATCACCTTTCCTCTCATGTCATCATTCCCTATTCTGTTTGTCTACCGGACCCTGAAGTGACTTCAGGGCAGCGTAAGTACTATGGAAGGAGATAAAATAGTATGACATGAATACTATAGGATTATCTATTCTACTGGGGCATATAGTGCATCTGCCAGAATGTTTCAAATGTTAGTTTATGATGGAGTTCAGGCATTTTACACTGGACTTGAGTGTTGGGGTGCTTGACCAAGAAGCGGTCTGTCATGCAACACAACATGTAGTAATTTCATTCACGCTAGAACAATTGCATTGTGTAACACCTGGCTGTGACTGATGACAACAGGAGTGGAATGTATGAGGAAAGATAAAGTTACTTACCTTCAGTAATATTATTTCTGGTGGATACTTTATTCCCCACCTTTTAAATATTGCATGCGATAGACTGGATCTGGAAACTCTTCATAGCTCCTCTATGCTGGTAAGTGGCTCTAGATCCGTTTGAGTTATTAGAGTGAGTAGGCACATCTATAATGCTTCAGTGAAGTATGTAGAGGACTTACTGTATTATATACTATAGGTGAAAACTGCTCCAAAGTACTATTTTCCCACAGTTATGCCTAGAGACGAGTGTGACACCCATATTATAGTCAACCAGGAGCCTAAATGTAGACCTGACATGACATATCTGCACTCCTTATGGTATCTCAAGATTTATCAATTTTCTATGACACAGTTTCTGATTACATTCAGGCCCTTAAATCATTCCACAGAGCCAAATTAATTACTCTGCTATCTGGAGGATCAAATGCCACCTCACATACTAGGGCAAGTTTGCCAGTAAATAGGTCTGCTCCCGGGAAAGGAAAGGGTGGGAAATGAAACCTGCTTGTGCTAACTATTTTCACACTTCACCTGGGAAGGCTCAATACCTCAGAAACAAAGGTGGGTAGCCAGACCTCTGGAGCCAGTCAGAGGGTGGCTGCTCTTAAAAGTTTTGAAGAGAAGCAACCAGCAAGCTCTGTCAGTTAGAGGCAGAGATTCAGCTCTCAGAGAATACAACAGACTGCTTGATGGCACAATCTTGGAAATTCCCAACATGCAGTGCAGGAGGTTTGGGGCAGGAGTGGAGTGATGATGTGTTACCGTAATATTGGGTAGAGGTGCTAAGCTTTTAGAAAACTGTTCACTCCCACTTAAACACCCCTGCATGAGGGAGGAACCTTTGAGAACAGTCTGGATCTGGGGGAAGCGATGTCAGAGGAATGCCCAAATGGAGGAGGGAGAAACACCTGACCCACTGCAAAGATGGACTCACTGACGTCTCTTTTCGGTTCGCATCCAGGGACTAGGGCTTGTTTCTTGAAGGCTAATGGTGCTGGACCCCCTGCACCATCTGGGGGACAGTGAAGGAACTGACCTACTGTGGGTACTTGGATGGTTCCCCTGGATCTTATGTGGACTGGTCCTGTAGGAACATAACCTCCATATACATGGAGGCCTAGACTTCCACTGACCCAGGTTTTCTGCAAGTGGACAAGAAAGACTGCGGGGCATAGTGGGTGCAAGCAGGTAGAGGACTTTGCCTTGCTACTGTTTAGGAAGGCCCCAGGCCCAGAACAGGTGTCAGGCGCCCAGACATGGGACAGGTCCTCTGTGAGGAGGAAGAGCAGTGAAAATCTGTCTCCCCATGAATTGTAAAATTTAGAGGCCAGGAGGCCTGAAGAAAAACACTCCTGGCTGGTGTGCAGCACCAGTAGCAAAACAACTTTCCCTGTGCAGTGAATCATTACAGGCATTATTATCATTGCAAGACTGTGATATCCTTAGTGATTTGAGTGGGATTGTATTGGTTTATTATGACATTTTTCTGGTTTTATTAATGTGGTGACACCCTGACATATTTTATCCAAAAGGAGGGACTGAGAGCTGGGTTATGAGGTCCTGCACACAAGCTCCCAATAGAGACTGGTGTTTAAAGAAGGTGTGCAGTTCCTATGTGATTGGGGGGAGGGGAGGGGATTGGGAGGAAAAGAGGGTGAATGGGAAAGACAGGTCTCTCTTCGTGATGCCCTCACACACCCCGAGAGGTGTCATGCTTCATCATAGGGCTGTGCCCTTTGTCATGCCGGCGCTGCAATGCCTGTCGGGCTCCCAAAACCGGGGCTCTTTGTCTGGGATTTTTTGAAGAGGAAGCCGTTGGGTGCGTGCGGGTGTGGGGCAGGGTAGTGCACGGTGAGATACAATAAAATAGGTATAGAGCAGTCCTCTACAGTCAAGTTTTAATGAAAAGGTAGCTCTAGCCTAGATAAAAACAAGAATGGGCCCCTGTGAGGATGATAATGTTCCTAAGGGGCAGTCTAAGTGTATAAGGTCAACATGTTTCGTGCCTATACTTGCCCCTAACGGGTCAATTGGCACTTCTTCAGGACCGTGGTAAAGAACAGTGGATGCGTGCACTACCGCCTGGTATTCAATTAATGGATGTGAATTACCAGGGGCAGTGGAGACCCTAGTTGACGTTAACTGGGGAATAGGTAGACCCCTAATAAAAACGTTACGGGCCGACGGGGGTGGCCGGAGCACGTTGTTACTCTGGTGGTAGGTTCGTAGAAGCAACTTGCCGTGATCCTAACCCAGCTCCAGGGCCCCTTAATTGAATACCAGGTGGTAGTGCACGCATCCACTGATCTTATTCAAGCCACCAAACCTAAAACAAAGATAGCTTAGTAGCAGATACTATTCAAGGAAGCATGCAACAAGACATCAACAAGCCTATTCCACTCATGCCTATCCAAAACTAAAATCAAATTCCACAAATACACAGCCCCCTAATATCCAACCCAGAAACCTTAATTATTGATAAATACCAAAGTGCGAGACTGAGCCTAAGTAAAACTGACCTCCTCTTTTTTTTTTACCAAGGGCCAAAACAATATGCTTTTTCTTCTTAGTCTAAAAGAACACAAAATCATTTATTGGCAAAAAGCCTACTACCTCAGGTTACTATAATCAAGAAAGTGATTTACCCATCAGCCTGTACGAAAATGGGAAGGTCATGATCCAATCCTTACAGCAACCTCCATATCACAATCTCATTCTTTGATACAATAAAGACCTGCAAAGCTCCAAACATGGCTGGGCACATTTATACTGACACAATGTCTACCATCTCTACTCACTATTACACTTTTAGCTCATTTCCCCTCCTTCCACCGCAGTCACTGAAACCAAGAAAGCAGAATGTCTGTATAAATCGGAGTACTTGGGACAATAACTAGGAACATAGCTACTTGTAAACTGACACATAAGTCGGAGTACTTGGGACAAGAACTAGGAACATAGCTACTTGTAAACTGACACAGGTCAGAATACTGTCAAGCAAGCAACTTACAGCTATCTCAGTAGCTATTATCACCCCTTCATAAAAACCTCTCCCACTTTCAAAACAACAGCACACAGGCTCTTCACATAAGTATTCTGCCACCCATAGGTATAAGCAACAAGAGGATGGATGAAATGCTTGAATTAATCTCAGCCACTGACAGTCGCTTGGGGCCGCATCCCATTCCATCGTATTTCGCCCACCATACCATCTCAGCTTGGACCCAGCCATATGCAAATCAGTCTTGACCCAGCTCCAATAGGAACAGACCAGGTCCTCCCTATAACGGGGAACAACCTTTACAACGCAACTTTTACAACGCCTGCACTTACAACGCATTTTTTACAACGCACAATCCATTACAACGCATGACATTACAACGCATGAAACTACAACGCATTTTTAAAAACTACCTTTGCAACGCATTCCATTACAACGCATACTACCATTACAACGCATACCGTGCGTTGTAACGACATACATCCCCCTATAACAGACACAAATAATCCACGTCCGGTTTCGCCTTCATTGGGGCTCTTCAGTCAGGTGTAGCTTGGCTCCAGTGACACAGTGAGTACAGAACCCATGGCTGGGCATACCAGTCACACTTGGGGTGGCAACTGCAACAACAACAAGGTGCTGGATGGAATGTTTGAATTAATCTCCGCCACTGGTAACTGCTCAGTCTGCACTCCAGTCTATAATTTTTTCCCACTATGCTGAAACCGGTCCTAGACTGCTTGTCTTCCAGTTTAGAGAGGACCTGGCCTGGCAGTTCAAGCTGGATTTTCCCACTGGCACAAGATCATGACTGATTCACATATGGCTAGGTCCAAATTGAGTTGGCAGGGTGTGCAAAATTGACTGGGATGTGGCCTCGAGTGATTACCAGAGGCTGAGATTAATTTAAGCATTCTTCCATAATTTTTTGTATACATTAGTTTGTCACCCTGGTAAGGGTCCCATGCACACTGTGTCACTGGGACCAAGCTATACTTGACTGACGAGGCCTAACCTGGGCAAACCTGGTCCTAGGTTACTTGTGTTCCAGTTCAGGGACGACCTGACCTGAAAGTACAGGCTGGGCTGTTCTCATTGGAGCAGGATCAAAACTGATTTGCTTATTGTAAGTGGCGGCTGCCACATACATAAGGTAGCGGGGCGGGGGAGAGGGATGCGTGCGAGGGGAAGTGCGGGAGGAGTATAATAAAAAAGAAAAAACGTACCTTAAGTTGCCGGCCGCGTTCCGCCGGGAGTTTCGTCTTCCATGTCCCAGCAGGCACTGGAGCTGCATCAGACTACCTGTCCAATCCCGCGCTGCATAGCAAGGATTGGCCTCAGGTGGCTCAAAAGACGCTCCGCTCCGGTCAGGTAAGGGAGTCTGGAGTTTATCCAGCATGGCTGCTCAATGCAGCCGGGATGGAGAAACCTAATGCGCATGTGTATTTTGGTCAGTCTGAGACAGCCGGCCAAACACATACGCGCACTTAGAGAGTCCTCCTACCTCCTCCCATGCCCCAGCCCCACACCTTCCGGCACACGCTGGCTGAGCCAGCTGCTTCAGATAAAATGATAATCAAGTATGGTTTTGTTTTTTTAGCTGCTGGCTCTGCCAGTGGGGCAACACTTCTCCGCCATTGAGGAGGAGCCGCCCCTGCTTATGGATGAGTCCAAACTGATGTGGCACGGTATGCAAAATAAGGATGGGCTGAGATGCGTCCCCAAGCGACTATCAGTGGCTGAAATTAATTCAAGCATTCCATCCATCACTTTTTTGTATACTTTAGTTTATCACACATAGATATGACTCATATGAGATATTAGATTACTAACCTCATACTACATTACAGCCATGTACAGAACACAAATCTCCATTCCACTCCTCAAGATAGAATGTTTAACTTCAAAAGTATAATTACCACATGATATGATGCAAAGTCTGAAATCCAGTCTCTCTCTCTCTCTCTCTCTCTCTCTCTCTCTCTCTCTCTCTCTCTCTCTCTCTCTCTCTCTCTCTCTCTCTCTCTCTCTCTCTCTCTCTCTCCCTCTCTCTCTCTCTCATAAACACCTTGCTCTCAGGGAATACTTTCCTGATCCCCACTCCCTGTCACAAGTTACCTGACACACCTACCTTAGCACCGTCTGTGCGCATTTGTTCTTGTCTGAATTTGCCTGTGTAAAATCACACCTACTGCTGTTGCCAAATCTTCTTTTTACCGAAGAGGGTAATTCTCAGCATAAATGTTTAAAGACCACTGCTGTAGACCTTCATGAATAGCTTTTTCTTGCCCTGTCCTTCAGGACACAGGTGCTGAGAACTGAGTCAGGCAAAGAGGGTACTCTTCCACCAACTCCCAGTTCACTCACTCTATTTAGAGTGCAGCGAACCATCAGTTTCCGCTGGCAGAGCCCCCACTGGCTCTGCCATTTGAAACCATAGACTGACCGCCCCAAGGACACCGGGCCTTTGATCTAAGTATCTATGTCTATCCAATATGTTTAGGGTGCATGTTCTGACATACTTTTTACTTGTATGGGACCGCCAGACACATCCTGGTCCTGAAAAGGAAAGCAAAATAAAATCTCCCCCCCCCCCCCCCAAGTGATGGGAGAAAACTCTTAGTATTCAGGGACATTTACTTTTCTCTTTTCCAAAAACAAACTCCCACTTTTGGTGAGCGGCCAAATTAAACAAGGTGGCCAGCCACTCAGTAAAGCTTTTGTGCCTTGAGAGGAGATGTAAAGGTAGTGGATACTCTGAACGCACATAGATTTCTCTCTGCCTGGCAGAGATATCTTAATATGGCAGTTGGACTTATGCAAGGGCAGCGGAGTATATTGTTCTTCTGTCCTGTTGGACTGACAGACTGACAGCAAAACTCTCAATGAGCCCCAAAGTATTTTTTACCACTATTGCAGTACATTCTGTAATTCACCTGGTGGCAGCAGAGTTGTATGTACACCACTCACAGTCCCTAGATGACATGTTTGTGAAATGCATGAAGAAGTAACAGTTAAGAGGTCACAATCATCACCTGAGCTGCAAAACTCCAGTAATGTGACTTTCTAATAACTCTCACTCATCTCTGGTCTGGCTCCTTCTGCATTTTCATCATCCAGGTGTTTCCTAGCAATTGAGGGAATGGCTAGAACCCAGGTATTAGACATAGGGCCTGTCTGAACCCTTGCCTTTGTGCTTTAACTTAGTAGATTTTATTTGGCCTTCTTCTCTGCCTATACACTCGAAGTGACAGTGTGCTATCTTGGTGATTTGGACTGAATGTTCCATCTAGCACCCCTATATATTTACCATCACCAAGTACGTACTGGGTGCCAGTAGAGGCTGGTGATAAAACCACATTTATTCTTGGGGACCAGGAAAACATTTCAACTTCCAAGTACAATATGACAAGGAAGTGTCAGTCAATGTTTTGATTTCATTTTTTAATATCGCTTACAGACAGTCTGTGTTGAAGATAAAATGAGTTACTTACATTTAACTCCAATGCTCCAGCATTGGTACCCTTTATATAATCAAATCATTTTCCATCGTCAGGCGAGGAATCCCAGTAAATTTAAACATCAGTAAACAGCGTTAAAATGGCCAGAGGCATCAACAACAGTTTAAGAGCACACCGGCCTCATTTGAAATAACCAAAACTTCAGCCAATGAGGTGGAAGTGCTAATATGTATTATGATTTTTTGCAAGATAAGAGTGGACATGGTATTTTCTCTTCTTCTACACCTTGATATTGCTGCCAGATGTGTTCATATTGACGAGTTTTTAGACTGTTCTTTGCATGGTTCAGCAGCATTTGGTGGGGTTTATAGAGACTTGGTGAAATCCTTTGTCTTTGCAACATTATACATCTTTGTGGTTGCTAGACCCCAAGCCTGGGCCAGGATGTTCCTGAATTCTGCTGGCAGAATACTGGTGTAGAGCATCTTTATTGGCTCTGGCCAGAGGCCTCTGGGCTACAGTTCCTGCATGTCAGATCCCCCAGGCCTTCCATGGATGCATCCATCGTTAGCACTACTCGGTCTGATGAAGAATGGGAGGACAACATTCAGATTTGTGGGGAAGCTCCACCATAACAGTGCCTGTTACAGCTAATTTGTGATCTGGACCATGTCATCACATAAGCCATCCATTTGATTTCACTGACTGTACAGATCTTTGCTTGCCGTCAGAACGAAAAGTTTTAGTCCTCAGTCATTCCTGCCCCTTATAGCAGATGCTCCTGGGGAGCCCAGATTGGTTTCACACCGATGATGAAGGCCGGTGTTTGTGCTCCCTCCTGGATGATTGCCTTGGCAACCTCTCCCTAGTCTTGAGAGATGAGGTAGATCAGCAGCGAGGTGCCTTCTGACCATCCAAAATCTAGCTCTAGTAAGGGTATGAATCTTGTGGTTTTGCGTGGCTGTTCCATGAAGTCGTAACCATTTGTGCTCCATTGAAGCCATCTGGGGTCTGAATCTCTTAGCCATCCTTTCCATCAGAATAAAAAAGCGTACTATGTTATTCAGAGGGGATTTTGGGTGAACAAGTGATTTGTCCCCCCTCATTCGGCGAGATGTCGTGGTCCCACTCATCACTGCCTTCGTGGTCTCCTTATTAAATTTATCTTCTTCCAAATCAGAATACTGGTTGGAGCCCAATGAGTCTTCGCCCAAGGTGGGACCAAAGGGAGTGTGACAGCTTTGAGAGATGTCTCAAATAGCAGGAGACAAAGGAGGTGGAGGCAGAGGTAGTGTAGGCATGTAAGCAGCCAAGGACGGGGCAGACGTAGGCTGCCCAGCAGTCTGTTGAGGAAACAATATTTGAAAGGGATCCATCATCAGCTGCAATTTTGTCAAAAATGCATAAGGCCCCTGCATAACTTCTGGTTGCTTGCAGTACAGGCAAGGTCCATAACACTGAAGAGAGCTGTCACCTGAAAAGGTCTGTGGTTGACATTCATAGTTCTGGTATACTTCCTCTTCATCTAAGACCTCTTCCTCAAACTCAGGGACATAAAACACATTCTGTTGCGTAGGACCGTATGCTACCTCAGAGGCAATATCTGGTTGCTTACATCTGTCTCTAGCACAGAGTCAACAATCTAGATGAGTGGACTTGCCGTCTCCTTCATTGGTGAAAAGCAAACTGACGTTAATAATCAATCGGCGACGGTGTCATCAATAGGACTGTCGTTGACGAGGTAGTAGTCATAATTTCTGGGCTTGCCGTTGGCGGTGAAAGATAGCTCATCGCCAATTACATCATCTTCGACAACAGAAGGAAAGACATAAGGTGCTTGCTGACGGTGTTGTTGTTAACAATCAACATGTTGCCGAAGGAGCAGTTCTTCAACGAGGGCTTGGTCTTTGATGAGACTGCTGTTGGCGAAGATCCCCTTCATGGGGGTTGAAGAGGTCTATTCAAAAGGTCTCAATGGGAATGTTATCAGGGACGTTTTCTTTGTCATAAACGAAGATGACTGAAATTTCTGAGGTAAGGTCAACAGCCAGGGTGTCAAGGGAGCTGGATTATCGCAATGTTTTTTGTGCACATTGTTGTTCACACTTCTGAGAAAGTTTTCTTGAGTAAAGTCCATTTTTCCTGTCAAAAGGTGGCTGCAAGGACTTAGGTACGTAAGCCCAGATTTGGAAACTCTGTTTACTTTTACGTGCTACCTTTGTGGAAGTGCATAGTGTACAGCAGAGCTTGTCTCAACACCTCCCATACACATGATATGCGATAGAAATCTGTGCTCTGGTAGCCCCTAGAAGGAGTAGGAGAGCTTAGGACTTCCACCTCCTTCGCTCAAGTTTGGGTTGTTTCAAACAAGGTGGAAGTGCTACTAAGCAAACTCTGTTGTTGAGGCCTATGGCTATTTTAACACTTTTTACAGCTACTTAAAGTTACCAGGGATTCCTAGTCTGACGAAGGGGAAAGATTCAAGCATGTAAATACATGAACAATCCAGTGCCGAAGAACTATTGGGGACAATACCAACACTTAAGTGGGATTTGAGAGAGCCCATTGCTTAACGGTGTTTGGCCTTCTTGTCACTCTCATTTGCTTCATTTGCTTGCTCCTTTATCAATGGCTTTCCTTCCCTCTTCTGGTACATAGCCTCTGTTCCATTATTTATAATGGGCGACGTGCATCCTTCTACAGCTCACATTGAAGTAACTACTTTTTCCTTTAGCATTCAATTAGACTGCATGTGCTTCCATATTCTCTACCCTATGTCCTGCTTTTCCCTTCACTTCCCTGCCATCCCATATGATTTTTGGCAATAAACAAAATTGACAAAAATCATTTCCAAAGCCAATAGGTCTGCATTGGCATCTAAACGGCGAGACCTCTAGAATTTGACAATGCTTATTACTTAAAATCTTCCCATCTCATTTGCCACTTCTGAAAAAGTGAGACATATTTGCTGTAGTGGTCGCCCTCCCACACCTGCCTGAGATAGCACCCATTGGCTGATGCTTTCAGTTGGTGGCTCATCAATGGGGGGCTATGCATGCACTTCTCTTCGCACTCCAGCCCTGCTGTGCCTTTTCGTTTACAATTCCTGAAGCTGCTATCTGTATCCCAGAATGCGTACGTCCCAGTGTGCCAGCTCGCTTGTGGCATCCATGCCTCATCTCGAATCAGTACAAACGCTGCGTTACTAGGCGCTTTCAGCACCTTGCATGATTGGTTAAAGATGGCATCCTGAGGCATGACCTGGCAGAGCTCTGCACCACACTGAATGGTGGTGAATGATCACTCAGATGCTGTGGTAGTGTTGGTGACTTGTGTGACCAGTCGCACTAGACCAGTCAGTTACAGATTTTGCTGTGCCACTGAGTGAATGACTGGCGTCTCTCTCCGACACACACACATTTCTTTCTTTGCTTTTGCCATCTCTGTCCCAACTCTGTCTGCACCTTTTCTCTGGTCTAGTTCCATAAAGTTGTGCCAATCTATGCTCAGTATTGAAAGTAAAAAGAATGACTATATATCAAGGGCACAGCGTGCTCGAAACACGTCAAAGAGGGAAAGAACAATAAACATTTTCCTGCCTCAGCCGTTTGGGTCCGTCCCTCTGTTTTCGCCACGAAGGAAGTTTGGAGAGTTTGCTTTGAATATATATATAAATAAATATATATATATATATATATATATATATATATATATATATATATATATATATATATATTCCCACGTTGTTGGCTCGTTTTCGTCAGAGAAGGTTGCGCTCTCCCCAGTGCGGTATCCTACGGTCGAGCCCAGACCGTTACAATGTATCCAAAATCTCTTTAAACAAAGAGGAAGCAGGGTCGCACTCCGCAGTTGTAAGAGATATTATTTTATTTTGGCCCAAATCCTTTGTGCAATCAATCCATAAACAAAGCAACGCGTTTCGGTCTTGCCACAAGACCTTGCTCACGACACTGTGGCGTGGTTCACGTTTACAATAAATAACGATTATTTTTTGAAAAAAACCCCCAAGGCATTTCCTGTCATGTGACTATGCTCAGCATTGTGGGACTTGTAGTCATCAACCCCCTTCAACATAAAAGTTAAACATTTATCCACATGTTTTAGTAACATTCAAACAAAAATAATTCCTCCGCGACTGTATGCGGTTATTTTCGTAAACCCATGCTGCCACAGTCCATATTTGTGAAAAATAAGCATTTGTAAATTAGAATATGAGGTGCCCAAATAACTTGTAAAAATAAAATGATCAAGGCATGATATTTAACCTGTTGTTCTAGTATAAATTCTCATCAATAATGCCCCTCCAGTGGGGTGTGACCTTCAAATTTTATGAACATGCCTCTAAATGTTCATCTGCTAACCTGGGTACCTCTATAAGTTCAAGTTAAAAAATAGGTAAGCTAAGAGAAAATGGGAGTGAAAACAAATAGTAATCGACATGAATCATTCTATATTCCCCAAGTACCAAGCTATCGAAAAAACCCCCACCACACAGGTTTCCAAAGTATTCCAAAATTTCTCCTTATGCTCAAAAGTTCGTATCACACAATTCAGAGGTGGCTATATAATTCCTCACTTTGGTTCAGTCCATGTGGGGTCAGTGTCCTGAATTTAATGATGAAACGAGATTCCTTTTGCCGTAATGTTTTTTCTCTGTTCCCACCTCTGATTGTCAATGGTATGGTTTCAATCCCATAAAATTTTAGGAGCTTCCAATTGTTCGTGTGTGATTGGTTCATGTGTTTTGCCACTGCATTAGATACGTCCTTGTTTGTTACTGCTCGTGTGTGTTCCAAAATTCGTTTTTTTAGTTCACAAGTGGTACTGCCTATGTATTTCATTTTACACGGGCACTCAATGATGTAAATGGTGAATTCACTTTTACACGATATGAGCTGCTTTATTTGCCATTTGAATCCATTCGCTAGGCATACTTCTTTGGTTGGTTTGGCAATTTCACACACTTTGCATTTTTGACATTTTATGAACCCTGTTGTTTTTAGCCAATGGGTGTCCTTTCTCACATGATAATGACTGTTAACCAGTCGATCTTTGAGGTTACGAGCTCTACGATATGTGATCATTGGATGGGTACCCACAATTTCTTTTACTGTTTCATCCATTTGCAAGATTTTCCAATTTTTCCTTAATATGCTGCTGATTTGTTGGGCATCATTTGTGAAGTCTGAAATCATTCTGATTGGTTCCTTGCCCAATGCCAGCTCTTGCTTAGGTATCAAACAGTCTGCACGTGGTTTTTCATCTGCTCGTTTCCAACATTTTTTTATCAATGTTTTATCATATTTTCTCAACTCGAATCGTTTTGCTGTCATGCGACTCTGATTTATCCATTCATCATACTCAGTACATATTCTGCGCAATCTCAAAAATTCCCCGTAGGGTATACTTGCAATCAGTGAAGGTTGATGGAAGCTGGTTGCTTCTAATGTTGCATTTGTTGCTGTAATTTTTCGGTGTACAGTAGTTTGAATTTGGCCATTTTTTATGTAGATGTCAGTGTCTAAAAAAGTTATTTTCTCCTTGCTGATCTCAAAGGTGAATTTCAGTTTGGCCGTACTTGAATTTAGAATTTGAAAATATTCTGCAAAATCTGCTTTGCTCCCATCCCAAATGATTAGTAAATCGTCTATAAAACGATTCCACATGACGATTTTGTTGACATGTTTATCATTTTGTGGGTGCCAGGCTATTTCTTTCTCCCACCAGCCCATTACTAGGCAGGCATAGCTTGGGCTGAAGGAAAATCCCATCGCCGTACCCATGTTCTGGCGATAGATCTCCTCCCCAAAAACAAAGATATTTTGCGTCAAGCATATTGAAATCATTTCCAATAACATGATGTTATGATCATTGTAATGAATGTTTCTCTCTTTCAAAAAGTATTCACATGCTTTTAAACCCATTTCATTTTCAATGTTCGTGTAAAGGGCTGTGACATCCATAGTAATCAGATGATAACTGTCTTGCCAGTGGGTGTTTTGTAGGTTGATTAAAAAATTTGTTGTGTCCTTAATGTAAGAATTTAGATTGCGGACAAATGGTGCCAAGAAAAAGTCAATATAATTGGCTAAAGGTTCCAGCAAGGTTCCTTTTGTTGATAAAATTGGTCTCCCAGGTGGTTTTTTGGAGTCCTTGTGCAGTTTTGGAAGGAAATAAATTGTTGCTATTGTGGGGAATTGAACAGTTAGGTATTTCACTTCGGCTTCATCCAGTAGTTTTTTCCGGGACCAGGACAAGATCTTTTGATCCAAATTTCTTTTGATTTCAACTGTAGGATTGTGTTTCAGTTTCTCATAATATACAATGTCCTTTAATTGGCGATGTGCTTCCATTGCATATGCATTGCGATCCCAGATCACTATGTTCCCGCCTTTGTCAGCGATTTTTATTTCGATTTGGTTGTCTTTCGCTAAACATTTAAGCGCTTCCCTTTCAGATTTGGATAAATTATCTCTATATCTTGATGTCTTCATTTTATGAAAATCCTGTACGACCGCTTCCTGAAATAGATCCACTTTATTTCCCGGAGCCAATTGAGGGTAATATTTAGATTTTGGCTTCTTCTTACTCAAGCCTGCTCCTAACTGGGTGCATGCTTCCTGTAGTGAGATGGTCTCATCCTCATTTTCCACATTGAGGTTTAATAAGGTCACGTAGCTTTCAGAGTCTTTTACTGCTAGAGTGGACACTGTTCTTTCCATTTCTGGCTCTTGTGTATTCCAGGTATTTAAATTTTCATGAAAGATTTTTGCCAATTTGATTTTTCTGATATATTTGTAAAAGTCGATCCTTAATTGTGAAATATCAGTTGATTGTGTAGGGCAAAAATTTATGCCACGTTTTAGAAGGGATATCTCTGCGTCCGTGATTTGTCTTTGAGATAAGTTCACTACTTGTAATTCGTCTGCAGGGATCGAGATGTTTAGTAATTCTTTCTCTGTCTCATGCTCCTTGTTTGGGCCCCTATCTTTTCTGTTGTTTCGCTTACTTCTCTTGTTTCTTCTCTTTGGTTTCTGGGTTTCCAAATTCGGCCTCGTCCTCTGCCTCTGTAACTTTGCTGGGTTGTACGATTTTGCTCCCATTGCCTCTGTTGAAGTACGAGGCGTATATCCCCTAAAAAAGACAATTTTGCCGGATCCACTGGTCCTTCTACTTCCACATCGCTTGCCTTCGTTGATGTTAATGAAGACAAACTGCTTGTGGCCCCCATTCCATCTGAAGATCTGTTAAGTTGTTTGAAAAAATCAAATTTCCTAGCAAAAGTAAATATGTGTCCATCTGAATAGTCATTTTTGTCACGAACGAATTTGGTCTGTTTTCGTTTCCTAATCATTTCTTCGTGTCTTTCAATTTGACTTTCCAATTCCACTTTGAACTGCAACAACTCCGGGGTTAACTTCAAAGTTTGTAATTCCTTTTCCATTTCGCATAGTTGTTCCTTGATTTTTATCAGACTGATTTCCAAGTGTTTTATCAGTATATTCATTAGACCCAGTGATGCGTTCAAAATAAATTCACCCCATTCATTTAATAATTCATTTGTTGAATCTTGATTACTAGGCATTAATAAGATCCTTAAGCCTCGTGGCACCCTTCGAACCTCAATGTATTTTTTTAATGAAATTAGTTCCCAAGATTTATTTATTTCCTTCCTGCTAAGTTTTTCCTATGCTCGTAACTTGCTTTTATTGTCTGTTTTACTTGTTGTTTTAGGTTGCGTTTCAGTCGATGTGTCAATGTCCGCTTCGAACATTGTATCCATTAATTCATTTCTCTTAGCTTCCCGTTTTTCCATGATAGCTGGATTATGATTGCTGTTGATTTCGACTTTGTAGTGAGTCACAAGAATTTGACAATGCTTATTACTTAAAATCTTCCCATCTCATTTGCCACTTCTGAAAAAGTGAGACATATTTGCTGTAGTGGTCGCCCTCCCACACCTGCCTGAGATAGCACCCATTGGATGATGCTCTCAGTTGGTGGCTCATCAATGGGGGGCTATGCATGCACTTCTCTTCGCCGAAGGCATGCTGGTACTTGATGTCCCTTCACTGTTAATCCCCGTGGACGCCGGTGTTCACCTCCATGATTAAAACCAAAGTGTTCCCCCAGTGGGTCAGATAAGTGCTGCGATTCTCACCATCTGTTATCATACTCCTCGCACCGGCCCCTCAGTCCCTTGTTGCTCAAAACTTCAAAGCACCCGGTCCGTGCATTTGCGGCACTTACCTGACCCACTGTGGGAACACTTTGGTTTTAATCATTGAGGTGAACACCGGCATCCACGGAGATTAACAGTGAAGGGACATCAAGTACCAGCATGCCTTCGGCATACGCCCATGAGATTGGCACAACATCATACTTAAAAAAAAAATATATATATATATATATGTATATAACAGCTCCAAGGGTTACCCGATCTTAGGAAGCACTCTATGCCATCGATGGTTATAAGCCTTTATTGGTGCAAACAGGATTCTGCATGTTGGTGCAATGAGCAGTTCAAAAGTCCGTGATGCCTGACGCGTTTCAAAGTCGGTAAACTTCTTCTTCAGAGGCTCGGACACAATGAAGGTGTGCACGCTCTGGTCCCGCCCACTCTTTAATTAGAATTAGTGGCCCCCAGATGGGCCTCAGCATGTAGGTCCCTAATTCCGCAGCAGTTAATTAGTGCAGACATCGATGAGAGATGCGCTCTGAACTACCCGGCCCATAATGCTTTGCACAGACTCATTCGAGCAGCCCATCCAGGGCGGGCAATAATTGCACTTAAAGAGTGGGCGGGACCAGAGCGTGCATGGGCTGTTATATATATGTATATATATATGTGACCAAGATCTCGGCTGAGATCGAAACGCGTCTTGTTGTCTGTCGAATAAACCCGCAGCATTGAGCAAACCTTTGGACTGGAGTGGCTTGTTTTTCTACCCAACTTGTGGAAAATTGTTCGTGTATATATATATGTGTGTGTGAGTGTATATATATATATATATATGAAAAATTCGCGAGGATTCGTCGACCGGCGCCAAAGTTATTCCAAATAGAATGTTGCGGATTTCCTATGGAAACAGGGTCCTAACTATAACTACCTACTGGCGACCGCCAGTAGGTAATATATATATATATATATATATATATATATATATATATATATATATATATATATATATATATATACACATATATATGAATATATATATATATATATTTTTTTTTTTGTTTTTGTTTTTTTAAGTCATGCCTGCACCACAAACTATAACGTTTTTGACAATGTCCATTATGCCTCACATATATATAAATAGACTATTTGGCCGATATGCAACCTCGCCTTCTAGCTTCCTCTTTTAAGCAAGGGCATTTCGAATTTTAAGGGATTCGAAAGTGGCATAATTGGGTTTTTTCAGCAACCCATTATGCTGAATTAATTTCAATGGCAAATTGGAAAATAATACTCTGCTGGATCAAAGAAAGTCCCTATTTTTTCTAACTTGCTGAAGTTGGGAGGTATGTAAGAGTTTTCCATGGTCACCTGTGCTAGAAGTCCAAATGACAAAAACATGCGGGGACCCCCTAATCTTGTAATAGTCAGGATTCCCTGAGGTTCTTTGCCCACCCTCGAGGGCAGCATCTGTACAATGTCTGTACAGCAGCCTTCCTGGGCCGTGGTTGCTAGCACATCTCGCCGTTCCATGAAGGACTCACCGCAGTGCATAAGGAGGTCTTCATGAAACTCATACAGCTCATCTCGAATCTCATCTGGGCACGGGCAGTCGTCTTGTAGTTGAAAGTTCAGCAACATGTTTATCTGTGCAGGAGGTTAAAGACAGGGATTGTTGTCAATTCACAATAATTCACAAGTGATAATCATGTTGTGCATTATCATCATGAAAGTCACATACTTTAAAAGGACACTTCCGCCTCACAGTTTGTTTTTAGCAGCACAATAATTGAGATTTATTGGTCATGGGAACGTGAGCCTTTCCTATAAAAACATATCTAAACGTGTACAAAGTTGTGAAGTTTTTCGCAACCACAGTGAACGTCTATTGAAAAGTTCAGAACCTTTTTAAACTTTACCAAATATTCATGAAAATAGTGACTTCTGTGACAATTCATTTTACAAAAATGAAACATACATACAATCTGCATACATTTGCTATTGCGCACAGAGAAACTCTGCAAGAGGTGCATTTGCAGAGTAAGTTCTGCATAAAAGTGTCATCTTTGCTGGGTATTTTCTAAGTCAATATCATTTTTGCAATGTTGATAAATGTATCTTGCAATGAGCAGGCAAAGACAAACTGAAATCGAGAAGCGTAGAAACATTCATAAAAGGTTAAAGTCGAGAGAATTGCATTAAAAATATAACTGTGAACACTCTAATTCCCAACACATTTTCAGGTGGTGTTTTTAACCAGAAAACCAAAGCATGAAGCCTGCCCGGGACTCATTCCCTCTCACGATCCAGCCTCTCTCCGTGCAATCGTAATCAGTTCTGAATCTTCCAAGAAGAGGCTCTTCCCTCCTTCTGATCATGCCTACCTCCTCTTTTAAGAGATGAACTGACCACGAGACTCTATTTCTGTTCAACAAAGAAGAGTGAAGTACTGATATTTTCCAGCAGGTTTCAGCCACTATCATCACACTGTTATCCCAAGGCCACAGTCTTCTTCACTGGCCCTGTTTACAAATGGGCCACTAAATTCTGATCCCTGCGAACCCTTGTTTGTGCAGGAGTCAGGCTTCAGAGACCGGCAGTGATTATCGTACCAATCCCCTGGTGAATTTCACCAGATCCAACCTGAAGAAATTTACCAATTAAAACATATATAGTAAATTTCAATACATGAGGAATTTAGTCCCAGTTGATCCGCCTCGTTTCCTCATGGCTTGCGGCGCATTCCTCACCTGTTCCTGGGGAGGAGAGCGGAATTCCCGTGTCTTCTTGGCCGTCATGGCAGCAGACATGTTCAGCGCCAGCATCAGCTCGTTGTAGCGGAACTTCTGGTTATACTGTAGCTTTGACACAAAGCTATCTGAGAAGGATACGATGGCTTCCACTCGGTGCTTCAGTTCGCAGTCGCAGAAGTAGTTGAGCAGCTCGCACATCTAGAAAAGGGGAGTAATAGACCAGGCAGTCACCTTAAAAAAACATAGCTTCAACATCCAGACTGCCCACTTCTGAGTAACCAAGGGTCTATGTGGCCAGATCCATGCCTGGGTGTCAGGATAGCCAGTGCTGTAAATGACTGTTCTTTAGATTCACTGTATGTAAATGGGGGCAATCTTAAAAATCTGACACAGATATTGTTGCTCTCAAGACCAACTCTGCACATTCTACATCTGCAGGGGGTTTAAATACTTGGAATAATATCTCCACAGCTTCACTGGGCAGAGGGAAATCTTAACCATAGCTCATCAACTGCAACTCTCTTTATTGTCCAAGAGAGTTGAGTAAGGAGGAATACTTTCAACCTGTGCAAAATTACAGCACAGACCCAGCCTTTTTTCACATACAGATTTAACCAGGCAAAATAAGACTAAATTGCTGCTGGAAAAAAACACAATATCCTGAATTTTGCAGTTCAGTTCAGATTGTGGGAAAATATATATATATATATATATATATAAAAATATATATAACATTTCTCCATTAAACATTATATGTAAAAAATGATTAATATGGAGGGACTGTACTTTGGGTTCTGTTGATTTCCAAAACATGTCATTTTTGACAGCTTGTTTAAAAAATATTCTATTTGCACCATCAGCAACCAATGAAAATCCTGTGTTTCCCGTAATGACATCACATCACCCTCTGTTATACTGCTGCAGTGATGTCACTTTGGGAACCGCACGTTATTGATCAGAGATGGATAAGGTAAGAAAGGCAAGCCCATGTGAGCTACTTATATTTCAATATATCAAGTGCTCAAAAACAAATAAGGCTAGAAATCAACATAAAACATTTATTCTTATTTCTATTTTTGACTTTTCATATTTATCGGTTGCATTTTTGCTCTTATGTACTTCGTTCAACGGATGCACTACAGGCCTGATGGGCAAAATGCGTGTTCTTTAATAAACCTGGAAATGCAATTATAGCCTACACTCTTGAAAGACAACTAACAATGGTTTAGTCATTCTTCGCACAATTTGAACCATATAAAATAATAATAAAAATGCTTTTTTACTTGTGTTCTTCCTGCGCACAGTTCTTTGAAAGGAAATGTTTAAAAACGAAGAAAGGGTACTGGAAAGAAACAAAAATTTGGTCTAGCACTTCAAACTTTTACGCTGGACAGAAACTATGACACGATTTCTTTTTGCTCCTAGCGTTGCTGGTTACGAAATGATTAACAGGCTACAGTAAAATAGTCCCCCAGGATGCTTGTAAGTGTACGGAGGCACCCATATTAAGAGGCAGTGCTACAAACATCCGTTACTTCCAAAACCTGATCCTATACCAAAGTGGGATGGATTTTAAATAGACATATGAACCACCAGCAAGTCACTCAGAGTTACCTGTCCCTTAACCGACTCTGGCAGCCGGGTCTGAAGGAGCCCTTTGGCGGGAGCCCTAGTCTCCTTCAAAGCCTTCTCGCCAGCTTCCACAGCTTTCTCCTCCTCCTGTGTCACTTCTTCCTTTTCGCTTCCCTCCTCCGCATCCTCCCGCTGCTCCCCGAAGACGTTGGGGTCGATGAGCAACAGGATCTGCTTGACATCGTCATCGTCTAAGACACCCATGATGAGTAGGGTGCCAATCAGCTTCAGGATTGGTACAAATTGGAACTCAACATTGCCGCCCACTGGGTCTCGAATGTGGTCCCCACTGCCCTGCACGGCCTCTGTCAGCATTCCCAGGGCTCGGGACTTGAGGATATCCAGTGGTAGCTCGGGGCTGTGTTGCTGGCGCTCCTCATTTGTCAGGAGGAAGCAAGGGGTGGAGAAAGTTAGGGTCGACTTTAGGCAGGTGCTGAGTCCCACGCCTGGAAGCCCGTGTTTCTTCAACTCATCTGGGAACAGCCTGATCTGCCGGGTGGCGTCAGTGACTGGAATGATATATTCATTGTTCATCATCAGTTTGGCTTCTTTTGCTGATTCCAAGTGCATTCGAATCAGCAGGTTGTAGAAGCCTGAGCGCAAGAGGCCTGGGAGGTATTGATTATCTATTGTGTATAGAAGCTGTGATTGGTCGACGTGGCTGCATAGTGCGTGAGCAACACGGTTGTTGCCTAATGCACAGAGGGCGCCATACAGCTTCAAGGTGTGATGGTGGAACTTCATGAGGTCTTCCTGTTCCGACAGCTCCAAGATGTCGACACACCTGTGGCATGAGGCAAAAGAAGAGATTATGCTCAATTCAATGAATGATCAACATTCCCTATTCTCTACTGTGGATAATTTTGAGTAAGCCAGGGATGGTGACAGCATGAACATTGTGTTATCATCAGTAATTAACGAAAAAGCTGATCAGAATACAAGACTTGCGCAGAATTGGATAGTGATGGAAAATCCTCTGACTTACGGAAGTGCTAGACTTTCCACTGAAGGATTCTTCTCTGATTGAGAATACACTGGTGAAATACCTGGGTAGAACTATCTACATGGCCAACGTGATGCCATTGGATGGTTCTCCATCAGAATCAGAATCTTCCAACAAAGGATTTAGCATTACTTCCACAAATCATATGATTTTCCATATCACCTAACTGTAAATCAGGACTCAGGTCTAGATGTAATGTAGTTTAGTTGATAAATTGCCAGCTACAGAAGTTGGAGACGTGAACTCTGAACCCTACCGCCTCCCTAGACAAAATTATGTGAACCTGGACACTTCACTTTATCGACTAGTGCCTCTCAATCATGTAATCTGCCAAACATTTTTTTTGTTAGGAACAGACTAACATCAGCATTAGATGCTATGTAGCCTCTGGGTGTATTCACAAGCATCAGCGTGACTTTAGGTTGGTAAGAAAACAGTTGCTTTATTGTAACACTGGTTTTCCAGCTTTGGTATCTTTCATAGGTTCACATGCTTGATTCATCCTGTCTGAGAGTGCCACATTAACATTAAAATAGCAGTATAATGCTAAACATAGCCTAAAAGGCGGTAAATGTTGTGACTAAATTAGCCCACTCATCTCTTTGAAAAAATACCAAACTTCAACCAGGAAGGTGAGAGCACAGTAAACCTTAACCCCACCCCCCACGCCCAAGACCTCCATCACTCAGATTTCATAGAGTTAGCATGGAAGATTGTCAATGGTAGGTGACCCTCTTGCAGGGAGAAGGGATGGCGCACGTGAATCTATGAAAGATGCCAAAGCTGTCCTAGTGCTGCATTTACTTCTGTGTTACCACTTGACAACACACACAGGTGCTTTTGCCGGGTAAAGGTGTTCTGATTCTGCCAGGCTGCTGACCTGCAGACTGCACTCTGGAATATGGAGTGCAAGAATATTGTGTCACGCTAAATCTTCGCCAAAATATCAAATGACAAAATATTGAAAGGTAAGTGCATATAGTGAAGAATAGATTTACTTTACTTAAGTCCACATTTGTGTATCTTGATGAGATATCTATTGGCGACGTACAAAGATGTGGAGTTAAGGATAGAAAAGAACAATTGTTACTTACCTGTAAACAGGTGGTTCTCCAGTATTGGTGTCTTTCATAGATTCACATGCTTGAATATTCCCCGTCGTCGGAGTGGGAGTCCCACGGTAAATAAAAATAGCAATATATATAGTCATAATATACATAAATAATCCCGTAAATAGAGCTATGCAGGTGTAAAAACACCAAGAATGTATCTATATGAAATCTCCATAGGGATACATGGAGAGAGAAAAAAGACATTTGTAGTCTATCTCTGTCATTATCTTGGTCCAAACTACAGCCAATCAGGTGTCAGCACCTCTCCAGAACCTTCTCCTCAGAGTTCCTGACCTCAGATTTTCGTAGCACCAAAGTGTATGCATAGTTTATGAGGAGGAAAAAGCCTCTGAAGGGAGGAGGGAGGGTCGCATGTGAATCTATGAAAGACACCAATATTGGAGAACCACCTGTTTACAGGTAAGTAACAATTGTTCTTCTCCAGTATTGGGGTGTCTTTCATAGATTCACATGCTTGAATATGAATAGAAAGCAGTAACCATATTATTGTTTCCATAATGACATCAACTTGAGATCGCAATGATCATAACCTTCTTATAAAAACATCACATATATATATATAGATACATATATCTGTTGACATACAGCATGTATATAAATGCAATGAATAGTATTGAACAGTAAATGGAAACAATATGGAGGCGGGAGGAAGAGGCTCACCTTATTTAAAAAGATTGCGCAGCACTGCCTGTCCCACTGCAGCATCCTCCTCGCTTAAAGCCGCCAAGCAGTAGTGCTTAGTAAACGTGTGTCTGGTCGACCACGTAGCTGCTCTGCAGATGTGTTGCAAAGCTACTCCAGCAAATAAGGCGGTAGATGATGATACTGCCCTAGTGGAGTGTGCTCTCACTGAAGACTGCAGTGGTTTGTTTGCCTTTTGATGGCAGAAGACAATAGCCGTCGAAATCCAGCGTGCAATCGTCGGTTTAGTAACCTGACGTCCTTTATGACAGCGTCCATACGCTATAAAAAGCTGATCGGATTTTCGAAACAAAGCTGTCCTGCTGATGTAGAACTTTAAACATCGTTTCACATCCAAAGAATGCAACCTTTGCTCCGCAGGTGTCTGAGGATTAGCAAAGAAAGTCTTTAATATCACTGGCTCGTTAATATGAAACTCAGAAGGCACCTTGGGTAGGAATGATGGATTGGTACGCAACACTACAGCATCCGGTTTGAACTGCAGGAAAGGAGGTTTGATGGTAAAAGCATGGATGTCACTGAGACGACGTGAAGACGTTAGTGCCAGAAGTAGGGCCACTTTCCAAGTTAGATATTTTAAGTCGGCCTTGTGAATGGGCTCGAACGGTGGTCTCATCAATTGCGCTAACGAACAAGTTACTTACCTTCGGTAACGATGTATCTGTAAGAAACATTAGTTAGTTAGATTCCTCACCTTAGAATATCCCCAGGCGTCAGACTGGATCCGGAAGATTTTTCGTCAGCAATACCCCTTGCGCGTCGCTAGGCGTCGTCTGCGGCTCCGCGTCCGTCGTCGGCGTCGTGCGCCGGGATGACGTCGTCGGAGTACTTAGACGCCGCCCTCGCGCGCTGACGTCAGTTCTTGTACATAGCCTTCCGCGCCAGGAACGCAGAGCCATGCAAAGATCGACACTGGTGCCAAAAATAAAATCTAGGGGCCTGAAAGGACAACCGTAACCCTAGATGTCAGTTCGCAGAACGGGGAGGATGGGAGGGTCGGTGAGGAATCTAACTAACTAATGTTTCTTACAGATACATCGTTACCGAAGGTAAGTAACTTGTTCATCTGAAAGAAACACGTTAGTTAGATTCCTCACCTTAGAATAGATACCCAAGCAATACCATCCCCGGTGGTGGGTCTGCGAACCAAGATCACACCAGAAAGTCCTGGAGGACAGAACGGCCAAAGAAGCCATCCCTCCGGACTTGGCTGTCAAGGCAATAATGCCTGGCAAACGTGTGTAGCGAAGCCCACGTTGCCGCCTGACAGATGTCCTGCAAAGGGACTCCCCGTCCCAAGGCAGTAGTAGCCGCCGTGGCCCGAGTAGAATGGGCGCGCAGCCCAACAGGAGGGTCCTTTTTAGCCAAGGAATAGCAAATTTTTATACACAAAACGACCCACCGAGAGATGGTCCGTTTGTGCACAGCTTTCCCCTTCTTAGCGCCCACGTACCCAACAAAAAGCTGGTCGTCCACCCGGAACTGTTTTGTGCGGTCCAGATAAAAGGAGAGCGCACGTTTTGGGTCCAGACGGTGGAGCCTCTCTTCCTCTTTGGAAGGATGCGGAGGCGGAAAGAAGGTGGGCAAGGTGACAGACTGCCCAAGGTGAAATGGAGTCACCACTTTAGGAAGAAAGGAGGGACGAGGCCGAAGGACAACCTTGTCCGGATGAACAGAGAGAAAAGGAGGCTTTGAAGATAAAGCCGGGAGCTCACTCACCCGTCTAGCCGAGGTGATGGCTACCAGAAAAGCAGTCTTAAGAGTCAGAAGACGAAGAGGACAATTGTGAAGAGGCTCGAAGGGAGCGCACATCAGGAATGTCAATACCAGATTCAAGTCCCACTGAGGCATTACAAAAGGGACAGGAGGGAACGTGTGTGTAATGCCTTTGAGAAAGCGTGTAACCACAGGGGACTTGAAAAGAGAAGGCTGATCAGGAAGCCGCAAGAAGGCGGAGATGGCAGCAAGATAACCTTTCAGGGTGCCCAGGGCAGAGCCCTGCCGGGCCAGAGAAAGAAGGAAGAGGAGAACCTCAGAAAGAGGGGCGGAAAGGGGATCCACAGCCTTTGCTGTGCACCATGCCACAAATTTGTTCCACCGGCAGGCGTATACCGACTTTGTGGAGGGACGCCTGGCTGCCAGAATGATATCACAGACTTCAGGAGGCAAGTCAAATGGCATCAACTGCCGCCGCTCAATCTCCACGCATGGAGGTGGAGGCTGGACAGGTTCGGGTGGAGGACCGTCCCCTGCTGCTGCGACAGAAGATCCTCCCGAAGGGGCAGACGTATCGGGGGATCGGTCAACAGACTGAGTAGCTCGGGATACCAGTATTTTCGTGCCCAATCCGGAGCCACCAAGATGACTTGGGCCCGGTCGTGCCTGATCTTCTTCAGCACTCTGGGCAGAAGTGGTATAGGCGGAAAGGCGTACAACAGACCGCAACTCCACTCGTGACGAAAAGCGTCGCCGAGCGAGTGCCGCCTTGGAAATTCCAACGCGCAGAACTGCTGACATTGCGCGTTCTCTTCGGTGGCGAATAGATCTAACCAAGGCTCTCCCCACTGCTGAAAGAGACCTTGCGCCACTTCGGAGTTCAGACGCCATTCGTGATCCATCATGCACCTGCGGCTGAGTTCGTCTGCTCTGGCGTTCAGAGAGCCCGCCAGATGTTGAACCACTAGGGTGACGCCCTGGTATTCCAGTCACGTCCAGAGGCGCAGAGCCTCCTGACAAAGGGTCCACGACCCCACCCCGCCCTGTTTGTTGCAATACCACATGGCGGTGGTGTTGTCCGTGAACACCTGCACGACACTTCCCCTGACAGAGGGAAGGAAGGCTTTCAGTGCAAGCCGGATCGCTCTCAACTCCAACAGGTTGATGTGGAGACGAGACTCCGCCGGAGACCAGAGGCCTCTGATCTCCGCCTCTCCCATATGGCCACCCCAACCCAGGAGGGACGCATCCGTCACTACGACATGCTCCGGTTGGGGAAGGGAGAGGCTCTTGCCCTTGACCCACTCGCGGTCCGTGAGCCACCACTGCAACTGCTGTGCAGTGCCCTCCGAGATCAAGACATGGTCGGACAGGTTGCCGTGATGCTGGGCCCACTGAAACTTCAGGTCCCACTGCAGAGCCCGCATGCGCCGCCTGGCGTGATGCACTAGTAGGATGCAGGAGGCCATCAGCCCCAGAAGCCGCAACACTAGCCTGACCGAAACCCGGGATAGAGGCCGAAAGATGGGAATCAGGGCCTGTATATCCCGGACCCGCTGTTCCGGTGGATGGACCCGGAACCGCGCCGAATCGAGAACCGCTCCGATGAAGAGGAGCTTCTGAGAGGGACTCAGGTGTGACTTCGGCACGTTGATGGAAAACCCCAGCAAATGCAGGAGATCCGCCGTAGTCTGGAGGTGGGAGACGACTGCCTGGGGCGAGCCCGCCTTCAACAACCAGTCGTCGAGATAGGGGAAGACTGAAACCCCTGATCTGCGCAGATGAGCTGCGACCACCGCCAACACTTTCGTGAACACCCGAGGGGCACTGGTGAGGCCGAAGGGGAGCACGGTAAACTGAAAGTGCTCTTGGCCCACCGTGAACCGCAGGTAACGCCGGTGGGCCGGCAGGACGGGGATATGAAAATATGCGTCCTGCAAGTCCAACGCTACCATCCAGTCTCCAGGGTCTAGGGCAGCTAAAACCTGAGCCAACGTTAGCATCTTGAACCTTTCCTTTCGGAGGAAGGCATTGACGTTCCTGAGGTCCAAGATAGGGCGTAGGCCCCCCTTGCCCTTCTTGGGAACCAGAAAGTAGTGGGAATAACAACCACGACCTACTTCTGGACTCAGAACGCGCTCGACGGCCCCCTTGGCCAAGAGAGCCGAAACTTCCTCGCGGAGAAGATTCAAATGATCCCCCGAGATACGGTGGTGCTGCGGTGGCATGGCTGGAGGGGTCGTCTCGAAGGGGAGGGAGTAGCCCCTTCGGACGATTTGCAGCACCCACCTGTCCGATGTTATGGACCGCCAGTGGAGCAGGTGATGGCGAACTCTGCCGCCCACTGGCGTGGTATGGGCCTGAAAGCTCGGACTAGGAGGGCTTTGAGGCGGATGCTGCCGGGGTGGAAGTGGGCTGACCACGTCGGCCTCCATTTCCGCCACGGCGGAAGCCACGTCCGCGACCGCGCGCAGGTTGGTTCTGCGGCTGGTGGCTTTGCGGACGTGAGGAGGCGCCCCTTCCTTGGCCACGAAAGGGGCGAAAAGCGGAGGTGTGCGCCCGCGGAGCCGAGAGGCCCAAGGACTTGGCCGTAGCCCGGGAGTCCTTGAAGCGGTTCAGCGTGCAGCGAGTGCCATCAAAGGGCATGTCCATGAGGGTGGTCTGGACATCCCCGGAAAATGACGTGGACCGCATCCAGGCGTGGCGGCGGAGCGCCACCGTGGTTGAAATCGCCCGACCCAGCGAGTCCGTGGTGTCAAGCCCACATCGTATGGCGTGCCGTGCTGCATCCCTCCCATCGGCCAAAGCCTGGTTAAGACGCGTCCGGACCTCCTCCGGACACAGGGGCAGCACGTCCTCCACCGTACCCCACAGGGAATGGGAATAACGGTCCAAGAGACAGGCGGTATTTAAGGACCGCCGGCCCAAACTAAGGGACGAGAACAGTTTCTTGCCAAACTGCTCGAGTCTCTTGGAATCCCGGTCCGGCGGAGCGGTCGGGAAGGAGGATTGGGAGGTAGAGGCCTGGATAACCAGACTCTCGGGGGTGGGGTGTTGGGACAGGAAGCTGGGGTCGCCCGGAGCAGGGCGGTGGCGCCTGGCAACGTTCCTATCCACAGGAGGAACTGTGGAGGGCTTGGACCAGGTGCCCTGCAGAACGTCAGTGAGGGCCTCGTTGAACGGCAGCAGAGGCTCAGTGGAGCTTGCTGAGGTTTGAAGCACCTCGGTGAGGATGTTAGTCCTCACAGCCACGGCAGGCAACCCGAGCCCAAGGGCCTCTGCCGCCTTGCGCAGCACCACAGAAAATGCTGCACCCTCCTCCGAAGCCACGGTCGGAGGAGAAGTGAATCCAGTGTCTGGCGAGGTGTCCAGCCCACTGGCCTCCCCCAGTTCATCTGCCCAGTCCTGAGAAAGCTGTGACTGAACAGCCAGAGGGTCCTCGAACCCCTCCCAGTCGCCCCCTTCTTCGGATTCCTGATAAACAGGAGGAATGATCGGAACCGGACTGTAGAGATGGTAGGACTCAAGCGGCGTCGGATGCGGCGTCGGTCGACGCCGCTGCGGCGCCGGGTCCGGATGAGGGCTAAACTGGGGCGGTGTCGGCGCCAAAGGCGTCGGCGGCGCCGGTGACGGCGTCGGTGGTTCAGGCATCGGCGCCGGTGGAGGAGTGACTAGGTCAACCGGCGTCGACTGGGGCCCAGGCATGGGCCCCGCGGGGACCTGCGGCGTCGAGACCGGAGTCGTCGACGGCGACGGGGCCGGAGCCGCCGGCAGGCAAGATCGCCCAGTCGAGTCCGCAGGGCCCGAAGGCGCGCCAGCGGGCGTCGACGGCGGGGCCAGGCTCCTCATGGCCGAGAGGAAGGCACTGATCTCCGCCGGCGCCGCGTCAGTCCCAGGGACCGGAAGGTATGGGGGCAGACGCGGCACCTGCGGCTCCGCCGGAGCCGCGGGGGTGGAACCACCCTGACCCTCGGCCGAGTCGCGCGACCGGCGAGGGGAGTCCGAAGAGCGGTGTCGCCTCTTGGACTTCTTTGAGCGTTTGGACTTACCCGATGACTTGGAGCCGGACGATCGATGGCGTCGGCTAGGGCTCCGCGAGCGATCCTTGGACCTCCTCCTGGACCGGGATCGCGCACGACGCGGAGCCGAGTGGCGAAGCTCGAGAAGCTTGCGGGACCGCTCCCGCCTAGCCTTCGAAGTCAGGGCCTGGCAGTCGTTGCACGACTCCGCGTCGTGGTCGGGGCCTAAGCAGTAGAGGCACCGGCGGTGGTGATCGGTCACCGACATCAGTCGATGGCAATCCTCGCAAGCCTTGAACCCAGGCATCCTACCGGCACCAGATGTCGACAGACAAGGATCAAAAATGATCAAAAAAGATTTAGTCAAAAAAGACTAAAAGGGGTAGCTCTCCCGGATCTGCGCTTACTGGCGCGGAAAAAAGAAGAACTGACGTCAGCGCGCGAGGGCGGCGTCTAAGTACTCCGACGACGTCATCCCGGCGCACGACGCCGACGACGGACGCGGAGCCGCAGATGACGCCTAGCGACGCGCAAGGGGTATTGCTGACGAAAAATCTTCCGGATCCAGTCTGACGCCTGGGGATATTCTAAGGTGAGGAATCTAACTAACGTGTTTCTTTCAGATACAATGTTAAGATGCCACAACGGAGGAGGGCGCCGAATTGGCGGAAATTTTCGAAATAAGCCTTTAAAAAATTGGCGGATTATTCTTGAGGAACAAAGGGAATTTGATCCATCCTGTCAGAAACGGGAAATCGCTGCTAGGAAAACCCGTAAGGTTGCATGGGACAGTCCGGAACTAGCTAAGTGCAAGAAGAAAGGTAGTAATTGGTGTGCCGTGGAATGTATTGGGTGGATTCCGTTAGAAGCACACCAGTGGCAGAATCTCTTCCATTTCAACTTGTACGTCCTGACTGTAGAGGGTGCTCTTGCTTGGGCCAAAATGTCCCTACAATCCTGCGGGATGTCTAGATGGGCGAACTCATGGTGTTCAGGTTCCAGGCCGATAAGCTCAGTGAGGAGGGATTCGGATGACAAATTCTCCCTTCGCTCATCGTGAGCAGATCTGTCCGAGGCTGCAGGAGGATTGGTTGGCATTGGGACAGCAGGAGCAATTCTGAGAACCATGCCTGTCGGGGCCAGCGTGGGGCTATTAGAATCAGGTGGCAAGGTTGTCTCTTTATCTTCCAAAGGACCCGAGGTATGAGGGGAATTGGAGGAAAAGCATACACAAATAGATTGCAACAGTTCATCAAAAGGGCATTTCCCTGTGACCCTTTGTGGGGATGCCAGCTTGCATAATCTCGGCATTTTCGGTTCTCCGGCGTAGCAAAGAGATCCAGCCGTGGACGACCCCATTGTCGGAATATCCTCTCTAGAGTTGGTTGGTGTAATTCCCATTCGTGGGTCGATGAGGAGGACCTGCTCAGGGAATCCGCTAGGACATTGGATATTCCTGGTAGATGAACTGCTGTAATCATGATGCGATGACTGAGAGACCAGTCCCAAATTGATTGAGCTAACCTGGACAGACTCGGGGATTTCGTTCCGCCCTGTTTGTTTACATAGTGCATACAGGTTGTGTTGTCTGTCTGTATTAGCACTGATTCTTCTTGGATTAAGGGTAGAAATGATTTTAGAGCCAGAAAAATCGCCATAAGCTCCAACCTGTTGATGTGCCAAGTTCTTCCAAATGCGCGCCCCATCCCTCTAATGAGGCGTCTGTCGTGATTGTCCTGTCCGGCGTCACCGACAGAAATGAAGTGCCTTCTGCTAAGTTGGCTGGTATTGTCCACCATTCGAGTGCCGACCTCATTTGATCTGTGACACATACCCTGTCGTTGAAAGATCCCGAAACTTGACGCCATTGAACATCCAGTGCTTCCTGGATAGGACGTGTCCTTAGCCTGCAATGAGGAATCAAGGCAATGGACGATGATGCCATCCCCAGAAATGATTTTAACAGTCTTACAGAAACTGACTTTTTTGACCTGATCAAAGTCACCAGCCGTAGTATCTTTTGTAGACGCTCCTGGGAGAGAAATGCTTTTGCTGATACCGTTTCCAGAGTGGCTCCCAGAAAGTCCCTTTGTTGCGAAGGATGAAGTTGGGATTTTGCTGCATTTATGGAGAGACCTAATGAGCGAAACACCTCCTGGCATAGAAGCGTGTGTTGTCGCAGGTGAGTGCTTGACTGTGATTTTAGTAGACAATCGTCTAGGTATGGAAATATTTGCACTCCCTGGAGTCGCAGAAACGCTATCACTGGAGCTAGTACCTTTGTAAACACTCGAGGGGCCGAGCGCAGACCAAACGGTAACACTTTGAATTGGAAATCGTGTTGACCCACTCGAAAACGCAGGAACTTCCGATGACGTTGTAATATAGGGATATGAAAATAGGCATCCTGGAGATCTATCGTTGCCATGAAATCTTCCTGCGAGAGTAAACGCAAGATCTCTACTAGCGTCATCATACGAAAGGATTGGTTCTTTAGATATTTGTTGAGTGCCCTCAGATCAAGGATGGGCCTCCATTCTCCGTTCTTCTTTGTGATTAGAAAGAACCGGGAATAAAATCCTTTTCCCCTTTGAGATACTGGTACCAACTCTATAGCTCCTTTTTGCCTTAGAAGTCGAACTTGATGTAAAAGTTCTTTGATGTGAGCTGGTGGTGGTCCGGTGGGTGGTGTGGATGGGGGGAATTTGGTGAACTCTAAAGCGTGCCCCTTTTTCACAATGTCCAAAACCCAACGGTCCCTTGTAATGGAGGACCATTGAGAAAAGAACAGAGAGATTCGACCTCCAACTTTGTATGTCTGGTAAGAGTCATTGTCTTTTTGACGCGTTTCCTCTGTATGAGGATTTCCCTCTATACGACTTGGAGGCCTGCTGTTGTGATGATTGTTGGTGCTGGCTATATGAATAGCGGTTGGATCCTTGATTATTGGGTCTGTATTGATTATTCCCCCTTCGAAAATTTGAGGAGGTGCCGCGTCCGCGTGCACCACGAAAATTTTGTCTTTGAAAATGTAAATTTCCGAGAGATTTAGCAGTCTCAGTATCTTTCTTTATGGACTGGAGCGCTTCATCGACGTGATTTCCAAATAACGACTCTCCGTCATAAGCCATGTTTAGAATCATGGACTGCACCTCCTGGCAAAAGGATGTCGATCGTAACCACCCCTGCCTGCGCAGAACAGCCGCTCCAGCAAGCTGACGGAAACCCGTGCATGCGATGTCCACTGCACAATCAATCATTTCCGCCGACGTAGCTTCTCCCTCTTGGAGCAACTTCATTGCTTCGCCTTTAGATGGCTCCGGCAGTTCTTGAACCAAAGTTGAAAATCAGCCCACACTTGTCGGTCATAACGACCCAAGATGGCCAAGGCATTAGCCGCTCTAACCACAGTAGAGGCCATTGAAGAAAACGTACGCCCTATGGCATCCATTCGACGTCCGTCACGATCCGGTGGTGCGGTGACAGTAGACGCAGGATTTTTCGCCCTACGTTGCGCTGCCTGCGTAATGACGGACTCAGGTCTTGACTGACCCGTGAGGCATGCTGGGGTTCCTAGTGGTGCCTTATACTTCTTTTCTAATCGAGGCACCTGTGCTGGCAAGGTATTCGGTGTTTTCATCAACTTCTTGCCTTCTTCCCAAATGAAATCCACAATGGGAATAGTATGCATCTGTTTAAAAGGTTGACTCTTGAAATCATAAAGGAAACAATCTTCCTCTCTGCGCTCCGTTGTCAGTTTAAAACGTTGTGCCGCCCTTTCCATTAGTTGGTGAAAAGTTGCTATGTCCACTGGAGGTGAGTCACCAGATACTACCGGAGAGGGGGATGGTGTTTGTGCCTGGTAATCGTCCCACTCCGCCATATCATCATCATCGTTATCAACATCACCATCATCATCTGGGATTTCACCCTCTTCTCTTTCTTGAGGGACCTCATCCACAAACTCATGGTGAGGTAAAAACCTCGTTGAAGGTTGTCTTGGTGGTGCTGACGGTATCAGGGGTGAAGGATTTCCAATCGGCACCGGAGTTATATTTGTCGAAACCACAGGAGTTGACGGAACCCCAGGATGTTGCGGAGACAGAGGAAAACTTGGTTATAATCGTCCAACATGCGTTGGAGATTAGCTATGAGTGACAATGGCAGAGTCGCCGTTGAATGTTTCGCAGGGACCTGCTGCATGTAAACTGGATCTTCAGTCTCACTACTGTCATCCTGGCATTTAATTATTAAGTCGGATGGGCTTTGCGCCGTACCAAAAGATTCAGGTAAACCTTCCTCGGACTCCTGTTCAGAATCTGTCGCAAATAATGGTGATGGAAGCTGCGACTCCTCTACAGGAATAATCTCGTCTTGCCTCTCTAGGCCAGTACTAGGTGGCAATGGCATCAAGGGAACCACAGCGAAAGATGAAACCGGCGCTGAAGTCGCGGGAGGCAGCTGCTCCCTCAATGACCTTTGAGCAGATGATAGTCTGTTCACTTTTATCCTTATTGACGAACCTGCCGCCGACGGCTGCATGGTAGTCACCGAGGACGTTTTCGGAGAGGGCCTCATCGACGGAGCTACCGTCGATGGAACGGTGGTCGACGGAACAATCGTCGACGAAATTTGTGCTGACAAACTCATCGTCGACGGAGCCGTCGTCGACGAAGCCGTCGTCGACGGAGCTGTCGTCGACGAAGCCGTTGTCGATGAAGCCGTCGTCGACGGAGCTGTCGTCGACGGAGCCGTCGTCTGAATCTTCTTCCTCTTCGTCGACGGAGTAGCCGTCGACGAGATCGTCGACGAAGTCGATCTCACACTCTTCGTCGACGACGAAGTCTTCGTCGACGAAACCTTTTCCTTCCTCGTCGACGACGATGTAATGGGCGATATAGAAGTCACCGACCTTGTGGTACTGATGGTTACCGTCGACGAGGATAATGTCGACGGGACAATCGTCGACAAACACGCTGCTGATGTAGTCGTCAGAGTCACCGTCGACGAGCCGGCCACTGCAAATTTCGTCGTCGGAAGCATCATAGACGAGGCGGCCAGTCTTTTTCCAGAAAACTGGGAAGTAGACGCCTCAACAGCCTGAGAACTAGGTCTCGAAGGTGACAAAACAGTAGGTGAGTCAGCAGATGTGGCAGATGTCAGAGCCAAAGACAGTTTCTTTTTCTTCAGGAAGGGAGATGGCAACTCCTGCACACTACTGCGCTTTGAGGCTGTCTGGGAATGGCCAGAAATAAGGCTTTCAATATCAGAAACTGGATCCTCCTTATCTTTCAGTCTCTGTAGCCACAATACGAGACGGCCTTCCCTGTCCTTCAAAGTCTTTGTAGAAAAGGTTCTACAAAATTTACATTTTGCCACCTCATGATCTGGGTACAAACAGTAAATACACTTACTGTGTGGGTCCTCAGAAAATAAACGCAGTTTTCCACACGAAGAACAAGGTCTAAACAAAGATTTCTTACTTGAAGACATTCTGACAGACAAAAACTGAGCAGAGCTCAGGGAGACTCCCTGTCACACGACGTGCGGTAGAAAATCTGAGGTCAGGAACTCTGAGGAGAAGGTTCTGGAGAGGTGCTGACGCCTGATTGGCTGTAGTTTGGACCAAGATAATGACAGAGATAGACTACAAATGTCTTTTTTCTCTCTCCATGTATCCCTATGGAGATTTCATATAGATACATTCTTGGTGTTTTTACACCTGCATAGCTCTATTTATGGGATTACTTATGTATATTATGACTATATATATTGCTATTTTTATTTACCGTGGGACTCCCACTCCAACGACGGGGAATATTCAAGCATGTGAATCTATGAAAGACACCCCAATACTGGAGAATCTATACATACCTACCTTTCGATATTTTGTCCACGATATAAGTGCCAACGATATTCTGTATTCGATATTCGGGAACTACACCCTGCCCTGCATATGTCTCCCAATGGCACCCTGGGGAGCAGAGCTTTCAAACTGGAGCTACACCTCATGAGGTGTGCTGTGATAGGGCTTTGGAGCTGAGTGCCAGCTTTTCAATGGCATAACGTTATTCCTGCTGCAGTCCAGTGGGCTACACCTTGTTTTGATATGGGGTGTCCTTTTTGATTTTTCCAAATGCGACAATTAACTGGTCAGATTTCAAAAAGGTTTAGTGGTTTTCTAGATATACAAGATGAGACACCTTCTGAAGCCAAAAATGATGCTCAGGGCACTCTCAGCTGTATTGGAGACAATCTGGGAAAAGGTATTTACTATCACTATGAGGGTTCATTCTTAATGTGACTCTGTCTTTGCAAAATTGGAAGAACGGTTCTCCTATTATGAAAGCCTCTATTTCGCTAACTGTTGAGCGACCTTCAAAGACATAGCTCATTCCTGATCTATGGATCAGTGCAAATGTGCTTCTCATCAGTGGTGACAGTACCGTGTTTAGTTGACATGAGATTGGCGGACGCCTCACGCTCGGAAGAGTCCTTTGTTGACTTCTGCATCAGTTAATTACAACATAGAAAAGGTTTGTCTGAATCCCTTTAGAAACAGGAAATAGCTGTGGTCTGTACCTTGACTGTGGTGTGTCCAAAGCCAGACTGTGCTAATTCAAATAAATGTGGGAGGATCTGGTAAGGCAGTGTTGTAAATGGATGAAGATTATGATCATTTCACCAAATGCAGAATCTTTTTGAATTTTGCTCCACACGTTTTATTTGTGGATGAGACTCTGGACTGTGAATGTATCACTCCTCATTCCTCTTTGGTATCCACGCAGCGAAACTCATTGAGCTCAGGAGCCACGCTGACAAGTTCATTTGTGCAGGGTTGGAATAAAGACCCTGGCAGTTACATTAGGACATTAGTACCACAGGAGGATCAGTGCTGTTTCTAAGAGGAGAATGAGATCCATGAATCAATACAGCCGGGGCCATGCTTGGGCCAGCCACAGATTCATCAGTGGCCAACATAAACTTTGCAGACTCTGGATGGATCAAATTGCTGTCTGTATTGCATTTACAGAATAACAACTGTGACAACTGTCATTTAAACAAATGCACCTGCACTTTAGTTTGTATCCTAGCCATTCTTAATAGTGATTTTAAATAGTGAGTCATGTTTCTTGTTGATCTCTTTCGTGTTTATAAGACTGTATTCTGAAAGGAAAAAAATGACTCCTTAGAATTTGGTGTACAGATTTATTTTTTTGTACCAATTCTATTTTGAGCACTATTGACAAGGAATTATATGTTTGTATCCTTTATGGTATTATAAACCGTAATAAAGATTTTATGTACGTTTTGCATCTTTGGCCCCACCAATGTAACACTGCTTTCATGTTTTGCGTGATGGTGATCTTCGTGTCTAATGAGCCTGTAGCCTGAGTTATGCAGGTGGTGGTGCTTGTGGTTGCAATGGGTTCTGAAGAGCCTGGCATAGTAGTCTGCAATAACTTTCCTTAGTCATTGGACTAAAAATGTCAGCGTCTGTATGGTTAAAGTTCATGGTACTCTTCATCTTCATAATATGCTCATAAAGAAGGTCATAACAGGAATCACGCCAGCTGTCTTTTTCCGGTTCATTGTGAAACAGTTTATAAAGATCCCCTCTGAAACATTGGTGATTAACGACCGCTGGAATTTGCAAGACATCTTCAACCTCATCAAAATTCAGCATTTACCTTCAGTTGAGTAGGACTGTAAAGTTTAGCAAATGGACCTCCACCCTCAAAAGAGGTGTGGCGAAGAGGTGTGGCGCGGCGGCCAGGGTGCCTGACTCCGGACTACGGGGTTCACGGTTCGATCGCCAGCGGCAGGTTAGCCCAGCACCATGTGACTCTGGGCAGTAGCTCGCTTAATCTTCCCGAGGGCCCCCAGCGCCGGGACACCACTTTGGAGGTAGCTGTGCGCTTTACAAATACTGGTATTTCATTTTCATTTCACTTCTCACAGCCCTCCAAATCCAATAATCTTGGTGGAGGCTGTGTTGGTACATTGCTGGTGATGTATGCTCAGGCAGCAACGTTGATGGAAAACTGATCTCTTAAATGATAGTTATTGGTGCAGAATCGGATTGCCTTGTCTACAGATACTTTAGTCATCAATGGTGACTTTGTTGTTAATGGTGTCTTAGTCAACAACGGTGGCTTTGTCTGTGATAGGGTGATCATCAACGGTGTGGTCATCGAGGGTGTTGTCAATGGTATTGTCATTAGAGGAGGCCTCATCAATGAGAAAAAGCCCAGTGTGATTTATGGTGTCTTCATCAATGGTGCACCTGTTGCCTACAATGGTGCTTTTCCTGGTGACGTCTGAGTCTTTGTATGCACTGCTAGCATGAGGCCTTTGTCGATGATGCATTTTTATTGATGGTGACAGCAAAGCTGATAGTGGAAAAGGTAGGTTTAGATCCTTAGAATGTGGAGAATAAGACTAAGGATGATAGGCTTTTATTTGGGAAGGAGCCATTAACTGTTGTTGGTCCTTTTTGCCACATGAAATATGTCAGGAGATGGACTGCGCTATCTGGCAGATTTCTTCTCCCCTTTTCTAGGTTGTTTGCAAAGGTTCCTCATCAGAAACCATTTCAGAGACGGTTTAATGCTCAGAACGAACGATTTGAATGGTTTTTCTTAGGTGGTTTTGAAGAGGCATCAGAGTCTTCAACTGAGATTTTTGTCGTCATTTGCTGTACAATACGGGGGGAACAATGTTCATGCCCTGTGGTTAAAGGTTTTTATTGGAAATATTCTGCAGATTTTGCAGTCTTTCGTTTTATGAGCCATCATTCCTTGTGAGGATCATCTAAGTATAATTTTTCGGTCTGGCATTAGCCAAGACCTTTTATTTTTTTCAAAAGATTCCTTTGAAAAATAAATACATATACATACATAAATAGTGGGGCTTTCAGCCAGGTGCTCTCATCCATTGGTCATTTGTAGTGTCAATCACATTCTGCTTCCACCCACCGCAGAAGCAGCATAGGGCGTCGGTCAGCTCACTGCAGCCAGTGCCCCCTTCATTATGAGTGAGGGCATTTTGCCCTTACAGGTGTGTAAATCCACCTAGTGCAGAGTCAACCTATAGCCATGCCACACCTGGGGCCACAACCAGAGAGCAAGAAGGTAGAGCTTAAAGGAGGATTTACAGCATAAGTTATGCAAACATGGGTCTTGCTTATTGTTAGACAGTGTCATGCCTTCGAATTTTAGACTGATTTTGTACAGTTCGCATCGCATCGCAACACTATGTCAAGACAAAAACACAAAAATGTGTTTAACATTTTTAACATTTAACAGCGGCACTGCAGCTTCTCTTTTGGGGTATTATAAAACCCCGGCACTGCAGCTTCTCTTTTGGGGTATTATAAAACCCCGGCACTGCAGCTTCTCTTTTGGGGTATTATAAAACCCCGGCACTGTAGCTTCTCTTTTGGGGTATTATAAAACCCCTCAATTGAAACTAGTGACCATAGTCTCGCAGATTCTCACACGAGGCGGCTATGTCACCTGCAGACACTACCCTTCAGTTTACTTTCATTTTTAGATGTTACACAATGGGAGAAAGGCAGCCCCGACTCTGCTACTTGCTCACAGCACCCTTTGGTGGCCCTCACCTCCTTGCATGCTGGGCTCCCGCACACAATCCGACAGAGAGGTACCAGCCCTCCCTTTACAACAAGCGTAGGCCGCCTGTGTTATGAAGCCTAATAACCATTAATTCCACTTCAAGCCAGAATATAAATCATTTCACGTTTGACATTATCTCCGTACTGCAAACATTTTTTTTAACTCGTACCGCCGGATGTGACAGTTCCCATTTATAGGTTCATTAAAAGGCACTGAAGCTAAATTATGCCTTTGAAGCTGTTCTTTTGTACCCGCGCGTTTTACAGCGTCATTAATTAAAGTCGAAAAATGAAAACGATACAAAAATGTCCGAGATTTTCACTTTCACATTTCTTCCATCCTTTTTGATGTATGTTGATTACTTAAACTTCGCTCTGGCCAAAACTCTCCAGAATGCACAACGTTGCTGAAGACTTTGCACTAAGATATATTTCTTGGATTCGTTGTTTTGTGGTGCAGTCGTCTATGATTAATTTCACTCAGGGAAGAGAGCTTTCTATATCTTGAAATGCATCATGCTTTGATACTTAATGCTGTTGAGAACCCACAGCGAAAGCATGAGAAAGGAGCAAGAATTGAGCAGCTGAATGCACGTTCTGCCTAAGTCTTTCTGCTGTGTGAAAGCCATGGTGTTCACTAACAGGTCAGTATGCTCTAAAACGTAAATTCAGTACATATCAGTAGCAAGGCAGCATGACGCTAATAACTAATTCCACACCAGCTTCACCCAGATGTCAGATTGGATCTGTAAGATTTCCCTTCGAACAATACCCCTGGGCGCCATCAGATGGTGTCGGTCAGCTTCACGTGCCGTCATCGGCGGCGCCTGCGCCATAGTGACGAACGTGTTACTTACCTTCGGTAACAATGTATCGGGTAGAGACACAGCCTAGCCGCAGATTCTTTAACTTAGAATATCCCCAGGCATCAGACTGATCCGGAAAACTTTTCCCCCAGCAGTACCTTTGCATACCGGGGGGCGGCGCCGCCTGGCTCCATCCTAACGTCGTCCACAGAAGTGACGTCAATGGAGCCATGTAAGACCCCCCCCCCCACCCCGGCGAGCTGACGTCACTTTTCTACAGTGAAACCTTTCCGCGCCAAAACGCGGAGCCACTACAAAAACTGTGAAAGTATAGGAACAGTGTGTCAAAAAAGAACAAAACCCTTGAAACAACAATGATAAGAAATCATAGAGCGAGAAAAAACACCATGTTGAAAAAGTACTCAAAACTGGAAGGGACTGAAGGAACCCAGCTCAGCAAAAGTCCCATCAAGAAGAGCACACGGAAATAGGATACAAGGCAACGCACAGCCAAGACAGAGCTGACGGAAAACCCCACTTGCCCTAGGCAAGAACACTGACAGGGCAAGAACCATAAAAGAAGACGTAATCACTTCCCAACCCAAGTAAGTGAGCTAGAAGACGACATAGCCAAGACAGGGGTGCAAGGAACACTACTGTCATTCCTTGACAGCCAGCATATCCTATGTGTACCCATATGCTGAATGCACAAAGAACACAGAAGAAACAGTTCCAGAACGGAACAGAGCAACATGCTCCCTTAGGGGTGCGTGCCCGTATCCAGACAGGCAACGCAGGCAGAAAAGGCGCAGCGAAAGCTGCAAGAACACACCTGGAAAGCCAGGCGTGGCAGAACCCCAACAATACTTCCGGGAAGTATGCCTCTACAGAGACAGGAGATAACTACGGACCAACCGTAGACAAACAAATCGAACCTCAGGAAAGAACCACACCAACGCCATGGATCTTACCAGAGGGGCGTCCTACAACAGTAGTAAGAGACAAACTAGAATCGGCAAAACTTCCTGGGCAAGGAAGAGCAGCAATACAATAGCCAACAATTACCCCACATAGGGTAAGGCACATACCTATAAAAACAAGAGACCCTCCTGAGACAAGCTCGTAGGCAGAGGCTCTAAAAGAAAGGGATAAACAGCTGGTCCAGCTGTACCAGAGTAAGGGAAAGAAACACGGCTAATCAGCCAGACAACCGAGAATGACTGGGACCCACATACAGGCACCAGAAAACAGTGACAACACCGTCACAAAATCAAAATCCACCATGAGTATCAAACCCAGGGAAGTCATGGGAACATAGACATGAGGCGCCGGACCGCCGCATTAGCATGGTCATCAAATAGATTGACCCCATCAAATGGCAGATCCCTGAGTCGCTTCCAAACATTCTCCAGAAAAGCGCCATCGCGTAGCCATGCATGGCAATGCAGAGCAACCGACCTGGCCATAGCCCGACCCATGGAGTCAGTGGTGTCCATGGCCGACCGGATGGAAAACTGCGCCATGTTGCAGCCATCACAAAGCAGCCGGTCCAGATCGGCACAAGGGCTCTCCGGCAAAGAGGGTAGGCGAAGGCGCGAATAAGGCAACCTTGTCTGCGCCCATCCGCGACCAGCGCCAGGGACCCTGCATCTCGTCCCACCCATCGCTACAACACAGCCGCCCTCCACGCACTCAACCCCGGAAGACTCCGCGACTGCCAACAGGCCACGCCTAACACGACTCATGGACAGTTATCCTGCCTCCGCTGCCGCCAGACCTTCACCACCACCACGACCTCCAACACCGCAGAAACCAACACCAGAGACACCCTTAGAAGCATCCTCCTCAACATGCACTCCATACAATAACACGCCGTGGAGATCTGGAATCTGCTCCACTCCCTCTCACCCGACATCGCCTTCTTCATGGAGACCTGGACCAACGTCTCCACCACCCCCGACATCAACATCGCCATCCCGGACGGATAAAAGATCCAGAGGAAGGACCGCCCCAACCAGCAGGGAGGGGGCCTCGCCATCGCCCACAAGAACACCCTCCGGCTTACCACCTCCAGTAAAACCTTCCCCTCCGCCAAATACTTGCACTTCCAGATCCAGACGCGCCCCAACTCCACCCTGAGGGAACTCTTGTCTACAGACCCCGAGTCCCCCGGGCTCCCTTCGCCTCCACCATCACTGACCTCATCACACCCCACGCCATCGTCCAATGAACTACATTCTCATCGGAGACCTGAACTTCCAGCTCGACAACACCAGCTACCCCAACTCCACCACCCTTCATGACAACCTTGCCAACATCGGACTCAAACAACTTGTCTCCACACCGACCAACAGGGAAGGACGCACCATCGACCCCATCTTCGCAGCAGGTAACAGCGTTCACTTCAGCCACACAACGCAACCCCCATGGACCAACCACTACTGCCTACATTTCACAGTCGACAAACCCAGGACACCCAAACCAGCCCTAAGCCCACTACGAAGGAACTGGAGCAAAGTCATCGACGAACAACTCAACTCTGCCCTCACCCGAAACAACCACACTTCGGCATCTGATGCCAACATCGCAGCCAGAGAACTACACACCTGGCTCTCCAAATGCGCGGATGAGCTCGCACCGCTACACAAACCCGAAAACCACGCCACCTACAAGAATGTCATGACGGACTACCACAACCAAATCAGAACCACCAAGAGGACCTTCATTCACACCAAAATCCTCGCCAACTCCACCAACTCCAAAGAACTCTTCACTGTCATCCAGGAATTCACCAACCCTTGCAGCGAAGCCACAGACATCACCCCATCCCAAGACATCTGCGATAAGCTTGGAACCTACTTCCACCTAAAGATTAAAAACCTCTACAACAACTTCATCGACCTTCCACCTGACGCCACAGCCAGCCCGTCCCCCAGACGCACCAGCCAGCCCACCATCCCCACCTGGATGCCGATCACAGCTGAAGACACCACCTCAACCATGAAAGGCATCCACTCAGGGGCCCCCACCGACCCCGGCCCCCCACACATCTACCACAGAGCCGCCATCGCACCCGAACTACAACACACCATCAACACCACCCTCGAAACAGGCACCTTCTCAGATGACTGGAAACGCTCAGAAGTCAGGCCCCTGCTCAAGAAGCCGACAGCTGACCCCACCCATCTCGCTCTTCCCCTTCGCGGCCAAAGTTGCAGAGAAAACAGTCGATAGGGAACTGACATGATTCATCAAAGACAATGCCATCCTCGCCCCGTCCCAATCCGGATTCCGAAGCAACCACAGCACAGAGACCGCTCTACTCGCCGCCACAGATGACATCCGCACCCTCCTGGACCAAGGCCACTCCGCAGCCCTCATCCTACTCGACCTATCGGCAGCCTTAAACACCTACACGACGCCGGCATACTAGGAACAGCCCTAGACTGGATCCGATCATTCCTCACTGGAAGAAACCAAAGAATCAGACTGCCGCCCTTCCGCTCCGATCCCGCGGAAAGCACCTGCGGAGTCCTACAGGGATCATCGCTGAGCCTGACCCTCTTCCACATTTACATGGCCCCCTCACTGCCATCGTCCGACAACACGGCCTCAACATCGTCTCTAATGCTGACGACACCCAGCTCATCCTCTCCCTCACCAAAGACCCTGCCATCGCCAGACTCAACTTCCAGAAAGGAATGCAGGAGGTCGCTGTCTGGATGACATCTGCCTAAAGCTCAACGCCGAGAAGACAGAAGTCCTCGTCCTCGAAACCACCCCTTCAGCATGGGACAACACCTGGTGGCCGACAGCCCTCGGAAGCCCACCGAACCCCTCAAACCATGCCAAAAACCTCGGCATCGTACTCGACTCATCCCTCACCATAAACCGACAGATCAACACCGTTGCCTCTAGCTGCTTCAACACCCTCAGAATCCGCCACAAGACCTTCAAATGGATCCCCCCGGAGTCAAGGAAGACAGTTACCCATGCACTCATCACCAGCAGACTGGACTATGTAAACCCACTATGCGCCAGCATAAACAAGCCCCTACTCTGAAAACTCCAGCCGATACAGAACACCGCCACCCGACTCGTCCTCAGCATACCCCGGCACGAACACATCAGCCAACACCTTTGAACGCTCCACTGGCTCCCCGTGGAGGAAAGAGTCACCTTCGAAATCCTCACCCACGCCTACAAATGCCTACACAACACTGACCCAAATACCTCAACGACAGAATCAACTTCCACATACCCAAAAGAAACCTCTGATCTTCCAACCTCGCACTGGCCGAAACCCCACGCATCCGCAGAGCCAGAGCAGATGGAAGATCCTTCTCTCACATTGAGGCCAAAACCTGGAATAAGCTCCCGGCAGACATCAGACTCGCCCCCTCCCTGAACACCTTCAGGAAGACCCTCAAGACCTGGCTCTTCGGCTAACAAATCTGCAAACCCTCCCCCCCACAGCACCTTGAGTAGTGTGCTTAATAAACCCCTGATTGATTGATTGATAGGAGTTGCTTGACAGAGTCCTAGAGGTCAAAAGTAGCCCTAGCAAACACGCAGGACGTGTTCAGGGACCGGAGTCCTGAGCTGGTGGAAACAAACACATCGTGGCCACATGACTCCAACCACCTAGACTCCCGAGTGGGAGGATGCAACGGAGTAGGGGAGGAAGAGAGAGCTGCCTGGATTACGAGTCCCTGAGCCCCAGGTTGGAGGGACAAACAGGCAGAGTCATCGGGAGCCGGGCGATGGCGATGTGCAATAGGACGATCCACGGGGTCCCCCGAAGAGGGCCTCGTCCATGTCCTGAGAAGGATGTCATGTAATGACCCTGCAAAAGGCAACAAAGGCTCCACTTCCACCGTGCCCTGGTGGAGAAGATCCAGCAAGGGATCTGATGGCCTAGAGGTAGAGGGCGGTTGCATCTGCAAAATATCCACAGCCCGGCGAACTGCCCTTGCAAACGTCTCATTAGCCTCCGTGGCCCTACGAGGCGGGGATAGCTAATCATCAGTAGGGGATGGATGTAAGCTAATCCGTCCACCAATCAAGGGCTCAGCAGAATGAGGAGCCGGCCAATGCACCATGGGCGCTCACTCTGGAGAGCCAGGAAGTGACTCTGGGGGTGAGGAATCCACTGGGGTCACACCCTCCACCAATAAAGGAATAGCCGGGGATGGCACAGGCGTCGATCGGTGTTGAGACGGCGTTGTGTCGATGACCTCCGAAGATGGCTCATCCGTCCGGCGTCAGACCGGCGGTGACCCAACATCTCCTGAGGTGGAAACCTGCTGGGAGAGATGGCGCCGACTCGGAGTAGGACTCCGCGCTGCAGCTGCATCCAGCGACGCCGCAGAAAGCCCCGCAGGGCTGTGCGAAGGCGCTATATGAGGGGTAGACGTCTGGGTGAGATGGCCCTCCGGGGCGAGGCCCGACGTCGCAGCAACTCCAGAATTGGGAGAGGGGGTAACCCAAAGATGGCCTGCAGGGCCCTGCAGTAGGCCTCCATCTGGGTCCGTGTTACTCTAGCACCAGGGAATGGTGAATATGCGGGGCTGACTCCTGGGAGCTCGTGTCGGGTAAAGACCGGGAACAGAGGGCCCAACGTCATGTCGACGTGAAGCCAGTGACTTCTGCGACTTCCTCCAGTGCTTACCTGAGGTAGGAGAACACCGGTCACGACTCCGGGACCTGTCCCTAACAGGAACCTCCTCATGAGAAGACTGGCGCCGCTTGGACTCCTCCGCTGGAGAGGGAGACTGGCGCCGCGAAGGGTCCAATCAGGACATCCAGGCAGACAGCAACTTCATACATCATTCCCTCAAGAACTTCGGTCTCAGCCGCTGGCAGGCGTCGCACTCCACGGAGTCGTGGTGCTCGCCCAAGCACCACATACAGATTTCATGTGGGTACATCGCTGACATCTGCCAACAACAGGACGGCATGATTTGAATGCCCGCAGGCATCGACACACTGTTCCCGACGCGAAAAAGCATAGAGAAGGCCTGAAAAAACAAAACAGGCCAGAGGTACCGCTTCCGGATCCTTTTAGGACACAGAAAAGAAGAAAAACTGACGTCAGCACGCCCGGGAGGTCTTATATGGCTCCAATGACGTCACTTCCATGGACGACGTCAGGATGGAGCCAGGCGGCACCGCCCCCCGGCGTGCGGAGGTACTGCTGGGGAAAAAGCTTTCCTGATCCAGTCTGATGCCTGGGGATATTCTAACTTAAGGAATCTACGGCTAGATGTCTCTATCAGATGTCTGCGTCACCTATATCGGCACCTCCTCGGCGCTCTGACGTCAGTTACTTTTCACGACTTACCACACCAGAAGCAGGGAGCCATGAAGTGCACTGACATTGGTGTGTTTTAACAACTAGGGCTCTGAAGAGGATGTGCCCTCACTTACCAAACCTGTCCGCAGTGTGGGGAGGATGGGTGGGTTGGTAAGGAATCTGTGGTTAGATCATGTCTCTACCAGATAAGGTGTTACCAAAGGTAAGCAACTTATCCATCTGATAGAGACATCTAGCCACAGATTCCTTACCTTTCAATAGATACCCAAGCAATACCATCCCCGGAGGAGGGAATGCGAATAAGTTAGGACAGAAACTGCTGCAGAACAAAGCGGCCAATAAGGCTGTGTCTTCGGACTTGACTGTCAAGGCAGTAATGCTTGGTAAACATGTACAGAGAAGCCCATGTTGCTACCTGACAAATATCCAGTACTGGAACACCACATTGCAACGCAGTGTTTGCAGCCTTAGCTCTGGTAGAATGAGCTCATGAGCCTTCAGGAGGCTGCTTCATTGCCACAGCGTAGCAAATCGTGATGCAGAGGACAACCCATCATGAGATGGTCCTCTTCTGAAGAGTTGGCTGTCCACCCGGAACTCTTTTGTGCAGTCAAGGTAAAATGACAATGCTCTTTTTGGGTCCAGACAGTTGAGTCGTTCCGCCTCCTTAGAGGGGTGCGGAGGAGCGTAGAACGTGGGCAAGGTGACAGATTGCCCCACATGGAATGATGTTACCATTTTCAGAAGGAAAAATGCTCTAGTGCGAAACACCAACTATTCAGGAAATATTTTCTGGTAAGGAGGCTTGGATGACAAAGCCTGCAATTCGCTCACCCTCCTGGCAGATCTGATTACCTCTAAAAAGGCTGTTTTGATAGTAAGCAGCCGAAGTGGGAAATTATGCAGCAGTTCAAATGGAGTGCACATGTGGAAGGTGAGAACCAAATTAAGGCCCTACTGAGGCATAATGAAAGGGGAAGGTGGGAAGGTATGTAAAAGGTATTTGAGTAATCTATTTAGAATAGGAGATTTAAATAATGATTGTTGGTCTGACAGCCGCAGAAAGGCAGACAGTACCGAAAGGTACCCTTTCAGAGTGCCCACAGCAAAGCCATGCTGGTCGAGGGTTAAAATAAAAAGCAAAGCATCAGAAATGGAAGCAGACAGAGGGTCAGTAGACTTGTCTGTACAATATATTACAAATTTGTTCCATCGGCTGGCGTAATACCTTCTTGGTGGAGGGATGCCTGGCTGCCAGAATAACAAACTTTGAGAGAACAGTTGATTGCCATCAACTGCTGTAGCTTAATCTCCATGTAAGAAGGCTTAGAGTTGACAGGTTCCGCTGGAACACCCTCTCCTGCTGGTGGAACAGAAGATCCTCCCAGTGCAGCCTGATAGGAGGATCGATGCTCAATTGTAAAAACTCGGGATACCAGACCCTCCATGTCCAATCTCAGGCCACAACAATGAGTTGGGCCCGGTCGCTCCTGATCTTTTAGGGAATTCTGGAAAGGAGTGGTATGGCTGGAAAGGCGGAAAGGAGGCCTGAACTCCACTTGAGACAAAAAGCATCTCCAAGCGAGAGCTGCCTTGGAAACTCTAGCATGCCAAACTGCAGATATTGTGCGCTCCCTGCAGCTGCGAAAAGATCTAAGAAGAGCTCTTCTCACTGTTGAAAGAGACCTTGCGCCACCTCTGGGTGTAGATCCGCTAGGCATCGATGGCTGAGTTCGTCCACCCTGGCGTTCAGAGAACCTGCCAGGAGTTAAACCACCAGAGATATGCCCTGCTTTACCAGCCAAGTCTAGAGATGCGTGGCACCTTGACAAAGGGTCCATAGCCCCACTCTGCCCTGTTTGTTGCAGTACCACATGGTGGTAGTGTTGTCCATGAACACTTATGCTAGCCTTCCCTTGTTGGAGGGTAGAAAGTCTTTCAATGCCAAATCGATCACTCAGAGATCAAGCAAGTTGATGTGGAGTCTGGATTCTACCGGAGACCACAGGCCTCTGATCTCCACCTGTCCCAGGTGGCCACCCCATCCAATGAGTGACACATCTGTCACTACTGTGAGATCGGCTTGGGGAAGGGAGAGGAGTCTGCCAATGACCCGATCGCAGTTTGTCAGCCACGAATGCAGGTCCCACTGAGATCTGGACCCTGTTTGAGAGATTCCCCTGAAGCTGCACCCATTGGAGCTTCAGGGTCTGTATTTGCCATCTCGAATGTATTACTAGCAGGGTGGAGGAGGCTATGAGGCCCAACACCCTCAGAGTCATTCTCAGTGAAATCCAGGACAGAGGAGGAAACATTAGAATCATAGCCTGAATATCCTGAACGTACCGCTAAGGAGGATAGGCTCAAGACTGCACTGTGTCCAGAGCAGCTCTGATGAAAGGGAGCATCTGAGAGGGAGTCAGGTGTGATTTCGGCACATTGATAGTGAACCCCAGCGAATACAGGAGGTCCGCCATAGTCTGGAGGTGGGAGACAACAGCCTGGGGTGAGCCCGCCTTCAGCAGTCAGTCATCGAGATAGAGGAAGACTGACATCCCTGATCTGCACAAGTGAGATGCGACTAACGCATCACTGTGGTGAACACCCGAGGGGCGCTGGTAAGGGCATAAGGGAAGCACTGTACGTGGCCTAACATGAACCGCAAGTAGCGCCGATGGGCAAGCAGGATGGGAATATGTAAATAGGCATCCTGCAAGTCCAACGCTACCATCCAGTCTGCCGGGTCCAGGCCAGAGAAGACCTGAGCTAATGTGAGCATCTTGAATTTTTCCTCTTTGAGGAAGTAGTTGAAGGCTCATAGGTCTAGGATAGGATGCAGGCCCTTGTCCTTTTTCGGGACCAGAAAGCAGCGGGAAAAGCTACCACAGCCTACTTCTGTGCGGAACCCCTATAAGGCTCCCTTGGCAAGAGAGTTGTGAACTCCTCCCGGAGTAAAATTGAATGATCCTCCGTCGGCCGGTCGTGAGATGAGACAGGGAGGGATTGATAGTCTTGAAGGGGAGGGAGTTGCCATTTTGGACTATCTGGAGAACCCACCTGTCCGATATGATGTTTTGCCAGTGGTGGACGGAATGGCTCATTCTGCCACCAACTGGCCACCCATGATCTGGAAGGGAAGGACGAGGACGGTTTGAAGGCTGAGGCTGCAGGGGAAGTGGTGGTCTGACCGGACCTCTGCCGTCTGACCCACAGGGCAGAACGAGCCATGCCCTTGACCACACCGAGATTGTGGAAATGGCACAGCTTTGTGGTTGGGATATGGCTGGCGTGGCTGAAAGCACATTCCGTGGCCATTAAAGGGGAGAAGGGCAGACTGGGGGCGTCTGGCCACTGGGAGGCCCAAGGACTTGGCCGTAGCCCGCGAGTCCTTAAAGTGCTCCAGCGCCATATCTGCCTTGTCTCCGAAGAGACGGGTGCCATCAAAGGGCATGTCCATGAACGAGGCCTGGACATCCCCTGAAAAGCCAGTTGTTCTCAACCAGGCGTGGTGTCAAACAGCCACCGTTGATGAAATCGCTCTTCCCAAGACCACAACAAATGGCAAACTTTGCTGCATCTCTCCTGTCTGATACTGCTTACGAGAGATGGCCCGGGCCTCCTCCGGGCCATTTGGCAGCACTTTTGCAACCGTTTCCCACAGGGTGTGGAAATAACGGACCAATAAGCACACAGTGTTCACCAACCTCCATGTAAGGCTGGTGGAAGAAACTTTTTTTTACTGGTATCAGTTGGAGCCAATTCGGCTCTGGGTCATTGGGAATTAGAATGGTGATGACGCTGACGGGGAGAACCGGTGGTGTCGGCAGCCTTGGTGTCGGTGCAAGGGAAGGTTGCAACAGCTGGCGTCGGTCCAGATCCATTGCCAGATCCATGGGGGGGGGGCATCGGAACCGGAGCTGCTGGCTCAGAATCGGATGGAGCCCTCTCTGAACCCGCAGGGACCGAAGAAACGCCTGTGGGGTCAGGCCACCCAAAAATGAGGCACATTGCCTTATAAAAATCTTGAAGTTGAGCGGGGGTTGTTCCGACTCCTGGGAAATTGGTGCGGCGCGGTCCCAACCCAGGTCCAGGTTGTGAAGAACGAAGGCTAGAACAGTGAGGCTCCCCTGTCACGTTGGCTGATGGACAGGGAGAAGTCTAAGCAAGCTTCAACGTATTGTGCTTTTTGGGCCTCTTACCTAAGTGTCCCGATGATTTGTAGTGGGCCAAAGAGGACTTGGAACTCCTGGAGTGGTGCCCGGACCTTCCTCTCGGCCAGGACCGTGAACAAGATCTCCGAGGAGTCATAAAACACAGTGCTGACTGCCGGGACGCAAGTAGCTTTAGGGACCCCTCCCTCAAAGCCTTCAAGCCATGGCCTGGCAGTCGGAGCACGACTTCAAGTCTTGGTCGCTCTCCAGGCACCACAAGCAAACTAGGTGCCGGTCCGTCACCGACACAGAGCAGTGACAGGCGCCACACAGCTTGAATCAAGAAGTCTTTCTAGACATGAGGAAAAACCGAGACATCAAAAATGGTTGACAAAAAGTCGGAATATTCGGTCAAAAAATGACAGAGGGTAGCTCTCTTCATGGATCAGCGCTTGATTGGCACGGAAAGAAAATAACTGACTTCAGCACGCCAAGTTAGTGCCTTTATAGGGGAAATGCACTTCACTACGGCGCAGACGACTACATCACGTGAAGTTGACCGATGCCACTTAATGGGAATTGCTTGAATCTTCTGGACCCAGTCTGGCACCTAGGAAATTCAAAGGTAAGTAATCTGCGGCTAGATGTCGCTAAGTGCAAGCAATGATAGTTGGAAGACTGATAAATGCACTTCTCAGTTATAAGCCAGACCTATTGGTTTTACCAATGTTTGTTTTCCCTCAGGAGCCTCAATGCCCAGAAAGACCTCTTTAGATGATCCTATGCCTTTAGGTTTCCTGTTACTTGGAGTAAGTTTCCTTCTATCCGATTATGCTCTGTGTAGTGTGCAGAAGCGTAGGTTGAGAGTCTCAGTGGGCATTTGGCTAAGTTAAAGTATGACACAGAGGGCCTGTAAGTGAGATGCCGGTTGCAATGGGTGTTTTCTGAGCTATATTAAGACATATTGGGCCTGCGGCTGAGACCCTAGTGGCAGTTCCCGTTTCGTGAGTTACGGTACCACATACTTGGCCCAGAGTTCAGTCTCTGGTTACAGTGGATGTTTTTCTTAGTTACAGTATAATATAATGGGCCTACATGTGAGTGTGCAGGTGCAGTAGGCACTTTTATAGCATATGGGCCCACAGTTCAGTCTGTTTGCAGTGAGCATTTATTTAAGTTACGGTTTAACATACTGTGTGTGCATGTGAGTCTCCAGTTGCAATAGGCACTTTTCTGAGTTCATAATGGGCCCACATGTGAATCTTTGTGTGAACTATGTATCGGGGTGCCAGCTTAATATCTGGCTGTGGTGGGTGCTTTCGAGCCACAGTGTAGTTGAGCAATCCCAGCACAAGGTCTTGATCACTGTATTGAGATCAAGTTCAGTGACTACCCTCCCCTGAGTTACAGTACATTTCATAGTGCTTGTAGTGAAGTGTGAAAGTCATGCAGTGCTTTTCTATACCAACTTACAATATACAAGGTCTGCAGCTAATCTGAGCTCTCTTAAAGTTCAATACAACATATATTTTGAGTCTGAGTGTCTGTAGAGAGTCCAGGTCTGAGTGTCACGCAGAGGTCTCCTGTACCGTAGTTTACTGTAGAGAGTCCTGGTCTGAGTCTGAGTGTCACGCCACGCTCCCCTGTACAGCAGTGCACTGTAGAGAGTCCTGGCCTAAGGTATGAGTGTCATGCAGAGCTCTCCTGTACCGTAGTGCACTGTAGAGAGTCCTGGGCTGAGTCTGAGTGTCACGCAGAGCTCTCCTTTACTGTAGTACTCTATAGAGAGTCCTGGCCTGAGGTCTGAGTGTCACGCAGAGCTCTCCTGTACTGCAGTACTCTGTAGAGGGTCATGGGGTGAGTCAGAGTGTCACGCAGAGCTCTCATGTACTGTAGCGCACTGTACAGAGTTCTGGGCTGAGTCTGCATGTCACGCAGAGCTCTACTCTACAGTAGTATTCTGTAGAGAGTCCTGACATGAGGTCTGAGTGCCACGCAGAGCTCTCCTGTACCGTAGTGCACTGTAGAGCGTTCTGGGCTGAGTCTGAGTGTCACGCCACGGTCTCCTGTACTGCACTGCACTGTAGAGAGTCCTGGCCTGAGGTATGAGTGTCACGCAGAGCTCTCCTGTACTGTAGTGCATTGTAGAGAGTCTTGGGTTGAGTCCGAGTGTCACACAGCGCTCTCCTGTACTGTAGTGCACTGTAGAGAGTCCTGGGGTGAGTCAGAGTGTTAGGCAGAGCTCTCCTGTACTGTAGTGCACTGTAGGGAGTCCTGGGTTGAGTCTGAGTGTCACACAGAGATCTCCTGTACTTTATTACACTGTATAGAGTCCTGGGCTGAGTCTGTGTGTCACAAAGAGTTCTCCTGTACTGTAGTACACAGTAGAGTGCCCTGGGCTGAGTTTGAGTGTCATGCAGAACTGTCCTGTACTATATTACACTGTAGAGAGTTCTGGGTTGAGTCTGAGTGTCACTCAGCGCTCACCTGTACTGTAGTGCACTGTAGAGAGTTCTGGGCTGCATCTGAGTGTCACACAGCGCTCTCCTGTACTGTTGTGCACTGTAGAGAGTCCTGTGTGAGTATGAGTGTCACTCAGAGCTCTCCTGTACTGTAGTGCACTGTAGGGAGTCCTGGGTTGAGTCTGAGTGTCACACAGAGATCTCCTGTACTGTATTACACTGTATAGAGTCCCGGGCTGAATCTGTGTGTCACTAAGAGTTCTCCTGTACTGTAGTACACAGTAGAGTGCCCTGAGCTGGGTTCGAGTGTCATGCAGAGCTCTCCTGTACTATATTACACTGTAGAGAGTTCTGGGTTGAGTCTGAGTGTCACGCAGAGCTCTTCTGTAGCGTAGTGCACTGTAGAGAGTCCTGGCCTGGGGTATGAGTGTCACGCAGAGCTCTCCTGTACTGTAATACACTGCATAGAGTCCTGGGCTGAATCTGTGTGTCACAAAGAGTTCTCCTGTACTGTAGTACACAGTAGAGTGCCCTGGGCTGAGTTTGAGTGTCACACAGAGCTCTCCTGTACTGTAGTGCACTGTAGAGAGTCCTGGTATGAGTGTCACGCAGCGCTCTTCTGTACTGTAGTGCACTGTAGAGTGCCCTGGGCTGAGTTTGAGTGTCATGCAGCATACTCCTGTACTATAATACACTGTATAGAGTCCTGGGCTGAGTCTGTGTGTCACAAAAGAGTTCTCATGTATTGTAGTACACAGTAGAGTGCCCTGGGCTGGGTTTGAGTGTCATGCAGAGCTCTCCTGTACTGTATTACACTGTGGAGAGTCCTGGGTTGAGTCCGCGTGTAACGCAGAGCTCTCTGTACTGTAGTGCACTGTAGAGAGTCCTGGGCTGAGTCTGAGTGTCACACCACGCTCTCCTGTACTGTAGTGCGCTGTAGAGTGCCCTGGGCTGCGTCTCAGTGTCACGCAGTGCTCTCCTGTACTGCAGTGCACTGTAGAGAGTCCTGGGCTGAGTCGGAGTGTCACTCAGAGCTCTCCTGTACTGTAGTACTCTGTAGAGAGTTCTGGCCCGAGGTATGAGTGTCACGCAGAGTTCTCCTGTACTGTAGTGCACTGTAGAGATTCCTGGGTTGAGTCTGAGTGTCACACAGAGTTCTCCTGTACTCTAGTGCACTGTAGAGAGTTCTCAGTTGAATTCTGAGCGTCCCGGAGAGCTCTCCTGTAGTGTAGTACACAGTAGAGAGTCCTGCGTTGAGTTTGAGTGTCACACAGAGCTCTCCAGTACTGTAGTACACTGTAGAGAGTTCTGGGTTGCGTCTCAGTGTCACGCCACGGTCTCCTGTACTGCAGTGCACTGTAGAGAGTCCTGGCCTGAGGTATAAGTGTCACGCAGAGCTCTCCTGTACTGTAGTGCATTGTAGAGAGTCTTGGGTTGAGTCCGAGTGTCACACAGCGCTCTCCTGTACTGTAGTGCACTGTAGAGAGTTCTGGGCTGGGTTCGAGTGTCATGCAGAGCTCTCCTGTACTATATTACACTGTAGAGAGTTCTGGGTTGAGTCTGAGTGTCACGCAGAGCTCTTCTGTAGCATAGTGCACTGTAGAGAGTCCTGGCCTGAGGTATGAGTGTCACACAGAGCTCTCCTGTACTGTAATACACTGCATAGAGTCCTGGGCTGAATCTGTGTGTCACAAAGTGTTCTCCTGTACTGTAGTACACAGTAGAGTGCCCTGGGCTGAGTTCGAGTGTCACACAGAGCTCTCCTGTACTGTAGTGCACTGTAGAGAGTCCTGGCCTGAGGTATGAGTGTCACGCAGCGCTCTTCTGTACTGTAGTGCACTGTAGAGTGCTCTGGGCTGAGTTTGAGTGTCATGCAGCATTCTCCTGTACTATAATACACTGTATAGAGTCCTGGGATGAGTCTGTGTGTCACAAAGAGTTCTCATGTACTGTAGTACACAGTAGAGTGCCCTGGGCTGAGTTTGAGTGTCATGCAGAGCTCTCCTGTACTGTATTACACTGTGGAGAGTCCTGGGTTGAGTCCGAGTGTAACGCAGAGCTCTCTGTACTGTAGTGCACTGTAGAGAGTCCTGGGCTGAGTCTGAGTGTCACACCATGCTCTCCTGTACTGTAGTGCACGGTAGAGAGTCTTGGCATGAGATATGAGTATCACGCAGAGCTCTCCTGTATCGTAGTGCACTGTAGAGAGTCTTGGGCTGAGTCTGAGTGTCACACAGTGCTCTCCTGTACTGTAGTGCGCTGTAGAGTGCCCTGGGCTGCGCCTGAGTGTCACGCAGTGCTCTCCTGTACTGCAGTGCACTGTAGAGAGTCCTGGGCTAAGTCTGAGTGTCACTCAGAGCTCTCCTGTACTGTAGTACTCTGTAGAGAGTTCTGGCCCGAGGTATAAGTGTCACGCAGAGTTCTCCTGTACTGTAGTGCACTGTAGAGATTCCTGGGTTGAGTCTGAGTGTCACACAGAGTTCTCCTGTACTGTAGTGCACTGTAGAGAGTTCTCGGTTGAATTCTGAGCGTCCCGGAGAGCTCTCCTGTAGTGTAGTACACAGTAGAGAGCCCTGCTTTGAGTTTGAGTGTCACACAGAGCTCTCCGGTACTGTAGTACACTGTAGAGAGTTCTGGGCTGCGTCTCAGTGTCACACAGCACTCTCCTGTACTGTAGTGAACTGTAGAGTCCAGGCCTGAGGTCTGAGTGTCACGTAGAGCTCTCCTGTACTGTAGTACTCTGTAGAGAGTTCTGGCCCGAGGTCCGAGTGACACGGAGAGCTCTCCTGTACCGTAGTGCACTGTAGAGAGTCCTGGGCTGAGTCTGAGCATCACGCAGACCTCTCTTGTAGTGTAGTACACAGTAGAGAGCCCTGCATTGAGTTTGAGTGTCAAGCAGAGCTCTCCTGTACCGTAGTGCACTGTAGAGAGTCCTGGGCTGAGTTTGAGTGTCACACAGAGCTCTCCTGTACTGTAGTGCACTGTACAGAGTCCTGGGCTGAGTCTGAGTGTCAAGCAGAGCTCTCCTGTACCATTGTGCACTGTAGAGAGTCCTGGGTTGAGTCTGAGTGTCACGCAGAGCTCTCCTGTACTGTAGTACTCTGTAGAGAGTCCTGGCCTGAGGTCTGAGTGTCATGCAGAGCTCTACTGTACTGTAGTGCACTGAAGAGAGTCCTGGGCTGAGTCTGAGTGTCACACCACGCTCTCCTGTACTGTAGTGAACTGTAGAGAGTCCTGGCCTGAGGTATGAGTGTCAGGCAGAGCTTTTTTATACCGTACTGCACTGTAGAAAGTCCTGGTCTGAGTCTGAGTGTCATGCAGAGTTCTCCTGAACTGAGATACACTGTATAGAGTCCTGGCCTGAGGTCTGAGTGTCATACAGAGCTCTCCTGTGCCATAGTGCACTGTAGAGAGTCCTGGGCTGAGTCTGAGTGTCATGCAGCGCTCTCCTGTACTGCAGTATACTGTAGAGAGTCCTAGGCTGAGTCTGACTGTCACTCAGAGCACTCCTGTACTGTAGTGCACTATAGATAGACCTGGGTTGAGTCTGAGTGTCACACAGAGCTCTCCTGTACTGTAATACACTGTAGAGAGTCCTGGGCGGAGTATGTGTGTCACAAAGAATTGTCCTGTACTGTAGTATACAGTAGAGTGCCCTGGCCTGAGGTCTGAGTGTCATGCAGACCTCTCCTGTACTGTATTACACTGTTAGGCTTTCCTGTTTTCAGTTTCTATTTTTGCTCAATTCTGGTCGGGTTTTTTCATTTTTTCAATACCTTAAAAAACAGTGGTTATAAGTGGTTACACATTTTCGTGCCATTAAAAACAATAGAAACAGTGTTTTTCCGGTGTTTATGGAAATGTAATTTAATTGTAATTATTGCTTGCTTTTTGCACTGATAGTACATGTGTATAGATAGCGTGTGCACAGGGTATATGAGGTCCGCATACATTTTTACAAATAAAACTTATTGTAGTAGACCATACAGTACTTCATTAGTGAGTCTTTGGTCATGCGCGCTTGCTTTTTCCTTCCTATGTACACGTTTATCTGTGAAAAGGTCCTCTCAATATTGGAACTGGAGACGGGCAATGCCAAAACAGCCAGTACACATTTTGCTAACTCTGGCCAATGACGTAGCTTTCCATGCCAATAGAGGTGCACCTGAAGATTGTGATTCTGTAGGACATGTTCTGCAACATATGTGTTGAATTAGACACTTATGCTCTCAGTTATTGAAGCGGTTAAAAATGAAGCAGTGCTTTTCAAAGTCTGGAGAAAATTCAGAGGGGATCTAGAACTTGTACAGAGCACCTCAGTGAGGCTTCATTACCTTCAAATGCAATGGTTGGTGAAGAGACATTTCTATGTATCATTGCAAGCCATTTCCCTTTGACTGTAAATTAAAGTTTCCTGAATTGCTCCTCAACATTCCTTTGCTTACCAAGTGGCAATAATTCTAATATGGAACATGTTGCAGTGCTATAGTCACTAAAAGTGTCACCCAGCCTACTCTCAAGGAGATGTTTCACATCTCCACCAATTACGCTGAACACTTGGTAGACAGGGGTGTTTTTAGACTCTAGTGTTTTGATTATGTCCACTACAGCAGTCACGTTTTCCTGCTAAAACCTAAGCATGCAGTAGACTGTACTTTTTTCACATCACTATCAATATGTGACCAAAGATCATCACATTTATTGCCTTTGGCATCATCACTAAGCAAAAATTCTGTTAACGGTCGCCACATGGATAATATGGTGTTCACAGTCTCCAGGAATGAGAACCACCGGCTAAATGACACAGTTAGTATGACTCTTTATTTGATACCACACAAAGCACAAAATGAGAAATATTTTCATCTTAGTTCTCAGGCATAACAAAACAGTGCACCAGAATGGACTGCAAAGTCAATAGCATTCTTCATTACTCTGAATATTGTAAAGATACTATCAGCATACCATCTACCAACTGACAAGGATCTCTTACAGGGAAGCACTTCAGCTCCGGTATCGATTTTGACAGGCCATCATGCAACTTTTTTTTATATACGTAGCTGAATTACTGCACATACAAACAATATCACTCCAATCTTTATTGAACTTGGTGCAAACTTTATTCAGCAGTATTCCAAGTGACACTGCGTTCCATGTTTACCAAATGTCCTGTGTCATGTATTCAGCACTATCTCAGATGCTTGGTGACAACATTCTTTTCACACATACCGGTCACTACACCTTGCATTAAATGTTTAAAGCCTAGGGTGTTTGGCAACTCACTTACAATCAATACTGACTCGCTAAAAAAGGGGGCTGATGTATCAAAGGATTTCACCCATTCTCCGTCTGTGGGCAAATGTGATTGTACAAATTGGGAAAGATTCTTATGAAACCAGACATTTTACCTATCAGTGAAATCAAATGTAGCCAAAATATCATATATGATTTTTATATTTCCCAATTCTCTACAGTTTATAAAATAACTAAATAAGACCAAAAACATGCTTCTAAACACTGCATATTTAGACCAAAGACCACAAAACTGAAACAAGCAGAAGGAAGAAGTGACAATGTTTTAGTGACATCAACAAACCTCAAGCAGAATAATGCTAGCCCAGTCTTTCTTGCTGCTACCTTTGATAACATAGTTACATTGTATTGGACCTTTCAGGAAGCAATAAAAATGGCTCTTTCACTCATCTTTTCCTTTCTTTGAATGATACTTGGTTTGTGGCTGCAAATGTGTTTTTTCAGTGTTTATATGTTTACACCGGTGATGGCTAGTTTCCTTTTGGTGGGTTTTTATCAGTTATTATAGGTTTAAACCTAAAACCAGATAGCCTAATTATACTGTAGAGAGTCCTGGGCTGAGTCCGAGTGTCACACAACGCTCTCCTGTACTGTAGTGCACTGTAGAGAGTCCTGGGCTGAGTCTGAGTGTCACTCAGAGCTCTCCTGTAATGTAGTGCACTGTAGGGAGTTCTGGGTTGAGTCCAAGTGTCACACAGAGATCTCCTGTCCTGTATTACACTGTATAGAGTCCTGGGCTGAGTCTGTGTTCAAAAAGAATTCTCATGTACTGTAGTACACAGTAGAGTGCCCTGGCCTGAGGTCTGAGTGTCATGCAGAGTTCTCCTGTACCGTAGTGCACTGTAGAGAGTCCTGGGCTGAGTCTGAGTGTCACTCAGAGCTATCCTGTACTGTAGTGCACTGTAGGGAGTCCTGGGCTGAGTCTGTGTATCACAAAGAGTTCTCCTGTACTGTAGTACAAAGTAGAGTGCCCTGGGATGAGTTTAAGTGTCATGCAGAGCTCTCCTGTACTGTATTACACTGTAGAGAGTCCTGGGTTGAGTATGAGTGTCACACAATGCTCTCCTGTACTGTAGTGCACTGTAGAGAGTCCTGGGTTGAGTCTGAGTGTCACGCAGTGCTCTCCTGTACTATATTACACTGTATAGAGTCCGAGGTTGAGTCTGAGTGTCACGCAGAGCTCTCCTGTACTGTAGTGCACTGTACAGAGTCCTGGGCTGAGTCTGAGTGTCACACAGAGCTCTCCTGTACTGTAGTGCACTGTAGAGAGTCCTGGGCTGAGTCTGTGTGTCACGCAGAGCTCTCCTGTACTGTAGTAGGTAGGTAAAGCTTTATTCGATAAAAAATATCATAAAAGCACAACATACAGTAATAAAAAAGGATCAAGTTAGACAGTAAAAAAATCAATTGATCACAGGTACATCTAAAAAGGATTATAAAAATAGTTAAGAACAGCATATGTAAAATACAAAGTGCTTGGTGGCCTGGAGATCGTTGAAGTGCAAGAAGAGCAAATCGCAAAGGTAAATCAGTGCAAATGAAGGGCAATTTTTTTCTTTCGCAGCAGCCAAGCACAACCCAGATACTTAGCAATACTGCAGACAATAGTAAGGGACGAGGCATCGGTTTGCAGAATGCGTAACACAGTACGATAGTCGCGGCATCCGAGCATTCTACAAATCGGACTCAGCCACTTAGCTCTTGGTCTTCGATAGTGGTAACAGGCAAATAAAAAATGGGGAATAGACTCTTTGGGTGCTGTACAGCTCGGACAACCGACAGATGAAGATAAAGATCCCTTCCAACCAGCAGTCACACAGTTGAGGGGGAGGGACCCCAATCTAAAGCGCACATACAAGGATCTATCCAATGGAGACTGGATAAAGTCGAGATATGCTTCCAATTTGCGGAAAGGCTTATGTTCGAAAAAAGCCTCGCTCAGCTTCCCCGGCTTTGGATTGTTCAACTCTCTTGAGTTTACCCAGCTCCAGTAGGCCTTCTTAAGATCCTGTTTCGAAGGGGGTATCTGGGATTCCCAACAATCTTCATAGCCAATGGATCTCAATGTTTGTTTTAAATAGGTAATCCATTTTAGCCTCTTCCCAGTGTCCGCTGAAATAAGATCATTTAAGCCTGCAGCATATTTGGCAAGTTCTGGGGTCCGTCGCAGTCTTGCCCAGAACAATAAAGGTCGTAAACGTGCAATGTCCTGGATGGAATGTCTATCTAGGTCATACAGCAAGGGTTTTAGTGGAGATGATGTTGGGACAGAAATGAGATTCCTCATAAATTTATTCTCCGAGACGACCAGGTCATGAATATTTTCGTAGCCCCAAATTTCCGCCCCATACATAGAACTAGACAGTGCCTGTGCCTCATATACTACAAGGGCGGGTGCCAAAGGTCGACTAGTAGAGAGGTGTTGTTCTCTTATAATGGCACCGGATACCCTCTTGTGGCATAGGAGCATCTTGGTCAGGTGCGAACTCCACTTCATCCCTTTTGTAATACGTATGCCTAGGTAATCGAAGGAATCCACAATATCTAACGGTGTGCCATCCAGAGTAAAAGTATATCTAAAACGTCTCGGAGGGTTTATGACCATTAATTTGGTTTTTTCTGTGTTTATAATAAGTCCATAGGACTTGCAAAAAGAGTCAAATCTATTTAAAATTCTTTGCAGGCCAGCCGGGGATTTGGAGATCAGGAGAGTGTCATCGGCGAACAGGAGAGTAGGGATCTTTTCACCTGTACTGTAGTGCACTGTACAGAGTCCTGGGCTGAGTCTGTGTGTCACGCAGAGCTCTCCTGTACTGTAGCGCACTGTACAGAGTCCTGGGCTGAGTCTGTGTGTCACGCAGAGCTCTCCTGTACTGTAGTGCACTGTACAGAGTCCTGGGCTGAGTCTGAGTGTCAAGCAGAGCTCTCCTATAGCACAAGTTACTACTTGTGTAACGATATATCTGTAAGAGACATTAGTTAGTGATAGATTACTTACCTTAGAATATCCCCAGACGTCAGACTGGATCCGGAAAGTTTTGCTAGCAGCACCCCTGCGCATCAGTAGGTGGCGTCGTGCGGCTCCGCGTCCGTCGCTGGTGTGGTAAGCGCCGAGATGACGTCACGGAGACTACTTAGGCGCCACCCATGCGCGCTGACGTCAGTTCTGTACACGACTTTCCGCGCCAGGAACGCAGAGCCATGCAAGAAACTGACCACTGGTGCCAAGAAACTAGGGCCCTTAAAGGGATGACCTTCACCTTAGAAATCAGTTCGCAAGACAGGGAGGATGGGTGGGGCGGTAAGGAATCTATCACTAACTAATGTCTCTTACAGATATATCGTTACACAAGTAGTAACTTGTGCATCTGAAAGAGACACGTTAGTGATAGATTCCTTACCTTAGAATTGATACCCCAGCATTACCAACCCCGGTGATGGGTCTGCGAATAGATTACACCAGAAAGTCACGGAGAACAGAACGGCCAAAGAAGCTGTCTCTCCGGACTTGACTGTCTTGCTTGGTAAACGTGTGCAGCGAGGCCCACGTAGCTGCCTGATAAATATTCTGCAAGGGAACGCTGCGTCCCAAGGCAGTAGTGGCTGCAGTTGCCCTGGTAGTAGCCTGGTAGAGGCTCCTTCTTAGCCAACGAGTAACAAGCTAAGATGCACAGAACGACCCACCGAGAGATGGTTCGTTTGTGCACGGCCCAACCTTTTTAAGCGCCCACGTAGCCAACAAAGAGCTGGTCATCCACCCGGAACTGCTATGTGCACTTCAGATAGAACGAGAGCGCACGTTTTAGGTCCAGACGGTGGAGCCTCTCTTCCTCTTTTGAAGGATGCCGAGGCGGAAAGAAGGTGGGCAAGTTGATGGACTGCCCGATGTGGAAGGGCGTGACAACCTTTGGCAAAAAAGGAGGACAGGTCCTTAAAACCACCTTGTCCGGATGAACAGAAAGGAAATGAGGTTTAGAAGAAAGAGCCTGAAGCTCACTCACTATTCTGGCAGAGGTGATAGCTACCAGGAAAGCCGTCTTGAGAGTGAGAAGACGTAAAAGACAGTTATGAAGGGGCTCAAAAGGAGCGCACATGATTTAGGTCCCATTGAGGCATTATGAAAGGCACGGGAGGAAACGTGTGCGTAATGCCTTTCAGGAAACGGTTAACAACTGGGTACTTAAAGAGAGAAGGCTGATCTGGAAGCCTTAGAAAGGCGGAGATGGCCGAAAGATAACCTTTGATAGTGCCCAGAGCAGAGCCCTGCAGGACCAAGGATAGTAGGAACAGAAGGGCCTCAGAAAGAGGGGCAAAAAGGGGATCCACAGACTTTGCTGTGCAGCATGCCAAAAACTTGTTCCACCGGCAGGCGTACACCGTCTTAGTGGAGGGACGCCTGGCTGCCAGAATGACATCATAGACTTCCGGAGGAAGATCGAAAGCTGTCAACTGTCGCCGCTCAATCTCCACGCATGGAGGTGGAGGCTGGACAGGTTCGGGGGGAGGAATGTCCCCTGCTGCTGCGACAGAAGATCCTCCCGAAGAGGCAGACGGATCGGGGGATCGATCGCCATGCTGAGTAGCTCGGGATACCAGTATCTTCTAACCCAATCCGGAGCCACAAGCATGACTTGGGCCCGGTCGCGTCGAATCTTCTTCAGCACTTTGGGCAGAAGTGATATAAGCGGAAAGGCGTACAACAGACCGCAACTCCACTCGCGTCAAAAAGCATCGCCGAGCGAATGCCGCCTTGGAAATTCCAACGCGCAGAGCTGATGACATTGCGCGTTCTCTTCGGTGGCAAATAGATCTAACCAAGGCTCTCCTCACTGAAGAAAGAGACCTTGCGCCACGTCCGAGTGCAGACGCCATTCGTGATCCATCAAGCACCGGTGGCTGAGTTCGTCCGCCCTGGCGTTCAGAGATCCTGCCAGATGTTGAACCACCAAGGTAATGCCTTGATGTTCCAGCCATGTCCAGAGGCGCAGAGCCTCCTGACATAGGGTCCACGACCCCGCCCTGCTTGTTGCAATACCACATGGCGGTGGTGTTGTCCCTGAACACCTGCACTACAATTCCCCGGACAGAGGGAAGGAATGTCTTCAGTGCAAGTCGGATCGCCCGAAGCTCCAAAAGATTGATATGGAGCCGGGACTCCGCCGGAGACCAGAGGCCCCGGATCTCCATCTCTCCCAAGTGGCCGCCCCATCCCAGGAGGGACGCATCCGTCACCACTGTGTGCTCCGGTTGGGGAAGGGAGAGGGATCTGCCATTGACCCAATCGCGATTCGTGAGCCACCACTGCAATTGACGTGCAGTGCCCTCCGAGATCTGGACATGATCGGACAGGTTGCCCTGATGCTGCGCCCACTAGAACTTTAGGTCCCACTGCAGAGCCTGCATATGCCATCTGGCATGTTGCACCAGCAGGATGCAGGAGGCCATCAGGCCCAGGAGCCGGAGGTTCATCCGGACTGAAACCCAGGATAGAGGCTGAAAGATCAGAATCATAGCCTGAATATCCCGGACTCGCTGCTCGGGAGGATAAACCCGAAACAGCGTCAAATCCAGAACCGCTCCGATGAAGGGGAGCTTCTGAGAGGGACTCAGGTGTGGCTTCGGCACGTTGATGGAGAACCCCAGCAAATGCAGGAGGTCGGCCGTAGTCCGAAGGTGGGTGATGACTGCCTGGGGCGAGCTCGCCTTCAACAACCAGTCGTTGAGGTAGGGTAAGACTGACACCCCTGACCTGCTCAGATGAGCTGCGACCACCGACATCACCTTCGTGAACACCCAAGGGGCGCTGGTAAGGCTGAAGGGGAGCACGGCAAACTGAAAATGCTCCTGGCCCACCGTGAATCGCAGTTAACGCCGGTGAGTCGGCAGGACGGGGATTTGAAAATATGTGTCCTGCAAGTCCAATGCTACCATCCAGTCTCCAGGGTGGAGGGCAGCCAAGACCTGAGCCAGAGTCAGCATTTTGAACTTCTCCTTCCGGAGGAACTGATTGACGTCCCAGAGGTCCAAGATCGGACGCAGGCCCCCCTTGTCCTTCTTGGGGACCAGAAAATAGTGAAAATAACAACCACTCCCTACTTCCGCCCCAGGTTCGCGCTCGATGGCCCCCTTGGCCAAGAGAGTTGTAACCTCCTGCTGGAGGGTTACCAAGTGTTCCCCCGATATGCGGTGGTACAGAGATGGCATGGCTGGAGGGGTGGACTGAAAGGGAAGTGAGTAACCCTTGCGTATGATCTGCAACACCCACTTGTCCGATGTGATAGCGTGCCAGTGGGGGAGGTGATGGCAGATCCTGCCAGCCACCGGCGTGGGGTGCTTGACAAAGCTCGGATTAGGAAGGTTTGGAGGTAGAAGCAGCGGGGGCGGAGGTTGACTGACCCCCACGCTGATTCCCAGACCTGCCCCTCTGGAAGCCACGTCCGCAGCCGCGCTGAGGCTGGTTCTGCACAGGCTTGCTGAAGGAACATGCCTGGGCGCCCCTGCCGTGGCCACGAAAGGAACGAAAACCAGGAGTGGCCGGGCTTTTTGTGGAAAGACCTAAGGACTTGGCCGTAGCCCACGAGTCCTTAAAACGCTCCAGCGCACTGTCGGCTTTGTCGCCAAAGAGGCGGGTGCCATCAAAGGGCATGTCCATGAGTGAGCTTTGCACATCTGGCATAAACCCGGTAGATCTCAACCAGGTGTGGTGACGAAGCGCCACAGTCGTAGAAATAGCTCTACCTAGTGAGTCCGCGATGTCCAAACCACACCGAATGGCGAACTTAGCCGCATCCTTACCCTTGGCAACAGCCTGGGACAGCACAGCCTGAGTCTCTTCAGGACACTGAGGCAACACCTGTGCAACTGTATCCCACACCATGTGGGAATAGCGCTCCAACAGGGATGAGGTGTTCACCGACCGCAGCCCCAAGCTGGCCGAAGAGAACAACCGGTTACCGAACTGCTCCAGCTTCTTAGAGTCCTTATCCGGCGGAGCCGTGGGAAAGGCACTCTGTGACATCGAGGCTTGGATGACCAGGCTCTCAGGCGTAGGATGAGTGGTTAGAAAGCAGGGTCACCAGGCGCCGGGCGGTGATGCCTGGCGACATTCTTATCCACAGGAGCCCCTGTGGCTGGCCGCGACCAAGTGCCCAGCAAGACGACAGTGAGTGTGTTGTTAAATGGTAGCAGGGGCTCCGAAGAAGTGGACGCCATCTGGAGCACTTCAGTGAGGAGATTAGTTTTGAGGGCCACTGTAGGGAGATCAAGGTTCAGAACCTCAGCAGCCCGACAGAGCACCATCGTGTAGGAGGCGCCCTCCTCCATGGTAGGCGGGGGAGAGGCAAACCCCGGGTCAGAGGAGACGTCGAGGTCGCTGGCATCCTCCTAGTCGTCCGCCCAGTGCTGCTCGGAGTCACACTGGCGGGCAAGAGGGTCCTCTGACCCCTCCCAGTCATCCTCCCCCTCCGCCACATGTGGTACAGACCGCGGCGGCAGGGCCGGCACAGGAGGAGGAACAAACGGCATTGGGAACGGTGCCGAGAACGGCTCCGGGAATGGCGCCGGCTGGGCGCGAGCCGGCACCGTGTCCCACTGCGGATCCCAGGTAGGAACAAAATGGTCCTGGAACCTGGGCAAGGCCGGAACAAATGGCACCCACTGCAGCGCTGGAGGCAGAGCCGAGGGTGGCGCTGGGGCCGGAGCCGCCAGCAATGGACCTTGTGGCGCTGTGGACGGGGCCAGTGGCACAGGATCCTGTGGCACCAAAGCTGGAGGCGCCGGCGGCCCAACAGGATCCTGACACGGGACCGCGGGGCCCGAGGGCACGCCGGCGGGAGCCCGAGGCCTAAAAAAGCGGTCCATGGTAGCAAGAAATTCTTGCACCTGTGCGGGAGTCGCCGACGGACCCGGGTAAGGTGGGTAGGCCGCGGGACTCTCGGGCTCCGAAGGAGCCGTGGGGGCAAAGCCCCTGTCCCCCTCGTCTGCATCCGAGGACCGACGGGGGGATGTCGGAGAGCGAACACGCTTCTTTGACTTCTTTTTGTGTCGTCTCTTACCCAAATCCGAGGGTGAAGACTTGGAACCAGAGGAGCGATGACTGCGGCCCCGCAAGCATTCCCTCGAACGGCCCCGGGAACGGTGCTGTGACGAGTGCCGGACCTCCAGCAGCTTCTGGCACTGCTCCCTTAAGGCCTTCGGGCCATGGCCCGACAGTCCCAACAGGACCGGGAGTCGTGGTCGGTCTCCAGGCAGTAGAGGCAGACATCGTGGGGGTCCACCACCAACATATTGCGACGGCAGGCATCACAGGACTTCAATCCAGACAAAAGTCTCAAAAAGGGTAGTCAAAAAGTGACTTAGGTATGTGCTCTAACCGGATCTGCGCTTTCTGGCGCGAAAAAACAAAATAACTGACGTCAGCGCGCATGGGTGGCACCTAAGTACTGACGCGCAGGGGTACTGCTAGCAAAACTTTACGGATCCAATCTGACACTTGGGGATATTCTAAGGTAAGGAATCTATCACTAACGTGTCTCTTTCAGATCCATTATGCACTGTAGAGAGTCCTGGGTTGGGTCTGAGTGTCATGCAGAGCTCTCCTGTGCTGTAGTGCACTGTACAGAGTCCTGGGCTGAGTCTGAGTATCACGTAGAGCTCTCATGTACTGTAGTACTCTGTAGAGAGTTCTGGCCCGAGGTCCGAGTGACACGCAGAGCTCTCCTGTACTGTAGTACTCTGTAGAGAGTTCTGGCCCGAGGTCCGAGTGACACGCAGAGCTCTCCTGTACCCTAGTGCACTGTAGAGAGTCCTGGGCCGAGTCTGAGTGTCACGCAGAGCTCTCCTGTACTGTAGTGCACTGTACAGAGTCCTGGGCTAAGTCTGAGTGTCTAACAGAGCTCTCCTGTACCATAGTGCACTGTAGAGAGTCCTGGGTTGAGTCTGAGTGCCAAGCAGACCTCTCCTGTACCGTAGTACTCTGTAGAGAGTCCTGGCCTGAGGTATGAGTGTCAGGCAGAGCTCTCCTGTACCGTAGTGCACTGTAGAGAGTCCTGGGCTGAGTGAGTGTCTTGCAGCGCTCCCCTGTACTGCACTGCACTGTAGAGAGTCTTGGGCTGAGTCTGACTGTCCCTCAGAGCTCTCCTGTACTGTAGTGCACTGTAGAGACTCCTGGGTTGAGTCCGAGTGTCACACAGATATCTCCTGTACTGTATATTGCACTGTAGAGAGTCCTGGCCTGAGTTATGAGTGTCACACAGAGCTCTCCTGTACTGTAATACACTGTATAGAGTCCTGGGCTGAGTCTGTGTGTCACAAAGAATTGTCCTGTACTGTAGTACACAGTAGAGTGCCCTGGCCTGAGGTCTGAGTGTCACGCAGACCTCTCCTGTACTGTATTACAGTGTGGAGAGTCCTGGGCTGAGTCTGAGTGTCACGCAGCGCTCTCCTGTACCGTAGTGCACTGTAGAGAGTCCTGGGCTGAGTCTGTGTATCAAAGAGTTCTCCTGTACTGTAGTACACAGTACAGTGCCCTGGGCTGAGTCTGAGTGTCACTCAGAGTTCTCCTGTACTGTAGTGCACTGTAGAGAGCCCTGGGTGCAGTCCAAGTGTCACACAGAGATCTCCTGTACTGTATTACACTGTAGAGAGTCCTGGCCTGAGATTTGAGTGTCACACAGAGATCTCCTGTACTGTAATACGCTGTATAGAGTCCTGGGTTGAGTCTGTGTCACAAAGAATTTTTCTGTGCAGTAGTGCACTGTAGAGTGCCCTGGGCTGAGTTTGAGTGTCATGCAGAGCTCTCCTGGACTGTAGTACACTGTAGAGAGTCCTGGGCTGAGTATCAAGCAGAGCTCTCCTATACTGTAGAGAACCCTAGGCTGAGTCTTTGTGTCACATTGAGCTCTCCTAAACTGCTGTAGACTATAGAGGACACTCAGCTGAATCTGTCTGTCATGCAGAGTTCTCCTGAACTGTAGTACATAATACACAGTAGCCCGGTCAGTAAGCTTGCGGGAGAACTTCAGATTTCCAAACAATCAAGTAGAGCATTTGGGGGGCTTAAGGGGCAGCACGTATTGTTAGACACAATATTTTTCAAACTAACCAACATTTTAAGACCTTCAAAACAGACGAGTGTGTGTGTTTTTTTAGGCTATGTGTCTGTTAAAATCCCAGGCAAAATCCAATGGACACCTCACCGTAACCGACTGAATGCACTTGTACTCAACTACGACCTGACTATACATGGCCTTTTGTTGAGACAAAGTGTGTAGTCGGAGCTTTCATGATACACAGTCAGGGCCGGACTGTGTGCATCGGACTGTGTGAATTGGGCATTGGGCGTTTTCCTGGTGGGCTGGAAGGGCGGGGGCCTGTTTTGTTACTGTGGGCCGGTTTTGCAACATCGCTGCAATATCGGCTCCCAGTAACAAAAGCAGCAGTGCTTCACACAACCCTCCCCTCCCCTTCACCGTCAGGGTCCTATCCGACAAAATTTGCCTGGGCTGCTTTGGGTTTCCAGTCCAGGCCTGTACACAGTGCAGTGTATAAAACACTGAGATGAGCCAATGTGTGCCATGCAGGACCAGCATCTGACTCTCCCACTGACTCCTCACAACGTGTGTGGGTTTTTGTACAGTCTGCAGCCCTGTTGTTGTTTAATACTTTTAAATAATTGCCATAGATTTAACATAATGCAGTGCTCTGCCAGCGACAAGACATCCAAAACCCCAGCACTGCCCAGCCAGGGCACAGTTGATAAACATTACCTGCTTTCTTCTGGGATGTGGAGTGCCATCATCTGCAGTGGATCCAGGCACTGCACCACCCATCCATGGCGTTCGCTCACCCGCTCCGTCTCCACGTGCAAAAAGTTGTTGGGCATGCGACACCAGAGGACGGGTGTGATGGTCTGTACGTCAAGGCGAGGTGGGCACTGGGGAATTGGGTTCTTCTCCTCGCTCTTAAATATGGCAGCTGACAGAGGCATAGTGTTCTGCAAGGGACAGGAGATGAAGGAAAGAAACTGGTCATACCTGGTCCAGATGATGAAAAAAGGCTATCTTATCACTGTGAACGCTCACGCGTGTTCCGATGGCATAGCCTAGCTTCATTTATACAGAGAGGAATTCGGTAAGTTTACCCATCCATGCAGCTTCCTTAAACACAGATACAGCTACCTGCATACAAAGTCTCTGTGTGGCCCTTAATATGTTTTTTGCATTTAAAAATTGAAAAACAAAGTCCTATAATGGCCTGAAATGAAATGTGTTAATCGCACAAATAAGAGGTGCCTGGCTACTAAGTTCTTTTCTATTTTTAACCAAATCCAAATCAAATCAAATAACTTTATTTAACCTTAACCATTGAGGTCATAAAAGTGTGAAAGTCATACATACTATTTTTGACCATCTTTGGATGTCTGGTCATGTGTAATATGATGGGTCAAATGCCCTATAAAGTCTCTCCCAGCCTGGGGCATGGGCAGCTCATGCAGGAGATTTTTAAAGACATGAACCAGTCTGAAGGAAGCTCTCTGCTTGGCAATCTCAACACCATATATCTCTGCATGGCACTCTCAATGCCATATATGGTCTCTCTGTTCTGGATGGCCGTTTCTTCTGAATTCCCTTCATGTAAAACCACACACATCTAAAAAGGAATATTCATAAGCATAGTGTGGAAGCAGTGTGTGAGTTTAACGCAGGATTGCCTTGTTATCTGGATAGGGGGAGCAGCACTGAGTAAAACAATACAATTATTAAGAAAATGCTACTATCTACACCTGCTTTATCTGTTAGTTATGAGAACTTACAAATGGGAAACAGGGCAGATTGTGTAATATTTCAATTGAGGCCTTTAAATAAGTGTATGGAGTTCTTGCAGGCACCAGTGATGTACTGTCCGTTTGGCTTCTTTTTTCAGCATACTACAAAATCATGAAATGTGTAATGTATTTTTAGAATGTTCTGCGCTGCAGTATTTTTCCTGATCAGCCACATCAAGCATACGTGGCGTTCCTAGAATGATCTGTACTAGATTAAGCATGCTAAGACAGACTGTTATGAGAAATATAGTCAGCTAGTCAAATCAGGTAAACAACATGAACCAAGAATGATTTAAAAGTGGTTAAGATTGATAAATGCATTTCCATCCATCACTTTTGTGCTAAGCCAAACTTAATGGCATGAATTCACCTCACTGATGAAGGTCAAGAAGGCCGAAACAAGTAAGAGATTGTTCGTGTTCCTGTTTGGAGGCCATGTGGACTAAAGGTCGGGGCTGGATTGTACATTTTGAACTGGGACCAAGAATGGTATGCATGTGATTGGTTCCTGTCTGTAATGGCACGGATTAGATAAAACCAGTGCAATGAAATGCACCCACAATATTTATTAATAGCATTCAGGCAAACATAAACAAATGAAAGCCAAGAAGGCAAAAATGGTATACTACTGTTGTGCCTACAGATGTTGGTTATGTTTGGAACAATATCAATAACAAAGTTGTCTCAATCAGGGAGACCTTAATTTGGCAAAAGGTGGCATCTATAATTTTTTACACTATGGCTTTATGTTTTAGAGTGAGATGAATGGGGCAGTCGTTAAAAAAGATATGCATCTTCGAAAGATATGACCAAACACTCTCACTAGTAAATACCTTTAACTTTCCAAGTTCAAACTGGAACAGATTTGTGTTGGTGGGGTGCAGAAAGACTGCAGGAAACAGTTTTGTGTTTGGTTCCACCTGGATAAGATAAATAAGAGTTAGTTGGAAACACAAAGCGTCTTCTTGATAGCTTCATTGTAAAGTTTATCAAACCTGTGTGTTACTTCGCTCCTGATCACAGTTAACACAGGGCAGGCACACTGGAGGTTAGGTTGAAACAGTACATGTGATATCATATAGTCCCCAAGTCTACACTGTCGTCCTGACGTGACCACAATCTGCAGATCGTCTCCTGTAAGCACAAGAGAGATATGTGGCTATACATTTTTTAGTAGTTTACATTTTTGAGTAATTTTAAAATTTTTGGATTATTCACAAAATCCGAGTGTAAGTTACATTTTTGGTATTTTACACTCTGATTTTATGAATAGTCAAAAAGTAGTTAACTTACTCAGAAGTGTAAATTACTCACAAGTGTATAGCCCCAAGCCCTTCAGTTTGATGGAGACATGTGAGTTACACTTTTGGAGCACATGTACACTCAGAGTTTGTAAATAGCCAAAAAGTATTAAATTTACTCAAAAGTATCAATTACTCTGAAGTATGAATTAGGACGCTCTCCTTTTTTTATATGTTCCTGTAATTCTCCTACAATAACACTGAAAAATAAGTTACGCCTTATCTGGTAGAGACTCTAGCTAGATGCAGATTCCTTACTTTAAAATTATCCCCAGGCATCAGACTGGATCCGGATTTATTTTTGTGAGCAGTACCCCTCCACGACGGTAGGCGGTGTCATTCAGCTCTGTGTGGCTTAGTCGACGGCGTCTGCGATGGAAGTGATGTGCACAGTGCCTATAGAGGCGCTACCCCAGAGCGCTGACGTCAGTTTCTTTTTGTGACTTTTCACACCAGGAATGCAGAGCCACAAACGACACTAACCACTAGTAAGGAAAAGTGGGGCCCTTAAAGGGTAACAGCCCTCTCCCTAGGAATCCATTCGGAGAGCAGGGAGAATGGGTAGGTTTGTAAGGAATCTGTGACTAGATAGAGTAGCTACCAGAAAAGGTGTTACCGAAGGCAAGTAACTCGTTCATCTGACAGAGACTTCTAGCCGCAGATTCCTTACCTCAGAATAGATAACCAAGCCATACCATGCCCAGGTGTCGGTCTGCAGACCAATTTCCTACGAGGAAGTTCTGCAGGACTGAATGGACAAAACATCAATCTCGATGGACTTGACTGTCCAGGCAGCAGTGCTCTGTGAAGTTGTGCAAGGAGGCCCAAGTAGCTGCATGGCAGATGTTCAAGGACGGAACTCCATATGCTAACTCAGTGGTCGCAGCATTCGCTCTGGTGGTGTGAGTATGCAAACCCTCAAAGGGTTGCTTCTTAGCCAAAGCGTAGCAGATTTTTATACAGAACACGGTCCATCTGGAGATGGTCCGCTTCTGCACAGCCCGTCCTTTCTTTGTTCCGACATACCCCAAAAAGAGTTGGTTGTCCACCCGAAACTCTTGACTGAGGACAAGGTAGAACAACAATGCTCTTTTTGGGTCCAGCCAGTGAAGTTGCTTCTCTTCCTTGGAGGGATGAGGCAGAACGTAAAAGGTAGGCAGAGTGATGGATTGGCTTACTGAAAGGCTGTGACCACTTTTGGTAGAAAGAAACCTCTCACAGGAAGCACCAGTTTGTTTGGGTAGACGCTGAAATAGGGAGGCTTGGATGATATAACCTGAAGGTCACTGATCCCCCATGCAGATGTTACAGCCACAAGAAAGGCTGCTTTGATGGTAAGGAGCCTGAGTGGACACATGTGCAAAGGCTCAAAAGGAGCACACATAAGAAAAGTGAGGATGAAATTGAAGCCCCACTGGGGCATAATGAAAGGGGAAGGTGGAAACAAATGTTGCAAACCTTTCAAGAACCTATTTACAATAGAGGATTTTAAAAGGGATAGCTGGTCAGGCAACTGAAAAAAAGCAGAAATAGCATAGAGATAGCCTTTTAGAGTGCCCAGAGCAGAGCCCTACTGGACAAGAGAAAGGATGAAAAGGAGAACCCGAGAAAGGGGATCAATCTTTCTTTCTGTACACCATGCCACAAATTTTCCGTAATGGCAGGCGTATACCATTTTAGTGGAGGGACGCCTGGCTGCCATGATAACATTACAGACTTCAGGTGGAAGGTGGAAAGTTGTCAACTGTCGCCACTCAATCTCAATGCAAGAAGGTGAAGAGTTGACAGGTTTGGGTGGAGGACCCGCCCCTGCTGTTGAGACAGATGATCCTCACGCAGGGGCAGCCTGATTGAAGGATCGATGGCTATGCTCAACTGCTCTGGATCCCAACTCTTGGTGCCCAGTCTGGAGCCACAAGAATGACATGGGCCCGGTTGTTCCTGAGCTTCTTCAGAACTATGAGCAGGAATGGTATGGGTGGGAAGGCATATAGAAGGCCTGCGCCCCACTCGAGATCAAAAGCGAGAGCCGCCTTGGAAACTCCAGCACGCAGAACTGCTGACATTGCATGTTCTCGATGGTGGCCAACAGATCTAATCAAGGTTCTGGTTGGGAAAGGGAGAGGGGTCTGCCGCTGACCCAATCATGGTTCGTAACCCACCACTACAGATCTTTTGCACTTCCCTCCAAGATCTGGACCATGCCAGAGTCAGTCTCACCGAAATCCAGGATAGAGGCTGAAACATCAGTAGTTTAGCCCGAATATCCTGTACTTACTGTTCGGGAGGATAAACATGAACCTGCACCATGAAAGCGAGCGTCTGAGAGGGAGTCAGGTGTGACTTCAGCACGTTGATAGTGAACCCAGCGAGTTCAGGAGGTTCACCATTGTCTGGAAGTAGGAAACGACTACCCGGGTCGAGCCCACCTTCAACAGCTAATCGCTATGGTAGAAACCACTGACCTCCCCAGATGAACTGCGACCACTTTCATCACCTCGGTGAACCCTGAGAAGCACTGGTAAGGTCAAAGGGAAGCACGGCAAACTGAAAGTGCTCTTGGCCCACCATGAATTACAGGTAATGTTTATGGGAAGGCAGGATGAGGATGTTGAAATATACATCCTGCAAGTCCAACGCTACCATCCAGTCTCCCGGGTCCATGGCAGACAGAACTTGAGCAAGCATGAGCATTTTGACTTTCTCCTTTTTCAGGAAAAGATTGAGGTGGCACAGGTCAAGGATAGGATGAAAGCCTCCGCCTTTTTTGGGCATCAAGAAAATAGCGGAATAGCAATCATGATCTATTTCTATTGCCGGCACCCTCTTGATGGCTACCATGGCCAAGAGAGCCAACACTTCATGATGGAGTAAGAAGAGTTTGTCTTCCATCAGCTGGTGATAATTGGGTGGAAGGGTGGTCACAAAGAGGATGGAGTAGCCCCTTTGGACAATCTGTAAAACCCAACATTTGGATATTATCGACCTCCAGTAGTGCAGGTGCTGGAATAATCTGTGCCCCACTAGTGCCCTTGATGGTAGGAGGGCAAACTAAAGGGGTTTGGAGGCTGCTGCTGCCTGGGGGTGGACTAGCCCAACCTCTGGTTACTTGTCCCACGTGGTCTGTGGGAACTGCGTCCTCGGCCACAAAAAGACTGGGAAGCCTGTTGGCCGTGGTGGCTGGGAAGATATGAATGTGGTTGGAAACCCTTTGTGGCCATGAAACTAGCGGATAGATGACTGGGGTTGGTGAGAGACATGGAGAGGCACAAGGAACTAGCTGTAACTCTGCTATCCTTAAAGTGATCCAGCACTGAGTCCACATTCTCACCAAAAAGATGAGAGCCATCAAAGAGCATGTTCATGAGCGATGCTTGGACAGACCCTGAAAAGCCAGTGGTTCTCAGCCAGACCTAAAGGCCATCCAGCAAGTCTGTTGTGTCCCGTCCACATCGTATGGTGAACTGAGCTGCATCTCTTCTGTCAGCAATAGCTTGGGCGAGTATGGCTCGTGTCTGCTCCGAGACCATAGGAAGCACTTGTGCAACCGAATCCCAGATTGCATGGTTGTATGGCTCAAGAGGCACGCAGTGTTCACTGACCGCAGTCCCAGGCTGGCAAGAGAGAACATCCTCCTCCAAAAGTTATCCAGCCTCTTGGATTCCCTATTGGGTGAAGTGACAGGGAACGTGCCAGGATTGACCCTAGCTTAGACCATTGACCTCTCCAGGGTGGGGTGCTGGGCAAGGAAACCATGGCCCCCAGGAGCAGGGTGATTGCGGAAGGCAATTGTTCTGTGCACAGGAGCCCCTGTGCAGGGCTTGGACCAGGCCTCTAGTAGGACATTGGTAAGGGCTTCATTAAAGGGGAGTAAGGGTTTAGATGAGGCAACTCTCGGCTGAAGCACCTCTGTCAAGACAGTTGTATTGACTGCCTCTGAGGGTAGCTGAAGGTCCAAGACCTCAGTCACCCTGCACAGCACCATAGCGAACGAGGCACCCTTCTCCATAGCCATGGTAGGAAAAAAGACCAAGCCCGTCTCCGGTGGGGTTTCTAACCAACTGGCATCCACCTGTTCCTCATAACAGTTGTTCTCAGTATCATCTAGGGCATGCTGGTATCCATAAGGATTCTCAGACCCATCCCATTCATCTCCCTCCCCAGGTCTGTCAAATGTCAAATGTACTGCCTCCAAGCTGGAGGGCGTGGTCCTGGTCAGCGCCGGAGCCAGCGTCGGTCGACGCCTGTCCGGCTCCATGTTAGAGTCGGGAACGGCAATGGGGATGGCACTGCTGCAGGGCAATAGCGTCAGTGTGAGTGTTGGTATTGGAGCGGGCACCAAGGAAGGTCGCCGTTTTGCAGGCAGCGCCATTCCGGATCCAACACTGGATCCAAGGAGCTCCAGAGGGGTTGGGCTGACCAAATATGGGGCAGATGGCCTCATAGAATTCTTTCAGTTGGGCACAAAAGGAAAGTCAGGGAATTGTGGAGTGGACCCTGTCTCAGGGTCCACTGAAGTGCAGAGCCTGGAGTGCCGATGCTCCCAGGAGCGAGACCTCTTCTATTTCTTGGACTTCTTCTTGCAGTGGGACTTCCACAACGATTTTGAAAAATACATCGACCACTAGGTGTGGCTGCGTGAGTGGTCTCAGGACCTTCCACCCAACCAGTATCTTGAACAACACTGGGTCATCCAACGTCAAGGAGCTTGAGGGAATTCTCACTGAGCACCCTCAGGTGCATGGCATGGCAGTCCTCGCAGGTCTTAGAGTTGTGGTCCCTCTCCAAGCACCACAGACAAGCCAAGTGTGGGTATGTCACTGACATCTGCCTTTGACAGGCGCCACATAGTTAGAAACCAGTATGCTTCGTTGGGGACATCCCTGTCATATCAGGAGACAAATCTCTCAATAAAGGTATGACAAAAAGACGAGATAAAAAGAGTCAAAAAGCGACGAAGGGTAGCTCTTCGCAGGTCAGTGTTATCTGGCGCAGAAAGAACTGACGTCAGCGCACTGGAGTGGTGCCTATATAGGCACCATGCATGTCACTTCTGGCGCAGACGATGCAGACGCAGAGCCGAACGTTGCCACTGACCGCAACTTCGGAGTACTGCTAAAAAATGTCTGGTAGAGCCTGACGCCTGGGGAATATTTTAGGGTAAGGATTCTGTGGCTAGAAGTCGCAATCAGAAATCAAGTATACGGTAACCTCAGTGACATCAGAAATGATGTTATATGACTGCTTTTACCACCTATGACATCAGCAGTCGCAAAGAGAATGACAGGGGTCACAATAAGCAAGCCAGGCATTGCAGCTGCAACATCTGTCAACCCCTAAATGGTGTCCATAGCTCCATCCCTCTCTTCAAGCACCTGAAGCAACTTATTTTGTTCATGTGCCACCTGCTTCTTATACTGCCTGTCTGTGTGCTCTACGCTCCCACATTCTGTCCATGCACCTGAAGCTCCTCATTCTATCCATGTGTCTCCAGTTCCTTACGCAGTCTAGTCTGTCTCTGTACTCTAAACTTCCACATTCTGTTTGCGCAATGGAAGCTCCTCATTCTGTTCATGTTTTCAGTTCTGTCCATTGTCTGTTCATGTGCTTCAGGCTCCATCTCTCTGACAATGCGCATGAAGCTCCTCATTGTGTTCTTGCGTCTCAAACTCTCTACACTGTCTGTTTGTAAGTCCAAAGCTCCCTATCTCTGGCCATGTACCTGTGGTATCTAAAACTGCCTATATATGTTTCCCACGCTCATAAAACTCACCATGCTCCAAGCCTTCTCACTCTGTGCATGTGCCTTAGCTGCTTGCATTGCCTTTGTGCATGAAACTGCACCCACGTCCAAAATCTCTCAAAGTGGTAATGATATAAAACGTAAGTCAAACTGGCCAATTTAAGAAGGTTTTTTTAACGTATATCTCCTTCCAGAGTAATTCAGAACATATGTTAAACTTGATGCGATTCCTCTTTCATCCCAGGAAAATAAATTCTATGATAACCAAGTATGAAGTATGCACTAACACTATGTTGCTGAATCTGAGGGTGGCGTTGTTGAGTGTCTCATAAGAACTACAGAGGATCATTTTTCGTTGCAGGTTTTTGGAATAGGTTCACATGAAATGCTCCGACATTGTTATATTAGACCTACTTCTGGCTAGTGTTACAATTGATCATGGCAAATGAATTACCCACCCAGTTGGCAAGGAGATAACATTGTCTGGGTTAGCACCACAGTCCAGAAGATAATCCACGAAAATTGAAGGTGTGCATCAAAACATTAACATTTTACTACTGATGGGACAACTGCATATACATTAATGGAAACATCATCTTTTTACAAGAAGATGTTTGTGGTAGTTCCAATAATTTACCTTGCTTTTTATGTATGTTTTTGTATATTTAGTTTGTGGGGGTCTGTTTGGAGCAAGCATTCTCATGGTTTATGTATAAAATAAATACATCTATATATTTTTTACATTTGATAATGGAATTAGTTATTAGGCCCTTTTCCGGGTTACTACAGGTTTTGTTGAATTTTGGTATTCTTTTCTTATGTATTAAATACCAGACTATTTGTATTAATTTATGATTTGCAAGAAATTAATTTAGTAATCAATGATGTCTAATTAACTTCATGAGATTATCTGAATGATGGTTATTTGGGGCGTTTTGATCCACTAGAGAACAGCCACAAATGCAACAGATGGGCACACTGCTTTCTTGTGACTTTCTTTCAAATCTTTTCTAAATAAGCTCCAGTGATAGGCACACCGGAGAACAGGCAGATAACTGAGAAAGGAAAGTGGCACAAGTGCGAAGTTACACGTCACTTCCTTTCGCATACCACAGAGAGACACTAACAATAAAGTCTTTCGAGGGTACCTTCTCCCAACTCAGAACGAGGTGCGCTGTAGCTCAGTCGATTAAAGCTCTAACTTTAATGTGGTCCGGACTTCAGAACTAGACCAGGGTAGAAATTCTGGCTTCGTAATTAACCAATTGTTCCTGAGAAAACAAAAAAAATGTCCCTTTGTCTCAGCCAACGCTCTTCAGAACTTTTTGACCTCCTTTAGGAAATGTTGTGAACTTACAGCATTACTTTCCATACTTCCACACCGGCGTCCTTGTTGAGAATCCAGCACAGTGGTCTGTTAGATGAATGAATGAAGGGTAAATGCAACCCTCTCAACGGGTATTTGAGGCTCCCATTGAGGAAGGACGGTCTTGCTTTGAAGAATTTAAATGCAGTGAGGGTCTCTGTTATCATCAATGCTGAAGTCAGTAAATGTGAATACGGACTAGAATATGGTTTTAAGGTACTATAAGAACCCCAGATGTTCATTGTAAGATTCTGCTATGAACACAAAAAGCCCTTGTCATGCTGCTGATGAAAACACGAGAAGAGGTTTGTGGTGTGCTGAAATGTATTGACCCAGTCAAGTGTCGAGTCTTTTCGATTAACATTGCGTTTTTAATCTGTGAAAGGCATGACTAAAAATAAAGGTTACACCTTATGTTATTGATACGTATTAGTGAGTTTGATATAGATTTGGTGTTCTGAGCCCTTTTAGGCACAATGCTCATCGAGATTGCTATTGAAGTTTTTAGGAGAGGACATAAGGTTGACGCGGATCTTTAACCGAAAAATAAGCGGAACAAACTTTGAGGGTCCTTTAGAAACTGTTGTGTTCCCTGGTCGTTGGCTAGATGTGTGTATGTTGAGTCTGTATTAGCCTACAGTCAGGACTGCTGTTTGAAGCAGCACAGCTATCAAATAACAGCACACAAGTCCCACAGCTGATGCTGTTTACCACGCTCAAGGCTCCTACCTACACATGTCTGCATAAAGGTTCTCTTTCCCCAGATTCTATGTTGGTTGTATGTAACTCTGGAGAACATGCATTTAAGCAAACTTGTTCTAGGGAATCTTTCTTGACAAACCCGTTTACTTAATGCATTCAATTAAATATCATTCCATGACGTGCAGTCCTTTCTGGTGAAATCCCTTCATGTTGATAAAAAGAGTCTAGACTCTGCTTTTTCTTCCTCAGTCACATAGATCGTTTATTTTTATTTTCCCAACTTCTTCCTCCTCCCTAAATACTCTGGTCTTTCTTTCTCTGTTCTGCTCTTCCTATTATCTGCCTGCTCCTCCCCATTCCCCTCAACTATGTTTTATCCATACTCTAGGCCTGCTTATAGGTTTGTATCCACGCCATTGTACCTCTACTACAAACGTTACAGGAGCTCTACTCCTACCTATACCCTAGCTTTGCTAGGCCCATCTGCACCCTTACATCTCTACTCCAACCTATGCGGTACTACTCTCACCCCTACATGTACCACTTCCTAGTATTTCTACCTATATCCCAGTTCTCTAGGCCCCTGTATCTCTACTCCAAATTGTGCAGCACTGCCCTCAAACCTATGGTTACCCAATACCTCTGAAACTGACTATAACCTGGTATCTCAATCCGACCTATACCCTGCTACTGCTACCATTTCTTAGTATTGCTCTATTGCTCTCCTTACCCTAGCTTTTCTACCCACGCTGATACCTTAATACCACCTTGCTTTTGTACCTCCTCTACCATACCTACATATTGTACTTCTACCCATACTGTAGTGTCTTAACCCCAGGCTACACACTATTACCGGACTCCCATGTGTATCTTTTCCCAAACTAAGACCGTAATATCTTGTCTACCCCAGTCTATACCACAGTACCTGTACCCCTATCTGTACACCAGTACCTCCTCCGTTCTTAAATCCATGTGCCCCTCTGTAGACCCCTGTGCCTCTAACCCTACTCATTCCTTAGCATCTCTGCCTTCTGAATACACCCACCTACACCCAATACCCTAGTACTGGTGCCACTTCCTGTATACGTAGTACCTTAACTGTAACTCTACCTCTACTATAGTACCTCAGCCACTGTCTGTACAATAATACTCTCATCGCTACCTAAACCATGGACTTTTAACCCCAGCAATTCCATTATACCACTATCCCCACGATACCTTAGTATCTCTACAATAACCTACCATATACCCTAGTACCTGTCCAGATATCAGTACACGAATACCTGCACACGGACTAGATTTGTGTGCCCCTCCATATCCTCATGCGTCTCTAACCCTACTTATACCTAAACACCTCGGCTTCTGGTTACACCTAAACATGTCCATCCGCATTATACCCTAGTATTAGTGCCCCTTCCTCTATCCCTAGTACCTCTACCTTAATTCTACCTCTTATTAGTTGCCTGCACAATAATACTCTTATCACAAGTACTCTGTACCTCTAATCTACCAATATCAAAATACCACTACCCCTACTAGAGTATCTCTGCAATAACCTACACTATGCCCTAGTACCTCTACAGATACCAGTGCACTAATACATCTACCCGGCCTATATCCCTGTGCACCTCCATATGCCCGCCTCTAACACTACTCATACCTTAGGACCTCTCGCTTCTGCTCACACCCAAGCACCTCTACTCACACCTATACCCTCGTAGCACTATCTGAGCCCGAGCACAGTACCTCAACCCTTTGCTGTACAATACTCTTACCTTTGCCTATGTATACACTGTACCTCTAGCCCTCCCCATGCCTATTCCTTAGTTTCTCTACAATAAATAACCTACCATGTACCTCACGCACGTCTACCCCTACCTGTGCCCAAGTACTTCGACCGAGTAGATTTGTGGCGGGATTAAAAACGCTTCAGGCACAGACAATGATGGATGCACGGCAGAGGGCGTTACCAAGAGCGGCAGCACTACACGGGCCAAATGCGTTTAGGGGGGGGGGGGGGGCTTATGTAAACGAGCAGAGGGGCCGCAGAGTACCAAGGGCCCGGGGGCTCAGCTGCATAAAGCTCTCAAGGAAGGTGCGCATGAAGGCGGGGGCGCGTGCGCAGGCCTGAAGGGATAATTGCGCCTGCGACGACAACGCTATGACGAAGGCGGCCTATTAAAAGCCGCTCCGTCAAAGCGCTGGTGACTTGACACAAGGCTCGGCTGACTCATAGCCCTCTCTGCATGCGGCTCCCTGGCAACCGCATCTCAAGTGCCTGTTTATTCTGAAGGTCACTCAGCGTGGAGATTTCAGAGAAGAGACGGGGACGGACGCTGAGGAAAATAGAAAGTACTCAGTGGCAGTGGAGGAAGAGAGAGACGGAAGGAGACGAGGAGCGAGGAAAGAAAGATGGAGAGAGAGACAAAAATAGACAAAACGGGTAAACGGAAGAAAAGAAAATAGGCAGAGATGTAAAAGAAAGCCAGAGAGAGAGAAAGAGCGCCAAAGAATGTAAGAACGAAAAGGACTTCGATGTACAAAGCCTTTTTCGTGGTCACAAACGTTTGCGAACGCAAAAAGGCATTTTCAAATACACAAAGTCCTAATTGCGATTCGGAAACCTATTAACCAATCGCAATTTGTGTTTGCAAATCCGTATTTGGAAGGGGTGTGTTTAGGGTGTCCCTTCCAAATACCGATTCACATTGGTATGCATGCTGTCGCAAATCATTCTCACTTTACTGCCAACTCAAAGTTGGTGGTAACCCATCCACAAATGGGAAAGGGTTCCTAAGGGACCCCTTCACCTTTGAGAATGGTTGAAAAACATTTTTTTAAGAACAGGCAGTGGTCCCTCACTGTCTACTCCTAAAAAATTAAATTTAATCGTTTCATTTGTTTCTTTTTAAATGCAGGCCGTTTCCTTTTAAGAAATACGGCTGCCTTTATAAAAATAAAAAAAAGGATTGCTTTATTTAAAAGCAACCACAGACATGGTGGTTTGCAGACCTAGCTGGTCACCATCCCTGTGATGGCAGTGAATCGTAGTGGGAGACAAATTGCGACCTACCTCATTAATCTCATGATTTACGTTTACTTGCGACCCACTATGAATCGCTATTTAAGGAATAGGGGTTAAATTACCCCTTTTTAGGTCGAGGACTACCGGTCTGCCGAAAGGCAGAACCGGAAGTCGGAGATTTTATGACTTGGAGAAGAGGGGCTTTAACCCGCCCCTCTTCTCCCCTGTTCTCCATTGGCTGGCCTCGTAAATACTGGCCAGCCACTGGAGAAGAGGTCAGTCATTCCAAACAGGCCCCGTCCTTTTCGGATCGGGGGGCGTGTTTTTTGCGAGAAGTCTCAAGGAGGAGACAACAGCAAAACATGCCCCCGAATCCGAAAAGGACGCTGCGTTTCTCCTAGGCAGTTCTAATCTGCCTCGGAGAAAGGCGGTGGTGTGCTCGAGACCAGTGTTTCTGTTGTAGCTCCCTGCAGCCTGTTTTCGAACTGTAAATCACGTGGGAGCTGGTGCGAGAATTGTACATACCGGAGAGTACATGTTTGTAACTTTTCGAGCCTTTTGTTGTTTCTGGTGTAAGGAAGGTTTTAATGTTTTCCTTCTCGTGTGCTCCGGTTCAATGCGACACATTCAAATGCAGTGGCAGTCATTTCGCACTTTTGGACCGCGCGATGTATTGGAAGGGCAGAGCTGTGTATGTTTGCTTTGTTGTGAGCGGGCGCGGTGCCAGGCGGAGTCCTGTGTGGACTGAGGCCAGCGGGGTTTTCCAGAGCAGCTGCAGCCGCGCAGTGTCTGTGCTGCGTGGGGCGGGGCGGGTAAAGGTTTTTGGGCCTCATTGGCTCGAGGCAGCAGAAGCCCCTCCAGCAGAGACGCCCCCGCAGGCATAGAGTGGACGCCCAAACTAGAGACAAGTGATGGGTGGACATGCTTGTCTGACTCTGGAGCACTCCTCGTGGCTCTGGGAAGCATTCCATTCCATCGCTCTCAGCCTCCGAGGGGTACAAAAAGAGAACCCGATACATTTCACCCTCTTGGGTCTCACTGTTGTGGTGCAGCTTCAGTCAGCAATGAAGAGCGAGACCAGGACCCGTGTGCCGCATAACTGCCGCATACCTGTGCCGCCAAGGGTGACTCACCCGAATTAAAAAATATTAACCAATGGAAATGCTTGGCTCAATCTAAACAACAAGGAGTTACTCCAGGCCCCATTCCATGTTTTTTCTTGCCCAGAAGCGAGCATATGTAAACTAGTCCTGGCCGCCGTATAAGAGGCTGTTTAGCTCGCAGGGCTTGGATACCCCTTTGGAAGAGCAGCGCAAGCAAGTCAGACTACAGCAGGCATAAGAGACGGATGCGACCATGTGGTTCAATGCAGCCTCACCTCAGAGGCCGCATTCATCTCCTTACACTGGAAGCTGCGCCAGGGATTGCAGCGATGTGTGATTCTGCGCTACACTCACCCACGGCTAGTTTTGTTCTATTTTTAAATGGCTGGTGGAGGGGAAGCTGAGAACGTGCAGGGGGTGGGAGCGGTGGTGGAGAGAGGTCTCGTTGCTATTCAACCCCATCCGTCCGCTGTTGCTTATTACGGGCTCTGCGGGACCGGAGCGGAGCTGGGGGCCGCAGGGGGCGGAAACAATGGCCCCATTGAGGCCGGAGGGCAGCTTCCCCTCCGCACCACTCTCTGACCACACCACTCAGAGGCTGGCTGACTGACGATGGTGGTGGTGGTGATGGCAAGCCCGGAGCGCGCGGGCACCGAGGCCACTTGGGGATTCTGAATTTGTCTTGGGCCACGAAGACTTCCTCTTTTTTTGTTTGTTTACCAGCGTGAACCAAAACAAAGGTCAGATAACTGTGTCAAACTAAGAAGTCTTTTCATGGAGTCCCAGCAACTGGGTTTAGAATTCACAGCGAGCGCTGCTCAGCGCTTCGCCTGCGAGGCTGGAAACAGACTGCCTTCCAGCACAAGACACGGCGTATCCCCGTTTTTTCTTGCATGTGGGGTGATGCAAAATGAAATAAATTATGACACATTCCCTCTGATGTACAGACGATGAATCTCTATTAGTAGGGGTGTTGTTATTTTAGCCTTCATTGGAGCTGAAAACTGTCCAGCACAGCATACCACACACATTGCTTTCTACTCGGTATTAACAGCACGTAAAGAACCTTTGCAGAGGGCACTATAAGTGCTGTTAATTGTCTGCTCGCTAACGCCACGAAACAAAAGTGCATATTGAGGAGAAGGGCAATTAAAAACTGTTAACACCCAACACTATGTGGAGAGTAAGGGGTTGTAAGGTTATTAGCACCCATCGCCCTAATCTCACCCAACAGAGGCCAAAAAACACACTTTCTTCCTGCGTGCCCCACACTGACACTATAACACAAGCAGGGCCACTGGAATTGTGCGACGGGCAGGGCCAATGTATGTGTAGACTCTAGGTGACTAAACTAAGCGGCAAGTAAAGGTAAATCATGTGAACTAATGCAGGACATTTTCTGGTAGTACTATTTTATTATTTGGGGGGGGGGGAGATTTTCACCCCGATAGTATACATTTAACACCAAAATACCGCAATGAGCAGCAGAGAGTGGTGAACAGCGAGCCTTTGCAAAGGGCGTTCCACAGAACGCAACAGGTGTTGCTGCGTTGCTAGTAACTTTTGATCAATTTGTGCTAGAAACCATTTTGTCTTGTTAAACACTGCGCATTTTGCAGCCGATGATGGATTATGTGGAAACTGCGGCAGCCCTGTAACCAACATAATTCTAGTGGCCCTGGATACAGGCATACGGTAGTTAGTGGTGGCCTTCTAAGGATCGTGAGTGGCTGAGCCAATAACAGCATTGCATGGAGGGTGTGATCAGGTGTCACTGTGACTCTTCAGGGCACTCATCATGCGTTAACTGCAGTTAATGCATTCGCAATAGGGCAGAAAGCAGTTAATTGCCTGCACTGCAATTATGGGCCGACAGTGTAGGCTCATAATAAAGGAGGAATACAATAAACAGCTCTTGACACCCAACAGCATGATGGCAATACAGCTATGACGACAACGGGTAATGTTATAATGATTGTTCTGGCTCGCAGACACAGGTCCGCTTCGTGGCGCTAGGCCGCTGTCAGTTGAAATCGAACCACCCACCCACCCCTTGATGTGTTTGCCATCTCCAAGCCGTGCCAAGCCCCTTTCCCCGGAAGCATCCGCCGCGCCTCCCATCTGCATTTTCAGTGTGATTCAGTGGTTAGGTCTATCATTAGCTCCTCTCGGCCGCCATTCCCAGGCTTGGAAATTGAAAAGCAAGCTCTCTTCCACCGCAGTGGTTACAGGGAGCGGGCTGGCGTCCCTCTAATTGCAGCCGGACCAGAGTACTTCACAGGTGTTTAAAAGACCGTTTGCTCGTTAATGAGGCTTTTGTTGTGTTTCCACCCCTTCTTACAGCCACTCTGCCTATGGCTGGAAGACGTAGCCCCCCCCCCCCCCCCACGCAACCTTTTTCACCCCCCCCCCCAATAAAAAATTGGCTCTAGTTGCCCGCCTGCATAGATCTTATGTGGGCTCCACTTTGCATCCGTCGGTGTTTGCTGTCAGGGATTAATAACAAGCATTTACAATGCAATGGTCTCGTCATTGGTAAAGTTAGAGCTATGACAATGCCGTTTCTTTAAATGTTTTAAAAACAAAAACATAAACAAAAATAATGTCATGAGCAATGCCAATAGCTCTAACTTTACCAATGCCGAGACCATTGCATTGTAAATGCTTGTTACATTAGTGATCGCAATTACCAAATAGTGATTCATCAAAAATTTGTATTTGGTAATCGCTATTAGTATTATTTGTACATATAGCTCTTAGTTAGAGAGTGTCTCAGTACTCACATAGAGATGCAGAGACTCAGAGGTCATCAATTCTTCCGAGCGGTCCGTTCAGACGGGCTGTCGCTGCAAACCGAGGCCTCGCTTTCGCCCCAATTTAAAGGCAGGCTTGCAGACTTATCATCCAGCACTGGTGGAACTAGATACTCCACCATACTAGCAGTAGAAAATTCAACACATTCAGAGTTCAGTGCCATAAAGGAGAAGGGGGTATCATCAAAGCCTCTGCCCTGGTACAAGCCAATTTGTGGTAGTAGGGGCAATCCATTCGAAATCCCACCTTTGCAGAAGTAGGACAGGGACAATTCAACCACAAATGTAAACATAGCAGCTACAGCCCCAAAGCGGAGGTGCATTGTTAGCGCCCACATGCCTGGTATCCCTACATAATGGGGCATGTTACGGTCTGCTGCACTTTACCTGGGGTTCTTTCATGGAGTTAACTCTGCTATAAGTGATCACAGACCAGTCACTCCAGATTCAACTGCTGGTTTGCCAGCATTCTTGCAGAAGTAACCTCTGAAACTCAGCATTCCCAATGGTGGAACAGAAGGAGTCTCCAATGCCAGAACATCCACGTAGAGGGAATGTGACACTGAACATGTGGGCATTAAAACTCCCTCTACTGCTGCCTTTGTATCGTGGGTGATCTGGCACCTAACCATGCTTGTGCACCTGTATTTTTGTCACTGAAAATGTTTCCCCATTACAAATAATGTCCAAGCAAGGGTGATGTTGCAACTAAATGTGATTTTCCGCCTTAATGTTTTTTTTCCAACTGCAGGTCTTTCCACAGTCCTGTTCGTGTTACATCAAAAGTGATTTTGCATCAAAAGGTGTGGTTTCTCTTGCAAGTGTTTCAACAATCGTTTGTGATCCAGTAAGGGTGATTTTGTCAAGGACTAGCTGCAGTGAGGATTCATTTTGTTACATTTATCAATGCACAAAGAAAGGCTGACTCCTCTCAGCAGCCACTGTGTCACTTTGCACATAATATATATGTGGAAGTTGTCTGGAGGAAAAAGCCTCAAAGTGTGTGTGTGTATATATATATATATATGTATAACAATACACTTTTTGGTGATTAGTGTGCTATACAACTCAACATAACACACCAAACGTTGTACAATAGTACCATACATCTACGCTTGCAGCCTTAAGGAAGGCCAACTATGACCTGAATTCATTGAATTTTCATGTTAGAAAAGCCAATTACTTTGAACTGAGTCACTAATAAAAAAGTGACCGTAAAGAAACTTCCACTAACCCTTTTTAAAACGTAAAGGGAATGTGTAACATTGTAAGCCAATAAGTTGCAGTACAAGGCATAGTAGAGAAACCTGGAACTGTGCCTTTAAGAACATCACACTATGTCCTGTATCCTATCATGCCTCTCAGGTGACAGGTCAGGTACCTTTGTATGTAAATGAGAGGATCCTGAGTGAAAAATTGTTGAGCGCTGTAGTAGTTCCTGTCTGGGGAGGTGGGAGGGTTGCTTATGACTTTGTTGAGGATTCCCCTGGAAGAGAACTAGGATTACAGACTGGTGACTATTTAAAAGTTAAAGGGCAACATCTGGAAAGAGGACTGGCATCAGCTGGAGTGTGGAGAAGTTGACTAATGGGGGTGGTTTGGGGTATTCTGCTCCTGTTATGTATTAACAGCATATAAGAAAATGTGTATCAAAACTGCAACATCGAAAGGAAGACAGATGAGAGGGTTTGCCGATTCTATATCTTGGTTTCTGACACCTATACACAATGCAGAGAGGGAGAGAATACCCTGGCTAATCTTGCTTTGAGCACGCTGGTATCAATAGCTGGTAATACCCAAAACAGAGAGACTGGGAAATCTCATACTGTGATACTGTGGTCCCTGCCATTCAACTCTAATTAAGATATGTATTGGCTTTACCTATAGGTCTGGTTTTGACCGCTAGCCTTTTGGCTTTGTAAGTCTTTTAGCTTTGTAAGTTGCTTGTTTTGTTTTCCCATCTTTTTTGTAAAACTAAATTGTTGGTGGAGCTACTGAGTCCTCACCAGCCAAAATACAGAAAACATTGGCTAAAAGCAAAAATAGTTTTTTGTCACAAAAAATACATCATCATAGTCGCTTGCACTAAAGGGAGCTACATTCTATGAAGATGTATGTCACTTGTGAAAAGTGAGAATGTCATTACTCACAGTAAAGTTAGCCAGTGACTGAAGTGGGCTGCCCCATGTTGTGTACTGTAGTTGGCAGAAACAAAATGTGACTGAAACAACAGGCCAATGATGAAGTGGCCTGTATAAAAGCATCTAGAAGTGTGTATGTTATATATACAATGTTAGTAAAATCAAAAAGTTGTGGCTAGGTCAGACCTAACTAGTTAAATAAAACCAGCTAGCAACATTAACTGAGGTGTGTCTTCTTACCTCATGCAAGAAGTTATGTAGGACTTACTACTCTAGTTGATTTTTTTCAATGGCTAGTTATGAATGCAACAAACTACAGCAGGCCACGCCCCTGATGTAAAATAATTCATACGCCAGTTTATCATTAAATTCATAAACATCAGATTAACTCCACACGTGTATGGAGATATTCCAATATTTAGTACATTAATTATGAAGACACCCATTATAAAAAAGTAAAGTAAAAGTTACTTATCTGTAACATCGGTTTTCTACCCATAGTGTCTCATTACATTTATAACCATTTAAATATTGTACACATATACTGGGTCCTCTGATTCTGTATATGCGCTGATATAGTTTATTATTCATGCATATTAAAATCTAAGATAGAGAAATGAGAATTGCAGGATACACCAGGAGGTGCCAGTTCACAAGTCCTTTTTCCAACCGTCTCTTGCTTGTATGGTGCAGTAGGTAAGGAAGTAGGCTCAAAGACCAGCCACATACATGTTTTCATAGCCTCTGTAAATGAGGAGAGGATGTGAGTGCGCTAGGACACGCCCTCAGCTCACCATCCTTCTTGCACCTGCCCGTTTTTGCTGTTGCTGGAACTGTGTTCTTCTGAATTCCACTATTCTTTTCTAGATTTCTTTATCACTGCAGGGACTCAAATGGGTCAGTTCACAAAGAAAGTTATAAATTCCACATTGCATAGTAAATGTTTATACTAGATAATGTTTCTATGTACAATGTGCAACTCACACTAAAGGAAATATTGAGAACAGTCTATGTACTGGGCCAATGCCTGAAGTGATACAGTACCTGGTAGCAGGTCTCCAGCTCTTTCCCATTGGCTGTAAATGACAGCACACCGGTGGCCAGGTCCACGAGGCACCCAACTTCAAAGTCCACACTGCTTGCCCGGCTAGATCGCTGTGTGGTGGCAGAGAGCTCTCTACCCGAAACCATGTAGCAATTGCTCCGTTTCACGCTGAAAGACAAAACAAGGTGGCCAGTCGGTTTAGTGAAATGAGGGCGGCACTTGTACTGGTATATCAGAGCCAGACAAGGTACAATGTGATAAACAGCTATCAGTCTCAAAACTAGAGCGAGGATGGTCTATATTGAATATATTGACACCCAATAGTATTCTGTTTCTGAAAGGCCGCTAGGTGAGGGACAGAGTGAGACATTTATCAGATGTTACACCTCAGTGTCTGCCCTGGTGCCTCCAGATATTGACGAAGCCTGTTAGTATGTGGTATGCTTCCTACACTGTACCTGTGATCCAAGCCCCACAGGTTATCACAAGTCTATCCATGTAACTCAAGCATTTCATGCCATCACAAGTCTGTCCATGTTCCCTGTCTCCTTACAGTCTGTCTATGTGACACAAGCATCTCATGCTCTCACAAGTCTGTTCATGTTACCTGTCTCCTTATGTGACCCAACCACCTCATGTCATCACACATCTGTCCATGTTCCCTGTCTCCTTACACTCTCTGTCCATGTGACCCAAGCACCTCATGGTATCACAAGTCTATGCATGTGACCCAAGCTCTTCATACTATCACAAGTCTATGCATATGACCCAAGCACCTCATGGTATCACAAGTCTGTCCATGTTCCCTGTCTCCTTACACTCTCTGTCCATGTGACCCACGCACTTCATGCTATCACACGTCTATGCATGTGACCCAAGCTCTTCATGCTATCACAAGTCTATGCATATGACCCAAGCACCTCATGGTATCACAATTCTGTCCATGTTCACAGGCTCCCTACACTGTCTGTCCATGTGACCAAAGCACTTCATGCTAACACAAGTCTATGCATGTGACCCAAGCACTTCATGCTATCACAAGTCTATGCATATGACCCAAGCACCTCATGGTATCACAATTCTGTCCTTGTTCACAGGCTCCCTGCACTCTCTGTCCATGTGACCCAAGCACTTCATGCTATCACAAGTCTATGCATGTGACCCAAGCACCTCATGGTATCACAAGCCTGTCCATGTTCCCAGGCTCCTTACAGTGTCTGTCCATGTGACCCAAGCACTCCATGCTATCACAAATCTATGCAGGTGACCCAAGCACCTCATGCTATCATATGTCTACGCATGTGACCCAAGCACCTCATGCTATCACATGTCTATGCATGTGACCCAAGCACCTCATGGTATCACACGTCTGTCCATGTTCCCAGGCTCCTTACAGTGTCTGTCCATGTGATCCAAGCACTTCATGTTATCACAAGTGTATGCATGTGACCCAAGCACCTCATGGTATCACAAGTCTGTCCATGTTCCCAGGCTCTTTAAAGTGTCTGTCCATGTGACCCGAGCACTTCTTGTTATCAGAAGTCCATGCATGTGACCCAAGCACTTCATGCTACCACAAGTGTATGCATGTGACCCAAGCTCCTCATGGTATCACAAGTCTATCCATGTTCCCAGGCTCCTTACAGTGCCTGTCCAGGTGACCCAAGCACTTCATGCTATCACAAGTCTATGCATGTGACCGAAGCACTTCATGCTATCACAAGTCTATGTATGTGACCCAAGCACTTGATGCTATCACAAGTCTATGCATGTGACCCAAGCACCTCATGGTATCACAAGTCTGTCCATGTTCCCAGGCTCCTTTCTGTGCCTGTCTAGGTGACCCAAGCACTTCATGCTATCACAAGTCTATGCATGTGACCCAAGCACCTCATGCCATCACAAGTCTATGCATGTGACCCGAGCATCTCATGCCATCACAAGTCTATGCATGTGACCCGAGCATCTCATGCCATCACAAGTCTATGCATGTGACCCGAGCATCTCATGCCATCACAAGTCTATGCATGTGATCCGAGCATCTCATGGCATTACAAGTCTGCCCGGATCACTGACAGAATATCGAGGACATAAATATTGTTTGCACAGAAGAGTCAAAAATATCAAGGAGCAAAATATCAAGAAGGTAAGCACAAATAGGTAAGTATAAATTTAATATTCTTAACTCAACATCTACATACCTTGAAGATATATTATATATATATATGTATATATATATATATATATATATATTCACTGAAAAAACCATAGGTTTCACACACGTTATAGTTAGGAATTAGCATTTAAAAAACCTTGCAAATTCACTGAAAAAACCATAGGTTTCACACATGTTATAGTTAGCTGTACATTTCACTCGTAAAAAACCAATGAAATTCCCCCGTTATAGTTAGTGCAGGCAACTATAACTCACGCGACCGCATTCCTCTGCTGATGATGTCAAATATTACATCACTGATGACATATGTGCCTTTATGAAAAATAAATATTTGTAATATATGTATAGCTAAAGATACAGTATTAGCATCAACAGAGGATTGCGGTCGCGTGAGTTATAGTTGCCTGCACTAACTATAACGGGGGAATTTCATTGGTTTTTTACGAGTGAAATGTACAGCTAACTATAACATGTGTGAAACCTATGGTTTTTTCAGTGAATTTGCAAGGTTTTTTAAATGCTAATTCCTAACTATAACGTGTGTGAAACCTATGGTTTTTTCAGTGAATTTGTACGTTTTTTTAAATGCAAATTTTTTTGGGAGATTTTTTGTAAACCTATGTATAAAATAATATATGTACTATATCCTGCATTATGGAAAGGTTTTTTTTTTTATGCATTTTTTTCCGTGCTCGTACGGTAAGCTGACGCTACGCGCTCCGTACGTCATAAGTACGGTGCGCGTACGTAATAGGATACGCGTACGGTAAGCTGACGCTACGCGCTCCGCACGTCCTAAGTACAGCGCGCTTACGTGATACGTACGTGACGTACGCGTACACGCGGAAGCAACGTCGCGGTTACGCAGGGGCGTGTAATGCGCATGCGCGAGTGCATCTTACGTACGCGCTCCGTAAGCGCTCCGTAAGCGTCACGTTTGCGCATGCGTACTTGTTTACGAGCGCGTACCGTAAGCTTACGGAGCGCGCACGGTAGGTCATGTGATCCACAAAGAACACTTTTCATTGGTTGAAATTACTTTCAGTTCCAGAAACTTCCCACACCACACCCATTCCCCTCATTACTGCTTGAAAGAACACTTTTCATTGGTTGAAACTACTTTCAGTTCCAGAAACTTCCCACACCACACCCATTCCCCTCATTACTGCTTGTGATTCTCTAGGAGAAGGAGCTGAATTGTCTTTGGGATACAATGGCAGAACAGCAGACCTCTTCTGAGAGTGAGGCTAGCAGCACCACCATCATCCAGAGAAGGAGGAAACAGAAGAATTCTTTTGTATGGGAGTATTTTACTTTTCCAGAGGGGGAGAAAAAGGTCAATGCTCCATTGGTCACTTGCACACTTTGTGACCGTGTTTTATCAAGAGGAAATCCTAGGAAAAAGTATTCCTTTGGAAATCACTCTATGATGAGACACCTTAGGGATAAACATCCCAGGACCTTTGCTCGACATACTGGAGAAAACTCTTCAGTAAGTCACCAGAGCCCAGCCTCAGAAGCTCAGCCGAGTAAATCATCGGCAGCTCAGCTGAGCCCTTCCTCTGAGGTGGGAGCACCACCTTCTTCTGCTCCTCTGGACGTCAACCCTCGATTTGGGAGGGTTGTAATGAGGTGTATAACGTGTTCTGGTCTTATTGTTTTTGGGGAGACCAGTGTTCCCCTTATTAACAATAAGATAGACCAGCACGTTTGTAGACGCTCATAATATTCCCATTCTTTCTTTCCTCCATCCCTCTATGAACCCAACGGCTCTTTTAAGAGCCAACCTTACCTCACAATTTTTTTTTTTTTTTTAAGCTTTCCTTTTTGAATTTTTTTTTTTGCCGTGCGCGCACGGTACGCGTAATTACGCGAATTTCGCGGAATTTCTCCGTTTACGCCGTGCGCGTACGCTACGCGCATTCGGCGATTTTTTAAAAAAAAATGTAAATTAATTTTTTGCCCTTGGGGGTCCTTCTGAGACCCCCTGACAAAGGCTAGGGGGTCAGGAACTGTCCAGCCTGCCCCCTTTTCACGTTATCCACCTTTGTTTTTCACCCCCTCAGACTGCGAGAGACAAAATGGCGGCCGACACTTCCTGATTTCGACCGATTCGAATGTTTAATTTGATCTAACAACCAATCAGAATCGCGCTTGCGCACGGCACCGTGCGCGTACGGTAAGCTTACCGTAAGCGCACGGAGCGTGCCCACAGATATATATATTGATTTAAATGCTATTTTCTCAGGAAATACTGAACAGATTTACACAAGACCTGCAAAAGGCACATCCCTGACCTGAGGGCTACCTCTCTGCCAAATTTCACATAATTCTGTTCAGCCGTTCGGGCTGTAGCTCGGACTAAAGGTCCTATGGAAAAATGCATGGGGAAAACGCGTTTTGGGACCCCTCTTTTTTCTCAGCCCCCGCTTGACGAATCACCCCGAAACTTTCAGGGTAGGAGCGGAGCGTAGCGCTCCATTAGTTTTGAAAAATTCACGAGGATTCGTCAACCGACGCCAAAGTTATTCCAAATAGAATGTTGCGGATTTCCTATGGAAACACAGTCCTAACTATAACTATCTACTGGCGACCGCCAGTAGATAATATATATGTGTATATATATATATATATGCTTCAAAAATAAAGCCCCACTCCGACTTCTGTGCAAACACAAGACTTTATTCGTCTGAAGCAACATATATATAACTCAAGTCCTGACCGGTTTCGGCGTCACCACGCCTTGCTCACAGGTGAGTTCAATATTTACCATGTGGTCACGAGGCCATAGGATCAACTACAGCCCCCAGCATGCATCATCGTTGCTTTGTAATCACGAGGCATTGCTTAGTATTCATGTTTTGCCCAAATAGCGTTTTATGAACAATGTCTCAACAACGTACCAAATTGTAATGTGCACGCATTCCTTCTCACAGCAAGTGCACTTTTATGCTGCCTCTGTCCATGATAAGGGTTAGCACTGCGGAGCTTCCAAGAGGAGAAAACTCCCCTATTCCCTTTCTCTCTGATGCGCTACCAATACTTCTGGCAATCCTTCGTTTGGTGCGCGAGAGCGTGTCATGCCCCCTCCATAAAATCCAGCACAACATCCTCCGTTTACTGGGGGCCACCGACTCTGCAGGGTGGGCTCAAAGGTTGCAGGAGCGGAGAAGCCTGCATATTCAATGCTTCAAAAATAAAGCCCCACTCCGACTTCTGTGCAAACACAAGACTTTATTCGTCTGAAGCAACATATATATAACTCAAGTCCTGACCGGTTTCGGCGTCACCACGCCTTGCTCACAGGTGAGTTCAATATTTACCATGTGGTCACAAGGCCATAGGATCAACTACAGCCCCCAGCATGCATCATCGTTGCTTTGTAATCACGAGGCATTGCTTAGTATTCATGTTTTGCCCAAATACCGTTTTATGAACAATGTCTCAACAACGTACCAAATTGTAATGTGCACGCATTCCTTCTCACAGCAAGTGCACTTTTATGCTGCCTCTGTCCATGATAAGGGTTAGCACTGCGGAGCTTCCAAGAGGAGAAAACTCCCCTATTCCCTTTCTCTCTGATGCGCTACCAATACTTCTGGCAATCCTTCGTTTGGTGCGCGAGAGCGTGTCATGCCCCCTCCATAAAATCCAGCACAACATCCTCTGTTTACTGGGGGCCACCGACTCTGCAGGGTGGGCTCAAAGGTTGCAGGAGCGGAGAAGCCTGCATATTCAATGCTTCAAAAATAAAGCCCCACTCCGACTTCTGTGCAAACACAAGACTTTATTCGTCTGAAGCAACATATATATAACTCAAGTCCTGACCGGTTTCGGCGTCACCACGCCTTGCTCACAGGTGAGTTCAATATTTACCATGTGGTCACGAGGCCATAGGATCAACTACAGCCCCCAGCATGCATCATCGTTGCTTTGTAATCACGAGGCATTGCTTAGTATTCATGTTTTGCCCAAATAGCGTTTTATGAACAATGTCTCAACAACGTACCAAATTGTAATGTGCACGCATTCCTTCTCACAGCAAGTGCACTTTTATGCTGCCTCTGTCCATGATAAGGGTTAGCACTGCGGAGCTTCCAAGAGGAGAAAACTCCCCTATTCCCTTTCTCTCTGATGCGCTACCAATACTTCTGGCAATCCTTCGTTTGGTGCGCGAGAGCGTGTCATGCCCCCTCCATAAAATCCAGCACAACATCCTCCGTTTACTGGGGGCCACCGACTCTGCAGGGTGGGCTCAAAGGTTGCAGGAGCGGAGAAGCCTGCATATTCAATGCTTCAAAAATAAAGCCCCACTCCGACTTCTGTGCAAACACAAGACTTTATTAGTCTGAAGCAACATATATATAACTCAAGTCCTGACCGGTTTCGGCGTCACCACGCCTTGCTCACAGGTGAGTTCAATATTTACCATGTGGTCACGAGGCCATAGGATCAACTACAGCCCCCAGCATGCATCATCGTTGCTTTGTAATCACGAGGCATTGCTTAGTATTCATGTTTTGCCCAAATAGCGTTTTATGAACAATGTCTCAACAACGTACCAAATTGTAATGTGCACGCATTCCTTCTCACAGCAAGTGCACTTTTATGCTGCCTCTGTCCATGATAAGGGTTAGCACTGCGGAGCTTCCAAGAGGAGAAAACTCCCCTATTCCCTTTCTCTCTGATGCGCTACCAATACTTCTGGCAATCCTTCGTTTGGTGCGCGAGAGCGTGTCATGCCCCCTCCATAAAATCCAGCACAACATCCTCCGTTTACTGGCGGCCACCGACTCTGCAGGGTGGGCTCAAAGGTTGCAGGAGCGGAGAAGCCTGCATATTCAATGCTTCAAAAATAAAGCCCCACTCCGACTTCTGTGCAAACACAAGACTTTATTCGTCTGAAGCAACATATATATAACTCAAGTCCTGACCGGTTTCGGCGTCACCACGCCTTGCTCACAGGTGAGTTCAATATTTACCATGTGGTCACGAGGCCATAGGATCAACTACAGCCCCCAGCATGCATCATCGTAGCTTTGTAATCACGAGGCATTGCTTAGTATTCATGTTTTGCCCAAATAGCGTTTTATGAACAATGTCTCAACAACGTACCAAATTGTAATGTGCACGCATTCCTTCTCACAGCAAGTGCACTTTTATGCTGCCTCTGTCCATGATAAGGGTTAGCACTGCGGAGCTTCCAAGAGGAGAAAACTCCCCTATTCCCTTTCTCTCTGATGTGCTACCAATACTTCTGGCAATCCTTCGTTTGGTGCGCAAGAGCGTGTCATGCCCCCTCCATAAAATCCAGCACAACATCCTCCGTTTACTGGGGGCCACCGACTCTGCAGGGTGGGCTCAAAGGTTGCAGGAGCGGAGAAGCCTGCATATTCAATGCTTCAAAAATAAAGCCCCACTCCGACTTCTGTGCAAACACAAGACTTTATTCGTCTGAAGCAACATATATATAACTCAAGTCCTGACCGGTTTCGGCGTCACCACGCCTTGCTCACAGGTGAGTTCAATATTTACCATGTGGTCACGAGGCCATAGGATCAACTACAGCCCCCAGCATGCATCATCGTTGCTTTGTAATCACGAGGCATTGCTTAGTATTCATGTTTTGCCCAAATAGCGTTTTATGAACAATGTCTCAACAACGTACCAAATTGTAATGTGCACGCATTCCTTCTCACAGCAAGTGCACTTTTATGCTGCCTCTGTCCATGATAAGGGTTAGCACTGCGGAGCTTCCAAGAGGAGAAAAACTCCCCTATTCCCTTTCTCTCTGATGCGCTACCAATACTTCTGGCAATCCTTCGTTTGGTGCGCGAGAGCGTGTCATGCCCCCTCCATAAAATCCAGCACAACATCCTCCGTTTACTGGGGGCCACCGACTCTGCAGGGTGGGCTCAAAGGTTGCAGGAGCGGAGAAGCCTGCATATTCAATGCTTCAAAAATAAAGCCCCACTCCGACTTCTGTGCAAACACAAGACTTTATTCGTCTGAAGCAACATATATATAACTCAAGTCCTGACCGGTTTCGGCGTCACCACGCCTTGCTCACAGGTGAGTTCAATATTTACCATGTGGTCACGAGGCCATAGGATCAACTACAGCCCCCAGCATGCATCATCGTTGCTTTGTAATCACGAGGCATTGCTTAGTATTCATGTTTTGCCCAAATAGCGTTTTATGAACAATGTCTCAACAACGTACCAAATTGTAATGTGCACGCATTCCTTCTCACAGCAAGTGCACTTTTATGCTGCCTCTGTCCATGATAAGGGTTAGCACTGCGGAGCTTCCAAGAGGAGAAAACTCCCCTATTCCCTTTCTCTCTGATGCGCTACCAATACTTCTGGCAATCCTTCGTTTGGTGCGCGAGAGCGTGTCATGCCCCCTCCATAAAATCCAGCACAACATCCTCCGTTTACTGGCGGCCACCGACTCTGCAGGGTGGGCTCAAAGGTTGCAGGAGCGGAGAAGCCTGCATATTCAATGCTTCAAAAATAAAGCCCCACTCCGACTTCTGTGCAAACACAAGACTTTATTCGTCTGAAGCAACATATATATAACTCAAGTCCTGACCGGTTTCGGCGTCACCACGCCTTGCTCACAGGTGAGTTCAATATTTACCATGTGGTCACGAGGCCATAGGATCAACTACAGCCCCCAGCATGCATCATCGTTGCTTTGTAATCACGAGGCATTGCTTAGTATTCATGTTTTGCCCAAATAGCGTTTTATGAACAATGTCTCAACAACGTACCAAATTGTAATGTGCACGCATTCCTTCTCACAGCAAGTGCACTTTTATGCTGCCTCTGTCCATGATAAGGGTTAGCACTGCGGAGCTTCCAAGAGGAGAAAAACTCCCCTATTCCCTTTCTCTCTGATGCGCTACCAATACTTCTGGCAATCCTTCGTTTGGTGCGCGAGAGCGTGTCATGCCCCCTCCATAAAATCCAGCACAACATCCTCCGTTTACTGGGGGCCACCGACTCTGCAGGGTGGGCTCAAAGGTTGCAGGAGCGGAGAAGCCTGCATATTCAATGCTTCAAAAATAAAGCCCCACTCCGACTTCTGTGCAAACACAAGACTTTATTCGTCTGAAGCAACATATATATAACTCAAGTCCTGACCGGTTTCGGCGTCTCCACGCCTTGCTCACAGGTGAGTTCAATATTTACCATGTGGTCACGAGGCCATAGGATCAACTACAGCCCCCAGCATGCATCATCGTTGCTTTGTAATCACGAGGCATTGCTTAGTATTCATGTTTTGCCCAAATAGCGTTTTATGAACAATGTCTCAACAACGTACCAAATTGTAATGTGCACGCATTCCTTCTCACAGCAAGTGCACTTTTATGCTGCCTCTGTCCATGATAAGGGTTAGCACTGCGGAGCTTCCAAGAGGAGAAAACTCCCCTATTCCCTTTCTCTCTGATGCGCTACCAATACTTCTGGCAATCCTTCGTTTGGTGCGCGAGAGCGTGTCATGCCCCCTCCATAAAATCCAGCACAACATCCTCCGTTTACTGGCGGCCACCGACTCTGCAGGGTGGGCTCAAAGGTTGCAGGAGCGGAGAAGCCTGCATATTCAATGCTTCAAAAATAAAGCCCCACTCCGACTTCTGTGCAAACACAAGACTTTATTCGTCTGAAGCAACATATATATAACTCAAGTCCTGACCGGTTTCGGCGTCACCACGCCTTGCTCACAGGTGAGTTCAATATTTACCATGTGGTCACGAGGCCATAGGATCAACTACAGCCCCCAGCATGCATCATCGTTGCTTTGTAATCACGAGGCATTGCTTAGTATTCATGTTTTGCCCAAATAGCGTTTTATGAACAATGTCTCAACAACGTACCAAATTGTAATGTGCACGCATTCCTTCTCACAGCAAGTGCACTTTTATGCTGCCTCTGTCCATGATAAGGGTTAGCACTGCGGAGCTTCCAAGAGGAGAAAACTCCCCTATTCCCTTTCTCTCTGATGTGCTACCAATACTTCTGGCAATCCTTCGTTTGGTGCGCAAGAGCAAGTCATGCCCCCTCCATAAAATCCAGCACAACATCCTCCGTTTACTGGGGGCCACCGACTCTGCAGGGTGGGCTCAAAGGTTGCAGGAGCGGAGAAGCCTGCATATTCAATGCTTCAAAAATAAAGCCCCACTCCGACTTCTGTGCAAACACAAGACTTTATTCGTCTGAAGCAACATATATATAACTCAAGTCCTGACCGGTTTCGGCGTCACCACGCCTTGCTCACAGGTGAGTTCAATATTTACCATGTGGTCACGAGGCCATAGGATCAACTACAGCCCCCAGCATGCATCATCGTTGCTTTGTAATCACGAGGCATTGCTTAGTATTCATGTTTTGCCCAAATAGCGTTTTATGAACAATGTCTCAACAACGTACCAAATTGTAATGTGCACGCATTCCTTCTCACAGCAAGTGCACTTTTATGCTGCCTCTGTCCATGATAAGGGTTAGCACTGCGGAGCTTCCAAGAGGAGAAAAACTCCCCTATTCCCTTTCTCTCTGATGCGCTACCAATACTTCTGGCAATCCTTCGTTTGGTGCGCGAGAGCGTGTCATGCCCCCTCCATAAAATCCAGCACAACATCCTCCGTTTACTGGGGGCCACCGACTCTGCAGGGTGGGCTCAAAGGTTGCAGGAGCGGAGAAGCCTGCATATTCAATGCTTCAAAAATAAAGCCCCACTCCGACTTCTGTGCAAACACAAGACTTTATTCGTCTGAAGCAACATATATATAACTCAAGTCCTGACCGATTTCGGCGTCACCACGCCTTGCTCACAGGTGAGTTCAATATTTACCATGTGGTCACGAGGCCATAGGATCAACTACAGCCCCCAGCATGCATCATCGTTGCTTTGTAATCACGAGGCATTGCTTAGTATTCATGTTTTGCCCAAATAGCGTTTTATGAACAATGCCTCAACAACGTACCAAATTGTAATGTGCACGCATTCCTTCTCACAGCAAGTGCACTTTTATGCTGCCTCTGTCCATGATAAGGGTTAGCACTGCGGAGCTTCCAAGAGGAGAAAACTCCCCTATTCCCTTTCTCTCTGATGCGCTACCAATACTTCTGGCAATCCTTCGTTTGGTGCGCGAGAGCGTGTCATGCCCCCTCCATAAAATCCAGCACAACATCCTCCGTTTACAGGGGGCCACCGACTCTGCAGGGTGGGCTCAAAGGTTGCAGGAGCGGAGAAGCCTGCATATTCAATGCTTCAAAAATAAAGCCCCACTCCGACTTCTGTGCAAACACAAGACTTTATTCGTCTGAAGCAACATATATATAACTCAAATCCTGACCGGTTTCGGCGTCCCACGCCTTGCTCACAGGTGAGTTCAATATTTACCATGTGGTCACGAGGCCATAGGATCAACTACAGCCCCCAGCATGCATCATCGTTGCTTTGGTGACGCCGAAACCGGTCAGGACTTGAGTTATATATATGTTGCTTCAGACGAATAAAGTCTTGTGTTTGCACAGAAGTCGGAGTGGGGCTTTATTTTTGAAGCATTGAATATGCAGGCTTCTCCGCTCCTGCAACCTTTGAGCCCACCCTGCAGAGTCGGTGGCCCCCAGTAAACGGAGGATGTTGTGCTGGATTTTATGGAGGGGGCATGACACGCTCTCGCGCACCAAACGAAGGATTGCCAGAAGTATTGGTAGCGCATCAGAGAGAAAGGGAATAGGGGAGTTTTCTCCTCTTGGAAGCTCCGCAGTGCTAACCCTTATCATGGACAGAGGCAGCATAAAAGTGCACTTGCTGTGAGAAGGAATGCGTGCACATTACAATTTGGTACGTTGTTGAGACATTGTTCATAAAACGCTATTTGGGCAAAACATGAATACTAAGCAATGCCTCGTGATTACAAAGCAACGATGATGCATGCTGGGGGCTGTAGTTGATCCTATGGCCTCGTGACCACATGGTAAATATTGAACTCACCTGTGAGCAAGGCGTGGTGACGCCGAAACCGGTCAGGACTTGAGTTATATATATGTTGCTTCAGACGAATAAAGTCTTGTGTTTGCACAGAAGTCGGAGTGGGGCTTTATTTTTGAAGCATTGAATATGCAGGCTTCTCCGCTCCTGCAACCTTTGAGCCCACCCTGCAGAGTCGGTGGCCCCCAGTAAACGGAGGATGTTGTGCTGGATTTTATGGAGGGGGCATGACACGCTCTCGCGCACCAAACGAAGGATTGCCAGAAGTATTGGTAGCGCATCAGAGAGAAAGGGAATAGGGGAGTTTTCTCCTCTTGGAAGCTCCGCAGTGCTAACCCTTATCATGGACAGAGGCAGCATAAAAGTGCACTTGCTGTGAGAAGGAATGCGTGCACATTACAATTTGGTACGTTGTTGAGACATTGTTCATAAAACACTATTTGGGCAAAACATGAATACTAAGCAATGGTCATTTCTGAAAGCAAGAACTTTTAATCTCCCCGTGAGCAAGGCTCGGAAGTAGAGCTGAAACAAAACGCGTTGGGACAGATACTAATGCTGGATGCCAAATGATTTTATGTTTAAATATAGCACTTAGATTCCCTGGGATTTGGCTTCAAGGTCCTTCTTTGGTGGAGGAGTGTTGTTTGATATATATATCATTTTGCTCTCACCTGTTCAAAGTGGAGCACTTTGCTTTTTACCCCCAGTAAGCTGCATCTTAGCAGCTCCCTGGGGGTAAAAAGCAATGCCAGCTCCTGCAGGAGGCGGAAGCCGGCAGAGACCGCGGCGGTCTTCAGACTGCCCCGAGGTCCCAAAGTAGATGGCCATGCCTTGGGGGATGGGGTACCCGAGGCCGAAAATCTCCCGGGAGGGGAGCCTCTCGGCCCCCCTCCCTTTAAAGAAAAAAAAAAGGAATGGCTGGGGGATGGGGTCCCCAGCACCAAAATCTGCCTGGGGAGGGAGGCCACAAGGCCCCCTCCCTTGAAACAATTTCTTTTTTTTGAGTAAAAGAAGGATTAGTTACTTACCTGTAATCCTAGTTCTCTTCCAGGGGTATCCTCATCAAAGTCATAAGCATTAGAATATTCCCGCCCATGTGCGGGATCCCGGAAACAGTATATTATATGTGCCCCACATATATATATCCATACATATATACCTATATGTATACACAAGCAATTGCAGCCCCTAAACCCTAGAGCTGAACCATGCTGTAAGTAATTTCCACTACACATAAGAAAATAGCATTATAAACATGAGAAACAACATTATAACTTGTTTGGAAACTGTTTTAATGCTTAGGAAACAGCAGAAATTCTTAGAAAACACTGAAAGCATAGGAAGCTCCCAGGCTGCATTGCAAATACCCAGTCTAAAAAGACTGAAAAGCTAACTCATAGCTGCATAGCAAAAAACTGACACCGTGCCTTTAAGGCACACCTGACCCCCACCTTCCCATCATGCCTCAGGGGTGGCAGTTAGGTCAGTTGTTCTTTGCGGAGACTGAAAAGTCATGGCACAAAGAAAAATAATAACCTCTGAAAACTAACAGACCTTTGCCCGGGGAGGCGGGAGGGTTGCTTATGACTTTGATGAGGATACCCCTGGAAGAGAACTAGGATTACAGGTAAGTAACTAATCCTTCTCTTCCAGGGGATCCTCATCAATAGTCATAAGCATTAGAATAGAATAGCGAGCCTCACCTCATCCCCCTGCGGGCAAAGGGAAAGAAAAACAGAGAAGGAACAGTATGCTCAGATAGCTCAGCTACCCAAACAGGTTTCTCAAGGAGGCTTGGCCTACTTGGGCATCCGCCCTGGAATCGGATTCGAGGCAGTAGTGCCTGGTAAAGGTGTGGACCGATTTCCAAGTGGCCGCCTTGCAGATCTCTGCCATTGGAACGTCATGCAAGAAAGCTACTGTGGCCGCTTTCTCCCTAGTAGAATGAGCCTTAGGGGCCAAAGGTAAGGGCCTTTTCGCCAGCTGGTAGGCTAGGGTAATGCAGGAAACAATCCATCTGGAAATGGATCGTTTAGCCGCTGGGAAGCCTGTTCTCATGGCGCCATAGTTGACAAACAGCTGATCCGTCTTCCTAATGCTTCTGGTACTGGCCAGATAGAATTTAAGTACCCTCTTGAGGTCTAAGGAGTGGAGCGACCGCTCAGCCGGGGTCGCTGGATTCGGGAAGAAGGATGGCAGAGAAATGGACTGATTAATATGAAAATCAGACACTACCTTAGGGAGAAAGGATGGATGTGCCCTTAAGACCACTTTGTGCTGGTGAAAAACTGTGTACGGTTCTTTAGTACACAGAGCCTGGATTTCGCTTACTCTGCGTGCCGATGTAATGGCTACCAGAAAAGCGACCTTCCATGACAGATGCTGTAAAGAAGATTTGTGGATCGGCTCAAAAGGTGGGCCCATCAACTTGGATAACACTAAGTTCAACTCCCACGGAGGCGAAGGGTTTCGAACAGGGGGGTAAACTTTTTTCAACCCCTGCAAGAAGTCCTTGACCACCTGCATCTGGAAAAAAGAAGGTTGACTTGGAGACCTCCTGTAAGCTGTAATGGCAGACAAATGGACCCTGATGGATGCATACTTCAAGCCTGATCTAGCTAAGTGAAGGAGGTACAGAAGGATGACGTCCTCCTGCCCCTTTGTAGGATCATGGTGATTCTCCCTACACCAAATGAAGAACCTCTTCCACTTAAACGCATTATTGTTGTATTAATTTTAATAATATTATGTCTTTTATGTACTTTTATGGCTAAAGCCGAAATAAAGTTTTTCTGACTGACTGACTGAACTTAAACGCATAAGACGCTCTTGTGGAGGGTCGCTTCGCTTCCTTGAGAATATGCATGCAGTCAGGCGGTAGACCTAAATGTCCGTATTGCAGGACCTCAGGAGCCATGCTGTTAAGTTCAGTGAGGGAAGGTTGGGATGCAGAATCCTCCCGCCCATCTTGGACAGCAAGTCCGGCCTGCAAGGCAGCCGCCTGTGAGGTCGAACTGAGAGATGAAGAAGGTCCGGGTACCACCACTGGCGCGGCCAGTCCGGAGCTATGAGGATCATCTTCATGTCGGATCTGAGCAGCTTGGATACCACCTTCGGAATCAGAGGCAGGGGCGGAAAGGCGTAGGCAAATGTCCCTGACCAGTCCATCAAAAGAGCATTCCCCCTGGCCCCTGGACGGTGGAATCTGGATGCGAAGGCGTGGCATTTTGAATTTTCGTCGTCTGCAAACAGATCGATGTCTGGACGACCCCACCAACGGAACAGGTCCGCCACCACGTCGTCGTGCAGCACCCAGTCGGGCTGATCTTCGAAGTGCCTGCTGAGTGCGTCTGCCTTGATATTCAACTCCCCTGGAAGGTGTACTGCCACCACCGAGAGGTTCCGGGCGAGCAGCCAGTGCCAGATCGCCTGCGCCTCCAGGGAGAGGGGGCGTGACCGAGTCCCGCCCTGTTTGTTCAGGTAAAACATGGTCGTGGTGTTGTCGGTCTGCACCAGGACTGAGTCGGTCTCGATTGCTGGGAGGAACGCCTTTAGAGCAAGGTGGACTGCTCGAAGCTCTAGCATATTTATGTGGTAGCCCTGTTCTTTTGCAGACCACTGACCTTGTATTTGGAGGCACCCCATGTGGGCCCCCCATCCTTGTAGCGATGCGTCTGTCACCACCGATTGCACCGGAAGTGGCTGGTGAAACGGGACTCCCACCAACAGATTGTCCTGACGAGTCCACCATGCTAGGGAAGATTTCGCTACCTGGGAGAGAGAGATTCGATCTCCCCAACGGCCTGTGGACTGATCCCATTGGTCCTCCAGAGCCCGCTGCAAAGGTCTCATTCGCAGTCTGGCGTGGGGAATTAGAAAAATGCAGGACGCCATGGAACCCAGCAGAGATGCTACCTGCCGAGCTGACGGCCTCAGCATCTGCTGCATAAGCCTGCATTTCCTCTTCATTGAAGATAGTCTCTCCTCCGAAGGATACGCTCTTCCCACGCTTGTGTCCAGAACGGAGCCAAGGTAGTGGATGGACTGAGTGGGCTGCTGCACGGACTTTGCCATGTTGACGTGAAGGCCGAGAGCGTGCAACTGTCTCAGACAGATTTGGAAGTCTTTCTTCACCTGCTGCTGGGATGGAGCCTTCAGCAACCAGTCGTCTAGGTATGGGTAGACGAAGAGACCCTGCTTGTGTAGGCAGGCCGCCACCACTGCCATACATTTGGTGAAGACTCGCGGAGCCGACTTGAGTCCGAATGGGAGGACTTTGTACTGGTAGTGCTTGCTTCCAACCACAAACCGCAGGTACCTGCGGTGATGTTTCGCTATTGCAATGTGAAAGTACGCATCTTGGAGGTCCACCGAACACATCCAATCTCCGACTTTTAGATGTGGACATATTTGGTGAAGCGCCAACATACGGAACTTCTCCTTGACGATGACTTTGTTTAGGAGACGAAGGTCCAGAATCGGCCGAAACTTGTGCTCTTGATCTTTCTTGGGCACCAGGAAGTACCGGGAGTACACTCCTTTTCCGACCTGCGAAGGAGGAACCCTTTCTATGGCTTGTTTTTGCAGAAGGGCCCTCACCTCCTGTTGGAGCAGTTTTAAGTGATGAGGACGGGACCTCTTTGCCGGGATGTCTCTGGGACGCGCTCGAAAACGTAGCGCATATCCATGACGCAGTATATTCAGCACCCAGCGATCTTTTGTGATGCTGTCCCACTCTGCTAGATGTTGTGACGCACTTCCTCCCACTGGAGTGGGCAACGGCCGTAGAGGAAGCCACAGCTCATGACTTTCCTCCTCTTGTGGTAGTGGAGGACTGTTTCTGGTGTCTACCTCTGCCCCTGCCAGACTTTCCGCCTCGAAACTGGGTTTTCCCTTGGGGCTTGCTCTGAGACCACTGAGGGATTTGAACCCTCTGTTGAGGCCCCTTGCGTTGGGTGGGTCGAAAACGGCGCTTGAATTCCTTTTTCTTCTCCAAGCCCACGGCTTTGAGGGTGTCCAGCTCAGTTTTCATCCGCCCCATCTCCTCATCCGTGTGAGTGCCGAAGAGGGAGTTGCCAGAGAACGGGAGGTTTAAAATCCGTTGCTGTGCGTCTGGCTTGAGCCCTGTCAGACGCAACCAGGACGACCTCCTGGCGCAGACACCGTGTGTGTAAGAGTGGGCTGAGATTAGCGCACCATCCGCCGCTGTGCTAATCGACTGATTAGCCACCAGAGCCCCTTCAGTAACAATCTCCTCAAAGTCCTTTTGGTCCTCCTTGGGGAGCTTGGACTTGAAACGCTCCATCGAGTCCCAGAGAGCCCTGTCGTACCTGCCCAGAAGCGCCGCCGCGCTGGAGATTTTGAGGGCCGCCGCCGCAGAAGAGCAGGCCCTGCGTCCCCAAGAGTCCTGGGTTCTGCTCTCCTTATCTGGAGGGACGGAAGAGGAGGCCGACGCCGTCTGACCCTTTCTTGCAGCTGCCACTATGACAGAGTCCGCAGGTGGGTCTATCTTCACAAAGACGGGGTCAGAGGTAGCTGGCTTGTATTTTTTCAGGATACGAGCCGGAACGGCTTTGACGGTCGCCGGGGTGAGAAAGGTGTCCATGACTGGTTCCATGATTCCTGGGACCAAAGGCAGCAGCGGACGAGAGGCAGACTTTTGGTGAAGTGTTTCAAAAATCACCGACGTGGTGACTTGGGGGACTGACATCTCAATCCCCAGCTTCTGTGCTCCCCGCTGCAACACCTCCTGGTAGGTGTTGATGTCGTCTATGGGCGAGACCCTGGACACTGGGCTGCCCGAGAGCGTGGGTGAATAGTCCTTGATGGATGACCTGGAGGACGAGGAAGAGGACGATGATGGAGTCCTTCTCCTTTTCCGGCGATGATCACGAGCCCGTGACCCAGGTGAACGCTCCTCCCGTCTGGGGGAGCGCGATCTGCGTCGCCTGTCGTCCGGCGATCTCTGACGCGCTGGCCTGGGGGGACTAGCTCTGTCCACAGCCGCCACCAGCCGTTGCAGCGGAGAATCATGCACTGGACTGATGTATTCCCGCATCCTCCTTGTAGGCCCTGAGTCCTGCCAATGATGTGCTGGCAGCAGCCATCTGGGCGACAGATTAATTGTCTGAGTCTGAGGAGAAGACCTACGGGGTGGAACTGCAGGTTCTCGTGGAATTGCCGGTCGTGGAGAGGCCCCTGAGTGGGAGGAGGAATGGCGAGACGCCGACTCTGTCACCAGGACCACCGACCTGTCCGAGGCCTGTCTCGACGTCGAGCGCGGTCTTGACGTCGATCCGTGGTGTCGTCTCCTTTCTCGCCGGGACTCTCTCGACGTCGAACGACGCCTCGATGTGGACCGGCGGCCATGTTCAGTGGGCGAAGCATGCCGCCTCGACGTCGAACGGCGATGTGAAGCCGACGACGGAGGCCCTCTCTCCCTCGACGCCGAACGCCGCGGGGACGCCGGCGGAGATGCCGCCACTCTCGACGTCGACACAGATGCCAACCTCGACGCCGAACGCCGCTTGGAGGACGACGGCAGAGGATCCTGTTGTCTCGACGTCGAACGCCGATGGAGCCTCGACGACGGAGGGGATGGTGCCCTCGACGACGGAGGGGTGACACTCCTCGACGCCGGTCGTCGCCTGGTTGACGACGGCGGAGGGTCCATGCTCCTTGACGCCGATCGACGTCGAGATGTCGACGCCGGAGGGTCTCTGCTCCTCGACGGCGAACGCCGCTGGGTTGGCGACGGCGGAGGCTCTCTGCTCCTCGACGCCGATCGTCGCCTGGTTGACAACGGCGGAGGTTCCCTGCTCCTCGACGCCGATCGTCGCCGGGTTGTCGACGGCGGAGGGGTGGTGTCTCTCGACGCCGAACGTCGCCGGGTTGACGACGGCGGAGAGGCTCTGGATCTCGACGCCGATCGTCGCCGAGTTGACGATGGCGGTCTGGACTTCGACGTCGACGACGTACCTGCTCTCGATGGCGAGCCCGCTGTCGAAAGCCTCTTTTTCGAAACACGAAACACGACCTACCGGAACATCTTTTCTCAGCGCCGAGCCCGACGCTGAGGCGGAAGGACGAGAGGACTTGCTTCTATGCCTCTTGGAGCCCTTCCTCACCGGAGATCGGCCTCTGGATGGTTGTGCCAGGCCATAAACGCGAATTCGCTCTCTGTCCTTCAAAGTTCTTTTGGACAGGCTCTGGCAGTGAGTACATGTCTTGGAATCATGATCCTCCGGTAGACACAGGATACAGACCCTATGAGAGTCAGTCCTGGCCTTCTTCTTGCCACAGGCAGGGCAAGGATCGAAAAGAGAAGGCATTTTAAGATGGAAAAAATGCCCAAAAATGCCTAAAAAAGGCAGCCTCTTACTGACTTAGATGTAAAACGTCGAAGTAAGGGAAAAAACAGTTGAAAAACAGACAAAATTTTCTGACAAACTCAGAAAAAAGTGGAGCTCTGTTGCCAGGATCCTTCCAGAAGGAGCCGGAAAGAACAACTGACCTAACTGCCACCCCTGAGGCATGATGGGAAGGTGGGGGTCAGGTGTGCCTTAAAGGCACGGTGTCAGTTTTTTGCTATGCAGCTATGAGTTAGCTTTTCAGTCTTTTTAGACTGGGTATTTGCAATGCAGCCTGGGAGCTTCCTATGCTTTCAGTGTTTTCTAAGAATTTCTGCTGTTTTCTAAGCATTAAAACAGTTTCCAAACAAGTTATAATGTTGTTTCTCATGTTTATAATGCTAGTTTCTTGTGTAGTGGAAATTACTTACAGCATGGTTCAGCTCTAGGGTTTAGGGGCTGCAATTGCTTGTGTATACATATAGGTATATATGTATGGATATATATATGTGGGGCACATATAATATACTGATTCCGGGATCCCGCACATGGGCGGGAATATTCTAATGCTTATGACTATTGATGAGGATCCCCTGGAAGAGAAGTGGCCTTGCCCTGGGGGATGGGGTCCCTGGGGCCGCTTGGCCCCCCTCCCTTTAAAACAAAAAAAACCCAAATAAATGGCTGGGGAATGGGGTCCCCGAGGCCGAAATCAGCCTGGGGAGGGAGAGCCGCGTTGTGAAAGGGGACATGGCCTCTGACGATCTCTCAGAAAACCCACTACTTCTTTTTTGCATAATTTATGCATCACTTTATGCCTGAAAGGATATTTTTCTGACTTATACTGGGTGCTCCCTTGTGGCTGGACAAAGCTATACCTCTCTAAAGAGCTCTAAGTAGAGTGAAACACTGTGTCAGGGGTTGCTTTTACTTATTTCAGGTTGACTTGGTTGGTATTTTACCAATTCAAAGCTCTAATACTGTGCCTGGAGTGGTAAATTGCTTTTGTCATATTGCAGCTTGGCATGGACAGCACTGTGCTAGTATTATGCTTAAAGACTTTGCTGTAGTAATGGGAAAAGACTTTGTCCCTTTCTATCTCGGCGTGGATGGCACTGTGCTAATCCTATGCTTAAAGACTTTGATAGAAAAGCAGACATTTGAGGCGAGCAGATCTAGAATGTCGCTGGTGTTGAGAGCGCTCTGTACAGGAGCTGCTTTCCACCTAAACTTGAGAAATATCCAGAGTTCTCTGCTTCTTTTTTACATAATTTATGCGTCACTCTATGCCTGAAAGGGTATTGTTCTGACTTATACTGGGTGCTCCCTTGTGTCTGGACAAAGCTATACCTCTCTGAAGAGCTCTAAGTAGAGTGAAACACTGTGTCAGGGGTTGCTTTTACTCATTTCAGGTTGACTTGGTTGGTATTTTACCAATTCAAAGCTGTAATACTGTGCCTGGAGTGGTAAATGGCTTTTTTCATATTACAGCTCGGCATGGACAGCACTGTGCTAGTACTATGCTTAAAGACATTGCTGTAGTAATAGCAAAAGACTTTGTCCCTTTCTATTTCGGCGTGGATGGCACTGTGCTAATCCTATACTTAAAGACTTTGATAGAAAAGCAGACATTTGAGGTGAGCAGATCTAGAGTGCCGCTGGTGTTGAGAGTGCTCTATACAGGAGCTGCTTTCCACCTAAACTTGAGAACTGCTTTTTTTTTTGCATAATCTATGCGTCACACTATGCCTAAAAGGGTATTGTTCTGACACACACACACATATATATATATATATATTTTTTGTTTTGTTTTTTTTCACTGAAGAAACAAAGGTTACAGTAATGTTATAGTTGGGCACAGATTTCCCTCATACAAAACCAGTGAAATTCAGCAGTTATAGTTACCCGAGCTAACTATAACTTACGCACCTGCAATGCACTGCTTATGACCTCACATATTACATCACTCATGACATGGTCAGTGACATTACTGATGACATCTCAAATGACAAAAAAGAATAACTGGAGTGGGGCCATGTGGACCCCCTCTCGGCTGATTTTGGCTCCAGGGACACCATCTTCCGGCGCTAGGCCTCTGTTGTGGGTCCCTTAAGGCCCCTGCGGTCCCTGCTGGCTCACCACCTCCTGCGGAAGCCAGCATTGCTTTTGCACATAGAGAGCTGCTAACATGCAGCTCCCTCTGTGTAAGAGCAATTGTGCTCCGCTTTGAGCCAGCGAGAACAAAATGCTCTTGCCTGCTCAAAGCGGAGCACCATTCGCTAAGGCTTGACGAGAGCGGGAAAGCTCCCACCAAGCCATAGCAAACAGCTGTGTCCTGGGGGTGGGCCCCCGGGACATAGAGGGAGCCGGCTCTGGAGGGTGGCGTTTCCCAGGGCCATCTTTGGCTCCAGGAGAGCGGCCGCCCGGTTCCCCTTCTTTGTTTCATTTTGGTCCGGGGAGGTGGTGGTCTCTGGGGCCTTCTGGGGGGCTGGGCGGGCCCCTGCACAGTTACTGCTGTTTGCCCCAGGGAGGTGGTGGTCCCCAGGGCTGCGGGGTGCGCCACGTGCGCATAGTTGTTATTGCTTACCTAGAGAGGTAGCGGTCCCCAGGGCTGTGGGGGGGCAGGTGGGCACAGCATAGTTACTGTTTGCCATGGGGAGGGGGTGGTCCCCGGGGCTGTTGGTGGGCAGGGCAGGCCTCCGGCATAGTTACTATTGTTTGCTCTAGGGAGGTGTTAGTCCCCGGGATTGCAGGGGGTCTGCACGGCCCTCACTCATTTCCATTAAAGCTCCGGGGAGTTAGCTACTATAAACCCTAGGAGGGGGCCCTGTCTGCCCCCTCCTTTTTCTGCCCCCGGGACCTGACTCACCCAAGGGCCAAATAAAATATAAGCGCGGGAGAACGCGTTTAAAAAAAAAAAAAATTCAGATCCATCCATGGATTTTTCTGAGATTTATTTTTTTTTTAAATTCTTTTTGGAGCCATGACGGGGTCTCTGGGAGACCACCGCCAAGGGCTCAGGGTGTCCCTACCCAGGCTCCTTTTCATTTTTAAAATTTTTTTTTTTTGTAGGACTCCGCTTCAAGCAGAGTCCCAAGAAGTTTGCCAACACTTCCTGGTTGAAATGCTGGCAGCCCATCAAATTTCAATAGGATCCGCGAGTCCACTTCAAGGACTCGCGTGCCCAGATAGCTATAGTTTCTAAACTTAAATATCTCTGAAACTACAGAACGGATTTACACCAAATCACAAAAGGCACACTTTCTAGACCAATTTTTCGCTTTCTGCTAAGTGTGGTGTAATTCCGTTCAGCGGTTCGGGCTGTAGTCCTGTTAAAAAAATGAAAAATCCCAATAGACATAATATGGGGACACGCGTTTTGGGACTGCCTTTTTTTTCTTGGCCCCCGCTCGTCGTGGTATAAGTCTGTGAAGTCAACTATAGTAAAACTTTGCATACACATAGGAACTTGCCTTCACACTATTTTTGTCCTCGATATTCTTGATGGTATATTTTGGCCAAACAAAATTTTGGACCCGATATTTTGTTCAAACACCGTTTGTCACTGTTACTAGGATCCTTACACTGTTTGTCCATGTGAATCAGGCACATCAGTGCTATTGCAGGTCTATTCATGTGACTAAATCTTTGCATGCTATCTCAAGTCTGTCTATGTTTTCAGGCTCCTTACTCTGCCCATGTGTCATAAGCAGATGAGGGTATCACTAATCGGTCCATCTAAATGAAGCCCCTCATAGTGTCACAAGTCTGTCCATGTTCCCTGGCTCCTCACATATTGTTCATCCATGTTCCCATTCTACTAACTCTGGCTCATCAATTTTCCAAACTTTTAAAGATGTCTCTGTCTTTGGGTTCCTCAGTCTGTCTATTCATGTAGCCCAAGCTCCTCGCGATGTGAATGCTCCCATGCTCCTCTCTCTGTCTGATAATATGGCCCAAGCTCTTCACTTTAGCCCAAGCTCTTCACACTGTCCGCCTATGTCCCCAGGCTCCTTAGACTGGATGTGTGATCCAAACATTTGACATTTTTTTCTACTCTATCCTCTCCACTGTCTGGCTGAGGGCCCCAAACCTGCCTGGGCAGAATCTGTGGAAGGAATGAGTAAGTGAATTTCACCCAACTCTCCAAGTCCTGCAGAGAGAAGTGGGCCTACTCCCCTCCTAGCTGGACAGCACTGGTGGCAGCCCAAGAGGTGCACTGGCAGGAAGGATGCTGCAAGCTAGATAATACCAACAATGCATTTGGGGATGGCTGTCGCACTTCGGTTTGCTCCAGCTAGTACCGGCCCGGACGCCCCTTCATGTGCTGCTGTTACATTCTCTAGTAAAATATGTCACCAAGATAAAGCCAGAATGAATTGACTGAGTTACATTGGGAAAAACTTTCTGCAGGTTCACAAGGACAAGAAGATGCTAGGGAAAGGCTGAAGTCATACATGGTTAGGGTGAAGCTCATTTCCAGGACCGAAGGTTAACTTGAGGTGATGTATAAGCGAGTGTAGTGACTATCCATGTGAGTCTTCAGATCTGTCGTGGAGCTTACATTTAGCCTCACTTTGAGCTTTTCATTTTTAACTTAGCATCTTTTTCTAATGGTTGTTTACATATGCTTTTCCCTAAAGTGAGAACGTGCCATGCATACGTTTATTTCTGATATACATTTACGGCCTGTAGTTTGCACAATCAGTTCCAGGGACACACATTTCCGAATACAATGCTTTGTTTTATTTTCTGCACTCGTAGGAGACTACTCTTCAGACTATTTAAAAACTTTGTTCTGCACCTCTGGCAGAGTTTGATAAGATTCTTGTTGTAGGAAAGTGCCCCTTTTTGACATGGTATCCCCCACTTTTTGCCTGGTACATGATGTGATTTTGACTGGAAGTGCACTGGGTACCTGCTAACCAGATCCCTAGTGCCAGACCTTTAGCACACACTGTAAGTCCCTAGTAAATGGTACCCTGGTACCTAGAGACGGAGGTACTAAAGAGGGTCCCTTAGGGATGCAGCACAAATTGTGCCACCCTAAGGGACCCCTCACAAAGCACATGCAAGACTGCCCTTGCAAGCTGCATGTCTTGGTGCAGACAAAATGAAAACACAACATTTCACATCCCTATGTGCCATGTCCCCTACCACTGCATATGATATTTGTAAGTCACCCCTACAGCAGGCCTGACAGCCCTAAGGCAGGGTTCTTAATATTATATATGAAACAATACATGCATGAGCAGATATGCCCCAGTGCTGGTCAGCCCTATTGCTGCCAGTGCAAGTGAGCAGTGAAGCCATCTTAAATCATGTATGGACTCTGGTGAAGATGAGTTCCCCAGCTACATGATGGCGTCACTGAAAATAGGGATGTTTGGTACCAAATATCACGTCTAGATAAACCCACACTGATGCCAGTGTTCGATTTATCAAAATATGATCTCAGAGGGCACCTTAAAAGTGCCCCCTGAAAACCTACCAGCCTCTGGTGTGCTTCCTGACTGTATTCTGCCAGCCTGTCACCTGAGACAAGTTTCTGACCTCCTAGGGGAAGAGCCTTTTGCTTTCAGAAGGTCAGGAACAAAAGCCTGTCCGGGAAGACGGTGTAACATCCCCAACCCACAGGATGACCTGCTGATTAGCCTCCTTGGGCTGACAAGCTTCAAAAGAAGCCGCCGCCTTTGAAGTGTGAATCTGGCTACCCACGCAGGAAAGGAAGCCACCACCAGTCCAGAGCCCCCTTAGCACCTAGACGGGGGGAAAATTAACTAGTCAGTTAGGCGTGCCACCCCTGACTAGTACGACTTCTAAGGTGAGCTAACTGTGAGGTGGACACAAGTTTTCAGAGGTAGCCATCTTGGTGATGGCTTACCTAATTCTGGGAAAGGTCTATGCCCACTTCCCACAGGAAGGGGTCATATAGGGGGTGTAGTGACTCCAAGGGTCAGTATCCCTTTGGCTACTACCCTACACTCCCCCAATGCCCCTAAATGCAGTATTTAGGGAAGTCCCTGGCACCAGAGAAGCAGATCCTGCTGACTGAAGAAGAAGGACACAAAGAGCCACAAAGAGCAGGAAGAGGATGTGTAGCTGACCTGGCACCAACCCTGCCGGCCTGCCTTTTGTCTCCGACTCTAGCACCAAAGTCGTCTCGTCCTGCAGCTACACTCCAGAAAAGCGGGAGGCCTGCCTGCCTATGACAAAGAACCCAGAACTTCCTTGGATTGGTGGAACTAGTCCCCTGCACATCGCAGGCCAAGTCCAAAGCAACAACAAAGTGCTCGCCGCTAGGTCAATCAAGGTGGTGAACCACAGCAAAGTGGCAAAAGCACACCAAAGGTGGTAGCAGGCTCTCACCAATATTCCGAGCCCCTACCTCACTCCCAACGACCTCCAGCCTTTGAGGTCCCTTGCAACTTAATTTGCTGCAGCCATGCTTTGCTGGTAGCCAGACCAGCTACTGACCCAGTCAGTCTTTGCTCCCAAAAGAGGGCACTCCACAGCACCTGCATACGACATCAGAAATGACCCTGCTCCTGTGATTTGCATCTCCTGTTTGGTGGCAGCGACTGTGTGGCAGAAACCATCTTAGTACGACCTCCATTCATTGACGGACCAACCAAGCCTATCTTTGGCACCCCCGGTGACAGACATTTACAAGTGTCCCTGCATCCAGAGTCCCTGGGCAAGGTAATCAAGAACTGCCTGTTCCATTTGGGTTATGGGACCCCAAAGTCCTCTGCTCTGAAAGAGCAGAAACAAAATCTGACCCCAAGCGACCGTTCGCACAAAACTTGCAAAAGCCTGTGTGCTTTTCCCACTGACCGTGATGGTCTTTGATTAACGGTCCTGCCCGTCACCCGATTTCCACCATTGCTTGCAATACTAAATTGTTTGACGGTAACGCAGGTTACCAACGTGTATTCTGCATTGATCACCACTGTAACTACTTGACGGTGTTTAAGCATTTTCTTCTGCAACTGTTTTCTACTGTATTTCCGAAACACACTTGCCTGATCATATTGATTTTGGTGCCTAAAACATGTATTTTATAAATTGGTGTGGCATTCCTTCTTGAGTCCTGTTGTCATTGCTACCCATTGTGTGTATTTGCAAATGCCTTACACTCCTATGTGTTAAGCCTAAGGTTGCTCAACCACACTACCCCCTAATAGAGCACTTTGGGATTGCATTGCAAGCCCTGTCCACTAGTAAGGGAACCCCTTAACTCTTTACATGGTATATCAGATTATTGATATATCACATAAAGCCAGCTTTCTACAGTTGATCTGGGATTTATAAGCGTCCATGCTACAGTCAGCGAGAGGCTCACTTCCCACCGGAATTATCATGGAAGCTGCCTGTGAGCTGTGACTGAGATGAAGTTCTGTGGTCCCCGACCTTCATACTGAGAAGAAAGATAGCTGTGCAGGCTTGCACACTCAAAACAGGGTGCATTAATTAATGAACTAAGGCTGGCTTCTTGACACACGGTACCAGGTATGGGGTTAGGTCATTCCAACAGGACTGGCAGTAGGGTACTCCTGATATGCTAGAGTAGAGATATTACGATACATAGGAGTAACCTTAGTAATATTATTAATTATTTGTGTTTTTCACCATTCTAATAATGCTTAGAACAATGATGTATCTCATCTTTCCAATAATTTCAGTTCATGTTTGATTTACAAAGATTACAGCTTTTCGAAAAACATTTGAACATGTATTATCATATCTTGTCTTTATGACACCTTGGGCATGCAGAAGTGACAAACGAAAGGATTAGGTCTGTTTCCACGAATTCCTTAGGAATCTGAGTGGTCATGTTCAAGGTTACCAACAATATCTATAACTTTGCAAGTTTAGGGGTTTAGATGTGGTACTGTGAGCTAGCCAAACAAACCAACATTTACTGATTATATAGAAAGACTCAGTCTCTATATTATGAAGTTGTGTTGATCTGAATACACAGTCCTACTAAATGCGTAGGAACTGTATAACAGATCACTTCTTTAGATGACTAGCACAGCAAACGTGCCAAAGTCTACCTACACCTACATTGTGTCTTCTGAAGTTGATGTCTTTTCTGAGTTCCCACCTTTGCTAAAAAATAAAGCTGAATGTGTTTGTGCTGATGAAGAAATAGTGTGCGGTGTCCTCCAACAGGTTCTACCCTGCGCCAGGGTGTGTTTAAGAACTTCTTTCAGGAATTAAGGTGTTGAGGTTTGTGGACAGTGGTATGGGACAGGAGCACTTCACCTTTTTTCAGGAATTAAGACATTGAGGATTGTGGACAGTGGTATGGGACAGAAGTACTGCACCTTCTTTCAGGAATTAAGGTGCTGAGGTTTGTGGACAGTGGAATGGGACAGGAGCAATGCACCGTTCAGGAATTAGGGTGCTATGGTTTGTGGACAGTAGTATGAGGCAGGACCATGGTACTTCTTTTCAGGAATTAAGACCCTGAGGTTTATGGACAGTGGTATGTGGTTGGACCACTTTACGTTCTATCAGGAATTAAGGGGTTGAGCTTTGTGACTGTGGTATGGGACAGGAGCACTGCACCTTCCATCAGGAATTAAGATGCCACGGCATTTGCACAATGGTATGGGACAGGAGCACTGCTTCTTCTTTCAGGACTTAAGGCGCTGAGACTCATGGACAGTGGTATAGGACAAGAGGACACATCCCATTGGTTTTGGACCTATGAGAATGAATGACTGAATGGAAGGTTTTGCAGATAAAGAAGCAGTTGCCCGACACCAGGGCGTCCAATCATTGAGTAAACCACAGGAAAGTGAAAGCTTAGTAATGAGTGAAGACACGGATTTCCAATTGCTTACAGAAGACAAATTCAGAAGTTGCTCTACAAATTCTTACCAGACGTTTCAGTACTTGGCTACCAGTTATGCGAAGAATCTGCCTCCCATTCTGGCTCGATGAACGTGAAAAACTTGTATTAAATGTACCTTTTCCTATCTGCGTGCCATTAAGGCTGCACCATATCCTAGATAAATCTGGGGCCAGTCTTGGCTTGGGATCTACATCCTAAAAACAGGACTTTACATTTAATTATACTCTGAAACTGCAGTCAGTGAGGGATTTGAGGTGATAGGACACTAGAGTGCGTCATGTGGTGGATGTGTTCTGTGTGACCTGTAGGTATGTTGCACATTTTGTAAGGCCCTGTAAATAGAATTCAGGAAATCCAGTTGTGCTGCGATTTGTGAATGGACAAGAATCTTTCTGACAGAAAGGGGAAGGAGACTGAGGATTCTGTACAGAGATTTTAGCAGTCTAAAACTGGTCCCTGAAACCAAGACTATCTGGGGATTAAAAGTAAGATCTTGATCAATTTAAGATCCTAGATTCTTAATACCAAAGTGGCTGGAGCGGACCCTGGACCAAGTTCAGAGGGCTACCGGACAGCATCATTTGCCAGGCTGACTTTGCTGAAAATAAGTAGCTTAGTCTTGTTCAAGTTAAGTTTAAGACAGCTTTGGTGCAACTAAGCCAGGGGTATAATGAAGGACCCTGCAGCCCCTTTAGCTCAGGGGGGGAGGGGACATTTAAAGGGCTCCGAACCCTTTAGGGAACCCCCATTCAACCCAAGGCCAATAGATATCTGTGAGTTATGGGAGACTCAGGAGCTCCTCTTCACAAGCTGCAGGGGAAAGGGGGGGGCATGATTTTACGTGGCACCACTAATCCACTCTGCATTGGGTAAGAGACAGTGTTTAAATTTAGATTAAATTGTGGTAAGATTGTCTTCGATAGAGAGTATCACGTGCACATGGTAAGATGCAAAAACCTAACAATCATACTAATTGAGCCACAGCAGCCCTGTGCATGTTAAACACTGTGAGGCTGCTGGGCGAGCCCTGTGGACAGCCACATTTTAATGGATACGAAGCAGATTGGAAAGTTGAAAGTAAGAATGATTGTGATCTGTTGCAGAGGAACAAAGACAGCCACCTTAAAGTTTGGTTATGGCATTCCAGACATTGGTGTGTTGAATCAGAAAATAAATCAGGCCTATAGTCTGGTTCTCTTGTTAACTGTTCTAATTCCCTTGGAACAGGTCTGGGCTAAACAAACCTACACAAAAAAAGTGTGATGAGGTAGGAACGTGCCTCTTTTGACATGGTTAGCCCTCCACTTTTTGCCTGATGTCTGATGTAATTTTGAACTGTAAGTGCACTAGGTCTCTGCTAAACAGGTTTCCAGTGCCATATCTCCTCTCCCTAAAACTGTACCACGATTTGCATAACTTCTGTTTCATCTGTGGGCCCCAGTAAATGGTACCCCTGGTGCCCAGGACTTGGGCGCAGAAGGAGGTATCCTAGAGACCCCTCACCTGTATCAGGCGGTGCTGCTGTCACAGGCTGCAAGTCCAGGTGCAGGAAAAACTGAAGGGTTGACATGGCACATAGCCCTGGGCGCCATGCCACCTTTACACTGCATAAGGTCTAGGTAAGCAACTCTTAAGGCAGGCCTTGAGCCCTAAGGCAGGGTGCACTATATCCTATGTGTGGGCATATCAGCAGGAGCAAATATGCCCCTACAATGTCCAGTCTATTCTGCGGTATTGTAAGTGAACAGAGAAGCCATAAAGAGTACATGGGCTGGATACTTGTCAATACGAGTTTCCTAGCTCCATAGTGGCTTCACTGATTTCAAAGATGTTTGGTATTACATTCACACAGGAGACCCTTTCAGAGGGTCCGCTTAAACCTTACCAGCCATTGATGTGGTCCCTGTCTAGTTTTTTAGGCAGCCTGCCATCACCAGACATATTTTTGGTCCCCATCACTCTCCGGATCCAGAGACAAAGTCCGCTCTGGGCAGAGGTGGTCACCCCTTCCCCCCTTACAGGTTCTGCCTCTGCAGAAGCAAGAACTTCAAAGGACATGCCTCCTTTGAACCCTGTCCCCAGCCTCTGCTGTTAGAAGCAGATGGCCACCCCCAGTCCTGCTCCCCTTTTGGCGAGAGGACTGGCAGTAGAATGAGGTTAAATGGGAAGTGGATCTACCTCCCCTGTACCACCCCTCAGGTGAGACAGACGAGGTAGACCACACTCTTCACTATCCGCCATCTTGAGGATGGAGATAGTAGCCAATTAGAAATCAGCGTATGCCCCCCCCCCATTGGGGTAAGCATAAAGAGAGTGTAGACACCCTACAGGTAGATAGCCCATTGGCTACTACCTGACCTCCCCTAAAAACGCCCCTAAATTAAATATTTAGGTGGCCCCCTGAGAACCTGACTTCATATTCGACGGACACAGCAAAACGACGAAGAAGACTGCTGTGGTTCAAAACCCGATGCACAAGAATTTGGCACAAACCCCCGCCGCTGCAAAGGACCCAACAGTTACAACCTTCTGACTCTCCTGAAACCTGTGAGGCCTCCAAGAAACCCCAGAGCCATCCAGCCTTCTGCAAATTGCCAAGAACCTACCTTTGGGCTAGAGGATCTAGTACCCGCGTCCGCCTGTAAAGAAACCACTGTCGTCGAGGATCGGCACACTCTGTGTAGACGCGACTCACCACTGAAAAAAACCCTTGCAGCTTCCCAGGTATGTTAGTTCACCAGTTTAGTGGAATCGACCCCTGTACGCCTCTATCAACTCGAGGGATCCTCTCAGCACAGCGACCGACACTGGAACCAACCCCGCTCTAGAGAGCCCATACCCTCTTGCCAGTGGCGTTTATGTTATAAAGCGGGAAAGTTGGCACGACCGCCTCCTCCGGGGTAGTCTGCCCTGCATCACATCTGTCACCTGACCGCTGCCGGTGATCTCCGAAATCAGCACCCATGACCCCAGGTACCTCCGATCCAGGTCCAGTCCAACGGCCTCTGGTACCTGAGTCCTGGGCCCCCAAATTCCTGCACGCTGGCCAAGATCACCTTTGAGCTTCCAAGGCACCGTGGTCATCTGAAACTCCTTGGTAGAGTCGTCCTTCCAGCAACCGTGAAGGTAACTGAGTTGGCGAACCTCCCCACTAAGACTACACAGCTGGGTTGGCAGTGTTCCGAAACTATTGACTTCCAGTAACCTGCTGTCGGCAACCGCAACGGTAACCGGGTTGGCGGCAGACAAAACTCCATTACAATAATACTATACAGAACTCCTTTACAACTATACCATTCCATTGCGCTCGCAGTATCTAGGTCCACAACCACCGAGGGCCTAGATACAGAAAGTACTGCGTACTTTGAACTGCACTGCATTTCTTTCAAGTAATCCAAGCATACAAAAGTATTTATTAAAGTATTGAAACTGTGCTAAGTATATTTCCGATTTAAAGTCTTGCTTCCCAAAACATATATAAAGATTTTTGTTAATTTTATACTACACTAGTCATGGATTTATTCTTGAGTGTGTGTCTCATGTATTGCCTCTGTGAGTACAACAAATGCTTAACACTGCCTTCTGATAAGCGTATCTGCTCACCCACACTACCACAAAAAGAGAGTTAGTATTATCTACTTGCTGCCGGCATCTTCCTCTGGGGATCTTGTGCACTCTTTACATAGTGTACTGCATTCCAGTGCCCTGTACAGAGAGGTTGTATCTTACAGATGAGTATTTAATCAATTGACCAATGGAGGGTACATTTTAGGTATTTAGGGACTGAAGAGAGCATATTTAGTCCCAGTGTTTCCAATACATTGCATATACTTAGTGTCTGCCTTGTGCCAGCCCCTTGCTCATAATTGGATGGCTTTCTTGTCTTTCTTATTTCCCTGCCCCTGATTCAATGACTTTCCTCACTATTAATGTGCTTATCCCATCCACGATCATTTTGATCTCCTATTGCTTTGATTGGATAATGTTATTTTCCACTGCTGATGTCAAACAGAAGATTCTAGTGCATATCAGGGATTATTTTCTTCCTCACTATCTCTCACCCTGCTTCTCCTCCTCCCACTCCACTTCCGTTTTGACCCAACCCACATCCTTAACTCCTCAACCCAACAGCTGCTTCACCCTCAGCCCCATTAGGCTCTTTGTGCTTTGACTGCCGTCCGTAATACAAAAACAACAGTTGATGGACAGAATGCAGAACAATGTCATACATTCACCCCAGTACAGAGATCTGGGCCTAAATCCATCATTTCTTTGCTCACCATGCCGTTCCAGTTTGAACCCAGCCATATGCAAATCAGTCTTGACCCTGTGCCTCATGGGAACAGTCCAGCCCGAACTGCCAAGCCAGGTCCTCCCTGGACTGGAAACAAGCATCCTAGGACCGGTTTCGGGGTTTCACCCCTCTTCAGGCAGGATAGCTTGATTCCAGTGGCATGGAGAGCACGGACCCACGTCTGGGCATACCCTTCCCACTCGGGGTGAAAAAAAAGAAAAAAAAAGTTGATGGACAGAATGCAGAACAATGTCATACATTCACCCCAGTACAGAGATCTGGGCCTAAATACAGCGTCCGTGGCGCTACCAGAGAGTAGCCATCTTACAATGGTTTTTAAGGCATTTCATGATAGCTTAGCATGCACAGTGGGCATATTTCACAGTTTTTTGTTAATGCTTTAACAAAATATATACAAAAGACATTTGATTGATACTAGTCCAGATGAGGGTGCATCCACGGCAACTACGTTGTGGAATGTATGATATTAAAGTATTAATAGAATACATTCAAAGATGACCGCTATTGATGCACGCACATCCACATTGACCATTTTGGCATAGATGGTGCTTAACCCTGAGACTTGCCCTAAGAGCAAACAATCATTGGCATAGCCCAAAGTTTTCACAGCTGAGACTTATTGACTTTAGCAATGATTGTTATAACTGTCTCAAGGATGGGTCCATTCCAAGACTACACATAGACATGCAGATGTGATGCCATGTTTCAGGAGTAGTATGTTCCCGGACCAATCTTGCCTACTCATTTACCCACCTTATCCCTTCAGAAGAAGAGACCTTAAAAAAGAGAGAGAAGCAATGACACATACCATGTGGTGGTAGCACAGCTGCAGATGGCCTAATCATGGACTGTTACTCCTTTGGTGCATGGGAGCCTGGCTCCATGGCTGCATAGTCAATGGGTAGCATTAGCAGCTGCTTTCACCGTGACCCCAACAGTGAGACTTTCTTCTATGCAGTGCAGCAGTTTACTTAATTCCAGTAAGTTACATACACCCCCCCACAACATGTACCTCCCCTTCACAAGTGACCATTTCACAAATGCCAAAAACGTGTCTTCATACGGGATGGTCAGTATTTTACCTTTCATGAACTCTTCCTCGCTCATCACCCAAAGTGACCGTCACAGTGCAGTTACGGTTCAAATCAAAGTTCTGGTTGTAGACGTGGTAGTCTGGGGTCACCCAGCCAACCCACACTGAGGAGAGGTTCTGGCCAGCAAAGACCCGTACTGAATAATGGTAAGACTGAAATAGAAAATAATTCATCCACTCATTTGTTGAGAATTGTTTAACGTTTAATGCAATCACTGAAGAACAGCACCTGAATGTGGCCATGTCGAGTCCGTAAAATGCTGTAAAAGTACTTTCCCATTTGCTAGCCTCAATGGAGGACCACACACACTTCCTAGAGCTTTATGGATTTGCTCACACTAGGTCAAAGTCTAACATGACTCACTAATCTATATACAGACAGTAATAAGATTTCTTCACAGCCTGCTTTACCCAAGTTGATGTAGTTCCCATCATAGCTTACGTCATCCATCACTTTCATTAAGTCAATGATCATATCATTAATGGTTTTCCAAATCACTAATAATCTTTTACATATTCAGCATTTAAAAAGTCCTTGATTGGGAGTAACACTCTTATCACTTGCTAATAAGTATATCTTTTTAGAACTAACTTTAATTTAGGTGTAACATGTGTGCACAGAGGCATGCAGTGAAGCTCAGTGATCCTTACCGTTGAGGTGTGTGTTGGCATTTCTTGTATCTGGTTTCTGAGAAAGAAAAAGAAAGTGGTTTATTCATCTCACTGAAGAGGACCCCTTCCAAAGAGAATGAATGCGTAAGCCTGGAGTACCAAATGATGGTCAAAGAGTGCAAGATCTTTTCCAGATTTTCAGGATTACCACTGACTATGTAAATTATTCCAATTTAGATCCATTTTATTTCATTTGTTCCATGAGGTTAGGCTGAAAATATGGTATGGTTCTGTCCCTCGTGGATGAAATGTTTGACACATCTGCAGTTAAGCAATAGGCTAATGATCCATGCTGTTGACTGTTCTTGGAACCCCCTAGTATTAAACAATCAAGCTGAAATAATGGAGCATCCCCTCCTACCTTTTGAAGAAGGCATCGTCGGAGTAGAAGGCTGAGTAGAACTCTACAGGCATGCTCAGGCGGCAGTAGATCATGTCTGCATTGCTGTTCTGTGTGCCAAAGGTTTTGTGTACTACTTTTAGGCACGGAGGGCTGTCAATGGTGCCATCAATTCGTGTAACCTGAAAAGAGATGATGTATGAGTAGGTGCTAATATAAAACGCCAACCAAAGGAGCTGCAAATCAGGTGGGAAGGGGGTGGCGTGCTCTATGTTTAGGGGTCAGCGAGATAAGGCAAGGCTAAACATTGACAAGGTGACATCAAAGCGTAATCAATTTGAATAGAGTTCTTTTAAAGAAGTTATTATAACGCAGATGTGCTCTAGAGTGAGGCATCAGTAAAATTAACACTAATGGGGCATTAACATAGCGGTAAACAATAAAGAGGTCTGATTAGGATTAATGGGGGTAATAGATAGTAAAGTTAATTGAGAGGTACTATTTAATGAGGCATGGTTGAAATTAAGATTAATAGAAGAAATAGCACCTGTTATCAGCACCTATAGACCACCTAAAGGTAGAGTGTGATTTAAAATGGTAGTGTTAATTGTTATTGATATTATCATAATCATATCATTAGGCCTCGGTTACATCATCATGAATTTAAATGTACTATGTAAGCAAAAATTGCTTTACAATAACATTAAGAACCAGGACCACTGCAGTAGTAACATTAATGGGGTGCTCCAGAGTTAGGCCTGATTCAGCATTGGTAGTAATGAAAAAGCACTATCTGTCCACGGCTAGTTTATCAAACATTAATGCCCTTTGGCTCCCTTTCAGGGGCACTAGCTTGCAGGAACATCTCCCTATTTCTCAATAGATCACTTGGCCTAAGCCATGTAGGAAAAGCCTTACAGAGGCATTTGTGAACCTATTATGCTGCCTTGACTGATCTCATTTGTGTTCAGTCTCACCTCAATATGAGGATGATCTTTGGGTACTTTGACAAAAGAGGGTAGGCGTTTGCTGAACCACATAGCCACGTCCCGGTTCATGTTCACAGCGAATGGCTCAAAGCCCTCCTGAAGGCCACACATGGTGTAATACTTGAAGGTGCTGGCATCCTTCCCTAGGTTCATGCGGCCGATCTGAGACAAGCCTAGCGAGCAAATAGGGACAAAACCTGGAAGAAAACAAAGGAGGCATTCAGTGATCAATGACAAGATGCAACTCAAGAGTGACCAATTTACTGACATCTTTTGGAATCATCTCTTACCAGAGCTTGAATTTCTAATATCAAACAGTTTGATTTTTATATAAAAATATCCATACATGAGTGAGGAATTATCATACTAATTTGAAACTCGCAACTCAAAATATTACTCTTTAATTATTTGCAGTTTCTAAGTTCAGAGACAAGCCATTGCCCTGGCATTGAGACTGTGTTCCTTGAGGCAGAAATGTACTCTCACTGGCAATTAAACCCTGTGTTTGTGGATTGTGATTACCTGTTCTACAAGACCGATTAGCGCAGAATGGTAACTCTGAAGAATAAGAAGCGCTTCAGTCATTGAAGGTGAGAAGGGAACCCAGTAAGTCCTGAAGACAGAATCCAGAAACGGACACTGAGCCATAAATACATACCAAGTGCACAGACTTAATAATTGGATGAGCCTGGTGCAGACCGGATTGTGAAAGACAGAGCCACAGTTTCAAACACCTGCAGCCAGTTGCAGTGTGTATTGTACCTGCTGACAGGGGGATGCCGCTGGACCCCTTTGATCCCTGCATTCTCCTCCACAAGGCTCTACACAACCAAGGACCTGCCTACATTAACCACTGCCAGAACTTCCACAAACCGTCAAAGACTACACTCTCCCTCCCTTTCACTTGCCCATACTCCCTTCTCCCTGCATCTACCGAAGCAGAAGTGAAGGACGCTCCTCTTCCTACATCGCAGCAAAGACCTGAAACAGCCTTCCCACGCACCTCCAGACCATCACCTTACTTCCGGAATTCCGAATGGCCCTCAAGACCTGGCTTTTCGAATAAGCCACCGAGACCTGCAAGCACCTGGATACCCTATTGGGTGATTAGCTACACTTTATAAATCTTGATTGATTGATTGGGGGATACTCAGGGATGCACTGACTGTGCACCCCCCAACAGCTCCTCTTGGCCCACATCTATAATATGGAGCGTTTGCAAATACAAAGATTTCCTCATTTCCATGTGGTAATGCACACTCATCTGCAGCCATTTCTACAACAATGGGTCCCAGGGTGTGCAAGAAGTGTGCGAAACACTCACTGCACCCCCGGGCACTTTTTTTGAATAAGGCCCCAGAACCTTTTATTGTTCTTTGTCTTGTATCGAGCAGGAGTATAAAATTAAAAGAGTTTCATCAACATGAAGCAGAGAGTAGATGGGTGGGCAATCCCTTCTAAGGAAAAGAAGGCTACACCAGGAAGGCTGTAAGTTACCTGGAGACATTCTACTCCATCTAAAAGAGTACATAATTAAGGGGATGACCCAAGCCTCATAGATCACACTTAAAATAGAAAAGTAAATATAGTGTTCTACTAGCCACAATGAACCTAAAACTGAAAATATTCATCAAAAGAAGTGCTCACAGCTTTTTACAAGTGCCCACAGAGTTATAAAGCCACTTATTTATATATTTATTTTTGCTCTTTTCTATAGTGCTAAATATTACCTCCATACCAAAAGGTTGCTTAAATGGGCAAGACATTGGATTAAACAGTAGATTGCTCTCTGATTGATGAGTACAGTTCTCCAGGGAGGGTTGGGGGGTGTTCCCAGTCCATTTGCCTAGACACAAAGGATGTGTCATAGGTCTTCTTTCTAGAAAACTCTCGAAGCATTGAGAAGCAGGATAGGCTACTAGTACTAACAGCTATAAGAAACTAGGCCTTTCCTACTTTCAATAGACAGACAAATATAATGCCACAAATTCCCATCCCAGGCTTCTTTATGGCTGCATTCTCATGTGAAAAGAAGCTTAGCTGAGCTGTGGTCCTGGCCATGTCTATAAAGCAGCTATTTAACCCCCCACCCTCTACATATAAGCCATGAAAGCCACAAATGCCCATGAACATCCAGATTTTTGAGAATCCTTTACTGAATGCGACTTGGGACACTCCAAAAAGAGCAAACTTAGGAAAAGAGAAGCTTAGGCTTGTTTGCCGTTTGTCCTGCTGTGTTTTTTGGGTTCCTGCTGGGACCAAGTGGCTGAGGACCGTTAGTACTAGGTGCTAAGTAATAGAAAAATGTAATGGCGGAGTGATATTTGTAGCAGAGTGGAGCACTTAAGAGGGAGACAGATAATCGTGTTGTTTGATCATTCACCAGTCAATGGCAAAAAACATCACATGTAGAGGCATGGTTCTGGGCTAATCAACCTTGTAGAACACTGCAAATTGTGGGTGTACAAATATTAAAGCATTTGCAATGCAACAGGGAAGGTTCATGTTTGTTTTGTCATGGTTTTTGCAAAACTTTATTGTTGTGGAAGCTGCCATCCCTCATCAATCTAGAAAAGAACACGGGCTAAAAGTACAGTGAACTACTTTGTGTGTGGATGTGCTCTTTCTCAAAGGGCAGAATTGCACTACTCAGTAGGAGGTTAGACGGCGGTTAAAGTGGGCTGAACCACTTCCCCATACTGTAGTCTGTAATAGGCAGGAGAAAAATGTGACTGACTCATCAACAGACCAGTGAATCAAGAGGGTTGACTGAAAGCCTATATAAGATATTGTAAATATACATTTAGTAAAATCAAAAGGTTTTGGCTAACACCATACCAAAAAAGGGTACCTTTCATTCCTTTAACAAATGTGAATTTGGAATACAAAGAACAAACAAAACCATGATTTAAAGAGAAAAACAGAAAAGTGGCCTTCCTTCAAGAAAGGGGCTATGAAAGCTGTTAAATACCCCAAGACTTATACATTCATAGTTTTCTTTTTAGCTAGCTCCAGGTGCTTTAATTTCCTGATTTTCACCCTCTCTCTTCTTCCACAAAACTTGGATACTTTTGGTGGATAAGAGAAACACAAGTGGGAGAGAGCTGGAAAACACACACACACTGATGGAGTGCTTAACCAAAATGAAAAAAAAGTAGTTTCCTAATGGTGAACAGTGGGATAACACAAGTCAGCCAGTAGAAAGGATGGTAAAGAGTCTGTGCTCCAAGGGAGGGACAGACACAAGATGGGTTAGGAAAGCCATGAAATAAGAAGCAGGCAAACGACAATGAAGCCAACCAATGGTGACAAATGGGTGGATTCTAAGCCCCTGTAAGTTGTTTGTAAGCCAACAACAGAACGTTTTCAACCAGACACCTTGCACTGTCTAGTAGAAAAGGATGCTCATGCAGTTCCCACTTTTATCTCCACTATCACCAAAGTGATGCAATGAAAATCGTTCTCTTTACACATACATTTGTTCAAGTGAGAACTGATCCGTCTCCACAATGTCTTGATGGCGGACAACACCCTTGAACCCAAAGAGAACACTTGCAACCTGTCTCGAAAGGTTTGCTAATCGCACTATTTAACACATGTAGCCATCCTTCAGAAGGCAGGCACCAAGGCGAACAGGGCCTGGTGTTTAAGCTGTCTGCCCCTCTGCATACAGCATAGGACACCACTCCTCCATGCTCAGCATCGGCTAGGTTAAGTGCAGTATTACCTCTTCAGAGTGTGTTGTTACAAGCAATGCTTGAAATGGACATACAGAAGTGCTCATTATCCCAGAATACCTGTTTGCTACTGAGAAGTGATGGTACTCCTTCCTTAAAAGTATTGCACCTCTTCTGAGAAGTGTTACTCTCCTTTCAAATTAAAGAAGAGTAAGTACTCAGTATCTTGACAGTACCTGCTCACTGGTTACAAGTACAGGATTTGGTTATCCAAATAAGTAAAGCAGTCGACTGTAAACAATCGAATGCGGGAGATATATGCAGTTAAACATGTACACATCTATTACTGTTTAGCCACCAGACAAATAAAGTTTTGCCTGCGGAACCTACCTAAGCCCCAACAAATGCACATATTTATAAGCCATGCACACAAGCTGTAAAAAGAAAGTTATTTTGATTTGTTCACTGAAGGCATGAAATGGCCAAATGAGAGTGCATTCCCATAAATTCTCTTCAACAGCAGGACTTGCTGCAGTCTCAGAGTTCACAACCATGAGGAAGAGCTCCAAGGACCAAGGGATAGTCCCAACAGGCTGTCTCCTCTCAAGAGCAATGTGGGTTGGCAGGCAATGTCACATGAGAACAAGACAGACAGGGAATGTGTGGAGGGAAAGAGTTCCGAGGAGCAAGAATGATGGCTGGGAAAAGGTGAGAGATGTAGAGGAATGAGAAGACAGACAGGAGGACTTGGAGAGAATTATGTGAGAAAAGCGACAATGCACAATGGAATGTGAAAGAGAGCAACAGTAGTGCTAGAGCGAGTGAGAAATGGGGAAGCGAATAAGAGGAAACAGAAAGATAGGCCAAGATGTTCCTTAACATTGGAACTTAAGACCATGCCTTTCCAAGCTCCCTAAAATGTTCCAAGCCCCACTCACCGTTCTCGATTTCGAAGTCTGCAAAGGCAAGCTCAGAGCCCTGGTTGGTTATCAGTAGTTCACCATTCAGGGTAAAGAGCATTGACTTGTCATCCAAATCTATCATGCATCCGACCACATCTCCGGCACGCCAGCATCGCCCAAAGAAAGTGCTTCCCATGTTCCAGCATTGGCCCTGTGGAAAAGTGCAAGAAGGGTTCAGAAAAGCTTACCAGGTTCCCACTGCTTCCCTGCCTTTGTGAAAAGACCAACATGTCTGCAGGAAAAGCTTTGAAAACACATATCTGTCTGACATAAGTGAAAAGACCAAGAATAGTTCACAAAGAGCTTCTCAGGTACTCCATCGAGCCTGACCTTTATCAAAAGATCACACCTGTGCATGTGGTGGCAGATCAATAGGAGTTCAGAAATTCCATCACTCTTTGAACATGTGCTGCAAAAGGAACATCTTAGCAAATCAAATGTGGTCACTCAAAAGAAAACCGTCTCATCCCATCTGCTATGTTGTCACAGAGAAGGATTAGCAACAGCATCTCTTAGGAGTAAGACAATATTAGCTATCAAGAAAGGAGCCTCAAGGTAGAGGCCTTCTCTTCTGAATTGTGATTCAATACACCTTTCTAGGGAGAAAGGTATGATAGCCAACAAGGCAGTCTCCATGGCCCAAGAATGGCTGTCATGTGTGCATGTAAAGTCCATGTAAATCGCTGCTTTGAAAAAAGTATAAACCAACATGCTTCAAATTATTTTTACAACTGTGAGTAAAAGTCTCCTCTATGTGCAGGTGCGTACCTGATCATTAAAGTAAAGCTGTGCAACTGGCATGGATAGTTTTACACGTGTCAGTGATGACACATGTGGCAGTATTATATGCCAACATGCATCATGCATGGAAGAAACTACTCTAGAAGGGCCTTAAGAGAAGTTTTGAACTAAGGATTGCACACTTCCCAGAGGCAACATCATCTTCCTACTCCACTTGTACATTAAATGCATTGGTGTGATACAGTTTTGCATTAACATTTACATTTCTTACTTATTCTAGAATTCACTAAAATGTACAGCTTTCACTAAAATGCACACTATCTCATGATTGTACAGGGCACAGCGCTGGGATGAAGCGAAGGTAGATGAAAAGCCACTAGCAGGGCCCAGAGCTATACGTATATATATATAGATATATATATATCATGTGATCAAGGCTCTACGGAGCTGAAACGCGTTATGGCGACGGTGGAATAAACACTTGCTAGCACCAGTCCTGGGTCCGTGTCCGTCATTTGGTGAAAGAAAACCTTCAGCGGAATCCACGGTGTATATATATATATATATATATATATATATATATATGTCGGAGATTTCGCCTGGGAGGCTCCTGCAATCCACCAGTCTTCCAAGGAAACACAGGAACAGACGATAACTGACCCAAGGTGCAAGTGAGTAATTCGTTTTAATTAAATCTCAGCAATGCCTGCATGACACGTTTCAGCCTTCCAGAGGCCATATATGTATATATGTCCCAAGCGGCTATATTTAGCGGTTCACCAATCCCACGATGTCGGTGCCGGTTCCGCGGCTACAGCAACCGCAACACTTCGACAACAGCTTCAAACACCCTTCCTCCGAAGGTAGTAAAGCAGGAGAACGGCACACCAGGAGAATGCGCAATAGTTTATTGTACACAAAAAGCAAGACGACGCATTTCGGCGTTAAGCCTTTTTCGAGTAAGTGCTAATGGGCAAATTCCCTTAGAAATAGATACCTGTGTTTACAAAATATAAAAAACATAGAAAACATACTACAATGATAAACGAAGCTTTGTTGTTACGGCCGCCAGATCTATTATATAATTTCATACAATTAATAAATTCCAAATTCATTTCTCAAATACCCACCCACTTTAGCGGCATAAAATAAATTAATTCAGATATGCGACACTGAATTACGCTATTGAATTAGATAGACGATATACATTATGCATTTGTCTGTGCCTCGTTACATTCAATAAAGTTATTCCATTTTGACAAAATCGCTCAGTTTTTATACATTTTAAATCATTTAGGGGTAATTGAGGTGCATTTGCTTAGGACTGTCATCTGTAATAATTGGATGTACATAATTACATTTGGTATTGCATTTTAAATCCCACATTTAGTGATAATCCGCAGTAATCATTGGTAAAATAACGTATATACTATTGATCGCAAGAACGGATATTACTCTATCAGCACTGATTGTAATTGCATAAATTTCAATTAAGCAAAAACCAAAGGCAATGATGGACGGAGTGTTGAACATTGCAAGCACTCACCCCCAGTCAACTGATCTGGGTTTAATCCATCACCGTCCATTAGCCCACTCTGCCACCCCAGTTCAGACATGGCCATATGCAAATCAGTCTGACCCTGTGCCTCATGGGAACAGTCCAGCCCGAACTGCCAAGCCATGTCTTCCCTGGACCGGAAACAAGCTTCCTAGGACCGGTTTCTGGCATTACAGCCGTCTTCAGCCAGGCATGCTTGAATCCAGTGGCAAAGTGAGCAAGGGACTCACGTCTGAGCATACCCTGCCAACTTATGGCGAACAAAGTGATGGATTAAACCCAGATCAGTTGACTGGGGGTGAGTGCTTGCAATGTTCAACACTCCGTCCATCATTCCCTTTGGTTTTGCTTTGTTTGCCATAAGTTGGCAGGGTATGCTCAGACGTGAGTCCCTTGCTCACTTTGCCACTGGATTCAAGCAAGCCTGGCTGAAAACGGCTGAAATGCCAGAAACCGGTCCTAGGAAGCTTGTTTCCGGTCCAGGGAAGACATGGCTTGGCAGTTCGGGCTGGACTGTTCCCATGAGGCACAGGGTCAGACTGATTTGCATATGGCCATGTCTGAACTGGGGTGGCAGAGTGGGCTAAAGAACGGGGATGGATTAAACCCAGATCAGTTGACTGGGGGTGAGTGCTTGCAATGTTCAACACTCCGTCCATCATTCCCTTTGGTTTTGCTAAATTTCAATTAAACCACAATAGGTAACAAATCCTTTAGGATAAAAGCACCACAGACGGCAATAATTGCTATTAAGACAATTGCTTAATTATGGGTAATGTACCCTCGATCGTCTTAATTGCGCTCCGGCCCGGATTTTAAGAGCTCTATTCACCAACTGTCCCTCTCCCCCTCTTTCTTTCCTTAATGCTTCTCTTGCTTTGGGCCTAGTCCCTTCTCTCTTCAAAACCGCTATTGTCCTGCCTATTCTAAAAAAGCCCGGTCTTGACCCCTCACTTCCTTCTAATTTCAGGCCTATATCCCTTCTTCCCTATCTGGGCAAGGTCTTAGAGAGCTATGTCACTTCTTGCCTCACTTCTTACATCGAGGAGAACCATGTTCTGGCCTCTCATCAGGCAGGCTTTCGTCGAGGCCATTCCACGGAGTCAGTGGTTTTGGCCGTCCTCGATGAGCTGAAACTTAAGGCAGACTCCTCTCTTCCTCAAGCCCTGGTTCTCCTTGATCTATCCGCTGCGTTTGACACGGTCGACCATTCCATCCTTCTGGACCGTGTCAGCGCAGCGGGCATTCGGGGCCTTGCCTTTTCTTGGCTTGCCTCCTTTCTCTCCGGCCGCTCTCAGGCTGTTCACTTGTCTGGCTTCTCTGCTTCCCCCCGCTTGGTCTCCTGTGGTGTTCCCCAAGGATCTTCTCTTTCTCCTCTGCTATTTAATTTATATATTCACCCTCTTATCTCCGCTCTTCTTGCTCAGGGAGTCTCTGTGTACAACTATGCCGACGACCTCCAGCTTGTCTTTGATCTTTCCTCCTCTCCTCTGTCTTCTTCTACATTTCGCTCTACTCTGGTCTTCATCTCGGACTGGATGAGCTCTAACCATCTCAAGCTCAACCCGGACAAGACCGAGCTGGTCTTGACGGGTGGCTCTTCCAGTCCCTGGTCTTCTGCTTTTTGGCCCTCCTCCTTTGGCCCTCTTCCTATTCCTGTCTCCTCTGTCAGAACTCTGGGTATCCAGGTCAGTCATGATCTCTCCATGCATGCACAAATCAGCTCTGTTGTTTCCTCATGCTTTCTATCCCTTCGCCTTATTCGAAAGATTTCACGCTTTTTTTCCTCAGAGGCACTCAAAATCATCATCACGGCCCTGATCACCTCTCGTCTTGATTACGGGAATAGCTTGTACGTGGGCATCCCGGCCTACGAATTACGCCGCTTGCAAGCTATTCAGAACCAGGCCGCCCGTCTCATTCTCCACCTTCCCAAAACCCATCATATTACTCCCGTCCTCAGGTCTCTTCACTGGCTCCCTGTTCTCCAGCGTTCTCTTTTCAAATTGGGTTGTCTGGTCTTCTTGGCCCTTGCCCGCTCTGCTCCCGCATTCATATGTTCCCTTATTTCTTCTCACACCCCGGTTCGCACTCTTCGCTCTTCATCGTTGGCCCTTCTCAATGTCCCCCGTTTTCGCAAAACCAGAACTGGAGGCACGCGCTTTTCTGTTTTGGCCCCTCGTTTCTGGAATAGCCTTCCCCTCTCCATGCGATCCATCCCCATCTATTCCCATTTTCGTAAATCTTTGAAAACCTTTCTGTTCTCTCAGGCGTACCCCGGCTAACTTCTTCGGGCTGTTTTTAGTGACTGTTGCTCTTGCTACCAGCGCCAGGAAGCCGCTTGGCCGCAGTGCGCTTAATAAATATTTTTTTCATTTCATTTCATTTCATTAATTATAATTGCTCAAACATCTGTAAGAAACAGTACAATGGGTAATGTACCCTGTATACTACGAGCACTCTGGGCAGCGATAACCATATCTTCTCGCAGTCCACAGTATTGCCTTAGATTCTTATTATCTACATACCGGTCAAATTTCACATCATAGGGGATTGCCACTAAAAGGTTACGGTGCCTAAAGTGTGATATGTGTGATATTGGGTATAGGTAATTGCAGTGGACTGCAGAACTACTACTATTTTTGTGATTTTAAATAAAGGATATTTTAATATAAAAGGTGGTGCGATAGGCCTAAGGTGTTTCTAATAAGAAGACGGACCTTATTGAAAATCATATTAAAATAACTCCTATTAAGGTCTAAGCTGACGGTTTTATACATGGATCAAAATATATTTTCAAGAATGATTATTTCAACAAATATTGTTAAAGTGCTCCAAATATACGATTTCATAAAAGGAGAATCAGCAGGTCCAAAAAAGACAGTCAGATGGATTTTACTGTGTAGATCTTATCACCCCTTCAGTTAGTACATAATTGTCCAGATAAATACTTCCATAATGTTCATAAGTTACAGCCAGGAGTGCCACTCTGGATCTCTGTTTAGGCCATTGATCACTGTATTTTAACGAATGATGAGAGAGCTTTCCTGTTTACATAGTTTCTGTTCCAGATTACCTCCTCTTGCGTGTGCCAATATAGTTTTTATTGCATGGGCATGAGATCAGGTATATAGTATTTGTACTTTCACAATTGATGAAATCTTGTATTTTATGCTTATATCCATTTATCATTACTTCCTTACTCTTATTTTTTCACAGTTTACATATAGAACAGTTGGAACAGGTGTAAAATCCCTTTGGTTGTTGTAAAAATGATTTTTGTTTCTTTTTCTGAAAGAAAGATGGACATAGTTCTTCCCTTAGATTTTCGCATCTTTGGAAGCTTAATTGTGGTGTATTGCTGAGAGCATTTGATATTGTCTGATTTTGGGTGAGTAGATTCCAATGTTTTTGGAGAGTCTTGCGCACATAGTACTGACCACTTGTATATTTGGTTATGAAGCGTATGGTTGGATTGGAGGGAGGTTAATTTTTGTTATGTAAAAAGGTTGTACGTTCTTGTTGTGCAAAGTGACGTAGTTTCTGTTCTAATAAGGCTGGATCATAGCTTCTCTTTTCTAGGCGTTCACTTATCTCCAATGATTTCTTTTCATATTCCTTGTCTGAGCTACAGTTAATTTGTGCTCTCCGGTATTCTCCAGATGGTATGTTAGCAATGGTGTGTTTTGGATGACAACTTGTTGCATCAAGAACCGAGGTCACGGCCGTAGATTTTCTGTGAATCTTTGTATAAAGGGTATTCTGTTCTACATATAAGGTCAGATCAAGGAATTCAATTTCAGTTGGTGAAATGGTGTGCGTGATGTTTAAGCCCCATTTATTGGGTATTAGGCTGCTGATGAATTGTTTCAAATGTGTTTTTGGGGCCTTGCCATATGAGTAGAATATCGTCAATATACCGTCCCCAGAAAACCACATTTCTGGAGAGGTATTCCCAGTCTTCGTTCCACAGCCATTGACGTTCCACTTCCCCCATGAGTAGACAGGCGTATGGGGGAGCAAATTTAGCCACCATCGTTGCAAAAGAAATCTCCTTTGAAGATAACGTAGTTGTTTTTTAGGCAGAAGTCAAGCATGTCAAAAATCATCCTATTTCTACCAAGTAGATGAACCGATTATCCTTTATAGTCTTGCAACAAAAGATGCAGCTTGAGTTACTTACGACTGAAGAACGGACACTGCGACTGTGCTGGAACCGGAGTCAACGCAAGGCAGGTATAGCCCTGGAGGGAGCAGACTTCCTTCATATGATGTGGGGATGTATGAAATTAGGGACATATTGGGGGGAGGTGATGGATACATTGAATTCTATCACGGATAGGACGTTGGAACTGGATCCGGGTACCTGCCTGCTCCATTGGTTCCAGCACACTCCCAAAATTAAAGTTACTAGTAAATTTATAGACTTAGGGCTAGTATTGGCTAAACGGGAGTTAACTATGCATTGGAAATCGAGCCAGGGTCCGAAGGTGGGGAGATGGAAGGCAGAATTACTTAAATGGGCAAGCAGTGAGAGCACACTCAGACTGCGTACGCATCACGTGGGAACAGCGATAGAGAGTATGAGGCGGCAAGGGCTTGGGAGGCTTTAGTGGAAATACTTTGGTCACCGGATTCAGATTCAGAGGAGGATATCCCTGGGGAGGAGATGGGAAGCCCCGGACCGCGGGACGGACTGGCCTGCCAATCTAGCGCTGCGCCAAGTTTGCCAAGTAAGGAATAGGGGATTGTTACCCCCAGTACAGCACCGTTCCAATTAGACACTGTAACAAAGCTGCATAGGAGACTTTTGCGACTGATTAAATTGTAAAGACCTCACGGCGCACCGGTAGATGAGGAGGAAGGGGGGAGGTGAGGAAAGTTGGAAGGGGAGGGCTAGTAATGTGATATCCTGATTGCAAGGCGGCATTGGTGCTGATATAATTGATGTTGTTGATTTTGTGTGTGGTTATTTTGGAAAACAATAAAAATATTTATAAAAAAAAAAAAAAAAAGTAGATGAACCGATCTTGTATGTACATGTTTATTGATTGCGGCAAGGCCATCATAGTGTCTTAGGGAAGTATATAGACTGACTATGTCTATAGTTGTAAGAAAAAATTCTGATTGCCATGTTATATTCTCCAGTTTTTGTAAGACATCTTTGGTGTCCCGGATGAATGAAGGTAAACTTTTCAGGAACGGCTGTAACTCTGTATCGATGAATGCTCCTAAGTTGTAGCAAATGGAATCGATCCCTGTAATTATCTGTCTGCCCTTTGGTGGTATACCAGGTTTGTGCACCTTGGGTAGTAAATATAAGGTGGGTATCACTGGATTTTCAATAAGAAGGAATTTCTTTTCTTCAGCTGATAGTAGACCAAGTTCATACCATGAGTTTATCAGGATGTTAAGTTTGTTCTGTATTTCCTTGGTGGGGTTGTAGTTCAGTTTTTTGTAACACTTCTCATCTTCCAGTTGTCGTGTTGTTTCTAGGATGTAGTTTGTGGTGTTGAGTAAGACTACATTCCCACCTTTGTCCGCCTCTTTTAGTGTTACTTCAGGGTTATTCTTGAATGATGTTATCGATTGTCGTTCTCTCTTGGTGATATTAGAGGGTAAGTACTTTTTCTTTTTCAAATATTTCTGATATTCCTTATCCAGGTCATTGCTCACTGCTGAGAAAAAGATGTCGATAGAGTTCCCATTTGGTAGGGCTGGTGTAAGCAAAAAAGTAAAGAAATAGACACTAAATAATGATTTCTAGTTCCACATCCTAAGAGTGATATTTAAAATAGTTCACCATCATAGCGCTCTATAAGGATATGATGATGTACATGCATGCAACACTCAAACTAGCATATTTATTTATTTCACCCCACAAAGAATTAGACTTGGATTCTATCACTAGTCTTCTCTCATCCTGTTTTTTCTTTTTCTCTTTCTTGGCTATTTCCTCTTCTTTTTCTTCTTCTTTTGCTCTGTTTGCAAAAATATTATAGATATCTTTGGTTTGATCCTTCCTTTCAGCCTTGAAAAAGCCCTGGTCCGACTGACATTAAAGGGCGAAACACGTGTCGGCTGTTCAGGATCTCTTTGCCCACTTGGAATGGATTGATCATTAATCCTTTTATTACATAAATAAAAGATCATATTGAAAATTACCAATTGGTACCTTGCATGCTATTTATCTAAAGGAGTATCAAGAATCGGAGGAGGAATCTTTCTCACATCAAAGTAATGTATATATATATATATATATATATATAATGGCGGTGGTGCAGGGGCTTCAATAAATATCTTGCACCTAACATTGGGTCCGCATTCGTCTGTTCCTCGAAGTGGTGATTTTCTGATATATATATATATATATTTTTTTTTTTCTTTTCATTTTTCTCACAATGTGGTTTTGGCCGGATCGCTCGGCAGCGGGTGCAGGCATTGGGCCAAACCAGTGGCCATAAATCAATTTTAGGACAAAGGATGCCGCACTCTGGAACTTTATAAGTTTCTAAAATGTATTAACAGAGCCCAGTCTGTCACACCGTCAGACTGGGCGCTGGTAATACATTTTATAAAGTTCCAGAGTGCGGCGTCCTTTGTCCTAAAAAAAAATATATATATTTACTAGTACTAGTACTTACGCAGGTGGTGCTGCAGCTGTGGAAGTTCGGACATTGGTTTTAATACCTGCCCCTGAAATCATGTGGGAGTGTCTCTACCAATCGGAGTGAGGCGCTTTAAAAATTGAACAGTGAATCACCATTCGATTAAAGGCATCTGAGGAAGGCTATTAGGCTGAAGTGCATCATGCCGATCGTTTCTTTGCACTGCAATAAAAGGAGGAACTTTCACTTACCTGTGTGGGCTGACATCCTTTCAAGAAAGGGAAGGTCGTGTTGTTTTGGTGTTAGGAGCTAGCCACAAGCTCTTTGAAGCCTCCATCCGTAAAGAGTTCAGCGGTCAGTGGCAAATGTGTGGAAAATGTCAAGGCGCTTGGGAAACGCCGAACCGCCACACTCCGCAGCGAGTTGTAAAGCCAGGATTTGCTGGGCCATGACTGCGTGGCTACGTTCATGCTCACTGTAGCGGTGGATGTCTGGGCTTGCTGTGGTGACTTGCGGCTGGATGAAGGAATGAAAGTTCTGTTCTTTTCACTACAAGATCCAGGATTCAGTGGTGTAGCTGCAGACACTGCCCACTTGGGCGAGTACTTACGCAGGTGGTGCTGCAGCTGTGGAAGTTCGGACATTGGTTTGAATACCCGCCCCTGAAATCATGTGGGAGTGTCTCTACCAATCAGAGTGAGGATCAAAGGCATCTGAGGAAGGTTATTAGGCTGAAATGCATCATGCTGATCGTTTCTTTGGACTGCAATAAAAGGAGGAACTTTCACTTACCTGTGTGGGCTGACATCCTTTCAAGAAGGGGAAGGTCGTGTTGTTTTGAGATATATCTATATATATATATATATATATATATATATATATATATATATATATATATATAATTTTTTCAGTTCTCCAGGATGCCGCACGGCACGTGGACAGGACTATTCAGTGCTTATGACTATAAGAGAGGATTCCTTGGAAGACAAATCATAATTCCAGTGAAGGTGAAATTATAATATCTTGAGACATGGCTGTCGATGATGTCATTGACAAGACTACCAACAACGTCCCTACAAGAGCGGTCATTGGCAAGGTCGTTGGCATGGTCGTTGTCGGTCGAATCACAATCAATGGGCCAATTGTTGTGGTCGATGAAGCAGTTTTTGGGGGGGGTCTACATAGATCTTTAGGGAGGTCAAACAAACAGTGACAGGGGAAGACAGTGGGAGCACATTCTTCGCCGGTAAGGTGACCATCAATAAGGAAATCATTGCCAGGTGCAGGTGGCAACTAAGGGGCCGAATCCGATCCGGGTCGGAAAGCACTCTGACCGAGCCGGATCCGGAGTGTTTTCCGACCGAGCCGGAGTCCTGCAGTCCGACCGAGCGAGTACGATGCGGCCGTATGCTGCCGGACTCGGTTCGGTCAGACTCCCATAGAAGTCAATGGGAGCCGGTCGTACGACGCGTACATGGGCTCCCATTCACTGAATGGGTACGTCGCGGACAAGGGCGCCCCCTACAGTGGGTACGCATCGGTGCCATCCGCACCGTACATGCCTGTGTTGGGGAGACCCATGGGTCTCCCCCTGTGTCCGAGTCGTAGGGCTGCGGGTGACAGGGGGTCCGAAGCGGACCCCCAAAGGCAACCACCCGGACAATTTGCAAGCCGGACACTCCGGCTCGCACAGGCTGTCCGACGCGTGCATCGTACTGGCTCGGTCGTGAATCGCATCTATTGCACGCCACGGTTAGCTTACGACCGAAACGTACGGAGCGGTTCGGACCCGTAAACGACTCGGTCGGTGAATTTCATGTAGCTCGCATCGTACTTGCTCGCTCATACAGCTGTACGAGTCTGCGGGAAAACAAGCGTACGGCTCATAGTTTTTCCGGCCGGATCGCGTTCGGTGCCCTTCCGACCCGGATCGGAATCGGCCCCAAAATAGTTGTCGGCGGTATCTTGGTCATTCATGGTATCAACTTCTTGATTGACTAGAGGCCTGCTGTTGACAGAAGCTCCAGTAGGAACAACGACAGAGCACCTAAGGAGCTAGATTTGATGCCATTTTGCGCACAGAGTGCTCTAAACCTTTGTTGACACCTTTTTGGAGAACAATTTTTTTTTCCTTTTGAGTGTTATTTTAAAAAAAACAGCTGTGGAACAGAATCATCATCTTAAAAAGGCTTCCTCTTTAGAGGGGGAATGCTTTTGTGGTCTTTGGGGATCTTTGCAGGAAAAGTCGTACAGGTCTTTATGCTTGGGGTACAGACTATGTGGACACTTGATGTAGATCTTTTCGTTGTCCACAAGAGGAACATGTTTTGAAGAGAAAGTTCTTCTCCTCGTCTGTCATAATAACAGTTTGCTAATTACTGTACAACGATCCGAAGGTGAGGGTCCGGACTGGGAAATTGGTGTCAGCACCTATATCAGGGAAGACGGGCACTACACAGGGATGCCCCCTTTCTCCGCTCATCTTTGCACTAGCCATTGAGCCGCTGGCTATAGCCATGCGGATGTCAGTAAACAGTTGGGGTGTTCGTTTGGGAGAGGAGAATCACACGATCCCTCTATATGCTGGTGGCGTATTATACATGCATACTAAAACGAACACCCCAGACTCCATACCGAACATACTGTCACTGTTTGCTCGGCTTTTAGGACTACGGGTCAACTGTGGGAAGTCGTGCTTCTTTCCATTTGTCCCTAGTGTAACTGACTAATCTTTTTCTATAGAAGGATTCACAGTCACATGACAACCGAACATGTTCCGATACCTATCATGAGGATTGTGGCCTTTTGGACGGTAACCTTATATGTACCCTCACATTCATAACGCCGCAAATGACGTTCTGGAAGACATTAGCATTATGAGTAGCGGGCAGGGTGGCACTCATCAAGATGGTGATACTTCCCCGTCTTTTATATTACTTTGCTAATCTACCACTATACTTACCACCATCAGTCTTTCAACCAATAGAGCAGATGCTCTGGATTTAATATGGAATAGATCACGTTGCAGAGTAGCACTCACAAAGTTATATTTACCATCGGATGGGGGAGGACTCATGGTACTGAATTTTGAACACTATTATCAAGCATCTCAGCTATCGTGGGTGGCACGATGGACAGCAGGCTGACACCTACCAGCGGGCAGTGCAGCACCACTAACGCTCAGCACAGTCCTTTCCTTGTTCCATCCCTGTGGCGGAAGGGCTGACAAACTCTTTCTACTATTACAAATGGCATATCGCTGCTTGCGGAGATCGTTATTCCGCACACAAAAAATATCAGACTTTATGCTTCGGCTACCCCGTTGCTTGGAATGCCCAAGGGGAACAGAACAACCACATTACCAGAACTTCCCGCTTGGAACAAGGCAGGGATACATATATTGGGAGATCTCTATGCAGATGGAGCGCTTATGACTTACAATAACCTTATGCACGCAGAGGATTTACCTTCTGGACAATTTCTTATACATGCTTCATGGCTCAGTTTCCTAAGGCAACACTGGGGAGACATTACCCAAGAACCACAGACACACCTTGTTCTCCAATAAATTCATGTCATGGGAGAGGGTAAACACCTAACTCAATGGTTTACAGACACATTTCAATCACACAGCACACATGACTTGTCCACACTGCTTGCTAAATGGGAATCCGACCTTAGACGACCGTGTATGGACGCGGAGTGGAGCACAGTCCTGGCGAGCCCCACATACATCCCACTTAATACTCGATTCAAACTGATTCCATATTGCATAGTGCAAAGAGCCTATCACACCCGGGAGAAATGAAATCACTATTTTCACAGACAAGACATGACCTGCCCTAGATGTGGCTGCTTGGATGAGGATCTATTACACATGATGTGATTGTGGCCCGATTTGCGACAATATTGGGAAGGATTGACACAGCAGGTATCCAGCTGCACTGATAGATAGGTACCCAACACTTGGAAGGTATGCATACTAGGTCTGTATAAGAAAGAGAAAAAACAAAGAGCCACGAGTCGCTTCATAGACCTGGGACTTGTGGTGGCTAAGCGATTAATAACAAGGCGTTGGAAATCTAAGGACCCACCGCATTTACAAGCCTGGCTATGTTCTATTATTGTCACGGTCAGAGCGGAGGGAGAATCGCTTTGCAGGGACGACACGTTGGTACTACATCAATTACCCATCTCAGACTGTGGGGAGGTGATTTTCATGGCTCTACAGATGGCTATACACATTGATCCAATTGCAACAGACACATAGCCTAAGAGATTCTCAAAAGATATGGGAACACACCCCTTAACTAGAGGTGATCGCAGGGGTATATAGCAGGGAGAAACTTTTTGCCAAAAGGATCTGGTAATTTGTTTTGAAAGTGGTGTGTTTAGGGTGTACCTTTCATATAACGAATTGCAATGGTATTTATTAATGTTTTGCGACTGAATTACGGTTGCAAAACACACATTTTTTACAGACTACTGAAAGGTAGTGGTAAGCATTCGATAATGGGAAGGGATCATCATGGGACCCCTTCCCCTTTGATAATGTTTACAGAATATTTTTTAAGAAGAGGCAGTGGCCCAACAGACCACTGCTTAGTCTTAAAAATTTTTTTAAAAAATTGTTTTTGAAATACATCCTGTATTCCTTTAAGGCAAATGGGATGCATTAAAAAATGCTTTATTAAAATTCAATCACAGACATGGTGGTCTGCTGACCCTAGCAGGCCACCATCTCTTTGGTGGCTATCATTCCTAATGCGTAGTAAACTGCGATCAACCTAATTAATATTCAGGAGTTAGGTCAATTGCGAACCACTGAGAATCGCCCATGAAAAGGTTTCCTACATTAGGAATTGCGATTTCCCAATTGCGATTCAGCAAGAATCGCAATTCCTAGTTTTTGTACATCTGGCCCTCAGCTTTTACCGAACACTAAACATAAAGCTCTCTATTAATTCTGCTGTTCACTGGAAGGAGAACTGCCAGTTTTTATAATACAATCTTTACCCATTCCTGAGTTCTTCAAAGTAGTTTCCATGTAAGAGATTCTTTTAATATTCATGAATAAATTGCATTTCCACACAGTCTAATAGTTTACCAGACGGGTTCCACGGGACTTCACAACCCTGGAGGAACAAGTCCATTAAGTAATATCACCCATTGAACTCATTTACGTTTATACCCCAGATTACAGTGTTAGTTCAGGTTGATACTTTTATGATATTAATCTATTCCCGGCATAAGAAAAAGTTGCCTGTATCTACAGCTCTGCAGCATTGTATCTTTCCTCGATTCACATGCTTGAATTATCTCCCAACATCTGGCTGGGATTTCTTGGTAGCCAATGTTAGCATAGTAGTATTTTATTACAGCAATCAACACCGAGAATAAGTGGACAAACATGAATAGACCACATTCAGCCAATCCACCTCATTATATGACCCGAAAATTAGCCAATCGGGAGGAGGGGCTAAGGGTTCTAACCCTCCTCAGAGACTCCAAATACCATATTTTCATAGCTTGTAAATTGGTATGCAGTAGCGTCATCAAAAGAGAAGAGGTTGGGCGCTTGTGAATCTATGAAAGATAAGTAACTTTTTCTTCTGCAGATTTGATGATTCACAGATTTAGTCAATGACGGGACATCTAAACAATGCCTGGCAAAGGTGTGAGTTGAAGACCAAGTTGCTGCTCTGCTAATGTCAAATATAGGCACTTCTGCAAAGAGTGCTGCTGGTGCCGCCATGCCCCTTATTGAGAATGCTCCAACCTTATAACACAATGGTATGGCAGCCTTTAAATGCCAAAATGAAATGTACAAAGCTAAATATCTTGAAGTGCTCGGTATTTCAAGATGGCCATAGGGCAGCTTTTCTATATGAAACAAACAAATGGCCAGTCATTGAAAAGTCCTTTGTTTCTATCATGATAACATTTTAGGTATCTATTGCTGTCTAATGACATGAGTGCAGAGATTTCTCAGCAGCCATTGATGTTTAAGTGGAAAAAGGTTGGCAAATTACTAGAGGAAACCTTGTGGATAAACCTTAGATTGATAGAAAATATCACCTTGTTTTTATCGGAATTAATGTACAGTGGTGATGTAGCTCAGATTTCATCTGGAGTCAGGCATTGCTTTATTTTTGTGCTTCAGGCAGACTGCATTTAAAATGACTCAGATGTTGGCGCAAGCAAAATGAAAACATGACATAAGGCCTGGTCAAATGTATTCTTTTTAAGTGGCAGATATTGGTGCACGAAAAGTGAAAACATGAATCAGATGCTTTTAAAGAGTAACACTTTTGGTACCAACAAGTGAAAATATGAAATAAGGCCTGGTCAGAATGCTTTCAGTTTAAAAGTGCGTTCATGTAAAAAACATGCTCAATTAATTAAACATGTTACAACAAACAAATGATGGACGGAATGCTGACAATGCATACATTCTCACCCAGTCAAGAGATCTGGATTAAATCCATCGTTCTTTTGCCCACTACACCATGGCTTGGCAGTTCGGGCTGGACTGTTCCCATGAGGCACAGGGTCAAGACCGATTTGCATATGGCCATGTCTGAACTGGGGTGGCGTAGTGGGCAAAAGAATGATGGATTTAACCCAGATCTCTTGACTGGGGGAGAATATCTGCATTGTCAGCATTCCGTTCATCATTTGTTTGTTGTAACGCTTTTCGCCCTAAGTGGGATGGGTATGCCCAGACGTGGGTCCCTTGCTCACTACGCCACTGGAGTCAAGCTATCCTGGCTGATGACGGCTGATAGCCAGAAACCGGTCCTAGGATGCTTGTTTCCGGTCCAGGGAAGACATGGCTTGGCAGTTCGGGCTGGACTGTTCCCATGAGGCACAGGGTCAAAACCGATTTGCATATGGCCATGTCTGAACTGGGGTGGCGTAGTGGGCAAAAGAACGATGGATTTAACCCAGATCTCTTGACTGGGGGAGAATGTCTGCATTGTCAGCATTCCGTTCATCATTTGTTTGTTGTAACGCTTTTCGCCCTAAGTGGGATGGGTATGCCCAGACGTGGGTCCCGTGCTCACTACGCCACTGGAGTCAAGCTATCCTGGCTGATCACGGCTGATAGCCAGAAACCGGTCCTAGGATGCTTGATTCCGGTCCAGGGAAGACATGGCTTGGCAGTTCGGGCTGGACTGTTCCTATGAGGCACAGGGTCAAGACCGATTTGCATATGGCCATGTCTGAACTGGGGTGGCGTAGTGGGCAAAAGAACGATGGATTTAACCCAGATCTCTTGACTGGGGGAGAATGTCTGCATTGTCAGCATTCCGTTCATCATTTGTTTGTTGTAACGCTTTTCGCCCTAAGTGGGATGGGTATGCCCAGACGTGGGTCCCGTGCTCACTACGCCACTGGAGTCAAGCTATCCTGGCTGATGACGGCTGATAGCCAGAAACCGGTCCTAGGATGCTTGATTCCGGTCCAGGGAAGACATGGCTTGGCAGTTCGGGCTGGACTGTTCCCATGAGGCACAGGGTCAAGACCGATTTGCATATGGCCATGTCTGAACTGGGGTGGCGTAGTGGGCAAAAGAACGATGGATTTAACCCAGATCTCTTGACTGGGGGAGAATGTCTGCATTGTCAGCATTCCGTTCATCATTTGTTTGTTGTAAAAATTAATTAAACAGCCATGTTTAAATGTGATTAATCAATATGTAATCTTACTATAGAATGCACATTAATTTAGAAAAAATATTTGTACTTTCAAAATAGCATATAATTGTGCTGAATTAACATGTATTTTTGCAAGAGTAGAAATGGTCTGAAATGTGTTTTTGCACTGTAGAAAACCACGTGATTTTAGTGGACTCGGCTTACTGCAGTTTTTTTGCACTTGAAGATTAGAATGGAATGTGCTCCTCTTCCCTACCAACTTTCAATGAAAGGGCTTTGTTAATAAATCACGCTCTCCTGTTTCCGTCTCTTCGACCTTCACTATGTTGCATATTTTTTTAATTTTTTTTTGTAGCCTGTTTAAACAGTGGAGTTAAGAGAAACTGCAGAGCACACATTTTTCTTATAAAATGTATTTTTCTGTTTCCTCATAAATAATACTTTTTGTTACAGAAAATGTAATTGTTTTAAAATGTAAAAGGATGTGAAGTCATGTAATGAAGAACACGCCTGATTAATGACGTATCCAGTCAGCCCATGGGGAGACGGTGTGTCTTGAAGTTCTGATTGGACCAGCTATGAGGACCAAGCAAGTGGACTTTTGCTTGAAATATGGCTTACAAGTGGGAGGGGTGGCTTTTTTGCTCATTTTTTCCTGAACGCCAGGCAGGACAGTAGTCAGATAACTGGAAGCCTTAGATAGAGATGGAGGGGCTGCATCTGTGGGGGCTATTTTGCAGCTCCTGAAACAGAGAGACAGAGGAACAGCACGGCGAGGCAGAGAGAGAGCTGAGAGGATCAGAACAGGTTTAGATTTTAGGTGCTAAACTTTAAATTTCATGCTTTGACTAACTGCTTTTGAACAGATGTATTTGTCCTATGCATTTATTTCTCTTTATGGGAGATTTACGCCATTATTAATTATTGATTAGCCTTGCAAGACTCACTCTTTTCTTAGAAACTCTTTAAGAGTTTTGACGGACATTTTGCGCCACATTTTCTTTTCTACATGTGATGCTTATATGTAGACTGTAATATGTTCTGTATTAATGCTATTTTCCTAATTTCCAAATTCTGTAACCTGATTGATATTTGACTAATGAATAAAGGGTCAGAAAAACTTCACTTTTAACTAAGAAAATAAAACCCTTTAAAATACTCACAGCTCTCTTTATTGGCTTAAATCTTGAATGCATTTTTGATTTTTCATGTTTATGTAAAGTCTCCTGAAGGTAATATACAGCGGCAAGGGTCCAGTACCTTTACAGCAGTAAATTGGAGGTAATGAGGTTTTGCATTCAGAAATTACCGTGAAATTACCGCTGCTGTGGTTTCACTGAGAAAGCCTGAATCTCTCCCAGTCTTCTTGCTGAGGTGGCAGCTGGAAGGAAAGCAGTCTTTCATCACAACATTTGAAGGGAAACATTGAGTTCTGATTCGAATGGTTCTCTGATCAGTTGGCCTAGAACTTTAACTCCATTGCTGGTGGATTCTTTTGTAATGGTGGGTAAGTATGAAACAGGCCTTGCAGTAATTGTTTTACCTCCCTGGTGGAGAATAACGAAGGTGTAGATGGGGTTCTTAGGTACCTGAAATGGAAACTTGGTGTACTGTGGTAGATGTATAACTTAGCCCTGACACATCAAAACTTTGGTAGAGTTTCAAGTGGATGCATGGAAAGGGTATCAATCATATTTGCTGATGCCCAGTTATAAAATCTCTTCCATTTTAAAGACTATTTCTTAACTGTGGAAGGAGCCCTCACCACCTCTAGGATCTTTTTATTGCTGGGTGGAATGTTTAACAATACCAATGTAAGATCTACAAAAGCCAGTCAGGTGCAGAGACGCCGGATCTTGATTAAAGATTCAGCTTTGATTCCTCGAATCGAGATGTACCAGATTTGATTGTCCCAACGAGGAGCAACTTAGATGATGGTACACAGTTCTTTCTTCCTCTACTGTAGTACTCCTGGTATGAGCACTATCAGAGCAAAGCATAAATATGTTTCCCTAAACAAGGATTTGAAAGCACTTTCGCTTGGGAGATGGGACATCACCAACTTCTTGTGATGTTTTCACAGGGGTCACAAAATTCCAACCTTGGTGGGTCCCATCTTTTGTAGATCAGATCTAGCTGTTTGCTACCTATTTTCCCATTTATGGCCGTTTAAGTACTTTCTGCTGAGGGAATCTGCTATTTTGAACATGTTCTACAGATACAATCATGTGAAGCCTCAAAGTCCAATGCCACAGTTGTAGAGCTTCTGGTGATAGTTGTTTGGACATTGTTCCTCCCTATTTCTGGATGTAATAAAGTGTTCTCATGCTGGCTGTTCGCATTTTGACATAATTCTGCCATATCATATGTAGGAATACCTTCAATGTCAACTTGGCAGCCCTCAGTTCTAGTAGGTCATTGTGCATTTTGTGTTCTTGAGGAGACCATAGTTTGCTCGCTGGTGGTCTGTCAAATCTGCTACCACCTATTTATCGAGATATCTTTTGTCAGAAGACATGTTTTGAGCTTTTATAGGTGTTCACCAGAATAGTTTCATTTTCTTTCCGCAAGACTTTAGCCTTTTTCATTTGTTGTTTACTTATATAATCAGCCCAGTAGCAAGTTACTTGCTTGCATTCCCCATCTAGACCTTCCTGCACCTTTAATTTCCTTTCTATTATCAAGTTTTTGGTACAATATCCTGAATTAGGCTAATTAACTGGTCTCCTCTTTACTTCAATTGATATAACTGTCAGTTGATCTGCACAGATATTTGCTGTGAAGAACAAAATGTGCTCGGTCAGTACCACAATATTTATTTGTTGATGTTGAGTGTATGACCAATCACTCTAGCAGATTTCTGGATTGCAAGACTGAAGCTGATGTTTGATAGCGCTGTAATGATCCAGTTGTCGAGATATTGATTTATTCTTAATCCCTGACAACATATGTAGTCGGCCACCAGCGAGGGGTGCAGCATTTCGTAAATACCCCGAGTGGTGACTGAGGCTGAATGGATGTGACTTGGACTAGTGGAATGTCAGTCCACCATGAAGCAGAGTTGCTTTTGATGGATCATCAGATGGAAATGTGCATCCTCCAGATAAATGGATGCCATATAATCATCTTTATTTATTGACTGCTACACATCCACTAAGGATAGCATCTTGAAAGTGTTCTTCTTCACATGACTGTTTAATGCTCAAAGAATTAGAATAATCTTCGTTGTTTTCTGGATGAGGAATAATCTTGAGTTAAACCCTAGGTTCCTCATGCAGTTTGTTACTGGTTCTATGGCTTTTTTGAGCAGCAGCTTTTTTATGTGTCATAAGGGTGGTGTTTGTTTTCTGTCAGAGGCGATATCAGATACATTGTTGTAAATTCTAGTGCGTGTCCATGCTAAATTATGTCTAATACCCAATGATCTGATGTCATGTTTTACCAGGTTGATATATATGCCCCTACTACACCCTCCTCCCGGCAGTCTCAACTGCCCCCCAGTTAGGTTGTCATCCTTTTCCTTGCTTTTGTTTGTTGATGGATCTTTTCCCTTTGTTGTTGATTTTCCGTATCTTCTCTTCCATACTTCATGTTGTTATGATTCTGCAGATAATATCCATGCCTATAGGAATGAAAGGCAGATGGAGCTCCTAACTGAAACAATCATCGTCCATATTGCTGCCATATAAAGTCGATGTAAGGGTGTCTCTTTTGTAAGACTCACAGTGATTTTGCCATGCCTGTATCAATCTTTATAAACTGAAAGGCTTCATCCACATGTGTTTCAAACAGATGCTAACCATTAAAGGGAAGGTCCTTTGAGAAACATGCAGTGGATACTGTTCCAGGATTCAGCATAGAAGTAAGACTACACAGTCAAGTGGTGGGGTTGTTCTGATTCACCAGTTTTTATCTTTAAAATAAATAAGAGAAGGATTTCTTTTCAACAGAGACCAGAGTAGGGTAAACCTCTGAGTGGCCCTTTCCCCCACATCTCTGCTGGAACATAATCTTTCCTTTCAGAGGTACTGAATATCATCATGAGAGGTGTCAGTGCCATGGTCTGAGTATTTATCACTTTCTTCCGATCAGCGTCAGAAGGCATGCCATGTCCAGGATCACTTCTCAAACTTGTGGCTGAGTCAGTGGATCTTCCTGTAGTAGAATGTTTTAATGTAGTATCTTTTGTAACTCTACATATATCATTGGTTCAGGTGTTAAATCCAATGGCTTGGGGTGGGCCTTGCAGAGCAACTGCTGGCAACCTTGGATTAAGGTCAATCATCATTTTACATATGCCCTGTACAATGGGCATTTGCACCATTTGAGAATTAAAAGTTTGCTGAATTTCTAGTTCCGGCAGTTGGCCACAGTAAGGTCATTCATGAGACCTGTAACATTTCACAAAGTGTATGCTAAGATTGTGAGGCCCCACCCCCTCCACCTGAGAGGGTGTGTTCGGTCCAATATGATCATCACAGTACATCTGTTGTATGTCTGAATTTTATATGAAAATTCTTCTTTGTGTGAGAACACTGAAAATGAATCATCTAGAAGCCGTGCAGGTGGTTGTGATCCTCATCAGTAAAACCATCTGCATTAACGGCAATGTAGAGGCTACTGAACTTTGGGCAGTGCAGTAGTTATTGTAATGATGTGTGAAGTTGTAGCTGAAATTATTACTGTTACAAATGGTGATATTGTGGGTGATGTGATAAATATTTTCCATGAAGGTGTAGGTGTCATAAACACAGATACTGGTATTGTCATCAGTTTCGTTGATTGGTGATGTTTAACCATTGGCCAGGACTTGTGCAGGTGAGGATGTCTTCATCAACGGAAGTACCTGGAGCACTGACTGTGTCTTTGTCAATGGTACTTTCTCCGACAAATGTGTCTTCTTCATCTCCGACAAATATGTCTTCTTCATCAACAGTGGTGATTTTGTTAATGATGGTGTTGATTCTGGTAGCATAGCCTTTATTGACAGTTGCTTTGTCAGTGGCAGGGTTTCCTTGATTCTCAATGATGATGAGGGCTTACTGGTCCACAATAGCTTCATCGGTGATAGGACAAATTATTTACGATGGGATTGTCACCTTTGAAGTACCCATTAATGGTGCTTTTTTCGACTTTATAGGCAACAAACAGAGTGTATCCTACACTGGTAGACAGCATAGGAATAGATTTTGACTGCTTCTACGCTACCTCACCCTGACCAGTGGTCTGCTCGTTTGAGGCAGGCACAGAGGTTCTCATACAGACTTATTTACCTTTAGAAAGATGCTTAATACCTGGCTCTTCAGTTCCCTCCACCCTCCAGGGACAGCAGCAGACTAGTTCTGAGGTTCTCTAGTGCCGGGACACTCTTTCTGAGTAGCTGTGCGCTTTATAAATACCTCTGATTCATTCATTCATTCATGGTGGGAATAAGACAGAACTCTGACGTGGCCCTGGTGTAGTGGGGAAATGGGGTTAACAGCAGACCTTGCTAAGTTAGCATGAGTAGTATATGCTTGGCTGCCATTCTGCCGCTTTTGCACACGACACTACAGGGCTCTGTTCTCGTGAAATAGTTTGCTGAAGCTGCTTCACATGAGAACAGTCTACCTTTCATATATCCAGCGGGGCACTGCGATCTCTGTCTGTACAGCCTGTTCAAGGTTGAATAACAATGTATGCTGTTGATTCACTTTGGCCAGTCCCTCACACATAGACATAACATGAAGCACAGCGGCCCACCACAAACACAGTTGTACATTTCTAATAAACCATTCAGTTGTGTTTATTTAGATCACTGCGGTCCATTTTCATCAGATACTGCATATAAGTTTATCTTGGTTGCAGTTGATTCATACACACGTTTTCTTTGGGTTTGTCCACAACGCCGTGCTGACGCACGAACTGTCATCAGGGATTTGCGTGTCTTTGTGGGAATTTTTGCATGTGGCACCTTTCATTCTGACCAGGGTCCCGTGTTCGCCTCTAAGGCGTACAAGGATGCCATGCGGTCTTTGGGGGTGCAAGTCAAATTTTCATCTCCATACAGGCCTGAGGGCAACTCAGTTGTGGAGCGAATGAACCGTGATTTAAAGCAATCCTTGGCAGCTACAGTTATAGGTACTGGCAGGAACTGGTTTGCGCATTTATATAGCGTACAACGTGCACTAAATAATCTCCCTAGAAGATCTCTGGGTGGGCGGACCCCATACGAAATGCTCTTTGGCATGAAAATGTTTGTTCCAGACCTTGATGGTCTAGACATGGCGTCTACAGCCGCGTCCTTTGAAGTAGATAATCATTCTGATGTGTTGCAGAATCTACAAGAGACTCGAGACAGTCTTGCAAAGGAACATTTACCCACGGCCACTCAAGCAGCGCTGCAGATTTCAGTAGTCAGCTGGCTACCCAAGATCGGTGACCTGGTCCATGAGAAGGTGAAGAACAAGAAAGAGTTTGACCCCTCTTATTGTGCACCCTTCCCAGTGCTTAGCGTGAAGGGTACTCGTACAGTCATTTTACCACCACTTCCTGGTCGCAAAGATAACAGATACATCTCAGTGGACAATGTCAAACTACAACGCCTGACCGATTCTACATAACATCCTGCTGTTTACTGTCCTACAATATCCAGAAATACAGTCTTGGCCAATTCCAGCAACATCAGGCCTGACACTGCCATAGAGATGACCGCTGTTACTGATCCTTTGCTATACCCTCTGGCTTGCTGTCTTCGTGAAGAAACTGAATATACGTATCCCGCTACAGAATCATTGCCTGGTTTGCAAGACAACACACTGAACCAGTCACATTCTTCCTTTGACTCAAACTCCACATCATCGAGTCCCCCATCCATATTTACTGTTTTTGTCAACTGGTTTAAAAGAAATTATTTGGTTCCTACTTGGACATACATTTGGTTGGTGCTCATCACCATTCTTATGTTCATGTCGATTGGATTTGTGACATTTTTCTTCCTTTTAATCAATGGTCACTACCTCACTGAACGCTCTGCAGTTAAAGTAATTGATGGAACTTTGGCACCGCACTCCTCATCACACATCATGAAAAGGGACCAGACTTTTGTTAACATCTCTGCCTGGCCAGTTGCGGATGGAATAGTGTGGGATGCAGTTAACTTCCCAAATTCATGGCCCCATATTGGGCGCCATGTTGCAGGGATTCTGCTCATGCACAGAACTATGCACAGAATAGTTCATGTTCATACATGAACTAAATTTAAACAAGGAAAATGGCAGAGTTATTACCCAATGGATGAGCCATACTGCCAAATTAGTCTCAGCAACGGAAAAAGGCAAAGGTTCTAATTTTTTAATATGTAACATAGTGTATGTGGAATCCTTCATGGACATAAACTGCTGTCTATCTGTCAAGTTAAATGGCGTAAATAACAATGACGTGTTCATGCAATCCCATTGAACTTTACCCATTTTCAAACTTTGCAATGTCCAGGCAAACTGCATAACAGAACGCAACCTATTTTGACCATGATACAAAACGGACACTTCATCATGAACAATTGATTCCACAACAGATGAAACACTATTGTCTAATGTGTAAATACGAGAAGAAAGAGTGTTAATACTATTATCAATAACAGCAAGCACTTTTTCTAAATTAGCTTGGTCTATTGCCCTTCACATACAGATGCTTGTGGGATGACAAAGAGGTGTATCTCACTGGGTAATCATGTGATTCTTGGCCTGATCATTCTTGTGTGTAAGAATATACAATTGCACGACGCATGTAATTTATCAGTGCCTAATCTGGCGTGTATTTTGAAGGGTCACCCAGTACCAGCTATCACCCCAACGTTTACACTGCTAGCAAACGGTAGCTATTTGCTTTTAAATAATGAAGAGTGCTGCAGCATGCTTGCTGACATACCTTACATTGTAACAGTCTCAAGGCGTGTGGTTTGCTGTAAAAATGTGCTTTTTCCACCCCCGCATGGGAGGCTCGACATCTCGATTTGGCCTTCCATTCCGACCTTGAAGGCAAAGTCCAACAAATTGAGCAGAATAAGAGCATTGTTGTCCAAAAAATAAGTTTCTCTCACATCTGCCCGTGAGACCTTCGTCCTTCACGTGGCTGACACCCGTACAGAGGCACATGCGCTTCTCAATACTGATCGCCCACTACATTTTGGGGTGTTAATTCACACTATCTTCAATGCTTGTAACAGGACAGGCATTGCCCATTTTTTTAAGACTGTGGGCTCTGGCCTTGTGACCTCTTTTCAAACTATATTTGGTGTAATAACGGCATTTATTCATTCTATTTTTTCCAGCGTCTTCGGTGGCTTTCTGCTGTTACTTGCACTAGCCACTGGAGTCCTTCTGTTAATTTGCGTGCTCCGACATGGATGCTCTTCCTGTGGCACCAAACAGCCAGGACCGGCTGCTGCTACTTTGTAGTCGTATGCTTGAATGCTACGGTACTTTACCACTGGCCACTCTAAGCGTGGTTTATGGATTATCCTTCCGTTTTGGTTATTTCACTTGCGTGCAACCAGTCTTCCACTGCATGGAATGTTCATTCGAATGGGCATTGGATCTTTGCCTCTCAATATGGTGTCTCCTGCCTCGGATTATGACCTGCTAATGAGTCCTCTAGTGGTGCATGAGCTGGAATGTTCTGGTGTTGGGATTATGGCCTGCGCAGCTGCGGTTGGAGTTCTAGCGGAATGGGATGTCTGTGCAGCTAGACATGATTTCCTACAACAAAGTTTTCTTGAGGAACAAGCAAGTTATCCACTGATGGTGCTAGAAGCTCCCATTGTTGATGAACATGTATGTTCATTCACTTTGATGGAATGGATGGCTACTCTCTTTTCTGACGATAACAATGACTTCCTCTTGGAGGCTGTTGCAATTTACTGCGCATACACCTTAATGGATTAACCTGGATGACTTCCATCATCTGCCGGATACTTTTTTTTATGGTTTTTCATGTTCACTTTTTTCTCTCAAATTGAGTTTTTTAATGCACGAATTAGTGCACCATTTGACTCTTTACCCAATTATGACTGTTGCTCCTAATTCTTGCTCAATCTTACTTGAACTCTGTGTTCTATTGAGTCCAATGTCCGTTGGTCATACCAAGGGGAGGGTGTAGTGGGGAAATGGGGTTAACAGCAGACATTGCTAAGTTAGCATGAGTAGTATACGCTTGGCTGCCTTTCTGCCGCTTTTGCACACAACACTACAGGGCTCTGTTCTTGTGAAATACTTTGCTGAAGCTGCTTCACATGAGAACTGTCTACCTTTCACATACCCAGGGGGGCACCTGTACAGCCTGTTCAAGTTCGAATAACAATGTATGCTGTTGATTCACTTTGGCCAGTCCCAATCACATAGACATAACATGAAGCACAGCGGCCCAACTCGGGTGCTTTTAATTTGGCATTACATGCATGCAAGAGCACTTGGAGAAAACCTTTCCAACATAGAATAGCTGTGCTGGTCCTGAGATGTAATTCAGTGCATCTGATCTCGTATGTATGGGGTCTCGCTGACAAAGCCCAGAGGTCTTCTATAATTATTCTAAACTGAGAACGGGGAGGGTGGTAAAAGGAGCTATAGTGCTGTTTCCACTGTCATTATAATATGATTTCCTCTTTTGTGCTTTATGGAATTGTAACAATGCTAATTATATTGTTTGTATGCATTATGCTGCTCCTGTTGGCTAGAGTACTGCATCTTGGAACACGTTAGTTAAAAATAAACATTTTAAACTATACAGTGTCTCTGTTTACTCATGTTGTGGACAAGTATGAGTGTGAACAAAAGAGTGTTCTTGTTTCCCACTATTCCTGAGAGTTTACTAAGTCACATGTTCTAGGTTGTCTAATCATTGGTAGCTTTGCTGTAGTACGGAGAACGAATGAGAAACTAATGCTAGTCGGATTGGGGTTCTGGGCACTGAGGTTGCTTTTTTGGTACACAACAATACACCAAGGTCCTGGTTTCCTGCGCATAGTTCTGTGCATGAGCAGAATCCCTGCAACACCGATAGCTGTTTCATTTGATCCATATCCATCCAGTTTACGCTTTTGGGATTTTACAGCACTTTTCTCAGAGGATACCCCTGGTAAATTGTGTTCAGGATATGCTGCAGCCTATATCCTCTATCTTTCAGAGTTGAACTTTGCACACGTCACTGTTCTTCGGTTTATGCTCGGAATTAAGAAGGCAATAAATACATTGAGTGTGAAGTGTAGGAGCTTTTCTGGCTCCACACACTTCACTGGCTTGAAGACAGCCCTTGGTTTTGAGGATTCAGCCATGTCTTTGGTGAATGAGGTAGATAGGCTGAATGTAGAATAGTGTATTGCCATTGTGCTTTGTTTCTTGAAAGTGTTAACTGCAGTGATTTTATGTCTCATATGTATTTCCTATACTCAGCATGGACAAAGGAGTCACTGACAAATGTCACACCATTTCTCCTGCAGATTTCTTCAAAAATTGCACAGCTGAAAAGAGGAACATTGGGGTTCAGAAAGGGAGAAAAACACTAATGTCTATTTAAACTACTTTGACAAAATGCAGTTTTTATAGCAGGGTAATGGTCACTTCTAAATATATGCTGTTCAATTTCTTCGAAGGTCAGCTAATGCCTGCATTCCCTGCAAAAGTGTGAATGAATGGTAAGTTTAAAAAAATTGTTGAACTTACTCTTCCACCTTCAAAGACGAAGGCCTGGTAGTCAGCTCCCAAATCTATGTCGGGTCTGCACCCTGGCCTTGCCCATCCCACGCGCATGTCTCCGCCTGTCACAGCTTCAAACTCAAAGTACCACTTTCCGTTTTTCACTGCATACGTCTTCTCTACCCTGAAGAAGCGGATCTTGTCAATGCTGACTCGCTCCAGAGTTCCATCAGCTGTGTAAAAAATAGATTAACATACAGAAAAACAAACCCACAAAAATAAGTTAGCATTATAGAAAAAATGAAAGAAGATTCCAAGGCTGTACGGATGGTTTAAATTATGTTTCGATATTTTTACTGCACTCAAGTTCTGAGGAATGGTCTAGTTTTGGTGATCTGAGGCTTGTTGGTAGTACTTTGCATGTCATTAAGAAGGCATGTCTCCACCCACCATCCACCAAACTTTCCCATTCTCAGATACACCATCTTGAAGGACTACTAGAGCCCCAGGTCAGAGGGACTCCCAATTAGTTCTGGTGCTACTTCTCCAGCTGGCATGGTGTGTCATTGGCTTGCCTTATACAATAATAAAATACAGGAAATGTGATCCCTACTGAGCTCCTTTTCACAGAGATGTTTCGATATGAGGTGATGATTTTTAAACATAATTTTGTTAAATCACCACAAATTCAGAATTTCAATGTAGCTATTGATTTAATTTTATTTGATTTAAAGGATGTTTGTGTTATACTCGTAGAACAACCCCTGGTTGTTCAAATTACTTAATTTGTGCTGCTGAGAGAGTAGAAGGACACAAATGGAAACTACACATGTAATTATGATTCATCCAGTCCTCTTTACTTTCTAATTTTACTGTTGCATTCATGGCCCCTGAGCCAAGGAACAGGTGGTACTACAAAAACACATTCACACTTTTTAATAGAATGAAAATCACTAAGGTTTCACTCCAGATTTCTTTAGAAAGTAGCTGTGGATGCCTTGGTCCTTGACTTTTCTGTGGTAACTGCAGAAAACATGTAATATTCAATGTCTAAAAAAGTTTGTGAATATATGAATAAAGTCGTACATTCTCATTTTTTTTTTGAGCATTTACCCTTTTCTTAATGTTAAATAATTGATGCGAGTAGGGTTTCTTTACGCATACTGGTTTATTTTTAAAAGAGGAAGTCAATCAATAATTCCACCTTGCCTTCTTTTAGAAAATAGAATCGTTCTCCAGTAATGCATGGATATGCATTTGAATAATGGTTTTATTCTCGATAAAGGCCATAGAGTACATTTTAATTTTGTGAAACATAAGGATTTTTACTGAAAGCATAGAAAGCACTCAGATTTTGAAGTTAGAGTATTTTTCAGGAAAAAGTTGGAAGTCGGTTGTAGTGACAGATTTTTAGGTGACTAAAAATGTGACTTTTATTCAAAACATTAAAGTTTTTGTAGGAATAATCTTTGAAAAAGCGGAAAATTACCATAAAAGGAAAGATAGATTTCCACATTAAAGTTCATTTTAAGAGTAGACAGCGACAACATCAACACTTTCTTGGTGGCACCATGTTGTTGTAATGGACACATTGTATGGCTGATGTAGCTCACCACCGGGACATAACAGTTTCCCTGCCCGCATCGGCGCAGGCAGGAAAACCTGTATTTGCTCCTGTTGGCAGAAGCATTTTTGAATCTCCCGCCAAGCAGGAGCAAACACACAGTCTGGTCCCACCAGCTGGGAGCAGACTTTTGATCTGTTTCCCTGCCCGCAGTAATGCAGGCAGGGAAATAGATCTAAATATGGCTCCATAAAAAGCTGCTCCTTCAGGGTGGGAGCAATGCTGGCTCCCGCTGCATGCGAGGAGCCGGCTGGTGTCATGGGATCTTGTGGTAATTCTCGCGGCCCCCAACAAGTATTTGCTGGAGCCCTGGATGGGCACACGGCAACCACCTTTAAGAGTGCTGGCACCAGGGATTGCGTACCTGGGCCAGGAAAGGTTCGGGGGGGGGGGCACATGCCCCCCTCCTCTTTAATTTTCAAAGTGGTGCTGAGTTAGGGGTCCCATGGCCTAAGAAGGCTCGGGGAGGAGGTCTACGGCATCCCCCTCCCCTTCAATTTAAAAAACATATGGCCCTGTGGTCCACAGGGTATAACAAGGGTCGGGGAGGGGGGCCAAGAACCCCCCTCTCTTTTAATTGTAGTAGTCCTTTATGAAATCATGTAAATACATGTGTTTTATAATTGTATTAAGGGTTTTTAGAATTATCAATTTTGTTTACACTGCTATATACATTTCTTTTGTAAACAGGATCTTGCAGAAATCATGGCATGATATAACAACAATCAGCATAATTATGCGGGGAGAGAAGCATCATACTTGATGAAGGTGTCACAGGACTATTACGATAGAACATCACCAGCCCACTTGGGCGTGACTGAGACACTGTACAGCTGCAGTAAAATTGTATGTGATATGCCCACTGGGGCGGGAATGGACCTGACACATTCTCGTTGCCGTTAAGTAATGTAAAAATGTTAAAAATTAGTTTAATTGAGGAGTACTGACTCAACTTTAACATACAGGCATGGAAACCTTCAAGAATGTTGTTTGCACAGTAGTAATATCTGTTTACAATATTGGCCCTTGCAGTTTACTGTCTTCCAAACTGCATTATAATTGTGGTTTTGAATTTGGCCAACAAATTATAAGCACTTGCACTTGTATGTCTCGTACGATATAGGAGACTTGACAGTGTTTAGAGGGCGCTCATGAAATTACACTTGTACTTTGCTAAACGTGGTTTATACAAAACTGTATATACAGTTGTATGCGTTAAAATAGTTTCAAACTGTACCAGATTGTAATTGCAGTTTTACGAACAACACTTTATTAACACATCATGCCTTCAAAATACGGGAATCAAACCAGTAGAAGATGGCGCCCATGTATTTTTTGTTAAACAACATGCAGATCCTCTTTGTATGTCTAGATCACGACTGTATGAATACGGAAGTGTGACATGTCTTGCCTGACCGTGAGAAAGCCGTAAAGGCGAAACGCGTCGGTCCGAGGCTATCGTGTCTGCAATAAACAGCATTTGAGTACTGCGGAGTGCCCTGAACTATATTCATTTGAATAAGGAATAATATATATATTTATATATATATATCGAAGAGTTCCAACTCCCGCTACTTCCAACCTCCTCGCGGCGGCGGCGAAGAAGGAGACTCAGACCCCGCTGAACTTAAGGTAAGTTGTTTTATTGCGGTTTACAACCCACGCACGACGCGTTTCGGGCCTCAAGAGCCCTTGATCACATACCATATATATATATATATCTAAAGTGCATGCTCGAATCCTGCAGCACTTGAGAGCAATTGTGAACAACGATGCCACCTACCCGGTGGCACGTCATTTCAAAACCACACATGAAAATGATGTTAACTGCCTTCCGTATTTTGTGATTGATGCCATCCCCAAATTAAAACGGGGAGGCAATAGAGAACGCATGCTGAGGCAACTGGAGACCCGCATGATAATAGAACTGGACAGTAAAACCCCGTTTGGATTGAATACCACAGAGGACCTCCACACCTTCCTATAATATAGATGAACTCTTGTGACTCTATACTCTCTTTACAACTAGAGTATAATACTAGCATTGACTTGTAGCATTCTTTTTTACATATAATTTTTATATACATTTATACTTCTGTACCGGTATTAATTCTTACCTCGTGTACTACTTTCCTTATCTTAGTATTGTCTGCACTTTACAGTAACTTATTTATTTGGTTTACTCACACCTTCCCCATGATCTAATTGATTGTGTATATTAAACATTTTAGATCTAGATATTTTTTGCACATTATTAGCACCTTGCACTTTATGGCAATCTTTGTACACTTACAAATACGCATTAATCATGAATTAGATCAGCCTCAGGGGGGTCACCTTTCGGGTAGACTGATATTCATATTTATTTTTCTTAACTGCAGTCTATCACATCCTATGACTATATTAGTGGGTATATATTTGTCATGGTACCACCTCACTCCTCAACATTATCTGGAGGTATTGCATAAGTTAAGGGGCTATTTTGAACGATTTGCATTCATGCAATAATTCTATGTTGCCCTTTATGTTTGCTCTGTTTCTAGGTAATATGTGGTGCCTCATATTTGGCTGTAAGAATTGTTTTAGAAGACATGCCTGGGTTATTTTTTCAAAATATGAAGTATATGCATATGGCTGGGTTCAAACTGGAATGGCATGGTGAGCAAAAAACGATGGATTTAGGCCCAGATCTCTGTACTGGGGTGAATGTATGACATTGTTCTGCATTCTGTCTATCAACTGTTGTTTTTGCATTTGTCACCCCGAGTGGGACGGGTATGCTCAGACGTGAGTCCCGTGCTCTCCATGCCACTGGAATCAAGCTATCCTGGCTGAAGAGGGGTGAAACCCTGAAACCGGTCCTAGGATGCTTGGTTCCAGTCCAGGGAGGACCTGGCTTGGCAGTTCGGGCTGGACTGTTCCCATGAGGCACAGGGTCAAGACTGATTTGCATATGGCTGGGTTCAAACTGGAATGTACTGGGGTGAATGTATGACATTGTTCTGCATTCGGTCCATCAACTGTTGTTTTTGTATTTATACTATCATGATACTTTTAAATGCCATTTTATGCCTTTTTAGACAACCTACACAGTGTAGTGAAGTTATTTCTAAGTATTCAGCATTTTATGCATTTATTTGAATGTAATCACTATCATTGTAGCAGCAGTGTCATCATTATTAACCTTTACTTCACTATTTTTTAAGGATGTGTGTTAAAAAACTGTTATAAAACTGATATACTATTTATGCCTGCAATTGTTTTAGTATATATTTATTTTCTGCAGTTAAGTCTGTTGATTAAACAGTATGGGCCCGATTCACAGAACTAACTTAAGACAAAATCCTAAACTTACTACTTTTGGTATTCACGGAAGTTAGGATTTTGTCTTAAGTTTGTCTTAAGATAAACTTAAGACAGACTTAAGACAGACTTAAGACTGACTTAAGTTAGGATTTTGTCTTAAATCTGTCTTAAGTCTGTCTTAAGTCTGTCTTAAGTTTGTCTTAAGACAAACTTAAGACAAAATCCTAACTTCTGTGAATACCAAAAGTAGTAAGTTTAGGATTTTGTCTTAAGTTAGTTCTGTGAATCGGCCCCTATATCCTTTATGTATATTATCACATGACACGGGTGTAGCTACTTAAAAAATATCTCTCGCAAAGCCAGCCTCATGTGATCAAGGCCGTTTTACCAGCCAAAACGCGTCATGGCAGGCAGAAGGGAGCAATAAAATGTCTCTACCTACCGCGAAGAGGAGTTTGTGCATTCTTTTTCGCCATGAGCTGGAAGTTTTAGAGTGCTTTGAAGTTGATATATATATATACACACACATATATATTGTGTGTGTGTGTGTGTGTCAAGGTTCATACATGTCAACTTAAGTACAGTAAATCTATTTTTACCATAATACTTACCTTCACGATATTCTGGTAGTTGATATTGTGGTAAAATATTTTTGTATGATGATATATAACCTTGATATTAGAGTATCATACCAAATGGATAGTAATTCTGCTTAGTTATGAAGAGAAAGTAAGCAGCTGTTATCTCTGGTTAACATGATTATTAGTCTTATCCAGTATCCTATATCACCCACTCTTTTTATCCTGTGCTTGTTTTTCTTATCAATGCCTACTGCCACTCGAGCTTATGTCGCTTTCCAAAGCCTTCTTACTAGAGGGTGGCCATCACCTCTGTAAGGATATATGTCTGTGTGCTGAGGCTGCATCCTCATGACTTGGCTATAATGTCTGGCCCTCTTACACAAGCAGCTCCTTAGAACTGCTGTTGGGAATCTGTAGTAGATGAGGAGACGGGTAACATGGCATGCCCTGGCAACATACCCACTTCTTGGTCTGGTGGCTCGATATTGTATCCGTAACCTGAGAACGTCCGTACTGCTTCACGAAGGCTGTCTCGGTTTGATTTCTTTGTTCGTTCATCTAGTAAAGCATATGGCACCAGTCGAGGGTTACGTTTGTTTTTGATATCCTGGAGGAAACCACAGAAATTCATACGTTTAATATCAATGGATTTCAAAGTTACTGAAAAATCTGGATTTCAGATCATTAAGATACCTGATTGCCCACTCTCTGCACATAAATTCTGCACTATAAGGCAAGGTAATGAAACCATAAATACCTGGAATGGTATTTGGACCACTGTCAATGTATAGAGGTTTTCATTGCAGACAGAACATCCTGGAACACTCGGAGCAATATTTTTGAATGAATTTTACAATAGTTAGTATACAAGCATAACTTAAAATACAGAAAGCATACCTCTCTAAATAGACAATATTCATTTGAGGGGGCTGGACATCCTGAAAAATTCAATAAGGCAGTACACCAAAAAGTTTCATTCAATTTTGATTTATTTACAAATACATTTAATAATCAGAAATGTTCTTATCAATCAAACAGCATTTGTAAAGCGCAACACTGTCACCCCTAGCGGTATCTGGGCGGTGTGTCTCCGTCGAAGAGCCAGGTCTTGAGTCTCTTTCTGAAATATGCCAGTGAGGGGGCTGTATGGAGCTGGAGGGGAAGGTCATTCCAGGTCTTGACAGTGATGTAGGAGCAGAAGCGGCCACCACTGCAGCTGCGACAGATTCGGAGAGTGTGCTCGAGGGCGCGTGAAGAGGAGCGCAGGTGTCTACCAGGATGGTGGAAGTTCAGTCGATGGTTAAGGTAGGCAGGTCCTAGGTCGTGGTGGGCTTTATCATTAAAAAATAATTAAACTTCAACCAATCAGAGACAACCAGCCTGAAGACCACACCCTGAAAGACCACCATTTTTCAGATTTCATTTAGCACTCGTGTGAAGGAGTAATACAAGGAAGTGAACCTGTAGTAAGGAATAGAATGGGTTGCGTATAAACCTATGAAAAATACCAATACTGGAGAACTACCATTACATGTAAGAAATGTTTTTCTACTCTAATATTGGATGTGGAGCAGCGTATTTTTAGCTCCACCCTTACACATCACAGAAGTGCAATGTTTACGTGCACCCACCACCATGTTATTTTGTGTGCCTAACTTTATTAATGACAAGAAAAGTATTTCAATGTACTACTGAACTGCGTTCACTGTAGAAACTAGAGATTCACAAATTTGTGCACATTAATGTTTAGTTTAACCATGAAGAAATATAGTTCTCATACACATTTACACCTATATTTTAAGGTATGTTGCATTTACTTGGAAGTGCTATAGTAAGTGTAAGCACAACTCATTTACATTTATATTGATACATTTATTTGGAACTTATACGTGCACATATAACCATATAATTTAAGTGCACAATATAGTGTTTAACCGTGCTAATTTAACTAGGCCTGAATTGTAAATGCATTTGGTTGCCTTGCACATACTCTCCTCTGTAGATGGGGTTCCAAGGCTTCATTAGTTAGAGAAAGGAGTTCAATGTATTAGTGATAGCGAGGCCTGAGAAGAAAATCTCGGCAGAGATGTGAAGAGCTAATGAATGGGAAAAAGTGTCTATTCATTGTATATCAGCAACAGTGTTCTATCCAAGGTTGTGTGATTGTCCAGGTTTCGTGAGATGGGAAAGTTTGACAATGTTGCCAATGAGGACATGATGTGCAATTCTATTGGTTCCTGGAAGGGTGGTGTGAAGATCACACCATGAGAATGTATCTGTACGTTTTAAGTAATGTATGCACTGTTGGCGTTTAGGAACAGATCCCCTTAGACTTTGAGATTTTTCTACTGAAATCCTCGCTATGCTGACACCTTCCTACTACACAGTCTGTACTTTGTCAACTAACGCCTCTTTTTGAATTCTGTATTTGAGCATGCTCAATTTGCATTGATTTGAACTAATTACTGATTGTAATAAACCAACTTGACTTTAGTTACTAATTTCTTGTCCTTATTGTGTGGCCAAATGGGTAACATGAAGTTCAATTGTTTTGTTGAATACTTATTCTCTTTGCTACTAAGTCAACCACAAAGGTGTGTCTTATGAAGATTGTAACCGTGTGCCAATGCGCCATCAAGAAGGCAGCAGAGGACGGTTGGTTGCTGAGGTAAAGAGAGTTTGAGTATCCCATTCTGAATTGGCCCAAACCCAGTCTGTGTTCCTAAAGCACATGGTTTGCGTCGGAGAATTTGTGGAGGTCCAGCAGTTCAGAAGACACTTGTGATTATGGAGGAGTGAGTATTAATAGGGTTGTGATTTGCTATTGGTTTTGTCTAGCTTTCGGTGTTATTCGGAGATTGTGTGGCGTGATGTGAAATGTTTTGAGTTGTTGTGTGAGTGTAGCGCTTGTTGTAAAGAAGTGGAAGTTGTCATCGGGCTCCACATAGTCTAAGATCCTGGGATGATATTAAAAAGTGTAGAAGACACTATATTGTAATTGTCTGCTAAGTTCTGTGGTGCTCGTCCTCAGAAGTCGTCAATGGCACAATTGAGACAGGAACATTTATCTTTTTGTGAGAGTAAGTTGTGGTTGATAAAGTGGATCCTAGTGCACATGGAGAAGCTGTATCAGTCCAGGGGGATTCCCGCTGGCCGATGTTTCACTCGAGTGTGTATCTGAGAAGGTCGGAAAGTGTATTGCTTTGAACCATTTCTTGTATGATTGAATACTATCGATTTCTTTAGTGGAGAAGACAAGGTTGTTTGTTGAAGTTGCTTTATGCATTGTTTTGTGTGCTTAATGCTGGGAAAAGTGCGTTTGTGAAAATTGTAAAGGAGGGTGAACTGCAGCGTGGAGTAAAGTTGATGTCTCAGTTTGTCGCACTGGGATTGGTCGGTTGATTTTGAGCTGCACTGAGATTGGTTGTCTACGTCATAGAGTGCAGCACTGTTATTGGTTGTTCATGCAGAACGAGAACTCTGGGTAAAGAAATTATTTCCTGGTTTGAAATGAAAAGGTGCATTGTAATTGTTGATCCTATTGTTGAAAAATTACATTCTTTAAGGCCAGATGAGATCTGTTCAGGGGAAATATGGTAATACCTCTTTGAGAGGAAGAAGAGGCACCACCTGAAGATACAGCTAGTCATTATATGGCTATAAAAGTGGGCCTTCATACATGTATTTGACTTAGCCAATGAAACCGCCTCCTGGACCCGCACGGTACAAAGCTCTTAATGCTTGGGAGCAAGGATCTCATGATAGGCAGAAGGAGAGATATCAGGGAAGAGCCCGAAAATCAGTGCATACGTATGCTAGGTGGGATGCAGAACAAAGGAAGTGGAGAACTGATATGATAGAGGGAACTAGATTGTTCCCCGTGTTGACACGCAAATGTCTTTTCGCAAAATCAGCTGAACTGTTGCCCCTGCAACAAAATGTCAAATCAATCAATTGTACATATTTTGTTTTTTGCCAATTGTATGTAAAGGAAAGAAACAGATTTATTATCCCCTTTTTAAAACTTTTTTGTCCCCGCAGTTATATCACCGCATTGTCTATTATGCAACAGCTAGAGACGCCTTATGTGTGCTTTGTAACTGCTTCCTTTTTATGTGCAACCATAAAACCTGGCAACCTAGTTAACTGCTGATCAAATTTATATTTTACATAGATATGAATTTTAAGTGACATTTTATTATCGCCTCAGGTTTTTAAGAAAGAATGTATGCCTATGATGCCTTTTAGTTAAATTTATTGAATTGTCATTTGCACTATGTACTTTTATGCATTTATATTTTTTTTAAATGCAAAATACAGTTATTTGATGATGATGACAAGCGAATTAACAGAAACAGGAAAGGAAGAGAATAAGAAGAAGGGGGACAGGACAAAAAATGCACAGTGTGGAAGAAGCCTGTAATAGCAATTCTACTTGGCGACCTTTTGAACTTGTTGTCGGAGTGTCCACCTCCATACAAAGAGCCCCAATTAGAGTTAATGAGTGATGCAGGTACCAGTGGAAACCCAGAACCAGTTACTGCACCAGTGAACAATGGTCCTTATCAGATTGGAGAGAGCACAGGGATTAAATCTTCTATCAACCCTAATGTTTTGAATGCCCCAGATGCACTTACGGTCCCAGTTACTGTTGGCTCCGTATTTCCTCTGTATAAGCCTGGATCGACAGAGAGCGCAACACATAATTTGGCAGTTCCTACTGCAATGGGTGCAACACGTAACACTCCTATAGACCCGAGAATGGGAGGATTTTCCTAAATTCCTTTAGTCCTGACTCCAGTGGTTACCACTTGTGGTGCAAGTGCAGATCTCACAATGAACCAGGCAGGATTCACTCCTACTGGATGCTCTGCTTAAAGGTCACCAAGTTACACCATGTCAATTTGGATTTCATCTCAGAGTGTTAACCATAATACTCACAGAGAAGGCATAACATCTAACGCCCCTGTAGTGCAGATGGGTCCTACTGTTAAAGAATTTGATGATTGGCTTAAAACCATGCTCAGGCCCACGAGAAAAAGTGAGAGTTCAGGATCAAATAAAGAGGTAATTCAGTCCCCAGTGAGAGAAAATGCAGTGGATGTGGCGAAGTTACAGTTAGAACTGGACACAATGATAATTGGAAACATTGATTTGTCCCAATTAGGTAGTTAAGGAGAGAGAACTTGTGTACATCGGTAAGGATGTTACTAGACATGCAGCACAGGCTAATGAAAGGTTATCAGATTTATCTCAGAAGTACAAGGTTGATTTGTCTAGGAATAATTCCTTGCAGAGGAGTTACAGTGTATGCTTTAATGAGAACTACATCACTAACATGAGAATATGAGGAATGAGACAGCAGATTAAGGAACTGATTAGCAGCATATTAAAATGGAGTGAGCTAGATAAATGGGAAGGTAGATGGGCGAAAAAGATGAAACAAAAAAAACCTAGAGGAGAACCGCCTCCATCCACAGTGGAGGGAGAAGGCACTACTGCATTTCCATCGAGGAAGTGCCTGGTGGGAGTTATGTCCATGTCCCTTGGAGCAGAAATGATCTTGCGCCATTCACAAATGACTTGCTCAAATTGAGAGAGAAACCACTGGAATGGCATATACAGGTTGAAGATTTAGAAGGTTATGTGGGTGGATTTGAATACCTTTTTTTCAACATTGCGGTATGGAGCGATTTGTGGGCAGAATGTAAGGTGGCTACAGAATGGCCGGAGAAAGGGCTTCAAGGAAATGCAATGATAAGTGCTCTGTCACCATTGGTGATGAAAAAGTACCAACAAGTGATGACTTATTTGAAAGTGAAAATACCAGTTAAAGAGATTGATTGGGTTAAGTCTGACAGGATAATCCAAGAGCCCAAGGAATCAGTGCATGTTGCAGGTGTTTAAACAGTACAGTGAGATGGAAACTCTTGAGCTGAAAGGCATGGGAAACTTTGTGTTTTGGTTTGTGACATGATTGAGCCAGAAGGTTGGCTTAATGATTCAGCAGCATTTTTACTTTGATGGCAGAATAAATCAGTTGATGAAATTTTGAGGTACGCAAAATACGATAGAGATGAAATGGAGATGAAGCAGAAGCAGTTAAAAGAGAAATTGATAGTGGCACAGCTGAGAGTCACACAGAGGAGAAGTCCAAGTCAACCCTTTGTGGAAAATGTTGGTTCTATGCAAGGAGTGCATCAGCAGGGAGCTCTTATGATGTAAAGTGGAAATAGGTTACCTCAACGGGGTAGAGGTTGTGGGGTTTCAATTGACCTGAGTACCGGGGTGGATGTGGCCACTTTGAAGAGGAATAATGTTTGTCATTACTGCAGTAAGTTGGGGCATTGGAAGAAGGAATGTCATCTTAATCCAAATAACATGGTGAATGGGAATCAGGTTCAGAATTCAGGATTTACCCAGCCCCAGAATAACAACCCTGTACAGTCACAAAATGTGCAGAGGCCAAGAACGCAGAATTTTAATGCGCTACAAGTTCAAGTGATACAGGTTCAACAAGCCAGTATGCCGCAGCAGAATAGGAATGGTCCTTGATTTAACTCCAAGCCAGTCCCAAATTTTAATCAAAATTCTCTCCATAATCAGGGTGCGCTCCAACAACTTCCTGTGTTTGAAGCATTTGAAGATTACCATTCTGACTTGCCACAATGACAGTGACTGAGAGGGGTAGAGGATTGTGCACAGTCTTAGAGGTGGGCCAGATCAGTCCATTCGTAGAAGGTGAGGTGAATCGCCACCCTGTATAATTATTGATCAAAACTGGTGCTATCCGCTTTACTGTTAGAACAGTGGAAGTTCCAAACCTACCCCTCTCAGGAAGAAGAAAACAAGCTGTAGGAGTTGCAAACCAGCAAATGACTAGCCCAGTGACAAAGGAAGTACCTGTTAAAATAGGGTCCTTTGAGGAGAATCCCCTGTTTGTGGTGTGTGATTCAAGTTCTGTAAGTCTGCTAGGACACAATCCTTTGTGCAAGCTGAATTGCACCATTTACTGTACCCCAAAGGGTGTGGAGTACAGACCCATGGTGAGGATGTTGCCCTTCAAATTGGCAATGCACAGTCCAGACATTGAAAGATTCCCTTTGATGACAAATGATGATTTGCCCCCAAATTAAAAAGACGCTGTGAAGCTAGAGGGCAAGGACTTTTCAGGAAAGGACATGGGTCTCAAAGGATCTGAACCTGTTGGCATTAATGTAAAGCCAAACTTGAGTACCGAAGAACCCCACAACATAATAGGACCCCTGAAACAACTGCTGGAATTACTCCACTGATTAAGTAAATGATGCAGCAAGGCATTTTGAAGCAGATAACGGAAAGTCCATGTAACTCATCCATTATTAGCTGACAGAAGTAAGTCCCTGTTGTACAAGATTTGAGACAGATTAAAGCCTTTGTGATTCCCTGTTGTCCCGTGGTACCGAATCCAGCTGTGATTTTATTCCAAATTCCATGTGAAATCGAGTGGTTCACTGTCATCAACCTTTGTCAGGCATTTTTCTCAATTCCAGATCATGATGACAGTCAGTTCCTCTTTGCAATTTGGTTTGGTGACCGTGTTTTCGCATGGTGCCGAGTCCCACCAGGGTATATGGAAAGTCTGTCTTTCTTCAACCAGATCCTTAAAAATAATTTGTACTCCTTAACCATGCCCTGTAATTCGGTCCTAGTCCATGTAGATATACTGTTACCCCATACCCGGACGCAGTACCTGACCAACAGCCGCTTGACCGGATATGAGCAAATCATTCTCCCAGCTGGTAACGTAACCTTAATGCATTGTGCTACTTTAAATCCTGTACCCTTGCTGCCCTTGCCTGATAATGAGAATGATGATAGTGAAGTAGAGCATGACTGTCTCGACGTTACTGAACTATGCACCAAGCTGAGACAAAATATTCAAGATGAGCCCCTACCTGAGTCCGATTTTGTGCTATATGTTGATGGATCCTGTCTACAAGACAATGCAGAAAATTTGAGAGCAAAAGACACAAAAATAATGGATGGAATGCAGAACAAATCAAAAATTCACCCCCAGTCACAAGATCTGAGTTAAATCCATTGTTCTTTTTGCTCACCATGCCACCCCAGTTAAGACCCAACCATATGCAAATCAGTCTTGACCCTGCTCCTCATTGGAACAGTTCCACCCAAACTGCGAAGCTGGGTCCTTCCTGGATCAGAAACAAGCATCCTGGGACCGGTTTTAGGCTATCACCACTCATCTGCCAGGCTAGCTTGAATCCAGTGGCACAGTGAGCCAAGGACCCACTTCTGGACATACCCGTTGCACTTATGGCGAGAAAGCAAAAGACACATAAATGATGGACGGAATACGGAGCAAATAAAATATTCCCCAACAGTCTAGAGATCTGGGTTAAATCCATCGTTCTTTTGCTCACCATGCCACCCCAGTTTAGACCCAGCCATATGCAAATCAGTCTTGACACTGCTCCTCATGAGAACAGTCCAGTCTGAACTGCCAAGATAGGTCCTCGTTGGACCAGAAACAAGCATCTTGGGACTGGTTTCAGGGTATCACCCCTCATCAGCCAGGCTAGCTTGAATTCAGTGGCACAGTAAGCCTGGTACCCCACGTCTGGCTATACCGGCGCACTTAGGGTGAGAAAGCAAAACACACACAAATGACGGACAGAATGCAGAACAAATCAAATATTCACCCATATTCAAGCGATGTGGGTTAAATCCATCGTTCTTTTACTCACCATGCCACCCCAGTTTAGACCCAGCCATATGCAAATCAGTCTAGACACTGCTCCTCATGGGAACAGTCTAGTCCGAACTGCCAAGCTGGGTCAGGCAATTTTTTTTTTTTTTTTAACTCTTTTTTTATTAAACATGCTCATCGTGCAGCATAAGGTATTACAATATAAAGCAGGTACAGGCGTGCAATGTGACATAACTGTTACATCGAGGTGTATAAAACCATACAGTATCATGACATATAACCAGAAATTGGTGCCATCTTCACTTTCCCCCTTCTCTCTGTAGAGGGAGCCCGTCTCTATCCTGTGGGAAATCATAAGTCTAGATTCATCCCCCGATACGCTTGCCAGGGGTCCCACACCGTCTCTCATTTCTTAGGGCATCCCCTACTACGGTACACCACCTCCTCCGCCCTCAAGCACCAGTCTAAATCCATTTCCCACTCTGCCACCGATGGCGGGAGCCGTTCCCCCGATCTCTTCGCAATGTTGCATTTAGCCACCCTGCTCCACTCCCGCCAGTGCCAGCCATAGCCGGATGCATCGGGCCAGTCTTCTTAACCCTGTTGCATCAGCAGCAGCCATTTAGCGTCAACTGGGACCCTGACTGAAAGGTCCTTCGACATTATAGTAGTCACTTCCTGCCAAAATCATTGAATCATTGGGCACTCCCCTAGAATATAGAAAAAGGAACTCACTTGTCCACATTCTCTCATGCATTGAGGTGCATCTACCGCCCCCCATTTTGTGTAGTAGGGTGCATGGGTAGTATGTCCTATGCAGGACCTTAAGCTGTATTAACCTAGAACGTGCTTGTATTGCTATATCTCGGGGACTTTAGAGTGCTTCCACCCATTCCTTGTCTTATATGTCACCAGGTCATCAGTCCAGGCCTCTCTCAAGGAGCCCAGAGGGTCTGGGGAGTTATCATACATTTTTTGTAAATCGCTGACACACCTTTGTGTGGAATGGGATCGGCAAGCAGGCGATCCTCCAGGGGGGAGGAGTCAGGTATGCTTGTCCCCTCTCGAATATGTATACGGAGAGCATACCCAAGTTGGTGATAGTGAAGTGTTTGGCAGGCCCCTAGGCCAAATCCCTGCCCCAGTGTGTCAAAGGTGATAAAAGCCCCATTCCTCCATACGTTACCCAAATGTTCAATGCCTATCTTTGTCCACCGCGACAAACCCGGAAGGTCAGAGACCTCTTTCAATCGATCGTTATGCCAAAAGGGAGTCATGGCCGTTAATGTATGCCGCCCTCCTAGGTGAATCTCAGCCTCAGTCCAGCACTCAACCATCAGTGGACGTATGTCTTGGGAGGCTCTCCCTTCCCTTGCGGGTGAATAGAATGGTTTCATAATTACTAGCGGGCATCGCGTCTCTGTCCACCCTATAGGCTGGTTCCTCCCAAAAATACTTTTTGATGTCTGGGATTGCTAGACATCCCCATCATAGACTGCCCTCTGGAGCTTTTTTAGAGCAATGTGCGGCGCTCCTCCCTGCCACAGTAATCTGTGGAGCTCCTGATCTATCTGCTTAAAAAAGGTTGGAGGAATGGGGTATGGCATGTTTTGCAGGACATTTAAAAACTATGGTAGGGACATAATTTTGTATAGGGCAGCTCTCCCCAACAAAGACAAAGGAGGGGTACGCCAATGCATCACATCCGTTCAGAGCCAGTCTAACTTTGGGGCAAGGTTACGTTTCAGAAACAGAGGCTGATCCCTAGTCACGAAGATTCTAATGTACTTAAAGCCTATTAATTCAATCGAGCCTCACATCTTGTGTAGAGTCTTGGGGAGGAACCCAACAGGGGAAAAACCACAGATTTGGCCCAGTTAATTCTGTAGCCAGAGTTAGGTCAGGATTTTTTCACCCTAAGTGGGATGCATATGGCTGGGTCCAAACTGGGGTGCCATTGTGAGCAAAAGAACAATGGATTTAACCCAGATCTCTTGACTGGGAGTGAATGTTTTATTTATTCAGCATCTGTCCATCATTTGTTGCCGCTATATTTTTCGCCCTATGTGGGATTTTTTTTTTTGTAAATCTTTTTATTGCTATAGAAAACACATGACAGTTTTGGCTGTTACATTTGGAGTTTGGCATTACATAGTATGTCTCAATTATCAAGTCATTTTCTTTCCTCTTATCGTTCATATTACTCCTTGCCCTCCACTCAGTCTCTTGAGGTGGAGCTTTCCCGCAGGCGCACTTAGGCCTCTTCCAACTGAGTAGTTCTGCTTACAGGTGCGCAAAGCATTCCCCTACTTTCATTCCAACACCCCCAAATTTGTGTCCATTTATGTGTACCCTCATAGATCACCCTCTACGCTCGCATGCGGCAATCCATATTTGCATTCCTTTCCCTCAATGTAGGCCCTGAGACAGCTCTCCATTCCCTTGCTATTTAGATTTAGCCACCATGAGGCCTAGTGTGACCCATAGTCATTCCCCTGCTGTTAAGTCTGTTGTCCCCCAAATATTCAATAGGCACCATTGAGGCGAGGCCTCTATAGTTTCTTTACATAGTGCCATCATACAGGATATCACCACCGTCCAATGCTCCTGAATCACCAGGCAGTCCCACCACACATGGGAAAATGTGCCCTCACAGCCACATCCCTTGGAACATTGTGGCAAGTCAATTCTAACCATTTTAACCAGTGTTGTGCATGTGTAATATGTCCTATGAAGAATTTCTGTTGGGCCAGTCTAAAACGGGAGCGTATAGCCACCTCTCTAGGGGACGCCATTGCCTCCTGCCACTCATCATCTTCCAATTGCCTCAAGTCTCCCCTCCACTTATCACGCACCCTCGCTAGAGTATCAGGGGAGTTATACAATATTTTCCAATACCTTAGGGATATTGCTTTCCTCTGCATGAAATCACCCAGTAGTCTATCAGTAGTCTATCTTCTAACGCGGAGGATTCAGGGAGGTCTGCCCCTTTCAGAATGGTCCTCTTCAGCACGTGACATATCTGGAGGTAGAGAAAGGTTTCAGCGGGTGCTAACTCGTAAGCTCTGTGAAGAGGAGCAAAGGATTTTACCTCCCCATTAGCCCATTGGTCGCCAACCTGCTAGAGGCCTATAAGGTCCCATTTATCACATCCTTGGTGTTTCACCAGGAGGCCCAGCTGTGATGTGTCCCACAGCAGTGTGGCTTGAGTAATCTCATCGCACCATCCCAGTGCCACTGCTGCCGTATGCCAGATTTTCCCGGTCACTGAGGATGGGCCAATGCACTGCGTGCCTTGTTTCCCATCATAAAGGACTCCAAGGTAGCTCCCAGATAGCATACTTTGCCTGTCCATTCTATAGGTGGGCTTGTCCCGTGGTAGATGGACCAAATGGTTAACCACTGTGAGTTGTGCTACCCAGTAATAGTACTGAAGTGCAGGGAGTGCAATCCCCCCTCATCAGTTTTTGTAAAGCTATTCTCGGGGTCCCCCCATCCCAAAAGAGCGTTAGCACCTTTACTCCTACAGCTCAAAAATATTTAAGTGGGACTAGGTTGGTGAATTATGGAAAACGTATCAAAAACGAGGTATTGCCTTCATTTTATAGCGGGATGCCTTTCCCAACAGCGACAGGGGAAGAGTCTTCCAGTGCTATACATATTTCTGGAGTCTTCGCAGGGGGTGTCGGGGGGGAGGGTCATGAGGATGATATTTAGGTGTCTGCAGATGGAACACCTGTGTTGCCAGTCTGTTTCCCCAATGGCTACGCATTATCATGGTGCTGCTCAAATAGGGAGGGACGCCATAATGCGCTTGTTTCGGCAGACATGGTTTAACGCCAGGTTTTGTTTGACAGAAGGATTGTGTCACAGATGTGTTGTGTGTCAACAGATGAATGTAGGGAAGAGAAGAACATCGGTTACTTACCTGTAAACTGTGGTTCTCCAGGTTTGGTGTCTTTCATAGATTCACATACTTGAATCATTCCGCGTCGTCGAAGTGGGAGTCCCACGGTACATAAAATAGCAATATATATATACATATATATACGTAGTATAACAATAGCATAGCTAGAAAATTCCATAGGAAGTATTGTAACATAGCAATCAATAGGAAAAACTTGTCACTTTATTAGGTCGTCCAAGTCATTATAGTCCAAACTCCAGCCAATCAGACGTCAGCACCCTCTAGAACCTTCTCCCCAGAGGCTCAGTCCCTCAGATTTTCTAGCACGAGAGTGACATAAGAGTCAAGTTACGAGGGGAGCCTCTGATGGGAGGTGGGTGGGTCGCATGTGAATCTATGAAAGACACCAATACTGGAGAACCACAATTTACAGGTAAGTAACTTATGTTCTTCTCCAGTATTGGGGTGTCTTTCATAGATTCACATACTTGAATCAGAGTAGATAGCAGTAAATCGAGAATTGTACATAGCAAGTTATATACCATCATGGTAATATATAAATATATACCCAAATACATATATAAATACGTGTAAGTATATGTACATAAAAATACATTCTGTGTAGGAGGAGGGAAGAAACAGAGGCTCACCTTATTTAAAAAGATTATGTAGCACTGCTTGCCCCATGGCTGTGTCCGCATTGTCTGCAGCCTCCAGACAGTAATGCTTGGTAAAGGTGTGTCTGCTGGACCATGTTGCCGTTCTTCAAATTTGGTGAAGAGGCACACCGGCAAACAGTGTTGCCGAAGAGGAGACTGCTCTGGTAGAGTATGCCTTGACTGTTGTTTGAAGTGTCTTTCCCGCTTGTTGATGACAAAAGGAAATTGTAATAGATATCCATCATGCGATAGTCTGTTTGGCTACTGAATGTCCTTGACGCATCATGCCGTAAGCAACAAATAGTTGATCTATTCTTCGAACATTGGCTGTCTTTTGCAGATAAAATTTGAAACACCTTTTAACATCTAAAGAGTGTAAAGTCTTTTCCGCAGGCGACTGTGGATTAGGGAAAAAAGTCTTTAAGATGACCGGCTCATTTAAGTGGAAATGAGAAGGCACTTTTGGGATAAATGCTGGGTTAGTGCGGAGCACCACTGAGTCTTTGGTGAATTGAAGAAAAGGTGGTTTAATAGTAAAAGCCTGTATGTCGCTGACTCGTCGAGCAGAAGTTAGAGTCAGAAGCAATGAAGTCTTCCAAGAGATAAATTTGAGATCAGCCCTATGAATGGGCTCAAATTGAGACTTCATGAGATGAGCCAACACAACGTTTAAATGCCAAGACGGAGGTGGACGTTGAATTGGTGGGAACATCTGAAATAAACCCTTGAAGAATTGTTGTATTATTCTGGAAGAATAAAGGGAGTTGGAACCATCCTGTCGGAACCTGGAAATTGCAACCAGAAAAACCTTAAGGGTAGCGTGAGATAGCCCTGATTTTGCCAATTGCAAGAAAAAGGCAAAAGTTGCTCTGGCGTAGAATGAACCGGGTCAACATTTGAGGCTTCACACCAAAGGCAAAACCGTTTCTATTTAGGTTTGTAGGTCTTGATAGTGGAAGGTGCCCTGGCGTTAGCAAGGACCTCCCTGCAGTCCGAAGGAATCTCTAAGTTGGCAAACTCATAGTGTTCAGATGCCAAGTCACCAATTTCAGAGATACTGGATCCGGATGGCAGATTTGTCCTAGGTCCGTCGTCAGAAGATCTGGAATTGGACGAAGCAGAATTGGATCGCCCTCTGACAGAAGGAGCAGCTCTGAAAACCAGATCTGGCGAGGCCATCTGGGGGCTATGAGAAAAATGCGACATGGTTCCCTCCGCATTTTCTGAAGCACCCTTGGGACTAGAGGAATCGGCGGAAAAGCGTAGGCATACATTTTTGACCTGTAAAAGGCATTCCCAAACGACCCTGGTTGGGGAAGCCAGCTTGCGTAAAATGGGCATTTGCGGTTCCGACTGGTCGCAAATAAATCCAGATTGGGCCATCCACACAGCTGGAAGATGTTGTCCAGCGTTGGTTGATGAAGATCCCACTCGTGGTTGGACGAGATTGACCTGCTTAGGGAGTCCGCCAGAATGTTGGACACACCCGGAACATGAACTGCTGAAAGAGTTATTTGATGTTGGATCGCCCAGTTCCAAACCTGCTGGGCTTGTAGGGACAGCAAAGTGGACCTTGTGCCTCCTTGTTTATTCACATAATGCATGCTTGTCGCGTTGTCCATCCGGATCAACACTGAAGCTCCTTGAAGAAGGGTGCAAAAAGATGTTAGCACAAGGAATATCGCCAGTAGTTCCAAAAGGTTTATGTACCAAGATCGTTGCTGAGCATCCCATTTTCCCTTGACTGTGAGACCCTGAAGATGCGCACTCATCCCTTGAGGGAAGCATCTGTTGTAAGGATGAAACTTGGATCGTCCGCTACAAAGGAGCGGCCTGCTGAGATGATCGTCCTGTGAGTCCACCATAGCAACACTTTGTGCATCCGAGATGTGATGACGATTACATCGTCAAAAGACCCTGTGACCTTTTGCCATTGTTTGTCGATTTCCTCCTGTAAGGGCCTCATTTTGAGATGACAGTTGGGAATTAGAGGGATGCAGGAAGATAGCATTCCCAGAAGGGACTTGAACTGTCGAACAGAAATAGACTTTCTTGCCCGTAGAAGAGATGCCAGTTTGGAAATTCGTTGTTGCCTTTCGTTTGATACATACGCCTTTGCCGTCTTAGTATTTATCATGGCTCCCAAGAAAGTCCGTAATTGAGAGGGGGTGAAGTGCGACTTCTCCAGATTTATGGACAGGCCCAGTGATTGAAACAGAGACCGGCATATTTGAGTGTGTCTCGTTACAACTGTAAATGACTGCGCCTTTTTGAGACAGTCGTCGAGATAGGGAAATATTTGGATGCCTGCTTGACGAAGGTGTGCCGCCACCGGTGCCAAAACCTTGGTGAACACTCGGGGCGCAGAGCGGAGGCCGAAGGGAAGGACTTTGAAATGGAAGTCTCTGCCAGCCACTCTGAAGCGCAGGAATTTTCTGTGTCTGGGTAGAATGGGGACATGAAAATAGGCATCTTGAAGGTCCAGTGTTGTCATGTAATCTCCTTGAGATAGAAATTGAAGTACGTCTTGGAGAGACAACATCCGAAATGACTGCTTTTTGAGGAACTTGTTGAGGGAACGAAGGTCCAGGATGGGGCCCAAATTCCCCGATTTTTTCTTGACGAGGAAGAATCTTGAATAGAAACCTGCACCCTTTTGTAACTTTGGAACCACTTCGATCGCTCCTTTTTTTACTATGACTTTGATTTGGCATAAGAGTTCTTTCAGATGGGCAGGAGGAGGACCACTGGGAGGAGAATTTGGGGGAAATTTTACAAATTCTAGGGTGTGTCCTCTGGACACTATGTCCAAAACCCATCGATCTGTAGTGATGGCAGACCAGTTTGAGAAGAAATGGGAGATTCGTCCTCCAACTTTGGGTTAGTTGCTGAGTAGATTGGTCGGCAGGTAGCGGCTGTCACTGCTTTTTTGAGGAGTCTCTGCCTCTGTAGGAAGCTTTTCCTCTGTACTGTTTATAAGAGGCAGCTGATGGTTGATGATAAGTCTGCTGTTGCTGTGGAGAAGAGTAACGTTGTTGTCCCTGATAAGATTGGTACTGCCTGTTCTGATTGTAGCCTCTGTGAGAAGTTGGCCTGATGTATGATGTCACTAGTTCTAGTGTACACCTTATATCAGTCCAAACAACCCTTATGGTGATTGGTTGTAAAGTCAACCTTATAGACCAGCTATCCTAGTGGTAGCATGGACAAGAGCAGTCTTAGGCTAAACTCTGAATGGCATGTGAAGCCAGCTGTGATACCATATATAATCCCTTGAATACCAAATGAAAGGACACCACAACAGATATATATATAAAATAAAGTGTATTTATTCTAGTCAAACCCTCAGCACTCTTTATGAGATTAGAGGTAAGTACAACACAGTCTTATTTGAGCATACATTAAGTCACACAGGTAAGTAATACAGTTAGGCCCTAGGGGCCACGCAAACCATATACTAAAGAAGTGGTATAAGGACCACTGTCACGGAAATAGGATAGGCCTAGGCCTAGGGAATTGCTGGGGCTACACTACACTAGCAACAGTTAGGAAGTGGGAGGCCCACGGGATTCAGGTGCAGAGTGGAAACACTCACGCGTAATGCGTAAAAGTCGATAGAATTACTAGCAGTTAGAAATTAACAGTTTAAGGACACTTCTGAAGCAGCTAGAGAGTCGAGACTCGGAAACTAGACCCTAGGATAGTCACTACCCTTGTGAGCACCGAAGTACCCAAGTTACCTAGCCCACGGGCTGCGGGTGCATAGGTGTGAACTTGCGTCGGGTTTCGTCGTGGACTTCTATGGATGCCTGAAGGAAAGTTGCTGACAGGCAGTCAGTGAAGAGTGTCCGGTGGATCCCAAGGCTGGGATCAAGAAGAGAGGAGACCTGCAAGCAGAAGGGACAGAGTCAAGGTCACTAGCCAGTGACCACGTGGAACCAGGAAGGAACCAGACGATGTCGTGAAGATTGCAGGTGTAGGTGAAGCTTGTCGCTGCAGCCACGGGGACCAGGAGACGTCGAGGATGACCAGGACCAGGAGGCGAGCTGTCCCACAAAGGCTCTTGCTGTCGGCGGCATCGAAGTCGAACTAGGACTCACCAAGCCTTGGCAAGCGGAACACACGAAGAACGGAGGACTTGCTTCTGGTGCAGACCAGGAAGGTCTGGGGTGCTTCTCTTTTGCAAAGAAGCGGGAGCCAGTCTGGAGGAGCCAAACCAGCAGTGAAGATTTCAGGGTGCGTCGTCACAGAGGCCATTAGCCTACGGGCAAGCAACCGGACAGGCGCGGCAAGCAGGAAAATGCAGAAGGGCCCCACGCAGGACTTGTGGAGTGTGGGGGGCTGATCTTCGGTGCAGATGGTGCTTGGGGTTGGGGCTTCTCAATCCCCGGTGCACAACTTCAAGGGTGCCTCAGAAGCTGCGCTGGAAGATACTAGCCACTTTTCCCAGGTAGCCGGTCCCACGTCTCTCGTCGCCTCCACGGATCTCAGCTCGGCTGTGGATGTGGATCAGGGTCGGAGAAGTCTGGAAGTCAAGGCTCTGGTCGGGCTCTGCAGTCGGTCCCTCGTAGAACTTCAGCAAAGCAAAGGGTAGTCTCTTGATGGTGCCTGTTTGCACAGGGTAGCCACTCCTTGGCCACAAGGGAGATTCTTCAGTCTTCTTCTTTCGTCGAATGTGGAAGGACCAGAGTTTCTGTTCAAGTTGCAGGTTCAGGATAATCTAATCTCCTGGGGCCCAGCTACCACTCTTATACTAATCTGGGGGGCTGGGTTACCTGCTAGGTCACGCCTTATGGGTGGGACCTGGGAGGGGGGTGGTTACACCCCCTTCCCTTTGTCCAGTTTCGCGCCAGGACTGGGGCTGGAGTGCCCCAGCACCGGTTTGAACTGGACTATGCATGGGACACCTTGTGTGCCCCAGGCATGTCTCATTCCTTTCAGCCCTCCTTGCCCCAATACACTAAAGTCTGTCTGGGGAGGTGCTAGCACCTCCCAAAGCAGGAAACCTACTGTCCAAGCCTCCCTTGCCGGGATCACTCCCAGCAGCAGGAGGTCAGACTCGTGTCTGTGGCAGCAGCATCCATTTTGTGATGCTGAGGCTTTGGTTAGAGTTAAACAGTAAAGTAGGATTTTAACATGTCTCTCCCTCTAGAAGGGAGGAATAATATCCTCATCACCAGAAATGGGATGGGGGTATTATTCCAAAGTGTTAGACAACTTACACGACATGTTTTGATAAAGCCAAACCATTGTTACCATAACGTTTAAGATTATAAGGCACTTTAAGAGTATCTGGTAGGCTATATAATAGAACAGCTATAAGGACATGGTTCCGAAAGCTGCAGACAGGCTCAGCTCATGCTAGAGCACCATCTCACATGTTACCAAGCATTCTGCCTCCAGGATTGTTAAGGCCTGCCATAGGAGTGACTGACAGGTACACATGTGTCTATATATAAGGGTAGATATAGGCATACTATATCTAAGCAAGGGGTGATTACACGACCTTGCCCCAGCTGAGTGATCAGCCAGTTGTGTCTGATTGGAAGGCCAGACCAGGGGTGGCATAATACATGCTGCAGCCCCTGGGAGGCCTAGGGTACACCTATGCCCTGGGTAACTAGGGTACACTGTACAGGGTCCAATAAGGTGATCCTTACCAATTGGTTATGTACCTAGGGTACATGGAGTCCATTTTAAAGAGAGAGCAGACAGCCTGAGACCCTGAATGGCAGGATCTCAGGCCAACTAAGTCGAAAAACCAGCTAGACACTAGGCAAAAAGTTGGGGGTAACCATAGTCAGATATCCACCTTCCTACAGCCTCCTCGAAAGGAATAGGAAGAACCACGACCCCTCGCACCACAAAAAGGTTGTTTCCTAAATTGTAAAGAGCTAAGAGCACATGCGGTGTCAGTATCTTTTTTAATTGCTTGGAGGGCGTCGTCTATGTGCTGCCTGAAAAGTGATTCGCCGTCGAAAGGCATATCGATAATCTTTTTTTGCACTTCTTGGCGAAAGGAAGTAGCTCTTAACCAGCCCTGCCTTCGGAGGACTGCTGCTCCTGCCAGTTGGCGAAAACCCGTAGAAGAGACGTCCACTGCGCAGCCAATGATCTCGGCAGAGATCCTCTCATTGTCCTGGAGAATCTTTAAAGCTTCGGTTTTAGAGTCTTCAGGCAACATCTCAATAAAAGGAGAAATGTCCGACCACATTTGCCTATCATAGCGGCCTAGAATGGCAAGGGAATTAGCCACCCGGACAGTAGTTGCCGCCATGGTGGATTTTTTTTTCCCAATGCCATCAAGGCGTCTGCCCTCTCGATCAGAAGGAGCCGACAAAGGAGAGGAAGGATTCCCGGCACGACGTTGAGCCGCCTGAGAAATAACTGAATCCGGCTTTGGTTGACCAATTAAACAGGCTGGTGAATTGTCTGGTGCCTTGTACTTTTTATCCAAGCGCGGCAGAACTGCTGGAATGGAGGCAGGTGTCTTTATGACTTTCAAACCCTCCTGCCAGATGAAATTAATTATAGGTATAGCCCGAACTTGTTTCTGTGGCTGACTTTTGAAATCGTATAAAAAACAATCCTCGTCTTTTGAGACCATAGAGAGATGAAATCTCTTGGCCGCTCTGTCCATGAGGACATGAAATCCATCTATATCCACAGGTGGAGAGTCAACAGGAGTAGGAGTAGTAGGCGACAGAGTCTGGATTTGGTAATTGTCCCACTCAGTAAGTAGGGATCTATCATCTAACTCCACTTCTTCTCTGTCATCATCAGTTGTATGTGTGTCCTCTATATTTTGAGCAGTGAATGCCACCGGAGAAGCAGGAGTGGGCGGCCCAATGATTGATGAAGGCGGAGGAATAGGAGTCTGAGGGATCGAAGAAGCTGGCTCTGAAGGAGGAAAACGGCGATAGTAGTCATCCAGCATATGTTGCAAGTGGAAATGAATGACAAAGGCATCTGTGCAGCCGGATTTTCAGACTGTAATTGAATATTTGGCTCTGAGTAATAGTCATACTCTTGTTCATCATCTATGTCCTGGCACTTAATGAGGAGCTCTGAATGACTATGAGCAGCTCGAAACCTATCATCCTCCTCTGAAACCTCCTCATCCGCCCCATAATCAAACAGTTGCACTGGAAGGTTAGGAGAAGCTTGTATTGGCAATTAAAGGTCCATTGAAGACTGTCTACGTTGAAGTAAAGAAACCTTCCTTGGTTCTGAAGGCGGCAAAAGAGCTGCTGAAGGCTTCATAGGCACTAAAGGCCTCAAACCTGGAGGTGACATCAAAGATTCCGCCGACGAAGCTGCAGCCGTCGACGAAAGACATACTTGTTCCTCCATTTGCAAAGGCTTCACTGTCGTCGACGAAGCAACCGTCGACGAAGCAACTGTCGATGGGACAAGCGTCAACCAGGCAGGCGTCGACGAGGTAAGCTTCGACGGAACCAATAGATCTTTGAAGGATCCCGTCGACGAAGAAGCGTCCGTCGACGAAAGTTTCTTCTTTTTCGTCGTCCATGAAGAGAGAGAGGTAATAGATGACTTAGGCCTCACCGTCATTGAGACCAGCGTCGATGGGGAAGACGCCGACGACATCACAATAGCAGATTTAGGCGAAGAGAAGGTAGCAGTCGTCGTCGTAGTTGTGACGACGGAGGATTTCGTCGACAGCGGAATTGACGACGAGTTTGTCAACGAGGTGCCAGTTTTTTGTGGTAAAGGTCTCTCAGGCAGACATTTTTTTGACACCTGAGACTTAGACCTCGGAGGTGTAGAAGGCGGAGAGTGAACCTTAGGGAGAGCTGGAGTCCCTTTAGACGAGGAAGGCTGGTCTTCACGCTTAGAAGAGTGATGTTTCTTCAGCACCTTAGCCGTAGGAGATGTCATCTCCGCCTCACTAGCCCTTTTCTTAGAGGCAACAGTCTTAAGTAGGGAATCACTCTCCACATCAGACAGTGAGTCATCCTTCATCTTGCGCTTCTGTACCCACATAAGTAGTCATCCTTCTCTGTCCCTTAAGGTCTTTTGAGGAAAAGTCCTTCATATTTTATAATCTCTCACCTGATGGTCAGGATGTAGGCAGTAGATACACTTTTTGTGTGGGTCGTCAGAGTGAAGTCTCAATTTTTCACAAGACTCACAGTGTCTGAAGAGTGATCTCTCTGTAGTAGACATTATAGTGAAGATATGAGCAGAATTCCTGAAGAGAAAAGTTGAAGTACGGAGCAGAGCTCAGGGAAACTCCCTACACACGACGTGCGGTAAAAAATCTGAGGAACTGAGCCCCTGGGGAGAAGGTTCTAGAGGGTCCTGACGCCTGGTTGGCTGGATTTTGGACTATATCTAATGACTTGGATGAGCTAACAAAGTGATACGTTTTTTCCTATTGATTGCTATGTTACAATACTTCCTATGGAATTTTTTAGCTATGCTATTGTAATACTACGTATATATATATGTATATATATTGCTATTTTATGCACCGTGGGACTCCCACTTCGACGACGGGGAATGATTCAAGCATGTGACTCTATGAAAGACACCCCAATACTGGAGAACTGCAGTAACCCTGAGTTACATAGGGAGATCAGAAGGTTCACTCAATAGGATGCAGTTAGACGTTATAAAGATGCCTGTGTGCAATGGGCTGAGATACATCCTGGTGATTATGTGCATCTTTTCACGTTGGGTTGAAGCTTACCCGACCAGAAGAAATTACAGTTTCACAGTTGGAACAAAGTTGTTGTTGAGGGAGCTAATACCTAGATTAGGGTTTCCAACATCTCTTGAGTCAGAACGAGGAACTCATTTTAATATTGAGATCCTGAGAATGTTGTGCGCAACATTGCAAGTGGAGCAAAGACTACATTGCAGTTACCGTCCTGAGGCTTCAGGAATTGTTGAACAAGTAAATGCCATTCTGAAATCCAGATTGTGCCAAAGTGTGTGCTTCAACATCTTTGAAATGGCCTGATGCTTTACCCCTAGTGTTGGTCTTGAAAAGGTTATGGAACCTAACAATAATTCTAATAGATGTAGGTACATAATAGCAGGTGTATTAATGACTGTTGTTTTAGTACTGGTTCTGTCGCTTATAGGATTATACACACACATGTCCCCCAGCAGTTTAACTGAGATTAGATCAAGGGTCACCCCCAGCACCCCAAGATCTATCAATAGTAGTTTACATTCACTGAATGAGAGGGAATTACTCATATATTTATCTAAAGGAGTTTTTTTTCTTCAAATGTGTATTATAAGGTGCTTCACAAATACATTGACACTATGGATGCTAGGGAGTCATACGTTTGCACACAATTACCTGCATCAGCTGAAGAGGGTATCACATACCATCATATTCCTTTGACTTATGGTGTTACTTGTATCCTATTAATGATGAGTCTTTTGTATGGACAGGGTAATTTCCAGTATGATTTTTTGAATTATGATCTTTTCTGCTTACCATACTTAAACATTTGAATCGTCACCTTGAGGCTAAAAATGTAGAGAAAACTGAAGGAATATTTAACCCCACCATGACACTAGACACTGTTTATGCTCATGGAAACAATCTGACTTGCATCTTAACAGATGTAGAGAACGTCTTACTAGTTGACTTTATGCTTGTCTTTCACTATGTACAGCACTCTGCTGTCTTTTGGTTAGGTTTGTGCTATACAACTACCAGATACATACATACATACATACTTTAGTTGTCAGTTAGAAATTGGAGAAAAGGCTCTTCCAGTGTGAACGCTTGTTTTTCACTGGTTCCCCGTTATGATGTCTATGCTAAAAGTAGGAGTATCTTCCATGAGAGGATCTTGTTTCTTGCCCTATGAATTGGTTCAAATAGGGCTCTTATAAGATGTGAAAGGACTATATACGGATTGCCAAATCATTGGAGGCTTTGTTTTTGGGGGAAAAGACCTGAACCGGCTTTACATTAATTCTTTAATTAGCCTGCTAGAGAAAAAGGAAGGTTTGTTGAGTTATTTTCGTAGGCAGGAGATTGCTGCTACTTGAACTTTAATCGAGATATTGGTTAACCCCGACTGAGTGAGAGTTAATAGATAGGGAAAAAAATCTGATGTAGCTTGGCAGACACTGGATGCACACTTTGTTGCTCACACCAATTACAAATCCTTTGTCATTTAGCACAGTAAGCTGTATTTCTTCACATAGATCTTGCCTATGCCACAATTTATCTGAAGTCTTCTGGAATGTTTAGACTTGAAAACTCAATACGTTCAGGAGCCATATGTGCAGCTTCAGTGATGCTGGGTCTGAATGTTGGATTGGACCATTGGCTTTGGTAAGAAGGCCTTGCTACGGTATCAAGTGAATTTGTGGAGCCTACCAGAGCAGAAGTAGTTCTTAAACCAAAACTGCCTCAGCCATGATGGTGCAATTAGAATTATTCAGCAAGGTCCCCTTCTCATTTTCTTCAGCACCTGTGGATTTAGGAGAAGAGGTGGAAATGGGTATGCAAAACTCCCTGACCATGCAATCAGTAGGGCATTCCCCAAAATCTTGGTAGCATCTGCCAGTTTTCATGGAATTGGTATTTACTCTTAATGTCTGCTGTGAAGAGATAGATCTTCAGCTTGCTCCACTTTCCGAAGAGCTTGTTGATCTAGTCTTGGCTTAGTTCCCATTCATGACACTTGCATATACTGCGTCCGAGGGCATCAGCCCACTTGTCCTACTCTGGTAGGTGTTCAGCCATTAAATACACTTTGTAACATACTGCCCAGTTCGAGAAGGCCCATGCTTGCTTCAATAACTCCTTTGATATGCTTCTTACATAATTATATAAAATATATGGTGGTGGTATTGTAGGTGTTTTTCAAAACTGAGGACGCAGCCAGTATCGGAAGGGATTACTGAAGGGCTAATCGTATTGCTTGAAGCTCCACAAGGTTTATATGCAGGCAGCTCTCTTGCCGAGTTCACTTGCCATTGATAGCCAGGCCTGTGAGGTGAGCTCCTAATCCTTCCACTGATGCATCTGTCATTTTAATATTCTTTGCAGGGTTCATCAGAAACTAAGACGTGTGGTATATTGGACCTTTTCTAGCATGACAATCTGTCTTTTATCTTTAGTTTTACTTTGATCTTATTTTTAAAATGTTGTTTGATCTGGATGCATTGACAGTCCACCTCTTCCTAGAGCTGCCCCATGGGCAAGTGACAGAACAGAATGAAATCAATGGAATAAAGGAGGAGGGCATGCCTAAAAGTCAGTTGAATTAGGGGACATTAGTCGTGCCTCTTGGATTAAATTTGAGTTTCTGTTGATGTAGTTCTCAAATATGATGTTGCTGATGGCCTTCACTGAGGGTGATATTGCAATTGCTATGGTTGGTGCTGTGCATGGTATGGTTTATACCTGTACTGCTAGCATTTCACTCTGTAGGATGGCTGTTTTCTCTCTCTCTGTAGGGGGGAAATGGCTGCTGTTGGCATTGCTGGAGGACTCCCACTGATCTGACCATTTCCGTGACTGTCTTTATGCCTTGTCTATATGTTTTCCACAAAAAGAACTCCCCATTAAATGGATATTGAATTCCTACTCTACATTTTTGGTCAAAATGAAGTGTAGAGTTGCCATCCCTGCCTTATTAAGACAGCCCTTCCTTGTCAGCTGTTTGAATCCTAGGTTTGCCACATCCATAGACTTATGATTGCAGCTGGTTTTTGTTCTTGTTCACTCAGAATACTTAACCCTTCACTCTTCCTAACCTCCAGTGGGAGTCCTAAAAATGGAGTTAGGTCAGATCAAATTTGTCTGTTAAAGCAATCCCAAATCAATAGATAATTTGGAGCTCTGATGATTGTTGCAGTTGTACCGGAAGACATTTTGTCAATATTGTCTGGGAGTTGACCTTCTCTTTCATGGAGCAGTGTACAAGGGGTGGATGCATTCCTCAACCTTTTTTTGCACTGCTTGAAGTGCTACTGAGTGCAATCTTGTATGGCCTAATAAACCGACAGGTGCAGTGTCTGGTGCTTTGTATTTCTTGTTCAGCCTAAAGACCAGTGGAGATACTGTAGCTGAATCCTGCATAACCATTAGGCCTTCATTCAATATATGACTGATCCCAGAAACTGATGAGATTGAATTCTTTGGTGTATCTTTGAAGTCGTACAATAAACAGGCTGGGCCTGATTCACAAAGGTAAACTTACACATTTGTGTAAGTTTACACTTTTTCAGTATTCACAAAACTGCATTTTGATAGTAAGTTTACAGGTGTGGAGATGCCGCAGTCAGGGCGAAGAACTCCACACATAAAAAGATAGGACAGGCCTATCTTTTTATGGGTGGAGTTCCCCACCCACAGGCTCCGCACTCATAAACTTACTATAAAAATACAGCTTCATGAATACTGAAAAAAGCATAAAATTACAGAAACATGTAAAGTTTACCTTTGTGAATCAGGCCCATAATGTCTTTCACTGGTAGAGGTAAATTGTACCATTTAGAAGCCTTTTCGATAGCAGCGTGAAATTCTGCTACATCATTGAGGTGGAGAGTCTACGGCAGTGGTGCAGGAGAAGCTGGCGATGGAGCCACATAATCATTCCATTCAGGGGTTCTTGAAGATTATTATTGTGTGTCACCCTGGTCACCATTGGTTGTGAAACCTGTATGGGTTGGTGTAAGGATCAAAGCAGAAGGATGTGCTGTTTTAGCTCAAGATAGGACTAGAGCAACTGATTCTGTAAGTTGAGAGCCATCAGCCATCCTCTAAGGGGTTTGACTTGCTGTACCTTGTGGTTGTTCTTTATTTAGTGAGCGTCTGTAACAGGTCACCATCAATAGTCTTAAGTCTCCTACCTAGTCCTTTGGAATTTTAATTGGTTCTTGATTAGAATATCAACAGTCTCCATATTAAATTTCATACTCCTGCTTTGACTGCTAATGAGATGGCTATGACTCTTCAACAAAAGGTTCATAACTCCCAGGTTGATATGGTTCAGCACGTAACTCCATCCTGTAGATCCTGGTGGCCATCATATTCTTGGCATTTAACTTTCAATTGACCAGAACTATATATATGGCCAAATGGCCCTTTATCTACTGAACCATCATTGTTCAGCAGTCTTGAAAGTGAATGTTCAGATATTTTGATTGGGGATATGTGCTGTGACATGACTTCTGTTGGTACTCAAGTCTCTAAGATAAATGTTACTGGGGCTGTGAAAGGCTCCTCAGCCATTGATAGAGGTTTTACTGTCATTGACGGATGTTTCATTGACAGTTGTATTATTGACTGGTGTCTCATTGATGGAAGTGTCATTGACGGGTGTCTCATCGACAAATATGTCATTGACAAGTGTATTATGATAGTAAAGCTAATGGAATGCTTGACAAAGATGTCTTCAACGGATGCTGCAACAATAATGTTGTTGACAGTTTCTTTACAGCAGTTGTCATCGATGAGGACTTCTCTCTGCTCTTCTCTTTTACCCGTTTATTTGATACCATTACTGTGGATGAAGACATTAACAGGATCATAGACGGTAGAACTTTCTTGGTCGTCAATGGCACCATTGTCATTGATGAAAAAACCTCCGTCAGTGCTATGGTCCTCCATGAAGGTGAGAGGAAAGGTGATGGTGAAAATGGTATGCTGTAAGGCTATGGAGAGGGAGCTTTCGAGTTACCATGTGACTTCCTTACAGAAGACAGCTCTAGTTAAAGCCTAGGCTTCTTTTGATTATGCGATGCCTCGGGAGGTTCACAGCACTGCTTGGATCACTTCACAGCTTGTTCTGATTGATCCTCTACTCTTTAAACTGTTTCAGATACAGATTTTTCCTAAGAAAGAGACCTCTTATGGGTATTTTGATGTCTATGAAGACCTGCTTGATTCCTTATCTGAGGCGCCTTCCTCTTTTGACTTTTTAAAGCAACAACAAAACCCTTGCCTTCCTATTCTTTAAGGTTTTGATTATGAATTCTGCATATTTTGCAGTCCTTAAGTTTGGAAATAAGTACAATCCTGAAGAGAATTATGTTTATAGAGTCCCCTTTGCCACAAGATGAACATGGTATAAACTGTCTTTAAGATAGCATCTGTCATCTTGAAGTACTTAATATGTATGAAAACTTCTTCAATAACTATATATGACAACTAACTGGTAAGAACAAAACTGAAGACAATAGGATTTATCTGAGAGGAACTGAGCACTGCTTAAGGGACTCCATAGACATGGAACTGAAAAATGACAATACAGCTTATAGCATAGCTTTGAATCAGAACATTACTGTGCTGTTTTTAGTTGCAGTTTGAGAGAGAGCTGGAGGATAGTGGTACGTGCAAAGATGGAGAATGTGTTCAAAAACAAAGGAAAGGGCAGCAGCTGTGCATGCTTGCAAGAATAGTGTGGAACAAGGATGAGCAGGGGAGGAGGTTAGCGGCAGAGCAATTGTCCTGGGAAATAGGGAAAACAGGGGTCTTTCGGCTGTGGGATTACCGCTGATTGGCTTCCTAAAGATCACATGTATTCTGCTTAGAATGTTTCAGAACATAATCATTTGTGGAGACATGCATGGCTCTTGGAACAGTGTTCTGAAATGCTCTCCAATGATCATTGCTGTCTTTGATTCCAGGGTGTAGTCTTCTGACAGATTGTCTCAGATCGACTGACATTTGGCTCATTTCAAAATGATGTGACTAGGCTACAAAAGAGGCACTGTTACAGCCCTAGGACTATTTATAGGCCTGGCCATACTTTAAATTATGGCAATGGAATTCACATATTTTTGGGGATTTCACGGAAGCTTGCTACTACACTTGTTGAACAAGTTACTTACCTTCGGTAACAATGTATCTGTAAGAAACATTAGTTAGTTAGATTCCTCACCTTAGAATATCCCCAGGCGTCAGGCTGGATCCGGAAAGATTTTTGTAGCAATACCTCTTGCGCGTCGCTAGGCGTTGTCTGCGGCTCCGAGTCCGTCGTTGGCGTCGTGCGCCGGAATGACGTTGGAGTACTTAGACGCTGCCCTCGCGCGCTGACGTCAGTTCTTGTACATAGCTTTCCGCGCCAGGAACGCAGAGCTATGCAAGAGACCGACACTGGTGCCAAAAAGTCTAGGGCCCTGAACAGGATGACCTTAACCCTAGATGTCGGTTCGCAGAGCGGGGAGGATGGGTGGGTCGGTGAGGAATCTAACTAACTAATGTTTCTTACAGATACATCGTTACCGAAGGTAAGTAACTTGTTCATCTGAAAGAAACACGTTAGTTCGATTCCTCACCTTAGAATAGATACCCCAGCAATACCAACCCCGGTGGATGGACTGCAAACCAAGATCACACCAGAAAGTCCTGGAGAACAGAACGGCCAAAGAAGCCATCTCTCCGGACTTGGCTGTCCAGGCAATAGTGCTTGGCGAACGTGTGCAGTGAGGCCCACGTCGCCGCCTGACAGATGTCCTGCAAGGGAACTCCCCGTCCCAGGGCAGTAGTCGCCGCTGTGGCCCGGGTGGAATGGGCTCTCAGCCCAACAGGAGGGTCCTTTTTCGCCAAGGAGTAACAAACCTTTATACACAAGACGACCCACCGTGAGATGGTCCGCTTGTGTACAGCCCTCCCTTTCTTAGCACCTACGTATCCAACAAAAAGTTGGTTGTCCACCCGGAACTGTCTGGTGCGGTCCAAATAAAAGGACAGGGCCCGTTTGGGGTCCAGACGGTGGAGCCTCTCTTCCTCTTTCGAAGGATGCGGAGGCGGAAAGAAGGTGGGCAATGTGACAGATTGCCCGATGTGAAAGGGGGTCACCACTTTTGGAGGAAAAGAAGGACGAGTCCGGAGGACAACCTTGTCCGGATGAACAGAAAGAAAAGGAGGCTTAGATGACAGAGCCTGGAGCTCACTCACCCGTCTAGCCGAGGTGATCGCTACCAGGAAAGCAGTCTTAAGAGTCAGAAGACGAAGGGGACAATTGTGAAGAGGCTCAAAGGGAGCGCACATCAGAAAGGTCAAGACAAGATTCAAATCCCACTGAGGCATTACGAAGGGGACAGGAGGAAACATGTGAGTAATGCCTTTAAGAAAAAGCGAAACAACAGGGGACTTGAAAAGAGAAGGCTGATCAGGAAGCCGTAAGAAAGCAGAGATTGCAGAAAGATGACCTTTCAAGGTGCCCAGAGCAGAACCCTGCTGGGCCAAAGAAAGAAGAAAGAGAAGAACCTCAGAAAGAGGGGCGGAAAGGGGATCCACAGCCTTTGCTGTGCACCATGCCACAAATTTGTTCCACTTGCAGGCGTATACCGATTTTCTGGAGGGACGCCTGGCTGCCAGAATCACGTCACAGACTTCAGGAGGCAAGTCAAATGGCATCAACTGTCGCCGCTCAATCTCCACGCATGGAGGTGGAGACTGGACAGGTTCGGGTGGAGGACCGTCTCCTGCTGCTGCGACAGAAGGTCCTCCTGAAGAGGCAGTCGTACCAGAGGATCGATTGACATACTAAGTAGCTCGGGATACCAGTACCTTCGTGCCCAATCCGGAGCCACTAAGATGACTTGGGCCCGGTCGCGCCTGATCTTCTTCAGCACTCTGGGCCGAAGTGGTATAGGTGGAAAGGCATACAACAGACCGCAACTCCACTTGCGACGAAAAGCGTCTCCGAGCGAGTGCCGCCTTGGAAATTCCAACGCGCAGAACTGCTGACATTGCGCGTTCTCTTCGGTGGCGAATAGATCTAACCAAGGCTCTCCCCACTGCAGAAAGAGACCTTGCGCCACGTCCGAGTTCAGACGCCATTCGTGATCCATCATGCACCGGCGGCTGAGTTAGATTGCTCTGGCGTTCAGAGAGCCCGCCAGATGTTGAACCATCAGGATGATGCCCTGGTGTTCCAGCCATGTCCAGACAAAGGGTCCACGGCCCCACCTCGCCCTGTTTGTTGCAATACCACATGGCGGTGGTGTTGTCCGTGAACACCTGCACAACACTTCCCCTGACAGAGGGTGTGAGAAGTTGGCCTGATATATGATGTCACTAGTTCTAGTGTACACCTTGTATCAGTCCAAACAACCCTTATGGTGATTGGTTGTAAAGTCAACCTTATAGACCATCTATCCTAGTGGTAGCATGGACAAGAGCAGTCTTAGGCTAAACTCTGTATGGCATGTGAAGCCAGCTGTTATACCATTACAATCCCTTGAATACCAAATGAAAGGACACCACACCGGATATATATAAAATTAGAATGTATTTATTCTAACATATACCCTCAGCACTCTTCATGAGTTCAGACGTCTAAGCACAACAATTTCTTAAGTAGCATACGTTAAGTTACACAGGAAAAATACAGTTAGGCCCAGGGGCCACGCAAACCATATACTAAGAAAGTGGTATAAGTACCACGTCACGAACAGGGAGTAGGCCTAGGGGCTACACTACCCTACGAATAGTTAGGAAGTGGGAGGCCCACGGGAAGCGTGTGCAGTGTGGAAACACACACGCGGGTTACATTAAAGTCAATGGGAATGTAACAGTTAGAAATAGGAAGAATAGGGACACTTCCGAAGTAACTAGGAGGAAGCAACTAAAGACTTAGACACTTGGATAGTCAATATCCACTGGAGCACCGGAGTACTCGCGTTACCTCACCCACAGGAGACGGGTGCATAGGTGTGAAGATGTGTCGGGTGTCGTCGCTGGATCCTCTGGATGCCTGAAGAACAGAGGCTGGCAGGCGGCCAGGAGGAAGATGTCCGGTGGATCCAAGGATGGATCTTGAAGGAAGAACACCTGCAAGCAGAGGGGACAAAGTCTGGGTCACTAGCCAGTGACCGTGTGGAACCAGGAAGGAGCCAGGCGATGTTGTGCAGAACACAGGTGATGTCTTGAAGCTTGTCTCTGCAGCTGCGTGGACCAGGAGGCATCGAGGACAACCAGAACCAGGGTACGAGCTGTCCCACAAAGGATCTTGCTGCTGGCAGAGTCGACGTCCTGATTGGAGTCAACAAGCTTTGGCAACGGCAACCCACGTGGAAATGGAAATTCGCTTCAGGTGCAGACCAGGAAGGTCTGAGGTGCTTCTCTTTCACAGGGAAGCAAGGGCCAGTCTGGCGGAGCCAAACCAGCGGTGAAAAGTTAAGGGTTCATCGTCACTGCGGCTACTAGCCAACGGGCAAGCAACCGGACAGACGCGTCGTGCAGGAAAATGCAGAAGGGCCCCACGCAGAACTCGTGGAGTGTGGAGGGCTGATCTTCGGTGCAGATGGTGCTCGGGGTTGGGGCTTCTCAATCCCCAGAGCACAACTTCGAGGATGCCTCAGAAGCTGCGCTGGAAGCTACTTGCCAATTTTCCCAGGTAGCCGGTCCCACGTATCTCGTCGCCTCCACGGATCTCAGCTTGGCTGTGGATGTGGATCAGGGTCAGAGAAGTCTGGAGGTCAAGGCGCTGGTCGGGCTCTGCAGTCCGTTCCTCGGCAGGTCGCTTGTTGGTGCCCATTTGCACAGGGTGACCACTCCTTGGCCACAAGGGAGATTCTTCAGTCTTCTTCTCGTCGAATGTCGAAGGTCCAGAGTTTCGTGTCTAGTTTCAGTTCAGGATAATCCAAAGTCCTAGGGACTCAGCTCCCACTCTTATACTAATCTGGGGGGCTCGGTTACCTGCTAGGTCCCTCCTATGGGTGGGACCAGGGAGGGGGGTGGTTACACCCCCTTTCCTTTGTCCAGTTTTGCGCCAGGACTGGGGCTGGAGGGCCCCAGCACCGGTTTGAACCGGACTATGCATGGGACACCTTGTGTGCCCCAGGCAGTGTCTCGTTTCTTTCATCCCTCCCTGCCCCAATACACTAATCCCGGTCTAGGGTGGTGCTAGCACCTCCGAAGGCAGGAAACCTACTGTCCAAGCCTCCCTCGCTGGAAGGACTCCCAGCAGCAGGAGGTCAGACTTGTGTCCGTGGCAGCAGCATCCATTTTGTGATGCTGGGGCTCTGGTTAACTTTAACCGGGTAGTAGGTCTTCAACATGTCTTCTCCCTCTAGAAGGGGGGAATACTATCCTCATCGCCAGAAATGGTGTGGGGGTAGTATTCCAAAGTGTTAAGACACCTTACACGACATGTTTTGATAAAGCCAAACCATAGTTACCATAACCGCGAGGATTATAAGGCACTTTAAGAGTATATGGTAGGCGATATCATAGAACAGCTATAAGGACATGGTTCCGAAAGCTGCAGACAGGCTCAGCTCATGCTGAAGCACCATCTCACATGTTACCAAGCACTGTGCCTTCAGGATTGTTAAGGCCTGCCATAGGAGTGGCTGAAAGGTTACCCATGTGTCTATATATAAGTTAGGTATAGGGATACTATACCTAAGCAAGGGGTGATTACACGACCTTGCCCCAGCTGAGAGATCAGCCAGTTGTGTCATGATGGGAGGCCAGCCAGGGGTGGCATAATACATGCTGCAGCCCCTGGTAGGCCTAGGGTACACCCATGCCCTGGGTACCTAAGGTATACTGTACAGGGCCCTATAAGGTGATCCTTACCAATTGGGTTATGTACCTAAAGTACATAGTATGAATTTAGAGAGAGAACAGCTGGGTTGTGGGTCTGATTAGCAGGCCCACAGCCACATCTAAGTCGAAAACCAGTGAAGCAAAAGCAAAAAGTGGGGGTGACCATAGGAAGCAGACCCTACTCTCTTACAGAGGGAAGGAAGGCTTTCAGTGCAAGCCGGATCGCTCTCAGCTCTAACAAGTTGATATGGAGTTGAGACTCCGCCGGAGACCAGAGGCCTCTGATCTCCGCCCTTCCCATATGGCCCCCCCATCCCAGGAGGGGCGCGTTCGTCACTACTACGTGCTCCGGTTGGGGTAGGGAGAGTCATCTGCCCCTGACCCAATTGCGGTCCGTGAGCCACCACTGCAACTGTTTCGCAGTGCCCTCCGAGATCAAGACATGGTCGGACAGGTTGCCTCGATGCTGGCACACTGAAACTTCAGGTCCCACTGCAGAGCCCGCATTCGCCACCTGGCGTAATGCACCAACAGGATGCAGGAGGCCATCAGCCCCACAAGCCGCACCAACCTGACCGAAACCCAGGATAGAGGCCGAAAGATGGGAATCAGAGCCTGAATATCCTGGACCCGCTGTTCCGGAGGATAGGCCCGGAACTGCGCCGAATCGAGAACCGCTCCGATGAAGAGGAGCTTCTGGGAGGGTCTCAGGTGTGACTTCTGCACATTGATGGAGAACCCCAGCAAATGCAAGAGGTCGGCCGCAGTCTGGAGGTGGGAGACGACATGCTGGGGCGAGCCCGCCTTCAACAGCCAGTCGTCGAGATAGGGGAAGACTGGAACCCCCGATCTGCGCAGATGAGCTGTGACCACCGCCATCACTTTCGTGAACACCCGAGGGGCACTGGTGAGGCCGAAGGGGAGCACGGTGATTTGAAAGTGCTCCTGACCCACCGTGAACCGGAGGTAACGCCGGTGGGCCGGCAGGACGAGGATATGAAAATAGGCGTCCTGCAAGTCCAACGCTACCATCCAGTCTCCAGGGTCGAGGGCAGCCAGAACCTGAGCTAAAGTTAGCATCTTGAACCGTTCCTTCCGGAGGAAGGCGTTGACGCTCCTGAGGTCCAAGATAGGGCGTAGGCCCCCTTTGCCCTTCTTGGGAACCAGAAAGTAGTGGGAATAGCAACCACGGCCTACTTCTGGACCAGGAACGCGCTCGACGGCCTCTTTGGCCAAGAGGGCCGAGACTTCCTCCCGCAGAAGATTCAAGTGATCCTCCGACATACAGTGGCACTGCAGTGGCATGGCTGGAGGGGTCGTCTCGAAGGGGAGGGAGTAGCCCCTTCGGACGATTTGCAGCACCCACCTGTCCGATGTGATGGATCGCCAGTGGAGCAGGTGATGGCGAACTCTGCCGCCCACTGGCGTGGAATGGGCCTGAAAGCTCAGACTAGGAGGGCTTTGAGGCGGATGCTGCCGGGGTGGATGTGGACTGACCGGCACGTTGTCCTCCAGTACCGCCACGGCGGAATCCACGTCCGCGTGCAGGTTGGTTCTGCGGCCAGTGGCTAGGCGGACATGAGGAGGCACCCCTTCCTTGGCCACGAAAGGGGCGAAAGGCGGAAGTTTGCGGCCGCGGGGCCGAGAGACCCAGGGACTTGGTTGTAGCCCGGGAGTCCTTAAAACGAGCCAGCGCACTATCCGCCTTCTCACCAAAAAGGCGAGTGCCATCAAAGGGCATATCCATGAGGGTACTCTGGACATCCCCCGAGAAAGACGTGGACCGCAGCCAGGCGTGGCGCCAGAGCTCCACCGTGGTGGAAATCGCCCTACCCAGCGAGTCCGTGGTGTCTAGTCCACACCGTATGGCATGTCGTGCTGCATCTCGCCCGTCAGCAAGCGCCTGCGAGAGGCGTGTCCGGGCCTCCTCCGGACACAGGGGCAGCACGTCCTCCACCGTATCCCACAGAGAGTGGGAGAAACGGTCCAAGAGGCAAGCGGTGTTCAAAGACCGCAGGCCCAAACTCAGGGAAGAGAACAGCTTCTTTCCGAACTGTTCCAGCCTCTTGGATTCCCGATCCGGAGGAGGGGACGGGAAGGAGGATTGGGAAGTTGAGGCCTGGATAACCAGACTCTCGGGGTGAGGTGTTGGGACAGGAAACTGGGGTCGCCCCGGAGCAGGGCGGTGGACCCGGGCCATGTTCCGATCCACAGGAGGAACTGTGGAGGGCTTGGACCAAGTGCCCTGCAGAACGTCTATGAGGGCCTCATTGAACTGCAGCAGAGGCGCTGTGGAGCTTGCGGACGGTTGAAGCACCTCTGTGAGGATGTTAGTCCTCACGGCCACAGCAGGCAACTCGAGCCCCAGGGCTTCGGCCGCCTTGCGCAGCACCACTGAGAAAGCTGCACCTTCCTCTGAGGCTACAGTCGGAGGAGAGATGAAACCAGCGTCCGGGGAGGTGTCCAGACCACTGGTGTAGGAGAGTAGGGTCTGCTTTCTATGTTCACCCCCACTTTTTGCTTTTGCTTTACTGGTTTTCGACTTAGACGTGGCTGTGGGCCTGCTAATCAGACCCAGAGCCCTGCTGTTCTCTCTCTAACTTAATACTATGTACTTTAGGTGCATAACCCATTTGGATAGGATCACCTTATTGGCCCCTGTACAGTGTACCTTAGGTACCCAGGGCATAGATGTATCCTAGGATTACCAGGGGCTGCAGCATGTATTATGCCACCCCTGGCCTGGCCTTCCATTATGACACAACTGGCTGATCACTCAGCTGGGGCAAGGTCGTGTAATCACTCCTTGCTTAGGTGTAGTATCCCTATACCTACCTTATATATAGACACATGTGTACCTATCAGCCACTCCTATGGCAGGCCTTAACAATCCTGGAGGCAGAGTGCTTGGTAACATGTGAGATGGTGCTCTAGCATGAGCTGAGCCTGTCTGCAGCTTTCGGAACCATGTCCTTGCAGCTGTTCTATGATATAGCCTACCATATACTCTTAAAGTGCCTTATAATCTTAAACGATTATGGTAACTATGGTTTGGCTGTATCTAAACATGTCGTGTAAGGTGTCTAACACTTTGGAATAATACCCCCATCCCATTTCTGGGGATGAGGATATTATCCCTCCCTTCTAGAGGGAGAAGACATGTTGAAACCTACTTACACGGTTAAAGTTAACCAGAGCCCCAGCATCACAAAATGGATGCTGCTGCCACGACACAAGTCTGACCTCCTGCTGCTGGAAGTGATCCCGGCACAGGAGGCTTGGACAATAGGTTTACTGCCTTGGGAGGTGCGAGCACCACCCCAGACAGGCCTTAGTGTATTGGGGCAAGGAGGGATGAATGAAACGAGACACTGTCTGGGGCACACAAGGTGTCCCATGCATAGTCCAGTTCAAACCGGTGCTGGGGCACACCAGCCACAGTCCTGGCGCGAAACTGGACAAAGGGAAGGGGGTGTAACCACCCCCCTCCCAGGTCCCACCCATAAGGCGTGACCTAGCAGGCAACCCAGCCCCCCAGATTAGTATAAGAGTGGTAGCTGGGCCCCAGGAGATTAGATTATCCTGAACCTGCAACTTGAACAGAAACTCTGGACCTTCGACATTCGACGAAAGAAGAAGACTGAAGAATCTCCCTTGTGGCCAAGGAGTGGCTACCCTGTGCAAACAGGCACCATCAAGAGACTTACCCTTTGCTTTGCTGAAGTTCTACGAGGGACCGACTGCAGAGCCCGACCAGAGCCTTGACTTCCAGACTTCTCCGACCCTGATCCACATCCACAGACGAGCTGAGATCCGTGGAGGCGACGAGAGACGTGGGACCGGCTACCTGGGAAAAGTGGCGAGTATCTTCCAGCGCAGCTTCTGAGGTACCCTCGAAGTTGTGCACCGGGGATTGAGAAGCCCCAACCCCAAGCACCATCTGCACCGAAGATCAGCCCCCCACACTCCACGAGTCCTGCGTGGGGCCCTTCTGCATTTTCCTGCTTGCCGCGTTTGTCCGGTTGCTTGCCCGCTGGCTAGCGGCCTTTGCGACGACACACCTTTTAATCTTCACTGCTGGTTTGCTCCTCCAGACTGGCTCCCGCTTCCCTGCAAAAGAGAAGCACCCCAGACCTTCCTGGTCTGCACCAGAAGCAAGTCCTCCATTCTTCTTGGGTTCCGCTTGCCAAGGCTTGGTGAGTCCTAGTTCAACTTCGACGCCGCCGACAGCAAGAGCCTTCGTGGGACAGCTCGCCTCCTGGTCCTGGTCGTCCTCGACGTCTCCTGGTACCCGTGGCCGCTGCGACAAGCTTCACCTCTTCGCCTGCAATCTTCACGACATCGCCTGGTTCCTTCCTGGTTCCACGTGGTCACTGGCTAGTGACCCAGACTCTGTCCCTTCTGCTTGCAGGTATCCTCTCTTCTTGATCCCAGCCTTGGGATCCACCGGACACTCTTCACTGACTGCCTGTCAGCAACTTTCCTTCAGGCATCCATAGAAGTCCACGACGAAACCCGACGCAAGTTCACACCTATGCACCCGCAGCCCGTGGGCTAGGTAACTTGGGTACTTCGGTGCTCACAAGGGTGTATTGACTATCCTAGGGTCTAGTTTCCGAGTCTCGACTTTCTAGTTACTCCAGAAGTGTCCTAAAACTGCTTATTTCTAACTGCTAGTGATTCTATTGACTTTTACGCATTACGCGTGAGTGTTTCCACTCTGCACCTGAATCCCGTGGGCCTCCCACTTCCTAACTGTTGGTAGTGTAGTGTAGCCCCAGCGATTCCCTAGGCCTAGGCCTATTCTATTTCCGTGACAGTGGTCCTTATACCACTTCTTTAGTATATGGTTTGCGTGGCCCCCAGGGCCTAACTGTATTACTTACCTGTGTGACTTAATGTATGCTTAAATAAGACTGTGTTGTACTTACCTCGAATCTCATAAAGAGTGCTGAGGGTTTGACTAGAATAAATACACATTATTTTATATATATATATCTGTTGTGGTGTCCTTTCATTTGGTATTCAAGGGATTATATATGGTATCACAGCTGGCTTCACATGCCATTCAGAGTTTAGCCTAAGACTGCTCTTGTCCATGCTACCACTAGGATAGCTGGTCTATAAGGTTGACTTTACAACCAATCACCATAAGGGTTGTTTGGACTGATACAAGGTGTACGCTAGAATTAGTGACATCATATATCAGGCCAACTTCTCACATTGGTGAGCAGCGGTTGGGATCTGAGCTTGTTGTTGTTAATACCATTGTAATCTTGAGATCCTAATTTGAAAGATCACACAGATATTGTTAGGTACATATAACATAGATTATAAATACTTAAATCCTACTGGACTTAGTTGTTGTAGGTTGAAGGGCCTAACACACCCGGACTACAACTACTAGAGAGGTTTAGTAGAAACAACTAGTGTAGATAGGTGCACACACCACACCCTCACTAGATCATGTCTCTGGGAGGAGATCAAGGAGATTCTCTCTCAGGAGGGGCAGGTCTGAGAAAGATCCCCTCTAGATATGATACCCTAACTTTTCAGGAGATGAGACAATTGTGTACCTCCAGAAAGTTAAAACAGGGTGCAAACCCTACCCTCCTTCAGCTAGTACAGATCCTAGAGGAATATGAGGCTCTTAGGGCCTCACAGGCTGGTACCCTAGGTACAGGGGAGGGTCTACCCGCTACAGATGAGTCAGATGGGACTTCAGATGAGGAGATAGACAGCCAGGGCCAAGTAGGAAGACTTAGCCAGGCTAACCTAAGCTTACATGGGAGTTTGCATGGGGTCCCCCCATACAGACCCCCAAGTAGGCTTAACCAGAGAAGCAGGAGAGACAGATCCCCTTCAAGGGAATCCATCCACTCCCATGTCTCTAGCATCTCTAATGCCTCTTCTCACAGGGGAATGACTCACCCCAGAGAAAAGAGCATGAAGCCAGAATGAGGGAAGCTAATCTAAGGATTGAGAGGGAAGAACTTGCCCTTGCCAAGGAGAAGCTTGCTCTGGCTAGAGAACAGAAGTTAAGTGGGTTAGAACCCACTGGTGTCAGCAATATCCCTAAGGATAGAGACAGGCACTATGATAATAGAAACCTGGGCAAGATTGTCCCTCCCTACAAGTGTGGGGATGACATCCACAAATGGATAACTGCTTTGGAGAGGGCTTGCAAAGTACAGCAGGTACCCCAAAGTCAGTGGGCAGCTATCTTGTGGCTCTCCTTCTCTGAGAAAGGTAGAGACAAGCTCCTCACAGTTAGTGATGAGGATGCAGACAATTACACTGTCCTGAAGAGTGCTCTAATTGATGGGTTTGGCCTAACCACTGAACAATACAGGTTGTTGTTCAGGGATACCCAGAAGACACAGACTCAGGACTGGACTGACTTTGTAGATTGTGCCACTAAGGCTCTGGAAGGCTGGCTAGTGGGAAGTAAGGTTAAGGACTATATAGTGTGAGAAGTTGGCCTGATGTATGATGTCACTAGTTCTAGTGTACACCTTATATCAGTCCAAATACCCTTATGGTGATTGGTTGTAAAGTCAACCTTATAGACCAGCTATCCTAGTGGTAGCATGGACAAGAGCAGTCTTAGGCTAAACTCTGAATGGCATGTGAAGCCAGCTGTGATACCATATATAATCCCTTGAATACCAAATGAAAGGACACCACAACAGATATATATATAAAATAAAGTGTATTTATTCTAGTCAAACCCTCAGCACTCTTTATGAGATTAGAGGTAAGTACAACACATTCTTATTTAAGCATACATTAAGTCTCACAGGTAAGTAATACAGTTAGGCCCTAGGGGCCACACAAACCATATACTAAGTAAGTGGTATAAGGACCACTGTCACGGAAGTAGGATAGGCCTAGGCCTAGGGAATCGCTGGGGCTACACTACACTAGCAACAGTTAGGAAGTGGGAGGCCCACGGGATTCAGGTGCAGAGTGGAAACACTCACGCGTAATGCGTAAAAGTCAATAGAATCACTAGTAGTTAGAAATAAACAGTTTTAGGACACTTCTGGTATAGCTAGAAAGTCGAGACTCGGAAACTAGACCCTAGGATAGTCACTACCATTGTGAGCACCGAAGTACCCAAGTTACCTAGCCCACAGGCTGCGGGTGCATAGGTGTGAACTTGCGTCGGGTTTCGTCGTGGACTTCTATGGATGCCTGAAGGAAAGTTGCTGACAGGCAGTCAGTGAAGAGTGTCCGGTGGATCCCAAGGCTGGGATCAAGAAGAGAGGAGACCTGCAAGCAGAAGGGACAGAGTCAAGGTCACTAGCCAGAGACCACGTGGAACCAGTAAGGAAGCAGGCGATGTCGTGAAGATTGCAGGTGAAGGTGAAGCTTGTCGCTGCGGCCACGAGGACCAGGGAACGTCGAGGACGACCAGGACCAGGAGGCGAGCTGTCCTACGAAGGCTCTTGCTGTCGGCGGCATCGAAGTTGGACTAGGACTCACCAAGCCTTGGCAGGCGGAACCAACGAAGAACGGAGGACTTGCTTCTGGTGCAGACCAGGAAGGTCTGGGGTGCTTCTCTTTTTCAAAGAAGCAGGAACCAGTCTGGAGGTGCCAAACCAGCGGTGAAGATTTCAGGGTGCATCGTCACAAAGGCCACTAGCCAGCGGGCAAGCAACCGGACATACGCGGCAAGCAGGAAAATGCAGAAGGGCCCCACGCCGGACTCGTGGAGTATGGGGAGCTGATCTTCGGTGCAGATGGTGCTTGGGATTGGGGCTTCTCAATCCCCGGTGCACAACTTCGAGGGTGCCTCAGAAGCTGCGCTTGAAGATACTAGCCATTTTTCCCAGGAAGCCGGTCCCACGTCTCTCGTCGCCTCCACGGATCTCAGCTCGGCTGTGGATGTGGATCAGGGTCGGAGAAGTCTGGAAGTCAAGGCTCTGGTCGGGCTCTGCAGTCGGTCCCTCGTAGAACGTTTAGCAAAGCAAAGGGTAGTCTCTTGATGGTGCCTGTTTGCACAGGGTAGCCACTCCTTGGCCACAAGGGAGATTCTTCAGTCTTCTTCTTTCGTCGAATGTCGAAGGTCCAGAGTTTCTGTTCAAGTTGCAGGTTCAGGATAATCTAATCTCCTGGGGCCCAGCTACCACTCTTATACAAATCTGGGGGGCTGGGTTACCTGCTAGGTCACGCCTTATGGGTGGGACCTGGGAGGGGGGTGGTTACACCCCCTTCCCTTTGTCCAGTTTCGCGCTAGGACTGGGGCTGGAGTGCCCCAGCACCGGTTTGAACTGGACTATGCACGGGACACCTTGTGTGCCCCAGGCATGTCTCATTCTATTCATCCCTCCCTGCCCCAATACACTAAGGCCTGTCTGGGGTGGTGCTCGCACCTCCCAAGGCAGGAAACCTATTGTCCAAGCCTCCCTTGCCGGGATCACTCCCAGCAGCAGGAGGTCAGACTCGTGTCTGTGGCAGCAGCATACATTTTGTGATGCTGGGGCTCTGGTTAACTTTAACCGGGTAAGTAGGTTACAACATGTCTTCTCCCTCTAGAAGGGAGGGATAATATCCTCATCCCCAGAAATAGGATGGGGGTATTATTCCAAAGTGTTAGACACCTTACACGACATGTTTTGATAAAGCCAAACCATAGTTACCATAACCGTTTAAGATTATAAGGCACTTTAAGAGTATATGGTAGGCTATATCATAGAACAGCTATAAGGACATGGTTCCGAGAGCTGCAGACAGGCTCAGCTCATGCTAGAGCACCATCTCACATGTTACCAAGCACTCTGCCTCCAGGATTGTTAAGACCTGCCATAGTAGTGGCTGATAGGTACACATGTGTCTATATGTAAGTTAGGTATAGGAATACTACACCTAAGCAAGGGGTGATTACACGACCTTGCCCCAGCTGAGTGATCAGCCAGTTGTGTCATAATGGAAGGCCAGGCCAGGGGTGGCATAATACATGCTGCAGCCCCTGGTAGGCCTAGGGTACACCTATGCCCTGGGTACCTAGGGTACACTGTACAGGGGCTAATAAGGTGATCCTATCCAAATGGGTTATGCACCTAAAGTACATAGTATCAATTTAGAGAGAGAACAGCAGGGCTGTGGGTCTGATTAGCAGGCCCACAGCCACATCTAAGTCGAAAACCAGCAAAGTAAAAGCAAAAAGTGGGGGGTGAACATAGAAAGCAGACCCTACTCTCCTACATACAGGATTGTATAATTTGATCATGAGAGAACAAATCCTTAACAACTGTCAAAACCAGCTACTGCATCAACACCTGATTGATTCTGATCTGACTTCTCCTCAAGAATTGGGAAAGAAGGCAGATAGATGGGTCAGGACTAGAGTTAAGCAGAAAAACCAGAACCAGGGCGGTGATCAGAAAAAGGCAGACCAGAAGGGTAATGATCAGAAACAAAAAGACCAGAAGTCTTCACCAGGCCCCCAAAAGGCTCAGGGGGAGGGTGGTCCCAAAAAGGATAAGAAGAAAGATGGGCAAAAGAAACCATGGTGCAACTATTGTAAGTCCAACTCACATTGGTTTAGTGAGTGCACCAAAAAGGATAAGCCCCCAGCCACCATTGCCCCTAAGGCAACTGTACCCCCTAGTTCAGCTGTAAGTGGTGGTTCCCAGCAAAAGTGTGTAGTAGGGTTAACCCTGGGAACTGAGGAGGATTCTGGCCTAGTCAGGATACCTACTCAGGCTGTTCTGATCTGTGATGGGGACATAGCTTTATCCTCTACTGTAGGCCTCAGTAACCTGGGCAAGTACAGACAGACTCCTTTTATCAACCACAGAATGGCTCAGGCCTACAGGGACACTGGGGCTAGTGACACCTGCCTTTGTGGACCCTGGACAGATCATACTAGGTGACAACTACCTAGTGACCAACGCTAGCAATGCCACTACCTCCCATAGTGTGGCAATTGTTAACTTCTCCTGGGGAGGTGTAACTGGCCTCAAGAAAGTTGTTGTTAGTTCAGACCTTCCTGTGGAGTGCTTACTGGACAATGATCTTGAAACTTCAGTTTGCCCTGAAGTGGATTATAGCAGAAATGCTAGGGATAGATGCACATGTCCTTGCTGTGACCAGGTCACAGGCCAAAAAGTGCACCACTGAACAAGTGCTGCATCCTGGAACTATGGACCAGTCACAACCCAAGAGAAAGAGCAGTAGGGTAAAGGCTGTGCCTTCCCCCCTGCCTCAGGTAGTGGATAAGCCCTCCCAGGAGGATGATTCTGAGAGCCCTGAAGGAACTGTCCTAGAAGAACTTGAACCTGATCAGGTTGAGTTTCTTGGGACAGGGGGGCCTTCAAGGGCAGATCTGAGGCAGGCAAAATTAGACTGCCCCTCTCTTGAACCCCTCAGACAGCAGGCCGCTGCTGAGGCTGCAGGGAATGCTCAAGGTACCCATAGAGTGTATTGGGATGAAGGGCTGCTGTATTCAGAGGCTATAGACCCCAAGCCTGGTGCATCCAGGAGGTTGGTCATACCACTGAAGTTCAGAAGCTTCCTTCTTACCTTGGCCCATGATATTCCCCTTGCAGGACACTTAGGCCAGAATAAGACTTGGGACAGGCTTGTCCCTCACTTTCACTGGCCCCATATGTCAGAAGATACCTATGAGTTTTGTCGCTCCTGTGTCACCTGCCAAGCCAGTGGCAAATCAGGTGGCACCACAAAGGCCCCCCTCATACCACTACCTGTGGTGGGGGTTCCCTTTGAAAGAGTGGGCATAGATATTGTAGGACCAATGGACCCACAAACAGCATCTGGGCACAGATTCATACTGGTGATAGTGGACCATGCCACCAGGTATCCAGAAGGTATTCCCCTGAGGACCACAACAGCTCCTGTTGTGGCAAGGGCCCTACTTGGAGTATTCTCCAGAGTGGGCTTTCCAAAGGAGGTCATTTCTGACAGAGGTGCCAACTTCATGTCAGGATATTTGACTGCAATGTGGAAGGAGTGTGGTGTGAACTACAAGTTCACCACACCCCATCACCCACAGTGCAATGGGCTTGTGGAGAGATTTAACAAGACCCTAAAAGGGATGATAAAAGGTTTATCAGACAAGCTTAGGCGAAGATGGGACATCCTTTTACCCTGCCTTCTGTTTGCTTACAGAGAGGTCCCACAAAAGGGGGTTGGCTACAGCCGTTTTGAGCTTTTGTTTGGGCATCCTGTAAGAGGACCCCTAGGTTTAGTAAGGGAAGGAAGGCATATGTTGACAGGGCAGACATGGGCTTACTCATGGCTACAGATGAGGGGCAGGAGGAAGAGAGTGACCCTCTCCCAGACCTGTTGACTCAGAACCCTGATGATGGCTCAGTTGATGGTGTGGTCTTTTCTGACAGCCTCACTGTCCATCAGCAACAGGACTGCAGGCAAGTTCTGCAACCCTACAGACATATGTTCTCTCTGACCCCAAGTCAGACAAACTGGTGCACCCATGAGGTGGACACTGGTGACAGTCTGCCTGTGAAGAGTAAAATCTACAGGCAACCTGACCATGTCAGGGACTGCATAAAAGTTGAGGTACAAAAGATGTTGGAGCTGGGAGTCATTGAACCTTCAGAGAGCCCTTGGGCTAGTCCTGTAGTTCTTGTGCCAAAACCTCACACCCAAGATGGTAAGAGAGAGATGAGGTTTTGCGTGGATTACAGAGGTCTCAATGCTGTCACTAGGACAGATGCCCACCCAATACCTAGGGCAGATGAGCTCATTGACAGACTGGCAGCTGCTAAGTTTTTGAGCACATTTGACCTGACAGCAGGCTACTGGCAAATCAGACTAGCTGAGAATGCAAAGGCCAAAACTGCTTTCTCGACCCTAGGAGGACATTATCAATTTGTGGTAATGCCCTTTGGTTTGAAGAATGCACCTGCCACTTTCCAAAGATTGGTGAATCAAGTCCTTACTGGGTTGGATGATTACTGTGCAGCTTATCTTGATGATATTGCTGTCTTTAGCTCCACCTGGGAGGATCACCCGGTCCACCTGAGGAATGTTTTAGAGGCCCTGCAAAAGGCAGGCCTCACTATCAAGGCCACTAAGGGCCAGATAGGGCAGAGCAAGGTTGTATACCTGGGCCACCTAGTTGGTGGGGGTTAGGTTCAACCACTGGAGAGCAAGATCCAGACCATAAAGGACTGGTCTCCTCCAACTACCCAGACTCAGGTCAGAGCTTTCTTGGGCCTGACTGGGTACTACAGAAAGTTTGTTAAGAACTATGGGTCCATTGTGACACCACTTAATGACTTGACCTCCAAGAAAATGCCAAAGAAAGTTCAGTGGACAGTAAGCTGTCAAAAAGCATTTGATGACCTGAAGCAGGCCATGTGCAGTGCACCTATTCTGAAAAGTCCAGACTACTCCAAAGAGTTTATTGTCCAGACAGATGCTTCTGAGTTGGGTGTGGGAGCTGTTCTTTCACAACTTAATATAGATGGTCAAGACCAGCCCATTGCTTTTATAAGTAGAAGGCTGACCCCTAAAGAGAAACGTTGGTCAGCTATTGAGAGGCAGGCCTTTGCTGTGGTTTGGGCCCTGAAGAAGCTGAGGCCATACTTGTTTGGCACTCACTTCAAGATTCAGACAGACCATAAGCCCCTCTTGTGGCTAAATCAGATGAAGGCTGAAAATCCCAAACTTCTTAGGTGGTCCATTTCCCTACAGGGGATGGACTTCACAGTGGAACATAGACTTGGGACTGACCATGCCAATGCAGATGGACTCTCCAGATATTTCCACTTAGAACATGAAGACTCAACTGGTCAAGGTTAGTTTAATGTCCGTGTAGGAGAGTAGGGTCTGCTTTCTATGTTCACCCCCACTTTTTGCTTTTGCTTTAACGGTTTTCGACTTAGATGTGGCTGTGGGCCTGCTAATCAGACCCACAGCCCTGCTGTTCTCTCTCTAAATGAATACTATGTACTTTAGGTGCATAACCCATTTGGATAGGATCACCTTATTGGCCCCTGTACAGTGTACCTTAGGTACCCAGGGCATAGGTGTATCCTAGGCCTACCAGGGGCTGCAGCATGTATTATGCCACCCCTGGCCTGGCCTTCCATTATGACACAACTGGCTGATCACTCAGCTGGGGCAAGGTCGTGTAATCACTCCTTGCTTAGGTGTAGTATTCCTATACCTACCTTATATATAGACACATGTGTACCTATCAGCCACTCCTATGGCAGGCCTTAACAATCCTGGAGGCAGAGTGCTTGGTAACATGTGAGATGGTGCTCTAGCATGAGCTGAGCCTGTCTGCAGCTTTCGGAACCATGTCCTTGCAGCTGTTCTATGATATAGCCTACCATATACTCTTAAAGTGCCTTATAATCTTAAACGATTATGGTAACTATGGTTTGGCTGTATCTAAACATGTCGTGTAAGGTGTCTAACACTTTGGAATAATACCCCCATCCCATTTCTGGGGATGAGGATATTATCCCTCCCTTCTAGAGGGAGAAGACATGTTGAAACCTACTTACCCGGTTAAAGTTAACCAGAGCCCCAGCATCACAAAATGGATGTTGCTGCCATGACACAAGTCTGACCTCCTGCTGCTGGGAGTGATCCCGGCACGGGAGGCTTGGACAATAGGTTTCCTGCCTTGGGCGGTGCGAGCACCACCCCAGACAGGCCTTAGTGTATTGGGGCAGGGAGGGATGAATTAAACGAGACACTGCCTGGGGCACACAAGGTGTCCCATGCATAGTCCAGTTCAAACCGGTGCTGGGGCACACCAGCCCCAGTCCTGGCGCGAAACTGGACAAAGGGAAGGGGGTGTAACCACCCCCCTCCCAGGTCCCACCCATAAGGCGTGACCTAGCAGGCAACCCAGCCCCCCAGATTAGTATAAGAGTGGTAGCTGGGCCCCAGGAGATTAGATTATCCTGAACCTGCAACTTGAACAGAAACTCTGGACCTTCGACATTCGACGAAAGAAGAAGACTGAAGAATTTCCCTTGTGGCCAAGGAGTGGCTACCCTGTGCAAACAGGCACCATCAAGAGACTTACCCTTTGCTTTGCTGAAGTTCTACGAGGGACCGACTGCAGAGCCCGACCAGAGCCTTGACTTCCAGACTTCTCCGACCCTGATCCACATCCACAGCCGAGCTTAGATCCGTGGAGGCGACGAGAGACGTGGGACCGGCTACCTGGGAAAAGTGGCGAGTATCTTCCAGCGCAGCTTCTGAGGTACCCTCGAAGTTGTGCACCGGGGATTGAGAAGCCCCAACCCCAAGCACCATCTGCACCGAAGATCAGCCCCCCACACTCCACGAGTCCTGCGTGGGGCCCTTCTGCATTTTCTTGCTGGCTGCGTCTGTCCAGTTGCTTGCCCGCTGGCTAGCGGCCTTTGCGACGACACACCTTTTAATCTTCACTGCTGGTTTGGCTCCTCCAGACTGGCTCCCGCTTCCCTGCAAAAGAGAAGCACCCCAGACCTTCCTGGTCTGCACCAGAAGCAAGTCCTCCATTCTTCGTGGGTTCCGCTTGCCAAGGCTTGGTGAGTCCTAGTTCAACTTTGACACCGCCGACAGCAAGAGCCTTCGTGGGACAGCTCGCCTCCTGGTTCTGGTCGTCCTCGACGTCTCCTGGTACCCGTGGCTGCTGCAACAAGCTTCACCTCTTCGCCTGCAATCTTCACGACATCGCCTGGTTCCTTCCTGGTTCCACGTGGTCACTGGCTAGTGACCCAGACTCTGTCCCTTCTGCTTGCAGGTATCCCCTCTTGGGATCCACCGGACACTCTTCACTGACTGCCTGTCAGCAACTTTCCTTCAGGCATCTATAGAAGTCCATGACGAAACCCGACGCAAGTTCACACCTATGCCCCTGCAGCCCGTGGGCTAGGTAACTTGGGTACTTCGGTGCTCACAAGGGTATTGACTATACTAGGGTCTAGTTTCCAAGTCTCGACTTTCTAGTTACTCCAGAAGTGTCCTAAAACTGCTTATTTCTAACTGCTAGTGATTCTATTGACTTTTACGCATTACGCGTGAGTGTTTCCACTCTGCACCTGAATCCCGTGGGCCTCCCACTTCCTAACTGTTGGTAGTGTAGTGTAGCCCCAGCGATTCCCTAGGCCTAGGCCTATTCTATTTCCGTGACAGTGGTCCTTATACCACTTCTTTAGTATATGGTTTGCGTGGCCCCCAGGGCCTAACTGTATTACTTACCTGTGTGACTTAATGTATGCTTAAATAAGACTGTGTTGTACTTACCTCGAATCTCATAAAGAGTGCTGAGGGTTTGACTAGAATAAATACACATTATTTTATATATATATATCTGTTGTGGTGTCCTTTCATTTGGTATTCAAGGGATTATATATGGTATCACAGCTGGCTTCACATGCCATTCAGAGTTTAGCCTAAGACTGCTCTTGTCCATGCTACCACTAGGATAGCTGGTCTATAAGGTTGACTTTACAACCAATCACCATAAGGGTTGTTTGGACTGATATAAGGTGTACACTAGAACTAGTGACATCATACATCAGGCCAACTTCTCACAACTGGCATCCCCCAGTTCGTCTGCCCAGTCCTGTGAAAGTTGGCCCTGTCTGGCCATAGGGTCCTCAGACCCCTCCCAGTCGCCCCCGTCATCCGATTTCTGATAAATAGGAGGAATGATCGGAGCCGGGCGGTAGATGAAACGCTCCTCCATCGGCATCGGAAGCGGCGTCGAGCGGCGCACCACCGGCGCCGGGCCCGGACCGGGGCTAAACCGGGGAACGGCGTCGTCCAGAGACGGCGCCGGAGGCGGTACCGGTGTCGGCGGAGGAGGCGTTGTGAGGTCGACCGGCGCCGGTAGAGATCCAGGCCTGGATCTCTCGGGGACCTGCGGCGTCGGGACCGAAGTCGTCGACCGCGCCTGGGTCGGAGCCGCCGGCGCGCGAGGTCGCCCAGTCGAGCCCGCGGGGCCCGAAGGCGTCGACGGCGGAGCCAGGCCCCTCATGGCCGAGAGGAAAGCACTGACCTCCGCCGGAGTCGCGTCAGTCCCAGGGACTGGCGGGTATGGGGACGGACGCGGCTCCTGCGGCTCCGACGGCGCCGCGGGGGTGGGACCACCCTGACCCTCGGCCGAGTCGCACGACCGGCGAGGGGAATCCGAAGAGCGGTGTCGCCTCTTGGACGTCTTTGATCGCTTCGCCTTACCCGAAGACTTCGAGCCCGACAAGCGATGATGGTGGCTGTGGCTCCGCGACCGGTCCTTGGACCTCCTCCTGGACCGGAACCGTGAGCAGCGCGGAGCCGAGTGCCAAAGCTCGAGTAGCTTACGGGACCGCTCCCGCCTAGCCTTCGAGGTCAAGGCCTGACAATCGGGGCACGACTCCGCGTCATGGTCGGCCCCCAGGCAGTAAAGGCACCGGCGATGGTGGTCCGTCACCGACATCAGTCGATGACAGGAGTCACAGGAAACCCAGGCATCCTACCGGCACCAGAGTCGAGTCGACAGAAGACCAAAAAGAGTCAAAAAAGTTTAGTCAAAAATTGACTAAGGGGTAAGCTCTTCCCGGATCGGCGCTGTCTGGCGCGGAAAAAAGAAGAACTGACGTCAGCGCGCGAGGGCGGCGTCTAAGTACTCCGACGACATTCCGGCGCACGACGCCAACGACGGACGTGGAGCCGCAGACGACGCCTAGCGACGCGCAAGGGGTATTGCTACAAAAATCTTTCCGGATCCAGCCTGACGCCTGGGGATATTCTACGGTGAGGAATCTAACTAACGTGTTTCTTTCAGATATGAGAAATTACCAAATTACACCATTCCGTCACTTCACATAGTTATATGCCAATCACGTTAAAAGTTTAACGTGACATCCCCAATTTGAGCTCACAGTTTACAGTAAATGCACCAGAACAGAACACAAATGCCTGTTGTTTAAAGAACTTCTGTTTTTTTGCAGTATTTTTTTTTTTAGAACAAAGTGCATTCTTGTGTCAAAAACGGACGTGAGGACGATAATCGCATTAAAATATTGTGTAAAATGACGGATTCCTATTTCGCTAATATAATTTTGCCATAATTATGTAAAAGCAGATTATGCAAATAGTACACACTTCTAGCTATGTTTAACACGAAACTGCTATTGTAATGTTATTAGGTAGCATTTTAGTTTAAAGAGTCAATAAAGGTTTTCTCAATGACCGCACACTAAATGTTGATGGCATGTTCATTGTTGAAGGAGCCAGTGTCGGAGACAGAGGCACTTGCAATTGTACGTCATTGCTTTGACTACCATTATTTTTACATATTAGTACTTACCTGCCATCTCTTCATTGCCATTAAATTGCCTCATCCCTTACATTAATAGTAATATTAGTCTGACTCCATCTTTGCGACCTACTATCACTTCAATCTCTCAAGGCCTCAAAACATTGATTTCTACCTTCTCACCTTCTACACTAACTCTACCCACAACACTAACGCACGTGTTACATATTTAATTGTAATATTATTCATTTATAGAATTTTAATCAAATTAAAATTGAAAAACCTAACTCTCTGAAGTATTGAATGTTGTGGTTCGATACTGGAATAGCATGGACATAATATCACATGAGAAAAATGACATGTCCTCAAACTAGCTTATTGCCACTTTGGAGTAAACAATGTAAAGTGTACAACGGAATGATATATTTGTAAGTGAGATTTAGAACACAATATTTTTGTAACATGATATCTTAGTGAGCAGTATTTTTACTAATTAACTTAAACTAGATTAAAATACAAATGGGAACCCTAAGTGTTATAAGCATACCATGTTTAATCATACTAATACTAATCAAAACCCTAATTAATATTAACTATGAAATTATATTACAATGACAAATTAAATTACAATAAAAGACCTGAACCCTTTCCCTACCTATAAAACGTGTTAATGGCTTACTTATTTACGGGCTAGCAGGTTGGAACAGTGAGTTAATTGCTTACTGCGGAAACAAGTGGTGATCTCCAGTTCGCATGCCAGAACCCTCGCAAGATAGGTGTAGCCTACCATCCTTCCATAGGTCAGTAAATTGAGTACCATTACATTTGGTAATAGTAACACCTGATACTCATCACACTTATAAAAACGCAAAATGTGGCCTGAAGCAACGTACAAAACTCGTATCATTTATTGCATATTTATTACATACATTAACATTATTAGTAATTAAATATAATGCAATTTGGAAAAGATAGGAAACCATAAATGCAGTTTCAAGTATCATTAAATATAGTATTGAAGGAAATTAAGAAGGATAGCCTTTTAAACTCCAGATTTTGGTATCTTAGAATGGAATTAATTGTATGTCTCTGGCTGATGCAGAATTGTGAAATCAGCTCCTTCTCTCTTTATGTACCAAGTCAATGCAAATAAAGTTCAGAAAGAGAGCGAAAACCTGGTTGTATGCATTGTAATAATTTGACTGCAGACCTGTCTGGGATTCACCACATCCTGTAGCCATTTTAAGGCCCCAGGACAGATAGAATCTAAGGACTACCCTTCAATACTGTGCAATGCAATGTCTTTACAAAGCCAAGAGACTCGTAGAGAGTGAATGTTGAACTCTGCAAATGAGCAAAGATAAATAAATAGCATTGCTTTGCACGACTCCTACTTGCACAAAACCATGCATGCACAGAAACAGATCAGGAGGACGGGCCTTCTCTTACATCGCTCCTAAAGTGTATAACCACCATCAGAGCCTTGTCCTCTCTTCTTGAATTCTGCAAGAAGCTGAAGACCTGGCTTTTCAATTAACTAACCTACCATAGGCAGGGCTAGGAACACACACCTGCTCAACAGAAGGGTACCCTCGCAGTTGATAGTGTGCTTTACATATACACATAACGTAACATAATTTAGATGATAAAAAATAAACATCCTTGTTCTAGTAGTAGAAACTATTTTTATTTTATTCCCTTAGTTTTATATAACACGAACTTGACCCGAAGGTATCAGGTATCAGAGCGCTTTACATGAGCACCAGTTGTGTTACAGAAGGACACATTCATTTTTGTTAGGCACAGGGAGATTAAGTGATCTGCCCAAAATAACAGGATGCTGAGCGCCACTGCCGAGACTCGAACCCGGTTCCCCAGATTTGAGATCGACCACCATTGCCATTAGGCTACATCCTCTCCTCTTTGATGAGTGGTGCAGCTAATATGGTCTCAGTGAGAGGTTTGAGGTAGAAGGCAGTCAAAATCCACCTACTTGCTCAGTGGAAAGGGATAAAGAATCTCCCCATGTACCTATTCACTGAGCTGTGTCAAAGTTTGCAGAGGTGACATCATCTAACTGGCCAGGGTCCTGACTCTAACCCCTAGTCTTTCAAAGACGCCAGTCATTCAGTGTATTTCTCACGCTACTGATAGACCTCTACCTCCTAATTGAGTAAATTCCAAGGCATGAGTGTAGACTGTTGATGAGGCCAGAAGCACCTACCTGCTGAATGCCATAGGTCCATCCTTGCTTAATTCTGTCCTTGGCCCACACATTGTGGGCATTTTCGGCCAGCTTGTCAACTAGAACTTCTTGCGCCGGTGACAGTTTCACTTCGGTTAGGTTTAGCGGCGCAGGTTTATAGCCATTGGACATCACGTAGCTGTTAGAAAACATCACAGGGGTAAAGAATTTAAAGTACAAGAACTATCACTGAACAAACGTACTTCCAACACCTTCCGTACTGTTGCGTGTACTGGAGTAGGAATAGTAAATAATACTATTTCTAAGTCCAGCGCACCCATACTGCAATTCGTTGCAATGACTTGCGATGTAAATGCATCCTGTACTAACAACGCAGTTGTTGTAACAACTGCGTTGTAAAAGCACGCGATGTAATACATCACGTAGTAATGTGCTATATTCGTGGTACAGGATACCGTCTATAGCAGTCTATTCTGAGCTTGAGGAACATGTGTCCCACACCTGCTGTGATTCAGCATCAAAGTCGATGGTAATGTACTGCGACCTGAGGGATCATGTGCCTCACCCCTGCTGTGGTGCAGGATCCCTTACTCTACATATGTAATAGGGGTCCACAACAATGTGTTCAACTCCTGCTGTGGTGCAGGAACCCATACTATACTAGAGGTCCTTAAGCATGTGCCCCACATGCACTAAGGTGCAGGACCCCTTGCTCTACTAATGTAACAGATGTCCTTGATCATGTGCCGCGCCCCTGCTATGGTGCAGAATCCCATACTTTCCGTATGTACTAGGGGGTTACTAGATCATATGTCCCACTCGGACTGTGGTGTAGGGCCCCTAGCTATGTGTATGTGCCAGGAACAATGGGATCATATGCCCCCCGACTGAAGCTGAACCCTTGTCATTTTACGGTAGTAACTCTCCTGAATCGCGTCCCTACCCCTTGCTATCCATCCATATTAATGTATTGGGACCAACAAGAATCATTGTGCTCAGTGGGTGCTGTGGTGTAAGAACAATCACTACATACATCTGAATATATCTCATATATGTTTCTTACTTTTTCTTTAGACTACATATGTTTACATTCTTGACTCTCTTAGGTTTTGGGTTTCAACCACACCATTTACTGGTTGCCTAGTACTTCACAAGACAATCTCCAACTGGTGTTTATTTTTTCTAAATACAATAACCAAAGGTAAACACAATATTCCAGATGTTTCCTCCAGGATTGGCCAAGATATTCTTCTTGCCTAGCATGAGGCCTCCAGAACTGAACACCATGGTCCATATGTGACCTGTAAAACCTTCAGACCTGGACACAATATCAAGAGGTCAACCATGACACTGAACACACAACTGCATATGTGACCACAGGAAGTTGACCCAACAATTCAGATGTTGGATCTCAGGGACTAAATAGAATACTCCAGATAAAACCGCCCCAGTCATGTGGACAACAGTAACACAACTTGGTTAAGACCCCTCCCAGTGCACACAAGCCTTTGGCTATAGTAGACAGCATTTCAACTACAGATGTACATAGCATACATAAGAAACAGACATACTTTTTAGGTAGCTTGACTTTCTTTAAATCTTCTTCAGCCGTCAGGTTCAAGTGTACAATGTGGCACCCGAGGGCTAGCAGAGTCCTGAGAAGGAAACACAGGAAATGTGAGCAGGGTAAATGGTATTATGAAGCTTGCAGTCACAAACATAGTTCATCTCTCTACTCTCGAGTGGAGCAGTTACAAAGGATGGCAAAGGGAGTGGCTTAAGGTTGCTTGGTGGCTCCATATCACCATGGATAGCTTACTCCAGTCTAATTATTACTTCTACAAACCATTGCCATGTAGAACGCTGAGGTAAACCAAGCCCAGGGTTGGAAATGTTGTCTCTGGTGACATGGAGACAACTGGCAAACTTACATTTGTTCGCATGAGGGGAAAGCATGCCATTTTTAGGTTGAGCATCCCATACAGCGCTAGCTGTCTAGTTGTAAAAGATCTGCTGGCAGTTTATCAAGAACTTACAGTGGGCCTAATTCCCCCCCATTGCTTACCATTGGTTGGCGTTATTGTCACTTTTATTTGCTTGCGTCTCATTCAATGGTTTGCGTTGTCCATTGTGTGTTTGTTCCTCCCTTAGAACATAGCCTATTCACTTGTGTCCTTTCACCGCTCTCCTTTAGTAATCTATGTTTTTCTTTTTGCTTAAGCAGTTCACAACAGTGCATGTGTTTTCCAGCTGCCCCCCTCTATACTGCTTTTTTTCATCCGTGTGCCCTTCCTTCCCTGTGCTGCTCTTTCTTGTTTCTTTTTGCTTAAGCACTCTCCGAGTACTGATGCATCATTCCGCTGGTGTGCACATGCGTTCTGGCAGGTGCACGTCAGTGAAACGATGTGACCGCCACAGCACCAAAAAGCAGTGGGCAAAACCAATGCTTGCTTGATTTCTAGAGGTGTGACTCATTGACTGGAGTAGAAGAAGCAGACTTCAGATATACACTTGGTTAAAACAAGAACGACGAGGTAACAGTACTCCCTACCTAATACAGTGAGTAAATAGAGGTGGAATAAAATTGCCTGTCGGAGTACTATGTTCCTCAATGTTTGAACGTAAGAGATCTTAAAAACTAGCCTCACAGCCGCCGCTAAATATAGCCACCCTCATAACATGCTTTAGGTTTTGCAGAATGACTGTCTCTGAGGGACAGACAGAAGGTTCAATGTGAGTCTTACATTTCTCTTGTGAGGTGGTATTATTCGTAGCACGGCCGCCTCATTCCATGTCATTGTGGCAGCGCATTTCCAGTCAGTATCTTTGCACTATAGATAACTGCTATCAGGTTAGTTATTCAAATTAGGCCATTTGTACAAACCAGGACTACAATACCCAGAATACACCAAGTGGTCAAAGTCCCAGGTCTAGAAACACGATGTTCTGATGGTATGGACTAAGGTGCCATCCTCTGGTTACCCCCATCCCACCACAAACAAGGCAGTCAGTCAGTTTGTTGACAGGCCACTCTTTCAAACAAGTATTTGCAAAGCAATAGGTCTTGCAATTGCGAGATTTTTAGCTATAGGCATTGTAAAGACATTGCCCTTTATTTACGTGTTAGAAAAAACCTGCAATAATAAAAGGCATTGGCATTTACAATACCAATAGGTCAAAGTTTCTAAAATGTGAGACCTATTGCATTGAAAATGCTTTTATGTTTACAAGCGTCCCATGCTGCGCTTTCACATTAATAGATGCCATGCCCCTTTCTTTATGCGAGCCGTGTCTAAAGAAAGATCTGCGGCCGCTATTTAAGTGAAAGCGCGGTATAGGGCGCTTTTACTCAAGTGTCTGCAGTAGGAGAAACTCATATAAGAAAATAGTGCTTACAGACATATAAGACATACTGTGTAACAACAGAAGTAAAAGGGCCAGTCCTCATGGGAGGTCACAAATGAAGACATGGTGGTACTAAGGAGGGACTAACAAGCCTATTGACGAAGCCTGCATTTATGAAAGACAATGACACAAGCCAATGACAAATATGGACGGAAAGTGTGCAGGGCTTCAAGTCCATACTGCAATACAGCATGGCTCGCAGAGCAGCGCATGCGCTGCCCAGGCTCGACCTAAAAAGCCAGGGTTTGGACAGAGCCAACAACTTGCCAGAAGCAAGAGTGAGATTGACTCTTCCCATGCAATACTGGTCTTCCAGTCTCCGAACTATTGGATAATGCCTTGATTTCCCTGTGGGCCAGACGTCCCATGCTATTTTTATTTCGTAGATTAACTAGTTAAAGCTGCGCTTTGCTGCCGATGGGCTTTATTATCATGTGCAATACTTTCAGGCAGGCCTGGCTTTTTAGCGAACTAATTGTTTTGTTTTGTTTTTAATTGTTTTTATTGACAGTATGCATTATACAAATATGGTAAAACGAAGCAGTTCAAACCTGTCTGTCATTTCCTGTTTTTGTTCATAATAAACCAACCGTATAACCTGTGGCTATCAGCACTGCAGCAAAACATACATTTAAATCGAGCAAGATTATCGTGTTTACATCATAATGGAATGACAATGGTGCAGTGACATAAACATGTTAATTTACAGAGTCAGATGCTGTGGTAGTGTCCCGTGAGAGGAGATATTGGATCAAGGGACCCCAAATGTCCTAGGGTCTAGATACAGTGGGCAGTTCCTCAGCATATCGGACCAGGGTCTCTTGACAGTACACTAGATCCTTCCACCATTGTGTAGTCGTGGGGCAGACACAGCTCTCCCAGCATATAGCCATGCGGTGTTTAGCAAGTAGGAGCGCTATGTTAACCAGTCGTCGACTCGCTCCCTTCAGGGTTGGGATGATGCCTAGTAGGCAGGCGTGTAGGGTGCATTCTATAGTGAGGCCCGTGATATCATTTTGCATATTTATCACAGCTACCCAAAATTCTGCCACTTTATGACATTCCCACGCCAGGTGCCAGAAATTCGCCCCAGGGGTATTGCAGCGTTTGCATCTATCGTGGTCTCTAAGACCACACTTGTGTAGCTTGGCTGGTGTGTGGTAGACTTGGTGCAAATATTTGAGGTGGATTAGTCTGAGATTGCTGTTGGATGTGAGCATGGTAGTCGTTTGGCAGCAGTATTCCCATTCGTTTTGTGTGAGTGGTGGGTATTCCTTGTCATTAGACTCTTAAATGACTCTTAGCTGAGGGTGATGGAACATCGTCCCTCGACACTCGGTAGAGTTTAGTCACTAATTTACGTCTTGCGGAGCAAGTGAGTAGTGTATGCAGCGCTTGAAGCGTCGGGGGTTCCTCTGGGAGCGTGGGATAGTGTGCCTGTATGTCCTTCCGAAGCCTGTGAATAGTGAAGATGAACAGAGGGGTCTGATTTTGTATATAGTCAAGGTCCTCTTTCCATATGAATCTGCCGTTAACAAACCGATCCTGCATCTTGTCTATACCTGCTCGGGCGAGGGTGCGTATCGTGCCCGTCTCGTGCGTGACTGAGGTCCCATCATGGTGTGCTAGCGGGAGTAGTGGGGAGTATATGGGAAGTTTACCCGCTCTGCGACCCAGTGCCTGCCAAGCGGCAACAGTGGAGTCTACTGGATTGATCTCTGCGCGGGGGGTGCCCCGGCATGTGTGGGTCAGGATGGATCGCAGTGGGACAGGATGTGCATCCCCGTTCTCCACAGCAACATGTGGAACATAGTCATGAGTACGGTACCAATAGTAGGCATACTGAGCCTGTGCGCAGAGATAATATAAATATATATCCGGCACATTAAAACCACCTCTTTTGTAGTCAAGTAGGAGTTGCAAGACTTACTTGGGCCTGTTTACCTCCCCAAATCAGTTTAATTACAAGTATACGTATCGTTTTAAACAAAGTCGAGGGTAGCGATATGGGGATGGTGCTGAAGAAATATAGGAGTTTAGGTAGGATGACCATTTTTACCAGCTCCATGCGGTCTGCTAGCGATAATGGCAGGCGTATCCATCTGTCCACTTGTTGCTCCAGTTTTGTGCAGGCGGTCCCATAGTTTGCACGATTTACGACATCTGGGTCTCTATGTACCCAGACTCCCAGGTATTTCACCGGCTCTGTCGACCACAGCAGAGGGAACTCTAGCTCATGAGGAGATGTGCTAGTGGTGAGCGGGACAACCACCGACTTGGACTAATTAATGGTAAGGCCAGAAAACCGACCAAAGCGAATATATTCCCTAAGCACTGGTGATAAAAAGGTATGTGGTTCTCGAATAAATAACAACATGTCGTCTGTATAGAGAGATATACTCACAGGGTGGTGGACAAATTGCAGCGCTGACGCCCTGTGTCGCTGACGAATGATAAAAGCGAGATGCTCCAGTGCTATCGCGAATATAAGCGGCGACAGGGGGCAGCCCGGTCGCATTCCCTCAGCAGATGCGCACAGGATTAGAGGTAATTCCGGCTATGCGGACTCGTGCCGAGGAGGCAGCATACAGCAATCGAATCCAATTGAGAAACAGCGGTGGAAAGCCCATGCGTTCGAGGATGCGAAATAGATAGCTCCATTCTACAGAGTCGAAGGCTTTGGCAGCGTCAAGCATCACCGCCACCGCCGCAGCCCCGGATCAAGGATGTGATACATCGCAAACAAGGTGCGGAGGTTATGAGCTGTAGATCTCTCGGGTATGAAGCCGGACTGATCCGGTAAGACCAGAAGGGGCATCAGTGGCGTGAGTCTGGTGGCCAGTATTTTCGCCAGCAGTTTTGCATCTATATTTATAAGTGAGAGGGGGCGATAGGAATTGCAGCGGTTTGGTGGTTTGTCTTTTTTAAGCAAGATTATGATGAGTGCCTCACGTAGGGTTGCAGGGAGTGAGCCAGCGTTGTACGCCTCCGCGTACATTTCAAGGAGATGGGGCATTAGCTCCTCCGCAAACTCCTTGTAAAAATGAAGCCATCAGGGCCTGGAGCTTTTTTATTTGGTAGGGATTTTATCACCATTTTAATATCGTCCTCTGTGATGGGTTGACAAAGGTATTCTCTGTGTGAATCCGAGAGCCATGCTAAGGCAATATCCGATAGATAGTTGTCAAGTTCTGCAGTCGGTGCACTAGTGTGTGATGCATATATGTCCGTGTACGCTGCCGTGAACTGATCCACTATGTCCCCGTGGAGTAATGTTCTGCCCCAGTGTCATCTGTAATGTTAACAATGGTATGTGCAGTTTCTCTGGCTTTAATCTTTAAAGCTAAGGCATGGCCTGGTCTTCCCCCCTCCCCATATGCGCGGGCAACCTGGCGCTTGGATAGATACCCAACTTCATCTTCCGCTGATGAATTATATGTGGTGATGTGTTCCTTGATTTTGGGTAGAAGAGTCAGGGTGGGGGATTGGTCATATTCCCGCTCAAGGTCTTGCAGTGTTCGTTCAGTCCGGGAAATCTGTCCACGAATGTCTTTCAGGATGCGAGCAGTCATGCCAATGCACACCCCCCTGGATTGTGGCCTTGAAAACTTCCCATAGGGTGCCCATGCTATTCACCGTACCTTTGTTATCTGCAAAGTATTGTGTTATTGCCTCTTGTATGGTGTGTGTGAAGAGACAATCAAGTAGTGCCTCGCTGCGAAGCCGCCACATGAATTGTCGGGAAGAGGTTTGCGGGATATGGAGTTCAAGTCTAACAGGGTTATGGTCCGACACTGTCCTAAGGAGCACCTCCACGTCTGTCACCCAAGTTTGCGGGATATGGAGTTCAAGTCTAACAGGGTTATGGTCCGACACTGTCCTAGGGAGCACCTCCACGTCTGTCACCCAGGTGGCACTGGCATCGCTTATTAGCCAGTAATCCAGACGGGACCAGCTGACGTGGGCTGTGGAGACATGTGTTGCCGACAGTGAGTGTGGGTTCCTCAGGCGCCACACATCCGATAGTGAAAGCTCCACCATGCCTGCCCTGATAACTCCTGCAGATTTGGGAGCGTGCCCCGCCATCCCACTCGACTTGTCTTTCCGTAGATCCAGGTGTGTATTCAGGTCTCCCCCCCATAAGATGGTGGCTTCCTGCCAGTCCCGCAATATAGACAATATGTGCTCATAGAATTTCGGGTCCTCTACATTAGGGCCATATACATTCACCAGTGTAATGAGGGACCCCGCAAGCTTGCCATGTGTGATGGCGTACCTGCCAGCATTATCTGTGCAACTTTTGATCAGTGTGTAGGGTAGGTTCCTCTTTATGAGGGTAAGAACCCCTCTTGCATACAATGAGTATGAAGAGGCCTGTCTATAGCCCGCCCATCTGTTCCCCACGTGCGCCGCTGTCGCGTGTCAGGTATGTTTCTTGGAGAAATGCAATATTGACATTATGTCGATCCAGGTATGCTAGTGTCTGCCATATCTTTTTTGGTGTATTGAGGCCACACACGTTCCATGTCAGACACACAAGTTTTTCATGTGAGATCTCGCCCTTGTGCGTGCAACATATGATAAGTACTGCAAAGAATTCCCACCATAACATAGTATGTTATGCAATTTAAACGGTTGGTATATTTCAGCCACAGCAACCCAACCCGTCCACCCCTCACCCACTCCGTCCCCCCACCCACTTCAGCAACCCCAACCTGCCAAAGCCATCTCCATCCTCCCCTGACCCTTAAAACAAAAACATCCCATTTCTCCAATGGGGAACAACCACGGGTGGCGCAGGAGCACCAAGTCCTTTCCGGTGTGAAAGGGAAGTGATTGGAGTAAAGTGATTCAACTACCCATCCTTATCAGCATCTAAACATTACACATCAGAGTTCACTATATGAGCGACTATAAACAACATTGAAAACAGTGAGAGCTTAGCTGCATCTTGCATCAACAGCCTCGTCCATCGCTGTGTACCCAAGGCAGAATCGCTCTCAGCAGTAAGCGTTGGCATGCCAGTGTTCATGCAGTTACATCATTCCGCCGTGCTCGTCGACCCTGTTGCACTAACATCTTCTTCCGGATTGGGAGGGGTCTTGGTCTTGCGTTTCAATGTTTTAGCATAGGCCATTGCATTTTTAGGTGTGGCGAAGATTCTGGAACTGCCATTTACTTCTACGCCTAGCCGGGCAGGGTAGAGCATGGCATAGGTCACTTTTTCGACCAACAATAGTTTCTTCCCTGGTAGAAATTCTTTACGCGCTGCTAGTACAGCGGCAGTGAAATCTGGATAAAAGGCCAGAGTGTTGCCCTCATGAATAATCGTCCCTTTATCCCTGGCTATGCGGAGAATGGTGTCCCGGTCTCTATAATTGAGGAGTCGCACAATGATAGGGCGCGGGGGCGATCCTGGTGGTTGCCTAGCGGTGAGGGAACGATATGCACGCTCCACGATTAGCACAGGTGATAGATTTTCGACACCGAAGATCGTCTTCAGCAGAGACTCCAAGAACAGCTCGAGACGGCCCGTGTTCGTAGAGTCAGGCAGTACCGTAATGCGCAGGTTGTTGTGCCTCAATTGTGCCTCGAGGTCTTCGTTCTTGACCTGTATCACCTCAAGCACCTTCTCCATGGACGTTGTCCTAGTGGTCACTTGTTGTAGGCCGTCCTCGGCCTCAGAGATACTTGTCTCCGCCTCGCCCAGATGTAGTGCATGTTTATCCAATTTGGTAGACATGTAATCCATTCTCAGGTTGAGGTGATCTATCTTGCCATCAATGCTCTGTTTTTTCAATGGCAGCCAAGCTGTCTGTGGGGTTGTCAAGTTCAGAACCCGAGGTGGCGTGCAGTCGCGTCTAGCTGGATTTTCTAGGCTCGAACGTGAGCCAGGGCTGCCCACGATCCGTTTTGCCCATCGTGTTTTCTGGTCGCGTATATTCTGGTTGGACCACGTGTGTGTGGAGACAGGGAGGGTGTGGTGTGTCGCAAGGGTCCCTGTAGGCCAGTGAAACAGGTGCGGCTCGTCGGGATAGCGTGGTCTCTAGTGTCGCACCAGGGAAGTCGTATATAGCACTGTAAAGATATTACAGGATGAGGGGTAGTGAGTCCACCATCATGGCAGCACCACCACCAGACACTGCGCCTCGTACAGTATTGTCAGTTGGCGAGGCAATTGGGGCTATAGCTTGGCGCACTAGGAGGGTTGCGGCGCACAGAGGGCCCAGTCTCAACAGCGATTGTTTTCTGTCACCTTGTAGGGGCGTTGCAGTGGCTCCGCTGTGTAGAGGCTCAATGGGGGATTGTGTCCCGCTGCGCCGGCAGCCCGCCGCTCAGAGTGGGTCCAGGCCTCTCCGCCCCAACGTCAGGCATGCACCCGGCGAGGGCACCACGCCTCTCACTCACTGAGCAGGGTACGCAGGACTTCGTGGTCTGTAGCGACCGGCCTCTTGTCGCGCTTCCACCCACAGTCCTCCACGCCAGAAGGGCCCCCAGTCTGCGGCGAGATCTCAGCAGCGGTCGCGCTAGGCTTGGTGTGCAGGGTCCGGGCGCCAGGGAAACGCCGAATCAGGCCACCACCCGCCCCACGGACCCCATGTGTCCGGCGTCGGGGGTAAGGGCTCTCCGCAGATGGGCCAGCCGCGCAGTTCACAACTGGTACAGCGGCCCGCACTCACCAGCAAGCGCAGTCTCTGAGGTCCGCCAAGGCGGTCAGCCCCGCACAGCGATCCCTGTGCCTCAGCAGTCCTGCAGGTATCGGCGCGGCCATTTTGTAAGGCCAGGCCGCAGAGAGATGATGTAGCAGTAGCCTCCACACCCTCTGTAATTCCGTCTGTTCCTGCAGCTGAAGGATGGCGGAGGTGTATCTGAAAATCGCCAGTTAGGGGAAATTGTCGGGCAGGAATTACAGGATAATGGCAGGATAATTACTCCGATCGGCAGAGCTGCTCTAGAGCGTGGCCATCTTGCCAGGCGTCCTCTAGCGCCCCCCCTTTTAGCGAACGAATTGTGTTATGGGTTTTGTATCTTCACTGATTCCATTATGCAAGTATGATTATGAAGAAAGATGTCGCTGATGATGTCAGGTGGGCACGGCTGCTAGGTAGACTCAAGCACGGCTGTAACATAGGCCATTTCTGGGACCCGCTCTGCTGGTTTATTTTTTTTATTCATAGCTGCCAAATTTTCTAGGTCCATGTGTGTTGAGTTATAATGAAATACACGAGACTTCAAGGGCCAGATGTACAACCCTACTAAATTGCGACTTGCAATTTGCACTCGATTGCGAGTCGCAAATTGTGAGTCGCAATTTACTATGTACAACAGTGTCAGAGACACTGATTGCGATTCCCAATGGGGTCGCAAAATGCAGGGCTAATGAATATTAATGAGTCACTCGCATTTTGCGACCCTATTGGGAATGGTTGGCCCTCCCAGGGATGGTGGCCCCATGGGCTCAGCAGACCACCATGTCTGGGACTGATTTTAAATAAAGCAGCTTTTTTTTCAAAATGCAGCCTGTTTTCCTTAAAGGAAAACGGGATGCATTTCAAAAAATGAAATGTTTTCATTTCATTTTTTAAGGGCAGGCAGTGGTCCCCGAGACCACTGCCTGCCCTTAAAAATATTTTCGCATGCATTTGCAAAGGGGAAGGGGTCCCCTGGGTACCTCTTTCCATTTTCTTGAAGTAGGTGGTAATTTGCAAGTGTTTTGCGACCGCAATTGCTTGGCAAAACATTCATACATGGCTCATGAGTCGCTATTAGGAAGGGAACGCCCCTAATTGATTAGCGAGTCTCAAAATAGGTTTTGTACATGGGCCCAAGGTTTTTAGCGTGCGCAAAAGGGTCTAAAACCCATTTGCGCACGCTGCAAACTGTTGTACATCTGGCACCAAGTCCCAAAATTTAAAGAAAAATCCTGGAATGGAGCAGCTAGTGATGCATGGACCTGGGAAACTTGGCAGGGCAGTTTGTAATGTCGGACCACGCATTACAGTTTGCACAGCGGCCCAGTCATTTTGCTTTACACCACTGGGCCCTTGGCATGTGTGACAAACTCAGCAGCTTTTCAGACAACAGCAGTGTCCATTGTCGGATTTTGAAGCTCATGTTTAAGATGTGAAAGCGAACTTGTCAAGTTCAACTTGCAAGTGTAAAAACGCATATTGAGGTGGCCTAAAAGCCACACTGGTAGAAGGTGTCACATTTGCTAGGGGGCCATGCATGGGCCACTTGCTCAGAATTCTCAGCAGTACAGGTTTGGGTACATTCGGCTCTCCCTGCTCATCCTTTATCTTTCCACACTAAACTTTAAAGAAAGAGGAAGCAAGGGGCCAATTTACTAATACCTGTTCACAAACCTGGAAGTGCAAATTCCACACCAACTAGTTTGTAAATAGTCATGCAATTTGCTATGCGACTTGTGTTCTAAGATTTTGTATTGTAAATTATCCATTTATTTGCAAAGTGGCCTGTCTAATGAACGTACATGAGGCTGTTTGTAATTTGCATCTCACTGTGATTAGCTGCAAACACAGATATGGTGGTCTGCAAGAGGCGGCAACCTCTGTCTCTGCTTTTATATTTCGAAAAGGAGAAAAACATTTAACAGCCAGTTTCCATTAAAGGGACAAGTTCTGCTTAACAAAATGAGAGCCACTCTTCTTTGACAATCAGATACCACCACAATTGCTGATCTGATCAATGGTTATCAACCAGAATTGAGGTTACAAACCACTGATACATGTGATTGTGAATCACAATTAGGAAGGAACGCCCGTTTCGTGCTATTCATAATTGCGATATGAAATCAGTCTCAAAAACATTTTAGTGAATCTGAAAAGTATTTCTGAGTTGCCAAAGAGTTTTTGTACATCCTAAAAGAATCTTTTGTGGTCACAACCAGGGCCGGACTCGCCGTAGCAGGCAAAGGGTGTTTCCCCGGGAGGCTAAAAGGGTGGGGGCTGGTTTTGCAGTGGTGGGGACTGGTTTTGTTACTGGGGGCCGGTTTTACAGGTTTGCAGTTTTGCGGTTCCCAGTCCGGCCCTGGTCACAAACACGGTGGTTTTTGAAGTTACCTAGTTATGGACCACAAAAGTGTTTGGTACATCGGGCCCTAAGTCCCCAAGCGAGAAGGGAAGGGTGAAAATCAATTTGAACCTTCAACCTGTTTAAGTTTTAACACTTTAGAGGTGTTTGATGCACACTTGTGAAGCACAAACCTACCTACAAAGCAAAGGAGCTGGGAGCACTGTACTGTGACCGAAACGAATCCTGCCTCCTGATCCTCCTCGACCTTTCTTCCGCATTCGACACTATTAATCATGACAACCTCCTTGCCATTTTGAAAAATAGGATGGGCTTCTCTGGTCAGGTGCTACAATAGTTCTCGTCCTTCCTTCACCACAGATCTCAAAGAGTCAAGGCAAATCACTCTCTCTCCCAGGCCACTCCAGTTCTCATGGGGGATCCCCAAGGGTCCGCCCTATCTCCTATCCTCTTCAACCTGTTCTTGGAACCTTTAGCTAACTCATTAAACTCCACTAACATTCTCTTTCATATGTATGCGGACGATACGCAACTCTATTTGAAAATCTCTTCCCCGGAAAACATCATCTCACTCAACACTACCCTAGCATCTACCCAAAGCTGGTTAACGGAGAACCATCTCCTGCTCAACACCTCCAAAACCGAATTCCTGCTCATCTCCCCTCCCAACCACATCCCCAAGCTAGACATGTGGCTGAGTCACCTCACTGCCTTCAACTGCACTCCTCTCATCATAGACTCAGCCAAATCGCTCGGAGTCACCATGGACAAGCACCTAAATATGAAAAGTCATATCAGCAATGCGTGTAAGGGAGCAAACCACTTGATGAGGACACTCAGAAATATCAAACCTTTCCTTCCACAAAATGATTTCAAGCAGGTGGTCCAAGCGCTTGTCTTGCCGAGGCTGGACTACGGCAGCGCTACCCTCTGTGGCCTTCCCAAATACACCCTGGCTCCACTAAGGGCATCACTGAACACAGCGGCTAGACTTGTTACAGGCACCAAATGAAATGAGCACATATCCCCAGTCCTAAAATCTCTTAAATGGTTGCCCTACGAAGCACGAATTCAGTTAAAGATTGCTGTTCTGGTGCACAAAGCCCTTCACTTCAATACTCCCAGGTACCTTGTGCAAAAACTTGAGCTATCTTGTGGTGCAAGAGCCACAAGAAGCGCCAATACTTTCCTCTTGAAAACACTCATCCTTAGCAAAAAGAGAACTTGTCAAAGAGGCTTCTCCGGCGCTGCCCCAAAGATATAGAACTCTCTTCCACCGGAAGTACGCAGAATCTCCTCAACGACGGCGTTCAAATTGGAAGCCAAAAGATTCCTTATGAATAAATTCTTACCCTAATTGGGCTAGGCTCATATGCTCGAAGACACTGTTTTGCTACGTCCATTGTACCATCTTTTGTTACTGCTCCTCGTTATCGCTTACAGTGACCTCCTTGTTTTATTGTATTACCCTCCAAGGTGCAATTGTCCTGGAATCTGTGATTTATCCTGTTTTTTCGTTTTTTTTACCCCTACTTGATGACATTTGTGTATTTATGTCCATCCTTCCATTCTATTGTAAAGCGCTCTGATATCCCTCGGGATCTTGTTCGCGCTATATAAAACTTTATAAATAAATAAATAAATAAATACATAAAGGGGGTACAAGCCAAGGGTATTGGCAGGGCAATGGTGAAAGTTGGGAAATGCCGCAGAAAAGGGAGAGAGACGTGGAGAAGTGAGAGGAAGGTGCCTAGATGTTTATTTTATTTTTTGGAGGATATTAAAATAATATATTGAGTGGCTCTGAACAAGTAGTGAATATTTACAGAAATACATATATTCTTGTTTTTAGTCAATCTTTTCTCTAAAAAAAAGTCTGAATTTCAGATTGTGACTGGAGCTATGGAGTAACATATTTTAATTTAGGCTGACATTCTACAATTTTTAAAACAAATGTTGCTACTTCTCTAATTAAAAGGCAGCAACAAACACGTTCTACCAGTGACTTCTAATTACCATGTCAGCAGGACACACCATGTCTCCTGCTCAGGGCTTTTACTTGCCACCCTAAGGCGTTCTGGTGGTTAAAATTCGGTTTTGTCAAACGGAACCAATGATTTGCCACAAAAGAGTTCATGGGCATGAAGCGACCTGGAAACCTGAGTTCTGTCAGGCAAAGGACAAAGATTAGAAATCTGATGCCCAGCAGACATGGAGCGATCTGGAAACCTCAGTTCCGCTCAGTTAGGATTACCCGCCATTGACTAGAATCACATTTTAATTAAAGCAGTGTGAAATTTGTCATGTTCAGCGAATTTGAAACTCTACTGAATAATACAATGAATAATAATAACAAGGCGAAGATTGAGTTTAGTAAGCAAAATGTATAACACATGTAAAATCTAATCCTAAAACAACCAGCCTTTGTAGATCAAAATGGTTCATATTTAGATGAAATAACTTCAAAGGCAAAGCACAGTCACAGGTAAAAAGAAAATAAAATGACAATATGAGAGAATATACATATGGTTGGATCTAGGAGGCGCTGAAGCTTCAACTCCTCCTTCCAGCTTTCCCCAGTCACACCGTCACTGGCGCATCACCGGCTGCGCTGAGCGGCAAATACCCACGGTGGCGGGAATAATCAGCCACCCGCGCAGGCACAGCCATAGAGCCATCTCTTGCCCGTTCCGCTGCTTTTGACACTAATTGCTGTGGACACCAGCGGCTTCGATGCTCCATCGAAGCAATTTACATTTGGAAGATCTCATCAAGAGTGCTGACGTATGCCTAGGAGTGAAATGCGGCAAGGCCACAAAAACAAGACATCAAGCATCGAAGCTAAAAGGCAGCACTCACTTGAGGGTTTCAGTGGACATTTGGAGGTTATAATTCTTTTCAGTTTCGGGTAATTTGGAGAACTCCACGAGACAGGGGTGTTGCCTTTTGTTGTCGTCCCGGACCTGAGGGATAACAGCAAAGGAGATATTGTTAATAGATTATACACCTGTGTACACAGACTAAGATCTCTATACTGCAAAAATAGACAGTTTGAACCTTTCGGTAATATACACTTAAATTCATAGTAGCAGAAAATGACCGCTCATAGCATCTAATCTGCATGTTTACCTACCCACTGCAGCACCTAGAGTTTAGACATCATCTCCATATTTACTCCAACCACTGTCTGTCTTGTGTGTCCAAGTCCAAACAAAGACACTAAACAGCAACATACGCTTCATTCCCACAACAAGCGCCTCTTAGTGAACCAACATGCCATGGCGCCCTTTCCAGTAACCAAATCCAAATCCTCAAATTTGGACATCTGGAAGAATGCCCCCTATCCTCCCTGAATCAAAACTCCTGCACTGCATATCCTTATGCAGTTTTCCGGTTCCCCTTACTTCGATGTTCCACTCCATACTTATTTTCAGCATATCATCTCCATCTATCAATAACAACCTTAAAGCTCACCACTCCACATTCAGATGCACAGCGAAACTGTTATCGGATCAATTCATGCCCACAATCAATCTTTCGCACAAAAACCAATCTTAACGCCCCATGTGTCCTACCCACCGCCCACCTGGGCACACTAGTCTCCACATCTGTAGATATCTCTCTCTCTCCTGCAGCACGAGGGCATACAGCCAAGCAGATTTCCCAAATCAGATATGAAGACGAATATTGAGGCAGATCTGAATCTGCCTGGCACCGTCCTTTTTGAACACTGACCGAATATCTCTCAAAATGGCCCAAATCGCCTATCACAAAGTTCCTATTGAAAAACAATTTCTATCCAACTAATCCAAGAAAACTATGTATCAGGTTAGCAAACCTTCTCAGACAAACCATAACTTACTTTGTTCCAAAATCCAAATCGTACCACACAGGCCCTTCAGTCAACATCCAACCTTCCTAATATCTATGCTTCTATCTCAACAAATTGGTTACGACCAAAGTGGAAGACATCCAAAAGGACCTGGCCACTCATCTTCAATAGTTACTTTGGATCAACTGTCATCACTTTGCACACAATCTTGTTGCCACTCAATACAAATCACTGCATTCATCTATCCCCCAAAAACTTGATGCCATTCAAAACCTCAGCAAATTCCACCCACGTACATTATACCAAGTACTGTGCTGAAACATTCACCACCATTTGAGGAAAAATCATCACCTCTTCAGTCTTCACAAGCTGTCTTTCCCTATCATTCAAGAAGTAACTCCTTGACCACTTTCTGGAAAAATGCTAATTCGAACCCTTTGCATAAGTCCATAGCTGCTGGACTCCTCTGGCTAGCCAACTACTTCAACAAGCAGTGGAATCAAAGCGCCAAAGATACACAGAGGTCTTCCACACAGAGTAATGTATTATTCTGGGATCAGACGAAACACCAACACAGATACCACTCAACAACATTGTGGAATTACTTCCTGATTAGCCCAGATGAAAACACCTTGACCATGCACATCCTACTGGACATGTTGACAGCCTCTGGCACAAACCTTCATATAACAGCATATAACAGAATACACAAGGCCAATGATACCTCAGAGGACACCATAAGATGGTTCATGACCTAGTCCCACAAGGGACAACAAGATAAACAGTGTGCATTCTTCTTAGTTCTTTTCCAGTTTTGTACAGGGTTACCCCCGGTTTCCTCCTCTCTTCTGTCCTTCAAAATCTTTCTGCTCCTCCTCATGCCCCTCATGATTCCAATGATATCTTGGTGTTCCACCAGAATATCGACTACAGAATATTGTGGGGCCAAAATATCATGGCAACCCTCCTGAGGACCAAAATATTGTGCATATAAATTTATGCAGGTAAGCATATGTTGAATATATTGAACTTCATATATCTGTACTTTGACAAGGTATGCGAAGGATAATACATCTGTACTTGGCTACATGCATGTCTTTATATTTTGGTCCTCAATAATTTTGACGTGATATTTTGCGCCCATGATATTTTTGTCCTTGATATTCTGTCATACAACTGATATCTTGTGGCATCGCTATTCTGAAGATGCTCAAATCTACCTTAAAGCCAGATGCTTCCAGGACCAATTCAGTACAGTGAACACAGTCCTATTTGGAGCAGAATGCTAGCTGGGAAGGAGCAGTAAAGTTAGCTACTGTATACAATATTTAACAAAAAGAGGGTGGGGGGCTCTTGACACCCACCATCTTTAACTGCACTGCAGGAAAGGTGATGCTTAGGAGAGGTTCAGTCCCCATAACAGTAATTCATGGAATGCAGATAGACGCTACCGTAAGCAGGGGGGCTTTGGTGGTGGGGAGAGGATGGGGGTTAAGATTTTAGGATACATTTCCTACACAGGATATTTTGTGACTTTACTGCTCCAGCAGAGTTATCAGTTTTCAGAGATTGCTCTCACTTCATACCTTTCCATAGGTCCAGCCCAGTTCTATCTTATTCATGCCCCACAGCTCGTGGATGTTTTCAGCCAGTTTATCTCGGATCTTCTCCAGGTGAGGGGGTAGGACAATCTGGAAAAAAACAGATTTATAGATTAAGTGTACATGTTACCGCCTTAGAATGTAGTTCTTCTCCCTAACGGTCCACCCCATAAAAATATCTCAAACTGAAACATTAGCCCATGTAGGGCATACACAAGGAATGCCCAAAGTACGTTTAATAATGAGGAGAGGAGTTGGCCTAACGGCAGGGCGGTCGACCTCGGATCTGAGGAACCGGGTTCGAGTCTCGGCAATGACGCTGAACATCCTGTGATTCTGGGCAAAACGCTTAATCTCCCCGTACCTAACAAAAATGAATGTGTTCTCATGTAACGCAACCGGAGCTCATGTAAAGCGTTCGATACCCGATACTTTCGGGTCAAGTTTGCGCTATATAAAACTCTGAAAAAGGATAGTCACTGATTTTGTAGATCAATTCCATTTAGATTAGTGTATTTAAATGTATATTGCATGGATAGCCTGAGAGTCTGGCATGTATGTATGTATGTATGTATCTGGCCCTCCTGGGCATACGTTGGACACCCCGGGACTTGCCAAGCCTATTTCTCAAGATAAGTGACTTGGTTTGTTTGTGTTCCCCTAGCTGGTCATAATCATTATGACAATGTCATGGCTGCACCCCGACTAAATTGATTTGTTATAAAGTAGATTTCTCTGTATAAAAAGTTACTTAGGACACATGAAAGGGAAACTGAGCACTGTACAATATACAGAAACCGATTTGGAAAGTTTAAAGGCATCTCCCAACATGGACTGGTTGGGAATACTTCAACTATCATGCCAAGTGTAAATAAAAGTAAGAAATAATGTTCACCCAAAGGGTATTGTGGCACTAAATAACAGATGTTTGTTCCCAACTCAATGGTACTCATTTTGTCGACCTCAGAAGGATGAGGTCAAACACAGGCCCCTACAGTATACGCATTAGTCCACTAAACCACCAAACCACCACACCCGGCTACATGCGCTGTAGAATGCAGAAAACAGACGTTTGCAGACATGGCTAACACTCTTTCTATAGCACAATGCTGTCACGTGACCTCTTAACCTTGCCATTACCTTGCAATCCTTCCTCAGGAGCTTCATAGCCCAAGACGCAAGCAGCCCACTGCCAGTCTGCAGATTTTCACTGAGGGACACACAGGTGTTGGCGCCAATGGCTCAAATGGCTCCAATCAAAAAGCTTTACACCGATATTTCAGTGTTTACATGGCTAAAACATTAACACTGACCATGCCAATAGCTCTGAGACCTATTTTTTTTCCCAAAACTTGTTTTTAATTATCCATCTGCAGTGTCCCCTCTCATCATCCCCACTGCAGTATCCCCACAGTCTGGACTCATTGAGTAAGTGTATGTGCTGCTGTCTCTGACCCGCATTTCTTCCCAACCGTGCCTCCTGCACCATAACTCCTCTAAGTCTGAACATTTATACGGTGGAGCTGCGCGCCCCGGCTCTCCGGGGGCTCCAGCTGAGTGGACGGTACCTGGCTGGTGTCGACAGGGCAGGGGATGAAGGAGGCCTGGGAGAGGAGCTTGGTGGTTCCCAGCAGATCTCGCACGCCCTCGATGTCTCTCTTGTACTCCTTCACGGGCTCGATTCGCATCTTCTCTTTGGGCAGCAGCGCCTCGTAGCAGGGAGCGTAGCCAGCGGGGGGCAAGAACTTGAACTCCCCATGGCGGCCACCCAGCAGGAACCGAACCCTGAAACGATAAAGAGAGTGAGATGGGGGCTCACAGAGGGGGAGGAAGAATGGTCAAACTTAGCAAAGGTGGCCAAAGACTCTTAACATTACAAGAAATACAACTTAGGGATCAGATCGCTGCAAAACGCAATACATTTTCAATGATACATTGTCTGCCCAGTGCTTTATGGCACGCTGTCCTGGGACGGCAGAGAGTGATGGGAACAATGTCACAGCAGACTGGGCATTAGTGTCTCCCAATAGTCTAGGCCACGCTGTCCTAGGACGGCGGAGGATGATGGGAACAATGTTACAGCAGACTGGGGATTAGTGTCTCCCAATGCTCTAGGCCACGCTGTCCTAGGACGGAGGAGAGTGATGTCCTATTACTTACCGGTAATCTTCATTACTCCTGGTCCCGTAGTCCTCGTCCCATTCCTTACAAAGTGGAGATTACTTTCTCCGTGACAGAAAAAAAAAACAGGAGCATGCTGGGATACCTAACCCACTCCCTCCCGCTGGGAGTACATAAGCGGTACCAGCCCAGCATGCAGCCTGAAAATACCAAGCCAACAACCGGAAGGCCGGCCGCCAGGGAGGGAGGGAGGGAAGTAAGGAATGGGACGAGGACTACGGGACCAGGAGTAATGAAGATTACCGGTAAGTAATAGGACATTACCCCCAGTTCCCTCCGTCCTCGTCCCATTCCTTACAAAGTGGAGAATACCAAAGCAGAGAACCCGGCCTACCGGAACCCCACCAAAGCCAGGGTCACCAGACCGAGAAAAACGGACCCCAACAGAAGCAATAGGGAGCCCACAAGAAAAGCAGGCAGGAGAACACAACCAGCCATGCCTCCAACCAAGCCGAAAAGAACCCAGACCCCAAAAGAAGCAGGGGACTAGCAAGAAAGGACCGCAAACGAACACAAGACCCCCCAGGAAAGCCCGAAGGAGGCCCCGCACTCAGAAGCAAGACCCAAGGAAACCCCCAGAGGGGCAGAAAGAGAAACCACCACCCCTAACCACCAGGGAAAGGGAACCCCGGAGAAGCGGAAGCGCCCCAAAGGAGCAATCCAACCAGGAAGGACAAACAACCCGGGAGAAAAACCACCAAGGGAGAAGCCCACAGCCCCAGGCAGCACCAAGCAGCTGCAGCAAATGGGACAAAACAGCACAACCAGGCCCAACGCAGAGCACCCGAGAGCATGACGCACAGGGAGACACGCCAAAGACCCAGGAAGGAACATAGTAGGGCAAGCCAGAGAGCGAACCCCCCAGAACAGAGAAGAAGGCGACCCACAGCCGGACCAATCCACAAACACCACACCAAGAGGCGAGGGGAATGAAGAGGAGAACGAAGAGGCACGTCAAACTCGGAAAACACCGAGCGCGACCATTCACAGGACCAACCCCAACACATCAGGGGAAGACACCCGCAGAGCCTCAAAGACCGAAGAGGAAAGGACAGAAGGCCCAGGCCAAAAGGCAGGAAGACAAGCCGTCAACCCCAGCAGAGACACCGGAAGGCCGCAGCCAAGGCCGCCACGTCGGGAGAAAAAAAACCCGGTCACAGGAACCAGTCAAAAGGCCAGGACCGAGGCAACCAAAGGCAGGAGACACAGGGACACGAACCCAGGAACCCACCTAAGCAAGGCCAGGGAGAGCAACAAGCGCCACCCAAAGCAGACTCCACACACGGTCAGCGAACAGCCAGGAGAGAACAACCAAGGGCCGAACACAAAATCGGGGAAATAAACCCCAGAACCGGAAAGGAGAAATCCCCACCAACCAAGAGCCGACCCATAGGTCAGGAGGACACCAAGGAACCTCCTAAGGCATACCCCAAAAAGGGGCGAAACAGGAACGACCAACAAGGAGGCCAACAGCCCAACAACGCAGGCAGCCCAGAAGACCCAAGAAGCCAACCGGACAACGGACAAGCCAGCCAGCCCGGAGGCCCCAAATTGGAGCAGCAGAACCCGAAAGGAGAGGCAAAGGGTCAACCGACCCAAACCCAAAAACCCCAAACAAGAAGGGACCAGGGACCGGCACCAAAGCAAGCCAAGCCACCAAGAGAGGAGAAGCAGCCGGGGAACAGAGAGGGAGACCGGCAAGCCACAACTGGCAACCAACACAGAGGTCACAGCACACCAGCCAGGCGCAAAGGAGCAGCTCAGGAAAGAACACAGGACCAACCCGGCACCCAGACCAACAGGGCCAGAACCACCGGCCAGCAAGAGGCCAAAAAGAGGCCCAAAGCACCAGAGAACGAGCGGCCAGGGAAGAACCCAGGCAGGGACCCAGGCAGGGAACCCGCAAAGGAAGGCCCAAAAACAAGGACCAGAGGGAGGAAACACATCAGCACCCCGGAACACCCCCGGCACCCCCAAACCAAAGGAGAGGAGCCCGGAGAAACCAAAGGCGCACAACCCCCGGGGGGAGCGGGCACACACCCAAAAAGGGAAGAACAAAGCACGCAGAGCCAGCAAGAGCAACGGCCAGAGACACCACAGGCCGAAAGCAGGCCGTACGGGAGCGAGAAACCCCCAAGCCCAAGGAAAAGGCCCACAAGGGGAAAACCAGAGCCCCAGGACCCAGGCAAAGCCAACCACCAGCACAAGGCCGAAAAGAGGAGCGGGGACGTAGCAACGTGGCCCACACACTACGGGAGGCTAGACCACAACCGGCAGTCCCACCAACAAAACCACTGGCCAAGCCCAAGATAAGGCACGGCGAGGAGGACATCGGGAGCGGCACCCAAAGCATGAAAGAAGGACACAGGGCAACCCGAACCCATAAACAGGGAGAGGCCCAGAAGCAGTGCACCCAAGAAACAAGGAACCACCCAGGCAGAAGCCAAGGAAGACCCACAACCCCCAGCCACCACAGGAGGCAAAGGAGCGGCAGCGAGAGGCAAACGACCGCAAGCCACAAAGAAGAGACACGAGGGAAAAGGAAACCACAACAGGAAACCAAACCCCATCAGTCAACCCAGCGCACCACAACACAGCACCAGGCAAGAGGGAAGAGGCAAGCAGCAACACCAGCCAGAAAGCCCACCAGGAAAGCCCCGGAGTCAACAGCCAACCAAGGCCAAGACCCACCGGAACAGAGGGAAGGCACAACAGCCCCTTCCCCCCCCCCCCCGAGAACCCAAGAAACAGGGAGTCCGGAAGCAACAAGGACCCAGATGCAGGATGCAAGAAGCAACCCAGCCAAACACAAGCAGAGGCCAAGCGCAAAGTGGAGGATCCTCAGACGGGGGAACACCGGGGGCCACAGGCCCACCCCCCCCGACCACAACCAGCACGAAGTACACCCACAGGGAACCTGCCGGGGAAGGAGCCCACCAACCCAGGCAGGAAGATACGCCGGAGGGCAGGAGAGAGCGGACGCAAGGGCACCGGCGTGCCCAGCCGCAACACCAAGACAGGAGCAGGCGCCAGCAGGGAGGGAAGGCCACAGGCCAGGAAACCCCACACGTTGAAGCTCAGAGCACCGGACAGGCACAGGGGGGCAGAAATAAACAAGGCACCCCGAGCACGGGCCACACCAACACCCCTGGAAGGACGCAAGAAGCGCCCAGCAGCCTGAGCCGCAGGCAGGCACCCAGACAGGCACGCACCAGGGCTGGCCATAAAAGAACAGCAGGAACCAACAGGGCGGACAGGCAGCAGGCTGAAGAAACCGTGCGAACAGACAACCAAGCACCAACCAGGGGGAAACAGAAGCACGCAGGGCAGGAAGGCAGGAAGCCCACAGGACAGAGGAACGAACCAGGACGAACCTCACCAGAAAATGAAAATAGCCCAGGGGAGCAGAAGCGAGCACAGGGGAACGGGGGACAGCCACAGCACCCGCCCGCCCCGGCACACCCCCAGCAGTGGAAAACAGGGAGCCAAGGCCGCAGGCCAGCACAGCAGAAGAGCGCAGCACATGGAAGAAAGAAAAACGGCACCCACCAGGGGGACAGGCCAACCCCATAAAACAGAGACCGTCCCCCAACCCCTCCGCCCAGACGCCATTCAGCAACAAGCGTCGAGCAAGCGGAAACAAGGAGCTTTAAAGATGAGTGAGAAACTTTGCCACCTTATGCGACTCTGACAGAGTGTGCGGGACTCGAACCCTTGTCCTGTGAGACCCTTTACAACCGTAGGCACAAGACTCACCATTGAGCTATAGCTCCTGATGACAGGGAACCCAGAACCGGAGAAGGAAGCACCCCCCCCCCCCCGCAGCATCGGGAAGCAAGGCAGGGACACAGCGCAGAAAGCCACGCAACGCCCCCAACCCAGCAAGCAGGAACAGAGAGCACCAGAAGCCAGCACGGACAAACCCCAACAGGAATCAACCAGCAAACGGTGAGACCTAGAGGACGCCAGGCCCCAGAGTAAAAAATCGCCAGGCAGCAAGCACGGCGAGAATACCCCCGAAGCAGCCAAGCAAGACCCCCAGCCGAGACCGCCGAAGCAGCCCACCGTGCACAGCCAGACCCAGCAGGCAAAGCACAGAGACAGAGGAACAAGCATGGAAGAAATCGGAACCGCTATGCGGTACTCACCACAGGGGCAGGAAGAGCACACCAAAAGCGCCCTGCCCCCAAGACCCAGCCCAGGCGCCCTCCAAGACACCAGCGCCGGGCGAGGAAGAGAGCTGCAGCCACCGATCAGACATTGACCCCCATCAAGCATCGTCCCTGCACCAACCTCAGGAACAGCAGGGGCACTGGTAGGAAAGGAGGCGAGCAGCACACCAAGGGAGACCAGGAGCACCGCCAGGCGCAGCCCCTGGGCTCCCATCTCATCCACAGCAGCGCGTCTTCCAGCCAGGCCAAGCCGTAGGAGGACGCGCGCGGTAACCCGGAAGGAATCCGGACATCCGGCGCCCCAGCCGCAAAGGGCCGGGCGCCAATCAACGCGACTCCCAGCAAGCCCAGCAGGCCAGGAGACGCGGAAGAGGATGTCGAGGACAGCCCAGCAGCCCCACGAGACATCCAACGAAGAAATCACAGGTAAGATCAGCACGTCCTAATCTGTCGGAAGACAGAAAAAAAGAACAGGCTGCATGCTGGGCTGGTACCGCTTATGTACTCCCAGCGGGAGGGAGTGGGTTAGGTATCCCAGCATGCTCCTGTTTTTTTTTTCTGTCGCGGAGATAGTAATCTCCACTTTGTAAGGAATGGGACGAGGACGGAGGGAACTGGGGGTAATGGGAACAATGTCACAGCAGACTGGGTTTTAGGGTCTCCCAGTGCTCTAGGCCACGCTGTCCTAGGACGGAGGAGAGTGATAGGAACAATGTCACAGCAGACTGGGTATTAGTGTCTCCCAATGCTCTAGACCACGCTGTCCTAGGACGGCGAAGACTGATGGGAACAATGTCACAGCAGACTGGGGATTAGTGTCTCCCAATGCTCTAGGCCATCCTGTCCTAGGACGGCAGAGAATGATGGGAACAATGTCACAGCAGACTGGGGATTAGTGTCTCCCAATGCTCTAGATCACGCTGTCCTAGGACGGCGGAGACTGATAGGAACAATGTCACAGCAGACTGGGTATTAGTGTCTCCCAATGCTCTAGGCCACGCTGTCCTAGGACGGAGGAGAGTGATGGGAACAATGTCACATCAGACTGGGCATTAGTGTCTGCCCAGTGCTCTAGGCCACGCAGTCCTAGGATGGCGGAGAGTGATGGGAGCCGTGTCACAGTAGACTGGGTATTAGTGTCTCCCAATGCTCTAGGCCACGCTGTCCTAGGAAGGCGGAGAGTGATGGGAACAATGTCACAGCAGACTGGGTATTAGGGTCTCCCAATGCTCTAGGCCACACTGTCCTAGGACGGCGGAGACTGATAGGAACAATGTCACAGTAGGCTGGGTATTAGGGTCTCCCAATGCTCTAGGCCACGCTGTCCTAGGAAGGCGGAGAGTGATGGGAACAATGTCACAGCAGACTGGGTATTAGTGTCTGCCCCGTGCTCTAGGGCAAGCTGTCCTAGGACGGATGAGTGATGGGAACAATGTCACAGTAGGCTGGGTATTAGTGTCTGCCCAGTGCTCTAGGCCACGCTGTCCTAGGACGGCAGAGACTGATGGGAACAATGACTTGTTTGGGCTAATCACGTTCAAGGATTGTTTTCGTGAGAGATTATTTAATGTACCCAGAAGGCTTTTTGAGCTTCGTCACGATAAAGGCTGGAACATGCGAAATTGGAGAAGGGGACGTGAGAACTCCCTCCTGCTAGGGAATGCTTACTTGAAAGCTGGCCAGGCCAGTTCTGGTAAGATTCCTCTGGCGCGGGGGGAGGTCTCTCTCGAACCTTCTGGTGTTTTGAGATTATAAAGCTGAGGGTTGTTGACTTAGAACCTGGGAGTTTGGAATCCGAATGGGGACGGACGCGTCCACTTTGGCGAGACCCTGGTTGCTGAGGCTCTTAACCCCGGCTGTTTAATTCCCCCAGCCAGGAGTGGGCTAAGATGCAGTGTTTGCACCAGGTGAAGTATTGAGTTTTGACTAGTGCCATTGTGATGCGTGGTTCCAGTGGCTGTGGTCATTTGAGGTGCTTGAGCTTTGATTATTGCCATTGTGATGTTTGGCCAGTGGCTCTGATCATTTGAGGTGCTTGAGCTTTGATTATTGTCATTGTGATGTTTGGCCTGTAGCTCTGACCGTTTGAGGTGTTTTCTTTGTGATGTGTGAGTGAGTTGAGGTGCACATCCAAAGTAATAATTTGATGTATATATATCTTTCTGATCTCTTGCAGGACGTCCAGCATATTATATTTTCTTGAGTCTTGTTTCATATTATTTGCTGCTTGTTTATTCATGGTAATACTCATGCATTTAACTGCTACATTTACAAACTGTGTTATTATTGCTTGCATATAAATATATATATCTCTTTGTGTATTTTAATTTTGTGCATTTGGCATCTGGGAAAGCCTTTCTGTTAGAGAGCATTGTGTAAAATAAAACCCCAAGCCTTATTCTAAAAGAGAGAGAGTCTTTGCATTTTGTAAAATAAAACCCTTTTCTAAAGGTGTTGTTTGTATTGTTTAATGTCTCCTGCTTCGCCCTGTGGGTTTGAGCTACCGTGTGGAAGATTCTGTATTATCTGAGAGGCGAAAGCAGGACAATGATCTTTGTGTGTTTCAAACATTTAAATTGCCTTTAAGTACCTCCCCCTAGCACTTACGTCACTTTGACACTACCTCTCATATAATGTTTGATCGCATGTCTGTGCGGCTATAAGGTTTATAAGATCCCAAAGGCGAGACCTATTGGCTATGCCAATGCTTGTATTTCTTATTGGGGCTACTGTTGTCCTCTCAAGGGAACTATTCCATGCAATCACTCCAAGTATTTTGAGGCACATTGAGTTAGGTGTGATCATTAGTGGGGGCTATGGGAGGAGCAAATGGTTGATGGAATGAAAAGAAACTGTGTCAAGTGACAGGAATATGGTTTCAAAGAATGAGAGACTAAAGCATATGCGATTCAGACTCGTCTACGTATTCGGGAGGCGTGCCAGAGGTGGAAGGGAAGGATATGGTCATTCAAAAGCAATAAAAGAGAGAAGACTTGAAAATTTAAGTCAAGGTCAATATTTCCTGCAGGATTTTAGGAATATAGTAGTTGGAGACTTTTTGAAACAGCCAAATGGGATGCTGCTCGTTCTGTATGTGAGTAGATCTGAAGGGCAGTTCAGAATATTAGTGCTGGGGCAGGGTCCCTCTTGTTAGAGGTACCCACCCCAGCCCTACTGGTCTTTAACTGGGCACACCTCTCTATCTGTAAATAATAAAGTTTACCACTGGCCTCTGAAGGCCTGCGCTGCCTGCACCCTGCGCACCAGTGCAGCTGTGTAAAAGCCTGGCTCTCCTAACTTTAGGCCCCATTGCATGAACGCTTCCGGCACCTGGAGTAGGCTTCTCGGGTACCCATGGAGGGTGTGCAGTCATGGTGTGCTCAGCTATAAATAGCAGAGAGCAAAGACGTGAAAGCAATCACCTAGGACTCAGTAGATTTCATTCACCTGTAAAAGCGGCCGCGCTCTCCCATGGGCCACACTCCGGCTCTAGGCCACCTGCCCCTGCTCTCCATCCAGTGAACGTGAGACAAGAGGGCTGGCCTTCGGTGGTGGGGACTCTAATCCCATGCTCCACGCACGCACATCTGGGCCCACGCAAGGATAAACCATGCACTCCACGCACGACACCACAGACAACGTACCTCGCTCTCTGCTATCAGAGATAGCAATGGTATAAGGGGCACATCATGGTAGTGAACAAGAGAAGGGCCCGGTGGCCACCAAAGAAGCCAGGGATGGAGGCCTGTTTTGGTGCCAGAGGGGGGAAAAGTATCCTGTGGGGGTAGACCCTTTCTCAACTTTGAGAAATTATTTACACACACAAATACACACACCAGGAAATCATAAAATAAGACTAGTTCACGGTTCCCTGTGAAATATGGATTTATTTTATTTTATTTTGAAGGATTTATATAGCGCAGACATGACCCTTGCGGGTATCAGAGCGCTGTACAAGAAATAAGGAGATAGGTGAAATCGAAATACATACAAAACATTCTTGGTTATGATATTCAAACAATGGTAGCTGTTCCAACAAAAAACACAAATAGTTACATGACTGTATCTATAGATCAGGTGAATTTAGTCAGGAGAATAGATTTCACTTCATTTTTTAAGGATGCCGCGTGAGGGTTTTGTGTTTTTTTTGGGGGTAAGGCATTCCATATCCTAGGGGCCATGCCTGAGAAGGAGCGGTTAGATGTTTTCTTCTTGGTGAATCGTTGTGGTTTCAGTAAAAGGTTATCAGAACTCCTGTTGGTTCTGCTCCCACCAGATGGAATTAATTTCTCTGCAAGGTATCGTGGTGTTTTTTGATGCAAAGCCTTGTGTGTCATACAGGCAATTTTCAAATGGATTCTGGCTTCAAAGGGTAGCCAGTTAAGGGCATGTAAGTCCGGGGAGATGTGACAGTTTCTTTTGGAGCCGGTGATTAGTCTGGCGGCTGTGTTGATTGATGCTCTTAGTGGGGCTGTACTTGCTTTGGGAAGGCTGCAGAGAGCGACACTCTCATATTCTACTCTGGGGATTACTAAGGTTTGGACTGCTTGTTTAAAGTCTTTAACTGGTATGTAGGGCTTCAATCTTCTTAAAGTGTTCATCTGAAAGTTTGCTCCTTTAGTTGCTGCACTGATGTGCTTCCGCATATTTTGCTTATTGTCCAGAGTTATGCCTAGTGATTTGGCAGAATCGATCAAGAGCGGTTGACCATCAAGTGCTGTTAAGTGCTTCATCCATTCCATTATGGTGGTTGTTTGGCTGGGGGGCGCTATTAGAAGGAATTCTGTCTTTAAGGTGTTTAGTTTCAAGTGGTTCTTTGCCAGCCAGGTCTGCGTTTTTTGGAGTGTTGAGTTGAGGGCCTTGATGTCCTCAAGTGAGTGTACCTTAATGTAGAGTTGTGTGTCGTCTGCATACATATGGTATTGGACTTTTGATGAGCTGAGAAGCTCGGTGAGTGGTTCCATAAACAAGTTGAAGAGTGTCGGGGAGAGGGAAGATCCTTGGGGTACTCCTAGATTGACCAGAGTGGGTAAAGATAAAGATTGATTGGACTTGAATCTTTGTGTTCTGTTTTGAAGGAAGGAAATGAACCAGTTGAGAACCGTTCCCGATAGTCCCATTCTGAATTTCAGGAGGTCGATTAAATTGTCGTGTTTGACAGTGTCGAAGGCGGAGGATAGGTCCAGCAGGATTAGTAGACAGGCTTAGTTATGGTCCAGTGTTTTTAAAGCGTCATCAATTATGTGGGTCATGGCAGTTTCGGTGCTGTGCCCAGATCGAAAGCCAGATTGTGATCAATGTGGTAGGTAAGTTGCGTGTGAACACATTTTTCTAATAGTTTGGCCAGTGTAGGGATGTTGGATATATGGCGATAGTTATTTAGGTCTGTTGGGTCCGCCAATGGTTTCTTTAATATGGGGGAAACCTGACCAGCTTTGAGGATGTCAGGGATGGTTCCTTACAGCAGAGAGGTGTTTATAATCCTGGTCCATAGAGGCACTAATGTCGGTATGAAGTCTTTTAGGAGGGATGCTGGGAGTGGGTCAGAGAAGTGAGTGGAGGGGTTTAAAGCCTTGAGTATTTTTAGAATAGAATCCTCACTGTAGAGGTTGAATGAGGACCAGTTTGCGTTGTTTTTGAGGTCGAGCTTTACAGAGCAGCTAGATGGGTTCCTGAAGGGAGACCTTGAGGCGATCAAGTGAGGGTCGGTAAGTGCTGATTGGTCATTCCGTAGGTCTATCATTAAGTTTTCAGATTTAGTTATGAAATGGGTGGCGAATGCCTCGCAGTTAGGAAGAGATTCATCAAAAATCAAGAGATTTCATCAACGTATTGACAATAGGCCAAGCTTAACCATTGTCAGAGCTACTACGATTAAGCGGCATGGAGGAAAAATCATGCAGCAAGGCTATCTTTTCTTCATTTTCTAGCAGTGTTATTTCATCAATTTTTTTGTGAAACCTGCAAATTATGTGGAAATTATGTTCAAATGCAGTAAATCCATTATTATGTGGTAAACGATGCTGCCACAGATTCACATAAACCCATTGTCCTCACCACTGTCTTTGCATGTAGCTGCGCTAGGGGGAGCAAGCGGGGCAGAGCAAGAGTTCCTAAGTATAGCTGCTGAGGTTCTCGTCCCAGTGGCGCAGCTAAACCTTTTGCCGGTAAGTGCGAAGAGCGAGGGGGTGTTTGGTGGGGAAACAGACCCCGATGAGGGTTAAAGTGCCACTGCCCCCAAAACTCGTGCCGCCCAGATGGACTGCACCCCTACCCCTATTCCCACCTCCCCGCCCCCCCATCCCGCTACAGCACTGTCTTGTCCCCTGCACTGTTGCACAGACTGGGTGCCCAGCACAACACGATACAAAACACTATGGTTAGGCTCTTTTTTTTTTTTTTAATATTCCACACATTGGATGTGTGATAACACACATATAATGTGTGAAATGCAAGGATAAAGAAAAACATTTCTCCTGTTTTATGCTTCGCACAAGGAGACTTTTTTTTGTTGTTGCGAAAAACTAGATCTGGAGCAATGTAGTGCAAAGCAGAGCATACATAGCTCCATTTGAACTACAAAAAAGGCAACTTTCTAGCACAAAAAGTTGATAACTGGAATTTAAATCCCCTATCAAGACTTTGCGCTACTTTGTAGAGGTGGGCGAGCCATTGAAAGCTCGAGCCAGGCTCGAGCCTGGCTCTGGCTCAGGTAGAGGTCCTGTTGGAACCTAGAGCCCATAACGAGCCGAGCTTCCAAGTGGCTTCTGCCTGCCAACGTCCCTCTAGCCAAGATGTCGCGTTAGGGCTGAAGCTCCGTCGGCTGTGCTGGTGCAGGAAACCAGGGTTCGAGCCTCGAGGTTGCGTCCTAGGGTGACCAACCGTCCGTAAATTTCACGGACAGTCCGTAATTTCGGCCGTCTGTCCGTTGTCCGTGAAGGATTCTTTAACAGACGCTATTTGTCCGTAATTTTAACCAGGCACCGGTCGCACCACCCCAAATGTATGTGTCTTGTAAACTGGAGCCTTGGCCCTTGCAGTGAGGGCTTGAAGGGAGGCGCGCAACGCCATGGGGCTCAAGTGCTTCAAAGCCCCCCCCCCACCTCCCCCTTCGTGTGTGTGCCCCCATGCGCGCGCACACAGACAGTTTTTGAGATTATCGCAGTTGTACCTGAGTACTTCACAGGTCTTTAAAAGACCATTTACATGTTAACGAGGCTTTGTTTATTTTTCACCCCTTCATCTCCAACAGGGGCATGGCGGAAGGCGACAAATCCTGTCTTTGGCCGCGGTAACCTTTGCCGACTGTCCTGCTGCGTGGATATTCTTTTTCTATGCCGTGCAGGAGAAAATAAGTTTGTTTATTTTTATTCACCTTTCCCAACCCCTGCAGCTGCTTATCAGATCAGGCTGCGACACTAAGTTTGACTAATGGAGTAGGTAGGAGAATGTGTCACTATTTGTTTTTCTTTTTAAAATCTGCACAGGCGCAGCAGGATCTGTACTTCGTGTGTGCTTCATTTAATCCGTTTTTATCATTATCATGGCTGATGCAGGACAAACAATAGGACAATAAAAAAAATGCCCAGATAACGCTGGCTATTAATGATCCTGCTGGAGAGAGCAATCATTTCTCTGTTAGTAGTTTTAAATGCAGATGAACTGTATTTTATGCGGAATCTCAGTGGGTTACTGTCATTGTGACAGAGATCCTTGTGTTACTTGCAGTTCAGAAGTTACAATCCTAACATAGGACAGTGACCAATGAACTGTCATCAAAGAGCTGCATGCAAACCTGAATGGTATAGTTAGAACTTCGCGTTTTTTGTTTTGTGATATAGTTAGAACTTCCTCAGTCTTTCATTATTCTAATGTTGCTAAAATGAGTATGTTTGGTCAGATATACATTTTTATCAGTAAAGCCAACCCCTAACCACTGGAGTACTCTTTAAATCCTGAGTTTGTGCTTCTCCAGACCAAACCCTCTTAAAATAACTGCCCACCAGTAAGGATGACATGATTCGTACACCATGTAATCCTCATTGGCTTATGTGACATTCCCTGTAGGCTGATTTACATACTTGTATGATTCGTTGTCTCTGTATAATGTGTGCGTGGTGTAAAGTACTGACACACACTACACTGATCTGAGTAGCGCTACACAACAAATGAAATGCATATGAGAGAGTGGCTACGTAAAGCTGAGGGGCACTGTTGGAGGGTGGCAGTGAGGGAATCCGAGGAGGAGGTAGTGGGAGGGGCTATGAAGCGATGAGGGGCACTGTTGGAGGGTGGCAGTGAGGGAATCCGAGGAAGAGGTAGTGGGAGTGGCTATGGAGCGATGAGGGGCACTGTTGGAGGGTGGCAGTGAGGGAATCCGAGGAAGAGGTCATGGGTGGAGGGGGGAGGAGGGGGGGCTAGGGAGAGATGAGGGGCACTGCTGGAGGATGGTAGTGAGGGATTCTGAGGAGAAGGTCATGAGGGGGAGGGGCTACAGAGAAATGAGGGGCATTGGTAGAGGGTGGCAGTGAGGGAATCTGAGGAGGAGGTCATGAGGGGGAGGGGCTATGGGGAGCTGAGGGGCACTTGTGGCGTATGGCAGTGATTATTGGTGCGGCGCCAAAAAAGACTTTCGCATCAGCGCTAAAACCGGCCCTGTCATGGCCTTTCTGTTTTTGTTTATTTAATTAGCAGTCAGGTCATAAGGGCTACTGTGGAACATACTTTAAAGGGCATGCTAATTATATTTACTGCTATATTCAATGTTTTAAGTTTGAAGGTGATTTTACTGTTTTTACCGGGAAAAATGAAAGTGGAGCCCGATGATGCCTGATATGGGGCTGGGGCCCAAGGTCAGCTGTGAGATAAGGTGCACTGGAGAGGAGTAGTGGATAATCAAGCCTGCAAGGCTGTGCGTTGCGGAGTCTGGGGCCAGGTGGAGGTAGTAATGAAGAGGGATCCTCCATGAAGGCTCGAACAGAGGGAGCCCAAGTAGTGTCACTTGCCTGATACTACCACCTCAGAAACCTCCTCTTCCCATCAAAGGAAAATTACATAGAAAAAACAGTTTTTGAGAGTGATAATATTTAGAAAGAGATTTGGAAAAGAGTGCGATTTACTGGGCCTTGTAAGACTAAGAAGAGATAAAGGAGGGCCCTGAAGCAGGCCTGCCCAGACATATATGCGACAAATCGAGCCCACAGTGGCGCACCCAAATGCACCCTTGGCCCACCCATATAAAAATTCCTGGAGCCGGGCCTGACTCCGATGCCGTTGAGGTCGGGTGTAACAGACTCCGATGCAGTACCAAAGCTCAGATACCCAGCAGCATTGGAGAGGCACAGCGGGATGGCAACCCTCACATCTTCCGCCCTTGATGAGCTGTTAAGAGGTGTTTGAAGGTGACTGAGAGGGGGGGCTGAAGCTTCAGGTGCAGGGGCATCTATTCACATGCAAACAGCCCTGAATGGTCATGTGTCTGCAATTTAGAGGGGCCTCAAACATTCCCTTTCTGCCCAGGGCCCCAAACGTCCTATAACCGGCCCTGATTACACCGAGGCAGCACGTGGTGGTTCTCGTCACAGAGCTTAATTACTGTCACTAAACTTTAAGCAAACCTCGGTTCTTCAAGCATGCAGTCTATAATGTAATAAAATAAAGAAATGGCACAATCGCACCCACACTGATTAACAAAGTATGGAGGACAATCAGTTAAATCAGTTCTCGTGGAGTATCTCCTTTAAGTACTGTACATTATCCTGGGCGTAGTTTGCGAAGCAGCGCTACGCGTAGCTACGCAAAGTCACTTCGCACTACGCGAGCTACGCATAGCACTTCGCGAACTGCGTAGTACCCTGTTCGCACTGTGCAAGATGCCGTTTTCAATGATTGCACAGTGCGGAAAATCATTGCGAGCTGTAGTTTTCTGTAGATTTTTACTCGAGCGGCAGCTTTCTCAACGCGGACTGGTAGTTTCTCATCGCGAGCGGTCGCGAGCATACGCGACCACTCGCAATGAGAAACCTGACCTCCCCGCGTTGAGAATCTCGTCAGGTGGTTTATGTTTCACGCTCGCGATCGGCAACTTGAGGTTGCTGATCGTGAACGAGGAAAAAGTCTCGCCAGGATGTCATTTTGCTTGCTCGCGGTCGCCAACTTGACGTTGAGGACCGCGAGTCAGCAAAAAATGACCGCTGCACTACGCTACGCTGCGCTACACGTGTTTGCACTGTGCTACATGCAATTCGCGTAGTGCGAAGTAGCGCGAACTTTGCAAACTACGCGAGCATAGCATAGTGCTTTGCCCAGGCTTACTGTACATCACAGTGGGGGATGGCAAAACTAACATTTTGGAAAGAGAGCCTGTCTTCTCATTGTCCTGTCCAGGAGGTGGTGAGGAGCCCTACCCCACCCTGGAAGAGACCAAGATGATACTAGAATACTGCATGCCCACCCTGGTGGATCCTGTTCCCCCTGCTGTGATGGCTCCTGCCCCCCCCCCCAGTGATGGCTCTTGCCCCCCCCCATATGGTGGCTCCTGTCCCCCCACCTGTGATGGCTCCTGCCGCCCACCCCTGTGATGGCTCCTGACCCCCCCCCCCCCGTGGTGGATCCTGTCCCAGTCCTGGAATGGCTCCTGCAGCGAGGGTTACGTTCTTGATGGGCCTCTTCTCAAAAAGGCTCAGCTCAAAATTAAAATGAAAAGGTGGGCGAGTGAGTAAGTGAAAGGATGGGTGGATGGCTGGATGAATAAGTGAAAGGGCGAATGGATGAATGATAGATTGAAGAGATGGATAATGAGAGAGGATGGATGGATGGATTGATGAGTGAGTGGAAGAATGGATGAGAGAAAAGGTAAATAGCTGGATGTATGGGTGGAAGGGTAGCTGGATAGGTAAAAGGGTGGATGGATGAGTGAAAGTATGGATGAGTGAAAAGGTGGATGATGAGTGAGTGGGTGGATGGATGAGTGAAATGATGGATGGATTGATGAATTGATAAGTGCAAGGGTGAATGGATGGAGGGATGAGGAATGGGTGGATGTAAGGATGGATGAGTGAGTGAAAGGTAGGGTAGATGGACAAAAGGATGGATAGATAAGTGAAGGAGTGAAAGGATAGATGGATGAGCGAAAGGATGGATGAGTGATAGGGTCAATGGATGGATTCATGAGTGAATGAGTAGATGGATGGGTGGGTGGATGGATGGGAGGAAGGATGGCTAAGTGAAAGGGTTGTTGGGGAGAGAAAGGGAGGATGGATGGATGACTGAAAGGGTGGATGGGTGGAAGGATGAGTGACTGAGTGGATGGATGAGTAAGTGAAAGGATGGCTGGATGGGTGAAAGGGTAAATGGCTGGATGGATGAGTGAATGGATGGGTAGAAGAGTGGATGCATGAGTGTACAGATGGATAGGGTGAAAGGGTGGATGGATGGATAATGGATGGATGAGTGAAAGGATGGATGAAGGGATGGATGAAGGGATGGATGAGTTTAAATGATAGATGGAAGGATACATGATGGATAGGTTTGCAAATGGTTGAATATGTTTGGATATGGCTGGGCTTACGTATATACTATTGCGCGACCTCCTCTGATGTGTCTGTAAAACGTACCTATTGTCCTGAATTTTGACCTCCTGTCCTGAATTTGTGTCCTGAATTTTGACCCTTTGTCCTGAATTTTTACACTCGCCGTCCTGAATTCGCACCAATGCCAGTTGGTCACCCTATTGCATCCACATCCTGTGATTCTGGGCAAATCACTCAATCTCCCCATGCCTGAATGTGCAATGTAAATACGGTGCACATGTACAGCGCTCCAATACCTTCGGGTCGAGTTCGTGCTATATAAATGATGCAAAAAAAAAGGGCCGAGCCTCGGTGTCGGCTCAACATTCTGCATCAATCGCTTAATCTCCCCAGTGAAATGAATATAAAAAAAAATACGAATGTGATGCTGTAATGTAACCTTGCTCACCTAAAGCGCTTCAAAACCTTTGGATCGAGTTAGCGCTATATAAAAAGTGCAGATAAAAGTAAAGGGGTAAAAACAAAGCGTTAAAAAAGGAAAGAGGTTTGTATTAAGTGAAACCACAAAACCTGGATAAATTGAGTTTTCCCCTCTTAAATTGTGTGATCTTCTTCAGCACATGTTTTATTTCCCCAAAACTCCTTTTTCTTCCTTTTCATGCAAGAAAGCATTTTCAAATATGTGAGCTCAGAATGCCAGTTGTATAAAAACCTATTGTGTTTAATTTATTAGACTTTAATGTGCTCTTAATAATCTGGACCCTGTACAGGGTTCACATGACAAATATCTTCCCTTCTAGTTCACTAAGGTAATGTTTAAAAACTCTCACTTTTAACACGTACTTCTCAGTGCAGTGCTAGCTGTCACGTATTAATGTCAAAGCTTCCATTTGTTACAGAAACACCGTTTTTTGATTTTTAAAGAGATTGGATCATTGTGTGTGATGTTTGTTGTATGATTTACATAGCAAACGTTTCAGGGCTCGGCTCGTGCATGAGCTTTAAGAGCCGAGCCAGACCCTCTACTACTTTGTGTCACTTTGCGTGACGTGGTGGTACAAAGTCTTGATAAATCCGCCCCCTTGTGTTGTGTCCTGCCTGTGCCCCTTCTAGCTAGTCAGACGAAAGAAATTGTGATGCATTTTACTTTTGAAAGGCAAACAATCCACTGGTAAAATGACCCCACTCCAAAGTGCTGCTAAAGTAAAGGAAGTGCTTGCATTTCAACTGTAAAGTGCAAGCAACGTTTCTGGTCGTATCTGCTCCTAGGCAAGGGGCGCCTTGGAACAAAGAGCATGCCTGGAGGGGCCATGGCCCTCTTTGCCCCTATTAGCTCCGCCACTGACATGAGCCATCCCCGTAACTCCATGGCAGTTCCACAGGTTCCTCTACAGCAGGCACAGGTGTGAGTGCACAGTACAACAGGCTTGGGTTTGCTGTGTGTAAGACAACGCGCAAACATAAATCTCCTGCTTTCATGTACAGCCAGTTCTTAAAATGGAAAACATTTACACTCTGATCCCATGAATTTGGGGCCAGGGTGTGGCAACAGAGAGTGGGTTGAGCTACAAGAGGCAGAATCATGAAAAGAGGAGGCTGTCCACGTATAGGGTCGACATGACTAGAGTCTCTTATGGTGTGAGACATCGCTCACAAGAGGTTTTGCTGGTTTTGGTCTGGTTACAGGTTTTTTTTTAAAACATACAAGAGAGTTAGGAAAAGAGTTTGCATGATTTAAAGTTAACATTGTAGTAATGTTCCTCACTTGCATATTGTTTTAGTGATGTCATGGTACTACATGGGTCTTACAGCAATGTTTATGGGGACTGCATCACATTGTACATATCCCTTACATTTAGGATCATGTAATGGGCTTCAATTGGAATTCCATAGAGCATATTATCAAGCCCATTATTGCCGTTTTAGCGACAGTTTTCTGCCGCTAAAGCAGCGATAATTTTATCGCCGGTCTTGATAATATGCATCCATATCTTTTATATACAGGTGTTGAACCAAGTGAAGACACTTGCCCGGTTTAGAGTGCTCAGAATTCAGGTTACATGGCATACTTTAATGGTTTGCAACTGAAGTAAGGGGAAATGTGGCATGCCCCGGATCAAACCATGTGGATTAACTGGAAAGCGAGAAACAGAACTCAGATCCCCCTCATTCCACAGAAAAGTGCATAAGCACTGCATAGCATCTCCTACCACAGACCCAGGGCTTTATGTGGACTGGGTCTTGCCAGGTCTCAGACCCAGCAGGCCCAGGAGTACTTAAAAACCCATTCATGTCCTTAGCCTTTCAGGCAAAAACTCTGATTGATTTCTCAACCGTCCCTAAAAGCCCTTTTGGTGGTTTCTATTCATGCAGCCTAGGAGTCTTACATGGCGCACACTGGGAACGGAGTCATGCCAGTCTCTGGGAGAGTTAGGGTTCTGGATGGCTGCTCTTGGCGGGCACAACGGAGAGCCCTTGAGTTGAGGCTGAAGCCCAGATTTTCTCATAGTGCCTGTCAGTGGGTCGTAAAGGTGTTCAGACATTATTTTCGATCCTTTTACTCTCTGAGGAGTGCACGGAGCAATTTTCACATATGTGTCAATTGTAATTGTTATTAAAAATGGATTTCAGAAAGATGTCCGGAGGATCATGGCGCAGGTGTCCCACAGGGTGAGAGACTTTGGAGAAAGAGATGTAAAGAGAACAGGAGTGACGGACACACCCCATAATCCACGACCACAGAACGGAGCGAGGTTCAACTCGCAGTCTCATACTTTCAGAACAGAACCATATCCGGTTGTAGATTTTACTCATTTATCCGATAACGCTAACAAGCGTCACCAAAGCCAAGAGGTATCGCTTCTTTAGGCGTATGTTCTTGGTTGAGTGATAATGATCAAGTTGCATGGTGTGTCTTGCACAGAATTCTCGTTCAAGTGTTGTAAATGACGCTCCTATTTACATAGGCGCTCCTCCTGAAACGGATTCCTAGTTACGCGTCCTTTTTTCAGGAGCCCCACCTTTTTGTCCTACTTCGAGCACTGCACAGAGCCCCCAACAGCGCCACAGTCCATCATGGATTGACTCCAATTGCGTTGATGTTAGCGAGAGCAGCCCCTCTAGGCCCTGGAGTGCCGTGCCCTGCTTGCAGTACCAGGTACAGGCTATGAGTTTACACTAAGCGCAGACCACACTCTCTGTTCATTTAATCCACACCAACTGTCCTTAGACGCAAAACTCTACGTGCAAAGGTTGCAAACATTCCAATTTCACGACGCTGCAAAGCTTTCAACTTCAAACAACTTTGCGGATGAAACTTTGGACTAAGAAGAGGTCGCATGAGAGCGCTGTCCTTGCAGGAGGATTCCTCCTCAAAGAATGCTTCTGCAGCTCCCCTTCTAGTTGTTATACTTTGCTTCATTTGTGAAGTTGGTGGAGTCAAACAAGTTCTCAAAGTTTGAAGAAACCTACTTCCTCTCCTTCATGCACCCCAACGTTGTGCTTTAATCTGACCAAAAGAAGCGCAGGATCCCAAAAGACCCCATGGCACCAGGGTGCACGAGCATCTCGTCCACCAAATGTCATTTGATGACTGCGCGAGTAGCGGAGGAGAATCACGTTGACCAGTTCTGTCGAACACAATGGCCACCCCATAGGTGTGAAATTCATGTCATTTGCTTATGCGTAATAATGCAAAATTTGGGAAAATGACACAAAATTATGCAATATTACGTTGAATGCAAATCTGTCATACAGCTCGATGTTTTACAGCGGAATGCGACCTTGGATCACGCATTTTGCAGGAAAACAGAGCAACAAACAAGAGGATCGAGCTACAGCTGCTTGCGTTCTGGCAGCAATAGTCAGCGCGCTTGCCGTACATTTTGCTGAGAATGGCACGTAATTACATGACATGCCATATTGGCGTCATATTAGGGACGTTTGCGCAACAAGCGTAATACAAAATTACGTGAATTTCACCGGCATAGTTTAACCTTTTGTCAAGGCCTATGTACAGGCCTTGCAGGTGTCCACTTGCAGTAAGAAGCCACCGTTTGGTATAGATTGCCAATGGACATTTTGTCTGCTTGTCTATGCTGTCAAAGTTTGAACCTTCAGGAAATATGCCTTTACCACAAAAGACTGAGCTGGCAGGTTCCCTCGGATAAAGGTCCATGTTTATTACTAAATGTTCCAAGAGTTCAAGGTGGCTTTGGTAGGGGAGATGGTGCTGCCATCAGCACATAGATTCCATCATTTTTAGGCAATGGGGCAGATGTCTTGAGGCACAAAGCATCCAGAGCATTGACTACCACCACTGCATAGTACTGTTTAGCTGGGTGCCCGTCATCTTTCTTGCCTGAACGGGCATTTGGGTTAATTTTCGTGCCCTTCAAGCATGAAGCACTTTTGGGAAGAAGTCTGTGGGATGTATGAATTGTTGCATGTCCATCCATGCGCGTCCTACTGAGGTATTGGTGAGAAGATATGGGGTGGGAGAAGATTTTTGCCAGAAGAGACAGGTGAACCTGTGACCATCCTACATTTGGAGCTCTGTCATGGGCACTGGTACAGGTTAGTTTCCTTACGTGAAGACTAGAAGTGAGTAGGATGGTGGACGTTACTAATGAAAAGAAGCCTGTGACCAAAGCAGACGCTGTAATGCAAGCTCCTTTCGATCCTAGGCTTAGCGTGAGAGTGAGGAGGAACATATTGTGTACTCCTGGTGTTGGACTGTCCTAACAATGCTTTGCCTGATGGTCGACTAAAGACACAGATGTTGATGGATCCGGAATGTTCTTTGGTTTTTGTGTTTTGTTTCTTTTCCATGGATCTTGACTTCTACATATGTCACACACATGATGTCAGGTAGTGGTGAGTAGAGGGAGAGATAGTTACACAATCAGATACTTTCACCCTCCATAAGGTTATTTGTACTATTGTCTAGGCCAAACAAGGGTAATATCCACATGGCTTTCCAATCAGGAGACACAGAAGGTATGTGGGTCAGCTACTGCATGCAGCCGAGAAGCTTTGGAAGTATCAGAGTTAGATACAAGCTGGTTCAGATGCACACCGATTAGTGAATAAATATGGCAAACCACTGCATGTTTCGATCAATGGGGAGGTGGAGAATTAGCAGCATATTACATACACATGCTGGTGCATGGTATACAGATGTAAAAGCTCTATTACAGACCTATAAACCAGCTACCAGTTCCACAGCTGGATCGTGTCAGTACCTCCAGGTTCAGAATATTAGAGAGCCATGGCCTACATGTACAGGACCTTTAAGCCCATATGTATGAAGCCATTTAGCATTTAACAGACCGAATTGCTATTTCTGGCCGTTAGGAAATGCTAAATAGGCTTTCTATATGTACAAAAGCAGAATCATGGTCGAAAATGATTTATTTCTACCCGATAGAAACCGCATTTTGCAATTACCAAAATAGGAAATTGCAAATAGGGATTTCCTATTTGCGATTTCCTAAGCATATGTACAAAGCATTTCATAAATGTGAAAAGGGAATTTAGAAAATGTTATTAACATCTATTCCAGTTCGAAGGTAACCATGTGCAAAATGGAAAAAGGCAACCAGGCTGCACTTTTTGCAGTGCCATGTGCGTGCACTCGCCTGAGGGCATTGGCGCGCTTAACACACGCACCACTTTTGTTTTGTTTTGATGTAAGCAGGTCCAGAGGCCTATAGGTACGATTGCTTTTGCATTTCCAAATTTGCTGTTTCCTATTCCTATTAGGAAATAGCAAATTTGTAGGAACTAATGGTTTTGCATTTCCAAAATAGCGATTTCCTAAACAGCGATTTCCTAATAGCGATTATGACGATGTAGGAATCACTGGTAGGAAATTGCAGTTTTCGTACACTCCATTTTCCATTTCTTAAATAGTGATTTCTTAGGATTCGCTATTTAAGAAATGAAAAATGGAAGTTTCGTACATATGGGCCTTAATGAATCACACACAAGTCATAAATGCCTTAAACAGACATTTAAACACATATTGCTGTTGCACTACTAATTAGTAATGCACATAGAGGGAGAACAATACCCTTGCACTATTTTGCAAAACAAAAGAGCGTTTTTGCCACACCAAGAGGCACACGAGTACATGGGTCCAAGAAGTGCAACAAGAGGTTTCACAGGTAACCACCTTCACCAAGTTAAACCAACATCAGCTAAAAGTCAAACTGAAATGAATGGATGTAAGAGTAAAAAGCACCAGCGACTTACTTGACACCTGCAGAGAAGCTCACCACTGGGAAGAATAGACCCAATATGTGAAAGTTCTCGAACATGCCTTGCACTGGCTGCCCGTTGATGCGAAACGAGATGCTGGGCACTCCCAGGTCCAGGCAGCAGCTCACTACATCATCTGATGCCAGAAGGTGCTGGTTGGCAGACGCTACAGCCCTGGGCACTCGGCCTGGGAAGAGAAACACACAACACCATAAGGAGACATTTCAGAGTGCTGCCTTCAGAATAGAAGAACCCAAACAGTTGGTCAGGAGCACTCAATACTTCTAGGGCAAGCAAGTCTTTCAGCAGGGCATACGCTCAGGGCGCTTGTGGGGGTCACACACATAAATGCACTGCTCAGGAACCAGTTGAATCTGGGGAGTCAGGTCTGGCAGTTGCTTTTGTTTCGTTTTAACTCAGTTCCGCTGAACCTCTGAGTTTTCGTTTGGATTAACCTCTCCCAAGCATCACTAGGGAAAAACGAAGGTCGTGATTAACAATCATTAAACCTGAGGATGAGATGATTTAGGGGACCTTTAACATTTGAAACTGTGCTTCTCGCCATCTGACCTGTGAATAAAGCAGTCACTTCGAGGCAACAGAGGCGACCACTGCTTTGTTGAGAAGCAGGCCTGTGGTGGAAATCTGCAAAGCAGCCATCTGGAGAGCAGGCTGGACTTTCACAAGACTTTACTATCGAGATGCAGTTCCATGGCCGAAGCCCTGGTAGAACAGGCCTCTTTGAGTGATCGTTTTGGGTAGTAGGTACTCTTCTACGCTACTGACAATTATTAATAAACATCATCTGAAGGGGAAGAAGATAAAGAGGACAACAAAAAGAAAAGCCTCTTACTTATAATTCTAGTTCTTCTGAGAAATGTTCCATGTAAAGAGTACTCATGAGCAAAGCTTCCTCCTCTCGATTCCCTGGTGAGTAGGTCGTTCCTCCAGGACCCAAAGTCACTGAACTGAGGACACTGACTGACAGGGAATCCTGGGTCACTCCTGCTGCATGCTTCCTTCAAGAAGCAGGGTCCGTTTTCTAACTGCTGCCACATCAGCACTGTTGTCATTTATGTTTTCCGTTAAAATGTTTAGTGAAAATCGTTTTGGGAAAAACAAAGGGTATTTTAAAGAGTAACTGAATCCATATATATATATATATTTTTTTTTAAACCAACCTTTTATTGATTTTAAAGGACAATCCAGTAGCACTACACAGCTGTTTGCCTACAACCATAGAGGCCGGCAGCAAAAATCTCAGACTTCCAAAGGCAAATACTTTAAAACAACGAAGACCTTCTATAACCCATATAACAAGCCCAGATATGATTGCTGACTGACAGATTTTCCCGCCCTGTGGACATTATGCCCTGTGTAATCCAGATGCCTCGCAGACAAGTTTTAACAGTTGTAACATTGCCAAGTTAACTATAGAATATTTAAAATCGCCAGTCATACCCTCAAGGAACAAAAGTCTGTTTATCTTATATGGCTCCACAATGATATCCTTATTTCTATGCATCTCTCACTGTGGTTTAGCTGTCACAGAGTTTATACAATCATAAGTGAAGTACAGTAAAGTCATATCAGGCATTGCATCCCAGCCATCGGCGTCTGCCCACGCAGACGGCATTTAAATGACCCATCTACTGTTCCTCTTTCATGATCTTCAGAGAATATGTCTTTTAATGCTTTACATTATCAAGGGTTTTGTTCCATGTAGGTTCATTAGCATGTATAGGTGACGCACAGTGCGTTGCATGACACAACAACCAGTAGGCAATTTATAATAATATTGAGGCGGGCAGATGAGCACTTCCGCTCTGCGTCGCTGCGACGTTGTTATACTGAATTCATATTTTAAAGAAAAAAATAATAATATAGCTTCTGCTACGCTGCCCAAAATATATATTATTTTTTTTAAAATTACTCCTCTAAACAAAAATATTTAATTGTGTGGCTATATTTATAAATGTGCAGTGGAATTTACAGTGGCGCATTGGATACGACACGAGTGGGGACTATTCAGTGCATATGATTATCAGTGGAGATTGCCTGAAGGAGAGCTTTTCATTTGCCCAAAGTGGCCACTGGCCGTGTTGTTTGCCACCTGCTGGATCACTATACTATTCTCCATGCTAAACTATATACTATAGTGTTCTATACATTTACAGATAGAGTATAGTTACCATGTATTGCACCCTCGGTATAAAAATCCAGGAGTCACAACAATTCCAAGAATGTTTAAGAAGCACATATTGCACTTTGGACCAGAAGACATAATTGTCCCTTTCAGGCCTTTTCACGGGTCGTTTCCACTTTTTGGCTGAAACACTTGAGGTCATGAGTCTTGCTGGGATTCTAGGGGCAGTGCATAGTGATGTCAGCAACCACACTATAACAAACATGTTTCGAAGTGTAAAGATAAGCAGGCACAGCTCAAACCCGCAGAGCAGATTTTTCTGAGGAAAAGGCAAATTTCTTACTTCCCCGCAAATGTCATTGTTAGCACAGATTTTAAACTTCTAACAAATCTTTGCCGATTTTTGAAATTTTGGAAATAATCTGTCTTTTTTTTTTTAATCTTCAGGAAGATAGAAAGAGGGAAGTGTGTACAAACATGAGGAACGAAGGAGGAATGTGTTGAGTCTAAGGTGGTGATGCCACATTAGCAGCTAGTCACAAACGTACAACACTGCAGGCATAGACCAAGGAACTCAATAGTTTGAAAACAAACTTAGCGAAGTTGCATGCTGGTGCGAGCAGTGAGCACAAGCAGAGCGGGTATTTGCAGGGAAGTGGCAAGTATCTCTATGACCCAGAGATGCTTATCCAATATAGCTGGGAGGAGCAAGCATTGAGTGCTGTTAAGTGGAAAACAGGAATAGAGGATCCTGGGGAAATGTGTCAGAGGGTGCAGGCACCCTAGCATCAGTGCACAGTAAGGTAAAATACAGTTAAAGAGGAAGCATTTGCTTTTCTTATTATTATTGCCATTCCTTAGATTTGGCTTGCCTCTACTTGCACTGGAGCCCATACTGAGAGTGGAGAGGGATATGGTACGGTAAAACAATTGCAGCTTGTTGGACTTGGCCCACTCCACAGGGTCAACCCCAAACGTTTTGCCTTCTTCCCACCTGTTTTGCTACATTTGTTGTTTTTGTTAGCCTTAGGACTCAGCAAACTTTACCATAACTAACCAGTGGTAAAGTGTGTGTGCTCGCTTCTTTTAAGATGGTAAAATTACCTTCCACCAATTGGCACATTTAATTTACTTGTAAGCCTCTAGTAAAGCGGTACTACATATACCCAGGGCCTGTAAATTAAATGCTACTAGTGGGCCTGCAGAACTTATTGTGCCGCCCACATAAGCAGCCTTTTTAACATGCCTCAGGCATACCATTGCAGCCTGTGTTCAGTTAGAAACTGTCAATTTAACTTTCCATTAAAACCCATTTACCAAGCCTGAATCTCTATTTTTAATACATATAAACCACCCCTGGAGTGGCCCCTAAGAAGCCCATAGGACAGGGTGCATTGTATTTTAAAAGTTGGACATGTACTTTTTAAGTATTACATATCCGGGTCATAAAACAGTCCTACATTTGTTTTTTAGTTCTGTGACGCCCACTTCGCCCATAGGATAACATTGGGTTAACTTATTTACATTTAATACTTGATAACTTTCAATTGGGAATAGGTAGGACTGTCGAGTTTGGTGTCTAAGGAATTGTAATTTAATACCATCTTTAGTGATATAGTCAGATTTTAAGCCACGGTTCTGAAAATGCCACTTTTAGAAAGTTATATAGCAGGGGAGTGGGTCAGGACCTGTCTCGTTTCTGCGTATTAAATTAGCGCTAGACCAAACGTATTACTTTTATTTGATCTGGTACTTTATTTATACCTTTGTTTTAAACCTTTTTTTAAAAGAATTCTTTGTTTCATATTCAGAGCAGAAAAAAGACAGTGGTGTCTATATACAGAGAATGCCTATGTACATGCAATTTACAACAAATTAAACGACAAAATTGTGTTTTAAGTGCACAATCTAAATAAACAGTGATGTGAAAAATTCTAAACCAATCATCCTAATATCTTGAAAATATTATGTCTAAGTCTTATTTCATATATTGATATTATTTCATGAATTTTCAATTAATGCTGTATGTATCAACATTTCAATTGGAGGAAACATTCCAAGAAAGGGGGACAAACACGGGGAAAACATTAATGTGAAGTACATTGAATTTTTCTTACGTCCTGACAAAAAAATCAATTCAAAATTTCTCCATGTTTATATCATTAATCATAATATAGCCAACGCGTTTCAAGTCTCTGATACTCAATATGCGGACTCTATTCAGGGCTCTTGATTTATAACAGCAATGAGGGTTTCTGAAATTAGGATAAATAAAAGCATATTTAGTAAATAAAGGCTAAAATTATGAGGGCTCCCTCTATTTTAAACTCTTTCATCTTTCTCATTAAGTATGTACACTGTTTGATGTACCTGGGCACTAGTGTGTTCAGTTTAGTCTTCTTCATCTATATGGAAGAAGGAACCAAGTTTTAGGATATTTCTTAATGTCGTGTGCTTATTCTTAACATTTGGCACTAAATTGCAGCATGTCAGTTTTAAGCGCGTACCTTCTCTTTCAACCTGAAAGACTTTAGCTCAGGGCTTCTCTGCCTTTATAGTATTTCATCAGCCGGCTCTGTGTAAAGAGTAACAGGCCATAAGGCAAATGAAGCCTACGATTTTTCGCTAATGGAAATTATTAGAAAAAGCTTTTAGCATACCTGTGGACTTCTACTTAAACCGGTGAAACCTTCACATTTACAGCTTGCTGATTTTTTTTAAAAACGAGCTGAAAATGAAAAAGAACGCTTGAGATTAATGAAGCGTTCAATGTATATATGAGCTTTCCCTAACAAGTGGAGTTGAAGGGCTGTTATCCTACCTGTGTTGGTTTACGCTGTGAAATCGTCACGCTGAATTCACTCGCGCAGGGCTTTTTATCGGGCTGAAAACAAAAAAAAGCGTAGGCTTTTGTGAGAGATTCACTATAGTTGAATCTTCTACGTCTTGTAGAATCGGTTTCTGGTGCGCATTTCCCACGGTTGTTTGAATCTTGTATTTGATTTCTTTCCGCCTCTCTCTAAAAAAGACACTTGTTTTTTTGAAGGTCCTTCTCTTGGGTCTTGTTCTGCTGATGAATCCGAAGATGTTTCTGAAAAAGTACTAAACCGATTTCTAGAGCGTCCTTGGTATGTGATCAGGGCTCTTGAACCACAATTCCCATGACACTAAGCTAGAAGCCATTAAAGAATCGACAACCATGAGCACCGTTGCCACTCCAACTGAAGGAACCAGAAGTGAAGAATAGAATCGCTATAAGGTATTGCGCCTTCCATTCGAGCTCTGTACTTTAAAGAAACATTTTTTTGAAACGCTAAGACTGATAAGGAACTTAACTCTTATATTTCAGAAAGACGCCCGCTATAATCAAAAAACACATCATGAAGAAGATAAAGCTTGTGACTTGAATTAACAAAAGGTATGCCTAGTACGAAACTAAATAATAACAAAATCGCCATTTTAACATAATATACGCTTTAACTAAACTAAGCGCTTACGCTTTGTTTTGTTTCCAGCCCAATAAAAAGCCCTGCGCGAGTGAATTCAGCATGAAGATTTCACTGCAACCTTTCACTCGCAGGCCCTACCGGGAGTTCTGGGTCCGACGGGGGAGCCGATTCTCGACCCCCTGGCTATTGCGGAAAGCTTCGCCACCTACTATGCGGATCTGTATGCTTTGAAACAATGCCTCGCGGCCGCCATCATAGACTAATTCATTGCAGACCTACCACCCTAAGCGGTGTCAGATGAGGTGCGGGACCAGTTAGAGCGACCACTGATGGATGAGGAGTTGGGCACGGCCCTGGGAGAACTTAATCCCGGGAAGGCGCCGGGACCCAATGGGTTTCCCAGTGAATTCTTTAGACGCTTCTTCACACACTTTGCCCCTCACTTTCGACCGGTGGTGGAGGAGGCTCGGGAACGAGGCTCGCTCCCTCCGGACTGGCGGCATGCAGAGGTGGTGGTATTCCACAAACCGGGCAGGCCCCCGGAGCAACATGCCTCATATCGTCCTATTTCCCTTTTGAATGTGGAGGCGAAGGTTCTGGCCAATGCATTGGCTAATCGCATCCAGCCCCGCATCTCCACCCTGGTGCACCCCGATCAGGCTGGGTTCATGCCCCAGAGGGCGACCAGACATAATATTAGAGGAGCGCATGTGGCAGTAGCGGCCATCAGGCACTTGGGGGAACCAGCTGCACTGTTGTTGGCTGATATGGATAGAGCGTTTGATTCCCTGAGCTGGGTGTATCTCTTCTCCATGTTGCGAAGGCTCAACCTCGGCCCGCGTTTTCTCTCCTACCTGACGCTACTATATACGGATTTAGCGGCGTCGGTGTGAGTGGCGGGGGCGCTTTCGCCGTCCTTCTCCATCGGACGGGGCAAGCGGCAGGGTTGCCCTTTGTCCCCCTATCTATTTGCACTGGCCATGGAGCCCCTGGCTGCATGGGTGCGCCCAGACGCACAGATCCAGGGATTTGAGTGGGCGCCGGGCCTGTCTGATAGGATCGCATTATATGCGGATGATGTTCTTTTCTTTCTTACGGCTATAGACAGGACGGGGCCGCGGCTTTTGTGCATTCAGCAAATTTTCAGGGAAACTTCGGGACTCTATATGAACGCCCGTAAGTCAACATTATGGGTTCATGGCGATCGGGAGGGAGTTGGAGCATGGGCTTCCTCGGTTCAGTTGGTGGCGGGGGGACTGAAATATTTAGGCGTATTCCTCTCGGATGTCCCTGCAGTCTCCTGGGAGCGAAACCTGGTTCCAGTGTGGGAACGGACCCGTGAGGATCTGAAGTCCTGGTCCCATATGCCTCTGTCTTTGTATGGCAGATCAGCGATCTTTAAGATGGTGGCGCTTCCCAGGCTCCTCTACCAACTCCAGAATCATCCATATCAGATCCCGCCCCGATGGTTCAGACAGGTGACTGCAGCTCTGGGGCAGTTCCTATGGGAGGGGGGTAAGGTGCGGGTGGCTCTGCGCACGTGTTTCCTGTCCACCTACTGTGGGGGACTGGCGTCCTCGGATGTTCTTTCATACTACCAAGCCTCACATTTGCTGTTTCTTAACGAATGGTGGTATGGTGACAGGGGAGACCCGGCTTATGCAGTTGAGCGACAGCTCATGGGACGCCATTCCCTCCACACTATATTATATTCGGCGCCGCAGCATGGGTCGTTGCCATCGGCCACACGGGTAGTGTTTCTAATTTGGAGGCAGGCCTTGCGCTGAATGGGGTGGTGGAACACCTTGACTCGGGAGACCCCCCTCTGGGGCAACGGGCATTTGTCTCAGCTGGCGGCTTTACAGAGCTTCCGGGGATGGGACGCAATAGGCATTTCGGTGCTTGGGGATGTTATGAGGGGTCGTACGCTTAAATCCTTTCAAGACTTGCAGACAGAATTCCTCATGCCATGATCCCAATTCTACCGCTATCTTCAATTTCGACATGTCCTGTCCCCCTACCTGGAGGGCTTGGAGACATTGCCGGAATTCAGCCCGCTAGAAGTGAAGGTCTTCATGGGTGATCTCACTGACCGGAAAATCTCTCGTATTTATCAATCCCTAGTCACCCATTGCTCCCCTACGCTTCAGAAGCTTCGGAGGGCTTGGGAGGAAGATGTGGGCGAGCTAGAGGAGGAGGACTGGACCGAGACTTTGGCAGCCCCGCGAGGGGTGGCCACAGCGATGCGGGTGCCCCTGGTCCAGCTTAAATACTTACACAGGGTCTATTTCACCCGGGTGCGTCTGTGGAAGACAGGGTTGATCGCCTCCCCTGTGTGCCTTAGTCGTGGTCGTGAAGAGGGTACATTTATCCACACTGTTTGGCGCTGCCAGTCCCTTGCGCGCTTTTGCGGAGGGGTATATTCCTGCCTTTCGGAGGTTCTGGGGTGGGAGCTCCCCGGCACGCTGCAACTGGCCTTACTTCACATCATGGAGGGAATAGGTGGCAATATTTACAAGCGACACCTTATGCACTTGGGCTTTACACTGGCGAAAAGAGATATTGCCAAGGTATGGAAGGCGCTAAGGGCTCCATCGGTAGCCGCATGGAAGAATGGCCTTGATTTTTGGATGGGGCCTATTTTTGTAGCTAGGGGGTGCCCACGCAAACATTACAAGATATGGAAATGGTGGGCGGATTATCGAGGCCTGTTGTTAGATCTGCCCCCAGTGGCAGAGGATCAACCAGTGGACTGATACGTATTCATATCTTCGGACTATGGGGACATGGTACAGGAGGGCCCAGAGGGGTCTACCCTTTCTGCTGTATCTCTATGTGGTGCTCAGGACTAGGTGGCTGTGGTGCGATCAGGGAGGGTGGGGGGGGGGGAGGTTGTTTGTATATGTTTTGATATTCTGTATAAAAAGTCAAAGTCACCATGATTGAACTGTTGGATAGTGCAGTTGCCTCTGGGGTACAGAGCACTGCAATATATGTGCAACTTAACGCAATAACATTTGTTTAAAAAAAAAAAAACATTCATAACTCTGATTCTAATGACTGGATTTTTGTCATTTTGGTGTCAAATAATTAATTAAAATTTGCTCTTTTTTTCAGTGCAGGATTTTTCTTGTGTTGTCTGTTTCACTTTGTTACTGTTTAAGTGATGCATAAATACTTTACACATTGCCTCTTAGTTAAGCTTGACTGCTTTTGTGTCAAGCTACCAGAATGTTAAGCACAGGCTAATTTAGTGACTTTTTGAGGTTTACCCTGACAAGGATTTTGGCTGTTGCTTCAGTAAGGTTTCACCCCCCTCAATCAACAACCCAGTTTCTCCACACAATTTACTTACCGGTTCTTCATAAGGCATCTATAAAGACATGGTAGTACACAGTACGAATAATTATTTTTGGACAAGATCTTCTTCGAAAAGGTGTGCCTTCATTTCCTTATGTAAATCAGGAAGAGCTTGTCGGATTTTTGTCAGTGTTGATTTCCAAATCAACGCTGACAGGTTCAAAGAGGAATGTCATGCTGTCTCAGTCTTCTTAGTAATGTGGGTTTTGAAGCTGTTGTGAAAGTTGAGGGCTGAGTTCTTCGAGGTTCACTGCCAAAAGCTGATATTGAATTACTGCTGGATGACTATCATTGACAATTAATGTGAAGCCTGTTTATTAGGGGGTTAAGCTTCAAGTAGCCCTTCAAAATCCAGGCTTGATTTATGGAGAGGCAGTCCTTCAATTCTGTTAGATGAGGCCTTCAAGTAGGGCAACGTGTCATCGATTTATTGATGGATCTTGGTGTTCTTGCTGGAAAGGAGCCATGATCATCTAATTGCTCTTCAAAAACACCATTTGCTACTCGTGACTCTTTCCTGGAGGGCATCCTTAGTAGTTTCACTGAAAAAGCGCTGAAGAATACACAAATACTGTGTTTCCAGCCCAAAACTCTGACTAAGTATCAAGAAATAAAATAAGTCATAATAAGGTACTGTGATTAGTGTTTTTGTTTGATCCCACTGCACCTGCTGTACCAATAGGGACTACACCCCTGAGCATTTTAGAAAGCGCAAAAAAGTGCTGAAAACAAAGTTTGGAATGTAGTACATCTTGCCACAGGTGTCACTGTTACTGTACTGATAAATGTTAGAACCCTCCCTAATCCCCTGGGTGAGATAGACTGACTCACATTTGATTCCATGCTCAGTGAAATTCATAACAGATCTTTTCGCCCACCGTTTAAAAACATTTCACCAGCTGCCACTGGTCAAGCCGTCTGTGTGGTGTATTCTACAATGAAAACGCTTTTTTTATGACAAATAATTGTATTGACATTTCTTTCTTTGTTTTAGGCCCTAATTCAGTTTAGAAATAACAATTTTGCTTTCACTCTTGTATGGTTTGCACATTGTCAACTCACCAGACCAGAGGTGGAGACCATCGAAGCCAAAGGAATGCAGGTCATCTCCTACACCATTGCCTCCCCAGCCTTCTCCGCCACCCGGGTAAGGAGCATAGCCTGATGTCGAGGCCCAGCCAACACGCAAGTGTGTGGGCTCAGCAGTCAGGAAGGGATCTACCTGGTCAATCATCAGTTCGAAGTACCATTTCTTGTACTGTGCAGATCCTTCCGCCATGCCCAAGAAGATGTTCGGCCTCATGCTGAAGGAGAACAGGCATGTCAACGAGTGAATGTTTAAAGAAATGGACAGCACACTACCACCACTTTCTAAAGATTCATACATGACCTTGCTTTAAATTAATGAATGCATGCATGAATGAATAAGTGAAATAATGGCTAATAACAGTCAAAAAGGTTGTGTTGGGGTACTCAACGTTGAAAGTTGAATGTAATGGTGTTTATAAAAAAAAGCTACTTATCAAGTTATTTGCAGCTGCAGTAAACTTCAGCACTATGATAATAATGTCACATTTGACAGGAATTTTGACATCTAGCATTTATTCTTACCTACAAGAATGGAGTAAAACATATGTACCTGGTAACATCATTCACCAATCGCGTCTGCAAAAGTAAGTCCCTCCTAGGAAGCAGGTTATCGCAGATCAAGTTCTGATTGGTGCGCACTGCAACGTTGTTACAAACGCAGAGTGAGCATAGCACATCCAGCACCTGGAACAACACAAGCACAGAAAATAAGTCAGTGACTGTGTACAGCTGGTAATACAGACAGAGGTGCCTCTTGGTTACTTACTATGAGCTCATATAGCCTTATAGCCCGACGTAGTGGGCTATATCGGCCATTAAAGGCCCACTCCAGCGGTAAAGGCCTGAGTTGAAGGCAAGGGCCTTTAACAAGGGAATGGGACTTTAATACCGATATAGTCCCGCTACGGAGGGCTATAAGTCTATTTGAACATTCTGCCACTAGAGGGCAGAATTTTATGTCAAGACTGGAGGCTAACATTATTGCAATCTTCTTTAATTAGCCGCCACACAGCCACTGAGCAACAGCTGTGAAGGCAACATTGGAATGTTGGAGCTCCGGGGTTCTACCGGCAATTAGAAGCACAGTGCACTCCATTGTTTTCAATGGAACTCCCAACATTCCAGTGGCCTGGTGTGTGTAGTTGTGCTTATCACACCCAGTGAAATAATTGGGTGCAGTAAATAGCATCTAGTTATGAGTTTTTCCACAGTAATGAGGAATAAAATGCAGGATTTAGTGCTTAATTGGCCTCTTAAAAATTATCCATGGAAACTGTGGGTTGTGCGTTGTTTCCTGGTATATGCACTAACAGTACACATACCGGAATTATGGCAGCTTGTAATGAGTGGATTAAAGTGCGGAATACCAGAAGGGGCATTTGACAAATGCAGTGCTCAACACACTCTCAGATTAACACCACTATTTCTGGGGCAATGGACACCAGAGAGACTTTCAGGACTTGAGGTTTACTTTGATAATCTTCTTTCAGGGACCTAATTACGAATAGGTTGGTGGTTTCCAACTCCTGCGTAAACTCCTGTTTGTGCAGGAGTAGAAATTACAAGTTGGTTGTCTTTGCTGCATATGATAATTAGTGGGTGTATTCAATTTCTTCCCCTTTGCTTAATTTTGGTATGTCAAACCTAAGAGAATTTAATATGTGAAAAGTGTACGGTATGTACCATACCATGCAGATTTTGGTACATAAGTACCAAAATCTGCATGTTATTCCGAGGAAACTTATAATAGAGTCTATTTCTTGCAGCCAATAAATAACGTAACACTGGGTTTTGGTATTTATTTTATACGATAAAAAGCACCTTGATTCTATCAAAATCGGAATCAGTGCCCTGCTCTGGACCTCCTCTGTTATTTCTCAATTCCTAACTTAATTATGTGGCACAAATGTAGTTTTGTTTAACCACACCAACTACAAACGCTTTTGAGTACCACAAGTTGTGATGTACAGCACTTCTGACAGAAAGGCAAAAATTTCAATTCCAAGAAACTTCCTCCATTAGACATTCTTGTACTGTGATGGCCTCTATCACTCATTTATTTTCTACTGCTCCTTGGCATTTCTCTGCCACAAACGAACCACTTTTCACAGAGCTGCATTGAATGTATTGTATGGATTGGTATTTATATAGATATATTTATTTTTATAGATAGCGCAAATAAAATTCCTCCATCAGCACAGGAAGTGATATCACTAATTCTCCCATCATCCACCTACATAGGAAGTGTTATCGCTGAACTTCCCATCATGCATCTGGACAGGAAGAGACATTACTGGTTTTCCTGCCAAAACCGTCTTTAAAAGTAGAAGCCAAGCAAGAGGACTTAATTTCCCATCACCCATCAACACAGGAAATTACATCAATGCAATCCTCCCCTCCCAGGACCTACCTAATGGCAGCTGTAACACGGACGCACCGCAGGCATGCCAAAGGCAAGCCAGTCTGTGTCCATCCATGCCTGGACAGTGCACTGCAACAGGAACCGTGGTCCGATCATCGCCCAGCGATAGTATAGTTTGCAGCACTCCTTAGGTCGCTCGACCTTAGACGCTGTTTCCCCAACTGCTGTTGCGCCACACACCATGGTAGAAGCTTTCACCTGCACCCACTGCCAGTTCGCAAGCAGCCACTCACCCACACCTCCCCACACAAAGAGTGCCCTCAACATCCCCTTCCAACACACACACCACAAAAGCACCAACATCTACACCTTCACCCTAAACACACACCAAGCAAACCTGCATGTCAATATCCACTTGCACGCATGCTACTCAACACACAATCACTCAGCAAACACACAACCAAAATATGACACCTGCTGAGTAGCTACACACCCAACATCTTCATCACAGAGACCTGTCTCAATCCTTTTTCAGCTCCCGACATTGCCACAGCAATCCCAGTAGGCTACAAAATTGCTCAACATGATTGCCTTCAGAAGCAAGGAGGAGGACTCGCTATCATCTACAAGGAATGTGTCAAATGCACAAAATCCACAGAGGACGCTACCCTATTCATCGAACACCTGTACTTCAAGATGCAAATCTCAAAAAACTTCACCCTGAACGGAACCCTTGCCAATCGTCCACCTGGACCACAAGCTACCTTTACCAACCTCCTCACCAACTTCATCCCTCCGCTCACCAGCGACTCCAGAGCCTGCATTCTCCTCAGTAACCTGAACTTTCACCTGGAAGACCGAACAACTCCTGCCCCACAGCACTCCTCGAAAGCTTGAGCAACATCAAACTCACCCAACTCATTCCAGAACCAACACACACTGCAGGACACACACTTGAACCCATCTTCACCACAAGCGACAGTATCAAATGAAACTCCAACACACCGCTCACATGGACCGACCACTCCATCATCCACTTCCAAATCAACACACCTCAAGTCAACACCCCTAATAGGTTCAGCATTCCAAGCTACTGCTGAGGCAAAATCACACACACAGACTGGCCTAGCGCCCTCAACATGGTTCAAGCTAGCCCCACAGACAGCCTCGACAAGAACATCAACAACTGGATCAAGAACGGCACAGACTCCCTTGCACCCAACAAACCTAGTAGATCAAAAAAACAGGCCAGCTACTCCTCCGAAGACTTCCGAGACACCAAACGACAATGCAAACAGCAAGAAAGGAAATGGAGAGCTACCACGATATCACTGACAGAACTACCTACAAGGCTGCTACTCAGATGCTATCACCAGCAAATAAGAGACACAACAAAAAAGCACTGGTGGACAGAATAGAAGGAAGCTCCAACAGCTGCAAGGAGATTTTCTAGATTGTTAGGGATTTCACCTCGTCCTCAGCCACTGTCAACAACATGGTTGCCTCCCAACAACTCTGCTACAATCTATCCAACTTCTTCCACAGCAAAATTGCAAACATCTACAGCAACTTTGCACATCAACCCAACCCTACTGAACTTGTTGCTTACCTACCCACCACAAACCAAGATGGTCACTTGAACGAATGGACAACCCTCACCAGAAACAACACAGCGCCAATCACGCAGACCATCCACTCAGGGGACCCCATGGACACATGCCCCCGCTACATCTACAACCTGGGAGCATCACTAATCAGTGCCACCCTGACCCACATCAACACCTCCATCACGTCCGCCACTTTCCCAGATGAATGGAAATTTGCAGAAATCACCGTACTCCTTAAGAAGACCACAAATGACACGAATCAACTGAGTAACTCCCTACCAATCTCCCTGTTCCTCTATCCAGCCAAAGTGATTGAGAGGGCCATCAACAAGCAACTCACAACCCACCTCGAGCTTCACCATCTGCTAGACTACACTCAATCATGATTCAGAAAGAACCACAGCACTGAAACAGCATTTATTGCAGCTGCTGATGACATTTGAATCATCCTAGACCAAGGTGAAACAGCAGCCACCATCCTGCTCGACCTCTCCACGGCGTTCAACACGGTCTCCCATAACACCATCATCAGAAGACTCCATGAGATTGGCAAACAAGCATCCGCTATCAAATGGATCTGTTGCTTAATCCCGGATAGAACACAAAGGGTCAGGCTGCCACCCTTCACATTAGAGACCAAGAAATTGATATGCATTCTATGAGAGATCTTCGAACGGTTGCCTCAGAACACCAGACAGACCATCATGCAAGCATTCATCACCAGCAGGCTGGACTGCGGCAACACTCTATGCCAGAATCTCCAAACAACTCCTACACATACTCAAGCCCATGCAAAACACCGTTGCAATACTCATACTCTGCCTACCGCTCCACACCCACATCACACACCATCTCAAGAAGCTTCACTGGCTCCCCATTCACAAGTGCAGCCAATTCAAACTTCTCACACACACATGCAAAGCCCTACACAATAAAGAACTAGAAATATCTGCATACACTTTCACCAACCTACCAGACACCTAAGTTCTGCGTCACTTTTACTTGCTCACAGTCCCCGCATCAACAAAAAGAAAACTTGAGGTCGCTCATTCTCCTACATCGCACCCAAGGCTTGGAATGACCTCCTTCAGCACATAAGACCCTCCTCACTTGTGGAGTTCTGCAAGAAACTACAGACCTGGCTCTTCATATAAGCAGCTTGGGGATCACACACTTGCACACATGCCTAAGCACCTGGATACCATCTCAGGTGACTAGTGCGCTATACAAATCAATATTTGTGATTATCAAAATTATCAATATCAACATATTGGCACCAAGATGCCTCTTGAGGTGGTTGTTGTGCTTTACAATTGCCAAGTTAATTCATGTATTCAATATAACATAACATAGCTTATGAGCTGCAAAGTGTTGCACTGAAACCTAGTCTCCACTTTTTTAAGCCCCTCTCACACCTTTTGGCACTGCTCCTACAGATTTGTATTAAAACAGGCCTTGAAAAGACAGAGTCTCAATTGTACCTTACAGGACACACCTCCACGACCTCCGTCCTTCAAGTCATTTGAGCCCCATGCAGCATCCGAAGCTCTTTAAAAGACCCACAGATTACCTCCCATCTCATGGCCGGAGCTAGTATAAGTACTGAGGGTTGGCTGAATCTCTTGGGTGAGGGCTAAAAAGCATAGACACTGTACTCCTATTAGTCATAAGGATGACTATTACCTTGCTCCTTTGGCACCTTGTTGTTAATTACTTTGGTTAGCTTTAGAAAATATAGGAATCGTTACATAAAGTTAGCCCAAGACACTTGACAAAGGAACACATCTATTTATTCCTTTAAGGAATCTCTTAGATGTTGAGGGCTTCTGCTGAATCTTAATATTTTCTCAGGATATTAATGTGCGACTGTTCATGTAAGGATTTGCTTGACCCTTGCAGAGAAGCTTAAACTATCTTGTAAGACATTACAGGCTGAACCTGCATTGCATCAACAGTTTGTCCTGATGAAGATGACTGTTGACGTAACGTGACAGAAACTGATATACCACAGTTTGTTGGACAACCTTGGAAGCGTTCATCTCCAGCATTGTGTTTGCAAGGCACATTCTGAAAGATTCAGTCGACTGTCCCAAAATAGTTACAAGGAAACGTAAACATGCTGAAGACTTTCTTAGGATAAGGCCAGAGCTCCGATAAAGTACAATCAGACTGGCACATGGGATAACACCACAGGTAACATTACTGGCAGCAGGCGACCTTGTAAGCAGAAGGGACTCATTGATAAGGGAGATCGAGCACTTTTAATGTGAAGCTTTTCCATACTCCTTTTGTGTGGCAGGAATACAGCACTAGTTTTTATTGTGTATGATTGTCAAACTTCTGGTCTATGGCCTTCCAAGAATAATATGAAAAAAAACTAATAGCATGGAAACAGATTGGGTGTTGATTGAATCAAGGTGGATGAGTGAAGAACTTGACGTTAAATTAACCTGTCTGTACCTGGAGGTGAAAATACACGAGTGAAGAGAACTGTATTTCAATCTAATTAGACCATTCCATTTATTGAAGTCGTACTACAGGTTCAGACATGGAACCTTACCCTGCGCAACTTTTATGTGTACAGAAGGGAATAAAAGCAATATTTCTGATAAATTCTCATTTTGTGGGACAAAAGAGTAACTTTTGAGCACTTTCTATTTCTTTGACTCTTGTACTGAACTACAATAAGCCTGCTCAGAAGGCAGCATAGGCTAGATCACAGAGAACTGCAATGACAACATGCAGACTGTCTGCAAATGAGACAATAGTGAGGTCATCCTGTAAGTTCAAAGACAAAGTGTGGTGGAAACCGGTCAAGTGTCAGTATGAGTATCTGAACCTTATCAGGCTACTCCTATGTACACCTAGGTATACATAGGATTGCGATGTGCCACTAATGAGCAACAGTGGCCATGTTACAAGGCAAACTCGTGGTGGGTGGTTTCTACAAAGATATTCATATCATGCTGCTTATGATACATTATTGATCTTTTTAATGGTAGTCAATGCTATATGTAAATTGTATGGCTGCATTTTCAATGGATTTGTGTTTTTATCTGAATAATCGTAGTTAAAAATATAGATAGACAGATGATACATAGATAGATAGATAGATAGATAGATAGATAGATAGATAGATAGATAGATAGATAGATAGATAGATAGATAGATAGATAGATTCTAGATAGACAGATCGATAGATTCTAAAAGAGTGAGACCTATAGGGTGGGAAAAGACAAATGAAGCTCTTTCAAGAGATGCACACACATTCAGGTAACGGGATAAAAAGGAGTGAGGATTTCCAATACAAACTGTACCTTGTGGTTACGTCCATGCTTATCCAGAAGCGAAATCACAGACCTGATGTGTCCCTCCCCTATCAAATTCAAAGCTTCAGGGCTCTCGATCAGGATGCAGTGAAGGACCTCTAGGATACCTAACGAGAGGGAACATAACGTGTGCTTTACTGTGTGTACCCTAGTGCCTCTCCACAAGACTCCTGGTATTCGTGTTACCATTGAGCCCCTCTTGACCCACCCAGTTCCACCCTTCATTTTGTCCATCTAAGTTGTCTCCATTTCAACTGATGCAGCTCACAACTCTTCCCTGAACAGCTGTTTCCACATATGTGTGTATTTGTTCATTGATGTCTTTAGGTGAAAGACACATCCATTACAACAGGTGCTGGCAATATTATTTTACATTGGACAGATCAGGAATTTGTGATAAAGTGTACCTCGTACTGTCCCTTCCAATGTACGCCAATGTTCTTCTAACGAGGAAAGGCCATCTCGGATCCCATGCCCACATCAGCCTTGACCGCTAGTGATACTGCATATTGGCTCCCAGAGAATGCCAATTATGAGTGAGGGAGCCTGTGACTTGTAAAGTGTTAAAATGTCAAATGAATTCTAAGAGTTACTGCTGCTTATCGCACCAGAGGAGGAAAACGTAAGGATGACAGTTTGGTTTTCAAATGGATCTTTGAATCCGAGATATGGCAAGTGATGATAGAGACGTGCTGAGAGGATTTGCCATAAAAATGTCTAATATCCACAATAGAATTTTACAAAGAAAAAATACGAACACTGACATGGCCAGCTCGAATCAAATAATGTAGGTCATGCTGCACGTAAAAGTTATTTTCAGATACCACAAAACAATTGGAAGAAGCGATGTTAGGGGCACAGAGCCTGGCACTCTGCACCAAGCTATTCATCAACACGTTCTACACTATTTGTTTTCTGATAAACCACATACTTGGTGAAGTACCTAGTACAAGCAATTTGACCATCTCAGAGACAATGAGTCAGCTCGAAACACTTTTCCATGTTCACACAGATTCGGAACCAGTCATTGCTTATCATAGTATCTGCACCCAGTAACTTCTTGATTGCAATTCCATTTTCCTTCCAGAAACCTAGTTAAAACACTTTTTGATGAAAGGGCTTACCAGTCCCCTGATGTAACCAACTAAAGCTGAACTCCACTTGGGATCTCTGTCAGGGATTTATAAATTCAGACCCTTTTGATAAAGTATTGCTACTTCCTCTCTTAAGTCCAGGACATTCGGGAAAATGCCAATAAATAGATTCCTTTGGCTGGCTGGCTGGCTGGCTGGCTGGCTGGCTGGCTTTTGAAATGAAAGTTTGGATAACAAATGGTTTTGTGGTGCCAGTACACTGTAATCACCTTGGTACACCCTGAGATTCAGTAGAATCAGCTATGAGAAAAACAAAGTTCCAGCACATAGACACCCCATTGTTGCCCCAAAGCTGGAAGAAGACTAATGGAAAACACTCTGCGCCCATGCCAACCCTGGAAGAGGAGTACCTTGACTGCTGGGGAGGAGATGAGATCCACTGAGACAAATGGCGACAACAACGCCCAGTTAGCTAACACCTGCATGAAGGCCAAATCATGGAGACGGCCAGTTTAGTCATATCAACTTCCACTCAGAGGATCTGGACTTAACGTGGGACCAAATTTGCCACATATATCACGAGAAGGTTGAGAGCATATAAGAGACACTTAAGGGCTATGCTCTTCTGGGTAACCTAAATTAGTGCCTCAACCTGCCCACCCTATAGCCACCCACAAGCCATTACTAAGCAGCTGGGTGCATAAACCAGTGATGTACAGAAACCGTGGCCTAAACAAGATTGAAGAAATCACCCTTCTTCGACTTTGCGTGTACCTATCTTACCGATTTCTAAGTTAGGGATACATTTTAGGGTTACTCACTTTTCACCTTACATTCCCTAAAGTATATTCAATTGCAACAGTGGGTCACGCTGAACTTGTATCCAATGGAACCATCATGTTATGTCTTATGGTATTGTGGCTTGAAGGTCCAATTATCCTTTGTTGTTGGTGGATGCTCTTGGTCTAGTGGGTCTCTTGAGGCCTTGCGCGCCACTGCTACCACAAAATCAGGGCTGCCACTAGTAGTTTTTACGATACAGACCCATTATGGTTTGGACTCCCTTGCTTGCTAACTGTGAGGCCCCATCCAATTTCCAGGGACGTTCTTTGGCATTGTGCAGTTTTTGGGAGAACAGATGGAGCTATAACTGATCCCCTTGACAGTGTCTGGTGGCTGATGGCAGCACACCAATATATTGGATGCTCCAGGGTCTAGAGATGCTGGCCAGTTTCCTTGCCCCAACCAGTAACTCCTTTCTTTCTTGTTTCGATTGGTAACCTTATTCTTATTTTGCTGAGTGGGTTTTTTGGGTTTCACATGGACACCATGGATTAGCTCAGGCCCACTGAATGACCTTCCTTCAACTTAGGGTTCCAGATAGACAAAGGGCAGACAGATGACAGCCATGACATTATCTTTCATTGACTAGAGGGTGGCAACCATGGTTTGTTGACAAACCGAACAGACCAGGAAGAATCTGAGATTTTCTGACTCTTCGCAGTATCCCTCCATATTCTAGCACTTGATCATAGCCTGCCATCCTAAAGTAATTATGTTGCTAAGCATGATAATTTCATTTGGGCTCTCCTCTTGGCTCTAAACGCACTACGAACGTCTGTTTTCTTTTTAGAATATATCAACTGTAATTGATCCATATGTGTACCTTTGCCTAGAAAGTTACCTTAGTGTTATTACATTGTGGCATATTATGTCTTAGCTCCAGCACCTACAATAAACCTTCATTGCTTGACAAATATGTTTTTGGAGAACCAAGACCCAAACAGGATTAACTCCATCTGAAGCGCTGTACAATGACATCCAAGATCCTGCGAAAACAGATGTAAATGGCATGTGATCATCAGAGAACCAGTCTGTAACCACTGCCTGCCAGGATCTGGAGACTAAAGGTCATTGCTTTCACATTTTAAAAACAACGATGGAGTCCTGCAAATAAGGCAATACTGAATGAGAACTAGAGATCTAGTTTTGGCCATGGTCCAGTTTGGCTACCCCTTGCTGAACTGCTTTTTCTAGGGTTGTAGCCTTCATATCTTAGAAAGACTTGCTACTTTCCCTCCAAATAAAGGCCATTGTGTTCTACACTGTGATTTCATCAGTTGCATGTACTGTAAGGTAATGGTCAAGTGCCTCCATTACATGGCTTTCAAAATCCGTATATAAAGTACACATTTGGAAAATACAGTTTCCACGCAGGACTCCGTGCCAACAGTAAGGCAGGTATAGGTGAGCAGGACTCCGTGCTAGCTGTAAGGCGGGAATGGGGTGAGCAGGCTTCCGTGCTAGCAGTAAGGCGGGAATGGGGTGAGCAGGACTCCGTGCTAGCAGTAAGGCAGGAATGGGGGGAGCAGGACTCCGTGCTAACTGTAAGGCGGGAATGGGGTGAGCAGGACTCCGTGCTAGCAGTAAGGCAGGAATGGGGGGAGCAGGACTCCGTCCTAACTGTAAGGCGGGAATGGGGTGAGCAGCCTTCCCAAGGGATGGCAGGAGTCAGGAGAGGTCTCATTTTCTCATTTTATCTCGTGAACTCATTTTCAGAGGTGGGAGTGAGGCGGGCATTGGAGGAGGTCTCATTCTCTCACCTGGTCTTGTGAACTCACTTACACAGGTGGAAAGGATGGCGGGCGTCAGGAGAAGTCTCATTCTCTCACCTGGTCTCGTGAACTCACTTACACAGGTGGAAAAAATGGCGGGCATCAGGAGAGGTCTCATTCTCTCACCTTATCTCATGCACTCACTTACACATGTGGAAGGGAAGACAGGCTTCTGGAGAGGTCTCATTCTCTCACCTGGTCTTGTGAACTCACTTACACAGGTGGAAAGAATGTCGGGCGTCACCTTGTCTTGTGAACTCATTTACACAGGTGGAAGGGATGGCGGGTGTCAGAAGGTGTCTCGTTCTCTCATCCGAACTCACTTACACAGAGAGAAGGGATGGCTTGCGTCAGGAGAGGTCTCATTCTCTCACATGGTCTTGTGAACTCACACAGGTAGAAGGGATGGCGGGCATCAGAAGAGGTCTCATTCTCTCACCTGGTCACGTGAACTCATTTACATAGGTGGAGGGGTGGCGGGCATCGGAAGAGATCTCATTCTCTCAGCTGGTCTGCCTGGAGACAGTTACAGAGGCACCAGGGAGGATGGAGGCATTAGAAGAGGTTGTGTTCTTTAGTCTGGCCTACATGAACTTGGTTACAGAAGCGCTAGATTTGGTGGGTATTAGAAGAGGTCTCATTCTCTCACCTGTCTCGTGAACTCACCTACAGAGGTAGCAAGGATGGTGGGCGTTAGAAGAGGTCTCATTCTCTTACCTGGTTTGCTCTGACTGGACACAGCTACAGAGGCACCAGGGATGGTGGAGATATTGGAAGAGGTTGCATTCTTTAGTCTGGCCTGTGTGAACTCTGTTACAGAGGCCATAAGGATGGCGAGTATTAAAAGAAGTCTCATTCTCTCACCTGATCTGCCTGCCTTCCTGGCTGATGTTCCGGCTCAGAGAGGATCTGGTCTGGCAGTTCGGGCTGGACTGTTCCCATTGGAGCAGGGTCAAGACAGATTTGCATATGGCTAGGTCCGTCCGTAGAGGTGGCATGGGGGATGAAAAGCGATGCACTGGGAAGCATCCCAAGCGGTTGCAAGCTGCTGAGATTAATTGAGGCATTCCATCCATCAGCTTGCTGTTGTTTCGGTTGATGCCCTAACGGATATGCCCAGACAAGGGTCCCATGCTCACTGTGCCACTAGAATAAAGCTATACCTGGCTGAGGATCCCTTATCCAGTCCTAGGTTGCCTGTGTTCTGGTTCAGGGATGATCTTGCCTGGCAGTTTCCGCTGGATTGCTACCATTGGAGTAGAGTCAAGACTGATTTGCATATGGCTGGGTCCAAACTGAGGTGGCATGGTGGGCAGAAATTGATGGACTGGGATGCAGTCCAAGCGATTGCCAGTGGCTGAGATTAATTCCAATATTCCATCCATCACCTTGGTGTTGTTACAGTTACAGAAGCACCAGAGATGATGGAGATATTAAAAGAGGTCACATTCTTCAAGAACATTAACATTACAAATACATTACATTGAATTACAAATATACAAAAAAAAAACATGGCCCCCTGCACCAGGTGCAGGGTGCCGTGATTTCTTTTATGTATATTTGTGATGCATCTTCTGTCATGTCTTATTAATGTGTGTGTGCTTTTCAGGTGTGTATGTGTGGGTGTGTGTGTGCGCTTTTCAGGTGTGTGTGTAGGTGTGTGTGTGTATTTTATATTGTGCTTTCAGCCCTGATTATGTCCCATTCTGGGGAAGAAACACGTTGGCTGGGCTCATGTTGGATGATTACTGAATGATTCAATAAAAGGCAATTTTGAATGGAAGCACAATTTTATGGTTCCTATTTCATTGGAAATTGAAGGATTGTATTTTACATGGGATAAGATTTTCGTGGAAACACTTCAATATCAACTATCTGAACATTCTTTAGACTGTCACTTGACTCTTTTCCCTTTTTGCATAGGATTGAGTTATTCGGTATGGTCTCAGGGCAGTAAGGCCATAGAGAGGTTGAGTGCTGTGCTTGAGCACTACATGTAATAACAATTGTGCGGCTGTTCTTCTGCCAATAATGCTCTTTCTAGTAGTTTCAGGTCACGTTCTTTAGTCTGGCTGTAGTGATGGCACATATCAAAAGAGGCCTCATTCTGTAGCATCCCAGAATTTATTTATCACATAACATAGCCTGTTGGCGTTTGGTGAGTCTTACGAGTCAGAGCAGAGATACAGGAACACTCTACAAACGTGTGTGTGTATACTCCCCACTGGTATGCAGACGTGGCTTGGGTGGAAGCAGTTTGGAGACATTGCCCTTTAGAGTATTGTGTGTTGTAGGCCATGTCAGAAAAATTCTTTACCATAAGTTCAAAAATCCCTTTACACTATGTGCTTTTCCAGCAGATTAAGCAAAGTTATCCAAATTACAGCCCTATAGAAGGTAGAAGGTGACATAAATGATAAGTAGAGTACATGTTTAGCTATTGTTAATGCGCCAAGAACAGAATTATACAGGATACACATATACAGATGCATTTATATAGGGAGTACTGCTTTGTCTAAACTATTGTGTTCAGTTGTGGCTCGGTTTTGGTAACCACTATCGTCATAACCGTATACACTGAAGGGTTATAGGCCCACTCTATCACGATCACACCTCACTCATCACTCCCAACTTACCTGAGGAAGATTCGAGCCTGTCCAACTTGCTGACCAGCCAATCGAGGTTATATGAAAATTGGGCACAGTTACTTCTGTTACCACGGATGAGGGCAGCTGCAGAGAGAAGAGAAACAACAAAGAGCCATGCTTGTGAAACAGTCCATGGAGGATTCTCAGTACAGAATGTTGATAGCAGGGAACACTTATGAGAAATATTAAGCGAGTGGAAAACCTGCCTCCCTCTTATGTATGATGACAAACTACTCAAATAGGGTGACCAGCCGTCTGTAAATTACTGGCGGATGGGGAGGGTGTCCATGTCTTGGCGGCGAGGTGGGAGAATGATCTGCAAGACAATCCATCCCAAACAGTGTTGCCCAATGCCTCCCTATGAGGTACTTGAGGTGCGCACATGGGTCACTGTCAAAGTCAGGGAACCTGGTTCTCGAAGGAAATGACATACCACATCAAGCTGCTGGAACTGGAGGCTGTACACCTGGCCCAAAAGCCTTCCTTTCCTCTATTTTTACTTGAGTGCCAGGATGATTTTAATAGCACTGGAATGGTCCCATCAGATACAATCTTATGCAAAATAATATAGGTCTAAGGGGAGTTGCCTGTTAATTGATTGCTTAATTTTCCCCTCTTGCTCCCAGACCTTATACGCCTTCAGAGGGGGTCCCTTTATTTACAAGTGAACAGCCTCCTATTGTCTCAGCAGCTCCTCCTTTCCATACATGCACATCTACTTCTTGTCCATCCAGTTGTTCATAGAAAAGGTCGTATAATCATTGAAATTTCTGGAATGTCTGTCAGGAAGGGAAAGTATGAAACATATCAGATCATGGGGATCTGATCTTGCCTTTTTTCACCCCACATGCAGGAACCTTCACAAATGAAGGTGCCATTTTGCAAAAAAAGTGAAATATTTTCTGTCACAACATGACAGAAAAACACACTAGAGGTCAAGGTGTAAATATATTTTGCTAGGAAAAAAGCTAAATTGCTCACAAATCCTGTCACCAGGAGCCAGAAAAAAGAAGTGCGGTAACTACCACACACAGGTCATGATGGGATATTGGAAGGATGAAAGCCCTTAAAGGGGAAGTGTCAGCTTTCAATCTAACATTACTGCAGTTTGTCCCGTTTTTTCACTCCTAAGTTTTGTGAATGATTTGTTTTTTTATGTCACTTAGATTCTAGTGACTTTTCTGTATTTTAATAGTTTTTTAAAAGTAAATTAATGGCATTGGCCAGTATAGCCTATTTCATTGGCTGCAAAAATATTTATTGTCACATAGAAAGACTTGGCCTTCCTGAGATATGGCAAAAATGAAACACAGTGGAAGATATATTCAAAGAAGTGCTCCGGAATCTCACGAGTGGGGGGATTAATCAGTGCTTATAATTATTTATGGAGATCCCCTGTAGCAAAATCCCTGCTTGATACCCATATTTTCAAGAGCCTTCTTCAGGAATTGTTTTCCGATAAAAGAAGGGGAATATAGTATCATTCTGTACTATTCAATTGGAGCATTTATTATTCAAGACCAAACACAGAGCTAAAGACTAAGGCCCGGATTATGGGTTGCGCAGTGCAGAGGTGCTGAAATTGCTAGGTCCAGCATCACTGATTCTCACTAGTAAACCGAATCACTGATTCTGGACAGTAATTGAGCCTCTGCATCTTGCAATTACAAATGTATGTCCTCGAAATGGGGAATAATATGTAGATGTGGAATTACCGGGTCCTTTTACACATGAGGATTCTCCATTCCGGGTTGAATTTCACTCCCATTTTCCAGTTACTTCTTTTACTGGAAAAGGAGGAGAGGGTGTGAGGGAACAGTGGAAGCTGTAGACAGGCATGGGTGGTCATTCCATGTTCTGCCATTGCTGTAAGAGGAGGTCAGGCTGGGCTGGGCTGTGTATGCAGCCTCTGCCCGATATGCATGTGATTTTAACAGACAGAGTTTCTGACTTCTTAAATCAGTCTAGATTTCTCTAGCCCGGAAATTATAGTGTTGGAACACCAGGGCATTGTGTATGTGATCGTACACAGATGTTCCCATCAGGAATACCTCTGTGCCTGATTCATAAATGGGGCTTAAGTAGCAACTACAGTATTATACATGGGCCTTATGTGCCTTATCTGTCATCATATATAAATATGATATCTATCCTGTGAAATGGATGTTGCTGCATCTTCACAAAATTCACTAATTCCCTTTATCTGAGTCAAAGTTACTATAAGTGAATGATTCATCACACTTGTAATCAACAGTGAGTTTTGTAGATTTGCTACCACATAAGAATATGTAGCCATCAATGTGTGATCCTAGGTCTTGGGAACCTCATGTAGATTTGTGTAATGATTAACTGAACGTATAAACATCAGGGCTTAAGGCAAGGACACCTTAGAGAATATATGGCCATAGAACTAACATCATCTGGAGTGTGAGCCCCAAAAGGTGGATCTCTGCTCTTTATGAAGGTAGAAGAAGAAACTCCCATGCACTATAGTGGAACTATTCCTGAAGATTCCGGAGACCTATCTCTCTAGAGGGTGTCCTTCTGGAGGATCTGGAGAAGGTGGCATGTTGAAAGTGCTCAACAACCAGAGCACCTGAGTAAGAAAACATCAGCAATGGAAACCCTGGAACAAAATGAGACTGGTTCATTATGAACATGCTAAAGCTAATGAAGTCTGTAGGTGCTCATTAGATGCGGCATGGAAGCCAGGAAAAAGGGTGGGAAAATGAGTATACCAGACCTGCCTCCTAGCATCCAAGACCTGCACAGGATTGTTAGAAACCATAACACAACAGCATTCTCAGGCTTAATATTTCAATACAGAGATCTTTGGAGAAATGTGATAATTGCAGCTAACCGGTGGCCTGCTACTTAGACATATACTGAGTGCACCTAAGAAAACACAGCTGAGAGCATCACTCTTCACCCCGACCAATGATACAGGTGTGTCTTGCGAAGAGAAGGAAATGAAGGCTTTTACTAACATTTTTGGTTAGATCCTACTCAAATAGTTGTGAGAGACCTCATTCCAAAATCTTTTAATGGATTTGTCATAATTTGAAAACAACTGGTAATAAAGAATTAGTAGGACCCTGACAAAGGAAAACAGCTAATTTAGTAGCATGCACTGTATATTGGTGATTAGTGTTAATATTCAATGACCAGTTCTTTGCCTCCACAGGTTTAAGGCAAGGGGTTCTCTAACCAGCCAGGATTAGTAGCCAGAACAGATCAGGCACTGTTGGGGGTCCTAAAACTGGCTGGTGGGCCCTGCTAAATAAGTGCAGAAACCTGCATTGCTTTAAGAATGGTCACTCATTTCTGCACCTTCAGCAGGCCACTTGCATGTGAGTATTCAGATGCTTATGTACATATGCAGAGGCCTTGGACAAAGTGAGAGTTAACTACTTTATTTTTAGAGAGACCAAGAGGTGATAAACTGCGGTGCAACACTGAGGCAAAGCACCCCAAAGCCTTTTCTATACCACATCTTACAAACCAGACCATGGTACCGCAAATTTTACAAATGGTGTTTTATTCCAATGGCACAATACATCAAACCTTGATAGAGTAATTTATACCAAATTTTACAAACCATATTACGATGCACCTCACATGCCGTGGCACACCACGCAAACCTTGGCACACCGTGTTTTGCAAACCGTGGTATAGTATACACCTTACAAACCTATGAGAGCATCCAAGTTACAAATGGTGGCACTATGCTTATTAAATACCATATCACTATTCATTTTACCAGCCATGGCACGTTGAAGGAACAAGTCACTAACCTGTAACTACAGTTCTCCAGCATTGGCATCTTTCATAGATCCAGAGGCTTTAATCATGTGCTGTCATTGAGCTGGGACTACCTACTTGACAACATCAATGATTCAATTATCCAAATTTATGGAAGATCCAATGGTATAGGAGCTCAGAAACCATAGTAGACTGTGCACCTTTTAAATCATTGTCACAGCGCCTATTTTAAAATGTGGTACAGTGAATTCTGCAAATCATACCACAGTACTTACAAACCAACTGCCATGCAAGTTTCACAAATAGTGGCAAAGCACATCTTATTTCTTGAACACACTCACCGAGTAATTCATACAGGAGGTTGAGGATTTCCTTCCAGGCTGGTCCGGCTTCATCACCAGCAACCTCTGCAAAGTGAGCAGCACTGCTGTAAACATTAAGGCGGTCGATGCAGTTCAACACCAGGGCCAGCATCCCCTGCAAATATACCAGAGAGAAGGCATGTTGTAAGAAAGTCAATTCTTTTGGGATGCAGCAAAATGAGGGGTTTGGAATTCCCTAGCTACTTCTATGGACATTTCTGCATCATCATTAATAGTCTGGTTTATCAGTATGACGTACACTCAGACATACAAAATGCTAGGTTGGTAGTGTTCACCTTACCCAAAGAGATCAAGTACTGATTTGCCCTAGGCAAGGATATTAACCACTCTTTCTCAGACTTCTCATGTGATTTTAAACTGGGGTTACAGCGTATCACTTTCAGAGTCTTTATTCACTCCTGCAATTGCACCACCTCGGCGATAGATAGATGTTGGGCAGGAACCTGTGATACCACCTAGAAGGAAGACACGCTGACAGTGTGGTGCATGATAGTCATGTAAAGTCACTGCTTTTTGCAGATTGCCTTCTGTATAATGCTCACACAAATTTGTACCAGGCATATCTTTCCTCAATGGCTGCCCACTGCCTTCATCAATGAAGTAAGATACGTATCTATAACAATAGTTCTCCAGCATTAGTAACTTTCATAGATTCACAATCTTAAAAACTCCATCTCATCAGGCTCGGATCTCTCATCCTTATATAATTAAATAGTAGTTTATCTATGTGTCAATACATGTATATGAGCCTCTAAAGCAGGGGAGGAGTGTGGGTTACGTGTGAATCACTGGAAGATACCAAATTAAGGAGAACTATAGTTAAAGGGATAGTAACTTCTTTTCTTCTCCAGCATAGTGCCCTTTGTAGATTCATATGGTTGAATACAGATTAGCTAAGTGTGAGAAATTGGGTTACTGGATGTGGGGTTGTGGGGGTTGAAACACTACACACACAGGAACTGCAATCCATGTCAAGGTGAAGCCACAAGCAACCCCAAATTAACCTGTGCTAAACCCTCTGGTAGCTTGGCACAGAGCAGTCAGGCTTAACTTAGAGGTAATGTGTAAAGTATTTATCTAGCACTTCAAACAGTAATAAAGTGAAAACACACCAATTTAGGAAAAATAGAGTACATTTTAATAAGTAAATCAAGACCAGAACAACAAAAATCTACTCAGAAGAATCAGAGATATGCAAGTTGAAAGATTTCAATAAAAATAGTGCCAAAGAGCCCAAATCGTCAACTGTGGATATCTGGTCGCTAGACAGGGACAAAGTTACAAGTAGAGGCTGACCACAATGGAGCGCAGGACGGCTACAGGGACCCAGCTAGGCCCGCTGAACAAGAGCACCTTAAATCCTGGTTGCGTAAGATTGCAGAGTACCACATCGAGGATGCGGAGTGCAGTTGAGGTGATGTGTCTGTTCCAAGGAACTGCAAGGCAGCTGTGCGAGATCCTGTATCATCACTAAGGATCCCATTGACGAGGGCTTGGACTTTTGAGGGCCTGCATTGTGCAACGGCAGCTCCGATGGGGCTGTGATGCAAAGACCTTCCGTCAGGAGGGACCAAGCAGCAGAGGGGATGCATCAGTTCTGCTGGCTCCACAGATGGCATGGCAGAGCAACTTCCAAAGGTCCAGGACTGGTGTGGCACCACTTGGCAGGGTAGGACTGACAGAAGAAAAAAGTCCATGTGCTGGATTTAAGGTTGTTGGAACCTTCTGTCCCCGATGTAATAGTCAGGAGACCAGCAAAATAGCCCTTGGAGTCACTCTGGGGTCCACTGATGCAGGTTCAGTCCTTCTCACCCAGGTTAGAGGGCAACAGGTCAGTACAGCAGGGCAGTAGTTCTTCAGAGCAGCAGTGCAGCAAAGTGGCAGTCCTTTCAGCAGCACAGCAGTCCTTCTACCTGCCAGAATCCACAGCTCCAGAAGTGCACTGAAGAGTTGCGGTCTGAAGTCCTATATTTATATTTGGTGTTCACTTTGAAGAGGACAAAGCTTCTAGAGGGTTCCACCACCCCGGAGGAGTCAGGCATCCCATTCCTCCCTTTCCTGGCCCCAGCTCATCTAGGGTCATAATAGACCAGTGGCAATCCTTTTGTGAGAGTGCTCAGGTAGTGCCTTTGTGATGTGCAAGTGTGGTAGGTGACAGCTCCTACCCCTCATTAAAACAGAGTGGTCCATCCTGCCAACACTTATCTTCCCTTTTTCCCACTGTCTATGAGTAATACACAACGACCAGCTGCCAGCTACACCTAGTCATGTGACCCAAGATTAGCCAGCAGACACCAAATGGTTGGGACAAAAACATGGCAACTTTCTAAAAGTGTAATTTTCAGAATTATGATTAAAAATCCGACTTTACCATTAAATAGGGCTTTTAATTACAATTCTGTAGAGACCAAACTCGATCTGTCTACCTGTTCCCAATTGGAAGTTACAGCTTATTTAATGTAATAAGGTAACTCAAATGTTATCCTATGGGAGAGGTAGGCCTTGCAGTAGTGAAAAATTAATTTAAGAGTTTTTCACTACAAGGATATATTAAAGAAGTACATGTCCTCCTTTTTAAATACATTGCACTCTGCCCTCTGGGTAGTTCAGGGCCTACTCTAAGGATGACATATGTATTAAAAAGGAAGGTTTAGGCCTGGCAAAAGGTTTATTTTACCAGGTCAAAATGGCAGTTTTAAAACTGCACACCCAGGCTGCGATGACAGGCCTGAGACAGGTTTGAAGGGTTACTTAAGCGGGTGGCACAATAAGTGCGCAGGGCCACTAGTAGCATTTAATTTACAGGCTCTGGGTACATGTAGTACCACTTTACTAGAGACTTACAAGTACATTAAATGTGCCACTTGGGTGTAAACCATTTCTACCAAGGAGCACAGTACTTTAGTACTGCTTAGCGGTGGTAAAGTGTGCTGAGCCCTAAAGGCAATAAAAAGCGGAGTAAGCAACATAGTAGGATTGAAGGCAGAACTTTAGGGGAGAAACATGACAAGGGTGCCAGGTATAACACTAACTAGTTCTGTGGGAGGCTGGTTTAGTATATGCTGCACACTTATTTAAGTGACACACCTTGCACTAATCCAGGCAATCCTTATGGGGATTTTAGTGGTCTTTGGTAACTTTTGAAAGCTCTCAAAGTGGTGGCTGTGGAGAGCAGCCTTCAGGTTTATATTGCAAGAGTGTTAAGCAGCTTATTTTACCAGTTTAATCATGTAGTGTAGTTTGAATGGGAAAAAAACACAGTGTGTGTATATAAGAATATGTCTATTTATTACACAACACTCACAAACACATTGGTATATCTCCTACCCAGAGATATCAACACAAATACACAACAATACTTCTATTGCAAAAAAGGTAAATACGTAGCAAATGCAGTGGTCTCCAGGGGGAGACCAAACTATATACTAAGAAAGTGGAATGCAAACTGTGACTAAAGCTGGGACTTGGACCAGGAGACTCATAGGAGCTGGGGACATAAGGAACCACTCATGGTAAGTACCTAGGAACTCCGTGGAGGCTATGTGCAGAGTGGAAACACAGCTGTGTGTCCAATAGAAGTCATCAGGGAAGTTGCAGTTTTTAAGAAGAAGGACCCTTCCCAGTAGACCCTGAAGAAGCCCTGTGGAAGACAGAAGGTTGGTGAATCACCCCACCAGTGTATACCCCAGGAACCAGGATACCTACACCGGGGAAGCTATGTGCATGCAAAGTGACGTCAGAAACCGCCATAGACTACAACGGAGGACTTCAGAAAAGTTGCCGCTGGAGAAGACTGTGCCAGAGTCCGGTGGAATCCAAGGATGGATTCTTGAAGTGAAGAGCCTGGACAGAGGGTAGGATACTCCCATATCCTTTGTCCAGTTTTGCGCCAGAGCAGGAGCCAACGGCTCCCCTGAACTGGTTCAAACTGGAATATGCAAGGAGGGCACCAAATTTGCCCTTCAAAGCAGTCTGGTGGCGCTAGTAAGCGTCCCCATGCCAGTTTAATACACTAAGTCCTGTCTGGGAGATGGTCACACTTCCCTGTAACAAGAAACCTATTGTTCTACCTTCCCCTGTTTGAGCTTGGCTCAGCAGCAGGAGGGCACAAGTGCATCTGTGGTCATCAGCAGCACTAGATTGCTGTCAGATGCTACAAGGCTGTAACCGGGAGTACAGGGGGGTACCCCAAGGGAGCCCCCCAGTATATGGGATCATACTTCCAACACTGGAATCAGAGTTGGGGTATGATTCTAACATGTTTGTTACCCAACATGACCTGGGCAGCCACTATATAGTTAGACATCTCATAATCACTATTTGTATTAAAATGGCTGACCGCACTTACAAAGCCTGGAGAATCGACTCCAGAGTTTGTAAGAGTGTCCTGCTCATGCAGAGGCACCCTCATACTTTTAACCAAACACACTGCCTTCAGGACTGAAAGGGCTGCCATAGGGGTGATTTAAAGTTTTTAAGTGCAGTGACCTCAGATTCAGACTTATATCTGTCGTGAGGGGTGCAAGCAGCAACTCACACAGGCTGCAATGGCAGGCTTGTAGTCACAGTTTAAGTGGTCTCTTATGGGTGGCACAATACATGCTGCAGCCCAAGGGAGACTCCTGGTGTAACTATGCCCTGGGGACCTTAGTTCCATTTACTAGGGACTTACAAGGGTACACCAGTAGCGAATTGTGGAGGTACAGAAGTACTTACCAGAGTCAATTTATGGTGAAAGCACAGTGATTGGGGTCCTGATTAGCAGGATCCCAGTCAGACTAGTCAAAAACATACGGACACCAAGCAAAAAGTGAGGGTAACCATGGAAGCAGATCCTACAAGCTCATAATTTAGTGGAAGGCAAGAAAATGCTTACCTTCAGCAAATAACTTTCTCAAAGCCACTTGTCCCACTATTATCTCTTCTCTTGATTGTAAATACAGGCAGTAGTGGTAGGAGAAAGAGTGGGTGGAACTGCAGATGTCCTTTAGGGCTATTCTTGCAAATAGTGCTGTAGCGCGACCTCTCTTGTGGAATGAGCCCTAATTTGTGGTGGGACTCACAACGTGTTGCATTCAATCTGCACATAGGTAACAGGAGTAAAGAAGACAAGCTAAAGAAGATCGCCTCATACTCCTAAGAGTGATATGACCATGATATAAATCAGTGGCAACCATTAGTATCCACCCCTTGGTCTCCGGAAACAATCCGTCCATGGTTCTACAATGTATCATGGTAGTCCCCATCTCGGGGAGCCTTGTCTCACATCGGGTTAGTCAGCCGATCCCCCGTGTCTTAAAATAGGCCATGGTGGGCCTGCCGAAGCCCCCCACCTTAAAGCACAAGTTACCTACCTTTGATAACGATGCATCTGTAAGAGACATACATTAGTTATAGATTCTTTACCTTAGAATTACCCCCAGGCGTCAGACTGGATGCAGAGAATTTTTTCTGTAGCAGTACACCTGCGTGTCAGTAGGTGGCGTCGGTCGACTCTGCGTCCATCGTCGGAGCCCCTGCACACTGACGTTAGTTCTGACACAAGCCAGAAGCGCAGAGCCATGCAAGACACTGACCATTGGTGCACAAAACTAGGGCCCTGGAATGGAGTCCCTATCCCTAGAAGTCAGTTCGCAGAACGGGGAGGATGGGTGGGGTGGTAAGGAATCTATAACTAATGTATGTCTCTTACAGATACATTGTTACCGAAGGTAAGTAACTTGTTCATCTGAAAGAGACCATTAGTTATAGATTCCATACCTTAGAATAGATACCCCAGCAATGCCAACCCCGGAGGTGGGTCTGCAAACTAAGTTCACATCTCCAGACTTGGCTTTCCAGGCAGTAATGTTTTGTGAATGTGTGCAGGGATGCCAACGTAGCTGCCTGACAGATGTCAAGCAACGGAACTCCATGTCCCAAAGCAGTAGAGGCTGCCATCGCCCTGGTAGATTGGGCGAGCAGTCCTACTAGAGGTTCGTTTTTCACTAAAGAATAACATGGTGTTGATGCATAGGACAACCCGAAGTTTCTTGGCACCCACATCTCCCACGAAAAGTCCACAGGAAAATCTTTAGTGCGGTCAAGGTAGAAGGACAGCATGCGTTTTGGGTCCAGACGGTGGAGTCTCTCCTCCTCTTTGGAAGGGTGTGGAGGCAGGAAGAAGGTGGGCAATATGATGGTCTGACCTATCTGGAAAGAGGTAACCACTTTTGGCAGAAAAGATGGCCTAGTGCGAAGGACCACTTTCTCCGGATGAACTGCAAGAAAAGGAGGCTTGGAGGAAAGAGCCTGAAGCTCACCCACTCTGCGAGCAAACGTGATGGCAAGCAGGAAAGCGGTCTTCAAGGTAAGAAGACGGAGAGGACAATTATGTAGTGGCTCGAAGGGAGCACACATAAGCAAAGTAAGAACTAGATTCCCACTGGGGCATTATGAAAAGAAAGGGAGGAAAGAGATGAGTAATGCCCTTTAGTAAACTATTTACAATCGGAGACTTGAAAAGAGAAGGTTGATCAGGAAGGTGCAGAAAGGCAGAGATGGCTGAAAGGAAGCCTCTAAGAGTGCCCAGAGCAGAGCCCTGCTAGGCCAAAGATAGAATGAAGAGGAGAACCTCTGAAAGAGGGGCAGAAAGGGGATCCACAGCCTTTGCTGTGCACCATACCACAAATTTGTTCCATCTACAGGCGTATACCATTTTAGTGGAGGCACACCTGGCTGCCAAGATGACATTACAGACTTCGGGAGGAAGATCGGAAGCTGTCAACTGTCGCCACTCAATCTCCACACAAGGAGGAGGAGGCTGGACAGGTTCGGGTGGAGGACCGTCCCCTGCTGCTGTTTCAGAAGATCCTCTCGAAAAGGCAGTCTGATCGGAGGATCAACGGCCATGCTCAAGAGCTCTGAGTACCAGACTCTTCGTGCCCAGTCCGAAGCCACAAGAATGACTTGGGCCCGGCTGCGCTTGATCTTATTCAGCACTGTGGGCAGAAGTGGTACAGGTGGAAAGGCAAACAGAAGGCCGCAACTCCACTCACGACAAAAAGCATCACCGCACGAGTACCGCCTTGGAAACTCCAACACGCAGAACTGCTGACATTGTGCGTTCTCTTCAGTGGCGAACAGATCTAATCAAGGCTTTCCCTACTGCCGAAAGAGATCTTGCACAACCTCTGAGTGAAGACGCCATTCGTGATCCATAATGCACCGGTGGCTGAGTTTGTCTGCCCTGGCGTTCAGGGAACCTGCCAGGTGTTGAACCGCTAGGGATATGCCCTGATGTTCCAGCCATGTCCAAAGGCAAAGAGCCTCTTAACATGGGGTCCACGACTCCAACCCACCCTGTTTGTTGCAGTACCACATGGCGGTGGGTTTGTCTGTGAACACCTGCACTACTCTTCCTCTGACATAAGGAAGGAATGCCTTAAGGGTAAGACGGATAGCCCGGATCTCCAATAGGTTGATGTGAAGACCAGACTTCACCGGAGACCAGAGACCCCTGATCTCCACCTCTCCCATGTGGTCACCCCATTCCAGGAGAAACACATCCGTCACTATTGTGAACTCTGGTTGGGAAAGGGATCTGCCGCTGCCGCAATTCTGGTTCATGAGCGACAACTGCAAATTGACGTGCAGTCCTCTCTGAGATCTGGACGACATCGGAAACATTCCCCTGATGCTGCGTCCACTGGAACGTCAGGTCCCAATGCAGAGCCCGCATATGCCACCTGGCATGATCCACCAGCAGGATGCAGGAGGCCATGAGGCCCAGCTGCCTCAGGGTCATTCTCACCGAAATCCGGCAAAGAGGCTGAAACAGCGCTGTATCCAGAACTGCTCTAATGAAAAGGAGGTTCTGAGAGGGAACCAGGTGTGACTTCGGCACGTTGATAGTGAACCCCCATCGAGTGCAGGAGGTCCATCGTAGTCTGGAGGTAGGAAACGGCAGCCTGGGACGAGCTCGACTTCAACAGCCAGTCGTCAAGATAAGGGGACTGGAAACCCTGATCTGCGCTGATGAGCAGCGACCACTGCCATCACTTTCGTGAACACCCGCGGGGCACTGGTAAGGCCAAAGCGGAGCACAGAGAACTGAAAATGGCCTAATGTGAACCGTAGGTAATGCCTGTGGGCTGGCAGGAATGGGATGTGGAAATAGGCGTCCTGCAAGTCAAACACTACCATCCAGTCTCTGGGATTGAGGGCAGACAGGACCTGAGCCAACGTGAGCATTTCGAGCTTCTCTTTCCGGAGAATGTGGTTGAGGGCCCTGAGGTCTAAGATAGGATGCAGGCCTTTGTCCTTCTTGGGTACCAGAAAGTAGTGGGAGTAACAACCACAGCCTACTTCTGGCACAGGGACCCTTTCCATAGCTCCTTTGGCCAAGAGCTGCAACTTCCTGGCGAGAAGGGCCAAGTGATCCTCCAGTATGCAATGGAGTGCTGGTAGCATGGAGGGAGGGGTAGTCTTGAAGGTGAGGGAATAGCCCCTTCGGACGATCTGCAAAACCCATCTATCTGACGTGATGTTTTGCCAGTGGGGAGGTGATGGCGAATCCTGCTGCTCACTGGCTTCTGGTGGCCCTGACCAGGAGGATTTGGAGGCTGCTGCAGGGGGGCATGGGTCTACTGGCTCGCCCGCTGGCCCCCAGACCCGTGTCGCTGGTTCCCACGTCCGCCTCCACGCAGAGTCTGGGTAGCTTGCGCGACCGTGTGGCCAGATTGGGTGGAACATGGTGGGGCACCCCTTCCGTAGCTACGAAAGGGGTGAAAGGCGGACTACGTGGGGCAAGAGGTTGCAGCAAGGCACAAGGATCTGGCCGTAGCCCAAGAATCCTTGAAGCGCTTGAATGCTGAGTTTGCCATGTCACCCAACAGGCGACGGCCATCAAAGAGCATGTTCAAAAGGGTGGATTGGACATCCCTAGAGAAACCAGACATCCTCAGCCAGGCGTAGCACCTCAAGGCTACTGATGTGGAAACCATTCTGCCCAGAGAGTCGGAGGTATGCAGCCCACACACCGAATGGTGAACTTAGATGCATCTCGACACTCTGCCACTTTGTGGGTAGGAATGGCCCGGGCCCCCTTCGGGCACTGTGGCAGTACTTGCGCTCACCGACCACAGCGCTAAGCTGGCGGAAAAAAAACATCTTCTTCCCAAGTTGGTCCGACTTCTTGGATTCCATACTGGGGGAGGGAGCAGTAGGGAATGCACCCTTAGAAGGCGAGGCTTGGACCACCAAGCTCTCGGGGGTAGAGTGTTGGTAGAGGAAGAGTAGGTCACCCAGGGCCGGGCGATGGTGTCGGTCAATCATCCTGTCCACAGGAGTACCTGTGCTGGGCTTGGACCAAGTGCCCAGAAGGGTGTTGGTGAGGTCTTCATTAAAAGGCAGCAGGCGCACCGAAGAGCCGCTCCGGTTGAAGTACCTCTGTCAGGAGGTTTTTCCTGACTGGCACCGTAGAAAGCTCCAGGTCCAAGGCCTCAGCCGCCCTACGCAACACCACTGTGTACGAAGCTCCCTCGTCCGTAGCCATGGTAGGGGGGGGGAGAGCATGCCAAGGTCTGGGGAGGTATCCAAACCACTGGCATCACCCAGTTCCTCTCGCCCTTCCGGCTCTTCAAGCTGGTCAGCTAAAGGGTCTACAGACCCCTCCCAGTCCTCCTGACCCTCCCCTGGCTGCCACTCAGGGTGATAGGGAACACACGGAATGAACAGCGGTACAAAAGTACCCTCCGGCACCAGTACCGGCGTCGAGTGATGTTAAGTCTGACGCCATGTCCAAGTCGGGGGTGAGGGCTGGGGTCGACAACAGTTGGGGGCAGAACCGGCATCGGGGAAATCGTCACTGAAATCACCTCCTGGGAAGGTACTGTGAGGACGACTGGCGTCGATCCGGATCCAGGCCTGCCGCTCTCCGGTGCCAGAGTCATGCTGCCCAAAAATGCTATGAAGCGCTTCGTAAAAAGCTAGAAGCTGGGCAGGGGAAGCTCCGGGAAAGGGAGGGAATTGCGGAGCCGTTCCAGAAGCGAGCTCCAAAGACAGAGCCAGAGAGCGACGATGCTCTGGGTCCCGCGTCGCGTCAGCCGACAGACGGGGAGAAGGCGAAGAGCGATGATGCTTCTTCACCTTCTTCTTGTGCTTTGACTTACCAGAGGAGTGCGAAGACTTTGATGATGAGTGGTGGGAGCTCCACGACTAGTCCCGAGACCTTCCTCTCGACTGGGTCCTCAAACGGCGGGGAGCGGACTGACGGGCCTCAAAGAGCTTTCGGGATTGCTCTGCAAAGACTTCGGATTCATGGCCCGGCAGTCGGAGCACGACTTCGGGTCTTGGTCACGCTCCAGGCACCAAAGGCACACGAGGTGAGGATCCGTGATGGACATAAATTTTCTCCGATCTGCGCTGGCTGACATGGAAAAAGAAAGAACTGATGTCAGCGTGCAGGGGCGTAGACGCCACAACGTCATCCCGGCGACCACGATGCCGACGATGGACGCGGAGTCAACAGATGCCACCTACCGACGTGAAGGGGTACTGCTACAGAAAAAATTCTCCGGATACAGTCTGACTCCTGGGGATAATTCTGAGGTAAGGACTCTATAACTAATGGTCTCTTTCAGATCAAAAAATGTGGGCAGCCCCTGGCCATGTATACTAGGGGTGGGCGGAATTCGCGTAATCGCATTATGCAAATCTCTGCGAAACGGTAAAAAATCTCTGCGAACACGCAGAAATTCCGCGAACACGCGGAATTGCTTGTTCGCGATATTTTTTTCCTGTTCGCGATCGCTGTTTGCATGCTCGGGGTGAAATATCTCGCGAACACGCATATTGAGAACACGAACAAGCAAAAAATTTCGCGAAGTCGCGGAACGCAGATTTTTGGGCAATTTCGCGTTCTCCGCGGAACGCAAAATTACCCAAATTCCGCAAATTCCGCGAACGGAACGGAACGGAATTTACCGCCCAGGCCTAATGTATACCACTCTTTCTGCCTAGATACATTTAGCAATGTCTTGTTTCGCACAACAAAGCCTCAAGGTACAAAATAGGGGCTGTTTCCTAGGCAAGTCTACATCACCAGGGATGCCCAATATTGAGGAACCGGGGGTGCAAGGGACCAATGCTCCCAAATTGGACACTAATTCCGATGTCTCTGCCTTCCAATATGGTTGTATGCAGGGACAATCCCAGAGCGTGTGGAATTATGAGCACGATCCTCCCCACATCGTAGGTAGTTGGATGAGTTTGCTCTTCCTATTTTAAACAGTGTCAGTGATGATAAATTCTATATAGGGACCTTAAGTTGTATGAGTCTCAGGCTCGATGTTATCACTACTTCCCTAGGGTGCATCAGGGCTGCCTCCCAGACCACATCATCCAAGGGGCAACATCTATCTCCCACTTAGTTCTGAGGGAATTAAGTTTGTCTGGTCTGTTATCGATCAGGAAGGAAAAGGTAAGGGAGATAGCCTTGTAAATCAATTCCTCTGAGAGTATCCTGCCCTCCAAGGGACTATTTTCCTCCAGAGCTGCCCATGGGAGATTCTCTGCATGTAGAGCATGGCAGATTTGTAGGTATTTAAGATGTTGAGCGTTGTGCAGATCAGACTCCTGCTGTAGTTCATTAAAAGACTTTATATCATTATATCTTCCCCATCTGCTATATCCACCAGGGTAATACCAGTGAAGTCCAAGGCTGTCATTCCTGTCAGGCTCCTCAGCTCAGGTAATCGGTCTCCCACCCACAGGGGAGTCTTTCTAGATAATTAGTATTTCCAGCCTACATAGGAGGTAGCCTTATCCCACACCACCTGAGGGGACTTCGTCGGTTCCAGCAGGGGGTCTCAGCAGGATACACAATAAGTAAAATGTATATGAGATTTCCATCAGCTGCCTCTCTACACTCGTTGCTGGATCCTCCCTTGGCACACAGCCCCATTTTTTAACCATGTATAGGGGAGTGGCCCAATAGTACAGGAAGTGCCAGCATCATGGTGGGGAACTTAACTTTTGTACTAAGAAGGGAGATTGACCTATAAGCGGCACATTGTTTCAGGGATTCCCCCTGTGCAGGTACAACCACAATGGTCACCTTAAACAAATCAGGTGGAAACTACCCCCTCTGTCCCGCCTCTGCCAGCATCGCCAGGATATGAGTTCTCCCCGTTTGCATGAGACATCCTGCTTCCTCCAGTTCCGTGATGGAGAAGAGCTGTTCTAGGGTTTAGGGGTCCTGCAAGCACAAGCTTGGAAGGCGTAGTTCTGCCAAAAATGCTGCCACGTCTGCCCTGGACACCCTGTTCGGCTCCCTTTATAAAGCTTCATAATAGTATGCAGAACCCTGTACAATTTTGCCATCTGTGGAGAGGCTTGTGCCTTCTGGAGCTTCCAGTTCCCCCCACCCACCTATTCACCATGCTAACCGACAAGCGTCTTTGTCTCCCACTTCGTTAAATTTGTGTTGGGTTGCCAGGAAGTGCTGCTTTACCAAGTCATGGGTAAGGGAGTGATATTCCTTACTAAGGGACTCAAAGCGGAGTCGTGGTCTGGGCTCCAGTAGACTTATAATCCCTTTTTGATCGCCATCAGGCGCTCTCCCCTACTGCGTTTTTTGGGAGAGAGAATATTTTGGACCCTGTTCCTCAGTACCATTTTATATGCCTCCCAGAGAACCACAGATGAGTCTATCATGCTCACATTTTCCTCAAAATAAAGGGAGGAATCCCTACGGAGCATCTTACTCATCATCTCCACGTCTTGGAGATACCAACTGTTCAACCTTCAATTAGACACATTTCTCGCCGGAGCTGCACCCAATGTGACTTTAATGGGGGCATGATCTGACATATCCTGGGGTAGGCAATCCATTACGATAGTGGCTGGGTATTCAGCGGTTGGGAAGAAAACATAAATTACCCGGTAAAACAACTTGTGGACCCCCTCTGTTCAGGGAATGCTTTGCCCTCTACACGTCCAATGGAAAGCGTGACAGGGGTTGGGGACACATGTTTGAGATCTCCCTGGAGCGAATCTATTAAGGAAAGTATCCATAACCGGGCAGAAGTCCGTCTCCTCCATATGCCAACCTGCAGGCACCTCTAGTAAGATTCTACCCGGTTCTTCAAGCACAAGTTGTCGAATGCAGTGGGGGGCGGGGTTAGACACTGAGTATCCACAGCGACTGCCTATCTCTAGATCCCAGTACACGTACAAACCTTCCCCAGGGTCCTGCCAGGTTCTCTCCACCCTAAATGGGGGATTCTTCTTTGCTAAGACTCTGACGTCCCTTGATCCCTTGACATGACCTGCATGAGCTGGTATGGTGTATTGGCTCCTACTCAGTAATGCACAATGGTATCCAGCTAGATGACTTTCCAGAAGGAGCATTATATCCAGAGCTTGCTTCTGGATATACTGTGCAACTAACCCCACTTTATCTTATGCAGTAGGCCATTGACGTTCCAGGACAATATAGACAGTTAGTTTGTATCACCCAGAGTAAACCGCCTCATAATTTGTCTGGGGATCAGGGGCTCTCCCCTCCAAATCAGGTGTTACAGAGTCCCTGTCTCCGCAGCCCTCCCCAAATGTCAGGGCCAGTGCAATCACAGTGGTATTCATAACAAAAACCAGTAACCAACCCCAAGAACAACAACATAAACAGTGTTCCGGTATACCACACCCTTCCACAAAGGACAGCCACTTGCCAAGTATACCACACTTTCAGCCTCAAAGGAATCATCTTTTGCCCTGAAACAAAACTCTGCCTCAAAGTAACAACCTATGAGTGGGCCTGGGAGTCTGCTGGCCATTCTCACAATAATATGCATCTCTTTGTGGCACCTCAAGATGTTGCAGGGTCATCCTCCAAGAAGATGTTTCTGAGGTAAAGCTATGGATACTGAGTCAGGCTGTTCCCACCATGTAGCGAACTATCACTGAACTGGTCAGTGCCTTCAGACTGATTGCAACATCAAGGCTCGGGCTCGAATGTAGTCCTGGTCATTGATTCCTCCGTGCAGCCGGGCTCGAAGCCTCTGGGTAGTATACCTCAGAAGGGGAAGACTTTCTTTCTTGTCCTGGTTGTGGGACAGTGAACTGTCGTCCCTGAGTCTACCTCTCCTGCAGGCCCGAGGTGGCAGCAAGATGTTCCAGGAGTCTGCCATGTCAGCTCGGCCATCTCCCAGCTTGTTAGACAGGTGTGGATTCTTTACCACCCATCGCCACACTGCATCTGGGTTGGTGAAGAACAAGGTTGTCCCCTGGAAGATGACCTTCAATTTCGCTGGGTACATAGGCATGTATTTAATATGCATAGCTCTGAGTTTGGCCTTCACAGCTGTAAAAGTAAGTCGCTGTTGTTGCATTTAAGTTGTGGGATGTTATTCTGCTGCAATCTTCTCTCCGCGTCCTCCGCTCGACGTTCTAATTCAAGGGACACATCACAAGCAAAGCAAAGCGGGCCCTCACGGCGACAAAGGAGCCTCCCTCTGTCATACCCCTAGCATAGGGTATAATTGTCATGGGTCCCAGTAGTTCAGGGGATGCCACAAGGGGGTTGTATTCGATGGGGATCCAGCGGGAGCGCTACAAAGTCTCAACCGGCATGCTCAGCTGCAGGCCACGCACTCTCTTTCAGACATCTATTGACATCCAGCAAATGAAGCTTTGTCTCTGCAGTTGTAGATGGCTATGGAAAATAATTAGGCAGGCATACATACATATTCATTCTGATGAAATGATGGGAGAACTTTGCACATAAATTTAGGATTGGTTGGGAGGATAACCTTCTCCTTAAGAAAGAAAAGGTACAGTTCCTGTATTGAAAAAGCCTGAATTTTGTTCACACGTCTGGCTGAGGTCATTGCCAACAGAAAAGTTGGTTTTCCAGGGTAAGTGTTGAATGGACGATTTATGAATTGGCTCAAAGGGTTTCTCATTACTGCTGCTAGAACAGTGTTTGAATCCCAAGCGAAAAGCGGTCTCTTGAATAGTGGAACAATGCAGAAAAGCCCTTTCATGAACTCTAAATCCTTGCTGAAAATAAAGAAGGTGTTTAGAATATTGTAGATAAATGCAGTTTAATGGAAGAATACTTCAGATCAGGCATAGCCAAAAATTTCAAATAAGGAAGAAATGGGAAACATCCTTTATTACAAAGCCAGAATCACGCTGTGCCTTTACAACGCCGGCGATAGAAGGAACACGTCGTTACCACGCATTCTTTTAGCACGGAAGTCTTTACAATGAATTGCTTTAGGGGGCGAATTGGTGGAGTGGTGTTTGATTTTTAAGTCCAACACCTTCCCTACTGTTGTGCAGACTGGAGTTGGAATAGTAAATGATACCATTTCTAAACTCCAGCACCCCCTAAGGCAAGTTGTTGTAACAACTTGAGTTCTAAAGGAATGCGTTGTAAAGACACGTTGGTTTTAATGCCGGCATTGTAAAGGCATGCGTGCTAAACGCATGCAGGATTCCGTCATACAACCAGGAGAAATTGGTGATGTTTCATCATTAATGGTTACAGGTTGTTTGCCTGAGCCCAATTACAAAAAAATAAGTAAATTTGGAAGCACATATTTTAAGCGGGGAAGGAGTTTTAGCTGTCTTCAATATATCCTTACAATCTTCCAGGATATGTAAACCACCAAATTGTAAGTCCTCTGCAGTCAGGCTGCAATATGTCTGGATCCGGATGGGCAATGTATCCCTGATTCCTGGGCTGCAATGTTGGTTCTCTCACAAACTGAATTGGTATGTTCACTAGCCTGTTTCACAATTCTGGAAACCAGTGTTTGCTTGCACCCGTAAGGGGCTATCTCAAGCATTAAACGCTACTCTTTATTTTGCACAATAATTTTGGAATCATCGAGATTGTACAAAGGAATTTTCCATCCCAATTCTACGCACACACACTATCCCTGTGACCCGAGGCAGGGGCACCATCCCACTTTGGACATTGGAAGAAGGACAGACTGAGGGGCCACATCTGTCCTGCAGTCACGCTATTTTGCTATAGGCCTACTGATGGCCTGACGGTTCCCTTTGTCTTTATGACCCGCTCACACTTGGCCTCTCTGTTGTTTCTGTCCATGGCCATGCCAGGATGGATTAGATCCTTGTGATGTTCCATAATTATGAAAAGTACTGCTGTGCCGATAATTATACTGTGACTGCCATCGCTAGCCAATATAATCTTGCCTCTAGTGTAATGATCCTAGAGCACACACTGTCTGAATCAGTTGTTATAGCTTGTAATGCCTCATAGAAGTGTTTGCCAAAAATGTTGTTGCCACTGAATGGCATATCTAGGATCTTTGCTAGACCTTCCAACCCAAAGGTTGTGCTTTTCAACCAGCAATTTATCTGCATTGCGGCAGAGTTGGCAGTCTGCCTAACACGTATAGAGACCATTAAGGCGGCATATGCCTGCTGTCCCTTTTTTAGTATCTCCAAATCTTGTACCTTGTCTTCATTTGACACTTCTCTGTCATTTGAACTGGGGGATAAAAGCCTTGACCAGCCGTGACCTGAAGTATCAATTGTGGCGTACGCACTCTATTGCCTAGAAAGTTAAGGAAGGCAAGTACGTGCTGAATCGAGCTCCTGTGGATCCCCATGACTGCTAACAGCCTGTGCCAGCAGGTGGTTCACAAGACAGTGAGCTGGAGGGGTCAGGTTCAAAACTTTATGAAAACTGCAGACACGTGCCTGTTCACACCGCACGAGACAGCAGGGGCGGAAGAACCCGCCTATTAGTGTATGTCATTGGGCACTGACTCCGACCATCCAGTTTTGATATGTAATGCCACGCCGACGTCAGGTGCATAGTGTTACATTATAGCACTATGCAGACTGAGCTCAGCCAGGGCCCTCAAGCCTGCCGGGAGCAGCGCTCAGTGTGCACAGCCCCTACAACCTCTATAGTGCATTACTGTAGCAGTGCTCCACGTGACAGCTGAGGAGGCACAATTATAATGCATGATACTGCATTTCTGTGCGGTGATGCGGATCACCTCACTGAAATGCGTTAGTGTACCGTCTGATGCGTGGTACTTGGCAGGGATGTACAAATGTGCTGAGGGAGCATATTAGAATAAGGCCAATCTTTCTCCTGCAATGTAACCATCTTAAAAGATTATTCTGATGATGGTACTTTGAAAAGGATCTTATAATGGTGACAGAAAATGTCGATATGTTCCTTACCTCCTCTTTGAAGAGGTTCTGTCTGTTTTTCAGTGAGCGGAGTTTGTTCTGCTTCTCCTCATGCTCAAGCTCTTCTTCAGGAGGCTGGAAATATGCGATCAGGTCCTCAAGTGTTTGGACCACCTCCTCGATAGGCAGGGTGATGTCAAGGGGTGCCGTCTTATTGTTTCCAGTGAGAGAATCCAGATCCCTGAAAGTCACGAAACAAGCCAAAGTATGATGTTATTTTAAAAGGAATTGGTGTCTGCAAAACATGAAATAAATTATTTTTCAAGATCTGTTCCTACATTTTGCCAGCACATCTAAATATGACACATATTACTTGATCCAAAAGCCTTATTTAGGGTTGGGTGGTACCAAAAATGTCTCTGATCCACGGAGGAAGTGTTAAATTAAGAGTAAATTCCACTAGTGATATTTCGTCAATCACAATATCCTCATGGTGAGGGAGACTCCAATGGAATTGGCAATTTCTAAAGAAAGCTGATGATTTCCAGTTACCACCTAACTCCAAGTCAGGCCTTGAATATTCAGAATCATCCTCTATAAGTCCTACCACTACCAATTCTGAATCATGATCACATCAGCATGCTTTTAGCACCCTGTCAATCGTTGTCAGGTACATTTTGGAGGTGCTCTATGAAATATGCCTGGTAAAAAAGGCTTGCAATCTTCAATACCTGCAAATATAAATTATTGCTAATATTTGTAGGTGCAGGTTAGAGGCATCGTTGAGCACTGCCTTACTATCAAACCTAATTACACAGAGCATTTGTAGTAGACTGTTGATTTAGGGACCAGCAGCTCTTTTCATAAATTGCATTTTCATGATACTGTCTGCATCTGTCCAGAGACAGATTTAACTGAACTATCCAGGCATGAAAGGTGCTGGTGTTTAGTGCATCGGTACTGAGAACACAAGGGCTGTACAGGCAAATAGCAGTGTTTGAACAAATGAGCAGAGGATAGTGACACCCACAGCTATCACGCACTTGAACACTTGTCTTTATTTCAGCAAGTGAAGACCACCGGACATACTGGATTCATACCTGGAGGTACGAGTGCTATCAACAGACATACTTATAGTTCTAGACAAGCAATCTAGACAGCTCCTAGAAAGAACTGCTGCTGGATTACAATCATGGGATAGTCCTAAAAACATTATTGTTTGCTCCACAGAAAACTTTGAAAACCAAACTCTTCTTTTCAGATGCAAGATCAACCTAGCTGAGTATTATCTAATGCTCCACCTCCGGAAAAGGATAAAGAGAATTCTCCATGGCTCATGAGATGAATGTAAAAAAACACATTTGTAATGGTGAGGCAACTAAGCTATAGCTGGCTTCACTGGTCCCACTCATTACCAATATCATCAACTTGCCCCTGTCCGCTGAAGTCCCCCTCAACATGCAATAATCCCGTTTTCTCTGGAGAAGCTAAAGAGCAATCCTGAAATTCTGATCATCTCCAGGCCCATCTTGTGTTCAACTGTATGTCCACCTAGACAGCAAATCTACTAACGGCAACTCCTTTCGTCTTTTTACCAAGGGGAGGCCTGCACACTCATTCTAATGCAACTCTCAGCTGTGCTGTGGCCTTAACATGTTGCTTGTACAAAGTGTCTGATTTGCTGGATTTGTGGGGGCCGCCCTGGACTTATTTGCACGCTTTCGTAAAAACCTCAGCCAACAAGCGATGACGTTTCTCAAGGATTAGTCCTCCTTGAGAATCTATTTAAAGCTCCTCCGATTAGTATCTTAGATACCCATCAGAGTGACCATCCCCTTTTTGCAGCCAACACTCAGATATGCTCTAGGACTGCCCCTCCACCCCACCACCCCATCTCCCCAGGGTCAAACTGCTGGGAGCAAGCCCAGCACATCATGAAGCTTAACCAACCCCATTAAAGTGTAGAACTCTATGATCCTACTCCTTTGCCTCTCACAGCAAAAACCGGGGGCCTAATATTTGACAGCAGCTGCTCCTTCACTTACCAAGTTAATAACAAATAAAGATACATGTTCTACCTCTGACAGCTATGCGGTGTACACCCTTTGTTACAGCGTACTCATATATATGGCTAGATAATTGTTGTTGTGATGGCCAGGCTTGATCACAGTAATGCCGTGTTCCCTGGTCTTCCAAAGAAATTGCAAAAAGTGTAGAAACATATGACTGGTCTCATCTTTGGTCAACGACACTGGGATCACATTATTCCACCTCCGAAAACTCCTGTGTTCCTCTCCATAAATGAACACTGTTCATAAATATACGCCTTACCAACATGATACTCCATGGCTGTACCTCAGAATACCTTTCTACAGTCTTTCTGTGGAACCAGACATCTAGGCATCAGGGGACAGTCATTCAAAATAAACTCTTCGTCCGGCAACCAGTTTAAAAAGATTTTTCGTTCATGTGCAGGCCCTTCATTCAGAAGGTCCTTCCTGAAAATTGAGACTCGAAGGAAACTTCCTTAAATTGTACAAGGCACTGACCACCCACCAGATGGCCTATGGTTCGAGGCATACCACTATCCTATGGCCATCTGCTGCCCTGGCATACAGGTACACCAAGACCCATTTGCCATTGCTCGCTTCTCTTGTATGCACATTGTTCTTTTTTTTGTTGCATGTTTATATTGCACGAACTCTGTCTGAAAGTATTGGAGCGCTTTACATGAGCACCAATTACATTACACAAGGACACATTCATTTTTGGTAGGCACAGGGAGATTGAGTGATTTGTCCAGAATCACAGGATGTTGAGCCGATGCAGAGACTCAAACCTGGTTCCCCAGTTTCAAAATCGGCAGCACTGATCGTTAGGCCACATCCTCTCCCAGAAGCTGAAGACTGCCACTGTCTTCCAACAGCCCACTGGAGTACGCACTAAAAGTCTTAGCCCTCTTTACCAATGCTTTATTATCAGGTATTCTCATGGAATATTTACTCAGGATACCTTCCGATTATAGCTATGGTCTCTCTATGTACTGGCTTTAGCCGGCGGAACATTGTCTCCCACGATATAACCCCTTTAGAATGAAGGCATGTGGTTTGCACTTGGTGCACCGTTTCCATCGGAAAGATATACTCATATGTGTGTCTAATAAACCTACAGCCTTGAAAAAGTCATCTAGGACGAAACACATGTCGGCTGTCTTCTAGTGTATAAACAAAGCTGGATCATTGAATTGTCAACAATAAACGGAACTGCTTCCATTTGTAGACCTCTTGAAAGACTCTGGAGTGCTCTGAGTGTTATTGTACCTTCCGATTCTAGTTGGACCTCCAAAATTACTTGGTCAACTGCTTTTTCTGGCACTTTCCAGAGATGGTCAAGAATCTGACAAAAAAGTACAGCAGGGGATATTACTATCTGTGAGAAATGCTGAGGCACAAAACAAAAAAGTATGATCAGACAGTGACCACTTGACTTTCTCATCATGGTCTCAAGAGGTTTGGTACTTTGGTGCTAATTGAGGGACCTATTGCAGTGAAGCCATATGAGGCAACACCTCCTCAGTTACAAGCCCCATATGCTTCCAGTGAGCTTACAAGGAGTAAGGCATTATGGATTTGGTTGAAATCTGCCCCACCTCAAGGTTTACAAGAAGCATTCTATAAGAATCAACTTTAAAGAGTCAGTGAAGCAATACATGCATGATGTGCCAGGTAAGAATTGCAAGTCTGAATCAGGATTCTGAATAGTTTGCATAAGCTACTATAGGTGGCCCTATATGTGGCAGACCTTTGAAGGGGTAGATTACCTGTAGGTTTCCCCTAGTAGAAAGTGAGAATAAAAAGATTATCTATGACTGGCAGTCAGCCTCATTGTCAGTGTCTCTGACATGTGAATGTGATTATTCTACACAGAGAGCAGAGCTTCCTATGTTTCGAAATGGCATCCCTCGAGTGAGGGCAGGTCCTGGGGCATTAGCCCCAGAGGTGCACAGGTAGACATTGAGCTCTCCTGAGCCTCTGGTGGATGATCACCTGAGAGGCCTAGTCACTTATGATTTAGTAGTTCAATTATGGCTTGGTAGTGATGTGGAGAAGTGGATTCAGGTAGAAAAACTGCATTTAAACAACATGTTTAGGCTACCACATATCGTTAACAAGCCAGTCCTGGGTAAGGCCACTTATGTTCTGGGTGCGGCTGGCCACAAAGAGCCTGCCAGAGTGTCTACTGTAGAATTTCTACCCGAGCGGCAGGAAGATCAGCGCGAACGGCAGTTTGCACTGCACTCAGCCCCTTGCGGAACTCTGCTGAGTTTTCTTTTGTCACTTCGCTGAGTTCAGCGTAGTGAAACTCCGCAAACTACAGCCAGGCCTGTCCAGAACATCACAAAACCCTGTTGTTCTCATCAGGGGTTACCACGTGCTACATTTCCCTGCTACTTTTGAGGGACTTGAAAAGAGACGACTCGCATCATAAGCACAAAGCATCGTCTGGTAATAGGGCAAAGGTTGTGCATACATTGCCCTCACCTCCACATCAAGAGGGATCAAAGTTCATACAAAGATATTTTATCAGTACGTGATCAACCCTCTGTAGGAATATGCCAGAAACATGATGTCATTTATGGTGTAGGATTGGCTACATCTGTGTCAATTCCCAGGGATGTCAACATTCCATAGGAACTGATGACATTACTTGCACCAGAGAAAACAGAAAGATACCCATGAGAATAAATGCAAGTAAACTATACCACGAGTGCATTTTTTAACCTGCAATTTTGAAACGTCATGGAGTATTTTCAAAGTAGGCTCGACTGTTAAATCACTGTTACAAACCTTATACCACAGGACCAAAGGCAGTGGCTTCCTTTTACCTTGTTATCTCTGGCTGATAGCTGCTGTCATCAGTATCTTAGACGGCATTAGTGATTGGGAACACAGTCTTCAAAAAGTGATAGACAGAAATGCTTGAATTAGTTCTAACAATTGTATTTCCTCTGAACTGGATTCATTTCTAATATTCTAACTCACTTCTTAGCATATCTGTGTTCAAGTGGACGGGGACCAGCCAAATGCAAATCAGTTTTTGGCCTGCTTAAGAGGAGCATCCGAGCTGAAAGGACCCAGTCATTTGGCATGGGAGCGTAAGCAACTCTTGGAGCGCTTCGGTCTTGTGGGTTCTTATTAAAGAGGTTCAGAGTCCATGTGACTGAGCTAGTAGCAAACTAGTGGATGGAAATGCTTGAATCAATCCTAATCACTAGAGATTGCACCAGACATCATTCCATTATTATCATTTTTAACCCCTTGTTTGCACAAAAGGCTGCCAACAGTAGGAGCAATGCTTGTTCCTATGCCCCTAAAGAGACACCCCACGCAGAACTAGGCCACACCTCACCCACCCTAAATGGAAAAAAGCCACTCCAGACCATTTAGGGCCTTATGGAGATACCACTTTAGCCTTTATGCCACATTATGTTTGGGTATGCCCCTGTATACGTGACTGGGGGTTTATGGTAGGAGAGAATGGGAAGTGAGAAATGTAAAAACATTGGAAGGGAGCATGGGATGTGAAAAGTGCTAGGACAAGTGACTAGTTTAGGGAAAGCGAGTGAGGGATGTGAGCGATGAGGCGACGTGAGCCAGTCATTCAAAGGCTAGTCATGCTCCCGATTCACCTACAGTCCATTCGAACTCTATGGTAGAGCAGTGTGAAAATTCTTTTTGGGGCATATTGCCAATTCCATGTAGCCTTCTTCTTTCTCTTACTTCGTATGAGCCAGTTCTGCAGAGGTACAAACGATCCAAGCAAGGGAACAGGTTAATGAGCAGCATTGAATATGGCACAGTTCCTTTCTTTCTAGTGTCTACACACAATAGTCTACCTGATGAACTGGCCGAACAGGCCGGTGGTGTTACGAATGATCCTTGCAGCTTGCGACTCTTCGTGCTGACAGCGCTGTAGCAGCACACCATCATCCATGTGGCCCTCCAGGTGTAGGATCGCCTGCACAGGTCAAAAGAGAAGGCTGGTTTAGCTTACTGTTCAGATCACAATACAACCAGCAACGAAATAGATGAAGGAACATGAAACAGCTATGAGCACACGTTCGGCACACAGATTCTGAGTATGTATTGTATCTAAAACTGTTCCACTACTTTTGAGCATCAGACACTACTGGACACTCACTCACTTTACTGGACTTTACTTTCGCTACTACCTGGAAATATATGGTTGAAAACTGCATGTTTTACCAGTGAAAGTTATGCACAGAAGGACAAGCCAGTATAATCTGCGAAAAATGTATTTTTTGTCTGCCTAAAGGATTCCCAGTTAAGATAGTGAAAAAGTGTCTCTGGGCCGCCTAGCGGCCTGCAGTCTTGCCAGTGAAGTAGTGTACCTCTGCTGCCTCGAATATCCACAGTTAACTCAGTGAAACTGTGGTGCTGGAGTGCCTACATGTTCTACAGTTAGGTCACTGAAACAGTCCATGTGCGGCCTACATGATATGAACTAATGCCAGAGAGCTTGTGTGCATCTGCTGCATAGAGTATCTGCCGTTAAATCACTGAAACAGTGTCCCCTCTGCTGCCTGCAGGACCCTGGTTAAATCACTGAAATAGTGTCCCTCTGCTGCCCGCAGGACCCGGTTAAGTCACTGAAATAGTGTCCCTCTGCTTCCCGCAGGACCCGGTTAAGTCACTGAAGTAGTTTCCCTCTGCTGCCCGCAGGACCCCGGTTAACTCACTGAAATAGGCAGTGATCTCCTTGGTACTATCGCGCCTCGATTTCTCCAACTCCATCTACCTCGGTCTGCCTGTGTATCTACTTAAGCGCCTCCAAATAGTTCAAAACCAAGCGGCGAGACTGATATTCAAACACCCCAAATGGTTTTCGGCCAGTCCCCTGTTAGCCAAATTGCACTGGCTACCCATCGCCCAACGTGCAGCTTTCAAGACCGGATGTCTGATCTTCAAGGCCTTGCACTGCAGGAGCCCCAGATTCATCAGTCATCTGATTGTCAAACATGCCCGACGCCGCAACCTCCGATCTGTCCACCTTAAACTTCTCACCACCCCAGTCTTCAAACTTAAACGCCAAGGCGGCTGCAGGTTCTCCTACCTAGCCCCGAGCCTCTGGAACTCCTTTCCATTGGACATTAGGATGCAGGATACCTTGATGGGTTTTAGAAAGGCCCTCAAGACCTGGCTGTACTCGCAAATCCACGCTTTGCTCATTCCGCCGCAACATATCACACAATTAGCGCCATGAAACCTCTTGGTGACTGCGCGCTCTATGAGCTCCGATTAACATAACATAACATAACAAATAGTGTCCCTCTGCTGCCCGCAGGACCTCGGTTAAATCACTGAAATAGTGTCCTTCTGCTGCCCACAGGACTCTAGTTAAATCACTGAAATTGTGTCCTCTGCTGTCCGCACGACCCCTGTTATATCGCTGAAATAGAGTCCCTCTGCTGCCAGCAGGACCTCGGTTAAATCACTGAAATAGTGTCCTTCTGCAGCCGCAGGACCCCAGTTAAATCACTGAAATTGTGTCCTCTGCTGTCCGCAGGACCCCTTATATCACTGAAATAGTGTCCCTCTGCTGCCCGCAGGACCCTGGTTAAATCACTGATATAGTTTCCTTCTGCTGCCTGCAGGACCCGGTTAAATCACTGGAATAGTGTCCCTCTGCAGCCTGCAGGACCCCGGTTAAATTACTGAAATAGTGTCCTTCTGCTGCCTGCAGGACCCGGTTGAATCACTGAAATAGTGTCCCTCTGCAGCCCGCAAGACCCCGGTTCAATCACTGAAATAGTGTCCCTCTGCTGCCAGCAGGACCCCGGTTCGATCGCTGTAATAGTGTCCCTCTGCTGCCCGCAGGACCCCGGTTAAATCACTGAAATAGTGTCCTTCTGCTGTCCACAAAACCCCGGTTCAATCACTGAAATAGTGTTCCTCTGCTGCCCGCAGGACCCCGGTTCAATCACTGAAATAGTGTCCCTGTGCTGCCTGCAGGACCCGGTTAAATCACTGAAATAGTATCTCTCTGCTGCCCGCAGGACCCCGGCTAAATCACTGGAATAGTGTCCCTCTGCTGCCTACAAGACCCCAGCTAAATCATTGAAATAGTGTCACTCTGCTGCCCGCAGGACCCCAGTTAAATCACTGAAATAGTGTCCCTCTGCTGCCCGCAGGACCCCAGTTAAATCACTGAAATCGTGTCCCTCTGTTTCCCGCAGGACCCCGGCTAAGTCACTGAAATCGTGTCCCTCTGCTGCCATCAGGACCCTGGCTAAATCACTGAAATCGTGTCCCTCTGCTGCCCACAGGACCCGGTTAAATCACTGAAGTAGTGTCCCCCTCTGCTACCTGCAGGACCCCGTTAAATCACTGAAATAGTGTCCCCTCTGCTGCCTGCAGGACCCCGTTAAATCATTGAAATAGTGTCCCTCTGCTGCCCGCAGGACCCGGTTAAATCACTGAAATAGTGTACCTCTGCTGGCTTCAGGCCCCGGTTAAATCACTGATATAGTGTCCCTCTGCTGCCTGCAGGACCCAGTTAAATCACTGGAATAGTGTCCCTCTGCTGCCTGCAGGACCCCGGTTAAATTATGGAAATAGTGTCCTTCTGCTGCCTGCAGGACCTGGTTATATCACTGAAATAGTGTCCCTCTGCAGCCCGCAAGACCCCGGTTCAATCACTGAAATAGTGTCCCTCTGCTGCCCGCAGGACCCCGGTTCGATCGCTGAAATAGAGCTCCTCTGATTCCCGCAGGTCCCCGGTTCAATCACTGAAATAGTGTCCCTCTGCTGCCCGCAGGACCCCGGTTCAATCACTGAAATAGTGTCCCTCTGCTGCCCGCAGACCCTGGTTAAATCACTGAAATAGTGCCCCTCTGCCGGCCGCAGGACCCTGGTTAAATCACTGATATAGTGTCCCTCTACTGCCCGCAGGACCCCAGTTAAATCACTGAAATAGTGTCCCTCTGCTGCCCGCAGGACCCCGGTTCAATCACTGAAATAGTGTCCCTCTGCTGCCCGCAGGACCCTGGTTAAATCACTGAAATAGTGCCCCTCTGCCGGCCGCAGGACCCTGGTTAAATCACTGATATAGTGTCCTTCTGCTGCCCGCAGGTCCCTGGTTAAATCACTGAAATAGTGTCCTTCTGCTGCCCGCAGGGCCCCAGTTAAATCACTGAAATTGTGTCCTCTGCTGTCCGCAGGACCCCTTATATCACTGAAATAGTGTCCCTATGCTGCCTGCAGGACCCAGTTAAATCACTGAAATAGTATCTCTCTGCTGCCCGCAGGACCCCGGTTAAATCACTGGAATAGTGTCCCTCTGCTGCCTGCAAGACCCCAGCGAAATCACTGAAATAGTGTCACTCTGCCGCCCGCAGGACCCCAGTTAAATCACTGAAATAGTGTCCCTCTGCTGCCCGCAGGACCCTGGTTAAATCACTGAAATCGTGTCCCCCTCTGTTTCCCGCAGGACCCCGGCTAAATCACTGAAATCGTGTCCCTCTGCTGCCCACAGGACCCGGTTAAATCACTGAAGTAGTGTCCCCTCTGCTACCTGCAGGACCCCGTTAAATCACTGAAACAATGTCCCCTCTGCTGCCTGCAGGACCCCGTTAAATCATTGAAATAGTGTCCCTCTGCTGCCCGCAGGACCCGGTTAAATCCCTGATATAGTGTACCTCTGCTGGTTGCAGGACCCCGGTTAAATCACTGATATAGTGTCCCTCTGCTGCCTGCAGGACCCGGATAAATCACTGGAATAGTATCCCTCTGCTGCCCACAGGACCCCGGTTAAATCACTGAAATAGCATCCCTCTGCTGCCCGCAGGACCCCGGTTAAATCACTGAAATAGTGTCCCTCTGCCGGCCGCAGGACCCTGGTTAAATCACTGATATAGTGTCCCTCTGCTGCCCGCAGGACCCCAGTTAAATCACTGAAATAGTGTCCCTCTGCTGCCCGAAAGACCCGGTTAAATCACTGAAATAGTGTCCCTCTGCTGGCCGCAGGACCCTGGTTAAATCACTGATATAGTGTCCCTCTGCTGCCCGCAGGACCCTGGTTAAATCACTGAAATAGTGTCTCTCTGCTGCCTGCAGGACCCCGATGAAATCACTGGAATAGTGTCCCTCTGCTACCCGCAGGACCCTGGTTAAATCACTGATATAGTGTCCCTCTGCTGCCTGTAGGACCCCAGTTAAATCACTGAAATAGTGTCCCTCTGCTGCCCGAAAGACCTGGTTACATCACTGAAATAGTGTCCCTCTGTTGCCTGCAGGACCCCAGTTAAATCACTGAAATAGTGTCCCTCTGCTGCCCGCAGGACCCTGATTAAATCACTGGATTAGTGTCCCTTAGCTGCCCGCAGGGCCCGGGTAAATCACTGAAATAGTGCCCCTCTGCTGCCCGCAGGACCCCATTTAAATCACTGAAATAGTGTACCTCTGCTACCCGCAGGACCCCGGTTAAATCACTGAAATATTGCCCCTTTGCTGCCTGCAGGACCCCGGTTAAATCACTGAAATAGTGTGCCCCTGCTGCCCCTAGGACCCCGGTTAAATCACTGAAATAGTGTCCCTCTGCTGTCCGAAAGACCTGGTTAAATCACTGAAATAGTGTCCTGCTGCCGGCCGCAGAACACTGGTTAAATCACTGATATAGTGTCCCTCTGCTACCCGCAGGACCCTGGTTAAATCACTGAAATAGTGTCTCTCGTCTGCCTGCAGGACCCCGAATAAATCACTGGAATAATGTCCCACTGCTACCCGAAGGACCCTGGTTAAATTACTGATATAGTGTTCCTCTTCTGCCGCAGGACCCCAGTTAAATCACTGAAATAGTGTCCCTCTGCCGGCTGCAGGACCCTGGTTAAATGACTGGAATAGTGTCCCTCTGCTGCCAGCAAGGCCTGGGTTAAATCACTGAAATAGTGTCCCTCTGCTGCCAGCAAGGCCTGGGTTCAATCACTGAAATAGTGTCCCTCTGCTGCCCGCAGGACCCCGCTTAAATCACTGAAATAGAGCCCCTCTGCTGCCTGCAAGATCCACAGTTAACTCACTAAATATTGTCCTGTAGTTCCTAGATGATCTGCAGATTGCCTCTCTGCTGCCTAGGCGATTCACATTTAAGTCAGTGGAATAGCGTGTCTCTGTTGCCTGGACAATTTGTAGGTAAGTCAGTGAAATGATGCCCCTTTACCGCTGCAGCATCTGAAGTTAAGTCAGTGAAACAATGTGCCTCTACTGCGTACAGTATCTACAGTTAAGGAGGTGACAAAGTGTGCCTGTGCTGCTTAGAGGATCCGCAGTTAAGTGACTGAAACAGTGTCCCTTTGCTGCCTGGAGGAGCCACTGTTAAGTCACTGATATAGAGTGCCTCTGCTGCCTGCAGGATCCACAGTTAAGTCACTGATATAGAGTGCCTCTGCTGCCTGCAGGTTCCCCAGCTAAGTCACTGATATAGAGTGCCGCTGCTGCCTGCAGGTTCCACAGCTAAGTCACTGATATAGAGTGCCTCTGCTGCCTGCAGGATCCACAGTTAAGTCACTGATATAGAGTGCCTCTGCTGCCTGCAGGTTCCCCAGCTAAGTCACTGATATAGAGTGCCTCTGTTGCCTGAAGAATCCACAGTTAAGTCACTGATATAGAGTGCCTCTGGTGCCTGAAGAATCCACAGTTAAGTCACTGATATAGAGTGCCTCTGCTGCCTGCAGGATCCACAGTTAAGTCACTGATATAGAGTGCCACTGCTGCATGAAGAATCCACAGTTAAGTCACTGATATAGAGTGCCTCTGCTGCCTGCAGGATCCACAGTTAAATCACTGATATAGAGTGCCTCTGCTGCCTGAAGAATCCACTGTTAAGTCACTGATATAGAGTGCCTCTGCTGCCTGCAGGTTCCACAGCTAAGTCACTGAAATAGAGTGCTTCTGCTGCCTGCAGGATCCACAGTTAAATCACTGATATAGAGTGCCTCTGCTGCCTGAAGAATCCACAGTTAAGTCACTGATATAGAGTGCCTCTGCTGCCTGCAGGATCCACAGTTAAATCACTGATTTAGAGTGCCACTGCTGCCTGAAGAATCCACAGTTAAGTCACTGATATAGAGTGCCTCTGCTGCCTGAAGAATCCACAGTTAAGTCACTGATATAGAGTGCCTCTGCTGCCTGAAGAATCCACAGTTAAGTCACTGATATAGAGTGCTTCTGCTGCCTGGAGAATCCACAGTTAAGTCACTGATATGGAGTGCCTCTGTTGCCTGGAGAATCCACAGTTAAGTCACTGATATGGAGTGCCTCTGCTGCCTGAAGAATCCACAGTTAAGTCACTGATATAGAGTGCCTCTGCTGTCTGCAGGATCCACAGTTAAGTCACTGATATAGAGTGCCACTGCTGCCTGAAGAATCCACAGTTAAGTCACTGATATAGAGTGCCTCTGCTGTCTGCAGGATCCACAGTTAAGTCACTGATATAGAGTGCCACTGCTGCCTGAAGAATCCACAGTTAAGTCACTGATATAGAGTGCCTCTGCTGCCTGCAGGATCCACAGTTAAATCACTGATATAGAGTGCCTCTGCTGCCTGAAGAATCCACAGTTAAGTCACTGATATAGAGTGCTTCTGCTGCCTGGAGAATCCACAGTTAAGTCACTGATATGGAGTGCCTCTGTTGCCTGGAGAATCCACAGTTAAGTCACAGATATAGAGTGCCTCCGCTGCCTGCAGGTTCCACAGCTAAGTCACTGAAATAGAGTGCTTCTGCTGCCTGCAGGATCCACAGTTAAATCACTGATATAGAGTGCCTCTGCTGCCTGTAGGTTCCCCAGCTAAGTCACTGATATAGAGTGCCTCTGCTGCCTGCAGGATCCACAGTTAAATCACTGATATAAAGTGCCTCTGCTGCCTGCAGGTTCCACAGCTAAGTCACTGATATAGAGTGCCTCTGCTGCCTGCAGGATCCACAGTTAAGTCACTGATATAGAGTGCCTCTGCTGCCTGAAGAATCCACAGTTAAGTCACTGATATAGAGTGCCTCTGCGGACCTTTGCGTCCCTGTGGTGTCTAGAGGGATTTACAGCTAAGTCAGTGAAATAGCCTTGCTGTCCAGACATGATGGTAGTGGGTTTTGGGTCCTGACTGGGGGAGCCTTGTATGCTTCCACCGTGGTGCTCCATAAGTTGGGAGGGGGCCGGACAGAACTCCTGCCCCTAGCCCCTGCTCCGCCAGTGCGTTTAGAAGCTGCTCATCCGCACCTGCTGAAAGTGCGTCCCAGGGCCTAGAAATAGCAGGATCAGAATTCCGCAATTTGAATTAGTAATAACAATGATATTCGATTTCTATCAGAATACAATGAATCCCTAGCAAAGTTGTGGAAAGGCAAATGAAAAATATCTAATAATCAAAGAATGTCAAGAAGCACCCTAAAATATGTTTCTTCAGGGCACAAGAACTCGACGGATAATCTGCCCAGCAATTTAAATGGATAGGAAAACCATGCGAGGAAAATATTCTTTAACTAGACTAACTAGTGCGCACTGAATGGTGTTTGGAAGCCAAGAATCTTCACAGCTCTGGTTGGACTGAGGCAGTCTTTGAGTCCGTGCCCAATCTTTGCAATCATTTCTCCTCTTTGGATCATGGTTTCCTATGCCCCCTTATGTATCAGGCTGATACATACTCTAATGAGGTCATGGACATAGGTGCACTCACATCTGCTTGCTTGCACGTCAGACCAGGAACGTGGAAACTCTTAACTTTTACAGCGATTCTTCACCATTGGCTCCAGTGCTTCTTGTGCCAGGTGAAACTGGCAAGGTGGGTAACGGCTGGACGCAGCCTGGACTCTAGGGGTCCAGAGCCACAGGTCACCTGGATGGCATTAGAGATTAAATGGGTGCTGACTTTTCCTGGTGGCGTCAATGTAGATGGATCCTGCAGCGAGATCATTGATAAGCACCAGACCTGCTGTTGAGATACTGATGGGGCTGGTCTTTGAGTTAGAAAGGATGGTACATGAACCAAATCACTTCAGGAGATCTCATAATGACCACCTGAAGCATTTTAGCGCAATAGGAGGGGATCATGCACTTTGTCCCCATTTTTCTGTGCATGTAAACCATTTGCCCATGCCCCTTCATACAGTATTTAACTGAGGCTTTTTATTTGGGTTCAGATTCTGTGAACTGCATCACTTCTGCTTTCGTTTCTGTCAAATAAGGAAAAGAGGCAAAGAGGTCAAATTATTTGCTCAAGAAGGAAAAGCTGGGATTGCAAGAAAATAAGTCACTTACCTGTAACTGTAGTTCTCCGGAATCATTCCCTGTCGTAGAGATGGGAGTCCCGACTCCCACTTAATGACAGGGAATGATTCAAGTATGTGAATCTATGAAAGTTCCAATACTGGAGTAAGAAAATAAGTTACTTACCCGCAACTGTATTTCTCCAGTATTGGAATCTTTCAAAGAATTCCCATGCTTGAATCATTCTCCGTGGTCGAGATGGGACTCCCATCTGGGCGACGGGGAATGATTCAGCATGTGATTCATTCTATGAAAGTTCCAATACTGGAGTAACTATGTTTTTCTGCTTTTATATTCTGCCGTCTACAACGGCCCATATCTTTTAACCTCTTTACCTTTACACACATGCTCAATGCTGTGTAATTTTTTTAATAAATGAATACTCTGTGTTTTATAATCAATATAGAAGTGATGTGTTTTCTGAAGCTGACTTCATACACCTATGCTCTGTTTTTTCACAGAATATGAAGGAATCACGGTGGAAAATGAGCACTTTAACGATTTAAAGTTGTTCTAAGAACTTATAAGAACAAAAGTAATCAATGACTATAACTTTATTTTTTGTGACAAAATTAACACTGTATGTTCATTTGATTAAAGTTACGGTCTTTCTTTTTTCTGTGATTTTAATCCAAATAAAAATATTTGACTGGCTGATAATAAACTTCTTTGCAAAGTATACAAAGCACATAATAAATGTAACCAACAGGTCAGGCACAAAAGGTCAGGCCAACAACATATGTGACCTTTTCAGATTTCTGCCTGAACATCTGGTCAAATATTTCATTTGTCCACTCAAACAAACTAAACTTGGCATCTTCGTGTGGCAACAAAAGCTGGTCTGGTCACAATAATTTTGAAACAGATTCCACAAGTCCATGCCCAGTCCCCGTTGTCCGTATTCTGAAAGCTTGATGCAGGTGCTGATGGCAAATTCACTCCAAAGAACAGGCCCAAGCACTGTGCCAAAAACGTAGCATGGGTCTCTGGAATCGCATTGGATTATTGCACCACTGTTATTTCCAGACTTCTTCTCCTGAGTAAAGTTATCCTAAATTAATGATTGATTGGGCGTTAAATTGAATCTGATTTTATAGTGTGAAAATTTGGACTTCGCATTAGTATCTCTCTTTGTCCTTGCATTCATAAAATGAGGGTGTATGTTGAATGAAACACATGTCCTGTAGTCATCCACTTTCACAAGTATAACCACATTGTGTTCCTGTAAAGTCCTGTAGAAGGTTGTATTGGTGGTATTGTCCTCTTCGCTTCATGCCGCTTCATACCTCATGAGAGGTACACTGTGCTTTCTACAATGCTCTGTACTACAAATGCTGCACCGCTGGAAAGATCAACTGATTTACAAGGCTATCGACAAAGAAGAAAGGTTACGCTGAAGAATGTCCCTTTGGGCAAGTAGCTTTCAAAATAATGCCTTATGCTGGCTGCCTGACAGATGGTGCAGGCATAGCAGGTCAGTGATGCCCTACAGCAAAAAGGGATGGCATATTCAACCCTGGCCCTTGGACTCGCAATATAATGTCTAGACAATGGGGTGACCCTGTGTCCCTCAGAACCTGGGTATGATTATTACAAGAAAACAATGGTTCTGTCGGGTATGAGCAAAACAATTACTTTGTTATACAAGCGAATCAAGGAAGAGGTAAGGAATCAATCAAGAGTTGACCACACAATGTGAGAGTACAAATCACGGTAAAGCCAAACTTGAAGGGTGTAATGTCATTCTTTATATATAAATTGCATCATTTATATAAAAACACCCATATCACTTGTAAAGCGAGGTTACCAAAGTAATAAACTGTAAAGTGAATCAGTGAGTCAGTGACAAGGTGACATAAGTGACAGAATTGTGCATAGTATATACAGTGATCGAATACAGAAAAAACTTTTTATGTACACAATATACAAGAAGAGGGCCAGTATCGAGGAAAATCACAATGACACCGTTTCACGAATAAATCAAAACATGTATAGAAAACAGGTCTTGAACTGGTCCTAGCAATTATCGTCGACGTTTCAACCCAGTGTAAGCGACATTAAATCGTCATGTAGGGTCTTCATCAGGACATTAAAATAAACGATGGCAACCTGCAAGAGCAAGTAAAGTACGTATCAATAATGTAATGTGCGATTATTTTAATGTGTGGTCCTGAATAATAAGAGGCCATAACTCACCTAGCCTATGGTCTAGGATGGCCTAGCAATCAAACGTTCAAGTGTAGAAGGACAGAGCGCCTCATCCAATGGGGTCTCTGTAAGTCAAAATAGAGCGCGTGATGCCGTCAATAAACCGCTATCACTGATTGTCGAGCAACAATGAGACTGCGCCTCTACAATGTTAAAGTTAAGAGGAGTACGAAAAAGGGAGAGTTATGATTAATCAAATAATTAACCTCCATTAAAACCGATTTAGGAAATTAAATAAACACGACAATCACGGGTTACACACAACCAACTTGGGTGCTTAAAAGAGCTCACCTCAAACGGCGTTTTCCTGTAAGGAAGGCCGAGTCCGGTGAATGAAATACGTCGGATCCAATCCGAAATCAATTTTCTATGAGTATCTGTAAGGACAAGCGTTCATTGAGGAAAAACTCATGGCCGGGTACAGAAAACTTGATAACTGGATTGGAAGAGTAAGTGCTTACTTAAATTGGAAGTCAAAACCCAGCGATCACGACTCACGCTGCAGCACCTCCTATCTTAGTCGGAGGAAGCCGCAACTGAGAGGCCGGCTGCTAAATGAAGACAAGCCGGGGCAGTCCTGTCTGACGTAGACAAAGTGACGTGTCAGGCAAGTTGCCTAGCAACCACGTTCGCTTCAGGGAACTGAAGCAGCTGGGGCCAGCGCGAGATAGTCCGCGTGCTTGGCTGACGTAGACAGACAGTCAACGTGTCAATCTGCGCGATTGACTCGATAGACAACGGAAAAAATGGGTAAAAAGCCGGCGAGCAATGCCAATATATAACCCGACCCATGACAAGGTCAATAGGTTTCAATCAATAGTCGAATGCCAGAGAGTGTGGACTACTCTTGCGCATAGGAGATAATTACGTAGACGTATGCAAAGCAATGTGTCGAGGAGGTTGCCTGGCAACTGCAGTCACTTCTAGGACCTGAAGCAGCTGGAGCTTGCACGAGATTGTCCGCGTGCTTTGCTGGAGTGTGCAGACAGTTAAAAACGTCAGTACATAACATTAGGTACAATTATGCATGTTCCCAGAGATAATTATCAGACCCACACCTGCGTGTGCAATTAATAATAAAACTGGTTCATGATGACATTAGTTTCAAGGAAAAAAAGAGTGTCATCGTTTACATCACATGTACACAATAAAAAAACTTTTTAGAACAGCAAGCTCAAAAAACATTGGATGAGTATAGTGTAAGGGCCGTCCCAAATCCACATGTGAAAGGACCAGTTTACAACGAGAATATCAAAAAATGAAATTGTGACTGATCAAGCTCATGATGACAAACTCACATATACAGACTACGGAAGAGCCAAAGGTTATGCAATACAGAATTCATAGAGAAATGACTTTCTAATCAACATGTCATAGTTGACCCATCTCCCTAGATGTTTCCTCGAGGCTATTAAGACCTTGCTGGACAGTGTTGAGAGAATGAATCCATCTACATTCTTTTCTCTTTAAATTCAAAACCATTGAGCCACCTCTGGGCGCCAGGCTTGCCTTTTCTAGCACCCACCATTTCAAGTCTTCAGGCTGATGGTTTTGTGCTAGAAAATGATCCACCATGGGGGCCCCTTGTGTCTTGCATCTAATGCGACTCATGTGTTGAAGTATCCTCGCTTTTATTTTTTGTGTTGTTTGTCCCACATACAGGGAATCACAAGGACATCTTATCACATATATGAGATTGGAGCTGTTACAATTCGTGAAAGTTGAAGAGTTATATGTTCTGTTGTTATGGGTGAAGGAAGAACCCTCTATTGACAAAGGACAAGCTTTACATTGGCCACACTTGTAATGGCCCATGAGGGGAGGTAAACCCAACTGTTCCCTGAGACCCCGTGGTTTAGGTGGTTCAAGGTATGCCTTGACAACACTGTCTTTCACATTCTTGCCCCGCTTAAACGCGAAGATAGGTTCTTCAGTGGTAGAGAGCTCACTGGCAACAAGATTCCAGTACTTCTTGATAATTTTCTTCATACCATTACTCTTTGTGTTAAAGGATGTGACACATACAATGTTCTCCTTCTTCGATCTGTTTTCCTTGACCTGCAGGAGTTCGTCTCTCGGGCAATACCACGCGCGTTTACGTGCGCGTTTCAAAAGACCCACTGGGTAACCACGTTCGTTTAGCCGAGCGGTAAGGATCTCGGTTTCTTTAAAGAAATCCGCTCTTCGTGTACAGTTCCTCCTTAGTCTAAGGTATTGACCATACGGAAGATTGTCTCTCAAGCTGCGTGGATGGTGAGAGTCATACTTGAGGAGGGTGTTCCGTTCCGTTGGTTTACGAAAGAGGTCACAGATTAGTTGTCCATCATCAACTTCAAAGTTGAGATCCAGGAAATCGATGGTACTGTTGTCATTCGACATGGTGAACTGGATATCATTAGATCTAGCATTCAGCCAGCTGTAGAACAGATTGAGTTCGTCCTTAGTACCAGACCAGATCATTATAACGTCGTCTATATAACGTTTCCAAACAGTAATGTGGTCAATGAACGGATTTTGGTAGTTGTAAAGATGTTCCTCTTCATATGCATCCATGAAGATATTGGCCAGGCTAGGCGCATAGGTAGCACCCATCGCCACGCCTTTACATTGGTAATAAAATTGCTTCATAAAAATAAAGTAATTATGTTTCATGGCAATTTCCAACAGGCCAACCAGAAAGTCGGTCGGTATACAGTGAGGTCTCATTCTTTTGTCAATGATCGCTTTAATCACTTCAAGAGCCCTTGTCCGGGGAATGGAGGTGTAAAGCGAGGATACGTCTAGCGTGACCAGTAGCTGAGTTTGGGTATCGAATGGTTGACCCTCCAACAGTTGGATGATATGCATCGTATCCCGGACATATGATTTGGTCAGAGGTATCCATGGCTGCAAGAAGTGATCTATGAATTGGTTAAGCGGTTCCAATATAGATCCACATCCTGAGACAATTGGTCTTCCTGGCGGCTTGTCCAGGCGCTTGTGGATCTTCGGGAGGGTATAGATGGTCGGAATCCTGGCCTCACGTTTGTTCAGAAAATCACATTCAGACTGACTGAGGAAACCTTGTGACACTCCATCCATCGTAATCCTTTCAATCAATGATTTAATTTCAGTTGTGGGGTCTCTTGGTACCGGGCAATAACTATCTCTACATCCCAATTGGAGCTCTATTTCTGCAACATAGTCTTGTGTGTTCTGCAGGACAACTGCTCCACCCTTGTCCGCGGCTTTTATCACAATTGCCTCATTAGCTCCCAGAGTTGAAAGGGCCAACTTTTCTGGCTTGCTGATGTTGTATTTGATGTATTCCTTTTTCTCAAGTAGGTCCATGGTTTCCTCAAGTACAATCTTTTCATAAGCGAGTATTTTTTCACTCATCATGTATGCACTCGGTGTAAATGTAGAGATGGGTCTGAAAGGTGTGGCTGTGGCAGCAGGGGCATAGATATTTTTAGAAAAATAATATTTCAGCCGGATTTTCCTGAAGAAACGTTGCAATTCAACCTTAACATTAAAGGAATCGGGAACAGATGTGGGTACAAATGATAATCCTTTCGCCAAGACCATCCTTTCTTCATTCGTTAGTGTATAATCTGAGAGATTGATTATGGGATCCAAAGTATCAGAGGGCAAGGGATCAGGAATTACTTGAGTCGTTATGAGGCTGATGTTAGCTTGAGGGACTGGTACAAGCTGGGAAATATCATTCCCAAGGCCGCTAGTTGTAGGTTGCTCCAACTGTGGAGTTTCTATGGGCGTGTCTACATGCTGCTCCAATGTGATCTCACTTGTGATTATTGCTGATGAATTGTATTCAGACATTGGTGTTTTGGTGCCTTGCTGTGAGGGTAATGGCCTAGTCAAACCTGGTGGTGGACAAACGGCAATTGCATCATCAGAATGCATATTCACCATCGGTACGTTTGTCTGCTGGTCGAGATCTCCCCATGAGCTTCTGGCTGGAAGAAGCGGACACGTGAATTGGTGCGTCGACTGTTCCCTCCCCTGCGGTTGTTCCATCCTCTTGGGCGACCCCAGAACTGATCCTGACCTCCACCCCTGTTTGATTGTCGGTGGCCCTCCCCTAAAAAAAGGGACAATTGGTTATCTTGGTGGCTGGTGGAAGGTCTATCCAAATCTGAATCTGAACCACTGCCAACCGTAGAGTCAGAGAAGGTCTTAAATCTCCTAGGGCCCTGTCTGCTTTTATTGGAAAAGAAACCTTGACTATCCTGTTGATAGTAATCATCCGCCAGGTATGGATATGTGGATTTTTTGTCGTAATTTCTAATGTCTTTAGACAGCTTATCCAGTTTTTTATTCAAAGTTATTGTATTGAACTCCACTAAGGTTTTCTCAGCCCTTTCCAGGGCCTCCTTGGCATTTGTTAGAGCACTATCCCCCAAGATTTCTCTCTTGAGTTCCGTAATCTCCTGTGTACGTTTTTTCACGTACTCAATTGCAGTTTCTATTCCAAGCACCATCCAGTGCCTGGAACAATTGTTAGCCACAAAACTGAACCCTTCCCTGAATTTAGGTACGTCTATGAATATTGCTGGTTCATTGCGAACCTGCAAACACTTGGGAATTATGTTTGATTGGAGGTATTTGGTCAGTACATGGTTAGTAGGGCTCAGATGCTCCTACCCCAAATCACTTGCACAACATCTCGGCATCCAGAGTCAGGAAGGGACTGATCATTTTTCATAGTGTACCTTTCCAAAAGAGTCTTCCTAGTCTAGGTTCCAATGACCTCCATAGAAGCAGTGTGAGGGGTGGTGTCCCGGGGACATACAGTTGAAGGTTAACCCCCTAATGTGTTTCTAAAAAAAAGTAGACTATTTGTGTGATTTTGGGGATCCTTCTATGTCACTGATTAAGCAGATATTTAGCTGTGTTTAGATTTCTTGGTAAGAGTGTCAGCCTCTTACTGCAGAAGAATACTCCCTCTGGCACAGTGAATGGCTTCAGCCAGGTGATGAAGCTTCTCAAAACCTAACATTTTTCAAGAACCCTCCATTCTGCTGTTTGGACTGAAGGTAACTGATGGCAACCTCCTTAGGTGTGGTTGAAGGGATCAGGCTAGGTAAGGCAGGGTTACTTTTTCCTTGCTGAGTGACATCTTCAAGAGTACTATCTTTGAACGGTGATGAGCCTACCGATATTGCTTATCCCCTACTAGAGCTCATGAAATCGTCCTCTTTTTATCTATCCAAAAACAATTTGATTGGTTCTAATATATCTGCCAAAAATTGGGCTGCAACCTTTTCTCAGATAGTTTTCTCGATTAAACACAGCTGCTGCTATTGATGTCTCTTAAGCCCAGTGATGGCCACTCTATGCACCGAAGAGGATATATTTTTTCTTGTAGCACATCCCTTCCATGTTCCTGAATTTCAGATTGCTATTATTAATGCCTTTTTTCCTCACAAATGTTTCCTGTTTGTGTGAAGGCAGGCAATGTACAGTCATAGGTGAAAAAAGTGAAAAAGCCTATGTCAGACCCCGAACACCTAGTCAATTTTCAGTGCTCTATTGAAGTCCCGACTTTGGAGCAGCTTCTTGAATGCTGGGCAGCACCACAACTTCAAAACACATCTGTAATCTCAATTTTGTGTTTGTTCTCGATCCAGAACAACAACCGCTATCCTACAGATTGTGTTTTAGGTGTTCAATCATTTTAAAAGTAAATTTCTGTTGTCCGCAACTTCTATTTATCTTCCTTGTGTCCATATCTCGCTCGCAGCACTTTCTCCACTTGGTACATCCGCAACACTTGCAGGGATGAATCTTTCTTAGGATCTTCATTCTTGGCTCCAAGTTAATAAGACCTCCAATTCATGTTTCTATCACCTTTCTCTGTTGAGACGATCTAACCAATGTTACCCCCCTCTGATTTCAGAATCACGCTCCATGCTCTTTGTTTTCTCGGCTAGATGGTGACAATACCATCTTGGTTGGTTTATCTGCTACCCTCTGAAATCTATTTTGGGCACGGCAGTGATTCGATTTCTGACATATGGAAACAGAATTACATGGTCTCAGATTTGATCTATTTACCTTGGTTGCCCCTGTACTATTGAACTGAACTTCATCTTTACAGCCGAGCCATCAAGGCCAATGCCATGCTCAAACCTGCGCATCCTGCTGATGAGTTAAACATCTCTGAGGGCTTCTGAAAAACTTGGAGTACATCGGTGTGCTGATTACAAACCCCAAGGTTTCAGCACGCTTACTCTTTTAAACAGAAGTTCTTGGAGGGTGATCCATGTTGGCGGAAGGCTCTTCCCTCTGATTTCTGTCTTCTTCCTGAACTGCTGTCATTCTGCAAGGCTCAGAAGAGTCACTTTTCAAGCGGTCCTTGCCCTGATAATTTTTATGTACTGGTTACTGTTTATACTCTGTTTTAGGAAAAATCAAAGTTATGGGCATCTGAGTGCTCTTTCTCCTATCTCTTCTTACTTTCTAACTAGCTGGGAAGGGATAAAGAGAATGGCGGAGAGATAGTTTATTTGCAATTGTACTTGTCTTGTAATATACATATATATTTTAACGTTACAATATCTGCTTCTTGACGGTGCCCCTGCCTATAGACTAGTATGCTCTTCCTTAAAAAGTGTTGAAAATAAAATAATAAATCAAATGTGAATACCACTCACTGCCTATAGCTGCATTAGACATCCAGGCCCTGAGACCGTACTCACATTTATTTTTAGAATAAAGGTTTACTTACCCTTCGTTTCAAAGGTCCTAACCGAGCTGTCTTTGCATCCGGAGCCTTATATGTCAGCCAAAGCCCGCTGGTCACGTGCTGCACGAAGGAAATTGAGTCGCCATATTTGATTTCAGCTGCTCCCATGCCATCGATATCTCGTTTCGGACCTGAATCCAGTTTTTCCTTCAATGCAAACATTATGTAAGTTAAACTTCAAAGCAAAATGACAAAATGTGTTTAACAGAAAGTTTCATTAGGTTGAGTGACAAGCTGCACACACTACACCGCTGATAGTCAGCACCCGCCTCCCCGTTGGCACAATCAGTACATTTGTAACTGACACTGGTGTCTTAGATTTTCCCTCAGCACTCACGGGGTAAGCAGGGAGGCCCACGGACCGCTCACACTGTACTGCGGGAGGGATTCTTCACATACCAGTGGAATGAATGATGTACTCCCCACCTCATGTCACTCATTGTACTCACCTCCAATACACCACCCTGGGATATGCACTCCGACCAGGATTAGACTCACCCCCCCCCCACGGTGTAAGCAGGGAGGCCCACGGACCGCTCACACTGTACTGCGGGGGTGGAGGGACGTTCCTCACATACCAGTGGGATGAATGATGTACTCCCCACCTCATGTCACTCATTGTACTCTCCTCCCATACACCACCCTGGGATATACACTCTAACCTGGATTAGACTCGCCCCCCCCACGGGGTAAGCAGGGAGGTCCACGAGCCGCTCACACAGTATGTACTGTGGGAGAGGGTCCTCACATACCAGTGGAATGAATGATTAACTCCCCACCTCATGTCACTCATTGTACTCACCTCCCATACACCACCCAGGGATATGCGCTCTAACCAGGATTAGGCTCGCCCCCATGCTGCGAGTGTGAACATTTATCCATAACGCAGCGTGCAATCTAGAAGAGACTGCTCACTTCTCCCACTGTAATAAGAGTGAGACACCCTCATCATCCACTGAGTAATATCAGGAAGAGCAGACTCAGGCCGTGCACCGTGCTCTGGGAAAGATCACTCACCCCGCCCCCCACACACAGTGCAGTGTTACTCTGTAACCATGAAGGGGCACCTCGCCTCCCACTGGGTTTGGTTCCCACTGCACTGCACCTTACACAGTGCTCCACAGCTTCTCCCAGCACTTCATCCCCCGTCTCCTCATACTGTGAGTCTTTACCCTGTGACGACCCTCATCCAAGGAACTCATCTCTAACCCACGGTTCCCTTGAGGAAATATGAATTTTGTGATCAGTTATGTCCCCTATCGTAGACCCCAACTGCTCCATGTGCATGCTATAAGTACATGTATGTTCCCTCCTACTCCAGTTTTGAAGACGCAAATACATGCGCGTCCACCGTCAACATGTCCTCTTTCAGATCCGCCATGAATGGGTCAGATATTCCATTCCTAAGTATGAAAGGCCACCGACTTTATATGGTTCACTTTCCACATTTTACAGATTCAGGCGAGTAGGCCCTGAATTCTGTCATCAAGCCTTTTCCTGCCTTCTGCCTCTGAAAGCTCCAGTCTGAGCCTGCATCTGTGTCCATGAACTTTGTCCTACTCCCTGCGCGGCTAACGGTGCCCGATCCAGCATATTGCCTGCCAAAAACTGTATTTCACCTTCAAGATTATCTACTCCGCTCCTCATCCGATGCATTCCTGTCTAGTAGTTTAGGTAAACATTCCTCCAGCTACCGTGCAAAGGGGCCAGGCCTCGCTGTCCTCATGCAAGTAATTCATAGCTCCGTTACCATGGAATATTCCTACCCCCTCGCATCTCATGTAGACACTTAGACGCTTGTACACGCACTAACAGTCAGTATAGAATAGATTCTATCCTAGAGACCTTTCCTTTTGGATAACCCAGTTCTTTAAACATAGGATATTAGATATGATTTGGGATTAGGTTGACATAACCCCCAGACTTCTGTCTCCACATGTAGAGCTAAATGTCAAGTCCCCTTCACCCTCTAGTTGCACGTCAATCACACGTCATGCGGCTGCACGCGCATCTCTGCCAGATATTTCTGCTGACATTGCAGGATTCTTTTATGGATCCACCCACTTGTGACATCATGTTTAATGACGTATTTTAGTTACACCCATGTATACGCCCCTATTAGTTACGTATGCACCTTTTATCTGTATTATCAGCTGTTACGCCTCTTGCATCTGTCTCACTGTAATGTATTTTCTATAAAACTGCTTATCTGTCAATAATGTATGCCCTTCCTTCCTGAACTTTCGTGGTGATGGAATAGAAAGCCTACAATTCGAATTGTATTCCTTTGTATAGGAATAAAGCCTTTTAAAACCTCTAATACCACGGATTCTGCCTCTTATATTTACTGAGTTATTCTTAATAGACTTTACCGCATAAAAAATAGTACCGGTAATTAAATATTTACCACATAAATTGGCGCCCGAACAGGGACACTTTCTCATCTCACGCGCCGGCGGTGCGTTGCAGGCCCGGTCTCCTGCCACAGCTGAACGGACAACTACGCGTACCTGCAGGATTTCCTGTATCTCCCTCCGGCCAAGCGGGAGCGACTGAGGCTGCGATCAACACCCAGACGAGGCGGTGAGAAGTGCGAAGTATCCCGACCAGAGCCTAGCTGAGAGAGCAAGATCCGAGGTATACAGAGGCCCACCAGGTTCCGAAGTTCCGAGTCCAGTCGAGTCGAGTCCAGTCCGGTCCAGTTTCAGTTCCGTTCCGAGGCCTTCCGTTCCGAGCTACCCGGTGAGTACCATTACCGGGGAGGCATTTTACGTGCACATAGTCTGTGCCGGTCAAGACGGGTTTGGGTACACAAATCCGGTCTGCACTGTTTCAGCAGTGTATCTGTACTGTTTAGCAGTATATATATAGTATGTCTTGCATATAAATAAGTATTATCTAGTGTCAGTATTATGTCAGTAACTAGTTTTCTATTAGTTATCATTGTTCGTTAAAACTGTTAAATGTTAAATGTTTTAATACGTTCTATACATTGTGGTATGAATGACTGTTCATTATTGTGTTCATTGTATAAAGTGTGTTCTAGTAATAAGGTCTAAAAATGCCGCTCTTTTCGAAACTAAGACAGATCAAAACTAGAAAAGGTGTACTCGAAGAAGCTGTTCCCATCCCACCTAGGGACACTCCAGGATACTTTATGTATCATAAGCATGGCCTAGATGCCGTATTATTTCTTGATTTATGGGTGGACTACACCAAAGAATTACCAGAGAATCAGAGATGGCCCGCAGCGGGGACCTGGGATGCAGATTGCATCATGAGAGTAGAAGAAGAATTATGGAAAAAGAAAGCCAGACAGTCACAGAAAGATGCCATTGAATTATGGCGTAAAGAATCATACAGACGTACAGAAAAAGCACTCAGACAGGAAGAGAAAGGTAGAGAGAATTCAAACAAAACTCGAGAAAATCTATTACTTGAGGAAGGTACCCGAGTAAACTCAGAACAAGTAGATAGACAAAGAAACACTCTTATGAATGGTATGTATCCTCTTCTGGCCGAAGGGTTACCTAAGGCTACCCCGGAGATACCAAAAGATTTAACTCCTCCATTGCTCCCGATAAAAGCACATCCCAAAGCACATCCCAAAACAGCAAAGGACGTTTTCCTTTCCTCCTATTTAGATGACGTAGCTCCCGAGTATGCTAATGCCATACCACACATACCGCTTGCCGATGGTGTTCAACACCAAGAGCATCCGTCTGTACCCCCGCAACTACAAACTCCTACACAAGTTCCCACAGGTCCGTCCGTTTCTACAGTTTTTCCCTCATCTACAATCTCTATCCTACGTCCAACAAATCCTTTCGTGCCCAGCGCTTCAGATGGTGCTACAGGAGGTACGACAGATATGTTTGCCACCCCGCCGCGAAATAAACAGACCCTTAGAGATTTAGCACTCCAACGTACACCCCAATTAGCGACATCCGACATGTTTAAAGAACAGCTTGTGGATTGTAGATACGACCCAGTACCAGGTAGACAGGATAAATTGCTCATATCATCACTACGTATAAGACGAGCTACATTATATTTAATGACGATACCAGGAACGGGTGAACACCTAGATGATATATATCGCTTTGTCCAAACAGGACGAGGTCCAGAAAGTATTAACGAAGCTATGGAATACCAGAAAGTGGATGTACAAAGACAACTACTACGTTTTTTCATAAATTGTGTAATTAGGAATCAAGACAGGCCCGGGGCAGATCACGATACCATGCAAAAACTTGTCAAATGGGGTCAGAACATATCAGAAGAGAAACATGATAGACAGGCGTGTATAATCGCCATGTGTCGAAAGATCCGCAAGGAAGTAGAACGAATACATAAAGAAAGACGAGAAGCAGACAGAGTAGAATCAGAAGAAGAGGAGGAGCAAGAATCAGAACAATTAGAAACGATAGCTTATGTAGGCAGAGGAAGACCCCATAATAATACTAGAGGCTTTAATGATCAGATACGTCCAATACGCCCAGAATATAATAGACATTTTCCAAATCCTATGTTAAATACAAAATCCCCCGAACATCTATTCCAAGCCGCTGATAAATTACTCCGAGATCGATGGGGGTACCATATGCTCGATTCCATGGACGAACAAGAATTAGCCAGGTCAGCAGTACAATGGGCTGACAGTCCCAGCGACTACAATGATGATGTACTTGCACACACGTTTCTGAATCTTGACCCATACGAACAGCGGTTAGCTAGTATATACATGATTCAACACCTCCTTATATTATATAAAAGCCAATACTCCGATCCAGGACCCTTACCTGACATACTGACAGAACTACTAACGAACATATGGAGAGGGTCAGGTACTGATTTGATCAAAGAAATTCTAGAATTCCGAAACCAATATTTAAATTTCGTATGCCCAGAACACGTTCCAGTTCCCATCAAAGGAAGAAAAATGTATCACATAGATAGACAGAACCCGTTACGCGAAGTACACCCAATCAGAGGTGACGGTAATAATTTTAAACGCGTGTTTGTGTACACACCTATAACTAAACTAGAATTATTAGAAATGAAGAAAGTAGTACCCAGCCATGACAAGGACCCAGCAGGTTTCCACCGCGAGATAAAAGACATGTTACTCATGGGAGAGTATACCTACCCCGATATTATGAAAATATTAAAAGTCCTATTACCCGCCGGTGTTTACGAGAAACTCAGAGAAAAGGAATGGGAGGTGGGAGACCAAAAGATAGATTGGACAGCATTAGAAAACGAAGAAAGGGCCCGAGCTGCAGGAGCAGGACTTGGGGAAAAGACTACAGCACTAGCAGGATTACTAGTGCAGGTACTGCCACGTTTATTAACTACGAAAAAGGAAGACTGGGGTGCAATATCAGCCTGTAAACAAAAGCCAGATGAAGACACTAGTGATTTCTATTCCCGATTTGAAAAATGTTTTGGTATAAATAGTGGTATAAAAGCCAGTAGCGAGTCATATCCACATCTGTTTGTGACAAAATTAGTTGAAAATTCTCTGCTACAAGTCAAGAATAGAGTATTGAAATTCGAAAGTACCTGGCAAGGTAATACCCCATCACAGATGTTACAGATGTTACAATATCACCACAATAGAATTAGAGAAGAACAAGAACACGAACAAAGACGTATGAAAGATACAAAAATGAAAATGCTTGTTGCTCAGTCAGTTCCAGCTGATGGTCATCATAAGGGTAATTCCGCAGGTCCTACGAAAGGGACATGCAACTATTGTAAACAACAAGGTCATTATATACACGATTGTCCAGTCCTGAAACATAATATTGCTACAGGTAGAACCCAGGAGAGACCACGTCCATCTAGACAGGATCAGAATGAACAACAAATCCCTCAGCATGCACAACCTAGGTTAGCTCCGCAACAACTAGCTCCGCAACAGGGAGCTCCACAACAGACCATAGCACCACCACAAGCGCAGCCTATTGCTGCAACACAAGCAACAACACAACAGATGTATCAGTTTGCACAAGCAGATTATCCCGATTATCAGCGATATACATGACATAGCCTAGAGAGGGAAGTTGGCTTACCCCTTATTGAGGTTCCTGTAGACCAAGAGGGACCTTATGTACATAGTGAACTATTAGGGGAAGACAGAAAGTTTTTACTTGATACAGGGGCAAGCAGAACGACTATACGACGCAGTGAAGTTCCAGGGGCACCCCTCTCAGGCTCACAGAATATTTCCCTTGGATTCTCAGGAGAACCTATAATAAATGACGTAACACAACCTCTTCCACTTACGATTGGTCCATTGACACGTACTACAGATTTATTGCTTACTAAATCATGTCCAGAAAACTTGTTAGGTATAAAAACATTGAAAGCTCTAGGAGCTATAATATGTTGTTCTCCGGAAGGAGTACGACTATTTCTACGTGACTTCAAAGGTCACTACGTGTCCAGAGACATGGATCACCGACTACAGAATTTACCTACACATTTATGGGCACAAGGCCCCACTGATGTTGGTTGCATGAAAATTACACCATATCATGTCACACTAAAAACAGGAGTAATACTACCACGAATACGACAATACAAGTTGCCACCCGATGCTGTTGTGGCTTTGCTGCAAATCATTGACGAGCTCATTTCACAAGGAGTGGTTGTCGAAACAGACTCCAATGTATGTAATTCCCCGATAATTCCGATTCTTAAAAGAACGGATCCAAAAGCACCACCAGTATATCGATTAGTTATTGATCTGCGCGAATTAAATAAATGTATTGTACCACAATACCCTGTGGTCCCAGATATCTCTTCATTATTAACAGCTATTGACTCAGAAGCAACGTTCTTCACTGTAATTGATCTCAAGAACGCTTTCTTTAGCGTCCCAATCGATCCGGAAAGTCAATACTTGTTCGGGTTCAGTTTAAATGGACGAAGTTTTAAATTCACACGCGCACCTCAAGGATTTACGGAAAGCCCCAGCATCTATAGCCAAGCACTGAAACGAGAACTTGACAGTATCCATATGCCAGTTAACACTGCCTTGCTTCAATATGTCGATGATCTGCTGATCACCGCCCGAAGCGAACATGAATGTGAAGCAGCGTCACTGACGGTTCTGAAATTTCTGCCCGACAAGGGGCACAAGGTGTCCCCTTCTAAGCTGCAATTCTGTGTCCAGCGAGTTGTTTACCTTGGGCACTCGCTGTCCAAGGAGGGAAGGCAGCTTACACCCGACCGCATCCAGTTAATCGCTAACATGCCACCACCCAAGACACAAAAGGAGGTGCGGGCTTTTATAGGCCTCACTTCATATTGTAGGCAGTGGATCCCTCAATATGCATTTCTAGCAAAACCACTCATCCAGTTGACAACACAGGAGGCAGCCACATCGACTGTTCTCCCTTGGACTCAAGAACATACACACGCCTTTGAAAGCTTAAAGAAAGCTTTATGCCAAGCACCTGTCTTAGCAACACCATGTTACAGTAAACAGTTTACACTCTTTGTTACAGAACGCGAAGGTACTGCCTTGTCAGTACTCACTCAGGAACAAGCAGGATTACACAAACCATGTGCTTATTTCTCTAGTACATTGGATCCAGTAGCTCAGGCTCTTCCTGCGTGCCTGAAATCGGTGGCAGCAACAGCTTTAGCAATCAGACAAAGCGATGCCATAGTGTTAGGACATCAATTGACAGTACAAGTACCACATGCAGTAGAGGTTCTTTTGAACCGCACACAAACACAACACTTGACTATAGCGAGACTCACCGGTTACGAACTAACATTGTTTCAGCCACACATAGAAATCAGACGTTGTAATACGTTAAACCCTGCCACACTGTTACCAGTGGGCGGAACAGATCCATTGGCACATGATTGTGTCGAAGTCATTACTATCACGACGAAACCCAGACAAGACTTGACAGATATCCCTTTGTCAGATCCAGACTTGACATTGTATGTAGATGGGTCATGTATGAGAACAAGTACAGGAGAGTTAGTGGCCGCTTACGCAGTCACAACAGACACTGAAGTCATTGAAACAAATCGTATTAACACTTTGTCAGCTCAAGCAGCAGAGCTCATCGCTCTGACACAAGCCTGTATTCAAGCCACAAATAAGAAAGTCAATATATACACAGATTCACGTTATGCATTCGGAGTCGTCCATGACTTCGGCGTACTGTGGCGAGAGAGAGGTTATTTAACTTCTCACGGTGCCCACATCCAACACGGACCCCTCATTCAAGCCCTATTAGACGCGATTCATCTACCCACTGCAATATCGATTATGAAATGCAAAGCCCATACAAAAGTTACCGATATCATTTCTCAGGGTAATGACCTAGCTGACAGAACAGCTAAACAGACTGCTCAGAATCAGACTCTCACAACTGACATGACAAAGACAATAGTTCAGACACTAACACATTGCATGACGGTTAAGGATCCCGCCCTTGATGTAATTGACATACAGACACATGCTACACCAGAAGAAATAAAGAAATGGACTGAATTAGGAGGGATCCAAACGGATCAAGGATGGATGACGAAGGAAAAATCTATATGGTTTCTTCCCGACTCTATGGTTCAAGTCATCATTAACACAATACATAGTCCAGCGCACCTAGGAGAAAAAGCTATGCTAGACAGCATTCAACACATTTGGTTCAACAAACATTTGCGAGCAGCAGCTAAACAAAAAGTTCGTACCTGTATGATATGTTGTCAGTTTAATCCAGGTAAAAGCATCCCCGTAGAGCAGGGTGGATTTCAACCTCCCGATCATGCTTTTGAAATCCTCCAGATGGATTATATCCAGATGGAACGATGTCGAGGATTCAAATATGTTCTCGTAGTTGTCTGTGCTCTTTCCCGTTGGACAGAAGCATACCCGGTTTCAGATTACACTGCTCCGACTACTGCCAAACAGTTAGTTCGAGAATTCTTCCCACGATACGGTTTACCACGTGTTGTCTACTCAGATAACAGCCAGCCGTTCTCATCCGAATTAATGAAACACGTTTCCCTTTTGTTAGGCTACCAATGGAAATTCCACTGTGTCCGGCATCCCGAGGCCGCAGGTCTCGTGGAACGCCATAATCAAACTCTGAAAATTAGATTGTCCAAAATATGTAGGGAAAAAGGTGTCGATTGGATAGTAGCCTTACCAGTTGCACTCTTTTACATGAGAATGGTAGCACATTCTCGAACAGGGCTATCCCCGTACGAGGTGATCTTCGGTAGACCACCAAATATGTGGGGGACGCCTATACCTCGCAAAATAACTGATGTTGACTGTAATATGCTGACAGATTACCTGGCTTCCTTGATGTCTGCACTACAATCTTGTCGTTCACAGGTAACCGCAGCTTTTCCCGATAATACTGAGGTGAAGCCCCATGACGTGGTTCCTGGTGACCTGGTTTTGGTCAGGAATTTCGACCGGAAGACCCAACTGGATCCTAGGTGGAAGTCGCCTAAGTTGGTTCTACTGACTACAAGGACTGCCGTGAAGATTGAGGGTCGCAAAGGGTGGTTGCACTCGAGTCATATCAAGAAATTTTATGGACTACCATCCAGTGTGAATACTCAACCCTGTATTCCCTCACAGACAGACTCAAAGCTCCCCTTGGTTGAGAAATCAAAACCAGAACTTTACAAACTAAAATTGAGGTCTAGTAAGTCAGACAATTTGATTGTTTAAGTCCTCTCCAAGGTGAATCGGTTGAATTTGTCTCTGACATGTATCCTCTAGACCGGAATAGAGAAAGAAATCAACAGATGCAGCTGAAAAAACATGCGTATTGTAAATCACTTCGTAGTCACTGCACAGTAACATTATTAATTTTGTTTTTTCTAAGTCTTCTGATCATTATTTTCAGCATACTATTGCATATGTATTACCCTATTCTTAAGCGTGCTTACAACATAACTGCAGAACATTCTTTTAGCGAATTACCTCCGCATGAGTTGTCCTATAGATTTGCGCTGCGCAACAACACATTTATCAGTATGTTACATCATTCCCATCAGACCAGCAATGCCACAAATTGTTGGATATGTGGCCGACTCCCTCCCTATCAGAACTATAAGGGAGTTTTGCCCCTCTTTCCCTATCCGTTCACACATAATGGCTCCTGTGGAGCATGGTTTAGTTTGATTAATTCCCTAGATTCAAATTCCGCAGTTTACCAAGACAACTGGGTATGGGGAAACCTGAACCTAGTTTTGCTTAAAGTCTGCTACCCTAACAAGGAGGGACTTCCCAAAAGAACAGGAACTGATCTAGAAAATGAAGTATATGGATTAGGTAATTTTACACTTAACCTCATGATCCTGAACGTTGAATCTGAAGCTACGCCAATCTTGCCCGCCATGTCAGTATTCCCAGTAAAAGGGGAATTATGTGTAAGAAAGAATGGTTCCATACACATGGGCCATAGTAAATGCACCACTGTAATAAAATTCAGTGATCAAGGCAAGTCTACATTTAGAGCTTCCCATCATTCCTACTTCATATGTGGCCAGACCGCATATATATATCTACCTCTAGATTGGGATGGTACCTGTTACATAGCATTCCTTCTGCCACCTGTTTTCCTAGCTCCTCCTGATTATCGTAGAAATACCCATTTAGTACACAATAGACAACAGAGAGATCTCCCAATTGTCGATTACACTGAAACAGCATGGGAAAAATACACAGATTTCAATAAAGGATTCTTTCCCTATATAGGTACAGTCACTAATAGTAAGCTGATACGTAGATTAACCAGAACCCTTGAAGCAGTAGTGAATTAAACTATTTCCGCCTTAGGCAATTTAACAGAAGAGCAGTCTGCTATGCGGATTGTTGTGCTTCAAAATCGTCTTGTCCTTGACGTCATCCTGGCCGATAGGGGCGGAGCTTGTAGGGTCATCGGATCAAGTTGCTGCATTTTCATACCAGAAAATTCGCCGTCAGTATATAAAGCCATAACCCGCCTTCATAAGATTATAAGCCAGATACACCAGAGTCCAGGCACCTGGACTTGGTCCGGTTGGTTTTGGGGCGTGTTGTCAGCCTGGGGATGGAGAATACTATCCTTCCTAGGTATTGGCTTCCTCATACTATTCAGTTGCTGTTTATGTCTACAATTTGGGCCAGCGATTTGTGGTCTGTGTGCCACATCGTGTATCCCACATCCAAGTTTTCGTTCAAGATCCCGGAAGAAGAAAGAAGAATGATGCTATATGAACAGATCGATGGATTGATGAAGATCGATATCTCCTGAGGGTCCGTAGGGGACAAGGAGGGAATGAGGAAATATGAATTTTGTGATCAGTTATGTCCCCTATCGTAGACCCCAACTGCTCCATGTGCATGCTATAAGTACATGTATGTTCCCTCCTACTCCAGTTTTGAAGACGCAAATACATGCGCGTCCACCGTCAACATGTCCTCTTTCAGATCCGCCATGAATGGGTCAGATATATCAGGAAGAGCAGACTCAGGCCGTGCACCGTGCTCTGGGAAAGATCACTCACCCCGCCCCCCACACACAGTGCAGTGTTACTCTGTAACCATGAAGGGGCACCTCGCCTCCCACTGGGTTTGGTTCCCACTGCACTGCACCTTACACAGTGCTCCACAGCTTCTCCCAGCACTTCATCCCCCGTCTCCTCATACTGTGAGTCTTTACCCTGTGACGACCCTCATCCAAGGAACTCATCTCTAACCCACGGTTCCCTTGAGGAAATATGAATTTTGTGATCAGTTATGTCCCCTATCGTAGACCCCAACTGCTCCATGTGCATGCTATAAGTACATGTATGTTCCCTCCTACTCCAGTTTTGAAGACGCAAATACATGCGCGTCCACCGTCAACATGTCCTCTTTCAGATCCGCCATGAATGGGTCAGATATTCCATTCCTAAGTATGAAAGGCCACCGACTTTATATGGTTCACTTTCCACATTTTACAGATTCAGGCGAGTAGGCCCTGAATTCTGTCATCAAGCCTTTTCCTGCCTTCTGCCTCTGAAAGCTCCAGTCTGAGCCTGCATCTGTGTCCATGAACTTTGTCCTACTCCCTGCGCGGCTAACGGTGCCCGATCCAGCATATTGCCTGCCAAAAACTGTATTTCACCTTCAAGATTATCTACTCCGCTCCTCATCCGATGCATTCCTGTCTAGTAGTTTAGGTAAACATTCCTCCAGCTACCGTGCAAAGGGGCCAGGCCTCGCTGTCCTCATGCAAGTAATTCATAGCTCCGTTACCATGGAATATTCCTACCCCCTCGCATCTCATGTAGACACTTAGACGCTTGTACACGCACTAACAGTCAGTATAGAATAGATTCTATCCTAGAGACCTTTCCTTTTGGATAACCCAGTTCTTTAAACATAGGATATTAGATATGATTTGGGATTAGGTTGACATAACCCCCAGACTTCTGTCTCCACATGTAGAGCTAAATGTCAAGTCCCCTTCACCCTCTAGTTGCACGTCAATCACACGTCATGCGGCTGCGCGCGCATCTCTGCCAGATATTTCTGCTGACATTGCAGGATTCTTTTATGGATCCACCCACTTGTGACATCATGTTTAATGACGTATTTTAGTTACACCCATGTATACGCCCCTATTAGTTACGTATGCACCTTTTATCTGTATTATCAGCTGTTACGCCTCTTGCATCTGTCTCACTGTAATGTATTTTCTATAAAACTGCTTATCTGTCAATAATGTATGCCCTTCCTTCCTGAACTTTCGTGGTGATGGAATAGAAAGCCTACAATTCGAATTGTATTCCTTTGTATAGGAATAAAGCCTTTTAAAACCTCTAATACCACGGATTCTGCCTCTTATATTTACTGAGTTATTCTTAATAGACTTTACCGCATAAAAAATAGTACCGGTAATTAAATATTTACCACACCCTCCTTCTACAAGGGACAGAAGCTGGGATCCCATAGTTAGAGCCAGAGTGTTCCCGGTTGTTTGTGTGGCAGCCATAACTAGATTTCCTTCCAAATATCTTATTTGATCTAACCTGACTGCACGTTGGAGGTGATGGGTAATTTAACCCACCTGCTGGGTACACCAGGAGTGCGCTGGGCCTGGGGACGGGGTGCATGTAGGGGGGCAGGTGAGTTAATTATAATTAGTGAACTGTAAGTTTTACCATTTGATCTCCACAGGTTAGGGTGCGCCTTAGCGTGCGCATACCGCCGTGGGGGTCCACCTGGTCCTGATGAATGCTTAGCCAACTGGGCATGACAAGCAGAAACATGTCGACCTTCTTGCTTTCTCACTAATTATAATTGGATGAGCTTGGGTTATCCTAACCAACCAATTCTAGTCCATCTCACCTGTTTTTATTGGTCTTTGGTTTACCTTGATTAAATTAGTTGTTGGTTAAAACCATTAACCTTTTAATTCACACCCACCTTCCCATCCAAAAACCAGCTCCGCTGTAATTCAGGCGTCGCAGCACACCAGGGAGGCATTCGGCCTCCTTGGTGGGAACCCGATGATGAAGCATGTCACCAACTAGGTTGGTGAGTGAGGGTTCTTTTAACAAATTCTTTTGGTTTTTGCCCACGCTGTTGCTCTCCTTTTGTCCCCTTTTTCCCATTCACTCTTCCGTTGTTAAGTAATATTTACCAGGGGGAACAAGAGTGATTTTCCCTCACCCTCTCTTTGTTGTTGTGAGTTAATCCTATCAACAGCCTATTCTGGTTCTATGATCAGAAATTTGGAGGAGCTGAACTTTTCACCATTCAAGTAGACTGCTGAATGCATTACTTAGCAGACTACTGAGCACAAAGGGGCACAGGATGTTATCATCCTCACCTAGGGCAAGCTATATGGAAGATGGCAAACTCCTGCAGGCCTGTTGCCCCAGATTAGAGATCTTTTTTTGATGACCAATTTTTATTGATTTTTGGTTGCAACAAAGAACAGCACCATTCAAGAATACATCTTAAAAGGCAAGACCAAGACACAAACTTATCACATTGGCATAAAAGGATAGTCGTACATAGCACCAATATCAGCAAACCCACTTCCAATCTAGATATTGTATCAGTCCAAATTAGTCTTCTATCACTCAGACCTATTTGCCCGACATTCGACGAAATTTCTTAGGACAACCCCTGGCCACATAAAGAGGCCTTTCCTGCACGGCACACCAGTCCACCCCTCTGCGCCAACGTGCCAATGTAGGTGCGGTAGTGTTCAACCAGTGAGCTGCAATGTCCCTCTTGGCTACTGCTAGTGCTGTATTAAGGAAGAGTTTCTCAGCCCTGTTGCCGTCCAGCCCCTCGGTGATGCTTAGGAGAACATGTGTAGGGTCAAGAGGAACCTCCCAGCCCAAGACTCCCCCGTTACGGACTCCCAATACCCATGTATCACAGGGCAAAGCCATACCATATGATAAAAGTCTGCCTGGAAGTGGGGACAGCGGGGGCAGAGGGCATCAAGTCGGAGCCCTATGCGGTGAAGACACAGCGGTGTAAGATAGGCAGCATGTCGGAAGTATATTTGGACAGGCCAAAGCCTCGCAGAGACCGCATTTATTTTAGGAGCCATCAGGGCGTCTCTCAAGTCAGCGTCTTCCAGAGTCCCGAGCCAACCCTCCCACTGAGTTGAGAGAGGGAGTTGGGGGTGTTATTGGTGAGTAAACAGTAAATACAGGAGATCCCTCTCCTTCCCAGATCGCCGGTCATGACCTGAGCCTCAGGCGGACTATACTCGGGCAAAGAAGTGCCGTCTGAAATATGGGAACGGAGGGCATGGCGTAGCTGCAAGTATCGGAAAAACTGAGAGGAGTGGAGGGAGTGTCAGACCTGCAAATCCTGAAAGGAGCGTAGATGGGTACCGCTCCATACATCACCCAGCAGGGAAATCCTGATGAGGTCCCAGGGCCGGAATCCCAAAAGGGAAGGAACCTCCAGGAGCCTGGTGCCGCACCACAAGGGGTTATACTGGGTCAACTTGCCCGACCAGCGGGTATGACTCAGGGAGGCCCGCCAGGCCAGGAGCACTCCACGTGTGACCTCAGGGAGAGCTTGGGGAACAGCGTCCCCGTACAGCATCCCCTGAATAGTAGAAAAGCCTAGGGTGTGCAGGCAGTTCCAGACGGTACGCCGGGTCAGACCAGCCGCCGTTAAACTAATCATGTACCGTAAGTAGCCGAGTCCCTAAGTAATAGAGATATAGGCTCATCATCCCAAGACCACCATCAAAGGGCGGGATTTGGCATTGGGCCAGGGTCAGCCTGAGCCGCCGTCCCCCCCATAAAAACTTAGTGGCCACACCGTCCATCTAACAGAACCAGGACTTAGCGAAAGAAAGATGTGTATTTTGAAGCATGTATAGAAAGTGAGGTAAAATCATCATTTTAAAAAGGGCTATCCTGCCTAGAGGGTTTAGGGGTAGCGTACGTCATTTAAGGAGGCCTGCGCGGACACGCTTGACCAGTGGGGTGACGTTGAGTGACCATGCAAGGTCGGGGAGAAGGGCCACCCAGATCCCCAAGTACTTGAAGGACTGCCGTCGAAGGGGGATCGTCGACTGCCAATCAAAGCATTCACATGACAAGTGAAGGGGAACCAAAACGGACTTGGCCGGTTTTAACCATGGCCGGAAGTGTGCTCAAAGAGGTCCAGGGCTCGAAAGCATCTGGGCCCTGATTGGGCCGGGTCCGCCAAAAACAGTAGCACATTGTATGAATAGAGCGCAATCTTATCCTCTTCAAAGCCGGGCCACCTCCATCCAGTGAGAGAGTGGTCAAATCGAATAAGGCAGGCAAGGGGCTCCAGTGCTAAAGCAAACAGGATCAGTGAGAGGGGGCACCCCTGCCGCGTACCTCTTCTGATAGGGAAGGGACGAGATAGAGCCCCGTTGACAGGGACCTGCGCCTGGGGCCGACAATACAGCGTCTTCACCAGGTTGCGGAAAGGGATTCCAAAGCCCATCTGCTCCAACACTGCCTCCAAATAACCCCAGTCAACCGAATTGAAAGCCTTCTAAAAATCTACAAGAAGGAGAGACAAATAGGAGGACAACAAGTGCCGGTTCACAAGAGCAAGATGAAGGCGTCTAGGACGTCCAGGTTTTTAACAGATTTACCGACATATCCTTAACTGACACTATTAAACTCCTTTTGGCAGTAAGATCTGGCTCGCCTTTTGACCCTTGCCCGGTTGCAGTAGTTAAATCTGCTCCAAACCCGGTAGCTCAAGTCCTCACCTTTCTTTTTAACGGCAGTTAGACCTGTCAGCCCTAGGGTGGTCTTCCCTGTATTTTTGCCCTTGCCTCATTTTTTCCACCCCCGTTGGCCTTAGGTCTCCGAGCGCCTTTTCACTGCTAATCAGTGTTAAGGTGCAGGTGCTCTCTTCCCCCAAGATGGCTGCCAGAGGCCCCTGCTACTGCAGAGTGGTTTTTTTAGTAGCACCCTAGAGGGCGCCAGATCCAACAAGCGCCAGAAGGACAACAGAACCTTACCAAAGAAACTTACAACCGAAACTTACTACAGAAACTTACTACTGAACTGCTGGGGGATCGACCAGGTACCAGCGCTGTGCTACCCCTGCGCTCCCTGACGTCCCCCCGATATTGCCCTGCCCCTGACGTGTGGCCTGTCCTCCCAGCTGCCCTGCTCAGCGCTGGAGTCCCATCGGATTGTCGCCCTCAAGCTGCAGGCCGGGCCTTAATTTCCCCCGCCCCGCTGGGGGGCCATAAAAATCACTCACCGCTGCGGCCCGGGGCCGGAAAGATTGTCCCTGCTGTCACCCGGGGCCCGCGGAGAAGCCCGGGGCCCCCGCCGCTGCCGTCACAGCCTGAACAACGCGTGCCGGAATTCCGCGAAGGCCTCGCTAGGCCTGAAGCCATCCCGCAAGGGCCGCGCTAGGCCCTGAAGCCAAGTCCCACATCACCTGACGGGGGCGGACTCTTAACTGCCGCCCCCGCCGCTTCGCCGTTGGCTGCACAGGCCGCGCCCCCGCAAACCGCGCTGCCATAGGCGGCTGCGGGCGCGCCTTCCCCTGAACCGCGTTGGAGGAAGTCCTGCAACCCCCCGGCAGCCTTCGGCCCGGACACCGCCGGGCGGCGCAGGCGGCTGGCGGGAGAGGCTTCGAAGGAAGCGAGCCCCTGCGCAGCCGAGGATAGTCAGCAGCGACCCGCGAGGGGTCGAAGATCCAGGTAACCTCTGGGGGAGGCGGGCGGAAGGCCGAGGAGAGGCCCGGGACTCGCCCCTCCTCCGAGGACAACTCCTGTGCAAGCCCGTGGGCCCCATTGACCCCAAAAGGGGGGAAATTGCACCAGCCATGGCCCCATTGACTCGCGCCCTGTGAAGGGCTAAGTGCTTGCCTCCTCAACAAGATATTTTGGGCCAGAAGGTTCACCAAAGCCCTTCCGTTTGAAGACACTGGGTGACCCTACCTGCCAGGAGGTGATATCCCTGCTTGACTGTTTCATGCCCCAGTGGAAGGCGGTGCTTGAATACCCTGCCTAGCGGGGCCATGATATGCCATATCTAGCGCTATAACTAAATGCTCTATTTGAAACGCTAGTAATTTGCTATGTGCAGCGCTATGTTAAGATGCTCTATTTGAAGCGCTAGTAATTTGCTATGTGCAGCGCTATGTTAAAATGCTCTATTTGAAGCGCTAATAATTTGCTATGTGTAGCGCTATGTTAAAATGCTCTATTTGAAGCGCTAATAATTTGCTATGTGTAGCGCTATGTTAAAATGCTCTATTTGAAGCGCTGATAAATTGCTATGTGCAGCGCTATGTTTAATTGCCATGTTTTGAAGCGCTATTGAATTGGTATGGGCAGCGCTTTGCGTAAATGCTGTGTTTGACGCTCCCCAGGATCACCAGGTGTCGCGCTTTGATTCAATGCCAGGTTTTGATGTCTTAATGAACTGCCAATCTATTCCTAATGAAAGGCCTTTGATCCTAATGTTGATCTAGATAAAACTGATTGGTTTTAGTCAACCTACTGGTGTGGTGTCAATTATTTCGTGCGTTTCCTGTCTCAGTGGATGTGTGTGCTGTATGGTCACTTTATACGTAAGCCTTCGGGTGCCTACCTGCTCGAGTCACGTTACCCCCAGAGGGCCTGGTGACCCCCGGTCCTACATTGTTGGAGAGCGGTGGGATAAGGACCTGTGACTGTACAGCACCCTCCGGTGAGACGGAGGACGCCGCAATTAGACGCCTATTGTGTATTGTAGCTCTGCATCTTTTATTGCTGCATTAACTGACCCCCACTGTCTAGACTGAGTGTGTGGAGGCCTGGTTAGCCCAGTACTGTTACCTGCATCCTAGTATTTTTCATTGATGTCTAGGTCCCCACCTGTCACAATGGAGTTCCAGTTAGCCAACCTTGAGGGGTATACAGTAAGGCAGCTGAGATAATTCGGACAGGGGATGGGGGTGCGGAGAGCCAAAGGACCGGAACTCCGTACAGCCTTGAGGGCATGGGTTGAGGCCCACCCAGAGGGGAGAGGGGATGGGGGACAGGAGGGGCAGGGTGCACCTCAGGAGGAGAGCGCGCAGGAGGAGCTAGACCTGCTCAATGTTGATGTTTCTGAAAACTTGCCACCAGAGAGATGTTCTGGGGCAAGCAGTAGGACAGGGTCTAGGAGGAGCGCGTCACCAGAAGAGTATGAGGACAGGAGGGAGGAGAGGCAGTTGAAGTGGGAGCTTGCCAAGCTAGAACATGAAAGGGAAATTAAAAGATTAGCGATGGAAGAGAAGAAGCTGGCGCACGAGCTTCAGCTTAAAGAGTTGGAGCTGCGAGCTCTACAGTTGAATGCGTCCAATAAGGATAATGATGGCAGCGTACCAAAGGCTCATCAGGAGCCAAAATGTTATCTGCCCAAGGATGTGATTGCCAGTTACACGGTGGGGGATGACATCGCCAAATGGCTGGAGGCGTATGAGGTGGCCTTGACAGCCCATGGGGTACCTGAAAGCAACTGGGGGGGTGGCCTGTATCGCTACATACCTCCCAATGTCAGGAACACCCTTTTGTATCTAGCAAAGGCGGATCAGGCCAGGTATGCCCCCATGAAAGAGGCGCTACTTAAGAAATTTGGCATCAACCCTGAAAGGTATCGGCAGAAGTTCCGTGGCAGCCATAAGCTGTCCACGCAAAATTGGGTGGATTTTTTTGATTATGCCCGTAAGGCGCTAGATGGTTGGGTGCGTGGCAGCGAAGCACATGATTACGAGGGCTTATACAATCTGTTTTTGAGAGAGCACCTCTTGGATAAGTGTTTTCTGGAGCTGCGCCAACATCTGGTGGACCGCAAGTTAACTGATCCCCGTGAGATTGCGGAAGAGGCGAACATTTGGGTTAGCACCCGGGTGTCTCCCAAGGGCCCCGGGGTAGATGGCCCGAAAGGCGGACAAGGTTTCCCCCAGAAGAAAGAGGGGGAGATAAAAATGTGGAGTTCTCGCGAGGCCCACAAACTAGACAGTTTGGGAAAGGAGTAGGGACCCCACCTCAGTCCAATTCCCCAAAGCCCACCTACCCTGACAAGAGTCAGCAGCCCGGTACCTCAGCACCATTGACTTGACGTCTGGGTACTGGCAAATTGCCATGGCCGATGGAGCAAGGGAGAAAACGGCGTTCTCCACCCCCAAGGGCCACTTCCAATTCCGAGTGATGCCCTTCGGGCTCAAGAATGCTCCGCCCACCTTCCAGCGGTTGGTGAACCAGGTGCTATCTGGCCTGGAGTCCTTCTCAGCGGTATATCTGGATGACATAGCTGTCTTCAGTAGCACCTGGGAGGACCATCTGCAGCACCTTCAGGAGGTACTGCAAGCTCTGCAACGTGCTAGTCTGACTATCAAGGCCAGCAAGTGCCAGATTGGACAGGGATCTGTCGTTTACCTGGGACACCTGGTGGGCGGGGGTAAGGTGCAACCCCTCCAGGCCAAGATTGAAACCATTCTGGCCTGGGAGCCCACCAAGACCCAAACTGCGGGCCGAGCTTTCCTCGGCCTCACTGGTTGGTCTAGGGATATGGCACCATCGTAGCCCCCTTGACAGAATTGACGTCCAAGAAGCAGCCACGTAAAGTAATCTGGACGGCTGCTTGCCAGGAGGCATTCGAAACTCTGAAACACGCGATGTGTACCGCTCCGGTGCTTGCGATACCTGACTTCGCAAAATAATTCATTGTACAGACGGACGCCTCAGAGCACGGCATAGGTGCGGTGCGCTCGCAACTCAACACCGATGGCCAAGACCAGCCTGTGGCCTTTATCTGCAGAAGACTCCTCCCTCGGGAACAACTATGGAGCACCATCGAGCGAGAAGCCTTCGCGGTGGTCTGGGCTCTGAAGAAGTTGAGGCCATACCTCTCTGGCTCTCACTTCCTGATTCAGACGGACCACCGCCCCCTTCGCTGGCTCATGCAGATGAGAGGCGAAAACCCCAAGTTGCTAAGGTGGTCCATTTCCCTACAGGGGATGGACTTTCGGGTGGAACATCGGCCCGGAGTTGACCACGCCAATGCTGACGGTCTCTCCCGGTTTTTCCGCCTTAGCGATGAGAACTCCCTAGAGGTTGGGTATCTCTCCCCTCTTTCGGCTGGGGGGGGGGGACGCGTGTTAGACCTGTCAGCCCTAGGGTGGTCTTCCCTGTATTTTTGCCCTTGCCTCATTTTTTTCCACCCCCTTTTTTGTTGGCCTTAGGTCGCCGAGCGCCTTTTCACTGCTAATCAGTGTTAAGGTGCAGGTGCTCTCTTTCCCCAAGATGGCTGCCACAGGCCCCTGCTACTGCGGAGTGGTCTTTTTAGTAGCACCCTAGTTGCCAGGAGCTGTCTGGGACCCTACAACATTGTTGCGACACCAGCCCGCCTTTTTGTCCCATAGTTAGAGTGGGGAAGCTCCTGGAACTTGCTGGAACCTTCTAGAAGAAAGGTGGGGTTTACTTTTGCCGCCTTAGAGGGTGGTCACCTGACCTAGGGCTACTTAAGGAAAGGAGGGAACATTTTTTAGTCAGTTGGGACGACGCAGACCTGGGGGAACCTATGCAGGAGTTTAGGCGGTAGGGCCTAGTCAGGGACCTATGCCACTGAAAGTGACAGGGCTTAGGTGCTGCCTTTTAAGTTGAGTGAGGGATCCTGAACTAGCCCACTGATCTGGCCCAGCGGGAGGGGAACCCAGGGACAACCTACCAAGCCTGACTGGGGACTCCCTTCAGTCATCAACTCGACCTAACCCCCCCCCCCCCCCCCAAGGAACAAAACTGCGAAGGGCGCCAGATCCAACAAGCGCCAGAAGGACAACAGAACCTTACCAAAGAAACTTACAACTGAAACTTACTACAGAAACTTACTACTGAACTGATGGGGGATCGACCAGGTACCAGCGCTGTGCTACCCCTGTACCCCTGCGCTCCCTGACATCCCCCCGATATTGCCCTGCGCCTGACGTGTGGCCTGTCCTCCCAGCTGCCCTGCTCGGATCTGGAGTCCCATCGGATTGTTGCCCTCAAGCTGCAGGCCGGGCCTTAATTTCCCCCGCCCCGCTGGGGGCCCATAAAAATCACTCACCGCTGCAGCCCGGGGCCGGAAAGATTGTCCCTGCTGTCACCTGGGGCCCGCGGAGAAGCCCGGGGCCCCCGCCGCGGCCGTCGCAGCCTGAACAACGCGCGCCGGAATTCCGCGAAGGCCTCGCTAGGCCTGAAGCCATCCCGCAAGGGCCGCGCTAGGCCCTGAAGCCAAGTCCTGCATCACCTGACGGGGGCGGACTCTTAACCGCCGCCCCCGCCGCTTTGCCATTGGCTGCACAGGCCGCACCCCCACAGACCGCGCTGCCATAGGCGGCTGCGGGCACGCCTTCCCCTGAACCGCGTTGGAGGAAGTCCTGCAACCTCCGGGCAGCCTTCGGCCCGGACACCGCCGGGCGGTGCAGGCGGCTGGCGGGAGAGGCTTCAAAGGAAGCGAGCCCCTGCGCAGCCGAGGATCGTCAGCAGCGACCCGCGAGGGGTCGAAGATCCAGGTAACCCCTGGGGGAGGCGGGCGGAAGGCCGAAGAGAGGCCCGGGACTCGCCCCTTCCCCATGGACAACTCCTGTGCAAGCCGGTGGGCCCCATTGACCCCAAAAGGGGGGAAATTGCACCAGCCATGGCCCCATTGACTCGCGCCCTGTTAAGGGCTAAGTGCTTGCCTCCTCAACAAGATATTTTGGGGCCAGAAGGTTCACCAAAGCCCTTCCATTTGAAGACACTGGGTGACCCTACCTGCCAGGAGGTGATATCCCTGCTTGACTGTTTCATGCCCCAGTGGAAGGCGGTGCTTGAATACCCTGCCTAGCGGGGCCATGATATGCCATGTCTAGCGCTATAACGAAATGCTCTATTTGAAGCGCTAGTAATTTGCTATGTGCAGCGCTATGTTAAGATGCTCTATTTGAAGCGCTAGTAATTTGCTATGTGCAGCGCTATGTTAAAATGCTCTATTTGAAGCGCTAATAATTTGCTATGTGTAGCGCTATGTTAAAATGCTCTATTTGAAGCGCTAATAATTTGCTATGTGTAGCGCTATGTTAAAATGCTCTATTTGAAGCGCTGATAATTTGCTATGTGCAGCGCTATGTTTAATTGCCATGTTTTGAAGCGCTATTGACTTGGTATGGGCAGCGCTTTGCGTAAATGCTGTGTTTGACGCTCCCCAGGATCACCAGGTGTCGCGCTTTGATTCAATGCCAGGTTTTGATGTCTTAATGAACTGGCAATCTATTCCTAATGAAAGGCCTTTGATCCTAATGTTGATCTAGATAAAACTGATTGGTTTTAGTCAACCTACTGGTGTGGTGTCAATTATTGCGTGCGTTTCCTGTCTCAGTGGATGTGTGTGCTGTATGGTCGCTTTATACGTAAGCCTTCGGGTGCCTACCTGCTCGAGTCACGTTACCCCCAGAGGGCCTGGTGACCCCCGGTCCTACAACGGCATTTTTGACACAGGACTTTTTCCAAAAATGTGGAAAATGGCTTCAGTGTTACCATTGCTAAAAAAGGCGAATCTTGATGGCAAGGACCCCAATAACTTTCGCCCGATCTCTCGCCTTCCTTTCCCAGCCAAAATGCTAGAGAAGGAAATGAATAAGCAACTAAGTGCTTTCCTACGGGATAACAAAGTGCTGGATCCCATGCAATATGGTTTTAGAGCGGGTCACAGCACAGAGTCAGCACTTATAAAATCAACAGAAGAGATCAGGGAGGCCTTAGATGGGGAGGGAAGGCTGCTTTGGTATTGCTTGACCTGTCGGCAGCTTTTGATACAGTCCACCATGGCCTATTGATGGACCGTCTGTTAGGTTGTGGTATTCAAGGAAAAGCCTGGCTGCTTTTAAAGTCCTTTTTATCATATCGCTCACAGACAGTAGCACTGGCCAATTTTCATTCTAAGCCTTTCTCCCTGCCATGTGGAGTGCCTCAGGGGCCGTCTCTTAGTCCCCTACTTTTTAATGTTTATGTTTCTTCTGTTGGTTCACTGATTAGTTCATTTGGCTTTAAATTGACCTCTTATGCCGATGACACACAGATTGTTGTGTCATTACAGCCAGGTCAGGATATGGAAGTTGGAAAACAGTTCCATGATTGCATGGAAGCGGTGGGAATCTGGATGTCACATAACTGCCTTAAATTGAACTCAGGCAAAACAGAGGTCATCCTGTTTGGGAATGATGTAAACTTTTGGACTCCTAATTTATGGCCTACCACCCTCGGTACTCTCCCCAACCATCAAAAAAAATCATAAAAAACTTAGGAATCCTGATAGATGCCAAGCTTAATTTTGGTGACCAGATTAACTGTATCTCATCGGCTACCATCTTCATCCTTAGGATGATCAAAAAGATCCTCCCTTTTTACAGCCTAAGAGTCAACGTACAGTGGTTACTTCACTTGTGATGTCTAAGATTGACTACTGTAATGGTCTCTATTTGAGCCTACAGGAATGCCATATGAATAGATTGCAAATGCTTCAAAATGCGGCACCTAGGCTACTGTCAGGCACAGCTAAATGTGCGCCTATTTCTAAAGAAATTAGTAAACTGCATTGGCTTCCCGTTAGGAAGCGGGTCTGTTTTAAAGCCCTATGTATTGTGTTTAAGGCACTTCAGGGCATTGGCCCGGAGTTCCTGAAACAAAACATCCAATGGTATCGCCCTAAAAGGACGCTACGTTCAATGGAAGCCAAGTTGGCTATAGTACCACGGATAAGGAAGGCTTCCTGGGGCGGAAGAAGCTTTATTTTGCGAGCCACTAAGGCATGGAACACCCTTCCGCCCTATCTCAGAATGTGCCCTGATCTTCTGGCCTTCAGGAAGAGCCTGAAGACCTGGTTGTTCAATGGGTAGTGGTAAAACTTCTGTCCCCTCACTCAGGAAAAATGGGTAGCGCCAGGACACCCTAGGGTAATCGTGCGCTTTATAAATCCCTGCAACACAACATAACATAACAGTGTCTAGTCCCTCAGAGAGGCATGAAGCCGCATTGATCTGGATGAACCAGACTAGCCAGGTGCGGTCTTATGCGGTTGGCCAAGACAGAGGCGAAAATCTTAAGCTCAGTATTAATAAGAGAGATGGGACGGTTGTCCGAACAGCTGCTCGAGGGGGGCTGAGACTTAGGGATCACTACAATGGTAGCTAGGTCCGTCTCTGGGCGGAAAGAGCTGCAATCCACCGCTTCACGACACATCGCCACTAGTGGTGAGACTAGGGTGTCTCCATAAGACGCATAAAATTCTTGGGGGAGCCCATCCGGTCCCGGCATCTTACCGGCCGCCATGCGTGATATGGCATCGAACACCTCCTCAGGGGTGATCGGAAGGTTCAGTGCCTCCGCCTCAGATTCACTAAGGCGCGAAAGGGGAACCGTTCCTGCCGGAGGAGCGCAGGGAGCGAAAGCCTAGGCGCCCGCACCGAATAGAGGGTGGCATAGTAAGCGGCAAAGCATTGGGCCACCGCTGTCGGGGCGCGGTGGATCTCGCCGCGCACGTCAGCTACCTCTGGTATGATAGGGTAAGAGGCGGGGCGATGGAGGAGCTTCCTATTTTTATCTCCCTAACCATATACACGGGCCAGGGAGGATCGCAAAAGCAATTTGGCAGCCTCCAGGGAGGTCTGTCTTATTTAATCTCTTAGGAACGTAAGCCTCCTGTCTTGGGCATCAGTTCTGTCATCAGGGGGCAGTGTCTCGAGCTGGGTGGCCTGTGCCTCCAAAAGTGTGAGCTGGGAGTCACGCGCCGCACAGGTGAGTTTGAGTTGGCCTTTGGCGAAGCCCCGAATGGTGGCCTTCCCGGCCTCCCAAAGGGTACGAGAGGAGGACACTGAACCTTGATTAGTGGTGAAGTAGCGGTGAAGCTCGGCACCTACTTGGTCCTTGAACTCATCCTGGAGAAACCAGGCGTTGAGTCGCCAGATTGGGCGCGAGGACGGGGGAAGGGAGACGATGTGCAGCATCACCGGGGAATGGTCCGACAAGTCCCTGGTGAGGATAGAAATCATTTGAATTGCCCGGCAATCCTGGGCTGGCAGGAAAACATAATTTATGCGCGCGTGTGTGTGATGAGAGGCCGAGGCATGGGTGTATTGTCATGCTGTTGGGTACCAAAGTCTCCAGGCATCCCCGGAACCCAGGCTGGCAGCCCATGTCGAGAGGAGGCCAGATTGGGCAGTCCTGGAGGCGGAGGGGGGCGAGGCAGTGTCAAGGCTGGAGTCCATAACTGCATTGAAGTCCCCCTCAAAAACGTCAATCCTAGGGGCAGGGCAGCGACCCCTGAGGTGAGTCTCTGGAGTGTGGAGGCCAACAGGGTGGGAGGGGAATAGACAGCCAGTAGATTTAGATGGCGATCTCCGAGGGTCCCCTCCAGGACAATAGAGCAACCCTGAGGGTAGTGCGTCACTTTACGTGCCACCAGAGGAAGAGTGCGACGCACCAGAATAGCCACTCCTCTTGACCCCCTACTAAATCCAGAGTGCCAGATTCCGCCATAGCCATGCCGAGCCAGGAAGGGGCAATGATTGCCCATCAAGTGGGTCTCTTGAAGCAGGAGTATGTCTGCGGCTTGATGCTGGGCGTATCGCAGGACAGCTGCGCGCTTGACCTTGTCTAGCAGGCCATTAACATTCCAGGACATTACATGGAGTGACGACGCCCTGTTAGAATCGCCGGACAGGGGGAAGTCGTGTAAGGGGCCGGGCAGCCGGCGAGCATAGTAGAGGTCACGGAAGTGGAACTGCGTCTAGAGCCAGTGGACATGTTGTCAGGGTGTAGGGTGATACGTGTTCACCTAGATGTAGAGGTACAAGACTGATGCAAAAAGCAAAAGAAACAAAAAACAGAACTAACAGGGCTGCAACCCCAATCCCCCTCAAGCCCTCCTCCCCCCACCCTATACTTCATGAACGGAAGCATCTGTCGCCCGAACAATAAACAGTGAAGCGAAGGAACCAAACTAAAACGCTTGGGAACAGGGAAATCGTGGAGGACCCCTCCTCGTAGTAGGATCGGATGTTCATTATCTGTAGCCATCGGTGACAAGTTAGTTGTTAGGCAGAGTGCTAGCACTGGATGAAGCCGGCCAACATCTGAGGAGACAAAAGAAAGGTTCAGCAAAAAGTTCAAGCAGGCCCTGGGAGGAGCGTCGGGCTGCGGGAGAGATCAGTGTCTGGTAGGTCCAGCAAAGATGGATGAGGTGAGGCAGTTCCGGGGTCGGAGCGGCCCCAGGAGCCGGAGCGCCACCTGGCAGGGGAGGTCTAACCAGGCGGCTCGGGCGTGAGTCACCATGAAGGGCCCAATGGTGAATCCGAGCGTGCGTGCCTCTGGCCCCTGCGTCTACCAGAGCACCTACGTCTCGGTCGGAGTGCCGGAATGTCCCGCCGGATGGGGCTGGGTTCTGAGCGTTTAGCCTCAACGAACGTTCCTTTGTTGCCAATGTCCATGCCTCCTCAGGCGTGTCAAAGAAGAGAGATTTGTCTTGAAAAACCACTCACAAACGAGCTGGGAAGAGGAGCCTACACTAGATGTTAAGCGAGCGTAGTTTTTGCTTGACCTCTCCGAAGGAACGGCGCTGGGTTTGGACCTCTCGGTGTAGTCATGAATGACCATAATCATCAGGTTTTCATATTTAGGAGGTTGCTTTTTTCGGGATTTGGTCAAAATAGCGTCCCGATCCTTGAAGTTGAGGATCCGCAGGATGATCGGTCTAGGAGGGGTGCCCGACTGCGGGCGGGGAGCAAGCGAGCGATGAGCTCTCTCGACCATGAACCAGGGGGAGAGAGAGCCTTCGGGCATCCAGGAGGGAAACCAACGCTCTATGAAGTCAGCCGCCCGACCCTGCTCCACACCCTCCGAAAAACCAATCAGGCGAAGGTTGTTGCGACGGGACCGGTTTTCTGGATCCTCGGCCCGCCGATGCAGCTCCTGCGTGTGGGACTGGAGTTGAGTCACCTGGATCTTGAGCAGATGGACGTCATCCTCCATGGTAGATATGCGGGACTCCTTTTCTTAAATCCAGGCAGTTGGATTGTGGAGGTCCTGCTGGATCAGGGTCATGTCCACTCGGACTTCCACAATCTTACCCTCGACCGAGGAGTGCGATGTGTGGATAGCCTGGAGAATGGTATAGAGGTCCACCACGACAGGAGTTTCTTTGTCCGTGGGACCACTAGTTGCCCCGGAGTCCGTGGTGGTGAACCGATCCATCTTGGTTTGGGTGGCGGGAGTCTTGGGCACCCTGTCCCTGCCCAAGACTACTGTTGAGCAGCGAGAGAATGCATCGTGGGCTCCGGGCAGTCAGGCAGGCCGGTGGCCAAGGAGGAGAGATGGGAGCAAGGCATGTCCAGTCCACACCGCTCCACGACCACCGTTGCTGCCTTCAGCAGGGGACCCACGCGGGTCAGCGGGAAGAGCTTCAGGTGCCCGGATCCACAGGGGGCCAAGGTTGGTGTTAGGCCAGGACTCCCGACCCGCTGAAGCGGAGGGACCGAAGTCAGCCACTCGGCGGCAAGGCGAGAGATGAAGTCCGAGTCTCGGGAGGGACTGGGGTGAGGCCGGGACCAAGAAGACACCGCCACTTGATGTAGTGGCCGAGACCTACCGGTTGAGGCCGCAGCCGATCGCCACTACCCAACACAAGGTTATCCAGGAGGGACACCCCCACAGGTAAGGCCACCACTGCCCGAACCGGCAGTCGAAACACCCCTCACACCCCACAAGAACACCAGGGGAGGCCCCCACAGCAGCAGGCCGGCTGCCACACCCAGGCACCGCAGCTTAAGGTCAGGCAGGGCACGGGGGACCGTCTCGAGCCAGGGCCTCAGGATCACCTTGCAGCAGGAGAGAGGGGGAAGGCCACACCAGTGAAGAGGCCGCCCACCACCGCCCAATCGGCAGCCGATTCGCAGCCCCTCAGCCCAGCACCCCAACGCGCCAAATGGCGACTGCATGCACTGCCGCTCGGAAGCCCCACAACAGAGTCACCTCAAGCCCCAAGACTCAGTTCTCATGCAGAGCATCAGACCAGGCGGAGGATCATGACGGGGGGTCAGCAAGTGCTGAACGCAGTTCCACCCAAGAGGAGGGCAGCACCACAACGGAAGCGCCACTACCCGAGATGGCAGTCGACATGTCCCCTTATCACTGCAGCACCAGGGGGGATCCACAGCCCCCGTCAGACCATGTTACAGCGCCCCCGCAATACAAGGCCAGGTAGAGCACGGGACACCCGAGGAGAGGGTCGCAGAGTCACTTCAATGGGGGGGACCCCCCGCTGCCCAATCGATGGCCGACTCACTCCCCTTTAGGCAGGCACCCCCACGGGCAGTCACTACAGGCAGGCACCCCCTCACCTCAGTGCAGATGTCACAGGGCCCCAGGCCTCTAGGCCTCCAAGGTCGTTGTTTGGGGGGGGGAGTCGCCTCACGCAGGTTTCGGTGCCTGTCCAGGTGGCCGGAGAGGCCGAGAGTTGAGAACTCGCAGTCGCCACACCGCGGCAGTTCAAGGCCTCCGTAGAATCCTTGTGGTGGAGCCAGCGGCGGAGTCAGTCCTGCGGGAGGGCAACTGCAGCCCCTAACGAAGCAGCACCGCAGGGCACTCAGCGGGAGATGCGAACAACAGCTCTCCTCCGCCTGATCGGCGGTCGAACAGGTCTCGGGACCCTCAAAGTGCAGGGGGACCGCACCGGAGCAGGTCAGGCAGCTTCCCCAGACCATCAGAGCACCAGAACCGAGCGGGCATCCAGCAGCGGGAAGGCGGGCTCACGGGCACCGCCGGGCAGCACCGGAAGATCGCCAGCATCAGCACTCCTTAGGCAGAGCGTTCAGGGCCTGAGGGCGGGCGGGGATTTGGCGAGTTAAGCAACAGCCACCATCTTGAAAAGGCCGCGAGGCAGGCCCAGAGGTTTGATGCCGTCCGTCTCGCTCAGGATCGCCAGGCAGCACTTCAGAGGAACCCCCCGGACTCCCAGGTGAGCAGGCAGATGAGTAACAGGTCTTCGGGGTCCCGATGGCAAGCGATTGCAGAGCGGATGACGGAGGGGTCCAGAGCACTGCTAAGGTGCGACCGCCATCTTGACGCTCTTGGCAATGACCCCTAGATTAGTGTTCTTATGCTAGGTGTCAGTTATATATTGTTCTTGGATGTCCCGTGCTTCCACGGGCAGCTTCGGACGGCATTGTTCTTGCAGAACTTTGCAGTGCCTAATTCACCTGAATTTACTGTTCTGGAAGTTATTATTAAAAGGTGTCTGTGCAGCAATGTTTAAGCATCTGGTTAAATGTGTGGTGCTCTAAAATACGGGTGGGACTTTGAAAAGCTAAATGACTTTATAAACCACACGTCAGAGTACTACAAGACTTACCGGGCCAACTGACTTTTAAAGAGAACATTCTTGTCCGCCCAATGTCATCTTAAGGATTTTTGGGGCACTGGGCAAGACTTATTTTGGGGGACCCCTCTAGGGAACAAATTTGAATTGTATTACCCATTTCCTGCTAATTCAAGCCTGCATAATGACAAACAATGTTAAATTATATGTCAACATTAATGGGATCACAAAAACTGTTCAAATATGTCTTGCCTAGGACCCTAAAAATCCTATAAAGCTGACACTGGGTTGAGAGAGAGGGGGGTAGATGTAAGCAGAGAGTGAGAGAAATTAAATTGACATTGAAATTGCATTGTTAAGGTGCAGGTGCTCTCTTTCCCCAAGATGGCTGCCACAGGCCCCTGCTACTGCGGAGTGGTCTTTTTAGTAGCACCCTAGTTGCCAGGAGCTGTCTGGGACCCTACAACATTGTTGCGACACCAGCCCGCCTTTTTGTCCCATAGTTAGAGTGGGGAAGCTCCTGGAACTTGCTGGAACCTTCTAGAAGAAAGGTGGGGTTTACTTTTGCCGCCTTAGAGGGTGGTCACCTGACCTAGGGCTACTTAAGGAAAGGAGGGAACATTTTTTAGTCAGTTGGGACGACGCAGACCTGGGGGAACCTATGCAGGAGTTTAGGCGGTAGGGCCTAGTCAGGGACCTATGCCACTGAAAGTGACAGGGCTTAGGTGCTGCCTTTTAAGTTGAGTGAGGGATCCTGAACTAGCCCACTGATCTGGCCCAGCGGGAGGGGAACCCAGGGACAACCTACCAAGCCTGACTGGGGACTCCCTTCAGTCATCAACTCGACCTAACCCCCCCCCCCCCCCAAGGAACAAAACTGCGAAGGGCGCCAGATCCAACAAGCGCCAGAAGGACAACAGAACCTTACCAAAGAAACTTACAACTGAAACTTACTACAGAAACTTACTACTGAACTGATGGGGGATCGACCAGGTACCAGCGCTGTGCTACCCCTGTACCCCTGCGCTCCCTGACATCCCCCCGATATTGCCCTGCGCCTGACGTGTGGCCTGTCCTCCCAGCTGCCCTGCTCGGATCTGGAGTCCCATCGGATTGTTGCCCTCAAGCTGCAGGCCGGGCCTTAATTTCCCCCGCCCCGCTGGGGGCCCATAAAAATCACTCACCGCTGCAGCCCGGGGCCGGAAAGATTGTCCCTGCTGTCACCTGGGGCCCGCGGAGAAGCCCGGGGCCCCCGCCGCGGCCGTCGCAGCCTGAACAACGCGCGCCGGAATTCCGCGAAGGCCTCGCTAGGCCTGAAGCCATCCCGCAAGGGCCGCGCTAGGCCCTGAAGCCAAGTCCTGCATCACCTGACGGGGGCGGACTCTTAACCGCCGCCCCCGCCGCTTTGCCATTGGCTGCACAGGCCGCACCCCCACAGACCGCGCTGCCATAGGCGGCTGCGGGCACGCCTTCCCCTGAACCGCGTTGGAGGAAGTCCTGCAACCTCCGGGCAGCCTTCGGCCCGGACACCGCCGGGCGGCGCAGGCGGCTGGCGGGAGAGGCTTCAAAGGAAGCGAGCCCCTGCGCAGCCGAGGATCGTCAGCAGCGACCCGCGAGGGGTCGAAGATCCAGGTAACCCCTGGGGGAGGCGGGCGGAAGGCCGAAGAGAGGCCCGGGACTCGCCCCTTCCCCATGGACAACTCCTGTGCAAGCCGGTGGGCCCCATTGACCCCAAAAGGGGGGAAATTGCACCAGCCATGGCCCCATTGACTCGCGCCCTGTTAAGGGCTAAGTGCTTGCCTCCTCAACAAGATATTTTGGGGCCAGAAGGTTCACCAAAGCCCTTCCATTTGAAGACACTGGGTGACCCTACCTGCCAGGAGGTGATATCCCTGCTTGACTGTTTCATGCCCCAGTGGAAGGCGGTGCTTGAATACCCTGCCTAGCGGGGCCATGATATGCCATGTCTAGCGCTATAACGAAATGCTCTATTTGAAGCGCTAGTAATTTGCTATGTGCAGCGCTATGTTAAGATGCTCTATTTGAAGCGCTAGTAATTTGCTATGTGCAGCGCTATGTTAAAATGCTCTATTTGAAGCGCTAATAATTTGCTATGTGTAGCGCTATGTTAAAATGCTCTATTTGAAGCGCTAATAATTTGCTATGTGTAGCGCTATGTTAAAATGCTCTATTTGAAGCGCTGATAATTTGCTATGTGCAGCGCTATGTTTAATTGCCATGTTTTGAAGCGCTATTGACTTGGTATGGGCAGCGCTTTGCGTAAATGCTGTGTTTGACGCTCCCCAGGATCACCAGGTGTCGCGCTTTGATTCAATGCCAGGTTTTGATGTCTTAATGAACTGGCAATCTATTCCTAATGAAAGGCCTTTGATCCTAATGTTGATCTAGATAAAACTGATTGGTTTTAGTCAACCTACTGGTGTGGTGTCAATTATTGCGTGCGTTTCCTGTCTCAGTGGATGTGTGTGCTGTATGGTCGCTTTATACGTAAGCCTTCGGGTGCCTACCTGCTCGAGTCACGTTACCCCCAGAGGGCCTGGTGACCCCCGGTCCTACAACGGCATTTTTGACACAGGACTTTTTCCAAAAATGTGGAAAATGGCTTCAGTGTTACCATTGCTAAAAAAGGCGAATCTTGATGGCAAGGACCCCAATAACTTTCGCCCGATCTCTCGCCTTCCTTTCCCAGCCAAAATGCTAGAGAAGGAAATGAATAAGCAACTAAGTGCTTTCCTACGGGATAACAAAGTGCTGGATCCCATGCAATATGGTTTTAGAGCGGGTCACAGCACAGAGTCAGCACTTATAAAATCAACAGAAGAGATCAGGGAGGCCTTAGATGGGGAGGGAAGGCTGCTTTGGTATTGCTTGACCTGTCGGCAGCTTTTGATACAGTCCACCATGGCCTATTGATGGACCGTCTGTTAGGTTGTGGTATTCAAGGAAAAGCCTGGCTGCTTTTAAAGTCCTTTTTATCATATCGCTCACAGACAGTAGCACTGGCCAATTTTCATTCTAAGCCTTTCTCCCTGCCATGTGGAGTGCCTCAGGGGCCGTCTCTTAGTCCCCTACTTTTTAATGTTTATGTTTCTTCTGTTGGTTCACTGATTAGTTCATTTGGCTTTAAATTGACCTCTTATGCCGATGACACACAGATTGTTGTGTCATTACAGCCAGGTCAGGATATGGAAGTTGGAAAACAGTTCCATGATTTCAAGAAATTAGTAAACTGCATTGGCTTCCCGTTAGGAAGCGGGTCTGTTTTAAAGCCCTATGTATTGTGTTTAAGGCACTTCAGGGCATTGGCCCGGAGTTCCTGAAACAAAACATCCAATGGTATCGCCCTAAAAGGACGCTACGTTCAATGGAAGCCAAGTTGGCTATAGTACCACGGATAAGGAAGGCTTCCTGGGGCGGAAGAAGCTTTATTTTGCGAGCCACTAAGGCATGGAACACCCTTCCGCCCTATCTCAGAATGTGCCCTGATCTTCTGGCCTTCAGGAAGAGCCTGAAGACCTGGTTGTTCAATGGGTAGTGGTAAAACTTCTGTCCCCTCACTCAGGAAAAATGGGTAGCGCCAGGACACCCTAGGGTAATCGTGCGCTTTATAAATCCCTGCAACACAACATAACATAACAGTGTCTAGTCCCTCAGAGAGGCATGAAGCCGCATTGATCTGGATGAACCAGACTAGCCAGGTGCGGTCTTATGCGGTTGGCCAAGACAGAGGCGAAAATCTTAAGCTCAGTATTAATAAGAGAGATGGGACGGTTGTCCGAACAGCTGCTCGAGGGGGGCTGAGACTTAGGGATCACTACAATGGTAGCTAGGTCCGTCTCTGGGCGGAAAGAGCTGCAATCCACCGCTTCACGACACATCGCCACTAGTGGTGAGACTAGGGTGTCTCCATAAGACGCATAAAATTCTTGGGGGAGCCCATCCGGTCCCGGCATCTTACCGGCCGCCATGCGTGATATGGCATCGAACACCTCCTCAGGGGTGATCGGAAGGTTCAGTGCCTCCGCCTCAGATTCACTAAGGCGCGAAAGGGGAACCGTTCCTGCCGGAGGAGCGCAGGGAGCGAAAGCCTAGGCGCCCGCACCGAATAGAGGGTGGCATAGTAAGCGGCAAAGCATTGGGCCACCGCTGTCGGGGCGCGGTGGATCTCGCCGCGCACGTCAGCTACCTCTGGTATGATAGGGTAAGAGGCGGGGCGATGGAGGAGCTTCCTATTTTTATCTCCCTAACCATATACACGGGCCAGGGAGGATCGCAAAAGCAATTTGGCAGCCTCCAGGGAGGTCTGTCTTATTTAATCTCTTAGGAACGTAAGCCTCCTGTCTTGGGCATCAGTTCTGTCATCAGGGGGCAGTGTCTCGAGCTGGGTGGCCTGTGCCTCCAAAAGTGTGAGCTGGGAGTCACGCGCCGCACAGGTGAGTTTGAGTTGGCCTTTGGCGAAGCCCCGAATGGTGGCCTTCCCGGCCTCCCAAAGGGTACGAGAGGAGGACACTGAACCTTGATTAGTGGTGAAGTAGCGGTGAAGCTCGGCACCTACTTGGTCCTTGAACTCATCCTGGAGAAACCAGGCGTTGAGTCGCCAGATTGGGCGCGAGGACGGGGGAAGGGAGACGATGTGCAGCATCACCGGGGAATGGTCCGACAAGTCCCTGGTGAGGATAGAAATCATTTGAATTGCCCGGCAATCCTGGGCTGGCAGGAAAACATAATTTATGCGCGCGTGTGTGTGATGAGAGGCCGAGGCATGGGTGTATTGTCATGCTGTTGGGTACCAAAGTCTCCAGGCATCCCCGGAACCCAGGCTGGCAGCCCATGTCGAGAGGAGGCCAGATTGGGCAGTCCTGGAGGCGGAGGGGGGCGAGGCAGTGTCAAGGCTGGAGTCCATAACTGCATTGAAGTCCCCCTCAAAAACGTCAATCCTAGGGGCAGGGCAGCGACCCCTGAGGTGAGTCTCTGGAGTGTGGAGGCCAACAGGGTGGGAGGGGAATAGACAGCCAGTAGATTTAGATGGCGATCTCCGAGGGTCCCCTCCAGGACAATAGAGCAACCCTGAGGGTAGTGCGTCACTTTACGTGCCACCAGAGGAAGAGTGCGACGCACCAGAATAGCCACTCCTCTTGACCCCCTACTAAATCCAGAGTGCCAGATTCCGCCATAGCCATGCCGAGCCAGGAAGGGGCAATGATTGCCCATCAAGTGGGTCTCTTGAAGCAGGAGTATGTCTGCGGCTTGATGCTGGGCGTATCGCAGGACAGCTGCGCGCTTGACCTTGTCTAGCAGGCCATTAACATTCCAGGACATTACATGGAGTGACGACGCCCTGTTAGAATCGCCGGACAGGGGGAAGTCGTGTAAGGGGCCGGGCAGCCGGCGAGCATAGTAGAGGTCACGGAAGTGGAACTGCGTCTAGAGCCAGTGGACATGTTGTCAGGGTGTAGGGTGATACGTGTTCACCTAGATGTAGAGGTACAAGACTGATGCAAAAAGCAAAAGAAACAAAAAACAGAACTAACAGGGCTGCAACCCCAATCCCCCTCAAGCCCTCCTCCCCCCACCCTATACTTCATGAACGGAAGCATCTGTCGCCCGAACAATAAACAGTGAAGCGAAGGAACCAAACTAAAACGCTTGGGAACAGGGAAATCGTGGAGGACCCCTCCTCGTAGTAGGATCGGATGTTCATTATCTGTAGCCATCGGTGACAAGTTAGTTGTTAGGCAGAGTGCTAGCACTGGATGAAGCCGGCCAACATCTGAGGAGACAAAAGAAAGGTTCAGCAAAAAGTTCAAGCAGGCCCTGGGAGGAGCGTCGGGCTGCGGGAGAGATCAGTGTCTGGTAGGTCCAGCAAAGATGGATGAGGTGAGGCAGTTCCGGGGTCGGAGCGGCCCCAGGAGCCGGAGCGCCACCTGGCAGGGGAGGTCTAACCAGGCGGCTCGGGCGTGAGTCACCATGAAGGGCCCAATGGTGAATCCGAGCGTGCGTGCCTCTGGCCCCTGCGTCTACCAGAGCACCTACGTCTCGGTCGGAGTGCCGGAATGTCCCGCCGGATGGGGCTGGGTTCTGAGCGTTTAGCCTCAACGAACGTTCCTTTGTTGCCAATGTCCATGCCTCCTCAGGCGTGTCAAAGAAGAGAGATTTGTCTTGAAAAACCACTCACAAACGAGCTGGGAAGAGGAGCCTACACTAGATGTTAAGCGAGCGTAGTTTTTGCTTGACCTCTCCGAAGGAACGGCGCTGGGTTTGGACCTCTCGGTGTAGTCATGAATGACCATAATCATCAGGTTTTCATATTTAGGAGGTTGCTTTTTTCGGGATTTGGTCAAAATAGCGTCCCGATCCTTGAAGTTGAGGATCCGCAGGATGATCGGTCTAGGAGGGGTGCCCGACTGCGGGCGGGGAGCAAGCGAGCGATGAGCTCTCTCGACCATGAACCAGGGGGAGAGAGAGCCTTCGGGCATCCAGGAGGGAAACCAACGCTCTATGAAGTCAGCCGCCCGACCCTGCTCCACACCCTCCGAAAAACCAATCAGGCGAAGGTTGTTGCGACGGGACCGGTTTTCTGGATCCTCGGCCCGCCGATGCAGCTCCTGCGTGTGGGACTGGAGTTGAGTCACCTGGATCTTGAGCAGATGGACGTCATCCTCCATGGTAGATATGCGGGACTCCTTTTCTTAAATCCAGGCAGTTGGATTGTGGAGGTCCTGCTGGATCAGGGTCATGTCCACTCGGACTTCCACAATCTTACCCTCGACCGAGGAGTGCGATGTGTGGATAGCCTGGAGAATGGTATAGAGGTCCACCACGACAGGAGTTTCTTTGTCCGTGGGACCACTAGTTGCCCCGGAGTCCGTGGTGGTGAACCGATCCATCTTGGTTTGGGTGGCGGGAGTCTTGGGCACCCTGTCCCTGCCCAAGACTACTGTTGAGCAGCGAGAGAATGCATCGTGGGCTCCGGGCAGTCAGGCAGGCCGGTGGCCAAGGAGGAGAGATGGGAGCAAGGCATGTCCAGTCCACACCGCTCCACGACCACCGTTGCTGCCTTCAGCAGGGGACCCACGCGGGTCAGCGGGAAGAGCTTCAGGTGCCCGGATCCACAGGGGGCCAAGGTTGGTGTTAGGCCAGGACTCCCGACCCGCTGAAGCGGAGGGACCGAAGTCAGCCACTCGGCGGCAAGGCGAGAGATGAAGTCCGAGTCTCGGGAGGGACTGGGGTGAGGCCGGGACCAAGAAGACACCGCCACTTGATGTAGTGGCCGAGACCTACCGGTTGAGGCCGCAGCCGATCGCCACTACCCAACACAAGGTTATCCAGGAGGGACACCCCCACAGGTAAGGCCACCACTGCCCGAACCGGCAGTCGAAACACCCCTCACACCCCACAAGAACACCAGGGGAGGCCACCACAGCAGCAGGCCGGATGCCACACCCAGGCACCGCAGCTTAAGGTCAGGCAGGGCACGGGGGACCGTCTCGAGCCAGGGCCTCAGGATCACCTTGCAGCAGGAGAGAGGGGGAAGGCCACACCAGTGAAGAGGCCGCCCACCACCGCCCAATCGGCAGCCGATTCGCAGCCCCTCAGCCCAGCACCCCAACGCGCCAAATGGCGACTGCATGCACTGCCGCTCGGAAGCCCCACAACAGAGTCACCTCAAGCCCCAAGACTCAGTTCTCATGCAGAGCATCAGACCAGGCGGAGGATCATGACGGGGGGTCAGCAAGTGCTGAACGCAGTTCCACCCAAGAGGAGGGCAGCACCACAACGGAAGCGCCACTACCCGAGATGGCAGTCGACATGTCCCCTTATCACTGCAGCACCAGGGGGGATCCACAGCCCCCGTCAGACCATGTTACAGCGCCCCCGCAATACAAGGCCAGGTAGAGCACGGGACACCCGAGGAGAGGGTCGCAGAGTCACTTCAATGGGGGGGACCCCCCGCTGCCCAATCGATGGCCGACTCACTCCCCTTTAGGCAGGCACCCCCACGGGCAGTCACTACAGGCAGGCACCCCCTCACCTCAGTGCAGATGTCACAGGGCCCCAGGCCTCTAGGCCTCCAAGGTCGTTGTTTGGGGGGGGGAGTCGCCTCACGCAGGTTTCGGTGCCTGTCCAGGTGGCCGGAGAGGCCGAGAGTTGAGAACTCGCAGTCGCCACACCGCGGCAGTTCAAGGCCTCCGTAGAATCCTTGTGGTGGAGCCAGCGGCGGAGTCAGTCCTGCGGGAGGGCAACTGCAGCCCCTAACGAAGCAGCACCGCAGGGCACTCAGCGGGAGATGCGAACAACAGCTCTCCTCCGCCTGATCGGCGGTCGAACAGGTCTCGGGACCCTCAAAGTGCAGGGGGACCGCACCGGAGCAGGTCAGGCAGCTTCCCCAGACCATCAGAGCACCAGAACCGAGCGGGCATCCAGCAGCGGGAAGGCGGGCTCACGGGCACCGCCGGGCAGCACCGGAAGATCGCCAGCATCAGCACTCCTTAGGCAGAGCGTTCAGGGCCTGAGGGCGGGCGGGGATTTGGCGAGTTAAGCAACAGCCACCATCTTGAAAAGGCCGCGAGGCAGGCCCAGAGGTTTGATGCCGTCCGTCTCGCTCAGGATCGCCAGGCAGCACTTCAGAGGAACCCCCCGGACTCCCAGGTGAGCAGGCAGATGAGTAACAGGTCTTCGGGGTCCCGATGGCAAGCGATTGCAGAGCGGATGACGGAGGGGTCCAGAGCACTGCTAAGGTGCGACCGCCATCTTGACGCTCTTGGCAATGACCCCTAGATTAGTGTTCTTATGCTAGGTGTCAGTTATATATTGTTCTTGGATGTCCCGTGCTTCCACGGGCAGCTTCGGACGGCATTGTTCTTGCAGAACTTTGCAGTGCCTAATTCACCTGAATTTACTGTTCTGGAAGTTATTATTAAAAGGTGTCTGTGCAGCAATGTTTAAGCATCTGGTTAAATGTGTGGTGCTCTAAAATACGGGTGGGACTTTGAAAAGCTAAATGACTTTATAAACCACACGTCAGAGTACTACAAGACTTACCGGGCCAACTGACTTTTAAAGAGAACATTCTTGTCCGCCCAATGTCATCTTAAGGATTTTTGGGGCACTGGGCAAGACTTATTTTGGGGGACCCCTCTAGGGAACAAATTTGAATTGTATTACCCATTTCCTGCTAATTCAAGCCTGCATAATGACAAACAATGTTAAATTATATGTCAACATTAATGGGATCACAAAAACTGTTCAAATATGTCTTGCCTAGGACCCTAAAAATCCTATAAAGCTGACACTGGGTTGAGAGAGAGGGGGGTAGATGTAAGCAGAGAGTGAGAGAAATTAAATTGACATAAATCAAATAAAGCGACAGTTTACTTCCCCAGGGGCCCCTTGGAAGGTGGGGGGCCTGGACACCTGTCCACTTTGTCAATGCCTTAAAACATCTTTGTGGAGCACTGCAGAGAAACGAGGTAAGGCAGTTGTGTTGGGAAAATGCAGGGCACTGCAGCATTGACATATTAAGAGACATTGGCCCGGTAGTTTGTGTGTAAATGGTAGGACTCATTTCATTTAATAGAAACACAATAACTTTTGTCCAAAACCTGGGGCAGGTGGGATTAACAGGTAGCACAAGCTGTTTTGTATTGTTATTGCTACTCATGGGCATGTGATAGGTAAGAAATAGTTGCATTCCTTGGATTTCCTGTGGTAATTCCCCTTAATCTGGGACTGACAACTCCTGCTTTCTCTCAGTTCAAAGATCAGTGACCTGGGGATTCAGCAGGGTTCAAATGAACAACCAGAGAGTCTCTGGGAGGTGACTCTTGTCACGAAGTTCAAACCGGTTAATCTCTAGACTAACCCTTATAGAGCATAGGGGTCTGTTCCTGGAACTGAATCTCCATCGGTTGTCCAGAGTCTCAAAGCTAGCACCTGCAGGTAACCCGCCGATCCTACCAGTCCTCCTTCCATATGCTCCTGCTGTTTTTCTCATGCATTATTAAGCCCTTAAACACAGTGCCTGGAGTCTGGGACTGAGCTACATTGTGCCTCAAAGACTATAGTCATAATGTAGTGAACTACTCTTTCACTTGTTTACAGGCTGTTCAGGTGAGATGAGGTAGCTCCCGTGGCCCAATCAATCTGGATCCGACATGGATTCTGCCACTATGTGAGCCACAATTAATTGGCTTAGGGACTTCCCTGGGTGGATGAGCTCTCTCCTCTGGTGGGTTTCACCCCACAATACCAGCTTTGTGCATTTCCCACCGGTCGGAGTTTTTGTCGACCAGCCTCTTACTAATTGGTTGTCCAGGGAAGATCCCCAATCTTGGTAGCTTGTCAAAGGAGGTGGAACCTTGAAAGAACTTCTAGGTAGGCATTCATCCAGCTTGTCCCAATTCCTCCTACGCTGGCACTAATGGTTACTAAATGGCAATTACCCTGGAGACTACTGTTTATGGCCTTGTCTCTTGTAAGATGATGAAATTGTCAAAGCAATTTCCATTGCTAGGGCTTTTAGAATCGTTCGCCATGGCATACTTGGTGCATAATAAATGTTTAGCTCCAATTGTCATATCAAGAAAAAGTGAGCCTTAAGAGTCGTTTCTTTATGGGGGGTTCTAGAGAGCACTGAAATGTTGTTTTTCTGTCTATAATGGAAGTTGGAAGCTGACATTTAGGCCGCACCGCACTCTAGGGACAAACCATGCCAGCAGGCAAGGAGACACACAGGTGATGTCAGCAGTTTACTGTGGTTGTGGGATTTACAGCTTCAGCAAGATCCCAACAGCCTCTTGGCCTTTAAAAACCGAGCCATGGTCACATGTTCGGATCGATGGGTGTGCATAGGCTCGATCAGAGATGCCCTCCAATAAGGGCAGACTGGACTTGGTAACGATGAAGCACGGTGGGCCTCTTCGATGCCCAGGCGGGGGAGAGGGGATGCAGGAAAAGTGCAGTACGCTCCGATCATTATGAAACACTTGGGTACTGTTGCAGGCAGGAGGGCTGGCAAGGTTACAGCTGCTAATGGACACAGACTGGACACTGTGCAGCGCTGCAGCATCCATTAATTATACTTTGATGGGAACTTCAACTACAACAGCAGGCCTGAGGCACAACAGTCCCAAAGGCTAGGACCCTGCCAGTGCAATGAAACATTGCCAGTACACTGTGAATGTGCCATGGCTCGGAAGGAGCAAGCAGGCACCAAGCCCTGACAATACAGGTGTGTGGCATGATCACAAGGATGCGCTTCACCCCAGCAGAGTTCCCTTTGGTTTCAGCCTTCTGGAATAATGAATGTGTGAGCATAGTTAGGGAAAGAGGAAGAAGAGTAAATATGATTCTGCCCTGCTAATAGAGACTCATTCCTTGGTCAAGCGTAGTACATAGTTCTGGCTCTACCAATACCATGAAAGAATGGATATAGATTGGCCCCATGTAAGCAGCAGAATGAAACATGACTTCTGTCCTGAAATAACCCATATGCGTGGAGGTTGTATGAGAATACAATGAATGCCTTTACCACGCATGCTTTTACCATGCATGTCAGTATAACAACGTAAGTGAAACCCATGCGTATATCAGTGGCGGCTGCTGACATTTGAAAGTGGTCAGGTGTAAAATTTTAGTTGGAGTGTACAGCGGGGAGCGAGCGTAGCGAGCGAGCTTTACCAAACCTAAGAGGGGTTCTCCCCCCGAGAAATTTTTGAAAAAAGAGTGGGCAAATGGTGCATTTTTAAGCAAATTTTAGAAAGCAAAGTTGTACTGTGCGCCCTTCCTGCCAGTATGAATGTCTATACTATGCATTCTGGGCAAACAGTGAAGTGAGCACAAATCGAGTTCTCCTACTCCCATTTTTATTGTTAATTTACTGCTCTTTCAGACCACTTTCACCACTACTTATTACATGACATTTTTCCAATTAAAATGTGCCTCAATCTGCTCTGTTCCACCAGTGGAAATTAATCTATTTATTTTCACATGCACTAATGCTGAGCTATCACCCAGCCACTGCTGCCTTCGTTCTTCAGCCTCTGCCACCTAAACTCACAACCAAACTTTTGTCTCATCCCCACTTACTTCCCATCACATTAAGCCCACTGCATTCTTTATTTATAATATTTTGCCAAAAGTATCTGTCATAATGGCTCCCTAATTCATCTATGGACAATGATCTTTAAACAAAATCTAGATAGTAGCATATGAGCATTTACTTCAGTCATATCACCTTAACAGCTTATATGTTTGTAAAACCATTGTTATAGCCTTATGTCAGGATTCCCAGTGGGGACGTGTTAAAGGAAAGGCAAGCGCTTGTACGCAATAACACATAAAAATGCAATACATTACTTTCAAAATGCAACAAGATAACAATTACATTTTAGATTTTCAAATATTTCCTACGCACAAGTGACCAAATATGTTTGGCTTACTATTTGCCCCATCACAAATGATCGTAAATACCATCTCAATGCACTCCACAACAGTAAGTACATTTTAGATTGCATGACACCTCAGAGAAACATTGCTATAAAGGATTTTTCTTCCACCATCCAGGGTCCATTAGACATTCTCTCAAGACATGCCCAGCCTTTTCCCAGGTCCCTGCTGATCCCGACTACAATCGGCGCGATAAATAATAATACATAAAGGTGCAGCTTAAAAAGAGTCATTTTACGACTTAAGTGCAAATGCATAACATAAACAGGTGCCTTCAAAGCGCATCAGAGTGTGTGTGACACAAGTCGTCTCCATCGGAACCCTCAGCCATACATCAATGTAAACAGACCTGAGGAACGTCCGTCTCTCTTTAATCAATGGTGAGGCTGGGACTTTCCAGAAGAACAAGGCGTCTCATGTGAAAATGATTGCCCCCTTTATCTACTTTGAGTTTGCTTTAGGAAAGACAACAAAAGTCGGGTGCAGCACTGTGTACTAAACACGCACATACATACATGGCACACCTGCTATTGGTTTCATGGGCTTTACAGAATATATTTTGAAACATGTCCTAGTAGTACAGCAGAAGGCAGGAGTGACGCGGTGGGCGCGGAACTGACTGTCCTATAAAAATGTTTGAACCTTCAAGAAAACTGCAAAACTCAGGAAGGAAATATTTGACTGCCGGAGTTCAAACCTAGATACGTGGGAAATGCATCTGCTGGCTGCAAACCAAGATAAAAAATATCTAAGCCAAAAAATGGGTTGTGTGCACTCATTTGTCTTTAATTGTGTCTAAAATAAGTATTTTTCTCTAATGGTATCCATGCAATATAGAGCACGTGGCCATACTAGGTGGTGAGTGAAAACCCCTTTATTGTGAAAATAAAATAAAAGTTATTAGATTAGAAATCAACAACTAAACAATGCGTGCACAAAGAAAAACATGTTTCTGTCCCTTATACTCCGATGCAGCACTCGCCCATTCCCTCATACTAACAGTGCTTTGATGCACGGCCTTCTGAACGCTTGATCAATACACAAGAAGAGCTCAAACAAACAAGTAAAATGTTTTGCAGTTTATGTCGGGAGCGAGCGCACCATGTTAATCGTATCTCCCACGTGTAGAGTGCTAATGTAGAGACCTATTGCATTGTAAATGCTTGTTTTTAAAAGGTGATGTCCACGGGACCTCAACAACTAGACTGGTTATCTCTTGATGTGAACATTTACTGTTATAAAGCGCTCTGATACCTTCGGGTCTAGCTAGCGCTATATAAAATACTCAAATAAATAAACCGCATCAAGGATTCAGTAGCGGTTGCTTAGCCCTTCATTTCAAGCCCTGGCAGAATATGGGCACATGGCCCCGGGGGTTTCCAGAGCAAGGAAGGGATGCAACATCCCCGCTGGACCGGTTTTACCTGAACCATGCAACAGTACGGCTTCAAATCCTTTAGAATCACACCCCCCAATCACAAACACAGAGACAGCCATCTCAGTACAACCCAGCACCTCTTGATCGAGCACAATACGCCATGACTGACGCCCAGCCCCACCCCGGTCAGCGCTTACATCACAGGGCGCTATGCCATTCACATATACTCCCTCCATCTAACTTTAACAGTTACCAGGTAGTCAGCTATATACTGACAGTCACTCCGGCGGGCAACAATGTAAAGTTCCTCACCTTGCAGTCAGTTTATGTTGAGGCTCGCAATACTTGGGGGGAGGGGGGATTCGCGTGGGAGTGGGGGAGTTTAAATAATATTTTTTTTTAAACTTACCTGGCCGAGTGGGCTGTTGTCCCGCGTTGGCGCCTTCCGCCTTCAACTTGTCTTGTGAACAATGAACAACAGCCGCGTCACCAACCCCTCTCAGCCAATACTGACGCTGGAGCTGTGCGCAGGGGGACGTCTCCTATCTTCAGGATATGCTTCATTTGGTTCAGCTGCTCCAGCAGAGCCAGTATTGGCTGCCCTGCCGCCCATTAGGAGACTGAGGGTTGGGGCGCTGAGCAACCCTCGCTCTCCTAATGCGCATCCGTCAGCCAGACTCAACACTAGTGCGCATGACTGGGCTGGTCGGAAAAATGCTCCGACCTAAACCCAGCATACGCACTTGTGCTGCTGCCTGCTATGCGCTCCGCGCCACCCCCTGGCCTGACAATGCATGTCAGTCAACATGACGCCGGACCGCCCAGCCCCTTCAGACTCTGAAGGGGGTAGGCGGTCTGGCATCATGCTGACTGACATGCATTGTCAGTTTACTTCAGTTCAGTCAGAGCCACCGAGGGAGCTGCGGGCGGCTTGTGGATCAACACCCCAGCGCCCTAATGGACGCACCGCCACTGGCGTATATATACACACACACACACATGCGTAGCTGCAACTCGAGCCACTATTGAATGGAGTCCATGATCAGAAGATGTGTGGGCATCAGTGCCGGGCAGCAACACGGGTGAGCTAACGCTTGCCCAGAAAGTGAGACAGCTTTGCAATATGTGTTTTAAGGCATGGGCCAAGTGAGCAATTGCCCCACCTTCCAAGGGGGCCCTAGAGAAAGTGAACATTCTCTCTATGTGGTCTCGGTCGATTCTATTTTCCTTTCTAAACCTCTCTGCCTTTCAGCCTATATCTACAACTACTCTATCTATGCAGTGTCATCTGAAGGATTTTTGGTGATCTGAGAAAGACATATTTCAGCTGATTTCGTATGACCCTGCTAAAGATTAACATATCATTCAGAATTGTTTGATATCATGTGGGCTTGAATTACCAAGAATTGGGTAATACAGTTCAGTTGTTCTGCACAGGAACCCCCAAAATATGTTTTGCCAATCAATTAATTAGGTGGCTTTTAGAGCACGACTACTCACCCATGAGGGTCTCAAGGCTACAGGGTCCCCAAAATCCTCAGGAAGACACTGCTTTGCATTTGTACTTCGGTGGACGCATTATCATTTAGCGTCAGTTGGACCTACCCCAGTAGAGACTGGCTGCAGAACGACTGACAGAGAATGACTCTCAAGGCATAAGAACAGTTCTATCCTTACATGAGTTAATTGTCAGTCACCAAACCCTAAAGTGTAAGCTAAAGAAGGACACCCCCATCTTTAATTGGTGAAAGAGTGGTCAGTCAGGGCCCAGGCCATGTACAATGGCTGCTGCCCCAGTTCTCGCCCCTGCTGGCCCCCAGTGCAGACCTCTGTCCATACCTTTGAAGCCCTGAAGCAGAAGGCTGACTTCTTGGTGTCCGCCTTGGTCCGGTCCTCCAGCACCAGCCCCTGGTCTTCATTGAGCACGAGATACTGGCCAGTCGTGATATGTCGCAGGCGGAAGGTCTGCCCCCAGCGCACATGGCTGCCGCTCCAGCTGCGGGCATGAAATAAACACAGCAAGATAAGGTGGTATGACATTATGTAGCGACTTGCCGAGCGGGCAATCCGCAAACAGGACAGTGCCCTCAACACAGCACAGCATAGCTCATCCCTCTGGTGCTGTCACCATGGAGATAGAAGCAATAATGCAGTCATTGTCAGTGGCTGGGCGAAAACTCTCCATCTACGCAGCCTTCCATTACACCATCCACCAACACCTGCCTCCTCTTCTTACCAATTACACACAACCATACAATCCTTACATGCCACTCCACCACACACATTACCTATTCCAGTGATTGAATCTAACACAAACATTCATAACTCTTGTACATCCCCTCTTACACACCACATACTCTTCTCCAAAACACATCACCACCCCTGTACTATCAAATTCCAATTGCCAGCAGTACTGCACATACAATTTTTACACAGAAAACCACTACATCAATATCTCCTCTCACTACTCCACAAAAACAAAACACACAAATCTCAATTTATATTCCTTACACATATATTTCCTTACTATGTAATCATGTATCTATATATTTATTATTTTAGTACTGTTGTACAAGAAACAAAATTACTCTTGAAAGATTTACTATGTCCTACCATCATCTAACACCTCTATCAATGTATCCTCTATATTCACTCATCGCAAACCTGTTCTCCAAAATAACCTTTCCTAGATGCCTTCCTCCTCTACACCTCCTGGCTCATGCCAAACATCTGTTTACTACTATGATCTCCAAAACACCCCAAGTAAATTCTCCCTCATGTTATCTCTCCTTTGACTCATCCCATGCCTCATTTTTCTACTCTGATTTTCTTTCACCCTAATCCCTTTCTACAGGCTCTTCCCACCTCCATCTCTCCTTTACTCATCCTAGACCTCAACTTATTACTATGATCTCCCAATTAACACTTCTAATTGTCTTCCCTCTTCTATCCCTCCATTCCTCTATTCAATCCAACAAAGACTTAAACAACCTCTGCTCAAATTAACTCGCACCTCCCTATACTAATACAATACTAATATTTCCCTATACTAATCCACCACTAATCTGTTCATCATCACTGGTCATGATAAACTTTATTCGGTTTGATTCAAACCATCAAAGTATACACAATCAATAAATAACAATAATTGCAAAAATAATCTTGCCCAATTTCCACATATTTAAAAAGCATAATAAAAAACGTCCATAAAACAGTTCAAAACTACAATCAAAAGCATCCTCTCATAGAATTAAAGTACTTTGTGCCAGATGTGATTGAATAATCATAATAGAATATCTCTAATGACAGCGTCCAAGCTGCCCTGGACATAATTACATCTCTAATAGTACATCTTGAACAGTCTAGGTCACAAACTCTTGCTGCCTAAACCAAACATTCAATATAAACCTGCTTAGAGCAAAAACAATAGGATTTGATGTGTCGGTCTTTAAAGTCCTCAGAGGAACCCAATAATGTCTAATTTCGAGGTTACAGCAAACAGATAGAATCCACTTTCTTCGAGGAAGGCGGTATTCAGTGCAAAAGAACAAGATATGTTCATCGGTCTCTGGGGCATGGCCGCAGGCTGGGCAAGTAATTGGGTCCGATTTGGAAGCCCAGGTGTTAAAAGACCTTGAGGGTAAACAGCCCAGGCAGAATCTCCCATAGAAGCTATTACACCAATGGTGGTGTAATCAGAGCAAGAAAAGACTCAAACTTGGGATAAGACTTAAAATGTAAGAACTCGGTGGTTAAGCACCCTGAAGTCATACGTGTAGCATACTGCTCAGCCCCATAAACTCAATACTTGGCTTTTGCAGGAGCTATGTCTTTTTTACAAATCCGCTCTGGGCAATCCCATAGCTTAATCAATCCCAAGGATCTGCACCAAGTTGCAACATGGAGTAGCCATGAAATCCGTTTGGCACCGCTTATATTTAAGACTTCTCTCAGCGATTTACAAAAATCGCTTGGCTCCGTTGTGGTCCAAAAGACACACAATTGATGGACGGAATGCAGAACAAATCAAAACATTCTCCCCCAGTCAAGAGATCTGGGTTAAATCCATCGTTCTTTTGCCCACTACACCACCCCAGTTCAGACATGGCCATATGCAAATCAGTCTTGACCCTGTGTCTCATGGGAACAGTCCAGACCGAACTGCCAAGCCAGGTCCTCCTTGGACCGGACACAAGCATCCTAGGACCGGTTTCAGGGTTTCACCATTGTGGTCCACACACGCAACCAATACATCAAAGGTTTTAATCGGGCCACATCCCCAATTCTCCTCATTCCAAGATCAAACAACTTCTTTTGGGTTCAGGAGTAGCGTGCTACTCGCCGAAAAGAGCTTTGACGCCTCATCAGGGGTAGTAAGTGATATATAAATACAATTGCAATCAGGTAACACTGCCTGGAGGAGTTGTCAGAGGAACCCCATAATGCAAGTGTAAGGGAACGCAGCTACTTTCCTAAATTAAACGTTCACCTTTTGCTGCAGCGAGCGGCGAGAGACAGATGTCTCTGGTTGAGTCTGCAAAGCTAGTGAAACTAGAGTTTGGTGCACTCAGAGCCAAGCCAACTGCCACAAGCCTCTGTGTCAAGCGTTCCACTACAGCAATTCCATGGCAGAGGAGGGTGCAGGACGCAGACCTGCAGTCATCACAAGCTACTTCTACTCAGTCGCATAAAAGACACACTGTGTGATCTCATATAAATTCTTATCACACTCTGCATTCTCATGTAAAAGGCCTTGTAGCACTGTCTTTATATATAAATACTAGTTCTAACACATTGTGCATCCTCATATACGACGTTTTGTCACACTGCACGCTCTTACATAGCCTCGCCACATTGTGCATGCTCATACCGTTTATCACAGTGCATGTTCAAATAAACAGTGGCGTCATATCGTGCACTCCCACATACCTGTTACATTATGAGTGCCAGTAAGAAAGTCATTTATTAGTTGTAAAGAATGTGGGCCCTAATCAAGTAATATCTTCCAAATACTGGGAACCTGGTACCCTGTTGTAGCACTTGACTCTGTCAGGGTAGTGAGGCAGAGTGGTTCAAGGTCTACTTGTCATGGGAAGTGGCATGAGCCACTACCCCAGTCCACAGGCACGCTACAAACAACATCTAATAAATTATTGTCCACTCAGTGATTTTACCTGTAAAAAAGAAAATGAACTTTATTACATGCACACTAACTTAATGCTATGCATGCTATTTCTGGTAGAGATTATCTAGCCACAGATTGCTCACCTTTTGAATATTCCACAGGCATCATACTAGATCCAGAACCTTTTCAGCAGTACCTATGCTTGCTGGTAAGTGGCGTTGTGCGGCTTCACGCCAATACCTTTCCGCTCTGGAAAAGACGCTCGGTACCTATATAGGCGCAGGACTGCACGCCGACATCAGCTGCTTTCAAGAATGTCTACACTATCATACGCAGAGCCCCAAAAGCAAATTGGTGTGGCGTTCAGAGAAGATGGGAGGGTTGGTGAGGAATCTGTGGCTAGATGGAGTCTTTAGCAGAAACAGCGTCAACAAAGGTAAGTAACTTGTTCTTCTGATAAAGACTTCCAGCCACAGATTCCTTGCCTTTTTAATAGATACCAAAGCAGTACTTATTTGGAAGTGGGCTGCGATTGGACTCAAAACAGAAAGTCCTGTAGAACTATGCAGGCAAATCGCCCTTCTCAGCAGACCTGACTGTCCAGACAATAGAGCTTATTATAGAAGTCCTGTGGAACTGAGCAGGCAAATTGCCATTCTCAGCAGACCTGACTGTTCAGATAATAATGACGTATGCAAGGGCACTGACTTAGCCAACTGGCATATGTTTCGGACAGGGACAACGCATGCTAATGCAGTGGTAGCAGCTTTGGGCCTGGTAGGCCTGGAGACTGCTTTTCAGCCAATGTGTAACACATTCTTAATGCAGCGCAAAATCCAGCAGGAGATGGTTCTCTTCTGCACAGCCTTGCTTTTTTCACTTCAGCGAACTCCAGAAAGAGGGGATTGTCCACCTGGTGGCCTTTGGTATGATCTATGTAGAAGGTCACTGCTTCCTTGGGGTCCAAGTATGGAGTCTCTCCTCCTCATTAGAGGGGTGAAACAGAGCAAATAACGCAGGCAGGGTGATGATCTGTCTGACATGCAACTACACCACACCTTTCGTCAGAAAGGATGCCCGAGTCTGCAGAACCAGTTTGTCTTGGGAGAAGGTGGTACATGGTGGGTTGACACAGGGAGCGAAAAGCTCACTCACAAGCTGCCCCAATTTTTTGGTGATGAGGCACACTGTCTAAAGGGCGAGGAGCTACAAGGGACAGCTGTGAGGCGTGTGGAATAGAGTGCACATCAGAAAGGTGAGGACTAAGTTATTGTCCCACGTGGCATGATGAAATACTGTAACCCTTTCAAAGTTCTCAGAACAACAGGAGATTTGAACAAACAAGGCTGATCCAGCAACCGCAAAATAGCTGAAAGAGCCAAACCTTACCCTTTAACTGTACCATGACAAAGCCTTGCCAGGATAGGGACAAAACAAACAAGAAAAGTTAAGATAACTTGGTCTGAATGGGGTCAATCTGCCAAGTACCAAACCAATGCACAAATTTGTCCCAATGAAAGTCGTGTACAGTTTTTGAAGATGGGCATATGGCTACCAGTATGCCATGAACCACCTCCAGAGGGAGGTCAAGGATGTGTGGTTGTCACTGCTGAATCTCCAGGTATGAAGGTGGAAAGTGCAAAGGACCAGGTACAGAAACCTGCCCGGCTGCGAAGGGGCAGCCTAATCAGAGGACAAATGCTCAGGCCTAACAGTGCTGGATACCATACTCTCTGTGCCCAATCTAGGGCCACTAGAATGGCTTGGCCCAGTTGGGTCCGATCTTCTTGAGAACTCAGGGCAGGAGTGGTATTGTCAGAAAGGCAAACAGGAGTCCCGAGTTCCACTGGAGGCAAAACGTATCCCCGCGCAACAGACGCCTTGGAAACTGTAATGTTCTGACATTGTGTGTTCTCCGCAGTGGTGAACAGATCGAGGCACAGCTTCCCCCATCTGCAGAAGAGACCTTGCAATACTTCTGAATGTACTGCCCATTTGTGGTCCGCTAAGTACCTATGGCAGAGCGTGTTCACTCTGGCATTTAATGATCCTGCCAGGTGGTTCACCACCAGGAAAATTCCCTGGAAGTCCAGCCAGTTCCAGAAGAACAAGGTCTCTTGGCAGAGGGTCCATGACCCCATCCCGCCCTGTCTGTTGCAGTACCACATGGCAGCAGTGTTGTCCACGATCACCTGTAACGACCTCTCTTTAATGGACGGAAGGAAGGCTTTCAACACAGGTGGATAGCCCTAAGATCCAAAAGGTTGATGTGGAGCCAGAACTCTGCCAGACACCAGAGACCTCTGATCTCCATCTCACCCAGATGGCCACCCCAACCCAAATGCAATGCAATTGTTACCACCTTCAGCTCTGGCTGGGGAAGGGTGAGGGGTCTGCTGCTGACCCAATTGAAGTCCAGTAACCACTACTGCAGATCTTTCACAGTCTTATCTGAAATCTGAACATGGTCGGAGAGGACCCCTTAATGTTGGACCCACTAAGACTTCAGACTGCAGAGCCCGCATATGCCACATGGCACGCTCGACCCACAGGATGCAAAAGGCCATCAATCCAAGCAGCCTCAGAGCCGACCTCACTGAAATTCATGACCGAGGTTGAAAGATCTGGCTCATAGCCTGAATGTCCCGAAATCTTTTGCCCGGGGGGAAAGGTATGAAATCGAACCCTGTCCAGAATGGCTGTAATGAAGGGGAGAATTTGAGACAGGGTAAGATGTGACTTTGGAACATTGACATTAAACCTCACAGATGACTGCAGATCTGTGCTAGTCTGGCAGTGGCTGGCATCTGTCTGGGGCGAAATTGCATTCAACAGCCATTCGTTAAGGTAGAGAAAGACTGGCACCTTCGACCTCTGAAGATGTGCTGCCACTACTGCCATCACTTTTGTGAACATCCCAGGGGCACTGGTGAGACCAAAAGGAAGCACAGCAAAGTATAAATGCTCCGTCCTACCTCAAACCACCGGTAACACCTATGGGCCGGTAGGTGTACTGCAGGTCGTGTGCTACCATTCAGTCTCCAGGGTCCGGGGGAGGTAAGACCTGGGGCAGTGTAAGCATTATGATTTTTTCCTTCCGGAGGAAGGTGTTGAGAGGGTGCAGGTCTAAAACAGGCTGGAGGCCTCTGTCTTTTTTTGGCAACCAGAAAGTAGTGGAAGTAACAACCACATCCTACTTCTGACACAGGCACTATCTCAATAGCCCCTTTGGCCAAAAGGGGTTGCAGTTCCTGCAGCAAAATGGAAAGACGGTCCTCCATGAGTCATTGAGGAGATGGAAGGTGCAGTGGTGCAGAAAGGAAGGGGAGGTTGCAGGCCGTCTGAACAATTTGCAAGACTCACCTGTCTAATGTTATGGCCTGCCAAGCAAGAAGAATTGTTGGATCCTATCTCCCATCGGTTGGCCGTGCTCCACTAAGGGTACACAATATACAGGTTTAGTAGGCGGGGCTGCAAGGGCGGGAAAACTGAGTGGTCCTTTGCCCTTGGCACAATGGCTGTGACTGTGATACAGGAGGGCGCTATGCTGAGGTTGGATTGACTGGTAGTATGGGGTACCTCTGCCAAAACAATAAAGGAGTGGTAGAGCTGATGCAGCTGGCGAGGTTGAGGCAGGTAAGCCCAAGGAGCATGCCATGGCTCTCCTCTCCTTGAACCGCTCCAGAGTGGAGTCTTCCTTGCCCCTAGACAGGCGGTTCCCATTGAACAGCATGTCCATGAGTGCCGAATGAACATCAGCTAAAAAACTGGTGGACTTCATCCAGGCATGGCGGCAAATGGCAACACTGGTGCTGAAAGCTCGCCTGATGGAATGAGCCTTCAGGTTCATAGACACACAGTCACTGTAGGCCTTCAAGGGGTGACTCAACTCCAAACAGCACAGGCACACCTGATGGGGATCAGTCACAGACATTTGCTTATGAAAGCCCCTACAGGGCCTAAAACCTTTCATTTTAGGAGGGAACATCCCTTGCACACTGTAGAAATTTGGAAAAATGTTTGAGGTAAAGTGTCTCTGAGAGACGATTGGAAATTATCTATGGTGATACCAAGCCAACAGCTCACACCTTTAGGGAGCCCTGAACCCTATAACCATCATCCTCCCCTACTCATGTTAGACACAATACAATGGCGTGTCATCAAAAGGCAAGCCTACTAGTTTTTCGAGGGGGTCACCACATTTTTAAAAAATGGAGAAACGTCATTACAAACAAATGTATCACCATTAAAACTGCTATGGATGGTGTCATCTTATAATGACATTCATTAGGGCATGTAATGATTCACTGTTAACTTTGTGATTGTCAATGAAGCCTTTCAGTGACCTGCTGGGCATAAAACATTTCAATGACCTTCAATAATACATGTGATGATTCCATATTATGAGAAATTTGCGAAATTTGTATGTGAAATTTGTGTAATTATACCATGACTCCTCATCACATAATTAGGCCACAGTTCATGGCAAAATCATATCACAGGAGTGCAGAACTCAAATAACCAAACACGAGCAACTGTTGCACACAGCAATTGTTTGTACTAATTGTGGAATGCATCCTTCCATCACTTGACGCACGGATGTATTTCACTGTAAAATACAGCACGAAATGGCAGGCTTGCATTTCACATACATTTTCTGAAATTTCACAAATTGTGTGAATTGTGCACGCCTAGCAAAAAACCCAAGGTCTAGGAGTGCTTGCAAACTGAACAGACCTCTCCAGGGGACTAATCCACCCCACCCCCGCCCCCAGAGACTTAGGTTCATTTTCTAAAACCTTTTGATGGGTATTCCTATAGGGGAACTATTATCAGCACCTACAACGAATTTTAATATGCTTGTGGTGCCCCTGTCCTCTCTGGGCACCACACGAGTAAATATGCAACATGTGTGCCTATGGGGTGCTCCTTTGCCATAGCTGATCTGGGATATATGGAGGCTCCCGGGGACATATGGACAGACCTGAGCACAACGACGCTCCCGGTAGCCTTATCCCTGGGAACTGAGAGGCTCGGTCGGACATGCCCCCTCCAAGTCACTCTTCTTTCCAAAGGACCATGAGTCTCTGCGAGTAGACTTCTGCGTGCTGGGAGAGGGATCTTATTTACCTCTCAGTCAAACTCGGATCCCTGGAGAGACTGTACTTCTTCTGTTGGCTCCATTGGGCCTATTTAAATGATGTTGGCTCACTTTACTACTGATGAACTTCTTCAGCTACCTGCTGGCTCCCAAAAGTGTGTTTTCTTGTATGAACTTGCTTTATCTGTGCTTTAGCTCCATACTCAGAACCTGCCTTCTGTCCAGTGGTACACTTGCTCCTCAACTTGGGTTCTCCTCAGGTGTAAACCTTCTGTCTTCAGTACATACCCTTCATCCCTTCACTCATCATGTCTTACAGCCTTTGTGGACACTTGAAGGGTCAGGGGCGGTGCTGTGATGAAGGCCCAGTCCTCAGAAGTCCCAGCGGAACCCTTCCCATCCAGGATCCCCCAGCAGATGCTTCTCTCTACTGTCCCTCAGAGGGCATAAGGGGGCCAAAGTCACTGGTCCTGGAGAGGTTAAACCATAGAATCCCATCTAGGCTGAGTCCAGGGTGCTCTAGCACCCTAGACAGGGGTTCAGTCTTCTTCAGGGTCGTGCAGGATCACTCTTCTCTCTCCTCTTCTCTCCCCTGTGCAGAAAGTCCAGAAGCTAGGTACCTCTGTCCAATCTTAGTATGCTGCATCATCACTCCATCCCTGTCCCAACTCTCCTGCACAGCATTTTGGACAGTCAAGGTGACAACTTGGAGTGGTCTGTTTAAAGTCTACTCCAAGAGCCTGAAACCATGCACGTAACTACCACAGCTGACTGATCCCTTCCCTTCAAATTCCCTCTTGTGATTGGCTTTAGAGATCTGGCCTTCTTCCCTTTGTTCTCCTTGGGATGTGCCTTCTCTGGCGTGGAGCAGAGCAAACCATAATTTGCACATGCTGATTCCATTCCATTCCTTTTCTTTCAAAGGAACAGGCCCAATCTCTGACAAATGGCCCTCTCGTGTGGGGAGGCATATAATCCTCTGGCTGGCCAGCAGAGTAATTGACTTGGCCCAGCAGGGGGAACAAAAGTCAGGAATTAACTTTGGAACCAAGCCAGGGAGATATAATAACTATCCAAGTGCCAGAATGAGTGCAGATATGAGAAAAATGACATTGAATCTACACTCAGGATCCATGTTCACCATAGGATTGGTGTATCATGCTAGTTTCTGGGGTCAACTTTAACGAAACCATGCATTGGTACAGATTTCCTAATAATGTATAATACTGTACGGCACACATTGTTTTCAATGAAGCACTACAGGCTTACCCTATGAACATCGTACACACAATATCAGGCCTACTCCAGGTCAGCACTAATCCCTGAAAGGTCCTTTCTGCAGCAGGCTACCTGATGCAGATACCCGTATGAGCTGGACGGTAGTCCCACTCGCTCAGCCCACACACCTGTACCTACATGTGTGCACAAGTATTCACGCGCAGCCAAGCCAGGGCCCCTAACCCAGATGTACGGCAGCAGAAAGTGCTTTAAAAGGTGTACACTGCCAGCTAGCACTCAATGAAGTTTACAGACTTTGCAGTGAGTGAGACTAAGTTAGTGAGACTCGCTTGCAGCAAAAGTCCAAAAACGGGGTAGTCCAAAAGCAAAATATCAGTGGGGTTAACTGGGTCATAACCCACTTTCCTATAGTGGTCCTATAGTTTAAATCATAAATAGGGTTCCTGGTTTTATGGTATTTATTTTTTCGTCATTTCCGTCTGTATTTAGCCTTATTTATTTTTTGTCAACTTTATCTGTATTTATCCATATTTATTATGGGTTTTGTAAAAGAAAAATTAAACTGAAACTAGTATATTTCCACAATTATTCAACCAATAAATATGCAGACATGCTCGAATGCCTTCCAGGTTTCAGTGATATGAACACCCGCAGAAGATAAATCAATGCACTTATATGAAAATATTCACATTTCTGTATCAGCCTTGTGTATATCTACTGCTGTTTAAGCCTCTTTACTAAACTTCAATTCTTTTTTTAATCCCCTTACCAATCAATCCACACAGTTATTGGCCTGGCAGGCATGGCAAAGTGTATTTAGAATCACTCAAAAAGAACCCAATTTCCGTTTTTATCCACATTTAAAAATAAATACAGACAAGAAAATAAATGGTTTTCGGTCTGTATTTATGTGGATAAATCAGTAAAAACGGAAAACAGGGAGCCTTAATTATAAACAGTCTTGTCACATTGTGTGCTCCTACATAGTTTGTTGCATTGTGCGTGTTCATACAGATTGTCACATTGTGAGTGTCTTACATTGTGCATGTTCACATATCTTGTCCCGTCGTGCGTTCTTGTGAAATAGATTGTCACATAAGAGTGCCTTGTCTCATAAACAGGCGTCACATTGTCCGTGCTGTTTGTCACACAGCGTCGACTCCTGGTTTTACCAGAGTCTCAGCACGAGCTGCGAATTTGCAATCATGCTTTTCAAATCATTAATCTATGCATTATGATTGAACGCATAAGTAATGAGGCTTCCGAGTGATTCATTATTTATAGCCAATTCATTATCAATGATGCTAACTTCAAAGAATTCATTAGAAGCAATGCACGAGTGATGTAAATAATGTTTTCGCTTTAGAGACAAGTGGCCCACGAGGCAAACAACGGAGATACCCCGTCCATATTGAGAGGACCGGTTTTTTCGAGAGATACAGATGCCGCCCCCCACGAGCTGCTTCAGAGAGCGCTACAGATGCGGATGGGAGACTGAGCCTAAAGCGCTCTTCTCGACACCACTCGCTGCAGACACCATTCTCTTCTCGAGCAGTGTGGCAATCACAACGGCGCCCCTACGCCTTGGGACGTCGCACTGTGTGCCCCTGGGTGTTGTGCACGTTGTTTAAGGGAGTGTCTGCTTGTTGTGGGCGTGCGCACTGCCTGAACGACTCTCTCCCGATGGATGTATGGTTAGGGTGACCAACGGGCATGGGTGCAACTTCAGGACGGTGAATGCAAAAATTCAGGACAGGAGGTCAAAATTCAGGACAAAACTTCAGGACAAAAGGTAAGTTTTACAGACACATCAGAGGAGGTCACGCAACAGTATATAAGTAAGAGCATCCATATCCAAACATATTCAACCATTTGCAAACCTTTCTATCATATATCCTTTCATCCATCATTTCACTTATCCATCCCTCCATCCAGCCTTTCACTCATCCATCCATTATCCATCCATCCACCCTTTTACCCTATCCATCCGTACACTCATTCATCCACTCTTCCACCCATCCATCAATTCATCAATCCAGCCATTTACCCTTTCACCCATCCAGCCATTCTTTCACTCACTCATCCATCCACCCAGTCACTCATCCTTCCATCCCTTCACCCTTTCATTCATCCATCCATCCTCCATTTCCCTCTCCATCGACCCTTTCACTTAGCATACCTTCCATCCATCCATCTACTCATCCACTCACTCATCCATCCTTTTTCTCATCCATTCACCCTTTCATTCCTTCACTCATCTATCCATCCTTTTGTCCATCTACTCTCCTTTCTCTCATTATCCATCCATTCACCCTTTAATTCATCCATCCACCCTTTGATTAATCCATCCAGCCATCCCTTCACTTAGTCACTCGCCTACCTTTTCATATTAATTATGACCTGAGCCTTTGTCTGCAGAGTTGCAGACAGAAGAGGCCCATCAAGGACTTCACACCTGCTGTAGTTCATAAAGCAAGGGGTGGGGTGCGGGAGTGTTCACTATGAACCTGCACATAGGCAATCTGAAAACTTGGACGTAATGAGTCATGCATGATGCACAGTGCCAGGCCATGAGGTCACTGTGACATGGTGTTGTTTCCAGGGCTTTAAGAGGGTTGAAAAAAACTGGGGCGTCTCTCCAAAGGGGGTGGTCGATGTAATTAAGGGCGTGGTTTAAACACCTAAGCTAAAAATCTGTGCTTAGTATAGTGTAGCGCCCGACTGGTATTTTGCCTCTTCTGTCATTGTATCCAGATATATAACACAACAAGTAACGTTACACCTACAACAAGCCAGAAGGATTAGTTACTTACCTGTAATCCTAGTTCTCTTCCAGGGGTATCCTCATCAAAGTCATAAACACTAGAATATTCCCGCCCATGCGCGGAACCCCAAAAAATACAATCATATATGTGACAAACATATATGTATCTGCACATATATACACATACATATATGTATATACATAATAAAAAAGTAAAAATGCAGCCTTTCATAACCAGAGCTGAATAATGCTGTAAGGACTCCCCTGTATATTATAAACAATATATTAAAAACCAGGGAAAAACAAAGCAAAGCATGTTTGAAAACTGTTTTAATGCTTAGCATTTAGCACAATCCCTCAGATAGGACTGAAAGCATTGACAGCTCACAGGCTGCATTGCAGAAAACCACAGCCCAGAAAGGCTGGAAAGCTAACTCATAGCAACATATGAATAAACTTTTATTTAAAAAAAATCAATTCTGGATGCTGTATTGTATTTATTAGAATAACAAGTAAATTCCATCTTAAAGGGATTAGCATCACGCCAAGGATCTATTAAGACATGTTCTGCTATTAAGCCTGCTAGCGCTTTCTTGGTTTGGGGTTTCATCTCTTTTTTTTCCTATTTGAGGTATCTTTTTTTAAGTTTTGGATGAAGTTGAAATCTCCACCCCAAATAATTTTTCCCGGTCTCCCCCGTAATATTTCCCCTATTTTAATTACAGCTGCGTTGTCATCCATTACAGGGGCATAATAATTCACAAAATTATATGTAGCGCCCTTTAATCTGGCCTCAACCCAGATCCATCTACCCAGAGGATCTCTTACTATGTGACCAAATTCCCAAGGAAGATTTTTACAAAAATAAATAGCAACTCCTCTGCAAGCCAGTCCGGCAGAGGCGAAAAAGACATGAGAAAACCAACGAGGAAGAAATAAATTTGGAGAATTTGATTTTAAATGTGTTTCTTGTAGAAACAGGACTTGAGGTGTCAGGGAGGTAAGCCATCTAATCAGGCCTCCGTATTTCTGCTTATTTAAGATCCCGTTAACATTTAGAGAGTAGATAGTACACGAGTTTGTCATATCCTATATAATTCCATCTTCCTTCCACTAACTACTTTCCACCTGTTGCCTGAAAAAACATAAACTACCCATCGTCTATCTATTTTAACCTTCCATTGCTTAGCTAATTTAACCTTTTCAGCTTCTGCTCGACTTCTGCTCATTTTTATTTTGCTTTTACACCCCCCCCAGCTAACCCAAGGTCCTCCCAGTCCCCACCCCCTACCACTTGCCCTCCCCTTGCATTGTGGAAAAACCCCTAGCTGCCACGCAGCCCACATTGCAACCCTCCCAAAAACCTTATGGGCGTCTTGGAGTTACGCCCAGGATGAACCCGCCCTTATCCCCAGATCCCACCCATTCTTAAAAAGTTTTTTTCCCTTTTTTTTTTTTTTTGCCGTTTATTCATTTGTATCCCCCACCCTCCTGTGCCCTATGATTATTATAGAACCCTATATGCTTAACCAATTACTTAAACCCATAATCGAATTAAGTCATATCCATAGAATCACAGGATGTAACGACAGCAAAAAAAAACACATTTTTTTTTTTAACTTCCCCCACCTCGCACCCCCTCACACCCAGAATCTCTTGCATTACATTACATCTACCAATTGCCATCATCTACTAGAACCTTCCGAAATTTCCTTCAGCAGGGCCTGAGCCTCTTCCAAATCAGAAAACAGAAAAAACTTTCCTTTCACCAGCACTTTGAGTTTTGATTGATGAGCAATAGTAGCTTGGGCGCATGCGCTTTAAATAATTGAAGAATTTTAACAAATTCTTTCCTCCGGCGAGCAGCAGCTGCTGTCATGTCTGCGAATATTCTACATTTACAGGTCTCCGTAACTGGAAACTGTCTCTGCTGGAACGCCCTCGCTAAAATTCTTTCCTTAATCCTATAGTCAGAAAAATTAAGTAGTATTGTTCTAGGATATGTAGAATTAGGAAAGGGTTGTGCAGGTACTCGATGAGCTCTTGTTATTGTGAGATCTCCATCAAGTTCTGGCAGGACTTGCTTCTTAATGAATGAGGTCGCCCACTGGATTGTTTGGGCTCCTTCTAGCCCTTCCGGAACCCCAACAATTCTGAGGTTCGATCTTCGAGAATAATTTTCAAGCTCCTCCAGCTTGGCTTCAACAGTAAGTGTCTTTTTTTAACCTCTTTGACCTCTCCCATTGCAGTAAATACTTGATCCTCTAGCGTTGAGACCCGAGACTCCACCTCCTGTAGTCTATTCGGGAGTCCAGCCATTGTCTCTTCCATCTTTCCTAATCTTGTATGGAGCGCAGCAATCTCTACTTGTTGTGAAATTTTCATGTCTCGTATTTCTTCGAGGATAAGATTTAACATATCTTTGATATCTAGTTGATGCGTTGTCTTAATTTCAGAACTTTGGCAAACGTTGGTAAGTTGATCTCTCGTACCAGCATTCACCCCGCCTGCCTTGAACACTGCTGGGCTCAGGAAAGTTGGAGAGAGAGCTACGATCTCCGCTGGGGCAGCTTTCCTACTTCCCAGTGGAGTGACAGCTGCTAGCCCTTTAAATGGGCTTGTTGGTACCTCTGTCATTGAATCGCTGTTTTCATGGAGTAGTTCCTGGAGCGGGTGATCGGTGTTCTCTATTTCCTTATTCATTATATTCAAAGAATTCATGGAATTATATGTCAAGCGATTTTGCTCAGTTTGCTCTGCTCGTACTTGAGACTGCGGTTGTGGTTGCTTCATCTGGAATTTCAGTTGTTTATGCGGAAGAGCCACCGAACCAGATATTTCGGTAATCTGTTGCATCGTCCCAGGGTGGCTATCAACACCTCCCGTACCATTTTCTGTAGTTAATATATCAGTCGGCCCTTGAATAGAGACACCTGAGGAGGAGGAGCAGGGCGAAGAGCCCTTGGGGTGGATTTGCTAGTGAATAGAGGAAACTCCTTGATCTCTTTAAATTCTTTTCTATCACTTCTTTGATTTGGTATAGAGGCTGGTATAGTTTCTTTGGACAGGCCTGGCTCGGTGTCCACAGGGGGGGGGGCTTGATCAAGAAATCCATCATCCTGTAGAGGTGCAGGATACCTTGCCGGAGATCCCTCCTCAGAACTTTCTGAGGTAGTTTCAGCGCCCGGTGAAGTGGGGTTAGCCTTAGCACCACGCAATATCGCTTTTTTAGCCAAGGTCTGGCGAGATTTTTTAAGACGGGCCATGTTTTCCTTATTAGCCTTATTCGAGATGTTGCAGTCCTTTAATTGTTTCCCCATTTTCCTTTTTTTTTTTTCCTCCTCTCCCCCCTTTTTTTTTTGTTGCTATGGGCCGGTTGCGATTTTTTTACCACTATCGCCGCTATTGTCCATACGTTTTCCTAGCCCCTTGCCTTATCAGCCTCAGCCTTATTACCACCACTCCTCACCTCTCTCTCTCCTGTCGATACCGTTTATTCAGTATTTAAAAAATGCAGCCGCAGATCGTCTACTGAGCATCCGTAGAGAAGCAGGCAGATTACCTCAATACCTCCACAACCTCCGTGTCTTCAGTGCATCAGCTGTTACAATGGAGCCGCAGAGCAACATAACGGGCACCATTAACGCCAAGTTTTTTTTTTTTTTACCGTCTGGTAAGCTCTTGTTGCCCCTCAGCGCTGCTCCCGGCATTCACGCTTTTCCTCCTTTTCAGGGTCGCTGCAGCGCTGCATCTTGAGGGGGGGGGGATCGCATCTACTTTCTCAGCGCGTCCTCCGCGTTGTCGTCGCCATTGCCGGTTCGAGTCTGGGGGCGGGACCTAGGACTCAGGTCACGGGTCTCCTGCCGCTACGTGGAGGCGTGGTGCTCCGTAGCGGTCATCCTCGGTTTGCATGAGCTCGGTTTGCTTGATTTTTTTTTAATAAATAAATCTTTGGGGTATAAGAGTACACAAATTTTGACAAACCCGTTTTCGGATCATTCCCTAATAAAAGTGGAGATTAAAATTAATGAAAAGGTGAGATCAAGATCCAAGTGGCAGATGGATCGACTCCTCTTACAGGATAGCCAGTGGGTAAATAACACGGAGGAATGGATAAAATAATTTTTTAGTAGAAACGAGAACACGGCAGACATATTCTCTGTATGGGGGGGTTCAAGGCTGCTCTAAGGGGCCAAATAATAGCCTACTCGGCTGCAACGAAACAGAGGAGAGAAAAAATTAATAATCACCAACAGAATGTCGAAAAGGCAACAAAGGCAGTAAATAATCGGACTGCAACATTAGAGGAGGATAAAAGACATCTGATCAAAGCTAAATATGAATTGAAAGAATTTTTTATTTTAGAAGAGATAGCGAGCTCCAGAGCGTACCAGCAACGGGTCTATGAAGAAAACCAGCTGATTGGTAAAATGCTTGCTGGCGCTACTAAAACTAAGCAAGAGTCAGCGAAATCATGGACCCCAGAAATAATGGCCTTTTAACTGAAAAAGGAGAGATTGCGCAAATATTCTTGGAACACTACACTAAATTATACGCAACTGAATATCAGGTTGGAGTAGACCAGATTGAGACACCCAGTCTTACAAGAGAAATGGTAAAACAGCTTCAGATAGATATATCCAAAGACGAAATAGAAAAGGCCATAGGACTAATTCCAGGGGCAAAAGCCTGTGGAGCGGACGGGCTCCCGATTGAGCTATATAAAACTTTTAAGAAGATACTAACTCCCTTTCTTAAAAAAATATTTACTTATATCAAACACGGCGGTAAGGTTCCCAGAACTTTCACGGAGTCTATTTTGATTAGTTTTGTTAAAAAGGGGAAGAATGAAAAAGATGTGAATTCGTATAGACCAATCAGCCTTTTGAACGCAGATTTTAAAATATTAATGAAAATCTGGGCCCAGCGCTTTACACCCATAGCCCAAGTCTTAATTCATCCAGATCAGACTGGGTTTATCTTAGGTAGATATATGTCAACAAATACCCGATTTTTAATTCAGACTTTAGACTTTGCCACTGTAAATAAACTACCCATTTTTATCACAATGGTCGATGCCGAAAAAGCGTTCGATCTAGTGAATTGGGAAGCTCTTTTTATCGGTTTATCTAAGTTTGGGTTTCCTAGCCAAACTATTAAAATGTTAAAGAATATATATCAAGGAGCTCATGCCAAACTAATTATAAATGGTGAATCAATTGGGGAAATAGAAATAAAACGAGGGACTAGGCAGGGCTGCCCCCTTTCGCCCATCTTGTTTACATTTTTTATAGAGCCATTGGCTTGTAGAATAAGGGATAATCTCTTAATTAGAGCTCCCATTGACGGGATGCCAAAAATGAAATTATTTGCAGACGATATAATCTTGTACCTATATCCGGATGAAATGAACTGGAGCGAGGTATTAACGGAGTTTAGAAGATTTGAACAAATTGGGGGATATAAAATAAATGAAAATAAAACAGAAATGTTAATATTAAATAATGACTATAATTTCTTACCCCAGAATTTAAAACCCCAGGCGACGAAAACAGACCCAATAAGGTATCTGGGTATTTACGTCTCTGGCCAAGCTGATCTACTTTTTAGCTTGAATTACTTGACAATGAAATGTAAGATCAAAAGTTTATTGGACAAGTGGTCTATACTACCATTGACTTTGATAGGCCGGGTCGGGCTTTTAAAGATGTCTATTCTACCCTTATTGAATTTTTTATTTATTAATATTCCTCTTAAGATAAATGTAAAATTTTTTAAAGAAATTGATTCAATGTTTAGAGAATTTATTTGGAATAACAAGACCTCCAGAGTTAAACTTTCCACACTACAATTAGAAATAGACCAGGGGGGATTGGCTCTACCTAATATCCAAATCTATTATGAGGCTGCCCTTCTGGATATAACTGCCCGTCTACTTGATTGTAAAGATTCAACAGAAATTTTTTACTATGAAAAAATGCTTAGTGAATCTGGAACATAATTATCTGCCTTTCTTAAAATAACCAAATTACCTAAGAAATCCCGCTATAAGACAATACGAGACTTTTCCAAGCGCCTTCTATGCTTTTTTAAACAAACTAACTCTTCTGGCTACATTTTTTTAAATCTCGAAGAAATTAGAACTCTGGGGCTGCAGATGCATTCTCGCCTGTTAACAAAATGGAAGGACAATGGTTTTTTTGAGTTAGGTAGCTTTTTTATAGTTCAAACCTTTATGTCCTGGGAACAGGTTATAGCCAGATGTGGGAATATGGCGAAACCTGGATTTTTGGAATATTTGCAGATCTCGCATCTGATCAAAAAATATGATATCGGCCCAGACCAGGTAGTAGGGGGACTTGTGAACGCACTTTATAAGATGAGAATTCAAGGCGTAGGTAATTGGTACTCTCTACTTTTAAAACAGAGGTCAGCTCCCTTAGTTGAAACTTTCTTGGAAAAAACCATTCAAGAAACGAACTGCAAATTTTCCCAGCAAGAGTGGCAACAGATTGCATTAATGGGTAATAAGGGATTGAGAGCGGCCAATTTCAAAAGGATGGCCTTCCTTTCAAGGTGGATGGCATACTATACTCCGGCAGTATTAAATAAACGCTATGCCGGGGTTGTTAACAATTGCTTCCGGTGCCAGGCCTTGGGAGAGGGAGACTGGCTACATATCTGTTTTACATGCCCAAAACTTCAGATTTTTTGGAAGATTTTTTTTTCGGCTATAAGCAATGCAATGGGTAAAGATATCGATCCTGAAACAGAGGTAGCACTGTTTGGGATCTCTAGAGTAAGAACTGACCTAAATAAAGCAGAAGCAACGTTCGTGGCTATTGGCGCGGCAATAGCATGGTCATTGATTTTGCAAAAGTGGCATACAGAACAGATTTCTACTTACTCGGAATGGTTAATTAAAATGTGGAGGACCAGGAGATATGAAGAAGCAAATGCCAAGCGGATTGGGGCAGTAAAAAAATGTACTTTGGTTTGGAAATTTTTAGATAAGTATCAAGCTATATAAAAAACATTTTTAGTATGGTAGTGGCACAGCACTTTAGCTCTAAATACCTTAGCATGTTGCACTTTAGGACAATTTGCATTTTTGCACAATTTATTGTAGATTTGATGAAACAGATTAAAACATGCCGGGAAAAATGAAGGGGATAAAGCAAATGTTTCTCTTACTGTGGAGCAGAGGTCATCAGATAAAGTAATGCACTTTAGCACATGTCACTTACGCATATTGCACTTTAAGAAAATTTGTATCTTTGCACAATTTATCTCTGAGTTGATGAAAAGATTAAATACGATGATAATGAGGGGTGTAGTCATATTATTGACTGCAGGCTAGTAGATAAACTGTTATCAAGATAAAATTGAAGTTTAGAAGTAAGTCTTACAGTCCTGTACATTGCACTTTAGGAGTTCTATACTTTTTTAGATTATTTATATGGTATTCATTATAAGTATTTTGACACATCCATTGTTGAACTGTCGAGGGCCCAATTGCACTGCACATTGCACTTTAGCAGGTCTACACTTTTTGTATCCTTGATAGATTGGTATGCCAGGATGTGTTGTTCCAGATGTATACATGTAATAGAAAGAGACTGTAAAATTGCTTTAAAAACTGTCTTTTTTTTTTCTTCCCCTGCTCTATTCTGCTCAATAAAAACATTAAAAAAAAAAAATATATGAATAAACTGGCACCGTGCCTTTAAGGCAGCCATGACCCCTGGCTTCCCATCATGCCTCAGGGGTGACAGTTTGGTCAGTTGTTCTTTGCGGTGACACCAAAACATGACACAAAGAGTTGACAATTCCTTAAAAATAAGGTTCCTTTGCCCGGGGAGGTGGGAGGGTTGCTTATGACTTTGATGAGGATACCCCTGGAAGAGAACTAGGATTACAGGTAAGTAACTAATCCTTCTCTTCCAGGGGATCCTCATCAATAGTTATAAGCACTAGAATAGAATAGCGAGCCTCACCTCTTCCACTGCGGGCAAAGGAAAGAAACAATTAACAATCAAGCTCAGATAACTAAACTTGAAAACTCAGATATTTTATTATCTGAACAGATTTCTCAATGAGGCTTGGCCTACTTGAGTATCCGCCCTGGAATCGGATTCATGTGAAAGTGTGTACCGATCTCCAGGTTGCTGCCTTGCTATTGTAGCTACTTTCCCCATAGTGGAGTGTGATTTAGGTGACAACAATAGGGGTTTATTTGCCAGCTGGTAGGCCAATTTTATACAGGACACTATCCATCTGGAAATGGACCTTTTGGAAGCTGGGAAGCCTGTCCTCATGGAACCATAATTTAAAAACAATTGTTCTGATTTTCGTATGTCCTTCATTCACACCAAATATAACTTGAGCACTCTCTTAAGGTCTAAGGAGTGGAGTGACCTTTCCGCAGGAGTAGCGGGATTGGGAAAAAAGGACGGTAGGGAAATATACTGATTAACGTGAAAATCAGAGACAACTTTTGGCAAAAAAGCAGGGTGAGTTCTTAACCCCACCCTGTTGTGGTGAAAGATAATATATGGCTCTTTTGAAGACAGCGCTTGAATTTCACTTACTCTGCGCACTGATGTTATCGCGACTAAGAAAGCGGTCTTCCATATCAAATGTTGCAACGTGGCTTTATGGATGGGCTTAAAAGGAGGACCCATCAATCTAGAGAGGACTAGATTCAACTCCCAAGGAGGAGAAGGAGGCCGAACAGGGGGATACACTTTCTTCGACCCCTGTAGGAAATCCTTGACCACCTGTAGTTGAAAAAAGGAAGGCTGGTTTGGGGACTTTCTGTAGGCCGTAATGGCCGCTAAGTGCACTCTGATCGAGAAATACTTCAAACCTGATTTAGCCAAGTACAGGAGGTAAGGAAGAATTACCTCCTCCTGCCCTGTGGTAGGATTAAAATGATTACGAGTGCACCACAAGTAGAATCTTTTCCACTTAAAGGAGTATGACGTCCTCGTGGAAGGTCTCTTTGCCTCCTTTAGTATATGCATACAGTCCTGCGGTAAATTCAAATGTCCATATTGCAAGACCTCAGGTGCCATGCTGCCAAGTTCAGCGAGGGAAGGTTGGGATGTAGAATCTTCCCGTCCATCTTGGTCAGTAGGTCCGATCTGTAAGGAAGCCTCCTGTGGGGGTGCACCGACAGCTGTAAGAGATCTGGGTACTACCACTGACGAGGCCAGTCTGGGGCTATCAGGATCATTGACATGTTGGATCGGATGAGCTTGGATACCACCTTCGGGATCAGAGGCAGGGGAGGAAAGGCGTATGCAAATATTCCGGACTAATCCATCAAAAGAGCATTTCCCCTCGTCCCTGGACGGTGGAACCTGAAGGCGAAGGCGTGGCATTTTTTGTTTTGATCGTCTGCAACAAATCTATGGAAGGTTGTCCCCACTGAAGGAAAATTTCTGCCACTACCTCGTCGTTTAGCACCCAGTCTGGCTGATCTTCGAAGTGCCGACTGAGTGCGTCTGCTCGCACGTTTTGCTCCCCTGGAAGGTGCACCGCTGTGATGGAGAGGCCTCGGGCTAGAAGCCAGTGCCATATCGTTTAAGCTTCCAGGGACAGAGGACGAGAACGTGTACCACCCTGTTTTTTGAGGTAATACATGGTGGTCGTGTTGTCTGTTTGGACCCGGATCGAGTTGGATGTGATCGAGGGCTGAAAAGCGTTCAGAGCTAGATGGACTGCCCGCAGCTCCAGCATGTTTATATGGAAGGACTGTTCCTTGATGGACCATCGCATCTGCATCTGTAGGCAACCCATCCTTGCAGAGATCCATCCGTTACCAAGGACTGTATTGGCACTGGCTGATGGAAGGGGACTCCGACTACGAGGTTGTTTGGCCGAGTCCACCATCATATGGATGACTTTTCCGCTTGCGAAAGTACAATTCGATCCTCCCAGCGACCCGATGTTTGGTCCCACTTGTCCTCTATGTCCTGTTGCTAGGGCCTCATTCTCAGTCTGGCGTTGGGAATGAGAAATATGCAGGATGCCATTGATCCTAGCAGAGACGCCACTTGCCGGACCGTCGGACGAGTTGTCTGGAGAAGAGTTCTGCACTTCTGTTGAATTGAGGAAAGTCTCTGCTCTGAAGGAAACGCTCTTCCTAGGTATCTGTATCCAGAGTGGAGCCCAGATAATGGATCACCTGAGTGGGCCGGTGAACCGATTTCTCCATATTCACGTGCAGACCTAGCCTGTGCAGTAGAGATAGACACGTTTGTAAGTCGGACTTTACTTGCTGAGGGGATGGCCCTTTCAGGAGCCAATCGTCCAAGTACGGATACACGAACAGACCTTTTCTGTGTAGAGCCGCTGCTACCACCGCCATGCACTTGGTAAAGACTTGTGGGGCAGATTTTAGTCCGAAGGGCAACACCCTGAACTGGTAGTGATTGCTGCCAACCACGAATCGCAGATATTTGCGATGACGGGGAATTATAGGTATGTGGAAATACGCATCCTGGAGATCCACTGAACACATCCAATCTCCTGCTTGCAGATGTGGACATATTTGATGAAGCGCCAGCATGCAAAATTCCTCTTTCAACATGACTTTGTTCAGTGATCGAAGGTCCAAGATAGGTCTGAATTTGTGCTCTTGATCTCTTTTTGGCACAAGAAAGTACCTGGAATACACTCCCTTCCCCCACTGAAAGGGAGGAACCTTCTCTATGGCCTTTTTTCGCAGAAGGGTCACCACTTCTTGTCGTAGTAACTTTAGCTGGTGAGGACGAGATCTTTTTGGAGGGATGTCCTTTGGAGACACACGGAAACTTAGTGCGTATCCATTGCACAGTATACTGAGCACCCAACGATCTTTTGTTATGTTGCACCACTCTTTCAGATGATGTGACACACTTCCTCCCACTGGAGTGGGCAACGGCGCCAGAGGAAGCACTTGCTCATTGCTTCCCTGCTGATCTAGCCGTGGTAGAGGACTGCTGCTGATTACCTCCTCTACCTCTGTTTGACTTTCGGCTTTGGAATTGTCATCTTCCTTGATTCTTGTTTTGGGACCACTGAGGGGATTGAACCCTCTGTTGGTAGCCCTTGCGCTGGTTGGGTCTGTATCTCCGTCTGAATTTTTTCTTCTTCTCCAATCCCACCGCCTTCAGAGTGTCTAATTCGGCTTTCATTCTAGCCATCTCCTCATCTGTATGGGAGCCAAACAATGAGGAGCCAGAAAAAGGTAGGTTAAGGATCCTCTGCTGAGCATCTGGTTTGAGAGCTGTTAGCCTTAACCAGGCAGACCTCCTAGCGCAAATGCCGTGCGCATAAGAATGCACCGATAGCGTGGCACCATCCGCTGCCGTGCTAATCATTTGATTAGCTACCAGGGATCCTTCTGTGATGACCTCCTCAATAATCATTTGATTAGCCACCAGGGATCCTTCTGTGATGACCTCCTCAAAATCCTTTTGATCCTCCTTTGGAAGCTTCTCTTTGAATTGATCCAAAGAGTCCCATAACGCTCTGTCGTAGCGCCCCAATAAGGCTGCTGCGCTGGAGACTTTTAGTGATGACGCTGCAGACCCACAAACCTTCCGTCCCCAAGAATCCTGGGACTTACTCTCTTTGTCCGGGGGGACCAATGAATGAGCAGAGACTGAGTGCGTTTTTCGTGCCGCTGCGACGATAACTGAATCTGCAGGCGGATCTGTTTTTAAAAAAAACGGGTCCGTGTCAGCCAGTTTGTATTTTTTGTGAATTGTCGCTGGTGCAGCCTTAATAATAGAGGGGGTTAGGAATATGTCCATAACTGGTTCCAGAAGCCCAGGAACCAGCAACGGACGAGACGCAGATCTTTGATGTAGCGTCTCAAAGATCACCGTTGTCGCGACCTGAGGAGTGGACATTTCAATGTTCAGCTTCTGGGCCCCTCTTTGTAGCACGTCATGATAAGTGTTAATATCATCTATCGGAGACACTGTTGACTGAGGGCTGTCCGATAGAGTAGGTGAATAGTCTCTTTTAGAGGTGCGAGTGGAGGAAGATGACCATGCAGGAGACCTCCTTCTTTGGCGATGGGAAGTAGAGGGCCTGCGCTCTCGCGATCTTCCAGCACAACGCTGACATGTAGGTGAAGGCGATCTATCCACTAATCTTTGTAGAGGAGATCTGTGGATGGGACTAGTATATTCTTCCTCCCTTCTTGCTTCTCCCACCGGATTTTTACTCCAGTGATGGATTGGTAAAAGCCATCTTGGAGATAGGTGAACAGAAGGGGAAGCCCTCCTGTGATGTGACAGAGATCCTTGTCGTGACCTCCTCGAATGACGTTCTGGGGACGCAGATGGTGAATGCGCTGAAGGACGTCTCGAGGAGTGAGAGGATGAGTGCAGTGACGCTGGCTCAGCACCAACACCACTAAACCATCTCCAGATCTCACTGATGTGGGTCTCGACGTCGAGCGTATAACCTGCTCTGACGGAGCCCTTGTCGATGTCGATCTAGATCTTCCTCTAGACGTCGAAATTTGTGTTGGGATCGATTTCGGCGTCAACTCCATGTGTTTCGACGCCGAATGTCTCGTCGTCGAATGTCTCGTCGATGACGCTAGGATACTTCTTCGCCTCGATGTCGAGCATCGCTGGATAGACGACGCCGAAGGACTTCTACGTCGGTGGCGGACTTGAACTCCTCCACGCCGATCGCCGCCGGGTTGACTACGGCGGAGGCTCACGATTCTTCGACGTCGACGTTGAATGTAGTGACGTACCTGCATGTCTGCTTTCTCTTGACGGCGAGCCCGCCGTCGAAGGTCTTTTCTTGGACGTATGTCCCACCGGTGGTAGTTTTTTCAGCGCCGAGCCCGACGCTGATGGATTCCTGCTTCTAGAAGAGAATCTGGGCCTCTTAGAGCTCTTCCGCACCGGTGACCTGCCTCTGGAAGCCTTTTCTGCCAGCCCATAAAGACGTATACGCTCTCTGTCTTTCAAAGTGCTTTTAGAGAGAGATTGGCAATGAGGACAAGTCTTGGGAGCATGATCCTTAGGCAGACAGAGAATACAGACTGCATGAGAGTCTGACCTGGCCTTCTTTTTACCACAAGAAGGGCAGGGATCAAAAAGGGATGGCATTTTAAGTGGTAAAAAATGCCAAAATCAGTCAGAAAAAGAGAACACCTTACTTGACTAAATGTAAAACGTCAAAGTAAGATACATTTTTTCTGAAATTTGAAGATTATTTCTGAGTAAAACCAGAAAAAAGTGGAGCTGTGTAACCAGGGTCCTGACTAAAGGAGCCGGAAAGAACAACTGACCTAACTGTCACCCCTGAGGCATGATGGGAAGCTAGGGGTCATGGCTGCCTTAAAGGCACGGCACCAGTTTATTCATATGTTGCTATGAGTTAGCTTTCCAGCCTTTCTAGGCTGTAGTTTTCTACAATGCAGCCTGTGAGCTGTCAATGTTTTCAATCCTATCTGAGGGATTGTGCTATATGCTAAGCATTAAAACAGTTTTCAAACATGCTTTGCTTTGTTTTTCCCTGTTTTTTAATATATTGTTTATAATATACAGGGGAGCCTGACAGCATTATTCAGCTCTGGTTATGAAAGGCTGCATTTGTACTTTTTTATTATGTATATACATATATATATGTGTATATATGTGGAGATACATATATGTTTGTCACATATATTATTGTGTTTCTGGGGTCCCGCGCATGGGCGGGAATATTCTAGTGCTTATGACTTTGATGAGGATCCCCTGGAAGAGAACTATTGGCTTTGTCAATGGTTGTTAATTGCATAAAATAAAAAAGCAGCAACCATGGCTTGATTAAATATGATATAGAAAATGCATCAGTTCTAAAATGATGAGACTGTTAAAGAACTCTAGCCCCTTCTTGTTAATTTCTTTCACCAGCATCTTTTCTTTACCTGGATTCACAAGTAGCAGCATTGGCGTTTCAGCACATTTCTTCCATCTGACAGAATGCCCTGCCCTGGACCAAGGCTGGGGGAGGCCACCACATGCTTTGCAGCCCAGACTGACCCATTGTCATTCTGTATGTGGCAATCATCAGCCCCATAAAGAATGACAAAGGCCCGGATGGGTCTGCTCTTGTGCTCTGAGGATGAGTGCAGGCAGCCCCATCAGAGAGTTGAGGCTTCATGCAGAGAACAGTGCTGTTCCCTGCAATACCTAAAATTACGGGCAAAAGGCGTCCGTAAAAGGGATCCTCGTGAACAACGGACGGTCCGTGAAATTTACGGACGGTTGGTCACACTATGTATGGTACGTAACAAGGAGGTGAGGGTGGCATGACATGAATGGGCGACGGAGGGGGGACATGGGACAAACACCCGACAAAGGCATGGGCACGAGGGTGGAGGCTGACAAATGCAGCGGGCAGATTATAGGTAGATGGGATGGCGGACGACGACAGATGGATGAATCAAAGAGGATCTGGATGGGTGGCAAGGCAGTGAATGGAAGGCCGAATGATAAAGGCATTGGGTGGATGAATGAAAAAGGTAATGGATGGATGGATGGAAATTGGGTGGGTGGGTGAATGGGTGGACGGACGCACAGATGGATGTTGGCCGGATGGAAGATGAGTGGACGGGAGCACGGATGGATGGATGGTAAAAGCAGTACATGAAGGGATGATAAAGATAGTGCACCCATAAATGATAAAGGCTGTGGGTGTTTGGGTGATAAAGGGAGGCAAAGAAAGGATGATAAAGGCAGTGGATGAATGAATTAAGGATGGATGGATGGATGCATGAAAGTAGGCATGGATTTGGATTGGTGAGTAAATGTATGGATGAATGTACATGCGGATGAAGAGATGCGCGGATGGGTGATTAAGAGGAGGAAAATGTTAATGAAAGTGGTCAGGTTGACGAATGTATGTATGGACCGAGAGACTGATGGATGGGCTGTTGGGAGGAGTGGTGGCTGCTTGGATGGGTAGATGGATGATGGACGATCGATAGATGGTTGGGTGTATATGCGGATGGATAAAAGCATTAGAACGATCACTGAGGTGGTGAGTATATACAAAATGAGCATCGAAAGATACTGTACCTTTAAGAATAACAGAAAGGGACACAGGCCAGTGAAATGAGAGGTATCATCTAAACTGACCCAATAACAGGCAAACTTCGGAGAAGACAGGGTAGATCTTCCAGAGCTGAGCAGGTTTGACAATTGGATTATGTCCAAGGTTCCAGTGCCTTTGAGCGTTACTGAGAGTTTGCCGAAAGGTGCTCCTTCCCAAACGTGACCAATATCCTCTCCACCTCTTAGCTTTATTAGGTCCTAATGCACTTTTAATATGGCTAACAGGATATCCATCGTGTTTGCGACAGAGTACCCATCCCCAAAACAATAAATCAGGCCTCTGGGCTTCTTCAAATGACACTTCGGAATTTTTGGGAGGCTCATCTTGGCTAGATTCATAGGATAATCATGAGGTCTACAAAGGGGGCTACCACTGTGTGACTCACATCAATCGAATACCTAAGGCCAAAGGTGTCCAACATTGGCCCAGGAGATCCTGCTACATGTCAGATTGTGCCTTTATAAATGATTTCCATTTAGTTTCACCATATGAAAATGTTATGATAATAGGCTGACAATATGGAATGGACACAGCTCGCCTCTTCCTGCATTGGACGCCTCTGCCACAGAGCCTTGATCTGCAATCCTAAATGCTCATCTCACACGGCAGTTAGATACATGTCACAACTTGTGAGTGAAAAACTCATGTTGATTTATGCCAAAGAAAGCACAAATATACAGAAAACAGGAACAATTAATATGAATTAGATTATAGAACAAGTTTTCAAAAACTGGAGGGTGGATAGCATTGTCTCACTCCTACAGGGACAGGCAAGGGTACCTTATTCGAAGGGGCTCGACTCTCCACAAGGACCTGGCACGAACACCCGCTCCTCCAGCTTCATAGTTCACCTTCCTAGAAACAGATTAAAATGTGATTTTATGGGATGTACACTGGCTTTACTCCACACTCACCCAGCCGCTAAAGTCTTGAGGAAACCAGCGTGGAACACCCACCTCTGCTCGGCAGTGTCATTTTAAGGATTTTAGGGGCCTGGGCAAGACATACTTTAGCGGCCCATGTCCTGAACAGTTATGTATTTTATTACCCATTTTCTGCTAATTCACAGCCCATGATGCTAAACAATTTTGAATAATTATATTAAAGGATGAGATGGAGAAATAGACAGATGTGAGATAGCAAGAAAGATTGGTTTCCCAGGATGCTCCTTGGAAGGTGCAGGCCCTGAGCAATTGCCAGTGTTGCCCATGCTGTAAAATGTCTCGGCTGCCTGGGCACACAGCCTCCAGCAGGATGGCAGGCACAATAAAAGGTAAAAGTAATTAACACGTGCTACACTGTCTGGCTGGTGCACCTGGCCTGCACGCAATGCATACTGCCACGCAGTGCACACTCAGTTACCAAATCCGTCCTGATAGACACGCATCAGATTCCGTCTGCCACACAGTGCGCTAAATCCCTCCTGCAACACTGAGCACCAAATACTGCCTGCCACACAGAGCACCAAATCCCAACTGTCACATAGTGCACCAAATCCCACCTGCTGCACAGAGCGCCAAATCCCTCCTGCAGCACAGAGCCCCAAATCCCACCTCCTGCAGAGTGCGCCAAATCCCTCCTGCTGCACAGAGTGCCAAATCCTACCTGCCGCACAGTGCGCCAAATCCCTCCTGCCTCTTAGAGCACCAAGGGACAGATGTACAACCACCCAATTTGCGACTCGCAAATTGTGTCGCAATTGCGAGTCGCAAATATACAACAGTGTCAGAGACACTGTTAGCGATTCCCAATGGGGACACAAAATGCGAGGCTAATGAATATTAATGAGCCACTCGCAAATTGCGACCCCATTGGGAATGGCAGGCCCTCCCAGGGATGGTGGCCTGCTGAGCTCAGCAGACCTCCATGTCTGGGACTGTTTTGCAATAAAGCCGTTGTTTTTTAAAAATGCAGCCCGTTTTGCTTAGATGAAAACGGGATGCATTTAAAACAAAGAATGAAACGTTTTCATTTAATTTTTTAAGGGCAGGCAGTGGTCCCTGGGACCACTACCTGCCCTTAAAAATTATTTTCGGAGCCTGTCACAAAGGGGAAGGGGTCCCCTGGAGACCCCTACCCATTTGCGACTCCATTACCACCCTCTCGATGAGGGTGGTAATTTGTGAGTGTTTTGAAACCGATTGCAAAACATTGGTACAAGTCTTAGCGGTCGCTATTCCTAATAGCGAGTCGCAAATCCTTTTTAGAGAGTTGCAAATAAATTGCGACTCGCTAAATAGGCTTTTTACATTGCCCATGAGTTTTTTGCATGCACAAACGGGTCGCAAACCTGTTTGAGCATGCAAAAACGGGTCATACATCTGGCCCCAAATCCCTCCTGCCACAGAGAGCGCCAAATCCCTCCTGCAACACAGAGCGCCAAATCCCGCCTGCCGCACAGAGCGCCAAATCCCACCTGCCACACAGAGCACCAAATCCCTCCTGCCACACAGAGTGCTGAATCCCGCCTGCCACACAGTGTGCCAATTCCCTCCTGCCACACCCTGCGCTAAATCCCGCCTGCCACACTGTGCGCCACCTCCGGCTTGCCACACCCTGCACTAAATCCATCCCGCCACACAGTGGACCAAATCCCGCCTGCCACACAGTGCACCAAATTCCTCCTGCCACAAAGTGTGCCAAATACGGCCTGCCACACTCTGCGCCAAATACCGCCTGCCACACAGTGTGCCAAATACCGCCTGTCACACCCTGCACCAAATCCCACCTGCCACACAGTGTGCCAAAGTGTGCCAAATACCCCTGCCACACAGTGTGCCAAATACCCCTGCCACACAGTGTGCCAAATACCGCCTGCCACACCCTGCACCACATACCACCTGCCACACAGTGCGCCAAATACCGCCTGCCACACCCTGCACCAAATACTGCCTGCCAAACAGTGTGCCAAATACCGCCTGCAACACCCTGCACCAAGTCCGCCTGCCACACAGAACGCAAAATACCTCCTGCCACACAGAGCGCCAAAACCCTCCTGCCACACAGAGCGCCAGATCCCGCCTGCCACACAGAGCGCCAAATCCCTCCTGCCACACAGAGCGCCAAATCCCGCCTGACACACCCTGTACTAAATCCCGCCTGCCACACAGAGTGCCAAATCCCGCCTGACACACCCTGCACCAAATCCCACCTGCCACACGGTGCGCCAAATACCATGTGCCACACGGTGCACCAAATCCCTCCTGCCACACGATGCGCCAAATTCCATCTGCCACACGGTGCACCAAATCCCGCCTGTGGCACAGAGCGCCAAATCCCTCCTGCCACACCATGCACTAAATCCCACATGCCACACAGAGCGCCAAATCCCTCCTGCCACACCATGCACGAAATTCCACATGCCATACAGGGCGCCAAATCCCTCCTGCCACAGCATGCACTAAATCCCTCCTGCCACACAGTGCACCAAATCCCAACTGGCACATAGTGCACCAAGTCCCACCTGCTGCACAGAGAGCCAAATCCCTTCTGCACACCCTGCACCAAATCCCGCCTGCTACACACATCGCCAAATCCCTCCTGCCACACTTTGCACTAAATACCTCCTGCCACATGGTGCACCAAATCTCACCTGTCACACGGTGCACCAAATCCCGCCTGCGGCACAAAGCGCCAAATCCCGCCTGCCACACCATGCACTAAATCCCACATGCCACACAGAGCGCCAAATCCCTCCTGCCACACCATGCACTAAATCCCACCTGCCACACAGAGCGCCAAATCCCTCCTGCCACACCATGCACTAAATCCCTCCTGCCACACAGTGCACCAAATCCCACAGTTCACCCAATCCCACCTGCTGCACAGGGTGCCATATCCCTTCTGCACACCCTGCACCAAATCCCGTCCGCTACACACATCGCCAAATACCTCCTGCCACACCTTGCACTAAATACCTCCTGCCACACGGTGCACCAAATCCCACCTGCCACACAGTGCACCAAATCCCTCGTGTCGCACCATGCACTAAATCCCTCCTGCCACACAGTGCACCAAATCCCAACTGGCACATAGTGCACCAAATCCCACCTGCTGCACAGAGTGCCATATCCCTTCTGCACACCCTGCACCAAATCCCGTCTGCTACACACATCGCCAAATCCCTCCTGCACACCCTGCACCAAATCCCTCCTGTCACACCATGCACTAAATCCCTCCTGCCACACGGTGCTGTAAATTCTACCTGGCTGCCACACAGTGCACCAAATCCCGGCTGCTACACAGAGTGCCAAATCCCGCCTGTCACACCCTGCAGCAAATCTCGCCTGCCACACGCTGAGCCAAATCCCGCCTGCCACACAAAGCGCCAAATCCGGTCTGCCGCACAGTGCTCCAAATTCCACCTGCCACACAGCACGCCAAATCCGGTCTGCCACCCCCAGAGCGCCAAATGCCGCCTGCCACAAAGTGCACCAAATCCGGTCTGCCACCCTGGGCGCCAAATCCCGCCTGACACACCCTGCACCAAATCTCGCCTGCCACAGGGTGAGCCAAATACATTCTGCCACACGGTGCACCAAATTCCTCCTGCCACACGGTGCGCCAAATACCGCATGCTGCCACACAGAGCGCAAATCCCTCCTGCCACATCATGCACTACATCCCACCTGCCACACAATACGCAAAATCCCGCCTGCCACACAGTGCGCCAAATACCACCTGTCACACAATGCGCCAAATCCTGCCTGCCCCAGAGTGCACCAAATCCAGTCTGCCGCAGAGTGCACCAAATCCCGCCTGCCACACAGCGCGCCAAATCCGGTTGCCACCCAGAGCGCCAAATGTCACCTGCCACAAAGTGCACCAAATCCGGTCTGCCACCTAGCGCGCCAAATCCCGCCTGACACACCCTGCACCAAATCTCGCCTGCCACAGGGTGATCCAAATACAATCTGCCACACGGTGCACCAAATTCCTCCTGCCATACAGTGCGCCAAATACCGCATGCTGCCACACAGAGCGCCAAATCCCTCCTGCCACACCATGCACTAAATCCTACCTGCCACACCATGCACTAAATCCCACCTGTCACACAGTGCACTAAATCCCACCTGTCACACAGTGCGCAAAATCCCGCCTGCCACATAGTGCGCCAAATACCACCTGCCACACAATGCGCCAAATCTTGCCTGCGCCACACTGCACCAAATCCGGTCTGCCACACAATGCACCAAATCCGATTTGCCACCAAGTACGACAAATCCGGTCTGCCACCCAGAGCGCCAAATCCTGCATGCCACACAGTCTGCCACCCAGCGGGACAAATCCCACCTGTCACACGGTGCACCAAACCCAGTCTGCCACCCAACGCGCCAATTCCCACCTGCAACACCCTGCACCAAATACCGCCTGCCACACAGTATGCTAAAGACTGCCTGCCACACCCAGCGCCAAATCTCGTCTGCCACACAGTGTGCCAAATACTGCCTGCCACACAGTGCGCCAGATCCCGCCTGCCACACAGTGCACCAAATCTCTTTTGCATCTCTCAACACACAATGAGCTGAATCACTTCTACCATGCAAATGCAGCACACATGGAAAAAGCAAAAATGAGGAGAAATAATGCATTTCTCCTAGTTTCGCCAACTTAAGACCAGGATTTTCTTGGTCTTAATTTTGACGCTGCCTCCTATGTTCACCATCCTTGTACATAGGGGGCAGCGTCAAATACAATGGGTGTTGCGGTGGAACGCCCACCACAACACCCACTGCATGCCCCTTTCATGCTAAACATAGCGTGAAAGGGTGCCTTATGTACAAAGCAGAGTTAAGCCACATTAAGTGGCTTAACGCTGCCTTGTACATGAGGCAAGGCCCCTATCACCACAGGAACGTCACAAAAAGTGAAGTTCCCGTGGCGATAAGGGTTTGTACATATGCCCCCTAGTCTCTTCATGCTGCTGACCAATGTGACCCCCAGAAGGTCACCTCCTGCCTGGAGTTCCTCTGCTTGGCATGGCGATAATTTTCCAGTCGGGTACCGATTCTTCCCTGGCAAGCAGGCCGGAAAGTGTGACTCAGACCTGGCTGCTTGCTATGTCCAGGCAGTCCTGACCCTTCAGGCTGCTGCTCCTTTGGCTGAAACCTGTCGAGGTAGGCCCCTCCCCCTCATTTTGTCCTTCCGCTCTGAACCCTAAACCCAATCACACGCCTGTCCTTCACTATGTGACAATGATATGGGCATTCCTGAAAAAGGCACTGCAACTGATTTTAGTATAGTGCTTGCTGGCAAAGCCCTGCAGCTTAGGAGCACAACAAGTAACACTCCTGCAGCTTTGGAGCACGGCAAGTAAAAGCCATGCAGCTTCGGAGCACAGCAAGTGGCAGCCCTGCGGCTTTGGAGCAAGGCAAGTAACAGCCCTGCAGCTTCTGAGCCCGGCAAGTAACAGCCCTGCAGCTTTGGAGCATGGCAAGTAACAGCTCTGCAGCTTCAGAGTACGGCAAGTAACAGCCCTGCAGCTTCAGAGCACAGCAGGTAACAGCCCTGCAGCTTCAGAGCACGGCAGATAGCAGCCCTGCAGCTTCGGAGCACGGCAAGTAACAGCCCTGCAGCTTCGGAGACCGGCAGGCAGCAGCCCTGCAGCTTCGGAGCACGGCAAGTAACATCCCTGCAGCTTCAGAGCACGGCAAGTAACAGCCCTGCAGCTTCGGAGCCCGGCAAGTAATAGCACTGCAGCTTTGGAGCATGGCAAGTAACAGCCCTGCAGCTTCAGAGTACGGCAAGTAACAGCCCTGCAGCTTCAGAGCACGGCAGGTTACATCTCTGCAGCTTTGGAGCCCGGCAAGTAACAGCCCTGCAGCTTAAGAACATAGCAAGCAACAGCCCTGCAGCTTCGGAGCATGACAAGTAACAGACCTGCGGCTTCGGAGCATAGAAAGTAACTGCCAAACTCAACTGCAGGTGGCAAGGGGGAATCCTGGCATGAACCGTCTCCACTTTCTACCCATCCCAGATGCTAATGGCATCAATACACTGTTTATTGGTAATACACAAATGATGGCAGCCACACTGCAGTATAAATCGCTTCTGAAATCATTATTACTATTGATGTTATTAGTAGGAGTAGCTTTAGTATTAGTAGTAGCAGTATTATTATTAGTAGTAGTGCTAGTGGCAATATTATTATTCGTAGCGGCAGTATTATTATTAGTTGTAGAAGCACTATCATTGTATTTGGTAGTAGCAGTATTATTATTAGTAGTAGTGCTAGTAGCAATATTATTATTCATAGCAGCAGTATCATTATTAGTTGTAGAAGCACTAATATTATTATTGGTAGTAGCACTATTATTATTGGTAGTAGTGCTAGTAGCAATATTATTATTCATAGCAGCAGTATTATTATTAGTTGTAGAAGCACTATTATTGTTATTGGTAGTTGCAGGATTAGTATTAGGAGTAGTGCTAGTAGCAATATTATTATTCGTAGCAGCAGTAATATTATTATTAGTTGCAGTAGCACTATTATTGTTATTGTTAGTAGCAGTACTATTATTAGTAGCCGCTGTAGTATTAGTAGTGGTAACAGTATTATTAGCAGTAGTACTAGTAGCAATATTAATGTTATTAGTAGTAGCAGTAGTAGTAACAGTATAAATATTATTAGTAGTAGTAGCAGAATTATTATCATTAGTAGTATTGTTATTGGTAGTAGCAGTAAATTATCATTAGTATCAGTATTATTATTATTAGTAGTATTATTAGTGGCAGTATTATTCTTATTAGTTATAGTAGTAGTAGCAGTATTATTAATAATAGTATACACAGTATTAGTAGCAGTCGTAGTAACAGTATAATTATTGTATTTTTATTATGTGTAGCAGCAGTATCATTACTATTAATTGTAGTAGTAGTAGTATTGTTATTGGTAGTAGCAGTATTATTGTTATTGGTAGTAGCAGTATTATTATTATTAGTAGTAGTAGCGGCAATGTTATTATTATTAGTATTAGCAGTATTATTATAAGCAGTAGTAGTAACAGTATCACTATTATTAGTAGCAACAGTTTTATTGATAGTAATAGCAATAGTATTAGTAGAAGCAGTATTATTATTAGTAGCAGTGGTAGTAACAGTATAATTATTATCAGCAGTAGCAGCAGAAGTTATTAGTAGTAGCAGTATTGGTAGTAGCAGTATTATTATTATTAGTAGTAGCAGTATTGGTAGTAGCAGTATTAATATTATTAGTAGTAGCAGCAGCACTGTTATTATTAATAGTAGTTGCAGTATTATAAGCAGAAGTAACAGTATCCTTATTATTAGTAGCAAGCAACAGTTTCATTAGTAGTAGAATATTATTATTATTCTTAGTAGTAGTAGCAGTATTATTATTCGTAGTAGTAGTAATACCAGTATCATTATTATTAGTAGTAGTAGATGCAGCAGCAGTGTTATCAGTAGTAGTTGCAGTATTATTGTTACTGGTAATAGCAGTATTATTAGTAGTAGCAGCAGTATTATTATTAGTAGTAGTAATAGTAGCAGTGTTATTATAATTAGTTGTAGTATTATTATTAGTAGTAGTAGCAGCAGCTGTATTAGTAGTAGGACCTGGCTTGGCAGTTCGGGCTGGACTGTTCCCATGAGGCACAGGGTCAAGACTGATTTGTATATGGCTGGGTTCAAACTGGAATGGCATGGTGAGCAAAAAAACGATGGATTTAGGCCCAGATCTCTGTACTGGGGTGAATGTATGACATTGTTCTGCATTCTGTCCATCAACTGTTGTTTTTGCATTTGTCGGCCCGAGTGGGACCGGTATGCTCAGACGTGAGTCCCGTGCTCTCCATGCCACTCGAAACAAGCTATCCTGACTGAAGAGGGGTGAAACCCCGATACCGGTCCTAGGATGCTTGTTTCCAGTCCAGGGAGGACCTGGCTTGGCAGTTCGGGCTGGACTGTTCCCATGAGGTACAGGGTCAAGACTGATTTTCATATGGCTGAGTATAAACTGGGGTGGGATGATGAGCAAAAGAACAATGGATCTAATTGAGATCTATTGACTAGGGCTGAATGTTTGATTTGCTCTGCATTCCTTCCATCATCTGTGCATCTTTTGCTTTCTAGCCCTAAGTGTGCCGGGTATGCCCAGATGAGGGTCCCGTGCTGACTGTGCCACTGGATTCAAGATAGCCTGGCCGATTGAGGGGTGATGCCCCGGAACCGGTCCCAGGATGCTTGTTTATGGTCTGGAGAGTACCTGTCTTGGCAGTTCGGGCTGGACTGTTCCCATGAGGCACAGGGTCAAGACTGATTTGCATTTGGCTGGGTTCAAACTGGAATAGCATGGTGAGCAAAAAAACGATGGATTTAGGCCCAGATCTCTGTACTGGGGTGAATGTATGACATTGTTCTGCATTCTGTCCATCAATTGTTGTTTTTGTATTAGTAGTAGCAGCAGTAATAACAGTATCATTATTATTAGCAGTAGTAGTATAAGTAGTAGTAGCAGTATTATTGGTAGCAGCAGTATTATTATTATTAGTAGCAGCAGCAGTATTATTTTCGCAGCATTACCAGTATTATTATTAGGAGTAGCAATATTATCAGTAATAGTAATAGTAGCAGTGTTATTATTAGTATTAGCAGTATTATTATTAGTATTAGCAGTATTATTATTATTATTAGTAGTAGTAGCAGTGTTATTAGTAGTAGCAGTAGTAGTAACAGTATCATTATTATTATTATAAGTAGCAGTATTATTGTTATTATTAGTAGCAGTAGTAGGAATATCACAGTATTATTTTCGTAGTAGTAGCAGTATTATTGTTATTGGTAGTATTACTATTATTAGTAATAGTAGTAACAGTATCCTTATTATTATTAGTAGCAACAGTTTTATTAGTAGTAGAAGTATTATTCTTCTTCTTAGTAGCAGTAGCAGTAGTAATAACAGTATCATTATTATTAGTAGTAGCAGCAGCGTTATCAGTAGTAGTTGCAGTATTATTATTACTGGTAGTAGCAGTAATATTAGTAGTAATAGCAGTATTATTAGTAGCAGTAGTATTATAAGTAGTAATAGCAGTATTATCAGTAGTAGTAATAGTAGCAGTGTTAATATGATTAGTATTAGTATTATTAGTAGTAGCAATGTTATTAGTAGTAGCAGTAGTAATAACAGCATCATTATTATTATTAGCAGTAGTAGTATAAGTAGTAGTAGCAGTATTATAGTTAGTAGTAGCAGCAGCAGTATTATTATTTTCATAGCAGTAGCAGTATTATTCGTATTAGCAGTATTATTATTAGTTGTTGTAGTAGCAGTATTATTAGTAGTAGTAGTAGCAGTGTTATTAGTAGTAGCAGCAGTAGTAACAGTATCATTATTATTACAAGTAGTAGTAGTAGCAGAATTATTGGCAGTAGCAGTATTATTATTAGTAGTAGTATCAGCAGTATTATGTTCGTAGTAGTAGCAGTATTATTGTTATTGGTAGCATTATTATTAGTAATAGTAGTAACAGTAGAAGTAACAGTATTATTATCAGCAGTATTAGTAGTAGTAGTCATAGCAGTATTGTTATTTGGTAGTAGCAGTATGAATAGTAGCAGTAGTATTATTATTAGTAGTTGTAGTAGAAGCATCAGAATTAATATTAGTATCAGTAGTAGTAACAGTATAATTCATATTAGTAGTAGTAGTAGTAGCAGTATTAGTACTAGTAGTTGCAGTTTTATCGCTATCAGTAGTAGCATTATTAGTAGCAGTAGTAGTAGCCTCAGCAATATTATTAGTAGCAGAATTACTGTAATCAGTAGTAGCTGTATTATTATTAGTAGTAGTGGTAGTATTAGTAGTAGTATTAGTAGTAGTATTAGTAGTAGTAGCAGTAGTATTAGTAGTAGCAGTACTAGCAATAGTATCCTTGCTAATAGTAGTTGATTATTATTTCTAGTAGTAGTAACAGTATTATTATTAGTAGGAGCAGTATTGTTTTTAGTAGCAGTATTAATAGTAGTATTTTTACTCCTAGTAGTATTGTTATTATTATCATTATTGGTACTAGTAGAAGTAGTAGCAGTATTGTTGTTGTTATTGCTAGAAATAGTAGCAGTATTATTATTATTAGTAGTAGCAATAGCATTATTAGTAGTTGCAGTAGTAGTAATAGTATCATTATTATTAGTAGTAGATTATTATTATTAGTAGTAACAGTATTAGTATTATTTGTAGTGGTAGTATTGTTATTAGTGGTAGCAGTATTAATATTAGTAGTAGCAGTATTGCTACTAGTAGTAGTATCTTTATCATTAGTAGTAGCAGCACTGTTAGTAGTAGTAGTAGTAGCAGTATTGTTATTATTATTAGTAGTTATTAATATTATTAGTAGCAGTAGTACTACTAGTAGTAGAAGTGGTAGTAGTATGTTTTTCCTACACTAATATGCGCTTGGTCCTAGGCATAGGGCCAAGTGCCAGCACTGTGCTGCCAAATTATGGAATACACTCCCGACAAATATGAGAGATACCAACTCTCTTGTCTCTTTTAGAAAAGAACTGAAAACTTGGTTATTTTTAAACTAATTCTTCTTCCCTCCATTTCCTTAGGGCTTACGGTCAGGTTTAGCGCCAAGACACCTTAGGGTATTTGCGCGCTTTAAAAATCATTTTAACATAACATAACATAACCCCCTACAATGCAGGCCAGTGATATCACACTCCACAATGCCTGGTGAACCCACCCTCGGTGAATCGGCGCTGGTTCTATCCACCCTTCTGGATTTGCGGTTTACTGTACCGCGGTCCTCGTTTCGGTGCAGTCAAGCGGTGATGGGTGTATCCACACCTTCTGGATTTGTGGTTTACTGTTCCACGTTCCTGTTTTGGTGCAGTGAATTGATGCTAGTTTTACACACCATTCTGGATTTGGTTTACTGTTCGGTGTCTCGTTTCGGTGCAGTGAATCAGTGCTGGTTCTAGTCACATTTTCTGTATTTGCAGTTAACTGTTCCATGTTCCTCGTTTCGGTGAGGTGAGTTGGTGCTGATTCTATCCACCCTTCTGTATTTGCGGTTTACCGTTCCGCATTCCTCGTTTCGGTGCAGTGAATCGGGTCTGGTTCTATTCACATTTGCTGGATTCGCAGTTTACTGTTCCATGTTCCTCGTTTTGGTGCAGTGAATCGGTGCTGATTCTATCCACCCTTCTGTATTCGTGGTTTACCGTTCCGCATTCCTCGTTTCGGTGCAGTGAATCGTGCTGGTTCTATTCACATTTTCTGGATTTGTGGTTTACTGTTCCATGTTCCTCGTTTCGGTGCAGTGAATCGGTGTTGATTCTATCCACCCTTCTGTAGTCACGGTTTACCGTTCCGCATTCCTCATTTTGATGCAGTGAATCGGTGCTGGTTCTATTCACATTTTCTGGATTCGCAGTTTACTCTTCCATGTTCCTCGTTTCGATGCAGTGAATCAGTGCTGATTCTATCCACCCTTCTGTATTCGCGGTTTACCGTTCCGCATTTCTCATTTCGGTTTAGTGAATCGGTGCTGGTTCTAACCACACCTTCTGGATTTGTGGTTTACTGTTCCATGTTCCTCGTTTCGGTGCAGTGAATCGGTGCTAGTTCTATCCTCACCTTCTGGATTTGCGGTTTACTGTTCCGCGTTCCTGGTTTCGGTGCAGTAAATCAGTGCTGGTTCTAGCCACATATTCTGGATTCGCGGTTTACTGTTCCTTGTTTCGGTGCAGTGAATCGATGATGGTTCCAACCACTCTACTGGATTCATGGTTTACTGTTCTGCATTCCTCGTTTCGGTGCAGTGCATTGGTGCTGGTTCTATCCACACCCTCTGGATTCTCGGTTTACTGTTCCACGTTTCTTTTTTTGCAGAGTTTCATATAGCGCGAACTTGACCCGAATCGGGTATCAGAGCGCTTTACATAGCACCAGTTATGTTACATGCGGACACACATTCATTTTGGTTAGGCATGGAGAGATTAAGTGATTTGCGCAGAATCACAGGATGTTCAGCGTCATTGCCGAGACTCAAACCCAGTTCCCCAGATTCGAGGTCGACTGCCCTAGCCGTTAGGCCAACTCTTCTCCCTTGTTTCAGTGCAGTGAATCGGTGCTGGTTCTATCCACACCTTCTGGATTCGCTGTTTACTGACAGTTTTGCGTTCCTTGTTCATTTACAGGGACAGAGCTAGATACCACAAGCCAGACCGCATGCATTGCAGCAGTACTCACAAGTCTGCAGTGGTTAGGGGCAATTTTTGACCAAGGGTCTAGAAAATGTTATGGTGGCGTGTGCACCGTTGACCAGTGCAAAATAATTTGCCGTGATGGAGTAGTGTGAAAATGCCACATTGTACTGGATGGTTGGTGCAACTGTGGGGTCATGATTGTAAGTATGCCCGACACTGGCACACTCTATGTACAGGTGGTGTTGCTGCAGCAGGGCAATGGGTACAGTTAAGAGCCTGGGGTCGTATCAGCTGCCAGGGCCCAGTTTGGGATCGTTCTCTCATTACAAGTCACTCTCTCTTCCCAGTTAGGGCTTCTTGATGGTCACTAACTAGCAGCAGCTAAAAATAAAGGGTTAAATGTGTGCCTTGGTTTTGAATCACCCTACACACGGGTATGAGGGGCTATGCCTGTATGAGAGCAGCCAGGCTGAACATTCGTGTATCATCCTGAGCAAGGCCCTTTCTATACTTTACAGGGATGCACAGCCATTCGGGGCCTACTCCCAGTAGTGTCCTTGATACATTCAGATTGAAATCTCCTGACCACTCAATCCGGGTGGATGTGCGGCTTGCCGAAGGGCGGCATGCCTCTCGCTCTGCTTGGGTTCTTGAGCACTAGTATGGCTCTGTAGTGGTATACACGGTGGACATCCCTTATTGAGCAGCGGACTCAACCAGTGCAGTTCTTGCCTCTGCTCAGAAGCTAACCATTGTCAATTCCCCGCCCCGAGAGGAAAGACAGTTAATAGCGGTGGGGAAGGTCATTAGCCCATCCCCCCTAATCTCACTTACCACAGGTAAATAAACAAGGCCACTGTCTCTGTCCGCCGTGCCCATGCCCTGCCTCCGAGGCACTCTGAGCATCTTTCAACATCCCATAGAGTTATAGAATCCTTTAAAGCCGTGAGAACTGAGACGTCTGGATGTATGGAAGCACTTGGAAGCCCACCCCAGGCAGTGACGCATGCACAGCTAAGTGCGAGCAGGAGATACTCACTCACCTGTGTAACGAATCGGACGGGTCTGTGGAAGGGACAGTCAAGCACTCGTCGTGGCCGTGGAATAAACGCAGCACGTGACCTCCAAGGAGATAACCTGCAGGACAAGAACATCGCATCAGTTTCTAACAGCCTGCACTGCACGTCCTGTTATAGACTAGTCAATTTGTTGCAGAACCTAGAGCTCACTGCAATAAAATTTCTGTGAGTGGATTGTTATTGAAAATTTTCCATAGAAAACGATGGTGAAAAGTCTACCACTCTATCATGACGCGTTAATCCAATTTGTCGGTTTTTTCAAAATGGCTGCCCATTATTTGAGATATAAGGTATAACTGTTTATATGCCCATGTGTGGTAGCATTTTATATGTTTTTAGGGACGGGAAAGTCAAAAATAACATCAAAAATTGTTTCTGATGACCATAATATCAAATAATCGTGGAATATGTCAGATAGACAAAGTTTGTATAATTTTTTCGTTGACTTATATGACAAAGTGTGAAGGAACGTAAATATTTCAATTAACTTTTGAAATAAAAAGTTTGCTATTGTTTGTGTTTTGTTTTGTAACTTTGTTGTTATTATTTGTTTTTTGTTAATCAAAAATGTTTCATTTATGTGTTACAGGTTCTTGCGAGTTGCTGTGAGATACAGTGAAAATGGACGTAGAAAAGTGTTTAATTTGTGATGTGGTGTTTCAAGAAGATGACGATGTATCTGTACTCACTGAAAGAGGAGTGACTGGAATTCAAAAAACATGCAAGGAGAGAAAAATATCTAAGTTTCACGTTTGTGTTGGGCAGAAAGTTCACAAGAAATGTAGAGCGCGTTTTGTTAACTTGAAAACTCTGTTCCAGGAGAAAGAATCAGATCCCACAACTTCTCGTGTTCTACGGTTGTGGTACTGAGTTAAGTTGATACTTCAGGGAGAGGAAAGAAAAAAAATGCGTAGTTTAATGCACGAACAGTTGAATTCAAATCATCAGTTTTACAAAAAAGCAACAAACGCAATGATGAATGGGGAGACAAAGTTAAGAGACGTATCCAAAATGTGTCTGATTTACATGCTGTAGATGCATGCTACCACAAACAGTGTTACGTCAATTTTTATACTGGGAAATTCATTCCCGGGCAGTTCGCCAGGAAACTTTTCTTCAAGTAGTTAAATACATGGAGGCAAATGATGAAGAACAAACTACTGTTAAAGAACTTGTTAATAAAATGCGAGAATTACTGCCAGAAGATAGCGAACCATACAGTTTGAAGTATATGAAACAAAAACTCAAAGAGCATTTGGAAGATGAAATCTTCATAGGAACAGTTGCAGGGACTGCTGATGTTGTTACTTTTAAAATTACAGCTGCTCATGTATTGCAAGAGTACTACAGTCATAGCCATGAAGATGTTGAAGAGGATCGAAACAATCTTCTTATGGCAGCTGCTGAAATAATAAGAAATGATATTAAAGACATCCCTGTAGAACCAGAAACATATCCACCCATTGAAAACATGAGAAGTGTGGACTATAATGTGAGCTATATTCCGGATTCGTTAAGGCTCTTATTATCAGTTTTTGTTACTGATAAAACCAACAGAGAGAGAAAAGTAGCTTCTATTGGACATGCAATTATGCAAGCTGTGCGCCCACGAGTCTTAGTTGCACCGTTGCAGTTAGGGCTGGCAGTTCAATTACATGACAACACAAGCTCGAGATTTGTAGTTGAAGCAGTAAATCATATGGGATTCTGCAGCTCCTATTCAGAAGTTCTTCGTTTTGAACGTTCAGCTGCAGCAGAAAGAGGAAATACTATACCTGTTTTTGTGGAACCTTCTGAAAGTCCTCCGAAATTCAGTGAAGCATCCAGCAAGGGAGCAACATGTTACTATGACCAGTTCAAGAATTGAACGCGATAAAGTACTGGTATATGTAGAACAGCTCAATGTTTTTGAGCGAGACAGCAACCTGCGTAACATTGTCACGGGTGTTACTTATGGCAGTGATGAAAACAAGTTACTTACCTGTAACTGTAGTTCTCCAGTATTGGAGCTTTCATAGATTCACATGCCTGAATCATTCCCCTTCGTCAAGACGGGAGTCTCCAGTACATAACAAAGCATTGCTTAGTAGCATACCAGACTGAAAAAAGGCCTAGGCCCATTTTCCTTTGCAATCCATAACCTTCGTTATGTAAAAAAGGACTAAACTTGTCTCTGAACCAATCAGAACCTCTCACCCTCTAGAACCCTCCTGAGAGAACCTTCTGCCCCTCAGATTTTCGTGCACTTGTGCCATAACGTTCTGCGTGCTAAATCCGAGGTGAGCCTCTCAGGGGAGGAGGGTGGGTTGCATGTGAATCTATGAAAGCTCCAATACTGGAGAACAACATTTACAGGTAAGTAACTTGTTTTCTTACTCCAGTTTTGGAGCCTACATAGATTCACATGCCTGAATCAGAATAGCGAGCAGTAGATAAATGCACATTTTTTGTTACCCATATCCTGAAACGAGGAAACATATATAGTGTGATAAAAACGGTATATCTAAACCAAAATACACACATCAAAAATACTTTGCAAAATTGCATCAAATACAATAAATAACATTAAAATGTGCAAATGTACACAAAAAAGGAAGGAGGGATGGTAAAGAAGGCTCACCATTACTGGATAAGGTTCCTCAGCACCGCTTCTCCCACCGCCACATCTCTTCCTGTGGCCGTATCCAAGCAGTAATGCCTGGTGAAGGTGTGCGTACTCGTCCAGGTCGCCGCCCTGCAGATATCCTGGATTGGCACACCCGCAATTAAAGCAGTAGAGGTGGACACTGCTCTTGCAGAATGGGCACGGACTCGTGCATTCATAGGTCGCCCAGCTGCCTGATGACAATACTCTATCGCACTGGAAATCCATCTGGCAATTCCCCTTTTTGACAAAGGGAAACCCTTCCTGGGTGCGCTGAAGGCAACAAAAAGCTGTGAAGACTTGCGGAAAGGCTTAGTTTTTTGCAAATAGAACTTTAGACAGCGTTGGACATCCAGCGAGTGGAGAGCCCTTTCCGCCACTGTTGTTGGTTGAGGAAAAAATCGTTTGAGAATTAATCGCTCATTTAAATGAAAATCAGTTGGTACCTTAGGAATGAATTTTCGATTAGTCCTGAGTATCATTCTGTCCTCTTTGAATTGCAAGAAAGGCTCCTGGACCGTGAGAGCCTGAATTTCCCCCACTCTCCTGGCTGAAGTGAGCGCAATGAGAAGCGCAACTTTCCACGATAGGAATATCAGATCTGCCTTGTGTATTGGCTCGAAGGGCTGTTTCATTAACTGGAAAAGAACAATGTTCAATTGTCAGAGAGGTGGTGGAGGTTTTATTGGAGGGAAAACCCAGAACAATCCCTTCATAAATTGTTTGATGACTCTAGCGGACCACAAAGATGGACCAGAGGCAGTCCTTCTGTAGCGTGATATTGCGGCTAGATGTACCTTTATCGATGCATGAGGCAAACCGGACTTTGCCAAAAGCAAGATGTATGGAACAATCTTGTTGTGTTGTCTGTTCTTATTAACACGGCTGCACCTTGAATCCTTGGTAGGAACGCCAACAATGCTAAGCGGACGGCTCTGAGCTCCAAGAGGTTGGTATGCAATTGCTGCTCGTTCAATTTCCAGCGACCGCTGACTTGCAGGTCCTGAAGGAAAGCTCCCCAGCCTTCCAAGGACGCATCTGTCGTAACCACTAATGGGGCTGGTTGAGTCAGGAAAGAAAGGCCCTGCGAGAAGCTCCATTTCCGGGTCCACCATGTTGCCGCGTGGATCATGGTCCGCGTTACCCTGAGTAAATCGTCGAAGGATCCTGTCGCTTGATGCCATTGAAGATCTAGCTGCTCTTGCAACGGACGCATCCTTAGCCTGCAGAAAGGTACGAGGGTAATGCAAGATGACATCGTTCCCAGCAATGACTTGTACTTGCGTACTGAAAGAGACTTTCTTTTTATAAAAGCCTGGGATAGATATATTATTCCCAGCTGTCTTTCCTTGGAGGGGAACGCTTTGTTTACCTCTGTATCTAGAATTGCTCCCAAGAAGGTGATATTTCTTGTCAGCTGAAGAGTTGACTTCTCTTCGTTTAAAGTCAGACCCAATCTGGCAAACAGTTCCACGCAAGCCCTTGTTGACGACCGGGCCGACGCTGCTGATGGTGCTTTGACTAACCAGTCGTCGAGGTAAGGAAATACTTGGTGTTTCTGCTTCCTTAGAACCGCTGCCACTGGAGCCAGGCATTTCGTAAAAATTCTCGGGGCTGATTTCAGGCCAAAAGGCAGTACCCTGAATTGGTAGTGTTCTCCGGCCTCCATGAAACAAAGGTACTGCCTGTGGGAAGGATAGATTGGGATATGAAAGTACGCATCCCGTAGGTCCAATTTGGTCATATGATCTCCTGGGTTTAATAGCAGCAGAATATCTTGGAGGGAAATCATTCTGAAGGATTGTTCCTTGAGGTAAGTATTTAGGGATCTGAGGTCCAAAATAGGGCGCCATTGGAGAACATTTTTCTTGAATAGGAAAAACCAGGAGAATTCGGTACCGGTTCTATTGCTCCCTTTCGGAGCATTGTCCGAATTTCTTGATGCGTCTGATGCAAATATTTGACCTCTTTGTGTCTTGGGGGTGTACAAGGGGGGGTTTTCAGAAGCTCTAGAGTATGTCTGAATTGTATTATGTTGAGGACCCATTGGTCCGTAGTTATTTGCTGCCAATCTTGAAGATGATAAGAAATTCTTCCACCCAGGGGAACATGTGACATAAGAGGAATAGGTGTAGCCAGAGTTAGAAAGTTGTCATTGTCGCCGGGTGTTGTCTTTCCCCTGACGACCTCCTTGACCTCTAGGAATAGATTTCGAGTAACCTCCTGTTTGTCGCTGCGAATACTGTTGACGGTATGGCTGAGATGAGGTGGAGTAAGAAGTATACCGGCCTTGTTGGTAACCCCCTCTATAGGAGGATTGGCCCCTACCTCTTGAGCCTCGAAAAGGAACTTTCCTATATTGCAATGTTCCCAGAGATTTCGCTGTTTCTGTATCTTTTTTGATACTCTGCAAGGCCTTGTCAATGTGCTTCCCGAACAAATCTTCTGCAAGGTCCAAGATCTTATTCTGGACTTCGGGCCTAAAAGCTGTCACTCTTAGCCATCCTTGTCGGCGCAAAACAGTCGCTCCACCCAAAGATCTGAAGGCCGTGGTCGCAATGTCCATTGCGCAATCTATGACTTCAGTCGAAGTCCTTTCACCTTCTTGGAGGATTTTCCTGGCTTCCTGTCTGTCAGCCTCAGGAATGCTGTCTATGTAAGGCGATAGGTCGCACCACATTTGCCTATCATACCTGCCCAGGATGGCCAGGGCATTCGCAGCCTTAACTAGAAGGGCAGACATGGACGAAAATCTCTTCCCCGCATTGTCCAAGTGCCTACCCTCTCGGTCGGGAGGCGTTGAGATTGAAGCTGACGGATTCCTCGATTTTTGCTGAGCCGCTTGAGTTATAACTGAGTCTGGCTTGGGTGGCCTAGTAGACGAGCAGGAGCATCCGAGGGCGCTTTATATTTCTTGTCCAGCCTGGCGAGTACTGGAGTAACCGTTGCCGGCGTCTCCATGACCTTGAGACCTTCTTCCCATAGATGACTAACAATCGGGAGAGATCGAACTGTCTTGCGAAACGGCTCCTTGAAATCATACAAGAAGCACTCTGTTTTGTCCGATAACATGTTGAGCGCAAATCTCTGTGCAGCTCTCTCCATAAGATTATGGAACCCCCCCGATGTCCTCCGGAGGAGAGTCGACAGGCCTCGGTGAAGGAGATGAAGGGGACGGAATGAGATAATCATCCCATTCTTTACTAGGGTCCGTTATCTCCCCCTCTTCCTGCTCCTCATCGTCAGAGCTGTCTGGAGCCGGCTGTGGTAATGGTGATATAGGCAAAGACACAGGTACCTCTTGTCTTCGCACCGGCGTACATGGAACAGAGTGTGAAGTAGTCACTGGTATCCTTTGGGAATGAGGTAAAGGATGCCTCCTTTTATAGTCATCCAACATAAACTGCAAATCCGTCAGCAGTGAAGATGGAACGCTCACCATTTCTTCCTGATAGTGTTGCTGGGGACGGTCTTGAAATCCCCCATAATCATCCTCCCAGTCATCTTCCTGACATTTAATATGTAATTGCGAGGGGCTACTGGCGTAGCCAAAAGGACCATCATTATCCTCCTCCTGCGAGTCTTCTTCCTCTAACAAGTGGGATGGAACCAGAGGTGTTACCTTGCTTGGAGATGTAATATCTGGGGTAATCCTCCTTTTCCTGGTAAAATCGCCGACGAAACCGTCGTCGCCGCTGCTGCCGTCGACGCTGCCATCACCGTTGTCGTCGTTGTCGATCCTGTTGTCACTGTCGTCGATGATCCCGTCGACGACGTAGTCGTGGTCGTCGTCGATGTCGCCGTCGTCTACACTCTCGTCGTCGACACTGCCGTCGACTACGCCATCGTTGATGAGGGTATAGGTTTAATAGTGATCTTTAGCTCACTTTTCTTCGTCGACGACGCTACTTTCTTCATCGACGATCCCGTCGATGACGTAGATTTTCCTAATTTCTCCCCAGGAGATGTAGAGGCTTGCTTTTGAAGTGAATGTTTAATTTTAAGGGGTGATTTTGAAGGCTCTGAACTCGTCTTTTTTTAATGTTTTACCCCTGAAGCATGACCCTTGCTCTCCTTTTCTATAGTTTGAGGAGATTTTGAGGTACTGCGCTCTGAAGACCCAATCGTGATCTTTTTAAGAGCCTTCGCAGGTCTTTCCCCTGAGGTATGAGCCTGAGGAGATCTACTTCTTTTTTGAGATCTCCTTGAAGTTGTTGATGCCTCATGACTGTCACTAGACACGACGTCCTTCCTGGTCTTAAGTTTTTGGAGCTAAATTAACAGTCTACCTTCACGATCCCTAAGTGTTTTATTAGAAAAGGTACGACATACCTTACATTCCTTCGCCTGATGGTGTGGGTAAAGGCAGTATATGCAATCTTTATGAGGGTCGTATGTATATAACCTTTTCTTTGAACAGGTGGTGCAGGCTCTAAATAAACCCTTCTTCTCCTTGTCAGCCATTCTCCAGAAGTTGATGATGAAAAATCAGTTGAATAAACTCTTCAATCTAGAACCAATCTAGAACCAAACTGTAGAATTTGAGCAGAGCTCAAAGGAGACTCCCTAGCACAACGTGCGGTAGAAAATCTGAGGGCAGAAGGTTCTCTCAGGAGGGTTCTAGAGGGTGAGAGGTTCTGATTGGTTCAGAGACAAGTTTAGTCCTTTTTTACATAACGAAGGTTATGGGTTGCAAAGGAAAATGGGCCTAGGCCTTTTTTCAGTCTGGTATACTACTAAGCAATAATTTTTTATGTACCGGAGACTCCCGTCTCGACGACGGGGAATGATTCACGAATGTGAATCTATGAAAGCTCCAATACTGGAGTAAGTTAATCCTGAACTTGCAGAAGAAATTGTCATCTCATTAAGAATCATTAAGAATCATCTCATTAAGAATTCTATTTCCAGATAAAAGAGTCTCTGAGTTCTCTTTCAGAAAAAGCAACCAGGTGAAGGTAATGAAATCAGTTCAATCTGTTAAATTGAAAGAAGAAACCTTTGTTATGGCTCCTGAACTATTGTTTCAGCGCTTGTTGCTTTGTGCTCAGACTAGTAGCGTGGATTTGAAGGAGGTGTTTCGTTATGAGCTTTGCTCATACCCAGCTAGTTTATTCAATAAGCATGGACATATGAGGGAATCTGGGAAGTCCCAGCTTGCCAATTATATTAAAGAGCAAGTACCAGCCGTTGCTAACATGCCTAAAAATATGCAGTTTGTCATTGATGGTGGGTGGTTACTACATCGCCTTCCTTGGAGTCCGAATCAGACATTCCATGAGCTGCTTTGTGCCTATGAGAGATATGTGCTAACAAAGTATGGCCAAGCAATAATAGTATTCGACGGATATGGAGATACATTTTCTACAAAATCGGAAGCCCATCTAAAAAGAAACAGAGGTATTGTTGGACCTAAAGTAAATTTCATAACTTCTACCTCCATCTCCATCCAGAAACAATTATTTCTGAGTAATAATGAAAATAAACAAGCCTTCATTGATCAATTATCGCAAAAGTTACCAGAAGCTGGGTGTAAAACAAAGCAAGCTCATAGTGATGCAGACTTCATGGTCGTTTTTGAGGCTATTGAGTCGGCCAAAACTCATCCTACAGCCATTGTTGGTGAGGAAACCGATCTTCTCATACCACTCCTTCATCATTTTCAAGAAAACCAATTTGATATTTTCTTTTGCCCAGAACCTAAGAAATCTTCCAAAAACAGAACTGTGTATGATATTAGGAAATTAGCAAAAGCTTTAGGTAATGACGTCTGCTCTCACATCTTATTTGCTCATGGCGCATTTGGATTAGGAAAACGTGACTCCATAAAGTTGCTAAGAAAATCAGGCAGATTCAAAGAAAGTGCTGCCGTATTCCAAACTTCACAAAAATCAACAGAAGAAATTGAAAATGCTGGTCTTAATGCTATTATAGAGTTGTATGGAGGAATAACAGGAGAGAGCACACTACCTGATATGAGACTTCGAACTTTCACTTCAAAGGCAACAAAATCAACAATACATGTGAAACCGGAAGTCTTGCCTCCTACAGAGGATGCCTGCAAATTTCATTCACTCAGAGTATATCATCAGGTGCAGCAGTGGATGGGTATTCATATGGATCCATTACAGTGGGGATTTGAAGTGAAAGATGGAAGATTGGCTCCCATTAGAATGAGTCAAGCACCAGCACCAGATCATTTATTAAAATGTATGAAATGTGGCTGTAGCAAGAGTCAATGTGCGACTCTGCAATATATATGCAAAAGACAGGGAATAGTGTGCACAGATGCGTGCACAGATTGTCGAGGAATAAGCTGTTGCAATTTCATGGAAGTGGACATGAACAATGATTGAAATCATACTATTCTTATACTGAGGACTGCTGTTATCTCTTTAACAATTTTCATTTGTCAGTGTCATATTGAGAAGTGCTATATTATCTAGTTGAAATTTGTTTATCCTTTTCAAATGATGTTAAAAAAATGTAAATACAAAATAATGTCAAAACTATGTTTGGCATATTAACATATAATTATCATTGTTTATTATATTAATCCCAATTTGATGTTATAGTCATCAGAAACAATTATTTGATGTTATTTTTGACTTTCCCATCCCTAAAAACATATAAAATGATACCACACATGGGCATATAAACAGTTATACCCTATATCTCAAATAATGGGCAGCCATTTTGAAAAATCCGACATATTGGATTAACGCGTCATGATAGAGTGGTAGACTTTTCACCATCGTTTTCTACGGAATATTTTCAATAACAATCCACTCACAGAAATTGTATTGCAATTAGTTCTAGGTTAGCCCATTTTTTGAACTAATTTGACTAGACTATTAAGACGATGACCCCATTTCACATGCAGTGCAGTGTATGTTTCATATGGAGCTTTGAAAAAATGTATTCATATCGTCATTGAACCTCATTGCCAGTGACCCAGTTAGTTGCGATGTTTACAGTAACTCAAGTTAGGGCACACATCGCAGTTATGGGTTTTGGGATAAACATCGGCAGATCCAATCTACTAATATTTATCGGGGAGAAAATGCCCAGTATTTACTGGAACATGTGCAGTAACCCGAAACATCTGCACGTTATTCCCCAAAAACTAGTAATTGGGTGATACTTATAGCAACTGATAGATTCCAACCCAGCGGAGTCGGATTTTATCAGGCCCAATTACCATCTCCCCATGACCAGGCCGCTTGCAATGAGGGTCCATCGTGGGCCTGTGCAAGGGCGCCAGAACCCTCCACATAGTGACACGTTTAGACTCAAATGTAAGTACTAGTTGTAACTGGAGAAATGTACACAGACAGCTCAGAAGTGAGAGGAAGTCTGAGAGGCCTACAGAAGTGCGGTGAGCCACGCTTCTCAAACGCAGGCGGCTACACCGGGGCATTCAGTTAACGAGTGAATCAAACAGGCCCTCATTACGACTTAAGGGCTGAATTCCGATCCATTTGCAAACAGGAGTTTTTACAGGGCCGGAATTACAGGTTGTATATGGTAATTATCACTCCCTCACAGTTTTCCCGATAAATTACATCAGGTGAAACCTGCTGAAATCTATTAAGGGAAAAGCCGGGGAAATAAGCAAAACGTGCAGAATTCGGTGTGTTAAAAACTGATTTTGCATCATATGCCTAGTTTTCCCGTTGATGGGAACAGGATGTATTTACTACACGTGGTAAAGACCTTACCCTAGGGCATGGTCTCACTACAACACAAGACATATATTACTCCTGAAGAACCTGCTTTTTAGGTGTATTGTATTGATTTTAATTACTAGTTCAATAAAGAATATCTATCTATCAAGTCAAGTCACCCTGGGGTAAGGGTATTTATCATTTATGGTAAATACCCCACTCTACTCTGGCAAAATTGTAATGGGGCCCTTAGCAATGTGTTTGTGAAGAAAACAAATTCAACACCCACAGACTCGGAATTAGCACACATTTTCTTACGGTTCGTGAGATGTCCCTCCTTTGGATGTCTGTTGATTTGAGAATTTGAACAGCTCTAACACGCTACCTCGGTAGCAAGGAAGTGGGACACCAGAGGGTTGCACAATTGTGCAGAACAGAAGTGAAAGTTATATCTTTTGAAATAAGAGTGATTGTGCTATCAATTATTGGGGAGTGGGGGGGGGAGGGGTTGCTTGTAACAAAAGTGAAGCAGTATCAGTAACTTGAAGACAGCCTGGAATATGTCCTGACAACCAGTACACCCTTTTGGAGCAGATTGAAAACGTTCACATGGCGCAGCCAGGCACTCCTGGAACCCACCTTCTTCAATGCTGCTGCCGGAGCAGGTGGGGTGCACGTTCCAGAGGGTCTGCATGAAGGACGCGTCCACCTGGATGTTTCCCATCCCGTTTGATATGGAGAGATGCTGGAAGAGAAAGGTAAATACGGTGCTGTCAGAGCCGGACTAACTCACAACGTCTCTGTACCATCCCAAGAACAGAAATGCGGAAGGGAAGCAGGGGTCTCGTCGACATTCGGGGAACCACATAAACTTTGCTCTCTAGTCTCTTCACTGTTTAAGGCCCACACCGGCAGGTGGCGACGAGCTCACAGGGCAATGAACGAAGAGATACCCGGATTCATAGGTGCCTCTGGGGGAGCGGTAGATTGGAACAGAGTCCGCTACAGGTCAATCAAGGAACCACTCTCGTCGTCTGACTGCCATGGACACAGGCCTATCAGAAACAAAGGTTTTTGCCCCGCTGGTTTAATTTTGAGTAAGACAACCCCAACTTCACCCCCAAATGCCCATGGTTTACGTTTGAGGGCTGGGTGGTCTCAGTGCCCATCAAACACAACAGATTATCTGTGAGGCGGGATCTTTCTGATCACCCCGACGCTGCTAAATCTATCCTTCAGTTAGGCACTGTACTGCACCTGCCCACAAAAGACCATAATATATAATGCCAATAAGGCTGAAACGTACCTGGGTTTGCTTGTGTTATCATTCGGTGGGATATATGGCCTACCAATTTGAGCTGATCTGCTCTTTTGTGCGAAGAATAGTTGACATAGCTTTGGTCCCCTGCTCTATCGCCACGTGCAAGGTTAAAACAATGGAATGGAATGCGACCCAAAGGAATTCCAAGATAATGGATCAAACGCACATTTTGGATATATAATTTCACATGTCATCTGCTTTTACCGTTTCAAGCTTGAATTAGTAAGGTATTCTTGCAGCTTAGGGCCTGGCTCTCTGTTTCCAGTCCCATTCTCTCTCCCTTAAGGGAGCACCGTTGTGGTGAAGATCAGAGGTCCTGTCAAATGTCCCACTCTAAAAGACTGATGCATCCTCCATGCACAATGTGACTGAATACACACCCGCCTGCACTCAGTCACCCTCCCAACATCACTGCCCCTCCTTTGAACAAAGGATACCTCCACTGTCTGCCAATGGAGTCCACATTACTATCATCAACACTCAAGGCATTTTTCTCTTAAAATATATTTCAGCTGTTGTTACCTTAGGGAGTTGGGAACCCACCTGAACTAGGCTAATCAACGCAATCAAATGGCTTGCGATTTTACTTGCCCACGTTTGCAAGCTGAAGTTCTCCCATGGGGCATATATCTCTCTAAAGCAGATACTGGAAGGATACGTTACTTACCTGTAATCCTAGTTCTCTTCCAGGGGTATACTCATCAAAGTCATAAGCACTGAATAGTCCCGCCCACGTGCGGGGACACCGGAGCAATAGCAAATTATATGCATATACCTACATATATTACCTAGTTATAGTTAGGACCACGTTTCCATAGGAAATCCGCAACATTCTATTGAATAACTTTGGCGCCGGGCGACGAATCCTCGCGAATTTTTCAAAATAGGTGGGGCGCTACGCTCCGCTCCTACCCTGAAAGTCTCGGGGGGATTCGTCAAGCGGGGGCTGAGATAAAAGGGGGGTCCCAAAACGCATTTTTCCCATGCATTTTTCCATAGGACCTTTAGACAGGGCTACAGCCCGAACGGCTGAACAGAATTACTAGAAATTTGGCAGAGAGGTAGTCCTCAGGTCAAGGAAGTGCCATTTGTAGGTTTGGTGTAAATCTGTTCAGTAGATTCTGAGAAAATAGCCTTTAAATCAATATATATATCTGAGCCAGCTTACGGTGCGCTTACGGTACGCTTACCGTACGCGTACGGTGGCGTGCGCGAGCGCGATTCTGATTGGCTCTTAGATCTAAGTAAACATTCGAATCGGCCGAAACCAGGAAGCGGCGGCCGCCATTTTCTCTCTCGCACTGAGAGTGATTTTTAAAATATAAAGCCCAAAAACATGTAAAGGGGCTGTTTAGACAGCTCCCACACACATAGCCATGTTGAGGGAGTCCCCAAAGATCCCCCAAGGCAAAAAACGGAATTTTTATTTTTTCGGTAATTTCGCCGATTACGCTTACCGTACGCGTACGGTAAAAAATTAAAAAAAAAAAAAATTATCCACACTCTCTCCACCCCGTGTGCAATTGTTGCCCGAAGGGCACCAATTGTGCATGGCTTATTACACATGAGATAAACTAAAATATTTAAAAAAAAATAATAAAAAAAAAAATTATCCACACTCTCTCCACCCCGTGTGCAAATGGTGCCCGAAGGGCACCATTTGTGCATGGCTTATGAAATATACGAAAAATTACAATATTACCTTTCAAAACGAAGTGCATCATATGTCCTCCATGTGCGCACGGTGCGCGAAGCGCATCGTGCGTACATGGCCCATCTAGCGTAACGAGGGCACGCGGTGCGCGTAGCGCACCGCGTGCCCACCGTGCGTGCACGGCACTAACTGCGTAAAGTGGGCGCGCGGTGTGCGAAGCGCACCGCGTGCTCACTGTGCGCGCACGGTGTGCGAAGCGCACCGTGCGCGCACGGAATGAACTGCGTTAAGTGGGCGCGCACGCCACAAATGGCGTAAAGTAACTTAGCATTTAAAAAACCATACAAATTCACTGAAAAAACCATAGGTTTCACACACGTTATAGTTAGAAATTAGCATTTAAAAAACCTTGCAAATTCACTGAAAAAACCATAGGTTTCACACATGTTATAGTTAGCGGAAATTTTACTGATAAAAAACCAATTAAATTCCCTGTTATAGTTAGTGCAGGCAACTATAACTCACGCGACCGCAATCTTCTGCTGATGACATATGTGTCTTTATGAAAAAAAAATATTTGTAATATATGTATAGCTAAAAATGTATGGAAGAAGACATGGGCAAATAAGTGTCTAAATACAGTATTAGCATCAGCAGAGGATTGCGGTCGCGTGAGTTATAGTTGCCTGCACTAACTATAACGGGGGAATTTCATTGGTTTTTTATCAGTAAAATTTCCGCTAACTATAACATGTGTGAAACCTATGGTTTTTTCAGAGAATATATATATATATATATATTCACTGAAAAAACCGTAGGTTTCACACACGTTATAGTTAGGAATTAGCATTTAAAAATCCTTGCAAATTCACTTAAAAAACCATAGGTTTCACACAAGTTATAGTTAGCTGTACATTTCACTCGTAAAAAACCAATGAAATTCCACGTTATAGTTAGATCAGGTAACTATAACTTGCGCCCCCGCAATGCACTGCTGATGACGTCACATATTACATCACTTATGACATGGTCAGTGACATCACTCATGACATCAATGATGACATCTGAAATGACACATTGTGCATTGCGGTTGCGCAAGTTATAGTTACCTGATCTAACTATAACGTGGAATTTCATTGGTTTTTTACGAGTGAAATGTACAGCTAACTATAACTTGTGTGAAACCTATGGTTTTTTAAGTGAATTTGCAAGGTTTTTTAAATGCTAATTCCTAACTATAACGTGTGTGAAACCTATGGCTTTTTCAGTGAATTTGTACGTTTTTTTAAATGCTAAGTTATGTATTTATTTTTAATTTTTGCGCGAACAGTGCGCTTCGCGCACCGTGCGCGCGCTGTGGGCACTCGGTGCGCTTCGCGCACCGAGCGCCCACGTTGCGCATTTAGTACCGTGCACGCCTCCCCATTTTTTACAAAATATCAATTGTTTTTTTCTCCCTTGGGGGTCCTTAGATTTATATATTAAATGTGATTGTTAATTCTTTTTATTTTTTTTCATTTTTTTTTACCGTACGCGTACGGTAAGCTTACCGTACGCGCACTCCGCGATTTTTTTTTAAAATTATTAAATTTATTTTTCATACTTTTTGGTCCTTCGTGAACCCCCTGACGAACGCTAGGGGGTCTGCAACTCTCTTCGTTGCCCCCTTTTCATGTTATCAACCTTTGTTTTTCAGTGCGAGAGACAGAAAATGGCGGCCGATACTTTCTGATTTCGACCGATTCGAATGTTTACAGTCATGTAACCACCAATCAGAATTGAGCTAGCGCACGGCACCGTACGCGTACGGTAAGCTTACCGTAAGCGCACGGAGCGCGCTTACAGATATATATATTGATTTAAATGCTATTTTCTCAGGACCTACTGAACAGATTTACACCAGACCTGCAAAAGGCACATCCCTGACCTGAGGACTACCTCTCTGCCCAATTTCAAGTAATTCTGTTCAGCCGTTCGGGCTGTAGCTCGGTCTAAAGGTCCTATGGGAAAATGCATGGGGAAAACGCGTTTTGGGACCCCCCTTTTTTATCAGCCCCCGCTTGACGAATCCCCCCGAGACTTTCAGGGTAGGAGCGGAGCGTAGCGCCCCATTAGTTTTGAAAAATTCGCGAGGATTCGTCAACCGGCGCCAAAGTTATTCTAAATAGAATGTTGCGGATTTCCTATGGAAACACGGTCCTAACTATAACTATCTACTGGCGACCGCCAGTAGATAATAAATACACACATATATCGGTAATATGCATATATACATATGCAGCCTAAGACCATATCACTAGGCTCAAATATGCCAATATTGCATTGTACATTTTTTACATTTGAAATAATAAAGAAAACAAACATCATGATATTTTCATGATGCAGAGCAAAAACTGTTTTCAGTTTGTTTGAAAACACAGCCTTTATTTTCAAAGGTAAACAGGCAAGATCATAGAGGCAGATTAGCCTAAAGAGGCTGCATACAGAACAGTTGGAAAAAACTGTCACTGTGCCTTTAAGATCTCCAGGAACCTCCAGGCTCCCATCATGCCCCACAGGTGACAGTTAGGTCAGTTCTTTTGGACGGTGTATAACAGGTTAAGCACAGCATGGGTAAGAGATACATATTTATGTACCTGGTATTCGTCCGGGGAGGAGGGAGGGTTGCTTATGACTTTGATGAGTATACCCCTGGAAGAGAACTAGGATTACAGGTAAGTAACTTATCCTTCTCTTCCAGGGGATACTCATCAATAGTCATAAGCACTGAATGAAGTAGCAAGCCCATCCCTATACCCTGCGGACGAATACCAGCACATCATAACCTGTTAACAAAACATGTATTACCAAAACAAGTTTCTCAAGGATGCTTGTCCAAACCGAGCATCTGCATGAGTGTCAGAATCAAGGAAGTGATGGCATGCGAAAGTGTGAACCGAACGCCATGTGGCTGCTTTACATAGTTCCTGAATCTGTAAATTCTAAGCATCGCTATCGTAGCGTCTTTGCCCCCTGTAGAATGAGCCCTCGGCTTGCCCGGGAGCTGCTTGTGTGCCAGCTGATAAGATAACATGATACATGACACTATCCATCTAGCAATGGACCTTGTTTTTTAAAGGCAGAAAAACCAGTGTTCAATAGTCCATAATTAACAAAAAGCCGGGCCACCTTTCGTACACTCTTTGTTTTATCTAGATAACATTTTAACACTCTTTTCAGATCTAGAGAGTGCAAACCTCTCTCAGCAGGTGTGACTGGGTTCGTAAAGAAAGTAGGAAGAGTGATTGACTGGTTGATGTGAAACTCCGAGACCACCTTAGGAAGGAACCTCGGGTGAGTTCTTAGCACCACTCTGTTCGCATGGAAATCGAGATAAGGCTCTGTAGAGGACAAAGCTTGTATCTCGCTTACCCTGCGAGCAGGAGCAGAAGTGATTACCATGAGAAATGCAGTCTTCCATGAAAGATGTTGAAGGGAGGCTTTGTGGATAGGTTCGAATGGGGGACGCATTAACTTAGAGAGGACCACATTAAGCTCCCAGGAAGGGGATGGAGACCTAACAGGTGGGTAGACCTTTTTTAGACCCTCCAGGAAGTCCTTAACAAGTGGCATTTGAAAGAAAGAAGCCTGAGTGGGGGACTTTCTATATGCTGTAATCGCTGCCAGGTGCACCTTTATGGAGGAATATTGCAAACCTGCTTTGGCCAAATACAGTAAGTAGGGTAACAGTACCTGTTCCTGACCTCAAATAGGGTCATGACCCTCAGCAGTACACCACATGTAAAAACGCTTCCACTTAAAAGCGTAAGACTTTCTCGTAGAAGGTATCCGTGCCTCCTTCAAGAGCTGCATGCAGTCTTGAGAGAGACCTAAATGTTCATATTGGATGAACTCAGGAGACATGCTGCTAACCTCAGGGACGGCAGATTGGGATGGAACACCTTGCCACTCGCCTTGGTCAGCAGATCCGGATGACATGGCAACCTTCTGTGCTGTACTTTGGACAGATGAAGAAGGTCCGGATACCACCACTGGCGAGGCCACTCTGATGCAATTAGAATCATCTCTGTCTTGGATTCGTACAGTTTGTTGATGACCAGGGGAATGAGGGGGACTGGTGGAAAGGCATAGAGTAATATCTCTGACCAGTCTATCAACAGAGCATTCCCCTCGGAGCCTGGTTGAGGGTATCTGGAGACGAAGATGCAGCATTTTGCGTTTTCTGCGTCCGCCAAGAGATCTATGTCTGGTGTTCCCCAGCTGCAAAAGATGTTTTGCGCAACTTCTTGTTTCAGCACCCAGTCGTGCGCTTCTGTGAAATGCCTGCTTAGGCCATCTGCCTGGACGTTGAGGACGCCTGGTAGGTGAATCGCGGAGATCTTCATGTCTCGTGCCAGAAGCCACTTCCAAATCGCTTGCGCGTCCAGAGACAGGGGTCTGGACCTGGTGCCCCCCTGCTTGTTCAGGTAATACATCGTTGTTGTATTGTCCGTCTGAACAAGCAAAGCTGTTGACATGATGAATGGAAAGAACGCCTTGAGAGCCAGAAGCACTGCTCTGAGCTCCAGTATGTTTATGTGGTACAGTTGTTCTCTTTCTGACCACATTCCCTGTATCTGTAGGGACCCCAAGTGAGCGCCCAATACCTGAAGACACGCGTCCGCACCAGAGTCTGTTCGGGAAGCTCCTCGTGAAAGGGAACTCCTATCAGAAGATGAACCCATTGCATCCACCATCTGATGGAAAGCTGGACAAACAGAGGCAAGGTTACAGTGACCTCCCAGCGAATGAAGATTTGAGACCATCCTCCAGAGTTTGCTGCAGATGTCTCATGTGAAGTCTGGCGTTTTGGACCAGAAAAATGCAAGCGGCCATCGAACCCAGTAGAGAAGAGATCTGTCTGGCCGTGGGATGAGGTATCCTCAGGAGGGTCTGACACTTGTGGAGAATGGATGATAGTCTCTCCTCCGAAGGAAACGCTTTTGCGTTTACTGTATCCAGAGTTGCGCCCAGGTAATGTATCCTCTGAGTTCGATTGAGGATGGATTTTTTAAAATTGACGTGCAGACCTAACTGATGTAGTAGCTGAATGCAGCAAGCGAGGTGTTTCTGCAGAAGAGTTGGAGACGCACTCTTGATTAACCAATCGTCTAGGTAAGGGTAGACGAAGATTTTCTTCTTCCTCAAGAACGCAGCTACTACAGCCATGCACTTCGAGAATTTGCGAGGGGCCGACTTCAGCCCGAAAGGCAGGACCGTGAACTGGAAGTGGTCTGACTGAATCTGAAATCTTAGAAACTTCCAATGCCTTCGAGAGATTGGAATGTGGAAATAGGCATCTTGAAGATCTACAGAACACATCCAATCCCCTTGATGTAAGTGCGGGATTATTTGGTGTAGAGCCAGCATTCTGAACCTCTCTCTCAGAATGAACTTGTTGAGAAGCCTGGAATCTAATATAGGCCTGAACTCCTTTCTTTGGGACCAAGAAGTATCAGGAATAGATTCCCTGTCGACGTTGGTGCCATGGAACTTCCTCGGTGGCCTCCTTTAGGAATAGAGCGGATACCTCCTCTCTCAGAAGATTTATGTTATGGATTACAGTTTTTCGAGGAGGAACAGAAAGTGGAGGGGCCTTGAATCTGATGGAGTACCCACTCCTCACAATATTGAGAACCCACTTGTCTAGTGTTATTTTGGTCCACTCTTCCAAGTGAAACCGGATACTTCCCCCCACAGGAGTGGTTAACTGAGCTAGGGGAATCAAGCACTCACTGCTTCTGTTGTTGCTTGGCAGCAGGTGTGGACTGTCTGGAGCCTCCTCCTCGTCCTCCATCAGGACAACGCTGGTTTGAATGGAATCTTCCCTAATGTTGCTGGGGGGACCACTGAGGGGTTTGAACCCTCTGTTGGTATTGTCGTCGGTCATAGGGACGGTAGCGTCGTCTGAAGTCTTTCCTCTTCTCCAGAGCAACCGCCTTCACTGTGTCTAGTTCGGTCTTCATTCTAGACATTTCGTCATCAGCATGAACGCCGAAGAGCGATGTCCCATTGAATGGGAGATTGAGGATTCGATGTTGGGCCTCTGGCTTCAAACCCGTCAGTCTCAGCCAGGAAGAGCGACGGGCACAGATCCCATGTGAATACCCATGGGCAGCGAGATCAGAGGCATCCGCTGCCTCACAGATGACCTGGATGGCCACCAGTCCCCTTCCTGGAGGATCTCCTGGAAGTCCTGCCTGTCTTCCTTCGGTAGCTTCTCTGTGAAGCGTGAGAGAGTCCCACACAGAACGGTCATATCGACCCAGTAATGCTGAGGCGCTGGCTACTTTCATAAAGGATGCTGATGTATTACACATCCTCTTGCCGATGGAGTCCATGGCCTTACTGTCTTTATACGGAGGTACCACAGATGGTGCTGCCCCTTTTTGGTTCTTCCGTCCTGCTGACATGATGGCAGAGTCAGGAGGAGGGTCAGCTCTCAGAAAAAGCGGGTCCTGCTCAGGAGCCTTGTATTTCTTGGTGATCCGCGACGGGGCTGCTCCCACCGACGCTGGAGTCAGGAATTTCTGAAGAGCAGTCTCTAGCAGTAATGGCACAAGGGGAAGAAGAGGTCTAGATGAAGACCTATGATGAAGCGTCTTGAAGATGACTGATGTGGAAGGGGCAGAGTCAGGACTCTCGATATTAAGTTTTGCAGCCCCCCTACACAAGACCCCGTTGAAGGCCACAATGTCATCAATGGGCGATAACCTACTCGGTGGTGACGAAGAGAGAGTTGGAGAGTAGTCTGCTTTTGAAGGCCTGGAGTCTGAGGACCACAAAGAAGATCTGTGGCTTTGTCTTCTAGGAGAGCGGCGGCGAGTTCTTCAAGGCCGACTCCTAGGAGATCTTGACCTGCGCCTTCTCAAAGTCGGTGACCTTTGAGGTGTGGCGCGTTGCTCACGTCCCCCAGACGATTGTATGATCGGAGACCTTGACCTGCTAGGAGTGTGAGCCGGCCTAGATATTCTCTGAATCTTCCACTCTCTTATGCTCCCCAGCCATCTAAAAGAGATGTTAGTTGGAGGGACTGGAACCAGTGGCGAGGTTTCAGGAGTGACCTGCACTATCTGGAGTTCCGGGGAAGAAGAAACACTCCTTCGGTGTCAATTTGTCCCTCGAATTGCCCTAGGTCACTTGGCAGGAGGGGACCTGTGACTGGACTGTGACTGTCAGGTACCCCACAAGACTTAACTTTGCTTGTGAAGCAATTCCGCAGAGACGACAGGAGTGCCCGTCCCAGTACCCACCTGACCCCCTTGGACAGAACCCAACAGGGATGAGATGGACGCAAGGATAGGAGCCAGAAAAGGGGGGTAGAGTTGTGGTGCGTGGAATGGAGCTGGCAGGATGTCTCGAGGACACTGGAAAACAGAACAAGAACCTGATTGGTAAGGAACCCCCGCTGTCGCACCTTTCTTACATTCTCTAAAACACACACAAACTTTATCCTGCCAGGACTCACCAGTGTTTCTGCAGATCACAGTCTCTAACCATTCGCGTAGCCCAACACCGAACAGGATAGTCCAGGAGAATTCCCTGCGATGTTGTCAATAATACGATGTCTTATTGTTAAACACAGTGGCTCTGCATGAGCACCCAGTACACTATTAGCATAGCGCTCCTGCGCGGCCCCAAAGGAACAAATGATGTAGCGCTCCTGCGCTGGCCCCCAAAGAACAAATGATGTAGCGCTCCTGCGCTGGCTTACAAAGAAGAAATGATATAGCGCTCCTGCGCTGGCCCCCAAAGAACAAATGATGTAGCGCTCCTGCGCTGGCCCCCAAAGAACAAATGATGTAGCGCTCCTGCGCTGGCTTACAAAGAACAAATGATATAGCGCTCCTGCGCTGGCCCCCACAGAACAAATGATGTAGCGCTTCTGCGCTGGCCCCCAAAGATAAGTGACGGTGCTTCTGCGCTGGCCCCAAAAGACAAGCGATGGCGCTTCTGCGCTGGCCCCCAAAGACAAGCGATGGCGCATCTGCGCTGGCCCCCAAAGAGAAGCGATGGCGCTTCTGCGCTGGCCCTCAAAGACAAGCGATGGCGCTTCTGCGCTGGCCCCCAAAGACAAGTGATGGCGCTTCTGCGCTGGCCCCCCAAAGCACAAGAGTGTTTGCGCTCCAGCGCGGTCTCCACAGAAACAAGAGTGTTCGCGCTAAGGCGCGGTAGCAAGGAACCCAACAGGTACTCACGGAAACGGAGGGTCACAGGACACTTCTCACTCGGCGTGAGCCTCGGACGAATCTGAAGCACAGAGCCGGCGGGAAACGCGATGTATATGCGTTTCCCCCGGAAGTGCTTCTGTGCCCAGCAGTTGGCTCAGAGGACTAGACCGGGACTCAGCTTCCAACCGGAAGTGAGTATCCCGGCAGAATCGTGTGTGTTTTAGTGACATGTCGGGGAACGGCAACCGCCGCGAACCCGACAGAACCCCCTCCCAAAACAAGCCACCCCCACCGAACCCCGGATCTCAGAAAGGGCAAGCAGGGCGAGGGCTCAGGGGGTGACTCAGATGAAAAGCACGGACCAGAACGGGAGCATGACGCATGTGGGACAAGGGTTCCCAAGAGCACTCATCCGGACCGTAACCCCTCCAGTCAACCAAGTAGAACAGCTTACCCCGGACACGTCGAGACCCCAAGATGGCCCTGACCTCATACTCAACATGGCCCTCCACCACCACCGGAGGAGGAGGAGAGGGGATGGAAGCACCAGAGCGGACCGCCCGTAGGAGGGAGATGTGGAAGACTGGGTGGATCCGCATGCGCGGAGGTAGCGAGAGCTTCATGGCCACAGGGTTGATCACCTTCACGATGGCAAAGGGACCCACAAAACGAGGCAAAAGTTTCTTGGGACCATGCACGTTGAGGTGTCGAATGGACAGCCACACCCTGTCGCCCAAGCGGTATTCGGGCTCTTTTTGTCTGTGAGCGTCAGCATGTGCCTTGTAGGTGTCTTTTGCTTTGGCCAACTCAAACCGCGCCTGCTGCCAGAGTCTGTGCAGGGACTCATGATAGGCACGCACCGTTGGCAACTGGCTGTCCCGGGGTATCTCCCAAGGAGAGGTGCGAGGGTGACGACCGTGGAGACAAAAGAAGGGAGACATGCCAATGGCCGAATGCTTGCTGTTGTTGTACGCGAATTCTGCCAACCATAACACCGCCGACCATTCCTTCTCCACCATCAGAAGCAGACAACGGAGGTACTGTTCCATGGTGTGGTTCGTTCTCTCAGCCTGACCGTCGGTCTGGGGATGGTATGCTGAGGATAAGCGTACGTCCATCTCGAGGATTCTGCACACCTCCTTCCAGAAACGGGACACGAATTGAGAACCCCGGTCCGTTATGACCACCGATGGGATGCCTTGGAGGCGAACCACCTCGTGCACGAAGACCAAAGCCAGATCCTTTGCTGTAGGCAATTTCAACAAGGGTACAAAGTGTGCCATCTTCGATAGGTGGTCCACAATGGTGAGAACCGTGGTGTGTCCGGTCTTGGTGATGGGGAGATCCACCACGAAATCCATGGAGATGGTGTGTCAGGGAAAAGGCGGCACGGGTATGGAACGCAGTAGACCAACAGAGGGTTCAGACCTGTTCTTCCCTAAAAGGCAAACGGTACAGTTCGTTACGTGGGTTCTTGTGTCGGACACCAGAGTTGGCCAATAAAACTGTCTTTGTACGAGTTCAAGTGTCTTGTGATAACCGGGGTGGCCAGAGAGGACATGATCATGGCACATACGGATTGCTCTTTGTTGGCTGGGTGCTCCAGGTAAGTACAACCGTTCTCCTTTGAACAGTAATCCGTCCACATGAGTCGCCCCTTCGTGTTCCGTAGCCAGGCCTACCGGATCGGACTGCTCCATATCATGCCTCACTAGAGTTAGGAAATCCGAGGACGCAACCACCCCCTGAAAGTGTTTCTCCGATATTATGGGACTCGGCTCGGTAGTTTCGGCATTCCCGTCACGGTCGTCTAGCCGTGAAAGGGCATCTGCTTTAGCGTTGTCCTTTCCGGGTCGGAACGTGATCACAAAGTTATATTCATTGAAGAATAAGGTCCATCGCAACTGTCGGGCTGTGAGGGCACGGGCTGAACGTAGAAACTGGAGGTTCCGGTGGTCCGTGTAGATGGTCACCGTGTGTTTGGCGTCTTTCAGGAAGTGTCGCCATTCCTCGAATGCTGTTTTGATTGCTAAAAGCTCCCGGTCAGACACAGTGTAGTTGCGTTCTGCAGGTTGTAGCTTCTTGGAATAGAAGGCCACCGGATGCAGTTGTCCTGTGGTGGTGCTTCGTTGGGATAACACGCCCCCTATAGCTTCCTTCGAGGCGTCTGCTTCTACTATGAAGGGCTGCTCGGTATCAGGATGCACCTGCACGGGGGCGATGGTGAATCGTCTTTTTAGTTCTTGAAAAGCGTTTTCAGCGTTCTGATCCCATCCAAAACGCACTTCTTTTCGTAGCAAGCGTGTTATAGGTGCCACCAGTGCTGAGAAGTCTGTGATGAATCTACGGTAGTAGTTGGCGAAACCTATGAACCGCTGGACTCCCTTTACTGATTCTGGAGAAGGCCAAGTCAAGATGGCTTCTACTTTCTTGTTGTGCATGTGTACGCCTGCCGGAGTGATGATGTGCCCCAGGAACTCAACAGAGGTGACGTGAAAAACACTCTTCTCCAGTTTGACGTATAAACGATGTTTACCTAGCTGTTGGAGGACAGCACGCACGTGCTGCACATGTTCTGTGATGGTTTGAGAATATATCAGAATATCGTCTATATAGACAATACAGAAGACGTCTATGAAGTCCCTCAACACCTCGTCTATGAAGTACTGGAACGCTGCGGGGGCATAACAGAGTCCGAAAGGCATAACCTGGTATTCGAACAGACCAAACTTCGTCCTGAAGGCGGTCTTCCATTCGTCCCCTTTCCGGACTCTGATGAGATGGTAAGCACCCCGCAGGTCGAGCTTAGTGTACACTGAGGCATTTTTCACTTGATCCAGGAGGTTGGAGATCAACGGTAGAGGGTACCGGTTTTTTATGGTGATGGCGTTCATTGCCCGAAAGTCAATACATGTCCTCAGATCGCCTTCCTTCTTCGATACGAAAAAAAGAAGAGAGGAAACCGGAGACCTAGAATGGCGAATAAAACCGTTGTCCAAATACTCATCCAAGTAGGATCGAAGGTGGATGTTCTCTTTCTCTGTGAGAGAATATATTCTGCTGCATGGCAGCGTGGAGCCAGGGATCAGATCTATTCGGCAGTCGAACGACCGATGAGGAGGCAGAGTATTGGCCCCTTTCTTATCGAACACCTCCGCTAGGTCCTGATACTCCTCTGGTATGGTTGCTTGGAAAACCATCCCCATGCCATCTACTGGTAGTGACCGAGCCTGTATGGAGCGAGCCCCCCTGGGATTATCCTTCGTATAACAAGTTGCACAGCAGTATTCTGAATCCAGGTGTATTAATCTAGCCACCCAATCAATTCGGGGATTGTGCTTCACCAGCCATGGCAACCCCAGTATAACCTTGAATTGAGGGGCGTCAATGATATCGAAACTGATAACCTCAGCATGCTGGTTGGCAAAGGTCATTGTCATGTTCTCAGTTTGATGCCTGATAGGGCCGGAAGTCAAGTCCGTTCCATCAACAGCCTTGACCGTTTCGGGTTGCTCCTTTGACACTGTGGTTATGCCCAAGGTACGTAAAAAACCGGTGTCAATAAAGCTGCCTGTCGCACCGGAATCCAGCATGGCGGTTACCAACCAGGTTCTGCCCGCCTGGTTCTGCAAGGACACTTCCATTCCTACGTGATGGCTGCCGTCAAAAACTGCAGGGATCGCTGAGGCGTGATACGAAGAACCCAGAGGACGGATCCCCTTGTCTACTGGGTTGTCTCGTTTCCCATCTGCTTGCCTTTTGTGATGGGTAACGCAAACGGCCTTCTGCCCCTTGGTTTAGAGGGTTTCACCGGACATTCCCTGACGAAGTGTCCGCTCTTCCCACAATACAGACATTCGTTTTGCTTCCTCCTTCTTTCTCTCTCTTGACTGGTCAATGGCCCTCTTATACCCCCGATCTGCATGGGTTCGGACATCTCGCCTTGAGGAGGGGACTCTTCTTTGGCTTTTTCGGCGCTTTTGTCTCCAATGGGCAAGAAACGGTTGTCGCTGTTCTTCCCTTTCTCGGTCTTTCGTTCCTGTAGTCGGAAGTTCATCTTCACCACTAAGTCGATGAAAGGACCTATTTCCTCAGGTGGGTTGGGCAACTGTGAGATTAGATCCTTCAGGTCATCACGCAGGCCTCGATAGAATACTGACACCTTCTTATCTTCTGGCCAATTGGCCTCGATGACAAGCCTGCTGAATCTGGTGATGTAATGGAGAAGGGTCTTGGCTGCCTTGCTTTAGGTTAAGCAACTCGTTGTCTGCGGCCTGCACAAAGGTGTGACGAGCGAACATACGCCGCATGGCTTCCTTGAATGTCGGCAAGTGGTGGAGCATGGGATCGTCGTTTTCCACAAAAGAAATGGACCACTGAGCGGCGTCTCCACCCATGTATGATAAGATGTATGCGACCTTGGATGCGTCATCGGGAAAAGCCGCGTTTCTGGCCAAGAAATGCAGGTGGCATTGGTGGATGAAGATCCCATACTTGGTGCTGTCGCCGTAGAAATGTTCAGGTGGTGCCAGTTGTACAGGATGGGGTGTGACGACTTGTATGGCAGTGCTCGGATCGGTGGCAGTGGAAGGCCCCCCAAAGGTGAACGTAGGCGGTCGCAATACCCCTCCATGTATGCCTCTGGAACTAGGGGTGGTTCCCCAAGGACTGGTAACCCCGGATGCCATTTGCCCCTGTAGGGTAGTTATATCATGGCGTAGATTGAGGTTCTCTGCTTGCATGGCAGCCAGCATGACTGCTATATCTTGCAAGGTAACCTCTGGGTCGCTCATGTCGTCTGGGTGGAATAGTAAACGTGGGCTTCAGATTCTGTCAGGTACCCCACAAGACTTACCTTTGCTTGTGAAGCAATTCCGCAGAGACGACAGGAGCGCCCGTCCCAGTACCCACCTGACCCCCTTGGACAGAACCCAACAGGGATGAGATGGACGCAAGGATAGGAGCCAGAAAAGGGGGGTAGAGTTGTGGTGCGTGGAATGGAGCTGGCAGGATGTCTCGAGGACACTGGAAAACAGAACAAGAACCTGATTGGTAAGGAACCCCCGCTGTCGCACCTTTCTTACATTCTCTAAAACACACACAAACTTTATCCTGCCAGGACTCACCAGTGTTTCTGCAGATCACAGTCTCTAACCATTCGCGTAGCCCAACACCGAACAGGATAGTCCAGGAGAATTCCCTGCGATGTTGTCAATAATACGATGTCTTATTGTTAAACACGGTGCCTCTGCATGAGCACCCAGTACACTATTAGCATAGCGCTCCTGCGCGGCCCCAAAGGAACAAATGATGTAGCGCTCCTGCGCTGGCCCCCAAAGAACAAATGATGTAGCGCTCCTGCGCTGGCTTACAAAGAAGAAATGATATAGCGCTCCTGCGCTGGCCCCCAAAGAACAAATGATGTAGCGCTCCTGCACTGGCCCCCAAAGAACAAATGATGTAGCGCTCCTGCGCTGGCTTACAAAGAACAAATGATATAGCGCTCTTGCGCTGGCCCCATAAGAACAAATGATGTAGCGCTCCTGCGCTGGCCCCCAAATATAAGTGACGGCGCTTCTGCGCTGGCCCCCAAAGACAAGCGATGGCGCTTCTGCGCTGGCCCCCAAAGACAAGCGATGGCGCATCTGCGCTGGCCCCCAAAGACAAGCGATGGCGCTTCTGCGCTGGCCCCCAAAGACAAGCGATGGCGCTTCTGCGCTGGCCCCCCAAAGAACAAGAGTGTTTGCGCTCCAGCGCGGTCTCCACAGAAACAAGAGTGTTCGCGGTAAGGCGCGGTAGCAAGGAACCCAACAGGTACTCACGGAAACGGAGGGTCACAGGACACTTCTCACTCGGCGTGAGCCTCGGACAAATCTGAAGCACAGAGCCGGCGGGAAACGCGATGTATATGTGTTTCCCCCGGAAGTGCTTCTGTGCCCAGCAGTTGGCTCCGAGGACTAGACCGGGACTCAGCTTCCAACCGGAAGTGAGTATCCCGGCAGAATCGTGTGTGTTTTAGTGACATGTCGGGGAACGGCAACCGCCGCGAACCCGACAGAGACTTCCTCGACGTCGATCTCCTCAACATCGATCTGGACCGCGATGTTCTTCGTGGTGAACATCTAGACCCCGAGGGCGATCTTGACATTGACCTCCTCGGTGACAGATGCTTCGACGCAGAGTGCCTCAACGGTGACTTTCTCGTAGGCGACGTCGACCTCCTTAACAGCGATCGCCTGCTATGACGCACAGTTGGAGAATGACTGCGTCTTACCGGCGTCGAGCCCCTCGGTGTCCGACTCGACGTCGATGTTTGTGCTACTCTCGACGTTGGTGGTGTCTTCGATGTCACCACATCACCACAGGTCCTCTCAGAGGCGGGCTGTCCTGTCGATGTTGATACGTCGACGTTTAGCGACTGCCTCCCGCCGTTGTAGGTGAGTCAGAAGGATAAGTTAATTTACCTGCAATCCTAGTTCTCTTCCAGGGGTATCCTCATCAAAGTCATAAGCAGTGAATATTCCCGCCCAGGTGCGGGGACCCCGGAAATAATAAAAATTATATATGAAAAACATATACACAGCCCTATATATATATATATATACATATATATATATTTTCCCATATCAATGCAGCTCCCATCTAGGAGGCAAAACAATGTAATTAGACACATAAAAACTGTATTTGCCAATATATATAACAACACGAGAGGGCAAGTAGCACTTGAACTCTGTTTTTTAATGAGCAAAGTACTCATAAAAAGCAAATTGCAAATAAAGTAGACATTGTTAGCCTACAGGCTCCATTGTTAACCAATAGCATAGAAAATGAAAGCATTTTCAACAAAAACAGGCACCGTGCCTTTAAGGCAGCCAAGACCCCCAGCTTTTCATCATGCCTCAGGGGTGACAGTTAGGTCAGTTGTTCTTTGCGTAATCCTGAAGAACAGGGCACAAAGATCTCTTCTAACAATGAAGAAAAATCTAATTTGCCTGGTGAGATGGGTGGGTTGCTTATGACTTTGATGAGGATACCCCTGGAAGAGAACTAGGATTACAGGTAAGTAACTTATCCTTCTCTTCCAGGGGATCCTCATCAATAGTCATAAGCTCTGAATAGAATAGCAAGCCCATCTTCCACCTTCAGGCAAATGAGAGAGAGAATAACCCAACATATAATAACAGTCGTAATCAACTGCTAAACAAATTCCTCAAGGAGGCCTGGCCTACTTGGGTATCTGTTCTGGTGTCTGAATCTAGACAGTAGTGCCTCCTAAAGGTATGGACAGACTTCCTTAGTCGCCGCCTTACAGATTTCAGATAAGGGCACGTTATGCAGTAGTAGCTGCTTTTCCTCTGGTAGAGTGTGCCTTGAGATTAAACCCAAGGGGCCTCTACGCTAGATGATAGGCAAGCTTGATACATGAAACTATCCATCTAGAGATGGACCTCTTTGAAGCTGCACAACCTGTCCTGATCGACCCATAGTTAACAAATAGTTGATCAGTTTTTCTCGTGGACTTGGACCTATCCAGATAGAACTTTAAAACTCTTTTCAAGTCCAAAGAGTGCAAAGCCCTCTCAGCTGGAGTGGAGGTATTAGGAAAAAAAGTGGGCAGAGATATAGACTGATTTACATTAAAATCTGACACCACTTTAGGGAGGAAAGAGGGGTGCGTCCTCAATACGACCCTATTCAGATGAAAGACTGTATAAGGCTCCTTAGAGCAGAGAGCCTGTATTTCGCTCACTCTGCAAGCTGACGTGATCGCTACCAAGAAAGACGCCTTCCAAGAAAGGTGTTGTAAGGTTGCTTTGTGTATGGGTTCGAAAGGCGGACCCATCAATTTTGATAGCACCAGGTTTAGCTCCCAGGGTGGAGAAGGAGGCCGGAGTGGAGGGTAAACTTTCTTTAATCCTTGTAAAAAGTCTTTAACAACCTGTAATTGAAAAAAGGAAGGTTGAGCAGGTGAACGTCTATATGCAGTGATAGCTGCTAAGTGCACCTTAATGGAAGGAAACTTCAAACCTGCCTTTGCCAGATAGAGAAGGTAAGGAAGGATGACCTCTTCCTGCCCTTTGGTTGGGTTACAATTGTTTTGAACACACCACATATAAAAACGCTTCCACTTGCACGCATACGAGTGCCTTGTGGCAGCCCTTCTTGCTTCTTTCAAGATGGACATGCAGTCCAGTGACAGTCCTAAGTGGCCATACTGGAGGACCTCAGGAGCCATGCTGCCAAGTTCAGTGAGGGAAGGTTGGGGTGATGAATCCTCCCGTTTTATCTTGGATAGCAGGTCCGGCCTGCACAGCAGCTTCCTGTTAGGACACTGCGACAAATGTAGAAGGTCTGGGTACCACCATTGCCTCGGTCAGTCCGGGGCAATTAGTATCATCCTTGTGCTTGAATGAGACAGTTTCGTCACCACCTTCGGGATGAGAGGGAGGGGTGGAAGAGCGTACACAAATGCCCCTGACTAGTCTATCAAAAGGGCATTCCCCTTCGATCCTGGTCCGTAAAACCTTGAGGCGAAGTTTTGGCATTTCGTATTTTCTTCTTCCGCGAAGAGGTCAATGGTGGGAAGACCCCACACTTAGAAAATGACTTCTAGGACCTCATCGTTGAGAACCCAGTCTTCTCTGTCCTCGAAGTGACGACTGAGAGCGTCTGCTCTCACGTTCTGCTCTCCCGGCAGGTGGACTGCTGTGACCGATACATTTTGTGCCAGGAGCCAATGCCAGAGCGCTTGCGCTTCCAATGACAGTGTGCGTGAGTGCGTTCCCCCCTGTTTGTTCAGGTAGTACATGGTGGTGGTATTGTCCGTCTGTACTAAGATCGAATTTTCCTGAATCGAGGGAAGGAAAGCCTTGAGGGCTAGGAGAACGGCCCTCGGCTCTAGCATGTTCCCCCCTGTTTGTTCAGGTAGTACATGGTGGTGGTATTGTCAGTCTGTACTAAGATCGAATTTTCCTGAATCGAGGGAAGGAAAGCCTTTTGGGCTAGGAGCATGGCCCTCGGCTCTAGCATGTTGATGTGGTAGGACCGTTCTTTTGGTGACCATAAACCATGTGGGATCCCCAGCCCTGCAGTGAAGCATCCGTGATCAGTGTGTGAGCAGGCGGAGTTTGATGAAATGGAATTCCGACTTGCAAATTCCCCTCCTTCCTCCACCACAGGATGGAGGCTCTTGCTGCGTTTGAAAGATGTATTTTTTCGTCCCAGCAAGCTGCTTGTTGGTCCCATTTGTCCTCCAGATCCTGCTGAAGAGGACGCATTCGCAGTCTGGCACTGGGATCCAGGAAGATGCATGATGTCATCGACCCAACAGGGAGGCAATCCGACGAACCGGTAGTCTGTTGTCGCACAGAACCAGCTTGCATTTCTGTATGAGAGAACACTGTCTCTCCTCCGAAGGAAACACTTTTCCTACTTCGGAGTCTAGCAGAGCACCTAAGTAATGAATTCTCTGAGTTGGTTGTGAATTCGATTTGTCGAAATTTACATGCAGGCCCAGCCGGTGACAAAGTGCGAGACAGCTTAGGAAATGAGTCCTCACACTGTTTGGAGAGGGGCCTTTCAACAGCCAATCATCTAAGTACGGGTACACAAAGATTCCTCTGCGCCACAGTGCGGCTGCCACTACCGCCATGCACTTCGTGAACACCCGAGGAGCTGACTTAAATCCAAAGGGCAGAACCTTGAACTGGTAATGAGATGATCCCACAAGAAATCTCAGGTATTGTCTGTGATGAACGTGAAAATACACATCTTGCAGATCCAGCGAACACATCCAATCCCCTTGTCTGAGATGTGGATATATTTGAGCCAACATGCAAAACTCCTCCTTTCTGATGGATTGGTTGAGTGTCCGCAGGTCCAGAATGGGTCTGTACTCCGATTTTCGACCCTTCTTCTTTACCAAGAAGTATCTTGAGTAAACTCCTCTCCCTCTCTGAGCAACTGGAACCCTCTTGAGGGCTGACTTTCTGAGAAGGGTGGCCACTTCTTTTTGTAAGAGCTTCCGTTGGTGACACAACGATGGTACTGGTGGAAAGGGAGGACGGTGTCGAAAACGTAGAGAGTACCCATGCTGCAGCATAGCTAGCACCCACCGATCCTTCGTGATGGCTCGCCACTCTTCGAGATGATTTGCAATACTTCCCCCCACTGGAGTGGTGAATAGTGACGGGGGAAGTGGGCACTCATTGTTTTGACTGCGTCTTGGTGGAGTTGTTACCTTGGCGCTGATTGCCTCCTCCCTTGGAGGAACGTCTGCCCCGATACTAATATCGTTGTTGAACCTGCTGATCCTGTTTTTTTTGCCAACGAGTGGTTTGAACCTTCTGTTGGGAGGATCGACGGTTGTAAGGCCTGTATCGTTTGCGGAATTCCTTCCTTTTCTCGAGGCCCACTGCCTTCAGTGTGTCCAGCTCTGTTTTCATGCGGGACATCTCCTCATCAGTGTGAGCCCCGAAGAGAGGAACCAGAGAAGGGAAGGTTCAGGATATGTGCCTGCGCGTCTGGCTTGAGCGCTGTCAGTCTGAGCCAAGATGTTCTTCTGGCGTATATACCATGAGCATAAGCAGGGGCCGAAAGGGTAGCTCCATCCGCCGCAGCGCTGATAACTTGGTTAGACACCAAGCTGCCCTCCTTCAAGATTTCCTCAAAATCTTTGCGGTCCTCCTGCGGCAATTTCTCAGTGAATCTCTGCAGTGAGTTCCACAACGATCTGTCATACCTGCCCAGGAGAGCTGATGCATTGGAGACCTTCAACATGGAGGCAGAAGTGCCACAGACCTTTCTACCCCATGAATCCTGTGCTTTACTCTCCTTGTCTGGCGGTACAGTAGAGGAGGAGGCAACAGCGTGGGTTTTCTTTGCCGAAGCAATTATGACAGAATCTGGAGGAGGATCAGCTCTATGGAAGAGCGGGTCGTCCTCTGGTGAGCAGTACTTTTTAAAGATTCTCGCTGGGGCAGTCTTTACATTCGCCGGAGTGAAAAAAACGACCATTACTGGCTCTATGAGGCCTGGTACTAATGGCAACAAAGGTCTGGATCCTTCTCGCCGGTGTAGAGTCTCAAAAATTAGAGGACTTACTTTGACGAGTCAGCATAGAAATGCCGAGCTTCGCCGCTCCTCTACCCAGAATGTCCTGAAAAGTGTAGATATCATCCACCGGAGAGACCCTCGATGGTGGACTGTCTGTCAGAGTAGGCGAGTAGTCTCTGTGGGACGTCCGAGTGGACAAAGAGGACGGAATTGGAGATCTGTGTGTCCTCCTCCTGCTTCTAGACTTAGACCTCCTACTGCCCGAGCACACAGGTGTGCGACTGTGAGCTCTGTCTCTTGAGAGATGACGTTCTCTATCAACAGCCTCCACCAGACGAGACAAAAAAGCTCTGTGAAGAGGACTTGAATAATGCTGGACCCCTGCTGCTGAGGGTTTGGCCCAGTGATGCAACGGCCTGTACCACCGTGGTGATAGATGAATGGAAGGCGATCTGTGTCTCTCTCGCCCCTCAGGAGACTTTGCAGGAGGAGGGGAGGTCACTTGTTCTTGTGCAGACCTGTTTGGAGACTCTTGGTGTCCCCCCCTGACTCTGGACTGCAGGACGTCGAGATCACCACTTCTGGAGACCTTGACGGTGATCCTTGATGAGAATTGGGCGAGCCAGTTCTAGATGTCGGTGGTGGTGAAGAGGATAAGCTTACTGGAGGCGAGACCTCTTTGGATGGAAGCCTCTACCGTGATCTGGAGCGCCTCTGCATCGATTGCCGCCTCAACGGAGGCGTCTGTCTCAACGTAGACTTCCTCCTCTTGGAAGGGGGACTTAATCTTGCAGCCGAACGTGTTCTCGACGTCGATCGTCTGCCCGTCGTCGACGGAGTGCCTTGCTTGGATGTCTGCCTTCCCTGTTCTGAAAATGGTGTCTCGACGTCGATCGGCAATGGACGGCAGACGACGGAGAATGCTGCCTCGACGTCGAAGATCTTGGACCTGATCTCGACAGAGGTTTCGGCCTCGACGTCGATGGAGTATGATGTCTTGACGTTGACAATTTTTCACCTGGTTGCGGCGGAGAATTCTGCCTCGACTTCAAAGGAAGTATCCTGTGCCTCGACGACGTAGATCTCTAAATCAATCTTGTCGTAGATATGCCTCTCGACGTCGATCACTGATGATGGGGCGGCGATGGAGGGATGTGTCTCGGCGCCGAACGCTGCGGTGACGACGGAGTAATATGACTCAACGTCGATCGCCGATGATGCGACGACGGGGTGATGTGCCTCGACGTCGATTGCCCACCCAGATCTGATGGAGACTTGTCTCTCGACGTTGAAAGCCGCCTGGTTGATGTCGACGGAGGACCGGTTACCTTCACCGGCGATAATTTCGTTGTCGATGATCGATGATGCGCCTGCATCATTGAAGTCTTCGACGCTGATTTCTTTGTCGTCGGTGGCTTCGACGTCGTTCCCGATGTCGATGGAGAACAGGTCGTGACTTTTCCTCTTGACGTCGGCCGAGTTCTCTTCTTCTTTTGCTGCCTCACAGGAGACCTACCTCTTTCAGAGAGGCCAGAAAGACGATTCCTCTCCCTTTCCTTTAAGGTTCTCCTCGATAGCTTCTTACAATGATGGCAATTGTGAGAAGAGTGAGACTCATGGAGGCAGAGAACACACACAGGGTGTGTATCAGATCTGGCCTTCTTCTTGCCACAGGCAGAGCAAGGGTCGAATAAAGAAGGCATTCTGAAGAAAATAAACCGTTTCTGGAACTCAAAAAAGGTGTCCCTTTCACTCTAAGGCAAAAAAAAGGTCGAATGAAGGTAGAGAAACTAGAAGTTTTAGAGATATTTTTTGACTAAAAGACAAAAAAAGGAAGAGCTGAAAATCCAGGGTCCTGACTGAAGGAGCCGGAAAGAACAACTGACCTAACTGTCACCCCTGAGGCATGATGGGAAGCTGGGGGTCATGGCTGCCTTAAAGGCACGTGCCAGTTTTTGTTGAAAATGCTTTCATTTTCTATGCTATTGGTTTACAATGCAACCTGTAGGCTAACAATGTCTACTTTATTTGCAATTTGCTTTTTATGAGTACTTTGCTCATTGAAAAACAGAGTTCAAGTGCTACTTGCCCTCTTGTGTTTTTATATATATTGGCAAATACAGTTTTTATATGTGTACTTACATTGTTTAGCCTAGATGGGAGCTGCATTGATATGGGAAAAAATATATATGTAAATATATATAGAGCTGTATATATAGGTTTTTCATATATAATTTGTATTATTTCCGGGGTCCCCGCATGTGGGCGGGAATATTCAGTGCTTATGACTATTGATGAGGAGCCCCTGGAAGAGAACCGGACCGCCTACCAGATGGTGTCGACGTGGCCTGTGATGGGACTTCGTACCTGAAGTCATTTGCTTCTACGGCGAATGGGGCCTCGACGTCGACTTCGATGCTGAAGGAGAGCACAAGGGTACTTTTTACGTCAATCTGTCTCCCGAAGGTGTATGAGACCGGCGTTTTATCTTCTCACCTTTGTCTTTGCGCTCCAACCTTTTCTGAGAGGAGGGCTTCTTCGAGAGATGTTCTTATCGGCAACTTGCTGATTCCTTTCCTCTCTCCTGCATAGCATGCAGTTTGATTTTCTCCCTTTCTCTAAGGGTTCTTCTAGAAAAGTTTCTGCAGTGGTAGCACTCATCTGGTCTGTGAGATGAAGGTAGACAAGCAATACAGACCGAGTGCGGATCTGATTTAGCCATCTTTTTTCCACAGGCTGGGCACCTATTAAATAAGGCCGGCATTTTGACAGAAGAACTTAGCACCCCAAGTACTAAAGATGTCGAGTGAAAGTAAAAACAATTCACTTTAGAACAACAATTAGTGACAGAAAAAACACTAACTGACGAGCACAATGCTCCAGGACCCTCACACATGGAGCCGGAAAAAAGAACTGACCTAACTGTCACCTGTAGGGCATGATGGGAGCCTGGAGATTCCTGAAGGTCTTAAAGGCATGGTGCCAGTTTTTCCAGCTGTTCTGTATGCAGCCTCTCTAGGCTTATCTGCCTCCATGATCTTGCCTTTTTACCTTTGAAAATAAAGGCTGTGTTTTCAAACAAACTGAAAGCAGTTTTTTCTCTGTATCATGAAAATATCATGGTGCATGTTTTCTTTATTATTTCAAATGTAAAACATTTACAATTCAATATTGGCATATTTGAGCCTAGTAATATGGTTTTAGGCTGCATATGTATATATGCATGTGACCTATGTATGTGAGTATTTATGTATATATATATATATATATATATATATATATATATATATATATATATATATATATATATATATATATATATATAGGTATATGCATATAATTTGCTATTGCTCCGGGGTCCCTGCACGTGGGCTATTCAGTGCTTATGACCATTGATGACTTTCCCCTGGAAGAGAAATATGGTCTTATTTCAGTATTACTGCTTTCAAAATGGCGCATTGAAAAATAGTGAATGGAACATCCCTACATTACAAGAGAGTGTATGTCTTTTTAATGTGCTTAAAATGATACTAACATAAGCAATTCGGCTTTTATAAAAAAAATGCGTAAAAAGTGATTGCCCGTGTGAAAACCCTGCTTCCAGGGCACCTCAACATCAACATCAAACCATATGTCGGGATGAGTCCCATATAGTCCAAGCCTTCTCCCCTAGTCCCATGTGCGATCCTTACTAACCTGACACTGATCACCCAGGATCTGATCAGCAGGTCCATCAACCTCAACAATATCAAATGACCTCCGCCAGTAGTCACATAAAGCAGAGGACACAGCTTCTGTGCTGCATTACTCATACATTATTACAGATTTCACGTACCTGTCTGACCCCATCTCGATTCAAACTAACTTTCAATGCACTATTATGAATATGTATCAACTCAATAGAATGTTATCCACCTTAAGTTCCATGTTTGACATGAAGGGTGGTATCAGAGGGTGCTCTAATCATCCCTTCCTGCGTCTTGTGTGATCGGAGGGAATGGTTAACTGGGTTGACTATAGTGAGCCCTCGCACAGCTATAACCATGTCTTGATAGCGCTTTTTAAATGTATTGGGCACTAATGAACTTTACAATTAGATACATGAAAAAAGCACTACTTAAGGCATATGTTCTCCTTTTATTTGTGGCAGAAGGAAGGATGGCTGACTTGGCTTTAAGAGGAGTCAACTCTCAAAGAGAGAGGTGTGGTTCACTGGTTAGAGGCGGCAGATCCGCAAGCAGAGAATCGGCCAGGGACCAGGGTTCAATTCCCGATGCGGCAGGGTCGTGGACCAGGGTCAAAACGGACTCGATAATTCTCGCCTCGGTACCTACTCTAACCAGGAACACACTTGGCAACTCTGGGCATTAGCTTGCCTCATCTCCACAACGGCCCCCCACATTCGCCGGGGATGTCTGGTTTCACCTTGGAGATACCCAGGAGGGACCATCTCACAGGGATAGCCAGGACGGGTTCCCCAGCGGTCTACAGCGCCACGACGCCTCAGGGCAGCAGTGCGCTTTACAAGACACATACATTTACATACATTTTTTCAAAGAGCAAATCCAAAGTAAGGTGGGTATGGGGGAGAAACCAATGGGAAGCAGGAAGGATGGAGCAGACACGACGGTGCTAGGGCTCAGGCACTCACCAGGTATCGTTCAGAGGAAACGCTGACCAGGATGAGGTCATCTCCAATTCGGACCTTCTCTCCTTCAGATCTTTGCTTGGAAGCGGGATGTATCGTCCACCAGCAGGCCTCACCTGGGAGGGTTAAAGAAGTCAAGTTACTAGGGATCTGCTAGTGTACAGGAAAATTGACCGTTTGTTTGCCAGAAACAAACACTCGCCTCAACCCAGCCTCCAAACTCCCTAACCAAGATAGCTAATGCTCTTCAGGCCATCAATGACCTGACTTAGTGTGCAGATAGCAGTAGAATTGTAGGACCACGGACTGATTTGGAGACAGTCTATCGCAAGATTCAGAGACATGGGGAGACTAGATGGGCCCAGCTGTCTATATATGTAGTCAGTAAATAGATGTCTGTGGGATACTTATCTTGTCTTCTACATCTTGTGTTTGTCATATGGCTGACTACTACCAACTCTTCCAACCTTAAAAAGTCTACACAGTTGGTAGCTTAGTGGAGAGGGGCATACACTAGAGCAGAACAACCTACCCTGCCAGCTAAACTTGGTACAAGTGGCTGTTTTCCAGATAATAAAACAAAGCTAATTACTTTCAACAAACGTTCTGCTTTGCACTTCCTAAGATTCTCCCTAGCCTGAAGGAACTTATTTCCTCCCACTTGTCCTTCCTTGTGGTCTCTTTCTCATTTCGGGATCCTTGCAGGTGTGTTAAAGCTTTCAGGGTGGTACGCAAAACAGGTGGTAAGGATCAGTATCCTTTTGATATATTCACTGGGTAAATGAGGAAATTGTCCTTGATGGAATACTTAGTCAGATTTTGTGTATTTCGGTTATTCCTAAAACAAATGCATAATTGTATCTGACAAATCTTCCATAGGGAAGAATAGTCGTGGAGAAAGGGTCTTCAAGCTCCGAAAATACAAACCAGTTGTCAGCTGATTTGTACGGAAGACATCATTTATAACGAATGCGATCCAATGCATTCCATTACAACACGGTTGTTACAACGACCGCGTTGTTACATCGCAAACCATTACAACGCAAGTCGTTACAACGACTTGCTGTAGGGGGCAGAAGGTGTTGGATTTAAAATCCAACACCTTCCCTTGTGTTGCACAGACTGGAGTAGGAATAGTAAATTATACTATTCCAGCATCCAGGGCCCCCTACAGCAAGTCGTTGTAACAACTTGCATTGTAATGGAATGCTTTGTATCGCATTTGTTGTAACGTTGCATATTCATTTGTACCAACAAGCATCTCTCACCAAGTTATACAAACAATTAATATGTCAGCAGCTAGGGGCCATCAGACCCCATTATATCTGCTACTGCTTAGCACACTCCATTTCATGACCTCGGAGTAAACTCTGTCCCTTCTGTGAGGCACTTCGTGCCACCAGATACCATAGCCCATTTTGCAAAGGAAAATAAAATAGCCACCTTGTCTCTGTGGTTTACAATTTTTTCAAGGATAGAATATATAGGTGGGCCATAGAGTTCAAAACTAACCTTACAAGGTCTGGATTCAAAGAATTCCTTACCTTAGTAGTTGTGTCTGTAAATAATTCACCATGCCTTCATCGAGGTGAGACAAGGTTTTCCTAAACGGCATCTCCTGAATTTTAGTGTAGCAGCAGTTATACATTACTATGGAATATAGGAGCCAATTTGTACCCTAAAAGTTGAGTAATTCTTTGACTAATCAGAAAGTATCCATGCAGCCGACTGTGCAATGGTTGCTCATCCTAGAAAAGAAATCCCATTGGATCCCTTAAGAGCAGAAGAATGGAGGTTCTGTGATGCATACTCAGAAACCCTCTATTTCCTGGGTACCGGATCCTGCAGCTAAAATCAGACATGGGGAAAAAGCTGCAAAGGGCTCACAGCTCTGGACATCCTGTCTCAAGACTGGTGACAAGAAGTGTATTCTGGATATGGAAGATTGCACACGCTGCTCAGTGTATCCCCGATATGTAGATTTCTTCCTCTCACAGGCGCTTGCATCTGTTTCTTTTTTTTTGTTTTTTTTTTTTTGTTTTTTTTGTCCTCATATGAAGATAACATGCTCCAAGAAAAAGAATCAAGAAAAGATAGTCTCTAACCCAAGTTGAAGTCTGAAGGAATACTCCTGTAATTACTGGTTTAAGGACACCCCTCAGAAGCGAGGAGAATGCAATGTAGCCACCAAAAACCAAACCTTCAACTCCTTATAAGGGTTTTCATCCTTGTCTTGAGTCTGCATTGGCCCACGTTGCACGTTGCCCATATTAAAAGGCCTTCTCAGCCCATACACCTGGGCTTAACCTTGGGCATGTTAAATAATCATTGGACCCAAAAAGGAGAGAAAAAAGGAAAAAGAAAAAAAAAAAAAAAAAAGAAGAGACCAACAAGATAAACATTTTGGATTTGGTTGTCTTTCATATCGCCTCTCCCCCTTCCCTTTTCCCTTAAATAAAACTAGTACCTAACTCTGCCCAATTATCCCATATTTCCCATAATCTAGCTTTTTTCTTATGAGTCCCTATTTGGTCTAGCATAGCTATCCTTTTAGTGGAATGTACCCATTCTACTTCTGTGGGGGAAGATGGCAATATCCACTTAATACATATTTCCCTCCGGGCTAACAAAATCAAGACAAAGAATAGCGCTTTATGGTTCCTAGTTAAACTTCGATCATTAATTTCACTAGGGAGTAGCCCGAAAAGAACCGAGACTGTTGTAAGCTTTATTTCTAGACCAAAAATATTAGAAAGCGTCTTACCAATTTTGTCCCAGAAGGAAGTTAGGACCGGGCAACTCCAGAACATATGTACCTCGTTAGCCAACTCATCTCCACATTTGGGGCACTTCTTAATGACTCGACTTCCCATCTTTGAAATTTTCTGGGGAGTCCAGTATGCCTTGTGCACTGTAAAGATGTGATTCTTTTTTAAAGAAGTAGCATTTACATAGGACCAAAGATAGAACATAGATACTTGCCCGATATTTTCAAGGTCTTCGTCCGGAAGGTCTTTTTTCCAAATTTCCATAAACGCAGGTTGGTCCTCCTCACCACCTTGGGCAAGTAACCAATACCAAGCAGCCACTTCTTTTTCTTTGCCACTACGAGTGCATATCTTGTGCGCCAGGTTTGAGTTCCCATTCATATCACTCCCGGCGGATCTTATCTAGCTTGTCAGCTGATAATATTTAAACTTTGAGATCGAACTTCCAGTTAGGGATGATAAATGAGGCCAGGAGATTATTTCGCCTTCCTGTAGAATTTGCCCCCAAGTGTTAATCCCAGCTCTTCTTAACGGGGCTGACAAGCTGTCCAGTAAACATTCCGGAGTGCCCGGAGAATCCCAAATTGGCGCAGCTACATCGTAATATGGGATTTTTAGCAAACGTCTTACTTGTGTCCAAATTTTTATTGCTGCACTTAGTATCTTGAGTTTTACTTTTTTGAAAAATTTGGGGTTCCCGAATTTGAAAAGAAACTTCCCAGCTTTTTTAGAGAAATCTTTTGTAAGGGCTTTAAAGAAAGGAGAAAACATACAATCTTCTAACATAAGTTGACGAAAAATTTTTAATTGGAATGCACACATGTACAAATAGAGGTCGGGACTGGCAATTCCTCCGTACTCCTTTTTTTTCCTGAGTTTATTTCGTGCAATCCTCGGACATTTGTTAGCCCATATAAACCTTGAGAGAAGCCCTTGAACTTTCCCAAACCACCTTTTTGGGAACTCTAGAGGGATAGCGTTGAATAAGAAAGTGAATTTTGGAATAATGGACATTTTAATAATATTAGATTTACCCAAAAAAGAGAGAGAAAGCATTCCCCATGATTGTAACTGGGAGGTTATTTCTTTAGTTGTTTTATCAAAATTAACTTTTGATATTTAATTGATATCATGCACGATCTGAATTCCTAAATATCTTATCTCCTTTTTTTCGTAGGGGCTCTCAAAATCCATATGCCACTTCATGAGTTCTGTTTTTTGATGATTGAGAAGATAGCCCAAAACCTTTCCAAAGTTCTCTAATTCCTGCCATATCCCCCCATATGATTTTTCCAAATTACCAGAGAATATAATTAAGTCGTCTGCATACAGGCCTATTCTTTTTTCCCACCCATTGCAATTAAAGGAAATGATGTTCTGAGACGATCTTAGATTGTATGCTAACGGTTCAATGTACATATTAAAGAGTATCGGTGACAGGGGACAACCCTGTCTCGTTCCTCTCCCAATACGTATTGCTCTAGTTAAGTTCCCATTAATCAATATTTTAGCTGAAGGGTTCTTATATAAAGCCTTTATTGCTGATATACATCTATCCCCGAGATCGAAGCGTTGTAGAGTTTTAAATAGGAATGACCAATCGACCCGGTCAAATGCCTTGGCGGCATCGAATGTCATAACCGCCAAGGGAACTTTATATGTTTGTGCCAGGTCGATTGCCCCAATAAGATCGTAAGTTAATTGGCTCAACTGCCTCCCTTTCATGAAGCCCTTTTGGTCCTGATGAATAAGTGGATCTAACACTTTATTTAATCTTTTTGTGATAATCTGCGAATAGATTTTGTGGTCCGAGTTTAAAAGTGATATTGGGCGATATGATTCGCACTCACGTGGATTTTTGTTCGGTTTTAGGAGGACTATGATAGTTGCTTCATCCCATGAAGAGGGAGTATTGTCTCCATTTAAAAAAGATGCATTAAATAACTGGAGGAGAACTGGGGCCAATTCATCTTTAAGAGTGTTATAGATCTCGTTGGGAATAGAATCGGGGCCGGCAGCTTTACCTTTTTTTAGCGAATTTATTGCTTGAGTTATCTCAACTAGTTCTACTGGCGCATTGAGAAAGTCTTTATCTTCTTGTTGGAGTGATGGGAGGTCTAGGCCCCTCAAATATTCCTCCATGCTTCCCATGTCCAGGCATCTGTTTCTTGCCCAGCCCTGTACAGGACAATGTCCAGAACCCAGCCTACATTTATAACATGTTGCCATGCTGGAAAGAATGTTTGGATCCTGTCCCCTACTAGTACAGAATGATGAGGGGCTCAGGAGGTGAGAAAGGTAGAACCGAGGAGTAAAGGTTTTTAAACTGGTCATGTTCTGTACTTGTTGGGTCTCTTAACGTTTTTGGGACTGTGGTTTGGTGTATGATGTGTCGGATTGGCCATGGCTATAATAGGCTTGATACCTGTAGGTTCATAAATATTAGAGGTATATTGATAATTGTCCCTTTGACGACACGGTTGTCTCTTGTAAGCTGATCACTGTTGACTTTGTTAAGTGCCCAGGGTCTCAGGACTACAGGTGACATAAGCCACCAACTAAGTCGGCAAAAAGGGCTTGATTTAGATTTTGGCGGATGGGTTACTCCGTCACAACGGTAATAGATATCCTGTCCGACGAAATATAAAGCCCGTAATGTACTAAGGGATTTAAATTTCAGTAGGCGGGATATCTGTCACCGTTGTGATGGAGTAACCCATCCACCGAAATCTAAATCAGGCCCTAAAGCTAACCTGGACCGGTCTCTGACGGCTTGAACGAAAGAGACTTGGACGTCTTAGGTCAAAACAATGTGGTTCTTGCGTTTTCTTCTTCCCCTTCTGATTATGTTTGTCCTCCAGTAAAATGATAATATCCTTTCAAAGTCAGTTGCTACCAGGGCCGTTCAGTCAGTCTGTGCCTAGCTAGGATCCTGAAAGTACTGTACTCTAAACAATGCAAACCTCCCCCCTTCCTGGCCACTTACTGATTCATATCGAGTATTGCCTACTCTCCTAGCTGTCGCTAGACATCATTAGTGCAGTAAAGAAGACCACTGTACTAATAAGCTGATGAGCTTTCATAACAAATAGGATAGGGTGACCAATTTAATTAAACGGTGGCCTTGCACAATGACATGATTCACATGAACAGAGGGTGCCCGATAAAGTCTGCCCTTGACACAAAGCCCTACTATTGGAAAGGGATTTCTGTTAGAAGACAGGAAAATCAAAGTGTCACATCCTTTTTGTGTGCACAGAATGAAAACTGAAAACAAAGGTGACTTTGAGGCGGACAGGTAGCATTCAACTACAGGTTTTAAACTAAGCAGCGGTAGTCAGTGCTGTCAAAACCATGGCCCTCTATTTTCTCTGCATCTCCTGCAGTGCTTTCACTGACTCTGTGTGCTGACTGACTAATAATCTCAGCTTGGTAAGCAGACAGGTTAATATGCATTTTGCCTGTTAGGCGCAACGAAAAATAGGCACTCCCCCGATTGGTCGTCAGCTGAAAAATAGGTGTTCGTTCAGGTATGATTTACAAGTGTGCTGAATGGGTTGTGCAGTGACGAGATGCTTTTTTCTCACTGCACCTTGCAAAGTGTCAGGTCACCATGTTTGGTCAGAAGCTTGTAGAACCATCTTTGTAGTTGGTTAAGAGACTGGTCATAGGATATGAGTGGACTGTAGTGGGGTGTACAGCATTGAGACCACTCCTCGTCCACAGAGGTCTACATGAATAAGAAAAATTCACAAAGAAGGTGCAAATGAAGGGTTGTGCAAAGGCAGTACACAGCTGCAAAGAAGTAATTTACAAGCCTTGTCACACCGAGAGCCCTCAGCAAGCATCTCATTAAAAGGTACACAATGAGAACCGGGCTGGGGAAAGAGACTGCGATCTGCAGTTTAGGGAGAAAGATGGCCAGGACAGACAATGTAGAGCCAGGATCTGCAACTAGAGCTAGATGGACACATGGAACACACCAAAGTACTCTAAGGCCTGAATCCTGCCACAAAGCTATTCCTCTGACCAAGAAGCATCAGAACCAGCAATAGCGACTCAATTCCAGACAAAAAGATTACCAAAGCTTCATAAAGCAGAACTCAGTAAAGCAATCCCACGAGGATGAAGCTCAAGTGTATGTGCCTCAATGACCAAAAGCCAAAAAGTGACCACTATACCAGAAGCCGCAATCTAAGCCATCAGAGCCAGAGTCCAACAAGTGAAATACAGGATTGCCAAAGTGACTGCTGCAGAAAGAATGCCAACTGTACACTGCATAGCCGAGAGGAGAGCGGGATCAGGAGAAAGAAAAAAAACAAGCAAACTCCTAGAGCATGAAGTGTACAGAACAGTACAAGTAAGACTTACCCAATGTAAAAAAACAAAAAAACGAGGACATGTTATTTTCAGATTACTATAAATGTTCTTTTATTTGAGAAACCTTAAGACACACTGAGAGGGAACGGACTAGAAGCAGACTCCCAAACCAAAGATAGAGGAGCATAAAGTGTTTGAATTTTTTTTGAAACTACTGAACTTAGAGCAATCCTTCAAACACCACATAATTGAATATATCTTTAAGTAGAACTATGTATTGAGTGCACCCCGATGATTAGAAACCAGATGGGATCACAGAACGTGCTCAAATATAGAGCGACAGATCTCCAAACTCCCAAGCCCAAGTAGGAAAGAAGACTCCCAAGATAGAAAAAGAGGAAGTCCACCAAAAACCGGCTCTCACGGTTAAAGAGAACCCAGCAAGATAAGGAAACAGGAAGACACACTGAGGGGGCCCAGTGGACCAAACAGAGCTTGGATGAAGAACAAATCCCATGGCAGATCCAATGAGATGCTGCCTCTGTGACACAAATCCCATGAATAACCAAGTCCTGCATGCACCAGAATCAACCACTGAGTACGCTAAACCCTATCCTACCAGTGTGACTACAGGAAGCCGTTATGAAAAAGAGATGAAGTTCAGGAACCAAGACTCCACTAGAGACTCTGAAACTGGCCCCTGCAGTAATGCCACAGCTGCTATAGGAATATTGTAGGCAAAAATTTCCCCTTCCACACAATACAGGAAGATCATTAACTCTGCCCAGGAGAAGGGAGGTGAAAGAAAGGAACCGATGATGTGAAGTCCTAAAAACCTGGAACGAAGGAAAGTGATCCCAGGCTCTGAGTTAACAAAGCACCGGGCCTGCTCAAGGGTCCAGGAAGAGTTTGCAAACATCCTCCCAAAGTCAGCTCAAACAGCACGGATGTCCGCTGGTGCAGGGCCAGTCTCAGGCCAGGAGAGCCCAGTAGAGAAGAAGAGCTCTGTCCCAGCTAGTGCCTAGGCATGTGAGGAACCCTGACATGCAACACCCCTCTTGCTAAAGACGAGCAGAAAGTAAGAAAGAAACCCGTACCTGGTAGCAGACTGCTGCCTACAGAAAGAGCAACCCAACTTCAGATGGAGACAGACACAAGTGGGCGGGTCAAGGTATCCTTTCATAGTCATAAGGGGCAGAGCTTAAAATTGAAGCTTTTTTTGCAGAAGGAACAAAGAGTCTGGAGTGAGGCTGTTGTAATGATATAAAATAGGTGCTCCTTTACTATTGTGATGCAAAACATTCCATGTTATACCATTTGCACTGCGTGTCACACCACTCCCAAGCACTCAACCGTTGTCATTTGTTGATGTATTAAGAGATGAAATTTCGGTGGTCACCATTGGAACCGGATGTGTCTGGGGCAGGAAAGAAATAAACTTACCTGAACCTTTTAAAGTTTCCTGTCATCTTTACAGAGACTCCCTCTCAGAGTAACCAGCACAAGAAAGGAGGATGAGGAGGTAATAAAAGGGTTTGCGGTGCCTTTATAATCACATTGCAGGGCAGAGAAGCACGTCTACACTTTGTTGGGCAGTGTATTTATGATTCAATGTTCAGTTGCACAGCAATTAGACGTCAAAGCATCAAACAGCATCACACCAAATATACCCACCTGTTGAGTTCTCCCGCAGACCCACGTCAAAGGAAAGCTTGTCGGTGAGGGATCTGGATGTTGTCAAGCACGTCAAATACTGAAAAACATTAATAACCATAAAAGCAATGTGAAAACAACAATCCTCAAAGATGTCTTTCCCACAGCTTTAATCTAAAGCCCGCCTTGTGTCCCTCCGCAAACAAGCAGTGAGGCGCATGCGCGGACGGTGGTCGGTGACTGGAGGGAGAGGTGACGCTCCAGAATGTGAGCTCATGATACCTCTGTCTCGTCAGCATCCGTCATTGTAAGGAGGGGTCGTTGTTTGAAACGCCTCCATGTTGTAAATGCTCAGTCTTGAGAGCTAGTCTCATGTCTTTGGGCGCCCACTAGCACCCCACACAGAGGGAAGGTTTTAAGAGTATCATCCGCGTGAGGCCTGCCTCAGCCTGGTTCTTCCCCAGACACTCTGCAGCCCTTCTGCATTCTTCCTAAAATCCTTTCAGGCACAAAACACTCCCCAAACACCAACCTTTCTACCTTGGAGCTCACAACTGATTGCCTTCACTGTATGGGCACCAACCAATCCGAGAGCGGGAATTATCCATCCACAGAGGGGAATCCAATAGGATAATGGACCCAGCGAAATACGCTGCCATCTTGTTATTCTCAAAGTCTTGCACCTGACTGGGAGGCACTCCTCTCACTGTCTATCTATCATCAGTCCTGCCACTTTGTATCAAAGACTTATAGGCACTGGGCCTGCACTCCGTCCCACTTCCTAAGTTCCTACTATCTCATCGGGTCTACCAGTCACTGGGCCAACACTGCATTTCCTCTATCCCACTGTTTCACAAACTCCGCCTGGCAATTACTCTGCTCTCAATGTCCACGTCGCATTCGCACTTCAAGTCTCACAGCCTCCTGGACTGCAGCTAATGGCACCTTCTTACAGTCTTACCAAGCCTTGCATGTGCCTAGCGTGTCCTCAGTGAGCACTGTCCTGGCGAGAACTGAGCCTTTCATACAGCCATCTACCCTGCACTCAATGTCCACGTCCCACTAGACTTCCAAGTCTCACAGGTCCATGGACTGCAACGAATGGCACCTTCTTTCAGTCTCACCAAGCCTGCATATGCCTAGTGTGTCCTCAGTGAGCACTGAGCCTTTCATATAGACATCTACCCTGCACTCAATGTCCTCATCCCACTAGACCTCCAAGTCTCACAGGTTCCTGGACTCCAACTAATGCCATCTTCTTTCAATCTTACCAAGTCCCGCGTGTGCCTAGCGTGTCCTCGATGAGCACTGTCCCGGTGAGCACTGATATAGACATCTCCCCTGCACTCAATGTCCACGTCCCACTCTCACTCCAAGTCTCAAAGGCTCTTGGACTGAAGCTAATGGCACCTTCTTTCAGACTTACCAAGTCTTGCATGTGCCTAGCGTATCCTCAGTGAGCACTATCCCAATGAACACTGAGCCTTTCATCTAGACATCTACCCTGCACTCAATGTCCACATCCCACTAGACCTCCAAGTCTCACAGGTCCATGGACTGCAACGAATGGCACCATCTTTCAGTCTCATCAAGCCTTGCATGTGCCTAGCGTGTCCTCGGTGAGCACTGTCCCGGTGAGCACTGAGCCTTTCATATGGACAACTACCTGCACTCAATGTCCACGTCCCACTAGACTTCCAAGTCTCACAGGTTCCTGGACTGCAACTAATGGCACCTTCTTTCAATCTCACCAAGTCCCGCATGTGCCTAGCGTGTCCTTGATGAGCATTGTCCCACTATTTTATTAAGCCTTTCAGACAACTCCCTTGCACTCAATGTCCATGTCCCACTAACCCTCCAAGTCTCAAGGCTCCTGGACTGCACTTAATGACACCTGCTTACTATCTCACCAAGTGTTGCATGCACCTAGCTTGTCCTCCGTGTGCACTGTCCCGGTACTTTCTTAAGTCTTACAGACAACTGGCCTGCACTCAAAGCCCACTTCCCCACAGTCCCACCAAGTGTTACAGCCATCTGCCCTGAACTCAATGTCTGCCAACCACCTATCTCAAAAAGTCATCGAGTGTCCATGATGGCACTTTCTACGGCCAGGTACAGACCTTCCAGGTACAGACCTGCACTCAGTGTCTATTGCCCCTCTATCTCAGAAAGTCCTGTAGGCAGTTGGCCTGTGTTTAATGTCTTTCACTCACCATCATACCAAATCTTACAGCCATATGGCCTGGACTCAAGTTTCACTGCTGTTCTAGCTCAACAGAACATGCATGCTCACCATCTCGCGATATCATAAGGCACCGTGCCGGCACTGAATGTTCTCTGCTCACCATCTCACCAAATCATAAGGCACCTCGCCGCCACTGAATGTTCTCTGCTCACCATCTCGCCAAATCATAAGGCACCTTGCCGGCACCGAATGTTTTCTGCTCCCTATCGCACCAAATCATAAGGCACCTTGCCGGCACTGAATGATTTCTGTTCACTATCTCATCAAGTCATAAGGCGCCTTGCCAGCACTGAATGTTCTCTGCTCGCCATCAAACCAAATCATAAGGCACCTTGGCTGCACTGAATGTTCTCTGCTCGCCATCAAATCAAATCATAAGGCACCTTGCCAACACTGAATGTTCTCTGCTTGCCGTCTCACCAAGTCATAAGGCACCTTGCCAGCACTGAATGTTCTCTGCTCGCCGTCTCACCAAATCATAAGGCACCGTGCCAGCACTGAATGTTTTCTGCTACCTATCTCACTAAGTCGTACAGGCACCTTGTCGGCAGTGAATGACATCTGCTCGCCATCAAACCAAATCATAAGGCACCTTGCCTGCACTGAATGTTCTCTGCTCGCTATCTCACCAAGTCATACAGGCGCCTTGCCAGCACTGAATGTTCTTTGCTCGCTATCTCACCAAGTCATACAGGCACCTTGCCGGCACCGAATGTTCTCAGCTCGCTATCTCACCAAATCATAGTGCACCTTGCTAGCATTGAATGTTTTCTGCTCACTATCTCACCAAGTCATTAGGCACTTGCCGGCACTGAATGTTCTCTGCTTGCTATCTCACCAAGTCATAAGGCACATTGCCAGCACTAAATGTTCTCTGCTCTCTATCTCACCAAGTCATAAGGCACCTTGCCAGCACTGAATGTTCTTTGCTCGCCGTCTCAACAAATCATAAGGCACCTTGCCAGCACTGAATGTTCTCTGCTCACTATCTCACCATGACATAAGGGAACCTTGCCGGCACTGAGTGTTCTCTGCTCGCTATCTCACCAAGTCATACAGGCACCTTGCCAGCATTGAATGTTTTCTGCTCGCTATCTCAGCAAGTCATAAGGCACCTTGCCAGCACTAAATGTTCTTTGCCCGCTATCTCACCAAATCATAAGGCACCTTGCCAGCACTGAATGTTTTCTGCTCGCTATCTCACCAAGTCATACAGGCATCTTGCCAGCACTAAATGTTCTTTGCCCGCTATCTCACCAAATCATAAGGCACCTTGCTGGCACTGAATGTTCTTTGCCCGCTATTTCACCAAATCATAAGGCACCTTGCTGGCACTGAATGTTCTTTGCCCGCTATCTCACCAAGTCATACAGGCACCTTGCCAGCACTGAATGTTCTTTGCTCGCTATCTCACCAAGTCATAAGGCACCTTGCCGGCACTGAGTGTTCTCTGCTCGCTATCTCACCAAGTCATAAGGCACCTTGCCGGCACTGAATGTTCTTTGCTCGCCACCTCACCAAGTCATAAGGCACCTTGCCAGCACTGAATGTGTTCTGCTCGCTATCTCACCAAGTCATAAGGCACCTTGCCAGCACTGATTGTTCTCCGCTCGCCGTCTTACCAAATCATAAGGCATCTTGCCAGCACTGAATGTTTTCTGCTCGCTATCTCACCAAGTCATACAGGCACCTTGCCGGCACTGAATGTTCTTTGCTCGCTATCTCACCAAGTCTTAGGACACCTTGCAAGCTCTAAATGTTTTCTGCTCGCTATCTCACCAAGTCATAAGGCACCTTGCCAGCACTGAATGTTCTCTGCTCGCTATCTCACCAAGTCATTAGGCACTTGCCGGCACTGAATGTTCTCTGCTTGCTATCTCACCAAGTCATAAGGCACCTTGCCGGCACTGAATGTTCTCTGCTTGCTATCTCACCAAGTCATAAGGCACCTTGCCAGCACTGAATGTTCTCTGCTCACTATCTCACCAAGTCATAAGGCACCTTGCCAGCACTGATTGTTCTCTGCTCGCTGTCTTACCAAATCATAAGGCACCTTGCCAGCACTGAATGTTCTTTGCTCGCTATCTCACCAAGTCTTAAGGCACCTTGCAAGCACTAAATGTTTTCTGCTCGCCACCTCACCAAGTCATAAGGCATCTTGCCAGCACTGAATGTTTTCTGCTCGCTATCTCACCAAGTCATACAGGCACCTTGCCAGCACTGAATGTTTTCTGCTCGCTATCTCACCAAGTCTTAAGGCACCTTGCAAGCACTAAATGTTTTCTGCTCGCTATCTCACCAAGTCATAAGGCACCTTGCCAGCACTGAATGTTTTCTGCTCGCTATCTCACCAAGTCATACAGGCACCTTGCCAGCACTGAATGTTTTCTGCTCGCTATCTCACCAAGTCATACAGGCACCTTGCCAGCACTGAATGTTTTCTGCTCGCCACCTCACCAAGTCATAAGGCACCTTGCCAGCACTGAATGTTCTCTGCTCGCTATCTCACCAAGTCATAAGGCGCCTTGCCAGCACTGAATGTTTTCTGCTCGCTATCTCACCAAGTCATACAGGCACCTTGCCAGCATTGAGTGTTTTCTGCTCGCTATCTCACCAAGTCATAAGGCACCTTGCTGGCACTGAATGTTCTTTGCCCGCTATCTCACCAAGTCATACAGGCACCTTGCCAGCATTGAGTGTTTTCTGCTCGCTATCTCACCAAGTCATAAGGCACCTTGCCAGCACTGAATGTCCTTTGCTGACTATCTCACCAAGTCATAAGGCACCTTGCTGGCACTGAATGTTCTTTGCCCGCTATCTCACCAAGTCATACAGGCACCTTGCCAGCACTGAATGTTTTCTGCTCGCTATCTCACCAAGTCATACAGGCACCTTGCCGGCACTGAATGTTCTCTGCTCGCTATCTAACCAAGTCATAAGGCACCTTGCCGGCACTGAATGTTCTTTGCTCGCCACCTCACCAAGTCATAAGGCACCTTGCCAGCACTGAATGTTCTCTGCTCGCTATCTCACCAAGTCATAAGGCACCTTGCCAGCACTGATTGTTCTCCGCTCGCCGTCTTACCAAATCATAAGGCACCTTGCCAGCACGGAATGTTTTCTGTTCGCTATCTCACCAAGTCATACAGGCACCTTGCCGGCACCGAATGTTCTCTGCTCGCTATCTCACCAAATCATAGTGCACCTTGCTAGCATTGAATGTTTTCTGCTCACTATCTCACCAAGTCATTAGGCACTTACAGGCACTGAATGTTCTCTGCTTGCTATCTCACCAAGTCATAAGGCACATTGCCAGCACTAAATGTTCTCTGCTCTCTATCTCACCAAGTCATAAGGCACCTTGCCAGCACTGAATGTTCTTTGCTCGCCGTCTCAACAAATCATAAGGCACCTTGCCAGCACTGAATGTTCTCTGCTCACTATCTCACCATGACATAAGGGAACCTTGCCGGCACTGAGTGTTCTCTGCTCGCTATCTCACCAAGTCATAAGGCACCTTGCCAGCACTGAATGTTTTCTGCTCGCTATCTCACCAAGTCATACAGGCACCTTGCCAGCATTGAATGTTTTCTGCTCGCTATCTCAGCAAGTCATAAGGCACCTTGCCAGCACTAAATGTTCTTTGCCCGCTATCTCACCAAATCATAAGGCACCTTGCCGGCACTGAATGTTTTCTGCTCGCTATCTCACCAAGTCATAAGGCACCTTGCCAGCACTGAATGTTTTCTGCTCGCTATCTCACCAAGTCATACAGGCATCTTGCCAGCACTAAATGTTCTTTGCCCGCTATCTCACCAAATCATAAGGCACCTTGCTGGCACTGAATGTTCTTTGCCCGCTATTTCACCAAATCATAAGGCACCTTGCTGGCACTGAATGTTCTTTGCCCGCTATCTCACCAAGTCATACAGGCACCTTGCCAGCACTGAATGTTCTTTGCTCGCTATCTCACCAAGTCATAAGGCACCTTGCCGGCACTGAGTGTTCTCTGCTCGCTATCTCACCAAGTCATAAGGCACCTTGCCGGCACTGAATGTTCTTTGCTCGCCACCTCACCAAGTCATAAGGCACCTTGCCAGCACTGAATGTTTTCTGCTCGCTATCTCACCAAGTCTTAAGGCACCTTGCCAGCACTGATTGTTCTCCGCTCGCCGTCTTACCAAATCATAAGGCATCTTGCCAGCACTGAATGTTTTCTGCTCGCTATCTCACCAAGTCACACAGGCACCTTGCCGGCACTGAATGTTCTTTGCTCGCTATCTCACCAAGTCTTAGGACACCTTGCAAGCACTAAATGTTTTCTGCTCGCTATCTCACCAAGTCATACAGGCACCTTGCCAGCATTGAATGTTTTCTGCTCGCTATCTCAGCAAGTCATAAGGCACCTTGCCAGCACTAAATGTTCTTTGCCCGCTATCTCACCAAATCATAAGGCACCTTGCCGGCACTGAATGTTTTCTGCTCGCTATCTCACCAAGTCATAAGGCACCTTGCCAGCACTGAATGTTTTCTGCTCGCTATCTCACCAAGTCATACAGGCATCTTGCCAGCACTAAATGTTCTTTGCCCGCTATCTCACCAAATCATAAGGCACCTTGCTGGCACTGAATGTTCTTTGCCCGCTATTTCACCAAATCATAAGGCACCTTGCTGGCACTGAATGTTCTTTGCCCGCTATCTCACCAAGTCATACAGGCACCTTGCCAGCACTGAATGTTCTTTGCTCGCTATCTCACCAAGTCATAAGGCACCTTGCCGGCACTGAGTGTTCTCTGCTCGCTATCTCACCAAGTCATAAGGCACCTTGCCGGCACTGAATGTTCTTTGCTCGCCACCTCACCAAGTCATAAGGCACCTTTCCAGCACTGAATGTTTTCTGCTCGCTATCTCACCAAGTCATAAGGCACCTTGCCAGCACTGATTGTTCTCCGCTCGCCGTCTTACCAAATGATAAGGCATCTTGCCAGCACTGAATGTTTTCTGCTCGCTATCTCACCAAGTCATACAGGCACCTTGCCGGCACTGAATGTTCTTTGCTCGCTATCTCACCAAGTCTTAGGACACCTTGCAAGCACTAAATGTTTTCTGCTCGCTATCTCACCAAGTCATAAGGCACCTTGCCAGCACTGAATGTTCTCTGCTCGCTATCTCACCAAGTCATTAGGCACTTGCCGGCACTGAATGTTCTCTGCTTGCTATCTCACCAAGTCATAAGGCACCTTGCCGGCACTGAATGTTCTCTGCTTGCTATCTCACCAAGTCATAAGGCACCTTGCCAGCACTGAATGTTCTCTGCTCACTATCTCACCAAGTCATAAGGCACCTTGCCAGCACTGATTGTTCTCTGCTCGCTGTCTTACCAAATCATAAGGCACCTTGCCAGCACTGAATGTTCTTTGCTCGCTATCTCACCAAGTCTTAAGGCACCTTGCAAGCACTAAATGTTTTCTGCTCGCCACCTCACCAAGTCATAAGGCATCTTGCCAGCACTGAATGTTTTCTGCTCGCTATCTCACCAAGTCATACAGGCACCTTGCCAGCACTGAATGTTTTCTGCTCGCTATCTCACCAAGTCTTAAGGCACCTTGCAAGCACTAAATGTTTTCTGCTCGCTATCTCACCAAGTCCTAAGGCACCTTGCCAGCACTGAATGTTTTCTGCTCGCTATCTCACCAAGTCATACAGGCACCTTGCCAGCACTGAATGTTTTCTGCTCGCTATCTCACCAAGTCATACAGGCACCTTGCCAGCACTGAATGTTTTCTGCTCACCACCTCACCAAGTCATAAGGCACCTTGCCAGCACTGAATGTTCTCTGCTCGCTATCTCACCAAGTCATAAGGCGCCTTGCCAGCACTGAATGTTTTCTGCTCGCTATCTCACCAAGTCATACAGGCACCTTGCCAGCATTGAGTGTTTTCTGCTCGCTATCTCACCAAGTCATAAGGCACCTTGCTGGCACTGAATGTTCTTTGCCCGCTATCTCACCAAGTCATACAGGCACCTTGCCAGCATTGAGTGTTTTCTGCTCGCTATCTCACCAAGTCATAAGGCACCTTACCAGCACTGAATGTCCTTTGCTGACTATCTCACCAAGTCATAAGGCACCTTGCTGGCACTGAATGTTCTTTGCCCGCTATCTCACCAAGTCATACAGGCACCTTGCCAGCACTGAATGTTTTCTGCTCGCTATCTCACCAAGTCATACAGGCACCTTGCCGGCACTGAATGTTCTCTGCTCGCTATCTAACCAAGTCATAAGGCACCTTGCCGTCACTGAATGTTCTTTGCTCGCCACCTCAGCAAGTCATAAGGCACCTTGCCAGCACTGAATGTTCTCTGCTCGCTATCTCACCAAGTCATAAGGCACCTTGCCAGCACTGATTGTTCTCCGCTCGCCGTCTTACCAAATCATAAGGCACCTTGCCAGCACGGAATGTTTTCTGTTCGCTATCTCACCAAGTCATACAGGCACCTTGCCGGCACCGAATGTTCTCTGCTCGCTATCTCACCAAATCATAGTGCACCTTGCTAGCATTGAATGTTTTCTGCTCACTATCTCACCAAGTCATTAGGCACTTGCAGGCACTGAATGTTCTCTGCTTGCTATCTCACCAAGTCATAAGGCACATTGCCAGCACTAAATGTTCTCTGCTCTCTATCTCACCAAGTCATAAGGCACCTTGCCAGCACTGAATGTTCTTTGCTCGCCGTCTCAACAAATCATAAGGCACCTTGCCAGCACTGAATGTTCTCTGCTCACTATCTCACCATGACATAAGGGAACCTTGCCGGCACTGAGTGTTCTCTGCTCGCTATCTCACCAAGTCATAAGGCACCTTGCCAGCACTGAATGTTTTCTGCTCGCTATCTCACCAAGTCATACAGGCACCTTGCCAGCATTGAATGTTTTCTGCTCGCTATCTCAGCAAGTCATAAGGCACCTTGCCAGCACTAAATGTTCTTTGCCCGCTATCTCACCAAATCATAAGGCACCTTGCCAGCACGGAATGTTTTCTGTTCGCTATCTCACCAAGTCATACAGGCACCTTGCCGGCACCGAATGTTCTCTGCTCGCTATCTCACCAAATCATAGTGCACCTTGCTAGCATTGAATGTTTTCTGCTCACTATCTCACCAAGTCATTAGGCACTTGCAGGCACTGAATGTTCTCTGCTTGCTATCTCACCAAGTCATAAGGCACCTTGCCAGCACTGAATGTTCTTTGCTCGCCGTCTCAACAAATCATAAGGCACCTTGCCAGCACTGAATGTTCTCTGCTCACTATCTCACCATGACATAAGGGAACCTTGCCGGCACTGAGTGTTCTCTGCTCGCTATCTCACCAAGTCATAAGGCACCTTGCCAGCACTGAATGTTTTCTGCTCGCTATCTCACCAAGTCATACAGGCACCTTGCCAGCATTGAATGTTTTCTGCTCGCTATCTCAGCAAGTCATAAGGCACCTTGCCAGCACTAAATGTTCTTTGCCCGCTATCTCACCAAATCATAAGGCACCTTGCCGGCACTGAATGTTTTCTGCTCGCTATCTCACCAAGTCATAAGGCACCTTGCCAGCACTGAATGTTTTCTGCTCGCTATCTCACCAAGTCATACAGGCATCTTGCCAGCACTAAATGTTCTTTGCCCGCTATCTCACCAAATCATAAGGCACCTTGCTGGCACTGAATGTTCTTTGCCCGCTATTTCACCAAATCATAAGGCACCTTGCTGGCACTGAATGTTCTTTGCCCGCTATCTCACCAAGTCATACAGGCACCTTGCCAGCACTGAATGTTCTTTGCTCGCTATCTCACCAAGTCATAAGGCACCTTGCCGGCACTGAGTGTTCTCTGCTCGCTATCTCACCAAGTCATAAGGCACCTTGCCGGCACTGAATGTTCTTTGCTCGCCACCTCACCAAGTCATAAGGCACCTTGCCAGCACTGAATGTTTTCTGCTCGCTATCTCACCAAGTCATAAGGCACCTTGCCAGCACTGATTGTTCTCCGCTCGCCGTCTTACCAAATCATAAGGCATCTTGCCAGCACTGAATGTTTTCTGCTCGCTATCTCACCAAGTCATACAGGCACCTTGCCGGCACTGAATGTTCTTTGCTCGCTATCTCACCAAGTCTTAGGACACCTTGCAAGCACTAAATGTTTTCTGCTCGCTATCTCACCAAGTCATAAGGCACCTTGCCAGCACTGAATGTTTTCTGCTCGCTATCTCACCAAGTCATACAGGCATCTTGCCAGCATTGAATGTTTTCTGCTCGCTATCTCAGCAAGTCATAAGGCACCTTGCCAGCACTAAATGTTCTTTGCCCGCTATCGCACCAAATCATAAGGCACCTTGCCGGCACTGAATGTTTTCTGCTCGCTATCTCACCAAGTCATAAGGCACCTTGCCAGCACTGATTGTTCTCTGCTCGCTGTCTTACCAAATCATAAGGCACCTTGCCAGCACTGAATGTTCTTTGCTCGCTATCTCACCAAGTCTTAAGGCACCTTGCAAGCACTAAATGTTTTCTGCTCGCCACCTCACCAAGTCATAAGGCATCTTGCCAGCACTGAATGTTTTCTGCTCGCTATCTCACCAAGTCATAAAGGCACCTTGCCAGCACTGAATGTTTTCTGCTCGCTATCTCACCAAGTCTTAAGGCACCTTGCAAGCACTAAATGTTTTCTGCTCGCTATCTCACCAAGTCATACAGGCACCTTGCCGGCACCGAATGTTCTCTGCTCGCTATCTCACCAAATCATAGTGCACCTTGCTAGCATTGAATGTTTTCTGCTCACTATCTCACCAAGTCATTAGGCACTTGCAGGCACTGAATGTTCTCTGCTTGCTATCTCACCAAGTCATAAGGCACATTGCCAGCACTAAATGTTCTCTGCTCTCTATCTCACCAAGTCATAAGGCACCTTGCCAGCACTGAATGTTCTTTGCTCGCCGTCTCAACAAATCATAAGGCACCTTGCCAGCACTGAATGTTCTCTGCTCGCTATCTCACCAAGTCATTAGGCACTTGCCGGCACTGAATGTTCTCTGCTTGCTATCGCACCAAATCATAAGGCACCTTGCCGGCACTGAATGTTTTCTGCTCGCTATCTCACCAAGTCATAAGGCACCTTGCCAGCACTGATTGTTCTCTGCTCGCTGTCTTACCAAATCATAAGGCACCTTGCCAGCACTGAATGTTCTTTGCTCGCTATCTCACCAAGTCTTAAGGCACCTTGCAAGCACTAAATGTTTTCTGCTCGCCACCTCACCAAGTCATAAGGCATCTTGCCAGCACTGAATGTTTTCTGCTCGCTATCTCACCAAGTCATAAAGGCACCTTGCCAGCACTGAATGTTTTCTGCTCGCTATCTCACCAAGTCTTAAGGCACCTTGCAAGCACTAAATGTTTTCTGCTCGCTATCTCACCAAGTCATACAGGCACCTTGCCGGCACCGAATGTTCTCTGCTCGCTATCTCACCAAATCATAGTGCACCTTGCTAGCATTGAATGTTTTCTGCTCACTATCTCACCAAGTCATTAGGCACTTGCAGGCACTGAATGTTCTCTGCTTGCTATCTCACCAAGTCATAAGGCACATTGCCAGCACTAAATGTTCTCTGCTCTCTATCTCACCAAGTCATAAGGCACCTTGCCAGCACTGAATGTTCTTTGCTCGCCGTCTCAACAAATCATAAGGCACCTTGCCAGCACTGAATGTTCTCTGCTCGCTATCTCACCAAGTCATTAGGCACTTGCCGGCACTGAATGTTCTCTGCTTGCTATCTCACCAAGTCATAAGGCACCTTGCCGGCACTGAATGTTCTCTGCTTGCTATCTCACCAAGTCATAAGGCACCTTGCCAGCACTGAATGTTCTCTGCTCACTATCTCACCAAGTCATAAGGCACCTTGCCAGCACTGATTGTTCTCTGCTCGCTGTCTTACCAAATCATAAGGCACCTTGCCAGCACTGAATGTTCTTTGCTCGCTATCTCACCAAGTCTTAAGGCACCTTGCAAGCACTAAATGTTTTCTGCTCGCCACCTCACCAAGTCATAAGGCATCTTGCCAGCACTGAATGTTTTCTGCTCGCTATCTCACCAAGTCTTAAGGCACCTTGCAAGCACTAAATGTTTTCTGCTCGCTATCTCACCAAGTCATAAGGCACCTTGCCAGCACTGAACGTTTTCTGCTCGCTATCTCACCAAGTCATACAGGCACCTTGCCAGCACTGAATGTTTTCTGCTCGCTATCTCACCAAGTCATACAGGCACCTTGCCAGCACTGAATGTTTTCTGCTCGCCACCTCACCAAGTCATAAGGCACCTTGCCAGCACTGAATGTTCTCTGCTCGCTATCTCACCAAGTCATAAGGCGCCTTGCCAGCACTGAATGTTTTCTGCTCGCTATCTCACCAAGTCATACAGGCACCTTGCCAGCATTGAGTGTTTTCTGCTCGCTATCTCACCAAGTCATAAGGCACCTTGCTGGCACTGAATGTTCTTTGCCCGCTATCTCACCAAGTCATACAGGCACCTTGCCAGCATTGAGTGTTTTCTGCTCGCTATCTCACCAAGTCATAAGGCACCTTGCCAGCACTGAATGTCCTTTGCTGACTATCTCACCAAGTCATAAGGCACCTTGCCAGCACTGAATGTTCTTTGCTCGCCGTCTCAACAAATCATAAGGCACCTTGCCAGCACTGAATGTTCTCTGCTCACTATCTCACCATGACATAAGGGAACCTTGCCGGCACTGAGTGTTCTCTGCTCGCTATCTCACCAAGTCATAAGGCACCGTGCCAGCACTGAATGTTTTCTGCTCGCTATCTCACCAAGTCATACAGGCACCTTGCCAGCATTGAATGTTTTCTGCTCGCTATCTCAGCAAGTCATAAGGCACCTTGCCAGCACTAAATGTTCTTTGCCCGCTATCTCACCAAATCATAAGGCACCTTGCCGGCACTGAATGTTTTCTGCTCGCTATCTCACCAAGTCATAAGGCACCTTGCCAGCACTGAATGTTTTCTGCTCGCTATCTCACCAAGTCATACAGGCATCTTGCCAGCACTAAATGTTCTTTGCCCGCTATCTCACCAAATCATAAGGCACCTTGCTGGCACTGAATGTTCTTTGCCCGCTATTTCACCAAATCATAAGGCACCTTGCTGGCACTGAATGTTCTTTGCCCGCTATCTCACCAAGTCATACAGGCACCTTGCCAGCACTGAATGTTCTTTGCTCGCTATCTCACCAAGTCATAAGGCACCTTGCCGGCACTGAGTGTTCTCTGCTCGCTATCTCACCAAGTCATAAGGCACCTTGCCGGCACTGAATGTTCTTTGCTCGCCACCTCACCAAGTCATAAGGCACCTTGCCAGCACTGAATGTTTTCTGCTCGCTATCTCACCAAGTCATAAGGCACCTTGCCAGCACTGATTGTTCTCCGCTCGCCGTCTTACCAAATCATAAGGCATCTTGCCAGCACTGAATGTTTTCTGCTCGCTATCTCACCAAGTCATACAGGCACCTTGCCGGCACTGAATGTTCTTTGCTCGCTATCTCACCAAGTCTTAGGACACCTTGCAAGCACTAAATCTTTTCTGCTCGCTATCTCACCAAGTCATAAGGCACCTTGCCAGCACTGAATGTTTTCTGCTCGCTATCTCACCAAGTCATACAGGCACCTTGCCAGCATTGAATGTTTTCTGCTCGCTATCTCAGCAAGTCATAAGGCACCTTGCCAGCACTAAATGTTCTTTGCCCGCTATCTCACCAAATCATAAGGCACCTTGCCGGCACTGAATGTTTTCTGCTCGCTATCTCACCAAGTCATAAGGCACCTTGCCAGCACTGAATGTTTTCTGCTCGCTATCTCACCAAGTCATACAGGCATCTTGCCAGCACTAAATGTTCTTTGCCCGCTATCTCACCAAATCATAAGGCACCTTGCTGGCACTGAATGTTCTTTGCCCGCTATTTCACCAAATCATAAGGCACCTTGCTGGCACTGAATGTTCTTTGCCCGCTATCTCACCAAGTCATACAGGCACCTTGCCAGCACTGAATGTTCTTTGCTCGCTATCTCACCAAGTCATAAGGCACCTTGCCGGCACTGAGTGTTCTCTGCTCGCTATCTCACCAAGTCATAAGGCACCTTGCCGGCACTGAATGTTCTTTGCTCGCCACCTCACCAAGTCATAAGGCACCTTGCCAGCACTGAATGTTTTCTGCTCGCTATCTCACCAAGTCATAAGGCACCTTGCCAGCACTGATTGTTCTCCGCTCGCCGTCTTACCAAATCATAAGGCATCTTGCCAGCACTGAATGTTTTCTGCTCGCTATCTCACCAAGTCATACAGGCACCTTGCCGGCACTGAATGTTCTTTGCTCGCTATCTCACCAAGTCTTAGGACACCTTGCAAGCACTAAATGTTTTCTGCTCGCTATCTCACCAAGTCATAAGGCACCTTGCCAGCACTGAATGTTCTCTGCTCGCTATCTCACCAAGTCATTAGGCACTTGCCGGCACTGAATGTTCTCTGCTTGCTATCTCACCAAGTCATAAGGCACCTTGCCGGCACTGAATGTTCTCTGCTTGCTATCTCACCAAGTCATAAGGCACCTTGCCAGCACTGAATGTTCTCTGCTCACTATCTCACCAAGTCATAAGGCACCTTGCCAGCACTGATTGTTCTCTGCTCGCTGTCTTACCAAATCATAAGGCACCTTGCCAGCACTGAATGTTCTTTGCTCGCTATCTCACCAAGTCTTAAGGCACCTTGCAAGCACTAAATGTTTTCTGCTCGCCACCTCACCAAGTCATAAGGCATCTTGCCAGCACTGAATGTTTTCTGCTCGCTATCTCACCAAGTCAGAAGGCACCTTGCCAGCACTGAATGTTTTCTGCTCGCTATCTCACCAAGTCATACAGGCACCTTGCCAGCACTGAATGTTTTCTGCTCGCCACCTGACCAAGTCATAAGGCACCTTGCCAGCACTGAATGTTTTCTGCTCGCTATCTCACCAAGTCATAAGGCACCTTGCCAGCACTGAATGTTCTCTGCTCGCTATCTCACCAAGTCTTAAGGCACCTTGCCAGCACTAAATGTTTTCTGCTCGCTATCTCACCAAGTCATAAGGCACCTTGCCAGCACTGAATGTTTTCTGCTCGCCACCTCACCAAGTCATAAGGCACCTTGCCAGCACTGAATGTTTTCTGCTCGCTATCTCACCAAGTCATACAGGCACCTTGCCAGCACTGAATGTTTTCTGCTCGCCACCTCACCAAGTCATAAGGCACCTTGCCAGCACTGAATGTTTTCAGCTCGCTATCTCACCAAGTCATTAGGCACTTGCCGGCACTGAATGTTCTCTGCTCGCTATCTCACCAAGTCATAAGGCACCTTGCCAGCACTGATTGTTTTCTGCTCGCTGTCTTACCAAATCATAAGGCACCTTGCCAGCACTGAATGTTCTTTGCTCGCTATCTCACCAAGTCTTAAGGCACCTTGCAAGCACTAAATGTTTTCTGCTCGCTATCTCACCAAGTCATAAGGCACCTTGCCAGCACTGAATGTTTTCTGCTCGCCACCTCACCAAGTCATAAGGCACCTTGCCAGCACTGAATGTTTTCTGCTCGCTATCTCACCAAGTCATTAGGCACTTGCCGGCACTGAATGTTCTCTGCTTGCTATCTCACCAAGTCATAAGGCACCTTGCCAGCACTGATTGTTCTCTGCTCGCTATCTCACCAAGTCATTAGGCACTTGCCGGCACTGAATGTTCTCTGCTCGCTATCTCACCAAGTCATAAGGCACCTTGCCAGCACTGATTGTTCTCTGCTCGCTGTCTTACCAAATCATAAGGCACCTTGCCAGCACTGAATGTTCTTTGCTCGCTATCTCACCAAGTCTTAAGGCACCTTGCAAGCACTAAATGTTTTCTGCTCGCTATCTCACCAAGTCATAAGGCACCTTGCCGGCACTGAGTGTTCTCTGCTCGCTATCTCACCAAGTCATAAGGCACCTTGCCAGCACTGAATGTTTTCTGCTCGCTATCTCACCAAGTCATACAGGCACCTTGCCAGCATTGAGTGTTTTCTGCTCTCTATCTCACCATGTCATACAGGCACCTTGCCAGCACTGAATGTTCTCTGCTCACTATCTCACCAAGTCATAAGGCACCTTGTCTGCACTGAATGTTGTTTGCTCGCCACCTCACCAGGCTTTAGAGGCACCAGGCCTACACTCAGTATCCACTACCCTGCTACATCACCAAATTGTAAAGGCACCTGGTCTGCCCACTCAGTAATATTGTATTGAGTCAGAGGTACCTGCGCTCAGTGGCCCCGCCCCGCTATCACAGGATGCTTCCAGATACTTGATATACATTCAGTGCCAAATTCTCCCTTATTCAGCCAGGTCTTGCAGGCACCAGACATGTGCTCAGTGGCCCCGGCTCTGCCATGCTACAAATCTTTCAGGCATCTGACTTGTTTTCAATGTGCCCTTCCCCACAATTTCATCAAGTGTTCCAGACACCTGCTCTACAGCCAGTGTCTCCTGTGCTGCTGTCTCATAAATGCTTACAGACAGCTGGCTAAGAATCCCAAAAGGCTAGCGCCTAGCGTGCGTTCATTGTCCCACAGCCCCTTGTGCTCTGTACCCATCCGGAGAGCCATGATGCTTTACTCCTCCATTATTGTGGGTGCCAGGTCTGTCCAAGGAGCCTCCCTCGCGGATAGGAAGTCATCCTCTGGGGCGCTCTCACTTTACAAGAATGAAGATGCGTTAATAAAAGGGCTTCCCATGTGGTCAGGGTAATACTACAGGTGAAGAAAAGGTAACTCAAAAAGTGGGGGTAACAGCAGTTGTTGGAAGCAGATATGTTTGAAGAATGAGGAGACTGCTAGTTTTTGCCAAATAAATACGATAGGGAAATGATAAGTGTTATTTGTTCTGTGGGCACATTTTGCCATTTGTTTCTGTTTTTCCTTCGTTTAATTCTTTAATGTTGCATCTTTTTCTGGTAGTTGAGGGTTGTATTGATTTTAATCCTGTAACTGTGCCTCGTTGGAGTCTAGGATACCTTGTTCCCTTTACTTGGTATCCGATTCATTGGTGCAAGCAGATCCCTCCATATATACTGACTCGGGTATTATGATTCCTTTATCCTCTAGACAGTCCAAAAGAACAGTGCTAAGATCACTAGAGCTGCAGAACTCACCATTCCACTGAACGAATGCCGGAGAAGGATCGCATGTCCGTACAACAGGGTCCTGTGGCCACCTCCTTGCGAAGCCTACAGGAGAGAAAAGTAGGGTAAGAAAAATCAGCAGAACTGAAAGAAATATCCTACTTATGGTGTGATTCCTCCTCAACCAACAAGGACTTTCCTCAGCCCTCCTGGCCGGGGTACCCTGATTCACCTTAAGGCCAGCCCCATCTGTTCTCTACATCCTAAGTCTAGTTTAGTAATATAGCATGACTTTTCATTGAGGCCAAGAACTCGTGCCTCATCAAGCCTTCGGATTCTGGGCAGCTGATCTGCTGAAAGTGGGTGGATAAATATAGTTGATGGACAGCAAGAAGCTACAATGAACTTCAAATCCACTCCCTTCCTTCAATGAGGTGTAAAATGGAACCGGCAGGCAGCCTCCTTACCTTCCTGATAAACTTCTCGAAAGCATTCGGATCAAAAGAAAGAATAACACAATCATTTTCCTGAGACTCAAATCGGAAAATAGACTTAAGCATACAAGATTTGCAAAATTCAAAATCTTGCTGAAATGTGGACAGACAAACAAACAGATTAACCTTCTGCTTCATTTATTTGCAAACCCACCAAAATAACTATTTGTGCCCCTTACAAATGGTGAGTGGCAAGAACTGCCACAAGGCCTACATTTTCTAAAGCATGGATAATTATTTTAATGCCAGAGAAGACATATAGTGTAATTTCCTTCTGCATTTGCTGCAAGTCATTTCACATACGTTTTTATAATATTCATTCTAAAGGGTGGTCTCCAAAAGTAAATCAGCTTAAGGCTGAAATCTAAATAATTTTTCCCTTTTTCTGACCCTTCAAACATTTTTCCAGAGTTTTTTACGTCCTGTAAAACTGGAGCTCATGTTTTTATTTTAGTTGTATGATGTTGCTGTAGTTTAGTAATTCAGTAGTTAAATACCTGAGTGTTTTGTTTTATGAAACTGGATTTTTTGTCGACCAGCATGGAAAGGGGCTATTTTAAAAAATTTCCCCCTGTGGCGCAGATTTACTGCCTGATATTCGTACTCGAGTACAAATTCCTACATGATGACAATTAGCAAAAAGTAAGCCGTACTAAAAGTTAAAATTCGCTTAACATACATTGTTACATGTGGAACTATCACGCAATAACCTGCTTGCCCATTGATTGTGCCTGGTTTCACGTAGCTTTAGAATTTCACGCAAAGTCAGGAATCAGCAGTTAGCTGATTGACTGCGCTTAATCCTAGGGTTGCTTGGTCATGCCCTTCCTCATTACAAACGTTAAAAGCAGGTTTTGTTCCTGCATTATGCAATTCATTTTTGTCATTGTAGCAGTAACCTGTTTGAATCGCTTTGCTTTTTATGCCATACTTATATCATCAATTCATGTTATAAAGACACTTCAAAGAACTATAGGTGCTCCAGGTGACAGTGCAGTGCAAGTGAAGGGGGTAAACCAACAGAAATTGACAATAAAGTGCACGATAGATAGATAGATAGATAGATAGATAGATAGATAGATAGATAGATAGATAGATAGATAGATAGATAGATAGATAGATAGATAGATAGATAGATAGATAGATAGATAGATAGATGATTTCCGTGGTCGACACATATTCCTATGGGAACACACAAGCATGCTTTGCTTTAGCAAATTATGTTATACTGCCTCAATCAAAACATCTTTATTTTTGACAAACAATTGTACCAACAGAAGTCTGGGACCGCAACAGGCACATGCTTTGCCCCCAGCCTGGCAAATCTCTTTCTAGGCTGGTGGGAGGAACAGATAGCATGGGTAGAAGAAAATAAGAAGTTTACTGAACACATCCCAATCTGGATCAGGTATATAGAGGACCTTTTTCTGATTTGGGATGGACCTAGAGGTCTAGCACAGGAATTCATAAGTAAATTGGAAAACAACGATCTTAACCTAAGATTTACACATAAAATATGTGATAGGTATTTTGAGTTCCTTGGTGTAACTATTAATATCAAGAACAACCAAATTGTTACCGGTCTGTTCAGAAAAGAAACAGCCGGGATCACGCTTCTCCACACGCACAGCAATCATCCCACACCACTCATTAACAGCATCCCCTATGGGGAATTCCTCTGGGCCCGCCGTAACTGTAGCTCAGAAGTAGGGTACAAGAAAGAACTCAAAACCATGGACGAGAGGTTTGCCCAGTGCAGTTACAGCAAGATAGTTTTGTCCGAAACCATAAAGAAAGTTGATCTTTCAACCCAGAATGATGTCTTTCTTATCTTGTTTAAGTCGAAACAAGACAAGACCATGATTCCTAGAATGATTACTACTTACAACACCAGGTCCAATGCCATTAAAAGAATTATGAAACAGCATTGGGGCCTCCTGGAAACGGATCCAGTTATAGGCAAGCACATTGGCAAAGTCCCCCAAATAACTTATAAAAATCTAAGTCACTGAGAGACCGGGTGGCCCACAGTTACCAAGGGGAACCAGAAAGTAGTACATGGCTGGGTTCACCAAAAGGCTTTATCAGGTGTAGTACCTGCAAAGCATGTAAAAACAACAGAAGTAGAGACCACTACAGTACCAATGGCTCAAGAAACAAAATGATCACCAAGTTCATCACATGTACAAGCGATTACGTTATATACGCATTGGAATGTCCATGCGGTCTCAGATATATTGGGAGCACAAAGCTACAGCTTAACACCAGAATTTTGCAGCACATGAAAGCTGTTACCAACCTTGACTTTAATTACCATGTGGCCAGGCATTTCCACGAAAAACATCAGAATAACAGCCAACTGATCGAATTCTTTGGAATTGATAGAATCATGCCACATCCAAGGGGTGGAGAAAGAGAGAAGCTGCCACGTGTAGTGGAATCCAGATACATAATTGAGCTCCATACAAAAATCCCACATGGGCTCAATAGTAGGGAAGAACTAGCCACATATATTGGATTACAATGATATAGGTTCCCCGAGTAGCTGTGAATTCTGCAATGTTCAGTTAGGTACTATAAATTAGGGTGGAATTGCCCTGGGACTTCACTCTCTCTTTTCCGAACTAGAATGCAGTATCATTACACTCACAGCCGAGGCTGTTCTTATTATCATTTCACTTTTAATAGGGGTTCTAAACTAGTCCACGATTGTGGTTCACAGTAGATATTGTAATCTAGTGGCTTGGAGGATTGCCAGTCATCCTTTCAGGCAGTTGAGGCCCGTATATTGGGCTAGATCCACTTGGATATTTATATATTTTCTAGGAGCTTGGGAGTGGGGACCAATTTCCTCATTCCCCTGTACATAACCCCTGCTTTATCACGTTGAACATAGTTCACATTTTGTTTGGGTCTTTGGGAACACACACACAGGAATCTGTCCCCTCTCCCCGTACCATAGAAATGTTTTTCAAGTACTTTGCAGCATAATTTAAGTTTTTTGGGGTACATTACCCATAATATTAATTTGATAGTGTGGTACATTGGAGGTTGATGGCCGTAGTGGCCGAGATAAAATTTTGATTGCCAATTGCATAATGTTGGGCTTACTGCCTCTGATTCGGTAGAGCAGTAACCTGGTCCAACGCATGCGTGTAGATAAATTGTTTGGATTATGATTGAACAATATTGACTTAATATGTTTATTTGTGTAAAAGGGTAATTTATTTAGCGCATCAACCACCGAGGATTTCCTCGCTGTTTATGATAATCCAATATATGATGTAATCAATTCATTTAGACAGAAGGTTGCTACAATAATAATCATTTTTGCCAATATGATTTGTCAATGTATTTACCACATAATTTTATAATTAATTTTGCTTTTATGCCGCAATTGTCATTTACACGAGTAATACTCCGACAGTATGTCTTCACTGTCTATGAACTTAGAACTGTATTCCTGAGGGAGATCGAGCACAGTTCTCTAACTTGAAAAAGGCATCGCCGAATTGAGTTGTTTGTGTGCACATTAAAGTTCTGTGTACTGTCCTCTGGGGTGCCGCCGGATTTCTGTTGGATCTTCCATACATTTCCTGCTTCTATAATTAACGGACGGCCGCTGCTGCCGTCGCAGGCACCGGCATCGTAGGCTGTGTATTGGCTGTCTGCAGCGAGTCTCGATATAGATATATATATACACATATTTATATATATACACATATTTATATATATACACATATTTATATATATACACATATATATATATATATATATATATCAAATCACAGGGGATTGTCCAAAATCAGAGTCGCACTCGAGTAGAGAGAAGCTTTTCCCCAAGCTTTATTCTAACCAAGCAACCACACTCGCCAGGAAAATTAATAGCATGCGTCCGCTCCCTGAGGCGTTTCAAGCAATCTCTTCTTCGGAGGGTTTTGCGGGCGAACAGCGCGTTGGTGGTATGCCCCTCCCTTTATATAACATCGCATGCCCCAATTGGCTGCCCTATATGGGACTCTGCGTGATTTCTGGGAATTGCAGTCCATAATAACAATCCAAATGGCAGCGCTTTCAAATGAATGCAAATCTAGCTCTGCGTGAGCCCCTGGAGAGGTTAGGTGCTTCCATCCATGCTCTCTACTCCCACGGCGGAATTCCGTGTATCGGAACCCCAAGGCCCCCCTAATTAGGGGTGGTGCAGACCCTACGGCGGGACAGCCGTTAAACATCAAATCACATGGGATTGTCCAAAATCAGAGTCGCACTCGAGTAGAGAGAAGCTTTTCCCCAAGCTTTATTCTAACCAAGCAACCACACTCGCCAGGAAAATTAATAGCATGCGTCCGCTCCCTGACGCGTTTCGAGCAATCTCTTCTTCTGAGGGTTTTGCGGGCGAACAGCGCGTTGGTGGTATGCCACTCCCTTTATATAACATCGCATGCCCCAATTGGCTGCCCTATATGGGACTCTGCGTGATTTCTGGGAATTGCAGTCCATAATAACAATCCAAATGGCAGCGCTTTCAAATGAATGCAAATCTAGCTCTGCGTGAGCCCCTGGATAGGTTAGGTGCTTCCATCCATGCTCTCTACTCCCACGGCGGAATTCCGTGTATCGGAACCCCAAGGCCCCCCTAATTAGGGGTGGTGCAGACCCTACGGCGGGACAGCCGTTAAACATCAAATCACAGGGGTTTGTCCAAAATCAGAGTCGCACTCGAGTAGAGAGAAGCTTTTCCCCAAGCTTTATTCTAACCAAGCAACCACACTCGCCAGGAAAATTAATAGCATGCGTCCGCTCCCTGACGCGTTTCGAGCAATCTCTTCTTCGGAGGGTTTTGCGGGCGAACAGCGCGTTGGTGGTATGCCACTCCCTTTATATAACATCGCATGCCCCAATTGGCTGCCCTATATGGGACTCTGCGTGATTTCTGGGAATTGCAGTCCATAATAACAATCCAAATGGCAGCGCTTTCAAAGGAATGCAAATCTAGCTCTGCGTGAGCCCCTGGAGAGGTTAGGTGCTTCCATCCATGCTCTCTACTCCCACGGCGGAATTCCGTGTATCGGAACCCCAAGGCCCCCCTAATTAGGGGTGGTGCAGACCCTAAGGCGGGACAGCCGTTAAACATCAAATCACAGGGGATTGTCCAAAATCAGAGTCGCACTCGAGTAGAGAGAAGCTTTTCCCCAAGCTTTATTCTAACCAAGCAACCACACTCGCCAGGAAAATTAATAGCATGCGTCCGCTCCCTGACGCGTTTCGAGCAATCTCTTCTTCGGAGGGTTTTGCGGGCGAACAGCGCGTTGGTGGTATGCCACTCCCTTTATATAACATCGCATGCCCCAATTGGCTGCCCTATATGGGACTCTGCGTGATTTCTGGGAATTGCAGTCCATAATAACAATCCAAATGACAGCGCTTTCAAAGGAATGCAAATCTAGCTCTGCGTGAGCCCCTGGAGAGGTTAGGTGCTTCCATCCATGCTCTCTACTCCCACGGCGGAATTCCGTGTATCGGAACCCCAAGGCCCCCCTAATTAAGGGTGGTGCAGACCCTACGGCGGGACAGCCGTTAAACATCAAATCACAGGGGATTGTCCAAAATCAGAGTCACACTCGAGTAGAGAGAAGCTTTTCCCCAAGCTTTATTCTAACCAAGCAACCACACTCGCCAGGAAAATTAATAGCATGCGTCCGCTCCCTGACGCGTTTCGAGCAATCTCTTCTTCGGAGGGTTTTGCGGGCGAACAGCGCGTTGGTGGTATGCCACTCCCTTTATATAACATCGCATGCCCCAATTGGCTGCCCTATATGGGACTCTGCGTGATTTCTGGGAATTGTAGTCCATAATAACAATCCAAATGACAGCGCTTTCAAAGGAATGCAAATCTAGCTCTGCATGAGCCCCTGGAGAGGTTAGGTGCTTCCATCCATGCTCTCTACTCCCACGGCGGAATTCCGTGTATCGGAACCCCAAGGCCCCCCTAATTAGGGGTGGTGCAGACCCTACGGCGGGACAGCCGTTAAACATCAAATCACAGGCGATTGTCCAAAGTCAGAGTCGCACTCGAGTAGAGAGAAGCTTTTTCCCAAGCTTTATTCTAACCAAGCAACCACACTCGCCAGGAAAATTAATAGCATGCGTCCGCTCCCTGACGCGTTTCGAGCAATCTCTTCTTCGGAGGGTTTTGCGGGCGAACAGCGCGTTGGTGGTATGCCACTCCCTTTATATAACATCGCATGCCCCAATTGGCTGCCCTATATGGAACTCTGCGTGATTTCTGGGAATTGCAGTCCATAATAACAATCCAAATGGCAGCGCTTTCAAATGAATGCAAATCTAGCAATGCGTGAGCCCCTGGAGAGGTTAGGTGCTTCCATCCATGCTCTCTACTCCCACGGCGGAATTCCGCACTTTATTAAACCCGCCTGTGCGACATCTTCAGTGGGGCAACCTTTGTGTTTGATTGTCATAGTACTCCATGTTTCCAGTTTAAGAACAAGTACATTCCTTTTCTAGTGACGAAAGACTACAACTTCCATACTGTACTGATTTTCTAATTAGAAACATGTTTGCCAGTAACATGAAGACATAAGTTCTGCTGACCATATTGTAATAGCCAGATCCTTCCTAAATACTGTTGCACTATTATATATTTTTCTTTCCAGTGTATTCTGGTACCCGTAGTCTCATTTTCCAGTAGCCCATCCAAACTGCAGGTTACTAAGCATAAGCCCACGCAATGAAAATGGAAGGCCTGTGCAATGTTGCCCCTACACAGGCACAAAACTCCTTCCACTGTAAGCATGTATTATGTTTTTTAACGTGGGCTAATAAATATGTTTCTTTTGCTATGGTGGGTTTTAGCCTCCATCTGTGCCTCTACCTCTCCAAGACTTCCCTTTCCCTGGAGATGAAGGCACGCACTGCAAGTAAACATTCATGCATCATTTCTCACCTGTTTCCCGCCAATCCTTTGAGGCCTGCTTCGCCTGCATACTGCTGCTGACACGTTTTATTTACAGTTTCAATTTAGGCTGCAAGATTGCAAGGAGATTTCTTTCTAGGCGCCTGCTGTAGCTCTTTGCAATGAGCTCGGTTGCATTGCTCTGTAGGGCATTCCCCAGGTGCTAGTGGAATTAACAGGATTTGCTAGACCTCAAAGCTCCAGTGTAATTATGGGAACGCATTTGTTGGTCTTGCATTTAAAAAGTGAGCTATTCTATTCTGCCTTCCCTCCCCATTCTTAGAAAAAACAACGCAAGGAAAACCCTCACCATATGAACCTCTTTGCTTGCACCTAAGATGGCTCAGGGGAAGTTTGAATGTTGACCATCACGACATGGAGACAAATGGGGCATTTGGATAACGTTAAGAGTCAATACTGTATATGCTCCTGTACATAGTCTTTATTCTGTTTCCGATTTCCCCCAGCATCGCCTCATGGGAACGAGGTACACCGATCAGCAATGTCACGGGATCTAAAAGTCAAGGCTTGTGTCGCTTCACAGCAGATGTCCTTTTCATCCACTGAATCTTCTGAGAAATCAAGACTTGTTTGCAGTGCCCCCCAACTTTTTGCCCTCATTTTGACTACTAGGTGCAGTTTTTCTGACTCTGATTGTGCCCGGGGCTCTGCTAACCAGACCCAGGGCCAGTGCTCTGATTTAGGGTACATGCTAGGTATAATTATAATTGGCAATGACAGACCCCTGTAACTTCCTAGTATGTAATAAGGCAAGGGGGATTTAAACTACCTTTAAGTTCCTAATATATAATAGGTTAGGGAGGTTTAGCAAGTCCAGTAGATTTCCTGCACTAAAGCGTGCACTACTGTGTTGCCTAATGTTATTTTAAAAGCCAGCCCTGCCTTGCAGGCTGTTTTAAACTGTAATTATATGCAAATTTGACTTTGGGAATGAAAGGTACTTCCAAAGTAGGAATCTACTGTATGTTTAAATATAAGTCACCCCTAAGGTCTCCCCTGGGTGCCTGGTAACTATAAGCATGGACATCATAAAATATGTTTTATAGGCCCTGGTGAGGAAATAACTGCCAATTTCATTTATACCCATTGTAGATAATGAACACTGTAGGCTAACATTGGAATATTTTATTTAAGTATAAATATGGAAAGGAGCCAGATAAAATGTCATTCAAAGCATCAGAATGTTAGTTATGATAAATCCAATAACTTGCCATTGTTAGATTTATAATAACTAGCACAGAAAATAAGTTATTAAACTTTCTTTTCTGTAAGTTTCTGTAACTTTCTTTTCTGTCTTTTTTTTCAGCTTTCCCGCTGTTCTCTCCTGAATGGCTAGCCTCTGCCAGGCTGAGCCAAACTGTCTTAATGAGGTGTGAAGTAGCATGTTAGAGAGATGATGGATTTCCTGTGGGAGGAGAAATTCAGCTGCAGAAGCGACAGGCAAAAAGGAGGTGGAGTGGCCAAACTGGTCTTCAAAGGGAGAATGACACATTGGGACAGCACAGGGTCCCTCCCACATCCTGCAACCTCATCCACACAGGAGCCCCTGTAATTAGATTAGGAAAGGGAATGGAAGGGGAGTGTTAGGGAATCTTAGCCACCCCTGTGGGTTGGATTACCCTGACCTAACCTCCAAGGGGAGACTTTCTCGATGTTGGATTTTGGAAGAATGGTGCTTTCGGGGGCAAGAATATGCCACACTTTGGAGTAAGTGGTCATACAGCTGGGTGGCACTATGCTTTCCATTGGTCAAGGGTGCCCCTCTGCTTAATGCCCAGGAACACCGAATAAAAATGGAAGAGTTGCCAAGCAACCCAGATCTGCTGCATGAAACTACAAAGAGAAGGAATGCCTTGCTGGAAAACTGATCTGCACACCAAAATGTCTGCACTCTGAAGGACTGCTCATGCTGCACATTCTTGGACTATAACTCTAAGGACTTTGCCTTGCTTCAAGAAGGATTAAGGAGTAGACTCCATGCAAGCTATAGGTTAACAGAGCCCACTGGCATCATCTCCACCAAGTAGTCCCCATCATGGAGTGTGTCCAATGGACTTAAAGATTTGCCCAGGTGTATTGTGGGAACTGTAGTCCCAATATCCGAAGGGCCATCTCGTAGATTCTATACCCCGGATCGGTGTTGTGACTCTTTGAACCCTCAAGGAGACCTTTTGGTCAGAAGTTTGGAGCAACTTTTGTAAAATGCTCCATACATTGACCAGGAGCATTAAGGTATTTGTACTCTCAGACTCCAAGAGGCGAGGCAGAGCATCTGAACTCTTGGCTGGTGCTGTGGACCACTTTCCTGCATCAAGAAACACTTCTGGAAGTAAGTGTAAAGAACTCTTGACTTTGTCCCGGTCCAGCATGACCTGTTTTATCCCTATGAAAGAGCTAGTTTTACATTTAATCTTTAAAATTCATATCTCTGGTTCCCTACATTGGATTTTTGTTATTTTGGTATCTATTTATTCATAAAAATAGAACCTCTTTTAATAAATTGGTGTTGTATTTTTACTGTGTATTGTGTCTTACTTATTTAATGTATTGTTTTTTTAAAATGCTTTCCACATCTGTCCCTTAAGTTAAGCCTGCCTGCTCTTTGCCAGCTACCCAGGGTTGAGCAAGGACATAATTTGAGACCTTGACTAAACCTTTTATTATGATTGTGGCCTTTTTATTAGTGGTAGGTCCCTACTTATCACTACTAATAAACCACTTTCCAACAAATCTCAATGCAGTCTGTTGTCCTCTTAGGTAACTTGCTGTTTCTACAGGCGAGTGCTGCTCTGGCCATGACTACCTAGGTCCAGGTACGTTCCTGGTGTACACTTGTCTTAGTACCAATTCTGTAAATTTTTTTTACCAAAAGAATTCATAAACTAATTACCACAGAATGCACCTCTTTAAAACATCTCCAGCCTTCCAAAATGTCAGCTTACTCCTTTTGCGATTAAATGGTTATAGTGATTAGAGGGGTTTGGGAACAACTGCATATTTTTCTATGCTTTATCTTTTTCTCTGTCTCACATAGTATTTAATCAGTTTGGTCCTGCATAATCCTGCCTAGTCCTAACCATCGGCATCGCCAATACCAAAGAATCAATCAGAAAGACAATAGGTGAATGAACCTAGAGTGGGCTCTCCTGAGGCCAGCACTGGAAGAGGCAGTTGGCATGAACAGTCAGTTGCTTCTTTAAACCCAGGTCATTAGAAGAGAACATTCCCTCACCAGTGGGATGGAGAGGGAAGATCCAGCTGAGGACACATTATAAAGGCCTTTGACAGGTATCGGAGTTCATTATTCATAAATCACAGAGAGTTTGCTAGCATGGAAGTATGGTGACCTCACTTAGGAAATTAAAACACATGCCGCTCCTCCCAACTGAGGTTCCAATGTACTTTTTCACATATTAAGGGATGCCAAAGAATTATTGCACTGATCGAACATAAGATGACTTGCGACATGTCTGGTCTGAGCTGTTCTTCCTTGAAAAGCAAAAGAAGGTTTTTTAAAGCTTTGTGTCTATAAAATGGCTGCATCAGAATTTTCCATGTTGATGATTGTAAGTCACAGGGCCATCCATTCATAACATGGGTTCATTCATGAAGTGCCAGAGCTAGGGGTACACCCAAAAATATCCATAATTTTGACCCACACAATATCCCAGGAAGGAACGCTCTAATCACCGGAATATGGTGTGGGGATCCCAGCCAGAAGTGGAGATTTCAGTCTCCTGGTATCCCCACATTCAATCCGGCACACTTGTAATATAGTAAATCCACTTACCAATATATCGGGACTCAATATTGTGGAGTCAGAAGTATAGGTGGACATTGAAACTTAGATATTGAGATTCCTCGCCATATGAACCTATCTATTTACAGCAGCGAGGGATAACCAAGTGCCTTATTTAGGTCTGCAGATTTAAAATCACAAAACAGGGGAACAGCTACACTGGCGCTTGATTGGCTGGTGTACTTCTGGCAACAGCACTTCAGGGATACTCCGCTGGCACTCATAATTTCATGAATATACGTAGCACTGGAACTTCATGGATGAACGCCTCTTTAGCACTGTCACTCCATCCGTGAACGTGTCCTCCTGGCGCTAGCACTTCATGAATGGATGTACCCCTGGCACATACTTCCATCTGTGAATACACCCCTGGTACTGGCAAATGAAGGATAGATGCACCAGGGACAATGCCATTTCATGACTGGATGTCTTCCCTGCACTTCACAGATGAATTTACCCATGGGACTAGCATGTCTGGGATAGACATACCTTTTGCCCTTTTACTTCATGGATGTGCCTCAATATTAACGCCCAGCAGATGGGTCTCTCTGCCCCCCTCCCCGGCTGTAGCATTTCTATTAATGAATGTGTCTCTGGCACGAGGCCTTTATGAATGGATGACAATGGCACTTAATGGATGGATGCACACTATGACTGGTACTCCATCTATGAATATACCTCTAGCACTGACATTCCATCTACGAATGTACCCCTGGCGCCCCATTTTTTGATTAGGCCTTGATGCTGGCAATTCTAGGATGAATGTACCCTTGTGCTGTCATTCCATAAATAGGTGTATCACTGGCACTGCATCCATGAAACCACAGCTGGCAATGGCATTCATGGCACTCCTGTTCCTGTCATTCCATTTATATATCCACCCGTGGCACTGGCACTCATTTTGTGGAAGTGCCCTAGCTACTTTCACTCCACCTATAGATGTATCCCTCACACTTCATGGATGGGTACACCCTTAATGCTGGCACTTCATCGGGGGTGTACACTTGAGTCTGGCATTGTGTGGAATAAATTCCTACTGGCACTGACATATCGTGAATGGATGTACTTCGCGGATTAATGCGCCAGTGGTGCTGGCAGTTCATGAACTGACGCACCACCAGTAGCACTTCGTAGACCGAAGTACCCCTGGGAACGTCATTCCATCTGTATATGTGTGCCAAGCACTGACAGTAAATTTGTTGTGCCCCTGACTTTAACACTTTCTCTATGGATGCACCCCTGGCAGTGATATTGCATCTTTAGGTGTACCCCTGGCCCGGACACCCTCTCCATGGCTCTCACATTCCATATATGGCTGTATCCCTGGCAGGTCCAGGGTCGCACAAGGCGATTAGCGTGTGGAGCAAACTATGCTGGGGGGAGGGGGAGGGAGAGTCCCTTTTTAGGTTTTAGGGAAACCGTCCTAAAAAGGGACTCCCCCTCCCTCCTCCTAGCATAGTCTGCTCCACACGCTAATCGCCTTGTGCGACCCTGAACCCAAGGGTTTTTTGTGTATTTCATAGTCTTATATCGGGTAGGTTGTCCTCGCTGGTCCTAAAAACCTCCTCAGGCTCCTTTTTTGTGTTTTTGTATCCCTGGCACTTCATGGATGAGTGTAGGAAACTGGGGTGCTAGTTTAGGGGGGGGCCTACTCAAGCAGCAACCACAGTTCTGGTCAGGGTGAAACACACGCAAACCACAAATTAACCTGTGCTTAACCATCTAGTAGCTTGGCACAAAAGTAGTCAGGCTTAGCTAAGAGGCAATGTGTAAAGTATTTAGTGTTTATGCAGTATTTAAAACAGTTTTAAAGTAAAAATACAACACAAGAAAAATCTCACACTAATTTAGAAGAATATAGTAAAATGTAATAAATTATTTGAGACAAAAATCCAATCAGTGGAACTAGAGCTATGCAATTTTAAAGATTTAAGTGAAACCATCGACTGTGGTTATCTGGTCGCACCGGACTAGGACAAAGTCACCAGTTCCGTTTTTTTTTGCGATGGAGCATGGGCTAGATACAGGGACCAAGTTAGACCCACTGAATAAAGTACCTTATATCCTGGTTGTGGAGCATTGCGAGATCCCGCGTCACAGATGCTTCTAGCAGCAGGGGTTCAAAAGAAGGTGCGGGCTGCGATCCGAGGTCTTGCGTCGGAGATGCGCTGCGCAGTGGTGGTTCTGATGAACATGTCGGCGAGACTAGCAATGCGAGGTCCTGCTTTGTTGTCGAGAATGTCGTTGATGAAAGTTTGCGATGTGAAGTCCTGAGTCGGGTTGCATCGTGCAATTACGGTTCCAATGAGCTGCGATGCAAGATCCTGCAGAGGGGATGCACCGCGAAGTGGCGCTTCCAATGTGGAGCTACGACGAGATGTGTCACACTGCATCGGTTCTGCTAAAGAGACCACAGCTGGGCTGGCAGAGCACCTTAAGACACACTTCCAAGGGTCCAGGACTGGTGTGGCACCAATTGAGCGACAAGACGCACAGCAAACCAAGTCCAGGTGCTGGGTTCAAAGTGGTTGGAGACTTTTTTGTCCCTGATGCTCTGATCAAGATGCCAGCCAGCTGGGTTCAAGATGCAGGTCCAGTCCTTTTCACTCAGGCAGCTAGCAGCAGAGTAGCAGTCCTTCTTGTAGCAGAGCAGTACAGCCACCCTTCTGAGTCTTCCACAGGTCCAGAGGTGTATTGAAGAGTTGGGTCTAAGAGTCCAATATTTATACTTGGAGCTAGCATTGAAGTAGGAGAAGGTTTTGGAGGTTCCACTCCCAGAGGTGTTGGTTATTTCCTACCCTGGCCCCAGCTTGCCTGGGGCATAATAGACTGGTGTGAAACCCTTTGCGAGTGTGTTGAGGCAGACCCTTTGTGATGGGCAAGTGTGGTTGGCAAACAGCTACTCCCTCATCACTGCATCAGAGCCATCCTTAAAAAACACATATTCCCCTTTTGTTTCACTGTCTGAAAACATTACACAAAGACCAACTGTCAGCTACACCCAGTCATGTGATCCAGGATACAGGCTGCAGGCCCCAAATGGTTGGGACCAGAAAATGCCAACTTTCTAAGAGTTATGTCAACATAGGGGGGTTGGGCCCTTGACAACAACCGCGATGGACCTCTGTAACATACAAGCAAAAAAACGATTGGTGGCTGTGTAATTTAGAAATGTATCGACTTTGTGGTATCCGTGCATAGCACTCATCAATATGGAGGACTACAATTATTTTTGGTTTTAATGATTTCCTTTTAGCCCATATTAGATGATTCCGGACCCCCATACTGTGCACCAAGAGTATCTTCTGTCACTATTACACTCTGGCCCTTCAATTTTAGGACTGGTTTAACACTGAGAATCAAATGTTTTCCTTTTTAGGTCTCGCTGGCGTTGCAGCACGAAGCGCTGCCGCCAACGAGAAACTATTGTTGCTGTGATGCCTCTCAAGGGAGACAGACCTGGGCACGAGCCGATTCTGGTCCGGGCACGAGCCGATTCTGGTCTGTGAACGCGCTTCACAGTGTGCCCGAACCAGAATCGGCTCGTGCCCAGGTCTGTCTCCCTTGGGAGTAAACAGCAACAATAGTCTCGTTGGCGGCAGGTCCCTTTCACCCTCCCAAATATCATTTTCTGTTTCTTCCCCCTTGCACTCACTTGCTGTTGGTCTGCCCTTCTCCAATGATGCTCTTCACCCCCTCCGCTGCTGCTTCCGCTGCCCCGGACCCTCCATGCTTCTTTCCTTGGGTTTGTTTTGTTTATGTCCTACCTGGCGGGTTCCCGGAAAGTGCGTGACTCCCCCTGGTCACGTGTGACTCTACAGTCCAATTGCAAGACCCCGGCAGCAGGCGTAGGCCAATCACTAGCCGCCTGCTACATGGGCAGCCAATCACAGACAGACTGGATGAGTGTTGCGCGCACGCCGTGGCGAGTCTTTCGCTCATGGCATCTCTTGCGCGGAGTAGGGGTCCGGCTGCATGTCCTGTAACTGGCGCTTCAGCTTCATCCGGAGAACGAGAGGACCATCCCCCGCACGCCCAGCTAGATTCCTCACCGAGGCAGGTTATTTGTGCCTTTGTGCTCTCTGCTCCTCTCGTCTTTTGTGCCCTTCTGCGCCACTCGTTTTTGTGCCTTTCTGTCCTCTGTTCCACTCGTTTCCCTCTTGTTTTGTGCATTTCTGCCCTCTGCTCCTCTCGTTTTTTCTGCCCTCTGTTCCACTCGTTTTTTTGTGCCCTTCTGCCCTCTGTGCCACTCGTTTTTCCCTCGTGTTTTGTGCCTTTCTGCCCTCTGTTCCTCTTGGTTTTTTTTGTGCCCCTCGTTTATTTTCCCTTTTGTGCCCATTTTGCCCTCTGTCCCACTGGTTTCCCCGCCGCTGTGGACCCCTTCCAACACTACATATTCACCAAAGGCTTATGTGTGTGTGGGTCGGTGTGTGGCTCTTTTGTGCCCTTCTGCGCCACTCTTTTTTGTGCCTTTCTGCCCTCTGTGCCACTCGTTTTTCCCTCTTTTTTTGTGCATTTCTGTCCTCTGTTCCACTCGTTTTCCCTCTTTTTTTGTTCCTTTCTGCCCTCTGCTCCTCTCGTTTTTGTGCCCTTCTGCCCTCTGTGCCACTCGTTTTTGTGCCTTTCTGCCCTCTGTGCCACTCGTTTTTCCCTCTTTTTTTGTGCCTTTCTGTCCTCTGTTCCACTCGTTTTCCCTCTTTTTTTGTTCCTTTCTGCCCCTCTCGTTTTTGTGCCCTTCTGCCCTCTGTTCCACTCGTTTTTTTGTGCCTTTCTGCCCTCTGCTCATCTCGTCTTTTGTGCCCTTCTGCCCTCTGTTCCACTCGTTTTTTGTGCCTTTCTGCCCTCTGTTCCACTCGTTTTTTGTGCCCTTCTGCCCTCTGTGCCACTCGTTTTTCCTCGTTTTTCTGTGCCCTTCTGCGCCACTCGTTGTTTTCCCTTTTGTGACCCTTTTGCCCACTGTCCCACTCGTTTCCCCACCGCTGTGCCTCCTGTGGACCCCTTCCAACACTACATATTCACCAAAGGATTGTGTGTGGGGCTCGGTGTGTGTCTCGGTGTGTGTCTCGGTGTGTGTCTCTGTGTGTGTGTGTGTGTGTGTGTGTGCGTGTGTGTGTGTGTGTGTATAGATGCAATAGGTCTCGCCTTTGCGAGAGCTAAAGCTATTGGCATTGTAAATGACTATGCCATTTATTTATCTGTTTTCAAAACCAACCCATAAATAAAAACGTTTGTCATTTACAATACCAATAGCTCCAACTTATGCAAAAGGGGAGACCATTGCATTGTAAATGCTTGTGTCCCTTTGCAGGCAAGTATTCCTCCGAGACCTAAAAACAAAGGTGGTATAAACTACAAATAAATGTATTTTTTTAACATCTCTATGTATAATTTTGTATAAACATTACACATTTCCACAACATATGGGTCTACATTTTGTATACTTAGAAATACAATGTTGCACTTGTTCGTCCTCAGGAAGAGAAGTTTAAAGACCAACCCATTCCTCAAAAAAATTCTATTTATTTGGGTGAACACCGTACATTCTAGGACATTTAGCCTGAGTAGCCTTTTATACCATTCTAGTTAGACGTTTGTGTTCTGTTGAGTAATGAATGCTGTGTGGGTCTGGTCTATACCCTTTTCTGTTATGTCTCATCATCGCCGTTCTCGTGTAATCTGTTGGTGCTTTTTCTGCCACCTAAGATTCAGTACCATCTCCCCCAAGTATGCACTCTCTTCTCTCCTGGTGACCTTAAAATGAGATTCTTCTTCCAGGGTCCATTCCAATAGATATTTTCACAGGATGCACCCAGCACCATTCACAAGACAGTAACATTTTAACTCAGCTTCCACTTTTTGGGCTTCGAAATTACACTGAATAGGTTTGACTGAGACCCCAAGGATGTTGATTGCTAATGAACGCCTAGAGATAAGAGCCTGGTTGTAGATCTCAGAACCAGATACAAGGATACCCTCAAACGGAGGAAACTGGAACTCCAACAGGAGGCGTGGGATAATTTGTCCCTGGCTGCTGAATCTAATAATAGTACCCTATTTTGGAAAACAGTTAATTCCCCTTTTCTCAAAGATGATATAATCCCTGAATTAACCTCTAATGTTATGAAGGAAGAGTGGGTTTCCCATTTCTCTAAAATCTTTGAGTCTGATACTGTATCTAGGGATTCTGGGGATAGGTGGCCGTATATGCCATTGAATATCACCATCCAAGAGGTTTTAGATAGCATAAGGGCCAGTAAAGGAGGAAAAGCCCAGGGTCCAGATGGCGTCCCAATCGATGTTTACAAACTGGTCCCTGAAGTCTGGGGGCCTTTGCTAACTAATATCTTTAATGCAGCAGCCCGTAATGAGGTGCCCTCTACTTGGGAAGAATCCATCCTAATACCAATATTTAAGAAAGGAAATCGAGGGGACGTTAAGAACTATCGTCCAATCTCCTTGTTGGATTCTTCCGTAAAAGTAATGAGTAGAGTGCTTCTAGTAAGGGTGGAAGAATGGGCGGAGGATAATGGCATTCTAGCAGAGAGCCAGTTTGGGTTCAGGAAGGGCCGTGGTACGATTGAGCAGTGTCTAAATTTAGACCTGCTCATCGGTAAATATACCCTGGCAAAGACCGGCACTATTTATCTCTGCTTTGCGGATTTGAGTAGTGCCTTCGACCTGGTGGACCATGGCATTCTCTGGGCAAAGCTTATTGAAATTGGGGCACCCGAGGGCATTGTGTTCTTCTTAGCACGTCTTTATGCCAAACTACGTGCTTGTGTCCGTTACGGTTCTAACGGGGAATGTACCACTAACTTTGAAATTGGACGTGGAATTAGGCAGGGATGTGTGTTGGCGCCACTGCTCTTTACACTTTTTATTAATGAGATTGACCTTTTCCTTAAATCCTTGGCAGTGGACGCCCCCAAAATTAATAAGGACCCAGTCCCTGTGTTATTATACGCGGATGACGCGGTCCTAATCTCACGTACCCCAAATGGCCTTCAGCGATTGATGGACGGCTTTTCTCAATTTATCACAAGTAGAAAGTTAGTGATAAACAAATCTAAAACCTATGTTATGGTATGTGGGCGTAGGAACAGAAAGACACAGTCTTCCTTTTTTATAGAGGGACAGAAGGTTCAGGCTGTTGATAATTTCTCATACTTGGGGGTCACTTTTTCAAATAAAAATATTTGGGTTAATGAACATAAGAATGTCAGGGCCAAGATGGCGAGGAGTGCTCATGGAATTTTTTCCATGGCCACGAAACTTGGAGACAGGCGGGTTCATGATATGCTTAAAATTTTTCAGTCCTGCTGTGTTCCGATTGCCTTATACGGAGCTGGCATTTGGGGCTATGCCCCGGCGGGATCTCTTCAGGTCGAGGAGAATCTTTTTCTGAAGAGACTTTTGTGTTTGCCAAGCTCTGTTTCCAATGTTCTAGTGCATAATGAACTGGGTATTCACCATCTTGCCGATCTGATCTTCCTTAGGCCTCTGTTGCTATGGCGTTCCATCTGGATAAAAGAAGAGACCTCATTATGTAGAGCTACCATTTCTGACTGCCTCTCTTTGGACCATCATCTAAGGATCCCATGGTTAAAGTATATCGTGTATAATTTTCGTGAGATCTTTAACATCAATATCATGGTGGATCATTGTGGGGCCAATGAGATGTCTAAAGCAGAACTTAAGCACTGCTTTTTACAACAGCTCTCCACTAGGAGGCTACAAAATAGTTTGGAACTTTCATCTTGTGTTCTTTATTACGATCTAAATGAATCTGTAGGTCTCCAACCGTATCTGTCACAAGTGAGCTGGAAGTCACATCGGTTTGTGTTGGCCAGATTTAGAACCGGAGTAGTCCACAACCTTGTTGCTTTCCCTTCTCAGTACCTACATCCTGTTGGCCCCTGTCCATGTGACAATACTACCCCCCAAAGTACTCTGCACTTTCTTTTGCTTTGTCAGCTGTACAAACATCTGCGGATTGCTTACCTGAAACCCTTGTTTGTAAAATTTGGAGTTAGATCAATACATGACTGTATGAGCTTGTTTTTTAATTTACATCATCCTGATGTTTGTTTTCATACAGCTACCTTTCTTCTTAAATCAATTAATGCAAGGAAAAGTATGCTTTTTTAACTTTTTAATATGTTGTATATCCTGCCCATGACTGTTGTTTCATATTTTATGCTGTGCTTTTATGGTCTTGTCAATTGTACCGAATAAAGCCTTATGAAATGAAATGAAATGAAATGAATGCAATCTGTCCACCAACCTCCACCAATATTCTCTAGTCACACCATAGGACCGCAGCATACATACACAAGCATTTGCAATGTCATTAACAATGCCAATAGCTCAAACTCACGTAAATGCGAGACCTTTTGCATTGCAAATGCTTGTTGTCTTTGTATTTACGTTGGTAATTGTTTTTGTTAGTTTTATATTGAGCACAATGCTTTAACACTTTGTGTATTGCAGAATTGATAGTTGATATCATCCTCTGCTTTGAAACGAAATTGAAACTTGAAATGGATCACTTAATAAATGTAAGAAGGTAACACAATGTTATCATATCAGAGAGGTAGGCTTCACAGTAAAGAAAAACGAATTAAGGAGTTTTTCACTACCAGGGCATGTAAAACTTGAAATTCATTTGCAACCTTTTAAATACACTGCACCCTGCCCTACGTGCTGTTTAGGGCCTTTCCTAGGGGTGATTTATTTGGATTAAAAAAGGGAGGTTAAGGTTTGGTAAGATGTTTATTTTGTCAGGTTGAAATGACACACACACGATGCAAAGGCAGAACTGAGACATGTATGAAAGGCTACCTAAATGGGTTGCACAATAAGTGCTACAGGTCCACTAGTCGCATTTAATATACAGGCCTTGGCTAATGTAGTACCACTTTACTAAGGACTTAGAAGTAAATTAAATGTGACAAATGGGTGTAAGCACATTTTACTATATTTAAAGGAGAGAACAGAACCCCTTTAGCACTGGTTAGCAGTGGTAAAGTGTAAAGGGTCATAAAAGTCAACACAAAGGGCGTCTGAAAATGAGAGGGCTAAGGTTTGGGGATGACCCTGCAAAGAGGGCCAAGTCCAACAATGGGTATGTATGTTCTTGATGCTGGCACTTCTTAGATGGTGTGCCCTGTGACTCTGGTACAGGCATCATCAATGGATGTGCCGCTGGATCCTGCACTTCTTGAATGGATGTGCCTCTGGCTCCTGCACTTCTTGAATGGATGTGCCTCTGGCTCCTGCACTTCTTGAATGGATGTGCCTCTGGATCCTGCACATCTAGAATGGATGTGCCTCTGGATCCTGCACATCTAGAATGGATGTGCCTCTGGATCCTGCACTTCTAGAATGGATGTGTCTCTGGACCTTGCACTGCTTGAATGGATGTGTCTCTGGACCTTGCACTTCTTGAATGGATGTGTCTCTGGACCTTGCACTTCTTGAATGGATGTGTCTCTGGACCTTGCACTTCTTGAATGGATGTGTATCCGGATCTTACACTTCTTGAATGGATGTGCCTCTGGGTCTTGCACTTCTTAAATGGATGTGCCTCTGAATCGTTCACTTCCTGAATGGATGTGTCTCTGGATCCTGTGCTTCTTAAATGGATGTGCCTCTGAATCTTTCACTTCCTGAATGGATGTGCCTCTGGATCCTGCATTTCTTGAATGGATGTCCCTCTGGGTCTTGCCCTTCTTGAATAGATGAGCCTCTGGATCTTGCACTTTTTGAATGGATGTGCCACTGGATCCTGCACTTCTTGAATGGATGTGCCTCTAGATCCTGCACTTCTTGAATGGATGTGCCTCTAGATCCTGCACTTCTTGAATGGATGTACCTCAGGATCTTGCACTTCTTGAATCGATGTGCCTCTGGATCCTGCACTTCCTGAGTGGATGTGCCTCTGGATCTTGCACTTCCTGAATGGATGTGCCTCTGGATCTTGCACTTTTTGAATGGCTGTGCCACTGGATCCTGCACTTCTTGAATGGATGTACCTCTGGATCCTGCACTTCTTGAATGGATGTGCCTTTGGATCTTGCACTTCTGTAATGGATGTGTCGCTGGATCCTGCACTTCCTGAATGGATGTGCTTCTGGATCCTGCACTTTTTGAATGGTTGTGCCTCTGGAATTGCAAGTCTTGAATAGATGTGCCTCTGGATCCTGCACTTCTTGAATGGATGTGTCTCTGGATCCTGCACTTCTTGAATGAATGTGCCTTTGGATCTTGCACTTCTGTAATGGGTGTGTCGCTGGATCCTGCACTTCCTGAATGGATGTGCTTCTGGATCCTGCACTTTTTGAATGGTTGTGCCTCTGGAATTGGAAGTCTTGAATAGATGTGCCTATGTCTCTTGCACTTCTTGAATGGATGTGTCTCTGGACCTTGCACTTCTTGAATGGATGTGCCTCTGAATCCTGCACTTCCTGAAAGGATGTGTTTCCGCATCTTACACTTCTTGAATGGCTGCACATCTGGATCCGGCACTTCTTGAATGGATGTGCCTCTCAATCCTGCACTTCCTGAATGGATTGCCTCTGGCACAAGCGCTTCATAAATGGATGTATCCTGACTACTGGTGCTTCATGTTTGAATGCCCCACTGTGCCTAAAAAATTCACGGAGTGACATTCCCCTGTTACTGGCACTTCATAAGTTTAAGAACTCCATTTATAGATGTACCCCCAGATACTGACATGGAATCTATTGGTGTGTCCCGACACTGACATTCTATCTGTGGATGTGCCCCTGGCATTTTATAGATGGTGAACCTTTAGTGCTGGCGCTTGACGGATGGGCTACCTTTGGCATGTCAGGGATGTACCCCTGGCACCGACTATTTCACTGGTTATTCACAGCTGAATATCCGCCCTGACAATGTCACTCCTCCATCTATTAACGTACCCCTCCTTCGCTCAGTCTCTTCGTGGGTGAATGCACCCCTAACACTCCCACTCCATCTGTGGAGGTGTCCCTGGCACTGACATTCCGACATCTCAAAGGTGACGACTGTGTCTTTCACTTGTAATTAACATGAAGTTGACGCTTTGGGGTGCCTGGTGCACCAGGAGTTTGTGTATTTACTGTGAGATGTTCCGCTCCCACGTGCCCGAGCCCTGGTTGAGCTCTGACTGACAAGTGGCTGACTCTGCCCCTGTGCTGCAGGCCCTGGAGAGGAAGGAATCCGATCTCCCTAGAGGCCAGGTGGGCTTCTGTCAGCAGAAGCCCCGCGCCCGCTCAGAAAGATGCACTTTGTCTTCGGCTCCAAGAGCAGCAGAGTGGAGGCGACAACTGTCCCACGGAGCGGATACCTTTCTTACCACCCGGACTCCTGGTCTCGGTGGGCCACAGCGATCTGCAAATAGAAGCAGTGCTAAAGGGGCCACTCGGTATTCCGGGGGCTCGCTCCGCGCCGTGCCAGGGCGCATTCCACGTGAAGCCCCAGGCCTGGCGGCTGTAGGGTCTAATCCGCCATCGTTCGCTGGACACCCTACGGTTCATGTCACTGTCACCGGGAGATTAACTCAGTAAAAATAATGTCTTCTTCCTTCGCCACTGTCCCCAAGGCTTGGATCAGCCAGGCCCAGAACGACGGGGATCAGGGGGCCCACGGCCTCTTTGACACCAGAGAGCATTAATGGTTTCATTAACAAGATCTCTCAGCAGGTGCCACTTTGTCATGCACTCAGGCTGACGGGCGCGAAAATGCAGCCGTTAGAGAGGCTTTGACTGACAGGAGCAATCGGCATGGCTGGAGAGCTCGCTGTCCTCCCAGGCTGAAAACCTTTCGCCCTAACAGATGAAGTGAAGTTAGTCACAGTGCAGCTTTCAGATTCACATGATGGGGCACTGATGCTGCCCTGACTAAAGCAACATGGCCCAGCAGTAGCTCTTGCATTGCTATGGCCTTGGGGATTTGACTCCTTAAAGGAAGGATGAACGGGGCTCTAGCATGGAGGTGGAAACCTGGCAGTGCTTAATTTCAGCCGGTGGTTTCCGGTGCTTGGCAGGGCTCATAATTGTTAACACCAGCACTTATAACAGCCTGTCACACGATGGAGCTGTCTCTCTAATTTAGAGATGAGCACAACAATAGTTGTTTATCAATTTAATGTACATTAAACGGAATAATACCTGCCACTCAAGCCATTAATATAGCTTCAGGAGCCTGAAATAGCCTGATACATCATACTTGGAGTGTAATGGCGCAGTCATTGGTAGCACTGGTAGGTAGTGGTGACGTGGACACTGGCACTTTTTTTTTTTTTTACAAATTAAGCACTGACTGAGACCCCACCATGTTTGCTGCAATCACGTTCACCCCTTCAGGGAAGGAATGCCAAAGGCCTGCGTAGCCCTGCATGTAAAAGGCTGGCTTACACAGAGCCAAGTGAGCTGGAGGTGTGGCCCTCTAGGACATTGCAGGGACATGGCCTGAATCTCCCAGGATGGCTTTGATTCCACTACTGAGCCTCTCTCCTAGGACAGCCTCCCTTCTGGGACAGCGTCCATGTGGTTTAGCAGTATTTTGTTATGGAGCCTTTGTCCACACTACAGAAAGATGTTGAGTGTTTACAATGATGGACTTGGCAGCCTTGCAGAAATCAAACCACAGGTAAGCTCTAAATGGGACGGTAATCACAACAATTAGAATATTGAATGGAAGATCAAAGGAAGGCCAATGTTAACGGCAATGCGATTTGTTTAGATAGTGAGGTCTGCTATAACCCAGCAAAGAACATCACAGGGTTATTTATTTATTTGTATAGCGCAACTAATACCCTAGGCCATCTAGGCACTTGGCATCAAACCATATGATAACACTGCGATAACACTGAGAAACTTGAGTCCAAGAGAAACTATAAGGTAAATAAACAAGTCTTTAGACCTGGTTAAGTGACCAATCACTAGATTAAATCACTGTCAAGGGACCTGGTATTTATAGGCCCACCTGGAAGGTGTAATGGGGCCCAGGAGTAGGTCAGAGATGTGACGTCTACTCGGCAAACGGCTCCTGTGAAAGGCAGCATTCAGCTGGCTTAATTACCTGTTAGTTGTTTCATATGTTGCCAAAGGGCATAGGATTAGGCTCTCAATGGAAGGGATTAATACTGATTTTTCAAATAGCTTGTGTAGAGCAATTGAGATTTTGGAGGGGTGGTCAATTTCGACCATTACAGTAAATGCAACTGGCAAAGAGCGTGCTGGAAGGCTTTGTATCAAATGCAACTGTCACTCGGCCCATCTCATGTCATAAGCTTCAGAGGAGACAACCACTGAAGACAAATGTCTATGTAAGCACTGTCAACAAGGTAGAGAGTTTAGGGCCTGCCTCTTCAACAGGACACCCCAAGAAACCCTTTTTCCAGGCAGCCACACTGAAGCACAGGTTTGGCACTTCTACAATGACACAAGCAGGTAATACTTTATACCGTCCCTTGTAAAATGATCATCTAAAAGACACAGGTAGGTCCTGGTATCCTGCCACTTTATAATGGCACTCATACTCCTTGGCCAGGTCAATGTTCTAAAGCCCTGGCGACTTCTGGGCTGTGACATCAGATTCATTGGCAAGCAGGTACCTTTAAACAGAAAGCAGTGCTCAACTGTGGCTTCCTGCTCCATACTGTGGAGACACCAAACAAGCCAATGACCGGCTAATCAGTGCCAATCCCTCCCAGTGATCGTCCATAGTCCTTGATGCCACTTATTCATGCACTAGAAGTTATACCAATAGGTCTTGAGTTCTAGAGAAGTCCTGCTCCCTACAGATGAATGCGCATGCTCCAACCAATAGACTCTTCTCTGCTGGGCTCTCGCAATCAGCAGATGTCTTGAGAGGTGATCAGGACTCATGCTCCGACCGATAGACTAAACTCCGCTGGGCTCTCGCTATCAGCAGGAGTCTTGAGAGGTGATCAGGACTCATGCTCCCACCGATAGACTAAACTCCGCTGGGCTCTCGCTATCAGCAGGAGTCTTGAGAGGTGAGTGGGACTCATGCTCCCACCGATAGACTATCCTCCACTGGGCTCTCGCTATCAGCAGGAGTCTTGAGAGGTGAGTGGGACTCATGCTCCCACCGATAGACTATCCTCCACTGGGCTCTCGCTATCAGCAGATGTCTTGAGAGGTGAGCGGAATTCATGCTCCCACCGATAGACTAAACTCCGCTGGGCTCTCACTATCTATCACGAGGTGTCTTGAGAGGTGAGCAGGACTCAAGCTCCTACCGACAGACTATCCTCAGCTGGGCTCTCGCTATCAGCAGGAGTCTTGAGAGGTGAGCGGGACTCATGCTCCCACCGATAGACTATCCTCTGCTGGGCTCTCACTATCAGCAGGAGTCTTGAGAGGTGAGTGGGACTCATGCTCACACCAATAGACTATCCTTTGGTAGGCTCTCACTATCAGCAGGTGTCTTGAGAGGAGAGCGAGACTTCTGCTCCCACAAACAGACTATCCCCACTGGGCTCTCGCTATCAGCAGGTGTCTTGATAGATGAGTGGGACTTGTGCTCAACCAATAGACTATCCCACCCGGTTCTCTCACTATCAGCAGGTGTCTTGAGAGGTGAGCGGAACTCATGCTCCCACCAATAGACTATCCTCCGCTGGGCTCTTGCTATCAGTAGGGGTCTTGAGACGTGAGCGGGACTCTTGCTCCCACCGATAGATTATCCTTGTTAGACCTGTCAGCCCTTTGGGTGGTCCCTCCTCATCATTATTTATTTTGTCCCACTTTTGCCTCAAACCCTGTTTGAATTTTTCCTTTTTGGGAACCACCAGACTTTTTCGTGTTGCTGCAGATTCAGGGAGCCATTTTAGCTACCCCTGAAACTTCTGTCTGAGGGCCTGGAGCACAAAATGGTGGCCACCTGTGACATCACCAGCATCCACTGGAACCTGCTAGCACCTTCCAGAACATTCCAGAACCCTGTGACAGTTGGAGGCGGTTTAGAATGTTGGGAAGCTAAGAGAGAGAGTTGGCAGTTGGAGATGGCAGTTGGCACCTGACTGGTGAAGAGTGAGCAGCACAAACTTGAAGGAGGAAGGAGTGAAGCAGCAGGGGTGGAAACTTGTGCCTGGAGTGGGGTCCATAAACCCACCCTTGATACTAGTCCCTACTGACGGAGCCCAGACTAGAGCCCTGTGTGGGAAGAAGTCAGAAAAACCATCCTAAGGACCTGGACAGCAGGAACAGGCCTTAGAAACAGAGAACAGCAAGATCCTGACCTGGAAGCTGGTTTCCCTGAAGTCCGACGTCGAGTAGCCTAAGACCTGGAGCCCGAGGTGGAGAAGCGGCACTGACTGGAAAAGCAGACGTCGTACCCGGAGCCGCCAGAGGTCGAGAGAGGGCGCCGTCAGAGGTCGTGAGGAATATCAGAGGTCGAGGAGGAAGTCACCCGAGGTCGAGTGAGCGGCGTCATCGGAGGAGTGAAGTCCGCCCTCCGGAGTCGTCGGAGACCGAGGTGAAGGGTAACGGAGGTCGGGAGTGAGGATCGCACTCCGGAGTCGCCGGAACCTGTGAGAATCGTGCCGGAGGTCGGGAGTGGAGGTCGCACTCCGGAGTCGCCGGAAACCTGTGAGGACCACCGGAGGTCGGGAGTGAGGATCGCACTCCGGAGCCGCCGGAAGTCGACATCGAGGCAAGGCCGGCCGACGTCATCGAAGCCGAGGTCGCCATCGGACCGGAGCCGCCCGAAGTCGACATCGAGTAAGACTGCCCGACGCCATCGAATCGGAGGCCGAGATCGAACCGAGGCCGCTGACGTCGAGACCGGAGCCGCCGCCGGCGTCGTCAAAGAACTGACATTGTGCCGAGGCCGCCGACATCGAGCTGGAACCGCCTCACGGCATCGACCCGACTCCAGCGGCGTCGGAGCATCAGAAAAAGGGCAGTAAGTGGAGTAGAGGGCGCCTAAGGCCCTGTGGAGACCTGAGAGACTGCTCTAAGGGGCTAGGGAGGTGCTGGAACCAACCTGACTGTGCCAGGGGTGAACGGGGACTAATCTAGAGAAGTTGTGTGGAGAGAGAGAGCCAGGTCTCTGGTATTTCCCCCCCTTTATCTACCTCAGTTAGGCCTCAGCCTTGACCAAGCCAGGGAGTAGATACCCCCAAGCCTTCCACATCCCCACAAGCTGTGCCTGGGCCAAATCAGCCCTTAGGAATTCAAAAGTGATCTGATTCCATGAGTGTCACTGTCAGCTTTTAAGTATTTATTAGGGGCATTGTATTTATTGTATTTAACCTATTTATTGTTCCACTGTATTTATTGGTCCACAGTATTTATTGATGCACAATATCTATTGGTTACAGTATTTATTGCCTCAGAATATTTAATTGCCTGTCTGTATTGCACTTTTATTTATGCCTTCAGTATTTATGATCACCCCATATTTATTGAATCATTAAGCCAGTATTTATTTGACCTGCACTTTCTAAAAAGTTTGTATATTGTGATTGTTATTTATTTTCTCCAATCAGCAACTAAGAGAAAAAAGAAGATAAAGAAAGATATTTTCATAATTTTTACGGTGTAGAGTCGTTTTTGGAACGGATGCACGCATGGTTATTGTTTGGGTATGTTGTATGCTTAGCACGGAGCCTGATTCCTGACCACTCGAGCCAAGCTACCACAGTGTGTCCGGAAGACCACCACCACCCCTTCTAGTGTGGGAGTGGTTTTCCAACATAAATTGGTGTTCAGTGGTGGGATAGAGCTGTGCCTACGCATACTCAACAATAACTGTGGGTAGTCCATAGGCCTACACCGGGAGTTTTCTCAAAGCGGCCTTCCTAATTGTGGGTTTTTGTTTTTTCCAAATTTACTCTGGTGGTGGGAGGAGGTATTATTAAAGGTACCCCCCTGCATAGTTACTGCACAAAACCTGTCCTCTAACCTGAGTGGGCGAGATGGAATTTGTACTAGAAAATCTAGAAACGTACACTGTGGCCCAACTCAGGGAGTTTTGCCAGCGGGAAGGGGTGTACTGTCCCCCAGGAGCAAAGAAGGGTGCACTCCAAACCAGCTTAAGGGCTTGGGGGGAGGCACGCCGAGAAAGCAAGGCTGAGGAGGAGGACAGGGATAGAGAGCCTGACACCGAGGGGGCTGAGATGTACCAACCTGAGGTGGGGAACCTGTCAGCAGGGCCCAGAACCATTTCTAGGAAGGGCAGCAGTGCCTCTAGCGGTGGCTTGTCTGAGGTGGAGTTAACAGACCGGAGGGAGAAAAGACAGCTCACATGGGACTTAGCAAGGCTGGAAAAGGAGAAGGAGGAGCAGAGGATGGCCCATGAATTACGACTGAAAGAAATAGATCTTCAGATCTTGAGAATCGGGGCACAACCTGTTCCTAATGGTGGCAGCCAAACCCAAGGGATCACCAGGGAACCTAAACCATACCTGCCAAAGGACATAGTAGCTAGCTATGGAGTGGGCGACGACATCGCCAAGTGGCTAGCGGCCTATGAGGTCTCGTTGAGGGCCCATGGGGTTCCAGAGAAGTACTGGGGAGGGGGATTGTACAAGTACATGCCTCCAGCTGGTAGGGATGCTTTATTGGCCCTCGAGGAGGATGAGCAGACCCACTACCCCACCATGAAACTGGCGCTCATCAGAAAGTTTGGACTAACACCTGAAAAGTACAGACAGAAGTTCAGGGGTAGTCACAAACTGGGCACGCAGAATTGGGTGGACTTCCTGGACTATGCAAAGAAGGCACTTGAAGGTTGGATTCAGGGCAGTGAAGTGAGGAACTACGAGGGGTTGTTTGACCTAGTACTGAAGGAACACCTGCTCGAGAAATGTTTCCCTGAACTGCGGCAACACCTGGTGGATAGCAAGCTGACCAGTCCCCGGAAGCTTGCTGAGGAGGCGGACATTTGGGCTAGTACCCGGGTGTCCACAAGGGGGACTGGAGGGGATACTCAAAAGGCCGGACAGGGCGCCCCCCAGAAGAAAGAGGGAGGGGAAAAGAAAAAGGAGTTCTCCAAAGGCCCCCAAAATAACTTCCAAGGGAAGGGAGCAGGATTCACCCCTAAGGCTAACCCACCCAGAAACCCTAATCCTGGCCAGAGTCAGCAGCCAAGGGTTGTCCATTGCTATGAGTGCGGTGGCGTTGGACACTATAAAGGAGATCCGAAGTGCTTGAAACGACCACCCCCTCCCACTGGAGGAAAGACCCCCGGAGTAGCTAGTGTAGTGCTCGGGGAGGAGATGCCCTTAACTAAGGGAAGGGAGTGGGCGGGTGTCACTTTAGTGTCCCTGGGAGAACGGGAGATGGTTCCTAAGATCCAGGTGCCCGCAAATACCGCAAAGTATGGGCAATGGGTCACCATCAACGGCCAAAGAGGGGAGGCTCTGAGAGACACAGGAGCCAGTATGACTATGGTGCGTAGCCAACTGGTGTCTCCAGAGCAGGTAATTCCCGATGTACTCCACCCAGCCGCGATGGCTGACGGCAGAACAGGCCACTATCCAGTGGCCGAGGTTCCCTTTGAATGGGGGGGGGTTGCAGGTTCACTTCGAGTTGCCGTAAGCCCTGCCGTGCCAGTCGATTGTCTGCTGGGGAATGACATGGAGCACAACGCTTGGAAGGAGGTGGAATACCGGACTCACACCGAGATGCTGGGTACACCTGACTGGGCCTGTGTTAGCACAAGGTCCGCGACTACCCGAAGAGGGAGTTCATTTCGGCTGGAGCCTGGAACAAAGGCCCAGCCAGCTGCCAGTCAAGGGAAGAACCGAGGACAGGAGGAGCCTGCCTCGGCGTCCCCACCCCGTAGGACGGATAGGCCACCGGAGGTGGTGGACCAGGAGTCTGCGGTGGGGGACGTTACCAACCTGGAGGACCTACCCATCCCGGCCGAGTGGCACGTGGAGGGAGGCCCGTCCAGGGAGGAATTCTGCCAGGGCCAGAGGGAGTGCCCTACCCTTGAGGGGCTGAGGCGACAGGCCGAAGCCCAGGCAGCAGGGAACGTTGAAGGGAACTACAGTGTTTACTGGGAGGACGGCCTCCTCTACAGTGAACCCAAGGCACCCCTGCACGGATCGTCACGAGCCTTGGTAGTTCCTCAACGTTATCGAGCCTTCCTTCTGGAGTTGGCTCACGAGATACCATTGGCAGGACACTTGGGGCAAGACAAGACCTTCGCCCGTCTTGTCCCACACTTTTATTGGCCTCAGATGAAAGTGTCGTCCGATACCTACTGCCGGACATGTGTGTCTTGCCAAGCCAGTGGGAAAACAGGGGTGAAGCTGAAAGCTCCCCTGGAACCACTTCCTGTCGTTAGCACCCCCTTTGAAAGGGTGGGCATCGACATTGTGGGTCCGTTAGATCCACCAACTACAGCTGGTCACAGGTTTATCCTGGTTCTAGTGGATCATGCCACACGGTACCCAGAGGCAATACCTCTGAGGACCATAACAGCACCTGTTGTGGCTAGGGCCCTGATGGGAATCTTTACCCGAGTGGGTTTTCCCAAGGAAGTTGTGTCCGACAGGGGGACCAACTTCATGTCAGCGTATATGCGGGCGATGTGGAAGGAGTGTGGAGTGACATACCGGTTCACCACTCCTTACCACCCCCAGACCAATGGTCTGGTGGAGAGGTTTAACAAAACCTTGAAGGGCATGATCAGAAGTCTGCCTGAAAGCCTGCGGAGGAAATGGGACGTCCTCCTACCCTGTTTACTTTTTTCCTACAGGGAAGTGCCACAGAAGGGAGTGGGCTTCAGCCCCTTCGAGCTTCTGTATGGGCACCCTGTACGTGGACCTCTCAACCTGGTGAGAGACGGATGGGAAAGAACTCCCAGAAAGCTTCCCCAGGATGTGGTGAGCTACATGCTGGCCTTCCGGAGCCAAATGGCTAAGTTGTGGAAGCAAGCTTCTGACAACTTGGAAGCCAGCCAAGCAGTGATGAAGGCGTGGTATGACCACAATGCTCACCCGGTGGAGTTGGAGCCTGGCCAGAAGGTGTGGGTGATCGAACCGGGAGAGCTTAGTGCCCTCCAGGATCGCTGGTCAGGACCCTTTGAGGTGTTGGAGAAGAAGGGTAAGGCTACCTACTTGGTGGACCTGAAGACCCCTCGTCAGCCCCTGCGGGTGCTGCATGCCAACCGCCTCAAACCCCACCACGAGAGGCCCGAAGTCATCTTGATGATGGTGACTGACGGAGGAGAGGACGTGGAAAGCGAGCCTCTCCCTGATCTGTTTGCGTCTCAAGAGAAGGATGGGTCGGTGGAGGGAGTGATTCTCTCCCCATCTCTAACTCCTGAACAGCAGGAGGACTGTCGCCAGGTCCTGGGGCAGTACTCCTCGTTGTTCTCCCTTGTCCCGGGTAGGACTCACCTGTGCGTCCATGACGTGGACACAGGAGACAGCCCACCTGTGAAGTCCAAGATCTACCGGATGTCAGACAAGGTGAAGGCCAGCATTCATAGTGAAGTCACCAAGATGCTGGAGCTAGGAGTGATCGAACCTTCTAGCAGCCCCTGGTCCAGTCCGGTGGTGTTAGTACCAAAAGCTGCACCACCGGGTGCCCAACCAGAACTGAGGTTCTGTGTGGACTATCGGGGACTGAATTCAGTGACCAAAACTGATGCTCATCCGATCCCTAGGGCGGATGAATTGATTGACCGGCTGGGAGCTGCCCAATATCTAAGTACCTTTGACCTTACTTCTGGGTACTGGCAGATCTCTTTGACTGATGGAGCAAGGGAAAGGTCAGCCTTCTCCACGCCCAATGGCCACTACCAGTTCTGTGTGATGCCCTTTGGGCTCAAGAACGCACCTGCCACGTTTCAGCGCCTGGTAAACCAGATCCTCACCGGAATGGAGAGTTTCTCTGCTGCTTATCTGGATGACATAGCCGTCTTCAGTAACAGCTGGGAGGATCACTTGCGTCACCTGCAAGCTGTTCTCCAGGCCCTGAGACAAGCTGGATTGACGATCAAGGCCAGCAAGTGCCAGATCGGGCAGGGGTCGGTAGTGTACCTTGGACACTTGGTGGGTAGGGGAGCGGTGCAACCCCTCCAGGCGAAGATCGAGGCCATCATGGCCTGGGAACCCCCCAAGACACAGACTGAGGTCCGAGCATTTTTGGGCCTCACGGGATACTACCGCCGCTTCGTGAAGGGGTACGGAACCATCGTAGCCCCCCTCACGGAGCTCACGTCCAAGAAACAACCTCGACGGGTAGTCTGGACGGAGGCTTGTCAGCAAGCCTTTGAGAAATTGAAGAAAGCCATGTGCGAGGCCCCGGTCTTAAGGGCCCCAGACTTTTCCAAGGAGTTCATTGTCCAGACAGATGCATCAGAACATGGCATTGGGGCAGTGTTATCGCAGCTCAACGAAGAGGGTCTGGATCAACCCGTGGTCTTCCTATCCCGGAGACTACTTCCCAGGGAACAGAAGTGGAGTGCAATAGAGCGTGAAGCCTTTGCAGTGGTATGGGCTCTGAAGAAGTTGCGGCCATACCTGTTTGGCTCGCACTTCCTAGTTCAGACCGACCACAGACCCCTTCGTTGGCTGATGCAAATGAAGGGGGAGAATCCCAAGTTGTTGAGGTGGTCTATTTCCCTACAGGGGATGGACTTTCAGGTGGAACATCGGCCTGGAGTGGACCACGCCAATGCAGACGGTCTCTCAAGGTATTTCCGCCTTAGTGATGAGAACTCCCAAGGAGTTGGGTAGCTCTCCCCACTTTCAGCTGGGGGGGACGCGTGTTAGACCTGTCAGCCCTTTGGGTGGTCCCTCCTCATCATTATTTATTTTGTCCCACTTTTGCCTCAAACCCTGTTTGAATTTTTCCTTTTTGGGAACCACCAGACTTTTTCGTGTTGCTGCAGATTCAGGGAGCCATTTTAGCTACCCCTGAAACTTCTGTCTGAGGGCCTGGAGCACAAAATGGTGGCCACCTGTGACATCACCAGCATCCACTGGAACCTGCTAGCACCTTCCAGAACATTCCAGAACCCTGTGACAGTTGGAGGCGGTTTAGAATGTTGGGAAGCTAAGAGAGAGAGTTGGCAGTTGGAGATGGCAGTTGGCACCTGACTGGTGAAGAGTGAGCAGCACAAACTTGAAGGAGGAAGGAGTGAAGCAGCAGGGGTGGAAACTTGTGCCTGGAGTGGGGTCCATAAACCCACCCTTGATACTAGTCCCTACTGACGGAGCCCAGACTAGAGCCCTGTGTGGGAAGAAGTCAGAAAAACCATCCTAAGGACCTGGACAGCAGGAACAGGCCTTAGAAACAGAGAACAGCAAGATCCTGACCTGGAAGCTGGTTTCCCTGAAGTCCGACGTCGAGTAGCCTAAGACCTGGAGCCCGAGGTGGAGAAGCGGCACTGACTGGAAAAGCAGACGTCGTACCCGGAGCCGCCAGAGGTCGAGAGAGGGCGCCGTCAGAGGTCGTGAGGAATATCAGAGGTCAAGGAGGAAGTCACCCGAGGTCGAGTGAGCGGCGTCATCGGAGGAGTGAAGTCCGCCCTCCGGAGTCGTCGGAGACCGAGGTGAAGGGTAACGGAGGTCGGGAGTGAGGATCGCACTCCGGAGTCGCCGGAACCTGTGAGAATCGTGCCGGAGGTCGGGAGTGGAGGTCGCACTCCGGAGTCGCCGGAAACCTGTGAGGACCACCGGAGGTCGGGAGTGAGGATCGCACTCCGGAGCCGCCGGAAGTCGACATCGAGGCAAGGCCGGCCGACGTCATCGAAGCCGAGGTCGCCATCGGACCGGAGCCGCCCGAAGTCGACATCGAGTAAGACTGCCCGACGCCATCGAATCGGAGGCCGAGATCGAACCGAGGCCGCTGACGTCGAGACCGGAGCCGCCGCCGGCGTCGTCAAAGAACTGACATTGTGCCGAGGCCGCCGACATCGAGCTGGAACCGCCTCACGGCATCGACCCGACTCCAGCGGCGTCGGAGCATCAGAAAAAGGGCAGTAAGTGGAGTAGAGGGCGCCTAAGGCCCTGTGGAGACCTGAGAGACTGCTCTAAGGGGCTAGGGAGGTGCTGGAACCAACCTGACTGTGCCAGGGGTGAACGGGGACTAATCTAGAGAAGTTGTGTGGAGAGAGAGAGCCAGGTCTCTGGTATTTCCCCCCCTTTATCTACCTCAGTTAGGCCTCAGCCTTGACCAAGCCAGGGAGTAGATACCCCCAAGCCTTCCACATCCCCACAAGCTGTGCCTGGGCCAAATCAGCCCTTAGGAATTCAAAAGTGATCTGATTCCATGAGTGTCACTGTCAGCTTTTAAGTATTTATTAGGGGCATTGTATTTATTGTATTTAACCTATTTATTGTTCCACTGTATTTATTGGTCCACAGTATTTATTGATGCACAATATCTATTGGTTACAGTATTTATTGCCTCAGAATATTTAATTGCCTGTCTGTATTGCACTTTTATTTATGCCTTCAGTATTTATGATCACCCCATATTTATTGAATCATTAAGCCAGTATTTATTTGACCTGCACTTTCTAAAAAGTTTGTATATTGTGATTGTTATTTATTTTCTCCAATCAGCAACTAAGAGAAAAAAGAAGATAAAGAAAGATATTTTCATAATTTTTACGGTGTAGAGTCGTTTTTGGAACGGATGCACGCATGGTTATTGTTTGGGTATGTTGTATGCTTAGCACGGAGCCTGATTCCTGACCACTCGAGCCAAGCTACCACAGTGTGTCCGGAAGACCACCACCACCCCTTCTAGTGTGGGAGTGGTTTTCCAACAATCCTACACTGGGCTCTCACTATCAGCAGGTGTCTTGAGAGGTGAGTGGGGTTCTCGCTCCAACCGATAGACTATCCTCCGCTGGGCTCTCGCTATCAGAAGGTGTCTTGAGAGGTGAGTGGGACTCGTGCTCAACCAATAGACTATCCCACGCTGTGCTCTCACTATCAGTAGGTGTCTTGGGAGGTGGGCGGAGCTCATGCTCCCACCAATAGACTATTCTCTGCTGGGCTCTCGCTATCAGCAGATGTCTTGAGTGGGACTCATGCTCCCACCGATACACTATCCTTCAGTAGGCTCTTGCTATCAGCAGGTGTCTTTAGAGGAGAGCGAGCCTTCTGCTCCCACAAACAGACTATCCTCACTGGGCTCTCGCTATCAGCAGGTGTCTTGAGAGGTGAGTGGAACTCATGCTCCCACCAATAGACTATCCTCCGCTAGGATCTTGCTATCAGTAGGGGTCTTGAGACGTGAGCGGGACTCTTGCTCTCACGATAGACTATCCTCCACTGGGCTCTCGCTATCAGCAGGAGTGTTGAGAGGTGAGAGGGACTCATGCTCCCACCGATAGACTAAACTGTGCTGTGCTCTCGTTATCAGCAGGAGTCTTGAGAGGTGAGTGGGGTTCCCCCTCCCACCGATAGACTATCCTCCGCTGGGCTCTCACTATCAGCAGGAGTCTTGAGAAGTGAGAGGGACTCATGCTCCCACCGATAGACTAAACTCTACTGTGCTCTCGCTATCACCAGGTGTCTTGAGAGGTGAGAGGAACTCATGCTCCCACCAATAGACTGTTCTCTGCTGTGCTCTCACTATCAGCAGGTTCTTAAGAGTTGAGCAAGACTTTGACAAACTGTTATTTCTTCTCTCCTGCCTCAGTGCTGGTTCCATGAAAATGAATAAAACCATCATTATATGTCAATAACGTTAGAACAAGTAGGGTTGTATGACGTTTCACACTTCACACTTCACACAGTTGAACAATTTACTTACCTTCGGTAACACATTATCTGGTAGAGACTCTATCTAGCTGCAGATTTCTTACCTTGGAATTCCCCAGGTGTCAGGCCGAAACTTTTGCTGAGCAATAAGCCTTGCATGCACCGTCGGGTAGCTCCATTTGGCTCCGCGTGACATTGTTGGCGTCGGTAGTGTTGTTTATGATGTCGCAGTACCAATATAGGCGCCACCTCGGCGTGCGGACGTTAGTACTTTTTGTTTTTTCCACACCAGAAGCGCAGAGCCATGAAGTAACTGACGTAGTCGTGTGCAAAACTAGGGCACTGTAAAGGAGAGTAACCCTAGCCCTATAAAATTAGCCCGCAAAGTGGGGAGGCATTGGTGGGGCTGTAAGGAATCTGCAGCTAGATAGAGTCTCTAATAGATAATTCTTTACCGAAGATAAGTACCTTGTTCACTTGATAGAGACTTCTAGCTGCAGATTCCTTACTTTTGAATTTTCTTTTCTTTCCAGATCCAGCCCCATGCCTGGGAAATTCAAAGGTAAGTAATCTGCAGCTAGCAGTCTCTATCAGATTGCAATGTTTGCTGAATACTCAAACCTCCCTAGACTGTTTGCGGAAGCAGCACAAAAAAAAGATATGTTTCTGAGAGAATGTTTTTAAGGAATATAGCCTGCACAATTCCTGCGTATAAATGGAAAGCTTCTTGGATTTTACACACAGAAGCTACGAATGTATCTGTTGTTTTACAGTTGCAGATGTCGTTTAGAGATGAGAACAGATCAGGCAGTCGTTATATCCAAGGTAAAGCCTATAAAAAACCCTATGCAAGTTGAAAGGTGGCCCCAAGTTAACACATATATCTCTGGACCAGCCATATTAACCATCTGAGGTACCTCATAAACAAATAATCTCAACCAGGGTGTTAGTACAGGTGATGGGATGAGCTAGCACAGCATGTCCTTAATAAAACGAGCTGGAAGTGGAAGCTCACAAAACTTTGAACTGCAATATAGACGATATTCATCAATCAGAGAATGATGAATGCTCTGAGTGGACCAGCGTGCCACCAGTGTTATCTTCAAACGAGTAAAAAACACCTGGAATCAACAGACACATGCCTGAAATGAACAGTCACGTGAAATAAGAGAGAAGAATAAGGAGTGCAGGGCAGGAGAACAAGAAATGTAAGTGTACATGAGTAGGAGAGAGTTTGATCAAATTCTCATAACAGATTAAGTGCAAAAAAACCATTGCCTATGAGGGCAGACATAGTACACTAGTATGTAAGCCACCACACTTCTCACGTCTACACAAGTAAGCACAACTCGTGTTAGGCTGTTAATTTTGACAGAGAGATACACACACGTTTGTAAGTGTAAAGTTGCTGGGTTGCATCCTCCGAAAATAGTAAAACTGTAATGTTCAAGAATGTTAGAAAGGGAGAAAACATAATTTAGTTCTTTCATTGCAATACAGAAAATGTCAAAGAAAAACTAAGGCGTGGCTAAATCAAGTCCACGGGATAGAACTGTCATCAGAAGAGAAGAAGAAGAAAGGTTAGTAGGAAGCACTCACTGAAGGCTTCTTTCACTTGATAATGCCTCTGAAGGTACACTGACTTTGTTCCAAAACCGGTCTTTAGGCAGGAATGGGTCTGATGAAAGGAACAGGGAGCCAGGAGCTGCCGCAGGCAGTGGGCATGAGTTGAGACTGGTGAGTGACTGCTGGTGCTTAAGTTGGTATCTCGGTGTGCTTGTTAGTTGTGTCATAAAGGGTCTGGTAGTTAGTGCCTGAACCAGGTGACGAGGAGTCTGCTGAAAAGATAGCACCAGGCACCGGAGCCCATCTGTGCCCGGATGGGGCTAGGCATGTTCTGCAGCCCTTATAGAGCGAATGAGACAAGGCCCTGGGCGTCCCAAGGGTTGGACAGGTCAGGCATATTCCCCAGGACTACACTGTCCCCAATCTGTCGCTCAGTGGCCACTAACAGTAGAGGCAGGTGAGATGGCAGAAGTAACCAGGATCCATCGGCACGCCTGCGGAGCAGTAAGTGTGTGAGGCAAGGAAGGACAGCGGAGTGGAATAAGGCATCACAAACCACAAAGACAGATCAACACCCATCCAGTAGTGGACACTTTCTCGTGTCCGCTTCTTACTGAATGAAGCACATTCCAAACTAACATACATCTGCAAGACATGCAAACAGTTACAATGACACAACATGCTCACACATTCAAGTACACGAACCGATGTCCAGACTGAAAAACATTCAATCAGAAATCTTCAAGAAAACATCCATATAGCTGGACTGATTCAACACTCCCTGTGCGTGCGTACCGCTAATGGAATCAAAGCTTTGGTGCAACTTTTGTTAACTTTCAGATGCACACTCCTCATTGAACCCCATATATGACCAACAGAGAAACCAACACACATCATTCTTCATCATCACAGACAAACTAACCATCCGTAGGACACCGACATCCATAACTCCATTTAATCCAACACATCTGGCAAATGAATTCACATGTGAACGACGTTAGGGCCCTGGAGCATGCACACTCCTCATATAATCTACTTTCCTCTCACAGGGTGGCTACAGTAAAGCCCCTCTGTTGTTCACGTTCAATTATATCTATCCACAAACACTCGTCCACATGTTCACCTGCACCAGTGTTACAAGCAGAAAGTTCTATAAAAGCCCATCACAGAACAATTAGATAAAACCATCCTATTCGTACCTGGAATTTCCTCTGATCTACTTGGTTAAAAGGTAATCAATTCAACACTGTTTGCTTTGCATAAACTTGGAAAAGTCTACAATGTAGAAGAAATCCATTGCTAAGGTGCCAAGACCATCATAACTGGTCCTCAGTCAGTGAAAGTACAGAAAAAACATCGCTAACAGAATTATACCCTTCATGCCTACAGGCCACACTTAACATCTAACCACTCACTAGTTAAAGACGGACAGAGCATATATGAAAAGAGGCATACTACAATTTAAAGAGGTAAACAACTGTAAAACAATGCCAAAGAAGAATTTCAAAGACAGGGCACTTTTACAAAGTATTATTACAAGGATCGTATATGTCAATAAAATAATTGAAATCGAACACTTAAAACACATAGAAAGCACTAAGAATATGTAAGAACACACTGCAAACCAAAATCTTAACATATCTACACACAACAGTGTGACATTACAAACCTTAAACCTAAAAAAAATCACGTTCCCTTAATGAGCCACGGTAAATTGCATAGCACCACAAACCACAACATTTTAAAAACATCCGTTAAAAAAATGATGGTGAGTTGAGATAGCAATGGCACTTTAACTTTTGAATTTCCCAGAATTTAAAGGTTACTTGTTTCAAGTTTTTTATAATTTTGGTTGAAATCTCAACTAAAAACCCAAAATAACGTTCTGGGGAAAGTCTTGCTAAAAGTGAACTAGTATAATTTAGTGATCAACTTAGGTGAGCTTAACAGGCCACCCAGTATATTACATTTTTAGAACCCATTGTCGTTAATTGCTAAATTATGATGTATGATGAATTACATTGTTTTCAGCAATATATAAGCAAAATACACTTTTACTTTACAGTATTGGGATTTGACAGCTTTTGTTTACCTCACCCCATTTGGAAAGGCTTCTTTCGCCCATGGAATTTGTTTATATGATTGAGTATGGGATGGCTTAATACTTTCTAGCCTCCCAAACTAAGATCCAAAACAGGCATCGAGCTACCAAAGGATTTGGCCACTATAAAGTAAGGAGAACTGAACCTCTCAGTTCATTTAATTAGACCACTTTGAAGTTCAGAATTAAAAATCTTCAAACTTCACTAAGAAGTTCTGGTTGATACTCATTGGCCTCCTAGCATTGGCTTGGTACGGTACTGGGACAATGGTACAAAAATATCACTATTGATTTGTGATAGAAACTCGTGCATTCTGGAAACTGCCCCTCTACATCCCCTCTCCCCCTTGCCCAAAATTGATACAACCATACTTGAGGGTCTCTGTGCAGCAATGTTTGAGGCATCATCCTGTTGGTTGGGCTGATTTCGATCAGAAACCACTCAGCATGAAGTTACCTTATATGACCATTTTGTGGCTCTGGAGGTGCAGTAGCTGCTATTGCTTTTGTTATGCTGAAGGAAGCGTCAGCGTATCTGATTTGGTAGTTTATGCTGGGATGGCATGATGGTCCTTTGGTTAAAGAGATGGACCAAAGTTGAGCTTAAAAGCATATGCTTTTACACAGTGATAACGAGCGAAGAACATTGAAGAATCAATAATTCAGCCCGGAAAGGACATACTGTCTTAGAGTGCAACTGTAAATGTATAGGTGTTCTGTGTCATAATGTCAGTGGAATAGATAATGTTTCAAAATGTCGCTGTATCATTGAAGCAGCAGTCATTCAGATTATTTGTAGAATGGTTGGAATGACCTTGCAATTATGAAATCTCACCAGTTCCTCCCTGTTAAATTGTGATCTATAAAATGGAATGAAAAAGTATTTATCTTTGGTATCTTTCTATTTGATTCCATAAACCCCAATTCCGGAGCGATAGGCTGGATCCCGAAAATCTGAAGCAATTTCAAGTCACCATCCCAGGTGGTACTGCCAAATCTTCGCCTACCTGTCATCCCAAGACTCCACCAAAAGTGACTAGCAGGAGAACATATACAGAGCTCGCACATCAATGACATCTGTTCTTTTGAACTTTACAAGACCCACACAAAAGCACAGGAAACCGAGGATGAAGGTGGACACATCAGCGAAAGGAAAACTAGTCATTCTCAAAAGGAATGGTGGGTGGGTCTGAGGGAGCTACAGTATGCATCAGAAAGACGACTACCATAGGTAAGTACCTTATGCTTCTAAATGATACTCATGTCCTTACATGAACCACTCCCATAGCATCCCAGAACAAGGAGGGCTGGGGATCCGCAAAGGCATACAACAAGAATGACTGAAGCACTGGCCTGTCGCATTAAGTTCCACTTTTTCATCTGACACAAAAAAATGATGCAAATTATGCAGAAGACCATATAGCAGCGATACAAAATGTCTGTATAGGGGAATTCTTAAGAGCACACAGGTGGGTGTTGTAGGCTTAGTGGGATGGATAAGAAGCCCTTTAAGAGCAGACATGCCAGCCAATTCATAGCAGTGTTCCAGGGTCAAGGAAGGCCTCCTGGAAAATATGTGCTTTTTCACTGCCTTTCGTAACTGGGCACACTGAAAACCAATTAACAAGTCGTTTTCCCTCCTAAAAAATCAAATTGTATTCTAGGCACATATTGACTCAAGGCTCTACACAGATCAAGCCTATGAAGGCACTCTTCCTCCTTGGAAGGATGAAGCATCACTACAACTCTGTCTTTTAAAAAAGTAGTGAATGATGATGAAGTCAATGGAGCCTGGAGCTCACTAAAATGTTCAGCTGATGTGATGGCTAGTAAAGAAAAGTAATTTTCCAGGTAAGGATTTTCTGTTCACAGAAATGAATGTGTGCAAAAGATTGCTCCATCAGGAAATTCACAAATAGATTTAGATCCCACTTAGCATCCTAAAAAAGATTTGCAGGAAATCTGTTCTAGAGACCTCTAAGAACTTCTTGAAACACGAGAGCTTGTAAAGGTGCTTTTAGGCCAGCGAGAAGAGGTATGCCGGAATTGTGGTAATCTCCAACACATTTGCACACTCAGTGCACTCAGTGCAACACATTTGCAGCTCAATCAGAAGACTGTTTAACATCTACTCATGGAATTTGAGCTTTGCAAATTTGGTATGAGAAATCCTTCCATTGCTCTGGGGAAGAAGGTCTACTCCCAGCACAGACTGCTAGGGGAGGTATATACTGAGCTGAAGACAGTTGGGATATCAAGGACTCCACGCTTAATGGGAAGCTATCAAGATCACCTGAGCCTTGTGCAGTCTCATCTTCTGAACTCCTCTCCAGAGAATCAAAAAGATAATGCTACCACGAGCAACACAGGAGACACATACTGTTTATGCTCATCACAAAATGGATCAATCTGAAGCTAGCCTCACATGGTGAACATCTAATCTAAGCCAACTACAACTCATGGGTCACTGATTGTACTGCTCATTGAAACTCTTAGTAGAAGAAAAGAGACCCAAAGCTTTTACCATTGCCTTTCGCTGATAGACTAATTAAAATTACGACTCTTCCTTTTCTCTGAAAAGGCTCTGTTCATCAAAGGGTAAGTCCATTCATGGGGACATCCCACAATAAATGTGTAGTCTTCATTCAAGAGTGACAGTGAATTGGCAGTGAAGGGCCATTACTGAGCCCATTAAGCATGACACAGGGTCAACAGTGTTCATGCTCGTCTCTATCAAGTGTTTTGCTGCCTCCATGCCATAACTGCACAGTTCAGTAAGTGTTTGCCTTTCTTTGTTTCAGAAGGTGGGATCCCACCTGGAAAGTTAATTCTAAGAGAGCATGGGAGTAAATGACAAGGAGGGATGTTAGAGTTGACCTTTAAAGTGCCAGGCTGCCAGAGTTATATATCTGTATGCTGATATCTCTTGGATTCCCTAGCTGAGGTTCTCCTGTCCTTGGTCCTGTCAGAGGCAGTCCAAAACTATCAAACATTCTGGTGAGCTATGTGAAGATAAGTGTGGCACATCAGCTGGTGCGGGCTTGTTACTTCGTGAATCACTGCAGGACACAGTTGGATTGGATTGTAGCATATTGAATTTGCTCGCCCTGGCTCACCAAGGCATCACTGAAAGGCAAGAAGGCCTTCCCTCCCTTGGTTGCAGACAAGAATCTAGGTGAACATAGAGGTCTTGCTCTCAATTGAGAAGCAAAAAGGCCTTCCCTCCCATGGTTACAGGCAAGAATCTCAGTGAACATAGAGGTCTGCTCTCAATTGCGTGCATGGTAATAAAGCCTTTTTATTGACTACTAAGAATTGCACTTTCTGTGCAGAGGCTGTTCTCTTTGGACTGGGACATTCAGCTTGTGGGCAAGCGTCTAGGCTGCCAACTAACCGCAAGTTGGCCAAAAGTCTGGAACTGGTGTCCAGGGGAGGTAGAAGATTATCCTGCCTCACTCTCATCATACTCCTTGTGCCAGGTCTGTGACAGCATTTTGAATAGAATCAGAGCTAAAGTAAAGCAAGTCCTCAATGCAGCATGCCAGTGATATCTCTTTCTTGAAGATATGACACAAATTTCACCTTAGTTACTCAAACATCTGCAGTTTGGAGCTTGGTTTGATAATCAGTACATAGACTAGCATCATCAGGGTTGTGGAGGACACTGTGCAATGTGGTGAAGTTGGCCTCAGATGCAGCACACGCTATTTGTATAGGTCAATCATTTGTGATTGTTTCACATACTAAATATAATTTATGCCTATACAACCATGCAAAGGCAACTTCCCTCAGTAATGTACTTTCGCTTGGTATATTTTGGGCCACATAGGGTATTAGAGGGGGGCGAATCCTGTAGTCACCCTTTCATCAAGGGTTTGTGCTCTACTGAGTACCTAAAAACAGTCCTGCAGTCGGTAAGAGTAAATAATCTAGGGATTTTTAATCATGAAGAAAGCCATACAATCTTTTTAGGTGACTCTTTATCGCAGAAACATGTCAGCCTTAGATGTTGGAGTACATTGTGAACTCTAAGGGCATGAATCTGTGTTTTTAAACTTTTCAAAGATACCTTGAATAAAACTTTCTCCAAATAAATAGGGAAAGCCAGCAGGTAATTTTAATTTAAGATCCTGCCGTACCTTCAAAAAGAGAGCTCCGCTAGTCAACAGCGTAGAGCCCACCCAAACACGTTAGATGTCTTGGGTGAGGACCCAAGGATGAAGCATGGCGCTGGTGTGTGAGGGACTTTAAAGAAAATAGGTATCCCCTCCCCATGCAGATTCAAAAGACACTAAAGAGGTTAAGTCATACGAGTTCTCTCTCCAGTGACATTGGTTGTTAAAGCATTGGAAGCTGAGTGGACTCATCAATTTTAATTGCGACTCCCCACTTTTTTATACAAGATTGATTCATGTAGGCTTAAAGCTAGAAGATTTGGGTGATGACATAGTCTTGAAAAATAATGAAAAACTCATAAAAAGCAAAAGAAATAGCGATGAGTAAACCCAGCAGCTCCTGATTCCAAATGTGTGGTGGCACTGATCAAAGCAACTGACAAAACCAGTGATCATGTGCTACATAAATTGTCTGGCACATCATTTCTTCTGTAGACTACTGGAGACGCTGATCAGGACACTAAACCACACCACCTAGGATTGGTGGGTTGAAAAGTTCTGCAGCAGGGAGGATCCATTAGAAAGATTCCATTCTGATATCTGCTATGCTATTGTAGACTTGAAAGCAGCTCACTATGAAGGGCAACTTTATGGGTGCCTTGGTATATGCCCTTCTCCAAAATTACTAATACAGGCGTGATTGCAGTGGGAAGATAAATACTGGATATTAATCAATGTATCAGGAGGGTAACCTTTGAAATTAAAAAGTACCAGGGGAATTGAAAATTCCACAACACATACCCATGGTGAGTCGCCATTTCTTTCCGGACAGTTAATCTGCTTCCAACAGACACAGTACCTGAATGGCATGACCACACATGTCAACGTCGTCACTGTATGCTGCTTCCAGACCTTGAAGATGCTGAGGAAGATCTTCAAATGGCTTTCAAAGAACACTAGAAAAACTGTCACTCATGCCCTAGTTGCTAACAAGTTGGACTACGAGAACACTCTCTATGCCGAGATCGCCAAGCAACATACAAAAAGACCACAAACTATCCATAACTCGGCAGCCATACTTATCTTCAACTTTCCACACAGAACTCGCATCACACCACCCCTCAGGGAGCTCCACTGGGTGTTGATACACAAACATACTAATTTAAAACTCCTCATAGACACATTCAAGGCACTGCACAACTTAGCCCCCAACTTCCTTAACAGTTACCTCTCGTTCCACTAACCACCCAGACACCTCTACTGCGCAGGACTCCTACTCGCACACATCCCACCGGGGCGGCTCCTTCATTAGGGCGGAGGAGCGTCGCTCCACTGCTTTCTCGCAGTGCGAGAAGCAGAAACATAAAATGGTATTTTAAACACCATATTATGTTTCTGCTTCTCGCACTGCGAGAAAGCAGAAGGCAGGGATGCCTGGTTGGGGGCAGGCGGGAGGGTATGCCTGGTTGGGGGCGGGCGGGTGGGTGCGTCAGGGAGGAGAGGCTTGCCCACTGTTGTGGGCCCTGACTGTTTGGTCGACCAATCCAGTCATGCACACTCTACATTATCTCTATGTAGGCTGCATGCAGCCTACATAGAGAAAATGGCCTCCATACAGGCGCCCAGCTGGGCGCTGTCCACACCAATCACAAAGCTGCCATTGCAGTGTTGTGATTGGTTTACGGGAGGGGAGGGAGCATGCCTGTTCCTGTTCAGGAGCAGGAAAACTCCAAACACAGGACCCGGCCCAGGAGCAGTGGCGGCGCAGGACACGGTCAGGTAAGTTTTTTTCTTTTTCTTTTAACCCCTCCCCCCAGCGCGAACCCCTACACAACCCCCTACAACCACCCCTCCACCCGCGAGTATTCCGAGCCGTGACTGCATCTCACGCATTAACAGGACCAGATCAGGAGGATGAGCATTCTCTTACATCACTCCTCCAACTCCACATAAGAGCCTCATCCGCAGTTCTGGAATTAGTCAAGAAACTGAAGACCATGCATTTCAATTAACCAACCTACCATAGGCAGGGCTAGGCACACACACCTACTCCATATCAGGAAACCCTCACGGGAGAAAGTATGCTTTACAAATACACATAACATAACTGATCCTCAGGGTTACAGCAGTCGCAGGCCCGTAAGACCCGCATTTGTGGCATGGAGGTGGCTGAACCCAGGGAGCCGGGTGTATCGCTCCCCTACGCTTGACTGAAGCCGGGAGAGGATTCTGATATCGCACTGGCCCCTTGTTGCAGACGTTCGGGACACGGCTGGGGTGCTGCCTGCTAGACCTTCCTCCCCCCTCATGAGCACGAACGGGGGGTGTTGCCTGAGCCACGAGGCCTGGGGATAGGACACACTGGAAGGATGCTGGAGGGACCTGGTTGCCCCTCTGGGGTCTGCTGTGAACTGTGTGTCCGAGCCGAGCCCGAAGGTGAAGCAGAATCCTGTGCCAGCAGGGAATTCTCATTTGGTTGTATCGTGGGCTGACTTCCACCCCCCTGGAAGCACATCAACTTGGCGCTCTGCGACTCCTGGCCATAGCGGCACTCGGACATGGCTGACGATACAGAGGCCACCCAGCTAAAGGAGGGGAATGGAGGAGCAATAATGGTGTCAGCCAAAGTAAAGAAGGACCGTTTGGTCTGCGATCTGTTCTTGAAAAGCACTGGAGAATCCCAAGTGGAGAAGGCGAAACTGCACGGCAGAGGTGAAGGTGCTGATTGGGCAGTGACCCGAGAATTCCTAGAGGCCTTTTTTGCCTCCCTACGAGAAGACCTCCAAGGAGTGAAAGCGGACCTGCAGTTGGAGATTCGAGAGGTGTGCCGGGATGTTGATTCCGTCGGGGGCGAGTGGTGGCCCTTGAGAAAGGAACCGTAGCCAGGGACGAAGAAATTGCAGTGCTCCAACAGGAAGTAAAATCAACAGATCGATCTGCAGGCTCACGCAGAGGATCTATAGAACAGGTCCAGGTGGAACAATATCCGCATACAGGGGTTCCTACCAACACGGATGGCTCAGATCTTGAGAGCTACGTTTAGCTCTATTTAGCGCTGTCTTAGAAACATCTGCTGAGACCAATGCGGAGGTGTCATCGGGTGGGTCCCCACCGTCAGCCCACTCACTCTCCAGCAGATATCCTAGTCTGTGTGCACAACTTCAAGGTAAAAGAAGCTAAACTCAAGGCAGCCCAAGATCCTGAAGATCTGCAATTCAGGGATCATACGCCGCAATTCTTCCAGGACCTGGCCACCAGCACCCTGCAGAAGAGAAGAGACTTTTGGCCGGTACTAATCACTTGTGTTCTGCAGGCATCGCCTATTTTGCCTTGTATTCCGCTTTGAGGGCAAACAACATTAACTACGATCCTTATCTGGAGCGTATAAGTTGCTTGAAAGAGATTAGTGACCAGGCTCCTCGATGGTCCCCTGCGCAGGACAAGGTCATAGATAGAAACAGCCAGGGCCCAAGGTGTGGATCCAGAATTGTGCGCCTCCGAATGGATCCAGATGCTATCTTCAAGGAGCGATCTGCAGTGCTGCGTACCCTCTCAGGCAAAGGGGGAGTAGAGACTGAACCTTCTGCCTGAGGTATTTTGTAACCTGTTGGGTGAACTGGTCATTAGCATTGGATGGTGGGGTCAGGGGGCACTGGGCTATTTGCAGTTCCTTGACTCTTCTCACCTTGGCTGTCCCGTTATGCCTTGGCCTTCTTACAATGATGGACTACACCTGTTTCAACCATGTGTGCATTTCCATATGTTTTGTTGCATTGTTGGGTTGTTTTATGTTCTTTTGGGATTCCCCTTCCGACGAGCCATTTTCCCCACTCCTAATACATGCACACCTTGATTGTAGATTCCTCTTCCTACAATGTATCACAGGAACTACACTCACGACCATGGTGGCTCTCACCTGGTCTACCGAAGCTATTTTTTCCTCTTTGACCCTGAAGACTAAGATAATTAGCCTCAATGTATGAGGCCTTAACAATACTATTAAGAGATCGGCAGTACTTTCTCTGCTGGAGAAGGCTCAGGGAGATATATGACTGCTGCAGGAGACGCATCTACTTCTCAAAAATACTCACAGAATGCATACTAAGAGGTTTCCACAGCAATTCTGGTTCTCTGGGAGGGGTAAGAAAGGAGGGAAGGCCTCCGGTACTATCCTAGGTTTAATTGCAGACATAAAGAGGCGCCTGCTGGCCTTGCGGGTGCAACTGGGCTCGCTTCATCTCACTGTGGCATCGAGCCCCAAACGAGTAGCAAGAGTCTTTCCTAACAGAGGCCTTGGCCAAATTACTCCACACCCCAGATGCAGCTGTGGTAGTGGGCGGAGACCTAAACATAGTAATGGATGCAGAGCTAGACCGCTCTGACCATAGATCTGGTACTGCCGGAGCTCTCTTTGCCGGGGGACGAGAATGGTTGGAAGAGTGTGGAATTCGCAAACTGTGGCGTGCCCTGCACCCCGATGAGTGGGACTACACATTTTACTCCACGGCCCACAAAACATCCACTCGATTGGACCACCAACTGGCGTCCCCGGCTCCTTGGGACCGTGCACTCGCCGCCACCATTGAGGCTTGGTCGTTGTCGGATCACGCACATATCACGCTTACCCTATGCACCTCCCCCACCCCTTCGCAACCTCCTCCATGGCGCATCCAGGACACCATGCTGCAGTCGCCGGAGACAGTGGCAGCAATCACACACACAATATTAGAGTACTTGGCTCTCAATGACAACGAATCTACTGCGTTGTCCTTGACCTGGGAAGCCCTAAAACTGGTGGTCTGGGGGGTGCTTATTGCCAAAGCAGCGCAAGAAAACAAGCTGAGGAAAGCTAAAAGGCAGGAATTGGAGTCCTCGGTTTGTGAACTGGAATCTCTCAACAAACGCACTGGGGCCCCTTGGATCTGGCAACAACTCCAGAGAGAGAGTGCATGCAACTTAAATGCCTTGATCTAGATATAGCTGAGTATGCTATGCTGCGTCGAAAACATAAATATTACATAGGGACCAACAAAAATGGTTGGATGCTCGCGCATCTTCTCGGCAGCAAGCAACATGCTCAGGCGGTGTAGTCAGTCTGGACAGCCGCTGGGACAGTGGTGACCGACTCAAACAATATCGCAGAGGCATTTCAGGCCCACTATACTGATTTGTACTCCCGGGACTTGCTGAGCCCTCCAGATCCGCAGGAATACCTAGAAGTGGCGGCAATAACCCCTCTTCCCCAGATTTCCTGCTTATAAGCTCCTTGCCCCTCCCCCACACACTCATGTTCCCGCTCCGCTCCATTAACGGAAGCCAGATGGCCATAGCACTAAATGCGGCGCACAATCTATTGTGGGCTGGCTGGGGAACCGATGCTGTTCCAGACCGTCGGCAGTGGCTCCACCAGCTCTGGTCTAACTCCGGGTGTCGTACTCTGCTCCGCCAGCTGAGTTTCAGAGTTTTACCAACTCCCGCGCTCCGCTGGGAACGCGGAGTTGGGCAAAACTCCGCCTCCATGGCGAAGCGGAGTACGAGGCCAGCTCCATTTAAAACAAAAATTCAAAAACACCACTTACCTTGTCTTCTACCTTCCCTCCTCCTCGCCGCGGTGTCTCCCTTCTTCTGGCATTTTGGGAAACAAATTAGAGTCTCCTGATAGTGCTCAAAATAGCTTTATGGGAGAATACATCATTCTGATTGGCTACAGGAAATTGAGGTTTGTGATTAAAACTGTGAAGCAGTGGGTGTTGCTTGTTAAGCCATCATGACGGACGCTGCCTGAAAGAGCTCCGTCTCACCAAGCTCATAATCCGGCATAATCCGCAGTGACTGACCATCGGGCGGACCCAGTAATACTCGCCTTGGAGAGGACCCTGCGATGGGACTGGGAGAGGCGATTTTCTGAGGTGGAGACACCCAGGTTCGGCCTCTGTTCTCCTGGAAGCCGCGATTACCCCGAAGGCATTGGAGAGACAACCGGAGAGGGCGGTTGGCGCCGGTGCATGCCCCCTGGCTGTGGCGCACCCTGCAGCAGGTCCCCGGGCCCTGGGGGTCTTGCTGGACTGATTGGAGTGGCGTTTGTGAGGCGGCTTGCATCGGCGGGCCAACCCAGCGGGTGTTGGGGCTGCAGCGAAGCAGGGCTACCCTGGGATACGATTCTGGACAGCGAAGGGGCCACCCACCAGTGTTGATGACCCGACGTCCTAAGGCCTAGGCTGTGGCCTGGAATTCGAGGCTCCGATTCTCTGAGGGGTAGGCCCGCAGTGCGGGAGTGCACATTACCGGGTCAGGGGGGGGCAGAGTGTCACTGCTTTATGTGGTCCCGGGGCAGAGCGGAGCTCCGCATAGTTCCACCAAGTTTTTTTTTTTTACTCCGTGGAACTATGCAGAGCAGCACTAGGCATGCTCTGCCCAGGGTTACTCTAGTCACTACTGGGCATAGAGCAACTGGCAATGGTGGTCGACGCAGATAAATCGGCATATAATAAAATGTGGGCCCCCTTCATCTCTATCCTTTCATCTGAGTTCCGGGAAGGATTAGTTACTTCCCTGTAATCCTAGTTCTCATCCAGGGGTATACTCATCAAAGTCATAATCTATGAATAATCCCCGCCCATGTGCGGGATCCCGGAGTTTATAGAAAATACATATATATACATATATATGCATATGTGAAAACATATACATGCAGCCTAAAATATTTCAAACATGGTAATGCTGTAAATTACATAGGTTTGCATAGCAGTGCCCCCTAACCCATAAGGAAAAAAGGAAGCACCAAGCCAATTGTAACACAGCACTGCTTTATTGCCATAAAGCAAACTTGTAATTGTAGGCATTCGCCTGTAGGCTGCAGTAGAGTATAAAGAAACAAAGAAAACTGACACCTTGCCTTTAAGGCATTAGAGTAGGGGGACCGTGCCTTTAAGACCTGCAGGAGACCCCCTGCTCCCATGAAGCACTACAGGTGGCAGTTGGGCCAGTTCTTTTTGGCGGTGCATTCGCACCTGAACATATCTGTATTCCAGAAACAATACCTTAAGGAGAACAATGCTCGTCCGGGGAGGTGGGTGGGTCGCTTATGACTTTGATGAGTATACCCCTGGATGAGAACTAGGATTACAGGTAACTAACTAATCCTTCTCATCCAGGGGATACTCATCAATAGTCATAATCTATGAATAGAGTAGCAAGCCCATACCCAAAGTCTCGCGGACGAGCACTATAGCATTTAAAATGTGCAGTCACATCACATAACAGTCATGCAAACAAGTTCCTCAAAGAAGCCTGCCCCACCTGGGCGTCGGCCTGTGCATCTGAATCTAGGCAATAATGGCGCGTAAAAGTATGTACTGAGCGCCATGTAGCCGCTTTGCAAATCTCAGACATGGGAATGTTGCGAAGGAGAGCTACAGTCGAAGCCTTCCCTCGAGTAGAGTGTGCTCTAGGTCTACCCTGCAAAACCTTATGGGACAGTTGGTAAGCCAAGGCTATACATGAGACAATCCATCTAGAAATGGACCTCTTGGAAGCAGCCACCCCTGTGTTAGTGGGCCCGTAATTAACAAAGAGCCTGTCAGACTTTCTAAGTGGAAGGGTCTTAGCCAGATAAAATTTCAATACCCTCCGGAGATCAAGAGAATGTAAGGCTCTCTCCGGGGGAGTGGTTGGCTGAGGAAAAAAGGTGGGCAACATGATCAGCTGATTAATGTGGAAGTCCAAGACCACCTTGGGCAGGAAGCTCGGATGAGTACGGAGCACCACTCTATTAGCATGGAAAACCGTGTAAGGTTCCTTGCAGCAGAGGGCGTGAATTTCGCTCACCCTGCGGGCAGAAGTGATGGCCACCAAGAAGGCAGCCTTCCAGGTCAGGTGTTGCAAGGATGCCCTATGGATAGGTTCGAAAGGGGATCCCATCAGCTTAGAGAGTACAATGTTGAGTTCCCATGAGGGGGAAGGAGACCTCACTGGTGGAAATACTTTCTTAAACCCCTCTAAGAAATCCTTAACCACTGGCATCTGGAAGAATGAGGTCTGGGTAGGAGATTTCCTATAAGCTGTGATCGCAGCTAAGTGGACTCTGATGGAAGAGCATTTTAACCCAGACTTCGCCAAGTACAGTAAGTAGGGAAGGATAACCTGTTCTTGACCCCGGATCGGATCAAGGGCGTTATCCCTACACCAAATACAGAATCTCTTCCACTTGAAGGCATAAGACTTCCTAGTAGAGGGTCTTTTCGCCTCCCGGAGGATGCTCATACAGTCCGGTGGAAGATCTAAATGTCCATACTGGACGAATTCAGGAGCCATGCTGTCAACCGGAGGGAGGGGAGGTTGGGATGGAACACTCTCCCCTTGTCCTTGGTCAGCAAGTCCGGAAGGCAAGGCAACCTCCGGTGTGGCACCTCCGACAGCTGGAGTAGGTCCGGGTACCACCATTGGCGGGCCCACTCCGGGGCTATTAGGATCATCCGAGTCCTGGCCCTGTAGAATTTTTGTATCACAGCTGGGATGAGGGGGAGAGGAGGAAAAGCGTATAGCAATGTCCTGGAACAGCTGATCAAAAGTGCGTTCCCCTGAGACCCCCGTTGGGGGAACCTGGAGGCGAAGACGGGGCATTTTGTGTTTGTCGCGTCTGCGAAGAGATCGATGTCCGGTACTCCCCACAGCCGGAAGATCTCTTGAGCGACGCCTTCGTTGAGCACCCAGTCGTGCGCTTCGACGAAGTCTCTGCTGAGGCCGTCTGCCTGCACGTTCAGGGTCCCTGGCAGGTGAACAGCAATGATCGACAGGTCTCTCGCCAGAAGCCATCTCCAGATGGACTGAGCCTCCAGAGACAAGACTCAAGATCTGGTGCCTCCTTGCTTGTTCAGATAGAATATAGTCGTGGTGTTGTCTGTCTGAACCTGCACATGGTTGGTGTGGAGGGACGGGTACAGGGATTTGAGCGCGAGATGAACCGATCGGAGCTCCAAGAAGTTGATGTGATAACTCTGTTCGATATTGGACCTTGTACTTGAAGCTGGCCCATATGAGCACCCCAGCCCTGCATGGAGGCATCCGTTACCACTGTCTGTGTCGGTGGCGCTTGATGGAAAGGAACGCCGTGAAGTAGATAGGAGCGTTTCATTCACCACCTGATAGAGTCTTTGGCCGCTTGGTGAAGGGAGAGGAGATCGTCCCATCGGCCAGACCTCTGTGACCACTGATCCTCTAGCTCTTGTTGCAGCGGTCGCATGTGAAGACGTGCATTGGGTACAATGTAAATGCACGAAGCCATCGACCCCAGAAGAGAAGACACTTGCCTGGCTGTGGGAAATGCGGTGTTGAGAAGCTTGTGGCATTTCTGAAGCATGGATGATAACCTCTCCTCCGAAGGACACACGATTGCCTTTGCGGAGTCCAGAGAGGCGCCCAGGTAGTGAATCCGCTGAGGGGGATTGAGGACCGACTTCTTGTAATTGACCTGTAGACCCAGTGAGTGTAGCAGTCGGAGGCAAAATGAGAGATGGCTCCGGAGACGAGCCGGCGTGGAACTTTTCAGGAGCCAGTCGTCTAGATAAGGGTAGACGAATATCTTCTGCTTGCGGAGGAAGGCAGCTACTACCGCCATACACTTTGAGAATGTTCGTGGAGCGGATTTGAGGCCGAATGGCAGGACTCTGTACTGATAGTGCCGTCGAGAGATCTGAAATCTGAGAAATTTTCGATGTTTCGCTGAGACAGGAATATGAAAGTAAGCATCCTGTAGGTCGATGGCACACATCCAGTCCCCCTGGTGGAGATGCGGGAAGATCTGATGCAGGGCCAGCATTCTGAATTTTTCTTTTCTGACAAATCCGTTCAGTAGCACGAGATCGAGAATGGGTCTGTACTCGGTGACCGCTCCTTGTTTTGGAACCAGAAAATACCGGGAGTACACTCCTTGATTTCTATGCCTGGGTGGAACTTCCTCTATGGTGTTCTTGGAGAGGAGTGTGGCCACTTCGTCCTGTAAAAGTCGTTTTTGGATTTGAGGGAGTGGCTGCCTCCGTGGTGGTATCTGCGGAGGGGGAGACTTGAACCGCAGCAAGTAGCCATGCTGCACAATATTCAGCACCCATCTGTCTTTTGTAATTGCTTCCCACTCTGCCAGGTGAACACTGATACTTCCTCCTACCGGAGTGGCGAACGAGCGCGGAGGAAGTAAGAACTCACTGCTTTGAGGGCGGTTGGTGGAGGACTGCTGCTGTTTCGCATGTCCTCTTCCTCTGCCGCGGCCCCTTTGCTGGAATTGGGACCTCTGTTGATTTTGGGAGGACCATTGGGGTGTTTGAACGCGCTGATGAAATGCACGCTTATCGCCCTGACGAAAGCGCTTACGGAACTCCTTGCGCTTTTCCAGCCCCACAGCCTTAACAGTGTCCAACTCCGCCTTCATCTTGCTCATCTGGTCATCCGCGTGAGCCCCAAACAAAGACGACCCGTTAAAGGGGAGATTGAGAATCCTCTTTTGTGCATCCGGCTTGAGGCCCGTTAGCCTCAGCCAGGCAGATCGCCGTGAGCATACGCCCTGCGAGTAGCCATGCGCGGCGAGATCCGAGGCATTGGCAGCCGCGCTGATGATTTGATTGGCTACCAGCCCGCCTTCCTGGAGAATTTCTGTGAAATCCTGCCTGTCCTCTCTTGGCAATTTCTCAGCGAATCTTGCGAGGGAATCCCACAAAGAACAATCATATCGCCCTAGTAGGGCTGAAGCGCTAGCCACCTTCATGTGCGAGGCAGAGGTGTTGCACATCTTTCTGCCGTAAGAGTCCATCAGCTTGCTGTCTTTCTCAGGGGGGACAGAAGATGACACAGAGGCCGAGTGAGATTTCATGGCCGCTGCCACGATCACTGAGTCCGCTGGCGGGTCCGCCCTCAAAAATAAGGGATCCTCCGCAGGAGCCTTGTACTTCTTCGCTATTCGGGACGGGCCCACGCCCACCGTAGCGGGAGTGAGGACCGTGGCCATGGCTGGTTCCAACAATCCTGGCACCAAAGGTAGCAGAGGTCTGGGTGCTGACCGGTGATGCAAGGTATCAAAGATAACTGAAGTGGGTGCCAGAGGGGTGTGCAATGTGATATTCAGTTTTTGCGCACCTCTACCCAGGACGTCGGAGAAAGTGGTGATGTCATCCACAGGGGACACTCTAGAAGGAGGTGTAGAAGAAAAGGTCGGAGAGTAGTCCCGGACCGAGGACCTTGTGGATGAAAAGCCAGTATACGATCTGCTGCGTCGCCTCTTGTGGGGGCGGTCGCTGTGGTGAGCCCTGGACCGTGATCTGTGCTTTGACGGAGATCTTGGCTGTTTGTGCGTGGATCGACGGTCCCTGGAACGAGACCGACGTGGGGGAGGAAGCCTCGGACTCCCTTGAGGAGACTTACTCCTACGCGGAGAGATGCGGGATGGAGAATACGTGCGGGAGTATTCCGATCCCAGACTCCTACATGTGCCAGCACCCACATCCTCCAGCCAGCGAGGTGAAAGTCCGAACCTCTCTTGAGCCTTAGGCGACCTCTCCGGAGAGATCTGCACGATGTGCAAGCCTGGAGACGATGACCGCTCTTCTGAAGTGACTCGTCTCTCCGCGGTCACTGCACCTTTATTCTTCGACGTCGAACCCCTCGACGTCGACGACGTTTGCGTCACCATAGGTGCCAAGTGTTGAGTCTGGTGTTCAGACCTCGACGGCGGTCTCGACGCTGATCGCCTACGGCGTTGGAGACATAGACGCCGATAGTCTTCGCCCCGGTACCTGACGTCGACCGGAGGACTTCGACGTCGACCGTCCCTGACGTTGACCTGGTGACTTTGACGGCGACCTCCCACGACGTCGACTGGCCGACTTCGACGTCAACCTTCCATGACGCCGACCTGGGGACTTCGACGGTGACCGTCTACGACGTCGACCTGGTGACCTCGACGTCGACCTTCCATGTTGCCGAGTGGGGGTTTGTCTGGATGTAGAGCGACCCACTCGCGGCGAAACGTATGTCGCCGCATCTCTCGACGCCGAACCCCTCGAGGGCAGCGGAGAGTGTATCGACGTCGACGGAAGCCTCGACGGAGACAGTCCAGATCTCACCGGACTAGCAGCCTTCGAGCCCGAAGGACTGCGCCTCGACGCCGACTTACTTCTACGCAGCGGAGAATCTTGACGGTGAGATGAATCTCTTGACGCCGAAGTTGTCCTCTTGTGTGTTGACGGTACCTTCGACGTAGACGACGAATCTCGTGCAACCTTAGTCTTCCTGGAGTCAGGAGAGGTGGTATGTCGCCGTTTTTGAGCCTGGGTAGCTGAAGAAGGTGGTCTTGAAGAAGAATGATCGTCATCACGACGGCTTCTTTCCTTCTCCAGCTGGGCATGTAACTTGATGCGCTCTCTATCCCTCAGAGTGCCCTTGGAGAACTTCTGGCAGTGGGGGCACCGGTCAGGAGAGTGTTTAGATGGCAAACACACGATACACACCGAGTGTGGGTCCGCCAGTGCCATCTTATTTCCACAAGAAGGGCATTTCCTAAATAAAGGAGGCATACTGACTGGAAAAATTTCGACATTTTACAGTACACCAGTAGAAACTGCCTTCAGGAGCCAGAAGCTGTCGAAATTTTCAAGAAAAAAACAAATTTTCAAAACTTCCAGTCAAAGACTGAAGAGCTCAAGCTCCAGGATCCTCACAGAAGGAGCTGGAAAAAAGAACTGGCCCAACTGCCACCTGTAGTGCATCATGGGAGCAGGGGGTCTCCTGCAGGTCTTAAAGGCACGGTCCCCCTACTCTAATGCCTTAAAGGCAAGGTGTCAGTTTTCTTTGTTTCTTTATACTCTACTGCAGCCTACAGGCGAATGCCTACAATTACAAGTTTGCTTTATGGCAATAAAGCAGTGCTGTGTTACAATTGGCTTGGTGCTTCCTTTTTTCCTTATGGGTTAGGGGGCACTGCTATGCAAACCTATGTAATTTACAGCATTACCATGTTTGAAACATTTTAGGCTGCATGTATATGTTTTCACATACTGTCTTATGATATCTCGAAAACGAGTGGGGGTCATAGGGATAACGTTTACAGACTCTAATAGTTGTGAAATCCCCAAATCTACATAATAATATACTTAAACAACTATGAGTCTCATACAATGGAGGACCTTGACACAAGAATAAAGGTGATGCTGAGAACTAGTGAAGCTGCGAATTCAAGTATGCATATGTGTGTGTATGCATAGGTGTAAAAATTCCCATCATCAACCTCAGGAGGTTAGCTTCATCATCTGGGAATGAAGGACTTAATAGAGTACCATCTTCTACTTGGCAATTTGTAGATCTTGGTCTCTTATGTGTCCCAAACCAGTAGCTGGTATATTGTTGTTGTTGGATGATGGAGAAGTATGATAATTACAGTGCTCGTGAAACGTGATAGTGTGTAAGTGCTGGATAAAAATTGTCTAACAAGGCACTAAACACATTTTATTAAATCGCTACCTTGTTGGCAAAAGATAAAAACAGTGCTATAACAGTTTCAATGATATAATAACTGTGATGGAAAAAAGAGGTCCACATGTTTCTGCTAACGGGTGGGATTCACCCAAGCATTCGTCAGGACCAATTTAGCTACTGCAAAAATGAAACAATGCTCAAATGAGCAGTGAAGTGATAAATACAACCTGGACCCAATCGAAGCTGAGGCCTTACCTACGAGCTCAGCTCCGTGTTGAGGTACTGACGGATAGAGCGGGGCCTCCCCAAACCTGAGCAGTAGCCAGGTGAGGTGAGGTGCACACCCATCACATATTGGGTCAGGGAAGTAAAATTACTTCCCACAGAACTTCTAGGCCCTTCGATTGGGTCCAGGTTGTATTTATCACTTCACTGCTCATTTGAGCATTGTTTCATTTTTGCAGTAGCTAAATTGGTCCTGACGAATGCTTGGGTGAATCCCACCCGTTAGCAGAAACATGTAGACCTCTTTTTTCCATCACAGTTATTATATCATTGAAACTGTTATAGCACTGTTTTTATCTTTTGCCAACAAGGTAGCGATTTAATAAAATGTGTTTAGTGCCTTGTTAGACAATTTTTATCCAGCACTTACACACTATCACGTTTCACGAGCACTGCAATTATCATACTTCTCCATCATCCAACAACAACAATATACCAGCTACTGGTTTGGGACACATAAGAGACCAAGATCTACAAATTGCCAAGTAGAAGATGGTACTCTATTAAGTCCTTCATTCCCAGATGATGAAGCTAACCTCCTGAGGTTGATGATGGGAATTTTTACACCTATGCATACACACACATATGCATACTTGAATTCGCAGCTTCACTAGTTCTCAGCATCACCTTTATTCTTGTGTCAAGGTCCTCCATTGTATGAGACTCATAGTTGTTTAAGTATATTATTATGTTTTCACATATGCATATATATGTATATATATGTATTTTCTATATGCTCCGGGATCCCGCACATGGGCGGGGATTATTCATAGATTATGACTATTGATGAGTATCCCCTGGATGAGAACTGACTTGTCCTAACAATCTTTGCAACTTGCGGTTGCTCCCACACTCCCAGGATGACGACCCCCATCCCCCCCACCCCCAGGCACATAGGTTATTGCCAGCCTCACGGTATCTCTCCGGTTTATTGGTAGGTGTGCATTTGGCTCGTCAGAAGGGGCGAGGGTGGGTTTTAAGAAGTTCCCTTATTTGGGATACATTTCTTTTCTGCTTTCTGATCTGTTTGAAAACAAAAAGGCAGTTGCCTAAGCAGCTTGGCTCCTACATTCACACTGCATGAGTGCTATACCGAGATAGGGCGCGGCCCTCTCCACGATCTGCACCCCCTCCTGAGACGCGGTCGGCCCAAGTTAGGTTGTAGGCACCATGCTGTGTAATCTGTCCCTTATAGGATTGGTTCATTATGTTACCTGTACCTCTCGCATTGTACATTCCTTCGCGGCTGGCCGGCCGGCGGTTGTAGGCGGCATGCTGTGCATTTGCTTTATTATTTACCTTGCCAATAAAAGAGATTTGATACTAAAGGCATCTACTCTACGTTCAGACATTTGCTTCTGACACTCAGGCTGTCATACAGAACTACACCTCATATGTGGCCCAGTCGAAGCTTCTGTAAACATCTTACTTGTATCCAGAATTTGCCGGAGCAAGTTACTTCACACCTGAATCACTCAGTATCACTCTCTGGACCATCAGGCAAACACGCGATGTTCATACGTGCAGTTTCATTTACTATGCCGACATCATACTACCATCAGGAAAAGGGAACTCTAACGAGTCTAGTAGATACTTATACAAGTTTCAAATGGCTTTGTCTCACCCTTTGCTGGGGGCCGCTCACACTTCTTAAAGCTCACGTTACCAATCATTCCAGCAGGAGGGAAGGGCAGTCCTTCTAAGCACTAGCAAGTGAAAGGTCGGTATTGTTACAAAGTCAGTTCTCAATCCCATGCAATGGAAAAAAATCCAGCAACAAAATGAACGAGGACAGAACATACCCATCTGGACAGGTCGCTTTTCTAGCAAAGTAAAAAATAAATAAAAGAATGATAAATAAGGGTTAAAAAGGGGTGCCAATTCCGACGGTGACCTGCTGAAAATAATAATTAAACAAAATGGGGGGAAAGTCAATTATGACAAGTGATTGTTCTGCGGGACATCTTCTGAAAAACGAAAGGGAAAGAAATTGGTTATGTTTTCAGGAGAATGGGGAGAGGGCTCCGTGACTGACCTGTAGGAGTACAAGACAATGAAACAAAGCTATGTTAGCTCAGGCAGCAGTATATGTTCCATGCGTTAATGCTCAATGTTTTGCTCTTTTTTTTAATATTACAGAACTGTGTGTGCATTTTTCAGGTTCCTGTAAGCACTGGATTCGGTCTAGACGTTTTAGTTGAAACAGGAGGCACTGATCAAATACTGACAGTCTGTTTGTTATTACTGACTTGGCTGTGGTAACGTGAAAGCAGCCTAATTTACACATGCTTCGGGAGTATGTGATACATACATGTTTATGAACATGCGCACTGGGTGCTTGCATTTACGGACCAACAGGGAAATAAACAGAACTTCTAATTTCAGGTCCTGAATTGTGGACTGTTCGGGTATTTGAATCTTTGGGCCAATTTTCAGATCTTAATTAATTTGTGGGAGGAAAAATTGTATTAAAGGTATACCACTAAATAATGTTCTTAAAGTGATTACCTGAAAAACATCCCACTAAACTTTCAACACCCACAAAACATTAAAAGAGTTGTAACAGACAATCCCCATAAAAGAAGGGTGGCTGGAATGCACAAAGGCATGAGATGCCGAGCTGAGGGCGCTGCCAGTACCGTGTCCGAGCTGTGCCAATCGATGTGGGCTCCTGCCATGTTTATCCCATCGACCTCGACAGCTCCAACTCCTCACGCACCACAAGACACCCCACAGTTCATAAACACTGCAGGCCTTAATGCCACACATGCTCCCCACAGAGAAGGAGAAGTAACTGCCTAGTTAGGGTGACCAGATGTCCCTGATTTCCCCGCACAGTCCCGGTGTTCAAAGGACTGTCCTACGCAGCGCACATGCGGCGCTTAGGAGGAGACCTTTAGTAATCGATTGCCTTTTTCTGTCAAAAACGTGCACGCTTTTAGGTCTCGCCTATGCAGCGCCCATGCGCTACATAGGAGGAGACCTTTAGTAATCGATTCCCTTTTTCTGCCAAAAACGTGCATGCTTTGCATTGCTTTCAATGGCAACACGTTTGGCGATTCCCTTGCGGGAGTGAACTTTAAAATCCATCTGTTTGTAATTAACAGATGGTTCCTGCTCGCTCCCGCAAGGGAAACAGGCACAGGCCTCCTCCTCTCTCCCCTCCACCTGCTGCCTCCTCCTCGCCTCGTCTTTTTTTAAAAACTTTCAGCACGAGGCGCGTGCGCTTGTTATTTGGGGGGAGGGTGGACTCTATTGTAGCATTCTTTAGACTTTTCACCGATACTTGAAGGATAACGCCTTCAAACTATTTGCGGGTTATAAAGTAAATGAAGCGGAGGTGGTGACAGCGAGAGTGCGCCGTAGATGTGTGCTTTACCGCGCATCATTGACGTAACGTCTTCCTCTCGCACCCATCAATTACTGAAAATTTCAATCAATTAGTTGCCGCCATTGCTCCCAGGGTGGGGGATGTGCACTGCCTTCTAGGTTGTACTCTCGGGTGAAGGCGGCTGGTAGCTGATTCCCTGGGAGCCTCGCCGGGTGGAAGGGCAGATCCCTAGAGGTCTGAGCCTCCACCTGGACCGCATGTGAGCAGCCCCAGCAGAGGGCATCTCTGCCTTGTCCTCGCTCTAATGTGGGCATTGCATGTGTCGAGCAATGCCCTGGGGGAGCAGCGGCCCTCGCACTTTACACGCATTTCAGATACAATCGAAACAGATGCCTGGCAGCTACACCTAATCCCTAGGACACGATCTGCCCAAGTTACAGAAGAAAAAGCGAAGGGGAATAACAAAGTTACGCAATACATTATTTCATTTTGTCCTTGTGTAAACGATTATTGAAACAACCCAACAAAACCAGTAACCAGACAATAAATGTGGCTTCCGGATGGGTAGTTCATACTTATCGAGTTACTTCTGAAGAGTACAAGCTAACAGCCATTGTGAGTGATTTGGTTTTTGAGAGGGTAGTGTTAGTTTTAGTCTCATGTGTAGTGTGCTGCGCTTTCATTTCCAATGCGCACATTCACCTTGAGAGTTGCAGCTGAGAACTCAGGAGTGTGTGGTCCACAACCACCCCCCCTTCCCCTGAACACACTTACACACACTCCTCTCCCAAAATACTGAAGGGGCGCCGTGCGTCCTCGATCCCTGCGGGTACGGACAACAGGCTGAGTCGGGCGGGCTGCCCTGCCACCCATTCACGGACAGAACAGAGTATGCTGACAGGTGGATCGGAGGTCTCTTGTGCAGGCGGACTGCACAACCCTGACCTTGGGAACACACTTGGAGATGCTTGGAATGATCATGAAGCAACAGCAGTAGCGGTGCATTTAATGTTGATTGCTTCTTGAGTGAATGCGTATGATCATATAGTAGTGGGCCGTGTTACACTATGAACACGAAATGGTGCGTTGAAACTAGGCTTGGGCGGCAAATTCCGTCCCGCTCGCGGAATTTGCGGAATTTCGATAATTTCGCGTTCCGCGGAGAACGCGAAATTGCCCAAAATTGTGCTTTCCGCTACTTCACGAAATTTTTTCTTGTTCGCGTTCTCAAAATGCGTGTTCGCAAGATATTTCTCCCCGAGCACGCAAACAGCAACTGTGAACAGGAAAAAAGCATCGCGAACACGCAATTCCGCGTGTTCGCGGAATTTCTGCATGTTCGCAGAGATTTTTTACCGTTTCGCGGAGATTTGCGTAACGCGATTACGCAAATTCCGCCCACCCCTACCCGAATCATGGACCGTTAATCCCCTGCCTCGAAATGCAGACGGGCCATTCACATGTCGCGAGCAGGGGACGCGGGAAGGTAGGGTCTATGGAGGCACAATTTTATTAGCAAAAACAACCGACCTGTTGAATTGCTGTACTTGCTACCTCCTTCAAAAGCCTACAAGAGCACGTTGAAAGGGCAGCATGCTCAAACTAGTACGACAACACGTTGGTCCGTGTCCCTGCTACTTCTGTGGGTTGGGACCCTGCAGGTTAAACATACGAACGTCACGGAGCTCACGCTCAGACTTCAATCTCTTTGTGGTGGATAAATAAACTAGTGTTGTTTAGTTGGGGTAATACTAGTCACTTAAAGCTCTATAGAATATTATCTGTTAGGTAGCAGTTTACAGCGCATTTCAGAAGTTCTTGTCCCTACACCAGGCTCCTTTCGCTATGCATCACATTGCTGGTGTGAACCGGGTTGTTTTACTTTATCTAAAAACTCAAATTTCTTCTCATTCATTAAATCAATCATTAAAAACGTTGAACCGCTGCTTAAAAACACTGCATTGGTTTAATGGGACTGAAACACAGAGCTAACACTGTAAACAAAACATTAATATGCATACTGCTTGCCCTGGGGTATGAGACCGCATTGTCGATGAACGAACAGGCGAGGTTCGCACAGGTTGGCATCCATTTGGCCTCAAGACCTTACAGATTAGTTTTTCCAGACAGTGCCCGCATTGCCTGTGGTGTGGTTTGTCCAGCTGAGCAGACAGAAAATAAATATATAGGAAACGAGTAAGCGCTCGTATTCCAGGGGCTTTGTTTCCGGGTGTAGACGTCAGCAGTGCTGGCGTCTGCAGCTTTGGTCAGAGTAGTGTAACCCTCAGAACCGGGCTCCTGTTCCCAAGCGGGAGTGCGTCATCCCTGTCTGGAGAGCGGGGCCTGCCGAGGGAACACCGCACAGGGGAATCTACTTTCTTATAGACGTTGCTGCCTCAAAACCCTGATCTCCCTCATGTGCAGGTTGCAGCTGTTATTCTTGTATTGCAGGGACTAGGGAGCAGGTTTGGTACTTCATTTTGTTGGTGATGGACATCTGCCCATAGAGCCCATGTTTTCCACTCAGAGTCTTGTAATCCCACTTTCACCCTTTATAGTATGAGGTTAAAACTCCCAGCATTCAACATGCTGTTTGTTAATAGACCTTGATTGCCTGAAGGTGTCAAAGAACTAAGGCCAACATAACAGGCATGGTTGTGGCTTCTATTGCTAATATACTCCGGTGCACGGCTGTATTATACTTTCCCTGCTTCTCCTTTTGGCCTGACACTTTCTTCCTGGATTTGTGTACGGCCAATACATGCTGACATATGTTTGGCCTTGCTGCCATACAGTGCCTTTTTTGGTTTTTTTCATATTGACTTTAACAGAGATAAAGCCTATTTTTTAAATCAAGGCATCACCTCACATGCGCTTTAAACAAAATAAAGATGAGGCGCTTAGGCAACATGATGTGGAGTATGGCTGTCTGTCACCAGATAAAATGAATACTGTCGACATAAAACCATTTTGTTACATAGGTCTGTAATGGTGTCTACGTTGTTGTCTGCATTGTTATAACATCCACATCTACACCAGAATGAGGTGTGCATCTACAGCAGTCTGATATGTGCATCAGCAAAAGTAAAATATGCACTAATATAATGTAATAAATGACATAGAGCACACAATAGACAAAGATGCATGGCAAAACTCCTGAAGGTATACAAGGAACGATGGCTGCTCCATTGATACTGCCCAATGTGCCACCAGTTTCTTCCTTTCCATTTAACAATTTCAAATATGCAAGTATGATAAAGTTTCCAACATCACAGACTACATTCTTTAGTTATTAGCAAGCTTTAGCTCTAGTGGTATACAGTCTTGTGCATGTTCCCAAGTGGACCTGTGTATGATTGGCTGACCCAGTTCAAATCTTTTTTTTTTTTTTGCATTCTAGGATTTTTAGCGTCATTTGTCCAGTTATAAAAAAAACTGGACTTCCAGTCCCAGAATACAAAGAAACCCAGACTGAAGCAGCGAGTCATACAGGTGACTGGAAAACGTTGATGCCAGTGTGAAAATCTCTTGCATAGGGTTAGTGGATTGTGTGAAAATTGCGCTAATTTCACATTATTTCAACTGTTCCAGTGAAAAGAAAGTAAAACAAGCATTGGCATAGCCAATAGGTCTCGCCTTTGGTACCTTATAAGTGTTTAACCATGCAACAGTCGATGTTGTTACAATAATGGATTTTGTGCTGCATAACTAAAAACGTATAAGGTCCCAAAAGCGAGACCTATTGGCTATGCCAATGCGTGTTCTAGTCAGCCAGGAGGAGTTCGGCTGCATGCCTGGTGCAGCAGATAGTGAGACTGATTGTGGAGGAGGGCAGGGGGGTTCAAGGTAGAGGTCGTGCCATAGCTAATGTTAGTTATGCATTGCTTTTAAATGTGTGGTATATATATATATATATATATATATATATATATATATATATATATATATATATATATATATATATATATATATACACACATGGCGATACAAAATCGGGACAGGCCAGACTTAATGGTAAGACTAAAGGCATTAGTCTTAGTTTTTGGCTGGTCTGTCCTGGTTTTTTCTTCTCAAAATCTGGTCACCCTAAGCCTAGTTACACAACACCCTTCTCACGTGAATACGCCCATGCGGCGGGAACCGTAATCCCATTCTTACACTGGTGGAGACGTGGAAACAACACGGAACAGTAAAAATACAATAATCCCGGGTTGTATGCTGAGGGCATAATGTCTAATGGAATTAATTTGACGGTTTGTAGCTTGACAATGACATGGGGAGCAACAGGAAAGCGGAGGGCGTTGTAATAACTGGGGGGAGAGACGATTCACTTTGGAGGGCGGGGAGGGAGCTTTGGTGACCTGTAATGCACCTGCTCAGTGGAGTTTCGGGTATTTTCGTTTTATATCTCCCCACATCGCATGTCGGCCTTACTGGGCCACGAACACACACGCAGAATCTTCTGGAAGAAACGCCTACATTTGAGCACAGCCTGTCACAGACTGTTGCTCTCGAGGTGCGTCGAACACTAGCAGCGCATGGACGCCGATGGGTTTGTGTTTTGGAGCAGGCAGGGGAAGTGTCCCAGGCGCTCTTCTGGGACCTGCACCTTCAGGACCCAACACAGCAAACTGCACACCCCGGCTTAATTCTGGGCGGGTAGGTGGCACTGAGGTCAAAGGTTATCCTGGCCGTTGCCAATCAAGGGTTCGTTATGCTTGACGGACATTTGCAACGGGATCTCAGCCCCAGCAGGTGGACAGCTGTGACGTGCTACGCTGGAGCATGGGCGTGTCAGTGAGATTTATGAGGTGACACGTGTGATCCCCGAGTTTGCAGTGACTAAAAGAAAGCAAACTCATTGTAAACACGAACCGAACTGGCCACTGAGCCTGTCCCGCACTGTCTCAGCAGCAGACAAGACTAGGCGGACGCCTAGGGCGGCAAAAACATGAGTTTGGGAATCCCGTTCAACAATTCGACGTGACGTGAAGTCTCGTTCGGCGCCACGGGCAGGGGCCGTGTGCGCCACTAATAGCCTGCTGCAAAATTCCCACCCGCGGTCCGGCTGAGTCACTCGCTGACGACTACAGCCACGCCTGACGTCACCCGGCCTGTGGAAATTTAGCCTGCAAACTGAACATTATCTGCGCCATCTTGCCTCTCCCCAGCGCCACGCACAGCGAATGCACGGCCGCCATTTTAGGCACCCCACTCTCTCCCCGCTCACTCTCGACCGCCAGCGCTTTCCCCTGGCGCTGCGAGCATCCCCCGCGCGCCGGCCACCCCCGCTCTCTCATACAGGCCATAAACCCTCTCCTTCTGCGCGACCCTGCTACGGAACCACATCCGACCGACATCCCATACATGGTCATGCCTCTCCTTTGATAACCCCCTTCCTCTGCGCCCCATTGTCCGAACTGGTCCCAGGCCATCACCTAGCCCTGCGGATGCAGTTTATTGCCCCTACTGTAAGGGAAACACCCCGCATCAAAGGGATTACAGTAGATCAAAGCCCCTACCCCCTGAGACCCGGCCGGTTGCACACACCGCCGGGAATTAGCGGAATTCCCTGCTGCGCGATAGCCATCTCCCACTGCGGGTAGGGTGGGAACTTCTACTGTATCTATGTGTGGGATCGGATCTGAGCCGGGGCTTCAGGGGATGTTCTTTCAGGCATCAAGAGAATCTCAAGAATATACTATATGTAATAAAGCAATAAACCGGTGTATAAGAGACCAGGTCTCAGAGATGCGGTTAGAGCACCTCGTGACGATACCTTGCTGTCTGATCTGATGTGTTCTGCTCCGACGGAATAAAACTTTGTTTCCTGCCTTCCAGTCTCCGGCGCCTGCCTCTTTTATTGGTAAATTATCGAGTGGTATGAGAGGCGATTACCGCCGGGCAATTACTTGAAAGGATACCGACTGAAACTGCCGCTACCATTTAACAATTGGCGTCCCAAACGTGGGGCCCATCAGCGACACGTGGATCCAGTGGGAGAGGTCCCGACGACAGAGTGAACGACTGCAACGATCGGGAGAGCTCCTGCCCAATAGACCCTCGTCTGGCAGCCGATCATCCGAACTTCACTGGTTCCGAGCAGACCTCTCTCGAGTGATCTACGGTCCTGACTGGGAACCATCAGGAGTGCCGCGGCAAATACGGAGAGTAGAGGACGATCGGGCGCTGGAGGCGGAAGACGAGAAACTGTCCACGCGGTCCGGGTAAGGTCGTGATACACGACAAATTGAGAAATAATTGATTGATTGTTTGAAGCTTTGGAAATTCTAGTATTGCTCATTGATTGCTCTTTTTTGAGATATTCGCTGTCTACAAACGGGGAGGAGTAGAAATACTCTCTCTCTCTCCCTTTGCAGATAGTGAAGGGTAGGTAACGCAGACTTTTGTCCCCGTTGAAACCCGTCGTGCCTATCTTTATCTCCCCATTGATTGATTGTCCGAACATTGATTGTTTTGAAGAATAGTGCTTTTTGAGATATTCTCTGTTTGCAAATAACGTAGAATAGGAATATTCTGTCTAGTCTTTGCAAATAGTGAAGGGTAGGTAACGCAGACTTTTGTCCCCGTTGAAACCCGTCGTGCCTATCTTTATCTCCCCATTGATTGATTGATTGATTGTCCGAACACTAGTTGTTCGATATTGGTTCTTTGGAGGTATTCTCTGCTTACAAATAACGAAGAATAGAGATATTCTGTCTAGTCTTTGCAAGCAGTGAAAAGATAGGTAGTGCTGACTTTTGTCCCCGTTGAAACCCGTCATGCCTATCTTCTCCCCACTGATTGGTAGTTGGTTCTGCCCGGACCGCTTATTAGAGGTGAACCACCCGGCTCCACTGGAAGGCACCGCTAATAAGGACATGTTCACTAAATATGGACTAGTCGCCGTAGCCTATAGCAAGCTGTGGCATAAATATACCAAGAAGGACCCCGAAAGTCAGTGGCCACTGATGGGATCCTTCGACGACCGCAAGATAGAAGCGCTAGAAGTAGCTCTGCGTAGCAATAAGACGACGCCTACTATGCTTGACAGTATTGGCATGTGGCGCAAAGAAGCGACGCAACGGAAAAAGAGGGAAGAAGTAAAAGCAGAAAAGGAATTACGAAAGGCAGCTCACCTTGCCGCTAGAAAGTTAGAAGAAGACATAAAGGAGAGAAGGGAAACTAAACTAAGACAGGAGCCCGAAACCTCAGGCCAGTACGCTGTTAGGACCCCTTCTCTGCTCTACCCTGAGTTGTCCTCCAAGCAGCGAACGAATGACGAATTACTGTTAGGTCCCTCGATCATTTACATGCCCCCTCCGTATGCACCCTCCCAATCAATAGTGCAACACCTACAACCCCCGAACACGAGCGAAAGCAGTACAGGGGCCTCGGCCCTCACGGCCTCCGCGCCGGCTGAGCCTCTTGTGCCGAACCCAACGTCGACTACAACGCTAGGCGACCATGAGATAGGAAAGAAAGAGTCCACCAGAATGAATCGATTAACTAAGGATGAACGAGCAGGAATTGACAAGATAGTAGGGACGCTGGTGGAGCGAAAAGAACGTGAGGAGTATATAACAGACGTGTATAAATCGTATGCCGACAGCCGCAGACGACACTTCGTCGTACGGCTCTGTTATCACGCCCTGAATGCATATGAGGATAGGTACCACGATAAAGGTCCCGAAGGCTTAGCGGCCCTATATAGGAAGGTAGACATTGGGGAAGAAAGAGAGGGCGATGTAGCGAACCTCTTCACTCGTACACTCGAGGTCTACCGACACCTTAAAGAACATCGACAGACCACCAAAACAGAAACCCCCATAGCAACTAAGCCCCAGGGAGGAAGGGCCGATGCCATGATGCCCATTAAAGAAGCTGCCCCCTACTGGGTCCCCCCACGGGGTCAGGGAACACACGACGACATCAACAACCCAGATGCGAAGGGAAGGGTTGTATATAACTGGGTCTATCAGCCATGGGACCGGCAAGATATTTTGACTTTTAGAAAGACTCTACCCGACTTAAGAAAGAACCCGACTGCCTTCTACACGGAATTGGGTACAGCCTTAGGCTCAACGATAATGACGTTAGCAGATATCGACTTGTTCTTTGGGCTATGCCTGCCGGCTGATGTGTGGAAACAAATCCGGAAAGTTGACCACGCTGAGCCGTTCGGATATACCTGGGTACAACTCGATACCATAGATAAACAGCGAGAACCAGGACAGAAACCCCCGAAAGCCATCTTAGAGCTCCCAGACAAGATTGTACAAAAGCTGAAGACTCTAATCCCAGAAAGAAAGGTAGACTGGTCGATAGTGACGGCTTGCCGTCAGAAACCCCAGGAAGATGTGTCTGAATACTTCTCCCGATTCGAGACTGTGTTTTCCGATTACAGTGGCCAAGACATGACCACCGCAACCGGACACCACCTCTTTGTCCAGAATTATGTAAAGGGTCTGTCTCAAGAAGTTTCCCAGAAGCTACAGACCAGCGAGAGCAGTTGGGCAGCCTCCAAACCCGCAGCAATTCTCCAGATGGCCCAATACTACGAAAACCAGAAGAACGAGAACGATAGGGCGTCAGAGAAGAAGAAAAAGGAATTAAAGGAGAGGGTGATGATAGCTCAGTTGCAAGGGGTGACCATAGGAAGGGAACCCCCAAAAGAGAATTACCAACCAACCGCCCCAAGAAAACTACCCCCTAGAGACCATACACCTACACCCTACAACGGACGGAGAGACTTAGATGGGAACCAATGTGCGTTCTGTAGAGGGTTCGGACACTGGAAATCCCGGTGCCCGGTCCTTCTGGAAATGAACAAAAATAGGGACCCCAGAGACACAACATATGACCCCAGAAATAGAGGACAGGGACGAGGGCACACGAACAACACCATCAACAACAGGCCAGGCAGACCAAACACCTTTGATCGCCCCCGACAAAACCAGTATCAGCAGTCCGACTACGAAAGCACCCATGACTTCGCATAGGACCGCCAGGGACAAGGGAGGGATCCAGTCGAACTCTGTGTTGACCAGCAAGGTCCTTACGTTACCGCTAAGGTCTTGGGCACAAAATCTCCATTCCTGGTAGATACTGGGGCGACACGTAGTGCGTTATCTAAACGACTGATTCCTAGGGCACCCTTGTCTGGCTCACACGTAACCTCAATAGGCTTTGACGGAACGCCCTCCACTAACCCCTTATCAACACCAATCTCCTTTGACTTAGAAGATAACACCACTGACACGACCTTTCTGCTCTCCTCCAACACCCCCGATGCTATTATGGGACTTGATTTGCTAAAGCATTTTCGAGCCACCATCAGATGCTCCCCAGACGGAGTTCGAGTCATCCTACACGATAACCCAGATCTGTCCAGACCCTGTCACACACGGCGTATGCTCTCTATAACCGATGCTGATATGTCCCTACTCGACACATTACCTTCACATCTATGGGCTAAAACCGACTCAGATGTAGGGCGCATGGTGATCGACCCGGTACACATAACCGTCCGACCGGACGCAGTGCTCCCGAAGCTTCCACAGTATCGGATATCACCCGAAGGCGAGAAGGCATTGGTGGAAATCATCGAGTCCCTGGTCGAGGCGGGAGTGGTGGAAGAAGTAGTCAGTAATGTTTGCAACAGCCCTATCCTACCCATTGTAAAGAAGCAAGGCGAGGGGGATGAGAAAGCCTACCGTTTCATTGTTGACTTGCGAGAGGTTAACAAAGTAGTCATACCCCAGTACCCCGTAGTCTCAGACATCACCACCATCCTCACCCTGATTCCATCCACTGCCACCATCTTTACTGTTATTGACCTCAAGAACGCATTCTTTTCCATCCCCATCCACCCAGACAGCCGCTACCTGTTCGGCTTCACTTTAAAAGCCCGTTCGTACAGATTCTGCAGGGCACCCCAAGGTTACACTGAGAGTCCCAGTATTTACAGCCAAGCCCTCAAGAGGCAACTGGATGCAGACCAACTACCCAATGGAGTGGTGTTGATACAGTACGTTGATGACATTCTTTTGGCGGCCGACACCACTCCTCTCGCCGTCACAGCCACCATTCACCTCCTCCGCTTCCTTGCGGAGAACGGTCACAAGGTCTCCAGAAAGAAATTGCAATTCTGCCAGCCCCAGGTAACTTATCTAGGCCACCTACTATCCAAAGACGGGAGGAAACTTACCCCTGACCGAATTCAAACCATCCTAGAAACCCCTGTTCCCAAAACTCAGAAGCAAGTACGATCCCTAGTGGGCCTCACCTCCTTTTGTCGACAGTGGTTGCCAAACTTCAGTCTTACCATAAAGCCTCTGCTTTCCCTGCTGGCTAAGGATGTCCCCTTCCCCCTCCCCTGGACACCTGAATGTCAATCCTCCTTCAAAGAATTACGAAACGCCCTCTGCTCGGCCCCAGTCCTAGGAACCCCAGACTACACTAAACCTTTCTCCCTCTTCACCCACGAAAGGGAGGGATGTGCGTTGTCTGTCCTAACCCAGTCCATAGGCCCTAAGCAACGCCCTTGTGCCTATTTCTCTGCCACTCTTGACCCCGTAGCCAGAGCTCTGCCCGCCTGCCTTCGAGCAGTAGCCGCCGCTGCTGTCTCTATCCGACAAAGTGAGGGGATCGTGCTCTCGAACCCCCTCACGGTATTGGTACCCCATGCTGTTGACACCCTCCTGAACCAAACCAAGACTCAGCACCTGACTAGCGCACGACTGACTGGTTATGAACTGACTCTGCTTGCACCCCACATCACATTAAAACGATGCACCACTCTGAATCCAGCTACACTACTGCCTCTCCCTGACGCTGACCCCAATGCATCTCCTATACATGATTGCGTGACCCTCACCGACAAACAAACCAAGAGTAGGGTTGACCTCCGGGATACTGCCTTCCCGGACCCTGACGGAGAACTGTGGGTGGATGGCTCATGCATCAAGCTCCCCGATGGCACCACCTCAGCTGCCTATGCAGTCACCACAGCCCGAACAGTTGTTGAGACAGCCCGCATCACACAACGATCCGCACAGGCGGCGGAACTAATTGCTCTTACACGAGCCTGCATCCTGGCAGCAGGGACAACCGCAAACATTTACACAGACAGTCAGTACGCCTTCGGGGTAGTTCACCACTTTGGGCTCTTATGGAAAGAGAGGGGATTCTTGACTTCTCATGGCACACCCATCCTGCATGGAGATCTAGTCTCTGCCCTGACCGAAGCAGTCCTCCTCCCCACACGGTTAGCTGTGATCAAATGCCAGGCACACAAGAAGGTGACAGACATTATAGGACAGGGAAATGCACTGGCTGACATTACTGCCCGAACCACAGCCGAGAATAGGTCCACGACCCGTATGTACGTGACCAGGTCACAAACTGAGAAATGGAAGGATGCTAGGGAAACAATTAGGGATATCCAACTAGCCAGCACACCACACGAGTTAACTGAATGGGCCCGGGTGGGATTGAAGGACGATGACGGTTGCTGGCGAACCAAAGAGTTGAACAAATGGTTGTTACCAGATTCATACTTGATCCCCATGCTGACCATGGCACACTCCCCCGCACACATAGGGTCTGCCCCCATGATCGATCTCATCTCTAAAGTCTGGCACAACGACAAAATACCAGACTCAGCCAAACGTCTAGTCGAACAATGCCTAGTATGCCTCCAACACAACCCTGGGAAAGGAACTGCTGTACCCCGGGGAGGGTTCGGGGTCCCCAATCACCCCTTTGAAGTCCTACAAATGGACTATGTCCAGCTAGAAAGGTGCCAAGGTTTGAAGTATGTACTTGTCATTGTGTGTGCCTTCAGCAAGTGGGTGGAAGCCTACCCAACCCATGACAACACCGCTATGACTACCGCAAAGGTACTACTGAAGGAATTCTTCCCCCGATACGGCCTTTGTCGAATTTTGTGGAGCGACAATGGCCCCCACTTCGTAGCCGAAGTTATCCAACTCATCTTGAAAGGGTTGGGTGTAAAACAGAAGTTCCATGCGGTCTTCCATCCCCAATCTGCAGGCCTGGTTGAGCGACACAATGCCACATTGAAGCTTAAGATAGCAAAAATAGTCGCCTCCACAGGGCTAAAATGGCCAGACGCTCTCCCACTAGCATTGCTATCAATGCGTTCCACCCCCACCAAACACCACTTAACCCCCTACGAGGTCGTCTTCGGGCGGCCCATGAACCTTTGGACTGCACCAAAACCGACATCCATCCACGACGTCCCGGACGTCCTCATGTCTGATTATCTGTACAATCTAACTAAAACGTTGTCTATCATCCATCAGCAGGTGCTGCACGCCATTCCCGATGTTTCCAGGGGCCCCGGGCACGACATCCAACCTGGTGACTTCGTCTTAGTGCGTAACTTCCAGCGCACCAAGAGTCTGGAGCCCCGGTGGATGGGCCCCCTGCAAGTCCTGATCACCACCCGAACAGCTCTTCGAGTGGAGGGGAAACGCAATTGGCTGCATGCACACCACTGCAAGAAGGTATCACCGACCCTGACAGCCACGGACAACGTCACCGCCCAAGAGGTACTTCTGGACAAAGACCGACCATCCCTGAGCCGCCGCCCGGATACAGAGACACTTGAATTGATTGAATATCCCGATCCCACTGTGCCATCCAAAGAAGGGTATAACTTGCGACGAAAGGAGAGGACTTCGGCTAAGCAGACCACAGGCTAAGTGGAAATCTCAGAGCGGTAGCCCAGTCATCTCAAAGGCCACCAGGAGAGAAACTAAGCAAAGTCTGTGGTTCTGCCCGCTACCGTCTCTCGAAGGTGATGGAAGCGCCCGACATGAAGGTGATGGAAGCAACCGGACGTCCGAAGATCCACTACAGAAACCCAAAGACTGACCGAATGCACAGCTTTAAGACAATAGCACTTTTCATTTCCCTTCTCTTTTGCCTTCTCCTCGTGGTCACCTTCTGGATCATGGAGGAGAGCACACCCGCTCATAAGACATTGCTGACCACCGTTCAACCTACCACCACGAAAGAACACCATCTGATCTCACTTTCACCCCAACTCCGAGAAAGGCGTAAGGAGTTCTGGAATAACTCTTTTGTGCAGTTGCTCCACCAACACAATCTTGCCACCAACGCCACTAACTGCTGGATCTGTGGATTGCTGCCCCATGCCACTGGGCACTCAATCCCTTTCATCCCTTCACCTTTTTCTGTCCATGGTTCCTGCCTCGCCTGGCTGATCCTCCTGCAGGAGAGCTACAAGGACAATGCCTCTTCCGGCAGAACCATGTCACACTTCTACCATGGGTTCTGGCTGAACAAAACTGGTAGAACCTCCGCCCTCTTCTGCCCTCTGAGATCGAACACTTCCTTTCACATGGACATCCCCGCCAAAGAACGAGTTGAAATGCAAGTGTTCAACAATCCAGCCAGACCCACCTTCTCTTACCTCCGAAAACGGACAGCCGCCACCCTAACAGTGGCCCTGTCCGTCATCAACATCACTGGATCTGTATGCCTCGAAGGCCTGGGGGCACAGCTGGTGGGCCACAGCTCCTGCCTCATCACCCGAACATTGGACTCAGTTGACCCACCCTCCTTTGTTGCCTCCCCGAATATGTACTTCGTCTGTGGTACTAAGGCCTACACCTGGCTCCCGAAAGGTTGGGGTGGCACCTGCTACATCGCCTTCGTCCTTCCCCCGACATATGTGGCTCCAGAAAACCATCACCGACAGAAACGTGCCAAAGACATTGTACAAGCCGACTCCACCGGAGCACAGTTCATGGACGCAGTAAAGGGTCTTGTTCCGCTCTGGGGTCCGATGGCAAACAGCCGTGCCATCCGCCACTTAACCCAGGCAGTCGAAACAGCAATGAACATTACAGCTGGCGCCCTCGCCAACAACACCGCTGAGCTTCAGGCCGTCCGCCTGGTGGCTCTTCAGAACCGCCTTGTTCTAGATGTGGTTCTGGCTGATCGTGGAGGAGCATGCCGCATCATTGGGTCCAGCTGTTGTACCTACGTACCAGATAACTCGCCCTCAGTCTACAAAGCAATTGAACACCTCCACAGACTGTCCACAGAGGTCCATCAAGAGCAAGAAGAATGGTCGCTGGGGAGTTGGTTTTGGGACACTATTAAAAGTTGGGGATGGAGGCTGTTTTCATTTATCCTAATACCGATTGTGATACTATGTGGATGTTGTTTGGGGATTCAGTGTCTGCCACCTTTATGTTCGCTTTTTATGAACTGCATCTGCCCTAAGACTTTGAACTTTGAAACAGAGCGGATGAAAGCCCTCTATGAGGTGGAAGTCCGCAGTATTATGGGGATAAATCCGAACTAGACAAGCTGGCGAGATATGTTAAAAGGGAGGACTGTGGAAATTTAGCCTGCAAACTGAACATTATCTGCGCCATCTTGCCTCTCCCCAGCGCCACGCACAGCGAATGCACGGCCGCCATTTTAGGCACCCCACTCTCTCCCCGCTCACTCTCGACCGCCAGCGCTTTCCCCTGGCGCTGCGAGCATCCCCCGCGCGCCGGCCACCCCCGCTCTCTCATACAGGCCATAAACCCTCTCCTTCTGCGCGACCCTGCTACGGAACCACATCCGACCGACATCCCATACATGGCCATGCCTCTCCTTTGATAACCCCCTTCCTCTGCGCCCCATTGTCCGAACTGGTCCCAGGCCATCACCTAGCCCTGCGGATGCAGTTTATTGCCCCTACTGTAAGGGAAACACCCCGCATCAAAGGGATTACAGTAGATCAAAGCCCCTACCCCCTGAGACCCGGCCGGTTGCACACACCGCCGGGAATTAGCGGAATTCCCTGCTGCGCGATAGCCATCTCCCACTGCGGGTAGGGTGGGAACTTCTACTGTATCTATGTGTGGGATCGGATCTGAGCCGGGGCTTCAGGGGATGTTCTTTCAGGCATCAAGAGAATCTCAAGAATATACTATATGTAATAAAGCAATAAACCGGTGTATAAGAGACCAGGTCTCAGAGATGCGGTTAGAGCACCTCGTGACGATACCTTGCTGTCTGATCTGATGTGTTCTGCTCCGACGGAATAAAACTTTGTTTCCTGCCTTCCAGTCTCCGGCGCCTGCCTCTTTTATTGGTAAATTATCGAGTGGTATGAGAGGCGATTACCGCCGGGCAATTACTTGAAAGGATACCGACTGAAACTGCCGCTACCATTTAACAGGCCGAGGTACTAGTGTGCAAGATATCGCAGCGAACTGCTAATGTGAGGTTTGCGTGACCTCTACTAGACCACCGACCTACCACAGAAAACCTCAGACTCCGGTGAGCCCGTTATCTTTTACCAATCCCTGTGAGTGTAGCACTGCACGCTCGTAAGACCTCTGTGTTTGATAGCTTTTTAGGTCGAGGACTACCGGTCTGCCGAAAGGCAGAACCGGAAGTCGGAGATTTTATGACTTGGAGAAGAGGGGCTTTAACCCGCCCCTCTTCTCCATTGGCTGGCCTCGTAAATGCTGGCCAGCCACTGGAGAAGAGGTCAGTCACTCCGATTAGGCCCCGTCCTTTTCGGATCGGGGGGCGTATTTTTTGCGAGAAGTCTCAAGGAGGAGACAACAGCAAAACACACCCCCGAATCCGAAAAGGACGCTGCGGTGGTGTCTTCCGGTGCCCTCGGCTTGTTGGTGATGCAGGGAGGCCGGGACTCGTGCTGTGGCCAACCTGTTTGAGTCAGCTCAGCTGCTTAACCATCCGGCGAGAGCGCGGGCATCCCGCCTCCTCCCCACTGGAGGAAGGAAGGGGGCCGGTGCAGACTCGTGCCAGTGGTGGGCTATGCCTGGCTTTGGAGAATGATGAGGGTGATCGAACGCCTACTTGTCAGAAGTGCATACAGCAGGAGCGCATCCTTCGAAGCTTATGACGTCACAAACTGGCGAGGGAATGAAGCGGTCTAAGCTCCTGACATCACAAGCACCGTTTGGAATGAAACCTGTTCATCTCATGACATCACAAACAGCCATTACAAGGAAGAGTACCAAGCTTATGACATCACAAACAACCATTACAATGAAGCGTTCTAAGCTTATGACATCACAAACAGCCATTATAATGAAGCGTTCCAAGCGTATGACATCACAAGCCGTCGATTGAATGAAGCAGTCTAACCTCATGACATCACAAACAATTACAATGAAGCGTTCTAAGCTTATGACATCACAAACCACCAGTGGAATGATTCGTTCTAAACTCATCAAATCACAAACAGCCGTTGGAATGGAGCATTTTAAGCCTATGACATCACAGCCAGTGGGCGGTACGGTGTAAGCCTACCTGACATCTCAAAGCCAGTGTAATGTAGCGTTGTGAGCTATGACATCACGAGGTATTGGAACGTAGCGTTCTAAGCCTATGCCATCATTCATTAGAAGGTAGCGTCCTAAGCCCATTGCATCACAAACAGCCACTGTAACAAGGTATTCTCCATTTATGACGTCACAGCCAGGCTACTGAATGTAACCTGCACAGCCCGAAGGGGGGAAAAGCCGCCTCGCCATACCCACGCTTTCTATGAGAGAGGGACACAAAAGGTGGGGGTTCGTCCTTGAAACGCCTGCGTCTTCACTACTGACTTCACGCTCGGTGGGCACGCCCCTTCCGTAATTGCCGACGATCCACCTGCAGCAGGTGATGTTTACACTGAGGGTTGGAGCAGACCGGAGCAGGACTGGTGGAGAGCCGCCGCATGCCGTGCAGGGGTGATATCCGGCCGGTTAACACCCGGCGGGGTGACGGGGTCTAGATACGGACTGTAGTCTAGGACCGTGACGTCAGCACGGTGAGAGTGGAAAGTTGGCTCGGGGAGGGAAGAGAAACACGGCCCCAGACCGGCAGTGCTTGTGCCTTTTATCTAGTCACTGAAGTCTTAGCCACCGACCCCGCAGGCAGAGGCGTGTGAAGGGCAGGCAGCCTGTCTGCCCCACAGCCCAGGTTGTGCGACCCTCCATGCAATCCAGCCAGCGAAGCAGCTCAGTATATCCATGCACCTGTGGCAGGGGTATTTCATTAATATTCCGACCTCGGTTGCTGCGTCCAGCAGGGCTGGCACGGCGTTTCATCCTCCCTGGGACACTGACGCCCATCCCAAGCTGTGCCTGTTCTTTATAGCGCTTCACGGATGAAGCTGCAAGCGCTGTTTAACACAAGTCCCGTGTGGCCTCGTCCCCAGCTCGCAGTGCCCGATCTCCCTTCATGCCACCGTTTGAGCGGGAGTCTGTCTTTAGTCTAGACTCTAGACTGACATCACATTTTCCCTCAGAAGCCTGGCCGCAAAGGCGAGTAGAATGTACTTATTTGAAAACATGAATAGGAAACGGCAACGCAGAAAGAACTTAAAATAGAGTAAAACCAAACGCTGCATGAAATAATGGAGAGGGCGAAGCCACAAACCTGGTTACCCTGACAGACTGCCGCGCCGGAGAAAGCAGCGGGGAGCTGACGCGCAGAGAAGGCGCTTAGAGTCAGACTCTTGGCAGCACATTCCCATGCGACTGACGCAAGATGGCAGGTGGCTGAGCGCAGCTCTCGGTTTCCAGGCGCTAGAAAGCAGGGTTGGATTGGGGCAGAAAACCGGCACAGGCAATAACATAAAAGCGACCCCATTAGCGACTCAGTCAGATAGACAACAAGCATTTACAATGCAATGGTCTCGGCATTGGTAAAGTTAGAGCTATTGGCATTACTCATGACATTATTTTTGTTTATGTTTTTCTTTTTAAAACATTTAAAGAAACGGCATTGTCACGAGCAATGCCAATAGCTCTAACTTTAACAATGCCGAGACCGTTGCATTGTAAATGCTTGTTTATTTAGCGCGTGGCCTCTTTCCGCTGCCTCTTGCATCGGCTCCTGCTGCTGGCCCCCGTCTCCATATGCACCAAAACGATAGTTGCACTGTAAGTGCGCAATGCGCCATGTCCCAGCAGGCTTGAGGACTGGTGGTTCATGTGCGCGCTTGAGTACCATACTACAGTGAATATTACACGAAACACGCGGCTAGCATATCTGTCACTTTCACTGTCAAATGGCAAGACACTTTACTAGGGCGGTTCCGCGAGCTAGCGGAACTTGAGGTTTAGCTGCAGTGTGTACGCTGTTTGCACTAACATGGGGACAGTGTAATGGATCCTGCGGCCCTCTCAGGCTCACCCGAACACCATCGGCACTGGCTAACTCAGACTCCCCGTCGAGAGCAGGAGCCTACTGTCTGGCAGCCTGTAGCAGAGGGAGCTGCTTGCTGCTGGCTTTCAGCTGCTGCCTAACTGAAACATCCCGCAGCAGATTCTTGACATTTTCTTGACTGTGACTGAATCAATGGTATATGACATAGAGAGGTGAGAGCTGGCATGTTTATCACATTATTATTTTAGCATCACAATAAGCCCTGATCAAAACCTGTGATCAATTAAGCTGCCCCCTGTCGGAGCTGCCCCTCTGGCTTTCCTCATGTGCTGTTCAACATTTGGAGGAGAACAACATGATAAGGATCACAATCAGAAAGCGGGCACAGGCTGCAGCCCCCACGCAAATCTGGTGGTGCCTCACCTTCCGTTTTAAGTGCTGGCAAGGCACCCCAGACAGTCACTACTATGCACACGCAGTGTAGAGATTCCAGGTTGAGACGGGCTGTTTGGTTCTTTTTACTGAGCTGCCCTAGGCTATAGTGTTGGCAAGATCCTTTTTTTATCCCCCTGGGCCCTGCATCACAAAAAACCAAAGGGCCTCCTGGCAGTCAGTGGACCCCCTCTACCCCAGTCCCAAACATAATTTCGGTCCCAAGCAGCCACTCTGACTCAGAGAGCAGATCGTTGTACACCAAGGCCAGCCTACTCAGCAGCAAAACGAGCAGAGCGGCTACTGTAACTGGCTGTTGAAGTTCTCAAAGAGTGCGAAACGATTGCTGAAGAATAACTAACACCTTAAAGGCAATTCATGACACCAACACAGCCCCTGTTTACATTTCACACGTTTTACTCTATATTGCATTCCTGAAGACTGTGATGTTCCGTAGATTTTAACAACACACCAACACGGCGTGCTTATGGGCCGAGAGATGTTGGAAGAGAAATAATGAAAGTGTATAGAGAGTGAGTGTAGGAGAGTAGGATCTGCTTATTATAGTTAACCCCACTTTTTGCTGATGCTCCACTGTTTTTCGACTTAGTCTTGCTGGGATCCTGCTAATCAGGACCCCAGCCTAGCAGCTTTCTCTCTAAATTGATTGCATGTACTTAAGGTACACTTCAGATTGGATTCTGGGGTACCCTTATAAGTCACTAGCATATGGTATACTATATACCCAGGGCATAGGTACCCCAGAGGCCTCTCGGGGGCTGCAGCATGTATTATGCCACCCCTGGGAGACCATTCACATTGACAAAACAGGTCTGCTACAGCAGCCTGTGGAAGGTGGTGCATGCACCCCTTACTTAGATATAGGTTCACTATATCTATCCATATCACTGCACATATAAACCTATCAGTCACCCCTATGACAGGCCTTATCAATCCTGAAGGCAGGGGGGTGGGTTTTATGTGAGAGGGTGCCCATGCATGTGAGGAGCCCCTCTGCAGCCTTCAGAACCTCTATTTTGGGGTTGTTTGTGATGCAGCCAAACCAAATACTCTTGGATGACCGAATATTCTCCCTTGGAGTAAAGGAGTTACTCCCCTGCAAGGCAAACCTGAGATCCAAAGCCCTCGTGGGGACCGTGCAACCCGAACCCCTGGACAGCGTGCACATTTGCAGCAGCATATGCTTTTTGGCGATCCCTGAGGCTGTGCTTTGGGCTACTTGTAGTCAAGACTCCGAGCAGTGATTCCACCGAAGATTACTGGCCTACACTCCACAAGTGTCCCGTGGGCAGGTATTTAGTGATTCCTCTCGAGGTCCCTTCGCGATCCCTTGTCTGTCAACTTGTGGGTCCCTGAGAAGGGTACTTTAACTTTCAGTGGGCTTCCCTGGTTGCTCCAGACGTGCCCTGACTCTCCATCGCTTTGGGAGTCTACAGGACCTTGCTGGTCCACATCGAAACCTTTTTACACTCACTGCGTGGGTTGCCGTTGCCAAGGCTTGTTGGTCTCCAATCCAGACACCGACCCCCCAGCACTCAACATCTTCGTGGGCAGCTCGCCTCTGGTCATTGTCGATGTCTCCTGGTCCACGTGGCAGCGGAGGCAAGCTTCACCTCTTCGCACCTGAAACACCCGACATTGGTGGCCATTGGTCTACCGTGCCTCTGGTCACCCTGAAGTGACCCAGATTCTGTCCCCTCTGCTTTCAGGTTCTTCACATCTCCGATCCAGGCTTGGATCACACCGGACACTTTTTCTCTTCATGGCAGCAGCACTTTGCAGCATCTCGCCACAGAAAACATCGAAGATTCCCAACACCATTTGACACCTATGCACCCGGCTTCCCTGGGTTAGGTAACACGAGTACTCCGGTGCTCACATGGGTGATGGCCTTAGAACCTTTTAAGTTTTAAAGGGTTTGCTCCAAGTCCTCTCCTAAGTGTCCTTAATTTTTTAAATTCCAACCGCAACTTTCCCATAGGATTGTACGGAGCTCGCGGCTGTGTTCTCACACTGCACGCGTACCCTGTGGGTCCCCTGTGTCACTACCTTGGGTGGTTCCTTGGGGTCCCAGCAATTCTACGTGCTCTAGGCACTGTGTCTAGTCAAGTCATGGTTCTCATACAACTTTCTTAATATATGGTTTGGTCTCCCCCTGGGGCCCAGTGTATATTGTGCTGTTTACAGTCGTTCTAGTGCTTTAACATTGTGTATCTTGTTCTCTAATCTCATAAAGAGGTTAGTAGAGAGTGTTTAGTAATAAATACATATATTTTATATGTATATACCTTGTGTGGTTCTCCTTTAATTTGGTCATTCAAGAGGTTATAATCTGGTAAACCAAGCTGCTTTACATTTCTTCGAGACTTAGCCTGAAGGCTGCTCTCATAGCTACCACTAAGATAGCTTTCAGTAAAGGTTGTCTTTAACCTAATCATCAATAAGGGTTGTTTGCACTGGTACAAGTTGCCCACTTTAATTAGTGGACAGCATTTACCAGGCCAACTTCTCACAGTGAGAAACTGCAGAGGACAGTTAGCTTGGATGACGGGGGAGAGAGTGATGGTAGTAAAAGGGAGGGTGCAGCATTTTTCAATTCTTGCCTAGGGTGGTAAAACACCTAGAAAGGGCCTTGGCAGCAGCTGGTTTCACGTCCAATCAGAGCAAGCTTGCCAGTGTTGGGGAAGGACACACCACCATTTTAAGGTCTAAAAGACAATCTCCTTCTTGGAGAGGACAAACAGAGGAACTCGGACTCAGACAGAGCTTCACAGTGAAAGGAAGCAAACATGTTTTTATGTCCCCCATGGTGCTGCTGCTGCCTGGCCTGCCTGCTCTCACGCTGCAGTTGCAAATGAAGCAGTGAAAGGGCGGCAAGCACATTGCAAGCTAAAGGTGACATCCTCATACAGATCTATTGAAACCATGATGGCGAGTCCCAGAAAACAACAGAGGGGGGATCACTGCGGCACTTAAGGAAAGGCTTGTTTTTTGGTCTGTTGGGCATGGGTTGGGCAGCCATTGAAAATCCTTGGATAGAAAAGGGTATATTCTTGAGTGGTGGTTGGTACATTCTTGGACAACGATTGGCAGTGTCTTGCGCTTTCGTACAGCACGCAGCGCTGTTTTGAAGAATGGTGTAGGCTCTTTGAGTTAGGAGACATCTTGGCAAATGAGGACAGTTGGGCTTTAAAACAATGACCATGACACAGAACACATGAGGACAAGGTACTGACTTACCCCTTCACCAGCGCTGTCACTCGTGTTGGCCAGCATCTCCTGCAGCGCCCGTACGGAGAGGGACTGCTCCAGTACAAAGTTACAGATGCAGAGGTCCGGGGGAACATACTGTGGAAACAGAAGCAGAATGGTGAGAAGGAGGACCAAACAGGTCGAAGGATATTTGCTACAAGAAGCACAGAGTACCGATAGACGCAAAAAACAGGAAGTCAGATATTGGGGTACCAGCTGCTGTCTGCTCTTCAGAGGCAGACCCTACATGCTTTTACTATATTGCCTTTGTCTGCTGCAGGCCTTGTTTATTTCATTCACTGTTTTCACATTCACCATTCTTGCACACAACAAAAACATATTTTCTGTTCTTTCTTCAGAGCTTCCCTGTCTTGTCAGAATATCGCCACATTGTCACCAACAAAACTCATTCCTGAAGCTTTCCTTAAGCTTTGGCTAGATGCTCAAAAGGCTGACTTATTGCAATTCTACTCCCATGAAAGGCCTACTAGCTACAATCATACTCTCATAAAAGGTTGACTAGCTACAAGTCTTATTCCCTTGAAAGGCCTACTAGCTACAATCTTACTCCCATAAGAGGCTGACTAGCTACAAGTCTTACTCCCATAAAAGGCTGACTAGTTACAATCTTACTCCCATAAGAGGCTGACTAGCTACAAGTCTTATTCCCAATAAAGGTTGACTCGCTACAATCTTACTCCGATGAAAGGCTGACCAGATACAATTTTACTGCCATAATAAGGCTGACTAGCTACAATCTCACCCTAATAAAAGTACTAAAAGCAAAAGGCCTTCACAGAGTCTCTGACAGCATTTACTTCTGCATATTAGTGCTATGTGCACTCAGCGCCAGGCAGCCTACCAAGCCTGGCATGGCTGGCTGTGCCATAGCTTCTGAAACCTTTCAATGCCTTAGCCTGGTGATAAATCTCGAAGTAGCATTGCGGGTCAATCAGCGCCTGGTAGTACAGAGGCATGGAGGCTGGGGGATGGTGAGGGAGTGGGACAGTTGGCACTGAGGACGTTAAAATACCTTAGGGTATTAAGGGCCTCATGTAGGTAGCCCAATACCGGTCGGTAACGGCCGATTTTCGGTAAATATACCGTTACCGACCGGTATTTAGGCTTTTGATATGTAGGGGGATAATTTCTGTATTCGGTAATTTACCGAATCGGTAAAATTACCGAATCAGTAATTTTACCGATTCGGTAAATACCGAATACAGAAATGAGATGTAGGGGGAGTGTGTGGTGGGTGTGGGGATTCGTTATTTACCACCAACTGAAAGTTGGTGGTAAATGACGAATGTCTCAGTTAAGGCATTATTTGGCCCTTAGATGTGTGCAATGTGGCAGACACACATGCCCTCAGGGCATGTATGTGTGCCACATGTGCACACATGCAGGAATCAGGGGTGCAACAGGGTGTCAACGTGACACCCTGCCACCCTTGATTGAGCTCCCCCCATTACCGAATCGGTATTTACCGATTCGGTAATGGTAACTGGCTTCCCATTGATTCCTATGGGCCTCCTGGCCCATAGGAATCAATGAGATACAGGTTACCATTACCGAATCGGTAAATACCGATTCTAAAATACCGACACTTACCGAATCGGTATTTTTTTACCTACATTACATTTACCGATTCATCAATACCGAATCGGTAAAATTCGGTATTTAAGAATCGGTAAATGTAATTTACCTACATATGGCCCTTAGTGTCTTATTTTATTGTTGACTCCATTCCATATAACCACTATGCATCATCTTTGACAACCGGTAGGAAACCCCATTCTTGGGCTCAGGGGTAGAGAGGCGCCCGCGCTGAAATAAGATGTGGCTGTGCTTCACACAGTCAAAATAACCTCGCTACTAAAAGCTAACAGGTTTGTTTGAGCAATCCCAGCCATAAACATTATATAGCTTGGTAAAATTAGATCAAAAGAAACCAGCTCAAAAACAACAAATGACACCACATTAATGTAAAACTAACATTGTGATTGAGAGATATTAAAAAAAAGAATTGGTATTCTGTTTAGTTTTCTTTTGTATTGAAAACATTATGCAAACTAAAAATGTAAATAAACGATTGCTCTATTTGCGCTTCAAATAAATGGCCACTAGGAGGTAGTAGGGCATCCATTGTTGGCCCTGAAACAATACCACATCCGCACTTTAAAAAAATAATAGTTCTTAAATAAACCTTTTCCTTTAAAACTCAAATTCTCGGAAATACAGTAAATGCCCTATTCTCAGAAGGCGCTAGTGAAAACAAATGTGAAAAGCATTTAGAATTTACAGTAAAAGTTCTTTCACTTACTCCTGGTGTTTTAAAGATGTTACAAACATCAAGGGGATGTCCTTGGGCAACAATTCAAGGGTTCAAGTGAGAAAAAGACTTTACCCCACTTCCAGGTCGTAAGCCCAATGTCCAGTTCCAACTGGTCTTACTGTTTTTCTTCCCTTAAGAAGCAGCTGACTCTGGGCCTGATTTAAATCTTGACGGACGGGTTACTCTATCACAACGGTGACAGATATCCAGTTCGCCGAATTATAAATATAGTAGGATATAATGGGATTTATATTTCAGCTGATGGGATATCAGCCGCCATTGAAACCCGACTGCTAAGATCAAAATCAAGCCTTCTGTTACTTGGTTCTTCCACACCTCTTCCAGAAAAGCAGCTCCACATTCTGTACTCTCTTATCCTTATGGGTAGGCAAGAGGTCATCTCCCCCAAACCTGAGAGCATATTTTCAGGGACCAAGATTTAAGTTGAAGGAAGAGCTGCACCCTTCAGTCCTTCCTGAGAAAGACACAAATTCTTCCAAGCTGGCAGTCTTCTGATAGGTTGAGAGTGGTGGAAGCAGTGTTTCTTAATATTACCCAGCATCGACTAGCAAAATTCAGTAAGCAGATCAGGTCAGAATTCCCACACATCATGACCCAGTTTCTGATTTATAGTCTTAAAGTGTTACCAAAACAGTTGGCAGGATGGAACTTCTCTAAGGTGCTCTATCTCTTAGAGCATTGCCCAAAGCCAACATCCTCCGGTTACTCTAGGGTCATAGTTAAAAACCCTTTTCTAGGCCCCCTTTCAGAGAATGACGTTTCTGTCCCTGAGCTTGAAAAGGCACTGCTATAGCTACCTTTAGACACTAAGGGCCTGATTTAGAGTGCGTCAGGAAGGGTAGGTACTTCATCGTAACAGCAACGGAGGACCTTTTCTACTGTACTGAAAGTCCGCCTGCCTCATTTAGAGTCGGGGCAGACCTTCAGAAAGTCAACAGCAGAGACGGCTGAATCTTTGCCACAGACAGATGGCCCGATGGAGTAAGGGCCAGAGGAGGTTTTGTTATTTGTCCGCACGACCCCATTTAGAGTGGGTAAACAAACAGCAAGTTTTTAACTTTTGCTTACCATCATCCAAAACATGGTGGTAAGAGAAAGTAAATTTGTTTTTCCTATTTTCGAAAAGAAAATCCCACTTTGGAATTTTTCTTTTTGCAAATAAAAATAAAGAAATTGAAAGTGTGCTGTATGACCCTGTCAGTTGCCAAGCAGTCCTTTGGCAAATCGGTGTCAAGCAAAAGGTGGTCTGGAGCGCCAAAGGTTTTTTGTGGTAGGGAAACCTCAGATCTGAGAAAGTGTCATGCCTCCTGAGAGTAGTTGTGAGAAAGACACTAATTACTGGTGAGCTGTAGGAAGCCCAGCCAGAGACAGGAGTTTAGAGTGAAGTGGATAAGTAGAATGCTACAGTCCCACTTGTAATACAACGCATATGTTCATGATTTCCATGTTTTAAAAGTGTGATTTGCTTTACATTTTTTATCCATCTAGAACTAACCTGGAGTGTGGAACAGCTGTTCCACAGCTCAGCACCTGGAGTGTGGCAAAAGCTTTGAAACTGAGCCACATTTTTTATTTGACTTCTAGGCAGCCTGCACACTTACCACTCCTTCTGCTCCTCCTCCTATTCCCTTGTAACCCGTCACATCACATCTCTGCAAACGACCCGCGACGAATAGAGCAGGGCGGAACACAGGGCAGAGCTGGACACTGCCTTCTGCACTACCACCTACAGTGCCCCGCTGTCGCCGACACATTTCTTCTTTTCCAATTGCCTCCCAACCACCTGCCGCAAAGTCTCCCCTTTGCCGGGAGGGGACAAGACAGCAGCAGTGATGGTAGGCATCTTACATCAGCCTTGTACTGAAGCAGGGTGAGCCAAGGTGAGGTCCCTCAGTGAGTTAACCACAGGGGAGGCTGCAGTTATGTCTGAACTTGAGGTCTAGACAGAAGGCGCTGCGTGTTTTCATTAATGGCAAAGACACCTGTTCTGCTGCATGGCAAGGACCACAAGGTCCGGGCCCCAGACCTTTTTATTACCTTGCCACACACATCATGAGCTCATACAATTCGGCTCCTACATTATGGGGTTGCCCCGCAAAAATTCCCTCTCTCACAGGACTATGTGGGATGCTCCACATCCCCAACATAACATTCCTCCTTTACCCAAACTAAACAAAAACAAATAAAAACAAAATAAAATCAACTGAGGATGCTCTGCCTCGCACCCATACAACAACATCATATACAACAAACCTCCTATGGGTGACTTGGCCATCAGCACACAAAGTAACTAGTAAAAACATGGTCCAATACAGCATCATTGTTTGACATCAATGTTTCATTTTACAGCATTTTCAACTTCTAGGAGGACACAGGTCTAGGACGCAGGTCATATCTCCCCAGCCCTTGCCGACTGGAGCCACACACCCTCCCTTCCAGCTCAACATGAGATGGAGAAAACCCCAGACAAGGACCTACACCACAAGGACTTCTCCAACCACACCCCTGGGACTCAGAAACATCTATTTGCCTGTGGTGCCGGTCGAACCCCAGCTCTGATGGCAGAGGGGAGGAGGAAACATGACTATGTGGAAGTCCCACATTATCATCCTCGCCTTCAAGTTCAACTGTGGGAGACGCCAGGGGCGGCTCCTCCATTAGGACCGAGGAGCGTCACCCCACTGCTTTCTCGCAGTGAGAGAAGCAGAAACATAAAATGGTAAAACCACCATTTTATGTTTCTGCTTCTCGCACTGTGAGAAAGCAGAAGAGTTTCGTTGAGGAGTGGGCGGGTCTGCTGGAGGACAGGGGAGGAATGGCTTGCCCACTATTGTGGGCTCAGACTGTTTCGTCGGTCCTCTGGGTCCGACCTAACTAGTCATGCGCACTCTCCGTTTTCTCCATGTAGGATGCATGCAGCCTATATGGAGAAAATGGCCTCCCCATAGGCGCCTGGCTGGGCACCGTCCCCACCAATCACAACGCTGCCATTGCAGTGTTGTGATTGGCTTAGGGAAGGGGAGGGAGGATGCCTGCTTCCTGTTCCACGGGACCCGGCCAGGAGCTGAGACGGTGCGGGACCTGGGATGGTAAGTATTTAAAAAAAAATTTAAATTCTGCCCTGCGTGCACCCCCGTACGAACCCCTGGCCCCCCCACCCACGAGTCATGCCAGCCGCGAGTGGGAGATGCACAGTGAGGACTCCCTGGGACAGACTCTGGCTGCCTGTACAGTTTGAAATGGGACACATTCCTTGTGACAGTTTCCCGTTGCTTCCGGGCAGTGGCTATAGTTCCTTTTACAGCGCTCACTCTCCACAGCTCGATCTCTAATGGCAACAGAAATTTGCTGCCCAGACTTCAGTTCTTGACAAGCACCATGTCGCCAACTTGAAACTGCCACAGCCTGGCTTGTCTTCTTGATATGCTGTCGTTCTGCACATGGCGCTGCTGCCATGCATCTGCAGCTTTCTCTTGGAGTGCAGAAGGTTCCCCAACGTGAGGAATGGTGTCTCCCACCAGCTAATTCATGCACGCTGTACTTGGGGACACTCCGGCTGTGACACTCAGAGTGAGAAGATACTCACGAAGGAAGGCAGCGAGCCTGTTGGGGAGCGCTATTCTCAGTACTTTATTCAAAGTTTGCATGAAGCGTTCTGCTTCACCATTGGCTGACGACCATCGAGGAGTTATCTTCCAGTGGTGCACGCCTCATGAGGCGAAATATTCAGCAAACTCTCGGCTCGAAAAAGGGGGGCCGTTATCAGTCCTGAGTTAATTCAACAAACCATAAGTTGCCATTACCTTCTCCAGCCGAGGTATTGTCTGGCCAGCAGTAATTGACTCCAGTATTTCAACTTCCGGGAGCTTTGAAAAATGATCTATTAATACCAACATATGTCGTCCATCAGGTAGACTTCTAAGAGACCTAAGGAATTTCTGGGGCCTCGCAAATAAGCTTTATTGAAGCAAAAAACCTTCAACTTGTAACATCTCCAAAAAACAGTGGACCTTGTATGTACAAGGTCTATCCTATAAGGAAGAATCACCTCCTGCAGCAGGGCCTACACTGGAAAACATTGAGAGCACAAATATGATGAATAAAGCACTGAGTGATACAGGGGACTTCATATACTTTAACAAAACCCCCTCTAGTGAAAGATCTAAACAAAAGCCAATGGCAACAGGAGCTTCTGTACTGGAGGGAGTGGCAACTGCCACTGAAAAGGCGATGGAACGCTCATAGCCAGCTGGAAGGCCACAAGATGACACACCAATAAGTCAGCAGGTTCAGCATGATCGACTAGAAGCTTCAACTTGGCTTAACAAAATAAGGTTGGGAAAGACGCTGCATAAGTTTGGAGTGGCTGAAGCCCCTGGACCTAGCAGCCTACCGGCAGCACATCCTAAATCTGACCCCTCATTATGGATGCACGTTTTAAGTACAGTTTTTGGTGACTGCTTCGACTCCTGCGTGGCCCTGGATAGCTGACGAAGGTCATTCCCTTTTCCAGTAGCCATGAAGACAACTGCCATATATTTGATGTGTACAATGGGTAGCTTAAAAAGAACTTGGCTTGTGAAAACACCAGAGCATTACTGTCGGTTGTAGGGTGTAAAGTAATGCCCACAATCTCATACAGAACAATTATGTATAAAGACCAACTATTTCGCTGGTTGGACAGACAGCAATGTGCCTATTTGCCCTACCTGATTGCACCAGCCAAGCACAAACCCGGCTGGAGTTCAATCTGACCAAACAGAATCTGGTGCTACGTGCAATATATGCATCATAAAGCTTACATCTAAAATCATCTAATACCATTATAATAAAACAACTTCTTAAGAAGAAAATTCAGGAGCCACATTTGGTGTGGGGGCCGTTCTTAATTGACACGTTTAGTATATTGAATGCGGAAGACTTCATCAAAGCAACTCTGCATAGCAAAGTGATAACAAATATGCTAACGGAGAATGCTAAATCTCTGTCATTAGATGAAGATATGAGGGACTTAAAGACCAAGCCACATGGTAGCTCACATGGTAGCTTGGCTCTAGACCTATGTACCCCAGGTGCCCTGACTTACTACTTGAGTCTCCCTCTCTGTAATCCGGCTAAGTATAGACTCATGAGACTGCAGATTGGCCTGATCCCGTTAAGATGCCGTTGGTATGAACGCATGAATGGAGAAACCAGTAAACAATGCCGACTGTGCACCCAATCGAATACATCATTGATACACGATATATATTTTTGAAAGGTTGAAAAACCCTAAGGATGCACTGGCTATGCTCGCTGTTCTGAGCTTTAAAAATTACATCCTGAAGGGATGCCATCCTCTTCTGCCTAAATGGGGAATCATATCAAATATCAGCGTGTCCCTTAAAATTCATGAGAGCAGTCGCAGAAGAACTGCAAAATGCAGTAAATACAGATATGTAACAAGAAATGCTCTCCCTAGCAGAAGTGGATTATGACAATTATATGAGAGGGAACTTGCTTAGACTCATCAAACTCTACTTAACTCTCATAATAACTAGGCAGCTAGCACTCTAGGGGCCAAATGTACAACCACTGGAATTTGCGACTCGCAAATTGCGAGTCGCAATTTGTGAGTCGCAAAATCGAATGTACAACAGTGTCTCAGACACTGTTTGCAATTCCCAATGGAGTCGCAAATTGCACGCCTCATGAATATTAATGAGGCTATCGCAATTTGCGACCCCATTGGGAATGGCTGGCACTCCCAGGGATGGTGGCCTGCTTGGGTCAGCAGACCACCATGACTAGGACTGCTTGGTCAATAAAGCATTTTGTTTATGCAGCCCGGTTGTCGTAAAGGAAAACGGGATGCATTTAAAAACTAAAAACCAAACTTTTCAGTTTCATTTTTTAAGGGAAGGCAGTAGTCCCTTGGACCACTGCCTGCTCTTAAAAAAACATGTGCGCATCCATTCCCAAAGGGGGAGAGGTCCCCTGGGGACCCCTTACCTTTTGCGAGTGCTTCACCACCCTTCTGAGAAGGGTGGTATAGTGCGAGTGTTTTGCGACCACAATTGCGGTCGCAAAACATTCATACATAGGTTTTGGAGTCGCTATTAGGAAGGGACGCCCATGGCATGCCCCTTCCTAATTGCAAGTCGCTAACCCTATTTTGCGAGTTGCTAATTGATTAGTGACTCGCAAAATAGGGTTGTTACATTGGGCTGACCCATTTTGCGGTCGCAAAGGGGCTGAAATCCCCTTTGCGACCGCAAAAAATGGTCGTACATCTGGCCCTAGGAGTTTACTAATCTTTGTGTACTGGCACCCTCATGTCATCATGGATGCCAGCATGGGGCCTAAATTAATATGGGGAATGTGCAATTTAACTCTATGTACCTAGGGGATTATCTCAGAACGGACTTAAAGGAGAATTATGAGCAATAAGATAATGTTCCTTATGAATTATTAATTATATTAAGCACTTTGAAAGTTTTGTACTATAGTTGGGTCGTAATTTTACCCTATATAATGGTTTTAATGAATTAAACATAAATAAACTGTACTTACATCCCATTAATAAAAAAAATGCTACTTGATTAGTTGAATCAATTACCATATTTTTAAGGAAAGACACATTCAGTGAGGAGCTGTTTGGAAGGTTTTACCTCCAGAAAATTCCAAAGTCGTAGCAGCAGCCATCGTAGCTTTTAAAAATCAAAAAAATCCAGGGATACATGTGAAAAAGATGGATTTCCTACACAACCACTCTAAATGCGGTTAGCCACGGAACAGTAAATGCACTGGAGAAATTTATTGGGTTCTTGAAATCACCATAGATTTGTCAGTGGATGGTGGACAAACTAACAGCTGGATAGAGAAACAAAAGAATGATTCTATTCCACATGGCTATGATGGTGAGGAACATATCAGTGATGGACATGACAGTGAGGAGGCAAAGATGAGGAAATGTGGATGAGGAACACGGTGGTAAGATGACACATTGTTGAAGGACATGACAGACAAGTATTATGGTGCGAAACATCACAAGGAACATGGTGGTGATGGACATAAGAGCTAGGAGGGGGAGCTGAGGAGAGCAAGGTGATCAGGGGCATGGTATTTAGAGATAGAATGGGTATCAATATGGCAGTGGTGAAAACTATGGTGGTGGAAAACAAAGGGATGAGGAAAAAGAAGGATATATTTTAATATGTTGCAAGTGCTCTAGAAAGTGGACAACAGAGCTTACACCCAACTGTCAAGTGGTGGTATTCATTTAAAACTGAACCACAAAATGCACTTTCTCCTCCAGTAAAGGGTGCTGACATTCTTCATTTCCATTCTGCCACTAGATTCAATAGGATCCTAAGTTAAATGAGCATTGGCAAAGCCAATAGGTCTTGCCTATGTAAGATCTATTGGATTTTTTGGGGAGTGGAGTGGCATGGAGTGGCACTGTGTGCAGTGGAGTGTCATTGCACGGTGATGTGTAGTGGAGTGGCATTGTGTGATGTGAAGTGGTGTGGCACTAAGTGTAACGGAGTGGCTTTCTGTAACACGAAATGGAGTGGTGAGGCATTATGTGGAGTGGAGTGGCATTATCTGCCATGGCATAGAGTGGGGTGGCATTGTGCGGAATGAAGGGGCATTGTGTGGTATGGAGTGGCATTGTATGGCATGAAGAGGAGTAGCATTGTATGGAGTGGAGTAACATTAAGGGGAGTGGAATAGCATTGTGTGGCATGAATAGCACTGGAGTGGCATTGTGTGGAATTGATTGGAGTGGGGTGGCATTGCTTGGCATGGAGTGGTTTGGGATTGTATGGCATAGAGTGGCATAGTGTGGAGTGGCATGGTGTGGACTGGCATTGTGTGGGTGGAGTGGCACTGAGTGGTGTGGAGTAGAAGGGCATTCTACAGTGTGGAGTGTCATTGTGTGATATGGATTGGAGTGTTGTGTGCAGTTGCATGGAGTGGAGAGGTTTTGTGAGCCATGGAGTGGAGTAAAGTGGCATTTATTTATTTACTTACTTGAGTTTTATATAGCGCTGGCTAGACCCGGAGGTATCAGAGCGCTTTACATGAGGAGAGTTACATAGGTTACAAATTACACATTGTTATAGAAGGTACAACAGTTACAGTTACATCGTTGGTTATTGGCGTGTAGAGGGGTATTGGGGTAATGTAAAAGAGTGAGGGGGGAGATTAAGCGGAGTATAGGTAGAAGGATAGACAAAGCAGGCAAGTGGAGAGGAATTCAGGGGCGAGAGGAAAGGAAAAAGGGAGGTAGCCAAATAATGAAGGAGGGAAGCGGAGGATGAGGGGTTAGGGGACACAGCATGGAGACGGGAAGTATCTGTGTCTGGCATCCGGCTGGGTGGGAGATGGCTCCCCGTGGAACAGGGATCATTTTCAGTCCTCAGTTATGTGTGATTCCCATGGTCACGGTGGACTCTGTCAGCGGGGTCGCTGAGACTCCAGGGCATAGATGATGGATCCCTCCCCAACAAGGGGAGAGGAGTGCTTTGGTCATGGGCACACTCCGTGTTGAGGGGAGTGGTATTGTGTGGCGTGGAGTAGAATGGCACTGAGTGGAGTGGCATTGTGTGGTGAGCTGTGGAGTGGAGTGGCATTGTGTGGAGTAGCACTGTGTGGAGTAGAGTGGCATTGTGTGGAGTGGACTAGAGTGGCATGGAGTAGAGAGGCTTTGTGTGGCATGGAGTGGACGGAAGTGGCATTGTGTTGAGTGAAGTGCCATGGAGTGACATTAAGTGGGTGGAATGGCATTGTGTGGCATGCATAGCACTGGAGTGGCATTGTGTGGCATGGATTGGAGTGGAGTGGCATTGTTTGGTATTAAATGGTCTGGCATTGTGTGATGCGGAGTGGGGTGGCATAGTGTGGGGTGGCATTGTGTGCTGTGGGTGGAGTGGCACAAGTGGAATTGTGTGTCGTGGAATGGATTGGAGTGGCATGGCATGGGGTGGAGTAAAGTGATATTGTGTTGAAGAGAGTGGCACTGTGTGGTGTGGAGTAGAATGACAGTGTGGAGTGAGATTGTGTGGAGTGGAGTGGCATTGCATGGAATAGACTAGAGTGGCATGGAGTAGATGTGTGGCATGGAGTGAACTGGCATTGGGGTGAGTGGCATGGCATGGAGTTACATTAAGTGGAGTGAAATGGCATTATGTGGTGTGGATAGCACTAGAGTGGCAGTGTGTGGCATGGATTGAAGTGGATTGAGTGGCATTGTGTGGCATGGAGTGGTCTAGCATTGTGTGGTGTGGAGTGGCATTGTGTGGGGTGGAGTGGCACTGAGTTGCATCGAGTAGAATGGCACTGTGTGGATTGGATTGGAGTGGTGTTGTGTGGAGTGGCATGGTGTGGAGAGGCTGTGTGTGGCATGCAGTGGAGTAAAGTGACATTGTGTTTAGGGGAGTGGCACTGTGTGGTGTGGAGTAGAATGGCACTTTGTGGAGAGGCATTGTGTGGTGTGGTGTGGAGTGGCATTGTGTGAAGTGGAGAGGCATTGCATGGAATGGACTAGAATGGCATGGAGTAGAAAGGCTTTGTGTGGCATGGAGTGGAGTGGCATGGCATTGCATGAAGCGACATTATGTGGAGTGGAGCTGCATTGTGTGTCATGGAGTGGCATTGTGTGGCATGGAGTGGCACTGTGGTGTGGAGAAGAGAGGAATGGCATTTTGCTGTGTGGAGTTGCACTGTGTGGAGTGGCAGTGTCCGGAGAGGAGGAGTGTCATTGTGTGGTGTGGAGGGTAATGGCATTGTGGGGCATGGTGTGGAGTGGAATGGAATTGTGCTAGTATAGAAAGTTGCACGAGTTGCCACTGAATTGCTCTATAGTGCTTCAATGTCCTTGTGCTATATGAATGCAATTATAATACAATATGCTACCAATTAACTCGACCTATGATCTATGTGAACATCAGATGTATTTGATCTGATGTAGGAGCGTGTTAGTATGTACAATGCTCCTGCTAGAACTAGTTTGTTTAAAAATAAATGCAGTTTAGACCGGGAGGAGCTAGTTGGCGAGGGAGCAACGTATATTGTACCGGTTGTTAAAGATGGTGCCAGGTGGTGGCAGGTTTGTGGAGCTGCAAATGGTAAAAGTCTTTTCCAAACAGAAGTGGAATACGTGCTCAGAACTTAGTCATGATAGATAATGGTAATGAATAACAATCGCCCTTAGAGAAGAGGCGAACAGAACAGACTGTTGGAGGTTTAAACCAAAGATATTCCAGGGTTGAAAATCGCAGAGTTCCACTACAACTCTCTCAGATGGGTTGGGGTGGAAGGTGAAGAAGCAACACAGATAAGCGGTGGATGGAAGGGGGAAGAAGCACCACAATGAAGGTGGGATGGGGAGGAGAAATAGTACCTCAATCACAGTGCAAGCAGTAGACAGACACTAATTAAGATGAATTAATCTGTGCTTGGTGCGTGTTCCTCATACAGAAAAGGAAGTTTTGCCCGGCATGCTCTGGCCAATTAGGGGACAGCAAAATAGAGTGACAATGATGTCAAAGAATGGTAGGCAATGGGTGGGCTTCAAGCCCTTAATAGTAAACAATACACTTCACAGGGACACTTGCTTTTCCGAATAAAAAGAGCAACACCAAGAAAGTTGCAAGACTGATTTTAGGGATTCATAGAAACATCTTTCCATAGAGCAATGCAAATCAAGGTTTCTGCGCCCTACCAATGTCCAAAATAAACAAATACACACTTGCAGTCCTTTTAAGAACCACAGAGTAAGTCGTCATCCACAGCCACAGATCCATGACCATCTAAAGTGACTTGGAAGGTAACCTACAATATTTATGTATGGAAATACAGTAGAGCCACGATTCATCGGCTGAATGGAAATTGCTCATCCGGATCATATCTGTGCAATGCGGATCCATTTTCAATGACACATCCGAAGGGTGTTCCCACTTCCCATCTGCTCGATCAAGAAAGAGTTGGGGGTTACAGGAATAATGTGAACAGTAAAGCTATGTCTTCTCTGCTGAAATCGGCTAAAACATCAACACAGAGAAGCTGCAGTTTTACATTAGGAATTTTGCAACTACATTCAAAACCACACCACACATTCCCTCGTCAATCTAGCTAATTGCTTCAGCTGTGAACAACAATAGCAGGTTTTGTTGGTAACTTTTAATCCTATGGACCGTACTGGCAGGGCCAGAAAATCCCATGGTCAATGCATGTTTTGTGATCTGTCAACAAATGCTGTTTACCACCTGTTTCACAAATTTGCTGGCAACTCCCACCATATTTTCACAGTTTGGATTAAACTTGGTGTAGCCACAACTGCCTAACTCAGTCACGCTCTCAGGATATAGTCTTCCATGCCCCCTAGTGTGGTCTCAGAACCAGGAAGAGTTTTAAAGCAAGGGTACTTCTGTGAGCTGTGTCTGTAAAGTCAAGTCACAGGTTGTTTAGCCTTTTTGCTGTGGGAAAGGGAAAGGCACTGGGCGCATTGGACGATAAATGGCAGTGGGACTGCATTTTCATTATTTTCCATTAGCTAAAATGGCAAGTGGTTGGACTCGGAGGACTTCAGTGTTGCCAGCAGGCTGGAGAGGTGATGGATAGAGAGCACGGTGCATGAAAAGCCCACGTGCGCTAAAATGGAAACGGCCTGCGTCTAATGGGATTTATTACCGCTGATATGGCAGGAGATGGAGCCAATCAGCTAATTAACTGCTGAAATGGAAATGGGATGGGCAACAATGAGTTATTACTTCTGAAACGGAACGCAGATTTAGATGCCTTTATTACTGATGAGTGCCAACAGCATGGACACAAAGTGAGCTCTTAATACAAAAAAAACAGTAGGTGCAGACCCACATGCCTGTAAACAAGTACTCATACACACGCATACACATGCACTACACACACCCAAGTGCATGTAAACACGTATACATACACACACTACACACTCACACAGACATGATCTGTAAGTCAGAAACGCCACAGTTGTTATTGCTACACTAATTGCTTGACGTGTAGTGGACGGATGGACCTATCATAGTTAAAGGTCCTTGATGTAGATGCCACAAGCCACATTAGAGACCAAGAGCTCCATCAAATGATAGTTACATAAGGAGGGAGAGGCAAACAAGGTTATTGTTGAATAGACACAGACCTTAACAGATAAACTCAACCACACAGTTTGGGGTTGACTCAACAAATTCCTCAATGATATGCCAGAAATGAAGCAGGGAAGCATAAACTATGTAAAGAGTAACACAAAAGGGATTGCCTTTACACCATTGTATACTGAACTTCATATGTAAGGGCATTGGGCAAAATGTTACCTGGCTGTCTCTCACATCCCTGGACTTCTCCTGTCCATGGTTCTAGCATTATTCCATCAGGCTTCCTACATTCCCAACACTCCTTCTTATGGCCAGGACAGATTTCATCACAAGAAAGACACACAAACAGATTTACTCGCACACAAATACCAATCCCTTTGTCTCTTTCTTTCTCTCTTACACGTAAACACACACACTCTTCTTCTCCGTCTGTTTATTTCTTTCTTGCCACCAACCTAGCACAACATTTTACTCTCGGATAGGCTTTATTCATTTCTGAAATTCCCCTCTCATATCAGCGTCCTAAACTCTCCCACTCCTTACTCTCTCTGGTTACATTTTTGCCACCACTGCCCTGGCCTGCCTTTTCGGCTCCTAGTTTCCCATACAACCAACCAAAGTCATAATATAGGCTACCAATTATACAAGGCTCATTGCACAATCCCTCTTGTTGATCCCTCCTTTTCTTACCCCGACCTCAAGAACTTTAAGGTGGCCTCTGACTTGAAGCGATTTAACATGTACTCAAAACAGCATTTCATATGATACTCTACAATAAACATAACACAACACAACATAACATTGCACAGCATAACATAACATTCTGAAGGCAGTGCCCATTTGAATGTGAATAGGTATTTATAAAGCGTGAACTGTCACTTCGAATGGAGCATCCTGGCGCTATGCGGGAGAAAGTCATGGTAGACAGGAGATGACATTATATGAGTGATAGGCAGAGTTCATCTGAGGATCCAAAGATCCAGGTCTCCAGGGCCTTCCTGGCCTGGGTTTCTGTTTTGGTCAGCCTTAGATGTGTCGGCATGAGGTTCCAGGTTTTGGTTCCTAATGCAGCTACAGTTTTTCCTCCTTTGGTTTTGCACCTAAAGCAAGGGGGCTTGACAAAGTTTGCAGATGAGGATCTGAGATCCTGGCAGTGGTGTAGGGGGTAAATCTGGCTGAAAGGTACATTGGTCCTAGATTTAAGGATGTTCTAAAAGTGACTAAAAGTATCTTGAATAAGGTTCTCTTTTTTTTTTTAAACATTTTTTATTGTTTTCGTACCAACAACTCAGTACAGTTCCCAACAACCGTGAATAAGGTTCTCTTATGCAAAGGTAGCCAGTGGAGTGTTTTAAAAGCTGCTGAGGCGGAAGATCTATGTGGTAGTTTTAGAACTAAGCAAGCAGTACCACTTGTAGTCTCTTCAGTACTTGTTTATTTGCTCCTGCTAGTAGGCTATTGCAGTAGTCTAGTTGTGACAGGTAAGTGCCACCGCAACTGTCTTCCTCACAGGGAGAGGAATGAAGTCAAATAATTTTTTAAGTGTTTTGATTATATTGAAACAAGTCCCACCAGCATCAGGGAATGCGGTCGGAAGGATAGTGAAGTATCGAATTTCACTCCCAGGTTTTTTGCTACTTCAACAGTATTTGGGGATGCTGTTGCGTCTTCCGGCCACCACACACTTGGCTGAAAGGGATTCTCTTTTCCTATCAGGAGGATCTCAGTTTTATCTGGATTACACCTTAGATGGTTGAGCTTCATCCACTGGATGACCTCTGTAAGGCATAGTTTGAAATTGAGTTCTGCCTTCGTGGAATCTTTGTCCAGGGATAAGATCAGTTAGTTGTGTATCATCAGCATATGATGTTACTTCGATATCGAAAGAGGATATCAAGAAGATGAGAGGGGCCATGTATATGTTAAATAGCAGAGGGCTGAGAGAGGAGCCCTGTGGTACTCCTGATATAATAGGATGTTCGGAGGAGAGGAACGTTCCTAGGGCCACTGATTGTCTACGATTAGTAAGGAAGGATCTAATCAAGGCCAATGCTGTGTTAGAGATGCCGCTATTCTTTAATCCTTGCTTATTGTGGCGTGGTGGTTCTCACTGCCTTGCATCAACATCTTGAATTGTGGCAGTTCCACCAGACACTTCAAGTAATTGTAAGAATAGTTCTGAGAAACGACAAAGGGATCACTCTCCCCAGCTTTACAGAACCCTTTGATTATAAACTCCTATCTCACTGTAATAATTATGTGGGTAAAATATTGGGCTCAGCAAGTCAATGCCGTTGGTAGCAGGAGTAACGAGAAGGAATGAAAGAGCTTGGAAAATAATGTAAAAAATTAATAAGCCAGGCGAGAAGAGGCACGAGAAATTGGGGATGGGAGAAGACAACCCAGAGAGTGGGGAGCAGGGATTTGAGGGGGGGGGGGGGGTTTCAGCACACGAGAGAGAGTAAGAAAATAAAAAAAACTGCCAAAAAAAAGGAAAAGAGAATGATCCTTGTTCCGCGGGGAGCCGTTTCCCACCCAGCCGGACGTCAGACACAATTACTTCCCCGTCTCCACGCTATGTCCCCTACTCCCTCCACCTCCTTTTCCCCCCTTCATTCTTTGGCTACCTCCCTTTTTCCTTTCCTCTCTCCCCTGAATACCTCTCCACCTGCCTGCTTTGTGGATCCTTACGCCTATGCTCCGCTTAATCTCCCTCCTCTCCCCCCTTTTACATTACCCCCTTTCCCCTATACACGCCAAGAACAAATGGATGTAACTTGTAAATGTTGTACCTTCTGCAACAACGTGTAATTTGCAACCTATGTAACTCTCCTCATGTAAAGCCTCAGGGTCTAGCCAGCGTTATATAAAACTCAAGTAAACAAATAAAAAATAAATAAAATAAAAAAATAAAATCCAAAATTCAGTTCTCGTGTAATCTCCTGAGAAGATGGAGAAGGACCGTGCTGTACTAACATCCTCATCTATCACTTTGGAAGCGCGAACGAGGCATAATCTTCCCTTTAAAACACATGAATAATTTCTGAATTTATAGAAATCACAGAGAATTTCATTTATTTAAATAGCAGCAATAAATATTCCTAATTTAGTGCATTTAGCGTGATGAACAGAACCAATTACACATCGCCCAGTTAAAGAACTTGTGCTGAAGGAGCTGAGACTGCATCAGATATTAACCGGCTTTGTTTTTTTTTAACATGCCAATAGCTCAAAAGCAAGAGATGGCGATTTATCCTAGCAGGAGTTCACTTCTATGAAGAGTGAGAGGCTGGAGGGGAGCCTGGAATGCACAAGGCAAAAGGAAATATAAGAATGGGCCTACAATAATCACACTAAGGCTTTGGTCGTCATGGAAAATGGAAGTGAACACAATCCCACTCCGGAAAGACAGTTTTACATGCATGGTTGGTGATGCATGGAATATTTAGGATGGGTTTCCAATGCCAGTTCAATGGTGACCATTGTGTGAAGGAAACAATAGTGATCCTGGACAAAACAGTCTTGAAATGCACCGCACATGCTGGGAGAAAACAACCAGAGCGAGCACGCTATTAGTTGTTATCCAGGGCAGCCCCATATTTTCAGGGTCAGTTTCAAGGAATAACAGAGGTAACAATACGTCTGTTATGGCCACCCCCCCAGACAAGGTGAATTTATTGACATCGTTTTTTTCCACTTCAGTTTTATATGGGCTGCTGTTTCGAGGGAAAATACAACCAAAATGTTGGGCAACTGTAGATTTGACAGCCAGCCTAGCAGCCGCCACTGCCATCCTGGAGGCATTACCTCAGCCTGAACTAAGGTTCTGCGGTTGGATGGCCAACCCTTAAATGAGGCCCTTCATTTGAAAGAAAATTGAAAAATGGGCCTCAAGATTATCCTCAGCAAGCATTCCTGGATAACTTGCCTGAGAATTCAAAGTCTACCTCTGAGAAGAGCTATGAAGGTTACATCAGCTACGGTATTACATTTTTATTATTACACAAGGATATGTGTAATAAGGTTCATTACTTATTACAGTTTAATTGAAAATAAACTTGAATTACTCTGAACATTGGCCGATTGTATCCTTAAGTGGAGCTCTGTTGAAACAAACAGAATAGGATTTGAAGCTATAATGTTCAGATGAGACGTCTGGAAGGGCAAACATGCGTATCCCCTTTCTTTCCCTTATCTGCTTTTTCTTTACTCTCCGTTGACCCCTCCGAAGCCACCATGAATGCACTAGTTGCACCAAGCATTGATGGCATTTTAGTAAATATTGGGACCCACCTTGGCCATGGCATTCTAAAAAGTAAGACTCAGAGATACGCCTGTTAATTTAATTCAATTGGAGAAAATAAATAGACAGGTTTGTGTTCATAAACAATGGAGTGAGACCTTTTGCTGATCCCAGAGGCTGTCACGTTGAGTAAATGTTACTCCACAACACCTAGGCAGATGTACGAAGGTCCCATTGTTGTAATTCTGTGAATCAGAATCTCTGCTTTCCTAAAACACGATAAAATTCAGCCTGGCCAGCCTCGATCTGGGAGTATTAATTGTTCTCCTATTTATAATGTTGCGGTCTTCACTCCTTGATACACCAGAGCTTGCGTTCCAACAACTAGTAATTGAAATAGCCCTGGTGGAGCCATTCATTTGTGTGTAGTCGATAAACAAGGTTGTTTCCATTGCTGTTCACGGACTGATGTCACTTTCATTCCTGCATCAGGCCTTCTCCACTGGGGGGTCTCTTCGTCTTCGAGGCCTGCATGTTTGGTAGACCCCCGGAGACAGACATTCCGCACTGGGCCCTGCAGGCCTGATGGCGTCAGTCGTGATGGGGTTATTACTAGTCCCACCTCCAGGAGGCTGCAGAGCAAAGAGGCTGCTTGACGCATTACTCACGCAACAGAACTGGACAGCTCGAGCAGGGCCGCTGAAGCGAGATGATGGATGTTTCCGCCTTTTCACAGTAACAAAATAACGTGAAAGGCAGATATGTGAAATTATGTATTGCAATAAACTAGCAAACATTGCATGAAAAAATGAACAGGCTCCCTGGAAAGGAAGAAGTTTTATACCCACGTACATGGGCCTCCGCAGAAATATTTTCAGGGGAGGGCATAATTTTAATGTCATCCATACCCTCTGACCCTTTTTGACAATGTCAAATGGCAGGGACAGGGGCATAGTCATTAAAGGGCAAGTAAAAAACCCAGGAGGGCCGGTGGGGGGGGGGGGGCAGGAATGGGGGAGGCAGGGCTCCCCTAGCTCCCTTCCCTTTTATGCTTAGACTTTACAAATACTTTTATAGCAAGTTTATGTCTCGAAAATAAGAAAGAGAACGTGCTACCACCTAAACATTATGTTTATATGGTTTCTATAAAACAATTACTTTTTTTTAAACAAGTAACAATCAAATATAATTTTGATGGAACAGGACAGGTAGCCTAACAGGCAGGTTGTACTTACAATAGGCATGGAAACTCAATTTATTTTTATACACTTCAAACGGAAATATGGGGCTTACTTGGCTTTTAATTAGTGTAATCTAAAGACATAGGGCCCGATTACCATTTTGGCGGTCAGGGTTACTCCATCACAAATGTGACGAATACATTTCAATTCTATTATATCCAATTGAACTGGGGTGTAACACAAGCCCCCGCATCCCCTGCGATGCAGGGGGCCCCCGAGCTGCAGGGGACCCCTCAGCACAGTACTCAGGCCTTAAAGCTCCGGATTAAATCCGGAGTGGGGGCCCCTCGTGTACCGTGCAGGGGGGCCCCCTCAGCTTTCGTTACACCACTGCAATGGAACTTGTAATACCACGGGTGGGATATCCGTCACATTTGTCCGCAATGATCGTAATCAGGCCCATAGTTTGAATACACAAATATAAGTAAAAAATATAAAAAATGTAAACGAAATAGAACTAGCAATGTAAAGTTTTGGCCTACCAGTAGTGGCATATAAGTGCACCTCTTTTAGGTGGATCTATACATTTGATCTAGGAAAAATTAATGTCACTCACAATGCAAGAGGGCCAAGAGATAAAGCAGCCTGACCCCTTATCCATGTTTTATCTTGTGGTGGGTGGAAGCAAAGTGTGAATGACAGCTGAAGCCACCAACAGATGAGGAGGGTAGACCCACACCCCATTTTATGTATGTATAGATAGGCATATTTGTGATTTATTTTTATCATATACATTAGACGAAACAGTTGAAGGACAAACCTAAATTAGTGAATGAAAATAAACAATTTATGAATGAAACAATTGCCCACTCCAAACAATCTCTGCTATACAAACTGCAAAATATGCAAGCACTTCAAAATATCGAAAATCATTTGATTTTGGGTTTGCAAAATTTAGAATGCATATATGTTTGTCAAGTGGAACGCAGAAAGTTCAATTACAGTTATGAATTGCCAATTATTTTTGGATTTATCACTGATTAGCATTGCAGTCCCATAGGCCTTGAAAACAGGTATTCGGAACCAGGTATTCTGACTTGTCATTCTATATTAGAGTTCTTTAGAATTCTGAAAGCCAATTTGACTTGCTCCACAATTTTATTTGCAAATTGATGCCTAGAAACATTCTAACTGGTCAGTCGGAATTCTAGCAATGAATGTCAAAAAATATTTTGACTATTAAGACTCGTAAATTTGGATTTTCTCATGCATAAAAGGTCTACTTTTGGGCGCAACTACTGCAATCAGCAGAATCCCCGAATTACTTTTCACCCTCAACGAAAGTGTTTTCCGGAAGGCTGCATGGATCATGGCTGGTTAGAGTAGTTTGTCACAATGTCAGTAGGTTAAAAAGCTATTAGTTTTCCGATGCAGCTGATATTTCAGAGCTCAAGTGCAGAAACCTGATTTCAGAAACACTGACCTCTGCTCAGTCAGCCATGTTCTTCTGACAGGAGTAAAGGGTTCTGAAGACTGGAGGATTCGCCCCAGCGAATGAGGACAAAGCATCGCCTCACATTTCCCAGTATTGGCTCCTGAAGGCAGCTGAGAATGATACAGCAGCATTCGAGGTAGGAGTATGCACTCAAGGAATTTGAGAAGGTTGTTGACACCTTTATTTCATTAGGGCAAGATGTACAAATGGTTTGAGCGTCCACACACCCTACACCCTGGAAAATCAGAGACTTTGCAAAAGCTGAAATCTTTTCCTTATGAACTAAACACATATAGTGATTCTAAAAACCTTTTACAAATCACTCAATGCGTTTAAAAATGGATAGCAAATCGGTACTTGTAAGGGTTGTTTTTTAGGCGTCCATTCCCAATACCAATTCCGTACCCTACGTATCAATGTTTTGGGACTGTAATCCGGTCACAAAACATTCAAAAGTTACTAACTTCCTCTTTGTGAATGTAAACAAAAAAGTGTGTTAGGGCAAACAAACTTTTCAGAAACGAAGGCTGGTTTACTTTAAGGAAATCTGGCTGCATTATAAACAAGCATTTACAATGCAATGGGTCTCGCAATGACATTGTTTTGAGCTACTGGATTGAAAATGTTTATTGGGTTTTTTTCCCCTTCGTGAAGCATTAATCAAGTAATGGCGTTGTAAATGACAATGTCTTTTATCCCCTGTTGACCCCAGCAAAGCTCATCAGCGACCTAAAAAGCAGTAATCAACTAAACTAGCTACAAAAAACACAGATCTGTGATATGTTACGATTGTGCCTTAGAGCAGGCACACTACCCCTGTGTTATGTGTAAGTGGACTGTCAGGCTCTTCTTTCAGCTGTCACACTTTGGCCCCCATTTTATGGGATCCAGAAGTAAATTTGTTATGATTTTTATATATAATTGGCTAACGCCAGGCCTACACATGGACATGGCTGAGAAGCTTAACTAGCAGCCTCAGGGGATGCCAATCGTCAACTACAAGGTCTTTCTTCCTTTAAGATTTTGACAGGTCGACGCTGAATACTAAATAGTGCATATGCGCATTGCCGTAGACACTAAGGTTCACGTACATGTCTCGGCGCTGACAGAATGACAGGGATCTCTGCTGGTAGAAGGGAATATTAAAATAATTGTCCATAAGCAATGCCCCGTCTTACTTGTTCTAGGTAAAACTCACATTTGAAATGTAAACTACATTTTAAACAAAGGAACCAAAATATTAAATTAACTTGAGGGCATTCGAAGAGATCGTTGACAGAAACTTATATTCCTTCTATTCTTGCCTTTTATTTTGTCACATTACCATTCTTAGTTGCCTACTAACAGTGTAACACGTTGGACCTTCAGCGAGTCCTGTCTTTTTAAACTAATGCACTTTTCATGCTGACATTTTTTATCTCATCCTTAATTGTTAAAGGTGAAACTACGAGCCCCACAATGCAATGCTCTGTTGGCTAAAAACACAGGATTGGCTGACGGTTTTGCACAAGAAATGGGGCAACATCGCAGTTCTGAACTTATTTCCCATTTGAACATTGCAGTATCTTCAGTCATCTCTTTAAAGACACATACATATAAAAGACTGCCAACTTGCTATTGGTCGCCTTGTGAGAAATGATTCTTTGGGGGTAATTTAGAGCCTTTCTGATCCTTGACTCCTGAACATGACAGAAAAAAGTCACCTAAAAATAATGAAAGGGGCCTAACCCGCAATCCAGAGTCGATGACGCTGATTGACCTAACACACCTACACATAAGTAACAAACATGCTGTACTCTGTATTTTCAATTGCCTCGGTATCACTTAAGGAATAGTACAGATAAACTGGAAAAGCAAATGCGAGTTAAAGCTCAGAGCCTGCCTCAGTGACCACCTACGAAACCGCTTCAGAAAAGTAACATTCAGACCACACGACAATGAAGAGCCTTTAGCGAATCATAAAATATTGTTAACTTTATATGCAGAATAGCCTTGCAGCTTTTATGGTGCGTATTTTATCAGCTTATTTAACTCTCTCTTATCCTTTTAATCTTCCTCTATCGGTCGGTAAATATTAATTGAGAAATTAAATAGAATACGTGCTGATTTAATGATTACTTTCGTTAGCATGCTAAAATGTGTTGTTTTTAAATTGCGTACTTCTACTATACAATAAAATCTTTAAACAATATATGACAAAACAGAGGAACATGTTGGGTTTTGAACCAGAGCTCCAGAATTTCATCCGATGCCATTTAGATCCTTTTTTTTGCAGGTTTTTACAGCGCGAACTCAACCCGAATGTATTGGAGCGCTTTACAAGAGTACCAGTTAAATTACACAAGGAGGACTGTGCACATTCATTTTTGGAAGGCTCGGGGAGATTGAGTGATTTACCCAGTATCACACGATGTTGAGCCGAGGCCCAGCCTCGAACCTGGTTTCTCAGCTCCGGCCGTTAGGCCGCATCCTCAAAAGATTTCTACCGGAGGTGAGAAACATGCAGAGATTTCACAACAAAGAACATCCCCTCACCTTCAGTTAAACAAGAGATATCTCAGTGAGATATGCCCCTCATCGTCTGGCTGCATCTCCTTGCAGAGATAAACGGTTGCCTCGATGACTCCCCTCGCTCTCCCTGAGAAAAGGTTGCCACAGATTTCAGATAAATCTTTCTACTCTCGCGGGGACACGGTATCCCCCACGGATACAAGGCATGCCTCCATTCTCCCAGGGTCGAGGAATCTCCCTCCCCTCATGTCTAATGCGCGCCTTGTGAGATAAGGCCTTCATCTCCTGATAGAGGCCATGTTTCTTCTTCCTCTCTGAGATACTCCAAGCTGCAGCTGTCTAAAGTGTCATGTTGTTACAGTAAGATTCACTTCCGTTGGCTTGCGCCTATTTGTGGATTCCCTAATTCAAGGGGAGCTAGGAAAGTGAAAGCGTGCCATGCGCGTTGTGCGTGCCTGCAGTGAAAACAAGCGATTAACTAATTAGAAACAGATGGCCCCCTATAAAGATAAGGAATTGCTTCACGACAGCCGTGAAGCAGACGACCCAGTCTGGATGGGCCGTCCAAGAGGAAGAAAGGGCAGTGGCCCAAAAGCATCCTTTTCAATGGGAAGCTAGCATTTAGCATAAACGCTGACGCCACCCAATGAAAATGATGGGCGGAGCTTCAAGTCCCCTTCTGAAATCTCCTCTCTCACTTTAGGTCTCGCCGAGCACGCAGCACATGCGCTGCAACGCCAGGCGAGACCTAAGAAAGTGTAAATATTTAGGTCGGTCAGATGGTGGTCTGCTGTGCCTAGGAGGCCACCATCCATGTGATAGCCACCAATCGGTGTAAGGTGCACACTGAAACCTACCTCATAAATACTGATGAAGGAGGCTGGATGACGACCCTCTCTGACTCCTTACTATCTGAAACAACCTATTTGTACAAAGGTCTTACTCGATCCGTAAAATAATAAGTGGGCGCAAAAAATCAGTACACAGATTTCAACCTCTTTTTGCAACAACATTTTTAGTACATCTTGCTCTAAATATGAAATAGCCAGACGTTCTCAAGGAAGGTAAATAAAGAAATATTTTCATCTGAGAAACAAACTAAAAGAACCATCAGGGGTTGGTACTGAAACTCAGGAGTCCGTAATCAGTCTCATACTCTCAAAAGGCATGTTTTAACAATCGCACCTTTTCTCCTGCGCGATTTCTGTGAACTGCCCAAAGATCAGAGATTAGCTAACATAGTTGTTATTTATAAAGAGGGTAAACCGCCGGATGAGTGTGCCTCCTACAGGCCTATATCGTTGTCAAATGCAAAAGTGAAGATTCTGGCGAAGCTTTTAGTTACACGTTTGGTTAGCGTGATTCAATCCTTGGTCCACCAGAATCAATCCGGCTTCATGCCGGGAAGGAATACTGCGCTTAATCTGCAACGGTTGCATGGGGTCCTGGGTCGTGCGGAGAGAATCCATGAAGACACTCTTGTGGTGTCTCTTGACGTGCCAATGGCCTTTGACACAGTTGAGTGGCCCTTTATGTATACAGTTTTGGAGAAACTGGGGTCTGGTCCCCCGCTTATCTCTTGGATACGGATCCTATATTCTGACCCCGTCGCTCAAGTAATGGTGAAAGGGGGGACATCTGCACTGTTTCACCTTCAGCAGGGTGCGAGGCAGGGCTGTCTGCTTTTACCCCTGATTTTCACTCTAGTCCTAGGACCACTTGTGGTCTGGATTCAAAGCGATTCCTTGGTCAGAGGGCCGCAATGGACTGCAGACTGGGAAGATAGAGCCTCTCTTTATACAGACGATATCCTGTTCTGTATAGGTGACCCACCCTTTACTCTTGACAGGGTAATGAACATATTCACAATTTTTTGTTTCTAAATGGGCTACAGCATTAACTGGAATAAGTCGCTGATCTATATTCTCCATGGAACTGCAACGCGCCTACCTGACGACTGTGCAGCTCGGCTGGTCACAGGGGGTTTCTGCTATCTGGGGATTTTTGTCACCAGGGACCCTGACGTTTTCTACCCACATAATATTGAGCCACCCCTCACACACTTGCGAGGGGATGTTCAACACTGGAGAGAACCACAGTTTACAGGTAAGTAACTTTTGTTCTTCTCCAGTATTGGGGTGTCTTTCATAGATTCACATGCTTGAATAAGAGTAGTGAGCAGTGATATCAGAACAATACAAGGTACATAAGAATCAAAGCAACCACAATACCCAGGTCGAAAAGACTATAGGTATATAAATATAAACATATATATATATATAAACATATATATATATATTATCTACTGGCGGTCGCCAGTAGATAGTTATAGTTACAACCTAGTTTCCATAGGAAATCTAAAAATTCTATTTTGAATAACTTTGGCGCCGGTTGACGAATCCTCGCAAAATTTTCAAAACTAATGGGGCGCTCCGTTCAGCTCCTACCCTGAATGTCTCGGGGTGATTCGTCAAGCGGGGGCCGAGAAAAAGGGGGGGTCACAAAACGCGTTTTCCCTATGCATTTTTCCATAGGACCTTTAGACGCAGCTACAGCCCGAACGGCTGAATAGAATTACGTGGAATTTGGCAGAGAGGTAGCCATAAGGTCAAGGAAGTGCCTTTTGCACGTCTGGTATAAATCTGTTCAGTATTTCCTGAGAAAATAGCATTTAAAAGCATATCAATATCTATACACGCGCACCGTGCGCGCACTGTGCGCGCACCCTGCCGTGCGCGAGCGCAATTCTGATTGGTTGTTAGATGTCGGTAAACATTCGAATCGGTCGAAACCAGGAAGTGTCGGCTGCCATTTTGTCTCTCGCAGTCTGAGGGGGTGAAAAACAAAGGTGGAGAACGTGAAAAGGGGGCAGAGTGGACAGTTCCTGACCCCCTAGCCTTGGTCAGGGGGTCACAGAAGGACCCCCAAGGGAGAAAAAAACAATTTTTTTTTTTTTTTAAATCGCGAGGTGCGCGCACCCTGCTGCACTCCGAACCGTGGGTGCTCGGTGCGCGTAGCGCACCGAGCGCCCACAGAGCGCGCACGGTGCGCGCACGGTGAAAAACCTTAAAAAATAAATAAAAATAAAAACATAACTTAGCATTTAAAAAACCGTACAAATTCACTGAAAAAACCATAGGTTTCACACACGTTATAGTTACGAATTAGCATTTAAAAAACCTTGCAAATTCACTTAAAAAACCATAGGTTTCACACATGTTATAGTTAGCTGGACATTTCACTCGTAAAAAACCAATGAAATTCCCCCGTTATAGTTACTGCAGGCAACTATAACTCACGCGACCGCAATCCTCTGCTGATGACGTCAGATATTACATCACTGATGACATATGTGTCTTTCTGAAAAATAAATATTTGTAATATAAGTATAGCTAAAGATTAATGGAAGAAGACATGGGTAAATAAGTGTCTAAATACAGTGATGTAATATCTGACGTCATCAGCAGAGGATTGCGGTCGCGTGAGTTATAGTTGCCTGCAGTAACTATAACGGGGGAATTTCATTGGTTTTTTACGAGTGAAATGTCCAGCTAACTATAACATGTGTGAAACCTATGGTTTTTTAAGTGAATTTGCAAGGTTTTTTAAATGCTAATTCGTAACTATAACGTGTGTGAAACCTATGGTTTTTTCAGTGAATATACATATATATATATATAAGTAAACAACAAAAGTACCTTGTATACAGGAGGAGGGAAGCATCAGAGGCTCACCTTATTTAAAAAGATTACAAAGGACTGCCTGTCCCACAGCTGTGTCAGTGTTGTCCGCAGCATCCAGACAGTAGTGTCTTGTAAAGGTGTGTCTGCTGGACCATGTTGCAGCTCTGCAGATGTGTTGAAGAGGCACCCCAGCAAATAGCGCAGTGGAAGAAGAAACCTTTCTGGTGGAATGTGCTCGAACAATTGCCGTAAGTGGTTTTCCTGCTTGTTGATGGCAAAAAGCAATAGCAGTAGATATCCAGCGTGCTATTGTTTGTTTGGTGACCGGATGACCCTTTCGCATCCGTCCGTAGACCACAAAAAGTTGGTCGTTTTTACAAATAGTAGCCGTTTTTTGAAGGTTAAATTTGAGACATCTCTTGACATCTAAAGAAGCGTCTTCGCTGCAGGAGTTTGAGGATTAGGGAAAAATGTTTTTAAAATAACTGGCTCATTGAGGTGGAAATCCAATGGCACCTTGGGGATAAAGGCCGGATTGGTGCGGAACAAGACAGAGTCTTTGGTAAATTGAAGAAAAGGCGGTGTTAGAAGGTGGTTCTGACACTATGGGCCGCACGGATTTTTTTATTTTTGAGCACCTAATTGTTGAGCTTTTACTGTGGGGGAGCCTCATAAGTTGGGACCCACCCACTGTGAACTCAGGATGTAAGAGACTGCATGGGGTAAGGGACACCGGGCTGGTTTCATGCAGACACATGTGTACATGCGTGTGCACACGTGTACGGGCTGCGCAGAGAAGATTACTAGCGTGCGCAGTCCAGGAGCAGCTACAAAGTGAATGGTGTGGCAGGACTTATGCAGTATTGGGTGGTGATATGGAATAGGCTTTATACGCTGGAAAGAAACATGCCAGGGAAAGTCAGTGTGTTTTACTGTGTTTTCACTTCATTATTTCCCTAAGGGAATGTGGGGCCCATGGCTAAATTAACTTCCACAAGGCCTACAGTTTCCAGATATGCACTAAAGTCCATTGTATTGGAGGTGAAAAGAAGTATTCTGCAGAGTCCAAAGTCATATTTGTACTGCTTTTGGGTCATCCAGAACTGTCATATTTCTGTGAGCCAGCCAGGACCAGACCCAGGCTGAGGGTTGACCTCAGCTGGATGGATTGATAACCTTTCTTCCACAAGACAGGGCCTCCTCTCCACGAAGAGAAGATGGGAGGGGCTACAGGCTCATCAAATAGCAGCTGTCACTGGGTGCCAGGCACCAGGCTGCACCAAGGAGGGAAGGCAGCGTGGGGGATGAGGCTTCAGACATGTGGCCAGAAACCCTGGACGACACAATTTTGAACAAGCTCAGTGGCTGGACAAGAAGGAGGGAGCAGGGGCAGGGACGTGATGTGTCGCTGTTTGATAGGACCAACAGAGACTTCCTGCCAGCCCCCTACCCAACTTTTAAAAAGTGCTTGCACAGGAAGACAAGGGCTCTCTGGGGTGTGGTCGGCTGAGGCTGAGGCTGAAGGTGCTGGAGCCTGGCGCAATGGGCAGTTGGAAGGAGAGACCCCCTGACTGCCCCCAGGACCCTATCAGTACCAGAAGAAGAGCCCAGGACTGGTGCACAGAAGCAGGGTTCTCTGCGCAGGGAGAAGAAAGGCCCAGAAGGAGAGCCTGGCAAAAGACTGGCGCAGGGAGCCAGTGAAGACAGCACACTGCTGAATCTACCCTCTCCGAGTCCCAGAGGGCAGAGGAGAGTGTTCCCAGTGGCGGGGGCTGGTAAAGAGGAGCATGAAGCGCCCCATAATGGCTCACCAGGCATTTGGAAATCTGCCGTTTTGGTGCTTTGTGGCCCCCAGAGGAGGGGGGGTCACCCTCACTTGTGAAAAGGTGCTGGGGGAGCTGCTGGAAAGGCCCAGTCTTCCCCCCCCCCCCTCCCAGCATGAGGAAATCTGCCATTTTGGTGCCTGGTGGCCCCCAGGGAAGGGGGTCACCCTCACGTGTGAAAAGGGGTGCAGGGGGGCTGCCGGAGCACCGCAGTCTCCCCCAGCATAAAGAAGAACAGTCCACCCCTAAGTTTCACGGGGCATCTGAAAGAATAACCTCTCAAGGGCTCAGCCAGCCTTTAACACCTTCTAGGCTGGAACTTATGTTCTACAGCTGAGGGTGTACTATGAAGTGCATCACGGAGTGAAAGGCTGAGTTGGGGGATGTCTGGAGAAGGGCATCCCCTGGAGGTGAAGTGGTGTAATTGCACCAAAATGCATTTACTATTGGTTATTTCTTTTTAGGTGTAATGAAAGTCACATGTGTAAAGTGAAGTACCTGTGTAAGGTGATGTTAAGCTAAATGGAGTTATGTTGCTGGACCTTCCTGCTAGGGTGTCTGGCTGTATTTACGTAATCCCATGCTTTTACCTGGGATTCCCTTTAAAGTGAAGAGGCACACTGCAGGAGAAGTGTAGTTGCCAGGAGTACTTCTTTTGAAGGGACTGTAAGTCACATGTGTAAGGAGATGTCATAAGCCAAGTGGGGTTATGTTGCCAGACAGTCCTGCTAGGGTGTCTGGCTGTATATGCGCAATCCTGTGATTTCATCTGTGATGCCCTTAGGGGCTGTAATTGCAATGCATTCAAATGATCAACCAAGGTGATGAGTACTGTCATTCTAAAGTGTGCGTAAACATGGATTCTTGCTGCTGCGCTTAGGTGAAGACCCCAGACTGCTAGCCCTTAAGATATAGAGGTGCATACTTTATGGTCAGTAGGAGATGCTCAGTCAGGGTCATGTGTCACCAAGGCAGGTTTACCCCTTTTTAATGCTTGTTGAGGTAATGGGGTGGGTCGCCACTGGGATGGTGCCAGTGCGCAGGGCCCTCGCTCCAGGTTATGTTCAACTAACTGCATTGGGGGCAAGTTGATGTGCATACATGGGAGTGGTGGTACTAGACCCCACCCCCCCCCTGCGGGAGGGGTGGAGATGTTATGCAATGTCACAAAGTAATTCCAACAGCTTATGTATATTTGTAAATTGGTGCATAGTATTGAGTGGTGTGTGTGTTTAATAAATGTACTCTTACTTTTATAAAGCAAAGTACAGACTGAACAATCAATTATTGAGTGTTATTTTTGTGCACCTGCAAATGGCGATTACTAGCCCACACCACCTCCCTTGAGTAAGCCTCAGACTGCTCTGCAACGCTACCCTCTGAGAGTCAGGCGCTACAATTGGGTGTTTGGTTCCCAGTGAAGGACAAATGTAGTCATGTTATTTGTGCAGGCCTCACAGATGCTGCCTCGTTTTCCAACAGACGGTTTAGTAGTGAACGCCTGTAAGTCACTAAACCGGTGAGAGGAAGTAAGAGCCAGGAGTAGAGAACTCTTCCGAGTAACGTATTTGAGATCGACCTTATGGATTGGCTCAAACTGAGCTGTGCCAATACAATGTTCAAGTGCCATGGTGGAGGTGGTCGACAAATTGGAGGAAACATTCGAAAAAGACCCCTGAAAAATTGTTGAATTACTCTTGACGAGTAAAGTGAGTTGGAGCCATCTTGACGGAACCGTCAGATTGCTGCTAGAAAACCTTTAAGGGTAGATTACAAGAGGCCTGATTTTGCCAGGTGTAAAAAGAAAGACAAGAGTTGTTCTGGCTTGGAATGGATAGGATGTACTTGAGCTTCATTGCACCATAGACAGAATCTTTTCCATTTGAGTTTATATGTTTTCACAGTTGAAGGTGCTCTAGCCTTAGCCAAGACCTCTCTACAGTCTAAAGGAATGTCCAAATTTACAAATTCGTAGTGCTCAGGTTCCATGCCGCTAAACGTAGAGATGCTGGATCGGGATGACAAATTTGGCCGTGTTCCATGGTCAGAAGATTTGGAAGAGGGAGAAGAATGATCGGGTCGCACTGAGGCAGGAGCAGGAGTTCCGTGAACCAGATTTATCGAGGCCACCGGGGGGGCTATTAGAATAATGTGACAGGGTTCTTTCCTCATTTTCCGCAGGACTTTGGGAATTAGAGGTATTTGTGGAAAAGCGTAGACATATATTTTCGACCAGTTCATCAAAAGGGCATTCCCGCATGACTTTGGTTGGGGAAGCCAACTTGCGTAGAACAGGCATTTGCGGTTCAGATGTGTTGCAAACAGATCCAGATTCGGGGGACCCCATAATCGAAAAATGTGATCCAGAGTGGGTTGATGTAATTCCCACTCGTGATTGGTCGTGGATGATCTGCTTAGGGAATTCGCAAGATTGTTCGACGCTCCCGGAACATGCACTGCTGTGAGGACGAAGTGATGTTGAATCGCCCAATCCCAAATTTGTTGAGCCTGAAGGGACAGCAAGACGGACCTTGTGCCTCCGTGTTTCTTGATGTAGTGCATGCACGTTGTGTTGTCCGTTCGGATCAACACCGAAGCTCCTCGTATGATGCTGCAAAAAGCTTTCAGAGCCAGAAAAATGGCCAGTAACTCCAGCAGGTTGATGTGCCATGTCTTTTGTTGAACGTTCCACTTGCCTTTTACAGTTAGTCCTTGCAAGTGCACGCCACAACCCTCGAGAGACGCGTCTGTCGTGAGAGTGAAATTTGGAGTGTCCACCAGGAATGGACGTCCTGAGGAGACATTTTCTTCGAGTGTCCACCACAAAAGAGCTCTTTTAATTGAGGTGTGACTTTGACTATTTCGCTGAAAGATCCCGAGACTTGAGCCCATTGTCTGCCCAATTCCTCCTGGATAGGTCTCATTTTCAGGCGGCAGTGAGGGACTAGAGGAATGCAAGATGACAACATTCCTAGGAAAGATTTCAACAGTCGGACAGAAACGGACTCTTTTAAACGGATGGAAGTCACTAGATTGCGAAGGCGTAGAAGTCTTTCGTGTGACACAAAAGCTTTTGCTTGCTTGGTGTCTAGAATGGCTCCCAAGAACGGTCTGTTTTGAGCTGGGAGAAATTGAGACTTGTCCATGCTGAATGTGAGGCCCAGAGATTGGAAGAGGGACCTGCAGAAAAGAGTTTGTTTGGATGCCTGTTTGAATGACTTTGCCTTCAGCAGGCAGACGTCTAAGTATGGAAAGATTTGCACTCCTTGTAGGCGAAGGTAAGCTGCCACCGGTGCAAGGACTTTTGTAAACACTCGGGGAGCGGAACGAAGGCCGAATGGAAAAACTTTGAATTGAAAGTCTTTTCCGGCTACTCTGAATCTGAGAAATGTTCTGTGTCTCGGCAGTATGGGAAGATGAAAATAAGCATCTTGAAGATCCAAAGTTGTCATATACTCTTCTTGGGATAGAAAAGGAAGTACTTCTTGAAGGGACAACATGCGAAATTTTTTTTTTTTTATGTATTTATTCAGGGCACGTAGGTCCAAGATGGGGTGCCATTCTCCCGACTTTTTCTGTATGAGGAAGAACCTTGAATAAAATCCCCTGCCCTTCTGTAGTTTTGGTACCACTTTAATCGCGCCCTTTCTTAACAAAATATTTAGTTGACTTAAAAGTTCCTTTAGATGAGCAGGAGGGGGACCTTTTGGTGGAGAATTGGGAGGAATCTTTACAAATTCCAATGCGTGTCCCCTGCGCACAATATCCACAACCCATTGATCGGTAGTAATCAGTGACCATTTGGAGTAGAAGTGGGAGATTCGACCTCCAACTCTTGAAAAAGCGGGAGGACTCTGGGACGGTTAATGGTGAAAGTCATTGTTTTTTTGGAGGAATCCTTTCCTCTGTAAGAGGATTTACCTCTGTATTTTCTGTAGGTCGAAGAATGTTGTTGTCTATACGACTGCTGATTCTGGGAGGAGTAGCGGTGTTGTCCCGGTCTGTATTGATTGGAGTTTCCTCGAAAGGAAGAAGAGGAGCCACGACCTCTTGCGCCTCGAAAAGGCTGTTTTTTAAATTGTAGAGTTCCGAGAGCACGGGCAGTGTCGGTGTCCTTTTTAATTGTTTGAAGGGCATCGTCGATATGCTGGCCAAACGATTCACCGTCGTAAGGCATGTCCAGTATTTTTGTCTGTACCTGCTGACAGAAGGACGTGGCCTTTAACCAACCCTGACGCCTGAGGACTGCTGCACCAGCCAAAAGAAGGAAACCAGTGGAAGACACATCAATAGCACAATCAATAATTTCAGAGGAAATTCTTTCTCCTTCTTGAAGAATTTTTAATGCCTCTGCTTTAGACGCCTCTGGTATTAGGTCTATAAGCGATGATATGTCAGACCACATTTGGCGGTCGTAATGGCCCAAGATAGCTAAAGAATTGGCTTCACGAACTGTAGTTGCAGCCATAGTGAAAAACTTCTTGCCAATACCATCAAGGCGTCTACCCACTCGGTCTGGCGGTGCAGATAATGGAGACGATGGGTTTCTGGATCGCCGCTGTGCTGCCTGAGTAATAATGGAATCAGGCTTTGAGTGCGAAATGAGACAAGCAGGTGAATTTGCAGGGGCTTTGTATTTCTTTTCCAGCCTCGGTAGAACAGCTGGAATAGAATTAGGATTTTGCATGAACTTGAGGCATTCCTGCCAAATAAAATCGATAATGGGAATAGAACGGACTTGTTTTTGAGGCTGATCTTTAAAATCATACAGGAAACAATCTTCCTCTCTGGTGGTCATAGGAAGGTGACATTGTTTTGCTGCTCTTTCCATGAGTTAATGAAAACCACCAATGTCGACTGGTGGAGAATCCAGAGGAGTTGGAGCAGCGGGAGATGGTGTTTGAATTTGATAGTTGTCCCATTCAGAAAGAAGGGATCCGTCATCCTGCTCACCTTCTTCCTTGTCACCTTCATCATCATTCTCGTCGTCATTGTCCTCCACTATGATTTGAGGAACATCATGATGTTGAATTCTGGTCGCCGACGTAGGTGTGGCAACTGATTCTCTAGCAGGAAGAGGTTGTGGAGGTACTTGCGGCGTTGGGGAAGTCTGTACGGAACGTGGAAAACGGCGGTAGTAGTCATCCAACATGAACTGGAGGTTGGAAATAAGACTTAAAGGCATCTGTGCCATAGGAAGTTCCTGTGCAGGTTGTGTGTTACAAGTAGAAAAATCTTCCTCTTGAAGGTCATCATCATCAGAGTCCTGACATTTTATAAGAAGCTCAGAGGGACTGCTAGCAGCCCGAAATCTGTCATCCTCAGATTCCTCATCGTCAGAAGAATATAATTCGGCTGGAGGTTGAGAAGGAGCTTGACTTGGCGTTAGGGTATCCAAAGAGGGTCGCCGTTGAAGCAAAGAGCTTGAAGTTTTCAATGGTATTAGATCCATGGATGGAGTTGTAGCCGTTATCGTCGATGATAAACGTCGTTGTTGAGACACCATCGATGTCAAAGCCACCGTCGATGACGAAGCCACTGTCGACGACGAAGCCACCATCAATGACGAGACCATCGTCGACGACAAAGCCACCGTCGACGACGAAGCCGCCGTCGACAAATGCTTTTTCCTATGTTTGCTTGCCGTCGTCGACGAAGTCAAAGGCATTGTAGACGAAATAGGTCTCACCTTAACAGATACCAACGTCGACGGTGAAGATGCCGACGACAGGATCATAGCAGGCTTCATAGACACAGAAGTTGAAGTCGTCGACGTAGACACGAAAACAGCAGCTCTCGTCGACGGAGGAAGCAATGATGAGCTCGTCGACGAGATAGGCAGGTTTTGAGGTAAAAACTGCTCAGATGGAGTCTTTGACGCCTGAGAATCAGATCTCGGGGGCGTAAAAGGTGCAGAAAGACTCAGAGGGGAAGAAATCACCCCTTTTGAAGTTGAAGGTTGAATAGTGGGCTTATCCACATGATGTTTCTTCACCACTTTAGGTTTTGGAGAAAACTTTTGATAGTCACTGGTCCTTTTCAAGGATGAAGATGTTTTGATTGATGACACACTCTCCACATCTGAGAGAGGGTTCTCTGAAGTCTTCAACTTCTGTAGCCACAGAAGGAGACACCCTTCTCTGTCCTTTAGAGTCTTCTGAGAGAAGGTCCTACATATTTTACAATCCTTTACCTGATGTTCAGGATATAGGCAATAGATGCATTTTTTTTTTAGGGTCTTCAGAATGAAGTCTCTGTTTACCACAGTTACCACAAGGTCTGAAGAGGGATTTCTTGGTAGTAGACATCATAAAGCTAACTTTCTGAGAAGAAATGAGAAGAAAACTGAGCTTAGCTCAGGGAGACTCCCTTCACACGACGTGGGGTAGAAAATCTGAAGGCCTGAGCCTCTGAGGAGAACATTCTAAGAGGGTGCGGGCGCCTGATTGGCTGGAATTTGGACTAAAACATAATGACAGTAATATGTTATAGAAGTGACAAGTTGTCTATCCATAAAAACTCTATGGTTTTACTTTCTTTTATGCCTATATTGGCTTATGTTATTACTACATTGCTATGTTATGTACCGTGGGACTCCCACTTCGACGACGGGGAATATTCAAGCATGTGAATCTATGAAAGACACCCCAATACTGGAGAACTCATTTGTCCTGTCCAAGGTGGGAGACTTGTGAAAACAGGATGAAGGGCTCACATTCGAAGAGTTACCAAGAGAATACTAAATGGCACCCACTGAAACCTACCGATATTTACAAATCCATCATGCCCTACAAAAAGTGCTGCCAAGGGGTCTCCCTGAAACCTCGTTACTTGATAGGTTGTTGGATGACTATGTGTCCAGAAAGGTGATCTCGCATACATATACAAATTTGCTGAATAACTTCCCTGACCCTTGGACCCACTTGCGAGGTAGTTGGGAGCATGATCTAGGGACCCTGGAGAATGATGAGTGGCCGAGGCTTTGGCGCCCCTCCGCAAGGTTGCAATCAGATCAAGGGTTTGAATGGTGCAGCTCAAGATTCTCCGTAGGTGTTACTATGCTTGTAGGACATTGGTTAAAATGGGTAAAATAGATACGCCACTATGCCCCAAAAAATGCAGTCAGGGGAAAATGTTTTCATGTGATATGTAGTTGACCGGCATGCCAAAGATATTAGGAAGCTGAGGTTGACTGTCTCAATAGTGTTTGTGGGAGTGACATGGTACCATCAGCGAAATGGTGCCTCCTAAATATCTGTGACAAAACCGATCTCACCTGTATGGACTGCCTCTGGCTCAGTGGGGTTGATGGTGGCTAAAAGTAATATCACATGACTGAGGGTGCTGAGTTAGCACTGCGCCTAAGTGATTAAAAGAGAGATATGGACTGGTGTATGCAGGCGGAGAAAGTGGTCTACGAGAGCAGGACTTGTCCAACAAAATTGGCTAATATATGGGGGAATGGAATGCATATCGGGAGAGCTGTGTGCTCCCAGTGGAGATACCATTAAAGATGCCTGGGGTCAAAGACATCTGGACTTTGTTACTGCCCTGTGAATTGTTGGGGGGTGGCTGGGTGCGACTGGGTTTCAGGCACCGGGTGGGATTTTGTCACTTTATGCCTATGTTTAACACTGTGATGCATGGTACTCAATGTCACCACAGTTTTATTTGTTTTATTTGCAATAAAAATATTGTTAAAAAAGGCTTGTTTGTCTCATCCAAGTTTCCTGAAATTATACTGAGGATTTCAGCTCTTCTTTTCAGCTCTACAAACCATCTAGACTAGGTGTGTTCGATGTAGGTTGAGGAAGGTCAAATTCGTGGCAGTCCATAGCTCCTCTGGGCAGGCTTAGTGGGAGGAACTATTCACTCTCCTGGCAGTTCTCCTACAGGCTCTAGTTCTCTTTAGGCAGCTGGGGTATCTCGGAGTCTGGAGTCCTGCTTTTTGTGCCCCTGAAGCAACTAAACAGAAGGCTAACCACTTAACCTTGGAGAGCAGTTCCAGTCCCTGGGTACCAGGAGGATTCAGGAGTCCTTAAGTCTTATGAGAGTCCTCTTCTTCCAACAGGGGTAGTCAGGATTTGCCAGCCAGCAAGGGCCTCTTCAGATTAAGTCTTCCGAGTTCCTAGTAATGTTCTAAGGAGGTGGTGAGGTTCTATATTTATTTTGTGCACTAACCAGTGAGTGGAGAAAATCAACCACCCAAATTCTAACAATTTTCTTGCAACCCTTGTCTCCTTTTTCAGCAATTGCTTTTTGCCTTGCTGTAACATTAATCAAGATCCCCTGTTTCAACATGGAAAGACCCAGCTGCCCCAGGCAGGACCATCTTCAACTTCTCCCTTACCTGACAAGGTCAAAACATATTTTCCCTCCTAGAGCCTGGATAGGTCTGGGAGGGTCCTGGGAATGAATAGGACTAAACCCTCTCTAGCATTTTCAGGTCAACAGAGGTAGCCGTAAACCTGGCCTTTGTTCTGCCAACTGTTACTGTCCTAGCTAATCCATGCTAGGTGGTCAGTAGTTAACACCCATTGACCGTTCCTTGGCTCAGAGGCATGCTATTGTTCTCTGAGCCAGGGTTGTTATATCTCCCAGCCAAGGATGTTGATTCCAGCTCTGGGGTTGTGATGAGTTATAGAACTGGTTTAAAGCCAGTTATACCTCAGACAGCCTAAAGTAAATTTTACAAAGTTACTTGTGTGCTTAAGTTATCAAAGATTACGCTTCTCCATGAAGTAAGACTTTAACAACTAAGCAGGAAATAACTTCAAAGCTTTTTTCCAGACCGGTCTACAGTGGAGGCACAAAATGAAGATTTTACTTCCTAAGTGTTTACTCTCACCTAGTTCTCTTAGGGAAGCATCTGACTAGGCCTGCTCAATGAAATAGCTTTTGGGTTTTTATCTCACTGTAAAGGTGCAGTAAAGTAACCCAATTCGTGGTGTGCCCTATTTTTTATATATTAGCAAACAGCCTTGTCCTGTGGGCTCTCAAGACACATGTTAGAGGTGACTTGAGTATGTGTAAAATTAGACTTTTCCTAACCAGCCATTTTTTCCTGACCTGTGTCACAGCAGTGCATTTTAAATGCAGCTTAGCCAAAGTATTTTTGTCAAATATGTGGGTGATGTAAATAAACACTGCAACCCACATACGACATTTAACTTTCCTCACCACGGTTGCAAAGTAGGCATTGTGTACAAAGGATTTCTAGGAAGTAAAACTGCAGAGTTCCAAATGAAAGCACATATTTAGAGAGGAAGCATAAGCACATTACTACATTTTAACAGTAGAAAAGTGAAAAGAGCCCTACAGCCAACAATAATGAGGGGAAGAAGATAAAAAAATCAGGGTTGTCAACACAGTACATGCGGATTTGCTGTAGGCTCCATGTTTAAGCTGGAGATGACTTCAAATATTATGGGGCCAGAACATGTAAAAGTGTGATGGGTTAATACAGAAACTCTGATTGTTCACAGGGCAATGAGAAACAACATAAGTATAGTGCAGAGAATTCCATTCATGGTCCGAGGATGCTGATGAGAACATGGTGGAGAACGGTGTCAAAACTGGCACAGGGAACAAGACAACAGGTGGCACTCTTATTTGCATTGTGAAGGAAACTATATTTTCCTTTTTGGCTGGCCTTTTTTAACAGTGACAAAAAAAATTGGCCTTTTTGAAGAAGCTTGAGAAGATGCCTTAAATTCATGAGGAGAGATATGAGAGCTTCTCTGGCAATGCATTCAGGTTGAATAAGGGTAAAATATCGAAATATTGTCTTCATAGGGGGTAGCTGTAAGGCTCAAAGGAATAGTAGTTTGATTACCAAGTGAGAGTGCATTGAAAGTGTTTCATGTGGGACCACTGCATGGAGGAATTGATGAGAAAACCATTTTCTATAGTGAATGTCAACTTGTATGTTATGTAAATTTGATCTTTTCTATGAAGAGGTTGTTGATGGTGTACCGCTTGTCTGTTGAATGGTGCATTAGTAGTTCTGAAATGGAGCTGATGTGGTATTTCACAGCTTTGAAAAGACGGGTTTCTTTTAAAGTCGTCAGTGATCGTATTTTTATAGTAAGTAGATATGACGACTGTGTTACATTTTTTGCTTGCTGGCCTCTGTTTTTTTCATTACAGCCCTGCCATTGAAGGGTAGGTTTTGTGCCTTCAATTGTTTTCAGGTGACCTGTTTGCTATTGAAGATATCAGATATCATCAGGGCAAAACAGTTTAGCTTTCGTGGTCGGTTATTTCTAAGATGAAAAATGTTGACTTTGGCTTTATTGGTGCCATATAAGAGTGTCCAGGAATGAGCTTGCATTATCAGTGGGCTTGAAGATGGTTGTGAAGGTGATCACATTTAGCCTGAGTGTGGAGTGGGGAAATCCTCAGAATAGCTGCATTTTTGATTGAATGGCTTTGGTAAGCCATGGTGGGCAGTTGCTGTGTGTTTGATAAAGAGGTGACCCAATGAGCTATTAAGTACAGCTAAATTGGGAAGTTTACAGTGGGAATAAAAGTAATGCCACTTTCTGGGTGTCAATTAGAATGTTTGTGTAGGTTCTTGGATTTGATGAGTGATGTAATAGTGCTTAGGATACTGATAAGCAGGTTTTTATTTTTTGCGGATGCGGGCCAACTGGTAGGTTGAAGCACATAATATACACCTCCTTTTCTTCCTCCACCTCTCCTTGCAACACTACTCTTTCCTTCCCTTCATCCCTCATACCAGTTCTTACATAATCTTTCTTTCTATTCTATCCTTTCACCTAATTTTTCTCCCCTTTAAAACATTCTTCACTACCTTTATACCTTCTGTTGTTTCATTATCCCTTTATCTCAGGTCTCATATTATCTCTTTCATAGCTCACATTACAATACATCTGTACTCTTCTATTTACATAACAAGAAATTTGTAAAGCGCATGTTCACCCATAGGCATCTTGCTACTGAATAACAGATGGATGAAAAGCTTAGTGGACCCGCTGGGATTTGAACAAGGGACCATGAGGTTGAACACAGGGCCCTGCAGCGGACACATTAGCCCACTGAGCCACCAGACCCGGCATTAGATTCCATCTTGCATCTTGCCTTCCTCTAATCTAGAACAGCGATATATATGAAGCCATTTAGCATTTCTTAATGGACAAAAACGCTTTTTCGGGCTGTTCAGAAATGCTAAATAGGCTTCCATAAGTACAAAAGCAGAATCGCGGTTGCAAATTGCGATTTGCACCCTGTAGAAATCACATTTGGCAATTTTAAAAGTAGGGGATCACACATAGCGATTTCCTATTTGCGATTTCCTAAGCACATGTAGAAAGCATTTCCTACATGCAAAAAGACCATTTAAGAAGTGCTATTACATTTGAACCCAATTCAATGGTAACAATGTGCAAAATGGAAAAAGGTACCCAAAATGTACTTTTTGCAGTTCCATGGATGCGCTCTTGCCCCGAGCCATTGAATCATACAGGTACGATTGCTTTTGCATTTCATAAATAGCAATTTCCTAAAAGCAATTGCTACCCTGCAGGAATCGTTATTAGGAAATCACAATTTTAGTACATTTTATTTTACATTTCCTAAATAGTAATTCCTAAGGATTTACTATTTAGGAAATGCGAAATGGAAGTGTTGTACCTATGGCCTTTAGTTCCTCTTATCATGCATAACTTGCCGTCTTCATTTTGTCCCTCATAACTCCTTCATGACCTTTTGTTTATGCTTGTTTCTCCCCCTCACCTGTCATACTATCTTTAAATGAATTATTTTCTCATCTCTTATACACTGCTTTCCCCTCTGATTTCCATCATGTAACTTCTTCACTGTAAATCTCAGTTTCATATTATTCTTTTTTAAGCGGGGCGTAACCAGTGGCAGCTAGCAGTATGATGAAATGGTGGGGCGCGAAGCGCAAAACGCACCATGATTGCGGAATCCTGACTCCAGTCTCTTCTCTCCCGGCAAGATCAAGCAGGAGAGGGAATGACTGCCTTTATGTATCATAAAAGGCAATCCAACCAATCCTGGAGCTGCTCTTGTGCTGTCTTCAGCATGGGAGCAGCTCCAGGGTTGGTTGGAGCAGGCTAACACGGTGCACCTTTTGAGGCTGGGGGCCTGTGCCAGCAATCTCCCGGCTGGTAAACAGCCCTGGGATTGCTGGTCTGCAGTGCGCGTGTCAGACTGGCTGTCGTAAGACAGCCGGTCGATCTGACATGCATATTACAGGGGCAGCTTTTATCCTGCAATCGCAGGATTCAGCCCTACCCCATGCCCTCACACTGTGGTGTTAAGTAAACTGGCATTGAAATGCCATTTTATTTATTTTTCTTTACCTGTTGCGCTCGCAGCTGCCAGAGCGACGCTCCTCCATCCCCTAGGAGGAGCCGTCCCTGGGCCTAACTAGAGATATGCATCTTATCAATGTTTTTAGGGAAGTGTAACTATAAGATGACTTTCCTTTTAACTCTCAAAAAACCGTGACTGTCTTTCTAAACTTAGAGCCAGATTTATGAATAACTAGTCACAAAACACTTTTTGCAAATTACAACATCATTTTTGCAGAGTCAAGAATTTTAAGAACTGGCTTATTTACCAATTATGTATTTGGAAGGGACACCTACACAAGCCTCTTGCAGATACTTTCATTCGGTATCCCATTTTAGGAGTTAGAAAATCTTTTCTAACTCGTAAAATGGGATTAGTATATAGAAAGAAAGTATTTTAAGGGTTGCAAACAACAAACGGGAGTGTTTGCAACCATTAAAATACTTAGTACATCTGGCCCTTAATTATTTATCTGAACTGGATCTTTACAAGTCAGTTCAAATATTTGACCTCAAAGAGCTCCCTGGGGTATATATGAAGATATAACTCCTATACCTTCCAATACACCTTTGTGTGACGTTAGACATCACGCTTTAATTATTGTAGAACAACTCTGCCCATCAGGCACGCCAATTTCCACTTCAAAAATACAACAAATTCCATCCACGTAGCTTCTAACCATGCATGAAAAGCACAGCTTCTGTGATATCCAGTGCACCTATCTGTGACACATGAATGTGTAGCCAGTGCTGCAACTCTACCGTGACGTGATTGACGCTCATTTCTGGCCCACAAACATGATATCCGACTCTTCCCATATAGGTTCAATCTGCCCTGGCAGAAAATCCTATGATCAAGGAAACCATGATAAGAGATGCCATTTAGCAGCAGTGTTCCATACAAATACCAATGACCACTGTGACTAAAAAAATAACGCTTCTCAAAGATATTTTTAGAATAAATAAGCCAGTCAGATAAAACAAGATAAAGTTTGAATTAATGTTGAATAAAATTTCAGTTCTCCATTTTTTTAGTGCATCGAGTCTAACTATATTAATCTTCTCATTGTACTATGTCTTTTGTTAACTCGTGGTTACGGTTTGGGGGTTCACCATAAGTTAGTGGGAGTAATCGATAATGGTTGACAAATTGCACTTCCCCTAAGTAGGCAGGGGTTTTGGCTAGTCTAATAAAATGCTTAGGTAACTCCAAAATTGAAAAGTGTAAGGTTCTTTTTGAACCGCGGGCTGTGGTTGAAATTTTCCAACATTTCTGAACAGAGGGTATCCACATGACTTGTCCAAAAGGCAGTGGTCACATAAAGGAAGGGTCCTGGATTGTACTGGGCCCAAAGGCAAGTGCCAAACGTGCAAGCCCATCCACAATGCGCAAAATTCACCAAATCGACCTCACGGTCAGGACAAAGAGGCTGGGTAGTAGCTTATCGTAAACTCACAAATTATTGCTGACTTTGCTACTAACATTAAAAAGGTATTTAAACTAGCTGAGGACATGTTGCAGGACAAAAAAGAATTGCCTGACTGTGTGCACTAATAAGAAACCAGTTGCCATTTTGATTGTTATTCAAGGCCAGTGTGCAACATTGAGATAAGAGTTGAAGTTGGTATGGTATATACAAATTAGGAAGTAGTGGCCTCCGTGACTAGTTTTTACATCTTGTATCGTGATTCGATAGGCAACATTGAGAAAAGTGCATATTCACAATTTTATGTCTAAACTGAGAAATGTATTTTGTTGATTCAAAGATACAAAAAAGTGTTTATTCACTATTCATTCAACGGTTGCTCAACCTATGCAGAGGCTGCCAAGGAAAGGGTGCATGCATGCAATGGACACTATTCCATGAAGAAAACAACAATTTCTCAACTGGTATCATTATGCAGGACAGTTAGACAAGCATGTGCAATACATTACATGAAAGAAAAGGAGACTCTCGGTAGGTTTTTGTTGGAATTGCGCACATGACATCATATATTTTGGTGCAAATTCAGATAAGGAAAAGTACAGTTATAACAGCACTGTAGGCAAAAAATTGCGTGAACAACCTGAATTGTACTTGGTGCTCAATTGTGTACGTGACACAACGGGTGCCGACGCAAGTGACAATGTGATATCAGCAAGGAACGGTGTAAGGTGCAAAAGTGAAAAAATATGTACAGTGAATATGGTGGTTCAAATCAAGAATTCACAATCTTTTTAGACAATTTGAAAACAATTTATTTTGAACCACGTGAGGGATGCGCCATCAGTTGTGCTGACAGGTCGATGACGTTTCGATCCAATGACTTAGGATCATCTTCAGGACCGGGTTGGAATGGTTTGGACGGTGCTGTACAAGGAGGGAAAGGAGAAGGGTAAGGCAGGGGAATGGGATAGGGTGAGTAGGCGAGAACTGGAGTACTCGGGCGGCAATGTGTCAGGTCAGCTAAGGGCTTAGTCGGACATGCGGGTGGAGGGGACAGGGACGGGTCAGAGGGGTGTAAGAGCTGGCGCTGGTAGGGGGCGGGAGTGAGAATGAGGTGCTGACCAGGGCAAGAGGCTAGAGTCTACTGGGTGTATAGGCAGTGCCTTATGTAAATGGCGGAGTGCTCGTGCATTGTGGCTGGAGAGGCTGTGATGACCAAAGGGACATGGTCCCGTGCTCGCTGGATAAGTGGTCTGCCGGGAAGGGGAAGTGCCGGATTTGAGAGGTATAGAGAGGCGTAGGGGTGGGGTGTGAGCTGACAGGGGTGAGCTCACACGGTGCAGTGGTGGCATGCGTGTGATGCGCGCCTAGATGCGTGAGTTACCTGGAAATATAAAGAAGGCCGTGTCTACAGAGACATCGGCGATACAGGAGGATTCAGCGTATCAACCAGTCAATGGTGTGTGCTCAGAGTCTGAGGAGAAACGAGCGACAACATTAGCCCGGGGGGTGTGGGCTGAAGCGAAGGCAGAGCATGCGGGTGAGATAGGTAAACGCACGTCAATTACCTGGTGTGAGAAAATTAATGGCTTGAGTGAAAGCCGTGTCCGGGGGGACATCGGCGATGCAGACAATATCAGAGTCACACAGACACTTGTGTGCGCTCTGGATCTGTGGGGAAACTAGCGTGAAGGTTAAGCCCGGAATTCTCAGGAGACATGACCGATTGCGTCGCGATCAAATGAATAGGGAGCCCATCTCCTTAAGTCTAGTTCGAAGGAACGCATCCCTTACCTGTGGAATTATGGCTTTTCCAGCATGGGGCGGCGTAGCAATGAACCGTGTACCGCCACGATCGTGTGCGGTATGGAGGGCGAGTGGGACTGGAAGTAAATAAGTGAAAGAGACTTCCGTGTACTGATGTGGCCTGTGGTCATGTGACCACGGTCGTGGGGGTGTGTCTGGAGTGAAGCGGTGTGGGCGTGGTGGAGGACACAGACGAGGTGCAGGAGGAGGGAGGGGAAAAGGAACAGGGAAGGGATTGTCAGGACATATGAGCTTAGAGAGGCAAATAAGCGGAACAAACGCATCCGGATGAATAAAGCAAATAAACATTAATTATTCTATGGCCTGCATGTATACAATAATTTGCAGGTAACAGATACAAAAATTGCGTAATTGTGTGAGCAGCACTAAAAAGGGGGGATGTCAGTTTAGTGGTGCATATGGATTGTGATGAACTGGTTGGAAGTGCGTGTAATAGGTATCAGAGAGCTTCTAGTGCGCGAGGGCAACGAGTCTAGGAGTTAGGTCTCGGCACACTGTTGGAAAGGGGCATGTTCAGAGAAAGTTCCAGTTGGGGGGGCTCAAAGTAGGATTGTACTGTTCCATTCGTCGATCGTGTTTAACCCTGAGTTGACAGAGTTACAAATGTTAATCCATTTACATTCGCACTTGTTGAGGAGGGCTTTGATATCTCCCCCTCTAATGGGTACTGTAGGTTGGTCTATCACTTGCCAGGTGATGTATGTTTCGCCATGGTTTTTCTCAATGTAGTGGGAAACCAATGGAGCAGTCAGGACTTTACAATGAATTCTGCTTCGGTGCTGGATGATCTTCTGTTTGACCATTTGGGTGGTCTTGCCAATGTACAAGAGGTCACAGGGACATCGGATGGCGTAGATGACGTTTTGAGATCTGCAGTTAGTAAGGGTTTTTAGGGTGTACGATCTATTGTTGGTTTTGAAGACTTTTGTGTTCTGAGTAAGGTTGCACACTGAGCAGTTTTGGCATTTGTAATGTCCAATCGCCAGGGGTAAGCCCCAGGAAGCAGAAATAGTGTTTATTTCTTTGATGTTGGTTGCCCATGTGATAGCATGAACTAGATGTGTTGCAAGGTTATTGCCACGTTGATATGAAAAGTGGATGGGCTCACTGAATGTATCAAATCGTCTGAGCAGTGGCCAGTTGCGTTTGATGATCTTGCTGACCTTGTTGCTACAGGGGCTGAACCTGGAGACAAAGGGTATTCTGGTCATAGTTTTTTTCGGTTGGGGCGTGAGGAGAAGTTCACGGTGGCAGTACCAGGCTCTCTTGCGTGCTCTAGTGACTAGACGTTCGGGGAAGCCCCTCTCAATCGGCTTTTGAATGAGGATGTCTGATTCTCGGAAGTAGTCTTTGCGCCATTTACAGTTCCTTCGGATCAGTAAGAATTGGCCATATGGAAGGCCGTCCCGGAGACCTCGGGATAGTAGCTTGAATACTGAAGGAGGGTGTTCCTCTCTCTTGGCTTTCGGTAAAGGCAAGTCCCGATTTTTTCATCCTCAGCATGTATAAGGCCATCTAGAAAGGGAAGGTCATTGGGTTTAGCATCACAGGTGAATTTGAGGTGTTCTTGGGACTGGTTGAGCCAGTCAAGAAAGTGGTCAAGAGATCCCATGGTACCTTTCCAGAGTAACAGGATATCATCGATATACCAACGCCAGAGGATGATGTGGTTCAGGAATGGATTGGTGGTGGTAAGTATGTGGGTTTTTTCCAGGTTGTGGACGAACAGGATGGCAAAATTAGGAGCAAAACAGACTCTCATGGAGACTCCTTTGATTTGCAGGTAGAAAGTGTCACGATACAGAAAATAGTTATTCTCTAGGGCAATGTGTAGAAGATCCATGATGAATTCAGTTGGGATCAAGGTGGGTCTGGGTCTGGTATCCAATAGAGTCTCAATTACTTGGAGTCCTTCACTGTGCGGGATGTTGGTGTAAAGTGATTCAATATCTAATCCTACCATGAGATTGGTGTTGGTGTCAAATGGTCTGTCCTCAACGGTGAGGATGAGGTCCATGGTATCTCTGATGAATGTATCCGTGGAAGGAACAAATTCTTTTATGACGGCATCAATGAATTTAGTTTAATTCACACAGGTTGATGATGAAGATTACAGGGTATTACACTCTATGTACCACACACCTCGACCATTCTAAGATGGCGCCTGTAGTTGCCAGAATATTGCAGAGCCTCTAGAGGGGGTCATGTGACTATGGAGCGCCATGAGAGAGTGCGCGTTATATTCAAATAGATGCGCTCCGTCTGGCGGCAGCGTTGCCGGGTTGATTTACTATTTGAAGTCCCCAGGGGAGCGGTAAGAGTATGGTGACCGAAAGTGGTGGGGTCCCTTGAGTGAGGTTGACAGTGATTCGAGCGCAGTTCCTCTGATAAGGCGAAGGGGAGCAAGTGATTTTTCACCTATCCTCCATGTTCTGATGATTTTGCAATGGGTGGGGTACAGTCATCATGAAAGTCTTTAAATACCAGGATAAGCAAATGATGAACAGCGAAAAGGCTGCAGGTTTTGACAGAGGAGCAGTTTTGGCGCAATGAATGATGTCGAGTGGAGTAGATCGCCACTCTATGATATTTGTATACGTGTTTAAAATATCAAGAGGGTGAAAGTTTTGATTTACACTGCAGTTTCAAAGACCAAGTGGTGCACTGCGTGGATCTTGATTGTGGTTTTCTAACGTGAGTTTTTAAGCGCTCGTTGTACGTGAGTGATATTTGGATATTCTAATGAGGCCGCTTGAGATACAGTTAACTACTGTGTTTTATTGATATGGTATTCATTTCCAGTATACACCATAGACATTATATATGCTGTATGGTTTCTTTCCACAGATTAAACACTTAGCAACAAAAGTGCTATTTGAAAAAGGGAAAAAGTATATGATATACATCCCTACAACGTGGTGGGAGCTGGTATGTGGGCCCATAGCTCCTACTAGGTAACTATTGTGAAATGAAATAAAGGACTAAAGGCCAATTTTGAGTCACTTGGCCGTGGTCTATTGTTTTAATTTGTACTTGTACTGAAACGAGCTTGGGGTATATTTTCTCTAAACAAAATCTTTTTTCTTTTTGTGTCTGTCAGTCACTCTTTATTGATGTTAGATGTCCAGGGAGGTGATTGCTGACCTCTGGTGCCCTGATGAAATTGCCATAAAATAATTGGCAATGAAACATGTTGGCCGTCATTAAAGTGGTTCACAACATGCTGTGCTTTTAACTTGGTACAGACTCACAGTTCGGAATAACAGTGACTAGTCTTTGTGAGTTTAGTCCATTTTTAAATAGAGACTTCTTGAGTCTCATTGTTTTCACGGGGTCTTTATCTTTTTCACTTCTTTTCTACTGGACACATCACTTTTTTCTTTTGAGAAAGTTATCAATGATAATACAAACATGGGCAAGCTGGTGAGAACCTACCAGTAGCTCCTCTGGTGGTGCGCACGTGAGATACTTTCTCTTTCCTTTACACATTTTTTAGCACATATACACTTGAAGCTGGGGGTTATGTGTTGATTTGAGTGTACTGACTGACTATTCTCTTCTCTTTTTCTTCGCTTTAACCGTTTTAAAATTAGTGGGCACATAGGATTTGGCCATATTTTGCTATAAGATAGCTGGGTGTGAATTTAGATAAAAATATCTTTCTTCACTATAATCCTATACATTATAACAAATTGAGAATGTGCCTGTATATGCCAGACTTTTGTTGTATGAATAGATGTTGAGTGGAGGGCGTTCTGGCATATTATTACGCTCTATAGCTCCTTATTGTAAGCATCAAGTTTGTCTTCTGCCTGAGAATTGGGGCTGGTATTGTCGGTTGTTCCGTGGTCGGGTTTGAGTTTGGCCGCGTCCTTGTCCTAAAAAAACCTTGTGGTAGCAGGGGTTGTGGTCTAGTGGCAGTCCTGGAAGTGCTTGGTGCCTCCCCCCGTCTGAATCTTCAATAGAGGTGTTTGAGGAGTCGGAGAAAGTGATCCGCTGGTTGTTGCGTTACCTGCCACCGTTGCGGTTCCTCGGAGGGATATACGATGTATTGTAGAATTCCTCTCGAAGATATGGATAGGTGTTATCTACTTTGTAGAATTTGATATCCTTCTGGATTTTAGTGACTTTTTTATTCAGTTCAAAGGTGTTGAAGGTGGAAATAGTTGTGTTAATCTTATCCAGGAGGTTTTTGGCGTCTGTGCAGGCAGTGTCGGCCAAAATGAGTTTTTCCAGTTCTGCTATCTCAGTTTTTCCAGTTCTGCTATCTCTTCAAGTTGTTTACGGCTATTTTCATCGCTGTATTGATCCCTAAGACCATCCAGTGGCGTGAACAGGTAGTGGCTAGACGACTAAAGCCAGTGCGGAAATTTGGATCTTGTGTAAAAATGGCCGGAATATATCTGATTTGTAGACCAAGTGGGATGACGCCTGACTTCAGATATTCTGTCAGCATTCAGGCGTGTAGTTCGGTTCGGATTTGTTTTCTCTTGAGTTTTTCAAGTTTGTCTAACAGGACAAGGGAAGTGTTGGGGGTAGGGGCTGGGGTGGCGGAGGTGGACGGCCCAGAGAGGAGGCAGGGGCCGCCAATTATGCATTGGATGTAGTCTTCTGAGTAGGATAGAGTCTCCCTAGACATTCTTAAAGTCAGGTATATGACTGAAAGAGAAAGGGCCAATTGAATTGGTCCGACAGTAAGGGTCACGGCGTGACCTACTCTCGCAGCTGTGCAGCTGCTCACAATCTTGTATTAGACAACAGGAGTAAAACCCATAAACCACGTTGAGATTTGGGTAGGTACATGAATAAAACAACAATTTCTCAACTGGTATCATTAGGCAGGACAGTTAGACAAGCATGTGCAATACATTACATGAAAGAAAAGGAGACTCTCGGTAGGTTTTTGTTAGAATTGTGCACATGGCATCATATATTTTTGTGCAAATTCAGACACTATTCCACGCACCCAGCTCCGAGCTAATGGGATCCGTGTCCTTGTCACGCCACATGGAGCATAGGAGATGCAACCGCTTCAAACAAAGGTTGACCTGTGGTCCAATGGAGCTTGTTTGGCAGTCACTGTACCTTGGAGTCTGTGTGCCCCCAGTTGCTGCAGAAGCTCTCCACTGTCTCTGGTGAGAGGTCCATGGATGGCTTTGTGGTAGTCTGCATTGCCTCCTCAAAGTATCCATTAACTGTAAGGGGTGCCACATACGAAGTCCATAGGCAGGTTGGCAGAGCAGCAGGATGAATAGCAGAGCTCTAGGCAGAGTTTGGGACACAGAAGGACAGGCAACCTGCACATCACTGCCCTACAGTTAAACCAAGGTGAGTTTATAAGAGTCTTCAGATTTTGGAATCCAGCTCTAGCTTTTATTCACAAAGTGTGGCAGCTCACGCTAAGGAGCAGACCACCGTCACTCAGGTGAAGTGTTCACATATTTAGCACCTGTCAATCAGATGGCCTTCCTCTGTATCAGCTCCTCTGCCCTTCTAAATTCAGACAGGGCATACAAGGGAGCAAAGACGACATTATAAAAGCCAGAACAACTACTTCCCTTACTTTTCTCCTCAGACTGCCAAGGCATGCGGTATGCCTGGGAGTTCCTACAGACAGAAGAGAAAAGGAAGATGGAGCTGTGGATTGGAGCTGGTCATGTTAATGTGTAGGCACATATCCACATTTTTTGCAGGAATAAACCCAGAGAATACACAGCACCAAACTCTCGCACAGTGGGGAGGAAAAGGCTCCACGTTATCCCTTAGATGCAGCCATGCTATACAATACTCAAGCCATAATTTCAATATTTCTAGCCAGCAACTTAAAATAAGTAGATTAAGGGAGCTTCCCTATTGAGAACAATTTGTAGGGGAAGAATTTTTGGGTGTCTCCCGTCTCCAGCAACAGTTTATGACTCTTCTATTGAGCAATAAATCATTGTCTGGGAGACCCGTGCGTGTGCCACAGAGAACCATGAAGGAGAAAATATGAAAAACAGCAGGGGAAAATATGCAAAAAGTGAGGATGGGACATGTGGTACAAACCTCTTGAAATGTTTGTCCCTCGATGCACAATTTGCCTTTAACCTCTATAGTTCTGATCGTTTACATTATTTCCTTCTGTTCTTTGCCCTCTCATTTCATACATCACTTCACTTCAACCCGTGCCTCTCGTCATACCTTTTAGCCTCATCTGATTCTTTCTTTTAGCTCCTCTTTCTTTCCATTCTAAAGAGGAAATTTGATTCCTACTACTTCAGTGACTTACATCACTCCTTCTCCTAAGTGACACCACTCTGGTACTGTTGTGTGTTTCCTGCATGGCCCATTGTAGTTTTCCCTATGTTAGCCTAATTGTGCACATTGTAGGCTATACTTTCTTTTGCACCCATGTGTGTGCTGCTATTTTTATTTGAAGTGTTTAGTCATACGTGAAAAATGGTGCAAAAGGATCAGAGCTCCTTCTCTCAATTTGTGGGAAGGGCGATGTTTCAAAAAATTGTAAAATACCCCTCACACACTGAAACCTGATTCAGTGTCATCCTTCATCGTTGGGGTCTTCCCGCCCCTCTACAGGACGGGGCGTGCTACGACTTACGTAGACGCAGGAGCACTTTATTCATTGATTGGTGAGTATGTGTAGTGCATGGGATCGTGAAAAGAAAATGTGAGATGGTTAAAAATTCTGTGGCTAGTGGAACAAAAATACTTTATTGTCTTCCCTGGCTGAGAATAGTAAAAGTGGGGAGTTGTAGATGGTGTACTATAATGAGTCACCTCCTACAAGGTCGACATGTTTCAGAAGCCATCCCCTTGGACCAAAAAACCGATCCCTGTTACACCTCAATGGGTGATTGAATAAATGTACATATGCCTGATAGTCACAAACACTGTCCTTTGTTCCCTGTTATGGGAGTAGAAAAATATACCACTTGTATAGCTTAAGAACTTTAGAATTCCATCATTATCGCTCCATGAGCTCACACGAGCGGTGTAGGGCGCCTTCATATAGACAATGCTGGAAGGAGCGCGATCACCAAAGGAAGTACCTTCTCGTGGCTCTTTGGAACCTCCGACGAACCACAAGAAGGTACTCGTAATCGCGCTCCTTCCAGCATTGTCTATTTAAAGGCGCCCTACACCGCTCGTGTGAGCTCATGGAGCGATGATGATAAAATTCTAAAGTTCTTAAGCTATACAAGTGGTATATTTTTCTACTCCCATAACAGGGAACAAAGGACAGTGTTTGTGACTATCAGGCATATGTACATTTATTCTATCACCCATTGAGGTGTAACAAGGATCGGTTTTTTGGTCCTGAGGAAGAAAGCCAAGGGGATGGCTTCTGAAACATGTCGACCTTGTAGGAGGTGACTCATTGTACACCATCTACACCTCCCCACTTTTACTATTCTCAGCCAGGGAAGACAATAAAGTATTTTTGTTCCACTAGCCAGAGAATTTTTAACCATCTCACATTTTCTTTTCACGATCCCACGCACTACACATACTCACCAATCACTGAATAAAGTGCTCCTGCATCTACGTAAGTCGTAGCACGCCCGTCCCGTAGAGGGACGGGAAGACCCCAATGATGAAGCATGACACTGAATCAGGTTTCAGTGTGTGAGGGGTATTTTACAATTTTTTGAAACATTGCCCTTCCCACAAATTGAGAGAAGGAGCTCTGATCCTTTCGCACCATTTTTCACGTATGACTAAACACTTCAAATAAAAATAAAAATAGCAGCACACACATGGGTGCATATATATTCACATATGGTAGAATCCCTATGTTGGATAATAGTATGAAGAGGAGGACGATTCTACCTTTTTCCTCTTCACTACCTCGATTGATTTTTTGATTATACTTTCTTTTGCACATGTTACTGTATAAACACGCTTGCTTTTGTGCCAAATTGTTAATTTTACACAGATCTTGAGTATAATTTCATGTCCTGTTCCTTTTCCTGGGATTTAGTCTAAACACCATAGACCAGGTCAAACAAAAAAGCCCCTTCTTATTCTCTCTGGTCAGGCACTAGCACCTAGACATAACACGAGAATGGCAGCAGCTGCTGATACGTCTTGTCATATAACTGAGCACAGGAGTTTAAGTTGACATACTGAGCAAAGGTTCTGAGGAAGCTGAGATGTAGAACATCCACCTATGAATGCTAAGGGATGGGATCTGCCACTAATCCCTGAGATCTTTGATATACAGTCTTTTAGCTTCAGTAGAAGAGAGGGGGGGTTAAGGATATTCTGTTTTGTAACATGACAGGGTTTTTTATGAAATATGGTTATTGACCATGCTAACAGTACTTTTAGTGTGCAATTGTTTTTTGATTGTGGCACAAATATTGCAGTTTAGGACATGATAGTTTGAATAAATATTCTCAACTTCCTTCGTGCCTCTTGTTTATTTTACCATAGAAGAGTATGAGTGAGAGAGCAAAAGAGTGTGTCCTGTTACTGCTTTTCTTGGGAGAACGAACAGTGTTGTGTTCTGAGTTGGCAATTCACTTGTTTCTCTGGTAAGGTTAGGGGAGCAAGTGATGCACTATAGCTAGTCGGACTCGGGCTCATAGATACCGAGGTGGTATGATAACTCAGTCCATACATGCAGATGGTCTTTAATCCCAAGCATAGTCCTGTTCGTGAGCAGAATCCCTGCAACATGGCGCCACCAACGTTTTGGTCAGGTACTTACTTGCAGGAACCCTGAGTAGTGCTTGTCCACAATACCCTTTCACCTTTTATTGGAGACATCCGTGGTGTTAGGGATTTGTCCTCCACAGTGTTTAGGGAACAAACCTTTGGTAGCCCCCCAACCTTTTGCACAGAATTAAGCATATATGTAGCACTTTACTGGAGCCTAGGTGTGGGGAGAGTGCTCAAGGGAAGAGAACACATAGGGAACGCTCCGATACCAAGCAGGCAGCGGCTGAATTTCATAGTACGGCCCCCCTTTGGTGAAGGGGGCGCGACCTACACCGTCAGGGTGATGGGGGCCGTCCCGCGATATTGCCTGGCTCCTGGGATTAGTGACATTGGCTGCCTGGAATCCCCTGGCAGGGCCACGCCTTCCCTTAAGAGAGGGAAGAGACCGGCATAGACCAGCGTCACCCTGCGCGCTGAGGACAATGAAGGAACAGAGGGAGACCCACCCCCGTCGGACAGAAGAGAAGCAGGGCTGGTGCAGTAGCCCACGTGGACGCGGGTAGCCGCAGGCTTTCTACCTTGGTGTGGGAGATCTTGTAAGGCTGCACGCGGTCGTGTAGATATTCCTCTGATACTAGAGCATCCCGGCCATCAGCAGCTGCCTCGTGTGTTCACAGGCAGCTGCGCATTGTTCCATTTGTGGATGCGAGGGACCAAGTGAGGTCTTTCCACTAACGAGGGTGCAATTGGTTGTAGCTATGGTCGGGACAACGGCTCTGGACATACATTTAGGGGTGTTACCTATCACCAGTTGTCAGGTGTTCCGGATTCAGGACCATACAGTGAGGTGATGTTCTTGTGCCTAATGTGTGTCCTCTGCAAGTGTTGTACTATGGTGCACTTCTAAATCTTTTCTGCCCAATGTGTTATGCTACGTAGCATTATTTGGTTTGTGCTTAATGCTTTGTGCTAAATGCCATATTACCAGTAGTTACTGGTCGTCTTAACTGATGTTATGACAGTGGCCCTATTGGCCTGGTGATTTTTGTAATCCCTGTTAAGTCATGACAAGTGTCTAGTGGCACAGTATAATGTATGTGATTGTGTTCTAATGTGTTTTTTGTGGATAATACAAAGGCTATTGTTATATAACCTTGTGTGGAGTTTCTTTTGCGGTGGGCCTAGTGTGTTGTTGCTGTGTGTGTTGCGCAAACGCTTTACACATTGCCTCTGGGATAAGCCTGACTGCTCTGCCAAGCTACCAAGGGGGTGAGCAGGGGTTATCTTCAACGTGTAACTCCCTTGCCCTGGCTAGAGCGGTGGGTTCTCTCTGGCTTAGGGGCATGCCCTAGCCAACCAATATTCTGGGATAATTTAACTACATTTTACGACATTCTCTTGGCGGAGGTCGATTGGCCCCAACCTTTTGTTCTTGCATCCCCCTAAGGTGCAGATGTACTTCTACCTTCTTTTCCACACCTTGTGCCGGACGAAGTCAAATACGCTGAGTAGTGCTTGTCCACAATACCCTTGCACCTTTTATTGGAGACATCCGTGGTGTTAGGGATTTGTCCTCCACAGTGTTTAGGGAACACCTAGTTCCATTGGTTTTTCAAGCTGGAATATTATAAAGGTTTACACCCTATTATTGCTACACATTGAATCCTTTGCAAATTAGTTATGGCGCAACCCATTGATATTGCTGTTAATTGCCTCCCAGCAGTAACTCAACATGGAGTCCCTGCAGCGGGACTATTGTTATAGAAGTGGATGCAGTATTCCGCTTTGAAGTTTTGCATTCCTGGGTCCCATTTCCAGCTGTAGAAGCTAATGATAATACTTTTCATGAATACACAACCCCACAGGCACTTGCTGCATATCGCCCATATGCACTTGTTGAAATTCCTCCTACCGTTTGGGAGCACTCATATAAATAGATATGTAAATACTGTCAATACACAGGAAAATGCTAATTTTTGGTTAACTGTTTTTGTTGTTGCAAATTGAAAAGCATTCACTTAGGCTGAAGTGAGTGTTGGATAAGTAAAATTGATTGGGCTGTTTTTCTCCATACGTATGTCAAACAAATAATTTTTTGATAAAATCATTGCAAGACAGTCAAAACTTGCTGAAAACAAAAAACTGTTCCTGACTGAAATGAGTTCCTTGTGAACAATTGTACATAAGCTGATTAACTGCTAAATATGCCACAAACAGTGAGAACCCTCCTCCTGAACAGGAGCTGGGCAGTGACACCTCAACAGCATGGCAGAAGTCACCACAGCACACCAGAATCACCACCAATTTCGGGTAGCGAAAGCAACAAACATTTATTACAGTTGAAACCACAGACACCCACATAGCCTCTCCAGACAGATTATATTTGTTGGACTTGTCCTTTTTTTGCAGGGTCATCCCAGAACTTTTTGCCTTCCCCCTGTCTTTTTTTCTAACCTGTTGTTGGTGGTTTTAGAACTCTAAGCACTTTATCACTGCTGTTCATTGCTAAAGTGCATGTGCTCTCTATGGTAAACTTGGTAAGATTGGTCTACACCTGTTTTGCATATTTAATTTACCTGTCAGTCCCTTGTACAGTGTTATCTCATATACCCAGGACCAGTAAATTAAATGCTACTGGTGGGTTTGCAGCGCTGCTTGCACCCCCCACCAAAGTACCTTTTCAAACCTGTCTCAGGCCTCTGCCACTGCAGGGCCTCTGCATGCAGTTTACTGCCGCTGTGACGTGGCACATAAAGTGGTTGCCACATCGATGACTCCCCTTTTACTACATATCAGACACCCCTAAGGTAGGCCCTAGCTAGCTCAATGGGCAGGGTGCGGTGTAGGTAAAAGGTAGGACATGCGCCTTAACTGTGTGGCATGTCCTGGTAGTGACAAACACCCTATTTGGTTTCTAACTGCTGTGAGGCTGCCCTTTCATAGGAATGCATTGGAGATTCCCTGATATGTGCTTCAGTGGTAATTCCTGATCTGAGAGGGGTAGCGTGATCAAGTTTGGTATGTTTGAAATAGTGGTGATAAATGCTGCTTACTGGTGAAAGCGGATTTATTATTACTGTTTCAGAAATGCCACTTTTAGAAGTGGCATTTCTGTGTGCTATGTGTATTTATGCCTGTCTGTGTTGTATTGACCGTCTTTGTTCTGACTGACAGGGGGAAATGGGATGTGCAGTGGCTCCAGAGAGTCTGGATGAGTCAGTGCTAGGCTGAATAGGTCTGGTCTGCATTTGGAGTGGTGGAACGAGTAGCACCTGCACCGCAATAGGGCTGTGCCTGCCTTCCACAATGATGGCTCCGCTCCCTGTGGTGTGTCTGCAGCCAAGGCTCACACTAACAATGAAAGTTGTTGTGCACTTGCAAAGTGCCCCCCCGAACTGGTTTGGACCGGGCTCAGAGCCCTGTGCCAGGGGGCAGTACAAAGAGTCGGAGTCGATTCTGGCGCTATACAAAACCAGAAATAAAAAAATAATAAAATGTTAGTAGTATAAGTACTGGGGCTGTGACTCCATGAAAGCCTGAGCTTACTTGGAACTTCTTGAACTCGAACTGGAAGAGGCTGCGTGGGACCAGGGGGATTGCTGTGCTGCCAGGGAACTGCCACCTGGACTTTGCCAGTGCGCTCCCAAGTCTGTTGCTCAAGTGTGGGCTCCTGCTGAAGAACAGTGCGTGGAGAGAACTTTACCCTTTGGTAGCCCCCAACCTTTTGCACAGAATTAAGCATATGTGTAGCACTTTACTGGAGCCTAGGTGTGGGGAGAGTGTTATGCTATGTTATGTTATGGCGATTTCTACAGCGCACAATTACCCACAGGTGTCCTGGCGCTGAATTGGGTCCCTAATTGGGGAAGCACTCCTAACTGTGACCGGCAAGTGCTGAGGTGTCGCCTGCTCTTTGTGTCCCCAGGTGCTGCATATCATCCCGAGAGGAGCGCCGTGCTCGAGGGAAGAGAACACATAGGGGACGCTCCGAGACCAAGCAGGCAGCGGCTGAATTTCCTAGTACGGTCCACCTTTGGTGAAGGGGGCGCGACCTACACCGTCAGGGTGACGGGGGCCGTCCCGTGATATTGCCTGGCTCCGGAGATTAGTGACATTGGCTGCCCGGAATCCCCCTGGCAGGGCCACGCCTTCCCTTAAGAGAGGGAAGAGACCGGCATAGACCAGCGTCGCCCTGCGCGCTGAGGACAATGAAGGAACAGAGGGAGCCCCGCCCCCGTCAGACAGAAGAGAAGCAGGGCTGGTGCAGTAGCCCACGTAGACGCGGGTAGCCGCAGGCTTTATCCCTTAGCGCGGGAGATCTGGTAAGGCTGCACGCGGTCGTGTACGTATTCCTCTGATACTAGAGCATCCCGGCCATCAGCAGCTGCCTCGTGTGTTCACAGGCAGCTGCGCATTGTTCCATTTGCGGATGCGAGAGACCAAGTGAAGTCTTTCCACCAACGAGGGTGCAATTGGTTGTAGCTATGGTAGGGACAGCGGCTCTGGACATACATTTAGGGGTGTTACCTATCACCAGTTGTCAGGTGTTCCGGATTCAGGACCATACAGTGAGGTGATGTTCTTGTGCCTAATGTGTGTCCTCTGCAAGCGTTGTACTATGGTGCATTGCTAAATCTTTTCTGCCCAATGTGTTATGCTACGTAGCATTATTTGGTTTGTGCTTAATGCTTTGTGCTAAATGCCATATTACCAGTATTTACTGGTCGTCTTAACTGATGTTATGACAGTGGCCATATTGGCCTAGTGATTTTTGTAATCCCTGTAAAGTCATGACAAGTGTCTAGTGGCACAGTATAATGTATATGATTGTGTTCTAATGTGTTTTTTGTGGATAATACAAAGGCTATGTTTATATAACCTTGTGTGGAGTTTCTTTTGCGGTGGGCCTAGTGTGTTGTTGCTGTGTGAGTGTGTTGCGCAAACGCTTTACACATTGCCTCTGGGATAAGCCTGACTGCTCTGCCAAGCTTCCAAGGGGGTGAGCAGGGGTTATCTTCAGCGTGTACCTCCCTTGCCCTGGCTAGAGTGGTGGGTTCTCCCTGGGTTAGGGGCATGCCCTAGCCAACCAATATTCTGGGATAATTTAACTACATTTCATGACATTCTCTTGGCGGAGGTTGATTGCTCCGACCTTTTGTTCTTGCATCCCCCTAAGGTGCAGATGTACTTCTACCTTCTTTTCCACACCTTGTCCCGGACGAAGTCAAATACGCTTATGCATCTGAATGGACCCTTGCATTGGCCCTTGCGCTTTATTGTAACCATACTGGTTGGATAAGGATTCCCCTTACTATGTCATTCCTATATGGTCCGCACCTCAAGTCCAACTACATTATCCTATTAAAAGGGATGCTAAAGCACCTTATTTCCCAAATGCAGTACCAGGGAGTAATTGAACCCTGGGTATCTCAAATGAATAACCCTCTTTTTCCTGTTCTGAAACCTGATCCTTCATATCACATAGTCTTAGACTATAGATATTTGAACAGTCATAGCAGCACATTTGAAATGCAAAATACACATTGTACGGCTCTTATTAATAATGTAATCTGTAAAAAATACTAAACCACTTTGGATATTTCCATAATTTTTCAATCACAATTTGGATCCTCAGAGCTGTAACTGGTCCGCCTTTAGGGCCTTAGGCTTTCAAATGTGCCTTACTCGGTTTCCTATGGACTACAAGAATAGCCCCAGAGTTTTTGCAGCATGATTCTTCATGAAATTGACCCTGATCTCTGTCCTATGTAGATGATATCTGATTAACAGGCAACAAATTAAACCCTCTTTTAGCGAGAGTGGATCACTTAATGTTGCGGTTTGCTGAATTTGACAACAAGTTTAACTTCAAGAAATCAAACATAGCATTTCTAAGTGTCCTTTTCTTAGGATATGAACTTACAAAGAAGGAAAAAGTCTTGCCCCTCACTTTCTGGAGAAGTGTGTCCAATTGAAACCTCAAAGTACACTTAAAAACTAACAGTCCCTGCTAGGATTTTTAGGTTGAGCCTGGGCAGTGTATGCGCTGCTCTACGAGGCATGCTGTTTTGAGGTATGGAATAGAAGCTCCGCCCATCTTTTCAATTGGCTCCTGTTACTGTCCTTTCGAAATGTTTGCTTTTGATTGATAAATAGGCTTAGTAGTCTCTCCTCGTCTGTATTTGTAACCTCCCATGAGGACTAGACTTTTTACTTGTGCTGTTACACAGTCTGCTTTATCTCGGTCTGTTTTAACTATAGCAGACATGCTTTTTTATTTATTTAATTTTCCAGCGCGGCCCGCTTTAACTTTAGCGGCCGCGATACAGAACCTTTGTTTATTTTTATTTTTATATTTCTGTGAAAGCGCCCCATACCGCGCTTTCACTTTAATGTTGGCTGCGCGCCTATCGTTAGTCACTGCTCACTGTAACCTGAATGCGGCTAGCAGCGTGGCCACCATTAAGGTTGCCTCGCATTTGTGAGAGTTTGAGATGCTGGCATTAGAAATAACAATGCCCTTTATATGTATGTTGTTATTAAAACACATAAATAAAAGGCATTGTCATTTACAATGCCAGTAGCTTAAACTCTCGTGAATGCGAGACCTATTGCATTGAAAATGCTTGTTGAATTTTGGCAGAACATATATACCTGATTATGCACAACGTATTAAACCACTTTATGCCTTAATAAGCCCTGTTTTTTCCACTTCCTGTTAGATACCGGAGCACGCTGAAACCCTCAAATCTTTACAATCTGATTTACTTGAAACGCGCCACTTACACACATGTCAATACCACAAACTTGGTCATCCGCGTTTTACCTGGTCCAATTGGAATTACATATGTCACCTTTAATGAAGGTGAAACAGGGCCCATAGGATATAAATCGCATTTGTATTTGCCTGCAGAAATGCGTTTTGCTTATACTAAAAAATACTGCCTGCTGTCCAAATGGTCATCTTTAAAGAATGGCCACTCGATCAGGGAAAACCCATTATTGCTGTTTCCCCAGTGCCAGAGGCTGTCAACAAAGCTAGTGTTCCTAACACGATAGCCCTCCATCCTCGATGGATACAAAGGGCTACGTCCTTAACAGCCGTGAATCTAGACTTCGTCTTTGAACCTTACTTACAAACACAATAACTTTTGCAATATGAGCATGTTTATCCTTTACCTGCTTCAGTTCTGCCTCTTGATCAATATAAATATATCATTTATACTGATGGTTCCGCACAACCTGCTATAGGTTATAAGCCACAGCATTCTGCCACATGCGTCATTGTTATTAGTACTATGTTTGATGGCGTTTTTCACCCCCAAACAACTTGCACACAGTCTCAAGGAGACTGCGCTGTGCAGTTGGCTGAGCTGAAGACTACTTCTTGCACTTGAAAATACTGGTCCTAAATTCCCCCCACTTATTGTGTGTGATTTGTATTATTGTGTACAATCTTTTAATGATAATTTAAATTTTTGGCAACAAAATAAGTTCCAAGATTCCAAGGGTAGCACAATTGAGCACAAACTGCTATGGGTTAAAGTGGCGGGTCTTAAGGATAGGTTGCCACAAACTCATGCTATACATACATTGAGTCATCAAAGGGTGGGAATTCTCTGGCTGATGAAGCAGCTAAATCTGCAGTAGCCACAGCTAAAATTGCACCGAGAACACAATCTAAATCTCATATCAACATTGATAACTTGGCTGCCGTGAATGCTTTTAGGACCAGCACTCCTTTACCGAAGGGCTTTCCTTCTAAATATTCTTATCATTTAAATGACCAGAATGTTCCTTTTGTCACTATTCCAGGTTGGTGATCATGTGATATCCAACACAGACCGCAGACATGATCTGATTGTAGCTGCATTTGAAGGTGTAGCTTCCGCACACACAGGAGTGGCTGTCACTATTTCGCTCTTACAGTGACGTTATTGGTGGCAGGGTTTATACCAGAAAACTAGAGAGTATGTTCCCTGTTGTGATATCTGTCAAATTAAAAGTTCTACTGTGTCTCGTCCATCGCAAACACCTCTTTTTTATTTCTAATAAACCTTTTGGCTGCATTTTCCTGGATAATTGTGGTCCATTGATTTCAGATTCTGCATTAGAACTTATCTTGGTTGCAGTTGAATTTTTGCTCCAGATTCCTCTGGGTTTGGCCACAGCGCTCGGCTGACACTTGCACCATTACTAAAGACTTGCAAGTCTTCATAGGGACTTATGCCTGCTGTGCATTCCATTCGGACCAAGATCCGGCTTTCACTTCTAAAGCGTACCATGATTAGATGAAGTTCATGGGTGTACAAGTGCCTTATTCTTCACAATATAGACCTGAGGGCAATTCTGTTTTTGAAAGAATGAACCGTGACATAAAGCAATCCTTAACAGCAAGGAAATTAGGTACAGGGCATGCCTGGTTGAACCATCTCTATGGGGTTCGACAAGCATTAAATAACCTCCCTAAAAGATCTCTGGGTGGGCGGACCCTGTACAAAGTGTTTTTGGCATGAAAATGTATGTTCCAGACCCTGAAAGTCCAGACCTTATGGGGGCAGCAGCATCCTTTGACTTAGATATCCATTGTGCTGTCTTACAGGCCCTAAAAAAGTTCAGTGACACTCAATCTCGCAAATACTTGCCTGCATTTTTCTCTTCGAATTCTGAAGATCAATTTCCTCCCTCCGGCTGGCTTCCAAATGTTGGGAATCTCGTTCGAGAAAAGGTGGCAATCAAAAAGGAATTCGGACCATCTTACCGTGCTCCTGTTTCAGTCCTCGATATAGGAAACACACAAACTGTGATTTTGCCATCACTTCCAGGATACAAAGACAAACACCGTGTCTCAACCGAACATGTCAAAGTACACCATGTGGCCGATTCTCCATAGCATGCCATGAAGTGTGCATACCCTTTCACAAGACTTTCCTTTACAGTCCATGAGCACCACTGATGCAGATTCTCCTCGGGTGAGTAAGGGGGAGGCTGAGACCTCCGCAGACAATTTAACCGACACAATTCCTGTTTCAACTATTATGTCTTCTACAGCGGATGTCATTTATATGGATCCGCCATTAGCGAATCCTTCTGAATTGGTTATTTGAGCCCTACTGCTGAGTCACAGCCTTATGTTTTCCAGCTGAGTACAGAGGGGAAATATATGGATCACGATGATTTTTATTCATTTATCATTCAATTTTTGTTGCATCTGCCTCCAGTATGGATTTGTATATTTATTTCATAGTTAAAACACACTTATCTAGTCCTGCCTTGGTTCTATGTCTGGATCATACTCTCTTTGGTTTTTCTATTCATGTGGATTGGATTTGTGACTGTTTTTGTCTTGTTAATCAATGGCCATTACGCCAAAGAACGTTCTGCAACGGAACTGGTCAATGGGGTGTTGGCCCTCCATTCTTCATTGCATAAACTGAAAAGAGACTTGTCCCTTGTCAACATTTCAGCTGTTCCAGTGACTGTGGTATTGTTTGGGAAAAGGTTCCTTTCGGCACATTCAGTCCGACGGAGATCCTGAAGACATCATATGTGTTCAAAGTTTCTATGGGTGATGTGATAGTACCGGGGTTACATTTGGATGATTGTGGTGTTGACACTGTTAAGTCTATGCTTTCTAAACTAGAGTATTATACTGTTTTTGAATCAGAGGATCTATATCTTAATTCAGCTAATTATGCTGTTATGTTCTGTTATCATCATAATGGACATCATTTATTGCATAGAGACAGAGGACTGCATCCTCATTTTAATTATACACAATGGGAATATTGTCCAAGTCCCCCACAAGGGAGTTCCAAAAAGCAAAAATATAAGTTTACGTATTTTACGGGATATGACACTTCAGACCTTACGTCATATTATTTCAAATTGGTTCCCACCCCATCCAAAACATATATGCTTACTCAGTCTAAGCTCATTTCTACAGCTTTGTTTAACAACCAGTTAGCCCTTAAAGGCTATGATTACTGGATGGACACTATTGATTTGAAATCAATTTGAGGTACGATGTCTTGGCAGGTTTAGGGCATGAAAACCTTCTTTTGAGCCAGTTTAATTCCCACACAAATAATTTTCTTGAATGAAACAATCCAGCAGACTACCTGTCTGGGATTGGCGAAAATTAAAGAAATGAACGCCCTGACCATTCTCTCTGTTGCCCGCTTTGATAATTGGCAGAGTTTTACTAACTAAACTGAAGACCAATTAAATAGCATGGTGCAGAATGGTACATTTAATTCTTCATTTTGCAGTCCTGCCAGGTGGTTGTTGTGGCCAGTGAACACAAATGAGTGTCATGCTCATTTTATTAATGCCACACCTGTATTAAAATCAAGTAGACCTGATCCCCGATATTCACAGTCAACACATTCTGGTATTACCACAACCTATTCGGTGCGAAGGTTATGACAGCAATGGTTGGAACAGTCCACACTGTCTGCAGTGCAACAACATCTTTCTCTCCTGTCCGAATATATAAATTTATCAGATTTTCTTTTAGGTCCCAAATCCCCACATTATAAAAGATTTATATATGCTACTTATAATGAAATTTGGAAATTATCCCAGATGGAAGCTGTTGCACGTTTAAGACAAATTGACCAAGATAATTTGGATAAAGAGCTTGCTGTTGTTGATAATAGTATTAATAAGTTGTCATCTCGTATTTACAATTTAAACAATATTGTGTCGTCTGTTATTGATATTGTGCAGAGTGACATGTCAATGTTGTATCATGGGCAAAGTCAGCTTAGATCTATTATGCAGTTTAGCTGGACTCTTCAAACACTCAAAAATGGGCACATTCCTCTTCTTTACTTCAATTGCAGCGATTTGTTTCTGCCTTTTAATTTAACATGCAAACAATAACTGATGGCCATTAAAGATGCCACCTACACAATTCTGTATTTAGAAAAATTACAACAACTCCCATTCACCATAGCTGTAACGCCTTCGGTGGTGTGGTTAATGCACGGTATTATTTCACTGCCTATCTCAACATTTTTGTTTGCAGCTTGCATGAAACATTTCCCTGTAGGTCGATATGAATCCCTTGGAAGTAGCTTCATTCACGAATTATGGTCACTTCCTTTTACATATTGTTCTGAACGTTCTAATAAGGACGTTTTTATTACTGGAGAAGAATGCGACTTTACTATCGGACATTCACTTGTTTGTCAACAGCTTAAAATTCACGGTGCAGGTAATACTTCAGTGCCTAATTTAGCTAGTTATATAAAAGGATTTACAGTTCCCGCAAATCTCCCTCTAATTACAGTACTCTCTAATGGGAGTTATCTAATGCTTAGTAATCAAGACAGTTGTGGAATCCGAGCTGGAATTTGGTATATTTTGTCTGTTTCCCAGTTAGTCACCTGTTGCAACAATGTCTTGTTTCGCCCTCCACATGGGATTGTAGATAGCTCATTGTGGCCTTCCATTCCAACTTTGAAGGCAGATTTCAAGAAGCTAAGCAGACTCAAAGCATTATTGTCCCAACATGAAGTAGCTCTCACATCTGCTCGCGAGACCTTCGAATTTTAGGTGGCTAGAAATTCTAGTGAGAAAAAATCATTGTTAAATACAAATGTTCCCTTACACTTCAAAGAATCAGTGCATCAAATCTTTAATGCCTCTAGTTGGGCCCCCCTTGCCCACTTTAAGGTCGTAGTCTCTGGCATCGTTAGTTCTTTTCATACCATCACTGGAGTAATACCGGCTTTTATCCACTCCATTTTTAGGTCTCGCGTGTGTTGCAGGGCAGAGCCCTGCTCCGCCTTCGCAAGAGATTTTGTAGGAGAGGATTTTCAGAAATGGGCTTTAAGCCCAGCCCCTCATTTCCATTGGCCGGCATCACCGTTTATGTTAAACGGTGGCCTGCCATTGGAAATTAGGTGTTTGGGTTGCCTCCCTTTGGCTTTTTGTGCCGGCCCACCCGGATTGGCTTGCCTGCTTTGCATCTGTCACAATGCACTTTGTTATCTTTATGGGGCCATGTGTTTCTCATGACCCCATAAAAACAAGAAATCGTCATCGGCCCGCAACCACCAGCGCTCCTGCCTCCCAGACTGTCATGCGGCCTGTTACTCAGGCTCACGCTCCCCCTCCCTCTCTCCTCGTGACAGGTCCCGGCATCCTCCTGAAACCACTTTGTTTGTTGTGGGCAGTATGTAAATGTCCCCCACAGGAACATTGCTCTTGGCTAAGGTCTGCAAATTTGCACTAAACTGGCCCCAGTCTATCGGATAACCCCCCCCCCCCAAACCTTTCTCCCATCCTCCGAAACAAACTCCCCGCTATCAGATACCGCAACTTCCAGCTGGAAACCTGCCTGTGTGCAGCGAAATCCTGGCCCCCCACAAGCCTCATTAGCTGTGGTGTGCTAATGCCCCTGCCCTCAAGGGGGGCGGGGGGTTGCTGGGCCAACCCTAATCAACACACATGCCCGCAGCAGATGTTGGGGAAAGTGTCAGAGGGATGTTCAATTCTGCCGCGGCCGCATCTGTAGCCGGACGCTCGGACGGAGCAGGGCGGAAAGAAGTGGAGGCGCTGGCCGGACTCCCCAAAAACGGGGTCTTGGGGTTCTGAGATTCCCAGTTACACACCTCTTCTCTGTCGCTTGGTCCTTGTGTGAAGAGGGCGCGCTTTTTCCTCCGGTGTAGCTCTATGGCCTTAGGGCTAAAAGCCCCCTCCTTGGAGCTCTTCTCCATGGTGGGTGTCCTCTGACAGGAGGTGCCCAACCGTCTCTTACAGGCGCGGGCTCCTGGGTCTGTCAAGGGTTCTGAGAACTCATAATAGGAAGTCTCACACATTTCAAGCCACCCTGTACCAGAGACGCTTGGGCTAAGGGGCCACAAGGAAAGTGAACTTCCTGTCTCCCCTCTGTCTATTTCGATATCTCTAACATCTTTCCTTCTTTCTACCTACCTCTCTCCCTTTGCCAAGTATAATCTTAAGCATTCTGGCCCCCCCTGGAAAGACATGTACATCTTCAATTGTTTTGTGTATACCTTGTTTCTGAACATTTGTTTGCCATCATGCAGGCTTCAACTAGCAGCAAATGTGTGATAAACCTCAAAGTTGCTCCGAACAAGGGACCTCAAAATATTGTCCGGTGCCGCAGAAATCCTCAAGAACACTCTACCCTGTGTTCCAGAGTAATGTCTCCACCAAAACTCGGCCAAAAAGTGAACAAAATCAGCTTTACACTGTTAAAATCTTTCTGGCTGATGCTCTGGTGAAAGCTTGACTTTAATTCTTTTTGTCAGTTTTTTAAATTAAATTTATTGTTTTCCAGCTGTTTCTCTCTTTTCCTCTCCCCTTGTTTTCCCGCCTCCACACACCGCAGCATTTACCATCCTGTGTCTAGGTTGTTCCTACACCAGTAAAAGTCTCCCTAGGCATTCTGGACAATGCGCCGCTGGATACGTGGGAGTTGGGGGGGTTAGGGAGGGGGGATTTATTACCCCTGCACCGATCATTTAGGGATCATTCACTGCCCACAGAGAGGGGTCAGTGGCAGCGTTTGGCCTGGGAGCCCCTCTGCTCCTCAGGCCGGGCACATTCCTCGCTGACCGGAACGGTCTCCCTGGAGTCTGGACAGCTAAGGGGTCACATTCCATCGAAACCCGCGCCTCCCATGAGAGTGCGCTGTTAAGCATGCCCTTTCCAGCAGACCCCCGGCCTGCTCTTTGCTGATAGCATGAACAATGCTCATTGTAAACTTCTGATTAACTCTGGACCACTCTGATAGCTCTATAATCTTCACCCCTCCCCCAGAACACAACGGAAGGAACATTCTATCAGTCGCAAGGAAGATGAAAGTCCGAGCTAGGCCTCCTGGGATTCTAACCTATGACACGGCTATAAGGCTGATTTCTGCGGGTGGGGCACTACCCCGCCGAGATATCTCTGTGAAACTGTATGTTACATACAACTAGTTACACATCCAGACATCAGACCACCATCACTCTCACTGGGATTCTCCCATAGATTCACTCTAAGGTAAGGTAATATAGCCACAAAAACACTGAGTGTCTCCATGCAATCAGCATTCCTCTTTGGCGTCACCGAGACGATCTTTAAACCGGAGCCTTAAGCATCCAGTAATATCACGGATATCATTTTTTGGTACCAGCTCCCAGATTGGATGGTGGTTTCAGATGCGCTTTTGGCACTAACCCATACACTTTTAGTAGTTTACAGAGTTCCCATTTGGAGCAATAAGAGGTTGCAGAGGCGTCAGTGCATAATCAGTCTCTAACATTACACCTACAACAAGCCAGGTCTATTGACTTTGTCAACTGTTGTTAGTTGCATAAGATAAGAAACTATGGCTTTGTTGTATATATATTATTGAAAATGCTTCAGTTTTGAAATTATGAGACTGTGAAAGAACTAAAACGAGCCTCTTTGAAGTTTCATCACAGGCAGTGAAGGGTGGCATTGCAGCAGAGTGAAGATTTTTTTGTTCACCCTGAGGATGAGAGCAAACATGGAGAGCGCGAGAGAGACCAGTCTCAGCACCTGCATTCTAGAACTGACGCACAGCACTGGCAGTGCCTATACAGATTGTATGAACAGTTATCATCTCTACAACGTGCCCTATTTGTGCTGGATACCCTGTTCCAATGCCTTAGAATTGCTGACACACCACTGCTGTGTGCCTTACTGCTGACACCACTGCTCACACACCACTGCTCACACAACACTGCTGACACACCACTGCTGTGTGCCTCACTGCTGACACATCACTGCTGTGCACTTCACTGCTGACACACCACTGCTGACACACCACTGCTGACACACCACTGCTGACACACCACTGCTGCTGACACACCACTGCTGTGCACACCACTGCTCACACACCACTGCTCACACACCACTGCTGACACACCACAGCTCTGCGCCCCAGTGATGAAGGCAGAATTGAATGCAGCCACATTTGGAAGAGGTGGGCATGCACAGCACAGACTCACGTCTTCTGAAGTAGTCAGGGCAAGGAGGAGGGTGCAAGAAGCTGCCAGCACAGCTACGATAGGAGGAACTTTAGACAGGTGCATGAAAGACAAGGACAAAATCCATATAATCCCAAAGCGGAGTCACGTGGGAGGGGGATAAGAAGGTGGGTGCAACTAAAAGAAGTGGAGCAGGAGGTGGCAAGAGCTCGGATGTAAAGAAACAACTAGCTCCATAGAGCAGATGGAAGACAAGGGGTGCTACCGGGTGGACGAGGCTTTACAGAGCAGATTAAGGCTGCTCGGCCCTCACTAAAGATAGGGACAGGTGCAGGTAGAAGGGATGTTTGGGCAAGGATTGTAGGGGGAGAGGACATGGAAGAGTTGCACGACTAGAACAATCAATGCAATAGGTCTCTCCTTTGATTAGGTTAAAGCCATGTGCTTTGCTAATGGTATTGTATAGCAAAGCAAATGGCTTTAACTTAATGAAAGGCGAGACCTATTACATTTTTAGGTCTCAGCTAGCGTAGGCTGCGCACATGCGCAGTCTCGCTGGCGAGATTTAATGTTTTTAGGTATTTTGTGTAAAGGGCTTTAAGCCCCGCCCCTCTTTTCCATTGGCTGGCGTCACCGTTTATGCTAAACGGTGGCCAGCCATTGAAAAAGAGCTGTTAATGACGTTTTCCTTCGGCTTTTTGAGCCATCCAATTTGAATGGGCTCGTCTGCCTTCCGTGCGTCGTGAAAGCTTTCTTATCTTTATGGGACCATGTGTTTCAAACACATGGCCCCATACAGACAAGAGATCGCTTACGACAGAAGGAAAGCAGGCCGCATGTTTATTTTTGCATCGCACTTTAAAGTGAAAACGCAATGCAAAAATAAACAGTGGCTGACTGGAGAGCGCTTTTTTTTGCGTGCGTTCTTTCCTTGTTCTGCCGTGGCTGCCTGGTTTTTTATAAAGGGTTTCATGTCGAAGCGCTAGAGTGCATACATGCGTCCGCAGAACTGTCATGAAAGCACTTTGATTTATATTGTATGGCTTGCGTTGACTCAGCGGGGGGTGCAGCCAAGTGCGCGAGGGGTCCCTTTAGAAGTCGCTGTGAGCATGAGACAGGCCATCTCATTGAAGCCTACAGAGACCAGCTCTCAGACTGGCCACGGCGCACAGCCGGGTGGATTACACACTGATATGATGCTATTGTGGGTGGGGCCTGGTTACTGGAGCTGGTGGAACAAGTGTGGACCAGAAGTGGATGTGATGGAGCAGTGGTGGTGGACTGCACCAACGTGGGTCAAAGGGGGGGGGGGTGCGGCGTCATGAGGGTGACACAAGGGTGGCTATGATGCTTCAAAGCTGGTGCGTGTGGAAGGGGGGTCAGTGGCTGCAACTGGTGGTCCGGAGGGTGGGTATGACGACACTCGGGCGTAGATGATGCCACGTTGATATAAGGCCGGAATGGTGAATTAGAGGGTGGGGGTAATGCCGTACGAGTGGTTGAAAGGATAGATGTGGCTTTATTGAGGGCAGTGCAGTGGCGTAATGCACTGCCACAAGGGTGGATATGACGTCACTGTGGCTGAAGTGAGTTGTCCAGAGAGGAGATATGATGACAGGCTAGCATACATGGCGCCATGAGGTGACGGGGCGATGTAATGCCGCCACGAGGGTGGTTCGAAGGGGTAGACATGGTGTTTCTAAAGGGGGTGTAGTGGCAGAAGGTGCTGCCAGGAGGGTGGATGTGACGTCATGCTGGCTGAAATTAATGGTCCAGAGAGTGGATATGACACGCTGGCAGAGGTGATGCCACGAAGAGGGGGCGAGGTAATGCCAGGTGGTGGATTCAGAGGGCGTATCTGAGGCTGTAAATGATGCCAGGGAGGAAGAGTGCTTCACGGGGAGAAGTGATGCTGCTGAGGGTGTCAGGCGGGTGCCTCGGAGGGTGTGTGTGACCTAAGACCGGCTCCAGACAGCATCAGTGTGACCCCCACGCTGCTCACACGCAGCCGGAGTACCTAGGCCAGGGTTCCATCTGTTTTGCCGCTTTGTCCTTTTGGAAACTGCAGCGAGCCCCGAGCAGGGTCACACTTCCCTTCCAGCCTCTCTGATTCATGGCAGGAAGCGCTGCTGCCCATCCAGGGAATGTGGCGCTCCCCTCACTGGTTTCTCTCCTGCGCTTAAAGCACATTGGCTTGGTTCCGGCTTCCCGTGCTACCCTGGTACGGCCCAGTGAGTGATACTGCACGCTGTGGTATCGTGTTTCGGCGCTGTCAGAGGCCGGCTTTTGACATGGGCGAACTGAGGCCAGGCCCAGGGCGTCAATCTGCAGAGGGGCGCAAGGAGATGTGTGCATTAAGGTTATGCGAACAGCAGCACCCCTCTCATCTTGCTCCAAACTTGTCCGTGCCCTTTGCCACTTTAAACTGGTTATATTCCTTCATTATCATACCGTAGAGGATTTTTAACACCCCATTAGCCCTTTTCCTTGCCCTCTCTTCTCACTCTGACTCCCGCAGACACACAACAGCAACACTCCCATCGACAAAGACACAGGTGAACTGTGGGTGAGTTAGATGAGCTGGAGGAGGGCCATAGATGTTTGTGTTCAGAGGCCATTCACTGCTCAGCCAGGGACTGACAAGTGAACACAAAAGCCCCCGCCCCCCCCTCCGCTGCCTCTTTTTATTCACTAGCAACAGCGCCAAATTTCTCTCCAATCAGGGCGTTCTCCTATCAAAGGTCACCTCTGACTGTAGTTAGGTTCTGTCAGTGGCCCTGCTCTCTCTGATGTTGTTGTTAGGTGCTGTCAGTGTTTCTGCTCTCTGTGATACTGTTGTTAGGTATTGTCAGTGTTTCTGATATCTATGATATTGTTGTTGGTCGCTGTCAGTGGCCCTGCTCTCTATGATACTGTTGTCAGATGCTGTCAGTGGCCCTGCGCTCTATGAAACTGTTGTCAGACACTGTCAGTGGCCCTGCCCTCTATGATAATGCTGTTAGGTGCTGTCAGAGGCCCTTCTCTCAAAGACACTGTTTCAGATGCTGTCAGTGGCCCTGCTCTCTATGATACTGTTGTCAGACGCTGTCAGTGGCCGTGCTCTCTATGATACTGTTGTTAGGTGCTGTCAGTGGCCCTGCTCTCTATGATACTGTTTCAGATGATGTCAGTGGCCCTGCTCTCTATGATACTGTTGTCAGACGCTGTCAGTGGCCCTGCTCTCTATGATACTGTTTCAGATGCTGTCAGTGGCCCTGCTCTCTATGATACTGTTTCAGATGCTGTCAGTGGCCCTGCTCTCTATGATACTGTCTCAGATGCTGTCAGTGGCCCTGCTCTCTATGATACTGTTTCACACGCTGTCAGTGTTTCTGCTCTCTATGATGACTCTTTGCCAAGAAACTAAAGACAGCATCATGCCAACTTCTGCTACTAAAGTAAGCGAGACCACTTCTCCCACAAAGTGACTTCAAAACTGCTGTTCAAGCCCTTGCACTGTCACATCTGGATGGTGGAAACACACTGCTCCGTGGCTCCCAGACTCCACACTGGCACCCTTGAGAGTATCCTCCACGCTGTAGCATGTCTTATCCACTACCTGGAAATATGTGATCACATCAGCCAAACCGGAATGAACTCTGCTTACTCCCTTCAGCGGTCCACACATCCAGAAAACAAGCATTTGCAATGCAATAGGTCTCACATTTGCAAAATTTTAAGCTATTGGCATTGTCAATGACAATGCATTTTATTTATGTTTTCAAAACCAACACATACATAAAAAGTTTGTGATTTACAATGCCAGTAGCTCAAAGTCTCGCAAAGGCGAGACCTATTGCATTGCAAATGCTTGTTAATGCTTGTTTATAGTGTATTTGGAAGATTCCCGTTGCTGTTATTCCTCATTTGCGGCACTCTCATCCTGTTCCTGCTTCTCTGTTAAGGATGCTCCTTTTGAGGGCACTCTGGAGCAGGCACCACTCCAACAGTACTGTGAGCAAATGCTTTGGGTCTTTGGAATGTTTCTACTGCAAGAACTGAGTATTGATTGGTCCCTAACATTTCAACCTGCCTGGTTTACCTACATACAACCCGTGTTCCACTGTATCTGGTGCCCCTTCAAATGGACACTGGACATTTGCCTGGCTCCTCAGATGCTGACTATCTTGGACATTGGACTGCTATTGAGTCCCCCAGTGACCAACTTTCAGGGCTATTTTTTAGGTTTGCGACTTCTCCACAATGCGAGGTTTGAGCCACTAACCTTCGAGGAAACGTGCATTAGCACATGGATCATGGGATACAGGCTCTACTAACACAAATGCAGGTTACCAGGTAACTGTCTCAGCATTGGCTGAGACCGAAGATCATGTTTGTTCTTTGGAGCTCGTGACTTGGGCTGTTGATCAATCATTGTATGCTGGGTCAGACTCCTTTATGGAGTCCTTAGCCTTTAAGTTGGTGAGTGACAAAATGGATTTCTCCGAGACGCCATGATTTGATTCTTTTTTCCAAATTGACATTTGTTATTATTCATTTTCAGTATATTCTATACTCAAATTGTGCTTTGAGCTTGTGTACCTTTCGATTATATTTAGTATCCTCTTTAGTTCTATTAACCTGATCAAAGGAAGGGTGTTGTGTGTTTCCTGCATGGCCCATTGTAGTTTTCCCTATGTAAGCGTAATTGTGCACATAGTAGGCTGCACTTTCTTTTGCACACGTTACTATATAAATATGCTTGCTTTTGTACCACATTGTATTTAAACACAGAACCTGCAATGCGAAGGTTCTAAGGCAAGACTGCTACGTCAGCTGGGAAGCCAGAACGTCCATCTATGAACGTCCACCTATGAATGCTAAGGTATGGGGGCACTTATCTTTCATCTTTTTGAGCTTTATAAAATGAGTATTGTCATCCATTACCTGTAAATAATACAGGGATGTCATCTCTACAAATATGTTTCTAAATGTTTATTCACTCAGCCCTATAAACAGAGTCCTGGTTTTCTGTAAAATAACTACAAATACAACACAGTGAACAACCATGAGAAACAGGTAGAATCACACATATTCAGACCCACTGCAGCGGTTCCTTTTCACACATTCTCTTTTTCCTTACAATTATATCTTATTTCTCATTTCCTCTGACTGTGTCAAGCACGAGCAATGAGTCACACACCATTCGCCTTTTGCTGCGGGGTCCTGGCTTTTGTTGAGAGCACTAGACATGTTCAGAAATTAAACTGATAGCTCTGAACATTTGGATACTGGTGTCTGCAAATATTAGTTACCATTGGTTTCCTTGGCTCTCCAGCAGTAGCCGTGCTTGGGCATTTCAGGCTTATTCTTGGGAGTTGGTTTCAGGCACTATATGGCACAAATGTTATCTCAATGCCCATTCAGATGTACTTCATTTGAAAGTAATTAATATGTATTTAACACACAGTTTGAAATGCACCACAATAAAATGAAACAAAATAGTGAAATTAGTGGTTGCCTTGCTCACAAAGTTACTGAGATGTGACCCAAAATAGTTTTTGAATATTCTACTGTGATATAAAAAGTTAGCTGCCTCTATGGATCTTCGAGAACGACACAAATCTAGCATAGCCGCCGTGGCATGTCTAGTAAGGAATTTCAAGGAAACTCAGCAGATTTTGCTGGTGGTCATGCGTTTCAACCCAAATTTTATTATAGGCCATTTAGCAGGGATTAGACAAAGTTTGGGTGGCAACTGAGCCTTTGGGGGTTGTAGATCCAGTTCGCTTAGGGCTTACCTGTGCCTCAGGGCCTTCCTAGGCCTATGATTGTACATTGGACCTTGCACATACATTCGTATATTTAAGTTTACTGCCAGACAAAAATTCATAAATAAAACCTGTACCTCGGGGTCTATTATATATTCAATACACACACCAGCTATCACTCTATCATAGATATTCACATACTATCACATATGTATGTTTACTGTCACATGCACTTTCATAGATAAACATTTCGTCTGCACCTTACATGTCTCCCCCACCCCTCACACACACACGCACACACACAGCACACAGAGACATACACGTTTACAAAGACAGATGAGCGCATGAACAGGCAGATGAACACACAAATAGACATCTCTCCCAATGCACAAAGGCAGCACGACAAACACTCAGGAAGTGCCAAGGCAAATAGCCGAAAGGAGACCGGATCCCGCCGCCGTTCCCGCCTTCTGGATCAGATGACAGTACATAATAATGTGGAACATAAACCACGAGAGGCGAGACGGGGAAGCTGTGCAAGGCAGCGGGGAATGTGAAATTAAATCAACAGCATGCCTCATTTCAAATACTATATTCGGATCCTTTGGCAGGAATAATATACTTTACTACTCGGGCAGGAGCCCAGATGTGATCGAACTGTTAATATTTTGGATTCACTATTGATTTTGTTCCCGGTAGCTTTGTTGACCACTCCTTTTGAAATGACCAATCGCCCAATGTCTTAAGGCGACCTTTCAGCCAAGCCCATCTACGGTCATGTGGGCAATGTTTAGTATTCACAGCGCCAATCGTTTTAGGTTCGAACAGTGGAAAAGTTTTATCAAGCTTGGAGAAAATAGGTACCAGCTGTTCAAGCTTCCCCCACTCCACAAACTATTACAACAAATGCAACAACAATTCAGAAGTGAACAGTCGCTCATGGCAGGTACCCTTCTGAAGTGCGCCTTCTACATCAGAGCTGTCCTTCAAGCTACACAGAAGAAGATACATTGTTCATTTCAGACCCACACACAGCAGAGCTATTCATCAAGATCCATGGATTTCACAGGTTTGCACATCTGACAGTATGCCCGTTACCCCAAATTGCACAGCTACCCCTGAAGTTACACAGATCGCACAGCCAAACATCTGAGACAGAGACAGTAAATATATCCTTCAGGTGTCAGAGGTGATGTAGCATGCACTTAAGGCAGCTAACTCGTCCTTTCGGTTGCACAGATGATTTAGCCAAACATTTAAGACAGCAGATCTATCATTCTGGGCCCACAGGGACATAGATGTTTTCTGTAGCAGGGACATGACTAAATACTGTTGTTCTAATGGACATGTGGGTGCCAGTACATTACTCATGCGCGAGGGCAGTGAAAAATGCCCAGTCTGCCTTGCTTCCAGACAATATGTTAATGCCAATTTGTTTAAGAATTTGTCAAGCTGATTATTCTCTGGTTTTGTGCCTCATGCCTTCCACAGTCAGGTGGTCCATGGAGAAGTTCGAGGATTAGGATCTGCTTCCCCTGAAGGTGGGCAATCTCAGCTAGTGTGCATGTGGTAAATGTGATATATTACTTACTTAACTGGCAGATGGAATGACCAGTATTGTATCCTTTTCTACCTCTCTGGTCCTACATGGCATCCTCATACAAGATCTTCCTGAGGATCTCAACCACCTCTCAGGATCTTTGACCAGAAAGAAAGTGATCTCTTGGTGTGACATATTTGGCCCAAGTAGGTGAGTGGGCCAGCAGCATACAGCAAGGCTATCTCTTGAAGTAGCATACTGCCAACCGTTTTCATTGGCAGGAAGTGGCAGCTAAGTGCAAACTTCAACAGTAGAAAGACACACCTACAAAAGAAACTGCCGCACTCCTTCACTCAGCTATTGCTGCAGTATCCCTCACTCCAATTCAAGCAAGCAGTTACCTGAGGCCATTTGCAAGCCAGACCTACAAAGATGTCTTAATCACGACTCTGTAACCTGTGAAATTGGTCATCGGAGAGGTACACAGTACCAAAGCTCATGAAAAGTGTGGACAGTGAGAAAACCTCACTTACATGGACACAGAGAGGGGGAAACTTTGGTCACAGACATGTGAAGCGTTTTAATAATTTCTTTAAGGGTGTTTTTAGGTCTCGCCTGACCAGCGCTTTAGCGCTGCTCTGGCGAGACTTATAGTAAGCGCGTTTTGGAAGTGCAAACAGTGGCTTTGCAGGCCTCCAACTACAGTGCATGTGACCCGTCCGGGCGCGCGCACCATTTGGAGTCCTGCAACCACTTGTTTGCTTTCACTTTAGCCGTGATTCATCGCACCATTTGGCAGCCTGCGTGCCCGCCCCCACTCCCCCTCCCACTCCGTCAGCTTCAGTGCGCGCTTGTTTAGGTTGTGCCTACGACGCTTGTAAATCATGCCTTATCTCCTTACATTTGCTGTGCATTTAAAGATCAACGCCAAATGTTACCAGCAGTTTTGGAGGTGCCTTCCCCTCTTTCCTTGTACTGCTGCTGGGTCTTTAAAGTACAATGCTGTCAAAGTAAACTTCGTGTAAGAATTAACACTGCCTCGGCTGTGGGAGCGCGTGAACTTCAATGCTCAATTATTATTTACAGGAGCACTTTACAGAAGTGCCTGCGCTGTTAAATCCTGGCTGAAAGCTTTGGTTGTGTGCGCGCAGACACATCTGCTAGAGGTTCGCAGTGGTATAGGCAATGTACTATATGTATGTGATCGCATTTTCCCCAGGCCGTCCGATCTAGCACCACCTCCAACCCTCCGCTGGTTGTTTACCTGAGTCCAGTCCCTCCCTTCCTCCTCTCACGTCTCTGCTTTTAACTCCCGCCCTGTCTCCTTTGTGTTGCTGCTCATTAACGCCCCCCTCCTCTAATACCCCAACCTTGTTGCTTGTTCCAAGCATGTCATTGCATGTGGAAGTTGTTAACAGATGCATGTGTCTGCTGTAAATTAAACAGCTTTTCGACATGCCCTTACGTGTTAATCTTTGAACATATGTCTCATCATAGTATGTTCTTCTACTACGTATCCCCACTGTAGCAATTATTTGACCTTTTAGCGCTTTCCCGTAACACTTGGTGATCTTGTAAACCCTAATGTTCAGCATGCACTTTCAGTGCTGGTTATTAATAGAGCGTACATTTTCAGCGTTTTTTTTTCAGGGACTTATAGCATGTGAGTGCATGTTCAATTTATAAGGAGATGTTCAACATGATCATAAACTTAGATCTTGTGAACACACTTTAGGCATGCTATTAAACATGGGGGTTGTGAAAATGTTCAGCTAGTCACGCATGGCACGTTTATCTTAAGAGCATATTTTCGGCTTGTTTTACGTGGATTATCTAGAGAGATCTTACCACGTCGAATGTGGAGTTTGTACTGAGGCTTTTAGCTGAAGAAGATTCTCTGAGAACTGGCCCCCAAAGAATCGCATGCTAAGAAACCCCGCAGTGTACATGCAGGGGCATGCGAGCATAAAAGCCAGGGGTTATTTGGTGTAAGCAGGCAAAAATGTATTTATTTGGAAGTAGGTTGTAACCAAAATGTGCCACTGGCCTACAAATCACAGTTCGAAAGCAGCAGCATTCATAATTGTGGATATGTCACGGCCCGGAGAAGGTTAATGAGAGGGTTCAATAACACGGACATTCCAGGGCTTCTACATTTCAGTTACAGCTCCTGTCTGGCTCCATTCCCCAGTGATGAATTGTGCCACCTAGGAAATGAAGCACAGTACCCCTTAATAATTAATATTGGAAACATTCTATTTGCTTGATTTGTAAAAAAAAAAATAACTGCCAGGGCTCTTCTTAGAAGGCTACTGCACCCCGCACCACGCAAACCCGACAGCACTGCCATTGACAGTACCAACATAACACCTAAGCAGCAATATCCTACAAGTTTAACAATTCAGAGATTTCCAGCTTTCCAAAGCTATAATAACTGCATGAGAGGCTGGTATTATTCATGCCCAGTGTATGTTCACATAATAGACACAGATGATGTGCTCACCTCAGAATTAAAAAAGACAACCTCACCATGTGCTGGGCTGTCACTAGAGCCAGTGCTGACAATTATCTGCCAGTGCCGCGCACCGGAAACCGCTGACCCAAATTAAGCTTCTCTGCTTTTTGAACACTATGCATTAAATACAGTAATTATTGGAGTCACCAGCTATTGCCTGCTTATAGTTATTTGCAGGGGATTGGACTGTTGCTTGGAATGCCCTGACTTTGCTGAACACGTTACATGGAAACAAAAATCTGCACTGTTTTATGTGCTGGTATTCATTTACAAATCCAATACTATGAGATGGTCTGACTATTGAGTGGAACTGACATCATTTAAATTAATTGTTTGAAAATGAATCATACCTAGACATTCTGAAAATAAGACATGTACCTGCCACTCACGTACTTACTACGTAGGACGCCCCTGCATTAAAGGCGCTGTTAACTCGGTGACCGCCGGCCTCTCGTGACATTATTAGCTCTAGACGACTTCATGGATTCCGTTGTGCACATACTAAGCAATGTATGCTAAAAGGGTGAATACCTACCTGCCAGTTGCTGGTCATTTTCTGCCATTTGAACCCCAGGTTCATAAACACAAGAAATAATAACATTGTAACTAACTCAGCTATGTGTTCTAGCCCGGCTGATGAGGAGCAACACAACTATGTTTTTAACATTCAAATCTCAACAACCAAAGGCCACTTTCACTCCACTTACAGTGAGAACACGAGTTTGCACTACCCGACGACACTCAATGCACAAGCTTTTGCAATACAATAGGTCTCGCATTTACGCAAGTTTAAGCTGTTGGCATTGTAAATGACAATGTGTTTTATTTATGTTCCAAAACCAAAACATAAATAAAAGGCATTGTCATTTACAATGCCAACAGCTCAAACTCACGTAAATGCGAGACCTGTTGCATTGCAAATGCTTGTTGTCTCTGGGAATTTACTGGCGTGAGAATTTAAACAATACTCACATGTTTACTGGAATGAGGAGGAGTTTGCCTTTTATTTAGCCTTCTATAGTGCCAACGGAGCAGAAAAGCAAGTGGTTGCTGTACAGAAGAGGGTGGAATACAGGGTACCATCAGGAGATAGGGGAGTCGATGTGGGAAGGTGTGCTATCACATGGGAGGGTGTGTGATACAGTGGTGGGAAGTGGGTAGGTCGAATGGCTGTGGAGTTGGTGAAGGATGAAGGGTTATGGGGAGCTGGAGAAGGGCCGAGTGAGGTTACACAGGAGGTCCAGGGGTAGCACTCTTCAGATGCCTCCAGTAAGTGGGTGTGCTTTACATTCCAGTATCTTCACATCTTTTGAGTGCTAATTGCCTGTGTGCATGATCTTTGTCATTTAATGACACCATCATCTGCTGGGCGGTAGTTGCATTTATCTGCTGACTGCCACCCTATGTGTGCATGTGTGTTTATGGGTGGTGGTGGTGGTACTTCATGTGATGTGCATAAAGTCTATGTGAATGCTCTGCACGTGAAACTGAATATGGTACTCGTCGCTGTGCAGATTGGAATACATTATTGTATTGTATTGCAACATTTATATAGCGCTTACTAGGTGCTGGCACACTGACTTGCTGAATGTTCACTCTGCCTCCCAAGATGCAGCTCTAGGCAGAACACAACATCGGACCCATTATATTTACAACCCTGCCACGCACATGCACGAGCAATACAAGCTTGGCTTTGCTAAAATACCAATGAATTATAAATGCCCTCAGAGCACGCTACAAATTGTGCTGATGTCTAAAGACTTTAGTTTCTAAACAATGTTTCCAATTAAATAGCTGCGAGAAGAAGGCACCGAGTGCTGTTGAAGGGAGCTTGTGTTACTTAGGAAACTCTAAAGCAACCCAAGGGGAGCCGTGAAAAACCCAGGCAGACATTACTGCCCAATATTAAAAGTGGAATCAGCACATCCATCGGCGACGTAGGCAGTTCCAGCGATAAAAGCCTGGTGCTATGAACCATAGAGCGTTTGTAAACGCTTAGGGTGTAACGAGTGCTGTAAATAAGAGAACTGTGAAAGATGGACTGATCACAGCACACACAGATATGTGGATGAAATGACTATCCAGGGGATTCTAGAGCTGACAGCAGCATAGATCGAATCTGAAACTCCTGCTCTCCTGTATGCGTTTGACGGCTTGGGGATATGCTCGGGTGGTAGACCTGGAAAACCCCACTTATGCACTTTTAACAGGGCAAATTAAGAGACAAACTAAATTAGATACATAACTGTCCCCCTGAAAGAGATGATTGTAAAGTAAATTAAAAGGGTCATCCAGATGTCTGAGTTTGGGGAACCAAGCATTATACCTTCCAGGCATTATAGCCTACACATAGCCTGTTAGGACTTGACTTTCAGCGTAAACAAACCCCCAGAAGTACTAGCTTTCAATCCAGGGAAAATTCTTGCAAATCAAACTAGAACATGTGTACAAACAGATGTAAATAATTGCTAATTTATTAAAACCCCAAGAAATGGTAGTAAAAAGAGCGAGTCAAAATATTCATATTTGGGAATTTGTAGAAAACAGAGCATTTCAGAAGGTTAAATAACTTAGCAAACATATATTTACTTATTTACTATGCAATCTTCAGTATCGAGAGAGATGGGTAAATGGAAGTACGTGCAGACCAGGAAAAAACTGAACAGAACAACAAAGTTTGGGCCATGAACCTCTAAGTTAACAAAATAGAAAGGCTACAGAACTAAAACACTGTGGCGTCGATTTACGAAGGAGAAACCCAGATCTAAGAGTGTCTTAAGTCTTAAAAGCCCTTACATACTCATTTTCTTATTTTTTGCCATTAACAATGTGGTGTACTATAGTTTGGAGTGTCTTGAAAATTATGCTCATTATACCAGATGAAACAATAAACACATAAACATCACACATGACGATGTTCTGCAACAGTAATAGTAAAGTCAGTGCCAGTATCTGGGACCACACTCAATCTCAATACATGTGCTACAGCAACTTTAAAAGAATGCATGTCAATCAAATCCATGGGTACATAACAACCAATATGCATCATAGCGGCCATGCATGAACATCTGGTTCAAAACCGAAATGTTCATACAGGGGCATTCCCAAAAAACAGGAAAAAATAATTTCAAGAAACGCATAGATGCTTATGTCATGCCTTTAAATATCTAATACTGGTGCCAAAAAAGTGATTATATTTTATTCATGTGTATGCAAAATATGCACGAGTGCACGGAAAACCCACACATGGATGTGTATCCAGCATGACTTTACTGGAAGTACTTTTTCAGGTACAAATGATGCATGCCAATGGAAGTGGCCTGTCTTAGTGAACCTCTTCAAATGTACACACCCACTGTTCATGAGAGGTGTTGAGTAGAATTATGGGTATGTGATGGGAGGAGCATGTACATTTTTTGATTAAATATTAGTACGCAGCCCCAAGCTTTTAATTTGAGCGTAGAGGCCTGCAACCAACCGCCGGCTGTGTGCAGCAAGGGGGTTGGCTGCAGGTTATCCAAGAGGTTTTGGCATATGCTCAACTTGGAATAGCGTCATAAAATGTTATAGATAGATATGGCAATAAGATATAGAAATAGAGTGTTGATATGAGATAACAAGCATTTGCAATGCAATAGGTCTCGCATTTGTTGGAGTTGAAGCTATTGACATTGTAAATGGCAATGTTTTTTAGGAATGTTTTTTAAGTGGAGTGATAATTTAAAGAAGAAAGTGCACACCATACTATAAGCTTCTATAGCAACTGTACAGTAAAGCTAAGGCTATGTTAACGTAAAGGGGAGTAAATGGATGAATTAAAATATGAAACAAGCACACAAGTAAGCACGTCTACAAAACAAATAAAAACAGATGCACACATGCATGCACACACACGCACAACTCGGAGAGAACCACAGATGGCCATTAGCAAATGTAGGTAGACACAGACATACTTGCACAGGTACACACACCCACAGGCACAGGCAGAAAGAACACACAAAGATACACACAACAAACATATTGAAACACACATACCCCAAATAGCCCCTTCCACACAGAGATACCCATAGCCATACACCTTTCCACTCATACTGTGCACGCATATGCATGCACACAACAAGCACACACCTTGAAGCTGCTGGACGTTACTGCGCAAGAACTCATCTTAATATTGCCATCAGCATATTTTCATTTGGTAGTAAACCAGATTAATACATTCTCTGCGCTAAATCGGAGCTACGTCTTTATCTCTTGTGTTGATTGTAGGCTAGATTTGCGTGATTAGTGATTTGTAGCATTTTAAAGGTGGGTGACCTCTTCATTTGTGAACAAGAAAAGTTGAGCAAGTAGAATGGTGATAGTGTACTGAAATCATCCCTCGGCCCTGCAAAAAAATGCTGGTTTGGTTAATATGATTGTTTGCATTTATTCAAGCTGTTATTTGAAGTTTTGAGTCATTTTGTGGTACTGTATAAACCATCATAAACTGGCATTTTTTTTCAACCTCCAAATATACCATTACTTGAAATGCTGATTAGATTTTGCATATTATTTGCACTGACTCCCTATTGTTCTATTTGCCGGAAAGTAATCAGACTATATTATTCATAAAGGGACTTTTATCGATGAAACTCAATGGACGCACAAACGCCCTCTGCTGACCCAACCCTCTGGGTTTACAACACACTCCAGCCCTGGAAAGCACCACAGATGCAGACAGGCTGCTAATAGTCCTGTGCGAGCCGAATGCACACAGGGAGCTGGACGGGGAGAGGTGTTAGCCCCCTGCATGCCACTGCCTAGGAAGGGATGGAAGCATAAAGAAACCAGGGCACTTTTGGGGGGCGCTAGAGGGCGCACAGCGGAATGGCTGCCCCTTGAGACAGCTCCGCCGGACGGGGGAAATAAATGGCGCAACAGGCATGATCGAAGAGGCGCTGTTGCCTGAAAACGACACTGCGGTGGTCGGAAATCGGCCTCCACCCGTGGTGAGTGCGTGGATCATGTGAGCGGACCGGTAGCCCAAGAAACGCGAGCTTAAGCGCTCTGCTGTGGGCGCATCCAACGGCTGGCAAGATGGCGGCGCCCAGGAAGACGGAGGCGCGATGAGGTCGGAAGCCGTTGTAATCCCAAAAGCAGGCTGCCTCCGGGGATTGCGATCCCAGCGCTGACTGCGGGCCCCACGGGCTTGATTGGAGCTGGGGACCTGGAGACTCCGGCAGGGTCTGTGCCGCGAGTTGGCGGATACGGCCGAGAGTGAACGCCCCGCGCGGGGGACGATGTTGGCGCCTGAGGATGGTACGAGGTTGGCTCGGGAAGCCGCTACATGCTACCCGCCCGCCTGCGACAGGGGTGAGTGCCGACCCTGTGGCTGCGGCGTAGATGATTAGCTAAAGGCTACATGCTCCGCGCTGAGGTTGCTGACAAGGGACCTGCGGAACAGCGCGACTGCTGAGGGTGCTGTCCTGCGACCGCCGGCGCGATCGGACGGCGCTGCACGGAGATGCCTGGGGAGTGCGGCGCTGGCCTGGCGCGAGTGGGGTGACGGCCGCCCCTGTCTGCGCATGGAGACCTGCTTCTGGCCGTTTCCCTGGATCAGCTGCGCTCACGGGCCGTACACATCGCGCTGCACACACGCGGCCGGCTCACTCTGCTCGCCGACCGGGTGAGGGGGGCTGAGCGTGCCCTGGCTACCCTCGAGACTGGGTGATAACGGAGGACTGTGCATGGTGGTGGAGACGTGACCGCCCGAGGAGATAAGGGGAGCTCTGAGCCTGGTGTCCTGCTGAGCTGGAACCCGTCACATCTGCGGGAGGACCACTGCTGCCTGGTGACTCCGCAAGCTGGGTCCCCGTGTGACCGACGGAGGAAGCCGGCGAGATGGGGAAACCGGAAAAGACACAAGCCAAACTCTCATTCGAAACCAAGCGACAGACCAAGGGCGCCGCGGCGCTGTCGGACGCGGCCATGGATACTGGAGAGACGACACCCCAAGGCATGGAAGGAGCTCTGAGGGCCATCCAGCAAAGCCTGCAAGACATCCATGGCAAACTAGACACCATCACGCTGCGTGTTGACAACATGGCGGCAAAGCTAGATGGGCACGGTGAGCGACTGGCGGAGACGTCGACCCGCCTTGGGGCGGTGGAGAATGTATCGCAAACCACGGCCCAAAAGTGTGCAGAGACTGAGAGACTGCTGGAGGCGCTAAAAAGCAAGACGGAGGATTTGGAAGCGCGCTCGCGACGCAATAACGTGAGAATCACGGGGGTCCCGGAGCCCACCAACACTGGCCGTATGGAAACCTATGTTGAGGAGTTGGTTTGCAGCGTCGTCGGTGCGGAGCACCACTCCCCGATGTTCCTGGTTGAACGAGCGCATCGGTCACTGGCCCCGAGGCCGAAACCTGGGGCGCCCCCGCGTCCTATAGTCGCCAGGGTCCTAAACTATAGGGACCGCGATGCCATCCTCAGAATTGCGCGGGAAAAAAAGCAGATCACGCACCAGGGCAATACTTTGGAATTCTATCCGGACTTCACAGTTGCAGTCCAGTAGGCACGGAAGGAGTTCAATCCGGTCAAAAAGAAACTGCGCGACCTAGGTGTTGACTACGCCATGCTCTATCCAGCTAGGCTTCGTATAACGCATGGGGGCCGTGCGACACTGTGTCATACGCCTCGGGAGGCACATGAACTCGTCAAAAAAATCGGAGCCAAGCGCAAAGAGAAGCAGAGAACTGATCAGACTGCGGACACTGACTAATGTATTCCAAAGAGAACTGAACGGAGGTCGGCGGCGGCGCCGCCCATCATGAGACGCTTCTGCGGCCCTGACGGGGAGGCCTGTGCGGATCGGCATGGACGGTGGTGACACCTCTGGGCTGTCGGAGGCCGCACATGCGACTGCCACGAACAGGACTGCCCGAACCCACGCCCTGCTGCTGACTGGTAACTCTAATGATCATCCAGCCTTGGTAGGACTAAGGTGGCTTTTGATTATGGGCTTTTGAGGAGATACTGCCACAACAAGCTGGGGCCCGCCTAGTGGTGGGCATGGACGCTCTGTAATGCGGTAGCGTGTAGTCCATGTGACTGGGAGAGAATTAACTGGATGGGCAGCTGGAAACAAAATGGGCTCTGATGGTTGGGGCGGGGGGTCGGGCACAACTGATAGGCCTGGGAGGGGCGGATAATGGTAAGCTGGGGGCTGGCTAATGTCCATTGGCTGCGGGATGGTTGACGTGGATAGATAATGCGGACGATATGGGCACTGGGATGGGACATGAAGATGCCTGCACAGATATGGGGCCGTACAGGCTCCACATTATACTCTGTCCCCGTCCACATCCATTGAGTTGGATGGAGAGGTGTGCTCTAGGCGGTCCCCCGAAACGGGTGATCCCCGAATTCAGTTCATTTAATGTTTGTTCTTAACTGTGGGATGTGTCTTTGGCATGATTGGGGTGCTGAAGTGGGTGGGGGGCGGTGGGATGGGGTTGGGAAGTTGATACGTTGGTCACTGTGCATGAGACGCATCGCTGAAATCCAAGTGCCATTGAGGAGGAATACTGAGGCCTTTACACGCTTAGATAACCCCTGGGCGTGCTCACTAATTGCGGGGGCGAATGGTGCACTAATACTGGTACTGGAACATGGCTGAGAACTGGTTAGGAGCTGGGTGTATCCGACTGCTCACATGGAATGTGCGTGGGCTCGGCAACCCCAAGAAAATTAGGCAAACATTGGCATACTTAGACAGGCTGCGCCTAGACATTGCACTCATACAGGAGACTCATTGTGCACCGACACGCCAAGTAAGTGTGGGACGGAGATGGGCTGAATCGGTACATCACTCTTCGTACTCATCATATGCACGGGGGGTACTGGTACTGGTTAGAAAGGGGCTAAAATATGCGATAGACACGGTTGAGGCGGATGATATGGGGCGGTTTGTCATTCCCACGGGTCTCCTGCGGGGACAGAAAATAGCTGTGGTGAATGTATATGGGCCTAATGTGGATGATCCGCAGTTTTACCACTCACTGTGGGGTAAATTGCGTGATCTGCAAGCCCCTCACGAGATCTGGGGAGGAGACTTTAACCTAGCGCTCTGTGATGACGTAGATCGGTCTGGAGCGACGACGGAACCTCACAGACGCGCACTGCGTGTCTTACAAGACATAATGGTGGACAGGGGGCTCACTGACATCTGGAGGAATAGGTACCCGGAGGGGAGGGAGGCCACCCATATAGCTGCGGCACACGGCAGCTGGTCCCGCATAGATTACTGGCTGGTGACCGGGGATATTGCCTTATGGACACGTGAGGTTAGACACCTACCTAGGACACTATCGGACCACAGCCCGGTACTCCTTTCCCTGGAACTCCCGAACTATACACCACCTCCTTTCAGTTGGAGATTTAATGCTAAAGCGCTACTAGACCCCATATATGCCGATACCATCGGGCAGGCAGTGCAGGAGTATTTTGCTCACAATGCGCCTACTACGGCCGACCCGGGCGTGCTATGGGAGGCGTTCAAGGTCACCATACGCGGCGTCTGTATAAGCACTAACGCGGGTATACTTAAAGACATACGACAACAGCTTCAGGCAAGGGAGGACAAGCTACGGACCTTAGAACGAGAATATGAGAACACACAAAATGTTCAGATATTAGGAGAAATTAGAAAAACGCTGTCCGAGTTTCAGGGCTTCGCGGAAGACGAACTTAAGTATACAGCGAAAAGAACGGTGGCGAGGGCCTATGGGGAGGGCGGCAGACCGGGCAGGCTCTTTGCGGCTAACATATGTGAGGGACGTGCCCCGCAGAACATACAGGTGATTCGAGGGCAACAGGGGGAGAGGAAGTATGGCGAACAAGCAATACTGGGTGAGTTTGTGGCGGCGTATGGAGCGTTGTATGCCTCCAGGCCAACGGCCAATACGGCGTAAATCGTAGAATATCTCGAGGATGTGGCGATAGCGTGGCTGTCGGACACACACCGGGAATACCTATCTCTGCCTATCACGGTCGAAGAGGTCACGGAAGTGATTAAGTCGCTGCCGAACGGTAAGGCTCCGGGCCCCGATGGGTTCACATGTGAATTCTATAAGGCCTTTGTGGACCAGCTGGCCCCCTATCTGGTGGAGATGTATGGTAATGCTCATGAGCAGCAGCACCTGCCGTCAACCCTACGAGAAGCATTACTACTAGCGCTGCCCAAACCGCAAAAGGATCCGGAGCTCTGTGACTCGTACAGACCCCTGTCTCTTATAAATGTGGACAATAAGATCTTGGCAAAACTGCTTGCTGGCCGACTTAACCCTTTAATGCCTAACCTGATCCTGCCCGACCAATCTGGGTTCATACCGTCGCGCTCCACTGCGCACAATACTCGGACACTATTCGCGCTCTCGCACTATTTAACACCTGAGACAAAGGCGGCGGCGGTCTTCTTGGACGCGGCCAAAGCTTTTGATTCATTGGAGTGGACCTATATGTATGCGGTGCTGCGACGGATGGGCTTTCCGCCCATGTTCCTCCAATGGATACAATTATTGTATGACGCACCAGTGGCACGGGTTCGGGTGAATAACTACATCTCAGAATCCATCGACATTCGGAGGGGGACGAGGCAGGGATGCCCCCTGTCCCCTCTCCTGTTTGCGCTGGCGTTGGAGCCCCCTGCGTGCAAAATCAGGCAGGGGCATCACTACTCGGCTCTGCAGTTTCCGCAACGGCCACTGCACATCTCGTTGTATGCCGACGATATGCTGCTATATGTGAGGGACCCAAGGGACAACCTGAATCAGCTATTGAGGGAATATATCAAATTTGCGCGCCAATCCAGTGTCACTATCAATTGGACCAAGTCCCTGATTATTCCCTTGACGGACAGCACGCAGCCGCACCCCATGGACTACCCTCTGGAGTGGAGGATGGACCCGATAAAATACTTGGGTGTGTGGTATCACAGAGACCCGGAAATTGTGATCCGGACTAATTATGGGAGGGCAATCGATGCACTGGAGGAGAAAGTGGGGAGATGGATCCAATTGCCGCTATCGCTGGCAGATCGCATTGCCATCGTCAAAATGGTGGTGCTGCCGAAGCTACTCTACCTGTTCAATAACATCCCCATCCACCCTCCAGCAGAGGTATTTCGACGTATTACTTCGATGGTCCTCCGGCTTATCTGGGCGGGAAAGACGGCTAGGGTTGAGCTGCGGACACTTACATTGCCATACAGTCGGGGGGGGTTTGGAGTTCCCGATTTCTTCCTCTATTACCTCTGTGCGCAAGCGCAATATGCGCATTTCTGGTACCACAAAGTCCCGTTTCTCACTCACACTGCGATCGAAGAGGGGGACGCTCTGCCAATTCCACTCGACGCGATTCTCACCCATCGTAGGCCTCCCTTGCACAAGAAAGACATTAACACAATCAATACTACGAACACAGCATGGCATACCATGGGAAGAAAAGCGAATAAATTGCCGCTGTATGCCCCGGCGCTCCGGCTCCAATGGCATCCGGAAATTTCGGTCACGCAGGAGGACGTGGGGTTGAAGTTGCTGCGTCAGGTGGGCATCGACACCCTAGGGGATTTGTACGAAGATGGGACTTTTAAAACACTAGATCGCTTGACATTCATTAGTAATATGACTGCGTTGTTCAGATTTAATTATCACAGACTGCAAAACGCTGTGAAGCAGCTGTATCCAACATACCCGGCGGAACCTCAGGAACTGACCGCGTTGCAGTGGCTGATCACTACACCCGCGGCCAAGCACCTAGTATCTACACTGTACACGAAACTTCAAGTAGACATAGCGGCATCTACGAATGCCTCCATGGAGAAGTGGAATAGCTGCTTTGACACTCCGCTAACTGAGGACGAATGGGCTACTGCCTGCACGTTGACTGGCATGCTGACACCTAATGGCAATCTCCGCATCCTACATTTCAAATACCTACATCAGACATACTATACGCCCGCCAGGCTGCACCGATATGGGCTGCGGGAGGACTCCAGATGTGGGCGCTGTGGGGCTGAGGGGGCGGATTTCATTCATCTGGCATGGTCATGTGAGGCAATTGGGGAGTACTGGGTGCAGGTGACGCAGATGCTGGGGGCTATGGTGGGCGGTGAGGTGCACTGTGAGGCCAGAACCTGTTTGCTGGGACTGCTGCCCGAGTTTAGGGCCCTAAAACGCAGATTCTGTGTGATAGCGCTACTAATGGCCAAAAGGAGGGTCTCGCTCTGCTGGAATGGCAGGCAAACCCCGAAACCTAAGGAATGGCTTGCGGACTTAACGTACTGTAGAGATACCCTGAGAACCTATGAAGAAGAACTTCCTAGCGGGTCGAGGCCAAGAGACTACTGGACGTACCTAACCCAATATTTGCAATTGCATCAAGAGCACTAATCGTGGTTATTATATGTGAAGAGGGGCGGTGGGCGTGGGGGGCCTCTGCTTAGGAAGAGAACAGAAAAATTGGATGAAGGATGCTGTTGTACTGTGGCCGAAATGTTATGGTTATATTTGATTGTACACAATTACAAATGCTAATAAAAAAAAAATAAAAAAAAAAAGAAACCAGGGCACTTTCCCCACAATACCTACATATTGAAGCAATGAAAAATGAAGGCAACCGGAGGGGAATGGTGGGGTGGTGCTGGGAGTGCCTAGATCATGAATAAAATGAGGTGGTAACGCGTACACGCGAGCGTGCGGTACCATGTACATATGCGATATTTACACATATATGCGCTTGCCGTATACATGATAAAACCCACCTCAAGTCATAGCGGAAGTCTTGAGAAAACAGCGCTGTAGCAGCACACAATATATGTGTACCACCACGCAAGTCCCCAACCCTGGTGACGCATCCATCCATGTACCTATGTGTACAGAATGATAAATAACACGTGCTGCTAAGATGTGTGGCTGGCATGAGAACCAGATGCGGCGATATCGCATCTCACACTGTTCAATTTAGCCTAGTATCTTACATTCTGTATGATTGTCTTATACTATGGTATGATGGAATAGGGTATGATATGTGTAAGATTATTATATGAGATAGTATGAGACAATACGATAAATGGTGTGGGACGCTCGATGATATGATGTGTGTATGATACGATAAATTCTATTATGTGAAAAATGCTGTGATACAGTAACATATATGGTAACGATAACGTGTGTGATGTAATATGGAACAATATGATATATGATGCGATATGATAATGAGCGATATGTGCTGTGATACATTATTCGAGGCCATGTTATACGATACGGTATAATATAATACAATGAGTTGTGTGACAAAACATCACATATGTATTTGTAAAGCGCACATTTCAGAAGAGTCTTGGCGCTGAAGCAGAAGGCGTTTGTTATCTCCCAACTCAATGTTACTCATTTTATCAACTTCAGAAGGATGAAAGCTCAGTGGGCCTGTGACCATGAGGTCAAACACAGATCCCTGCAGTGTATTAGTCCACCGAGTCAGCAGTCCCGACTACATGATTTGGTGCGATGTGATGTATCGTAAATGATACAGCAGTTATATAATGTTCTTTATGATATAGCTAATATGCAATGCGACATGGTACAATATGACATGATGTGATTCTGCGGTGTGAACTTTCATTAGTGTTGTAATGTACACGCAGGTTTAATTTTCACTGTTTCTGGGTAGTTGCCTCGGGGTCGGAAGAAAATGTGCTTTGAGGGGTCTGTAAAGTCGCTCTTGGCGAAATAAGAAAAGGAAGCAGTGCGGGCGCAGCGTTATAATTTAAAGCACTTCATCAATTGCTCCCGCCTTTAAACGCTGTCCACACTCAATGTACAGGGCAGAAGGGCCCTAGATCCCACCAGAGGAGAACCGGGGAATCGTATGCCCCTTGTCAACAACCAGGGAAACAAGGACTTCAAACCTGAATATCAACCTTAGGGTTACAAGCGGCAGGGAGAACGTTCACTTTCACTTCCGCTTGAAAAATAAAGAAGCCCGCGAGGGGTGCGCGCGCGTGTGCCACTGCGAGCCATGTGCTTCCAATTATGGCGCCTGTGTCTGGGCACGATAATTGAAACCACATGGCCTATTGGTGTGCGTGTAATAGACACCAATAGGCCATGGGCGGAGCAATGCGCCCGTCTTTGGCCAATTGCGTGCAGTCTTTTATAAAAAGACGCACGCATAGGCCAATTGGGTAGTACAAAAGGCAAAGCACACGCACGAGCGCGTGCGATTACTAGGTCAGTGCTGAAACCCCATTTTTCAGGTACTAAATGTCTGGCGCTGCACAAGAAGTGCTACGCACTGCAACGCTGGGCGCGAAACCTAAAAACTAATGTTTAAAAAACAAAAAACACTGAAATTTGCCACTTCTAGTTTAATGAACTAACTACATTTTGTGCCCGTCATGACTGCTTGTGACCTCACATTTCACATCACTGTTGACAAGTTAAATTACATCATTGATGACATCACTGATGACATCTCAAATGATATAATTTGATTAAAGTTGGTTCCTTGGTGGAGGGAACTGGGAAGAATAGAGAGCCTTGTGGCCCGTCTACGTGACCCCTGTCTCTGGCCACAAAAGGACTGGGGTGACTGCAGCAGGAAAGTCAATAGCCTACACACCAATGCTCTGGAGTAGCCTTGGAAGGTCAGAACCTTATGAGGACACTCTGCTAGAAGTTGAAAGGCCCAATGAATGTGCCATGTCCTTACCCTCCTTGTAGAGTTTTGCCAAATAGTTGGGATCCATCAAAGGGCATATCTATAAGGGATGCCTACACACCTCCAGAAAAAACTGTGGATCACATCCATATATGGCATGGAAGCACCACACTAGTGCCACCTTATTAAACTGAGCAATCAGTAGTATCAAGACCAGTACAAATCACGTATTTTGCTTTCTACTGACCATGTTGAATAATTTCAGACAAAGAAGCCCTAGACTCTTTAGGGAATGCCGGCAAGATCTCACTGGCCTTGTCCCGGATGGTGTGTGTTTAATGGCCTAGTAGACAAACCGTGTTAGCCGACCTCAAGGCTAGAGAACATTTATTTCCAGACTGCCTCAATCCTTTTTGGCTCCCTCTCTGGGGGTATCATGGGGAATTAATTAGGATTCACCTGGTGGATGCTTGGATGAACACATTTTCAGGAGTAGGGATCTGCATAAGAAAATTAGGTTAACCTTATGCCGGTCTATGGATTCTGGCCACTTGCATGCTTGTTCAGCCGCTGGCTATCATCTTTCGCCATATGGTATTCACAGCAGAATTGGCCCTGAGCCCACAGAAGAGGCTGAAGTGCTCATGCCCCTACACAGGCCTACTCTCCTTGCAGCAGATACGATAGGGCCCCCTTCTCTTGATCTGTCTTTTTGCTCCTCAACGTTGGGAAGCTAGCATGGTAGGGGAGTGGTTTGCATGTTGTTGTTCCCTGTATTGTGCTGCCCACTGTTGTGCCTGTGGTGGGGGCAATGTCGCAGGCTAGTGGGAAAAGGCAGCTTTAGTGTGGAAAAGGTGCAGTGGTATACAGAGTACCCCAATCATACACCATACTACTGCCTATCACACAGAAATTAGATTCAGGCAGTCACAGATCTTAGAGCAGTGTTTCCACAGTGATTTATTGCCAATAGCACCACTGGAAAATACCCCCAAAATTGGAAAACTGAAAATCATCAGTATACCCTTCTCATCTTCACGCAGTTCAGTGGTACCTGTGATTCTTAGTGTGCTGGGAACCTGCAACAACACTGTGTGAGATATGCAGTGGTATAATTGTCCTTAAACAACTACAGCTCGTCTATATGGCATGACCAATAAGTGCAACAGCAAAAATATTAAGAACATTAAAAGTGATAGGTGTAGATGTAACACAAGTAAAAAGCTTATCCATGGGCCATCAATGTTATGACTACTAGCCCACTAACCCTCAGAGACCTGGTGATTAGTCAACAAACACAGATGCAGGGTAAGAGTGGCAGATACTTGGGAGCTGCAGCCCGCTACACTACATGATGGATTGCTGCAATACGGACCGCTCCAAGTATTCACTGCTACTACAATCTTTAGTTGAGACCCAGGAGAGATGCAATAGACTAAGGGTGAAAACAAGGCTCCAAAAGAGCCTGTCCTATGTGACAACAAATAATGAAGAACAGGAGTTAATTAAACATTACTGCAAGTGCTCCACAAATTCAATGCCCAAAATAAAATGGAATGCAGGTCCTTCAGGGAGCTAATTTTTCCCAAGCGAAACTGCTACTACCATTGCTCACCTCAACTTCAGCTCAGAACTATTTGAGGGCGAACTTGAAACAAACCAATAGAGAGAAATAACATAAGACTTACTTTTTTACTTCTGCCAGTAGCTGATATCAGAACTAGATGAAAATTACAAAGTTCCAGGTTATGCAAGAGCTGCAGAGGGTATGACTACTGTTGACAATTCTTGACACATGCCATTTTCATGTGTCTGCATTTATTGGTGCTCATCAGAACGTTCTGAAGCCTTGCATCATACGTCTGAGGCTTCACACTATGATGACACCACTGCTTCATGTTTACCTACCAAATACATTCAACTAGTCTGCAGACTAGCAAAAGTTATGGACTGTGCAGTTATGGAATTAGATAAAGGTGAGGGTCTATTGCTGTAGAGTGTCCAGAACAGCAAATATTACACCTTAGAACTTATAAGGTTGCCTATTAGATCCTTTACTGCATAGCACTTTACCCAGCGACAGGTCCTATGCTATGGTGGAGGAGCCTCAGCCCCTTGCCAGCACCTTCAAAAACGTGAAAAATAAAACAATGTTAAAACTGGTTTAAAACCTGTTTTATTATTGTTATATTTTTCATCTAAGCGACGGTGTGCTGAGTATTGATGGCAGGGCCAGGGGCTAACAGTACTGGAGGGGGAGTGTTGGGCATTGTTATCAGTGCGCATGACGGTTTGACCCGGCGTCTCAGGACGATCAAACCGTCATACACACTGTAGCGCTCTCCAACTCAAACTGCGTTGCCGGATTGGAGACAGCAGGCACAGGCTCCCAGTTTGTCTGGTCGTGCAAATTCACAGGGCTCAGGCCAATCGTGAGGCTGCTGTCATGCACGAGACCTGCTTCAGGATTGGTCTGGGAGCCTGTGCCTGTTGTGGAGAGGAGCGCAAGGCGAGTTATTTCTTATTTTTTTATTTTTCTCGGTCGTCCTTCATCCACAACCAACAAATCCCCCCCTGCCTCGTTTCCCTGACATGAGCTGTTCCTAACTTTACGTAGCAGACGCAGGACCATTGAAATTCTCAAGACTGCTTTTCACATGACCTACTGTTTGCAGATTTCATGTTGTTGGAATCAATAATGAGTTTTTATTCCTTTGCACTCTATTATGTAACATAGCTCTTTCGAGAATTTTAAAATAGTCGCTCAGATGCACTGTTATTCTGAATTTTATGATTTGTTTGAAAAAATAGCACCCTGGAAAACTGCAACACTGCCTGTTAGTTCATCCACCGCTCAGCACTCTATGAAGTACTAACAGTTCCCACGAGAATCCTATGACAGCCATTCATATGTTCTACTGATTATCATCTTTGGATGTTCTTAGAAACGTCTGAAGAGTTTTTATTGCTTAGCTTTTAAGGATATAATATAGATCCTCTGAGATTTTAAAACTACCATTGCACAACTGTTTAGCACTGTTTGATGTATAAAGAAATCGCTGTTGAGTTTTACTGTGGATTGTAACTTGGTAAATTCCCATTTTAGGGGCAGGGTCGTTGTTGTGGTTTCTATTCTGGGAATGATGAGTCACAAGCTAAGAAAGTATTTTTTTATGTTTTTTATTATTCCAACAAATAAAGTCTAATGATGATGATGATGAATGGGAGTAAGGGCTCAAAGGAAGCAGACCCAGGTTTCAGAACATCTCTTAGAACATTTGTCTTACTTTAAGAGATGGTAGTTGTAGGTTCTTGGCCTCAGCAGCATGTCTAATTACTGCAGCAAAGTAAGCACTCTCTTTCGTTGGCGGTCCAAGATCAGGGAAAGTATCAGGGGAAGTATCACACCATCTGGCCTCACGTAAAAGCTTCCATAAACTGTCATCATCAGGATTTGAGGGTATTTCATTACCATCATCACCACTGTCTTCTCCATGTTGTGGTAAACTTTGGTCGGAATCAAAACCCAAAATATGATTGAGCATCTGAGGACACTTCTATGGTAGTGGGACAGTATACTCTGAATCAGGCTGTACGGAAAATGGGTGGACAGGAGTCAGAGCGCAACCTCAAAATGAATGTGGCTTGGAGTTGGATACTGGAGCTGGCACTGGATCACCCTTCGGTGACATTGTGACTGGTGTTGAAAAAATGACAGGTGCGGTTTTCGGAGCCAGAATAGAGGTTGGTACTGGAGTTAGCGCAGAACCTGAGACAGGTTCTAGGGGCTGAGAAGATGCGGAGGACAGATTCACCAGTGGTAATTCGAGTTGAGGCCCCTGAGGATCCAGGCGACCCAAAGGTATTCATGAGGGGGGTGAACAGAGCCAAAAATATGCAACATGGCCTTCTTAAAAGTCTCGATCTGCTGCAGCATTGTCGATTACCTGGGGACTTCAGGAAGCATCAGCATCAATGATGGAATCGCCTCCTCAATTGGAGATCAGGAGAGAGATCAAGTGACACCTTGTGCCCTCACAACTTCTCTTTAGGCAGCGAGTGGCAACACTGGGTTGAGTTTCCCTATGCCTTCTAGTGTTTCCTCTTTGAATTGGGCTTCAACTTACTGGATGACATTGACTATGAAGAGGACTTGTCATGGGGTCAGCCTCGAGAGCAGGAATGGGTTCGCACCCTTGTCTTGCTGTTGTAGCAGGACTTAAGCGAGGTCTATGACTTCATTCAATGTTTGGCAAAGTACAGCTTCACTTCACAGTCATTGTGGCCTTCCATCCCATGGGGGCACATTGACTGCCAAATTTGGAGTTGTGCCCCAAACCCAAACACCAAAGTCACACTCCATGTGGGTCCATCATGGTCATTTGTTTTTGTCAGTCATAGCATGGTTTGAACCCTGCTGTTTTAGGTGGGGACATTTTTCCCTTGTTTAGTTGGGGACATTTTTCCCTTACACACTGGAATTCAATTTGAAAAACTTGCCAACCTAACAAACAAGCATTTGCAATGCAATAGGTCTCGCAGTTACGAGATTTTAAGCTATTGGTATTGTAAATAACAATTCCTTTTATTTATGTTTTTAAAAAGAAATCAAAAATAAAAGGCATTGTTATGTGCAATGCCAATAGCTCAAACTCGCGACAATGCGAGACCTATTGCATTGCAAATGCTTGTTATTTGATGCTGATGGGTACGAGAGGAGGATGTGAAATCAAGAGCATTGAAATGTGCTGGCTATTAGGGATCATTCCTGACGAAAGTCCCCCACTTGGTTATAGAGCCGCCACAAATTGCTCAAGGGTCTTACAAGACCCTTTCAGCCATCATTGCGATAGATTGTTTTTTGCATTTGTCATCCCGAGTGGGACAGGGATGCCCAGACGTGGGGCCTGTGCTCTCCATGCCACTGGAATCAAGCTATCCTGGCTGAAGAGGGTGAAACCTATGACATTGTTCTGCATTCTGTCCATCAACTGTTGTTTTTTGCATCATTGCGATAGTGGTCATGTGTGGATTGAAAAATTACTTTTAAATAGCTTATTTATTTATTTTGAAGTCTACCGTTTTATTGGTATGCTTGGGCCACTCACTGTTTTTTTTTTTTTTTTGTTGGGTCATGGTATCCTTTTAGAATACATTGTGGGGTATTCCACGTTACCGAAGATGAAGGTGTCCAAAGAAGGTTGCATCACATGATTGGTTGTGTTGTAAGGTTGCAGACCCCTTTGCTCTTTCCCTTAATCAAAGTAATTGCATTACAAATCCAACGGGGTATAGCTATTTAAGTTTTTCTTTGTCTGCCAATGAGTTTGAACTGTCAGAGAGACGGTTTGCCTGTAAATAATTTAAAGGGAAAGCCACCTTTTAATAAATGCCACCCAGGGGTGGATGGAACATCACATACCAAAAGCATATGGGTCAAAACCATGCCAACCAGTAAATGATTTGCTGATTGGCATTTTAGGCGATCCTTATTTGTAGAAATTTCGAACTTCGTGCTGTTACTAGAGGGGGACAAGCCAGCAAATGAACAAGGAGAGCCGAGCCAGAGCATTGCCAGGCGTCGGTCTGGGTTTAATGAGCCCAAGCACGAGCCGAGCCAGCAAAATATTTGGCAAGTAACTAGTGCAACAACTACAGAACAAAAAAGTTTCACGTTTCAAAAATGTTTTCCCTCTAACCTGGGAGCGTTTCAATTTAGTATCTTAGTTTAAATAGCCGAACTTAGTCATTTGCTAGAAGTGATACTTTTCTGATGAACTTGGACGCGCCCTAACAACGATGCCAGTAGCGAACCAAGTTGCAAGTCGGGTGCCTTCTGCCTCCTATATGTAGCTCACATAGAAAAGAGTATTTTCTAGAGTGGATATTCTGGACTAATGTCGTTCATGGTATTGTCAAATGCGCCGATAAACGAAAAACAAGCATTGGCCGCGCGACCGTAACAGGAACACCGCGCGGCCACGAAATGCATTGCCAGGCGTCGGTCTGGGTTTAATGAGCCCAAGCACGAGCCGAGCAAGCAAAATATTTGGCAAGTAACTAGTGCAACAACTACAGAACAAAAAAGTTTCACGTTTCAAAAATGTTTTCCCTCTAACCTGGGAGCGTTTCAATTTAGAATCTTAGTTTAAATAGCCGAACTTAGTCATTTGCTAGAAGTGATACTTTTCTGATGAACTTGGACCCGCCCTAACAACGATGCCAGTAGCGAACCAAGTTGCAAGTCGGGTGCCTTCTGCCTCCTATATGTAGCTCACATAGAAAAGAGTATTTTCTAGAGTGGATATTGGCCGCGCGGCCGTAACAGGAACACCGCGCGGCCGCGAAATAAAACAAATAAAAAACAAGCATTGACCGCACGAGCGGCCGCGAGACGCGATGGGATGGGGGGGGGGCGGGGGTAGGGAGAAGCGGGAGTTCTGTGCAACTGGTGTGAAATAGCAGCAGGGAAGGGGGCGGAGAGGAGGCTATGAGGGAGAGCTACGTAAAGCCATATGGCTGCTTTGCGCGCGTGCACGCCTCGTGCACTGTAGCTCTATGCCAGCGGTAGCACTTTGAAAAATCCCCCTTACAAAATATCTCTCCGAGCCAGCGCAAGCGCTGGGCTCAGCGAGACCTAAAAAGGAGTGTAACTCCAGATTCTTGTTTGAAGGTGTAAAAAGAAAGGAAATTATGTTGGTGCATATCGGTGGTGCTTATGTGTGGATCAGCTCTGTTTGGCATATCACACTTCATGCAGGCCTGTCAATGGGGAAAGAGGATCTAAAACGTTTATTTTCCTATTTAATCTCCCATAGGAATATTCGTCCTTCTGTACAGCAAAACACATTGAACACAATTACGCCACTCCTGGCATGGAAAAAGAACTTAACTCAAGGAAATACGTTTGCTTGTTTTATTTACATTTTTTCAGGATCTTTTGAGAAACTAGCACTACAAAAATGGTTTGAGCTGGCTTGAAAGGGTTATAAAGTTAGAGATATCTAGACCATTATATATTAGTCCGCTAGATCCAGACCATCGTCAGCAGTATTGTTATTAATCTTTAGTGCCAGGCACTGGTGGAGGGAGACAGGAGTAAGTTGGAGAGGATAAGCATTTGGAGCTGGAGGCTGTCATGGATCTCTGGGGTGGCTCAGTGTTTGTGGATCGGAACGAGATGCTGTGACAACTTTTTATCAATGGCACTGTTGTCAATAGCGTGAATGTCGACAATGCTGTCATCGATGGTATGGCTGCTGACTGTGCTACCATGAACTGGCTGAGTACCAACAGTGCTGCAGTCGGTAGTACAGGTACCAATGGTACAGACAATGAGGTTACCGATGGAACAGGCTTGCTGAAAGTAGCTAGTGAGGCTGATGGTGCCATCGATGATTATGTTGTAGAAGACTTGGCCACCAAAAATGCAGCCAGCCACAGACAGGACACCTAACAGGACTGACGAGTTGTGAATCATAGAAGATGGGGCCCTCAACGAAGCTTCAGAAGTCTCTTGTTTTGTAGACTTCTTCTGAGGCTTGAAACTTGAAACAGTAGTTTTCTCTTTTAGTGAAGCAGCACAGCATTTCAAAGTAAGAGTCAATAAAATCTCTGTGGAGAAGAGGGATCTGACAAAGTCCTTGGAACCGACAACTTCATTCTTTAATTTCTTGGCATAAGAAGAGGCTGCCAAATGGACAGTCTTGACAGATTTCTCACCTGAATAGGCAGCCCCAGGACAATAAGCAGACAGCCTTCTCTGTCATTAAGCGTCATTGCACTGAAAGTGTTGAAGATACTTAATTTCTTTGCCAAATGTCCACAATTGAGGAAGGCAGCAAATACCGTTTGTGTGTGGTCATCAGTATAGTCCTTCTTAGCACTGTATGAGTTACAGGCCCTAAAGAAGTGCATCTCCTTTGATGGTGTCAGCCACATGGAGACAGATTCGGTCTATGAGGACTCTGCCACCCAGCCACAAAAGAGCACAAAAGGCTTATTTTAAGAATTTGAAGGTGAAGAACAAACTTAATCCCGGGAAGAGCAGACCAAAGATTGCAGAATGCATGTCCTAAAGGCCAACGAAAAGCAGATTTCTGACCTTTTAATGGACTTGCTCCTTTCATAGCAGAGCTCCGTCTCCTACCTCGCCGCTAATACCTGGAACACCCTGCTCCTCCACCTCAGGCAATATGCGTCGTTGACACAGTTCAGGAAGGACCTCAAGATCTGGCTCTTCGACTGAACCTCCTCACCCAGATGGATCAGCAGCCCTCCCCCACCCATGCCTTGAGACCCTAACAGGTGTGTAGCCGTGCTTCATAAATCCCTGATTGATTGATTGATTGATTGACTGAGGAGTCCCTTCTGCTCAGTCGACAGACAGTAGAAACTATATGCATTTGAGCTTGTTTCTGGAGTTGAAGTTTGAGTCTTTCCACTTCACTGACTAATAGTTCCTGTGAAGGACATTGCACATGAATATATATATTACAGTGTTTGTTTATATTGTCGAAGAAGGGAATCATAGGGTGTCAATAGCGTTTGTTATTTTTTCAGTTCCTCAAAAGTCAAGAAGAAACAATATTTATTTTCAACAAAAAAGCAAATAGTGACATAACTGAAAGTGGTTATTCTAAACATAGGAAGCAGCGTGAGTGTGCACATATTTTGCAAGATATTTACGTTCCTTTGTGTTTATCTTTCAGGAATTCTCAGTTACTTTTTAAAGCATTACAGAGTGGGTTATACAGAAATATAGCTAAGATATAGCTATTCACAACTTCAGTCATGTTTAATATTTCAATGATGCCAACTAAGACACTTCTTTATCTTAGGAAGATGCACTACAACCTTCAGACCTCCATGGCCACAAAAGAGGCAAGGCTGAGTGTGGAGTCCTGTGTCTCTGTTTTCTCTTATATCCCATTCCACTTTCTTCCACTAGCCCCCATATAAGAGCATAAGTGCTCATTGATTGGAATGGTGAGAGATAGAAAAGGACATTGGTTCCTTATGATCCTGTGTGCAAAGTAAGTGCAACCAGAGATTAGGTACCACATGGAACACCATAATTATGTTTTTGGGAGGAAGAATAATACGGTCACTTTGATCTGCTTTCCAAACATTGCATTCTTCAAAGTAAAGGCTTTTCTAAGGTCTTGCTGTGGAATTGCCTGTATATCTTACACTTTTCGGTGTGGAATCCGAGCAAAATTTAGTATCTAAAGTCAAAGCTATTGTTTTGGTTTCTATAGAGATGGAGCTTTGACAAACAGGGCATCCTGATATAGGTACTGTGGATTGCTGTTTTATCACATACTTTATAACTGGGGATAAGATTTTAGAGAAGACCACTGGAGGTATGCATAGTAAAAATGACAGTGATTTGAACTGGTTGCCTCTCACTGTAGTCAAAAGGAATTACCAATGAGGCAGTGGTACATGGGCCTAGTCATACTAACGGTACAGCAAACATAGTGCCTAATGACGAGTCACTGCATTATTTATCTCCACTGATAAATAACGATACCGCAGGGTACATTCTTTATCCATTGCGACAAAGAACATCTATTATGAGTTTATGGGGAACAACATGAGGATTTTGGTATTTAACGTGCCAAAATCTTCATGATATGGTAGTTACTAAATGTTTTCCCCTATAAATGTTCGGCAACTTTGACCTCCAAAAATTTAGCGATTGTTGGATTATTTAATGCATTTGTATTGAATGAATGAAATAAGCTTTATTTCGATAAAACATATCTTAAAAAGCACATACAAGTGTGACATACAAAACAAAATTTGTGAGACCAAAAGACAGGCCATGTGAGTACAATGTCGTCATGTTTCCCAGGATGAGCAAAAGGTTAAAAATACATATAAACATTATAAATAGGACAATTTAAAAAGAGAGTATAAACAGACAATAAAAACAATCAGCCTACTTAATTAAGGGCTACAAGGGCTTTAGTTCTTATGAGCCAAGACCACCTCAGAAATTTCGATAGAGCGCAGACGTGCATTTGTATTGGATGTGTTAAATAAAACTAAACTCGTAATTCCACATACAAACCTACACCACGTCCTCCATGCAGGAATTGAAGCAAGGTCTCTCACTGCACACTCACCACCAGACTCCACGACGCCAGCATACAGGGAACCGCCCTCGACTGGATACGCTCTTTCCTCACCAGCTGAACCCAAAGAATCAGACTCCCGCCCTTCCTCTCTGAACCCACAGAGATCAGCTAAGGGATACCAAAAGGATCATCACTCAGACCCATGCTCTTCAACATCTACCTGGCTCCCCTCGCCGCCATCGTCAGACAGCACGGATTCAGCATAGTATCCTAGGCTGACGACACCCAGCTCATCCTCTCCCTCACAAAGGAACCTGACACCGCCAGACTAAGCTTCCGGGAAAGAATGAAAGATGTTGCTTCCTGGATAAGTAGCAGATGCCTGAAGCTCAACTCAGAGAAGATAGAAGTCCTCTGACCCACCCCCTTGCATGGGACAACACCTGGTGGCCACCACCCTCAGCAACCCCCTACGGACCACACCCACAACCTAAGCATCATACTCGACTCATCACTCACCATGACCTGACAGGTCAACGCCGTCGCCTCCACATGCTTCAACACCCTCTGCATCCTCTGTAAGATCTTCAAATCAGTCTGACCCTGTGCATATGGCCATGTCTGAACTGGGGTGGCAGAGTGGGCTAAAGAACGGTGATGGATCAAACCCAGATCTGTTGACTGGGTGTGAGTGTATGATTGGTTCTGATGCTCCGTCCATCACCACCCCCTTTTGTACCGCTTTGTTTGCCATAAGTTGGCAGGGTATGCTCAGACGTGAGTCCCTTGCTCACTTTGCCACTGGATTCAAGCAAGCCTGGCTGAAGACGGCTGAAATGCCAGAAACCGGTCCTAGGAAGCTTGTTTCCGGTCCAGGGAAGGCATGGTTTGGCAGTTCGGGCTGGACTGTTCCCATAAGGCACAGGGTCAGACTGATTTGCATATGGCCATGTCTGAACTGGGGTGGCAGAGTGGGCTAAAGAACGGTGATGGATCAAACCCAGATCTGTTGACTGGGTGTGAGTGTTTGATTGGTTCTGATGCTCCGTCCATCACCACCCCCTTTTGTACCGCTTTACTCCTACATCGCGGCAAAGACCTGGAATGAACTCCCACTCAGCATCAGACGTTCCTCCACTCTGCATGCCTTCAGGAAGAGCCTCAAGACCTGGCTTTTTGGGTAAGACGTAGCTGCACGTTTCTCCCCTCCCCCCAGTGCCTTGAGACCCGCGTGAGTGAGTAGCACACTTCACAAATCCCTGATTGATTGATTAAGTCCATAAGAAAAAGGAGAGAAAACATCACCACAAGAGTGTCAGGAATACGAAGAGTGGGAGATTAAGCTGATGTCTTTTTATTGATAAAGAAGCTTGCAGTTAACATTCTCCTCTGATATCAGCTGCCATTGCACCAGCATAAATCCTTAAGATACTAGTTCATCCCCTTCCAATAATGGTATTCCATAATACTCTAGAATTAAAGCCGATTGCATCATGGAAAATGTCAGTGGTGAGGATGGATCACAGAAGCTCTGAACGGTTTGAGAGAGGCTGTCCATGGAGAACATTCTCCAAGGGAGAGAGTAGATTGAAGAAATCATTGAAGTTCTCAAACACAGTCAATATGGACCAGTGCAAAGCATTTTATTTGCCCATCAATGGTGCTGTCTTTTATGTTTGTGCATGAAATATAGTGATCCCTGTGGAGGATGTCCTAGGCCATGGACACTAAAAATACCTTATCCTGGAGCTATCCATTGATCAACTCTAGGTAGAAGGAGGATTCTGAAGCTGTGTGAAGAAGAAAACTCATGGAGTGAGCTACACTCTGTTTGTGTCTGAGGGTGCACACATTTTTTTATTGGTGTTAAATATGCTGAAGAACCCCTCAGGTCGGGTTCATCTATTTATAAGAATGATGAAGATAAAAATGCCTATAGGATCTCTCCTCTCTTCACCTCATGAGAAGGTAAATTCAACCTGATTGTGTCTATAGAGAAGAAACCCTAAGAAAAGAGGGAATGATGCTGCATTTTCCATCCCACTAGGAGAGACCCACTAGGAATTCAGAAGATGTCTGATTCAACGTCTGACTTGACCACTAGAATGAAGAATCTGGAATGCTGTGGAAGACACATAGAATTTAGCATCCACTTGTTTGGTAAAACCAAATCATATCTGTTGGCGAAGCTGTCCGATTTTCTCGTGACTTCTTGGATTATTATAAATGGTGTACCTTTTGAGAGACAGATTCATTTTGTTCATAGGGAACAAGTTCTCTGGAGACGTTAGGCGGGGGAAGTTCAATGTCATCACTGTTAAGGCTGTTGGTTCAGTTATCATAACTGGCACTTGTTCCCTCTTATTTAACTTTTCTGGTTTACAAAACAAAGTGTGGTATCTGATGCAGAACGGATACAATTTGTCTGTTGTGTATTTGCCAAAGCTTGCTCGGGATATTAGAATTAATCTGACAAAGACAGAACACCAACCTAAACATATAACTCTTGGTAGGTCAAGTGAGGCTGGTTCTGTGAAGAAAGGTTACAGTAAACAGCCAGTAGCAAAGAAAACATTACTGCACAAAGATGTGGACAAAGGAATTTCCATCCCTACCACAACATGACAACATGGTGGGCACCCACAAATGGCAGGGGAAACATCTAGGACGTGCGTTGCATGCTGAAATGTCTCCTTCATATGCAATTCACAAGACACCACAGGACCTTCTCAATACAGAAGGATGCATTCAGTCTTGCAATCCACCATCTGCAAGCGCCATATGACGTCTCTAAAGGCGCTCGTATGCTAAATGTGGCAGCCTCTTACAAAAACCCCCATAAATAGGTGAAAGAAAGGTGAAGAGGCCCCATTTAGCTCAAAAGTGACTTATAAACAGGTACTAAAGTCCAACGCATTCATTACTCAGTTCGTATATAAGCAATGGAGAAGTCTGTTTTTGTAATTTGTAACTGATTATTTTCGAAAAAACATATTTATTCCCCTTAATTATGTTTTTATAACAGCAGGGTAAACATCCTTTATGAATTCCATGCTTACCCGGCCTGTCTGGTCAAGCAGCAGCTGTACCATCTGTCTGCTGAACCCAAGCCTCGGTGTGTTCTAATATTCTATAATGGCAGACTGGAGACGAGTTACCTACATTTGGGATTGCGTTTCCCATCACATGCTTGTGCAGTGTGAACTGGTTGTGCCTCATTTCCCCACGTAATTTACAGCACCTTTATAAATAATTGAACGTGCTAATTAACCAACAGAAAGAAAGTGTCGAAACTGCCACTGCTAAAAAAACAAGTGAGACTCAACTGGCGCTGACGGAGCCATGCCATACTTGATGAAAAGCAATAAGGAAATCCTGCGCCATCCATCATGTGGGAGGACCAAGGTCACCTAAGAAGGAAGGAAAGGCCGGTTGGGATCAAGAAAACCTATGGTAAACAAGGCCTCTGTTTCCGCTCAGAGAAGCTTCTGAGTTGTGTAGAATACTTCGTTTTTCCTCCTTTTCATTTAGGCATATGTTTAAGCTCACTCTGCTTGTCTAATTAAAGCATAATTTTTTACAACGTAGACTAGACGACTTTCTTGGGCTACCACCGTTTCCCCGTGTGTTCTTGACACAAACATATCCCATAACAAATCTTTTTGTCGCTAGACTAAATATGCCTAACTGTTCATAGAAGTACAGGAGGGACGGGTCAAAGCCACACTGTTAGATAAGGAACAGTTTCTTACCTGTAACTCCAATTCTCTCGTAGGGGTATTTCCATGATAAGTTATAAGCACTTGAATAGTCCCGCCCACTTGAGGAGACCCCGGAGCACTTCTTTTAGATATATCTTCCTAAGTGGATATTTTTCGCCTTTCTTCAGGAAGGCCTACAAAGACACTTCAGAGATAGAGAGACAATAATTCAGCCTAAATACATAGGCTACACAGGCCATATCTTCATCTTGAAGTGAGAAAAGGTAGCCAGTATACTACATTTTGTGCAATTTGTGTAGTGTTTAACACACAAAAGAATTTCCTTCCCAAAACTACTTTTTTCATGATAGATATGAAAGGAGCGTACAGATTAGCCCCATAGGCTGCCATTATATGTCTTAAAAATAGAAGATGTGCCTTTAAGAATACAGGGAACACCAGTATCCCATCATGCACAGCCAGTAGCAGTTACTTCAGTTCTTTTTGAGGGTGATGAGAAGAGAATGCATGTTCTATGTTATGGATCCCTGTGTCTATCCCACTGGGGAGGAGGGAGGGTTGCTTATGACTTATCATGGGAATACCCCTACGAGAGAACTGGAGTTACAGGTAAGAGACTGTTCATTCTCTTCGTAGGGGATTTCCATGTATAGTCATAAGCACTTGAATAGACTAGCAAGCCCATTCCTATAGAACACGGTGGAATAGGCAGAGAAAAATGATATGCAGATTTAAGCAAATAGGTTCCCAAGGAAAGCCTACCCTACTTGAGCATCTGCCTTGGCATCCGAGTCCAGACAGTAATGTTTAGTGAATGTATGAACTGATTTCCAGGTAGCAGCTGTGCATATCTCTGCAATGGGTATATTACGAAGCAAGGGCACAGAAGCTGCCTTCCCTCTGGTTGAGTGAGCTTTAGGCTTACTGGAAAGAGATTTATTAGCTTTTTGGTAACAGAGTAAGATGCAGGAAACAATCCATCTGGAGATGGACTGCTTGGAAGCCGCTAGACCTGTACGGAGAGAGCCGTAGTTTACAAATAACTGGTTAGATCTCCGTAGATGCTTAGTGTTATCCAGATAGAATTTAAAAACCCTTCTAACACCCAGGGAATGAAGAGATCTCTCCGCTGGAGTAGATGGATGCTAGAAAAAGGTAGGTAAGGAAATCATCTGGTTCACATGAAACTCTGGAACCACCTTAGGGAGAAATTTTGGATCAGTCCTCATAACTACTTTAGATACATAAAAAACTGTGTATGGTTCTTGACAGCAAAGTGCCTGAATTTTGCTAACCCTGCGGGTGGAAGTAATAGCCACAAGGAAAGCTGTCTTCCAAGAGAGATGCTGAAGAGACGCCTTATGTATCTGTTCAAAATGTTCTTGCATACGCCGAGAGAAGACCACATTAAGCTCCCAAGGAGGAGAAGGACTTTTAATGGGAGGAAAAACCTTCTTTAAACTCTCAAGGAAATCTCTGATGACAGGAATTCTGAAAAAGGAAGTTTGTGAAGGGTATTTCCTGTAGGCAGTTAGGGCCTACAAGTGAACCTTAATGGAAGAAAATTGAAGGCCAAATTGCGCCAGGTTGAGCAATTATGGTAGGATGACATCTTCCAGACAAGAGGTAGGATTTTAATTCTTCGATGAGCACAAAATACAGAACCTCTTCCATTTATGAGCATAAGCAGAATTTGTGGATGGCCACTTTGCTTCCTTGAGGATGTCCATGCAGGTCTGAGGTAAGTTCAAGTGTACAAACTGTACTAGCTCAGGAGCCATGCTGCGAAATTAAAAGAGGAGAGGTTGGGGTGCACCATCTGGCTTCTGAACTTAGTTAGTAGGTCTGATCTGCATGGAAGCCTGAGATGTGGATAGATGGATAGACCAGTGAAGGTGGTCCGTGAACCACCACAGACGTGGCCACTCCGGGGCTATGAGTATCATTTTGGCCCGTGACTGCGACAGTTTGATGAGGATTGCAGAGATTAGGGGAACTGCAGGAAAGGCGTAGAGAAATCTGCCTGACCAGTTGATCCATAGGGCATTCCCCAGGGTTCCCAGTTGGTACTACCTCGACGTGAAGCTTTGGCATTTGCTGATTTCTGCAGTGGCGAACAAGTCGTCCTCCAGAGTGCCCCATCTTCCAAAGATATCGTGGACCTCGTCATTGTTTAAGGCCTACTCGTGGTTTTCCTGGAGGAGCCTACTGAGAGAGTGGGCCTGAGCATTCTGAACAACTGGGAGGTGAGTTGCTGTTATGGTCACTTCCAGAAACCTGTGTGGACCTCGAGCCTCCCTGATGGTTGAGGTAGTACATTGTTGTAGTATTGTCCGTCTGGACAAGTAGGAAGTTGGAGCGGAGTGATGGCCGAACGGCTTTCAGCGCCATATTAACTGCTCGTAGATAAATATCCAACCCAAGGGGAAGATCGGCGGTCCAATTGAAGTGTAGCTGAGCCTCCTGATACGTGGATGCCTTGATTAGCCAATTGTCTAGATGGGGGTAGACAAACATTTTGTGTTTCTTCAGATGGGCCGCTACCACCGCCATGCCTTTGGAGAAGGTCCTGAGTGCTGACTTCAGGCCAAATGGAAGTACACAGTATTGATAATGGTGGTTCCCTACTGCAAACCTCAAGAACTTGCGATGCTTCCTTATGATGGGAATGTGAAAGTATGCTCCTGAAGGTCGATTGTGCATAACCAGTCTCCTTGATGAAGCTGAGGGTAGATTTGGTGCAATGCTAGCATCCGGAATCTCCCTCCCCAAATCCACTTGTTGGCCATCCTTAGGTCGAGAATGGGCCTGAACTTGCTCTTGTCTTTTTTTTTTACAAGAAAAAATCTTGAGTATAGCCCCGTGCCTTGTTGGGAATGAGGAACGGGTTCCACCGCTTGTTTCTGTAATAGGATGTTTGCCTCCAATTGTAATTAGTGCTGATCTGGATTGCTTCGGAGGTATTGACGGTGGAGGGCTGATGAATCTGAGAGAATATCCATTGCAAACAATATTCAGCACCCAATTGTCTTGCGTAATTTTTTGCCACTCTGCCAAGTAATGTTAGATGTTCCCCCCCTACCGGAGCGGGTAACGGAAGAGGGCAAAGACAGGATTCAGGGCTTTGACCCTGCTGGCATCTTGCCTCCTTGAGCAGGTTGCTCTCCTGACCTTCCTCTTGGTTATCGTTTTTGATAAGGCTGGTAGGAGCGTTGGTACGGTTGTTGCGTACCTGCCTGTCGGCCCTGATACCACAGAGGGGCTTGAACCCTCTGTGTAGAATAGCGGCATTGAAAAGGTCGGAAAGATTTACGATTTTCTTTAGGTCTTTCCAGGCCAACAGCTCGCAACATTTTCATTTCCACATTTATCCTGGCCTTCTCCTCATCTGCGTGAGTCCCGAAAAGGGTTTACCTTTAAAACAGGAGATTCAGGATGTGCTGCTGTGATTCAGGCTTAAGCGTTGTCAGGTGCAGCCATGAGTGCCTCCTAAGTGCCACGCTGTGGCAATACCCATCTGCAGCTAGAAGGGATGTGTCCACTGCTGCGCCTATTACCTGATTAGAGACCATAAGATCTTCTGTTAAAATCTCAATGAAGTTCTCTCTCTTGTCTCTAAAGAGGTAGTCCACAAACTGTTGGAGTGATTCCCACAGTGCCCGGTCATATCTACCAAGTAAGGTGTGACACTAGCAGCTTTCATGGAAGTCATTGCTGTGTTGCACACCTTCCTTCCCACTGAGTCTATATTTCTGCTCTCTTTATCTGGTGGAACTGTAGAGGTTGGAGCTGTGGTATGTTGCTTTTTCGCTGCCACCACAATAACCAAGTCCGGAGCTGGGTCCGTCCGTAGATATGTGGGGTCCTGCTCTGGAGGCCGGTACTTCTTTTGTAGCCTGGATGGAGTTGACATAATTTGAAGAGGGTGTTAGAAAAAGTTCCATAGCTGGTTCTAAGAGGCCCGGAACCAGAGGAAGCAAGGGACGAGAAGCTTGTCTCTACTGAAGAGTCTCAAATAACACCTAAGTGGATGGTGTCAGGATAGACATTGGAATGTTTCATTTAGACGCACCCCGGAACCGGAACCTCTTAGAAAGTGGAAATGTCATCAATTGGTGAAATTCTCGGGGGAAGAGAATCCGATAGCGTAGGAGACTATCTTTCTGAACTCGCAGAGGACTGTCCCTGGTATATCTGGAATGAGACCTTTCACCATGATGTCGACGATGGGAACAAGTAGAGGAGTGTCTATGGCTGTGAGAAAGAAGCCTCGTGTGAGACCTAGACCTTGGTCTTTGTGGTGGTGGAGGGGGAGGCGGTGGAGGAGGAGGCGGAGGAGGCGGAGGAGGCGGAGGTGGTCTCCAAAGTCTTGGTTCCACATCAGGCAGATGAGGTGGCGACTGCACAGGAAGAGTAGGAGAAGAAATGTTCTGAGATGGAGAGTAGGTTTGGTAGTACTCCGAATCTGATGTGTAAATTAGCCTCCTATTTTTTCACGCCTTCTGAAGCCTTGAAGAAGCTGTTCCTGAAAAAGATCCAGCTCTCCCCCTCGACATCCATCTACTCATCGACAGCTGCCTTCGACGTCGCCTCGAAAGAGAACCTCGTCTCGAAATCGATCGACGACTTCTTGGCGTCGACCGTGTCGGTGATATACAGTGGTGTCTCGACATCGATCTACAGTGTTGTCTCGACGTCGATCGACGGTGGTGTGTCGACGTCAAGCTGTGTGATAAGGTTCTCGATGGCGACCTGAGAGGTGTTACTGTCTGCGGTGGGCTTCTGGACGCCGACCAAGGCATTCTCGTCATCGGTTTCGTAATCTAGGATCTTCTTCTCGACATCAACGTCGATATTTTGACCCAATATGTGCGTGATTCAGGTGGAATCACAGCGCAACAATGTAGATGAGTCACATCGGCTGCGGCATCAATTGCAAGGCTCTTGGCGGCCGGTGGAGGAGCAAGGCTCTTCATTAATCATTTGACTCATGCTTCTACTATTCAAAATTGATGCAGTCTCTCATCCTTGACTAGAATCCAACCTCCGGTGGATCCTTCAATCAACGCACTCATCAGGCTTTTGATTGTTATCTCAACTGGCTGTCCCCCCCTTGTCCTGAAGAAGACCCACTGTGACTCCACCTGAATCACACACTTATTAGGTTGAATCGTTGACATGCCTACACAATCATTTCCTTACTCTCTCCTCTCCAAGTGAAAAGCAGAACCTTGCACGGATTTGGAGATTCAAGTGTATAGGGATCGATGTCTATTGAATGAACATTTTAGATACGTTTTGTACAGCACTTTAAATATCTACTCACCCAAAGCACTTTGTCACTTCTAGGTCACCTTATCACAGATTAGCCTATTTTGTGTTGTTTTTTAAATATTTTGTTTCCTGTGACAGCCCGACTGCGTTATCACCAAAGTATATTGTAAGTAAAATGAATTAATTTGCTAATACAATTCCACTTGATTACATCAATTTAGGTGTGTTCCTTTTCGTTTCTTGTATATATGTTTATAACAAAGTTAAAGTAATTATTCTCTTCCCGACAGAACCTACCTTACCTTAGATTTCAGATACCCAGGTTCTGAGGGTCACTGGGTAACCCCATTATACTTGATGTTCAAGTGTTTTCTGAGCTTTAGTTATTCCTTGTTCCTGAGTTGCTGCTGTTTTCCTTGTTCCTGAATTAGCACTGCCTGCAGTGCTACCTTGACTCCTGAGCCTCGGCATCCCTTGGTCCTGAACTAGCACTGCCCACAGTGCTACCTTGACTCTTGAGCTTTTGCTCAATTCTAGTTCCTGCTCCAGCACTACCTTCAGTGCTACTTTCTTGATTGCTGAACTAGCCCTATTCTAGTATACCCTTGTAGGCTTCCATTCTGTATATCCTTTTCCAGTCCCTGCCTTTCATCCCATTTCCTTGGTTCCAGTTCCTAGTTTGCTGTCTTTCTATTCTGCTGTCTTGCTTCTATTACCTTGTATGTTTGTTACTTGCTTTCTGTCAAGTGTGCCCTGTGATTTCTTCTTTTCCTGTTAAGCAGTCCTCCTTGATAGTTTCTTGTCGATTGTGCTTGTATTTAGTTCTACCCCCTTGCTGTTACTGCCTTGCGTGTTCCTATTAGATCGCTAGGATCCGTGGGCACAGCTGACAAACTAGGTGGTGTTTCTTGCTCACTGTGAGCATTGTCTTTGGGTTACATTTATAACATCACCACAGGTATCAGCACCACTGACCCTGACCTTGCATGCATATCCTGTATGTGGGTATTTGCAGCCAGTATCTGTAACAGCAATTATGGATGAGGAACTTACTGAGCTTCAGTCTTACCGTGTGGCACTCCTGAGTGCTCTTCCCCACATTCCCTTTATTGTTAATGTTGTGGTGTGTGTGTATATATATATATATATGTATATATGTCTGCACGTCCATCCTAGGTGTAGTTATTCTGAATGCTAAATTGCCTCTTGAGTGCCCTCTGAGTCTTAGCCAACTTGTTCACTTGTATAGGTTTCCCCTGTGGATCCCTTTTCTCCTCTGACTTCCTGTGTGACCCTGGGCAGCGCTGTACTCCTCTTGCTGTGTATGCTTTTTACCCAGTTCCCAGTCCTTGTCCAAGTGCCTGACTGTGTTCCTGACATAGTCCCGGACAGTCCCTGACAGTACATTGTCAGGGATGTTCCAAGGACTGCTGAGTTTGGAATTAACATGGGGGTGAACAACTGTCTTGATACCTCTTGACAAAAGACATCAATGATTGCCTGTCAACTGTTTGAATTATGTTTTGCAATGAAAAGCGTCTTTAAAGTCTAAGGCACAGGTCTTCAAACTGTGGGGCGCGCCCCCCTGGGGGGGCATGGATGGATTCCCAGGGGGGCACAAAGGCCTCTGCAAGCACATGTAAATGAAGACGCCTGGAAGTGCAGCAATGTTTATTTGCTGCATTTCCAGGCTGTCTTCATTTACTCTGAAGCCCTCAGAGTGCCGTGGGGCTAGAGGTCAGTAGTGGGTGTCCTGCTGGGGGCTCAGTTGGGCAGTGTCTGGAGTCTTATTAAGACTCCAGCACGCCAGAGTTTTTCACAGGTCTTTAAAGACCATTTGCATACCTTTGGAAACTGGTTATGGAGGCTTAGTTTTTTCTTTTTCCAGTACCCCCTGGGCCCCGACTCTGCCTATTCCTATTCCTTACATTTGTATTTCAAATTTACTGCTGTAGTGTGAAAATGCATTTCATGAAAAGGAATATAAAAGAGGGTTGCCAATAGAAAAAATGCAAGCCATGTATGTTTAAAGAACCTGCAAAGACCTTGCTTTGACACTAAATAGGGTCTTAAATAAAAAAGTATGTATTCCTTTGTAATTTTTTTAGTTTAACTGTGTGAGAAGTTGGCCTGATGTATGATGTCACTAGTTCTAGTGTACACCTTATATCAGTCCAAATACCCTTATGGTGATTGGTTGTAAAGTCAACCTTATAGACCAGCTATCCTAGTGGTAGCATGGACAAGAGCAGTCTTAGGCTAAACTCTGAATGGCATGTGAAGCCAGCTGTGATACCATATATAATCCCTTGAATACCAAATGAAAGGACACCACAACAGATATATATATAAAATAAAGTTTATTTATTCTAGTCAAACCCTCAGCACTCTTTATGAGATTAGAGGTAAGTACAACACAGTCTTATTTAAGCATACATTAAGTCACACAGGTAAGTAATACAGTTAGGCCCTAGGGGCCACGCAAACCATATACTAAGTAAGTGGTATAAGAACCACTGTCACGGAAATAGAATAGGCCTAGGCCTAGGGAATCGCTGGGGCTACACTACACTAGCGTTAGTTAGGAAGTGGGAGGCCCACGGGATTCGTGTGCAGAGTGGAAACACTCACGCGTAATGCGTAAAAGTCAATAGCAATAGTACAGTTTAGAAAACGGTAGATTTAGGACACTTCCGGAGTAGCTAGGAAGTTGAGACTTGAAAACTAGACACTAGGATAGTCACTATCCTGATGAGCACCGGAGTACCCAAGTTACCTAGCCCACAGGCTGCGGGTGCATAGGGGTGAAGATGCGTCGTTTTCGTCGTCGACTCCTATGGATGCCTGAAGAAAGATGCTGACAGGCAGTCAGTGAAGAGTGTCCGGTGGATCCCAAGGCTGGGATCAAGAAGAGAAGAAACCTGCAAGCAGAAGGGACAGAGTCAAGGTCACTAGCCAGTGACCACGTGGAACCAGGAAGGAACCAGGCGATGTCGTGAAGATTGCAGGTGAAGGTGAAGCTTGTCGCTGCAGCCAGGAGGACCAGGAAGCGTCGAGGATGACCAGGACCAGGAGGCGAGCTGTCCCACGAAGGCTCTTGCTGTCGGCGGCGTCGAAGTTGGACTAGGACTCACCAAGCCTTGGCAAGCGGAACCCACGAAGAACGAAGGACTTGCTTCTGGTGCAGACCAGGAAGGTCTGGGGTGCTTCTTCTTTGCAGAGAAGCAGGAGCCAGTCTGGAGGAGCCAAACCAGCGCAGAAGATTTCAGGGTGCGTCGTCACAAAGGCCACTAGCCAGCGGGCAAGCAACCGGACAGACGCGGCAAGCAGGAAAATGCTGAAGGGCCCCACGCAGGACTCGTGGAGTGTGGGGGGCTGATCTTCGGTGCAGATGGTGCTTGGGGTTGGGGCTTCTCAATCCCCGGTGCACAACTTCGAGGGTACCTCAGAAGCTGCGCTTTAAGTTACTAGCCACTTTTTCCAGGTAGCCGGTCCCACGTCGCTCGTCGCCTCCACGGATCTCAGCTCTGCTGTAGATGTGGATCAGGGTCGGAGAAGTCTGGAAGTCAAGGCTCTGGTCAGGCTCTGCAGTCGGTTCCTCGTAGAACGTGGGCAAAGCAAAGGGTAGTCTCTTGATGGTGCCTGTTTGCACAGGGTAGCCACTCCTTGGCTACAAGGGAGATTCTTCAGTCTTGTTCTTTCGTCGAATGTCGAAGGTCCAGAGTTTCTGTTCAGTTTTGCAGGTTCAGGATAATCTAAAGTCTTGAGGCCCAACTCCCACTCTTATACTAATCTGGGGGGCTGGGATACCTGCTAGGTCACGCCTTATGGGTGGGACCTGGGAGAGGGTGGTTACACCCACTTCCCTTTGTCCAGTTTCGCGCCAGAGCTGGGGCTGGAGTGCCCCAGCGCCGGTTTGAACTGGACTATGCAAGGAACACCTTGTGTGCCCCAGGCATGTCTCATTCCTTTCAGCCCACCCTGCCCCAATACACTAAAGGCTGTCTGGGGAGGTGCTAGCACCTCCCCAAGCAGGAAACCTATTGTCCAGGCCTCCCTGGCTGGGATCACTCCCAGCTGCAGGAGGTCAGACTTGTGTCGTGGCAGCAGCATCCATTTTGTGATGCTGAGGCTTTGGTCAGAGGCTAACAGTTGAAGTATGATTTTAACATGTCTTTCCCTCTAGAAGGGGGGAATAATATTCTCATGTCCAGAAATGGCATGGGGGTATTATTCCACAGTGTTAGACACCTTACACGACATGTTTCGATAAAGCCAAACCATAGTTACCATAACCGTCTAAGATTATAAGGCACTTTAAGAGTATATGGTAGGCTATATCATAGAACAGCTATAAGGACAAGGTTCCGAAAGCTGCAGACAGGCTCAGCTCATGCTAGAGCACCATCTCACATTTTACCAAGCACTCTGCCTCCAGGATTGTTAAGGCCTGCCATAGGAGTGACTGATAGGTACACATGTGTCTATATGTAAGTTAGGTATAGGAATACTACACCTAAGCAAGGGGTGATTACACGACCTTGCCCCAGCTGAGTGATCAGCCAGTTGTGTCAAAATGGAAGGCCAGGCCAGGGGTGGCATAATACATGCTGCAGCCCCTGGTAGGCCTAGGGTACACCTATGCCCTGGGTACCTAGGGTACACTGTACAGGGGCCAATAAGGTGATCCTATCCAAATGGGTTATGCACCTAAAGTACATAGTATTAATTTAGAGAGAGAACAGCAGGGCTGTGGGTCTGATTAGCAGGCCCACAGCCACATCTAAGTCGAAAACCAGTAAAGCAAAAGCAAAAAGTGGGGGTGAACATAGAAAGCAGACCCTACTCTCCTACACAACCCCCCCCCCAATCTTAGGGACATTAAACTAACCTTGACCAGTTGAGTCTTCATGTTCTAAGTGGAAATATCTGGAGAGTCCATCTGCATTGGCATGGTCAGTCCCAGGTCTATGTTCCACTGTGAAGTCCATCCCCTGTAGGGAAATGGACCACCTAAGAAGTTTGGGATTTTCACCCTTCATCTGATTTAGCCACAAGAGGGGCTTATGGTCTGTCTGAATCTTGAAGTGAGTGCCAAACAAGTATGGCCTCAGCTTCTTCAGGGCCCAAACCACAGCAAAGGCCTCCCTCTCAATAGCTGACCAACGTTTCTCTCTAGGGGTCAGCCTTCTACTTATAAAAGCAATGGGCTGGTCTTGACCATCTACATTCAGTTGTGAAAGAACAGCTCCCACACCTAACTCAGAAGCATCTGTCTGGACAATGAACTCTTTGGAGTAGTCTGGACTTTTCAGAATAGTTGCACTGCACATGGCCTGCTTCAGGTCATCAAATGCTTTTTGACAGCTTACTGTCCACTGAACTTTCTTTGGCATCTTCTTGGAGGTCAAGTCATTAAGTGGTGTCACTATGGACCCATAGTTCTTAACAAACTTTCTGTAGTACCCAGTCAGGCCCAAGAAAGCTCTGACCTGAGTCTGGGTAGTTGGAGGAGCCCAGTCCTTTATGGTCTGGATCGTGCTCTCCAGTGGTTGAACCTGACCCCCACCAACTAGGTGGCCCAGGTATACAACCTTGCTCTGCCCTATCTGGCACTTAGTGGCCTTGATAGTGAGGCCTGCCTTTTGCAGGGCCTCTAAAACATTCCTCAGGTGGACCAGGTGATCCTCCCAGGTGGAGCTAAAGACAGCAATATCATCAAGATAAGCTGCACAATAATCATCCAACCCAGTAAGGACTTGATTCACCAACCTTTGGAAAGTGGCAGGTGCATTCTTCAAACCAAAGGGCATTACCACAAATTGATAATGTCCTCCTGGGGTCGAGAAAGCAGTTTTGGCCTTTGCACTCTCAGCTAGTCTGATTTGCCAGTAGCCTGCTGTTAGGTCAAATGTGCTCAAAAACTTAGCAGCTGCCAGTCTGTCAATGAGCTCATCTGCCCTAGGTATTGGGTGGGCATCTGTCCTAGTGACAGCATTGAGACCTCTGTAATCCACGCAAAACCTCATCTCTCTCTTACCATCTTGGGTGTGAGGTTTTGGCACAAGAACTACAGGACTAGCCCAAGGGCTCTCTGAAGGTTCAATGACTCCCAGCTCCAACATCTTTTGTACCTCAACTTTTATGCAGTCCCTGACATGGTCAAGTTGCCTGTAGATTTTACTCTTCACAGGCAGACTGTCACCAGTGTCCACCTCATGGGTGCACCAGTTTGTCTGACTTGGGGTCAGAGAGAACATATGTCTGTAGGATTGCAGAACTTGTCTGCAGTCCTGTTGCTGATGGACAGTGAGGCTGTCAGAAAAGACCACACCATCAACTGAGCCATCATCAGGGTTCTGAGTCAACAGGTCCGGGAGAGGGTCACTCTCTTGCTCCTGCCCCTCATCTGTAGCCATGAGTAGCCCCATGTCTGCCCTGTCAACATATGCCTTCAATCTGTTGACATGAAGCACCCTGTGGGGGCTTCTGGGAGTCCCAAGGTCCACCAAGTAGGTGACTTCTCCCTTTTTCTCAACAATAGTGTGGGGTCCAGACCATTTGTCTTGGAGTGCTGCTGGGGCCACTGGCTCCAACACCCACACTTTCTGCCCTGGCTGGTAAACAGTCAGTACAGCCTTTTGGTCATGCCAAGCTTTTTGGAGTTCTTGGCTTGCCTCAAGGTTTTTAGAAGCCTTCTTCATATGCTCTGCCATCCTGGAGCGGAGACCAAGTACATAATCCACTATGTCTAGTTTGGGTTGTCTGAGAGGTCTCTCCCATCCTTCCTTCACCAAACACAGGGGTCCTCTTACAGGATGCCCAAACAAAAGCTCAAAAGGGCTGTAGCCAACCCCCTTTTGTGGGACCTCTCTGTAAGCAAACAGAAGGCAGGGTAAAAGGATGTCCCATCTTCGCCTAAGCTTGTCTGGTAATCCTTTTATCATTCCCTTTAGGGTCTTGTTGAATCTCTCAACAAGCCCATTGCACTGTGGGTGATAGGGTGTGGTGAACTTATAGTTAACACCACACTCCTTCCACATTGCAGTCAAGTATCCTGACATAAAGTTAGTACCTCTGTCAGAAATGACCTCCTTTGGAAAGCCCACTCTGGGGAATACTCCAAGCAGGGCCCTTGCCACAACAGGAGCTGTTGTGGTCCTCAGGGGAATTGCTTCTGGGTACCTGGTGGCATGGTCCACTATCACCAGTATGAATCTGTGCCCAGATGCTGTTTGTGGGTCCATTGGTCCTACAATATCTATGCCCACTCTTTCAAAGGGGACCCCCACCACAGGTAGTGGTATGAGGGGGGCCTTTGTGGTGCCACCTGATTTGCCACTGGCTTGGCAGGTGACACAGGAGCGACAAAACTCCTTAGTATCTTCTGACATATGGGGCCAGTGAAAGTGAGGGACAAGCCTGTCCCAAGTCTTGTTCTGGCCTAAATGTCCTGCAAGGGGAATATCATGGGCCAAGGTTAGAAGGAAGCCTCTGAACTTCAGTGGTATGACCAACCTCCTGGATGCACCAGGCTTGGGGTCTCTAGCCTCTGAATACAGTAGCCCTTCATCCCAATACACTCTATGGGTACCTTGAGCATTCCCTGCAGCCTCAGCAGCAGCCAGCTGTCTGAGGGGTTCAAGAGAGGGGCAGTCTAATTGAGCCTGCCTCAGATCTGCCCTTGAAGGTCCCCCTGTCCCAAGAAACTCAACCTGATCAGGTTCAAGTTCTTCTAGGACAGTTCCTTCAGGGCTCTCAGAATCATCCTCCTGGGAGGGCTGATCCACCACCTGAGGCAGGGGGGAAGGCACAGCCTTAACCCTACTGCTCTTTCTCTTGGGTTGTGACTGGTCCATGGTTTCAGGATCCAGCACTTGTTCAGTGGTGCACTTTTTGGCCTGTGACCTGGTCACAGCAAGGACATGTGCATCTATCCCCAGCATTTCTGCATGGGTCCTATACTCCACTTCAGACCAAACTGAAGTTTCAAGATCATTGCCCAGTAAACACTCTACAGGAAGGTCTGAACTAACAACAACTTTCTTGAGGCCAGTTACCCCTCCCCAGGAGAAGTTAACAATAGCCACACTATGGGAGGTAGTGGCATTGCTAGCGTTGGTCACTAGGTAATTCTCACCTAGTATGATCTGTCCAGGGTCCACAAAAGCAGGTGTCACCATTGTGACACTAGCTCCAGTGTCCCTGTAGGCCTGAGCCATTCTTTGGTTGATAAAAAGTGTCTGTCTGTACTTGCCCAGGTTACTGGGGCCTACAGTAGAGGACAAAGCTAAGTCCCCATCACAGATCAGAACAGCCTGAGTAGGTACTCTGACTAGGCCAGAATCCTCCTCAGTTCCCAGGGTTAACCCTACTACACCCTTTTGCTGGGAACCACCACTTACAGCTGAACTAGGGGGTACAGTTGCCTTAGGGGCAATGGTGGCTGGGGGCTTATCCTTTTTGGTGCACTCACTAAACCAATGTGAGTTGGACTTACAATAGTTGCACCATGGTTTCTTTTGGCCATCTTTCTTTTTATCCTTTTTGGGACCACCCTCCCCCTGAGCCTTTTGGGGGCCTGGTGAAGACTTCTGGTCTTTTTGTTTCTGCTCATTACCCTTCTGGTCTGCCTTTTTCTGATCACCGCCCTGGTTCTGGTTTTTCTGCTTAACTCTAGTCCTGACCCATCTATCTGCCTTCTTTCCCAATTCTTGGGGAGAAGTCAGATCAGAATCAATCAGGTGTTGATGCAATAGCTGGTTTTGACAGTTGTTAAGTATTTGCTCTCTCATGATCAAATTATACAATCCTGTATAGTCCTTAACCTTACTTCTCATTAGCCAGCCTTCCAGAGCCTTAGTGGCACAATCTACAAAGTCAGTCCAGTCCTGAGTCTGTGTCTTCTGGGTATCCCTGAACAACAACCTGTATTGTTCAGTGGTTAGGCCAAACCCATCAATCAGAGCACTCTTCAGGACAGTGTAATTATCTGCATCCTCATCACTAACTGTGAGGAGCTTGTCTCTGCCTTTCTCAGAGAAGGAGAGCCACAAGATAGCTGCCCACTGACTTTGGGGTACCTGCTGTACTTTGCAAGCTCTCTCCAAAGCAGTTATCCATTTGTGGATGTCATCCCCACACTTGTAGGGAGGGACAATCTTGCTCAGGTTTCTATTATCATAGTGCCTGTCTCTATCCTTAGGGATATTGCTGCCACCAGTGGGTTCTGACCCACTCAACTTTTGTTCTCTAGCCAGAGCAAGCTTCTCTTTGGCAAGGGCAAGTTCTTCCCTCTGAATCCTCAGATTAGCTTCCCTCATTCTGGCTTCATGCTCCTTTCTCTCAGGGGAAGTCATTCCCCTGTGAGAGGAAGCATTAGAGATGTTAGAGACATGGGAGTGGATGGATTCCCTTGAAGGGGATCTGTCCCTCCTGCTTCTCTGTGTAAGCCTACTTGGGGGTCTGTAAGGGGGGACCCCATGCAAACTCCCATGTAAGCTTAGGTTAGCCTGGCTAAGTCTTCCTACTTGGCCCTGGCTGTCTACCTCTTCATCTGAAGTCTCCTCTGACTCCTCTGTGGTGGGTAGACCCTCCTCTGTACCTAGGGTACCTGCCTGAGATGCCCTAATAATGTCATACTCCTCTAGGAGTTGTCTTAACTGAAGGAGGGTAGGGTTTGCACCCTGTTTTATTCCTCTGGAGGTACACAAGTGTCTCATCTCCTGGAATGTTAAGGTATCATATCTAGAGGGGGTCTTTTGCAGACCTGATCCTCCTGAGGGAGCATCTACTTGATCTCCTCTCAGAGACATGATCTAGTGAGGGTGTGGTGTGTGCACCTACCTACACTAGTTGTATCTACTAAACCTCTCTAGTAGTTGTAGTCAGGGTGTGTTACTCCCTTCAATCTACAACTACAAAGTCCAGTAGGACTTAAGTATTATAATCTATGTTATATGTACCTAGACAATATCTGTGTGATCTTTCAATTTAGTATCTCAAGATTACAATGGTATTACAACAGCAAGCTCAGATCCCAACCGCTGCTCACCAATGTGAGAAGTTGGCCTGATGTATGATGTCACTAGTTCTAGTGTACACCTTATATCAGTCCAAATACCCTTATGGTGATTGGTTGTAAAGTCAACCTTATAGACCAGCTATCCTAGTGGTAGCATGGACAAGAGCAGTCTTAGGCTAAACTCTGAATGGCATGTGAAGCCAGCTGTGATACCATATATAATCCCTTGAATACCAAATGAAAGGACACCACAACAGATATATATATAAAATAAAGTGTATTTATTCTAGTCAAACCCTCAGCACTCTTTATGAGATTAGAGGTAAGTACAACACAGTCTTATTTAAGCATACATTAAGTCACACAGGTAAGTAATACAGTTAGGCCCTAGGGGCCACGCAAACCATATACTAAGTAAGTGGTATAAGAACCACTGTCACGGAAATAGAATAGGCCTAGGCCTAGGGAATCGCTGGGGCTACACTACACTAGCGTTAGTTAGGAAGTGGGAGGCCCACGGGATTCGTGTGCAGAGTGGAAACACTCACGCGTAATGCGTAAAAGTCAATAGCAATAGTACAGTTTAGAAAACGGTAGATTTAGGACACTTCCGGAGTAGCTAGGAAGTTGAGACTTGAAAACTAGACACTAGGATAGTCACTATCCTGATGAGCACCGGAGTACCCAAGTTACCTAGCCCACAGGCTGCGGGTGCATAGGGGTGAAGATGCGTCGTTTTCGTCGTCGACTCCTATGGATGCCTGAAGAAAGATGCTGACAGGCAGTCAGTGAAGAGTGTCCGGTGGATCCAAAGGCTGGGATCAAGAAGAGAAGAAACCTGCAAGCAGAAGGGACAGAGTCAAGGTCACTAGCCAGTGACCACGTGGAACCAGGAAGGAACCAGGCGATGTCGTGAAGATTGCAGGTGAAGGTGAAGCTTGTCGCTGCAGCCAGGAGGACCAGGAAGCGTCGAGGACGACCAGGACCAGGAGGCGAGCTGTCCCACAAAGGCTCTTGCTGTCGGCGGCGTCGAAGTTGGACTAGGACTCACCAAGCCTTGGCAAGCGGAACCCACGAAGAACGAAGGACTTGCTTCTGGTGCAGACCAGGAAGGTCTGGGGTGCTTCTTCTTTGCAGAGAAGCGGGAGCCAGTCTGGAGGAGCCAAACCAGCGCAGAAGATTTCAGGGTGCGTCGTCACAAAGGCCACTAGCCAGCGGGCAAGCAACCGGACAGAAGCGGCAAGCAGGAAAATGCTGAAGGGCCCCACGCAGGACTCGTGGAGTGTGGGGGGCTGATCTTCGGTGCAGATGGTGCTTGGGGTTGGGGCTTCTCAATCCCCGGTGCACAACTTCGAGGGTACCTCAGAAGCTGCGCTTTAAGTTACTAGCCACTTTTTCCAGGTAGCCGGTCCCACGTCGCTCGTCGCCTCCACGGATCTCAGCTCTGCTGTAGCTGTGGATCAGGGTCGGAGAAGTCTGGAAGTCAAGCCTCTGGTCAGGCTCTGCAGTCGGTTCCTCGTAGAACGTGGGCAAAGCAAAGGGTAGTCTCTTGATGGTGCCTGTTTGCACAGGGTAGCCACTCCTTGGCTACAAGGGAGATTCTTCAGTCTTCTTCTTTCGTCGAATGTCGAAGGTCCAGAGTTTCTGTTCAGTTTTGCAGGTTCAGGATAATCTAAAGTCTTGAGGCCCAACTCCCACTCTTATACTAATCTGGGGGGCTGGGATACCTGCTAGGTCACGCCTTATGGGTGGGACCTGGGAGGAGGTGGCTACACCCACTTCCCTTTGTCCAGTTTCGCGCCAGAGCTGGGGCTGGAGTGCCCCAGCGCCGGTTTGAACTGGACTATGCAAGGAACACCTTGTGTGCCCCAGGCATGTCTCATTCCTTTCAGCCCACCCTGCCCCAATACACTAAAGGCTGTCTGGGGAGGTGCTAGCACCTCCCCAAGCAGGAAACCTATTGTCCAGGCCTCCCTGGCTGGGATCACTCCCAGCTGCAGGAGGTCAGACTTGTGTCGTGGCAGCAGCATCCATTTTGTGATGCTGAGGCTTTGGTCAGAGGCTAACAGTTGAAGTATGATTTTAACATGTCTTTCCCTCTAGAAGGGGGGAATAATATTCTCATGTCCAGAAATGGCATGGGGGTATTATTCCACAGTGTTAGACACCTTACACGACATGTTTCGATAAAGCCAAACCATAGTTACCATAACCGTCTAAGATTATAAGGCACTTTAAGAGTATATGGTAGGCTATATCATAGAACAGCTATAAGGACAAGGTTCCGAAAGCTGCAGACAGGCTCAGCTCATGCTAGAGCACCATCTCACATGTTACCAAGCACTCTGCCTCCAGGATTGTTAAGGCCTGCCATAGGAGTGACTGATAGGTACACATGTGTCTATATGTAAGTTAGGTATAGGAATACTACACCTAAGCAAGGGGTGATTACACGACCTTGCCCCAGCTGAGTGATCAGCCAGTTGTGTCAAAATGGAAGGCCAGGGGTGGCATAATACATGCTGCAGCCCCTGGTAGGCCTAGGGTACACCTATGCCCTGGGTACCTAGGGTACACTGTACAGGGGCCAATAAGGTGATCCTATCCAAATGGGTTATGCACCTAAAGTACATAGTATTAATTTAGAGAGAGAACAGCAGGGCTGTGGGTCTGATTAGCAGGCCCACAGCCACATCTAAGTCGAAAACCAGTAAAGCAAAAGCAAAAAGTGGGGGTGAACATAGAAAGCAGACCCTACTCTCCTACAAACTGTCTGTCTGTTCCTTTTATTTTCAGTCATGAAACATTCAGGCAGCCCTAGAACACATTTTTTGCTTTTCGAAGTACGCACAGATAAGTGCTGAAAATAGGGCTTTAGGTGACTGTTTATTTTTGTACCGTCTGCAACATCAAAATAATGAGCTGGCAATCCTAATCATAAAACTGGAAGTTTGTTGCAGGATCAGCACATTATTTATTTCCTTCACCCTCGATTCCCTGATTAATTCCATAGTAGCAATAGTTTAACTTATATCTGAAACCCTGCACCCCGTCAATAACATGCTGATTAACTTCAAGTGTCTGGGAATTCACCCGCATTGAGACAACTCACTCCTCATTCTCACCCTTCACTTACACGCTCACCCTGCACTCTCAGCGCATAGTTATGGTTTTCCCACATTTGCCACATAATCCATCGTCTGCTGCATAATTTGCAGATTAAAAAATGCAGCAACACCTCACAGTGGAAGGCCCTTTCTAAAAGTTGACTGGTCCCATTTCTGTTGCTTATTGCTATATGTGGGTGTTAATGTGGTACTTATGAGGGGCAATAAAGGCCAGGACAATGTTAAGTGTAAAAATAGCAAAATAGTGCAGTAATGCTTTCACAAAATATGCAGCATAATTCGCCTTTGCTTGCTGCAGAATTTAGTCAACCATGCTGCATAATTTGGCCTTCTCCTGCCGCATAATTCCAGTGGCCCTATTTATAATGCTATGAGGTCCCAGCCTGTGGCATAGAGCACTGTGAATATGTAAGTCATTATTTTAAAACAGTATTTACATACTCTAAGCTAGGCTGCTGCAACATGATGCAGTGATTGAGATAAATACAAGTTCGTACAAAACATACTTTTTAGTAATAAGTAATCAAACTGTATCTAATGCAGACATTTTTGTAAGTGTCTCCACTATTCCAGATCCCAGCTGATAATTCCTTTACATTACTTCTTAAAAAGAATAGATCTTTACCACCATAAAGCTTTAAGCAAAGCCACTGGACTTATTCAGCAGAAGAGGACAACATTATGCGGCAGGTTTGACTAAATTATGCAGCAAGTAAAGGTAAATTATGCGGCACAATGCGCCACATTTTGTGGTTAGCATGACTTCATTATTTTATCATTTTAGCTCACGGTAACGCTGTCAGGGGAAATATTTCACCTCATTAGTACCAATGTAGCACCCAAATACAGCAGTAAGCAACTACAAGATTACCAGTCAATCTTTGCAAAGGGCCTTCCACTGCTCCGGAACACTTTGTCACGCTTTAAGTAACTTTTGTTCCGTTTGAGCTAGAATCAAGTTTTTGTTGTTGAAATCTGCAGATTATGTAGCAAATGCAGTACACTGATAATTATGTGGAAAACGCTGCTGCTGCTGCAGAAACTCATAATTCCATGGTTTCTTTTTTAACTTTCTGCACTACCACCCACACTTCGATTTCAGGCAGAGGCATCTCAAAGTCAGTATTAACCATTCAGGGGCAGTTTTTTTGTGAAACCTGAGACCATGGGGTGGCAGGTAGGAGGCCAGCAGGGTTGCATTCAGATGCAGAGCCCTAATCCTCTCGATCCTTGGAGCCTCACAGTAATGGTCTAGGAGACAGAGGAAAGGAGCGAGATTCATAGATATTGTCAAAGAGAAGGCCCAGAATAGGGAGCACTGTATGCGGACTCATTTTTATGTTTACAAATGGCCAGAGACCGCTTCTTCAGAGAGATACCCCAAAGAAGGGGACAATATAAGTGTTTTTGTTTTTTTAAAAGGGACATTCATTAGTGAAGCTGGTACTGCTGCCAAGTGTGTAAGTGGCCACTGCTGGTTATCATAAAGAAGCAGATGCATTAGGACTGTGGCCCAGGGATTTCGGTGGCCCACTGCATCACAATTATGACTGTCTACCTTTAAAAAAAGAGGCATCAGAGCTTATTGGCCTTTCAAGCATTAGGACAGAGGTGATGATCCATCATGGAGGGGAAGAGGTAAAAAAGGCAAAGGAGATAGCCTGCTACTCACAACTGAAGTTATCATTAATGCAGCAGGTATAGTTGCATTGGGGTCAGAGTGTGAGGGGCTCACAACACCCCAATTATGGGGAGCAGTTTGTTTGGGATATATGTTTTGTTTGATGCATTTGCTGTTTTATAAGTCTCATATTTGGTGCAGTTCATAAGCTATAGAAAAAGTATTCCTGAAATCATGTCATAAGCCCCGCTCCCTGCACGCAGCCATGTCCCTCCCGCTCCCCTAATCCTTGTCATAAAGTTTTGGAGGGGGGCCTGACCTCAAAACATTTTGCTATGGGGGGCTCAGAGTAAAAAAGCTTGAAGACCTCTGGTCTAAGGGGAAAAAAGAAAACAGCTGAAATACAGGTGACTGGATTCAGCACAGTAAATAGGACCATTCTGGCCTACATCCAGGTGGATGGTAACCCTGTGGAGAGCTGTGGATGAAAGCCTCTCAGTTTAGGTTTATTCATATTCTCAATTCCTAAAAAAAATAATTGTGGGGGAGGGCTAATTAGGATATAAGAGGACATCATATGCAGTAATGTAAAGTGACCGCACATGAAGTGGCATCACATCACTATAATATCTTTGTAAAAAGTCAGAATTTCCGCAAAAGCTGAGGTACAGTCTTTATTACATATAACATTGTACATATATGTAAACAATTTTTGTATTATCGAAACTAGACATATACATGTATCAACTTGTCTGTGAACGCAAACCTGGCAGTAAATCTTTTAAACATTAAGGGAAAACGTTTAAAGCACAATCCATGTATTTGTAAACCTTTGAAAAAATAAACACAAGAGGTGACAACGAATCACTGGAAAACAATGAGTTTCAGAATATATTGTTTATTGGGTGAGCCAGGTGGATTTGAGGCAATTTGAATAACGTCAGTTTTGAGTGCTGTGCTCCACTCAAATGATGTAGTGTGAGACTGGGTTGTGTGTGTCGTGCAGATGCTAGCAGTTGGAGGTGTGGGTCTGTGCAACTGAACACCAGTTCACTGAAGGGCGCCTACTTAAGAACATGTGTTACTTTCCTTTGCGTTAAGAAGAATAGACTCTGGGTCTTCCGACAGGCAGCTAATAATTATTTACTACCACTATTGAGTGGGGGAGGGACCGTAACCTACAAGAGGTGAGTGAAGCCAGTGGCGGCTCGCCGAAAGAGTGCTGTGCCTGGTGGGGTGGGGGAGGGGCGGGGTGGGGGGGGGGTAGTAAACTTACACATACGGCAGAACGAAGTTAAGTAAATAAATAAATAAAACAATTTACATTGTGTGTGCTCAATGCCAACCCGGTGATTCAGCGGGCACAATGTAAATTGTTTTATTATTTATTTATTTACTTAACTCCGTTCCGCCGTATATCGGAGTTTACTACCCAACCACCCTGCCCCTCCCCCGCCCCGCCTCACCGCCTCGCAGCACTGCCTCGGCGAGCCACCGCTGGGTGAAGCCTTGAGGAGTCTTGATGACTCTCCTCGCTCAACAATTGTAAACCATTGCACAGAGTACATAGAGTTTATGCCATGGTATTTGCCTTGTGAATTTGTTTTAACAAATGTACATAATCAAAACCAGGATGCAGGAAGTTGAACTGTGCAATAAGGGTCAATCGCACTCAAGAGATAGTGTGACTATTACGAGAGTTGTTCTGCTGTGTAAAGTAACTGATGTCTGCAGTCTGTGAGGCAGTAAACGTTTTTCTCGTGTCACATTTGCTGTACTGTTGTAATAAACTTGAATTTGACCTTTTCACTTTACTAATAAACGTGTGAAAGAGTGTTTATTAGTGCTACTGCTCTAAATTACATGTGTTATTGGGCACATTTATTTTCACTGGTGTGCCTAGTGTTTGTCAGCACAATGGAATAAGATAGTGCACTGAGCAAATCCGTGAGCGTCAGCGCCTTGCTTAAGGACATAAGATTGGATGGACAGTAATACAAACACAGTTACCAGATTATGCAATGAGATGACGCCCCTTTTGATACATACACATTTATTTGCTTATTTTCTATATGTAGGCTAGAGATCCACTCTGTAATGTGTTGCTTGCTTTTTGAGCTATACATCTATCTAAAGTGAAATAAGACTATAGCGAATGCCCAGCCTAACTTGTGCCTCCCATCCTTAAACGAGAGTCATTAAATGTGAGTTTCTTGTTACCACGCCCTCTATATTAAGTTTTCCTTTCATCATCTTAGAAATGCGTGTTACCTTCATATCTTCTCTCCCTAGCCTTGTGAACTCTACACAACGTCATTTTGTGACATACCAATTCTTTATTCTTCTATTATTTAAGATTGTAACTTGAGTTCTGCTTCTTCTACCTTAGAGGTTGATGTTCTCCTCAGTACTAACCAAGAGAACCATGTTAACTATAACCAGTAGAGTCTAAGAACCAGCATACCTTCATTCACATCAATGGACTGGATATCATCCATAGGTTATATATCAGATTACTCTTTGTAAAATATATAGTCTGACAGAACTAATGTGTACGAAATAATGTTTGCAAAAATATCATCCTTTTGAATGTAGATTTTCTATTATTAACTAGAAAGGGGCTATATATTTAGGACACAAAATATCTGTCAGTCAATATTTTGGTTGAGATGCTCTGAGACTACCACCAACAAATCTATAACACTAAAAGCACAGAACTCACAGACCATATTCACTGATGCCAGCCTTAACACCAAATAAATTTTCACCATTGTAAAAGATTTCATCCCACTTACAGCTAGCTCCAGCAACATCACCCCCAGTAAGGTCTCTCCAACAAGTTTTCAGAATTGTTCTGTAATACGATCACAGCCATATATGGCAACTTCGATCCTCAACCAAACTCTACAGAATTCATAGCAAGTTTCCCCTCTTGGCTGAAGAACAAGCCCTGAACGTGTGGCCCGCCATCACCACAGATGAGACAGCCATCACCATGATGCCTATCCACATAGTTCCCTGACAGACCCATGACCACACCAGGCCTTCAGCAAGGGACTCACCAACATCACCAAAACTCTCACTCACATCCTTAACACCTCTATGAGCTTTGCCACCTTCCGTGAAACCTGGAAAGAAGCCACTGTCATTGCCCTTCTCGAGAAAACATCAGTGGACCCAGCCAAACTCATCAACTACAGTCCAATCTCCCTCCTACCATACCCGGCCTCATGGACGCTCATCAACACGTGACCACATTGTCAACCACTAGCTCCTCAATGCCACATAGCCCAGATTCAACCCAACCATAGTATGGAAAGAGCACTCATCGCTGCAACAGGTGACATCCCCATGATCCTTGACAGAGAGAGGGTGGAACTCTAGACAGATTGTGACACAGTTTCACACTACATCCTCATCAGATGCCTACATGAGATTAGCACTCAAGGACCAGCCCTCTGCTGAATCTGATCCTTCTTGACAGAAAGAACAGACAGTTGCCTAACGTCGCACACCTCAGAAGCCCCAAAACTGATTTGCGGATTGCCTCATGGTTCACCCCTCAGCTCTAACTTCTTCAGTGTATACATAACCCCACTGGCCAACATCATCCACGCCCAGGACACCAGCATCCTTTTATGCTGCTACTCATACTGTCCCTCCCAGACTTGTTCTCCAAGCACGGGGAACAAGTTCACCACTTGCATGATCGAAGTAGCCACCTGGATGAAATTCATTTGTCTTAAGCTCAACACCGGAAAGATAGATGTAGGGCTCTTCACGCCACCTGGTGGCCCACTGACCTCGGACCAAAACCCATTCCCAGCAGCCACACCAGCAACCTCAGGATCGTCACTAACAAGAAACTGGGCATGACCCTGCAAGTCAACACTGTCACAACATCCTGCATCCTCACCCCGAGAATATTGAAGAAGACCTTTAAATGGATCCAGAGCAACACCATAAAAACCGTCATCCACGCCTTTGTCACCAGCAATCTAGACTATGGGAACTGTATATGGGCCAAAATCACAAAGCAACTCACCAGAAAACTACAACCCATCCAGAATGCGGCAGCCAGACTCATCCTCAACCATTCACTCAGGACACAAGTTACACCACACCTCGGAGAGGTTTACTGGCCTTTCAATATACAAACGCACTCAATTCAAACTCCGTGCCCACCCATAAAAAGCGCTGCACAACACAGGCCCATATTACCTGTACAGTCACATCTCCTTCCACTAAACATCCAGACACCTCTCCTCACCTGGGCTCCTACTCGCACACATTACTCGCATACAAAAAATTAGAGCCGGGGGTCTAGCTTTCTCTTACATCACTCTAAAATCTTGGAACAACCTCCTATTTCACATCAGATCCTCCTCTTCACTCCTTGAGTCCTACAATAAGCTGAACACCTGGCTCTTTGACTAACCCCATCCTGCACCCTATAAAGCGAGGCTATCACACTTGCTTAGCACCAGGATATCCTCACAGATGATAGTACGCTTAAAAATACACATAACATACCATAACCATACCCCCTTACATTAACCACAGTCAAATAATTAGCATATGGCCAAGATATATTCAACATTCCTATCACCTCTGCACCTAACCACCAAATCTTCAATTTTCTAACATTAGTCTAATGAGACATTGTAAATTCAATATTCTTAGCCCCAGCTCAGTGGGTTATTACATCTTACACTAGTATACAGCCATATCATATTTTCATAAATTCGACTGCTATTATGAAGAAGCATCTTATCTCCTCAGTTACAATGACCTGCCAAGAGAATCATCTCTATGTTCATTGACAGAGGATAAAAACTGATGCCGAACTGACAATTAATGCTGCTCTCATGTTTTCACACAGGCTGCTGATTTTGAAAGAGATGTGAGTCAGCAGGTTTTTCTATCTTCCTTTTAGTAACATTTTGCATGGATATAATCCAAAATATTAATCAACAAACCGCAGCAATGAGATCAAAAATTAGGCAGACTGCTTTTAACATTGTTGCATGTTTCATTTAGGAAGGGTCTGAGCTAGCCCCCCAGGCATTTGAAACATGAACAGATGGTGCCTCTATCTAGCTCTCGTGGAAAGCATAGAAGTGGCGTTTTTGACTTGAACTAAAATACTCTTAAGAATGGTTTTATCTCAAGAGTGGTTAACACCAAGACAATGTTCACTGAATCTTGGTAGGAACGTTCACTCATAGACCATTAAATCGTGAAAGTGAAGGACCTCGGGCTATGCTTGGCGCTATGGTATGAATAGGACAATGGACATTTATGAGGTGAAGGGGGCGAGGTCACAACACAAAATGGGCACACTTAGAAAATCAAAAGGAGTTAGGAAAGAAAAGAAAGAGGAACACTAGGTGGAAGGAGAAAAGAAAAAAGTTGTGAACAAGTACATTTCATGGGTTAATGAGACAGAGCTATTTCCATCCCTTACCACAATGAAATGAAGCTTGGTAGCAGCATTGGCATGAACTGTTCTGCAAACCCTGGAGTGAACACTCTTACCTTAGCTTCTGATGTTGGTTCCAGGTAGCATAGGCGGTTACCTAGTCCTTCTGCTGCCAGGCAGAACTTCCGTTGTTCTCTTTGGATGGTAGCGACACACTGAAGGACCACTTCGTCATCCTGTTAAAAAGATACAAGAAGATTGAGTGAGACACAGTCTGTGAAAGCGCAGAGCGAGGTGGGGGAGTCTACTGCGCTAAATTGACATGTGAATCCAAAGGTTCATTGACCTATGGAGGGGGGCAGGAAGCATCTTTTTGTTCAGAATCTCTGAGTCTAATTGGTCTATAGAAGAGTCATTCACATGTCAAGCATACCTTAACTGTGACAAATCACATAGCCCTACCGGCTTATGAGAGAGACCGACCTACAACTTGGTCAGATGCCTGACTGACCATCGAACAGTCTAGAAAAAAGTCCCGCATTTCACCATTTCCATTATTCACACACTAAGAGCTGATCCCTAGCCTCTGTGTGAAAGCATTCAGCTCCAGTCCACCGTATGTATTGAGTCGATCATTATGATATTTCTGGTATCCAGAGAAATGGTGAGTGGGAGTGGGGAAAATTATTTCTATCTGCCGCACATTTGGAGAGAAAGAAAGGGAAATCAGAGGATTATTTTTTATACTGAATTTAAGACACTGCAAAATATTTGGATATTTGACGGAATATTTTGCCATCCTCTAGTCACTGCAAGGACGTGGGGACTAAACTGGCGGACAGAATAAACACGCATATTTTGCAATATTACAAAAAGTCCGAACTATTAAAGAGCAAAAGTGTAGACGTTTAATTCTTAATGCATTAACACAATGCATACCACATGCATACATCTTCCTTGTTAGATCACATTTGCCTTGACAAGCTGGGGGAATTAAAGGCAATGCCATGACGTAAAGTATGCTTCTGGGCACACTTATCGCGGTCACACGGAGGCAACAAAGTCAAAAAGATTGATGTAAATTTCATACAATAAATTATAGAACTATTAGGAAAAATGTGTGAATTTGATTAAAACATAAAAGGTAAGTTTTAGCATTTAAATATTTACAGCTTTTTTCATTCCTACCCCATAACAGGCATAATTGCTGCTGATCGCTTGTCTATTCGAACGGAAGGGTAGGGGAAAATCAATAGTTTAAAGTTGAATTCCTGCGAGAGATAGCTCGAAGGTTCAGAGACCGGAAGCATTTCTTTGTATCACTCACTTATGTTTGTATGGACATCAATAAGGGGTAGTATGGCATGACGGGAGCTATCCCTGGTTTGTCCCTTGGCACCCATGGCTCCGCCTTTACTACACCAATAGCACTCTTAGGGCATGTACCATCACGCAGGTCACAAAAAGTGGGTGCAAACTGTACAACAACTTTTTTCGATCTGCCTTTCATTTTACGATGCAACCTGTCTACTAAGAGGTTGCGATGCAAAATGTCGAGTTGCAGGTGGTTGCAGGATGGCCTGCTGAATTAATATTAATTATGTCGCTTTTTGCTACCCCCGTGATTGGTTACTAACATTGATCAACCTGCAAGGAGCAACAGACCACCATCCCTGTGTATGCATTCCCTAATGGGAAACTTTTCTTTAAAAGCACCCTGTATTCCTTAAATGAGCAAGCGCTAGTCCCCTCAAAGCCAACAAACAAAATTCCCAAAGGGGATGCTATGCCATGGTTACAGATGCCCTTAACTGTTATGATCTCCTTTGAAGAGCCAGTAATTTTCCAACGGTTGGCAACTGCAATGGCACACTGATATATCTTCTTGCAAATCGCAGTGAGGTGGAGGCTCCCCTTTCACAGCCCCATCTAATTGTGATTCGGAGTGAGTAGCAAAATCCCTTTTGCAATTCAGAAAGGCATTTTCAATTTGCAAAAGGAGTTTGGTACATTAAAGGATGTCATTTTGTGGTTGCAAAACCTATGATTTTGCAAATCACAAGGTTTGCAACCGTGAAATCCTTTAGTGCATCTGGTCGTATGAGTTGTTATTCCTTTCTGTAGCCTTCCACTAGCCCTTCTGCAGCAAGAGATAGGCCAGCGAGAGGCTAAGGGTGGGATAAGGAGTCAGACGTAACGTTCTTAGAGTTCAAAGAGTGTGTAATACCATTTTTACTTTCCCTGGTAATTTGGGGACTGAATATCAATGTATGTAAGGTGTTGCACAGTACAATGATTTCACGTTTTAAACTAGCCTCTGTAGTGGGTTATATACATTTCCAAGGTGGGATCCTTTCACCCGTGGCCTTTTCTCCCCTCTTGAGACAACACTGCACATGCATAAACTCCAAGTGAGGTAACTCATCTCATTACAACACCAACTGCGCTGGTGAGGGAAAGAAAGACTTCCTTTATCTCGTGAAACTCCAAATAGAGATCACTTCTATGTTGGTAAAATCAAAGTCACTCTGGACTGCGCGCCTGGCGTCAAACCTAGTTATGGTCAGCAGTCAAGGTGAGCTCTCTTTCCTGAAACCTAACTTCATTGTGTCCTCCTGTATCCTGGCAGCTCTCCAAAACCCTGATGCCTTTGGGAACTCAAGCTTCCTAGCAGCCTTGTTTGGCCAGAGTTAATGATGTCCTAGTGCTCCCCATCCCAAACTTACAACCCATGCTTCCCTACCTCTCTTAAGGCATATCGCCAATACAAATGAGCTTTGTGAGGGCAGGACGCCTGGAGGAGAAGGGGAGGCTCTTGAGGGTTGTTTCCGTCAGTATGGTAGAAAGACTGACAAGTGTCCTTGTTTTTTAAGGTTGAAGGAAGTAGCTGCTGGGGACAGGGCACCTCAAGTGTTTAATACTGGGACAGGGATCATAGACGAAGGGGTAATTGACGTGTTCCTGTTCTGTTAAAGACAGGGTGATTCCATGTTTCACTGAATAGATATTTGTAATAGGATTACTTCGATTTATGGCACATTACTGTACTAGAATACTTCTTAGAAAGCAGTCTGGATACATCACCCCAGTTTTAGCAGGTGAATATTACTTAGTTAGTGAATGTTGCTAATTATCTTGCTCTCATTGTGTGATGCATAATTAATTACAATATATTTGTTGATTAATTACAGAGATTAAGAGAGTTCACAGTTGGCTATGTTCACTTATTTTGCAGTATTTATCTGCTAAAGAAATACTATTTGAGGTGACTTTAAAATAAAGCTCCACCCCCTAAGTTGACAATCCAGTACCGTCAACTGCTCTGCGGCTAGTGTTGGCGTACCGAGCAAAGGTAACCTTTATGGTAATCGACCTGTGAAATTACTGCCTTCCTCTACTGTGCTAACTACTATAAATTAATCTACTGCTTTTTGTCAATCCATTATCTTTCGCAGAAGTTATGAAATATGGGACTTTAAAATCACTATTACATAATATTCTGCTTTGTGTTCTACATCCTACTGCATTTCCTTTGCTTCACTAATTTTTATTCCACATTTGTGTTTAAAGCAGAGAGTTGAGCTCTTTCTGCAGAAGGCTCGCTCAGTTTTCAATTTTTCAATGCATGTTCTGCTGACATTGATTGTGTGTATATACATATATGTGTATATACATGTATATATACATGTATGTATATATATATATGTGTGTGTGTGTATATATATATATATTATCTACTGGCGGTCGCCAGGAGATAGTTATAGTTAGGACCGTGTTTCCATAGGAAATCCGCAACATTCTATTTTGAATAACTTTGGCGCCGATTGACGAATCCTCGCGAAATTCTCAAAATAGGTGGGGCGCTCTGCTCCGCTCCTTCCCTGAAAGTCTCGTGGGGATTCGTCAAGCGGGGGCTGAGAAAAAGGGGGGTCCCAAAACGCGTTTTCCCCATGCATTTTTCCATAGGACCTTTAGTCCGAGCTACAGCCCGAACGGCTGAACAGAATTACTTGAAATTTGGCAGAGAGGTAGCCCACAGGTCAGGGATGTGCCTTTTGAAGGTCTCGTGTAAATCTGTTCAGTATTTCCTGAGAAAATAGCATTTAAATCAATATATATATCTATAGGCGCGCTCCGAGCGCGTACCGTAAGCTTACCGTACGCGCACGCCGCCGTGCGCGAGCACGATTCTGATTGGTTGTTAGATCTTAGTAAACATTCGAATCGGTCGAAACCAGGAAGTGTCGGCCGCCATTTTGTCTCTCGCAGTCTGAGGGGGTGAAAAACAAAGGTGGATAACGTGTAAAGAGGGCAGGCTGGACAGTTCCTGACCCCCTGAGCCCACAGCGCGCGCACGGTGCGCACAGCGCACATTGCGCGCACGGTACGCGCACGGTGAAAAACCTTAAAAATAAATAAATAAATAAATAAATACATAACTTAGCATTTAAAAAACCGTACAAATTCACTGAAAAAACCATAGGTTTCACACACGTTATAGTTAGGAATTAGCATTTAAAAAACCTTGCAAATTCACTTAAAAAACCATAGGTTTCACACATGTTATAGTTAGCTCGGCATTTCACTCGTGAAAAACCAATGAAATTCCCCCGTTATAGTTAGTGCAGGCAACTATAACTCACGCGACCGCAATCCTCTGCTGATGACATCAGATATTAAATCACTGATGACATATGTGTTTTTCTGAAAAAAAAAATATTTGTAATATATGTATAGCTAAAGATTAATGGAAGACGACATGGGTAAATAAGTGTCTAAATACAGTATTAGCATCAACAGAGGATTGCGGTCGCGTGAGTTATAGTTGCCTGCACTAACTATAACGGGGGAATTTCATTGATTTTTCACGAGTGAAATGCCGAGCTAACTATAACATGTGTGAAACCTATGGTTTTTTAAGTGAATATATAATATACTCCAACAAGGTATCCCACCTTTAAGGACGACGCTTGAATGAACCAGCGGATTCTGTGTCTTTAGCAGCATTCCTTTATTCTTAACAACCGGACATCAAGGCGCTCGTTTAATTTCATGGCCCTACGCGTTTCGGAGCTCCTGCTCCTTGTTTACGGGCTCCTGGCAATGTTTGAAGGCAGATTATGCAGGTGAAAAAAAGCCCTCCATTCTCAGTCCTTTAATAGGTACAACCCTCTAGTGGGCGTGCTCAACAAGAAAAGTTTCTGGGACTCGTAGTTTTCACTGCACTGTGATTAAAATCCTCCAATGGATTCCGCCATTCTAAACATGATTTATTGCACAATTCAAGCTCTCCAGTGAGCTGCAAGTGCCCGATTCCGGCGATTTTAGTGATACCAGTTCAGACCTGCGCAGGCAAATACAGACAGTCTGTTTGCAGCAGCCCACATATTTCGTGGTAGATCGAGAGCTTGAATTGTGCAATAAATCATGTTTAGAATGGCGGAATGACAAAAACAAAGGTTAAAGTAACATTATTCTTACGTGAATATGTCAGTGACAACATTAATGTTTTGAGCTAAAAAAACACAGAAATTCACCAGTCATGGTTAGTAGAGCTAGCTATCACTTGCGCCCTGCCATGCATTGCTTATGACCTCACATATTATTTTTTTTTGTGGAGAAGGAGAGGGTGGCTGCAAAGCCCATGCTCCGAGCCTTCTTGGGCCCCAAGGATCCCATCCGAAGTAATTATTACAGAGTGGAGAGAGCATGCACCCCCCTCCTTGAGCCTAATTAGGCACCAGGGACCCCATCCCCTGGGCCAAAATGTAAATAAAAGGGGAGAGGGCATGCAGCCCCCCTGCCAAGCCTTTTTGGGCCTGGGAGACCCCATCCACTGTGGCCAAATGTAATTAAAAAGGGGAGGGGGCATGCAGCCCTTGCACATGGATGGACCCCCTCCCTGAACCTAGTTAGGCCCCCGAAGGCCGAAATTTAAATAAAGGGGCTATCCAAATTCTACTGGTTAATTGTAAGCCTGGGCAAAGTACTACGCTTGCGTAGTTTGCGAAGTTTGCGCTACTTCGCACTACGCGAATTGCACGTAGCACGGTGCAAACACGCATAGCGTAGTGCAACGATCATTTTTTGCTTGCTCGCGGTCCTCAACATCAAGTTGGCGACCGCGAGCAAGCAAAATGACATCCCGGCGAGACTTTTTCCTTGTTCGCGATCAGCAACATCAAGTTGCTGATCGCGAGCGTGGAAAATAAACGTCCCGGCGAGATTCTCAACGCGAGGAGGTCAGGTTTGTCATTGCGAGTGGTCGCGTATGCTCGCGACCGCTCGCGATGAGAAACTACCAGTCCGCATTGAGAAAGCTGCCGCTCGAGTAAAAATCTACTCGAGCGGCAGAAAACTACAGCTCGCACTGTGCAAGATGCCGTTTTCAATGATTGCACAGTGCTGGATGCTTGTCTGCACTGTGCAATCATTGAAAACAGCATCTTGCACAGTGCGAACAGGGTACTACGCAGTTCGCGAAGTGCTACGCGTAGCTCGCGTAGTGCGAAGTGCACTTTGCGTAGCTTCGCGTAGTGCTACTTCGCGAACTACGCCCAGGTTTAGTTAATTGTTGAGTGCTACCTCGTTGGGTAAATGTCTAGTGCATACTCTACACCTCAGCTGCGCAAAAGGACCACAAGGCAACCTCTAGTGACCTCATGTATGTGTAATTTTGGCAAAGTGACTGTTCCTCGAGAGTCTTCATACAGAAATCAGTGACAAAATGAATCCTAGTATGGAGGAGACGACGAGACTACAGACAAAGAGTTGAATCTCCACCAAACAAGGGTAGTTGCTCTTAATTATATGAAGTACTTCTTTGTCTGGTGGAGATGTCTTCATATTCCCCTGCATCAAGAAAGAGCCATCAAAATCGGTGGGAAACGCGATTGGGCCCCTTTGGTAAGTTGAGCTATCCATCAGTCTGGAAAATGGTGGGAACACCATTGCATACTACTAATGTGGAAGGGGCAGGGCCAAATGGGAAGAGCTTGCAGGTGATTTGGCGCATCCCCTTAATTAAAGAAATCAGCCCCAGGGAATGGGGTGTCCGGGCCTTTTGAAGGATCAGGGAAGGGTGCCGTGCTCTTGCCCTCCCCTTATTGAAAGCGAACCTGGGGGGGGGGGGGCTCCCCAGGGCCTATAATGGCTTGAGGAGGGGGACTGCAAGCCTTCTCCCCTTGTGGAATGTGGCCCTGGGAGTGGGCTCCCTGGGGTCTAGAATGGCTTTCGGAGAGGGGCCTCATGCCCCCCTCCCCTTAGACAATGTGGCTTGGACCAGCATTTTTTTTTGGCCTCAATTCCGTGGGAGTCCCCTCAGATCGCAGCAAAAATTGCTGACTTTATTTCATATTTTCGCCCCGGGGTCGGGGTGAGGGATCTCTCTTGGTCCTCCCCCTCGGCTGGAGGGGGCAGGGTATGCTTCCGCTGATCCCTTATGTCATTTTTAATTTTTACTTCAGGACAGGGGACTAAGTCCCTGAGTCCTGTAATGGCTGCCAGCAACATTTTTCTCATGTTCCTGGCAGCCAGTCAGAGCGCTTGCTCCGGCGGGAGTCTGACTCTTGTAGGAGCGGTATGGCTCAAGGGAAAAAAAGCTTATTTGGCCAATCAGAGCGCTCTGTTTTTAAATTGGCGCACCCGCAAGTCTCTTGAGGAACTCTCGGTTACCCAACCACCAACATATACAAATATTTTTAAACCCTAATTTCTCCAAAATTACTAAACACAATTTGCGGACCAAGGTCTAGCCTCTTACAACTTTGGTGTAATTCTGTTCAGCAGTTTTTGCGGTAGCGCTTCTTAAAGTTGTCTATGGAAAATGCCTTTGGATTTTGCGTTTTGGGACACTCCCTTTTTTCCCAGCCCCCGCTTACCAGATCACACCAAAACTTTCCATGCACAAACTAGTCAAAAAGTAGCAACATTTTGGAACATTTTGTGGAGAGTTGTCAAATGGGGAAAGCGTTATTAGCAACAACAAAACACGCATTGCCAATGGAAACACTGACCAACATACATATACCTTATTAATACAGAAGGGTCTTTTATTATAACACCAATCCAGCAATGATGAGCCATCTCAGGCATTCCCAGTCAGGGGCGAACTTACCCAAGATTTGTATATCACCACCAAATATAGCATGATAGACAAGCATACATATATTATGTATGACTTTCTATCAGGTCGTGTACGATTCACGTCTCACTTTATAGGTTTATTATCACTAGCACATGCATGGTAAATATGCCTATGCAAAATGTTCCAAAAAAAGATAGCTATAATAATGCCAACCACATCACATACAAAAACAGAATATTCTCACAAAGATTAATAACCTACCTTACCTCAAAACTACTGCACTGCCTATATATCTGGAGAATTACTTTAGTGTCAGTATGGTCTTCGCCTCATATCGTGTCAGTGCATGTGCCTAATGGTATTGCTACTAATGTCAATAGAATGGTGTAGTCACCCATATTTGCCAGAAAGCACTTACTTTGCAGAATTTGCATTCCTACTCAATACAAGTTTTTATTGAAGACAGGATAAGGATTAATTTTGATGACTTAAGATAACGTGTATTCTTAAGAGACACACACAGCTCTGACAGAATTCCTGTGCCACAACTATCTGGACTTGGAAGACCACTTGAAGGATCTTGATCTAAAGAATTCTGGAATACAATTCACATACAGTATTAAGAAAAGAGCCTTACTTACTTGGATATGGAAATTACGCATGTGGAGACAGGCATCCAAACTAAGGTTTTGAAAAAGTCTACCGGAAGAAACAATACTTTACTTTACAGTAGTTTCCATCCACCAACTCTCAAACAGCACCTACTGTTTTTTCACTTCACTAGAATTAAATGCATCACATCAGACAAAGATCACTGTGCTTCAACCATACTGGAATACAAGCAACAATTCTTGCAAAGTGGATACCCAGAAAAGGTACAAGACCAAGCTGAACAACCAGTACAGGAAATAGACTGGGCGCAATTACGGGGAAGCAACCAAAAGAGGCAAAGTAAAGAGAGGTTTTTGTTTCCACATTCTCCACCACGTCTCCAACTATTAAGAATATCAACTAAAGCTGTGGGAACTACTACAGACAGAGCCTGACTTCAATGGAGCATTTGCCAATCTGCATCTTTTCGCTTACAGAAGGTGCAGAAATCTAAAAGAATTATTGTCTAGGTCAGAGAAGGTTGATGAAACGGTCCACAGAGGTATGATGAAAGGCCATAACTGTAAAAACTGTAACAATGTGCTGGTAGGAAAGAGTATCTCTCATCCATGGACAGGCAAGCAAATCAGTCTCAAACACACAGTGGATTGCAACACGCAATGTGTAATATATGCCATCAAGTGCCCTTGTAGGCTATTTTATGTGGGCAAGACGGAAAGGAAGATCAGGATTAGAATTATAGAGCACAAAAGTTACAAAGGGAGCAAGACTACGCATTCACATTTGGCAACCCACTGGAATGAGAGTAAACATACCATCGCACAAGTATCCTTTGAGATCTTAGAGGTAGTGGTACAGCAACCAGACAAAGATTCGATGAAGTTTCTGGCACAACGCGAACCTTTCTGAATACAATTCTTAGATACTCTCAACCCCAAAGGACTGAATGATGAATTAGAATTTTCCTGCTTTCTTTAATACTCCTCTCCAGCAGTACATACCATTCTATACCACTCTAGTTTAGACATGTCCACCACCATATACAGTTCGGATTCCTTGTTCTCTATTTGTCACACGCACTAAGTTTGCCCACAATTCTTTTTTTTCCACACCTTTGTTTACTATCTTTCCACGTCAGCTCTCACAGCCTAGTTTATTTTACATTCACCCAAGTACACAGCGAGTTATGCACCGCCGCTTGTTAGTATATGCTATTGAACATACTTCAGCTAATTCCATTCCTCTGTATCGGAGTGGTTTTTGACTTTTTGAATTTCTGATTACTTGATTTTCTTATGTATCCAGCTCTCATTACACTCTGTTTCTCTATAGGAAATTTTGTGAATCAAAAAAGTGTATAATTCATGTCAACCAACATGTAAAACACATGTTGTTAGAATATTATCCTGTTCAGATCGAGTTCATGTGATACAAATCTTTCAATTATCAGGGTGTTTTATATACAGTAACATGATTTCAGATTATTTTAGTTGAGCAAAATCAACTAGTTATAACTTTTTTGTTATTACGGTCTCGCTGTACACACAAAATTGTGTTATGTCATTTTATCATCTTACAGAGTGGGAATTTGAGCAAAAGTATAAAATGTGCAATTCTTTTGTTATTTGATCCTGGAAGATTGGCACCACTTCCATCACTAGATACAATAATAGAGGTTATCCAGCAATACAGGTGTCAGACCCCTATTCATGTACAATCAGTCAGTGGTGACCATCACAGAATATTTCATAAAATGTTTAGGTGTACGGTTCACCTTAGGTTCCCTTCTTCACTCACTTGGCTTGAATATTCGGGTTTGAGTATTGGCAGTGGAACACTTTTTCTATAACTTTATTGTTCACCTTTTCGGATAACATTAACCTCACAATATCGGAGTCTTTATTTTCTTTCCGTTGTATGTTTTATATTTCATCACGCAACTCGCAATACGGTTTCCAACACACTAGCCACAATGCGGTTCAATATAGACTTCGTCCCGGAGGATTATCATTTTAGAGCACTCGGGTAAGATTTAAATCTGGGGCAAGGACGGGCACATTATGTTCGTTAACTATTAGCTACTTCTTTGAGTACGTTACGGTGTAGTCTTTATCCTTTTCCTCCTTTTGTTGTCAGTTGGGTCCAGGTTCTCTTCAAACCTCGTCCGGCAGGATAAACTTTAGAAAGAACTCGGGTAAGATTTATTTTTGGGGCAAGTGCGCGTTTGGACATTTTGCCATTTGTCCATTTACCATACTGAGCATACTCTGGAGTAGCTTTTCACAGTTGCTCCTGTTTTTCAGCAGGTGGTTCCAGATTTTGCCAGCCGGCATTCTTCTGTTAGATTATCAGGGATCGGACAATCAAAAGGTTAGCGTCACTCATTTTGCTATGAGTTTATCACTATTAGTTTAAATTCAAGGCGCAACTTACGGGTGCATGTTGGAAATAGTGCTTTCTTATCATACACCTTTTTATGAAAACTCGTAATACATTTTTCCACAATATTTATGTTTTAATTCGGCATACCACTCTCGGCCTGTCTCGAGGTAGTTCGTTGAAAGATTGCTACAATAACTACACTAGTGCACTGTTACTTTTGCTTTGTTTTCCTTTGCTTTTTTCACTCTATTATCGAGCTGATCTACTGAGCACTTTGTTGCACATCAAGAGGCTAATTGAGACATGACTTTTACCACTTGGAAGACTTTTTCCAGTTATAATGGAGTTTTGTGTGATGGTTGGTGGCTTTCTGTAGCTTTCATACACATTGGGAATTGGCCCTCACGTCATGTATATTATATAATATATCTAGATGTTAAAAAAATTCCTATATTCTTTGACTGTAGATACCCCTGAGGAAGGGCTTCTATTTCAGACCGAAATGCATTAGGATGAATTATATTTCTAGTCTCAAGAAAATGTCAAGACTAGCTTTCAGTTGGAAGACTAATCGACAAGAGTCCTGTCCTTGAAATAAATCGACTTGATCAACATTTTGTTCAATAGTGTTTAAATGTGTAGCACTTTTGTTTGTTGAATACCAGTGTCTATGCAATTTTCCTAATCACGTTGTTGAAGAGCATTCACCAGAGTTATAATCATGTTATAATCCCGTTATGGGATACAGTAGGGCACACTGTGTCTAGAGCACCTGTTCTAGGTATCTTCATCATTTGCATTAGGGGGTGAGGGTGGAGCCCGCTCACAGAGTGCACACAAAGTTTGAAAGTTAGTTCACTAGTTCTCAATTCAGAACAGACTTTGGAGTCATATTAGAGTGCAACACAACTTTCTTCATTTTGCACAACTATCTGTGTGCCATACTCTTGAATGTGCAAATTAAGTATGTTACTTTCTCGCACTTTGCCAGATGGAACTATGGGCCAGATGTACTAATCAATTCTTTGTGACTGCAAAACAGAGTGATTCGCAATATTGCAGAGTTTGCGATAGTAAAATTACTATTTCCATTGTACAAAACCCATTTTATGAGTCAAATAAGTATTTCAACCCATACTGAATCGCAATTTGGAAGCAGCATGTTTGCATGTCATCATGTTATGCACAAACTATTCACCAGATTCAAATTCTTCAAAGGATGAGGTAACTGATTTGAAATGGGGAAGGGCCCTCTTAGGATTCCTCCCCGTTTGGGAGTGGTGTTGGCAGCCTCTGAGGGAGCAGGCAGTGTTTGAGAGTTCCACTGCCTGCTCGCCCAGATGTTTTCCAAATGGGAAACTTATTTTTTAAACCACAGTGGTTGATTTAAGGAAATCGGTCTACTTTAAAAGAAAAACATCAAGTGTGGGAATGCAAACACAGGGATGCAGAAGGCTCGCTCAGTTTTCAATTTTTCAATGCATGTGCTGCTGACATTCATTATGTGTATATACATATATGTGTATATTTTGAAGGATCAGGGAAGGGTGCCGTGCTCTTGCCCTCCCCTTATTGAAAGCGAACCTGGGGGGGGGGCTCCCCAGGGCCTATAATGGCTTGAGGAGGGGGACTGCAAGCCTTCTCCCCTTGTGGAATGTGGCCCTGGGAGTGGGCTCCCTGGGGTCTAGAATGGCTTGAGGAGAGAGGCCACATGCCCCCCTCCCCTTAGACAATGTAGCTTGGACCAGCATTTTTTTTTGGCCTCAATTCCGTGGGAGTCCCCTCAGATCGCAGCAAAAATTGCTGACTTTATTTCATATTTTTGCCCCGGGGTCGGGATGAGGGATCTCTCTTGGTCCTCCCTCTCGGCTGGAGGGGGCAGGGTATGCTTCCGCTGATCCCTTATGTCATTTTTAATTTTTACTTCAGGACAGGGGACTAAGTCCCTGAGTCCTGTAATGGCTGCCAGCAACATTTTTCTCATGTTCCTGGCAGCTAGTCAGAGCGCTTGCTCCGGCGGGAGTCTGACTCTTGTAGGAACGGGACGGCTCAAGGGAAAAAAAAAGCTTATGTGGCCAATCATCCCGCTCCGTTTTTAAATTGGCGCACCCGCAAGTCTCTTGAGGAACTCTCGGTTACCCAACCACCAACATATACAAATATTTTTAAACCCTAATTTCTCCAAAATTACTAAACACAATCTGCGGACCAAGGTCTAGCCTCCTAACAACTTTGGTGTAATTCTGTTCAGCAGTTTTTGCGGTAGCGCTTCTTAAAGTCGTCTATGGAAAATGCCTTTGGATTTTGCATTTTGGGACACTCCCTTTTTTCTCAGCCCCCGCTTACCAGATCACACCAAAACTTTCCATGCACAAACTAGTCAAAAAGTAGCAACATTTTGGAACATTTTGTGGAGAGTTGTCAAATGGGGAAAGCGTTATTAGCAACAACAAAACACGCATTGCCAATGGAAACACTGACCAACATACATATACCTTATTAATACACAAGGGTCTTTTATTATAACACCAATCCGGCAATGATGAGCCATCTCAGGCATTACCAGTCAGGGGCGAACTTTTCTATCAGGTCGTGTACGATTCACGTCTCACTTTATAGGTTTATTATCACTAGCACATGCATGGTAAATATGCCTATGCAAAATGTTCCAAAACAAGATAGCTATAATAATGCCAACCACATCACATACAAAAACAGAATAATCTCACAACGATTAATAACCTACCTCACCTCAAAACTACTGCACTGCCTATATATCTGGAGAATTACTTTAGTGTCAGTATGGTCTTCGCCTCATATCGTGTCAGTGCATGTGCCTAATGGTATTGCTACTAATGTCAATAGAATGGTGTAGTCACCCATATTTGCCAGAAAGCACTTACTTTGCAGAATTTGCATTCCTACTCAATACAAGTTTTTATTGAAGACAGGATAAGGATTAATTTTGATGACTTAAGATAACGTGTATTCTTAAGAGACACACTGCTCTGACAGAATTCCTGTGCCACAACTATCTGGACTTGGAAGACCACTTGAAGGATCTTAATCTAAAGAATTCTGGAATACAATTCACATACAGTATTAAGAAAAGAGCCTTACTTACTTGGACATGGAAATTACGCGTGTGGAGATAGGCATCCAAACTAAGGTTTTGAAAAAGTCTACCGAAAGAGACAATACTTTACTTTACAGCAGTTTCCATCCACCAACTCTCAAACAGCACCTACTGTTTTTTCACTTCACTAGAATTAAATGCATCACATCAGACAAAGATCACTGTGCTTCAACCATACTGGAATACAAGCAACAATTCTTGCAAAGTGGATACCCAGAAAAGGTACAAGACCAAGCTGAACAACCAGTACAGGAAATAGACTGGGCGCAATTACGGGAAAGCAACCAAAAGAGGCAAAGGAAAGAGAGGTTTTTGTTTCCACATTCTCCACCACGTCTCCAACTATTAGGAATATCAACTAAAGCTGTGGGAGCTACTACAGACAGAGCCTGACTTCAATGGAGCATTTGCCAATCTGCATCTTTTCGCTTACAGAAGGTGCAGAAATCTAAAAGAATTATTGTCTAGGTCAGTGAAGGTTGATGAAACGGTCCACAGAGGTATGATGAAAGGCCATAACTGTACAAACTGTAACAATGTGCTGGTAGGAAAGAGTATCTCTCATCCATGGACAGGCAAGCAAATCAGTCTCAAACACACAGTGGATTGCAACACGCAATGTGTAATATATGCCATCAAGTGCCCTTGCAGGCTATTTTATGTGGGCAAGACGGAAAGGAAGATCAGGAGTAGAATTATAGAGCACAAAAGTCACAAAGGGAGCAAGACTACGCATTCACATTTGGCAACCCACTGGAATGAGAGTAAACATACCATCGCACAAGTATCCTTTGAGATCTTAGAGGTAGTGGTACAGCAACCAGACAAAGATTCAACGAAGTTTCTGGCACAACGCGAACCTTTCTGAATACAATTCTTAGATACTCTCAACCCCAAAGGACTGAATGATGAATTAGAATTGTCCTGCTTTCTTTAATTCTCCTCTCCAGCAGTACATACCATTCTATACCACTCTAGTTTAGACATGTCCACCACCATATACAGTTCGGATTCCTTGTTGCCTATTTGTCACACGCACTAAGTTTGCCCACAATTCTTTTTTCTCCACACCTCTGTTTACTATCTTTCCACGTCAGCTCTCACAGCCTAGTTTCTTTTACATTCACTCAAGTACACAGCGAGTTATGCACCGCCACTTGTTAGTATATGCTATTGAACATACTTCAGCTAATTCCATTCCTTTGTATCGGAGTGGTTTTTGACTTTTTGAATTTCTGATTACTTGATTTTCTTATGTATCCAGCTCTCATTACACTCTGTTTCTCTATAGGAAATTTTGTGAATCAAAAAAGTGTATAATTCATGTCAACCAACATGTAAAACACATGTTGTTAGAATATTATCCTGTTCAGATCGAGTTCATGTGATACAAATCTTTAAATTATCAGGATGTTTTATATACAGTAACATGATTTCAGATTATTTTAGTTGAGCAAAATCAACTAGTTATAACTTTTTTGTTATTACGGTCTCGCTGTACACACAAAATTGTGTTATGTCATTTTATCATCTTACAGAGTGGGAATTTGAGCAAAAGTATAAAATGTGCAATTCTTTTGTTATTTGATCCTGGAAGATTGAGCACCACTTCCATCACTAGATACAATAATAGAGGTTATCCAGCAATACAGGTGTCAGACCCCTATTCATGTACAATCAGTCAGTGGTGACCATCACAGACTATTTCATAAAATGTTTAGGTGTACGGTTCACCTTAGGTTCCCTTCTTCACTCACTTGGATTGAATATTCGGGTTTGAGTATTGACAGTGGAACACTTTTTCTATAACTTTATTGTTCACCTTTTCGGATAACATTAACCTCACAATATAGGAGTCTTTCTTTTCTTTCCGTTGTATGTTTTATATTTCAGCACGCAACTCGCAATACGGTTTCCAACACTCTAGCCACAATGCGGTTCAATATAGACTTCGTCCCGGAGGATTATCTTTTTAGAGCACTCGGGTAAGATTTAAATCTGGGGCAAGGACGGGCACATTATGTTCGTTAACTATTAGCTACTTCTTCGAGTACGTTACGGTGTAGTCTTTATCCTTTTCCTCCTTTTGTTGTCAGTTGGGTCCAGGCTCTCTTCAAACCTCGTCTGGCAGGATAAACTTTAGAAAGAACTCGGGTAAGATTTATTTTTGGGGCAAGTGCGCGTTTGGACTTTTTGCCATTTGTCCATTTACCATACTGAGCATACTCTGGAGTAGCTTTTCACAGTTGCTCCTTTTTTCAGCAGTTGGTTCCAGATTTTGCCAGCCGGCATTCTTCTGTTAGATTATCAGGGATCGGACAATCAAATGGTTAGCGTCACTCATTTTGACTATGAGTTTATCACTATTAGTTTAAATTCAAGGCGCAAATTACGGGTGCATGTTGGGAATAGTGGTTTCTTATCATACACCTTTTTATGAAAACTCGTAATACATTTTTCCACAATATTTATGTTTTCATTCGGCATACCACTCTCGGCCTGTCTCGAGGTAGTTCGTAGAAAGATTGCTAGTGCACTGTTACTTTTGCTTTGTTTTCCTTTGCTTTTTTCACTCTATTATCGAGCTGATCTACTGAGCACTTTGTTGCACATCAAGAGGCTAATTGAGACATGACTTTTACCACTTGGAAGACTTTTTCCAGTTATAATGGACTTTCGTGTGATGGTTGGTGGCTTTCTGTAGCTTTCATACACATTGGGAATTGGCCCTCACGTCATGTATATTATATAATATATCTAGATGTTAAAAAAATTCCTATATTCTTCGACTGTAGATACCCCTGAGGAAGGGCTTCTATTTCAGACCGAAATGCATTAGGATGAATTATATTTCTAGTCTCAAGAAAATGTCAAGACTAGCTTTCAGCTGGAAGACTAATCGACAAGAGTCCTGTTCTTGAAATAAATCGACTTGATCAACATTTTGTTCAATAGTGTTTAAATGTGTAGCACTTTTGTTTGTTGAATACCAGTGTCTATGCAATTTTCCTAATCACATTGTTGAAGAGCATTCACCAGAGTTATAATCATGTTATAATCCCGTTATGGGATACAGTAGGGCACACTGTGTCTAGAGCACCTGTTCTAGGTATCTTCATCATTTGCATTTGGGGGTGAGGGTGGAGCCCGCTCACAGAGTGCACACAAAGTTTGAAAGTTAGTTCACTAGTTCTCAATTCAGAACAGAATTTGGAGTCATATTAGAGTGCAACATAACTTTCTTAATTTTGCACAACTATCTGTGTGCCATACTCTTGAATGTGCAAATTAAGTATGTTACTTTCTCGCACTTTGCCAGATGGAACTATGGGCCAGATGTACTAATCAATTCTTTGTGACTGCAAACCAGAGTGATTCGCAATATTGCAGAGTTTGCGATGGTAAAATTACTATTTCCATTGTACAAAACCCATTTTATGAGTCAAATAAGTATTTCAACCCATACTGAATCGCAATTTGGAAGCAGCATGTTTGCATGTCATCATGTTATGCACAAACTATTCACCAGATTCAAATTCTTCAAAGGATGAGGTAACTGATTTGAAATGGGGAAGGGCCCTCTTAGGATTCCTCCCCGTTTGGGAGTGGTGTTGGCAGCCTCTGAGGGAGCAGGCAGTGTTTGAGAGTTCCACTGCCTGCTCGCCCAGATGTTTTCCAAATGGGAAACTTATTTTTTAAACCACAGTGGTTGATTTAAGGAAATCGGTCTACTTTAAAAGAAAAACATCAAGTGTGGGAATGCAAACACAGGGATGGTGGTCTGCTGTCTCTTGCAGACCACCATCCCTGTGTTTTTAGCCAATCACAGGGCTCACAAATTGAGACCTGCCTCATTATTTTCAGTCGACAGGTCACTCTGCGAAACCCTGCAAATGATGATTTTGCGATCCAACCTAATAGAAGCAACCAAAAAGGTTGGGTTGCAAAATAAGAGCCTGTTCACAAAAGGTCAGTGCACAATTAGCGTCCTCTGTTTGCAAATGGACTCTTAGTACATTAGGTCCTTCGTGCCTACTGGGACTTTGTATGATGGCCTTATCCTATAATTATTTTTTAGATTAAAATGTTGTTGAGTTATCACAAGACACATCTTCTGTGAGATGTTGCATTGTATTTTTACAACTAAGGAAATCATTTAGAGTTTTAAGGAGCAGAAGCCCTAAGGCAAACAGTTGGGTCACCCGCTTACCAAGCTCTGGATTCTCCCACCTTATTTAGAGGTGGGAAGGACTCGGGGTTTGCACTGGCCTCAGCTGTCTCTGTTGGCACAAACCTGTGCCCTGGAGGCCTTTCTGCCACTTGCCCTCCAGTTCCTGGTCACAAGTGTGCTTCCCTGTCTAGGACAGGTCGACCATCCCCAGATCTCCCTCCCTGTCAAGAGAGGCATTATGGTCCTGGACAGAGAAATCAATCAATACCCTAAACCACAGGGAGAAAGCTCCTAATGCGTTGAGTCCTTTCATGGTTCCGTTTTTCTTGAAAACAATGAAAAGACTTTGCTGAGTGGACTCAAAAAAACAGATGACACCTACATTGGGAAAGTTCCGTTGTTTTGCGGCTGAATGGAAAGCACAAAGGCAGCTAGCTGCCTGTCTGTCAGGGATGCTGGCGTTTCATTTCTGCACTCACCCTCCATTTTCCTGGGCATGCATTCCTTAGTTGACTGACAGGGGTTCAGGTCTAAAAGGTGAGATGCTGCTCTCATTTCAGGTCTGTTCACGAACACCCAATATGCTCTCTAAACCCACAGGTCCGCTTTAAACGAGAAATAACAAAAGGCGCTAATGCGCCAATCAGAGTCCAGAGCTCTGGATATGACCCCTTCATTTCCTGCCGATTATAACAAGCGGATATTGACTACCACCGTAGTGAGCACGAGGATACATGGCACTCCCGAGAGTTGACTATTGATCGAGGTCAGCACTTCCTGTGACAAGCGCTCAGTCTGGGCTCTGACAAATGGAGAATTCAGAGACTTCTTGCAAATGAAACCAGCAATGTAATCATGAGAGAGCGCCTACTGTGGCTGCAAGAATGCAGCCTGAGCATCGGCTCCCTTGAGGACAGCGGTCTAGATGAAGATGGCTGCACACCTCATCGTCGCCACCCAATTAGCGCTAATGGCCGTTCATTCCCACTGGGATTATTAGTACCCCTTCCGAGCTGTCATTCCACTGAAAGGCAGAACTCGAGGAACACTACACTAACCTTTGATTCTTTCAACTCCGATGTAGTAACAGAATAACAGATTTGACATCTCAAATAATCCCTCTGATCCCTTCACGGCCGTCTCAAGGTATTCAGGCATTTTAGGAAAGACACTTGTTTATACCATTGGCAGGGGCACTGGAATTTTGTGGCAGGGAATTACTACATTTAGCAGCATGTTGACTGAATTATGCAACAAGACAGGGCAAATTATTAGGCGCAATGTGGCACATTTTGTGATAGTATCACGTCATTATTTTGTCATTGTGATGAAGGATTATGTGGCAAATGTGGCAAATCCATAATTATGCGAAAAACTCGATAGACATAAAGTCATATTTCTAGTTAGCCCCGGCCACTGGGCACACGGTCTGTTACTGGCAGCCAGGATTACATATTTTCGTTACTTGTGATGCCGACAACTTGGGGGGAGGAGCTATAAGTGATTTCCATATGCATACTTGGCCAGTTCTGGAGCCCTGAGACTTTACTACTACACCTCATTAGTAAGCAACAAGCAGCCTGTGATGTGCCTACAGGAACTAACTTACATTCATGCAGCAATGGGTGTCCATTCATACTGTGATAGAAGTGCACTCGTGCTAGGACTGATGCACATCCATATAGTAATAGGTGTCCGTCACTCTGTGATAGAAGTGCATTTGTGCTAGGACTGATGCACATCCATATAGTAATAGGTGTCCGTCACTCTGTGATAGAAGTGCATTTGTGCTAGGACTGGTGCACAAACACAGTAATAGGTGTCCGTCACTCTGTGATAGAAGTGCATTTGTGCTAGGACTGGTGCACATACACACAGTAATAGGTGTCCATCACTCTGCGATAGAAGTGCATTAGTGCAAGGACTGGTGCACATACACGCAGTAATGGGTATCACGCACTGATAGAAGTGCATTTGTGCTAGGACTGGTCCACATCCATTTTGTAATAGCTGTTCATCACTCTGTGGTAGAAGTGCATTTGTGCTAGGACTGGTGCACATCCGAGCAGTAATGGGTGTCCATCATTCTGTGATAGAAGTGCATTCGTGCTAGGACTGGTGCACATCCACGCAGTAATGGGTGTCCATCGTTCTGTGACAGAAGTGCATTCATGCTAGGACTGGTGCACATCCACGCAGTAATGAGTGTCACTCTGTGATAGAAGTGCATTCATGCTAGGACTAGTGCACATCCACGCAGTAATGGGTGTCCATCGTTCTGTGATAGAAGTGCATTCATGCTAGGACTAGTGCACATCCATATTGTAATGGGTGTCCATCGTTCTGTGATAGAAGTGCATTTGTGCTAGGACTGGTATACATCCATGCAGTAATGGGCATCCATCATTCTGTGACAGAAGTGCATTAGTGCTATGACTGGTGCACATCCTTGCAGTAATGGGTGTCCGTCGTTCTGTGATAGAAGAGCATTCATACAAAGACTGGTGCACATCCACGCAGGAATGGGTGTCCATTGTTCTGTGATAAAAGTGCATTTGTGCTAGGACTGGTGCATATCCACGCAGTAATGGGTGTCCATCGTTCTGTGATAGAAGTACATTTGTGCTAGGACTGGTGCACATCCACGCAGTAATGGGTGTCCATTGTTCTGTGATAGAAGTTCATTCATGCTAGGACTAGTGCTCATCCATGCAGTAATGGGCGTTCGGAGTTCTGTGATAGCTGGGCTTTCGTGCTAGGACTGGTGCACATCCATGCAGTAATGGGTGTCCATCACTCTGTGATAGAAGTACATTCGTGCATGGACTGGTGCACATCCATGCAGTAATGGGAGTCCCTCATTCTGTGATAGAAATGCATTCGTGCTAGCACTGGTGCACATCCATGCACTAATGGGTGTCCATCGTTCCGTGATAGAAGTGCATCGTTCTGTGATAGAAGTGCATTCGTGCTAGGATTTCTAGACATCCACGCAGTAATGGGCGTCCGTTGTTCTGTGATTGAAGTGCATTCGTACTAGGACTAGTGCACATCCACACAGTAACAGGTGTCCATCACTCTATGATAGAAGTGCATTCGTGCTATGACTGGTGTACATCCATGCAGTAATGGGAGTCTCTCATTCTGTGATAGAAATGCATTCGTGCTAACACTGGTGCCCATCCACACAGTAATGGGTGTCCATCTTTCTGTGATAGAAGTGCATCGTTCGGTGATAGAAGTGCATCGTTCTGTGATAGAAGTGCATTCGTGCTAGGACTGGTCCACATCCATGCAGTAATAGGTGTCCATCACTCTGTGATAGAAGTGCATTCGTGCTAGGACTAGTGCACATCCATTTTGTAACTGGTGTCCGTCGTTCTGTGATGGAAGTTCATTCGTGCTAGGACTGGTGTAAATCCATGCAGTGATGGGTGTCCATCGTTCTGTGATAGAAGTGCATTTGTGCTACGACTGGTGCACCTCCATGCTGTAATGGTGTCTATTGTTCTGTGATAGAAGTGCATTCGTGCTACGGCTGGTGCACATCCATGCAGTAATGGGTGTCCATCATTCTGTGATAGAAGTTCATTTGTGCTACGGCTGGTGCACATCCATGCAGTAATGGGTGTCCATCGTTCTGTGATAGAAGTGCATTTGTGCTACGACTGGTGCACCTCCATGCTGTAATGGTGTCTATTGTTCTGTGATAGAAGTGCTTTCGTGCTACGGCTGGTGCACATCCATGAAGTAATGGGTGTCCATCATTCTGTGATAGAAGTTCATTTGTGCTAGCACTGGTGAACATCCATGCAGTAATGGGTGTCCATCGGTCAGTGATAGAAGTGCATTCATGCTACGACTGGTGCGCATCCATACAGTAATGGGTGTCCATTGTTCTGTGATAAAAGTGCATTTGTTCTAGGACTGGTGCATATCCATGCAGTAATGGGTGTCCGTCGTTTTGTGATAGAAGTGCATTTGTGCTACGACTGGTGCGCATCCATGCAGTAATGGGTTTCCGTTGTTCTGTGATAGAAGTGCATTTGTGCTATGACTGGTGCACCCCCATGCTGTAATGGTGTCTATTGTTCTGTGATAGAAGTGCATTTGTGCATGGACTGGTGCACATCCACGCATTAATGGGTGTCCATGGCTCTGTGATGGAAGTACATTCGTGGTATGACTGGTGAACATCCATGCAGTAATGGTTGTCCATCGTTCTGTGATAGAAGTGCATTTGTGCATGGACTGGTGCACATCCACTCAGTAATGGGTGTCCATGGCTCTGTGATGGAAGTACATTCGACCTATGACTGGTGCGCATCCATGCAGTAATGGGTGTCCATCGTTCTGTGATGGAAGTGCATTTGTGCATGGACTGGTGCACATCCACGCAGTAATGGGTGTCCATGGCTCTGTGATGGAAGTACATTCGTGCTAGGACTGGTGCGCATACATGCAGTAATGGGTGTCCATCGTTCTGTGATAGAAGTGCATTTGTGCATGGACTGGTGCGCATCCATGCAGTAATGGGTGTCCATTGTTCTGTGATAGAAGTGCATTCGTGCTAGGACTGGTGCACATTCATGCTGGAATGGCTGAAAATGCTGACTGAGTACACCGGAACCAAGCCTCTGACTACAGGGAGAAACGGAGATCCCTTAAGTGGCTGCATTTTTCTCCTGAGCCGTGAGAACCCGCTTTGTTGGGCAAACGGGTGTACATTCATAAGTGTACATTCATGCTGTAATGGGTGCACATCCGTGCTGCAGTGGGGTTACGTTCCACGTGGATGGCTGTACCTTAATGATGGATTTGGTGCACAGTCAGTCTGCGACAGACTTACATTCATACTAGAATGATACAGAATGATGTTGCAATGTATACCACGAGAAATAAACATACACGCTGAATGAGTGTATCTTCATACTGTGAAGGCGGTACATTCAGGCTCGGATAGTGTACATTCGTATTGGGAGGGATGTACATTCAGGCTGTCTTGGGTGTACCTTCACACAGTGATGGATGTTCAGTCACGCTGTAACGAGTGCAACTTAATACTGTGACAGATGAACATTCAGTCATTCTTAGGTGTACCTTCATACTGTGACAGATGCACATTCAGTCTTACTTAGGTGTACCTTCATACTGTGACAGATGAACATTCAGTCTTTCTTAGGTGTACCTTCACACTGTGACAGATGTACATTCAGTCTTCAGTTTTTCTTAGGCGCACCTTCATACAGTGGCAGATGTACATTCAGGGCCCAATTCACAGAACTAACTTAAGACAAAATCCTAAACTTACTACCATTTTGGTATTCACAGAAGGCACTTACTCATTTCGGTATTCACAGAAGTTAGGAGTCCTAACTTTAGGGCTCCTAAATGCCTTCTGTGAATACCGAAAGTCTTAAAATTAGGATTTTTCTCAGTTTAGTAGTAGTATAGTTAGGACTCCTAACTTTAGGACTCCTAAATGCCTTCTGTGAATACCGAAAGTCTTAAAATTAGGATTTTTCTCAGTTTAGTAGTAGTAAAGTTAGGAGTCCTAACTTTAGGACTCTTAAACTGAGAAAAATCCTAATTTTAAGTCTTTCGGTATTCACAGAAAGCATTAAAGAGCCCTAAAGTTAGGACTCCTAACTTCTGGGAATACCGAAGTGAGTAAGTGTCTTCTGTGAATACCAAAATGAGTAAGTGCCTTCTGTGAATACGAAAATGGTAGCAAGTTTAGGATTTTGTCTTAAGTTAGTTCTGTGAATCGGGTCATTCTAAGGTGTACCTTCATACAGTGACAGATGTACATTTAGGCTGTCTTCGGTGTACCTTCACACAGTGATGGATGTTCATTCACGCTGTAACGAGTGCACCTTCATACTGTGATAGATGTACATTCAGTCTTTCTTAGGTGCACCTTCATACTGTTAGAGATGTACATTCAGGCTGTAATAGTTGCTCCTACATACTGTGACAAATGTACCTCATATGGTGATGGATTCACATATACCTCGTGTTGTGGTGAATGTGTATTTAAGCAGTAGTGAGCGTTCCTTCATACTGTGATTGATGCACATTCACGCTGTAATGGGTGCTCCTGCATACTGTGATAGACGTACATTCAAGTTGTAGTGAGCGTTCCTTCAGGCTATGATTGATGGACATTCACGCTGCAATGGGCGCTCCTGCATACTGTCATAGACACATTCAAGCTCTAATGAGCGTTCCTTCATGCTATGATTGATGCACATTCACGATGTAATGGGCGCTCCTGCATACTGTGATAGACGTACATTCAAGTTGTAGTGAGCATTCCTTCAGGCTATGATTGATGCACATTCACGCTGCAATGGGCGCTCCTGCATACTGTGATAGACACATTCAAGCTGTAATGAGCGTTCCTTCATGCTATGATTGATGCACATTCACGCTGTAATGGGTGCTCCTGCATACTTAAATAGACGTACGTTCAAGCTGTAGTGAGCGTTCCTTTTTTTTTTGTTTAAATCTGTTTTTATTGATTTTTTGCATTCTTATGAAAGGCAACAGATGTTTGGATAGTTGGCTATACAGTTAAAGGGGGAAAATAGGTTGGGCTATGATACATATACAACCACCAATCATCAGTATGACATACATTTCTCTTTGCGTATGTGTTAGGCGTACAGTTGATAACATACAATTCCTACCATAAGGGATCAAGGATAGCCCCTAGTCTTCGACCAAGGTTACATACTGTATAGAATTACAGCTGATTACATTGGAATATCGGAGAGATCGTGATGATGTTCCACTAAAGTCCTTCCAGTTCATTCACCGTGGGCTTCCGAGCAGATGATATAACAGAGAACGAAAACAACAACATTGACCGGTCTATGAGTACTTATCCCCCCTCTGCCCCCCCACACGCATCTCCCTAGCAATTTCTGATCAACATAACATTTGTCCCCCCCTGTCAGTGGTGTCCACTTCTATGTAGGTAGTCAATTAGTTTGCATGTGTCCATGGAATATCACGGCCTTTCTCTGGTGGTGCGTGTGGCTCCCGTTACTGGCTCGCAGTCCTCCTGCTCTGGTCGCCCCTCAGGACCTCCCCCTTCTGCCTGCTGTAGTGCATGGAGGAAGCACTACAGTAGTTTAGTGAGCGTAGCAAAGAAGGTTGCTGGTATATATAAAGGCAAATTAGCAAAATAGTACAGGAGCTGGGGAAGAATCACCATCTTGGCTAGTGCTACCCTGCCGGTGACCATCAGCGGAAGTGTGTTCCAGAATCGCATTTGCGACTGGATTGCTGTTAAAGCCCTCCCCAAGTTTCCGTCAAACAAGTCTTCCGGCTGGCGATATATCTGGATCCCCAGGTAGCAGAAGGTGCTCTCTCTCAATTGTACTCCTGTCCCATTCAGAGTGTATCCTGGGTCTTGACCTCCCTCACAAAACGCATATATACAGGATTTGTCCGCGTTCACTCGCAGTCTCGAGATGGCAGCAAATTCCTGCAAGAGGAGAGCCAATTGGTCAGGTATGTTTTCTATGTCCTTCACATAGACCAATAGGTCATCTGCGTAAGGTGACACTTGGTGTATCGCATCCCCCATGGGTATACCATCTCCCAGTGTCGTACGTATCGCCTCTGCCAGGGGCTCTATCGCGAGTGTGAACAGTAGGGGGGACAGGGGGCACCCCTGCCTGTTACCCCTGCACACCGGTATGGCATCAGATATGTGCAGCCCCAGTCGCACCCGGACCGCGGGATTTTTGTATAGCAAGTTCACCATTTGGAGGAACCCCAGGCCCAGATCGTATCGCAACAACACTGCAGATAGATAGTTCCATTCTAAGCAGTCAAATGCTTTTTCCAGGTCTAGTATGAGACACCCTGCTCTGGGCCATTCCTGTATGGCATCTGTCGCCACCCTGAAAAACCGCTGCAGGTTCAGGGAAGAACTCCGCGCAGGAACAAATCCATTTTGATCGGTGTGAATCAGTTCAGGGACCACTTGTGCCAGTCTTTCTGCTAACACCTTGGCGAGTATCTTATAGTTGGTATTGAGTAGGCTAAGGGTCTATATGAACCCAGGGCTGTGGGATCCCTGTCCGGCTTTAGCAGGGACACCAGGTATGCTTCAGGCATCGAGGGGGGTAGTTCTTGCTCCTCCAGAGCCGTAGTGTGTAGTGCGTGGAGGTTTTGCATGAGGGATTCGCTGTAGGTCTTGTAATACTCGGCTGGCAGGCCATCCGGCCCTGGCGTTTTCCCGGATGCCATAGACCCAATCGCATCTCCGATTCCTTCTAAGGTGAGTGGGCCATTAAGTGTCTGCTGGTGTGCCCCTGAGGCTGTGGGCAGATGGACAGAGCCCAGGAACCCTCTATCTCATGACCTTGGCAGCGCCCTCTAGACTGGTACAATTGGGCATAGTAGTCCATCATGGCCCTGTGTATCTCGTGCTGCATATACACTAGGGTCCACTCCGATGTGCGTATGGCCCCTATCGGTGCGTGGCTGTTCTCTTGCTGTAGCAGCCAGGCGAGCAATCGGCTACTCTATCTGCCGAGGCATGCGTGCGAGCTGTATGGGCTGTGTAATTGTGGCATTGCAGTTGCTCCAGTAGGTCCGCATGTTTGACACGGAGCCTTTCCAGTTGGCTCGAGTCCTTGCCCCTCCCTTCTCCTTCACGCTCGTACCCCAGCAGCTGGGATTCTAACTTCGTACGTGAGGTTGACAGCTGCCTACGTATAGTCCACAGTGCCCCCTGATCGCTATGTTGAAGGCGTCCCATTCCACAAGTGCATTGCTTGCTGTACCCTCATTGAGTTCGAAATATGTGAGGATGGCCGTCCCCAGTGATAAACGAAACTCTGGGTCTTCTAGCGCAGTCGTTTGGAGGCACCATGTGTTTATGGGGGGATGATCCGCCTCCCAGCTTAGTTGCATCCACAGGGGGTTATGATCGGAGTGCGTCCGCCCCAAGTATTCTGTTTTCATGACTAGTGGGAGCAGCGATTGGGAACCCACTACCCTGTCGATACGTACATGTAGGTTATGCACCGCTGAGTAATAGGAGTAAATACGTTCAGTAGGGTTAAGAACATGCCATACATCCAACAGCGCCCAATGTAAGAGCCAGTCTGTGAGTGCCTGAGTGTTAGACACAGCAGAGGTTCTGTTAAGTGGGGGGAACAATCTATTTATGTCAAAGTTGACTACCGAATTGAAGTCCCCTCCCAGCAGCCAGGGAAGCCCAGCATAAGGGGTTAAAGCTTGTGATAACCGTACCAGAAAGGAGGGTTGGTCTACATTTGGGGCGTATATCGATCCCAGTAATATCGTTTGACCATTGAGTCGCCCTCACACTAAGGTGTATCTGCCCTCATGATCTATTACCATGTCCTCACAAACAAACGGGGTGCCCGCCCTAACCCAAATTAATGTGCCTCTCGCGTGCGCTGAGTACATACTACCGTATAGCTGCCCTCTCCAATGCCTGCGCAGTCTGTCTAGTTCTGCCTGTGTCATGTGCATTTCCTGTAAAAAGGCAATGCCTACCGAATGTCTCTGGAGGTAGGCGAATATTGAGTAGCACCGCGTGGGTGTGTGCATGCCGCTTGTGTTCCATGTTAGTACGTTAGCTTGTGCCATTGCTAGTATACTTAGTCATCCGGGATAGCAGGAGCATATCTTGCGTTGGTGAGTGCGTGTCGCGGGTAAGCAGCTGTGTACCGGTCTGTTGTAACGAAAACATCAATTCAACTTTGAACGTCATAACAACTGGGGCAAACTCTGTGGAGATGTCCGTCCAAACGTCTTAGCAAATTATAATAATAAACTATCCCAGTATGGTGCCTGGTAGGGTCGTGTGCACAATCGGCGCTCTACCGTGACATTCCCCTCCCCTTCATGTTTAGGAAATGTACCATCTGGTTAATCGTTTAGGCCAGTGTGCGGGCTCGCTGTGAAGCATGCTGAGTATCACCATGTATGTGCCTATTCTTCGTGGCGGTTCATGCAGCGTGGCCAGTCTTAACACAAGTGGGTGCTCTGCTATCGTGTGATGTACCCTGTGCGGTTGCTGACCCAACAGTGTCGCCCCATGTCTACAGTACCCATTGAGATACATAACCAAACTTCATAAACAAGTCTCTACTTGCGTGGGCTACCTCTGGTATAGGTCAATGCGACAATGTTCGATCATATGAGGTCATCAGCAGTCTGTGGGGTTACCACTGGAAGGCTCATTTCTTCAGAATCTTCTGTTGACGGAGACGATGAGCCTCTGGCTGCCACTGAGTCAATGAAGCAGGTTTCCGGATGCTCCCTATTTTGTGGTTCTGAGAGTCGCAACCGCCTCCAGTACGTCCTGCTGCTCCATCCTGATCTGCTCCGGGCTCGGTGCAGTTGTCCCCAGTTTTGCATTCCTCTGTGCCTCGCGTCTCCCTCGTCTTCGGACTCTTCTGCCTGCCAGCTTGTTGGCCTCTAGGCCCGGGGGGCGCGCTCCCGTCCACAGTCCTGATTCCTCCAGCCAGTCCCCCACATCCACAGGGGAGTCAAAGAAGCGGACCCCTCCTTTCGTTACCACTCTCAGTCTGGCAGGGAATAATAGAGAGTAGGGCAATTCCAGATCTCTAAGCTGGCGCTTCACTGCTGTGTAGTTGCTTCTGCGTTGTTGCACGAGCGCTGTGTAGTCTCGGAACAGCATGACCTGGCTACCACTCACTTTGAGGCTTGCTAATTTCTGGGTTTCATGTAGCACTGCATCCCTGTCTCTATAGTTTAGGAGTTTAAAGAGGTACGAGCGTGGTCTTGCTCCCGGCTGAGGTTTCTGTGCCGGCACGCGTTGTGTTCCCTGGGGCAGTATGTCCTGTAGCCAGCGCTCAACATAGTGTTCCAGATTCCTCCCCTCTTCTCCCTCCGGAATTCCCACCACGCGAATATTGTTGCGGCGGAAGCGCCCTTCCGTATCCTCGACTTTATCTTCCAGTGTATGCATACGATCCATCATGTCTTGTAGGGCAGCGGTGTGGCTCTGGGTGACAGGTTGAAGTTGACTGGGGGAGAATGTATGCATTGTCAGCATTCCGTCCATCATTTGTTTGTTGTAACGCTTTTCGCCCTAAGTGGGATGGGTATTCCCAGACGTGGGACCCGTGCTCACTACGCCACTGGAGTCAAGCTATCCTGGCTGATGACGGCTGATAGCCAGAAACCGGTCCTAGGATGCTTGATTCCGGTCCAGGGAAGACATGGCTTGGCAGTTCGGGCTGGACTGTTCCCATGAGGCACAGGGTCAAGACTGATTTGCATATGGCCATGTCTGAACTGGGGTGGTGTAGTGGGCAAAAGAACGATGGATTTAACCCAGATCTCTTGACTGGGGGAGAATGTATGCATTGTCAGCATTACGTCCATCATTTGTTTGTTGTAACGCTTTTCGCCCTAAGTGGGATGGGTATTCCCAGACGTGGGACCCGTGCTCACTACGCCACTGGAGTCAAGCTATCCTGGCTGATGACGGCTGATAGCCAGAAACCGGTCCTAGGATGCTTGATTCCGGTCCAGGGAAGACATGGCTTGGCAGTTCGGGCTGGACTGTTCCCATGAGGCACAGGGTCAAGACTGATTTGCATATGGCCATGTCTGAACTGGGGTGGTGTAGTGGGCAAAAGAACGATGGATTTAACCCAGATCTCTTGACTGGGGGAGAATGTATGCATTGTCAGCATTACGTCCATCATTTGTTTGTTGTAACGCTTTTCGCCCTAAGTGGGATGGGTATTCCCAGACGTGGGACCTGTGCTCACTACGCCACTGGAGTCAAGCTATCCTGGCTGATGACGGCTGATAGCCAGAAACCGGTCCTAGGATGCTTGATTCCGGTCCAGGGAAGACATGGCTTGGCAGTTCGGGCTGGACTGTTCCCATGAGGCACAGGGTCAAGACTGATTTGCATATGGCCATGTCTGAACTGGGGTGGTGTAGTGGACAAAAGAACGATGGATTTAACCCAGATCTCTTGACTGGGGGAGAATGTATGCATTGTCAGCATTCCGTCCATCATTTGTTTGTTGTAATGAAGTTCCAGAAGTGCCTAGCTATGGAGGGTGACTTTCTCAGCCAGTTTGCAGTGGTCCGCGTTCAGCAGGGTGAAGTCCGAGGTGACCTTATCAATCCGTGTTTCCAGGGAGGTTCTGGTTTGTTCTAGCGCGGTACCGATGTTCTTCACCACCGCAAGCACTGACTCCATTTTGGCTGCCAGGGCCGCGGTGGGCGGCTCTGCTGCCTCTACCGCTCCATGTGGATCGCCATCTTCCTCCCGGTAACTGCCTGCCTCTTCCGCCCGTAGGGTTCTAGCAGAGATCTGTCTCGCCGGCCGTCTATCGGGTTGGGCTCCGAACTGGAAGGCCTTTGCTACGGCAGCCCTCACCTTGGTCCGCGGCGTCAGCTAGCTCCAGTGTGTGCCGCTCTTGATCAGCCGCCTGTGCACGCCTCCGCTGCTGCAAGTGCGCCGCTTGTGAAACATCGGTTCTGGGGGGGCCTCGCAGGGGGGGGGGATGGTCGTCCTCACCCTCTGGCAGGCTGCTGTCCCAGCAGAGGCTTCAGCACCGGAGCGGGCGGCCTCCGTCTGCCGCGCTCTGTCTCCACGCGGCCGCTCGGTGTGAGGCTGTGCTCCTCACCTTGGTTGTAACTGCGGCCGCATTTAGTTAAGATGCACTTGTCGGTACTTTTCGGAGTCAGTGGCTCTTCGCCCCTCTGGTCCCGTGCTTTCCCAGCATGGATGACACGGCTTAAGGATGATTTTATCGCATAATGAGGGGATGTCGGTCGGAGCGTTAGGGACTCGCGTCCGCCATGTTGGCTGGCTAGCCACGCCCCCCGTAGTGAGCGTTCCTTCATGATGTGATTGATGCACATTCACGACGTAATGGGTGGTCCTGCTTACTGTGATAGGCGTACATTCAAACAGTAGTGAGCGTTCCTTCATGCTGTGATTGATGCACATTCACGCTGCAATGGGCGCTCCTGCTTACTGTGATAGGCGTACATTCAAGCAGTAGTGAGAGTTCCTTCATGCTGTGATTGATGCACATTCACGCTGTAATGGGTGCTCCTGCTTACTGTGATAGACGTACGTTCAAGCTGTAAAGAGCGTTCCTTCATACTGTGATTGATGCACATTCATGCTGTGATGGGCGCTCCTGCATACTGTGATAGACGTACGTTCAAGCTGTAATGAGCGTTCCTTCATGCTGTGATTGATGCAGATTCACGCTGTAATGGGTGCTCTCCCATACTGTGATAGACGTACATTCAAGCTGTAATGAGCTTTCATTCATGCTGATTGATGCACATTCACGCTCCTACATACTGTGGCAGATGTCCCTTATTCTTTGACGGATGTACCTCATACTGTGACAAATGAACACTGAAGCTGTAAGAAGTGCTCCCACATACTGTGATAGATGTACTTCTGGGCTGTGAATGGGCGTGCTTTCATACTTTGATTGATGCATATTCTAACTGTAATGGGTGCTCCTGCAGGCTGTGACAGATGTACATTTAAGTTCTAGTGGGGCTACTATATATCATAAAGGAAGTATATTCAAGCTGTAATGGGTGTCCCTCATACTGTGACCTAATGTATATTTCGGTTGTGATGGGGGCTCTTCATACTGTGACTGACACACATTCTGGCTGTAATGGTTGTTCCAGATACCGTGACATATGTACATTCAGGCTGTGTTAGGTGTGCCGCAAAACACACAAGATGATGGACGGAATGTTGCACATTGGCAAAACATTCAACCCCAGTCACAGATCTGGGTTTAATCCATTGTTAATTTGCTCACCACACCACCACAGTTCAGACATGGCCATATGTTTATGTTTATGTTTATGTTTATAAAATTTATAAAGCGCACAAATACCCATGGGTGTCTCGGCGCTAAGGACAACAGCATGAAACCTATTCCAAGGACTACTGTGCAAATAGCCACGTTTTGGTCAATTTTCTGAATGAGAGTAAGGATTGAGAGGTTCTGATATACAAGGGCAGCGAGTTCCAGAGTCTGGCAGCTGCGACAATGAAACGTTTGTCGCCCCAGGCGGCCGTTTTGGTCCGAGGTACAGTGAACAAAGAAGACGTAGAGGAACGAAGCGCCCGGGTCGGAGTATAGGCTGCCAGGTCTTTGATCAGGAAATGAGGTCCAGTGTTGCGTGAGGTTTTATACGCAATACACAAGGCCTTAAATTTGATCCGATTCCTCACTGGAAGCCAGTGGTATTTTCGTATCACCTGTGAAATTGATTTATATTTTAGAGTTCCTGAGAGCAGCCTTGCGGCTGCGTTCTGGATGGTTTGCAGTTTGTGAATGACCTTACTTTGGGCATTTAAAAGAAGCCCATTACAATAGTCAATAGTTGACATGATTAGGGTGCTAATGAGAGTTTTGCCTGACGTTAGGGGGAGGAAAGGCAGAATTTTCTTTATCATCCGTAACTTGTAGAAAGCGGCTGAGACTACTGAGTTGGCATGAGGGAGAAAAGTGAGTCTGTCATCAAATATGACTCCTAGGTTTCTGACCTTGGTGACTGGGGTAGGCGGGGGCCTAGAGACGAGGGCCACCAGGTAGAAGACCATGCTGGGGCTAGTTTACCAAAAATCATGATTTCTGTTTTGTCAGAATTCAGTTTGAGGCAATTATTGGTCATCCAGTTACTGATGGCCAATAGGCCACATTGAAATTTTTCAGCTGCTTTATTGCCATCATTATGTATAGCCAGCACTAGATGCGTATCATCGGCATAAGATGTGAGATTCAACCCATGGCTCTTGATGATTCTGGCTAAGTCCGCAACGTATATATTAAAGAGGGTCGGGCTCAGAGACGAGCCCTGCGGAACTCCACAGGGAAGACTCAGTTGGGAGGACTGAAAGGTGCCAAGGTTAACCGTCTGCGTACGGTTGGCAAGGAAGGAGGCCAGTAGAGCACAGGCTTTGCCCCCAATGCCTAGCTCTGCGACACGGTCAATAAGTATGGTATGATTGACCGTGTCGAAGGCTGCAGAAAGATCGAGCTTGTCAAAAACAACAGGGGTATACCCAAATCACCCTATGATACCTGGGTATAAGGGACAATATATATATCTATGAAAAAAGGTATCAAGGAAAAAATACATCAATCATTCATGAAGAGAGCACATTTAATTACCCCTTCAAGAGTATCAAATATTCATTTAGAATACATCTGGCATCGTTTTCAAAATATCACAAGAAAACAGGCGTTTGTACAATGAAAGATACAATAACATATATCACACAACATCAATTAAATATATAACACACACCATCTACTACACATAACAATTAACCCAAATGCAAATTATTTTCATTAGTGTCCCCTTCTAAGTAACAGGCGGACCACTTGGAGGTAGTCAAACTAAAAAGGGGAAACACAAGCAAAGGGGGCAAAAATGAAATGACCCACATTTTTTTTACAGGCGTCCCAACGACAGTCTGTGAATCACTGAAGCTCAGGTGACTCCTCCATCCAATGTCTGTTGACGTGACCAGCCAAAATTAGCTTAAGGCCTCTTCAGGACAGGGGTTGAATGACAAATGTATCTTCTTTATTTCTAACTTGCGTGGCTGCTCAATCGATACCTGTTTTCTTGTGATATTTTGAAAACGATGCCAGATGTATTCTAAATGAATATTTGATACTCTTGAAGGGGTAATTAAATGTGCTCTCTTCATGAATGATTGATGCATTTTTTCCTTGATACCTTTTTTCATAGATATATATGCAGAAAGATCGAGCAGCACAAGGACCGCTGTGCCCCCCTGGTCCAAAATAACTCTGATATCCTCGGTCGCCTTTATAAGTGCAGTTTCAGTCTCGTGACCCTTCCGAAATCCAAACTGAGTGGTGTCTAAGAGTTGGTGAAGTTCAATGTACTTAGAGATTTGAACATTCATAATTTTTTCAACAATTTTAGCCGGAAGTGGCAGGCTGGCTATAGGTCTGTAATTTTTGGTGTCACTGGCGTCAAGATTGGCTTTTTTTAATAAAGGTTTTATTATAGTTTGTTTCCAAATGGTGGGGTATGTGCCAGACTTGAACATAGTATTGTAGATGGTGGATAGGACAGGAGCCACTTGTTCCAGTACAGGAATGAGTGCGGCCGGCGGACAGGGATCAGTGGCAGAACCTGATTTGGTTGTTATCATGATATTCGCAATCTGTTCAGCGGTGGTATTCTCAAAGAGCTCAAGAGACTGCCCGGGGGGGGGTCTTTTTCTGCCAGTTGTACCGTTGCGTTAGAGATTGGTGCGAACTTGGTGTAGATGTCATTCATTTTGTCGACAAAGAAGTGTGCTAAAGAGTCACAGAGTGGCTGAGTGGGGGCGATACTATTGGTAGAAGCTTGTCCAGAGAGTTTTACCACTACTTGGAATAGGCGTTTATTCGAGTCTGGAGCGCCTTCAATTTGCGAGGTGAAGTATCTGCCTTTTTCCTGGATGATGAGTAATTTGTATTTAGTAAGCTCTTTTTTATAAACTAATTTGTCCTGCAGGTTGTAGGATCTACGCCATTTTCTTTCATAGTTCCTGCATAGTTTTTTCTTTTCTCTGAGAGTTTCCGAGAACCAAGGGGCTGATGGAGCATTTCGATTTCTAGAGATATTTTTAAGTGGCACCAGCCGATTGAACGCATCGCTGAGCCAGTTGGGATATCTTACTGATGCTATATTGGGATCAGAGGAGGCTAGAGGTTGAGTAGAGGAAAGGCAGTTTTTTAGGAGCTGTGGGTCAGTATCCCTCCAGGCTCTCCGAGGTCCCTGTATCGTAACAGAAGTTCTGAGAGGGTGCTTGGCACAAACCGAAATTTCAAAAAAGATGGCATGATGATCGGACCACACTAAAGGGAGGATGTTTTTAACCTGGATGGTTTGAGAGTTAGAAAAAAGGCCGTCTAAAATATGGCCGGCTTGATGCGTGGCAGTTTGGACTTGCTGTAATAAGCCTACGGCTTCCATGTCATTGCATAGGGTTTTTGTCTGACTGTCTAAAAGGTTCTCCAAATGAAAATTGAAGTCACCTAGGACTGTAAAAGAGGATTCAGTTGCTGCTGGCTCTAAAAGCATATTAAGGGTACCGAGGAAATCTGTCCTGGGTCCTGGTGGACGATATAGAAGGATACCCTTAAAGGTTTGTGACGCAGTTAACTGAATGGAAAAATGAAAGGCCTCACAGGTGGGTAAGGGGATGGGTGTAACTTTTGTAGAGAATTTGTTATTAAAAATTAAAGCTAATCCACCACCGGGCATATGCAAACCAGTTTTGACCCTGTGCCTCATGGGAACAGTCCAGCCCGAACTGCCAAGCCAGGTCTTCCCTGGACCGGAATCAAGCATCCTAGGACTGGTTTCGGGGTTTCACCCCTCTTCAGCCAGGATAGCTTGACTCCAGTGGCGTAGTGAGCACGGGACCCACGTCTGGGCATACCCTTCCCACATAGGGCGAACAGCAAAACACACAAGATGATGGATGGAATGTTGCACATTGGCAAAACATTCACCCCAGTCACAGATCTGGGTTTAATCCATCGATATTTTGCTCACCACGCCACCCCAGTTCAGAAATGGCCATATGCAAATCAATCTTGTTAGGTGTGCCTCAATATAGTGACAACTGCACTGGAGAACTGGCTGTGGAGAACATATCAACATATTGCCAGGGGTCTGCATTTAAGTTTTAATAAGTGTATCTTCATAGTGTGACAGATGTACATTCATGTAGTAATGGGTGCACCCTTACACGGCAAAGAATATAAATCATACTGTAATGGGTGTACCTTGTACCAGGAGGATGTGGTGTCTGCACCTTCATACTGATCTAGATATACATTCACTCTGTAATGGGTGCACTTTCACACTGTGATGGATGTGCAGTCAGGCTGTAATGGATCGAACTTCTAATTGTCACAGAGGTACATTTATGAGGTATAAGTGTACGTTAATGGGACGGATGTATATTCACTCTGTAGTGGGTGCACTTTCACACTGTGATGGATGTGCAGTCAGGCGGTAATGGATCTAACTTCATATTGTCACAGAGGTACATTCATGCGTTATAAGAGTATCTTCCTGGGACAGATGTACATTCAGCCTGTAATGGGTGCACTTTCACACTGTGATGGTTGTATATTCAGGCCTTAATGGATCTAACTTCATATTGTCACAGATGTGCATTCATGCGTTATAAGTGTACCTTCCTGGGACACTGTGATGAGTGTACATCACTACTCACTAGTGTAAGCGCACTACTCACCTGTGAGGGTCTCCGCTGGGGGGGGGGGGAGAGCAGCTTCAGAATAGTCGAAGAGCCAGGTCCTGAGGGTCTTCCTGAAGATGTGCAGGGTGGGGGCAGACCTGATGTTGATCGGCAGCTCATTCCACGTCTTGGCTGCGATGTAGGAGAAGGTTCCTTGTCCACATCGAGGGGGAGCCTGGGGTCGACGTCGGTTGGGGACGCAACCGGCATTGGAGGGGGTGGAGGTGTTGCCACTGGATTCGGCGCCGGAGGAGGTGTCACAAGGTCGACCGGTGCAGATCTGGATCCAGGCCTGGATCCCTGGGGGCCCTGCGGTGCTGGAGCCGAAGCCACCGGCATCGAAGGCATAGAGCTCCCAGCCGAGTCTGCGGGGCCCAAAGGTGTGCCGGCGGAGTCGGGCTGCCCAAAAATAGAGTGAAGGGCTTCGTAAAAGCTACGAAGTTGGGCAGGGGTCGACCTGGTTCCCGGAAAGGGAAAGCCGACCCAACAGGCTCTGCAGGCGGAGCCGGATGACTACCGTCCGCATCCGCGTTACACCAGCCAACGGACGGGGAGAACGCGAAGAGCGACGGTGCTTCTTTTTCTTCTTTTTGTGCTTTGACTTACCCAAAGATAAAGACTTCCCTGAATCTGGTCTCCCTCTCCTTTCCCTAATTCAGTCCAGGGTATAGACCTTTTTCATAGAATATCCAGAGAAATAGACACATTTATCTCTGAGAATGCTTGCATTTGAAGCATGCACTTGTTACATTCATACCTGGTTAGTGGGTACAGGCAATCTAGCAAGGCCATTTTGTGGGAAATGTTTTACATCTTAGGGGCCGATTCCGATCCGGGTCGGAAGGGCACCGAACGCGGCCGAAAAAACTACAAGCCGTACGCGTGTTATCGCCCGACTCGCACAGCTGTACGAGTGAGCTAGTACGATGCGAGCTACATGAAAATCACCGACCGAGTCGTTTCCGGGTCCGGATCGCTCCGTACGTCTCGGCCGTAAGCTAACCGTGGCGTGCAATGGATGTGATGTACGACCAAGCCAGTACGATGCACGCGTCAGACAGCCGGTGCGTGCCAAAGTGTCCGGCTCGCAAAATGTCCGGAAAGTTGCCTTTGGGGGTCCGCGTCGGATCCCCTGTCACCCGCAACCCTACGACTCGGACACAGGGGTAGACCCAAGGGTCTCCCCAACACAGGCATGTACGGTGCGGATGGTACCGACGCGTACCCACTGTAGGGGGCGCCCTTGCGCGAGACGTACCCATTCAGTCAATGGGAGCCCATGTACGCGTTGTACGACCGGCTCCCATTGACTTCTATGAGAGTCCGACCGAACCGAGTCCGGCAGCATACGGCCGCATCGTACTCGCTCGGTCGGACTGCAGGACTCTGGCTCGGTCAGAAAACACCCCGGATCCGACTCGGTCGGAGAGCTTTCCGACCCGGATCGGAATCGGCCCCTTAGCTGTAGGTTAACATTGAACAGTGATGGTGAACAGACATAATATCGAGTTTTTTATTTCGACCTACCATAATATCGAGTTTTAAATATCATGGTATAGAATATCGACAGTAATGTAAGAAATATAGTTTTTTTAAATATCGAAGACAGTATTATTGTTTGTTTAAATATCGTTGTTAATAATATCAATATTTATATTAGTTTTCTGTATTTTAGTATGTGTGTTAAAAGTATGTGACGTACTTTTGTGGTATAAGAGTAATTTTTTTCAATGTAGGGGTTTAATTTTTTGCAGTAAATATTTTTTATGTAAATTATTTTTTGCATAATTTAGTTCTGTAGCGGGTGGTGGGTTTATAGGGGAATAGGGTGGAAAGTAATTTAATTATATTATATTGCACAACATGACAGGCACCACGCGGGCCCTGCCACCTTGTGTATGCCAATGTCGGGGGGTACCATGGGTCCCCCTCAAGTGCAGCCCCTCATCCCCCCACCCCCTGGGGGCCCGCAACGGGCCCCCAAAGCGAACTCTTCATGCCTTTCCATGGCGGAGTCTCCGCCATAGAAAGGCCCTGAAAATGGCACATCCTAATATAGAAGGCCTATCCCGCCCGGCCGGGAATCGGACCATCGTAAAAGTGGCAGGCGGTCTTTCCATCTGCCACGGTGCCCCTCGCCATTCTAATATGGCGAGGGGTGAAGATGGGTCATTTGGCGGTGGTGATCCGCCCGCTATGCTAATAGGCCCCTAAATGTGGGACTCATTCAACCTTCATTTTCCTAATTTGCTAACACTTAGACCATGGACAAAATGGTGGATATTAGTTTTCCGAGATGCTGCATCCTTACAGAGGGCTCAATGTTCCATAGGACGCAGGTAGATGTACTACAATACAACAGAACACACATGACTGCTCTAACCAATAAAGGTAGTACATAGAAAGGACTTGGAGAATGTCTGATTTTCTTTGAAAGCTATAGCTAAGTCATTTCCATTTTATCAGAAGTAATAGCTTATATCCCTAAACTTCTTAATCTAAAGTTTAACATTTTTATGATTGGAAATAAAAATCTAGATTTGGATAAAGTAAACACTATTGGCCAAAGTGCTGAATAAAATAGTAGTAAAGGAATGCTTTGGAGTCTTAACATTATGAAATCAAACAGTAATTGGAAAACACATTTTACTGACCTGTTTAACAAAGACCACCTGAGAATAGTTACAGCTTTCATTATTAACATATCCAAATGGAAGGGGGGAAGGGGGAGTCCATTGCCAGACAAAAGCCTGACTTTATCCAGACCATCTGATAGTAGACACAAACCATGAGGAGGACACGATTTCTTTTATTCAAGGGACTAATACCCTTAACCGCTACTTCAGGCAATGAGGCACCAGTACAAGAAATCAAGAAATTATGCAAATAATACAAAAAAGAAATCTGGGTGGCCGAAAGGATGCAAGAACATTTTAAACTAGAGTTCTATGATGCCCCTACAAGTAAAAATCAACTTCCATTCTGGCAGATGAATAAGGTAGCAAACTTACAACAGACCATCAGAGATAACAACGCATCATCTGATGCCTGGTCCAACTATATCTGCAACTTTCATGGAGGTACCACCTTTCAGTAGGAAGAGCATTTTATCACCTATGTCGATGACTACCCACAAACAGTGGTGGGCAGGACTGATCAAATATGTGAGTACATTATGGAAACTAGGTCTGATAATGCACCAGAATAATATTCGTCTGCACTCTTTAAGCATGATAAAGAATATTGTAGCTAACTACGATATGATACACCTAGCTTCTCGGTCTTCGAAGCTGTCACGGAGGAACAAGTCCATCGACTTGTTTCGGGTACTAAATCAGGATCACCTTTAGACCCTTGCCCTCCTGCTATTCTCAATCTTATTCCTGAAGCTATTTCCCCCGCTTTGACGACCATCTGTAACGCTATGTTCACAACGGGCACTTACCCTTCAGTCTGGAAGGAGGCTATCATTAAGCCACTTCTCAAAAAACCTACTCTTGATCCCCTCCTTCCTGCCAGTTACCGACCCATTGCATGCCTTCCTTTCCCAGCAAAAATTTTCGAAAAAACAATGAACATACAACTATCAAAATTTATAGACAAAAACAACCTGCTGGACGATACCCAATTTGGGTTTAGACAGGGTCATGGTACAGAGACTGCGTTATTAAAAGCTGCAGATTAAATAAGGATGACATTGGACAAGGGAGGAGCAGCTGTATTAATACTGTTAGATCTCTCTGCAGCCTTCGACACGGTTGATCATGTCATCTTGATCGACCATGTCTCAGCCATAGGAATTCAGAACAAAGCGAAAGAACTTCTCGCAGCCTTCCTTGCTGACCGTCTACAAACAGTAAAAATGGGCCATTTCACCTCTCACACCTTCACCCTTCCATGCGGCGTCCCACAGGGCTCCTCGATAAGTCCGACATTGTTTAACATTTATTTAGCGAGGGTAATAAAATCCTACGGAATTGCCCTCACAACTTACGCTGATGATACACAACTGGTGCTATCTGTACACAGTGATGGCACATCAGTTGCTGCAAACTTCCAAGAGGGAATGCGGGCTATCAGTACCTGGATGTCCTCAAACTGTCTCAAATTAAACTCTGACAAAACAGAGGTGATGACATTCGGGAAACTGGAACCTGCTTGGTCCCCTCAATGGTGGCCACCCGAGATGGGAGCTCCACCTCAACCAGTCACTAAGGTTCGTAACCTTGGAGTTGTATTTGATGATAAAATGACTTTTCATCATCACGTCAACTCCGTGGTCTCCTCATCTTTTTTTATCATGAAAAGGATCAAAAAACTGCTGCCATACCTCCCCTCGTCAGCCGGCAAAACTCTAATTAGCACTTTGGTCTTTTCCAAAACGGATTATTGTAATGCCCTTCTTCTGAATGCCCAGGAAAAAGTTATGAACAGACTGCAGCTAGTCCAGAATGCCTCGGCTAGAATTCTACTGGGAGTTCCCAAGTTTACATCCATTTCCCCATATATCCGGCAACTGCACTGGCTCCCAGTCAGGAGCCGGACAAAATTCAAGGCACTTTGCATTGCCTACAAAGCAGTTAACAACTTGGGCCCACAGTTCCTCAGAAGAGCTCTTTGTCCGCTTGAACATTCTAGAACACTTCGCTCCTCCTCTGCTCATTTGCTCAAAGTCCCGCGAACAAAGAAGGCCAACTGGGGTGACAGGTGTTTTACAATCTCCACAGCCAAACTTTGGAACACATTGCCCCTTCACATCAAAACTGCCCCTACCCTCATCAGCTTTAGGAAAAAACTAAAAACATGGTTCTTTTCACCATAATTGCCTGCCGTAGTTATGGTTCTGTATTCTGAGCGCCGAGACACCCCCGGGTAGTTGCGCGCTATAAAAATTGCATAAACATAAACATAACCTGCACTCCAAAAATTTGAGTAACTATAACAATATTTTTCAAAAAGTGTGCTAAGGACTCAAGGTCTCTTGAAAAATGGTGCTGCCCTTGTACAACCTGATTAAACCCCCTTCAGGCTCTAATAATGCAATAAAGTTTCAAACAAAAATGTTTGAGCTCAAGGGCGCACTATACGCTAGCCCAATAAGGTGCAATACATTTTTTTTACTGTCTATTTTTGCGTGGTTTCAAACAATTGAGAAAACATTTATCTAACAATGAACAGGGCTCAGTAATCAATCAATTATAAAAAACAACAATGAATCAGAACATTCAGTCCGTCGATATACGATAATAAATTGTTTTTACATAAATCAAATTAGTCTTGGAGACAAATGTGAATTAAATGTAAATGAGCATACAGATAACTCCAAGAAACAAAGTGTATCAGTCCAGCGACTGCGATCTTCTTTAATTTCTTATTTCTGTATTTTCAATGAACAGAACTTTTTTCACCAATATCATGGTTTCCCAATGCATTTCGGTATGAATACCTTCGTCAGGGGAACACTGCAAAAACATATATACATGCAATGTAACATATCAAACAAACTTTATGTGTATAACTAAACACATACATAACAAATATTTTCTGAGAACCAAATGAATCATATAACTCAAAAGCGGCATCACGTCCAAACACCGGTTGACTTTACCAAAAACAATTTTTTGTTAAATGCATCAATGATTTTCGAAGGTAAACCTGTAAGGACCATGCAGAATCCATTTGTGTGACTGAATTAAGTCATAAAAAATTATTAAAACAATTCCCCATGATTCGCGGTGTGTGAGAAATGCACCAAAAACACCCACAGATCGTGCCACAAAACTCTGTGTATGTCACAATTAACCAAGTCACCAAGTCTCACATGTAAGACCAATATTGTAGCACAGCTCTACAATGTCTATATTCCTATTACTTGTTCAACATAATAATACCTACTTCTTGGTGCAGATAAATCATACTGCAAATGTATTTTAAAAAAAGAGGAATAACAGACCTTACGGGCTCTTACAGCAGCATTTACAGGCTAATAGCTCTCAAGAAGAAAGAGAACAGGAATTTTGCAAAGCTGCTGCTTTATGATTTGGAGGAATGGGCAACCGGTTCTAGATTAATACATTTTAACCAATTTGGCTTTAGTGAATCAGCAAGCACCATAGATACTTTGATGAGTCTCTGGATGTTATTGACAAAACAAAATAAAAAAAGATCCCTTTATACACCTGTTGCAGTGCTGCTTTTGAGTAAACAGAAATTTACTTTGCTCTATATTAGAGGCTTGTTTTATAATCTAATGCATCTACTTTCGGCCATACAGCATCTTTACACACCAACGTGGTTACAGGTGACTACAGAAGCAAGCTAATCCTTGCCAGCTAAGATCTATACCAACTCAGTTTTAGAGCAAGGGTGTGTATTAGCAGCACTTTTGTTTAATCTGTGTATACCAGAATTGACTAGTCGATTGGACATGGCTGAGTCCTACCCGCCTAAACTGGGCCCATGAACTGTTACATCGTGTTTTATGTGGACGACATTGTGTTACTAAATCAAACAGAGATGGGGTTACAGAAGCTCCTAAACGTTCTGTCCATCTACTGTGGTGAGTATCGCATGCATCTAAATTATAATGAAGTAATCGCAGAGGTCTTCAATAGGAGGATTGGTAAAAAAGGCACATGGCGCATTAAAAACACTGTACTAGAAAATTCAGTAAATTATAAATATTTAGGAGTACTATTTGAAGAATAGATGTGGTTGGAAAACACACAAACATTAAACTAGAAGGTCATGTTGTTAGGTTTCACCTTCAACACCATGCTAAAAGCTACAAAAAACCCTTCCCCTTTCCCAATAGTCAGAGCTATTAAAGTTAAATTAACTTCAACATTGACCTTAGTGCAGAAACATACCCTGTGAAGCTCAGTCCAGTACCCACAGTGCGCTGTTTATAGAGAGTTGATTAAACTTCTACGAATTCCTCGCAATCACAAATAAGGCTGGAATTCATAAATCAACAAATAGCAATGAAAGCAGACTTTATGAAATATTACTACAAACTAAAGGGAGCCGAAGGCAACACTAAAAGGTCGTCGTATAACTAGGCACAGATGACCACAGCTCATGGCATATAAAATAACAGGTGGCAGATATATTTTAATTCTGCAATGGAAGCACTTCATGCTCAACATCTGCAGGAACAAAATCTGTCATACGCTGGTTTTAAAAGAGTTATACACAATAATACTAATACTTTACCATTGAAAAATGACAAACAGGCATTTGGAGCAGAAGCCACGCTTGGCTTATTATCAACAGTTATAAACAACCCCACCTACAAAAATATGTAGGTGCGTCCTATTCAGCATTTCACAAACTAAAGCTAATGCCTCTGCGATTTGGGGAAATTCCAAATTGGACTTCTTATTCCCATGGGAGTCAAAGTCGAGCTCTAATGGACGCAGGCTTTGCAAAAACAAAATTGAGACATTGATACAAATGGTCTGTACTATGGAGATTCTTGTTGATAGTGTTGTCTCATTTACAATCTCTTCATGTGTCAGCAAATCTTATTCAGAAGCAGGGTGCACGTTATAACTTCCTAAATAAAAACCTAAGCTTCTCTGTTATTTTAGGACAATGTAAAGATGAAAAAGCATGTTGGAAATTTGGTTACTGGTTTAGGGAGGTAGAGCCCTACTCAAGCAGCAACCACAATCTCTGTCGGGGTGAAACACAAGCAAACCCCAAATTAATCTGTGCTTAACCCTCTGGTATCTTGGCACAAAGCAGTCAGGCTTAACTTAGAGGCAATGTGTAAAGTATTTGCGCAGCACTTCAAACAGTAATAAAGTGAAACACAACATAAGAAAAATCCCACACCAATTTAGAAAATTAGAGTAAAGTGTAATAAATTATTTGAGACCAAAATGACAAACATCCACTCAGTATAAACCAGAGACATGCAATTTTAAATATTTAAGTGAAAATAGTGTCTAAAAAGCACAAAGCACCAAATGTGTGAGCTGGATATAGGGACCAAGTAATGCCCCCTCAACAAAGTACCTAAATCCTGGTTTGCAGAGCGCTGTGAGATAACGCATTGAGGATACATCACACGGTGGCGGTTCCGGAAGAAGCTGCGATGCAGAGCCGTCCATTTTTTTGCCATCGACAAGAAGCTTGTGATGTGAAGTCTGGACGCATTGAGGATGTATTGCGCAGCGACGGTTCCGAAGAGGTTGTGGAGTCCTGCGTTGTCGATGAGGATGCCATCGACGAGGGGTTTGTGATTGAAGGCCTGCGTCAATGACATGTTGCGCAGCGGTTCAGAGGAGACTGCAGGCTGCGTAGAGGGGTCGTGCATTGAGGATGCGTTGCAGTTGTGAGGATTCTGCGTACAGGACCATAGCTTGGCTGGCAGAGCACCTCCAGGCTCACGTTCGTTCAAGGATCCAGGGCTGGTGGGGCCTAACTCATGATAGGCAGAGTCCAGGTGCTTGGTTCAAGGTGGTTGGAGCCTTTTTTCTGTCCCAGGAGGTCAGCCAGCTAGCCCTCAGAGCCACTTGTGTGGCCCGGATTTCAACATGCAGGTTCAGTCCTTCGAACTCAGGCAGCAGAGTAACAGTCATTCTTTTACGACAGCACAGCAGTACTTCTTCTGAGTCTTGCACAGGTCCAGATATGTACTGAATGGGTCTGAGGGTTCAATATTGATACCTGATGCCAGCATTGAAGTAGGAGGAGGTTCTGGAGGTTTCCACTTCCACAGGTGTTTGGAATTTCCTGCCTCCCTGCCCTGACCCCATCTTGTCTAGGGTCACAAAAGACCAGTGTCAAGCTCTTTGCAATGTGCAAGTATAGAAGGTGACAGCTTCTCAAAATCATCAAGTCAGAGATAGCCTATTCTTCCAACACCTACCCCTCTTTGTCTCACTGTCTGTGATTAAGACATAAATACTAACTGACCGCTATGCCTAATCATGTGACCCAGGATAAAGGCTGCAGTCACCAAATGGTTGGGATAAGAAAATGCCAACTTTCTAAAAGTGGCATTTTCAGAATTGTGACTTAGAATCCGAATTTACCGTTAAAGAGTTTCATGCATGCCACGCAGTGCAGTGACATGCATGACATGCTCCTTTTCACACCGCGGCGGTGCTGCTGGCAGCAGCAACCGCCGCAATGTTAATCGGTAGAATCCAACCGCCGCGGCCAGATTTCGACTGCAGAGCATCCTAATTGGACCGGTGGTTATGCCGCAGTCCTTGCGGGCGGTCTTTTCCCGCTACCATGGCGGTTGGGGAGATTTTCCGACCGCCATCCTAATAGATCCCTAAGTCTTCAAAGTCATATCTAAATAATATCCTTAGAGTAGTCCTGATGAGATTCATACACTTGGATCAACCCCAGTCACAACAATCTCTGGGTGGTTCCATCCAACGTATTTTCCAGGCACAGGCTTGGATGGTATGTATCTGCCACCATCATGAACGAACATCCTGCTTCAAACCACTTTTATTCTGAAGTGCAGAATTACTAACCCTGTCAGAGTGTATGTTAGACAAGCTGGACAGTCTACCAACACTTCCAAAGGATATTATAGCATCCTCAGCAGCCCTTCCTTTAAGGACAAGTACCAGAGAGGATAAAGTTTAGTTTTGCCATTTCTTCCATAAGCTTCCTTCCTCCTAAGGAAAATCCCTAGTCGAATGTTTGCTTCAACAAAGAAATCTCATATCAGATAAATATCTCTTTTAATTCGAGCACTTACAGCTGCTCCATGTTTCTGACATGACGTGTTGGTGACACGCAAGCACTGAAGGACCTTCAGAAAATCAGTCAAGTAACAAAAGTAATTACAATCCCTACCTAAGTTGGCATATTTACATACTCTTTTATTAGAATGCGATTCAATGTATTAGAAATTCTGCTTTGTTACTGCAACCCCATCGGCAAGATCTAATTTCTGATAGATGTGATACTATGAAGATAACCATTGCCACGATCAGAACTTTGGCTTCAATCTGAGCATCCAAAATGTTTCTGTGTTAGATCTCTCTTGGATGGTATTGAAAATATAAGCATCTTACATCTGTATCACCTGATCCTTGGCCATCAACCTAAAGCTCCTTCTTCAGTCTGTCTATTTTAAAAATCTACAACAAGGTCTAAAAGATCCCATGAAATAGACAGGGACAATGAAGAGAAGAACCTTCAAGCAGAGGGGACTGAGTATATGCCACTCGGAGGTGACCAGAAGGCACGGAACAGTAATGCCCACCAATGACGGGAGAAGCAGGAGCAATGACGATGACCTTGTCACTACAGCTGCGAGGACCAGGCAACGCTGAGGAAGACCAGGAGCCATACACACGTCAGAAGTCGAGAACCAGGGATTCGGTGTCCTGCGGGAGTGGCAACAAGCCTTGGCAGCAGCAACAGACGTGGTAAACGATGAAGGAGCAATGTTGGGTTCACCAAATGCAGGAGAGTCAGAGCAGGCCCTAAGCAAGCAAGGGAGCCCACTGGAGCAAGAGAAGCGAGGATGTAGCCTAACAGCTAGGGCAGTCGATCTCAAATCTGGAGAACCAGGTGTGAGTCTCAGCAATGACGCTCAACATCCTGTGATTGTAGACAAATCACAATCTCCCGACGCCTAACAAAAATGAATGTGTCCTTGTGTAACGCAGCTGGTGTTTATGTAAAGCGCTCTGATTCCTGATACCTTTGGGTCAAGTTTGCGCTATATAAAACTACGAAAAAGGCTACAGGCCAAAGGCACAGGAGTCAGTCACTAGAGGACCTCGGGCAGCTCACAAAAGATGAAGGCCAACTGTGCAGAGCATGTGGTGAGGATGAAGATTGTGGTAGGAAGAGATGCTGGAGACTGGCGCTTCTTGTAACCCGAAGATCTCTGGAGTGCAGAGCTAACAAGCCTTGGCACCGGCAAGTCAACGAGGTGCACAGGGGTTCGGTCTAAGCAGTTCTGATGAGGGATAATGGCCTCAAACTTGCTGGGAGCACAGGTTAGGCCTTGAGGGAGCTGCAGAACCACCACCTGTGTTGCTGAGCCTTTCGTCAGTGGGAAGTCAGGAGCAACAGACTTGTGAGCTTCGCTGAGGTGCCTGCAGATGCAGGGGAGTGACTCCTTCACTCCAAGGGAGATTACTTTGAGTGTCCTTGATGCCCACAGGTCTGCTGAAGATCCTGGAAGGATCAAGACTGATTTGTATATGGCTGGGTCCAAACTGGAATGGCATGGTGAGTAACAAAACGATGGATTTAGGCCCAGTTCTCTGTACTGGGGTGAATGTATGACATTGTTCTGCATTCTGTCCATCAATAGTTCTTTTTGCATTTGTCACCCCGAGTGGGACGGGTATGCTCAGACGTGAGTCCGATGCTCTCCATGCCACTGGAATCAAGCTATCTTAGCACTGGGTCAAGACTGACTTGCATATGGCTGGGTCCAAACTGGAATGGCATGGTGAGCAAATAAACGATGGATTTAGGCCAGGATCTCTGTACTGGGGTGAATGTATGACTTTGTTCTGCATTCTGTCCATCAATAGTTCTTTTTGAAGATCCTGGAAGAAGCAGTGACACAGACAATGAAGAAGACTTGCAGAACAGTGAGACCAGGAGCAGCAGGAGTCTTCCTTGATGCAGTCTCGGTTCCAGGTATAGTCCAGCGAAGTTAAAGTATTCAGACGGTTGAAGTGTGTTGTGGTATCAAGCTTGAGTCTTGCCCCACGACAAATCTGAGGACCCACCCACAGGTAAGCCCTTTACGCCCTAAGAAAGGGGTTAGGACAAGTCAGGGGTCTATTCCAGAGGAGGGGCTGGACAGAGGGGAGGATACTCCTATGTCCTTTGTCCAGTTTTGCGCCAGAGCGAGAACCAAGGGCACCTTGAGCTGGCTCAAACCGGAGTCTGCAAGGATGGCACCAAATGTGCCCTTCAAAGCAATGTGGTGGCGCTGGCAAGCGTCCCCACCCCAGTCCAATACACTAACTCCTGTATGGGAGGTGGTCACACATCCCTGTAACAGGAAACCTATTGTTCTACCCACCCCTGCTCGAGATCAGCAGCAGGACAGCAGAATTGTGTCTGTGGTGGGCAGCAGCACTAGCTTGCTAGCAGACCCTGGAAGGCTGTTACCAGGAGTACTGGGGGCTTCCCAGAGGAGCCCCTCAGTGCATGGAATCATACCCCAACACCGGTAACGGTGTTGGGATATGATTCCAGCATATTTTATACCAAATATGCCCAGGTTCAGCACAGCCACTATATAGTTAGCCATTGCGTAATGACAGATTGCCACTATTTGTATCAAAATAGCTGACCACACTTACAAAGCCTGGTGAATCAACTCCGGGGTTTGTAGAGGTGTCCTGCTCATGCAGGGGCACTCTCACACTTATAACACAACACCATGCCTTCAGGATTGAAAGGCCTGCATTAGGGGTGACTTATAGGTTGTAAGTGTATTGACCTCAGATATAAGAAAACGTATATCTGTTGTAAGTGGTGCTAGCACCAGCTTACACAGGCTGCAATGGCAGGCCTGTAGTCATAGTTTGAGTGGTCTCTCATAGGTCGCACAACACATGCTGCGGCCCATGGGAGACCCCTGATGTACCTTTGCCCTGGGTACCTTGGTACCATATACTAGAGACTTACAGGGATACAACAGTAGCCAATTGTTGATGTGCAGAAGTACTTTCCGGGACAAATTAAGGGAGGCAGCACAGTGACTGGGATCCTGATTGGCAGGATCCCAGTCAGACTAGTTAAAAAACATACTGACACCAGGAGAAAGTTGGAATGACCGTGAAAGCAGATCCATATTTCCTACAGTCATTACCCTAGGTCACGCACTATATTTGTGTCCTGCCAGCTACTTTAATGTTAGTCTCCCTCCATGTGAAACACTCTAGCCCCCACTGTGAGGAAGCCTGAAGTCGGAGACTATATTAACATCTCTTGACGTAGTGGATACAATGGAAATTGCAGGGAAGGACATCATCGCCCCACCAACCTATAAAGGCAGAGGAGCACCCTCCACAATAGATTATAGATTTGTGACAAGGAGCTTGGAGGAGGTTCTTATGTATGGGTCTGTTGTTCCATCTACCTTTAGTGACCATAATCCTCTTGAGGTGCCCTCCTACTGGTTCCTAGGAAAATGCATAGGAGAGATTGGGGCTAGCAACCTGCAACCTTCCAGAGATAAAGTTGATATGGAGAATGCGTGATCCCGCCAGAACTCAAGAAGTAGTATTAAAAGGGAATATGAGATTGGTGGAAGTCTGTTTGGCAGAAGAGGACACTGCACACCATATTGTGAATGCATTCAGTGATCTCTGCTCTAGTGTCAAAAGAGCCCTTCTCAAACCTGTGCGGCCCCCTAATAAGTTACATGGCTGGTTTGAGAATGATTACACCATGGCTAATAGGGGTTTGAGATTCGCACTTGGGAAAAAGCCTAGAGATCAAGTACTAGTTACGATCTTGAGGAAGCAATACAAAGCTGAAATGTCCAAATGATGGCAGGTAGTGTTAAGAGATCAATGGGACTCATTAGCACAAGCAGCCCACACAAAAGACAGCAGGCATTTTTGGGCCATCATCTCGGATATGAGACGTAAAAACAAGTTAGTTTCCCCGGTTTCCTGCCATATTATTAGAGAAGTATGAGAAGCCTACTTCAGAAAAGTTTATGCTGCCCCTCCAATGGAGGATATTTTTATTAATGATAGAAGGAAACTGGTAGATGTTGAGTTAACTGTGGCTGAGATGGAAGAGGTCATCTCACAAAGTGCAGGGAGAAAAGCACCCGGGCCGGATGGTGTTTCGATTAATTTATTTAAACATAACACTGACCTTTGGGACTCTCTTTTGACTAACGTGTTTAGTAACCTTGCACATTCAGACGTGCCCGCTTCCTGGTGTACCTCAACTATTGTCCCCATATTTAAGAAGGGCAATAGAGATGACCCCAGCTGCTACAGGCCAATCTCGCTGATTGATACCATGGTTAAGATCCTAGGGCACGTTATATATAATAGAATCCAGAAGTGGACACAAGTTGAGTCCATCTTGCATCCTTTTTAATATTGGTTCAGGAACAAGATTGGGACAAACCCCGAGGGGAGCACATACTGTTGCCTAGACTTTTGCCGCCTTGTGGGTTTGTTTTTCGTTTGTCATTTAAAATGAAACCGCCATTTGGGATGATTGGGCAATGTGGCCGCAAATGATATTTTTTGATCTGTGGGACTTTTTACTGCTTGCTGCTCGTGTTTATGAATGTGTTTCATGGTCTCACTGTCTACTAGCGGCCGGCTTGAAGGTTGTAGGCCCATACTTGTATATCTCTTGAACTCTGTAATAAAGGTTTTCCAAAAAAAAAAAAAAAAAGATTTGGACAAACGAGCAATGTGTAAATCTGAATCTGGTAATAGGAAAATACACCATTGCAAAGCAAATGCACCTGTATCTGACTTTCATGGACCTAACTGCAGCTTTTGACTGTGTCAACCGACCCAAATTATGGCAAATGTTGCTGTTGAGGGGCTTGGATGCTTCCCTTGTTCACTTTCTTGCATATTTGCACATGGACATGAGAGCTAGTGTCAGAATTAGCGACACCGATATAAAGATTGGGAGGGGTGTCGGACAAGGTTGTGTGTTGGTCCCTTTATTGTTTATTTTATATAATAATGATTTGCACCTGTTTTTAGCAAGTGTTACCAATGACGCCCCTGTAGTCAAGGGGGGTCGCCTACCTACACTCTTATATGTGGGCGACGCCATGCTAATGGCCCATAAGCCCAAAGCACTGCACCTTTTGGTATTTGGCTTCGTTGAATTTATGGCTAATTGTGACTTAAGCACTAATTACTCGAAGTCCCATAATATGGTGTGTGGCCCATGTTGTATCCATCTCTTTTCTCTGACAGTGGCCATAAATCGTTTGACCAGTGTTAATAGCTTCCCATATCTGGGAGTTATGTTTTCCGCCTCTGGAGCATGGACACCTGGTATTGTACATCACCGAATGTAGTTCTCTAAGGCAATCAGCTCTCTTTTTTGTCTTCCTCAAACTCGGGGAGGGGGTCATTTGGCATCTGGGCTGCAGTAGTACAAATCCCAATGTGTTTGTACTGCTAGTTATGGAACTGAACTGTGGGAGATTGAAAACTGCAAAGCCATACAATATGAAGAAAACAGGTTTTGCAGGCGGCTTCTTGGAGTACCAATTTCTACTACTCATATATCATCTGCCACGAAGACCTTAACCTACATTATATAATTGATTACATTAGGATCAGAACTCTAATATTTTGGTTGTCAATCTGGAGTAATGACAAGGCATCGTTGACTAGAGATATAATACTTAATTGCCTCTCTTATGACAACGGCCTCGAAATCCTCGGGTTGGTATGTGTTGAATTAGAATTGGGTAGAATTGGTATGCAGAGTGCTTTTGTCAAGCCAGTCGCACCTTGCTGGCTTTCCATGCCCGTGTAATGGCAAAACTGGCCAAACAATGATACACTTTATGCTGTTTTGTAAATTATATGAATTTTATACCAGGCAGTTTTTAATTCCTCTGTTTAAAAAGAAGTATCATAACATTGGGCATTGTAGAGCAGCATTTTCACTGGTTCTGCAACTATCTGATGCTGAAATATTTTTATATGTAGGCTCTATTTTAAGTCGTGCTGTAAGAGCATGTGGTACTTTATTGCTCTAAACTTGGCTGTTATTATTTATTTACACTGCCATATTTATTGTCTTTGATATATGTCTTAACTTCTCTGAAATGTTTTATTTGCTGTATTTAGCCACTTTTATGGGTAAACATATCGTCCGAATAAAGTGTTTGAACTGAACTGAATTTAACAGTTACCTACTCAGTTCATTCATGCAAAATGGGGCATAACTTGTGAATGTGGGTGCTTGGTGAACCAAAATCCGCATATCCCAGTATTCTCCAGGCACGTTTCCTTTTGTAAATTTCAGCAGCTTTGACCTGTCAAAGATTCCTGGGCAAAGTTGTGGTGTTTCTGCTCATACACATTTCACAGACCACTAATAATGAAGGGTTTCAGAGGTTGTGTATCATTAAGCCTTCAAGTTATTTATAATGTTTTTGCTTAGGGCTCTGGATGCATAAGAATAGATATGGTTGATGTAAAATAATTCGGAATGTCAGGGTTGTTGCATTATGAAGCAATAGTTCACTATTAAAAGAGAAACAGAGAGTGATATGCCCAATGGGGAATCAGTTCCCTGATTTCTTGGCTGGACTTGGTGCTCGAGCTCTGATTCGGAGTCCTGAATGTCACAAATACCATTCTCCTAAACAAGTAAATGCTTGTTTAATTGAGTGAAATTTTACAAACTGCATTTGGGTAGCTCTGAGGGTACATTGAACTGTGTTTTCTGATTCTTATGCTTGACACCTGCAGTAGACCAGCAACTGCTTGGGTATGGAATCTGGATACGAACTGCATAGGGTCTTTAGATTTGGAAAGACCTGGATGGAAGGAAGAATTTAAGAAAATCAGGTTGTGCTGGATGGAGCGGAACATAGGGCCAGATGTACGTACGGAAAGGTTTGCAATTTCCAAATAGCACATTTTTGCAATTCTCTATTTGGTAATCGCAAACACCAATGTACAAAGTGTGCTTTACACTCTGTGATTTCCAATGGGTTGCAAATAGACCTACCTCATTAATATTCTTGAGCTAGGTTTTGCAACCCATTGGAAATTGCAAAAATAGCTGGCATGGTGGCCTACTAGGGTCAGCAGACCACTCTGCCTGTGGCTGCTTTTTAATAAAGCAGTTTTTTGTTTAAATTTGAAATGCAGCCCGTTTTCCTTAAAGGAAAATGAGATGTACTTCAAAAATAAAAATAAAAAGTATTTTTTTAATTTATTAAGAGTAGGCAATGGTCCGTGGACCACTGCTTGCTCATAAAAAATATTTTTACAAACATTCAAAAAGGGGAAGGGGTCCCTAGGGGACCCCTTCACATTTGCTAATGGATAGAATGGGAATGTTTAGCAACCGCATTTCGGTCACAAAACATTCACACATACCACTGTGATTCGATATTAGGAAGGGACACCCTAAACACACCTCTTCCTAATATTGAAATGTAAACCCAATTTGCGATTCAGTAGCAGGTTACTGAATCGCATATAGGACTTTGCACATTAAAAAATGTTTGGTTTGCGGTCGCAAACGGCCTGATTCTGTGAATCGGGCCGTTTACAGCCTCAAAAAAGCTTTGTACATCTGGCCCACAGTCATGGTGACTGCTGAAGTTCAAAAGGCATGGCGTTTGAAGAAGGCAGTGGGAAAATATTGCTGTCAAATATGTCATTAATTAGAAAGGAACTACAAAGTGACAACGATTCAATGTGCTATCACGATGAAATCCACGCTGCACTGCAAACTGCTTCATCTGCAACCCGCAAAGGTGTGAGGCTGCACCGAACATCTACTGAATGTATCTGCCAAGAAGTTGGCAAATCACCTGAGTCTCAGGCAGACTTCCTGCTAGGATGCTCACTGTATTTTCAGAGGAGAAGAACGTTTAGCAATCCAATCTGCAATGCAGAGGAAGCCTGGACATGTGCCAGTGCCTATTTCACCTCATTATACGAGGACACAGAACGACACCTTAAGGCACAGTATCTTATAAAGACATGGGTTATCAGGAAACAGAATCAGCCAGAGAAGGCAAGTGTAGATGTGTTATTTAGTTGTCTTATCTGAATGGTGCCTGAATACTGGCACAATAATTGTATAATTGAGACATGATTATAGGGAAAACGTTAGGTTGGGGCATGATTCTGACACTATAACTGTATAATAGGGCTTTATTGCTGCCACAACAGCTGTATGATCGAATCATGATTACTTGCACACTAGTTGTATGATGGTTGTGATTATTGGGACACTAACTACGATGAAGGCATGTCAACGTGTGCATTATTTTATGCTAATGGCATGTTTATTAGCACAGTATTTGTATGATGTGGCATTTGTAATGGCACTAGAAACACATCTGCACATTATAGGTTATTATATCTGTAATCTGGAAGGGGATTTTTCGAGGTACTGTGACATGATAGAGTTTTTATTTTTACTAAAACAGTGGGAGGAGGAGGCAAATGGGCACCCCTTGGTGGAGCTCTGAGCACTCCTGTGCTTCACCTGCTCCGGCTTTTCATGGGTTTGGGAACTTTAGGCGCTGGTGGCAAAAGCATTTCTCCATTGCCTAATGTGTGAGTTGAACTCACTCTGTGCCCAATGGCATCAAGCCCAGCACTTTCCTGGCATCCCAAACAACTCGTGATGCAGTTGTCCTGCAGACCCCAGCATGGGCTGCACTTACCCTTGCAATGTGGTCTTTTCCATATAACTCACTCCGGCGTTAGATTCCACTATGAAGGGCAAAAGCTACTTCTGAAATCATAGTCTGGCTCAGCACACCGATAACTGGCACGCTGAGAAGCGTACTCTGTCCCACACGCATGGCCCACTTAGGAAAAGGCTGAGGGTGTCCTTACTTGAGTAGAAAGACCAGAAGTGCCATACAACGGTGGCATACAGCTGCAGTGGCCTTAATGGAGGAGAAAGACCAGAAGTTCCACACAACGGTGGCAGACAGCTGCGGTGTTATTACTGGAGGAGATAGACTGAAAGTGCCCCACAACTGTGGCATATAGGCGCGTTGTCCTTACTGGTGAAGAAATCCCGAAGTGCCACACAATGGTGGCAGACAGCCACGGTGTCCTTACTGGAGGAGACAGACCGGAAGTGCCACACAACAGTGGCAGACAGACGTGTTTTCCTTACTGGAGGAGAAAGACTGGAAGTGCCATATAATGGTGGCATACAGCTACGGTGTCATTACTGGAGGAGATAGACTGAAAGTGCCACACAACGGTGGCAGATAGCCCCGGGTTCCTTACTGGAGAAGCAAGACCAGACGTGCCACACAATGGTGGCAGACAGCCGCAGTTTCCTTACTGGAGGAGAAAGACCGGAAGTGCCACACAACTGTGGCATATAGGCGCGTTTCCTTACTGGTGAAGAAATCCGGAAGTGCCACACAATGGTGGCAGACAGCCACGGTGTCCTTACTGGAGGAGATAGACTGAAAGTGCCACACAACAGTGGCAGACAGCCCCAGGTTCCTTACTGGAGAAGAAAGACCAGACGTGCCACACAATGGTGACAGACAGCCACGGTGTCCTTACTGGGGAGATAGACCATAAGTGCCACACAACAATGGCAGACAGCTGTGTTTTCCTTACTGGAGGAAAAAGACCGGAAGTGCCACACAACGGTGGGAGACAGCTGCGTTGTCATTACTGGAGGAGAAAGATTGTTAGCGCCACACAACGGTGAGAGACAGCTACAGGGACAAAGAGAACGATTTGCATGTTCCTGTAGGTAATTTTTTACTCGGCCCAGTGTTGAGAGGGTTTGTTTTGCTTGTGACTCTTATGGATAGGATTTGATTTTCTGGTCTTGACATCCATATTGGTGTGGCAGTACGTATGCCCACTGAGCATTACTGTCCACTCTAAGGTCCTACAGGTGACATCTCGCTACTCAGTTAACAATTTCTTAGTTATTGAGCCATTCTCCCTATTGATATGTTATTTCTACTATTAGGAGCTAGTATTTAGTGCTTGAAGAAGATGTGTGAATTAGGTGAGACCAGTAGCGGCTGCTATGGGGCAATAGTGGTGGGAGGGGGATTACAATTTTAAAAGAAAATTTCACTTACCTGCTGGCTGCCACCTCTCTTCCGTCCTCTTCGGTCAACGCAGGAAGCACACAGGCTCCCAGACTCCACTAAGCCAATCACAACAATGCTGTCATCAGCATGACAGCAGTGTCGTGATTGATCTGAGCAGCCTGGTTCGGTGCTCAGACAGGTAATGGGAGCTAGGTGGAGAACATACTAAGTGCACATGTCTGTTTGATCGGCCCAAGACGGCTGGCCAAACTGTCATGTGCACTTAGAAAGTGCCCACCACTCCACCCCCTGCTCTGCGGGCAGGCCCACCCCTAAACGAAACACAGCAGTGCCAGTACTGAAAAATAAAATGATAATAACATGGTGTTATCATAATTTTATTTTTCCTGTGATGCTCCTCTGCCTTAGCGGAAGAGCTGCCACTGATGTGAAGGTGATGACATGCTGGACTTCTTTTTCCACTTCCTTCCAAATCTAATGACACTCACTTTCTTCAAAAATCTGGGGTTTCAGAGGGAACACAGGATCTGTTCTCTCCGTCTTGAAAACAAATACTCTCCTCTTCCCATAATAGTATGCTTTCTTCATCACCAACATATCATCATGGCTACATGCAACTTATCAGCTACTAGGTAAAAACATTAACATCTCAGTTGACGTCTAACACTAAACAAACCTTAAAAGAAGGCAGCCTCTGGCACAACGTCTGCCTCTAACACACGTAGATTTTCGCTTTGGGCTAACTCTGATAGCTGGGACGTTGAAGGAATTCTATGAACCCTTGAACCTGAAAGCTATCCTTGATTTATTTAAAATGTCACCAGTAGACACCACCAATAGTCTTGATTATTTCCCTCATATCATACCAAAGTTGGCACCACCCATGAGCAGTTGCCTAATAGGACCCACATAATCTTGTGGGCCACTGGAAGACAGGTGAGGACAGATCTGTGAAAGCTAAAGTCAACAACAATAGGGACAAGTTCATATCCCACTTGAAAGTCATTTGTCTTCTTCTTCAGAGGGCTATACAATATAACCTGTTGAGGTCCCATCAGTCAGTTACTTGATACTCTACTTTGGTATTCCATTCTTACTCCCTAGACCACTATCACTAAGTAATTCTATATCTGGGACACACTGATTATGAGATCCTCACTCCCAGGGGCGGCTCCTCCGCAATGGCGGAGGACCGTCGCCCCACTGCCTGGCTCAGAGCCAGCAAATGAAAAATGAAACTATGTTCTGGCATTATTTTATTTTCCATTTGCCAGATCTGAGCCAGCTTGTGTAGGGAGGGGCAGGGCACGGGAGGAGGAGTGTCATGTGCACTCCCTAAGTGCCCATATGTGTTTGACCGACCATTTCAGGCCGATAAAAACACAAATGCGCACATGGGTTTCTCCAGCCCAGCTGCATTGAACAGCTAGGCTGGAGAAATCCCCACAGACTCCCTGGCCTGAGCGGAGCATCTTTTCAGCCCACTCGGGCCAATCCCTGCACTGCAGGAGAGCAGCACAGGGATTTCATGGGAGTCTGTGACATGTGGCCCCAGTGTCTGCTGGGACAAGGAAGAGAAGAGGAAGCGTAACGTGGGCGGAACCTTAAATTATGTCTTAAAAAAAAAAAAATCGAATACCCTCCCTCGCGCCTTGCGCCCCGCGCTCCCCCTTCTGCGTTCCCTACACATGCCCCACCACCCTTTGTTTATGGCCACTGCCCAAGCCACTGCTTCACTCACTCACCCCCCTATCTTCTACTCTTTAGACCTCAACCTCACCACCCTCTGGCACCTTTGTAATTCAATATCCACCCTAATGGATCCACAATCCTTTCCAGTTGGTAATATCAGCCTCTCATTCACGTTTCTTTAGCTATCCCCGAGGTACCTTCCTCTAGTGGCGTAGCTAGGTCTTAGGCTGCCCGTGGCGGCCCCTGCGTTTACTGTCCATGGCGGCCTGATCGAAGAGCAGGGGTGGGGGGTGCTGGCAATTCATGCGGCGGCTGCAGGTAAGAGCAGGGGGGGCCGGCTGTCACCCCCAAAACTCGTGCCATCTGGGGTGGTCCGCACCCGCCGCCTCTCCCCCACTCCCCCAGCTACGCCACTGCCTTCCTCGCAGCACTCTTTGTACTCCCTGGTTTTAGCCCTTGATCTAAGATCCAGTGTAGCACTTGTCTATGTTTCTCACCCCTCCCCCAACACCAACGCCGGCCTTTCCTCTGTGCACCATATTAGAGGAATGTTCTTCTTTCCCCATCTGCTAGTGAGCTTTCTTCCTCCCCCCCCCCCATGAGACCACAGTGACAGCCTGTGTTATCTTCATTCTATCGGCCTCCTGTGAATCTCATTTTACTATAGATTGAGCTCTGAATGTAATCCCTGAGTTTATGGCCCACCAGTTTAAAGTCTCAAGTAACAGACACACAGCACTTCTCCACGGGTCCTTTCACTTCATCTGTCTTTGTTATCCCTTTTGACTGACTGGCAGATGCTTTCACTTCACTTCAGGGAGCCTGAGCCTCATAGACACCACCTTTGTCATAACATTACATACAAAGTACTTTGTTGTTTACAAGTATAGCATTACATACAAAGTACTTTGTTGTTTACAAGTATAGCATTATATACAAAGTACTTTGTCGTTTGTACTTTGTATATAATGTTATGATGATAATTGCAGAGAATTTGGATAATACACATCGTCAATGTAACCCTTGTCAGACTTGTTTGTGTGTCTTGAACTGAGGATATTTCTCTATATTGTTGTCGTAATTACATTGATTGCGGGATTCACTAATTTATTATATGATTCCGACCCACTGAATGATGCCCATGCCACGTTTTACACATATTTAAAGTATTCCTGGCAGCTGCACCCACATATAGTTTTACTTCTCCTCTCACTTTTATGTTACAGAACTCGTTTCTTGTGAAATCCAAGAAGGAAGGCGGTCTGACCATGCCCTGGTCCTCTCCCTCCTTGATCTGAACCATGTACAACATCAGTGAACGTTTCATGGACGTATACGATTTGGGTCAATCCACTCAAAAATAATAGTTGTTATATAATTTGTACACCTATTTCACTGATAATGAAGTGTTCTTAACTTCTGACCAACTCCTACGGGCCACCAGAAAATACTACCTCATGAGCTCCATGTTAAAAGACTCGGCAGCAAGAGAGAAAACATCTATATACGCCCAGAATTCTATTGAAAGTAACATTAACGTTCTTATTCAGAACAACTCCCACCCTTTTGTAATCACTGAAGAAGACTTCTTCTCCTACAGAATTGAATAAGCCCTGAACCGCCTCAAGTGGAGGCATTACAAACAGAGAAAGAAGGCTGAACAACTACAGGCAGCATGTCTGTGACAGACAGCACGAATCTCTGCCCACCATCCCAGGGCTCTGCAGCAATTTGGGCCAGTAAAGAATTTGCAACATTCTTCTCATGGCTGTGTGAAAGGGTACACAGATAGCTTTTTCACTGATTTGAACTTCTTGCAGCATTATCACCAAACTCGCCTATTGCAGGTGAACTAGCAATTGCTGGTGGGTGGTTTTACTTTGAAGGAAATCTCGAGTCATCCTGAGAGTTATTGGTGGCATGATGACTGGCAATTTCCCTGGGAAAGATAGCTTTCCTGATCAAGGTGTACAAGATTGATAGTCCAAGGATTTATTCTGCACTGCTGTGAGTAGACAAAGATGTTAAGTCCACAAGCAGCCTCCATCTGGAATTCTAGAGGGCTATCACCTAACCGTGATTCCAGGTAATCTGCATCTTTAAACAATGGAAACATTAAAATAGTGGGTAAAGTCTTTTTGGCTAGGCTCTGCAATGTCACCCCTTCTCACATCCAGGGGTCTCAGGTGGATTAGTCAGGGGCGGTTCCGCAGGGGACAATTGACACACACCACCTTTTATGGCAGTTCACGGATGATACTGACTGCACATTGATACCGTCTCAGGATGAGGAGAAAGTGTTTGGGTATATTGAATGAGGATATCTTTTCTGGACAATGAGGAGAGCTAGTACTGGTCCAGTGTTCATATAGAAGGTGAAATGACTGTAATCGTATCCGACCACCCAGGTAAATTGTGGCAGCTTCATATTGGAAATTTTACAAATAGAGAGGTACACCTCTCAAGGCTTCCCTTCTTGCTGGCCCTTCAAATTCTGATGGGGGCTATTGGGACAATCCCAAGTGTTGGCAAGCAAATACCGATGCTAAAGACAGATGATATCCTGCTCTGCTTATCACACCCTAACTCCTTAATATCTGCCTTGCTTTTGTTGATCTCGACCTTCTCCAGTTACTGTATTAACTTGAGCAGGAGAAACATTCTCGGTCTAGCCTAGATTACCATAAGACATTCGTAATAGGGGCCGCCTATTCACATGGTTGCCTTCAAATTTTAAAAACCTGGATACTTTACTCTACTGATGCCTTAACAAGATGCAAGAGTTTACTTCTATCAATTCCCTTCTCTAGTCTACGTTTTCTCTCATTATCTAGAAGGTTCCAGGCAGTGAAAATGATGATAATCATGAGGCTTAGTTAAGCGTTTGGCATGCTGTCCTTGAACACACAGAGCTTTCCGCTTGTTCTAGAATAGATGTCTTCAAACTGTGGGATGTGATCTCCCTGGAGATCACTAGCTGTATTCATAAGAGGGTGCAAATGCCTCAACAAGTACTTGTAGATGAAGGTGGGCCTGAAGCACAACTTTGTTTATTTGCTGTTTTTCAAGCTGTTTTCATTTACATACAGTGGCTTGAAAAAGGTGTGGGACCTGTAAATCCATGCCATGGTGGCGTAGTCGAAGACTTAGCAAAAAAAGAGCCAAATATTCTGTGTCTTCTTGTTATTTCACCTTTAAGCAACTGCATGTAAAAAACACACAAACCTTACATTCAAAATAAATGCAAGTTGCAACTAATCAATGGGAAATGCAGTCTTTGTTGTATGAAACCTCAGTTGGTTAATGTGATCACTGCAGATGTTTGTATATGTAATCAGAGAATCACAGAATTGAATCCTGATCAGAGCAGTGGGCAATAGTGAATTGTGTATTGATAGTGCTGCGAGTATTCCACCCTGTAAGAAAAAGCACTGTGAATATGTGTAATTATTTTAAAAATCTATTACACACAGTATAAAATACGCTGCAAAATTATTTAGTGTTTAAGATAAAAAAAGTACTTTCAAAGTATATATTTTAATAATAGGTAAGACTTTACCTTGTGGAAATATTTGTATGTGTCAATTAAAAGTACGCTTTCCTGAACTCAGCTGATAAATATATTACCTCTCTAAAATGAATAAATCTTTGTCACCATAAAAATTCAAATGATTGTATCGATTAAAGCCTACACTGGCTCCCAAGCTGCCTTTGTGTTTGGTGATTAACCAAACGCACACATTTACATATCTTTCAGGCAGCATATTCTGTTGAGAAGGCAAGTTTCTTCATTATCTTTCTGCCCCTTCTTCGGTTTCACAGCACAGGAGAGCCTCTTACACCCGCCTTCCCTTCACTTTCACCCACAGATACCTCAAGGTCCGCATTAACTGTTGAGGGAGTTTTTTTTTTTTACAAAAAGTATCGGTACTGTGCTTGTAAAATTACACAAGCATTGGCAAACCCAATCGGTTTTGCTTAAGCAAAATCTATTGGCTTTGTCAACTTTATTTAGATATTGCAAATGACTATAAATACGTAGCATAACGGAAAAAGCTGCCAACTTGGGGAACCAGGTTCGAGTTTCAATGTTGGCTCAACATCCTGTGATCTTAGCCATATCACGTAATCTGCCTAGTGCCTTAACCCCTTCGACGCGCATGACGGAACGGTTCCGTCATGCACGTCGGTTGCGCTGTGCGCATGACGGAACCGTTCCGTCATGGCCCCGCCCACGCACGGAACCTTCAGCGTGGCGTGGAAATCCGCGCCGCGCTGAAGGGGTTAAAGAACTAAAAAAAAACAAATGTGTCTTTGTGCAATGTAAATGGTGCTCTTATAAAGCGCGCCTATAACTAACTTTGGGTCCAGTTGAGGAGAGGAGGGTTTGGGTGAAGCCACGCAATGTCACCAACTGATGTCGGGCAGGACTAGAGAACAAAAGAAAATGTAGAAAACAACAGCTTAAAACAGTCAGCAAACGTCTGCAATGTTTATATTAAAATATTTCGACTTCAGGGTTATCATGGCTTGTACTTTAAAAGGTCAGATCACTTTATCTTGTGCCAGAACACCATGCTCTGCTCAAATATTCATCATCATAAAACCTGAGAGCAAACAGCATTTAATCAGGGCACGAGAGAAAATGGCATAATTATGGATATCGGATGCCGTTCCATGCAGGAGAAATTAAAGCTGGTCCCTGAGCAGGGTGCAGTGTCGCCAAAATGGGAAGGCAGATTACATTACTGCGGAGATTATTCAAAGGCTAGTGGCCAACCTGGGACATGTGTACCATGGTGGAAGAGGATAGACAGCTCAAGCTGTAGATACGCCATGAAAAGCAAAGAGTTGCGGAATTGGGGAACAGGGTTCGAGTCACGGTGTTGGCTCAACATCCATGGGTGCTGGGAAATCATAAAATCTCCCCAGTGCTTAAAAAAATCAGCAAAAAACCCAAAACAAAACTCTATACTAAACGTGAAATTCTGTCAGAAGAACAGATTGAAGATTTTTTTTCGAGATCTGCCACCTAGGGCACTTACCACTACTGCACCAGACTCCCTGGAGGCTCCCATCTCATTGGAGGAGCTAACCTCAGTGGCCTCAGAAATAGCATCTGGCAAATCGCCAGGCCCCAATGGGTTCCCAAGTGAATTCTTCAAATTGAATAGGACGATACTGGGACCGCAGTACTCTTAATGAAGCCCTTGAGAATAAATGCCTACGTTCCTATTTGAGGCACGCAAAGATAGTGGTGTTTCCCAAGCCGGGACACCCACATGAACTCTGCGCATCATATCGGCCAATATCTCTCCTCAACATTGAAGATACTGGCAAATAGATTGCTCCCTCATCTTTAAGCCCTGATCCACCGGATCAGGCAGACTTTTTGCCCTATCTTGTGATCTGACACAATATACGCAGAGCGCATAATGCGATAGCCGCCATAGATAAACTAGAAAGACCAGATGCCCTATTACTCTTAGATATGGACAAAGCATTTGGTTCGGCTAGCCTGACCCACATGTTCATATTACTGCGACACCTGAATATGGGTCCCCAATATAAAGCATTGATTAGATTACTATACACTGCCCTAACGGCCTCAATCCGGGTGGCAGGAGCCACATCACCTCATTTTCCAATACAGTGGGGAACCCGACAGGGATGCCCCCTCTCCCCTCTGCTTATTGCCCTTGCCATAGAACCTCTTGCAGCTTGGGTATGCATAGATGCACTATACCGTGGCTGTGAGTGGACCCCGGAAATAACCGATCATATAGCCGCAGACATACAAGAATACCAGGCCGCTGCACAACTGCAAGTCCTGAATGAATGGTGGTATGGGCCTAGGGATGACCTTGCCTATCGACCCGAGTAGTGGATAATGGGGAAGCCCACCGTTCACTCCTTCTTATATAGCAGGGCAATTCCAAGGATCTTCTCCCCGTGACAAACCCTCAGTAGAATTGGCTGGTGGGGACGACTAACGCAGGCAACCCCTTGTGGCAGAACCGCTTGCTCCCGCAACTAGCTGACCTACAGGTCTTTGGTAACTGGGACCGCATAGGTATCTCACCAGTGGGGAATGTCATGAAAGGAATGGTCCTCAAATCCTTTGGAGACCTCCAAAAAGACTACCTCATGCCTCCTACTCAATTCTATCAATTTCTGCAACTGCGACATCCTCTTCTCGCATGTATTAAAAATCTGACCAATCTCCCAGAATTCAGCCCCTTGGAGGGCAAGCTACTCATGGGGGATCTCGAGGAACACAAGAAATAAAATCCAAGATCTACCAAACCCTAGTTACTAATAGCCCAACCACCTTGGATACTCCAAGAGCCGCTTGGGATGCAGATGTTGGATCAATTGACGGGGACGATTGGGCTGAAGCTCTGCGATCACCATACAAGGCCACAATTTCCTCTCGACTTCGCCTTATTCAATTTAAATATTTACACAGAGCATATTTCACCCGACACAGATTATGTACAGCTGGATTGATAGCATTCCCACTCTGCCTCTGATTCCAATCGGAAGAAGGCACCTTCATACACACAACCTGGTCCTGCGTAACCCTAGATCAGATCTGGCGAGGGGTACTCACTTGTCTGACAGAAATATATTGGCATGGGACATGCCGAGATCTTTAAAATTAACACTACTACGTAGTACAGAGGGCATAGGGGGTAACAGGTACAAAAGACGCCTGTTATTCCTAGGTCTCACAGTAGCAAAGCGTGATATAGCCAGGCAGTGGAAGGCTGAGGCCCCTTCCCGGGTTTCGCAATGGAAGATAGGCTTAGACTTCGATATGGAGTTGGAGCTCCCAGTCTTTATCGCCCGAGCATGTCCACAGAAACACACCAAAATATGGGCAAGGTGGGCCATCTATAAAAACATTCCCCTGAAAAAGCATGATGCTGCAGAGAGTCAATTGGATATAGAGATTAAAACGTTTATGTAGAAACAGTGGATATGCAACTTCACCTATAGATATACTTGGCGATGTGTGTGACTCATTTTTTTATGATTAGCAGAGGTGGGACAATGGTAGAGTTAGGATAACCATAATGTATTTCTATTGTAATGGGCCTTGCACTAGATTGCTTATGGAGGAAGGAAGATTAATATATGTGGTACAATATGCTTTACCTAAGATATATTGCCTCATGTCGTTCTGACTTATTCTGAGTTTAAAAATCAATAAACTTTGTCTTAAAAAACCACAAAAAACCCAAATGTGTCTGTGTAATGTAACTGATGCTCATATAAAGTGCTCCAATACCGTTGGGTCGAGTAGAGCAGGGGTGGGGTGTTAGGGTGAAACCACGGGAGTGGTGAGGTTAAGGAGAGGACTGTGAACGCAGGGAGAGGACATATGCACTCTGCGAGAGTGCAAGTTGAAAGTAAAAAATAGAATTAAAAATAGAATACCTGCATCCAGTGGAAAGACACTGACCTTGGACTAAGACTCTGAAACCCAGGACGAAATTGTAGGGCAGGAGGATCACTGACCAATCGGAAGACAGGAAATGATAGTGACATAGGAGCCAGCCAATAGAAAGCAAAGGTAAGTAGTGGCCAAGTCTCTGCCCCTTTTAAGATTATTTTTTTCTCATTACAAGAGGTTTTGTAGGCACAGAGCAAGTGCTGTGAAGGTGAAACCTAAAACGCATGGGTATGTCAGTCCCCATGTATCCTGCCCTCTTTGACCTGTGCTCAGAAATCCTTTCAGGTGCATCGAAGTGGACGGCGGCAGGGAGACACCATCAGGGTCGCATTCATACCCAGAGCCATAATCATCCGGATCCCATGGGACTGTCCCAAGAGAAAGAAGAAAAGTATGAGTGAGGTATTTGCGTAGTATCAAGGAAATGGCCTAGAGGAGGGGGGTAATGTTTGTGTTGACAGACTAAAGGGATGCCCTGATGAAGGTGTTGAGATATTGGGGCTCATTTTTCTTTTTTTTTAAAGGGCCATCACTACCATTAGTGCAGCAGGTACACTGGAACTGGGGCCAAGGTCTTAGGGGCCACTAAACCCAAATTATGTCACATTATTAAACAAGTAGTGAGGCCTATTTTCTTAGCTTGCATTAGGGGTCAGGTCATCCTTCTGAGAACAAAACAGTACCCAAGTAAAAGGGTTTTTCCTACTTTTTATTTTCTTACACAAAGGAGCAGGTTGCCGGATTTGGCCCTCAGGACTAGAAGTAATGGTCCAGGAATGGGAGGAGACAAGCCTACTTCACAGAGCTGTAGGCATCATTGGTTCCACATGTGCTGTGGCACAGGGGTCCAGGAGTGTGGGGGACCAACTAAACCCCAAATATGGTTGTTTTACTATCCTTCCTTGCTTGCACTGTGCACTCCTTCTGAGACAATGCTGCTTTTGGCCTTGGACCAGAGGGCCAAGGGATGGAAAAATGAAAGCAGAGGACACACCTTAGATGGGCCTAGGGGAGATGGCAGGGGGAAAATAAAGCAAGCTGGGGGTCCTTGTTCTTAACAAAGTGCAAAGGAGACTGCCCACTTTGCAAGGCATTGGCTACCATTAGTAAAGCAGGTAAAGTGGCACTAGGGCCCAGGGGTGTGAGAGGCCTACTTCATCACAATTATGACTGTATTACTTTACAAAATGTTCATCTGGTTTGATTTTCCAAGCTAGCTTTTGGGCGAGGGCACCCTTAATGCAAACAGAGGGCAACACTTGGGGGCTCATTTTGTTCTGAATGTGAGCCTGTTTCACGATTGGACTGACGGCCAGTCATGGTGGGGAAAGGGCGAAAGAGGCAGAGAAGACAGCTTGCTACTCAGGGCTGCAGCTATCATTAGTGTAGAAGGTATATTTGCGTTGCGGCCAAGGAGAGTGAGGAGCTCACAATTTCCCAATTATAGGAAGTAGTGTTTTTTGGTCAATTTCTGTGTATGATCAATATATGTGCTCTTTTATAGGTCTCAAATTTAGGGTCGATTATAGGCTATAGAAAAGGTTCCTCTGAAATGATATCATAAGCCCCACCAGCTGCAGTAATCTTTGCTTTCCTAACTCCCCCAGTTCTTGTCATGAAGGTTTGGCGGGGGCCCACTTCAAAATATTTTATTTAGTGGGGCTCACAGCAAACATGTTTGAAGACCTCTGTCCAAGATAGACTATATGTAACATCTTTTGGAGTCATTTAGAGCTTAGAAGGGTGGGAAAACCACCATAATTCGGCAGCTCTCCCGCCCCACAAAGCTAATGAGTTAGCTGCCTCATTTAGAGGTGCGAATCTGCATATTAACTATTAGTGGAGTCTCTGCTATCTCTGCTGGTGGTCAGTCAGAGGCAGAAATCCATCTGCGGTGCCAGTCAGAGCACTATAATCGGAAATAGGTTGACTCTATGGCGATCAACTGAAAATTGGGTATAGAAGGCCCCCTTTATGGGGGACAACACTAAATCCAGGATCCTGTTTGCCACACTGTATGCAGTGACTTTATCAGGAGGCTATTGCCTTTGTATTATGGGTTCTTATTATAGAACCCACCAAATTAATTGATCTCCTCTGTTAGTGGAGGGATGCATGTAAAGTCCACATGGCTTTTACCAGCGGCCTGTAATTTCTGCACAGTTGTCGGAGAATTTCCATGAATTGGACAACCTCATGGTTCACCCACAAAAATATGAAACTGTGCAGACTATTGCAACTACCTGAAATAGTGCCTCCTCTTCACTGATGATAATCTGGTCACTGGGTGGCATGGTCCTCACGGAGAGTGAACTGCCTACAACACTTGAAGAAAGGGATTCTATTCAAATCTTTTGAGGATCTTTAAGATGAATTTCACCTCACAAATTGTAATGGTGGAAATTCTTCCAGCTCTCACAGTGTCTCTGGAATCAATCAGGCCCTGAATAATGTACCTGGCTCTTTTCTTCATGCTTGTTTACCTCAGAATAAAGGGCACCTTCAGCTATTGTATCTGGGCTCTAATAATGACTGCATTTATAGAGAGCCCTCTACCATGTGCCCAAGTTAATGGTACTCATGGTACTGTTCTCAGAAGTCTGAAGTCTGAGTAGACACGCTCGGATTCAATCCTCTGATCTTCAGGTTAAACACAGATCACTTCAATGGCTCAATTATTCCACATATCTTACTGACTTCACTGAGTTCCCTTATTGACCTTTATAACCATCTTCTTCCGGTGGTTTTGAACAAATAAGTTAATCCCATTTGGTAAGACTTAGGCAAGACTACCTAAACGTGACAGTCCTGGAGGAAGCGTCATCCGCTCTACTGCTTTGCCATGATAAGGGCTTGAGAGAGGTACACCTAAAATGAATGACATTAGGGAAAGTAACAGCCATTAAGATTGAGAACACTATAAAAGTGTTTGCAGGGTATTTACCTGAAACCCAAGAATGTAACAGAAATGTGCAGCTCTAGGCTTATTGTTGGGTAAGCATAGAATAGCAATATATTGGCTCTCTTTTAGGCCACCACGGTGTCAGCATTGGAACAGGATGTTCATGGTTGAGCCTGAGCTGAACAGCAGCCCATGAAAGAGGTCAGAACGGATGAGGGTAAATGAAGATTTAGAAGTAGAAATGTGGGTAGAAATGACTAACTCATTAACTAGACTCTCAGAAGAAGATGACTACGTAGATTCAACTGCCTATAAGGCTAAGTGTAGCCATTTGGGTGGCAGGAAAAATCAGATTAAAATTGGTTTAATCTCTTCGCTGGGGGCACATATGGTGATTAGAGGGCCATTGGGATATCAGCCTACCCATAAATCAATCGGAGTCTATAGGCAACCTTGTTGTGTTTAAAAGGTTGTTGTGGTGTCAGCTGAGGTTATCAGTGTATTTAAAGCAAGTTCTAATAACAAAATGTGAAAAGACGTTGAGGAGGGGAGGTTTACTCCATTTGATAATGATAACAATGTTTATTTTGTATATATCCACAAGTACTGCTGTAAAGTGAAATATAGTTATTAAAAAAACGTTATTTCAAAATCTTTCACAGCTGGCAGTGGGCCGCAGCATGCGTCTGCTTGGCTTATCATAGCTACTTTTCCCTCTGCTGGAGATATACCCGACTTCAATCATTGAAATGTTTGTTGTTGACTGAATAAGTACTATTTCATCTCAGTGGCTCGTGACTACCTCGGCATCCTCCTTATTCGGCCCCACTGGTAGCTTGCTGTCCGGTATTCTGAAATGCGGCCCTTTGCACTGATTCACCCTACTACAGTCTTTCCTACTTGCTCTCGTACCCCCTTCCCTATGGCCAACCCTCTCTCTATTATCCTCATCAGGACCCGGGTCAAATTCTTTTTGTCTAGAGACATTTGCTATTTGTAGAGCGTTTCTTTTTCCTGCATTTGACTTCGTGCCATTTGTATTTTGTTGTTGCTGTTTTGGTTCGAACATATTTCATTTAAACATACTACTTGAAAAAGCTGACTTCTCCAGTGTAACCTGGGCATTTCTTTTGAGCTGTATGCAAAATATCTAGTACCGAATATAATAAACTTAAAAAAAAATGTTTAAACTAGTAAACAAATACGTTTTTCAAAATAAAAATATTGGTGGTGATCTCATTTTATACAGACAAAAATTAAAAACTGAAAATACTAAGGATAACATACATAAGACGCCAGAGGAATAGAAACTTAAAAAAATATCCTCCTACCGATAGCTGCCTGAAGAGTCCACAGGGATCCTGCAGGTACTTTGTGTCAGTTATCTGCATTATTTTACTCATGACAATAATCTACATCAAACTTCTAATAGTATCTTGTGCACTGCAGCAAAGAATACTGGGTACAGATCAACGCAGGATTTCCTCTCAGTTCTCCTATTGGTTCAAAATAGCAAACAAATATATTTGCCCTCAGCATTTTCTCGAATCAATAGGTGTCCTGCTGCACATAATCAAAACGCCCTAGCTGTTGTGTTTAGACTTTAGTCCTACTTTTGGGCAAAAGCTAGAGGCACACTGCAGGCCTTTTGGAGGCGGAACGGGAAGGCCCATTTAGCATACATTGCAGATGTGCAGATCTATTTTGGGAGGCTCATGTCTGTCTGCCATATGCTCCGACTTGTAAAATATCTGCTTCTGTCAGGCCATCAATCCTCAAAAATACTGACCAAATATTAAAAATAAAGTGACTGACGTGAGTAAATATACTGTTGCTCCCTTTACCACCCAGCCATGCTGTACATTTAAGGAAGCGATGTATGGACTCTGCTTGCTAGGATGTAGCCTTTAAATATTCCTATTGACACTCACTATTACATGGGGAACTCCTTCTCCCTAAGTAAACCATATACAGCTTCTGCTGACAGACAGCTCTAGCAAAATGAATGTAATGGTGACTGCAGTGTCTCACACTTGATGCAGATGTGCAAGAGATGCACACGCAAAATCCGGTATTAAACCTAATAATATGCAATATCACATGAAGTAAACTCAAGGAATCGTCAGAGCGCAGGACGTTACCGCCCCAAACCATGCAGCAATCCTGCAATAACAGCTACTAACCCCCACAACGGCCACTGAGCACCGCCAAACAAATAGTGAACAAGTAGAAGTCATGATATCCTGCAACATGTAGTAAACGTAAAACAATTATACCAACAACCATAGCAAAAGTACTCAACTCCCTCAACTAGGCAGCAGGCAGCTACACTTAATCACAGCCAGTAATACACAGTAAAACAGCAAAAAACTCGAAAACAGAAAATACCATCACAGGTTACAAAGAAAATATCCTACTACAGGTAGTAAATAATGCAGAACATTCAGTAAAAATCATAAAACAGGCAATAAACCCAAGAGAGCAGGTACCATGTGCATATGAAAGAAAAAGACATTGCATTCCCTTATTGTGAAAACTGCATATAAAGCAGTACACATTTGCACATCATTATTATTACACTCTATTTAATCAGGGTGGCTTCACGCAGTAACAAACTGGTGCTAAAACGCCCAGTTTAAAGCTCTGCTGCAGGACTGCATTACTTTCCAGCGTATATAGAATTATCAATTTGTTGACAGTGTACGGTCTTTAAATGAAATGTCCTTTATGGTTTGTTTTAACTGAAACACACTGAATGTATATTGATATGATATTTCCTTTGTAAAATGCACTCTGGGGGAAATAAATAATGAAAAGTAGTCACTGTGAGGCCTTTCACCTGAGGAGTATAATTCTGGGCTCTGAGTTGGTCAGTAGTTACATACTGGTGTTCAAAGACCTTAGCCACTGTTCCACTACAATGTGATGCCAACGTTACTTCATGTAGCCACTGCGAGGCCTTTCACCAGAGTAGCATAATTCTGGGCTTGTTACTTCATGTGGTCACTGTGAGGCCTTTGACCAGAGTGATACAATTCTGGGCTCTGGGTTGGTCAGTAGTTACATACTGGTGTTCGATGGCCTTAGCTACTATTGGACCACAATCTGATGCCAATGTTACTTTGTGTAGTCACTGTGAGGCCTTTGACCAGAGTGATACAATTCTGGGCTCTGGGATGGTCAGTAGTTACATACTGGTGTTCGATGGCCTTAGCCACTGTTGCACTACAATCTGATGCCTACGTTACTTCATGTGGTCACTGTGAGGCCTTTGACCAGAGTGATACAATTCTGGGCTCTGGGATGGTCAGTAGTTACATACTGGTGTTCGATGGCCTTAGCCACTTTTCCACTACAATCTGATGCCTACGTTACTTCATGTAGTCACTGTGAGGCCTTTCACCTGAGTAGCATAATTCTGGGCTCTGGGATGGTCAGTAGTTACATACTGGTGTTCGATGGCCTTAGCCACTGTTGCACTACAATCTGATGCCTACGTTACTTCATGCAGTCACTGTGAGGCCTTTCACCAGAGTGATATAATTTCTGGGCTCTGGGATCGTCATTAGCTACACAATCAGTTGTTCAGCTGGGTATATATGCGCAATAAAATTAGCAGATAGTTATTTTTTCTTTTCTTCTCCTTCCCCAATCCTTTTAGTGCACTGGACACTATGGTACCGATTTTGAGTCTGTGTGCTGTTAACAAACACATAAATAAAATTAAAATAAATAAACATTCTATATGTCCAGGTTTGGAGTTCTTAGCTATCCTTTTATTGTTGTGGGTCCTCTTATTATGGCTTTGTTTTGATACCCTAGTTACTGCAAAAAACACAGAAGCAAGGTAGAATGTTAAAATGTATCCGGTGAACTGCGAGTTCTCAGTCAGTAGCTCTGGATGCAAGGTGGAGCCAACGGAATGTGTGTGAGCACACGCAGGGGAGAATCTGTCACAAATGTCACATTGCACACAAAAACACATTTCAAATACCCAATGAACTCCAATAAAAAGTGAGCTGAGATTCTAGCAACAGGTAACTGGTGATCTTGCCCTTCGGTGGTCTGTAACAGGACCGAGAGAGATATCACCCACATTTGAAGGGAAGAACAGTTTCTGCTCCAACTGGTCTCCATTGTCAGATTCATAACAGTGAGACTACTGGTGCTGGGAAATTGCTTGCACTTGCACAAGGGCCTCAGGGGAAATCAAATCTTAGCGACCAGTTTATTGAAGTCAACAATTTGGGGTCCCACCTAGTTACTGCTAGCAACAGTGAGCTGAGATTCAGAATTAGTATCTAGAAATACAAAAACAAGGAAGATTGCTCGACAATTCCAGAGTAGGGGGCAAGTAGCCCTGCCAGTGGCACACTATATGAACACCTACAATACAACAGGGGGAGCGTTTGGTACGGGTCTGGTAAAAGGGTCAGAATGACTCCCACAAATTTATATAGAGTAGGAGGATGAAAGCTTACTACACTAGCAGTTATAGGATGCCTTAGGTTTGGTTCTGGCAAAGCGGTCCAAAACGCCCTTGGAGCTAATTTATGGCTCACTTTTATATTACAATGTTTAATTTTGTGAAGGTCACCCGTGACTGCTCCAGACTGTTATGTGGATGTTTGGTGTATCGATGTCAGTCCATGTTCCCATGTCTTGATGTACCTGTATTCCTTTTTAGGTCTCGCCTGACCCAGCCCATGCGCTGGTCTGGCGAGACTTATTGAGAGGGCTCCAAAAAGTGCTACCAGGCCAGCCTAGAGCTACAGTGCGCGGGCGCGCGCGCCATGCTTTACCGCGATTACTTTCACTTTCGGCCGCGCGGCCGCTTTGATGTTTGATCGTGATCCCGATAGCGATCACTTTAACTTTCGCGGCCGCAGGGCCGCTTTGCATAGCCAATAGGTCTCGCTTTTGGGACCTTATAAGTATTTAGTTATGCAACTGTTGCATGGCTAAACACTTATAAGGTCCCAAAGGCGAGACCTATTGGCTATGCCAATGCTTGTTTCAATTGTCCCAGTAGATGTGTTCAGTGCGATTTTCCTATGTCACATGTTCTGTGTCCCAGTGTCCATAGATCTATGTCTCTAAATCCCATTGTCTGTGTTCAACTGTCCATATTTCTGTGTCCCATGATCTTTGTGTCTTGGTTTTCATGCATCTGTCTCCCCATGTACCATTGTTTGTCTTTCTGTCTGTTTCTCTTTCTCGCTTTCCCTCAGACTCAACCATTCCTGAGAGCCCCGTTTCATCCTTGCCACCAACACATATCATGTACCCAAATTTCCCCTTTAAGGCTCAGAAATATCGATACTTTTATTTCCTTCAGTTTTTATAGCATTTTTTTAATTAGTCAACGTTTTTCAGAAGTTGGTAGTCTACTGTTTGTTCTTAAATCTTCCTGAAACCGGTACAATTAAATTCATTACCCCCAACAACGACACCAGTGCTCCACGGTTCTTTAAAATCGGTGCAATTGCCACAAAATTTCACACGAATATCTACCAGTGCTGAGCAATCAACTGTACAGGCTGATTATGAGCCACCATAAATGCACTTTGTGATTTTAAAATGCCATATATACTTAAAGCCTACCGAGTAACAACACACGTAACAGGAGGTGTTGCCTTGGGAGGTTACAATATGAGACAAGGCGGTACTAAGGAGAGACTACTTAGCCTATTAACTAATGAACAGCCACAGTTTACAGTGGACAATGATACAAGCTTAGAGGAACATAACTCATTTTGAAAAGTTAAAAAAGAGTGAAATGGATTGAACCAAGTGGCGAATGAAAATAAAAAACAACTATCTTCACTCAAACCAACCTGGATTACTGTGTTGTGTTAAAATAAGGAATTACCCTACTGACCAGAACAGATCTCTTGGAAGGGAGGAACATATGCTCACACCCTCACTCTTCGACAATGATACAAGCCAATGAAAAGTATGGGAGTAGAATGGGCGGATCTTCAAGTCCCTACCTGAATACAGCATGCCTAGCAGAGCAGCGCATGCGTTTCCCAGGCTCTGCATAAAAACAAGTATGCAAGGTGTGAATCGCCAATCTCTTAACCTCAAAGAACCTCAAACAATGCTCTAAAATGTAAGCAGTTCATTACAAGGGGGCATTAATGAAAAAGAGAAAGTCGCACAACTTGAGAAACGTTAGGTGTAAAATCTCTGTCCAGCCGTGGCCGTCTATGCACAGGTGGTTGAAATGGAGACGTAAAGGTTAGAGTGGTAACTAGTCAGGGAGTGCTGCCTGGACTGTGACATGGCTTCAGTTTTTGAAAATGTAATCACTCACTTTGGTAGCCAGTAAAATGCCAGGTAGTTTCGATCCTGGTAGGGCCGTCTCAGCTTCCAATCCTTCAGTGAGAGCTTAAACAAGTACCGTCGAAAAGGGTGATATTAAAACCTACTATTTAAAGCATAGACCGTTTAATTTGTTGTCTGTGCTATAGAAAAGGGAAATTTCAAATATTTTGAGGCATTTGGTAGGCTACAGAACTTCACTCTACCATCCCTTATCCTTCCAGACAGCTTAAGCGTTTGGCAGAGATTATTTTAAACTAGGTCAAAGGAAATCTGTGTCTTTTCTTTTTCTAAGAAATTATGCAGAAAACTAACTTTTCCAAGCCTGCTGCAGGGTGAGATTTCTATTTCAGTCACACTGAACAGGCTGAAACTTTGGAAAGTTAATGTCAATTAAATGAATACCCCCCTGGCTAATATAGTAGCTGCCCAGCCTATAATGGCACAGTTGTTTTTCCACACTTCTCACTCTTATTGACCCACATTTTAATCCTACCAAAAATGATTTCACGGAAAAGAACATGGGCACGTTTATACACTGCTAGAAGAAAACAACTTTCTTGGTGGCTTGGACTACAGAGTAAGTAACTTCCCCCACATATGTGGCCTCACTCCTGCCATCCCAGAAGGGTCTAAAGACCCAGATCCAGCTCTTCAGTGGCACTTCATCACCCAACAATACGGACCACCCCAACTGGAATTTCCTCTCATCCCAACTACTTGCTCAAAACCTTGAATTGTGTGTGTCAACCACCCAGCTACTTTCTATGTAAACTTGCTTATAGATCCATGGCTCTGTTGCACATCAGTTAGGTTCACACCATAGCAATATCAACACTTGCATAGATACATTAAAACCATCTGCCAAAGGAGCAAATGCAAACGATAGCGTGAATGGTGTGACCCAACACATCTACCACAGTCCTTCACTTAAAGAGCTGTCCATGAAGATGTGTCTATACCCCAGAGCTGTACATGCTGGTGAAGCATCCTGAATAATAAATCCAGCACTCAGGAATGCTTATATTAAGAAGTTTATTCCAAGAGAGAAGATCCCATCCATCAGCCAGCAGACAGTCCAGTAACTGAACTCTTACTGAACATTTCCATGAACAACACTCCATGACATCAGCAAGGTTCCGATTTAACATAGCATTAGGACTTATCAACATAAACATGACAGTGGCAATACAAGTGGAATACCACACATCTCCCTTCCTTCAAAGAGAAACAGAATTATAAAAACATGAAATAAAAATGATAACTTAAACAAAATCTGAAAGATAACTAGGTCTCTTGGACAACCTGGAAGAAGTCCTAGGACAATTAGAATCATTAGTCACATCAGCCTTAGTGTGAGAAAAAGTAGAATTTCTATTAGATAAATCCACATTCATGTCATGTTTTAAATTACCTCTAAACACAACTACTCTATTTAAGTTCCAAATGCGATGGTCTTGTGTTTGAATAGCATTATTAAAAATGTTAATTACACTAATAGGTTTCATGAATTTAGACTAAGAGCTTCCCAACAATCCAGGACATTTGATCATGACCCAGTCACCTACTTTCACTTCAGTTTTCTTTACAGCATTCTTAGCATCAAAATATGCTTTCCTTTGTTTAGCCTTTTCCTCTTCCATCCTTAAAATATTTTCACTATCACACGCATTCTCCTTTCCCTTCAATAATTAATAACTATTAACCCAATACGGTTCTACACAAGTATTAGGCACCCTACCACGAAACAACAAAAAGGGAGTCTTCCCAGTCGTCGCATGTGGGGTTAATCTGTACTCTTCAATTTTAAAAATAACTTCTTTTTTCCAATCTAGACCCACACTTTTTGCTAATGCAATGGTCTCTTTAATAACTTTATTGAATCTCTCAATCATGCCATTGGCCTCGGGATGATACAGAGCAGAAGTTTTATGGACAATCCCTCTAGAAGATAAGAATTGTTCCATTTCCTTAGAAATAAGTTGCACACCATTGTCAGATAAAATTGAAATTGGCAGGCCTTCCCTAGCAAATAAATTCTTCAAACATTCAATCACATTAAAAGTATTAATTGCTGATAAAAAAAATCTCTGCCCACCTTGAGTACATGTCAATAACCAACAACAAGAACATCTGTGCTTCCTTTCCTTGTATAGGACCAACTATATCAAGAGCAATCTCTTGCCAAGGTCCATTAGGACGCCTTCTTAAAACCATAAGTTGTACATGAGTACACTTAGACTTATCACTGATAGCACAAGGAACACAATCCCTTATAACTCGCTCCACCATTTTGTCCATTCCAGTCCACCAATATGACATGCAAAGTCTTTCTTTACTCTTAGACAAACCGGAGTGCGAAACATGCACTAAATCAATTAATTCCTTTCTGAGACTAGTGGGTGGAATTAATCTTGTCCCTCGAAACAACAAGCCATCTTCCACTGATAATTCATTCCGTACAGCCCAAAAAGATCTTGTGCCTTCTGACCCATCCTTACTAGAGTTCCACCCTTTTTTAACCAAAGACATCACTTCGCACAGGGTTGCATAATTCCCTAATTCTTTAGACCATCTTACTTCTGAAATGATGTCGTGATCAACAACACAAACTATTTCATCATCATCATCATCGTCTGAATTATCTTCCTGCATGTGGCCCCTTGAGACTAGGCGTGAAAGCACATCCGCAACTCCATTTTCGATCCCAGGAATATATTTAATCACAAAACTATATTCCTGTAAACCAATTATCCATTTGGTTATTCTGCCAGGAACAAGATCTAAACCTTTCTTACTAAAAATCTCAATCAAAGGTTTGTGATCTGTGTGTATCTCAAAATCTAAACCCCACAAGAATTTCTTAAACTTCTTTATTGCCCAAAACACTGCTAAAGCCTCTCTTTCTACAACCGAGTATCATGTTTCAGGATCTCTGAGACTTCTTGACAAAAACATGATGGTTTGAACACCACTTGGTCCACATTGCTTCAATACAGCTCCTAACCCTTTCTCACTAGCATCGGTCACTAGAATGGATTTATTCGCTGGATTGAAACTCTTTAAGGAAGGAGCTTGACTAAGCTTCTTTTTTATAGCCAGAAATTCATCTCCACAAAGATCAGACCACAAAAATTCTTCACCTTTGCGTAATAATTGTCTCATGTTCACTGTCGCCACAGCAAAACCCATTACAAACTTGGCATAATATTCAATCATTCCTAAAAATTTCATTAATTCAGTCTTATTTGTAGGAGAACTCATTTTGGTAATAGTTTCGATCAAATCGGCTTTGGGTTTTACGCCATCCCCAGAAATGTTATGTCCCAGGTAATTGATTGTGTTAGACCTAAACTTGCACTTTCCCACTTTGATTCTGAGATTATGTTTACATAAGTTCCTCAAAACAGATCTAAGTCTTATATCATGCTCTATATCATCTTTTGCAAATACCAAAATGTCATCCTGATAAATACATACCCCAGGAAGATCTTTTAATACCCTTTCCATAACACTTTGAAATACCGAAAAAGCAGACACTAACCCAAAGGGCATTCTCTTAAACCTAAAAGTGCCAAAGGGAGTGATAAAGGATGTATAGTCTCTGGATGACTCTTCTAACTCAATTTGATGATACGCAGGTGTAAGGTATATTGTGTTGAAAACCTTCGCCCCATCAAGTAAGACCAACAATTCAGTAATATTGGGTACAGGGTACCGATCCACCACAACACATTTATTAAGTTGTCTCAGGTCAATGCAGAGACGCAAATCCCCATTGGGTTTGCGTGCTGCAACGACCGGAGCCAACCATTCAGATCCTTCAACTTCTTCTATGATCCCACTATTCCTTAATTTTTTAATCTCTTTTTTCATGTCTTCTCTAACCGATAGCGGAACACTTCTATAATAGTATTAGTAACACCCAACAATTCTTAAGTGGGCATATCCCAGAGACACGCTCAAAATGTAGTGATAAATGTGCGTGTCATTGTTAACATCCAGACATCAATGCCCAAATACCTTCAATAAGCAGTCCTGACGATTCAGATTAAGTGTGCGCGTCACTGACGAGCTACCAAGATCATGCGATTGTCACATTATGTATGCGCAAACACGTAAAAATGAGGAGAATACTGCTGTGCCTCCGTATTCACGTTGCGGTGATTGCGTCACTTGCTAGTTTCCGTGTTCGCGCTACGAACTTGTTGAGCGCTGGTAGTTGTTAGGTAACTGAACCAAAATGGCCACCACGCACGCTTGAATCTGCGTGATGCGTGATGACGAGATCCGCTGGAGGAGGCGCTGGGAGGGATTGAAGATGTCGGACGAAGAAGAGCGCCAATTGTGATCAGGAGAGCGCCGATTGTGATCAGCTGTTCCAGAATGATAGGAAGATTGCAGGTAAGACGATGGCACTCTTCAGCTCCTTAGAATCGCAATGCTTACTTTTGAAAATCCAGGACGCACAATGTCTCGAGCAAACAACAATGTTGTATTTACCCTTGAAACTTGCACCGTGAAATGCATCGAGAGACCAACGAAATTATGTGCGTTCCTCAAAAACAATGCCTCGAGCTTTCAAAGAGGCAGCCTTTCAAACGGACTCCAACAATTATCAGGTTTTTAAAAACAATAAACCAACATGAATTCACGCATAGCGAACCAGTCACAATGCTACAATTTGGCATTTCTTGACACGCAGCTGAAACGCTCTTATGATGCCTGGAGCAACCAAATGCACAGCGTTTCAAAGAGACTTATCACATATCAGACTCCCAATCGCTGTCCTTTGTGAAAAAACACTTTGTGCTTTAAAAGCTATATATTTGTACTGTAATCATTGTACTGTAATCATTGTCTTAAATGTAGACAAACGATTTCTCCACAGTCACTGCTTGCCAGACAAGTGAGATGAGAACATCCAAAATTATAATCCAGGAATGAAATTTAGCACAAATAAATGTCACCAGGTCTTTTTGTTGAGATCTTCTCTTGTCAGTTTTTCTGCTGACTACGCCAGTGAAGCATCCTGAATAATAAATCTATGACTCAGGAATGCTTATCTTAAGAAGTTTATTCCAAGAGAGAAGATCCCATCCATCAGCCAGCAGACAGTCCAGTAACTGAACTCTTACAGAACATTTCCATGAACAACACTCCTTGACATTAGCAAGGTTCCAATTTAATATAGCATTAGGACTTATCAACATAAACATGACAATGGCAATACAAGTGGAATACCACAGCTGGTCAATAGTATTGTTTCTATTGCTACAGTAAAGCTGCTGACGTCAGCACATGGCCAAAGGGCCACAAAGCAGGTATGCATCTTAACAGAAACAAAGCACCGCTGTGGTGTGGTATTTGGATTCCTAGCCGTCCCAAATAAAATCTTTAAGACTGACGAGTGGAAACGTAGGTGTCACCAGCAGATGGGTAGGTGGACAGCCACTACGAACCTTCAATACTTTTCAGTCCCATTTGCACTCTTAAATGTAACACACAAAAGGCTGGAGAACTGTGCAAATGAGGCGGATTCCTCAAACATTCCCATATTTCAGAAAGGATTTTTGAGGCAGTAACAATCTCTTACTTGTGGGAGAAAAATATGCTAATACAAATTTCGACCACAGTTCTTCTGGGGATTGTCCACCCTGCAGGGCATTTCATAGGAGTAATTGAAAGCCAGCAGGAGTATGCATAAATTGCTAGGACCACTCCTGCTGGCATTTGTCCAAGCCTCAAAAAAGTTTATTCAGATAATCTAGGGATACCTTCGATGAATAGATGTATGACTCTTAGAAATAGGCTTGTGGTTTACAAACTCATTTTTACTGCTGAGGCAGCTGAATGAGATGCTCTTGAAAGACCCTTCTCATTGGTCACTGCTGCTCACGTATCACTACTGATAGTACTGGGAACTTGAGGTGTTATTGTTGACCAGTTGAATGGCACTAGATCCATCAACACAGGATGGAAGAAATGATTAGACGGTCCTTCAGCACGTCAAGCCTGAAACCTGCAATTTATGGTACCTGCTCAACTCACTGAGCTATCTTAACACATATTTCCCTGATCTCTTTAGTAACTAACTCCATCCTTTCAGTAAGAAGTAAACTAATTTATTCGTCACTCATCATTAATCAGAACCCAGTAACCCTGATACTGCCAGGGTCTTCTCGAATGTATTGCTGAGCTGGGATGTCTCGTTTCCCACTGACTCATGTTGCTTGTTTTAGAATACACTGTTAATGGAGACAGGTGCTAACCCTAACACCCCAAGCTACCACAATCACACCTTCATGACGAGGTCGCGAAGAGCAACACATTCACAGTAAGTACACCACTCGTCGACGTTATCACATGCCACAGTCTCAGAAGCACACCATGTAAAAAAAAGAGAACGAATGAATGTTGACATTTTATTTTATATACTTTTAAAATACTCAACCAGTCTTTCCAGTCACTGAGCGTTAAGAATCTCTTTGAAGTCACGTTAGCAGGTTGTGATATGTACACGTTAAATGCCTTCAGTTACACTGTTCTGGGGGCTCCAATATCTTCCTGCTTGAGATTCAACATGTCTTTTTCCTAGCACTAGACCGTGCCAGTGCTGATACAGGTATGGATTTGCTCAGCACCTCTGAAAGTGACGCTGCTCATCAACAAAGATGCCACCTACACCTCTAATGTCAGTTACTCTTTTCTTGCTTCCAGGAATGCGAAAATACAGAGCTATCTCCATCATTTTCGTTGCCTTTTCACACATTTAAGCATAATTGTATTATAAGTACGAATTGCCTCGTGCCTGCAGTCACAGCACCATTTGACTGCCATGATGATTGTAGATCCCATCGGTGCCAGGTAGAAGGTTGTCACTCTTTGACTGGCTACAGCCTGCCTGGGCTCTCTGGATGTTTGTAGATCCCATCTGTACTAGGTAGAAGGTTGCCACGCTTCTATTGGCCGCAGCCTGGCACCTCTGGACGTTTGTAGGTCCCATCTGTGCCAAGTAGAAGGTAGTTACTGTTCGATTTGCTGCAGCCCGGGCCCTTTGGACGTTTGTAGATCCCATCTGTGCCAGGTAGAAGGTTTTTAGTCTTTGATTTGCTGTACCGCGGGTCCTCTGGACGTTTGTAGATTCCATCTGTGCCAGGTAGAAGGATGTTACTCTTCAATTGGCCGCAGCGTGGGACCTCTGAAGGTTAATAGATCCCATCTGTGCCAGGTAGAAGGTTGCTACTTGTTACTCTTCGACTGGCTGAGTAGCGGGCACTCTGGACGTCTGTAGATCCCATCTGTACCAGGTAGAAGGTTGTTATGCTTCGATTGGTTGCAGGCTGTGCTCTCAGGACGTTTATAGATCCCATCTGTGCCAGGTATAAGGTTATTACTCTTCGATTGGCTGCAGCCTGGGCCCGCAGAACGTTTGTAGATCTCATCTGTGCCAGGTAGAAGGTTGCCACGCTTCTATTGGCCGCAGCCTGGCTCCTCTGGACGTTTGTAGGTCCCATCTGTGCCAAGTAGAAGGTAGTTACTGTTCGATCTGCTGCAGCCCGGGCCCTTTGGACGTTTGTAGATCCTATCTGTGCCAGGTAGAAGGTTTTTAGTCTTCGATTGGCCGCAGCGTGGGCCATCTGGAGGTTAATAAATCCCATCTGTGCCAGGTAGAAGGTTGTTACTTGTTACTCTTCGACTGGCTGAGTAGCGGGCACTCTGGACGTCTGTAGATCCCTCCTGTACCAGGTAGAAGGTTGTTATGCTTCGATTGGTTGCAGGCTGTGCTCTCTGGGCGTTTGTAGATCCCATCTGTGCCAGGTAGAAGGTTATTACTCTTCGATTGGCTGCAGCCTGGGTCTGCAGAACGTTTGTAGATCTTATCTGTGCCAGGTAGAAGGTTGTTATGCTTCAATTGGCTGCAGCATGGGCCCTCTGGAGGTTAATAGATCCCATCTGTGCCAGGTAGAAGGTTGTTACTTGTTACTCTTCGACTGGCTGAGTAGCGGGCATTCTGAATGTCTGTAGATCCCATCTGTGCCAAGTAGAAGGTTGTTATGCTTTGATTGGTTGCAGGCTGTGCTCTCTGGACGTTTGTAGATCCCATCTGTGCCAGGTAGAAGGTTGACACTCTTCTACTGGCTGCAGCCTGGGCCCTATGAACATTTCTAGATCCCATCTGAACCAGGTAGAAGGTTATTACTCTTCGATTGGCTGCAGCCTGGGCCCGCAGAACGTTTGTAGATCTCATCTGTGCCAGGTAGAAGGTTGACACTCTTCTACTGGCTGCATCCTGGGCCCTATGAACATTTCTAGATCCCATCTGAACCAGGTAGAAGGTTATTACTCTTCGATTGTTGCAGCCTGGGCCCGCAGAATGTTTGTAGATCTCATCTGTGCCAGGTAGAAGGTTGTTATGCTTCAGTTGGCTGCAGGCTGTGACCTCTGGACGTTTGTAGATCCCATCTGTTTCAGGTATAAGGTTTTTACTCTTCGATTGGCTGCAGCCTTGGCCTGCTGGACGTTTGTAGATCCCATCTGTGCCAGGTGGAAAGCTGTTAGTCTTTGATTGGCTGTAGGCTGGGTCCCTGAACATTTATATATCCCATCTGTGCTAGGTAGAAGGTTGTTAGTGTTTGATTGGCCGCAGCCTGGACCCTCTGGACGTTTGTAGATCCCGTCTGTGCCAGGTAGAAGGTTGTTACTCTTTGATTGGCTGCAGCCTGGGCCTGCTGGACGTCTGTAGATCCCATCTGTACCAGGTAGAAGGTTGTTATGCTTCGATTGGCTGCAGTCCGAGCCCTCTTGACGTTTGTAGATTCCATCTGTGCCAGGTAGAAGGTTGTCATTCATCTACTGGCTGCAGCATGGGCCCTCTGGACTTTTGTAGATCCCATCTGTGCTAGGTAGAAGGCTGTTAGTCTTTGATTGGCTGTACCCTGAGCCCTCTGGACATTTGCAGATCCGATCTGTGCCAGGTAGAAGGTTGCTACTCTTCGATTTGCTGCAGCGTGGCCCACTGTTGTTGAGTTTGAAACAAACTGGAATGAAGTTGCTGTTTAACCGAACCCTTTCTTCAAATTTCATTCATAAAACAGTTTTTCTTCAAGCCGTCTTCATATTGTAAATCTCAGATGTTGGTGTCCTAGCCCTATTCTACTTGTATGTAGTGCTTGGAGTTAGGTACGAAACTGCGTCTCACAAGTGTGGGCGGATGTACACTATAGCCATTAAAGGCACACCAGACTTTTTCTGGACAGTGTGTGTCAAGAAAAATTGTGGAAGTCTTGATCTCCATCAAAATGCAAGTAAAAACATGATTGGCTCTTGTATATAGAATAAACACAAAAGCACAATTTGCATGGATCTATGTACACACAGCGACACAAAGACACACGCACATGCAGATTTTTTCAAACATGGCTGCCTTATAAGCAACTAGAGTGTTGAACTTCAAAGTGACATTTTTTAACGAAATATCATCTTCATTGCTGGGAAGTAATTGGGCGAAGGGTTTCCTGAATTACCGTTTTCATGGGTTTTACAGGAGACTTCGCTCACTCACACCATACCATAAACATACTTGGAAGGACAGGTCGATCAGGCTTGACACTAGAGTGAGATACAGATGAAACTCTGGCACCAAGTGCTGCTTGTGTTGTAGTAGTAATGTCATGATGAGGCAGCACAACGCAACATTATCCTGGCAGGCGGGTGCATCGCCGAGCAATGGGCAGTGCCTTTAGCTGTCTGATCAGTGGCCAAAATTGAAGAGCGACAGGAGAACTGACGCACCAGGAGTGTAAGTGATGCAGGAGAGGCAGGGTCATCTGCTATCTGAGGCCACATTCTAGATTCAGAATTTTGTTAATTACTATCATTATGTAATAGTTTCCGTAATGACATAAGGCCAGCATGTAGCTGCAGCTGTCTCTATGTCAGGCTTCCAGGAAGAGATTGTTTTCCTCCAGTTAGACTAAAATCAAGTATCGAAAACTCAAGAAAGGAAGGCTGCTTCCTCTTCCAGGAATCTGGGCATAGACTATGCGACCGACCTACATCAACAGGAAGAGGCATCAGTCAGAGTGCAGGGTTCATTCAGCCTGCTGTAGCATCTCTTAAAACTGCTTATTGCCCGTTACTGCCACTTTGACTGTAGTTTGTGTGCCAAGGCAGGATTTATTGCTCCATGCCCTTCACATTTCTCTTCCTCGGTGGCAGAAAAGGCAGGTATACACGTGGAGAATGCTGCTACAGGCATGTGCCATGGGTAAATGTCAGGCTAGACCTGTCCCTGGAATTAAGAGAGAGAAAGGGAGGTGGGGGCCGAGAGGACTGTTTTTGATTTGTTGTATACATAGCTCGAACTCGACCCGAAGGTATTGGTGCGCTTTGCAAGAGCACCGTATTTACATTACGCATTGAGGCACGGGGAGATTAAGTGATTTGCCCAGAATCACAGAATGTGACGCGACCTCGAGGCTCGAACCCTGGTTTCCAGCACCAAAGTCGGCAGTCTAGCCGACGGACCACATCCTCTCCCCGTGTTCACCACTGTGCTCTGGAAAAGAACGTACAACCGGCCACAGTGTTTACAAAGATGACTAACGTAAAAGGCGGGCATCCTTGAGGGAGATTGGGCACAGCTGTGGTCGAACTATGACAAGAAGGGAATCGGAGAGGGAAGGCGACAGCCTGGACGCTGAGAATGGAGAAAGGGGCGAATGCATCTTGGAATATGAGGAGGCGAGCCCGGCGATCTTTGACGTCATCAGTCCGAGGTGGGCTCCGATAACACCAAAAGAATGTGCTTTGCAATGTATTTTCTTGCCAGAGTGTCTGGGTTCCTGCGATAGGCCGAGCTATTGGACACAAGAGTCTGTCTGAGCCAAACACGAAGCGTTTAGTGGCTGTTTTTGGAGTCAGTAATGTTAACGGCAGTATATTTAACAAAGAAAAAAAACTGTTTCCGAACTAAAAGCAGCAGGGAATTTTTTATGTTAGCCCATACAAGTATGGTGGTACATAAACGAATGTTATTTGATGGGATTGTAAGAGCGCAGCAGCGTCGCAATGCATGTTATTTGATGTTTCTGCCTTCGATCGCCCTTTCTCTACCCTCGTGTACAAAGGCTGATCTGGGGGCACGCCTGGCAGCCAGCTCTCTGATGTGCACCCCAAGCCTCACGCTCTGCTGGATGGCCCTGTAATGCCAGCGCCGTGATGTGGCCTGCTAGCCTCGGATGCTCCAGTGATGGGGGAACAGCTGGGGTGGCAGCAGCAGTGTGGCGATAGTTCTTCGGCAACGTTTGGCTTTAAGAATGTGCTTCTTTTTCAGCCTTGAATTTGTGACTAATAAAAGACCGTTGCAGCGCAAGTAAAACGCCGTCCAAGAATTACATGCCCATTGTTCACTAGGTCACGGACTCTTTTTCAATAACCCTCTTCACTTCACTGAGCCACCGCTCAACCCGACAGTGCTCGAAGAGGGATTTCTTTTTCCATAATTAGAGGAGGGGGCTTAGCTATATAAAAGCTTTACACCAAGCCAGCTTCCTCGAGTGTGTCATAGTAAAAGAAAACAAAGGAACACTCATTTCAGAATGGGCAGACACCTCGAAAACTGAGCAATGCTCCTTCCCGATTGGGAACTGTGGCTTCTTTTAAGTACCCGGCCTCTAGAGGTAGTACTAGGGATCTTTTATAGAGCATGAAAGAGCCTGCTTAGACCTCCAAAGTGTGGCCTGCCTCTTCCCTCTCCAGCTGTGCCAAAGGCAAGCCCGTCTGCGCCAGTCAACGTCTCGGAAGCGGCCAGGGCCAGCCACGCTGCCCACTTGTCGCTGGACCATTCTATCCATCGGACATATAGCTGCATTGATCTTCTTTTGCTTAGACCTCAGCCTTGCCTCCCGTCTACCAGGTAGGAGGTGTTAGCCTTCCCCCCTTCCGTGTGCAATAATTGTAGTTTCACCCTGCACCCTGGCATGGACGCACCCCGGGTCCTTCTCCAGAGGCAGTGGGAAGGGTCCTATGTTTAGAGCAGCCCTAATTAACACGCAATCACTAGGCAGACACCACCAGGATATCTTTGATCTCCTGTCTGATAAAAAGGTTGATTTATTATTTGTTACAGACACCTGGCTCAATGACTTTTCAAACCCTATCATTGAGTTGGTGATACCTGGCGGTTTTAAGATTTCCAGGGATGATCCCAAAGTCGGGAGGGGTGGTGGTGTTGCGGTCATCTTATGGGATAAATGGGCCTTTTGCTGTGAGGAGTCCTCTGGGCTAGGAGAGGGTGATGTCCTTGATTTTAGTGTTACTATGTCCCCACACGTCTCGCTGGGTGGTACATTGGTTTACAGGCCCCCGGTGCCTGAAGGGCCTTTTCTAAAAAAGCTGGCGGATGTTATCATTCTCCGCACGCTGCGGTTTACTAATTATCTCTTTCTAGGAGAACTGAACATCCATTTAGATAAAGATGATGTGGGAGACACCAGGGAATTCATTGACTCTCTTAACCTAGCCCAGCTTACTCAATGGGTCAGGGCACCGACACATTCAGGTGGACATATCCTTGATCCTATCTGTTCTAACTTCCCTATCAAGGTGGAGGATCCTCTTCCGGTGCCCTGGTCCGATCACTTTCTAAAATAATTTTCCTGGGTTCTGGAGGGTAGTATTCCCCCAAGCAATGCCGGTTAAAGCCCGGCCTTTGCTAAAATCTACCTGATGATTTTCAGCTGCGCTCTAGCTGAGTCCAGACCAGCCCCCTCTGTTCATTTGGAGGATTCTCTTGAAAACTTCTCCAGTTGGATCAAGAGGGCGGTGGCCCATTCTTCTCCCAAGCCCCCCACAAACTATCCAGGATTCCCCATCCCAGCCATGGTTTTCGCATGAGCTTAGACTGCAGAAACAACACTGCAAAAAGGTAGCACGTGTTTGGCGGCTGGACTATTGCCTTTTGGCGAAACTGAACCTTAGGAAAGTCCAGAAGCTGTACTATACCTCTATAGCTCAGGCCAAAATCCTTTACTATGCAGAACGCATCGATCCAGCGAGGAAAAATTCTAAAGAAATATTCTCCATCGTCCAGAACTTTATGGCCCTAGGGCGGAATCTGTCAAACTTCCCTCGTCAAACACTTGGTGCGAGGTACCTTCAAATTTCTTTATTGATAAGGTTCTCTCCATCCAGGCTTCCTTTACTTTAGGTGATCACTCTATGACCAGGCCCTCGCAGGTGCCACATACTGAGTATTCCTCCCTGAAGGCTTTTTTTACCTATTGACCTTCCTGAGTCACTGAAGATCCTTAAGGCCTTGAAGTCAGGCTCCCCCACTGATCCCTGTGCAGCCAGACTTCTGGCCTCGGTCGCAGAGACAGTGAACCCTGAAGCCAACAGACTTATCAATCTGTCCCTTCAGGAGGCCCTTGTTCCTTTAGTATGGAAGCAGGCTAAGATTCTGCCCCTCTTAAAGAAACCAATGCTAGATCCGCTGAACCCAGTTAACTACCGTCCTATCTCCCTACTCCCTATTATGGCGAATGCCTGCAAAAAGGTGGTTAATAAACAACTCACAGACTTCGTCGAGAGTGCTGGCCTACTTTATTCAGCTCAATCCAGATTCAGAGCCTCCTATAGCACTGAGTCGGCCTTGGTGGAAGTCTCGGAGGCTATTCAGGAATGTTTGGATGCGGGATGGAGGGAAGCTCTTATTTTGTTGGATCTCTCGGGAAGCATTTGATACTGTCCCCCACTCTCTGTTGCTTACCCGCCTTAGGAATTGGGGATTTCTGGTGCTGCCTTGAGTTGGCTTAAATCCTTCCTGGAATGGCGCACCCAACAAGTTTGGCTCCCTCCGTTCCCCTCCTCACCTCAGGAGGTGACCACTGGGTTGCTGCTCTGACTCCGACGCGTGGCGGAGTTTGCCCTTGCCGCCCAGCCATACCGTCTTTCTTCTCTGTTTGTTTTCCAGCGCACAGAAATGCGGCTCTGGCAGGAAGTGACAGATCGACGGGTCTGGCTCATTCGGAGGTCACCTGCATGGGAGAGTGAGCGAGTGATGTGAATCTGAACACACCAGATCCATCTGAAATGCTCTGCCAAGCAAGGGATCCACGTCCATGGAGAGTTCAGCCCAAGAAAGCCAGGCGAGCGTGAAACCGGCAGGAAGTATCATGTGTCAGAATAAGCTCCACCCCCTCATCCTCCCACTAATTGTGAGTCACACAACTCTGCATCACAACAGTGCATACAACACCAGATGAGCATCAAGCGCCCAAGACCTGCCCTGACTGATCGTGTGACATCATCAGTCTTGCCTTTGCACCTCCACTGGTGCTGCTGGAACAGTTACTAAAGCATAATGTGGCGGCCACCGTCATTTACAGACAGCCAATTTTTAGGGGCGGGCTAGTTCAGCTCATCGGGCGCGTTGAGCCTGTTGATTGGCCTGGTCTGACTGACCCTGCTGCATGGCCGATGCCGGTAGAAGCGGCAAATGCCACTAATTCCGGAGCCGGGGGGGGGTGATCGCAGAGACATCGTCTGAGTGAGCACGATGAATGTAACAATCCGTTACCGGTGGCCTGAGGAAGATATACAACCCCCCTCACTGGTCCACTCGGTTCAGGCGTCACTGTGGCCCCTGAAGGGCGCTGCAATGCATGGTGCTGATTATGCCTGAAATGGCTGCTGCCTCTGCAAAGTGGATGGCCGAGAGAAGGCAAGTACTGCGACCAGATCCTTCAGAACTGCAAGGTAGGTGGGCATATGTGGCGCTCATAATGCCAACTCTTGCTTTATTTAGCCTTACAATGGCAGTTTGAACGAGTCATGTGTGTTAGACACTGAAGTACTGGTTCCAGGGTGCTGAAGTTAGGGCGGAGCGGAACTTCACAGAATTCCACAGAGTTTTTATGCAACTCCACAGAATTCCGCGTAGTGCAACTCTGCCAACTCCGCCCACTCTTAGAAGAAAACAGTTCCTACCCAGGACCAGCATGTGCTATTCAACCATCCTTGGAGCTTGACCGGTATTAGGACAACCAAGCCAAGAATCTGCTGGACACTCCTAAGTGACATGTGGATAAGAAAACAGTGTACACCGGGCACCAACAAAGCATTCACTCGGAGGTGGAGGCTCAGCCTGTCGTGAGTACCCCTTGGGGGCCACCCCTCTGCAATGTTGAAAAGAGCCATATTCTTGGGTACATCTGCAGTGCAGTCCACTATCTGAGTGAGTGCTGAGCACAAATCTGAGACCCTCGTCTCCCTCCGGCTGGATATGGGCATTGTGGGGCATTGTCAGCATCCCTTTCGGGGGTACAACCAGTCCATACAGGGCCTATCCTTCGGAGAAAGATGCAAGTGACACAGGACCAATGGCCCTGTGACACTGGTTGCTTAGAGTACCAAAGCTACTTGATGCTAAGGCTTACAGACTCCCTGTTTCAATTGTGAGACAGCCAGGCCACTCGCAGCCTACACCAGTTCACTTTTTAAAACGCAGCTAACATTTCCAAATATGTAGTCACTAATTTTATGTTTTGGGGTACACAACGCTTCACTGAAGCTAGCCCATTAACCAGAACCATTCCAATATGTCACGCAAGAACAATAGAAACTTTGTTATCAGCCCAGATAGCCTAAAGTGGGACACAACCCAAACTGAAAAATACCAAGAAGCCATAGTACTCAAGAACAGAAACACATTGACCCCTATAACAAGCATTGGCAAAGCCAATAGGTCTCGCCTTTGGGTTCTTATAATTGTTTAGCCAGTGATATTTGGAAAGAAAGTGTGTGTGTGTGTGTGTGAGTGTGCGTGCGTGCGTGCGTGTGTGTGTGTGCTTGAGCGAGAGATAGAGGAAGCGAGAGAGAGAAGGAATGAAACAGAGAGGGAAACAGATAGTGTGTGTTACAAAGAGAGTGACCACAGGAGGGATAAAAATAAATAGAGGCTGAGTGCCTGTATGATGGCTAGACAGAGAAAGAGAGACCGCAGAGGACTAGATACAAAGATAAAAAAAGAGCAGCAAAGAGACAAGGGGGAATGGTGAGAGGATGAGTGGAAAGAGATAAACAGAGGAGCAGAGAAAGAAGAAGAGAAAGGGTGACAGAGGAAGTGCGAAAGGGAGATAACTTAATATAAACGAAAGGGGAAATGAGTAGAAAATACATGAAAACTAGCCCCCTGCTAGTAACAGCACATGTGTCAAAGGACACGGCCTGCAAAGAAAGCTGGAAAAAAGGCGACTGCCCACTTGAAGAGACAAAACCCATGAGCAATAAAAAAAAACTAGCGTCGCCTTCTTGCGTTCACCCCTTGCCCCCCGTTCCCCCACCATCCCCCATGCCCTGTCGATGCCCCACCACACTTGCATAATTACTGCCTGCTTTTATTTGTAGACCCCAACAGCTCAGAGCCAGAATGCTTAATAAAAATATTGCTAAAGAACAGTTTATAGAGCAGTACGATTCCAGGGAATGGGAAACAGCGTGGGGGGTGGGGGGGGGAGCAAGCAGATGAGGTGAACAGAGGGGTGTCTGGGGTTAATAAAAATATTGCTAAAGAACAGTTTATAGAGCAATATGATTCCAGGGAATGGGAAACAGCGTGGGGGGGGGGGGTTGAGCAAGCAGATGAGGTGAACGGAGGGGTGTCTGGGGGTGCAATGGGGAGATTGAGGAATCCAGAGTGAGGGAAAGAAACAGTTGAGGAGAAGAGGTGCGTGGGTACAGGGGTAGGTGTGAGTGAATACAGGATCGTGAGAGCTCTGGGGAGGGCCGTGAAGAAGGGAGAGGGAGAGAACGAAGAGCAGCTGGCTGACCTGACGGTGTGAGGGGGCGAGGGGGAGATGAAAGGCGAATAAGGATTATAGAAATAAAGGTGAAGATGGGGAGCCAGGAGTCCGGGGGGGCACGGGGGTGATGTGGAGGAGAGAAAGAAGCAGCAGTGCACTAAGCGAGGTTCAGAGTCGCGAGAGGAGTTTCCGTCAGGGATTGAGGGTGGGAGACGAAGAAGAGATGCGCCTGGAAAGGAGCAGATGGGCGGGAGAAGCGTTTATAGGAAGGTCTGAGGGGAGAAATCAAAGAAGAGGACGTTAGTGAGGAAGGCTGAAGAGCAGCTTTAAAAACACCTTCCAAAAGAGACATTTAAAAGACGGGGGTGCAGTTTGTAAACAGCTAGGCAGAGGGGTGATAGTGAGATTGCAACAGAGCATCTCGTAAGCAGTGTTTAAAAACTAGACAGCGAGACTGCAGCAGGACACACAGGAGACATTCGTTGTGAGGACAATAATACTGCCAGCATCACCCTGCAATGGAGGGGGTGAGGCTCCAACAGGGCTGCGGTTGCTGGAGAGAGAGAGATAGGGCCAGGGATATCAGCAGCTCATCGCTGTCCGCTCGACAGGGCAGGAGTGACACAGGAAGTTAAGCATGAGATGGGGAGATGTGCAGAGACGCGGAAGGAGGGGTGTGCGCAAGGGGGGAGCGGGGAGAGGGGAGCTAGGAGGAGAGGGGTGACAGAACGCAAAGAGCAGGAGCGTGGGGGCAGTGCGCGATGGGTGTGATAGAGGGTGGAACATGAAGATGGGAGACCGCGAGGAGAGGAGATGGAATGATATGTGTGAGAGAATATGAGGAAGAGGGAAGCAAGAGAATAAAAATAGAATGACGAGACAGCGCGTGGAAAAGGCCGAAATACACCAGAGCGAGAAAGAGAAACAAGCAGGAAGTGGGATAAGGGAGGGGGTAGGGCACGTTGTGCCCTCTAAGGGGAGAGAGGCACACAGGCTGGCAAATGGTGTGCACTTTCGCGGCCGCTTTGATGTTCTCAGTGGCCGCGCGGCTCACTGAGAACATGAAAGCGGCCACAAAATGATCACGCAGGCTGCCAAATGGTGCGCGCGCCCGGCGCACATGCACTGTATTTGGAGGCCTGAAAGCACTAGTTTGCACTTCCAAATGCCCCCGTTTAATAAAGCTCTCGCGAGAGCAGCGCTAATGCGCTGGCTCAGGCGAGACCTAAAAAGGAAGCAAGATAATTGCTATTTATCCACCTTTTATATCATTTCGTTTGAATTTGGCTTATTTTTGAAACAGTTAATGAAGAACTGAAGTTTTTAGGGATCAGTGCTCCAGAAAAAATATAAGGTATTTCTGTTTGTCACTTTGGACCAACAAAGCCCTTGACCACATCCATAGACCAGTGAACTATCAGTGTACAGATACAAGTCTCCTTTGTGAACATACTTCTGCTTCATGCAGACTACAGAAATCAGTACTGTCAATGTACAGGCACAAGCACCTTTAGTGCAGACACCATCAATATTCAGCCACCGACACCCTAAAAAGTTCACCACATTGCAAATAATGACTAAAAATGGAGGGGAGGAGCAATTTCTCACTTTGGTCAACTCTGCTTTCCCCACTTTAGTAACCCTCTGCTTAGCGTCCATTTTTTTTGCTGTAGTCTTCCATCACTTTTTCCAAATTCACATTTCTGTTTCCCTACATTTCTAACTCTCTCATCTTTTTAATCTCATTCTCTGCTGTTCTCACATCCTATCTTTGTCTTCTATCACCTGTCTATTATGACCTATTCTTCCTTACCCACTCCATTTTATTTCACCTCTTTCCCCCTCTCTGTCCACATTGGGCAGCTATTTTTCTGTGTGTTCTCCCCTCTTCTTCCATTTCAAATTCCATCCTGTCTACTTCTTAACTCCATTCTATCTCATGTAAAACACTTTGATGCATTTTGCCCAGGTGTGCGCTATATACGACTGCAAAAAAAAGGACATTCACCTCTCTACTCAGATCATAGATATATTCTAGAAATGCTTGACATAGGATCCAATTTTGCTTTTCTAAGTAATACCGTGAGCAAAACTTCAAGTGTGAACATCAGCATTTGCAAAATCTTATTTGCAATATTCACATTATTTATCCTGTATATTCTCTCAAGTTGGTACAATCGTATGATTACTGATTTCTTGGAGCACAGCTTAAAGTTAAAGCTCTCAATATTCCCCCCTTATTTGTGTGCAGCCTTGCTGAAGCAGTGTTCAAGCACTAGCTCACGGGCAAATAATGCAGTTTCTTTCTACAGTTTTTCATCCTCAGATTGCTTGCTATCTCAAAAAGCCTCCTCCATATTCTTAAAATACATTGTCTTAAAATTTCCACTTATCACGTGTCATTTTTCTTTGGACTCACCTTCTCCTTACTTTCATGCTCTGTACACCTCCTCTCTCTGACCACAGCCTACTCAAAGTCCCTGCATGTTCGCCATAATCATATTACAGTATTACTGCAAATTGCCCGCACTTCATTTCAAAGATCACAACCTCTCCGTCTTTGGAAGTTATACCCCTGCAGTTCAACAATATCTATTCTCAACTAGCGCTGTTAATCTCTCCAGTCATCTGCATGAGCACATGTACGACAGACTAATGATGACATCTAATTCCTACCACAAGGAAACTGGAGTGAATGTTTAGATTGGTATCCATGAGAGCGCAAGACTAATCCCACTAACCAACACCAGCCACCAAAAACCACTGGACTAAACACTAACCTTGGGATACAGAGCAGAGTACTGATGGTGTAAAGTGTTTCAGTGCCTCACCAGGAGTAGTAAACTCTATATAATTGACACACTTAACTTCTTTTAATTTAATCTACTGCAAAAAAACTGGAGTAAATGCATTGAATGGTTCCCCTAAGAGCATAAAACTAATCCAAATAATTAACAATAACCAGTAACCACTGGATTAACCACTACCCGTGAACTACGAAGCAGTATGCTACCCAATGTAAAGCGACTCTACAGGTGTTCTAAGCGATATATACGTGCAATTACCATATAAAACTATACAATATTACCTCAGGGCTCTTCTTAGCTATCCATGGTGCTGAATTGTCATGGGATAACATCTGCCAACTGTTTCCTACAAGAAGTGTATGGCTGAACCGAACTGCAGAACAGAATTCAAACCAGTTCGCAAACCACATGCCAGCACTCTAACCGTAAATCAATTTTTTCTCAATGCCTCTTTAATTAATACAGGTAGACATCTGGTGGCATGTGATAATATAAGGGACCCAAAAGCAACACAATATACAAGAAGGCATGAAAATGTCTGGTCCAGAAACCTCTTAAATAGAATAGAACGTCAGTGGCATAACGCAAAATGTTGGGGTCCCCAGCTAATGTGATACAGGGACCCTGAGTTTCCCCTATCTCGCAAATATTAATTGGCCTTGGGCTGATTGGGGCCCCCCTGATGAGTTAGAGGTCCCCTAAATGGGTGGAGCCCCCTGCGCCATAGGGACTGCAGAGCCCCGTGTTATGTCCCTGTGGAGAGGTGCCATACTTTCACTGAATATTGTACAAATGGTGTCCGAAGAGCATACAATAATAATAGTGTAAGCAACCTAGTTTATGCAATACTTGTATGTTAGCCTTGTCGATAAATGATTATTTTGGCTATTATTAAGCATTGCTCTTTTATTGTATTGATAGATGCTTGCATTTTTCATAGCTGGGCTTCAATAATCCGCTACTGTAATTCGAAGGTTTCTATGAAATTGTTATTTCTGAATAAGTAGGTACCTAAGTGGACATCAACACTTAAAGTGTGTATGATCATAATTATGTTACACTATATCTGGATCGCCCTTCACACCACTTATACAGAACTCGATTTTAATGGCTGGACCAAGCTATCCGCTACCCGAGACAGTTAAAAAGGCTTTTTAGGGGAAACCATGACAGGCCAATTACCTATGCCCTGGTCAGTAAGGAACACGTGCAGTCTCACCTTTGACACTCCTGGAAGGTCCCCTGGGAAAAGGCCTGCCATTTGGATAAAATATGGGGCTTCATAGTAGAATCTGCAAAAGTATTATGTAATAGTGCAGCAATGTTCTATACCACTGCGGAATAGTTACTAGTTTGAACTTCCACTGCATTCTGTGTATAATTTAACAAATTGATGGACTTTATATGGCCCTGTACGAATACATATCGAGAATGCAGCAAAGATGCATTAAGAAACAAGCAGCAATGCAGAATTTCAAGAGGGGCATGTTTCCATGCCACACACGTGACAGGGGCACTAGGCTACTGGGTGTGGGGATAACACTGCTCTGCTGATACTGGTTTAAAAATATCGAAAGCAGTAACAAGTGCTTCCAGAGGTCACCAAATACCTTTAAATAACAAACTAAAGTTCAAAAACGGTTTTTGATGCCCCATCGGCTCTATTGGCAGGTAAACAAATTGTTTAAAACTATTTACACAATATGAGAAATATCACAGGCCCCTAGAACAAAATTATCTGAAAAATGTTCATGTTAATTAGGTAATTCCGCCAGGGGCCTGGAAGCAGAAGCAGAGAAACAGTTGCTGCAATCTGTTTTAATGCAATAAATATTAATAATGGGCTATTTGCAAACTCTTTGCCCATCATGAGCCTGCAGCAAAATTCCAACAAGGATCCTCTCACACGAGGTGTTTGTGCCGATGTGAAAGAAAAGAACGCACACCGACCTGACTTAGGCAACAAGCTTGGCTGTGCAGGTATGGAAAAAGCAAGGGATGACCTACTATTAAAGGTGTATATTACATACAGCAATGTAAACAAGCATTGGCAACGTCGCCAGGTCTGGCCCTGGCAATCTGAGACAATGGTTATTTTTTATAAGTGTGTGCCGCAAACATAAAGCAAAAAAAAAGAAAAATTGCAAAATAAAAAACAAAAGTCAGTAATGTGGCTATTTTACTAGTTATTTTTTATTTAAAATAAGTCTTTTAGTTGCCCCATACAGTTGTATAACGGAACCACACATGTGATTACATCACATGCCTTAACTACGCGGTCTTTACCATGACAGCGTCTTTACCACGCATGCCTTTACAACGAATCTAGTTGTAAAGGCATGGTTGGTAAAGGTATATGCGTGGTAAAGGGTACACCCTAGCCCTCTGCACTGAGCCCTAAAACTCAGCCCTCAGCCCTGAAAACTACCTCGGCTCTAACCCTAAAAACACCCCAGCCCTCGGCCCTGATCCCGAACACCGGCCCCCAGCCCTAAAAACTGTCCCGATCCTATCCCTAAAAACACCCTAGCCCCATGCTCTGAACTCTAAACCGGCCCCAGTCCTACAAACTGCCCCAAACCCCCACCCTGAGTCCTAAAACCCAGCCCCAGCCCTGAAAACTACCCTGACCCAGCTCTGAGCCATAAAACCGGCTCTCCGCCCTATAAACATCCCAGCCTGAGCTCTAAAACCGGCCTCCCCACCCTATAAACTCCCCAGCCCGAGCCCTAAAACACGCCTCCCTGCCCTATAAATACCCCAGCCCCCCCCCGCCCTGAGCCCTAAAACCGGCCCCCAACCCTAAATATGACCCCAACCCTGCCTAGAAAACTACTCACCAAGCTGCGTCACGATTCTTCCCCTTCCACACAATCTCGTCTGGGTAGTAAGTCCCATGAAGTCTCAAACACCTCCCATCCCCGCCCATTCACTCCGAATCTAGAGAGCTGACTGCCTTTACTATGCATATGCCTTTACCGTCTTTACAACGAAAATCATTGTAAAGGCATGCTTGGTAAAGGAATATGCCTGATAAAGATATATGTGTGGTATAGGAATATGCGTGGTAAAGGCATATGCGTGGTAAGGGCAAGCGTGGTAATGCTTGCATTGTAAAGGCACGTGTAGTTCAGACTACTTGGTTAATGCAGTTTGCTGGCCCCTACATCTTTTATTAATAATATTAGTATTTGTGAAGGACAGAAGATCTAATAACTATCTAAACAAGCACTCACATTGCAGGCAGCCAGAATGTTACAAGTTCACTCTAACAATTAATAAGAGTAACTTTAAAAAGCAGAAGGAAAATAAATCACCATCTAACTGGGCACTTGAAAGGCAGGCAAAATAAAATAGTTATTTAAAGTTATTGCTGAAACAAACACAATAAAACACACTTTGAACCAGCTTTGTCAGTCAAGAGAAAGCAACTAATTTGGGTAGATATAAACAGTGTGCACAGACCTTGAGTAACACAAAGCAAAGTGAGTCAGTGGACAAAGTGGGATGACCCACTGCCCCATATTTCTGTGGAACGAATTATGTATATGATGTGGACTGTAAATTGTGGCGTTATTTTGAGGGTTTTATTCCATACTGTCCTCTAAATTATGCCACTGTTCTCTAGAACGGTACAGATTTGACAATACTATACCCCGGGGTTAGCTTTCTCTGCTTGTTCAGCGAGTCAAATGTGCAAAGGAAGTAACCTGATTATTGAATTTGAATGAAATAGAATCTTAGGCCTCACAGCTCCTTATTCCTTTAGTCTCTTATCCGTAAACATTCGGAATGCTTAGAAACAGGCTTAGTTAAGGTAGCAGGTGCTATAAGCACTCTTTGACAAAGACCACTCGTATTGTGAGACTCTCACTACAAGTGTTGCTGGTAAAAGGAGCATATTGGGTGGTTCTTCTGATTGTGGTTTGTAATGGCCATGCACAAACTCCCTTTATTACTTTTGATTTTATCACTGTGTATTTTAAGATTCTTGTGAAAAGTCCTCTGAATGTGTCCCTGCACTATTTATAGCGGGTTCCCACTAAGATCCATTATAAAGTTTTGTTGAGATGTGAATACATATGGTGGTAATAAGGTAATTGGTATATATGCTTCATTGATGAAGACGAGTAATTTTTAGCACTTGTGTGATAACACTAAAATACTGAAGTAAATGCTGAGAAGTGTGTGCCAGATAGTTGAGCAAATGCTATTTAAAATCACAGTATGCTCCTTTCTTCAAGCCCTGCCTAGAAAACAGATCATTGAAAAGAAGTGTGTATCTACAAGGGCTTATGCGCAAATGACATTTCCTAATTAGTATGAGTCAGTGGTGCTGGAGCAATTTTCAGAGTTGTGGTGCTGCTATTAATGTAACAATATCTAGAGTCAATTAGACTCTTCCTCTGTGCACTGTTACTGAGGTGAGAATACCAATTGAAAAATACAATAAGAAAAATTCTTTATGATAAAGACAACGCTAAGAAGCAATTAAAATGAAAAACATTTATCCAACATCAAACTCAGGAAATTCTCATATAGAAAATTAGATCAAAACACAGTTCAGGGAATTGTCCACATTCCTTCACAAAGTAACAACTTTGAAACAAAAAAAAGTCCAATTGGACTGATGACAATCTTTTTTTTCAAAGTTGTTACTCTGTGAAGGAATGTGGACAATTCCCTGAACTGTGTTTTGATCTCATTTTCAATATGAGAATTTCCTGAGTTTGATGTTGGATAAATGTTTTTCATTTTAATTGCTTATTAGCGGTGTCTTTATCATTAAGAATTTTTCTTATTGTATTTTTCAATTGGTATCCTCACCTCAGTAACAGTGCACAGAGGAAGAGTCTCATTGACTCTAGATATTGTTGTGTTTTCATAGGCATAAATGACACAGTAATTGCCAACCACTGTAGCACGCTTTGTCTTTAAACTTTCAATAAGCAGACTCAATATTAGTTTATAGTTGAAGATTTAGTGTGTGCCTCTCCACCTTCTTGATTTATAGCTGCTATTAATGTTACATCACTGGATTCATATGGATGTGAAACAACCATGTGTCACACAAAGTGTAGCAAATGTATTCCGCAAGAGTGGCAAGGGTGTAGTATGTAGCTGGTGGTACATTTTGTAGAACAATTTTTCAAATATATTACTAAAGCAAAGTGTGGTAGCTCATTGTCCTTTACAGACACATTTTCCACTGAAATGTCCACTACATGTGCACAGACATACAGATTTACTGATTCAATTATGCAGCACACAAACAATCTGTGGAAATCTGATTTCAGCAAATATTTATTTTGTGTATCACCAAGTGAATTGATCTGTTTCTTTTCCCACTAAAATCTTTGGGCCTGACAAACAAAGGTAAACGTACGCTTTTGTGTAAGTTTATGATTTTTTTGCAATTCACAAAGCAATTTTCAGAGTAGTATCTTTACGACTGCCTATGTTATTATGTGCGGAGTCTCCACCACGAGTACAGGGACTCCGAAGTTATATAGATACTGCAGGTAAAATTGCTGTGTGAATTAAAAAAATTGTAACTTACGCAAAGTGTATGTTTACATTTGTGAATCAGGACCTCTGTTTTCACCACACTTCATAATTTTAAAAAATGTGCTTCATTTGTGCTTTCCTAACTGCTAATATATATTCTGAAGTATTTGTACAGTTCATTTATTGCAATTTTAAGTTAGTTGAATGCTAGAAAAAAATAAATACTGCAGCCTTTCCTTTTAACTCTCCTTGTACTCAGCAAGATTATTGCATAGATCACTTTACAAAATCCTCTCATTTTGCTGTCAGAGAAAGAAAAGTAAACACTAACCTCCCTTTTAAAAGAATAAACAGCAATTAGTCAAAAGAGATAGTCTGAGGTTTAACCCCTGTCACTGAAGTACAGCAAATGTGCCAAGATAACAACAAAATGTAAAGGGGTCTTTATAGCTCGTTCACCTTCCAAATTCCAAAACGGTCACAGGAATGTGTGATTGATGAACTGGTAGTGAAAGAGATAAGTAGAACCAGCCAGGTGTAAGCAGCCTTTTGAAAGAAAAACAGTGCCTGAACTAGCATATAACAGAGAAGGCTGAAAACACCAGCACTCTCAGGAAGTGCCTCATGAAAAAAAGAGTTCCTGAAAGGCAAGCGCTCATGGAAGAATACAAGGAGCCAGTTAAAGTGATGGTAAAAAGGTTATGTTCCAAGAGAGAAACAAAGACTGGATGGTCTAAAACAAATAAAGCTAGTGATTAAAACTCAAGCAAATGTGACCTACAAACGTCCATGGTAAGCAATGGTCAGAATGCATTCATAAATATGCTTTCAGCATGTCCCCAAAACGTATTTGCAATCAGACAGCTGCGTTGTCTGGTAGAGTTCGACCTAAAACCGTAAACTGAATCGTTAAGGCATGGAGCAAAACATCCAGGTATATCATTCCAGGCAGATAGTTAATGGGGGGCAATAATATTGAGTTAGTAAGGGTAAAGGGTAAAGCTGAAAACTCTCTATTTACAAACTAGATGGATCTGTGGCATTTCCCTAATCTCGGAGGCTATATTTCGTGTGCAGGCCCAATATTAAGCCTATGAGGAGGGTATCACTGACACAAAATGCTGGAAGATGTGCACTGATGGAATGAAATTGGTCTTGTTCACCCATGCCACTTCTGTATGTTAAAAACTCAGCCATGATTGATTCTACATCAGTTTGTGAAACTTTCAAATAAACAATGATCACAGGTTAATAAACCTAAAGCTGCTAAAGATTCTGCCATAAATACATTCCATGCCTGCATAAGAATGAAATCCAACATCTATGCATCTTAGCTTTCAGTAAAGAGGCCCCTTGTAAATGTTAAATATCTACAGACCGACTTCTGGCCACAAAGCATCAGCTCAACAGCAACTATGGTGGTGGAAAAAGCAAAGCACAGAAGCAGGGGTCACTCGTCACAGGCACGCATTTTTCAGGCTTGCTGGTTTTTATAACAATAAATTAGGTGCCACTTCTTCCCTAGAGGGAACCTGGGTAAGTAGTCTGGATTTATGGCACTTAACCCAGCAATGAACTATTAGCATATCGTGCATTCCTAAATGCAGCCTCTTCTTAGTCCCGCCGCTCGTCTTCAGTGGGATGAAGTATCAGCTTGACAAGCAGGCTCACTGAGTATGGACTGCTGTTGGGCTAGTCATAGATCAAAGAGTTCCTTCGACATTACATAGAGACGGTATTTTCAGTTCTTCGGCCGCAGTTCCCTCTCCAGGAACACACAAATGAAATCCTAGCATCGAATTCAGCCCATCAGCACTTGCTCTGGTATGTCCTCATGATGAAATATATGACAGCTTGAGGAGCAGCTGAAAGAGTCGAGTTCTACGATGGGTCTTCGTGAAGTACATGAGGACTCAGAAGTACTCAAGGCTGCAGAATCACTTATACATAGGGACAGTGCAGGGAACACACACAGGTTGCCTTTCTATCAAAGCAAGTAAAAACTGTTCGGTTTCTCTTAGTATTTACAGGCAAAAAGCAGTTATTTGTTCCAGAATATTGATTATTGGCAGTTTATAAATCAGAACCTACTTGACTATTGGACTTAAACTCGATATTCATGCAGGAGGATAATTCTTTTAGTTAGAACCTCTCCTCCTAAGATAAATGTTCTGTTAACCTACTCATCATATCTCAGACTTTTTTTAAGGTATCAGCCTGATATTGAACCAGAGTTCACCACCCTCACCTTTGGCTTCACACATCATCCCTGCCTCAGTCCATGTAGTAGTCCAGTCTTGCTTAGGCTTTGGAGCAGTGGGAGCAACACCATAAACCGGTGGACCTCCCGCTTCATCAAATTCACTGTTTCCCCACTCTGTTTAGAGTCAGAGGAACCGCTGGGTTATCATTGGCAGACCCTCTGGTGGCACTGTTGGTGTAAATCCTTGGCCCAGAGATCCAGCCGCCACCAGAGAGCTGGTGCACACTGACGGGTGTCCTGACCACTCATTTTCCCTGCCCCCACAATACATGGGGAACAGTCATGGAAAATCTTAAGAGGCCCCCACGCACAGGGAAAACTTCCCTGTACATATGGGCCATTTATTTTTTGTTCATAAAAACAAACACCTACTTTGTATGTGTATTTTCCCTGAACAAAAAACGTTTTCTCAGAGGGTGCTTGAAACATGGCACCCGTACAGCAAAGATCACAGCTGTGAATTGAGCTGCCACCATGGTGGCTCCCTTGAAAACAGAGACATTCCCGCCAGGCAGTCATGAATCTCTAAATGCAGTGGATGGTCATCCACCATGGTGGTGGAGGTCATGATGTCCACCCCTCAGCACCGTGGTGGGATGCCTGGTAAGCCATTAATAAGGATGTATGTGTTTTTACAATTCCCCCTACATATATCCATATATCACAAAGTTAAAAGCAGGTTAAGTGTGAACTATCAACCAGAGGGTTAGGGCACTCTATCACAATGCCCTAACCCCTCAATATTGCTATGTCCAACCAGATGTGGTCCAATGGCTCCTTGGAACTCTTGGCTCCTCTTAGACAGCTTCCACTGATTGCAAATCAAAACCTTATCAAGGGTGCTAAAGGATGCAGGAAACAATACACATAATGCCTAGAGATTATTAATCCAAGCCTAGACAAAGGGTTTGCAAGCGTATTAGTTAAATGCAACTGGAATGTCAGACTGCAACAAGACTACCATAGGTCTAATTTAAAGCAAAAAACAGGGCTGGGTTATCAGAGGTCGCAAACACTGAGCCAAGCAGTACTTGGCCTTGGAGCACTTCCTTTTTTGCCCGAGGGTTCCAGAGCCAGAAGCAGTGTTATATTATATTTCTTCACTAAACTTGTTTTTAAAGAAAGAAAGTATAAAATCACATTTCACGACCATTTTAAGGAGATCAGTAATCTCTGTTCCAAAAAAACATGCAGTTAGAAGCTGCCTTTCACAAAGTATTAAAACATGTTTATTATTTATACAAACGAACATTTTTAGCATGGTAAATTTATGAAACAAAACCTGCACAAATACATCCTCGGTCCTTGATCCAGTGCTCCTAAGACAGGATCCACCCATCTTTAGAACTCTTTCCCCTCCTCTCCAACTCCCCCTGCACCACTAGCCCTATTTTATTTGCAGTTTTGGAACCCGGCAAAGCAGGTTTTCTGGCGCAAAAAGAAGGAAGACAAAGCCTAGGAGTTTAGTTAAAGATCCAGGTTTACATTTGTTCAAAAATGTTAAATCCAGAAGGATTTTCGTAACTAGAAGAAGGGAAATCTAGAATGCATCTGCAGGCGATAGGAAGCGCGTCCACCAGAGTCGTTGAGTTGTAAACAAGAGTTAGCCAAAAGATTAGGAGATGATGAATGCACAAGTCACGAAGGTTAGTGGTGAGTGAATGTATCAATAAGATATGAGGGAACAATATGGTGGAGATCTTTCTAAATCAGGCACGGTGATTTGAAAATAGGGAGCTTGGCAATAGGCATCCAATGAAGTTCCTTTTTCTTTTGCCATTATTTATTGATATTTTTTAACAAAAGAAGCACATTACATCACACAGTGTGAATGCAGTAATATGAAATAATCAGTGGAGCTAGTCACTATATATCTATAACAATGACAAAAAGAATTGCAACAGAAAGATGAATGAGGCCCTGATAACTCCTACAATAGTAGAAGAGTACTCGGAAGTAAGGGTGAGAGGAATACTTCAATCCGCCCGAGGAACTAGCGGAATTTGGAGACTCGAGTTACTCTTATAATGCTGAGTTCTGGCCAAATTCCTCAAAACGCAGCTTGGCAGAATTTTTTCCCACGAGGCTGCAGAAATACAAGCAGGAGTGAGCGAGATTTGGCATCCCCTAGCTCCATTTTCTAATGTGGGCAGTTGCGGACGATCATGGACGTTTGTGGTCAGACGGCTGCTTCTCAAGTAGATTTTCTACCACTAGAGTAGATTTTCTACTCGAACGGCAGAAAAATCATCTTGAAAGGCCACGCTCATTTTCACACCACATGGTGCCGTTTGCACTGATTTCTCAGTGCTGCTCGAGCTAGTGGCGCTAAAAGGCAGCAGGGGCAGCGCAACATGCATATTTCTGCCCACTTGCAGAACGCTGAGGAATTTTGCTGAGTTTTTATGTAACTCTGCGGAATTCCACATAGTGAAATTCTGCAAGTTCCACTCACCCCTACAGTCAGAAGAGTCTAAAACTAAACAAAACTGGATGAACCATAGTTTTATATGAACGTTTTATTTCAGAAGGATTGAGGAGCCAGTCATGCCTTTGTTGGCTACAGTGCCACCCCCAGGCTTCAGTGAGGGTGCATTAGGAGGAGCATACATTCAGAACTTTTGGTATATAATACAAGTAAAGGCTACTGTGGATCAGCCCATTCTGTAGAGTCTTAAGGCTCTTTCTTGCCTTCACGGAATGTGTCCATCCAGTCCGATTGGATTTCAACAATTACAAATATCAGTTGCTAACAACGGGTGGAGAAAAAAATAGGGAAGGAGAGTGGCAGCTGTTTTGAAGCTCCTTAGGTGTAAAGGAACAGATAATCTCCATTATATATGTTGCACAGATTGATACATTCCGAACCTTGGCTCTGTACGCAGAGAGGGCCAAGACAAAGGAAAACGCCTTCTGAGGCCAGAATTGTGCAAGTAGTGAGCCTATGTCGAGGCCCGGAGGCCCCTGACCCAAGACACTGTTTTCATGAGGGGGGGTGGGGTGGAAGGCAGGGGGAATGTGCCACGGAGTACTCCTGGGATGTCCCTTCATGCTCATCCTGTGTGTCTACCCATAGTGTGTTCCCTCTAGGCGGTGGTCGTTTAGGCCATGTTTGGGCCGGTGAAGTTTCTTAAGGTGAAAGGAGACAGATGCACATGGGGAAAGTTATAAAACGGCCTGGGCTGTAGAGTTTTGAACAGGTTTGCAGTATTGAGTCAGACAGGCAGGGGAACTAAAATATTGAGAAATGCCCTAATCTAGTCTGAAAGGGATTAGGGCCTGAACCACAGTTCTGTTAACGTCAAATGAAAGACATTAAAAGATATGTTTTAACATCTTGATCAGAGCAAAGCAGATTGCTACTACTTGGTTAACTTGGGAGGAGAACAACACCGTATGATCAAACAGGAATCCAAGGTTTGTGCCCGCTGGAAAGGCGAAGGAGGGGATTCCATTTCATAGGGCCAACAGGTCAAAGACCAGTGACAAAGTTGGCTATTGAATAGATAGAATTACCTCAGGTTTTTCACTATTCAATGTAAGACAGATGGCTGTCACCCAGATTGAGACAGCTGTCATGCTGGACCTGACTGCAGCTCACACAACAAAGGGATTTGCTGGTACAATCAGAATTACCTGCATGAGTAATCTGCATAGGAACCACTGCTAACGTCAAACGACCGGACTAAAGTCACAAAAGGGGAGATACAGACATGCATCCTCCAGTGTCCACCTTCCCTTCACCCAATATCTGCCAACCCCCCCCCCCCCACCCCGTCGCCATTTAGTCTTAGTTAATCTGCCAGTGACTACTGTGTTGTGGTGTAGTAAGCTGGTTTATGTGTCCCACCCCTCTACCTTTCTATTACTTCTCCTGTAAACCCTGCTGCAATGTATTCGGATCCCATGTGCCTTTGACAAACACAGAGCCTCACAGCCAGACTGCTCTATGTTGAGAAAATTGTCCTTGCAAGTGAAGGTAGGCAAAAAATACTCATGTTTCAAATCCTCTGTTATTTGTCGCGCTATCTACAATCCTACAGCATGACTTCAGGCCATTTCTCCAACTGCCAAGATCTCACTATTTCAAGTTCAGATGTAAGCTAGCTGCCCCTCTGTACGCCTGCTCTCTCCGAAATGTTTTTGTCTTCCAGATAAGATGTATACAGGGTTAAGCACTATATCTACTTTGATTTTAAAACGTTGATCATTAATAAGTCACCTACAAGTATAGTAAACCACAATACGACCTTAACCTCAGGACCTTGATCATAGCTATCTCAGCAGTGAACCGTCATATGACCCCTTGATTCAGAGCTCTAATCTTCACTGCATCAGACACAAATATGGTATCTCAATTCAGAACTGTGATGCTAACTAGGTCACATCCAAGTAGTGTGAACTGCCATGTGCGTTCAGAGTTCAGAATGTCGGTGACAGACAGATAAGAGTATGGTAAAGAAGTGTCATGTACTCTAAATTCACAAACCTAATGTTTATTAAATAAGATAAAAGTATGGTGGCCTGCAATAGGCTCTCAAATCCAAAACACTGATCATCACTAAAAAACTAAAATGGTGGTGCACTGTCGTATTCCCTCTACTTTCCTCTCTACAAGTCTCACTTTTACATTTTCCTTGTCACCCTCACCGAATTACTTTAGATGATTTAGGATGGTAAGCAACATGTGTGGGGGCAGGAAGGTCCCCTGCATGGAATATGGGTATGCATCCCTGACCAGAGTAACCCAACTTCATGTGAAATTGGGATTCTGACCTTTTGTTGGCCCCTCAAACATGCTAATCTAGAATGTGTGCTGACATCTAGGCTTGTCCAAAGTAATGCCAAGATGCTGAACCTGTTTTGTGACCTGAAGGGACGCACAAAGTGTGCACTCATAACCAAAAAGGGAATAGTGTCCTTACCATGGGTTGATCACATAAAGAAGTGGTGGCAGCATGCCGAGTTTTGTGAATAATTAGTCCTCCTGACCACACCTTTTTCCTGTATCAGTGAGGAGTGTGGTCTATTGACCACTGCGCCCTCCGGCCTGCTCACCCCCACGCTCCTGTGCCTGTGCCTGCTCCCGCCGCCCCAGCCCGTGGCCCCGCCCCCCCGCCAGCCGATTGGCTCGCGCTCCCGCCTCCCCGCAGACCCTCCCGACCGGCTCCCTTCTTAAGGGGAGCCTGACCAGAACCAGGGAGGTGCTGGTCACCCCCACGCTCCTGTGCCTGTGCCTGCTCCCGCAGCCCCAGCCTCCTGAGGGCCGCCGAGCCCACACCAGCCTCCTGCCGCCCCAGCCACCCGAGGGCCGCCAAGCCCGCTCCAGCTTTCCCGGCAACCCAGGCCGTGGCCACGCCCCCCCGCCAGCCGATTGGCTCGCGCTCCCGCCTCCCCGCAGACCCTCCCGACCGGCTCCCTTCTTATGACATCCCCAGAGCGACCGCGCAGCGGACGCGCGCAGCGGGAGCACCGATTGAGCGCCGAAGGTGTGCCAAAGGTAAGCCCGTCTACGCCCGTCCGCGCCTGGACTGCACCCAGCGCCATGACCCCTGGCCCCCGCAGACCCCAGCCCACCCGCCGGACGTACGACGCCGCCACCCTCAACGCACTCAACGCCGGCCGAAGCCCAGGATGCTACCGAGCCACCCCGAGACGCACCCACGGACCCTTCTGCTGCAACTCCTGCAAGTTCACCTGCATCCGGACCTGCACTACTCCAGCACCAACCAAGACCAAGACGAGCAACAGCAGCAGCCACCTGAAATGCATCCTGCTCAACACCCGCTCCGTCCACAGACACGCCGTCGAGCTCTGGAACCTGCTCGCCTTCCTCACGGAAACCTGGATGAACGCCTCCTCAACGCCCGACATTGCCATCGCCATCCCAGACGGCTACAAGATCATCCGAAGGGACCGCATCAACCACACTGGAGGAGGCCTCGCCATCATCCACAGGAACACCATCCGCATCACGACCAACACCGACGACACCCTCGCACCCGCCGAGCACCTGCACTTCCAGGTCCACATCAACCCCAAGACCACCCTCAGAGGCACCCTCATCTACAGACCCCCGGGACCACGCACACAATTCAGCGAAGACATCGCCGACTTCATCAGCCCGCACGCCCTCCCCTCCGCTGACTACATCCTCCTCGGGGACCTCAACTTCCACCTGGAGAACAACAACGACCGCAACACCACCACCCTGCTGGACAACCTCGCCAACCTCGGACTCAAGCAGCTGGTCACCACCCCCACCCACTACGCTGGACACACACTCGACCCCGTCTTCTCATCCAGCAAGGACATCACCTTCAGCCACGCCACCGGACTCCACTGGACGGACCACAGCTGCGTCCACTTCAGCTTCAGAAGGACCACGATCCACCACCACCAGCAACAGGTTGCACGCAGAAGCTGGAACAAGATCACAGCCGACCAGCTCGCGACCGCCCTGAGCAAGAACCCACCCACCAGCGCAACGAACCCCAGCCAAGCGGCCACCAACCTCACGAAGTGGATCAGCGACTGCGCAGACGACCTCACCCCTCTGAAGACCCCGACTAGCAGATCCGGTAGCAAGAAAGCCCCATGGTTCACCGACGAACTCAAGAGCTCCAAGAAGAACTGCCAAGCCCTCGAGAGAACCTGGCGCAGAGACCCAACACCGGACAACATGACTGCCCTCAAGCTCGCCACCCGAAAACACCACCAACTCATCCACGCCACCAAGAAAACCGCATTCAAGGAACGACTGGACAACAACGCACACAACAGCAAGGAACTCTTCAACATCGTCAAAGAGCTCTCCAACCCCAACGCCGGTAACAACGACATCACCCCTTCACAAGACCTCTGCAACTCCCTCGCCTCCTACTTCCACAACAAGATCGCGGACATACACAACAGCTTCAGCACTCAACCGACGCATGCCACGACCGAACCACCGCCCCCCACCACCACCCTCCGCGCCTGGACCCCGATCAGCACCGAAGACACCGTCCGCACGATGAACTCCATCCACTCCGGATCTCCTACCGACCCCTGCCCTCACCACGTCTTCAACAAGGCCGACGCTGTCATCGCACCCATCCTGTGGGACATCATCAACACCTCCTTCGACACCGCTACCTTCCCGGAGAGCTGGAAGCACGCCGAACTCAGCGCTCTACTAAAGAAGCCATCAGCCGACCCCACCGACCTCAAGAACTACCGCCCCATCTCGCTGCTCCCGTTTCCTGCAAAAGTCATCGAGAAGACCGTCAACAAGCAGCTGGCCGCCTTCCTCGAGACGAACGGATCCCTCGACCTCTCGCAGTCTGGCTTCCGGGCCAACCACAGCACCGAGACCACCCTGATCGCAGCCACCGATGACATCCGAGCTCTGCTTGACAACGGAGAAACAGCGGCCCTCATCCTCCTAGACCTCTCCGCGGCCTTCGACACTGTCTGCCACCGTACACTAGTGCAGCGACTCAGCAACGTCGGAATCCAGGAGAAGGCACTGGAGTGGATCATCTCCTTCCTCGCTGGAAGGACACAGAGAGTCCGCCTCCCCCCGTTCAGATCTGAAGCCACCGAAGTCACCTGCGGCGTTCCTCAAGGCTCCTCGCTCAGTCCAACCCTCTTCAACGTGTACATGAGCCCCCTCGCAGACATCGCACGCCAGCACAACCTCAACATCATCTCCTACGCCGACGACACCCAGCTGATTCTCTCCCTCACCAACGACCCCGCCACCGCCAGAGCCAACCTCCACGAAGGGATGAAAGAGGTAGCCGAATGGATGAAGAACAGCCGCCTGAAACTGAACTCGGACAAGACAGAAGTCCTCATCCTGGGATCCTCACCCTCTGCCTGGGACGACTCCTGGTGGCCCCCCGCCCTAGGCAGCGCACCCAAACCAACAGACCACGCACGCAACCTGGGCTTCATCCTGGACTCCACCCTCTCCATGACCAGACAAGTCAACGCAGTCTCCTCGTCGTGCTTCAACATCCTGCGCATGCTACGAAAGATCTTCCGGTGGATCCCCACCGAGACCAGGAAGACGGTCACCCAGGCCCTCGTCACCAGCCGTCTGGACTACGGCAACTCCCTCTACGCCGGAACCACCGTCAAACTCCAGAAAAGACTTCAGCGGATCCAGAACGCCTCAGCACGACTCATCCTGGACATCCCCCGTCGCAGCCACATCTCCGGACACCTGAGAGACCTGCACTGGCTCCCGGTCACCAAGAGAATCACCTTCCGTCTCCTCACCCACGCACACAAAGCCCTACACAACCAAGGCCCAGGATACCTCAACAGCCGCCTCAACTTCTACGCTCCCAAACGCCAGCTTCGATCGACCGGCCACGCCCTCGCCACCGTCCCCCGCATCCGAAGAGCCACCACAGGGGGACGGTCCTTCTCCTTCCTCGCCGCCAGGACGTGGAACTCCCTCCCGACCCACCTCCGCCTGACCCAGGACCACCTCGCCTTCAGGAAGCAACTCAAGACCTGGCTGTTCGAGCAGTAGCGGACCCCCCTCCCCTAGCGCCTTGAGACCCTCTGGGTGAGTAGTGCGCTATATAAATGCTTTGATTGATTGATTGATTGATTGACCCCAATCATTTAAAGTTCTACTTACATGTGACCCCTCAGTTCCTAGCACTGACATTTCATGTGCATGTCGATTTTGTGCATGTTGGAATGAATGTGTAGCACATTCATAGCATCCACAATCTGATTATGGGGAAAGTCTGAGTTCTGGAACCAGTGGCATCCATTTTCGATGGCCTTGGCTTAGCACAGCACTAGATGAAGGGTGGATACAACTTTCCTAGAAAGTGGAAGTGTATTCAGGGCATTTCTATGGCTAGATTGTGGAGACCCAGACACTTAAGTTAAGGAGTATGAAGACAGGGATCTGCTTTAACTGCCAAAAAGGAAGCACTGGTCTCAGCCGAGAGGCTGAAACTACTGAAGACTAACATCCATCTAAAACTGGCCCAGAGGTCACAACTGTTGAAGATGAGAACCTGTATGAAACTGGCCAGAGGTCTCAACTGCCAAAGCCAACCATCCGTCTGATACCGGCCAAGAAGCTTTTGAAGAGGAGCCCCCACTGAGCAGCAGACCAAATCCAGAGCAAGGCCGCCACTGACGTCATGTGTTACCAGAGTTGATGCTGATGAGGCAGGTTTGATGAGTAAACCCACCAGAGCCACAAAAGCCTTATGTACATAAACAGGTGAAGTGGGGCTGAAATGAGAAAGACTTAAAGGCTGAACTGATCGTTCGTGAGAACATTAACTGTTGTTAGTGTGACCTCTTTGGCAAGAAATATTTGGGCTGAACTACAAATTGTCTCATGTGGTAATCATCTATGCCTATACCTGTAATTCTGTATAACTAACCTTAAACTTTGGGAGAGCTTCCTACATCAGGGAGAGGGTAATGTAGTGGATGTGACGCCTGACTAAAAATTGTAGATGAGGTAGCATCCCTGCCTCTGAGCCCATACTGAACTGTGTAGTATTTTACTTTGCTGTGATATTAAAGTACTTTCTTTTAACTAAGATAAGTACTTGGCTGCCCAGTATGTTAGTGTGTCTGTTTGATTATTGAGTTCTGAGCCCTTGTCCATGCACTACGTTCCTGAGAAGCCTTGGTTGCTATCCTGCGATTCAAGAGCAGAAACACTGTACCTGTCCCAGTTGGCACAGCCACAGTAGGACGGACACCAGGATACCAGTAACAAACCACCTTAAGCCCACGGCTGTGGCCCAGTAGTCCCTGCCTGCCCTGTGGTCTGACAGCATTATATGTGTAATATAACATAACACAGTTCCAGTGCAAGTGTGAAAGGCCATGAATAGCTGACCAGTCAATCCCACTCATCTGCCCTTTACTCATGTTAAAGACATAGCAACATTTTCGATGAGTTGGTAGAGATAATTAATTAAAAATCTGCCACACAGAAAGCAAGCATCATCTTCACAAACTTCCAATAGACTCTGTATATAGAACACGGCGCAACCCAAGGCAGTACAGTCATGCTCTATATTTGATTATCACTGTGCTTAAAAAGTACACATCCCCAGTCACATGACACACATAATATTCAACTGTACATGTTAGAACATAGAACACAGATGATCTATATAGTTGGGCATCATATGTTCACAACAGTACTGGCTAACATGATCCACTAGAAACTATTCTACAATAAAAATATTAAGACCTAATTGATAACATACATCCAACAAAATTCTAATATTCCTTTAATCGGCTGGTCTGTACCCCACAGCACTGTCATCAATTACCTTACCCACATACACATCAATGGGAAATGGGCAACACTACCTACCTAGAAAATGCAAAGTCGATTTGCTAGAGGCCATTGGTCTTCCCCATCATACATCAAAAACTTTCAGGTATAATTTGAATTATTAGTCCTTGTGGCTACACCTTTGTCCTGTATCAGTGAGGAGCATGGTCTATTGACCTCACTCATCACCATCCGTAACCACTGGATCAAATTAATGTTTCTTTGAGACTCAGGGTGATTGATAAATTGCTAATCAAGTAGGTTATAACTCAGACAGGATCTTCAAACGAAAATCTCTGATCCAACGTGTTATAGCAGCTTCTTGACTGCAAAACCATATAGTGCATTTGTAAACCACATGCTTACCTGCCATCAACACTACCACTAAACCAGCGTGTGGCTTTATCGAGTGAAAACCTCAACCTCAGCCAATGATGAACGGCATCGATGAGAATTGTTGTGGCATGCATTTTAATAAATGAAGAGCGGCCGTGGTAGAAAGACGTTTTCCTTTTTCCTAAACATTACACCCTGGTGTGAGAGCACATGCCTTTAGAAAAGATCAGCACTGTTGGACTGTGACCATGAGTTAAGATTGCATAGCCCTTCTTCCTCTCTATAAGCCCAAAATATATATGTAAAAGAACAGAAAACAAAAATAGACTATTAGCAACCTAGTGAAGAGGTCTATGTAGCATTCTTTGATATGTCAATGGCATTTCCATCTGTAAATGCAGACCTGAAAATGTTTATTCAAAGTAGGCTAGCACAATATGTTCAGTAAATGTTTTCATATAAGATTTCTTTCCCACTTTACAAGCGGGAGTTACCCTCTTAAAGTCAAATTATCAGCAGCTCTACGTTGATGAGGGATATGCTTATGGCACATAATTTAAACCACAATTAGATGTTTTACTACGTTTACACCACAGTCTACAGCTACTACCTATGTGGCTTTGAGGGTTCCCATTACTGCCTGTATTAAAGATTACAAATAGTAAGTGCGCTGTATAGTGGTTCCTCACAGGAACATTACCAACTCTACTTTCGGATCTATTTAGAGCTTGATGGAGGTGGGACATTCGCCAAACCACTGCTTTCGCTATTGCACTATTTGCACGTGTGCTTATACACAAGAAAGCATTTTGAGCATTGCACAGTGGAAATACATAATTCCATAGGTAGCAAAGCACTGACAGAAAAGTAGGGTTCTTGGTGGGAAAGAAGGAGAGTGGCAGCACAGTACCTAAGCCATTATTGACAGTAGATTTCTATAACTCCACAGGTATTGCGGAGGTTGAAAGGCTGGAGTAAGAGTGGGACGGGCCTCAATTGTGAGTCTCCGCTGCGCAGGTCGTCTGTGGCTACATCTCGGTACTAGTCCTAGCCTACCTGAATATTGTCAGTCTTTCTGGAAGGCTGCTCCCTGCCATTGACTGTCCTGTGAAGAATAACTTCCTCCTGCTACCCCTGAGCCTCTCTTTCATTCACCACTCATAAGACTTAACCCTGTATTCTACAAAAGGTCCGCTTTCCCTGGCACCTCTTCTGAGGTATGTTTCATGCCACCCACCCTGTTATTGTCAACCCACCAGGCTATGGGTATTTCCTATAGGAGTTTTTAGTAGTCATCCATATCTCACCTTGGTGGCCTTTCTTCCAAAATTTTCCGAGGTATGTCTTCCTAAGATTGCTGTTACAGGCCTGGCACCTTCTGTGCATCTCTGGTGTGGAATATATGGGATTTATCTTTTGTCCTTGTCTGACTGTCCCCCTTGCATTTCTCTTGATCCCTTCAATGTCCTCACATCTGCTAAACCGTGGATAGCTATTTAATTCGGACAAATGAATCCATCTTCTTGACTGCGTATGTGTTTTAATGTGTGCTTATTGCCAGAGGAGGACGAACAGGAGTGTTATATTGAGAATGAATTCGAAAATATGTGGAAATACTAACATGGACCTCTATTTACCCTAAGAAGGAAGGACCTCTGCCAAGGTATCACCACATGCCACCCATCCACACATTATAAGGCAGTGACAAAGACTAGCATAGCGCCAATCAGATGGTGCTATCCCCTCCCCCACTACCTGCAAAACACCAGCCATGCACGGATCGTTGGGGTATTTCATGAAACAATTTCATCATGGCCTGAAGTGGTGGCAGCATGGTGCCCAGTTTGTGTTGAGTCTGCCAACTCATTCCTGTTTCCGCCTTCCCAGAGCTGTCACACATACAGTAGAAAGGGGGGGATCCTTGGGAACTCCCAAAACCCCAGCTAGAGGGAGATAGGTGACATTCCAACCAGGTAGCCCTGTGGCTGTCTACCACCGTACCATGATTCTCAAGCCTTGCCGCCTTGTAAGTAAGGGCAATTAGTACTGCTTCCACAGCCCACAGCAGAAAGGATGGAGAGGAAGTGGCAGTGTTAGGCTGATACGGCCCATGTTTGGACAAAAGAGTGGTAAGTGTGACATACCTAGGTGGCTGCAGCTGTGTTTTCAAACAATATATTTTGAAGTCTAGGGAGGGTTCATGAAATATTCTGTGCATGAGATGTTGGTCATTGATGTCATCACTCTCTGCCATCTCTGATGAGAGGTCTCTATGGGCTTCAATGCACTCTTAGTCTCCTACGCCGTCATGAGGTTTCGTCTCAGGCAGCTCTATCAGGTAGAAGACAGGCAGAAAGGAGCAACTACTCGGGCAGAAAAGGGTATGCTCCAGGTTATTGACACTAATCAACCAAGACTAATGTCAGCTACTTGTGTGTCATATTAATAAGCCTTTTTACCAGCTGTACATACTGTTATGGAGCTCATATTGGACTCTTACTATCCAACTGCATTTATTTGCATGCAACGAAATAGGCTCTTTTGCCCATTTTTATTCACCAACGTTCATCCAAAAAGATTCTTCCAACTAGCTAATTTACACTGTGTTGACTCAAGACCCTGTGCCTCTGGTTGGACCTCATCAACATCCCAGATGATTTGCACACCTAACAAGAGACTGCCATCTTGAATCACCTCTTTAGTGGCCCAGGCCATTCCACAATTACCTTTATTCAAAATGAGGGTGTGAGAAGCATTTCAAGAGGGTTGCCTAGACTTCCCATGTTTGTGTAATTAATCAATAGAAAGATGAACTATTATCAGCCATTCTTCTGCCTCTCTTGCCCCAGTTTGTAAGGGCAGCCTAAAGTGTTTTTATAGGACTCTTGCCCACTATGGTTGCATCATCATAGAGTCCTGTCCAGATACTTAGTGTATCTGGTTGGTCTCAACATTGAAAATAAAGGGAGCTCTTTGATATCCTTTAGGGGGATCCATGTGTAAACTTGTCTATGGTACCCTAATGCTAATTTATTAGGAAGTGTTTCTTGACAATATTAAAAACTGGTGGCGATGCTATTTTAGAGTATTAGTATTTCATGCGTCTGCAGAGCAACATGTTTCAGCCAAATTATCTTGCCTCTCAAGGTCACTCACTTGGCTTTCTTCGGGAGCAGTTGTGGATCCCTCGATATGTCCAATATCCCAGGATATGGTCTGTCTCATTCATGCCATTCATTCATTCTGGCATGCCACATATACAAATACACTGTTCTCATTCCTCAGTAGGGTATCTGTTGCTTAAGAGAGATAAATTTAGTAATAACACATCTATAAATTCATATTGTATGTCACGTGGTGAGCACTGCACACAAAATAACTAACAACAAAGTGTTCTGGTGTCATTCACAACTATTGCAAATGAACTTTAAGATAAAGGCTATGAAACCATGGTGAATTAGTTGCAGCATTTTGTGTTTTCACGCGTAGAAGAGCATGCATCTCACACCCTAGAGCCTCGAAAAAGCCTACTGATATTACAAGCGCTTGATGGCTTATGAGAATTTTAACGGTGGGCAGATCTTATTGTCAAATACTAATGTGGGAAAACATCAAAAGTAATGTTGAGGAATTGCTACCTCCTGGTTATTGTGGTTATGCAATGCATTGACAATGGGTGGAATGATGCAATGATTGGCATTACTCGTTTGTGCCGAGAGGGAGAGTTCACCACACCACAGGCTGCAGTAACCTACAGTCTCCCCCAAGGCTCCCTGCTCTTGCTGCAGCTGTTTCACAGGTTACAGCACTGATACTCACAGCACTGCCATCCTGACCTTTACATGAGGCCCCCTGGTGAACAGCAGCACTGGGATACTCTTTACTTGAGGGAGCACTAATATTCAGAAAGATGTTAATTAAAGGGGCAAGCGTTTTTTTCCCACTAAACTAACTTATTAACTAAAGGAGGATGGTTGACTCAAGTGAAGATCGGTCTTGCTGGTTATGCCATCAGGGGAACGAGACATTGCTCCACACTGTATGCATTTGTCCTACATTGATGGTCCAACGAAGATCTCTATTAATACGGGAGTACCTCGACCGGGGTATTAGGTCATGTAGTTTTGCATTGGTGGAGTCTTTGGACCCAAGCAACATAATGCTGAACATTAGACTAACTCAGTTTTTAAACATTTTCAAAAATTTGATTAGTATACAGGCTGAGCGCTGAGTAATCTGGAGGGGGCTCCTAAAATTTGCATCTAGGACGTGATAAATCAGAAGTTTTTAAGGTAAACTTTACATGACTAGGTAATCTCTAAGGACGGGCTGCTAGGGACCACCATAATAGTCGTTCCCTATCCCGCTATGCTTAGGTAACAATCAAGCCAAAACTTGGCTATTTAATTACACGTAGTTTTGCACACATGCACTTTTACAAGGGAAAAAACTATGGTCCATCTAGCACCGTGCATATACCCACCGCAGTTCATCATATAAACACTTTAATTATTTTTAGCGATCTATTTATGTAAACTCCTGCTGCCGTATGGTAATTTTGTACTTTACACATTAGGGAAAAGATCCGCTCCCGATCAGCCATTAGGATCAATCTGAATTTGGCATCTTTTCTTATATTTTTAGGAAGGAAAGTTCAAAACAGTGAAGGACATGTGATAAGATGCTCAATGGCTGAAGAAGTTGTATGACAATTTTTTTTGTATGCATTTTGTTTAACCTTGTTGAATTGTATGTTTGATCATGTTTATGGTTTTAATTGACTAATAACCTATTATTATTATTAACTACAGTAAAGGAAAAGAAGTAAAGGTGTCCTGCACCACTTAACTACAATAACACATTATTTTTAAAAGACATCTTGCAACAAATGTGAAATATTTGTGAAAGTATTTACAGAAATCCAAAAAGTGCATTTCTTTTACATGCAAAAGCATTTCACCTTAGTAAATCAGTGCATTGAGAAGTATGCTTTTGTAAGTAATAGTTTGCAGACATGAATTTGGAAACATTCATGCTTCCCCCATCCCTGTCAACAATGCAAATAGTGAACTAAGAGGTAAGTCAGTTGTTATGTTCACTGCCTAAGTGGCCTGTGTTGCTATTATACATGGACACACCTGCCACTGTGCTGCCTTCAATGCGGCCCTCGGTCACACGACAAGCCAAACATTTTGGCTCCTGGAAAATGTTTGTGAGTGCCTATGGGTTACACATTGACACTAACAGCACTGGCTCAGGGACCAAGAACTCCCCTTTGGCATCGGCACCACCAATACTCACCTGCCCTCCAAGTCTGCAGCCAATACCCGGAACAGCCCCACCTGTGTGGGTGGACGGCCTTTAGGCACACGTCATGCGTTAGCCCAGCTCCTATTTACCGTTCCTTACCCCTCTTCTCTGCGCTCTTCTGCACTTTAAGGCAGAGAGGTCCTTGTCACGCCTGCTTTGCTCAGATTCTCCGTGTCTTCTATGGCCGCTGAAGACCCACTTATCTCGCCCTGATTTATTTATTTGAGAGTTTATATAGCGCTAGCTAGACCAGAAGGTATCAGAGTGCTTCAACATACTGCCCAGTTCGCACATCGCCTCCAGTGAGTCACACATTAGCTTCATGTCATTTTCTGATGCCATTGAAAAGCTAGTGCTACTGCAACCTCCGAGGCACTTTGGGAAAGACACCTGTAGTGTCCTAGCATGGACACGTTCTAGTGTTCATGCATGTGTGTAATACTCTTTACACCCACCCACCACCTACGTCACTGGGTCAGGTGACGAGGGTAATAAAAGGGCCGAGCGCACGTGCTCGAGGCCAGTTCCCTACTACCCCAACTAAGTGTCTGTGTCCGTTACTGCTGCCGAGCATGAAGGCCTAGGGCCCAACATAACAATGGCGACGAGGGTTGTAAGCCCCAGCGTGCAGCAGCAGCCCAGCTGATCGAAAGGGGGAGAGAAGTGCCGTGTGTGACCCCCCTGCAGGCGAGGACAGCGCTTAATCGCCCGCCGGGCGTGCAAAGATCCCTGGACGTGAGCGGTGACCGGGAGCCCACCCCCAGAGTGTAAGCGACGAAGTGGGGTGCCCACCCCGACCCCGTCAAGCCTGCTGTCGTGCCCGGAGAGGAAGAGCGAGCCGAGCGGAGCCCACCCGCATCGGCCGTGACCAGGCAAGTGGCGGCGACCACGTGGGTGCCCACCCCGCGTAGGAGATAGGCGAGGCACACCCCCGAGTGAAGCGGCACCAGCAGCCCCCCCCGCGCGGTCCATGAGGCTAGGAGACCTGCTGCGGGGGCGGGACGAACAGAAAGTGAAAGCGGGTGCCCACCCCGTTCCTCTGTCCTGGTTGGTGAAGCGCTACATGCCCGTGGGTACATCGGGGCGGAGGTAGCGGAAACTAAGGCGGAGCCCACCCGCATGGCCGCGTGAAAGAGCCCCGAGAAGTGAGGAGGTCGCAGCGGGTGCCCACCCCGCGCTGAAGAACATGGTGTACCCTCTGGCACGAAGGAAGCCCTGACGGGTGAAGAGCGAGGCGGTGGGGTGGAGACCCGAGGTAAACTCCCCGGGGCGGAATGAACTGAATGAAAAGCGGAGCCCACCCGCAGCGGCAGCCTGAAGACGTGGCCGCTCAGCGCCACCACCCCCGCCCGAAGCCCGGGAAGTCAGGAGGCCTGTGGAAGCGGGGGCGGGACAGGTCCGGGTCAAAGGCGCATCGAAGCGCGAGATCAAAATAAGCGCGAGGCGCCCCCCAAGAAGCGGACGCGATGAGCGAAGGTCCCCGCCCATACCTGCACAGGTGCCAGGAAGTGAATCTCTGCCACTGTCCTGCAAAAGTTACGGCGTGAACACCGGAGGCGGAGCCCATCCGCGAAGGAGCAGCGTGACAAGTGGAGCCAGCGGGTGCCTACCCCGCATAGGGACAAGCATGCCGCGCGAGGACTGCAGGAAGCTGCCATGGGCAGGGAGGGCGATTCGAAGATAAGGAATGGCCACCGCCGGCCATGAAGACATGCCCCACCTCGCAGGACCCCCAGCAGTGCTCACACGAGAGGCAAGTGGCCCGCAGCGCCAAAAGTAAACCAAAGCTGTGCGCATGATAGCACTGACTGCCATTGTGCCCTGCAGAGTGATGCCTCTCCCTCTGTGCAGCCCACAAGCCTGTGCCCCCTGCCTCTAAAGAAAGTAAATGCAAAAAGAGACTTACCTGTTGGCTGGTGGTGTCCTGCACTCCACTGTTCTGCCCGGCTCCAGCTCCCCTCCACAGCCCGAGTGAAGCCTGGAAGAGAGAAGACAACAGGGCAGAAAGTTCTGGCAGCCAAGAAGGGTGCAGCTGCATGGAGAGGAAACCAACACTGCCATCTAGTGGCCACTGGTGGTACTGCAGCAAGGGAAAAATAAACAAGCCTGCAGCAAGCCAAAGGAATCCAGCAGCCACAGGTGACCGACGGATTGCAGCGCAAGGAAGAAGAGACAGTGTGCCACAGGGATGCAGCGCCATCCCACAGCGACAAGAAAGAAGAACGGTGTCAAGCCACATCCACCCCAGCAAGGACTGCGCTGTCGCCGCATCAAGTGGAGCGAACCCTCGAGCGAACTAAAGGACTCAGCGCAGATGTACCCCGCACGCAGAAGGTACACTTCAGCGCCTACAGGAGAGGAACCCACTGAAGAGGATGGGCGCAGCAAGTATCCGACACTGGCGGGCAAGGATGCAGAGGCACACCCAGTGGTGCCAAGAAGCCACCACATCAAGAGATCACGGTACAAGGAGCAACGCTACACTGAAGATGTACCATGACGGTACGAAGATGAGCGTGCACCAGCGCCTGACAAGGCAGCAAACACAGGTAGTCACACGACGTGGCGCACCTCGTTAACACGGGTAGTCACACGACGTGACACACCTCGTGAAGCCGACCAGCCAAATGGTCGCACCACAAAGGCCCAGCCGACCTGCCACATGGTTGCACCACAAAGGCCCAGCCGACCTGCCAAATGGTCGCACCACAAAGGCCAAGCCGACCAGCCAAATGGTCGCACCACAGAAGCCAACCCACCAGGGGTTGCACCAGGAGGTGACCGACGCATGGGTCAGTGAATCTACAGAACAAGAGGTCTGACGACAAGACCGAAGGTATCCTGCCAGTGATCGGCAGCGTGGACCGTCAAGTGGTCCAAGAAGCTCAAGAAGAACGAAGAGGACCAAGAGTATGGCCCCACGAACTTCAACAACCAAAGTAACTGGTGAAAAGGTGAAGATGAAGAGAAGGTCACGACCATAACTCGGAATGCTGAGGAAGATGGAGAGAGTGCCCTCGGACGAGGACAAGACCAGGGGGAACACGTGCAGAGTGCGCGCGCTGCATGGAGAAGCCTGGCCAGACAAGAGGAGAACAGAAACAGTCCAGAGTAGGTCGTGAAGCGAAGGGAAGAAAATATCGGAGTGGCACGTTTGCCACTACAAGAAAAGAAGGAAGATGACATCGGAGTGGCACGTCTGCCACTAAAAGAAAAAGGGGAAAGAAAGCGATCTGAGTGGCACGGTTGCCACTGCAAGAATAGGAGAAGTCAGAGTGACTCGACACCCTCATGGAGAAAGGAATCGAGGAAAGAGTGTGGCAAGACTACTCAGACCTCAAAGACAAGAAAGGTGACAAGCGGCAGAACACAGAGCGCAAGTCCTGAAGAACACCCGTGGCATGGAGAGAAGATCATCTGCTTGACGATGCTTTCAGCACACCTGGGATCTGCAGAGGTGAGCAGGCCGGACCGTTCGGAACATCCACCTTTGGGGTCACGCGGACACTGGTCAATGCCAGCCGTGGTGACTCAGGGGCAAAGGCCTCAGGGACGCCAGTGAGAGAGAGCATCCCCGCGATGAGAGATGGTCATCAGCCGCCCTTCAGCAAAAGTCCCAGGAGGATGAAGACGTCGCGCGCAAAGATAGGAGCCAACAGCTACCCTCCAGGTCTGACTGCGGAATCTGAGGTGAGACCTGTCGTCTCCTCCGCACCCGCACTTATCGGCATGGGAGTAACACGATACAGGACACTCAACCCAGGCCAGATCTGATGAAGAGGGCCTCAGGGATATCCCGTGGCAGGGGAACACCTGCGAGAGGGGCATCCTGGTGAGAGGGGTGTCTTGCGAACAACCCGTCTTTTGCCAAACAGAATACACGCCACAGATGAAAAAGAGGACAGGACGGGAAGATGAACGGCAACATCTAGCAGTGAACCACAAGAACTTCAACTGCGTTTGTCGCCGTGGAAATACAGTGAAGAAAAGACTGTGAGTACAACTTCAAGGCAGAGTCGTCAACAGGCTGGATCCATCGAGCACCCCGGCTGGTGCCACAGTGAACTGGTGGTCTCCGCGACAGGAAGAACAGTGTCCGCGACAGGAAGAACATCGTCCGCGACAGGAAGAACATCATCTGTGACTCCAAGCAGCTGAAGCGTGAGCGACTCTGCAGAAGTTTGGTCACTGTATTACATCTGTGTATATCTTTCTTTCTCCCCTAGGTTGAACTTTGACTCTGGGTTTCTGTCATTAAAAATTGGGAGGAATGTAGTGTCCTAGCATGGACACGTTCTAGTGTTCATGCATGTGTGTAATACTCTTTACACCCACCCACCACCTACGTCACTGGGTCAGGTGACGAGGGTAATAAAAGGGCCGAGCGCACGTGCTCGAGGCCAGTTCCCTACTACCCCAACTAAGTGTCTGTGTCCGTTACTGCTGCCGAGCATGAGGGCCTAGGGCCCAACATAACAGACACCTATCAAATCAACAAATAAATACACTGCTGCAAACAACCAGAGTGAGAAAACAACCTCTGCTTGTCAAGCACTTCCCTGCAATGTGACCTTCCGTGTTTTGGTGAGAAATCCTCATCCCACCTTTTACAAACGGGATGCCCGTTTCCCACCGCGTCTGCATTTCACAGAAGACTTCTATGTCCCCGGGTTGGCCTGGCTGCCTTTCCCCTCATCCTGAATCTTTACACCTCGAGGTGTCTGCCACTGTCGCTACATTACGCACAGTGAGCATCTGCATGTTATTCACACGCACGAAAATCTACCCGTATGCCTGGGAAATGTCCCATATTCATGGATTTCTACCTGTCAAATTGTTTCTCCAACTGTACTCCTAGTCACTGTGTGTGAAGCACATTCGGGGGAACCCTTCCCTACAGTCCCTTAAAGAGGTTTGGGGAAACTTTCACTCGCACCTATTCATTAAGGTGTCAGAAGTGCGGGAAGGTTGAAGGGGAAGTTTGTGACTTCCACCCTGGAAAGCCTTTGTGGCTGGTTCATTGGCGCTCTCATGGAAAACGGACTTCAAGCTCTTACAGTTTCCGATACAGGCGGTCAGTGGCGGTGATGTAGCGCTTAAAAGGTTGAAAATTGTAGGGGTGCGTTATATTCACTGTTAGTCGGCACCCGCATATAATCAAATGTGTACTCAGGTATTTTGTGTGCAATGTATTAAGAATTGTATAATCTATATCAATTTCAATAGAAGTGTTAGCTATGTACAAGCATATTGTGAATGTATTAGAGAAATGCATAGAGTTCAGTCATTTGAACAATGTGATGTTAAAACGTGTAGATTAGAATTCGTGTCTGTAGACTGTTTAGTTTGACCACACATGAAAGAAAGACGTAAATGTCAATACTGTGATTTAGGCCTGCTTGTGTAACCGTAGTAGTGGCCAGAATTCGCATATATCGTTGAGGCGAAAGGCCTGGTATTTTCTTATGTTAGCCAAGGGCAATAGGCCAAAAAGGATTTATTCCAGTAGAGGTTTTAGGCTGTAGTAAATTGCAAGTTAAAAGATGTGAAGTATGTCTGTCTTGCATGATCTCAGCCGTATGCGGATTCTTCGTAGAGTAGCATTTGTGTTAGTGCCTATGTACTTGTTGTGCCTCGTATTGAGGACTTTGTATTTACAAATCTTTATGTTGATAATAAAAGCCAGAGAGCCAAGAGATTAAGTCTCGCGTCCTTGATTATGACAATTTGTGGACAGTAATTATGATAATGGTGTTTATTCCCTCCACGCTATTGGGCAAGTAAAAAGTTCCATCCGACCAGAGTGGGTTCTAGTAGATAATTGCGAGATACTAAAATGGGCCGGAGCAGCGGCAAGTGCCGGATCTGCACAGAAACATCACCGGGCCTGACTCCGTGCGTCCGAATCTGGGATTTATTAGCACAGATCTCACTTTCTAACTAAGTGCATGGCTCTTCACTGTACAAAAGTGTTGTAAACAGTGCCCGTCTATCTAGAAAGCTATAGAAACAGACAATATAAGCTACACCTTGCTCTGGGGGACCTACCCTCAATAGGAAACGGAAATTTACCAGCTGATACAATCACAACTAGCGGATTAGACAGGGTTCGTTTATTACATCTTTCTGTCCTACTTCCAGCAATTAGATCTCCTCTGTGAGGGTTGACAGGCCACCGGAGGAAGCTGCTCTGTCACATTAGAGTGTCTTTTTCCAGAGGGGGTGGGAGGGGGTCAGCTCTGCTGTCTAATGTTGTAATAAAATTCCCATCCACTGAAACTGGCCCCTCGAGCGCGTTCACAATGCTGTGGCTGACAGACTGCATAGGGATGAGAACTGGAGGTCCTCTCAGACATGTTGAACTTCTTGTGCAGCTACTAATTCAGCCACCACAAGCGCCTGGAGTGGATGTGCTGTACAGATGGGCGAGTCAGGATGCCTCTTGTGAAGCTGGTCAATGCACTTGCTGCCTACAGTTCACAGGCCCTCTACAGGCATGGTCAGAAGAGATGGGCCCTGTCTCGTTGTTTAATATCACACGTTTATGACCCTGCAGTAGGGTCATAAACGATGAAGCAGGCTCCTGTCAGTGAACCGTCTCACGAAGGCAAATTCACTGACACCCCAACAGGACAGCAATGCATTAGGTGCCACTGTGTTGTGAGGATATTCAATAGGGAAGAGGGAAGAAAGAAGGGGCTTCCTGCATTTACTAATCAGATAGATAATTTGTAAGGTTCCCAAATAAACCCAGGAATGTCTAAAAAAAAAAAAACAAGTGGGGGTCTACCAACCACCCTTGCCTCCAGTATAACTTAGATAAGGTCTTCCCAGTGACCTGCAGCACACACCACACATCACAGTTTCAGTGAGGGACGAACTCCACCAAATAACAGGCGCAGAGGAGGTGGAGTGCATGGACTTGCTTCCTGATGTGCTTCTCTGCGACTTTAGTCCCACTTCAGCATTCTTCTTATGCACCTCCCTGCTCTAATAGCCATAAGAGACATTCTCCTGACAGAACTGACCGCAAAGTAAACCAATAATCTAGCCTATCAATTCTCAAAAAGACTGTTATTACATTTTTTAATTAAATTTTCTCCCGCAAAATTGAATTTCTGAAGATGCTAACAAAACACTGCTCATGTTTACTCAAGAGTGATTCTCTCTGACGGTGAGATGTCCTTGCACGACGTGTGCGCTGCTGCAGGGAATGGGCGCCAACCTTAGCCCTGCTTGGAACCCTCTCAGGAGATTGGAATGCATCATGGTTACCAGTGGCGTTTTAAGGATTCTTGGGGCCCCGTGCAGGACACATTTTGTGGCCCCATGTTTGTAATTTTATTGCCGATGTTTTGACAATTAAAGCTCACATGATGACAAACAAACTTTATATACCCCTGTTCACACAAAACCACCTGAAATATTTATTTCCAGGGTACTACTGGCTAAGAGAGAAAGAGTCCGAGGTAGAGGCAGGCAGAGAGGACAGAGGCTGACCCACGGAAGCAGACTGAGGCCAGCTAGATAAATAAAAATTTACTTTCCCAGCGGGCCCCTTGGAAAGTGGGGGCCCTGGGCAATTGCCTACTTTGGTCATGCCTTATAACGTCTCTGAGTGCTACATAAGGGACAGTATTTCTCTGCAGTCCCACTCGTCTAGATAACTCCGGTGATTAATGTTCTTCCTGGGGAGAGATTGGCGTTTTGTCTAGTTGAGGTTTTGACTGATCATAAAATAGCACACAGGGTTAACAAGCCTGCTGCAAAAAACGTGCACCATGCAGATCACAAAGTGCATATAATGTAAATAGGTCTGTGGGTTACTGCCTTTTTAAGAAACATTCTTTTGTTACTTGAAGTTTATAAGTTAAAATCCTAATATAGAACAGTGAATTGTTAACTGTCATCAAAGAACTGCATGCATACTGCAAAGTATAGATTACAGCACGGATTAATGTTGCAAAAGGGTTCATTTGGGTAGAAACCGATTTTTAAAATTGAAAAGGGAACACCATAGTTGGGGGTTCTCTTTAATAATGAGCTTGTGCTTCTTCAGACCAAATACTCTTAAACTATACTGCCTGCCAGTATGGATGAGATGTCACTCCTACACCTTGTAGTCCTCTGGCTTCTGTAACACTTCCTATACAATGATATACACGTGTATTATTGATTGTCTGTTTAATGTGTGTGTGATGCAAAGTGCTCTGACACTCTACGCTGATATGAGTGATGCTATATAACTAAATAAATGCATCTGAAAGAGAGTGGTTATGGAGACTTGAGGGGCACTGTTAAAAGGTGGTGGCATGGGAATCTGTGGTGGAGGTGGCCACCACCTCCCCCATGGATGGGGGGGCCCCAACAAACATTGTCGCACCGGGCTCCACCAGCGCTAAAGCCGCCCTGAACCAGTAGGAACCAAACAAGGTGTTGGGACACCCCAGCCTCTCTTTGTGGTTCTGAGTCTGCATTAATGGACTTCTTGTAGTACCTTACCCAGGTCTAACAGGTAGGTCTTTAGGTCTTAGTAGCTGGAACAAACTGGTATTTGCAGAAGCAGAAGGCTGGCTAAAACATTTAACCCCTTATTTTTCTTTCTCCATACAATATTTGTATACAGGAAATAAGTTGTGCACGAATTTCCACTGACTGGTTGGGATGTAAAATGGTCCCTCCTAAAACACAATAAAAGCACATCAGGAGGAAGAACGATCCACCAAACAGCCATAAGCATGAGGTGAGAGTAAGGCAATGCTGGACAGAGTAAAAAACATATATATGTATAGTTTAAAGAATTAGTAGCAGTAGTTCTTGCTGGTGGTTAAGGAGGGGAGTGCTGCCATGCCCTAAAATAAATAAATTACCAAAGGATAAAATAAATATCAAACTGAAAGAAAAGCTAGTATAGATCATAAACTAAGCCATAATTGGCAACTGCTTTGATTTCCCATTTAGTGTTTTGGTTTGTAAGGATTTGAGTTTAAATGCCACAGTTCACCCCGTAGGGATGTTGAGCTGTTATGATATTGACAGAGCTGGCACCCAATTCGGAGAGGCGTATGTATATGCATGGGAAATTGGAAGCTACCTCATTTGTGAGAATACGAGCATCCAGTAGTTCACGACACTAGTCATCTGAGGAGCATGCAAAGCTGAATTCGGTACCAAGAAAATGGAGAACAGCTGGGCTTGTACAACATTATAAATCTGGGGTATCTGCTGCTGAACGGTGATTGAGCAATGAGGTACTTGGAAAAAAGCAGCAAGAAATAAATGAAGGTCATATAAGGATAACGTTAATGGTGAAGGGTATCAGCGCCGGCATTGCCGCCCCTGAGGCTTGGCAGAGTTACAGGGTGATCCAAAAATCTTTGGTGAAAAAAGCAGCCAAAAGAAAGAGCCCATATGGGGCTTCATGCCAATACCTTGGGAGTCCTTACAGCAGGGCCTGGGATGAAAGCGACGGTGACCCCAAAATGTAGGCTCTAGATGTGTATTCCTGGTCCTTATTGGCTAATCAGTCGGGAAGCCAGCGTAGGTCAAATCGTCACTGGCTACCCTTGGAGTGCCTGTAAGTTAACCCATTGGCTCATCAAATAAACCTGCTACATAACTTTCTCCAAAACAAAAGTGTTTTCTCAATCATTGATTTTATAGACGTTTCTATTGCATGTATTTATTCATTGGATGAGTGTGTGTAGACACCTGGCTATGCAATATCTGTTCTATGTGGCTGGCTGTGTCACATGCAGGGTGACAATTTGGGCAGGGAACAGCTTAGTGCAGCATTCCTATGACAAAATGTACACCCTTCCACCCACTCTATCCCTTTCTTAGGATGGTTGAGGCTGGGGAGGGGTCACATATGGAGAGGACGGCCAAACCCCTTCAGTGAAGTCACTTCTGATGTTTCCCCTTTCTATACAGCAGCGCTTCAGGGGTAGTCCTCTTTGGGCGATTCGATAAAGCAAAACCCACCCTACCACTTACCCTTATTGACATGTTCGGAATTACATATCTAATTGAAGTGTTGCGATGCTTTATGTGTCTTTTGTTCTGCGTTGTAGGATGGAGTTACAGGGCAATGTGAGTTTTTTTCCTGGACTATGGGGTCTAGATGTGGGGTGAACCACAACAATTGAGGCACAAGATGTTCTGTATTCTTGATCCTCATTGTCTAATCAGGCGGACAGCTAGTTTAGGCCATATCATCACTGGCTGCCCTTGGATCGCCCATAAGTTAACCCAATGCCTTATCAAACAAACCTGCAACATAACTTTCTCCAAAATAAAACTGGTGAGGTATTAATCATTCATTTGTAGACTTTTCCTTTGCATGTATTTATTTACTGGGTGTGTGTAGGGGGGGCACCTGGCTATGGGTTATCTGCGCTATGTTGATTGTGAAAGAGCGGTTAGATTTAGGTGTGTGTGATAATCCTCTCGGGTTGTTTCAAAATATAATAGAGGGTCACCGACTTAGCTACTTCCAGAATGACGTCGGCAATAAAGAACTCTCTAATACTAAAACCTCATTTTTGTTTAAATCTATCTCACTGAAATTTCAGTGTTGCAGTGTAAGGTGATATCATTAACTTCACAATTAAACTCATTTTATTGACTTCAGGAAGATGTAAGATAGAGTTAAGCCAATCCGTCTTCAACCATAGAACTTGTAGTTTGCACACAGTTCTCTGCACGAGGAATATAAAATATCTGAGCAATCTTACAGGTCTGCAGCATTCCACTGAACGAAGGACGCTTTGATCCAGTAAATAGCTATCCTAGGTTCAGTCCTTCTACTAGCTTTGAGTTTGGTAGCGTCTGCTACTTTGGCCATTTTTTCATGGGCTTACCAGGCACTATTCTTGTTTAGTTTTGACTATGTTTACCTACGCTATTTAATGTTAATAAATGAGTGAGAAGAAACCTGTGAATTGTTGGGTATTTTTGCTATTGCTCCATGTTTTTGAGGGTTCCACATGCCTGCAACATGGTGAATTATTATTGTTAAATAATTTTAAAAAAACGCCTCGCCTATTAATTCAAGGTGGATTAGCTCATGTGGCCTTTTCTCTTCTCTTGAGATAATTTTTTCCATTCACAAGGTGAAAGCCAGAGTAGGACTTTGCAAAAACCTTTTGATTCAGGCCTCACAAAAGCTTCTGACAGGTCTGCTTCCCTTAGATCATACTGTGCTCTCCTTAGGGGCAGCAACACAATAGGGCTTAGATGAGACATAGTCCCCTTGTGTACAATGCAGTAGAGTTCCGGCACCAGGAACAGACTGGAAGTACTTCTGGGCCAACATATCACCCGCTGTGGATGTCTCTGCAGCCTGGAAGCAGGAACCGGGTGAAACCCAAGACTCTTTGTTTATTTATTTTGAAAGTTTTATATAGCGCGAACAAGAACCTTGCGGGTATCAGAGCGCTTTACAGGAAAAATGTAAAGAACAGATACAAAGATAGAAAAAAATATATGAGTGAAGTCTAGTACATAGTAATAGCTAAAAACAGCTAACAGATATATTACAGGGTTATATACATAGGGGCATATTATCAAGGGAAGTATCGCCGCTTTAGCTGCACTATTTGCCGCTAAAGCGGCAATATTTATATCGCCCTTTTAGCAAGCTGTCGCTAACAGCTTTTAGCGACAGTTTACTGGCAATAGCGCCCGTTTTTTTGCCGCTTTGCATGTCAGCGATATTTATCGCTAATGACATGCAAAGTAGGCGTTCCTTACTAAAATAACATGTAAACTGTCGCTAACAGAACTCCCCCCTATTAACAATCCGGTTGCGAACCCGCATAGCAATGATAAAAGTAGCGCTAAACGCGATTATCGCTGGTATCTGAACGCCTGATTTAAAACTGACTTAGCTATGTTATCCAATGGGAGGTGGATTGTCAGGATAAGTCCACCCTGCCCTATTATCAAGGATTCCTCTATCGCAGATATTTCATCGCTGATTTCCAGCGATAATCAGGCATTTCGCCGCTATCGCTGGATTTTTTATCGCCTTGGAGATACATGTTTCTAATAACACGCTATCTCCGCGATAAAAACCAGCGATAGCCAGAGGTAAAAAAAATTGCGCAAAGGGTTGCTAATATGCCCCATAGTTTTTAGAAATATTTAGCCCTGAGAATAGAGTTAAATTCTTGTTGAGAGAGGTCCAGTCCAAAGTAGTAACTAAAACTCGGATATAAAAATAGTTCATGTAGACTTGGCCATGAAATTAGATTTCACTTATTTTTTGAAAGAGGCAGTGGGGGTCCTGTCTCGTTTCTGGGGGTAAAGCATTCCAGATCCTGGGGGCCATTCCTGAGAAGGACCGATTGTATGTTTTTTCTTGGCAAATCTTTTGCGCTTTCAGAAGAAGATTCCTGGAGCTCCTGGTGGATCTGTTACCACACAAGAGCGTCAGTTTTTGTGTTAGATAACTTGGGGTATTGGTGTAGGGCCTTGTGCATCATACATGTGATTTTCAGATGAATTCATGCCTCGAAGGGTAGTCAGTTGAGGGTTCTAAGGTCCGGGGAGATCTGACACTTTCCTTTGGAGCCTGTGATTAGTCTAGCCACTGTTTTGATTGTGGCTCTTAGAGGGGCCGTTGTTGATCTGGGAAGGCCACAATGGGTGACACACCCCTATTCCACTCTTGGGATTACTAAAGATTGCACTGCCTGTTTGAAGTCATTTGCAGGCACAAAGGGTTTAAATTTTCTCAAGGTATCTATCTGAAAATGTGCTCCTTTTGTAGAGGCACTGATGTGTTTCTGCATGTTTAGTTTTCTGTCCAACGTTATTCCCAGGGATTTCGCTGAATCAACAATGAGTGGTTGACTTTTGAGTGCTGTTAGGTGATTCAGCAAACTCACGCCGCATATAATATCTTTTCTTCACCTTCTTTTGCAGCCCCTCACCGACTCCTTGTAGTTGATGTGATTTTCTTTGAATGCCTATGTTCTCTTTTGGATTGTATTACAAGCCTTTTCAGTCATAGCTTTGAAATTGCAAGGGTCTTTCTGTTATGGTTTTGGCAGAATTGTATTGTCCATTTTATCATTGCAAATGACTAAATTTGGGATTATGCCATGCAGATCTTCCCACGTGTGGTCTGGGAGCTGAGGCTTTCGGAGGCGGAGAGTAACTCACTCAGACTCTCAGTTATCGATCCTTACATGGGTGGGGTGGGCAGGTGATGGGACTGTCCTAAGGCATAGAGTGGCAGGATCGACCTACAAATGGGTGCACGATGACCATTGTTTTTTAGGGCACTCACACATTTTAACTTTTTGGGGTCTCTTGGTACTTGGTTATGGTAATACTGTGCATTTGTTTTAGTCATTGTGATATCAGCAATAACCTTGCTCTCCCGTTCTGTAAATGGCTTGTCAAGTCCTGTAGAGTAGTTTTTCTGGTGCCTTCCAGCTCCACCAGAGTGCTTCTTGAGCAGTAGCTGCCCGGCTATTCTGTGAGTTTTCAGATGGATAACCTCAGATTTTGATACCGCTAATCTTTTGTGCCAGAGTAAATCGCAACCCACCTTTAGCCACAAGTGAACCTGAGCTTGATGGGATGTTTTACGATGGGGGTCATGTCTCACTGTAAAGGCGACCTTCCACCATAGTCATTACGGACACTGTTTCCTGTGCTGGGATTTCTTATTACAACTTAATACATTCTGGGAGTTGTAGTCTTGTTTGCTTCCACTGAAGCGGTTATAGTAGTACACCTGAAAGCCACAATTTGTTGCTTAAAAGTCAGGAACTGCCCTGACCCCCCCCCCCCCTCCCAGCCCTAAACGCTACACGACCCCTACACAAGCCCTAAACTCTATCCTGACCCCCCAAACCCTAAACACTACCCCGAGCCCTAAACACAACTCTGACCCCCCCTGAGCCCTTAACACTACCACAACCACCCCTGAGCCCTAACCACTACCTGACCCCCCCCTCCCGAGCCCTAAAAACGACCCCCAATCCTTAAAAACTATCTCCCTCCTCCCAAAAACCCGGCCCCACACCCACTTACCTCACTGCGTCCTCTCCCGATCCTCCCTGCTCCTGGGCCCGCCCATCCCAGCATCTAGACCGTGCACATATGCGTGGTTACGACATGCATGATTGAGCTTGTGGGGAAAGGCACACGTGGCTCTGTCCGCGTTGTAAAGGCTGCCCAGTTTGTTAAAGTATTAATTGTGTTCAGTGGCTACATGAACAGTGAAGTAGTCAACATACAACTCACCTGGGAGGAGACGAGGGAAGCAGCGGCATAAAACAAAATGATAGAGCCCCCCTGCAGAATCTGATGGCCCCCTGATTCTCCCAAATCGCACAGATATTCATTGGCCTCAGGCGGAATAGGGTCCCTTTGAAGGGCTGCTCCCTCCCCCTGTGTCACAAGGGCTACAGTGACCGACCTTACGCCCCTGGAAGCAGGCTAGTGTTGACTGCCAATCAGAGGCCTTCGGTTTTAATCCTGAGGTTTTAAGATCCCCAGGCACAAACACAAAACCTGAGGCAGGGCTAGCATTAAATCAGCTCCTCTGAGACTCTCCTTTCACGGTCCAGAGGGCAACATTATTCTCCCTTTGGGTGATAAATGACTTTACAGTAGACCAATTTCGCACGTTGGCAGAGGCATCAGGCTCCTTTCATAGGCAGGCATGTGACCCAGAAATCCGTCGCATACATCAGTGCAAGAAGTTAACTGAGCATGGGCAGAGGCCCTAACCCCTGGCTCAACCCACTTTTCTCTTAGTAAACACGCATCTGCGAAACAGATATCCTGGCACGAGGTGAACTGCTCGAAGTAAACTGGACATGGGCAGTGACACTGGTTTAAGGCCCGCCCCGATCGACCCCTCCCCTGTTCATACACAGGAGTCCATCACACTGGTATCCTGATACAAGAAGACTGCAACAAGTAACGTGTGACCAGCGGCCCTACCTATCAGACAGTGTTAACACCTACAAGTCCAGTAACCTAGACAGCGTGACACCTTTAAAGTGCCAGGGCTCCCTTCAGGAGTGCACTGCGGCTTGCACCACACATTGCCCTTGCTATGCTGTCAATGATAGTAACAATACAAATACTAATCACACTCCGACAAGTGTGACAATTTGGACTATTTCAGGCCCCCAAAACTAGAGGAATGGCTTGGGATGCAGGTAATAGTCCTTTTTTAATGCATATCTAATTAATAATTAACTGTTGTTGTGGTCATCTCTAAATTAGCCAGACAACGCCACCTTGTGGCAGACTGTCACAGGCGCTGCTGTTGACAATTAGGTGCCAGTGCCGAGCACTGGAAACCACCGGATGAAATTAAGCACTGCGCTTGTGTCACAATGTGCTCCCAGAGCCAGGGACAAAGGGTACTTGTGAGAAGTTGGCCTGGCATATGCTGGTCACTAGTTATAGTGGCCACCTTGCACCAGTCCAATTCGACTCTTATGGTAGATAGGTTTAAGACAACCTTTTAAAGAAAGCTATCCTAGTGGTAGCTGTGGAGAGCAGCCTTCAGAGGAATGTAAAGCAGCTTGTTTTACCTTATAATCTCTTGAATTACCAAATGAAAGGACACCACACAGGTATATATATCAAATATATATGTATTTATTACTAGACACACTCTACTAATATCTTTATGAGATTAGAAGTCAGGAGCATATGCAAATATCAACGTTTCACAATAAGTTAAGCACAAATATGGCTGGGGCCCTAGGGGCGTACCAGACCATATACTAAAAAAGAGGTTTAGGTATGTCGACTTGCAAGGGGACAAGGCCTAGGGCCTGCAGAATCGCTGGGGCCTCACTAATCCATTCAAGGCAGGTAAGTAAAGGACCCACGGGAGACGCGTGCAGAGTGAAAACACAGCCGCGGGTTCCCTATTGATTTCAATGGAGCAAGTCGCGGTTGGATTTTTAAAGTTTAAGGGTACTTTTAGAGAGTCTACAAGCAAGCCATTTGCAAGGTAAGTAGTTTGAGGGCCAACACCCACAGGAGCACCGGAGTGCACGAGTTACCTCACCCAGGGAAGCCGGGTGCATAGGTGTCTTTTGGTGTGGGGTCGCGTCGTCGTTTTCAATGGAAGCCGAAGAAGTTTTGCTGCCTGTGAAGACTGGAGAAGTGTCCGGTGGAATCCAAGGCTGGATTCAGGATGAAGAAGACCTGAAAGCAGAAGGGACAGTATTCACAGTCACTTGCCAGTGACCCGGGGCCAGGAAGATGGATGCCCACGGAAGTCGGGTGATTTCAGGTGATCAAGGGTGTTTTGACTCTTTAGCCACGAGGTCCAGGAGGCGTCGGTGATGACCAGGAGCTGGATTCAGAGTGTCCCACGAAGTCTGCAGCTTACTGAGGTGTCGGCAACCAGATTGAAGCCAACAAGCTTTGGCAACAGCAAGTCTCGTGGAATATGAAGAAAGTCAGCGGTGCAGACCAGCAAGGTCTGAGGGACTCACCCAGCGAGGGTAAGTCAGGGCAGGCCTTGAGCAACCAGGGGAGCCCTTTGGTTTGATGAGAAAGTCTTCAGGGGACCCACAAGCCAGCCGGCAAGGGATCGCGAAGACGCCTCATGAGGATTCGCTTCACAGGAGCACACGGTCACTCGGAAGGAGGTAGGCCTCTGATTTTCGAGGGAAATCCTGCTGGAGGCTCAGACCACACGTGGTCCAATGCACAAGTTCATAGAACGTCGTGAAGGGGTTGCACTCGACAATAGTGCACGGTACCCGGGTATTGCTGTTCTTCATCACTCGTGGTGTCCACTCGCCTCATGGGGACTCACAATGGCCGTCGAGAAGTCAGGAAATTCACTTCCGGGGCTGCAGGGACTTCGGACTCCAGCGGGAGTGGGAAAGTTTGCGACCGTTGGTTCAAGTTTTTGGTGCCTGCCAAGTAGGGGAGTCACTCCTTGACTCCAAGGCAGATTCTTCTGTCTTCCAAAGGTAGTGGAACGTCAAAGGTCCAGGATTCTTCTTGTAGAGCGTCGTCCAGGGATATCTGATTTGCAATGGCAAGGTTTCCCTATCTTATACTAAAGGAAAGGGAGGGACTAGCTCTATGACCACTCCTATGGGAGGGTCTGGGGAGTGGGTGGTTACACCCACTTCCCTTTGTCCAGTTTCGCGCCAGAGCAGGGGCAGGTAGCCCCTGAACCGGTTTGAGCTGGCATATGCACAGAGGAGCCTACTGCTCCCCCAGTGCAGGACTTCAAAGCACTCTAGGAGTGCACCCACCCAGCCCCAATACACTAAATCCTGTCTGGAAGGTGGTGACACCTCCCTGTGACAGGATGCCTATTGTTGGGCCTCCTCCACTGCGAGTTTCGGTCAGCAGCAGGAGGGCAGCCCAGTGTCTGTGCTGGTGGCATCCATGTTGTGATAACAGGGCTCTTTCAGATTTCTACCGTGTTTCCACAGTAGGTACATGTCTTCACTTCTAGAAGGGTGGGATCATACTCCCACACCAGTTACTGGTGTCGGGGTATGATTCCAAGTAGTTTGACACCTAACACGACATGTTTTGATGCAGTCATTCCAGAGTTAGCATTTACCTGTAGGTTATAATGCACTTAAGAGTATATGGTTTAACCGCATCCACAAACAGCCATAGAGAATGGACACTGCCACCTGCAGAGGTGCCCTGCTCATGCAGAGGCACCGCCTCACATTGTAAACCAAGCACCCTGCCCTCAGGATTGACTGGGCCTGCCTTAGGGGTGACTGATAAGTTTATATGTGTGCGTATGGTGAGATATAGGGAACCTATACCTCAGTGAGGAGTGCTAACACTACCTCACCCAGGCTGCAGTAGCAGGCCTGTGGTGTCAGATTTAGTCTGCTTCCCAGGGGTGGCATAATACATGCTTCAGCCCCTGGTAGGCCGGTGAAGTACCTATGCCCTTGGTACCTAAGGTACCATATACTAGGGGCTCATAAGGTACCGCAGTATCCAATCACTAGTGCATCTAATAGGCACTCCAAGTTGTTTAGAGAGAACAAAGAGACTGGGGCCCTGATTAGCAGGGACCCAGCCAGACTATAGCCAGAAACCAGTGTTAACATCAGAAAAAAAGTGGGGGCAACATAAGTGCAGATCCTACTCTCCTACAGTACTGAAGAAAACTGTTGGACTGTGCCCTCTGTTACCCCTTCTTCTTTCCCGACAGGACGACTGGGACCCGAGTCTATTTGACAAGCAGGAAGCCGACAAGCCCGAATTGAAGACCGGTCCCTTTAACTGGGACGTGAGCTACGGGAGGACCGCCTTCGTTCTGGACATCAGCTCTCCAGGAACAATAAGACAGCGGGAATTCCGAACAGAGGAAGAAGAGACTTCCGGAGTCGGTGAGGACGCGAGGGAGACAGATACGGAGACGAGAAGCCCAGGAACCACAACAGCCACACCAGTACTGCTGCGACGAGACACTGAGGGGGTGAACGATCCGAAGAAGCCAGGAGGCCAACGATACCACGCTGTGCCCAGCCACGCTTCAGGATAAGCGTGGCTCTCGAAGGTACGGAATAGGGTTGCGGGGTGGGTAGGGACAGGGAGAAAGACCGGCGAGTAGAGAAGTATATTTCTCTCACCCTCCCTCCTGCCGCTCCGTTATTCCCTACTACATGAGCACTTTCACCCTGTGACATAGCACCAAGCACAAATGGGTGGTCCCTCACTCCCTTTCTCCCACAATCAGCATTACTGGATATTGATACTCTTTCCCCTCCTTCTTCCTATGCCCCGGAGCGGCGCAATTAAAAGGATGAAGACCAGACCAGGGGGAGAAGAGAGAAGGCAGAAGTGAAGAAGACCCCGGATAAGAAGCATTATACCGAGGCACAACTCTGGCTTCATTTAGAAGGAGACGCACGTTCAAAATAAAACCTTCTTTAATAAGACATGGTCTCGACCTCGATCCTTCCCCACGCCCACAGCTTGACTCCCCTGGGTAACATGCAAGAGGCTGTAACCCTGATCTGCTAGAAGAATAAACATCGCAAGAAGTAAACTGGACATGGGCCATGCCTTAAGCCTCAACTCTTCCACCTTTATTCACATGCAAGAGTCTGCAACCCAGCACTCCTGGCTCTTGGAATACTGCAACAAATAAAATTGGTGTCAGTCCTGACACGAACCTAAAGCTCAAGCCGCCCTCTCTCAACCATAAGAAAGAGTTTATGACTGAAATAACCTTGCACAATAAACAGTAAATAAGGTAAACTGGGCTTTCACCGTGGAACTGGGCTATGGCACTAGCAGCCTCCCTTTGGCTGTCACCCCAAAATACTTGCAGAAGCCACATTGCAAGAGTGGCACTGCGCTAAAGCTCAGCCTGCAATCACGGTGACATTTTGGACTGCATAATTTGAAAACATTCTGAACTCTCTAGTCAATGTCTTCTAACTACTCTCTACAGAAGCTCTGGCAAGCTGGTTGTCAGATGTGAAATAACCTATAGAATACCATGAGACCATTCTCACAAAAAACAGAGCATCTGAAAGGACGGTAAGTCTAAACTAAAGTCAGGTCCTGAGCCAGTCTTATCGAAACCAACATCGCGTCAGGTGCATCTCCGTACAGGTTATCTCTGCACTGTTTATTTACATCATACATAGAGCAGCGTGATTGTTAGGTTCATTAGACGCATGCCTTCTGTAACGGAATCAGGTCTTGCGATAGACACCAGCCCCCCATAGCCAATCTCAACGCTACAATGCAGAGTTGTGAATGGTCTGAGTGGTGTGGTTCGGGGCTCAGCCAGGAAATGGGAGCCTGGGCATGTTCTCCATGCAGGCTGTAATGAAGCCTGCATGGCGAACATGCAAAGTGTGCATGACTGTGGTCAGCCTGTAATGCGCACGTAGGGAGTGCAAACCAATCCTTCCCTGCCCTGCTGTGTAAGTAGAGCACCACTTCCCCCATCAAAGCTGCCACGGCAGGGAAACATAAAATGAAAATAACAAGTTATTGTCATTTTACGTTTCCTTTATTTGACTACTGCAAAGCAGTGGGGCAACGCTCCTGCGCCTTAGCGGAGGAGCCGCTACTGCATGTGCGTGATGTGATACCCTTAGAAAGTCAAGGAGTGGACGCAGAGAGTTCGAAATAAACAGCAAGACACATTTTAAAAAACGCAAAATATACATGCTGATCTGGTAAGAAAGGTGCCAAATCCAGATTTTTGGGACTAAAAATGCAGTCTCAAGTCAGAAGCTGGTTACAATAGGCCAGTGAACATTCTTTTAACACACACACAAAGCATCAAAAACAACATCTGTTTGTTTTAATGTAACAATTAAAATAACAACTAGAAGCAGTGAGACGCTGACAGAGAAACATAAACAAGTTTTGCTATTCAGAGAAAGAGAAGAACTTCTGGTGAGTTATTGCATTTTCAATGGGTTATGCACTGTTCATTTCCTATTCATAACTGCACTCTGCACCACTACCAAAGTGAGATACAATTGTATGTGTGTGTGTGTGTGTGTGTGTGTGTGTGTATATATGTAAATGTAAAGCAAATTTAGATAACCACAGAGCCCATAATCACATAGGAATGGTCACCTTCCCAAGAATGTTGCTACCTAAATACAGGAAATGTCAGCTTGTATGACCCTGTTACAAGAGGCAGGTGCTTAGGGATGAATGTTTGTCACTTTGCAATGAGATTACATTAGTAGTCCAGACACTGTATCCTATGCATAAAGGTTTACTATGGACCCGCATGGTCTACATGATTGAGTTGTAAGTGCATGCCACTAAGGTAGGAGGATTCAAGGGAAAGAGAATGTGTATCCTGGGTAATATTCGCTATGAGCAGGTGGAATGGCCTGCTGCTGGTAGTAAGTTATTGTGCGTGGCACGTACAGTGTTGTGTGAAATCTGTTTGCCTCTCATTTCCATCCATTTGCAGTGGAGAAAGACTGAGGCAAGGCCACGAACACATATCTAATCTAGTTCCAACAAGACTGTGATGCTACTGTTGGGAGGCTCTGTCTAGCACATACAGGACTGAGAGCCCAGACGGACAGCTAGTGGCCACTTTAAAGGTGCCAGATAAACGCAAGGGCACGTAAGTAAAATGCCAGGAGGTAGGACCTTGCTCATTCAATGGTATATTAGAGGCAGCTAGCTCATGACGCTGAATATTATCATCCCAGGGGCATGTGCTCTCCCATACGGGGATCCGAATATTGCTTGTTGAGCAAAGTTAAGCTTTGAGAATCCCATTCCACAGTGGAACACCCTGATTATTTATGTACTTTGCAGTTTGTGAAGTGTCACCTGGCCCAGAGGCAGCTGACGGTACAAGCGGTGGGCCCTAAAAAACATAAAACAAACATACATGTTTAATTATTACAAATAAATAAGGGCTGACAGTTGAGCAAAACTGACGGTGAAGGGAAAGAAAAGAAACAAGGAGATATGATTATGAATATGTAAGTATGTGGGACTAGTGGAGACAATGAGTAAAATGGGCATTGGTGGGGAAACGCATTTCTAAAGAGAATGGAGTTTCAGGGCTTTATGAAATGTTCTTGATGGATACCGTAATGACAGGTGGGAGAAAAATCCACAAGCAGAGAAAGCCTGGGCAGAGGATGTGGCATTTTGAAATTTGAGGACACCGTAGACCCTGCTCCGCGCCACATTGTACCCCTCAGAGATTTGGAGTTAATATAATCCTGTAGCACAGTGGCAGCCACTGAAGTGAGAAGGGAATAGGAGTGATGTGGGTAATTTTTAAGTGCAGAAATGAGATGGGCTGTTGAATAGAGCACAGATTTTAAGGGAGACAGAAAGATGATGCAGGGAACCTTGAGAAGATAGGATTGCCTCCATCTAGTCTTTAGGAGAGAAGATCTTGTACAGTGGCCCTTAGGTCAGTGGCAGGTAGCAGAAGTTTTTTTTTTAAGTGACCGCAGATAGGTCCATTCAAAGACCAGTACTGCATAGTTTGAGATTCAACCAACATTCTGTTTACTGATGTGCAGTCTTAAGTTCGGAGAAGATTCAAAAGTGAGCCCCTCGAATTAACTGAGGGGAGGGAGCCGGTGATGCTATAAGTTGCCAGGGTGCAGAGGCTTGGGGATACAGAGGGCGCTCAGGTTGAAGAAGGGTATTAGACAAAACTCTTCATGGAGACATCTTAAAGTAGCTAGCTGGGAGAGAATGTCAGGGTTCCTTTCATTTCAGCCAGAGCCTCTAGGTAGCAGATTTGTGGTTCACCAGCCTGAGATTACTGTGGGTTCACGAGTGGGAGGGTTATTTGTACATCGCTCCCACAACGAGGTCATAATACACTCCAAGGTTGGTAACCCATCAGGAACGCAAGTTATCAGGGAACAGCTCCCTCGATAATGTTTGGAAACAGAATGCCTGGCAATGTATTACTTTGGAAATATTGATCGTGCGCATCATTATTACATTACATTTGGAAATGTCACAGATTTATCAACTTATGTGATGAGACATGCCTTCTTTACCATTCCCATTCTGGCAAGTCAGCAGCAGTGCGCGGCGAGCCTGATGGGATGGAATTGAATGCATCGACTTGCGGATTCACTTTAGCCAGCATGCACAATTCCCACCTCTTGAGGGCACTTGCTCTGATTTCTTTAACATACACAATTGAATGGAGATGCTGATAGGCTTATTTCTGGCTGACTGAAGTCTTCTAAAACAAGTGAAAAGGGACGAGTATCTGCAGGCTGCTGTCCAGTGTGCTGCCACCCTGCAGAAAAGGGATGCGGCAAGAGGTATTCTCTCTCACAAGCAAGCAAATCCTAGTTGTGTCTGATTTTTACGCCTAGATACAGATTGAACCAATCTGTTCCAGATCTGTATTTATTGTACGGATTGCAACATGCAGAAATGAGTGATATTGATTGTCTCCCACGATGTCAATCATCACCATCAATCAGGTTGTGCATACTGGCATTTTAAGGAGGGAAGAATTGCATACTGCAGCCTGCCGAAGCTTCTATAGATGCAAGTGTGCACATGTTAGTAAAATGCTCATATGTTCAGGTATTTTCTCTATTGTGTATGTTTACTTAGAGGAGTAAAGCCTTACAGACATCAAAGTGTAAGTGTTCATGTATTCCTTAAAAATGTGCAAATTGTTGAACCTTCATTGCTTCACTGTCCAAAAATAAATAGTGATAAACAGCAATAGGATAAGGCAGCAATACATATAGATAAACTCGAAAGGCCAGGTACACACTTTACAAACGGGTGCGAGGGTGTCCCCTTTTCCCTAAATGTGATAAACATAAAAAGTATGGACGAGATTTTAAAACATTGTCATTGAGGTGAAAAATTAAGCCCTTCGGTTCAGGGTGTTTTCACGCACATTTCAATTTTTGAGTTGAAAACTCGATGCTCACAAACAACTTAATCATTTCATTGATACAATCGATTTAGTAATCTGAAAACGCAGATGACACCGAATGGCGTGAAACGTAATGTATGTGATTGCACCAAAATGACTGAAAGCCATAAATAAATGCTAAAATGAGCCCCCTCCCCACCCTCCTCAGTAAATGCTTCCCTCGCCAGCCTCTAAATCAATGTTCAAAGGATGGATTAAAGTTGGCATGCGAGAAGAATGCATTCTTCTTGAAGGATTTACCGGAAATGTCCTCCCCTGATGCTTTTTACTTGGGCCCAGCGAAAAAGATGCAAATGTCCTTTTGATACTGTAGAGGAGTGAGTGCCTGTTGGCATATTTATCGCAAGCTGCTGACATCAAGGCTCTTTTGTTAAATTATATCGATGAAATGTCTGCTCTTCTATATTTACTAAGGCTCTTCCTTATCTTGCCTCGGAATGCTTAAACGCAGAGCAGGGGCTAAAATCAACGCAATTTGTTTCTTCTTAAAGAGAGCGCAGCTCAATGTATTTATGTAAATATAGGTAAAGCGGTGCCACGGCTAGGCTGAACAAAAAACATGGTAAAATTCAAATAACAGAAATATTCGTAAAGCACACTTTCACCCAGAAGGGTACCTTGGCACTAAATACCAGATTTTTATTGTTACCCAACGGTATTCGTGTTCTCGACCTTAGAAGGGTGAAAGGCCGACTGGCCCCGCTAGGATTTGAACCTGCGACAATGCGGTCAAACACAGGCCCTTCAAGTGCTTGCATTAGTACACTAAGCCATCAGACAGGAGTGAGCCGTGAGACTCCGTTACAAGTGGCTTCACAAGGCATGGCTAGCTATGTTTTTATGATGGTTATTTGTATTCTTGATGTATGGCGCTCTGAGTTCTCGCGACAATGAGGGGATTATTTATGAGCTATGGAAAAGAGAAGAATGACCGCTGACTGCCCTAAGATAGCGCCACTACACTGTGCAGTTTCTAGCGCCCTGTATCACCTAAAGAGGAGTTCTAAATCACTAAAGGAGGAGACACCTAACTTCCAGGGGCCTGGCATCCCAACTTGTGGTCTCTACAGAGAAAGAGCGCCGCCCTTGAGGACTACTGAAGAACACGCAACTCTAGCTACACACATTCTGGCGGGGCGCCTAGGTAAGGATTGTTAGAATTTGGTCCAGGTGGTGAAGGCATTTGCAGGTTAGAAATGCTCCATTAAAGGAAATCTGCTCCACTGCAGGCAACCAGTTTAGGGATCTCTGAGCAAATGCAAGATTGCCTTGCCCTTTTTCAGAAAAATAGTGGCATGAACTGTGGCATTTTCAGATCCTTGATAGGCTTTTTTTAGGAAAGCTACAGCAAAGGGCGTTAGAATAATCAAAATGAAAGCTAATTGGTATCCCAAGTACAGCGGCATAGTTTTCTTTGGCTGCCAGTATTACATTGATCTCAGAGAACAACATGGCCTCCGAGTCCGCAATAATCTCTAGATACCTTTTTTCTTTTCCAAATCCAGTTTAAGGCACACAGTTTTAGAGCTGCAACTTTTGGTTTGAGCTACTGACCAGCAAGGAGTCAGCCATCATTCAGGACAGCATATTTGCCAGAATTTTCATAAAAGGCGGAAGATGAACAGAAGGGACAAAAGAGGAAACAAGCCTTGTGTAGAACCCAAAACGCAAGAGAAGCGGGATTGAGTTAAAGCTTCCTCCATGAATGGGAGGGATGAAGTCAGAGATGTAATGGGGTGGATAAGGAAAGAGCAGAGAGAGAACAGAAAAACATAACGTGATATGAATTATAGAGGGCCAGACTGATGAAGAGATTAATCAGGACATGACAGGGACCTAGAAATAATGGCACAATGATGAAACGTTTCTAAGGAGGACCAGAAAATATTTCTGCTGGACAACAGAGAGCCTCCTCCCCACCTCTTCACAATGACTGCAGCCAATCCACTTATGTGGTCACCTCCAATTAGATACATTTGTCTGTACCCTGAGGGCTAAAAAGAGCTGAAAGGACAAGTGGGGACCATCTATTCCTTCCCTCTTGATCATCACTGTTTTGCTTTTCCACCGCACTCTGCGTTCTCCCTTCCGCTGCACTATTGCAACAAGTACTCCCTCTGCATTGTCCTGTTGTACTTTGTCCTTATTCAACTCCGATCCACGTACAGCGTGATCCTACTTGGAGAAAGACACTTTTTGATAACTGATGTATTTTTTCTGTTTCTCCATAATATATTAATATCAAAATGATATATGGTTGGGAGGGATGTCTGAGCATGCCCTGTCTGAGGTGAGTTAGTTGAACAAATGTTTATGGAGGTGATGCCATTGATTAGGTATCCAGTAAAGTCATGATGATGTAATATGTGATGAAATGTCTATAGACCTCTACATTGCACTGTGTGATAAGAGGTGTTGCTATCTTAACTGAACTGCATTAGCTTTGTCATTAGAATTGTTTTCAATAAACACATATAAACTACATGTTTAGCTACTACCTAAATAATGAGCTCCCCCTACTATATTATGTACCCTTTCATTTTTTACAGGACGCAGTATTTATTCATTTATTTATTTATTTAAGCGATTTATTGAGCGCACAAATACCCTGAGGTGTCTCGGCGCTTGAGGACAGCATTGTTAAGGTAAAAAGGTAAAATGGTAAAAAGAGTAAAAGGAGAGGCGGGATTTATTTACTGAAATAGCCATGTTTTTATATTTTTTCGGAAAGATAACAAGGTGGGGGAGTTTTTGATATGTATAGGGAGTGTGTTCCAGAGTTTGGTCGTGGCCACAATAAATCTTCTGTCACCCCAGGTGTATAAGCACCTCATCCTGTAATGGTTGCCACAACCCATATTTCTCTACTACGATTAGCCATTCAGAGCCTTTGGATTTGCAAACCCGACTCTGGGTCTGTAAACCCTAATAGGCGATGGAGGAAAGAGCTACCTTGTCCGATGAAATTTATTTTAACATTTGGACTTGTGAACTACCTTCAAACTTAGGTATGAGGACTGTTTGTGAGGATCCAAAAATTAAGATACAAACTGATCCTGTAGGAACAGGGATAATATTTTCCCCTTCATTCAATGTGGGAATTCACTGAACCAAAATAATATGATTGGCTGCACCAACTGAAAAGTGTAGTTGTAGTAGCCTAAACAGGATAGCAGGCCCTAAAGCCTGTATCCTGAAAAACAATGTCAGGGACCCCAGCGAGGATGTGGTGGTTCCACAGTGGTAGATACTGCCCTCAAAATATTTAAAAAATGGTTTTGATCAAGGTATTCACCCATCCAGAACCATAGACTCTAAAAAAAAAAACAAGAATCAGAGAAACAATGCATTGTTAAAGATCATGAATAGTGACCACTGTGGACTTTGGAGCTGAAGAAGGCATGGTCACAGACCATGCACTGTGCCCACAGTTTACTACGCATGGCCAAAGGCCTGCTGTGTACAGCCAAAGGTCCTACGCCTAGAGACTGATAAACACCAAAACAATGAATTAGAAAAATACAAGCCCCCCACAAATGCCTTGCAGCTGCACGGTGATCTCGTGCAGTGTGGTTAGGCAAATTGGTTGGTTAGCCATAAGGGAGACTGAACACATGTCCTGGATGCATTCGAGGCATTGCAGCCAATGCCTGATCTGCAATGTCAGAGGCTATGCACAGCAGCTGGTGGTGCATTGAGCAAATTTTGCCCGGCTGCAGGCAATTGGCCAACCTTCACTGTGCACGATCAAAAGCCTTGCACAGCAAGGTTAGTCCAATTGGAGACTTGATGAAGGGTCTGGTCACAGGTCAGGTCCTGTCATGTCCTGTGACCAACCCCCACTGTGCACAGCCAAATGCCATGTGCAACAAAGTAGTGTGTTGGCGATGAGACCTGGCTGCAGACTAGGCCTTGCATTCAACTCCATGCAGCAGGGGTTGGCCGCACTTGAGGCTGAGAGCAGGCCCCAAGCCCAAACCCCACTGTCTATGGCCCAAAGCCATGTGAAATTGGACTTTCCAAGCATTGTATTGGGGTCAGGACCTTGCATGTTGCTAGGCACTGCTATTCATGCCAAAGGCCATGTGGAATGGGGGTTGGCCACATTATGGGTTTAGTACATGATCTGGTCAGAGCCAGAACCTGTGGCCAACTCGCACACAGCAGGGTTTGACTGCACGGTAGGTGTGGGAATAGTGCCGGAAATAATAGAATTTAAAACCTGAGAGTTGGATGTTGTATAAGATACAAAATAGTGTGTTAAAAAAGGGTGTGGTTTCTTTTGTTCAGAAGACATTAAAATATATCAGAAAAACATCAAAATTTACCTGAAAATTAAAAGTGAAGTTATGGTTATGAACCAAAACCTAAAACCCCTGACATTGGCCATCTTTGCTTAGCTACACACACTAGAACTCACGTCCTAGTCAAGTACAGCTCATGACCTCATAAATGATAATACTAATGACATCTCAAATGAGACAATCATCGTCATCACTAATGAAGTCTCAAATGACATCATAGATGACATCACAGATGAGGTCCCAGGGAACATTACTATATGAACAAGTGCAAAGTGTGGTGCAGAGTGTAAGCATACGTTATTAGAGACTATTCCAAATAGGTTTATAATTCGATATTGAGGTTCTGGTTGCATACTAACTACAAGGACTATGTCTGAGTGTGTTTGTCACTGTCAGCAGAAAACCGATGCAGCATTAAACAGGATCACACTGCATGGTTTATCTGCTGTGCTGCATATCCATCTATGTATCTGTATATCTGTCTGCTCTCCATATCCATCTATGTATCTGTATATCTGTCTGCTCTCCATATCCATGCTTCACTTGTACAGTATAATAGATTCCGTGTTTATTCAGTGTTCGCTGCAACTCACTCATGAAATGTTAATGGCTACCTACAAGGGAAACGAACCAATATCCATAAACGCCTCTGGGCTTTCGTCAGTGTGGTTCAAAAATGAGCCTCCATGTTTGTCTTTTTAAAGCAATAAAGCTTTGCTGGCTCTTTCAGCAGCAGGAACAGAAGGCTTCCCACCCATGCAGTGCAGTCAGCGCCCAGCAAACTGATCCCGATGATGACAGGGCTGAAGTATTTTGGATGGAAATCCACCCTACAGCACCTGACGATTCACCAGAGGATCTATGAATAGAGCTGGGGTTTCCGCTGTCAGCTCCCGGCTTTAGAGAGGGACCGGCCTGGATCCTTGAGCCAACATACTAAAGCGTCTTTGCATGGATTGCCCTTCCACAGCATCAGGCAGTGGCATGCTCCCTCCAGCTTTGGCCCACGTTCATCTTCTAGGGGTATCTGCATACTGGCTGCTTGGTATCTGCTGGGGAACAAGACACCAAATTGTTTCAGATGGAGAACGTTTCTATCTATCTCCTCCCAAGACATGCCCTTTCTGGGCAGACTGTGGGAAGGGAAGCAACAGGTGTCCGCTGACACGCAAGAAGCGTAAATATGATCTCCACGTTAGTGGTAACCCGAGGCGCCTCAAGAGGTCTCTGAGCCAAATAATTTCCTGCTGTAGCTTGAACAGCTCAGAAGTTCTCCTCGGGAGCTCTACCACTCATTCCAGGAATGCAACAGCTATGGAAGACTCGGATGGCTGTGGTAACGGCTCGGAGACCTCTTTTCGCCTATTTCTTTTACGTGGAATTAGTACAGTATCAAGAACACAAACAGACTTTTAAACGAGAGGAAATGAGAGGCGCTCTGCTATCATTTCCATGGGGTGGGGGAAATGCAACTCTACTTGATGCTTTTGCCAAAACTTTAGAGCTCTTCTCTCTCCACGGTCTCCTGTCAAGCTCAGGTGACAAGGGGCCATATATACGAAGTTCCAATTTTGCATTTCCTGAATACCGAATCCTAAAAAATCGCTATTTAGGAAATGCAAAATGGAATGTACAAAAAATAGCGGTTTCCTAATAGCGATTCCTACAGAGCTGCAATAGCTATTAGGAAAACGCTATTTCGGAAATGCTAGCCCATTCATTTCTATGGGCCTAAGGCCCAAAGGTGCGAATGGTTTTGCATTTCCTAATTTGCGATTTCCTAATAGGAAATCACAATTTTTGGGAATGCAAAAGAATTCCTACCTATGGGCCTAAGGCACCCCCTTAATCAAAGGGGGGAAAATGGTGCTCGAATAGAGCACTCAATTGCCCTCGGGGCAAGAGCACACTCTATGGCACTTGAAAAATGCCTTTTTGGTGCATTTTTTAAAATTGCACATGATTACCATTTACTTGGAGTCAAAGGTAATAGCATTTCCTAAAATTTCCTAAATGCCCTTTTCTCATTTAGGAAATGCTTTGTACATGTAGTTAGGAAATCGCAAATAGAAAATCCCTATTTGCGATATCCTATTTAGGAAATTGCAAAATGTGATTTCTACATGGTAGAAATCGCATTTTACAACCACCTTTAGGCCTTTGTACATATCAAAAGGCTATCTAGCATTTCTTAATGGTCCAAAATAGTGAATCAGTCTGTTAAGAAATGCTAAATAGCTTCGTACATTTGGCCCAAGGAGCTCGTCTTTTCTCTGGCTCCCTATTTAACTCGGTTAGCTACAGGGCGGCTCTTGTCTTTTCTCTGGCTCTCTATTAAACTCAGGTAGCTACAAGGTGGCTGCAGTCTTTTCATTGGACCCTATTAAGCTCAGGCAGCTCTCGGACGGCTCTTCTCTTTTCACTGGCTCCCTATCACGCGCTGGTAGGTACAAGGTGGCTCTTCTCGTTTCAGGTATGTACCAGGCGGCTTTTCTTGTTCCACAGTTGACTCTCAAGCTCAGGTGGTGACAAGGCATCTCTTCTCTTTTCAGGTCGCTCTAAGACAGCTCTTGTTTTTTCACTCTATCCCTATCACGTTCAGGCAACTACCATGAGGTTCTTGCTTTTCACAAGCTCCGTCGCAAGTTCAGGTAGCTTTTCATTCTGTACTGGTCCCCAATCACAAGCCAGTCTGTCTACAAGTTGGCTTGGTAGGCACACAGGTGGCTTCATCTTGACAATCTCACTATGCAACAAAGATTCTCTCTTGCTCTCTCGGGAGTTGTGGGGACGGCTTTTCCAACTGACCAACTCTTGGACCCGATTGTTAACAAACAAGTAACTTAGTAAGTCATCCTTAGACTGTGTCCCAAGAATATGTAACACTCTACTACCCGAATTTCAACTTAACTATTCCTTTACTACATCTCGAAAAGAACTCAGAAATTCCTAATGTTAAGAAATTCTTTATGAGTGAGCAACAAACCTGCTATCTCCCTACCCTAAGCATCTCAGCCTTCAAGTACCTTTCTGGGTATTGCCCACCACGTCATGTGGCGAGGCCACAAAGAGATATTCTAATGTAGGGCCCAGAATCCCCGTAGTTTTCTTTTACCAATGGAACGGCTGGTCTTCAGCTGCCCCTTGCATTTCAAAGGGTGCCTTTGCCATGAGACTTCACCTAATGTTTGTACTCTTGTTTTGCATGTGTTCACTATAACATGCTACTTGCAGGACCCAAACTATTCTGCCACAAGTACCCCTAGAGGATCTTCTGTCCTTGTAAACACTGGGGGACCCTGAAAAACCTCTGTAACGTGTATAACACTTTATTTTCATGGGGAAAGCATTCCTTATTCCTTATTGTAACTTGGACTACTTAAGAGAATATAGACATGTGCAAACAAAACTCAACATGTACATGAGTTAAGCCAAGGCTAAACAACCTTGGTCTGCGAGTGACAGGGATATTTTGGAGTAATGTTTGATTTTTTAAATGAATCCCATTTAGGGCATGATTAGGAACTGTAAGATACTAGCGGTGTGTAAACTAAGTATGCACCCATACACATTGGCACTGTAAGGTTCCACCCCGCCCATGCAAGTTAATCCCCATGATATGGGGAATAACCCTGCAGACCCGGTTTTCTCGGGTCAAATAAAGCACACACAGTATTCCCTATTCCTTGTGCATTAATGCTTACATATGCTATCTGCTCTTAGCAGATGCTACATTGGAAGCGTGTGGCAGGAGGTTGGGGTACAAGGCATGTGGAGGATGTCTCTGGGAAGAGCAGGTTATGGGATTGCATGCAGGAGCATTTAGTACCGTACGAGGGGGTCTGATGAGGGCCTGGCCAGGATGCATTTGCAGCCCGATTCGCATTTGATTTTTCTGGGCTGATTTTCCGACTGGTAAAATCGGGCACTGTATTCTGGTACGAAAAAAACTTGAGCGCAAGAACACCGGACATCATGTGAGCAGGATGAGCAGTAGTACCCTGTCCGAACAAATGATCAAGGCCTTAAGAGTCAAAATATGAACATTTAGAGGGACAGCGTTAAAATTTGGCATGGAGAGGGCCCTGGACAGGCGCACAATGCCCATTGGGATGAATGGGCTTCAGTCACCCCCCCCCCCCCCCGTTGTGTGGGTCAGCTCGGGATGAGACAGCTTCCCGGGCACACACAGCCGCACCTGAGTACTGCACAGGTCTTTAAAAGAGCATTTACTTGTTAACCAGGCTTTGTTGTATTTCACCTCTTCTTAGAGCCCCTGCATCTCCACTCTGCATATTGCTAGAAGAGTCAGCCCCCACCCCTGAAATTTTAAGGAGTCCCTCCTCCCCCCAAAATGTGGCTCTAGTTGCGCCTCTGGCCCTGGATGACCAGCAATGGATACTCCTGAGTCAGGCATTGGAATGGTTTGGAGGAGACAGCATAATTGAGTGACGATTGTCACGGATGGATATCCTAGGTAGTGTAAATGTTGAGGGACTGATGGAAGAGTTGAGGTTTTGAAGGTGTCTGAACAGCAACTATTGATACATAAAACAAGTTTAGAATTTTCTTCTTAAGTAAAATATGCCAGCTTCCATTGCGAGATGCTGTCAGCGTCAGCTTCCTCAGAACTGCATTTTATCTCAATAGAAGTAATGATAATAATCATGCTCAGTGCTTACTAATGATATATTCCTTGCTGTTTTGCAATAGGAAAAATAAAATTTTCCCCAACTACAGAGAAAAGCACTTTTCCTTCTCATTTCTTGTTTCAAGAGCTCTCTGCATGACAAATAGCTTGTGTTTCAGTATGTGACACCTTCAACTCAAAGATCAAGGACAAGTAATATTACATGTTAGATCCGGCACCATTGGCGTGAGTCTCCCCTGCATTTTTTGCATTTGCCTCCTGTGTTTTGCTGTGTGTTGGACTCCATTTTGCTGGTCTAGATGCTATGGGCGCCTTGCCACTGCTGTTCAGTGCCAAAGTGCAAGTGCTCCCTTTTTAAATTGTTGTTATGGATTAGTGATTCCATGATTGGCATATTTGATTTACTAGTCAGACCCAAGTACAGTGCACTGTGTGTGCCCAGAGCCTGTAAAATAAAATGCTGCTAGTGGGCTGCAGCACTGATTGTACCACCCACAGAAGCAGCTTGTAAAATGTAACTCTGGTCTGCCATTGCAGAGCCTGTGTGCAGTCTAGTAGTGCCATGTCGACTTGGAAAGTGCACCCACGTGCCGGGCCCTAACCTTCCCTTTTCTTACATGTCAGTCACCCCTAAGGTAGGCCCAAGATACCCCTGTGGGCAGTGTGCAGTGTATGTGAAAGGTAGGACATGCCCTGGTGTGTGTGGCATATCTTGGTAGTGAATTACTGCCAATTTAGTTTTTCACTATTGCAAGGCAACCTGTTCTCATAGGACAGAATGGGGAGTTGTTTATAACATCTTATTATCATAACTGGCCCTGTGAACAAGGTAGGAAAATGAAGTTTAGTTTGCCTGAACTCAGAATGTTAAGATGCATCTTTTAGAGAGGGTGATTTTTACATTCTTTGTTTGAAAATACCACTTTTAGCAAGTAGGTATTTTCTTGCCTAACCATCCAGTGTGCCTCTGTTAGGTTTGTGTATTGCATGTCTGGCTTTTGGATGACAGGGGCTGGAGAGGGGCAGTGGCTCCAGAAGTCTGATGAGTCAGGCCTGGGCTGAATAGACCTGGGCTGCATTTAGAGTAGGGGGAGTAGATTTCCTTTCATCTGCATGGGCCTGGTCTGCCTTCAACAATGCTGTCTCCACCTCCTGTCAGGAAACTGCAACAGTGAAGACAGGACTGGTTTTGGCTGGATACAGACACTCTCTGCCTTCAGAGAACAAATGATTTTAGTGTATAAAAAGAGGGGCCCAGACCCCAGACTTTTAGATCACTTCTGGGAATCAAGAGGAACCTTTGCCAAGGAGAAGAGCCGGAGAAGCTGAGGAGGAATACTGCCCCTGTGCTGTTTTGTTGTCTAGGGTTGGTCTGCAGTGGCTACTTGCTGCCCAGGAAAGGAGAAAAGCACTTTTCTGTTTGCTTTGTCACCTGCTTGAGGAAAAGATCTCCAAGGGCTTGAAATTGAGCTTGCCTCCTGTTCTGAAGTCTCAGTGACACAAATACTTCATTTATTCTGTCTCTCTGCATCTGGAACTGCTGTTTCAGCTGCTACAGAAGGAAATTGCAACACCGAAGCCGGCGCACGACACCATAACCTGCACCGAAGCCGTGGGCACCGCTCGTGAAGAGCACGAACCACAGCCCCGACTTGCACTGTAGGCCCGACGCCTGCTGCCGCCGTGCCGCAACGACTCAGAAGCAGTCATCGAGGCCGCTGGCTGCACCGGAGCCGAGGACACCTCTCGTGACGTCCACAACGCACCATCCCGACTCGCACCGCAGCCCCGACATCACTGATGTCGGGTGCTTCATCAACGCGGAGCTGATACTCGACGTGGGTGACTCCTGAATCCATCGACACCGCACTGTCGTAGGGAACTGCCGCCTCGCCGCCACCGTGACATCACCTCCCCGACACAGTAAGGAACCGACGCCTCACCTCCCATGCACCACAGTAAGGAACTGAGGTTTCACCTCCCCTGGGCTCGTAAGGAACCAACACTGCCTGGCGCCACCGAAGCATCACCTTCCCGACGCCGTGCACCGTCTTTGCATTCATCGTTTCCAAGGTACTGTTCTCTGTGGGTCTGCTCGACTCAGTGCCCGATGCCGTGCACCTCGTGGTCGGCTCCGTACTTTGGGATTTGTATCTGTCACGACGTCGTAATAACTCCATGTGGAGTTATTTGTTGCCACACACTTTATTTGGGTGAATAACCTATTTTTGAGGGTATCTTGATTACTGTATTTTGGATTTTTGTTGTTTGGTCTTGTTTCAGTTTAGATAAAGATTACTTATTCTTCTAAACTGGTGTGGTGTCCATTTGTAGTGTTTTCACTGTATTTCTGTATGTGTTAACAAATGCTTTACACACTGCCTCTAAGATAAGTCTGTCTGCTCGTGCCAAGCTATCAAGGGGTGAGCAGGGGATATTTTAGAAGTGTATCCCCTTTACCCTGACTAGAAGCAAGGTCCCCTATTTGGACAAAGGTATCTACCTCTGACTAACAATACATAATTTAAATGAATATACTATAAGGTGTAGTGTCAATTACTTTGATACTCAGTAACAATTGCCTACACTGCATAGGTGTCCTTAAATTAAAATAGATGTAAATATAGTGGAAAGTGCAAGATGGAAAGTGGAGAAAGAGTTTGCTCGGATAATAGTGATTACAGCTATATATCATTATGTTAAAAAATGGTAGAAGTGTCTAAGGGAAATGAAAACACATGCAATGCATTGAAGCACTGACAGTCCCTATGTCATAGAATAGCCTAAAGCCTAGATTGATAGCCGTATACAATGAAGTAACCTGTATTCTGGATTGAAGCATTAGTAATCCATGTTAGGTGGGTAGCCTTTATTCCTAAAGAAAGCGCTGGCAGTTTGTATGGTATGGGATAACCTATACCCCGAACTTAATAGCTATCTCTTGGTATGGGATCATCTGTATCTGAGATTAAAGTACTATCAGTCAGTTTGAATCCTGGACCAAAACACTGGCCGTTGGTATGAGAACGCCTGCATCTTTTGTTACAGTTTTTTGAGGCTGGTATAAACAGTAGGCCTGTCAGGGATTGATGCATCTGCAGTTGGTAAGGGAGGGTCTTATCCTGGACTACGCATTAGCAGTCAGTATGAGATAGCCTGTATCCTGGATTAAAGCACTTGCAGCCTTAATTAAATGGAATAGCCTTCATCCTTGATTGGCATTTTTTTAGGAATAGCCTGTATCCTGAAATGAAGCATTGCCAGACTATATGTTAAAGGATAGCCCGCTGGGGTTAGCTTTTGACTTTTGATATGAGATTGTGTATATCCTTTATTGACACACTGGCTCTCTCTATGATATATGTCAGCCAGCTGGTTAGTGTGAGCTATTGGCTTTTGGTATGTTATAGTCAGTATCCTGTAATGAAGCTCTGACAGTTTTTACTGGGATAATCTACATTCTAGATCGAAGCATTGGCAACTTATTAATATTGTTGTTTTTATTAATTAACATTCATGTATCGTCCTCAATTTTGAGCTAGTGTGCCATTGCAGATTTTTTTGTTAGGCCAGGGTATGATAGGATAGCTGTGTCACTGAGTAACGTGTTGACATGATGCATGATATCAGATAGCCTGTATCCTGGACTGAAATGTAACCAGTTTTGTGATGTTCAGTAGCGTACATCCTAAATGTAATAATTAACAGCTTGTGTCAATGATTGAAACATTGACTATTGGCATGCTGTAGAGTAGTTGAGTCCAGACTTGAGGAAGGGCAGACATGAAATGAGATAACATGCAACTCTAACTATCACATTAACAGTCAGCATAGCAAGAGACGGCATCTATCCTGGATTGAAACATTTGCAGCCGTGCGACATGTTGTATCCGATAGGGCAGGATTTACACTTTGGTAGTCTGCATTGAATACAATAGGTTGTATCCTGGATTGATTCAAGTATTGGGTGTTTTGTAAAATATATCTAAGATGCAAATCATGGTTGTTATTGTGAGGAAATGCGATATGTTTTCCTTTCCAACGCAACACTGGTAGAGCTTATGAAGTCGTGTTCAAATGAACTGTTGATTAAAGTCATGCAAGGCAATGTTGTTGAAGTTCTCATGATGTAATAGTCTAGAAACCAAGAATAACCGAAATACAAGTCTTTCCGTTGTGTCTGCGGGTAGCGTTTTCGTCCTGGGAAGGGTTCCAGGACATTATCTGGCACAACTCTTCCAAGTGTCCTGATGAGTTCCAACAGCTGCAAACTCCCTCCTTCAAGCACTGCCCACACACAGAGATAACAACCTAGGCATTTCCAGCTAAAATGCTTTACAGCCCCAGCCCATCAAGAAGGATTTCATTACCGCTCCACTACTTGGGTGGTTTTTGGCGGGTTCTCTCTGGGAGCTGCAGTAGCAGTTTAGGGTTGTGCTGAGGTCAATGTTAGCAATTCCCAAGAAAGCTGACAAAGCATCAAATGAGAAGAACTGGAAAGCCTGTCTTAAGTTGATAAAAAGAGGGAAGTGAGTTATATTTGTGTGGGAACTATATAGTCTGAGGGTGGCTAGATTTCAGGGAATTATTTAAGTAAGGTGCTCTGAAATAAAAATCAAATGTAACATATCAATAAAGAGTATAGAAAATATATTTTAATTAGTATTAGAACTAGTTGACCTTTCCACAAGTTATGTACATTCTGTTTGAACATACGCATTATAGTGATACATCAGCCCAATGGCGAGCTGGTGGACTTCATTTTGTGGGCATATTCAGCTATGTGAAAGATCAAAGACAAACATACACCCGTCAGCCTACTTTTCTAGGCCTTCTTCTTACCTCCTCCTGTTCTTCATCACCTCAAACAAGTCTACCTTTCATGACAATACTTTGTCCGCTTATCCCACCTCCTCCTCGCCTCTCACACCTCCATTAGGTCTCCTTGTGCTCACCTCCTCCACCTCAACAATAACTTTACCCACCTGATACAAGCCTGTGCTACTGTGAGAGCTATATTATGTTATGTTATGTTATGTTACCACAACTTGTAAAGCACGACAGCTGCCCCAGCACTACTGCAACAAGACATGTTCCCTAGAACTTGCAGACGAACTCCTGATCGGTTAACAATCCTTCTGTCTCAATTAGCTCAGAACAACCTATCACTGCGCAGTAGACAACAAGCACTCCCGTTTATCATCTACTCACCTCCCAGCCCTCCTGGGAGCGGTTACCAAATCCAAGTCCTCTTTTCCCTCTTCCCAAGCCGGACTGTTTTGAATCCGTGTGAGTGTGATTCAATCGGCAGTGGTCTTTAAAAAGACATTCTAGGTTAAACTGGGATTGGCTTAGTTCATAACACGAACCCTCTGCAGCGATCAACGCATTTAAAAGCACGCCTGAAGTCCTGCTCAGACCCAGGTGAGGCTGTGCACGCAACGGACCTATAGCGCCCTGTTTTTTAGGTCTCGCCTGGCGAAAGCAGCGCATGCGCTGCCCTCGCTATGGAGAGGACCTTTTGGAATCAATTCTCCCCGTGCACGTGTCTGCATGGACAAAGATGGCTGCTCTCGCCATCTGTCCGAAGCAGACAGCATGCGCGTGTCCGTGGGACAGTGGACAGTCCGCCGCCATCTTGTTAGACACGCTGGCTTCCTTCAACTCTGGCTCCGTCAAGAGATGTGCACGCGCACATGCATGCTTTCACTTTACACAGTGCACACGCGCGCGCGACGGACCCAGAGTTGAAGGAAGCCGTCGCATACCTCACAGGAGCCCCAGCCCTACCAGCCTCTCTCAAGCAGCTGCAGCCGCCCCGACTCCGTGTCACACAGGAACCCCAGCCCAGTCGGCCTCCCTTGTTTTTATTCTTTAGCATCAGATGACACGCGGCGATTGTTACCCACAGCACACGCTATGCTAATGGATCACCTTCAACATCCCTCTGGATGCCGCTCCCATTCCAGTCAGAGGTGCTGATTTGCCTATTTAAATTGAGGGACCTTTCTGTATGAATACACACTTCAGGGAGAATGGGGGGACAAGGAGCGGATGAGTAGGAAAGGGAAAAGGTCCTGTACCGATGCTCCTAAAGTTAAACCACATGCAAAATAAGGTAACAGTTCCTGAAGAAATATATAGGCCAGTATGGTCTACTATGCGTAAGGAAGGGGACGTATTTACAGCTTTTGTCCCCCACCCAGAATGTTTATATAACATTACCCCCCGTTATTTTTAGCAGACCTCCTGGGCCCACCAATAAACAGTTAGGGCACCATTAGGTCTTTTTAGCCTCACCACCACCCCCCTCCCCACACACCCACACGCACAACTACGGCGACTCCACCAAAAGATCTCCGATAGAGAGCCCTTCTAGGGCCCGTGAGGGACTGCAGCGCCACCCCCACGAGGAGCACAGCCCGATGATGATGCTTTGCACCCGCAAGGGTGTGTGAGGGCACTTCTAGTACCATCCAGGAGTCTCTAGTCTCCATCACACTATCTTTTTCGAACCTGGTCTGAGACCCTTTGTCATCCCCTCCTTTCCCCTTCCTTACGCATAGTAGACCATACTGGCCTATATATTTCTTCAGGAACTGTTACCTTATTTTGCATGTGGTTTACCTTTCTGTATGAATCTCAGTAATAGACGGAAAAGGTACTCTTGATTGGGTTGGTCTCAGCAACACTTTTACCCTTCTTGATAATAATGTTTGAAATGGTACTTACTCTATCTTTCTCTATTTTTTTCACGGCAAGTCCCCTGCCAATGCTTTCACTGCATTTAAAGACTGAGGGCATGCCTAATTTGTAACCTCAATAATCTTTGATACAAATTATGAAAATCTAATCCAAGGGCCTTGCTCTTATGTATTGTAAAACTCAGATGTCATCCTCCCCCCATGACAGCCTTAAGTACATTCAGATATAGTCTAATGAGCTGGATCACAAATTCCCCTTGTTGTTGAATCTTAAAGCTCAGGAAAGGAAAAGTGCCTTCTTTGCTGCTGAAATTGAGATGCTTACCCTCTCCCTGAAGACGGGACTCAGCATTTTAAACGGAAGGATTGATATTTGGTTCAATCTCGAACAACTCAATGAAAACGTATAAAACACTAATTAATACTATTGGGCAGCAATTAGTACTAGGATGTGTGAACTGTTAAGAAGCCTGCACCTGTTGGCTTATATTTTTTGCTATTTAAGAATCGCCTGCAAAAGTCTGCTCTTACCTATTTTTAGAATCTTCCTATTCGAAGAATATTCGTTTTAATGATTTGAATGTGTTTATTGTCAATTGATTACTGTGTAATATTGCTTTTCTACTTTTCTTTCCAACCAAAAAAAAGAATGTGCAGTGTGCCTGTGTGGGTGCAGGGGAGGGGGTCTGTATTTCTTAATATAATCTCAGTTGTACCTGTGTGAGTTCATGGTGAGAGGTGTAGCTGTGTGTGACTGCAAGGTGAGTGTTGTGCCCATGAGAGTGTAGGGTGTGGGCAGTGCCTGTGTGAATGTCTGTATGAGTGTAGAATAAGTTGTCCCTGCGTAAGTGTAGGGTGAGGGGAGTTTGTGTCAGTGCAGGGTTAGGATAGTGCTCAGTGAGTGGTGTGTCTGTGAGTACAAAGTTAGGAGAGAGTTTAAGTTGTGCATTTGCGAGTAGAGATTAATCAATGTGCGTACGTAAAGGCAGGGTTAGCAGCGTGTCCAGTGCTTTAAGTGGAATGAAGACGGTGAGGGTCTTTGAAGAGAGCATTGCCAAAGAAACATAGCTACGAATCATTTACTAGAGGCTCTATCTGTGTACTTAAGGGTGTGGACTACATCCTGTGCTTGACACAGCATGCCACTTGTCTAGGGGCGTAGCTTAGTAAGCAAGATTCTGGGGTGGGGGTGGGTGTGGGTGAATTGCAAATTTCCCACCTAAAACACAGTATGCTGAAGGGATTGCCAAATTTGGGAAAGACTGTACCCATGTGGAATAGGTTCTATACTTATTTGCATTAGGTGGGCCTCTGTGTAAGTGCCCTTAAAAAACAGTTAAAACATTTTAGTCAAACAAGAACGAAGAGAAAAACCAACAAAGGCATAGAAGACCCTACTTGGTCACCAAACCCAGCTCTCAAGCCAAGAATGTAACCCCCCACACCCTCTGAAGCTGTGCTCCTGTCTTGGATTTGGGTGGCACTATGGCCGCTATGTGATTTCTATTTGTGCAGCCAAAAACACCAAGAAAGCTCGAATATATTCCCCATAAACCAAGCTAGATCTGTTGGCTTAGGAAGTGTTTTTTAGTACTGATTTGTATTAAATATCAGATGAATGAGCAGTGACAGTTTTCTCAATAATTAGAACTGAAATTGTTTCAGCTCTAAAAAGATTCTGAAAATATGAGATTGTGAATTTAACATTATGAAAGCCTGTGAAAATATTTCCCTTCACATCACTTTCCTCTGCATTTCCTCTCGGCTTCAGTCACGTATTCTCTTTTTCTCTCCATAACTGTCCCATCTCCAGCTTTCTTGTCTCACTCGTTTTCTTTGCTGGTTTTTCACTCTCAGCTTCTATGGATACTTCCTTTTATGTTTATTTCAAGTTTCCCTCTCTATCTCTTTGCATACACACACACTAGACCTCCCCCCACCCACCAACCCCTGCCTATTCAAAGACTGTATTTGCTTTTCTTTTGGCACTGTCAGTAGTTCAGCAGCTCTGTTTCTCCTTCATGCACTTCCGCATAGAGTTCAAATGACAAATGGCACGTGTGCCCATCTCTTGCACACTCTGCAAGGAGTGCAAGGATTGAATGAACATGCCGTCTGATCACCATTATGACCCCGTAACAAACACTGTGAAAACAGGAACTGCCTCCATCCTCCCCTCCAGGGTGTTCTCAATTGTGCCCCATCATGAACATCCATCCACACCATAAAGTAGCCCAGACATATGACACAAGTCCGTTTTCAGCATGTCCTGTGCAAGACTCATGTTGTATGAAAACCAAAGCTACAGAAATACATCATTATTGAAAAAATAAATACTCTAGGGGAATAGCTATACATATTCTATGTTACGTGTACCTAACACGTCTGAAGTGTAAATCACTGACCTGGATTATTTGCAGGATTCTTACATTTATTACTGAGAAAGAGATCAGTGGTTTTCCTGGCAAGGTTAAGGATACAAATATAGGGTCCAGTAGGCGCACTTATTAGTGGCTGTGTTCAGTTACTGGCAGTGTGCAGAACTCAGCCACTTAACGCCCCGAGTGTGACCGTGTGACTACATCGTGTGCCTGTGGGAGTGCTGGTTAAGGGGTATGCCTGTACAACTGAAGGGTAAGAGGGTTGTCTGGATGCATGCAGGGTGAGAGATGTGCCTAAGTGAGTGCCGGATACAGCACAATAAAACAAGCATTGAAAAGGCAATAGGTTTCGTCTTTGATTACGTTAAAGCCAGTTGCTTTGCTAATGGTATTGTATAGCAAAGTAACTGGCTTTAACTTAATCAAAGGCGAGACCTATTGCATTTCCAATGCTTGTTTCAACGGCCACCGCTATGCTGTACATCTCCAAAGCAGCCATCCACTGATGAGGGGGGGTTGAAGGGGTCGGCGCAGGCCCGTGCTTCATGAGGACTGCGTGTAAAGAATGTGATCCATTAATCCGGGCACTTTGTGTATTTGATCCTTACACCCAGGGGTCTAGAAGCTGTGTGAGGTTGTTAGCCAAATCTCAGTCAGCTGCCACCTCCCCAGGCGCACATAAATCACGGTGCTTTAAGAGTCAAATACGGCTCCCTAGTAGCCTCCGTTTGGTTGGCACTGCTGAGCTCAGAGGGGGGAAAGGCAGTGTCTGGCTCACTGTGCTGACGTGAGACAGATCTTGGCCCAGCTCCACCGGCCTTGCCGAAGCACCGACATCCCTTGAAATGCCCACTTTCTCTGTATAGCCCACCACGCCTCTGCCACTAGTAACCGAGCCGGGCACACGAATATCAGCGCAGGTCTTGGTAGATGCGGATCGCTTTGTTTCACTCATCGTTTTGTTTGTGGAGCTTGTAGTTTTATTTTTATAAAACATCAGCTGAAATTAAACAAATATCATGGGTGGGCTGGCAATCACAGGCTTCAGGGGTGATGCAGGCCCTGTTAATATCATCCTTGAGCAGAGATACAGGCTCTAGCAATCACAGGCTTCAGGGGTGATGCAGACCCCGTTAATATCATCCTTGAGCAGGGATACAGGCCCTAGCGATGATAGGCTTCAGGGGTGATGCAGACCCCGTTAATATCATCCTTGAGCCAGGGGTGATGCAGACCCTGTCAATATCATCCTTGAGCAGGGATACAGGCCCTAGCGATGACAGGCTTCAGGAGTGATGCAGACCCTGTCAATATCATCCTTGAGCAGGGATACAGGCCCTAGCAATGACAGGCTTCAGGCGTGATGCCGACCCCGTTAATATCATCCTTGAGCAGGGATACAGGCTCTAAGCGATGACAGGCTTCAGGGGTGATGCAGACCCTGTTAATATCACCCTTGAGCAGGGATACAGGCCCTAGCAACGACAGGCTTCAGGGGTGATGCAGACCCTGTTAATATCATCCTTGTGGAGGGATACAGGCCCTAGCAATGTCAGGACTGAGGAGTGATGCAGAACCCGTGAATATCATCCGTGAGCAGGGATACAGGCTCTAGCGATGACAGGCTTCAGGGGTGATGCAGACCCCGTTAATATCATCCTTGAGCAGGGATACAGGCCCTAGCGATGACAGGCTTCAGGGGTGATGCAGACCCCGTTAATATCATCCTTGAGCAGGGATACAGGCTCTAGCAACGACAGGCTTCAGGGGTGATGCAGACCCTGTTAATATCATCCTTGAGCAGGGATACAGGCCCTAGCAACGACAGGCTTCAGGGGTGATGCAGACCCCGCTAATATCATCCTTGAGCAGGGATACAGGCCCTAGCAGTGTCAGGACTGAGGAGTGATGCAGCCCCTGTGAATCTCAGTCATGTGTAGGGACGCAGGCACTGACAATATCATCCTTGAGCAGGGATACATACCCTAGTAATGACAGACTTCAAGAGTGATGCAGACCCTGGGAATCTCAGGCATTCTGAGGGACACAGACCCTGGCAATATCATCCTTGAGCGGGGATACGGGCCCTAGCAATGACAGGCTTCAGGGGTGATGCAGACCACGGTAATCCCAGGCATTCTGAGGGACACAGACCCTCATAATGTGATTCTTAAGCAGGGATAGAGACCCTAGCAACAGGGGCGTAACACAGGACCCCACAGCCCCCGTGATGTGGGGGGGGGGCAACCTCCAGGGGGCCCCTTCAGCACCGCACTTCGGCTGGATTGCTCCAGATGGAGGCCGGAGGGGGCCCCTTCACGCACCCTGCAGAGTGGGCCCCCTCAAGTTTCGTTAGGCCACTGCCTAGCAATGGCAGGCTTCAGGCGTGACGCAGACCATGGTAATCTCAGGCTTTCTGAGGGACGCAGGCCCTGACAATATCATCATTGAGCAGGGATACGGACTCTAACAATGTCAGGAATGAGGAGTAATGCAGATGTTAGTAATCTCAGGCATGCTGAAGGACGCATGCCTTGGCAATTTCATCCTTGAGCAGGGATACAGACCCTAGCAATGGTTGGACTGAGGAGTGATGCAGACTCTGATAAAGTTAGGCTTGAGGTTTGAAACAGACACTGTGAAGTGTAGGATTAAGGAGAAACACAGACCATGGTTGTTCTAAGGTTGAGGAAGGATGCAGACTCTGGCGATGTCAGTACTGAGGATGGACATAGATCCTCGTAATGTCAGGCTTGGAGAGGTACGTAGATTATGGCAATGTCAGGCACAAGCAGGGAATTAGACCCTGGCAATGTCAAGCTTTAGATGGTTCACAGACCATTGCAATATCAGACTTAAGCAAAAATACAGAAAATAGACATGTTAGGCTTAAGGAGCAACACAATCTCTGGTAATGTCAGGTCTAAGGAGGCATGCAGACCCTCGTGGTGTCAGGTATGAGGTGGGACACGACCCTGGAAATGGAAAGATTAAGGAAGGATACAGGCTTGAGGAGGAGGCAGACGTTGGCAAGAAATACCAGATTGGTGGTGGAAACGGGTGCTGACAAAGGCAAGCTTGAGGAGGAATGCAGGCCCTGTTGATGTCAGGATAGAGGAGGGATAATGCAGACCCTGGTACAGACGCAGAATCGAGTAATGTCAAACTTAAGTAGGGCCTTCGGCTGTGGCTGTATAACGCTGAATGAGGTTCACAGACCTCTGCAATAGCAGGCTTAACAGCGTTCTTAGTCCCTGGCAAAAGTAGGCTTAATGAGGGAAGCAAGCCCTGGCAATATCAGATCTTAAAGTGGAGCACAGACCCTGGCAGCATTTGACTGAATCAGGCACACAGACAATAGCACTGTCATAATTAAGTAGGAAACATCCCCATGTCAACCTTGAGGAGCAATGCAATGCCGGATACTAGGAGGAATACATTCTGTGGCATTTTCAGGCTCAAAGAGGTATGTAGACTATGTGGATATTTGACTGACGAAGGCATGCAAATACGAGCAATGTCAGGTTAAAGGAAGGATCCACACACTGGCAATATCAGTCTTCAGGAGTGACAGAGGCCCTCGCAATGATGGGTGTAAGGAGGGATACATAGCCTGGTGATACCAGTCTTAAGGAGTGATGCAGATGCCTCCAGTATTAAGTTTAGGGAAATGGGCACTCTCAGGCAACTGAGTATAAGAGATCAGTAAATGTCAGGCATACGGAGCGGCATAAACTTACAGATTAAACCGATTGAAGATGTCACAGATGAATTGGGACCACTGGACAACTATGGTTAACAAAGACCAGGGCAATTTCTGACTTAAGAACGGGTGCAAACCCTGGCTTTGTCATGCTTAAGAAGTGATGCAAATATCAGCATACTAACAGGTAAACCCATGAAAGTATCATATTGAAGGAGAGCGTAGAACAATGTGATGACAGGCTTAAGGAGGTAAGCAGGCCTTTGGAAATACAAGGTATGAGAAGGAATATAGATCCTGACAATGTGAGGCTTGAAGAGGGAAACCCTGGTAGCTTCAGACTTAAGAAGGGATGCAGACACTGGCAGTGAAAGGCTTACTGAGGAAAGCAGACATTAGCATTATAAAGCTAAAGAAGTGGTTGCAGGTCTGACAATATCAGGGTTAAGGAAAGAGGAACTCTGCCTATGTGTGAGAGAGAGAGAGAGAAAGAGAGAGCAAGAAAGAACTTTGTGTGCATGCATGCGTGTTAGTGGGTGTATGTGTGTGCACATAGGATGCCAATCAGGTTGCTACAATAATGGCATTTTAAAATGAAATTCATTGATGCACAGGGTTGAAATAAATCTTTATACCGTATCTGCGAATTGACCGTGAATCCACAACATTATCACTTACTAATTCCAGTGAAATTTTATAAGGTCCTGAAAGGCATACTGTAAAATATAGATACATCTGCTATTGTGGTTCATATAGAGTTAGAACTTCAGTGAACCGTTGTCCTTACGATTAGCACAGGACTTAAACTGCTGATGCATGTAAGTAGAGCATTCTAGTAAAGCAATCGGCTCCAGAGGACGTCTGCTCTATAAAGGAACAGGGGAATACCTCTAGCTTCGGTTCCAGGCCATTAGAGCTCATGTGCCGTGGTCCCCTTTACTGTTATGATTCATAATGAACCACAATATAGGCTTGGGTAGTCACCTAACCTTTCACCTACATTTACCGTACCATTGTACTACATAACAGGTTTGTGCTGACCTTTCGAAAATGGTGGAACCCATCAAGTCAAGTAATTATTTGATATTTGTCTTTGCAATACCCTAAACATACAGGAATTCTAATCACATGGTCACATACGCCTGTTCCTCCATATACGACAAAACCATGAGAGTAAGACCAAACCTTTATTGATGGTCTCAAACACCTCTCGAACAGAGACCAAAGTCTTCAAAATGTGTCACCGCAAAGACCTCAGGAATTTGATAAGGAAGAAAAACTATAGATATTTTTTCCTAAAACCTTTGTGGTGATTGGAAACTTTAAGCTCGCCACTGTACTTTCGGTGGAAATGACAGTCTGTGTTCCAAATCACAAGGAACAAAGCATGAAAGTAATGAAAGTAATGAGCCTGGCTCTCATTTCCTACATCATTGTATTCTGTCACAAGTAGTCTTGGTTTAGTTTATTTGAATGCACTCGAGAATAAAACCTTAAAACAATAATTTACAGAGCAAAGCCTGGGAAAGGTGTGTGCTCCTGGCCGTTAGATCAGGAGGTCCAGGTCTTGAGGGTCCTGATCTGCTAGAGGTAAAGGCAAGCCCTTCTAGTAGTCATGATGCAGCTGGCACAAGACAGCGCCAAAGTACTGCCTGCCAGAAAAGCCCCTCTTAAAGAAAACACCCAGTGGGCAAAAAACCTCTGAGGATGGCAGAGGAAAGAAGGAGCAAACTATATTTTCCAGGAGCACATAAGAAATCCAGGGAACAGGAGAGCAACAAGGAGCAGGCAGAAACACACAAAAAACACCAGGTAGACGAATATCAAATAGGAGCCAGAACTAACTGGAAATAAGTTGGGAGTGACTAGGCTATGACAGGACTGCTTCAGTGTTGCGACGCAGAGACAAATAATTCTGAGTTCCTTTTATACTCCGACCCCAAGAAATGACATCAAAAGGATTGGCGCCATGATGAATTCGGAAGACCTAATGATAGTCTATGTGCGGCCGTAATCTTGGATTGGGAAGCTATATCCCATGAATCCTCACCAGAGGATTCTGGGAAAAACACTGACTCTGGCAATGGAAACTCCAGATGCAGGGTATACCGGCGGGCAGGCCGCCACCAGGTAAGTGTGAGAGAGGAACGCTGTGGCCCGCCAGTAGGGGCGGCTCCTCTGTTTGAGCAGAGGAGTGTTGCCCCACAGGCCTGAGCTGAAAATTAAAATGATAATAAAGGGCATTTATTAACATTTTATTTTTCAGCAATCACCTCTTCCTGAACTGAGTGACAGGATAGGGCGCAGCCAGTGCTGCCGTGGCGGGTGGCATTAGCAGGGAGTTGTGCGCTTTAAAATGTGCATCTCTTTAGTCGGCCGTCTTGGGCTATCTTAGACACCTACGTTAGAGAAAGAGCAGGCCCCCAATGCTCTTAGGAGCACTGAGAGAGTCTGCTCTAGCCAATCCTGGAGCTGCACTCATGCTGTGAGAACAGCACCAGGATTAGTTAGTGCAGCTTCCTTTTCCCGCTGGAAGGGAGATGACCGGTGGAGAAGGACTTTGCGTCGCGCCTTAAGGTAAGAGTTTTATTTTATCTTTTTTGCGTCCCTCTGCACCACCACCCTCAGTACATAGCAGCCATCACTGCCCGCCAGCATTCCCCGCACCACTTGTGACCTCAACGTGCAGTGTGCCCTGCCTGCAAGCTCCATGGAAACTGGCGTTGGGCGAGGCAGTGTTCTTCTCTTGGGACTAGGTCTAACCATAGCTATCCAGTGGCAGGAAAAAGCAGCAGCATCTGAGCCAGAGTCAAGACTAGACAGTGGCAAATGTAGGTGGGGCATCAGAGACCTGGTACGTGTTACATTTCTTAATACTACCTGAATTTTGAAAATCTACATAACAGTATGTCATTCTGCAGCTCAATGGTGTAAGCTGTCGGCCAGCTTCTACACAGATGTATTTACTCGGTCACTGTAAGAAACAGAAAATTACACATTCTGACACCACTTGCTCAGAAGAGTGCATTGAGGCAGCTCAGTGTGCCCACCAGAATATAACAGAGTGTTGCCATATGGTTCCATGCCACAGGTGATGCCTTCCGCCAGACTTTGCTTTTTAGCCAAAAACACTTTGTATATTAGGACCACTGTAATGGACACAAAGCCTGCACATTACCAATGTACCTCTAACACGATAGACCCACAATTGTCTTCAGCTTGACTCTTTTTTCTTACTCCACTGTGTCTTTATGATTAGGTCTCGCCTACAGGCAGCTTTTAGAAGTACGTTGTGAAACAACATATTGTGGACAATACCAAACCTTACATTGGGTTTTAGGACAGGCAGTTTCTATCTATACGTTCTCTTTCTTATCAGACTCCTTTGTTTACTTCTTATTCAATGGCTTTCATTTCTGAACTTGTGTTTGCCCTTCCCCTGGAGCAGTGTATTTAGCATTCTTTTGTTATGGTGACATATTTTTCCACTGCTCACATTCAGTGAACCACTTTTTTATTTCAGCACTTCATGAGAATGCATGTATGTTCTTGTCCTTTCCCACCTGTGATACTTTCCCCCTCGAAGAACCGCCCTCAACCATGCACTCTGTGTTGCTCAATACTCACCACCCCCACCTTGTCCATTGCTTCCCGCACAGTGACTTTTTTGTGCATTTGTTCAATTCCTTCCCTGACTTATGCTCCTCCGTTGCTCCAATGCTCACTGCCCACTGCCCCTCCATGTTCACTTATCCTCCAGAAGCTCCCTCTCCCTGCTCTCCACTGCTCCCCCACCCATCACATTATACTTCTTTCAAAAATATATATATTTTTCAATTTTCTGACGGTCTTGGCAGCTGTCATATGCCACCGAGCCCCTGCATTTTAAAACACAACTCTTTTATATGTTTAAATACAATTTTGGGCATCTTGGGATAGTAAATAAAAAACAAACAAAATGGCAGCTGCGTCATGCTATGTATGCATGTGTGTGCATATGACATAATGCTGTGCAATAAGGTCATGACTAATTGTATAAAGCACACGCCACTCAAGTCAATCAACAATTATGTATAACAAACAAAATCAGTAATAAGCATAAGAGATTTCTTTTCTTGTCTTCTATTGTTGTATTTTCTTTTCTTCAGGTGACCTTCCTTTAGACCAACACTTGTTTCGTAGTCTCTGGGAGGTATCCCTATGACTTAGCCAGGGCTTGTCTGTTGAAAGAATTTAGTAGTCAGACCTCCTGCCAAGAATAAACCAGCATGGGAAGTCAATAAGGCCGGTTCTTCTGAGTGTTTCTAAATCCAATATATAGAATGTCCACAGAATTAATTGGTGTGCAACAGGGGACGGTATTCCCTCCAATGGTGCAGTAAATAGAAGTCACTGTACTTCCAAATAAATAAAGTTGAGAGGTCAATAAGTCCGGTTCATCTAAGTGTGTCGTAATCCAATGTGAGTAATGGCCACAACATTAAATAGTGAACATCATGGGACGGTATTCCCTCCAATGGTGCAGGGCTTTTAAATGAATAATGTTGGCAGCTGTATATACTGCTCGAAATAACGAGGAAATCCCTAGTGCGTTCGCAAGTCTGCGACTGAAATAGCTCTTGTATATGTTTACATTAATTTTTGGGTATCTTGGGATAGTAAAGAAAACACAAACAAAATGGCAGCTGGGTCTTGCTATATACGCATGTGTGTGCATATGACATCATGCTGTGCTACCATAAGGTCATGACGAGTACATGCACAAGTGCTCGCATGCATCATCACACTCTTTTGGTTGTATTTTACCCCCCCAATACTGCTCAGCCTTGTCAAAAAACATTTCTTTTTGATGATGCTGCATAGCATCTGCAATAAGCATGAACAAAAGCAATAAGGGGCATATGTATCAAACCCTTTCCCGTTCGCAAACGGGCCGAATCTCAGAATCGGCCCGTTTGCGAACGGGAAAAGGCCTTTTGGGATGTATCATCCCAAAAGGACATCGCAAATTAGAGAATCGCAAAATTTGCGATTCTCTATTTTGCGATTGCATTTAAGGAATCGCAAATTGCGATGCCTTAAATGCAATGTATGAAGCCTAGAAAGATTGCAATTTGGCCGTAAGAAATCGCAAATTACCACCAACTTCAAGTTGGTGTTAATTTGCGATTTCATTGAAAAATGCACTTTTTGGCATTTTTCAAAGTGTCATGTGACGCACAGACATGCCCTTAGGGCATGTATGTGCGCCACATGTGCATACATACATATTTCAGGGGTGCAACAGGGTGTCCTTTTGACACCCTAGCACCCTTGAAATTGCATACTCATTTTGAGATTATCAAATTGCGAATCGCAAAATGAGAATGTCTTCCCATTCATTCCTATGGGCCTCCTAGCCCATAGGAATGAATGGGAAGGTTTTCCTTAATTGCGATTAGCAATTTGCTAATCGCAATTAAGGAATGCTAAGAAATCGCAAAACATTTGCCAATTTTTTATTACATCCCGTTTTGCAATTCTCAAATAGCGATTCCCTAAAAATCGCTATTTGAGAATTGCAAAAACGGAACTTGATACATATGCCCCTAAGTCACTAAAACGAGACCTATCTACTAAGCCAATGCTTGTTTCATTTACCTTTTATTTCTCACCTGTTTCTAGGTACTCTTTCTAAGGCGCTTAGGGCATTTTCTGTCTTAAAGTGAACTCTGATGTCAACCATGTGCACCTTCGTGTAGTCTGTCCATCAACTGTGATTTTAACAGCATCCCTTAACTAAAAAATACAGGATTTTGTTCTGTGTTTAATACCTTTGAGAATTATTGTTTTCACCTCGCTTAGAACTAATGAGACCTATACTGAAAGTGAAAGGTTGAGGAAGAGAAGCACGAACCTCTCTCTGTGAGCAGTGCCTTCTACTCCCAATCTAGATGCAAACTGTGAATCAGACCTACAGAGACGTCTCATAAATACAAGGCCAGCTACCCTAAAGAAATGCACGTAGGAGCCACCAGTGACACAATCTTGTTTGTCAATTCTGTGGCAACAGTAAGTTAACATATTTGAGGCAACTATTTTACCAAACCTACCCTGAATTACATAATAATAATAATGATAAACACTGTAAATGTGGCCACAGGCTGGTTTTCAATAATATCATTAGAAAATATTGTTTCAAAGCTAACATCCGAACAGCCCTCAAAAATGGTGGTGGGGGCATAAGTACTAAATACATTTTAAAAAACATGGAGACCACGGTATGGAGCAGCCAAGGTTGCAGCTGGACAGCATGTATGGTTTTGGGGTAAAGAGAAGGCAGAACTGGGCAGACTGGAAAGACTTAGGTGCTCTCCTCTGCTGTCAGTGTCCTTGCTTCGGTGGAAGGAGCTAGGTCTACGTCCACAGGCACTTTATAGAGTGAACAAACATGGACTTTCTCCAGGGCGATGTTTGTCAGTGTTCTATACAGACTAGAGGAAAGTGCACATGAACAATGGACAGAAGAGCAATTAGGGAGCTAAATATTAGCTGAAGGCGGAGTAGTAAAATGTTTCAATAAAAATGAACAGCGAAAGTATGATTTTTACATCCACAATGCCATGCGATCATTACTACACGCATAATGCCACCTTTTGGCACCGGAATTACATGTCCAATAGAACCCAATCGAGTGTTCAGTGTTAACACTACTATTTTGAAGTCTCTGGATACTTGCAGAGACAAAGCAAAGTTGACTTTCTACCTTGTCAGCACGTCGCAGGCTGGCTGCCAGACTATTGTCTTTTTAATACAATTTCCTAACAGTATTTTCTTATTTTAAACAAGGGCTTTACCTATTTTTTTAAATAGGGAACTTACCTGTCAGCCTCTCCTTGACTTTCCGTTCCTCCGCAGGTGTTTATCCCGTTTGAGCGGAGAGAGCCTAAGGTGAGGTGTTCCATTTCCTTTTCTTAGCTGGCCGACATTTTAGAAGTTAGCGGTCCAGCTTTTCTTGTGTACCTGTTTACTAGAGGATAAATTCAGATGAAAGACCAGGCGCGCAGCGGACGAGCTGCAGGCGTGCTGAAAGTGTGCCAAACGCAAGCCCATCTGCGCCTGGACGGTGCCAGGCGCCAGGACCCCAGCCCAATTGATAAGAAATACAAGCGAAGAGCTGCAGGCAATACGGAATGATGGTAATCTGATTGTTTGTTGGCCCCATAACTGATCCCACCCAACATAGATTCCTTTAAATGTCAAGCCTGCAACTTTGATCTTAAGAAAGAGTATAAGGATCAGCAGGGCCATACTATGCTCCCAGAGGCCCATGTAAGGACAACAGAGAGCCAAGTTTCGGGGAGGGTGTTTTTATGTATGTTACTTAACTCAAGCTCTCTTATCAAAAAGAAATATGAATTTGCAGATTCTATGACCCAACACAATCCAGACATTACCTTTCTCACAGAGACATGGGCAGATAGTTTTTCGGACCCTGATATATCAAAATCGCCATTCCAAGGGGCTATAATATTGAACGATTAGATAGAACAGACAAGAAAGGCGAGGGAGTTGCAATTGTGTTCCACAGCTCAATCAAGGCCAAATTTCAGCCCATATTCTATCTGGACTGTGAAGCACTTGGCTTTAGTCTGAAATTGAATAACAAACTTTTTATGGACTATTAATCTATCGACCACCAGGCCCGAGGGCCAATTTTATTGAAAAAATGTAAGACTTCATGGAATCCTGTGTAAATTACCCTAGTTTTACGTTAGTGGATGATTTTAATTTTCACCTGGAGCTTTTGAATAACTTGGATGTGGACCATTTAATTTCGACTTAAATCAGTTACTAAGAGAACCCACCCATCTTGCCAACCACACTCTAAATGGAATATTTACTAATAACCAGGAGCTAAAAGTAGAGAAGGTCCTGCCAGTAGCATGGTCAGACCATAAGGCCTTCGTTTTTTCAATTAAGGTCCCCCCAAACAAAGATACAATAATAACAAACCTAGAACCATAAAAAATCGGCCTTGCAAAAACCTTAATGTCGAGGAACTGAGGGACATCCTCTCCAATTCTTGGCCCATTCCAGCTAGCAATGTGAATAATGCTGCAATCAACTACACTCACTAGCTAAACTCAGCAACCCTTAGATTGGTGCCGGAAAAAATATTAAAAAGCTACAGGAAGAATCCATCAGCCTCCTGGTTGTCACAAGAATTAAAAGCTTTTCAAGTGAAATGCAGGCATCAAGAGAGCATGTTGAGGAATGAATTTTGTCCGCACGAAAAGGTCAAATATAAAGAATTACTTGCGCAGTACAAGGGTCTAATCAAAGCAGCAAAAACAAACAAAAAATCAGAAAAAATAAGCTCAGCAAAACACAGAACCAGGGAGCTTTTTAAATCAGTTAAATCTTTGTCAAAATGGAGCAACAGCAGTACCATCAGTCCTGACAAATCTTTCTGCAATAAGCTGGGAGACTTTTTTCAGTCCTAAGTCAATTCTATCTTTCACACTTTTTCACCCTCTCAAAACACGCTGTGCATAGGAGATGCTTCAATCCATGCTGAGAAGTTGGACTCGCAGCAAGCTCTTAGCCCTCTAGATATTCCACAATTTGAAAGATTCTCCTCCTTCACCAAAGAAAAAATAACCAGTTTTATCAATTATTTTAAAGCTGGGGCCCCGCAAGATCCGTTCCCCCCTCAGGTTCTCAATCTAGTAGCCAGCTTAGTCGCCGCTCCTCTCGTGGAATTATTGAATGAAATACTGACCACAGGGCAGTTGCCGAACATATGGAAAGAGGCGTCTATCCTTCCACTGGTGAACAAACCCTCTTTGGATCCAAAGATGGCAGAAAGCTATAGGCCTATAGCTCGCCTACCTTTCCCTGCCAAAATACTAGAAAAAGCAATGAATGAGGAAATGCTAGCATTTTTTAAATGCTAACTTGCTGCTCGATTCTTCACAGTATGGCTACAGAGGAAATCATTGCACTGAATTGGCTTTGGTAGCAGCCTCATAGCAATTAAAAATGGTAATTGACAAGCGTGGGAAAACTGCATTGATTTTATTGGATTTATCTACCGCTTTTGATACAGTTCCCCACTCCCTCCTCATAGAACGGCTCAATTGGCTAGGTTATGGAAATTCTGCACAGGCCCTGTTGAGTTCATTTCTAAGTAACAGACAACAGTGTGTGGATATGGGGGACGCAAGTTCTTCGCCTTTTTCCCTCTGCTGTGGTGTCCTCCAGGGGTCCTCCTTCCGCTCCACGCTTTTCAATATTTATGTCAGCCCCCTTCTCAACCTCATTCGTAGCTATGGTATAGCTGTATTTTCCTACGCCGATGACACACAGATAGTGGTGTCTAACATTTTGGAGGTGAAAAATAAGGCAAGGAACTTCAGCAGCTGCATGTCTCAAGTTGCAAGCTGGATGCAAGATAATTGTCTGAAATTGAACTCTGAAAAAACCGAGGATCTGCTTTTTGGAAAAGAGGTTATTTTCTGAAATGAGTCATGGTGGCCATCACTTTTAGGCACACTATCAGTTCTGGTTCAGAAAGCAAGAAATCTGGAAGTCATATTTGACACAAAATTATGTTTTTCAGAACAAATAAATGTGATCACTTCTTCAGGTTTTTTTGTGCTGAAGGTCTTTGAAAAAATCTTCCCGTTTATTCCCATTGATTTGCAAAAAACAGTGATGATGGCTCTCATCTTCTCGAAGCTGGATTACTGTAATGCCCATATAAGTGGCGATGAAACTGCAGTCTTTACAAAATGCAGCGGCAGGACTGCTGTTGAAAATTCCCAAGTTTGCACCCATATCCCAATCACTGCATGCGCTCCACTGGCTTCCAGTGAGAAAAGGGATTTTTTTTAAGGAAATGTGCCTGGCCCATAAGGCCTTTCACCGGACCGGTCCAAAGTATTTTAAGGAACGGTTCTCCTGGTACACTTCAAGTAGAAATCTCAGACCCAGCTCCTCACGAACTGTCCCAATCCCTAGAATAAACAAAGGAAGAGAATTTTCCCTTTGTGCAGGAAAACTAGGGAACTCGCTGCCTCCTACTCAACGCCGCCAGCCTACCCTGTTGCAATTTAGGAAGCAGTTGAAGACCTGTCTGTTTACCGAAGCCTTGAAATAAGCTGCTGTCAGAGTTAGTTGCGCTTTAGCTACCGGTCAGTTTTGTTGTCCTACCCCTAGTGCTAAGACACCTAAGGGTAATTGTGCACTTTATAAAACTATTTCATTCATTCAAAGTCAAATAATCTCACCCTCAGATATGGATTTGCTCATACACTATAATTAACAAATTTAGTTATATTCCATAACAAAGTGCTCTTGGAAGCTGCAAAGTGGTATGTTGTTACTAAACAACTGACACAAATACATTACTCATAACAAGCTTGATAAAGGGAGCAACGTTGAGTTTGGTAAAGTACACCCATTACTAAAGGACAGAAAAGTCAATTCAGTTTGTGATGTTCTCTGAAGTAATTTCCAATGTTTTTGATATTCAATAACACAAACAATCAGTGCTAGAGGTAGAGCTAGGGCTGTAGTTCTTTGAAGCAAATAAGAAAACATGCATACGAGTGCCTAATTCCCGAATTGAGGTGTGGCAGTCTGGAGGTGTTCTGCTGGCCTCTTTTTCCCCTCTGTAATTATTGTGCTGTGTGCTGCATCTACTTAGAACTGTCTGATACCGGTGGCACTCTACAGAGAGGTTCAGCAAACCCATGTCCGCACCAAGGTTGCTCCATGTCATGTTACATTTTAAGAAGCACAATCTACACCCGGAATATTGCTTCTTAGTGCTGAAATCAGTTAGTGGAATGGAAATCTTATTTAGTGAACAGCCATGTTCTGAGCTTTCTTCTCAACTCCGAGTTATTCTCCGTTGATATCAGGTCCTTCAAACTGGAACTGCTAACCCAAGGTCCAAAGAAATCTGGCTCCAAGAGAGAAAGTTCTCCCTTCGTGACCATGAATTTTAAAGAGGAGGCATAGAGTGGTCTCCTAATTGATGGAGTGGACATGCAATGAAACAGTAAACCAATGTTCAATTAAAATAGAGGGCACAAAATCTCTGTGTGGAATACAGTGTCCAGAAGTAAGCACAAACCAAAACCGACGAAATGTGGTCACACCCTTGGCTCCTCGGTTTGGATCCCCAGATCAATCTTACAGTTAAGTTCTCAACGCCAAGTTTCAATAGGTACGTTTATATTGTATACAACACTCCCATATTATGGTCTGGATGATAAAATGGCATATGCTATTTTAAGCTGAATTCGAATTGGGAACAGCAGCAGGTCCAATTCAAAGGGCTTAACTGGAATGCAACTGGCTCTGATGACTCCCTTTACCAGTTTATTGAAAGTCAGACATTTAACTAACAGAAATCATAGAATGCAGACTTCTGTTTTTAAAAATGGGAAAACATTCAGAAAATAGAACCAGACAAGCTGTTGTCTACAGGCAGTCCCTGTTGTCCAGAATTGGTCCCATGGTATTAAAAGTAAAATGTATTGTCTAGCTTAAATTCATACACCAGATAATGCTCTTTATGCAAGATCTTTGCAACCGATAAAAAATCCTGGTAACATCCAACATAGGTGGAGAGTGGAAATGCTCAAAATTACTAGAAAAGCCAATGATAAGACAAGGGAGAAAGACGACAGGGGCAAAGTGTACAGATGAAAAGAATAGTGGACAGAGATGACCACTGGGGGAATACTGCATGAGATTGCAGACGCATGACAAAATTACGAGGGTTTCAACTGAAATCTACCAATAAATATATCCCATCCATTATAGAGCGGATGGATCACTTAAAGACTGGCATGCACAGGCTATGGTATCTAGCAGAAACAACAATTGCAAATCCAGCACGGAAGAAATGGAGAGAATAGCAACACTGGCAAGAGGAATGTCCTGAGTAGAGAAGGAACCAGGACTTAAACAAGCTATGCACGTCTGGATTGGTAACTAGTGTGCAATGCTTTGGGGTCACATCCTGCTGATAACACAAATTGCACCCTTTAGCTCTTCTCTATTAATGTTAGATGAAATATAGCAATGAAAGGCGTGGTACAAACTCATCTACGGATAAGAGACCAAAGCTCTTTCTGCACAAGATTTTAATGGAACTGACAAGAACATTGTCCATGGCTCATCTGGATATTGCAACAGGATACCAAGGGTCCAAATGTACGCTGCCAGAATGTGGCAAATCCTGCAGAGAAAATATCACATAAAAGATGTACCGAAAATAGAGGATGTGGCCTAAAGCCTAGGGCGGTCAGCCTCAAATCTGGGGAACTGGGTTTGAGTCTTAGCAAGGACGTGCAACATCCTGTAATTCTGGGCAAATCACTTAATCTCCCTGTGCCTAACAAAAATTAATGTGTCCTCATGTAACGCAACTGGTGCTCGTGTAAAGCGCCCTGATACCTTCGGGTCAAGTTTGCGCTATATAAAACGCCGTAAAAATATAAAACAATATAAAAAATAAAATACAAAAAACTCTTAGTCGATGCAAGGATCAAATTAAATGACTTTAGAATCCTATGCTATAAAATGCCATAAAACAAAAGACTTTATTTAGAGTTTGATGGATTTCCCATCTGCCATTTTAAATGTGCCATAAGCTACAATACACTTGCAATAGGATGGACGGGACATCTGCCCCTTTTGTGATCGAGTATTACATCCGCCGAACTGTAAATAAGAAATATGAGTGACACAGTAATATAGAAACAAATGGTCCCTGAAGGAGTAAGTGCGACCTTAACTTCCCCGGAAACCTAGCACTAGCGCGCTTCTTACTTACTTCACTGTCACTGCACCATTGCGTCGTGTGGTAACACCTCTTTAATTCTGAATGTATATATTAAGAAATGATTTCGTCTTCATAAGATTTCGAACGTTGAGTAATCAAATAAAATATATTCCTTCTAATAAAACCAATCTAGTGGAGGTTGAGGTCACACTTCCCCTTTCAGGGACCATTGAACTCTAAATAAGGCCCTAAGTTAAAATCAATCTCTGTCTGCTGAAAGAAAAAGTAGAAACAAACTATGACCTAAAGTGATGGAAAGGCGACGTGCAGGGCACATCATGCTTTAACCTGATCGAAACGAGTTGTCCTGTCAGTTGCCGAACGGACCATCTGTCTTACAAAGCCCACAACCAGCTTGATTTTTTGGGCACACTTTCATTGAGAGAAATCATAGAATTTGAGTGGCTTGATGGTTACAAGCTTACCTAGAAAATGGCAACAACATTTCTCCTTCCGTGGTCTGCTCCCGTTTGCCAGCTGTGAAATGCATTCCCCAAATCCAGTAAGCATTCACATTACAAGGCGGCTCGTGTTCTCGTTCTTGTCAGTGGATGTTACACGGCTGATGTGTTCAAAGGGTAATTTAACACGGGTTAACAGGCCTATTATGGATGTTTTATTGCTACAGTCAGTTTACATGAAAGGAGGCTAATTGTGCAGACACCACGACAGGCACAGGCAGATTGATACCCCAAAGCATTTCCACTAATGGCGAACAATAGGGCACTTAACTTCATCGGATGTAACGAAGCAATGTACACATTCCAAACATATACATGGTGTGGATTAGCCGGACCGTTTTTAGTAAGCTGAAAGAGGGCTCTCATATATCAGCACCCAATGCCTGAAAGCTTAACAAGCAGGATATAAAAAAATATATAAGTAAGGAGAACATGCAACCTCATGTAGAAACAACTGCAATGAAAAGATCCAAAGCATGCAGTCCCTCTCAGATGTGCTTCACCTTAAAGTAAGGCGCACTAAAACCTCCCTAGGTAAAGTGCAAAATATATACACAAATGTCCAAACGGTAGCAGATAAACTAAGCAATTCTCCAGAAACCATTTAAGATCTCCTTAGAAAATGCGCCCAACTGGTGACCAATATATTCATGCACGATAGCTTCCCCTCATCTCTCTCCACTAGCTACCTCTTAAAATGTAGCCATTGTAACATAAAAAAACACATTCCAAGACTGACAACCTCTCATCTCCGCAGTGCACATCGTTCAAAACAAGTCCAGACTAACCCTGGAAATTGTTATGAAGAATAAGGTCTTCTATTGTGCAGCCCCAAAGACCTGGAACTGTCTTCCAGAACCCACCTGCTCAAGGCCCACTTAGCCTCTCTTCTCTGACACTGCATCACATACTCTCTGAAGTTATTCTATTGTTATTCTTACACTCCTGCCTACTGTATTCTTTACTTGTCAATGATTGTTGCTAGTTTACAGCACATCTCTCCACTGACCTTACAGTAGGTTTGCTCGTTTGAAAATACTCATTCAACTAAATATAAATAAAGTATTTCTATGTAGTTGCTTATGCAGATAGTTTATACAGTGGTGGCCGTCTGTTCGGGGGTGGAGGTCGGCAGCGGGGGATGTAGGGTGAGAATTTTTTTTTTTTTAAACTTAACTGTGTTTTCCACGTCCTCCTTGCCGCTTCTCAATCAATCAATCAAGGAATTTGTAAAGCGCACTACTTACCCGTGAGGGTCTCAAGGCGCTGAAGGGAGGGGGGAACCGCTACTGCTCGAAGAGCCAGGTCTTGAGATGTCTTCTGAAGGTGAGCAGGTCCTGGGTCTGCCGTAGGTGGGTGGGGAGGGTGTTCCAGGTCTTGGCGGCAAGGTAGGAGAATGATCTGCCGCCGGTGGTCTTTCGTTGGATGCGGGGGACGGCCGCGAGGGCGAGGTTTGCTGAGCGGAGCTGGCGGGTGGGGGTGTAGAAGTTGAGTGTTGTTCAGGTAGGCTGGTCCGGTGTTGTGGAGTGCTTTGTGTGCGTGGGTGAGGAGTTTGAAGGTGATCCTCTTGTCAACGGGGAGCCAGTGCAGGTCTTTCAGGTGGGGGGTGATGTGGCTGCGTCGGGCTACGTCGAGGATCAGCTGTGCGGAGGCGCTTTGGATGCGTTGTAGTCGATGCAGGTGTTTGGCTGGGATTCCTGCATAGAGTGCGTTGCCGTAGTCCAGCCTGCTGCTGACGAGGGCCTGTGTAACAGTTCTCCTTGTTTCGGACGGGATCCACTTGTAGATCCTGCGGAGCATGCGGAGGGTGTTGTAGCAGGAGGAAGAGACGGCGTTGATCTGCTTCGACATGGAGAGGGAGGAGTCGAGGACGAATCCGAGGTTGCGTGCGTGGTCGGTAGGTGTGTGTGCCGTTCCCAGCGTTGTAGGCCACCACGAGTTGTCCCAGGCCGAGGGGGTGGATCCGAGGATGAGGACCTCCGTCTTGTCCGAGTTCAGTTTCAGACGGCTGCTCTGCATCGATTCGGCGAGGGCCTTCATTCCCTCGTGGAGGTTCGTTTTGGCGGTGTGTGGGTCCTTGGTGAGGGAGAGGATGAGCTGGGTGTCGTCGGCGTAGGAGATGATGTTGAGGTTGTGCTGATGGGCTACTTGTGCGAGGGGGGCCATGTAGATGTTGAACAGCGTCGGGCTGAGTGATGATCCCTGGGGTACGCCGCAGATGATGTCGGTGGCTTCGGATAGGAAGGGTGGGAGTCGGACTCTCTGGGTTCTGCCGGAGAGGAAGGATGTGGTCCAGCTGAGGGCTTTCTCATGGATCTCGGCTTCTTGAAGGCGTGTTTTTAGGGTGCGATGGCAGACCGCGTCGAAGGCGGACGAAAGATCCAGGAGGATGAGGGCTGAAGTTTCGCCGTTGTCGAGTTGTCGCCTGATGTCATCTGTGGCGGCGATGAGGGCTGTTTCAGTGCTGTGGTTTCGTCTGAACTCGGACTGGGACGGGTCCAGGATGTTGTTGTCTTCGAGGTGGCGGGTTAGTTGCGCGTTGACGATTTTCTCGATGACCTTCGTCGGGAACGGGAGGAGGGAGATGGGTCGGAAGTTCTTGAGGTCCTTGGGGTCCGCCTTGGGCTTCTTGAGGAGGGCGTTGATTTTGGCGTGCTTCCAGCTATCCGGGAATGTGGCTGTCTCGAAAGAGGCGTTGATCACCTTCCGAAGTTGGGGTGCGATGGTTGCGTCGGCTTTGTTGAACATGTGGTGAGGGCAAGGGTCTGACGGTGATCCAGAGTGGATGGAGTTCATGACCTTGCGTGTTTCTTCGTCGTTGACGTTGGTCCAGGAGGTCAGGTGGTTGGTCCAGGTGGTGTTCGTGGGGGAGGAGTCTGGCGCGGTCGGGTTGATCGGGATGTTGAAGCTGTTGTGGATGTCTGCTATCTTCTGGTGGAAGAAGGTTGCCAGAGCGTTGCACAGTTCTTGTGAAGGCGGGACGTCGTTGGCGTTGGCGTTGGGGTTGGAGAGCTCCTTCACGATGCTGAAGAGCTCTTTGCTGTCGTGTGTGTTGTTGTCCAGTCTGTTTTCGAAGGAGGATCTTTTGGCCATTCTGATGAGGTGGTGGTGTCTACGAGTGGCGTCCTTGTGGGCTGCGTGGCTGTCAGGTGTGCGATCGTGGACCCATCTCTTCTCCAGTTTCTGGCAGGCGTGTTTGGAGGTCTGTAGCTCGTCGGTGAATCAGGTGGCTTTCTTGCTCGCGTGGTTGATGGGGGGTTTCCTGAGTGGTGCGAGGGTGTTGGCGCAGTCTTCAATCCACTGTCTGAGGTTGCGGGCTGCTGTGTCTGGGTTGGTGGAGGCCGCAGGTGGGTTCTGGGCGAGGGTGGAGGTCAGTTGGTCTTTGGTGACATTGCTCCAGCAGCGACGTGGGAGTTGTTGGGTGCGGTGGTGCGTGGTTGGCTTCTTGAATGTGAAGTGGATGCAGCGGTGGTCGGTCCAATGGAGTTCGGTGGTGTGGTCGAAGGTGACGTGGGTGCCTGTGGAGAAAATGGGGTCCAGCGTGTGGCTGGCAGCGTGGGTGGGTGTGGTTACGAGCTGTCTGAGGCCGAGGTTCGCCAGGTTGTCGATCAGGGTGGTAGAGTTGGCATCGTTGTTGTTCTCGAGGTGGAAGTTCAGGTCCCCGAGGAGGATGTAGTCCATGGAGGCGAGTGCGTGGGTGCTGGCGAGGTCGGCGATGGAGTCGCTGAACAGCACCCTGGGTCCCGGGGATCTGTAGATGAGCGTTCCTCTGAGGGTGGTGTTTGGGTCGGTGTGGATTTGGAAGTGCAGGTGTTCGGCGGTCTTGAGGGTGTCCTCTGCATGGGTGGAGACCTTGAGGGTGGACTTGTGGACGATGGCTATTCCTCCTCCGATTCCGTTGGTGCGGTCTCTGCGGGTGATCTTGTAGCCATCAGGGATGGCTATTGCGATGTTGGGCGCCGAGGAGTCGTTCCACCAGGTCTCGGTCAGGAAGACCACGTCGGGGGCGGCGGTGTCGAGCAGGTCCCAGAGCTCGACGGCGTGTCTGCGTGCGGAGCGGCGTTTGAGGAGTATGTAGCGGAGGTGGTTGGGTCTGGTCTTTGGAGGTTTGCTGGCTCTGTCGCAGGTGAAGCTGCAGCTGCGGCAGGAGAAAGGTCCGTGGGTGCCCTTCGGGGTGGCCTGGAAGCAGCTGTGGTTTAGGCCGGTATTGAGTGCGTGGAGGGCGGCGGCGTCATAGCGGTGTCTGGTGTAGTGGCGTTCGTGGGGTCCAGGGGATCTGGCGCTGGGTGTGGGCCAGGCGCGGACGGCCGCAGCCAGGCGCGCCAGCGGCACGGCCGCACAGCGGCCTGCATTATGAGGGGGGGGACGAGGGAGGGAGGAGCAGCTGGGAGGGGGCAGCAGGATGAATCGGGACACAGGGGGCGGGGCCGCAGGGGAGGCAGCGGCGGGAAACACAGGGCGGCGGGAGGGGGTGTGGAAGAACAAGCGGACGGGGCACAGAGGGGAGCAACAAACAGGCTAACAGAGCAAAGGGGGCGCAAGGGGCAACAGAGGGGGTACAGTTAGCAACAGTAACAACAAAAAGGAATAAAAACGAGAACAAGTGGAAAAACGAAAAAAACGCACGGAGCACAATCAGACACACAGTCAGGGGCAGACAAGGATACTTACAAGCCCACCACTGGGCCACCAGGGATGAGGCGCAGGTGGGAGCCTGCGGGTGGAGGAGGGCCTCGAACTCACGGCAGTAGCGGGGCAATGGACGCGACACTAGCAGGGTGAGCTAGCGCAGTGGGGGAGCGGCCTGACCTGAAATCAGGGTCTATGGTCTAGGGTCACACCTCTCCTTCTCCCGCCAGCAGGAACAGGAAGCAGCCTGAAAGCACCCAGGCTCCCATGGGCAAATCACAATGCTGCAATGCAGCGTTGTGATTTGTCTGAGCGCCGAGGCTGGGCATGTTCTCCACCCAGGCTGTAGTGCCACCTGGTTGGAGTAGAGGGAAAGTGCGCGTGACTGTTTTAGGTGGCTCGAGAGGGCCGGCCGAACAGTCATGTGCATTTAGGAGTGGGGGCAAACCACTCCTTGGCTGCTCTGTCAGCGCCGCCCCACCCTTCCCCACCTCGCCTCACTAAGATTAGCTGTCGTTCTCGAAAAAAGGAGAAAAAAATGATAACTGGGTAATTATAATTTTATTTTTTTCTTAAACTGCTGAAAAAAACAGTGAGGCGACTCTCCTCGGCCTTAGCAGAGGAGCTGCCACTGAGTGTACAGTGCACTGGTGTCTCAATTGGCTCAGGTCTGGCTAACCAATGTCTGAATGAAAAAATAAAGAAACGCTTAAAATGAAACTGAAGTTCAAAATGTTGACTAGAGGACTGAGAAGACCACAATAGCATCCACGAGCAACACATAGATGCCTCCACAATGTAAGATGCATTACTAAATGTATTCTTCAAACGAGCTCCATAATCTTGGCAGTTTACACTTAGATAGCTTTAGCTCCTTGTGCAATTATGTCTTTCCCTATTAGGGCCCACCACCTGCCTAAAATGTTAATTCCAGTGCGCTTATGTAGATTTACCAGGACGTCACCAAAAATGTCCCAGACCCTTCTAGTAACAACACTTTGTCAAACATACTATGTCCCTACTCTGCTCTATCACCCACTTACACCTCCTCTTGTATCTCTGGCTTTCTCTGTAACATCAGATCCCTTCCCAAACATGCAACCGAAATTTGGGATCTACTAGCGTCACCTGACATTTGTTTTTTTACCGAAACTTAGCTGAACTCTATTACGTCTCCAGCCATTTAGCTGGCTCTTACTGATAACTGACCGGATGTTGAGATTAGATAGAGAAAACAGATCCGGTGAAGGTTTAGCCATAGTTTTTTAAATCATCATTAAAGTTTCACTTATTGATACATTGATAGCAGATTGAGCAGAAATCTTTATATTTAGAGTGGAAATTTCTCCTAACAACTGCTGGAGGGGAGCTCTTATTTAGTCCCCTCGGTTCAAAAAAAGATTTCAATCAGCGTCTCACAGAATTCATTGCCCTCCATCTTCTTGCGTCCCAATATTTTCTTCTATTGGGCGACTTCAACTTCCATGGAAAAGACTTCTCTAACACTGAGCCAGTTCAACTTACCTCTGATTTAACCTCGTTAGTCCTCCAACAAAGAGTGACCGGCAGCGGCGGCCGGCATGGATCGGGTGGGTGGAAGGGGCAGTGAGGGGACACGCGGTGGTAAGCCGGTGTAAAAAAAAAAAAGAAAACACTCACCTACTCGCAGCTACCTCTTACGTCTCTCCTCCGTAGTCCTTTGCTCTGGCCAGAACAGGAAGCACACCCAGGCTCCCCATAGCCAATCACAGCGCTGCAATGCAGTGTTGTGATTGATCTGAGCACCGTTGTTTGGCGCTCAGACACTGACTGGGAGCCTATGCATGTTCTCCATGCAGGCTGTAAAGCAGCCTGTGAGGAGAACATGCAAAGTGCGCATGATTGTTTGGACGGCCCGAGAGGGCCGGCCAAACATTCATGCGCACTTAAACAGTGTGCTAACCACTCCCCCTGCTCCTGTAGTCAGAACAGCACCGCCCCGCCCTGCAAAGCTGCTGCAGCAGGACAAAAAAAATTATAATAACACAAGTTATTATCATTTTATTTTTCCTTCATTTCACTGCTACAAAGCAGTGAGGCGACGCTCCTCAGCCTTAGCAGAGGAGCAGTCACTGGTGACTGTCCCCACTCATCTAGCTGGCCATACTCTAGACCTGATTTTTAACAACTCTCCCACTTTGTTATGTGAGGACCCCCAACCCCTTACCTGGACAGATCACTCTTTAATACAGTTTCAAATTCCTAGATCTAATGAACCAGTACAAAAACTAAAGCAGCTGCTGAAAAGTACTAGACACTGGTAAAAAATCCCTCCAAATGCATTTTCCTCGAACTCACAAACTCTGACATAAATAATGCTTTATCTGACTATCACCCATCTGTAAATGTGGCTTTCAACAAGATCGCCCCTTTAAAATTTTGCTCCAAGCCCAACCATGGAACCCATGCTCCCTGGTACTCTTTAGAACTGCGCAATGAAATAACCTTGTGTATAAAACTTGAAAGGAGATGGCACCGCTTCAATACTCTTGCTGATAGAGAAGCATATAAACAACCAATAACGAAGTATCATTGAAATACAAAAAAAAGCCTACAAAACATATACCTTTCACCAAATTCATAAGGCAGGAAACTCCTCCAAGATGCTTTTAAACTTCTTAATTCCTCTCTTAACCCACGAGCCTGCTCCTCTGATATGGCGCCATCACAATCCCTCTGAGATTCTTTTGCGGATCATTTTGAAAGCAAAATTAATTAAACTTATCAGAATTTCCCTAATATTATTGACCAAAACAGTGAGGAGCTTAAGACCTGTTCCCTGTGCTCTACCAATTGTCCCACCTTAAGCGAATTTAAACCATTGTGGCCATAGTCTATCCAGAAAACATTAGCTATGGTTAACCTCTTCTGTGCCCATGACGAGATAGTCTCGTCATGGAGCACGGTCGCGCTGTGCCCATGACGAGACTATCTCGTCATGAAACCCGCCCACTAAGGAAACGCCCGGCACAGGAGGGGGAAAGGGCGTGACACCGAAGGGGTTAAATCAGGTTCCACTTTGATATCAGTCCAGTTTACATGACCTTTAACTCTTTTTTGCTGTGTTGCGCTGAGATACCCCTCCCGGGGTGATTCAGGCGCATTATACATTGAATTAACATAACATAACATAAATGCAACATTCGCTGGTGTGTGCCTAATATTTGATTCTACTCAAAGGTCCAACATGACAGCTGTAGAACAAAGAGGCAGAAGTGCTACAACACAGATGAAATAGCAAAGAGAGTAATTATGCATGATGTACTGTAGCAATCTCAGTGATTGCAAGAATGATTACTGTGCCAGACATATACTTGGCAGTCTGTTAGAAATTTTACATTAGCCTCATATGTGGGTTGGACACATTTCGGTCACCCCTCTGACCCACTGTTATGAATAACCTTTGAGGCAGGCATGCTTAGGAGAGGTAATATAAGCTATCTCTAAAGGCCCACAGGATTGGGGCAGTTACTATATGTTAAGGTCAGCTCAATGTTTGGCAAATTACTGCAGGAAAATCCCTAAGAGCCTCACTCGGGCAGTACTTCCTACTACTCAGGTGCATAAGGCGATGTTTTGTCCTCGCAAACATATTATATGACAAACAGACAAATTAAAATGTTTATGGCAAACTATTTTTTTGTGATGGTGGGAAGTTAACAGAATGCCTATTGAAAGAGACATGGGAAAGAGTTCTGATTTTGTTTTAGTCATTGGTACAGGTTTTGGAACTTTTTCTATTTTTCACAGATTTTTGGATTCGTCGGATGTTTCTGACTGATAAATACGTATGCTTGCTTTAAAGTTTGTCCTTCGCCACAGAAAACTGATTCCTTTGAGGTTGCCGAGTCTAATACATGCAGAACAGCCCGTTTCCCTGCCCCCAGAGACCAGGACAAAGGTGCGGTCCAGATCTCTCTTCATGTTCCCTTCAGGTTAACATTATCTCCAACATGGGATGAAGCGCTTTTGACTAAGTGTAATCCATCATCTCTGTACATCAAAACACAACTGTGGTGTGAATCATGGCGCAAACACAGTCCAATAAGTTTTGGTGAGATAAGCAAAGGTTAATGTTAGACAGCGGTGAGGAAATGATAAATTATATACAATTATACTAACATGGTTGAGGAAGCACAATATCTGGAGGGGGTCTACTCAGTTCTCACCCGAAGAGCCGCAGTAGTTCTTGAGGTAGATGAAGACCCTTCCTATCAGTGCCTTTCTCTGTACAGGATAGGCTATGAGGGGAATCTAACTCTTGTTAGTGATTTTGAGTTTTAATCAGGAGTTGAGACCATTATGTTCTCAGAAACAAAGTACAGAGGAAAACAGTATTTTCTCCCGTTATGGTGTTTCTTTTCATTGGGGATGCTCGCGATTCCCGCCAGTATGCCCTCACTAAACTCAGACAATTATGAGATTTGGTCACAGAATGAGGAATAAACTCACAGATCTAGGACTACCAAGATCATTTGTGTTGGTTTTCCAAAGTCCATGGACAACTCCACTAGAACTGGAAAGGGCAGATTAGGGATTTCGGTGGTGGGAGTCAAGATAGCAAATACCAGGGTAGGGTCAGTCTGAGGGAAGCATTGTCCCCATGGTGTGCTTTGGGCGGCAGCAGGGCACACTCATCCGCTGGTCCCTACCTGTTTTTCCAAGTCCTGATCGTGGGATGAAGGTGGTGGAGCAATCAGCCTCAAGCTCTTCCAGTGGTGCAGGGCTTCCTCCTTTTGCCAAGGGCGGACCCACACCCCACATCGCAGCTGCGGGGAGGGGGCAATGTGAGGCCGGGTGGCATAATGTGTGCCTGCAGATAGTGAAGAATCTGGTCTTCTCGGGGGAAACATTGTATGCTCACCCATGTGCAGGTGCTGGGGCAGGTGGGACCCCTGTCTGCTCCAGACCACATCCTCTGGCTGGGGCTCTGGATGTATTATGGTGCATACTCACAGTCAGCCTTGTTGATGGGGTTGAGGGCAGGAGGTACTTGGTATTGGGGGGTCGAGGCCAGGGCTTGATTGGAAAATTAATGTATACCCCTCCTGTATTGTTGAAGCAGTCAGACAGGGGCCAGGCTGGGCTCCAGCAACAGCCCTTGGCTTTATCCTTACAGATGTTTGACCTGGTACACAATCACACACCCAGTTCTTGCAGTCCTGGTCATTCTGGACCCAGAAACACGGGGTTACTCAGAATTGCCTGCAGCAGTATCCCCCACAAAAGGCTAATGCTTCTGACAACACTTAATGAAGGCCTTAAAAGTCTATTTAAAGAACACAAACATTAGATCTGCTGCTTGATTTTAACTGTTTAAGATATGCATTTACATTGTACACAATCTAGTAGCATTGTGCAATAGCCATAAAATGAAATTCAAAGGAGGTCACCTAAATGTATTTTATGTTTAGGTTCCTAAAATATCCACTGGTGTTAAGTGGCTCTTCCAATAGACTGAATGGTAACTTATCTGACGTATTTGGAACATGATGATCCTTCCTATTGAATAACATTATATTGTTTTGGCACCAGACTAAAGGGAGGTTTTGTGATTTGACCCCTTATTTGAAGAGTGCATTCAAAATTGTTCCCACTTTACGTTCCAAATCGAAACGTGGGATAGTGCCGCATGGTTATATCATGTTCCCACAAAATGACGGGCCTTTATGAGGAATTTAGAAAATACCTTGTATATCCCTGTGGATGGGGGGGGGGTCGTGCCTAACCCCTAGTCTTGGGAATCATTTCTTGGTTTCAAGCATTTATTTGACAAATGTACAGTCCTGTGGTGACCCCCTGGAAGGATTAAGACATGAGGGAGGCATGAACGTCTAAATGATACCTTAGTGCTTAATTTGCCTACGAAGATTGAGCTATGGGGCCCCATGTTGTGCTTGTGTCCCAACCACAAGAGCATATAAAAATGTAGTCTGTGGATCCTGAGAAATCCTTTCATGATGTCCAGCAGGTCCATGGGGATTTAAGACTGGGACAGCAGTGGTCCCTGGCTGGGAATCCCCTCACTTCTAAGGATCATGCATTGACACAATCTCCTGAAAGGATTTGATTAGGAGGAAAAAGGTAAAGTAACGGGGGCAAGGTAGGGAGGGGATAGGGTGGAATTTCCATTAAGAGCCCTCCTATGTGTGAGAGTTACTGTAAGGAAGAGATATTGACTACAGCCAGAAGGTGTGCTGGTGATGTCATTGTTTACATGTGAACTTTAACATCACTAGGTTAGATAAAAGCGTGCATCCAATGGTTCTCAAGTAGTGGTTGAATCGGAGATCCAAGGGTCACTCGTACTTCAGCCAGTAGAGGAGCACCGGAATCCCACTTCAGTGTAGAACTTCATTTCAACCTGCAAGTGCACCAAGAGTATATTTAACCTAACTACATGGCTAGATAGCTTTTACATAATTACACTATACAAATGTATTTCCACAACAAATTTGGGAAGAACTTCCAAGTTCCACTAAAAATATGCAAATTATGTCTGCCTTCTTTGGCCAACAGGGAAGGCCAAATATTCTTTAACTAAGGGAAAATAGAGAAATATCTGAGCACAAAAGGCTGTTTGAGCACAAAAGCGGCACTGGCAAGGTTCAAAACAGGCTGAATGAATCCCTTCTAGATTAGCACTCTCCTTTAAATAATGTGATTTTGGGGAAATGACTTCATGTCCGTGGCCCTCAGTTCATGCTGATTTGACGTAACTCAATAAAATCAATTACAGAGAAAACAATGTGCCGCATATCTAATGATTAGTGAACACAAATACTGTCACTGAATGTGCTATTTCACTGGGAGAAAGTTTTCCTCTTTATAAATACAGACCCTAGCACATGGTACATTAGTGCAACTGTTCAATGAAAATGAATACAGCTCATCGAATGTTTCTGTTAGTAACAAGGGTGCTAGAAATGGAGGTGGGAAATCCAGAGGGATTCCATACCCTCCCTAACGACCCCAGACCTCCTTTTGAAAGCGCTGTACTTCAAGAAGCGAAGACTTCATGGCTCAGAAGCTTTTTAGAACACTACAGCCTACTATTTATATGAATGATCCCATTGTTTTTATGGGATAGTAATCACTGAATCTGTAAAGAGTGTAAATCCGGCTCCCTGAGAAGGAAGTGTGATACCAAGAATCCTCTTAAAGTGGAGCAGTATGTTGAAATGTTTCCCTTTCAACAACTATTAACCAGCAGCACTGCTCTGGCATGTTTGGTGAAGCCTGACCATTGGTTCAAGGCCAGCACTCTCCCCAGCAGCCTCGCCTGTCTGCCGATCTCCTGCCCCAGCTTGTAACCTCCGCTCAGAGTTCGAGCCAGCAGCCCGTCCCGGCGCTGCCGCTCCACCCTGCAGTTCGCCCGCTGTTGTCAGAGGCCGTCCCTGTGTGACAGTATTCGTGACCTGTAATTTGTATTTTCCGGTTTCCTTAGTTACTGCCATTTTTATTTTCTGCTCTGTTTCTTGCCTTCCTGTTGCGCCGTCTTGCCTGCCGCTGCTCCCCGTGCGGCCCTGCCCCCGATCCGGCCTGCTCCCACCCCCTACCACTGCTCCCGCCCCCCTCCCTTTTGTATGGCGACCGCTGGCGCGCCTAAGGCATGCCCGTCTGCGCCCATCCGCGCCTGGACCACGCCCAGCGCCAGACCCCCTGACCCCCACGACCACCACAACACCCGACACCGCTACGACGCCCATACCCTTCACGCACTCAACGCCGGCCGAATTTCCAACTGCTTCCAGGGCACCCCGAAGCTCACCCACGGACCCTTCACCTACCGAAACTGCAACTACACCAGCCAGCGCAATCCTGCACGTCTTGCCCATCCCACCGCTGTAGACCACAACGACCTCAGCTGCATACTACTCAACACCCGCTCAGTCCACAAGCACGCCGTCAGACTCTGGGACCTGCTTGACTCCTCCGCCCCGGAAGTCGCCTTCTTGACGAAGACCTGGATGAACACCTCCTCGGCGCCTGACATAGCCATAGCCATCCCGGACGGCTACAAGATCACCCGCAGGGACCAAAACAACAACAAACCAGGAGGAGGAATCGCCATCGTCCACAGGAACACCATCAGAATCTCAACCAACACCCAAGACTCCCTCAATATGGCCGAACACCTACACTTCCAGATCCACGTCGATGACAACACCACCCTCAGAGGAACCCTCGTCTACCGACCCCCGGGACCCCAACCACAGTTCAGCGAATCCATCGCCAACCTCATCAGCACGCACGCCCTCGCCTCCACAGACTACATCCTCCTCGGCGACCTGAACTTCCACCTCGAGAACGCCGACCTCAGACTCAAACAGCTCATCACGACACCCACCCACTCTGCCGGACACACGCTCGACCCCATCTTCTCCACCAGCGACCACGTCACCTTCAGCCACACCACCGAACTCCACTGGACCGACCACACACCGCGCACAACCAACTGCAATGTATCCCACACCGCAGCTGGAATAAAGTCACCGAAGACCAGCTCATCACCACACTCACCAGAGACCCTCCACCCGAGCCCTCCGAGACCGACGCAGCAGCCCACAACTTCAGACAATGGATCAATGACTGCGCCAACACCCGCACCCCGATCAGGAAACCCTCCAACAGGCGCACCGACACGAGAGCCATCTGGTTCAACGCCGACCTCCAAGCACACCTGCCATAGACTCGAGAAGCAGTGGCGCAATGACCAGACACCAGACAACCACGCAGCCCTCTTGAACGCTAGATGAAAACACCACCAACTCATCCGATCCGCCAAACGAACCTCCTTCAAGGAACTTATTGACATCAACGCACAACAGCAAAGAGCTCTTCAACATCGTGAAAGAACTCGCCACCCCCAGCTCCAGCTCCAACGACGTCCCGCCGTCACAAGAACTCTGCGACTCCCTGGCTACCTTCTTCCACCGCAAGATCGCAGACATCCACAACAACTTTGACACCCAGATTCCTACAACAGACGCTGACACCCCCGACTCAACACCCACCAAACACACCGACCTCCTGCTCTCCTGGAACCACGTCAATGACGAAGACACCATCAAAATCATGAACACCATCCACTCCGGCTCACCTTTCGACCCCTGTCCCCACCACATCTTCAACAAGGCAAGCTCCATCATCTCACCCCAACTCCGAAAGATCATCAACAGCTCCTTCGAGACCGCCACCTTCCCGGAGAGCTGGAAACATGCCGAGATCAACGCCCTACTCAAGAAACCCAAGGCGGACCCAAAGGACCTCAAGAACTTTTGACCCATCTCCCTGCTCCCGTTCCCGGCGAAAGTCATTGAGAAGACCGCCAACAGACAACTGACCCACTTCCTGGAGGAGAAAAACGTCCTGGACTACTCCCAATCCGGCTTCCACAGCAACCACAGCACCGAAACCACTCTCATCGTCACCACTGACGACATCAGGACCCTACTGGACAACGGCGAAACCGCTGCCCTCATCCTCCTGGACCTCTCGGCCGCCTTCAACACTGTCTGCCACCACACCCTGCGCACAAGCCTCCGCGACGCAGGGATCCGAGACAAAACCCTGAACTGGATCACCTACTTCTGCACCAGCAGAATCCAGAGAGTCCGCCTCCCCCTTTCGGATCCGAAGCCACGATCACCTGCAGCGTACCTCAAGGATCATCCCTCAGCCCGACCCTTTTCAACATCTACATGGCACTGCTTGCCAACATCGTCCGAGCACACCACCTCCACATCATCTCATACGCCGACGACACCCAGCTGATCCTCTTCCTCACCAAGGACCCGGCCACTGCCAAATCCAACCTCCACAAGGGAATGAAGGCTGTCGCAGACTGGATGAAGACTAGCTGGCTGAAACTGAACTCGGACAAAACGGAGGTCCTGGGCCTTACTGGATGTTGAGGACAACGTGGAAAGTGAAGTTATAAGTCTTTGGGGTAAAGAGTACAGAGACGATGATACTGATATTTACAAAATATGGTCTGACTCTTTTGTTATGTTGCAGGCTATCGTGAAACCAGCTGCGCTTAGAAGGAACCATTTGTACACGGACTACAGAGTTTACTGGTCTCCACAAAAGCTATCTAAGGTTACAGGAAACACGTATAATTGTCCTAGGTGCAAGTATCCTGCAGCTGACGACATACATATATTTAGGGAGTGTCCGAGAATTAAATCTTATTGGATGGAGGTATGTACATTTTTGGAAGAAGTGCTGGGGAAACCAATTGAAGTAAGTACCAGCTTGATTTTCTTCGGTCTTTTGAATGACTATCACTTGAATGCACCTAGATCCAATTTTATGTTCTATGTGGTAATCTTAGCAAGGCGAGAGATATGTAGAATGTGGAAATCAGAAACTCCCCCAACTTTTGTCTGATGTTTAAAAAATATCATCTACACTAGTGAATCAGACATGGCCTGTGACCAAAGAAGTAAAGTTTAGATCTGGTTTGCTTTGTTGGATTGGAGGGAGAAGGCAAGTGGGTCCTATGATTAGCCGATTTTACTGTTGGTCCTAGCCTCCTTAGTAACATCCCGGGTCCCCTAAAGTGAACAGGAGTTGCAAATGGTAACAGTATTATCTTTGAGGGAAAGCTCCTCTCTCTCTCCACTTCTTCCAAGGGTTGGTATAGGCTGATATGAAGAGATATTAGGATTACTCCTAAGAGCTTTGGCAGTATGAGGACACCAAAAAAAAAAAAATCAACAAAAAAAAAAAACAGAGGTCCTCATCCTCGGCTCCACCCCCTCCGCATGGGACGACTCCTTGTGGCCGGCCATGCTGGGAGCTGCCCCGACACCCACCAACCACGCACGGAACCTGGGGCTCATTCTGGACTCAACGTTCTCTATGACCCGGCAAGTTAATGCTGTTTCCTCCACCTGCTTCAACACCCTTCGCATGCTCCTACATCTACAGATGGATCCCCACCGAAACTAGAAGGACGGTCACCCAAGCACTCGTCAGCAGCAGGCTGGACTACGCAACGCCCTCTTCGCAGGAACCATGGCCAAACTCCAGAAGAGACTCCAACGCATACAAAACGCCTCCGCACGCCTCATCCTCAGACTCCCTTGCCACAGCCACATCACCACCCACCTGAGAGACCTGCACTGGCTCCCGGTCAACAAGAGGATCACCTTCAAGCTCCTCACCCATGCTCACAAAGCACTCCACAACGCCGGACCAGCATACCTCAACGAACAACTGTCCTTCTACACCCCGAACCGCCAGCTTCGCTCCGCCGACATCGACCTCGCCACTGTCCCACGCATCCGCCGAACAACCACCGGCGGCAGATCATTCTCCCACCTCGCCGCCAAGACATGGAACACCTTCCCCACCCACCTGCATCAGACCCAGGACCTGCTGACCTTCAGGAGACTTCTCAAGACCTGGCTGTTTGACCAGTAGCTGCTTCCCCCACCCCCCTTAGCGCCTTGAGACCCTCACGGGTGAGTAGCGCGCTCTACAAATGTTTGATTGATTGATTTGGTGGGGATGGGATGTGTTTGTGAGGTTAAGGCTGGTCACCGGGCTTGACGATTATTACTTTGTCATATTATTTTACTTCTCATGAGATCACCGGGAACACAAGCCTCATAGTAATTACCTGGGATTAGGTACTCATGCCATTTCATGAGCTCCAATCATGATGGTTGGGCTGAAAGTTGTCTGATGTCATGCAGTAATTCAAACATTATGTGAATTAGCGCTTTTGATGGTGGAAATATACTACTTCCCCAGGTCCCAGAGTGTTTGCAAGCATGCCCTGTATGCCTACCCTTCACTTCACATACTAAGCATGGGAGGCCTTCATCTCAGTCCATGATCCTGTGCGAAGTGGAAAGGAAAGGTTTTAGATGGGTAGATTCTGAGCGGACAGAGCAGAGTACAGTGTTTTAGCCTCCAGTACAGGAAAATACTGACTAAGCAGATGAAAAAAGGGCGCAATTAAATCTCAAGCCCTATTGGTGTCGAACATGATGGGATTAATTGTTGTCATTAGAAAATGGCAACGCTCGTTAAGTAATTAAGGCTGTTCAGTTTATTTCAGAGCTGCAGTGCTGCACTGAGATTTCTGTGTCGCAAAGTTACCGGGAAAGACAGAGCAGTGTCGGTAAAAGGGGGCAAGCTGCGAATAGGATCTGGACATTCCAGGGTATTAACGCTATATAAAGTCATGAACATAATCACATACGGCCAGGGCTTTAAGTGGGATGAAAAAACTGGGGGCGGTGGGGGGGGTCTCTCAAAGGGGCGTGGGCAATGTAACTAAAGGCGTGGCTTAAAAACACGTTAGCTAAAAATCTGTGCTTAGTATAGAGTGCCGCCTGACTTGTATTTTGCCGTTTCTGTCATTGCATTCAGATATATGATACAAGTAACATCATACCTACAACAATTCAAGACTATTGGCTTTGTCAATGGTTGTTAGTTGCATAAGATGTCTTGTATATAATATTGAGAAAGCTTCCACTTAAAGCCCTGGTGACACCACGACAATGTTGCTGCTACCGAGTTTCAAAGAGAAGGGAAATCCATAGAGAAAATGACTCTCTTTAAAGGGTTTTCCTTCCCCTACATCACTCACCTGGCATGAAGTCATGCCGTAACTTCTCCACTAGTGAGAAATGAGGAGTGTGAGCACGGGCACATCGATGTGCCTACTGTCACTGCAGTCCGGAAAAAAACGGACCGCCTGTGCGAGGGCACAAAAAGGAGCCTGATAGAGACCCGTTTCGAGGCCGCCTTTAAAAAACTTGCTGCTGCTCAGCACCGGTGAGACCTGGCCACTTAAAGCCCTGCATACAGCCTTCTTTTACTAAATGTTTCCCCTGCACACAACATAGGCCTGTAGCTTTATTGGTCTGCAGGCCTTCCACGTACAGAGATGACTCCAGGTATTTTCAGCCACGAGCTTTCGTTCCAATGTACACTGAAAGCTGTTTCCAGGGGATAAAGGGGAGATTCTACAACTGTTTCCCTGGTATCCTCCCTGCTTTCTCCTTGTATTTCACCGGAAGGTCATTAGTTTAAGTAATTTATCGTCTGGGTCCTGGCCCTGAAAACAGCACGGGTATCAACTTTTTTCTTCCACAGCAGATACATACGAGGTTGCTAGCTGGTAAAGTATCCAACGTGCCCCAACCTCCTCTTTGATCCAAAGAAGCTGCCTTTGTTGACAATGTCAGACTAAAGAGAGACTGCCTGGTTGGCGGAAGTCTAGTACGCATGTAGAAGTACAGTTTTTTTTAATGTACCAAGGGAAGGTGCAAGCTGCTCTAGAGTAATATCCATGTATTACCTTATAACGGGCTATTGCCCCTCCACCTGACTGTGAAGTAAATCCTAACAATGTAGAATATGATCCTTGCTATAGAGAAGTTTGTCTCTGGTTTGTTCAGCTCACGGCTGAAGTAGGACAATCCTATGTATGTGACTACCTCCCTGAGTGAGTCCCTGGAGGAACTCCCCGTTGCCCTCATAAGGAGCTTTTTCCTTCCATTATGGAGCTGGCTGGATCCACAAATGTTCCTGCTATGCCTGCTCATTTCTAATTTGTCAGCATAAAGCCTGCAGACATTATTTTTCATGAGAGCCCATTGACTTTCCATGTTTGAAGAATGCATCCTTGTTTTTGGAAACTGCAGCAGTAGCCAGGTGCCAAGACAATATTAGTTGTCAAACCTTCCAACCTGTACTGTCTATCACCTGTGCAACCCTCACAAGTACCTTTATGAGCCTGGGCCTTCGTGGTGCCTGTTCTCCCTCCAGCTGAGATTGAGCTGCATGAAGTTCTCTCTAGGACCTGACCGGTCTACATTAAGTACTCGCTGTCTGCCAAGAAACCCAATCAAGTGGAGACACCAGCATTCCGAAATTTATTGATAGATTGAGACCTCATCTGAGATCCACAATATAGTAAAATAATATATACAAATTTCCAATCCCATTGTATTACAATATATCATAAAATTCTTTATAAGCAAAATTAATGATTGTTCTTAGCTTATATCTCTCTAAAATAAAGGAAGTAACACTTTAAAAAAAGTTTAAAACTTTGTAGCATACAAATTCGTCAGGAGGGGTTCTTATAATCTCAATCAAATCTGTATTTCTAAGAATATTATATTTTATACAAATAGGTTTTAAAAATCATGAACGTGCCTCAACCAAACCGCTATTTGGACAGACAAATAAAACATGTGCCAAGTCTTGGATTCCTCCATTACACAAATCACATTGCCTGTTTTATTAAAGTTACCGCCCCACTTTTTTGTTACATCCTTTCGCAGGAGTAACCTCAGCCTTAATATCAGAATGCAACGCCTAACCTCGTTGTCCAATGTAAAACTCAAATATTTGGGAACTCTTTATACTCCACACTAGCTAACGCCAGCTTGTAATGCGATAACTGTTGACAATAACGTTTATCCATTTCGTAGCTCAGCCTCAGGGTTGATTTTTTCAAAAAGAACTTCAAGAGTTCTGGGGACCAACTTTATAAAAGGCTCTCGGACCATTGAAAGTGTTCCAAAGAGATCTCTAAATTTTGTTTAAAAGTATATAATCCTGGGTCATCCTTAAAAGTTTCCTGACGTAAAATTGCTCTTAAAGTACCGTCAGGTACATGTAGTATGTTATATACCCATCTGACAAGGTTTACTATAGCTCTCGCGTATGCACTCACTACCTCTAATTCCAGTCGAAGTGCCTGAACGGGAGTGGCTTGGCTTGTAGTCGTAAGCATGCGCAAGAGTTGTCCCTCTCTGAGGTTTAAAAGACCCCAACGGTTTATTGGAATATATTCTAAGCCATATGTTAGAATCGGGGTGATCTTTGTTCGATAAACTTCAAGGAGAGCTGAACAATGTCGCCTCCTGGTAGAGAGATAACACTTTTTTATAGCACATACATGAGATACTGTCTTTAGTTCAGTCTGAAGAAAGTGTGAAACAGTACTAGTGGACTGAGAGAAAACTCTCCCTAAATAGATGTAAGTAGATGCTATTTCTACTGTTGTTCCTCCTAGTTTCCTGGTAGAAGGTATAACTTTTTTCCTACACCTGAATGGTACTATTTTTGTTTTTGAAATATATATATATTTTTTTAAGTGTCTTTCTTTATAATTAAAAAGAGCCTCCATGTTACGCTGCAGCCCAATTGGGGTTAGTTCGAATAAAACCACATCATTGGCATACATTAAAAGGTGAATTTTTTGTGATGATAATTGAGGTGGGAAGTTATTTACCTCCTGGAAACAGTCCGGTAAATCACTAAGGAATAGTGAGAAAAGGAGGGGAGCAAGTAAACATCCTTGTTTGAGACCGTTTTGAGTAGATATCTCTTGGGTTAAGCCCTTATCTCCTCCCTTTTGTACATTACACCATGTGGTTGTGTGAAGCGCTACTATTATTCTTAGCAAACTTATGAGAACGCCTAACTTCAATAATTTCCTCCACATGGAAGGCCTATCCACCTTGTCAAAAGCTGTAGAAAAATCTGCAAATAAACTATAAACTACCTGAGCTCTATTAATTACATATTTATCCATAATAGTTTGGAGGATGGCAATATTGTCAATCACAGAATGATTTTGACGAAAACCTGCTTGTACCGTAGGTATTACCCCCCCCTAGCTGTGGCCCAATCGTTCAGGTGTTCCAAAATGCTAGCCGCAAATATTTTTCCTGAAGCATCAAGGAGGGCAATCTGACAATAATTATTCAGAGAAAAGCGAGAACCTTTTTTCAAAAGGGGAACGACTATACTGCCCTTCCATGAGTTTGGAATTTGGCCAGTTCGATAGCAATACATAAATAGGGATCCAAAAATGTACTCCATCCTTCAATATTTTCTTTTAGGACCTTCACCGGAATCCTGTCTGGTCCCACTGCTGCTGTGTCTCTCGGTTTCCTTATGTACACGCCAATTTGCTGATCAGTAGGTGGCTTTATCTGCTGGTAGGTCTCGCTGTCGATTCCATCGCATAGAGATTTCCCGATATCAATCGATGAAAGATTTTCCTCATATAGTTTGGCTAAATAAGTAGCTCATTCTTTTTGAGGGACGGGAGTAGCCCTCGGTGGTATTTTATTTCCAGTCGCTTCTGCAACTATATCCCAAAAGGTTTTAGAATTTTTTGAACGCACTGCTTCTTGCAGGTCCACCCAACATCTAGCCATTTTTGTTCTATTCTCTTTCATGCAGAGCCTTTTTCTTCTGTTCTGCAAGATGGAAATTTCGGCCTTCCGAGCCGGAGAAACATTCATAAATTGTATCTTAATCAGCTGGTTTAATTTCTTTGACATGAGATTTATTGTCGGGTCTTTTATCCTCTGGGTTGTCTTTACTAGGAAGAGGTTTCTTCTGTAAAGTAGTAGATATCAGAGTTTTAAAGCTTTCAAAATTAGAGATCGGGATAACTCTCTTGTTAATATGTTCATACATTTGGGACTCCATAATCTTATTAATTTCATTTAAATGTGCTTATAGTTCTTGCTGCTCCACAGTATTCGAGCTGGCTTTTGTTTGAGTATTACCTCCCCCCTACTGTGTGACAGGGACCACGAGGAAGTTGGTTGAAGATGGAGGTCTATTTCTAGATAAAGTATTGCATGATCACTACTTTGGACAAATTGTATAGAGAGGCTGCAAAATGTATTAAACAAATCATAGCTGCTGATGGAATAGTCCAATATAGATAACCCTGTTGGACCTTTTTGGGTATATTAACCTGGCACATATCCTCTCGTTATCCCATTTAAAATTATTCTGTTGAATTTATTGATTTGCTTCAATATAATTTTCCCCCTTTTATTTGCTTTAATATGGTCTGGAAATAGTGCCGCTGGAATAGAGCAAGATTCTTCGAGTTCGGAATTCCGAAATGCATAGAGTAGGGAAGTAGAGATTTTTGCATTGAAATCCCCCATTAGGAGTATCTGCATATTTTCATTTGAACGTAGGGAGATATCTATTTGATCAAATAAATGTGATAGTATTGTGTCATGTTCAGACCCTGGGGGAACATAAACATTAAAAAGAAGTATTGGCTGAACGCGAAGATTTTTATCTAACTTTTATTTTAAGACATTGAACATTAGGGCTAGTTAGATGAATTATTTCAAAGTCCCAGTTTAGATCTTCAGTTAGCAGGATAGCCAAACCTCCCTTTGCATGGCCCCGTCTGGTCCTTATAGCTGGAGTATTAAAAACGAAATAGTTTTTTGGGTCAAAGTTATCTACTAGCCAGGTTTCCTGTAGGCAAACTATTCAAGGCTGAGTATCTAACAAACAAGATATTTTGTCCTGATTTAGACCCGCTAGATTCCATGAGAATACGGTGAAGTTATTGTTAAAAATGAAGTTTAGCAAACTTTTGTTGCTTATTTCCATTTAAGTTGTTTGATAACCATGACCATACATTTTCATTTTGAGTGTTACTTATGTGATGATCATCTTCTTGATTCCATAGCCGTCTACCTCCATCCTCGATACTTATTAATAATTTATCCGGCTGTCCCAAGCTGCATTGTTCTTTTAGCATTTTTGTCTGGTAATTAATTTTAGACCTCATTCGGGTCTCTGACACAGGTTTTTTTCCTACCATTATTACCTCAAACCCTTTTTTATGTAATTTTTCACTTTCTGTCACGACAATAGCTGGAATTACGTTAGACTAGTATTCTACTCAGGCTCTATTTTTGTCAAGATTATCGGGGGAAAGTCACTCGTTTTATCTCTGTTGAAGTGAGCGATGGTAAGGTGGGAAGGCTTTTTAATAACCTTAACATTTTCTGCTGATTTAATGAGTCACGGGATGTGGAAAAGAGGTCAGTTATCTCTAGCATATTAGAGGAAATGAAAGGGTCAGTTTGTGGTGTCGGCTCTGCGCTTATGCCATTATTACTTGTCAGCTGTGGCGGCCAACGATTGCTCCTACTTGAGCCAATGGTTTTAAATTCAGGTGCCAGTGGATTTAATTCCTGCTAGGGGTCATGAACAGTAGGTGGATCTTTAATAATTTGCTCTGAGGTGTGTCTAAGGGAACATATTTCCCTATTCCCACTAGTCGTTTTTTCCATTTTTTTGTCTCTATCCGAGCTATTGAGTCCCTCAAACATTATTTCCCGCATTTTTTTCTTTGTGAATCTTCGTTTGCACATTTTCTTTCTCTTTATGGTCATTGTTTTCATTCCGGTAGGGGAGTTCTTTATTGAGGATGGCTTTTGCTCTAACTCCTCATTTGGTTTTATCTCCATTGGAGGATCCGTTATATTTGGTTCTTGATAAATTGACTTCTTTTAAGATTAAACATCGGATAATTAGGGAGAGTTTTCCCTCCTGAGTCATTTGTCAACATTGTTGTTTATTCTTGGTTTACTATTACCTTCTAAATAATTTCCGTAGAGAGTATACTATCTTTCTTTTCCTTTTTCTTTTCCTTATTTTCCTTTCTCAACTTTCCAGTTGACTTATCTTCTTTAAAGTCAGTATTTGTTAGTTTTTGTTTAGAGTATTTATTTTCTCAGTGTTTTTAGTTATTTTTTGTATCTCTAGCTCTTCCCTTGATTTCGTTTTAAATTGCAGACTTCCGCCGAGGAGGCTAATTTGGTGGCCCGCTAAATATTGCAACACCACACCATCGACTGGATTTCTAGTAGATGGTCTATGTTTATTGTAGATTTCTCTAACAGTAGTAACATTGGTTCAAGTATCTTTTGAAAGGTAAAAAGACAGCAGCATCCAGAACAAATTAAAACAAACTAGCCACAGTTGGTCCTCCAGCCAATTACAAGTTGTACACAGTTTCATTCCACAACCAACTTCAGACAAACAATCCTCCAATCACCTTCACGTCTGAGGCATTTACCCTTCAATTTAACAAGACTGACATGGGTGTGAAAATGCCCATTTGGCAAAGATTCAAGTACAGGGGGGCTGCACAAGGGTAGACTGTAGCTAGAGCAATCAAACATGCATCCACAAGAATAAAAACTAGAAAAGGCTCGGTTTAGGGCATAGCAGATAAAAATAACAAGCATTGGCATAGCCAATAGGTCTCGCTTTTGGGACCTTATAAGTATTTAGTTATGCAGCACAATATCCTTGGTGCAATAACATCAACTGATGCATCGCTAAAAACGTATAAGGTCCCAAGGGCGAGACCTATTGGCTATGCCAATGCTTGTTTTTAGAGGCCTGGCATGCAGTTTTAAATGTAGGCTGGTAAGAAAGGTGCCAACCCGAGGGGCAAGGTCTAGAGAGAAATAAGATAGGAAGAGAAGTGAGTTCTAATGAGATAGCACAAATAGAAAGGTGAAGCAGAGAATGACAGGTTGGGTAAACAAAATAGAAAGATATGAGAAGTAGAGAAAAAGAGGTGCAGATGAGGTAGAGAGAAGAGGCTAATACAGAGGAAGTGCGAGGGAGAAGTAGAGAATTGTGAAATAGGGAGAGAGAGAGTCAGAGGTAAGACAGATGTATTAAACGAGCGAGACATTGGAAGCAGAGAGAGTGAACGGAAACAGTGAAGGAGAAAGAAAGAGAGATGAAAGCAAAGGGAGTGATAGATGGAGTGGAAGAGGGAGAGCATTGTAGAGAAAGAAATAACATTATGGGAAAGGTGAGGGACAGAGGACATCAATAAAAAGAGAGACATAGAAGGCCAATAGGTGATGTAAATTGAGAGTCTAGATACTGTATGAGAGGTGGGGAAGAGAGAGATGAGGCAGTGAGTTGTGAGGCAGAGAGAGAAATGAAAGAGAGAATGGTGAGGAAGAAAGCGACATGCGAGAGGTAGAGAAAGGCAAGGTATAGATGGCAAAAATGATAGAAAGGGTAAGATAAAGAGAGATGAAATTAAGAGGGAGGTGAAGTAAATGGAAGAGAAATGAAGGGGGATGAGATGCAAACAGAGCAGCAAGATGCAGAAAGGGGAGAGAGAGAGAGAGAGAGAGAAAGAAAGAGAGAGAGAGAGAGAGAGAGAGAGAGAGAGAGAGAGAGAGAGAGAGAGCGAGAGAGAGAGAGGTGGCAAGTTGAGGTCATGAGAGGTAAGTGCTGTGGGGCACTGAGGTTTATTGAAAGAGAGGTGTGACGTACAGAGAGAGTATACAAGGACTGGAGAAAGCGTCCACACTGAACTAGAGGTTGGTGATCACCATAAATATATTTATTAAAATAAAGCATTAAGAGAGTGCACTGTTACGGATTTCAGAGTGTGCACCATCTTGCATTGAAGATGACAAAAGAAGCCATTTTGGCACAATAAACACATCCAGCATGCAACATTTAGAATAATGGAGCAGATTAAGAAATGTGCTTAGGCAGAGGATGAAAAGTACACTACTAATAGCGTGGCTACCGCACTGTAGGTCACAACAGACTATCTCCAGTCCTGAACTATTCACCTACAAACCACTGGATTTTAGGTGTGTTAGTGTAATTAGGTCAGTGGAAGATTAACAAGACTACAATACCCATAACACATTAGGCTATCGCACAAAAGTCCGGGAGTGGAAATAGTGTCTCTGGAGGGAGGTGGTCACCGTACATTACACCTTCTTTTACCAGCTACTATTAGCAAGTGGGCATTAGAGTGTGTGGCTAAATCAGGGTGCGTACTGGGCTCTGGGTACTTGAGAGAGTTTCAGGAGTGAGTACATAAAAGTGACAAGTAATGAAAGAATGAGCGATGCACAGAAAACAGCATGGAAAGGGCGAGAATTGCTCAAACAAGCAAATGGTGCGCACGAATGTGATTGCGAGCAAGAAATTTCGGCCGCTACCGGGAGATTTGTACGCGCACAAAAAGTAAATAAAACAAGGTGGAGAGAGGCACGCAAGGCTTAGTAAGCCTTGACAGAAACACACATGGCGGCTGCGTGCGTGAACGCAAGCTTGAGGCCAGCAAAAGCATCTGGTGGCACTTTTAAAAGACCCTTACTAAATGTCTCGAAGAGACAGCGCATGCGCTGACTCAGCGAGACCTAAAAACAGAGAATAAAGAAAAAATATATATCTCCACTTTATGAATATGTCTGTCTGTGATAAGGCATACTTATATATTTCTAATGCTCCATATTAAGCAAACTTTGATTCTGAAAAAGACTCCTATGAATCCCTTAATAAAATAGATGTAATTACTAAGGAGACGGGATAAAAAGGGGAAGCTACATGGTGATCTAGGTGGCTACTGGCTATATATGAGAAGCCCCAGAGAGCAGGTACTTGGTTGCAAGTAAACAGCACGTACAATTAGCGGAGCTTAAAATGAGTTTCTTACCTTTCTGAAAAGTTTTCGATATATGTCAAGACGCTCAGGGGGTAGATAGCGATATGATGCACAACTAAGCGGGTTTAAATAAAACCGACAAGAGGGAAGACGGGGTGTTAAGTCTCCTTACGATGACGGCACTGCGTAATGTAGGTAAATATGCCAATTAAAACAAGAGAAGGCATGTCATGTGATCGCAAGGGTCTAAAACAAGTGAAAAAGACTAGAATGTCTATCTTGATGTGATTAAATAGCGAGTACTCTAGTATTGGTAAGCTAATTGTGAAACAAGCATTGGCTGCGCGGCCGTAAAAGTAACGGCCGCGCGGCCGTGAAAGCGAAAGTATTCGGATCGCGACGACGGGACGCGCTGTGTGGTAAGCACGCGAATGGTGCATGTGCAGCAGTGATTGGCGGCTGCGCGCGTGAACGCAAGCATTATGCCAGCGAGGTCTGGTAGCACTTTGGAAACCCGTATACTAAATGTCTCTCCGAGCAGCGCATGCACTGGCTCAGGCGAGACCTAAAAAACGAGGGGTGTATGAAACTTAAATAAGCCCACCAAATAATCCAAAGTTGGCCAACCCTACACTATGTGACGGTTGCATTATTTGTAAACTTGTGAACTTAAAAAAAAACACGTCACCTGCGCAAAAAAATTTAAGTAAGAAATTAATTTTCCAGAAAATTTGCTAGAGATAGATTTAGTTAGATAGATTTTGTCGGAAAAGCACCTACAAAAAACATGTTTGCAAGAATTTCTTTGTGCATTTTTTTTAAATATTGCAACGAGAATTTCACAATTTTGACACAGTCACTCTGAAACTTTTGTCCGGATGATGACCCCATGATCACTCACGGGTTGACACTTTGAAACACTCAAATAGAGTAGGGACTTCAAACTTACAAATGAAAATTTTTGTCTGTCCAAAAACAGAACAAGGGGTTGCCATTATTGGATTTCCCAGTCACTTGCACAGGTTGTCTACATAATAAATGTGTTTCACATTCGACTACTTTTGTTTTTGTTTGGGATCGATAGCTCAAAGAGCAACACAATATAATCTTTTCCTGTAAAATAGTTGAATGAAGTCATACGTTTTCACTGCCTGTTCATTAACAATCAAAGTGTGCAGTGATGAAGATAATGTATTTTAAGTTGTAGATTCAAAATACTAAATATTGATTTGCCTAAGCCTAAAAAAACAGGACTGCTAGTAATGATGTTATAAATTAATATAATGCAAATGTCCACGAACCAATACCCGTTTACTAAGAAATCCATTTGGAACCATTGTTTTCTTTCCACTACATTACCAAGATTTCTGTCTGGTGAATTAGGTCACCCTATTTTCTGAGGTACATCCTGAAAGTCTGGCATGGACCTGGCCCTCCGGGGCAGTGTTACAGAGCCATAGTGCGTGAGGTAGAAGAGCCAAATAGATCATGCCAGTGTAAAGGATGCTTAAATAACCCGCAAGTTTAGCATACACCCTTAAGAACTGCCAAAGGTTTAAAAATGCAGCAAGGTTCATTCAGTCTTTCATTGTTCAAGCAAGGTGAAAAGACTATCAGTTTTATTTGCATAATAGCTATGGTACATAAATACATTATATAAAAATTGGTGTGGATAAAAATGCTAAATGAATAATAGAGTATTATAATAAACTAGGATATCCATAAAGAAGACACATGGCAGCCAGTACGAAGGGGAGTGATCCAGAGAGGCCAGGCACAGCAGGCTCTTTAAAGGGGAGTGGGCTATAGATGCCAGGCTCTTTGACTGCAGAACCTAACCTAATTGGATCTCTTTTTTTGCAGTAGCAAATCGAAAGATCGGAGATAGGCAGATCCCAGGGCCTGCTGCCAAAGAAATGGTTATTAATCTATAGAGACCACCCTCTGCCAGGAATCGAAAGGGGAGAGACCAGTAAAGGCCAGAAAAAGTTACTAATCTAAAAGGGGGGCTACAGTGAGGTCAGCCCCTCATGTCAATGTAATAGGGAGACTCTGGAGACAGTGTTACGAAAAAAGATCCACAGGCGCCAGATTCTGTAGCTGGTATCAAGGAAGGGGTTTCACAGCGGTAAGGCTCTGCAGCCAATGTAAAGGGAGAAAATCAGGTAGGAGATCCATACAGATCAGACACTGTTGCTTACGCACATAGGAGAAGTTTAGAGACTAGAAACTGCATCCAATTTAAAGAAAGACAATACTTAGTGGCCAAACTCGGCAGCCAATGTAAATACAGAGATATACAGAGACCATATTCTGCAGCCAATGTTAAGGACAGAGATACATAGGGAGCAGACTCAACAGCCACTGTAAATGGCAAAGCCCATAGAGGCCACCACATCGGTTAGACGGGGACAACAAAATATTTCTGATCTAAAACCCATGAATTTATATAGAGATGCTAAGGAAGTGAAAACTATTAGGAATGTGATTACTGAATAATAACAATCTGCAAATGACAGGTTGACCCATGGAGCCAGTAAATTTTTAGATACACGGAGGTAAAACTTGATTCCAATTGACTAGGGCCCAGCGGCATCTCCTCCGCTAAGGCGGAGGAGCGTCGCCCCACTGCTCTATGAGCAGTGTAAAGGAAAAACAAAATATGGACTGGAGCCAGGTTAGGGCGGGGACTTTTGAGATCCTTTCAGAGGGAGGAGTGGATGGTGCGCCTAAGTGCGCATGACGGTCTGGTAGGCCGAACTGGGCTGGCTAAACTGCCATGCACACTTATCATGTTCTACACCGGGCTGTAATACACAGCCTGGATGGAGAACATGCACAACCTCCTAATCCCTGTCTCAGCACCAGACCACAGCATGCAGACTAATCACGACGGGCTGTCATAGTGACAGAAGCGTCATGATTGGCTTAGGGGAGTCTGGAAGCATGGGTGCTGCTGGGATCGAGGAAGGGCAGGGGACAGAGGAGAGGCGGCAGCTGGCAAGCGACGAGTAGCAGGCAAGTCTTCTTTTTTTTTCTTTCTAACTCTTCCCGGCCATCATTCCCTGCCAGCTGCCACTGCTAAGGCCCTTTGTTGTGTCCATGGGCTGCATTATTTCATTAGCTATTTGGGAATGTATTTAATATTGGCATTGCATCTTGAATAAAAAAAAACACCTCTTGTCGTTGTCGGGCATGCCACTACCAGGGACACGTGAACTCGAATCAACTCAGTGGTCTAGGTGGCCTATTGAGGCTTGAGAGACAGCAGAACTCCTATGTGACGGTACGACGGTGGACCCCAATCTCAAAAACATTGTGAGACATCTTCTGTATCACCTGGCTTACTATCACGTGAGTGACACAATGGTTATCTGTGGTTGTCCACCATCTTTTTGCACCTTTTGGACACTTCACTTGCATTTCTCTAATGGGCAAAATTCTACAATAAACAATATATTTTTGTAATGTTTGCACATTCTATGGTAAGTCTTTTTTTGGCTGGGCTTGAAATACACAATTCAGGAGACGGTGTAATGTACTTCGGCGTTGTTTTTGTGTGCATGGCAACAGTAAAAGAGGAGAGACACAGATCAGGCACCAGCCGGGCTGTGAAATTACACTGTATGCTTGATGACAGGCCCCAGAGTGGGTGTAAAAGTCCTGTCCTGTGATAAGAGAGGCATAGCGTTGGCCTAAGTCCTTGAACACACTCACTTTACAAATTAGCTACTTTGCTCAGAGCGCTTTGAAACACCAGACTTCAAAAATCAATGTTCTGTCGGACTCGTTTCGGTTCAGTAAGCAGATGTGTTATTGAAACATTGTACGATTCAGTGTTTAAGTACGTGAATTGACAGAATGGCAGCCCATTGGATAACTAATCAGAGCAGAACTTTATGTCCAAGGCAATTTAGAGCTCCGCCACAGTCTGTAAGACAAAATGATGCCCTCTTCACAAGTGTCACCTATCTGTAAAAAGTACATGCGTCAAGAACTCTGTAGGGTAGATAGTCAAGACCGGGCAGTGTGCATTGTTGGCCAGGGGTAAGTGAAGCAAAAGCAGAGGGTGAGAAGTGCAGACCAACACGAAAGCAGCTTTATCAACTTTAGTGACAGCATTTAGACGTGATCTCCCAGCTAAGCTGCTACGCTTGTAACCTAGACATATGTGTTCTAATTGAATGTATGCAAAGTTATAATTTTCATCTTTGCCATGGTTTATGGAAAACTTTGAGGATTTTGTAATGTTTTTTGTAGCAATGTATTTTGCATACATATCCTAGATTGGTTGTTTATTCTGAAAAGTATATATAAAAGTATATATGTTTAACACTAACGTTAGATTTGTATATTGCTCCAAGGGTACCACAGCTTATATCTTTAGACATACCAATTACATTCTTGAAATTCTATATCTGGTGAACTACTGGGACATAAAGTTAGCCAAACAAACAGGTTTGGTAAACCATACATTTTTCAATGACTTTAAGTTAAAAACTGTTCTCGTTGTTCTGCTGCTGAGATCTCCCAAGTGCTGAAAGGTCTTAACATTCAAGTCCACTGGGGAAATCCCTATTGGTGACCCCCACAAAGTCCTAACCCTTATTAGATTTTAGCGGGCCCTGGGTGTACCGTGACCCCTGGATCCAATATCTCAAGCGAAACCAGTCACACTCAGGAAATTTCAGTTCAGGTGGGCAATTGGACTACTTAATTACCTTGTTGAACAAACTTGGTACCACAGGATCTTTAAATGGCTATACCTTTTTGTGGAAAATCTGCCCTTTCTGTGTGGTCACCCTGGATTTTTTACCTTTTCCAGAACCCATTTGCAGGCTTTAGGACACTGTACGCTTTACTACAACAAAACAGTAGTACAGAGCGGTCCTTCTAAATCATGTGCTGTACATTGAAACTATTTAGCTTAGTTAACGTTCCAATATGCCCACAGTCAATGATGCCTTCATTGCAACTGTGGCATGGAAAGATATGTGTTATATGTGGGCTGCAGTGTGTATTTACACTACCCACATTTATGACAACAAAAACAAATTATGCCAGGAGCACCACTAGCTCTTGCTAGTCTTCAGTTTAAATGCCCTGCAGTGGCATATGGCAAGGAAGAATGCCATTGCCATGTAGGAAATGCCTATTTTAAATATTCATATATCCCCTAAAATAACCTAGTAAGCCCTCAGTAAAGGGTGCTCATATATAACAATAGGGCTCAATACATATTGAGGTTATTGTGCCCTCACAGTGAAATAAATCCCACAATCTATTTCACTATGTAGGCTAGGCTAGCCTTTTTAGGTCTGGGGGGATTAAAATCTTTCTTTTCCACCTGTGCTTAGGAAAGGGCTGGATAAGTGCCTCAAAGTTATTTCCTGCTTAGTTTTTATAATTTTACTTAATGGGGAAGTCAAATTTTTAATTCTTAAGCACAAAAGTAACTTTGCAAAAACGCACTTTAGGCTACCTGAGCTAGACTGCCTAAAACCAGTTCTGCCACTCATCACACCTCCAGAGCTAGAATACACATCCTTGACTGGGAGAGTTGATGACTGAGGAGAATGGCTTTCCTCTGGCCCCAGGAAAAGCAAATACGTGTTAACTGCTGACCCCTTAGCAGGGATTAGCTATTGGAAAGTGAACAGGACCAGTTGGCATAACAAGGTGCAGCTTGGCACTTCTTTGACTTAGAGATGGCAAGAATATCTTCTTCTATTCACACCCAGGACCCTTCTAGACAGATAGGATCCAGCCACAGTAGAAGACAAAACTGTTTTGACCCTGTCTGGCAGGAGAGTGGCCAAGAAGGTAAAGACAGCCCTGCCTGGGGCAGCTGGGTCTCACAATCTTTAAACATGGGCTTCTGAGTCATTTCACAGTAAGACAAAGAGGAGGTGCTGCAAAAGGAAGTGGAGAAATTGTGAACAAACTGTTAGGATTGGCCAGTGGAAATCCTCCAATCAGTGGCACAGGATAAATCTAATACCTCCATCACCAACTCCTCAGAACATTTCCGGACCAGGGTAACTCCACCTGAAGTAGAAGGCCCAGCTGGTAGATACATCCTGACATGACTCCTGTTGGGGGACTAACATAAGGACTCAATGACCCTGAATCCTGCTGGCACTCTGGGCTGGAACTGCTTTCCCAGGGTCAACTGACTGACCCCCTGTTTTCCTGATACAGAGACGCAAAACGTAGAAGGACTCCTGACTCCAAGTGGGCCTGGAGGACTAGACCCTGCAGGTGGCTTGGCTTGAGAGAGACCTGGTGAGAGAACTAGACTAACCAGAAGAAGCTTTACAAGGAATTCAAGACTAAGTTTGAAGGTAAAACCTTTGACTGGGGCATCCTACTTGGTGTATTCGATGCCCACTCCGTCACAGTCAGTTTAAAATTCTACCTAGGTCCCTGTCAACCAAAAAGTTGTTTTTCCATAGTGCTTGACTTTGTCTACAGGTTTTTTCCCATAACACGTTAAACATTAATATCTCTGATTCCTTTAACTTATTCTGATGCTCTTGGCAACTTTCTGCTCATTAAACTTTCCACTGTTTTAAAATTGGTTTGGGGATTTTATTATGCTGTAACCTTTACTTTAAAATTGTTAATACTGCTTGAACTTAGCACACATTTCTCTGGTGATTGCCTGCTGTTTATGCTATAGCTACCAGGGGTTAAGCAGAGATTCTCTCAGAACTGTGTTGTGACCAACAAAAATGGGTTTACTGATCGTGGTTAAGAAACTCCAATTTTTCTGTCCACAGGGAGACTTTGGTTATCTATTTCTTGAGCTAAGGGACTTCACAAGTTTTCAGGAAATGTATAGTGTGTTAAAGTGCTAGTCTTCCAAGGTCAATTGTCTGAAGGAAGAGTCCCTCTCAAGGATGGAAGGACTGAAGAGGTGCTGCAACACCCAAGAGGCACTGTTATTCAAGTAAGGATGGGCTAAAAGTAAATAAGGGACCTTTTTGACCTTTCAAATAAGTTCATAATTCAGGAACAAAAGTGACAGCTAGTTAGCTGAGCAGTCCACACTCAGCATGGTCGGGGGATCCCCCTAAGCTCGTTCAGGGTCACTGCCCTAATAGTGAGTCCTGAGGTGGGGCATATTAATAGCAAATGTAACGTCATTTATACAGTTTCATGCTACACTTTCTAAACACGGTGTACAACATACCTATTACCATCCTTTTTAATGTACTCAATTTATCAACCTTGTTAGGAAGAATTCCAGCCAGTGACCTTTAGAACAACTCATGTGTCAGTGCCAACTCTGAACTCACTGAGTCATCTTAACAGCTGAATTTCTGAACAACACCAATATGACTAACTTCGTATTACCTTTTAATCTGGAACACAAGTACCAAGCATTGGCAAGACCAATACATTGCATCTTGAGGACCTATTTGCTATGCCAAAGCTTTTTTCAAATGCTGTGCAGCATCGGAAAAAAAAATGATATGAAAAGCTGAAATAACATGGCTGCTGTTGCTGGTCACGTCAATCTGTAAGTGTGCATGTGTTATGACATATGATCATGCATCCACCTACAATGAAGCTGGTGCCATTTTCATTTTTTAATTGACCAATCTAAGATGGCAGACGCGAACAGCAGCAAATAGCAGCGTTCAAGCCAGACAATAAAAGTAACTTTAAAAATCATGTAAATGAGCGCAAGGCGCTGGGTAATAATGGAGTAGCAGTGTGGTGAAGCACTGGGGAGTGGGATGGGGATAAAATAAAAACAATAAATCAGGGTGGCGAGGAGAGGAAAAGTAGCATGCGAGTGAGAACAAATGGAGAGCGGCAGACGGGAGTTTGGGCAGGGGGTAGAAGCACACAAGGGCTAGACCCAGACAACACATACACTTTCATGGAGTGCATAGCTGAAATGAAAAAAGGAGATCCCTAAAAGTGAGCAGTGGAAAGATAGAAGTTAGCTAATCAAAAGGATGGCAACAAAACTATGCTCCGGGAAGGGACTAACATAAGAAGAGAAAGGAACGCCATAAAATAGGAAGCAAGAAAATGAAAGTGACAACAAAGTCAACCAATGCAAGCAGTAGAGGACTCTAATGCTAATGCAAGTTCTATGTATAGCTCACAAAAGATCTTTCACAAGCCTGACAGCTAAAGGCTGTCAGGAAAGTGAGAACCTAAAATGACTGACTCATCGCATCTGCAAACAGGACTATTATATTGAGCTACAACAAAAACAAGACCTCCTTATTGTAAAAGCATAAAACGTGTACTAGATTTCAAAACCTGCTATAAGAGTAAGTCGAGTAATCACCGTTTGTATAATTAACAAGAGTTGAGCCTCTTTTTGTAGGTCCGATCAGAGGATTTGTGGTGGCAAAATTAGAATTTAACATGAGAGATATTGATGATGCGTTCCAATCAGTTGCAGTTGACATTTTAGACTACAAAAATAGATTATATTGTTATTCTCAACAGTTAAGTTGTGCAGTGGGTGTGTATGAGACAACCAAAATCATAACTTTACTTCCAATGCTCACCCTAACACCCTTGCTTCAACAGCATTGACCTCGCGGTGTCTATACAGCGTATGTAGAAGCAGTGGATTCAATGTAGTGGTGTCTATGTGGTGTTATCTGTATGAGTGTAGTGGTTTTGTGGCTTTGATGTAGTGGGGGGTGCCTGGCGCAGTTCAAATCCTAATCAACTGAGTTTAATCCTGTTCGATATTTGGGTGTCTCTATCCTACATCTTATTATCCCTCATTTTCTCAGGAGTGCACATTTAAAATCCTGAGTGTTTCTGGTTGGAAACTGTACATAAAACAGTCATCATTTGGAGAAATGGTTGTAATGCACGGGATTCACCAAGGGCAGAGGAGAAATGGACAGTGCCTGCCAGGGCAACAATAACAGCAATGCACTTAATCCGGGTGTGTGCACCCTATTCTCGTGACATGGTGTGGGCTTTACTAGGATGTGAGTGCTAATGCCTCGCTAGAACACTTCCAGAGCTCTAATCTCCCAGGACTGCTGGGACAAACTTGGAAAAACTCCATAATGGAACAAAGGTTTAAACGCATCAGCACGAACAACGGGTTGTGCTCTCACATGATTGGCATGAAATTAAAAGAATTAAAATAAAATGCTTCCATAGTTCACTTGGCTGCACGGGGGTGATTTCTGAGATTCCTGTTCTGCCTGGCAGTGCCCGTCGCCTGTTCTCTACCAGTGCCTGCAGGCGAGATGGCCTCACTTCATCAATGCTGCGCATGGCTATGCAGGATGAGCAAAGCCCAGTGTCAAGCGAAAGTAGCTGTCTTATTTCTTATCCATGTTTCCATCCAGATTTTACTTAGTGCCCCCTTGTATCGTACTTCAAAAATAAGTTGTCCACACAAGATTGAAAATTCAAGTTTCATCGGTAGCAGCATCTGCTGCATGCAAGACTTTCTATCCCGTCCTATTGTGTATGTTTGTCGCATTAGAGCTTTAGCACCACTAGGATGAAGATAATTTTATTAAGATTAGTCAAAGTTGTTCCATTATGCAGGAAGTTGGTGGACACTTCCCATCTGCTTTCGCTGTCAAAGAGTGCTTCCGCTGATGTGCATGTATGGTGCAATGAGCGCAAATGTGGGCTTGCTATAGTGATTTCTTTGTATATAAATTAATGGAGTCTTGTATGTGCTACTAGACTTTCACACAAGCCTGCCAAGAACTCTGAACTTCGGCAGTGCGTTTCTGAGCTGGTAGTAGTATGCACCCGCTTGTTACTGGCTGCACAATCGCTCACCATTTTCCTGGGCACACTGCCTCAACCACGCCCTGGGGTGTCATGCGCTGTTGTGCAACTCAGCGGAATCAGTTCTCGTTCTGCTAGCTAACTTGGACTTCCCATGCCCAGCAGGGCAGTACAAATTTAATCTGAGCATTAATACAAATAAGAAATGGGTGGTACTATAAAATATAGAGTAACCCGATAACCTTCTTGAGCACTGATCCTGAACCACAGTGTTACGGCAATGCCCATTATATAAGGAGTTTCGGACTACCAATCAATCAAGCAAGGTTTTTTAAGCACAACTATTCACCCGAAAGGTTCTCAAGGTGCTGTAGGGGGGTGGCTTGCATTTCCTGGATGATCACAGCAATTTGTCGAACAGCCAGGTCTTGAGATCCTTCAAGAATTAGGAGAGTGTTGGTGTCTGTCAGAGGTGGAGAGGGAGGGTGTTTCATGCCTTGGCTGCGAGGAAGGAGAAGGAACGACCTCCTGTTCTGGTCTTCTTGATGCGTGGCACCGTAGCAAGGGAGTGCTGGGCTCAGCGGAGGGATCTTTGGAAGGTGTGGAATGAGAGGCGGTGGTTCAGGTAGGCAGGTCCAGTGTTGTGGAGGGCTTTGTGGGTGTGGGTGAGAAGCTTGAAGGCGATTCTCCTCAAAGAGGAGCCAGTGCAGTGTCCGCAGGTGTTTGGTGATGTGGCAGTGGCGCAGTTGGTTGAGGACTAGTCTGGCAGAGACGTTCTGGAGTTTGCGGTGAGGTTCTTGTTGATCCCGGCGTAGAGTGTGTTGTCGTAGTCCAGTGTGCTGCTGATGAGGGCAAGGGTGGCGGTTTTCCTGTGTTCGTGGGGAATCCAATTGAAGTTCTTTCGTAGGAGACGCAGGGTGAGGAAACAGGAGGAAGTGACAGCGTTGATTTGGCAGTCCATTTTGAGTTTGGAGTCCAGGATGAGTCTGAGGTTGTGTGCATGGTCAGTGGGGGAGGGTGGGTTCCCGAGGGTGTGGGGGCCACCAGGTGTCATTCCAGGCATTGGGGTGTGGGCCCAGAATGAGTACTTCGGTTTTGTCCATGTTTAGTTGTAGGCGGCTGTTCTTCATTCACCTGGCAACTACTTCCATTCCTTCTTGAAAGTTGTGTTTGGAGAGGTTAGGTTTGTTGGATAGGGAGAGGATGAGTTGGGTGTCGTCTGCGTACGATACGATGTTGATCTGTGGGATCTGACTATGGGTGTGAGCGGGGCCATGTAGACATTGAACAGGGTGGGGCTGATGGAGGATCATTGGGAACTCCGCAGGTGGTCGTGTGGGATCCGAGACGAAGGGTGGGAGTCTGACTGCTGAGTTCTGCCGTAGAAGAGTGAGCGGATCCAGTCAAGGGTTTTGTTTCAGACTCCTGCTTCGTGAAGTCTGCGGGCTAGGGTGCGGTATGAGACTGTGTCAATGGCTGCGGAGAGGTCCAGGAGGATGAGGGCCACAGTCTCTCTCTCCTCTGTCGAGGAGGGAGCGGATGTCATCTGTTGCAGCGAGAAGGGCGGTTTTGGTGCTGTGGATTTTCCTGAAGCCTGATTGGGAGGAATGGAGGATGTTGTTTTCTTCTATGAAGGAGGCGAGCTGACTGCTGACGGCTTTTTCAATGACATACGCAGGGTACGGGAGCAAGGAGATCGGTCTGAATTTCTTGAGGTCGTGGGGTCCGAGGGGTTTTTCAGGAAAGGGTTGATCTCGGCGTGTTTCCAGTCGTCAGGGAATGAGGCGGTCTTGAAAGAGCTGTTGATGATTCATCAAAGCTTGGGGAAATGTCTGTGGCGCTGTGTTAGATGTGGTGGGGGCAGGGGTCCATAGGGGCACCGGAGTGGGTTGACTTCATAGTCTTCAGGGTGTCTTCAATGGTAATGGCGGTTCAGCTGTCACGTGTCGGCTGCGTGGTGTAGGGAACGTGGATGTAAGTTCCGCGTGTAGGTTGTCATCGTCAAAGTTGTCATAGATGTTCTTGATTTTGTGATGGAAGAGGGCACTGAGTCTGTCGCAGAGGTCCTGAGAGGGTAGGATGTCGGATGTCTCACTGTTGGCATGGGCGAACTCTTTGATGATTACTAAGAGTTCCTTGCTGTTGTGAGCATGGGCGGAGATTCTGTCCTGGATTGCTTTCTTCCTTGAGGACCTGATGAGCTTGTGGTGGGCGGTGGTGGCTACTTTGAAGTTGTCGAAGACTGCTGTGGTTTTGGAGTTCCTCCATAACGTTTTGAGGCATCTGCAGGTTCGTCTAGATTCTCGGAGTTCGGTGGAGAACCAGCTGGCTCTCTTGGCATGTGGGTTGGAAGCTTTCTTGAGGGGCGCGATGGTGTTGGCGCAGTCGGTGATCCAGCTGTGTAGGGTACAGGCGGTGGTGGTTGGGTCGTCGTCCGTGGCGGTTGGAGCGGAGCTGCTGAGGGGGGCGGTGAGCTGGTCATTGGAGATCTTGTCCCAATTCCTGTGCTGGAGCTGGTGTGGATGTTTGCGGGTGATGTTTGTTTTGAAGGTGAAGTGGACGCAGCGATGGTCGGTCCATGGGAGTTCAGAGGTGCGGCTGAAGGTGATGGAGTTTCCTGCTGTGAATATGGGGTCAAGTCTGTGTCCTGCTGAGTGCGTGGGCTCTGGTACGATTTGTTTGAGTCTGATGTTGAGGAGGTTGTCCCGAAGGGAGATGGAGTTGGGGTTTTGGAGGTTGTCCGGTGGAAGTTGAGGTCTCCCACAAGGTGTAGTTGGTGGAAGTGATGGATTGCAGGGTGATGATGTCGGTGATGGAGTCAGAGAAAGGGGCGCAGGGTCCGGGGGGTCTGTAGATAGGCCTTGGAGGGTGGTGGTCAGGTTTTTCTGTATCTTGAAGTGGAGGTGTTCCATCAGGTCTGTGGGCCCGTCGGTGTAGGTGCTCAGTCAGAGGATGGGCTTGTGGGCAATGGCGCTGCCTCCTCCGGGGCGGTTGGGACAGTCCTTTCGGGTGATCTTGTCGCCTTCGGGGATGGCAATCATGATGTCAGGTCCTGAGGCGGTGTTTGTCCAGGTTTCTGTATGGTGCTGTCGAGGAGGTCCCAGATTTCTGCGGCGTGTCTGTGGAGGGAGCGAACGTTGATGAGGATGCATTGCAGGGTTTGGGGTGCAGTGGAGTTGTTGCTGGAGGGTGGAGGTGGGTCCTGGGTCTTGGCGAAGGAGAAGGAGTGGTGGCAGTGTTGGCAGATGAAAGGTCCGTGGGTGTCAATGGGTGAAGAAAGCTTGCAGTTGTTGTTCTTGCCGACATGGAGTGCTTAGAGAGCTGGGGAGCTGTAGCGCAGGTGGGTCGGACTAGGATCCCTGGCGCTGGCCGTGTTCGGGTTGCGAACAGGCGCAGACGGGGTTGCCTTTGGCGAGCCAGCGGCTGCCATGAAGTATGGGTCGAGGAGGATGGGACAGCTGGGAGGCGGGTGCAGGAGCACGGGAGAGGGCGTGGGGCAGCAGTGGCATGAGAAAACGGGGCAAAAATAAAAAGGAGGAAAAAGAAGAAAGAAAGGGCAAGCAGAGGAAAAGAAGGCAAAATAAAGGGAAACAGGCAAACCGAGGAAAGCAAAATAAAGGACCCAGGCAAACAGAGAGAGGCAAAATAAAGGAAACAAGCAAACAGGAGACGAGCAAGGCACAGGGGCCTCGAACATCGATCAGAGGCGGAGCTAGGGGAAGAGGCACTCACTACAGGGCAGCGCGATGGGAGAGCAGTTTCCTGACCAGAAGGTCCATGGTCTTGCTCGCCCTATTGCGCAGCGGCTGCCATTAAGTTGGCGTCAGGGAGAGGGCAGGACAGCAGGGAGGCGGGAGCATGCGGGAGGGGGATGGCCTGTGGCGGGAGAAAGCGCTGCAAAAATATAGGAGGCTAAAAAGGAGAAATAAAGGAGAAAGGGCTCGCAGAGGAAAAGAAGGCAAAATAAAGGAATACAGGCAAACAGAGGAAGGCAAAATAAAGGAAACAGGCAAACCGAGGAATAGACGAAGCAGGCAAAAAAGGAGACAGGAGCGGAGCGAGGCACCGGGCCTCGAACAGCGGTCAGAGGCGGCGCTAGGGGCAGAGGCACTCACAACGGAGCTGCGCAATGGGAGAGCAGTTTCCTGACCAGAAGGTTCTGGGGTCAGAAACATGTGTCCCAACCTACAAAATGTGAACTCAGTTCTACAATCAAATGTATGACTTGTAAAGTTTATTGCTGGTACCATGAGTATCAGTTAACTGCATTTTGTCATGTTTATTGATGGGATTGTGATTATCATTTAACAGCATTGGTTAGCAGAGGCAGCACAAGTACCATAGACATTAATGCACCAAATGAGTTTAAATTTTCATGTATGAAGGATAGAAAAGATCATTCACTGGCATGTTTGATAAGATTATGAGGGGCGTGTTTTCTATTTGTTGATACACTATCCTCTACTGCGGAGATCTGACCTCCCACTATGATTGTATTGTACAATTAGAAGTACATGGAATATTTCTAAGGAGAAGCATTGTGCTTGGAAAGCATTGGGGACAATTTTAACACCATAATACAAGTTTGCAATCACGGAAGCAAATAGCATATATAAGGAAGTATTCAACTAAAGACAGATTTCTAGTCACACCACCATCCTTCAGACAGTGAAATGTTTACATGAAAATTGATCACGCCTCATATTGCGGTGCCAAACATTATGAAACCTTGCAGAGGGGTCGAATTTTTAAGCAAATTAAGTAATTTGCCCAGAATCACATGACGGTGAACTAAGGCAGAAAGCAAACCTGGTTAATCATGTTCTGAAACAGGCAACTCTAGACATTAGGCCACATCTCCTGTCAATGTTCACAGAAAGATGTTGATCAGCGTTGAAGTGTGGTGCTTTATCACCATAACCTATCAGGACTGGCCACCCTGCCAAGCAGATCGACTTCATGGACATCCTGTGTGGCTTTTTCAAATGAGATGGTACTGTGGTTAGGAATTTCTTGGGCCCGCAAAGTAGGGTATGGCCCACCTTGAATTTTGCTGTGCACGTTGGGAGATGTAGGCTTCATTCAAGACGTTGTTCCCTGCTCAGCAAAGCCCAGACCCTAATTTTCCTTGAGCTTTTGGAGCACTCGAACCAGGCCAAGTCAGGAATGTAAGAAGGACCTAAACTCACAGACACCTTCATGGGCCAACTACCTCTATAAGTCAAAATCTCAGATAGCAGCTAGAGGCAAGTAGAACAAGTACCAGGTTGCAGGTTGATCATCCACCACAATGCTGAGGGACTAAATGGGGAAAAAGATATAAAATACCTAATTTTGGTAAATTAGGTATTCAAGTGAATCAACTGTATACATGTTTGCTAAAATGGAACAGTTTTATCAATAGATCATCCTATCTTAAAGTATTTCAAAGGTTCTTTGATCTTACTATGAATAAAGGTGGGATACAGTAATTTTAAGAATTTCAAAAATACAAACTTTTAGAAAGAACAAGAAACACAAAATGGGAAACCGTTTTTGGTTTAAAGAGTTTCGAATTTGATGTCATAATAATACAACGGTTCAAGCTAAGCAACCATATTAATTTGAAGCAATGGTTCTTTTTTAAATTGAGTTAAAAAACTATTTGGCTCATTAGAAGTGATTTTTAAAGCATGTACTTGCCAATGAGATTATCATTGGTATTAAACTTTTTGCATATCAAGAAACAGATATATGTGTTGAGAAACTGATTAAGAAATTGAAAAGACTGATAAATAAGTTGATATATTTGTGAAGCTGACTAAAATATTGAGTAACTTGATAAATAAATAGAAAATATATATAATTTATTTTATCTACTTGTTGCATTTTTTTAACTGTGTACATTCAATAGTTACAGACAACATGACATAATATATATAACTATATATATATATAGTTTTATTGACGGATTTTCCGCACTGATGACGGCAAGAGCCAGAAACGCGTCTGCGGATGTTTTATAACTGACACATACCCCGTGAGTGCACCGGACCTTGGGAGTACCATGAACTCCTTGTTTTTGCTGTGTAATAAGTGGTTTCCACCACCACTTCCCAGTTGCACACGCCGCGAGTTCGGCTGGCCCCAGGTGGAATACTGTGTTTTGGATTCAATTTGGGCTGCTGAACCGCCGCTTGCGGACTCTGTTGACCTATTCAGGTTGTGGCTTATACAAAGCTAGAGTGTTTCACCATATGTGGGACACTCACAGAGTTTCCGTTCTAACAGCGGCAGGCGAGGGGATGTTTTTATTGACGGATTTTCCGCACTGATGACGGCAAGAGCCAGAAACGCGTCTGAGGATGTTTTATAACTGACACATACCCCGTGAGTGCACCGGACCTTGGGAGTACCATGAACTCCTTGTTTTTGCTATATATATATATATATATATATATATATTCACAGAAAACTCCACAAACTGCTTCCAGAAAAGGAAAACTCGCACTCCAAGGCTGGTTGTTTAAAGAAAGTTTTAATGGCGACGCGTTTCGAGCAGACGCTCTTCTTCACTAGCCTAAACCCTAAAAATACCCTTGCCACCATATGTACTTACCCATCACTAAACATATTGTCACCCTCCCCATAACCCTTAAAATGCCCTTTTTATATATATATATATATATATATATATATATATATATATATACCCACACACACCTCATACTCTCAGTTTGACACTCATTTTGTGCTCCTCAAAAGTGAATACCAATTGTCCTTTATTCTAAGTATACAGATGTCGGTGTATGCAAAGATTTTCGCAGAGGAGGTCGCAGTACCGCTATTGTCTAAGAACTTTGGAAATCGGCATAATGTTTAACTTCAGCAGCTTCGATTTTTTGTATGCTCTCCAACATCAAGGACATTGGTAACCATCTTCATGGCAGTTTGGGGACTTTTAATCATTTTTTGAGCCTGTAACATTGAAGGCCAACAAAACCTGTCCCTTCCATAAGCGTGCATGTACCTCACCATGCATGGATGTTAGTGGGCAAACGTTTGCTCTATCGAATAACCTTTAGATAACTTCATAGATATAAACAGATATACGAGTAGGCTTAGTGCACAAACCCATGTTTATTTTTACATTCTCCTTTAAGACCTATTTGCTCCTGTGTACGCCTCTGCACATTCCGTATCTGTTTCCCCTATAGTGTAGTCTCATGGCCTTACTTTCTCAATGGGCTCCCCTTCGCCTTTCTGTCCAAGGCTCAGGTACATACACAGTCCATGGAGACAGACAGCCACACATCCAGGGTGCTGATGAAGCACATGATATATTGCTGTACGACCAGGGGCGTAGCTTGGTCACTAAGATTGTTGGGTGTGAGCAGGACTTTATGTGGGATGAAAAACTGGGGGGGCTCTTAAAGGGGCGTGGCCAATGTAATTAAAGGCATGGCTTAAAACACATAAGCGAAAAATCTGCGCCTAGCATAGTGTGCCGTCCGACTGGTATTTTGCTGCTTCTGTCATTGCATCTATATATATATAATGCAAGTAAACTTACAACTACAGCAAGTCAAAACTATTGGTTTGTCAATTGTTGTTAGTTGCATAAGCAATAACTATGACTTCGTTGATTATAATATGACAATCCTTCAGTTCTGAAATGATGAGACTGTGAAAGAACTTTAACGAGTCGCTTTGAAGTTACCCCAAAGACAAGTAATGGGTGGTCCAGCTGCAGAATTAAGACTGTTTTCTCACCCGGAGGGTGATGGCAAAAATGGAGAGCCCGATAGAGGCCCGTTTCGACATCTGCTTTTTGGAACTGCCGGTGCTCAGCACCGGAGGGACCAGCCCCGGGTGTGAGCTTCAGATTTTCCAGCGATTATTCTTGATAGAATGTGCATTTTTGTCCGTGTGTGAGTGTAAGCCTCCTAGTGGAATCCAACAGATACCTCACCTTGCCCGACATAAGGCACCTGTACTCAACTATTTGCCAGAAAATACATTTATTAGGGGGTGAAACACCCCAACGCCCTCTCTGAAGCTACGCCCCAGTGTACAACCGCTTGATCCCGGTGTTTCTGAGCCGAGCAGCACTACAGAGCAGTTCTGACAGGCGCAGCCATGCGCAGAGAACGCATGTGGAAACTGTGTCGTCAAAGAAAGGTGGATAAACTCCGGCCGTCGCCTCTGTCTTCATCTATTCTCAGTGTGTTTCTCACATTAGGTCTGGTGAGGCTGCGCGTTCCGTCAGCACCCCCTTCCATCCTCGCAGGCCCCAGCTCCCCCTGCTCCGTCTAGAAGGGGCTGCGCGACTCTCGAGCCCCTGGAATCGGTTGCCATGGAAGCCGGCCTCCCATCGCCCAAATTACAAGATATTAACACTGCTGGAGGCGCGGCAGGCAGCGCGCCAAATGACGGCGCACAACTGCAGGCTTTGTTATGGGGTCAGTTGTGGGTGACGTGGACAGCAGCAGCAGCAGCTCCCGGGTACGGTGGCCTCGGTGCTTCAGCAAAAGGTGCATCTCTGCAGGGGCCTTTCTCTGCGGCCGGGGTGAGCGACCTCAGTGCGCATCGCTCAGCTGTATCGATCTTTTGTGGGCTCTTCGGTTCGAGTGTGTGATACCGTAGGTTTGCCATTTAGTCCACTTGCTCGGCTGTGAAGAAGTGTGCAGCCAACAGGATACACGTTTGCAAACTAGAAGGGTAAACTCAGCCAATTATCTTTCTAAGGTCGATGTGGTCAAGTTGCGAAGTTACAGAACTTAGAACAACACCTGGTTTTGTGTCCTGATATCCGCTTCGCCAAATTGTGTGATCCTGAGCTCTTCTCTTTATTGCCGAAGGAGCTCTCCAACTAAGCCGAGATGTTTGGCAATCCCCGGCACAAGCTCTCTCTGAAAGTAGAGTGGCAGACCTGAGACCAAAGCAATACATCCTGCGGTACCTTCGGAGGGCCTGTTTTGTCAGAGGAAGATTCGCCAATAATTGGGGCCACTCTCCAGGACCCTAGTTTATAATATAGGAAAACGTAGTTGAAGGGCAGCGACGGGCCCTCTGGGCGCTATTCCAATGACATCTACCTTAGTTAGAATGTGAAATATTTGCTCAAGTACTTTTTCCATAATGTAAACATTAGACTACTTATTTTGCAATAAACTGCTCTGTATTCCGCACTTGTGCCTGTGATGTCTCATGGATATTGTAAGGAGCCACCGAAGCAAGGGACTCTGCTGGCTGCCATATCAGATTTCATTAGTGGCCCTCTCAGATCCCGGCAAAGCTTTGATGAGGGATGGAAGTCCTGCAGGTGTGGCAGAAGGCGACTGTGAACTTTCAACATAGTAGACTAAAGGGCAGTACTTCTGAGCACCTGGGGCCAGCGGCCTCAAGTGGGACTTAAAGAAACATGTAGAGGATGGCCTGATTCTGGAGTCAATAATAACAACAATAGAAGGAGTAATTCCAATTCGAATAAAAAGCGAATGGAAACAAAAAAAAGTAAAATTACTTTTTTTTAAAAGAACCTTCACTCACCAATCTAGTTGGTGATATGCTTCATCATAGAGTTCCCACCCGAGCGGCCATAGGGTTCCCACCCGAGCGGCCGAATGCCTATCGGGTGTGCTACGACGCCTGATTACAGTGGAGCAGGTTTTGTTTGTGCAAGGTGAGTGAATGGTGAGGAAGTGAATTAAGATTGCTTTTATTATTCCCTGAAACTTTATGCTGGAATAATAAGGCAAGATTAAAACAAAAGGGGGTGTCCTGTTAGGTTCAATTGGCGTATTTAAGTGACTAAGTCAGGTCTACATGTTTCAGCCTTAGGGTGCAGAATTGCAAGGCTTTCTTCAGGACCAGTACTGACACGAGAGGTATGCACTCACTAAGGTGCACCAGTCACTGTGTCATAGATAAACCGCAAATTTACGGTTCAGCTCTCAGCATTTTCCGAAAGGTATTAAATCTGTAAGAGAAAACAACATATCACAGTATAAAGTTTATTCTAATACTGAAAGATGTCTCTCAGCAAAGTAGGTATACCCCTGCTTTCATCCGTGCCGTTCAGAACGTGTGACAAACTATCCAGATTATGGTGCCTATGTTCTCAAGTGTCCTGCACACGTGTTGCACAGCCACGCCTTTGGATTGATTCCGTGGTAATGATCTTTAAAGAGGGGAATTATGAGCAATGCGACCCCTTTTTTTTGTCATCCACACTAAACAATGCAGAGTAGAGGAATCACTGAGTTTAGGCAAAAGACCGTAAATTCCGGATTCGCCTCATTTAAAACGACCCGAAGATCGCTGATTCTGGAGTTGCCTTGTCTGGTTTTGGGATTAACAAATACAGCACAAGCAGGGGGGTTCCAGATGAATAAACGCAGGGTGTCTGTCGTAGCTGCCACATCAGGTAACGGCTGAAAGTGTAAAGCTGTAAAGTCTTGCAGGATAGGAGACATGTGGCTCTGCTGGTCTGTTCACCTCCTGTATCCGCAGCAGGGGATGAATCATATGCTGTGATGGGTGATTACGCACCTAGACACATGACCATCCCCCACCGACGAGCGCTCAGCTCACCCCTTTTCTAAAAGCCTGCTGCGTGATAGATAGATAGATATGGGCAGTGCAATGAAAGTGGGGCCGCTGTTGTAAATATTAACAGGTGGTGTCAGCGGAGCAGACCAACGAGCATCATTTGTTACACCATGCGTTTAAAAGAGGGGCGTCCACTTTCCTCCTGAGTGCACACCGTGGGCTTAGATTGATGGAGTGTATTCTCCTGAGCAGGCAGAAAATCCAGCAGCCCAGCACTTCACATTCATTTACTGATGGGCTGTGGGTGCCAGGCAGCCCAGGCTCTGCTGTGCCCGCAGAGCGAGAGATCGCAGAGCATCAGCCCTGTGGCCGACTCTCAGCGTAGTTCAGAAGCAGTACATTTCAGTACAGGGTAAAGCAAGACAGACACAAATGTGTGTATGTATATATATATATATATATATATATATATATATATATATACGTATATGTGTGTATATATATATGTAGGTGTATATGTGTGTGTAGATACATATATTACCTACTGGCGGTCGCCAGTAGGTAGTTATAGTTAGGACCCCTTTTCCATAGGAAATCCGCAACATTCTATTTTGAATAACTTTGGCGCCGGTCGACGAATCCTCGCGAATTTCTCAAAATAGGTGGGGCGCTACGCTCCGCTCCTACCCTGAAAGTCTCGGGAGGATTCGTCAAGCGGGGGCTGAGATAAAAGGGGGGTCCCAAAACGCGTTTTTCCCATGCATTTTTCCATAGGACCTTTAGACAGGGCTACACCCCGAACGGCTGAACAGAATTACTTGAAATTTGGCAGAGAGGTAGTCCTCAGGTCAAGGAAGTGCCTTTTGTAGGTTTGGTGTAAATCTGTTCAGTAGATTCTGAGAAAATAGCCTTTAAATCAATATATATATCTGAGCCAGCTTACGGTACGCTTACCGTAAGCTTACCGTACGCGTACGGTGGCGTGCGCGAGCGCGATTCTGATTGGCTCTTAGATCTTAGTAAACATTCGAATCGGCCGAAACCAGGAAGCGGCGGCCGCCATTTTCTCTCTCGCACTGAGAGTTAGGTTGTTAAATAAAACCAATACACATGTAAAGGAGCTGTTTTGACAGCTCACACACACATAGCCATGATGAGGGAGTCCCCCAAGACCCCCCAAGGCCAAAAATGCCATTTTTATTTTTTCGCTAATTTCACCGATTACGCTTACCGTACGCGTACGGTTAAAATTTTTTTAAAAAAAACACTATCCACACTCTCCCCACCCCCTGTGCTTTTGGTGGCAGAAGGCCACCAAATGTGCAGGGCTTATCAGCGATGTGAAAAACCACAATATTTTTAACAAAAATAATAAAAGAAAAAATTATCCACACTCTCTCCACCCCGTGTGCAAATGGTGCCCGAAGGGCACCATTTGTGCATGGCTTATAAGCACCGTAAGCACAGTAAGCACCGCGTGCTTACTGTGCGCGCACGGTGCGCGCACAGAACGAACTGCGTTAAGTGGGCGCGCACGCCACGAATGGCGTAAAGTAACTTAGCATTTAAAAAACCGTACAAATTCACTGAAAAAACCATAGGTTTCACACACGTTATAGTTAGGAATTAGCATTTAAAAAACCTTGCAAATTCACTGAAAAAACCATAGGTTTCACACATGTTATAGTTAGCGGAAATTTTACTGATAAAAAACCAGTGAAATTCCCCCGTTATAGTTAGTGCAGGCAACTATAACTCACGCGACCGCAATCTTCTGCTGATGACATATGTGTCTTTATGAAAAAAAAATATTTGTAATATTGTGGAAATGTGGATTTTCCTGATCAGTTATGTCCCCTATCTTGGACCCCAACGGTTCTATATGCATGTTACAAGTACATGTATGTTCCCTCCGGTTCCAGTTTCTAAGACGCAAACATATGTGTGTCTACCGCCGACATGTTCTCTGTCAGATCCGCCATCAATGGGCTGGATATTCGATTCCTAAACATGAAAGGCCACCGACTTTATATGGCTAAGTTACTCCATTTTTACAGTTCAGGCAAGTAGGCCCGATTCTGTCCTCAAAGCCTTTCCCTGCTCTCTGTCTTTGACAGCTTCAGCTTGAGCTCGCATCTGTATCCATGAACTTTGTCCTACTCCCTGTGCAGCTAACGGTGCCTGCCTCGGCCAGTTTTCGCCTGCCTGCCAAGAAGTTGTATTTCACCTTCGAATTATCTATTTTGCTCTTCAGCCGATGCATTCCTGTCTAGTGATTTAGGTAAACATTTCCCTTAGCTCACAAGCAAAGGACTCAGCCTTTCCGTCCTCCTGCAAGTGATTCATAGCCCTGCTGCCATGGAAAGTTTTCTGCCCCTCGCATCTCATATAGACACTTAGACGCTTGTACACGCACACACAGTTAGTATAGAATAGATTCTGTCCGAGAGTCCTTCCTTGTGGATAACATAGTTCTCCAAACATAGGATGGTAGATATGATTTGGGATTAGGTTGACTTGACCCCCCAGACTTCTCGTCTCCACATGTAGAGCTAAATGTCAAGTCCCCTTCACCCCTAGTTGCACGTCTATCACACGTCATGCTGCTGCGCGCGCATCTATGCCAAGTATTATCTTATAGATCCACCTATGTCTGATAATCTTAACCAATCATGTTTCTTTTATTCCTTATTACGCCTAGTTTCGATTACGTACCTATTTTGTCACTTTTCTTATCAAATGTTACGCCTTCTACATTCGTTTCATTGTAATGCACTTATTATAAAAATACATGTCTGTCAATAAAGTATTGTACTTCACTTCCTGAACCCTCGTGGTGACGGAACCTGAAGGCCGCGACTCGAGTCGGCCATTTTGAATGGAATAAAGCCCATTTAGAAAACCTCTTATACCACGGATTCTGCCTCTTGTTATTTTGAGCTATTTACTTTATTTTAAGATTCCGTATGAAATTCAGTCCGGTATTTTTATTTACCACATAATGGCGCCCGAATAGGGACACTTTCTCATCTCACGCGCCGGCGGTGCGTTGCAGGCCCGGTCTCCTGCCACAGCTGGACGGACCATAAACGCGTACCAGCAGGATTTCCTGTAAGCTCCCTCCGGTCAAGCGGGGGCGACTGAGGCTGCGATCAACCCAGACGAGGCGGTGAGAAGTGCGAAGTATCCCGACCAGAGCCTAGCTGAGAGAGCAAGATCCGAGGTATACTGAGGCCCACCAGGTTTTCCGAAATCCCGATGTCCAGAGGGTCCGCTGTCCGCAGTTATCGAGTCCTGTCCATTCTCTGAGGCCTTCCGTTTCAAGGAGCTACTCGGTGAGTACCATCACCGGGGAGGCGTGTTTACGCGCACATAGGTTGTGCCGGTCAAGACGGATTTGGGTACACAAATCCGGTCTGCACTGTTTAGCAGTGTATATGTACTGTTTAGCAGTATATCAAGTATTCCGAAGTATTCAGTTATTGTCAAGAATTCAGCGTGGTGATTAGTTAGGCAGACTGTCATCATTGTCGATCATTGTTATAATGTTTAATGTTTAATGTTTAAAGTATTCAGAAATGTCTTGCATGTTGTGGTATGAATGACTGCTCATTGTTCACTGTTCATTTATTGTGTTTTTCGTATTAAGAAAATTCAAGAGTAAGTATCAGATCAGTTGTAAATATGCCGCTCTTCTCGAAGTTAAGACAGATTACTACCAGAAAAGGGGTGCTTGAAGAAGCAGTTCCTATTCCTCCTAGGGACACTCCAGGGCATTTTATGTACCATAAACATGGCTTAGATGCCATATTGTTTCTTGATCTATGGGTAGATTATACCAAGGGATTGCCGGAAAGTCAAAGGTGGCCCGTAGCGGGAACCTGGGATGCAGAATGCATCATGAAAGTGGAGGAAGAGTTATGGAAAAGAAAGGTCAGACAGTCACAGAAAGACGCTGTTGAGTTATGGCGTAAAGAATCTCATAGACGAACAGAAAAAGCACGTAGACAAGAAGAGAGGAGTAAAGAAAGTTCAAATAAAGTTGAAGAAAATCTATTAATTAAGGAAGGTATCCGAGTGAAATCAGAACAAGTAAATAGACAAAGAAATGCTCTTACGAATGGTATGTATCCCCTTCTAGCCGAAGGACTACCTAAGGCTGCTCCAGAGATGCCAAAAGACTTGCCACCCCCATTATTTCCAATTAAGGTACATCCAAAAGGGCATCCCAGAACCGCAGAAGATGTTTTTCTTTCCTCATATCTAGACGAAGCAGCTCCCGAGTATGCTAACCCCGCACCACATAGACCGTCTGGCGGAGGGGTTCAACGTCAGGATCAGGTATCTGTCCCCGTGCAACAGCAAGTCCCGACACAAGCTTTGGCAAGCACATCTGTTTCCGCATCTGTCTCCGCAGTCGACTCTACAGGGGTATCGACACCCATAGTTGCTGTGTCACGTTCAACGAACCCATTCACACCCGACGCCCCAGATGGGGCCACGGGAGGGGCTAGCAATACCTTCACACCACCTAGAATAAATAAACTTGTCTTTCAAGAGTCAGCACATTCACGTACACCTAAATTCGTAAGTGAACGTACGCTTAAGGAACTCCTTGTTAATTGTAGATATGACCCGGTGGTTGGTAAAGAGGACGAAATGGTCCTGGCATCATTACGTATCAGGCGAGCCGCCGAGTATTTAGCGAGGTTACCAGGAATGACTACGCATCTAGATAACATATATCATTTTGTTCAAACAGGACGAGATCCAGGATGTATTAACAGAGCTATGGAATTCCAGAAAGTAGAAATACAAGGGGAACTGTTACGTTTCCTCATAAACTGTGTAATCAGAAATCAAGATCGTCCGGGGGTAGACCCGAATGCAATGCTTACTCTTACAAGATGGAGTCAGAATATATCAGAAGGGAGACACGATAAGCAAAATTGTATAATAGCCATGTGCCGAAAAATACGTAAAGAAATAGAGCGTATTCATGAAGAAAGATTGGGAACAGACGAGTTTGAGCAAGATGAAGTGTCCGAATCAGGGAATTCCGCAAGACAGTCAGAGACCATAGCCTATGTAGGCAGAGGAAGATCCTGTGATAATGCTAGATGTTTTTCTGATCCCATACACTCTGTATGTCCAAATAATAACAGAACGTATCCGACGCCTGTAATAAATCTGAAATCTCCTGAACATTCGTTTCAAGCCGCAGATAAGATACTACGAGAACGAAGGGGTTACCACCTCCTCGATTCCATGGATGAGCAAGAATTAGCCAGATCAGCCGTTCACTGGATTGACAGTCCTGAAAAATACGGTGATGAGACCGTAGCACACACGTTTTTTAATCTCAGTACAGATGAACAACGCTTAGCTGGAATCTATATGATTCAGCAACTCCTCATATTATATAAGAGCCAACATGCTGACCCTGGTCCTTTACCTGACATATTAACGGAACTACTCACGAACAGATGGAGAGGTTCTAGTAACAAGCTAATTAAGGAGATATTAGTGTCACGTAAACAGTATGTCCTTTTTGTAAATCCAGATTCTCTCTCCCTGCCCCGCAGAGAAAGAGCACCGTACTATATGGATAGACAAAATCCTTTACGAGAAGTGCACCCAATAAAAGGCGAAGACAATGAGTTTCACCGTGTATTTGTTTACACACCCATATCAAAAATGGAATTATTAGAAATGAAGAAAGTAGTACCTAGTCACGACAAGGACCCAGCGGGTTTCCACCGAGAAATTAAAGACATGTTACTGATGGGAGAGTACACCTTTCCTGATATTATGACGATATTAAAGGTGCTTTTGCCTGCTGGCATATATGAAAAACTGAAAGAAAAAGAGTGGGAAGTAGGAGACCAAAAGATAGACTGGACAGCATTAGCAGAGGAAGAAAGGGGCCGAACTGCAGGTTCAGGGCTCGGGGATAAAGTTAAACTGTTACCAGGTTTACTAGTACAGGTACTGCCACGTTTATTAACTACAAAAAAGGAAGATTGGGGTGCAATCACAGCCTGCAAACAAAAGCAAGATGAAGACACAAGCGATTATTATGCTCGATTTGAAAAATGTTTTGGTATAAATAGTGGTATAAAAGCAAGTAGTGACTCATATCCACATCTATTTGTGACAAAATTAGTGGAAAATGCATTGCCTCCAGTGAAGAATAGAATATTGAAATTCGAGAGTACCTGGCAAAGTAACACTCCGTCGCAAATGCTACAAATGTTACAGTATCATCACAATAGAATTAGGGATGAACAAGAACATGAGCATAGACGCATGAAGGATACAAAAATGAAAATGCTAGTTTCTCAGACAGTACCAGCAGATGGTCACAAAAAGGGCGTGACACATTCTGGTGATTCTGCAGTTCCTGTAAAAGGAACCTGCAATTACTGTAAACAACTAGGCCATTATGTACATGATTGCCCAGTCCTGAAACGTAATATAGCTACAGGTATTGCAAAAGAGAGACCACGATTAGTTAGACAAGATCAGAATGAACAAGGAGCTATGCAGCATGGACAGTCCATGCCAGTTCAGCAACAGTCCATGCCAGCCTCACAGCAACCCACACAGTTTGTGCCAGCTGCACCACCGTTGCCTGCTACTGCCACACAAACCACAACACGACAAATGTATCAGACCGCACAGTATGAATACCCTGAGTATCAGCGTTACGCATGAACCAGCCTAGAGAGGGAAGTTGACTTACCACTCATCGAGATTCCTGTAGATCAAGAAGGACCTTATGTACATAGTGAATTATTAGGTCAAAATAGAAAATTCTTACTCGATACAGGGGCAAGTCGAACAACAATAAAACGTAGTGAAGTTCCAGGGGCACCCCTCTCAGGCTCTCAAAATGTTTCCCTTGGTTTTTCGGGAAAACCTATTGTTAATGAAGTATCACAGCCTCTACCACTTACGATAGGACCTTTGACACGAACTACAGATTTATTGCTTACTAAATCATGCCCAGAAAATCTGTTAGGAATTAAGACTCTGAAAGCACTAGGAGCCATAATATGTTGTTCTCCGGAAGGAGTAAGGTTGTTTTTGCGTGATTTTAAAGGTCACTATGTGTCTAGAGACATGGATCCCCGACTACAGACTTTACCAGTACATCTATGGGCACAAGGCCCTACGGATGTTGGCTGCATGAACATTACACCCTATCGAGTTACATTGAAAGCAGGAGTGGTACTACCACGAATGCGACAATACAAGTTACCGCATGATGCTGTAGTGGCTTTGCTGAAAATCATTGACGAGCTGATTGCCCAGGGAGTAGTTGTAGAAACAGACTCTAATATATGTAATTCACCGATAATTCCGATTCTTAAACGAACTGATCCTACTGCCCCACCAGTATACCGATTGGTTATTGATTTGCGTGAACTAAACAAGTGTATTGTACCACAATTCCCTGTGGTCCCTGATATATCATCATTATTGACAGCAATTGATTCCGAAGCAACATTCTTTACTGTAATTGATCTCAAGAATGCCTTTTTCAGCGTCCCAATAGATCCGGAAAGCCAATACTTGTTCGGATTCAGTTTAAATGGGCGCAGCTTTAAATTCTCACGCGCTCCCCAAGGATTCACAGAAAGCCCCAGCATCTACAGCCAAGCATTGAAACGAGAACTTGACAGTATCCACATGCCAGTCAATACTGCACTGCTTCAATATGTCGATGATCTGCTGATCACCGCGAGAAGCGAGTCAGAATGTGAAAAAGCTTCTCTGACAGTTTTACATTTCCTAGCCGACAAGGGGCACAAGGTGTCCCCTTCTAAGCTGCAATTCTGTGTTCAGCGAGTTATTTATCTTGGTCACTCGCTGTCCAAGGAGGGAAGGCAGCTTACACCAGATCGCATCCAGTTAATTGCTAACATGTCAATACCCCAGACACAAAAGGAGGTGCGAGCTTTCATAGGCCTCACTTCATATTGTAGGCAGTGGATCCCTCAGTACGCATTTCTAGCAAAACCACTCATTCAGTTAACCACACAGGAGGCAGCCACATCGACTGTTCTCCCTTGGACTCAAGAACATACACAAGCTTTTGAAAGTTTAAAGAAAGCTTTATGTCAAGCACCTGTTTTAGCAACACCATGTTATAGCAAACATTTTACACTCTTTGTTACAGAACGCGAAGGTACTGCCTTGTCAGTACTCACTCAGGATCAAGCAGGATCACGCAAGCCATGTGCTTATTTTTCCAGTACATTAGATCCCGTAGCTCAGGCTTTGCCTGCATGCCTGAAATCAGTGGCAGCGACAGCCTTAGCTATCAGACAAAGCGATGCCATAGTATTAGGACACCCATTGACAGTACAAGTACCACATGCGGTAGAGGTTCTTGTGAACCGAACACAAACACAACACTTGACCATAGCAAGACTTACCGGTTATGAACTGACATTGTTTCAACCACACATAGAGATCCGACGGTGTAATACATTGAATCCTGCTACACTATTACCTGTAATTGGAACAGACCCACTAGCTCATGATTGTGTTGAAATCATTGAAATAAAGACGAAACCTAGACAAGACTTGACAGACGTTCCATTGCTAGATCCAGACCTGACGTTGTATGTAGACGGGTCGTGCATGAGAGCAAGTACAGGAGACTTAGTGGCCGCGTATGCAGTCACAACAGACACTGAAGTTATTGAGACAAATTGTATAGATACTTTGTCAGCCCAAGCAGCAGAACTTATTGCTCTAACACAAGCCTGTATTCAAGCCACAAATAAGAAAGTTAATGTATACACTGACTCACGTTATGCATTCGGAGTTGTACACGACTTCGGCGTGCTGTGGCGAGAGAGAGGTTATTTAACCTCCCATGGTGCCCACATTCAGCACGGACCCCTCATTCATGCTTTGTTAGACGCAATACATCTACCCACTGCTATATCGATTATGAAATGTAAAGCACACACGAAGGTTACTGATACCATTTCTCAAGGCAATGATTTAGCTGACAGAACAGCTAAACAGACTGCTCAGAATCGCACATTAGACATGACAAAGCCAATAGTTCAGACACCAACACAGTGTATGACAATTAAGGATCCCGCACTTGACGTAATTGACATACAGACACATGCCACAGCAGAAGAAATAAAGAAGTGGACTGAACTAGGAGGGATCCAGACAGATCAAGGGTGGATGACGAAGGAGAAATCTGTATGGTTTCTCCCTGATTCCATGGTTCAAGCCATTATAGCTACAGTTCACAGTCCAGCACATTTAGGAGAGAAGGCTATGCTAGACAGCATTCAGCACATTTGGTTCAATAAACATTTACGAGCAGCAGCTAAACAAAAAGTTCGTACCTGTATGATATGTTGTCAGTTTAATCCAGGAAAGAGTGTTCCCGTAGAGCAGGGTGGATTTCAGCCTCCTGACCATCCTTTTGAAGTCCTCCAGATGGATTATATTCAGATGGAACGTTGTCGAGGATTCAAATATGTCCTCGTAGTTGTCTGCGCTCTCTCCCGTTGGACAGAGGCGTATCCCGTATCAGATTACACTGCCCCGACTACTGCCAAGCAGCTAGTTCGAGAATTCTTCCCACGGTACGGTTTACCACGTGTTGTATATTCAGATAACGGCCAGCCTTTCTCATCCGAATTAATGAAACATGTCTCACTTTTGTTGGGATATCAGTGGAAATTCCACTGTGTCCGACACCCCGAGGCAGCAGGTCTCGTGGAACGACATAATCAACTTTTAAAAATCAGATTGTCTAAAATATGTCAGGAAAAAGGTGTGGACTGGATAGTAGCCTTACCAGTTGCGCTATTCTACATGAGAATGGTAGCACACTCTCGAACAGGGCTATCCCCGTATGAAGTGATCTTTGGTAGACCACCGAATATGTGGGGGACGCCTATACCCCGTAAAATAACTGATGTTGACTGTAATATGCTGACAGATTACCTGGCTTCCTTGATGTCTGCACTACAATCTTGTCGTTCACAGGTAGTCGCAGCTTTTCCCGACAACACCGAGGTGAAACCTCATGATGTAATTCCCGGTGATTATGTTCTCATCAGAAATTTTGATCGGAAAACCCAACTGGAGCCAAGGTGGAGGCTTCCTAAGTTGGTCCTGCTGACGACCAGAACAGCTGTGAAGATCGAAGGAAGAAAAGGATGGGTGCATTCCAGCCATATAAAGAAATTTCATGGACTTCCTCCTGACACAAACAGTACTCCCCGTGTGTCTTCCCCCATTGACTCAAAGCTACCTTTGGCTGAGGCCAGTAGCACCGAACTCTATAAACAGAAACTCAGGTCCAGATCCAAGCTGTCGGACGATTTGATTGTTTAAGTCCTCTCCAAGGTGAAGCGGTTGAATCTGTCCCGACATGTATCCCTTAGGTCTGAATCATGTAGAGTCCAGAATCATAATGAAACGACATGCTTATTGTAAATTACTGCGTAACCACTGTATTGTGACTTTATTAATTTTGTTTTCCTTGAGTTTTTTAATAGTTACTGCAAGTATATTGTTGCATATGTATTATCCTGTTTCTAAACGTACTTTCAATATAACTGGTGAACATTCTTTTAGTGACCTACCGCCACATGAGTTGTCCTATAGACTTGCGCTGCGCAATAACACATTCATTAGTATGTTACATCATTCCCATCAGACTAGTAATGCCACCAATTGTTGGGTGTGTGGCCGACTCCCTCCTTATCAGAATAACAAAGGAGTTCTGCCTTTCTTTCCACATCCGTTCACACACAATGGCTCCTGTGGAGCATGGTTTAGTTTATTAAATTCCATAGACCCAGACACAGCAGTTTATCAACAACATTGGATATGGGGAAATCTGAATCTAGTTTTATTCAAAGTCTGTCACCCTAATAAGGAGGGTCACCCCAGTAGAACAGGAACTGATTTAGAGAATGAAGTGTATAAATTAGGTAATTTTACGCCTAATCTTATGATTTTAAATGTCAAATCCGAAGTTGAACTAATTCTGCCCACTATGTCAGTATTTCCAGTTAAAGGTGAATTATGTGTAAGAAAAGTTGGTTCCATACATATGGGCCATAGCCAATGCATTACTACAATAGAATATAGTGATCAAGGTAAATCTTCATTTAGAGCTTCTCGCCATTCTTACTTCATATGTGGCCAGACGGCATATATGCGTCTGCCTCTAGATTGGGATGGTACCTGTTACATAGCATTCCTTTTGCCACCTGTTTTCCTAGCTCCCCCTGATTATTATCGAAATGTTCATTTAGTACATAAAAGAGAGCGTAGAGATCTCCCAGTTGTCGATTATACTGAGACGGCATGGGACAAGTATGTAGATTTCAATAAAGGTATCTTTCCCTATATAGGTACAATATCAAATAGTAAGCTGATACGTAGACTAACCAAGACTCTTGAAGCTGTAGTAAACGAGACTATAGCCGCCCTAGGCAATCTGACAGAGGAACAATCAGTGATGAGAATTGTTGTTCTCCAGAATCGTCTTGTCCTTGACGTCATCCTGGCCGATAGGGGCGGAGCTTGCAGGGTCATCGGATCCAGCTGCTGCATATTCATACCAGAAAATTCGCCATCTGTATATAAAGCTATAACACGACTTCATAAGATTGTAAGCCAGATACACGAGAATCCAGGCACTTGGACGTGGTCCGGGTGGTTTTGGAATGTGATATCAGCCTGGGGATGGAGAGTTCTATCCTTCCTAGGTATTGGCCTTCTTATGCTCTTCAGTTGTTGTTTATGTCTGCAATGTGGACCAGCGATTTGTGGTCTGTGTGCCACATCATGCATCCCATATCAAAGTTCTCGTTCAAAATGCCGGAAGAAGAAGGAAGAAGAAATGATGCTCCATGAGCAAATCGATGGAATGATGAAGATTGATATCTCTTGAAGGGCAAGAAGGGGACAAGGAGGGAATGTGGAAATGTGGATTTTCCTGATCAGTTATGTCCCCTATCTTGGACCCCAACGGTTCTATATGCATGTTACAAGTACATGTATGTTCCCTCCGGTTCCAGTTTCTAAGACGCAAACATATGTGTGTCTACCGCCGACATGTTCTCTGTCAGATCCGCCATCAATGGGCTGGATATTCGATTCCTAAACATGAAAGGCCACCGACTTTATATGGCTAAGTTACTCCATTTTTACAGTTCAGGCAAGTAGGCCCGATTCTGTCCTCAAAGCCTTTCCCTGCTCTCTGTCTTTGACAGCTTCAGCTTGAGCTCGCATCTGTATCCATGAACTTTGTCCTACTCCCTGTGCAGCTAACGGTGCCTGCCTCGGCCAGTTTTCGCCTGCCTGCCAAGAAGTTGTATTTCACCTTCGAATTATCTATTTTGCTCTTCAGCCGATGCATTCCTGTCTAGTGATTTAGGTAAACATTTCCCTTAGCTCACAAGCAAAGGACTCAGCCTTTCCGTCCTCCTGCAAGTGATTCATAGCCCTGCTGCCATGGAAAGTTTTCTGCCCCTCGCATCTCATATAGACACTTAGACGCTTGTACACGCACACACAGTTAGTATAGAATAGATTCTGTCCGAGAGTCCTTCCTTGTGGATAACATAGTTCTCCAAACATAGGATGGTAGATATGATTTGGGATTAGGTTGACTTGACCCCCCAGACTTCTCGTCTCCACATGTAGAGCTAAATGTCAAGTCCCCTTCACCCCTAGTTGCACGTCTATCACACGTCATGCTGCTGCGCGCGCATCTATGCCAAGTATTATCTTATAGATCCACCTATGTCTGATAATCTTAACCAATCATGTTTCTTTTATTCCTTATTACGCCTAGTTTCGATTACGTACCTATTTTGTCACTTTTCTTATCAAATGTTACGCCTTCTACATTCGTTTCATTGTAATGCACTTATTATAAAAATACATGTCTGTCAATAAAGTATTGTACTTCACTTCCTGAACCCTCGTGGTGACGGAACCTGAAGGCCGCGACTCGAGTCGGCCATTTTGAATGGAATAAAGCCCATTTAGAAAACCTCTTATACCACGGATTCTGCCTCTTGTTATTTTGAGCTATTTACTTTATTTTAAGATTCCGTATGAAATTCAGTCCGGTATTTTTATTTACCACAATATATGTATAGCTAAAAATGTATGGAAGAAGACATGGGCAAATAAGTGTCTAAATACAGTATTAGCATCAGCAGAGGATTGCGGTCGCGTGAGTTATAGTTGCCTGCACTAACTATAACGGGGGAATTTCACTGGTTTTTTATCAGTAAAATTTCCGCTAACTATAACATGTGTGAAACCTATGGTTTTTTCAGTGAATATATATATATATATATATATATATTATATATATATATCTCTTTGTGATTGATAGTGTCCCCAAAAACCTTAGAGGAGGGAACAGACAGCTATCACTCAGGAGATTATAATCAAGGCATATAATCCTACTTGATTCCAAAATCCCAAATGTGATGAATGCAGACGAGGCACTTAATGTTCATCTTTAACAAGCTCGCCCCTAGTCCTGCCCCTGACCCCTTTCCATAGCGTTAGGTTCTTACACTTTAGTCATTTTGTATAATTCTTTTGGCACTTTTTTGACAATTTTTGAACGGGTGTTGACTTTCAACTCATATTCCATAATAAAGGAGATAAAGACCCTGGAGTAATTGCCCACTTGGGCTCTATTCATCGTCTGTTCTATTCCTACCCCACATGTATTTACACTTCACTTAATACTTAGAGATGTTATTTATACACATTATCTGTGAGATACAAAGGCATTTATTCCGATGAACATCTCTATAATAACCGCTCCCTCGACGTCCCACGCCGCGACCACATCACCCCCCACCTGAGGAACCTGCACTGGCTCCCCGTCGACAAAAGAATCTCCTTCAAGCTCCTGATCCACGCACACAAGTCACTCCACAAGACCGGCCCAGCCTATCTCAACAGTCGACTCTCCTTCTACGTACCCAACAGGAAACTCCGCTCCGCAGACATCTCCCTGGCTACCGTCCCACGCATCCATAGAACCACAGCCGGAGGCAGATCCTTCTCCCACCGCCCCGCCAAGACCTGGAACACCCTCCCCCTCAACCTACGATAAACCTGAAGACCTTCTAACCTTCAGGAGACAACTCAAGACCTGGCTGTTCAACCAATTATTTGATTGATTGATTGATTGATTGACAGTTAATAGGATTGAGTGTGAGAGAATTCTCTGCATTATCATTGAGGATAGGCTACACTACATATGTAACACTTCTCTTTCCCCTGTTTGCTGGGATGCAGCTAAGCCCGGAACCAATGCTGTTCTAATCACTTTATATATTTGGTAATGATTATGAGGTTTGTTTAAATGTCACAGGTTGCATATTTTTGTTTTTTAACTAAATACTGTTGTGCCAATAGCACCATAGTGTAAAACAACAGTGAAATCATTCTTTTTTCTTTATAACAGTGCACTGTCATTTGATAGTATACCGATTCTTCTATGCCATTTGCCTAATCTGGTTGCTGTGACAACCTACTGAATGTGCTTAAGACATATATACTGAGTACATTTGCTGTAGTGAGCAAGGCGGTCCGCCGCCGAAACACGCTAGATCGTCTTTCTGGAATAAACATCTTTCTATGATACACTCCCACTGAGTCAGCGCCTATTCGTTTTATGGATGCCAGGATTGAATATATATATATTACCTACTGGCGGTCGCCAGTAGGTAGTTATAGTTAGGACCTTGTTTCTATTCAAAAAGCATTTTTATTATATATATACATATACATTGGACTCAAGAGAAAACATCTGGATTTACAGTTTAAAATCATTGCATCCAGATGGACTGAACATCACTGACAATACCACCTGATTACTGCATACCTCAAGGGATCTCAGGAATGCATTGATTCCACATGCCAAATAGATTCTTCACTCATGATGCTTTTTGAAAATTCAACAGTGTTAGCTGTGAAGCTACTGAGCAAACCATCTTGTACTACCCGAGGAAGATGGAAGCTGAAACGTTGTAGCGGAAATATATTTTTATATATTTTTGCTCCTTGGTGAGTCCATCTGTTTGGCCACTTCTTTGTTGGATATTTCATTCCTTTGTGAGTCACTGTGTCCTTCGGGATCCAGATTTTGCCCTGGCTAACTGTTGTTTTCTTATGATCCTTCATTATATACCCTAGTAGGACCAGAGACTGCCTTTTCAGGTAAACTAGAAAGTGCAAGGATCTCTGGAATCTAAGAAAAGTAGGTGGCTCGCATGGAGTGGTGAGGACAGAAGGGTAACACAAGGCTGGCTGCTCTGCTCTTGTCCTGTTAGAGCCACAACCTACCTAGCACTTCATCTCTCACCCTCACAGGTTGAGGGTGTCAGTGTAGTTAAAGTCTGAGCCATGACCCAAAACAGGTGCTCACCTGCACAAAATGTTGTCTTCATTTGACCTATAAGAATTTTACAGCAGGAGGTAGTACCCCTACCTTTAAAAATGGTGCATCACTATTGGTCATGTCTTCAAGTTCCATACTTACCAATTTTCCATCACTTTACTCATTTGATTATTTCCACGTCTATCTTTCACACCTCTTCCTTCATCACACTGCTAGACACTGTGCCCCAAGACAATATAACAGCAACTCTTCCATCACTCGTGCATGACACCCACACACTTACCTCAAAGGATCACAACAAATATAACACTTTGCTAAATACACACTCCCCCAGAGCGTAGCGTGCTACATGTCCAAAAATCTGCATCTGCACCCCACATAGGAGTATAAAGTGATATATAAATAGTACAAAACAATACAATGCTATTATGAACATAAGTAGGACCATTAAGACTAAGATGACCACCAGATTCTTGGTCATTAGAGAAGCTAACCTTTGTCCTCAACATTTCATTTGCAAATCATTGATTTCAGGTGTGGCAGTGTGATTAGTTCAAAGGAAGCAAAAAACATATGAAAATACCCAGAATGCATCAGGCTATCACATAAAAGTTCTGGACTGGAACCTGTCCACAATAACATGGATGGAAGTTGTCACGCTAGTTCAGACCAGCCTCAAGAGCATCTTATGCCACTCAACAAAGAGATTTTAATAGGTTTTCTTTATTGCCCATTCATTTGCAATAAAAAAAAATAGCATTTGAGGGTGGTAAGAAGTTGAATAATATTTTTATGCTAAGGCAAAAAGAAAAGAAGGGGGACAACTCCTATGAGCCACTTTACATTCCAAGATAAGCTGGTTGACCTATAAGGCCATTCACCACAGAAGACTGATTAATCTGCCAAAAAAATACTCTAAAGCACTCTGTATAAATTCACTTGGGGACACTGAAAGTCAAAATTCAAAAGCATTTCAACATCAATTTCCAGGGAGCATCCTCATATGTGTTATTCCCCACTAGACACCTGTCGCTATCCCAACTTCTTGTTCATATCAGTAAATTAGTGAAAGCACATCTCTTCAGGACATGCCCTTCCAGCTCCGACCAGCTACATCCCCTCTCTCCTTGCTCGGTTGTGAAAACACAATATCTAAATAGATGAACTAGAACTTTTGCATGATCTTAAATGTTCTGATTTAAAATCACAATCTTCAAATGTACATGGCTTGTTGACTAAGGTCGAACTCCGCCAACCACCGCATGGCAGTGTTTTTTCTTGCATGCGGCTCTCCAGTGTTAAGTTGGCAAGCAAGAATTGGCTTCCCCTAGTGCAATATTTGGGTGCTAGAACAGCACTCAGCTAGATTTTCTGAAGGCGAGCGGTCACAGGCAGTCGTGGCCATTCGTGGTAAGAAAGCTGCCGCTCAAGAAGAACATCTACTTGAGCAGCAGCAAGGAAGCAGCATCCTCTGATATACTGCATGGTGCATTTCAGGATTATTTTGCAGTACAGAACAAGCTCAGAGTAGTAAAAATCAGCGCAATGTGCTAATTTCGCCCACTCATGGAACTCCACGGAATCTTGCAGAGTTTTTATGTAACTCTGTGGAATTCCACACAGTTAAACTCCACAAGTTCCACCCACCCCTAATAAAAATTATATATTTTAGTAAAAGTTTAGCAGAGGTAAAAAAAAAATTGGAAAAAAGTTTTAGTAGAAACGTTGCCCACAAATACTTGCCATCAAGAAAATACTCACTTTAAAGTTATTTTTTGCTTGAGTTTTCTAGTGCAAAAACAACATTTTAAATAGGTTTTCTCCTGCTTCTTGTCCTTTTTAAATCTTCTTAACTTCATGAAGTTTAAGAAAACTTATAAGTACAAATTTGTGGAAAAGAAAATCCTTTGCAGCTTTGCACTTTCCTCACTGTTGACCCAATTCAAACGTGTGTGCTACTCTCTCTTGCTTAATGTTGCATGGCTGATGCTCAGTCAAACTTTAAAGTAACCACATAGCGAAAATAGAAGGCAGGTCAATACCCTCTGAAATCAAGGTGTGACTAACCAGGTACATAGGCAGAGGGTGTGTAAAGCAAGAGAAGTTACATAAATATAAAAATAATAAGCGCAGAGTCCTACTTTTGTCTTAGGAGACCGCCTCCAACACTACCGAATAGTTGGGCTGCCAAATACAAAGGCTGCTTGTTTTTCATCCCACCACATACATTTTCTTCCACCACCATATACTTCCTGTCAGTTTACCTCACCCTTGCAGGTTCTTTTTCATCACTATTGTCCTACCTTTCTCTTTTTCCTATATACCTTTTCTGCCTTCTCTCTACTGTCCTGAGTCAAAGTCTGATGATAAAAAACATATTGCCTGTCTTCAAAAACGAGCGCCAGCACTAACCACTTCTATCCTCTGGAACACATTTACTAGTGGGATAAGTATTAGCTTCCCAGGAAACGCTCTTAGTAATAAATATTCATGCCTTTAAATGGTAAAACTTTATATTTTGTTTAATTTTGTGTGGGGCTCCTGCCCTACATGTTTGTGTTCTCTTTCAGAAGGGGATATCCCCATCAAAGGGCTACTTCACTGGAACCAATGTCTACAATATCTTGGAATACTAATACTCTTATCATTCCGTCATTCCACTTTCACTATTAGATTATCCTGCAATAAGTGTGAAAAGGCTTCATGGGATAGAGATAGCAGAGTATGGTTCATTTTTGCGTTTGAGAGCAAGTCTTGTTTGCAATAGCGTTTTTATTATAAGAGAGAGGCTTCAACATTTTCATAAATGAAGGGCTGCAGTTTATATTTTTTTAAATTGTAAAAATACAACCAATCCATCAAAACATGTCAGGAACCTTCTCCTCTCTGATCTTCATCATTTGCACATAACCAGCCCTTCACGACTGCGAACCCTTTAGGGGTGGGAAGTGTGTTCTGATTTATCTTACACTCGGCTCAAATGTATCCCTCTGCATATAAACACATGGACCCTCCTGTATTTCGGCTCATCTTCAACATAGCAGGGCTGTGCTTAGAGGCCAGCTGATCTGCAAGGCGTGTACGTAACTGTGGACTATCCTCATCATTAAGTGATCAGTTTTATGTAGATATGTGGACAACTAGCTGGCCTTGCCTGAGACATGGAAAGGATGACAAAGTCTTAGCAAGTTTCCCATCAGAGGCTGAACAGAATGTTAGTCATACTGGTGAATCCTCAGAGCAGAGTTCCAAATCTCTTGGTGTTGTGGTGGTATTATGTCCCTGGGTCTGGGAAGAGAACCAGGATAGCTGCAATTTGTTGGAAAACTCTTCTCTGCTTCTGCATTGAAATGCACAATTCCATCAGGATTACCCACCTAAATTGCTTGCTATGATATGCTATTAATATTTATATAGTGCTTTGAAGACCAACGGCTTCATGAGTGGCGGCTTTGGACTCCCTAGAGATGTTTTGATGTTATGGGTTTAGGGGAACCTTGGGCTGTTTAATGAAATCAAGTTAGTCAGACTCATTGAAAAGCACTTCTGTCAGTCTGTTCCAGACGATTGGAGCTACGTTCTGGGCTGCTTGACTTCCAGAAGTGTCATAGAAAGAAAATGACCGACGGAGGATGGAAGTGTTTTATCATAAGCTGATTTTTTTTAGCAGCATTCAATGTTGTTCATGTATTGCAGAGCATCTTATTCGAAAGATTCCTGTGTGTGGTGAGGAGACTGAAAGTGATCCATGGATGGACTTTAGAACTAGAGCAAACATCTCAGGACTGGGGTGATTGCTTTGGGCTCTTTCTTTGCCATCAGCTAATGATATTCTTTTGAGGACCTAGGCAGCAGACTGTTCATTCTCGAATTACTAGTAAGGCAGTTTTTGGCTAGAAGAGTCCATAGTTGTACTAAAAACTCTAGTATCTAATTAGGCTCTGCTGAGGGAGAGGTGGCAATAGTGCCTCCACAAGAAACTCCAATGAAGGAGCTATTGAGAGGAGCCATGTTGACCAACTAAGGATTGAATGAAAAGTCCTTGGTGACAGAGCAGGAAGGGCTGCTTCTGGTGGACTGGGAGATAGACTGTTCCAGAAACCATTGATAACAGAATTCTGTTGGAGTCTCAGGAAAGGAATCTACAAAGAGCTACAGAGATCTTGTTGGGAACTTCCATTGCGACAGAGGTGTATTACTCATGAGAGAGGAGTCGACAGAAATAAATAATGAGAAGTACAGGGAGTATGAGGGAATAGCTGGACAGATGCAAGACGTGCATTGGATCTTATGCTATGGCATGCTTGCCTACCTGAAGGAGTGACAGCCATGGTTTGGGAATTACCATGCACATAAATATGACTCAAGGTGAAAAAAATTCAAGTTGAATCAGCAACCGATTGGTCAATTTGTACATTTAAATCTGAAGAGCTGGTTTGGTAGATGAGGGATGTCCAGGGGGCAGGGGACATCACAGATCATATCATGGACTTAAAAACGTTCTGTATTTTTTCTGCTTGCCTGGCCTTAGATCCAGAAACCTGAAAGTAGCTTATAATAGCAAGCTGCCACTGCATAGCTGACAATTAAGACAACTACATGTTTAGAAAGACCGCAACTGTCAGGCTACTTAATGGTGAGGAAGGGATGTATGATGGAACGATGCATGCCATTACCATGCATGCCATTACCATGCATGCCTTTACCACGCAAGTCGTTACCACGCATATGCCTTTACCACGCATACCTTTATGATGAAGATGTAAGTATATCACAGGTAAGTGAAAAACATATATATATATATACATATAAACTCAACCACCCCAAACCCTAAAAATACCCATGACGCCTAAATACCCTCACCCATGCTAAATCCTAAAAATACCTTTGCCACCCAATACCCTTACCCACTCCTAAACCCCAAAAAATACCCATACCACCCAAATACTCTTGCGCTTAAACCTAAAAATGCCCTTGTCACCCAAGTACCCTAACCCATCCGAATCCCTAAAAACACTCCTGACACCTAAATACCCTCACCCACCCTAAACCCTAAAAATACCCTTACCCCAATTTTTGTACTTACCCATCACTAAACATATTGTCACCCTCCCCATAACCCTTAAAATGCCCTTTATATATATATATATATATATATATATATATATATATATATATATATATATATTGGTTTTACTTACCCATGATATACTTACATCTCATTGTAACGGTATACGTAGCAAAAACTTGTGTGGTAAATCATACGCGTGGCAACGGATGTGTGATAAAGGCATTGCGTCAGAACGGCCGCGTTGTAAAGGTTGTTTCCTGTCAGACAGATGCCAAGATCCTCTTTAGGAAGAACTCTCTGGTATATATCAAAAATCACAGGTGCTATTCACCTCAATAACGCACATAAAAATGCATTTTTAGATACTGCAAGACGACCACAAGCTACATTAAAGCCAACGCTAATCTTTCTGTGTTTCTTACAGAGCTCGATGCGTTTTTGCGAAACGGCGCAGTCAGCAGATCCGGTAGCACAAAATGAAACATCAGCATACCTGCTACTATTCAGATTGGATTATTTATATTAATGGGCTCGCTCCTTGGAAATCATGGAGTGCTCGCGCTTAGAGCTGGGACGTACCATGACGCACACTGAAGGGGAAGGGTCATTGATTGTGCACAGAAGAAAACGGACTAAGTATCCGAAGGTGCGCACAGATCAGAAGGTGAACGAACCTGTGAGCGCAGTGCCATGCAGCATCTGCTTGAAAAGGTAAGAACAGAAGGCAAGAACAGGGACAGAGGCAGGGGTGTGCGCACGGCCAGTACAGGCAGAACAGTGCTACACTTTGGGCTGCAGACATGAGCATGTGTACAGGTGAACTCCGACCAAGCACCAGCGTGGAGTCTGCCTGAGTTGCTCAGCTAACGGCGCCGACGAAGGAGTGCATTAGAATAATGGTAAAGGTGCAAAAAACACACCCAAGCGATGGATGCCACAGAGGTAGAGGGGACGTCCAGCGGGCAGATTTCATTGTACAGCACGAGTAGGCACAGAACTGCGAGGACGCACGGAGGCCGCCGCCTGCCCAGGCTGCAGGGACAGGCTCTCCATCAATGGAGGAGGAAACGAGTGTTTAGGGAGCGAGAAAGGCCATGCTAAAGAAGAGCCATCACAGACCTGCTCAAAGTTTCAATGTCAAGTTAGGTTGTTTGTGTTGTATTGTGGCTTGTGTATAGCGCTGCCTACTCCATGTGGGGTCCTAAAGCACTTATCCACACAGATAGTAAACTCACCCATGTAGGTGCCTGGGAAGAAAGGTGTTGTGTTTGTTTATAGTATAGGACTGACTTCTTACAGAGACAGGTCAATCATAGATGTACCATTACTAGGCGATATTAATAAAGTAATCCAGCAATATTAGTGCACAGAATCATAAGTGGCTACACCCCATTGTACTTAGAATATCAAATTGAACCATCCAAAACAAAGAAAGTCAGACATTACTGATATACGACCCAAAAGAAGGAATTCCTTCCCTCCCCCCAAGAGTCGAAACAAACTTACTTCAGTTTAGAAAACACTGAAAATGTGCGGCTTTTTGGCCAAAGAACATACCATGTTATACCTAACCAAAGGAAAAAACACATACTAAAAATCAACAAACACATCCAAACACCCACCATGCTCTTAATATCCATTAGTTTAAAAAACTACATAACACCAAAAACACTTAGAAAATACACGAGGGTCATTTAATGAACTATTTGTAATGCAACAGAACAGTATTAAGGATATTAGCTAGGCACTGATCAATAGGCGCTGGAAGTAGGAGTGCAGGGGAGTAGGGGTGCTGCAGCAGCCCCAAAAAAACATGCTGGAGTTTAGAAGGCGAGTGAGCAATAAAACATATTTTTTAGAATGTGTTTTTATCTTTTCATGTTTGCTTTGGGTTCAAACACAGAGGCCAAAAACCATGCTATGTCTTCTGACAAATAGCTGGTTATTCTTTTAACATGGAGACTGGTGTTTACTTTTATTTCTGACTGAAAAGTTAACCCTTTCCGTGCTCATGACGGAACCACTCCGTCATGAGCCACGGGTGCCGTGTGCTCATGACGTAGTGGTTCCGTCATGCTGCGGCCGTTGGCGGCCGCTCCGCCCACGCGGCGCTAATTCCCCGCCTGTGCGGGCGATTAGCGCAGTGGGCGGAGACGTGACAGAACCACTCCGTCATGAGCACAGCTCACCTGTGGCTCGTGACGGAGTGGTTCCGTCACGAGCACAGCGCCACTGCAACTGCCCCCAAACCCCCCCAGCGCCGCGGCGGAATTCCTGCCGCGGCGAAGGGGTTAAGAGGATTTTGTAAAGGGAAATAAGTGACAATCTTTCTGGGATGCAGGGATTGTGAAAAGAAAGGCTGTAGGATGTCAGTTTTTTCTAACACAGAACAAAATTTGAATACCTGTAAATGAAATGCACAAGCATTTCAAAATATATCAGCAGTTCCGAAAGTTTAAACGAAGCAAATTTTTGTAATTCTGAAGTGTGATGGAAATGAAGATTTTAATAGGACCAAAAGAATTAACACTTGATGATGTGCCATTTATGAATATTTGCTGAAGCACGATTTCCAACCATTATTGTTTGCACTATATAGATTTATCAGTAAAACTGCCTGTCAGTGTGAATTGGGCCCCATTTCTATTAAAGATGGGTTATCTGTAAATGACAGTGCACTATCACACCATGCTTTAGTGATATACTTGCAACAGTGCACTCCTCAATGCAGCACACCGTTTGCACTCTGCTCCTGAATAGACGTGGCTCAATTGCTGTACATGTTCTTTGTGAAACGCTTGGATTTTTTACTGTCCCTAGGGCTTCAGTCATGTAACACTGTTGGCAGACTCTGAAAATTGTTCCAGCACCACAGGACAGATCGACTTCTAACGTGACCTCCATTTCTTGCGCAATCATTGCATATTTCCCCTTCCTTCTTGGAATAATATTAGCTGACATTTATTCTACAGATGATTTATATTTCCACTATCTGGATCACGACTCAAGAGCTGGTCTGCACTAACCTGGCAGTCGGTTCCTCTCAACTACAGAAACAACACAATTGGTGTAACCCAAAGGAATTGTGCCAGGGTGCCTACTATGGATCAGCAATGAACCCCCTGCCATGCACGGCTGCAGGTGGAAGGCAGCAGGTTTCCACTAGAGGTATTGCAGGTCTTACAGGGAACAATGCTGATGACGTAGCACGGTCCTACCGATGCCGAGCAGAAGGGTCTGAATGCGATCTTGAGGAACTTTCTGATAACAACCCACTGATAATTTGCGATTTGCATAATTTGCGATGTCATTAGTAACAATGGGTGATGTCAGCAGGGGCACGCATTAAGGTTTACAGACTTCAGCATTTGAATTTCCCGACTTTTGGTAAGCACGTCAAAGTTGCATCCATTTTGAGTATGTTAAATTCTTGTCTGATTTGAATATGCTCAACTCTCTTTAGTGTATTTGTGAACTGTCAGCGAAGGATCATCTGCATTTCTCTTTTTAAACATTCATTAATATTTGTTAATGGGTTGTGGTGTAATGCTCAGACAGTTTCTCACCATCCTTCACTGCATTTGTATCCTCAATCGTACAATTCTTAACCTTCCTACTAAACCGATTCCCACCCTGATCTAGGAATGATACCCGCTGGCCTCCATGATGTGCATCTTTGTTAGGGAGTCCTGTGGCCCTGCCACTGTATAAAGGGTTTTCAGTACTGTTTGTTGCTCTGCATTCTCTATTCCATCTCACTCTAAGGAGGCCTTTTCATCCAGATGAAGTGTGCACTATGGAAGTGCCATGAGCCGCTGTAGCAATGCTAAATCTCTACTTGTCTAAAAGGGTCAGGATACTTCATCCAGTTTGATTCCTACTCTAATGCTGCTCACGCATTGAAACTTAGTTGCTGCGAGGCAGCTTAGCACCGCATTTTCATGCTTGCGCCACCCCACCAACCCACCCACTCCTTCCGGAGTGGGGAGAAAATAAGAACTGCTGCAAATTGGGAATTTTGTTATGTAGTTGTTGGGTGTACAATTTCACCCAACCCAAACGAATTAGCACAAATGCATGTCTGGGTGATTTACACCAACATTAGAGTAGGAATAAAATATGTTGACATATGACCCTTTCAGACAATTACATAGTTAGCCTTTTTGACAGCGGCTCATAGCATGCTTCCATAGTGCACACTTCATCCTGATAAAAAGGCCTCTCTTACAGTGCAGGAGGAGTTAGGGAGTGTTTCAATAGTTTAGAGGCTAAAATCAACTAAGAAAACGTGCCCAGAAGACGGTTCTTTGTGGCAATACCACGGCACTTGTTTGGCTGGGCACATCTACATTCCCTGGGACAGTTGGAAGTCCCAGGGACTGAGGGGATACGCTCCCCTTCCTTCCAGCAGGGGCTGCGCTCTCCTGGATTCAGAATTAAACTCATTTGATGCCGTCTAATGTACGGCATTAGGTGTGTGTAGCTCTGATGCTTGTTGGCTAATCCGACTGCTGGCTGGCTCCAGTTGTACCATAACTGGCTCCTTTGGATTGCCCGTATATTAATCACCCCTTACCTTGTTCAATAAACCTGCAACATCATTTCCCCCCAACACAAATTGTAATGTCTTTTATTCGGTATGCATTTTCTAAATCACACAGTTATGTGTTTGCATTACTATGTTTGGTGTGGTTGCTTGGCTATGGGGTTATCAGTGCTATGTGTGTTACTTAGGACTGACGCTAACCTCTCCTGCACTGAATCCATCTCTGCATCATGAGTGTGACAAGGGGATGGATTGAAGGATTATGGGAAATATTTTTGAAGGGTATAAAAAAATGTGTACCTTATGGATACTAGTCAGAAATTACTATTCTTTCAATCGTCACACATACTCATATCCACACTTCCTCGACCCACTTCGCACTGAATATGTCTGAAGCACTTATCATGAAACTAATTTGTATCAAATATATCTGTATTTTAATAGTCAATGCAAATTCATAAAAAATCTTTTATAAAAAACAAATCATACACAATTAAAATGATAAAATCGCAAAATATTTTTGCAGTTACAAAAATTACATATCACAGAAAGGAGAACACTAATGGACAAACAATGTGTCATACATATGTTAATTTGGATGTGCGAAAAGACAGTGTCAGGCACAAACCACTAATCCCTGTCTACCACTAACTAAACCAAATTTAACCAACACAAAAACACAGGCGTCGACGCGTTTCGGTGGCAAAAACTCCACATAGGACCACCTTCTTCAGGACACAAGATATTTTCTCCTTAATGTATATATTCAAATATGGTGCCAAATTCACCTATTGGGGAAAACATATTTGTAAACACTATAAAATTCGAAATGGCAATTGAAATACGCCACATTCACCTAATTCCACATATTGCCCATCTAAATGTATAATCTTCATACAAGTATTCAGTGTCATAGTTAAAAACCTATAGCATTGTTCAGAGCATAAGTGCTTCATACATTTCAACGAACCCTCCTGCACCTAGCAAGAATCTATGTATCTCACTAACTCAATCATTCATTCCTTATTTCTCTAACTGACATTCAATCCACTCTATTGCGCTATTTTACTTAATATTTACGTAGCGAAACTCACCGGTACTACAGTACTTCGGCAAGAGTGTACCCTCTCATGGGGAGTGCATCTAGAGTCCTTCACGGATAGCTGAAATCTTGCAATGAAAACTAAAATGACAAAACACTAAAAGTAAATTCTTTTTAGTTGTGTGCGGCTAGAAAAGCCTACATTAGCTAATCTTTTAGTTTCCCCATATTACCCTGTAGCATAATCATGCATTAGACAAGGAAATTGTACCCCTAATCATTTCCTACACTATTTAACTATGTACCATATCAACATGACCATCGCTATTCGGCAGGATTCTATTTTTGTGTTTATATTTGAGAGTTATTTTTCCTATATAGGCCCAAAAACCCACCTTACTCTTTATCACTTGAAGCACAGACAAAATGATCTTCAATCCTTGTATTGCTTCATCAATCGTGTTAGTGGCCGGATTCAATCTCGGTCTCTACGTAAAATATATTTTATAAATGTACAATCAGATTTATTGGGGAACAACAATCATTAATTGAATTTTTGTTATTATTCAAACCTCTTTTCCAGGGGTGATTTATTTCACACATGGCTCACCTCATTTATCTGGAACCACATCTAGTCCCTCTAGATATTAATCCGTATATCTCGTTTCCTACAACATATCATTGCGGTATTAGAACAAACCAATGGCTCAATTCAGGTTTTTTTTAAGAATGTGAAGAGTAATAAAACATACAAAAAGGAACTTCAATAAGTCCCCCTCTTTGCTATATCTCACCTTATTACGAAGTGGGTCGAGGAAGTGTGGATATGAGTATGTGTGACGATTGAAAGAATAGTAATTTCTGACTAGTATCCATAAGGTACACATTTTTTTATACTTGTATTTCTGGGTGCTCCAGCCTTTTGGATTTAAGAGCCCCCTCTCCTTGGTTTCAAGCACAACCCCCGGGTTGGAGAGATTTGTCTAAATTCGATCGTTGGTTTAACGACGCCCTTAACGAATAAACATTGTATGAGATGGATCCATTCAAAACGTTTGGATTCACAGAAGATCAGTTAAAAAAAATAATTGGAAACTCATCTAAGACAGGAAGCAAAATCACGGTTGTAACAGGAAATAATGACAAATGGGGTAAAGCCCTTAATTTAAAGAAAAAATTAATAAGAACTGAATTGCATGCTGAATTTTTGATAGAGTATGTGAAGGCAGGTGTGATCCCCATTGGACTACAAGTCCACAATGAACTGGGCCTCTTTGTAGAGAATAAAAAATTTCTGGAATTATGGACCCACATTGCAAATAGGTGTAGCCGGGATTGGATCCTGTTAATCATTGAGACAGCCTTAGAAATGGTAGTTTTGGAAAAACAAGAAATTGAAACTCTAGAACAAACCTTAAAAGACATGTCAGTGCTTGAAGATGCAAAAAAACGCTTGGAAGAACTTAATCAGGAAGTAAGTGGATATAAAGAGTATCTTGTTAACAAAAAAACGATTAAACTAAAGAAGGATGTGAATAAATTTAGCTTAGAACTGGCGTATCCATACACGAATAAAGACTATTTTGCGCAACCTAGGGAACAACGAGGGGATAGGCCCTATGATCACAAGTTGATATATTCGAGGGGTGGCAAAAAGAAGGTCACATTCTCGGACACCTCGGGTTCCAGTAGTGAAGAGGAAGGGGTGCCCAATGAGGAACAAGGAGGACACACTTCAAACAGCAATTTTGGGGGATGTTTTTTAGAGCACCGCCAAAGGAGAGGGATAAGATACAATAAAAACCCAAATCAAAACCAGGGCAGGGGACAACATCAGTGGAACCAACCCCAGGAGTATCTAAAAACGAGAAACCAGAGATATTGGCGGTAGCCCACAAATTTCCTATCATTAATCTCTCCTTCCATGACCTTAGCAAAACAGAAATAGACATCTTAGAAAGAGGTTTTACTTTTGCCCCCACAGCCAGGGTTAACCAATTCACATTAGAAAAAGATTTGAAAGCTTTCTTTCGCAAAATAAGACTAAATCGATTCTTTGAGAACAATGAATATAATAGACCTGAAAATATTTCAGGCCTCAAAGGCAAATCTACCTTTACTCCAGCTATCACCCAAGTTTGCAAAAATGTGGAAACTTTTGAACGGGTAATAGAATCCAAGATTAAAAAGATTGTAAGGGAGGCACACCCTGATGTGAATAATATGTCTCATGAACACAGAATAGCCATGAGGACACTAAAAGATGACTTAAATCTAGTCATAAAACCAGCCGATATGGGCGGGGGGGTTGTAGTCTTTGATACCATGGATTATGAAAGGAGGATGTTAACACTCCTCCAGGTGGAAGAACACTACACCAAAGTCCCGAATTCAAGAATGAAGGAATTAAAAGGACAAGTAGAGGCAATTATAAAAGAAGCGAGTGACAATGAATGGATCTGTGAGGCTGAATATAAATTTTTAAATAATGAAAATGCAATCACTCCAGCAATTTATGGACTTCCTAAAATTCACAAAAACGAAAGGAATCCACCCATGAGACCTATAGTTAGCTGTATAGGCTCAATATTAGAACCCTTGAGCCAATATGTGGATGTATTTTTGAAACCGCTAGTCCATAAACAGCAATCATATGTGCGTGATTCTGCGCATATTATTTCTATGATCGAGGGCACCAACTTTGATGCCAGGAATCAAATAATGGTGTCCCTCGACATAGAAGCACTTTACACAAATATTCCCCAATTAGATACCATTAAAGTTATTGATGATATTTTCATTGAGGAAGAGCTTCAAGGTGCAAATAAAGGGTTCATCATGGACTGCATTACATTGGTACTCACCAATAATATGTTTTTATTTAAAGAGGACCTGTTCCTTCAATGCAAAGGTACGAGCATGGGAGCTACTTGTGCTCCCAGCTTGGCATGCCTATATGTAGGCAGATTTGAGGACAAACATGTCTTCAATGAGGCGGCACCCTTCTTTGAGAACATCCGGTTGTGGCGCCGCTTCATTGATGATATCTTTTTTATCTGGGAAGGTGATGAATCGACTCTGGTCGAATTTTTAGAGTGGCTAAATTTAGGGGACATTAACATTAGATTCACAGCAAACTATAATAACAGCGCAGTGAATTTTCTGGATATTACAATCAAAGTCAACGAAGGACTCTTAGAAGTAGAGTTATTTTCCAAACCTACAGACAAGAACACACTGCTCCACTACACGAGCTATCATCCCCAAACACAGAGAGACAATATCCCGTTTGGACAGTTTCTACGCCTCAGGAGGAACTGCTCAACTCTGGATAATTTTTACAAACATGCTGCCGTCCTCAAAAGCAAGCTATCAGATAGAGGCTACCCAAAGAAACTTATCAAAAGGTCATTCAAGCGGGCTCGCTTTTATGACCGCGATAGTATGCTAAACCCTAATGTGGAGGATAAAGAGAGAAAGAAAGGTGGCACCGAAAACAGAATTGTGTTTGTCACTCAATTTTCAAATATAAGCAACAAACTAAAGAATGTAGTTAACTCCAACTGGGGCATTCTCAATGAAGGCAATGAGATCAAGTTACCCAAACCATTGTTTGCATTCAAACGAAATGACAACATACGGAAAAACTTGGTGATGACGTATAGGGAGGAACGCCCCCCGGTGCAGAAAACCATTGAAGGTAACATGGCTCTGGGAAACTATAAATGTGGCAATTGTTCGATATGTAACAATTGTGTGGTCACCAAATCATTAACACATAATGGATATACAATGGTTTCAAAACATTTAAACAATTGTAGAACCAAGAATGTGGTGTACCTTCTGCGTTGCCCATGTGGATTAGCATATGTGGGTGAAACAGGGAGAGAACTAAGATTAAGACTGCTAGAACACAGATCAGCTCTAAAAACGAAGAAACCCAATGCCCCTCTTGTAGACCATTTTAATTCAGTGAATCATAAACACACTGAGTTTGAATGGTTCGTTATAGAAAGGATTACGATAAATAGGAGAGGAGGGAACCTTGAAACAAAAAGAAAAAAGAGAGAACAATGGTATATCTTTACTCTAAACACTGTTCAAAAGGGACTTAATTCTAAAGAAGATTGGATGAAATAAGTTGTATAAACCCCTTGTGAAGGATGATCGTCCGTAACATAAGTTGTAACAATTTACCAGTAGGGGAGCAGAGAGACTGAAAAAATGAAAAAAAGATAAAAATCTTTTTTATTTTTGTACCTGCAAAACACGATATACAGTAATATTAAGGAGTGAGGATGAATATCACTAATCCCGATAATGAGATGGGGGCAATATACTTAAAGAAACTGACTGTCATATAAGATAGAGATCCCCAATCCAAGATGGCGGTACCGGTTATCATGTTATGACCTCCCCACGGGAAGATTGAGATAAACCGAATCTATAGTATATTACCGGTACAAAAATAAAGGGAGAAGGAGATGGTTTATTTACTCTCCGATTGAGACGGTTGTTATACATTCCAACAGATCGTCAAACATTTGAAGTAGCTTTCCCCACTCCAAGATGGCGGGGACGTAGGGGATGTGCGTGACGTCAAAATTGGGTGACGCACACACAAGGGGACGTCACATGGCCCCATCGGATAAAATGGAGAGACCCGAACTGAGTCGGGTTCAAGTTTCATGATCAGACGCGAACGGCGGGACGGATATGCGACCCCGACGAGCGGTGAGTTAGCGCTGGGCAAGGAGTGTTGTAATTTAAAATACGGGAGGGATATGGATTAAATTCCACCATTGGCTGACAATAGAAATGCATATGGTTATAGGATGTTAACGCACAGGCATAGCAGGGACGTTGAAGAAACGGAACTATGCGTTCTAGATTTATGTCACGATTGGTCGCTACCTGATACAATTAATTAACAAAAGAAAGGGGGTCATTCGGAATTGGATGAATTAGCTCAATGGAAATACTGATAGTTCTAGACTGACAGTACAGTAATGGGTAGTTACCCTTATGGTAGAACAACAGAAGTAGATATAGCACATTGATTATACAATACAGAGTACAAACTGAGATGAATGACATGCAATAAGTTATCAGAAACTAAAAATGTATATATTCTCATTACTTGTACAGATGATACAGGGAGACGATAAACTGTATGATCGCCCCTAGTTGTAATAAGGTGAGATATAGCAAAGAGGGGGACTTATTGAAGTTCCTTTTGTATGTTTTATTACTCTTCACATTCTTAAAAAAAACCTGAATAGAGCCATTGGTTTGTTCGAATACCGCAATGATATATTGTAGGAAACAAGATATACGGATTAATATCTAGAGGGACTAGATGCGGTTCCAGATAAATGAGGTGAGCCATGTGTGAAATAAATCACCCCTGGAAAAGAGGTTTGAATAATAACAAAAATTCTAATAATGATTGTTGTTCCCAAATAAATCTGATTGTACATTTATAAAATATATTTTACGTAGAGACCGAGATTGAATCCGGCCACTAACACGATTGATGAAGCAATACAAGGATTGAAGATTATTTTGTCTGTGCTTCAAGTGATAAGGAGTAAGGTGGGTTTTTGGGCCTATATAGGAAAAATAACTCTCAAATATAAACACAAAAATAGAATCCTGCCGAATAGCAATGGTCATGTTGATATGGTACATAGTTAAATAGTGTAAGAAATGATTAGGGGTACAATTTCCTTGTCTAATGCATGATTATGCTACAGGGTAATATGGGGAAACTAAAAGATTAGCTAATGTAGGCTTTTCTAGCCGCACACCACTAAAAGGAATTTACTTTTAGTGTTTTATCATTTTAGTTTTCATTGCAAGATTTCAGCTATCTGTGAAGGACTCTAGATGCACTCCCCATGAGAGGGTACACTCTTGCCGAAGTACTGTAGTACCGGTGAGTTTCGCTACGTAAATAATAAATAAAATAGCGCAATAGAGTGGATTGAATGTCAGTTAGAGAAATGAGGAATGAATGATTGAGTTAGTGAGATACATAGATTCTTGCTAGGTGCAGGAGGGTTCGTTGAAATGTATGAAGCACTTATGCTCTGAACAATGCTATAGGTTTTTAACTATGACACTGAATACCTGTATGAAGATTATACATTTAGATGGGCAATATGTGGAATTCGGTGAATGTGGCGTATTTCAATTGCAATTTCGAATTTTATAGTATTTACGAATATGTTTTCCTCAATAGGTGAATTTGGCACCATATTTGAATATATACATTAAGGAGAAAATATCTTGTGTCCTGAAGAAGGTGGTCCTATGTGGAGTTTTCGCCACCGAAACGCGTCGACGCCTGTGTTTTTGTGCTGGTTAAATTTGGTTTAGTTAGTGGTAGACAGGGATTAGTGACTTGTGCCTGACATTGTCTTTTCGCACATCCAAATTAACATATGTATGACACATTGTTTGTCCATTAGTGTTCTCCTTTCTGTGATATGTAATTTTTGTAACTGCAAAAATATTTTGCGATTTTATCATTTTAATTGTGTATGATTTGTTTTTTATAAAAGATTTTTTATGAATTTGCATTGACTATTAAAATACAGATATATTTGATACAAATTGGTTTCATGATAAGTGCTTCAGACATATTCAGTGCGAAGTGGGTCGAGGAAGTGTGGATATGAGTATGTGTGACGATTGAAAGAATAGTAATTTCTGACTAGTATCCATAAGGTACACATTTTTTTATACTTGTATTTCTGGGTGCTCCAGCCTTTTGGATTTAAGAGCCCCCTCTCCTTGGTTTCAATATTTTTGAAGGGCCAAACAATATAGGAGACAGAACGAGACCCCATGTAATTGTAATCTTATGGAGTGAACGACGTGGCCTCTGATTCCTAACAACAAGGCCACCTATAGATTGGCTAGTTAATAGCATGAACCTAAAGGCCGGAACAAAAGATACCTGACCAACCTATTGCAGTAAGGTCAGCATGTTCTTCTCATGAAGCCCCTGGCACACAAGCCGCGTACACTTGCCAATCCTGAACGCTAGCTTTGCTGGACTATTAGAACATGCCTTATATTGCCTCTGGGAGAGCTAGGTTCCCTTTTGCAGCTCTGTAGCCAAGTTCACTATGCACTCTCAGTGCTTGTCTAGAACTGTACATGTATTGGTACTATAGCTGCACTTATGTGACGTGATTCACTTTACTGCCTTGCTAATGTCTCTATTGACAATTACCTTTAAAAGTCTAAAGTCTTCAGTTATAACTTAGCAGCGTCCTATAAAGCAGACCCTCGGCGGAGCCAGGTGAAGTCTCTGTGCCCGATGGCATTATTGTACAAGGTGAGGTATTTTGGCTGAACAGGTGATTGTGCCCTGTGGTGTCACTGTGCCATATGTTATTATTATATCTGGGTGGTGTCATTGCAAGTGATGACTGTGCTTGGTGGGGCCATTGTGTCTGACGAGGTGATTGGCCCTTATGGGATCTGATGGGCATGTGTAATGATTATCCCGCAATTACATTACTGAGTTATTTAAGCACTGGAGCCCGCCCGTGCTGTAGGCCTATTGGGTGGAACCTGCATGTTCAGCTTCTACTCTGCTTTATGGCGAGTCACTGTGCTTCTTTTGTACGCTTTCATGGTCTCTCCATGTGTTGCTCTTGGGGTCCCTTCTTTTGGTATGTGTGCAGCCTTTCCGGTGCCAATGCCTTCTTCATGTTTGCAATTTTCTCAGAGTTGGCACGTGACTTGTGTATGACTCTCCAGATTTCTGACTCTTCCCTGAGTTGGCTCGTCTATTTGCTGCTTTTGCAGCCCCACACACTTCGTCTGTCTCATGTGGGTCCATGTTTATGCATCTCTGCCTCTGTCCTATTTGTACAGTACGCTTTTCCCTGCCTTTGCATAACTGCCACCTTCATCCAGTCCTGGACTTTAGGCCACAAAAATGTGCACGCAGCGATTTTAATGCCCATGCATGCTCGGTAAAAGAACTACGAGCCCACAGTGTATCTTGATATTGGCTTGGAAGCCTGTGGTGCGGCAAGGTGTCACACATAAAATCGGTCCACATGCATGCCTCGTGTGTCATTCCTATGCAGCCCACAGGGCATCTGTCTATAAGCAGCCTTATCGTGTGTGGTTTTACTATGCCCAATAGAGAGGCTGCGTGTGTGTGTGTGTGTGTGTGTTTGTTGAGCGACTCTCATAAGTGTAACTCTCCTAGTTATTCCTGCCAGTGCAGTTCTCACAGACCCGTCTCGCAGGTTCTGCATTCGCCTTCAAATGAGCCCCCAGGGGCCTTAAATTGTATTCTGAAAGCAAGGAGATTGGTTACTACTGAAGGACCCCGCCTCTTTAACCTTGGAACCCCGGACTAAAAGCGGCAGCCTCTGAATGTGCCACGGCAGCAGCAGTCAGGAAAAGCACTTGTACCCCTGCTGGCACAGTGCTGATACATGCAAGGCACCAGAGACGTGAAATGAACAGCTGAGAGCTGACCTCTGAAGGGAGAGGGCACGAAGGGGCAGGGGAGGGGCATCTTTAAATAGAGAACACGTGGAGATTAATACGAGGGGAGCAAAGAAAATGCAACAGATAGAGAGGGGACCAGACCCAGGTACAGTCACTAATAAGATAATCATTTAAAAAAATACTTAGCACTAGTGCCTTCAGTCAACTGTCCAGCTGCCAACTTGTAAATTAATCCTACAGCGTGACAGCCTGGTTATGTCTCAGACCTCACAATCTCACCCACTAGGAATAGTCACAAATGTAACGTTGATCCTGCTGAGACTTCTTCATTAGCTGTACATGTTCTTTTACTTTTCACTGTGCAGCAAGCATACTGGGGATTGCACAGGGTACTGGGCGGCCATTTCCAATAGAAATGTTTCTCATTGCAACGCGGCCCAGAAGTGATGTAAAAAAGCAGAGGTAAATCAGCCGATCGGATTGTATTAAATCACATTCAGATGGAAACTTGCGTCATTTCTGCCTCATTTGTGGAATATTCAGGGAGTAAACCGAGAGGTTCAAGTAAAGATGAGATCTGTGAGTGAATAGCTATTAGGAAATAGGCAGATTAGAAAGACCTCACAATCATTATCAGCAGTCAAAGTCTAACTTTCAAAGTTTGAGTTACTCACTCCCCATCATTACAGAGTAACAGAATCTGCCACTGAGAATTGGCCGGCTTCTCCAAAGGATGATTTCCTGGTCCTTCTGTTCCCCAGTGAGTTACATGATTACGCAGTCAGGAGTATCAGACTCGCTTTGCGATGTAAAGAGCAGCAACGCTCAGTGATCTTCAAAACTGGCAAGCAGTGCCTGTAATTTTATAGATATGTGTATTTGTATAGCGGCCAACTCACCCGGGAGAGTTTCCTTGCACTGAAGCAGGAGCCGTATGGGCCGAGTCAGGGTCAGGGCTAGGTAACAAGCCAGGTCTTCAGTTTCTTGCAGGATTCAAGAACTGAGGAGGTGGCTCTGAAAGTGCAGGAACAGTCGTTTCAGGCTTTAGGAGGGAGGCAGGGGAAGAAGGCACGGCCACTGGATCTGGCTCTGCCTATTATACTTTTTAATCAAGAAAATAGAGAAAACCAAAACTACTACGAAAACCTATATATAGGGAAAACCTACAATTGTCCATTTGGCGTCTTGCTGAAATGATAGAAAAAAGTTACAACTTTTGTACGCAATTCAGCTCCACAGGTCATAGACACAAGTCTTTCCAGATACAACCTGCCAGCCTTTCATCTAAGAAGTTTCTAGATTCAAAATGATCTGAGGAGATCTAACAAAATGAAAAAAAACAGTGCCCTCTTTGGGAAAATGTCATTTAATTAATCAACAGGACTGGGACAATATACTCTCTGCACTCCCTTAGTCAGGGTTGGCTGCAGCATTGTTGCCCGCAGACCTTCAAGACTGAAGTGAGCTAAGAGGATACTCAGATGCCCACAGTACACAAAACATGGACTGCAGTGATTTTTCAGGGATGCTTGATTTACAGACAGCCAAACATGCACGCCCTGCAGCCAAAGATGGAATGCTATTGCAGAGAGTACTTTCATGAGCACTCTACATGCAGAATTTAGTCTGACTTGGAGGCTCTTGTACAGTTAGCATTGATTCCCAATAGAAAAGGGCAGTTAGTGACAATGTTGTTTTGTGATTGAGGTGTGAAAGTAAAATCCTGGGAATTTAGGTTATTTCTATGAATGCTGATACACTGAGTTGTTCACACAGAGACTTTTGCCAATAACTCAATGTTTTCCTTTTTTGTGGAAATGGCACACTATCCACCCTTTCTTTTGGCATCTCCAACCTCCCCTCATTTGATGTTTAGATTGTAATGATGCAGAGTTAGAATACACTTAAAATTGTGAACATTTACTAACAAAGGATGATGCATTCATGCAGCTTTATAATGCATAGACTCAAGTTACTCATGTTAAAACAAAACTACAGATACAGTTAAGTAACTTATGTATTTACTCCAGCATTGGAGCTTTCATAGATTCACATGCTTGAATCAGAGTAGCTAGCAGTTGAGTAGCACTTTTATAATGGCCTTGAACAACTTAACAGGACGATGCAATAGCAGATCTTTAAGGAAACATCAAGCAGCATGTTATTCACAATCATGGGAATAACAATTAGGAACTACATTTCTTTAACTATTAAACAGTGTAAATAATCTATGATTAAAAAAATGTGATACAGCAATGTAAGGCAGGAGGGTATACAGGGATGACCCACTTTAACAAAATAAATTGTGAAGCACTGCTTGTTCCACCACTGTGTCGTTTAGGACTGTTGAATCCAAACAGTAGTGCCTTGTAAATATGTGTTTATTCTTCCACGTTGCTGCACGGTAAATTTCAGGAAGTGACACTCCTGCAAATAATGCTGTAGACGTAGACACAGTCCTCGTCGAGTGAGCCCGGACTCTTGAGGATAGTGGTCTGCCAGCTTTGCAATGGCAAAATTGTATGGCACTGGATATCCATCTAGAAATACTCTGCTTAGAAAGAGGGAAAACTTTCCTTGGAGTGCTGTATGCGACAAGTAATTGAAAAGTCTTGCGAAAGGGTTTTGTTTTTTGCAGCTAGAACTTAAGGCAGTGCCTGACGTCTAGCGAATGAAGGGTACTTTCCAAAGCAGTCGATGGATTCGGGAAGAAAGTCTTTAGTACCACAGGCTCATTCAAATGGAAGTCAGAAGGAACCTTTGGTAAAAACATTTGGATTTGTGTGGAGGGGAAGACGGTCAGACTTGAATTGTAAAAATGGTTCTTCTATAACAAATGCCTGCATTTCACTTACTCTTCTGGCGGATGTCAGGGCAAGAAGTAAAGCTAACTTCCACAATAGGAACTTCATCTCTGCCCTGTGAATCGGCTTGAAAGGAGGCTTGATCAATTGTGAAAGAACCATATTCAACTGCCATGCTGGAGGTGGAGGCCTTACAGGAGGCTAGGCACAAAACAAACCTTTGAGGAATTCCTTGATTATCCTAGAAGACCACAACGGTGGAGAGGAAGGTGTCTTTCTGCAGCAGGAAATTGCTGCTAGAAGGACCTTTATAGAGCTATATGCCAAGCCTGATTGCGCCAATTGTAGAAAGTATGGCAAGAGTTGTTCTGGAGAGGAGGAAAAGGATGTATTCCTGCTTGGCAGCACCAGATACAGAAACGCTTCATCTTGAGGTGCTATACGCTCTGCCCAAGATAGCTCTAGAGTCATTGGAAATGTTCAAATGCTGGAACTCATTTAACTCAGGAGCCATGCTGATAAGCGAAAGTGTCAGGGATCCAGATGTAGGATCTCTCCCTGGTTCATCGTGAGGAGGTTGGAGAATACTGGTAGTTGGGTGTGCAGAACCTGAGAGAGGAGGAGCAGCTCCATGTACCAGTGTTGCCATGGCCATGCTGGAGCAATGAGAATCAGCTTGCAGGGCTCGTTCTTCATCTTCCTGATGACTCTTGGGAGAAGAGGATTGGGAGGAAAAGCGTAGGCAAAGATGCCAGACCATGCAATCGAAAAGGCATTTCCCCATGACCCCCATTGGGGATGCCAGCTTGCATAGTACCGGCATTTGTGATTACGGAGAGTTGTGAGCAAATCTAACTTTGGGGTGCCCCAGCGGCTGAAGATGTCGGGCAGGGTCTGTTGGTGTAGTTCCCACACGTGGCATGATGTTGTGAGCCTGCTGAGTGTATCCGCAATCGTGTTCTGTGTTCCCGGAACATGTTCTGCTCGGAAGGATTTTGTGAGTTATAGCCCATTCCCATAATCTCTGTGCTGTTCTGGGAAGTTGGCGAAATCTTGTGCCACCCTGTTTGTTATCTATTCGATCGTTTTGGTATTGTCTGTTCGGACAAGCATCGACAAACCTTGTATTCTAGAAAGAAAGGCTTGAAGGGCTAAATGGAATGCTTTCATTTCCAGCATATTTATGTGTGATTGACTTTGAGTTCGATGCCACTTGCGGCTTACTTGTAACTCTTGGAGGGAATCTCCCCAGCCCTCCAGAGACGCATCCGTGGTGATTATGAAGGGTGCCAGCATGTGTTTGAGAGACATCCCTACTGAAAGATGGTTCTTGTCCAACCACCACTCCAAGGCCTTTAGCATTCGAGGGGTTACCTTGACCATGTCGTCGAATGAGCCTTTGGATTGTGTCCACTGGTTGTTCAGCTCCTCTTGGATAGGTCGCACTTTGAGGCGACAAAATGGGATCAGAGGTATGCATGAAGACATAATTCCCAAGAGTGACTTGTATAATCGGACCGAAAGAAACTTTCTTCTCGTCATGGATGCCGCTAGCATGAGAAGACGCCATTGCCGTTCCTCCGCAGGGTATGCTTTTATGCACCCCATGTCTAACTTGGCTCCTAGAAAGATAATCTTTTGTGATAAGTTCTGATTTGGACTTTTCAAGATTGAGAATGAGACCCAGTCGATGGAAAAGATCTGTGCAGGCTTGTGCTGATGCTCGCGCTGCTGACTCCGAAGGTGCCTTTATCAGCCAGTCGTCCAAATACGGGTTGACTCGATTCTGGCTTTGCCTGAGGAATGCTGCGACTGGCGCAAAGCACTTTGTGAAAATCCTGGGTGCTGATTTGAGACCAAACGGGAGCACTTTGAACTGAAAATAGCGTCCGGCGACCAAAAAACCTCAGATATTTCCTGTGCTTTGGATGAATGGGTATGTGGAAATATGCATCTTGGAGGTCCAATGAGGTCACGTAATCGTATTGGTTTAGAAGTCTCAGAACCTCCTGCAGAGAAATCATCCAAAAGGTTTGCTTTTTCAAGTAAAGATTGAGGCTTCTGAGGTCGAGAATTGGTCGCCACTGCCCTAACTTCTTTCTGATTAAGAAGAAATGGGAGTAGAAACCTTTGCCCCTCTGGCAGATTGGGACCTTCTCTATCGCCCCTTTTGAGAGCATTATTTTTACCTCTTGTTGGAGAGTTGTTAGACATTTTTGGAGACATTTTTGGTGAAAAGGCTGTGGTGGGATTGTAAATGGTTTTTGGATAAATTCCAGTGTGGGTACGAATTGTATCAGGCGTAGAACCCACTTGCCCGTTGTAATGGTCTGCCATTGGAAGAGGTGGTTGGAAATTTTGCCTGCAGTGTTGGAAGTTTTTGATGGGAAAGAATGTGGAGAGTGTGGTGAAGGGGTTGGCGCCGGAGCCTGTACGATATAATTGTCTACGGCCCCCATCCTTGCCTGCTCGTGCTAACTTTCCTCTGTTGGCTTTAACATAGGATGTTTGCGGAGGCTGTTTTTGATGGAAGTTGGAACGATAAGGCTGGTGACTGGATGAGTACGCAGGATCTCAGTACTGTTGATAGCCTCCCCTTATAAGACTGTTGCCCTTTCCCTTTGGAACCACGAAAAGGAGGTTTCCGAAATTGGAGCATCCTGAAAGATTTGGCAGTATCCGTGTCCACTTTGATCGTTTTGAGGGCTTCTTCCACCTGACTCCCAAAGAGACCCTCTCCATCGTATGAGAGGTCCAAGATTTTATTTTGAACCTCAGAGTGGAATGAGGTGGCTTTAAGCCAACCCTGTCTCCTGCGAACCGCCGCTCCTGCCAACTGCCTGAAGCCTGTGATGGCAACATCCATTGTGTAATCTATTATTTCATTGGATGCTCTTTCCCACTTGTGTAATATCTTTTTTGCCTCTTCTGTAACATGCTCTGGGAGTTGGTCCATGTTGGGAGCTATGTCAGACCACATCTGGGGATCATAGCGCCCTAAGATCGCCAGAGAATTTGCTGTTCTCACTGTCAATGCTGACCCTGACGAAAACCGCTTCCCAATTGTATCCAGATGCCTGCCATCTTTGTCAGGAGGAGCAAAAATTGGTGCTGCCGGATTTTTTGAGCGGCGTTGAGCTGCCTGCAGAACCACAGAATCTGCTTTTGGGTGTCCCGTAAGACACGCTAGCGCGTTGTCTATGGCTTTGTATTTTTTATCAAGGTGCAAAAGCACCGCTAGTATAGATGCTGGGGTCCTCATACTCCGCATACCCTCTTCCAAGATGTAGTCAATAATTGGTATGGCTCTAACAGATTTATGGTAAGGTTTCCTGAAATTGTAAAGGAAACAGTCGGATTGCTTTGAAGGGAGTAGTAAAGCAAATAGTTTTGCTGCACGTTCTAGGTGATTATGAAAACCCCCTAAATCCTCTGGTGGAGAGTCTACTGGAGGAGGCGTTGGTGAAGAAGGCAGAGATATTGAGTAATTATCCCATTCTGTGTCTGTTTCACAAAGTTCTCCCTCTTCACGTTCTTCATCCAAAGAAACTGTTTCCTGGAGAGGAACAGATCGCAGAGTATTTGGAAGTTATTGTCTGGTAGGAGTGCATTTCTGCACTGGTGACCCCGTTGGAGCTGGAGAGACAGCAACAGGTACTGAGGGCGGAAAACGACGGCGGTAGTCCTCAAGCATAAACGGAAGATCTGAAATTAAGGCAGAAGGCACTGTCACCATCTCCTGCTGATAGTACGGATGGCCTGGCTCAGGTGTGTATAGTAAACTTGACCATAGCAGTCTTACTACTGCTCCTCATCATCATCTGTCTGATATTTGACATTCAAATCTGATGGACTATACGCAGGTCCAAAGGGACCTTCCTCTTCCAAATCCTCTTCTTCCAACAGATGAGTGGGTAAAAGAGGCGTAATTTTACTTGGTGACGTATGTTCTGGGGTAATATCTATCTCCCTTGTATTCACTGGCAATGGTGATTTAGCTCCTGGCCTTAATACTGATGATTTAGGAGCCTTCATCGACGAGATGGTCTCCGTTGAGGGCAGTGTCGATGCTAACAGCAAGGGGCTCGACAACAGTGGGTCCTCCTCCTGCCTCATCATCTTCTTCATCTACGAGGATTCCGTCGACATCTTCGTCAACGCCGGAGACTTCGTCGACGACGAAGTCTTTGACGATGACATTATCTTTGCCGACGGCGGTGTCCTTGTCGACGAATGTATCTCCGTCGATGGCGGTGTCTACGTCGACGACAGCTTAGTTGACGGCGGTGTCTGCGTTGGCAGCAATGTCTTCACCGACGAAGATGCCGATCTCGTCGACAACAACTTCTTCGTCTCGGGCTTTAATTTCAACGACCTCAAGGAGACCCTCGTCAACGATGCTAGAGGAAATCGTGACCTGAATAGACGACGACAGGAAAGTCGTCGACGCGGACCGGGCTGTGGAGAACCATGTTGATGTCCCTGAGATGAATCCCCTTGTTGTCGACGGCAAATTCCTCTTGAGTGACAGACAGCTTATAGATGGCTCTGAAGAAGGTTTTTTAAAAGTCAGTTTTAGGCCTGGAGGTGGAGTTTTTTGCTTGGATGCAGACTTACAGGGCTGTTCTTTCTTGAGAGGCCCTTTACTGTGCCCTGAGGAGACATCCTGAGAGGAGACATATTTTGCACTCAGAGGCGTTATGAGAAGGATATAAGCAATAAATACACTCCTTGTGAGGGTCTTCCACATACAGTCTCTTCTTCAGACAAGAGGTACACTCTAAAGAGGGCCTTTTTTACCTTTTCTGACATGACTCAGTCAGAACTATGGCAAATAACAGATATAAAGAGTAGCTATATATATATATCTGGATAAGACAATATATCAAATAAAGTCACTTCCCTGAAAGTTGAACTCCAGAAAATCTTCTTGAAGATGAGAAAAGCTCAGAGGAGACTCCCTAGCCCAACGTGCGGTAGAAAATCTGAGGTTCTGAGCTTCTCTGAGGGACGTTCTAGAGGGTGGTCGATGCTGATTGGCTAAGGCAAAACTTTGGTCTCTTTTTTAATAATGACTATGATAGGTTAATAAACTGTGAGGCCTATGCCTTTTCTAGTCTATACCTATCAGTCTCCTTTTATTACTGTTACTATTTAAAGTACTGGGGGCTCCCATCATGACGACCGGGAATGATTTAAGCATGTGAATCTATGAAAGTTCCAGTACTGGAGTAAGCTATAGTAACTGAAACAATGAATTATATTTTGACAGAAGCCATTAGGACAATCAACCGATTCCAAATGTAGCTGCACAGCATCATCCCATGAGAGACAGAGAACTTGTGCTTATAAATGATTGTTGCAAAACCAAAGGGGATGATGGACGGAGTGTTGAACAATGCAAGCACTCACCCCCAGTCAACTGATCTGGGTTTAATCCATCAAAAAAGACTGATTTGCATATGGCCATGTCTGAACAGGGGTGGCGGAGTGAGCTAAAGAATGATGATGGATTAAACCCAGATCAGTTGGCCATGATTTTATTGTCATCGTTCACACCCCCCCTTCCCTCCAGCCCTGCCACTCAGCCCTCACCCCAGCCGCTACTGGACACGAGACTGCATTTTTTTGCTAAGAAAATAGCGCTAAATGCAGAATTACTCTTCTCGTGTAATTTTGTGTATTCTCTCAGAAATTATGGGTAATTCCACATGATTATGCAACACAGAATTACACAAGCTGTGACAACCCTGACTAGACATTCATATTCGATATGTGCGTCATAGTTGTGCTATGCTGTGAGTGAAACCCAACCTTCACACCCTTCAAGGAAGTCCATGAATAGCAAACTACCATTGGGAGTCAATGAAGCTTTAGAATCACAACTTTCTGTCATCGAACCGGTACACAGTTTCCAGGTCAATGTGAATGTATACACTTTAATACTGTTCTCCAGTCCCTACAACCTCAGCATCAGATCTGGCATGCACCTTCATTATGGTGGCCAGACTAGCCGTTGCTGGTAAATTTCAGCACATGACACTTTTAGAATAGGCCAACTGAATCTAGATTTTTATGTTAAGTTGTTTCTTAGAGTGCCCAAAAGCACACATCTGTGCACTCCGTTGCAAATTTTGATGAATCCCACATAACTAAATACTCAAGCTGAATTGTTTTCAGCTAGGGCGTCCAGGAGTGGAATCCTGTTCTTGTTGCCATCTGAACCCTTCCAGAAATTGTGAACTCTCAAGGAGGAAACAAGAGGTGTACTATAAAATACAACAAGTATAACATAACTTTGACAACATGGCTCAGTAAATTATGAGTTTGGCAGTTAACAATACACACTATTATGTTTCCCTGGAAACTTTCCATCAGGTTCAAAGAAAAATAAATGCTACTAACAAGATGCGAACAGTTTAGTGCAGCGAACACCAAAATTCACATGTTCTTCCCCATTATCGGGGACCAACTCATAATTGAGTGCTATTTATCACACCTGATGAATTTTGACCCAGTAATGTTAGATTTCAACAAGGGTGATAAATAACGGCCCTCAACCAGTTTTTGGAAGGGTTTAAAGTCTTTGGCTGGCTGAACTAATTACAAATACTGCCGCGTTTACAGTCTGTCAAGCGCCTCTCTGCATTAATAACGTGAAACACACACTGACAGGTTTACAATCGGTTTTAGGGTCTGGCTGCGCTAATCACTCCATATGTTATGTCGTGGGCCCTAGGCCCACAGGGTAATACGACCTGACACAGACACTGGAGGCATGCTTAGTGAACTGGCCACAAGCACATGCACCTGGGCCCTTTTATTGGCAGGGTCACATCATTCGTGATGCCAGTGATGGATGGGTGTGGGGTGCCTGTGTGTCCAGCCCTCAAGGGAGTGGCTGGCAATAGTGCAGAACAGTACAAAAACACTAGTTCATCCTGTGGGAGGGAACAACAATGAAACAAAACACCACAGGGTACATCAGCATCTTGAATCGTGCCGCGGGAAAAAACAGCAGACCTGGGCCATTGACTCGGAAGGCAGCAGGACATCTTCGCCAACACTCGTTATTTAACCTGAGTAGTTCAGGACACGTAGGCGGGCTTGAGTGCGTCAGCCACACTCGGGCAGCATACTGGTGGAACTGTGTTCTTTAGTCTGAAGTTGATCCACTCCACTGACTCTGAGGATGGTCTGTGGCAAACCCTAACAGTTCATACACCAGGGTACGTCGTGAGCGTGGTTGGAGTCTGTGGTGACGGGCCATGCCGGATTTGCTTGATTGACTGAAGTTTCCATTGGACCACTTTACTGCCTCCTGGAGTCCAGTCCGTCAATGGGGCGATATCAAGTCCAACTCTCTCGCCATGGGGAGGCCCTTTGTCTGGGTTGCCACAGGACTGACTGTTGGCTGTGCTGGGTCTGCATCTGTGTCTATGCGGGGGCAGCTGCAAGACCACCGAGGAGCCAGTGCCAAGTTGCTCGCAGAACCTCAGGGGTGGATGGATCTTGGTTGAAGACATGCTATCTCTGCCATAATTCGGATGCAAGCAAGGTAGCGGGTCGTCTCTGGTTCTTGTCAGTTGGCACGGCAATGGTGTGGGATTCTGGTCATGGGTTCAGTACTCTAGGGATGTTAGTATTTGACGCACTTGACACCGACTGGTGTGTTGGCATGGCCAGACGTGTGATGAATCCGGACGATATTTGGTAATGACTTGTCCAGGTGGGTACGGTCCGTCGTTCTTGAGTCGATCACCAGGAGTGGGGGTGGCCAGGCGCTTCCATTTTCTTTGGGGAGGCATGTGCATCCATGTACTTGGATGTCGTGGGCTGCTGAGCCATTGGTGACAGTGGTGCGATGGACATGCTGAGAAACGTGAGGCAGAGACTTTGTTCGCGCATGCTTTCGGCTTACTCTCAGTCTCCCTCTGGGCGGTCGTCAGGTCTTTCTCGTACTGTCACCCACTTCACCTGCTGTTTGTGTGTCGGGATGGCTCCTTCAGCAGCTCTAGTTAGCAGCTTGAGTTTTCTTCAACGTAAGGCCTGGCCTCTCACAACTTCCCTTCCTGACCTTGGTCGGTTATCACATTCCTAGTGTAGACCAGACGGTCACACTTCCATATCTCCTACTTGATGCGGTGGCATGCACATGGCAATGATGATGTGGTTGCCAGTGGATCTGGATGACAGGTAGTGATGATTTGTCGGACGAGAAGATGATTTGAGGGACTTCGCAGCCGCCTAATTCGGAATCTTGGCTGAGGTGGTTCATCACCCGTGGCATCTGCGGTCCCAAGCTGGGATGCCGTCCGACATAGACTGCTGACACTCTGGAGTTGACGGTCGTACTGAGAAGTGTTGGGGAGAGACGCAGCTCACGCTTGCTGCTGTTTTCTTTTGGTTCCCCCATTGAGCTGTCTCCAGGGACGTCGCTTCGCGTTGGTGGCTGTCTTGTGTCTGCAGGTGCACTCTTGGCTTGAGGAGGTGTGAGTCCTCATACTTCTCCCTTTGCTATTCTCTTCAGCGCACCTGTGTTCATGGTGACGGGATTGTCACTCTTCTTTTTAGTTCTTTCTCCGGGTGCAGGGGCATGCACCATTTTCCACAACAGGCCAACAGGGCTAATCGACATCCAATAGGCTCTAGACCGTGCAGGCGATACTTGCGTCGCTCTTCTCTCTTCTCCCTGCTCGGTGGCGTACAGAAACTGGTCAGATGTATTCCTTCTTCAGGGAGATTCTTGAAGCTCCTACTCCGGGTGTTCCCTCTTCTGGGAATGTCTTCCATGGGCAGCAGGGAGCAGTGGTGGTGGCGGCTTGCCACTTGGAGTGTGCTATTCCCTTCTGCCAGTACTGGGCCGATGTACGACGCAGTCCTACAGCAGCTCTGCAGCACTCCCTTTTGTCTCTGACCCACTGTGGAGTGGTGCAGTGGAAATGTAAAGGCTGTCCCTCCTGCCTTCGGGCCACGCTAGGCCTTTTCTCTTATCTCCACTATGGGGGAGCGCTGGTGGCACTTGGCATTATGCTGCGCCGCTTTTGCGGACACTTGGCAGGCAACCAGGCTTGCTCTGTAACATTGCCTCTCGGAGGGTGTGCTTGCCTGGCTCCCTGCATACTTGGTCTGCTTCCCTCACAGATTCAGCAGACTGTTGCTTGGGCATGTGCACAACACTCTTCTCAACCTCCCTAGACTTTCTTCCCCTGCTCGGAAACTGCTTTGAGTGCAGCAGGTATCTGGTGGACATTGGTACAGCCTCTTGCATTCACCTATGCATTGTGGTGCTGCTGGATGCCTAGTACTGCTTGGAACATACTTCTAGTATTCTTCTTGCACTACTCTGGTGCAATCATGCATTGTCTGTGTCCTCGGAGTCCATGCTCACTCAGTATTTTCTCTCCTCGGGGCACGCAGCACTCTCAGTGCCGTGATGGGCTGACAATGTTCTAGTGCGTGCTGTCATGCCTGGCTTGGAATGCTACACCCCAGAGAATCTGCCTACCTCCCTTCACCTCGGAACCCACGAGCACCATCTGCGGCATCCCTCAAGGTTCTTCCCTCAGTCCCACGCTTTTCAACACCTACATGATGCATCTAGCCACCATCGTCATAACCCATGATATCAACATCATATCCTACATCAACGATACCCAGCTAATCCTCTCGCTCTCAGCAGATGTTATGTTATGTTATTTAGGCTTTTAAAGCGTGCTTTTACCCAAGGGTGTCCAAGCGCTGAGCACTGTCTAACTGGTATCCCTGAGCTTAAACTGAGAACAACCACGTTTTCAGCCCATTCCTGAAAGAAGGGAGATCCGTAGCAATCCTAAGATGCATTGGAAGGTTGTTTCAGGCATTGGTGGCACCTAGGATAATACCCCTACCACCCTAAATAGCCTTCTTTGCTCTTGGAACGATCACTCGCTTTACTTCCATCGAGCGCAGCATTCTCCCAGGGACATACCAATGAAGGCGCTTTTTTAGGTATTCCGGGCCTCTACCCATCAGGGACTTAAAAACCATACATAGTGCTTTAAATTGGGTCAGTTGTTTTATCGGGAGCCAATGAAGGTGTCGCAGGCCATTTCTAACCAAAATGAACCTTGGTGTGCCTGTTAGCAGCCTGGCTGTCGCATACTGCACCATCTGTAGTCTATTGAGATGTTTCTTTTGAATATTCAAATACAGGCTGTTACGATATTTATTTATTTATTTTTATTTTGAAAGTTTTATACAGCACGAACAAGACCCTTGCAGATATCAGAGTGATTTACAGGGTGAGTGTCTAGGTTAAAAAGTACAGTTAATTGCACATCGGGTTAAACGCAAGTCAAAGCGCATATACACATCTTATCGTAAATTCATAGTTATAAGGTACATAACAAAACGTTCCCGGTATATCAGGCAAAGTGTATATATACTATCTAGGATACTTGGATGGACCGTGGGCATAGTAAAGTACAGTAACAAGGGTACGTTTGGTCTTCTAATTTCTTTAATCCAAGCTCAGGTGAATTTAGACAGGAGAAGCGATTTCACTTCTCTTTTGAAAGATGCAGTAGAGGGATTAAGTCTAGTTTCTGGGGGTAGAGCATTCCAGGTTCTGGACACCATCCCTGAAAAGGTTTGGTTATATGTTTTCTTCTTGTTGAATCTTTGCCGTTTCAGTAGCAGGTTTTTCGTACTTCTTGAGGATCTGACCCCACACGAGAGTGTCAGTTTCTGTGCTAGATAGCTGGGAACCTTGTGATGCATGGCTTTATGAGTCATACATGCTATTTTCAAATGAATTCTGGCTTCAAAAGGTAGCCAATTCAGGGATTTTAGGTCCGGGGAAATGTGGGAGCTTCTTTTAGAGTCAGTGATGAGTCTCGCTGCGGCATTGACTGATGCTCTTAGAGAGGCCGTTGTAGCTTTGGGCAGGCCACAGAGAGAGACACTCCCATAATCCACTCTTGGGATAACTAGAGCTTGTACTGCCAGCTTGAAGTTCTTTTCCGGCAGGAAAGGTTTCAGCTTCCTCAATGTGTTTATCTGAAAGTTTGCTCCTTTTGTTGCGTTTCTGATGTGTTTTTGCATATTGAGGTTTCTGTCAAGTGTTATTCCCAGCGATTTCGTTGAGTCCACGATGATTGGTTGGCCGTTGAGTGCAGTAAGGTGTTTGATCCGGTCTTGCATTATGGGAACTTGGGCGGAAGGAGCGATTAGGAGGAATTCAGTTTTGAGGGCATTCAGTTTGAGATGGTTTTCTGCCAGCCATGTCTGGGTTTTTCCGAGAGTTGTGTTAAGCGATTTGATGTCTTCTAGGGTATGGATCTTAAGGTATAGTTGTGTGTCATCAGTGTACATGTGATATTGCACGTTAGACGCGAAGAGAATTTCGGTGAGTGATTCCATGCAGAAATTGAACAGTGTCGGGGATAGTAAAGACCCTTGTGGGACTCCTAAAGTTACTGGGACGGGTTTGGACATGAAGTGGTTGACCTTGAATTGTTGTGATCTGTTATGGAGGAACGAGGTAAACCAATTTAGCACTGTTCCCGATAGTCCCATTCTGTGTTTGAGAAGATCTATCGGGTTCTCGTGTTTGACCGTATCAAAGGCTGAGGAGAGGTCTAGCAAGATGAGTAAGCAGGCTCCATTCTGATCTAGGATTTGTAGAGCATCGTCAATTAAAATGTGTCATGGCTGATTCTGTACTGTGACCTGCTCGGAAACTTGATTGGTATTTGTTAAGTAGGTCAAAGTGATCAATATGTCTTATCAGTTGGAGGTGTACACATTTTTCTAATAGTTTGGCCAAGGTAGGAATGTTGGATATAGGGCGGTAGTTGTTTAAGTCCGTAGGGTCTGCTGTAGGTTTCTTTGGAATGGGGGATACCTGCCCGGCTTTGAGGGTGTCCGGGATGCAACCTTGTCGTAATGAGCTATTTATGATCTTGGTCCAGAGAGGTAGAAGCAGTGGGGTGAAGTCTTTTACAGCATTTGCGGGGAGAGGATCGGTGAAGTGATTGTCAGGATTCAGGGCAATGAGCATTTTCCGAATAGATTCTTCATTGTAAGTAGCAAAGGATGACCAAGATGCGTCATTTTTTAGGTCGAACTTTGATGAGATTTGGTGTGGTGCAATTTGAAGGGATGGGGAAGTGTTTGTATGTGAGACAGAGTGTGAGATTAGATCTTTGAGAAGGTCCTTCTTAATGCTGTCAGTCTTCTGAGTGAAGAAGGAAGCAAATTCTTCACAATTGGGTTGTGGGTATGATTCATCTTGCGAAAGGTGAGGTGCATCCTTGGATTGAATTTTGATTAACTCGAAAAGTTTTTTGGGATGATTTGTTGCCTGGTCTAGTTGGTAGCTGAAGAAGTCTGCTTTAGTGCGCTTGATCTTTCTGTAATATGCATTTCTCTTCTTCCTTAGTATCTTGAGGAGATTGGCGGATGGAGCTGATCTCCATGTGCATTCAGTTGTTCTGAGAGATCGTCTGTCCTCGTTGGGTTTTCCATTGTACCAAGGCTTAGAATCTTTTGTGGAGACTCTCTTTAGTTGAAGGGGTGCTACCTCATTTAGTATCAAGTTCATGGAATTGAGGTAGTGATTGGTGAGATCATGAACTTCGGAAATCCCATCAAGGGGGAGAAGTAGGTTATAGCTGGAATTTGAGATTATGTTAGGGTTAATGTTTTTTTTCAAATCCCTCTTCCATACTTTAGGTCTTGTGGGTTGAACCGAGTTAAGTTTCACTGTTTCATTGATGAAGAAGGTGATAATATGATGATCTGACCAGTCGCAAGGATGGATCGTCTCTAACTGAATAGAGTCGACTTTAGAAATTTTTATATCGAGGATTGACCCTTTATCGTGTGTAGGGCTGTTACAAATTTGGGTGAGGTCGAGGTCAGCGAGGAAGTTTTTGAGACTATTGACCACTGCATCATTGTGGTCGTTCCAGTGGAGATTGAGGTCTCCTAGAAATATTTGGGTATTTTGATGTCCAGACGGGACAGAATGAGGGCTGAGACAACTGTTCTGAAACGTTCCTCTGCTAGGAAGAATTCTATTTTCCTCAGAGTTCTAAGGAGGAGAAAGCTTGTTGAAACCACCCCGCTGACCTGGTCCCCAAACGTCAGTGTGTTGTCCACAATCACCCCCAGTTTCTTGACTTTCGGCGAGGCGGGTTGCCCATTTCATTGGGCCACCAGGCTGGTGAAAAGAGGTTGGGGTTATTCTCAAAAATAATCACCTCTGTTTTGCCTGCATTCAACTTCAGGCAGTTCGCAGACATCCAGCCAGTTACTGCTTTCATGCAGTCCTGACATCTTGGGGCCGTTTCAGCTTCTTTGCTCCACTGAAGGGACAGCACGATTTGTGTATTGTCTGCATAAGATGTTGATAGCAGCCCAAAGGATCTAATGATGGCAGCCAGCGGGCTCACATATATATTAAAAAGTGTCGGACTGAGGAACGACACCTGTGGCACCCCACATGGAGGGGAGAAAGGTTCTGACCTGTCCCTCCCCAGATCCACCGTTTGTAATCTGTCAGCCAAAAATGATTTCAATAGGTTCCAGGCCTTGCCCTGGAACCCCGCCTTCGATAATCGGCCAATCAACACATCGTGATTGACCGTATCGAAGGCTGACGAGAGATCCAGCATGATCAAGATCGCTGAGCCTCCCTGGTCCACCGCCTCACGAACCTCCTCCGTGGCTTTAATCAGTGCTAGCTCAGTGCTATGCTAAATACTACCAAGACCAACATCCACAACTCCATGAAGAAGGTTGCAGCCTCGATGTAGGACAACTGTCTGAAGCTCAACACTGACAAGACCGAAGTGCTGATCTTTGGCAACCATGCCCACCTCTGGAATGACACCTGGTGGCACGCTGAACTCGGACCCACCCCCACACTTAAAAACCACGCCCGCAACCTCCGTATTATCCTGGATAGCAAGCTCACCATGAAACATCAGATCAACACAGTCTCCTCTGCTTGCTTCTACACTCTGTGAATGCTCCGAAGAATCTTCAGATGGCTCTCCATTAGCACGAGACAGTCACACAAATCCTATTTACCAGCAGTCTGGACTATGGCAACGCACTGTACACAGGAACCACCACCAAACTCATGAGAAGGCTCCAGACGATACAGAACACAGCGGCAAGATTGATCCTCAACCTTCCCAAACGGACCCATATCACCAAACACCTGAGGAACCTCCACTGACTCCCTGTCCAGAAAAGATTCCAATTGAAACTACTGACACAGAAACAAAGTCCTTCACCACCATGGACCAGCATAGATGAGCATTGCCTTAACTTTCCCCAACCAGTCAGAAATCTTCCGCTCCGCCTCCCTCACCCTCACACAGACACCGTGCATCTGCCGTAGCCATGGCGGGGAGCTCCTTCTCCAACCTTGCCGCCAAGTCCTGGAACACCCTCCCGCTTTACAAACAAACATAACCCTCTCTGATGGACTTCAGGAAGAGACTCAAGACCTGGCTTTTCGACTAAGGCCAGCAAACCAGTACCTGGATACCCACAAGGGTGCGTGATAAGCCGCGCTCTACAAGTACGGACTGATTGAGTACTGGCTGGTTTACTGTGGTCTGTGTTCCTACCTGTACCAACTTCACATGTGGGTTTCCTAACTGCCTGTGTTTCTGGCTGCCCCACGCACATGGTACAAGTACTGGCTGGTTTACTGTGGCCTGCGCTTCTAGTTGCTCCAAACTCACATGTGGGTTTCCTAGCTGTCCAGGTTTCTGCTGGCACCAAGAACAGGATACAAGTATTGCCTGGTTTGCTGTGGCCTGTGTTTCTAGCTGCCCCAAGCTCACATGTGGGTTTCCTAACTGCCTGTGTTTCTGGCTGCCCTAAACACATGATACACTTGTTGGACAGTTTACCGTCTGCCCTAAACTCATGATGCACACACCAGCGGGCCTCCTCTCTGCTTGTGTTTCTGCCTGCCTCAAGCACATGACTCGGATACTGGTAGGTTTACCGTCTGCCTGAGGGTCTGTCTAGACTAAACACATGATACATGTACTGGCGGGATTATAGCCTGCGTTATGCGTCTGGCTTCACTTAACACCTTACACATCCCGGTAGGTTTACAGTCTGAGTGGCATCAATAAAAACATGATACAAATATACAGTCTTGCTGCCAGAAGGGCATGACAGGAACCCTGTGACTGAACACGGTACAGTATGTGTGTCTGGCTGAACTAAACCCAGAACACAAATGCTGGCGGATGTATGGTCTGTGTAATCGCATGATCTGAATACTGGGGTGTGCACCCTGTCAGGCTGCTCTTCCCATAAGATACAAACAGTGGCGAGTTTACAGCCTGTCTTCCGTGTCTAGCTGCTCTAATCACACAAAACAAGCCAAGGAGGTGACAACCTGCATGGACGTCTGGTTGTTCTATTCACGATCCAAATCACATTCATGAAATAATTGTAACACAAAAATCATGTCGACTGGAGTTATAAATGCTCGTTTTTACGGCCCATATCTGCACCATCCCTATCGGAGTACATTTGGACACAGAAACAACAGATCAATACTACGCGACCAGATTAAAGCAGAGTCGCGCTAACTGTGTCTTCTAATCGCTGGCAGCAACGAGCCGCTGTTCTCGAGACGAGATTGATAAATTCAAGGAGACGCAAACTCCCGCCGGGCATACATTGCTGCAGTCCCTCATCTCTGGAATTAACGCATAAACAGGATTCGACGGACTCTCTTTGCTGCACTTCCGAACAAAATGATGCTCGGCCTTTTAAACCTGCATTTTGGTTAAATATACTAATTTTGCAATTTCAGTATTTCCCTCTTTTATTTATTCTCCATAGATCATGAATCAGTTAAACAATGCTTTGATGACCACCATCTGGGATTTCCTCTGTTTTAAAACAAATACGATAAAAATAGACTTTTCCATGAGCCCTAACGGTTTGCATAATCTTTGGATAAAGTGGAAGAGCTCTGCTTAAAAAAAACAAAAAACAGAGCGCACATAGATCAACCCATGGCAGTCACGGATTCATATGACGTGACGGCAGGGGGAAAAAGCATTGGCAAAGCCAATAGGTCTTGGGAATTAAAGGCCGAACTACTGGCTTTGTCAATGCTTGGTTGCACTGCCATTAGGTAATGCCAAAATGTCTGCCTGTGCATCAGGATGTATGCACATGCGCATTCCACCTTGGAATGGGTTTTCTACTAAAGAAAAGTCGTGATGGCCGCCGATGTGTGTGTCTTCCTGCACATGTATCATGATGCATGAGTGTGCATAAAGCCATTCTCGGATGGCAATTGACGTGTATGCATATTAAACTATCATTCCCATGACTGCCATTTAGAATGGCAAATCAAAAGAAAGGATAAAAGTGCCAAGGAAAGCAAAAGTGGCAGTGAGCGGCCCAATTGCACTTTGCAACTGAAGGGCCTTATAAAAAACATAAATATAAAAAATTGGAATAATAAAAATGGGGAGCGTGACCTGGGAACAACAGGTGAGCAATGGGTGAGTGGAACAGGAGCACAAAATAGAGAGCGGGTGCATGAAAAGAGCAATGGGGAAAAAGAAAAAAGAAAGAGCGTTCGAGGGGGGTACAGAATAGCGAGAACAAGCGATGGGGCACATGAAAAGAGAAAAATGAGAACAACGGGGTGTGGGGTAGCAAAAAGAAAGAGCAGTGGGAGGAAACATTTCAGGGAGATCCAGAAAAGACATGCATTCCCAAGGAGTTGATTTGAGATCAGAGACCTTAACTAAACAACAAAGCCTTGCAATCTCGATCAAGAGGCAAGGTCCACTGCACACTCTTGGTGTATGTTATGTATCGGAATCATTAGGTTTCCAACAGACAGATTAAGTCAGGTAGTCTGTCTATTCCCTGTCCCACATTGGCCCATCCGCGGGTTTGGAACTACGGAACTGGGTTAAACTTAGGGGGAAACTAACACTCTCTAGACATGGTTGGCACTCCTTCCTTGCACAGGGATCGGGGAAGGTCAGTGGAATGTTGAAGTGCAGAGATTCCTGGAGCCCCAGGCCTTTTAGGCACGAGCTAGGCCCTAAAAACAAGGCCAAATGGGAGTCCACTAGTAGAACTAGGATGCGTTTTGTGAGCCATTTGTGGCAGCAGTGAAAGGCCAATGCCGACGTTTGCCCTAGTTAGACATAAACAATACTGTGTGAAGGAATTCCTACTGAAGTTTTATTATCAATGGACAGTTAAGGGCCACTCAGGACAGTGCAGTAACCGTACCTCTTGAATAAAGGGCCGGGACCTCCGTGCAAGTCAATAAATAAATGAAGCAGTGGGCAAATCTCCACTGAGTTAATATTTGGAGAGGGTGGGGCAGTTATAGGCTGCACAGCACTTATGCTTCCAACCTGGCCATCCCGTAAAAGGTGGGTCTCACCGATAATAAGTGCAGTATACAAAATGCACAGGTCATATGTGGGTGTCCCATTCCAGAATCTACCCCCTTGTCTTTTAAAATACGAACTGATAACATGATGCTTCGCAGGTTTGTAGGGTAGCTCAGTAGTGTTTAGAAGTTACTATAGAATACACCTGTGTAATGTGTAGCTTATTCTTTTGAATCCTAGCTGGGCCAGCAAGGCCTTTCATTATTACCAGTCACTAAAACGACCATCACTGATGTTGGTAGTAGTAACACGGCCCATTTGCACTCTGGTACATCCGGGAGTTAATAGTAGAGAACGGCAAAATGTTATTAAAATACACACTTCTTAGGGGAGATTTCATTGGAGACGGGTGGACATAAACCAGAGACGTATACCATCGGAAATCAGTTTTGCCCCTTAAAGCTTCATTTGTTTTATGTATGTTGGATTTGCCTAGTGCGAACCTTGCTGTAAAACAAGCAATTTTACTTTGTGTAATTGACAATACACTTGTTGCAATACTAACAGTTCTTAAGGAGTGCACAATGCTCACTGTGTAATGTCTTGTGGCGCGCTTTATGAGATTTGTAACAGAACTATATTTTTTACCAACAGTCACCGGGAGCATATTTTAAGGCCACTAGGGTCGTTTCAAGCCTGAAAGTCTACCGAAAGGACTTTTTAAAAGCATTATATATTTTTCCCAAATTCTGCGCATATGTATAAAAGCCACCTTAGATATGCTATTGGCATCCACCCTCATTTGGATGCCTGCCCTATGGACATGATTGGCAACGTATTGAAAATGAAATACCACCAAATCATGCTACTTTAAAATCTGCCACTTTTCGAGCTGTATTATGTATCATGTCATATTCTCGTATGAGGAGCACACCTATTATTTGGAACCTATAATAACATATCTAGGAGTGTGTGCTATTCCTCGAGAGAGGCTTTCTTTGCATTGCTTTCACAATGGAGCTTCATCTAAACAGTCAGAGACCTGAAGACAATAAAGTGAAGATGCCCTCCCAATGTATATCTGATCCAACCTGGACATCTGGACTGAAATGCCAGGCCAATCTAACCTATTCAGACAAATTCCTCAGCATTAAACGAATTAGGCGACCCCAGGTCTATTTCCAGGTAAAGCTGGGGGAGCTTAGGCAAAAACTCAACATCCTTCGAAAGTCACATTAAACCTTTTCTAATATGCAAACTAGATATCCAGTCACACCTGTACTAAACCGATTGCAACTCAGTCGCCAGGGCTATGCCATTCTGAACCAGTACTTGCATATTAAATGCACTGAATTAAACCTAAAAGTTGTCACTTTATAATCCGCTTAAAGCCAAACATAGAGCTACTTTCTGAGACAAAGTACACAGGCAAACTACATATAGATCATGTCTGAAAGCTCCCAGTACTATTGACAAAGTTTCATCATTTTCCAACAAAAAGTCAACTTTTGCCTTGACTAAAATTATATTTTTCTGATAAAGACAGTGAAAGAATACAAAATCTATCGAAACAGAGTTCTTATATTTGCGCATGTGTACCACAGTCTATCGATTGTCTGAATGATTAACCGGACAGCTACCCCTCTTGCCCGAGTAACTTGGTTGGGGTGTCCTGATAGAGCTTGCAGGCCTGGACGCATTACACACATTGTGAACTTGATCCAAACTCCAATCACACCCATCCATGTCATTGTTCCTTTGAGTGAGAGCGGGAGAGCTATCTATGGGCTCTTCATGTCAGAGAAAGGTGTCAGAACAAGTTTGGATTTCACAGGGCGATCCACTTTCCAGCCTAAAGACACTGTCCACAGTGGCAGCTGAGGGAGGGCACAGAGATCTATTTGGATTTGACATTCCTACCAACGTCTGATGGTGCCAGGGAGACTGTCCTTAGCAGACACGGGATTAGCAAGGTCTTTCCCTACAATTAATATTATTATTAGGAATAAGAATAGTAGTAGCTGTGGTGGTAGTAGTGTCAGGTTTCATAACGCGTACCACAAAGAGGAAATGGAAAACAGGGCAGTGGAAGCTACAGTAAAGAAGGATATTAGCTTCGTGGGTATCATCTAAAACCTTTTGCCCCAGACACCCAAGAACCGGTAGTGGACTTCCAGGTCACAGAGGACTGAACTGTATAAACTGTCAGTGGATGCTAAAGATTGTGTTTGGCGACATCGGTTGTTTCGACTCTTTGGCTTGCCAGTCCTTTTGGAACCGTAATTCCATTTCCTCACCTTTGCTGTTCTTTCCGTCTATCGGTTCTCTTGCTTTCTCTCCTCTTTGGTCTCTGTGCTGACCCTTGTTTTTGTCTTGGACTGACTTTGGTATTCAACTAGGCTATAGTTTTTGTACAGGCTCCTGATTTAGCCTGTGATTAGGTTTTGGTGACTAAGAACTTGTATTTGGGGACTTGACTTTGGATTTACCCCTTTTGGTTTGCAGACTAGCATTCTATCTGGCAGTACAGAAGTGTGCAATTCATCTTCTGTTCTCTGGCAAGTTTCCAGATTTGTCTGGGGGCTAGTTACAGTGACACCTCCTCTTACGCCAGGTAAGCCACATCAGAATTTTGGAATCATAGTTAGCTATTACTCCATCTCTCAATACTCACTGCCTTCTGTTTCCCCTCTTGATGGTGAGTCATCGGCTGCCTCTGCAATGCTGTGCCATCCTGAACTTCATAAAGTCCATTCCAGGTTTTCTAATAAGCATGTAATTTGCTGGAAAAAAGTGCCATGCTATGTCTCTAATCTCGCACCACCTCTTCCAGTTTGTGAAACAGGTACTCCCTACTCTCCAGGAGTCTGACACTTGGAGGGGACCACCTGTAAGCAGAGAAAGTGGGATTAACCTAGCTATCCTTTGAGCCACATTGCAAGGGTTGTGACAAATAATACTACAGTAGCGGCTGGTGTCAGGGCAGAGTGGGGTGTGGGTGGAGACAGACGTCGAGAAAATACAAAAAAAATAAGAACTTACCTGCCACGAGCCACTCTTCTGCTCCTCTCTGGCTTCACTGCAGCACAGGTTCCCAGTCTCCCTTGCAGGTCCAATCCAGATGCTGCTCTCAGGCAGCTGGCAGCATGAGAGCAGCATCAGGATTTGGCTGAGCACCCTGGACTTGCACTCCCAATGAGACTGGGAGCCTGTGCCAGCTGTCTCCAACAAGCAACGCAGCTCGGGTTGAAGACATCTCATTGCGCATGTCATTTTGGCCGTCCTAAGGCGGCCAGTCAAATCCACATGCGCACTGACAGCGGTGCCCACCACTCCCCCTCTTGACTGCCCCCACGACGGCCCTACCCCACAACTAGGCCCTTAGAACTTGAAAAATAAAAACAATGGTAAACTTGTTTTATTTTCGTTGTATTTTCCAAGTTTATAGGCTGCTGGAGGGGGGTGGGCGTTGCTCCTCCACCATAGCAGAGGAACCACCGCTGTAGTACTAGCAGTTGTCTTAGTAGTAGTATTTGTGTTGGTCATAGTAGTAGCTGTGGTAGTAGTAGTGGTATCAGCAGTAGCAGTGATAGTAGTAGGTGTGGTAATGAACAAGTTACTTACCTTCGGTAACAATGTATCTGTAAGAAACATTAGTAGTGATAGATTCCTTACCTTAGAATTACCCCCAGGCGTCAGGCTGGATCCAGAAAGTTTTTGTCAGCAGTTCCCCTGAGTGTCGGTAGGTGGCGTCGTGCGGCTCCGCATCCGTCATCGGCGTCGTGATCGCCGGGATGACGTCACGGGCAGTACTTAGATGCCGCCCACGCGCGCTGACGTCAGTTCTGTACACGACTTTCCGCGCCAGGAACACAGAGCCATGCAAGATACTGACCACTGGTGCCTTGAAACAAGGGCCCTGAAAGGGATGACCGTAACCCTAGAAATTAGTTCCCAGAACGGGGGGAGAATGGGTGGGGCGGTAAGGAATCTATCACTACTAATGGTTCTTACAGATACATCATTACCGAAGGTAAGTAACTTGTTCATCTGAAAGAAACACGTAGTGATAGATTCCTTACCTTAGAATAGATACCCCACCAATATCAACCCCGGTGGTGGGTCTCCGAACCAAGATCACACCAGAAAATCCTGGAGAACAGCATGCCAAAAAAGCCGTCTCTCCGGACTTGGCTGTCCAGGCAATAATGTTTTGTAAACGTGTGCAGCGAGGCCCACGTAGCTGCCTGACAGTTATCATGCAGGGGGACCCCCTGTCCCAATGCAGTAGTGGCTGCAATCGCTCGAGTGGGATGAGCATGCAGCCCCACCCGAGGCTCTTTTTTAGCCAAAGAATAACAGGCTTTGATGCACAAGACAACCCAGCGGGAGATAGTCCTCTTGTGCATCGTCCGACCTTTCTTGGTGCCAACGTAGCCAACAAAGAGTTGGTCATCCACCCGGAACTGTTTTGTGCAGTGGAGGTAAAACGAAAGTGCACGTTTTGGGTCCAGAAGGTGGAGCCTTTCTTCCTCTCTGGAAGGATGTGGAGGCGGGAAGAAAGCGGGCAAGGTAACAGTCTGCTCAATATGAAAGGCCGTGACAACTTTTGGCGAAAAGGAAGGCCGGGGCCTGAGCACCACCTTGTCCGGATGAATGGAAAGGAAAGGAGGCTTACAAAAAAGAGCCTGGAGCTCACTCACTCGCCTCGCGGAGGTGATGGCAACCAGGAAGTTGTGAAGAGGCTCGAAAGGAGCGCACATCAGATTAGTTAGAACTAGATTCAAGTCCCACTGTGGCTTCACAAACGGAATAGGAGGGAAAAGGTGTGTAATGCCTTTGAGAAATCTATTTACAACAGGGGACTCGAAAAGAGAGGGCTGATCAGGTAGTCTGAGAAAGGCCGAAATGGCAGAAACATAACCTTTAATAGTGCCCAGAGCAGAGCCCTGCCGGGCCAAAGAAAGAAGGAACAAGAGGACCTCGGAAAGAGGGGCAGAAAGGGGATCCACAGCCTTTGCTGTGCACCATGCCACAAATTTGTTCCACTTTAGTGGAGGGACGCCTGGCTGCCAGAATGACATCACAGACTTCAGGAGGCAAGTCAAAGGGAATCATCTGCTGCCACTCAATCGCCACGCAAGGAGGTGGAGACTGGACAGGTTCGGGTGCAGGACCGTCCCCTGTTGCTGCGACAGAAGATCCTCATGAAGAGGCAAATGAATCGGGGGATCCACGCTCATACTAAGTAGCTCGGGATACCAAACTCTTTGAGCCCAGTCCAGCGCCACAAGAATGACTTGGGCCTGGTCGCATCGGATCTTCTTCAGCACTCTGGGCAGAAGCGGTATAGGCAGAAAGGCGTACAATAAACAGCAACTCCAACCATGACAAAACGTCTCCGAGCGAGTGCCGCCTTGGAAATTACAACGCGCAGAACTGCTGACATTGCGCGTTATCTTCAGTGGCAAATAGATTTAACCAAGGCTCTCCCCACTGTTGTAAGAGATCTTGCGCCACCTCCGAGTGAAGACGCCATTCGTGATCCATCATGCACCTGCGGCTGAGCTCGTCCGCCCTGGCGTTCAGTGAACCTGCCAGGTGTTGAACCACCAGCGAAATGCCCTGATGTTCCAGCCATGTCCAGAGGCGCAGAGCCTCCTGACATATTTTCCACGGCCCCACCCCGCCCTGCTTGTTGCAATACCACATGGCGGTGGTGTTGTCCGTGAACACCTGCACTACGCTCCCCTTGACAGAGGGAACGAATGCCTTCAGTGCAAGACGGATTGCCCAAAGCTCCAGAAGGTTGATATGGAGCTTGGACTCTGCCGGAGACCAGAAGCCTCTATCTCCACCTCTCCCATGTGGCCACCCCATCCCAGGAGGGACGCATCCGTCACCACTGTGTGCTCCGGTTGGGGAAAGGAGAGGGATCTGCCGCTGACCCAATGCTGGTGAATGAGCCACCACTGCAACTGCTGTGCAGTGGCCTCCGAGATCTGGACGTTTTCGGACAGGTCCCCCTGATGCTGCGCCCACTGGAACTTCAGGTCCCACTGCAGAGCCCGCATATGCCTTTTGGCATGGTTGATCAGCAGGATGTAGGAGGCCATGAGGTCCAGCAGACTCAGGGTCATCCTGACCGAAACCCAGGACAAGGGCTGAAAGATTGGAATCATAGCACGAATGTCCTGGACTCGCTGTTCAGGAGGATAAACCCGAAACTGCGCCGTGTCCAGAACCGCTCTGATGAAAAGGAGCTGCTGAGAGGCTACCAGGTGCGACTTCGGCACGTTGATGCAAATGCAGGAGGTCGGCCGTAGTCTGGAGGTGGGAGATGAATGCCTGGGGCAAGCCCGCCTTCAACAGCCAGTCGTCGAGATAGGGGAAGACTGAAACCCCTGATCTGCGCATATGAGCTGCGACCACCGCCATCACTTTCGTGAACACCCAGGGGCGCTGGTAAGGTCAAAAGGGAGCACGGTGAACTGAAAGTGCTCGTGGTCAACCGTGAACCGCAGGTAACGCTGGTGGGCCGGCAGGACGGGAATATGAAAGTAGGCATCCTGCAAGTCTAATGCTACCATCCAGTCTTGCGAGTCATGGGCAGACAAGACCTTAGCCAATGTGAGAATCTTGAACTTCTCCTTCCGGAGGAAGTGATTGACGTTCCGAAGATCTAAGATAGGACGCAGGCCCTTGTCCTTATTTGGAACCACAAAGTAGTGGGAATAACAACCACGACCTACTTCGGGCGTCAGAACGTGCTCGATGGCCCCCTTGGCCAAGAGGGCCGCAACATCCTGCTGGAGAAGTGTCAAGTGATCCCCTGACATGTGGTGATACTGAGGTGGCATGGCTGGAGGGGTAGTCTTGAAGGGGAGGGAGTAGCCCCTTTGGACAATTTGCAGCACCCACTGGTCCGAAGTGATGGTGCATCAGTGGGGGAGATGATGGCGAATCCGTCCGCCCACTGACGTTTGATGGACCTGAAAGGACGGACTAGGAAGGCTTTGTAGTGGATGCTGCGGGGTTGGAGGTGGACTGACCTGCCCGCTGAACCCCTGAACCGCCTCGATGGTTGCCACATCCGCGGCTGCGCTGAGGAAGTTGCTGCGCCGGCCTGTGACCCTGCGAACGTAGTGGGGCGCCCCTTCCGCGGCCAGGAAAGGAGCGAAAGGCAGAAGGCGGAGGAGGCCGAGTGGCTGACAGGCCCAAGGACTTGGCCGTAGCCCGTGAGTCCTGAAAGCGCTCCAGCAAACTATGTAAATGTAAATGTAAATGTGTATGTGCTTATATAGCACCGAATCACCCCTAGGGGTATCTCAGCGCTGTACTCATACCGCTGAAGGAACCCTTCCTGGCTTTCTGTGTGAAGTGTCCACTCCTGGGCACCCCCATGGTGAAGCCAGGCATCCCAGCGCTGTTGGGGCCGTTGTGGAGATTAAGCAAGCTATTGCCCAGTGTTGCAGCGTGGGACCTATGATTAGAATAGGCACTGAGGCGAGAATATCCAGTCCGAGGAATTTATAGCCTGAGACCCTGCCGCGGCGGAAATCAAACCCTGGTCCCAGACCAGTGCTCTGCATCGAGATCTGCCGCTCTCACCATTGAGCCACACTTCTCCACTATCTGCCTTATTGCCAAAAAGGCGAATGCCCTTAAAGGGCATGTCCATCAGGGTATTCTGGACATCCCCCGAAAAGCCAGTTGTTCTCAGCCAGGTGTGGCGCCTAAGCGCCACCGTCGTGGAAATCGCCCTGCCCAGTGAGTCGGCGGTGTCAAGCCCACAACGATGGTGAACTTAGCTGCGTCTCTCCCAGCAGCAACAGCCTGGGCGAGTACTGTCTGGACCTCCTCCGGACAGCTGGGCAGCACCTGCGCAACCGTGTCCCACGCAGAGTGGGACTAATGGCCCAAGAGGCATGCGGTGTTCACCGACTGCAGCCCTAAGCTGGCAGATGAAAACAGCTTCTTGCTAAACTGCTCCAGCTTCTTGGCTTCCCTATCCGGAGGTGCGGAAGGGAATGCGCTTTGGGACGCAGAGGCCTGGACAGCCAAGCTCTCAGGAGTGGGGTGTTGGGAGAGGAAGAGTGGATCGCCCGGAGCCGGGCGATGGCCTCGGGCCACGTTCCTGTCCACAGAAGCCCCTGTGTTGAGCCTGGACAAGCTGCCCAAAAGAACATCAGAAAGTGCATCATTAAAGGGCAGCAAGGGCTTCGAGGAGGTTGCCGCCGGCTGGAGCACTTCTGTCAGGAAGTTAGTCCTGACGGCCACTGGAGGGAGTTCGAGGTGGAGGGCCTCGGCTGCCCTACGCAACACCACTTCGTAACTGGCTCCCTCCTCCATGGCCACGGTAGGAGGAGACAGCATGCCAAGGTCAGGCGAGGTGTCAAGACCACTGGCTTCCCCCAAATCCTCTGCCCAGTCCGGATCATAAGCACAGACCTCCCCTTCCTACGAAGTCTGTGGAACAGGCTGAAAATATGGAGGACGGACATAGGGAACAAATCCCATTGGCGTTGGAAGCGGCGTAGAGCGATGTCGATCCGGCGCCGTGTACGGTTCAGAGCGATACCAAAGGGGATGATGGACGGAGCGTTTCAGCAAATCAAAAACTCACCCCCAGTCAACTGATCTGGGTTTAATCCATCATCATTCTTTAGCTCACTCCACCACCCCAGTTCAGACATGGCCATATGCAAATCAGTCTGACCCTGTGCCTCATGGGAACAGTCCAGTTCAGGGCTGAAGCCGGGGACGACGTCGTCCCGAAGAGCGGGCGACGTCGGAGGCGGTGCCGGTGGGGTCGACGTCAGTGGAGGCGTAACAAGGTCAACCGGCATCGACCGGGGTCTGATCCCGGATCCCATGGGGGCCTGCGGCACCGGGGTCGGAGCCATCGGCGACACCGGGGCCGGAGCAGGCGGCAATAGAGCAGGACCCCCAGTCGGGCCCGCGGGGCCCAGCGGCGCACCAGACGGCCCAAAGAGTCGGGCCATGGCAGCAAGAAACTCTTGCACCTGGGCAGGCGTCACCGCCGGACCCAGGAAGGGCGGGTAGGCCGGTGGCGACGTCCTGGGCTCCACTGGTGCTGCGGGGGTAGCACCACCCGCACCCTTAGCCGCAACGGGCGAGGGGAAGTCGAAGAGCGACGATGCTTCTTCGACTTCTTCTTGGAATGCTTTGACTTACCTGACCCAAGTGCGAAGACTTAGATCCAGAAGAATGATGGTGAGGACTCCGCAACCGGTCCCTCGACCTCCCACTGGACCGGGACCTTGAACGGCGCGGAGCTGACTGCTGGACTTCCAGCAACTTTCTGGACCGCTCCCGCAAAGTTTTCAGCGCCATGGCCTGGCAGTCGGGGCACAACTTGGAGTCGTGGTCGCACCCCAGCCAGTAGAGACATACGCGGTGTGGGTCCGTCACCGATATCATGCGGTGACAGTCTCCACAGTTCTTAAACCCGGGCATCCCTACGACACCAGGAGTCGATCGACTCAAGAAAAAAGGAGACGTAAAGCCTAAAAAAACTCTGTCAAAAAATGACTGGTGGTACTAGCTCTTCCCGGATCTGCACTTGCTGGCGCGGAAAAAGAAAAAACTGACGTCAGCACGCGTAGGCGATGTCTAAGTACTGCCCGCGACGTCATCCCGGCGATCATGAAGCCGACGGCGGACATGGAGCTGCACGACGCCACCTACCGATGTGCAGGGGTACTGCTAATGAAAACATTCCGTATCCAGCCTGATACCTGGGGGTAATTCTAAGGTAAGGAATCTATCACTATGTTTCTTTCAGATTTTTTTTTTTTTTTAAACATATTTTTATTGACATTTTCAGAGTGAATATACCGTACATCAATCACATCTTTCCAGTAATTATGGCATATAGTATAGTATATGGTATCATACACCAACTGTATGTCCTGAATGTGTTTCTTTCAGATAATAAAATATTAGTATTAATATTATCCTCACCATCCAGGGATGAGAGGTGTGGCATGTAACAGAGAACAAGCATTTGTGGTGTGGCTCCTTCTGCTGAATAACTACCCTTAGGGAAGGAATGAAGGATGGTTTATGGACGTTCTTGAGCAGTGACTACTTAAGCAGTACAGGTAGAATGGGGTAGTCGTATGAAACCCTTTTCTCCAGTTTGTGTCAATAGTTAAAACATATATCTCGTTAATGGATACGGATTTTGGTAGCGTAGACAAACATAATTTTTCATAAAAAATACATTCAAATGATTGAAGAGAGGAAACAGTTATTTAGAAATTACTGATTAGCTCTTTTTCTCCTCTATCCACTTTAGTGCCGCTGCTGAAACTAAAGTGGTACCTGGTGCGTAATGAGCTATCTTGAAAAGGTGAAGGCAACGAGTAGTAGTCCACAATCACCCCACTTCAATTCTTAATCTATTCTTCATCTTTGCAGATTCTAACAGTTAGTCACTGCACCATGCAAGCAGCACCTGCCTCTCTATCCACCACCCACAACACTGAATGTATTCATCTTTTTCTATCTTTTATGCTCCTCATCTACTCTGCCTACATCCCTGCCTACAGCCCTGCCTGTAGGCAGTCTTCTTCTTTCCTGCATATGTTATCTACCTCTGTGACAATTTCCAGATGCAGCTGTGTCTACCACCTTTAGAAGGATGATAAGCAACTCTTTTCCTGCTTTCCATCATTGTCCTCTCATTCTTGGACAATTTACAGATTTTGCAAACAACACAGTGTTCAGCTCACTCATGCTGAACTCCACAAAAACTGATACTGTTGATTTTTCTGATTCACCTTAATCTGCTCCACCCAACCCATTAATTACAATCGATTCTCCCCTCATATTCTAATGCCTTATTCAGATTTTATGTGGTTAGTTTTCATGTTAATATAGTTTACCTTCTGGTCTCCTACCCTAAAGATGTGCATACAAATTCAGACCTCGATTGTGACCTTGTGATTCAGAATCCGCAAAAACAATGTTACATTTCTGTTTGTTTTATAAGCTCTACACAAAACCTAGGAACATGTTTTTAATTCCTTTCCTAGGTCTTAATATAAGGAAATGCAGACCTTCCCTGCTGCAGTTCAATTACTTCAGTCTAAATTTTCATGCATAATGATCTATAAATGTATTTTGGTTGCAGTAAGGCTGAGAAACACGGAGGGCAAATGATACGACGCTCTCTTTGAATTGGAAATTTGACTTGATGTTGATGGCTTGTATTGGGTTTCTTTTATGACACTTTGCCGAATAAAGAATTTTTTGACAGAAAAAAACTTTAGTCCTCTCATAGGAACCCATGGCTATCTATTCAACTAAAGATACGGGCCTTCATCTGCACCACCGCTATCATAGTCTGGTTCCCAGAAATCATTTCAGAAAAGCCAAGTCTTTTGTTACTGTTCTTTAATGATCAAAGCTAGTACTGTAACAGCTACACAAGCTGTCTTCATCCCCATTAGATATATTCTGGCTTCCCACCCCCAAATGACATCATGCTGACTTTCTAGCTGCAGAAGAGAGTGTCCCATGCAAACTATGTATCTTATACTTCAAGGTTATCCAGATCATGTCCCTTCCATACTTCTCCCAAAACCCTGGCCTTTGAAACCCCTCACAATATCTGCAGTTTGCCAGCCACCATCTCTCAGATTTGCCCATAACACCTTATCTGTAATTTGTTCAATCATTCTAGACCGACCCTTCGACCATAACACACTCGACGGCGAATAGCAGGCAATACCTTCCATTTCCGCATTCAAGGCTACTCTCAGAGCTCACATACTCGGGTTCAGGAATAACCACAGCTAAAAAGTAAGAACCAACATTTTCAAGCTCACGCCGCATAGACAGTTAACAATCTTAGCACTCACATATAATTAGGTGTTATTTTTTCAATGCATGCTATTTTGTTTGAGTGTAATGCCATTTTATTGTTATTGACCACCCATAATAAACCATCACTACCTAACTTCCAATGTTCCTGTGACAAAAGTATTGCTCTTTGTAGCTTTTCTGTTAGCACTGCTGATGCTCTCTAATAATTAGTCAAAATTGCATTCTGAAATGCAAATTAAATAAATAAATAAATAAATAATGTGGCGCCCTTGAGAAGGTGACGTATTTTACGCCAAACCACTTAGAAAGGCTCGGGAACGCTATGTTTTTCTAGCCAATAGAGCTTACTTTCCCAGGCATAACATGGTGGTGGGTTAGAAAGATTACTAGGTGAATTTGTAGAGCGGTACAAACACTAATTAAGTGGCGCACAAATGCAGTAAACTGATGGACGTGGCCATCTGGTAGAAGGATGTCAACCCAACCTTTCCTAAATCTCTTTAGGATTGACTTAGGTTTCAGCATTTAAAAGTGCAGCTGGAGGAACAAGCAACACAGAGGGAACGGTGAATACACCTTTGGAAATAGAGTAGGTGATGGGGTCAAACTGTAAAAAAGGCCCTAAGTTACAAAACGTACCAGCCATGGATTTGCTACAAATCCAGAAATCAGGCAAAGACAAATTAATGATATTACTTGTCCGGATGCGACATCAAAAATCACAGTACTTGAAATGGCAAGCTTTGTATTATTGCAAATAGCACACAAAACAGCATCATACTTGCACTGTTACACATTAAAACATAACACAGGGCAAACGGTGCACTCTTGCGCTCCAATACTCAACAAGGGGCAAGCTTTGCACTGGTATACATGCCCATACAACAAAAGGCAAACAAACCACTGACACACATCAACATACAACACATGGCAAAGCATGCACTGTCACACACTGTCAGTTGGTACCTATATAGTGCTCAATTAGTTATTATTTCCCAACCCTTTGCTATTAGCAATACCGGAGGCGCCAGTAATTCTAAGGAGGGAATGAATAACCAGTATTATGAGATCTTGGGGAATACGTTGTTGCAATCGGATTTACCAAGAAGATTCTTGGTAAGGTGCAGGTGAACTCTCTGGGGAAAAACCTCAACATACAATGTCCCCCCATAACTAATAATTCTGATGGGCCGGTCACTTTGTTTCACCCGATGTAGGATGGATACTAACAAACAGCAAGACTATACATTCAGTGCACTTTCAGCTAAAAATCCGAGTTATGTAGGAAAATATAGCATTTGATTTGGGTTTCCTTCTTCATACTCACATTGAAAACAAGATCAGTCAATTCAGCATGTTGTGCAGAGCCGAGTTCTTATTTGGTGTGGCAGAGTATACTGTAAATATGTTCCTGCTGATGCATCATCTCACACATCATCACTTTAAACTGGCTGCATTTTTATGTCTGGCGTGACAACAAACCTGTCTACAAAGCATATTGTTACCAATTCTTTTCAATATGCATACAGTAGGCGTTGGCTCCATCACGAGTAATGTAAGTCTCTGAGCTTATTCTATAGACTATTGGGTGTATAATTACACCTTCCAGAAAGTGGTTCTATTGGAATGCACGAGGGACTATTTTACATCTGAAAAGTACACTCAAACATCAAGCTAGCTGTTTGCCAGATTCAATTCTTTATCTCCTACAACTTACACCAAAAACAATCCCTTTTTGCTACGTTTTTCGCAGCACTGGCAAAGCCAACAGTGGAGACTTTAATGTAATAAACAGCATTAGGACTTGCAAAGCATATAAACAACATGTGAGAATGCCTCTGGTTACATGTTTTAGCAAAGTAAAGCTAGACCTACTGGGTTTGCCAATGCGTGTTTCAACTTGCAGTTTTGATTTTGTGACAGTGAAGTTAGGTTAGCTAGCCTGCATTCAAATTAAGTACATCTAGTGTTGGAATGATGCATGTGCACAGAATTATCAGTCATTGATAGTCCTCTTTTACCATTCTCAACGAAAATATTTATTCATACTGCTTCTTACTTCCACTTTTTAGCACTATTTTGCCAGAGGCACGTAAGTAAATTAAATAGTGTCACATGCAAAAGTGCCTGATCATCATAACACAAATCCGTCCTCTCACAGACATCCTTACCAATTATCTTGGTTTGTCTCTTCAGTAAGAAATGTACCTTTATTGAACTGGCACACACTAGATATTTTTCAAAATGTGACATGATTTAATTTCCTCTAGTGGTATCAGGGCCAAGTGTCAAATGGTCTTGCTTCTTGTACTGACATCAGAGCACCGTGATCTGTTACTTCCTGAGACGTTAGTGTATGAACAAACTGTGTGCGGTTAAGTCCAACTACATGAAGCAGATATTGGACCATTTCAAATGAATGTATAAAGAGGGGCAAAATGTGCACTGCTAAAAAACAACATACAGATCAAAGCAAAGCCTCCACTTTTACTCACCAAATTAACATACAAGCCTAACCGTGAACGATAACACGTAAAATGACAATACAGACAAACGTCATAGCCTTACAGATCAAGTTACAATACAGGGAAAACCTTGCATTATTAAAGACCAGTATACAAGACGGAGTAGAAAGTGACTGATCAAGGGGCACCATTAACTATTTCGACAATGTCAAAGTACAATTAATGTTGCATTTCGAAAAATGCATATAGATATGGGGCAAAATAAGAGTTTACAAACAAAACACCAAGTATTGAAGTTCCAAAGACAAAGAAAAGGGAACCAAGGACCAGGACATACAAGCCCTTCCTGTGTCTATTGTTTTAACAACCAATTAGACTGTGTTGTAAAGATATGCCATGCTGTTACTGGCTTTGGACTTTGATCCCACCTCAACTTCAGCCAAGAAACTGTTTAGGAAATACACTCAGACTGATGCTTCCACGCATCTTTGATGTTAGGTAATATTTATTGAAAAGGCCTGCATTCTAACTATGGGTTTAAGTCTGCCTCCTCAGCTTCGCCATTCTTGTATGTAAGTATACAAACTACTCAATTAAGAAATAAATGAACTTGAGTAGCACACGTCTATTTTATTATCTGAGCATTGGCTTGCTGGTGTCTGTGAGGCCTAGCACAGAAAATGGGAGGGGCTCAGAAGTGGCCCCTGTATCTGCCTCCTAACAAACACATGAGCCTAAAGTATTATTACATAATTGACTGCCCTTTTTCTTTGCTGAAGAATTAGACATGGTGCACATTGTAGGTTTCGAATCTTCCACTTCCCTGTCCCTCTAATCTTCACACACATAAAAAATACATCGATGCCAGGCTATTGTGCACTGGTCCCATGTCATTTTGTACAACCTCTGGGCAATTTTGCAGTGGCATGCACTGGTGCAAAAACGATATTTGCACCGACTGACAAGTGCAAAAATAACTTTGTTTTATTAGTCAGTTAATGCAAATGTCAGTTCAAGACCTGTAAAACTGCCAAACATTAGTGTCAAATTGGCCAGCACTGGTTCCATTTACCTGATCTAGCCTATAGTCCTCCGATTTGCGCCTCATGTGCCAACCAAAAACATGCAGAGCCCATTTATCCAACACAGCTTAGAGGAAATTAAGGGAGATTCAATCACTACTAAATTTAAGGCGCAGACCTGCTGAGTTACAATAAAAGGAAGTATATTACGTCAGAGTCGATTCTATTCCAAGTAGTCTCTGCCTTCTGATAACTTGGAAAGGCGAATTGAAAAGAGTGTATTAAACCACTGCATTATATTCAAAATTAAAAATGGCTATTCAATGTAACAAAAGCTTCTATGCAAACGTATCCAAGTGTATTTAACTGCTTTAAATTTAAGTTTATATTGGCGTTGTCACTTAATCATAGGTGCAAGGCGTATTACGCTTATTTGCGCAAAATCTAATCTTTAAATTCTAGCATTGAGTGTTCAGAATAAAAATGATTACAGAACATTTCGAAATGATTGATTTTCTAAGACGCCGGACTGCACTGTGCTTGCTGGTGGTAAAGAGACATGTGGCTTCAGTTGTCCACTCAGAGCAGTTGATGTTATGTTATTGTTAGCTGTGTTTCCACAACATGGATTCTACTTTTAGCATGCTGTCTGAACTGATACCCCAGACCTCTTGCAGTGGTGTTGGTGCCAGTGTCCGAAGGAAGCGCTACCAAGGGCCTAGTGAACGTGTCCATGATGGCAGATTGAGTCAGTCAAGAGTCAGGGGATATGAGCTTCTGATGAGCATGAGCGCACGCCTGCACAGCAGCGCTAGGCACCCCCCACACCACTCCCATCTCAGCCTTGGAATGCGGAGGGCTGAAGAGCAGCTGTTCCCTGGGGCAGGGAGGACACACGGTGCAAGAGGAGCCCGAGAGAGCCCTTTAAAGCAGCCCTGTGACCAGTGGCACAAGGAGTCTCACAGGTCCTCCCTCTGGGGAGAGTGCATGCGCTCATAACCTAGAAATGGCTCGGAGACTTCACTCACCTGTCGCATAACATCTAGGACACATGCATTGACTGCTTCCGAGGACCTAACAGGTGTGAATGAAGGCACGCTAATTACACCCAGTCTGCACCTGCTCTAAAGGCACATAGAGAGGCTCGGGGTACACTCTCCGATGCAGTGACTTGAGCTGGCAAAGGATTCTCCACGGATATTGACAATGCATTTGTAACCTCAGCCCCGTTGTGCGAAAGGAAGCCAGGCATGTAAGGCAGGACACTGAAGCCAGTGAGGGAGGCACTCCTGAACCCTGCTCCCACGCGGCACCTGCTGATCCAGCCCGTGCCCCTACCCCCACCCAGGTGTTTGGTCTCTTTCTACACGGGACAGGGAGAGGGGAGGGAAGAGGGACAGGTGTATCTGCGCGCGTCTGAATGTGTGCCCCCTGGCAAGCTTCCTCCTCAGAGTTTCCACCGTCACCATGAACTGAATGTGATAAAGGGTGGACGGGACTGAGCCTGGTCCGAGCCTCCAGAAATGGTGTCAGGGGGTGAGGCGGAGGATGCAGGAGGCAGGGGAGGCGCTGTCACCCTTCTAGTTAAGGGTCAGTGTAGAGCGGACAAGGGAGCTGAGAGCACACAGGGGCTGCGGTCTGTCGCAGGTGCTGGAAGGGACGAGTCACGCTGCCGAAGGTACTCACGCAAGATCAGGGGCAAAAGGAGGAGGAAAGTTCACGAGAACCATCAAATGAGGCAGGGAGCGGTGGATGGAGCTGGGCACAACGCCCATCCACCCGAACAGCTCCCCACAAATTGAAGGGTGGCATGGCACAAAAATATACGCCTAGGCTTGTATTAACATGAAGCAGTGTGGGCAGCGCAGGCAGCCCCTGTATTCAAGGCGTGCATAGGAGCCGCTGGTGTTTGCTGAATAAAGGACGCGCTCCCTCCCCCTCACTCCCAGCAGCGGCGGGGAGAGCTCTGCGCACGCACGCAGGCAGGCAGGCAGCGGCCCCGGTACTCACGGTGCGCAGGAACTGGATCTCGTCCTCCCCCTCGCCTCCTTCGGCCATGGCTCCCGAGGAGTCCGCTGTGCACGCGCTCTGCTGGCCTCGTCCGCCGGCAGCCCCAGGCTCCGCTCTGCGCTGCGCTCCGTGCAATATTAGCAGCCGGCTAATCCACGGCCATATAGGGAGCCCGGCCTCTGTGTGCTCACTGCACTGCACTGCAGACTGACATCCCCCTCAGCGCCAGCGCCAACTGCACAGGCTTTAGAGCGGAGCGCGCAGAGCCGCCCCCTCCCGCACCTCCCAAAAGAGCACGGCCCTCCCCGCCCCTCCCCTGCACGGGAGCCCCCACTGAAGGGTAACTTACACCCTGGCCCTGCCACCTCCTGCTTATGGACCTCTGACTCCTGGAGAAGAGTGCATCCTCTGGGGATTAACTTTAAACCCCCTCCTCCCCACACCTCGTCCACATGGAGTGCTTCAAAAGGGATCGGAAAAGGAACTTCACTAGCGCACGTGGAGGTAGTAACCAGATGACTTATCCATTAGCGGCCTCTTCTCGAAACAAAACGACCAGACTTTTAAAGAGAGAGCAGGCGGAGGCTGCACGTAAATAACCCCCCATCCACACAGGCACTCCTGCCCCAAACTGGAGGATGTTGTGCCTGAGTAAAAACCAACAACAACCTGCCCATTGAAAAACATCCTGTTAATCACTCCCCAACTCCAAGACACCTGGACTTCCCAGCTCCAGCTCCATCCCCACCCCCAACACCAACACCAACACCAAGACACCAGGAGTTCCTTCCTCCAGTGAGGGTCTGTACAAGGAGCAAAGTATAAACCAGCTGTGCCACCCTGCGGGTTTCCTTTTCTTTGAAAGTTTCCCTCTTCAGCTTCCCCCCCCCCCTATCTGAACCCCACACACCACCATACGCCCCATTCTAGCTTTCATAAACACAGCACTAGACAGATACTTGCTGCTGTGACATGTCAGTCCCCTTGCTGTCTGCAAGGTAGAAACCTCTCGCCTCATTATGGAGATTGCCTCAGTGGTGCCAGTCTGTAAAGTATTGGGGATGCAGCGTTTTACTTGTACTACTGGGGTGATGCGCCACCGGAATAAGCCCCATGCGTAAAATCCATTTAATCGACCATAGGCAGACCATCCTTGCTTAAGGGATGCATTTTTTTACAGTTGTTCTTCCCACATGATAACTCTTTTGTGGGCCTGGCCCTCTTTTGTGTTTAACATCAGCAGGAATTGTTCTGAAAAGGTGTCCTATTTGATGCCTGAACTTGGGCTGGGATTTATATTCCTTCCATAGTTAGGCTGAAAACGTTTTTGGGAAATTCTTAGTTTGCTGAATTGTGTAGCGCTTACAGTTTCCAATAAGGCTTCTCTTTTATTAGGAACCGAACTCTGAAATGTATAAGTACTAGGCTCCTGAAGTTAGTGCTTAGTGATTGAAAGGGCTTCCCATGCCCAAAGGGGTGATAAAGAGCCTTGGGATGTGGCTCGATTCTAGTCTCCGAGGCACTCACTAGGAGTGCTCCCACACCATTCTCTTTGTTTTAGACTCGCTTCATTTTGACGGTAGTTGGGCCTTCACTGACCAATTTCCTCAGTGTTATATTTTTTTACACTGTCGGACTTGTGGTCAATTGCATCATCATTGGCCTTTCCTCCACCAGGAGGTTGATTCTCCATCCGAAGAGACATGATGGGATACGTGCCAAAAAGTGAGTTAAAATTGCTTACTGTCCTAAAAAAATAATGCCTTTATTTGCAAATATAAAAAGGAATAGTTGCAAGAATAAACATCATAGAGATGTGAAATGGACAATTAGGTTGTCCTGCGCATCCTATAGATGCTCACAAAAGGTAGTCAACATGTTTCAGCCAGCTTGCACCCGTGGAGGGTCGGCGACCTTCATCAGTACAAAATAAACTCTCAGATCCCTACTGTATCTGTATCTGGTAGAACTATTTGTTCCCCCGGAACTCTGTATGATAGTGCAATCTGCACATTCATCTGGGTTAATTCTTGATGAACTAGAAGGAGAAATCATAATTTCAGAAAATATCATAAATACCCTTACTCTAAAACTAGCAGACTACAGAGTCACAGCTAGGGGTGGAACAGTCATATTCGTGTTTGAGGCACACGAATCATATAGAACAGAGGTATTCTATTCATGGGTTAAATTCCCACAAGCAGATGCACAATCAAATAAATTTCATTCTTACACTTAAGATGAAACACCAGAGGAATACTGTCCGTATGATGACATTGAAGTTCAGCTCACCTACCAGGAGCACATAAACTGGTTTAAAGGCGCCCTTCCCCACACAAAAGACAAAGTAAGACTAGGTCCACTCTGAAGAGATGGAGCCACTTGGTCTGTCCTTGCGGCTTACACACCGCATCCATACATTAACTCAATGCCAGTAGCAGACTTAACGTCCACTTCATAAAGAAATAATAAAACTTTATAGAAACCTGACACAGTTCGTGATGAGAACACTCACACTTCAGCTAACAAGGGCTACACCAACAGGACAAATTCAGGGATCTACAACTAAAATTACACCACAAAGGCTACACGCAGTTATGGGTAAAATGCTAACTAAACGTGAGCAAATGCCATTCTGGACAGCTCAAAAAATTAACACAGCTAGAGGCAGTCGTTCCACACACAAGCCCACAAGAAAACACAGAATGCTAACAATCTGCATGCCAATGGGGATAGCTCCCCAAATAGAGGATTGTACCACTTGGGTACAGTTTTCGCTGCCATATATACCAGAACTCATGGTATCCCTTTGTTAGCAGTAATACCAGATGTATTAAGACAAATACAAACTGAGTATGGAGCAGAACCTGCTCTGAACGTAGGGATGAAATTATTAGATGATTTCGCCCAAGGATCAGCTATAATATTAGCTAATATAAAAGGGGAGGCAGCAGCAGTAGCAATACGCCAACGCCTGAGGGATTTCACTCCTTTACAACAGGAACGTGAATTACCTAAAATTATTGAAGACACCTATGCTGAATTAGGTAGAGATAGTTTGGGAGCTAGAGCAACAAAACCTCAACACACGGGAGGCCCTAAAAAGGATAACACCAGGCAAGCACCTGATTCTTACAAAAAGAAATGGGATAACAATAAAAAACAGAGGAATAGATCTCAATCCAGGAGTGGGTCTCCTCAACAGGAGCCCACCGAAAGGAGATAAAATCTTAGGAATAGAGATAACATTAAGAAACCTGACAGGTATCAGGATACTGATACACGTTCCTCTTGTTCCTTTCAGGGTTCACCAAGAAACTCCAAGAGGGAAGGATGGTCAGAACACAGACAAGAAGAGCGTACGAAGTCCAGAGACACACCACTTACTTTAGATTACACTTCCAAGAAAGAAGAGAAGCCAAAATCAAAACCTCAATTTAAAAAGAAGAAAGTAGCAGGTCTTAAAATTTGACATGCCCAGAATTCTGTGGACTCAAGTTTTGAACGGGGAATGGGCTCTGATGAAGCTAGACAGCGCAGCAGAAGTAACAATAGCTCGCCAGAACATGATGGAATTTCAGGTGACAGCGGAGTTGAATGAGCATATCACGGTGTTAACACCGGATACAAGGGTGAGTGTTCCACATAGGTTACATGAGATAACACTCCAAATGGAGAGGGACAAACCCAGAAAAATTAAAGGTCTCTTTTGGGAGAATCTGACTTTTGGCTATAACATCTTTTTAGCTGAAAAAGATTGGCCGACTGAAATTGTTATGGATTGCCCAAACGGAGAAACGGTAATCTTACCATCCTTTTCCGAACTCGTTCCAATGTACTTAAAACATACATACGTGCAGGAGTGGGCAGTAGCCCTTGCTCCAGCATTCTATCGCAACCATGTTGGGTGGGATGCTGAGTCACCACACCATGTAATCCCAGTAAAAACTACTCCAACTCCACAGTGACAGTACCCAATAAAACAGGAAGCGAAAAAACAGGTCATGGAGATCTTAGATCAACCTGAATCCCAGGGCGTTATAGAAACTTGCACCTCCTCAATCAATCCTTTGTTTCCTGTTACGAAACCCGTTAATTCATATCGTCTAGTTTTAGACTACCGACATCTGAACACATGCACTTAAACATTTGCAGTAGGCTACAACAGAGGGACCCTGAATATGTCGATGAGTGAGGAAGAAATCAGGGAAAAAGACTATACACAAAACAGAACTTCCTACACTAGTCAGTTTAAATATAAGGCAATATGTCCATATGATAAAGTAGACCCCACAGTCAACGGTGTACAAAAATTATATTAGTTCATTTATTCACTCCTTTTTTCATTTTTTCATTATTTGAAAACATATACATGTGTATTTGAAAATGTATATTCATACATAAAGTGCATATTACATCACAATAATAAACCACAATTATAACTTGTCTTCAACAATCCACAACACAATAACATAAGTGAAGGACATATATACAAAATACATTACAGAAAGTTAAGACAGTAGACCTAAAAATAAACAAAGAAAAAAATATAGTGATTGGTAAAACCATAGGTTATGAAGTTTGAACATAAGACCAGCGCCAACGCGCGTTTCGGAGCTTCCTATATAGCTTTTACAGGCTCCTTCTTCAGGGCGTATTTGAGTGGTCTTTCAGAGAACCAAAACTTCAAGGCCTAACTTGATGTCCAGCATCAAAAGGTACAAAGTTCAATATTGACAGCCGTTGGTCTGTGGGTATAAAGAACCGCAATAAGTACATATACTCATAAATTTAAATGTAAAGAATTAAGAGGGCGGGAGCTATTAAGAGAATAAAGGTCTAGTGTAGACCCGTGATCACAGATCACCCAGAAAAAGGAAATGTGTATGAAGATAAAGAACGAAGTACCAATCACCAAGATAAGAGAATAAAATAAATGCGCACATACTTGTCAAAAAAGTTTTTTTGAAAAAAGACACCAGTTAAACGGCAGCTTCAATCGTAGTTTTAGTATTTTGAAAAGAACTAAAAAAGAATAAAAGAAACAATGACCCTTGCGTAATCTGAGAACATAATAGGTCACAGGATCTATAATTTTGTGGCTAAGAAATAGAATTAAGTGAATCTCCCCATCTTCGTACAACAATACCGAATAAGGAGGGACGGGAACATATTTAAGGGAAAGAAAATTCACGACCTTAACTCTCACTATTACTAGGTAGTGAACAAACCTTACGTCCAAAGATGTGGTAACGAGAACAAACAACGGGCGGATTTCACTATAGGGATCAGCCTGGGGCACGAAGCAAGGATAACGGTAGAAAGGTAAGTAATTATCTATCAAGAACCGTCCAGCCAGTCGATAGTGTTAACAATGATACGTTACCATTGAGAAACTTAAAATTCTAGAATTAATGCCCAAATACTCACCAAACTAAGGTATCACAGAACGTAGTAGCGATATCTGAGCCGGTCGTTTAAAGCCGGTCAGGGAATTTTATGAATTGGACTGTGCGGACCAGTCGTGGTGATCGATATCAGCATTCACACATTTTAAAATGCCTGAAAATATATATAAGAAAGGCTGTATAAAAATACTAGAAAAATACTGGTACAAATACAGACCAAAACCTAATGTTACTGACAAGCAGTAAATTATATACCTTGATAACTTAATGTGCAGGCGTTTTACCGGCTAAGGTCTTTGCATGTAGGTCGAGCATTAAAGGTAGAGGGTTTGAACCATTCAAACTATCTATAAAGACACAAATTGTAGAAAGATAAACATGGGAACTGACAGCGTCAGTGTTGTTTAAAGAATTAACAAACGACTACTGACAACGCCGGCGTCACCCTTACCAAGAATTCAAAAGGTTAGCCTCCAGGGTCCGCACCATACCGCTCTCGACGTGGAACGATATGGAGTCTGGCGTCTTCCTTTTATGGAATGACCAGGAAGTGGTGTCTACAAATCATAGACATTGAAAAAGGACAAAAAGTTGTCCGATGGAATGCATACTTGAGATGAAGAACGGACTGAATTTAATGGTTCCACTATGTTTGGAGAGGGTCACCATGGGGATGGAAGGGCCACTGTAAAAAGACTGTGAACGAGGCTACCGGCAAGCGAGCTCAAGAGGTGGTCACAGGCAATTACAGTGAGACTAAATCATCGCGTATAAACCAGTGCAGATTCACAAGGTAGAAAGTGTGATAAATCACAAAGTAAAAAATGTAAACTAAGCTTATTAAGGATGTATATATATGTACATCCAATAGGCAGATATGGATAGAACGAGGCGTGCAGCCCAGATGGTTACATGAGACCCATAGAGAGACGCATAGAGAGACGGCAGTACTATCATGTATAATTCAGCGACCGAGATGTAAAAAAAAAAAAAAAAAAATGTTTACAAGCTCTCAGTGAGAATACCAAGAATATTAAGATGGTTGAGCCTAAGTAATCGCATTTTCCCAAGGAAGATGTTCATTCAGACCTTTTCCTTGTGTCTGAAGGATATAAATCCAAAAAACCTCCCTTTTGCGTCTTAGAGCATCCACATTGGAATTATTGGATGAATTCACATGTTCCAAAATTAGCCACCGAAGATCAGAGACAGTGTGTTGCTTCTCGATCCAATGTGAAACCAATGGGGCCCCTTCACGTTTATTTGAAATGGCTGACTTGTGTTCGCTGAAGCGAACGCGAAATTCTCTGCTGGTTTCACCTACGTATCCTTTGTCACAGGGACAAAGGATAAGATAGACCACATGCAGAGTGCGGCAATTGGTCATGTCTTTAAATGTAAAGGTACGTTTATCCCAAATTAGTTCATTGGTAACAATGGCAAACTGGCAAGGGTGGCAGCAACCACATTTATGTGTACCACTAATGGGTCTAGTACCAGTAATGGATTTCTGGACGAAAGAATTGACAGTAGATACTTTAGACTTTACCAACGAATTTCTAAGATTTTTGTTACGTCGAAACGCAAAAATAGGTTTCGGAAGACTATTTTTGGAGTGATCTGAATTCAAAATATGCCAATCATTGTTAATGATTTGTCTGATCTTGTGGTCAATATTAGAATGGGTGGTAACACAAACCAATTTATCCTCAGTTTTGGTTTCTTTATTCTGCAACAATACTGTTCTGTCGTAGTACTTTGCTCTTTTATAGGCATCCTTGATCAATTTAGGTGGATAGCCTCTATTGGCAAATTTTTGTTTAAGTTCTTCAGCATGTATGTCGTAGTTTAGTATGGTGGTACAATTCCTGCGTAAACGCAAAAATTGGCTGAATGGGATGTTATCCTATTGACTGCGAGGATGGAAACTTGAGTATTGGAGTAGGGTATTTTTGGCTGTGGGCTTTGTATAAAGACTCACCTCATTCTTTTCGTCAACAATTTGAATCCAGATATCTAGAAATTCTATTTTGGACTTACTTATATTGGGACTAAATTTGAGATGGACATCACAGAGATTGATCCACAGGATAAATGTCAGGTTGCAGAGCTCCTCAGGGTCCGGGTGATGCTAAGTAGGTCCACCTCACGATATCCCCGGACTCCAACCAAAGGTTACAGAGCCCAGAGGCGATCAGGCGAGGGAAAGGATGGGGGAAAGGGTCAGCAGGGACAGGGTTCTGAAAAGACAAAAACAAACATAGACATATCATATACACCACAGTCTACTCTCAGTAGGTCTCACTACAGATTTGTGGTTTCCAACTCCAAACTCAGTCATCCGAACCAAACAAGATTTTAGCCAACTAGGCTCCAAGAACCCCTGCTTGTTCTGAATCACAATTCCCTTCTTGTGCTAGGCCCTACTCTTTATATATGTAAGTGAGTACTGGGACGAAGGCTTCCACGGTGAACACACCGACGCCAATGATTCCTGCGGTGTAGCGCTCCTTCACATAGGGAATATCAACACGCTAGGGTTCCTAATTCTTATGGTTCCCCCCCTATGCACCGCTCCCATAGTAAGTCCCAATGTCACGCTCCCAAATTAATGCAAGCTCCTTCGAGCTACGGGGCAAAGTCTCGCTGCCGTATTAATGCAAGCTCCTCCGAGCTATGAACCAAAGTCGCGCTCTTCCGGCGCTGCCAAATTAATGCAAGCTCCTCCGAGCTATGAACCAAAGTCGCGCTCTTCCGGCGCTGCCAAATTAATGCAAGCTCCTCCGAGCTATGAACCAAAGTCGCGCTCGTCCGGCGCTGCCAAAGTGAATACCAGCTCCTCCGAGCTAAAGTTGGTTGTGGTGCCGTTCAAGCGCTGACCTCAACGACTCTTCCAAGCCGCTGTCTGCCGTGGTGAGGATGAAGGGTTTGGGTAGCCGCGGTGGCCGGGGAGGGTGAAGGAACTTGAGCTCAGCCGAGCTCTGTCCGATTCGCTCACCTGCTCTCTCCGTACTCCGCTCCTGCTCCTCTTCCAATTCCCGCCGGGACGCCTTGCTCCGAGAGACGGGGAATTGGAATACCTTCGAGTCGCTCGCTCCGTCACGCCTCTTCTCCTCAGACCGCAAATCCCGCCTGGACGCCAAGCTCCGAGAGACGGGGGATTGCATCCTCGGATTCAAAATAACGCACGTCTTCTGCCGTGCGCGACGTCCTCATATAGACACCCACTTCCTGGTTCTGGGGCTGCTGGTCCTTGTAGTTCTTAGACGCTAGGTAGGCGCCTAGAACCTTGATTCCTCACAATAAATTCATGAAGTTCGTCTTCCGGACCTCTCCAAATAAAAAAAATGTCATCAATAAATCGATGCCAATTTATGATGTTTTCACTAAATGGAGCTATCTCATTAAAAATGAACTTATTCTCAAATTCTCCCATGTAGATGTTGGCTACATTTGTTGCACAAGCTGCACCCATGCTGACTCCTTGTATCTGTTTAAAAACTTGCCCGTCAAATTCAAAACATTTTCTTTTAGTACAATGGCCAAACATTCCAGCAAAAATAGCCTTTCACCAGAGCTGTTATTATAATTGAGGGTATGTTTGACTGCTTCCAAGGCTCCTAGTTGGGGAATATTGGTGTATAAGGATTCGATGTCCATGGACACCAGAAAGTCAGTATGGTTGTTAAAATAAGTACCCTCAATTTCTCTAATGAGGTGTCCCGTATCTTTGATGTATCCTCGAAGGTTAGATACCAGGGGTTGAAGAAAGATGTCCACATATTTGGACAGGGGCTCAGTTAGCGATCCAATAGTGGATACTATGGGTCTGAAGGGAGGGAGAGAGGGGTTCTTGTGTATTTTAGGCACCCCAATAAGAATAGGTATTCGGTGAAATTCTGCATTTAGATAATTAAATTCTTGTATGCACAGCGAACCTCTGTCGAGTGCTCTTTGGGTTATATCTAAAATGTAAGCTTTTATTCTTTGTTCCGGATATGACCTGGACTTAGCGTAATGTTCAGGGATGTTAAGCATGGCCTCAATTTGTTGTATGTAGGCTGAACTGTCAAGTAACACAATGCCTCCTCCCTTATCAGCGGGTTTAATGGTCACCTCAGGGTTGTTGGCCAGTTGTTTAAAGGCTTGGTATTCAGAGTAATTCAAATTATACTCCGGTTTGGGAACAAAAGAGAGGAGTTTTTGAATTTTAGAGCTGACTACTTTTTCAAAAGCATCCACTTCAGCACCAACTTGATCTAGAGTGGGCGTAAAAATTGATTTAGGTCTAAGTCCTGTGAGGTTGTCATTAGTCTGGAATGGACTATCCTCAAAAAATCTTTTAAGACGGATCTTACGGAAAAAAGACTGAATGTCAGTCATCAATTTAAACCGATCAAGATAAGTAGTAGGGATAAACGTAAGCCCTCGAGATAGTAATTTGAGTGCTGAAGTATCAAGGTCCATTTTGGAGAGATTGAAGACCGGTATGATTTGAATGTCTTTAGAAATATTATTGTTAGAAGAAACTTCTAGCTCCTTAGATGGATATTCCTTAGAAGTACTAGGAATTGGAGCTAGATTCTTATCAGAAGATGAATCACAAGCGATATTGCGATCAGATGTGGTAACTATTCTCTCCAGTATTGGTTCCTTCGGGTCTGAAGAAATTGTGGGGTATTCTCTGATTGTTGGTAGGACCCCCTTTCTGAGTTTCGATAACGTGTTCTCATTTGGCCTCGTCTGGTGCCTAAAAAATGGGCATTTCGTCTAGGGCCCTGGTAGTTAGCCCTTCTTTGTCCATAATTACCGAAAGAGTTAGATCCGCTATCAGTATCTGATCCTGAAGTGTCTGAGAATGTAATAACTCTTTTATTAGACCAATGTTGCCGGTCATTAGAGTAGGGTTGATCTAGTTCATTTTTATAATAGCCAGGGGTCAGATAGGGATAGATTTTTTCCTCACTAAAATATCCAATATCATTTTTGAGTTTCTCCGTTTTTTTCTTTATTAGATATTCACAAAAAGAGTTCATCTCACCATTAATTTCTTCTAATTTCCTTTTGGCCTCTTCTACTGGGTTATTTTTCTTTAGATTTTCCTCCATTTCGGCAATCTCTTTAAGTAGATTTTCAACCACCTCTCTTGCTGTTTCAATGATGAGTATCATTAAATCTCTGGAGCATCTGTTAGCTATGAGTGACCATTTTTCCAGAAATTTCTTTACCTCAATAAATAAACCCGGTATATTCCTAACTCGGAGTCCATTAGGGATAACTCCCGCTCGTAAGTACTCTAACATGAATTCTGCATGGGACTCAGTTCTCCTAGTCTTTCTTTTAAGGTTAAGTAATTTCAACCAGTCATCATTAATATTGTTCCCAATAGTGAATTGCCTATCAGTGGTAGAACTACCACCTAATAGTTTTGAAAAATCCTCATCAGTGAACCCGAAGGTTTTAATCCTATCCATGTTGTCAGAGAAGGAAGACAGTCAAAGAGTTTGATCTGAGGCAACAATGACCTGTAGCTACTTGTAATAAGTAAATAAGACAGATATGTCCAAAGATTAACAAAGGATAATTTCACAAGGTCAAAGTAAAATAACAAACATAAAAAGACAGAGTGAAGATATATTTGAGAATAAAGTGAAGCTCCAACCCCAAAAAAAGAATAAGCGACCCTCACAGCAACGTGCTGGGGAAAATCAATAGGCTACAACAGAGGGACCCTGAATATGTCGATGAGTGAGGAAGAAATCAGGGAAAAAGACTATACACAAAACAGAACTTCCTACACTAGTCAGTTTAAATATAAGGCAATACGTCCATATGATAAAGTAGACCCCACAGTCAACGGTGTACACAAATTATATTAGTTCATTTATTCACTCCTTTTTTCAATTTTTCATTATTTAGAAAACATATACATGTGTATTTGAAAATGTATATTCATACATAAAGTGCATATTACATCACAATAATAAACCACAATTATAACTTGTCTTCAACAATCCACAACACAATAACATAAGTGAAGGACATATACACAAAATACATTACAGAAAGTTAAGACAGTAGACCTAAAAATAAACAAAGAAAAAAATATAGTGATTGGTAAAACCATAGGTTATGAAGTTTGAACATAAGACCAGCGCCAACGCGCGTTTCGGAGCTTCCTATATAGCTTTTACAGGCTCCTTCTTCAGGGCGTTTTAGAGTGGTCTTTCAGAGAACCAAAACTTCAAGGCCTAACTTGATGTCCACCATCAAAAGGTACAAAGTTCAATATTGACAGCCGTTGGTCTGTGGGTATAAAGAACCGCAATAAGTACATATACTCATAAATTTATGAGTATATGTACTTATTGCGGTTCTTTATACCCACAGACCAACGGCTGTCAATATTGAACTTTGTACCTTTTGATGCTGGACATCAAGTTAGGCCTTGAAGTTTTGGTTCTCTGAAAGACCACTCAAATACGCCCTGAAGAAGGAGCCTGTAAAAGCTATATAGGAAGCTCCGAAACGCGCGTTGGCGCTGGTCTTATGTTCAAACTTCATAACCTATGGTTTTACCAATCACTATATTTTTTTCTTTGTTTATTTTTAGGTCTACTGTCTTAACTTTCTGTAATGTATTTTGTATATATGTCCTTCACTTATGTTATTGTGTTGTGGATTGTTGAAGACAAGTTATAATTGTGGTTTATTATTGTGATGTAATATGCACTTTATGTATGAATATACATTTTCAAATACACATGTATATGTTTTCTAAATAATGAAAAAATGAAAAAAGGAGTGAATAAATGAACTAATATAATTTTTGTACACCGTTGACTGTGGGGTCTACTTTATCATATGGACATATTGCCTTATATTTAAACTGACTAGTGTAGGAAATTCTGTTTTGTGTATAGTCTTAAACATTTGCAGTACAGAATGCACACAGTGGCGCATTAATGAATAACATTGTGTTGAAAAAATACAAAACCACATTAGATATCTCAAGTGGATTTTTCTGTGGAAATATATCACCTGAAAGCAGGTATTTAACCGCATTCTCAGCGCTAGGTTCACAGCATCATTTTAGTCGACTCCCCTAAGGGTATAAGAATAGCTTTGGGTTGTTTTCCGCTAGGGTAACAGAATTACTTCAGAATTTGGATAAAGAGGCATTGTCTTATGTAGATGATATTTATCTGATGGATGATGATTTAAAGGATCACTTGGCCAGGGTGAGCAACATCATTTTGGGGTTTGCTTCTGAAGGCTACAAATTGAACTTCAAAAATTCTAAAATAGCCCACCTCAATGTCCTATTTTTAGGATACAAGCTCTCAAGTTAAGGAAAAAGCCTGGAAGCTAACTTTTTAGAAAAGTGCACGCTGCTCCAACCTCCTAAATCTTTGAAGAATTTATAATCCATATTGGGATTTTTAAGTTTTGGCAGAGCATACATTTTAGATTATGTAGAAGGAGTAAAACCTTTCTACAACTTAATCAGACCTGATTTTTCAATTAGGCATTGGACACAGGAACACACAGATATCCTTTGTTCCCTACAAGCTGACATGATAGCTTCAAAACACTTGCAGACACGTGTAAATGTCCGTAACTTGGTGATCCGTGTTATAGCGGGTCAATCTGGGTAAACTTACCGAACCTTCAATGAAGGAGAAACAGCACCCATTGCATATAAATCACGCCTGTACACAAACGCTGAAATCAGCTTTTCTTCTACAGAAAAAATCCTGACAGCAGTACAGACCGCTGTAGTAAGAGAAAGGCAAAAAGAACTATTGATGGACAGAATGCAGAACAATGTCACTGGAATCAAGCTATCCTGGCTGAAGAGGGGTGAAACCCCGAAACCGGTCCCAGGATGCTTGTTTCCGGTCCAGGGAAGACATGGCTTGGCAGTTCGGGCTGGACTGTTCCCATGAGGTACAGGGTCAGACTGATTTGCATATGGCCATGTCTGAACTGGGGTGGTGGAGTGAGCTAAAGAATGATGATGGATTAAACTCAGATCAGTTGACTGGGGGTGAGTGTTTGATTTGCTCAAGCGCTCTGTCCGTCATCCCCTTTGGTATCGCGTAGTAAGAGAAAGAGCACTGGCTCAGCGGAAACAAATAATTGTTGTTACTCCGGTACTGGCCTTGGAGGCTGCTACAAAGGCAAGCATTCCTAATTCTAAAGCCTTACATCCAAGATGGATACAGTGGGCAAAATCTCTCGCTGCAACGGATGTAGAAAACGGATATGACCCAAGTCTAAAAACACAAGCATTTCTGCAATATGAACAAGAATGTCCTCTCCCAAATGAAATAATGCCTCTAGATCATTATAAATACATTATTTACACTGATGGATCTGCTCAGCCGGCCGTACGAAGTAAACAGCAATACAGTGCTGCTTGTGCGATTGTAAAGGGCTGTATGCAGGATGGAAAGTTCCATCCCAGAGATACGAAGATGCAGTCTCTTGGAGACTGCACGGCTCAACTGGCAGAACTAAAAGCCCTATTACTGGCACTAATAAATACGGATCAGGAATCCCCCACACTATGGTGCCGATCACAATCCGGTAAAAAATTCCCCCGTGCGACTCGTATCGGGTCTTTTTACCGTACGAATCGTACAAGTGCCGTACGAACTGGCAATCACGATTTGCATGGTAAAAAGTCCATACGAACCGCACTGGGAATCATTCCCCACACGTCCTCGGGTCGGAAAATGTGTCCGACACGTCCTCGGACGATTTACCTTACAAACGTGAAAAGCCAAGTCCGACCGAGGAATCACGATCCATCCCGTGCGTCCGAGCGTACAACCGTATGGAAAAAACACCGTCCGCACCGAACACCCATAGCAACCATGGAGACATGTGCCCGCATACGCGCCCAACACTCCCCCCAGCCCCCGTACGTCCGACACGTACCCCCCGTGTATGTATACCCCCACCCGTCTAGGTACACCCCAGTACGTTCCAGTCGAACCCCCACCCCAGTACGTGTCATACCCCCGTCAATGTACACCCCCCCACCCCTGTACATGTCGTACCCCCGTGTACCCCCACCCCAGTACGTTCCAGTCGTACCCCCACCCCTGGACGTGTCGTACCCCCCGTGTACCTACACCCAAGTACGTTCCAGTCGTACCCCCACCCCAGGACGTGTCGTACCACCGTCAATGTACACCCCCCCACCCCTGTACGTGTCGTACCACCGTCTATGTACACCCCAGTACATTCCAGTCGTACCCCCACCCCAGTACGTGTCATACCCCCCGTGTACCTACACCCCAGTACGTTCCAGTCGAACCCCCACCCCAGTACGTGTCATACCCCCGTCAATGTACACCCCCCCACCCCTGTACATGTCGTACCCCCGTGTACCCCCACCCCAGTACGTTCCAGTCGTACCCCCACCCCTGGACGTGTCGTACCCCCCGTGTACCTACACCCAAGTACGTTCCAGTCGTACCCCCACCCCAGGACGTGTCGTACCACCGTCAATGTACACCCCCCCACCCCTGTACGTGTCGTACCACCGTCTATGTACACCCCAGTACATTCCAGTCGTACCCCCACCCCAGTACGTGTCATACCCCCCGTGTACCTACACCCCAGTACGTTCCAGTCGTACCCCCACCCCAGTACGTGTCGTACCACCGTCAATGTACACCCCCCACCCCTGTACGTGTCGTACCCCCCGTGTACCTACACCCCAGTACGTTCCAGTCGTACCCCCACCCCAGTACGTGTCGTACCACCGTCAATGTACACCCCCCCACCCCTGTACGTGTCGTACCCCCGTGTACCCCCACCCCAGTACGTTCCAGTCGTACCCCCACCCCTGGACGTGTCGTACCCCCCGTGTACCTACACCCAAGTACGTTCCAGTCGTACCCCCACCCCAGGACGTGTCGTACCACCGTCAATGTACACCCCCCACCCCAGTACGTGTCGTACCCCCCGTGTACCTACACCCAAGTACGTTCGAGTCGTACCCCCACCCCAGGACGTGTCGTACCCCCCCGTGTACCTACACCCAAGTACGTTCCAGTCGTACCCCCACCCCTGGACGTGTCGTACCCCCCGTGTACCTACACCCAAGTACGTTCGAGTCGTACCCCCACCCCAGGACGTGTCGTACCCCCCGTGTACCTACACCCCAGTACGTTCCAGTCGTACCCCCACCCCAGTACGTGTCGTACCACCGTCAATGTACACCCCCCCACCCCTGTACGTGTCTTACCCCCGTGTACCCCCACCCCAGTACGTTCGTCGTACCCCCACCCCTGGACGTGTCGTACCCCCCGTGTACCTACACCCAAGTACGTTCCAGTCGTACCCCCACCCCTGTACGTGTCGTACCACCGTCTATGTACACCCCAGTACATTCCAGTCGTACCCCCACCCCAGTACGTGTCATACCCCCCGTGTACCTACACCCCAGTACGTTCCAGTCGTACCCCCACCCCAGTACGTGTCGTACCACCGTCAATGTACACCCCCCACCCCTGTACGTGTCGTACCCCCCGTGTACCTACACCCCAGTACGTTCCAGTCGTACCCCCACCCCAGTACGTGTCGTACCACCGTCAATGTACACCCCCCCACCCCTGTACGTGTCGTACCCCCGTGTACCCCCACCCCAGTACGTTCCAGTCGTACCCCCACCCCTGGACGTGTCGTACCCCCCGTGTACCTACACCCAAGTACGTTCCAGTCGTACCCCCACCCCAGGACGTGTCGTACCACCGTCAATGTACACCCCCCACCCCAGTACGTGTCGTACCCCCCGTGTACCTACACCCAAGTACGTTCGAGTCGTACCCCCACCCCAGGACGTGTCGTACCCCCCGTGTACCTACACCCCAGTACGTTCGAGTCGTACCCCCACCCCAGGACGTGTCGTACCCCCCCGTGTACCTACACCCAAGTACGTTCCAGTCGTACCCCCACCCCTGGACGTGTCGTACCCCCCGTGTACCTACACCCAAGTACGTTCGAGTCGTACCCCCACCCCAGGACGTGTCGTACCCCCCGTGTACCTACACACCAGAACGTTCCAGTCGTACCCCCACCCCAGTACGTTCCTGGCGCACCCCCAACACAACCTCCTAAGTACGGAGCGCACCCCATGCCCCAACATCACAACCGCATGTACGAGTCTTACAAAGCCACACACAAGGACAAAATCGTACAACCAAATGGCCCATGTACACACCGTACACACGCTCAAAACGCACGTACACAACCAGGACAAAATAAAACAACACAAGAATACACCAGTCGAAAGGCACACAGCCACTAAACATGGCCAACAACCACTTAAATAACACAATCACTGACCTGCAACTGCCAAAAACAAACAGAGGCCCAATACACCACCACTCCTTATAACACACCCACCCAAAATTCAAAAACTGCCACACCCACCCATGGACCAATAAAAAGGGCCCACACACACAAACCATGAGCCTTTCCAACAGACTCACTGCTGCCAGACACCACAGAACCAGACTACAAGCTACACCACACCTTACACTTGCACACCTTCAAACGACCACCCTCACAAACACCCTCTCATCACATTCACACACACACACAACCATCCACACCCCCCCCCCAACATCCACACCCCCCCCCACACCCACACCATCCCCACCCACACCCCTCACCATGCCCACTACCAAGAATCCAAAGTTCAGTCACCGAGAGTTGGAGGTCCTTGTTGATCAAATCCTCAGAGTCGAGCCACAGATCTTTGGAACATTGGTCAGAAGCACCAGCCAGGCAGCCAAAACAGCCATGTGGCAGACCATCGTCGATGCTGTGAATGCTGTTGCGGACACCAGGAGGACCAAGCAGGATTGCCAGAACAGGTGGTACGATCTGCGGAGGAGGGTCAGAGCCAAGAGGCAGGAGGAACACGACCAGGCCAACGCCACCGGAGGAGGGCCCTCCCGCAGAGCCGTACAGTACCATCCCTGGGAGGAGAGGGTGATGGCCATACTGCCGGTGGAGGCAGTTGAAGGAGTAGAAGGACTCCGAGACCCGGGTGAGTACACAAACAACGCACCTCACATGGGGGGAACTGCAACCACAACCAAAATCAATAACAGGCACGCAACCACCACAAGCCATCGCATTACTCAACCACACTCCATGAGCAGGCACATGCCACTGCTGCCACCATGCCCCATGCACCCAGCTGGACAATGTCAAGTCACAGGCCACAGAAGACAACAACACATGACACGGTAACCCGGATGGCGGGAGGCTGGGCACCAAGAATCACATAGTGCGACTCCAAAGCAGACAACAATGCCCTCTGCCCATATGGCCTAGGTCACAGCCAGACAAACACTGTGTCCCAACACAGGAATGACTTGCCAGCAAAATGCGGACGCCTTGCATCAACACATGGGGGTGAAGGCACTGTTTTGCACATGCCAGCAGCTAATGAACAGCCAACAGTGTGAAAGAGTGGCAGCACACACCACCACAGCAGCAGCGCACAGACACACAGCAGACAAAATGGGTGCCTGGAGATCAGAAACAAACTCACATCAACAGGCCAAGGGCCACTCAAAGATCTGCTAACAGTGTGTGCCCAGGAAGCTGGGCCAAGGTGACAGAGGGTGACACACGGAGGGAGGGAGAGGGGGACACAGAGGGAGGGAGACGGACAGAGGGAGGAGGCTGACACACGGAGGGAGGGAGAGGGGGACACAGAGGGTGGGAGAGGGGGACAGAGAGGGAGGGAGAGGGGGACTGAGAGGGAGGGAGAGTGGGACAGAGGGAGGAGGCTGACACACGGAGGGAGGGAGAGGGGGACACAGAGGGAGGGAGACGGACAGAGGGAGGAGGCTGACACACGGAGGGAGGGAGAGGGGGACACAGAGGGAGGGAGAGGGGGACAGAGAGGGAGGGAGAGGGGGACAGAGAGGGAGGGAGAGGGGGACAGAGAGGGAGGGAGACGGACAGAGGGAGGAGGCTGACACACGGAGGGAGGGAGAGGGGGACAGAGAGGGAGGGAGAGGGGGACAGAGAGGGAGGGAGACGGACAGAGGGAGGAGGCTGACACACGGAGGGAGGGAGAGGGGGACACAGAGGGTGGGAGAGGGGGACAGAGAGGGAGGGAGAGGGGGACAGAGAGGGAGGGAGAGGGGGACAGAGAGGGAGGGAGACGGACAGAGGGAGGAGGCTGACACACGGAGGGAGGGAGAGGGGGACAGAGAGGGAGGGAGAGGGGGACAGAGAGGGAGGGAGACGGACAGAGGGAGGAGGCTGACACACAGAGGGAGGGAGAGGGGGACACAGAGGGAGGGAGAGGGGGACACAGAGGGAGGGAGAGGGGGACACAGAGGGAGGGAGAGGGGGACACAGAGGGAGGGAGAGGGGGACAGAGAAGGAGGGAGACACAGGGAGAGCAAATCAGTCCTGTGGTGTGTGGGAATGTCTGCTCGTCAGCAGGTGGACTGCGTGCATGTAGACAAGGGTGCCCAGTGCCAGAACCCCCCCTCTTCATCATGGCAAAACGCAGGGCCATGTTACAACCTGTACACGAGCACAAGGACAGCCACCTGCATCATATGAGTGTGTGGATCCACTCCATGTGCACATGTACAGTGCTACAAGGAAGGCGCAAACGCATAGCTCGGCACACATGCACACTCCACTGCTGACTGCAGTCACACTTGACGCAGCAAGTAAGACTGTGCCACACATAGTTAAAGGGGCCAAATTGGTGCCCAAGGGACACACACATGCACAAGTGCACTGTGAGTGGAATGCAAGACAGATCCTAATTCCAAGAGGAAATGTGCCAACTTTGTAACGGATGAAACATGGATGTTGCATGGATGCAAATTAACATTGTCTCTCTCACACACAGGTCAACGTCGTGCTGCACCCCCCAACACTGGGGGGGAACACTCACAGGACCCGGATCTGCAGGAGACCGATCCCACCGGCAGCGACCACTCTCACCACTCTGCGGACGACCCCGACCGACCTGGCCCCTCTGGTGTCCAACCACCTGCAGCACCTGCGTCAGGTACAACCGTGCCAACCACCACCCCCACTCCTGCCACATCCCAGGAGACACCCAGGATCCCTGCCCCAACACCACAATGCAGCCAGGCTCGCCAGGAGGGACACGGTGTCCCGGGCACCCAGGAGGAGGCAGGCGACAACGCCAATGCCACCCCTCAGGGGTCCCGGAGACCCCATGTGCCCACAAGTGCAGGCCAGACGCAAGTGGGCAGGGGTGGTGGGAGTGGAGAGCGGCGGAGGCGCGAGCCTGACCAGTTGGCTGGGGATCCGGTATTTTCCCATGTCCGTAACATCCTGGACTCATACCGGCAGGACACCACGGGCATGGCCCAGGTTGTGTCCGTCCTCGAGGGGATCAAGGTCCAGCAGGCCCAGCAACATGCGGAGCTAATAGCCTGTCTACAGCTACACCAACGGAGGATGGAGGACAGACAGGCTCAGCAAGTGACGGCGTCCCAGGGGATTCACGCTGAACTCCGTCGGATGGCCGACACCATGGCCGACCCTCCCTGTGCCAGAAGGCGGAGAACATCACCACCCACAGGGAGGGATCATGAGGAGGAGGAGGAAACATCCGACGGAGCATCCCAGACGTCGTCACGGCCTGCTGCTGAGGTTCCCCGCAGGAAGCCGGGTCGTCCACGGAAAGGACCGTGAGGGTGGCTGCTACATCACCATCTCCCAGGACACCTGGCCTGGCACCTGGCCCACTGGAGCAACAGCATCACAGCATCAAGAGACATTCTCTGCCACATGGCCCTGCTGGTCACTGGCTGACCAATGTTGACAAAGACTGTGGCATGGACTCTGAGGATTTCCAATGGCAAGGACACCAACTCCCCTACTGAACTTTGGATTCCCTATTCCCGGAAAGGCCCTCACTTGGCCCCCCCCCCCCAATAATAAATCACACTATTAAGAGTAGATGCCTGCTGGTAGCATTATTACCTAACATGTGTCTTGTACAGTCTAAACATGCCTGAGTCATCTGTTCACTTCAACCATCCACACCCTGGGGCCTGAGTCTGGCACAGGACACATGGGTCACAGTTTTCTAGGCAAGACAGACATGGAGCACCATACACACCCGTGATGGTCAGAACCAGCTGAGGGGGTGGCCGAACAACCGTGCTGACAGACACATTGAGTACAGCAACAGTCATGCGCAGAGGTCAGGGATCCTGGCCCGTGTCCTGGGGGGCACCCAGGTACGTGTAGACAGGTGGCAGAACCATGTCCTGCAAGCTTGAGTCCGGTGGATGCAGAGAATGGGGTCATGGACAACGTTGGATGCATGGGGATGGCACATGTCACAATACCCACACAGTCATGGACATCATGCCCATTACACAGTCTCAGCACACACACACAGCTTGCATCTTGCCACTCGACACATTGACACATAGCCACAATCAGGGAATACCATGCCAGACATGCAGGATGCACCGTGCCAACACACCAGCATTGACTGAGAAGAGGCACCTTGGAGGCATAGGGACACCTTTAATAGTCATGTGTTTGGGATTGCAGAGGCAACTGGAAGTACACATGAACACATCATGTGGAGTAACATGTGGCTCCAACACTGGCACCCCCCTTCTGCAGCACAAATGCGTGATAGCCATGGAACTGGCACACAAGTGTCGGATAATAGCTAAATACCCACAGCTGCTCACGGAGAGCCTGCCATACACCATACATCCGCTGATGTGGAAGTCCCACGCCATGTCAAGACAATGTTAACCGTATGTGTCCGAGGGCAGTGTCACACACATTGATGCCTTCATCACAATCCACCATCCCATCACTGATGACTGACAACCAGGCAGCCCATCTATTCAGGTGTACCCAGCTGCATGTCGTGTCCCATGGGGATGCCACATGTCTGCAGAGGACCCAAACCCCGACCGGGGCAGTGTGCACACATCGTGAACAACTGCCACACCCAATACACCCCAGATGCATCCCTTACCCCATGGAGACTTCCAAACGTGTCCGTGCCTGTAACGCTGAGTCAGCCCACGATGCCATGTCCATGAGGAATAGCAGTGCCACAACAATGCAACCAGCAAACGGCATGCGCAGGTACCTGGGGAAGAGAGACACACAAGAAGTCAGCCACAAGAAGCACAGCCACTTGCATGTGCATTTACTCGACACATGTATGTATGACGACATGCTAGGTCACAATTATGCCTGGGGAAATACTACCATCACTGCCACCATCACTCCAGTGACACACCCACACACACCTCTGACCCACGTGCCATACATGCAGGTGGAGACACACATCACAACGCATGCCACACGGGGACCAATGCGTGCACACTCAGACCCTGGTACTCACCACTAAGCAAAGAAGTCGCGTATGAGCCGAGTCCGGATGTCCTCTTGCGGCTCCACATCCTCCACATCACTAGCCCCATTGCCAAGGCCTTCGTCCTCCACGGGTGGATGGTCCTCGTCATCTTGATCCAGGATGAGGGGCACAGCTCTTTCAACTGCCATGTTGTGCAGCATGCAGCAGACCATGAAGATCTTGCAGACCTTCGCCGGGGCATATGGGAGTGCGCCGCCGGTCTTGTGGAGGCACCGGAATCGGCTCTTCAGCATGCCAAACGTCCTCTCTATCACTCGCCTTGTCCGGCCATGGGCGGTGTTGTAGCGGAGCTGGGCCGGCGTGATGGGGTTGCGGAGAGGTGTCAGCAGCCAAGGCATGTTGGGATAGCCAGCGTCCCCTAAATGGAAAGCACATGGATATCGTTAGAACAGGCGAAGCGGTAGTGCTGCTCGGCCAAACAGAATACAGGACAGACAGACTGTACCCACCAACAACACATGCACGTTCGTTGCGCAGCTGCATCATCATATCAGGCATCCCGCTACGCCTCATGATGTAGGCATCGTGTGCTGATCCTGGAAAACGAGCACAGACATGTGAAATCACCATGTTGGACAGACACACCACAAGGGCATTGATGGAGTGGTAGTGCTTTCGATTGCGGTACGCCACCTCCCGTGCGTGTGGTGGTACCAAACCTACATGTGTACCATCTATGGACCCAATGACATGGGGCATCCCTCCCAGGGCATAGAAACCACGCTTGACCTCAGTCATCTGTTCAGGGGTTGGGAACTTGATGAAGTCATCCAGGTGAATCAACATGGCCTCCAAGAAATCATGCAGCACACCGCTGAACATGCTCTGGGACATGCCACCAACATGAGCTATGGTATATTGGAAGGTACCCGTGGCAAGGAAATGTAGGGCAGCCATTACCTTCAGCTGGGGTGTCAGTGCCGTAGGATACCTGTGCTGCGGTTGCAGGTGTGGTGCCAGTCTCGCCGTCAGCTCCAGAATCAGCGGTTGGGTGAAGCGGTAGAGCCGGATCCTGTCATTCTCCTGCATGGTGGCCAAGTCTGGAATTCTTCGGGCAACAGGAGGCGCTCTGCAGTAATTTGGAAGTGACAAGGAAGAGTGAGTGCACTACGAGAACAACTCATGTCTACTGAGCACATGTAAATCTGCCAATACACACATGCCACATAGGGAGTCAGGCATGTGCTACATGCCCAGGACACGTATGGATGCAAGGTGACACTCCTTCCAAGACCCAGCTACACACGGTGATTGAGAACCTCCCCATGCCACGCCATGGGAATAGCTGTGTCCCAGTGCAAGTGCACTGCCCGACGCAAGACAGGAGTGACATACACCCACACATCAGCAGAAGTGTGATGCTGATTGCAGAGACTGGCAGCGGAACACTTGAGCCACAGGTCACATGACATTACACTAGTCCAGCCCACACACCTTGCCATGAAGGTGCACATGTCATGACTCCCCACACATTCCTTGTGAGTTTGCTGACATGGCCTTGTCACGCTACTCCGTGTCCCTTGCATACATGTGCACCTCACATCCGGTAACACATGTGGCATGGTGTTGGGAACAGTGTGCAATGACAATCTACACACAGCCACATGTTGGTTGCTGCAACGGCTGCAGCTTTTGAGGGTGCAACAACATCAACCCGATGTAAATCCCGGACACATATATGGCATAGTCACATTGTGCACTGTGGGTAGTGATGAGTCATGTGTCATGACCCCTGTACCGGGCATCATGGGACACTTCCGTGTGTTGGTGTCCGTGCCATGCCAGTGACGCTCACCCCAAGTGCGCAGTCCCACATGCACACATGTCAAAGGAGTCAAGGGCATGCCTGGCACACATTGCACCCTCACACAGTACACATGTACACATCTCATCATACATCTGGTGCCTTATCCACTCAGGAGGCATGTTCCACATCACAGCCTGTGACACCTGTGCCCAACACATGTGGTAATGCACAGACGATGCCTTGGTGTCCATTCCTGGACAAGTATGTCCATCCATGGACAAGTATGTCCGCCCTATTCCGACATGTGTGTCGCCTATCACCACAGTGATGTGTAAAATCCGCCGTACTGCTGCTGAGAGGGCCTGTGCATGTTCCCAAATCACTGTGGGAGTGCTGCCGTATGTGTACCCATCGTGATGGCGAGCGTAGATGCGAGTGTACGGTCCGTACCACTACGGGTACGCATACGCGTGCAGACCCATAGTGATAGTGAGCGTAGATGCGAGTGTACGGTCCGTACCACTACGGGTACGCATACGCGTGCAGACCCATAGTGATACTGAGCGTAGATGCGAGTGTACGGTCCGTACCACTATGGGTCTGCACGCGTATGCGTACCCGTAGTGGTACGGACCGTACACTCGCATCTACGCTCACTATCACTATGGGTCTGCACGCGTATGCGTACCCGTAGTGGTACGGACCGTACACTCGCATCTACGCTCACTATCACTATGGGTCTGCACGCGTATGCGTACCCGTAGTGATAGTGAGCGTAGATGCGAGTGTACGGTCCGTACCACTACGGGTACGCATACGCGTGCAGACCCATAGTGATAGTGAGCGTAGATGCGAGTGTACGGTCCGTACCACTACGGGTACGCATACGCGTGCAGACCCATAGTGATAGTGAGCGTAGATGCGAGTGTACGGTCCGTACCACTACGGGTACGCATACGCGTGCAGACCCATAGTGATAGTGAGCGTAGATGCGAGTGTACGGTCCGTACCACTACGGGTACGCATACGCGTGCAGACCCATAGTGATACTGAGCGTAGATGCGAGTGTACGGTCCGTACCACTATGGGTCTGCACGCGTATGCGTACCCGTAGTGGTACGGACCGTACACTCGCATCTACGCTCACTATCACTATGGGTCTGCACGCGTATGCGTACCCGTAGTGGTACGGACCGTACACTCGCATCTACGCTCACTATCACTATGGGTCTGCACGCGTATGCGTACCCGTAGTGATAGTGAGCGTAGATGCGAGTGTACGGTCCGTACCACTACGGGTACGCATACGCGTGCAGACCCATAGTGATAGTGAGCGTAGATGCGAGTGTACGGTCCGTACCACTACGGGTACGCATACGCGTGCAGACCCATAGTGATAGTGAGCGTAGATGCGAGTGTACGGTCCGTACCACTACGGGTACGCATACGCGTGCAGACCCATAGTGATAGTGAGCGTAGATGCGAGTGTACGGTCCGTACCACTACGGGTACGCATACGCGTGCAGACCCATAGTGATAGTGAGCGTAGATGCGAGTGTACGGTCCGTACCACTATGGGTCTGCACGCGTATGCGTACCCGTAGTGGTACGGACCGTACACTCGCATCTACGCTCACTATCACTATGGGTCTGCACGCGTATGCGTACCCGTAGTGGTACGGACCGTACACTCGCATCTACGCTCACTATCACTATGGGTCTGCACGCGTATGCGTACCCGTAGTGATAGTGAGCGTAGATGCGAGTGTTCGGTCCGTACCACTACGAGTACGCATACGCGTGCAGACCAAAAGTGATGGAGAGCGTAGGCATGCATGTACGGGCCGTTGCCATGCATTTGGGGTGCCCTAGGGCCCCCACACGCACCGTACCTGTGTGTGATGCTCCAAATTACATGGGGGACAAGTATTAAGGCCTACATGCATGCTGGTTGTCATGGAGACCAAGTTCAAAATTGGAAATTGTTCTGGAAGGTGCACAGCAGAAGTCAGTTGGGATTTGTCTACTTTGTTGCAATGTGTTTGTGGGGCTGACATCATGCAGGAGAATGAAACCGATAGAGAACCCACAGACTGCTAGGTTTGAAGGGATTGGTGGAAACATAGGATGCAAATGTGAGTGACCAATCTCTCTGTACTCCTGTGCATGAGACTGGGCAGAAGGGCACATATAAGGCAGCCAGGTCCCATGAGGGAGCACTTGCCTGCACATCTTTGCATTCGTCGACCCAGCTGCTGCTACTGATTCCCTGGAACCATGTCAAGGGCTGTGGAGAGGACACAGCCATTCACCCTGGAGGAGAACATGGCTCTGCTGGATGTGATCCTCCCACAGTACTCCATGCTGTATGGGCGACCAGGTTATCAGGTGAGTGCATAGGCCACTGCCACAGACTGTCCCTATGTGGTGACTGTGACTTCTGCCATTGCGTCCAGGTGTAACACACATGCCATGTACTGTCGGGGGGGTCCCAGGGGGGGGGGGTGCCTGATGTCTCCCAGCAGTGCCCTGAGACAGGAGGGGTGGGTGTGGAGTCCTCACAGCAGTGCCCTGAGACAGGAGGGGTGGGGGCCTATCACTCACAGCAGTGCCCTGAGACAGGAGGGGTGGGTGTGGAGTCCTCACAGCAGTGCCCTGAGACAGGAGGGGTGGGTGTGATGCACAGTGTGAGCCTAGATCATTGATTGTGACATTGCCATCATTCCACCTGTGTACCCACTGTGGCACGTACTGCTTTTTCCCTCACCAGGGGATGATGTCCCTATGACAAAGGTGCAATGCGTTGGCTGCATGACATGCCTTGTTGTTACCAGCTAATTTGTACCCATATGTCTCTCTGTGACATGTGGCTGGTGTATTGATGTGGTGTCACTTGTTCCTCCTCACAGGTAGGCGCCACTGCCAAGGAGCAGATCTGGCTGACCGCCGTCAGTGCCGTGAGGGGTGTGGATGGTCGGAGGCGGCGCCTGGCCCAGGTGAGGAAACGCTGGCAGGATATCCGGTGCTGGACGCGGAGGATTGCACGGCTCCTGCTGGGGGACTCACCTGAGAGCCACAAGAACCGCGGCCGCCGCCGTCTGAGCCACCTCCACAGGCGTGTGCTGCCGGTGGTCTTTCCAGACCTGGAGAGGCGCTTACAGGCGATGCAGCAGCCGGAAGGGGGTAGGTACATGTGTGTTTGTTGTGTGTCACCGGCATTTGTAAGGGCACAGTAGCATGAATCCACTGGCAGGGTTTAAAGGTGCTGTGCAGATCCTGTTTGCCCCAGTATAGCGCTGTGCCCCTGCCACCCTTCCCCTCCTTGCAATGTGTTCCCTGGTCTGTGTGTAGTCACTCCTTCCCAGGGTAATGTAGGCTGGCGCTTTGTCCACGGGAACAATGTCTGTAGCATCATGTGTGGGGGTGGTGTGTAACAGGTTGTGGGACCTTGCCTGTGCACTGTCAAGTTCACTGCATGTGGGTTCCATGTCAGTTGGCACTGATGCTGACTCCAGACATGGGAGTTGGTCTCTCATGTGTCATGCCTTACAGCGCGCATGTCCTATGTAGTGGCCTGTGACATGATGTGCATGACTGTGCGATACACATAGTGCAGGGATGGTGACGTGTGTTGCTGTCATTACCATTCAGTAGCATGTAGTTGCGTGCCCACTACTGTCCCCTGGGGCACCTTTTCTTCAGTGGTGTATGTGTCATCATGAACGTGGCCACTGTCAGTGTCTACAGCGTAAGTTGTGCTCTGTGCCATTGTCCCCTGTCACCATGTATATAGACGTGCTAATTTGTACAGGTGTCCACTGTGCAGCCTGACCTGATTGTCCTTCTTCATACTCACAGTTGCCAGTGCCTGTGTGTCTTGTTATACTCATCTGAGGATGGGCACTGGTACCTCATTATTTGTACAGGCGCACCTTGGCTGTTTGGCGTCCAATCTTGCTTTTTGCCTGCCCCTGTGTGTATCACCCAGACCATGAGATGTTGGTGCCACCTGTGTCTCCACAATTTGCCTCGTGTAGGGTCTTGTTGGGGCGGGCAATGCCTATGTGTTAAATCCTGATTACCACTTGCTGGGTCTGGGCAGTGTGTGATGTTCCTGGACACACACGCAATGTGCAGTGACCGAGTCATGTTGTGCATGTATTCAGCATTACCTATGCAGCATGTGTCTCAAGTTCATGGATATGGTCCCTGGTCATCGGTATTTTCGCCAACGCTGTGTGGTGCAGATGCAGTGCTGGATTGTCCCCAGGACCTGGGTGCTATGTCAGACTCCTTTTCCTGTGTTTAGCTATTGTCTCATGCTCTCCATGGTATTTCAGTGGCATGGTGGCTCAACCAACTGTGTGTTGCATGCCCTACATCGGTACCCTGTTCAGTAGATGTTAGGGATCTTCCTTTTCAGGCCATGCAATGTTACCTATGTAGATTGGACTCATGTGACAGATGTGTACAGGTGTCTGAATAATTTCTGTCTCTCCACCCTGCCCACAGCATCGTCGGGGGACACAGAGGGAGACATGGACACAGACCAGGCGGAGGGACCGAGCACCAGTGCCAGCCGTGACATCGGGGCTGGCACATCGAGTGGGACAGAGGCGGAGGAGAGTGTGGCCGAGGACCTGTCGACTGGCACATCAGACTACGAAGCTGACAGGTCCGGGGACGATGTCTCCGAGTGGGCGGAGGCTGCACCAGCAGCTGACAGCGGAACAACACCTCGCACCGCCCCCTCAGTTTCCACCAGCCGCCTCCCACTTGCTCGTGTCCCTTCCCAGCGTGCCCGGTCACAGCATGTCTCCTTCCTGCCAGGCACCGCGCCCCCTGCCCCTGTCTCCACTGCTGCCGCCAATGCAGAGTCTGTGGACATCCAGCGGCAACTGCAGGTTGGTCAGGCTGCGATCCTTAATGTCCTCCATGCCCACGGCAAAACCCTCACCAACATCGAGGCTTTCTTGGAGGGCATTCATTCATCGCAGGCTGACCAACGCAACTTGCTGAGGTCCATCGACTCCACACTGACTGCAGCAGTGGGTCTCCTGCAGCGCGACCTCCCCCCACCTACCCCTGCCCCATCCACACTTCCCACTCCCATGCCTGTCACACGTACACCCAGACGTCGGCATGCACCCACATCAACGGACACGGGCACCACACCAGCAGGGAAGGTCCACCGCACTCCTCCTGACACGCACACACAGGGTGAGGTAGGCACACCCACTGGGTCGGGGGGCAAACGTGTGACACGCAGCCATAGTGGGAGTCCGCATTCCACCCAGTCCACTCCCTCCAAATCCCCTCCCCTCAGCTCTCCTGGCCACATCTCCCCCAAGGACTCCTTCATGGCCGCTCTGTCCCTGAGCCCCACAGTTACACCACCACGCAAGCGGTCACGGAGGTCCCCGGTCAGGGTGGTTGAGTCTCCCCCCCTGTCTCCACCCTCCCCCGGTGGCGCTGCGACCCATCCCTCTGACCCCCCCCCCTCCTTGGGGCCTGAGGTCCCTTCGGGTGCAGGGGACTCCCTGGATGACCTTGCAAAGGTGTGTAGTGCCATCCTGGCCTCCGCCTTTGGCACTGACCCACCCCCTGTGGTGGAGTCCTCCATCCCTGCACCCACATTGCCGCCCCTTTGCCCTGATGTCCCTGCGGTGCCTGTTGCTCCCCCCCCCCCTGATGCCCTCACCAGTGTGGAAGACGATGCCATTTGACTGTGCAGGCAAGGTAGGGGACACGCATCCCACTGTGTCCCCCATCCAGCTGAGAATCATTGACTGCCCTATGGGCTTTGTGAAGATTGAACTGCCTGCGATCCACGGACATTGTGCTCCTGCAGAATAAAGCTTAATTTTGTTTTCATTATCACACTACTGCTATGCTGGTATTGGTGTTGGTGGGGCTGCAACATGGTTTTGGGTGGTGTGTAAGGGTTTGGGTGTGTGGGATATGTAGTAGTGTACTGCTCATTGGTGGGACCCTGTGATCTGTGTGCCATCACAAGGTGTTGGCTAACTTTCTTTGTTCATGTAGGCAGTTACTGCATGGTGCACTTGTCCAAGGGTGTATTCCTTCCTCTGTGTACCCAGCTTTCTTCCCTGCAGGGTGTTCCCAATGTTTAGCGCAGAGCTGTGTCTACATGAGCTGTGTGTGTGACGGAGCCCTTCTACTTTGGCCATGCATGCAGGGCCATGTCTCCACCTGCGACAATCGTGGCATCCTTGGTGATCACTGTACTTGTGTGTGGAGTCTGTTGACATGAGTTCATGGGGACATGTTCCCTTGTAGCCAGTATGCATGTGGATAATTCTGGCCTCACACACATGTGTTACACCCCTCCAGTCTCAGGGCACTGCTGGGAGGACTCTGCACCCACCCCTCCTGTGTCAGGGCACTGCTGGGAGGACTCCACACCCACCCCTCCTGTCTCAGGGCACTGCTGGGAGGACTCCACACCCACCCCTCCTGTGTCAGGGCACTGCTGGGAGGACTCTGCACACACCCCTCCTGTCTCAGGGCACTGCTGGGAGGACTCCACACCCACCCCTCCTGTGTCTGGGCACTGCTGGGAGGACTCCACACCCACCCCTCCTGTCTCAGGGCACTGCTGGGAGGACTCCACACCCACCCCTCCTGTGTCAGGGCACTGCTGGGAGGACTCTGCACACACCCCTCCTGTCTCAGGGCACTGCTGGGAGGACTCCACACCCACCCCTCCTGTCTCAGGGCACTGCTGGGAGGACTCCACACCCACCCCTCCTGTGTCTGGGCACTGCTGGGAGGACTCTGCACCCACCCCTCCTGTGTCAGGGCACTGCTGGGAGGACTCTGCACCCACCCCTCCTGTGTCAGGGCACTGCTGGGAGGACTCTGCACCCACCCCTCCTGTGTCAGGGCACTGCTGGGAGGACTCTGCACCCACCCCTCCTGTCTCAGGGCACTGCTGGGAGGACTCTGCACCCACCCCTCCTGTGTCAGGGCACTGCTGGGAGGACTCTGCACCCACCCCTCCTGTCTCAGGGCACTGCTGGGAGGACTCTGCACCCACCCCTCCTGTGTCAGGGCACTGCTGGGAGGACTCTGCACCCACCCCTCCTGTCTCAGGGCACTGCTGGGAGGACTCTGCACACACCCCTCCTGTCTCTGGACACTGCTGGGAGTGATGGGCACCCACCCCTCCTGTCTCAGGGCACTGCTGGGAGGACTCCACACCCACCACTCCTGTCTCAGGGCACTGCTGGGTGGACTCTGCACACACACCTCCGATTTCTGGATATGTGCGCTTGGCACATACACGGTGGGGTTACGCACACTGCATTAGAGGTGAGGGTACGAGTCTACTGACACTGGTGTGGTGGGGGTACGCTCCGTACGTCCGCGGGTGTGGGTACGGGTCGTACTTACACTGTTGGGCAGGGGGGTACGCTCCTTGCATTCGTGGGTGGGGGTTCGAGTCGTACTTACACTGTTGGCATGGGGGGTACGCTCCATGCATACGCGGGTGGGGGTACGGGTCGTACTTACACTGTTGGGCAGGGGGGTACGCTCCTTGCATTCGCGGGTGGGGGTACGGGTCGTACTTACACTGTTGGGCAGGGGGGTACGCTCCTTGCATTCGCGGGTGGGGGTACGGGTCGTACTTACACTGTTGGGCAGGGGGGTACGCTCCTTGCATTCGCGGGTGGGGGTACGGGTCGTACTTACACTGTTGGGCTGGGGGTACGCTCCGTACGTCTGCGGGTGGGGGTACGGGTCGTACTTACACTGTTGGGCTGGGGGTACGCTCCGTACGTCCGCGGGTGGGGGTACGGGTCGTACTTACACTGTTGGGCTGGGGGTACGCTCCGTACGTCCGCGGGTGTGGGTACGGGTCGTACTTACACTGTTGGGCTGGGGGTACGCTCCGTACGTCCGCGGGTGTGGGTACGGGTCGTACTTACACTGTTGGGCAGGGGGGTACGCTCCTTGCATTCGCGGGTGGGGGTACGGGTCGTACTTACACTGTTGGGGTGGGGGGTACGCTCCTTGCATTCGTGGGTGTGGGTACGGGTCGTACTTACACTGTTGGGCTGGGGGGTACGCTCCTTGCATTCGTGGGTGGGGGTTCGAGTCGTACTTACACTGTTGGCATGGGGGGTACGCTCCATGCATTCGTGGGTGGGGGTACGGGTCGTACTTACACTGTTGGGCAGGGGGGTACGCTCCTTGCATTCGTGGGTGGGGGTACGGGTCGTACTTACACTGTTGGGCTGGGGGGTACGCTCCTTGCATTCGTGGGTGGGGGTTCGAGTCGTACTTACACTGTTGGCATGGGGGGTACGCTCCATGCATTCGTGGGTGGGGGTACGGGTCGTACTTACACTGTTGGGCAGGGGGGTACGCTCCTTGCATACGCGGGTGGGGGTACGGGTCGTACTTTCACTGTTGGGGTGGGGGGTACGCTCCTTGCATACGGGGTGGGGGTAGGGTCCGTACATATCCGTCCCCACGCTATGTGATGTTTGTGCGGCCCGTACCCAGGCCTTTGCCACGTGGGTGCGATCCGTCCCGCCATTGTTGGGGTGACGTGTGTGGGCGTGGTCCGACTCGTACCCACGCTCTTCAGGCGTGGGTACGGGACGTACCTGTCTGGTTGTGTTGCCGGTTCGCGTGGTGACGGACTTCCGTTGTGGCGGTCGCTGGATTATCAGGACACGCCCCCACCCCCTCGTGGTGACCAGGGCATGGGAGTCAGGTATGTCCAGGCCATGTGTAGTGTGTCACTCATGTGGTTGTTTTGTGGCCTGCCCTGGTAGTGCCACCCCCACCCCACCCCACTTTCCCCCCTCCCTTAGTTATTCTGACCTTCTGCGGCGTCTGCGTCGTAACCTGTAGAGGAGGTGGACTGCTATGAGGGCAGGGATGACTCGTAGGTTCGGGTCCATGTCTGTCCGTCACGTACTGGTCCTCCTTGTTCGCGTCGTCGTCTGTCCGTCGCGTACTGGTGGTCCTTGTTCGCGTCGTCCTGATTTCCTGGCAGTTTTTGGCTGCCGCAAAATATTCACCGTGCGGGGTGACGTCGGTGCGAATCGTGATTCCTGGGTCGTGAATGGCTGGCTGCGTGCGTCCCGACGTCAGGTCGGCGCTTTCCCGGATCGCATTGGTAGGTGTTTTTTGTTCGGTCGGTCTTTTTTACGATTCGTACGGTTATGGTGTACCCGTGCGAATCGTAATTCCATGTTTGTATATTTTGACGACCGGGTACGCGTCGGACGGAGAATATGCTCCGTCCGACGGTTCGTACCCGGTTTTTACCGGATTGTGATCGGCACCTATATGTCCATTTTCGACCTTTATTATTCTCCTGCTAAGATAGCCAAGTGGAAGGTTGGGGGTGAGTCAAGATGTAATCGTTGTGAGGAGATGGATGCGGACTCCATTCATATGTTTTTTAAATGTGAGAAACTTTCTTGTTTTATTATTGATATTGAATTTTTTATTAATAATAATTTAGGGATTGCTGTGAAATTTTCTCCTGAATTGGTAATTTTTGGTGTACAAGCAGATCAGGCCGGAATAGGATCTCTGGCTGAAGAAGCATTTTTGTTTATATGTATGTCTGTTTTTCGGTTCTGCATCACCTCCCGCTGGATTGATAAGGAACCCCCAACTTTTCATCAATGGCAATGTAAGCTACTCTATATTTATCATCTAGAAATGGCCATGTATAGGCTCAAGGGGATAAAAAAAAAAGGCAAGGTTTAAAAATCTGGGACCTAATCACTAAATGGATTTAAGATTATTCCCCTTTTTTTATTTTTTTTTTGCATTATTGCTGTTTGTTTTTCATTTAAATTATTTTGAACTCTTCTTTATATTGCTCAATGTATGACTGTTTGTTGATATAAAACAATAAATAAAAAAAAAAAAAGGAATCCCCCATACTAATTGTGTGCGATTCTCTTTATTGCGTGCAGTCATACAACGAATATCTTCATTACTATTGTCAAAATGGGTTTAAAGATTCAAAAGGTGGCACAATTAAGCACAAAATACTATGGGTACAGGTAGCTTAGTTGAAAAACGAACTACCAAAAGCTCACGTGAGACACATGCTGATTCTGCAATGTGATTGCGTTCACTTTGAAGTGAATTAATTGGCCAATGACGCTGCAAAGGGGGTACGTACTGCTGCCGTTGCTGCAATTACTCGTTCAAAAACGAGAATAGACGGACAGGTAATGGTAGCAATCATTGCTTCACCCAAAAATAGCCCAGCCTTACCAAAAGGTTTTCCACTCAAATACTCGTACAAGCAAGATGTAAACAACATTCCGCATGCTCAGATTCCAGGAGTGGGAGATAGAGTAATACCAAACATGGATCGCAGATTAGGCTTAATACTAGCTGCACACAAGGGCCTGGGTTCTCCACACACAGGGTTTACAGCAACTGTTTCTTTACTGAAACAACACTATTGGTGGCCTGGTTTAACAAACCAGACGAAGAATTTTGTCTTAAAATTCAACATCTGTCAGCAGATGAAGGGTTTCACCTTGGCGCGTCCAGAGCAGGCCCCACTACTAATATCAGACAGACCACTCGCTTGTATCTATTTGGACCACTGCAGCCCCCTACAATCGGATAGGGCCTACAAGTATATCTTGGTGGCAGTGGATTCATGCTCTTGATTCCTATGGGTATGGCCTCAGCGCTCGGCTGACGCTCGAACTGTAACAAAAGATTTGCAAGTCTTTATAGGGACATACACAGTTGGCACATTACATTCTGACCATGGCCCTGCGTTTAGCTCTAGGGCTTACAAGGAAGCCATGGAAGGTTTTGGTGTAGCACTGCAATACTCTTCTCTGTACCAATCCGAGGGAAATTCAGTCATGGAGAGGAAATACCGAGACTTAAAGCAATCTTTAACAGTAAGATTATTAGGTTCGGGTGGTAGTTGGGTCAATCACTTATATACAACGAGCCCTCAACAACATGCCAAGAAGTTCTCTAGGCAGTGTCACTCCTTATGAGGTCCTATATGGGACGAGATTGTGGGTGCCTGATCTCGATTATGAAAGCACAGTGGTGGATGAAAAACCATTTGATATCAATAAACGTTTGGCTGTTTTACTGTTACGTGGTCGCTAGGGTCATTGTCGACATCATTAAGTTAGAATGGGCCCGGTAGCCATGATGTTGCTTTTGTGCACATTACTACATGTCTTTATTTTTGCACTACTCTGTTTATTCCTTTCACATGAGAACTCTCTGCTGTGCTCATTCTCTGCACGTTCCTGGAGTTTAGTCTGAACATTGTGATCAAGGTCGATAAAAACTGCCCCTTGTTATTCTGTTCTGGTCTGGCCCTAGCACCTAGACAAAACATAACAATGCAGCTGTTTTTGCTGGAGACTCATACTTTGATATTATCAGGATGCATGCTTAGAAAACATACACTTGGAGAGGGACCTTTCCAGGGAGAAGATCAACACGCACCTGTGATGTAGAAATATAATCAATGGCCTGAGGTATGGGGTCTGCTGATAAAGCCCAGAGATCTTCTATTATATAATAATACTTATTCTTACCAAGGGGAGGGAGCATAGGCACTGTAGCCCTTTCTCCATAGTCTTTGCATATTGACGTCTCTCTTCATGATATATGGCCTTACTCCAATTCTAACAATAATGGTTTTATGCATCTTTATGCTTGTTGTGGCATGTATATTGCACTTTAGAGCACGTTAGTTAAAATAAACATTTTAAACTATCTTCGTGTCTCGGTCAGATCTTATTGTGGACAAGTACAAGAGTGTGAGCGGAAAGTTGTGTCTTGTTACAGCGATTCCTGAGAGATCCTGGAGCGTTGTGTTCTGGGGTGTCTAATTATTGGTTTCTCCATTTGTGAGTAGGAGACCGAGTGAGACACTATAGCTAGTCGATCCTGGGCTCATGGGCACAAAGGTGGTAGGAAAGCTTAGCCCCTACACACAGAGGTCCCATAATCCTACGCATAGTTCTGTGTATGTGCAGAATCCCTGGAACGTGCCCAACGTACTTATTCGCGAGACCTCTGAGTAGAGCGTGTGCTTGTCCACAATACCCTCTTACCTATTACCGGAGACGTCCTTGGTGCGAGGATTTGCCTCTTATATTAGAGAGTATAGGTTTTTAAGCGTGGATTTTAAAAGGTTTTGTTTTTCTTCTTTAATACCGAGTGTTGCGCCACCGTTTTCCTTGTTTTGCCCTCTCCATAGCTAATGGCTATTGCTGCTCATAATCGTGCAGCACTAACTGTTCATTTGACTCAACATGGAGTCCCGGTTATGGGAGCAGACATTATCTTTGAGGTTGAAGCGAACCCGTCTTTTCGCTTCAAGGTTTTTTACTCTTGGGTTAAGTTTCTGGTGGTGGATCGGAATGATAATTTCTGTCATGAAAATGAACATGCCATGGTTCCCCGGGATTAGCGACTTTATCGGTTACTTCAAGTTCCGTTATCAGCTTTGGAGCACACCATCTAGTTTAATGGCACTCTACCTCACCCTGTAACAATGGTCTGTTTAGGCTCTTTATCGGTCGTCGGAGGTGCATGGCCCGTTTTGGCAAGTTTTACGCCACACCCAAATTATCGTGGTGTTACACACGCAGAGCGGCGTCAATTGCATGCATCTTTAGTCCATATACACAGAAGCGTGAGACAATATAAGTCTCGCACTGTTCAAGCGGCTCTGGCTGGAGCCCCTCCACAGCAACCAGGACATTGCGGCTTGGTAATCAGCCCTATCATGATTAATTCAGTGATGGGAAAATGTCCTCAAAATAGGGATGATTTACCTTTCTGGTTAGCAGTGAAATTTGAGCAACTTGAAGCTGTATGTACCAATACTACTCCTGTGGATAAACTCAGAATACTTACCATAAGTTTACCAAAAGGTCTTATTCCCAATTTAGCAGACTGCACGACTTGGGGGAAGGTGTTTGCAGCGGCGTATTCACTATGCTTTGGCACCCCTTCTATGTCTGTGCTTCCGATGGTTCTTAAGAAAGTTCAGGATGAACACAGGGCAGAGGCCGCCCTAGAGTTGGGAATGAGACTGGTTGGGGTATTCCCTATAGTCTCCGATATGATACTGGCTAATGTCAAGGGGGAAGCAGTTAGTTTGCAGGTGAGTCAGAGCCTTGAGGCAGTAGCTGATGTGGATAACCAATGCAAATTGCCTAAGATTATAGCTAAAGTGTATAAATCATTAGGGTATAATAATTTGGGGATTAAACCTTTTACTCAACCGCAAAATAAACCCCCGCCTGAAAAGGAGGGGCGTCCATTCTTTCCTAAAAAGAATTGGAAAAAGAATAATCAACAACAACAGCAGAAGCAAGGTTTGCATGCTGGTTCACTGACACCTGATGCTTCTGAGCATAGGTATGATTTACATCACCGCTCTAAGATTAAGACACCAGAGAGGTTTCAGGTTCCTGATCCTCGCTCTCCTTGTTCCTTGCAGGACTCGCTGGATCAACAGTTCAGGGGAAGAGAGCGACAAGGCAAGGCCAAGCAACAACAACATGATCTGTCACCGAGGGAAAACTGCCATATCGTGCACCGTTTCAAAAGAAGAAAGTTGCCGCGTTGACAGTGAAGTATGCCTCAGATGGTGAGAACCCTGCTCATCAATTGGAGATGGGCTGTGACACTCCTCAACAGCGCGGCGGAAGTTACCATAGTACAGGAGGTACCCCGTCCTTGACTGAAGGCGAGAGCAACTGACACATTCATTACAGTAGAAGCAGCTGATACAAGAGTTGCAACCCCTGATAGACTTTTTGAGATAGTCCTCCAAATTGAAGGTGATATACAACGTACAATTAAGGGTATCTTTTGGGTAACCTAACCTCGTCATGCGACATTTTGTTGGCAGAGGAGGATTGGCCTCCTCCATTTGTTTTGGCTTCTTCCCGAGGTGAGGACGTGATACTTCTCAGTTTTTCACGTTACGTCTCTGAAGAGGCTTAACAGGCTTACGCATCGTGATGGGCTTTAGCCCTTGCGACGGCTGTATATCATAATCAGGTAGGCTGGGATAGAGATCCCTTTGCGATCAATGCCACAACCACAGGCACAATATCCGATCAAACGGGAGGTGAAAGCGTCCGTTAGTGACATTTTGGCCAGTTGGAATATAAGGGTGTAATTGAACCCTGTGTTTCATCCATATACAATCTTCTTTATCTGATAGGAAAACCAGATGGTTTCTATCGTATAATTTTGGATTATAGAAATTTGGACAGTCATGTTTGTACGTTTGCTGCACAGAACACCCACAGCTATGCATTAGTAAATAACATTGTCTGAAAAAAGTATAAAACCACTTTGGATATTTCCAATGGATTTTACAGTCACAATTTGGCTCCTGAGAGCCGTGACTGGACTGCATTTACTGCGGTCAGCAATCAGAACGATTTATACAACATAGCCTATGGGCTATGAGAATAGTCCAACTGCGTGTGCTGTGCGTGTTGTGTCGTTTTTACACATCATTGATCCAGATGCTTTCTGTTACGTCGATGACATTTATTTGATGGATGACAAATTAATACCGCATCTGGTGCGTGTTGACCGCATCATATTGTCATTTGCAGACTTAGGGTACAAATGTAATTTTGCTAAGTCTCACATCGCCTATTTGATGGTTCTCTTTTTGAGGTATGAACTCAACAATGAAGGGAGGGGCTTAGCCCCACACTTTCTGGAGAAATGTGCTCAATTACAGCCTCCTTCTACTCTTAAGAAGTTACAATCTTTGCTGTGTATTTTTAATTTCAGGAGGACGTACATTCCTGATTATGCTCAGTGTATCCAAACGCTTTACGCGTTGATACAACCCTCTTTTTCATCTTCCAACTGGCTTCTGGAACATACAGAAAGTCTCCGGTCTTTGCAGTCTGATTTGCTTGCGAGCAACTTCTTGTTAACTCGTGACAACACGACTAACTTGGTCATATGGATTGTACCTGGTACAGTGGGTTTCACTTACCTGACATTCAATGTGAGAGATACGGTCCCCAGTGCCTACAAATCGCATTTGTACACTTCAGTGGAGATGAGTTTTCCCCCCGTTGAGAAAATTCTTACAGCAGTACAGATGGTGATCCTGACGTAAAGCTCTCTGGCTCAGGGGAAATGCATTCTTATGGCATCGCCTGTGCCTACTCTAGAGGTGGTCAGAAAGGCGAGCGTACCGAATTCTAAGGCTTCACGCCCACGTTGGATTCAGTGGGCGAGTTCTTTGACATCGGCTGATGTCACTTTTATCTTTGACCCATCCATGCAGATGCAGGAGTTTTTACAGTATGAACAAGTTCATCCTGCGCCACAGTTTTTACTTCCTCTTGATCAGTACAAGTGTATAGTTTATACCGACGGATCGGCGCAGCCCGCCGTTGGTTCCAAACATGCTTACTCGGCCGCCTGTGCTATTCTGGCAGGTTCTATGGTTGACGGTGAGTTTAAGTCTTCCTTGGTCCACACACAGTCTCTTGGTGACTGCACGGCTCAGCTGGCTAAGCTGCTGGCTTTAGTATTGGCTCTTGAATTCACTGATCCAGATGTACCTACTCGTATAGTGTGCGATTCTTTCTATTGTGTACAATCCTTTAATGACAATCTCTTCTTTTGGTCTCAAAAAGATTATCGGGACTCTAATGGTAGCGCAATCAAGCATAAGATGCTTTGGGTTCGTTTTGCTGCTCTTAAAGAAAGCTTGCCGCTCACACATGTTATACATACTTTTGGCCATCAGTGTGTGGGAGCACATGCTCTTGGTAAATTATTGGCTGATGAGGCAGCCAAATCTGCAGTTGCCACGTGTTCAGTAGCAGCAGTTACAAGGTTCATGAGTAAAATTGATAATGAAATTCTTCAGCTATTGCTGCTACGAGGAATGGGACGGCGTTTCCACAAGGCTTCCCTTCTAAGTCTTCTTATCATTTATCACCGGAACAAGTTCCCTTTGCTTCCATTCTGTCCATTGGGGATCGGCTGATTCCCAACGAGAACTGCAGGCTTTCTTTGATCATTGCCGTGCATGAAGGCATGGCATCTGCGCATGCTGGAGTTTCAGCGACTTTTTCACTTTTGCAGCAGCTTTACTGGTGGCGTGGTCTGTATAGACAGAATCATAATTAGGTTATTTCTTGTGACATTTGTCAATAGATTAAACAATCCACGGGTGCATGTCTACTTCAAACGCAGCTATACATCTCAAATCAACCATTTGGATGTATTTATCTTGATCACTGTGGTCCTTTGACGTCAGACACTGCCTCTAAACATATTCTGGTTGCAGTGGATTCGTACATTAGATTCCTTTGGGTTTGGCCACAAAGTAGTGCTGACGCTGACCAAGGTCCTGCGTTCGCCACTAAGGCTTACATGGATGCAATGAGGTGGCTGAGGGTGCTATTGCAATTTTCGTCTCCATACAGGCCTGAGGGCAATTCGATAGTGGAGCGAATGAACCGTGACTTAAAGCAACCTTTGACAGCTAGAGTCATAGGTACTGGCAGGGGTTGGCTGACTCATTTACATGAGGTTCAACGTGCACTAAATAATCTCCTAAGAAGATCTCTGGGTAGGCGGACCCCATACGAAATGCTCTTTGGCATCAAAATGTTTGGGCCAGACCTTGATGGTCTAGACGTTGTGGCGGTAGCCGCAACATTTGACGTTGATAACCATTGTGCTATGTTACAGGATCTACACAAGACTCGAGACAATCTTGCTAAAGCTGAGTTGCACTCGTCCGAGGGTGAATTCCTAAAGTTGGAGATCTGGTCCAGGAGAAGATAGAGAACAAAAAAGAGTTTGGTCGCTCCTACTGTGCACCAGTCCCAGTTCTTCGATTAAAGGGCAATTGAACTGTGATTTTGCCTCCACTGCCTGGATACATTTCCATTGAATATGTCAAGTTGCCCCATTTGGCCGAATCTGGATAGTATGTCTAAAACCGTCCCATTGAGAGATGTTTCAATTTCGGTGATGTCTTTGACGGCGACTACTGTACAACAGGAGCATGAAGTGGACACCTCAATTGATGTGCTACCTGTTTTGTAATCATCTTCAGCGACTACACCTCGAGATTATGTCTCGCTGCCTATGGAGCTTACTGTGGACATTCCTGCATGTGCGCTCCAATCATCTTTTAATGCTGACCGACCATCGTTATATCGACTAGGAACTGTTGGTTATCACATGGACAGAGACAACTTTTTGTTAACTTCTTCATCTTCTTCATCAAATTCTACTGTGGAGGAAACCCCCAAGTCGTTTTTTAATTTTCTTTTCCTGGTTTCGCAGAATTTATTTGGTTTCTCATTGGACCTACATTTGGATGGTACTTACAATGGTATTTCCCTTCATGTGAATTGGATTTGTGACTGTTTTCTTTTAATTAATTGTCATTATTTGCCTGAACGCTCTGATGTACATTTGGTTGATGGTGTTTTGGCCCACACACGTCATCTCATTAATAAAAAGGAATCAATCTCACGTTAACATTTCAGCTGTTCCAGTAGTAGGTGGCATTGTTTGGGATAAAGTTCCATACGAAATATACGGCCCAACGGAAACACTTCGGATGCCATTCATCTTTGATGTCTCATTAGGTGACGTCAACACACCTGGGATACATTCCGACGACTGGGGTGTTAATGCCGTACATTCGTTGTTTTTGGATTTAATCTATTACATTGCTTTTGAAACTGAAGATTTGTATTTATATTCTGCCAATTATGCTAATTTATTCTGTTTCCAACATTATGGTCATCAATTTTTACATAAGTCAAACACAGTCAGAAATATGGTTAATTATACACAATGGAAACTTTTCAGGCTATAATCTGTCTGATCCTATTATTATAAATTGACCGCACAAACACACACAAAATTCATGCTGACCCATACTAAATTGGTATATTCTTCGACTTTCATAACCGATTTGTCCTTAAGAAGTTATGATTATTGGAAAGACACGATTGATTTAAAATTAATATGGGATACCAAAGATTGGCAAGTGCAGGGAACTGAGTCATTGTATTGTGCGTGTTTGATACCATCACAGCTGTTATCCTTGAATGGGACAGTGCAACAAACTACATGTTTGGTTTAGCTACTGTTAAAAATTCTAATTCTCCCTCGTTCCCGTCATTAGCTGCTTATGACAACTGGCAGCCGTATACAAATTATTCTCTAGAAGACTTACACGGTATGGTCCATAATGGTACCCCTAATTCGGCCACAATTAATCTCTTGGGCTGGTTAATATGGACACTCAGTACTAATGCTTAAAAGTTGCGTTTTTCAAATTCAACAGGGGGATTTATGCTATGTAGACCTGATCCTCGTTTTCCACAAACACATACAGTTACTACATATTCTGTGGGTAAAGTGTGTCAACAGTAGTTGGGACAGTCATCATTGTCGTCTGTGAAACATCTCTCACGTTTATCTGGAGACATTGATCTAGCAGATTTCCTTTTAGGTCCAAGGTCTCCTCGTGCGAAACGTTTTGCATATGCAGCAGTCATGAAATCTGGAAACTGTCCCATATGGAGGCAGCTTTCAGAATGCGACAACTAGATCAGGACAACTTACATAAGGTTTTGGATGTGGTAAACAACAGCAGTAATTCTTTGTCTTCTCGTATTTACACTTTGGATGATATTGCTTCATCTGTTATTGACATTGTGTAGAATGATGTGTCTCTTTTGTATAATGGTCAAAATCAATTGCGGTCTGCAATTCAATTTGGCTGGACTTTGCAAACATTGAAAAATGGGAAAGTGACTTGAGATTATTTAAACACATCTGCCCTGTTTTTGCCCTTTAATTTGACAGATAAACAAAAACTTGTGTCCATGAAAGATTTGGCATACACACTGTTACATATTTAGAAGTTAGTGCAGCTCCGTCCTCAATAGCAGAGACTGTGTCTTCTGTGTGGTTGATACACTTGGTTATATCTTTACCCATTTCCCTTTTTCAGTTTACTGCTTGTATGAAACATTATCCTATCCAGAGATTTGAATCCCTGGGTAGTACTTTCCTACACAAAATGTGGTTTTTACCGTTTACTTTTCACTGTCTACGTCCTAACAGGGGAGAACTGTGACTCTACAGTGGGACACATGTTAGTCTGTACACAAGTTAAACTTCACGGCGCTTGCAATGTATCAGACCCCAATTTGGACTGTTTTATAAAAGGAACAATAGTTCCCTAAATAATTCCCACGTTCATTTTGCTTTCTAATGGTAGTTATCTTATCCTAAATAACCAAAACTGCTGCAGTTTATGGGCAGGCATTCCGTATATAGTGACGGTTTCCGAAAGAGTTGCAGCAATGTTCTTTTTCCACCACCAGATGTGAAGAACCGGGAATTTAATCCCAGCGGCACAGGGGACACGCCCTCAGTCTTCGGGTTCACCTGTCTTAGAGTACAGAGACACGGGATTCTTCTGCTGACATCAAAGATCATATTTATTAGCTGCAGCCAGTAACAGAGATCCTAGAAGTACAACACGGTGTATGTTCTCAGGAGACTGCTCAACCAAAAGGAGTGGAACATTGTCTTTTATGTCAAAAACCACGTTCCTGGCTAGCATCAATTACTTACAGGTTTGACCAATCAGAGGATGACATTTACAGAGACATCAGATAACGACAAACCCACTTTCAGTTAACCAGCCCATCATCAATGACAGGGTAAAAATCCAGCATTCTTGCTCGAACAGGCTGGACGAACCCGTCATAAAAGACCTTAACCCAAATCAATAATTAGCTCATAAGGCCATAAAAGGGAAGGAGCAGAAACAGATGAGAGGCAAGATAGAGGGGTGTGTGCGTGTACCAGAGGGTCAATAATGTCCTGCTCTTTGATCACTATCTGACCAGCTGCTTAACAAGGGCCTGGCTTAACAAGTTTTGGCCTCGGGCAACAGGGTCAGTTGACTCAGGTCAAATAGAAGTCAACACGCACTCAAGCTAAAGGGTATGCGTCCCTGGAGGCTTGCTTGGCCAGTCATTTCTTGATCATTTGCCTAGGTGAGGGCAACCACAAAATGGCGGATGTGCACAAAATGAAACCCAAGGGTACCGACTAGATCGTCCAATGCACAGTCAAAATCTTGGTGTAGAATGATGAAAATGCTCATGCATACCGCACTTGTCATTCGCGGTTCGCTGATACCAAGATCGTCAGGATATGACGACCTTCATTGAACGGGTTCAGAATTCACGGAACCACAGACCCTCCTTTTGCCCTTACATAGGCAATAACCTAAACTCACGTCAATCTGAATCCAGGTCTATGTTCATCAGATCATTGAGATGTTGCTGTAGCATCATCCTGGTACTTAGTAACTCTCTTTGGACAGGTCTCCTCGAGCACGAGGTAGCAAAAAGGCCACATATTACGGGAGCACACTGTACACAAAGACAGAACAGGAAGAGGGTAGCTAATACCATCCCAATGACCATCAGGATCTTCCATCCCCAAGTGGATAACAATCCCCAAACCATTCCATAAACGACCAATCACCTTCGTCCACATGTATGGACTCGGAGATCTTATGTAACTTGGAGATGGCTTGAAAAACTGTCGGAGCGTTATCTGGGATGAAAACACAACAGCTCGATTGGATCAATTTACAGACCCCCCCTCTATCTGCAAGTATGGCATCCAACGCAATTCTGTTCTGAAGGGTCATAAGGCGATCCGACTGGAGCTCAGCAGTCAAGTTACTAAGGGCGCCAGCAGTTTCGACTATGGTGGACTCAACCACTCTCGTCAATTGCTGTATGTTCCTGCAGTTAACCATAGGTCCCCAAAACGGCAGAAAACCCTTCATGGAATCTCCCAATTCTTGTCCTGCGGTATCTTCCTTACTGAAGACACCTCTAACGACTCTCGTTTTGTGGTATTCTGCCGCAGCTGTAAATGTAGGAGGCAACAAGAACGAGACAAAACATGTGCCCGAGAAATCAGGGGGCAACCATGTATATGCTCTGTCATGGCAAATAAAGTAGGTACCCTTAGCTGCTAAAAACGATGGGGAAGTCTGGGACGCAAAAACATATGTCTCAGTGCAAACACTCTTCCCTAGCTGAGCTCTAGGATTCTCGCCATTTCCTTGCAGACAGTAATGACGCCGATGGGGTACTATCCAGATCGGGGAGGATCTCTTCGCTCGCTTGTTCCCACTCAGACTAACTCCATATCCAGTGACGTTCCATCCAATATACGCTAGTGTCTCATCTCTCAGGATAGCCTCATAAGAGCTCATTTCTCTAATCATGTCGACTATTCCCTTGACCAGAGCACTATTCTTCGGGCTATCTTTCAGAGAACGTAGGGGGTTAACTTCACGGGCATAAATGAACATTGTTCTGTATGCCCACACAGAACCATTGTAGCTAAATGGCAGGACCAGGTAAGGAATACCTTTCTCGGCAGTATGGGGCATAAGGCCACACACCCAACAATTAGTTGTGTTCACTACTAGCTGGTGTTGGTGCAGAAGCTGAACAAAGGAATTATTAGCGAATTCCATTCTCCTAAAGGACTCATGTTCAGGCAGAGGGTGAAAAGAATGCGAAGAAACAGTAGGAGGAGGCATAGGTTGTGTAGTGGGCATGAATGTTGCTTGAATAGAGAATGTCACATATCCAATTAAAAACATTATTAAACTTAACAGTATAAACAGACATAATATTAAAAAACGTTTTCTACTCATTATTATACACATTTTACTCTTGAAGCTCATTCTTTTAGTAGGTCTCTCCATCTCGAAAAACTCCATCCTCTAATCGTGGTGCTTGCAGCGGATGGGTGTTCTGCGCTAAGGAATGCGCCTGTCGGTCCAGGGAACGCCCTGAGACCAACCAGAACCGTCGACCTAACGTCTTCGGCTTGCACTCCAAGGACTTGGCACCGCGACCCTACAGCTGAACCCGGATGGTGGTTCGAAAAACAAAAATCAAAAATAGTTTCTCGGAGGGGAGCCAACCAAAAGAATAGCAAAGAAGGGACTCAGTTTGTTATTCGTCCCACGACTCTCGGTCGCAAGTTATAGCGCTCTTTACCAGGCAATGTCTGTTCTCGGAAGAGTAACTCAGGTTCAAAAGTGTTCAAATGATTTGATGGAGGTACAACTTGTTGGAGAAGTTCGTCGCTCTCTGGCTCAATGTTTGTTCCAATCAAACGGGCATCGCTGAAAGGCAGAAAGGGAGGCACGGTCACAGTCTCAGAATCAGGAAGTCCTTTTTGGACCCACTGGTCGTACGGCAGAGGCAAAGGGACCCTCTTATAATGTACGCCGTGAATCCAGTTCTTTTTACCGTGCACTCGTACCGCAGAACGGGTGGACAATAACACCAGATACGGTCCTATCCTGCGGGGCTGCTCGTTCCGGGTTCGCTGAAAGTTCTTCACGAGCACCCACGCGCCAGGTTCAATGGTGTGCCCTGGATCTTCAGAAACCTGTGGCAAAGTATCATGAACCTGTTGATGCAGAACACGCAATTTAGCCGTCAATTCGTACAAGTAGTCAAGCAATACAGGGTGTTCTATCTCACTAAATTTTGTCGGCCGCGGCACTCCCCAAATATTTGCCGGGCGACCGAACACAACCTCATAAGGACTCAGACCCATTCGCGAATGCACAGTCATTCTTGTGGACAGAAGGGCTAACGGCAAAGCATCAGGCCATTGTAGACCAGAGCTCGCTTGAATTTTGGCCAATTTCAATGTTAACGTGCCATTGTAGCACTCAACTAGACCAGCTGACTGGGGATGATTGGCAGCGTGGAACTTCTGCCGGATTCCTAACCCAACACACACTCTCTTCATCACTTGACCCACAAATTCACTCCCATTGTCACTCCAGACCACTCTCGGCAAACCAAACCTAGGGAAAAATTCCTTAATAAGGGCTTTAGCTGTGGACAAGGCAGTGTTGTCCTTCAGAGGGTAGGCTTCCACCCATCTAGAAAAAGAGCAAACAACCACTAAGACATACTTCAGGTTGTTGCACCTCTCCATGTGCATGAAATCTAGCTGCAAACCCTCAAACGGATACGTGGGGGGAGCAAAATGACCAGCTGGAGTTGGAGTTCCCTTACCAGGATTGTACATCAAACAAACCATACAGTTCTTGACCAAATTCTCTGCACACTTAGGAATGCCAGCATTTTGCCATACTGGGGCCAATGACTTACAAATCCCTTTCACACTAATATGAGCCATCCCATGTGCCATGGTAACCACTGGAAGTACATACGCGTCAGGCAACAACCATCGCTGATGCTCTGACAACTCAACCCAACAACCATTCGAATCCAATTTACCCTTGCTTTCTCTCCATTCATTCAACTCTTTCTCTGTAGCTTCAGCTTGGATGGATTTCACACTCTCAATTGTATCTTCACACATACTCCTATCTGGAATCCATCTCGCTGGACCCGCAACATACATTCGACTTATCACAGCTCTCGCAGTCTCTTTCGCGACTTCATCTGCAAACGCATTACCATGACCAACATCATCCGTGACTTTCTTATGCGCACTGCATTTCACGATCGCAACTTGCAACGGCAAAGTAAGAGATTCAAGAAGTTCATTCACCAATCGACCATGTTGGATCTTGGTCCCATGTGAAGTCAGAAACCCACGTTCTCTCCACAATCGTCCAAAACTAAAAGCAACACTGAACGCATATTGGCTGTCAGTGTACACAGTCACTCTTTTCCCTTTCGACAACACACACGCTCTTGTCAATGCAATCAATTCTGCCGCTTGTGCGGAGTTGTGTGGGATACGAGCAGCTTCAACAATCGTATGCAAAGTCGTAACCGCATATGCCGCAGTCGTATCACCGTTCGGAAGTTTAAAACATGAACCATCAACCCATAGAGTACCATCACATTCTGCAAGGGGAGTGTCCCTAAGGTCTATCCTCCCTTTCGTTTCTTCCTCAGTCCTGAGGAAACAATCATGCTGTTCTGTATCATTTGTCTCAGTTGAAATCGGCAACAACGTGGCTGGGTTCAACGTGTTGCATCTTTTTATATGTACGTGACTTGCTAACAAGGTCAATTCGTAACCTGACAACCGAGCACTAGTTAAGTGCTGTGTCTTGGTACGGTTCAACAAGGTATCCACTGCATGTGGAACCATCACAGTCAGTGTATTGTTCATCACCAAACCAGCAGACTGTCGGATTGAAACAGCCGCTGCCGCTGTAGCTCTCAAGCAACTCGGCAATGCTCTAGCTACCAGATCTAAGGTCGAGGAAAAATAAGCACATGGACGTTGCCTATCGCCAAACTGTTGAGTCAAAACTGACAATGCACATCCCTCTCCCTCGTGGACATACAATGTGAAATGTTTACTGTAATCGGGGGTACCCAACACAGGAGCTGAACACAGGGAGTCACGCAATTCTGAAAAACTCTTCTGACATTTGTCGGGCCAAGGAATAGGATTCGGGATATCCTTAACAGTAAGAGCTATCAAAGGTTTTGCAAGCAATGAAAAATTAGCAATCCACTGTCTACAGTACGATGTAATACCTAGAAATGCACGCACTTCTCTCTGTGTCGTAGGCACACTCATTTTCGCAATCGTTTGGATTCTCTCTGGGGTCAATATTCTTCCCTCCTTCGATAAGAGGTGACCTGAGTAGGTAACTTCTTGTCGGCAATACTGCAACTTCGACAGAGAAACTTTATGATGGAATTCAGACAAGTGACGTAACAACGACAGAGTAGCCTCTCTACAAGTCTCTTCATTTTCAGCGGCGACTAAAAGATCGTCAACATACTGAATAAGGGCAGCGCCATTGGATAAAACCAACAAATCAAGTTGCGTCTTTAAAGCTTGACTATAGATCGATGGACTCTCACAATAGCCTTGAGGAGCGCGTTTAAACCTGAAGCTTCGGCCTCCTAAAGAGAAGCCAAAAAGATCTCTACTCTCTACGGCAATCGGGATGCTGAAGAAAGCATTCTTCAAACCAATCACCGAAAACCACGTGGCTGTAGCCGGAATCAAAGTCAGCAGAGCGGTGATATCAGGCGCAACAGGGAATTGTGGAACAACGATTTTATTTACCTCGCGAAGATCGATCACAAACCTATATACAGGAGGCTGAGAAAAATCAGTTCGTTTCAGAACCGGCAAAACCGGACTATTGCACACATTACCTCTCGTTTCCTCAATCACACCTTTCTCAATCAGATCAGAGATGATCGCCAAAAGTGCTTTTTCACCATCACTTGAGATACGATACTGTGGAATGCGTGGTAACCTAGCATTCGCCTTCAATGTCACAACATATGGTGGAATCTCCAAAAGACCCACATCATTAGGACCAGTAGCCCAAAGAGAATCAGGAAGAGTAAACAATTCAGCTGGAAGTCGGTTTTTAGACAAATACATCGGAGAGATCACTCTCTTTCCCAATGTAAGCTGTACTCCTGAAGGAGAACAATAAAGCGTCGCATACAATCTCTTCAACAAGTCCAAGCCCAACAAGTTCTCACCACAAACTGTCGTCAGAATGAGGGGTGCTTCGAAGTCACAAGGTCCAACAGAAAGAGACAAAGGACTAGAAATCGGATTGCTAACCGGGGCGCCAGAAAAACCTACTGAAACATTCGTTAAGCCAGACAAAGGTGCGCCAGGGAGTTTGGTGTGCATGATAGAACTTTTCGCAGCACCAGTATCCAACAGAAAAGGTTCAGACACCCCTGATGCAATTACTTCAACATAAGGTCCACTCTGATCTACTGGAACTGAAACAACTCCCTTTCTTTGTCTGTGGCTGTCCTAGCAATCATTACCTTCCATACTCTCTCCTTCAACGTAATAATCGTCCGCATAATACTGAGCCGTCCTACCAGACGCACCATTCTGTTGATCAAAACAATTCATCGAATTCTGCGGAGGAAAGGAACGCGCAATCTGAGACACACCACGTCCTCGACCTCGCGGAGCTTGTTGATCACCTCGACCTCTCATAACAGAAACACCATTTGTGCGCTGTAATAATCTCGGGCAATTATTCTTGAAGTGACCTTCTTTGCAATACGCACACTGATTGGGGCCTACAGGGAAACGCGGTTGAGAAGACTCGAACATTTGCGAGCTTCTCTGATAGTGTTGTTGTTGCTGATAATCACGCTGGGTGTTTCGAGGCGGGTATGCTTGCTGCAAAAGAACCTTAGTCTTCAATTCCTTAGTCTTTTTGTCCGCTTTCTCTATCTCATCTTTATTTCTATTCTCATAGTACTGGGCAGTAGCCAATATCCGCGCTGATGAAGAAACAGCCCAAGCACTTTCAGAATCCTTCAACCTATTGCACAACTCGGGAAGCAAATTATGCACAAACTTGTCAACGAACAACCTTTGACCACCTTCTGTACTCATGTCTTGACCACTGTGGTCTACAAATGTCTCTTCAAATCTAGTGAAAAAGTCGGACACAGTTTCGTCTTTCTTCTGCTTGCACGCAGACAATTTGTCCCAATTCACACGTGTAGCAGGCATCAAAGTCTTCATATAATCAATAATTCTACCAGGGAGATCAGCAATCACATTTTTGGGTTTAGCACCACCTATTTGTCTTTCATCTGTAGTTCTAAGATTATTCCATGTATTACCTAATTCCTGCACATGATCCGTATGACGGATCTTACTCCATATAGGCTGTGGAACAACATTCCCAAATAACATATCTATATCAGCCAAATTCATAATACAGGAACTCGCAGTTTGAGATTGCGCCTTATAAAACCCCGCAGGATTTTTACGTGGATCAGGCAGAGTCTGCTTTAGAGCTAGTACTTCGGCACGCTTCCATGGAACATGTACCCAAACGTGCTGGAAATGTGCCAGAACAGGTGGATTAGCATTCGCATCACCAGGTCTCCAAACGGGAGGAACCTCATGCACCGGATATTGACGTGCCTTTCTCCTAACTGAAGAATCAGGCTCAAATAATGACTTAGAAGGAAAATCGCTCCTAAATGACAACAATGTCGCGACTGCTCTTTTTACATCGAGACCCACTATAGTTCCTTTCGCGAACTCGAACTGCACACAGAACAACTCAGGCGGAGCCCACCCTACCTCACTATCTTCCCACTGTTCATGGAGGAAAGAACACATCACATCAAATACATATCTTTGGGTCGGTGCTTCCCCTTGATGGAAAACATTCGTAACACTCTCCAGATCATAGTGTGAAGGATAGTTAACCCATTTACGTGCCAAGTGATCCAGCACTGTCCGTTCATCCGGACCAGGCAATTGACTACGCAATTGCTTACGCTCTACAACAGGAGACATACCTAATGAACCCATTAGAGGAGAGAAAAAACTAGCAACCGCATCAGTCATTCTCCGTCGGGCAGAAGGAGAAGGTGACAAAAGAACAGAGGACAAAGCGGAATGAGAAGGAACCGAAGTCGGAATAGTGACAGAAGGGGCAGACAACACAGGTATAGAGGTAGTAGACGAAGGAGGTAGCAAAGACGGCGGCCCTTGAGAAGGCTGCGCCGAAGCAATAGTAGTAGCCAGCAAAGGGAGAGCTGGCTGTTGAGGAACCGCTGGGGGTAAAACAACCGGGGGTTGCGCAACTACAAGTATCGGAGGTGCGGTAGCACTCTGAGCATAAGGGAGTGGCGAACTTAATAGATGCGACATTAAAGGATCTTTCACAAGATCTTCCTTTTCTTCTTGCTGTTGAGGTGGCAAAACTGGATAACATTTGTCTACCGCTAATTTACGCTGCCTAAGCATCTGTTTGCTTTCCTGCTCTTCCTCGTTATCCCTAAACTGTATCGCAGCCTGCACCATCGACATACCTTGTGCACGTTTATTTCGTTTCGCTAACTTAATTTCCTTTTGTTTAGATTCCTTTCGCCAAAGGCGGAAGGAGTCGAACATTGCCGGCCGGGCTTTCTTTTTTTGAAGAGTCTGACTTCTAAATTATCTAAAATTTCCGTGTCGTAGCTACCATATTGGGGCCACTTTAGGACACCATCTTTCCTAGTATACCTAATCCATACCTCATTATACGTGATGGGGCCCACGCCGTGTTTTAAATAGAGCTCATAGGTCGGAATTCCGATCGGAGGCACCGGACACGAGTCCTCCAATCGGGAATCCTTATTACGACCATAACAAAATATCTTTCCAAGTCTGCTAAGACCAGGCATCTTCGCTCACTAGTCTAGCTTCAAACTTCAAGGGAATATCAGAAACGATAGCCTCGTGAATGCACGAGTCCCTCGGCTTTGGGGCCTGCAGGTACCAAATCAAAGCGATCCCGAAGGTTACCAAATCAAAGCGATCCCGAAGGATACCAAAACAAACTGGGAGACGCTCCACTCATACTTAACTGAAATATCGATGACGTTGCCAGAAGACCCGTCTATCGTCTCGCTTTACAAATCATCAAAGGGCTCCAAGACAGGGCGACAGTCAGGGCAGAAGTCCCTCGTAGCTGTCGGAATGCGGGGAACTTCGCAGCAAAGACTTTCGGACCACAACGACATACAGGGGTCGATGAAGTGGTAGGCCTCCCTCTAGAATTTTCCCACGAAGCTCCTCACGATCTTCAGGCTTGGACCGGTACCGCTGAAGTCGCCCCGAGTTGGGCGCCAACTAAAGAACCGGGAATTTAATCCCAGCGGCGCAGGGGACACGCCCTCAGTCTTCGGGTTCACCTGTCTTAGAGTACAGAGACACGGGATTCTTCTGCTGACATCAAAGATCATATTTATTAGCTGCAGCCAGTAACAGAGATCCTAGAAGTACAACACGGTGTATGTTCTCAGGAGACTGCTCAACCAAAAGGAGTGGAGCATCGTCTTTTATGTCAAAAACCACGTTCCTGGCTAGCATCAATTACTTACAGGTTTGACCAATCAGAGGATGACATTTACAGAGGCATCAGATAACGACAAACCCACTTTCAGTTAACCAGCCCATCATCAATGACAGGGTAAAAATCCAGCATTCTTGCTCGAACAGGCGGGACGAACCCGTCATAAAAGACCTTAACCCAAATCAATAATTAGCTCATAAGGCCATAAAAGGGAAGGAGCAGAAACAGATGAGAGGCAAGATAGAGGGGTGTGTGCGTGTACCATAGGGTCAATAATGTCCTGCTCTTTGATCACTATCTGACCAGCTGCTTAACAAGGGCCTGGCTTAACAAGTTTTGGCCTCGGGCAACAGGGTCAGTTGACTCAGGTCAAATAGAAGTCAACACACACTCAAGCTAAAGGGTATGCGTCCCTGGAGGCTTGCTTGGCCAGTCATTTCTTGATCATTTGCCTAGGTGAGGGCAACCACAAAATGGCGGATGTGCACAAAATGAAACCCAAGGGTACCGACTAGATCGTCCAATGCACAGTCAAAATCTTGGTGTAGAATGATGAAAATGCTCATACATACCGCACTTGTCATTCGCGGTTCGCTGATACCAAGATCGTCAGGATATGACGACCTTCATTGAACGGGTTCAGAATTCACGGAACCACAGCTGGGATGGTAGATAGATCCCTGTGGCCTTCCATTCCCACTTTGAAAACTGAGTTCAATAAACTAAGCAGACACAAAGCGCTATTGTTTCAACAAGAAATCGCTCCCACGTCTGCTCGAGAGAACTTCGAACTGCAGGTAGCTAGAATATCTAGTGAGAGTCAGTCACTGCTGAATACAAACCTCCCACTACATTTTGGGGAACTGATTCACCAAATCTTTAATGCGTCTAAAACAGAAGGCCTTGCATTTTTTTTTCAACTTGTAGGTTCAGGCCTTGTTTCATCTTTTCATACAATTTTTGGAGTAATACCGGCCTTTGTCCATTCTATTTTTTCCAGCGCCTTTGGAGGTTTTCCACTTATCCTCTTATTGGCGTGTGGAGTGCTGGTACTTCTGCTCCTGTTACGCAATGGATGCCCATCCTGTGGTTCTGCACAGACCAGGCCATTGGCGGCTATACCGTGAACGAATGCAGAAACTTTTTGTATGCTTGCCACTGGCAACACTGAGTGTGAGCTATGGGCTTACCTTTCGCTTCACCTTCTTCACTTGCGTGCAACCTGTATTCCATTGTCGACTGTGCCCTTTCTATTGGGCTTGGATATCTGCCTCTCCACAACGTCAGGCGCTGAACCGGATTATGACCTGTTGATGGGTCCTTTGCTGACCCATGACCAGGACTGTTCTGGTGACGCCTGTATGATGCGTGCGGCTGCACTTGGAGTACTGGCGTGTTGGGATACCTTTGAGGCTGCCAAGCGCCTCTTACAGGAGAGCTTCATCGAATTTCACACAAGTTGCCCTATTCTGCTGCTGGATGCACTGGATTACGAGGAACATGAATATTCATTCGCCCTGCTGAATTGGATGGCATCCCTTTTTTTTATGACCGACAATGATGCCCTTTTGGAGCACCTTGCATTCCATGGTGCGCGTAATCTTTTGGATTTTCCTGATTAGACTGCATATATTCACGCCACGATTCATCACCCTAGGCATCTTACATATAGTATCCCCTATGGGGAAATGTTTGGGATTAGGCATATCTGCAGCACTGATGTAGACTTGGCAATTGCTCAGGAGCAAAGCAAAGCCAGATTTATTGTCAGGGGCTACAAAGAGAGTACCGTCAATTTTGCCATAAAGAAAGCCAATCAACTAGACAGAACAATGTTGCTATCAACAACAGCTGTTAAATCAGCAAAGAGTGAAGACAATTAGATTTGCAAACCAGATTGATACTTACGTACAGTAAACAACAAAACACATTACGTAAAATCATTAATAAGAATTGGCCAGTGGTACGAAGTGATCCTATAATTGGCAAGAAATTACCCAAAAATACAAGCATCACTTTTAGAAAATCAAAGTCAATGAAGGATGCTTTAGTTAGCAGAAGGCCCTGAGGTAAAAACCTATTGCTAATTGGCTGACCGGCCGTAAGGGATTTGTGAAGTGCAATCATTGTCGGGCCTGTAGATATGGGATCAGCAAAACAACCTACAATACCCCATTTAGGGAGGGTCCCATAAAAATTACCAAGTGTCTTACTTGCCGCACAGATTTTGTGGTCTACGTATTGGAATGCTCCTGTGGGTTGCAGTACGTGGGCAGTACCAAGCTTCTGGCCCACAAGAGGATACTGCGACACATGAGAGCAATTACCAATTCGGACCCAACATACCCAGTTGCACGCCACTTTAGGGAGGTCCATAATAACAATTTGAAACACCTAAAATACTTCTTGATCAATACTATCCCAATATCAAGAAGAGGCGGCAACCGTGAGTCAAAACTCCGACAACTAGAAACAAAATACCTTATTGGATTAGATACCAAGACACCTAATGGACATAATTCCAGTGAGGACTTTTACACATGTCTGTAAATAGGTTTTATTATTAACAGGCATGTAGAGACCTGAATATGAATGTATTGGTTAGATCAGTGGTTCCCAAACTTTTGACTCCTGAGGACCCCTATTGAGTCACTATTGGAAGCCAAGGATCCCCAAACAATTTGTACGATTTAAATTTCAAACATTAAAACAGTAGTTTGAAAAAAGTAAACACACACTTGTGCACACCAAACAAATACTCGAATCACTAAAGATTTTAATATTTTATATAGAAAGAATTAGTAAAATCGAAAACTTTTAATGGGATGGTTAGTGCTGCATCTCGGCAACTAACTTTTCAATATTTGGTTCTATTTCGCAGTATGAGGCTCCTGCCAGGGCCAGACTGGAAACCCAAAGCAGCCCTGGCAAATGTTGTCAGACCAGTCCCAGTACTAAGTGCAGTGAGTGAACCTGGCCACTGCAAAGCAAACTTTGGGGGGCTCTCCCACCAAGGAAATGTGGGGAAAATGGTGCATTCTGCAACACATTTGTCATTATGTATTGAATTGAATTTGCTTTTAAAGCATAGTAAATGATGACCTTACTATGCACCAATACAACAATCTTTTTGGGGCTCTTTTATGAATCCCTCACTATCACTCTCCAAGAGTGCCTCTCTTCTCTCAATAGCCCCTCTGTCACATGTATTTCATTTGTTTTATAGGCTCTCTCATACAAGTGTAGGGTGTCAGAGCACTTTACATCACACACATACAGAGACAATGAATCATACGTATGTAAATCGGTGTATAGAAAATGTTATGTTAAATAAGGCAAAGGGGACTTCAAGGTGTAGGATTCACATGTCATCCATACCGGTGAGCATTTTTTAAGAGTGCTTGGTCTGGAGAAGCACAACATCTTGATACAGAATGTAACATAGGGGTTAACTTTGACTTTAATTATAACCGTTTAATTCTACCCAAAAAAACTTTTTGGGCAAAATGAAGATTATGAAAGACTGGGAAAAACAGATAGCATACTAACTTGTACCATGCAGTTTGCATTCAGCTGTTTGATGGCAGGGCATAGCTTAAGGTGCTAGATTATGACTGTAACTCATAAACTGCACAATAACAAAAGCATCTCTGTGACAAAAGCAGTAACCCACTGAGCTATGCATATAAACTACAGGTTTTTTTAATGCATGGTACACATTCTTTGCAGCAGGCATAGTAACCCTCTGCGCTACCTTAGATGAGTCAAACCTGCTACTGAACAAAACACGCTTCTCTTTCCAGCAGGTACATTAATCACTGGATGTTATCTTGACACCTATATAGTTGCCCGAAAACTACAGATTATTCAATGAACTTTGAAGTGCTTTTAAAACTGTTGCTTGCGGACCCCCTGGGAATGTGTCACGGACCCCTGGGGGCCCGCCGACCATAGTTTGGGAAACACTGGGTTAGATCTTGAATATCCCTGTAAATGTCTGCAAGACACTGCTTGGAGCATTATGCTGTAATATAATGTTTATTTTAATTAACAAGATTGTTTATATGCACACATGGCACTTTATGAACAATTAGTTCAAAGGGTAGCACTTTTGCACTTTATACACTTATTACTTTTTTGACTGAGACAGGATAGTGTGAAAGTCAGCCCACAGGGGCCAAATCGTCTGTGGTCACAAGTACTGAACCAACAAATCAGCTATATACACATGTTTGATAAACAAATGAAGTGTTGAATAGGCGATATCTCATGTAAGAAGATTCAGTACATGGGAATTGAGAAATGGGCAACCAGACTGTATTATACAGATATCATGATGTCCAAATTAAGACTCGCAGCCCAACACGGTATTTCATCATCAACTTGAATTTTAACATTTTATGTATTTTACATAAAATTGTTTCCATTATTTATTCTCGTTGTATTACCATGGGTTTTATCTCTTTATTGCTGATTTGCACAAAGACAGACGCACACGGAATGTACTTTATCTCTGTCTACACAATAGTTGCAATCACGTGTGCAGGCACTAAGCACTTTAAAAAGAGTAATTTGACTCCGAAAGCGCGTCATGTGATCAAGGCCGTTGTAGGCCGCAACACGTCATGGCAGTGGTGGTGGTTTGAAGGCAATGAAATAAAAATACTCACTGGTTCTAGGTTCGCATTTTGTTCTTTCCCACGGAAGGGAAGTACAAGGACACGGTCGAAAAGGCGATATATATATATATATATATATATATATATATATATATATATATATATATATTCACTGAAAAAACCATAGGTTTCAGGGGTGTTATAGTTAGCTGGACTTTTCACTTGTACAAAACCATTGAAATTCCCCCATTATAGTTAGTTCAGCTAACTATAACTCGCGCGCCCGCAATGCACTGCTGATGACGTCACATATTACATCACTCATGACATGGTCAGTGACATCACTCATGACATCACTGATGACATCTCAAATGACATCACTGATGACATCACTGATGACATCATCCAGTGAATGTGTGTTTTTCTGAAAATTAAATATGTTTTATATATGTATATCTCAAGGTCGATGGAAGAATAAATGGGTATATAAGTGTCTAAATGGATGATTTGTTTTTGAAAAATTGATTGTGTAACTGACTGATTAAGTGTATCATAGTGAATACATGGCTTAGTGAGTAATGTTTAAATATGTAAATATCTGTATCAGTCTCTCACTTTGTGTATAAGTGGCTGCATGGGTTGGTGAGTAGCTACATGGGTGTCTATATAGGTTATTAGTTGTTTTTTTGAGTATCAGTCTGAGTGTCTGCATGGTTCGGTGGGGGGTATTACGTAGTGCATAGGTGCATGAATGAGTGACTCACTGTTTGTATGTGTTGAACACAGCATGTGTGCAGGACTGTATGGGTGGATGAGTGTGTGTATGGGTGTGTTAGTGAGTGAATGACTGTCTCAATAGTGTCTTTATGAGTAACTACATATGTTTTAAACTAGTATATGTGACTATTGGTGTATATATGTGAGTATATGTGAGAGTGAGAGATTGAAAGAGTTCCTGTATGAATAAGTATGTGTTTCTATAAGTGATTGTTTAAAAGACTAAGTATGTGTAAGTTTCCGTAGAAGTAAGTATGGTGGTGTGTGTATAACTGTATATGCAAGTAAATGTATGTTTGATTCTTTATTAGCATGAGTGACTATGTGTGTGAGTAACTCTATGGATGAGTGGCATTGTGTAACAGGATGTATAGGTGTATGAGTACATATGATGAGTGAGTACATGTATGAGTGACTGTATAGGACTGTTGGTGAATGAGTGGATGTGTATGTGGATCTTAGAATTACTGAAGAGGTTGTTGTAACTGGTATTGGTATGTCCATTGTTTTGAAAATTTTAGTCTCTATTTTTGAATGTGTGTATCAAAGGTTATATTAGGGTGAGAGGAGGTCTGCCACTCTATCACAAGGATGATGTCATCAGTGATGTCATCAGTGATGTCATTTGAGATGTCATCAGTGATGTCATGAGTGATGTCACTGACCATGTCATGAGTGATGTAATATGTGACGTCATCAGCAGTGCATTGCGGGCGCGCGAGTTATAGTTAGCTGAACTAACTATAATGGGGGAATTTCAATGGTTTTGTACAAGTGAAAAGTCCAGCTAACTATAACACCCCTGAAACCTATGGTTTTTTCAGTGAATTTCTGAGGTTTTTTAAATGCTAATTCCTAACTATAACGTGCCTGAAACCTATGGTTTTTTCTGTGAATTTCAAAGGTTTTTTAAATGCTAATTTCTAACTATGCCTACAGAGATAGGACATGTGAAGAAAGAAGAAAAATGCACAGAAAGAAACAAAAGAAGTGCAGAAAGAAGCAACAGAAGTCCTCAAATACGAAGATAAGTGCAGGAAGAAGGATAACGTGCAGAAAGAACAAAAAGAAGAGCAGAAAGAAGCCTTGTTGCAAAATCATCCTGTACCCTCAACTTTTTCAGACGGATACTGGTGGCAACTGAGTCTGACTAACCAGTCCTAGAGCCAGTGCTATGTTAAAAGACACTTAGAATACAGTGAAAACACCTACATACACTAGGGAACATTATGCGTTGGGGTCCCCCTGTGATTAGCATGACCTCCTCTGTAAGCCCCTAGTGTATAATAGGGCATGGGGATTAAAACTACCTCTTAAAACAGGCCACAGGGCGTTTTTGCACACGGTAACTCAGGCCCCGTCCCCTCCCTTCACCACTGTGTAAACACGCCCTGTGTCCATTTTTAGTTGGGAGATTAAGTTCATTTGAATCCTGAGGGTCCCTAGGGTCCAACTAGCCAAATAGGTACCTCCAGTAAGTGCCACAGAGCTGCGTTGCAGAGAGGTGTAAAAAGTGGCACGGCCTGGACCACCTCTCTGCAATGCAGCTCAGTGGCGCTTACTGGAAGCACTTGGTGGGCTAGTTAGCACCCAGGGGCCCTCAGTATTGAAGGGAAATTATATCCCCAATTTAAAACGTGCCATAGTGCGTGTTTGCACACGTCACCTCAGGCCCCGTCCCCTCCCTTCACCACTGTGTAAACGCGCCCTGTGGCTGTTCTAAGTTGAGAGATTAAGTCCCCCTGAATCCTAAGGGTCCCTAGGGTCAAACTAGACCAATAGGTACCTCCAGTAAGCGCCACAGAGCTGCGTTGCAGAGAGGTGTAAAAAGGGGCTTGGCCTCAGAACACCTGGCTGCAGCGCAGCTCCCTGGCGCATACTGGAGATGCCTGTTGGGGGCGCGTTTGCAGAGTGCTGCACGGAGGGGGCATGGCCTCCGGCACGATGCCAGTCTTTTATTTATTTTAGTTTTTTAAGAAGGGGGGCTGTTTGGTTCCCGTTCTTATTCTAATTTATTGGCCCTGATGACCCCATCCCCCAGGGCCAGTCTCCTAATTATATTTTTTTGACCCCAATCCCCAGGGCCGGCCACTGTTTTTTATTATTTTTAAAAAATATATATTTATAGACACACCTAGGACATGCTGGACAAACCGTACGTACCTATCACCATGACGATTTGCGTGATATTCATTAAAAGGCGACTATGCATGCAATGAATCCACGTGGAATGTATTTACACCACTAGTGAAGCTCTGACATGTCTGATGCTCTACCGTGCCTAATCCTGGTAGACACCCTTGTCGTTTATTTATACAAACATGAGTAGCTATTGACGGGCACATTTAATACACATGCACACCAAGCCATTCAAAGGGGATTCGACAAAAATTCGACCAAAACTATGCAAGAAACCCCCCTCACGGTTAATAAAACACACATCCACTGCCGGATGTGTAATACTTTTTATTTTACTCTCTGGAAAGGGGACGAACATCACTTGAGAGTCACAGCGTGCTCCTGACAGAGCCCAATGCTGTGTTACACCCACCATTGCCTGCCGAGTGCCACACACCTCTGTGTTGTATTCCACTAGCTAGTGCATATGCTATGACACTCTCTAGCCCATGTGCACTGTAACACCACCCCGTGAATATGTCATGCCACACTTGTCTTCGCACGGGTTATATTGCCCCATCTAACGTGCCTTTCTCGATGCCTATGTTATAACGCACAGTGCTATGCCATACATATTACAATCTGGGATCCATATCTTTGTCACAGTGCATATGCAACGTTACACTCCCCAGCACATATTTTATATTACAACTTTAGAGACTAGTTAGGTTACACAACACTGCCCTGTGCATATTACACTCCAAGGCGCATATCGCATAGCACGCGCTAGTGCCTGTGCTATCTCGCGCTCTCCAATGAATCTGTCATTGCGCACAATGTATTGCATATTATATTTCACGCCCGGTTCATCTTATATCACACTTTTTGGTGCATAGTTTATACCATACACTATATCTAGTTTTCATTTTCAATCGTGCTCTCAGGACTATGTTCTATATAACACTGTGTTCACCTACCCTTTTCACGGGCATTACATTTTGCGATAGGGGGTGGAGGGTCAGGGGGTGTTTCTGCCAAGTGAGCCCGGAGTCACAGTCACAAACGTCCTCTTCTTCCTGAATAAAAGTGAGATTATGCTGCATACTTGTTCATATTTTAAGTAGTTTGCACAGACACAATGTTTTAAAAACAATAAAGTTCCTAATACCCGCCTTCTCTGAACAGTTAGCTTGCTGCCCCATCCCCTTCCTCCCTATCCTCTGTCGTGTGAATCCATGGACTAGCCTCCTCCCTCCTGCCATGCATGGTCTGATGTGCTGCCACTGCCCTCAATTTAGTATGATGTACCAGTCCACTCCTCCTGCCCTCCATTGCCCAATTCTATGCCCCATCATTGACCTCCTGCTTAAACTCTGTGCTTAGCTTGCTGCCCCTATTCTCCTTCCCCCTGCCCTCCGATGTCTTTGTGCATGCCCCTGCTCCATCCTTTTTGCCCACCATGTCCCATGGACCTGCCACTCCTATCTACTCTGAGTGTTCTGTTGAGCTGCCACTCCCCTCCCACCTGCCTAGCGTTGTCAGATGACTGTAACCTGTCCCTGCCACCTCCACCCTGCCTGTCCACATGCCATGCCCCTATCCTCTTCCTCCTGTCCTACATGGTCCATTGTACTGCCACACCCTTCTGCCCTCCCTGGTCTGTTGTGCTGCAACTGCTCCTCCTGCCTGCCCCGTGTGGTCTGTTGTGAGGTCCCTTCCCCTGAACTTTCTTGTCTGTGCACAGGTCCTGACCCTTCCTTCTATCCTCCATCGTCCTTTGTGCATGCCCCTCCACCCTCCTTCTTGCCCATCATAGCCATTGTGCTGCCACTAACCCTCCCACTTGCCATGCATGGTCTTCTGTGCTGCCATGGCCCCTCCCACCTTCCCTGTGTGGTCAGTTAGCTGCCCCTGACCCCCTCCCACCTTCCCTCCATGGTCTGTGTGTATGCCATCACAGTCTCACTGTTGCTCTTCATGGTGTGTCTTGCTTCTAGTTCCCATCCTGCCTGACCTCCATGGCTATCTTGCTGCTCCTGCCCTGCCCCCAGCCCTACTCCCTCCCTCCTGGCTTGTCTGTTCCATTGTAATGCCCCTGATCCGTCCCTCCTGCCCTTTATGGTCTGTTATACTGCAGCTTTCTCTCCTGTCTGTCCATTATGGTCAGCTAGCTACCATTGCCTCTTGCCCCTCTGTTCCCTGTTGTCCATGTGCATGGTCCTGTCCCCTCCCTCTTGCTTTCTATGGATTGTTGTGCTGCACTCCCGTCCTGCATGCCCTGTGTGGTGTATTGTGCTGCTGCAAACCCTGATGCCTGCCCTGCAGGGTCAGTTTGGTGCACCTCTCCATGTCCCTCCTGTCCTCTGTTATCCAAGTCCATGTCCCTATCCCATTTCCTTCCATGATCCAATGTACCATACTTGCGAACATTTTGAACTTGGTAAGAGGGAGATTTTGAAAAAAAACTGGGGTATTGATTTTCCCCTTTGAGTTACATTGAAAAAGAGGATATTGTAGACAGGAGACAGATCAAATAAAGCCCATTTGAGCTTAAAAACATTGGACGTTTCCTGGCTGAATCGGGTCTGTTGGCATGTATGGTTGTACTACCATTGCCTCTTCCTTCTGCCCACAATGGTCTATTACATTGCCACAGCCTTGAAGGAGGGTAGATTTTGTATCACAGGGGGCCCCTGGCCCGTTCTGTCCACACCTGAAGTATGAGACCCTTGTCCTTGCCCTGCCAGCTGCATTTGTAGGCCGTATTAAATTGACCAGCGGGTCCTGTGTTGCTATATAATTATCCTGAGACATCCTTACCACTCAGCCAGCATAAAACCCCTGTGTAGGCCCTTCTGTTCAATATGTAGGCCTCTTTGTTAAATTGACCATAGCTCTGCAATTTTAGTGTATAGCAGTCTGAAGGCAGGTCTGCGAGGCCTTCTGATCCAAACTAGTAGCCCCCACCCTACCCGAGTGCTCCGTGCTTGGTATCAAAGTTCAACATCCCCCTGAAGCTGTCGACATACAGTAGGCTGCATCCTGGACTGGTACTTGCTTCCTGGGCAGGTTTCCCGCTTTTAAGGAAGTGGCAACCGCAGAGCGTCAAGTTAGGAGAACTGAGAAGATTTTATACATGAATATATTGAATTCCCGTACAATACCCATTATTTTCTGCTTGCTCTATGGAACTTACGATAAGCGATTGGCCTGAGAGACTGACCTTTTCACCCAGTCCATTGTCAGCATTAAGTGGGTAAATGACGAAATGTCTGGTAAAATCTGCAGACGAAGCTTTTGGGTAGCATACGTAGGTAGATGTAGCGTGCAAAGGAGCCCACAAAATGATATAAAAAGGGAGCACCCACAGATATCGACGGACTACCTCGCCGTCTGTATGTAGGTTAACAGGCAGTGCAGGTTTTCCCCAAGAGCTGGGAGCTCTTGTCTTCCTTTGCTTAAAATGTCTTGCTCTGCTTTGCTTGAAGTATCTTATTCTATTTTACCTATATGAAATGTCATGTTATGTTTAACCATTGTTCTCTTTACTTTTGCATTTAAAAGATTTTGTATTGTAATTGCAGGAATGCTTGCTCTAAGAGTAAACGTGAGTGTTCCTAGGTAACATTTTCCTTGGTGTAACTTGTTTCTCATGATGCATTTATAGATGTGTTTTCTCTCTCTCTCTGTCAGTACATTAATTGAGATACAGAGAATATTATGACAGCTGTATGATTATCTGGATTCTGTATTTTGTACTTTATGTCTCTATTCTGCGGTTTCTTTGAAGTTGCATCTTCTCATTAAACTGCCATTGTATTCTGCCTCCAATTCCATGTCTCATATGTCTGTTTTCTTCATTTTTGGAGCAAGCGTTCCTAGGCACCCCGGCTCAAATTAAGGTGCCCCTTTTGTCCCTGACTCACTCTCCTGCTCAGTTCTGTGGTGGCTCCCGGGGATCTGGGGACCGCCCCTAGCTTCCTTGAACCGTAATAGATCTTCCCTCCAACAGCCTCTCTTGCAAGTCCTGTATTGTTGGTTTGTTGCCCCTGCCCCCCTTTCCACTGCCCTCCATAGTCTGTTGTGCTTCCACGGCCCTTCCTGCCTGCTCAGTGTGGTTAAATTGTTGCCTTTGCACCCTCCTACCTGCCTTCAATTTTCAGAGTCCGTGCCCCTGGCCTCTGCCTCTCAACAGTATCCTAATGAACAACTAGATTGCTAACATTCTATATTTATTACAAAAGTGTGGAACGCCTGACATCATCTTGATGTAATCAAAACTGTAATACCTAGAGCATTTCCTTTAGAAATTACATATATGAGAGGGTCTTATTGGCATCAAAATTATGGTTAGTGCTCTAAAAGACTAAAATAAGGACATATTTTCTGAGTTTTCAAATAGCGACAAAGCACTTTTAAATTATTTGTTATCTTTATGTTTTTTTATCCAGTTGACCACTTGATTAAATGTTGCACTTAGGGGAGAGGATGTGGTGTTACTTCCAGAACTGCAGACTTTGCAACTGGGGAACCAGGTTGAAGTTTCTGCTTCAGCTCGACATTCTGTGATTCTGGTCAAATCACTTAGTCTCCCCATGTCTACAACCAAAATGAATTTGTTCTTGTGTGATGTAGCCAATGCTCATGTAAAGCACTCCAATACCTGACAAGTCTGCACTATATAACACTGCAAAAACACAAAATAATAAGTGTTTTGCACACTTCTGTCATTGGGCTATATTTGGGCTACATCTGGGTGATTTTGGGCTACATTTGGGCTCTTTTGTCTCCGGTGGCCATCTTGGGAGATTTATTTGTTATGAAGTTTCCTAATTTCCTCATGTACTGCAGTCTCCTCAGTAGGAAATGCTTTCAGTTTTTTACTTTGATTCCATCATGAAGGTATTCAGATATGTCACACATTTGCCATAAATTCTGAATGTTAGCACTCTAGTTGCTCATTAGATCACTGTAGTAAAACTACTGCACCATGGAAGTCTGCTCCTGGTATTAAAAGTGCATGTTTCAGTCTGCATGTCAGAATTTTTTAATGAAATAGAAGAGGATTTGAGAAGTCACTCAAAATGTGCCCTCATTTTCTTTCTTCAGCATTAATCATAATTTCTATGGCAAAATGAACCTCCTCATTGTGTTCCTTTTTAAATTAAATGTTTTAAGTGTTACCAGTTTATTCCAATCAAGATGGCTTCAGGTGTGCCTTACTTTTGTCATAATGAAGACAGTAAGCGCTCTAGTTGTTTTTAAGAACATTCTGGGACATTCTGTCATTGGGCTATACTTGGGCTACATCTGGGTGATATTTGGGCTACATTTGGGCTCTTTTGTCTCTGGTGGCCATCTTGGGAGACTTATTTGTTATGAAGTTTCCTAATTTCCTCATTTACTGCAGTCTCCTCAGTAGGAAATACTTTCAGTTTTTTACTTTGATTCCATCAAGAAGGCATTCAGATGTGTCACACATTTGCCATAAATTCAGAATGTTAGCACTCTTTTTGCTCATTAGATCACTGTAGTAAAGCTACTGCTCACCAGGGAAAACTGCTGCTGGTATTGAAAGTGCATGTTTCAGTCTGCATGTCAGAATTTTTTAATGAAATAGAAGAGGATTTGAGAAGTCACTCAAAATGTGCCCTAATTTTTCTTTCTGCAGCACTAATCATACTTTTTATGGAAAAATGAACCCCCTCATTTTGTTCCTTTTTAAATTAAACGTTTTAAGAGTTACCACTTTAATCCAAGCAAGATGGCTTCAGGTGTGCCATACGTTTATCATAAGTAGGACTGTTAGCGCTCTAGTAGTTCTTTGGAACACTCTGGGAAGCTGCAGTAGAACACAAAGGAATCAACTGACAGTCTCTGCCCTTGTTGGATGTACATGTTTTACTGAGAATGTCAGACTTCATTCTCACATGACTGAGAAAGATAATGTGAATTTACAGAAAATAAGCTCTCAGTTTAGCCTATAGATCACCTTCCAAACCTCTGTGGTAAAAGCATGAGAAAATATTTTTCTCTCAATCATGATATCCCAGCAGAAGGCTTTTTCACATGGTGAAATCACCTTAGAACATACCACAATTCCTAAAATGAGTATGGTACCATCAACAAATGATTTATAATGTAACTAAAGTCTTAAAACCTTCTATTAACTGCAATGCTTTTTAATGAGGTGCTATCATGTAAATTGGTCCCAAGATGGCTGCCAACACTTCTTGGATGAAGTGCTGACAGCCAATCAGATCTCAGGATGAGATGTGTGGTTAGGCTCCGCCCACATATATATATGCTTTTAAATGCTATTTTCTCAGGAAATACTGAACAGATTTACACCAGACCTGCAAAAGGCACTTCCTTGACCTTATGGCTACCTCTCTGCCAAATTTCAAGTAATTCTGTTCAGCCGTTCGGGCTGTAGCTGTGTCTAAATGTCCTATGGAAAAATGCATGGGGAAAACGCGTTTTGGGACCCCCCTTTTTTCTCGGCCCCTGCTTGACGAATCCCCCCGAGACTTTCAGGGTAGGAGCGGAGCGTAGCGCCCCACCTATTTTGAAAATTTCGCGAGGATTCGTCGACCGGCGCCAAAGTTATTCCAAATAGAATGTTGCGGATTTCCTATGGAAACAGGGTCCTAACTATAACTACCTACTGGCAACCGCCAGTAGGTAATATATATATATATATATATATATATATATATATATATATATATATATATTATCTACTGGAGGTCGCCAGTAGATAGTTATAGTTAGGACCGTGTTTCCATAGGAAATCCGCAACATTCTATTTGGAATAACTTTGGCGCCGGTTGACGAATCCTCGAGAAATATTCAAAATAGGTGGGGCGCTCCGCTCCGCTCCTACCCTGAAAGTCTCGGGGGGATTCGTCAAGCGGGGGTTGAGAAAAAAGGGAGGTCCCAAAACACGTTTTCCCCATGCAATTTTCCATAGGGACCTTTAGACCAAGGTACAGCCCGAACGGCTGAACAGAATTACTTGAAATTTGGCAGAGAGGTAGTCCTCAGCTCAGGGATGTGCCTTTTGCATATATGGAGTCAATCTGTTCAGTAGTTCCTGAGAAAATTGCAGTTAAAAGCACATACATATCTATAGCCGCGCACCGTGCGCGCACCGTGCGAGCACCCTAACGTGCGCGAGCGTAATTCTGATTGGTGGTTACATGTTAGTCAACGTTCAAATCGGTCGAAATCAGGAAGTGTCGGCCGCCATTTTGTTTGTTTTCAGTGCGAGAGTGAAAAAGGAAGGTGGCGAACGTGAAAAGGGGGCAGGGTAGAGAGTTCCTGACCCCCTAGCCTTTGTCAGGGGGTCCCTAAAAGACCCCGAAGGCAGAAAAAAACATTTACATTTTTTGTAAAAAAAATCACGGGGGTGCGCGTACGGTGAAAAACCCCCAAAAATAAATAAATAATTTTTGTAATTTTTTTTTAATACGTAGTTTATTGTAAAATAAATATATAAAAAAATAATAATACATACATAACTTAGCATTTAAAAAACCGTACAAATTCACTGAAAAAACCATAGGTTTCACACACGTTATAGTTAGGAATTAGCATTTAAAAAACCTTGCAAATTCACTTAAAAAACCATAGGTTTCACACATGTTATAGTTAGGTGGATATTTCACTCGTAAAAAACCAATGAAATTCCCCCGTTATAGTTACTTCAGATAACTATAAATCGCGCGACCGCCACTCTATCACAAGGATGATGTCATCAGTGATGTCAAGAGTGATGCCACTGACCATGTCATGAGTGATGTAATATGTGACGTCATCAGCTGTGGATTGCGGGCGCGCGAGTTATAGTTATCTGAAGTAACTATAACGGGGGAATTTCATTGGTTTTTTACGAGTGAAATATCCACCTAACTATAACATGTGTGAAACCTATGGTTTTTTACGTGAATTTTATATATATATATACATATATATATATTCACTGAAAAAACCATAGGTTTCACACACGTTATAGTTAGGAATTAGCATTTAAAAAACCTTGCAAATTCACTGAAAAAACCATAGGTTTCACACATGTTATAGTTAGCGGAAATTTTACTGATAAAAAACCAGTGAAATTCCCCCGTTATAGTTAGTGTAGGCAACTATAACTCACGCGACCGCAATCCTCTGCTGATGCTAATACTGTATTTAGACACTTATTTGCCCATGTCTTCTTCCATACATTTTTAGCTATACATATATTTCAAATATTTTTTTTTCATAAAGACACATATGTAATCAGCAGAAGATTGCGGTCGCGTGAGTTATAGTTGCCTACACTAACTATAACGGGGGAATTTCACTGGTTTTTTATCAGTAAAATTTCCGCTAACTATAACATGTGTGAAACCTATGGTTTTTTCAGTGAATTTGCAAGGTTTTTTAAATGCTAATTCCTAACTATAACGTGTGTGAAACCTATGGTTTTTTCAGTGAATTTGTCCGGTTTTTTAAATGCTAAGTTACTTTACGCCATTCGTGGCGTGCGCGCCCACTTAACGCAGTTCGTTCCGTGCGCGCACGGTGCGCTTCGCGCACCGTGCGCGCACAGTAAGCACGCGGTGCGCTTCGCGCACCGCGTGCCCACTTTACGCAGTTAGTGCCGTGCACGCACGGTGGGCACGCGGTGCGCTACGCGCACCGCGTGCCCACGTTACGCTAGATGGGCCATGTACGCACGATGCGCTTCGCGCACCGTGCGCACATGGAGGACATATGATGCACTTCGTTTTGAAAGGTAATATTTAAATTTTTCGTAATTTTTATAAGCCATGCACAAATGGTGCCCTTCGGGCACCATTTGCACACGGGGTGGAGAGAGTGTTGTTAATTTTTTCTTTTATTATTTTTGTTTAAAATATTGTGGTTTTTCACACTAGTAAAAAGCCCTGCACATTTGTTGGCCGGCGCCCAACAAAAGCACAGGGGGTGGGGAGAGTGTGGATAGTGGGTTTTTTTTTTACATTTTTTACCGTACGCGTACGGTAAGCGTAATCGGCGAAATTAGAGAAAAAATAAAAATTGCATTTTTGGCCTTGGGGGGTCTTTGGGGACTCCCTCAACATGGCTATGTGTGTGGGAGCTGTCTAAACAGCCCCTTTACATGTTTATTGGTTTTATTTAACAACCTAGCTCTCAGTGCGAGAGAGAAAATGGCGGCCGCCGCTTCCTGGTTTCGGCTGTTTCGAATGTTTACTAAGATCTAAGAGCCAATCAGAATCGCGCTCGCGCACGCCACCGTACGCGTACGGTAAGCTTACGGTAAGCGTACCGTAAGCTGGCTCAGATATATATATTGATTTAAAGGCTATTTTCACAGAATCTACTGAACAGATTTACACCAAACCTACAAAAGGCACTTCCTTGACCTGAGGACTACCTCTCTGCCAAATTTCTAGTAATTCTGTTCAGCCGTTCGGGCTGTAGCCCTGTCTAAAGGTCCTATGGAAAAATGCATGGGAAAAACGCGTTTTGGGACCCCCCTTTTATCTCAGCCCCCGCTTGACGAATCCCCCCGAGACTTTCAGGGTAGGAGCGGAGCGTAGCGCCCCACCTATTTTGAGAAATTCGCGAGGATTCGTCGACCGGCGCCAAAGTTATTCAAAATAGAATGTTGCGGATTTCCTATGGAAAAGGGGTCCTAACTATAACTACCTACTGGCGACCGCCAGTAGGTAATATATATATATATATATATATATATATATATATATATATATATATATATATATTCAGTGAAAAAACCATAGGTTTCACACACGTTATAGTTAGCTGGACATTTCACTCGATTCTACAGGATAAGCATCTGGGTGTGTGCTAAGAGTCTGCTTCTGCAGAAAAATAGCTGCCCCTTTTCCTACTAATGCAAATGTAAAATTACCAGAGTAATACGCAATAAATCTCTGTCTATAATTCCTCTTTGCACACAGAGTCATGGTTTGATATTAGTCAGAAAACGAAATTTCTTTGCCAATTTGAAAGCACACTTACTACTCTTTTTTTGGCAAGTGATAAGTACTTTTACAGTCTGACACATTTTCAATCCACTTTTCAGATTCTGAAAACAGCACATGTCCAAACAGCTTTTTGAGACCTGGAACATGTGTAACCTGGGTGACTGACTACACTCCAGCAAGGGCAACCAGCCTTAGTGATGCTGAATGTATTTGCATTACTCACTGCAACCTCAAACCCTAAAAGTATTCCTCATTTATACCAGTACACCTTAATTTGTGGTGAAAACAGAGTGCATAATATTTTACATTTAAATTTCTCCCAAAACACAAAATGATAAACACAACTTCAACAAAAGGAATTCCAATTCTATTATTCATTTCTTAATTTACCACATACATCCCCTCTCAAACTCATAACTCACCTTTAAAATTAGTTAGTTGTGAAAGAAATGTGGCACTCAAACAGCAGATTATCAGAGCCAGGATCTCTGTTCTGTACACCTCTCTCCTCTCAGCAGAACCAGATAATGGCAATGTTTCCCTCTCTTTTTCCCTCTTTTTGTTAATTTCAAATCTCAGTGCTTCCCCCTTTTTTTCAAATGTAATCACACATTTCTATTGGTTGAAAACCAACCCTTTTCCAAAAGTACCCTTCCCCAAACTTGACTTCTGCCTAGTACCCTTCCCCCAACTTGACTTCTGCCTGCTACCATAGCAACAGCTCATGGAACACTGCTGTGTGAAGTCAGGTCAGAAGTTCACCACACAATGTTTCATTTCCAAAGAGCAAGAGTGCTTGACTTTTCTAACCTAACAGCAAATCCATAGCAATGTTCTTTGGTAACACATTTTTCTGTACCAATACAAAACATGCTTCTATAAATTTACACATACAGCCTAGTTTTTAGTGTAGAATGGTATGAAACAGCCAATGAGTTCTTTTTATTTTAAAAAAATAGGTATGCCTCCATTTCCAAACTGTCTTTTATTTATTTTTCCCATTCTACTGAAATACACCTCCTGAGTGCATCCAGATCTCCTTTGAAGATGTTCACAGTGTGGATTGTAGGGCACAGCTATGTCTTCTGGAGTGAAAAGTATGCAGAGAAAACAGGTATGGTGAGAGACCTTGCTTTGCCAAATGTAGACATTAAATGGATTGGTCAGAGAGGGTTAAAGGGGCACCAATTGATGCCATTGGTGAAATCCTTCATGCAAATCCAACACCCTGACCTCATAATAGTGCACTGTGGTGGCAAAGACCTAGGCACTTTGACTGGGGTAGGTCTGGAAATGCTTATGAAGGAGACCTTTGCACAACTGTTTTCACTTTTCCCTAAAACTGCCTTTTCGTATTCTAACATATGCCAAAGGCAAAAATGGAACTGGTCCAATCATTTTTGTCCGCAGATTGACAAAGCAAGAAAGCACGTCAACAAATCTGTTTCTGCTTTCCTCCGAGACTATGGTATGGGTTCCATTTACCACAACAACTTGCGTTACGACATGCAAGACATTTATAGAGGAGATGGTGTACACTTCACTGATGAAGGGAACAGAGTCTTCCTCTTGAACCTTAGACTCTGCATCGTTACTTACTTGTAGGTACCGAAAAACACTTCATAAACACAACGGCTCTTTTTAGAGCCCCCTAATATCTTAACACTTATATCTGAATTTTATTTCATTTTTTATTTTTTTTTCTACCGTACGCCTACGGTAAGCTTACCGTACGCGTACCCGCGATTTTTTGTAAAAATTATTAAATGTTTTTTTGTACTTTTCTGTCCTTCTTTGACCCCCTTTCAAATGTTAGGGGGTTTGTAACTCTCTTCCTTGCCCCCTTTTCACGTTATCTCCTTTTTTTTTCTGTGTGAAACACACGAAATGGCGGCCGACACTTCATGATTTCGTCCGATTCGAATGTTTACAGTCATGTGACAACCAATCAGATTTGAGCTCGCGCACGGCACCGTACGCGTACGGTAAGCTTACGGTAAGCTTACGGTAGGCGCACGGAGCGCGCTTACAGGTATATATATTGATTTAAATGCTATTTTCTCAGGAACTACTGAACAGATTTACACCAGACCTACAAAAGGCACTTCCTTGACCTGCGGACTACTTCTCTGCCAAATTACAAGTAATTCTGTTCAGCTGTTCGGGCTGTAGCTGTGTCTAAAGGTCCTATGGAAAAATGCATGGGGAAAACGCGTTTTGGGACCCCCCTTTTTTCTCAGCCCCCGCGTGACGAATCCCCCCGAGACTTTCAGGGTAGGAGCGGAGCGTAGCGCCCCATTAGTTTTGAAAATTTTGCGAGGATTCGTCGACCGGCGCCAAAGTTATTCAAAATAGAATGTTGCGGTTTTCCTATGGAAACAGGGTCCTAACTATAACTACCTACTGGCGACCGCCAGTAGGTAATATGTATGTATGTATGTATATGTATATATATATATATAATATATAATATATATTTTATATAATATATATTATGTATATATATATATATATATATATATATATATAAAAAAATGTATTTGTCCTTATCGATTGACTCTATTTGGGTGGAACATAATGAGATTTGGCTCTGCTTATCATTGACACCTGCTTGTCTATGCACTACAACCTGGCCAAGAGGAGGGTGTCACGTGGTCGTTAGGAGCATTGTCAACATCTTTAAGCTATTCCAGCGGTGTCGCCATACTTGCAGCGCTTGTCTGTGGAAGCTCTGTGTTTTTAATGACCCGTTTTTGTCTTTTACTTTAGTTTGTGTTTGGACACTTATCCCCTGTTTTTAAGCCTGGCCTCGCATACTCGCACTGCTGACATCTAACCTGCACTATAATTGCCTGAAAAACACCGCACTTTGCGGGTCCTTTGCTCCCGACTCGTGGCGGCCATATTGGGTGTGGGTGATCCTTCGCGCGCTCTAGTCCCCTTTCTATTTCGCTAGGCGTGCTTATAGGTAGCCATGCTGACGCGCAGCGGTCATGCGCAGCGGTCATGCGCAGCGGTCATGCGCAGCGGTCACGCCGGACTGACGCCGGAGTTACGCCAGAGTTCAGCCCGTCTGTGCCCGTCCGGGCCCAGACGGGCATAGGGCCGGTCCCCCTGCCCGACTCACGGATGCCATCTCCGGCTTTCATTAGGTACACGAGGGATGAGCTCATGCTTTGGCGGCCACCGAAACTCGCCGCATGTAGGTATGTTCACGAGGGAGGGCAACCGTTCCTGCCCTGCGGGGCCTGTAATACGGGTCTGGTAACGGCCAAAGACAATTGTTTGTTGTCAATGGCCCTGTTGAACTGTCGGTCCCTCCCTAGTCATGCGACAGAAATTAATTCCCTCATTCTCGACCACAAGTTGGACGTCTTGTTTTTAACAGAAACCTGGATCTCTTCCAGCTCCGGCCCGGATATGGTCAGAGCACTTCCACCAGGCTTTCTTATATCTCACCTAGATAGACCAGTAGGGCGGGGAGGTGGAATTGCCATCCTTTACAGGGATACGTTAACCTGTAAGGTCCAGGATGGAGGGATGAGCGACTGTGAGAGCTGTCAATTCTCTCTACGGTTGTCGCATACCGCTTCCTTGGCAGGCCTCCTTGTCTATCGCCCACCTGGGACCATGGGCAACTTCCTTAACTCTTTTCTTGAAACGGTCGCGCTTCTTGCCTCTTCCACAGTCAACTTTGTGGCACTAGGTGACTTTAACATCCATTTTGATGACCCCTCTGACTCTCTGGCAGTAGATCTTCAGGGTGATCTGAAAGCATTCGAGATTAACCTGGTCAATTCAGGTGCAACGCACGGGAAGGGACACTTGCTCGACCCCATTTTTTCGAACTCGGAACGCCTTAAAGTACTGCCCGCGCTGGTTCTGCCCTGGACAGATCGTTTTATGGTTCCGGCCCTGTGGCAGTTTGATGTCCCAGTGGTACCTAAACCTAGAGTATACACGGTGGAAAGAGCCTGGTCTAGGCTCCCAGTGGACACCTGGGCAGTACATTTGGAGGCGACACGTCCCCCCCCCGGGCCTGACCCGCTAGTCGCTGATGCGAACTTAAACACCTGGTTGACCAACTCGCTCGATGCTATCCTCCCTAAGAAAAGACTACTCACCAGGGGTAAGAGAGTGGGCTCAGCTCCCTGGTACATGCCAGAGCTTAGAGCTTTGAGGAAGGGTTCCAAGAGGCAGGAGCGGATCTGGAGGAGGGACTGGGGCGAAGTGACCCGGAGAGAATACCGGGCAGCACTTAACATCTACAAATCCGCCATCCGGGCAGCGAAATTCAAGTTCTTTGAGGAGAGAATAGGACTCTCTTCTAATTCCTCGAAAGAGTCGTTTAAGGTCATCAGAGAACTTCTGCAAACCCCCGAACCTCTGGTCACTCATGACAACCCGCGTGAAAAATGCTCAGAATTAGCCACGTTCTTTAAATCTAAGATAGAAAACATCTTGGCGTCCCTCCCTCGGTTAGCGCAGGACCAATCCTCCGAATGCAACCCTGGGTCTCAGCCTGGGGTGAGGACAGCAGAGCTGGACTCCTTTGGTCCAGTCACTGTGGACGAGGCTCTTGGGGTCTTGGTGACCCTGAAGAGTGGGTCTCCGAGAGATCCGGTACCGATAAAATACCTGAAGCAGGTAGCTTCTACCATCGGCGGCCCAGTGACGGACCTTTTGAACCTATCCTTCACCCAAGGAGTTGTGCCTCCCAGCTGGAAAGGAGCGGTAGTTAAGGCCCTCCTGAAGAAGCCCAGCCTGGACCCCGCTGACCTTGCTAATTTTAGCAAGGTCAGCGGCCTTAGCTCCCCGGCCTTAGCAAGGTGGCGGAGAAACTTGTGAATAGGCGCCTTTCGGGTTTTCTGGAATCCAACTCTCTCTTGGGTGACTCCCAAACGGGATTTCGCCCTGGCCAGGGGACGGACACTGCCCTGCTGGCAGTCGTGGAGAATGCCAGGAGCGTTTTGGATTCAGGGGGATCGGTGGCAGTGATCCTCCTGGACCTTAGTGCGGCATTTGACACCGTAGACCATCAGGTGTTACTCCAGCGGCTGTCGGGGGTGGGGGTCTCCGGGTTGGCCCTGAAATGGCTCGCGTCCTTCTTAGAAGATCGGACGTTTGAGGTCTGGGAAGGCCACGAGAAGTCAACATCGGTTCCCCTCCAGTGTGGTGTGCCACAGGGCTCATCGCTGAGCCCCACACTATTTAATATCTATATGGCCCCACTGGAGAGTGTGGTACTGCCACTGGGTATCAAGATCATCAGCTATGCGGATGATACCCAGTTGGTGGTTGGGCTTCCCCAGCCGGCGAACCAACCCGACCTGCTGCACACATGTTTAGCCAGGGTCTTCACCTGGATGTGCAACTCAGCACTTAAACTTAACGGTTCAAAAACCGAACTGATGATGCTGGGGAACTCCCCTCCCTCCTTGTCCCCTAGTAGCTTGCCTAGCTGTCTGGGAGCGCCACCTACCCCAAAACAGGAGATTAAGAGCTTGGGGGTGTGGCTGGAGCAGGACCTATCCTTCAAGACACACGCAAAAAAGACCGCAGGCGTGTGTTTCGGCCTGCTCCGGTCAGCCCGGAAGATCCTACCCCTCCTCCCGATGGCCACTAGGAGGTTACTAATCCAGGGTCTCATCATTTCACGGCTGGACTACAGCAATGCGCTGTTTCTGGGGGCTCCAGAATCAACTCTAAACAATTGCAACAAGTGCAAAATGCTGCCGCCAGGCTTTTGACGGACCTTCCCAGGCGGCAGTCAGCCCGACCTGCGCTCAAGGCGCTCCACTGGCTCCCTGTGAGAGAGAGGGTGAAGTTTAAAGCACTCTGCATGGCTCACAAAATCTTGCAGGGAAAAGGGCCCCCTATCCTGCGGAGTATGGTCCAACCTTATGAGGCCTCTCGCGCCCTCCGCTCAGACCACCAACATCTCTTGCAAGTCGCGAAAGTAAAAAAAGCCAGGACTGGCGGTAGAAGATTTTCCGTCAACGTGGCAGCATTATGGAACTCCCTTCCGCATGCCCTTCGCTCCGAAACTGGCACCTTGCGATTTCGCAAACTTTTAAAGACTCATCTGTTCCCTGCTTAGTGCTCTGCTGGGTTGGTGTGTACTCTGGGCGAGCGCTGGGATGCCCACGGGTAACCACGCGCTATATAAAACTCAATAATAATAATAATAATAATAATAATAAGTTAGCATGAGCCTGGCAGCCATGATGACGCTTCTGCTCACGTTACTACATGTCTTTATTTTTGCAAGGCTCTGTTTATGCCTTTCGCATGAGAACTCTCGGCTGTGCTCGTTCTCTGCCCATTCCTGGAGTTTAGTCTGAACGTTGTGAGCAAGGGTGATAAACACTGCCCCTTGTTATTCTGTTCTCGTCAAGCCCTAGCACCTAGACAAAACATACCAATGCAGCTGTTTGTGCTGGAGACTCGCACTTTGATATTATGGGGATTCATGCTTAGAAAACACACACTAGGGGAGGGACCTTTCCCAGGAGAAAAGCACCACGCACCTGTGATGTAGAAATACGATTTATGGCCTGAGGCACGGGGTCTGCTGACAAAGCCCAGAGATCTTCTATTATAATATAATACTTCTTCTTCTTACCGGGCACTACTAAGCAACATGCAAGTAAAACGCACTGGGGAGGTTAAATCCGTCATGGCAAGACCTGTCTGGATCCCAAAAGTCAGGGATCTGGTCAGAGAAAAGATCAATGACAAAATAGAATTTGGGCCATCATACAGAAAGCCTGTACCTGTCCTGGCTGTAGAAGGAACAAGAACAGTACTTCTTCCGCCTCTTGGTGGAGAAAAAGAAAAGAGATTTGTCTCCATTGATCTGATAAAACCACACTATGTGGCTGATACTGAATAGTAGGCCTCATGGGCTCCTGAGAAGCCAACGCTCTCCTCTCGCTACCATACTGGAAGTTCAGACAGAAAGACTCATAACATTTGAAGAGTCACCAATACAAAATGATCGAATTTCCAACAATGAAATGGAACTAGTTCCTCTTGAAACAGAAATTCAGAACACAAATGAAAGACAAATTTCATTTCGGCCTAACACCGTTGTCTACATTAATACGCCTTGACAAGAATCACCTACCAGTTCAACAAAACCTGCTGAGCTACCAAAGATAGATCAAACTGAATCTGGCTACTTCATCGATTTTGATACCTTCTCTCTTGATCCCAGTGAACCTGAGACAATGCCAGCTCCAGTTTCCCGTAAGCAACGAATTTGAGAATTCTACACTTTTCAGAAAAAGGCTTACTTAGTTTCACCTTGGTCCAGCTCTGGATCATAACTGGAATATTGCTTTTTCTGGTCTGGATTGGCCTAATGACTGTCTTTTGCTTACTCATAAATGGAAAATATCTCCCAGAACGCTCTTCAGTCGCAAATGTGAACTTGGTTCTGAAACCTCATACATCATCTCATCGTGAATAAAGAGACCTGTTTTCCGTGAATATTACAGCTGTTCCATTTCCTGATGGTAAAGTTTAGGATAAAGTTTATTATGATGTATTTGGCCCCACTGAACGTTTGAAAATATCACATTTATTTAAAATATCTCTAAATGATATCATTACCTTCAGTACATTTTCTGATGATTGGGAATTTGAAACTGTAAATAATATGTTGTCTGATTAGGAACAATCCACTGCATTTTCAAGCATTGAAATGTTAGAAGACACATCAGACTATGATACTATGTACTGGTACCATCATTACACAAATCCAGTATCCCACGAAATATTTTCACATACCACCAATGGGAACATTGCCCGACACCACCAAAAGGTAGTTAGAAGACATTTGCACAGAAATGTTTGCATATTTCAGGGTTTAACATTTCTGACCCGACCTCATATTACTACAAGGTTGCACCCAAACCTGCACAGAAAAATATGCTGACTAACACCAAACAGATTTATTTTGCATCTTTTATTTCCCAACTCTCTGAACAGGGTTTCGACTTACGGAACGACACTATAGACACAAAATCAGTTTGGGGTTCTAAGGAATGGCAAGTTCAGAGAACAGAAGCACTATTTGGAGCGTGCCTCATTCCACAGCAGATAATATTTCTGAATGAAACTGTGCAACAGCCTTCCTGTCTTGGACTAGCCAAGTACATGGATTTGAACACACCTCGGATTCCCACACCTTTACACATCAATTTAACATCACGGGGACACAAAAGATGACATCATGCAGTACAATACTTCAGACTCTAATTGGAAGGGATGGTTAGTTTGTCCCACAGACACCAACAGATGTCAGTCAAGATTTAAGGGTACCACAGAAGGGTTTAGTATCCATAGGCCAGACGAACACTATGTTCAAAGAGAACTTCCGGTGGGTAGTGACATCATACAGTGTTGGGAAGTTGTGCCTCGATTGGCCAAAAACTTCAATGCAGTCCCAGGTGAAACAGCACTTATCCTTACTCTCAGATAAGGTGGATCTAAGGGATTTTCTATTAGGTCCCCGAAAGCCCCGTCAGAAAAGTTTCTATTATGCTGTCTATAATGAAATCTAAAAAATCTCGCAACAAGAAGCTGCGGAGAGACTTTAGATAAAATTAACCTAGAAAAGGCGTTAGCAGTAGTTGGCAATGGTATGACTACATTAACATCCAAGATTTATTCGCTGCGCAACATTGTATCTTCTGCCATAGATATACTAGTACAAGACTTGTCCATACTACAGCACGGACAATCCCAGTTACGTTCTATTATGCTATGAAGCTGGACGCTGCAATAATTGCACGCTGGTTATGTGCCTTGGCGATTTATTAACAGCACGTCCCTATTTTATGTATACAGTCTAACTGAGAAGCAGATAACAAACAACGGGAAGCAAAATATACAATGCTGCGTATTGAAAAACTGGACAAATTACCTTTTACTGTGGCAGAGTCACCGTCCAAAGAATGGTTAATCCATGGCCATACAACATTACCGGTCACAACTTTCCAGTTTCAGTATTGCCTAGAACAACAACAGGTGGGCAGCTATGAAGCGATGGGTAGGGAATTCATCAAGGAATTTTGGGAATTACCATACAGATTTCAATGCAGGAATGGGGACATGAAAGTGTTCCTTAGCGGTACCAACTGCAAGAATTCTCTAAGTGGATCTCTCATATGCCAGGATACCATGCGTCACGGGGCATGTAATGGTTCAGTTGCTAACTTATCCTATCACTTGAAAGAGTCCCCAGCTGACGTGATTAATCTGGTGTTCAGGTTGCTTTTAAATGGGAGCTACTTGATGCTGATGAATGATCAAGGTTGTTGTGGGATGCTCCCGGGCATCGCATATCTTCTTGTCACTGTAAGCTCCAGGGTTACTTGCTGTATGCAAGTATTTTTCCACCAACCCATACAGTCAGGGAGGCGCCGTTATGGCCTTCGTTGAAGGTTTCTTTTATACAGTTTGATATTCTGAGCCGAATGAAAGCCATGCTTTTACAGAAAACCGTGCCCTTAATCTTCGCCTGAGAAACTTATGATCTCCAGGTTGCAAGGTCTTCGGCTGAGATACAGGCACTAGTACGGACAAACTGCCCTTTCCATATCACAGAATTGGTACAACGTATCTTTAACATGTCTGATACGACGGGTATAGTACAACTATTTAAGACCATGGGTTCAGGACTGTTAAGCACCTTCTGGACAAACTTTTGAGTTATTCCCAACTTCATACACTCCGCATTCGGAAGCATTTTAGGAGAGCTTCCTCTGATCCTGTTTCTAATAGCAGGTATGCTCATTGTCATTCTTCTTCTAAGCAATGGATGTCCCAGTCACCAAGGAGATGGAAAAATGCTCTTGGAGTACTGATACCATGATCGCATGGTAATCCATCTGAGCACACCTCTTCTTCGAGAAATGAGACCAGTCTGGACCAACTGTATTCTGCCTGTGCTCTGATGCCTGTTTTGCGGACAAGAATGCGTGTTGACCCTCTGTCTAACACTTCCATCAGTTGCGCCACCGGACGTGGATGCTTTACTGGACCCGATAATGGCCCATGTTCTGCAGTGTCCTCAGTGTATTGCAATGTTGATGTCTGCATTCTTAGAGCCACCACAGGATGCTTCAGCTACTATCAGAACGGATACCGGCCCCTCAACAAGTACTGAGGCCTTGGTTGTCACACAGGCATCCCCATCTGTGCTCGAGTGACCTGATCTGCGAGGTGTTGCAGGGACCGTCGTCTGCGATTGTAGGCAACAGTGATGTTGCATCTCCCAGCCAGGACACATTTGGCTCATCGTGTGCTGGGAAAATTCTGATTTTTCAAAAACAACCAAATTTGGAATTTTAAACAATATGACACTTTTTTAAACTGCATGGCTTTCAGTCACTCATTGTTCGAACTATATATACGAACATATTAGTACAGACTTCTATCACATGCAATATTTTTTTCTTTTGTAGCATTTTTTTTAAATATTACGTTTTTAAGTACTATTTTTAATGCACTTATTAATAGTTTGCGTACATCATTTAGCCGTATGTTAGAATATTTAGTATGTCGTCCAGTAGGATGAGGAGTGGGTGTTATGTTTCCTATAGGTACCCCAATATAGGCTTAGGTAGCAACTTTACCTTTCACCTATATTATCCCCTACCATTACACTACATAACGGTTCCTGGGACTGACTTTTTACCTAGTTATGGTACTGCTTACAGGACGTAGGGTTTTCCCTGAAAACTAGCCTCATCCATTATGCATGAGGATTCTTGGAAACTCAGCAGGACTACCATCCCCTGCATAATAATTATGTACAAGGGTAATTTCTTACGTCATCCCAAGTCCGACATGACACAGCAAGGTAGAACCCCTGAGGGTACCACTTTGGGTGTATAAACACCATATCTTGCTAAGGTAGTCTGAGGATAAAAGGACTTTCATACCGATACACTGACGCGAGACGCTGTTTTTCCTGCACGCAGACACTCCAGCTCGTAGTGGCCTGACATCTCTTGCGGGGTGTTCATCTCAAAACCAAGACGGGGTCCCACAGTCTCTGACTTCAGGTAATGGGGTTGACTTTATCCTAGAGGGATTCTTGGCTTTTACACCTACATACATGCTAGGTACACTTAGGTACATCTAGTTAGTATTGTCGCATCGTAGGAGTACGAATTCTACTGTCATGTATTTTATATACTTGCCTGTATTCATTGTTTTAGCACGATGGTAGAAATCTACCATCCTTTTACTCAGTTACTGCTTATAATCATTTAAATATGTTTACTGTCTAATGGTTGTTTCAGCACACCTATTTAACACTAGAATGACGCTGGCTCCATAAATTCTTATTGAAAACGTTCCCACTGTTTATTCTTTGTATCTCTGAGAGAGAGTGAGAACGAGTGACTGAGCGAAAAGTGTTGCACTGTTTCCATGATCCTGAGGGATCAGGGTTGTCATGTTCGATAGTTGCCAAAAACTATTCTCTCCTTGGTAAAAGGGGTTTCTAGTGGCACTTGGAGCTAGCTGGTACAACAGGCTAACATACCCGGTGGGGCTGTCTAGAATCAGTCTGGACACCAATCCTACAGTGTATGTTGTCTAAACGTGCAGATCCTATATAGGTTTATAGGAACTACACAACAATACATAAAAAAGATAATGCGTCATGATGAGCACTACAGTTGTTAAACATACTTATATGACTTCCCTGCTGAAGTTGTGCTGAGAAGATAGGCGCTCCTATCTATGGGGAAGGTATACTTTGGAGCAGGTGTTCTTATCAAAACCAAAAGCGTCTTTCACAGGCTGCATAAGAAAACAGAGCAGCCATATGTAAGAGGTACCCATGCTCAATAACTCGCCGGCTCATCTAGAATGTCACTTTGGGCAGCAGTAGGACACAACAGTTTACAACTAGATCCTGTTAGTAAAACTATTTTGTTAAAATCATGGTGCCGCTGCTCCCTAGGATGTTCCGGACGACTTAATGGTCTTTTTTGCATCCCTTTGATTTTAGCCTTCTGACTGTTCTTTTTTACATTTGTAAATAAAGGCATTATTTATTTAGGACAGTAAGCAATTTTACCTCACTTGCTTGGCTCAGATCCCACTGTGTCTCTTAGGATAGAGACTGAACCTCCTGGTGGAGGAAATGCCCAACGATGATGCAATTGACCACAAGTATCCCAGTGTAAAAAATATAACATTAAGGAAAGTGGTCAGTGAGAGTCTAACTACCATCAAAATGAAGAGATTCTAAAACAAACAGAATGGTGTGGGAGCACTCCTAGAGATTACCCCTAAGTTAAGCATTTGAAGCAGAGAGCATCTCACAAAAAACACATTTACCTCCCTCCTTTGATTCTCTTGTCAATTCTAGTCTCACCATGGATCACCAAGAAAACAAATGGTGGCTAATTGCTTTGCTGCCTTGAGGTTATTAAGGAAGGTATTAAACCTACTTCCCTTCTTAGCCAGAAGACTAATTGTTCATGCCTTGGTCATCTCCCACCTTGATTACGGCAAAGTTCTATACCTTAGATCACCTCGCTATGTGACAAAAAGGTTACAAACTATTCAGAATGTCGCTGAATGGCTTCTGATGAATCTCCCCAGGCATCTTTTGACTTAAAATGCGCTGATGGAGCTTCACTGGGTTTCTATGGAGAAGACTGTTAAATGTAAGGCCATATGTATTCTCTATGGATCACTCTCTAAGAAAGGTTCTGCCATATTAAGATCACTGGCTACTCCTTAAATTCCTGGAAGGTCACTTAGATCTTCCTTACTTCACCCGCTACAAATCCCCCAGTTTGACATATCCTGGTGTGGTGGCTTCTCTTTTTCTATCAGGCCCCCAAACTTTGGAGCACCCTTCCCCTCAAACTTCATCAGCAGTCTAATGAGCTTTCCTTCCATAGGGACTTGAAGATCTGGCTCTATGGTAGGTGGCTCAGCTGGCTAATTTAGCTGCATGTTGACTGACTGGGTGCTGGGAGGCCTTCGGGTAGCAACACGCTATATAAGATTTCCAGATAGAATAGTCCTCCTGATGACCTGTGTAGATATAAAGAGCGCCTCTTCATTGTCAAGCAGTGTGCAGCCTGTTTGCTACTACTGAGATCAAACTTGGCAAAGTTGTTTTCCTGGACCGCCACCTGAGGGCATCATCATAAATCCAGCCCTGTCTTCTACCTCTCCTGAGACTGTGGAGGTATTTGAAGAACTCGGGAGAGGAGTTGGCCTAACGGTTAGGGCGCTGGACCTGGGGTAACTGGGTTCGAGTCTCGGTAACGATCCTAAACCTCTTGTGATTCTGGGCAAATCGCTTAATCTCCCCGTGCCTAACAAAAAATTAATGTGTGTCCTCATGTAAAGTAACTGGTGCTATGTAAAGCGTTCTGATACCTGATTGGATTCGGGTCAAGTTCGAGCTATATAAAACTCTGCTAAAAAAAAACAAAACCTAGTACCAATAAACTGTGTGCACAACTGACAATACTGTCCAGGAGAATTACAAACACAGGTGTGAAGCCTTTAGCAACAGTCATAACTTTCATGCATACTTAACCTGCACCAATGTCTTTGCATACCATGGTTCCTTCTACAGTCACCAACGCACATCTCCCATGACCCCAACATCGAGAAAGGGCGTCAAACATCCTGAGTTTCTGCTGCAAGAGTGCGCTGAGAGAGCTCCTCCCACCCTCTTTTTCGAAATCTGCAAAATGGTATCGAGGTCCAGCAGTCAGAGACCCTTGCACTGACTCAGTTTAGTGAGCAGTGGGCTTCCTAATTTGTAAGCATTCAGGTCCCCTTCCCCTGGAAGCCTTTGTCCAAGTTGTGATTCCACAGAGGTAGGAGGAACAACTGGGAGAAAGGAAGTTTGACTGTAAGTGTGCACAGTGTCAGGGATTCCATATCTTAAGGAGTATTCAGACAAGGGGTGAAACAGAGGCCGTGTTCCTCTCAAGCTACCTTTCCCATTGGTGTCTTTGCTAGACAGACCCATGGTGGCTGGGGCACATAGCGTGAAGGCGGGCCTTGCAGCTTTCTCCTAGCACACCTGGGTTGCTATAAGTAGAAGACGCAGAGAGAACAAGCTTTAGGCAGCTTTAGTCCATGTACTCATTTTCATGTCCCACATGTTCTTTGTATTCTGACGAGGAGCTCGTGTTTGCTGGGTTAGTTATTTCTCAGATTGCCTAATTCTAGCGTACTTCTGGTTACTTCTTTTTGGACCTTTACGCCTACAGTGGATGTCTATTGCTCCTTTGAAAGCGCACAGTTGCCAGTGCACTGATTTTTGAGGACCAACACTTATTTTTCCTCAACAGACTTTGAGCAAGAGAACGAAAAACACAAAAAGGGGGAATAAAGAGAGAAAGATGGAAAACAGAGACAAAGGCAGAAAGCAAAGATGAAAAAGAAACTGCAGGAATGAGAAAACAAGAGGCAGAGAATGTCTGGTGGTGGATTACAGAGGCATGACTTAGAAGCAAGACTACGCAGACTTGATATTCAGCACCCTGTATTGTTGATAGTGCTGGTTACAGGCTTCTAAGTAAAACTTTGGGCCCTGGCACTTATTCTTTTATAAATGAAATGGTTCCTGGTAGCACTGGGGCTCATCGTTGCTCCCTGCCAGAGTAGAAGGTTAATACTTTTATTGTCTTTCCTTTCTGGAGCAACAGTTATAACTTTTCGATGTAAATATGTTCCAGCACACCACTGTGTTTATCCCCTTAAACTTCAGAACAAGTGACCTTTTGTCCTTACCTGAAAACTCTCCTGTGAAACTGACACCTTAAATTACTTGTTGTACCTATCTAAAGGAGTTAACTGCTACAACTTGCCTTCAGATCCACTCACCCTCATTTATATACCTTTATGTTTGTGGGTGTATTTCTACACCTGTAGTTTCTACTGTGGAATTGCTGAGATCACACTGACTACCTAAGAAGAATTGTGTCATTGTGTACTGCCTGTATGTATTGTTTTCATGAGTATGAGAAGTTTGGCACGCCAACCCAGTCATATCATACTAGATGTGAGCTCCTTATATGCGTTGACACAATTGATTAGGAAGGTTAAAAAAGAGCTTGAAAAAGTACAACAAGAAAGTTCCCTCCACTGAACTAAACTAAACCAATTTATTGCCATCTGTCCTCCTAGTAGTTCCGGAAAGTCGCAAAGTAGAGACAGGAGGGGATATTGAGGCACTAGTACTAGTCCTGTCAAAGTTTACTGCCAATACTTGAAAAATAAACAGATGGCCCACTGTATGGGTCAATGTCTCTGCAGGTTCTTGCTAGGCCTGCACAATTCCAGACTGATCAAGCCACGATCTCGCTTAGTTTGTCCGATCTAAATAAAGATCCATTAAAGTCATGGAAATCATTTGACGGTCACCTAGAATTTCAGCTGTAATCACTTGTCCTTTGTAGCTCTTGGTACTGTCTTTGCGATCTTGGGCCTCAGAGGTCAGAGAAAGAGAGGTTTGGTGCAGCGGCCAGAGCGGCTGACATCAGAGCACAGGGCTCACGGTTCGACTACTGGTGGCAGCTCTGCACCCTGTGACTCTGGGCAATAGCTCTCTTAATCTGCCTGATGCCCCCTAGGGCTTGAGATCCCTAAGTGTGATTAGTTCACGCTTTACAAATACTGGATACATACAGTGCAAAGAACAACAGGAAAATGGGGCGCTGTAGAGTATTGTTTAATTTCTGTTGATCGCCAGAACTGGAGCACTTTCATTCATGAGAATATGTTTGGCACTTCAGCATGTTTCTCTCCTGCAAATAGATACAATCTAAGGTGCACCGGAAGCACACACTCCAATGAAATAAAATGTTGCTTTCCAGCTGGAACATTATACTCTCAACCCCTTCTCAATACTTTCAGGGCTATCCCGGAGCACAGTTTCTTAGGTCTCGCCTAGTGACACAGCGCAACTGCTCGCTAGCGAGATCCATTGTCGTCGACTTGAGTTTGGAAGGGGGACAGGAGATGTACACTTTCCCAGACAGCCGATGTGCACGCTCACGGCGTGTCTATCAGCTTGCTCCTGGACGTACACTTTCCCAGACAGCCAATGTGCACGCTCACGGCGTGTATATCAGCTTGTTCCCGGACAGCACATGGGCACGCTCCGGCATGTCTTTCAACTTGTGCCCGGAGCTTGCCCCCGGACAGCTGATGAGCACGCGCAGGAGTCTGTTAACTTTCGAGCACTCCCACCACGCGCTCGCCTGGACAGCCCCATCGGCCTGAGTTGGCAGCGGGTCGGTGCTTTGTGCACGGCTGAGGAGAAGCTCTGTTTCTCACTCGGGAGGGACTCCGCTCGCGCCCTGTCCCTGCCGGCATCCTCCCGAGGCGCTCGAGGCTGATGGCGGGAGGGTTCTGTGGCTGCAGTCCCCGGGCCTGAGGCGGCTCTCCCTGTGACCCGTACTTACGAGGCGAAGGAACGAGGGGTCCAGGCAGGTGTTGGAACAACACAAGGAGGCGCGATGGAGGCCAGGCTGCTGCTGGTGGCCGCCCTCTGCTGCGAGTGCAGGCTGATCACACCCGGCTGCTGCGCCATGAGACCCAACGGTGAGACATGCTCTGCGGTTCCCTACGCACTAGGCATTCCGGCGGCCCTAGCTAGACACTAGCAGACACCATTGAACATCAGTCAGCAACATTATCACAGTGTCAAGATTCAACTGGAATCTACTAATATTTTCACTCTTGTGGCACACATCAGGTGATCTAAATAAAGTGTTCTGGCTGCAGTACGCAACACATTAAAGAACCCCGCAGAAAAATAGGAATTCAATAATACCATACTCTTCTTACAAAATGTTATACAGAAACAGTTTCACACTGTGACCAGTGGAGGGTGACAAATACCAACTCGAAAACTTAGAATGAATACAGTGCGGTTTCTTACTGTAGTGCATTTTTTTTCTCTCACATTGCGGTGAGAAGTTTCAGCTGCCTAACGTGCCCTACCGTGAGCCCCTGTAAAGTATAACTTTCACACCCTTGTATACCCTCTCTCCCAGTGTAGCGCTTTACTCTTGAGGCTCGCGCTTTCCTTTTTTTTTATAAATTATTTTTGGCTGTCGACATGGGCTGGGTACCCTGAATCTGCACCAGCCTCAATATTTACAAGATAAATGCAGGCAATGTAAGTAATGCCATACCTGACTTCAGAGAGCACGCTCTCACATCCCTTAGTGTGTGGCACCAGCCATTAGGTTTCACTCATAATCCAGGAATACAAGTGCAAGCAAACACTTTGGTGTGGACACAGGTATCGCTACCCATTGTAATGTGCCAAATCTTCCACGCCACAGGCAGAGTAACCACCAGTGGGATTGTTTACTTCCTGACCCATTGCTCCTTTCTCTGCTAATTGAAAACCATCTAAGTTTTCCTTCTACTGTTGCAACAGTTATAACAAGTATGCGGTTTGTTTTTGGAGAAACCCGGCAATTCAAAACTGGCCTTATGTGAAACCACTGCATCTGCTTTAATTATGCAGAATTAATATTCCTTCGTTCAATTCTTTTCGACAAATGAAAATGAAAATACATTTTCAATATTTCAAATTTATTCTTTATTATGTGGTTAATTCAAGAACAATGCACAATTCATTTTTTTACATACAAACATAATTTCAGCCTTAAAAAAATGATAAAATAAAATCTGTGTTTGGCAAACCACTCCTGTCACTGGTGTGGGCCACTTCCACAACTATAGCTGCAAAGCAGGTGCCAAATCTACTGCCAGACCCTAAATCACTGCCACGCAGTCCATAGTGAGGATATGTTGCAGTAATGTTCGATAAGGTGCAGCATAGGTAAATACTTCTAAGGTCCCAAAGGCGAGACCGATTGCATTGCAAATGCTTGTTTTTTCAGATACTGCTTAAATACGTATTCATATATGCAGGACCTCTCTCTACCAGTAAAAGAAGAAAGGTGTGCAGCTTTCCTGGGATAGAATCCTCGTGAACCCTTGCCATTCTGCCAGACCCCATATTCTGTGAGGTGTCTGGCTGACCTCTCTCCCATACCTACTGTGTATTCTGATAATAAAGCTTTTAATGTCCTAGACTTGAGGATTGTATGTTAAACCTCTTAGAGCTCCACTTATGTGGTCAAAAAGTGCATTTGATGCCACTCTGTGAAATTGCAAGTATCCCTTGTTTGTCTCATTTCTAAATTATGGGGAGGGCCAACTGGAGTTCACAGAGTTGCACCTGTAGCTGACAAATGGCTAATGCTATAAGTGACTGTTGGAGGCTGGATTGGTATATGGTGCAGACTTATTCAAGTGATGCACCTTGCACTAATCTAGACAACCCTTATTGTGATTTTAGTGGTCTATGATAACCATAGAAAACTCTCAAAGTGGTAGCTGTGGAGAGCTGCCTTCAGATTTAACTTGAAGGAGTGTAATGCAGCTTGTTTTACCAACTTTAATCAATAGTGTAAATTAAACGAAAAAGAACCATACAGTGTTTATATAAAAGTAAGTCTATTTATTACACAACACAATCACTAACACATTGGTATATCTCCTACCTGGAGATATGAATAACACACACAAGAATACTTGGAAAACAATCAGGTAAGTAGCACATAAAACAGTGGTCTCCAGGGGAGACCAAACTATATACTAATAAAGTGGAATGAGAACTGCAAAGAAGAACTGGACTTGGCCCAGAAGACTCAGAGGAGCCAGTGACACAAGGAACCACACAAGGTAAGCACCCAGGACCCCCACGGAGACTGTGTGCAGAGTGAAAACACAGTCGCATGCCCAATGAAAATCAATGGAGAGTCGCGGTTGCAGTTTTAAAGAAAAAGGACCCTTCCCAGTGGACCCAGAAAAAAACCCTTTGAGGACAGAAGGTTGAAGAGCCACCTCACCCATGGATGCCCGAGGAACCAGGTTACCTGCACCAGGGAAGCCCGGTGCTTAGGGGTGAAGAGACGTCGGAACCTGCGGTTGACAGCAATGGGAGACTCGGGAAGAAATGCCTTTGGAGTATTTCTTAAAGAAGTCTGTGGAATCCAAGGGTGGCTTCTAGAAGTGAAGAACCTACAAGCTGAGAGGACAGAGTCTATGCCACTCGGAGGTAACCAGGAGGCACGGAAGCACAATGACCACCGACATCAGGAGGTTCAGAAGTAGAGATGGTGACCGTGTTGCTGCAGCTGTGAGGACCAGGAAACAGTGAAGAAGCCGTGTATGAGCTGTCCCACGTCGGATGTAGGTGTCGAGGTGGTCAATTTCCGGCAGGTGCCCCAACAAGCCTTGGTAGCCGCAACTGGCATGGAGAACGAAAAGGAGCAAACATTGGGACCAGCAAGGTCCAAGGGACTCACCAAGTGCAGAAGAGTCAGAGTAAGCCCCAATCAAGCAGGGGAGCCCACTGAAGCAAGAGAAGAACCTCAGGAGCACCCACAGGCTGAAGGCACAGGAGTCAAGAGGACCTCAGGCAGCTCACCCAAGATGGAGGCCCATGGTGTTAGGGATGCAGTGAGGACACTGATCTGATGAGGTGCTGGAGGCTGGATCTTTTTGTAGCCCGCAGGATCTCTGGAGCGCAGAGTCAACAAACCTTGGCAATGACCATTCGACATGGTGCACAGGGGTTTGGTCCCAGCCACCCGAGGAGGGATACTGTCCTCAAAAATGCTAAGAAGACAGGTCAGGCCTCTAGGGAGCTGTAGAACCTCCACCTGTGTTTCTGAGCCTCAGGACGTCCATAGGACGACAGGAGCAGCAGACCGGTCGGCCTAGTTGTGGTGCCTGTAGATGCAGGGAAATGACTCCTTCACTCCAAAGAAGATTTCCTTGGATATTCTTGATGCCCACAGGTCTTCTGGGCAATCTGGATGAGGCACAGACACAGACAACGCAGAAGACTTGAAGAACAGCGAGACCAGAAGAAGCAGGAGTCTTCCTTGATGCAGTCTCGGTTCCAGTCGAAGCCCAACAATGTCTAAGTGTCCAGACGGTTGAAGAGTGACATGGTTTCAGGTTTGAGTCTTGTCCCATGACAAATCTGAGGACCCACCCACATGGGAGACCTTAAATACCCACAAAAGGTGTTGGAACGACTCAGGGATCCTTCCCAGAGGAGGGACTGGACAGAGGGGAGGATACTCCCCTGTATTTTGTCAAGTTTTGTGCCAGAGCACGAACCAAGGGATCCTGAACTGGCTCAAACTGGAGTATGCAAGGAGAGCACAATAGTTGCCTTTCGATGCAGTCTGGTGGCGCGGTAAAGCGCCCTCACCCCAGCCCAATACACTAAGTCCTGTCTGGGAGGTGGTCACACTACTGCCCCCCAGTGGAGACCCCTGGTGTACCTATGCCCTGGGTACCACAGTACCATATACTAGTGACTTATAAGGGTACACCAGTAGCCAATTGTGGAGGTACAAAAGAACTTACCAGAGTCAATATAGGGAAAAGAGCACAGTTGCTGGGGTCCTGATTAGCAGGACTCCAGTTGTCTAAGTCAAAAACACACTGACACCAGGCAAAAGTGGGGGTAAACATGAACGCAGATCATACTTTCCTACAGTGACATATTCCCATAGTTTAGGAAACCATTATTTCCATTTTTGGGCATATTTATGTTGCGCTTACAACTCAAATTCAGGAACATGCGGTAGGATGAAAAGCATAGGCTGGCTGAAGGTAGTGGTGTCTCCCTTTATGGGTTCCAAGACTATGCCCTCCTTCTTTTCCCACCAGGTTCAGGTCCAGCAACAGGGTGAGGCAGCTAGTGGCACTGGCTGATGGCTGGCACTGGCGTAGGCGCATGAAGGCGCCTGCAACATCAGCTATAAGAGAGATTATCCAGGGCTGTTGAAATTTCAGCCTTAGCCTCAGCACCCTGACACGCCTCATCGCCTCCCCAGCTGTGATGTGCAAAAGCATCACTGATAATGGTAGGGATAGGCGCTGCAGGCTCAAGCTCAGAAGTGCCTGAGGCTCAATGTCAATCAGACTGTCATCCATACATGCCAACACTCCCGATTCAGACTGGAGACTACCGATTTTAAGGCTAGTTTCCTGCCTCCTGATTTCAGCATGGAGAAACCCGATTCTTCGGGGTCTGTTGATGACAGGGACTGGCCTTGTTTAACTCAGAGCATGCACTGCCAGTCACCCGCTCCTGCAAGCCAGTGCACACATTTTTGTCACGCTCTCCTTGCCTTCCATAGTGCGTCCTCTGTGCTCCTGATAGGTAAGGAAACAACTTATATTTGCATTTCTGATATCCGATCCTGCAGCAGCACACTTGCATGTCCCATACATTCCTTTTAAGAGGAGAAAATATTCCAAGCGAATCCCTAGCTTTGTTAATGGGAATGGTCGATGTAATCAGATATCCTTGGTGAATGGGAAATCCCTAACTCATTAGGCCATAGTGAATGCGTAAGGACAAGGACATATCTAAGTTGCATTCAAAATGAACTGTAAATTCCAATGAGTACGGTCAGCAGTATTTTAAATTGTATTTGAAAGGTCTTTATTTTCCAATGTGAGCCTGTAATTGGATGTGATTCTTAAAGACAGAATCACAGCTTTGTTGACACAGACTTATTCAATAGGATTCTTCCAGTCAGAATTGCACATTTTGTAAAGCTAGCCAACACGTGTTTCGCCCCCTACTTGTCCCATACATGCCAACATACCTGATACAGGCCTTAATATAAGTCAATGGGAGAAATTCATTTTCCTGATTATTTTTTTTAATCTCCCACTTCCTCTTCTAAAATGTTGGCATGTGTGGTAACCCCACTCTTTCACAAGTCGTACAGAGTTTGGAATGGGGCTGGTGAAAGAACAGAGACGGAAAGATAGTATCTGCAACTGTCCCAGTTAGAGGTTTCAGTTTCATATTCCAGTGAGAATAAGTGAATCAAACTGAGATTGATTATGTCCGAATGAGTGAGACTGAGTGAGTCAGAGTGAGACTGAGTGCGAATGAGTGAGACTAAGTTAAAGTGAGTAAAAGTGAGTGCATGTGGAAATGAGAGCAAGCGAATGTAAGTGAATGCGATTAAGTGCAAGCAAGTGGAACCTCCCTGAACGCTTTGAGAAGAAGTCAGAATCGCTTAGTGTAATTTGAGCCAAGAATTATGCCTTACCACGTATAAAGGTCACCACCACCACTTGCTTAAGGTGTCACACATGACATGGTTGCACCCATACTGCAAGGACCTCATTCTAACTGACCTGCAGATCTGGTTTATAAATGTGCACTGATACTGCCAGGTGCATTTTTTAAGGGTTGTGCAATCAACCCACCAATCCAAGTTTCAGACTCAGGGAACACACTGTTCCCCGCATTCTGATAAGCACAACTTGGAATGTATGCTACATGCTGCATTGATTTCCACTAGACTCAAGATTTGCACCAGGTTCATCAGGTGCACATCCAAAGCGCAAAGATAAGCTCGGTGTGCTTGTAGGAGAGTAGGATCTGCACTTATGTTGCCCCCACTTTTTTTCGGATGTATACACTGGTTTCTGGCTATAGTCTTGCTGGGTCCCTGCTAATCAGGGCCCCAGCCTCTCTGTTCTCTCTAAACAACTTGGAGTGCATATTAGATGCACTAGTGATTGGATACTGTGGTACCTTATGAGCCCCTAATATATGGTACCTTAGGTATCAAGGGCATAGCTACTTCACAGGCCTACCAGGGGCTGAAGCATGTATTATGTCACCACTGGGAAGCAGACTAAATCTGACACCACAGGCCTGCTACTGCAGCCTGGGTGAGGTAGTGTTAGCACTCCTCACCGAGGTATAGGTTCCCTATATCTCACCTTACACACACATATAAACCTATCAGTCACCCCTAAGGCATGCCCTAACAATCCTTAGGGCAGGGTGCTTGCTTTAAATGTGAGGGGGTGCCTCTGCCTGAGCAGGGCCCCTCTGCAGCTCTCAGAGTCCATTCTCTGTAGCTGTTTGTGGATGCGGTTAAACCATATATTCTTAAGTGCATTATAACCTAGCGGTAAATGCTAACTTTGGGATGGCTGCATCAAAACATGTCGTGTTTGGTGTCAAACGCTTTGGAATCATACCCCCACACCAGTGACTGGTGTGGGAGTATGATCCCACCCTTCTAGAGGGATAGACATGTACCCACTGTGGAAACATGGTAGAATCCTGAAGAGCCCTGGCATCACAAAATGGATGCCACCAGCACAGACACTGGGCTGCTCTCCTGCTGCTGACCGAAACTCGCAGTGGAGGAGGCCCAACAATAGGCCTCCTGTCACAGGGAGGTGTAACCACCTTCCAGACAGGATTTACTGTATTGTGGCAGGGTGCTTTGAAGTCCTGCACTGGGGGAACAGTAGGCTCCTCTGTGTATATGCCTGCTCAAACCGGTTCAGGGGCTACCAGCCCCTGCACTGGCGCGAAACTGGACAAAGGGAGGTGAGTGTAGCCACCCACTCCCCTGACCCTCCCATAGGAGTGGTCATAGAGCTAGTCCCTCCCTTTCTTGTAGTATAAGTTAGGGAACCCTTGCCATTGCAAACTAGATATCCCTGGATGACGCTCTGAAGAAGAATCCTGGACCTTCGATGTTCCACTACCTTTGGAAGACTGAAGAATCGCCCTTGGAGTCAAGGAGTGTCTCCCCTGCTTGGCAGGCACCAAAACTTTGCATCAACGGTCGCAAACCTTCCCGCTCCCGCCGGAGTCCAAAGTCCCTGTAGCCCTGGAAGTATATTTCCTGACTTCTCGATGGCCATTGTGAGTCCCCAGCAAAGCTGAGGTGAGTGGACCCCACGAGTGACGACGAACAGCAATACCTGGGTACCGTGCACTATTGTCAAGTGCAATCCCTTCACGATGTTCTATGAACTTGTGCTTTAGACCACGTGTGACTCAAGCCTCCGGCAGGATCTCCTCCGAAAATCAGAGGCCTAACTTGTCCCGTGTGACCGTGGGCTCCTGGTGAGTGAATCCTCCTGAGGCGTCTTCACGATCCCTTGCCGGTTGGCTTGTGGGTCACCTGAAGACTTTTCCACAGAACCAAAGAGCTCCCCTGGTTGCTCCAGGCCTGCCCTGATTTAGCCTCGCTGGGTGAGTCCCCCAGACCTTGCTGGTCTGCACCGCTGACTTTCTTCACTTTGCACAAGACTTGCTGTTGCCAAGGCTTGTTGGCTCCAATCCAGTTGCCGACACCTTAGTAAGCTGCAGACTTTGTGGGACACTCCGAATCCAGCTCCTGGCTGTCGTCGACGCCTCCTGGACCTTGTGGCTGAAGAGTCAAGACACCCATGATCACCTGAAATCACCCGACTACTGTGGGCATCCATCTTCCTGGCCCCGGGTCACTGGCAAGTGACTTTGAACACTGTCTCCTCTGCTTTCAGGTCTTCTTTCTTCAGAATCCAGCCTTGGATTCCACCGGACACTTCTCCTGTCTTCACAAGCAGCAAGTCTTCTTTGGCTCCCATTGAAAACGACGCCGCGACCCGACACCAAAAGACACCTATGCACCCGGCTTCCCTGGGTGAGGTAACTCAAGTACTCCGGTGCTCCTGTGTGTGTTGGCTCTAGAACTACTTACCTTGTACGTGACTTGCTTGTAGACTCCCCAGAAGAATCCTAAAACTTTAAAATTCAAACCGCGACTTGCTCCATTGAAGTCTATTGGGATCCGCAGCTGTGTTCTCACACTGCATGCGTCTCCTGTGGGTCCTTAACTTACCTGCCTTGGGTGGATTAGTGAGGCCCCAGCACTTCTGAAGACATTAGGCCTTCTCCCTTCTCAAGTCGTTCTTCTTATACCTCTTTTTTAGTATATGGTCTGGTACGCCCCTAGGGCCCCAGCCATATAAGTGCTTAATTTGTTGTTAAACGTTGATTTGTGCATATGTCCTTGACTTCTAATCTCCTAAAGAGATTAGTAGAGTGTGTCTGGTAATAAATACATATCTATTTTATATATATACCTGTGTGGTGTCCTTTCATTTAGTGATTCAAGAGATTATAAGGTAAAACAAGCTGCTTTACATTCCTCTGAGACTTAGCCTGAAGGCTGCTCTCCACAGCTACCACTAGGATAGCTTTCTTTAAAAGGTTGTCTTAAACCTATCTACCATAAGAGTCGAATTGTACTGGTGCAAGGTGGCCACTTTAACTAGTGACCAGCATATACCAGGCCAACTTCTCACAGTGCTACTTTGGCAAGAGCTATAATCACAGTTTGACTATAAACTGAAGTTTGCCCCCCCACAAAAAGGATTTGCAGAGCTGCTTCCACTTCTGTACCTATTTTGTGAGGGAGGCTTGCATTGCTGCTGGCTTCCTCATTACATCGGCACCCGCCACTGATCGGTAAACAAAGAGGCATGTACTACCCACGCCCCGCCAAACCCTTCGAATGCTGGTTCGAGTGACCGCAGTCATCCTTTCCTCATGGATCCCTGCCTATTACTGCGGATCCCTACTCAATATCGTTTAGATTAACTCGCCAGTTTAACCCGGCTGGAAATCCGTTCACTGCCCCACTGCAGTTGGCAATTACTCAGGCATGTAACCTAATGCCCTGATGATGATCTTCAATTCTATGTATGGATCGGTATGTGTTAGAAATGGGGGTCTCTAGTTGGCAATGGCTGGCCACTGTCCAAGTAGGGACCCTTCTTCCTAAGTCAGAGTAAGCAGCCTACACCCTTTGACAACCCCTGCTCAACCCTGTGGTAACGTAGCACGAGCAGCTAGGCTTATCTCAGAGGCAGTGTGTGAAGCATTTATGACCATACACAGTAATATAATGAGGAACACTACAAATGGACACCACTCGAGTAGTTATGAAAAATAGGTATTTTATATAGACTTAATCACAAGACCAATAACAGTAAAAAATCAACCATACTATAAAAATATAATTACTTTAGAAATGCTGCAAGGAAAAATAGTTCAGGATGCACAAAATGATGTCTAGTTCAAGGCAGGGGTCTCTGCAACCCTTTTACTCACAAAGTATCTGGTTCCTGGAGCAAAGCAACAAAAATGTCGCTAAGGAGTTGTAGCGAGAAATTTCCTCACGCTAACCAGCGATGCGTTGAATCCTTACCGCAAGGGAGGATGATGCGCTGGGTTGCGGGCAGGACAAAGCGACAAACTTCCTCACGGTAAGCCGGTGATGCGATAAAATCCTTGCCGCGAAGGGAGGATGATGCACCGAGCCTGTTGCGTGTGCGATTCTGCTGCGTTGAAGAAAATGGCGCTCCGCGAGGGAGTGACGATCTGGATACGATGCGGGGGCAATGGCAAACGCACTTTGTTGATCAGGCTGCATCCTTCCTTTCAGAAAGAGGGGGTCTGCCTCAGACGCACAGTGGGAGGTGGAGCCAGCATTCACCTTGCCAGGCACAGCCCTATTCAAGTGCAGGAGCTACCCCTCCCCTCACACCAAGGCAGGTCGCTCTATTCAACCCAGGTCTGACTCAGCCTGCCCTGTCCCTCCAAAACCAGACAGCCAATACACATAATAGCAGAGCAAACTGGAAGGCTTAGGCAAGAAAGTACCTATACTCTAAACGTGGTAGTTTCAAACACAGAATATAAAAATAACCTTCACTAAAAGATGTATTTTTTTTAATATTCTGAGCTCAGGCATACTAAATTCGTTTTTCTACCATGTTCTGTGGGTCAGTTAGGACTAGGCCTGGGCGAAGCACTACGCTACGCTCGCGTAGTTTGCGAAGTTCGCGCTACTTCGCACTACGCGAACTGCACGTAGCACAGTGCGAACACGCGTGGCGTAGTGTTGCGTAGTGCTGCGGTCATTTTTTGCTTGCTCGCGGTCCTCAACGTCAAGTTGGCGACCGCGAGCAAGCAAAATGGCATCCCGGCGAGACTTTTTCCTTGTTCGCGATCGCGAGCATGGAAAATAAACCTTCCGGCGAGATTCCCAACGCGAGGAGGTCAGGTTTCTCATTGCGAGGGGTCGCGTATGCTCGCGACCGCTCGCGATGAGAAACTACCAGTTCGCTTTGAGAAAGCTGCCGCTTGAGTAAAAATCTACTCGAGCAGCAGAAAACTACAGCTCGCACTGTGCAAGATGCCATTTTCAATGATTGCACAGTGCCGGTTGCTTGTCCGCACTGTGCAATCATTGAAAACAACATCTTGCACAGTGCGAACATGTTACTACGCAGTTCGCGAAGTGCTACGCGTAGCTCGCGTAGTGCAAACTTCACTTTGCGTAGCTTCGCGAAGTGCTACTTCGCGAACTACGCCCACCCTTAGTTAGGACTATAGAATGTAATAGCCCAGACCTCCCATTCTGGACTATGGAGAACAGGTAGCCTTACAGTAGTGAAAAACGAAATTGGGTGTAATTCACTACTAGGACATGCTACATACAACAGGGCATGTCCTACCTTACACATACAATGCGCCCTATCATAAGGGGGGCTTACAGGATGCCAAGGGAAGGTTTAGGGGCTGGGAAGTGGGTGCACTTCACAGCCAAGATGGCAGTTCTGGACTGCACGCAGACACTGCAGTGGCAGGTCTGAGACGCACTTTACAAGCTGCTTCTGTGGGTGGCACAAACCAGTGCTGCAGGCCCACCAGCAGCATTCGGTTTACCAGCCCTGGGCACACACAGGCCACGCTACTAGGGACTAACAGGTAAACCAAATAAGCCAATCATGGATGTACCAATTCATGTGTCATCTTTACAAAGGGAGCATTTGCGATGTGGCACTGAATGGCAGTGGCACAGCGCCCAGAGCATCTATAACCAGCAAAAACAGAGGAGACACAGCGAAAAAAGGAAGGGAGACTCACGCCAATGGTGCCAGGTCCAACAGTATGTCATCAACTCCTCAACACAATCATACTTATTATTTCAAACGTGTAATAATGGTGACTTCTTTCATTTGTGCTATTCGAATTGTTGAAATTATTTCGAGCACTAAGTTTTGCCTGAGCCTTTTTCGTTCTGTCCGGTTCTTGCTTGACTTAAGACTTTGTTCCCACTTCATTGTTTGTCCTAAATTTTGTTACATTGAAGAGATTCCTGTCCGGCTGGACAGCATAATAGAGATCTAATTGTATTTCTATATTCATTCCTTCTCTCTCATTGTCCTTGTGAGGGACCACTGTGTTCATAGCATACTCATACCCTATCTTAAAAATAACATACTCACACAGCTATCTTAAAAATTAATTTAGGGTTAAGCTAAATTTGAATCCAGTTGTTTTTCGGGCTGACAAGCAGAGCAAATAGCTCACACACCACGTTTTGGCCAAGAGCGGAACCCGTATCTTAGCGGGACCGACTCTACGCCCAAAGCACAGGGGCGGCTGGTGACATTTGAAATTAGTGGGGCGTAAAGGTTTGGGATGAGTGGCTGTTGGTGTGCTCGCACAGCGAGCAAGCCCAACCATCATAAGGTAGAACCCCCCCCCCAATTTTTGGGGGTAAAAATAGTGTGCAAATGGTGCATTGTCGAGGATATTTGAGATACCAAGAAGGCTAATAAAGCTATTGTGAAAGTGCGGTTATGGCAACAATAAAGAGATTTCGTACAATGACGCAGGTAGCTACTTATTCAGTATCCATTTAAGTTACTATCTGTGAAAATTAAAGCAGCCCAGCTCTTCACAAATGTGTGCCCTGCGGCCCGTAGCAAATATCTGTTGCAAAGTAAACAGATGTCTGCAGTAGGCGCGAAGCCCATTCAGCTACCTTGCAGCACACGATGGGCTCTGTAAAATCTCACCAAATGACAAGGAGTTTCAGCAGGGCATTCACAACCACCGGACACAGTAAAGCAGAACACAAGAATTGGCATTTTAATTTAAAAGCGCCACCACAGGGAGTACACAAATTCCAGGGTCAAGCAGAGTGCTTGTGAAGTACGCAAATTAAACTGCATGTAACTTTCCCAAATGACATTACGTAAGAATGAATACTTTTGCGTTCCTGTGACAAGAAAATACATTTACACAAAAGCCTCATGATGGGTTCATTCTGTTTGTAGATTTCGCCCGCATGTGACATTTCCAAACAACATTTCACAAGAATGAATATTTTTGCGTTCCGGCTGACAAGGAAAATGCATTTACACATAAACCTAATGGTGGGTTCATTATGGCTCTCGATTTCGCCTGCATGGGTCGATAATGTAGCCCAAGCCAAATGGTAGTTACTGTCCATAGTAAACTGTGTGTAACATTTCACAAATAACATTTCGCAAGAGTGAATGTTTATGCGCTCTGGTGACACAAAAATACATTTACACATAAACTACATGATGAGTTCATTATGGCTGCAGATAGAACCCACATGCGTCGTACAACACTGAAGTAACATGAGGAATTGTTAAATTAGGCTGGCATTCATAACGGATCCTTCACATATACAATTATTGGCAGGCAAACAAAACACAAGCATTTGGTTAAACACCGATTGGTAAGCTCCCACGTACATTATGTAGTGCTGACATCGGCACTGTGCATACCGTCTGTATGCTTCATGGGAAAACCTTAGAGCTCTTAAGAAATTAAATGGATAGTTGGCCGTTGGTCAGATTAACCAAGGAATTAATCATTGACCCCCCCATGATTATCTTAGCCACGGATTCCCTCACTACCACCATTTAACAGTGCCCTTCACGTCTCCATAAGCAATCACTCGCTGAGATGCATTTAAATAGGTTTATAGCAGTGTAGGGTGTCAGAGCACTTTAAATCACACACACATTACACATAGATAATCTCGGCAGCAGGTGCTTTTAAAACTATAACATAATTGTAAACACGGCGCCCCCAGAAGTCAGCACCTGGTGCAATGGCACTGGTCGCACCACCCTAGAGCCGTCCCTGCAGTCACAACAATAACAGCGTAACCTGGCGATTATTCTGCTGTTAACAGCATGCTTGCCCGAACAGGCGGTGTTGGGGTGATGAACTATATACTTTTCTACAGTGAAAGGCTCAGGAACGTGTAATATTTGTTGGAGCTCCTTTGTGACCTGTACCATTGACAACACCAATAGCTCGGAGCTCTGCCATTGCCGAGACCTATTGGCTTTGCCAACACTTGTTCAACAAATATTAGCTTATCGGTTTGTGAAAATACATGCTTTGCTATGAATACAAGCTTTTAATATTGATAAATAAGATAAATCTAATAGAGCCAAAGACAATCTTGCATTTTCATGAAAGTACACAATTTTTGTCCCGAAATGCCAGTTTTTCATTTCCTTTAAATATAATTTAGTTCCCGAACATCAGTCCTTAATTCTCATTGTGTATTCACACATACTATTGCCCAAATAGATTCTGTCTCACATGCCCATGTATCCCTGTTATAAGACAGGGGTGCCCATAGTAAGCCATGGATTTCCACAATGCTAGGGATAGCCACAATGATGTCCAACATGTGCACCACAATGCCAAGGGTCGACACCCTACGCGCCAAAGATGACCAGACTATACCAATGCTATGCTCAGGGACATGAGTTCACTAGGAGGGACAGTGCCAGGCTAAGGTATACCAAATAACCCAGAACAATACGTATACCTGGAGAGAAACCTCCACACGCAAATGCATGCATACACATATCAAATCTCTAAAACAACTAAAGACATTTTCAAATTCATATGCTCTGATACTCCATTGCTCCCAGACTCAGGCTATCACCATGCGGTAGGAGCTGAATTGGAACTACCCAGGTAGATCATGACAAAAGGACACTTCGTTCTGAAACACGCACTGCAACTTCTGCAAGGCCAGTAAGGCTTCAGTAAAGAGCAAACTGTCTGCTTAAAACACTTGCAGGTTTTTGCTGTATCTGAGTTTTATGGGAAAGATAATCTTCATAGCCAACAGCTATACAATCTAGATTTCCTGATTCCTATTTATCAACAATTGAAAGCCACTTTCAACATCTTTAATGCCAAGAATTATGTTACTTTAGAGAAAGTAAATGGAAATGGCCACCACATGGGAAGCTCGCAGTTGCGGCTCGCGGGGGGGGGGTGGGGGGGGTGTATGTGTCACGCGGGGGGTATCGCGGGGGGGTATCGCGTGGGGGGTGTTAAAATAAATGTAAAAAAATACTTATCCTACCTGAGGTCCTGAGCACGTCCGTGCCGCCTCGGGTCCGTCCGTTGGAATGGCGCCTACAGCCCCTCTCAGGCTCTCAGCCAATCCTGGCGCTGCTATTGGCATAGGGCACGGTTACTGCTCACCCGCCTGCCCATTAGGAGACCGAGGTTTGAGCCTTTGCTCAACCCTCGGTCTCCTAATGGGCATGCGCCAGCCAGAGCAGACACAAGTGCGCATGGCTGGGCATGGAGCGAACATTCGCTCACCTTCCCCAATCATGCGCACTTGTGCTGCTGCCTGTTGCCCCTGCCTGGTCTGTCTGACAATCATGTCAGTCAACATGACGCTGGACCGCCCACCCCCTGGTGGGCGGTCCGACGTCATTCTGACTGACATGATTGTCAGTTCTCCTCTTTGAACTTAAGTAAACTGATGCAGTTTACTTAAGTTCAAAGACGCCGACGCTGCGGGCGACGCTGCGGGCGGGGGGGCTACGCCCCAATGCCCTAATGGACGCACCGCGCCTGCCAAAGCATCAATCTGTGTCATTCAGATGCTACTTACTAGTAAGATGGAGCGTGCGCGCATAACCACTAAGTAAGGTTTGTACACGCGTACCGCGAGGTGCTTTTATTTTAACTGTATAATCTGTGTAAACTGAATCTGAATTGTGCATTTTTGGGGGCATTTTTAACAGCTATTTTATAAATGAATTTAGGGTTCAACTACAATTTAATCCAGTTGTTTTTCAAACTGACAAACAGAGCAAATAGCTCACGCACCACGTTTTGGCCAAGAGCGGCACCCGTATCATAGCGGGACCGCCTCTACGCCCATAGCGTCAATCTGCATAATTCAGACACTACTTAATAGTAAGATGGAGCCTGCGCGCAGTGGACGTGTGCAGCGGGCGTGCCGCTGGGGCGCCACCGGCGTGCCAAAGGCAAGCCCGTCAGCCCCCGTCCGCGCTCCAAAAGCACTTAGCGCCAACCATGCTGCCATTGTTGGCTCTACTCAACAGGAAAGACTGTGTTATATGCGAGAGGAATTATCGCTCATTGGTAAGCAACCTATTACAAGGCTGGAAACTACGACTACTGAGAGTTGCAATGATAATATGTCTAAATAACAGACTAACCTGTGGTCTGTTGAATGTTAGATCCCTCCCTAAACACGCGAAAAAAGTCAATATTCTGCTGGATACGGGGAAATTTGACGTATTAGTCATCACAGAAGCTTGGCCTCTAGAGAACTTTCATTCTGACCTTGATAGGGCCTGTCCAGATGGGTTTAAAGGCTTCCACAAGCCCCAAGTGGGGAAAAAAGGAGGAGGTTTAGGTATCCTCTACAAAGATAGATGGGACTTAAACATTTTTCCCATAGACGAAGTAGAGGCGATAGAAACGCTAAGATTTCAGCTAAAGGATCAACAGACAAACCTGCCCACAGGGATTCTCTGCTATAGACCTCCCACTTCTGTAAGTTTATCCCTGCCCTCTTTCCTAGACAATATCTCCAATTTGTGGATCACACACATTAACTTCTTTCTGTTAGGAGATTTTAATCTCTGGGAAGAAGAAAGTCTATCAGCAGTATATAAGGAGTTGCACAGTTCCTGTGAGACAATTGGCCTCCAGCAGCAGGTCCACGGCCCCACTCACATAGCTGGCCACACCTTGGACCTCATTCTTTCCCCAGAATACTTGACCTCAGTGGAGAAAATTACCCCTCTCTGCTGGACTGACCACTCATTGATCACTTTCTACCTACATCTAGCTATCAGCTGTTCCTCTGCAAAGTCAACAGCTTATTCAGCAGCAGGCCAAGACAGAGCATGAAATAAGCTCTCCAAAGTCAAAGCCAAACCTTTCATCAATAATACATACTTCTCAATAGCAGACTCCGCGGAGGGGAATTATAATAGATTCAAAAGGGAAATCTTAAAAACTTTGGATGAACCTATACCCCTGACCTCCATAAAGAATTGGAAAAAACTATCAGCTCCTTGGTACGATCTTACGCGGAGAAATATCAAATTAAAATGTAGGCAATCGGAGAGGAATAGGAGGCGCCACTACCTTGAGGTAGACAAGTTTAGCTTAAAAAACGTGTTAAGTGAATATAAAAACAAGATAAGGAGAGTGAGAGCTAACTACTTTCATGAGCAGATCACCGCAGCACCGAATAAAGCGAGGAAAACATTTAAAATTCTTAATGAATTTACTGATCCTTCTCACCTTAAGCGCGAGATCAAACAATCACAGGTATTATGTGACAACCTATCAGAGTAATTAGATAGTAAAATTAAAACGATTCTGGAAGGGATTGACAAACCCGCCACAGTCAAACATTCTGCAACACTCTTCCCCAGCCCTGCTCAATCCGGATTGCCTTCCATCTCTGATCTTCCCTCTTCAGACTTGCCCCCAATGACACTTACTAAATTGGATTCCATCTCTGGTGAGGTCTTTAAAACCTCGTATAGGGCCATAAAATCAGGGTCACCGATGGACCCTATGCCACCAAAGCACTGGCTAATATGGGAAGAAGACCTTGCAGGCCCTCTCGAACAACTTTGCAATCACTCTCTTGAAACTAAGAAGGTACCAGACTGCTGGAAAAAAGCCATAATTGAGCCACTGCTAAAAAGAGCGTTAGCTGATCCCTCTGACCGAGTCAATTTCAGACCAATCTCTCTTCTCCCCTTCCCAGTAAAAATCTTAGAATGTTATATAAGTGCACTATTGTCGGAATATCTAGAAGATGCCGCATGGCTTGAGGAAGAGCAATTTGGGTTTCGCCCTGGCCATGGAACTGAGACTGCCCTGATTTGCGCCACCGATGAACTGCGGAGGACTATTGACAATGGACAATGGGTTGTACTTGTCCTCCTGAATTTATCGGCGGCTTTTGACACGGTGGACCACCACAACCTTCTGTCCAGACTCATGGCAGTGGATGTGGGGGGACCAATGTTGAACTGGCTTTAATCCTACCTGTCTGGACGCTGCCAGGCTGTCTCCCTCCCCCTTTTTTATCTACATTCAGAAAGACAAGAAATGGTGTTCCTCAGGGCTCGTCCCTGAGCCCCATTTTGTTCAATATTTATATCAAACCACTCATCACACTTATAAAAACTCATAACATCAAACTAATTACCTATGCAGATGACACTCAATTTTGTCACTAAATAACAATCAGGAGGATACCATTTGCAATTTCCAAGCATGCATTCTTGACATCTTCAACTGGATGAATGCAAACTCACTAAAAATGAATGGAAATAAAACTGAACTCATCTGCTGCCCTTCCAACAAGATTCTGGTATCTTTATCACCTAACTTCTGGCCGCTACCAACGGAAAATCAATTGGGCAATACTGTAGCGGTCCAAAACTTAGGCATGATAATCGATCAAAATCTGACCCTAGAAAATCAAGTGAATGGACTCACTAGGACCTGTTTTGCACTTATCCGGGCCCTTAGGAAGTTTCATCCTCTGGTTGATCTATCAGCCAGATCATTAATTTCCACAGGGGTGATTCTATGTAGGCTGGACTATAGCAACACCCTGCTCTTAGGAGCACCGATCTACTGTTAAAAAAATTAAAACGCATCCAGACAATCACCACCAAATTAACATTGAAAAAACCTCGGTATTCATCTGCTACTGAGGGTCTGAAGGAGCTCCACTGGCTGCCGATTAAACAGAGTATAATCTTCAAATCTTTCTGTATTGTCCACAAGGCACTACAAAAAAAGGACCAGTACACCTTCAAAACAAACTAAAGAAATACACCCCAGGTAGAAATCTTCAATCTACTACATGCAATTATGTTGAAGAACCAAGATTAAAAAAAGTCAGACAGGGAGGCCGCACCTTTACTGTCAACGCAGCCCGTATATGGAACAAACTACCTGCTCCTCTGCGAGCTCAGTCTGACTTACTAAAATTCAGGAAAGCACTGAAAACCTGGTTATATCCGCACTAGCGACTCGACTTTCAGTTTTCAACCTGCTGTCTCTCTACATAGTGGTCCTTAGCACCAGGATACCATTTTTGGTTACAGTGCGCTCTACAAATACCAATTACAATACAATACAAGATCCCTGACCAATCATATTGGGTTCCCTTGTCCTTAAATAATATGCTTGCTTCCTGTGTAGCATCTGTTTTGTGAGGTGGGGGGTTCTGCTAATGTCCATATTACAAGTGTTTGGAGAAGAAGAGAGCACATGCTGTATATATTTTGTTAAGGAGGCCTGCACTGATGCATTACTTCCTGCACTGTGGCTGTTTTTCGCACAACGTAGGTTTGCAGAATCCCCTTCGTAATTGCGTCTGTTTGGTTTGGGAGATATACCAATCTGTTTCTTATGCTGTACCTGTTTCCTCCTTTTTTGAAGTAGACCTCTCTGCTGCTTCCTATGCCGTCCCCATTTTTGCTGTAGGGTGGATTTTCATAACTGGGTGTGGGGAAAGCTTGCACAACAGCTGCCTGTCTATGTCAGAGACGTTTAAACTACTTTTCCATATGCTGAGGCATTTCTGTGTGAAGGAAACCTTCGCTTCTGCTGCTCCTACAGAACCTGCACTGCGTCTGTGATAGAGGTTTGCACTGCTGCTGCCTATGGTGAACCTGGTTCATGTGTGAAGGAATCATGAACACTTGTCTGTGCTTTACTTGTTATGTGTAGATATGAAGCTTTCGATAGTGGCTCATGTACAGTACCTGTTTTGTGTGTGAGTGAAGGCGATGTGCTGCTAGAATGTGTAAGACAAAGGCAGAAACATGGGAGAAAGGGTGACCATGAGTTTGAGTCCGAGAAAAGTATGCCAAGAGAAAGTAGGTGTCACAAAGAAACTTGGTTAGTATAATGTAAGTATCCATTGCAAGGTGGATAAGGGGGTAATAGCAGGTAAACAAAGCTGTAGCAGGTTGAATTTAGATACTGATTGAGAAATGTGGTGACAGAGTGGTAGAGACAGGTGTAGTATGCAAATAATAATGAAGAGTATTGAGGATACAAACAGGAAGCTGAGTTGAACACTGGGAAACGTGGCACTAAGAGAGGAGGTATTTAAATTAGGAGTGTGTTCAGCAAACTACAAATCCATCATTTCACACTATAATTCAGTGCAAAAAGCTTCATTGCATCAATGTTTGGCATAAGGGTACAGTTAAAAAACAAAGCACGGCGAACAGCAGCTCACATTTGGTTGTTAGCATGCATTCACGTTAATGTTTTACTACGAGTGATGCATATTTAAATGAAATTAAGTTGTGACGTAATTTCGAGAATTTTGTATAACAAGCATAATGTAAAATTCCCAAAATCACTTCAGCATAAGAAAATAAGTTACTTACTTGTTGCTGTAGTACTCCAGTATTGGAATCTTTCCTAGATTCACATGCTTGAATCATTCCCCGTCGTCGAGATGGGAGTCCTCAGTACCTTTAGTAATGTCCCAATAGGCATAGAACCTAAAGTCCTAAGGCCTCATTATTTAGTAACATATCTGTGTCCTTATTTAAAAAAGGACCAAACTTAGATAACAACCAATCAGATGACACCACCCTGTAGAACCATCCTGAGAGAAGCTCCAGTCCCTCAAATTTTCCAAGCACTGGTGCATAAAAATAGAAGTAACTGAGAGACGTAAAGGTGAGCCTTTCCAGGGGAGATGGGATGGTTGCATGGCAATCTATGAAAGATTCCAATACTAGAGAACTACAGTTACAGGTAAGTAACTTATTTTCTCACTCCATTATTGGAACGTTCATAGATTCACATGTTTGAATCACAGTAGAGAGCAGTAATTAGCACATTTTGTCGTAAAGTTTATATAGATACATGTATATATATATCTATATAAATAGATAAATATACATATATATATATGTTGATAAATAGACATGCACATATATATTAAACAAATTAAATATACTTATATATATACAGATATATATATATATATATATATATATATATATATATATATATATACACACACAAAAACAATGCTTTGTGTCCATATAATAATATATAAATACACATCAAACAAAATAGAAATGTGTGCCATAAATGGATGGTGGGAAGAAAGACAAGGCTCACCTTCATTAAAAAAACAGATGTCTCAGCACCGCTTGTCCTACTGCAGAATCTCTCATGACCTCAGAAGCCAAGCAGTAATGCTTAATGAATGTGTGCGTCATCTTCCAGGTTCCTGCCCTACAGATATTAGATGGGGACACACCGACAAACAGTGCCATAGACGTAGATATGGTTCTAGTGGAGTGAGAATGGACCTTTGGTGGCAGAAGTTGGCCCGCTAGTCGATGGCAGAAAACAATTGCACTAGATATCCATCTAGAGATGCTTTGCTTTTGTGAGAGGGAAACCTTTCCTAGGTGTACTGTAGGCTACAAACAATTGAATAGATTTATGGAAGGATTTCTTCTGTCCAAATATAATTTTATGCACCTTTTGACATCTATGGAGTGTAAAGCACATTCACTTGATGTTTGAGGATCTGGGAAGAATGATTTTAGTACAATGTTCTTGTTAAGATGAAAGACTTTAGGGATATACTTAGGGTTGGTGCGCAGAATGACCCTATCATGTTTAAATTGTAAGTAAGGCTCCTGGGTAGTGAAAGCCTGGAGTTCACCAACTCTCCTTGCAGATGTATTAGCCAGGAGGAGAGCGACCTTCTAGGTCAGGAATTATGTATCCGCTCTATGTATAGGCTCGAATGGATGCTATAACAATTGCGCAAGCACCGGTTTGAGCTGCCATGTAGGAGGATGAGCTCTCACAGGCGGTAAAGTCATGAATAATCCTTTAAGGAATTGCTTTACCAGTTTGCAAAGATGGAACCTCAGATGATCCCCGGAAATGAGAGATAGCTGCTAAGTGTACTTTGATGGAAACATTTGCCAAACCTGTACGTGCTAGATGCTGGATGTATGGCAAAATCTCTTCTGGAGATGACCAAAAAGGGTGCACCTCAGCTGATCTGCACCAAATGCAGAATCTTTTCCACTTTAAAGAGTATGTTTTGTTGGTACTGTCCACTAATGCCCGAGATAGAACTTCTCTGCATTCCTGTGGAATCCTTAAGTGTTGAAATTCCTGGGACTCAGGAGCCAGGAGGATGACCTCTGAGAACCGGGGTCTGGGTGCTGTACTTGCCCCTAGTTCATTGTTAATAAAGATGGAATCGGTTCGAGGGATATCGGATGTTGCAGTGAGAGAAGATGAAGTTCCATCTACCAGTGTTGGCAGGGCCATGCTGGGGCTATTAAGATGAATTTGCAGGGCTGCGCCTTTATCTTCTTTAGAAATCTTGGTAGGAGAGGAATGGGAGGAAAAGTGTAGGCAAATACGCCGGACCATGCTATTGAAAAGGCATTTCCCCATCATCCCTGATGGGGATGCCAACTTGCGAAGTACTGGCATTTGGCATTGTCAGAAGTTGCAAACAGGTCTATGTTTGGTTTGCCCCACTGGGAGAAGATTCTGTTGAGAGTGCGTTGATTCAACTCCCACTCGTGGCAGTATGTTTGTAGCCAGCTTAGCGTGTCTGCTATGGTGTTCTGTTTTCCTGGTACATACTCTGCTGTCAGCAACACCTTGTGTTGTATTGCCCAGTTCCAGATCAGTTGAGCTTCTTGGGACAAAGGAAGAGATTGTGTTTCCCCTTGCTTGTTTAAGTAGTGTATTGTCGTAGTATTGTCCCTCCACAACATCGAACCCAAATACCTCAATGAAAGAGTCTCCACGTACCCAAAAGGAACCTCCGCTCTGCCGACCTCACCCTGACAGAGACCCTTGCATCCGCAGAACTAGATCAGGCGGAAGAGCCTTCTCCTAGGTCGCAGCAAAGCCCTGGAACGAGCTCCCAGTCAACATCAGACGCTCCCCAACTCTGCACACCTTCAGGAAGAGCCTCAAAACCTGACTCTTCGGCTGATACGGAGCTGCACCCCCTCCTCCTCCCAGCGCCTTGAGATGTGAGTAGCGTGCTTTATAAACCCCTAATTGATTGATTGTCTGTTCCGACAAGCACTGAATAATTCCTGATTCTGGGTAATAAAGCTTGTAGAGCAAGGAACACAGCTCTTAGTTCGAGAAGATTTATGTAAGATTCTGATGAGATGGTGACCACTTGCCGTTGATCTGAAGCTCTTGTAGAAATGCTCCCCAGCCTTTCAGGGCAGCATCTGTTGCTATCCTCAGAGGAGAGGCTTGAGGCAGGAATAGTAAGCCTTGCAACAGATGACAAGGTTGTGCCCACCAGTGTAGTGAGGAAACCATGGGTGGAGTTACTCTAATTAAGTTGTCGGATGTTCCCTTGACCTGCACCCATTGGATGTTCAGAGCTTTCTGGAGAGGATGCATGTGCAGGCGAAAGTGAGGGATGAGAAGAATACAAGAGGACATCATGCCCAGGAGAGATTTCTAAAGGTGTACGGAAATAAACTTTCTTTTTTGTATGCTGTTCGCAAGGTTACTAACATCTGTTGTCTTTCCAATGTGGGATAAGCTTCGTTTAAGGTAGTATCAAGTGTGGCTCCTAAGATAGTTAGTTGCCGGGAGGGTTGGAGGACTGATTTTTCCGGATTTAAGGTGAGGCCTAGCTGGTGGAAGAGGTACAGACAGGCCTTGGTAGATACTCTTGTAGCCTTGTTGGTAGGTAGCCTTGACTATCCAGTCGACGAGGTACGGAAACATTTGGTAATGATGTTGCCTGGGATATGCTACAACTGGCGCTAGGCACTTCGTAAAAATGTGAGGGGCCGATTTGAGCCCGAAAGGTAATACTCGGAATTGATAGTGCCTGCCGGTCACCGCGAATCTGAGATCCGTTTTGTGTTTCTGGTGTGTGGGTATATGGAAATATGCATCCTGAAGATCTAAGGACAACATGTAGTCATTTCTTTTGAGAAGCTGCAGCACATCCTGTATGGTGATCATGCGGAACAACTGTTTCTTGAGTAATTTGTTGAGACTTCTCAAATCCAGAATTGGTCTCCACTTTTTTTACTTCTTGCAAACCAAGAAGAACTGGTGAAATAGAATACTTTCTATTGCTCCCTTTTAAATCATCGAAAAAATCATTGAAACAATCTCTAACTGTAATAGTTGTAAATGATTGTTGCCGAGGGGTTGGGTGTGGGGGTTTTATGATTTCCAGAGAATGATCAATTTGTACCAGGTCTAAGACCCATCGATCTGTTGTAATTTGTTTATAATTTTGCAGGTAATGGGAAATTTTGCCTCCTACTTTGAAAGGAATTGGAGAAACAGCAGCCAGCAGTAGTAGAAAGTCATTGGTGAAGGTTAGTATCCTTGCCCTGTCGTCCTGTTTTCTCTGTGAAAGAGGACTAGTTGTAGGCAGCTCCAGGTGGTTGTCGTTGGGCAAATTATGACCTATAATGTTGGCTGGAAGAGGTATAAGCGGGATACCGATACTGTTGGTAACATCTTCTGTAAGATGACTGACCCTTGCCCTGTGCACCACGAAAAGGCATCTTTATATACTGCAGAGTGCCAAGGACCATAGTAGTGTCTGTATCTTTCTTTATTCCTTGTAATGTTTCATCAATGTATTTTTCAAAAAGTTCCTTCCCGTCATAAGGCAGATCTAAAATCTTGGTCTGGACATCAGGCCTGAAGGTTGTAGCTTTCAGCCATCGCTGACGTCTTAAAACTGCTGCCTCTGCCAGTTGCCAGAAACCGGTGCAAGCGATGTCCATCGCACAATCTATAATCTCTGAGGCGGAACATTCGCCCTCCAGCAGTATTTTCTTAGCTTCTTCTCTGACATCTTCTGGTATGTTATTGATATAAGTGGTAATATCCGGACACATTTGCCTTTTGATATGGCCTGATAACGCCAGGGAATTAGAGGCTCTGACCATTAATGCTAATATAGTGGAGAAGCACTTGTCTATGTTATCAAGCCTTCTACCTTCCTTGTCCGGGGGTGCCGATAATGGTGCCGAAAGATTTGTTGATCTACGTTGTACCGCTTGTGATATCACCGTGTCTGGTCTTGGATGACCCATGAGACAAGCAGGCGCGTCATCAAAAGCCTTGGACTTTTTATCTAGTCTTGGTAATACTGGAGGCACTGTTGCTGGATTCTGCATTATTTTCAAACCTTGGACCCAAATATAATCGATAATGGGCATGGATCTGACTGATTTCCTGAAAGGTTCCTTGAAATCATAAAGGAAACAGTCCTGTTGATGCACAGGCATTGGAAACTCATAAACGCCTGGCTGCTCTCTCCAAGAGGTTATGGAAACCTGCTATGTTTTCTGGAGGTGAATCAGTTTGTGGTGGAGATGGTGACACTGGTGGAGGAATCATGTAACCGTCCCATTCGTCATGCTATTGTTGTTGTATCTCACCTTCCTCTTGCTCTTCTTCTTCCTCAGAGGATGATAGTGCTGTAAAGGCACTTCTAGTTGAGAAGAAGGTGGAGGTTGACTTTGTACCACTGGGGTGAAAGAAGTGGCAGAAATCTCTTTATGAAATCCGCTAACATGGATTTTAAGTCCGTAACAAGAGTGGAAGGAAGGCATACCATATCTTGTTGAATTTGTTGCTGATGGCGTTGGTCAGTGTAAAAATATTGTTGGCCATAATACTCTTGTTCTTCTGAGTCTTCGTGGTACTTCACATTAAGCTCTGAAGGGCGTTGAGCTGCCCCAAAGAGGCTGTCATCCTCAGAATAATCATCGTCATCCAACAGATGTGCTGGCAACAAAGACTGGACTCTACTTGGTGATGTCAAAGAATGAGTTAGAGTTTTTTGCTTCAATTCTCTGTGAAAAAAACAATTTTCCTGTTTTTCACGTTGGAGCTGTCAACAAGGTCGTCGACATAGTTATCGTCACTGGTACATCTGGCTGGATCTTGGACGTGACAGTCATTGTTAACGATGAGCTGCCAGGGAAGGTAAGCTACGTTGACAATGACAATGGGGCCGCCATAGACAATAAAGGCGTGGACGTAAGTATAGCTGTCGACGGTATATCCACCATCGACGAAGCCGAGGATGGGTGAGGTTGTCGATAAGAGGTCCGCTGTCAACGATAGGTTCGTCGTCAACGCGAGAATTACCATCGGCGAGAGATCCTTCATCGTCGAATGCTTCGTCGACGATGACTTGGATGACATAGTAATCTTTACCGTCCACGACAAAGGGACTTGACTTGTCAATGATCTAGGAGAGCGCCACCGATGACACTGGGCCAGATGTACGACGTGATTTTGCATACGCGAACGGGTTTGCAAACCCGTATGTGCATGCAAAATCACTGTTGGCCATGTACAATTCTTAAATAGTGAGTTGCAATTTATTTGCGAATCGCTATTTAGGAATTGCGAGTCACAATTAGGAAGTGGCGTTCCTTCCTAATTACGTCCGCAATGCTATGTGTGAATGTTTTGTGACCGCAATTGCGTCACGAAACACTCGCAAATTACAACCCTCTTCAAGAGGGTGGTAATACAGTCGCAATTTGGAAGGGGTCCCCAGGGGACCACTTCCACTTTGTGACTTTCTCCCAAAAATATGTTTTTAAGGCCAGGCAGTGGTCCCAGGGACCACCGCCTGCCCTTAAAAAGTGAAACGAAGACGATTTTTTTTTTTTTTTTTTAAATGCCTCCCGTTTTCCTTTACGAAAAACTGGCTCCATTTAAAAAAAAGCTGCTTTATTAATAAGCAGTCCCACACATGGTGGTCTGCTGAGCCAAGCATGCCACGATCCCTGGGAGGGCTGGCATTCCCAATTGGCTCGCAAATTGTGAGAGGCTCATTAACATTAATGAGCCTCGCAATTTGCGACCCCATTGGGAATCGCAAAACAGTGTAATAACACTGTTCTACATTTCATTTAGCGTCTCCCAATTTGCGATGAGTCGCAAATTGCGACTCGCAATGAGTCGCAAATTGCGAATTGCGAGGCGCTAAATGAAAGGGTCATACATCTGGACCAATGTGACAGTGAATGTCGACAACGTGCTGCAACAGCACCCGAGGAGGATTTTCTTGTTGTCAAGGCTGTCGTTGACGAGCTGTCCGTCGGCGGAGCTGAGGTAGGCTTTTTGAAAGCATTTTTAACCTTCACAAGGGGAGTAGAAGGTTCTGAGGCGAGTTTCTGAGAGGATATTTGGTAGAAACTGTACCTTTGTCCTGTTGGTGTTAAGGAGGCAACTTAGAAGGGACAACATGTTTTTGGGAACCTTCTGAAGACTTTTTGTGAGGTTGCTTATAACAGTGACCTGCGAGTCATCAAGCAGACTTTTTTTAGGTGTTTTAAAGGAGAATCTTGAAGAAACATCACTCTCCTCATCACAAACAGGACCATCTCTGTTTGTAAGCATCTGCAGCTACAATAAAAGCCTTGCTTCAAGATTGCGTACTGTAATAACGTGCAAAGCGAAGTGTTAAGTAATTTTTATCTAAAGTGAAGAATTAATGTTGCAATTATTTGTATTTAGATGAAGCCTCAATGTGTGAAAGTGCATTTCTAATCAATGAACGTTTTCAAAATGTATGTGTATATGTAACATGTCAATATTAATGATTTATATATTGTATATGCTTTGCAAAGCTTGTGTACTGTTCTTCTGTTGGCTACATTTTGGTAGGCCTAATGTATATTTTCCCTGTTGCTCTCATGTTTCTGTTGCAGGTGGAGAAATTTGTCTTGTTAGTTAGAATACCGCTGTTGTTTTAGGAGTTGGGCTTAGGAATGAGAAGATACATTTTGAACAGGCAATACTGATAATGTGAGACGCTGTTCTTTCTTACTGGAAAAGGCCTGGGAATCAAGCTCATTGAGAAAGAGCCTGGGAGCAGCGTTGCTGCATGGAAAGTTACCTAAGAGGAGGTGTTCCGCTGGATGGTGTGATCTTGTTATGTGATGAGGGGTGTGCCCTACGATTTTTGTATTGGGGTTAGGGACAGAGTCAAGGGACTTCTGCCATGCCTTGAGAGGAGAAGCATCTTAGAACGAGCTCTGTAGCTTTCTGCTACTTGACCCATTCAACGTGTGTGCACTTCTTAGGAAGCCTTCACCTGCTGACACCTTGAATGGGAAATATAGGGATGTCACAATACTGGTAGTGTAGGGACAGACTAATGCTTTTTACCTACGAACCTCCAATGAGGAAGACGCTTGATGTTGGCGCAGTTATATTCTGCACCCTGATTCTGGAACTGGTTATTCTGTGTATTCTACAGCGACTTAATTTCAACTGTAGGTTTGGCTTTGAATTGGTCCAATGTATTTCTCCACCCTCATTTTGAGGTGTCTGTATGTCCAGCTGTTCTTGGCTTTGTAATAAACTAAATACACCTTGATTTGGGAGCCTGTGAATCTTCGGAGTCACGGTTTATTGGAACTGTAATGTATAATTGGCAAATGGTTTGTCTCTCCCCTCCTCACTCTCAAGCAGGCAACAAAGAGCCACCGACCAAGGGTTCCAGAGTACGTCTAGAACGTGAAACCCGGCTCCTTTGGTTGGTAGCAGAGTAGGAAGGTTACCTCTTGAAGTTAGGGGAGAATCTAGAAAATTCAAGAAAAGATGTGGACCCATAGAGCCCCAAAGAAACAGCCTAATGATCGAGAAAGGTGGACTCTGGCGGAGACCGACGGAGATTGACAGTGCGGCGAGTACAGCAGTGAAGGGAGGACTGAGTATGAATAGGGATGCGTTATGTGTTAAATTGTGGGAATGATTTGATTGCGTGATGTTTTGCTGAGTTGGGATAAGAGTCGAGTGAATGTGGTTTCAGACCGGAGATGAGCGGTCCATTAGTTTTGTTTTGTTTGGTTTTGGTTTATCAGGCTCAAGAGTAGCCTAAGATCTTGGGATATATTTGTGGTGTAGATAACACCGATTTGTTGTCATTGTCTGGCCGTTGGTTTGTTGTGAAGTTGTGAAGCGCTATCGACAACCTACCTGAGACAGGGAACTTTGTGTGAGTGGATTTGTTAGAATTGGGTGGAAAGCCTCAAGCACAGAGGTGGAATTCAGCGATTCGAGTGACCAGCGCAGGTCGAGGGCCATGGTGCATGAATGTTCTTGAGTGAGTGAATTCTATTGATCTTTTAGTAAGGCAGACAATCACTTGTTTCTATAATTGCGAGAATGAATGCGTAAAGTGAGATTGTGAAGGAGGGTGAACCGCTGCAAGGGGGAAAAGTGACATTGGAGTGTGCCGCGGTGCGATCGGTCGTTTGGTGTAATGCAGCGCTGGGATTGGCTGGTTGTCATCAGGAAGTGAAGCAAGGACATCCTGTTGGGGGAGAGAATTTGTTTTAATCATGCAATGCTTTAGGATATTCCGAGATCTTTGTAGGGGAGATAGGGAAGTGGTAACTCGACTGGATGAGGAAGCACCGCCCGAGGATACCCCAGCACATTACATGGGAACGAATGCGGGTCTCCACACTATAGTCTGGCTTCAAAATTGGCACAAGATTACTGAAGAAGAGGGAGATTTGGTTTTTCCAAGTTATGGTTAATTTCGATTAGATGTTTTGTACCAGTTGAGCGAAGTGATGTCTTAATTACGGCCCCCACCTAGACCAACACAGTTTGAGGCATTAGATGCTTGGATGCGAGCAGCTCAGTCAAAGAACAGGGAAAAATGTCGGGGAAGGATGAAAAAGGGATGAAGGCATACCAGGATGCACGATAAGATGCACGGTTGAAGCGGTGGAGAGTAGACACCATTGATGGAGAGAAATTGTACCCAATATTAGTGAAGGAAAGAGACGCTCGGAACAGGAATGGAGATGATGAGAGGGACACTGATGACAGTTTGTTAGATAGATTATTAGCAGAGCCTCCTCCACCATACAATCTAAATTCAGAAGAAGGAAGACGAGAATTGGCAAATGCAGCAAGCATGGAAAGAATGGTAGTGCCACAGACAGGCCCTAGTGCGAGAGTAGGGGGGAAGATTTCAAGGGACAAGGATGCCAGCGCTTGGAGGTGCAGAGGCGAGTGGAGTCAACGCCGGTATTCAGTTATCGGAAGCCCTTACGGTACCGGTCTCTATTGGACATGTAGTCTCAGTGTACATCCGAAGTTTAGGAGATAGCAGAAGTCGTAGACAAGGCTGGGAGAGGGGGTCAACTCAAGGGGAAATGTAACAATGGATGGAAATGGTTAATTTTTGGTGCCTGTGGAGCTAGTACCCCATTACAGCAACCGCAGACCCTTTGAGGGTGCGTGTTAGGAATAGTACAATACGATCAATGTCACTGGCAAATTCAAATTCAGATTTGAGGATGTTTGAAGGTCCAGTTAGAGGACCCATGGGGAGCATGTCAGAAGTAGGTACAGATCAGGGAGGTTCCGGAGATCAGCATGTCTTGCAGACTACAGCAGCAGAAAATCGACAGAGGAATCAGAGTAGTGAAAGAGAAAAACAGAGTAGCATATGGAGTCAGGGAACGATCAAGGCTGCAGTAAAGGCAAAATTGTTAGACGTAGTGAGACTGAAAGCAGAAGCAGACGAGGCAACTAGTGGGAGCTTGCCTTTGGAGAGGATAGAACTATGAGAAGAATGAGCTGCTATTTGTGGCGAAGGACGTGCTGTTGTGCCCATACACTTGTCCACTTCTGCGTCCCCTTTCCTTCCCGCCGCTGCTGCCCCTGTGACCCCTCCACCCAGACGCTCCCCACTCCCCCCTCCCAGCTGCCCGTCCCTCTCCCCTTCCCTACTTAATGGCGGCCGCTGCGGGGGAGCGTGAGCAAGACCCCTGACCCCTGGTCTGAGTCCTGCTCTCTCCCCAGCAGCTCCGCTCTGTACTCTTCGCCGCTAACACCACTGACCTCCTCTGGTAGGTTTGAGGCTGCTACGGCCCGCTGCTGTCCGCTTCTGTGCCCGGTCTTTGCCCTTGTATTTTGTGTATTTAGTTTTCTGGAAAACTGCTTGTCTTGTGATTTTTAATAATTGTTGTGCCCGTGCTGTTGTGCCCATACACTTGCCCGCTTCTGTGTCCCCGCTCCTTCCTGCAGCTGCTGCTCCTGCGGCCCCTCCCCCCAGATGCTTCCCGCTCCTGCCTCCCAGCTGCGCGTCCCTCTCCCCTTCCCTACTTAATGGCAGCTGCAGCGGGGAACGCGGGCAAGACCCCTGACCCCTGGTCTGAGGCCTGCTCTCTCCCCAGCAGCTCCGCTGTGTACTCTCCGCTGCTGACACCACTGACCGCCTCCTGGTAGGTTCGAGGCCGCTACTGCCCACTGCTGTCCGCTTCTGTGCCCGGTCTTTGCCCTTGTATTTTGTGTATTTTGTATTTAGTTTTCTGTAAAACTGATTGTCTTGTGATTTTTACTAATTGTTGTGCCTGTGCTGTTGTGCTCATACACTTGTCCACTTCTGCGTCCCCTCTCCTTTCCGCTGCTGCTGCCCCTGCGGCCCCTCCCCCAGACACTCCCCGCTCCCGCCTCCCAGCTGCACATCCCTCCTCCCTTCCCTACTTAATGGCAGACACTGCGGGGGAGCGCGAGCAAGACCCCTGATCCCTGGTCTGAGGCCTGCCCTCCGCCCAGCAGCTCCGCTGTGTACTTTCCACTGCTGACACTACAACCTCCTCCTGGTAGGTTCGAGCCGCTACTGCCCGCTGCTGTTCGCTCCTGTGCCCGGTATTTGCCCTTGTATTTTGTATTTAGTTTTCTGTATAACTGCTTGTCTTGTGATTTTTACTAATTGTTGTGCCCATACACTTGTCCACTTCTGCGTCCCCTCTCCTTCCCGGCGCTGCTGGCCCTGCACCCCCCCCAGAAGCTCGCTGCTCCCGCCTCACAGCTGCCTGTCCCTTCCCCCTTCCCTACTTAATGCCGGCCGATGTGCGGTCGCGCCCGTCTACGACCTGACCGTGACCAGAGCCAGGAACCCTGCATCTTGACCCACCCACCCCTACAGCACAGCCGCCCTCCACACACTCAACCCCGGAAGACTCAGAGACTGCCAACAGGCCACGGCAAACACGACCCACGGCCAGTTCTCCTGCCTCCTTTGCCGCCAGACCTTCACCACCACCCCGGCCTCCAATGCCGCCGGCGCCAACCCCGGCAATGCCCTAAGATGCATCCTCCTCAATGCGTGCTCCGTGCACAAACACGCCTTCAAGATCTGGAACCTACTCGACTCCCTCTCACCCGACATCGCATTCTTCACGGAGACCTGACCCAACCCCTCCTCCACCCGACAACAACATAGCCATCCTGAAGGGATACAAGATCCAGAGGAAGGGCCGCCCCAACCAGCCGGAAGGAGGCCTCCCCATTGCCCACAAAAACACCCTCCGCCTCACCACCTCCAGCGAAACCTTCCCCTCTGCCGAACACCTGCACTTCCGGATCCAGACCAGCCTCATCTCTACACTCCACGGAACCCTCATCTACAGACCCCCCGGCCCCCAGGCACCCTTCTCTGCTACCATCATCGACCTCATTGCACCCCAAGCCATCGCCTCAACGAACTACATACTCATCGGAGACCTGAACTTCCACCTTGACAACCACAGCAACCCCAACTCCACCACCCTTCGTGACAACCTCGCCGACATCGGACTCGAACAACTTGTCACCACACCGACCCACAGAGCAGGATACACCCTCAACCCCATCTTCGCCGGGGGAAACAGCGTTCACTTCAACCACACAATGCAACCCCATGGACCGACCACCACTGCGTACACTTCACCGATGACAAGCCCAAGAAACCCAAACCAGCCCCATGCCCACCACGAAGGAACTGGAGCAAGGTCACCGACGAGCAACTAAACTCCACCCTCACCCAAGACAACCACACCTCGTCATCCGACGCCAATGCTGCAGCCAGGGAACTCCACACTTAGATCCCCAACTGTGTGGACAAGCTCGCCCCGCTACGCAACCAAGACAAACAGCGCCGAAGGAAAGTCGCCTGGTTCACCACCGATCTCCAAGAAGCCAGACGCCCAGACGCACCTGCAGACGCCTGGAGAAGAACTGGAGGAACACCAAGACACCCAAAAACTACACCACCTAAAAGGACGCCATGACGGACTACCACAACCGAATCAGAACCACCAAGAGGACTTTCATCCACAACAAAATCTTCGCCAACTCCAAGGAACTCTTCTGTGTCATTCAGGAATTCATCAACCCCCACAGCGAAGCCACAGACATCACCCCATCCCAAGCCCTTTGCGATAAGCTTGGAACATACTTCCACCTCAAGATCAAAAACCTCTACAACAACTTTGTCGACCATTCACCAGACGCCACACTCGGCCTTCCCCCATGCACACTAGCCAGCTCACCATCTCCTCCTCGACGTCGATCACGACCAGAGACACCGCCTCGACCATGAAAGGCATCCACTCAGGGGCCCCCACTGACCCCTGCCCTCCTCACATCTACCACAGAGCCGCCACTGCCATCGCACCCGAACTACAAAGCACCATCAACACCACCTTCGAAACAGGCACCTTCTCAGATGACTGTAAACGCGCAGAATACAGGCCCCTGCTAAAAAAGCCCACAACTTACCCCACTGACCTCAAGAACTACCGGCCCGTCTTGCTCCTCCCCTTCGCGGCCAAAGTTGCAGAGAAAACAGTCAACAGTGAACTGACACGATTCATCGAAGACAACGCCGTCCTCGACCTGTCCCAATCCGGTTTCCAAAGCATCCACAGCACCGAGACCATCCTACTCACAGCCACAGACGACATCCACACCCTCCTGGATCAAGGCCACTCCGCAGCCCTTATCCTACTCGACCTGTAAAGCAGCCTTTGACACCGTCTCCCACCACAACTCGTCGCCAGACAACACAACGCTGGCATACAAGGAAATGCCCTAGACTGAATCCGATCATTCCTCACCGGAAGAAGCCAAAGAATTAGACTGCCACCCTTCCTCTCCGACCCACGGAAATCACCTGCGGAGTCCCACAGCGGTCATCACTAAGCCTGACCCTCTTCAACATCTACATGGCCCCCCTCGCTGCCATCGTCCGACAACAGGCCCTCAACATCGTATCCTACGCTGACGACGGCCGACTCATCCTCTCCCTCACCAAAGTCCCACCGCCGCCAGATCCAACTTCCAGAAATGAATGCAGGACGTCGCAGTCTGGATAACCAACAGCTGCCTAAAGCTAAACGCAGAGAAGACAGAAGTCCTCATCCTCAGAACCACCCCTTCAGCATGGGACAACACCTGGTGGCCAACTACCCTCGGAAGCCCACCGACACCCTCGGACCACGCCAGAAACCTCAGCATCGTACTCGACTCATCCCTCACCATGAACCGACATATCAATGCCATCACCTCCAGCTACTTCAACACCCTCCACATCCTCCGCAAGACTTTCACATGGATACCCCCCGAGTCAATGAAGATGGTCACCCACGCAGTCATCACCAGCAGACTGGACTGTAGAAACGCACTCTACGCCGCCGTAAACAAGACCGTACTGCGCAAAGTCTAGACGATACATAACACCGCCGCCAGCCTCATCCTTGGCATCCCCCGGCACAAACACATCAGCCAACACCTACAAAGGTTCCACTGGCTCCCCATGGAGAAAAGAGTCACCTTCAAAATCCTGACCCACACCTACAAATGCCTACACAATACCAGACCCAAATACCTCAACGACAGAATCAACTTTCATGCACCCAAAAGAAACCTCCGATCTTCCATCCTCGCACTAGCTGAAACCCTGCGCATCCATAGCGCCAGGGCAGGTGGAAGGTCCTTCTCTCACTTTGTGGCCAAAACCTGGAACGAGCTCCCGGCGGACATCAGACGTGCCCCCTCCCTGAACACCTTCAGGAAGACCCTCAAGACCTGGCTCTTCGGCTAAACAGACCGGCAGACCCCCCCCCCCAGGCACCTTGAGACCCTCACGGTTGAGTAGCGCACTTTACATTCCCCTGATTGATTGATTGATTGATTGATTGATTGATTGATTGATTGATTGACTTGTAAGTTGTAAGGCAAGGCGAGCACATGGGAAACTGACAGAATTGGGCACAGAAGTATGAGGTGGATCTCTCCACAAGGAAAATGTTGCAGGGAAGTCATAGGTTAAATTACAGTGATCAGGAACTGGAAGAGAAAAGGGTCAGGTGTTTGAAAACACACATTCGAGAATTGGTTGTAGGGATACATGCATGGAGCATGCTTGACAAGTGGGAAGGAATATGGTCAAAGAAAAAGAGTGTCGGGAAAGGAATTGGAGATATGCCACCTCCCAGAGGAAGGACAACAGGAGTAGAGGCTTACCCATTGCAACAGGTTCCGAGCGGAGGGTATGTGTATGTGCCTTGGAGCAGGGGTGAATTGGCAGCATTTATGAATGATTTTCCTCGGCTGAAGGAGAAACCTGCTGAATGGTATAAACAAGTTGATCGCTGTGTTGTAGATTGATTTGAATACAGTGTTTGATATTTTAGTTCTTAGTGATTTGTGGTCAGCTTGTAAAATTGCTATTGATTGGCCGACTGCTGAACAAGATAGAGATCCTGTAACACATGGGCCTTCACCCTTGGTCATGTAAACGTTTGAGCAGGTCATCACATGGTTACAGTCTAAGATTGCCCCACAAGATATCGACTGAGATAGATCAAACGACCCAAGAGCCTAAAGAATCAGTACATGCTTAATATGAAAGGCTCTTGCAAGCCTTTAAGCAGTACAGTAGGTTTATTACCCTAGACCCTAAGGACATAGGTCAGTTTGTCTCCAAGTTTGTGTTGGGACTGAGACCAGGGATTAGCTTTATGATCCAACAGCATTTGATCTGCTGGCAGAACAAGTCAGTGCGAGATCCTACGGTATGCCACATACTGTAGTGATGAGGTAGATTCTAAGCATAGGAAGATAAAGGATAAACCGATGCTGGTCCAGATGAGGAATGCAGACAGGGTAGAACAAGCACAGATGAGTGGAGGAACTTTGTGTTGAAAGCAGGGAAATAGCCTTGGAGGGACCCAGAATGTGTCTACCCACACAGGACAGGGAAAAGGGATAGGAATGTATCCCCGAGACAGGAGTGGAAGTTGGTACTCTAAAGAAGACCACTGTTTGTCATTATTGTCACAAAATCTGGCATTGGAAGAGAGTAAATCCAGAAAATCAGTTCCAGGATGAGGAGATAGTGGATGTTGTGAATACTGTGACAAGACCCACATCTGTCAATGGGGGTGGGGTCCGAGTCAGCAAATACAGGTACCCCAACCTCCGAGAAATTCACAGGGTAACCGAGCGTACCATTAGATGCCCTTCATCGAAACTCTAGATGAGTTTGATCCAGAAAACATGGAAACGATTTGTTGTAATCAAGCATTCCTAGAGCAGGAACGCGACACAGGCTTTCTTTTAACTCCAGGAGGGCAACCAAACAGTCATTATCCCATTGTACTGGATCACTCATATCCTTGTGTGTCAATCTCTGTAAAGGTTTTGCCTTCAAGGAAAAGTTGGGAATCTACTGTCTGCAGTAACCTACCATTACCAAGAACATCCGGACTTCCTTTTGTGTAGTGGGCGCATTAATTTTCATGATCACCTCAATGCGGTCTGGTGACACCTTTCTCTTACCTTTCTCAATGCGATGACACGAATACTGGGCTTCAGGCAAACAATAGAAGTTTGCTCTGGGACACCTTGTGTCCATTTTCTGCCATTTGGTTTAACAGCAATGGTATCAACCCTACAAGCCTCCTTGGTCTGTTAAGCAATCAGAAGGTTATCAATGTACTCCAAAAGTATTGAACTTTGCAGCAGTACTAGACTCTCAAGATTATTCCTTAAGATCTGATTAAAGATCAATGGACGCTCAGTTGACGCTTGTGGGATACGACACCACGTTAACACATGGTTTTCTAACCGGAAAGCAAATAAGAATTGGCTTTCCTCGTGTAAGGGTATCGAGAAGAATGCTTCAAACAAATCAATCACAGTAAACCATTCTAATTCGCAAGGGATCTGAAATAGGACCACAGATGGATTTGGTACCACAGGGCAACATGGGTCCACGAATGCATTGACATTTCGCAGGTCCTCCGTGATCCTGGACTTCCCACTTGTCTTCTGCAACCCCATTATAGGTAAATTACACTGGCTCCCCATGATCTCCTTTAGAATACACTGTCGATCATTGACTCAATCACAGGTGTAATTCCTGCAATCGTTTCCGGGGTCAGGTTACACTGGGGTGTTCTCGGAAATTCAACATTGGCTGTTATCTGTATCTTTACTGGCTCAACTCTAAGAATCAGTCGTATCTCTTCTTCTGTGAAGTCCCACATCACTCGAAAGACAGCGTCTCTCAAGTTGTATGGCATGTCATCCACCATTAGTACAGGGAACATCTCTGCAAAGAAATTCTGGTTCGCCAGTATAAATGCAATGTCATCATCATTAGTCTGCAATTCTACTTCTTTAGGCGTGCAATAGATGGTACAATTCAGTTTAGACAAAAGGTCACGTCCAAACAAACAGACTGGACTCAATTTGCACACAACAAATTGGTGTCGATCCTGGAATGTTCCTATTCTCATAGGTATCTCATCAGTCAATGGATTTGTCATTCTCCTATTAGCGACTCCTATTAGCGATTCCTACAACTTGGATCGATTGTCCAGAGAGGGGTAGGCTTGGGACTACTGCGGACCTCACAGTAGAACGGGTAGCACCAGTATCAATCAAGAATGTAATGGGATGACCTTCTACATCTGCCTCCACATAAGGGCCTCTCTTGTCTACCTCCAAGACTGTCCCACGGGTACAGTCTTTCTCCCCCCTCAGGCACCTTCATTATAACAGGTCTGATCAAACTCATCTAAGGTTTCGATGAAGGGCATCTGATGGTACGCTCGGTTACCCTGTGAATTTCTTGGAGGTTGGGGTACCTGTATTTGCTGACTTGGACTCCCCCCCATTGACAGATGTGGGTCTTGTCACAGTATTCACAACCTCCGGTACTTGCACTATCTCCTCGTCCTGGAACTGATTTTCTGGATTTGCTCGACACTCTCTCTTCCAATGTCCGATTTTGTGGCAATAATGACAAGCAGTGGTCTTCTTTAGAGTACCAACTTCCACTCCTGTCTTGGGGATACATTCCTATCCCTTTTCCCTGTCCTGTGTGGGTAGACACATTCTGGGTCCCTCCATGGCTATTTCCCTGCTTTCGACCCAAAGTTCCCCCACTCATCTGTGCTTGTTCTACCCTGTCTGCATTCCTCATCTGGACCAGCATCAGTTTATCCTTTATCTTCCTATGCTTAGAATCTACCTCATCACTACAGTATCTGGCATACCGTAGGATCTCGCACTGACTTGTTCTGCCAGCAGATCAAATGCTGTTGGATCATAAAGCTAATCCCTGGTCTCAGTCCCAGCACAAACTTGGAGACAAACTGACCTATGTCCTTAGGGTCTAGGGTAATAAACCTACTGTACTGCTTAAAGGCTTGCAAGAGCCTTTCATATTAAGCATGTACTGATTCTTTAGGCTCTTGGGTTGTTCGATCTATCTTAACCCAGTCGATATCTTGTGGGGCAATCTTAGACTGTAACAATGTGATGACCTGCTCAAACTTTTACATGACCAAGGGTGAAGGACCATGTGTTACAGGATCTCTATCTTGTTCAGCAGTCAGCCAATCAATAGCAATTTTACAAGTTGACCACAAATCACTAAGAACTACAATATCAAACACTGTGTTCAAATCAATCTACAACACTTTTGAGATCTTCACAAAGCGATCAACTTGTTTGTACCATTCAGCTGGTTACTCCCTCAGCCGAGGAAAATCATTTGTAAATGCTGCCAAGTCACCCCTGCTCCAAGGCATATACACATACCCTCCGCTCGGTACCTCTTGCAATGGGTAAGCCTCTGCTCCTGTTGTCCTTCCTCTGGGAGGCGGCGTATCTCCAATTCCTTTCCTGACACTCTTTTTCCTTGACCATATTCCTTCCCACTTGTCAAGCATGCTCCATGCACGTATCCCTACAACCAATTCTCAAATGTGGGTTTTTAAACCCCTGACCCTTTTCTCTTCCAGTTCCTGATCAATGTAATTTAACGTATGACTTCCCTGCAGCATTTTCCCTTTGGGCAGATCGACATCATACTTCTGGGCCCAATTCAGTCAGTTTCCCATGTGCTCGCCTTGCCTTACAAGTCAATCAATCAATCAATCAGGGGAATATAAAGTGCGCTACGCACCCAGAAGGGTCTCAAGGTGCTGAAGGGGGGGGGTCTGCCAGTCTGTTTAGCCGAAGAGCCAGGTCTTGAGGGTCTTCCTGAAGGTGCTCAGGGAGGGGGCACGTATGAAGTCCGCCAGGAGCCCGTTCCAGGTTTTGGCCGCAATGTGAGAGAAGGACCTTCCGCCTGCCCTGGCTCTGTGAATGCGCTGGGTTTCGGCTAGTGCGAGGTTGGAAGGTCGGAGGTTTCTTTTGGTTGCGTGGAAGTTGATTCTGTTGTTGAGGTATTTGGGTCTGTTGTTGTGTAGGCATTTGTAGGAGTGAGTGAGGATTTTGAAGGTGACTCTTTTCTCCACGGGGAGCCAGTGGAGGCTTCGTAGGTGTTGGCTGATGTGTTCTATGTCGGTGGTGTTCTGTATGGTCTGGAATTTGTGGAGTAGGGACTTGTTGATGCCGGCATAGAGTGCGTTTCTATAGTCCAGTCTGCTGGTGATGAGGGCATGGGTGACCGTCTTCCTTGACTCGGGGGGAATCCATTTGAAGATCTTGCGAAGTATGCAGAGGGTGTTGAAGCAGCTGGATGTGACCGCGTTGACCTGTCGGTTCATGGTGAGGGAAGAGTCGAGTATGATGCCCAGGTTCTTGGCGTGGTCTGAGGGGGTCGGTGGGCCTCCGAGGGCCGGCTGCCACCAGGTGTTGTCCCATGCTGAAGGTGTGGTTCCAATGATGAGGACTTCTGTCTTCTCTGTGTTTAGCTTTAGGCACGTCCAGAGTCATACACTCTTTCAGTAATTGTCGATTCAATGATAATTCTTCACTCAGCCAGATTTTCAACCAAAATGTTAGGTAGGGCACCCCCAGTTCCTCATGTGCCACCATGTTAGATGTACCACACGGCACACCCAAAAAGCGCTTCAGGAATGCGTTCTCGGCCTCTTGTAGGATGTCTGTGGTAACATGCCCCCATATTTCACTGCCATAGGAGACCGTCACGACACACTTAGCCTTGTATTTTTTTAAAAGGGCAGTGAGAGGTCTCCTACCCAGTTTGGCAGCAAAATAAAAAATGGCAACATTGACCCGCACCTGGTCTCCCCTCTTTCTTTACTTGAGGGGCCCCCATTTCATCTGGTCATCCAATACAACCCCCAGATACGAGAAGGCGTCAGTGCGGGTAACCTTGGTGGATCCTACACTGAATCAAAAGGACTTTCTTGTACAGGGGCCCACCTACATAACATAAGATTTGGAATCATTAATCGAGAGTTCTCGGTCCACCATAAAGGTGGAAAAGGAGTCAAGCAGTGTTTGTAGCCCCCTCGCGGTCCTGGATGTGAGGACCGCGTAATCTGCATATAGTAGAACTGGCAGACCACGTAGTCCTACATGCGGATAATCAACCCCTGTCATCAATAGCGCCCTTTTCAGATTGTTGATATATAGGTTAAATAAAGAGGGGCCCATAATACACCCTTGGTGTACTCCTCTCCTTATATGAAAATTACGGGAGACTCTAAGATCCTGCGAGTATCTAACATGGGCCTTAGTTGCTCGGTGAAGATCTTCTAAGAAAGCAACAATGTTCCTGTCTACCCCACTTGCCGACATGGATTGCCAAAGTTTAACCCTTTTCACACAATCAAAAGCGGAAGACAAATCCATATATTTTTTGAGGATCATCCATAAGTTAAAGCAGTGAGCCACACTGGACTTTCCCGGGCGAAACCCGTACTGTATGTCCGATAGAATGGAGTGTTATTCAGCCCAGCTAGTCAACCTATCTAAGAGTACCCAACCCACCACCTTGACCACCGAATCCATCAAAGAAATTGGTCTGTAGCAATGAGTACTATTTCGATCCCCCTTTTTAAAAACGGGCACTATGGTCGAAGTAGGCCACGACTGGGGACAGCCAGTTTTCACTGCTGCGTTAATTACTGCGGTGAGGACCGCAGCCCAGAAGGATGGAGCTGATTTGGAAGGATCCGATGAAATACTATCGGGTCCCGGGGCTTTGTTGCTTGATGACCCGTTGATGCCCTCCTTGATCTCCTCTATGTTAAAAGCCAGGTCGGGGATTTCTGCCCCACGACCCGGCAGGCAATTTAACTTCGGGAGACTCTCAAAAATGGTTTCAAAATTAAGTACCCACTCCCCCTCACTAATGTGTGCATCCACCGCACTTCCACCCTCATTGCTTAAAAAGGGGCTGTTAATTATGCTCCAAAACCTTGAGCTATTCCTCAGGGTGTTGGCCTCAATTAACCCCCTCCAGGCTTTCTCCTTTAAAACCGACTTGCGTCTGACCAGTTCTAATTTATAATCTTTTCGACATGATCTCACCAACGTCGGGTCTCTTGGACTCCTGTTTAGGGCTTCCCGCATATTCCTTGCTGCCCTAGAGGAGGAAGAATCAAACCATCTAGGGGTCTGTGTGGTTGGTCATTGAGCCCATGTGCTTAAGAACTCACTTATTTTAACAGAGATAGTTTTAAAAGCACAAATAACCTCCCCCGGATGTGAAAGCGGCGTGGAACATAAGGGTAACTCAATGGCACATGAATCCGAAATAGTCTTATAAAATGCTTCTGGTGAGATCTGAGCCCATTTTAGCCATCTCCTGCTATCCATTGGCCTCACCACCCCACCCTGCTCCTCTTTTGGGAGATAACAATCATGGCCCTGCCTCTTGGCTTTTTTTATAAACCTGAGCTAGCGGAACATAACTATGTGGCAAATGCATTTAGGGCCCCATCCAATAGATGCACAGCATTAAATATATTTAGTAGTAACGGCCACCCTAATTTGTCCTTTAATCCACCTCACTTGAATCGGATGGCTCAAGGTTGACTGGACCCAGGTTCACCTTCGTTGGAACTGACAAACCACTTTGCATCCTTAGCTGCCATGGATGATTGTGATTGACTTAGCCGATCCTCTCCTATGGATACAACGAAACCATCTGTCCAGCAGGAAACTACAGGGCAAACCCATGGGACCCGGGGTATATGTGGCAGTAATTTTATATCATGGAATATTGCAGGGCTAGCAAACAAGTTTTCTGACCCGCTGTGGAATGCATTTATAAAATAATTTTGTGTGATATGTTTACAGGAAACATGGTTGACTGATAATAGTTTGTTCTTAGAAGGTAACAAGTCCTTCTTTATTCCAGCAATCCCTTCACCTGTAGGAAGACCAAAGGGTGGTCTTGTAATTTACATCTCTTTGGCAGTGGAATGTAAGATATCTGTTTTGTCTACAGTTAGTCCATGTATTCAATCACTGGTATTAGGCAAGGGGTCTAACAAAGTGTGGCTCATCCATTTTCATAACGCAACAGCATGTACCAAGGAAACATGTAATACCACCAAGTTAGGCTCCTTTGTCAGGCAACACTGTAATGCTGACTTCCTAAACTTTATGATTGTTGGAGATTTCAATATTCATCCATGTGGCGACCCCAGAGTTTCAAATCTGGCTAATCTAGGCTGCCCACGCATGAGGGGGAACCACTTTAACCACTCTGTACAGGGGGACTTATTGAATGATTTTTTGCAGGAATTTGATTTAATGTCCCTCATGTTCTTACCTGACATAAGCAGTAAGGCCGTTACCTCAACCTTTAAAGGCAGGGGTGGTGGCTCATTTATTGATTTTATATTATTTCCACCTTCTCTACAAGACTTATTTGTAGATTTTTCCATACTAACTAGTTAGTACAGTGATCATAATCCCCTGTGTGTTAATCTACGGGGATCATTGTTATCTCCCAAAAGAGGAGCAGGGCAGATGGGGTGGTGAGGCCAATGGATGGCGGTAGACGGCTAAAATGGGCTCAGATCTTGCCAGAAGTATTTATTAAGACTATTTCGGATTTATGTGCCATTGAGTTAGCCTTATGTTCCACGCCGCTTTCACAGGAAGACTATTTGTGCTTTTAAAACTATCTGTTAAAATAAGTGAGTTCTTAAGCACATCGGCTCAACGACCAGCCACACAGACCCCTAGATGGTTTGATTCTTCCTGCTCCACGGCAGCAAGGAAACTGCGGGAAGCGCTAAACAAGAGCCCAAGAGACCCAACGTTGGTCAGATCATGTCGAAAAGATTATAAATTAGAACTGGTCCAACGCAAGTCGGTTTTAAAGGAGGAAGCCTGGAGGGGATTAATTGAGGCCAGCACCATGAGGAATAGCTCATGGTTTTGGAGCATAATTAACAGCCCCTTTTTAAGCAATAAGGGTGGAAGTGCAGTGGATGCACACATTAGTGAGGGGGAGTGGGTACTTCATTTTGAAACCATGTTTGAGAGTCCCCCGGAGTTAAATTGCCTGCCGGGTCATGGGGCAGAAATCCCCATCCTGGTTTTTAACACAGTGGAGATCAAGGAGGGCATCAACGATTATTAAGCAACAGAACCCCGGGACCCAATGGTATTCAATCGGATCTTTTCAAATCATATCCATCCTTCTGGACTGCGGTCCTCACCGCAGTAATTAACGCAGCAGTGAAAACTGGCTGTCTCCAGTCGTGGGCTACATCGACCATAGTGCCCGTTTTTAAAAAGGGGGATCGAAATAGTACTCATTGCTACAGACCAATTCTTTTGCTGGATTCGGTGGTCAAGGTGGTGGGTCGGGTACTTTTAGATAGGTGGACTAGCTGGGCTGAGGAACACTCCATTCTAAAGGGAATACAGTACAGGTTTTGCCCAGGAAAGTCCAATGTGGCTCAGTGCTTTAACTTATGCATGATCCTCAATAAATATACGGTTGCTCACCCTGGTATTGTCTACCTAGCTTTTATGGATTTGTCTTCCACTTTTGATCACGTGAATAGGACTAAACTTTGGCAATCCATGTTGGCGAGCGGGGTAGACAGGAACATTGTTGCCTTCTTAGAAGATCTTCACCGAGCAACTAAGGCCCATGTTAGATACTCACAGGATCTTAGAGTCTCCCGTAATTTTGACATAAGGAGAGGAGTACGCCAAGGGTGTATTCTGGCCCCCTGTTTATTTAACCTATATATGAACAATCTGGAAAGGGCGCTATTGATGACAGGGGTTGATTATCCGCAGGTAGGACGTCGTGGTCTGCCAGTTCTACTATATGCAGATGACGCGGTCCTCATATCCAGGACCGCGAGGGGGCTACAAACGATGCTTGACTCCTTTTCCACCTTTATGGTGGACCGGGATCTCTCGATTAATGATTCCAAATTTGATGTTATGCAGGTGGGACCCCGTAGAAAAAGTCCTTTCAATTTATGCCTATTCCTATACGCTTGGGTGATTCGACAAAATTGACGCTGAGAACTTGCCTGGGAAATGCTAAGTAGGGATGTCACAATAGCGGTAGTGTCGGACAGACTAATGCTTTTTACCTACGAACCTCCAATGAAGAAGACTCTTGATGTTGTGGAAGTTATATTCGGCGTCCTGATTCTGGAACTGGTTATTCTGTGTATGCTAAATCAACTTAATTTCCCCTGTAGGTTTGGCTTTGTATTTGTTTCAATGTATTTCTACACCCTCATTTTGAGGAATCAGTTTGTCCAGCTGTTCTTTATCTTGATTTAGGAGTCTGGGATTCTTCAGAGTCATGATTCATTGGAACTGTAATGTATAATTGGCAAATTGTTTTCTCTCCCCTCCTCACTCTCAAGTAGGCAAAAAAGAGCCATCAACCAGGGGTTCCAGAGTAAGTCTAGAGCATGAAACCCGGCTCCTTCACCTTGCAATCCTTATGTCTGTGGTCTCGATAGAGACAATAAAGGCAGTCCTTAAGGGGATCGTCGATATGCGGTCTCTTCTTCCTGCAGGTGCCACAGGGCCTTAAGAGGCCTTCCTTTTTTTAGGTGTTTCTGGCATGGTCGCGTCTGTTTACTTTCCCTAAGAACAGATACAGAGATCTGAATAATATATACCTGTAGTCAAGAAAAAGAAAAAACCTGTAGAAAGGTATTTTCAAGGAGTTGTGAGGAAAAAACTGAGCCGAGCTCAGTGGAGACTCCCTATCACGACGTGCAATAGAAAATCTAAGGGGCTGGATCTTCTCTCAGGAAGGTTCTACAGGGTGGTGTCATCTGATTGTTTGTTTCCTAAGTTTGGTCCTTTTTTAAATAAGGACACAGATATGTTACTAAATAATAAAGCATTAGGCCTTTAGATTCTATGTCTATTGGGACATTACTTTTAAAAGGTACCGGGGACTCCCATCTCGATGACAGGGAATGATTCAAGCATGTGAATCTATGAAACTTCCAATACTGGAGTAATTTAAATCGCAGTTTGATAGAGGAAATTGGAATCTGAAATGAGAGAACGAGAGTAAGAGGCTGACTAGGGAAGAGAGAGGAAACAAATCACAGAGGTTGAGGTGCAAAAAAACTAGTTGATGGCAATATTTAGAGGATATAGGAAAGAGATTCAAATGAGCAAATAATTCTGATCAATGATGAAGGGAGGATGTAACCTAACAGCTAGGGCAGTAGATCTCACATCTGGAGGAACCAGGTTCGAGTCTCGGCAATGACGCTCAACATCCTGTGATTCTGGGTAAATCACTTAATCTCCCTGTGCCTAACAAAAATGAATGTGTCCTTGTGTAACACAACTGGTGCTCATGTAAAGCACTCTTATAACTGATACCTTCGGATCAAGTTCGCACTATAAAAAACTACAAAAAAAAAGAAAAAAAATGATAATGAATACTCGGCCTCACCAGTTTTCCCAAGAGAAATGCCACTAATGAAATAAAGGAGTATCCCTCCTGCAACTGAGAGAACTTGGAAGACTGAAGGAAATGGTCATGTGATGGTGTCAGACGTTGAGACAAGAGACAGGAGAACACCTATTAATGTCAGTAGTTGTTTGGGCAACAGCAAGGAATATATGAAGAATCCAGCATGATCAACGGTCATAGGGCAACCTAATCAGCTGTAAATGCTGTGAGCTTCGGATTGGTTAACATACTCGGAGCCAACAGTCCCTCTTGGTAGGTTTTTACAATCAAGGTAATATTAGACGGAGAAAATGTCATATGGAAGTGAACAGTCACCAGGGTCTTATCATCCTTTTCATTAAGAAGTGCACTGATGCTTATCATCCTTTTCATTAAGAAGTACACTGATGAGCCTCAGGACTACCAGGAATCAGTCCATCTGCCCAGTAAAAGGACAAACGCTGTGGTGTTGAATCATAAAATCACGAATAAGAGGTAGAGGAGAAATAAGTGTGGTAAATAGCTCTTAAAGTATTTCTTGCACCAGCCTATCACCACCAAATCCCGCAGGAAATTCAACAATAGTGCACGGGACTCAATGAGTGAGTCAACACAGCAACAAGGAAGCCCTACAACAGGTCTAACGTTACCAGGCACCTGTGCCTCCTTACTTGCACTATTATATAGCCAAATAGATCTAGAAGTTTCCAGAGACTTCTCACACCCTCACTGGCCTAGACACTAAGGGCTGGGAAATCCCTAGTGAGACCATGCTCTCATTGTGCTCTGCCTGCTAGTGAGCCAGCAGCATCCTTGCGCCCTAGCCGCTAAGGGCTGGTAATCTTCTGCATTGTGCCGCAGCCGCTCAGTACTGGTAACACTGCAGTGACACTCCACATATTTTATGCACTACAGCCACCAAAAACACAGAATTTCTAGTGCCTCCATGTCATCCAGGGAGAATGCGGGAGACCATTTTGGTATTTCACAACGCTCAGGAGATCAAAGTATCGGGTCAATGACATAATATCAATGCTAAATATTGATTTGCAAAAATATTGAAAAGTAAATATTGATCACAAAAAATTGCCTTCCTATATTTAATTAATAAAAACACAAATATGGATAACCACAATATCCCTGTTAAAATATCTATTTTCACTTATATCAGTAACAGAAATATTGGAAACAAAAATATAATTATGTTTAAATAAACATAGAAATACTCAAAAATATTGCATTGTACAATATTGACTAAATTGACATCACCAACAATATACAGTTTGAAATAAAAATTATAAAAATTTAATTTTACTGTAAATTAGAATTTAAATCACACATTTAAACAATCTATAAATGTTACATTACTAAGATAAATGATCCCACAAAAAAATATATAATTCAATTATCAAAATATTAGTAAAAATATATATTTACAAGTACCAAGATTTAAACATTAAACAAAAACAATTATGAAGATATGCATAAATTATACATATACATAAAAATATCAAAATATATGTTATGTTACAGAAATTTATATCGCGCACGGCTACTCATAAGTGTCCCGTCGCAGAAGCCAAATAGGAGACTGTGGGGAACCTTGAGTCACTGCCAATTAGATAAACAATAGAGTTTTTAGTCTCTATCTTAGTCTATATATTCAACATTATAAAAAAACACTAATTAGTTTTCATCATAAAAGGCAATAACTGATAAAAGATTCAATCTAAAAGAACACTAACCTATAAAATTAAACTGTAAACAAAATGCTGCAGTAAAATTATACAATTAATTAAATTAACAATATAAAAGACACACAAAATGTAACTACTTACAACTCTAAAAGCTACAAAAACTGCAAGAAGACAATACTCTACTGGATTTTTCAAACACACGAGAGGATGTAGCCTTACGGCTAGAGTGGTTGACCTTGAAGCTGGGGAACCGGGTTCGTGTCTCGGCAGCGACGCTCAACATCCTGTGATTCTGGGCAAATCACTTAATCTCCCCGTGCCTAACAAAAATGAATGTGTCCTTCTGTAATGAAACTGGTGCTATGTAAAGCGCTCCGATACCCAATGTCTCGGGTCTAGTTCACGCTATATAAAACTCTAATAAAAAACAAAATTTAAAAAAAGCCTGAAAACAGAAGTGAAAAGATATAGATAACTACCTTCAAACGTAAATAAAACATTTATTTACACTTACTTACAAATTCTTTAATTTAAAAAAGTAAAATAACAAATAACTAACAAAAGACTATTACTTTTATGTCTTTAACTATAGATCCTACAAATAAATTAATGCAACATCAAAAAACTACTAATCTACTGGTAAACAACAGAAATTCCAAACCTGAAAAAAGACAAACAAAAAGTACGTTAATTTAAACAATTAGTAAATACAACCTCACCTTAAAACGGCACAAATATGTGCTGCCACTACTAACTACCAACAAATAAACGTTTAAAATAAACTAAAGCAATTTTATTCACGAACAGAAAAGGAAACACCTGACTCACATTACAGCAACCCCAACAGAAAACCAGAAAATAAAGACTACAGGTTCCAGCAATAATATATATATATGTAGGTTTAAAATAGGAAACAAGAACTATAATTTTGCATGCCAATAACAAATTTATTAAAAACTTATAAACATTTAATTCTTTCTATTATAACACTATTTTCAGACAAAATGACAGGAAGATCAAGACAATTTACATTACAGAAAGGGAAACAATTACTCTCTCACATGGGCTTCACTTTTAGCCAAGAAGTACAAGCACGGAAACTATCAATTGGAAATGCACTAAATATCACTGTAATGCTTGCTCGGAGGGCCAGTACAAAATATGACATTATTATTACTGTAAGGGAACACAACCAACCCCCAATTATCACTGAAATTTAAGTAAGGCATGTACTCCAAGAGTTAACAGAGGCAAGCACTCGTTCCCAACAGCCCACGGCCAAAATACTAACAGATATACGCTCTAAACTCCCTGAACACATCACAGGCCAGCTACCACCTATTTCCACCTTAAAACACTCAATAGCACAAACTAAAAAAGCCACCAGTGATACCCCCCTGCCCTTAGTAGATACCAACATATCAAAATTCCGGAGCACTTAACCACACACAATGAGGAACCCTTCCTGTTACATGATTACTTTAAAAATAATAAACGTATCATAGTATTTTCGACCACAGATAAATTATTAAAACTTATGCAGTGTCAAACATGGACAATGGATGGGACATTCAAAATAGGCCCCATACCATTCACTCATACAAACACCATACACGGTAAATATCCAAACACTGATATACTATTCATATACGCTCTACTACCTAGTAAACAAAGTAGCACTTACTACGAACTATTAAACCACATTAAAAGTAAAACAAACAACTACTCCTGACAAAAAATAATAATAATTTTTGAATGTCATTATTCAAATTGTACAAAACATTTACCCATACACAGCCATATATGGCTGTTACTACCACTTTAACCAAAGTATTTGGAGACACATCCAGCAATCTGCACTGATTTTACAATATGCAACAAAGAGCCAATTTGCACTAGCCTATATCCCTGTCACAGAGGTAGCTAACCACAACAACTTACTTGCAAAAAGTTGTAAGAAATTGGGTTGCTGGTTGAATAGGGTGTAAAGCTTGGTCAAGCAGCAACCACAGTCCTTGTCAGGGTGAGGCACAAGCAAACCCTACATTAACCTGTGCTCAACCATCGGGTAGCTTGGCACAGAGCAGTCAGGCTAAACTCAGAGGCAATGTGTACATTATTTGTGCAACACTTCAAACAGCAACATACATCACAAAAGGATCCCACACCAGTTTAGAAAAATAGAGCAACATTTATTAATAAAATAAGAACAAAACAACAAACATCCTTTTAGTACCAACGGAGTAATGAAGTTTTAAAGTGTTTAGAGTAAAATACCACCAAAAAGCACAAAGAGCCAACCGAGGCTAGCTGGTCAGAGACCCGGAGAAAGTCACAAGATCAGGCCAATCACGATGTAGCATGGGTCGATTTAAGGACCAGGTTAGTCTCACTGAAAAGTTGCTTTCCACGTCCAGTGGCAAGAGTCCATTTCATGGTGGTAGGGGCCGTGAGGAGCAAGGAAGCATTGCGGATGGTCACCGATGTAGCGTGAAGGGCATCACAGGCAGTCGTGGCTGTAGTTCAAGAATCCTGTTGCCATCACAAATGCACGGGCTGGTGCTTTGCAGTGTCTCTCCACATGAGTGCTCGACGCTGTAGCCGACAGAACTTCACGTTGTTGGGCGAGTGTTAATGATTTGGAACTACCGGGTCCGTTCACGGTCGCAAAGAGCCCAAAAACTTCAATTTAGGCTCATTGAGGGCACACCAAGGGTCCAGGTCCTAAGGGGAACCACTTGGGGGTCTCAAGGGGCAGGATTCCCCCCCCCATCCTCCATCACAAATGGGATCATAGAGTGAACTCCAATTCACTCATTACTTCTCTCGTAGTTCCTACAGCAGGCAAGCTCTGGCATGTGTGCTTTGACTAATGGCATCATCGGTGTGTGTGCTTTGACTAAAGTATGGTTAAGTCCTGGTTCTTCATTAGCCATTGGCTACCGCATAATTCCCTTAATATATTCTTGATTCACACTGGTGATCATATCCAGCTGAACCTGTGATTGTTCTCCACAATCTTTCCACCTTTTCTATCTGCAGACTCTACAGAAGCAATTTCCTGAACATTTTACTGACACCATCCTCAAATCAGTCTACACACTAGAGTACCAAGAATCTACCCGCAAAATAGAATATTTACAGTGAGAAAATACAGACAGAAACACGTGGATATAGACACTGAAAAATATATTCCTAATGACATAATTGAATCAACAGTAGAGCATAAGGTAGTTAATCAGGAGACCCAGGTGCCTCTACTACCAGATTCAGACCCAGATCCAGCAAACATAAAACCTGCAACTTCAATCCAATCAAGCAATCTAAGCCTCCTGCAGAGAAAAGTGTCTTCTCCTTTCATCAGTATAAACTCAGTTTTAATTCTCCAGTAGAGCCTTGGTCTGCTGTCTTTGGGTCAGAAGGCTCCGATAACTGCAAGGATCTAAATCATGCTGGCATACTACTCCTTTGTGTGAGGATCGTGCATTGATTGCTGCACAAAAGACCTGACTTTATACTGATACTCCAATCTATGGCACTCCATTGTACTAAAATGCTGTATAAACCACTGTACTGTACTACAATCCACTGTATGCTGTTAAACTTTACAAGACTATTTATTTATTTGTGCGCTTTTCTATAGCGCAAACTTTACCCAAGGGTGTCGGAGTGCTTAACAATAGAACCAGTTACATTACATAAATGCTTCAGAGTACATGAATTTCATAAAAAATACGAAACAAATAAACTCTAAACTCACAAAGAAAGGTAGTAAGTACATATGTGTACTACCGATACTAGCGGTTAGAGTTACATATGTACAAGTTGCAAATTCACTCAAGATTACATTTTAGGAAAAGTTGAAGCTACTATAGTTGGACCAATATATGTTACATATTTACAGAGCATGATCTTCTCGCCATTGCTGGAGTTCTTGTGGTGCTCGTTCATCCAGGGCTTCAGGGTGTCGCTGCACTCACGGGCGATGTTCTTTGGCCTGGAGGAATCCCAGAGCTGGTGATAGCAGCTGTGCTCCACACTTGTTGTCCCGGTTGCCTCAAAATCTGCAAGGCAGCAGCAGAGATCCCCGGGGGCCTGTAGGGTGTCAGTGGGGGTAAGGGAGTTCCCTTTTATGTTGCTCAACCCAGCACACCGACTGGGGGTCGAGATGGAGGTAGGGTGGCAGCTGAGTGGGACGATCTGTGGGGGTATCCAAGTCAGATGGGGCCGCGGGCTCACCTTTGGCGCCGAGATGGTGCTTCCATGTCAGTTGTGGTAGTCTCCCTGCTACCAGTTGGCTGTGCACAGCATGGCACCGGCAGTGGACCCGTGCCACATGGCAGAAGATCAGTGGCAGTCTCCCGAACACCAGACAGCTGTGCACAGCTGAGCAGTAGCCGCAGCGGACCCATCACCAAAACGTCGGATTAGATACGGTTGGGCAGTAGAGTGCACATCGCCCATACCCTAGAGCATGCTTTGTCACCAAAATGGTGTTCTCCGGCATCAACCCGTAACCCCTGGTACCCCAGCCATCCACCTGGACAGCCCACGACAGATGGTGCATGGCAGTCTCCAGACCAGGACCAGACATTAGGCGTACCTGGGCCAAGCCACAAAGCATACCACCCTCCTGCTGGAGAGGGTTTCACCGCCAAGATGGTGGTCTCTCGTGTTTCCCTTCTTTGTTGTTGTTGTGCTGTCCTCATTGTGTCACCCTGTTCCACTACTTTGAGCTCTATTGTCCGCTGCGGGAGATCGAGTGATCGTTTCTCTCAATTCCCGATATGCCGTGTCTGGATGGAGGGGATTTGCTGGGATTTACGCAGAAACGATGATCCCGAGTCTGGGAGCTCCAGACGTGAGCTCCTTAGAAGTTGGCCATCTTAATTAGAATTAGCTAATTACTTCCTTACTTTGTAATTTTTACACATGCTAACACTGCCTGAGTAACTTTAGCTCATTAGTGACTGTCCAAAACACAAATACAGCAACAGAAAAGTAACCAGTCAAACTTTGCGTAGGGCCTTCCACTGTGCGGCAACATGCGTTGCTGACTACATTCTGCACCTCTGCCCTAACAACACTTCACTGTATATTAATATACTCTATGCTTTTGATAATTGGCCCTATTCAATGGTTAAACACTCAGTTGTATGCTACTCTAGTATATGCCATTCCAATATACGTTTGAATATTTCATCCCACTAAACTGAACATTATTACACTGAGGTCTACTCAATTCTATGCTATTCCGCTGTACGGCACTACACTTTCTACTACTCCAGTATACACCACAGCACGGTACCCTATTGCACTGTACCCCACTGTAGTGTATGCTATTTCGCTCTGCACCACTGCACTGTACGGACACTTCAATATATGGCACTGCACTTTACGGAATCTTAATGTACAACACTACACTGTAACACACTCAACTTTACATAAGCCTACTTACACCACTAAACTGTATGCCACTCCACTCTACTGCACGGTACATCATTGTACTCCAGTCCAGCGTACGCTATTCCACTTTACACTACTCCACTGCACCAGAGTCCACTGTATGCCACTTATAAGAAAGTGCCCCTTTTTGCATGGTTGCCCCCGCATTTTGCCTGATGGGTTCCTGCTAATCAGTTACCCAGGGCCTGTGTTCTTTCCCCAAAGCTGTACCTTTGCTCTCATATTTGCACTCCTCTAGCCTACATGTAAGTCCCATGCAAAGATGCCAGGGGCACCAAAGGCCTTGTAGCTGGAGAAAGTTTCTGAGGATTGAAGCATATACTTTGCCACCCTCAGAGAATCTTCCCTTGACCAATACACACTGCAAGTGCAGTCTGTGTGCCAGGGGGAGACCGTAAAACTACAAGTCGACATGGCACACATCCCTGTGTGCCATGCCCACCAAAACACTGCCTGTGGCATAGGTCAGTCACCTCTCTAGTAGGCCTTACAGCCCTAAGGTAGGGTGCACTATACGACAGGTGAGGGCACAGAGGCATGAGCCACCTGTGCCATTCACAAATATTGGTAGTGCAATAAAGCCATTTTAAAACCATGGGCTGGGAGTTTGGCACCTCGAACTCCACAGCTCCATGATGGCTTTACTGAAGACTGAGAAGTTTGGTATCAAACTTCTCAGGCCATTAAACCTACACTGATGCCAGTGTTGAATTTAATGCCAAATGCACTCAGAGGGCATCTTGGAGATGCCCTATAAAAAACAACCTAACTCTAGCGTCCTGGCTGAGTGGTTGCTTGCCAGCTGCCACCCCCAGATATGTTTCTGGACCCCTGTTTCGAGAGCCTCCCACTTTCGGGGTCCTAAAGCAAAGCACATCCTGGGCAGAGGGTGCAAAGCCTCCCCCCCAGGATGGGCAGGGTCCACGAAGGGGAAGCTTCAAAGGCTTGTCGCCTTTGTAAGCTGACCCTGCCTATTGCTGCTTACAGCAACTGGCCCTCACCAGTTCTGACCCCCACTTTGGGAGGGAGAATCAACGGGAAAACCAAGAAAGGAGGAAAGGTATGCCCACCTTTGCCAACTCCACCCCTCAGGTGAAAGAGGTGAGGCGAAGCGCACCTCTCAGTCCCTGCCATCTTGAAGATGGGGGACCCAGCCAACTAGAGAGGCTTATGCCCCCCTACCACTGGAGGGTGGCATAATAGCGGGTGTACCCACCACAAGGAAGGGGCCCATTGGTCCCAACCTGTACCTACCTGATGCCTCAAGACATAGCTGCACCCGATGCCACACGGCCTTAATGGCCCAACCGATGGTGTCCAGGCATCCCCCTGTATCCCAACTTACCTCTCCAGTCAGTCGTCGCCTCCAAGAAGCCTCCCTGCCTGAGTCTGCAGTCTTTGTTCGGACCAGAGATATTCCATTGAACAAAACAGAGCACCCGATTCCAACTCAGCACCCTGCACCCGGCTGCCCCTATTCCGCTGTGGGTGCACCTTATGTGCTAACTTTGATCCCCCCTTTGCCCTGAGCTTATCCCTAGGAGCTTTGCTCCCACAACCTAGAGGCTTGCTCGAGAGCAGCTACCAACTGACGGCCCCCTAGCCGCATAGACTAACATTGGGCCTCAGCACTCTGCACCTGGCCGGCCGCCCTAGTGCCGCCAAGGGTGCTCTTTGAATGCATCCTTGACCCATGTTCTATCCTCAAAAACTTGACACTCAAAACTGATTGCATACCTGCAAACCGATAACCACATTTTCTCCCATAGGATTGCATTGACTGTTTTTCCTCTGAAAAAGTTGTGTTGAGTTGTGTTTGTATGGTAACCCAAGCAACTGTGTTTTAATGTCAAAGTGATTTATATACCTTTGTCTAGTAAATGTTCCAGTGTGATATTTAGGCATACCAGACTGAGTAGAAAAAGTAATATCAAAAGTAATCTTAATAGTAATCTCAAAAGAAATCACAAAGTAACTACGACATAATGTCAACTGTTTTTAATTGTTTTACAAACCTGTAACAAAGTCAATTTCACCCACCTTGCATATTCTTATTAACCTGTTTGGAAAAGTACTACTTTACGTGCCTGTACCAAGTCCTGCATGGTTCGAAAAATTAACTACAGCTAAAGAAATATTTTATACAAACAATTGGTCTGAGCTCAGTCTTTGAGTGTGTGACATAATTTCTTGCCTGAGTGTGTAAAATAAATGCTTAACACTACCCTCTTCTAAAGCCTTACTGCTCGCCCATAGTACCACAAATAGAGTAAGGTGTTATCTAGTTTTACCTCTGTAAGCCTTTGGGTATCCACTGGACTCTGTGCACACTATACCTTACTTTGGTAAAGTATATTCAGAGGCAGCTTTCACTCAACTATACTCTATTACAGTATACTATATTTCAATATATGCTCCTACACTGTACAACACTCCAGTCGATAGCACTCCACAGCACCCCAGTATAGTGGACGCAGACACACGCTACAATATTTACAAAACATTACTTTATCACACTCCACTCTCTGCTATCCCACTGTATACAACTGTAGAATACACCACTACACTTTATAGCACTCCAATGTACGCCACTGTACTGTATCCTTCCTCACTCTACGCCACTCCACTGTATGCCAATCCACTGTACTCCACTCCAGTATACCTGATTACACTTTACTCCACCCCACTATACCACATTATACTGTTCCATAATAAACTTTACAAGATTATCCTCCGGTATATTGTACCACACTGCACTTAATGACAGAGGGGCCGCAAAATTAAAAACAGTAGCAAAGTCTGTCATCTCAGGCAAAGCGGCGCCCTCCCCCACCCAACTACTAGGGACAAATCCATCACTGAGTATTATGAATGCTTTCAACGCGTGGCTGCCTCTTTCCCTTTACAGACCTCAGCAGTAATTGTGAAATATAACCTTGGCAGCTCAAGTTGTCGTTCAGCACTCGTTCGTTATCTAGCTTTTGGTGGGCGGTGCAACACTGAGGCCGTTTGGACGAATATCTCCTGCTTCAAAGCTGCATGTCCAGGGTTGCAGCGGGACCCGTGAACAGTGCTGCTTAAACATAGCACGACTTCAATAAGACAAGACTTGGAAACAAAAAGATTCATTTTATTTTTATTTTGTAAGAATGACAGCCTGAGTCGACCCTGTTTGGATTCAAACCTGTGATCTACAAGTTACACACCAAAATATCGTTCTTGATATCTTGTGAAAGAGACTAGTTAGACACAAGAAAGAGCATCATCAAAATCCGCCAGATTGTGAAGTTCAGACAATGAGTTGCTGGCTGAGAATGAGGCCGTTTTCTAACTAAATACCGTTTTTCGGCTACAGGAAATGTGCTTGACAGGAAGCAGTAAGGAATGAGACCAACCACAACAATGTAGACCTCAGTCAAAATGATTTCTCGCCACTATACACAGATGTTGATGTCAGGCGGGATTCAAACACATCACACCTCCTGTAGGCTGCAGTAAGGGGCAAGAGTTAGAAATTGCAAGTGTGACGTCGTAAATTAGGATCCAACACGTATTCAGATTTTGGTATAGCTAGTGACGCTGCTCACAGGGTAGTGATGGGCACAGGCAGTAGTGGTGGGCAATGGGCATCTTCCCAATGAGGACACCAGCTACGAGTAACCAGAGCGAAGAATAATTGTGATGAAGCCCCAGCTTGGTTTTCATTTCTACCTGTGGCCTAGAGGAGTAAAGCTCTCTAGCTCTACTTGCCAATCTGTGAAGACATCCAGTCCTCCTTGCCAATGGATAAACATAGCTCATAGTTAGTGCAGATCACTGTATCAGAGCTTACAAGGAGGACATGTATTTGAGAAAAAGGATTAAATCGCATATGCATATCCTCACTCAAGCCCATCTGCTCACCCCATTTTCTTTGTTCTCTTATTCATACCTCAACATATGCACAGTTCCTCGAACCTCCCATCATAATTCGACAGCTTACCCCGGAGGGAATTAGCCCCATAGAAATGTAACTAACACCCATATAATTGCTTATTCAGTTACCCAGTACCTGGAACTGCCTGAAGAGGACCCTACCCTACTGCTGGTTCTACTAACCTAGAAGATGGCTCTTACCCTACTCTCTCTGCTGCATTCTATCCACCACCTGCTGTACTCCCCCCTTCCCTAGTGTATATATCAATTGCTTTCTACTAATTTGGCACTATATAGGTCACATATATAAATACTATGGGCCCAATCCACACAAAAAACCTACAAAAGTACATTTGTAGATTTACATCTCCACCTGAATGTACTTTTACATGTTTTTCAATTCACAAACATTCCCAGTAGTATGGACGAGAGTACCTTTGTGAATGAGGATTACCATTCCGTTGTTTCTGTACCAGTGGATTTTAATTTCAATGCAATGTCCCACACTCATGCTAGGAGGCATTTAAATGGACTCACTGCATTTCCCGTGACAAAATGATCACTCGTGAGCCTGCCGATCTTTTCTTCAGTCTCATACAACAGCCTTTAAATCTAGGAATGCTTGGAAAATATGTCTCTTATGTTTTTGTTATGTTTGTAGCCTGACAGTTCCTTAGTGATTCAGCTGAAGGTAAAAAAAAAACACAGTGCCTTAGATATGAAAATAAGATGTAGCTCCTCTTGGCTATTGCCCAACTAGGCCCGTTTTTAATATACACTGAACGTATTTGCATCTTAGTAACAGCAACAGGTCACTGCACCTATTTGCATCTGTTTTCAGAAAACGCTGCCACTAACTCGTGCACGTTTGAACTTGGGGGTGCAGAAATTCAGCTGCAGAGGGTGATCCTGTTATTCACCCAGGCCATAAAGTGGAAGGTTCCAAATGAGTGTTATTGGCTAGTCTTACTGGGGGTTTATCTTGTTGGGGGAATGTAAATGTCTGCATTTTCTCCCACATTCTTCTTCTTCAGTGCAGAGAGATTTGGATTCTCTAGTCACATCATGGGGCTTGTGCAACATGGACAAACTCCAGAAAAGACTCCAATACATACAAATTGCCTCCGCACGCCTCATCCTCGGAATCCCTCACCACAGCCACATCACCGTCCACCTGAGAGACCTGCACTGGCTCCCGGTCAACAAGAGGATCACCTTCATGCTCCTCACCCATGCCCACAAAGTGCTCCAAAACGCCGGACTAGCATACCTCAACGAACGACTCACCTTCTACACCCCGAACCGCCAGCTTCACTCCGCTGACCTCGCCCTCGCCCTCGCCACAATCCCACGCATCCGCCGAATGACCACCAGCGGCAGATCATTCTCTCACCTCGCCGCCAAGACATGGAACACCCTCCCCATCAACCTGCAACAGACCCAGGACCTGCTGACCTTCAGGAGACTTCTTAAGACATGGCTGTTTGATCAGTAGCTGCTTCCCCCCCCCCCCCCCCTTAGCGCCTTGAGACCCTCACAGGTGAGTAGCACGCTCTATAAATGTGATTCGGGGCACTGCCTCTGCATCGTCTCCAATCTGCATAGATCATTTGTGCTAAGTCATCTGTTGGCGACCATCCAACAGTAGATACAGAAATAAGACATTTTGTGGCGGGCAATTTGTTGAGGTGGGCACAGTATCCTATTGTTTTCACATTGTTTGAACAAGATAGAAGTCTATTTGCATGAACAGGAGGAGGGTGGAGGGACAGAGGCTGTGCATGCACACCGAGTTCAGGTAGATGTTTGATTTTTGCTTAAGGACGATTTCAGAACAATCCCCCAAGAGGCAGCAGCTCAAAATGATGAAGTGGAGATGCTACCTTGAAAAGGAAAGGGAGAAAACCCAAGACTTGATAGAGTAAGGCGAGAAAGCACGACTGACAAGAGGAAGCAATAATACAGACTTCCTTTGGGAAAGATGCCTTTGGGAGCAAGGTTGCCCTTTCCTGCATAGACGCATTGGACTTACACTGACAAGGTGAAGTAACACATCCATACGTTCAACAATGTTTAATGCTGATGGGGTCAACCAGCAGCGTCCAGCCATAAATCGCCTTGCAGGTTACGTGGCGCACATATATTTCACACACAGGCATTGGCCCACGGCCATTTTAGAGATTTACACTTAACTTTGTCCTCTAAAAGCCTCTACATAACTTTGCAGAGAACAAGTCATACACGCAAAGGCGAGGCAGGAAGGAGCTGAAGCAAGCTTGTGGAAACATAGAGAAGGGGAAATATTTCTTAGAGAATAGCTGTATGTTAAGCTCTAACAGCTTTGGGCATACAACAAATAAAGAGGTTACTGTAGAACGGGGTACAACATTTAACTTTTGATTGAAGCAAGATTGATTTTCCCATGCAATCAACTAACTAGCATTTTACACTCACTCTGAGGATGAAAGGTTGGTGCTTCTGGGGAAGCGGTAGCAGGCTCCCTCTCTTGCTTGTCCTCCTCGAGTTTTCCCTGTTTGTGCTGCTTTTCACCCGATGCTCTATAACCCGGACACCTCACGAGTCTTACTTCTTTAGAAGCACCAGGGAGAGAATGTGTTCAATGTCCTCCTCTTTTCACCATGCCGGTAAGTAAAGGCTGAGCCCCTGGCTGGGGTTATAAAAATGAGGAGTACCTTTTTCCTGTGCATCAAGGAAAGTGTTTGTCACGATATCTAGGTCAACAGTATCAACCTGCAGGTATATCGACTCAACAGCTTCTCATAATTAGTAGTGGCACTATCACAACCCATTGATTTTTTACACACCGTGCAACTTCAGTTTACTACCTGCAATATGCAAATAACCTCTTGGTTTGCTCCAATAAGAACAGTCGATACCAAACTGCCAAGCCTGGATCTCTCTGAGCCAGAACACAAGCAACCCAAGGCCTGTTTCAGCCTATTTGGGCCCCTTCTGTCAGGTATAGCTTAGTTCCAGTGGCACAAGTGAGCACAGGATCCACATCTGAGCATACCTGTCACTATCCGGGTATCACAATGAAGAATACAAAAACTGCTGGATGGAATGGTTGAATTAATCAGTACCACTAATAATTACTCAGGTCACATCCAAATCCATCATTTTCTGGCCCATTATGACACCTCAGATTGAACCCAGTGATTTTGAAATCAGTCTTGGTCCAGCTGCAATTGAAAAAGTCCAGCCCGAATTACCAAGCCAGATCCTCTCTGAACCGTAACACAACCAACCTACTAACGTTTTCTTGGTATTTGGGTCTCTTCAGTCAGGTATAGCTCCGTTCCAGTGGCACAGTGAATAGAAGACCCTCAGTATGCTTCCTGGAGAAATTAATGTATTTGTTGTATCTTAGCTATGGTGCTGTTCATGTCATCCACTGCTCCACCAGTGGAACCCTGTAGAGATGATGTAACATGGAATGTTGGTGTATGAAAATCACAGTTGGAAAAGGGCTGAGCGCCTTGCGCCTTGCTGGCTCACTACAGTATTCTTTCTAGTATTCTGGAATAAATCAGTTTTCAAGGCGTCTACCTTTGTTCTTGATTCGCTCCTGCCAGGAGTATGAACCATAGCACAATCAACAATTGTGGTTGGGCATCTGCTTAACTCAATCTAGAATTGAATAAATGCTGCACTTTTTTCGTGGAGTACTGTATAACGTTATGGCCCAAAGTTGTTTCTGGTATTCACATTCTGCTGCTCTGCAGAACACAAAACAGATTCTGTGCTCTGGTCCTTTTTCTCCAGGAACCAAATTGGATGAAAATTTGTCTGAAGGAGTGATGGCCTGTGTGCTTCAAAGGGACATAAAGGAATTAAGTGTCCAGGACCGCATGACAGTGTTTTCTCATAAACTGTGCATGCTGCCACAGAAAGCGACCGCAACAGTCAATGAGCTGTCCCTTTCTGGGTGACTAAGAAAGTACAGCTGAGGCAATCCTGAGCTAGGACCCTGTTGGGTAGACTTTCTTAGGTCGTTACCGACAAATACTTTGCTGCCATTGGTGCACCCACTATCATTTCCAGCAACACTCCTACCTGTTAATATCTTTGTCGAATGGTAGCATGGGATTGATTCCGTCTGATTGTTCCCTGGCTTCTAACTTGAGGCTTCTCTGGCACTGCAAGTCTACAGTCTTTCATGATGTCGGCTGCCAGTTTCTAAAAAATGTGCCTTTATGTAATTGATTAAACCGATTTATTTATTTTATTTGAATGTGCTATGGTTTAGTTTTTTTTTAAAGAGGTACTCTATTTTTGGGGAAATTGTGTCATTTGCATCATTTTACTTTTTTGCAGGCTGTTCGGATTGTAGGAGAATAGGGTAGGTAGTATTTTACTGTAAATTTGTTTAGTGTTTTGAATTTGGAAATAATGCTCAAATTGGTAATTTATTTAATAATAAGATTTTTTAAAATTATTTTTCAGGAATTGTTTGAGTTTTAAGGTGTTTCGAGAAATTGTACTTTTAAAATATATATTGTGTAAGGATAATTTAATTGATATTATTTTTTACATGAACTTTTAATGTAGTCATATTTAAACAATGTTTAATAATTGTTATTTATTTTTCCAACACTTTCCCAACTTTTGATTAGTTTGTTGTGGGAGTGTTAAGTCTGACACATGCAAAGTCAAACACTTTCTGTAATGTTGCTTAGGTTGCATGGGAATAATTAATCTGAGCCTAATTTTATAGTTTAATCTTCTGTAAATATGATCATAGTACTAATACGTTTTCTTTCCATTCGTAATGTGTCATGGAATATTTATTTGCTTTTTTTACAACGCAGCTCTGAAGTGCAATAAAGCAATAAATTTAGAAGAGGTGAAAGAGATTATAGAACTGATTGTATATACTCCTAAGCAAAGAAGTATAACACGTTGAGAATGGAAAGAAAGGGTATACGTCATTTAATGATATCTGCAGATAGTGACACTGTACATAGTAGTGGATGTGACACTGAAACGGAAGGATCAAATTATGCCAATGATGGTTCAATAACTGAGAGAAGTTTATTTAGAGAAATCGAAAGAATTAGACTAGCTCAATGAAAGAATGCTTTCTTACCTCTGACCCCAGTTATCTCTCAGGGGAATATACATTGAAATCATAAGCACTGACTAGTCCTGCTAATATGCGGGGATGCTAGTATGTTTGCATCGCTAGTCGCTACTCATGTTGGCCATTGCTAGGATGTTTGATGCTTGAAAAAATATGGGTACCCCTGAAATAAGTCCTAAAACAGGGTGCTTCTAACAATTGCAAACAAGATAAATTAGGAACAGTATTTAAAATAACATGGACCTAGAAGGGCAGACAAAGAAATGATTGCATGTACTAGTGGGAGGAATTAACACCTACAGAGCCATACCTACATGAATATATTATCTATTGACGAATATTTGAATTTAATTGTTTTTTATGCTTAGAATCATTAGGATTCTACAATTATAGAGTCATGTCCACATGAATATATTGTCATCTATAAATCTGACATTGATATGAACTTGAATGTAATTGTTCTTAATGTCTTAAATTATTATGTTATAAAATAAACAAAACTATATTTTTTGTACCTATTAGTACATGCAATCATTTCTTTGTCTGCCCTTCTAGGTCCATGTTATTTTAAATACTGTTCCTAATTTACTTGTTTGCAATTATGATGTTTGATGCTCCATGTCATTTATCACAATTGTAATTCAATGACAGGTACCTTTCATGACTATATTTCTTCAACGTACTAAAATGGTAAATAAAGTTAAAAACAAAAAGTCTGATACCACTTTACGGAGGAGTTTGGATGAGTTATCATCACTCTCTTAATACTGAGGAACACTCTGCATGGATCGTGAGAACATAGAGCCGCAATTTCACTAACTCTGCCTGTAGAAAACAACACTGGATAGGAAGATATTTTCTAAATTCCTTCAAGGAAATCCTTGTGTAAAGGAACTTTAAAGAACAAGATACTTACCTTTGGTATGTCCATATCAGGTAGAGACTCTATCTAGTCAAAGATTCCTTACCTTAGCATTATCCCCAGGCATCACACTGGATAAGGAAAATCTTGAGCAGTACTCCAGCACGCCAGTAGGTGGTATAATTCGTCTCTGCATCATCAGTATCACCCCCGCGTGCTGACATCAGTTTCTTTACACAACCTTTCAATGGTAGCCACAGACTCCTTACCTTAGATTAGATACCCAAGGAATACCTCCCTGGACTGATCAGACCAAAAAATCCTGCAGGACTAAACAGGCAAAATACCCATAATGACAGACTTGACCATCCAGGCAATAGGGTTTAGTGAACGTGTGCAAAGACGCCCACGTTGCTGCCTGATAGATGTCCCGGACAGGGAATCAGCGAGCAAATTAGGCCTGGGCAAAAATTTCGTTCCGTTCGCGGAAATTGCGATAATTTGACATTTTTGCGTTCCGCGGAGAGCGCGAAAATGTCAAAAATTCCGGTTTCCGCAGCTTGGCGATAATTTGTTTCTTGCTCGCGCTGTAAAATGATACATTCTCGCGCGCGCGCGATCGCCTTACCTGAATCCCTGCGTTCGCCGACAAGTTTTCTTGATCCGGTCGCGTTCTCCATGAGATGTTGTATTGTTTTTAGCCATTTGCGCTGTCTCGCGACAGTTCGCGCCCGCAGTGACGTCATGCGTCGCGCGATCACGTCTTTCTTCTCGCGATCATGCACCGCGAGAACAACTCAAAACAAGATGGCCGCGCCCGCAAGCAACCACATGGGTAAGTTGGCGACCCGCAACCATGCAGAAAATCTCGCGAACATGCCGGAAAAAAACCTCCGCATCTTCGCGATATTTCTGCTTGTTTGCGATAATTTTAAACATTCTCGCGATAATTTGCGAAGGTTAATTCCGCAAATTCCGCCCACCCCTAGAGCAAATACAGTAGTTGCAGCCTAGGCTCTGGTGAAATGAGCACGCAAACACTCACGGGTTGCTTTTTGGTCAATGGGTAGCAGATCTTTATGCAGAGCCCTATCCTTCGTGAAATGGTCCACTTCTGCTCAGACTTCACTTCCTTCACCCTGACATACCTATTGCTATGTTGATTGTCCACCCAGAACTTACGAGTACAATGTAGAGCGAGAATGCCATTTTTGGGTACAGGCAGTGGAATCTCTCCTCCTCTTTAGAAGGGTGAAACAGAGCAAAGAATGTAGACACAGTGATATTTTGACCACATGGAAAGGTGTCACCAGTTTCAGAAGGAAGGAAGCACAGGTTCTCAGAACCAGTTTATCTGGATATAATGTTGTGCAGGGAAGGTACACAGAGAGTGCTTGCAGTTCGCTGACCCTCCTGTCCCATGTTATGGCCAACAGAAAATACATTTTTATGGTTAGTAACAGGAGTAGATAGTCGTGCAGCAGCTCGAAGAACGAACACATGAGAAAGGTTAAATCAAGTTGAGGTCCCATTGGGGCATAATGAATGTCCTGGAAGTAAACAAGTGTTGTAGTTCCTTGATAAAATGAGTCACAACAGGTAACTTGAAGAAGTTTAGCCCAGCATCCATAAGAAAGCAGATATGGCTGACAACTAACCCTTAATAGTGACCAGAGCAGAGCCCCGCTGGGCAAAAAAAAGGACAAGCAATAAATCTTGGGATAAGGGTCCAGAAAGAGTATCAATGGTTTTGGATGCACACCATATGACAAACTTGTCCCAAAGGCAGGCGTATAATGTCTTGTTGGACAGACCTCTGGCTGCCAAAATAATGTAACAGACTTCGGGGGGAAGACTGAAAGATGTAACTGTTGCCACTCAATATCCAAGCATGAAGGCTAAGAGTGCACAGGTTTGGGTGCAAGATCCTGCCCTGCTGCTGCAACAATAGATCCACCCGAAGGGGCAGCCTGATCAGAGGACTGATACTCATATTCAAGAATTCAGGACACCTAATTCTCCGTGGGCATTCTGGAGCCACCAAAATGACTTGGGTCTGGTTTTTCCTGATCTTCTTGAGAACTCCGGGCAGGAGTGGTATCGTCGGAAAGGTACACAGGAAGTCTGAGCTCCAATTGAGACAAAAAGCATCTCTAAGCTAATGCCGCCTTGGAAACTCCAGCACACAGAACTGCTGACTTTTCACAATCTCTGCGGTGGCAAACAGATCAAACCAAGTTCCTCCCCATTCTAGGAAGAAACTTTACACCACCTCAGGATGTGGACACTATTCATGATCCACTAGGAATTGGTGAAAGAGTTCTTCCACTCTGGTGTTCAGAGTGCCTGCTAGGAGTTGGACCACCAGGAAAAATGTCCTGGCGTTCCAACCATGTCCAGAGACGCAAGGCCTCTTGACACAGGGTCCACAACCCCATCCCGTCCTGTTGGTTGCAGGACCACATGGTGGTGGTGTTGTCCTTGAAACCCTGAACTAGCCTTCACTTTATGAACGAAAGAAAGGCTTTTAATGCCAGTCGGAGTGCTGCAGCTCCAGCAGGCTGATATGGAGCTGGAACTCCCCCGGAGACCAGAGTCCTCCGATCTCCACCTCTACCAGATGGCTTCACCAATACATGAGTAAAGCATCTGTCACTCTTGTCATCTCTGGATGAGGCAGGGAGAAGGGTCTGCCCCTGACCCAATCGCAGTTCATCAGCCAACACTGCAGATGTATTGCAGTTCCCACCATGATCTGGACCATATTGGAGAGGCTCCCCTGATGCTGTGCCCACCGGGACTTAAGGTTCCACTGCAGAACCTGCATATGCCAATACGCATGAGTTATCAGCAGGATGCAGGAGGCCTTCAGGCCCAACAGCCTCAGAGTCAGTCTCACCAAAATCCAGGGTAGAGGCTGAAATATAGGATTCATAGCTTGAATATCCTGGACTCACTGTTTGGGAGGATGAGCCTGAAACTGCACTGTGTCCAGAACAGCTCCTATGAAAGGGAGCATCTGAGAAGGTGTCAGGTGTGACTTCGGCATGTTTATAAGGAACCCAACTGAGAGCAGGGGGTGCCCCGCAGTCTGGAGCTGTGTGACGACTGCCTTGGTTGAGCCCACCTTTAACAGCCAATCGTCGAGGTAGGGGAAGACTAGAACCCCTGATCTATGCAGATGTGTGCAGATAATGCCTGTGGGCAGGCAGGACAGGGATGTAGAAATAGGTGTCCTGCCATCCCAGCGCTACCATCCAGTCTCGAGGTCAGTGACAGACAGGACCTTAGCTAAGATAAGCGTCTTAAACATCTCCTTCTTCAGGAAGAAGTTGATATGGCACAGATCTAGAATAGGAAGGAGGCCTCCATCCTTTTAGGGAACCAGAAAGCAACAGGACTAGCAACCACAACCCACCTCTGATGCCGGTACCCTCACAATGGCTCCTTGGGGAAATAGGGTCCGATGTAGGTGGCTAAATACCGGTCGGTAACCCCAAAATTCGGTACATTTCAGGGTTACTGACCGGTATTTAGCCATTCCTAATGTAGGTGATGATTCGGTAAATACCGAATCTGTATATACAGAATCGGTATTTACCGAATCGGTAAATGCAATGTAGAAAGCACATAAAAGTGTGCTTATGTGCTTTAAGAATTCGTTAATTACCACCAACTTCAAGTTGGTGGTAATTAACGAATTCCTTTAAAAATTCACTTTTGAATATTTTTTTAAGTGCCATGTGGCACACATCCATGCCCTCAGGGCATGTATGTGCGCCAAATGTGCACACAGGCACATTTCAGGGGTGCAACAGGGTGTCCAAGGTAATAACGAATCACTAATACAGAATGGCTTTATATTCATTCCTATGGGCCTCCAAGCCCATAGGAATGAATGGGTAGGTATTCCTTATTACCGAATCGGTATTACCGATTCGGTAATAAGGAATATGAAGGAATCTGTATTTTTTACCGATTCATTAACTACATAAGAAATACCGATTTCTTAATACCGATATCGCTATAATCGGTAAATATCGGTAAAATTTGGTATTAAGAGTAGCCCTTCGGGATGATTTGAAGAACCAACTTGTCCATTGTTATGGACTGCCAGTGGGGCAGATGATGGTGATTCTTGTCTTCCGCTCGGTGCCCGTGCTGGTATGAGGGCTTCGGGGCATCTGCTGGGGTGGAGGGCAATGGACTGGCCAGACCTCTGGCTGGTGGCCCCACGTGGTTTATGGAAAATGCTTCTGTGGCCATGAAAAGGCTGGGATGCCTGTTGGCCTTGGTGGCTGGGCAGGAAAGGACACGGTTGGAAGCCCCAGCTGTAGCCACAGAAGGGACGAAAGGTGACTGGGGTTAGCGAGGAGCCATACAAGGCCCAAAGAGCTGGCCGTAGCCTTGCTGTCTTTAATGTGCCACAGTGCCGAGGCTGCCTTTTAGCTAAAAAGACAAGACCCTTCAAAGAGCATGAGTGAAACCGGACATTCCCTAAAAAGCCAGTGGTTCTGAACCAGGTTTGGCATCTGAGTGCCACTGGTGATGCAATCATTCTGCCTAGCGAGTCTGTCATGTCCAGCCCACATCTGATGGATACTTTGCTGCATCTTGCCCATTAGAAACGGATTGGGTGATTGTTGATCGGACTTCCTCCAAGGCCATAGGTATTACTTGCACAACTGAATGTCATACAATGTGTGTGTTTTGGCCCAAAGTTCACTGACCACAGTGCTAGGCTAGTGGAAGAGAACATCTCCTTGCCAAGGCGTTCAGCCTTCTGGATTTCCTATCCGATGTAGTGGTAGGGAAAGCACCAGGTTTAACTCGGGAGTTGGAGGCCCAGATCTACAAGTTCTCCCGGGTGGGATGCTAAGTGAGGAAATAGGGTCCCCAGTAGGGAGTAGCAGCTGGCAGTCATCCTGTGCACAGTAGCCTCTGGTAGGGCTTGAGTCAGGCACCAAGCAGGACCTTTGTGAGGACTTCATTGAATGGGAGGAGAGATTCTATGGGGGCGACTTTTGCTGAAGCACCTCTGGTCAAGATGTTCATCTTGACTATCACTGAGGACAGCGTAAAGTTCAGCGCCTCGGCTACCCTCTGTGCCACCACTGCAAAGGAGACTCTCTCCTCCATAGCCACAGTAGGAGGAGAGACCAAGACAGTGCCTTGTGAGGTGTCTAGCCCACTGGCATCTGCCAGTTCCTCATACCTTTTGTCTCTGGTTCATCGAGGGGATTGTGGAATGAATAAGGGCCCTCAGATCACTTACCAATCGTCTCCCTCTGCAGGCCTATCAAAAGAAAAAGACAGTAACTCTGACTCAGAAGCATGATACCAGCTTGCGCTGGAGTCGGCATTCAGCTCCGTATCAGAGTCAGGAATGACAATGGGGTTGGCACCACTGCAGGGTGTCTACGCTGCTGAGAAGAATGGTACTGGAGCGTACACCATGGAAGGTTGTGGTCTCATGGATGGAGTCGCTCTGGATCCAATACTGGATCCATGGGGCCCGACTGGCACAGAGGGCGGACCCACCTGCAGGAATCTAGGAAGGGCTTCTCCCAAACCCATGGGGCCTGAAGACACTCAAGGGGTCAGCCCGCCTCAATATGAGGTGGACTAGGGCCACTCTGCTCTGGGAAACTCTGGGATGTGCAAGGCCTCAAGCTGTGTAGTTGTTCCCATGCCTAATCCAAGGACGTGGACTGACATGGTGAAGTCACAGAATTCTTCAACTTCTTGGACTTCTTTTGTTTGTGGGACTTACCTAATGATTTTGACTGAGACAACGTTCACCTGGAGAGGTTCTGAGAGCGGTCCCGGTACATACCGCACAACCAGGATCGAGAGCATCATGGGGTCATCCTAAGTCAAGCGGCGAGGAGCTTCAAGGAACGTTCCCTCAGCACCTTCTAGTTCATGGCATGGCAGTCCTCTAAGACTTTGGAATCGTGGTTCCCCTCCAAAGCAATACAAACAAACCAAGCGTGGGTCTATCACAGACATCTTCCTGTGATTGGCACCACAGGGTCTCAAACCCACTGGTTTCATAGGGGACATAACACACCAGGAGAAAAATCTTTCTAAAAAAAATGCTAGACAAAAGTCAAAAAAGGTTAGTGAAAAATTTACTGGGGGTAGCTCTCTCCAGATTTGCGCTGACTGGTGCAGAAAGAAAAGAACTGATATCAGTGTGCTACGGTGGTGCCTATAGAGGCATCACGCACTTCACTTTCAGCGCTTATGATGCTGATGCAGAGCTGAACGATGCCATCTACAGGTGCACAGGGGTAGTGCTTAAGAATTTCCAGATCCAGTCTGATGCCTAGGAATAATTCTAAGATTAGGAATCTGCGGCTAGAAGATCAGAGAAGGACATAGGTCTTTTATGATATGCAATTTAGGACTTTCGTCATTTGAAAATTGATTCAAGATTACAATACACCAGGGTGTTCTAGTGATGGAATAACATGAGATTTACAAATAGGATCTTAGACTTTTGTTGTTTGTTTATTTATAGCCCTGATGAAGTCAGTGATGCAAAGAACATCAATTCTGACGAAACACGTGTTGGCTATATGAAGAATGTTGTGACATCTGAATATGACATCTGAAGATGAGAAACTGTGATGTTGAAGAAATCTTGATGAAATAAACTGAACTGGAACCAAGAGAAATTGGACACACTTCATTTGCGTACCCTACGGTGCTCAGGAGATTTTGTTGACTGTTCCCATGAGGCACAGGGTCAAGACTGATTTGCTTATGGCTTGGTCTAAACAGGGGTGGCATGGTGAGCAAAAGAACAATGGATTGAACCCAGATCTATCAACGGGGGTGAATGTTTGATTGACTCTGCATTCTGCCCATCATCTGTGTGTTTTTTGCTTTCTCGCCCTAAGTGCGCTCGGCATTCCTAGACGTGGGTCCCAGGCTCACTGTGCCACTGGATTCAAGCTAGCCTGGCTGATGAGAGGTGATGCCTCAAAACTGGTCCCAGGATGCTTGTTTCTGATGGATACATCTGCCAGTGGATTCCTCACCTTGTGAATATCCCTGCGCTGGGAAAGAACCTTTACAACGCAACTATTACATCGCACTACACTTACAACGCAGGCATTACAATGCAACATCCTTTACAACGCATGACACTACAACGCATACCATTAAAACGCATACCATTACAACGCAGGCACTACATCGCATGTCACTACAACGCAGGCATTACAACGCATACCATTACAACACATACCATTACAATGCATACCATCCAACACTTACCCTACTGTTGCACCCCCTGGAGTTAGAATAGTAATTTTTACCCCTATACTATCCAATACTTACCTTAAATGCAATTTAACATTATGCGTTGTAATGGTATGCGTTGTAAAGGTAGTATGCGATGTAATGGAATGCGTTGTAAAGGTAGTTTTAAAAAATGCGTTGTAGTGTCATGCGATGTAATGGAATGCGTTGTAGTGGATGTTGCGTTGTAAAAATTGCGTTGTAAGTGCATGCGTTGTAAAAGTATGCGTTGTAACGTCATACATCCCCCTGCGCCAGCAACATTCGGAAACTTTTGTAGCAGTCCACGCCGATGAGGTCGAAGACGACGTCACAGAGACACGGCTCCGCTCGCGACTCCGCTGACGTCACCGGCTCCATAATAAGACCTCGTCGGCGTGATGACGTCAGTTCCCTTTTTTCCGCGCCGTCAACGCCAACGGATTTCGGGAATCTCTATCTGTAGCTTCACTGTTACTTTGTTTTTCTACTGCTTTTCTTTGTTTTCTTCTGTGAAAATGTCGACAAAGAAGTCAGGATTCAAGCCCTGTCGTGAATGTGGGAAGCATATGTCCATTACGGATCCACATGATGACTGCGTATGGTGCCTATCATCGGACCATGATGTAGAGGGACGTTCTTGCTGCCGCAAGATGACTTCTAAGGCTCTTAAAGAGAGAGAAGCGAAGCTGTTCATCGCGAGGATGAAGAAAGAGAAGAGAGGTCGGAGAAAATCTAGGGCGAGGTCAAGATCGAGGTCGAGATCGAGGTCAGCGTCGAAGTCGACTTCGGGGCATGCTTCAAAATCCAAGAAGCACGAGAAGAAGAGGAGGCATTCCTCTCGGCGTCACTCGGACATGAGTACGGCTCCGAGGTCGAAGTCACCCTCTCAATGCCGTAAGGACTCTGTATCTCCCTCGCCCGTTCCGGATTCACCTGTTGGCCTTTCTTCTCCAGTGGCTTCACCGGAACATTCTCCGGCTCCGGCTCCATCTCCAACGCCGGTTCCAACTCTGACGCCGGTTCCATCTCCGGCTCCGGCTTCGTCCCCGGCTCCGGTTGAGGAGCATACAGTTCCGGGTGAGCCTTCGGCCCCGCAGATTCCACCATCGGCGCCTGTTGGCCCAAGTCCGGTGATGCCTGATCAGTATCCTGCGTTCCCTGGACCAGGTCAGGACCCCACGCATTATCTTAATGCAATGTACGGGGTATTTTCAAGAGCCATGTACTCCGCTGGTGCTCCTTCGGGTCCTATGGGTCCTATGGCCTTCAGTTTGTGGGTGCCTCAAGCCTATCCTCAGGCCCCCTTCATGCCATTTTTTCCGGCGACGCCGTCTTGGCATCTACCGGTGCCGAGGACATCGATGCCGCTCCCTTCTTCACCGGCGCCGACTCGACCTCATTCGACGCCGGCTGCTCCTGTGGATCCACATTCAACGCCGGCACCGGCTCCGTCGGATTCGATCACGGCGCCACCGCCGCCGGTTGTAAGAATCCGGTCTAGGAGGGAGGCTCAAAGAGTGCTGGATGAACAAAGGTACCTAATGGAGGAGGTAGAAGAAGGGGAGCTTATGGAGTCAGATGATGTTTTTGAAGAGCTAAAAGAGGCTAGTGGCCTGGACTTGTCTCCTGAATGGGAGATTACTCCTCCTTCTGATGAGCCCTCAAAGGATGTGGCACCATACCATGCGGTCATAAGAAAAGCAGCTGAACTTTTAGATCTGCAGTTGCCTTCTACTGAATTCAAGTCGAACATTTTGACAGAGGTGCTGAACTCTCCCAGTACGGTTTCTGAGCCCTTGCTGCCCTTTAACGAAGCCATCATAGAGCCAGTGATGGAGGTGTGGCGTAAGCCCTTTTCTGCTCCGGCAGTTTTGAAAATCATTGCCAGGAGGTATAGGGCAGCTCCGGGGGACCCAGAGTTTTTAACTTCTCACCCGTCTCCTGAGAGCATGGTGGTTCAGGCGGCATGTTCAGGGAGATCCAAAGGTTTATTTCCCCAGGTCCCGAGTGACAGGGAGGCTAAGAAACTGGATCAGTCGGCCAAAAAGGTCTTTTCTTCGGCCAGCATGGCTCTTAAGTCTACGAATGCCACTTGCCTTTTGGGACGCTATATACATGCGCTCATGGATTCAGCGAAGCAACTAGCCCCAAAACTATCAGAGGAGGATAGGGTTGGTTTTAATGAGGTTCTGGCGGATGCCCAGGCGGCAGCGTGTCAGGTGATACAGAGTGGATTGGACACAGCTGACTCAGTAGCAAGAGTCATGGGATCTTCTGTTGCCACTAGGAGGAGCGCGTGGCTTAAGTCACAGGAGTTTTCCCCTGATGTTCAATCAACGCTGTTGGACTTGCCTTTTGATGGCTCCGGACTCTTTGGCAAGAAGGCAGATGCTGCACTTGAACGTTTTAAAGAAAGCAAGGCTACGGCTAAGTCTTTGGGCCTTCAATCCCAGTCGAGGGGTTCGTTCAAGAGGTACAGGGGTTTTGGAAGGGCAACCTTTCGTTCTTACAGGCAGTCCCAGCAGTAACAGCAGCAACAACAGCAGAGCACTCTGTATAAGGCAGGGGTACTCATAGCACGGCCGGCGGGCCGCCAGCAGCCCGGCAAGCCATTCTTGGCGGCCCGCGGACCTTGCAGACATCGTACCGGTGTTTTTTTTTTTTTAACAGTGTCAGAAACACAGACTCTGCTCTGTGGGGGCCCGGGGATTCAAGCGATAGTCCGAGTGGAGCTGCTGGGGCGCTAAGAGGTGAAATACAACAAAGCCTCGTTATCATGCAAATGGTCTATGAAAGACCTGTGAAGTACTCGGGTGGGGCTGTGTGTGTGCCCTGGAAGGGAAGCTGCCTCAGCTGCCACACAAGCGAAGGGGGGGGGAGAGGTGACAAAGAATGACAAGAGGACAGCAGGGTGTGAGAGTCGGGTAAGGGGACAGAGGGTGACTGAAGGCAGTAGGGAGAGACAGAAACAGACAGAGACAGATAGAGATAGAGACTAACAGAGACAGGGACAGACAGAGACAGATAGGCAGAGACAGGGACAGACAGATAGAGGCAGAGACAGACAGAGAGGCAAAGAGACAGACGGAGAGGGAGACGGAGAGAGAGACGGAGAGGGAGAGCGATAGAGAGAGAGGGAGACGGAGAGAGAGAGGGAGACGGGGAGAGAGAGGGAGACGGGGAGAGGGAGGGAGATGTAGAGGGAGGGAGACGGAGAGGGAGGGAGACGGGGAGAGGGAGAGGGAGGGAGACGGGGAGAGGGAGGGAGACGGAGAGGGAGGGAGACAGAGGGAGGGAGATTGAGAGGGAGGGAGACTGTGAGGGAGGGAGACTGAGAGGGAGGGAGACTGAGAGGGAGGGAGACGGGGAGAGGGAGGGAGACGGAGAGGGAAGGAGAGGGAGAGAGGGAGGGAGAGGGAGACAGAGAGGGAGGGAGACAGAGAGAGAGGGAGACAGAGGGGGAGACGGAGAGAGACAGAGAGGGAGAGAGATGGATAGAAGGAGAGAGGGAGGGAGACGTAGGAGGGAGGGAGATGGAGGAGGGAGGGAGACGGAGGGAGAGGGAGGGAGACGGAGGGAGAGGGAGGGAGACGGAGGACGAAGGGAGATGGAGGAGGGAGGGAGACGGAGGAGGGAGGGAGGGAGATAGAGAGAGAGATATGTGTATGCCGGGTCCGGTGGCTCAGTGGACAAAGGCGTCCGCTGCAGGGACCTGTGTTCCACCTCATGGTCGCAGTTTTTTTTTGTTGATCTAGCCCCGCCCCCTCCCCCAATGACCCCGCCCCCAAGGTGCGGCCCTCGGCCACAAACCACACTGTAAATTTGGCCTCCAAGAGAAAGTTTGTGAGTACCCCTGGTATAAGGGGTACAGAGGCAGAATCAGGGGTCGCACACGTGGCCGACAGCTCTCCTCCTCCTCCTCTTCCTCTTCCTCAGCCCCTCCCACCACCGCAAAGCAGCCCTAGATCCACCATTCTGGATCATGTTGGCCCTGTGGGGGGTCGGCTTACCCATTCTCTTCAAGATTGGGGATCGGTTACTACAGATCTTTGGTTCTAGATCTTGTAGAAAATGGGTATGCCCTTCCCTTTCGGGAATTCCCTCCAAATTACCCTCCTTGTCAAGGGGTTTGCTCAGAGAACCACCGTTTTCTCCTGCAGGAGGAAGTCCTGAAGTTACTAGAGAAAGGTGCAATAGAGGTGGTTCCAGAGCAGGAGTGGGGTCAGGGATGCTACTCCCGGTGTTTTCTGATTCCGAAAAAGGACGGCAGATGGCGTCCGATATTGGACCTCAGGATCTTGAATCTTTATCTGAAGCAAGAGAAGTTCAGGATGCTCACCCTTGCACAGGTTCTTAAGGCGCTGAATCAGGAGGACTGGATGGTGTCGATCGACTTGAAGGATGCGTATTTCCACATCTCCATCCTGAAGTCGCACAGGAAGTATCTCCGGTTTACGGTAGGGTCATAACATTATCAGTTTGCGGTCCTTCCGTTTGGTCTTACTACTGCACCCGAGTCTTCACAAAGGTGATGGCAGTGGTGGCAGCCCATCTCAGAAGGTCGGGGATTTCAGTTTTCCCCTATCTGGACGACTGGCTGATCAAAGCGGAGTCACCAGATAAGGTGCTTCATCATCTGCAGGATACAACTCGGCTGTTGTATAAATTGGGTTTTTCGATAAACGTGCCCAAAACTCACCTGGTGCCCTCTCAGCGCAACCTGTTCATAGGTGCGGTACTGGACACTACTGTGTGTCGGGCATTCCCACCTCCACAGAGGATTCTCGACATACAGGAATTGATTCCTTTATTTTACAATGGAGCGGTCGTTCCTGTCCTGAAGGTCCTTCTCCTGCTCGGTCTGTTTGCTTCCTGCATTCTGTTGGTCAACCATGCACGCTGGCACATGAGGGCGCTCCAGTGGTGCCTCCGCAGGCAGTGGTATCGGCACAAAGGAGATCTCAGGGAGTCTGTGAGGATCTCCAGAGAAGCTGCAGCGGATCTGTCTTGGTGGAGTGTGGAGGGCAATCTGGCGCAAGGAAAGCCCTTCCATCTACCTCCATCGGTGGCCACAGTAATAACGGATGCATCCACTTTAGGGTGGGGTGCTCATCTGGGGGATCTGGAGATGAAGGGTCTTTGGTCTCCAGAGGAAAGGTTGCTTCACATCAACCTTCTGGAATTGCGGGTGATACGTTTGGCGCTCAAGGCCTTCCTCCCTTCCCTTCGTGGTCAGTCGGTTCAAGTCCTGACGGACAACACTACCGCGATGTGGTATGTCAACAAGCAGGGAGGAGTGGGGTCTCATTGTCTCTGCAGAGAGGCTCTGCGTCTCTGGTCCTGGGCTCAGGATCATCAGATTTGTCTGATGGCAAATCATCTGGCCGGGGTTCTGAACATGCGTGCAGACAGTCTCAGTCGGCAATTCTCCGCCGAACACAAGTGGAGGCTTCATCCGGAGGTGGTTTGTCACGTCTTTCGGATGTGGGGAACTCCTCGGGTGGACCTGTTTGTCACTCACGAGAACGCTCACTGCCCGTCATTCTGCAGTCTCCAGTATCCGATGCAGGGAGCGTTGGGGGACGTGTTTCAGTTGAGATGGGACTCACATCTCCTTTACGCGTTTCCTCCCATACCCTTGATTCCTCGGGTTCTGAGGAAGATTCGCCAAGACCTGGCCCAAGTCATATTGATCGTCCCGGATTGGCCAAGAAGGGTGTGGTACACAGATCTTCTCTGCCTCTCCTCGTGCCCTTTGCTCCGTCTCCCTGTCAGGGCAGACCTCCTCTCGCAGTCAGAGGGGCAGGTTCTACACCCAGAGCTTACACCTTCATGCCTGGAGATTGAACGGGGCAACCTGAATTCTTTCTCTCTCCCGTCTGATGTGGTAGATGTAATTTTGTCTGCCAGACGTCATTCCACCAAATATATCTATTCCTATAGGTGGTCTAAATTTGTACTCTGGTGTGGAGAGAAGTCAATTGATCCTTTGAGGGCTCGTTTATCTGACATCCTGCAGTTTGCCCTTTCTCTTGCTCAGCAAGGTTTTGCTGTGGCCACTGTAAAGGGATACTTATCGGCTTTGTCGGCTTTCCTTTGCTTGCCGGATCAGCCGTCTTTGTTCAAATCGCCTATTGTTTTGCGATTTCTGAAAGGCCTTACAAACAAGTTTCCTCCTACTCCTTTTATTGTGCCTCAATGGGACTTAAACCTGGTCTTAACTTATCTTATGGGTTCTCCCTTCGAGCCCTTGCACAAGTGTCCCTTGAGATTGTTGTCTTTCAAGACGGTTTTTCTCATTGCAATCACCTCAGCAAGGAGGGTAAGTGAGCTTCAAGCTCTGAGTTCAAAACCCTCGTTTTTGACCATTCATGCTGAAAGAATGGTACTCAGGACCAGGGCTGCTTTTCTGCCAAAGGTGGTAACTCCTTTCCATCTGGGGCAATCCGTTACCCTTCCTACCTTCTATCCTCCCCCTCACCCTTCCAAGGAGGAGGAGAGACTTCACCGCTTGGACCCTAAGAGGGCGGTGAGCTTCTACCTGGACAGGACAAAAGACTTTCGAGTTGATGACCAGCTCTTCGTGGGCTTTGTTGGCTGCAGGAAAGACAGAGCGGTGCACAAGCGCACCCTTTCCAGATGGATTGTCTTGTGCATCAAGATATGCTACTCTTTGGCTGGTAAGGAACCTCCAGAGGGTTTAAGGGCCCATTCCTCGAGAGCTAAGTCTTCCACTTCTGCTTTGTCTAGAAGTGTTCCAGTGGAGGACATTTGTAGGGCGGCAACTTGGGCCTCCGTCCACACTTTCGCAAAACATTATTGCTTAGACACCGAGGTGAGGAGGGACGGACACTTTGCTCGTTCCGTCCTTCAGGACTTTCTGGTATAGAAGGGTGGACACCCTCCTCCGGGAGTGGGGACTGCTGTGGGAATCTATTCACAAGGTGAGGAATCCACTGGCAGATGTATCCATCAGAAGAACAAGTTACTTACCTTCGGTAACGCTTTTTCTGGTGGATACAGTATCTGCCTGTGGATTCCTCACTGACCCACCCGCCTCCCCGTTGTCCACCCTTGTATACCTTCAGTATATGATGGTGTTTCAAGATGTATTTGCTACTGTCAAAGGCATTGTGTTGTTTCTTTTGCCTTTCTATTTATTCTCCACACTGTGTGTGTTGATTTGTACATTATGTACTTTGTATATATATTGTTTGTCAGTCCGTCCGTGTGCCTCGAAGGCACGGAAAAAAGGGCGGAACTGACGTCATCATGCCGACGAGGTCTTCTTATGGAGCCGGTGACGTCAGCGGAGTCGCGAGCGGAGCCGTGTCTCTGTGACGTCGTCTTCGACCTCATCAGTGTGGACTGCTACAAAAGTTTCCGAATGTTGCTGGCGCAGGGATATTCACAAGGTGAGGAATCCACAGGCAGATACTGTATCCACCAGAAAAAGCATTACTGAAGGTAAGTAACTTGTTCTTCTGGTCCAGGAAGGACCTGGCTTGGCAGTTCGGGCTGGACGGTTCCCACGAGGCATAGGGTCAAGACTGATTTGCACATGGCTGAGTATAAACTGGGGTGGGATGGTGAGCAAAAGAACAATGGATCTAACCCAGATCTATTGACTGGGGGTGAATGTTTGATTTGCTCTGCATTCCTTCCATCATCTGTGCGTCTTTTGCTTTCTAGCCCTAAGTGCGACGGGTATGCCCAGACGAGGGTCCCGTGCTTACTGTGCAACTGGATTCAAGCTAGCCTGGCCGATTGAGGGGTGATGCCCCGGAACCGGTCCCGGGATGCTTGTTTCTAGTCCAGAGAGTACCTGGCTTGGCAGTTCGGGCTGCACTGTTCCCATGAGGCACAGGGTCAAGACTAAATTGCATATGGCTGGGTCTAAACTGGGGTGGCATGGTGAGCAAAAGAACGATGGATTTAACCCAGATCTATTGCCTGGGTTCAATATTTGATTTGCTCTGCATTCCATCAATCATCAGTGTGTCTTTTGCTTTCTCGCCCTAAGTGCGTCTGGTACACCCAGATGTGGGTCCCGGGCTCACTGTGCCCGGATTCAAGCTAGCCTGGCTGATGGGGGGTGATGCCCCAAAACAAATCCCAGGATGCTTGTTTGCGGTCCAGGGAGGACCTGGCTTGGCAGTTTGGGCTCGACTTTTCCCATGAGCCACAGGGTCAAGACTGAGATAGCATTGTGAGCAAAAGAACAATGGATTTAAACCAGATCTATTGACTGGGGTTCGATGTTTGATTTGATCTGCATTCCATCCATCATCTGTCTGTCTTTTGCTTTCTCGCCCAAAGTGTGTTGAGTATGCCCAGACGTGGGTCTCAGGCTCACTGTGCCACTGGATTCAAGCTAGCCTGGCTGATGAGGGGTGATGCCCCGAAACCGGTCCCAGGATGCCTGCTTCCAGTCCAGGGAGGACCTGGCTTGGCAGTTCAGGCTGACCTCTTCCCATGAGGCAAAGGGTCAAGACTGATTTGCTTATGGCTGGGTCTAAACTGGGGTAGCATGGTGAGCCGAAGAACAATGGATTTAACCCACATCTATTAACGTGGGTGAATAATTGATTTGCTTTGCATTCCGTCCATCATCTGTGTGTCTTTTGCTTTCTCGCCCTAAGTGCGCTGGGTATTCCCAGACGTGGGTCCCGGGCTCACTGTGCCACTGGATTCAAGCTAGCCTGGCTGATGAGGCCTGATGCCCCAAAACCGGTCCCAGGATGCTTGTTTGCGGTCCAGGGAGGACCTGGCTTGGCAGCTTAGGCTGGACTGTTCCCATGAGGCACAGAGTCAAGACTGATTTGCTTATGGCTGGGCCTAAACTGGGGAGGCATGGTGAGCAAACATACGATGGATTTAACCCAGATCTATTAATGGGGTGAATGTTTGATTTGCTCTGCATTCCGTCCATCATCTGTGTGTCTTTTTCTTTCTCGCCTTAAGTGCGCTGGGTAATCCCAGACAAGGGTCCCGGGCTCACTGTGCCACTGGATTCAAGCTAGCCTGGCTGATGAAGGGTGATTTAATCAAAACCGGTCTCAGGATGCCTGTTTCCGGTCCAGGAAGGACCTGGCTTGGCAGTTCCGGCTGGACTGTTCCAAAGAGGCACAGGGTCAAGACTGATTTGCATATGGCTGAGTATAAACTGGGATGGGATGGTGAACAAAAGAACAATGGATTTAAACCAGATCTATTGATTGGGGGTGAATGTTTGATTTGCGCTGCATTCCGTCCATCATCTGTGTGTCTTTTGCTTTCTCACCCTAAGTGCTCTGTGTATTCCCAGACAAGGCTCACAGGCTCACTGTGCCACTGGATTCAAGCTAGCCTGGCTGATGAAGGGTGATTCCTCGAAACCGGTCCCAGGATGCTTGTTTCCGGTCCAGGAAGGACCTGGCTTGGCAGTTCGGCTGGACTGTTCCCATGAGACAGGGTCAAGACTGATTTGCATATGGCTGAGTAAAAACTGGGGTGGGATGGTGAACAAAAGAACAATGGATTTAAACCAGATCTATTGACTGGGGTTTAAAGTTTGATTTGCTCTGCATTCCATCCATCATCTGTCTGTCTTTTGCATTCTCTCCCTAAGTGTGTTGGGTATGCCCAGACGTGGGTCCCGGGTTCACTGGATTCAAGCTACCTTGGCTGATGATAGGTGATGCCCCGAAACCGGTCCCAGGATGCCTTCTTCTGGTCCAGGGAGGACCTGGCTTGGCAGTTCAGACTGGACTGTTCCCATGAGGCACAGGGTCACAACTGATTTGATATGGCTGGGCCTAAACTGGGGTGGCATGGTGAGCAAAAGAATGATGGATTAAACCCAGATTTACTAACGGGGTGAACGTTTGATTTGCTCTGCATTCCATCCATCATCTGTGTGTCTTTTGCTTTCTCGTCCTAAGTGCGCTGGGTATTCCCAGGTGTGGGTCCGGGCTCACTGTGCCACTGGATTCAAGCTAGCCTGGCTGATCAGGGGTGATGCCTCAAAACTGTCCCTGGATGCTTGTTTTCGGTTCAGGAAGGACCTGGCTTGGCAGTTCGGGCTGGACTGTTCCCATGAGGCACAGGGTCAAGACTGATTTGCTTATGGCTGGGCCTAAACTGGGGTGGCATGGTGAGCAAAAGTACAATGGATTTAACACCGTTCTATTAAGTGGGGTTCAATGTTTGATTTGCTCTGCATTCCGTCCATCATCTGTGTGTCTTTTGCTTTCTCACCTTAAGTGCGCTGGGTATTCCCAGACAAGGGTCCCGGGATCACTGTGCCACTGGATTCAAGCTAACCTGGCTAATGAAGGGTGATTCCTCGAAACCGTTCCCATGATGCTTGATTTCGGTCCCGGGAGGACATGGCTTGGCTGTTCAGTCTGGACTGTTCCCATGAGGCACAGGGTCAAGACTGAATTGCATATGGCTGGGTCTAAACTGGGGTGCCATGGTGAGCAAAAGAACAATGGATTTAACATAGTTCTATTAAGTGGGGTTCAATGTTTAATTTGCTCTGCATTCCATCCATCATCTGTGTGTCTTTTGCTTTCTCGCCCTAAGTGCAGTGGGCATGCCCAGATGTGGGTCCTGGGCTCACTGTGCCACTGGATTCAAGCTAGCCTGGCTGATGAGGGGTGATGTCCCGAAACCAGTCCTAGGATTCTTGTTTCCGGTACAGGGAGGATCTGGCTTGGCAGTCAGGGCTGGACTGTTCCCAGGAGGCACAGGGTAAAGAATGTTTTGCATATGGCTGGGTCTAAACTGGGGAGGCATGGTGAGCAAAAGAACAATGGATTAAACCCAGATCTATTAACGGGGGTGAATGTTTGATTTACTCTGCATTCTGCCCATCATTTGTGTGTTTTTTGCTTTCTCGCCCTAAGTGCGCTTGGTATTCCTAGACGTGGGTCCAAGGCTCACTGTGCCACTGGATTCAAGCTAGTCTGGCTGATGAGGGGTGATGCCTTGAAACTGCTCCCAGGATGCTTGTTTCTAGTCCAGGAAGGACCTGGCTTGGCAGTTCAGGCTGGACTGTTCCCATGAGGCACAGGGTCAAGACTGATTTTAATATGGCTGAGTATAAACTAGGGTGGGATGGTGAGCAAAAGAACAATGGATCTAACTGAGATCTATTGACTGGGGCTGAATGTTTGATTTGCTCTGCATTCCGTCCATCATCTGTGCGTCTTTTGCTTTCTAGCCCTAAGTGTGCCGGGTATGCACAGACGAGGGTCCCGTGCTCACTGTGCCATTGGATTCAATCTAGCCTGGCCGAATGAGGGGTGATGCCCTGGAAACGGTCCCAGGATGCTTGTTTCTGGTCCAGAGAGTACCTGGCTTGGCGGTTTGGGCTGCACTGTTCCCATGAGGCACAGGGTCAAGACTGAATTGCTTATGGCTGGGTTTAAACTGGGGTGGCATAGTGAGCAAAAGAACAATGGATTTAACCCAGATCTATTGCCTGGGTTCAATATTTGATTTGCTCTGCATTCCAGCCATCATCTGTGTGTCTTTTGCTTTCTCGCCCTAAGTGCGTCTGGTATGCCCAGACGTTGGTCCCGGCTCACTGTGTCCCTGGATTCAAGTAAGCCTGGCTGATGAGGGGTGATGCCCCAAAACCAGTCCAAGGATGCTTGTTTGCAGTCCAGGGAGGACCTGGCTTGGCAGTTTGGGCTGGACTTTCCCCATGAGGCTAAGGGTCAAATGGTAGTTTAGGCTGGACTTTTCCCACGGGGCACAGGGTCAAAACTGAGATGGCATTTTGAGCAAATGAACAATGGATTTAAATCAGATCTATTGACTGGGGTTCAATGTTTGATTTGCTCTGCATTCCATCCATCATCTGTCTGTCTTTTGCTTTCTCGCCCAAAGTGTGTTGGGTATGCCCAGACATGAGTCCCGGGCTCACTGTGCCACTGGATTCAAGCTAGCCTTGCTGATGAGGGGTGATGCCCCGAAACCGGTCCCAGGATGCCTGCTTACAGTCCAGGGAGGACCTAGCTTGGCAGTTAAGGCTGGACTGTTCCCATGAGGCACAGGGTCAAGGCTGATTTGCTTATGGCTGGGTCTAAAAAGGGGTGGCATGGTGAGCAGAAGAACAATAGATTTAACCCAGATCTCTTAACAGGGGTGAATGTTTGATTTGCTCTTGCATTCCGTCCATCATCTGTGTGTCTTTTGCTTTCCCACCCTAAGTGCTCTGGGAATTCCCAGACGTGGGTTCCGGGTTCACTGTGCCACTGGATTCCAGCTAGCCTGGCTGATGATGCCTGATGCCCCAAAATCGGTCCCAGGATGCTTGTTTGTGGTCCAGGGAGGACCTGGCTTGGCAGCTTGGGCTGGACTTTTCCCATAAGGCACAGGGTCAAGACTGAGATAGCATGGTGAGCAAAAGAACGATGGATTTAAACCAGATCTATTGACTGGGGTTCAAAGTTTGATTTCCTCTGCATTCCATCCATCATCTGTCTGTCTTTTGCATTCTCGCCCTAAGTGTGTTGGGTATGCCCAGACGTGGGTCCCGGGCTCACTATGACACTAGATTCAAGCTACCCTGGCTGATGATGGGTGATGCCCCAAAACTGGTCCCAGGATGCTTGCTTCTGGTCCATGGAGGACCTGGCTTGGTGTTTCAGACTGGACTGTTCCCATGAGGCACAGGGTCAAGACTGATTTGCTTATGGCTGGATCTAAACTGGGGTGGCATGGTGAGCAAAAGAACCATGGATTAATCCCAGAACTATTACCGGGGTGAACGTTTGATTTGCTCTGCATTCCGTCCATCATCTGTGTATCTTTTGCTTTCTCGCCCTAAGCGTGCTGGGTATTCCCAGGCGTGGGTGCCGGGCTCACTGTGTCACTGGATTCAAGCTAGCCTGGCTGATATGGGGTGATGCCTCGAAACCGGTCCAGGATGCTTGTTTTCTGTCCAGGAAGGACCTGGTTGGCAGTTCAGGCTGGACTGTTCCCATGAGGCACAGGGTCAAGGCTGATTTGCTTATGCCTGGGCCTAAACTGGGGTGGCATGGGAGCAAACGTACGATGGATTTAACCCAGATCTATTAACGGGGGTGAATATTTGATTTGCTCTGCATTCCGTCCATCTGTGTGTCTTTTGCTTTCTCGCCTTAAGTGTGCAGGGTATTCCCAGACAAGGGTCACGGGCTCACTGTGCCACTGGATTCAAGCTAGCCTGGCTGATGAAGGGTGATTCCTCGAAACCGGTCCCAGGATGCTTGTTTCCAGTCCAGGAAGGACCTGGCTTGGCAGTTCGGGCTGGACTGTTCCCATGAGGCACAGGGTCAAGACAGATTTGCACACAGCTGAGTATAAAGTGGGGTGGGATGATGAACAAAAGAACGATGTATTTAAACCAGATCTATTGACTGGGGTTTAAAGTTTGATTTGCTCTGCATTCCATCCATCACTTGTCTGTCTTTTGCATTCACGCCCTAAGTGTGTTGGGTATGCCCAGAGGTGGGTCCCGGGCTCACTGGATTCAACCTACCCTGGCTGATGATGCGTGATGCCCCGAAACCGGTCCCAGGATGCCTGTTTCTGGTCCAGGGAGGACCTGGCTTGGCAGTTCAGACTGGACTTTTTCCATGAGGCATAGGGTCAAGACTGATTTGCTTATGGCTGGGCCTAAACTGGGGTGGCATGGTGAGCAAAAGTACAATGGATTTAACCCAGATCTATTAACGGGGGTGAATGTTTGATTTGCTCTGCATTGCATCCATCATCTGTGTGTATTTTGCTTTCTCGCCTTAAGTGCGCTGGGTATTCCCAGACAAGGGTCCCGGGCTCACTGTGCCACTGGATTCAAGCTAGCCTGGCTTAGAAGGATGATTCCTCGAAACCGGTTCAAGGACGTTTGTTTCCGGTCCAGGAAGGACCTGGCTTGGCAGTTCGGGCTGGATTGTTCCCATGAGGCACAGGGTCAAGATTGGTTTGCATATGGCTGAGTATAAACTGGGGTGGGATGGTGAACAAAAGAACAATAGATTTAAACCAAATGTAGTGACTGGGTTAAATGTATGATTTGCTCTGCATTCTATCCATCATCTGTGTGCCTTTATTTTTCTCACCCTAAGTGCGTCGGGTATGCAGAGACGTGGGTCCCGGGCTCACTGTGCCACTGGATTCAAGCTTGCCTGGTTGATGAGGGTGATGCCCCGAAACCAGTCCCCGGATGATTGTTTCCGGTCCAGGGATGACTTGACTTGGCAGTTCGGACTGGACTGTTGCCATGAGGCACAGGGTCAAGACTGATTTGCATATGGTTGAGTATAAACTGGGGTGGGATGGTGAACAAAAGAACAATGGATTTAAACCAGATCTATTGATTGGGGGTGAATGTTTGATTTGCGCTGCATTCCGTCCATCATCTGTGTGTCTTTTGCTTTCTCACCCTAAGTGCTCTGTGTATTCCCAGACAAGGGTCACAGGCTCACTGTGCCACTGGATTCAAGCTAGCCTGGCTGATGAAGGGTGATTCCTCGAAACCGGTCCCAGGATGCTTGTTTCCGGTCCAGGAAGGACCTGGCTTGGCAGTTCGGCTGGACTGTTCCCATGAGACAAGGTCAAGACTGATTTGCATATGGCTGAGTAAAAACTGGGGTGGGATGGTGAACAAAAGAACAATGGATTTAAACCAGATCTATTGACTGGGGTTTAAAGTTTGATTTGCTCTGCATTCCATCCATCATCTGTCTGTCTTTTGCATTCTCGCCTTAAGTGTGTTGGGTATGCCCAGACGTGGGTCCCGGGTTCACTGGATTCAAGCTACCTTGGCTGATGATAGGTGATGCCCCGAAACCGGTCCCAGGATGCCTTCTTCGGGTCCAGGGAGGACCTGGCTTGGCAGTTCAGACTGGACTGTTCCCATGAGGCACAGGGTCACAACTGATTTGCTTATGGCTGGGTCTAAACTGGAGTGGCATGGTGAGCAAAAGAACGATGGATTAAACCCAGATCTGCTAACGGTGTGAACGTTTGATTTGCTCTGCATTCCATCCATCATCTGTGTGTCTTTTGCTTTCTCGTCCTAAGTGCGCTGGGTATTCCCAGACGTGGGTCCGGGCTCACTGTGCCACTGGATTCCAGCTAGCCTGGCTGATCAGGGGTGATGCCTCGAAAACGGTCCCTGGATGCTTGTTTTCGGTTCAGGAAGGACCTGGCTTGGCAGTTCGGGCTGGACTGTTCCCATGAGGCATAGGGTCAAGACTGATTTGCTGATGGCTGGGCCTAAACTGGGGAGGCATGGTGAGCAAAAGTACAATGGATTTAACACCGTTCTATTAAGTGGGGTTCAATGTTTGATTTGCTCTGCATTCCGTCCATCATCTGTGTGTCTTTTGCTTTCTCACCTTAAGTGCGCTGGGTATTCCCAGACAAGGGTCCCGGGATCACTGTGCCACTGGATTCAAGCTAACCTGGCTGATGAAGGGTGATTCCTCGAAACCGTTTCCATGATGCTTGATTTCGGTCCCGGGAGGACATGGCTTGGCTGTTCAGTCTGGACTGTTCCCATGAGGCACAGGGTCAAGACTGATTTGCTTATGGCTGGGCCTAAACTGGGGTGGCATGGTGAGCAAAAGTACAATGGATTTAACACCGTTCTATTAAGTGGGGTTCAATGTTTGATTTGCTCTGCATTCCATCCTTCATCTGTGTGTCTTTTGCTTACTCGCCCTAAGTGCATTGGGCATGCCCAGATGTGGGTCCTGGGCTCACTGTGCCACTGGATTCAAGCTAGCCTGGCTGATGAGGGGTGATGTCCCGAAACCAGTCCTAGGATTCTTGTTTCCGGTACAGGGAGGATCTGGCTTGGCAGTCAGGGCTGGACTGTTCCCATGAGGCACAGGGTCAAGATTGATTTGCATGTGGCTGGGTCTAAACTGGGGTGGCATGGTGAGCAAAAGAACAATGGATTAAACCCAGATCTATTAACGGGGGTGAATGTTTGATTTACTCTGCATTCTGCCCATCATTTGTGTGTTTTTTGCTTTCTCGCCCTAAGTGCGCTTGGTATTCCTAGACGTGGGTCCAAGGCTCACTGTGCCACTGGATTCAAGCTAGTCTGGCTGATGAGGGGTGATGCCTTGAAACTGCTCCCAGGATGCTTGTTTCTGGTCCAGGAAGGACCTGGCTTGGCAGTTCAGGCTGGACTGTTCCCATGAGGCACAGGGTCAAGACTGATTTTAATATGGCTGAGTATAAACTGGGGTGGGATGGTGAGCAAAATAACAATGGATCTAACCGAGATCTATTGACTGGGGCTGAATGTTTGATTTGCTCTGCATTCCGTCCATCATCTGTGCGTCTTTTGCTTTCTAGCCCTAAGTGTGCCGGGTATGCACAGACGAGGGTCCCGTGCTCACTGTGCCATTGGATTCAATCTAGCCTGGCCGAATGAGGGGTGATGCCCTGGAACCGGTCCCAGGATGCTTGTTTCTGGTCCAGAGAGTACCTGGCATGGCGGTTTGGGCTGCACTGTTCTCATGAGGCACAGGGTCAAGACTGAATTGCTTATGGCTGGGTTTAAACTGGGGTGGCATAGTGAGCAAAAGAACAATGGATTTAACCCAGATCTATTGCCTGGGTTCAATATTTGATTTGCTCTGCATTCCATCCATCATCTGTGTGTCTTTTGCTTTCTCGCCCTAAGTGCTTCTGGTATGCCCAGACGTTGGTCCCGGGCTCACTGTGTTCCTGGATTCAAGTAAGCCTGGCTGATGAGGGCTGATGCCCCAAAACCAGTCCAAGGATGCTTGTTTGCAGTCCAGGGAGGACCTGGCTTGGCAGTTTGGGCTGGACTTTCCCCATGAGGCTAAGGGTCAAATGGTAGTTTGGGCTGGACTTTTCCCACGAGGCACAGGGCCAAAACTGAGATGGCATGGTGAGCAAAAGAACAATGGATTTAAATCAGATCTATTGACTGGGGTTCAATGTTTGATTTGCTCTGCATTCCATCCATCATCTGTCTGTCTTCTGCTTTCTCGCCCAAAGTGTGTTGGGTATGCCCAGACATGAGTCCCGGGCTCACTGTGCCACTGGATTCAAGCTAGCCTTGCTGATGAGGGGTGATGCCCCGAAACCGGTCCCAGGATGCCTGCTTACAGTCCAGGGAGGACCTAGCTTGGCAGTTCAGGCTGGACTGTTCCCATGAGGCACAGGGTCAAGGCTGATTTGCTTATGGCTGGGTCTAAAAAGGGGTGGGATGGTGAGCAGAAGAACAATAGATTTAACCCAGATCTATTAACAGGGGTGAATGTTTGATTTGCTCTTGCATTCCGTCCATCATCTGTGTGTCTTTTGCTTTCTCACCCTAAGTGCGCTGGGAATTCCCAGACGTGGGTTCCGGGTTAACTGTGCCACTGGATTCCAGCTAGCCCGGCTGATGATGCCTGATGCTCCAAAATCGGTCCCAGGATGCTTGTTTGTGGTCCAGGGAGGACCTGGCTTGGCAGCTTGGGCTGGACTTTTCCCATAAGGCACAGGGTCAAGACTGAGATAGCATGGTGAGCAAAAGAACGATGTATTTAAACCAGATCTATTGACTGGGTTTCAAAGTTTGATTTGCTCTGCATTACATCCATCATCTGTCTGTCTTTTGCATTCTCGCCCTAAGTGTGTTGGGTATGCCCAGACGTGGGTCCCGGGCTCACTATGACACTAGATTCAAGCTACCCTGTCTGATGATGGGTGATGCCCCGAAACTGGTCCCAGGATGCTTGCTTCTGGTCCAGGGAGGACCTGGCTTGGTGTTTCAGACTGGACTGTTCCCATGAGGCACAGGGTCAAGACTGATTTGCTTATGGCTGGATCTAAACTGGGGTGGCATGGTAAGCAAAAGAACGATGGAATAATCCCAGAACTATTAACGGGGTGAACGTTTGATTTGCTCTGCATTCCGTCCATCATCTGTGTATCTTTTGCTTTCTCGCCCTAAGCGTGCTGGGTATTCCCAGGCGTGGGTCCCGGGCTCACTGTGTCACTGGATTCAAGCTAGCCTGGCTGATATGGGGTGATGCCTCGAAACCGGTCCAGGATGCTTGTTTTCTGTCCAGGAAGGACCTGGTTGGCAGTTCAGGCTGGACTGTTCCCATGAGGCACAGGGTCAAGACTGATTTGCTTATGCCTGGGCCTAAAATGGGGTGGCATGGTGAGCAAACGTACGATGGATTTAACCCAGATCTATTAACGGGGGTGAATATTTGATTTGCTCTGCATTCCGTCCATCTGTGTGTCTTTTGCTTTCTCGCCTTAAGTGCGCTGGGTATTCCCAGACAAGGGTCACGGGCTCACTGTGCCACTGGATTCAAGCTAGCCTGGCTGATGAAGGGTGATTCCTCGAAACCGGTCCCAGGATGCTTGTTTCCAGTCCAGGAAAGACCTGGCTTGGCAGTTCGGGCTGGACTGTTCCCATGAGGCACAGGGTCAAGACAGATTTGCACACAGCTGAGTTTAAAGTGGGGTGGGATGATGAACAAAAGAACGATGTATTTAAACCAGATCTATTGACTGGGTTTCAAAGTTTGATTTGCTCTGCATTCCATCCATCATCTGTCTGTCTTTTGCATTCTCGCCCTAAGTGTGTTGGGTATGCCCAGACGTGGGTCCCGGGCTCACTATGACACTAGATTCAAGCTACCCTGTCTGATGATGGGTGATGCCCCGAAACTGGTCCCAGGATGCTTGCTTCTGGTCCAGGGAGGACCTGGCTTGGTGTTTCAGACTGGACTGTTCCCATGAGGCACAGGGTCAAGACTGATTTGCTTATGGCTGGATCTAAACTGGGGTGGCATGGTGAGCAAAAGAACGATGGAATAATCCCAGAACTATTAACGGGGTGAACGTTTGATTTGCTCTGCATTCCGTCCATCATCTGTGTATCTTTTGCTTTCTCGCCCTAAGCGTGCTGGGTATTCCCAGGCGTGGGTCCCGGGCTCACTGTGTCACTGGATTCAAGCTAGCCTGGCTGATATGGGGTGATGCCTCGAAACCGGTCCAGGATGCTTGTTTTCTGTCCAGGAAGGACCTGGTTGGCAGTTCAGGCTGGACTGTTCCCATGAGGCACAGGGTCAAGACTGATTTGCTTATGCCTGGGCCTAAACTGGGGTGGCATGGTGAGCAAACGTACGATGGATTTAACCCAGATCTATTAACGGGGGTGAATATTTGATTTGCTCTGCATTCCGTCCATCTGTGTGTCTTTTGCTTTCTCGCTTTAAGTGCGCTGGGTATTCCCAGACAAGGGTCACGGGCTCACTGTGCCACTGGATTCAAGCTAGCCTGGCTGATGAAGGGTGATTCCTCGAAACCGGTCCCAGGATGCTTGTTTCCAGTCCAGGAAAGACCTGGCTTGGCAGTTCGGGCTGGACTGTTCCCATGAGGCACAGGGTCAAGACAGATTTGCACACAGCTGAGTTTAAAGTGGGGTGGGATGATGAACAAAAGAACGATGTATTTAAACCAGATCTATTGACTGGGGTTTAAAGTTTGATTTGCTCTGCATTCCATCCATCACTTGTCTGTCTTTTGCATTCACGCCCTAAGTGTGTTGGGTATGCCCAGAGGTGGGTCCCGGGCTCACTGGATTCAACCTACCCTGGCTGATGATGCGTGATGCCCCGAAACCGGTCCCAGGATGCCTGTTTCTCGTCCAGGGAGAACCTGGCTTGGCAGTTCAGACTGGACTTTTTCCATGAGGCACAGGGTCTAGACTGATTTGATTTTGGCTGGATTTAAACTAGGGTGGCATGGTGAGCAAAAGATCGATGGATTAAATGGAGCTCTATTAACGGGGTGAATGTTTGATTTGCTCTGCATTCCATCCATCATCTGTGTGTCTTTTGCTTTCTCGCCCTAAGTGCGCTGGGTATTCCCAGACGTGGGTTCAGGCTCACTGTGCCACTGGATTCAAGCTAGCTTGGCTAATGAGGGGTGATGCCTCAAAACCGGTCCCTGGATGCTTGTTTTCGGTTCAGGAAGGACCTGGCTTGGCAGTTCGGGCTGGACTGTTCCCATGAGGCATAGGGTCAAGACTGATTTGCTTATGGCTGGGCCTAAACTGGGGTGGCATGGTAAGCAAAAGTACAATGGATTTAACCCAGATCTATTAACGGGGCAGAATGTTTGATTTGCTCTGCATTCCATCCATCATCTGTGTGTATTTTGCTTTCTCGCCTTAAGTGCGCTGGGTATTCCCAGACAAGGGTCCCGGGCTCACTGTGCCACTGGATTCAAGCTAGCCTGGCTGATGAAGGATGATTCCTCGAAACCGGTTCAAGGATGTTTGCTTCCGGTCCAGGAAGGACCTGGCTTGGCAGTTCGGGCTGGATTGTTCCCATGAGGCACAGGGTCAAGATTGATTTGCATATGGCTGAGTATAAACTGGGGTGGGATGGTGAACAAAAGAACAATAGATTTAAACCAGATGTAGTGACTGGGTTAAATGTATGATTTGCTCTGCATTCTATCCATCATCTGTGTGCCTTTATCTTTCTCGCCCTAAGTGCGTCGGGTATGCACAGACGTGGGTCCCGGGCTCACTGTGCCACTGGATTCAAGCTTGCCTGGTTGATGAGGGTGATGCCCCGAAACCAGTCCCCGGATGATTGTTTCCGGTCCAGGGATGACTTGGCTTGGCAGTTCGGACTGGACTGTTGCCATGAGGCACAGGGTCAAGACTGATTTGCATATGGCTGAGTATAAACTGGGGTGGGATGGTGAACAAAAGAACAATGGATTTAAACCAGATCTATTGACTGGGGTTCAAAGTTTGATTTGCTCTGCATTCCATCCATCATCTGCCTGTCTTTTGCATTCTCGCCCTAAGTGTGTTGGTTATGCCCAGACATGGGTTACGGGCTCACTGGATTCAAGCTACACTGGCTGATGATGGATGATGCCCCGAAACCGGTCCCAGGACGCCTGCTTCTGGTCCAGGGAGGACCTGGCTTGCCAGTTTGGGCTAGACTGTTCCCATGAGGCACAAGGTCAAAACTGATTTGCAAACGGCTGGGTCTAAACTGGGGTGACATGGTGAGCAAAATAACAATGGATTTAACCCAGATCTATTGACTGGGGGTAAATATTTGATTTGCTCTGCATTTCATCCATCATCTGTGTGTTTTTTGCTTTCTAGCCCTAAGTGCGCCAGGTATGCCCAGAAGTGGGTCCCAGGCTCACTGTGACACTGGATTAAAGATAGCCTGGCTGATGAAGGGTGATGCCCCGAAACCGGTCCCAGGAGGCTTGTTTTCGTTCCGGGGAGGCCCTGACTTAGCAGTTTGGGCTGGACTGTTCCCATGAGGAACAGGGCCAAGACTGATTTGCATATGGCTGGATGTAAACTGTGGTGGCATGGTGAGCAAAGAACGATGGATTTAACCTAGATCTATTGACTGGGGATGAATGTTTGATTTGCTCTGCACTCCGTCCATCTGTGTGTTTTTGCTTTCTCTCCCTCAGTTCGCCGGGTATGCCCAGACGTGGGTCCCAGGCTCACTGTGCCACTGATTCAAGATAGCCTGGCTGATGAGGGGTGATGTCCCGAAACCATTCCCAGGATGCTTGATTCCGGTCCAGAGAGGACTTGGCTTGACTGTTCAGTCTGCACTGTTCCCATGAGGCACAGGGTCAAGACTGAATTGCATATGGCTGGGTCTAAATTGAGGTGCCATGGTGAGCAAAAGAACAATGGATTTAACACAGTTCTATTAAGTGGGGTTCAATGTTTGATTTGCTCTCCATTCCATCCATCATCTGTGTGTCTTTTGCTTTCTCGTCCTAAGTGCACTGGGCATGCCCAGACGTGGGTCCTGGGCTCACTGTGCCACTGGATTCAAGCTAGCCTGGCTGACGAGGGGTGATGTCCCGAAACCAGTCCTAGGATTCTTGTTTCCAGTACAGGGAGGACCTGGCTTGGCAGTCCGGGCTGGACTGTTCCCATGAGGCACAGGGTCAAGACTGATTTGCATATGACTGGGTCTAAACTGGGTTGGCATGGTGAGCAAAAGAACCATGGATTCAACCCAGATCTATTGACTGGGGGTTAATGTTTTATATGCTCTGCATTCCGCCCATCATCTGTGTGTATTTGCTTTCACGCCCTAAGTGCGCCGGGTATGCCCAGAAGTGGGTCCCAGGCTCACTGTGCCACTGGATTCAAGCTAGCCTGGCTGATGAGGGGTGATGCTTTGAAAACAGTCCCAAGATTCTTGTTTCAGGTCCGGGGAGAAAATGGGTTAGCAGTTCGGGCTGGACTGTTCCCATGAGGCACAGGGTCAAGACTGATTTGCATATGGCTGGGTCTAAACTGGGGTGGCATGGTGAGCAAAAGAACAATGGATTTAACCTAGATCTATTGACTGGAGGTGAATGTTTGATTTTATCTACATTCTGTCAATCATCTGTGTGTCTTTAGCTTTCTCGCCATAAGTGCACCAGGTATGCCCAGACGTAGGTCTCGGGCTCACTGTACCACTGGATTCAAGGTAACCTTGCATATGATGGATAATGTCCCGAACCTGGTCCCAGAATGCTTGTTTCCGGTGCAGGGAGGACCTGGCTTGGCATATAGGGCTGGACTGTTCCCATGAGGCAGAGGGTCAAGACTGATTTACATATGGCTGGACCTAAACTGGGGTGGCATGGAGAGCAGAAGGATTTATCCCAGATCTATTGACCGGGGGTTAATGTTTGATTTGCTCTGTGTTCCGTCCATCATCTGTGTGTTTTTTGCTTTCTCGCCCTAAGTTCGCCAGGTATGCCCAGACGTGGGTTCCAGGCTTACTGTGCCACTTTATTCAAGCTAGCCTGGCTGATGAGGGGCGATGCCCCTAAACCAGTCTCAGGATGCTTGTTTCCGGTACAGGGAGGACCTGGCTTGGCAGTTCGGCCTGGACTGTTCTCATGAGACTCAGGGTGAAGACTGATTTGCATATGACTGGGTCTAAACTGGGATGGCATGGTGAGCAAAAGAACAATGGATTTAACCCAGATCTATTGACTGGGGGTGAATGTTTGATTTGCTCTGCATTCCATCCATCATCTGTGTGTCTTTTGACATCGAATAATGTCTCATCATCGATTAACCTCACGACATCAATGGTCTCTTCCTCTTCAAAGTCTTATGTGTCAATGTCAAACCAGCCCTTAATGGCATGTAATTAGGTGTTGTATCTCTTCTCAACATTGGTGTTCTCGACGTCGAACTGGGATGAGGTCTCCCGCCTTCACTTTTCTTCTTGGCTCTCCCTGTACGGATGTCCTCAAGGGTGAGATATGGGCCCTGGTGGAAAAAGGAGCCTCTCCACACCCCACAGATGTCTCTCCCGATGTCTTGGAGAGGGAGCTGCAGTGTCGATATCTTCTGGGACCATAACTATCTGGCAAAGACACAATACAGATCCTATGTGGGTCTTTATGTGCCATTTTTCTAGCAAAATTTAGACATTTTGCTAAAAGGGATGGCATTTTATGTTAAAAAAGAATATTTTCTGTAAGGAAATTATCTGAAATTACTCTCCGCCTAAAAGGATAATGAGTGAGTCACTTTCAAAATGGTTTTGTAGTGAATTCAAGAAGAAAAAAACCTTAAAAAGGCTGAGCTCTGTGTTCCAGGATCTTGTGAGCAAGAGTGACCAATTGAAAGAACTGAGTCAACAACAACCTACAGAGCATATTGAGTGTTGGAAATTGTGTTATTGGTAAGGGTAAGTATGCACCTACCACTAGGAATAAGGCCACCAACGTGGTATAGGATCCAGTGAAGGTCTCAGTAAATTAGCTCCTTGCTCAGCCCTAGGTATCTGCCAATGAGCAGTCAGGCTAACTTAAGAGACAGGAGTGTAAAGTATTTATAAACCAATACATCAAATAAGTAAGACAACACACAGTTAAAATCCCACAGCAATTTATAAAAAAAATAGGAAATATTTTTATGAAAAAATAGATACAAAAACGACAAAAATACAATGTAGGGAACCAGTGAAATGAATTTATAAAGATTATTTGCTTTTTAGTGCTTAAAAACATATAGTGCCACTCTGGAACATTTGGTCGCACTTGACCGAGACAAAGTCAAAGTCTGAGGGAGATGGCGATGGAGCCCTGGTTAGATACACTAAGCAGGGGGCACCAGTCAAAAGTTAACCTTCAGACTTAGAAACATTTCTGGATCGCTTTTTTCTGACATCGCTTGACACTCCACAGCAGGCCGGATTCATTGAGGGTTAAATGGCTTGACTTTCTGTGAGGCCCTGGTCAAATCCTGGAAGCCTGGAGCTTCGGAGCTTTCTGCGGGACGAACCTGAAATCCAGGCCAGGTCGCGGATGAAGGTAGTCAGCTTGACTCTCAACGTCGGGTCAGTCACCCCATGGAACTTTTTCACTAAAGTTCATCAAACTTCAGGAGGTGCTTCGTGAAGGTCTCCTCGTAGGTTCAAAGTTTCCAAACACCAATCCAAAGGTCTGGAATCTCCTAGAAGGTCTCTGTGATGTCTGGGCTACAATTGCACCTGGCCAGATCCTTAAATTAGAAGTCTACCGGACGCACTCCAGGATGGGGGATCTTGATGGAGATGATGCAGGTGGGCTGTGTTAACCTGTGGCTTGCAGGGTGTCCACTCTTCTTGAAGCAAGGTACAGTCCCCAGGGCTGTAGTACCAGATTGTGCAGCAGGTGCAGTCAGTCAGAGTGCATGCCTTTGAGTGCAAATCCATATTCCAGCAGGGCAGTCCTTCTTCTCCTTGTAGTTTCAGGCAGCAGATCTGGAGACTATGCAGCTCTCACATATGTATTCAGTGTTCTGGGGCAACAAGCAGGGGGGCACCTCTGTCCAATGAGGTGCTGGGTACCACCCAAAAGCATGACAACTTCCTCCAAAGTGTGGCATCTTCTTGCCCCACAAAGCACTGCACTTTCAAAATCTAACATGGATGATTTCTCTCCAGAGAAGTAGGAGCTGGCTAAACCAACCTATAGTGTGGCTCATTTCAATTAACTCTCCTTCCCGTGACCTCTGTAAATTCCTGTCCTAAGCCTGCCATCTTGCTGGGGCACAGGATGTGGGGTTAAGGACGCCTGGCATTCCTTACTGATCAGCTCTCTCTCTGAGCTCAGTTTGATTTACCCAGTCCCCTCTTTATGACCTATCCTGCACAGCTTCAGAGCTCTCTCCATCAGATAACCTCTGCTCCGACCAGGCCAATTAACACATAATTAAAGCAGCCTGTTAAGGCTGACCAATCAGCAGAGATCACTAGAAGGCTGGATTTTGACTGACAGAAGATAAAGTTCTATAATGTATCTTCTGTACTAGTAATGACAAATTCAACAGTGGCAGGTTGTTGCATTTATCAATACCAATCTTTTAAGTCTTGGAATGATATTTACTCCTTTCCTAGCAATAGTAATACCTAAATAAAATATTGGAATGTTAGCCTATGGAACTAAGTATATACAATGGGGAAAAATGAAATGGACAGTGTTTCACTCACCAGTGCATTTAAAACATCTTTTATAAATTCCCTGTTTATAGTTACATGGCCCCCCCACCACCGTAACACGTAGGGGAGACCTTGGGGGTGCCTAATATGTAAGCATAAGGTAGATTATCACTTTTGAAGTGCCCTTACCACCAAAGTCAGATTTCCATACAAATTACTTTTAAATCCAGGGTGCCTTTAAAATGACAACAGACATTCAGCAGTGCACTCAAGCAAGTGCAGTAAATCTGCTGGGCCTCTAAACTTCCATGCCCTATTATATACTAGGGACTTATAGAGTCTGTCAATAATAATTGTGAGAATTTACTTTTAAAGACAGGCTGAAAGGCAGGACTGCCTTTAAAAGGACAGCAGGCATGTAAGTGCAGGAAATCAGCTGGGTCTCTCAATATCCATGCTCTATTATATACTAGGGAATTATAGGAAGGTACACCCCCTGGCCCTATTATCTACTAGGGACTTATAGTGTCTGGCATTGCCAATTTGTAATTGTACCCTATTAAATGTACCTTTTTAAACATAGCACTGGCAATGGGCCCGGTTAGCAGAGCTCACGGTACAGTCAGAGTCAGTTACCACCAGTATCAATCAGCAAAAAATAGGGGTGAACAGGGCAAATAGATGACTTTCTAACAATAAGACACTACAAATCAAGGTGCCCTTAAAAGCGCAGTGTTCTATTGTCTTTCTTACCATGCTGCAGCCTACACAGTTACATTGCCCTGTTCTTCACTGCAATTCACTTTTAAACAGAATAAAAAAGGCTTGTGAAGGATGGTTTTAAAATGTCACTTTTTCATATTTAGTGATTTTCAAGGCTGTATGTTTTTGTCCATATTTGAAAGGAAATTAATGGAGTTGGCAATATAGCCTGTCTTAAGACTGCAAACTTTAAAAATGTTGTCACATGTCACTCCTGGCCTTTCTGAAGTAAGACGAAATACTACACAAAATGTGACTTTGTTGTACATTGAAATAGCAAGTGTTAAATAAAGAACTTTCATCCAAAGCATTTGCAGATGTGGACCAGTTGTGTTTACAGATTTATTTCCTACAAATGTGTGAGGCTTTTAAAATTGAAAAATAATTTTGAAATATGTCTAAAGAAAGGCATCACAATAACCACTAATATGGCTATCCTAACTAATATCACAATACAAGAACTACCAGAAATTCAAACCATAATGTCTTTGGTTGAAAACATCTCTTTTAAGAACTGGCATTGAATTTCATCATAGACCATATTTTTTCAACAGACAGTGGATTTGAATTCAAACTCATGATTCATCAAATCATGACTATATTTAAGTCTTATATGAGTGTATCTTGAGGGATTTCAAGAAAACCAAATAGAAGACAGAGAACAATATGTCCTAACAGGAACAAGAAACGTTAAAATCTTTAAGCGACAACAAAAATATAATAATCCGTGATGCAAACATGAAAGGAAACAAGGTTGTTGTGAACTTCGTAGATTACAACAGAAAAGCAAACAGCATCCTAAAAGACATTAATTGCTATACTGCAGTGCATATAATGGATTTCAAGAGGTCCAAAATTGAGTTGTAACTGATGCTTCATAAGCGGTGGGAAAGGGCAATATTAGCGTATGATGAATATCTAAACTTACAAAATGAACACCAGGCAATATATGTCATGTATTTCCTACGTAGATGCATAAGAATGAAAATATAATGTATGGCAGACCAATTATATCAGGGCATTGAATTTCTAAAGGAACATGGAACAACTAGTGTAGTGTAATATTATGCGTTGTAATGGTATGCGTTGTAAAGGTAGTATGCGATGTAATGGAATGCGTTGTAAAGGTAGTTTTTAAATATGCGTTGTAGTGTCATGCTATGTAATGGAATGCGTTGTAATGGATGTTGCGTTGTAAAAAATGCGTTGTTAGTGCATGCGTTGTAAAAGTGTGCGTTGTAACGACATACATCCCTGATGGAAGACATTGATGGCTATATTGCAGGAATTCAGGAGACAAGCAGTCATACTCAGTGATGGAAGGTTGGGATGCGGAATCTGTCCTCCAAACTTGTATAGGATATCCTATTTGCACAGCAATCTCTTATGTGGTCACTTTGACAGGTGAAGAAGGTCCGTGAACCACCACTGACGAGGCCATTCTGGTGCTATCATTATACTTTTGGTTTAGACTTGTAGAATTTGAAGAGCATTATCGGTATGATAGGGATTGGCAGAAATGCGCACAGAAATTTCCCCGACCAGTCCATCAAAAGGGAATTCCCTTTCAACTCTAATTGGGAGAACCTGGATGCATAGTCTTGGCATTTTTTATTGTTTGCGTCCGCAAACAAATCTATTTCCGGATAGCCTCGCTCCCCAAAAACATTTTGCAAGACTTTGTTGTTCAGAACACAGTCATGGTTTTCTTGAAATACTCTGCTGAGTGAATCCACTTGCAAGTTCTGACTAACTGGGAGATGAATAGCTGTTATGGTTAAGGTCCTGGTTATTAACCATTTCAATATGGCCTAAGCATCTAGAGGTAGGTGTCGAGAATGAGTTCTTCCCTGCTTGTTCAGGTAATGCATTGTTGTTGTATTGTGAGTCTGAACAAGCAGGAAGCTTGTTGTTATTGATGGAAGGAAGAACTTCAGGGCCAGAAAGACTGCTCTCAATTCTAAAAGATTGATATGATAAGCCTTTTTTTTGTCCGACTATGCCCCTTGGGTTTTCAGGTGTTACAAATGAGCTACCCAACCCTGGAGAGAGGTGTCTATGTGCAAAGTTTGAATTGGCAGATCCTGATGGAATGGTATTCCTACTAATAAGTTATTTGGTTGATCCCATCATGGAAGAAATTGGATTGCATGCTGTGAGAGGTTCGGATTATTTTCCCAGTGATCCAAGAACTAATGCCACTTATCTTCTAGACATTGTTGTAAGGGCCTCATGTGAAGCCTTGCATACAGAGCTAGAAAGATGCAAGAAGCCATTGACCCCAGTAGAGATGCGATCTGTCTTGCAGTTGGATGAAGAATACATAAGAGATTGTGACACTTCAAACTAATTGATAATAACTTGCTGCACCTTGGAGGACCGTGCGCCCCAGTTAGCACTGCGCTGTTGAGCACCACTGCGCGGAGGCGGAGAAGGTAAGCCGCCAAAGCACTACAAAGCACCTCTGCAACCCCCCTTGCGTGGGAGGAACTTGACGCAACTGGGAGGGTCTCCAGTCCCAGCTAGCACCGCTCTGTCGAGCACCACTGCGAGGACGGGTTAGGAGCTAAGCCCCCAAAGTGCTACAAAGCACCTCTATACCCCTACTGCACGGGACACACATGGGTTGAGCCCAGGCCATGACATATCTAAGTAGAACTCCTGAGGTACCTTTTTGGTATATAAGCACCACATCTTTGATGGCCAAACCAGAGAAGAAAGACTTCCATGCTGACACGCTGACACGAGATGCTGAGGTCCCTGCACGCAGACACTCCAGCACGGAGTGGTCTGACATCCCTTGCGGGGTGTCCATCTTGAGACCGCGACGGGGTCCTTCGCTCTCCCACATCAAGTAATAGGGTTAGCTCTATCCTAAGGGGATTCTTAGCTCTACACCTACATACATGCTAGGTACACTTAGGTACATCTAGTTACGGTTTGTATTGTAGGAGTACGCAGTATTACTGTCATGTAGCTATATGCCTGCATATATTCATTGTTTTAGCAACATGGTAGAATTTATTTACTCTATCGGTGCTGGTAATCGTCTATATCTGTTTCTGTCTAATGGTTGTTGCAGCACACGTATTTTATACTAGGATGACGCCAGTTCAATAAATGCTTATTGAAAACGTCCCCATCTTTTATTTTGTATATCTCTGAGAACAAGTAAGCGCGAGTGATGAGCAAAAAGTACTGTGCTGTTTGCACGATCCCTGAGGGGTCAGGGTTGTCCTGTTCAATAGTTGCCAGAAACTATTTGCTCTTTGTAAGGTTGTGGGGCTTATAGTGGCACTGTGAGCTAGATGGTTTACAGACTAACCTATCCAATGGAGATGTCTGGAATCAGTCTGGACACCAATGCCTTTATTTATGTTGTCTAAACGTGCAGATCCTGTATAAATTAATAGAAACTACACAACATGGCACCACCATCGTTGGTTTGGTTCTTATTTAACAGTCAAATCTGAGTAGTTCAGTCATGCTTTTCTCTGAAGACCCCGAGATGTCTGGAGTGGGAAGGGAAAAATCTGCCACAGCTGAGTAGGCATACCCTATGTATTAGATGTAGGTATATTCAAGCTTGAAGGATTATATTTTCATACATTGTGCATAAAACCTTGTCTCATTTTTCTTGAAACTCTTTTAACAATATCTGTTGAAGATAACGCTCTGGCAGCATTATATGCAAATGCAGTGGAGAACGGAGTAGAGGAAGATGCAATAAACATTTCAGAAAATGTCAGAAATGCACTTACTTTAAAACTAGCAGATTTGGGGGTCCCAGCATTAGGTGGGACTGTTACCTTCGTAGTTGAGGCACATGCGGGATACAGAACAGAGGTGATCGAGTTCTATTCTTGGCTCAAATTCCCACCTGCGGATGCACGTACACATACATTTCATTCATATATAGCGAATGAAATACCAGAAGAATTCAATCCATAAGAGGACATGGATGTCCTGTTAACATACCAGGAACATATAAACTGGTTGAAAGGCACCCTCCCACACACCACAGAAAAAGTGAGACTCGGTCCACTCAGCAGAGATGGAGAGACTTGGCCGGTTCTGGCTGCTTACACACCGCATCCAGAAATTGACACATTGCCAATAGCAGGCTCACGTCCACTTCATAAAGAAATAATAAAACTACAGAAATCTGACACAGTTCATTATGAGAACACTCACATTTCAACCCACCAGGGTTACACCAGCAGGTCAACTACAAGGGACCGAAACTAAAATCACCCCAAAAACGCTAAACGTGGTTATGGGAAGAATGCCCACTAAACATGAGCAAATGCCATTCTGATTAGCACAGAAAATAGCACCGTTAGAGGCAGTGTTTCCACACACAGTCCCACAAGAAAAACACAGAAAACTGACAATTTGCTTGCCAATGTGGATAGCTCCCCCGAAAGATGATTGTACCACTTGGGGTACAGTTTTCACTGCCATCTATACCAGGACCCATGGCAACCCTTCAACAGCAGTGATACCAGAGTATTAAGACAAATACAGAATGAGTATGGAGCAGAACCTGCTCTGAATGTAGGGATGAAATTAGTAGGTAATTTTTCCCAGGTATCTACAATTATGTTAGCGAACATAAAAAGGGAAGGCAGCAGTGGTGACTATACGCCAATACCTGAGGGAATGCACTCCTGCACAACAGGAGCAAGAATTACCCTAAATTATCGAAGATACATACACTGAGTTGAGTAGTAATGGGTAATCCTGAAAAGGATAACACCAAGCAAGCACCACATTCTTCTAAAAAGAAATTGGATAATAAACAGCAAAAAAATAAGCAGAATGCATCACAATAACGGGCTGGGTCTCCTCAACAGGAGCCTTCTGACAAGAGGTATAAGCTTAGAAACCGTGATAATATTAAAAAACCTAACAGGTATCAGGATACTTATACATGTTCCTCTCGTTCCTTTCAGGGTTTATCAAAAAACTCAGAGAGGGAAGAACAGTCAGAACACATAACAGAAGATCGAGCAAAATCAAGAGATACACATCGCACTTCAGACTATGAGGTCAAAAAAGAAGATAAACCAAAATCACAACCTCAATTTTAAAAGAAGCAAGTAGCTGACCTTAAATTAAGAAATGCCTGAGCTGCTAAGGACTCATCTTCTGAACGGGGAATGGCCTTTGACGATGCGCAGCAGAAGTAACAATAGCTCGCCAGAACCTGATGGACTTTCTGTTGACAGCGGTGTTGATTGAACATATCACGGTGGAGACACCTGATACTAGGGTAAGTGTCCCACACCAGTTATACGCAATAACACTCCATATGGAGGGGTACATACACAGGAAAGTTAAAGGTCTCTTTTGGGAAAACCTGTCTTTTGGATACAACATCTTTTTGGCTGAAAAACATTGGCCACCCGAGTTTGTGATGGATTGCCCAAAAGGAGAAATAGTAATTTTACCAGCCTTCTATGACCTCGTTCCAGAATAATTAAAACATTCATACGCACAGGAGTGAATGGTAGCACTAGTTCCTGCATTATACCGCAATCATGTTGGAAGGGATGCTAAGTCACCTCACCATGTAATCCCAGTAAAAACTACATCAACTCCACAGAGGCAGTACCCAATAAAACAAGTCAGGGAGATCTTAGATCAACTTTAATATCAGAGTGTAATAGAGAATGAAAATTTTCCTAGCTATCGTAACGGAAAGTTTCAATTCTATTAAGGACTCGGAGGCGAGGATTATGCCTTCTTTCTCCACTTTATTCTCATCAGCAGCACAGAAAGAACAACAAAGACTACGTTTCCCATGAGACATCGGGAAAAAACAGTAGTCAACAACAACGTGGTAACAACCAATCAAAACGATTAAGAGTGTCCAATCAGAGCTTCTCCTGTAGATATAGTCCCTTGTTAGTGTCCAGATCTCCTCTTTCGGAGCGCGAAGACAGCCCAGCACTCAACTTCAGGCATCCTGTTTGTGGGTATCAGAACCTGCAACAAACAAGGCAGTATTACCAAGGGGAAAACACAACCCTAGGTGGCAGATCAGAAAATGGAACGGAATCGTTAGGGCATAACGAGCAAGTCTCATCAATATAACATGAATGGAAAAAATTTTACTTACATCTGTACGGGGAGGGATCTCCTCTGAGAATCGGGCGGGATAATCCTCGCCTCCGAGTCCTTAATAGAATTGAAACTTTCCGTTACGATAGCTAGGAAAATTTTCATTCTATGTCAGGACTGGAGGCGAGGATTATGCTTGTTTAAAGCTTGCCCACAACCAACTGAGCCATATTGATTATTGGCTTGAAGTAGAACCTCTTAAAGGTGGAATCCGAGGACCAGTCCGCTGCGTTCAGAATGTCCTCCAGGCGGGCCCCTAGGCCAAACGCCTTCGAGGCCATCGCTCCCCTTGCGGAGTGTGCCCCAAAATGTCGGAGACTAATGCCCGCCTCCTGCATCACCCAACGCACCCATCTCGCGATGGTGGGCGAAGAAACCGCCTTAAAGGGTTTCCTGAGCGCAATAAGCAGCTGTCGCTCCCCCGGAGGGCGATACTCCTCCGTCATTTCCTCATAGGCCTTGAGACAGCGGACCACACAAAGTTTCGGTGAATCCGGAAATGCCGGGTAAGAGATGACTCTTGTATGGCACTTCGTTCGGCGAGAGAGGGTAAAAGTCACTCCCTCCGGAGTGAACATCCGACCTGAGATATCCAGAGCGCGCACATCCGACACTCTGCGGCAAGAGATTAAGCAAAGAAGCATCGCCAGCTTCGCAGACAACTCCTTGCGGGATAAAAACCGATTGGGTTGCCAAGACAAGAAGAGATTCAAGACCTGATTAACATCCCACAGAGCCGAGTATCGCGGCTCCGGGGGCAGGGAAAGCCGAATGCCCCGCAGGAGTCTGCAAACCAAGGGGTGTTCGCCCACCGCCGAACCGCCCACTGGGACGTGACCCGAGGAAATGGCTGATCTGAAAGAGTTGATAGACCGGTACGCCAGACCATTGGAGGCCAAATGAGCCAGGAAGTTTACAACGTGGACCACATCTGCGCCCACGGGATCGTAATCCCGTCGCAAACACCAACGGGACCATCTGCCCCACGCAGACTTGTATCGTTTAACGGTGCTATCGGCCCAGGCTTTGGCGATGAGCTCTTCAGCCGACCGCGAAAGTCCCGGGGCTTGCCATCTACCCCTGAAATCCTCCACGCCATGAGCCACAACGAGCTCGTTAATATCAGAGGATGAGGAGCACCGTACGGATCCTTGAGGAGACCCGGGGTCCGGGGGAGTAGGATTGGAAAATCCCAGGAAAGTTCCAGCAGAACTGGAAACCATACTTGAGACCTCCACAGAGGTGTGATGAGAACCAAGTCCGCCTGCTGTCTGCGAACCTGAGCCGTCACCCGGGTAATCATCGCAAAGGGAGGGAACGCGTAACCGTGATCCATACTCCAATCCTGGAGAAACGCATCCGTGGCCGCTGCCCGGGGGTCGGGCCTCCAGCTGAAAAACTTCGGAAGCTGGTGATCCAGGCGGGATGCAAAAAGATCCACTGTAAACGGACCCCAAAGATCGCTGAGGGAGGCAAATACCGAGGGATCCAACTTCCAGAGGCTGGAGTCTCGGAAGTGACGAGATTGATAATCGGCCTCCACATTGTCCCGGCCCGGTAGATACTCCGCTGTGACAGATACTTGACTGTCTAGGCAATACTGCCAGAAGCTCGCCGCCAAGTCTGAGAGGGCTTTCGACTTGGTGCCCCCGAGATGATTGATATAACGGACCGCTGACACATTGTCCATTTTCAAAAGTACGCAAGACTGCACTGAGTCCTTGGTCCAACATTTCACTGCAAACGAGCCGGCCAGAAGCTCGAGACAGTTTATATGTAATTTGCGTTCGGCGGGAGACCACAAGCCTCCTGTGGAAAGCTCCCCGCAACGTGCGCCCCAACCCAGCTTGCTGGCGTCGGACTCGATGACCAAATCCGGCACTGAACCGAAAATGGCCCTGCCATTCCATGCCTCCATGTGTGATAGCCACCACTGGATTTCGTTCCGAGCCTCGTCGGACAGGCGAACCTTGTGGGAGTATGGAAACCCCCTCCGAAGAAAGTACGCCTTGAGGCGTTGAAGGGCCCTGTAGTGGAGCGGGCCCGGAAATATCGCCTGAATAGAAGCCGACAGCAGGCCCACGACCCGGGCCAGCTGGCGGAGGGACACGCGCTGTCGAGCCAGAACGCGACGCAGCTCGTGGCGGATCTTCGCAAGTTTCCTGGACGGCAGACTGAGAGTGGATGACACGGAGTCGACGACGAACCCCAAAAAGGTGACCGACTGAGCGGGATGGAGAAGGGATTTCTTCACATTGATCACGAACCCGAGGTCCTGCAGCAAGGACACTGTCATTTGTAACTGATTGGCTAAAAGGATGGGACAGGGAGCCATCAAGAGTAGGTCGTCTAAATAGACGATCAATCTGACTCCGCGAGCTCTCAGGAACTCCACCACTGGTTTGAGCACTTTTGTGAAGCACCAGGGAGCGGAAGACAGCCCGAAAGGGAGTGACGAAAACTCGTAAATCCGGTGACGCCATTCGAACTGAAGGAAACGGCGGTGAGGCCGAAAAATAGGAATCACCAGGTAGGCGTCCTTCAAATCCAAACGAACCATCCAGTCGTGAGGACGGAGAACGTCCCGCAGGAGATGAATACCCTCCATCTTGAAATGGCGGTAAACTAACCACCCGTTGAACTCGCTGAGGTTTATGACTGGACGTTTGCCTCCATCCGACTTGTCCACTAAAAAGAGGTTGCTGATGAAACCGCGCGGGTGACGCGTCGCTGGCGAGATGGCCCCCTTGCGAAGCAAGGAAGCCACCTCCTCGTCTACTAGCTGAGCATCGTGACCTGAAAACTGAATAGGGCGAGGGGGAACCCGTTGCATAGGCTGTCCGAAGTACTCTATGTGAAACCCCCTTATCGTCTGAAGAACCCAGGCATCGCGGGTGAGCTGTGACCATGCCCCGTAACAACTTGCCAGACGCCCCCTATTCTTTGAGGGGAAAAAGGGATAACACTCACCGGAGTTTGAATTGGAGGTTCCTCCTCTGTGACCTCTGCCTTTGCCGCGGCGTCCTCTCGTGGGGTAGAAGTTTCCAAACTTCGACTGATCCTGATACTGACCGGAGCCTCTTTGGTTGTTTTGGTGACCTTGGCGACCGGTCGAGCGGCCCCTCCCTCGACCGGCCCCGCGAAAAACACGTGGGAACACTTTTTTAATAGTGGACTGCGCCCTGTCCAGTGACGTGAAGGTATTCACGAACTTGCCTAATTCCTTAATGAAAGGTTCACCAAAGAGACCTCCTTGGGCGACTGCCCCTGCTTCCGAATCCGCTAAGTCGCCAAGTTTCGGGTCAATCTTAATTAAAAGGGACCTCCTCCGCTCGGTAGAGAGGGCACAGTTGGCGTTGCCTAAGAAGACCACCACCCGCTGAGCCCAACCCGAGAGGGTTTCGGGGGAAATCATCGATCCCGAAGCTTTCGCTTCCTCCGCCATGTCGAGGATTTTTGTGGCGGGACCCAACACGTCCAAGAGCTTATCTTGGCATGCTCTCCAAGACCTGTCGATGCCCTTCTTAGGGTCTCGAATAAATTTTTGGAGGAATGTCAACATCCTTGGATCAATGTCCGGGGTCAGGGCTACCTTCCCCTCCAGCGAGGGGCGAGGACACTCCGCTCGAAGACAACTGCGGGCCTCCTTTTCAAGTGGGCGCCTGATATGCTCCGCGACGTAAGTCGCTACCTTGTCAGCTGGAACCCAGTCTGAAGAGCGAGGGTGAACAATATCATTAGGGTCCAACATGTCAGAAGGAGTAGGAGGAGGTTGTAAGTTAGAGGGCCCCAAAGGGGTCTGTGAGGGCCGGGTCGGGAGCCACGACCTGGACGGGCTGGCATCGGGATCCCCAGAAGGACCTGGAGGCGAAGAGGGGGGATCGAGGTTAGGAGCTAGCGAATCGCCCGCACCCCCCAAAGGTTGGCTATCAATGAAGGCCCGCTTGAGGCGCTCAAAAGCGTCCACGTCTACCCCGGGGGCCCGGGGGCGTTTGGGAGGGGGAGGCCCCTGGAGTTCCTGGGTAGTAGAAGGCAGGGACGATCGACGCTCAAGTCGCAAAAATGCCTGTTCTATTTTTTGCGTCAGCCTGTCCTCCAAAGGAGATATGGCCTGGTCCACCGCCCTGTAAATAGAGGTGTCAACCGCCTCATAAAAGGCATCGCCCCACGGCATATCTGCCAGAGGATCCTCCTCTTCCTCTTGGTAATCCCCGTAAAACTCCATTATGGGGGAAAAGGGCGAAAGACTTTTGCGCTGCACTCGCAAGAAGTATTATTACAACTGGGTGTCAGTTGACAGATTTAAACGTGGTAGAACCACACTATATTTTTTAATGCAGGGTGACTAGCCCTGAGGGGACATAAGCTGGCAGAAGCAAATCAAATCGAGTAGTGCAGAAGACTGGGCTGGAAACGTCCCCAAGGTACGCCTAACGGCGAGTACAAGACCTCCTGGGAGGCGTCAGCACTAATGTGCGAAATACCAGACTCGTGTTCCCCGTTATTAACGCAAACGCGGGAACCGAGCGTCACAAATGCAAGTAATTGGCCCGCGAGCTGAAAACTGAAGCTCGCGAGGCCGGTACAGACCACAGTCGGCGTTCCTTCTCAGCCCAGAGCTCCGGAGGCACCTAAACGCGCGCGCGTCTCTGGAAACCATGAAAACCAGCGACGCGTCGCGTTCAGTCACCGCCTCTCGCGCCCTCAGGCGGCGGGAGGACCAGAGCGCGCCAGCGGAGCCGCGTAGGAGTGGGAGACGACTCTCACTCCCGCGGCCCAAGACGAGACGAAATTCGTCACAAAAACACACCCCCTACCATAACGACGGGGAAAATAAAATCATTTACACCATAACGGCGAAAAACACAATGAAGAAGAAACGCGTCTACTGCAAAATATCATAAACGTAACCATACACTCTCAACTGGAGCGAAACAACAGGTATGAAAATATATGTATGAAATAACCAGTATGAATAACAAGTAAGAAGTTTTTTCACAAGCCCCCCAAACAGCATAACCCTGAGGGACTTAACTGGCTGCGCAGCAGCGAAGAAAGAGGAGATCTGGACACTAACAAGGGACTATATCTACAGGAGAAGCTCTGATTGGACACTCTTAATCGTTTTGATTGGTTGTTACCACGTTGTTGTTGACTACTGTTTTTTCCCGATGTCTCATGGGAAACGTAGTCTTTGTTGTTCTTTCTGTGCTGCTGATGAGAATAAAGTGGAGAAAGAAGGCATAATCCTCGCCTCCAGTCCTGACATAGAATTGCACCTCCTCAATAAATATTCCTTTGTTTCCCGTAATGAAACCCGCCAATTTACATCGTCTAGTTTTAGACTACAGGCATTTGAACACTTGCACGAAAACATTTGCAGTACATGATGCACACAGTGCTGTATTAATGAATAACATTGTGCAGAAAAAATACAAAACAACACTAGATATCTCAAATGGATTCTGTTGCCAAAATAATGCGCCTAAAATCAGATATTTGACAGCATTTTCAGCCCTCGGCTCTCAACATCAACTTTGTAGGCTGCCCCAAGGGTATAACAATAGCCCCGGGTTGTTCTCATTAAGAGTGTCAGAGTTACTTCAAAGCTTTGATGAGGAGGCATTGTCCTATGTAGATGATATTTATCTGAGGGGCGATTAATTATTGGATCATTTGAACAGGGTGAACAACCTAATTATGGGTTTCACCTCTGAAGGCTAGAAATGTAACTTCAAAAAATCTAAAATTGCCCACCTCAATGTCCTATTATTGGGATATTAGCTCTCAAGTGAAGGGAAAAGCCTTGCAGCTATTGTTTTTTTAATGTGTGCTGCTCCAACCTCTGAAGACTCTGAAAAATCTACAATGCATTTTAGCATTCCTCCATTTTGGCAGAACATACATTTTGGATTAAGCAGAAAAGGTGAAACCTTTCTACAACTTAATTCGACCTGATTCCTCAGTTCAACATTGGACACGGGAACATATAGAAATTCTTCGTACTCTACAAGCTGACATGATAGCTTCCAAACACCTACACAAACGTGTAAACACTGCGAATTTGGTGATCGGTGTAATTGTGGGTCAATCCGGGTACACTTACCTCACCTTCAATGAAGGAGAAACAGAACCAATTGCATACAAATCTGATCCGTACACTAACGCTGAAATGCATTTGGAATCAACCAAAAAATTATTGACAGCAGTACAGACTGCTGTAGTGAGAGAAAGAGAACTAGCTCAGGGGAAACGGATAATCGTCGTGACTCCAGTACCAACCTTAGAGGCTGTTAACAAATCAAGCGTTCCAAATGCAAAGGCATTGCATCCACGATGCATACAATGTGCTAATTCTCTCACTGCAACAGAAAAAGACTATAAGTTTGATTCTACCTTAAAAACACAAGTATTCCTGCATTACGAACAAGAATATCCTCTCCTGAATGAAATAATGCCTTTAGATCAGTATGAATACGCTGAGTCATCAGAGTGTTGGCGTGCACGTTGAAGGGAATTCATTGGCTGATGAAGCCGCCAAGGCGACAGTACGAATCATTTGTTCTAGCACAAGGATAAACGGACAGATAAATAACAGCTTAGCCTTGCCAAAAGGTTTTCCACCCAAGTACTCCTTCAAGTTTGGTGCAGAAAATATAATGTATGCTCAAATTCCAGGAGTGAGTAATACCAAATATGGATCGCAGATTAGGTTTAATACTAGCGGCTCATGAGTGTCTGAGCTTAGCACACGCAGGTATTACTGCGACGGTTTCAATACTGAAACAACGTTATTGGTGGCCAGGTCTTACCAAACAGACCAAGGGCTTTGTCCTTAAGTGCGACATCTGTCAGCAGATGAAGGGTTCCACCGTAGCATGTCCACCAAAGACACCTTTACTGATATCAGACCTACCTCTCGCATGTGTCTATTAGGACCACTGGGGCCCCTTACACTCTGATGGGGCTTGCAAGTACATCTTGGTGGCAGTGGATTCATGTTCTAAATTCCTGTGGGTTTGGCCTCAGTGCATGGCTGACGCCCGAACTGTTGTAATGGATTTGCTAGTCTTCATAGGGACATACACAATTGACACATATCATTTTGACCGTGGCCCCGCGTTCCGCTCTCAGGCTTACAAGGAAGCCATGGGATGTTTGGGTGTTGCATTGCAGTACTCCTCTCCGTATCATCCCAAGGTGAATTTGATTGTGGAGAGGAAAAACTGGGACTTAAAGCAATCTTTAACAGCAAGGGTATTAGGCTCAGGTGGTAGTTGGGTCAATCACCTATACGGGGTCCAGAGGGCACTAAACAACATGTCAAGCAGCTCCCTGGGAAGCCGTACTCCATACGATGTCCTGTTTAAGACGAGAATGTGGATACGCAACCTCGATTGTGGCAGCACAGTGGTGGAAGAAAAAGCATTTTACATCAATGGCCATTTGGCTGGTTTACAGGAATTCCGGGAACTACAACGAAGTGACCAAGTAAAACAGACCGCCACTGGAGAAGAGAAAGCTGTTATAGCAAGACCTGTCTGGGTCCCAAAAATCGGGGACCTGGTCAGGGAAAAGATTGTGGACAAAAAAATTATTTGGGCCATCTTACAGAGCACCTGTACCTGTCCTGGCTGTTGAAGGAACAAGAACAGTACTTATTCCGCCTCTTGCCGGCAAAAAAGAAAAGAAATTTGTCTCTATTAATCTGATCAAACCACACTATGTGGCCAATACTGAATAGCAGGCCGCATGAGCTCCTGGGTAGCGATCAATCTCATCTCGCTACCATACATGAAGTTCAGACAGAAAGGCTAATAACATTTGAAGATTCTACTCTACGAAGTAACGAAGTTCCCAACAATGGAATGGAATTTGTACCAGTCAAAATTGAACAACGACAAAATAGAAATGAAATCTCAATTCGACCAAATGCCGACATCTATGTGAATATGTCTCGCAATGCGTCATTTGCCAGTTCACCAAAACCTGCTGAGCTACCAAAGATAGATCGAACAGTGTCTAGCTACTTCATCAATTTTGATACCTTCTCACTGGATCCGAGTGTGCCCGAGTCACTGTCAGCTTCTGTGTCCTGCAAAGAAAAAATATAAAATATCTACCTTTACTCAAAAAACTTACTTTGTTTTACCCTGGCTACAGCTCTGGATTGCAATTGGTCTACTCTTCCTAGTCATTTGGATAGGTGTAGTCTTTTTCCTGCTCCTGTATGGACATTATATCCCACAATGCTCCGCAGTACAACATGTGAACTTGGTCCTGAAACCACATACATCATCCCATCGTGAACAAAGAGACCTGTTCTTTGTGAATATTACAGCAGTTCTGATTCCAGAGGAAATAGTATGGGATAGGGTTTCATATGATGTAATTGGCCCCACTGAACCTTTAAAAATACCACATGTATTAAAAATTTCTCTGAATTATATCATCACCTCTAGTACATTCTCTGGTGATTGGGATTTTGAAATTGTGAATAATATATTGTGATTTAAAACAATCTGCTGCAGTCACAAAAAATGAATTGTATGATGATACATCTGATTTAGATAACATGTATTGTTACGAACATTATGGTCATCATTTCTTGAACAAAACGAGTATCCCACGTAATGTTTTTACTTATCATTAATGGGAACATTGCCCAACAGCACTGAAAGGTAGTTCACAAACGTTTGCACGAACGTTTGCTTATTTTTCTGGGTTTAACACTACCGATCCGACCTAATTTTATTATAAGGTTGCACCGACACCTGCAAAGAAAAATATGCTCACCAACACACAACAAATATAGTCTGCTTCCTTTATTTCCCAGCTGTCCTCACAGGCAACTGAGGCATTATTTAGAGCATGTCTCATACCACTGCAGATTATCTTCCCGAACAAAACCGTGCAATAGACTTCTTGTCTTGGCATAGCAAAGATCAAGGACTTAAACACACCTTGTATTCCCTCGCTTTCACACCTTGAGGGATGGCAAAACTATATAGAACATAGTGACATTTTACATGACGTTTCATACAGTTCATCAGACCTCAATTGGATGAGATGGCTAGTTTGACCTATCAATACAAAGAGGTGTCAGTCAAGATTCAAGGGTATCTCCGAAGGATTTAGTATCCATAGGTCAGACCAATGCTATGTACAACGAGAACAACCAGGGGTGGTGACATCATACAGTGTTGGGAAGTTATGCCTAGATTGGTTGAGAACCTCAACACTGTCCCAGGTGAAACAACACTTACCCTTACTGTCAGATGACATTGAGTTCAGGTGTTTTTTGATAGGTCCCCGGAAACCCCATCGTAACCGCTTCTTATATGCCATTTACAACGCAGTATGGAACATCTCTCAACACGAAGCTGCGGAGAGATTACATGAAAATGACAGGGTTAACCTAGAAAGGCTTTGGCAGTGGTCGACAATGACATGACCACACTAACATCCAGGATGTATTCACTGGGCAATAGTGTGTCTTCTGCAATAGATATAATAGAACAGGACCTGTCCACTCTTCAACATGGGCAATCTCAGTCACGATCCATTCTATTGTTAGGCTGGAAGCTACGATCATCATTGCACTCTGGTTACGTGCCCTGGTGATATATTAACAGTACATCTCTGTTCTCTGCTTATAATCTAACAGAAAGACAGACAACAATGGCACAAAGAGATGCAAAACATACAATGCTGCACATTGAAAATTGGACTGATTACCTTACACTGTGGCTGAGTCACCTTCCACTGAATGGTTAATACATTGCCATATCACATTGCCAGTGACAACATTTCAATTTCAATATTGTCTACAATACCACCAAGTAGGCAGATATGAAGCGCTGGGTAGGGAATATATCCATGAATCTTGGGCATTACTGTACAGATTTAGATGCAGGAATGAAGACACTGAAGTATTTCTCAGTGGTTCAGACTATGAGAATTTGTTAAGATATTACTTTTCACTGGGCTTGCAACACTTCTGTTGCATACCTATCTTGTCACTTTAAAGGATCCCCAGGTGCCGGCATTCAAACTACTTTCAAACGGGAGTTATTTGATGTTAAATGATCATGGTTGTTGCGGGATGCTGCCAGGCATCGCATATCTAGTCACAGTAAGTTCCAGGGTTACTTGTTCTAGGCAAGTATTGTTTCCATGACCCACAGTCAGGGAGGCGCTGCCATGGCCGTCGTTGAATGTTTCCCTTTTACTGTTTGATTCTCTGAGCAGACTGAAAGCCATACTTTTACAGAAGGAGATTGCCTTAACCTCAGCTCCAGATACTTTTGATCTCCAGGTTCATGGTCTTCAGCTGAAATACAGGCTCTAGTCCGAACTAACTTCACGCTACATTTCGGGGAAATGGTACACAGTATCTTTAACATGTCTGAAACGAGCGGCAAAGTACACCTATTCAAGAACATAGGTCCTGTGCTATTTAAGCACCTTTCAGACAGTTTTCGGAGTTATTCCATCACTAATACACTCCGTGTTGGGAAGCATTTTTGGAGGGCTTCCGCTGGTCCTACTACTTGGGTGGGTATCCTGGTTTTAACTTTTCTGCTAGGCAATGGACGTCTCAAATTCCAAAGAGATGGAAAAAGCGCTCTTGGAGCAACATTGCCGTGAACACATGGTACTCCATCTGGGCACAAATCGGGAGCTAAGCGAGCATTGGTTTCTGTCATTCAGATCAGTCTGGGTCAACAGCATCTTGCCTGTCCTACGCTGCTTATTCTACGGACAAGAATGGGTGTTGGACATCTGTCTAATACTTCCATCAGTTGCGCCTCCAGACGTGGATGTTCTGCTGCACCCGTTAAAGCCCCATGTAGTGCAGTGTCTTCAGAGTATTCCAATCCTGATGTCGGCATTCTTAAAGCCACCACGGGATGCTTCCGCTCCTGTTGGAAAGGACAACGGCTCTCTACCAGGCTTAGAGGCAATAAGTGCTTCCGGGGCGAAGGCTGTGGGAACTGGAAAAGATCATCTTTGATCCATTGACCTGATCCAAGAGGTGTTATAGGGACCGTTGTTTGCCAAGGCAAGCAACAATGATGTTACGTCTCCCACACAGGACACATAAATATTTGGCTCTCCGTGTGCTGGGAACATTTTGGCCATTTTTGAAAAACAACCTAAATTGGAAACATGATTTTTGTTTTATTTTTCCTCTTCTGCTCTCACTGAGCATGATGGCTTTCAGCATGATCTGTTAGTCTAACAGAATAATGACAATTTAGAGGACTTATAGAGCTTTTTTAACGTTTACATCACTTTTTAACACATAACATGTTTTCAGATGTTTTTAATACTGATATTTTAGCCATGTCTTTTATGCTTTTAAACAGACATATTTTAACATTTGTTACTTTTTTCGTCCACTCGGATGAGTAGTGGGTGTACCCCGATCTAGGCCTATATAGTTACACAATCTTTTACCTACATTTGTCCTACCATTGTTCTACATAACGGGTTTGGTGCTGACCTTTTACCTAGTTAGGCGCAGCATAAATGTTGTGTGGTTTTCTCTGAAAACTAGCCTAATTTATTATACATGAGGATTCTTAGTATCCCAGCAGGATTGCCAACTTCTGCATAATAACTCTGTATAAGGGTCACCACTATGGTCATCCTTGGCTGACATGCCCACCGTACCATGCCACATCTAGGCAGAATTTCTGAGGGTACCTTTTGGGTATATAAGCACCAGATCTTCACTGGGCAAACCAGAGGAGAAAGACTTCCATGCTGACAAAAGACGCTGATATTCCTGCACACAGACACTCCAGCACACAGTTGTCTGCCATCCCTCGCAGGGTGTCCATCTCGAGACCGGGTCCTTCACTCTCCCACATCAGGTAATGGGGTTGGCTCTATCCTAAGGGGATTATTGGCTCTACACCTACATACATGCTAGGTACACTTACATACATCTAGTTGGGGTTTGCATCATAGGAGTACACAGTATTACTGGCATTTATCTATATGCCTACATTTATTCATGGTTTTAGCACTATGGCAGAATTCTACCTTTTATTTACTCTATTGGTGCTGGTAATCGTCTATATATGTTTCTGTCTAAAGTTTGCTGCAGCACACATTTTTTATACTAGAATGACGCTGATTCAATAAATGCTTATTGAAAACGTCCCCATCGTTTATTCTCTATATCTCTCTGAGAATAAGTGAGCACGAGTGACTTAGCAACAAGTACTGTACTGTTTCCATGATCCCTCAGGGGTCAGGGTTGTCACGTTCGATAGTTGCCAGAAACTATTCACTCTTCAGTAAGGTTGTGGTGCTTATAGTGGCACTTTGAGCTAGCTGGTCTGCAGACTAACATATCCAATGGGGGTGTCTGGAATCAGTCTGGACACCAATACCTTAGTTTATGTTGTCTAAACATGCAGATCCTATATAGATTTATAGGAACTACACAACAGATTGAGGAGGTTGAGGATTTCCTGTCCACGAAGAAAAGGGGGAAAACAACAGGTGTATTAAGGGTAACATTAAATCCTACCTCAATAGTAATCCAACCACGACTGCAGAAACAGCCTGCACGAATGCTGTTGTTCATACAGATAGAACTCTGGCTCCTGTACCTAGCCATCTTACTCCTCCACTTGTACAAAAAATGGGTACTGATTTAATTCCAATTGCCCCTGCATATGTGGAATGTGAGAATAGATTTGAAATCCTAGGGAGCATAGACAAGGATAGTAGTGCACCTAACCGACACCCAGTTTGCCCTATTAGAACCCGGTTACCTAACACCTGAGGGACGACACTGAAACACAAATAATTGTGCTTAAAGATGAGATAACAGGGCTAAAGGATTGTATCTGCAAGCTGTCCAAAGCCCTAAACGACAAAATGGGCAACTTAACCACTCTTCTCACAAGTTAAATCCTTAACTTGCAACGGTCTATGAGGAGTCAAGATGCACCAAGTTCTCTTTCAATTAACACCCTAAATAATGTCTCACAGTTTGGACTGGCAATAGGACCTCAACTAGTACTCAGCTATAGCATATGCCGGTAGAGGCACAGGGGAAGCCTCTCTGGTTCCCCAAACCAATTAGAACTTGGAGTCAAGAATTTACTGAGGGGCTATACAAAAATGTTATCCCAATATTCCACGCACAAATCCTTTGTCAAGGGGATCACATTCAATTGCCCTTGCTACCATGCATACACCTGTTAGCCTCTTAACAGTTCGCATATTGATTTTATTTTTTTATTTTTAATTGATTCATATGAAAATATTGTTTATATGCATGTTAAAACTTATTTTATGTAAAACGTTTATGTATTTATTATTAATTTATGAGTGAGAATAGTACATTTAAGTTTTCCAGTGCCCAACACTTTCCCTACTATTGCTCATGTTAGAATGGGAATGGTAAATATGACCCCTCCAAAGTCCAGCACTTTCCTGACTGTTGCTCAGGTAAGAGTGGTAATAGTAAATCTCAGCTCTCCAAAGTCCAACATTTCCCCATAATTTCTTAGGTTGAAGTTGGATTTGTAAATATGATCCCTACAAACTCCAACACTTTCCCTACCTTATCTTACGTTGGAGAGGGAATAGTAAATATGATCCCTTTAAAGTCCAACTCTTTCACTACTGTTGCTTGGGTTGGAGCGGTAATAGTAAATATGATCTCTCCAAACTCCAACACTTTCCTTACTGTTTCTTACGTTGGAGTAGGAATGTAACTGTGACTCTCCCAAAGTTCAACACTTTCCCTACTCTTGGTTATGTTGAAGTGGGAATAGTAATTTGACCCCTACAAGTGTTTTCTGATGGATACATCTGCATGACGTCACCGGAGCCTTTAGAAGACCACGTCGACGTGATGCCGTCAGTTCCTTTTTTTCCACGCTATAAGCTAACAGATTTTCTGGGACTCTCCTGTCTTTCAACTGCTACTTTGTTTCAAGACTTTTCTTGTTATTGTTTCGACTATGTCTGTTCCTAGGAAGTTGGGTTTCAAGCCTGCAAGGAAGGCGGAGGTCACATGTCAATTACTGACCCGCATGATGACTGTCTCTGGTGCCTTTCTAGTGATCACGACGTCGAAGGTTGTTCATCCTGCAGAAAAATGAACCCTAAGGCGCTGAAGGAAAGAGAGGCTAAGCTCTACATGTCCAAGGTGAGAAAGGAGAAAAGAGGCCGTAAAAGATCAAAGTCGAGGTCGTTGACTTCGCATAGATCCAAGAGAAGGCACAAGAAGAAGAAGAGACATGGGTCTCGACGTCGTTCGTCCAAGTCTCGAGCTTCGAAGTCGCCTTCTCCTGCTCCTCGACGTCGTGCTAAGGATGTTATTTCTCCTTCACTCTCTGAGTCTCCACAGGCTTCGCCGGGCCGGTCTCCTGATTTGGGCTCTCCGGCGCAGTCTCTGGCGCCGGTTGATTCTCCGGCTTCGGATGGGGATTCGAATCCAGTGGAAGAAGAGTCACCTGCTGCTCCTGCTGCTCCTGCTGCTCCTGTGGCTCCTCCTGTGACTCCAGCGGATCCTCGTAAGGAAGTTGAACTGGCGCAGTATCCTTTGTTCCCGGGGCCTGGTTCGGATCCGTCGCACTTCATGAATGCGATGTATGGTATTTTTACCAGAGCCACATGTCCCTCTGGAGCACCTTCGGGTCCCATGGGCCCTTTGGCGTTTAATTTGGGCATGCTTCAGCATTATCCTCCGGCCCCCTTTATGTCTTATATGCCGATGGCGCCGTCATGGCAGTTTCCGGCGCCGAGGGTGTCAACGCCGTTTGAGCAGTCTCCGGCTCCGTCTAGCGTCCCCTCTTCCAGGGTTCGTTTGACACGGGTCCCTGTCACGGAGCCTCCTTCGACGCCGCGGATGGCCCCGCCGACGCCGCAGCCGAGGATGCGTTCTAGAAGAGAAGCTCAAAGACTCATTGAAGAGGAGCAATATCGGGCTGGTGACATAGAGGAAGGTGAAATTTATGAGTCTGAGGACTTATCGGAAGACTTGTGTGAAGCAAGTGGTTTGGATTCTCTTCAGAAGGGGACTTTGCATTACAGAAGGCTTCTTCTTCGAAGGATGTAGCTCCTAATCACGTTGTCATTAAGAAGGCAGCTGAACTGTTGGATCTACAGCTTCCTATGACTGAATATAAGCCTAATCTTTTAACAGAGATGCTTCATTCTCCTTCTGCTGTGGTGGAACCTCTTTTACCATTCAATGATGCCCCGACAGAGCCGATATTAGAAGTCTGGAATAATCCTCTTTCTTCTCCCGCAGTTTCTAGATCTGTTTCTAGAAGATATAGACCGGCACCAGGGGACCCTGATTTTCTTTCTTCTCACCCATCACCTCAAAGTTTGGTAATTTAAGCTTCTTGTTCAAAACAGTCGGTAGGCTCTTTTCCTCAAGCAACGGCTGATAGAGACTCAAAAAAGCTTGAGCAATCGGCAAAGAAAGTTTTTTCGTCGGCCAGTATGGCATTGAAATACACAAATGCAACTTGTCTATTGGGTAATATATCCATGCCCTCATGGACTCTGCCAAGCAGATTCTCCCTAAACTGTCGGAAGAGGATCGGAACAATTTAAGTGAGGTCTTGACAGACTCTCAGGCGGCTGCTCGCCAAGTAATCCAGTCCGGTCTGGACACTGCAGATTCGGTGGCAAGGAGGATGGGTTCGTCTGTTGCTACTAGGAGGCATGCATGGTTAAGATCTTCAGGATTTTCACCTGATGTGCAAGCTGCCCTTTTGGATCTTCCCTTTGACGGTTCTAAGCTCTTCAGGGAAAAAGCTGACTTGGCGTTGCAGAGATTTAAGGACAGTAAAGCCACAGCAAAATCCCTGGGTTTACAGTCTCAATCAAGAGGGTATGGTTACAGAAGATACTGTGGTTTTGGAAAATCTTCCTTTCGTTTCCATCAACCTCAGCAACAATAACAACAGCAGCAAAAACCTCTCTATAAATCCTACAGAGGTAAAGGCAGAGGTCGCCTTCGTGGAGCTGGACGACATCCCTCTTCCTCCTCCTCCTCTACCTCCCCTCCCCCTCCTGCAGGAAAGCAGCCCTCGGTCCACCATCCTGGATCATGTGGGTCCTATGGGAGGCCGGCTTACTCATTTTCTACAAGACTGGAAATTAATAATTCGGACCTTTGGGTTCTAGATCTTGTGGGAAATGGGTACGCCCTTCCCTTCAGGGAATTCCCTCCTCCTTACCCTCCTTGCCAAGGGTTTTGCATGGAGGATCATTTGCTTCTCCTTCAGAAGGAGGTTCTTACCCTGTTACAAAAAGGTGCGATAGAGGTGGTTCCGGAGCAGGAAAGGCATCAGGGATGCTTCTCCCGGTATTTCCTGATTCCCAAGAAGGATGGCAGGCTACGTCCTATCCTGGACCTCAGAATCTTGAATCTATTTCTCAAGCAGGAGAGGTTCAAGATGCTCACTCTAGCGCAGGTTCTTCAGGCGCTGCATCAAGAGGACTGGATGGTGTCCATCGACTTGCAGGATGCGTATTTCCACATCCCAATCCTGAAGTCGCACAGGAAGTATCTCCGTTTCACGGTTTGGTTGCAACATTACCAGTTTGCTGTCCTTCCGTTTGGTCTTACTACTGCACCTCGAGTCTTCACCAAGGTGATGGCAGTGGTGGCAGCCCATCTCAGAAGGTTGGGGATTCTGGTTTTCCCATACCTGGACGACTGGCTTCTGAAGGCAGAGTCTCCAGAGATGGTGTGTCGTCATCTGCAGGTAACAACCCAGCTGTTGTACAGATTGGGTTTTTCAATAAATGTACCCAAGTCTCACCTGGTGCCCTCACAGTGCAACCTGTTCATAGGGGCAGTACTGGATACCACTGTGTGTCGAGCATTCCCTTCACCTCAAAGGATTCTCGACATACAGGAAATGATTCCCTTGTTTTTCAATGGAGAATTTGTTCCAGTTCTGAAGGTCCTTCGCCTGCTTGATCTGTTCACTTCCTGCATCCTGTTGGTCAACCGTGCACGGTGGCACATGAGGGCGCTCCAGTGGTGTCTCCGCAGGCAGTGGTATCAGCACAACGGAGATCTCAGGGAGTCTGTAAGGATTTCCAGAGAAGCTGCAGAGGATCTGTCTTGGTGGAGCGTGGAGGGCAATCGTCTCAAGGAAAGCCTTTCCATCTTCCTCCATCGGTTGCCACAGGGATAACGGATGCCTCTACCCTAGGGTGGGGAGCACATCTGGGGGATCTGGAGATCAAGGGTCTTTGGTCTCCTGAAGAAGAACAAGTTACTTACCTTCGGTAACGATGTATCTGTAAGAAGCATTAGTTAGTTAGATTCCTCACCTTAGAATATCCCCAGGCGTCAGACTGGATCCGGAAGATTTTTCGTCAGCAATACCCCTTGCGCGTCGCTAGGCGTCGTCTGCGGCTCCGTGTCCGTCGTCGGCGTCGTGCGCCGGAATGACGTCGTCGGAGTACTTAGACGCCGCCCTCGCGCGCTGACGTCAGTTCTTGTACATAGCTTTCCGCGCCAGGAACGCAGAGCCATGCAAAGACCGACACTGGTGCCAAAAAGAAAATCTAGGGGCCTGAAAAGGATAACCTTAACCCTAGATGTCAGTTCGCAGAACGGGGAGGATGGGTGAGTCGGTGAGGAATCTAACTAACTAATGTTTCTTACAGATACATCGTTACCGAAGGTAAGTAACTTGTTCATCTGAAAGAAACACGTTAGTTAGATTCCTCACCTTAGAATAGATACCCAAGCAATACCATCCCCGGTGGTGGGTCTGCGAACCAAGATCACACCAGAAAGTCCTGGAGGACAGAACGGCCAAAGAATCCATCCCTCCGGACTTGGCTGTCAAGGCAGTAATGCCTGGCAAACGTGTGTAGCGAAGCCCACGTTGCCGCCTGACAGATGTCCTGCAAAGGGACACCCCGTCCCAAAGCAGTAGTAGCCGTTGTGGCCCGAGTAGAATGGGCGCGCAGCCCAACAGGAGGGTCCTTTTTTGCCAAGGAATAACAAATTTTGATGCACAAAACGACCCACCGAGAGATGGTCCGTTTGTGCACAGCTTTCCCCTTCTTAGCACCCACGTATCCAATGAAAAGTTGGTCGTCCACCCGGAACTGCTTTGTGCGGTCCAGATAAAAGGAGAGCGCACGTTTTGGGTCCAGACAGTGGAGCCTCTCTTCCTCTTTGGAAGGATGCGGAGGCAGAAAGAAGGTGGGCAACGTGACAGACTGCCCAAGATGAAAGGGGGTCACCACTTTCGGAAGAAAGGAGGGACGAGGCCGAAGGACAACCTTGTCCGGATGAACAGAGAGAAAAGGAGGCTTTGATGATAAAGCCTGGAGCTCACTCACCCGTCTAGCCGAGGTGATGGCTACCAGAAAAGCAGTCTTAAGCGTCAGCAGACGAAGAGGACAATTATGAAGAGGCTCAAAGGGAGCACACATTAGAAATGTGAGAACAAGATTCAAGTCCCACTGAGGCATTACAAAAGGGACAGGAGGGAACGTGTGAGTAATGCCTTTTAGAAAGCGTGTAACGACAGGGGACTTGAAAAGAGAAGGCTGATCAGGAAGCCGCAAGAAGGCAGAGATGGCAGCAAGATAACCTTTCAAGGTGCCCAGGGCAGAGCCCTGCCGGGCCAAAGAAAGAAGAAAGAGGAGAACCTCAGAAAGAGGGGCGGAAAGGGGATCCACAGCCTTTGCTGTGCACCATGCCATAAATTTGTTCCACCGGCAGGCGTATACCGTCTTTGTGGAGGGACGCCTGGCTGCCAGAATGATATCACAGACTTCAGGAGGCAAGTCAAATGGCATCAACTGCCGCCGCTCAATCTCCACGCATGGAGGTGGAGGCTGGACAGGTTCGGGTGGAGGACCGTCCCCTGCTGCTGCGACAGAAGATCCTCACGAAGGGGCAGACGTATCGGAGGATCGGTCAACATACTGAGTAGCTCGGGATACCAGTACCTTCGTGCCCAATCCGGAGCCACCAAGATGACTTGGGCCCGGTCTTGCCTGATCTTCTTCAGCACTCTGGGCAGAAGTGGTATAGGCGGAAAGGCGTACAACAGACCGCAACTCCACTCGTGACGAAAAGCGTCGCCGAGCGAGTGCCGCCTTGGAAATTCCAACGCGCAGAACTGCTGACATTGCGCGTTCTCTTCGGTGGCGAATAGATCTAACCAAGGCTCTCCCCACTGCTGAAAGAGACCTTGCGCCACTTCGGAGTTCAGACGCCATTCGTGATCCATCATGCACCGGCGGCTGAGTTCGTCTGCTCTGGCGTTCAGAGAGCCCGCCAGATGTTGAACCACTAGGGTGACGCCCTGGTGTTCCAGTCACGTCCAGAGGCGCAGAGCCTCCTGACAAAGGGTCCACGACCCCACCCCGCCCTGTTTGTTGCAATACCACATGGCGGTGGTGTTGTCTGTGAACACCTGCACGACACTTCCCCTGACAGAGGGAAGGAAGGCTTTCAGTGCAAGTCGGATCGCTCTCAACTCCAACAGGTTGATGTGGAGACGAGACTCCGCCGGAGACCAGAGGCCTCTGATCTCCGCCTCTCCCATATGGCCACCCCATCCCAGGAGGGACGCATCCGTCACTACGACATGCTCTGGTTGGGGAAGGGAGAGGCTCTTGCCCTTGACCCAATCGCGGTCCGTGAGCCACCACTGCAACTGCTGTGCAGTGCCCTCCGAGATCAAGACATGGTCGGACAGGTTGCCGTGATGCTGGGCCCACTGAAACTTCAGGTCCCACTGCAGAGCCCGCATGGGCCGCCTGGCGTGATGCACTAGTAGGATGCAGGAGGCCATCAGCCCCAGAATCCGCAACACTAGCCTGACCGAAACCCAGGATAGAGGCCGAAAGATGGGAATCAGGCCTGAATATCCCGGACCCGCTGTTCCGGCGGATAGACCCGGAACTGCGCCGAATCGAGAACCGCTCCGATGAAGAGGAGCTCCTGAGAGGGACTCAAGTGTGACTTCGGCACGTTGATGGAAAATCCCAGCAAATGCAGGAGATCCGCCGTAGTCTAGAGGTGGGAGACGACTGACTGGGGCGAGCCCGCCTTCAACAACCAGTCGTCGAGATAGGGGAAGACTGGAACCCCTGATCTGCGCAGATGAGCTGCGACCACCGCCATCACTTTCGTGAACACCCGAGGGGCACTGGTGAGGCCGAAGGGGAGTACGGTAAACTGAAAGTGCTCTTGGCCCACCGTGAACCGCAGGTAACGCCGGTGGGCCGGCAGGACGGGGATGTGGAAGTATGCGTCCTGCAAGTCCAACGCTACCATCCAGTCTCCAGGGTCTAGGGCAGCTAGAACCTGAGCCAAAGTTAACATCTTGAACCTTTCCTTCCGGAGCAAGGCATTGATGTTCCGGAGGTCCAAGATAGGGCGTAGGCCCCCTTTGCCCTTCTTGGGAACCAGAAAGTAGTGGGAATAACAACCACGACCTACTTCTGGGCTCGGAACGCGCTCGACGGCCCCCTTGGCCAAGAGGGCCGAAACTTCCTCGTGGAGAAGATTCAAATGATCCCCGAGATACGGTGGTGCTGCGGTGGCATGGCTGGAGGGGTCATCTCGAAGGGGAGGGAGTAGCCCCTTCGGACGATTTGCAGCACCCACCTGTCCGATGTGATGGACCGCCAGTGGAGCAGGTGATGGCGAACTCTGCCGCCCACTGGCGTGGAATGGGCCTGAAAGCTCGGACTAGGAAGGCTTTGAGGCGGATGCCGCCGGGGTGGAGGTGGGCTGACCGCGTCGTCCTCCAGAACCGCCTCGGCGGAAACCACGTCTGCGACCGCGTGCAGGTTGGTTCTGTGGCTGGTGGCTAGGCGTACGTGAGGAGGCACCCCTTCCTTGGCCACGAAAGGGGCGAAAGGCGGAAGTTTGCGACCGCGGGGCCGAGAGGCCCAAGGACTACCCGGGAGTCCTTAAAGCGATTCAGCGCACTGTCCGCTTTCTCGCCGAAAAGGCGAGTGCCATCAAAGGGCAAGTCCATGAGGGTGCTCTGGACATCGCCCGAAAAGGACGTGGACCGCAGCCAGGCGTGACGTCTAAGCGCCACTGAGGTAGAAATCGCCCTACCTAGCTAGTCCGTAGTGTCAAGCCCACATCGGATAGCATGTCGTGCTGCATCCCTCCATCGGCCAGAGCCTGGGTAAGTCGTGTCTGGACCTCCTCCGGACACAGGGGCAGCACGTCCTCCACCGCATCCCACAGAGAGTGGGAATAACGGTCCAAGAGGCAGGCGGTGTTCAAAGACCGCAGACCCAAGCTAAGGGAGGAGAACAGCTTCTTGCCGAACTGTTCCAGCCTCTTGGAATCCCGGTCCGGCGGAGCGGTCGGGAAGGAGGATTGGGAGGTAGAGGCCTGGATAACCAGGCTCTCGGGGGTAGGGTGTTGGGACAGGAAACTGGGGTCACCCGGAGCAGGGCGGTGGCGCCTGGCGACGTTCCTATCCACAGGAGGGACTGTGGAGGGCTTGGACCAGGTGCCCTGCAGAACGTCAGTGAGGGCCTCATTGAATGGCAGCAGAGGCTCAGTGGAGCTTGCTGCAGACTGAAGCTCCTCAGTGAGGACGTTAGTCCTCACAGCCACGGCAGGTAGCTCGAGCCCAAGGGCTGCGGCCGCCTTGCGCAGCACCACAGAGAAAGCAGCACCCTCCTCCGAAGCCACAGTCGGAGGAGAGATGAATCCAGTGTCCGGAGAGGTATCCAGACCACTGGCCTCCCCCAGTTCATCTGCCCAGTCCTATGACAGTTGAGCCTGAGCGGCCATAGGATCCTCGGATCCCTCCCAGTTGTCCCCATCATCCGATTCCTGGTATGCAGGAGGAAGGATCGGAGTCGGGCGATAGACAAAATGTGTCTCCAGCGGCGCCGAACGCGGCGTCCATCGACGCCGTATCGGCGCCGGGCCCGGACCGGGGCTGAACCGGGGCTCGACGTCGAGCGGAGTCGGCGTCGGAGGTGGTACCGGTGTCGACGCCGGCGGAGGAGGCGTGACGAGGTCGACCGGCGCCGGCGGGGACTTGGGAACGGGTCCCTCGGGCGCTTGCGGCGTCGAGGCCGGAGCCGTCGACGGCGCCGGGGCCGGAGCTGCCAGCAGGCAAGGTTGCCCAGTCGGGTCCGCGGGGCCCGAAGGCGCGCCAGCGGGCATCGACGGCGGAGCCAGGCTCCTCATGGCCGAGAGGAAGGCACTGACTTCGGCCGGCGTCGCGTCAGTCCCAGGGACCGATGGGTATGGGGACTTGCGCGGTGCCTGCGGCTCCGCCGGAGCCGCGGGGATGGAACCACCCTGACCCTCGGCTGAGTCACAGGACCGGCGAGGGGAGTCCGAAGAGCGGTGTCGCCTCTTGGACTTCTTGGAGTGCTTCGACTTAAAACCAGGCATCCTACCGGCACCGGAGTCGAGACAAGATCAAAAAGGATCGAAAAAGTTAGTCAAAAAAGACTAAAAGGGGTAGCTCTCCCGGATCTGCGCTTACTGGCGCGGAAAAAAGAAGAACTGACGTTAGCGCACGAGGGCGGCGTCTAAGTACTCCGACGACGTCATTCCGGCGCACGACGCCGACGCCGGACGCGGAGCCGCAGACGACGCCTAGCGACGCACAAGGGGTATTGCTGACGAAAAATCTTCCGGATCCAGTCTGACGCCTGGGGATATTCTAAGGTGAGGAATCTAACTAACTTGTTTCTTTCAGATAGGTTGTTTCACATCAACCTTTTGCAATTGCGGGCGATATGTTTGGCGCTAGGGTCGTACCATCTCTGCAGAGAGGCGTTGCGACTCTGGTCCTGGGCTCAGGACCATCGGATTTGCTTGATGGGAAATCATTTGGCCGGGGTACTGAACGTGCGTGCGGACAGTCTCAGTCGGCAGTTCTCTGCCGACCACGAGTGAAGGCTTCATCCAGAGGTAGTCCGACACATCTGCCGGACATGGGGGACTCCTCGGGTGGACCTGTTTGCTACTCACGAGAACGCGCACTGCCTGTCTTTCTGCAGTCTCCAGTTTCCAGAGCAGGGAGCGTTGGGGGACGCGTTTCAGTTGAGTTGGGGCTCACAACTTCTTTTCGCGTTTCCTCCCATACCCTTGATTCCTCGGGTTCTGAGGAAGATTCGCCAAGACTGGGCCCAAGTTATATTGATCGCCCCGGATTGGCCATGAAGGGTGTGGTACACGGACCTTCTTCAGCTCTCGTCGCACCCTCCGCTCCGCCTCCCTCTCAGGGTAGACCTCCTCTCTCAGATGGAGGGGCAAATTCTACACCCCCACCTCCAGAGCCTGCACCTTCATGCCTGAAGATTGAACGGGGCAACTTGAATTATTTTTCTCTTCCACCTGACGTGGTGGACGTTATATTATCAGCCAGGCGACACTCCACCAAGTCTGTCTATTCATACAGGTGGTCTAAATTTGTTAAGTGGTGCGGAGAGAAATCTATTGATCCCTTAAAAGCTCATCTATCTGATATTCTTTGTTTTTCTCTTCATTTGGCCCAGCAGGGTTTTGCTGTGGCCACTGTAAAAGGGTATATGTCGGCTTTGTCTGCATTTTTGTGTTAACCTGATCAGCCTTCGTTATTTAAGTCTCCTATAGTCTTAAGATTTATTAAGGGGCTGACAAACATGTTTCCTCCCACTCCTTTTATTATGCCCCAGTGGGACTTGAATTTGGTGTTAACTTTTTTAATGGGTTCGTCATTCGAACCGATGCATAGTTGTCCTTTAAGACTTTTAACTTTTAAAACGATCTTCCTGGTAACTATCCCCTCGGCCAGGAGGGTGAGTGAACTCCAGGCTTTGAGTTCAAAGCCGCCTTTTCTGACCATATATGCTGAAAGGATGGTACTTAGGATCAGGGCTGCTTTTCTGCCTAAGGTGGTGGCTCCCTTCCACCTAGGTAAGTCCATTACCCTTCCTACTTTCTATTCTCACCCTCACCCTTCCAAGGAGGAGGAGAGACTTCATCATTTAGATCCAAAGAGGGCGATTAGCTTCTATTTGGACAGAACAAAGGACTTCTGTCAGGATGACCAGCTCTTTGTTGGCTATGCTGATCATATGAAGGGCAAGGCGGTGCACAAGCGCACGTTATCGTGATGGATCATCTTGTGCATCAAGATATGCTACTCCCTGGCTGGTAAGGAGCCTCCTGTAGGCATTCGAGCTCATTCCACCAGGTCTAAATCGTCTACTTCTGCATTGTCTAGAGGTGTTCCTGTTTTGGACATCTGTAAGGCCGCAACTTGGGCCTCCCTCCACACTTTTGCGAAGCATTACTGCTTAGATTCCGAAGTGAGGAGGGATGGCCATTTTGCGCGTTCTGTTTTGCAGGACTTTTTGGTATAGAAAGGTGGACACCCACCTCCGGGAGAGGTACTGCTGTGGGATTCTATTCATAAGGTGAGGAATCCACAGGCAGATGTATGCATCAGAAGAACAAGTTACTTACTTTCGGTAACTCTATTTCTGGTGGATACAGCATCTGCCTGTGGATTCCTCACAGACCCACCCACCTCCCCGTTGTCCACCCTTTTATACCATAAAAGCTGAGGTTTTAGGTTTTTTTGACGTATTATGCGTACTCAAGACTTTGTTACCTCTGTTTATTTGCTATTGTTTTATTTGAAGTGCAAGCTTTCTTCTTTCTTTATATACTGAGTGTGTTTGCGTGAACTCTGTATACTATGTATACGTTGTATCTATGTCGGTCCGCCAGTTTTGCCTCTGTGGCATGGAAAAAATGGGTGGAACACGCCGACGTGGTCTTCTTATGGCTCCGGTGACGTCATGCGGAGCCGCGTGCGGAGCCATGACGCTGAGACGACCTTGTCGGCGCAGAGAGCTACGAAGAATTTGCGGAATGCTGGCGCAGAGGGGATATTCATAAGGTGAGGAATCCACAGGCAGATACTGTATCCACCAGAAAAAGTGTTAATGAAGGTAAGTAACTTGCTTATTCATTTTTGTGATTTTTTTGTTCAGCATTTTTTTTAGAGATTCATTTTTTGTGATTTAATTTTGAATTAAGTATTTTTATTATTATGTAATATTATTTTTTCAATTTTTTATTATTTTTTCTTTTATTGTCTATGCCTTTTTCATATTTTATAAATGTTGTCTCTGTGTCGGAGGTGCCTGTGGTTATTTGTCCCATTTCAAGGGTCAGCCAATGAGGGAAGGCAGCAGTATTTTAGTCGTCACAGAGTGGGATGGGGTCAGTGAGACTGGTTATCCCACCCCACTCTGTGACAAGCGTCACTGATTGACACTCGACCCTGGGCACTTCAGGGTTGAAAACAGAAGTGCCCAGGTATGAGGCAATAAGTAGCAATCCCCCTTGTCACAGGGGGAAGGGCCTTGAGGCACTTTTCCCAGGCTTAGGAGGTCATGCCCATAGGGCTGTGAAATCCTCAGCTTGGCAAAGTTCAGCTCAGGCAGCCAGGAGCCTGAACATTTAACAGATGTCTAGCTCCTGCTGCTTGACCTGAACAAGAAGCGTGTCTTGTCAGGGTGGTCTTTGATCAGCCTGACAGACACTCTCCTTGTCAGGGAAAAGAGTGGGGGCTGTGGCCCCTCAGCACATATGGACAGGCCTCTGCTGCACTTAGGGCAATTAACAATGACCGTAACATGTAGACCTTTAGACACCAGTGTAATAATCACCTCCCTGTGCCCCTCTGCATTTTTAACCTTACCATGCGACTCCGCGAATATACATTTTGAATTGGGTGGCCTACTAGGTAATTTTGACAGTCTACTCCCAGATGAACCCTCTGTCTACATTGCCAAGTACTCCCTTTCACAAGTTGATCCAATCCAGATGCATTGTCGTCCTGGATGAAGGATTCTATGATGAAGCATGTCACATTGATTATGTAGGTTAGAGTCCTTGTATATGCCCCTTGTTGTGGTTCCCAGCAGGGCTGCCAAATTAGATCCGAACTTAAATATCCAATTACTTTTGTTTCATCAGTAGGGTAGATCTTTGTTGATATTAAAATACATTTGCAGAGAGCACGCCATGCCAGCATTCAATTTTCTTTTTAATTGAAATGGCATGTGTCACATTATGCTGCGCCTCGGAGCTGATAAACTCTGTATTAACTGTCCGTAGGGGAATCCCTCGCTGTGGATGTAAAAGGATGATGCAGTCTATTTTATTTCTTTTTTCAGCTGTGCTCAATTGACTTTGATATTCTATCTTTGCAGTGCATCCTAAAACCCTTGATATTGCCTGATCAAATTAGGATTAACTACGCAATGTTATAGCACTGTGTCAGTGACTTTTTTAAAGTTGCAGTGCAAAGATTAATGTTACATAGAGAGTGGCAGTTGAAATGGAAGGCCTTACAATTGCGGTCTGCCCATTTCCTGCCTATGTCAACCCCCACATACTTTATACTTAAAAAAATCGAGTTACAACAAACTGTTTTTGCCTTCAACACCAAGTTCAAAGTGGTTTAACTCCTATGCGAAAAATCACTGCCATTAAGACCCTGATTATAACCTCAGCTGATCGAAATTGACGCATGATTTTATGTCTTAGTTTTGGTTTTACCTAACCCAGGTTTACTGAGCATATATATCTTCTGGGTGGAAAAAACTACTGGAAACCATTGCATTAGACTTTGGCTGCAGTATCAGTCATGGTTATTCAATTATTTTAATCTATCAGTGGGAGCATACAATGCTTAGTTTTGTTATAAAAAAAGTCCCTTCCCCTAATGTAGGGGCATATTATCAAGAAACAGGGTTAAAATTATCGCCGCTTTAGCGGCAGAAAACTGCAGCTAAAGCGGCGATACTGGGCTTGATAATATGCCCCTGAGAATTCCCATAGAAGCCCATGTTCTGGTGTCAACATGGGCTTCTAGTGGAATTCTCTGTGGCTTATTATCAAGCCCATTATCGCCGATAATTTTAACACCGTGCTTGATAATATGCCCGTTATTCCTCTTGCTTTCCTCCCGAAACCCCACCACAGGCACTGCCACTGCATACATTTACAACCTGCTCAGAGTAGGTGGTAAGTGACTTTTCGGCCGAATAATCAGTCCCACACATGGTAATTCCCCTTCGAAAGGGGATTTACTTATAACTGTACAATGCTGGAGTGATTTTACTGCATGGTAACGATAAATACGTCTACGAGTTCACCCTGCGGTTTAACCACCCCAGCACCGTCCAACTCGTAATCAGGGCCTTAGTGTTGGCTCCAAACACCCTGCTGTGCTGTGCATTTCCCTTTCAGTGTCGCTCCAACCCGGCCTTATCCACCTCTATCGAGCAGCCATGACAGTCTTCCGGCAGCACATGCTTTGTTATGTATGACTCTCTATCGTTTATTTCAGCTTCTGAAAGTCATAACTACTTTCTATGACATCACAACCGTTGATAACAAAACTGGTAAGCAACTCTTGTGGGGTCAGAAAGACCTCCCAGGCCAGGTGACGGGGCTCTCCGAAAGCCTGTCAGCCCAGCTCTGCTTCTTTCCTTTGACTGAAAGCAGAAAGCACTGCTGCAGGAGTGGGTAGGTAGAGGGCTTTGGTTAAGTATAGCAGGTAAGATATTTCTTTTTTTCACATTTGGTCAGGGAGGAGAGGGCATATTATATATAGCTCTCTGTAGTAGTGTGACTTTTCCTCTTCTTTCTGTGCTCTCTCTTTCCCCTTGCTGTTGAGACTGAGCATGTGTGGAATGTTGATGACGCCTTGGAATGTTGGTTGCCAGATCTGAGCCAGTTGGTGATTGCAGGCTGAGCAGCTAGGAGGCTGCTCCTGGTGGGGCGTACGTACTAGCCTACTTACCTTCCAACTCACCTACCATCTTTCTACTAGTCTCTACTCCTGTAATCAAAGTATCAATAAATCGTCAATCTGGAACCTACTACCTGGTCTCTTGTGGAATTACTATCTTCAACATTTTGGCGACGATTGGACTCTTGAACCTACAAATCTTGAATTTTCTTCTACAAGCAACATGGTAACAGCAGCTAAAGAATTTACCAAGTATACTGCAAAATACTGATTTCAAGCTTCAAGCAACCAAATGAATATTCCACTCAACTTAATGAAACTGGCAGCCCCCGCCCCACCAGTGACCTTTTGACACTGGTCAGCCTCAACTCGGGCATGCCAGATTCTCCTTACATTATTAACCAGTATCCTGCAGTGACTGCCAGAACGTTATTCAGTCATCTACAGAAACCGTCATCTTTCATGGGTGTGATGACTTCATGGGTGACAACCTTTACATGAGCAGCAGTATTTAATTTACTGGACTGGCACCATTTATTCTATTCTAAATTCAACCAGAGTGGGAGATTTATACCGGCATTTGCGCAATTCTACATAGACCGCTTGCGAGGACAAAAAACTCGGTGTGGGACATTGATATTGACATCTGTGTAAAGTGGTGGGGGCGCTAGGCCCACATACTTTAGGAATGAGCACACAGACACTGGATGTATAGTTAGTAACTGGCCCGGAGCACGTGCGCTCGGCCCCTTTTATTATCAGGGTCACCTGACTGGTGACGCCTGTGGTGGGTGGGTGTTTAGTGTGGGTTCATAGGCAGTGGAAACACTAGACTGTATCCAGCATGATACTACATCCCTCCCAACTTTGGCTAAAAGAAATATTCTAAGTCCGACCTGTAAAGGAAAACAGACACCCAAACAAACCCCAAGTAGCCTTAACTTCAGGCCGCAGTCCGGCGGTGTTGGTTTTCTTGGACTCCCATTGTTCATGACGTTCGGGTTCGTCTTGGCAAACTATTTGAGACCGACCTGGTCTATCAGTAACAATGTCTATGTACATGAGTGCTTCATCAGGATACTGGGAGCTGTGATGAGATCCACTCTGTGATGATTCTTGGCATGAGGTTTCCGCCTGGAGGTGACGTGCTAGCTGTTCCAGTATCTTGACGGCCAAGATGCGTCCGACTTGCCTCTCTCACTTGGGCACCTCTCTCACCGGCACCTCCATGTGGGCTTTCCTGCTGGGCGGTCATGGAACCGTGTGGACTGTGCGGGCTCCGCATGGGCCGCGCTAAGGCGTCACTTCCGAACTGCCAACGGGACTCACAGCCTAGTCGCTCATGTGCCCATGGGTGATGTTCCATCTCGGTGTCTTCGCCATCAGGAGCCCGGGTCTGTGTCTCCCTCTCCGGCTCGCAGGGCAACCAGTCTCCGGCTGTGGCCTCCGTGCATCCTGCGCATGTCGAGGAGCTGCTGCCGAACATCTCTCCCATTCGGACTCCAACTTCACTGGAATTCCGCCGAGGCCCCTTGCCCCTGGATTTCCACTCGACCGCGTGGGCTGTGCGGGCCTTCGTGTAGGCTGCGCGTAGGGGTCGCTTCAGAACTCCCAACAGGGCCACGGCCTAGTCTTGCTTTATCCCAAGGGGTGGATCTTCAATTGTTCAGTTGTGCTCTACTTCCGTATGCTGCAGGCTGACAGGGGTGCACAGACGGTTCCTGGTCGGCCTGCCTTCTTGGACTCCGGTTGCCTGGAGTGTGTGGATTCCCTTAGGTGTTGTGCTGCTCCTTGATGGTGTTGATGATTTCACCATTATTCTTTGATGGGGCAGTAGGCGGCGGTCCGATGTCTCGGGGTGTTCTCCCGGTCACTTCGCTGCATTGTCCCTCGCACGCCTGTGTTGGTTGTCTGCCCGTGGCGCGGTGCCACTGTACCTTCCTCCTTTGTAGACTGACATCCTGTCATCCTCTTCTTTCTTCATGGCGTCTTGCCACTCACTCTCCTTCTCTTCTTTCCTTCCTTTGCGACGTGGTCTGGTCCTCTCGCATTCTTTCTCCTCCTCACCAGGCTTCTCCGTGTAGCGTGCACTCTACACATTTCCCTCTGGTCTTGTCCCAGCAATGGGACACGGTCTTCTGTTCAATCTGTGACTGGACCGGTCGTCGCGACCTTCTTCTGTTGATTCATTCTAACTTCTAGTTTCTACTGTTCAACTTCTCGTCCGTCTCTTTCTGGTCCTCTTCACGGACCTTTCCTGGGGTCCTCTGTGCGGACATCCTCTTCGTTCTTCACATCACGGACTTATTCTCCATTCTTCTGATCAGGCCGCTTGTCAGGCCTCTCCTTTCTGACGATCATCTGGCTGGTCCGCTTCTTCTCTCCTCTGGCGACCGTCTGGCTGGTCGGCTTCTTCTCCTCACTGGCGATCATCTGGCTGGTCGTCTTCTTCTTCTCACTGGCGACCATCTGGCTGGTCGGCTTCTTCTCCTCGCTGGCGACCATCTGGCTGGTCGGCTTCTTCTCTTCGCTGGCGACCATCTGGCTGTTCGGCTTCTTCTCTTCGCTGGCGACCATCTGGCTGGCCGGCTTCTTCTCTTCGCTGGCGACCCTCTGGCTGGTCGGCTTCTCCCTTTCCTGGGTCTTCATGCTTCTGGTGGCTCTCGCAACCACCTCTTCTTCTCCGCAATCACATTGCTGTGGCGCGCTTCTGATGGTGCTCTTCTATTACCTTCCTGGGTGCACTCGCTGCGTGTTCCTCTATCTCCTTCGTCCCTGGAGCAGTGGTGGTGTTGCACTGATCACAAGTGGGGGCCTGTATTCCAAAGTCGTCTCTTGCGCTTGCATTTCATTCAACAATGCTGCTGGCATTTCTCCTCTGCTTTCGGGGACTATGTCAACTTGCAGCTTGTGTAATTTGTGTATGCTGTTTCCATACCAACACTACACTAAGAATGTCGTCCGAATTCTCTCTCAGCACCTGGGAGTCTTCTCTTCTTCGCCATTCAAAATACCGGGAGTTACATCCTTGTGCCTGGACTGCCGGTTTACATCACATGCACTTAATTTCTCTTGCTGCAGTCTTCGACTTCGTTTTCCAGTTTGGCACAATGTAAAGAAACTCAGCCCTTGGCTTCACAGCGCATGGGAGTCTATGGGCATTTCTGACCTTGGCAAGTGGAACTCGAGCAACACACCTTGAACATGTGACTTGATTCAACAATTGGATCTACAACCCGGATGAGAGTTCGCTCACCGGTGTATTTTTCATTTTTATTTACCAATCTTTACTAGTGTTATTATTGTTCTGTTGCTTATTTCATATCTTGCATTACTGCAGCCCTCAATCCATTTGCATTGCAATGTGTGGCATGCCTTATCTCTGTTCTATGGGTGTGTGTACCCCTTTACAATTCTTTGTGGGAGGTTACATGAACTTATTTGACCTGCTTTGTGATTCATATTACTTATACCTCCGTTTCTTCTACGTGTACCCAGCTATTATTCTTTACCTACTGTTTACATTGGGCTTACTTGCATGAATACATATGTACTTTCTTTCTTGGTGTAGAATGTTTAACCCTTTATAGTTTTAGGCCTAGTTCTTGATTTACTTACTTCAGTCTTTACAGACTTACTGCGCAGTTTTTACTTGTTTACCCCTTCATTGCGAGTTGTGTGTAGGCGTACAATTCAGCTTTTGCGTTTTTTCATGAGGATTTGCCTACTTACTACTTAACACATAAGTACATTATTTTCTATGTTCTCTGTCCTGGTCCCTTTTTTGTTTGCAGCGCTAGTTCACTGTGTGCTCATCGGCCTGCTTCTGTCCCACTACCCGTTTTTTAGGTCTTGCCTGACCCAGCGCATGCGCTGGTCTGGCGAGACTTTTTGAGAGGGCTCCAAAAAGTGCTACCAGGCCAGCCTAGAGCTACAGTGCATGTGCGCGGGCGCGCGCGCCGCGCTTGACGCGATTACTTTCACTTTCGCCGCTTTGATGTTTGATCGCGATCGCTTTCGCGGCCGCACGGCCGCACGGCCGCTTGTTATAGTACTTGTGCCCGGCTTCTCTCTAAGGAATGTTCACAGCTTCAATGCATGTACTGTCTGTCTCTTCTATCCTCCTCTGACCTTTGCCCTTTGCACCCTCAGGTTCCTCCATCTAGCCATCATCCACGCAGCGGAGGAGCAGGCGCTGAGGGCCTGCAGCTGTCCGCCTCGGACCCCGGCTTCCTGAACTCCCAGAACCATCTCAAACAGGTAAGTCCTGGTGCAAGTCGTGAAAAGAGTAGTGAGCTCCAGCGAAGCTTGAACGAGCGCGCCATGTGTAGGTTAGAGCAGTGAGTATCACACACTAGGGCCACGTACACTCAGTAGTGCACACAATAGTGTAATCACATCTGACGAACGAACAAACTGGTCATATCTTGTGAATAGTGCACCAAAGGGCTGTCCTCAACCAACAGTACACGTCAAATAAATTAGACACGTGAAGGACAAAAATGCGTATCAATACTACTCGAAAGTTAGTCATTAGTGCACAAGTCCCTTCTAGTGAGCAGAGCACACCCAGGCGTGTTAAACGAATAACACACACGCAGGGTAATAGTGTATATGGTGAACACACATGGAAGTCGGTAGTGCACACGAGTCCCTTCTCCAGTGAACAGTGCACACCCAGGCGTGTTCAACGAATAGCGTACTCGCAGGGTAAGAGTGCATATGGTGAACTCACATGGAAGTCGGTAGTGCACACGAGTCCCTTCTCCAATGAACAGTGCACACTCAGGCTGTTTCTTGACTATTTGAGGCAGGTTAGCGCAGGGCGCCTAGATGGCAGACGCGCGCACTGCAGCCGTGCGTATAGCGCCTAGCACAGTGACTAACCTTTGGCGCTTTTGTGCTTTGCAGACCCCGCTCCACCTGGCGGTGATCACGGAGCAGCCGCAGATCACACAGGCGCTCCTGAAGGCCTGCTGTGACCCCGAGATCCGGGACTTCCAGGGGAACACCGCCCTGCACCTGGCTTGTGAGAGGGGCTCCCTGCAGGCCTTGGGGCTGCTGACCCAGCACTGTTGGAGGCCGCAGCTGCAGGCGCTACTACAGAATGTCAACTACAGCGGTGAGTAGTGAGTGCGTGCAACGGATGCTGGGGTGCCCAAGATCACACATGGGGGTTATTGAGTAATGGTTTACGTGGGAGCTCACGTGGCGTAAAGAGATGCATGGCATTGTGGCACTTTACTGTTTAAAGGGCAGCTGGGGCAGTAAATGTAGGCCTTGGTGTCAGGGGGAGGTGGCTGGGCCGATGTCTTCTGTCTGTGTGCCCGTCTTGGGTCCGACAAGTTCTTGATGTCTCGTGCTTCTTCCCTCCACAGGACGCATGTGTCTGCACGTGTCCGCGTTGCATGGATTCCTGGCCATCGTGGAACAGCTGGTGTCGCTGGGGGCTGACATCAATGCTCCGGTGAGTGCCCTCCTTTCATGCACTGAACACTGCCAGGGAGGCTTCTGGTTGTAAACTCCGGGGGCTTTTAGTTTTAAACTGGATTTTGGCGTAGCCACTAGGGCAGCGCAGCGAGTCGCCTTGCTGCGCAGCCTACGCCAAGGTGAAAGGGCAGGAGTGCATTACTGCTGAGCACCAACGTAGGCTCTCTTGCACCTCGGTGCACAGGTGCCTCAGTCCGTTGCAGGCAGGATTGTTTTTGTGCATGAAGGGGCACCTTCCTGCACATAAACAACCCAGAGTCTTTCCTTTTTCTAAACCTATTTCTCCATGGTTACGGAGGCATACGGACTTTGCGCTTCTCCAGGTTTACATAACTTTGTAATTCTGGGGCAGGGTGAAATTCAATGGGTGATGTGTAGGAAAACCCACAGACACACCCATGGGCCCTTCTGGACGCAGACTAAGGTGGCGCAGCGATTTGCGCTGCCTTACTCGTGATTTATGAGGACACTCAAAGCCACGCAGGGTAGCTTTTGAAATCAGAGATCTATGCCAAGCATTTGCCACTTTATGTGGTGCATAAGTGACACAGGGCTCCCGTAAATAGGCCCCTGAGTGTGGGTCTGCTCTGTTGGGAACTGGTGCGAAATGTTGGGCTTGGTCTGGGGTACTGGGTGGGTCCATTGCACTGGGTAAGGGACTGGTCTGCGCGGGTACATGTCTACTTCAATTGCCATTGGGTACACACCTACTGCGCTGTGTGCTGCATATGGCCCTGGTCTCATGTTCTAGATATCGACCCTGCCAGTTACGCTGGGTTTGTCCGTGGCCCTCTTCACTGGGTATATACCTAGCCGTCTATGCTGGTACACCTGCAGTCCAATATCCGCCGGCTGCACTAACCGTGGCGGTGACAGGCCTATCTAGCAGGACTCTGGCCATGATACTGGATAGGGGTGGAACCCGCTATGCTTTGTCCTGACCTGGTTATTCCCTTGTTTCCTTGGAACAGGAACCTTGCAATGGGCGGACAGCATTGCACCTTGCTGTGGACCTGCAAAACTCGGACCTCGTGTCGGAATTGGTGCGATTGGGCGCCGACGTCAATAGCGTCACCTATCAGGGCTACTCACCCTATCAGCTCACCTGGGGTCAGGACAACCTAGAGATCCGCTACCAGCTGCAGGGCCTTGTAGGAGAGTAGGGTCTGCAATCCTATGATCACCCAGATTTTTTGCTTTTGCTTCATTGGTTTACAACTTTCCCTGGCTGTGGGCCTGCCAATCAGACCCACAGCCTAGCTGTTCTCTCTCGAGATTAACACACATGTACATTAGGTGCATCCACTAATTGAAACTGGGCTGCCTTATCAGTCCCTGTATCAGCATACCACAGGTATCCAGGGCATCGGTGTACCCAGGGCCTACCAGGGGCTGCAGCATGTATTATGCCACCCCTGGATGGCCACCCAAATCTGACACAACTGGCTGCACGACAGCTGGGGCAAGGTGGTGTAATCACCCGTTGCTGTAGGTGTAGTATTCCTATACCTAACCCTAAAATGGACACATGGATTCCTATCAGTCACTCCTATGGCAGGCCTTATCAATCCTGAAGGCAGAGTGCTGGGAATCATGTGAGATGGTGCTCTGGCGCGAGCTGAGCCCGTCGACGGCTTGCGGAAACAAGTCCTAATAGCTGTTCCATGGTGACGCGTGCCATCTACCTTAAAGTGCATTATAATCCTCGCGGTTATTTGCTAACTTTGGCATCGCATCACCCAAACATGTCGAGTAAGGTGTCATACGAATTGGAATACGAACCCCTCGCCAATTCTGGCGACGGGGTTAGCATTCCACCCTTCTAGAGGGACACGACATGGAAGTAACCTTGAACCCCGGTTAAAGTTGACTCAAGCCTCAGCATCACAAAATGGATGCTGCCACCAGACCCAGATTCTGACCTCCTGCTGCTGGGAGACCTTCCAGCGAGGGGAGCTTGGACAAAGGGTTTCCTGTCGAGGGCGGTGTTAGCACCATCCCAGACAGGGTTTGTGTATCCCAGGTAGGCAGGGCTGAAAGGAAGGTGATTGCAAGTGGCACCCCGGTGCTCACTGTGCATAGCCCGGCTCAAACCAGTTTCGGGGGCTCCCCAGCCCCTGAGCTGGGGCGAAGCCGGACAAAGGATAGGGGTGTAACCACCCCCCTCCTGGTCCCACCCATAGGCAGGACCCAGTCACGGGCCAGCCCCTTTTCCTAGAATAAAGGTAGGAGCGAGTCCCCTTCCCAAATTGGATAATTCTGAATCTTGAACTACTTTCCACGAAAGGAACTCTTGACTTTTTCTGAAGACTCTCCCTTGTGGCTAAGGAGTAGCCACCCTGCACCAGCAGGCACCACCTAAGCGCTTGCGGTTTGCTGTACGTCTCTCCTACGGATCAAGACTGCCCAGCTCGACGAGACCCGGATTCCCCGCCATCTCTGACCTCTACCTACATCGTCAGCCCAGCTGAGATTCGTGGGTGTGACGAGACCTGCGGGACCGGCCATCTTCAGAACCTGCACGACGCTTATCTAGCACGACCACCGAGGGACCCTCGAGTGAGTGCACTTAGGGTTTGAAAAGCCCTAACCCTGAGCAGCTCCAGCACCGAAGTCTGCCTCCCCAGCATCCACGAGATCTGCGTGGGGGCCCTTCTGCTCCTTGCTGCTCACCGCGTTGTCCGGCCACTCGCCGTCGGCTAGTGGCCCTCTTCACGACGCACCATGACAGTTTTTCATCGCTGGTCTGGCTGCTCCAGACTGGCCCTTGCTCCCCTTCAACAGAGGAGTACCCCGGACCCTCCTGGTCCACTCCAGACGCCATCTTGACTCCACCGCGTGGGCTTGCCTCTGCTAAGACCTGCTGCCCCACTCCTGGGCCCAGCATCATCGACAGCAGACACCTTCGTGGGACAGCTCGCCCTCCATCCTGGTCGCCACCGCGCCTCCTGGTCCGAGGAACAGCCGAGTCCGACGTCACCCACTCACCTGGTCGAGGTGACTTCATCCGGTACCATCCTGGTGCCCACCCAATCACTGGCTAGCGGTTGAGAACTGAGTCCCCTCTGCTTTCAGGTTTCCTTCATCACCGATCCAGGCTTGGATCTCTCTGAATATCGATACTGGTCGCCTGCCAGCAACTTCTTCTTTCAGGCTCCCGAGACTACAACGAGGACTCCCGACATCTTGCTGAACCCCACGCAGCCGCAGCCTCTGGGCTAGGTAACTCGAGCATTTCGGTGCTCCATCGTAGGTTCACTCTACAAGTGACCAGCTCCTTTTCCGTTTAGTTCAACTGATCGGATTCCTCCGGAATCAGTAACTTTAGAATCTCTAACATCTCCCATTCCACTTGCAGTGTAAATGGTTTCGTGCCCTTCGGGCATTTGGGTAAATTGTGCAACTAGAAGTATTTTCTCAAGAGTTTTGTATTGTGCTTAGCTCCCTGACTCATAAAGAGCCAGGGTAGTCTTGTTATAAATAAATATCCTTTATTTTCATAACAACTTGTGTGGTGTCCTTTCACTTGGTGTTTAAGGGGTATATGTGATGGTAAACAGCTGGCTTAACACGCCCTCTAGAGTTTAGCCTGAAGACTGCTCTTGTCCACGCTACTAGGATAGCTGGTCTACAAGGTTGACTTACAACCAATCATCAATAAGGGTCGTTTGGAATGATACACAGTGATCACTAGAATAGTGAGCACTACATATCAGGCCAACTTCTCACAGGCCTGACCAAGAGTGGCCTGCATGACCTGCCCGACAGTGAAGGCGACGACAGCGCCCAGTCCGACTCGGACTTCTCAGATGATGAGGTACGTGTACACTGTGGCTCACTGCAATAGGAAAGTCTCCCAGTTAGCGACATAATAGAGGGCAGCTCTGTAAGCACTCGCCGGCACCTCTGCCTCTACTAACAGTGGTTCAGTTGATCACTTGGGCGCAACTAGTGCACATGGGAGTTCCTATTGTATTCACATGTCCGATAGGGGGAAATCCGAAGGGGGAGGCTTGAAAGCATCGAAGGGTACTGTACAGGGCTGTCTCATTCGCGTGACTGTCCACAAGGGATATTTGCAATGGAATGGTCCATTCATTATAAGATGGCTGCCTTCATTGCCTCAGAATAGCTGTTCTCCCCAGGCTAAGATGGCCGCCAGCAGTGTCTCTGAGAGACAACCACTTTCAGATTAAGATGGCCGCCAGCAGTATCTCTGAGTGGGAATCTCCTTCAGATTAAGATGGCTGCCCCCAGTGCCTGAGAGGCAACAACTATCCCAAAAGAGTCCAGGACACTTATTTATTATTCTAACACCAGTCCTGGAATATTCTGGGGAAAAGTAAAAAAATGCACTCATTATTTAACAAAAGGCTTAAACTAACAATTTTGCATTAAATCTGACCGCAGCGCAGAGGCTCGCGTACTTGATGACATTATGCCAGGCACTAACTTCGCTTTACTTTCTCTCTTTCAGCTGATGTGCGATGACTGCACGCTCCATGGGCGGCCGCTGACTGTTTAGTGTCAAGAGGGACGCGCTGTACATTTGTGAAAACCAGATCTCTTTTTTTTATTTATGAAAAACAAAAACAATCTTCCACTACGTCAGACAGGGTGCAATGACCAGGCCCTTCTGTACAGACAATGTGCTGGGGGGCACAAGCGCGCATGCCCCAACACTTGTATTTTATTGTATATAAAATGTAAATGCTGTAAATTTCTTTGTACAGATCCATTTTTTTATACGTGAGAGAGCTCTAATTTATTTTTAAAAAGTTGACTTTATATCTCCTGGATTGTGTGAAACATTTTTCAGTTGTAAGATTGCTTATGTGCAATTTCAGACATATTACAAATTGAGAAGACTGCCAGTCCCAAAATGCACCGGGCTCTCACTGGGAGCCAACGGCTGACCGCTAGAATTGATGCGATGGGAAAGACTGCAAGAACCAGAATGCATTTGGGTCTTACCAGGGATCAACAGCTGAAAAGTGCAAATGCTGCAACTGTCGGTGTGCACTCACCGGTGTGCACACTAGAGAAAGCTTTGCAGCACTATAGAGATATACACGGAGGCACAATGATACACGTGTGAAAGCACTAGTGAACATAAATACAGGTTGGAGGTCTCTACCCACCTGTCAGGTGGCATGCTTCATCGATGCCCCCCCCCCTAACACTGGTCTTTGAGATTCAGGTGCAAGGTACAACCAACTCAATTCTCGAAGCTCCTGGGGTGTTTTGCCGGAAAGAAATGGCAGCATCTTACTATTGGGTAAGAGGGTTAGATTGAAGAGGGATGCAAGGAAGCTAATCTGAGCTGAACCTACCTCTTGGATAAACAGTATACATGTTATTGGGTCTCCAGGGTAGGATTAAAAACAAGCATTGGCATAGCCAATAGGTCTCGCCTTTGGGACCTTATAAGTATTTAGTTATGCAGCACAATATCCTTGGTGGAACAACATCAACTGTTGTATGGCTAAACACTTATAAGGTCCCAAAGGCGAGACCTATTGGCTATGCCAATGCTTGTTTACTTTTTTTCTTCGCCAAAACCCATGTATCGCAGATTGTCATCTTTTGTCCCACTGCAGATAGTGGTGTTCAAACTTTGCCTTGGAGAGAACTTTAAGCGATTCCAGAAAGTATCTTTCTCATAATGTGATTTGGTAAACTTATGGTTACGTATCTCTGAGTACGCCAGTTCATCAGTGGTCATGCACCAAAGCTGTCCCTCCTGTAGCTTGATTCGCTTTCAGACTCTTTACTAAGAAAGTATTACTTATCATCCAAGTAACTCTGATCTGAATGTCTCTAATTGAGTTGCACAGTCCCTCCTCCAAGATTCGTTCTCCCAGGACACTGTATGACCCGTATTCCTTGGATGCGACGTTCTCCTTAGAGATGTCTTAACTCATTCTCCTCGTCCTCAGCCTTTCCCATCGTGATCGATCAGCTCTCTACATGCAGATGTTCTCTGATGGACAATGAAATTTAAATATGTATTCTTCAGTCTTACTATGTGAGGCAGCGCTGCACTTTAATTGCTTGGCCTGCCCCCAAAATGGCTTCGTTCTCGACTCGCGCAGGCCCATCGACTACAATAACGAGCAGCATGGCATCTTTAGGGTTTGCCAACATTTTTCCATCCATGCACGAAGCTGTATTGGGCGTTCCACATTATTGCATGTTTACAAAGGGAAGTGGAAATATATATAATCTGTAGGCAAACGTGACGCCAGCTTCGCACCTTTACGCAGTCAAAAGTCCTTTCCTGGTCATCTGTGCACGCCATTCTGTGATTCGACGCTGGTTACTCCTAGGGGTTCAGTGTGGCAACGATTTGTATCATAGTAAAGGAGTTAGAGGACTTGAGCTTGCAGACTCCGTCATCGTCCTCGAACAAATGGGGCAGGGTGGAAATATAGCCACCCCCTTCCCTTCCTTGGAGACGAGTAGCTGTACTCATGCAGGCTTTAACATGCGTCCTCATCCAAAGGAAAACTGAGCCTTCTCTGAGGAGCTAATCAGTTTCACTAGTTTCAGATGGGACTTTAAACATTTGATTCTGGATTTGGTTTGAAAATCTAGATTGAAGAAATGTAATGTAATCTGATGTTTTAAATGCTGTACATGTTCTCCTAACAAACACATGTGCTGTATATTGCTTCAATGTTGGTGCTGACAGATGTTACCTGGTGCACTAGGATCAGTGGTGTCCTATACATGGCTTTTCTGAAAGCAGCTTGTTCCAGATACCACTGACGGGGACGCCGAAGCGCTGTTTCTTGTACCTGGGAGAGCCAGTGTTCCAGATACCACTGACGGGGACGCTGAAGCGCTGTTTCTTGTACCTGGGAGAGCCAGTGTTCCAGATACCACTGACAGGGACGCTGAAGCGCTGTTTCTTGTACCTGGGAGAGCCAGTGTTCCAGATACCACTGACGGGGACGCTGAAGCGCTGTTTCTTGTACCTGGGAGAGCCAGTGTTCTAGATACCACTGACGGGGACGCTGAAGCGCTGTTTCTTGTACCTGGGAGAGCCAGTGTTCCAGATACCACTGACGGGGATGCTGAAGCACTGTTTCTTGTACCTGGGAGAGCCAGTGTTCCAGATACCACTGACGGGGACGCTGAAGCACTGTTTCTTGTACCTGGGAGAGCCAGTGTTCCAGATACCACTGATGGGGACGCTGAAGCGCTGTTTCTTGTACTTGGGAGAGCCAGTGTTCCACATACCACTGACGGGGACGGTGAAGCGCTGTTTCTTGTACCTGGGAGAGGTTCGAAGGAGCCCAGGTGTAGCATTCCCCCATTTAAGACAAATGCCTGACACGCTGGAAGTCAATGGAAGACGGGGGTTTGTTCAGGGATGCAAAGTTTTTAGGCAAAATGTACTAATAATAGAAAAGATCATTTTATTGATTTGCCAAAGGGCCATGCTTAACTCACAAAATGCAAACAGTAGGAAGACAAAAGAAAACAAGCATTGGCATAGCCAATTGATCTCGCCTTTGGGAGTTTGTGAGTATTTAGTTATGCAGCACAATATCCTTGGTGCAACAAAATCAACTGTTGCATGGCTAAACACATAAGGTCCCAAAGGCGAGACCTATTGGCTATGCCAATGCTTGTTTCTTGTTTGCCGATTATGGATTTATTTCACGGAACCTAGGGGTGCCTTGACGTCAGGCGTACTGGTCTGGTACGTGTTTTTGCTTACTTCCCTTACTTTTTTGCATTTAGATCCTGCGTGCTTGTTTTTTTATTTGCAGGATTTGCGTTGTGTGCGTTGTGCCACTCCACATGTTTTACCTGAGACTTTTGTCCCTTCGGGTTTTGTGGTATGTGTGCTTGCATTCTTTATATTTCTCATCCTTACTACTCAGTGTGTATGTTGTTGCCTGCCAAATGGTCTCTTTCTGTGGCATATGCTCTACTTTTGTTGCCCTCTCCTTGTGAGAATAGGGGATGGGTGTTCTCTTTATATTATTGTTAAGTTTGTGTTCTTATTTAAGATTTTAAAAGCTGAGCTCAGTACTTCTGCTGACTTGAGAAGGTGGGAAAACAGAACTAAAGCAATTATCACTTATAGATCAGAATTTAATAGTGTTGGAGCAGGCTTCTTTAAAGGATTGTTTTCAATTTTCGCAGCCTCTAAAGGTTACAGCCAAGCTGGCTGCATATTAGCTGTGTTTTTATTTTTCCTTTAAAAAAGGAACAGCACAAAGGGGTCTTGTGAGTTATTGTTTGCACGACAAACCATGACTGACCTATATCAGAGGTTTTATGAGTTTGAGCTAGAACCATAGCAGCATTTCTAACTGTGTGTTTTTCATTTAATTTATAGGGTTTTTTAGGATACTTTTCTTTCATCTGCTATGTTTCCATTTACCATCAGCATCACCGTGTCCAACCTTCTGTGCTGTCCAACCCCCACTGTGCACATCCTTTAACTACATACAGCAGGGTTTGGCCGCATCGCCTGGGTTCTGGTGGAAGGATAACTGGAAGGATACTTGAGCTTTCAGCCTATGGAGGATCAGAATACACTCTAAAATGTAAAATATCTCTGAAATGGCTCAACAGATTTACAGCAAAGCAACATAAGCATATTTTTGAGTAAGGTTCTACTTGCATGCCAAGTTTGGTGTAAATCCATTTAGCGGTTTCACTTATAGGTGCTAACAAACTTTCCTATGGCAGTACTGTGATTTTACTTCGATGCACAGATTTAACCCATGCATCCTAGCTTTGTGTAAATACCATTTTGTAAACCAAATTCACATGAAAAAATCATAGATCATATATGCATGCGCAGAATGTAATATGCTTTTTTATTAGCACTGTTGAGGGGTTGAGGGGGCTCACACACTTCTGCCAAACTCTAAATCAAGCTCTATAGCTGGACCCTTGTTGCCCAAGATAACAAGCATTGGCATAGCCAATAGGTCTTGCCTTTGGGACCTTATAAGTGTTTAGCCATGCAACAGGTGATGTTGTTGCACCAAGGATATTGTGCTGCATAACTATGGGGCATATTTACAATAATTGGCGCATCCCTGCATATCAGAAGGGATGCGCCAGTAATTGTGCGCCACAGCTCCGCCACCATGGATGCGCCGCATTTACAATGCGGCGCACCATGGGGCAAAAATGGCACAGATGTGTGACGCATCTGTGCCGTAAAAGTGGCGCATTGCTGAAGTTGCGGCGCAAGCACGACGCAGCTCCAGCAATGCTCTGGGGGGCCCTATCTTGCTAATGCTGCGTCAATCCCTACGCCTGCTTCAGGCAGGCGCAGGGTTTTGACACAGCGTGGGTCTAAAAGTGACTGAGTGAAATCTTGTAGATTTCACTCAGCCACTTTTAGGAGGCGTTCCTGCGCCAGAACGCCCTCCCCTGTGCAGGAACGCCTACATGTGGTGCAGGGGAGATGCGTCACGTTGTAAGTACCCCGCACCATGGCGCAGGATTTGCGCCGCAGCTGCGTCACAAAAGTGACGCAACGGCGGCGTAAATGTGGCGCAAGGGGCTTCTAAATTTGCCCCTAAATACTTATAATGTCCCTGTGAGAAGTTGGCCTGATATATGATGTCACTAGTTCTAGTGTACACCTTGTATCAGTCCAAACAACCCTTATGGTGATTGGTTGTAAAGTCAACCTAATAGACCAGCTATCCTAGTGGTAGCATGGACAAGAGCAGTCTTAGGCTAAACTCTGTATGGCATGTGAAGCCAGCTGTTATAGCATTATAGTCCCTTGAATATCAAATGAAAGGACACCACACCAAGTATATATAAAGTTAGAATGTATTTATTCTAGCATATACCCTCAGCACTCTTTATGAGGTCAGAGGTCTAAGTACAAACAATTTCTTAAGTAGCATACCTTAAGTTACACAGGAAAATACAGTTAGGCCCAGGGGCCACGCAAACCATATACTAAGAAAGTGGTATAAGTACCACGTCACGAACAGGGAGTAGGCCTAGGGCCTAGGGAATCGCTGGGGCTACACTACCCTACCAAGAGTTAGGAAGTGGGAGGCCCACGGGAAGCGTGTGCAGTGTGGAAACACACACGCGGGTTACATTAAAGTCAATGGGAATGTAACAGATAGAAATAGGGAGAATAAGGACACTTCCGAAGGAGCTAGGAGGAAGCAACTCAAGACTTAGACACTTGGATAGTCAATATCCACTGGAGCACCGGAGTACTCGTGTTACCTCACCCACAGGAGACAGGTGCATAGGTGTGAAGATGTGTCGGGTGTCGTCGCTGGATCCTATGGATGCCTGAAGAACAGATGCTGGCAGGTGGCCAGAAGGAAGATGTCCGGTGGATCCAAGGATGGATCTTGAAGGAAGAACACCTGCAAGCAGAGGGGACAAAGTCTGGGTCACTAGCCAGTGACCGTGTGGAACCAGGAAGGAACCAGGCGATGTCGTGCAGAACACAGGTGATGTCGTGAAGCTTGTCTCTGCAGCTGCGTGGATCAGGAGGTGTCGAGGACAACCAGAACCAGGATACGAGCTGTCCCACAAAATATCTTGCTGCTGGCGGAGTCGACGTCCCGATTGGAGTCAACAAACCTTGGCAAAGGCAACCCCCGCGGAAAGGGAAATTCGCTTCAGGTGCAGACCAGGAAGGTCTGGGGTACTTCTCTTTCACAGGGAAGCAAGGGCCAGTCTGGGTAAACCAAATCAGCAGTGGAAAGTTACAGATTCGTTGTCGCAGAGGCTACTAGCCAACGGGCCACTAACTGGACAGACGCGTTGAGCAGGAAAATGCAGAAGGGCCCCACGCAGAACTCGTGGAGTGTGGAGGGCTGATCTTCGGTGCAGATGGTGCTCAGGGTTGGGGCTTCTCAATCCCCAGAGTACAACTTCGAGGATGCCTCAGAAGCTGCGCTGGAAGCTAATAGCTAATTTTCCCAGGTAGCCAGTCCCACGTCTCTCGTCGCCTCCACGGATCTCAGCTTGGCTGTGGATGTGGATCAGGGTCAGAGAAGTCTGGAAGTCAAGGCACTGGTTGGGCTCTGCAGTCGGTTCCTCGTAGAACATTGGGCAAAGCAAACGGCAGGTTGCTTGATGGTGCCTGTTTGCACAGGGTGGTCACTCCTTGGCCACAAGGGAGATTCTTCAGTCTTCTTCTTGTCGTCGAATGTCAAAGGTCCAGAGTTTCGTGTCTTGTTTCAATTCAGGATAATCCAAAGTCCTAGGGACTCAGCTCCCACTCTTATACTAATCCGGGGGGCTGGGTTACCTGCTAGGTCCCTCCTATGGGTGGGACCAGGTAGGGGGGTGGTTACACCCCCTTCCCTTTGTCCAGTTTCGCGCCAGGACTGGGACTGGAGTGCCCCAGCACCGGTTTGAACCGGTCTATGCATGGGACACCTTGTGTGCCCCAGGCAGTGTCTTGTTTCTTTCATCCCTCCCTGCCCCAATACACTAAGTCCTGTCTGGGGTGGTGCTAGAACCTGCCAAGGCAGGAAACCTATTGTCCAAGCCTCCCTCGCTGGAAGGACTCCCAGCAGCAGGAGGTCAGACTTGTGTCTGTGGCAGCAGCGTCCATTTTGTGACGCTGGGGCTCTGGTTAACTTTAACCGGGTAGTAGGATTTCAACATGTCTTCCCCCTCTAGAAGGGGGGAATACTATCCTCACCGCCAGAAATGGTGTGGGGGTAGCATTCCAAAGTGTTAGACACCTTACACAACATGTTTTGATAAAGCCAAACCATAGTTACCATAACCGCGAGGATTATAAGGCACTCTAAGAGTATATGGTAGGCGATATCATAGAACAGCTATAAGGACATGGTTCCGAAAGCTGCAGAAAGGCTCAGCTCATACTAGAGCACCATCTCACATGTTGCCAAGCACTCTGCCTCCAGGATTGTTAAGGCCAGCTATAGGAGTGGCTGACAGGTTACCCATGTGTCTATATATAAGGTAGGTATAGGGATACTACACCTAAGCAAGGGGTGATTACACGACCTTGCCCCAGCTGAGTGATCAGCCAGTTGTGTCATGATGGAAGGCCAGCCAGGGGTGGCATAATACATGCTGCAGCCCCTGGTAGGCCTAGGGTACAACTATGCCCTGGGTACCTAAGGTACACTGTACAGGGTCCAATAAGGTGATCCTTACCAATTGGGTTATGTACCTAAAGTACATAGTATGAATTTAGAGAGAGAACAGCTGGGCTGTGGGTTTGGTTAGCAGGCCCACAGCCACATCTAAGTCGAAAACCAGTAAAGCAAAAGCAAAAGTGGGGGTGACCATAGGAAGCAGACCCTACTCTCCTACACAACCCCACCCCCCCCCAAACATAGGTACATTAAACTAACCTTGACCAGTTGAGTCTTCATGTTCTAAGTGGAAATATCTGGAGAGTCAATCTGCATTGGCATGGTCAGTCCCAGGTCTATGTTCCACTGTGAAGTCCATCCCCTGTAGGGAAATGGACCACCTAAGAAGTTTGGGATTTTCACCCTTCATCTGATTTAGCCACAAGAGGGGCTTATGGTCTGTCTGAATCTTGAAGTGAGTGCCAAACAGGTATGGCCTCAGCTTCTTCAGGGCCCAGACCACAGCAAAGGCCTCCCTCTCAATAGCTGACCAACGTTTCTCTCTAGGGGTCAGCCTTCTACTAATAAAAGCAATGGGCTGGTCTTGACCATCTATATTCAGTTGTGAAAGAACAGCTCCCACACCCAACTCAGAAGCATCTGTTTGGACAATGAATTCTTTGGAGTAATCTGGACTTTTCAGAATAGGTGCAGTGCACATGGCCTGCTTCAGGTCATCAAATGCCTTTTGACAGCTTACTGTCCACTGAACTTTCTTTGGCATTTTCTTTGAGGTCAAGTCATTAAGTGGTGTCACAATGGACCCATAGTTCCTAACAAACTTTCTGTAGTACCCAGACAGGCCCAAGAAAGCTCTGACCTGAGTCTAGGTAATTGGAGGAGTCCAGTCCTTTATGGTCTGGATCTTGCTCTCCAGTGGTTGAACCTGACCCCCACCTACTAGGTGGCCCAGGTACACAACCTTGCTCTGCCCTATCTGGCACTTAGTGGCCTTGATAGTGAGGTCTGCCTTTTGCAGGGCCTCTAAAACATTCCTCAGGTGGACCAGGTGATCCTCCCAGGTGGAGCTAAAGACAGAAATATCATCAAGATAAGCTGCACAGTAGTCATCCAGGCCTGTAAGGACTTGATTCACCAACCTTTGGAAAGTGGCAGGTGCATTTTTCAAGCCAAAGGGCATTACCACAAATTGATAATGTCCTCCTGGGGTTGAGAAAGCAGTTTTGGCCTTTGCACTCTCAGCTAGCCAGATTTGCCAGTAGCCTGCTGTCAGGTCAAATGTACTCAAAAACGTGGCAGCTGCCAATCTGTCAATGAGCTCATCTGCCCTAGGTATTGGGTGAGCATCTGTCCTAGTGACAGCATTGAGACCTCTGTAGTCCACGCAAAACCTCATCTCTCTCTTACCATCTTGGGTGTGAGGTTTTGGCACAAGAACTACAGGACTAGCCCAAGGGCTCTCTGAAGGTTCAATGACTCCCAGCTCCAACATCTTTTGTACCTCAAACTTTATGCAGTCCCTGACATGGTCAGGTTGCCTGTAGATTTTACTCTTCACAGGCAGACTGTCACCAGTGTCCACCTCATGGGTGCACCAGTTTGTCTGACTTGGGGTCAGTGAGAACATATGTCTATAGGCCTGCAGAACTTGTCTGCAGTCCTGTTGCTGATGGTTAGTGAGGCTTTCAGAAAAGACCACACCATCAACTGAACCATCATCAGGGTTCTGAGTCAGCAGGTCTGGGAGAGGGTCACTCTCTTCCTCCTGCCCCTCATCTGTAGCCATGAGTAAGCCCATGTCTGCCCTGTCAACATATGCCTTCAATCTGTTGACATGAAGCACCCTGTGGGGGCTTCTGGGAGTCCCAAGGTCCACCAAGTAGGTGACTTCTCCCTTCTGTTAAACAATAGTGTGGGGTCCAGACCATTTGTCTTGGAGTGCTGCTGGGGCCACTGGCTCCAACACCCACACTTTCTGTCCTGGCTGGTATTCAGTCAGCACAGCCTTTTAGTCATGCCAAGCTTTTTGGAGTTCTTGGCTTGCCTCAAGGTTTTTAGAAGCCTTCTTCATATACTCTGCCATCCTTGAGCGGGGGCCAAGTACATAATCCCCTATATCCAGCTTGGGTTGTCTGAGAGGTCTCTCCCATCCTTCCCTTACTAGACATAGGGGTCCCCTTACAGGATGCCCAAACAAAAGTTCAAAAGGGCTGTAGCCAACCCCCTTTTGTGGGACCTCTCTGTAAGCAAACAGCAGGCAGGGTAAAAGGATGTCCCATCTTCGCCTAAGCTTGTCTGGTAACCCTTTTATCATCCCTTTTAAGGTCTTGTTGAACCTTTCAACAAGCCCATTGCATTGTGGGTGATAGGGTGTAGTGAATTTGTAGTTAACACCACACTCCTTCCACATTGCAGTCAAATATCCTGAAATGAAGTTGGCACCTCTGTCAGAGACAACCTCCTTGGGAAACCCCACTCTGGAGAATACTCCCAGTAAATGTATGTATGTATTTGTACTTATATAGTGCACTTCTACCCAAAGGTCTCGTAGCGCTGTATTCATACCGCTGTGGAACCCTTCCTGGTTTTCCTGTGAGATGTCCACTCCTGGGCACCCCCAAGGTGAAGCCAGGCATCCTAGCGCTGTGGGGGCGTTGTGGAGATTAAGCAAGCTATTGCCCAGAGTTGCACAGTGGGACCCATGATTAGAATAGGCACCGAGGCGAGAATTATCAGGTCGAGGGAAATTGAAGAATCCTAGGATCTACGAACTACCTCTAGGTGTATTGTTTAAACCTATGTGATAGTAAACCTGAACTGGCAAAAAACTAATAAACAAGATATGCATAAGGGCAGATCCCTTTAAGGACGTAATCCCTCACTCACCAATGGTGACATGCTTCATCATAGGGACTCTCCTCCCAAAGGAAAACCTAGTTCCTTTGGGGGCTACAACCCCCTCTCTGAGAGGGAGGAGCTCAGGGATGTTTTATTTCTAATACTCAGGACTGACTAAGTCCACAGATGATGAGCAAGGAAGTGTGAGCAAGGGTGCAGCGCAAAAATGAAAATAGTGAATATGTGAGAAATAGTGATAAACTAAAACTGGCTAGGAGGCACCAAAGCCAACTTTAATCATAAGGTGCCTACTGTCAGGATTAAAAAGCAGTACACCTGCAGTATGGATTTAGAACTGCTGTGGTGTAGGTTTTAGGTGGTCAACATGTTTCAGCCCACGAAGACCCCAACTGGATCGGGCTTTCGTCAGGACCTTACAAAGAAACGCTACTGCAAGTAAATAAAGTGAACGAACTAAACAGAAAAAGGATATAAGGCCAGTGCAATATCATCAGCCTTTACCCGGACCTGCATGTACCTAGGGTGAAAAGAGAATGACACATGTCAGGAAAAGGTCATGCTTGTCATAACAATATAGAAAGTTTACTGAAAAAAGGGATCTGTATATGCAAGAAAAAAAGAGAGATACCTTACCCGCAAAGGCTGGGTACAGGATCTCACCTCTGCCTGGCAACCGCTCAGGAAGGCAGCACCGCTCTACAAAAAAGTTATAATATTATGGGGTGCAGCAAGAGTCTCCAAAATCTCAAAAGATGATCGTACAATAGTCAAGCGCTAGACATATTGATCATAACAAGATAACCATTAGTGTGGAGAGCTGTAACATAATGAAAAACAGAAGCGGGGTAACCTATATAAGCTCACATTACACATGTTTATGGGTCTTAAGCGGGGGCTCCAGAAATATTGATTACTCAACCTACTGCCCAGCAACACCAGCAGAGGGAGGAAGAGCTGCCCACAAAGTATGTGAATACTAATCAACAAACAAACACATCTAGTACTGAACAATCAAGTACCAAAAAACAGCGTGACTCGTTCAAACTTCAGCGCTGCAGGGCATCATAAAATGCTCACACCCACTCACCTATCCGTCGGTACCGCTAGACCAGGAGAGCCTGCTGCCGGAGGTAAGTGCTAAAACACGACCACGCTCTTAAATAGCCCTCGCCGTTATGTCCTAAACGCGCTCAGGTGGTAGTAATAGTGTTCTACCGCGCATGCCCAGTACGAAGTGTATTGGATTGTAATACAGCGCATGCGCGGAAAAAAGATGCAGTTGTTCCAGATAACGGTGTTCTGTTGCGCCTGCCCAATGTAAATCGTATTAAATCGCATGTGCAGAGTGAAAGTGCTAGCTGGGGGTCGCGTAACTACATGTCAGCATTGTGCTTATGTCACGTTGTGAACCGATTAACTACACGTATCACCAGTGTATTGAAAGGATATACAAAAAATATACAAAAAATATATACATGTCCTATAAAGATGTAGACCCCGAGTCAATCTCAGAGTCTGAGAAGAAATTGACACCGCGGGTGCTCAAGGGGTAGAAATCGATGTTAGAAAGGCAATGTTCAAACCCATAGTGAGCGCATTGTGTAAATCCCATAGGACAAAGTGTCAAGCTCATCTGAAGTTATACATACAGAGACGCTATATACAGAATTAAGCTTATGGACAAATGAATAATAAACAACATAAACTGGTGTGTGCACCCATATAGTAAATATGCGGGCGGTCCGCATAGAAACAAGGAGCATAGGAAGAATCATGTGCCCTGAAGCAAAGCGAAAATGTTAAGAGTAACACGTATATATGAAAACGTGTACAACGAAAAACACTGAGAGTAGTGCAGCATGAAAACTAAGGCTAAACAGAGCCTCTGAATGACAGGTGCAAGGATTTAAGTCCATAGCTATATTAAAGCTTACAATAGATGCTAAAGTGACACCCAGGGAATATCGTCATTCAGACCGGACTGATCAGTATCCAATTTATAAACCCACCGTTGTTCCTTCCTGAACAGAAAAGAGGAAATATCTGTCAGGTGTGTGGGAATAAAGGGGCGTTCCAACACAGTCCATCTCAGATCTTGAGGACTGTGCCCAGCTGTCACAAAATGGTGAGTCAATTTTGTAGAAATTTTCTTACAGCGGATAGTGCTCTTGTGTTCCAGTATGCGTGTCTTCACTTTACGTGTCGTCATCCCAACATACCGAAGTGAGCAAGGGCACGTAATGAGGTAGATTAGATTGTTGCTGTTGCAGTTTGTATGACCAGTCAAAATCCAGGGTCTCAAAGTGCCAATGTCAATTTCGGTGGTGTGTGCAGTGTGTGCACATGCAGCACAGCTACCACAAGGGAAATGACCATGTACTCTCGGCAAATCCCACAGTGGGTCTTGACAGTGTTTACTATTCTCAAGTGGGCGGTGTGTATGAGTCTGTCCCTGATGTTAGTGCTACGTCTGAAGGCAAACAAGAGACGTGGTAGAGGTGTCGTCCCGATATTGAGTATCTTCCAGTTTGCCAAAATACTTTTCTTGATCTGGTTCGAAAAACTGCAAAATGTATTGACACAAGTCAGTCTGTTCATAGCTTCCTTGGGACTACTCAGTTCAAGTAATGCAGCCCTATTGTTATTCGCTGCACGTTTCAGAGACTGTTTCACCAATTCTTTTGGGTAATGTCTGGTCAAAAGCTGGTTTGACAGTACTCTAGCGTGTTCATAGTACTTGTCCATCGTTGAGCAGTTCCTCCTAATTCGCAAAAACTGCCCGAAGGGCAAATTTTGGCGCAAGGCTTTAGGATGGAAACTGTCATATAGCAGCAGTGAGTTCCTTGCCATAGGTTTTTTGTACAGTTCGGTGCGAAGACCGCCGTCAGCCGGAAAAATCAAAACATCAAGGAAAGGCAAACTCACTTTACTAAACTCACAGGTGAACCTAAGAAAGGAATTACGGGTGTTTAGCCAAGCTTTAAAATCATTGATAGAAGATAATGACCCTGTCCATACGACAAAGACGTCATCGATGTACCGTCTCCAACATCGTATGTGATGTCTGTATGGGTTGAGAGGGCACAAAATGTGTTCCTGTTCAAAGCTATGGACATAAAGGTTCGCTAAGCTCGGAGCGAACACACTGCCCATAGAAGTCCCAGACACTTGTAGGAACAGCTGTTCCTCAAATCTGAAAAAATTCTCCTTCATGGCAATGCGGGCGCAATTCATGATGAAGGACACAGGAGTGATGGAATCAGGGGCATGCTCCATGAGCAGGTCCTCAATCTTTGCTAGAGTCTCATCTTGAGAAATACAAGTGTAAAGCGATTCCACGTCAAAAGAGACAAGGAAATCGCTCTCCACATTGAAGTCAATTGTTTCAATCAGATTGAGAACATCCTTGGTGTCCTTAAGGTAGGTTGGCATGTCCAGAACAATTGGATGTAAAAAATGATCCACAAAAGTAGATAGAGGTTCTAACAGAGACCCCAAACCCGAGATGATGGGACGTCCCGGGGGTGGCTTCTGTACTTTATGCACCTTGGGTAGAGCATAAAAGTATGGAGTGACAGGGTGACTTTGAATAAGAAAACCTGACTCTTGTCCGGTAATCCAACCATTGGTTACCGCCTCCTCTATCATGGTTTTGATCTCTTGTTCCAATCTGCTGGTAGGATCTTCCCGTAAGGGTTTGTAAAACTGAGTGTTACCCAACTGTCTTAAGCATTCAGAGCGGTACGCAGATGAGTCCATTTTCACTATGGCCCCGCCTTTATCCACTGGCTTAATAGCGATTGTTTCATCTGTAGCTAGGGACTGCATGGCGCGCCGCTCTCTCTTGTTCAGGTTCTGAAACTGTCTAACCTCCTTGGTGCGTAATTTGGAGACTTGGCTAATTACAGCTTTCTCAAAAGTAAGGACCTGGGGTGGAACCTGATTAGGCAGAGGGTTGAACGTAGATTTGTTCCTTAGGCCAGTATTAGTTTCAATCTCATCCGTATGTTCCAGATGTTTATCTCGGAAAAAGAAATTAAGACGGATTTTGCGAAAAAACTGCGCAAGTTCCTGTCTGATCTGGAAAAAATCACCATAAAAAGTAGGGACAAATCCCAAACCTTTGTTGAGGAGAGGCAGTTCATCCTCATTGATGGTTCGACCACTGAGATTGATCACTACGTTGTCTCGTGACTCGGACCTACTTGTGCCTCTGTCATGCTCCTGGTGGAATGTGCTGGTGGATTGTCCACCCAGTGAACATGAGATCTCTGGTTCCGGCGTTTTCCTCTTGACCTGTTCCGGCCAAAGCCTAAAAAAGGCTGATTAGGATATAGCTGAGGTTGCGGTTGGAACGGAAACATAGGGCCTTGTGGAGGCACAGGAGGAAAACCATAGGGTCCCGGTGTCCACCATTGAGGTTGTAATGGAAAAGGTGGTGGACCACCTCGTTGGTTCCTCCATTGTCCCCTGTTCCTTTGTGATGGGCCCTTACGGGAAGATCCTACCAGCAGATTGGAACAAGAGATCAAAACCATGATAGAGGAGGCGGTAACCAATGGTTGGATTACCGGACAAGAGTCAGGTTTTCTTATTCAAAGTCACCCTGTCACTCCATACTTTTATGCTCTACCCAAGGTGCATAAAGTACAGAGGCCACCCCCGGGACGTCCCATCATCTCGGGTTTGGGGTCTCTGTTAGAACCTCTATCTACTTTTGTGGATCATTTTTTACATCCAATTGTTCTGGACATGCCAACCTACCTTAAGGACACCAAGGATGTTCTCAATCTGATTGAAACAATTGACTTCAATGTGGAGATCGATTTCCTTGTCTCTTTTGACGTGGAATCGCTTTACACTTGCATTCCTCAAGATGAGACTCTAGCAAAGATTGAGGACCTGCTCATGGAGCATGCCCCTGATTCCATCACTCCTGTGCCCTTCATCATGAATTGCGCCCGCATTGCCATGAAGGAGAATTTTTTCAGATTTGAGGAACAGCTGTTCCTACAAGTGTCTGGGACCTCTATGGGCAATGTGTTCGCTCCGAGCTTAGCGAACCTTTATGTCCATAGCTTTGAACAGGAACACATTTTGTGCCCTCTCAACCCATACAGACATCACATACGATGTTGGAGACGGTACATCGATGACGTCTTTGTCGTATGGACAGGGTCATTATCTTCTATCAATGATTTTAAAGCTTGGCTAAACACCCGTAATTCCTTTCTTAGGTTCACCTGTGAGTTTAGTAAAGTGAGTTTGCCTTTCCTTGATGTTTTGATTTTTCCGGCTGACGGCGTTCTTCGCACCGAACTGTACAAAAAACCTATGGCAAGGAACTCACTGCTGCTATATGACAGTTTCCATCCTAAAGCCTTGCGCCAAAATTTGCCCTTCGGGCAGTTTTTGCGAATTAGGAGGAACTGCTCAACGATGGACAAGTACTATGAACACGCTAGAGTACTGTCAAACCAGCTTTTGACCAGACATTACCCAAAAAAATTGGTGAAACAGTCTCTGAAACGCGCAGCGAATAACAATAGGGCTGCATTACTTGAACTGGGTAGTCCCAAGGAAGCTACGAACAGACTGACTTGTGTCAATACATTTTGCAGTTTTTCGAACCAGATCAAGAAAAGTATTTTGGCAAACTGGAAGATACTCAATATCGGGACGACACCTCTACCACGTCCCTTGTTTGCCTTCAGACGTAGCACTAACATCAGGGACAGACTCATACACACCCGCCCACTTGAGAAGAGTAAACACTGTCAAGACCCACTGTGGGATTTGTCGAGAGTACATGGTCATTTCCCTTGTGGTAGCTGTGCTGCATGTGCACACACCGCACACACCACCGAAATTGACATTGGCACTTTGAGACCCTGGATTTTGACTGGTCATACAAACTGCAACAGCAACAATCTAATCTACCTCATTACGTGCCCTTGCTCACTTCGGTATGTTGGGATGACGACACGTAAAGTGAAGACACGCATACTGGAACACAAGAGCACTATCCGCTGTAAGAAAATTTCTACAAAATTGACTCACCATTTTGTGACGGCTGGGCACAGTCCTCAAGATCTGAGATGGACTGTGTTGGAACGCCCCTTTATTCCCACACACCTGACAGATATTTCCTCTTTTCTGTTCAGGAAGGAACAACGGTGGGTTTATAAATTGGATACTGATCAGTCCGGTCTGAATGACGATATTCCCTGGGTGTCACTTTAGCATCTATTGTAAGCTTTAATATAGCTATGGACTTACATCCTTGCACCTGTTATTCAGAGGCTCTGTTTAGCCTTAGTTTTCATGCTGCACTACTCTCAGTGTTTTTCGTTGTACACGTTTTCATATATACGTGTTAATCTTAACATTTTCGCTTTGCTTCAGGGCACATGATTCTTCCTATGCTCCTTGTTTCTATGCGGACCGCCCGCATATTTACTATATGGGTGCACACACCAGTTTCTGTTGTTTATTATTCATTTGTCCATAAGCTTAATTCTGTATATAGCGTCTCTGTATGTACAACTTCAGATGAGCTTGACACTTTGTCCTATGGGATTTACACAATGCGCTCACTATGGGTTTGAACATTGCCTTTCTAACATCGATTTCTACCCCTTGAGCACCCGCGGTGTCAATTTCTTCTCAGACTCTGAGATTGACTCGGGTCTACATGTTTATAGGACATATATATATTTTTTGTATATTTTTTGTATATCCTTTCAATACACTGGTGATAAGTGTAGTTAATCGGTTCACAACGTGACATAAGCGCAATGCTGACATGTAGTTACGCGACCCCCAGCTAGCACTTTCACTCTGCACATGCGCTTTAATACGATTTACATTGGGCAGGCGCAACAGAACACCGTTATCTGGAACAACAGCATCTTTTTTCCGCGCATGCGCAGTATTACAATCCAATACACTTCGTACTGGGCATGCGCGGTAAAACACTATTACTACCACCTGAGCGCGTTTAGGACATAACGGCGAGGGCTATTTAAGAGCGTGGTCGTGTTTTAGCACTTACCTCCGGCAGCAGGCTCTCCTGGTCTAGCGGTACCGACAGATAGGTGAGTGGGTGTGAGCGTTTTATGATGCCCTGCAGCGCTGAAGTTTGAACGCGTCATGCTGTTTTTTGGTACTTGATTGTTCAGTACTAGATGTGTTTGTTTGTTGATTAGTATTCACATACTTTGTGGGCAGCTCTTCCTCCCTCTGCTGGCGTTGCTGGGCAGTAGGTTGAGTAATCAATATTTCTGGAGCCCCCGCTTAAGACCCATAAACATGTGTAATGTGAGCTTATATAGGTTACCCCGCTTCTGTTTTTCATTATGTTACAGCTCTCCACACTAATGGTTATCTTGTTATGATCGATATGTCTAGCGCTTGACTATTGTACGATCATCTTTTGAGATTTTGGAGACTCTTGCTGCACCCCATAATATTATAACTTTTTTGTAGAGCGGTGCTGCCTTCCTGAGCGGTTGCCAGGCAGAGGTGAGATCCTGTACCCAGCCTTTGCGGGTAAGGTATCTCTCTTTTTTTCTTGCATATACAGATCCCTTTTTTCAGTAAACTTTCTATATTGTTATGACAAGCATGACCTTTTCCTGACATGTGTCATTCTCTTTTCACCCTAGGTACATGCAGGTCCGGGTAAAGGCTGATGATATTGCACTGGCCTTATATCCTTTTTCTGTTTAGTTCGTTCACTTTATTTACTTGCAGTAGCGTTTCTTTGTAAGGTCCTGACGAAAGCCCGATCCAGTTGGGGTCTTCTTGGGCTGAAACATGTTGACCACCTAAAACCTACACCACAGCAGTTCTAAATCCATACTGCAGGTGTACTGCTTTTTAATCCTGACAGTAGGCACCTTATGATTAAAGTTGGCTTTGGTGCCTCCTAGCCAGTTTTAGTTTATCACTATTTCTCACATATTCACTATTTTCATTTTTGCGCTGCACCCTTGCTCACCCTTCCTTGCTCATCATCTGTGGACTTAGTCAGTCCTAAGTATTAGAAATAAAACATCCCTGAGCTCCTCCCTCTCAGAGAGGGGGTTGTAGCCCCCAAAGGAACTAGGTTTTCCTTTGGGAGGAGAGTCCCTATGATGAAGCATGTCACCATTGGTGAGTGAGGGATTACGTCCTTAAAGGGATCTGCCCTTATGAATATCGTGTTTATTAGTTTTTTGCCAGTTCAGGTTTACTATCACATAGGTTTAAACAATACACCTAGAGGTAGTTCGTAGACCCTAGGATTCTTGTGTTTGTTAATAGTTGTTTGGGGATACAATCCTTTAGTGGTCTTTACATTTTCCCTTGGACTCTCTTGTTCAAACTGTTTGTTTATTGGTGCGAGGGAAATTGAATCCAAGAGCCGCCGAGGCGGGAATTGAACCCTGGTCCCGGGCCAGACCTCTGCATCAGGGTCTGCCGCTCTAACCATTGAGCCACACTTCTCCACATAGGGCCCTTGCCACAACAGGGGCTCTTGTGGTCCTCAGGGGTATAGCTTCTGGATACCTGGTGGCATGGTCCACTATCACCAGTATGAATCTGTGCCCAGATGCTGTTTGGGGGTCCATTGTTCCTACAATGTCTATCCCCACTCTCTCAAAGGGAACTCCCACCACAGGTAGTGGTATTAGGGGGTCTTTGTGGTGCCACCTGATTTGCCACTGGCTTGGCAGGTGACACAGGAGCGACAAAACTCCTTGGTATCTTCAGACATGTGAGGCCAGTGAAAGTGAGGGACAAGTCTATCCCAAGTCTTATTCTGGCCTAAGTGTCCTGCAAGGGGAATATCATGGGCCAAGGTAAGAAGGAAGCCTCTGAAACTCAATGGAATGACCAACCTCCTGGACACACCAGGCTTGGGGTCTCTAGCCTCTGAGTACAGCAGCCCTTCATCCCAATACACTCTATGGGTACCTTGAGCATTCCTGCAGCCTCAGCAGCAGCCTGCTGTCTGAGGGGTTCAAGAGAAGGACAGTCTAATTGTGCCTGCCTCAGATCTGCCCTTGAAGGTCCCCCTGTCCCAAGAAACTCAACCTGGTCAGGTTCCAGTTCTTCTAGGACAGTTCCTTCAGAGCTCTCAGAATCCTCCTCCTGTGAGGGCTGATTCTCTACCTGAGGCAGGGGGGAAGGCACAGCCTTTACCCTACTGCTCTTTCTCTTGGGTTGTGTCTGGTCCATTGTCCCAGGATCCAGCACTTGTTCAGGTTGGCACTTTTTGGCCAGTGACCTAGTCACAGCAAGGACATGTGCATCTATTCCCAGCATTTCTGCATGGGTCCTATACTCCACTTCAGCCCACACTGAAGTTTCAAGGTAATTTCCCAACAGACACTCTACAGGAAGGTCTGAACTTACCACAACTTTCTTGAGGCCAGTTACCCCTCCCCAGGAGAAGTTAACAAGTGCCACACTATGGGAGGTAGTGGCATTGCTAGCGTTGGTCACTAGGTAATTCTCACCTAGCATGATCTGTCCAGGGTCCACAAAGGCAGGTGTCACCATTGTGACACTAGCACCTGTGTCCCTGTAGGCCTGAGCCATTCTATGGTTGATTAAAGGAGTCTGTCTGTACTTGCACAGGTTACTGGGGCTCACAGTAGAGGACAAAGCTATGTCCCCGTCACAGATCAGAACAGCCTGAGTGGGTATTCTGACTAGGCCAGAATCCACTTCAGTTCCCAGGGTTAACCCTATTACACCCTTTTGCTTGGAACCACCACTTACAGCTGGACTAGGGGGTACAGTTGCCTTAGGGGCAATGGTGGTTGGGGGCTTGTCCTTTTTGGTGCATTCACTATACCAATGGGAATTGGACTTACAATAGTTACACCAAGGTTTCTTTTGCCCATCTTTCTTTTTATCCTTTTTGGGACCACCCTCCCCCTGAGCCTTTTGAGGGCCTGGTGAAGACTTCTGGTCTTTTGCTTTCTGCTCATTACCCTTCTGGTCTGCCTTTTTCTGATCACCACCCTGGTTCTGGGATTTCTGCTTAACTCTAGTCCTGACCCACCTATCCACCTTCTTTCCCAATTCCTGGGGAGAAGTTAGGTCAGAGTCAATCAAGTGTTGATGCAGTAGCTGGTTTTGACAGTTGTTAAGGATTTGTTCTCTCATGATCAAATTATACAATCCTGTATTGCCCTTAACCTTACTACCCAATAACCAGCCTTCCAAAGCCTTAGTGGCACAATCTACAAAGTCAATCCAGTCCTGAGTCTGTGTCTTCTGGGTATCCCTGAACAACAACCTGTATTGTTCAGTGCTTAGGCCAAACCCATCAATCAGAGCACTCTTCAGGACAGTGTAATTGTCAGCATCCTCATCACTAACTGTGAGGAGCTTGTCTCTACCTTTCTCAGAGAAGGAGATAGCTGCCCACTGACTTTGGGGTACCTGCTGTACTTTGCAAGCCCTCTCCAAAGCAGTTATCCATTTGTGGATGTCATCCCCACACTTGTAGGGAGGGAAAATCTTGCTCAGGTTTCTATTATCATAGGTCCTGTCTCTATCCTTAGGGATAGTGCTGCCACCAGTGGGCTCTAACCCACTTAACTTTTGCTCTCTGGCCAGAGCAAGCTTCTCTTTGGCAAGGGCAAGTTCTTCCCTTTCAATCCTCAGATTGGCTTCCCTCATTCTGGCCTGATGCTCTTTTCTCTGTGGAGAAGTCATTCCCCTATGAGAAGAGGCATGGGAGCTATTAGAGACATGGGAGTGGATAGATTCCCTTGAAGGGGTCTTCCTCTCCTACCTCTCTGGTTAAGTCCACCTGAGGGTCTGAATGGGGGGGACCCCATCCTGACTCCCATGTAGGCTTAGGTTAGCCTGGCTAAGTCTCCTAACTTGGACCTGGCTGTCTACCTCATCTCCTGAAGTCCCTTCTGACTCATCAGTATGGTGAGGGGAGTCTTCTGCAAAGGGCAGACCCTCACTTGTACCTAAGGTACCATCTTGGAAGGCTCTCTGAGTATCATACTCTTCTAAGAGTTCCACTAGATAAATGAGGGTAGGGTTTGAACCCTGTTTTAACTTTCTGGAGGTACACAATTGTCTCATCTCCTGAAAAGTTAGGGTATCATATCTGGAGGGTATCTTTCTAGGATATCCCTCTCCTGAGAGAGAATCATCTTGATCTCCTCTCAGAGACATGATCTAGTGAGGGTGTGGTGTGTGCACCTACCTACACTAGTTGTATCTACTAAAACCTCTCTAGTGGTTGTAGTCAGGGTGTGCTAGGCCCTTCAACCTACAACTACTAAGTTCAGTAGAACTTAAGTATTCTGAGATTTTGATTTATATGTACCTTGCAGTACCTAATGTGATCTTTCAATTTGATATCTCAAGATTATAATGGTATCACAACAGCAAGCTCAGATCCCAACCGCTGCTCACCAATGTGAGAAGTTGGCCTGATATATGATGTCACTAGTTCTAGTGTACACCTTGTATCAGTCCAAACAACCCTTATGGTGATTGGTTGTAAAGTCAACCTTATAGACCAGCTATCCTAGTGGGAGCATGGACAAGAGAAGTCTTAGGCTAAACTCTGTATGGCATGTGAAGCCAGCTGTTATACCATTATAGTCCCTAGAATATCAAATGAAAGGACACCACACCAAGTATATATAAAGTTAGAATGTATTTATTCTAGCATATACCCTCAGCACTCTTTATGAGGTCAGAGGTCTAAGTACAAACAATTTCTTAAGTAGCAGACGTTAAGTTACTCAGGAAAATACAGTTAGGTCCAGGGGCCACGCAAACCATATACTAAGAAAGTGGTATAAGTACCATGTCACGAACAGGGAGTAGGCCTAGGGCCTAGGGAATCTCTGGGGCTACACTACCCTACCAAGAGTTAGGAAGTGGGAGGCCCACGGGAAGCGTGTGCAGTGTGGAAACACACACGCGGGTTACATTAAAGTCAATGGGAATGTAACAGATAGAAATAGGGAGAATAAGGACACTTCCGAAGGAGCTAGGAGGAAGCAACTCAAGACTTAGACACTTGGATAGTCAATATCCACTGGAGCACCGGAGTACTCGCGTTACCTCACCCACAGGAGACGGGTGCATAGGTGTGAAGATGTGTCGGGTGTCGTCGCTGGATCCTATGGATGCCTGAAGAACAGATGCTGCCAGGCGGCCAGGAGGAAGATGTCCGGTGGATCCAAGGATGGATCTTGAAGGAAGAACACCTGCAAGCAGAGGGGACAAAGTCTGGGTCACTAGCCAGTGACCGTGTAGAACCAGGAAGGAACCAGGCGATGTCGTGCAGAACACAGGTGATGTTGTGAAGCTTCTCTATGCAGCTGCGTGGACAAGGAGGCGTCGAGGACAACCAGAACCAGAATACAAGCTGTCCCACAAAGGATCTTCCTGCTGGCAGAGTCGACGTCCCGATTGGAGTCAACAAGCCTTGGCAAAGGCAACCCACGCGGAAAGGGAAATTCGCTTCAGGTGCAGACCAGGAAGGTCTGGAGTGCTTCTCTTTCACAGAGAAGCAAGGGCCAGTCTGGGTGAACCGAACCAGCAGTGGAAAGTTACAGGTTCGTCGTCGCAGAGGCTACTAGCCAACGGGCCAGCAACTGGACAGACGCGTCGAGCAGGAAAATGCAGAAGGGCCCCACGCAGAACTCGTGGAGTGTGAAGGGCTGATGTTCGTGGCAGATAGTGCTCGGGGTTAGGGCTTCTCAATCCCCAGAGTACAACTTTGAGGATGCCTCAGAAGCTGCGCTGGAAGCTACTTGCCAATTTTCCCAGGTAGCCAGTCCCACGTCTCTCGTCGCCTCCACAGATCTCAGCTCGGCTGTAGATGTGGATCAGGGTCAGAGAAGTCTGGAAGTCATGGCGCTGGTCGGGCTCTGCAATCGGTTCCTCATAGAACATTGGGCAAAGCAAATTGCAGGTTGCTTGATGGTGCCTGTTTGCACAGGGTGGTCACTCCTTGGCCACAAGGGAGATTCTTCAGTCTTCTTCTTGTCGTCGAATGTCGAAGGTCCAGAGTTTCGTGTCTTGTTTCAATTCAGGATAATCCAAAGTCCTAGGTACTCAGCTCCCACTCTTATACTAATCTGGGGGGCTGGGTTACCTGCTAGGTCCCTCCTATGGGTGGGACCAGGGAGGGGGGTGGTTACACCCCCTTCCCTTTGTCCAGTTTCATGCCAGGACTGGGGCTGGAGTGCCCCAGCACCGGTTTGAACCGGGCTATGCATGGGACACCTTGTGTGCCCCAGGCAGTGTCTCGTTTCTTTCATCCCTCCCTGCCCCAACACACTAAGTCCTGTCTGGGGTGGTGCTAGCACCTCCCAAGGCAGGAAACCTATTGTCCAAGCCTCCCTCGCTGGAAGGACTCTCAGCAGCAGGAGGTCAGACTTGTGTCTGTGGCAGCAGCGTCCATTTTGTGACGCTGGGGCTCTGGTTAACTTTAACCGGGTAGTAGGATTTCAACATGTCTTCCCCCTCTAGAAGGGGGGAATACTATCCTCACTGCCAGAAATGGTGTGGGGGTAGCATTCCAAAGTGTTAGACACCTTACACAACATGTTTTGATAAAGCCAAACCATAGTTACCATAACCGCGAGGATTATAAGGCACTTTAAGAGTATATGGTAGGCGATATCATAGAACAGCTATAAGGACATGGTTCCGAAAGCTGCAGACAGGCTCAGCTCATGCTAGAGCACCATCTCACATGTTACAAAGCACTCTGCCTCCAGGATTGTTAAGGCCTGCTATAGGAGTGGCTGACAGGTTACCCATGTGTCTATATATAAGTTAGGTTTAGGGATACTACACCTAAGCAAGGGGTGATTGCATGACCTTGCCCCAGCTGAGTGATCAGCCAGTTGTGTCACGATGGAAGGCCAGCCAGGGGTGGCATAATACATGCTGCAGCCCCTGTTAGGCCTAGGGTAAACCTATGCCCTGGGTACCTAAGGTACACTGTACAGGGTCCAATAAGGTGATCCTTACCAATTGGGTTATGTACCTAAAGTACATAGTATGAATTTAGAGAGAGAACAGCTGGGCTGTGGGTCTGATTAGCAGGCCTGCAGCCACATCTAAGTCGAAAACCAGCAAAGCAAAAGTGGGGGTGACCATAGGAAGCAGATCCTACTCTCCTACAGTACCAAAAGCTAGACTTATTGGCTATGCCAATGCTTGTTTCTGTTTCTCTCTCTCTCTCTTTTTTTGATGTTTTATATAGCCCAAACTCACCGGAAGGTATCAGAGTGCCTTACATGTGCACCAGTTGCATTACAGACGGGGATATTCCTTTTTTTTTAGGCACAGTGAAATTAAGAGATTTGCCCCGAATCACAGGATGCTTGAGCCTTCCTTGCCAGACTGGAACCTGGTTCTCCAGATTCAAGGTCTGCTGCTCTAGCCCTTCACTTGATGCGATGTCCCCCAAATTATGGGGGGCATCCCCAATTTGCACTCGAAATTCTCTTTAAAGAACAAGTCACTTACCTTCGGTAACGATGTATCTGTAAGAAACATTAGTTAGTTAGATTCCTCACCTTAGAATATCCCCAGGCGTCAGGCTGGATCCGGAAAGATTTTTCGTCAGCAATACCCCTTGCGCGTCGCTAGGCGTCGTCTGCGGCTCCGCGTCCGTCGTTGGCGTCGTGCGCCGGAATGACGTCGGAGTACTTAGACACCGCCCTCGCGCGCTGACGTCAGTTCTTGTACATAGCTTTCCGCGCCAGGAACGCAGAGCCATGCAAGAGACCGACACTGGTGCCAAAAAATCTAGGGCCCTGAAAAGGATAACCTTAACCCTAGATGTCAGTTCGCAGAACGGGGAGGATGGGTGAGTCGGTGAGGAATCTAACTAACTAATGTTTCTTACAGATACATCGTTACCGAAGGCAAGTAACTTGTTCATCTGAAAGAAACACGTTAGTTAGAGTCCTCACCTTAGAATAGATACCCCAGCAATACCAACCCCGGTGGTGGGTCTGCGAACCAAGACCACACCAGAAAGTCCTGGGGAACAGAACGGCCAAAGAAGCCGTCTCTCCGGACTTGGCTGTCCAGGCAATAGTGCTTGGCAAACGTGTGCAGTGAAGCCCACGTCGCCGCCTGACAGATGTCCCGCAAGGGAACTCCCCGGCCCAGGGCAGTAGTAGCTGCTGTGGCCCGGGTGGAATGGGCCCTCAACCCAACAGGAGGTTCCTTTTTGCCAAGGAGTAACAAAGTTTAATACACAACACAACCCACCGTGAGATGGTCCGTTTGTGTACTGCTTTCCCCTTCTTAGCTCCTACGTATCCAACAAAAAGTTGGTCGTCCACCCGGAACTGTTTGGTGCGTTCCAAATAAAAGGACAGAGCCCGTTTTGGGTCCAGACGGTGGAGCCTCTCTTCCTCTTTTGAAGGATGCGGAGGCGGAAAGAAGGTGGGCAACGTGACAGATTGCCCGAGGTGAAAGGGGGTCACCACTTTCGGTAGAAAAGAAGGACGAGGCCGGAGGACAACCTTGTCCGGATGAACAGAAAGAAAGGGAGGCTTAGATGACAGAGCCTGGAGCTCACTCACCCATCTAGCCGAGGTGATAGCTACCAGGAAAGCAGTTTTCAGGGTCAGAAGACGAATGGGACAATTGTGAAGAGGCTCAAAAGGAGCGCACATCAGAAAAGTCAGAACAAGATTCAAGTCCCACTGAGGCATTACAAAGGGGACAGGAGGGAACATGTGAGTAATGCCTTTGAGAAAACGGGAAACAACAGGGGACTTGAAAAGAGAAGGCTGATCAGGAAGCCGTAAGAAGACAGAGATGGCAGCAAGATAACCTTTCAAGGTGCCCAAAGCAGAGCCCTGCTGGGCCAAAGAAAGAAGAAAGAGTAGAACCTCAGAAAGAGGGGCGGAAAGGGAATCCACAGCCTTTGCTGTGCACCATGCTACAAATTTGTTCCACCGGCAGGCGTATACCGTCTTTGTGGAGGGACGCCTGGCTGCCAGAATGACATCACAGACTTCAGGAGGCAAGTCAAATGGCATCAACTGCCGCCGCTCAATCTCCACGCATGGAGGTGGAGGCTGGACAGGTTCGGGTGGAGGACCGTCCCCTGCTGCTGCGACAGAAGGTCCTCCCGAAGAGGCAGTCGTATCGGAGGATCGATTGACATACTGAGTAGCTCGGGATACCAGAACCTTCGTGCCCAATCCGGAGCCACTAAGATAACTTGGGCCCGGTCGCGCCTGATCTTCTTCAGCACTCTGGGCAGAAGTGGTATAGGCGGAAAGGCGTACAACAGACCGCAACTCCACTCGCGACGAAAAGCGTCTCCGAGCGAGTGCTGCCTTGGAAATTCCATCGCACAGAACTGCTGACATTGCGCGTTCTCTTCGGTGGCGAATAGATCTAACCAAGGCTCTCCCCACTGCAGAAAGAGACCTTGCGCCACGTCCGAGTTCAGACGCCATTCGTGATCCATCATGCACCGGCGGCTGAGTTCGTCTGCTCTGGCGTTCAGAGAGTCCGCCAGATGTTGAACCACCAGGGTGATGCCCTGGTGTTCCAGCCATGTCCAGAGGCGCAGAGCCTCCTGACAAAGGGTCCACAACCCCACCCCGCCCTGTTTGTTGCAATACCACATGGCGGTGGTGTTGTCCGTGAACACCTGCACGACACTTCCCCGGACAGAGGGAAGGAAGGCTTTCAGTGCAAGCCGGATCGCTCTCAGCTCCAAAAGGTTGATGTGGAGTTGAGTCTCCGCCGGAGACCAGAGTCCTCTGATCTCCGCCTCTCCCATGTGGCCTTCCCATCCCAGGAGGGACGAGTCCGTCACTACTACGTGCTCCGGTTGGGGTAGGGAGAGGCATCTGCCGCTGACCCAATCGTGGTCCGTGGGCCACCACTGCAACTGTTTCGCAGTGCCCTCCGAGATCAAGACATGGTCGGACAGGTTGCCTCGATGCTGGGCCCACTGAAACTTCAGGTCCCACTGCAGAGCCCGCATTTGCCACCTGGTGTAATGCACCAACAGGATGCAGGAGGCCATCAGCCCCTGAAGCCGCAGCACCAACCTGACCGAAACCCAGGATAGTGGCCGAAAGATGGGAATCAGAGCCTGAATATCCCGGACCCGCTGTTCCGGAGGATAAGCCCGGAACTGCGCCGAATCGAGAACCGCTCCGATGAAGAGGAGCTTCTGGGAGGGACTCAGGTGTGACTTCGGCACGTTGATGGAGAACCCCTGCAAATGCAGGAGGTCAGCCGTATTCTGGAGGTGGAAGACGACTTGCTGGGGCGAGCCCGCCTTCAACAGCCAGTCGTCGAGCTAGGGGAAGACTGGAACCCCTGATCTGCGCAGATAAGCTGCGACCACCGCCATCACTTTCGTGAACACCCGAGGGGCACTGGTGAGGCTGAAGGGAAGCACGGTGAACTGAAAGTGCTCCTGACCCACCGTGAACTGCAGGTAACGCCGGTGGGCCGGCAGGACGGGGATGTGAAAATAGGCGTCCTGCAAGTCCAACGCTACCATCCAGTCTCCAGGGTAGAGGGCAGCCAGAACCTGAGCTAAAGTTAGCATCTTGAACCGTTCCTTCCGGAGGAAGGCGTTGACGCTCCTGAGGTCCAAGATAGTGCGTAGGCCCCCTTTGCCCTTCTTGGGAACCAGAAAGTAGTGGGAATAGCAACCACGGCCTACTTCTGGACCAGGAACGTGCTCAACGGCCTCTTTGGCCAAGAGGGCCGTAACTTCCTCCCGCAGAAGATTCAAGTGATCCTCCGATATACGGTGGCACTGCGTGGCATGGCTGGAGGGGTCGTCTCGAAGGGGAGGGAGTAGCCCCTTCGGACGATTTGCAGCACCCACCTGTCCGAAGTGATGGAGCGCCAGTGGAGCAGGTGATGGGGAACTCTGCCGCCCACCGGCGTGGAATGGGCCTGAAAGCTCGGACTAGGAGGGCTTTGAGGCGGATGCTACCGGGGTGGATGTGGACTGACCGCGTTGTCCTCTAGCACCGCCACGGCGGAACCCACGTCCGCGACCGTGTGCAGGTTGGTTCTGCGGCCGGTGGTTAGGCGGATGTGAGGAGGCGCCCCTTCCTTGGCCACGAAAGGGGCGAAAGGCGGAGGTTTGCGGACGGGGGGCCGAGAGACTCAAGGACTATCCGCCTTCTCACCAAAAAGGCGAGCGCCATCAAAGGGCATATCCATGAGGGTACTCTGGACATCCCTCGAAAAAGACGTGGACCCCAGCCAGGCGTGGTTCCGGAGTGCCACCGTGGTGGAAATCGCCCTACCCAGCGAGTCCGTGGTGTTAAGTCCACACCGTATGGCATGTCGCGCTGCATCTCGCCCGTCAGCAAGTGCCTGGGAGAGACGTGTCTGGGCCTCCTCCGGACACAGGGGCAGCACGTCCTCCACCGCATCCCACAGAGAGTGGGAGAAACGGTCCAAGAGGCAAGCGGTGTTCAAAGACCGCAGGCCCAAACTCAGGGAAGAGAACAGTTTCTTTCCGAACTGTTCCAGCCTCTTGGATTCCCGATCCGGACGAGCGGACGGGAAGGAGGATTGGGAAGTGGAGGCCTGGATAACTAGGCTCTCGGGGGTGGGGTGTTGGGACAGGAAACTGGGGTCGCCCGGAGCAGGGCGGTGGCGCCGGGCCACGTTCCGATCCACAGGAGGAACTGTGGAGGGCTTGGACCAAGTGCCCTGCAGAACGTCGACGAGGGCCTCATTGAACTGCAGCAGAGGCTCTGTGGAGCTTGCTGACGGTTGAAGCACCTCTGTGAGGATATTAGTCCTCACGGCCACAGCAGGCAACTCGAGCCCCAGGGCTTCGGCTGCCTTGCACAGCACCACTGAAAAAGCTGCACCTTCCTCCGAAGCCACAGTCGGAGGAGAGATGAAGCCAGCGTCTGGCGAAGTGTCCAGACCACTGGCATCCCCCAGTTCGCCTGCCCAGTCCTGTGAAAGTTGACCCTGGAGGGCCATAGGGTCCTCAGACCCCTCCTAGTCGCCCCCGTCATCCAATTCCCGATAAACAGGAGGAACGATCGGAGCCGGACGGTAGGTGAAACGGTCATCCATCGGCGTCGGGTGCGGCGCCGGGCGGCGCCGTGCTGCCGTCGGGTCCGGACAGGGGCTAAACCGGGGAACGGCATCGTCCGGAGACGGCGCCGGAGGCGGAACCGGTGTCGGCGGAGGAGGCGTCGTGAGGTCGACCGGCGCCGACAGAGATCCAGGCCTGGATCCCTCGGGGACCTGCGGCGTCGGAACCGAAGTCGTCAAGGTCGCCCAGTCGAGCCCACGGGGCCCGAAGGTGCGCCGGCAGGCGTCGACGGCGGAGCCAGGCCCCTCATGGCCGAGAGGAGGGCACTGACCTCTGCCGGAGTCGCGTCAGTCCCAGGGACCGGCGGGTATGGAGACGGACGCGGCTCCTGCGGCTCTGGCGGAGCCGCGGGGGTGGGACCACCCTGACCCTCGGCCGAGTCGTGCGACCGGCGAGGGGAGTCCGAAGAGCGGTGTCGCCTCTTGGACTTCTTAGATCGCTTCGACTTACCCGAAGACTTCGAGCCCGACGAACGATGATGATGACTGCGGCTCCACGACCGGTCCTTGGACCTCCTCCTGGACCGGGACCGTGAGCGGCGCGGAGCCGAGTGCCGAAGCTCGAGAAGCTTACGGGACCGCTCCCGCCTAGCCTTTGAGGTCAAGGCCTGACATTCGGGGCACGACTCCGCGTCGTGGTCGGCCCCCAGGCAGTAAAGGCACCGGCGATGGTGATCCGTCACCGACATCAGGCGATGACAGGCGTCACAGGCCTCAAATCCAGGCGTCCTACCGGAGAGGGCGGCGTCTAAGTACTCCGACGACGTCATTCCGGCGCACGACGCCGATGACGGACGCGGAGCCGCAGATGACGCCTAGCGACGCGCAAGGGGTATTGCTGATGAAAAATCTTTCCGGATCCAGCCTGACGCCTGGGGATATTCTAAGGTGAGGAATCTAACTAAAGTGCTTCTTTCAGATTAAAGTTTTTCAATAAGTTTAAAAGTTCTTCACAAATTGTTTCTTAATTTGTTTTGTTTTCTTCGTGTGGTAGTATCCGTTACAATGATTACGATCAAACTCATGTATTTGTGACTTAAATACGCCCAATGCATTTCAGACAATGCCCTTTATCGGGGGGGCTTAAGCCACATCCTCTTTCTTTAGTTCAAAGTCTGGTGAGGAAAAGTAAGTGCCGGTGGGCCCCACCTGCAACCACCAGCTCAAATTAAGCACTGCCACTTGCAGAGATGAAGTACTGTTTAGCCAGCGGTAAGTCCCACACAACAAAAGTGAAATCCGCCAAAGAAATAGGCCCGTCGCAGCCGTTAAAAAGGAGCAATAAAAACGACAAAAGCACTACCCCTGCTGACACTTCACAGCAATTAGCATAAACCCTAAGGTCTCAGCGCTGAAACGGAAAACCAATTTCAGATACGCCCCACAGATTGTGTGTTCTGCACACTGCATCACAGCTTTCCACACATCCTCGAAAATGTTCAGGTATTTCTCGGCGCTAATGGGCTTGTCAGCACTGGCAGGGAGTAGAAAATGAGAACTCGAAGAAGAGACCCATATATCAGCATTATTGAGTACACACGGTAGGGTGTCGGGAACAATATGAGAAACGTCTAATTTTCTGACAAATTAAAACCCGATAATAAGAACGTGACAGTTCTCAGACTGCTACAAAGCAAGATTCAGCTGCATTTACAAGCTGGCCTGCTCTGTGGCTGCAAGCCAATACCTTTCATTTCAGCGCCGCTGCAATGCAGGCGAAAAAAATAAATCAATTGTGCAAATAAAGACCATCGATAACTGTGCTGTACTTGCAACAGATGCTGATTGGTACAGGAGCTTCTAAGTGTAAACCCTGAACAAAAAATGCAACTTAAACGAGCATTGGCCGCGCGGCAGTTAAAGTGACGCGGCCGCGAAAATGAAAGTGGCATCCGCTGACAGTGAAAGATTGCTGGAACCTGGGAGGCCAAGCCGGACAGGGCTCCCGGAATAAACAAGCCCGGGAGTTGTATGCGCGCGCTAAAAGAACATTTTAAAAAGCACGCTACGGCAAAAGTGAAAGCAGGCTGGCAAGTGGTGTGCGATGTGCGCGCACCATGACGCGAGAGGAAAGCCAGATGGCGCCTCTGCTCGTCATTGTGCGCATAACCGCACACTCGATGACAGCCAAAAAGCTGTGGTAGTACTTTTAAAAGCCCACAGACTAAATGTCTCACCAAAGCAGCACATGCGCTGGCTCAGGCGAGACCTAAAAAGTAGCATCAAAGACTGACTGACTACAGAGAAGTATTCTGGGATAGCATTATAGTTAAAGAATGTAGATGTTGGTGTTTACATACTATTACTGGAGTCAACCTTTCAAAGATGAAGAAATCTAACTTCACACTAATTCTTTCATGGGAGGAGAGAGAAAAATCCTCAACCTGTACAGACCTTGTTTATATTTATTTTGAGTCACTTCACACATAGTACTAAGACATTGGCAGTGGTGGGGGAGTGATTGTGTTTTTTAGCAAAAGGAAATGTAGAAGAGTGATGTGTCTTCATTATCTTATAGCCAGTAAACGTGATACATTGAGACTCTTTCAGATAATAGACATAATTCATGGATCACTGTCGATAGTTAGCAATAAAGAAATGTGCATCATAGTTCAGGCTATCTCTTGCATCTGTTATAGAAGTATCATTTGTATTGTAGAAAGTCATAGTCTTAACCACCTTTGGACAGCCTGAAATACAATGATTATCAGAAGGTGTGTTATATGTCATATTAAGAATAGTGACTTGAAGTTGAAATCCTGAAATAAGGATTACTTCTTGTTTCAGATAGCAACACTTTTGCAGTGCGTGTTAAGCACAGAGTTAAGAACAGTTAGAGTGAAGATATCCAGGGGCATATTTACAAGGGCCATATCTCCGCTTTTTTTGGCTTTTAAAGCCAAAAAAGCAGAGATAAAAACATCGCCCTATTTACAAGAGGGTGATGACATGCATTAGCGCATGTTAGCACCCTTTTACCCCACGCCTCCCTTTGCATCTCTAATGAGCAAAGTGGGCGTCACTGGGCAGTACAACCTTGTAAATATCGCTGATGTACACATCGCGATATTTACAAGGCTGCCCACGCATTTTAGCAGATGTTAGTTTTTGGAGAAAACAGCTGTTTTCTCCAAAAACTAACGTCTGCTAAAATGCAGACTTAGCTTTACTTACCATTGGGGGTGGATTATGCTGATACGACCACAGGGTCGTTTCTAGCAAGGATAACGCCGTTTTCCATGGAACATCGCTGGAAAACCAGCGATGTTCCATGGAAAACATCGCTATCGCTGGGAAATTATTGCCATTGCGCTATGCGTTGTTAATACAACGCTAGCATGGCGATAATTTCCTGCGATAGTCAGCGATAACATTTTTCTCGCTAATAGCAGCCAGCCATAATTATCGCTGCCCTTGTTAATATGACCCCCAGTGTTTCTGTTTCTCTCTCTTTTCCCACTTCCCTTTCCCTGGGTACACTGCTGGCCTGCATACAATACTTTGCACGGGTATCAGTGGGTTCAGCGAATAATAGAAATTATCATCGCTCCTGCTGGACCTGAACTGCCACGTTAATGCAAGCTTGACATCATCTTCAGCACCAGAACAGACTGTAGTTCAACAGATGATGAACGCTACAGACATAGTGGCAATAAAGTAATCTGCAAAGTTGTCGATTGTCGCAAATGAAAAACTCACCTGCCTGGTCCACCATCTGTGCAGTTCTACCTGCATTGGCTGGAAAGAGATTTAGAACCATCCTCTTTCTCCACAGTATAATGCGGCTGGCCGAAACTAACCAGACAACCACCATGAGAATTGACACTTTTCCCACCACTTTGCAAATGTTGATACCCTCTGCACAGAATGTACTGCTGATGCTGTGCTTGCAAGTGTTGCAACATAGCTGTTGTGTCTACATGGCATGTAGACATGTTATCACACCTTAACACATCACCACATACTTTGCAAGCAACGTGTTTTTCCACTCAGCGTTTGTTCATCATTTGCACGAGGTGTGAAATTGGACCACACTCAAGATGTAAGGGGCCTCTTCTTTCAACTAAGGCTGTACGAACAACAGCTGTTGTAGGTGCCACATCTCGGTCTGCTGCAGCCAAAGTAGTCCTGGATCTATCTTCCTGGCCACACACTTTTCTAGCAGCTACTAGTCCCATGGGCTCTGCCATGGCCCACAAACATAATAATACAACACCTCAACAGTCTATATGACACCGCTTTGTGAAATGACTAGCCAGCAATGACTTCTATAACAAAAGTTCTAGACCTTACTCAAGTAGCTAACATTGTTAAAGTGAATATTACTTGTGACTTTTTCCCGGTCTGGCATGACCAGATAACCAAAGTCGTTGCTTCGTACCTTTGGGAGCTATATTCCCTAGAAACTTTAAAACTCAAGAACTCCAGTTAGATTTAATTCATGTTGGTGTCATTTCATTTATTATAATGTATTCTATTTATCTAAATTGTTTGCGGTTTTTCTTGTGTGGTGTATTTCACTTTATGACTGTTTGTATGCTGCATAAATACTTTACACATTGGACCTAAGTTAAGTCTGATTTTGTTCCAAGATACAGATTTTAGTGATTTTTATGGTTTACTTTCACAAGGATTGTGGTTGTTGTCTGAGTGGGGGCTTCCACCCCACCTCGCCAATAACCCAATGTCTTACATCTACTATGGCAGCGTTCCACATGAAATACATTTTGCAGCTAATTGCAGGTCACAGACAACATCTTAGTGAGAATATTGAAGTAGTTGAGTCACCTCAGAAACAGCATGTGTTAGACGAGAAGCAGAATGTTGAACATTTGGACTGGTGTGAGTCTTCTTCAGAAACACTGTCAGTAGCGTAATCCTCAAAGGTAGGTCCTTTGACTGCAATGGCATCACAAGCTGGGCACAAGAGTTAACGGCACAGTTGTTCTATTAGGTAACATTTCTGTGGCAGATACATATCCTGCAGTGGGCAAAGCAGAGAGGAATGTTATTTCCTCATTTGAGAACATCTTTGAACATCAAGTTGATTGACAGTGAAGCAGTAGTATGGTCACATTGTATTACAAATATTGTGAAATTTTCTTTACTTCCTCCCTAGGTCATCTCTTTCACTACTAAATGGTGTAAAACTAGATAAGACATTGGGGTATATTCACAAGAACGTGTGATAACTATCGCAAGAGTAGCTTAATTACGCCGTGCCAACCAAGTATTCACAACGTGGCGGTAGCATGCAATAGTCACCAGATAACGCATCAAATGGCTGTGTAAAAATCAATGCCACATCGCAAAAATGCGAAACACGAATGCCCAAAAAGCTGCGATAAAGCCAATCGCGATACAAAAAGCCATGAAAACTAGCGGAAGGCCAGCAAATCCCTCGCTTCTGGTGGGAAAATGCACTATAAAAGCAAGAAAAACAACACACCAGAAAGAATCCAAAGTGCGTAGCAACATAGATGCACCCTGACCCAGTGCATAGGGCAACGCGAACCCGACAAGCCCCACAGACCACCAGCAAGAAACAACGGGGTCGGGGAAGGCCAAGGAGAAGAGGGGGAGGAAGACGGGGTGCAGACCACAGGAAAACAAGACCAGCGTCACGGAGGTGACAGAACACTACCAGCAACTGACCCAAAAGCAGACTTTTTTGAATGCAGATAGAGTGTCGAGGAGGCCAATGGAGGAGGCCAAGAGGCGCTGGCATGACGTGGAAACCTAAACCAGGCACAAACCCACTGCCAACAGGAAGGCAGCAACGGCGACAGGAAGTGGGAGTCCGGCGCCACAGGAGGAGCTGGAGTAAATGGAGGCCAGTCATCAGTGTGGAGACGGTGCAAGGAGTTGGGAGTCTAGACACAGCTCGATAGGACCTGACACAACAACAACAGGGTGAGGATCTAAAAGGGACTGGGGGGACGGGGGGAGATGGGCACAATGGCATGTCTGCGCAATGATGTGTAGCACACTGCACAACCACAAATACCCAGGGACCTGTACCCCATCCCCGTGGCACACTGCAGCACACACACATAGCAATTACAGCACATCCCATGACAATGTGGCACAAAGTGCAACACCGCCACTGCAGAACAGGGGACACTACTGGGTCCGCCCATGCGCAGAAACAGGCCAATCACATTGGACAGAGCAGGGAACTGTAAGATGCATATGTACGGGTACAACCTCACATCAGTCATGTAGTCCAAATGTCCACTGTCCCAACTCAAATTGCCAGCACCGCCCAAACAGTCATGATGTACATTGTCACGCAGTCTGCATGTCCACAAGAACAATGCGCCAACATAAATGTCAACACAATGTCAACATGCATCTCCCTTTCACATTGCAGAGGGACAAATAACACCTCCAGCAGGTCACACCAGACAACCCATCAGTGATGCCGGAGACGACCACCACACCTTCGACATCAACACCCTACAACAGCCCATGGACATCCCATGCAACCCACCACCAGGACCAGGGCAGACAAGCCACTTAGAGGAGAGCCCAGCCCCCGCAACAGACCACACAGCATGAAGCACCCGCAAGCACGGCTGGCACACAACACTTCACCGACCGACACATGTCACACCAATGCCAGGTGTCAGAACGCCAAAAGGAGGTGGCCCAACAGGTGCGGGTGTGGTCCAAACCCATGGAAGGTGTAACAGAACACATACGTGGGTGTCCATTACCCTCCAGGGAACATCTACACCCCACAAAGGAGACCCACACTGCCATAGAGACACATGCAGATGCACATTCACAGTACAAAACGAAGCCCGGGGGCACGCAAATAGCAGTCACACACCCACGTTGGCTCTGCGTACGACGGCCCAGGCCACTCCCCTTACGAATTGAGAGGGTGACGACAAAGCTACATGTCCAAGCTCTAACCCGCTCCCTGCGGTGACATGTCTGCATCCGCTGTACACAGGACAATGTAATGTCGTAGTGCCCAGGGCCCTCATGCATACAACAAGACCACAGGGACACACGCAGATATTATGTTGAACTGGCTACGGGCACGTGCGCCTGGCCCCTTTATTGGCAGGGCCACATGTACAGTGACGCCTGTGCTGGATGTGTGTGGGGTGAGTGTAAGCCAGCCCGCATGGAGTGCTTAGTGCTGGCAACCACTTGAACAGTGGACACCAGTGCAACGGAAACTGAAAACACCTGCATAACAGAGTCAACTGCTGAGCAACATGGAGGGAGCCGGAGAAAGTCCAGAGGACACCCAACATGCAAACAGAAGTGTCCGTGAGTTGCAGTGCACTGAGGTTGGGGCCCTACAGCTGAGTGCGCCCATGTGAAGAAAAAGTCTCAGATTGTGTCCCTTCGAGATATTCCTGATGCCGATGCAGTGGGGTGTGTTAGACCTGCATCATCTTCCTCATCAACGTCCCAGGTCTCCCACACTGCTTGAGGTGACATTGCTGCGCAACCTCTCCACAGAACAAAACTCAATCAGTAACAGACGATGGCTTGCGGTGCACTGAGTCAGTGGCACCTGGAGTACCGAGCAGGGTATCAGTCTGATGATGGCATCCACGACAGGTATGAGCAACTCTATAAGTCTGTCAGGACCACCGTTTTGACTCTGGCAGATGGCGGTTGGAGGTGGTCCTGGCGGTGGTGGCATGTGCCTCCTGCGGTGATGCGACGTCCGGGCCGCTCAGGACTCGATTTGATGTGTGAGCCCTGGTGGACCGCAGTTGAGGCCGGAGGCAGTGGACAGCACAGGGCCACAGACACATGGCGTAGATGACCCTAAGGCCATCGCCTCAGAGGCCATCAAATATCTCAGAAGAAGGGGTCCCGGACCTGACCAGCACAGAGTTAGTGGCCCCGGATGCACTGCGGCAGGCACAAGCACCCAGCCACGGGACGGTGATTTGCGGTGCAGTTAGATGGGCCATGCGACCTGAGCGGGTCCTCATCAATGTCTGAGATGTATGTTGCGGAGGGTTCCGGGGGACAGTGGAAGGTGTCCTCCAGGGCATGATGGAGATTGTGGAAGCTGCCCGGAAGCAGCAAATGGAGGGGTGGAATGCTACGGCCTCCTTTTAGCCACAAAGTCAGTATTACCGCCATGATGGCAATGACAACCCCAAGTCCATGGACTCAGTCGCCACCAAAGTCCAACCAGAAAGTGTCCATGGGTCTCGGGGAATAGACATAGTGGCACCGGGGCTGAAAGGGGATGCAGTCTGCGATGAGGCCAGTACAATAACATCAAGTCTGCCATAAATAAATCAAGGCTGAATTTGAAAGTGTGGGTGACCTATTCGACCGTAGTGTAGGCCGGGGGCAGCGGTCAGCAAGGGCCTACAGCCATGTGTCGTTGGGAGGATATGCACATGGTTGCTTCCACCTGACCGAAGGGAGTACAGTGAAGTAGAATCTTCATTATTGTGCGTACACGGACAATGTATGATCAAGACTCAGCTCCAAATGTGTGACCTACTTGTCCGTAGTGTAGGCCAAAGGCGGTAGTCAGCAGGGGACTGTGAGAAGTTGGCCTGATATATGATGTCACTAATTCTAGTGTACACCTTGTATCAGTCCAAACAACCCTTATGGTGATTGGTTGTAAAGTCAACCTTATAGACCAGCTATCCTAGTGGTAGCATGGACAAGAGCAGTCTTAGGCTAAACTCTGTATGGCATGTGAAGCCAGCTGTTATGAAATGAAATGAAATGAAAAAGGGATTTGTATAGCGCGGCTGCTGCCCAAGGGCGTCCAAGCGCTGACACAGAGGGCATAGTACTCTGAGAGGGGGGGAAGGGGGGCTTAGTTTCTACAGAGGAAGGTTTTTAGTTCTTTGCAGAACGAAGAGAGGATCTGATTAGATCTTACGGAGGGGGGGAGGGGGGGGAGGGAGTTCCACAGCTTGGCAGCATTGAGCTCGAAGGACCTGCCTCCTGCCCTAGATCTTTTGATTCGGGGAACTGTGGCAAGACAGGCGTTTGAGGAGCGAAGTTGTTTACCGGGGCAGTAGGGGGTAAGAAGGGAGTGGTTGATCTGGGGGCCAACTCTATGGAAGGCTTGATGGGAGATACAGAGGGCCTTGAATTTTACTCTTTCCCTGACAGGGAGCCAGTGGAGCGAACGAATCCCTGCCTTAACTGATTCTCTGCGGGGTATCTGGAGTATGGTCCGGGCTGCACAGTTCTGGGTCCATTGAAGCTTTTCTAATACGTATTCTGGTGCTCCCAAATAGAGGGCATTGTTGAAATCAAGCCGCGATTGAATGAGGCCCTGAACGACGATTTGTTTGGCTTCAAGGGGTAGGATAAGGAGAATTATTTTGAGCATCAGGATTAACCCGAAGCAGATTGCTGAAGTCTTCGTTGCCTGGGTGTTAAGAGTGAGGGATTTGTCTAGCCAGACTCCCAAGCTCTTGATGTCCTCTTTCGGGGAAGGGGGTGGACCCAAACTGGAAGGCCATAGCTGGGTGATGGTGGTGGGGGAAGGGGGGCCGAGGAGCATGATCTCGGTTTTGTCCCCATTCAGTTTTAAGGAAGATGCCGTCATCCAGCTTTTTATGTCTTCCATGCAGGATGCCATGTTGGCTTGCGGGAGCCTGCTGTTCTTCTGTGCCAGGGAGACCACGAGCTGGGTATCGTCAGCATATGATATGATTTTGATGCCATATTGACGAATGATCCCAGCCAGCGGTCTCATGTACACATTGAACAGCGTGGGGCTTAGGGAGGAGCCCTGGGGCACCCCGCAGCTCAGAGGTTTGCTGGTGGAGCATGAGTCACCATCGAAGACCTGGAAAGTTCTTCCGCTCAAGAAGGATCTCAACCATGCAAGAGCATTTCCAGAGACTCCGATATCGAATAGTCGATGTAATAGAGTTTTGTGGCACACCTTGTCAAACGCGGCGCTGAGGTCGAGGAGGACCACTGCCACTAATCCCCCTTGATCTAGGATCTTTCTTGATTCTTCCACCACGGCTAGGGGAGCTGTTTCCGTGCCATGTTTTGGGCGGAATCCTGTTTGGGTGACGTCCAGTAGGAGGTTTTCTTCAAGGTGTTTTGTTAGGTGGAGATTAACATGTTTCTCCAGTATTTTACTAGGCCAGGGTAGCAGAGAAATGGGACGATAGTTGTTAGAATCATTCACGTCAAGATTGGGTTTTTTCAGAAGCGCTTTCACCATCGCCTGTTTCCAAATGGGAGGAACGACTCCCTTTTCCAAGGAGCAGTTCAGTAGCTCTAGGAGGGTGGGGAGAATGATTTGGCTAGCCATTGTCATCGTAAGGGGGGGTGCTGGGTCAGAGGGAGAGCCAGATTTTATCTGTAGTGCGAGAGTTTGAAGCGTTTCCAGGTCTAATGGTGGGACATTGATCATGGTTATTAGGCATGAGGGTGTTATATCTGCTGGGAGCTGAGGTTCATTGATATTTGGCTCGGGAGTGGAGGTAGTGAAGGAAAAATATATATTGTTGATTTTTTGGTGAAAGAAATCGGCTAGATTATTGCAGCGGCCGATGGGGTTATCGGCAGGCACTGCCGAGGGGGAAATTTTGAAAAGGGTTTTGACGATTTGATAAATTTCTCTGGGTTTGGATCTGGCAGAGAGAATTTTTTCTTTGTAGTAAGTGGATTGGGCTATAGTGATCCCAAGTTTATATGCCTTTATGGCTTCCTTGTATCTGGTTTTGTCAGTAGTAGTATAATCAAGGCGCCATTTCCTTTCAGACCTTCTGCACTGACGTTTAAGTTCTCTGAGTTCTTCTGAGTACCAGGGGGACGATCCTTGAGCTCTTTTTGATACAGTTTTCTTAATGGGAAGAACGGTGTCAAGGGAGTCCTTGATCCATTCATTGACAATCCCACTATCCAGTAGGGGGTCCTGGGTGAGCAGGGGTTTCGTGGCCGTTAGTTGGTTATCCCACTGTTCTAGCAGGAGTTTTGGCCAGTTCCTCCTTGTACGTGAGGATGGGGTTTTAGGAGTGTTTTTGTGGATGGACCAGGTGAGGGGGATGAGAAAGTGGTCTGTCTACGGAAGGTGTATGATGGAACCTACTGACAGGTTGGGGCAGTTACTAAATACGGGGTCAAGTAGATGACCTTTATTGTGGGTGGGAGTCTTGATTAGTTGCTCCAGTTGGATGGCGGCTAAGCTGGAGATGAGCTCATTGGCAGTGTTGTCGGACCGGTCGTCAAAGTGCAGGTTAAAGTCGCCAAGTATCGTGAAGTTGGAGGGGGACATGGCGGAGACTGCTACTTGCGAAGGCAGTAACAAGTGAAAATTGTTTAAGGGTCCTGGGGGGCGGTACAGGAGTATTCCTGTTAGGCTATCGTTAGGGGTAAATTTAAGACAGAAGGACATACTTTCGCAGTCTGGGATCGGATCCGGTGTGCAATGACACTGATATGCGGATTTGTATATGACTGCAATACCTCCTCCTTGTCGCCGGGTGCGGTCTCTGCAGGCGATCTGGTAGCCAGGGGGAAGCGCTTGGACTATATCTGGGTCGCAGTCAGGTGTTAACCAGGTCTCGGTTAATATGATAGCGTCGGGGTTATGCTCGTCAATTAGCAGACAGATTTCTGCACTGTGTTTAGGCAGAGATCTGCAGTTGAGGAGTAGTATGGTGAAGCTTTGCTGCTCCGGGGTATGCCGGCGTGGTTTGAGACTAGTGCTAGAATGGGGGCAGGAGATGGGGAGGGCTAGAGGGTGATAGAGTTGGTGACAGCGGGCTTCCTTGGGGGGTTTAAGTGTGAGGAGGGCATTGATGCTATATTGAGTCCTAGTGGGGGGACCAGGGGAGGTGACCCTTAGTCCCTGTCGGTCGCGGACGGGATTGCCTTTGGCGCGCCTTTGGCGCGCTGGCGGCGCGCCCGCTGCGCGTCCTGTGGAGGGACATTTTTATGTGATACGAGGGGGTGTGGCCTCACGTTTGTGGGCGTGGCCTGCGGGCTTTCGGTGAATGGCGGCAGTTGTATCTCCACTCCGCGGCAGCGTTCAGATCGGCTGCGCGGGACTAAGGAGATCGGTAAGGAGGGGGGGGGGAGTGCTCAGGAGGAGTTTGTATAAATTAAAAGTCACACAGTAATTTTTAAAACAAGTTACAAATTCGCGCTTGTCAGCGTGCTCCCGGCTTCCGCCTCAGGAGTAGAGTGCCTCTAAGTGATTTCTGGCGTCAGCACGCCTTTAGTAGCAGTGCAGGGGGAGTGGCCTCACGTTTGTGGGCGTGGCCTGCGGGCTTTCGGCGAATGGCGGCAGTTGTATCTCCACTCCGCGGCAGCGTTCAGATCGGCTGCGCGGGACTAAGGAGATCGGTAAGGAGGGGGGGGGGAATGCTCAGGAGGAGTTTGTACAAATTAAAAGTCACACAGTAATTTTTAAAACAAGTTACAAATTTGCGCTTGTCAGCATGCTCCCGGCTTCCGCCTCAGGATTAGAGTGCCTCTAAGTGATTTCTGGCGCCAGCGCGCCTTTAGTAGCAGTTTGTAATCCCTTGAATACCAAATGAAAGGACACCACAACAGATGTATATAAAAATAGAATGTATTTATTCTAGTCAAAATACCCCCAGCACTCTTTATGAGATTCGAGGTAAGTACAACACAGTCTTATTTAAGCATACATTAAGTCACACAGGTAAGTAATACAGTTAGGCCCTAGGGGCCACGCAAACCATATACTAAGTAAGTGGTATAAGAACCATTGTCACGAACACAGGATAGGCCTAGGCCTAGGCCTAGGGAATCGCTGGGGCTACACTATACTACCAAAGGTTAGGAAGTGGGAGGCCCACGGGATTCAGGTGCAGAGTGGAAACACTCACGCGTAATGCGTAAAAGTCGATAGAAATAGTATTTAATAGAAATTAAGAGTTTTAGGACACTTCTTGAGTAACTAGGAGGTCGAGACTTGGAAACTAGACCCTAGGATAGTCAATACCCTTGTGAGCACCGGAGTACTCAAGTTACCTAGCCCACGGGCTGCGGGTGCATAGGTGTGAACTTGCGTCGGGTTTCGTCGTTGACTCCTATGGATGCCTGAAGGAAAGTTGCTGACAGGCAGTCAGTGAAGAGTGTCCGGTGGATCCCAAGGATGGAATCAAGAAGGAAGGTACCTGCAAGCAGAAGGGACAGAGTCTAGGTCACCAGCCGAGAGCCAGGAAGGAACCAGGAAGGAACCAGGCGATGTCGTGAAGATGCAGGTGAAGAGGTGAAGCTTGTCGCAGCAGCCACTGGTACCAGGAGGCGTCGAGGACGACCAGGACCAGGAGATGAGCTGTCCCACGAAGGCTCTTGCTGTCGGCGGCGTCGATTTCGAGCTAGGACCCAACAAGCCTTGGCAAGCGGAACCCACGCAGAATGGAGGACTTGCTTCTGGTGCAGACCAGGAAGGTCTGGGGTGCTTCTCTTTCCCACTCTTATACTAATCTGGGGGGCTGGGTTACCTGCTAGGTCCCTCCTATGGGTGGGACCAGGGAGGGGGGTGGTTACACCCCCTTCCCTTTGTCCAGTTTCACGCCAGGACTGGGGCTGGAGTGCCCCAGCACCGGTTTGAACCGGGCTATGCATGGGACACCTTGTGTGCCCCAGGCAGTGTCTCGTTTCTTTCATCCCTCCCTGCCCCAATACACTAAGTCCTGTCTGGGGTGGTGCTAGCACCTCCCAAGACAGGAAACCTATTGTCCAAGCCTCCCTTGCTGGAAGGACTCCCATCAGCAGGAGGTCAGACTGGTGTCTGTGGCTGCAGCGTCCATTTTGTGACGCTGGGGCTCTGGTTAACTTTAACCGGGTAGTAGGATTTCAACATGTCTTCCCCCTCTAGAAGGGGAGAATACTATCCTCACCGCCAGAAATGGTGTGGGGGTAGCATTCCAAAGTGTTAGACACCTTACACGACATGTTTTGATAAAGCCAAACCATAGTTACCATAACCGTTTAAGATTATAAGGTACTTTAAGAGTATATGGTAGGCTATATCATAGAACAGCTATAAGGACATGGTTCCGAAAGCTGCAGACAGGCTCAGCTCATGCTAGAGCACCATCTCACATGTTACCAAGCACTCTGCCTCCAGGATTGTTAAGGCCTGCCATAGGAGTGGCTGATAGGTACACATGTGTCTATATAGAAGGTAGGTATAGGAATACTACACCTAAGCAAGGGGTGATTACACGATCTTGCCCCAGCTGAGTGATCAGCCAGTTGTGTCATAATGGAAGGCCAGGCCAGGGGTGGCATAATACATGCTGCAGCCCCTGGAAGGCCTAGGGTACACCTATGCCCTGGGTACCTAGGGTACACTATACAGGGGCCAATAAGGTGATCCTTACCAATTGGGTTATGCACCTAAAGTACATAGTAGGAATTTAGAGAGAGAACAGCTGGGCTGTGCGTCTGATTAGCAGGCCCACAGCCACATCTAAGTCGAAAACCAGTGAAGCAAAAGCAAAAAGTGGGGGTGAACATAGAAAGCAGACCCTACTCTCCTGCACAACCCATCCCCCCCCAAAGTTAGGAACATTAAACTAACCTTGACCAGTTGAGTCTTCATGTTCTAAGTGGAAATATCTGGAGAGTCCATCTGCATTGGCATGGTCAGTCCCAGATCTATGTTCCACTGTGAAGTCCATCCCCTGTAGGGAAATGGACCACCTAAGAAGTTTGGGATTTTCACCCTTCATCTGATTTAGCCACAAGAGGGGCTTATGGTCTGTCTGATTCTTGAAGTGAGTGCCAAACAGGTATGGCCTCAGCTTCTTCAGGGCCCAAACCACAGCAAAGGCCTCCCTCTCAATAGCTGACCAACGTTTCTCTCTAGGGGTCAGCCTTCTACTAATAAAAGCAATGGGCTGGTCTTGACCATCTATATTCAGTTGTGAAAACACAGCTCCCACACCCAACTCAGAAGCATCTGTCTGGACTATGAACTCTTTGGAGTAGTCTGGACTTTTCAGAATAGGTGCAGTGCACATGACCTGCTTCAGGTCATCAAATGCTTTCTGACAGCTTACTGTCCACTGAACTTTCTTTGGCATTTTCTTAGAGGTCAAGTCATTAAGTGGTGTCACAATTGACCCATAGTTCCTAACAAACTTTCTGTAGTACCCAGTCAGGCCCAAGAAAGCTCTGACCTGAGTCTGGGTAATTGGAGGAGTCCAGTTCTTTATGGTCTGGATCTTGCTCTCCAGTGGTTGAACCTGGCCCCCACCTACCAGGTGGCCCAGGTACACAACCTTGCTCTGCCCTATCTGGCACTTAGTGGCCTTGATTGTGAGGCCTGCCCTTTGCAGGGCTTCTAAAACATTCTTCAGGTGGACCAGGTGATCCTCCCAGGTGGAGCTAAAGACAGCAATATCATCAAGGTAAGCTGCACAGTAGTCATCCAGGCCTGTAAGGAATTGATTCACCAACCTTTGGAAAGTGGCAGGTGCATTATTCAAGCCAAAGGGCATTACCACAAATTGATAATGTCCTCTTGGGGTTGAGAAAGCAGTTTTGGCCTTTGCATCCTCAGCTAGTCTGATTTGCCAGTAGCCTGCTGTCAGGTCAAATGTACTCAAAAACGTGGCAGCTGCCAATCTGTCAATGAGCTCATCTGCCCTAGGTATTGGGTGGGCATCTGTTCTAGTGACAGCATTGACACCTCTGTAATCCACGCAAAACCTCATCTCTCTCTTACCATCTTGGGTGTGAGGTTTGGCATCAGAACTACAGGACTAGCCCAAGGGCTCTCTGAAGGTTCAATGACTCCCAGCTCCAACATCTTTTGTACCTCAATCTTTATGCAGTCTCTGGCATGGTCAGGTTGCCCGTAGATTTTACTCTTCACAGGCAGACTGTCACCAGTGTCCACCTCATGGGTGCACCAGTTTGTCTGACTTGGGGTCAGAGAGAACATATGTCTGTAGGACTGCAGAACTTGCCTGCAGTCCTGTTGCTGATGGTCAGTGAGGCTGTCAGAAAAGACCACACCATCAACTGAACCATCATCAGGGTTCTGAGTCAACAGGTCTGGGAGTGGGTCACTCTCTTCCTCCTGCCCCTCATCTGTAGCCATGAGTAAGCCCATGTCTGCCCTGTCAACATATGCCTTCAATCTTTTGACTTGAAGCACCCTGTGGGGGCTTCTGGGAGTCCCAAGACCCACCAAGTAGGTGACTTCTCCCTTTTGTTCAACAATAGTGTGGGGTCCAGACCATTTGTCTTGGAGTGCTGCTGGGGCCACTGGCTCCAACACCCACACTTTCTGCCCTGGCTGGTGTACAGTCAGCACAGCCTTTTGGTCATGCCAATCTTTTTGGAGTTCTTGGCTTGCCTCAAGGTTTTTAGATTAGTGTAGACAACAATGGTCCTCAAAACATAGGTGATGCAAAAATAAATATAGTTCCGAATCGATACTATATTCCGGAAGTCCAGCCGGACAACCTATTTAATTATAAACAATTGAGGAATGCATACATATAGGAACAAATGTACGTGGGACACAGTCCTGTGCCCAAGGTAGAACAAAACATTAACAAAACAAACAAGGCATTTCAGGCAAGACAAAGAGTTAAGCTTATTTTGAGATACAGTGTTATAAGCTTTTTTTGAAAAATAGCTGTTGCACTTTTTAACACATTGGAGTAACGTGCATGCTATTTTTAGAGGGGGTCGACGGCGTTTCGATCCTTTTTGTAGGGTGTCAGGATCATCATCAGGACTTAGATATGTACATGCCTGATTGTAAACGAAATTGCCTGTGAAAAACAAGATAGATGTGAAGAAGGAAAAATGGAAGGAAAAAAAAAAAAGAGAAGAAAAAAGAATAAAAAAGAATAAAAATAGAAGGGCCAGAATAATGGTAGAGCCGCTCGAATCATGCAGTACGAAAGGAAGCTGCACAAGTGGACATGCGTGGAGAAATTACGCGTATGGAGAGTCAGTGGACGGATGGTCAATTAAGGGGGCCGAGTGTAGGCTAGTCATGCGACACAGGATGCAGGGCAAACAAGACCGATCAGTGTCGGGCGCGTGGGGTATAATGTTGACAGGAGGGATGGAGTGGAGTGAGCGCAGTATTGGAGGCGACACGTGAGGTGAGAGCAACCGTCTCAAGTTACAACGGGTATAATGATTGAAGGAAGTGGAATCCGTAAGGGTGGAGGAGTGAGAAGAAATAAACGGCCGAGGGTGGTAATGCTACGTAGTGAAATGGTGACTAGGTGAACGGGCGATGCGGTGCTGGTAAGGGTCTCACCTGTATGAGCGGGGAGACGGCGACCGTACACAGACGGCGACCACTACGGTGAGGACTCTAAGGAGAATACTCGTGGAGAAACCGCGATCGGTTCAACGATGGTGGAAGGTTCTGCTAAAATAGGAGTAGTGCATTAGCTAACAAGTGGATAGAATGTGCAGACGATAGGAAATAATAATTACCTATTTTCACAATGGAAAACTCCCGTATTGTGGGAATGGATATTAACGATACTTCAATTGATGGCGGCGTGGCAATGCACTGTGAAAAAAACAGCGGTATGAACAAAACGCGATAACCTATGTCAGAGAACGGAGCGGAAGGGAAATAAGGTGCTTACCAGTGCTCCGCCAGGTCCTGGAGTTAGTAGTGAATCGAGTGACAGGGCGCAGCGCGGGAAGTGTCAGTAAATACTGAATGGGATGTGGGAAGGCTAGAGCGGTAAAGAGCGGCGCCATCTTAGGTAGAGGCTTTAATAAGAAAGAGAGAAGACAGACTAGAACGGATTTCTAGCGGGAGTGCGGACCAAAACAATTATTCCGACAATTTTTTTTAAAAAACATCTTTGTGCCCCATTTCGATGAAATGTTCCACAAGGGGGGCATTAGGGGTTCTGCAACGCACTCTACTTCTGTGTTGGCCAATTCTGAGTTTGACCTTCTGTGTAGTCTGGCCAATGTAGATCTTGTTACATGGGCAAGAGATAAGATAGACAACATTGCTCGTATTGCAGTTAGAGAACGAATTCAAAGTGATGGAAACATTATTAAACATGAAATCCTTTCCTTCCATGGTAGTGCTGCATACGTTACAGTTGCCACATTTGGCATGTCCAATGAGGGGGTTTAAACCCCAGTGTGCATCAAGGGTAACCATAGGGCGGGGAGAAGGTAAGGCAGCCCTAATCAGATGGTCTTTTAGGTTCCGATTCTTGCGGAAGGCAAAAATAGGACGCTCTACTGAGAGATTGCCTGCGTTGACCAAAATCGGGGCACAAAGATGTCGACATCAAATGGACAGTGCTCAAATGCATCAAACAACCACCAAGAGGCAGTGACATTGCCAAAATTTTGAACAGAGAAGAACTTAAAATGATCATCCGCACTGACAGCATCAGGCAAGGCCTGAACCGCAGCGAAGATTGGACTAACCTCATTTGAAATCTTTGATCTCTCATGCACTGTTCTTCCTAATTAATTCATTGAATTTTTTCTGTGCCAACCACATTGGAATTGTCTGTTGCACTGACGACAAAGTCTGCACCTTCGTGCAATTATTTTAATCCTTTGCTGTCCCCACACTGACCTGATGTTTTTTGCCTCCTCTTATTGAAATGTTAATGGTTTATGTTTTTTTTAAAAATTGTCGGAATAATTGTTTTGGTCCGCACTCCCGCTAGAAACCCGTTCTAGTCTGTCTTCTCTCTTTCTTATTAAAGCCTCTACCTAAGATGGCGCCGCTCTTTACCGCTCTAGCCTTCCCACATCCCATTCAGTATTTACTGACACTTCCCGCGCTGCGCCCTGTCACTCGATTCACTACTAACTCCAGGACCTGGCGGAGCACTGGTAAGCACCTTATTTCCCTTCCGCTCCGTTCTCTGACATAGGTTATCGCGTTTTGTTCATACCGCTGTTTTTTTCACAGTGCATTGCCACGCCGCCATCAATTGAAGTATCGTTAATATCCATTCCCACATTACGGGAGTTTTCCATTGTGAAAATAGGTAATTATTATTTCCTCTCGTCTGCACATTCTATCCACTTGTTAGCTAATGCACTACTCCTATTTTAGCAGAACCTTCCACCATCGTTGAACCGATCGCGGTTTCTCCACGAGTATTCTCCTTAGAGCCCTCACCGTAGTGGTCGCCGTCTGTGTATGGTCGCCGTCTCCCCGCTCATACAGGTGAGACCCTTACCAGCACCGCATCGCCCGTTCACCTAGTCACCATTTCACTACGTAGCATTACCACCCTCGGCCGTTTATTTCTTCTCACTCCTCCACCCTTACGGATTCCACTTCCTTCAATCATTATACCCGTTGTAACTTGAGACGGTTGCTCTCACCTCACGTGTCGCCTCCAATACTGCGCTCACTCCGCTCCATCCCTCCTGTCAACATTATACCCCACGCGCCCGACACTGATCGGTCTTGTTTGCCCTGCATCCTGTGTCGCATGACTAGCCTACACTCGGCCCCCTTAATCGACCATCCGTCCACTGACTCCCCATACGCGTAATTTCTCCACGCATGTCCACTTGTGCAGCTTCCTTTCGTACTGCATGATTCGAGCGGCTCTACCATTATTCTGGCCCTTCTATTTTTATTCTTTTTTATTCTTTTTTCTTCTCTTTTTTTTTTTTCCTTCCATTTTTCCTTCTTCACATCTATCTTGTTTTTCACAGGCAATTTCGTTTACAATCAGGCATGTACATATCTAAGTCCTGATGATGATCCTGACACCCTACAAAAAGGATCGAAACGCCGTCGACCCCCTCTAAAAATAGCATGCACGTTACTCCAATGTGTTAAAAAGTGCAACAGCTATTTTTCAAAAAAAGCTTATAACACTGTATCTCAAAATAAGCTTAACTCTTTGTCTTGCCTGAAATGCCTTGTTTGTTTTGTTAATGTTTGGTTCTACCTTGGGCACAGGACTGTGTCCCACGTACATTTGTTCCTATATGTATGCATTCCTCAATTGTTTATAATTAAATCGGTTGTCCGGCTGGACTTCCGGAATATAGTATCGATTCGGAACTATATTTATTTTTGCATCACCTATGTTTTGAGGACCATTGTTGTCTACACTAAACGATTACCCAAGGTCCTCATTTAACTTTTTGGGTCCCCTTGTTCTAATGAATATGTCAAGGTTTTTAGAAGCCTTCTTCATGTACTCTGCCATCCTGGAACGGAGACCAAGTACATAATCCACTATATCAAGTTTGGGTTGTCTGAGAGGTCTCTCCCATCCTTCCCTTACTAGACACAGGGGTCCCCTTACAGGATGCCCAAACAAAAGCTCAAAAGGGCTGTAGCCAACCCCCTTTTGTGGGACCTCTCTGTAAGCAAACAGAATGCAGGGTAAAAGGATGTCCCATCTTCGCCTAAGCTTGTCTGGTAACCCTTTTATCATCCCTTTTAGGGTCTTGTTGAACCTTTCAACAAGCCCATTGCATTGTGGGTGATAGGGGGTAGTGAATTTGTAGTTTACACCACACTCCTTCCACATTGCAGTCAAATATCCTGACATGAAGTTGGCACCTCTGTCAGACACAACCTCCTTTGGAAAACCCACTCTGGAGAATACTCCAAGTAGGGCTCTTGCCACAACAGGTGCTGTTGTGGTCCTCAGGGGTATAGCTTCTGGATACCTGGTGGCATGGTCCACTATCACCAGTATGAATCTGTGCCCAGATGCTGTTTGGGGGTCCATTGGTCCTACAATGTCTATCCCCACTCTCTCAAAGGGAACCCCCACCACAGGTAGTGGTATGAGGGGGGCCTTTGTGGTGCCACCTGATTTGCCACTGGCTTGGCAGGTGACACAGGAGCGACAAAACTCCTTTGTATCTTCTGACATATGAGGCCAGTGAAAGTGAGGGACAAGTCTGTCCCAAGTCTTGTTCTGGCCTAAGTGTCCTGCAAGGGGAATATCATGGGCCAAGGTAAGAAGGGAGCCTCTGAAACTCAATGGTATGACCAACCTCCTGGATGCACCAGGGACCCGACACCGGACAACAGGACCTCCTACAAACTGGCCACCCGGAAACACCACCAGCTGATCCGCGCCGCCAAAAGAACAGCATTCAAGGACCGGCTGGACAACAACGCACACAACAGCAAGGAACTCTTCAACACCGTGAAAGAGCTCTCCAACCCCAACGCAGGAAACAACGACATCACCCCATCACAAGACCTCTGCAACTCCCTCGCCTCATACTTCCACAACAAGATCACGGACATACACAGCAGTTTCAACAACCAACCAACGCACACCACGGCCGACCAGCCACCCCCCCCCACCACCACCCTCCACGCCTGGACCCCGATCAGCACAGAAGACACCATCCGCACGATGAACTCCATCCACTCCGGATCACCAACCGACCCCTGCCCTCACCACGTCTTCAACAAGGCCGACGCTGTCATCGCACCCCACCTGAGAGACATCATCAACACATCCTTCGACACCGCCATCTTCCCTGAAAGCTGGAAACACGCCGAACTCAGCGCTCTACTCAAGAAACCAACAGCGGACCCCACCGACCTCAAGAACTACCGCCCCATCTCGCTTCTCCCGTTTCCAGCCAAAGTCATCGAGAAGACCGTCAACAAGCAGATGGCCGCCTTCCTCGAGACGAACGGATCCCTCGACCCCTCACAGTCCGGCTTCCGAGCCAAACACAGCACCGAGACCGCCCTCATCGCCGCCACAGATGACATCCGAGCCCTGATGGACAACGGAGAAACAGCGGCCCTCATCCTCCTAGACCTCTCCGCGGCATTCGACACGGTCTGCCACCGCACCCTAATACGGCGCCTCAGCAACATCGGAATCCAGGACAAGGCGCTGGAATGGATCATCTCCTTCCTCAACGGAAGAACACAGCGAGTCCGCCTACCACCGTACAAGTCAGAGGCCTCCGAAGTCATCTGCGGCGTCCCCCAAGGATCATCCCTGAGCCCCACCCTCTTCAACGTCTACATGAGCCCCCTCGCGGCCATCGTACGCAAACACCACCTCAGCATCATCTCCTACGCCGACGACACACAGCTGATCCTCTCCCTGACCAACGACCCCGCCGCCGCCAGAGCCAACCTGCACGAAGGGATGAAAGAGGTAGCCGAGTGGATGACGACCAGCCGCCTGAAACTGAACTCGGACAAGACGGAAGTCCTCATCCTGGGCCCTTCACCCTCCGCCTGGGACGACTCCTGGTGGCCCCCCGCCCTGGGCACCGCACCCAAACCAACTGACCATGCACGAAACCTGGGCTTCATCCTGGACTCCTCCCTCTCCATGACCAGACAAGTCAACAGCGTCTCCTCGGCGTGCTTCAACATCCTACGCATGCTACGGAAGATCTTCTGGTGGATCCCCACAGAGACCAGGAAGACCGTCACCCAGGCCCTCGTCACCAGCCGACTGGACTACGGCAACGCCCTCTACGCCGGGACCACCGCCAAGCTCCAGAAGAGACTCCAGCGGATCCAAAACGCCTCAGCCAGACTCATCCTCGACATCCCACGATCCAGCCACATCTCCGGACATCTGAGAGGCCTTCACTGGCTCCCCGTCAACAAGAGAATCACATTCCGCCTCCTCACCCACGCACACAAAGCCCTACACGACCAAGGCCCGAGCTACCTCAACAGCCGAGTCAACTTCTACGCTCCCAAACGCCACCTCCGATCAGCTAACCACGCCCTCGCCGCTGTCCCCCGCATCCGAAGAGCGACTACAGGAGGAAGATCCTTCTCCTACCTGGCCGCCAAGACCTGGAACTCCCTCCCGTCCGACCTGCGCCTGACCCAAGACCACCTCTCCTTCAGGAAGAAGCTGAAGACCTGGCTGTTCGAGCAGTAGCGGCACCACCCCTCCCCAGCGCCTTGAGACCCTACGGGTATGTAGCGCGCTCTATAAGTGTCACTGATTGATTGATTGATTGACCAGTCTTGGGGTCTCTAGTCTCTGAGTACAGCAGCCCTTCATCCCAATACACTCTATGGGTACCTTGAGCATTCCCTGCAGCCTCAGCAGCAGCCTGCTGTCTGAGGGGTTCAAGAGAGGGACAGTCTAATTGAGCCTGCCTCAGATCTTTTATTTTTATTTTTTTATTTTAGCGATTTCTAGAGCGCCTGGTGACCCAAGGGCATCCCCGCGCTATGTGACTTGAAGTCCTGTAGAGGGGAAGGAGAGGGGGGGGAGAGCAACATAGGGAATTTATTTAGGAAATAGGTAAGTCTTTAGTTTCTTGCGGAAGACCAGATAGTTGGGTTCTAGTCTGAGGGAGCGGGGGAGTGCGTTCCAGCCCTTCGCCGCTTGAACGGAGAATTGTCGACCTCCTGTACGGGTTCTTTTGAATCTAGGGGTGCTGGCAAGGTTCTCATTCTGCGATCGTAGGGATCTGGTTGCTATGTAGGGAGTGATCATTTTGCTAAGGATCGCTGGACCAGATCCGTTGAACAGCTTGTATGTTGTGCACATCGCTTTGAATTGCACCCTCTGGCGCACCGGGAGCCAGTGAAGGGCTTTGAGGGCCGGCTTGGCGGACGTTCTGGAGGGGGTGTTAGTGAGCATGCGTGCCGCCGCGTTCTGTGTCCGCTGGAGTTTCGTGATGGTGGACTCGGGGGCTCCCAGATAAACCAGGTTGCTGTAGTCCAGGCGGGACAGCACTAGTCCCTGGATGAGTAGCTTCCTGGAAGATCTGCCCTTGAAGGTCCCCCTGTCCCAAGAAACTCAACCTGATCAGGTTCCAGTTCTTCCAGGACAGTTCCTTCAGGGCTCTCCGAATCATCCTCCTGTGAGGGCTGATCCACCACCTGAGGCAGGGGGGAAGGCACAGCCTTTACCCTACTGCTCTTTCTCTTGGGTTGTGTCTGGTCCATTGTCCCAGGATCCAGCACTTGTTCAGTGTTATACTTTTTGGCCTGTGACCTGGTCACAGCAAGGACATGTGCATCTATCCCCAGCATTTCTGCATGGGTCCTATACTCCACTTCAGACCACACTGACGTTTCAAGGTCATTTCCCAACAGACACTCTACAGGAAGGTCTGAACTTACCACAACTTTCTTGAGGCCAGTTACCCCTCCCCAGGAGAAGTTAACAATTGCCACACTATGGGAGGTAGTGGCATTGCTAGCGTTGGTCACTAGGTAATTCTCACCTAGCATGATCTGTCCAGGGTCCACAAAGGCAGGTGTCACCATTGTGACACTAGCCCCAGTGTTCCTGTAGGCCTGAGCCATTCTATGATTGATAAAAAGAGTCTGTCTGTACTTGCCCAGGTTACTGGGACCCACAGTAGAGGACAAAGCTATGTCCCCATCACAGATCAGAACAGCCTGAGTTGGTATCCTGACTAGGCCAGAATCCTCCTCAGTTCCCAGGGTTAACCCTACTACACCCTTTTGCTGGGAACCACCACTTACAGCTGGACTAGGGGGTACAGTTGCCTATGGGGCAATGGTGTCTGGGGGCTTATCCTTTTTGGTGCACTCACTAAACCAATGTGAGTTTGACTTACAATAGTTGCAGCAGGGTTTCTTTTGGCCATCTTTCTTTTTATCCTTTTTGGGACCACCCTCCCCAGAGCCTTTTGAGGGCCTGGTGAAGACTTCTGGTCTTTTTTTTCTGATCATTACCCTTCTGGTCTGCCTTTTTCTGATCACCGCCCTGGTTCTGGTTTTTCTGCTTAACTCTAGTCCTGACCCACCTATCTGCCTTCTTTCCCAATTCCTGGGGAGAAGTTAGGTCAGAGTCAATCAAGTGTTGATGCAGCACCTGGTTTTGACAGTTATTAAGGATTTGTTCTCTAATGATCAAATTATGCAATCCTGTATAGTCCTTAACCTTACTACCCAATAACCAGCCTTCCAAAGCCTTAGTGGCACAATCTACAAAGCCAGTCCAGTCCTGAGTCTGTGTCTTCTGGGTATCCCTGAGCAACAACCTGTATTATTCAGTGGTGAGGCCAAACCCATCAATCAGAGCACTCTTCAGGACAGTGTAATTGTCAGCATCCTCATCACTAACTGTGAGAAGCTTGTCTCTACCTTTCTCAGAGAAGGAGAGCCACAAGATAGCTGCCCGCTGACTTTGGGGTACCTGCTGTACTTTGCAGGCTCTCTCCAAAGCAGTTATCCATTTGTGGATTTCATCCCCACACTTGTAGGGAGGGACAATCTTGCTTAGGTTTCTATTATCATAGGTCCTGTCTCTATCCTTAGGGATATTGCTGCCACCAGTGGGATCTAACCCACTTAACTTCTGCTCTCTGGCCAGAGGAAGCTTCTCTTTGGCAAGGGCAAGTTCTTCCCTCTCAATCCTCAGATTGGCTTCCCTTATTCTGGCCTGATGCTCTTTTCTCTGTGGAGAAGTCATTCCCCTATGAGAAGAGGCATGGGAGCTATTAGAGACATGGGAGTGGACAGATTCCCTGGAAGGGGATCTTCCTCTCCTGCTTCTCTGCTTAAGTCCACCTGAGGGTTTGAATGGGGGGATCCCATTCAGACTCCCATGTAGGCTTAAGTTAGCCTGGCTAAGTCTCCCAACTTTAACCTGGCTGTCTACCTCATCTTCTGAAGTCTCCTCTGACTCATCTGTATCAGTATGGTGAGGGGAATCTCCTGTAGAGGGTAGGCCCTCATTGGTACCTAGGGTACCATCTTGGGAGGCTTTCTGAATATCATATTCTTCTAGGAGCTCCACTAGATAGATGAGGGTAGGGTTTGAAACCTGTTTTAACTTTCTGGAGGTACACAGTTGTCTCATCTCCTGAAAAGTTAGGGTATCATATCTGGAGGGTATCTTTCTAGGAAGTCCCTCCTGTGAGAGAGTATCATCTTGATCTCCTCTCAGAGACATGATCTAGTGAGGGTGTGGTGTGTGCACCTACCTACACTAGTTGTATCTACTAAACCTCTCTAGTAGTTGTAGTCAGGGTGTGCTAGGCCCTTCAACCTACAACAACTAAGTCCAGTAGGATTTAAGTATTTATAATCTATGTTATATGTACCTAACAATATCTGTGTGATCTTTCAAATTAGGATCTCAAGATTACAATGGTATTAACAACAACAAGCTCAGATTCCAACCGCTGCTCACCAATGTGAGAAGTTGGCCTGATATATGATGTCACTAATTCTAGCGTACACCTTGTATCAGTCCAAACAACCCTTATGGTGATTGGTTGTAAAGTCAACCTTATAGACCAGCTATCCTAGTGGTAGCATGGACAAGAGCAGTCTTAGGCTAAACTCTGTATGGCATGTGAAGCCAGCTGTTATACCATTTGTAATCCCTTGAATACCAAATGAAAGGACACCACAACAGATGTATAGAAAAATAGAATGTATTTATTCTAGTCAAAATACCCTCAGCACTCTTTATGAGATTTGAGGTAAGTACAACACAGTCTTATTTAGGCATACATCAAGTCACACAGGTAAGTAATACAGTTAGGCCCTAGGGGCCACGCAAACCATATACTAAGTAAGTGGTATAAGAACCACTGTCACGAACACAGGATAGGCCTAGGCCTAGGGAATCGCTGGTGCTACACTATACTACCAAAAGTTAGGAAGTGGGAGGCCCACGGGATTCAGGTGCAGAGTGGAAACACTCACGCGTAATGCGTAAAAGTCAATAGAAATTGTAGTTATTAGAAATTAAGAGTTTTAGGACACTTCTGGAGTAACTAGGAGGTCGAGACTTGGAAACTAGACCCTAGGATTGTCAATACCCTTGTGAGCACCGGAGTACTCAAGTTACCTAGCCCACAGGCTGCGGGTGCATAGGTGTGAACTTGCGTCGGGTTTCGTCGTTGACTCCTATGGATGCCTGAAGGAAAGTTGCTGACAGGCAGTCAGTGAAGAGTGTCCGGTGGATCCCAAGGATGGAATCAAGAAGGAAGGTACCTGCAAGCAGAAGGGACAGAGTCTAGGTCACCAGCCGAGAGCCAGGTAGGAACCAGGAAGGAACCAGGCGATGTCATGAAGATGCAGGTGAAGAGGTGAAGCTTGTCGCAGCAGCCACGGGTACCAGGAGGCGTCAAGGACGACCAGGACCAGGAGATGAGCTGTCCCACGAAGGCTCTTGCTGTCGGCGGCGTCGATGTCGAGCTAGGACCCAACAAGCCTTGGCAAGCAGAACCCACGCAGAATGGAGGACTTGCTTCTGGTGCAGACCAGGAAGGTCTGGGATGCTTCTCTTTCACAGAGGAGCGAGTGCCAGTCTGGAGGAGCCGGACCAGCAAGATAAAATCAAGGGTTCGTCGTCGCAGAGGTCCCTAGCCAACGGGCCAGCAACCGGACAACACGTTGAACAACTCAAGTGCAGAAGGGCCCCACGCAGAACACGTGAAGTGTGGGGAGCTGATCTTCTTTGCAGATGGTGCTCAGGATTGGGGCTTCTTAATTCCCCAAGCACAGCCTCGAGGGAGCCTCAGAAGCCGCGCTAGTCAGTTACTAGCCACTTTTCCCAAGTCGCCGGTCCCACGTCCCTCGTCGCCTCCACGGGTCTCAGCTTTGCTGTAGGTGTGGATCTGGTTCAGAGGTGTCTGGAAGTCTCGGCGCTGGTCAGTCTCTGCAGTCGTCCCTCGCAGGATCAGTCGCAAAGCAAGCAGCGGTCGCTGGATGGTGCCTGGTTGCCCAGGGTGGTCACTCCTTGGCCAGAAGGGAGATTCTTCAGTCTTCTTCCTGAGGTCGAATGTCGAAGGTCCAGAGTTTCTGTTCAGGTTGCAGATTCAGGATAAACTAATTCTGCAGGGCTCAGCTACCTACTGATATAGTGGGCTAGTGGGCTGGGCTACCTGCAAGGTCCCTCCTATGGGTGGGACCAGGAAGGGGAGTGGTTGCAGCCCCTTTCCTTTGTCAAGTTTCGTGCCAGAGCTGGGGCTGGAGTGACCCAGCGCCGCTTTGAACTGGACTATGCATTGGACACCTTGTGTGCCCCAGGCAGTGTCTAGTTTCTTTCATCCCTCCCTGCCCCAATACACTAAGGCCTGTCTGGGGTGGTGCTAGCACCTCCCAAGGCAGGAAGCCTATTGTCCAAGCCTCCCTCGCTGGTTGGACTCCCAGCAGCAGGAGGTCAGACTTGTGTCTGTGGCAGCAGCATCCATTTTGTGATGCTGGGGCTCTGGTTAACTTTAACCGGGTAAGTAGGTTTCAACATGTCTTCCCCCTCTAGAAGGGGAGAATACTATCCTCACCGCCAGAAATGGTGTGGGGGTAGCATTCCAAAGTGTTAGACACCTTACACGACATGTTTTGATGAAGCCAAACCATAGTTACCATAACCGTTTAAGATTATAACGTACTTTAAGAGTATATGGTAGGCTATAGCATAGAACAGCTATAAGGACATGGTTCCGAAAGCTGCAGACAGGCTCAGCTCATGCTAGAGCACCATCTCACATGTTACCAAGCACTCTGCCTCCAGGATTGTTAAGGCCTGCCATAAGAGTGGCTGATAGGTACACATGTGTCTATATAGAAGGTAGGTATAGGAATACTACACCTAATCAAGGGGTGATTACACAACCTTGCCCCAGCTGAGTGATCAGCCAGTTGTGTCATAATGGAAGGCCAGGCCAGGGGTGGCATAATACATGCTGCAGCCCCTGGAAGGCCTAGGGTACACCTATGCCCTGGGTACCTAGGGTACACTATACAGGGGCCAATAAGGTGATCCTTACCAATTGGGTTATGCACCTAAAGTACATAGTAGGAATTTAGAGAGAGAACAGCTGGGCTGTGGGTCTGATTAGCAGGCCCACAGCCACATCGAAGTCGAAAACCAGTGAAGCAAAAGCAAAAAGTGGGGGTGAACATAGAAAGCAGACCCTACTCTCCTACAGGGACAACATACATGTGTCATAAGAATGCCATGCACAGAGTTGGTGGCAGCACATCGAAGGGAGTACACTGATATAAAATCTGCAATGAACATATGTACTCTGCCATCGTGTAGTCAAGACTCAATGTGTGACCTACTTGACCGTGGTGTAGGCCGAAGGCGGCAGTAGAGTACGTCAACGAGAAAGGACTAAAGCGGGCCTGTGTCGTTGAGGTCGTGATGGTCTGAGGAGGCTGCCAAGGTTGCGGGCCTCAGGCTTGGAGATTGCGCAGGCATGTGGTGGGCCCTCCTTGTGAAGTACTGGGAATTTTAAGCCCAGCGGGGCAGGGGAACACACCCTATGACTTCGGGTTCTTCCTGTTTCAGACCTACAGAAACACAGAGTCTTCTGGGTGAAGTCAAAGATCAGTTTATTGGCTGCAGACCAATCACAGGTATCCTAGAAGTACAACAGCGTGTATGTTCTCAGAAGACTGCTAAAAATCACAGAAACGGGCTTCTCCTGAAATACAAAATATCCTGCTTCAGGCACACATTCCTTGGTTTACGATATGGCCATATAAAGGTATACATTACAAAACGAAAAGGCAGAGTCATGATGACCATCCCACATTCCAGTTAAGCCAGCCCACAATTATTTACCCAGCAAGGCTCAGATCCCACATCAGATATCAACAGGCCCCAATAAACACGAGCATCTCCTGTTTGGGAAACAAGCCATAAAACAGGAACAGTCAGGTATGAAAGAGATTAGCTGGAGGCTCGTGTAGGATGAAAAGACTTTATGGTGTGTCAAGCCCTGATGCTAATCACAGGTGGCCAGAGGACGGGGAGCTCGTGAGACCGGACTGACCTGGGGCAGCGGAGCCAAGCTGCCCAGGTCACAGAGAAGTCAAAGGAAGGCACATGTGCTCTAAAAGGCCCGTATTTGCTTCATGATATGTAGCCTATGTGAGGGCAACCATAAGATGGCCACCGCTCCAAGATGGAACCCACAAAGTCAATGTATAATAACGTATACATAGTGCATTCATAGCTAAAACGTTACACAAAGCACTTGTACATACCGCATTGACCATTCGCGGTTCGCTAATACCGGGATAGACAGGGGTAGGGCCCTGCCTCCTACGCGGTCCCAAATTGCAAAGTACGACAGACCCTCCTTTTGCCCTTACATAGGCAATAACTATGCTCACATCAATCCGAGTCCAGGTCAATATTCACGAAGTCATGGAGATGTTGCTGTAGCATCATCCTATTACTTAGCTCGTCCCTCGATACAGGTTTCCTTACACATAATGTAGCACAGAGGCCACATATCGCAGGAGCACACTGTATGCACAGACAGAACAGGAAAAGGATGGCTGAGATCATTCCAATGACCATGAGAACTTTCCAACCCCAGGCAGATATCAGTTCCCAGAACCACCGCACCAGTGACCAATCTCCTTTATCCACGTGTATGGACTCAGATATTTTATGTAGTTTGGAGATGGCTTGATAAACTGTTGGAGCGTTATCTGGTATGAAAATGCAACAACTAGATTGGATAACCTTACATACCCCACCGCGGTCTGCAAGTATAACGTCTAGAACCATGCGGTTCTGCAAAGTCATGAGGCGATCCGCTTGGAGCTCAGCTGTCAAATTACCAAGGGCACCAGCCGTAACATTAACAGTGGATTCAACCACACGAGTCAGTTGTCTCAGGTTCCTACTATTGACCATAGGTCCCCAAAACGGCAGGAAACCCAAAAAGAAGTCTCCCGCTTCCTGACCGGCAGTATCCTCCTTACTAATCACGCCTCTCACAACTCTGGTCTTGTGATAGTCAGAGGCGGCAGTAAATGTTGGCGGTAGCAGATTTGCAATATAACATGTGCCCGAGAAATCAGGGGGCAACCATGTATATGCTCGGTCTTTGCAGATAAAATATGTACCCTTGGCAGCCAAAAACGCAGGGGAAAACTGTGACAGAAAAGTGTACGTTTCAGTACAGTCGCTTCTTCCCAGTTGAGCTCTTGGATTCTGAGCATTACCTTGTAAACAGAACCGACCTATGTGGGGTACAACCCAGATTGGGGATGAGATCTTTCGCTGTCTTTCACCCAGACTAATACTATACCCCGTCGCGTTCCACCCTACATAAGCTCTCAACTCTTCTTTGGGAATAGATGAGTATGCATCGATATCTCTGCTCATATCGGCAACTCCTTTCATTAAAGCTTTATTATTCGTGCTAGGTCTGATGAAACGCGGTTGTCGCGGGGAGTACGCATCTAGAGCAAAGAGAAACATGGTCTGGAATGCCCATGACGATCCATTGTAACTAAACGGCAGCACTAGATAAGGAATACCCTTTTTAATGGTATGTGGCATTAAACCACACACCCAGCAATTGGTTGTATTCATGACTAGTTGGTGCTGGTGCAGGAGCTGAATAAACGAGTTGTTTACAAACTCAGACCATCTAGCTTGTTCATGTTCAGGCAGAGGGTGAAAAGAGTGTGAGGAGACAGTAGGAGGAGGTATAGGCTGTACAGTGGGTGCAATGGGCTCTTGAGAGGAGAAGAATACAAATCCTACAGTAAACACTACCATACTACATAATACAAACAGGCATAAAAATACAAAACGTTTGCTCTTCATTATTTTACACATTCTTGCTTTAAAGTTCATTTCCTCAGCGGGTCTCTCCATCTTGAAAAACTCCATCCTCCAATCGGGCCGCTTGCGGCGGGTGAGTATCTTCTGCTAAGGAGTACGCCTGTCAGTCCAGGGACGCCCTAGACCAACCAGAACCGTCGACCTAACGTCTTCGGCCTGTACCCCAAAGTCTAGGCACCGCGACCCTGCGGCTGAACCCGGATGGTGGTTCGAAAAACAAAAATCAAGAAAGTCCTTCAGATGGGAGAGCTCTGGTTATCAAAAAATAAAAAGGTAAAAGAAGAAGAATATTTATTTGTCCATAGGCCTTGGTCTTAGATTATAATGAAAACGGCCAGGTACTGTCTGATCTTGAAACAAGAGTTCAGGCTCTGTAGTGTCCAATCGAATTGACGGTGGCACAGCTTCTTGCAAAATATCGTCACTCTGTTGTGCTGAAGTTGTGCCTTTTATGCGTGCATCACTGAACGGCACAAAACGAGGTACAGTGTCTGTTTCAGAGTCAGCGATACCCTCCTGGACCCACTGGTCATACGGCAGAGGCAAAGGGATCCTTTTAACGTGGGCGCCGTGGATCCAGTTCTTCTTCCCCTTTACTCGAACAGCTGATCTTGTAGACAGAAGTACGAGATGAGGGCCGATCCAACGAGGCTCATCGTTGCTCTTGCGCTGGAAATTTTTCACCAGAACCCACGTGCCAGGGTCGATAGGGTGTCCTGGAGCCTCAGAGGCCTGGGGAAGAGTATCGTGCACCAGTTGGTGTAAAACACGCAATTTAGCCGTCAATTCGTACAAGTAATCGAGCAGTACTGGATGTTCGATTTCGCTGAATTTCGCCGGTCTTGGCACACCCCATACATTGGCCGGGCGGCCAAAAATAACCTCGTATGGGCTAAGTCCCACTCGTGAGTGTACGGTCATTCTGGTGGACAGGAGTGCTAGAGGCAGAGCGTCAGGCCATTTAAGACCTGAGCTCGCCTGGATTTTGGCCAGCTTGAGTTTTAGAGCGCCATTGTAGCGCTCTACTAATCCAGCTGATTGGGAGTGATTTGCAGCGTGGAACTTCTGCTTTATCCCCAACCCCTCACACACATTCTTCATCACTTCACTCTTCTGTCCCTCTGTTCCCTCCCCGCTCCCCGCTTCCCGCCACCGCCGCTAAGCCCCGCCCCTTTTGCCTTCTGTATCCCTCCCCGCTCCCGCCTCCCAGCTGCCCCGCCCACCCGCGCACTTCGCCATATATGGCGACCGTGCGAACGCGCAGCGGTCACGCGCAGCGGGCGCGCCGATTGTGCGCCGAAGGTGCGCCAAAGGTAAGCCCGTCTGCGCCCGTCCGCGCCTGGACCGCGCCCAGTGCCAGGACCCCTGGCCCTCGAGGACCCCGACCGACCCGCCTGACGTACAACGCCGCCACCCTCATCGCACTCAACACCGGCGGAACCCAGGGATGCTACCGAGCTACTCCGAAGCACACCCACGGACCCTTCAGCTGCCACGCCTGCAAGTTCACCTACATCCGGACCTGCCCGACACCAGCACCTGCCATGCCGAACACCAGCAGCAACCACCTCAAGTGCATCCTGCTCAACACCCGCTCCGTCCACAGACACGCCATCGAACTCTGGAACCTCATCGACACCACAGCCCCCGACGTCGCCTTCATCACGGAGACCTGGATGAACGCCTCCTCAGCGCCCGACATCGCCATCGCCATCCCAGAAGGATACAAGATCACCCGGAAGGATCGCAACGCCAACCAGGTGGGAGGAGGCATCGCCATCATCCACAAGAACACCATCCGCATCACGACCAGCACCGACAACTCCCCACCCTCCGCCGAACACCTGCACTTCCAGATCCACACCGACCCGAAGACCACCCTCAGAGGCACCCTGATCTACCGACCTCCGGGACCACGCACTCAATTCAGCGAGGACATCGCCGACCTCGTCAGCCCGCACGCCCTCCCCTCCGCCGACTACATCCTCCTGGGGGACTTCAACTTCCACCTGGAGAACAACAACGACTGCAACACCAGCACCCTGCTCAACAACCTCGCCAACCTTGGACTCAAGCAGCTGGTGTCCACCCCCACCCACCTCGCCGGACACACACTCGACGCCATCTTCTCATCCAGCAAAGACATCGCCTTCAGCCACGCCACAGAACTCCACTGGACGGATCACAGATGCATCCACTTCACCTTCAGAAGAACGACGATCCACCACCACCAGCAACAGGTTGCCCGAAGAAGCTGGAACAAGATCACAGCCGACCAGCTCGCCGCCTCCCTGAGCCAGCACCCTCCGGCCAGCTCAGCGAACCCCAGCCAGGCCGCCGACAACCTCACGAAGTGGATCAGCGACTGCGCGGACGAACTCGCCCCACTGAGGACCCCGCCCAGCAGACCCGGCAGCAAGAGAGCCCCTTGGTTCACCGACGAACTCAAGAGCTCCAAGAAGAACTGCCGCGCCCTCGAGAAAGCCTGGAGAAGGGAACCCACGCCGGACAACAGGACCACCCTCAAGCTTGCCACCCGGAAACACCACCAACTGATCCGCATCGCCAAGAAGACGGCTTTCAAGAACCGACTGGACAACAAGGCACACAACTGCAAGGAACTCTTCAACATCGTGAAAGAGCTCCCCAACCCCAACGCCGGAAGCAACGACATCACCCCTTCGCAAGACCTCTGCAACTCCCTCGCCTCCTACTTCCACAACAAGATCGCGGACATACACAACAGCTTCAGCACCCATCCGACCCACGCCACGACCGCAGCAACGCCACCCACCACCACCCTCCGCGCCTGGACCCCGGTCAACACCGAAGACACCGTCCACACGATGAACTCCGTCCACTCCGGATCTCCGACCGACCCCTGCCATCACCACGTCTTCAAAAAAGCCGACGCTGTCATCGCACCCCACCTGCGGGACATCATCAACACCTCATTCGACACCGCCACCTTCCCCGAGAGCTGGAAGCACGCCGAACTCAGCGCTCTACTCAAGAAACCTACAGCAGACCCCACCGAACTCAAGAATTACCGCCCCATCTCTCTACTCCCGTTTCCAGCCAAAGTCATCGAGAAAACCGTCAACAAACAGCTGGCCGCCTTCCTCGAGACGAATGGATCCCTCGACCCATCGCAGTCCGGATTCCGTGCCAACCACAGCACCGAGACTGCCCTCATCGCCGCCACTGACGACATCCGAGCCCTGATGGACAACGGGGAAACAGCGGCCCTCATCCTCCTAGACCTCTCCGCGGCTTTCGACACGGTCTGCCACCGCACCCTAGTAAAGCGCCCCAGCAACGTCGGAATCCAGGAGAAGGCGCTGGAATGGATCGTCTCCTTTCTCGACGGAAGAACACAAAGAGTCCGCCTACCACCGTACAAGTCAGAGGCCACCGAAGTCATCTGCGGCGTCCCTCAGGGATCCTCACTGAGCCCGACTCTCTTCAACGTCTACATGAGCCCTCTCGCGGCCATCGCACGCCAACACAACCTCAACATAATATCCTACGCCGACGACACCCAGCTGATCCTCTCCCTGACCAACGACGACCCCGCCGCCGCCAGAGCCAACCTGCACGAAGGGATGAGAGAGGTAGCCGAGTGGATGACGACGAGCCGCCTGAAGCTGAACTCAGATAAGACGGAGGTCCTCATCCTGGGCTCCTCGCCCTCCGCCTGGGACGACTCCTGGTGGACCCCGCCCTGGGCACCGCACCCAAACCGACAGACCACGCACGCAACCTGGGTTTCATCCTGGACTCCTCCCTCTCCATGACCAGGCAAGTCAACGCCGTCTCCTCATCGTGCTTCAACATCCTGCGCATGCTTCGGAAGATCTTCTGGTGGATCCCCACGGAGACCAGGAAGACCGTCACCCAGGCCCTCGTCACCAGCCGACTGGACTACGGCAACGCACTCTACGCCGGAACCACCGCCAAGATCCAGAAGAGACTCCAGCGCATCCAGAACGCCTCAGCCAGACTCATCCTCGACATCCCACGTCACAGTCACATCTCCGGACACCTAAGAGACCTGCACTGGCTCCCGGTCAACAAGAGAATCACCTTCCGCCTCCTTACCCACGCACACAAAGCTCTCCACGACCAAGGCCCGAGCTACCTCAACAACCGAATCAACTTCTACGCTCCCAAACGCCACCTCCGATCCGCCAGCCACGCCCTCGCCACCGTCCCACGCATCCGCAGAACCACTGCTGGAGGAAGGTCCTTCTCCTACCTGGCCGCCAAGACCTGGAACTCCCTCCCGGCCGACCTGCGCCTGACCCTAGACCACCTCTCCTTCAGGAAGAAGCTCAAGACCTGGCTGTTCGAGCAGTAGCGGCACCCCCCCCCCCCCCAAGCGCCTCGAGACCCTACGGGTAGGTAGTGCGCTCTATAAATTTCTTTGATTGATTGATTGATTGACTCCCATTATCACTCCACACCATTCTTGGCATTCCAAACCTAGGGAAAAATTCCTTCACAAGGGCTTTGGCTGTGGATAGAGCAGTGTTGTCCTTTAGGGGATGGGCTTCTATCCATTTTGAAAAAGCGCAAACAACCACCAATACATATTTCAGGTTGTTGCACCTTTCCATGTGGATAAAATCTAGCTGCAAAACTTCAAATGGATATGATGGAGGCGCAAAATGACCAGCTGGAGTTGGGGTTCCCCTACCAGGGTTGTATTTCAAGCATACCATACAATTCTTGACCACATTCTCTGCACACTTGGGAATTCCAGCATTCTATATCCAAAACGGGGTACAGAGTTCCTCAAGTACAGGAGAGAAGAGATGAAGTAATCAATGGACGGCCAGGGAAATTTCCCTTGGTGGAACTAATGCTCTCACCCACCCAGCAAGCTAGGTGTCATGCTTCATCATATGAGCATTGCCCCTCGTCAAGTCGGCGCTGCAATCCTTGACGGGCTCCCGAAACCGGGGCTCTTTGTCGGGGATCTTTTGTTCCTGCCGATATATGCTTGGGTGTGAGGGGCCTAGTGGAATGAATGTAGCAGAATATGGAAGTAAAAAGGGTTGGTCAGTCCTAAAAATGTTTTATTCAACAGATAGACTACCCTATTAAAAATGGTGTAGAGTGGCTAAGTCCTAGAAATTAAATGTCTAGACGTAAAGCTCTACTCTAGAATGATCGACATGTTTCTTGCCATATGTGTCAGGAGGATCAGGGCAATTCATCAGGATCGGGGACTGTCTACATAAACCCCGGACTCTGATGGCTTGAGTAGGTCTAAAGGAGAAGCGTTCGTTGACGCTGGACCCAATCGGTGTCCTTTATAGCCGCCAGCTCCGTTGCTAGCTCATCTAGTTAACGCATTAGGCCAGCAGCCTAGGACGTGGTATGTAGAATACACATTACCACTTTTTATGTAGACAGTCCCCGATCCTGCTACATTCATTCCACTAGGCCCCTCACACCCAAGCATATATCGGCAGGAACAAAAGATCCCCGACAAAGAGCCCCGGTTTCGGGAGCCCGTCAAGGATTGCTGCGCCGACTTGACGAGGGGCAATGCTCATATGATGAAGCATGACACCTAGCTTGCTGGGTGTGTGAGAGCATTAGTTCCACCAAGGGAAATTTCCCTGGCCGTCCATTGATTACTTCATCTCTTCTCTCCTGTACTTGAGGAACTCTGTACCCCGTTTTGGATATAGACTTTTGGGGCACGTACATTGGACCTCCTTAAATAAAGCCCCTTGTCCCCTCTTTTGGATTACTAATTCCAGCATTCTGCCATACTGGAGCCAACAACTTACAGATTCCTTTCGTACTGATATGTGCCATTCCATGTGCCATAGTAACCACTGGAAGCACATATGCATCAGGTAACAACCATCGCCTATGTTCTGACAGATCAATCCAACAACCATTCTCATCCAACTTACCCATACTTTCTCTCCACTTGCTCAACTCTTTCTCTGTGGCTTCAGCTTGAAGGGACTTTACACTTTCTATTGTGTTTTCACACATTCCAACATCACCCACCCTTGCAGGGCCTGCAACATACATTTGAGTCTTTACATCTTTTGCTGTTTCTTTCGCGACTTCATCAGCAAACGCATTACCACGACCAACATCATCAGTGATTTTCTTGTGCGCACTGCATTTCATAATCGCAACTTGTGACGGTAGGGTCAGCGACTCAAGGAGATCATTCACCAACTTGCCATTCTGAATCTTAGCTCCATGCGAAGTCAGGAACCCACGTTCCTTCCACAATCGCCCCAAACTATGAGCCACGCCAAAGGCGTACTGGCTATCCGTATATATGTTCACTTTCATTCCTTCAGACAACACGCATGCTCTCGTAAGGGCAATCAATTCTGCTGCTTGAGCCGAATTTTGTGGCACACGTGCAGTTTCCACAATCGTGTACAAAGTCGTGATAGCATATGCAGCAGTCGTATCACCATTCGGAAGCTTGAAACACGAACCATCCACCCATAAAGTACCATCACACTCAGTCAGGGGAGTATCTTTAAGATCTACTCTGCCTTTCGTCTCTTCTTCTGTTCTGAACAAACAATCATGTTGCTCAATCTCATCTAGGTCTGCTTTAACTGGTAATAATGTAGCTGGATTCAACGTGTTGCATCTATTTATGTGTTTATGATTTGCTAACAGTGTCAGCTCATATCCGGATAATCGCGCACTAGTTAAGTGTTGTGTCTTGGTCCTGTTTAACAATGTGTCCACAGCATGTGGAACCATAACAATCAATGTATTATCCATTACTAGGCCAGCAGACTGTCGAATAGACATAGCTGCGGCGGCTGAAGCTCTCAAACAACTTGGCAATGCCCTCGCTACCGGGTCCAAGGTTGACGAAAAATATGCGCATGGACGCGGTCTATCGCCAAAAGGCTGTGTTAACACTGATAATGCGCAACCATCTTTCTCATGAACATACAATGTAAAAGGCTTGCTGTAGTCAGGGGTACCCAACACAGGAGCTGAACATAATGCATTACGCAATTCCCAAAAACTTTTCTGACACTCTTCAGACCATGGGATAGGATTCGGTGTGTCTTTGCATGTTAATGCTAACAAATGTTTTGCCAGCAAGGAAAAATTTGGAATCCAATGCCTACAGTATGAAGTAATGCCCAAGAAAGCACGCACTTCTCTCTGTGTTCTTGGCACACTCAACTGTGCAATGGCTTGAATTCTTTCTGGGGTCAGTTTCCTTCCCTCCTTCGATAAGAGATGACCTAAGTAGGTCACTTCTTGTCGACAATATTGCAGCTTTGAGAGAGACACTTTGTGATGAAAGGCAGACAAATGACGCAACAATGACAAGGTAGCGTTTTTGCAAATCTTTTCAGTATCCGCGGCGATTAGTAAATCGTCAACGTACTGAATAAGGATAGCGCCACTGGGTAAAACCAGTGCATCAAGCTGCGCTTTTAAAGCCTGACTGTATATTGATGGACTCTCACAGTAGCCCTGGGGAGCGCGTTTAAAGCGGAAGCTTCGACCTCCTAAACTGAAGCCAAAAATGTCTCTGCTCTCTTCTGCAATTGGGATGCTAAAGAAAGCATTCTTTAAATCGATCACTGAGAACCATGCAACGGAGGCTGGAATCATGGTTAACAAGGCAGTTATATCAGGGACAACTGGAAACTGTGGCACAACAATCTTATTAACCTCTCTAAGATCAATCACAAATTTGTAAACAGGTGGCTGTGAAGGGTCCGTTCGTTTTAAGACAGGTAAAACAGGACTATTGCAAACGTTGCCTCTTGTCTCTTCAATTACATCCTTTTTAATCAAATCACTGACAATTGCTAACAATGCTTTCTGACCTTCATTGGAGATCTTATACTGGGGAATACGTGGCAATCTGACATTGGCTTTTAAAGTGACCACGTATGGCGGTATTTCCAAAGGACCCACATCATTGGGACCAGTAGCCCAAAGGCCATCCGGAAGGGATGACAATTCAGGTGGCATTGCATTTTTAGACAAATACATTGGGGAAATCACTTTCTTGCCTAATGTAAGTTGTACTCCTGAGGGAGAACAATATAGCGTTGCATGCAATCTTTTTAGCAAATCTAATCCTAGAAGATTTTCACCACAACCTGTCGTTGGATGAGGGGTGCTTTTAGCTCACAAGGTCCAACAGAAAGTGACATAGGACTAGAAATCGGGTTCCTAACTGGGGCGCCAGAAAAACCTACTGAAACATTCATTTCGCCAGACAAAGGCGCGCCAGGGAGTTTTGAATGCATGATTGAACTCTTTGCAGCACCAGTATCCAGCAGAAAGGGCTCCGTTACATTTGCTGTAGTTACTTTAACATAGGGTCCGCTCTGATCCACTGATCCACTGGCACTGAAACAACTCCCTCTCTCTGTCTACGGCTGTCCTAGTAATCATTATCTTCTACATTGTCATCTTCTGCATAATAATCATTATTGTAATACTGAGCTGTATTACCAGTCGCGTTGGCTTGCTGATCAAAGCTATTTATGGTATTTTGAGGCGGAAGAGGACGTGCGTTCTGGGGAACATTTCCACGCCCTCTGCCTCTAGGAGCTTGCTGACCACCTCTACCTCTTGCGCCATACGCATTACTGTTACGCTGCATTAATTTAGGGCAACTATATTTAAAATGACCTTCCTCTTTGCAATATGAACATTGGTTGGGACCTACAGGGATTCGTGGTTGATAATACCCATTCATTTGCTGACTATTCTGAAATTGTTGGGGTTGCTGATAGATACCTTGTGTTTGCCTATAATAATTCTGTCCTCCACGTGGCGGATAGGCCTGCTGTAAAAGGACCTTTGTTTTCAGTTCTTTCGTTTTCTTATCTGTTCTATCCTTCTCATCTTTGTCTCTGTTCTCATAATACTGTGCAGTAGCCAGTATTTGCGCTGAAGAGGAAACAGCCCAGGAACTTTCTGAGTCTTTTAATTTTTTACACAACTCGGGAAGTAGATTCTGCACAAATTTATCAACAAATAACCGTTGGCCACCTTCAGTGCTCATGTCTTGACCACTGTGGTCGATAAACGTTTCTTCAAACCTGGTGAAGAAATCAGACACTGTCTCATCTTTCTTCTGCTTACATGCGGATAATTCATCCCAATTTACGCGCATCGCGGGCATTATAGTTTTCATGTAGGTAATAATTCGACCTGGGAGTTCTGCTACTAAAGGGTCAGGTTTCGCGCCACCAACTTGGCCGGCATCTGCAGCAATGATATTAGCCCATGTGTTACCCAATTCTGCAGTGTGATCTACATTACGAATGGATCCCCATAAAGGCTGTGGAACAACATTCCCAAAAAACATGTCTATGTCAGCCAGATTCATTACACATGATTCTGCAGTTTGTGATAACTCCTTATAATAACCTGTAGGGTTTTTACGGGGGTCAGGCAATGTCTGTTTAAGCGCTAAGACCTCAGAACGCTTCCAAGGGACATGCACCCAAACACGCTGAAAATGTGCTGGAGCAGCAGCAATACCTTGAGCGGCATTAGCCGCAACGGCTTCCTTCCATACCGGAGGGACTTCTCTCATAGGGTATTGTCGCGCTTTCCCCTTCTTCCCCACAGGGAATTCCTGTTCGAACAATGATTGCTGACAATCCCCATTTCTGAGGGACAGTAAAGTCACTACTGCTTTATCTACATTGGGGCCCACAATTATACCTGTTTCAAAATCAAATCGCACTCGACACAATTCCTGCGGGTTTGGGTTTGCACCATTATCCTCCAATTCCTCACAGAGGAATTCACACATCTTATCAAAGACATACCTCTGTTTTGGGGCATCCCATTGGTGAAAAACGTTAACAACTGATTCCACATCATAGAGTGAAGGGAAACCAATCCACCTACGCGCCAGATGATCTAACACCTCTTTCTCGTCGGGACCAGGCAGCTGACTACGCAATTGTTTACGCTGTAAACCAGGAGGCGCACTCGATGACCCAAAGAGAGGCGACAATAAACTAGTAACTACATTAGCTAGTCGTTGTCGTGCTGAAGGAGAAGTTGAGGCGAGAACGGGGGGATAGACAGAGGGAAGAAAAACAGATTCAGATACAGGTACCTGGGTAGTGTAAGAAGGAGCGCCAGGGGAAGCCGCTGGCGTGCTAGGCAAAGTCGCAGGAAGCGCGGGGGTAACAGGTAACAAGACTGGCGGCCCTTGAGAGGGCTGCACTGCAGGGATAGGAGCCAGCTGAGGAGGAGCTGGCGGCTGTGGGAAGGCTTGCGGCATATTTACTGGAGGCTGCGCATTTACAAGCTGTGGAGGTGCGGTTGCATTTTGCGCATACGGGGGTGGCGAACTTAACAAATGGGACATTAGGGAATCTTTTTCTTTCTCTTTTGTCTCATCTTGCACAAGGGGTGACAAAACAGGGTAACATTTATCGATCCCTAGTTTGCGCTGTCTGTGCAATTGCTCATTCATTTGTTCCTCCTCATTATCTTTAAATTGCACAGCTGCTTGCATCACTGACATACCTCTTTCTCTCTTATTTCTTTTCGCTAGCTTAATTTCCTTCTGTTTGGCTTCCTTTCGCCATAGGCGGAAAGAATCAAACATCGCCGGCCGGGCTTTCTTTTTAAACAATTTAACTTCCAAATTATCTAAGATATCTGTATCGAAACTACCATTTTGGGGCCATTTTAAAACACCGTCCTTTCTGGTGTATCGGATCCATACTTCATTATATGCAATGGGGCCCACGCCATGTTTTACATAAAGCTCATAAGTTGGAGTTCCAATTGGAGGAACCGGACATGAATCCTCTAACTGGAAATCCCTTCCACAACTCAAACAAAATAATCTTCCAAATACACTAGCACCAGGCATCTTCGCTCACTAGTCTAGTTCCAAACTTCAAAGGATTATCGATTACGATAGTCTCGTGAATACACGAGTCCTCTGGCTTTGGGGTTTGCAAACTCCAAATCAAAATAATCCCGAAGGATACCAAATTCAAACTGGGAGACGCTCCACTTATACTTAACTGAATACCGATGATCAATGGCGTCACCAGAAGACTCTCTTGATTGTTTCGCTCTACCAAAATCGTCAAGGGTCCAAAACAGGGCGATTAATCAGGGCAGCAGTCCTTCGTAGCCGTCGGGACGCGGAGAACCTCGCAGAAAAGACTTTCGGACCACGTCGACATGCAGGGGTCGATGAAGTGGCGGCCTTCCTCCAGAATTTCCACACGAAGCTCCTCACGAACCTCTGGCTTGGACCGGTACCGCTGAAATCGCGCCGAGTTGGGCGCCAACTGAAGTACTGGGAATTTTAAGCCCAGCGGTGCAGGGGAACACACCCTATGACTTCGGGTTCTTCCTGTTTCAGACCTACAGAAACACAGAGTCTTCTGGGTGAAGTCAAAGATCAGTTTATTGGCTGCAGACCAATCACAGGTATCCTAGAAGTACAACAGCGTGTATGTTCTCAGGAGACTGCTAAAAATCACAGAAACGGGCTTCTCCTTAAATACAAAATATCCTGCTTCAGGCACACATTCCTTGGTTTACGATATGGCCATATAAAGGTATACATTACAAAACGAAAAGGCAGAGTCATGATGACCATCCCACATTCCAGTTAAGCCAGCCCACAATTATTTACCCAGCAAGGCTCAGATCCCACATCAGATATCAACAGGCCCCAATAAACACGAGCCTCTCCTGTTTGGGAAACAAGCCATAAAACAGGAACAGTCAGGTGTGAAAGAGATTAGCTGGAGGCTCGTGTAGGATGAAAAGACTTTATGGTGTGTCAAGCCCTGATGCTAATCACAGGTGGCCAGAGGACGGGGAGCTCGTGAGACCGGACTGACCTGGGGCAGCGGAGCCAAGCTGCCCAGGTCACAGAGAAGTCAAAGGAAGGCACATGTGCTCTAAAAGGCCCGTATTTGCTTCATGATATGTAGCCTATGTGAGGGCAACCATAAGATGGCCACCGCTCCAAGATGGAACCCACGAAGTCAATGTATAATAACGTATACATAGTGCATTCATAGCTAAAACGTTACACAAAGCACTTGTACATACCGAATTGACCATTCGCGGTTCGCTAATACCGGGATAGACAGGGGTAGGGCCCTGCCTCCTACGCGGTCCCAAATTGCAAAGTACGACACTTGACACACGCCAGTGTCGGAAGGTGATCAGTGTGGCCTGACTGTGCAGGGGCGGGCCTGACGGGTTCGGGGTCCAGTGGGCCGGGGTACGGCAGGCGCACAGGATCGCAGGTAACTCCGCTCATGAGGACGGCGTCGGGATTGTGGCATGGTGAGAGGCGCCACCCTGGCAGAGACGTTGGGCTTTCCAGAAGAGGACCACGCCCAGGGCTACGTGCTTTTATTCACACCCCTACGCTGGCCTGGCGTACGCCGGGCCATCCCACTCCGCTCACGCTTACGGGGGACGTAACAGGCAACATTTCCGCAAACTCCCCCACTGGCTGGGGTGACAGGGTTGCGTCCACTGTCCACTACACTCCATACACCAGAGGTGTTTGTCGCCGTGGATATGGGTGTGTTCTGCATACTGCGGTCTGTCCAGCACACCTCCGCCACTTTTGGCATTGTGTACTTTCCCAATCATGGTTCTCCTGCATCCTTCACACATGCCTGGTTGCCACATCTCCTCACATTTGGCTATTGTGTGGCTAGGGTGCCATGCCGTTGATGGCTCATGTTCACGGCATGCCCATGTTAACATTGAGAGTTGTTCTGTCGTGTCTGGTGTGTGGACATGTTGTTTTGCATGTTGGTTGTGATTTGGTGACGTGTGCATTGCCAGAGTTGTGAGTTGAATGGTTGTGGAGTTGAGGTGAGTGAGGTGTTCATTTGGAACTTGCCAAAGGGCTGGGCATTTCCCTTGGTGCCATCCTGGGAACGCTGGCTGCTGATTGACTGTCGGAGGATGGAGGCATCATGCACACTGGCTGGGTATTTGGAGGCGATCTTGGTGGAGGTTCCACGGTGTTCGGATGTTGCCTGCACATTGTGCTTTCTGTTGCGGTGATTGTGTGCTGTGTCACCAGGGGGCACAGGTAGGACTACTAGGACATGTGTGCTGTGGATTGGCCCCAACACGTGCGTGCATCCAGCTATGGCATATGGTCCTTGCTTGGTCTCCAGCAGATCCTGCGCATTGTGTTGGACGTATAGGGACTGGGGTACCAGGCTGATGGTGATGTCCAGGACAGGTGTGAGGGACTTGGATGTGGCTGGCTGTGAGACTCCTCCGACTCTGGCGGGTGTTGGTTGGGGGTACCAGGGGCCAACAGGTGCAGCACAGCCAGCAGCTTTGTGTGGAGTGGGATGTTGGTTGTCCGCTGTGTTGGTGCCGTCGGCCTGTTGGGCGATGATGGTCAGGATGCGTACAATGGTTGTCCTTTTGAGCCTGTAGTGGACAATGACATTGTCAGGTGTTGGGTCTGTGAGGCTGGTGCGTTTCCTGGGGGTCCGCTGTCTTTGTCTGGGCTGCCTCTGTGGTGGTCCGGGGGGGTTTCCGGGTGGGGGTTGGGGTCCTGGGGTGGTGGCGGTGGGTGTTGTGGCCCTTTTGGGTGTCCGGGCCGCATGACCAGTGGCTCCATGGCATCTGTTGCCCTTCCGATGTGGCTGTGGGCTCCGCTCCCTTTTGTGGTGCAGGCTGTCGTCTGACTTTGCACCAGATCTGAGCAGGTGTTAGTTTCCGGGTGCTAACGCACCTTATCGCCTGTTTGTGTTCTTATCGCCGATCTGGCTGATCGTTGAGAATGTTGAGGTGTGATGTTGTTGTGGCTTTTCGCATGGGAACGCCTACTCTGCATCTCATTAGCGATAGTTGCGGGGGTCATCTGTGGCGATGTTTTTAGCGGCTGCTATCGCGGGTATACTAGTGCTGTGGGCTGTTAACGTCAGCTTGTGATTGGGGCGATAAGTTTATCGCAACTTTGGCTGCGATAAAGTGCTGTTAACTCGGTGAGAGATCGTTGTGAATATGCCCCATTGTTTTATATAATTCTTTTCACGTATGTGTCTAATGGTCGTAACCATCACTATGATAGTCGTGAAGATTGTAAGATTTTTAGTAATCTCCAAAATGTGTAATCATGACATGACTGACATTGTGAAGGGAAAGTTGCACATTTTGTTCAAAGTCAGTAGGTAAGTGTTACTTTTGAGATTTGATCATTTGCAATAAAATAAGGTGTGTATTAGTATACATTGATGTAAAGAGGCTAGATTTTCCTTACTCACAAAACAAATTAGTGAACCTATTTTATTACCAAGATCATAATCTTCTTCATGTAAAATGATTGCATAACAATAGTGCAGAATGGACATATCTTGCAATGTAGTAAACAGTACTCTCCATCTCATGACCAAAAGATTAAACCATGGTAACTTAGCATCTGCACAACCTAAATCCAATTTCAAGTTATGTCATACAACATATCATGTGCATACTTCCCTCTTAACTGCAGCTGAGGGGGGCGCGCACTTAGGTTTCTCTCCACACTAGTGCTTAATTTGAGCAGGGGGTTTCCGGTGCTCGCACCAGCACTTAATTGTCAACACCGGCGCTTGTGACAGTCTGCCACAAGGTCGCACTGTCTGGCAAATTTAGAGATGATCACAACAAAAGTAAAATATTAATTTGGTACACATTAAAAATGACTACTACCTGCTACCCAAGCCATTCATATAGCTTTGGGGACCTGAAATAGTCAGAATTGTCACACTTTTAGGAGTGTAATGATAAGTAGTTGTGTTGTTACTATCACTGGCAGTATAGCAGGGGCAATATGTGGTGCAAGCTCCAGTGGCCTCCTGACAAGAGCCTTGGCACTTAAGTTTTTTACAAATTAGACACTGCTCCACGTAGAGATCAACAAAGAGCGAGCACCACAAATGATTTGTCTGATTCATAAAGTGCATCATTGGAGCCTTTGAAGTGCTGCAGTGATAATGAAGCTGCACTGCTAATTACATTTTTAAAGACATGTCCTGGAAGTGTAAAGACCTGCAGTAGAGGGCAGTCCTGAAGCAGCAGGATAGCAGCCCCAAAGTTTTCACTGCAGTTCAGAGTGCAGTCTGCCACATACCTCCCTTCACACTCAAAAATACAAGAAGGGAAATTGGTGGCAGTTTTCAGGCATTAGTATGCTTTTGAAGTTGGGGTACGCAATCACCATTCAGGTGTCAGCTGTCAGTGACACCCCCAGGGATTAAAACTGTCTGACTACATGATACCAATCAGTATTGGACAGTGATGGCATAAAAACTTGCAGGGCTGTGTATTTTCACTGTTTAAACGTCTCTCATTTTAATCAGTGATATGGATAGAAATTGTACAATAGGTATAGTGGTCCCAGGCCCAGGACTACAGGGAACCCTCTGGTGGCTCTTATATTAAAATGTGGTACAACATTTCTCTGATTTGCAGTGTGGCCGTATTACATAGTTGTGAAAAACAAAAATAATCAGTAATCAGTCAAATGAATTCTTACAGCCCTACTACTTAGATAATTCTTATTTCAGAGTCTTCTATCCAAAGTAAGGGAAAGGTTATACAGAGGAGGTCCACATTCCTGTTACCTTAGTCAGCAAATGCTAAGAAAAACTGCAAGTACCGGAATCCTTTGTAGCTGTCTTTGTAGTTGTAGTTATATTGACAGCTCTGGGAGAGAAACCACTGATGCTTTTAAGAAAGTGTTTTCTACATATGCGTACCTTTATAAGTACATGCATGATTTTGTTTTAAACTAATTGTATTGTTTACAGAACGAGAACCAGGTATCTAGTACAATAGGAAGCAAATGGACAATTACAAATTTATCAATCTTATCAGGCTAAGAGACGAGACAACCTCTCCCCTAGTTGGGCATGGTATGGGATAATACTAGTCCAGCAATCTATCTGTAAAGTACATGGTTGGAAGCATTCCTAATTCGGAGTACACGCCAGCAATATCTAAGCAAAGGTCCCCTGGGTTATATACTGCGAATAAAGTACATTAATAATGGTTGGCAGCTTTTGCACAATGTACTGGCTTTGATGTGAAGCCAGTGGTAAAGACTATCAGCCTGATTGGTTCACTGGAAAAAGTAATGTCAGATGCCATAGGTTTGAAATGTGTATTGTGAAAAGTTATGACAAAGGCCATAGGCATGGGTTATTTATTGTGAAAAGCATTTGTTAAAGACAATATGCTTTTACTCTGGGTTTGTTATTATACTGTGCTAACACCTGTAGGCAGGCGTTTTCTTACATGCAATCTCTTGGATTGCCATAGTAAGCATAGTGCCATGGTAGGCAAGGGTTTTGGTGTTAGTGGCACGCAAAATTAAACTGTGGACACAAAATTGAACTGTGGGGAAGGTTTGCTAATATAATCCTTCTTAGGGAGAATTAATATTTTTAGAAAACTGTAATATTTTATATATTTGTAATTTTATTGACAGTTGACTTATAGGAAAATGTATTCTCAGTACAGTCAGCGAGACTCGATTACAGTGATGAGATAATGACCAAAGTGATAGGCCTGATTGGTTCCATGGGAAAAGCTATTTAAGATGCCATAGGTCTGACCTATCTCTTATGAAAATGTCTGAAAAGGCAGTAGACCTGATTTATTTGTTATGAAGCACATCTGTTTAAGTCAATAGGCCTTTAAGGGTGGATTGTCATTGTACCCTGTCTGCAGGTGTATTTTGTTACATTAACTCTTACAGATTACAGTTTTTAGGCAAGGATTTTTGAGTTTATTACCAACTTGACAAACCTTACGGGTAGAAGATTTGCTCTGTAATAATTCTACCGTTAATTTCTTTAGGAAGCCTGATAGCCTTAGTTTTCTGCCAGGATCATGTTATAAAGAACAAGTTACTTACCTTCGGTAACGATATATCTGTGAGAAACATTAGTTAGTGTTAGATTCCTTACCTTAGAATATCCTCAGGCGTCAGACTGGATCCGAAAGTTTTCGCTAGCAGTACCTCTACGCGTCAGTAGGTGGGCGTCATATTCGCCGAGATGACGTCACGGAGTCTACTTAGACGCCACCGATGCGCGCTGACGTCTGTTCTGTACACGACTTTCCGCGCCAGGAACGCAGAGCCATGCAAGACACTTACCACTGGTGCATAAAACTAGGGCCCTAAAAGGGATGACCTTCACCCTGGAAATCAGTTCGCAGAAGGGGGAGGATAGGCGGGGCGATAAGGAATCTAACACTAACTAATGTTTCTTACAGATATATCGTTACCTAAAGTATGTAACTTCTTCATCTGAAAGAAACACGTTAGTGTTAGATTCCTTACCTTAGAATAGATACCCCAGCAATACCAACCCAGGTGGTGGGTCTGCGAACTAAGATCACACCAGAAAATCCCAGAGAACAAAGCGGCCAAATAAGCCGTCTCTCCGGACTTGGCTGTCAAGGTAATAATGCTTGGTAAAGGAATGCAGCGAGGACCACGTAGCTGCCTGACAGATATCCTGTAAAGGGACTCCCTGTCCCAGAGCGGTAGTGGCTGCTGTCGCCCGAGTAGAATGGGCACGCAGCCCCTAAGGAGGCTCCTTTTTAGCCAAGGAGTAACATGCTTTAATACACAGAACAACCCACCAAGAGATGGTACGTTCGTGCACAGCCTGACCTTTCTTGGCGCGCACGTAGTCAACAAAGAGTTGATCATCCACCCGGAACTGTTGTGTGCGCTTCAGATAGAACGAGAGCGCACGTTTTGGGTCCAGACGGTGGAGCCTCTCTCCCTCTTTCGAAGGATGCGGAGGTGGAAAGAGGGTGGGAAAAGTGATGGTCTGCCCGATGTGGAAGGGCGTGACAACCTTGGGCAGCAAAGAAGGACGGGTCCTTAACACCACCTTGTCCGGATGAACAGAAAGGAAAGGAGGTTTAGAAGAAAGAGCCTGGAGCTCACTCACTCTTCTGGCAGAGGTGATTGCAACCACGAAAGCAGTCTTTAAGGTGAGAAGACGTAAATGACAGTTGTGAAGTAGCTCAAAGGGAGCGCACATCAAATAAGTCAACACGAGATTCAAGTCCCACTGAGGCATTATAAAGGGAACTGGAGGGAACGTGTGTGTAATGCCTTTCAAGAAATGACTGACAACAGGGGACTTGAAAAGAGGAGGCTGATCTGGAAGCCTTAAAAAGGAGGAAATGGCCGAGAGATAGTGCCCAGAGCAGAGCCCCGCTGGGCCAGAGAAAGGAGGAACAGAAGAACTTCTGAAAGAGGGGCAGAAAGGGGATCCACAGCCTTCGCTGTGCACCATGCCACACATTTATTCCACCTGCAGGCGTATACCGTTTTAGTGGAGGGACGCCTGGCTGCCAAAGTAACATCACAGACTTCGGGAGGAAGGTCAAAGGCTGTAAACTGTCGCCGCTCAATCTCCACGCATGGAGGTGGAGGCTGGACAGGTTCGGGTGAAGGACAGTCCCCTGCTGCTGCGACAGAAGATCCTCCCGAAGAGGTAATCGGATTGGAGGACAGATTGCCAGACTGAATAGCTCGGGATATCATACTCTTCTTGCCCAATCCGGAGCCACAAGAATGACTTGGGCCAGGTCGCACCTGATCTTCTTCTGCACTCTGGGCAGAAGTGGTATAGGCGGAAAGGCGTACAACAGACCGCAACTCCACTCGCGACGAAAAGCGTCTCAGAGCGAGTGCTGCCTTGGAAATTCCAACACGCAGAATTGATGACATTGCGCGTTCTCTTCGGTGACGAATAGATCTAACCAAGGCTCTCCTCACTGCAGAAAGAGACCTTGTACCACGTTTGAGGTCAGACGCCATTCGTGATCCAACATGCGTCTGCCAGGTGTTGCACCACCAGAAACATGGCCTGATGTCCCAGCCATGTCCAGAGGCGCAGAGCCTCCTGACATAGGGTCCATGACCCCGCCCTGTTTGTTGCAATACCACATGGCGGTGGTGTTGTCTGTGAACACCTGCACTACCTGTCCCCGGACAGAGGAAAGGAAGGCTTTCAGAGCAAGTCGGATTACCCGCAGCTCCAGACTCCAGACTCCGGCGGAGTCCCTGGAGCCGGGACTCTGCCGGAGACCAGAGGCCCTTGATCTCCACCTCTTCCATGTGGCCACCCCATCCCAGGAGGGATGCATCCTGAAGAACCAGAACCTTTTGGGTCTGGCGGCGCAGGGTACGCCCAAGTCTCCGGAGTTCTCCTGCTCAGCTACACAGAGACACGGGACACTCTGTCGGCGTTAGAAGATCAGATTTATTAGCAGCAGCTAGTACAGTTATCCCAGAAGTACACAAGCTAGGTTCTCAGGAGACTGCCACTTCACTCTGTGGCGCACAGGGTTTTATACTATATAGGGTTATTATACATTAACCAAAAGCACTCCCAGAACACAAAAGAAAGAGCCAATAAGGAAAGTTGGAAAACAGGATAGAACCAATAGGAGAAATTGGAAAACAAAAGTGTCAGATGACTCGAAGAAACCTCAACTCCAACTATGTTTGTCACCCCTCCCTCAAGCTAATTCATTAACAGATTTGTAACTAACTTGCAGGTGGCGAGATACGTTTGTGTGTGTTGGAGGACAGTTGTGAAACAAGAGAATGCTAGCAGAAGACAGTGAAGGCCAGAGGATAAGATAAAGTCAGGAAAGAATGGTGTGAATCAACAGATAGTTGAGACGGGGATTAGGAAAGCCAGACAGGGATTAGGGTACTCGGTCAGTCCTAACACCAGCTTCGCAAATAGAGGCAGAAAGCGTATTTCGACACCAGGCTGCAGAAACAGCAGAATAGACTTTGCTCGCCGGGCTGCCTGAGTGATGGCAACACAAAATGGCGGTGGAGCATAAAATGGCGGGTCGATTCGATCGCGATCAGAAATCGAAGTTCCTCAGACCCTCCTTTTGCCAGAACTCAGGCAAGATAGACTCATGCTAATCTGAGTCAATGTCGATAGTCATGAGGTCATCGAGTTGTTGCTGTAACATCATTCTTATGTTTTCTATTACTTGTGGGTTGGGTTTTGGGATGCACATAGTAGCACAAAGGTCACAGATAGCGGGACCACAGTGCATACAAAGGCAACAGGAGAAAATAATGGGCAGAATTATACCAAGAAACATTAATGCTTTCCAACCCCATTTGGACAGTAGTCCCCAAAACCACTCCGTAAAAGACCAATCTCCTTCGTCCTGATGAATAGACTCAGAGATTATGTGCAACTTGGAGATACCTTGGTATACTGTCGGAGCGTCATTAGGTATGAAAATACAGCAACTTGAGCCGATCAGTTTGCACACTCCACCACGATGTGCAAGAACAAAATCTAAGTCAACTCGATTTTGTAATGTCATAAGACGGTCCGCCTGTAGTTCTGCCGTGATGTTACTTAAGGCTCCTACAGTGATGTCTATTGTAGTCTCTACGACACGGACCAGTTGCCTTATATTTCTGCTGTTGGCCATTGGACCCCAAAAAGGAAGAATCCCTTTAAGGAAATCTCCTCCCTCTTGTCCTGCTGTGTCCATCGAATCAATAATCCCTCTGCCGTATCTGTTTCGATGATGGTTTGCGGAAGCGGTGTAAGTAGGGGGAAGAAGGAAGGCTATATAACAAGTACCAGAGAAACCCATTGGTAACCACGTATAAGCCCTATTATAGCAAATGAAATAGGTGCCTTGAGACGGCACTAGAGGAGGCGAGTTCTGAGAGGAATAAACGTATGTGTAGGAGCGAGTATTCCTTTGTATGGTGTCAGAAGAGCGATCGTTTATCTGTAAGCAGAAGTTGCCCTGATGTGGTATAGTCCAAATTGGCGAAGACTTTCCTTTCTTAACTTTGTCACTAAGACTAGACATATATTGGGTAACGTTCCAGTTAGTGTACGCTTTTCTTTCGTCAATGGAGATTTTACTATTTTCCATGATTTTAGCCATAGCTACCATTCCCTTAATCAAAGAACTATGACTAAAATCCGGATCACTAATATGTGAACTAACAGATCGTCTGAATTTGCTTTGATAAGCATTGGAGAAAATGACGAAGTGAGCCCAAGCAGAACCCTCATAAGAAAACGGGAGAACTAAATATGGCATTCCTTTCTCTGTGGTGTGTGGCATAAGTCCACACACCCAACAGTTAGTTGTATTGACCACTAACTGATGCTGATGTAATAACTGAATAAAGGAATTGTTATAATATTCAGTTCTTCTAATGAGTTCATGTTGAGGAAGAGTAAGAAAGAGATGTGGAGAGACAGTTGAAGAAGACGAAGAAGAAGAAGGAGAGACAACTTTTGGCTGCAGAGCATAAATAATCCAACCTATAAATGCCAAAACAATACACAATAATATAATAACACATAAAGTTATACTGAAACGACTGTACATTATTTTACAGGATTCTTTCTTTATTTCTTCTTTTCTCTCTCTTTTGCCTGGTGTAGTTTCCATCTTTCTAATGGATGCTCACGGCAATCTTCCTCTATCACTCAATCACGATTGTCTGCCGTCCTATGACACTGCAAGTCCTGCAGGCCTATTGCCACTACTCAGGTCGCAACTCAGCCTCCTACCGTGACCCTGCAACCGGGACAGAATACTACACAAGAGAGAAATCTTAAGTGTTCTTTGGTCTAGGTCTTAAATTGTATCGTTCCCTCCCAGGAACGCTTTGGTCTTGGAACAATGTTCGTGGATTAGTTGTATCCAAGCGACGATGTGGTGGTATTGCTTCCTGCAAAACGTCGTTGTCCTCTTTCTCAGACAGTGTCCCATTCAGGTGTGCATCACTAAAGGGCACGAATCGTGGAATCTTGTCACTTTCACAGTCACCAACACCCCTGCGTACCCATTGATCGTAGGGCAAAGGCAAAGGCACTTTCTTACAATGCACACCGTGAATCCAATTCTTCTTTCCTTCGACTGTAACTGCTGTTCTCGTAGTTAATAAAACCATCCGGGGCTCTCGCCATCTGGCTTCCAAATTCCTTGTCCTCTGGAAGTTCTTAATACAGACCCAGTCCCCTGGTCGGATGGAATGACCTGGGTCTGTGGAAGCCTCCAGCAGAGCACTCTGAACCTTTTGATGGAGAACACGCAATTTAGTCGTAAGATCATGCAGATAGTCAATCAACATTGGATACGGCAAGTCTGAATATTTCTTAGGGCGAGGGACTCCCCATACGTTAGCCGGGCGTCCAAAAACCACTTCGTAAGGGCTAAGTCCCAAACGAGAGTGTACTGCAGTTCTGGTGGACAGCAGAGCTAATGGCAAAGCATCGGGCCAATTGAGTCCTGTGCTTGCTGGAACCTTTGCTAGCTTTAATTTCAAGGTTCCGTTGTAACATTCTACTAAACCTGCTGACTGTGGATGATTTGCCGCATGGAACTTTTGCTTGATACCAAGACCTGCACAAACTTTCTGCATAACTTGGCCAACAAATTCGCTCCCATTGTCACTCCAAACAATGCGCGGCAAACCAAACCTGGGGAAAAATACTTTTAGTAGAACTTTAGCTGTGGATAAGGCTGTGTTATCCTTTAGGGGGTATGCTTCTATCCATCTTGAAAAGGCGCATACTACCACCAGAACGTATTTGAGGTTGTTGCATCGTTCCATGTGAATATAATCGATTTGCAACACCTCAAAGGGATATATCGGAGGAGCAAAATGACCTGCTGGAGTTGGGGTTCCCTTTCCCGGGTTGTACATTAAACAAATAATACAATGTTTCACTACATTGTCTGCGCATTTTGGGATTTGTTTGTTTCTCCACACTGGAGCCAGAAGTTTGCATATACCTCTTGCACTTAAGTGGGCTGGACCATGTGCCATAGTAACCACTGGGACTACATAGGCATCTGGTAACAGCCAACGTTGATGTTCAGATAGTTCTATCCAACAACCCATCTCATCTAACATTCCGGTACTCTCTATCCACTTGCTCAACTCCCTCTCTGAAGCCTCTTTCTGAATCGCTTTTACACTTTCCACTGTATCCTCATACATTCCTCTCTCTCTGACCCAATTCGCAGGACCCGCCACATACATTCGACTTGTAACATCTCTTGCTGTCTTTTTCGCTATTCCATCTGCAAATGCATTTCCTCGACCAACATCATCTGTAATCTTTTTGTGTGCACTACACTTCACGATTGCTATTTGGGTGGGTAAGGCAAGTGATTCGAGAAGATCAGTCACTAACTGACCATGTTGTATTTTGGTGCCATGTGAAGTGAGAAAACCCCTTTCCTTCCAGAGACGCCCGAAGTTGAACGCTACACCAAAAGCATATTGGCTGTCAGTGTACACGTTCACTCTTTTCCCTTTCGACAATACACAGGCTCTTGTTAAAGCTATCAATTCTGCTGCTTGCGCTGAATTATGTCTAATGCGTGCAGTTTCCACAACTGTATGTAAAGTAGTTACAGCATAGGCTGTATCTCCGTTAGGCATTTTAAAACAAGAACCGTCTACCCATAGAGTTCCATCCGGATTCGCTAGTGGTCAGTGGCGGCTGGTGACATTTTAAACTGGTGGGCGTAATATGTTTTTTCATACTGGACCGTAGCGAGCGAGTGTACCGAGCGAGCCCGGACAACCTTTCCATGAGTCAAAACTTCCACTAGACAAAACTCTGATCTCTCTCTAGGAAAAACATTAACCATCAGCATTATCATGACATTTTTATTGTTTCTGTGAATAAAATCAATCTAGCCACTTTGCGAACACTCAGACTTGCTTTATTTCGTTTTTTATTTATTTTTCATAGTTTGAACCTTTTATTCCCAAAGCGCACTGTGAAAACAAAAATGTTGACCTCCTCCTTATTACTACAAGGAGACTGAGGACTGTTGCTATATAACATTGTTGTAGAAACAGCTCTCTTTCATAAATGAGCTCTTTAAACTAATCACAACCAAAATAAAATAAAATAAACCTCTTGCTTCCCACTGACACCACCCTGTTAAGAAACGTTCATACTGGGTTAACTATATCTTCCGATTGGAAAACTTCTGAAGTGCCACATATAACCCCAGCTAATGACCTCCTTGTGAAGCTTAGAGTCCAAATTCAAGTTTCAAAAGGTCCAAAGGTTCTGAAATGCACTTCCACACATTTAGACATTTTCCTCCCTAATTAATATCCCATCGCCCCAGTCTGTGAGTCAGAGTGCTGTGAGCTCAACCGTGGCAGAGCTGCCGCTGATTGGTGTAACACTGTACAGCAAAGCACAGACTGCTGGCAATTCCTGTATACATCAATAGTGGGCAGTATAGTGCAGTGCAGCAAAGCAAGTAAAACACCACAAAGTATAGTGTAGCAAAGCACAGCACAGTCCAGCAAGCCTCAGAACTGTGGAGCAAACATAAGACTGGTATAGAAAGCACAGTGAACAACGTTACCGCACAATACAGTACAGAAAACTATAGCATACAACAGTGCAATACAGTGCAATATACCACACGACAAAAGCACAAATCCGGACATTCGATTCAATATGGGAAACCCCTTGGCACTCGATTAGAGCAGTGAACATCAAAGCAGAATATAACATAACACAACAATGCACAGCACATTAAAGTACAGCACTGTACACAATGCAATGCAAAACAGCAGCGCTTAATAGAGCACATCCTTATTGAACCCTTCCACAATATGTAAATGTATTTAGGCCTATTGCCCCGTATGTTCATGATTGGTGGCATTGGTGTTGCTTTCTCTATATAGGGAATTTATGGGAACTATGTCTCATGTGCATAGATTATGTATCTGTGCTAGAGCATATGTATTGGCTATCCCATTGGTTTTCAGGACTGGCTTGACAGTGCAGCTGTCTGAAAGACCTATTGTTACCAATTCTTTAAAATGCACAGTGTACTTTGCCTCTATTCATAGGAGTGTTACTCTTTCATGTTGTTCTGTTGGCTGTTTGGTGTATCACTCAGTCTCCTGTGGAGTACCTAACAATGTAATGCGTGACAGATTAATTTACATCTGTACAAGAAACTTAATCATCACATAATACATTATTTGTGTTGTTTATAGAAAATAGTTATGTTTTTTTCCGCTGTATCATGTTGTTCAAGTTTTGGTCAGGACTCCTCGGTATGTTTTCCCTGTCTGTTTTTCCCTTTGTTCGCCTGTAGCTTTCAAGTTACCTATGCATGCATTTTATTTTCCTATTGTTTTTTCTGTATGAAAGTTTACATTGCTTTCTCCGTCTGTCTCCTCTGCATTGGACGTTCCGATCTATGTTTTCAGGTAACAAAGCTGTGCCAAAGGCAATAGGATTAGCTTTAAAGAGCATTGTATCCATATTTTGCACGTTAAATTCAGAGCGAATAGTAGGCAGCTCGGACAGGCAAAGGAAATGTGAATCATAGAACTTTTCCCAAGCAAGGGTAAGAGCAGTTAAACATCACAAGCAGCCCCACAACTAGTATCAACAAAACAAGGCACTAGTTTCAGGGAAAGTCACTCCATAAACGCATGTCAAGCATAAGGTCATTTAGAAGCCCGAAGAACTAATACACATGAGCCAGAAATGCCAATGAATATTAAATGAGCTCATATCGCTCTTAAAGATGGAACTTGCCGCCCTTACATGCTCACATATTTTAAGCATGATGGCAATTCTTAACCTAGAAATAAGTTCCATCAAATACAGCATGCATCATGGAAACGTTTCCGTGTTACAGCACATGTTTTGATTGCTACAGGCTGCAAAGCACCAAATGTCTCAGACTGCCAAAAGTCAACTACATATCAGGGAGCAGTTTACAGCAGTTTACAGCCATGACTAGTACTCTCTCTCTCCACAGAAATCTGCGTAGGAAGAAGTCCCAGGTCCATGTTGGTGCTAAAATCTGGAACCCGCTTCTAGTTTTTTGTAACATCTCCGCACTACAACCACTTCACAAAAAAACACAAAACATGTTTTTTTGTCACAACGCTTTCCCACACGATGTAGCCTTCCACACATACCCGTACTCTGCATGCTCTGCAATCTAGGGTAACCTAGCATAAGTGCCACCAGCTTGTGCCATCCTGTGAATCCATGCCATATAAAATGAATAGAAACTGACAGTCAACAGTTCTTGGCACTTTACCAACAACTCAAATAACCAGTCAACAGCAGCACATTTTCTTTAACAGACAGGTGGTAGCACCGGAGGCCATACGTGGTAAAAGGACTGACTCTTCGAGTCTTTGACATTTACAAAGAAAGGGTCTGAACTTCCCCCGAATTATTTTCCACAGGAATAAAGCCATCCAAACGCTGCCCACAAATCTCCCTCCCACTGCCCCCCTTCTATCCAGCTCCAAAACCTCACCAGGAATGCGCTCCTCTCCAAGCTGTATTAAAGCCGTGGAGGCGGCCTGTCCGCTGCCTGGGTTAACGATTGGAAGACACACACCCTGGCTGCACAGTGTGTGCCGCTCCTGTGTGACAGCCCCTGCGCCAGCCACAGGAGCCCAGTCAACAAACCAACGCCTGGCACAAAGTAAGGCAGTTTCCAAGAAACCCTTCCTTGTGTTCAGGCGCGGTGCAATGTTATTTAAAAGAAACTGCCTGAACTCCGTTCATTTTATGATGTATCCTGCATTGTCTCAGTGCCACATCTTGGTATTTTACACCAAACACTAGTAACGTCTCGCTCACCGCTTTCGACGGTCACCCACAGCACCATTTCCATAAGAGGTGTTAAGCAATAAGTGGACTGTGGCCATAAATGAAATAAACACACGCAGGTGTCTTCGCGCTATTTTACATGTGTTCACCGCATAGCGCTCTCACGTGCCCTTCAAAACAGTAGCTCCTTGTGCTAGTGAACAGTAACATGCTGCCTCTGTATAGCCACAACATTGGAGTAAGAATGCATACTTTTAATACATTATTATTATCCCAAAGTAGTTTAAAAGTGCATTCATCTAAGTGCGTTTCGAGGTGGCATCAAATTTACAGGTCCCTCTCTCCAGTTGCGGCCAGCATGACTCGGGGGGTATCTATCCTGCTTTTCCAACATTTTTGCCTACAATCCAATACGGGGCACTCTGTTGTGGTGACTGGCTGAGTAACTTGCTGGAAAAACATTGACATAAGTACCTCAAATTCACTTTTAATCTACCCCATTCCAGATCTGGTGGCAGCTGAGTCAAAACCTTCGAAACAGAAAATCCACACAAAATACGACATTTTATTTATCCTTACTCCTGATAGCCATTTTTAGGTTTGGCTGGTAGATCCAGAATAAATTGGAATTCTGCTGCTGCAGACTGTGTGGAGCGAAGACAGGATTAATACCGCCTTTACTATTGTCAGTATGACTAAGCGAAAGTAAAAGTATTTTGTGACCCGTATTTTGAAACTTAATATAACACGAGCTCAAACGTGCGTAATTGCCACTAATTTCCAACTGCTGGCCAGACTAACTAGATTCAAAAACACTTCAATATCTGGACTAGAATCTGCAAAGTCAGAAATACACACTCCTACATATGTACAATTTGTACAACTGCAGTCGCGGCCAGCATGACTCGGGCGTACGCGCGAGGGGGGGGGTTAATTTATTTATGCATTTTTATAAAGCGCGGCCTTTACCCGAAGGTGTCGGAGCGCTGTACAATAGAACCACAGTTACGTTACATGAGAGAAATGTTACAAAATATAACGCACAAAAATAGCAGGACATTAATTATTATTCATTAAATAAAATAAAAACAAATAACTTACCAGGATGAGGCATCTCCTCTGCCGGTCCCGCGTCGCATCACGTCTCCGAGTCCAAGGGACAAATCATAAGACTGGATGCGACTGGGGGCGGCTACTCGGTGGTATCCTACATTTGACAGGGCATGGGGCAACTGTACGTCACCGCCCGAGCAGGATCTTATCTACAGACTCCTGCATTACACTAGGCATGCGCATGCCTAATGTAATGTCAATGGAGTAGCCGTGCTGAAATAAAAAGCGCTCTGCTCGCAGATGCGCAGTAGGAGTCCATTTCTGGACTCCTGCTGCTCTTGCCTGCGTGCATGCGCTGTACGTTTAGTGTTGAATGACTCATGCGCACTTGAGGCTGTGAAGCAGCTGCCAGCACAGGCCGTAAATGTAAACAGACGAATTGCGTCTGCTTACATTTCTTCCTGCCCGTGAGCAGTTTTTCTTGTTGAATCTGACTTGTGGGGCGCTGCCCCGGCACCCCAATGGACCAGTCGCCACTGCTAGTGGTGTGTCTTTCAAGTCAATTCTTCCTTTTGTCTCTTCCTCAGTACGAAAGAAACAATCATGTTGCTCCTCTACACTTTCCTCATCTGGAAGGGGCAACAGAGTTACAGGATTTAGGGTATTACATCGTTTAATGTATACGTGACTAGCCAAAAGTGTCAGCTCGTATCCAGTTAGACGAGCACTCGTAAGATGCTGTGTTTTTGTTCTATTTAATAAGGTATCCACTGCATGTGGTACCATAACAATGAGAGTGTTATCCAACACCACTCCAGCAGACTGTCGAATAGAAATTGCTGCTGCTGCTGTCGCTTTGAGACAACTGGGCAATGCTTTAGCTACAGGATCTAACGTAGCCAAAAAATAGGCACATGGCCGCTGTTTGTCTCCAAATTGCTGTGTTAGAACTGACAATGCACAACCTTCTCTCTCATGAACATAGAGCGTAAAAGGCTTAGTGTAATCAGGGGTGCCCAGTACAGGAGCAGAACGCAGAGCGGTACGTAAGTCAGAAAAGCTCTTTTGGCACTCATCAGTCCAAGGAAGGGGCTGAGGCGTATCTTTTAAAGTGAGTGCCAACAAAGGTTTGGCCAACAGAGAGAAGTTAGGCATCCACTGTCTACAGTAAGAAGTAATACCCAGAAAGGCACGTACCTCCCTTTGTGTGGATGGCACGGACATTTGTGCAATCGCCTGAATTCGTTCTGGTGTTAGTCGTCGTCCCTCCTTTGATAGGAGATGACCCAAGTAGGTAACCTCGCGACAAACATATTGTAATTTGGAAGGTGAAACCTTATGATTCAGATAAAACAAATGGCCTAATAATGCAACAGTGACATCTTTGCCGATATCTTCTGAATCAGCGGCGACTAACAAATCGTCCATGTACTGTATAAGAGCAGCACCAGACGGCAAATGAAAAGTATCAAGATGACATTTTAATGCTTGGCTGTAAATGGAGGGACTTTCACAATAGCCCTGAGGTGCACGCTTAAACCGAAAGCTTCGGCCTCCAAGAGAGAAACCAAAAATGTCCCTACTCTCTTCTGCAATGGGAATATTAAAGAAGGCATTCTTTAGATCAATAACAGAGAACCAAGTCGCTGTGGAAGGTATCATTGTCAATAGAGCAGTGATATCTGGAACAACAGGAAATTGCGGTACAACAATTTTGTTTACCTCCTGCAAATCAATTACGAAACAATATACAGGAGGCTGAGAAGGATCAGTGCGTTTAAGAACAGGAAGAATAGGACTATTGCATGTGTTACCTCTTGTTTCTTCAACCACACCCTTCTGAATTAAGTCATGAATGATTTCCAAAAGCGCTTTCTCACCTTCAGCAGAAATTCTATACTGCGGGATGCGCGGTAATTCAACATCGGGCTTGAGAGTGACAACATAAGGTGGAATCTCAAGACAGCCCACATCATTTGGACCCGTGGCCCAAAGCGTTACCGGAAGGGAAAGCAATTCAGGTGGGAACTGATCTTTGGACAAATACATTGGAGAGATCAATTTCTGTCCTAAAGTAAGATGTACACCAGAAGGAGAACAGTATATTGTAGCATGCATTCTTTTCAATAGGTCTAGACCCAACAGATTTTCACCGCAACCATTCGTCCACAGAAGTGGAGCTTCCAAATCATAAGGACCAACTGAAATAGGCAAAGGGCAAGAAACTGGATTACGAACAGGGGCGCCAGAAAATCCTACAGAAACATTTGTTAAGTCAGACAAAGGTGCCCCAGGGAGTTTAGAATGAATGATAGAACTTCTCATTGCCCCAGTATCTAGAAGAAAAGGATCTGAAACACCCATTGTAGTGACGTTAACATAAGGTCCATTTTGATCTACTGGGATCGACACAACTCCCTTACTTTGTCTATGGCTGTCCTAGTTAGCATGAAGACTTTAATTCTCGCCTTCAATATAATGGTCTCCATTATAATACTGTGCAGACCTCACATTTTGCTGATCAAAGTAGTTCACGGAATTGGGAGAAGGAAGGGCACGCTGTTCTTGAGTCAACACACCCCGACCTCTACCTCTGTTTGCTGACTGAAGGCCAGCATGACCTCGTGGAGCAGATAATGCTCCGTTGCGTTGCAATAAAACCAGGCATCTATTCTTAAAATGACCTTCCTCTCTACAATAGGCACATTGATTAGGTCCTAACAAAGGTCGCGGTACGTATGGCTCAGGTTTTTGATACAACCTCTGAAACTGCGGAGGCTGTTGAAATTGAGGCTGAACATAACGTGGAGGATAGGCTTGTTGCAAGAGAACCTTTGTTTTTAATTCTTTCGTCTTTTTCTCTTGCTTTTCTTTTTCTTCTTTGTCCCTATTTTCATAATATTGTGCAGTAGCCAATATCTGGGCAGAAGAAGAAACAGCCCATGAACTTTCTGAATCTTTTAATTTGTGTGACAACTCGGGAAGCAAATTAAATACGAATTTGTCCACAAATAATCGCTGTCCACCTTCTGTAGCCATGTCTTGACCACTGTGATCAATAAAGGTCTCCTCGAAACGAGTAAAGAAATCAGAGACACTTTCATCTTTCTTTTGTTTGCATGCTGCTAGTTTATCCCAGTTAACTCTCAATGCAGGCATCATAGTTTTCATTAATGTAATGATTCTACCAGGGATTTCCGAGATCAGAGCGTCAGGCTTTGCACCACCCACTTGGTCCCTATCTGTGGTAGTTATAACATCCCAAGTAGCACCTAATTCCTACGCGTGATCCTCTCTACGAATCTTAGCCCATATTGTCTGTGGGACTACATTTCCCATTAGCATATCAATATCCGCTAAGTTCATGATGCAAGCATCAACTGTCTGTGATAATTCTTTATAATAACCTGCAGGGTTTTTACGAGGATCCGATAGAGTCTGCTTAAGGGCCAAGACTTCAGATCTCTTCCAAGGGACATGTACCCATATACGTTGGAAATGAGCAGGAATAGGTGCATTACCACCTACTCCCGCTACTGCCTCCTTCCATACTGGAGGAACCTCTCTCATAGGATAATTTTTCAATGTCAGTTTAACTGACGATCAAAATCAAGGAAAGCTTGAGAGAACAATAAGGATCTATAAGAAACAAGTGTCCCTACAGCTTTCTCAACCATAGGACCCAAAATAAGTCCTTTATCAAAATCGGCCTGAACATCTAACAGGTCTTGAGAGATTGGACTCGAACTCACATCTTTCCATTCTTTAATGAGAGTGTCGCACATTACATTAAAAACATATCTTTGCGTAGGCGCGTTCCATTGCGAGAAGGTAGGCATAATATCAAGCACACTGTATTGTGGACCCTTCTTGATCCATTTTCGTGCAAGAGAGTCCAACTTCTCTCGTTCTTCAAAATCTGGGAACTGACTACGAGACTGTCTTCGAGCAAAAGCCGGAGACACATTTAAAGCTTCAAAGAAAGGAGATAGAATACCAGTAACAGTGTCTGTGAGACGCTTACGCACATACGGAGAATTAGACATAAGAATTGGAGACAAAGGTGCCGATCACAATCCGGTAAAAACCGGGTACGAACCGTCGGACGGAGCATATTCTCCGTCCGACGCGTACCCGGTCGTCAAAATATACAAACATGGAATTACGATTCGCACGGGTACACCATAACCGTACGAATCGTAAAAAAGACCGACCGAACAAAAAACACCTACCAATGCGATCCGGGAAAGCGCCGACCTGACGTCGGGACGCACGCAGCCAGCCATTCACGACCCAGGAATCACGATTCGCACCGACGTCACCCCGCACGGTGAATATTTTGCGGCAGCCAAAAACTGCCGGGAAATCAGGACGACGCGAACAAGGACCACCAGTACGCGACGGACAGACGACGACGCGAACAAGGAGGACCAGTACGTGACGGACAGACATGGACCCGAACCTACGAGTCATCCCTGCCCTCATAGCAGTCCACCTCCTCTACAGGTTACGACGCAGACGCCGCAGAAGGTCAGAATAACTAAGGGAGGGGGGAAAGTGGGGTGGGGTGGGGGTGGCACTACCAGGGCAGGCCACAAAACAACCACATGAGTGACACACTACACATGGCCTGGACATACCTGACTCCCATGCCCTGGTCACCACGAGGGGGTGGGGGCGTGTCCTGATAATCCAGCGACCGCCACAACGGAAGTCCGTCACCACGCGAACCGGCAACACAACCAGACAGGTACGTCCCGTACCCACGCCTGAAGAGCGTGGGTACGAGTCGGACCACGCCCACACACGTCACCCCAACAATGGTGGGACGGATCGCACCCACGTGGCAAAGGCCTGGGTACGGGCCGCACAAACATCACATAGCGTGGGGACGGATATGTACGGACCCTACCCCCACCCCGTATGCAAGGAGCGTACCCCCCACCCCAACAGTGAAAGTACGACCCGTACCCCCACCCGCGTATGCAAGGAGCGTACCCCCCTGCCCAACAGTGTAAGTACGACCCGTACCCCCACCCACGAATGCATGGAGCGTACCCCCCATGCCAACAGTGTAAGTACGACTCGAACCCCCACCCACGAATGCAAGGAGCGTACCCCCCAGCCCAACAGTGTAAGTACGACCCGTACCCACACCCACGAATGCAAGGAGCGTACCCCCCTGCCCAACAGTGTAAGTACGACCCGTACCCCCACCCACGAATGCATGGAGCGTACCCCCCATGCCAACAGTGTAAGTACGACTCGAACCCCCACCCACGAATGCAAGGAGCGTACCCCCCAGCCCAACAGTGTAAGTACGACCCGTACCCACACCCACGAATGCAAGGAGCGTACCCCCCACCCCAACAGTGTAAGTACGACCCGTACCCCCACCCGCGAATGCAAGGAGCGTACCCCCCTGCCCAACAGTGTAAGTACGACCCGTACCCACACCCGCGGACGTACGGAGCGTACCCCCAGCCCAACAGTGTAAGTACGACCCGTACCCACACCCGCGGACGTACGGAGCGTACCCCCAGCCCAACAGTGTAAGTACGACCCGTACCCCCACCCGCGGACGTACGGAGCGTACCCCCAGCCCAACAGTGTAAGTACGACCCGTACCCCCACCCGCAGACGTACGGAGCGTACCCCCAGCCCAACAGTGTAAGTACGACCCGTACCCCCACCCGCGAATGCAAGGAGCGTACCCCCCTGCCCAACAGTGTAAGTACGACCCGTACCCCCACCCGCGAATGCAAGGAGCGTACCCCCCTGCCCAACAGTGTAAGTACGACCCGTACCCCCACCCGCGAATGCAAGGAGCGTACCCCCCTGCCCAACAGTGTAAGTACGACCCGTACCCCCACCCGCGTATGCATGGAGCGTACCCCCATGCCAACAGTGTAAGTACGACTCGAACCCCCACCCACGAATGCAAGGAGCGTACCCCCCTGCCCAACAGTGTAAGTACGACCCGTACCCACACCCGCGGACGTACGGAGCGTACCCCCACCACACCAGTGTCAGTAGACTCGTACCCTCACCTCTAATGCAGTGTGCGTAACCCCACCGTGTATGTGCCAAGCGCACATATCCAGAAATCGGAGGTGTGTGTGCAGAGTCCACCCAGCAGTGCCCTGAGACAGGAGTGGTGGGTGTGGAGTCCTCCCAGCAGTGCCCTGAGACAGGAGGGGTGGGTGCCCATCACTCCCAGCAGTGCCCAGAGACAGGAGGGGTGTGTGCAGAGTCCTCCCAGCAGTGCCCTGAGACAGGAGGGGTGGGTGCAGAGTCCTCCCAGCAGTGCCCTGACACAGGAGGGGTGGGTGCAGAGTCCTCCCAGCAGTGCCCTGAGACAGGAGGGGTGGGTGCAGAGTCCTCCCAGCAGTGCCCTGACACAGGAGGGGTGGGTGCAGAGTCCTCCCAGCAGTGCCCTGAGACAGGAGGGGTGGGTGCAGAGTCCTCCCAGCAGTGCCCTGACACAGGAGGGGTGGGTGCAGAGTCCTCCCAGCAGTGCCCTGACACAGGAGGGGTGGGTGCAGAGTCCTCCCAGCAGTGCCCTGACACAGGAGGGGTGGGTGCAGAGTCCTCCCAGCAGTGCCCAGACACAGGAGGGGTGGGTGTGGAGTCCTCCCAGCAGTGCCCTGAGACAGGAGGGGTGGGTGTGGAGTCCTCCCAGCAGTGCCCTGAGACAGGAGGGGTGTGTGCAGAGTCCTCCCAGCAGTGCCCTGACACAGGAGGGGTGGGTGCCCATCACTCCCAGCAGTGCCCAGAGACAGGAGGGGTGTGTGCAGAGTCCTCCCAGCAGTGCCCTGAGACAGGAGGGGTGGGTGCAGAGTCCTCCCAGCAGTGCCCTGACACAGGAGGGGTGGGTGCAGAGTCCTCCCAGCAGTGCCCTGAGACAGGAGGGGTGGGTGCAGAGTCCTCCCAGCAGTGCCCTGACACAGGAGGGGTGGGTGCAGAGTCCTCCCAGCAGTGCCCTGAGACAGGAGGGGTGGGTGCAGAGTCCTCCCAGCAGTGCCCTGACACAGGAGGGGTGGGTGCAGAGTCCTCCCAGCAGTGCCCTGACACAGGAGGGGTGGGTGCAGAGTCCTCCCAGCAGTGCCCTGACACAGGAGGGGTGGGTGCAGAGTCCTCCCAGCAGTGCCCAGACACAGGAGGGGTGGGTGTGGAGTCCTCCCAGCAGTGCCCTGAGACAGGAGGGGTGGGTGTGGAGTCCTCCCAGCAGTGCCCTGAGACAGGAGGGGTGTGTGCAGAGTCCTCCCAGCAGTGCCCTGACACAGGAGGGGTGGGTGCCCATCACTCCCAGCAGTGCCCAGAGACAGGAGGGGTGTGTGCAGAGTCCTCCCAGCAGTGCCCTGAGACAGGAGGGGTGGGTGCAGAGTCCTCCCAGCAGTGCCCTGACACAGGAGGGGTGGGTGCAGAGTCCTCCCAGCAGTGCCCTGAGACAGGAGGGGTGGGTGCAGAGTCCTCCCAGCAGTGCCCTGACACAGGAGGGGTGGGTGCAGAGTCCTCCCAGCAGTGCCCTGAGACAGGAGGGGTGGGTGCAGAGTCCTCCCAGCAGTGCCCTGACACAGGAGGGGTGGGTGCAGAGTCCTCCCAGCAGTGCCCTGACACAGGAGGGGTGGGTGCAGAGTCCTCCCAGCAGTGCCCTGACACAGGAGGGGTGGGTGCAGAGTCCTCCCAGCAGTGCCCAGACACAGGAGGGGTGGGTGTGGAGTCCTCCCAGCAGTGCCCTGAGACAGGAGGGGTGGGTGTGGAGTCCTCCCAGCAGTGCCCTGAGACAGGAGGGGTGTGTGCAGAGTCCTCCCAGCAGTGCCCTGACACAGGAGGGGTGGGTGTGGAGTCCTCCCAGCAGTGCCCTGAGACAGGAGGGGTGGGTGTGGAGTCCTCCCAGCAGTGCCCTGACACAGGAGGGGTGGGTGCAGAGTCCTCCCAGCAGTGCCCTGAGACTGGAGGGGTGTAACACATGTGTGTGAGGCCAGAATTATCCACATGCATACTGGCTACAAGGGAACATGTCCCCATGAACTCATGTCAACAGACTCCACACACAAGTACAGTGATCACCAAGGATGCCACGATTGTCGCAGGTGGAGACATGGCCCTGCATGCATGGCCAAAGTAGAAGGGCTCCGTCACACACACAGCTCATGTAGACACAGCTCTGCGCTAAACATTGGGAACACCCTGCAGGGAAGAAAGCTGGGTACACAGAGGAAGGAATACACCCTTGGACAAGTGCACCATGCAGTAACTGCCTACATGAACAAAGAAAGTTAGCCAACACCTTGTGATGGCACACAGATCACAGGGTCCCACCAATGAGCAGTACACTACTACATATCCCACACACCCAAACCCTTACACACCACCCAAAACCATGTTGCAGCCCCACCAACACCAATACCAGCATAGCAGTAGTGTGATAATGAAAAGAAAATTAAGCTTTATTCTGCAGGAGCACAATGTCCGTGGATCGCAGGCAGTTCAATCTTCACAAAGCCCATAGGGCAGTCAATGATTCTCAGCTGGATGGGGGACACAGTGGGATGCGTGTCCCCTACCTTGCCTGCACAGTCAAATGGCATCGTCTTCCACACTGGTGAGGGCATCAGGGGGGGGGGGAGCAACAGGCACCGCAGGGACATCAGGGCAAAGGGGCGGCAATGTGGGTGCAGGGATGGAGGACTCCACCACAGGGGGTGGGTCAGTGCCAAAGGCGGAGGCCAGGATGGCACTACACACCTTTGCAAGGTCATCCAGGGAGTCCCCTGCACCCGAAGGGACCTCAGGCCCCAAGGAGGGGGGGGGTCAGAGGGATGGGTCGCAGCGCCACCGGGGGAGGGTGGAGACAGGGGGGGAGACTCAACCACCCTGACCGGGGACCTCCGTGACCGCTTGCGTGGTGGTGTAACTGTGGGGCTCAGGGACAGAGCGGCCATGAAGGAGTCCTTGGGGGAGATGTGGCCAGGAGAGCTGAGGGGAGGGGATTTGGAGGGAGTGGACTGGGTGGAATGCGGACTCCCACTATGGCTGCGTGTCACACGTTTGCCCCCCGACCCAGTGGGTGTGCCTACCTCACCCTGTGTGTGCGTGTCAGGAGGAGTGCGGTGGACCTTCCCTGCTGGTGTGGTGCCCGTGTCCGTTGATGTGGGTGCATGCCGACGTCTGGGTGTACGTGTGACAGGCATGGGAGTGGGAAGTGTGGATGGGGCAGGGGTAGGTGGGGGGAGGTCGCGCTGCAGGAGACCCACTGCTGCAGTCAGTGTGGAGTCGATGGACCTCAGCAAGTTGCGTTGGTCAGCCTGCGATGAATGAATGCCCTCCAAGAAAGCCTCGATGTTGGTGAGGGTTTTGCCGTGGGCATGGAGGACATTAAGGATCGCAGCCTGACCAACCTGCAGTTGCCGCTGGATGTCCACAGACTCTGCATTGGCGGCAGCAGTGGAGACAGGGGCAGGGGGCGCGGTGCCTGGCAGGAAGGAGACATGCTGTGACCGGGCACGCTGGGAAGGGACACGAGCAAGTGGGAGGCGGCTGGTGGAAACTGAGGGGGCGGTGCGAGGTGTTGTTCCGCTGTCAGCTGCTGGTGCAGCCTCCGCCCACTCGGAGACATCGTCCCCGGACCTGTCAGCTTCGTAGTCTGATGTGCCAGTCGACAGGTCCTCGGCCACACTCTCCTCCGCCTCTGTCCCACTCGATGTGCCAGCCCCGATGTCACGGCTGGCACTGGTGCTCGGTCCCTCCGCCTGGTCTGTGTCCATGTCTCCCTCTGTGTCCCCCGACGATGCTGTGGGCAGGGTGGAGAGACAGAAATTATTCAGACACCTGTACACATCTGTCACATGAGTCCAATCTACATAGGTAACATTGCATGGCCTGAAAAGGAAGATCCCTAACATCTACTGAACAGGGTACCGATGTAGGGCATGCAACACACAGTTGGTTGAGCCACCATGCCACTGAAATACCATGGAGAGCATGAGACAATAGCTAAACACAGGAAAAGGAGTCTGACATAGCACCCAGGTCCTGGGGACAATCCAGCACTGCATCTGCACCACACAGCGTTGGCGAAAATACCGATGACCAGGGACCATATCCATGAACTTGAGACACATGCTGCATAGGTAATGCTGAATACATGCACAACATGACTCGGTCACTGCACATTGCGTGTGTGTCCAGGAACATCACACACTGCCCAGACCCAGCAAGTGGTAATCAGGATTTAACACATAGGCATTGCCCGCCCCAACAAGACCCTACACGAGGCAAATTGTGGAGACACAGGTGGCACCAACATCTCATGGTCTGGGTGATACACACAGGGGCAGGCAAAAAGCAAGATTGGACGCCAAACAGCCAAGGTGCGCCTGTACAAATAATGAGGTACCAGTGCCCATCCTCAGATGAGTATAACAAGACACACAGGCACTGGCAACTGTGAGTATGAAGAAGGACAATCAGGTCAGGCTGCACAGTGGACACCTGTACAAATTAGCACGTCTATATACATGGTGACAGGGGACAATGGCACAGAGCACAACTTACGCTGTAGACACTGACAGTGGCCACGTTCATGATGACACATACACCACTGAGGAAAAGGTGCCCCAGGGGACAGTAGTGGGCACGCAACTACATGCTACTGAATGGTAATGACAGCAACACACGTCACCATCCCTGCACTATGTGTATCGCACAGTCATGCACATCATGTCACAGGCCACTACATAGGACATGCGCGCTGTAAGGCATGACACATGAGAGACCAACTCCCATGTCTGGAGTCAGCATCAGTGCCAACTGACATGGAACCCACATGCAGTGAACTTGACAGTGCACAGGCAAGGTCCCACAACCTGTTACACACCACCCCCACACATGATGCTACAGACATTGTTCCCGTGGACAAAGCGCCAGCCTACATTACCCTGGGAAGGAGTGACTACACACAGACCAGGGAACACATTGCAAGGAGGGGAAGGGTGGCAGGGGCACAGCGCTATACTGGGCCAAACAGGATCTGCACAGCACCTTTAAACCCTGCCAGTGGATTCATGCTACTGTGCCCTTACAAATGCCGGTGACACACAACAAACACACATGTACCTACCCCCTTCCGGCTGCTGCATCGCCTGTAAGCGCCTCTCCAGGTCTGGAAAGACCACCGGCAGCACACGCCTGTGGAGGTGGCTCAGACGGCGGCGGCCGCGGTTCTTGTGGCTCTCAGGTGAGTCCCCCAGCAGGAGCCGTGCAATCCTCCGCGTCCAGCACCGGATATCCTGCCAGCGTTTCCTCACCTGGGCCAGGCGCCGCCTCCGACCATCCACACCCCTCACGGCACTGACGGCGGTCAGCCAGATCTGCTCCTTGGCAGTGGCGCCTACCTGTGAGGAGGAACAAGTGACACCACATCAATACACCAGCCACATGTCACAGAGAGACATATGGGTACAAATTAGCTGGTAACAACAAGGCATGTCATGCAGCCAACGCATTGCACCTTTGTCATAGGGACATCATCCCCTGGTGAGGGAAAAAGCAGTACGTGCCACAGTGGGTACACAGGTGGAATGATGGCAATGTCACAATCAATGATCTAGGCTCACACTGTGCATCACACCCACCCCTCCTGTCTCAGGGCACTGCTGTGAGGACTCCACACCCACCCCTCCTGTCTCAGGGCACTGCTGTGAGTGATAGGCCCCCACCCCTCCTGTCTCAGGGCACTGCTGTGAGGACTCCACACCCACCCCTCCTGTCTCAGGGCACTGCTGGGAGACATCAGGCACCCCCCCCCCTGGGACCCCCCCGACAGTACATGGCATGTGTGTTACACCTGGACGCAATGGCAGAAGTCACAGTCACCACATAGGGACAGTCTGTGGCAGTGGCCTATGCACTCACCTGATAACCTGGTCGCCCATACAGCATGGAGTACTGTGGGAGGATCACATCCAGCAGAGCCATGTTCTCCTCCAGGGTGAATGGCTGTGTCCTCTCCACAGCCCTTGACATGGTTCCAGGGAATCAGTAGCAGCAGCTGGGTCGACGAATGCAAAGATGTGCAGGCAAGTGCTCCCTCATGGGACCTGGCTGCCTTATATGTGCCCTTCTGCCCAGTCTCATGCACAGGAGTACAGAGAGATTGGTCACTCACATTTGCATCCTATGTTTCCACCAATCCCTTCAAACCTAGCAGTCTGTGGGTTCTCTATCGGTTTCATTCTCCTGCATGATGTCAGCCCCACAAACACATTGCAACAAAGTAGACAAATCCCAACTGACTTCTGCTGTGCACCTTCCAGAACAATTTCCAATTTTGAACTTGGTCTCCATGACAACCAGCATGCATGTAGGCCTTAATACTTGTCCCCCATGTAATTTGGAGCATCACACACAGGTACGGTGCGTGTGGGGGCCCTAGGGCACCCCAAATGCATGGCAACGGCCCGTACATGCATGCCTACGCTCTCCATCACTTTTGGTCTGCACGCGTATGCGTACTCGTAGTGGTACGGACCGAACACTCGCATCTACGCTCACTATCACTACGGGTACGCATACGCGTGCAGACCCATAGTGATAGTGAGCGTAGATGCGAGTGTACGGTCCGTACCACTACGGGTACGCATACGCGTGCAGACCCATAGTGGTACGGACCGTACACTCGCATCTACGCTCACTATCACTATGGGTCTGCACGCGTATGCGTACCCGTAGTGGTACGGACCGTACACTCGCATCTACGCTCACTATCACTATGGGTCTGCACGCGTATGCGTACCCGTAGTGGTACGGACCGTACACTCGCATCTACGCTCAGTATCACTATGGGTCTGCACGCGTATGCGTACCCGTAGTGGTACGGACCGTACACTCGCATCTACGCTCACTATCACTATGGGTCTGCACGCGTATGCGTACCCGTAGTGGTACGGACCGTACACTCGCATCTACGCTCACTATCACTATGGGTCTGCACGCGTATGCGTACCCGTAGTGGTACGGACCGTACACTCGCATCTACGCTCACTATCACTATGGGTCTGCACGCGTATGCGTACCCATAGTGGTACGGACCGTACACTCGCATCTACGCTCACTATCACTACGGGTACGCATACGCGTGCAGACCCATAGTGATAGTGAGCGTAGATGCGAGTGTACGGTCCGTACCACTACGGGTACGCATACGCGTGCAGACCCATAGTGATAGTGAGCGTAGATGCGAGTGTACGGTCCGTACCACTACGGGTACGCATACGCGTGCAGACCCATAGTGGTACGGACCGTACACTCGCATCTACGCTCAGTATCACTATGGGTCTGCACGCGTATGCGTACCCGTAGTGGTACGGACCGTACACTCGCATCTACGCTCAGTATCACTATGGGTCTGCACGCGTATGCGTACCCGTAGTGGTACGGACCGTACACTCGCATCTACGCTCACTATCACTATGGGTCTGCACGCGTATGCGTACCCGTAGTGGTACGGACCGTACACTCGCATCTACGCTCGCCATCACGATGGGTACACATACGGCAGCACTCCCACAGTGATTTGGGAACATGCACAGGCCCTCTCAGCAGCAGTACGGCGGATTTTACACATCACTGTGGTGATAGGCGACACACATGTCGGAATAGGGCGGACATACTTGTCCATGGATGGACATACTTGTCCAGGAATGGACACCAAGGCATCGTCTGTGCATTACCACATGTGTTGGGCACAGGTGTCACAGGCTGTGATGTGGAACATGCCTCCTGAGTGGATAAGGCACCAGATGTATGATGAGATGTGTACATGTGTACTGTGTGAGGGTGCAATGTGTGCCAGGCATGCCCTTGACTCCTTTGACATGTGTGCATGTGGGACTGCGCACTTGGGGTGAGCGTCACTGGCATGGCACGGACACCAACACACGGAAGTGTCCCATGATGCCCGGTACAGGGGTCATGACACATGACTCATCACTACCCACAGTGCACAATGTGACTATGCCATATATGTGTCCGGGATTTACATCGGGTTGATGTTGTTGCACCCTCAAAAGCTGCAGCCGTTGCAGCAACCAACATGTGGCTGTGTGTAGATTGTCATTGCACACTGTTCCCAACACCATGCCACATGTGTTACCGGATGTGAGGTGCACATGTATGCAAGGGACACGGAGTAGCGTGACAAGGCCATGTCAGCAAACTCACAAGGAATGTGTGGGGAGTCATGACATGTGCACCTTCATGGCAAGGTGTGTGGGCTGGACTAGTGTAATGTCATGTGACCTGTGGCTCAAGTGTTCCGCTGCCAGTCTCTGCAATCAGCATCACACTTCTGCTGATGTGTGGGTGTATGTCACTCCTGTCTTGCGTCGGGCAGTGCACTTGCACTGGGACACAGCTATTCCCATGGCGTGGCATGGGGAGGTTCTCAATCACCGTGTGTAGCTGGGTCTTGGAAGGAGTGTCACCTTGCATCCATACGTGTCCTGGGCATGTAGCACATGCCTGACTCCCTATGTGGCATGTGTGTATTGGCAGATTTACATGTGCTCAGTAGACATGAGTTGTTCTCGTAGTGCACTCACTCTTCCTTGTCACTTCCAAATTACTGCAGAGCGCCTCCTGTTGCCCGAAGAATTCCAGACTTGGCCACCATGCAGGAGAATGACAGGATCCGGCTCTACCGCTTCACCCAACCGCTGATTCTGGAGCTGACGGCGAGACTGGCACCACACCTGCAACCGCAGCACAGGTATCCTACGGCACTGACACCCCAGCTGAAGGTAATGGCTGCCCTACATTTCCTTGCCACGGGTACCTTCCAATATACCATAGCTCATGTTGGTGGCATGTCCCAGAGCATGTTCAGCGGTGTGCTGCATGATTTCTTGGAGGCCATGTTGATTCACCTGGATGACTTCATCAAGTTCCCAACCCCTGAACAGATGACTGAGGTCAAGCGTGGTTTCTATGCCCTGGGAGGGATGCCCCATGTCATTGGGTCCATAGATGGTACACATGTAGGTTTGGTACCACCACACGCACGGGAGGTGGCGTACCGCAATCGGAAGCACTACCACTCCATCAATGCCCTTGTGGTGTGTCTGTCCAACATGGTGATTTCACATGTCTGTGCTCGTTTTCCAGGATCAGCACACGATGCCTACATCATGAGGCGTAGCGGGATGCCTGATATGATGATGCAGCTGCGCAACGAACGTGCATGTGTTGTTGGTGGGTACAGTCTGTCTGTCCTGTATTCTGTTTGGCCGAGCAGCACTACCGCTTCGCCTGTTCTAACGATATCCATGTGCTTTCCATTTAGGGGACGCTGGCTATCCCAACATGCCTTGGCTGCTGACACCTCTCCGCAACCCCATCACGCCGGCCCAGCTCCGCTACAACACCGCCCATGGCCGGACAAGGCGAGTGATAGAGAGGACGTTTGGCATGCTGAAGAGCCGATTCCGGTGCCTCCACAAGACCGGCGGCGCACTCCCATATGCCCCGGCGAAGGTCTGCAAGATCTTCATGGTCTGCTGCATGCTGCACAACATGGCAGTTGAAAGAGCTGTGCCCCTCATCCTGGATCAAGATGACGAGGACCATCCACCCGTGGAGGACGAAGGCCTTGGCAATGGGGCTAGTGATGTGGAGGATGTGGAGCCGCAAGAGGACATCCGGACTCGGCTCATACGCGACTTCTTTGCTTAGTGGTGAGTACCAGGGTCTGAGTGTGCACGCATTGGTCCCCGTGTGGCATGCGTTGTGATGTGTGTCTCCACCTGCATGTATGGCACGTGGGTCAGAGGTGTGTGTGGGTGTGTCACTGGAGTGATGGTGGCAGTGATGGTAGTATTTCCCCAGGCATAATTGTGACCTAGCATGTCGTCATACATACATGTGTCGAGTAAATGCACATGCAAGTGGCTGTGCTTCTTGTGGCTGACTTCTTGTGTGTCTCTCTTCCCCAGGTACCTGCGCATGCCGTTTGCTGGTTGCATTGTTGTGGCACTGCTATTCCTCATGGACATGGCATCGTGGGCTGACTCAGCGTTACAGGCACGGACACGTTTGGAAGTCTCCATGGGGTAAGGGATGCATCTGGGGTGTATTGGGTGTGGCAGTTGTTCACGATGTGTGCACACTGCCCCGGTCGGGGTTTGGGTCCTCTGCAGACATGTGGCATCCCCATGGGACACGACATGCAGCTGGGTACACCTGAATAGATGGGCTGCCTGGTTGTCAGTCATCAGTGATGGGATGGTGGATTGTGATGAAGGCATCAATGTGTGTGACACTGCCCTCGGACACATACGGTTAACATTGTCTTGACATGGCGTGGGACTTCCACATCAGCGGATGTATGGTGTATGGCAGGCTCTCCGTGAGCAGCTGTGGGTATTTAGCTATTATCCGACACTTGTGTGCCAGTTCCATGGCTATCACGCATTTGTGCTGCAGAAGGGGGGTGCCAGTGTTGGAGCCACATGTTACTCCACATGATGTGTTCATGTGTACTTCCAGTTGCCTCTGCAATCCCAAACACATGACTATTAAAGGTGTCCCTATGCCTCCAAGGTGCCTCTTCTCAGTCAATGCTGGTGTGTTGGCACGGTGCATCCTGCATGTCTGGCATGGTATTCCCTGATTGTGGCTATGTGTCAATGTGTCGAGTGGCAAGATGCAAGCTGTGTGTGTGTGCTGAGACTGTGTAATGGGCATGATGTCCATGACTGTGTGGGTATTGTGACATGTGCCATCCCCATGCATCCAACGTTGTCCATGACCCCATTCTCTGCATCCACCGGACTCAAGCTTGCAGGACATGGTTCTGCCACCTGTCTACACGTACCTGGGTGCCCCCCAGGACACGGGCCAGGATCCCTGACCTCTGCGCATGACTGTTGCTGTACTCAATGTGTCTGTCAGCACGGTTGTTCGGCCACCCCCTCAGCTGGTTCTGACCATCACGGGTGTGTATGGTGCTCCATGTCTGTCTTGCCTAGAAAACTGTGACCCATGTGTCCTGTGCCAGACTCAGGCCCCAGGGTGTGGATGGTTGAAGTGAACAGATGACTCAGGCATGTTTAGACTGTACAAGACACATGTTAGGTAATAATGCTACCAGCAGGCATCTACTCTTAATAGTGTGATTTATTATTGGGGGGGGGGGGCCAAGTGAGGGCCTTTCCGGGAATAGGGAATCCAAAGTTCAGTAGGGGAGTTGGTGTCCTTGCCATTGGAAATCCTCAGAGTCCATGCCACAGTCTTTGTCAACATTGGTCAGCCAGTGACCAGCAGGGCCATGTGGCAGAGAATGTCTCTTGATGCTGTGATGCTGTTGCTCCAGTGGGCCAGGTGCCAGGCCAGGTGTCCTGGGAGATGGTGATGTAGCAGCCACCCTCACGGTCCTTTCCGTGGACGACCCGGCTTCCTGCGGGGAACCTCAGCAGCAGGCCGTGACGACGTCTGGGATGCTCCGTCGGATGTTTCCTCCTCCTCCTCATGATCCCTCCCTGTGGGTGGTGATGTTCTCCGCCTTCTGGCACAGGGAGGGTCGGCCATGGTGTCGGCCATCCGACGGAGTTCAGCGTGAATCCCCTGGGACGCCGTCACTTGCTCAGCCTGTCTGTCCTCCATCCTCCGTTGGTGTAGCTGTAGACAGGCTATTAGCTCCGCATGTTGCTGGGCCTGCTGGACCTTGATCCCCTCGAGGACGGACACAACCTGGGCCATGCCCGTGGTGTCCTGCCGGTATGAGTCCAGGATGTTACGGACATGGGAAAATACCGGATCCCCAGCCAACTGGTCAGGCTCGCGCCTCCGCCGCTCTCCACTCCCACCACCCCTGCCCACTTGCGTCTGGCCTGCACTTGTGGGCACATGGGGTCTCCGGGACCCCTGAGGGGTGGCATTGGCGTTGTCGCCTGCCTCCTCCTGGGTGCCCGGGACACCGTGTCCCTCCTGGCGAGCCTGGCTGCATTGTGGTGTTGGGGCAGGGATCCTGGGTGTCTCCTGGGATGTGGCAGGAGTGGGGGTGGTGGTTGGCACGGTTGTACCTGACGCAGGTGCTGCAGGTGGTTGGACACCAGAGGGGCCAGGTCGGTCGGGGTCGTCCGCAGAGTGGTGAGAGTGGTCGCTGCCGGTGGGATCGGTCTCCTGCAGATCCGGGTCCTGTGAGTGTTCCCCCCCAGTGTTGGGGGGTGCAGCACGACGTTGACCTGTGTGTGAGAGAGACAATGTTAATTTTGATCCATGCAACATCCATGTTTCATCCGTTACAAAGTTGGCACATTTCCTCTTGGAATTAGGATCTGTCTTGCATTCCACTCACAGTGCACTTGTGCATGTGTGTGTCCCTTGGGCACCAATTTGGCCCCTTTAACTATGTGTGGCACAGTCTTACTTGCTGCGTCAAGTGTGACTGCAGTCAGCAGTGGAGTGTGCATGTGTGCCGAGCTATGCGTTTGCGCCTTCCTTGTAGCACTGTACATGTGCACATGGAGTGGATCCACACACTCATATGATGCAGGTGGCTGTCCTTGTGCTCGTGTACAGGTTGTAACATGGCCCTGCGTTTTGCCATGATGAAGAGGGGGGGTTCTGGCACTGGGCACCCTTGTCTACATGCACGCAGTCCACCTGCTGACGAGCAGACATTCCCACACACCACAGGACTGATTTGCTCTCCCTGTGTCTCCCTCCTTCTCTGTCCCCCTCTCCCTCCCTCTGTGTCCCCCTCTCCCTCCCTCTGTGTCCCCCTCTCCCTCCCTCTGTGTCCCCCTCTCCCTCCCTCTGTGTCCCCCTCTCCCTCCCTCTGTGTGTCAGCCTCCTCCCTCTGTCCGTCTCCCTCCCTCTCTGTCCCCCTCTCCCTCCCTCTCTGTCCCCCTCTCCCTCCCTCCGTGTGTCAGCCTCCTCCCTCTGTCCGTCTCCCTCCCTCTCTGTCCCCCTCTCCCTCTCTCTCTGTCCCCCTCTCCCTCCCTCTCTGTCCCCCTCTCCCACCCTCTGTGTCCCCCTCTCCCTCCCTCCGTGTGTCAGCCTCCTCCCTCTGTCCGTCTCCCTCCCTCTCTGTCCCCCTCTCCCTCCCTCTCTGTCCCCCTCTCCCTCCCTCCGTGTGTCAGCCTCCTCCCTCTGTCCGTCTCCCTCCCTCTCTGTCCCCCTCTCCCTCCCTCTCTGTCCCCCTCTCCCTCCCTCTCTGTCCCCCTCTCCCTCCCTCTGTGTCCCCCTCTCCCTCCCTCCGTGTGTCAGCCTCCTCCCTCTGTCCGTCTCCCTCCCTCTGTGTCCCCCTCTCCCTCCCTCCGTGTGTCAGCCTCCTCCCTCTGTCCCACTCTCCCTCCCTCTCAGTCCCCCTCTCCCTCCCTCTCTGTCCCCCTCTCCCACCCTCTGTGTCCCCCTCTCCCTCCCTCCGTGTGTCAGCCTCCTCCCTCTGTCCGTCTCCCTCCCTCTGTGTCCCCCTCTCCCTCCCTCCGTGTGTCACCCTCTGTCACCTTGGCCCAGCTTCCTGGGCACACACTGTTAGCAGATCTTTGAGTGGCCCTTGGCCTGTTGATGTGAGTTTGTTTCTGATCTCCAGGCACCCATTTTGTCTGCTGTGTGTCTGTGCGCTGCTGCTGTGGTGGTGTGTGCTGCCACTCTTTCACACTGTTGGCTGTTCATTAGCTGCTGGCATGTGCAAAACAGTGCCTTCACCCCCATGTGTTGATGCAAGGCGTCCGCATTTTGCTGGCAAGTCATTCCTGTGTTGGGACACAGTGTTTGTCTGGCTGTGACCTAGGCCATATGGGCAGAGGGCATTGTTGTCTGCTTTGGAGTCGCACTATGTGATTCTTGGTGCCCAGCCTCCCGCCATCCGGGTTACCGTGTCATGTGTTGTTGTCTTCTGTGGCCTGTGACTTGACATTGTCCAGCTGGGTGCATGGGGCATGGTGGCAGCAGTGGCATGTGCCTGCTCATGGAGTGTGGTTGAGTAATGCGATGGCTTGTGGTGGTTGCGTGCCTGTTATTGATTTTGGTTGTGGTTGCAGTTCCCCCCATGTGAGGTGCGTTGTTTGTGTACTCACCCGGGTCTCGGAGTCCTTCTACTCCTTCAACTGCCTCCACCGGCAGTATGGCCATCACCCTCTCCTCCCAGGGATGGTACTGTACGGCTCTGCGGGAGGGCCCTCCTCCGGTGGCGTTGGCCTGGTCGTGTTCCTCCTGCCTCTTGGCTCTGACCCTCCTCCGCAGATCGTACCACCTGTTCTGGCAATCCTGCTTGGTCCTCCTGGTGTCCGCAACAGCATTCACAGCATCGACGATGGTCTGCCACATGGCTGTTTTGGCTGCCTGGCTGGTGCTTCTGACCAATGTTCCAAAGATCTGTGGCTCGACTCTAAGGATTTGATCAACAAGGACCTCCAACTCTCGGTGACTGAACTTTGGATTCTTGGTAGTGGGCATGGTGAGGGGTGTGGGTGGGGATGGTGTGGGTGTGGGGGGGGGTGTGGATGTTGGGGGGGGGTGTGGATGGTTGTGTGTGTGTGTGAATGTGATGAGAGGGTGTTTGTGAGGGTGGTCGTTTGAAGGTGTGCAAGTGTAAGGTGTGGTGTAGCTTGTAGTCTGGTTCTGTGGTGTCTGGCAGCAGTGAGTCTGTTGGAAAGGCTCATGGTTTGTGTGTGTGGGCCCTTTTTATTGGTCCATGGGTGGGTGTGGCAGTTTTTGAATTTTGGGTGGGTGTGTTATAAGGAGTGGTGGTGTATTGGGCCTCTGTTTGTTTTTGGCAGTTGCAGGTCAGTGATTGTGTTATTTTAGTGGTTGTTGGCCATGTTTAGTGGCTGTGTGCCTTTCGACTGGTGTATTCTTGTGTTGTTTTATTTTGTCCTGGTTGTGTACGTGCGTTTTGAGCGTGTGTACGGTGTGTACATGGGCCATTTGGTTGTACGATTTTGTCCTTGTGTGTGGCTTTGTAAGACTCGTACATGCGGTTGTGATGTTGGGGCATGGGGTGCGCTCCGTACTTAGGAGGTTGTGTTGGGGGTGCGCCAGGAACGTACTGGGGTGGGGGTACGACTGGAACGTACTGGGGTGTAGGTACACGGGGGGTACGACACGTCCTGGGGTGGGGGTACGACTCGAACGTACTTGGGTGTAGGTACACGGGGGGTACGACACGTCCAGGGGTGGGGGTACGACTGGAACGTACTTGGGTGTAGGTACACGGGGGGGTACGACACGTCCTGGGGTGGGGGTACGACTCGAACGTACTGGGGTGTAGGTACACGGGGGGTACGACACGTACTGGGGTGGGGGTACGACTGGAACGTACTGGGGTGTAGGTACACGGGGGGTATGACACGTACTGGGGTGGGGGTACGACTGGAATGTACTGGGGTGTACATAGACGGTGGTACGACACGTACAGGGGTGGGGGTACGACTGGAACGTACTTGGGTGTAGGTACACGGGGGGTACGACACGTCCAGGGGTGGGGGTACGACGAACGTACTGGGGTGGGGGTACACGGGGGTAAGACACGTACAGGGGTGGGGGGGTGTACATTGACGGTGGTACGACACGTACTGGGGTGGGGGTACGACTGGAACGTACTGGGGTGTAGGTACACGGGGGGTACGACACGTCCTGGGGTGGGGGTACGACTCGAACGTACTTGGGTGTAGGTACACGGGGGGTACGACACGTCCAGGGGTGGGGGTACGACTGGAACGTACTTGGGTGTAGGTACACGGGGGGGTACGACACGTCCTGGGGTGGGGGTACGACTCGAACGTACTTGGGTGTAGGTACACGGGGGGTACGACACGTACTGGGGTGGGGGGTGTACATTGACGGTGGTACGACACGTCCTGGGGTGGGGGTACGACTGGAACGTACTTGGGTGTAGGTACACGGGGGGTACGACACGTCCAGGGGTGGGGGTACGACTGGAACGTACTGGGGTGGGGGTACACGGGGGTACGACACGTACAGGGGTGGGGGGGTGTACATTGACGGTGGTACGACACGTACTGGGGTGGGGGTACGACTGGAACGTACTGGGGTGTAGGTACACGGGGGGTACGACACATACAGGGGTGGGGGGTGTACATTGACGGTGGTACGACACGTACTGGGGTGGGGGTACGACTGGAACGTACTGGGGTGTAGGTACACGGGGGGTATGACACGTACTGGGGTGGGGGTACGACTGGAATGTACTGGGGTGTACATAGACGGTGGTACGACACGTACAGGGGTGGGGGGGTGTACATTGACGGTGGTACGACACGTCCTGGGGTGGGGGTACGACTGGAACGTACTTGGGTGTAGGTACACGGGGGGTACGACACGTCCAGGGGTGGGGGTACGACTGGAACGTACTGGGGTGGGGGTACACGGGGGTACGACATGTACAGGGGTGGGGGGGTGTACATTGACGGGGGTATGACACGTACTGGGGTGGGGGTTCGACTGGAACGTACTGGGGTGTACCTAGACGGGTGGGGGTATACATACACGGGGGGTACGTGTCGGACGTACGGGGGCTGGGGGGAGTGTTGGGCGCGTATGCGGGCACATGTCTCCATGGTTGCTATGGGTGTTCGGTGCGGACGGTGTTTTTTCCATACGGTTGTACGCTCGGACGCACGGGATGGATCGTGATTCCTCGGTCGGACTTGGCTTTTCACGTTTGTAAGGTAAATCGTCCGAGGACGTGTCGGACACATTTTCCGACCCGAGGACGTGTGGGGAATGATTCCCAGTGCGGTTCGTATGGACTTTTTACCATGCGAATTGTGATTGCCAGTTCGTACGGCACTTGTACGATTCGTACGGTAAAAAGACCCGATACGAGTCGCACGGGGGAATTTTTTACCGGATTGTGATCGGCACCAAAGTATTAGGAGAACTGACAGGAGAAGAACTGATAATTGCAGGAGGAGCAGAAGGCAAAAGGGATCTAAGATCAGGAGATGAAGGCAGAGAAGTTGAAGTTAACGGTAAAACCGGCAAGGGCGGTAATACTGGAGGAGGCAAATGCGGAAGAGCCGGAACAAGCGGAGGTACCGCTGGCGGCTGGACAGGCTGTAACGGCTGAGGTGCATTGGCACTTTGTGCATAGGGCGGAGTCAGCCTTAATAAGTGGGACATTAGGGGATCTTCTTCTATATCTTTCTTATTATCAGAAGGGGAAACAGGCAACACCGGATAGCATTTATCTATCGCCATACGATGCCGTCTTTCTGAAATTTCAGTCGCATTGTCAATTTCATCGTCTTTAAACTGTTGGGCAGCCTGTATAATTGTCATACCCTGTGCTTTTCTATCTCGTTTTGCTTGTTTAATTTCTTTCTGTTTGGCTTCCTTACGCCAAAGGCGGAAAGAGTCAAACATTGCCGGCCGGGCTTTTCTTTTAAATAAAACTGCTTCTAAATTGTCTAGCACATCAGGATCAAAACTACAATTTTCTGGCCATTTTAGAACACCATCTTTCTTCGTGTATCGGGTCCATGTCTCGTTAAGGGCAATGGGGCCAATACCATGTTTTGAATAGAGCTCATATGTGGGAGTTCCAACCGAAGGAATCGGACAAGAGTCCTCAAGTCGGGAGTCCCTATTACAACCAAGACAACAAATTCTTCCAAACTTAGTCAGACCAGGCATCTCGAGATATCACTGGACTGTTCACAAACTTCAAGGGGGTAAAACTCAGTTTACGCAGCACAAATGCACTTACCCTCGGCTTCAACTATTGCAACAGTTGAATCTAAGGACAACAAAATACCCAAGAAAACAAAGAACAAATTGTGGGCGCGACCCACGAAGATACTTAACTAAGGACGTCTTCTCACACCAACAGAGGCCCGTCTATCGTCTCGCCTTACCATACATCATCAAAGGAAGGGCCAAAGCAGGGCGGCAGTCAGGGCAGCGGTCATCAGTAGCCGTCAGGAAGGAGTAACCGCGCTGCAAAAGACCTTCGGACCACTTTCGACATACAGGGGTCGCTTAATGTGGCTGGCGAACCCTCCGGAATTTTCTTGCGGGGTTCCTCACGACCTTCAGGCAGAACCGGTACCACTGAAGCCGCCCCACGTTGGGCGCTAGTTGAAGAACCAGAACCTTTTGGGTCTGGCGGCGCAGGGTACGCCCAAGTCTCCGGAGTTCTCCTGCTCGGCTACACTGAGACACGGGACACTCTGTCGGCGTTAGAAGATCAGATTTATTAGCTGCAGCTAGTACAGTTATCCCAGAAGTACACAAGGTAGGTTCTCAGGAGACTGCCACTTCACTCTGTGGCGCACAGGGTTTTATACTATATAGGGTTCATATACATTAACCAAAAGCACTCCCAGAACACAAAAGAAAGAGCCAATAAGGAAAGTTGGAAAACAGGATAGAACCAATAGGAGAAATTGGAAAACAAAAGTGTCAGATGACTCGAAGAAACCTCTCCTCCAACTATGTTTGTCACCCCTCCCTCAAGCTAATTCATTAACAGATTTGTAACTAACTTGCAGGTGGCGAGATACGTTTGTGTGTGTTGGAGGACAGTTGTGAAACGAGAGAATGCTAGCAGAAGACAGTGAAGGCCAGAGGATAAGATAAAGTCAGGAAAGAATGGTGTGAATCAACAGATAGTTGAGACGGGGATTAGGAAAGCCAGACAGGGATTAGGGTACTCGGTCAGTCCTAACACCAGCTTCGCAAATAGAGGCAGAAAGCGTATTTCGACACCAGGCTGCAGAAAAAGCAGAATAGACTTTGCTCGCCGGCCTGCCTGAGTGATGGCAACACAAAATGGCGGTGGAGCACAAAATGGCGGGTCGATTCGATCGCAATCAGAAATCGAAGTTCCTCAATCCATCACCACTGTGAGCTCCGTTTGGGGAAGGGAGAGGGATCTGCCATTGACCCAATCTCAATTTGTGAGCCACCACTGCAATTGACGTGCAGTGCCCTCCGAGATCTGGATGTGATCAGACAGGTTGCACTGATGCTGTGCCCACTGAAACTTCAGGTCCCACTGCAGAGCCCGCATATGCCATCTGGCATGTTGCACTAGCAGGATGCAGGAGGCCATCAGGTCTAGGAGCCGGAGGGTCATCCTGACCGGGAGAGAGGCTGAAAGATCGGAATCATAGCCTGAATATCCCGGATCCGCTGTTCGGGAGGATAGACCCGAAACTGCGCCGAATCCAGAACCGCTCTGATCAATTGGAGCTTCTGAGAGGGACTCAGGTGCGACTTCGGCACATTGATGGAAAACCCCAGCAAATGCAGGAGGTCGGCCGTAGTCTGGAGGTGGGAGATGACCGTTTGGGGCGAGCCCGCCTTCAACAACCAGTCGTCTAGATAGACGAAGACTGAGACCCCCGATCTGCGCAGGTGAGCTGCGGCTACCGCCATCACTTTCGTGAACACCCGAGGGGTGATGGTAAGGGGAGCACGGTAAACTGAAAGTGCTTGTGGCCCACCATGAACCGCAGGTAACGCCGGAGGGCCGGCAGGGCGGGAACATGAAAATAGGCGTCCTGCAAGTCCAACGCTACCATCCAGTCTCCTGGATCAAGAGCAGACAAGACCTGAGCCAAAGTCAACATCTTGAACTTCTCCTTCCGGAGGAAGCGGTTGACGTTCCGGAGGTCCAAGATGGGACGCAGACCCCCTTTGTCCTTCTTGGGGACCAGAAAGTAGTGGGAATAACAACCACTCCCTACTTTTGGCCCAGGAACGCACTCGATGGCCCCCTTGGCCAAGAGGGCCTTGACTTCCTACTGGAGAAGTATCAAGTGTTCCCCCAACATGCGGTGGTACTGAGGTGGCATGGCTGGAGGGGTGGACTGAAAGGGAAGGGAGTAACCCTTGCGGATGATCTGCAACACCCACTCGTCCGATGTGATAGCGTGCCAGTAGGGGAGGTGATGGCGGATCCTGCCACCCACTGACAAGCTTGGATTAGGAAGGTTTGGAGGTAGAAGCAGCGGGGGCGGAGGTGGACTGACCCCCACGCTGAATCCCCGCCCCGCCCCTGCGGAAACCGCGTCCGCGCTGAGGCTGGGTCTGCACAGGCTTGCTGAAGGAACGTGCCTGGGCGCCCCTGCCGGGGCCACGAAAGGAACGAAAACCAGGAGTGGCTGGGCTTTTCGTGGAAAGACCTAAGGACTTGGCCGTGGCCCGCAAGTCCTTAAAACGCTCCAGCCAACTGTCGGCTTTATCACCAAACAGGCGAGTGCCATCAAAGGGCATCTCCATGAGTGAGCTTTGGACATCTGGCGAGAACCCGGTCGATCTCAACCAGGCGTGGCGACGAAGCACCAAATTCATAGCAATTGCCCTACCTAGTGAGTCAGCGGTGTCCAAACCACACCGAATGGCGAACGTAGCCGCATCCATACCCTCGGCAACAGCTTGGGACAGCACAGCTTGGGTCTCTTCAGAACACTGAGGCAACACCTGTGCAACTGTATCCCACACCGCGTGGGAATAGAGGCCCAACAAGCAGGCGGTGTTCACCGACCACAGCCCTAACCTGGCCGTAGAGAACAACCGCTCGCCGAACTGCTCCAGCTTCTTAGAGTCCTTATCCGGCAGAGCCGTGGGAAAGGCACTCTGGGACGTCAAAGCTTGGATGACCATGCTCTCGGGCGTAGGATGAGTGGTCAGAAAGGCAGGGTCACCCGGCGCCGGGCAATGACGCCTGGCGACGTTCTTATCCACATGAGGCCCTGTGGCTGGCAGCGACCAGGTGCCCAGTAAGAAGACAGTGAGGGCATCATTAAATGGTTGCAGGGGCTCCGACGAAGTGGACGCCGTCTGAAACACCTCAGTGAGGAAATTAGTCTTTAGGGCCACCATGGGGAGATCAAGGTTGAGGACCTCATGACTGCATGACAGCGGTGGGTAACTGGATGGCTCAAAATTGCCTTAAACTAAACTCCAGCAAGACCGAGGTAGTTCTGTTTGGCAATGACCCAAACTTCTGGACCCCGGTCTAGTGGCCGGATACACTAGGTCCTTTGCCAACTCCTATTAAGAAAGTAAAGAATCTGGGTGTCTACATAGATAACAAACTTAGCTTTAATGACCAAGTGAACGCTGTAATCTCTGCTACAACCTACACTCTGAGATCCTGCAACAAAATCATGCCACTCCTACCCAAAGAAAGTCAACGGACAGTTATTACTGCCCTAGCTATGTCCAGATTAGACTACTGTAATAGTCTATATCTTAACATCCAGGAGGGTCTTATGAAAATGCTTCAACTCTTGCAGAATGCAGCTGCTAGACTACTCACCGGTATACCTAAACATGTCTCAATCTCAGCTGAGATTAAAAAACTCCACTGGTTGCCTGTCAAAAAGCGTGTTATTTTTTTAAGGCCCTCTGTGTGGTCCATAAATCCCTTCAGGGAATAGGACCCCTTCATTTAAAACTTCAATTTCAGCGGTATGTTCCTCGTAGACCGCTTCGCTCTTCTGAAGTTAAACTGATATCAGTGCCCTTTGTAAAGAAGGCCAACTGGGGAGGCAGAAGTTTTGTGGTTGGAGCTGCTAAGGCATGGAATGACCTTCCGTTGCAACTTAGGTGCTTGACAAACCATCTGGACTTCAGGAAGTCTCTTAAGACTTGGCTTTTTGCTGTTTAACAACCGGCCTTCACAACTGTGTCAGTAACCTCTGTAGGACATCATGCTCAGCGCCAGGACACCTTCGGGTATCAGTTCGCGCTATAGAAATATCAATAAAATTAACATTAACATTAACAAAGTTAAGGTGCACCTTCCCTTTGTGTGCCCTCCCAACCATAGTAAACCAACCTCAACTTCCACCCCAGTATACATTCTTGACAACATCACACACCTTTCCAAACTAAAATAAATCACTGCACGGCTACACCTCCAACATTATTTACAAATCCACACAATAAACATAATTTCAATAAGCAGACTATAGGGTGCACACACACCCACCATCTTATGAGTTTCTAACGATTCTCATATACCCATCCACTTAACATATAAAGATATAGGTGCAAGCACTATAGGACCGTGCACTCCCTATCACATAATCATACAGCCAGGTATGCTCTTATTACTCAGATTGTACCAGTGTGCAAATCTCTAATTTAAACTTTTAAGCATGGAATTCCTCAGAGCTGGCAGGAGTGAGGGTCAGTGAGACAGAGTATCCACCAGAAAGAGCATTACAGTATGCAAGTTATGATAGACACTTCTAACTGCAGATTCTTCACCTTCTGAATAGATACCAAAGCAGGACCTCACTAGATGGTGGGTCGGTAAAATGGAGCAGACAAGGAAATCCTGCAGAATTGAACAGGCTAGGTACCCCTTCCGCTGGACCTGACTATCCATGCAGTAGTGCTTCGTGGAAATGCGAAATGATGCCCACGTCACAGACTGGCAGAGATCCAAAATAGGCGCTCTGGAAAAAGCTTTGGCTCTAGTGTAATGAGCCCACAGGTCTTCCAGAAACTGTTTCATGACCGTCCACAGCAGAACTTTATACAAAGCAAATTCCATCTGGAGATTGTCCATTTCTGCACTGCTCTTCCCTTCTTCTTCTCCAAATGAAAAACCCTCAAAGAGAAGATCATCCACCAAGTGATCCTGGGCACAATCAATGTAAAAGCTCATAGCTCTCTTCAGGTCTATGCCATGGAGTCTCTCTTATTCCTCGGATGGATGAGGAGGAGCAAAGAACACTGGCAGGGTGATAGAGTGCCCAATGTGGAAAGGTGTTACAACTTTTGGGAGGAATGCTGCCTTATTCCTTAAAGGTAATTTGTCAAGAAAAAGGAGGTATATGATTGTTGGACAGTAAGTGTGTGCAGGTCACATGACGAGCAGTCATGATCACAATGAGGAATAGTGTTTTAAACATGAGCAACTTTAGGGAAAACTGTTAATTGGGTTGAATCGAATGTATATAAAGAATGTGAGAACCAGACTTAAATCCCACTGAGGCATCACAAATGGTTTTGGAAAGAACATATGGGTCACAAGAGGTGATCTAAACAGAGATGACCGATCAGACAATCATAGAAAAGCTGATGAGGCAGACTTAAAACCTGTAACTCTTGCCCAGCAAGGCCTTGCTGGGCTAGAGTCAGGAATAAAAGGAGAACATCTGACAATTGGGCCTGTAAGTGTTCACTATGTTTTCAAGAACACCAAGCAGGATCTTCTCCCAGCGTCCCGCATAGATGGTCTTTGTAGAGGAATGCCTGGCTGCCAAAATCACATTTACCACTTTGGGAGGGGGATCAAAGGCAATCAAATATTGTTCAGTCTCCATGCACATAGGTGCAAGTTGTGTAGTCCTAATACTGAGCAGTGCCCTGCTAACGGCAGATCCTCAAGTGGAAGTGGAATTTGAGGTCAGATGTTCATAGCCAGAAGTTCTGGATTCTGGGTACCACACTCTCCGGACCCAGTCCAGAGCCACTAGAATGACTTTGGACTGGTCATTACTGATCTTCTTCAGAACTTTGGGCAAGAGATGTTGAGGCAGAAAGGCGTACAAACTCCAGTCCAGTCCAATTGGAAAGCAACTCTGAGGGAAAATTGCCTTGGGAACTCCAACGTGCAAAGGTTTGGACAGTGCGTGTTCTCGGCAGTGGCCTAAAAGATTGAGACAAGGTTCTCCCTATTGCTGGAAGATGTGCTGTGCCACTTCTGAGCGTAGTCGCCATTTGTGATCTTCTAGGGAAAGCAGCTGAATTAATCCAACCTGGTGTTTAAAGATCCTGCCAGGCATTGTGCTACCAGGGAGATTCCCTGATGAACCGGCCAGTTTGAGAGGCAAATGGCCTCTGTGTACAGGATCCACGACCCCACCCTGCCCTGCTTGTTGCAGTACCACATGCCGGTGGTGTTGTCTGTAAGGATTTGCACCTGCTCCATCTTAACAAATGGGAGGTAAGCCTTTAGTCCTAAGTGAATTGACCACTACTCCAACAGGTTTATGTGATGGCTGTGTTCCCTCAGAATACCAGAGTCCTCCGATTTCCACCTCTCCCAGATGACCTCCCCAACCCAGCAATGATGCATCCGCCACAACAGTTAGGTATGGGTGGGGTAGGGAGAGGTGTCGCCCGACAGTCTAATTGCAGTCCAGCAACCACACTGCAGATCTTTTGCAGTCTCCTCCAACACCTAGGTAGAATCTAAGATGTCCCTTGGTGCTGAGCCAACTGAGACTCCAGATCCCACTGTAGAACCCACTTGCCCCACCTGGTGTGGTCCACTAGCAGAATACAGGAGGCCAAGAAGCCTCAGAGTCGCTCCCACTATAGCCCAGGTCCAGGTGGACTCATTGAGATGGAGGGAAGGCTAAAAAAATCACCATGTCCAGGATGGCTCTAATGAAACGTAGCATCTGTGAAGGGATTAGGTGTGATGTCCACACATTAATGGAGAATCCCAGGAATGCCAAGAGATTGGTGTCTGGAGGTGGTCCATGACTGTTTGAGGTGAGCTTACCTTCAGCATCTAGTCTTCGAGGTAGGGGTAGACTGATATTCCCAACCTCCAAAGATGGGGAGTAACTACTTCCATCACTTTCCTGATCACCCGCGGGGCACTGTTAAGGTCAAAAGGGAGCACTGATTGCTGATAGTGCTCATTGCTACTTGGAGCTTCAGGTATTGTCTGTGGTAATAAGGACTGGGACATGGAAATAGACGTACGTCAATTTACTGGGGAACTGGCACAGGTCTGGCGCCATGTGAGGAGTTGGGGTAGGTGTAGGCCCTGGAGTCAGGGAGAATGCCGGAACTGGGTCAAGAGGCACAACTGGAGCCAGGGACAAATGTGCCACTGGAAATCTGACTGGAGGTCTCTTCTCTTCCGTGGGGCCTGGAAACGCATTAGAGAGAGCTGGTAGGGTTCTAAAGATACGAAGCATGGCTTCTTTGAAAGCCTTGAGATGCTGCTGTGTCACAGATGGACCAGAGAATTCGGCTGCATCAGGACAAGCTCAGGAACCAGATCCACTAGGACTGACTGGAACCAAGTTCATGGAGTATCCTGTCGCCTGCACAACTTCTACTGACAAGAGAGGTGAGAAGAGGGGGGGTCGTGTTTTTACTTCTTGTGTTTCTTTTTGGATTTGGACTTACCTGAAGATTTTGAGGGGGTTGACTGTCTCTCTCTGGATTGGCCTCGGGATCGAGAACACATCTGCGACTTTTTCCAAGGCAGGGCTCTACACGTTTTTCTACAATACTCCACAACGTAGTATTTGGCCTCATAGTCCCAGATGGCCTTTGGATTCATTGAAGAGCAGGCGTACTCTTGCTACCCACTGATTTCTCAAAAACCCTCCCCATTCTGTTGAATTTACTTTTTGATCAATACTAACAAGATTTCAATTAGAGATCTGCAAATTTGAGATGGCAGAATCAGATTACTAAAGTCTCTGCATCTGTTGCAGCGGGCACATTTCAGTAAAAAAAACACTGATGTGGACACGAGGAGGTAGAGATTATACTGTGACACTGATGTAACTTGCGGAATGGATCTGACAGAGTTGCACAATTCCACCTACCGGTAACCAAGGGAATTGTTGAGAAAAAAAAAATCAGATCCAGTCTGGTGCATGGGGTATTCTCAAGGTGTGGAATCTGCAGGTTGAAGTATCCTTCAGAAACGTATTCCTATTGCTTTAACTTTCCCCTGTACCTGTATATGACAGCATGCACTAATATATTTTATAATCAAATCTAGATGCTGTTTTCATATTAAATTGAAATGCCTTTTAGCCTCAATATGCTTGCTAAGTTTCATGATTCTAGTAGGTAGATCCTGCCACCAGCTCATTAGATAAGTATGCTGAAAGTGACAAGTTTCTGTCTTGTGTTTACGCTCCATGGAATTGTATTGCAGGAAAAACTATAAAACATTCAAATTTGCATGAATTTTACCATTATATGCTCTAACAGGCTGTTTTGGGCGAGAGGGTGTGTTTGGCCAGCCGTCCTAGGCCGGCCAAACACACATGTGCACTTAAGTTTCTCCAACTTGTGTTGCACAGCCAGGTTGGAAAAACACCCAAGTCTCCCATGCACTGTCTGAGCGGCAAACGAAGTCGCTCAGACCAATAGTATTCCCAGCATGAGAGAAGCACTGGGATTTTGCATCTAGGAGCCTGCGCAGTCGGAGTCCTGGATCGGGGAGAGAAGGGAGGCGGTGGCCGTCGGAGCAGCAGGTAAGTGTGTTTTTAATTATTTTTTGTTGTGTGTTTAGTTTTTGGTTGTATTCGCCCTCACTTCACCACTAAGCACTAATAGCAGCCACAACTGTAAACATAAATATATATATATATATTTTATAGAATTGCCTTTTTGTATTGAATGTAGAGTGAAGTAACTCTCAAATACGAAGTCTGTTCTCTATGTTGATGTATCTCTACGTGATCACATGGCTGTTTATTTAAACAACACTTTATTGTAACCACCACACTTGTAAACAAGGGAGCAGGTCCCGAAACGCGTAGAGTGGGCCATTTTTGTGAAATAAATTAGCGCATTCAAACCTTAAGAGTCCGTGGTTGCTGTTATCTTTTCGTACTCCGAAGAATTCAGCCTTGGTGCATATATATATATATATATCACAAAACCAATCCAGCACCGCCTGACTGACAGCCAACAGGCGGGAAGAACGCTGGCAGGGACCTCTACGATGTGCTCACGCTGATAAGTATAGGCAGGAATCCGGAATCGGTGCAAGAATTCATTTATTTAGGCAAAGGCAAGTGTAAGTCCATTGCAATCGTCGGACATAGTGTCCACCATGACGCGTTTCGCTCGCATCCGCGAGCTTGATCACTTGACGCGCTCGGGAACAATCATGCATAAATTAACACACAAGCACAAATTACTTTTGAAATAAACCTTAATGTGTGCGTGAAACTAAACAACAGACTCCTGATACATATGGTGTCAAGCCTTGAAACTACCGACAGTCCAAAGACACCGTATTGGTAGTTAATTGCAACTAAATGGAATCCAATACTTTAAAGCTGCTAAGATGTTACAGATAATTATGGCAAATATTATTTACAAACACAATAAATAGCGCTTTGTAAAATACCATTAAAACTCACAGACAAGTTTCATCAGAAATGTAGTAAAATCAGCAAAGTTGCTGTTTTGAGTGCAAAAGATGCAAGTGCAAAGAGTCAAAAATATTGTGCAAATATTGCTGAATCTAAGGCCAGTGCCAAAAATCAGAATAAATGTGCAAATACCGCTAAGTCGAAGGCAAGTGCATAGTGCCAAAGGGACATAAATATGAACACAATGGACAATAACAATTGACATATAGCAATAAAATTAACAGTAGAAATTCTAAGACACTGTGCAAATGAGTATATTGTTAAAAAGATGACAGATAAAACTCATATAACATGAATGAATATCATAATGGTATACCAATGAACATATCGTATACAGTACTAAGGATAAACATTGCCAATCTGAATCTGATATACAGAGATAGGTGTAGAAGCAGCAATACAGAGAAACGATTCTCACAAAGGAAACTGTCAAGTCTATCAAGCTGGCAAAAAAAGCCACCAAGGAGTCAAAAAAGTGCAATGTGCAAAGTATAAAAAGCTAATAGCTAACGTAGTTAGAATGAGGCAATAAGCAAAATTTGTTCAAGCCTGAACAAATATACGGAGGTAGATATTAAGAACCTAACACAGATTACATAGGGAAAATTCTCAGTAAATTACAAAGGGTAGATAAAAAGTTAAAATAAATGACACAGTTAGCACAAGTGAGCTGTTATACATGGTTTAAAATAACTACAGCGTAATTAAAACAGGACAGGGCAAGAGTCCAGACAGGGTAGACTAAGGTGAGGCGTATTACAGGAAATTATGTAAGTCCTCACTATTATTAAGGCCATAAGGCATCTTAGTGTCGAGGGACATGATAAAGTGGGTCTCTAATTGGCGGAGAGTTTTCTCACGGTTGCCTCCTCTCACCGAATTAGGAACAGCCCCTAACACAGTGTATTCTAGATCCTTAAGTTTGTTGTCATGGACCATTTTAAAATGTCTCGCCACAGGATAGTTTGGGTCTGAATTAACAATAGCCCTGACATGTTGTAGAATCCGTTTATGTACAGGGAGCTTCGTGCTTCCAATGTACTCAAGGTCACAAGTACAGCACAGTTTATAAATCGCAAACTCTGTACGACATGTGAGATAGTCGCGAATAGGTACTTTCTTGTTGTCAAATGCAGTAGTGTAATCAGTGCTGTTAGTGGCAAAGGTGCATGCACGACAGGAATTGCATTTATAAAAGCCTTTTTTAGTCAACCAAGTTTTTTTGAGGGAGACTTCAGGACTGGATTTGACAAGGGCATCCCTCATAGAGGGCGCCCGTCTAAAAGTAATCGCGGGCAATTCTGGCAAAATAGGTTTAAGTGTCATGTCAGTGAGCACAATAGGCCACTGTGTATAGATCATTTTGCCAATTTGTTTATCTTGCTGACTGTAAGTCGTAACAAATCTGATGTTGGTTAAATCAGTCTCACCGTTAGATTGTGGAGAAGGTGTCACTTGTGCTTTTTTAACAATAAGGAGATATACCCTAGGTAACAGATTGGACTTGGTAAGCGCGGAATCCAAAATTGTTTTGGAATAACCACGAGTGAGGAAACGAGCATAGGCTTCTGATTGGCAAGTTTGGCATTCTGATTCCTCACTACAGATTCGGCGAATCCTAAGGAATTCGCTATAGGGAATACTACGAATAGTGTGATGGGGATGAGCACTATCCGCATGAAGAATGGAATTCCCTGCGGTGGTTTTCCGATGTAGTCTAGTGTGAAGTTGGCCATTGCTAACGTAAAGAATCATATCCAGAAATTCCACTTTAGCATTATCAATGGTAGCAGTGAATTTAAGATTTAGGTTATTAACATTGATGGAATCAACAAATTCTAGTGCACTATTTTTGTCACCCTTCCAAATCATACAAATATCATCGATGTAGCGCCAGAAGTACATCACATTAGCAGTCCATGTGGCTTGATTGCGCAATCTGAGGACATGCTCCTCCCACCAGCCCACATGTAAACATGAGTAGCTGGGGGAGAAGCAAGCCCCCATAGCCACACCTCGCAGCTGCTGGTACACCTCAGTACCAAACAAAAAGAAATTATTGCAGAGGCATAGTTCGATCATCATTAGCAGCATTTTGTTATGATCACACATAATAATATCTCTTTGCGCAAGAAAATACTGCACTGCTGCTAAACCATCTGCGTGGTTGATACTAGTATATAATGATTCAATATCCATCACGACTAGCAAGTAATCTGGCTCCCATGAAATATTCTTGATTTTGTTAAGAAAGTCAGGAGTGTCTTTGATAAAAGAAGGAAGGGCAAAAACAAAGGGCTGAAGAAAATAATCCACATACTTGGACATCATTTCAAGTAGACTTTTCTGCGCTGATATTATAGGTCTCCCAGGCACAGGATCAATATTTTTGTGAACTTTAGGCAGAAAATATAAGACAGGAATCACTGGGAAGTCTACTTTTAAGTAAGTAAATTCATCCTTGGTTAATAAACCTTGTCTTTTCCATTGTAATAGATGTTTAGTGATAGTTTCTTGAACAAGTCGTAACTCTTGTCGTGAAGATTTGCGGTAGCAAGTGATATCACTCAGATGGCGCATTGCTTCTGCACAATATTGATCTTTATGCCAGAGGACAACATTGCCACCTTTATCCGCTTTGTTGATTATAATATCACATTTTTGCTTCAATTTGTTGATCAAAGTAAAGTATTGAACACTCTTGAAATTGTGACTTCTAGTTCTAGAATTAATACCTCGATTTAGTTGTTTCAGCTCTTCGATAACTTTCTCACTGAAAATGTCAATTGCATCTTTTTGCATAAGAGGTAAAAAAGTGGAAGGGGGGCGAAAAGGACTAGGGGCAGGTTGGTTACTGATGATGCCCATGTTGAGCAGTTGATCTTGAGTCGCCATAGCTTCATCATTTGTAGAATCAGAGTCAGAGAGGTGAAAGAATGTTTGAAGCAGCGGAACATCATTGACTTGCAGGAGCTCGCCAGCTATTCTATTCACAGGAGTGATTTTGGGTCCAGGGGCTTTTTTATTCAGTTGATAGAATTTTCTGAGTTTAATTTTTCTAACAAACTTGTAAAGATCAATTCTTGTATGATTGTATATATATATATACACACATATACATATGTGTATATATATAAATATATCCAATCCACCTTCCGTAGTACCAGCCGGTACCACCAAAGACACGGACACGTATTTGCTGGTGCAAAAATGGTGTCCAGTTTATTCTTCAACAAACATAATTCGGTTCAGACGCGTTTCGACCGTCACAGCGGTCTTGATCACAGGACTTGCTTACATTGAACGTGACTATTTAAAGGTGCAGCGTACCCAGTTGCGTCATTTCCTATGAACATAGACAAAATACTCAATCCGGCTGTTATTACAAATCCTGAAATGATATGTACGGACAAATCCCATATAGATAATTATAGGGCATTTCCAGAGATATAATACATACTAATATGCATTTTTTCATATATAAAATATGCCAGTCATAATTCTAAATACGATAGACAGTAACTCAATGCATAATGCTGTTTAGATTTCGCTAGGCCAATGACATAGCTCAGATAGATATAAGGTGCCTGTACTCTTATGCTATACATATTGCATTAGGTCATTATTACTCCCATAAATGGGAAACATTCCCCTCTGAATATGTGCAAATAACGCATATCATGTGCAAATAATGCAATTTTTAGATACATGTGCAAATACAGCAAAATTGTGCAAATCCGCAATATAATGTGCAAAAAATGCAAACATCAAACTAAATTGTATTGTATTGTATTGTATTGTATGAGTATTTATGTAGCGCATCAGAACTGTGACCCTACGGGTATCCAGGCGCTCTGACCAAACGAGATGTTTTAACGCTGAGGGGGGCAAAATCGGGGACATCATGCTGCTGGAAAGAGCCAGGTCTTAAGGCTCTTTCTGAATTCCATCAGCGACTGCGTCTGCCTAAGTTCAGGTGGGAGCGCGTTCCAGCTTCGGGCTCCAACCACAATGAAGGCCCTCCCCCCCAGCCTTGCCCGTTTGAACCTGGGCTGTGCCAACAAGTTGGCCTTGGATGACCGCAGCTGCCTTACGGGGGAGTACCTTGAGAATCTTTCCTTGAGTGGGACCGGACCTATTCCGTGGATTGCCTTATGAACCAGGCAGAGGGACTTGAAAAGGACCCTCTCTCTGACAGGCAACCAGTGTAGTTCTCTTAGTGCCTGAGTGGAGGACGAGTCGAACTTGCGACCGAGTGCCAACTTGGCAGCGGCTGACTGAACTCTCTGTAGCCCCTGCAGAGTGTATTGGGGGGCTCCGAGATACAGCGAGTTACAATAATCCAATCTGCTAAGTATGGTGCTCCTGACGACCGTGTTACGAGAGTCGGCAGGGAGCAGCGGAAGAATACGGCGTAGAAGTCGCAGCAAACCAAAACAGGTGCTGGATATTTTACTCGCCTGTGAGTCCAGCTGGAGATTATTATCGAATAGAACCGCGAGATTCCGTACTGTGCCAGCTGGTATCAATGGGGCCGCGTCCGGAGCGAGCCTAAAATCCACTGGTAGATGTTGAATCTGTTTCGTTGGCGCATAGAACAGCAGCTCAGTTTTGTCTCCATTGAACTGCAGGCAGTTTCTCTGTAGCCAGTCCGTGGTCTGCCTCATGCAGCTTTGGAACTGCTCCAGAGGAACTGCCTGTTTACCCTCCAGAGAGAAGGCCAGTTGAGTGTCGTCTGCATAATTAATCAGCTCCACCCCGAACGCCTTGATGATAGAAAATAGCGGCTGCAAATATATGTTGAACAGGATGAGGCTGATGCTGGAACCCTGTGGAACTCCACAGTCCACGGGGGTATTCTCTGAGGCAAAGGGACCCATGGTCACCATTTGGTGTCTCCCCGCTAGATAGGAGCGAAGCCACTGTAGTGCCTGACCTCCCACCCCAAACTCCATCAACCGTCCCAGCAGAATTTTATGACTCATGGTATCGAACGCGACTGACAAATCCAGGAGCACCAGGACGGCAGTGCTCCCTGTGTCAGCCCGCACACGCATCGTGTCCAGCATGGTGACTAATGCTGACTCGGTTCCGTGGCATGGGCGGAAGCCAAACTGGTCCTTGTCCAACAGAGAATTGGCCTCTAGGTAGTTCGAGAGGGACCTGCTCACCGCCTTCTCTAAGATTTTGATAGGGAACGGGAGGAGAGAGATAGGCCGAAAACTGGCAGGAACAGTTGGGTCCAGAGTTGGTTTTTTAATGAGGGGGGAGACAACAGCCTGTTTCCAGCTATCCGGGACCCGTCCCTCTTCCAGCGACTGATTGCAGATCTGGCGCAACCAGGGGAAGGTCGGATGGCCATATAACTTCCAAGCTCTCTGGGGCAGAGGGTCAAGAGGAGAGCCAGACAAGATGCTATGTGCCGTTTTAACAAACGACACTTCCGAGAAAGGTGGGAAGATGGTCAGAGAACAAGCCCTACCTAGTCTCTCAGGGGCCATCTCCTTACCAGATTCCTCGGCCGCTCTGTCAGTACCCCTGAAGAGATCGGTTATCTTCGTCACCTTGTCCTTGAAATAGGTAGCAATCTCGTCACATAGCCTCTTTGATGGTACAACTTTATTTTCAAGGCAGCTTGGGGCCGATTAGGATTTCACAATTCTGAACAGTTCCCTAGCCCCGTTTGGGGCGTGTACTATGGAGTTGGTATAATAACTAGCTTTATGATCCATGATGAGCAGCTTGTACCTGCTCTGTGCAGACCTCAGCGCCATCTTGTCCCTGGCAAGGAACCCCTTCCTCCATTTTCTTTCGGCCTGCCTACAGAGCTGTCTTAGCAGTCGCAGATCATCATCGTACCAAGGCGCGGATGGCCTGCTCCTTACTCTTATCTTTTTTCTCAGAATTAGAAGGTCCAGCTCGTTAATAATGAACTTGTGGTAGGCATTATAATTTGCCTCCGCAGATCTAGAGGCATGAAAAAGGCTAACTGTGGGAGAGACTGGATTCTCTCATAAAATCATCTGGATAGCTGTTTGAAAATAATGTGCCATACTAAGTCATAATTGGGAAAACGTACTGGGTATTACATATAACACATATAAGTATGATCAAAATTAAGACTCCATTTAGATCAAATAAAATTTCAAATATCAGCCTAGAGGTAGCTGTTTTACCAAATCACCCTTACCCTTGTGTAAAAATACATACTGTGATAAAACAAGTTTCAATGTAAAAAGATTTAGCAAAAGTCAAACATTATAAAAACCACAATGAAATACATCGAAAACATATGAGCACATCAGAGCGAAATAGAGTAAAAATGAATCTAACAAGGATGACAGATGGTATGTTGCTTTTTACTGTAAATAACCAATCTATTCATAAGAAATGGTGTAGATCTTCCCCATTGTTCAAACCTCCTGGAATGCGAGTATCCAACTCTAATATGTATTTGCATTCCAACTATCTCAGAGCTTTCTCCCGGTTTCCCCCTCTTTTAAATTTGGGTACTGAGTCTATAATAAAATAACTCAAGCAGCTAAAATTGTTATTGTGGCAAGCTTTAAAATGCCTCGCTACCGGGTAAGCTGGATCAGAATTAGCTATAGCCCTTATGTGCTGCAAAATTCTATTGTACGCTTGCAGTTTAGTGCTCCCTACATATTTCATTTCACATGTGCATTGTAATACATACACCACATGGTCAGTGCGACATGTATAGTGTCCTTTCAGGCCTCTAGGTATATCACTGAAAGGTGTGGTGTATTGATTGGTATTTACTCCAAACTTACATGCTCTGCAAGAGGAACATTTAAAAAATCCTTTTGAGGGGGTTAACCGAGTATTACTAGCTGATATTTCCGGACTACTGGATACTAGTTCATCCCTCATTGAAAATGCTCGTCTATATGTGATAGTAGGGTTCTTAGGAAGCACTGCTTTAAGAGTTAGATCCGTTAAAACAATGGGCCACTCATTACAGATAATGTTCTTAATTTTTTTAGCCTGTCTGCTATAAGTAGTGATTAGTCTCATTTCGTTCTTCGTCGTGTCATTACCAAGGATAATATTGGTGGGCGCTTGAATTTCTTGATTTGTTGTATTTTTAGATACTAACAAATCATTTCTATTTTTGAGGTTCGCTTTTTTCATTGAGCTGTTTAATTTCCTTTCCTCATAACCTCGCGCCAATAGTCTATTTTTGGCATCCATCCAATGTTTATCGAGCGCTGCTATAGTGCTACATGCTCTATGGATATGCAAAAATTCTCCATATGGTATGCTATTTATCGTGTGTTGCGGATGTAAACTCTCTGCATGCAACACTGTATTCCCTGATATACTTTTGCGAAATAGACTAGTCTCCAAATTCCCTTCTTTCAGATTTACCGTTACATCCAGGAAGTTTACACTACTGGTACTCACTTCAGCAGTGAACTCCAGATTCAATTCATTATCATTAATGTTATTGACGAAACCGAATGCTTCTTGTTCCGTTCCTTTCCAAATGACGAATACATCGTCAATATATCGCCACCATGATAATATATTGGTGGATGGCGGGCCCTGAGGACATGCCTCTCCCACCAGCCTACATGCAAGCATGCATAGCTGGGAGAGAAGCATGCCCCCATAGCCACGCCCCTCAACTTTTGGAACGTCTCATTGTTGAATTGAAACATATTGTTATTTAAACAAATACGGATCAAACTTAACAGCATAACATTGTGTTTGTAAAATTCAATGCTTCTTTCCCCCCAAAAATACTCTACAGCCCTTAAACCATCATTATGGGCTATACTGGTATATAGCGCTGTGATGTCCATAGTCATTAAGATAGCATCGGATGGTAGAATAAGGTGGTTGAGTTTATGTAGGAAGTCCGTAGTATCTCTTATATAACTCGGCAATTATACTACTAAACCTTGAAGGAAAAAGTCAATATATTTAGAAGTATTTTCGAACATGCAGTTGATTGCTGACACTATGGGCCGTCCTGGAATTAGCATAGTTCCCTTGTGCACTTTAGGAATAAAATAAATGCTTGGTAACACTGGATATTCTTTGTATAGGAATTTCAATTCTTCTTTAGTTAACAAACCCTCTTTGTGCCATGCATGTAACTCATCTTTATATTGCTTATGTGTTGTAGAAATCAAGGTTTTGGGAATCCTGCGATAACACTCAGTGTTATCTAAATGGCGATAGGCTTCCTCTTTATATTCCTTTTTATCCCACAAAACCACATTACCGCCTTTGTCCTATTTATTAATAATAACATTGTTGTTTTTCTTCAATTTGGACATCAACTTGAAATAATCCTTAGATTTTTGCGCAGGTATCCTATTGCTTACTTGGGTCTGATGCTGCAACTTTTTTAGTTCATCCGTAATGCGTTCATGGAATACATCTATTGCATCACGCGGCATGGTCGGCATGAAGGTAGATACTGGTTTAAAGGGACTTTTGCATGGTTTTGAAATATTAATCCCTTCATTATCTGCCACATCTTGTGTAGTGATTTCAGATTCTTGACTCACACTGAGTGCATTTAAGATGTTGATCGTATGCATATCTGATACCACCAGCCCTTTGGTAATTCTTTCGGTCATTGGCATGCTCCTTATATTCGTGTCAATTTCGTACCCATTACTGGCCTCGTCACTTAGTTTATTTTTGATAGTAACGTATTTTTTTAGTTTGATCTTCCTGATGAATTTAAAAACATCAACTCTTGTGTGCACATAATTAAAATTACTTTCTGGGCAGAAAGACAGGCCTAATGATAGTAATTGTTGTTCTGCCGCATTTAATTCAACATCCGTGAGGTTTACAATGGTTTTGTCACTTACTTTCTGTATTGCCTCCATTGTTGCCGCTGTTGATTTCGACCTCTTGCACTTCCTTCTTTGCCGCCTTCTGGCATTCCGCTTTTGGCGGGTTGTGCTTGCTGTTGTCGGGGTCGTAGCGTTTGTTTGCGTTGCATGCAAACATAATCTAATTCTTCTGCCAAAGTTAAAAGCCCTAAATCCCCCGCTTCATTTCCTGAGCTTGGATTATTAGAATCCACTTCACTGGTGGTTGCGCTAGTCATGGCACTCGTATCTGTTGATATTTCCGAAACTCTATCATCCTCAATTTCAGGCTCATTGCTCCGAGAGACCACAGTTGCTGTCGTGCTTTTCTGCTGCTCACTCTGGTTTTTCCGTAGCTTATCAAACTTGCGGGCAAACGTGAACACCTGCCCCTGGTCATAATCGCCTTTGTCTCGGGCAAATTTGTATGCCTTCCTTGTTTTGATAACCAGTTCCTGTTTCTTAATGCGATCCTTCATTTCATTTCTATTCTTGTCAATGAAATCTTTACTCGCAAGGTACTCTGGTTTGTTGAGTTCTGTTTGAATTCGCGCTATTTCCTCCATATTCAATGCTCTGTCTATTTTGGGGTATTTAATCAAGAGGCACACTAGTCGCATGGATGCTTCTAAATTACTTTCCGCCCACTCTTTAAGAAGTATAGGGTTTGGGCTATCAAAACTTGGCGCCAGCATTATTCTTAGCCCTCTTGTTATTCGACCCACTTCGTGATATTTCTCTAATGAAGTGATTTCCCACCATTTCGTCATTTCACTACGACTGTGCTTCTCCAAAGACTTCAACAAGCCTTTTACATCCATCTTCTCAGAAACTTCTTTAGTGTTAGTTTTGCCACTCTGTTTCATTACTGGTAAATTTAAAAACAACTCCTCTGCTGCCATCTTACGTTCCCTGATGGTATCATTCGACATAGTCACCGATGTTTGTATAAGTATCAGAAATTCTATTACGAGCACTGCCTGTTACTTGATGTAGGCAGTTAACCAGCACCTCACACATCAATATATGTGTATATATATACATATATATATATATTAACTGAAAAAACCAGAGGTTTCAGGAACGTTATAGTTAGATGGACTTTTCACTCGTACAAAACCATAGAAATTCCGGTGTTATAGTTAGTTCAGCTAACTATAACTCACGCCCCCGTAATGCACTGATGCCGCTGATGACGTCACATATTACGGATGTATGTCGTTACAACGCACACTTTTACAACGCATGCACTTACAACGCATTTTTTACAACGCACAATCCATTACAACGCATGACATTACAACGCAGGACACTACAACGCATTTTTAAAAACTACCTTTACAACGCATTTCCATTACAACGCATACTACCTTTACAACGCATACCATTACAACGCATAATATTAAATTGCATTTAAGGTAAGTATTAGATAGTATAGGGGTAAAAATTACTATTCTAACTCCAGGGGGTGCAACAGTAGGGTAAGTGTTGGATAGTATAGGGTTAAAAATTACTATTCTAACTCCAGGGGGTGCAACAGTAGGGTAAATGTTGGATAGTATAGGGGTAAAAATTACTATTCTAACTCCAGGGGGTGCAACAGTAGGGAAAGTGTTGGATAGTATAGGGGTAAAAATTACTATTCTAACTCCAGGGGGTGCAACAGTAGGGTAAGTGTTGGATAGTATAGGGGTAAAAATTACTATTCTAACTCCAGGGGGTGCAACAGTAGGGTAAGTGTTGGATAGTATAGGGGTAAAAATTACTATTCTAACTCCAGGGGGTGCAACAGTAGGGTAAGTGTTGGATAGTATAGGGGTAAAAATTACTATTCTAACTCCAGGGGGTGCAACAGTAGAGTAAGTGTTGGATAGTATAGGGGTAAAAATTACTATTCTAACTCCAGGGGGTGCAACAGTAGGGTAAGTGTTGGATAGTATAGGGGTAAAAATTACTATTCTAACTCCAGGGGGTGCAACAGTAGGGTAAGTGTTGGATAGTATAGGGGTAAAAATTACTATTCTAACTCCAGGGGGTGCAACAGTAGGGTAAGTGTTGGATAGTATAGGGGTAAAAATTACTATTCTAACTCCAGGGGGTGCAACAGTAGGGTAAGTGTTGGATAGTATAGGGGTAAAAATTACTATATTATGCGTTGTAATGGTATGCGTTGTAATGGTAGTATGCGTTGTAATGGAATGCGTTGTAAAGGTAGTTTCTAAAAATGCGTTGTAGTGTCATGCGTTGTAATGTCATGCGTTGTAATGGATTGTGCGTTGTAAAAAATGCGTTGTAAGTGTAGTGCGTTGTAAAAGTTGCGTTGTAAAGGTTGTTCCCCACATATTACATCATTCATGACATGGTCAGTGACATCACTGATGACATCACTGATGACATCATCCAGTGACAGTGTGTTTCTGTAACGTTTAATTTTGTTTTATATATATATATGCCAAGCTGTATTGAGAAATGAGTGGGTGTATAAGTGTCTGTATGGAGGATTTAGTAGGCACGTGACTGACGAACAAGTTACTTACCTTCGGTAACGATGTATCTGTAAGAAACATTAGTTAGTTAGATTCCTCACCTTGGAATATCCCCAGGCATCAGGCTGGATCCGGAAAGATTTTTCGGCAGCAATACCCCTTGCGCGTCGCTAGGCGTCACCTGCGGCTCTGCGTCCGTCGTCGGCGTCGTGCGCCGGAATGACGTCGTCGGAGTACTTAGACGCCGCCCTCGCGCGCTGACGCCAGTTCTTGTACACAGCTTTCTGCGCCAGGAACGCAGAGCCATGCAAGAGACCGACACTGGTGCCAAAAAGTCTAGACCCTGAAAAGGATTACCTTAACCCTAGATGTCGGTTCGCAGAATGGGGAGGATGGGTGGGTCGGTGAGGAATCTAACTAACTAATGTTTCTTACAGATACATCGTTACCGAAGGTAAGTAACTTGTTCATCTGAAAGAAACACGTTAGTTAGATTCCTCACCTTAGAATAGATACTCCAGCAATACCAACCCCGGTGGTGGGTCTGCGAACCAAGATCACACCAGAAAGTCCTGGAGAACAGAACGCCCAAAGAAGCCGTCTCTCCGGACTTGGCTGTCCAGGCAATAATGTTTGGCAAACATGTGCAGCGAGGCCCACGTTGCTGCCTGACAGATGTCCTGCAAGGCGACTCCCTGGCCCAGGGCATTTGTCGGCGCTGTGGCCCGGGTGGAATGGGCCCTCAGCCCTACAGGAGGATCCTTTTTAGCCAAGGAGTAACAAGCTTTTATACACAATACGACCCACCGCGAGATGGTTCGCTTGTGTACCGCCCACCCCTTCTTAGCGCCCACGTAGCCAACAAAGAGTTGTTCGTCCACCCGGAACTGTTTGGTGCGGTCCAAATAAAAGGACAGTGCCTGTTTTGGGTCCAGACGGTGGAGCCTCTCTTCCTCCATCGAAGGATGCGGAGGTGGAAAGAAGGTGGGCAACGTGACAGACTGCCCGATGTGAAAGGCAGTCACCACTTTCGGAAGAAAGGAAGGACGAGTCCGGAGGACAACCTTGTCTGGATGGACAGAAAGAAAAGGAGGCTTAGAAGATAGAGCCTTGAGCTCACTCACCGTCTAGCCGAGGTGATGGCTACCAGGAAAGCTGTCTTAAGAGTCAGAAGACGAAGGGGACAATTATGAAGAGGCTCAAAGGGAACGCACATCAGATATGTCAAGACCAGGTTCAAATCCCACTGAGGCATTACGAAAGGGACATGAGGAAACATGTGAGTAATGCCTTTGAAGAAGCGAGAAACAACAGGGGATTTGAAAAGAGAAGGCTGATCAGGAAACCGTAAGAAAGCAGAAATAGCTGAAAGATAACCTTTAAGAGTGCCCAGAGCAGAACCCTGCTGGGCCATGGAAAGAAGAAAGAGGAGAACCTCAGAAAGAGGGGCGTGGAGGTGGAGACTGGACAGGTTCGGGTGGAGGACCGTCCCCTGCTGCTGCAACAGAAGGTCCTCCTGAAGAGGCAGTCGTATCGGGGGATTGATTGACAGACTGAGTAGCTCGGGATACCAGTAGCTTCGTGCCCAATCCGGAGCCACCAAGATGAGTTGGGCCCGATCGCGCCTGATCTTCTTCAGCACTCTGGGCAGAAGTGGTATAGGCGGAAATGCGTACAACAGACCGCAACTCCACTTGCGACGAAAGGCGTCCCCGAGTGCCGCCTTGGAAACTCCAATGCGCAGAACTGCTGACATTGCGCGTTCTCTTCGGTGGCGAAGAGATCTAACCAAGGCTCTCCCCACTGCCGAAAGAGGCCTTGCGCCACGTCCGAGTTTAGACGCCATTTGTGATCCATCATGCACCGGTGGCTGAGTTCGTCTGCTCTGGCGTTCAGAGAGCCCGTCAGATGTTGAACCACCAGGGTGATGCCCTCATGTTCCAGCCATGTCCAGAGGCGCAGAGCCTCCTGACAAAGGGTCCACGACCCCACCCCGCCCTGCTTGTTGCAATACCACATGGCAGTGGTGTTGTCCGTGAACACCTGCACCACACTTCCCCGGACAACGGGAAGGAAGGCCTTCAGTGCAAGTCGGATCGCTCTCAGCTCCAAAAGGTTGATATGGAGCCGAGACTCCGCCGGCGACCAGAGTCCTCTGATCTCTGCCTCCCCCATGTGGCCCCCCCATCCCAGGAGGGACGCATCCATCACTACTACGTGCTCCGGTTGGGGTAGGGAGAGGGATATGCCGCTGACCCAATCGTGGTCCGTGAGCCACCACTGCAACTGCTTTGCAGTGCCCTCCGAGATCAAGACATGGTCGGACAGGTTGCCCCGATGCTGGGCCCACTGAAACTTCAGGTCCCACTGCAGAGCCCGCATTCGCCACCTGGCGTGATGCACTAACAGGAAGCAGGAGGCCATCAGACCTAGAAGCCGCAGCACCAACCTGACCGAAACCCAGGATAGAGGCTGAAAGATGGGAATCAGAGCCTGAATATCCCGGACCCGCTGTTCCGGAGGACATGCCCGGAACTGCGCCGATTCCAGAACTGCCTCGATAAAGAGGAGCATTTGGGAGGGACTCAGATGCGACTTCGGCACATTGATGGAGAACCCCAGCAAATGCAGGAGATCGGCCGTAGTCTGGAGGTGGGAGACAACTTGCTGGGGCGAGCCCGCCTTCAACAGCCAGTCGTCAAGATAGGGGAAGACTGGAACCCCTTGTTAGAAATGGGATTTCTGGTTGGCTAAGGCTTGCGCCAAAGCCAGACAGAAACCACCACTCTAGTCAAGGCTGGGGAGTTACACGCCAAAGATAACCCCTGCTCACCCCCTTGGTAGCTTGGCACGAGCAGTCAGGCTTATCCCTGAGGCGATGTGTAAAGCGTTTGCGCGCGCACCCAGCAACAACACCCAAGGCCCACCACAAGGGAAACTCCACACAAGGTATTCTACAAAAATAGCCTTTGTATTATACACAACACATTAGATAAAAACACACACTCTACAATGTGCCAACAGGCACGGGCAGAATTTACAAGGGATTATATATACAGGGGACAGGGCCACATGGACCACTGTCAGGAATTAGCACTTAGAACATAGCACAAATCACCAATAGTAAATGTAGAACATAACACAAAGTAACTGTAGAGCACAACCAGCCTCTACTGGCGCAATAATGACCTCAGCGTCATCACACTAGCATCAGGTATAAAACCTATCCTGCATCTATCACAGGGGCATAAATCACATTATGCAATTCTCATTGGTCTAACGTATTAGACCTAGCCACCTAAGTATACCTACACTAGGGGCGTACATAACACAGGGAAGTACATTCTCCCTACCATCAACCCCAACAAGGTAAAACAACCTCCTAGGTAGAACTAACCACATTTAGAGGTATAAGACACAGGGTGCGCAAAACATGCTATATACAGTACATTTCCTAGCACCAAAAGCATGAACACAGGGTGCGCGAAACATACTACACCGTACATTTCCTAGCACCCAAATCACATCAGAGTCCAGGTTGCGCCAGAACCTAAACGTAGCAGCTGCCCACTACTTGCTGGGCAGCTGGGGACAAGCACAGGGCCTAAACGCTGCAGCTGGCACTAAGTGCTGCGCAGCTGGGGAAGGCAAATAGGAGGCATGGGCTCTCACTGGCCCCTGAACACATTATCCAAAACGCTGGAGCCACCTGGCTCAGAAAATAACATGTCCCCCTTGGAGTCCCTCTGGACTCTAGACAAATGATGCCCTCTTCGTTGGAGCCATCTGGCTCTGGAAATATGTAGCCCCTCTGGAGCGCACTGGCTCTGTGAATAACTAGGGCCCCGAGCGTTGGAGCCCTCTGGCTCTAAAATAATGATGGCCCCGTTGGAGCCTGTGGGGCTCTAAAACAAATATGCCCCTAAAAGCGAGGGAGCGCACTCGCGCTCGGAACCACCTGTGCCCCGTAACGTTGGAACCTTACAGGCTCTAGAACAAACAATGCGCCCCGTTGGAGCGGCCCACTGTCATGCGGGGCCGCTCTGACCCTGCCTCCCCCCATCCGGACTCACTTAGATCACTCACCGGTTGGGGGGCGGAGGTAGGACTCCTCCGGTCGTTGCAGCACTCCTCCTGCGGCGCGGCAGCACTTCTCATGCGGCGCGGGGCTTCCCTCGCAGATGGGAGCCTCGCGCTGCGCTCGCACTCGGGACTTGGTTGTGGGGCCCGCAGGGCTCCGGGGGCAAATACCTCTTCCCCTGTCTCCGGGAGGCGGGGTGGGCTCCTGTTCTCCCTCGTGCTCTCCGCATCGGGGGAAACTCTCCTCTTCGCTGTTTGTGCGACGCGGGGCTCTCCCTCGAGCATGGGAGCCCCGCGCCACGAACTCACGCCGGCCTCTTCCGGCTTGGTTGCAGGCCCCGCCCATGTCACGGGTGGGCCTGCCTGACTTCCGGTTTTCGGTAAGGGCCGCGGCGGTGATTCTCTAGGCGGCAAGAGCAGTAGGCACACAAAAATAAATGTAGAACCGGGGTGGGCACCCGTATCAAGCCATCACGGGCAAGAAAGACGCAGGGTGGGCACCTGCGCACTAAAATGACAATGAGCGGACATAAGCGGGGTGGGCACCCGCAATTAAGGCATCATGGGGGGAATCCTCACGATGGGGATTCCCTCACCCAGGGTGGCAGCACAGCGCTGCGCGGCCCCCAGGCTCTCCTCCTTTGGGGGGAAAGCAAGTGAACGCGCTCCTAGTGCGCAGAAAAGGCTGCACGAAGTCTTGGGCAAAGTCAAAGGGGGAAAACGGTCCCAGATGTCCTGGCACAAAGAAATGGAGCAGCAAAGCTCCCAGCAAAGAGGCCCCTAGAAAGTAAGGGGCAATGGCCAAAAAGAACGTTCCCAGAAGTCCTCTGGCGTCCAGGGCATCCAGGGGCTGGGCAGGGCCCAGGGAGGCAAGCCTTCCCCTGGGCCCCAGCAGCAGCACGCCCCTGGTAGATTCAAGTGCAGAACAAGAACATTTTGTAAGGGGACACAGCCCCTTTTTATACACCACATCCCTTTGTTCTGGGTTCAGGGTGAGGGGGAAAACCAGTCGCAGCTGGTTGGGGAGCACCCTTGATGTGCTCAGCCCCTCACTCTATTCATTGGCAGGGCTAGGGTCGTCAGTCGCACCACAGGGGGCGGAGCCAGCAGTGTGTGGAAAACCCTGTCCTATTCAGGACCCAGGTGTACTCCTCCCACCCATCTAGCTGTTGATCTCCCCATTCACCACTGGGTGACTCATCCTGACTCTGGGGAATCCCTAGCCCGTCACATGACACGACCAGCCAATCACGCGACAGACACACTGCACACAGAAGTGCCCACTTCTAGAAGTGGCACTTCCACACTAGGTACATGCACGCCGCACACATCATCGCGCAGCATTCACTCCCACGAGTCCGCACATACCAAACTCGGGCCTGCACACCCCACGCATCAGGAACTACTAGGGACACATACATTCCCCATGCATTCCTATGGGAGGGCAGGCCTATCTCACCACATGCACTCAGAGCACGCACGCACTTTACCCTGGGACACAGGGAAAGTGTGCAGAGACCAAACAATTACCACACCAAGTCACCAGTAAAACGCAAAAAGGTTCAGGGGTGAACCTGCCAGAAGGGCCAAGTCCAACACCCCTTATCTGCACAGATGAGCTGCGACCACCGCCATCAATTTTGTGAACACCCGAGTGGCACTGGTGAGGCCAAAGGGGAGCACAGTAAACTGAAAATGCTCCTGACCCACCGTGAACCGCAGGTAACGCCGGTGGGCCGGCAGGACGGGGATGTGAAAATAAGCGTCCTGCAAGTCCAACGCTACCATCCAGTCTCCTGGGTCTAGGGCAGCCAGAACCTGATCTAAGGTGAGCATCTTGAACCTTTCCTTCTGGAGGAAGGCGTTGACGCTCCTGAGGTCAAAGATAGGGCGTAGGCCCCCTTTGCCCTTTTTGGGAACCAGAAAGTAGTGGGAATAACAACCACGGCCTACTTCTGGACCAGGAACGCGCTCGACGGCCCCTTTAGCCAAGAGGGCCGTAACTTCCTCCCGTAGAAGATTCAAGTGATCCCCCAAATGCGGTGGCACTGCGGTGGCATGGCTGGAGGGGTCATCTCAAAGGGGAGGGAGTAGCCCCTTCGGACGATTTGCAGCACCCACCTGTCCGAAGTGATGGAACGCCAGTGGAGCAGGTGATGGCGAACTCTGCCTCCCACTGGCGTGGAATGGGCCTGAAAGCACGGACTAGGAAGGCTTTGAGGTGGATGCTGCTGGGGTGGATGTGGATGGACCGGCACGTTGTCCCCCTGTACCGTCTCGGCAGAATCCACGTCTGCGACCACGTGGAGGATGGTTCTGCGGCCTGTGGCTAGGCGGACGTGTGGGGGCGCCCCTTCCTTGGCCACGAAAGGGGTAAAAAGCGGAAGTTTGCGGTGCGCAGGGCCGAGAGACCCAAGGACTTGACCGTAGCCCTGGAGTCCTTAAAGCGCTCCAGCGCACTGTCCGCTTTGTCGCCAAAGAGGCGATCGCCATCAAAGGGCATGTCCATGAGGGTGCTCTGGACATCCCCAGAAAAAGACGTGGACCGCAACCAGGCGTGACAACGAAGCGCCACCGTGGACGACATTGCCCTGTCAAGCGAGTCCATCGTGTCCAAACCACATCGGATGGCATACCGCGCTGCGTCCTGCCCGTCGGCAAGAGCTTGGGCGAGCTGTGTCTGGGCCTCCTCTGGACACAGGGGCAGCACGTCCTCCACCGTATTCCACAGAGAGTGGGAGTAACGGTCCAAGAGACAAGCAGTGTTAATAGACCGCAGCCCTAAACTAAGGGAGGAGAACAGCTTTTTGCCAAACTGCTCCAGTCTCTTGGATTTCCGATCCGGGGGGGCGGACGGGAAGGAGGTCTGGGAAGCAGAGGCATGGATAACCAGGCTCTCAGGGGTGGGGTGTTGGGACAGCAAACTGGGGTCGCCTGGTGCAGGGCGGTGGCGCCGGGCCACGTTCCGATCCACAGGAGGTACTTGGACCAGGTGCCCTTGAGAACGTCCATCAGTGCTTCGCTAAACGGCAGCAGAGGCTCCGAGGAGCTTGCTGATGGTTGGAGAACTTCAGTGAGGAGGTTAGTCCTCACGGCAACAATAGGTAGCTCCAGCCCAAGGGCTTCGACCGCCTTACGCAACGCCACAATAAAGGTAGCACCTTCCTCCGAAGCCACGTTCGGAGGAGAGATGAAGCCAGTGTCAGGGGAGGTGTCAAGGCCACTGGCATCCCCCAGCTCATCTGCCCAATCCTGTGATAACTGGCCCTGGCGGGCCAGAGGGTCCTCAGACCCCTCCCAGGCACCACCATCATCCAATTCCTGATAAACAGGGGGAATAACCGGAGCCGGGCGGAAGATGAAATGGTCATCCATCGGCATTGGATGCGGCGCAGGCGGCGCCGCACCGGTTCCAAGCCCGGACCGGGGCTGAACCCGGACCGGGGCTGAACCGGGGAACGGCAGCGTCCGGAGACGGCGCCGGGGGTGGAACCGACGTCGACGCCGGCGGAGGAGGCGTCGTGAGGTCGACCGGCATCGACCGAGATCCAGGCCTGGATCCCACGGGGACCTGCAGCGTCGGGACCGAAGTCGACGACCGCGCCGGAGCTGCCGGCTCGCTAGGCCTCCCAGTCGAGCCCGCGGGGCCTGAAGGCGTGCCGGCAGGCGTCGACGGCGGAGCCAGGCCCCTCATGGCCGAGAGGAAGGCACTGATCTCCGCCGGAGTCGCGTCAGTCCCAGGGACCGGCGGTCTGGGGACGGACGCGGCTCCTGCGGAGCCATGGGGGTGGTACCACCTGGACCGAGTCGCGTGACCGGCGAGGGGAGTCCGAAGAGCGATGTCGTCTCTTGGACTTCTTACTATGCTTCGACTTACCCGAAGACTTGGAACCCAACGAGCGGTGATGGTGGCTACGGCTCCGCGACCGGTCCTTCGACCTCCTCCTGGACCGGGACCGTGAACGGCACGGAGCCGAGTGCCGGAGCTCGAAAAGCTTACGGGACCGCTCCCGCCTAGCCTTCGAGGTCAAGGCCTGGCAGTCGAGGCACGACTCCGCATCGTGGTCGGCCCCAAGGCAGTAAAGGCACCGGCGATGGTGGTCCGTTGCCGACATCAGTCGGTGACAGGAGTCACAGGCTTTAAAACCATCATCCTACCGGCACCAGTTCGAGTCGACGAGTAGACAAAAGAGTCCAAAAAGTTTCAGTCAAAAAGTGACTAAAGGGGTAAGCTCTTCCTGGATCGGCGCTGTCTGGCGCAGAAAAAAGAAGAACTGACGTCAGCGCGCGAGGGTGGCGTCTAAGTACTCCGACGATGTCATTCCGGCGCACGACGCTGACGACGGACGCGGAGCCGCAGACGACGCCTAGCGACGCGCAAGGGGTATTGCTGACGAAAAATCTTTCCGGATCCAGCCTGACGCCTGGGGATATTCTAAGGTGAGGAATCTAACTAACGTGTTTCTTTCAGATTGTATACGTGAGTGATTAAATGTGTATTACTGAATGCATGGGTTAGTGACTAAACTGTGTGAAAGTCTGTATCAGTCCGTCTGTTGTTGTGTAAGCTGCTGCATGGGTTGGTGAGTAGCTGCATGAGTGTCTATATGGGTTATTGATTGCTTGCCTGAGTATGGCTGCCTGAGTGTGTGTGTGGGTGGGTGGGAGGTGTGTGACTCTGTGCATAGATGTGTGAGTGGTTGATTCACTGGGTGTATGGGTTCAAGAGTGCATGTGGATACAGCTGTATGGGTGGGTGTGTGTGTGTTGGTGAGTGAATGGATGTCTCAGTGGTACATGTACAAGTAACTACATATGTAAAAGGTAGTATATGTGAGTGATGGTGTATATAAATAACTATATGTGAGAGTCAGTAATTGTGAGATTGGCTGCATGGATGAGTGTGTATTTGTATCAGTGATTCTGTAAGAGAGTAATTATGTGTTAGTATCTGTATGAATAAGTAAGGTTGTGTCTGTATAACTGCAGAGGTAAGTAAATGGAAGTATGATTGATTCTTTGCATGACTGACTAAGTGTGTGAGTAACTCTGGATATGTGGCAGTGTGTGAGTGTCTGTATAGGTGTATGAGTGCATATGATAGTGTTGTATTGATGAGTGACTGTATGTATGAGTGACTGTGTGCGTGAATGAGTGGATGTGTGTGTAGACCTAGAACTCAGTCAGTGCGTATTTAGTAACTGGTATTGATGTGTATATGTTTTCGAAAATGGTAGTCTATATTTTAGAGTGGATGTATCAAAGGTTAGATTCAGGTGTAAGGAGGTGCATCAGATTTTCACGTGGCTGATGTCATCAGTGATGTCATCAGTGATGTCATTTCAGATGTCATCAGTGATGTCACTGACCATGTCCTGAATGATGTAATATGTGACGTCATCAGCAGTGTATTGCGGGCGCGCGAGTTATAGTTAGCTGAACTAACTATAACGTCGGAGTTTCTATGGTTTTGTATGAGTGAAATGTCCAACTAACTATAACGTTCCTGAAACCTATGGTTTATTCAGTGAATTTCTATGGTTTTTTAACTGCTAATTTATAACTATAACGTGCCTGAAACCTATGGTTTTTCCAGTGAATTTCAAAGGTTTTTTAAATGAAAATTCGTAAGTCTAATGTACCTTAATCCTATGTTTTTTATTTTATATATATATATATATATATATATATATATATATATATATATATATATATATATATATATATATATATATATATATATATATATATATATATATATATATATATATATATATATATATTACCTACTGGCGGTCGCCAGTAGGTAGTTATAGTTAGGACCCCTTTTCCATAGGAAAACCTCAACATTCTATTTTGAATAACTTTGGCGCCGGTCGATGAATCCTCGCGAATTTCTCAAAATAGGTGGGGCGCTACGCTCCGCTCCTACCCTGAAAGTCTCGGGGGGATTCGTCAAGCGGGGGCTGAGATAAAAGGGGGGTCCCAAAACGCGTTTTCCCCATGCATTTTTCCATAGGACCTTTAGAACGAGCTACAGCCCGAACGGCTGAACAGAATTACTCGAAATTTGGCAGAGAGGTAGTCCCTAGGTCAAGGAAGTGCCTTTTGTAGGTTTGGTGTAAATCTGTTCAGTAGATTCTGAGAAAATAGCCTTTAAATCAATATATATATCTGAGCCCGCTTACGGTACGCTTACCGTACGCTTAGCGTAAGCGTACGGTGGCGTGCGCGAGCACGATTCTGATTGGCTCTTAGATCTTAGTAAACATTCGAATCGGCCGAAACCAGGAAGCGGCGGCCGCCATTTTGTGTATTTCACTCAGAAAAAAAAGAGTGAAAACAAGAAAAGGGGGCAATGAGGAGAGTTACAGACCCCCTTACATTTGTGAGGGGGTCAAAGAAGGACTGTAAAGTACAAAGAAAACATTTATTGATTTTTAAAAAAATCACGGGGTACGCGTACGGTAAGCTTACGGTAAGCGTACGGTAGAAAAAAAAAAAAAAAAAAATGAAAATCAGATTTAAGTGTTTAGATATTAGGGGGCTCTAAAAAGAGCCGTTGTGTTTATGAAATGATTTTTTAGTGGTACCTACAAGTAAGTACCGATGCAGAGTCTAAGGTTCAAGAGGAAGACTCTGTTCCCTTCATCATTGAAGTGCACACCATCTCCTCTATAAATGTCTTGCATGTCATAACGCAAGTTGTTGTGGTAAATGGCACCCATACCATAGTCACGGAGGAAAGCAGAAACAGATTTGTTGACGTGCTTTCTTGCTTTGTCATCGCACCGCGTGCCCACCGTGCGTGCACGGCACTAACTGCGTAAAGTGGGCGCGCGGTGCGCAAAGCGCACCGCGTGCTCACTGTGCGCGCACGGTGCGCGAAGCGCACCGTGCGCGCACGGAACGAACTGCGTTAAGTGGGCGCGCACGCCACGAATGGCGTAAAGTAACTTAGCATTTAAAAAACCGTACAAATTCACTGAAAAAACCATAGGTTTCACACACGTTATAGTTAGGAATTAGCATTTAAAAAACCTTGCAAATTCACTGAAAAAACCATAGGTTTCACACATGTTATAGTTAGCGGAAATTTTACTGATAAAAAACCAATGAAATTCCCCCGTTATAGTTAGTGCAGGCAACTATAACTCACGCGACCGCAATCTTCTGCTGATGACATATGTGTCTTTATGAAAAAAAAATATTTGTAATATATGTATAGCTAAAAATGTATGGAAGAAGACATGGGCAAATAAGTGTCTAAATACAGTATTAGCATCAGCAGAGGATTGCGGTCGCGTGAGTTATAGTTGCCTGCACTAACTATAACGGGGGAATTTCATTGGTTTTTTATCAGTAAAATTTCCGCTAACTATAACATGTGTGAAACCTATGGTTTTTTCAGTGAATATATATATAAATACATATATATATATTTAAAAAATTGTGAATAATTTTTAGTAAGAAAAACTATATTAATTCTTTAAAAAAAAATATATATTATACAGAAGTCGTGCACCCTTCGCGCACCCTACACGATGGCTGCATGCATTCCGGTAGCCATTTTGAAAAGTCGCGCTGGGGTATGAAATATCTTTAAATTAATTATAAATAAAAGTTTTCCTTTAAGTGTTTGTCTAAATTTATTAATAAAAGTATTTTTAAAGTATTATTTTCAATATAATTTCAACAAAAAATTATTCGAATATTATTGGATTCAGAGGAAAGGAGGGATGGCCATTTAGCTTGATCTTTTTTGCAAGATTTTTTGTTCTAGTCAGATGGACACTCTCCTTCGGGTGAGGTACGGCTTGGGGATTCTATTCAAAAGGTGAGGAATCAACAGGCAGAAGTATCCATAAGAACAGCAAGTTACTTACCTTCGGTAACGCTTTTTCTGGTGGATACAGTATCTGCCTGTGGATTCCTCACTGTCCCACCCGCCTCCCCGTTGTCCACCTGTTTCTACCAAAAAGATGCTTTTACTGTTTGGCATGAATGTTTTTAATATGTCTTAATCATGCTTATGTTTTAATAGTGAGAAATGCTTGATCTGTTGCTATTTCTTTATGCCTTTATTGGTTATGCATTTGTATATATATAGATATATATATATAACAACAATAGGGTGCCCCTGTGAGGATGCCCACTCAAAAAATATTCTCCCTGGATGGAGAACCTGAGCTCAAAACAGCCTCCTTCTTGCACTCTCTAGTGGCGGCTTAACGCGTTTCAAACTGTTCGTTCTTGATCACAAGCCTTGACAAACTGGAAAACGGCAAACCAAATGTGTAGCACCTGCTCTTTATTTGAACAACCCACCCAGTGAGCGTATACTTCCGCCCAAGTGGGTGTATGCCGAATAGCATTCTGGTATTAGCAGTCCATACACAAAGTATTACCTCAGTGGGTGTTTGTCGTTTGCCTGATCATGTCTATAAAATCCCAAGTGGGTAGGTGCCAAGATGGGAGTGCTGGAAAGTGCACCCTTCGAAAGTTCACAAACTGAAGCTTGCAAGTTACAACGTAATAAAGAGAGAAATACTTACCTGCCTGATGGAGTCTTTTCAGTGGGGCAACCTTCCTCGTTGGATATATATATATATATTAGCTCCAAACCGGGACCCATACATACGAAATAGGCACTGACTCCGTGGGATAGGTTCTCAAAGATAATGCTTTATTTCAAAAGCTGTGGCCCAGACGCATTTCGGCGAACGAATCCGCCTTGCTCACTGTGTCAGACCTGGTTCAAATACAATGCTTATATGCTGGTTACGTGCATGTGACACACACCCCCAGGTTACTTGGCAGCCAGTAAACAAAAATTGACATAAAAGAAATACTAACGTTGAAAAAGTCTTTCCTCAGACTGGTGTCTTTTCATACAATTATGATACAAAAAATTCAAAAGATTACATTGATCCATCGTTACTTCATATTGAGAAAAAATTCCTGAGATAACCAGTGAATTATATATACAATAATGCAAATTATAAACCATTTGTGAACATTTGTGAAATAAAGCCCAAGTGGGCCTACTATACCGCTATCGGTGATCACTGCAAATTCCTCATTTAAGATCTAATGATGATGACCAATTCAACCAATAAAGCATCATAATGTTTTTATAAGCTGCCATATATTAGCATAGGGGGACCTACTAGACACGTGTAAAAAAATTAACCAATGAACAGAAACTGGGTCAAGACTCGTAGGATTGTTACAAGAAATTTAAAAAGGCAGTTTTGAATCTATAGATGAACGCTTAGTGCTTCGTCGGCATTCAAACCATTTGGAATCTTGCAGTCTAACTGGATTATATATCGTGACTCCAACCTCCTTAGAGCAAGTTGTCTGTTCCCACCCCTAATGTTTTTCTTGACACTGTCAGCCACAAAGTATACCAAATCTTCTGCTTTGCCATCATGTACTCTGTTATTGTGTCGTGCAACTGGATATGTCGGGTCTTTGTTATTGATTGCCCTTAAGTGTTGCAAAATTCTGACATGTGCAGGGTGAATGGTACTGCCAACATACATCTTATTGCAGGTACAGCGTAACACATATACCGCAAATTCTGTTTTGCACGTGAAATGCTCCCTGATCTCAATGGGAGTTTTTCTTAGTGGAGTTACGATTGATTTAGTGTTGATTCCATACTGGCAGGCTTTGCACTTTGTGCATTTGAAAAATCCTTTTTGGGACTTAAGCCAACTGGTACCTTTGTCAGATACAGGGGCATTGGATACAAGTTCCTGTTTCATAAACTTGGCTCTCCTGAATGTTAACTGGGGGAGCTTAGTACACGAGAGATGTATATATATATACATTTAGTATACTATGTATACATGTGAAAATGTGTCGGTCCACCTGTTTACCTCGGTGGCAATGAAAACATGGGTGGAACTGACGTCAGCACGCCGACGAGGTCCTCTTATGGCTCCTATGACGTCATACGGTGTCGCGAGCGGAACCGTGCTATTATGACATCGTCATCGACGTGGGAGTGCTAGGAAAGAATTTCCGCGGAATGCTGGCGCAGGGGATATTCACCTAAGTGTTCAGGCTAGGCCTTTGGGAGCAACTGTTTATGTTACCACTCCAGAAACCGAAACCAGTGATCCGAGGGCAGAGGCCCTGCAGATGACACACGAGGTGGGGAGCAAAGTCATGTGCACCGGCGGGGCAGCGAAGTAACAAGCACCACTACCCACAGAAAAGATAACAAAGGCACTGAATAACACAGGATCTTCTCTTTGTGTCTGGCAGGAACAACAAGGTTAAAATACCCTAGTTCCAAAATGTAGACTTAGTGCTACAACGGTCTTCAAGAGGACCTGCGATGGATGCCGCTTCTGCCTTCCGTACACTGGAGGCGGCACATGGGTCACGCGGTACGGTCTACTGCGGTGGGACACACACTTGTTGACCTTTCATGGCACTTCTCCACACTTTGGGGACAACGCTTTCCATTAGCTGTGTTTTCTGATGACGTGTCGCGCCAGCCCCGTCCGACAGCAGAACCCCTTTAGATCCAAACAGACTCTTCCACTCTCTCACCGGAAGTGAAACCAGGCCACGCAGACACTTTCACAATACAACAGCCGGGAATGCACTTTTTGGTAAAAAAAACACATTCCTTCCTCCTAATTTATCAAAAAAACGACTCACTGAAGAACAGGGGCCAGCTTCGATCGGTAAACAATCGTTACAGCGAATTTTTTACTTCGCGATACCATTGCAATGCATTCATTACCACGCATGCATTGTACATCGCAAAGTCATTACTACGCATTTTTTTAGAATGCATGGTCATTTACCACGCATGCCTTTACAACGAATTTTGTTGTAAAGGTATGTATGGTAAATGACCAGGAGTTCTAAAAAAATGTAGACTGTTGTAAATTAAGGCAGAATGTGATTAAGCATTTACTGAAAACATTAATGCTTTCCCTTGCGATCATGTTTTCTTCGTTATGTTGACCGAAGTCCGGACTCCATTTTGTATTGACATGCTGCCACGTGTTCGTCACGAGGAGAGTCCGACCTCTGTGTTAGTTGCTCTTGTAATCTGCCTAGCAACAGTTTATAAATAGCTCCCTCTTGTCCATCTGGCGCATGCCCAGACTTGACCACATCTGTTATAATTAGCCTTGCTTGACCATGTGTTTCGCGGGCTCAAGGAGCGTGTTGGCTCCGCCCATGTATTGATTCAGTATCGAGAATGACCATAAATGGTAATGTTCTTCGGCCTTACGTTGTATCCACCCACTATGAGCCCCTCTGTTGTGTATAAAAGGGGACTGTGTACGAATGTTCTTTGTGCTACTCCAGGCAATACTGAAGAGTATTGTGTGGATTGTAGGACCACCCTTAAGGGTTAATAAACGTTGTCTTTGTACTTTGCAGTTTCCGTGCCAACTTCCTTATAGATTCCGTTACAGGAGAGCGAACCCTTGTTCTTGCGGGCCTAGCTGGGGCCTGTATTCATCAATTGGCGCCCGTCACGTGGGGCTCATCGGCGACTCGGATGCTCGAAGGACTGGTCGCGACGAAGGTGAGGAGTTTGGCCGGGGACGTGATCACTGCCAGCGGCGTCTTAGCCCTGGCATCCCGAGGTTTTTCTTCCTTCCCTTCCGAGCTGACCGTCTGGGTGGCGCCGGTCATCGACTGAGACCTCTTCTGTCGGTCCTGCCGTGAGAGCCGTTTGGGCGATTGTGGAGCTTGGCAGTTGGAACCTGGACTCTTGATTGGTAAGAACCGTTGTACGGTACTTGCTCCGAGTTTTTGAAGCCTGGGATGGCTATTTGAGTTTGATTGATGATGACTAGTCATATTTTGAATTTGTCTTTGTGAAAATATATGCGTTGCAACACATATAGGCAGGTAATGTGGAGAAATTTCTCCAGGAGCTGTGTTAACTCTGAACGGCGCAACGATTAAGTGCCATTTTCTTTATAATATTGCATATTTTGCATTATTCCTAGCATGCCTGCTTTTAGCGCACTCCGTAAGTGGTGCTGCTGTTTTGGAAACCGGTTGAACCTCGAGGAATCTGCTCCAGCTCCCCCAGAGGGGACTCCTAATAGGGATATGTATGTGAAGCATGGTCTTTCTTCCATAATGTACAGCACGCTATGGAGGAAATACACGAGGAAGGATCCTGAGTTGCGATGGCCTTTGTATGGATCGTTTGATATACGTAAGATTGAGTATGTGGAACAGTGTATGTGTAAGCGGCGTGCTTGTCAGGATATGTTTGAATGTGTGCGATTATGGGTGAAGGAAGTGCGTGAGCGAGAGAAGCGTGAGAAAGCGCTGTTTGATAAAGAGCAACGGAAGAATGATCATGTGCGAGCACAGGAAGCGAAGCGTCGGGAGGACAAAGAGCACACGGACAGACAAGAGAAAGAGCGTAGGCTACAGGTTTCGGGTCAATATGTTGTTCGTCAGCCACTTTATCCTGTCCTTAATAATTCTGATGATGATTTTTATTTGCTAGATCGCTCTCCGCCCCCTTATGTTGGCGCATCTGCTCCACGGCCGCAAGATTCTGACCCGGTTTCGGGTAAGGTAGACACACGGTCCATGCTGTCGGCCGAGCAAATGGCTGAGCTTCGGACACTTTCCTTCCGTGCGCTTAAAGGCAAGGTATCTATGGAGGACTTATTTCAGACTTGGGGGCAGTGGCAGGAGAGAGATAAAGTGTATTTCCTGGGTCATTTCGCGGAGGAAGTGATTACTGCTTTCCGAAAATATTCTCATGTTCTTGAGCCTGACGAAGTGTCTTCGGACGCTAGAGCAATACGTAACGGTGCTTTTTCTCCCTCTAAGGCTCCTGAGGCGGCTCGGCGGCTGTTCGCCTTGCGGGACGAGGTGCTGGCCCTTCGAGAGAAAGCACGTCAACAAACGGAGGAGGAGAAGCAGTCGGATTCGTCTGCAGCAGGGGGCCACCCATCCGCCTCCCAGTCAGATAAGGATGACATAGTGCATGCTAAACCAATGCGAGAGGCGGCGCCTTTGTATGTTCCTCCTAAGGGAGCAGGGACTAGCTCGGATATTAACTCCGCCGATGCAAGGGGATATTTCGTATATAATTGGGTTTACACTCCATGGCATAGGGCCGATGTTATGGCACTAAAGAATGCGTTGCCTGACCCCCGCAAGAATCCAGCGGCCTTCTATGAAGACGTCGAGGGGGCCTTGAATTCTTGCATTATGACCTTAGCGGATATAGACCTGTTCTTTGGCCTTATCCTACCGCCGGATACGTGGCGCTCTATCCGAAAGGTAGATGATGCGGTTGCCTTCAAGGCCCGGTGGTCTGACCTTGAGGATGAGGATAGGGAACGGAAGCCCGCACAGAAACCACCCCAGAATATTTTAGATCTCCCTGCGGCTATTGTGGCTAAGTTGAAGACGATTATCCCCCCTAAAAAGATTGACTGGAATATGTTAACTGCATGTAAGCAGAAAGTTGACGAGTCAGTTGCGGACTTCTTTACGCGTTTTGAGGAGACGTTTCATGATTTTAGTGGCCAGTCGCTTACTGACGACACGGGCCGCCACCTTTTCGCGGACAAATATGTGGCTAATCTGCTACCGGCAGTTGCGGCCCGGTTAAAAGCGAGTGAAAGTTCTTGGTCCTCCGCGACACCGACGGCCCTTCTGACCATCGCTCAGTATTATGAGCGTCAGGAGCACGAGGCGCAGGGCCAGGAGGAGAAGAAATCGAAAGATCTCAAAACCAAGGTGATGTTAGCACAAGTATATGGCCCGCCCCGACGGGGTAATAATAATAGAGGAAGGGGCGGATCTTATGGTCCCCCTTCGGGCCGATCTGATTTGAATAGGAACCAGTGTGCGTACTGCAAGCAGTTGGGCCATTGGGCCAGGGATTGCCCAGCGTTGCGTGCTTCGCGTCAGGGGCACACTCCGGGTGGCCCGAGAGGTAGAGGGGGCTTCTCGAACTTTAGAGGGAATTCTAACGATAATGTCCGTTCCGATACTGCCGGGCGGCACCGAGATGGCTCAAATGTTTTTGATCGCCAGCACCAGTATCATGTATCGGACATCGATCAATCGGGATATCATGATTCTCAGCATGCATAGGAATGCGTTGGATGGGGGTCCGAATCAGTTGAGGTGCCGGTCGATCAGACGGGTCCTTATGTATCGGCTGAGGTTTTAGGTTCTACTGATCAGTTCCTAGTGAATACAGGAGCGACACGTAGTGCATTGTCTAGGTACTTGGTTCCGGGGGCTCCCCCATCCGGCTCAATAGTTACATCGGTAGGGTTTGACGGTACACTCTCCCGAAGCCCTCTTTCACAGCCCCTTGCATTTAAAGTTGATTGTTTTTCTGCGCCCTGTCCGTTTTTGCTTGCTCCGTATACACCGGATAACATTATGGGCCTTGATATGTTAAAGTACTTTAGGGCTACAATCCGCTGCTCCCCTGAGGGTGTGAGGGTGATCTTAAATGACAACTATCCCAGGTCTGGGCGGATGTGTACGATATCAGAGGATGCGTTGTTGGCTACCCTCCCCCGAGCTTTATGGGCGACTTCGGACACAGATGTGGGACACATGGTGATTCCTCCGGTCCACATTAGTGTCCAGGAGGGGGCGGCGCTCCCACGCCTCCCGCAGTATCGTATTTCCCAGGAGGGCGAGGAGGCTCTCATACAGATTGTGCAAGACTTGATAGCAGTAGGGGTGGTGGAAGAAGTTCCCTATAATATCTGTAACAGTCCGATTCTCCCAATTTTGAAAAAGGACACGGATGCAAAGGTCTATCGGTTCATAATTGATTTGAGGGAGGTAAACAAGATCGTGATACCTCAGTACCCGGTGGTTTCTGATATCACGACGTTGCTTACCTTGGTCCCGCCTACGGCGACCATGTTTTCAGTGATTGATTTGAAGAATGCCTTCTTTTCCATTCCCATTCACCCTGATAGCCGATTTCTTTTTGGGTTCACATTAAATAATAGATCTTATCGTTTTTGTAGAATTCCCCAAGGCTATACAGAAAGCCCTAGTATTTACAGTCAGGCTTTGAAACGACAGTTGGATTCCTTTGTTTTACTCGAGGGGGTCGCCCTCATTCAATATGTCGATGACATCCTGTTGGCGGCTGACACCCTGGAGTTGTGTGAGAAAAGCACGTTATCCTTACTTTCCTTTTTAGCATCCCACAATCACAAGGTCTCTAGGAAGAAATTGCAATTCTGTAGACCAAAGGTGACTTATTTAGGTCACCTTTTGTCTAAGGAGGGGCGTGCACTCACACCAGATCGTATCCAAGTAATTTTGGACACACCGAGACCATCCACGCAGAAGGATGTGCGTGCATTTTTGGGTCTTGTTTCTTTTTGTAGACAGTGGATATTGGGGTTTTCACACATAGCTAAGCCATTACTAGCTCTTTTGACAAAAGACACGCCCATTCCGATCCCCTGGTCAGATGAGTGTGATGCTGCTTTTCAGCAACTGCGACAGGCCCTTTGTTCAGCACCAGTGTTAGGGACCCCTGATTATACAAAACCCTTTTCGTTGTATGTGCATGAGAAAGATGGATGTGCATTGTCAGTCTTAGTACAGATGCACGGCGACAAGCAGCGCCCTTGTGCATACTTTTCGGCTGTGCTTGATCCTGTCGCCCGAGCATTACCAGGGTGTTTTCGCTCGGTAGCGGCGACAGCTGTGTCAATACGCCAAAGTGAAGGAATTGTGTTGTCCCATAAATTGTTGGTGTTAGTTCCCCATGCTGTGGATGCCCTGCTTAATCAAACAAAGACGCAGCATTTGACCAGTGCCCGTTTAACGGGATATGAGCTGACGCTTTTGGCTCCTCATATTACGTTGAAAAGGTGCGTGACATTAAACCCGGCCACATTGTTGCCATACCCCGAGACCCAGTCTGAGGCGCAGAAAGCGCATGATTGTATTCTTGTGACTGAGGAACAAACAAAGGGTCGTATTGATCTCCAGGATACGCCCTTTTCAGAGGTAGATGGAGAGTTGTGGGTAGACGGATCATGCCTGAAGCTACCAGATGGTACGACTTCAGCAGCGTATGCAATTACCACATTACACACGATAGTGGAGACAGCACGCATACTACAGAAATCAGCTCAAGCAGCGGAACTGATAGCCTTAACACGAGCATGTGAGCTCAGTACAGGATTGTGTGTGAATGTTTACACAGATAGCCGCTATGCCTTCGGAGTAGCGCACGATTTCGGCCTACTCTGGAAGGAGAGAGGGTTCTTAACGTCACATGGGGTACAGATAATGCATGGGGAGTTAGTCCACAATCTCTTAACCGCATTGACATACCCGAAGAAAATTGCCATTGTTAAGTGTAGTGCCCATAGGAAAGTAGTTGATAAAGTTGGAGAAGGGAATGCGTTAGCAGACCGAGTAGCACGGGAGACTGCGATGCAGCCCGGCGCTACTGCCATGTATGTAGTAAAGTCACAGGTGGAAAGATGGCGAGATGCGAAGGAAGAAGTGCGAGAAATACAGAGGACCGCTTCTGACAAAGAGCGGGAACGATGGGCTAGCGAAGGGGAACTGGATGATGAGGGTTGCTGGAGAAATAAGCAGATGGATAGATGGAAATTACCCACGGCCTTTGTACAACCTATGGTTCAGATGGCACATGGGCTAGCACATGTTGGAGCTTCCACAATTGTGAAATTGCTTACCCAAGTCTGGGAGCATCCAGAGATTGCTAGCACAGCAAAGAGGGTGGTGCAGACCTGTATGATCTGCCTGAAGTATAACCCAGGGAAAGGCACTCGAACTCCAGCAGGAGGATTTGCGACGCCCACTGCACCCTTTGAGGTTCTGCAGATGGATTATATCCAACTGGAGCGCTGTAATAATCTGAAGTATGTTCTAGTAGTGGTCTGCGCTTTCAGCAAATGGGTTGAAGCGTACCCTACGAAAGACAATACTGCAATGACTACAGCGAAGCTATTGCTGAAAGAGTTTTTCCCTCGATACGGCGTCTGTAGACTTCTGTGGAGTGATAATGGGCCTCACTTTGTGGCGGATGTTATAAAATATGTCTTGAAGGGCCTAGGCATCACCCAGAAGTTCCACGCCGTATTCCACCCCCAGTCTGCAGGACTAGTCGAGAAGTATAATGGTACACTGAAGCTTAAGATCGCCAAAATCCAAGCTTCAACATCTTTGACTTGGCCAGACGCCCTGCCACTGGCGTTATTGTCAATTAGGTCGGTGCCACACTCTCGAACTGGCCTTACGCCATATGAAGTTGTATTTGGACGCCCAATGAATATTTGGGGTCCACCAAGGCCTAAGGCTGTGTATGATGTACCTTGTGTAATGATGAGCGATTATCTGGCACAGTTAACGGATAATTTGGTTTCTATTCATCAACAGGTCCGAGAGGCGCTCCCTGATCGGTCTACCGGTGAAGGACATGGTCTCCGGCCTGGAGATCATGTTATGGTGAAGGTTTTCGACAGAACGAACAGTTTGGAGCCGAGATGGGTAGGACCTGAACAAGTTCTCCTTGCAACAAGGACGGCAGTGCGAGTCTCGAATAGGAAGAATTGGATCCATTCCTTACACTGTCGAAAGGTACCGCCCGGATTGGTGGAGTCTGCCGTGCTGACCGATCAACGAGAAATCCTAGCAGCAGAGACAGGCCGTGCTGCGGAGCCAAACGACGCTGAGGAGCTCTTTCCGGACCACGCGACTTCTGGAGGAAGGCGATATCATCTGCGACCAAGGAAGTGAGGTTTCCAGTACCGGGACATACTGTCAGAACGGCCCTTGGGTTAGTGAAACGGAGAGCCGATGAGGCAAGGGGGGGGGGATCAGCCCTGCATTAGTGTAGCGACACCCGTCTTGGCCCGCTGGTGAAGAAATCAACCGCTGCCCAAGGGGAAGAGTTCTGACAGACTTTTTAGTTTCAGGAAGATATCAGGGTATTGTTTCTTTTGACATGGAGAAGAAGAAAATCCTTTGTGCGTTGGGGTTCATGCTAACAGTAGCTATTGTTGGGATAACCACATGGTTTGTAGAGGAGGCAACTCCTGCTCGAAAGACACTTGTGTTGACGACTCCAGTGCCTGCGGAGCACTACTTTTATACATTGCCATATCAAGAGTTGAAGCATCGACAATCCTATTTGAATAACACTTTCATTCAGATGCTGCATCACACCCACGTTGCTACGAATGCTACAAACTGTTGGATATGTGGGATGATGCCAGCCCATCAGAAGAAAGGAGGAACGCCATTCATACCACTTCCTTTCTCTCATAATGGCTCTTGTAGAGCATGGTACACTTTGCTGTTTGCCACTCGGAAACCGACAGTGGGACGATTACTTTTTAGACTTAACAGAGAATGCCATCAAGATAAGAATGGGTATCCACAAGCGAATGGGACAATTTGGGAATGGGAAGAGTACCGACCGGACAATGAATCCATTCCCTATATCTTCACGAACACAAGAGACACTGTGGGGAAGGACAAATTCGTAATCCAAGTAGCACAAGCTCAAGCGGATTTGTGTGTCCAGAGTGTGGGTTTTATCCCTGTTGGTGTCAGTGATTGCATAACCGTATTAAACATCGACGGGTTAAATAACAGTACCTTCCTAGCGTCCCATAATACCTATTTTGTATGTGGAAATAAAGGTTATTACCGTTTGCCGGCTGGGTGGTCTGGGGTATGCTATGTATCATTCCTATTACCTCCTGTATTCCTAGCACCCGCGTCATATCATAAGGATTTAAAACTGTTGAATAATGTGACTGTAAATAGATATAAACGTACTCTATCAATTGATGATGTGGATCAAACTGATACCAGCTTGCAACAGTATATTGATTTTAACTTAGGACTGTTTTTCTTTGTTGGAGCTGCTTTGAATAGTAGGAAGATCCGAAGATTGACAAGAGTGGTAGAAGCTGTGACCAATCAGACTGCCGCTGCTCTTGGGAATCTTACGGAAGAATTACAAATAACTAGGATTGTTGCATTGCAGAATCGTATGGTACTAGATGTAATGTTAGCTGATCGAGGTGGAGCTTGTAAAATTATTGGAAGTAGCTGCTGTGTGTTCATCCCTGATCATACGCCATCCGTTTATAATGCCATTAACAAGCTGCATAAAATAGCAGCTGAAATCCATACAGAAAACGGCACTTGGTCCTTTTCTGGATGGTTTTGGGCGTTGGTTACTGCCTGGGGATGGAAGGTCTTAACTGGTCTCTGCATTATTATAGCAGTTCTGTTCCTTTTCTGTATGTGTATTCAATGTGGACCATTGTGCTGTTCCGTATGCATTTCATCCTGCATTCCAGATAAGAAGGCTATTGCCGATGTTGCTCGCCAGAAGGGTCTAGCTAAAGAGGTTAAGGGAATGATGATAATTGATATATATGATGATTATTCTTGGAAGCCGGATGTCTTCAGTAAATGCTGAAAGGGTCGTCTGTTGTAAATTAAGGCAGAATGTGATTAAGCATTTACTGAAAACATTAATGCTTTCCCTTGCGATCATGTTTTCTTCGTTATGTTGACCGAAGTCCGGACTCCATTTTGTATTGACATGCTGCCACGTGTTCGTCACGAGGAGAGTCCGACCTCTGTGTTAGTTGCTCTTGTAATCTGCCTAGCAACAGTTTATAAATAGCTCCCTCTTGTCCATCTGGCGCATGCCCAGACTTGACCACATCTGTTATAATTAGCCTTGCTTGACCATGTGTTTCGCGGGCTCAAGGAGCGTGTTGGCTCCGCCCATGTATTGATTCAGTATCGAGAATGACCATAAATGGTAATGTTCTTCGGCCTTACGTTGTATCCACCCACTATGAGCCCCTCTGTTGTGTATAAAAGGGGACTGTGTACGAATGTTCTTTGTGCTACTCCAGGCAATACTGAAGAGTATTGTGTGGATTGTAGGACCACCCTTAAGGGTTAATAAACGTTGTCTTTGTACTTTGCAGTTTCCGTGCCAACTTCCTTATAGATTCCGTTACAGGAGAGCGAACCCTTGTTCTTGCGGGCCTAGCTGGGGCCTGTATTCATCAAGACGATCCATGTCGTTGTAAGGCAACAGAGGCTGTTACGTTTCCTCACAACGAAGTGCACTGCCCCTCAGAGACGACATGAAGCAGGAACCATGAGGAGAGAGGAACCACGAGGAGTGAGAGGTAAGGGGGGATTGGGCATGGGGTGGTGGTTACTTTTCTAGGGTTTAGGGTAGTGCAGTGGTGTCGGAGTAGTGTAGGGGGTCGTGCTGGAGTAGTGTTTAAGGGTTTAGGGTAGTGCAGTGGTGTTGGTGTAGTGTAGGGGGTCGTGCTGGGGGTAGGGTTTTAGGGTTTAGGGTAGTGCAGTGGTGTTTGGGTAGTGTAGGGGGTCGTGCTGGGTGTGGTGTTTTAGGATTTAGAGCAGTGCAGTGGTGTTCGGGTAGTGTAGGGGGTCGTGCTGGGTGTGGTGTTTTAGGGTTTAGAGCAGTGCAGTGGTGTTCGGGTAGTGTAGGAGACCGTGCTGGGGTGGTGTTTTAGGGTTTAGGGCAGTGGAGTGGTGTTCGGGTAGTGTAGGGGGTCATGCTGCGGGTGGTGTTTTAGGGTTTAGGGCAGTGCAGTGGTGTTCGGGCAGTGTAGGGGTCTTGCAGAGGATGGTGTTTCAGGGTTTAGGGCAGTGCAGTGGTGTTCGGGCAGTGTAGGGGGTCGTGCAGGAGGTGGTGATTCAGGGTTTAGGGAAGTGCAGTGGTGTTCGGGCAGTGTAGGGGGTCTTGCAGGGGGTGGTGTTTCAGGGTTTAGGACAGCGCAGTGGTGTTCGGGCAGTGTAGGGGGTTATGCAGGAGGTGGTGTTTCAGGGTTTAGGGCAGTGCAGTGGTGTTCGGACAGTGTAGGGGGTCGTGCTGGGGTGGTGTTTCAGGGTTTAGGGCAGTGGCGTTCGGGCAGTGTAGGGGGTCGTGCTGGGGGTGGTGTTTCAGGGTTGAGGGCAGTGCAGTGGTGTTTGGGTAGTGTAGGGGGTCGTGCTGGGGGTGGTGTTTTAGGGTTTAGGGCAGTGCAGTGGTGTTCGGGTAGTGTAGGCGCCATGCTAGGGGTGGCGTTTTACGGTTTAGGGCAGTGCAGTGGTGTTCGGGTAGTGTAGGGGGTCATGCTGGGGGTGGTGTTTTAGGGTTTTGGGCAGTGCAGTGGTGTTCGGGCAGTGTAGCGGGTCGTGCTGGGGTGGTGTTTTAGGGTTTAGGGCAGTGCAGTGGTGATCGGGCAGTGTAGGGGGTTGTGCAGGGGGTGGTGTTTCAGGGTATAGGGCTGTGCAGTCCTGTTTGGGCAGTGTAGGGGGTCTTGAAGGGGGGGGTGTTTCAGGGTTTAGGGCAGTGCAGTGGTGTTCGGGCAGGGTAGGGGGTCATGCAGGAGGTGGTGTTTCAGGTTTTAGGGCAGTGCAGGGGGTTGTGCATGAGGTGGTGTTTCACTGTTTAGGGCAGTGCAGTGCTTTTCAAGCAGTGTAGGGGGTCATTCGGGGGCTGGTGTTTCAGGGTTTAGGGCAGCGCAGTGGTGTTTGGGTAGTGTAGGGGGTCATGCTGAAGGTGGTGTTTTAGGGTTTAGAGCAGTGCAGTGGTGTTCGGGTAGTGTAGGGGGTCATGCTGGGGGTGGTGTTTTATGGTTTAGGGCAGTGCATTGGTGATCGGGTAGTGTAGGGGGTCATGCTGGGGGTGGTGTTTTAGGGTTTAAGTCAGTCCAGTGGTGTTCGGGCAGTGTAGGGGGTCATGCAGGGGGTGGTGTTTCAGTGTTTAGGGCAGTGCAGTCATGTTCGGGCAGTGTAGGGGGTCTTGCAGGGGGTGGAGTTTCAGGGTTTAGGTCAGTGGGTCGTGCTGGGGCTGGAGTTTCAGGGTTTAGTGCAGTGCAGTGGTGTTCGGGCAGTGTAGGGGGTCGTACTGGGGCTGGTGTTTTAGGGTTTAGGGCAGTGCAGTGGTGTTTGGGTAGGTTAGGGGGTCGTGCTGGAGGTGGTGTTTTAGGGTTTAGGGCAGTGCAGTGGTGTTCAGGTAGTGTAGGTGGTCGTGCTGGGCGTGGTGGTTTAGGGCAGTGCAGTGGTGTCGGGCAGTGAAGGTGGTCGTGCTGGGGTGGTGTTTTAGGGTTTAGGGCAGTGCAGTCGTGTTTGGGCAGTGTAGGGGGTCGCGCAGGGGTGGTGTTTCAGGGTTTAGGGCAGTGCAGTCGTGTTCGGGAAGTGTAGGGGCCATGCTGGGGGTGGTGTTTTAGGGTTGAGGGCAGTGCAGTGGTGTTCGGGTAGTGTAGGAGGTCATGCAGGGGGTGGTGTTTCAGGGTTTAGGGCAGCGCAGTGGTGTTCGGGCAGTGTAGGGGTCGTGCAGGAGGTGGTGTTTCAGGGTTTAGGGCAGTGCAGTGGTGTTCGGGCAGTGTAGGGGGTCATGCTGGGGGTGGTGTTGATCCGGCTCTTCGCCTCGACAGGTGGCGGAGCCGGAGCAGAGACGGAGATCCAGGAGGATTCGGGGTCGCCGTGGCCGCTCGGGGGGTCCCTCAACTGTAGAGACATCGACGGAGCGGAAGGGAGTACTAGAGGTGTTATCAGTGCTGTCTGGTTCACGGGACGCTGCCATTGCGGAGGAAGCGGTCCCTGAGGACGAGGAGGGTCCAACGGACTCCGAGGAATCCGTGCCTGACAGTGACCATACGCCGGTGATCACACCGCAATCGGCGGAGGACCTTCTGGATGGACAGGGGTAACGGGGTGAGCTTCTTCACTTTGGGTGGGGGCCCGGCGAGGGGGTGGCGGGTGTCGATCAGAGATGCTGACTATCGGGGTAGGGAGGGTGGGGTGCCCTGGATTTGCCCCGAGGGGGTTTATTTGTGACACTGTTTTGGGCTTCGGTTAGTCCTGGTGGCCTGAGCGTCGAGGGCCCACTGCCTCCGCCCGGCCTGCACCTGGCCCTTAAGGCCTTCCTGCGGTGGCGACTGCAGGATTAGTAGGGTATAGTTGGAGAATCTGGTTTGGATGGGAACTAGATGGTGCTATTTGGGTCCTGTTCTGGGGAGGGTGGATGGGGAGTTGATTCATATTTGGGTTGTTAAGTTATGGTTGGGGAAAATGGCCGCCATCAGTGCTGTGAGGATCGATGCCCTATTATTGTTGGGACCCGGATGGGGAGACTTTGCGAGAACAATATGGGACAATGGCTGAGGTAGCTAATCTGAAATGTGTTACTTGGAACGTACGGGGGCTTCACACTATGTCCAGGCGCCACAAGGTCCACGCTTACTTAGTGCGTAGGGGAATACAAATGGCGCTGCTGCAGGAGACTCATCTGAACAAGGCGGAAGGGGCGGCCTTACAGCGTAGGTGGAGGGGGCAGGTCTTTTGCACTTCGTACTCTGCGTATGCCAGAGGGGCGCTGATCTGGGTTAGGGCTGGGGTTCCCTTCCAGGTCACGAACACAGTGATAGATCCAGAGGGGCGTTATGTGGCTATTTCGGGGACTTTGGGAGGGAGAGACCTAAACGTTTGCTGTGTGTATGCTCCTAATGTAGACCAGACTGCCTTCCTTTCCAGGTTATCGGGCTCGTTGGCCCATTGCCTCTCCGGACCCCTCCTCCTGCTCGGTGGAGATTTCAACTCAGTAGTGGATGTAGATATTGACCGCTCGCATCCACCCCTCCCCGATTCTCCGGTTCGTCGCTTGGCTAGGGATCGTCGGGACTGGCAGACTCACTGGGGTCTAACGGATATTTGGAGGGCGCAACACCCCACAACCAGGGATTACTCCTACTTCTCGAGCCTCCATGAATTGCACGTTCGACTGGACGGATTTCTTGGCTCGCCCGAACTGGTTTCAGCAGCGGTCCGGTCTGAATATTTGACCAGGACCATTTCTGACCATAACCCCCTCCTGTTGGACCTTGGCTGGTTTCCCGGGGTGCCGGCGGTGCCCACCTGGAAATTACGGCCCGAGATCCTTGAGGACAGTGTCTTCAAGGCGGACCTAGGTGATACGATTTCAGAGTACTTTGCGTCCAACCGTGGCACCGCGAGCTCGAGAGCGCTAGAGTGGGACGCTTTTAAGGTGGTGGTGAGGGGGTACTGCATTTCTAAACAGGTCGGCGTGAGGCGAAGTATCCTCGCCGACCTAGAGGCAGCGGATCGAAAACTCCGCGAGTTGGAGTTACGCCGCCCCGGGCGCCCCGAATTGCAGGCGCGCACGGCGGAGGCGAAGGAGGCGGTGGCGGCGGAGGTCGAACGGCTCCGCTGTTTTGACTATAAGGCCTATACGGTTCGGTCCATCGCAGAGGGGGATAGGTCGAGCGCGCTGTTGGCATGGCTGGCCAACCCTTTGCGGCAGTCCTCACTGACGACGTCCATGCGCAGGGCAGACGGAACCCAGGTGTACACCCAGCCTGCGATTCTGAGCTGCTACCGGCAATATTACGAGCGCTTATACCGCAGTCGCTCGGTCCGAGACCCTGACCTGCTCGATAACTATTTGCGGCCTTTAGAGATCCGAACAATGGAGCGGGACGTGGCAAAAGCCTTGGGGTCCGACATAGAATTGGGAGAGATCCGTAGCGCCATCAAAAAGATGGCGAGAAATAAGACCCCGGGCCTGGACGGTCTTCCTGTGGAGTTCTATGCGGCCTATGCCGATCTCCTAGCCCCTAGATTGTTGGTAGTATACAGGGAGGCGAAGAGGCTTGGGCGTCTCCCAGGCTCGATGTGTGAGGCATTGGTGGTCCCGCTCCTCAAGCCTGGAAGGGATTCCTCCGATCCGGGGTCGTACCGTCCCTTATCGATGCTGACGGTGGATTATAAAATACTGAGCAGCATCCTGGCCTCGAGGCTGCTCGGCCACATGAGCTCCTTGGTACATGAGGACCAGGCTGGCTTTATCCCCAGGCGTAACACGACCATGAATATTCGCCGGTTGTTCCGCTTGCTAGGGGAACCGCTTGTGGACGCCCCGTGCCCGGTTGTCCTCTCAGTGGATTTAGAGAAGGCTTTTGATAGCCTGGAATGGGACTACCTTTGTACTGTGTTGCGGAGGTTCGGCCTCGGGGAGGGCTTCATCAGGTGGACCAGGGTTCTGTACGCCTCGGCGTCAGCCAGGGTTCGGGCGGGACCGCTGATTTCCTCACAATATCCGGTGGAACGAGGCACGAGGCAGGGATGCTCGTTATCCCCACTGCTCTTTGCGCTGGCGGTGGAACCTCTTGCGCTGCATCTCCGGTCGGGAGCCCATTACACGGGCCTGTGGACTCCTTCGGGCCCGCATTACATCTCACTGTATGCAGACGACCTGTTGCTCTTCCTAGAAGACCCGCTAGATGCCCTACATGGGGCTGCGACGGCGCTCACGGAGTTTGGGGAGGTCTCGGGCCTCCGAGTGAATTGGACTAAGACCTGTCTTTACCCGGTCCGCAGGGGCACCCCTACCCCTACTCTGAGTAGGGAGATTAGATGGGAACCCGACTGCTTTAAGTATCTAGGGGTGTATGTCTATCATGAACCTTCTGGCCTCCTGGATGGGAACATTGCCCGGGGCATTCGAGCACTTCGAGGCAGTGTGGGCTTTTGGGCCACGCTACCGCTCTCGGTGGCTGGGAGGATTGCTTTGCTTAAAATGGTGGCGCTCCCCCGGTTGCTATATTATTTCCGGACACTACCGATCTGGGTCCCACCGACCACGTTTCGACTTTTACGATCCATGATTGTCGGATTCCTTTGGGGTTCGGGCCGCCGGCGGGTGGCCCTCAAGACCCTACTGAGGCCGAAGGAGGAGGGTGGGCTTGCGGTGCCGGACTTCGAAAAGTATTATTTAGCGGCGCAGCTCCAGGCCTTCACCCAGGAGATCGCCCGGGAGTTCCGGGGCCCCGAAGAAAAGAGGGGAACGGGCATGGCCAGGCATGTTCTCTCCTTCATAGCGATGAGACAAAGGTTGGCCTTGCAGGACTTGTCAATGGAGGAGCGGACTATCCGCCTGTGCTGGAACCGAGCTCACGCCCGGGGCCACCTGCGAACACCGTACGCGCCCGAAATACCGCTGGGGATGCTAACGGCTCTGCCCCATGGGGGTGATTGGTCGCGGCTGGCGACCTGGGAGGACGCCGGTTTGCAGCTAATCGGGGATCTATACGAGGACGGGTCGCTCTTGCCCTTCCAGGAGCTCATCGAGCGCTTCGGGATTCCCCGCGGCGACTTTTTGCTGCACTCGGCCCTTGTTCGAGCGATCCAGGCGCACTGGAGACGCGGGCAGGAGGAACCTCCTTTATCCCCAGTATGCCAATACGTGATGATGTCTGCGGGCACGGTGAAGGCGGTCACTTGCCTTTACGGCAGACTGATCAATGAGGGGATGGCTCCCCTCACCACTTTGAGAAACCGCTGGGAGGAGGACATTGGCAGGGAGATCCCGGAGACGACCTGGGCCCAGCTTGTGCGGAGGGCCTGGAAGGGCACACGCCACGCCCGCTTTCAATTGGTCCACTACTACGTGCTCCATAGAGCCTATTTGACCCCGGTGAAAATCAGGCGATATTTTGGTACGACTTCGGCGGAATGCCCCAGGTGCCCGGCCCAGGAGGCGGACCTCCTCCATATGCTGTGGGCCTGCCCGGGATTGTCATCCTATTGGGAGGAAGTGGGGAAGACCCTGGAGGAGACGACGGGGAGATCTTTATCGCTTGACGCGGCGGTGGGTCTCCTGCACTGGTTCCCTCATACCCCCAAAAATAAAATTTCTAGCAAGTTCATTGATCTGGGGCTACTCCTTGCTAAACGGGAGGTGACCAGGAACTGGAAGGCACGAGCTGGTCCGACGGGAAGCCGGTGGCGCAGCGAATTTTTGAAGTGGGCGGCGGGGGAGAGTACGCTCAGATACCAGCTAGCTTGGAGGCAGCGTAATGAGAAGGCACAGGAGGCAGCGCTGGAATGGGAGATGTTGGTGCAGGCCCTTAGGGATTATGGCGCCCCCAGCGACTCTGAGCTTGAGGAAGAGGCTCGCCCTGAGTCCCGATAGACGATTGCACTTTTCAGATCTATTGCTTTCCCCGTGGGTCCTTTTGGAGATGCTGTGGCGGTTGGTGCCGCGCGCTGATGGCGGGGGGAGGGGGAGGGTTTACCTGGGTTTGGGGTGTTTTAAGAGTGGGGTGTTATTTTGGGTTTATGGGTTTGTTTGGAAAAGCAGATGACGGACAGCGGGTTCTCCGGGCCAGCTTCGACATCCTCCTGAGCCCCCATTGAATTTTGCCGCCCGACCCTAGGGTTGTGGGCTGAATGGCTGTGTAAGTAACTTACGATGGGGGAACGGAGGGTTGCGGCTCATTGATCGGGCGTGATATATAATGTTGGCCGGTTATGTAACGATTTACGGATTCCTGCAATAAAAATATTTTAAACAAAAAAAAAAAAAATGCTGGGGGTGGTGTTTAGGGTTTAGGGCAGTGCAGTGGTGTTCGGGCAGTGTAGGGGGTTGTGCTGGTGGTGGTGTATGAGGGGTTAGGGCAGTGCAGTGGTTTTCAGGCAGTGTAGGGGGTTGTTCTGGGGCTGGTGTTTCAGGGTTTAGGACAGTGCAGTGCTGTTTGGGTAGTGTAGGGGGTCATGCTGGAGGAGGTGTTTTAGGGTTTAGGGCAGTGCAGTGCAGTGGTGTTCGGGCAGTGTAGGGGGTTGTGCTGGGGTGGTGTTTCAGGGTGTAGGGCAGTGCAGTGGTGTTAGGGCAGTGTAGGGGGTCGTGCAGGGGGTGGTATTTCAGGGTTTAGGGCAAAGCAGTGGTGTTTGGGCAGTGTAGGGGTCGTCCTGGGGCTGGTGTTTTAGGGTTTAGGGCAGTGCAGTGGTGTTCGGGTAGTGTAGGGGGCCGTGCTGGGGGTGGTGTTTTAGGGTTTAGGGCAGTGCAGTGGTGTTCGGATAGTGTAGAGGATTGTGCTGGGGTGGTGTTTCAGGATTTAGGGCAGTGATGTTTGGGCAGTGTAGGGGGTCATGCTGGGGGTAGATTTAGGGTTTAGGGTAGTGCAGTGGTGTTTGGGTAGTGTAGGGGGTCGTGCTGGGGGTGGTGTTTTAGGGTTTAGGGCAGTGCAGTGGTGTTTGGGTAGTGTAGGGGGTCGTGCTGGGGAGGTATTTTAGGGTTTAGAGAAGTGCAGTGGTGTTCGGATAGTGTAGAGGATCGTGCTGGGGTGGTGTTTTAGGGTTTAGGGCAGTGCAGTGGTGTTCGGGTAGTGTAGGGGGTCGTGCTGTGGGTGGTGTTTTAGGGTTTAGGGCTGTGCAGTGGTGTTTGGGCAGTGTAGGGGGTCGTGCTGGGGGTGGTGTTATAGGGTTTAGGGCAGTGCAGTGGTGTTCGGGCAGTGTAGGGGGTTGTGCAGGGGGTGGTGTTTCAGGGTATAGGGCAGTGCACTCGTGTTCGGGCAGTGTAGGGGGTCTTGCAGGGGGTGGTGTTTCAGGGTTTAGGGGAGTGCAGTGGTGTTCAGGCAGTGTAGGGGGTCGTGCAGGAGGTGGTGTTTCACGGTTTAGGGCAGTGCAGTGCTTTTCAGGCAGTGTAGGGGGTCCTTCAGGGGCTGGTGTTTCAGGGTATAGGGCAGTCCAGTGGTGTTTGGGTCATGTAGGGGGTCATGCTGGAGGTGGTGTTTTAGGGTTTAGAGCAGTGCAGTGGTGTTCGGATAGTGTAGGGGGTCGTGCTGGGGGTCGTGTTATAGGGTTTAGGGCAGCGCAGTGGTGTTTGGGTCGTGTAGGGGGTCATGCTGGAGGTGGGGTTTTAGGGTTCAGAGCAGTGCAGTGGTGTTCGGATAGTGTAGGGGGTCATGCTGGGGGTGGTGTTTTAGGGTTTAGGACAGTGCATTGGTGTTCGGGTAGTGTAGGGGGTCATGCTGGGGGTGGTGTTTTAGGGTTTAGGGCAGTGCATTGGTGTTCGGGTAGTGTAGGGGGTCATGCGGGGGGTTGTGTTTTAGGGTATAGGGCAGTCCAGTGGTGTTCGGGCAGTGTAGGGGGTCGTGCAGGGGGTGGTGTTTCAGTGTTTAGGCCAGTGCAGTCATGTTCGGGCAGGGTAGGGGGTCTTGCAGGGGGTGGTGTTTCAGGGTTTAGGGCAGTGCAGTGGTGTTTGGGTAGTGTAGGGGGTCGTGCTGGGGCTGGTGTTTCAGGGTTTAGGGCAGTGCAGTGGTGTTCTGGCAGTGTAGGGGGTCGTGCTGGGGCTGGTGTTTCAGGGTTTAGGGCAGCGCAGTGGTGTTTGGGTAGTGTAGGGGGTCATGCTGGAGGAGGTGTTTTAGGGTTTAGGGCAGTGCAGTGGTGTTCGGGTTGTGAAGGGGTCGTGCTGAGGGTGGTGTATCAGGGTTTAGGGCAGTGCAGTGGTGTTCAGGAAGTGTAGGGTGTCGTGCAGGAGGTGGTGATTCAGGGTTTAGGGCAGTGCAGTGGTGTTCGGGCAGTGTAGGGGTTCCAGCAGGCGGTGGTGTTTCAGGGTTTAGGGCAGTGCAGTGGTGTTCGGGCAGTGTAGGGGGTTGTGCAGGAGGTGGTGTTTCAGGGTTTAGGGCAGTGCAGTGGTGTTTGGGTAGGTTAGGGGGTCGTGCTGGAGGTGGTGTTTTAGGGTTTAGGGCAGTGCAGTGGTGTTTGGGTAGTGTAGGGGGTCATGCTGGGGGTGGTGTTTTAGGGTTTAGGGTAGTGCAGTGGTGTTTGGGCAGTGAAGGGGGACATGCTGGGGTGGTGTTTTAGGGTTTAGAGCAGTGCAGTGGTGTTCGGATAGTGTAGAGGACCGTGCTAGGGGTGGTGTTTTAGGGTTTAGGGCAGTGCAGTGGTGTTCGGGTAGTGTAGGGGGTCATGCTGGGGGTGGTGTTTTAGGGTTTAGGGTAGTGCAGTGGTGTTTGGGCAGTGTAGGGGGTCGTGCTGGGGGTGGTGTTTTAGGGTTTAGGGCTTGCAGTGGTGTTCGGGCAGGGTAGGGGGTCTTGCAGGGGGTGGTGTTTCAGGGTTTAGGGCAGTGCAGTGGTGTTTGGGTAGTGTAGGGGGTCGTGCTGGGGCTGGTGTTTCAGGGTTTAGGGCAGTGCAGTGGTGTTCTGGCAGTGTAGGGGGTCGTGCTGGGGCTGGTGTTTCAGGGTTTAGGGCAGCGCAGTGGTGTTTGGGTAGTGTAGGGGGTCATGCTGGAGGAGGTGTTTTAGGGTTTAGGGCAGTGCAGTGGTGTTCGGGTTGTGAAGGGGTCGTGCTGAGGGTGGTGTATCAGGGTTTAGGGCAGTGCAGTGGTGTTCGGGAAGTGTAGGGTGTCGTGCAGGAGGTGGTGATTCAGGGTTTAGGGCAGTGCAGTGGTGTTCGGGCAGTGTAGGGGTTCTAGCAGGCGGTGGTGTTTCAGGGTTTAGGGCAGTGCAGTGGTGTTCGGGCAGTGTAGGGGGTTGTGCAGGAGGTGGTGTTTCAGGGTTTAGGGCAGTGCAGTGGTGTTTGGGTAGGTTAGGGGGTCGTGCTGGAGGTGGTGTTTTAGGGTTTAGGGCAGTGCAGTGGTGTTTGGGTAGTGTAGGGGGTCATGCTGGGGGTGGTGTTTTAGGGTTTAGGGTAGTGCAGTGGTGTTTGGGCAGTGAAGGGGGACATGCTGGGGTGGTGTTTTAGGGTTTAGAGCAGTGCAGTGGTGTTCGGATAGTGTAGAGGACCGTGCTAGGGGTGGTGTTTTAGGGTTTAGGGCAGTGCAGTGGTGTTTGGGTAGTGTAGGGGGTCATGCTGGGGGTGGTGTTTTAGGGTTTAGGGTAGTGCAGTGGTGTTTGGGCAGTGTAGGGGGTCGTGCTGGGGGTGGTGTTTTAGGGTTTAGGGCTTGCAGTGGTGTTCGGGCAGTGTAGGGGGTCGTGCTGGGGGTGGTGTTTCAGGGTTTAGGGCAGTGCAGTGGTGTTCGGGCAGTGTAGGGGGTCGTGCTAGGTATGGTGTTTCAGGGTTTAGGGCAGTGCAGTGGTTTCCAGGCAGTGTAGGGGGTTGTTCTGGGGCTGGTGTTTCAGGGTTTAGGACAGTGCAGTGGTGTTTGGGTAGTGTAGGGGGTCATGCTGGAGGAGGTGTTTTAGAGTTTAGGGCAGTGCAGTGCAGTGGTGTTCGGGTTGTGAAGGGGTCGTGCTGAGGGTGGTGTTTCAGGGTTTAGGGCAGTGCAGTGGTGTTCGCGAAGTGTAGGGGGTCTGCAGGAGGTGGTGATTCACGGTTTGGGCAGTGCAGTGGTGTTCGGGCAGTGTAGGGGGTCTTGCAGGGGGTGGTTTTTCAGGGATTAGGGCAGTGCAGTGGTGTTCGGGCAGTGTAGGGGGTCCAGCAGGCGGTGGTGTTTCAGGGTTTAGGGCAGTGCAGTGGTGTTCGGGCAGTGTAGGGGGTTGTGCAGGAGGTGGTGTTTCAGGGTTTAGGGCAGTGCAGTGGTGTTCGGGTTGTGAAGGGGTCGTGCTGAGGGTGGTGTATCAGGGTTTAGGGCAGTACAGTGGTGTTCGGGAAGTGAAGGGTGTTGTGCAGGAGGTGGTGATTCAGGGTTTAGGGCAGTGCAGTGGTGTTCGGGAAGTGTAGGGTGTCATGCAGGAGGTGGTGATTCAGGGTTTAGGGCAGTGCAGTGGTGTTCGGGCAGTGTAGGGGGTCCAGCAGGCGGTGGTGTTTCAGGGTTTAGGGCAGTGCAGTGGTGTTCGGGCAGTGTAGGGGGTTGTGCAGGAGGTGGTGTTTCAGGGTTTAGGGCAGTGCAGTGGTGTTTGGGTAGGTTAGGGGATCGTGCTGGAGGTGGTGTTTTAGGGTTTAGGGCAGTGCAGTGGTGTTCGGGTAGTGTAGGGGGTCATGCTGGGGGTGGTGTTTTAGGGTTTAGGGTAGTGCAGTGGTGTTTGGGCAGTGAAGGGGGTCATGCTGGGGTGGTGTTTTAGGGTTTAGAGCAGTGCAGTGGTGTTCGGATAGTGTAGAGGACCGTGCTGAGGGTGGTGTTTTAGGGTTTAGGGCAGTGCAGTGGTGTTCGGGTAGTGTAGGGGGTCATGCTGGGGGTGGTGTTTTAGGGTTTAGGGTAGTGCAGTGGTGTTTGGGCAGTGTAGGGGGTCGTGCTGGGGGTGGTGTTTTAGGGTTTAGGGCTTGCAGTGGTGTTCGGGCAGTGTAGGGGGTTGTGCTGGGGGTGGTGTTTCAGGGTTTAGGGCAGTGCAGTGGTGTTCGGGCAGTGTAGGGGGTCGTGCTGGGGATGGTGTTTCAGGGTTTAGGGCAGTGCAGTGATTTTCAGGCAGTGTAGGGGGTTGTTCTGGGGCTGGTGTTTCAGGGTTTAGGACAGTGCAGTGGTGTTTGGGTAGTGTAGGGGGTCATGCTGGAGGAGGTGTTTTAGAGTTTAGGGCAGTGCAGTGCAGTGGTGTTCGGGTTGTGAAGGGGTCATGCTGAGGGTGGTGTTTCAGGGTTTAGGGCAGTGCAGTGGTGTTCGCGAAGTGTAGGGGGTCTGCAGGAGGTGGTGATTCACGGTTTGGGCAGTGCAGTGGTGTTCGGGCAGTGTAGGGGGTCTTGCAGGGGGTGGTTTTTCAGGGATTAGGGCAGTGCAGTGGTGTTCGGGCAGTGTAGGGGGTCGTGCAGGGGGTGGTATTTCAGGGTTTAGGGCAGAGCAGTGGTGTTTGGGCAGTGTAGGGGTCGTGCTGGGGCTGGTGTTTTAGGATTTAGGGCAGAGCAATGGTGTTCGGGCAGTGTTGGGGGTCTTGCTGGGTGTGGTGTTTCAGGATTTCGGGCAGTGGTGTTTGGGCAGTGTAGGGGGTCGTGCTGGGGGTAGATTTAGGGTTTAGGGTAGTGCAGTGGTGTTTGGGTAGTGTAGGGGGTCATGCTGGGGGTGGTGTTTTAGGCTTTAGGGCAGTGCAGTGGTGTTTGGGTAGTGTACGGGGTCGTGCTGGGGGAGGTGTTTTAGGGTTTAGAGCAGTGCAGTGGTGTTCGGATAGTGTAGGGGACTGTGCTGGGGGTGGTGTTTTAGGGTTTAGGGCAGTGCAGTGGTGTTCGGGTAGTGTAGGGGGTCATGCTGTGGGTGGTGTTTTAGGGTTTAGGGCAGTGCAGTAGTGTTCGGGTAGTGAAGGAGGTCATGCTGGGGGTGGTGTTTTAGGGTTTAGGGCAGTGCAGTGGTGTTCGAGCAGTGTAGGGGGTCGTGCAGGGGGGGGGTGTTTCAGGGTATAGGGCAGTGCAGTTGTGTTCAGGCAGTGTAGGTGGTCTTGCAGGGGGTGGTGTTTCAGGGTTTAGGGCAGCGCAGTGGTGTTCGGGCAGTGTAGGGGGTCATGCAGGAGGTGGTGTTTCAGGGTTTAGGGCAGTGCAGTGGTGTTCGGGCAGTGTAGGGGGTCGTTCTGGGGGTGGTGTTTCAGGGTTTAGGGCAGTGCAGTGGTGTTCGGGCAGTGTAGGGGGTCGTGCTGGGGATGGTGTTTCAGGGTTTCGGGCAGTGCAGTGGTTTTCAGGCAGTGTAGGGTGTTCTTCTGGGGCTGGTGTTACAGGGTTTAGGACAGTGCAGTGGTGTTTGGGTAGTGTAGGGGGTCATGCTGGAGGAGGTGTTTTAGGGTTTAGGGCAGTGCAGTGGTGTTCGGGCAGTGTAGGGGGTCGTTCTGGGGGTGGTGTTTCAGGGTTTAGGGCAGTGCAGTGGTGTTCGGGCAGTGTAGGGGGTCGTGCTGGGGATGGTGTTTCAGGGTTTCGGGCAGTGCAGTGGTTTTCAGGCAGTGTAGGGTGTTCTTCTGGGGCTGGTGTTACAGGGTTTAGGACAGTGCAGTGGTGTTTGGGTAGTGTAGGGGGTCATGCTGGAGGAGGTGTTTTAGGGTTTAGGGCAGTGCAGTGGTGTTCGGGTTGTGAAGGGGTCATGCTGACGGTGGTGTATCAGGGTTTAGGGCAGTGCAGTGGTGTTCGGGAAGTGTAGGGTGTCGTGCAGGAGGTGGTGATTCAGGGTTTAGGGCAGTGCAGTGGTGTTCAGGCAGTGTAGGGGGTCTAGCAGGCGGTGGTGTTTCAGAGTTTAGGGCAGTGCAGTGGTGTTCGGGCAGTGTAGGGGGTTGTGCAGGAGGTGGTGTTTCAGGGTTTAGGGCAGTGCAGTGGTGTTTGGGTAGGTTAGGGGGTCGTGCTGGAGCTGGTGTTTTAGGGTTTAGGGCAGTGCAGTGGTGTTCGGGTAGTGTAGGGGGTCATGCTGGGGGTGGTGTTTTAGGGTTTAGGGTAGTGCAGTGGTGTTCGGGTAGTGTAGGGGGTCGTGCTGGGGGTGGTGTTTTAGGGTTTAGGGCTTGCAGTGGTGTTCGGGCAGTGTAGGGGGTCGTGCTGGGGGTGGTGTTTCAGGGTTTAGGGCAGTGCAGTGGTGTTCGGGCAGTGTAGGGGGTCGTGCTGGGGATGGTGTTTCAGGGTTTAGGGCAGTGCAGTGGTTTTCAGGCAGTGTAGGGGGTTGTTCTGGGCCTGGTGTTTCAGGGTTTAGGACAGTGCAGTGGTGTTTGGGTAGTGTAGGGGGTCATGCTGGAGGAGGTGTTTTAGAGTTTAGGGCAGTGCAGTGCAGTGGTGTTTGGGTTGTGAAGGGGTCATGCTGAGGGTGGTGTTTCAGGGTTTAGGGCAGTGCAGTGGTGTTCGCGAAGTGTAGGGGGTCTGCAGGAGGTGGTGATTCACGGTTTGGGCAGTGCAGTGGTGTTCGGGCAGTGTAGGGGGTCTTGCAGGGGGTGGTTTTTCAGGGATTAGGGCAGTGCAGTGGTGTTCGGGCAGAGTAGAGGGTTGTGCAGGAGGTGGTGTTTCAGGGTTTAGGGCAGTGCAGTGGTGTTCGGGTAGTGTAGGGGGTCGTGCTGGGGGTGGTTTTTTAGGGTTTAGGGCAGTGCAGTCGTGTTTGGGCAGTGTAGGGGGTCTTGCAGGGGGCGGCGTTTTAGGGTTTAGGGCAGTGCAGTGGTGTTCGGGTAGTGTAGGTGGTCGTGCTGGGGGTGGTGTTTTAGGGTTTAGGGCAGTGCAGTGGTGTTCGGGCACTGTAGGGGGTCGTACTGGAGGTGGTGTTTTAGGGTTTAGGGCAGTGCAGTGGTGTTCGGGCAGTGTAGGGGGTCGTGCAGGGGGTGGTGTGTCAGGGTATAGGGCAGTGCAGTCGTGTTCGGGCAGTGTAGGGGGTCTTGCAGGGGGTGGTGTTTCAGGGTTTAGAGCAGTGCAGTGGTGTTCGGGCAGTTTAGGGGGTCATGCAGGAGGTGGTGTTTCAGGGTTTAGGGCAGTGCAGTAGTGTTCGGGTAGTGAAGGGGGTCATGCTGGGGGTGGTGTTTTAGGGTTTAGGGCAGTGCAGTGGTGTTCGAGCAGTGTAGGGGGTCGTGCAAGGGGTGGTGTTTCAGGGTATAGGGCAGTGCAGTCGTGTTCAGGCAGTGTAGATGGTCTTGCAGAGGATGGTGTTTCAGGGTTTAGGGCAGCGCAGTGGTGTTCGGGCAGTGTAGGGGGTCATGCAGGAGGTGGTGTTTCAGGGTTTAGGGCAGTGCAGTGGTGTTCGGCCAGTGTAGGGGGTCGTGCTGGGGATGGTGTTTCAGGGTTTATGGCAGTGCAGTGGTTTTCAGGCAGTGTAGGGGGTTCTTCTGGGGCTGGTGTTTCAGGGTTTAGGACAGTGCAGTGGTGTTTGGGTAGTGTAGGGGGTCATGCTGGAGGAGGTGTTTTAGGGTTTAGGGCAGTGCAGTGGTGTTCGAGTTGTGAAGGGGTCGTGCTGAGGGTGGTGTATCAGGGTTTAGGGCAGTGCAGTGGTGTTCGGGAAATGTAGGGGGTCGTGCAGGAGGTGGTGATTCAGGGTTTAGGGCAGTGCAGTGGTGTTCGGGCAGTGTAGGGGGTCCAGCAGGGGGTGGTGTTTCAGGGTTTAGGGCAGTGCAGTGGTGTTCGGGCAGTGTAGGGGGTTGTGCAGGAGGTGGTGTTTCAGGGTTTAGGGCAGTGCAGTGGTGTTTGGGTAGGTTAGGGGGTCGTGCTGGAGGTGGTGTTTTAGGGTTTAGGGCAGTGCAGTGGTATTCGGGTAGTGTAGGGGGTCGTGCTGGGGGTGGTGTTTTAGGGTTTAGGGTAGTGCAGTGGTGTTTGGGCAGTGAAGGGGGTCATGCTGGGGTGGTGTTTTAGGGTTTAGAGCAGTGCAGTGGTGTTCGGATAGTGTGGAGGACCGTGCTGGGGGTGGTGTTTTAAGGTTTAGGGCAGTGCAGTGGTGTTTGGGTAGTGTAGGGGGTCGTGCTGGGGGTGGTGTTTTAGGGTTTAGGGCTTGCAGTGGTGTTCGGGCAGTGTAGGGGGTCGTGCTGGGGGTGGTGTTTCAGGGTTTAGGGCAGTGCAGTGGTGTTTGGGCAGTGTAGGGGGTCATGCTGGGGATGGTGTTTCAGGGTTTAGGGCAGTGCAGTGGTTTTCAGGCAGTGTAGGGGGTTGTTCTGGGGCTGGTGTTTCAGGGTTTAGGACAGTGCAGTGGTGTTTGGGTAGTGTAGGGGGTCGTGCTGGAGGAGGTGTTTTAGAGTTTATGGCAGTGCAGTGCAGTGGTGTTCGGGTTGTGAAGGGGTCGTGCTGAGGGTGGTGTTTCAGGGTTTAGGGCAGTGCAGTGGTGTTCGTGAAGTGTAGGGGGTCTGCAGGAGGTGGTGATTCATGGTTTAGGGCAGTGCAGTGGTGTTCGGGCAGTGTAGGGGGTCTTGCAGGGGGTGGTGTTTCAGGGTTTAGGGCAGTGCAGTGGTGTTCGGGCAGTGTAGGGGGTTGTGCAGGAGGTGGTGTTTCAGGGTTTAGGGCAGTGCAGTGGTGTTCGGGTAGTGTAGGGGGTTGTGCTGGGGTGGTGTTTTAGGGTTTAGGGCAGTGCACTCGTGTTCGGGCAGTGTAGGGGGTCTTGCAGGGGGCGGCGTTTTAGGGTTTAGGGCAGTGCAGTGGTGTTCGGGTAGTCTAGGTGGTCGTGCTGGGGGTGGTGTTTTAGGGTTTAGGGCAGTGAAGTGGTGTTCGGGCACTGTCGGGGGTCGTACTGGAGGTGGTGTTTTAGGGTTTAGGGCAGTGCAGTGGTGTTCGGGCAGTGTAGGGGGTCGTGCAGGGGGTGGTGTTTCAGGGTATAGGGCAGTGCAGTCGTGTTCGGGCAGTGTAGGGGGTCTTGCAGGGGGTGGTGTTTCAGGGTTTAGAGCAGTGCAGTGGTGTTCGGGCAGTTTAGGGGGTCATGCAGGAGGTGGTGTTTCAGGGTTTAGGGCAGTGCAGTAGTGTTCGGGTAGTGAAGGGGGTCATGCTGGGGGTGGTGTTTTAGGGTTTAGGGCAGTGCAGTGGTGTTCGAGCAGTGTAGGGGGTCGTGCAGGGGGTGGTGTTTCAGGGTATAGGGCAGTGCAGTCGTGTTCAGGCAGTGTAGGTGGTCTTGCAGGGGGTGGTGTTTCAGGGTTTAGGGCAGCGCAGTGGTGTTCGGGCAGTGTAGGGGGTCATGCAGGAGGTGATGTTTCAGGGTTTAGGGCAGTGCAGTGGTGTTCGGGCAGTGTAGGGGGTCGTGCTGGGGGTGGTGTTTCAGGGTTTAGGGCAGTGCAGTGGTGTTCGGGCAGTGTAGGGGGTCGTGCTGGGGATGGTGTTTCAGGGTTTAGGGCAGTGCAGTGGTTTTCAGGCAGTGTAGGGGGTTCTTCTGGGGCTGGTGTTTCAGGGTTTAGGACAGTGCAGTGGTGTTTGGGTAGTGTAGGGGGTCATGCTGGAGGAGGTGTTTTAGGGTTTAGGGCAGTGCAGTGCAGTGGTGTTCGGGTTGTGAAGGGGTCGTGCTGAGGGTGGTGTATCAGGGTTTAGGGCAGTGCAGTGGTGTTCGGGAAGTGTAGGGGGTCATGCAGGAGGTGGTGATTCAGGGTTTAGGGCAGTGCAGTGGTGTTCGGGCAGTGTAGGGGTTCCAGCAGGCGGTGGTGTTTCAGGGTTTAGGGCAGTGCAGTGGTGTTCGGGCAGTGTAGGGGGTTGTGCAGGAGGTGGTGTTTCAGGGTTTAGGGCAGTGCAGTGGTGTTTGGGTAGGTTAGGGGGTCGTGCTGGAGGTGGTGTTTTAGGGTTTAGGGCAGTGCAGTGGTGTTCGGGTAGTTGAGGGGGTCGTGCTGGGGGTGGTGTTTTAGGGTTTAGGGTAGTGCAGTGGTGTTTGGGCAGTGAAGGGGGTCATGCTGGGGTGGTGTTTTAGGATTTAGAGCAGTGCAGTGGTGTTCGGATAGTGTAGAGGACCATGCTGGGGGTGGTGTTTTAGGGTTTAGGGCAGTGCAGTGGTGTTCGGGTAGTGTAGGGGGTCATGCTGGGGGTGGTGTTTTAGGGTTTAGGGCTTGCAGTGGTGTTCGGGCAGTGTAGGGGGTCGTGCTGGGGGTGGTGTTTCAGGGTTTAGGGCAGTGCAGTGGTGTTCGGGCAGTGTAGGGGGTGTTGCAGGGGGTGGTGTTTCAGGGTTTAGGGCAGTGCAGTGGTTTTCAGGCAGTGTAGGGGGTTGTTCTGGGGCTGGCGTTTCAGGGTTTAGGACAGTGCAGTGGTGTTTGGGTAGTGTAGGGGGTCGTGCTGGGGTAGTGTTTTAGGGTTTAGGGCAGTGCAGTCGTATTCGGGCAGTGTAGGGGGTCTTGCAGGGGGCGGCGTTTTAGGGTTTAGGGCAGTGCAGTGGTGTTCGGGTAGTGTAGGTGGTCGTGCGTGGGGGTGGTGTTTTAGGGTTTAGGGCAGTGCAGTGGTGTTCGGGCACTGTAGGGGGTCGTACTGGAGGTGGTGTTTTAGGGTTTAGGGCAGTGCAGTGGTGTTCGGGCAGTGTAGGGGGTCGTGCAGGGGGTGGTGTTTCAGGGTATAGGGCAGTGCAGTCGTGTTCGGGCAGTGTAGGGGGTCTTGCAGGGGGTGGTGTTTCAGGGTTTAGAGCAGTGCAGTGGTGTTCGGGCAGTTTAGGGGGTCGTGCAGGAGGTGGTGTTTCAGGGTTTAGGGCAGTGCAGTGGTGTTCGGGCAGTGTAGGGGTTCATGCTGGGGGTGGTGTTTCAGGGTTTAGGGCAGTGCAGTGGTGTTCAGGCAGTGTAGTGGGTCTTGCAGTGGGTGGTGTTTCAGGGTTTAGGGTAGTGCAGTGGTGTTCGGACAGTGTAGGGGGTCGTGCAGGAGGTGGTATTTCAGGGTTTAGGGCAGTGCAGTGGTGTTCAGGCAGTGTAGGGGGTTGTGCTGGGGGTGAGTTTCAGGGTTTAGGACAGTGCAGTGGTGTTTGGGTAGTGTAGGGGGTCGTGCGGGAGGTGGTGTTTTAGGGTTTAGGGCAGGGCAGTGGTGTTCGGGTTGAGTAGGGGTCATGCTGAGGGTAGATTTAGGGTTTAGGGTAGTGCAGTGGTGTTTGGGTATTGTAGGGGGTTGTGCTGGGGGTAGATTTAGCGTTTAGGGTAGTGCAGTGGTATTTGGGTAGTGTAGGGGGTCGTGCTGGGGGTGGTGTTTTAGGGTTTAGGGTAGTGCAGTGGTATTTGGGTAGTGTAGGGGGTCGTGCTGGGGGTGGTGTTTTAGGGTTTAGGGCAGTGCAGTGGTGTTTGGGTAGTGTAGGGGGTTGTGCTGGGGGTGGTGTTTTAGGGTTTAGGGCAGTGCAGTGGTGTTCAGGTAGTGTACGGGGTCGTGCTGGGGTGGTGTTTTAGGGTCTAGGGCAGTGCAGTGGTGTTCAGGCAGTGTAGGGGGTCGTGCTGGGGGTGGTGTTTTAGGGTTTAGGGCAGTGCAGTGGTGTTCGGGCAGTGTAGGGGGTCTTGCAGGGGGTGGTGTTTCAGGGTTTAGGGCAGTGCAGTGGTGTTTGGGCAGTGTAGGGGGTTGTGCAGGGGGTGGTGTTTCAGGGTATAGGGCAGTGCAGGCGTGTTCCGGCAGTGTAGGGTGTCTTGCTGGGGGTGGTGTTTTAGGGTTTAGGGCAGTGAAGTGGTGTTCGGGCACTGTAGGGGGTCGTACTGGAGGTGGTGTTTTAGGGTTTAGGGCAGTGCAGTGGTGTTCGGGCAGTGTAGGGGGTCGTGCAGGGGGTGGTGTTTCAGGGTATAGGGTAGTGCAGTGGTCTTCGGACAGTGTAGGGGGTCGTGCAGGAGGTGGTATTTCAGGGTTTAGGGCAGTGCAGTGGTGTTCAGGCAGTGTAGGGGGTTGTGCTGGGGGTGGTGTTTCAGGGTTTAGGACAGTGCAGTGGTGTTTGGGTAGTGTAGGGGGTCGTGCGGGAGGTGGTGTTTTAGGGTTTAGGGCAGGGCAGTGGTGTTCGGGTTGAGTAGGGGTCACGCTGAGGGTAGATTTAGGGTTTAGGGTAGTGCAGTGGTGTTTGGGTATTGTAGGGGGTTGTGCTGGGGGTAGATTTAGCGTTTAGGGTAGTGCAGTGGTATTTGGGTAGTGTAGGGGGTCGTGCTGGGGGTGGTGTTTTAGGGTTTAGGGCAGTGCAGTGGTGTTCGAGCAGTGTAGGGGGTCGTGCAGGGGGTGGTGTTTCAGGGTATAGGGCAGTGCAGTCGTGTTCAGGCAGTGTAGGTGGTCTTGCAGGGGGTGGTGTTTCAGGGTTTAGGGCAGCGCAGTTGTGTTCGGGCAGTGTAGGGGGTCATGCAGGAGGTGGTGTTTCAGGGTTTAGGGCAGTGCAGTAGTGTTCGGGTAGTGAAGGGGGTCGTGCTGGGGGTGGTGTTTCAGGGTTTAGGGCAGTGCAGTGGTGTTCGGGCAGTGTAGGGGGTCGTGCTGGGGATGGTGTTTCAGGGTTTAGGGCAGTGCAGTGGTTTTCAGGCAGTGTAGGGGGTTCTTCTGGGGCTGGTGTTTCAGGGTTTAGGACAGTGCAGTGGTGTTTGGGTAGTGTAGGGGGTCATGCTGGAGGAGGTGTTTTAGGGTTTAGGGCAGTGCAGTGCAGTGGTGTTCGGGTTGTGAAGGGGTCGTGCTAAGGGTGGTGTATCAGGGTTTAGGGCAGTGCAGTGGTGTTCGGGAAGTGTAGGGGGTCGTGCAGGAGGTGGTGATTCAGGGTTTAGGGCAGTGCAGTGGTGTTCGGGCACTGTAGGGGGTCCAGCAGGGGGTGGTGTTTCAGGGTTTAGGGCAGTGCAGTGGTGTTCGGGCAGTGTAGGGGGTTGTGCAGGAGGTGGTGTTTCAGGGTTTAGGGCAGTGCAGTGGTGTTTGGGTAGGTTAGGGGGTCGTGCTGGAGGTGGTGTTTTAGGGTTTAGGGCAGTGCAGTGGTGTTCGGGTAGTTGAGGGGGTCGTGCTGGGGGTGGTGTTTTAGGGTTTAGGGTAGTGCAGTGGTGTTTGGGCAGTGAAGGGGGTCATGCTGGGGTGGTGTTTTAGGGTTTAGAGCAGTGCAGTGGTGTTCGGATAGTGTAGAGGACCGTGCTGGGGGTGGTGTTTTAGGGTTTAGGGCAGTGCAGTGGTGTTCGGGTAGTGTAGGGGGTCATGCTGGGGGTGGTGTTTTAGGGTTTAGGGCTTGCAGTGGTGTTCGGGCAGTGTAGGGGGTCGTGCTGGGGGTGGTGTTTCAGGGTTTAGGGCAGTGCAGTGGTGTTCGGGCAGTGTAGGGGGTGTTGCAGGGGGTGGTGTTTCAGGGTTTAGGGCAGTGCAGTGGTTTTCAGGCAGTGTAGGGGGTTGTTCTGGGGCTGGTGTTTCAGGGTTTAGGACAGTGCAGTGGTGTTTGGGTAGTGTAGGGGGTCGTGCTGGGGTGGTGTTTTAGGGTTTAGGGCAGTGCAGTCGTATTCGGGCAGTGTAGGGGGTCTTGCAGGGGGCGGCGTTTTAGGGTTTAGGGCAGTGCAGTGGTGTTCGGGTAGTATAGGTGGTCGTGCTGGGGGTGGTGTTTTAGGGTTTAGGGCAGTGCAGTGGTGTTCGGGCACTGTAGGGGGTCGTACTGGAGGTGGTGTTTTATGGTTTAGGGCAGTGCAGTGGTGTTCGGGCAGTGTAGGGGGTCGTGCAGGGGGTGGTGTTTCAGGGTATAGGGCAGTGCAGTCGTGTTCGGGCAGTGTAGGGGGTCTTGCAGGGGGTGGTGTTTCAGGGTTTAGAGCAGTGCAGTGGTGTTCGGGCAGTTTAGGGGGTCGTGCAGGAGGTGGTGTTTCAGTGTTTAGGGCAGTGCAGTGGTGTTCGGGCAGTGTAGGGGTTCATGCTGGGGGTGGTGTTTCAGGGTTTAGGGCAGTGCAGTGGTGTTCAGGCAGTGTAGGGGGTCTTGCAGTGGGTGGTGTTTCAGGGTTTAGGGTAGTGCAGTGGTGTTCGGACAGTGTAGGGGGTCGTGCAGGAGGTGGTATTTCAGGGTTTAGGGCAGTGCAGTGGTGTTCAGGCAGTGTAGGGGGTTGTGCTGGGGGTGGTTTTTCAGGGTTTAGGACAGTGCAGTGGTGTTTGGGTAGTGTAGGGGGTCGTGCGGGAGGTGGTGTTTTAGGGTTTAGGGCAGGGCAGTGGTGTTCGGGTTGAGTAGGGGTCATGTTGAGGGTAGATTTAGGGTTTAGGGTAGTGCAGTGGTGTTTGGGTATTGTAGGGGGTTGTGCTGGGGGTAGATTTAGCGTTTAGGGTAGTGCAGTGGTATTTGGGTAGTGTAGGGGGTCGTGCTGGGGGTGGTGTTTTAGGGTTTAGGGCAGTGCAGTGGTGTTTGGGTAGTGTAGGGGGTTGTGCTGGGGGTGGTGTTTTAGGGTTTAGGGCAGTGCAGTGGTGTTCAGGTAGTGTAGGGGGTCGTGCTGGGGTGGTGTTTTAGGGTCTAGGGCAGTGCAGTGGTGTTCAGGCAGTGTAGGGGGTCGTGCTGGGGGTGGTGTTTAGGGTTTAGGGCAGTGCAGTGGTGTTCGGGCAGTGTAGGGAGTCTTGCAGGGGGTGGTGTTTCAGGGTTTAGGGCAGTGCAGTGGTGTTCGGGCAGTGTAGGGGGTTGTGCAGGGGGTGGTGTTTCAGGGTATAGGGCAGTGCAGTCGTGTTCCGGCAGTGTAGGGTGTCTTGCAGGGGGTGGTGTTTCAGGGTTTAGGGCAGTGCAGTGGTGTTCGGGCAGTGTATGGGGTCGTGCAGGAGGTGGTGTTTCAGGGTTTAGGGCAGTGCAGGGGGTTGTGCAACAGGTGGTGTTTCACAGTTTAGGGCAGTGCAGTGCTTTTCAGGCAGTGTAGGGGGTCATTCGGGGCTGGTGTTTCAGGGTTTAGGGCAGCACAGTGGTGTTTGGGTAGTGTAGGGGGTCATGCTGGAGGTGGTGTTTTAGGGTTAAGAGCAGTGCAGTGGTGTTCGGGTAGTGTAGGGGGTCATGCTGGGGGTGGTGTTTTAGGGTTTAGGGCTGTGCAGTGGTTTTCGGGTAGTGTAGGGGGTCATGCTGGGGGTGGTGTTTTAGGGTTTAGGGCAGTTCAATGGTGTTCGGGCAGTGTAGGGGGTCGTGCAGGGGGTGGTGTTTCAGTGTTTAGGGCAGTTCAATGGTGTTCGGGCAGTGTAGGGGGTCGTGCAGGGGGTGGTGTTTCAGTGTTTAGGGCAGTGCAGTCATGTTCGGGCAGTGTAGGGGGTCTTGCAGGGGGTGGTGTTTCAGGGTTTAGGGCAGTGCAGTGGTGTTCGGGTAGTGTAGGGGGTCATGCTGGGGCTGGTGTTTCAGGGTTTAGGGCAGTGCAGGGGTGTTCGGGCAGTGTAGGGGGTCGTGCTGGGGATGGTGTTTCAGGGTTTAGGGCAGCGCAGTGGTTTTCGGGCAGTGTAGGGGGTCGTTCTGGGGCTGGTGTTTCAGGGTTTAGGGCAGCGCAGTGGTGTTCAGGTAGTGTAGGGGGTCATGCTGGGGGTGGTGTTTTAGGGTTTAGGGCACTGCAGTGGTGTTCGGGCAGTGTAGGGGGTTGTGCTGGGGTGGTTCAGGGTGTAGGGCAGTGCAGTGGTGTTCGGGCAGTGTAGGGGGTTGTGCTGGGGTGGTTCAGGGTGTAGGGCAGTGCAGTGGTGTTCGGGCAGTGTAGGGGGTCGTGCAGGGGGTGGTATTTCAGGGTTTAGGGCAGAGCAGTGGTGTTTGGGCAGTGTAGAGGTCGTGCTGGGGCTGATGTTTTAAGATTTAGGGCAGAGCAATGGTGTTCGGGCAGTGTTGGGAGTCTTGCTGGGGGTGGTGTTTCAGGATTTAGGGCCGTGGTGTTTGGGCAGTGTAGCGGGTCGTGCTGGGGGTAGATTTAGGGTTTAGGGTAGTGCAGTGGTGTTTGGGTAGTGTAGGGGGTCATGCTGGGGGTGGTGTTTTAGGCTTTAGGGCAGTGCAGTGGTGTTCGGGTAGTGTAGGGGGTCATGCTGTGGGTGGTGTTTTAGGGTTTAGGGCAGTGCAGTAGTGTTCGGGTAGTGAAGGAGGTCATGCTGGGGGTGGTGTTTTAGGGTTTAGGGCAGTGCAGTGGTGTTCGAGCAGTGTAGGGGGTCGTGCAGGGGGGGGTGTTTCAGGGTATAGGGCAGTGCAGTTGTGTTCAGGCAGTGTTGGTGGTCTTGCAGGGGGTGGTGTTTCAGGGTTTAGGGCAGCGCAGTGGTGTTCGGGCAGTGTAGGGGGTCATGCAGGAGGTGGTGTTTCAGGGTTTAGGGCAGTGCAGTGGTGTTCGGGCAGTGTAGGGGGTCGTTCTGGGGGTGGTGTTTCAGGGTTTAGGGCAGTGCAGTGGTGTTCGGGCAGTGTAGGGGGTCGTGCTGGGGATGGTGTTTCAGGGTTTCGGGCAGTGCAGTGGTTTTCAGGCAGTGTAGGGTGTTCTTCTGGGGCTGGTGTTACAGGGTTTAGGACAGTGCAGTGGTGTTTGGGTAGTGTAGGGGGTCATGCTGGAGGAGGTGTTTTAGGGTTTAGGGCAGTGCAGTGGTGTTCGGGTTGTGAAGGGGTCATGCTGAGGGTGGTGTATCAGGGTTTAGGGCAGTGCAGTGGTGTTCGGGAAGTGTAGGGTGTCGTGCAGGAGGTGGTGATTCAGGGTTTAGGGCAGTGCAGTGGTGTTCAGGCAGTGTAGGGGGTCTAGCAGGCGGTGGTGTTTCAGAGTTTAGGGCAGTGCAGTGGTGTTCGGGCAGTGTAGGGGGTTGTGCAGGAGGTGGTGTTTCAGGGTTTAGGGCAGTGCAGTGGTGTTTGGGTAGGTTAGGGGGTCGTGCTGGAGCTGGTGTTTTAGGGTTTAGGGCAGTGCAGTGGTGTTCGGGTAGTGTAGGGGGTCATGCTGGGGGTGGTGTTTTAGGGTTTAGGGTAGTGCAGTGGTGTTTGGGCAGTGAATGGGGTCATGCTGGGGTGGTGTTTTAGGGTTTAAAGCAGTGCAGTGGTGTTCAGATAGTGTAGAGGACCGTGCTGGGAGTGGTGTTTTAGGGTTTAGGGCAGTGCAGTGGTGTTCGGGTAGTGTAGGGGGTCGTGCTGGGGGTGGTGTTTTAGGGTTTAGGGCTTGCAGTGGTGTTCGGGCAGTGTAGGGGGTCGTGCTGGGGGTGGTGTTTCAGGGTTTAGGGCAGTGCAGTGGTGTTCGGGCAGTGTAGGGGGTCGTGCTGGGGATGGTGTTTCAGGGTTTAGGGCAGTGCAGTGGTTTTCAGGCAGTGTAGGGGGTTGTTCTGGGCCTGGTGTTTCAGGGTTTAGGACAGTGCAGTGGTGTTTGGGTAGTGTAGGGGGTCATGCTGGAGGAGGTGTTTTAGAGTTTAGGGCAGTGCAGTGCAGTGGTGTTCGGGTTGTGAAGGGGTCATGCTGAGGGTGGTGTTTCAGGGTTTAGGGCAGTGCAGTGGTGTTCGCGAAGTGTAGGGGGTCTGCAGGAGGTGGTGATTCACGGTTTGGGCAGTGCAGTGGTGTTCGGGCAGTGTAGGGGGTCTTGCAGGGAGTGGTTTTTCAGGGATTAGGGCAGTGCAAGGGTGTTCGGGCAGAGTAGGGGGTTGTGCAGGAGGTGGTGTTTCAGGGTTTAGGGCAGTGCAGTGGTGTTCGGGTAGTGTAGGGGGTCGTGCTGGGGGTGGTTTTTTAGGGTTTAGGGCAGTGCAGTCGTGTTTGGGCAGTGTAGGGGGTCTTGCAGGGGGCGGCGTTTTAGGGTTTAGGGCAGTGCAGTGGTGTTCGGGTAGTGTAGGTGGTCGTGCTGGGGGTGGTGTTTTAGGGTTTAGGGCAGTGCAGTGGTGTTCGGGCACTGTAGGGGGTCGTACTGGAGGTGGTGTTTTAGGGTTTAGGGCAGTGCAGTGGTGTTCGGGCAGTGTAGGGGGTCGTGCAGGGGGTGGTGTGTCAGGGTATAGGGCAGTGCAGTCGTGTTCGGGCAGTGTAGGGGGTCTTGCAGGGGGTGGTGTTTCAGGGTTTAGAGCAGTGCAGTGGTGTTCGGGCAGTTTAGGGGGTCATGCAGGAGGTGGTGTTTCAGGGTTTAGGGCAGTGCAGTAGTGTTCGGGTAGTGAAGGGGGTCATGCTGGGGGTGGTGTTTTAGGGTTTAGGGCAGTGCAGTGGTGTTCGAGCAGTGTAGGGGGTCGTGCAGGGGGTGGTGTTTCAGGGTATAGGGCAGTGCAGTCGTGTTCAGGCAGTGTAGATGGTCTTGCAGAGGGTGGTGTTTCAGGGTTTAGGGCAGCGCAGTGGTGTTCGGGCAGTGTAGGGGGTCATGCAGGAGGTGGTGTTTCAGGGTTTAGGGCAGTGCAGTGGTGTTCGGGCAGTGTAGGGGGTCGTGCTGGGGATGGTGTTTCAGGGTTTATGGCAGTGCAGTGGTTTTCAGGCAGTGTAGGGGGTTCTTCTGGGGCTGGTGTTTCAGGGTTTAGGACAGTGCAGTGGTGTTTGGGTAGTGTAGGGGGTCATGCTGGAGGAGGTGTTTTAGGGTTTAGGGCAGTGCAGTGGTGTTCGAGTTGTGAAGGGGTCGTGCTGAGGGTGGTGTATCAGGGTTTAGGGCAGTGCAGTGGTGTTCGGGAAATGTAGGGGGTCGTGCAGGAGGTGGTGATTCAGGGTTTAGGGCAGTGCAGTGGTGTTCGGGCAGTGTAGGGGGTCCAGCAGGGGGTGGTGTTTCAGGGTTTAGGGCAGTGCAGTGGTGTTCGGGCAGTGTAGGGGGTTGTGCAGGAGGTGGTGTTTCAGGGTTTAGGGCAGTGCAGTGGTGTTTGGGTAGGTTAGGGGGTCGTGCTGGAGGTGGTGTTTTAGGGTTTAGGGCAGTGCAGTGGTGTTCGGGTAGTGTAGGGGGTCGTGCTGGGGGTGGTGTTTTAGGGTTTAGGGTAGTGCAGTGGTGTTTGGGCAGTGAAGGGGGTCATGCTGGGGTGGTGTTTTAGGGTTTAGAGAAGTGCAGTGGTGTTCGGATAGTGTGGAGGACCGTGCTGGGGGTGGTGTTTTAAGGTTTAGGGCAGTGCAGTGGTGTTTGGGTAGTGTAGGGGGTCGTGCTGGGGGTGGTGTTTTAGGGTTTAGGGCTTGCAGTGGTGTTCGGGCAGTGTAGGGGGTCGTGCTGGGGGTGGTGTTTCAGGGTTTAGGGCAGTGCAGTGGTGTTTGGGCAGTGTAGGGGGTCGTGCTGGGGATGGTGTTTCAGGGTTTAGGGCAGTGCAGTGGTTTTCAGGCAGTGTAGGGGGTTGTTCTGGGTCTGGTGTTTCAGGGTTTAGGACAGTGCAGTGGTGTTTGGGTAGTGTAGGGGGTCGTGCTGGAGGAGGTGTTTTAGAGTTTATGGCAGTGCAGTGCAGTGGTGTTCGGGTTGTGAAGGGGTCGTGCTGAGGGTGGTGTTTCAGGGTTTAGGGTAGTGCAGTGGTGTTCGTGAAGTGTAGGGGGTCTGCAGGAGGTGGTGATTCATGGTTTAGGGCAGTGCAGTGGTGTTCGGGCAGTGTAGGGGGTCTTGCAGGGGGTGGTGTTTCAGGGTTTAGGGCAGTGCAGTGGTGTTCGGGCAGTGTAGGGGGTTGTGCAGGAGGTGGTGTTTCAGGGTTTAGGGCAGTGCAGTGGTGTTCGGGTAGTGTAGGGGGTCGTGCTGGGGTGGTGTTTTAGGGTTTAGGGCAGTGCACTCGTGTTCGGGCAGTGTAGGGGGTCTTGCAGGGGGCGGCGTTTTAGGGTTTAGGGCAGTGCAGTGGTGTTCGGGTAGTCTAGGTGGTCGTGCTGGGAGTGGTGTTTTAGGGTTTAGGGCAGTGAAGTGGTGTTCGGGCACTGTAGGGGGTCGTACTGGAGGTGGTGTTTTAGGGTTTAGGGCAGTGCAGTGGTGTTCGGGCAGTGTAGGGGGTCGTGCAGGGGGTGGTGTTTCAGGGTATAGGGCAGTGCAGTCGTGTTCGGGCAGTGTAGGGGGTCTTGCAGGGGGTGGTGTTTCAGGGTTTAGAGCAGTGCAGTGGTGTTCGGGCAGTTTAGGGGGTCATGCAGGAGGTGGTGCTTCAGGGTTTAGGGCAGTGCAGTAGTGTTCGGGTAGTGAAGGGGGTCATGCTGGGGGTGGTGTTATAGGGTTGAGGGCAGTGCAGTGGTGTTCGAGCAGTGTAGGGGGTCGTGCAGGGGGTGGTGTTTCAGGGTATAGGGCAGTGCAGTCGTGTTCAGGCAGTGTAGGTGGTCTTGCAGGGGGTGGTGTTTCAGGGTTTAGGGCAGCGCAGTGGTGTTCGGGCAGTGTAGGGGGTCATGCAGGAGGTGATGTTTCAGGGTTTAGGGCAGTGCAGTGGTGTTCGGGCAGTGTAGGGGGTCGTGCTGGGGGTGGTGTTTCAGGGTTTAGGGCAGTGCAGTGGTGTTCGGGCAGTGTAGGGGGTCGTGCTGGGGATGGTGTTTCAGGGTTTAGGGCAGTGCAGTGGTTTTCAGGCAGTGTAGGGGGTTCTTCTGGGGCTGGTGTTTCAGGGTTTAGGACAGTGCAGTGGTGTTTGGGTAGTGTAGGGGGTCATGCTGGAGGAGGTGTTTTAGGGTTTAGGGCAGTGCAGTGCAGTGGTGTTCGGGTTGTGAAGGGGTCGTGCTGAGGGTGGTGTATCAGGGTTTAGGGCAGTGCAGTGGTGTTCGGGAAGTGTAGGGGGTCATGCAGGAGGTGGTGATTCAGGGTTTAGGGCAGTGCAGTGGTGTTCGGGCACTGTAGGGGGTCCAGCAGGGGGTGGTGTTTCAGGGTTTAGGGCAGTGCAGTGGTGTTCGGGCAGTGTAGGGGGTTGTGCAGGAGGTGGTGTTTCAGGGTTTAGGGCAGTGCAGTGGTGTTTGGGTAGGTTAGGGGGTCGTGCTGGAGGTGGTGTTTTAGGGTTTAGGGCAGTGCAGTGGTGTTCGGGTAGTTGAGGGGGTCGTGCTGGGGGTGGTGTTTTAGGGTTTAGGGTAGTGCAGTGGTGTTTGGGCAGTGAAGGGGGTCATGCTGGGGTGGTGTTTTAGGGTTTAGAGCAGTGCAGTGGTGTTCGGATAGTGTAGAGGACCATGCTGGGGGTGGTGTTTTAGGGTTTAGGGCAGTGCAGTGGTGTTCGGGTAGTGTAGGGGGTCATGCTGGGGGTGGTGTTTTAGGGTTTAGGGCTTGCAGTGGTGTTCGGGCAGTGTAGGGGGTCGTGCTGGGGGTGGTGTTTCAGGGTTTAGGGCAGTGCAGTGGTGTTCGGGCAGTGTAGGGGGTGTTGCCGGGGGTGGTGTTTCAGGGTTTAGGGCAGTGCAGTGGTTTTCAGGCAGTGTAGGGGGTTGTTCTGGGGCTGGCGTTTCAGGGTTTAGGACAGTGCAGTGGTGTTTGGGTAGTGTAGGGGGTCGTGCTGGGGTGGTGTTTTAGGGTTTAGGGCAGTGCAGTCGTATTCGGGCAGTGTAGGGGGTCTTGCAGGGGGCGGCGTTTTAGGGTTTAGGGCAGTGCAGTGGTGTTCGGGTAGTGTAGGTGGTCGTGCGTGGGGGTGGTGTTTTAGGGTTTAGGGCAGTGCAGTGGTGTTCGGGCACTGTAGGGGGTCGTACTGGAGGTGGTGTTTTAGGGTTTAGGGCAGTGCAGTGGTGTTCGGGCAGTGTAGGGGGTCGTGCAGGGGGTGGTGTTTCAGGGTATAGGGCAGTGCAGTCGTATTCGGGCAGTGTAGGGGGTCTTGCAGGGGGTGGTGTTTCAGGGTTTAGAGCAGTGCAGTGGTGTTCGGGCAGTTTAGGGGGTCGTGCAGGAGGTGGTGTTTCAGGGTTTAGGGCAGTGCAGTGGTGTTCGGGCAGTGTAGGGGTTCATGCTGGGGGTGGTGTTTCAGGGTTTAGGGCAGTGCAGTGGTGTTCAGGCAGTGTAGGGGGTCTTGCAGTGGGTGGTGTTTCAGGGTTTAGGGTAGTGCAGTGGTGTTCGGACAGTGTAGGGGGTCGTGCAGGAGGTGGTATTTCAGGGTTTAGGGCAGTGCAGTGGTGTTCAGGCAGTGTAGGGGGTTGTGCTGGGGGTGGTGTTTCAGGGTTTAGGACAGTGCAGTGGTGTTTGGGTAGTGTAGGGGGTTGTGCGGGAGGTGGTGTTTTAGGGTTTAGGGCAGGGCAGTGGTGTTCGGGTTGAGTAGGGGTCATGCTGAGGGTAGATTTAGGGTTTAGGGTAGTGCAGTGGTGTTTGGGTATTGTAGGGGGTTGTGCTGGGGGTAGATTTAGCGTTTAGGGTAGTGCAGTGGTATTTGGGTAGTGTAGGGGGTCGTGCTGGGGGTGGTGTTTTAGGGTTTAGGGCAGTGCAGTGGTGTTTGGGTAGTGTAGGGGGTTGTGCTGGGGGTGGTGTTTTAGGGTTTAGGGCAGTGCAGTGGTGTTCAGGTAGTGTAGGGGGTCGTGCTGGGGTGGTGTTTTAGGGTCTAGGGCAGTGCAGTGGTGTTCAGGCAGTGTAGGGGGTCGTGCTGGGGGTGGTGTTTTAGGGTTTAGGGCAGTGCAGTGGTGTTCGGGCAGTGTAGGGGGTCTTGCAGGGGGTGGTGTTTCAGGGTTTAGGGCAGTGCAGTGGTGTTTGGGCAGTGTAGGGGGTTGTGCAGGGGGTGGTGTTTCAGGGTATAGGGCAGTGCAGTCGTGTTCCGGCAGTGTAGGGTGTCGTACTGGAGGTGGTGTTTTAGGGTTTAGGGCAGTGCAGTGGTGTTCGGGCAGTGTAGGGGGTCGTGCAGGGGGTGGTGTTTCAGGGTATAGGGTAGTGCACTGGTCTTCGGACAGTGTAGGGGGTCGTGCAGGAGGTGGTATTTCAGGGTTTAGGGCAGTGCTGTGGTGTTCAGGCAGTGTAGGGGGTTGTGCTGGGGGTGGTGTTTCAGGGTTTAGGACAGTGCAGTGGTGTTTGGGTAGTGTAGGGGGTCGTGCGGGAGGTGGTGTTTTAGGGTTTAGGGCAGGGCAGTGGTGTTCGGGTTGAGTAGGGGTCACGCTGAGGGTAGATTTAGGGTTTAGGGTAGTGCAGTGGTGTTTGGGTGTTGTAGGGGGTTGTGCTGGGGGTAGATTTAGCGTTTAGGGTAGTGCAGTGGTATTTGGGTAGTGTAGGGGGTCGTGCTGGGGGTGGTGTTTCAGGGTTTAGGGCAGCGCAGTGGTGTTCGAGCAGTGTAGGGGGTCGTGCAGGGGGTGGTGTTTCAGGGTATAGGGCAGTGCAGTCGTGTTCAGGCAGTGTAGGTGGTCTTGCAGGGGGTGGTGTTTCAGGGTTTAGGGCAGCGCAGTGGTGTTCGGGCAGTGTAGGGGGTCATGCAGGAGGTGGTGTTTCAGGGTTTAGGGCAGTGCAGTGGTGTTCGGGCAGTGTAGGGGGTCGTGCTGGGGGTGGTGTTTCAGGGTTTAGGGCAGTGCAGTGGTGTTCGGGCAGTGTAGGGGGTCGTGCTGGGGATGGTGTTTCAGGGTTTAGGGCAGTGCAGTGGTTTTCAGGCAGTGTAGGGGGTTCTTCTGGGGCTGGTGTTTCAGGGTTTAGGACAGTGCAGTGGTGTTTGGGTAGTGTAGGGGGTCATGCTGGAGGAGGTGTTTTAGGGTTTAGGGCAGTGCAGTGCAGTGGTGTTCGGGTTGTGAAGGGGTCGTGCTAAGGGTGGTGTATCAGGGTTTAGGGCAGTGCAGTGGTGTTCGGGAAGTGTAGGGGGTCGTGCAGGAGGTGGTGATTCAGGGTTTAGGGCAGTGCAGTGGTGTTCGGGCACTGTAGGGGGTCCAGCAGGGGGTGGTGTTTCAGGGTTTAGGGCAGTGCAGTGGTGTTCGGGCAGTGTAGGGGGTTGTGCAGGAGGTGGTGTTTCAGGGTTTAGGGCAGTGCAGTGGTGTTTGGGTAGGTTAGGGGGTCGTGCTGGAGGTGGTGTTTTAGGGTTTAGGGCAGTGCAGTGGTGTTCAGGTAGTTGAGGGGGTCGTGCTGGGGGTGGTGTTTTAGGGTTTAGGGTAGTGCAGTGGTGTTTGGGCAGTGAAGGGGGTCATGCTGGGGTGGTGTTTTAGGGTTTAGAGCAGTGCAGTGGTGTTCGGATAGTGTAGAGGACCGTGCTGGGGGTGGTGTTTTAGGGTTTAGGGCAGTGCAGTGGTGTTCGGGTAGTGTAGGGGGTCATGCTGGGGGTGGTGTTTTAGGGTTTAGGGCTTGTAGTGGTGTTCGGGCAGTGTAGGGGGTCGTGCTGGGGGTGGTGTTTCAGGGTTTAGGGCAGTGCAGTGGTGTTCGGGCAGTGTAGGGGGTGTTGCAGGGGGTGGTGTTTCAGGGTTTAGGGCAGTGCAGTGGTTTTCAGGCAGTGTAGGGGGTTGTTCTGGGGCTGGTGTTTCAGGGTTTAGGACAGTGCAGTGGTGTTTGGGTAGTGTAGGGGGTCGTGCTGGGGTGGTGTTTTAGGGTTTAGGGCAGTGCAGTCGTATTCGGGCAGTGTAGGGGGTCTTGCAGGGGGCGGCGTTTTAGGGTTTAGGGCAGTGCAGTGGTGTTCGGGTAGTGTAGGTGGTCGTGCTGGGGGTGGTGTTTTAGGGTTTAGGGCAGTGCAGTGGTGTTCGGGCACTGTAGGGGGTCGTACTGGAGGTGGTGTTTTATGGTTTAGGGCAGTGCAGTGGTGTTCGGGCAGTGTAGGGGGTCGTGCAGGGGGTGGTGTTTCAGGGTATAGGGCAGTGCAGTCGTGTTCGGGCAGTGTAGGGGGTCTTGCAGGGGGTGGTGTTTCAGGGTTTAGAGCAGTGCAGTGGTGTTCGGGCAGTTTAGGGGGTCGTGCAGGAGGTGGTGTATCAGTGTTTAGGGCAGTGCAGTGGTGTTCGGGCAGTGTAGGGGTTCATGCTGGGGGTGGTGTTTCAGGGTTTAGGGCAGTGCAGTGGTGTTCAGGCAGTGTAGGGGGTCTTGCAGTGGGTGGTGTTTCAGGGTTTAGGGTAGTGCAGTGGTGTTCGGACAGTGTAGGGGGTCGTGCAGGAGGTGGTATTTCAGGGTTTAGGGCAGTGCAGTGGTGTTCAGGCAGTGTAGGGGGTTGTGCTGGGGGTGGTGTTTCAGGGTTTAGGACAGTGCAGTGGTGTTTGGGTAGTGTAGGGGGTCGTGCGGGAGGTGGTGTTTTAGGGTTTAGGGCAGGGCAGTGGTGTTCGGGTTGAGTAGGGGTCATGTTGAGGGTAGATTTAGGGTTTAGGGTAGTGCAGTGGTGTTTGGGTATTGTAGGGGGTTGTGCTGGGGGTAGATTTAGCGTTTAGGGTAGTGCAGTGGTATTTGGGTAGTGTAGGGGGTCGTGCTGGGGGTGGTGTTTTAGGGTTTAGGGCAGTGCAGTGGTGTTTGGGTAGTGTAGGGGGTTGTGCTGGGGGTGGTGTTTTAGGGTTTAGGGCAGTGCAGTGGTGTTCAGGTAGTGTAGGGGGTCGTGCTGGGGTGGTGTTTTAGGGTCTAGGGCAGTGCAGTGGTGTTCAGGCAGTGTAGGGGGTCGTGCTGGGGGTGGTGTTTAGGGTTTAGGGCAGTGCAGTGGTGTTCGGGCAGTGTAGGGAGTCTTGCAGGGGGTGGTGTTTCAGGGTTTAGGGCAGTGCAGTGGTGTTCGGGCAGTGTAGGGGGTTGTGCAGGGGGTGGTGTTTCAGGGTATAGGGCAGTGCAGTCGTGTTCCGGCAGTGTAGGGTGTCTTGCAGGGGGTGGTGTTTCAGGGTTTAGGGCAGTGCAGTGGTGTTCGGGCAGTGTATGGGGTCGTGCAGGAGGTGGTGTTTCAGGGTTTAGGGCAGTGCAGGGGGTTGTGCAACAGGTGGTGTTTCACAGTTTAGGGCAGTGCAGTGCTTTTCAGGCAGTGTAGGGGGTCATTCGGGGGCTGGTGTTTCAGGGTTTAGGGCAGCACAGTGGTGTTTGGGTAGTGTAGGGGGTCATGCTGGAGGTGGTGTTTTAGGGTTAAGAGCAGTGCAGTGGTGTTCGGGTAGTGTAGGGGGTCATGCTGGGGGTGGTGTTTTAGGGTTTAGGGCTGTGCAGTGGTTTTCGGGTAGTGTAGGGGGTCATGCTGGGGGTGGTGTTTTAGGGTTTAGGGCAGTTCAATGGTGTTCGGGCAGTGTAGGGGGTCGTGCAGGGGGTGGTGTTTCAGTGTTTAGGGCAGTTCAATGGTGTTCGGGCAGTGTAGGGGGTCGTGCAGGGGGTGGTGTTTCAGTGTTTAGGGCAGTGCAGTCATGTTCGGGCAGTGTAGGGGGTCTTGCAGGGGGTGGTGTTTCAGGGTTTAGGGCAGTGCAGTGGTGTTCGGGTAGTGTAGGGGGTCATGCTGGGGCTGGTGTTTCAGGGTTTAGGGCAGTGCAGGGGTGTTCGGGCAGTGTAGGGGGTCGTGCTGGGGATGGTGTTTCAGGGTTTAGGGCAGCGCAGTGGTTTTCGGGCAGTGTAGGGGGTCGTTCTGGGGCTGGTGTTTCAGGGTTTAGGGCAGCGCAGTGGTGTTCAGGTAGTGTAGGGGGTCATGCTGGGGGTGGTGTTTTAGGGTTTAGGGCACTGCAGTGATGTTCGGGCAGTGTAGGGGGTTGTGCTGGGGTGGTTCAGGGTGTAGGGCAGTGCAGTGGTGTTCGGGCAGTGTAGGGGGTTGTGCTGGGGTGGTTCAGGGTGTAGGGCAGTGCAGTGGTGTTCGGGCAGTGTAGGGGGTCGTGCAGGGGGTGGTATTTCAGGGTTTAGGGCAGAGCAGTGGTGTTTGGGCAGTGTAGAGGTCGTGCTGGGGCTGATGTTTTAAGATTTAGGGCAGAGCAATGGTGTTCGGGCAGTGTTGGGAGTCTTGCTGGGGGTGGTGTTTCAGGATTTAGGGCCGTGGTGTTTGGGCAGTGTAGCGGGTCGTGCTGGGGGTAGATTTAGGGTTTAGGGTAGTGGAGTGGTGTTTGGGTAGTGTAGGGGGTCGTGCTGGGGGTGGTGTTTTAGGGTTTAGGGCAGTACAGTGGTGTTCGGGTAGTGTAGGGGACCGTGCTGGGGGGGTGTTTTAGGGTTTAGGGCAGTGCAGTGGTGTTCGGATAGTGTAGGGGGTCATGCTGGGGGTGGTGTTTTAGGGTTTAGGGCAGTGCAGTAGTGTTCGGGTAGTGAAGGGGGTCATGCTGGGGGTGGTGTTTTAGGGTTTAGGGCAGTGCAGTGGTGTTCGAGTAGTGTAGGAGGTCATACAGGGGGTGGTGTTTCAGGGTATAGGGCAGTGCAGTCGTGTTCAGGCAGTGTAGGGGGTCTTGCAGGGGGTGGTGTTTCCGGGTTTAGGGCAGCGCAGTGGTGTTCAGGCAGTGTAGGTGGTCATGCAGAGGGTGGTGTTTCAGGGTTTAGGGCAGTTCAGTGGTGTTCGGGAAGTGTAGGGGGTCGTGCTGGTGGTGGTGTTTCAGTGTTTTTGGCAGTGCAGTGGTGTTCGGGCAGTGTAGGGGGTTGTGCTGGGGATGATGATTCAGGGTTTAGGGCAGTGCAGTGGTTTTCAGGCAGTGTAGGGGGTTGTTCTGGGGCTGGTGTTTCAGGGCTTAGGACAGTGCAGTGGTGTTTGGGTAGTGTAGGGGGTCGTGCTGGAGGAGGTGTTTTAGGGTTTAGGGCAGTGTAGTGTAGTGCAGTGGTGTTTGGGTTGAGAAGGGGTCCTGCTGAGGGTGGTGTTTCAGGGTTTATGGCAGTGCAGTGGTGTTCAGGAAGTGTCGGGGGTCGTGCTGAAGGTGGTGTTTTCAGGGTTTAGGGCAGTGCAGTGGTGTTTGGGTAGGTTACGGGGTCATGCTGGAGGTGGTGTTTTAGGGTTTAGGGCAGTGCAGTGGTGTTCGGGTAGTGTAGGGGATCGTGCTGGGGGTGGTGTTTTAGGGTTTAGGGCAGTGCAGTGGTGTTTGGGCAGTGAAGGGGGTCGTGCTGGGGTGGTGTTTTAGGGTTTAGGGCAGTGCAGTCGTGTTCGGGCAGTGTAGGGGGTCTTGCAGGGGGTGGTGTTTTAGGGTTTAGGGCAGTGCAGTGGTGTTCGGGTAGTGTAGGTGGTCGTGCTGGGGGTGGTGTTTTAGGGTTTAGGGCAGTGCAGTTGTGTTCGGGCAGTGTAGGGGGTCATGCTGGGGGTGGTGTTTAAGGGTTTAGGGCAGTGCAGTGGTGTTCGGGCAGTTTAGGGGGTCGTGCAGGGGGTGGTGTTTCAGGGTATAGGGCAGTGCAGTCGTGTTCGGGCAGTGTAGGGTGTCTTGCAGGGGGTGGTGTTTCAGGGTTTAGGGCAGTGCAGTGGTGTTCGGTCAGTGTAGGGGGTCGTGCAGGAGGTGGTGTTTCAGGGTTTAGGGCAGTGCAATGGTGTTCGGGCAGTGTAGGGGTTCATGCTGGGGGTGGTGTTTCAGGGTTTAGGACAGTGCAGTGGTGTTCGGGCAGTGTAGTTGGTCTTGCAGGGGGTGGTGTTTCAGGGTTTAGGGCAGTGCAGTGGTGTTCGGGCAGTATAGGGGGTCGTGCAGGAGGTGGTATTTCAGGGTTTAGGGCAGTGCAGTGGTGTTCAGGCAGTGTAGGGGGTCGTGCTGGGAGTGGTGTTTCAGGGTTTAGGGCAGTGCAGTGGTTTTAGGGCAGTGTAGGGTACTGTTTTGGGGCTGGTGTTTCAGGGTTTAGGACAGTGCAGTGGTGTTTGGGTAGTGTAGGGGTCGTGCTGGAGGTGGTGTTTTAGGGTTTAGGGCAGGGCAGTGGTGTTCGGGTTGTGTAGGGGTCATGCTGAGGGTAGATTTAGGGTTTAGGGTAGTGCAGTGGTGTTTGGGTATTGTAGGGGGTTGTGCTGGGGTATATTTAGCGGTTAGGGTAGTGCATTGGTATTTGGGTAGTGTAGGGGGTCGTGCTGGGGGTGGTGTTTTAGGGTTAGGGCAGTGCAGTGGTGTTTGGGTAGTGTAGGGGGTCGTGCTGGGGTTGGTGTTTTAGGGTTTAGGGCAGTGCAGTCGTGTTCGGGCAGTGTAGGGGGTCTTGCAGGGGGTTGTGTTTCAGGGTTTAGGGCAGTGCAGTGGTGTTCGGGCAGTGTAGGGGGTCGTGCAGGAGGTGGTGTTTCAGGGTTTAGGGCAGTGCAGGGGGTTGTGCAACAGGTGGTGTTTCACGGTTTAGGGCAGTGCAGTGCTTTTCAGGCAGTGTAGGGGGTCATTCAGGGGCTGGTGTTTCAGTGTTTAGGGCAGTGCAGTCATGTTCGGGCAGTGTAGGGCGTCTTGCAGGGGGTGGTGTTTCAGGGTTTAGGGCAGTGCAGTGGTGTTTGGGTAGTGTAGGGGGTCGTGCTGGGGCTGATGTTTCAGGGTTTAGGGCAGTGCAGTGGTGTTCGGGCACTGTAGAGGGTCGTGCTGGGGATGGTGTTTCAGGGTTTAGGGCAGCGCAGTGGTTTTCGGGCAGTGTAGGGGGTCGTTCTGGGGCTGGTGTTTCAGGGTTTAGGGCAGCGCAGTGGTGTTCGGGTAGTGTAGGGGGTCATGCTGGGGGTGGTGTTTTAGGGTTTAGGGTAGTGCAGTGGTGTTTGGGTAGTGTAGGGGGTCGTGCAGGGGGTGCTGGTTTAGGGCAGTGGAGTGGTGTTCGGGCAGTGAAGGGGGTCGAGCTGTGGTGGTGTTTTAGGGTTTAGGGCAGTGCAGTGGTGTTCGGGCAGTGTAGGGGGTTGTGCTGGGGTGGTTCAGGGTGTAGGGCAGTGCAGTGGTGTTCTGGCAGTGTAGGGGGTCATGCAGGGGGTGGTATTTCAGGGTTTAGGACAGAGCAGTGGTGTTTGGGCAGTGTAGGGGTCGTGCTGGGGCTGGTGTTTTAAGATTTAGGGCAGAGCAATGGTGTTCGGGCAGTGTTGGGGGTCTTGCTGGGAGTGGTGTTTCAGGATTTAGGGCAGTGGTGTTTGGGCAGTGTAGGGGGTCGCGCTGGGGGTGGTGTTTTAGGGTTTAGGGCAGTGCAGTGGTGTTTGGGTAGTGTAGGGGGTCGCGCTGGGGGTGGTGTTTTAGGGTTTAGGGCAGTGCATTGGTGTTTGGGTAGTGTAGGGGGTCGTGCTGGGGGAGGTGTTTTAGGGTTTAGAGCAGTGCAGTGGTGTTCGGGTTGTGTAGGGGACCGTGCTGGGGGGGTGTTTTAGGGTTTAGGGCAGTGCAGTGGTGTTCGGGTAGTGTAGGGGGTCATGCTGGGGGTGGTGTTTTAGGGTTTAGGGCAGTGCAGTGGTGTTCGAGTAGTGTAGGGGGTCATGCAGGGGGTGGTGTTTCAGGGTATAGGGCAGTGCAGTCGTGTTCAGGCAGTGTAGGGGGTCTTGCAGGGGTGGTGTTTCCGGGATTAGGGCAGCGCAGTGGTGTTCAGGCAGTGTAGGGGGTCGTGCAGGAGGTGGTGTTTCAGGGTTTAGGGCAGTTCAGTGGTGTTCGGGCAGTGTAGGGGGTCGTGCTGGGGGTGGTGTTTCAGGGTTCAGGGCAGTGCAGTGGTGTTCGGGAAGTGTAGGGAGTCGTGCTGGGGATGATGTTTCAGGGTTTAGGGCAGTGCAGTGGTTTTCAGGCAGTGTAGGGGGTTGTTCTGGGGCTGGTGTTTCAGGGTTTAGGACAGTGCAGTGGTGTTTGGGTAGTGTAGGGGGTCGTGCTGGAGGAGGTGTTTTAGGGTTTAGGGCAGTGCAGTGCAGTGGTGTTCGGGTTGTGAAGGGGTCGTGCTGAGGGTGGTATTTCAGGGTTTAGGGCAGTGCAGTGGTGTTCGGGAAGTGTAGGGGGTCATGCAGGAGTTGGTGATTCAGGGTTTAGGGCAGTGCAGTGGTGTTCGGGCAGTGTAGGGGGTCGTGCTGGGGGTGGTGTTTCAGGGTTTAGGGAAGTGCAGTGGTGTTCAGGCAGTGTAGGGGGTTGTGCAGGAGGTGGTGTTTTCAGGGTTTAGGGCAGTGCAGTGGTGTTTGGGTAGGTTAGGGGGTCGTGCTGGAGGTGGTGTTTTAGGGTTTAGGGCAGTGCAGTGGTGTTCGGGTAGTGTAGGGGGTCGTGCTGGGGGTGGTGTTTTAGGGTTTAGGGCAGTGCAGTGGTGTTTGGGCAGTGAAGGGGGTCGTGCTGGGTTGGTGTTTTAGGGTTTAGGGCAGTGCAGTCGTGTTTGGGCAGTGTAGGGGGTCTTGAAGGGGGTGGTGTTTTAGGGTTTAGGGCAGTGCAGTGGTGTTCGGGTAGTGTAGGGGTCATGCTGGGGCTGGTGTTTCAGGGTTTAGGGTAGTGCAATGGTGTTCGGGGAGTGTAGGGGGTCATGCTGGGGCTGCTGTTTCATGGTTTAGACCAGTGCAGTGGTGTTTGGGCAGTGTAGGGGGTCGTGCTGGGGCTGGTGTTTCAGGGTATACGGCAGTGCAGTGGTGTTTGGGCAGTGTAGGGGGTCGTGCTGGGGACGGTGTTTCAGGGTTTAGGGCAGTGCAGTGATGTTCGGGCAGTGTAGGGGGTCGTGTTGGGGGTGGTGTTTCAGGGTTTAGGGCAGTGCAGTCGTGTTCGGGCAGTGTGGGTGGTCGTGCTGGGGGTAGTGTAGCAGGTTTTAGGGCAGTGCAGTGGTGTTCGGGCAGTGTAGGGGGTCGTGCTGGGGGTGGTGTTTTAGGGTTTAGGGCAGTGCAGTGGTGTTCGGGCAGTGTAGGGGGTCGTGCAGGGGCTGGTGTTTCAGGGTTTAGGGCAGCGCATTGGTTTTCGGGCAGTGTAGGCAGTTGTTCTGGGGCTGGTGTTTCAGGGTATAGGGCAGTGCAGTGGTGTTCGGGCAGTGTAGGGGGTCTTGCAGGGGGTGGTGTTTCAGGGTTTAGGGCTGTGCAGTGGTGTTCGGGCAGTGTAGGGAGTCGTGCAGGAGGTGGTGTTTCAGGGTTTAGCGCAGTGCAGTGGTGTTCGGGCTGTGTAGGGGGTCTTGCAGGGGGTGGTGTTTCAGGGTTTAGGGCAGTGCAGTGGTGTTCGGGCAGTGTAGGGGGTTGTGCAGGAGGTGGTGTTTCACGGTTTAGGGCAGTGCCGTGCTTTTCAGGCAGTGTAGGGGGTCATTTGGGGTTTGGTGTTTCAGGGTTTAGGGCAGCGCAGTGGTGTTTGGGTAGTGTAGGGGGTCATGCTGGGGGTGGCGTTTTAGGGTTTATGGCAGTCCAGTGGTGTTCGGGCAGTGTAGGAGGTCGTGCAGGGGGTGGTGTTTCAGTGTTAGGGCAGTGCAGTCATATTCGGGCTGTGTAGGGTGTCTTGCAGGGGGTGGTGTTTCAGGGTTTAGGGCAGTGCAGTGGTGTTCGGGTAGTGTAGGGGTCGTGCTGGGGCTGGTGATTCAGGGTTTAGGGCAGTACAGTGGTGTTCGGGCAGTGTAGGGGGTCGTGCAGGGGCTGGTGTTTCAGGGTTTAGGGCAGCACAGTGGTTTTCGGGCAGTGTAGGCAGTCGTTCTGGGGCTGGTGCTTCAGGGTTTAGGGCAGTGCAGTGGTGTTCGGGCAGTGTAGGGGGTCGTGCAGGGGGTGGTATTGGATATTGGATATTGGATAGGTATTTATAGAGCGCAAACGTTCGCTCCAAAGGGAGCATCTTGGCGCTGTAAAACCTGGGACCAGATCACTGGAAAGGTGGAGGGGGGCTAAATGGCTGCTTTAGTCCAGTCATCAGAGAGACTAAAAATCCACGTTTTGAGGAGCTTCCTAAACGGCTTCTCATGCGTCTGAAGTCTAAGATGCCTTGGCATACTGTTCCAGGCTCTAATAGCCAGGGTACTGAGTGTTTTTCCGCCTTTGGACTTCACGTTGAATTTAGAGGGGGTCATGAGGTTTTCTTGAGAGGATCTGAGAGTGCGACCAGGGGTGTAGTGAGGGAAGCGTCTCGACAGGTAGACTGGGCCGGATTTGTTGAAGGCTCGGAAGGCTACAACGAGAATTTTAAAGAGTATTCTCTTGTGCAAGGGGAGCCAATGAAGGAATCTGAGGGCAGTGGAGATAGAAGATTTGCGTGGGAGTTTTAAGACAAGACGCGCGGCAGTGTGCAGGACACTTTGCAGTTTCAGTCGGGTGGACTTTTTGGTCCCTGCCAGGAGGCCGTTACAATAGTCCACTCGAGAGAGTATGAGGGCTACCGCAATGGTCTTTCTGGAATCGAGCGGGAGGAAGTCAAAGAACTTTCGCATGGATTTTATAATGCCGAAGCATTTACCTGCTACAGTTGCGACGTGGGAATCGAAAGAAAGATCGGAATCGAAAATAACTCCGAGGTTTCTGGCCGATGAAACTGTCTGAGGTGGGGCAGCAGAGTTATCAGGCCACCACAGGGCGGGACTGAAAGATGCATTCTTTCCAATGGGCAAGATCTCGGTTTTATTCGAGTTGCAGCGGAGATGGTTGGCGTCCATCCATTGAAAGACCGCTGTGAGGCAGCGCTTGAGATTAAGTTCGGCCGAGTTGGAATTGTCGTCGAGAGGGATGACAAGCTGAGTATCGTCAGCATAAGACGTGACAGTTATGCCAAACGATTCTATAAGTGAAAGTAGGGGGATGAGATATATATTGAATAGGAGGGGACTAAGAATGGAGCCCTGGGGAACTCCACAGGAGATCTTTTTCTCTTTCGATTGGAAAGGACCCAGTGAGACGGTTTGAGATCTGTCACTGAGGAAGGAACTGATCCAGGCAAGGGCCGAGTTTGTGACGCCGATGTCCATAAGTCTGTTGAGCAGAATGGAGTGGGATTAGGGTTTAGGGCAGAGCAGTGGTGTTTGGGCAGTGTAGGGGTCGTGCTGGGGCTGGTGTTTTAGGATTTAGGGCAGAGCAGTGGTGTTCGGGCAGTGTTGGGTGTCTTGCTGGGGGTGGTGTTTCAGGGTTTAGGGTAGTGCAGTGGTGTTTGGGTAGTGTAGGGGGTCGTGCTGGGGGTGATGTTTTAGGGTTTAGGGCAGTGCAGTGGTGTTTGGGTAGTGTAGGGGGTCGTGCTGGGGGAGGTGTTTTAGGGTTTAGAGCAGTGCAGTGGTGATCGGGTAGTGTAGGGGACCGTGCTGGGGGGGTGTTTTAGGGTTTAGGGCAGTGCAGTGGTGTTCGGGTAGTGTAGGGGGTCATGCTGTGGGTGGTGTTTTAGGGTTTAGGGCAGTGCAGTAGTGTTAGGGCAGTGAAGGGGGTCATGCTGGGGTGGTGTTTTAGGGTTTAGGGCAGTGCAGTCATGTTCGGACAGTGTAGGGGATCTTGCAGGGGGTGGTGTTTAGGGTTTAGGGCAGAGCAGGGGTGTTCGGGCAGTGTAGGGGGTCGTGCTGGGTCTGGTGTTTCAGGGTTGAGGGCAGTGCAGTGGTGTTCAGGCAGTGTAGGGGGTCATGCTGGGCTTGGTGTTTTAGGGTTTAGGGCAGTGCAGTGGTGTTCGGGTAGTGTAGGGGGCTTGCTTGGGGTGGTGTTTTAGGGTTTAGGGCAGTGCAGTGGTGTTCGGGCTGTGAAGGGGGTCATGCTGGGGGTGGTGTTTTAGGGTTTAGGGAAGTGCAGTGGTGTTCGGGCAGTGTAGGGGGTTGTGCTGGGGTGGTGTTTCAGGGTTTAGGGCAGTGCAGTGGTGTTCGGGCAGTGTAGGGGGTCGTGCAGGGAGTGGTATTTCAGGGTTTAGGGCAGAGCAGTGGTGTTTGGGCAGTGTAGGGGTCATAATGGGGCTGGTGTTTTAGGATTTAGGGCAGAGCAGTGGTGTTCGGGCAGTGTTGGGGGTCTTGCTGGGGGTGGTGTTTCAGGGTTTAGGGCAGTGGTGTTTGGGCAGTGTAGGGGGTCCTGCTGGGGGTGGTGTTTCAGGGTTTAGGGCAGTGCAGTGGTGTTCGGGTAGTGTAGGGGGTCGTGCTGGGGCTGGTGTTTCAGGGTTTAGGGCAGTGCAGTGGTGTTCGGGCAGTGTAAGGGGTCGTGCTGGGGATGGTGTTTCAGGGTTCAGGGCAGCGCAGTGGTTTTCGGGCAGTGTAGGGGGTCGTTCTGGGGCTGGTGTTTCAGGGTTTAGGGCAGCGCAGTGGTGTTCGGGTAGTGTAGGGGGTCATGCTGGGGGTGGTGTTTTAGGGTTTAGGGCACTGCAGTGGTATTCGGGCAGTGTAGGGGGTTGTGCTGGGGTGGTTCAGGGTGTAGGGCAGTGCAATGGTGTTCAGGCAGTGTAGGGGGTCGTGCAGGGGGTGGTATTTCAGGGTTTAGGGCAGAGCAGTGGTGTTTGGGCAGTGTAGAGGTCGTGCTGGGGCTGGTGTTTTAAGATTTAGGGCAGAGCAATGGTGTTCGGGCAGTGTTGGGGGTCTTGCTGGGGGTGGTGTTTCAGGATTTAGGGCCGTGGTGTTTGGGCAGTGTAGCGGGTCGTGCTGGGGGTAGATTTAGGGTTTAGGGTAGTGCAGTGGTGTTTGGGTAGTATAGGGGGTTGTGCTGGGGGTGGTGTTTTAGGGTTTAGGGCAGTGCAGTGGTGTTTGGGTAGTGTAGGGGGTCGTGCTGGGGGAGGTGTTTTAGGGTTTAGAGCAGTGCAGTGGTGTTCGGGTAGTGTAGGGGACCATGCTGGGGGGGGTGTTTTAGGGTTTAGGGCAGTGCAGTGGTGTTCGGGTAGTGTAGGGGGTCATACTGGGGGTGGTGTTTTAGGGTTTAGGGCAGTGCAGTAGTGTTCGGGTAGTGAAGGGTGTCATGCTGGGGGTGGTGTTTTAGGGTTTAGGGCAGTGCAGTGGTGTTCGAGTAGTGTAGGAGGTCATGCAGGGGGTGGTGTTTCAGGGTATAGGGCAGTGCAGTCGTGTTCAGGCAGTGTAGGGGGTCTTGCAGGGGGTGGTGTTTCCGGGTTTAGGGCAGCGCAGTGGTGTTCAGGCAGTGTAGGTGGTCATGCAGGAGGTGGTGTTTCAGGGTTTAGGGCAGTTCAGTGGTGTTCGGGCAGTGTAGGGGGTCGTGCTGGGGGTGGTGTTTCAGTGTTTTTGGCAGTGCAGTGGTGTTCGGGCAGTGTAGGGGGTCGTGCTGGGGATGATGTTTTAGGGTTTAGGGCAGTGCAGTGGTGTTTGGGTAGTGTAGGGGGTCGTGCTGGGGGAGGTGTTTTAGGGTTTAGAGCAGTGCAGTGGTGATCGGGTAGTGTAGGGGACCGTGCTGGGGGGGTGTTTTAGGGTTTAGGGCAGTGAAATGGTGTTCGGGCAGTGTAGGGGGTCGTGCAGGGGGTGGTATTTCAGGGTTTAGGGCAGAGCAGTGGTGTTTGGGCAGTGTAGAGGTCGTGCTGGGGCTGGTGTTTTAAGATTTAGGGCAGAGCAATGGTGTTCGGGCAGTGTTGGGGGTCTTGCTGGGGGTGGTGTTTCAGGATTTAGGGCCGTGGTGTTTGGGCAGTGTAGCGGGTTGTGCTGGGGGTAGATTTAGGGTTTAGGGTAGTGCAGTGGTGTTTGGGTAGTGTAGGGGGTCGTGCTGGGGGTGGTGTTTTAGGGTTTAGGGCAGTGCAGTGGTGTTTGGGTAGTGTAGGGGGTCGTGCTGGGGGAGGTGTTTTAGGGTTTAGAGCAGTGCAGTGGTGTTCGGGTAGTGTAGGGGACCGTGCTGGGGGGGTGTTTTAGGGTTTAGGGCAGTGCAGTGGTGTTCGGGTAGTGTAGGGGGTCATACTGGGGGTGGTGTTTTAGGGTTTAGGGCAGTGCAGTGGTGTTCGGGTAGTGTAGGGGGTCATACTGGGGGTGGTGTTTTGGGGTTTAGGGCAGTGCAGTCATGTTCGGACAGTGTAGGGGGTTGTTAGACGGCGACCTCAGAGGAGCCTGGAAGGGGTCCTGACTACCCTGAGACCCACCCTCGAAGTATCGTAGCCGGGCACTGGCGGGAGACTCCCCAGGGGGAGGAATCTCGTATCTAGGATCGTACTTCTGGCACCACACGACACAGAGTGACCACACCGGGTATTCTGAGAAAACAATCTTTATCAAGTAGGTTATCACTGCAAATATGTACAAGGTGAGCACGGGCTCAAGAGTCTCGGAAGGGGTAGGGGGTAGCGGGACAGTCTCTGGTAAAGGTTCAAAGCAGGGACGTATCCGGCGCACAGCTCACAATCCTCGAGCTGGGGGATACGATGTTGTAGTCGGGGTCCGGCGGGACCGTGAGAGTCTGTTGGAGCCGCGAGTCACTCAGCGGGTTCAGGTACCGGTTCGGAGGTCTTACGATCGTCAAGGAGCCGCGAGTCACTCAGCAGGCTCAGGTACAAGTTCGGAGGTCTTACGATCTTCAGGGAGCCGCGAGTCACTCAGCAGGCTCAGGTACAAGTTCGGAGGTCTTACGATCTTCAGGGAGCCGCGAGTCACTCAGCAGGGCTCAGGAGGTTCCAAGTTCCAGGAGCCGCGACCACGTCGGCAGGCTCTCGTTGTTCCAGCGTCGAATCTGCCGGACAGACCCAGAGCACCCCTTGTTATAGGTCGACCCCTCTTTGATGTCCGGAGTCTGTGCAGGCAGGGGTCTTGTCACCTGGGGGTCGCTTGTCGGGATTTCCTGCTATTGTCTTTTGATCCTTTCAGGGCCGGGTCGGGAGGAGTCCCAGACACCCAGCAGGCACGGAGCCAGTCCTCAGGGAGGCCGGAGGGCCGATCGAAACCCATCGTCCCGGGGGAGTTCAGAGGTGCGATAGAAACTGCTCCTCCCTCTCTCATCCCCTGGAAGCGTGATGTCCTCCAGCCGGAGTGGCGCCTCTAGGCCCGGGTCGCGCTGGGGCCGGGCGGCCATCTTGGTGCATGAAGTGGGCACGCGGGCCCGGGGTGGCCGAAAGGAGAGAGGCCATGGACGGGGATGTCCGGGTCGGTGCGTGTGTCCTGGTGGGGAGGTTCGGCTGGGCCGTGTGCTTGGGCTGCAGGTACCAGGTTTCGGTGGTGCGGGGGCACAGAGGGCCATTCTACGAGGCCGGGTCCAACACGCGTCCCCCCCAGCTGAAAGCCGGAGAGAACTGCCCATCAGCTTGGGGGGTTCTCTTCGCTGAGGCGGAAGAACCGGGAGAGGCCGTCAGCATTGGCGTGGTCCGTACCAGGGCGGTGTTCTACGGTGAAATCCATCCCCTGGAGGGAGATTGACCACCGCAGTAGCTTGGGGTTTTCTCCTCGCATCTGCATGAGCCATCGCAAGGGCCGATGGTCAGTTTGGACTCTGAAATGGGTGCCGAACAGGTAGGGTCGTAGCTTTTTGAGTGCCCAGACCACGGCAAAGGCTTCGCGCTCTATGGTGCTCCATCTCTGTTCTCGGGGCAACAGCCGCCGACTGAGGAAGGCGACGGGCTGGTCTAGGCCTTGGTCATTCACTTGGGACAGGACGGCCCCAATGCCATGCTCGGAGGCATCGGTCTGGACTATGAACTCCTTGGCGTAGTCGGGAGCCTGGAGGACGGGGCAGTACACATGGCTTTTTTTAGGGCATCGAAAGCTTCCTGGCAGGCAGCCGTCCACTGCACTTTCTTTGGCTGTCTTTTAGACGTGAGTTCTGTGAGAGGGCCGACAAGGCTGCCATACCCCCGAATGAATCTTCGGTAGTAGCCCTTGAGTCCCAGAAAGGCTCGGACCTCCGTTTGGGTGATGGGTGGTTCCCAGGCCAGGATGGCGTCGATCTTTGGCTGTAGAGGGGCGACCTGGCCGCTCCCGACCTGGTGCCCCAGGTAGACCACGGATCCTTGCCCGATCTGGCACTTGCTGGCTTTTACTGTGAGGCCTGCCTGGCGCAGGGCGGTTAGCACCCTCCGGAGGTGCTGGAGGTGCTCACTCCACTCTGAACTGAAGACAGCGATGTCGTCCAGATATGCCGCGCTGAACTGTTCTAGCCCGGCCAGGACCCTATTCACCAGTCGCTGGAAAGTGGCCGGGGCATTTTTCATCCCGAAGGGCATTACGCGGAAGCGGTAGTGCCCATCGGGGGTGGAGAAAGCGGACCGCTCCTTGGCCCCTTCGGTGAGCGCAATCTGCCAGTATCCGCAGGTGAGGTCGAATGTGCTGAGGAACCGGGCTGCCCCTAGTCGGTCAATGAGTTCGTCGGCTCGTGGAATGGGGTGGGCATCGGCTCGGGTAACGTCATTGAGCCCCCGGTAGTCCACGCAGAATCGGAGCTCGGGGGCGACACCGGGGGCCGCTGCCTTCGGGACCAGGACCACGGGGCTGGCCCAGGGACTGTCAGAGGGCTCGATCACCCCCAGGGTCAACATCTTCGAGACTTCCGCTTGAATGCAGGACCGGACCCGGTCAGGAACCCGGTAGGCTCGGTGTCTCACCGGCGGGCTGTCCCCGGTGTCCACGTCATGAACACACCAGTTGGTGACCCGGGGGGTCAGGGAGAAGAGGTCGGAAAATTGTCTTAGGAGCTGGCGGCAGTCCGCTTGTTGCTGGGCAGTGAGGGCTGGGGAGAGGTTCACTCCTTCCACGGAGCCATCCTGCTCCTTGACACACAGGAGGTCCGGGAGGGGATCCGACTCATCTTCGGCCCCGTCATCGGTGGCCAGCAGGAGGCTCAGTTCTGTCCGCTCGAAGTGAGGCTTGAGGCGGTTCACGTGCAGGACCCGGAGGGGATCCCGAGGCGACTGGACGTCCACCAAGTATGTGACTTCACTCTTCCGCTCAACCACTTTGTAGGGCCCAGTCCATCGGTCCTGGAGGGCGCCAGGCTTCACGGGGGCCATGACCCACACCCGCTGGCCCGGCTGGAACTCGACCAGAGTGGCATTCTGGTCGTACCAGCGCTTCATCTCTTCTTGACTTGCCTCCAGGTTGGCCTCGGCCAGTTCTCGGAACTTCCTGGTCTGGTTCCGGAGGGCCAGGACGTATTGGAACACATCTCGGGGGGTGGTCTGGGGTGCTGCCTCCCACCCTTCCTTAACCAAACTGAGGGGACCTCGGACGGGGTGTCCATAGAGTAATTCAAACGGGCTGAACCCTAAGGACTTCTGGGGGACCTCCCGGTAAGCGAACAAGAGGCAGGGGAGCAGGACGTCCCACTTACGCCGGAAAGGCTCTTCTAGGCCAGCGATCATCCCTTTCAAAGTCCTATTAAACCTTTCTACTAGGCCGTTCCCTTGGGGATGGTACGGGGTGGTGAACTTATAGGACACCCCACATTGTTGCCACAGGGACGTCATATATCTCGAGATAAAATTAGTGCCGCGATCGCTCACGACCTCGCGGGGAAAACCCACCCTGGAAAAGATCCCCATCAGGGCCCGGCCCACCACGGGGGCCGTAATGGTGCGTAGGGGAATAGCCTCAGGATAGCGGGTGGCGTGGTCCACTAGGACCAAGATGAAACGGTGGCCTTGGGAGGTGGGGGGGTCCAGTGGTCCCACGATGTCGATTCCGACTCGTTCAAAAGGGGTACTGACGACCGGGAAGGGTTGGAGGGGAGCCTTGCACTTCCCCCCACTCTTCCCACTAGCCTGGCAGGTGGGGCAGGACTTGCAGTGGGCTTCTACCGCTGCTCTCATTCTAGGCCAGTAAAAATGGGTCACGAGACGGCTGTAGGTCTTGTCCTGACCCAGGTGGCCGGCGAGGGGGACGTCGTGGGCTAAGCCCAGGAGGAAATCTCGGAAGCGGAGGGGTACCACCAGTACCCGTCCGGATCCCAGCTCCACCGACTTCTGCTCACTGTACAAGATGTTATTTTCCCAATAGATTCGGTGCGTCCCGGTCTGGTCACCTGCGGCTTGGCCCTCGGCCTGGCGCCGCAGCCCGACCAGGGAAGGACAAGTGGCTTGCTCCCGGCAAAATTCTTCCCGGGTGGGCCCGCCCTCGTGGCACCAATGGGCCAACTCGGGTAGATCTCCCAACTCGGGGACCGGGGCGGGGTCGGATGGTGCGGGTTCGTCGCGGGCGACGGACCCTTCTGATGGGGGGACGGGAGGACCCTCGGCGGGGACTGTACTGGTCTCTTCGATCGGGGTGCTCCCGACTTCTCTCCGGGGAGTGAGTTGGGCTGACATAGATCGGGTGGTGGCGCACACCCACTCGGGGAGTCCCATCATTCCTAGGTGGGCCTTGCGCTCGACGTGCTTCCAGGGAGAGCTCTCCAGGTCGTTCCCTAAGAGGCAGTCGACCGGCTGGGAGGTTCTTACGGCCACCTTGAGTTTACCTATCACCCCTCCCCACTCAAACGGCACCAGGGCTACCTGACACATACTTTCTCTATTGTCTGCGGATATTACGGGGCAAAAGACGTTGGGGAGGATCTGCTCCTCGGGGACTAGGTGCCTGAGGACACCGGTGATACTGGCCCCAGTGTCCCGCAGGGCCTCTACTTGGTGGCCATTGATCTTGACGAGCTGCCCGTATTTCTGTGTGTTGGAGGGTAGGAGGCTACCAGGGATCATCTCCCTATCTCCCAGGGATACTAGGGCCATCGCTGCGGGTTCCCACTCCTCGGCTTCCTCAACCTCCTCCCCCAGGGCTACGTTGGCTATCTGTCTCGCAGGGGTGGTAGGGGAGACTTGGGTGGCCATGGGGCACTCTGGGTCATTGGCGTAGTGCCCGGGTTTCTGGCAACGGAAGCATGTGACGGTCACCCGGTGTCCCCGTCTCCCAGGGGGCCCTGTCACCGGTGGGGGGGCGCCGGGAAAGGTGGAGGTTGTGTCTTCGGGGGGCTAGGCTGGGACTCTCTCGGCCCTCCCTGGTTCCCTCCCCCTCTCTGGCGGGGTGGTCCCTGACTGGCTCGGGGGTACTCTCCTACCATGCCCCGGGAGACCCGGGTGTTGGTCCAGCGGTCGGCCTCCACAGCCAGCTTCCGGGGATCTGTGAGCTTGCTGTCAAGCAGATGCTGACGTAGTTCTATGAAGCAGTTCGCAGCCGGATGTTCCCACAACATGAGGTCAGTGAGTTCGGCAAGGGTGGTGACTTTGCTGCCCTTGATCCACCCATCGAAGGCCCGACTGAAAAAGTTTACATACTCCACCCAGGTGGTGCCCGGGATCTTCCTGCAGTCCCTGAATCGCTGACGGTACATTTCTGGGGTGAGGCCGTATCTTGTGAGTAGAGCCTCTTTCATGTGGCTGTAGGAGGTCTGCAGGGAGAGGGGTAGGTCGAGCAGGGTGTCCCTTCCTTCGCTCAGAAACCGCCCCCACAACCCCGCCCCCCAGTCCTTCTGCGGGATCCGATGGGAGGTCATGGCGACCTCGTAGGCCCTGAACCATTGCTGAATGTCATCGTTTTTATAATATTCCTTGACCACATCCTTGGGGATGTGGACCTTCTGTTCCGCTGGGGAGGCCGTCTCTCGGTTTCCCGGGGGCCTCCCTTCCTCGTTTCTGGCCTTGAGCTCGAGTTCCTTCAAGCTGCGTTCGTGCTCCAGTTGGAGCTTCCTTCCTTCGTGCTCCCGTTGGAGCTTCTTTTCTTCCAGTTCGCCTTGTACACGCATTTGCTCTACTGCTAGCTTTTTTTCCGCTAACTTCAATTCGCCCTCGATTTTGAGTTTGGCTAACTCGAGTTCATGATTGCGGCTTCTCTCTCTGTCCGCGAGCTCTTCCGGGGATAGGCCCCCGTCCGGTACGATGCTTCGCACCTGATTGCTACTGCCTTCACTTTGGGGGGGTTCGGCCTCGTCGGGGCGCTCCCCCGTGCCTTCCGGGCGGGAGGCCCCGGTCTCCACCCAAGTTTTCAGTGCTTTCTGCAAATCCTCTTTAGTGTTAAGACCAGTGGTAGCGATTTTAAGTTCTTTGCAAAATTGCTTTAGCTCTTTGTGTGTGTATTCTTCTAGTTGCTCCACCTGGAACACCCTGTTGGCGTTGGTTTCTGCGGGGCTCACGGCACTTCCTTCTGCCATCTTTGTCGGTAGTGCTTCCGTTGTTCACGGTACGATCTCTAGGTGATGGGCCCGAATCCCGTCGCTTGCCACCAATGTTAGACGGCGACCTCAGAGGAGCCTGGAAGGGGGCCTGACTACCCTGAGACCCACCCTCGAAGTATCGTAGCCGGGCACTGGCGGGAGACTCCCCAGGGGGAGGAATCTCGTATCTAGGATCGTACTTCTGGCACCACACGACACAGAGTGACCACACCGGGTATTCTGAGAAAACAATCTTTATCAAGTAGGTTATCACTGCAAATATGTACAAGGTGAGCACGGGCTCAAGAGTCTCGGAAGGGGTAGGGGGTAGCGGGACAGTCTCTGGTAAAGGTTCAAAGCAGGGACGTATCCGGCGCACTGCTCACAATCCTCGAGCTGGGGGATACGATGTTGTAGTCGGGGTCCGGCGGGACCGTGAGAGTCTGTTGGAGCCGCGAGTCACTCAGCGGGCTCAGGTACCGGTTCGGAGGTCTTACGATCGTCAAGGAGCCGCGAGTCACTCAGCAGGCTCAGGCACAAGTTCGGAGGTCTTACGATCTTCAGGGAGCCGCGAGTCACTCAGCAGGCTCAGGTACAAGTTCGGAGGTCTTTCGATCTTCAGGGAGCCGCGAGTCACTCAGCAGGCTCAGGTACAAGTTCGGAGGTCTTACGATCTTCAGGGAGCCGCGAGTCACTCAGCAGGGCTCAGGAGGTTCCAAGTTCCAGGAGCCGCGACCACGTCGGCAGGCTCTCGTTGTTCCAGCGTCGAATCTGCCGGACAGACCCAGAGCACCCCTTGTTATAGATCGACCCCTCTTTGATGTCCGGAGTCTGTGCAGGCAGGGGTCTTGTCACCTGGGGGTCGCTTGTCGGGATTTCCTGCTATTGTCTTTTGATCCTTTCAGGGCCGGGTCGGGAGGAGTCCCAGACACCCAGCAGGCACGGAGCCAGCCCTCAGGGAGGCCGGAGGGCCGATCGAAACCCATCGTCCCGGGGGAGTTCAGAGGTGCGATAGAAACTGCTCCTCCCTCTCTCATCCCCTGGAAGCGTGATGTCCTCCAGCCGGAGTGGCGCCTCTAGGCCCGGGTCGCGCTGGGGCCGGGCGGCCATCTTGGTGCATGAAGTGGGCACGCGGGCCCGGGGTGGCCGAAAGGAGAGAGGCCATGGACGGGGATGTCCGGGTCAGTGCGTGTGTCCTGGTGGGGAGGTTCGGCTGGGCCGTGTGCTTGGGCTGCAGGTACCAGGTTTCGGTGGTGCGGGGGCACGGAGGGCCATTCTACGAGGCCGGGTCCAACAGGGGTCTTTTGCTGGGGGTGGTGTTTAGGGTTTAGGGCAGAGCAGGGGTGTTCGGGCAGTGTAGGGGGTCGTGCTGGGGCTGGTGTTTCAGGGTTGAGGGCAGTGCAGTGGTGTTCGGGCAGTGTAGGGGGTCATGCTGGGCTTGGTGTTTTAGGGTTTAGGGCAGTGCAGTGGTGTTCGGGTAGTGTAGGGGGGCTTGCTGGGGGCGGTGTTTTAGGGTTTAGGGCAGTGCAGTGGTGTTCGGGCTGTGAAGGGGGTCGTGCTGGGGGTGGTGTTTTAGGGTTTAGGGCAGTGCAGTGGTGTTCGGGCAGTGTAGGGGGTTGTGCTGGGGTGGTGTTTCAGGGTTTAGGGCAGTGCAGTGGTGACGGGCAGTGTAGGGGGTCGTGCAGGGAGTGGTATTTCAGGGTTTAGGGCAGAGCAGTGGTGTTTGGGCAGTGTAGGGGTCATAATCGGGCTGGTGTTTTAGGATTTAGGGCAGAGCAGTGGTGTTCGGGCAGTGTTGGGGGTCTTGCTGGGGGTGGTGTTTCAGGGTTTAGGGCAGTGGTGTTTGGGCAGTGTAGGGGGTCCTGCTGGGGGTGGTGTTTCAGGGTTTAGGGCAGTGCAGTGGTGTTCGGGTAGTGTAGGGGGTTGTGCTGGGGCTGGTGTTTCAGGGTTTAGGGCAGTGCAGTGGTGTTCGGGCAGTGTAGGGGGTCATGCTGGGGATGGTGTTTCAGGGTTTAGGGCAGCGCAGTGGTGTTCGGGTAGTGTAGGGGGTCATGCTGGGGGTGGTGTTTTAGGGTTTAGGGCACTGCAGTGGTGTTCGGGCAGTGTAGGGGGTTGTGCTGGGGTGGTTCAGGGTGTAGGGCAGTGCAGTGGTGTTCGGGCAGTGTAGGGGGTCATGCAGGGGGTGGTATTTCAGGGTTTAGGGCAGAGCAGTGGTGTTTGCGCAGTGTAGAGGTTGTGCTGGGGCTGGTGTTTTAAGATTTAGGGCAGAGCAATGGTGTTCGGGCAGTGTTGGGGGTCTTGCTGGGGGTGGTGTTTCAGGATTTAGGGCCGTGGTGTTTGGGCAGTGTAGCGGGTCGTTCTGGGGGTAGATTTAGGGTTTAGGGTAGTGCAGTGGTGTTTGGGTAGTGTAGGGGGTCGTGCTGGGGGTGGTGTTTTAGGGTTTAGGGCAGTGCAGTGGTGTTTGGGTAGTGTAGGGGGTCGTGCTGGGGGAGGTGTTTTAGGGTTTAGAGCAGTGCAGTGGTGTTCGGGTAGTGTAGGGGACCGTGCTGGGGGGGGTGTTTAGGGTTTAGGGCAGTGCAGTGGTGTTCGGGTAGTGTAGGGGGTCATGCTGGGGGTGGTGTTTTAGGGTTTAGGGCAGTGCAGTAGTGTTCAGGTAGTGAAGGGTGTCATGCTGGGGGTGGTGTTTTAGGGTTTAGGGCAGTGCAGTGGTGTTCGAGTAGTGTAGGAGGTCCTGCAGGGGGTGGTGTTTCAGGGTATAGGGCAGTGCAGTCGTGTTCAGGCAGTGTAGGGGGTCTTGCAGGGGGTGGTGTTTCCGGGTTTAGGGCAGCGCAGTGGTGTTCAGGCAGTGTAGGTGGTCGTGCAGGAGGTGGTGTTTCAGGGTTTAGGGCAGTATAGTGGTGTTCGGGCAGTGTAGGGGGTCGTGCTGGGGGTGGTGTTTCAGTGTTTTTGGCAGTGCAGTGGTGTTCGGGCAGTGTATAGGGTCGTGCTGGGGATGATGATTCAGGGTTTAGGGCAGTGCAGTGGTTTTCAGGCAGTGTAGGGGGTTGTTCTTAGTCTGGTGTTTCAGGGCTTAGGACAGTGCAGTGGTGTTTGGGTAGTGTAGGGGGTCGTGCTGGAGGAGGTGTTTTAGGGTTTAGGGCAGTGCAGTGCAGTGGTGTTTGGGTTGTGAAGGGGTCGTGCTGAGGGTGGTGTTTCAGGGTTTAGGGCAGTGCAGTGGTGTTTGGGAAGTGTAGGGGGTCATGCAGGAGGTGGTGATTCAGGGTTTAGGGCAGTGCAGTGGTGTTCGGGCAGTGTAGGGGGTCGTGCTGGAGGTGGTGTTTCAGGGTTTAGGGCAGTGCAGTGGTGTTCGGGCAGTGTAGGGGGTTGTGCAGGAGGTTGTGTTTTCAGGGTTTAGGGCAGTGCAGTGGTGTTTGGGTAGGTTAGGGGGTCGTGCTGGAGGTGGTGTTTTAGGGTTTAGGGCAGTGCAGTGGTGTTCGGGTAGTGTAGGGGGTCGTGCTGGGGGTAGATTTAGGGTTTAGGGTAGTGCAGTGGTGTTTGGGTAGTGTAGGGGGTCGTGCTGGGGGAGGTGTTTTAGGGTTTAGAGCAGTGCAGTGGTGTTCGGGTAGTGTAGGGGACCGTGCTGGGGGGGGTGTTTAGGGTTTAGGGCAGTGCAGTGGTGTTCGGGTAGTGTAGGGGGTCATGCTGGGGGTGGTGTTTTAGGGTTTAGGGCAGTGCAGTAGTGTTCGGGTAGTGAAGGGTGTCATGCTGGGGGTGGTGTTTTAGGGTTTAGGGCAGTGCAGTGGTGTTCGAGTAGTGTAGGAGGTCCTGCAGGGGGTGGTGTTTCAGGGTATAGGGCAGTGCAGTCGTGTTCAGGCAGTGTAGGGGGTCTTGCAGGGGGTGGTGTTTTCAGGGTTTAGGGCAGTGCAGTGGTGTTTGGGTAGGTTAGGGGGTCGTGCTGGAGGTGGTGTTTTAGGGTTTAGGGCAGTGCAGTGGTGTTCGGGCAGTGTAGCGGGTCGTTCTGGGGGTAGATTTAGGGTTTAGGGTAGTGCAGTGGTGTTTGGGTAGTGTAGGGGGTCGTGCTGGGGGTGGTGTTTTAGGGTTTAGGACAGTGCAGTGGTGTTTGGGTAGTGTAGGGGGTCGTGCTGGGGGAGGTGTTTTAGGGTTTAGAGCAGTGCAGTGGTGTTCGGGTAGTGTAGGGGACCGTGCTGGGGGGGTGTTTAGGGTTTAGGGCAGTGCAGTGGTGTTCGGGTAGTGTAGGGGGTCATGCTGGGGGTGGTGTTTTAGGGTTTAGGGCAGTGCAGTAGTGTTCGGGTAGTGAAGGGTGTCATGCTGGGGGTGGTGTTTTAGGGTTTAGGGCAGTGCAGTGGTGTTCGGGCAGTGTAGGGGGTCATGCAGGAGGTGGTATTTCAGGGTTTAGGGCAGTGCAGTGGTGTTCAGGCAGTGTAGGGGGTCGTGCTGGGAGTGGTGTTTCAGGGTTTAGGGTAGTGCAGTGGTGTTCAGGCAGTGTAGGGGGTCGTGCTGGGAGTGGTGTTTCAGGGTTTAGGGCAGTGCAGTGGTTTTAGGGCAGTGTAGGGTGTTGTTTTGGGGCCCGTGTTTCAGGGTATAGGACAGTGCAGTGGTGTTTGGGTAGTGTAGGGGTCGTGCTGGAGGTAGTGTTTTAGGGTTTAGGGCAGGGCAGTGGTGTTCTGGTTGTGTAGGGGTCATGCTGAGGGTAGATTTAGGGTTTAGGGTAGTGCAGTGGTGTTTGGGTATTGTAGGGGGTTGTGCTGGGGGTAGATTTAGCGTTTAGGGTAGTGCAGTGGTATTTGGGTAGTGTAAGGGGTCCTGCTGGGGGTGGTGTTTTAGGGTTAGGGCAGTGCAGTGGTGTTTGGGTAGGGTAGGGGGTCGTGCTGGGGTTGGTGTTTTAGGGTTTAGGGCAGTGCAGTCGTGTTCGGGCAGTGTAGGGGGTCTTGCGGGGGGTGGTGTTTCAGGGTTTAGGGCAGTGCAGTGGTGTTCGGGCAGTGTAGGGGGTCGTGCAGGAGGTGGTGTTTCAGGGTTTAGGGCAGTGCAAGGGGTTGTGCAACAGGTGGTGTTTCACGGTTTAGGGCAGTGCAGTGCTTTTCAGGCAGTGTAGGGGGTCATTCAGGGGCTGGTGTTTCAGTGTTTAGGGCAATGCAGTCATGTTCGGGCAGTGTAGGGGGTCTTGCAGGGGGTGGTGTTTCAGGGTTTAGGGCAGTGCAGTGGTGTTCGGGTAGTGTAGGGGGTCGTGCTGGGGCCGATGTTTCAGGGTTTAGGGCAGTGCAGTGGTGTTCGGGCACTGTAGGGGGTCGTGCTGGGGATGGTGTTTCAGGGTTTAGGGCAGCGCAGTGGTTTTTGGGCAGTGTAGGGGGTCATTCTGGGGCTGGTGTTTCAGGGTTTAGGGCAGCGCAGTGGTGTTCGGGTAGTGTAGGGGGTCATGCTGGGGGTGGTGTTTTAGGGTTTAGGGTAGTGCAGTGGTGTTTGGGTAGTGTAGGGGGTCGTGCAGGGGGTGGTGGTTTAGGGCAGTGCAGTGGTGTTCGGGCAGTGAAGGGGGTCGAGCTGGGTGGTGTTTTAGGGTTTAGGGCAGTGCAGTGGTGTTCGGGCAGTGTAGGGGGTTGTGCTGGGGTGGTTCAGGGTGTAGGGCAGTGCAGTGGTGTTCGGGCATTGTAGGGGGTCGTGCAGGGGGTGGTATTTCAGGGTTTAGGGCAGAGCAGTGGTGTTTGGGCAGTGTAGGGGTCGTGCTGGGGCTGGTGTTTCAGGATTTAGGGCAGTGGTGTTTGGGCAGTGTAGGGGGTCGTGCTGGGGGTAGATTTAGGGTTTAGGGTAGTGCAGTGGTGTTTGGGTAGTGTAGGGGGTCGTGCTGGGGGTGGTGTTTTAGGGTTTAGGGCAGTGCAGTGGTGTTTGGGTAGTGTAGGGGGTCGTGCTGGGGGAGGTGTTTTAGGGTTTAGAGCAGTGCAGTGGTGTTCGGGTAGTGTAGGGGACCGTGCTGGGGGTGTGTTTTAGGGTTTAGGGCAGTGCAGTGGTGTTCGGGTAGTGTAGGGGGTCATGCTGGGGGTGGTGTTTTAGGGTTTAGGGCAGTGCAGTGGTGTTCGAGTAGTGTAGGGGGTCATGCAGGGGGTGGTGTTTCAGGGTATAGGGCAGTGCAGTCGTGTTCAGGCAGTGTAGGGGGTCTTGCAGGGGTGGTGTTTCCGGGTTTAGGGCAGCGCAGTGGTGTTCAGGCAGTGTAGGGGGTCGTGCAGGAGGTGGTGTTTCAGGGTTTAGGGCAGTTCAGTGGTGTTCGGGCAGTGTAGGGGGTCGTGCTGGGGGTGCTGTTTCATGGTTTAGGGCAGTGCAGTGGTGTTCGGGCAGTGTAGGGGGTCGTGCTGGGGATGATGTTTCAGGGTTTAGGGCAGTGCAGTGGTTTTCAGGCAGTGTAGGGGGTTGTTCTGGGGCTGGTGTTTCAGGGTTTAGGACAGTGCAGTGGTGTTTGGATAGTGTAGGGGGTCGTGCTGGAGGAGGTGTTTAGGGTTTAGGGCAGTGCAGTGCAGTGGTGTTCGGGTTGTGAAGGGGTCGTGCTGAGGGTGGTATTTCAGGGTTTAGGGCAGTGCAGTGGTGTTCGGGAAGTGTAGGGGGTCGTGCAGGAGTTGGTGATTCAGGGTTTAGGGCAGTGCAGTGGTGTTCGGGCAGTGTAGGGGGTCGTGCTGGGGGTGGTGTTTCAGGGTTTACGGAAGTGCAGTGGTGTTCGGGCAGTGTAGGGGGTTGTGCAGGAGGTGGTGTTTTCAGGGTTTAGGGCAGTGCAGTGGTGTTTGGGTAGGTTAGGGGGTCGTGCGGGAGGTGGTGTTTTAGGGTTTAGGGCAGTGCAGTGGTATTCGGGTAGTGTAGGGGGTCGTGCTGGGGGTGGTGTTTTAGGGTTTAGGGCAGTGCAGTGGTGTTTGGGCAGTGAAGGGGGTCGTGCTGGGTTGGTGTTTTAGGGTTTAGGGCAGTGCAGTCGTGTTTGGGCAGTGTAGGGGGTCTTGAAGGGGGTGGTGTTTTAGGGTTTAGGGCAGTGCAGTGGTGTTCGGGTAGTGTAGGGGTCATGCTGGGGCTGGTGTTTCAGGGTTTAGGGTAGTGCAATGGTGTTCGGGAGTGTAGGGGGTCATGCTGGGGCTGCTGTTTCATGGTTTAGACCAGTGCAGTGGTGTTTGGGCAGTGTAGGGGGTCGTGCTGGGGCTGGTGTTTCAGGGTTTAGGGCAGTGCAGTGGTGTTTGGGCAGTGTAGGGGGTCGTGCTGGGGACGGTGTTTCAGGGTTTAGGGCAGTGCAGTGATGTTCGGGCAGTGTAGGGGGTCGTGTTGGGGGTGGTGTTTCAGGGTTTAGGGCAGTGAAGTCGTGTTCGGGCAGTGTGGGTGGTCGTTCTGGGGGTAGTGTTGCAGGTTTTAGGGCAGTGCAGTGGTGTTCGGGCAGTGTAGGGGGTCGTGCTGGGGGTGGTGTTTTAGGGTTTAGGGCAGTGCAGTGGTGTTCGGGCAGTGTAGGGGGTCGTGCAGGGGCTGGTGTTTCAGGGTTTAGGGCAGCGCAGTGGTTTTCGGGCAGTGTAGGCAGTTGTTCTGGGGCTGGTGTTTCAGGGTATAGGGCAGCGCAGTGGTGTTCGGGCAGTGTAGGGGGTCTTGCAGGGGGTGGTGTTTCAGGGTTTAGGGCAGTGCAGTGGTGTTCGGGCAGTGTAGGGGGTCGTGCAGGTGGTGGTGTTTCAGGGTTTAGGGCAGTGCAGTGGTGTTTGGGCAGTGAAGGGGGTCTTGCAGGGGGTGGTGTTTCAGAGTTTAGGGCAGTGCAGTGGTGTTCGGGCAGTGTAGGGGGTTGTGCAGGAGGTGGTGTTTCACGGTTTAGGGCAGTGCAGTGCTTTTCAGGCAGTGTAGGGGGTCATTTGGGGTTTGGTGTTTCAGGGTTAAGGGCAGCGCAGTGGTGTTTGGGTAGTATAGGGGGTCATGCTGGGGGTGGCGTTTTAGGGTTTAGGGCAGTCCAGTGGTGTTCGGGCAGTGTAGGGGGTCGTGCAGGGGGTGGTATTTCAGTGTTTAGGGCAGTGCAGTCATGTTCGGGCTGTGTAGGGTGTCTTGCAGGGGGGGGTGTTTCAGGGTTTAGGGCAGTGCAGTGGTGTTCGGGTAGTGTAGGGGGTCGTGCAGGGGCTGGTGTTTCAGGGTTTAGGGCAGCACAATGGTTTTCGGGCAGTGTAGGCAGTCGTTCTGGGGCTGGTGTTTCAGGGTTTAGAGCAGCGCAGTGGTGTTCGGGTAGTGTAGGGGGTTATACTGGGGGTGGTGTTTTAGGGTTTAGGGCAGTGCAGTGGTGTTCGGGTAGTGTAGGGGTTCGTGCTGGGGGTGGTGTTTTAGGGTTTAGGGCAGTGCAGTGGTGTTCGGGCAGTGAAGGGGGTCGTGCTGGGGGTGGTGTTTTAGGGTTTAGGGCAGTGCAGTGGTGTTCGGGCAGTGTAGGGGGTTGTGCTGGGGTGGTGTTTCAGGGTGTAGGCCAGTGCAGTGTTGTTCGGGCAGTGTAGGGGTCGTGCAGGGGGTGGTATTTCAGGGTTTAGGGCAGAGCAGTGGTGTTTGGGCAGTGTAGGGGTCGTGCTGGGGCTGGTGTTTTAGGATTTAGGGCAGAGCAGTGGTGTTCGGGCAGTGTTGGGTGTCTTGCTGGGGGTGGTGTTTCAGGGTTTAGGGCAGTGGTGTTTGGGAAGTGTAGGGGGTTGTGCTGGGGGTGGATTTAGGGTTTAGGGTAGTGCAGTGGTGTTTGGGTGGTGTAGGGGGTCGTGCTGGGGGTGATGTTTTAGGGTTTAGGGCAGTGCAGTGGTGTTTGGGTAGTGTAGGGGGTCGTGCTAGGGGAGGTGTTTTAGGGTTTAGAGCAGTGCAGTGGTGTTCGGGTAGTGTAGGGGACCGTGCTGGGGGGGTGTTTTAGGGTTTAGGGCAGTGAAGTGGTGTTCGGGTAGTGTAGGGGGTCATGCTGTGGGTGGTGTTTTAGGGTTTAGGGCAGTGCAGTACTGTTCGGGCAGTGAAGGGGGTCGTGCTGGGGTGGTGTTTTAGGGTTTAGGGCAGTGCAGTCATGTTTGGACAGTGTAGGGGGTCTTGCAGGGGGTGGTGTTTAGGGTTTAGGGCAGAGCAGGGGTGTTCGGGCAGTGTAGGGGGTCGTGCTGGTGCTGGTGTTTCAGGGTTGAGGGCAGTGCAGTGGTGTTCAGGCAGTGTAGGGGGTCATGCTGGGCTTGGTGTTTTAGGGGTTAGGGCAGTGCAGTGGTGTTCGGGTAGTGTAGGGGGGCTTGCTGGGGGTGGTGTTTTAGGGTTTAGGGCAGTGCAGTGGTGTTCGGGCTGTGAAGGGGGTCGTGCTGGGGGTGGTGTTTTAGGGTTTAGGGCAATGCAGTGGTGTTCGGGCAGTGTAGGGGGTTGTGCTGGGGTGGTGTTTCAGGGTTTAGGGCAGTGCAGTGGTGTTCGGGCAGTGTAGGGGGTCGTGCAGGGAGTGGTATTTCAGGGTTTAGGGCAGAGCAGTGGTGTTTGGGCAGTGTAGGGGTCATAATGGGGCTGGTGTTTTAGGGTTTAGGGCAGTGCAGTGGTGTTCGGGCTGTGAAGGGGGTCGTGCTGGGGGTGGTGTTTTAGGGTTTAGGGCAGTGCAGTGGTGTTCGGGCAGTGTAGGGGGTTGTGCTGGGGTGGTGTTTCAGGGTTTAGGGCAGTGCAGTGGTGTTCGGGCAGTGTAGGGGGTCGTGCAGGGAGTGGTATTTCAGGGTTTAGGGCAGAGCAGTGGTGTTTGGGCAGTGTAGGGGTCATAATGGGGCTGGTGTTTTAGGATTTAGGACAGAGCAGTGGTGTTCGGGCAGTGTTGGGGGTCTTGCTGGGGGTGGTGTTTCAGGGTTTAGGGCAGTGCTGTTTGGGCAGTGTAGGGGGTCCTGCTGGGAGTGGTGTTTCAGGGTTTAGGGCAGTGCAGTGGTGTTCGGGTAGTGTAGGGGGTCGTGCTGGGGCTGGTGTTTCAGGGTTTAGGGCAGTGCAGTGGTGTTCGGGCAGTGTAGGGGGTCGTGCTGGGGATGGTGTTTCAGGGTTTAGGGCAGCGCAGTGGTTTTCGGGCAGTGTAGGGGGTCATTCTGGGGCTGGTGTTTCAGGGTTTAGGGCAGCGCAGTGGTGTTCGGGTAGTGTAGAGGGTCATGCTGGGGGTGGTGTTTTAGGGTTTAGGGCACTGCAGTGGTATTCGGGCAGTGTAGGGGGTTGTGCTGGGGTGGTTCAGGGTGTAGGGCAGTGCAGTGGTGTTCGGGCAGTGTAGGGGGTCGTGCAGGGGGTGGTATTTCAGGGTTTAGGGCAGAGCAGTGGTGTTTGGGCAGTGTAGAGGTCGTGCTGGGGCTGGTGTTTTAAGATTTAGGGCAGAGCAATGGTGTTCGGGCAGTGTTGGGGGTCTTGCTGGGGGTGGTGTTTCAGGATTTAGGGCCGTGGTGTTTGGGCAGTGTAGTGGGTCGTGCTGGGGGTAGATTTAGGGTTTAGGGTAGTGCAGTGGTGTTTGGGTAGTGTAGGGGGTCGTGCTGGGGGTGGTGTTTTAGGGTTTAGGGCAGTGCAGTGGTGTTTGGGTAGTGTAGGGGGTCGTGCTGGGGGAGGTGTTTTAGGGTTTAGAGCAGTGCAGTGGTGTTCGGGTAGTGTAGGGGACCGTGCTGGGGGGGTGTTTTAGGGTTTAGGGCAGTGCAGTGGTGTTCGGGTAGTGTAGGGGGTCATACTGGGGGTGGTGTTTTAGGGTTTAGGGCAGTGCAGTAGTGTTCGGGTAGTGAAGGGTGTCATGCTGGGGGTGGTGTTTTAGGGTTTAGGGCAGTGCAGTGGTGTTCGAGTAGTGTAGGAGGTCATGCAGGGGGTGGTGTTTCAGGGTATAGGGCAGTGCAGTCGTGTTCAGGCAGTGTAGGGGGTCTTGCAGGGGGTGGTGTTTCCGGGTTTAGGGCAGCGCAGTGGTGTTCAGGCAGTGTAGGTGGTCGTGCAGGAGGTGGTGTTTCAGGGTTTAGGGCAGTTCAGTGGTGTTCGGGCAGTGTAGGGGGTCGTGCTGGGGGTGGTGTTTCAGTGTTTTTGGCAGTGCAGTGGTGTTCAGGCAGTGTAGGGGGTCGTGCTGGGGATGATGTTTTAGGGTTTAGGGCAGTGCAGTGGTGTTTGGGTAGTGTAGGGGTTTGTGCTGGGGGAGGTTGTTAGAAATGGGATTTCTGGTTGGCTAGGGCTTGCGCCAAAGCCAGACAGAAACCACCACTCTAGTCAGGGCTGGGGAGTTACACGCCAAATATAACCCCTGCTCACCCCCTTGGTAGCTTGGCACGAGCAGTCAGGCTTATCCCTGAGGCGATGTGTAAAGCGTTTGCGCGCGCACCCAGCAACAACGCCCAAGGCCCACCACAAAGGAAACTCCACACAAGGTATTATATAAAAATAACCTTTGTATTATACCACAACACATTAGATAAGAACACACACTCTACAATGTGCCAACAGGCACGGGCAGAATTTACAAGGGATTATATGTACAGGGGACAGGGCCACATGGACCACTGTCAGGAATTAGCACTCTTAGAACATAGGAATAATACTGTAGTACAAAATAGCAAATGTAGCCCACAACCAGTAACTACTGGTACCAGGTAAGTACCACCTACGCAACCCTAACCACCTTAGGAAAATATTGCGCAGGGAATCAGGACCTCACTAGCACCACCTGTACTAGGGAGAAAACAACCACCTAAGTATCACAATACCTGTAGGGGTAAACGCACTTTACACATGATGCATCACATTCAGAGGTGTAGAACAAGGGAAACACATGATGCATAAACTACATTCAGCGGTGTAAAGCAAAGCACATGACGCATAAACACATTCAGAGGTGCAGGGAAACCCAATTGCGCAAGAACTCACATAAGCCACCACCTGTGGCAGTCCCTAGGCCAACTGGCCTAGTAGGGGCAAGGACGCCCTGCGTCCAGAAAAGTCAGGGCGCGCCGGCGGAGGCTGCGCAAGCCAGAACACCGAGGCCACAACCTAAACGTTGCAGTTGCCCACTAAGTGCTGGGCAACTGGAGAGATGCTGTGGCACACGTTGGAGCCTCCCAGGGCTCTGAGCAACTGAAATGCCCCCTAGAGCCTCGCAGGCTCTAAATAATAATATGCCCCTTCGTTGGAGCCTCTGGGGCTCGAGAACCATGTGCCTCTTTGGAGCCTCGTGGGCTCTGAAAACGAATATGCACCTTGGAGCCTCGTGGGCTCGAGAAATAATTGGGGGGCAACGTTGGAGCGGCCCGCTGCCTTCCGGGGCCGCTCTACTCCGTGACACAAATGCCCCTCTAGGCTGGAGCCACGTAGACTCTGGAGATCGCCTAGGTCCTCCACGCCGCTGCCCACTGTCAGGTGGGGCAGCGGAAATGTGCACTGCGTGCTCGAGACGGGCACCGAAACTGTGGCCCGACACCGTTGGGGAAATGCCCCCTACCTGAGCCTCTCTAGGCTCGAGAAGCACCGCTCCCCCCCAGGCCAGAGCCCAACTCACCGGGCCTCGTCGGGGGGAGTCTCTCTTTAGCTGGCAGTCCTTCGGAGTCGAGGGAGCGCGGGATAGGCTCCCGCCCGCTCCCGCTGGCACCTCCTTTCGGCGGCGTTCCTCTTCCTGGCGCGGGGCTTCCCTCCGTCACACACGAGCCCTGCGCCGCGTCGAGATGCTGGCGCCACTTCCTGCCCGGCTGCAGGCTCCGCCCCCGTCACGGGCAGGAGTGCCTGACTTCCGGATCAGTCGAACGGGGCCGCAGCGGTGATTATCCCGGCAGTCAGAGGGGTAGGCTCCCTCGCGATAGGCAATATACGGCGGGGTGGGCACCCGCCGTAGGAAAATAATTAAATAAGCGGGGTAGGCACCCGCAAGCGCACCAAAATGCGGGGTGGGCACCCGCTTTGAATATAGCACAATAGCAGGGAATACCTACGTCGGGGTTCCCTCGCTGATTATCGCAGCGCTGCGCTGCTGGCCCCAATTAAAGCGCTTCTGGCGCTATAAGTGAATGAAAGGCGCTTCCAGGTGCCCTAGGGGGAAAATAAAGCGCTCCCAGCGCCTAGAGTAGGATCCAAGCCAAGTCCAGCAAAGTTCTTCCCTGCATGCAGCAGGGCAGGGGTGGGGGGCAAGGCTGGACCCAGAGCCAGCTCACTGGGCCTCCAGGCAGGGAGGTAGTCCAAGTGGCGGTCCTCTGGTCCAGAAGCAGCAGCAGCCCCCCTCAGGTAAGATCCTGGCAGAGAACAGTTTCTGTGGGGACACAGCCCCATTTAATACAGTCAAACCCTTTGTTCTGGGTTCAGGGTGAGGGGGAAAACCAGTCGCAGCTGGTTGGAGAGCACCCTTGATGTGCTCAGCCCCTCACTCTATTCACTGGCAGGGCTAGGGTCGTCAGTCGCACCACAGGGGGCGGGGCCAGCATTGTGTGTGGAAAACCCTGGCCTATTCAGGACCCAGGTGTACTCCTCCCACCCATCTAGCTGCTGATCTCCCCATTCACCACTGGGTGACTCATCCTGACTCTGGGGAATCCCTAGCCCGTCACATGACATGACCAGCCAATCACGCGACAGACACACTGCACACAGAAGTGCCCACTTCTAGAAGTGGCACTTCCACACTAGGTACATGCACGCCGCACACATCATCGCGCAGCCCTCACTCCCACGAGTCCGCACATACCAAACTCGGGCCTGCACACCCCACGCATCAGGAACTACTAGGGACACATACATTCCCCATGCATTCCTATGGGAGGGCAGGCCTATCTCACCACATGCACTCAGAGCACGCACGCACTTTACCCTGGGACACAGGGAAAGTGCGCAGAGACCAAACAATTACCACACCAAGTCACCAATAAAAAGCAAAAAAAGTTCAGGGGTGAACCTGCCAGAAGGGCCAAGTCCAACACAACCCCCTTCCAGCCAAAACGCAGGGCAGACCAATCACCACCGTGATGGACTTCCCTGCTTGGAGCGATAGAACACGGACGCGGGCCCGCAACTGCAGGGACACCCTCCGGTTCTACGCCACGGTGAACCCATGGAATTCTTTCTAACACCACTGTCTGGACCAACTGGGCTACCCCACTGGTACTCCCAAGCTGTCCGCGGCCAAGACCAGGCCCTAGGCCACCCAGGTGCCACCGGTCTTTGCCTAACCATAGAGTGGGGGGTAGTAACCCCTGGCACATAGCGGCCATTCTCCACTCTACCCCTCATCAGGGCAGTTCTAAACTGCCACTGATCCTCCAGCCTAGGGTCTGTACCCTCAAGCTGACCAAAAGTCACGGGTGAGGCTCTCCTCCCCCTACCTCTTCTTCTGGGGTTCCGCCCTCTCTTCCTCTGAGAGGCGACCCCGTAACGTAATTCACCTACCAGCTCAGGACCCCTCCCTGAGAACTGGTCTCCCAACCTAGGGTTTAACCCCTCAGGTTGCACTGGGGTCAGAGGTGGGCTCTCCCACCCTCTGCACCCCCTTCCAGAGTCCTGCTCCCTACCAACTGGGGCGGTACCTCTGGAAGAAGAACCGGTCAGGACACTGGTTACAGTCGTCCTACCCTTCAGGTCAGGCTGATCCTGAACCTGGCCTCCCAACCTCGGGTCTAGAACCTTTGGTGGAATACTTGCCTGGCACTCCAGGACTTCGGGGGACTTACACACCATCCCCCCAAGAGGAACATATGCCTCATATGTTGCATGACAGTCTGCCTGGCGCAGATCTCCCGTCCCCTGTCCACCTGACAGTGCGCGAAGATCCCCCAGGACAGACGTGTGGTCACCATGGTCACCTCGAGGAGACTCAGCCCTCCCGGCTGGTCCCTGACCCACTGGCTCCTCCACCGGGGAACACCGCCCCATGCCACTCCTCTCGCTGGACTTCTGTACCCTCCCTACTGGAGCGGTACTGCCAGACATCAGAACCACTGGAGCTTTATTTACAGATGCTCCAGGTCCTCCATACACTAGGTGATCCTCCTCAAATGGACTAACAGGACAGCCTAGGTCCCAGACTTGGTGTTCCCTCATGAAACCATCCAAGTCATGAGGCAGGGTTTCGTGCGTCTGGGGACCCTCGGTCACCCACCTACTCCCGCTCCACTGAGCCAGGCCGTAAGCCCCTACACCCTCCTCGCTATCCGGGGACCTAGCTGGGCTACACTGAGCCTCCACCACCATGCTGGGCTGGAGGATCTCTGAACCACTACTGTTGGAATCACTCTCCCATTCCTCATCAGAACTTGGGACCCCTTCCCATCGGTCTGCTCTTTTTGCAAGGTCCCAAGCATCCAAATCGTAATATCCCAACAGGTGTTGGCGCAACCCGGGGTAAAAACTACTGAGTAGCTGCTCTTTGATAACCAGAGCATACAGTCCTTCAAAATCCCGTTTCGTGTTTACTCTTACCCAATCATCCAGTGCATCCTCGCATTCACCCACAAACGTGTCCCAAGACTGGTGAGACAGCTTCCTACTGCCCCTGAATTTCAACCTATACTCCTCTTCTTGGGAAACAGGTACCAGACTGGGTAAACTGGGAATGGGACTTCCTGCACTGGACTTTATCTCGCTGTCACCACTGGACTCAACCCTCCCTGGGGAGCCCAGACAACTACAACTGCGCTCAGGGGACAACTTACCCTCCAGAGCTAATTTCTCTGTGGTAAAGGCCCGCTCAGCCTCCGCCATCTGTTTCTGAGCTAAGACCCTCTCGGTCTCCAGCTTGGCATGCTCTATCCTGAGCTTCCCCATGGCCAGCTGATGCTCCCTTTCTTCCCTCCTATCTACCCACTCCTCTGGGGACAGGGAAAGGGATGGCTTGCTGCTCCTGACACTGGACCTAGCAAGGGACTCCCTATCTATGGGGTCTCCACTATCTACTGGCGTCCCTGTCAGGTTACTTTCTTCCTCCTCTTCTAAATTTTCAGGGCTCCCCACAGACCCACCACCCGCCTGGTGTGAGGCCCGGGCCCTTATCCTACTGCGCTCAAGACCCCATTGACCCTTTTGCCATCGGATCAGGCTGCTTCTAAGTTCGGACTGAGTGTCTGACTCATCCACCCCTATGTCTCTCTCTTCACAGAACCTTACCAACTCCAACATACTGTACCCAAACAGATCACAGAAATCAAAAGCTGGCTCCATTTTGGCGGACGTTCTTGAGAAAAGATCACACAGGGAACCTAGGGGTCTGAGCTTAACACAGGTGTACACAATTCGCAAAGGATTCAGCAAGCTCTCTATCCCAGAGAACTCACACTCACTTGTCTAGTGCCACACACCACTCATCCACACACAACCCTCCCCTCGGACTGGTAAGGCAGTTTCTACCACCCCTGATTCCTCAACCTGACCACCACGTGACACAGGTACCAACTCTGGGCGCAGGGCGGGGGACAAATGTACAGGACACTATTATGCTGCCACCACTGGATCCCACCCTCTGGTGAATCCAGAAACACAATGCACTAAGGGGGATGATCTACCCTCCCGAGCTAGGGACACCTAACTCACAGTGCACAAAACCACATTTCCAAAGAAATGACAATTAAAAACAAACTTAGAACAATAATCCCTATACCATGTGATTTATCTAAATGCAGAGTTTTGTAGTGCGGCCAGTTGCCGCTGCGGTACAGCGCAAACGCAAGTCCAAATCCCACCGCTGATCACCAATGTTAGAAATGGGATTTCTGGTTGGCTAGGGCTTGCGCCAAAGCCAGACAGAAACCACCACTCTAGTCAGGGCTGGGGAGTTACACGCCAAATATAACCCCTGCTCACCCCCTTGGTAGCTTGGCACGAGCAGTCAGGCTTATCCCTGAGGCGATGTGTAAAGCGTTTGCGCGCGCACCCAGCAACAACGCCCAAGGCCCACCACAAAGGAAACTCCACACAAGGTATTATATAAAAATAACCTTTGTATTATACCACAACACATTAGATAAGAACACACACTCTACAATGTGCCAACAGGCACGGGCAGAATTTACAAGGGATTATATGTACAGGGGACAGGGCCACATGGACCACTGTCAGGAATTAGCACTCTTAGAACATAGGAATAATACTGTAGTACAAAATAGCAAATGTAGCCCACAACCAGTAACTACTGGTACCAGGTAAGTACCACCTACGCAACCCTAACCACCTTAGGAAAATATTGCGCAGGGAATCAGGACCTCACTAGCACCACCTGTACTAGGGAGAAAACAACCACCTAAGTATCACAATACCTGTAGGGGTAAACGCACTTTACACATGATGCATCACATTCAGAGGTGTAGAACAAGGGAAACACATGATGCATAAACTACATTCAGCGGTGTAAAGCAAAGCACATGACGCATAAACACATTCAGAGGTGCAGGGAAACCCAATTGCGCAAGAACTCACATAAGCCACCACCTGTGGCAGTCCCTAGGCCAACTGGCCTAGTAGGGGCAAGGACGCCCTGCGTCCAGAAAAGTCAGGGCGCGCCGGCGGAGGCTGCGCAAGCCAGAACACCGAGGCCACAACCTAAACGTTGCAGTTGCCCACTAAGTGCTGGGCAACTGGAGAGATGCTGTGGCACACGTTGGAGCCTCCCAGGGCTCTGAGCAACTGAAATGCCCCCTAGAGCCTCGCAGGCTCTAAATAATAATATGCCCCTTCGTTGGAGCCTCTGGGGCTCGAGAACCATGTGCCTCTTTGGAGCCTCGTGGGCTCTGAAAACGAATATGCACCTTGGAGCCTCGTGGGCTCGAGAAATAATTGAGGGGCAACGTTGGAGCGGCCCGCTGCCTTCCGGGGCCGCTCTACTCCGTGACACAAATGCCCCTCTAGGCTGGAGCCACGTAGACTCTGGAGATCGCCTAGGTCCTCCACGCCGCTGCCCACTGTCAGGTGGGGCAGCGGAAATGTGCACTGCGTGCTCGAGACGGGCACCGAAACTGTGGCCCGACACCGTTGGGGAAATGCCCCCTACCTGAGCCTCTCTAGGCTCGAGAAGCACCGCTCCCCCCCAGGCCAGAGCCCCACTCACCGGGCCTCGTCGGGGGGAGTCTCTCTTTAGCTGGCAGTCCTTCGGAGTCGAGGGAGCGCGGGATAGGCTCCCGCCCGCTCCCGCTGGCACCTCCTTTCGGCGGCGTTCCTCTTCCTGGCGCGGGGCTTCCCTCCGTCACACGCGAGCCCTGCGCCGCGTCGAGATGCTGGCGCCACTTCCTGCCCGGCTGCAGGCTCCGCCCCCGTCACGGGCAGGAGTGCCTGACTTCCGGATCAGTCGAACGGGGCCGCAGCGGTGATTATCCCGGCAGTCAGAGGGGTAGGCTCCCTCGCGATAGGCAATATACGGCGGGGTGGGCACCCGCCGTAGGAAAATAATTAAATAAGCGGGGTAGGCACCCGCAAGCGCACCAAAATGCGGGGTGGGCACCCGCTTTGAATATAGCACAATAGCAGGGAATACCTACGTCGGGGTTCCCTCGCTGATTATCGCAGCGCTGCGCTGCTGGCCCCAATTAAAGCGCTTCTGGCGCTATAAGTGAATGAAAGGCGCTTCCAGGTGCCCTAGGGGGAAAATAAAGCGCTCCCAGCGCCTAGAGTAGGATCCAAGCCAAGTCCAGCAAAGTTCTTCCCTGCATGCAGCAGGGCAGGGGTGGGGGGCAAGGCTGGACCCAGAGCCAGCTCACTGGGCCTCCAGGCAGGGAGGTAGTCCAAGTGGCGGTCCTCTGGTCCAGCAGCAGCAGCAGCCCCCCTCAGGTAAGATCCTGGCAGAGAACAGTTTCTGTGGGGACACAGCCCCATTTTTATACAGTCAAACCCTTTGTTCTGGGTTCAGGGTGAGGGGGAAAACCAGTCGCAGCTGGTTGGAGAGCACCCTTGATGTGCTCAGCCCCTCACTCTATTCACTGGCAGGGCTAGGGTCGTCAGTCGCACCACAGGGGGCGGGGCCAGCATTGTGTGTGGAAAACCCTGGCCTATTCAGGACCCAGGTGTACTCCTCCCACCCATCTAGCTGCTGATCTCCCCATTCACCACTGGGTGACTCATCCTGACTCTGGGGAATCCCTAGCCCGTCACATGACATGACCAGCCAATCACGCGACAGACACACTGCACACAGAAGTGCCCACTTCTAGAAGTGGCACTTCCACACTAGGTACATGCACGCCGCACACATCATCGCGCAGCCCTCACTCCCACGAGTCCGCACATACCAAACTCGGGCCTGCACACCCCACGCATCAGGAACTACTAGGGACACATACATTCCCCATGCATTCCTATGGGAGGGCAGGCCTATCTCACCACATGCACTCAGAGCACGCACGCACTTTACCCTGGGACACAGGGAAAGTGCGCAGAGACCAAACAATTACCACACCAAGTCACCAATAAAAAGCAAAAAAAGTTCAGGAGTGAACCTGCCAGAAGGGCCAAGTCCAACAGAGGTGTTTTAGGGTTTAGAGCAGTGCAGTGGTGATCGGGTAGTGTAGGGGACCGTGCTGGCGGGGTGTTTTAGGGTTTAGGGCAGTGCAGTGGTGTTCGGGTAGTGTAGGGGGTCATGCTGTGGGTGGTGTTTTAGGGTTTAGGGCAGTGCAGTAGTGTTCGGGCAGTGAAGGGGGTCGTGCGGGGGTGGTGTTTTAGGGTTTAGGGCAGTGCAGTCATGTTCGGACAGTGTAGGGGGTCATGCTGGGGGTGGTGTTTTAGGGTTTAGGGCAGTGCAGTGGTGTTCGGGCAGTGTAGGGGGTTGTGCTGGGGTGGTGTTTCAGGGTTTAGGGCAGTGCAGTGGTGACGGGCAGTGTAGGGGGTCGTGCAGGGAGTGGTATTTCAGGGTTTAGGGCAGAGCAGTGGTGTTTGGGCAGTGTAGGGGTCATAATGGGGCTGGGGTTTTAGGATTTAGGGCAGAGCAGTGGTGTTCGGGCAGTGTTGGGGGTCTTGCTGGGTGTGGTGTTTCAGGGTTTAGGGCAGTGGTGTTTGGGCAGTGTAGGCGGACCTGCTGGGGGTGGTGTTTCAGGGTTTAGGGCAGTGCAATGGTGTTCGGGTAGTGTAGGGGGTCGTGCTGGGGCTGGTGTTTCAGGGTTTAGGGCAGTGCAGTGGTGTTCGGGCAGTGTAGGGGGTCGTGCTGGGGATGGTGTTTCAGGGTTTAGGGCAGCGCAGTGGTTTTCGGGCAGTGTAGGGGGTCGTTCTGGGGCTGGTGTTTCAGGGTTTAGGGCAACGCAGTGGTGTTCGGGTAGTGTAGGGGGTCATGCTGGGGGTGGTGTTTTAGGGTTTAGGGCACTGCAGTGGTGTTCGGGCAGTGTAGGGGGTTGTGCTGGGGTGGTTCAGGGTGTAGGGCAGTGCACTGGTGTTCGGGCAGTGTAGGGGGTCATGCAGGGGGTGGTATTTCAGGGTTTAGGGCAGAGCAGTGGTGTTTGCGCAGTGTAGAGGTCGTGCTGGGGCTGGTGTTTTAAGATTTAGGGCAGAGCAATGGTGTTCGGGCAGTGTTGGGGGTCTTGCTGGGGGTGGTGTTTCAGGATTTAGGGCCGTGGTGTTTGGGCAGTGTAGCGGGTCGTGCTGGGGGTAGATTTAGGGTTTAGGGTAGTGCAGTGGTGTTTGGGTAGTGTAGGGGGTCGTGCTGGGGGTGGTGTTTTAGGGTTTAGGGCAGTGCAGTGGTGTTTGGGTAGTGTAGGGGGTCGTGCTGGGGGAGGTGTTTTAGGGTTTAGAGCAGTGCAGTGGTGTTCGGGTAGTGTAGGGGACCGTGCTGGGGGGGTGTTTAGGGTTTAGGGCAGTGCAGTGGTGTTCGGGTAGTGTAGGGGGTCATGCTGGGGGTGGTGTTTTAGGGTTTAGGGCAGTGCAGTAGTGTTCGGGTAGTGAAGGGTGTCATGCTGGGGGTGGTGTTTTAGGGTTTAGGGCAGTGCAGTGGTATTCGAGTAGTGTAGGAGGTCCTGCAGGGGGTGGTGTTTCAGGGTATAGGGCAGTGCAGTCGTGTTCAGGCAGTGTAGGGGGTCTTGCAGGGGGTGGTGTTTCCGGGTTTAGGGCAGCGCAGTGGTGTTCAGGCAGTGTAGGTGGTCGTGCAGGAGGTGGTGTTTCAGGGTTTAGGGCAGTATAGTGGTGTTCGGCAGTGTAGGGGGTCGTGCTGGGGGTGGTGTTTCAGTGTTTTTGGCAGTGCAGTGGTGTTCGGGCAGTGTATGGGGTCGTGCTGGGGATGATGATTCAGGGTTTAGGGCAGTGCAGTGGTTTTCAGGCAGTGTAGGGGGTTGTTCTTAGGCTGGTGTTTCAGGGCTTAGGACAGTGCAGTGGTGTTTGGGTAGTATAGGGGGTCGTGCTGGAGGAGGTGTTTTAGGGTTTAGGGCAGTGCAGTGCAGTGGTGTTTGGGTTGTGAAGGGGTCGTGCTGAGGGTGGTGTTTCAGGGTTTAGGGCAGTGCAGTGGTGTTCGGGAAGTGTAGGGGGTCATGCACGAGGTGGTGATTCCGGGTTTAGGGCAGTGCAGTGGTGTTCGGGCAGTGTAGGGGGTCGTGCTGGAGGTGGTGTTTCAGGGTTTAGGGCAGTGCAGTGGTGTTCGGGCAGTGTAGGGGGTTGTGCAGGAGGTTGTGTTTTCAGGGTTTAGGGCAGTGCAGTGGTGTTTGGGTAGGTTAGGGGGTCGTGCTGGAGGTGGTGTTTTAGGGTTTAGGGCAGTGCAGTGGTGTTCGGGTAGTGTAGGGGGTCGTGCTGGGGGTGGTGTTTTAGGGTTTAGGGCAGTGCAGTGGTGTTTGGGCAGTGAAGGGGGTCGTGCTGGGTTGGTTTTTTAGGGTTTAGGGCAGTGCAGTCGTGTTCGGGCAGTGTAGTGGGTCTTGCAGGGGGTGGTGTTTTAGGGTTTAGGGCAGTGCAGTGGTGTTCGGGTAGTGTAGGTGGTCGTGCTGGGAGTGGTGTTTTAGGGTTTAGGGCAGTGCAGTGGTGTTCGGGCAGTTTAGGGGTCGTGCAGGGGGTGGTGTTTCAGGGTATAGGGCAGTGCAGTCGTGTTCGGGCAGTGTAGGGGGTCTTGCAGGGGGTGGTGTTTCAGGGTTTAGAGCAGTGCAGTGGTGTTCGGGCAGAGTAGGGGGTCGTGCAGAAGGTGGTGTTTCAGGGTTTAGGGCAGTGCAGTGGTGTTCGGGCAGTGTAGGGGTTCATGCTGGGGGTGGTGTTTCAGGGTTTAGGGCAGTGCAGTGGTGTTCGGGCAGTGTAGGGGGTCTTGCAGGGTGTGGTGTTTCAGGGTTTAGGGCAGTGCAGTGGTGTTCGGGCAGTGTAGGGGGTCGTGCAGGAGGTGGTATTTCAGGGTTTAGGGCAGTGCAGTGGTGTTCAGGCAGTGTAGGGGGTCGTGCTGGGAGTGGTGTTTCAGGGTTTAGGGCAGTGCAGTGGTTTTAGGGCAGTGTAGGGTGTTGTTTTGGGGCCCGTGTTTCAGGGTTTAGGACAGTGCAGTGGTGTTTGGGTAGTGTAGGGGTCGTGCTGGAGGTAGTGTTTTAGGGTTTAGGGCAGGGCAGTGGTGTTCGGGTTGTGTAGGGGTCATGCTGAGGGTAGATTTAGGGTTTAGGGTAGTGCAGTGGTGTTTGGGTATTGTAGGGGGTTGTGCTGGGGGTAGATTTAGCGTTTAGGGTAGTGCAGTGGTATTTGGGTAGTGTAAGGGGTCCTGCTGGGGGTGGTGTTTTAGGGTTAGGGCAGTGCAGTGGTGTTTGGGTAGGGTAGGGGGTCGTGCTGGGGTTGGTGTTTTAGGGTTTAGGGCAGTGCAGTCGTGTTCGGGCAGTGTAGGGGGTCTTGCAGGGGGTGGTGTTTCAGGGTGTAGGGCAGTGCAGTGGTGTTCGGGCAGTGTAGGGGGTCGTGCAGGAGGTGGTGTTTCAGGGTTTAGGGCAGTGCAAGGGGTTGTGCAACAGGTGGTGTTTCAGAGTTTAGGGCAGTGCAGTGCTTTTCAGGCAGTGTAGGGGGTCATTCAGGGGCTGGTGTTTCAGTGTTTAGGGCAGTGCAGTCATGTTCGGGCAGTGTAGGGGGTCTTGCAGGGGGTGGTGTTTCAGGGTTTAGGGCAGTGCAGTGGTGTTCGGGCACTGTAGGGGGTCGTGCTGGGGATGGTGTTTCAGGGTTTAGGGCAGCGCAGTGGTTTTCGGGCAGTGTAGGGGGTCGTTCTGGGGCTGGTGTTTCAGGGTTTAGGGCAGCGCAGTGGTGTTCGGGTAGTGTAGGGGGTCATGCTGGGGGTGGTGTTTTAGGGTTTAGGGTAGTGCAGTGGTGTTCGGGTAGTGTAGGGGGTTGTGCAGGGCGTGGTGGTTTAGGGCAGTGCAGTGGTGTTCGGGCAGTGAAGGGGGTCGAGCTGGGGTGGTGTTTTAGGGTTTAGGGCAGTGCAGTGGTGTTCGGGCAGTGTAGGGGGTTGTGCTGGGGTGGTTCAGGGTGTAGGGCAGTGCAGTGGTGTTCGGGCATTTTAGGGGGTCGTGCAGGGGGTGGTATTTCAGGGTTTAGGGCAGAGCAGTGGTGTTTGGGCAGTGTAGGGGTCGTGCTGGGGCTGGTGTTTCAGGATTTAGGGCAGTGGTGTTTGGGCAGTGTAGGGGGTTGTGCTGGGGGTAGATTTAGGGTTTAGGGTAGTGCAGTGGTGTTTGGGTAGTGTAGGGGGTCGTGCTGGGGGTGGTGTTTTAGGGTTTAGGGCAGTGCAGTGGTGTTTGGGTAGTGTAGGGGGTCGTGCTGGGGGACGTGTTTTAGGGTTTAGAGCAGTACAGTGGTGTTCGGGTAGTGTAGGGGACAGTGCTGGGGGGGTGTTTTAGGGTTTAGGGCAGTGCAGTGGTGTTCGGGTAGTGTAGGGGGTCATGCTGGGGGTGGTGTTTTAGGGTTTAGGGCAGTGCAGTGGTGTTCGAGTAATGCAGGGGGTCATGCAGGGGGTGGTGTTTCAGGGTATAGGGCAGTGCAGTCGTGTTCAGGCAGTGTAGGGGGTCTTGCAGGGGTGGTGTTTCCAGGTTTAGGGCAGCGCAGTGGTGTTCAGGCAGTGTAGGGGGTCGTGCAGGAGGTGGTGTTTCAGGGTTTAGGGCAGTTCAGTGGTGTTCGGGCAGTGTAGGGGGTCGTGCTGGGGGTGGTGTTTCATGGTTTAGGGCAGTGCAGTGGTGTTCGGGCAGTGTAGGGGGTCGTGCTGGGGATGATGTTTCAGGGTTTAGGGCAGTGCAGTAGTTTTCAGGCAGTGTAGGGGGTTGTTCTGGGGCTGGTGTTTCAGGGTTTAGGACAGTGCAGTGGTGTTTGGATAGTGTAGGGGGTCTGTAGGAGAGTAGGGTCTGCTATCCTATGGTCACCCCAAATTTTTGCTTTTTGCTTCACTGGTTTTTGACATATTGAGGCTGTGGGCCTGCCAATCAGACCCCCAGCCTGCTGTTCTCTCTACTAAATTAAAACTATGCACCCTAGGTGCATAACCAATTGGAAGTGGATCACCCTGTCAGCCCCTGTACCAGTGTACACTAGGTACCCAGGGCATTGGTGTACCCAAGGCCTGCCAGGGGCGGCAGCATGTATTATGCCACCCCAGGCTTGGCCTAACAATCTGACACAACTGGCTGATCACTCAGCTGGGGTAAGTTGGTGTAATCACCTCTTACTTAGGTGTAGTATACCTATACCTAACCTTAAATGGGACACCTGGTAACCTATAAGTCACTCCTATGGCAGGCCTTAACAATCCTGAAGGCAGAGTGCTTGGTTCCATGTGAGATGGTGCTCTGGCATGAGCTGAGCCTGTCTGCAGTGGTCGGAACAACTTCCTTCTACTGTTTCCAGATATCGTCATACCATATACTCTTAAGTGCATTATGAACCTCGCGGTTAAATGCTATCTTTGGTTTGGCTTTATCAAAACATGTCGAGTAAGGTGTCATACGAATTGGAATACTAACCCCTCGCCAATTCTGGCGACGGGGTTAGCATTCCACCCTTCTAGAGGGACACGACATGTACAGTACCTGAAACCCGGGTAAAATCAGACATAGCCTCAGCTCCACAAAATGGATGCTGCCACCACAGACACAAGTCTGCCCTCCTGCTGCTGGGAGTCCTTCCAGCTTGGGAGGTGTGGACAAAGGGTTTCCTGCCAGGGGAGGTGCATGCACCACCCCAGACAGGATTTTGTGTATTGGTCAGGTAGGGCTTGAAAGAAACCAGACATGCCTGTGGCTCACAAGGAGCCTCGGTGCATATGCCAGTTCAAACCGGTCCTGGGGCACACCAGTCCCGGGCCTGGGGCGAGCTGGACAAAGGATTGGGGGTGTAACCACCCCCCTTCCTGGTCCCACCCATAGGGAGGGACCTAGCAGGTAGTCCGGCCCCTAGAATCCGCTTAAAGGTAGGAGCTGTGTCCTAAGACTTCAGACATCCTGGAATCAACTTGAAACTAAGAAGAAGACGGGAACTTCGACATTCTGCTGCACAGAAGACTGAAGAAAATCTCCCCTGTGGTCAGGGAGTGACCACCTTGCTAACGCAAGCACCATCCAGCGAATCACCGTCTGCTTTGCCGCCGCCTCCCGCCGGAGCCCGAGCCCAGAGACTGACAAGACCTGGACCTCCAGACCTCTCACCGCCCGATCCACAGTCCCTGAAAAGAGGAGACCCGTGGAGGCACCGAGACACGTGGAGCCAGCCATCTTGGAACGACTACGACAAGCTGACCAGTGCAACAACCGAGGCTCCCTCCAAGTTGTGCTTTGGGTCCTGAGAAGCCCAACCCTCGAGCAGCATCTGCACCAAAGGTGAGCCCTCCAGCATCTCCACGATCTGCGTGGGGCCCTTCTGCATTTTGCCACTCGACGCGCCTAACCGGTTGCTGGCCCGCTGGCTAGTGGCCATCTTGGCGACGAAATCTACGACAAACACCGCTGGTCTGGTTGCTCCAGACTGGCCCTTGCTCCCCTCCAAAGGAGCAATCCCTCTGACCTTGCTGGTCAGAACCAACAGCTGATTTCCGAATCCTCCTGCAATTGCTTTTGCCAAGGCTTGTTTGCTTCGATCAAGTCGCCGACACCGCCGACAGCGAGAGCCTGCGTGGGACAGCTCGTGAGCCGACTCCTGGACGTCGTCGACCTTCAGGGACCACGTGGCTGCGGAGACAAGCTACCCCTCATCACCTGTTTGCACCCGACATCGCCTGGTACCCACCTGGTGCCACGCTGGTCACTGGCTAGTGACTGTGAACACTGTCCCCTCTGCTTACAGGTCTTCAACATCTCCGATCCACTCTTGGATCCACTGCATCTCTTCCCGACCGACCGCCTGCAGCACTTTTGTCTACAGGCCCCACGGAACAGATAGAAGAAACCCGACGCACTTCGAGGCCTATGCACCCGCTTCCTGTGGGTGAGGTAAAGCTGGCACACCTGTGCCCAAGTGTAGTATTACATCTCTAGTGCCTGTGTTCCAAATCTTAAGTTCCTAGGTCATCCGGAAGATTCCTTTTGCAGTAACTTTGTACTTTTTACGCACCCATTGAAACCTATGGGAGCACGCGTGTGACTATTTGCTCTGCACACGCCACCCGTGGACCTCCTGGTCACTAACTGACGTTAGCTCCTTGTAGGCCCAGCGATTCTAGAGGCCCTAGGCCTTTTCCCTTTTCTGTTCGTGGTACTTATACCACTATTTTAGTATATGGTTTGAGTGGCCACCAGGGCCTATCCATATAAAGTGCAACTTCTGTGTATTCTGTGATAATCTTGTTTGACGATTTGTGCTCCTGTGCTCATAAAGAGACTAGGGGTTACTTTGAGAAATAAATACATATATATTTTGAATATATATCTGTGTGGTGTCCTTTCATTGGTATAAAAGGGGGTTACTATTGGTAAAACAGCCTGCTTAACACGCTTCACGAGTTTAGCCTCAAAGACTGCTTAGCCTACGCTACCACTAGGGCAGCTAGTCCGAAAAGGTTGACTTACAACCACACCATAAGGGTTGCTTGGCATGGTACAAGGTGGTCACTAGAACTAGTGAACAGCATATACCAGGCCAACTTCTCACATTGGTGAGCAGCGGTTGGATTTGAGCTTGCTGTGTTTTACCATTGTAATCTCTTGGTTACCAATTGAAAGATCACATAGGTACCTGTAGGTACATATAAAACAAGATTAGATATACTTAAGTTCTACTGAACTTAGTTGTTGTAGAGCAAAGGGAGTAGCACACCCTGACTACAACTACTAGATAGGTTTAGTAGGTAAACCCAAGTGTAGGTAGATTGCAACACATCCACCCACACTTAAGAGCAATGGCCGGGGCAGAGGGGTCCACTGTACCCATCTCTGTTGAGAGTGACCCCCAGAGGGCACCATCCAGCTTTGCTACCCTTAATCAGAATGAGCTCAGGCATTTGGCAACTCTTAGAGGCCTTAAACAGCCCAAGAACCCAAACTCTGCTGAGCTCAGAGAGCTCTTACAGAATGATGAGAATCAGAGAGCACTCAAGAAAGCTTCCCAGTTAGCCCCCCTAGGGACAGGAACAGGAGGCCCCCCTTCTAAAGATGCCACTGAAGTACCCCTTCCCAATAGTCACCCCTTAGATGGGATGCCTACCACAGAGGATGAGAGTGAAAAGGATACTGACAGTAGTGAGGATGAAGGGAGAACTAGCCCAGTGCCAAGTATTATACTTGGCCCAGCTAAACCAAGGCTATTGGGGACTGACAGTGGGTTCAACCCACTGGATCTCCCCAGTGGACTTAACACAGGGCTTGGAAGGCAAAGGAATCGCTCAGGTGACTCCAATGCTTCCCATGGCTCTAGAGGCTCTCAAGGTCACTCCAGGAGAAGGATGACCACCCCTCAGAGGAGGGAACATGAGGCCAAGATGCAAGAGGCCCAGCTGAGGATCAGGAAGCAGGAGCTAGAAGTAGCCCTGATGGAAGAGAAACTTAGCAAGGCTAGACAGCATAAAGAGAGTGGGTCTATACCCACTGGTGGCAGCATTGTCCCTAAGGACAAAGATAGGGTCTTTGACAATAGGAACCTGTCTAAGGTTGTGCCCCCCTACAAAAGTGGGGATGACATCCACAAATGGATAACTGCTCTTGAGAGAGCCTGCAAAGTACAGCAGGTTCCTGAAGACCAGTGGGCAGCAATCCTCTGGCTCTCCTTTGAAGGAAGAGGCAGAGACAGACTCCTCACTGTTAGAGAAGAGGATGTCAGAAACTACAGAGTCCTGAAGAGTGTTCTGGTAGATGGGTTAGGCTTAACCACTGAACAGTACAGGTTAATGTTCAGAGACACCCAAAAGACACAGACTCAGGACTGGTCTGAATACATTGAATGTGCCACTAAGGCTTTGGAGGGTTGGTTGCTGGGAAGTAAGGTATCTGATTTTACAGGATTGTATAATTTGATGATGAGAGAACAGATTTTAAATAACTGTCAAAACCAGCAACTGCATCAACACTTGGTTGACTCTGATCTGACCTCTCCCCAAGAATTGGGAAAGAAGGCAGACAAATGGGTCAGAACCAGGGTTAAGCAAAAGAACCAGAACCAGGGCCAAGGGGGTGATCAGAAGAAAACAGACCAAAAGGGTGGAGATCAGAAACCTAAAGACCAGAAGTCTTCAACAGGGCCCCAAACTACTGCTAAGGAGGGTGGGTCCCAACAGTCCAAGAAGAAGAAAGAAGGTCAGAAGAAACCCTGGTGCAATCATTGTAAAAATACAACTCACTGGACTAGTGATTGCAAAAAGGGTGGAGCCCCCAACACTGTTGCCCCTAAGGCACCTGCTCCCAGTACTACTGTTAGCAGTGTTGGTCCCCAGACAAAGGGTGTAGTGGGAATCACTATGGGAACTGAAGGAGATTCTGACTTAGACAGAACCCTGACACAGGCAGTCTTGATCTGTGATGGGGACATTGATTTGTCCCTGACTGTGAGCCCCAGTAACCTGGGCAAGTACAGACAGACTCCTTTAATTAATGACAAAGTGGCTCAAGCCTACAGGGACACATGTGCCAGTGTCACTATGGTGACACCAGGCTTTGTGGATCCTGGACAGTACATACCAGGTGAGAACTACCTGGTGACCAATGCCAGCAATGCCACTACTTCACATAGTGTGGCAGTTGTTAACTTCTCATGGGGAGGGGTAACTGGCCTCAAAAGGGTTGTGGTTAGTGCAGACCTCCCAGTAGAATGTTTGTTGGGCAATGACCTAGAGAGTTCTCTATGGTCAGAAGTGGAGTACAGGACTCATGCAGAGATGTTAGGTATATCATCACATGTCCTTGCTGTGACCAGGTCACAGGCCAAAAAGTGCCTCACTGAACCACAGGTCTTGGATCCTGGAACAATGGACCAAGCACCTACCAAGAAGAAGAACAGGAGGGTCAAGGCTGTGCCTTCCCCCCTGCCTCAGAGTGATGATCAGCCTTCCCAGGAAGCTGATCTAGAGGACCCTGAAGGAACTGTCCCTGAAGAGCTTGAACCTGATCAGGTTGAGTTTCTGGGGACAGGGGGACCTTCAAGGGCTGACTTGAGGCAGGCTCAGTTATCCTGTCCCTCTCTTGAACCCCTCAGACAGCTGGCTGCTGCTGAGGCTGCTGGGAATGCTCAAGGTACCCATAAAGTGTATTGGGATGAAGGGCTCCTTTATTCAGAGGCTAGAGACCCCAAGCCTGGTGCAACCAGGAGGTTGGTCATACCTCTGCAATTTAGGGGCTTCCTTCTTACCTTGGCCCATGACATTCCTTTAGCAGGACACTTAGGCCAGAACAAGACTTGGGACAGGCTTGTCCCTCACTTTCACTGGCCCCATATGAATGAAGATACAAAGGAGTTTTGTCGCTCCTGTGTTACCTGCCAAGCCAGTGGCAAATCAGGTGGCACAACAAAGGCCCCCCTGATACCACTACCTGTGGTGGGGGTTCCCTTTGAAAGAGTGGGAATAGACATAGTGGGTCCCATGGATCCTCCCACTGCATCTGGGCACAGATTTATACTGGTGGTAGTGGATCATGCCACCAGGTATCCAGAGGCAATTCCCCTTAGGACCACTACAGCTCCTGTTGTGGCCAGGGCCCTGCTGGGAGTATTCTCCAGAGTGGGGTTTCCTAAGGAGGTAGTATCTGACAGAGGTACCAACTTTATGTCAGGATACTTGACAGCTATGTGGAAGGAATGTGGTGTCAACTACAAGTTCACCACCCCTTATCACCCACAATGCAATGGGCTTGTTGAGAGATTCAACAAGACCCTAAAGGGTATGATCAAAGGATTACCTGAAAAGCTCAGGCGAAGATGGGATATCCTTCTACCCTGCCTTCTGTTTGCTTACAGAGAGGTCCCACAAAAAGGAGTTGGCTACAGCCCCTTTGAATTGTTGTTTGGGCACCCTGTGAGAGGCCCACTGTGTTTGGTGAAGGAAGGATGGGAGTTACCTCTCAAAAAGCCTAAGCTAGACATAGTGGACTATGTACTTGGTCTCCGCTCCAGGATGGCTGAGTATATGGAGAAGGCATCTAAAAACCTTGAGGCAAGCCAGGCCTTACAGAAAGCTTGGCATGACCAAAAGGCTGTCTTGGTTGAGTATCAGCCAGGACAGAAGGTATGGGTGTTGGAGCCAGTGGCCCCAGCAGCACTCCAAGACAAATGGTCTGGACCCCATACAATCCTGGAAAAGAAGGGAGAGGTCACCTACTTGGTGGACCTAGGAACTCCCAGGAGTCCCCACAGGGTACTCCATGTTAACAGGCTTAAAGCATATGTTGACAGGGCAGACATGGGCTTGCTCATGGCTACAGATGAGGGACAGGAGGAAGAGAGTGACCCTCTCCCAGACCTGTTGTCTCAGAACCCTGAAGATGGCTCAGTTGAAGGAGTGACCCTTGGAGGCAACCTCACTGCCCATCAGCAGACTGAATGTAGACAGGTTCTACAATCATTTTCACATATGTTTTCCTTGATACCTAGTCAAACTGACTGGTGTACCCATGTTGTGGACACTGGTGACAGTCTGCCTGTAAAGAACAAACTTTACAGGCAACCTGACCACGTCAGGGACTGTATAAAGGCTGAGGTACATAAAATGCTGGAATTAGGTGTCATTGAACCCTCAGAGAGCCCCTGGGCTAGCCCAGTGGTTCTGGTCCCCAAACCTCACACCAAAGATGGCAAGAGAGAGATGAGGTTCTGTGTGGATTACAGAGGACTCAATGCTGTCACCAGGACAGATGCACACCCTATTCCAAGGGCAGATGAGCTCATAGACAAACTAGCTTCTGCAAAGTTTTTGAGCACATTTGACTTAACAGCTGGCTATTGGCAAATCAGATTAGCTGAGGAGTCTAAGGCCAAAACAGCATTCTCAACCCCAGGTGGGCATTATCAGTTTGTGGTGATGCCCTTTGGTCTGAAGAATGCACCTGCCACCTTCCAAAGGCTGGTGAACCAAGTCCTTACTGGGTTGGATGACTTTTGCGCAGCATATCTTGATGACATTGCTGTCTTTAGTTCCACCTGGGAGGATCACCTGATCCACCTGAAGAAGGCTCTTGAGGCTCTGCAAAGGGCAGGCCTCACTATCAAGGCTACTAAGTGCCAGATAGGGCAGAGTAAGGTTGTGTATTTGGGCCACCTTGTAGGTGGGGGCCAAGTTCAACCATTGGAGAGTAAGATACAGTCCATCAAGGATTGGTCCCCTCCAACCACCCAGACTCAAGTTCGAGCTTTCTTGGGCTTGACTGGGTATTACAGGAAGTTTGTTAAGAACTATGGGTCCATTGTGACTCCTCTTAATGATCTGACATCCAAGAAGATGCCCAAAAAGGTTCAGTGGACAGTAAGCTGTCAAAAGGCATTTGATGACCTGAAGGAGGCCATGTGCTCTGCACCTATCCTGAAAAGTCCTGACTACTCCAAAGAGTTTATTGTCCAAACAGATGCTTCTGAGTTGGGTGTGGGAGCTGTGCTGTCACAACTTAATGTAGATGGTCAAGACCAACCCATTGCTTTTATTAGCAGAAGGTTGACCCCCAGAGAGAAGAATTGGTCAGCTATTGAGAGGGAGGCCTTTGCTGTGGTGTGGGCCCTGAAGAAGCTGAGGCCATACTTGTTTGGCACTCACTTCAAGATTCAGACCGACCATAAGCCCCTCTTGTGGCTAAATCAGATGAAGGGTGAAAACCCCAAACTGCTTAGGTGGTCCATTTCCCTACAGGGGATGGACTTTACAGTGGAGCACCGGCCAGGTACTGACCATGGGAATGCAGATGGTCTCTCCAGGTACTTCCACTTAGGACATGAAGACGAGACTGGTCAAGGCTAGTTTAATGTCCCAGCGTTTGGGGGGGGGTTGTGTAGGAGAGTAGGGTCTGCTATCCTATGGTCACCCCAAATTTTTGCTTTTTGCTTCACTGGTTTTTGACATATTGAGGCTGTGGGCCTGCCAATCAGACCCCCAGCCTGCTGTTCTCTCTACTAAATTAAAACTATGCACCCTAGGTGCATAACCAATTGGAAGTGGATCACCCTGTCAGCCCCTGTACCAGTGTACACTAGGTACCCAGGGCATTGGTGTACCCAAGGCCTGCCAGGGGCGGCAGCATGTATTATGCCACCCCAGGCTTGGCCTAACAATCTGACACAACTGGCTGATCACTCAGCTGGGGTAAGTTGGTGTAATCACCTCTTACTTAGGTGTAGTATACCTATACCTAACCTTAAATGGGACACCTGGTAACCTATAAGTCACTCCTATGGCAGGCCTTAACAATCCTGAAGGCAGAGTGCTTGGTTCCATGTGAGATGGTGCTCTGGCATGAGCTGAGCCTGTCTGCAGTGGTCGGAACAACTTCCTTCTACTGTTTCCAGATATCGTCATACCATATACTCTTAAGTGCATTATGAACCTCGCGGTTAAATGCTATCTTTGGTTTGGCTTTATCAAAACATGTCGAGTAAGGTGTCATACGAATTGGAATACTAACCCCTCGCCAATTCTGGCGACGGGGTTAGCATTCCACCCTTCTAGAGGGACACGACATGTACAGTACCTGAAACCCGGGTAAAATCAGACATAGCCTCAGCTCCACAAAATGGATGCTGCCACCACAGACACAAGTCTGCCCTCCTGCTGCTGGGAGTCCTTCCAGCTTGGGAGGTGTGGACAAAGGGTTTCCTGCCAGGGGAGGTGCATGCACCACCCCAGACAGGATTTTGTGTATTGGTCAGGTAGGGCTTGAAAGAAACCAGACATGCCTGTGGCTCACAAGGAGCCTCGGTGCATATGCCAGTTCAAACCGGTCCTGGGGCACACCAGTCCCGGGCCTGGGGCGAGCTGGACAAAGGATTGGGGGTGTAACCACCCCCCTTCCTGGTCCCACCCATAGGGAGGGACCTAGCAGGTAGTCCGGCCCCTAGAATCCGCTTAAAGGTAGGAGCTGTGTCCTAAGACTTCAGACATCCTGGAATCAACTTGAAACTAAGAAGAAGACGGGAACTTCGACATTCTGCTGCACAGAAGACTGAAGAAAATCTCCCCTGTGGTCAGGGAGTGACCACCTTGCTAACGCAAGCACCATCCAGCGAATCACCGTCTGCTTTGCCGCCGCCTCCCGCCGGAGCCCGAGCCCAGAGACTGACAAGACCTGGACCTCCAGACCTCTCACCGCCCGATCCACAGTCCCTGAAAAGAGGAGACCCGTGGAGGCACCGAGACACGTGGAGCCAGCCATCTTGGAACGACTACGACAAGCTGACCAGTGCAACAACCGAGGCTCCCTCCAAGTTGTGCTTTGGGTCCTGAGAAGCCCAACCCTCGAGCAGCATCTGCACCAAAGGTGAGCCCTCCAGCATCTCCACGATCTGCGTGGGGCCCTTCTGCATTTTGCCACTCGACGCGCCTAACCGGTTGCTGGCCCGCTGGCTAGTGGCCATCTTGGCGACGAAATCTACGACAAACACCGCTGGTCTGGTTGCTCCAGACTGGCCCTTGCTCCCCTCCAAAGGAGCAATCCCTCTGACCTTGCTGGTCAGAACCAACAGCTGATTTCCGAATCCTCCTGCAATTGCTTTTGCCAAGGCTTGTTTGCTTCGATCAAGTCGCCGACACCGCCGACAGCGAGAGCCTGCGTGGGACAGCTCGTGAGCCGACTCCTGGACGTCGTCGACCTTCAGGGACCACGTGGCTGCGGAGACAAGCTACCCCTCATCACCTGTTTGCACCCGACATCGCCTGGTACCCACCTGGTGCCACGCTGGTCACTGGCTAGTGACTGTGAACACTGTCCCCTCTGCTTACAGGTCTTCAACATCTCCGATCCACTCTTGGATCCACTGCATCTCTTCCCGACCGACCGCCTGCAGCACTTTTGTCTACAGGCCCCACGGAACAGATAGAAGAAACCCGACGCACTTCGAGGCCTATGCACCCGCTTCCTGTGGGTGAGGTAAAGCTGGCACACCTGTGCCCAAGTGTAGTATTACATCTCTAGTGCCTGTGTTCCAAATCTTAAGTTCCTAGGTCATCCGGAAGATTCCTTTTGCAGTAACTTTGTACTTTTTACGCACCCATTGAAACCTATGGGAGCACGCGTGTGACTATTTGCTCTGCACACGCCACCCGTGGACCTCCTGGTCACTAACTGACGTTAGCTCCTTGTAGGCCCAGCGATTCTAGAGGCCCTAGGCCTTTTCCCTTTTCTGTTCGTGGTACTTATACCACTATTTTAGTATATGGTTTGAGTGGCCACCAGGGCCTATCCATATAAAGTGCAACTTCTGTGTATTCTGTGATAATCTTGTTTGACGATTTGTGCTCCTGTGCTCATAAAGAGACTAGGGGTTACTTTGAGAAATAAATACATATATATTTTGAATATATATCTGTGTGGTGTCCTTTCATTGGTATAAAAGGGGGTTACTATTGGTAAAACAGCCTGCTTAACACGCTTCACGAGTTTAGCCTCAAAGACTGCTTAGCCTACGCTACCACTAGGGCAGCTAGTCCGAAAAGGTTGACTTACAACCACACCATAAGGGTTGCTTGGCATGGTACAAGGTGGTCACTAGAACTAGTGAACAGCATATACCAGGCCAACTTCTCACAGGGTCGTGCTGGAGGAGGTGTTTTAGGGTTTAGGGCAGTGCAGTGCAGTGGTGTTCGGGTTGTGAAGGGGTCGTGCTGAGGGTGGTATTTCAGGGTTTAGGGCAGTGCAGTGGTGTTCGGGAAGTGTAGGGGGTCGTGCAGGAGTTGGTGATTCAGGGTTTAGGGCAGTGCAGTGGTGTTCGGGCAGTGTAGGGGGTCGTGCTGGGGGTGGTGTTTCAGGGTTTAGGGAAGTGCAGTGGTGTTCGGGCAGTGTAGGGGGTTGTGCAGGAGGTGGTGTATTCAGGGTTTAGGGCAGTGCAGTGGTGTTTGGGTAGGTTAGGGGGTCGTGCTGGAGGTGGTGTTTTAGGGTTTAGGGCAGTGCAGTGGTGTTCGGGTAGTGTAGGGGGTTGTGCTGGGGGTGGTGTTTTAGGGTTTAGGGCAGTGCAGTGGTGTTTGGGCAGTGAAGGGGTTCGTGCTGGGTTGGTGTTTTAGGGTTTAGGGCAGTGCAGTCGTGTTTGGGCAGTGTAGGGGGTCTTGAAGGGGGTGGTGTTTTAGGGTTTAGGGCAGTGCAGTGGTGTTCGGGTAGTGTAGGGTTCATGCTGGGGCTGGTATTTCAGGGTTTAGGGTAGTGCAATGGTGTTCGGGGAGTGTAGGGGGTCATGCTGGGGCTGCTGTTTCATGGTTTAGACCAGTGCAGTGGTGTTTGGGCAGTGTAGGGGGTCGTGCTGGGGCTGGTGTTTCAGGGTTTAGGGCAGTGCAGTGGTGTTTGGGCAGTGTAGGGGGTCGTGCTGGGGACGGTGTTTCAGGGTTTAGGGCAGTGCAGTGATGTTCGGGCAGTGTAGGGGGTCGTGTTGGGGGTGGTGTTTCAGGGTTTAGGGCAGTGAAGTCGTGTTCGGGCAGTGTGGGTGGTCGTTCTGGGGGTAGTGTTGCAGGTTTTAGGGCAGTGCAGTGGTGTTCGGGCAGTGTAGGGGGTCGTGCTGAGGGTGGTGTTTTAGGGTTTAGGGCAGTGCAGTGGTGTTCGGGCAGTGTAGGGGGTCGTGCAGGGGCTGGGGTTTCAGGGTTTAGGGCAGCGCAGTGGTTTTCGGGCAGTGTAGGCAGTTGTTCTGGGGCTGGTGTTTCAGGGTATAGGGCAGTGTTGTGGTGTTCGGGCAGTGTAGGGGGTCTTGCAGGGGGTGGTGTTTCAGGGTTTAGGGCAGTGCAGTGGTGTTCGGGCAGTGTAGGGGGTCGTGCAGGAGGTGGTGTTTCAGGGTTTAGGGCAGTGCAGTGGTGTTCGGGCAGTGTAGGGGGTCTTGCAGGGGGTGGTGTTTCAGAGTTTAGGGCAGTGCAGTGGTGTTCGGGCAGTGTAGGGGGTTGTGCAGGAGGTGGTGTTTCATGGTTTAGGGCAGTGCAGTGCTTTTCAGGCAGTGTAGGGGGTCATTTGGGGTTTGGTGTTTCAGGGTTAAGGGCAGCGCAGTGGTGTTTGGGTAGTGTAGGGGGTCATGCTGGGGGTGGCGTTTTAGGGTTTAGGGAAGTCCAGTGGTGTTCGGGCAGTGTAGGGGGTCGTGCAGGGGGTGGTATTTCAGTGTTTAGGGCAGTGCAGTCATGTTCGGGCTGTGTAGGTTGTCTTGCAGGGGGGGGTGTTTCAGGGTTTAGGGCAGTGCAGTGGTGTTCGGGTAGTGTAGGGGGTCGTGCAGGGGCTGGTGTTTCAGGGTTTAGGGCAGCACAGTGGTTTTCGGGCAGTGTAGGCAGTCGTTCTGGGGCTGGTGTTTCAGGGTTTAGAGCCGCGCAGTGGTGTTCGGGTAGTGTAGGGGGTTATGCTGGGGGTGGTGTTTTAGGGTTTAGGGCAGTGCAGTGGTGTTCGGGTAGTGTAGGGGTTCGTGCTGGGGGTGGTGTTTTAGGGTTTAGGGCAGTGCAGTGGTGTTCGGGCAGTGAAGGGGGTCGTGCTGGGGGTAGTGTTTTAGGGTTTAGGGCAGTGCAGTGGTGTTCGGGCAGTGTAGGGGGTTGTGCTGGGGTGGTGTTTCAGGGTGTAGGCCAGTGCAGTGTTGTTCGGGCAGTGTAGGGGTCGTGCAGGGGGTGGTATTTCAGGGTTTAGGGCAGAGCAGTGGTGTTTGGGCAGTGTAGGGGTCATGCTGGGGCTGGTGTTTTAGGATTTAGGGCAGAGCAGTGGTGTTCGGGCAGTGTTGGGTTTCTTGCTGGGGGTGGTGTTTCAGGGTTTAGGGCAGTGGTGTTTGGGAAGTGTAGGGGGTCATGCTGGGGGTGGATTTAGGGTTTAGGGTAGTGCAGTGGTGTTTGGGTAGTGTAGGGGGTCGTGCTGGGGGTGATGTTTTAGGGTTTAGGGCAGTGCAGTGGTGTTTGGGTAGTGTAGGGGGTCGTGCTGGGGGAGGTGTTTTAGGGTTTAGAGCAGTGCAGTGGTGTTCGGGTAGTGTAGGGGACCGTGCTGGGGGGGGTGTTTTAGGGTTTAGGGCAGTGCAGTGGTGTTCGGGTAGTGTAGGGGGTCATGCTGTGGGTGGTGTTTTAGGGTTTAGGGCAGTGCAGTAGTGTTCGGGCAGTGAAGGGGGTCGTGCTGGGGTGGTGTTTTAGGGTTTAGGGCAGTGCAGTCATGTTTGGACAGTGTAGGGGGTCTTGCAGGGGGTGGTGTTTAGGGTTTAGGGCAGAGCAGGGGTGTTCGGGCAGTGTAGGGGGTCGTGCTGGTGCTGGTGTTTCAGGGTTGAGGGCAGTGCAGTGGTGTTCGGGCAGTGTAGGGGGTCATGCTGGGCTTGGTGTTTTAGGGTTTAGGGCAGTGCAGTGGTGTTCGGGTAGTGTAGGGGGGCTTGCTGGGGATGGTGTTTTAGGGTTTAGGGCAGTGCAGTGGTGTTCGGGCTGTGAAGGGGGTCGTGCTGGGGGTGGTGTTTTAGGGTTTAGGGCAATGCAGTGGTGTTCAGGCAGTGTAGGGGGTTGTGCTGGGGTGGTGTTTCAGGGTTTAGGGCAGTGCAGTGGTGTTCGGGCAGTGTAGGGGGTCGTGCAGGGAGTGGTATTTCAGGGTTTAGGCAGAGCAGTGGTGTTTGGGCAGTGTAGGGGTCATAATGGGGCTGGTGTTTTAGGATTTAGGGCAGAGCAGTGGTGTTCGGGCAGTGTTGGGGGTCTTGCTGGGGGTGGTGTTTCAGGGTTTAGGGCAGTGGTGTTTGGGCAGTGTAGGGGGTCCTGCTGGGGGTGGTGTTTCAGGGTTTAGGACAGTGCAGTGGTGTTCGGGCAGTGTAGGGGGTCTTGCCAGGGGTGGTGTTTCAGGGTTTAGGGCAGTGGTGTTTGGGCAGTGTAGGGGGTCTTGCTGGGGGTGGTGTTTCAGGGTTTAGGGCAGTGCAGTGGTGTTTGGGCAGTGTAGGGGGTCGTGCTGGGGTGGTGTTTAAGGGTTTAGGGCAGTGCCTTGGTGTTCGGGCAGTGTAGGGAGTCGTACTGGGGCTGATGTATCAGGGTTTAGGGCAGTGCAGTGGTGTTCGGGTAGTGTAGGGGGTTGTGCTGGGGCTGGTGTTTCAGGGTTTAGGGCAGTGCAATGGTGTTCGGGCAGTGTAGGGGGTCGTGCTGGGGCTGGTGTTTCATGGTTTAGGCCAGTGCAGTGGTGTTCGGGCAGTGTAGGGGGTCGTGCTGGGGCTGGTGTTTCAGGGTTTAGGGCAGTGCAGTGGTGTTTGGGTTGTGTAGTGGGTCGTGCTGGGGATGGTGTTTCAGGGTTTAGGGCAGTGCAGTGGTGTTCGGGCAGTGTAGGGGGTTGTGTTGGGGGTGGTGTTTCAGGGTGTAGGGCAGTGCATTCGTGTTCGGGCAGTGTGGGTGGTCATGCTGGGGGTAGTGTTACAGGTTTTAGGGCAGTGCAGTGGTGTTCGGGCAGTGTTCGCTTTACGAACCAAGCATTACCTTTTTGACAAATTTGGTGTAATTCCATTCAGCAGTTTCAGCTGTAACGTTTCTAAAGTGTCCTATGGGAAATTGATTTTTTTACCTCTATTTTCAGTAGTTCTCAGGAACTACTGAACGGATTTACACCATTTAAAAAAAAGGGCTCTTTCTGAACAAAGGGCTACCTTTTTGCCAAATTTGGTGTAATTCCGTTCAGCAGTTCGGGTTGTAGTCGTGTCTAAATTTTCCTACGGGAAATAACATGGAGAAAACGTGTTTTGGGACCCCCCTTTTATCTCGGTCCCCACTTGGCGAATCACCCCGAAACTTTCAGGATAGAAGCTGACCGGAGCGGGACCAACGTTTTGAACATTTTGCGAAGATTCGTCAATCGTCGCCAAAGTTATTGGGAAAAGAAAAAACGCTTTTTGAATAGAAACAAGGTCCTAACTATAACTACCTACTGGCGACCGCCAGTAGGTAATATATATATATTTTAGACACACAAATGCAATGGTGATACAATATATTAAGATGATCTCCTAAACTGCATTACTGGATACAACTGGTCTAAAACCAGGCTACAGGATGGAGTAGGGAAATAAGCAACAGATTCAAATGCACCTAACTACATCCTTTTAGCAACTCTCCTAATTTCTATGGGGTTTTGAGGAAATATCCAATCTTCTCTTCTGTTCTATTCTGGCTAAACTGCGCTACAATTGCTTTGTTCTGCTTAATGATGTGAACAGCCAGTGACTTACCTTTGCCAAACTTATTCTTATTAATGTTATTTTTGGTATTGAAAACTGGAACTTGAAGCATGTTAGTAACCACATGATTGACAACTACATACAGATATATACTAATAGTAGTAATGGTTAACTTAAAGGTCGACTTACTTTGAAACTTTAGTGTACCACAATGGATGCAGGCAACAACCCAGAAGTAGGGAAGAGTGGGTAAAACTCTGCTTGAATGAAATACATTGGAAGACAGCATAAATAAAATGCAGGTAATTTGAGGGCCAAATGTAGTAAACCATTTGGTAGTTACAAGCCCTGCAAATGTAAAAAGTCATAGGGTGTTTTGGCATGTACTAAACGATTGCAATTTGGCAAGCCTTTCCAAATGGCAAAACTGGTTTAACGACTTAATTGGAATGGTAAATAATCAGGGCACGAAAGGTGCATTCTCTCTTATCTGTGATTCTCAAAGAAATATATCCATGGTTTGTAACTGAAATTGCGGTCGCAAACCGTTAAAACGTTACCGCCCTACAATAAGAAGTGATATCTCATTCGCAAAAAGGAAGCTGTCCCCGCTAAACAGCCTCCCTTTTGGGAAATGCATCAGGTGCACTTATGAGAAGTCGGCAGTGATGGACTGTCTAATCCCTCAATATGGTCCCAAATGAGGATTATTTATTTATTTTTATTTTTTAAATTCACCTTCGGCGCCTTTAAGAAAAACAGGCTGTTTAAAAAGAACAACTATTAATCTTCCCCATAGGGAATGCAAACGCTGGAATGGTGACCTGCAGTTCCTAGCAGGCCATCATCTCCAGGTTCACAGACAAACACAGGGGTTGCGAATAGAGACCTACCTAATTAATATTCAATAGCTAAATCGTTCTGTGACCACAGCAGAAGAACAAAGGACTAAGGATTAGGACTCTCATTTAGAGGCTAATTTATGAGAGGCGTGTGCCACCGCAGCATCACTTTTTGGGACGTTCTGGCGGTGCAAACCACTCAACCATATCTATGAGGCCACGCAAATCCACTTTGCGGGTCTTTGAATGGCCTGATAGATATGGAGTAAGACAAAGCATCACAAGTCGCTGTGTTGTCTCACTCTGCGCCAAGGAGGCATTCCATGGGCATGGGTTTTTCCATGCAACACCCATGGGTTTTGATGCTGCTCCAGATTTACTTCATCACATAAACCTGCTGGAGCAGGTAAACCTTACGCCTCGCCCAGAGCAGGCGTAACAAGGAGAAATATTTTGTATTTCTCCTAGTTTTTTCCTCTTTTCATGTGTGCTGCATTCTACAGCACACACAGAAAGAGAAAAACGCCTCTCAATATTGTTTTTGTGCAGGAAGGTGTCCCTTCCTGCTCAAAAACAAACCTGCACCTCGGCAACCAACTGGACCCCAGCACGACATCCTTCCTGAACAACCTCCACAACATTGGACTCCGCCAGATCGTGACTGAACCCACGCACTCAGCAGGACACACCCTCGACCCCCTCTTCACAACAGGAAACTCCATCACCTTCAGCCACAACACCAAACTCCCATGGACTGACCATTGATGCGTCCACTTCACCTTCAGAACACCCACCATCCAAAGACACCAGCACCTGCTCCCACGAAGAAACTGGATCAGAATTACCGACGGCCAGCTAACCTCATCACTCAGCAACTCCACCCCAACCATCGCAGAAAACAACGACGCCAACACCACAGCCCAAACCATGCACAGATGGATCTCCAACAGCGCCAACACCATAGCCCCCCTCAAGAAAAACAACAACACCCACGTCAAGAAAGCTAGATGGTTCACCACCGAACTTCGAGAGTCCAGACGCACTTGCCGCCGCCTCGAAAAGGCCTGGAGGAACACCAAATCCACAGAAGCCCACAACAACTTCAGAGCCGCCACCAACGCCCACTACCAACTCATCAGAAAAACAAGGAAAAAAGCGATTGAAGACAGAATCTCCACTCATGCACACAACAGCAAAAAACTCTTCGACATCATCAAGGAGTTCGCCCAACCCACCAGCGAGTCAACCGACATCCCTCCCTCACAAGACCTCTTCGACAAACTCAGCACATATTTCCACCACAAAATCAAGGGCATCTACGACAACTTCGATGAAGACAACCAACACACTGAACCCTCACCAACCACCCCCGACACCCTGAAGCCTGCGATCTACAACTGGACAGCCCTCACCACCGAAGACACAATGAAGACGATGAAGCCAATCCACTCTGGGGCCCCCACGGACCTCTGCCCCCACCACATTTTCAACAGAGCCGCTAACACCATCGCAACCATGCTCTGCCACACCATCAACCGCTCCCTGGCAACCGCCTCGTTCCCTGACGACTGGAAACATGCTGAGATCAACCCCCTCCTGAAGAAACCCTCAGCGGACACCACCGACCTCAAAAACTACAGACCCATCTCCCTGCTCCCGTTCCCAGTGAAAGTCATCGAGAAAGCCATCAACAGCCAACTCGCCACATTCATCGAAGAGCACAGTATCCTCGACTCCTCCCAATCCGGCTTCAGAAAAAACCACAGTACGGAAATCCCCCTCCTCGCCCCAACAGACAACATCCGTATCTTACTGGACAAAGGAGAAACAGCAGCCCTCATCCTCCTTGACCTCTCAACGGCGTTCGACACAGTCTCTCACCGCACCCTAATACGCAGACTCCATGACGCAGGGATCCAAGACAAGGCCCTCGACTGAATCCGCTCCTTCCTCTCCGGCAGAATGCAGTGGGTCAGACTCCCCCCTTTCCTCTCGGACCCTACACCTACCACCTGCGGAGTCCCCCAGGGGTCCTCCCTCAGCCCTACGCTCTTCAATGTCTACATGGCTCCACTCGCCCCCATTGTCAGAACCTACGGACTCAACATTGTGTCATACGCAGACGACACCCAACTCATCCTCAGCCTATCCAACGAACCCAACACCGCCAGACACAACTTTCGAGAAGGAATGGAAGCCGTTGTCAAATGAATGAAAAACAGCTGCCTACAACTAAACACCAACAAAACGGAAGTACTCATCATGGGCCCAAACCCAGACGCCTGGAACGACACCTGGTGAAACCCCCCCCCCCCCCCTCGGAAGCCCACCCACCCCCACGGACCATGCACTCAACCTCGGAATCATCCTGGACTCAGAGCTCAAAATGGACCACCAGATCAACTCCGTCTCGTCCTTCTGCTTCCACACCCTCCGCCTCCTACTTAAGACCTTCAAATGGATCCCCCTCGAACACAGAAAGACCATCACTCACACCCTGGTCACCAGCAGGCTCGACTACAGCAACGCACTCTATGCCGGAATAAACAAAAACCTCACCCACAAGCTACAGAACATCCAAAACGCTGCTGCAAGACTGGTCCTCAACCTGCCAAGACACTGCCACATCTCCCAGCACCTGCGCACACTCCACTGGCTCCCCATCAAAGCTAGAGTCACCTTCAAGATGCTAACCCACGCTCACAAGACCCTCCACGACACCGGACCAGCATACCTGAATAGCCGACTCAAATTCCACGCACCCCAAAGGACCCTACGATCAGCCCAGCTCTCCTACGCTGTGGTCCCCTGCACCAGAAAGACCAGATCGGGAGGCCGCTCCTTCTCCTTCCGCGCGGCAAGAGCCTGGAACGACCTTCCGCTCCACCTCAGACAGATAACATCGCTCCCCATCTTCGCAAGAAATCTCAAAACCTGGCTCTTCGACAGACCCCCTCCTTGATGGGAACCTGTGAACACCCCTACCCCCACACCCCCAGCGCCTTGAGAACCTTACGGGTGAGTAGTCACGCTTAACAAACACCATACAACGCAGACACCCTTGCACCATGGTGCCAGGGTGCCTGCATTGGCACTAGGCAGCCCATTGTGCCTCAGCGCAGGGGGAAAGGACAGGAATGTACTGTATTGCATAAATACGGTGCATTCCTGTCCTTTCACATTGGCGTAGGGCAGCGCAACAAGAAGACTTGCGGTGCTGTCGTACTCCAATTCCCCATAAATGAGGCATAGGCGGGGCAGAGTGGCAGATGCCTCATCCACTCAACTCACAATCCTCAAGCCCCTTTAATGATGAGGGAACTGCATGATTCTCGGTGGCTGAGCTGGCTTCACTGTCTGAAACCCGTGACCTGACTGTCAGTCTACTTCTCTTCTACTGGACCACGAGGTGAAAGAGTTGGTCAACCCCGCTCTATTTAAGGCAGAGTGATTATCACATGATTTCTTGCCCGAGACTGCCACTATGGTCAGTGGTCCAGGGCAAGGAAATTGCTTAACCACCTTTCGGTGCAGGAAAAAAACTGAATGTGCGTCAGGGCCACTGATTTTGCAATTTTTTTATAGGGACTTTATTCTTGAAAAACTCTTCAACTTAAATCTCAATCGCCGCAGCGGAGGGTGTTATGAGGGCTTAGATATCCCAGCCAGGTAAACGGGGTTCTATAAATCTTGAGGACGCCCTATAACATGAGGAGCCGGGGTCATAGCCTCTGCGGGCTGCCCACCACTCTCTAATTGAGGACCTCTGTGTAAATCCAGCCGTCCAACTGACTGTGGAACTGTTCATTTATCTTTCACCAGTATGAGTATGTTAGCTTTCTGCCCCAAAGACCCAGAATGTTGTGGAGGGGTGCATTACCATTTGCACCAGCTCACACGAGAACATCTTTAAACCTGGGTTGTTCGTGGTTTTTAATATGCCAGTCACACTATTTTTATTTTTAATTTTCCCTCATGTCTAATTCAAATCACATTCCACTTACAAAGCACGGATCAACGACATTTCACGTCTTTCCAGGCTATCAATGCTCAGCTTTTGTGGCAATTTAAAGACCTTGCTGTTTAAGTGGGTCGGATTTAATGAGATCCATCAATCACAGACATCAATCGCACGCCCAAGACAAAGTATTTCAAATGCCTGTTCTTTGCCCTGCCTGAGATAAGTAGCACATAACCTTACAAACCCCTTAGTGCCAACCATCTCTGGGGACCCTTACCCAGCAGTAATTTTCCTGGGCTGCAGATAGTTGACCAGGCCAGAACTTCACTGTCATTAAAACGTCAAACCATGTTATAGGGGTTCGGAGGGGGGGTAGGGCGTCGGTGGCATAACGCTGAACAGCTACATAATAGGAAGAGGGCAATTAAGACCATTAACTATCATTTTAAGGCATGCCACCATTTTGTGTTACACTATTATACGTTCTAACATGCGGCATCCTTTCCTTCATTGGACCTCATGTTTGGTAGTGCAGTGTGGCTTTGCCAAGGCCCTCAAACGTTCAGAAAATACTAGAGAACCAGTATAGTAACAGACTGATTGGTAATGAAATCCTCAAACTGGATTGGCTCTGTTTGTTTCTGCCCCTATAAATTCTCTCCATGCCCTCCAGGTAGAGCGCTAAGACTGACAGTGATTGCAGAATTGGGAATATCTTCGGTTTCTGGAACATGTCTTACAATTTACACTGGCATTCACACAACTAAATTGATGGATTTAAGCACTAGTATTGGGCGAATTATCCCTCACAGGGGTATAACAGCCCTGACCTCTGTAACATATAGAATATGGGCCTGATTTATATCTCAGTGGTTGGGCTATTTGTCCTCCGTGACAGAGGTTTCAATCCATCCGTAAAGCCTGGGGGGTTTTCCCACCTGATTTATATGTTGGGCAGGAGAACCCCGGTCAGCCTTGATGGAGGTATTCCCGTCCGACCAGCGGTTATCCTCCGTCGACCGCGCATAATCGTCTGCCATAGGACAATACTCCCTCAAAGTGGTGGTATACCACCTGCCAAACTTATATTATATGTCTGTCCGATTGGCGTCCTCGCAGCAGTATACCGATGGAGTAATTACGTTGGGGAACTATTTTGACTTGCCATATTCATCCGTCTTAAAAACAGACAAGCAGATCACACACCTGAGATGAACGGGCAAAGTGATCAGACCTGCACGGCACACTATAAAACATACTGCATTCAATACCACGATCTTTTGTGTTTCTCATCTTGGAGCAGCAAGAGATAGTTTTTTTGTTGGTTGCCATGTACTACTTTTTTTATTTTTCCCTACTTTTCTTGTCATTTTGAAATTTAGTTTTTATTGTCTTCACCATGTCTCAAAGAAGAAACCCCAGATTCTCCGACACAGAATCGACTGTTATGGTGAATGAGATGATTAGGGTACAAAGCAAAAACCAAAGGAAATGATGGACGGAGTGTTGAACATTGCAAGCACTCACCCCCAGTCAACTGATCTGGGTTTAATCCATCACTGTTCTTTAGCCCACTCTGCCACCCCAGTTCAGACATGGCCATATGCAAATCAGTCTGACCCTGTGCCACATGGGAACAGTCCAGCCCGAACTGCCAAGCCATGTCTTCCCTGGACCGGAAACAAGCTTCCTAGGACCGGTTTCTGGCATTTCAGCCGTCTTCAGCCAGGCTTGCTTGAATCCAGTGGCAAAGTGAGCAAGGGACTCACGTCTGAGCATACCCTGCCAACTTATGGCGAACAAAGCAAAAACCAAAGGAAATGATGGACGGAGTGTTGAACATTGCAAGCACTCACCCCCAGTCAACTGATCTGGGTTTAATCCATCACCGTTCTTTAGCCCACTCTGCCACCCCAGTTCAGACATGGCCATATGCAAATCAGTCTGACCCTGTGCCTCATGGGAACAGTCCAGCCCGAACTGCCAAGCCATGTCTTCCCTGGACCGGAAACGAGCTTCCTAGGACCGGTTTCTGGCATTTCAGCCGTCTTCAGCCAGGCTTGCTTGAATCCAGTGGCAAAGTGAGCAAGGGACTCACGTCTGAGCATACCCTGCCAACTTATGGTGAACAAAGCAAAAACCTAAGGAAATGATGGACGGAGTGTTGAACATTGCAAGCACTCACCCCCAGTCAACTGATCTGGGTTTAATCCATCACCATTCTTTAGCCCACTCTGCCACCCCAGTTCAGACATGGCCATATGCAAATCAGTCTGACCCTGTGCCTCATGGGAACAGTCCAGCCCGAACTGCCAAGCCATGTCTTCCCGGGACCGGAAACAAGCTTCCTAGGACCGGTTTCTGGCATTTCAGCCGTCTTCAGCCAGGCTTGCTTGAATCCAGTGGCAAAGTGAGCAAGGGACTCACGTCTGAGCATACCCTGCCAACTTATGGCGAACAAAGCAAAAACCAAAGGAAATGATGGACGGAGTGTTGAACATTGCAAGCACTCACCCCCAGTCAACTGATCTGGGTTTAATCCATCACTGTTCTTTAGCCCACTCTGCCACCCCAGTTCAGACATGGCCATATGCAAATCAGTCTGACCCTGTGCCTCATGGGAACAGTCCAGCCCGAACAGCCAAGCCATGTCTTCCCTGGACCGGAAACAAGCTTCCTAGGACCGGTTTCTGGCATTTCAGCCGTCTTCAGCCAGGCTTGCTTGAATCCAGTGGCAAAGTGAGCAAGGGACTCACGTCTGAGCATACCCTGCCAACTTATGGCGAACAAAGCAAAAACCAAAGGAAATGATGGACGGAGTGTTGAACATTGCAAGCACTCACCCCCAGTCAACTAATCTGGGTTTAATCCATCACCGTTCTTTAGCCCACTCTGCCACCCCAGTTCAGACATGGCCATATGCAAATCAGTCTGACCCTGTGCCTCATGGGAACAGTCCAGCCCGAACTGCCAAGCCATGTCTTCCCTGGACCGGAAACAAGCTTCCTAGGACCGGTTTCTGGCATTTCAGCCGTCTTCAGCCAGGCTTGCTTGAATCCAGTGGCAAAGTGAGCAAGGGACTCACGTCTGAGCATACCCTGCCAACTTATGGCGAACAAAGCAAAAACCAAAGGAAATGATGGACGGAGTGTTGAACATTGCAAGCACTCACCCCCAGTCAACTGATCTGGGTTTAATCCATCACCATTCTTTAGCCCACTCTGCCACCCCAGTTCAGACATGGCCATATGCAAATCAGTCTGACCCTGTGCCTCATGGGAACAGTCCAGCCCGAACTGCCAAGCCATGTCTTCCCTGGACCGGAAACGAGCTTCCTAGGACCGGTTTCTGGCATTTCAGCCGTCTTCAGCCAGGCTTGCTTGAATCCAGTGGCAAAGTGAGCAAGGGACTAACGTCTGAGCATACCCTGCCAACTTATGGCGAACAAAGCAAAAACCTAAGGAAATGATGGACGGAGTGTTGAACATTGCAAGCACTCACCCCCAGTCAACTGATCTGGGTTTAATCCATCACCATTCTTTAGCCCACTCTGCCACCCCAGTTCAGACATGGCCATATGCAAATCAGTCTGACCCTGTGCCTCATGGGAACAGTCCAGCCCGAACTGCCAAGCCATGTCTTCCCTGGACAGGACACAAGCTTCCTAGGACCGGTTTCTGGCATTTCAGCCGTCTTCAGCCAGGCTTGCTTGAATCCAGTGACAAAGTGAGCAAGGGACTCACGTCTGAGCATACCCTGCCAACTTATGGTGAACAAAGCAAAAACCTAAGGAAATGATGGACGGAGTGTTGAACATTGCAAGCACTCACCCCCAGTCAACTGATCTGGGTTTAATCCATCACCGTTCTTTAGCCCACTCTGCTGCCCCAGTTCAGACATGGCCATATGCAAATCAGTCTGACCCTGTGCCTCATGGGAACAGTCCAGCCCGAACTGCCAAGCCATGTCTTCCCTGGACCGGAAACAAGCTTCCTAGGACCGGTTTCTGGCATTTCAGCCGTCTTCAGCCAGGCTTGCTTGAATCCAGTGGCAAAGTGAGCAAGGGACTCACGTCTGAGCATACCCTGCCAACTTATGGCGAACAAAGCAAAAACCAAAGGAAATGATGGACGGAGTGTTGAACATTGCAAGCACTCACCCCCAGTCAACTGATCTGGGTTTAATCCATCACCGTTCTTTAGCCCACTCTGCCACCCCAGTTCAGACATGGCCATATGCAAATCAGTCTGACCCTGTGCCTCATGGGAACAGTCCAGCCCGAACTGCCAAGCCATGTCTTTCCTGGACCGGAAGCAAGCTTCCTAGGACCGGTTTCTGGCATTTCAGCCGTCTTCAGCCAGGCTTGCTTGAATCCAGTGGCAAAGTTAGCAAGGGACTCACGTCTGAGCATACCCTGCCAACTTATAGCGAACAAAGCAAAAACCAAAGGAAATGATGAACGGAGTGTTGAACATTGCAAGCACTCACCCCCAGTCAACTGATCTGGGTTTAATCCATCAGCTTGTTTCCGGTCGAGGAAAGGCATGGCTTGGCAGTTCGGGCTGGACTGTTCCCATGAGGCACACGGTCAGACTGATTTGCATATGGCCATGTCTGAACTGGGGTGGCAGAGTGGGCTAAAGAACGGTGATGGATCAAACCCGGATCTGTTGACTGGGTGTGAGTGTTTGATTGGTTCTGATGCTCCGTCCATCACCACCCCCTTTTGTACCGCTTTGTTCGCCATAAGTTGGCAGGGTATGCTCAGACGTGAGTCCCTTGCTCACTTTGCCACTGGATTCAAGCAAGCCTGGCTGAAGACGGCTGAAATGCCAGAAACCGGTCCTAGGAAGCTTGTTTCCGGTCCAGGGAAGGCATGGCTTGGCAGTTCGGGCTGGACTGTTCCCATGAGGCACACGGTCAGACTGATTTGAATATGGCCATGTCTGAACTTGGGTGGCAGAGTGGGCTAAAGAACGGTGATGGATCAAACCCGGATCTGTTGACTGGGTGTGAGTGTGTGATTGGTTCTGATGCTCCGTCCATCACCACCCCCTTTTGTACCGCTTTGTTCGCCATAAGTTGGCAGGGTATGCTCAGACGTGAGTCCCTTGCTCACTTTGCCACTGGATTCAAGCAAGCCTGGCTGAAGACGGTTGAAATGCCAGAAACCGGTCCTAGGAAGCTTGTTTCCGGTCCAGGGAAGGCATGGCTTGGCAGTTCGGGCTGGACTGTTCCCATGAGGCACACGGTCAGACTGATTTGCATATGGCCATGTCTGAACTGGGGTGGCAGAGTGGGCTAAAGAACGGTGATGGATCAAACCCGGATCTGTTGACTGGGTGTGAGTGTTTGATTGGTTCTGATGCTCCGTCCATCACCACCCCCTTTTGTACCGCTTTGTTCGCCATAAGTTGGCAGGGTATGCTCAGACGTGAGTCCCTTTCTCACTTTGCCACTGGATTCAAGCAAGCCTGGCTGAAGACGGCTGAAATGCCAGAAACCGGTCCTAGGAAGCTTGTTTCCGGTCCAGGGAAGGCATGGCTTGGCAGTTCGGGCTGGACTGTTCCCATGAGGCACACGGTCAGACTGATTTGCATATGGCCATGTCTGAACTGGGGTGGCAGAGTGGGCTAAAGAACGGTGATGGATCAAACCCGGATCTGTTGACTGGGTGTGAGTGTTTGATTGGTTCTGATGCTCCGTCCATCACCACCCCCTTTTGTACCGCATGATTAGGGTACAGCCACACTTGTTTGGAGCCCTTGTTCCAAGTACGACAATACCCCAGAAGAAGAAGGGGCATACCAGCAACAACCGGCGATAATTATCACTAAGGGCACTTAGCGCTAAGATAATTATCGCCGGCTATCGCTGAATTTTATCGCTGAGATAGCGTGCTATTAGCAACGCTTATCTCAAAAGCGATAAAATTCCAGGCGCAAGCTGCCAATTGTGCGATTATCACTGGAAATACAGCGATAATCGCACAACGTTTGGCGATAGCTTGCTGATAGGGCAGAGCAGACTTAGCCATGATATCCACCTTCCATTGGATATCATGGCTAAGTCAAACTAAAAGCAGGCGTAAGGAAATTAGCGATAATCAAGGTTAGCGCTACTTTTCTTATCGCTATGCTTGTTAGCGTGCCCATTGATAATTGGAGAAATGTCGGTTAGCGACAGTTCTCCAGTTATTTTGGGACAGAACGCCCACTTTGCATCTCATTAGAGATGCAAAGGTGGGCGTTCCGGACAAGGGCGCTAAGGCAAGGATTTACGTGATAGCGTGACCTTGCTGATATAGCGATAAAATTATCGCCGCTGTTTGGCTGAAAACGGCCGCAAAAGCGGCGATAATTTTTTATCCTCGCCTTGTTGATATGCCCCGAAGTTACTTACCTTCGGTAATGCCTTATCTGGAAGAGACTCTATCTAACCGCAGATTTCTCACTTAAGTACACTCCCCAAGTGTCAGACAGGATCCAGAAACTTTCAAGCAGTATCCCTGCGCTCTGGTAGCTGGCATTGTTTGGCTCCACGTCAGCGTTGTCAGCATCATCCACGCCGGATGTGATGTGCACTGTATCTATGTAGGCACCACATTAGTGTGCTGACATCAGTTTCACTTCACGACTTTCCATGCCAGAAACCCAGAGCCACAAAGAATGCTGGCATACTGGCGTGCATTACTAATGCCTTCAGAAGGGTGGACCTACTGAATAAATTTGCAGAGCTGGGAGGATCTGCAACAAATCTGCAGCAAGACAGTCTCGTCCAGATTAGGTGTTACTGAAAGTAAGTAACTTGCTCATCTGATACAGTCTTCTAGCTGCAGATTCCTTACTCTAGAATAGATACTCAAGCAATACCTCCCCAGAGATGGGTGTGCGAACAGATTAGATCAAAAAGTCCTGCGGAACCAAACGGGCAATGTGCCCGTCATGACGGACCTGACCATCCGGGCAGTAGTGCTTGGTGAACGTGTGCAAAGATGCCAGCGTTGCTGCCTGACAGAGTACATGACTAGAGGACAGGGACTCCATTAGCTAACAGTGGTTGTAGCCTTGTCTCTGGTAGAATGAGCACAGAGGCCCTTAAGAGGTTACTTCTTGGCCAGTGCATAGTAGATCTTTATGCAGAGCACTACCCATAGTGAGATGATCCTTTTCTGCGCTGCCTTCCCTTTCTTAGCTCCATCATATTCTACAAATATATGTAGGATATGTTGTCCACCCGAAACTCTATTGTGCGATCAGTATAGAATGGCAATTCTCTTTTTGGGTCCAGTCGGTGGAGTATCTCCTCTTCTTTTGAAGTGTGGGACGGAGCAAAGAAGGTAGGCAAGATGATATTTTGTTCAACCTGAAAGGGGTTCACAACCTTTGGGAGAAAGCAGACGGCGTCCTCAGAACCAGCATGTTTGGGTAAAAAGTGGTATATGGAGTTTGTTCTGAGAGGGCCTGCAGTCGCTGACCCTATTGGGCAATGTTAGAGCCACCAGAAAGGCTGATTTTATATTCAGCAAGCAAAGTGGGCAATTGTGTAATGGCTTAAAAGGAGCACAGGTGAGGAAGGTAGAGATCAGGTTAAGATCCCATGGTGGCATGATAAATGGCCTGGGGACAAACCTGTAATGTAGTCTTTTCAGGAACCTAGTCACAACGGGTAACCTGAACAAAGAATGTTGGTCCAGCAAACACAAGAATGCTGAGATGGCAGACAGATAACCTTTAACAGTGCCTAGCACAGAGGCTTGCTGGGTGAAAGAAAGAACAAATAGGAGAACCTGGGATAACAGTGCTGAAAGGGTGGGTTAATGTTTCTGGATGCACACCATGCCACAAATTTGTCCCAACAGCAGGCATATGCCTTCTTGGTAGAGGGGTGCCTGGGTACCAGAAGAACATCACAGAATTCAGGAGGAAGGTCAAAGTGGTCAACTGTTGCTGCTCAATCTCCTTACATGATGGTGGAGGGTGTGCAGGTTCAGATGAAGAACCCTCTCCTGTTGCTTCGGACAGAAGATCCTCCTGAAGGAGCAGCCTGATCGGAAGACTGATGTTCTTGCTCGAACGTTTGGTATACCAAACTCTCCATGCCCAATATGAAGACAGAAGAATGACTTTGGGCACGGTCATTCATGATTTTCTTGAGAACTCTGGGCATGAGTGGTATCAGCGGAAAGGTGTACAGGAGGCCAGAGTTCCACTCAAGACAAAATCTGCCCTGGAAATTCCAGAGCTCAAAAATGCTGGCATTATACATTTCCTAATTCCAGAGGTCACGAACAAATCCAACCAAGGCTCTCCCCACTCTAGAAAGAGACCTTGCACCACCTCTGGGTGGAGACGCCATTAGTGATCCGCTAGGCATGGATGCCTGAGTTTGTCTGCCCTGACATTCACAGATTCCACCAGGTGTTGCACCACCAGTAAAATGCTCTAACATTCTAGTCATGCCCAGAGGTGCAAGGCCACTTCTCAAAGGGTCCATGACACCACCATACCCTGTTGTCAGTGGTGTTGTCTAAGAACACCTGCACTAGCCTTCCCTTGATCGAAGGAAGAAAGGCTTTTAATGCAAACTGGATCACCCGGAGTTCCAGCAGGTTGATGTGAAGCCTGGACTCGGCCGGCGACCAGACTCCTCTCATCTCCACCTCTCCCAGATGGCTGCCCCACCTAGGAGTGATGCATCTGTCACTACCGTCAGCTCTGCATGAGGAAGGAAGAGGGGTCTACGGCTCACCCATTTGCAGTTCATGAACACTGATGGAGCAGGTAAAGCAAAATTTTGTATACCTCCTCTAGTTTGCATGAAAATATTAATTATATAACCTACTTATATTATAATAATGACTAACGGTTTGCTGTGCTCTATTAATCAACCATTTGCATTTATATTGGACACTAATTACACGTGGGAGATATTGCTATTTGCATGGCAGAATAACTCTAATAACTAAATTATGTACGCATATTAATAGTAGTACATGTGGTAATAGGATATCGCATGATTTATGTTGCTTTTGTGATGTTTGAGTTCCCGTTTTGGACCGTAAGGGTGAGTTTTTTTGCTTTAAATGTCGCTAAAAGCTAGGTAAATACTAAAACATAAAGGGATTAGTGAGGGTTTAACATTAGAATCTTAATTTCTTTGTATTAATTACTCTTTTGTGTTTGTTTCGCTTAAGTTGGCATTTGGGCCTACCAAATCATGGCGTCCAAAATGAAGTTCAGAAATGGCCACCGTCTTGTGAGCGCGATGCTTACTGCGCAGACTCGGATGGCTCCGTAGACCTCCAGGCGACCATAAGGCACGGTGTTCCTGGTCAAGGATAGGAACATGGAGGACTGCCAAACTTCAGTCAGTAAAATCTGGTCTAAATGAACAATTGGGACATACAAGCAAAACTTTTACATTGTTGCATAAGGGCAACATGGACAGAGGAAGTGAACCAGCAAAATCCATGAGAACATCAAGTGATGTAAAAATCGGACGTTTCCAATCAGCCAATCATCTGACTTCTTTGCCTAAGAATGTTTCATGTTATCCCGACTTTTATCATAAAAAGGGTAGTAGAATAGGGAGGGGGGAGATGCTGCCTTCTTACTTGATGACCGCAAACCCCTATCGACCCCACAGACGATGACAGATGCTTGCACGATTTCTGGTCCTTTGGAGATCTTTGGGACTGTAACGTGCTGAGCAAAGAACTTTCGGACTTTGAGCATTTGCCTGCTATATTTGGACAATTTAACGGCTAAATTCAGTTATGCAGAGCCAAATGAATTAGGCAAAAATCCAGATAGCCAGAAAAGGTAAATATAAATGTCATGCGATTTGTGCTGATTGAACAAAATTCTAAACTTTGATTGACCAAAATGCTAATATTAATTGCAAACAATATTTAGATAAACAAATATTTGATTAACAGAAATTACGAGTTTGTGGTTTTTCAATGAAGAGAGTAGAGAATTCTGAGACTTAAATGTGTTTTAGCTGGTTCTAAATCACCATCAACCAGTCCAACTAATTGGTCCATCGACCAAGTGGTGGAGTGCCTTGATGTTTAAGGTTAGGATTCTATAGGTGGTGATGCTAATGTATATTCTGTAAAATAACTTTTCTTATAGGTAATAAGGTACTCCTCCACATGTCCAGCACTTGATTCTATCATTCCCTCCTGTGTGCAGACTCGTGAGTGGAGACGTGCGAGTGTTGGTGTTATGGGCCCCAGCAATGAATGCGTGTGTGAATGAGCTAGTGTGACGTCGGGTCTGCGACGCAGGGAGGATAGTTGTAAATTTGCCCTCTTTTTCCCGGTCTCTCTCGCGTTGGATCAACACCACTGCAGGTATTTGGAAGTTTCCTATGAGATCTGGACTAGGTCGCAGAGATTCCTCTGATTTTGTGTCCACTTGAACATTAGGTCCCACTGCAGAGCCCTCATATGCCAATTGAATATGAGGGCATGTGTCACAAGAAGGACGCAGGAGGCCATGAGGTCCAAAAGCCTCAGGGTCAGTATCACAGAAACTTAGGATAGAGGCTGAAACATCAGTATCATAGTCTGAATATCCTGGACTCGCCGCTCGATTGGATCAGCCTGAAACTGTACTGCCTGTGGGGCACTTGGGGCCAGAGGGTACTCTAGAGGGATTGAGCCACCCAAAGATAAGGTGTTTGGCCTCATAAAATTATTTGAGTTGAGTGAGGGTCGATCCAGCTACCGGAAACTCAGCGTGGTGTGGAGACGGCTGAGGCACAGACTACACCACAGAGCAAGGCCTCAAGCGCTGATGGGTCGCAACTCATCTGAAGACTTGCGCGGTGAAGTCGAAGATCTGAACGGCTCCTTCTTCATTTTGTAGGACTTACTTGACTTCCCCGTCAACTTGGAGTGTGAAAAGGATCACTAGGTACGATTCCGCAAATGATCTCGGAACCTTCCTCACAACCAAGATCTGGAATGACGCAGAGACAACCAACGTCAGTTGGTGAGGAGCTTGGGGGACCCGCTCGCTCACTGCCTTAGGCTGCATGACGAGGCAATCCTAGCATGACTTAGCCTTGTAATCGCGCTCCAAAGACGAACCAAGTGAGGGTTCATCACTGACATTTGATGTGACAGACGCTGCATGGTTTAAAACTTGCCCTACTGATAAACATCCTTGACACCAGGAGACAAAGTCTCAAAAAATCTTTGACAAAAGTTCAAAAAATGGTCAGTGAAAAAGTGACTGGGGGTAGCTCTCTCTGGATCTACTAAGACTGGCATGGAAAAAAAGAGAACTGACGTCAGTGTGCTGGCATCTAGATAGGCACAGCGCATGTCATTTCCGGCATGCACAGCGCCATGTGGAGCCATACAACACCAACTAAAGTCGCACCGGGGTACTGCTCACCAAACATTTCTGGATCCAGTCTGACACCTGTGGAATATTCTAAGGTGAGGAATCTGCAACTACAATTCTCTATCAGTTATAAAAGTATTACACATATCTCTATTTTGGCTGCGACGTGGTGGGTCCTCATCCATATTGAGCAGCAGGTAAGCAACACTCTGCAATATGAAGTTCATGGCGAAAACTTGAGTTGGAAAGGTAAGTACAGTGAGTTTAGTCCTTTTATACATTTGAATCTACACAGTTAGGGGTGGAATTTTAACTCAATATAACAAAAGAGAGAGAAAGGGATTTCACAACTAAGTTGTAAGGGGTACTCCCAGTCCCCTGAGGTATACAAAATAAACAAAGAAGGGGGTATCCTTAAATGAGAGAAGGTAAAGACCTTCTGTCTGTTAGAGAGTTCTCAGAGAAGTAAAAAGAGAAATTATTTCTTTTTTATGAAACCCCTCACTCACCAACCTAGTTGGTGACATGCTTCATCATCGGGGTCCACCCGAGCAGTCGAATACCACTCGGGTGTGCTTCAACGCCTGATTACAGCAGAGCAGGTTTGTTATTATATCAGTACGTGTAAGTGATGTGTGTGAGTGAGTGAAATAAAGTTAAAAGTAATCCTACTGTACTCCCTAACAAATTTAATATGGAGCAGCAGGGTCACGATTAAAAAAGTGGTGAAATGTAATACTAATGTAGGTTTAATTTGACCTAAAGTATTATCCAAATATTGACGGTCTACATGTTTCAACCTTTGAGTGTAATCACAGGTTTTCGTCAGGACCTATCGACACACCGGGCGGTCTACACGCACTAAGGTGCATCCAACCCTGGAGCGTCTGTGTGCCACCTACATATACTTGCGCAGGTGGTAAAAAGGATTCAGGGAGTCCTCTATGTACAGATGAACCTGAAAAAAGCACATACAGTTCTGGGCAATCAGAAAATGATCTATTTAGAATTAGAATGAACAGTGCCCATTTCCGTGTGAACTCTCATTTCTGCACATATAATCACCTCATTCTGAGTTATGCGCCCCATGTAATTACCATTGGTTGTTGGAACCGAGCATTCGTTCCATATTATGCGAAATTAGCATCAACCCACTGAATCATTGTGGAAATCGTGGGTGTCTTACGGCTACACAGCAATTGTGATTATACTTGATGTGTGATTCTATAGAGCGGACAAATACGCACGTGAAAAAGACTAATAGTGACATGCGTGCGCTAAGGAAAATTATTTAAAAACAGAACACGGTGGAAAAAAGGAAAAACGGCTCAAGACTCACTCGCGATTCTTACTCGAATCGTGTCATGGGCTCATAAGGGAGACAGACGGTGCTGCATTACTGTTGGGCAAGAAACACAAAACACGGGCAGCAATGGTCAGAACACTTAACTCTAAGTGCCTCACGTGTGCGTGGCCACCAGCTCTTCCCTACATACTCTTACCTCAGCTCACCAACTGCCTGCCACAAACCTGCGGTGCTTCAAGAGTCAAGAGTGATTATTAAAATATATTTACATGGAATAGGACCTTCCACACGTGGGAGGAATGCTACAGAAAGGAAAACAGTAGTTCAGTTAAAATTACATGACTCCTTATATTGTCTCACCTATGACCAGCCATTCACCAGCAGAAATCGACCTGTCGCTTTAAGAATTGTCTCCTCACTCCAGGCCACGCCCACTTGTCACGTGACGTATTACCAGGAAGTGAGGAGTATTTAGTTGAAGCCTTGCTGCCCATTCAGTAACATTCGGGCGCCTGGGGGAAGCACCGCAGGTTTGTGGCAGGCAGTCGGTGAGCTGAGGTAAGAGTATGTAGGGAAGAGCTGGTGGCTACGCACACGTGAGGCACTTAGAGTTAAGTGTTCTGACCATTGCCGCCCGTGTTTTGTGTTTCTTGCCCAACAGTAATGCAGCACCGTCTGTCTCCCTTATGAGCCCATGACACGATTCGAGTAAGAATCGCGAGTGAGTCTTGAGCCGTTTTTCCTTTTTTCCACCGTGTTCTGTTTTTAAATAATTTTCCTTAGCGCACGCATTTCACAATTAGAATCTTTTTCACGTGCGTATTTGTCCGCTCTATAGAATCACACATCAAGTATAATCACAATTGCTGTGTAGCCGTAAGACACCCACGATTTCCCCAATGATTCAGTGGGTTGATGCTAATTTCGCATAATATGGAACGAATGCTCGGTTCCAACAACCAATGGTAATTACATGGGGCGCATAACTCAGAATGAGGTGAATATATGCGCATAAATGAGAGTTCACACGGAAATGGGCACTGTTCATTCTAATTCTAAATAGATCATTTTCTGATTGCCCAGAACTGTATGTGCTTTTTTCAGGTTCATCTGTACACAGAGGACTCCCTGAATCCTTTTTACCACCTGCGCAAGTATATGTAGGTGGCACACAGACGCTCCAGGGTTGGATGCACCTTAGTGCGTGTAGACCGCCCGGTGTGTCGATAGGTCCTGATGAAAACCTGTGATTACACTCAAAGGTTGAAACATGTAGACCCTCAATATTTGGATAATACTTTAGGTCAAATTAAACCTACATTAGTATTACATTTCACCACTTGTTTAATCGTGACCCTGCTGCTCCATATTAAATTTGTTAGGGAGTACAGTAGGATTACTTTTAACTTTATTTCACTCACTCACACACGTCACTTACACGTACTGATATAATAACAAACCTGCTCCGCTGTAATCAGGCGTTGAAGCACACCCGAGTGGTATTCGACTGCTCGGGTGGACCCCGATGATGAAGCATGTCACCAACTAGGTTGGTGAGTGAGGGGTTTCATAAAAAAGAAATAATTTCTCTTTTTACTTCTCTGAGAACTCTCTAACAGACAGAAGGTCTTTACCTTCTCTCATTTAAGGATACCCCCTTCTTTGTTTATTTTATTGTGGAATTTTAACTGCCATGGTTACACCGAAGGTAGCAACATCATGATTGGTCAGGTGGAGTTATGGACGCTTTTCGGCTATTACTCCGTTGACAGGGAAGCTGCAGGCAATGGAGACAGCGGTAGTTTGATGGTGCTTCTTTCGTCATACCACCAACATAAAAACCAGGCCTGCGAACAGCTCTGACGGATATATACTACATTTTCGACGGTCTGGAAGCATCTGCCAATGATCCAGCGGTTTACCAACAGATACTCTACTACCATATACTCACCTGGGCCCATCAAACACACAATTGAGTAAAACTGCTGGGTGTCGAATTTATGAGTTTCACAATTGTTTAGGATTAGTCTAAATATTTTTATTTTCCCTAACTAACCCGTCACAGATCAAAAAGTTCTTTCCTCTGGTCGATGGACCATAAGTTGAACTAGTTGATGGTGAAAATGACATAAAGTTAACTTACTTACACTTTAAATTGAAATAACCACAGAGTCCTTTAGCGTTTTACATTTTTATCTAAATTTTGAGCATGTGAACCACTTCAAAAATACACTACAGACAGCCTCATTCATTAGGAGAGATAATTCAATTAATCATCAACACATACTTCGAACACTTGCAATGACTTGTGCTCAGAAAGGGAGAGGACAGAGAGAAAAGATCATCTGCAAATATCATGAAAATAAAATTACCAAGAATAGTGTGAAGACCAACCCCCTGGCCAAAGGGTTGGTAAGGGTCCCCTGAGATAGTTCAGGTGACAAAGACTTAAGGACAGGAATCAGGACAGGATAGTTACCTCTCTAATACCGACGATTGTGCCGCACCCCTCTCTGACACTCTCTTCCTCCTCAAGATTCTTCTGCAAGTCTTCTTCTAACCCAATTAAATTAGGAAAGTAAATTCTGCTTCAGATTCTGCATTCAATTCTTCATCAGCATCTCCCAGCATCCCTCCCAGCATCAGCATCACCTGCTGCACCGACAGCATCTCCCCTCAGCAGCATTCAGCGAATCTTCATCTAACTGACTAACTAAAGTTACCTCAATTATACCTTTCGTTCAGGATTGTTCCACCCATTAATGTTTCAATATTGTAAAAATTCGAAATCTAATTGGTCAGGCAAGGGGAGGATGATCATCACACCATGCTTACATATGACTTTGTCAGTTATCCCATTCTTAACAAACCCATCCCCTTAATACTTTATTCAAACTTTATTTTCCCACCCGCATTCACATTTCATCTGCAACAAATGTTTTACATTGAGCATGTAGACTCATTTATTTAGATTATTCACTGCCAGTTCTCAGGCTCAAGCACACTGCGACCTTGTCCTCTTCTCGACCCGTCTGTCATTCTTCCGGGTTGACTTTCAGTTGTCATGCTCAAAACCCACATGACTCAGCTCGCTTCAGACATTCACGAGAGGCCCAAATACGCACTATTGATAAAGTCAAAACACAAATATTAATTTCAAGAATAAAGTGGTCACACTTAATACCACCCACCTCTACTCTATTCCCTTTCACTTATTATTACTTTCCCCGCATTAGCATTAGTATAATAGCTTGTTTTCTTTTCAGCAAAGCAGATGCCAGGCACGCAAGCCTTCAAGCCGCCATATTAGTGCCTTCTGCTCATGTGCAAGAATTTCCCTCCAAGCTTTAGAACGTCATACTACGTAGATGCAGGTGACGCATGCGCAGTAAAGATTCCCCGTTTAGAGCATTTTAGTCCTTCATTCATTCTGTTAACGTTAGTAAACACATAGGAAAGGTTCGCTAACCCTCGGGTTTATGTGGTGCGCATTAGTTTTACACAAAACAAACTTAATAACTGGTTAGTAAGTTAAAGGGGCAGATTGCGTACGAGCAAGTCTCTTTTCTACGAGTCCTTGCTCCATCACCAAGACATAAATCAGACCCTATGTTATGCCCTTTGCAGCTCAAAAAAAGAAGACTGGGAATCCCTTCGCTCCATGAAAGTTGATGACACCTTATGGATAAATCTTGGTCAGGAAAAATAACTTAACTGGTGATTTCAGTCCAGGGTAGTCGTAAATAAATCCATACGCACTGAATAGCCCAGCTCATGAGTGGGATCCTGGAGTACTGTCACCTTTTGAGAGTCTTGATCCTTCCCCACACTCAACAATGGTAATAATGTGTATCTGCATGTGTAGATAATCAAAGGGAGAATGGATCACTTGTACCTGTTATACGAGAGTCAGGTGTGATAACCAACTTAAAAACCCTCATTCACGTACAGGAGTGATAGAGCAGTATATCTTGATTCTCCGCTTCTCTTAGAACGTGAAAGCATCATTGGGTCTTTTTGACAATATGCTTTCCTCCGCCTGGAGGTAGACCAACTGAAAGTAGCAGTAGTGATCAGTGATAGTGTGAACTAGAGTGAAGTGAGTTAAAATTGCTACCCGCTCCTTCCCCAAGAGACTTTATTTGGTAGGAGAGGCGGCAAGGTTTAAAAAGATACGGCAGTGCACTTATGGAAATGTTACTGTTCTACAGCACCTTGTTTCCAAGTGAAAGGTCGACATGTTTCAGCCCTTTTCTCGCCCAGAGGGGTCGGGGAGCTTTCTTCAGGACCTATATAGAGTGTCAAGAAGCTATTTGTAAGCACCCTGCTAGGGTAGGTAATTAACTCACCCTTCTTCTTTGTAACAGGTCAATTGTACCTATAACTTTTCATTCCCGATTTTGGCTTCCTCGGAGGGACCGGCGGGCTCTGTAACCTGAAGTTGCAGGTTATCCAGCTTGTGCTCGCTCCTGTCAGGTTCCACCTTCCAGAGTCCTTGGGATTGCGCTGATGCTCAAAGGGGTCCACCTCTCGACTGCCCCAAGTACGGAATAGAATTACACATGGACTAGTGTGAGAAGTTGGCCTCCACCTACAAGGTGGCCCAGGTATACAACCTGTGTCTGCCCTATCTGGCACTTAGTGGCCTTGATAGTGAGGCCTGCCTTTTGCAGGGCCTCTAACACTTTCCTCAGGTGGACCAGGTGATCCTCCCAGGTGGAGCTAAAGACAGCGATATCGTCCAGATACGCCGCACAGAAGTCGTCCAACCCAGTGAGAACTCGATTCACCAGCCGTTGGAAGGTGGCAGGTGCATTTTTCAAACCAAAGGGCATTACCACGAACTGATAATGCCCACCCGGGGTAGAAAATGCTGTTTTGGGCTTGGCCTCCTCAGCTAACCTGATTTGCCAATACCCAGCTGTCAGGTCAAACGTACTTAAGTAGTTGGCCGAAGCCAACCGGTCTATAAGTTCGTCTGCTCTCGGTATCAGGTGGGCGTCAGTCTTAGTGACTGCATTGAGGCCTCTGTAGTCCACGCAAAACCTCATCTCTTTCTTACCACCCTGGGTGTGAGGTTTCGGCACGAGAACTACGGGACTAGCCCAGGGGCTGTCCGAGGGCTCAATGACTCCCAGCTCCAACATTTTCTGCACCTCTGTCTTGATGCAGTCTCTGACATGATCAGGCTGTCGATAGATTTTACTCTTTACGGGCAGACTGTCCCCAGTGTCGACCTCATGGGTACACCAATTGGTCTGACTGGGTGTCAGAGAGAACATATGTCGAAAGGATTGAAGAACCTGTTTACAATCCTTTTGTTGATGTCCAGAGAGGCTGCCGCAAAAGACAACACCATCTACCGACCCATCGTCAGGGTTCTGAGAGAGCAGGTCCGGGAGAGGGTCACTCTCCTCCTCCTGTCCCTCATCTGTGGCCATGAGCAAGCCCATGCCCTCCCTGTCGACATATGCCTTGAGCCTGTTTACATGGAGCACCCTGTGGGGGCTCCGGGGAGTTCCCAGGTCTACCAAGTAGGTGACCTCTCCCTTTTGCTCAATGATCGTGTGGGGCCCAGACCATTTGTCTTTGAGTGCTGCTGGGGCCACTGGCTCCAGCACCCACACCTTCTGCCCAGGCTGATACACAGTCAGGACAGCCTTTTGGTCGTGCCAAGCTTTTTGTAATTCTTGGCTCGCCTCAAGGTTTTTAGATGCCTTTTCCATGTACTCAGCCATCCGCGAGCGGAGACCGAGCACATAGTCCACAATGTTTGATGCCGGCTTTTTGAGAGGTCTCTCCCATCCTTCCTTTACCAAACAAAGGGGTCCCCTTCCAGGATGTCCGAACAGAAGCTCAAAAGGGCTGTAGCCAACCCCCTTCTGCGGGACCTCTCTGTAGGCGAACAAGAGGCAGGGTATCAGGACATCCCATCTCCGCCGAAGCTTTTCAGGTAGTCCATGAATCATCCCTTTTAGGGTCCTGTTGAATCTCTCAACAAGCCCATTGCATTGTGGGTGATAGGGTGTGGTGAATTTGTAGTTGACACCACACTCCTTCCACATAGCAGTCAGATATCCCGACATGAAGTTTGCACCTCTGTCTGAGACAACCTCCTTAGGGAAGCCCACTCTGGAGAACACTCCAACTAGGGCTCGTGCCACAACAGGTGCTGTAGTGGTCCTAAGGGGAATAGCTTCAGGATACCTGGTGGCGTGGTCCACCACCACCAGTATAAACTTGTGCCCTGATGCTGTCTGGGGTTCCATTGGTCCGACAATGTCGATCCCCACTCGTTCAAAGGGTACCCCCACCACCGGTAGTGGTATAAGGGGGGCCTTTGTCGTGCCACCTGACTTACCGCTGGCTTGGCAAGTGACACAGGAGCGGCAAAACTCCTTCGTATCTTCGGACATGTGGGGCCAGTGAAAGTGTGGAACAATCCTGTCCCAAGTCTTATTCTGGCCTAAGTGACCTGCAAGGGGAATCTCGTGGGCCAAGGTAAGGAGGAAACCTCTCAGAGACAAGGGGACGACCAGCCTCCTGGTCGCGCCAGGCTTGGGGTCTCTTGCCTCGGAGTACAGGAGTCCATCGTCCCAGTACACTTTGTGGGTACCTGTGGCGTTCCCTGCAGCCTCAGCAGCAGCCTGCTGTCTGAGGGGTTCAAGTGAGGGGCAGTCTAACTGTGCCTTCCCCAGGTCTTCCCTGGAGGGTCCCCCTGAGCCCAGAAACTCAACCTGACCAGGTTCAAGCTCTTTCGGCTCAGTTTCCCTCAGTTCTTTAAGGTCAGCCTCCTCAGAGACTTGATCCACGACCTGGGGCAAGGGGGAAGGCGAAGCCTTACCCTTACTGCTCCTTTTCTTGGAAGGTGTCTGGTCCGTTCTTCCAGGATCCAGCACCTGTTCAGTGGGGCATCTTTTGGCCTGTGACCTGGTCACAGCAAGGACATGTGCTGGCAAGCCTAACATTTCCATGTGAGTCCTCTGCTCCACTTCTGACCATTGTGACGTTTCCAAATCATTGCCCAACAGACATTCTACGGGGAGGTCTGAACTAACCACAACCTTTTTCGGGCCACTTACCCCTCCCCAGGAGAAATCAACAACTGCCATACTGTGATTGGTAGTGACATTGCTGGCATTGGTCACTAGGTAATCGGTACCTAGCATGATCTGTCCAGGGTCCACAAAGTTAGGCGTCACCATGGTGACACTGGCACAAGTGTCCCTGTAGGCCTGAGCCACTTTTCCATTGATCAAAGGTGTCTGTCTGTATTTGCCCAAAGTATTGGGACTGGCACCAGGGGACATATCCATATCCCCTGTACAGACAAGGACGGCCTGAGTGAGCGTGCTGACTAAGTCGTCACTCCCCTCGGTTCCCAAGGTTAACCCAACTAATGCCTTGGGAGGCGCACTACCACTGCCGACTGTACTAGGGGGTGCAGGTGCCTTAGGGGCTTCAGTGGCAGGAGTTTGCCCTCCTTTCTTGGTGCACTCACTAAACCAGTGAGTCTTACTTTTACAGTATTGGCACCACCTTTTTGACTGGCCTTCTTGAGTCTTCTTCTTCTGTGAAGCCTGACCCCCACCCTCTTTAGTTTGTTGGGGACCTGTCGAAGACTTCTGGTCATTTTGTTCGTTCTTGTTACTACCCTTCTGGTCTGCTTTCTTCTGACCACCCTGGTTCTGAGTCTGGTTCTGCTTGACCCTTGTTCTGACCCATCTGTCTGCCTTCTTTCCCAATTCTTGGGGAGAGGTCAGATCCGAGTCGACAAGGTGCTGATGCAACAATTGGTTCTGACAGTTGTTTAAAATCTGTTCTCTCATGATAAGATTGTACAATCCTGTGTAATCAGTAACCTTGCTACCCAGCAACCAGCCCTCCAAAGCCTTAGTGGCACAATCGACAAAGTCAGTCCAATCCTGAGACTGAATTTTCTGGGTGTCCCTGAACAGCACCCGGTACTGCTCGGTGGTTAAGCCGAACCCATCAATCAGTGTATTCTTCAGGACTTGGTAGTTGTTCGCATCCTCAGCTCTAGTAGTGAGGAGCTTGTCTCGTCCTTTACCCTCAAAGGAGAGCCACAGTATAGCTGCCCACTGACTTTGGGGGACGCACTGGACAGTGCAGGCCCTCTCCAAAGCAGTTATCCACTTGTGGATGTCGTCCCCTTGTTTAAAGGGGGGCACTATTTTACTCAGGTGTCTAGTATCTATACCCCTGTCTTTTTCTCTAATGAGAATGCTGCCACCAGTGGGATCTAACCCACTTAATTTCTGCTCTCGGGCTAAGGCAAGCCTTTCTTTGGCGAGGGCAAGTTCTTCCCGCTCGATCCTCAGATTGACTTACCTCATCTTCGCTTCATGCTCCCTTCTCCGAGGGGACGTCATTCCTCTCTGAGAAGATGCCTGAGAGACATGTGTACGAACAGATCTGTTAGAGCCTCTGGAGAGAGACCTAGCTCGTCCGTTCCTAATGTTAGGCCTGCTTGAGCGTGGGGCCGGGGCTCCCCCGGTTCCATTCTCATGCCTGCTTAAGTTGGTCCTCGTAAGCCTGCCGACTACCACTGGACCTTTGTTTGCCTCGTCTCCTGATAACTCCTCCTCGTCTTCCTCCTCTGTATGGAGGTCGAGTTCCGGGTCACCAAGGGTTCCCTCTAAGGGAGGCATGTTCCCATCAGCATTGGGGGGACCTGTGTTAGAGGACCTCCTAGCATCGTACGTCTCTAAGAGACCTATCAGAAATGCGATGGTAGGGTTAGAACCCTGGTTTAGCTTCCTGGAGGCACACAGTTGTCTCATCTCCTTGAAGCTAAGAGCTGCATATCGTGACACGACCTGTGGAGGGTCACTGACCACTAAGGGAGTCTCTGCAGACTCTCCGTGGACCGACATGCTTTCTAGTGAGGTGTAAGTGATGCACCTACCTACACTATTTGTTTACCTACTGATCCCTTGCTAAGAGTTGTAGTCAGGGTGTGCTAAGTCCTGTTACACTACAACATCTGGTTCAGTAGAACTCCGAGTATTCTAAGTTAAGTTATATGTACCTGGGTACTTATGTGATCTTTCACTTTGATATTCTTAGGATACGTGTGTGGTAACCAACAGCAAGCTCAAATCCCACCGCTGCCACCAATGTGAGAAGTTGGCCTGATATGTAGTGCTCACTATTCTAGTGATCACTGTGTATCATTCCAAACGACCCCCATTGATGATTGGTTGTAAGTCAACCTTATAGACCAGCTATCCTAGTAGCGTGGATACGAGCAGTCTTTAGGCTAAACTCTAGAGGGCGTGTTAAGCCAGCTGTTTACCATCACATATACCCCTTGAACACCATGTGAAAGGACACCACACAAGTTGTTATGAAAATAAAGGATATTTATTTATAACAAGACTACCCTGGCTCTTTATGAGTCAGGGAGCTAAGCACACTACAAAACTCTTATGAAAATACTTCAGTTGCACAATTTACACAAATGCCCGAAGGGCACGAGAAACCATCTACGCTAACAGTGAAATGCGAGTGGTTAGAGTCTGGAGTTACTGATTCCGGAGTGATCCGATCAGTGGGACTAAACGAAAAAGGAACTGGACACTTGTAGAGCGAACCTGCGATGGAGCACCGAAATGCTCGAGTTACCTAGCCCAGAGGCTGCGGCTGCGTGGGGTTCAGCAAGATGTCGGGAGTCCTCGTTGTAGTCTCAGGAGCCTGAAAGAAGAAGTTGCTGGTAGGCGACCAGTGTCGATGTTCAGAGAGATCCAAGCCTGGATCGGTGATGAAGGAAACCTGAAAGCAGAGGGGACTCAGTTCTCAACCGCTAGCCAGCGATCGTGTGGGTACCAGGAAGGTATTGGCTGAAGTCACCTCGACCAGGTGAGTGGATGACGTCGGACTCGGCTGTTCCTCGGACCAGGAGGCGCGGCGGCGACCAGGATGGAGGGCGAGCTGTCCCACGAAGGTGTCTACTGTCGATGATGCTGGGCCCAAGAATGGGACAGCAGGTCTTGGCAGTGGCAAACCCACGCGGTGGAGTCAAGATGGCGTCGGGAGTGGACCAGGAGGGTCCGAGGTACTCCTCCGTGGAAGGGGAGCAAGAGCCAGTCTGGAGCAACCAGACCAGTGATGAAAGTCTGTCGTGGTGCGTCGTGAAGAGGGCCACAAGCCGGTCGGCGAGTGGTCGGACAACGCGGTGAGCAACAAGGAGCAGAAGGGCCCCCCCGCAGATCTCGTGGATGCTGGGGAGGCAGACTTCGGTGCTGGAGCCGCTCAGGGTTAGGGCTTCTCAAACCCTAGGTGCACTCACTCGAGGGTCCCTCGGTGGGCGTGCTAGATAAGCGTCGTGCAGGTTCTGAAGATGGCCGGTCCCGCAGGTCTCGTCACACCTACGAATCTCAGCTGGGCTGATGATGTAGGTAGAGGTCAGAGATGGCAGGGAACCTGGGTCTCGTCGAGCTGGGCAGTCTTGATCCGTGGGAGAGACGTACAGCAAACCGCAAGCGCTTAGGTGGTGCCTGCTGGTGCAGGGTGGCTACTCCTTAGCCACAAGGGAGAGTCTTCAGAAATAGTCAAGAGTTCCTTTCGTGGAAAGTAGTTCAAGATTCAGAATTATCCAATTTGGGAAGGGGACCCGCTCCCACCTTTATTCTAGGAAAAAGGGGCTGGCCCGTGTCTAGGTCCTACCTATGGGTGGGACCAGGAGGGGGGGTGGTTACACCCCTATCCTTTGTCCGGCTTCGCCCCAGCTCAGGGGCTGGTGTGCCCCCGAAACTGGTTTGAGCTGGGCTATGCACAGTGAGCACCGGGGTGCCACTTGCAATCACCTTCCTTTCAGCCCTGCCTACCTGGGATACACAAACCCTGTCTGGGATGGTGCTAACACCGCCCTCGACAGGAAACCCTTTGTCCGAGCTCCCCTCGCTGGAAGGTCTCCCAGCCGCAGGAGGTCAGACTTGTGTCTGGTGGCAGCATCCATTTTGTGATGCTGAGGCTTGAGTCAACTTTTAACCGGGGTTCAAGGTTACTTCCATGTCGTGTCCCTCTAGAAGGGTGGAATGCTAACCCCGTCGCCAGAACTGGCGAGGGGTTCGTATTCCAATTCGTATGACACCTTACTCGACATGTTTGGGTGATGCGATGCCAAAGTTAGCAAATGACCGCGAGGATTATAATGCACTTTAAGGTAGTTGGCCCGCGTCACCATGGAACGGCTATTAGGATTTGGTTCCGCAAGCCGTTGACGGGCTCAGCTTGCGCCAGAGCACCATCTCACATGATTCCCAGCACTCTGCCTTCAGGATTGATAAGGCCTGCCATAGGAGTGACTGACAGGAATCCATGTGTCCATTTTAGGGTTAGGTATAGGAATACTACACCTACAGCAACGGGTGATTACACCACTTTGCCCCAGCTGTCGTGCAGCCAGTTGTGTCAGATTTGGGCGGCCATCCAGGGGTGGCATAATGCATGCTGCAGCCCCTGGTAGGCCCTGGGTACACCGATGCCCTGGATACCTGTGGTATGCTGATACAGGGACTGATAAGGCGGCCCAGTTCCAATTAGTGGATGCACCTAATGTACATGTGTGTTAATTTCGAGAGAGAACAGCTAGGCTGTGGGTCTGATTGGCAGGCCCGCAGCCAGGGAAAGTCGTAAACCAATGAAGCAAAAGCAAAAAATCCGGGTGATCATAGGATTGCAGACCCTACTCTCCTACAACTAGTGAGATAGTAAAGCGAGGGAAGGAAAGGGTAGGAACAGCATGGAGGGAGATCTGTGGACGACACAGGTAGGACACATTAATTACCCAGTTAGCTCATCAGATGATACATACAGGTGCAAGAACTACTACTGAATACTGTTGAAACTTAAGCGACACACTACCTGTAAATAAAAGAGAGGGGGAGCTCTACCAGAAGAGAGAAGAGGGTGGATGCAGACTTCCAGCACGAAACTAGTAGGACGAGCCGTCAAGTACGAGCAACCGGAATTGCCCACAAGGATATAATGCAGTGGTGCAACAAAGCACCCTTACCACCTCGGAGATCAGGAACCTTGACACAGCTTCCGCAGGAGTAATCACCTGAATAATCGGCAGTGTCCGGATCGCCCAGCTTCCCCATATCCAGATCCTGCTCTGCGCCCTGGTTACGTGGAGCGTGCCTCTCGCTACGGATGCTGGGAAGTGTAGTTCAACATAGCGGGTCACTTCCTGGTTCTCTCGGTAGCGGTCAGTCAGTGCACAACCAGCTGTTAGATCCTGACACCCCCAATTACGGTAGCAATTTTAACTCACTTCACTCCAGTTAACACTATCACTGATCACTACTGCTACTTTCAGTTGGTCTACCTCCAGGCGGAGGAAAGCATATTGTCAAAAAGACCCAATGATGATGCTTTCACGTTCTAAGAGAAGCGGAGTATCAAGATATACCGCTTTACCACTCCTGTACGTGAATGAGGGTTTTTAAGTTGGTTATCACACCCGACCCTGGTATTACAGGCCAAGTGATCCATTCTCCCTTTGATTATCTACCTTTGACAGGAAGCCAAATGAATCTCAGCTTCTTCCTCCCTACTATGATTATATACTATCTGCATGTGTACACATCTATACGTACAATACAAAAAAAGCTTTTCAGGAGAATAGCAAATTTTCAAATAAACATACATTTTTGCTTGCCTATTAGCAAGCTTAAATGGACAGATATTGTTTTTTTTCTTAAAGAAAGAATCAAGTTACAACCCAAAAAGTAATTAACATAAGAATAATATTTTTTTTTCACAGACTTTTTTTAAAAGGAAAGGGTAAGGGAACCAGGGAAATGTAGACAGGCAGGCTGGAGACCCCAAAAATTAAAAACCAATACTGCTCCTTTGACTGATCACATAAGTGTCCATCCTGCCCACCATTGGCAGGTAAAGTAATTTGATTTAGGATCATGAGTGTTAAACCATAAAATCCTTGTTCATTCCTCTGGGGTGGAGGGATGGTTTCTTATTACTTTAATGAAGATTTCACTACTGAGAACTGGGATTACAGGTAAGTTTTCCTTCTCATCCACTAAATCTTCATTAATAGCTATTTGCAAGGAATATAACAGCAAGTGCACAAAATATCAGATTACAAATATCATATGACATGGATATTGTAACAAAAATATTGTGACTATCAAAATATTGTGGAAGAGAATATTTAGGTGTGGGTTCCGATCCGGTAAAAAGGCCCTACGAATCGTCGTACGGAGCGTTTTCTCCGTACGACGCGTACCCGGTAAACTGTCATTACAACCCAGGAAGTATGATTCGTACAGAAAGGCGATTTCCGTACGAATCGTAGAAAAGACCGTACTGGGGAAATTACCTTATGAATCCTCTCCGGAACAGCCTGTACGTGCCGTCCGTACGAATGTAAGCAGCGTTTTACGGACCAGCAAGTACGATCCGTTCCCAAAGCACTCCGTAGGGCTCTTTTTTTACGGGAGCCAAAAACTGCCGTAAAAGCTGATTCCCCAGCGGTACGAGTTGTACAGACCCCTGTATGTATGCGCCGTACCCCCAGCCCCGTATGTACGCGCCGTACCCCCAGCCCCGTATGTACGTGCCATACCCCCAGCCCCGTATGTACGAGCTGTACCCCCCAGCACGTAGCGTTGGGGGTACGGCGCGTACATACGGGGCTGCGGTGGGGGTACGGCGCATACATACGGGGCTGGGGTGGGGTTACAGCGCATACATACGGGGCTGGGGTGGGGGTACGGCGCGTACATACGGGGCTGGGGGTACGGCGCGTACATACGGGGCTGGGGTGGGGGGGCCTGTACGACTCGTATCCCGGGCACAACTGTCCCCGGATACGAGTGGTACGGCGTTCGCCCCGTACGGGGCTTTTCCCATGCGCTTGTGTCTTCGGAAGGGCGGTACGGATCGTACTTGCGCGCTCGGACTTCAGTTTCACGATTTGTACGTAAAACTGTCCGGGGACGTCTCGTAGACTTTTTTCCGACGCGAATCGTATGTATTTCTCACGTACGAATCGTACTTCACCATTTGTACGGTACTTGTACGATTCGTACGTAAAAAAATACGGATACGAGTCGTACGGGAAAAAAAAATACAGGATCGGAATCGGCACCCTAATGTAAGAATATCGTTTTTGTTTTAATAATTTAAATTTTAAGAAAATTGCTGCATTTCACATTGTATAGATGTAATAAATATATATTTGTTAATAATTTAATGTATATCATTTAGTATATGAATTATAACCCCCCCTGAACACACCACAGACACCACCTGAACAAAAGAACAAGTTACTTACCTTCGGTAACGATGTATCTGCAAGAAACATTAGTTAGTTAGATTCCTCACCTTAGAATATCCCCAGGCGTCAGACTGGATCCGGAAGATTTTTGTAGCAATACCCCTTGCGCGTCGCTAGGCGTCGTCTGCGGCTCCACGACCGTCGTTGGCGTCGTGCGCCGGAATGACTTCGTTGGAGTACTTAGACGCCGCCCTCGCGCACTGACGTCAGTTCTTGTACATAGCTTTCCGCACCAGGAACGCAGAGCCATGCAAGAGACCGACACTGGTGCCAAAGAATCTAGGGCCCTGAAAAGGATAGCCTTAACCCTAGATGTCAGTTCGCAGAACGGGGAGGATGGGTGGGTCGGTGAGGAATCTAACTAACTAATGTTTCTTACAGATACATCGTTACCGAAGGTAAGTAACTTGTTCATCTGAAAGAAACACATTAGTTAGATTCCTCACCTTAGAATAGATACCCAAGCAATACCAACCCCGGTGGTGGGTCTGCGAACCAAGATCACACCAGAAAGTCCTGGAGTACAGAACGGCCAAAGAAGCCATCCCTCCGGACTTGGCCGTCGAGGCAGTAGTGCCGGGCAAACGTGTGCAGCGAAGCCCACGTCGCCGCCTGACAGATGTCCTGCAAAGGGACTCCCCGTCCCAAAGCAGTAGTAGCCGCTGTGGCCCGAGTAGAATGGGCTCGCAGCCCAACAGGCGGGTCCTTTTTTGCCAAGGAATAACAGATTTTTATACACAAAACGACCCACCAGGAGATGGTCCGTTTGTGCACAGCTTACCCCTTCTTTGCACCCAAGTAGCCAACGAAAAGCTGGTCATCCACTCGGAACTGTTTCGTGCGGTCCAAATAAAAGGAGAGCGCACGTTTTGGGTCCAGACGGTGGAGCCGCTCTTCCTCTTTGGAAGGATGCGGAGGCGGAAATAAGGTGGGCAAGGTGACAGATTGCCCAAGATGAAAGGGGGTCACCACTTTCGGTAGAAAGGAAGGACGAGGCCGAAGAACAACCTTGTCCGGATGAACAGAGAGAAAAGGAGGCTTGGACGATAGAGCCTGGAGCTCACTCACCCGCCTAGCCGAGGTGATGGCTACCAGGATAGCAGTCTTAAGAGTCAGAAGACGAAGAGGACAATTGTGAAGAGGCTCAAAGGGAGCGCACATCAGGAATGTTAAGACAAGATTCAAGTCCCACTGAGGCATTACGAAAGGGACAGGAGGGAACGTGTGAGTAATGCCTTTAAGAAAGCGTGACACTACAGGGGACTTGAAAAGAGAGGGCTGATCAGGAAGCCGTAAGAAGGCAGAGATGGCAGCAAGGTAACCTTTCAAGGTGCCCAGGGCAGAGCCCCGCTGGGCCAAAGAAAGAAGAAAGAGGAGAACCTCAGAAAGAGGGGCGGAAAGGGGATCCACAGCCTTTGCTGTGCACCATGCCACAAATTTGTTCCACCGGCAGGCGTATACCGTCTTTGTGGAGGGACGCCTGGCTGCCAGAATGATATCACAGACTTCAGGAGGCAAGTCAAATGGCATCAACTGCCGCCGCTCAATCTCCACGCATGGAGGTGGAGGCTGGACAGGTTCGGGTGGAGGACCGTCCCCTGCTGCTGCGACAGAAGATCCTCCCGAAGGGGCAGACGTATCGGAGGATCGGTCAACATACTGAGTAGCTCGGGATACCAGTACCTTCGTGCCCAATCCGGAGCCACCAAGATGACTTGGGCCCGGTCGCGCCTGATCTTCTTCAGCACTCTGGGCAGAAGTGGTATAGGCGGAAAGGCATACAACAGACCGCAACTCCACTCGCGACGAAAAGCGTCGCCGAGCGAGTGCCGCCTTGGAAATTCCAATGCGCAGAACTGCTGACATTGCGCGTTCTCGTCGGTGGCGAATAGATCTAACCAAGGCTCTCCCCACTGCTGAAAGAGACCTTGCGCCAACTCGGAGTTCAGACGCCATTCGTGATCCATCATGCACCGGCGGCTGAGTTCGTCTGCTCTGGCGTTCAGAGAGCCCGCCAGATGTTGAACCACCAGGGTGGTGCCCTGGTGTTCCAGCCATGTCCAGAGGCGCAGAGCCTCCTGACAAAGGGTCCATGACCCCACCCGCCCTGTTTGTTGCAATACCACATGGCGGTGGTGTTGTCCGTGACACTTCCCCGGACAGAGGGAAGGAAGGCTTTCAGTGCAAGTCGGATCGCTCTCAGCTCCAACAAGTTGATGTGGAGGCGAGACTCCGCCGGAGACCAGAGGCCTCTGATCTCCGCCTCTCCCATATGGCCACCCCATCCCAGGAGGGACGCATCCGTCACTTTCGTGAACACCCGAGGGACACTGGTAAGGCCGAAGGGGAGCATGGTGAACTGAAAGTGCTCCGGACCCACCGTGAACCGCAGGTAACGCCGGTGGGCCGGCAGGACGGGGATGTGGAAATAGGCTTCCTGCAAGTCCAACGCTACCATCCAGTCTCCAGGGTCTAGGGCAGCTAGAACCTGAGCCAAAGTCAACATTTTGAACCGTTCCTTCCGGAGGCAGGCATTGACGTTCCGGAGGTCTAAGATAGGGCGTAGGCCCCCTTTGCCCTTCTTGGGAACCAGAAATTAGTGGGAATAACAACCACGACCTATTTCTGGGCTCGGAACGCGCTCGACAGCCTCTTTGGCCAAGAGGGCCGAAACTTCCTCTTGCAGAAGATTCAAATGATCCTCCGAGATACGGTGGTGCTGCGGTGGCATGGCTGGAGGGGTCATCTCGCAGGGGAGGGAGTAGCCCCTTCGGACGATTTGCAGCACCCACCTGTCCGAAGTAATGGTACGCCAGTGGAGCAGGTGATGGCGAACCCTGCCTCCCACTGGCGAGGAATGGGCCTGAAAGCTCGGACTAGGAAGGCTTTGAGGCGGATGCTGCCGGGGTGGATGTGGACTGACCGCGTTGTCCTCCAGTACCGCCTCGGCGGAAACCACGTCCGCGACCGCGTGCAGGCTGGTTCTGCGGCCGGTGGCTAGGCGGACATGAGGAGGTGCCCCTTCCTTGGCCACGAAAGGAGCGAAAAGCGGAAGTTTGTGGCCGCGGGCCGAGAGGCCCAAGGACTTGGCCGTAGCCCGGGAGTCCTTGAAGCGAGCCAGCGCACTGTCCGCTTTCTCACCAAAAAGGCGAGCGCCATCAAAAGGCATGTCCATGAGAGTGCTCTAGACATCCCCTGAAAAGGACGTGGACCGCAGCCAGGCGTGACGTCGAAGCGCCACCGTGGTAGAAATCGCCCTACCCAGCGAGTCCGTAGTGTCGAGCCCACATCGGATGGCATGGCGCGCTGCATCTCTCCCATCGGCCAGAGCCGAGGAAAGCCATGCCCGGGTGTGAGAAGTTGGCCTGATGTATGATGTCACTAGTTCTAGTGTACACCTTATATCAGTCCAAATACCCTTATGGTGATTGGTTGTAAAGTCAACCTTATAGACCAGCTATCCTAGTGGTAGCATGGACAAGAGCAGTCTTAGGCTAAACTCTGAATGGCATGTGAAGCCAGCTGTGATACCATATATAATCCCTTGAATACCAAATGAAAGGACACCACAACAGATATATATATAAAATAAAGTGTATTTATTCTAGTCAAACCCTCAGCACTCTTTATGAGATTAGAGGTAAGTACAACACAGTCTTATTTAAGCATACATTAAGTCACACAGGTAAGTAATACAGTTAGGCCCTAGGGGCCACGCAAACCATATACTAAGTAAGTGGTATAAGAACCACTGTCACGGAAATAGAATAGGCCTAGGCCTAGGGAATCGCTGGGGCTACACTACACTAGCGTTAGTTAGGAAGTGGGAGGCCCACGGGATTCGTGTGCAGAGTGGAAACACTCACGCGTAATGCGTAAAAGTCAATAGCAATAGTACAGTTTAGAAAACTGTAGATTTAGGACACTTCCGGAGTAGCTAGGAAGTTGAGACTTGAAAACTAGACACTAGGATAGTCACTATCCTGATGAGCACCGGAGTACCCAAGTTACCTAGCCCACAGGCTGCGGGTGCATAGGGGTGAAGATGCGTCGTTTTCGTCGTCGACTCCTATGGATGCCTGAAGAAAGATGCTGACAGGCAGTCAGTGAAGAGTGTCCGGTGGATCCCAAGGCTGGGATCAAGAAGAGAAGAAACCTGCAAGCAGAAGGGACAGAGTCAAGGTCACTAGCCAGTGACCACGTGGAACCAGGAAGGAACCAGACGATGTCGTGAAGATTGCAGGTGAAGGTGAAGCTTGTCGCTGCAGCCAGGAGGACCAGGAAGCGTCGAGGATGACCAGGACCAGGAGGCGAGCTGTCCCACGAAGGCTCTTGCTGTCGGCGGTGTCGAAGTTGGACTAGGGCTCACCAAGCCTTGGCAAGCGGAACCCACGAAGAACGGAGGACTTGCTTCTGGTGCAGACCAGGAAGGTCTGGGGTGCTTCTTCTTTGCAGAGAAGCGGGAGCCAGTCTAGAGGAGCCGAACCAGCACAGAAGATTTCAGGGTGCGTCGTCACAAAGGCCACTAGCCAGCGGGCAAGCAACCAGACAGACGCGGCAAGCAGGAAAATGCAGAAGGGCCCCACGCAGGACTCGTGGAGTGTGGGGGGCTGATCTTCGGTGCAGATGGTGCTTGGGGTTGGGGCTTCTCAATCCCCGGTGCACAACTTCGAGGGTACCTCAGAAGCTGCGCTTTAAGTTACTAGCCACTTTTTCCAGGTAGCCGGTCCCACGTCGCTCGTCGCCTCCACGGATCTCAGCTTTGCTGTGGATGTGGATCAGGGTCGGAGAAGTCTGGAAGTCAAGGCTCTGGTCGGGCTCTGCAGTCGGTTCCTCGTAGAACGTGGGCAAAGCAAAGGGTAGTCTCTTGATGGTGCCTGTTTGCACAGGGTAGCCACTCCTTGGCTACAAGGGAGATTCTTCAGTCTTCTTCTTTCGTCGAATGTCGAAGGTCCAGAGTTTCTGTTCAGTTTTGCAGGTTCAGGATAATCTAAAGTCTTGAGGCCCAACTCCCACTCTTATACTAATCTGGGGGGCTGGGATACCTGCTAGGTCACGCCTTATGGGTGGGACCTGGGAGGGGGTGGTTACACCCACTTCCCTTTGTCCAGTTTCGCGCCAGAGCTGGGGCTGGAGTGCCCCAGCGCCGGTTTGAACTGGACTATGCAAGGAACACCTTGTGTGCCCCAGGCATGTCTCATTCCTTTCAGCCCACCCTGCCCCAATACACTAAAGGCTGTCTGGGGAGGTGCTAGCACCTCCCCAAGCAGGAAACCTATTGTCCAGGCCTGCCTGGCTGGGATCACTCCCAGCTGCAGGAGGTCAGACTTGTGTCGTGGCAGCAGCAGCATCCATTTTGTGATGCTGAGGCTTTGGTCAGAGGCTAACAGTTGAAGTATGATTTTAACATGTCTCTCCCTCTAGAAGGGGGGAATAATATTCTCATGTCCAGAAATGGCATGGGGGTATTATTCCACAGTGTTAGACACCTTACACGACATGTTTCGATAAAGCCAAACCATAGTTACCATAACCGTCTAAGATTATAAGGCACTTTAAGAGTATATGGTAGGCTATATCATAGAACAGCTATAAGGACAAGGTTCCGAAAGCTGCAGACAGGCTCAGCTCATGCTAGAGCACCATCTCACATGTTACCAAGCACTCTGCCTCCAGGATTGTTAAGGCCTGCCATAGGAGTGACTGATAGGTACACATGTGTCTATATGTAAGTTAGGTATAGGAATACTACACCTAAGCAAGAGGTGATTACACGACCTTGCCCCAGCTGAGTGATCAGCCAGTTGTGTCAAAATGGAAGGCCAGGCCAGGGGTGGCATAATACATGCTGCAGCCCCTGGCAGGCCTAGGGTACACCTATGCCCTGGGTACCTAGGGTACACTGTACAGGGGCCAATAAGGTGATCCTATCCAAATGGGTTATGCACCTAAAGTACATAGTATTAATTTAGAGAGAGAACAGCAGGGCTGTTGGTCTGATTAGCAGGCCCACAGCCACATCTAAGTCGAAAACCAGTAAAGCAAAAGCAAAAAGTGGGGGTGAACATAGAAAGCAGACCCTACTCTCCTACACAACCCCCCCCCCAAACTTAGGGACATTAAACTAACCTTGACCAGTTGAGTCTTCATGTTCTAAGTGGAAATATCTGGAGAGTCCATCTGCATTGGCATGGTCAGTCCCAGGTCTATGTTCCACTGTGAAGTCCATCCCCTGTAGGGAAATGGACCACCTAAGAACTTTGGGATTTTCACCCTTCATCTGATTTAGCCACGAGAGGGGCTTATGGTCTGTCTGAATCTTGAAGTGAGTGCCAAACAAGTATGGCCTCAGCTTCTTCAGGGCCCAAACCACAGCAAAGGCCTCCCTCTCAATAGCTGACCAACGTTTCTCTCTAGGGGTCAGCCTTCTACTTATAAAAGCAATGGGCTGGTCTTGACCATCTACATTCAGTTGTGAAAGAACAGCTCCCACACCTAACTCAGAAGCATCTGTCTGGACAATGAACTCTTTGGAGTAGTCTGGACTTTTCAGAATAGGTGCACTGCACATGGCCTGCTTCAGGTCATCAAATGCTTTTTGACAGCTTACTGTCCACTGAACTTTCTTTGGCATCTTCTTGGAGGTCAAGTCATTAAGTGGGGTCACTATGGACCCATAGTTCTTAACAAACTTTCTGTAGTACCCAGTCAGGCCCAAGAAAGCTCTGACCTGAGTCTGGGTAGTTGGAGGAGTCCAGTCCTTTATGGTCTGGATCTTGCTCTCCAGTGGTTGAACCTGACCCCCACCAACTAGGTGGCCCAGGTATACAACCTTGCTCTGCCCTATCTGGCACTTAGTGGCCTTGATAGTGAGGCCTGCCTTTTGCAGGGCCTCTAAAACATTCCTCAGGTGGACCAGGTGATCCTCCCAGGTGGAGCTAAAGACAGCAATATCATCAAGATAAGCTGCACAATAATCATCCAACCCAGTAAGGACTTGATTCACCAACCTTTGGAAAGTGGCAGGTGCATTCTTCAAACCAAAGGGCATTACCACAAATTGATAATGTCCTCCTGGGGTCGAGAAAGCAGTTTTGGCCTTTGCACTCTCAGCTAGTCTGATTTGCCAGTAGCCTGCTGTTAGGTCAAATGTGCTCATAAACTTAGCAGCTGCCAGTCTGTCAATGAGCTCATCTGCCCTATGTATTGGGTGGGCATCTGTCCTAGTGACAGCATTGAGACCTCTGTAATCCACGCAAAACCTCATCTCTCTCTTACCATCTTGGGTGTGAGGTTTTGGCACAAGAACTACAGGACTAGCCCAAGGGCTCTCTGAAGGTTCAATGACTCCCAGCTCCAACATCTTTTGTACCTCAACTTTTATGCAGTCCCTGACATGGTCAGGTTGCCTGTAGATTTTACTCTTCACAGGCAGACTGTCACCAGTGTCCACCTCATGGGTGCACCAGTTTGTCTGACTTGGGGTCAGAGAGAACATATGTCTGTAGGATTGCAGAACCTGTCTGCAGTCCTGTTGCTGATGGACAGTGAGGCTGTCAGAAAAGACCACACCATCAACTGAGCCATCGTCAGGGTTCTGAGTCAACAGGTCTGGGAGAGGGTCACTCTCTTCCTCCTGCCCCTCATCTGTAGCCATGAGTAGCCCCATGTCTGCCCTGTCAACATATGCCTTCAATCTGTTGACATGAAGCACCCTGTGGGGGCTTCTGGGAGTCCCAAGGTCCAGCAAGTAGGTGACTTCTCCCTTTTGTCTCAACAATAGTGTGGGGTCCAGACCATTTGTCTTGGAATGCTGCTGGGGCCACTGGCTCCAACACCCACACTTTCTGTCCTGGCTGGTAAACAGTCAGTACAGCCTTTTGGTCATGCCAAGCTTTTTGGAGTTCTTGGCTTGCCTCAAGGTTTTTAGAAGCCTTCTTCATATACTCTGCCATCCTGGAGCGGAGACCAAGTACATAATCCACTATGTCTAGTTTGGGTTGTCTGAGAGGTCTCTCCCATCCTTCCTTCACCAAACACAGGGGTCCTCTTACAGGATGCCCAAACAAAAGCTCAAAAGGGCTGTAGCCAACCCCCTTTTGTGGGACCTCTCTGTAAGCAAACAGAAGGCAGGGTAAAAGGATGTCCCATCTTCGCCTAAGCTTGTCTGGTAATCCTTTTATCATTCCCTTTAGGGTCTTGTTGAATCTTTCAACAAGCCCATTGCACTGTGGGTGATAGGGTGTGGTGAACTTGTAGTTAACACCACACTCCTTCCACATTGCAGTCAAGTATCCTGACATGAAGTTGGTACCTCTGTCAGAAATGACCTCCTTTGGAAAGCCCACTCTGGAGAATACTCCAAGCAGGGCCCTTGCCACAACAGGAGCTGTTGTGGTCCTCAGGGGAGTTGCTTCTGGGTACCTGGTGGCATGGTCCACTATCACCAGTATGAATCTGTGCCCAGATGCTGTTTGTGGGTCCATTGGTCCTACAATATCTATGCCCACTCTTTCAAAGGGGACCCCCACCACAGGTAGTGGTATGAGGGGGGCCTTTGTGGTGCCACCTGATTTGCCACTGGCTTGGCAGGTGACACAGGAGCGACAAAACTCCTTAGTATCTTCTGACATATGGGGCCAGTGAAAGTGAGGGACAAGCCTGTCCCAAGTCTTGTTCTGGCCTAGATGTCCTGCAAGGGGAATATCATGGGCCAAGGTAAGAAGGAAGCCTCTGAACTTCAGTGGTATGACCAACCTCCTGGATGCACCAGGCTTGGGGTCTCTAGCCTCTGAATACAGTAGCCCTTCATCCCAATACACTCTATGGGTACCTTGAGCATTCCCTGCAGCCTCAGCAGCAGCCAGCTGTCTGAGGGGTTCAAGAGAGGGGCAGTCTAATTGAGCCTGCCTCAGATCTGCCCTTGAAGGTCCCCCTGTACCAAGAAACTCAACCTGATCAGGTTCAAGTTCTTCTAGGACAGTTCCTTCAGGGCTCTCAGAATCATCCTCCTGGGAGGGCTGATCCACCACCTGAGGCAGGGGGGAAGGCACAGCCTTAACCCTACTGCTCTTTCTCTTGGGTTGTGACTGGTCCATAGTTTCAGGATCCAGCACTTGTTCAGTGGTGCACTTTTTGGCCTGTGACCTGGTCACAGCAAGGACATGTGCATCTATCCCCAGCATTTCTGCATGGGTCCTATACTCCACTTCAGACCAAACTGAAGTTTCAAGATCATTGCCCAGTAAACACTCTACAGGAAGGTCTGAACTAACAACAACTTTCTTGAGGCCAGTTACCCCTCCCAGGAGAAGTTAAAAATAGCCACACTATGGGAGGTAGTGGCATTGCTAGTGTTGGTCACTAGGTAATTCTCACCTAGTATGATCTGTCCAGGGTCCACAAAAGCAGGTGTCACCATTGTGACACTAGCTCCAGTGTCCCTGTAGGCCTGAGCCATTCTTTGGTTGATAAAAGGTGTCTGTCTGTACTTGCCCAGGTTACTGGGGCCTACAGTAGAGGACAAAGCTAAGTCCCCATCACAGATCAGAACAGCCTGAGTAGGTACTCTGACTAGGCCAGAATCCTCCTCAGTTCCCAGGGTTAACCCTACTACACCCTTTTGCTGGGAACCACCACTTACAGCTGAACTAGGGGGTACAGTTGCCTTAGGGGCAATGGTGGCTGGGGGCTTATCCTTTTTGGTGCACTCACTAAACCAATGTGAGTTGGACTTACAATAGTTGCACCATGGTTTCTTTTGGCCATCTTTCTTTTTATCCTTTTTGGGACCACCCTCCCCCTGAGCCTTTTGGGGGCCTGGTGAGGACTTCTGGTCTTTTTGTTTCTGCTCATTACCCTTCTGGTCTGCCTTTTTCTGATCACCGCCCTGGTTCTGGTTTTTCTGCTTAACTCTAGTCCTGACCCATCTATCTGCCTTCTTTCCCAATTCTTGGGGAGAAGTCAGATCAGAATCAATAAGGTGTTGATGCAATAGCTGGTTTTGACAGTTGTTAAGTATTTGCTCTCTCATGATCAAATTATACAATCCTGTATAGTCCTTAACCTTACTTCCCATTAGCCAGCCTTCCAGAGCCTTAGTGGCACAATCTACAAAGTCAGTCCAGTCCTGAGTCTGTGTCTTCTGGGTATCCCTGAACAACAACCTGTATTGTTCAGTGGTTAGGCCAAACCCATCAATCAGAGCACTCTTCAGGACAGTGTAATTATCTGCATCCTCATCACTAACTGTGAGGAGCTTGTCTCTGCCTTTCTCAGAGAAGGAGAGCCACAAGATAGCTGCCCACTGACTTTGGGGTACCTGCTGTACTTTGCAAGCCCTCTCCAAAGCAGTTATCCATTTGTGGATGTCATCCCCACACTTGTAGGGAGGGACAATCTTGCTCAGGTTTCTATTATCATAGTGCCTGTCTCTATCCTTAGGGATATTGCTGCCACCAGTGGGTTCTGACCCACTCAACTTTTGTTCTCTAGCCAGAGCAAGCTTCTCTTTGGCAAGGGCAAGTTCTTCCCTCTGAATCCTCAGATTAGCTTCCCTCATTCTGGCTTCATGCTCCTTTCTCTCAGGGGAAGTCATTCCCCTGTGAGAGGAAGCATTAGAGATGTTAGAGACATGGGAGTGGATGGATTCCCTTGAAGGGGATCTGTCCCTCCTGCTTCTCTGTGTAAGCCTACTTGGGGGTCTGTAAGGGGGGACCCCATGCAAACTCCCATGTAAGCTTAGGTTAGCCTGGCTAAGTCTTCCTACTTGGCCCTGGCTGTCTACCTCTTCATCGGAAGTCTCCTCTGACTCCTCTGTGGTGGGTAGACCCTCCTCTGTACCTAGGGTACCTGCCTGAGATGCCCTAAGAATGTCATACTCCTCTAGGAGTTGTCTTAACTGAAGGAGGGTAGGGTCTGCACCCTGTTTTATTCCTCTGGAGGTACACAAGTGTCTCATCTCCTGGAATGTTAAGGTATCATATCTAGAGGGGGTCTTTTGCAGACCTGATCCTCCTGAGAGAGCATCCACTTGATCTCCTCTCAGAGACATGATCTAGTGAGGGTGTGGTGTGTGCACCTACCTACACTAGTTGTATCTACTAAACCTCTCTAGTAGTTGTAGTCAGGGTGTGTTACTCCCTTCAACCTACAACTACAAAGTCCAGTAGGACTTAAGTATTATAATCTATGTTATATGTACCTAGACAATATCTGTGTGATCTTTCAATTTAGTATCTCAAGATTACAATGGTATTACAACAGCAAGCTCAGATCCCAACCGCTGCTCACCAATGTGAGAAGTTGGCCTGATGTATGATGTCACTAGTTCTAGTGTACACCTTATATCAGTCCAAATACCCTTATGGTGATTGGTTGTAAAGTCAACCTTATAGACCAGCTATCCTAGTGGTAGCATGGACAAGAGCAGTCTTAGGCTAAACTCTGAATGGCATGTGAAGCCAGCTGTGATACCATATATAATCCCTTGAATACCAAATGAAAGGACACCACAACAGATATATATATAAAATAAAGTGTATTTATTCTAGTCAAACCCTCAGCACTCTTTATGAGATTAGAGGTAAGTACAACACAGTCTTATTTAAGCATACATTAAGTCACACAGGTAAGTAATACAGTTAGGCCCTAGGGGCCACGCAAACCATATACTAAGTAAGTGGTATAAGAACCACTGTCACGGAAATAGAATAGGCCTAGGCCTAGGGAATCGCTGGGGCTACACTACACTAGCGTTAGTTAGGAAGTGGGAGGCCCACGGGATTCGTGTGCAGAGTGGAAACACTCACGCGTAATGCGTAAAAGTCAATAGCAATAGTACAGTTTAGAAAACGGTAGATTTAGGACACTTCCGGAGTAGCTAGGAAGTTGAGACTTGAAAACTAGACACTAGGATAGTCACTATCCCGATGAGCACCGGAGTACCCAAGTTACCTAGCCCACAGGCTGCGGGTGCATAGGGGTGAAGATGTGTCGTTTTCGTCGTCGACTCCTATGGATGCCTGAAGAAAGATGCTGACAGGCAGTCAGTGAAGAGTGTCCGGTGGATCCCAAGGCTGGGATCAAGAAGAGAAGAAACCTGCAAGCAGAAGGGACAGAGTCAAGGTCACTAGCCAGTGACCACGTGGAACCAGGAAGGAACCAGGCGATGTCGTGAAGATTGCAGGTGAAGGTGAAGCTTGTCGCTGCAGCCAGGAGGACCAGGAAGCGTCGAGGACGACCAGGACCAGGAGGCGAGCTGTCCCACGAAGGCTCTTGCTGTCGGCGGCGTCGAAGTTGGACTAGGACTCACCAAGCCTTGGCAAGCGGAACCCACGAAGAACGGAGGACTTGCTTCTGGTGCAGACCAGGAAGGTCTGGGGTGCTTCTTCTTTGCAGAGAAGCGGGAGCCAGTCTGGAGGAGCCAAACCAGCGCAGAAGATTTCAGGGTGCGTCGTCACAAAGGCCACTAGCCAGCGGGCAAGCAACCGGACAGACGCGGCAAGCAGGAAAATGCAGAAGGGCCCCACGCAGGACTCGTGGAGTGTGGGGGGCTGATCTTCGGTGCAGATGGTGCTTGGGGTTGGGGCTTCTCAATCCCCGGTGCACAACTTCGAGGGTACCTCAGAAGCTGCGCTTTAAGTTACTAGCCACTTTTTCCAGGTAGCCGGTCCCACGTCGCTCGTCGCCTCCACGGATCTCAGCTTTGCTGTGGATGTGGATCAGGGTCGGAGAAGTCTGGAAGTCAAGGCTCTGGTCGGGCTCTGCAGTCGGTTCCTCGTAGAACGTGGGCAAAGCAAAGGGTAGTCTCTTGATGGTGCCTGTTTGCACAGGGTAGCCACTCCTTGGCTACAAGGGAGATTCTTCAGTCTTCTTCTTTTGTCGAATGTCGAAGGTCCAGAGTTTCTGTTCAGTTTTGCAGGTTCAGGATAATCTAAAGTCTTGAGGCCCAACTCCCACTCTTATACTAATCTGGGGGGCTGGGATACCTGCTAGGTCACGCCTTATGGGTGGGACCTGGGAGGGGGTGGTTACACCCACTTCCCTTTGTCCAGTTTCGCGCCAGAGCTGGGGCTGGAGTGCCCCAGCGCCGGTTTGAACTGGACTATGCAAGGAACACCTTGTGTGCCCCAGGCATGTCTCATTCCTTTCAGCCCACCCTGCCCCAATACACTAAAGGCTGTCTGGGGAGGTGCTAGCACCTCCCCAAGCAGGAAACCTATTGTCCAGGCCTCCCTGGCTGGGATCACTCCCAGCTGCAGGAGGTCAGACTTGTGTCGTGGCAGCAGCAGCATCCATTTTGTGATGCTGAGGCTTTGGTCAGAGGCTAACAGTTGAAGTATGATTTTAACATGTCTCTCCCTCTAGAAGGGGGGAATAATATTCTCATGTCCAGAAATGGCATGGGGGTATTATTCCACAGTGTTAGACACCTTACACGACATGTTTCGATAAAGCCAAACCATAGTTACCATAACCGTCTAAGATTATAAGGCACTTTAAGAGTATATGGTAGGCTATATCATAGAACAGCTATAAGGACAAGGTTCCGAAAGCTGCAGACAGGCTCAGCTCATGCTAGAGCACCATCTCACATGTTACCAAGCACTCTGCCTCCAGGATTGTTAAGGCCTGCCATAGGAGTGACTGATAGGTACACATGTGTCTATATGTAAGTTAGGTATAGGAATACTACACCTAAGCAAGGGGTGATTACACGACCTTGCCCCAGCTGAGTGATCAGCCAGTTGTGTCAAAATGTAAGGCCAGGCCAGGGGTGGCATAATACATGCTGCAGCCCCTGGTAGGCCTAGGGTACACCTATGCCCTGGGTACCTAGGGTACACTGTACAGGGGCCAATAAGGTGATCCTATCCAAATGGGTTATGCACTTAAAGTACATAGTATTAATTTAGAGAGAGAACAGCAGGGCTGTGGGTCTGATTAGCAGGCCCACAGCCACATCTAAGTCGAAAACCAGTAAAGCAAAAGCAAAAAGTGGGGGTGAACATAGAAAAGCAGACCCTACTCTCCTACACCGGGCCTCCTCCGGGCACAGTGGCAGCACGTCCTCCACCGTATCCCACAGAGAGTGGGAATAACGGTCCAAGAGACAGGCGGTGTTCAAAGACCGCAGGCCCAAACTGAGCGAGAACAGCTTTTTACCGAACTGTTCCAGTCTCTTGGAATCCCGGTCCGGAGGAGCGGACGGGAAGGAGGATTGGGAGGTAGAAGCCTGGATAACCAGACTCTCGGGGGTGGGGTGTTGGGACAGAAAACTGGGGTCTCCCGGAGCAGGGCGGTGGCGCCTGGCAACGTTCCTATCCACAGGAGGGACTGTGGAGGGCTTGGACCAGGTGCCCTGCAGAACGTCAATGAGGGCCTCATTGAATTGCAGCAGAGGCTCAGTGGAGCATGCGGCAGACTGAAGCACCTCAGTGAGGATGTTAGTCCTCACAGCCACGGCAGGCAGCTCAAGCCCAAGGGCCGCGGTCGCCTTGCGCAGCACCACAGAAAAAGCTGCACCCTCCTCCGAAGCCACAGTCGGAGGAGAGATGAATCCAGTGTCCGGTGAGGTATCCAAACCACTGGCCTCCCCCAGTTCATCTGCCCAGTCCTGTGCAAGTTGACCCTGAAGGGCCATAGGGTCCACGGACCCCTCCCAGTCGCCCCCGTCATCCGATTCCTGGTAAACAGGAGGAATGATCGGAGCCGGTCGATAGACAAAATGTGTCTCCAGCGGCGTTGGATGCGGCGTCGGGCGGCGTCGAATCGGCGTCGGGACCGGACAGGGACTGAACCGGGGATCGACGTCGACCGGAGTCGGCGTCGGAGGTGGCACCGGTGTCGACGCCGGCGGAGGAGGCGTGACGTGGTCGACCGGCGTCGACGGGGGCCCGGGCTCAGGCCCCTCGGGGACCTGCGGCGTCGGGGCTGAAGCCTCCAACGGCGCCGGGGCCGGAGCCGCCGGCGTGCAAGGTCGCCAAGTCGAGTCCGCGGGGCCCGAAGGCGCGCCAGCGGGCGTCGACGGCGGGGCCAGGCTCCTCATGGCCGAGAGGAAGGCACTGACCTCCGCCGGCATCGCGTCAGTCCCAGGGACCGGCGGGTATGGGGACGTGCGCTGTGCCTGCGGCTCCGGCGGAGCCGCGGGGGTGGAACCACCCTGACCCTCGGCCGAGTCGCGCGACCGGCGAGGGGAGTCTGAAGAGCGGTGTCGCCTCTTGGACTTCTTGGAGCGCTTCGACTTACCCGAAGACTTCGAGCCAGACGAGCGACGATGTCGAGTGCGGCTCCGCGACCGATCCTTGGACCTCCTCCTGGACCGAGATCGAGAGGGGCGCAGAGCCGAGTGGCGAAGCTCGAGAAGCTTGCGGGACCGCTCCTGCCTAGCTTTCGAGGTCAGGGCCATACAATCGGAGCACGACTCCGCGTCGTGGTCCTGGCCCAAGCAGTACAGGCACCGGCGGTGATGATCGGTCACCGACATTAGTCGGTAACAGTCGTCGCAGGCCTTGAAACCAGGCATCCTACCGGCACCAGAGTCGAGAAAGTGACCAAAAAGAGTCAAAAAAGTTAGTAAAAAAATGACTAAAGGGGTAGCTCTCCCGGATCGGCGCTTACTGGCACGGAAAAAAGAAGAACTGACGTCAGCGCGCGAGTGCGGCGTCTAAGTACTCCGACGACGTCATTCTATCACCACCTCAACATTTCCCAACACCTGGAAACACGCTGAAGTCGGACCACTTCTCAAAATACCCCAGCTAACTCAAAAACTACCGCCCAATCTCCCTGCTCCCATTCTCAGCGAAGGTACTGGAAAAGATCATCAACAATCAACTCAACTGGAGCAGAAGCAGCTACTAAACACCTCCCAATCCAGCTTCCACAGCAATCACAGTCCGGAAACCACCCTGATCACAGCCACTGATGGGGCAGCCAAACCCTCCTCGACCTCTTGGGACCCTTCAACACCGTAAGTTTAATTTGTTAATCTTAAATATGAATATGAATTGCATAATCGTTGATAGACTTAAACTGCTGCAACAGGTGTTTCAGTATGTAATAGGTTGAGCTCCAATGTGTTGGCACCTCTTACACAAGGGCTATTACAGGTACTTTATTAGCACACTGAAGGATCCTCAGCTACTTCCGCGCTTTGAATGAATGACTGAAATGATTGAATGTTCTTTAGCAGGTAACCAGAATGCACTGTTACCAAATCTGATCACAAATCCTAGTACTTTTCAGAAAGCCCTCTCCTTCCAAAGAAGAAAAAAGGGAGGAGGTCAAGCGCTAAAGTTTTATCCAGCCTCCCATTGTATAAATGGGCTTTTTCATGGCTCTGATGGTATGGCGACTCCTTGGTAGATATATTCTTGTGGTACTACTGCAATAAGCGACCTACGGGTACCAGCAGCAGGTAGGCTGTTTGGGAGCTTTGGGGTGAGCTGCTGTATCCTGCTGTGGCTTGTGACATGCAGAAGCTGCTGCGGGTGAGGATTGTATACTATAGGGGAGGCTCACTGGGCTGCTTTGCATGATGGTGCTGCTGGCATCCTACTCTTATTTCTCATGACTGCCTTCTTCTATAACATCAACTGCTGGTTCTCTCACCACTACCAGCTATGTTTGTAAGGGCTCTTCCTACATGATTGTAGTTTTTTTTAAATAGGACAGTTGGCCTCGGGTAGCATAGTGTCCACCTGGCTTACCACAATGAATGTTCTTGTGGCAAACAGCATATTGCGATGTTATCCTTATGACAGCTAAGCATAGGTCCCAAACTGGGGAGGAGAATTTTGTTATTGTGCCGAAGCCTTATAAACTGGAGATAAAGCTAGGTAGTTGTGTTGTTGTTTGCCCTTTTGTAGGGCATGCTGCGACTGTGGCAGGGGTGGTGGTAGTGACAGCTGCAGGTTTGTGGGGTCTTGCAAATATGGGAGCTGGCATCGTTGGTGAACCCACCTGCATCTGAGCAGGTTTAACAGAGGTGATCTGTACTTCCTCTGTGCCACTTTCCACACTGATGATCACTGACTTGTCATCATCACCACCACCTTCCTCACTTTCAAAGCTTTCAGGGACCTTCCTCTACCCTTGTCTCTCAGACTCAGTCCATATTCAGATCATCAGAAGGGGGCTTGGAGAACATGTTAGTGTACTCGTTATTTTGCTTGCTGAAATTGTGAGCTGATGTGAGAAGATCAATCTCTCAACAACATGCTTGTCAGCAGAAACCTCCACCTCCTGTCCACTCCTGCTTCTAGATGATCTGTTGCGGACTGCAGATCCTGTTGTCGACTTTCCTGCAATGATTCGGTTTTAGGCTAGAACAATTCCATTTCAGAGTCACTACTCTACATGACTGCAGTCACTGCATCTCTGAGAAATACAAATGTGAGGTCTAACATTAATGCAATGATTCTGTGCAGGTACATAAAGTTGTCAATACAAGAAGAAATCTAGTAAAAAGTATTTTAGAGTTGTCTAAACACTTCCTAAATATTTTTAATGCAAATAGAGGCAGAATTCCTATGTTAAAGACACACAATACAGACCGATTTACACAAATTGCTCTGTAAATACCATCTCCCGGCCCTTGCATACACAGAGGTGCCGATTCCGATCCTGTATTTTTTTTTCCCGTACGACTCGTATCCGTATTTTTTTTACGTACGAATCGTACAAGTACCGTACAAACGGTGAAGTACGATTCGTACTTGAAAAATACATACGAATCGCTTCAAGTCCGAGCGCGCAAGTACGATCCGTACCGCCCTTCCAAAGACACAAGCGCATGGAAAAGGCCCCGTACGGAGCGAATGCCGTACCACTCGTATCCGGGGACAGTTGTGCCCGGGATACGAGTCGTACAGGCCCCCCCACCCCAGCCCCGTATGTACGCGCCATACCCCCAGCCCCGTATGTACGCGCCGTACCCCCCAGCCCCGTATGTACGCGCCGTACCCCCACCCCAGCCCCGTATGTACGTACCATACCCCCAGCGCTAAGCGCTGGGGGTACGGCGCGTACATACGGGGCTGGGGTGGGGGTACGGCACATACATACGGGGCTGGGGTGGGGGTACGGCACATACATACGGGGCTGGGGTGGGGGTACGGCGCGTACATACGGGGCTGGGGCTACGGCGCGTACATATGGGGCTGGGGTGGGGGTACAGCACGTACATACGGGGCTGGGGGTACGGCGCGTACATACGGGGCTGGGGTGGGGGTACGGCACGTACATACGGAGCTGGCGGTACGGCGCGTACATACGGGGCTGGGGTGGGGGTACGGCGCGTACATACGGGGCTGAGGGTACGGCACGTACATACGGGGCTGGGGTGGGGGTACGGCACGTACATACGGGGCTGGGGGTACGGCGTGTACATACGGGGCTGGGGTGGGGGTACGGCGCATACATACGGGGCTGGGGGTACGGCACGTACATACGGGGGTGGGGGGCCTGTACGACTCGTACCCCTGGGGAATCCGCTTTTAACGCTGCTTATATTCGTACGGACGGCGCGTACAGGCTGTTCCAGAGATGATTCGTAAGGTTATTTTCCCCGTACGGTCTTTTGTACGATTCGTACGGAAATCGGCTTTCTGTACGAATCGTACTTCCTGGGTTGTACTGACAGTTTACCGGGTACGCGTCGTACGGAGAAAACGCTCCATAAGACGATTCGTAGGGCCTTTTTACCGGATCGGAATCGGCACCAGAATCGTCAATTTTTGTGTCTGTAAAAAGTGGCAACCTTTTCTGCAGGTCTTTTAAGATTTCTGGCACACCAACTTGAAACTCACAATCATGGTTAGAACTAAGGGTGGGCGTAGTGGGCGTAGTGGGGCTACGTGAAGCAGCACGTAGTGTGCCCAAATCTATGCACACTACGCGCTTCGCGTAGCCCCACTACGCGCCACCCGCCACCCACCCACCCTACTTTTAAAAGATAAAATGAATTTGTAATAAAGCAAATTAAAGGCACTTACCTGACGCGCGGCGTCTCCCGGGGCTCCCTCTTCCTGTTTTTCAATTTTCCTAACAAATGCGCATGCGCGGACGCCCGCGCATGCGCATTTCTTGCGAGAAATGCGCATGCGCGGGCGTCCGCGCATGCGCATTTGTCAGGAAAATTGAAAAACAGGAAGAGGGAGCCCCGGGAGACGCCGCGCGTCAGGTAAGTGCCTAATTTGCTTTATTACAAATTTATTTTACCTTTTAAAAGTACGGCGGGCGGGAGGCGGGTGGTGGGCGGCAGGCAGCTACGCTTCGCCCACGTAGTGTACGTAGGCGCTGCCTGCTTCGCCTACTTCGAAAACTGCGAAGCAGGCAGCGCTACGTACACTACGTGGGCGAAGCGTAGTGTCGCGCCCAGGGTTAGTTAGAACCCACAGTCAGGTGCACTCCCAAGGCACCAACAGACAAGTACACAACAGCGGGTGGGATTAATGGTTCTGAAACATGAGAAAACAAGCTTCCATCTCTTACAGAATAGGTATACACACCCACAAGCATCACACAAAAAGGCACTGCTGGGAATTAGCAGTATAGGATTGCCTCTCACAGAACAGCTGCACCATGTGCATCAGTTGGCAAGTTTCCAGTTTTCACAGAAGTACGTCACAGGTGCAGCTGGGCATCATCAGTGCAGACCTCCATTCTTCATGTAGCAGGTATATCATGGGCAGAAGTGCAAGCTTTCCTCTTTCTCAGAACATACACAGCATTGTAACATCAGTGGACGCTCCCCTATCTGACACTACAGCAGAAGTAGCAGTACTACTGTCGCAGACCAGGTAAAGCTCAGTGGAGCTGCCTCTCTCAAATAACATGTACTACACAGTCTGCAGCAGCAGTGCAAATACACTTGCCTATTTGATATGTATATTTCAGTATGGTTGCGTGGATTGGTAAGTGCATGGATGGTTGAGCACGTAAAATGGTTGAGTACAAACATCTATTATTTCAGCACCAGGCGATATAGATGTGTCTACAAATTCATATGTTTGGTCATGTTATATGTTGAGTGGTGAATGGCTGTATCGATCCATGAGTAAATGGATGGAGAAGTTGGTAGTGATCTGAGTTGGTAGACGTTTGTGTGTGGATTGCTCGTGAGTTCACGTTTTGATGAATGCTGAATTTGAATGGACAGATGGATGAGTAGGTGAATGGAGATATGGACGGGGAATGCTTATGAAAGACAAAATGTCTGTGGATTGATGGATTATTTGAGCAAGGAAGTATGATGCTTTGGGTGGATTAAAGGTCACTTTGTGTAGGTGATATATGTATATGCATTAGGCTTCACGCCATTGAAATTCAGCCACCATACTGGCGTAATAGGGAGAATTTCACTTTATGCTTGTTACCTGAACGGCTTGAACACATACCAAGGAATGTCCCTACACTTGGGTGAGTGATCCTGTAGGTTTTCTAATTAAGCGGGGTTGTTCCCTACCGTTTTGGGGTGTATGGAATATTTGTTTCTTCTATGCTAGGTTTCCGCAAAGTTAGTTCATGCTGCTGATGTTTGTTTTCGTTTTCTGATGATTTATATTCCACAATCATGTCTATAGCATTTTTGTCAGGTATACTTTATTTGTTTAATGTTTGCACAGGGTTGGGGCCTCCATCCTGACGCGGCATAACTACGTGATATAATCCTAGAACCAATTCTTTTTTTATGGCTTTTCAGTCGAGGAAGACAAGCTGAGAGAAGGAGCTAAGGTATACCTTCTATTTTCTTTAGCATTTTATTGGTCTGGCCGTTTGTATGTACGAGGGCCACCATGCATGGTGGAATATGCATGGTGCCTGCAATACTGGCCTGCAGGGCTGGTAATTCAGGTTTTAGTTGTGAGCACTGGTCTCACATATATATTAATAGCTCAGGTTATAAGCTCACTTGGGCTGTATGTGCACACCCCTGCGTAGCAAAATACAAGGTCTGTTTATATAGGCAAACATGTGATTATGGATCACCAAGGGGCACAGCATGTGACATATGAATGAGATTGTGCCAACCAGACGTGACGTAGTGTCATGTTCCTTGATATGATGGCAGCCACTAGAGACATCTCCCCATGGAGTAAAGTGCGATGTATTGGTTTTCATATCGTCGTTTGATTATAATATTTAAAGATATCATTTTTTGCAATTTATTTTGTATTCAACAAATGTTGTGGCTCATGACAATATGTCCGACATGGATTCATTTATTTGATTAATTGTTTTGACCAGTACCTAGGGGCAGATTGCGCCACTTTTGCGTCATTTTTAACATGGGAAAAAAGACGCAAAAGTGGCGCAAGGGCCTTGTAATTAAGCCCCCTAATGTTATCAGCACTAGCCCACTTGGGCATTATGTGTTCAGATGTGACTCTTAAACCTTCGCAACAGAATAATATTGTTCTCTTTATGTTTGAACTTGAACGCTATACATACATGTGCTTAGCTGTGATTGATCTCGTCAGACATATCGACTGTATTAGGCATGCCAGATAACGTCCCGATATTTAGCAAAATGAAATTTTACACTGTTACTATTAACGTGTGGTTATATGTATAACAGATCGTTTAATTTAATTTTTGTTGATATGGCATTAACCTATTGTTATTCTGCATTATTTACTTATGTTCAAACACCACTGGAAGATGGCCTCCATGGTTTTGTCTGTTATGTATGCCCTGAACCCGTTGTTTATGTTGTTACACTTGTCTATTTCATGGTGCCAGGAATATTCATCATCATCAGTCTTTATTCGATTTTAAAAAGATCATAAAAGACACAAACATGAAACAAAACTTGACATCTTGTGCCCAAAGAAGTTATAAAAAAACCATCAATAAATACTTAGAAAAGTTTAAAAAAGCATTAAACAAGTCAAAAGAATGGAAAGCAGAAATACATAGTTAAAAATGACAACAAAGTCTACTGCAGTGTATAAATTACTGTGTTGATTAAAAAAACATATCGTAATACAAGAGGAGAAACCCGAGCCCCAGTTTTTTATTAGAGGACTTCTAGGGTTTGCTTAATGGCTTTATTCCGTAAAATCCACGCCCATCCCAGAAATTTTGCTAATGCTATAGAAATGATTGTTAAGGTGCTTGTACGCAAAATTCCTAATGCCACAGCACTACTCCTAGTTCCTAAAGTCTTGCACATTGGGGACAACCAAACTCGTCTTGGAGTAGCAAATGCAGGGCAGACAAACAGGAAGTAGGCGGTTGTTTCTGCTTGTAACCCACAGGCAGGACATATTTCCTCACGTACACTGGACCACCTTCCTGTCAGAGACCTGAGAGGTAAAGAACCAGCTCTAAACTGGAAATAAAGTTTCCTGTCTCCAGGTTTGGCAACCAAGTCCCAATACGGTTCTAGAGCAGGTGTAATTTTTGCCTCCAGAATACGGCCAGACATCCCCGAAGGGTTTGCTCTACTCCATACCTGGTATTCAACTCTTTCCCAGTATGCCGTTTTAATGGATCTCTTTGAGGGGAACAGAGCAGCCACCGGGTCACTCCATAGCCCCTCCATACCCATATCGTTCAAGGTCTCATGGAGGTTCTTCAACCATCCGATCTTATGAAACACATCTAGTTTTATGATGTCCATGAGACCTTTAGCATAATGGGAAAGCTCAGGAGTGGTCCAAAATCTCCGCCAGTATAAAACCGGCCGAAGTTTTGCTATATCCGAAATGGCCTTCCTACCTAGTTCATATCTTAAAGGTACCAAAGGAGTACTCTGGGGAAGGCCAGTTATACTTCGAAAACATTTATTTTCAACTCTGGTTAAAGAAGCTAGCTGGTCAAACCCCCATAGCTCTGCCCCGTAAAGCATGGAGCTTAAGGCCTTAGCCTCATAAACTTGGAGCACAGGATTTATTGGTTTTGTAAAAGATTTTTTGTGCTCCCTGCTTAGGGCTCCCGATAGTTGCCTAAATCTCAGGGCGGCCATCTCTATGTGCTTGCTCCATTTGTTATCATTTGCTACGTGCATGCCTAGGTACGTAAAATTGTTAACCATCTCTAATGGTTCTCCATTAATAAATAGCTTTTTCCCTCTATAACTTGGGTGTGGATTTAAAACCATAAATTTCGTTTTAGCCACATTTACCTCCAGACCATGGCCAAGACAAAAATCGTCAAACACACGCAAAGCTCTTTGCAAGCCGCTCGGGGTTTTAGATACAATAAGCGTGTCGTCCGCAAACATCAGTATTGGGATGTGACTGCAGCCAACCTTGGGGCGTCAGTGCTAGCACAGAGCATATGGTCAACTATCCCGTTGATATACAGTGAAAAGAGCGTGGGTGCCATGGTACAACCTTGGCGCACACCACGCTCTACCGGGAACTCAGGAGTGACATCACCAGGCCCACCCCACTGAATCCTGGCAAAGTTAGACTCGTGTAACCTCATTACCAGGGTCAAAATTTCTATGGGGAGATCTAGTGTTTCGAACACTGCCCACAACTGTAGGCGATATATAGAAAAAGATAATGCCTCGAGACTGATACTCTCACATAAGTTCAGGCGGAGAGATAGATAAATTATCTCTTCCCTAGAGTAATATTTATTTCTCCAACAAAACCTGTATTATTTTATTTTATGACCAAGTCAACGGCGATTCCAATGAAAACCAAAAGTATATAAATTAACTTTTTTGTAAGTGTAAGGATATTTATTTTATACCACACTTTTTTGAAATTCTTTTGTAATTCTTTTGTTTTTAGACATATATATACAAACAAATACAATATTTACAATACTTACATATAGCAAAACCACTGAACATATACATATCAACAAACGCCCTTTGTTTATACCAGGATGCTTATGGGCTTTTTTTGGAACAGCATTCCTATATATCGAAGATCACTTCTACAGAAGCACTACGAGATTTTATCGTTTACAATCTCCTAATTATTTTGAGTGCTCTTTCACAAATCATTCAAAACACGAAACATAATCCAGCGAGTGTCTTCAAACTAAATGTCGACGCGTTTCAGCCAAATAACTCTTTCGGCCTCATCAGGACTAGGGCAGCCGAACAAATAATTTTCAACCTATTGTCCAATTAGAGTCTCATTGGGACAAATGGTCGTCTTTTCCTTCTTTCTTTTTTCTATAAATTATTTTTGAATATCTTGGCGGGCTGACAAACAGCCAGAATTAAACGAAAAATGCAAATTAATCTGCCTTTTTTCTGTCAGACAGGTTTCCTGTGCCCGTCCCCCGAGGCACAAGATCGAAGGCAGCTCTCAAATCCACAAAAGCGGCATAGAGGCTGCCTTTTCCCAAAGTAACTACCTTCCAGTGGAGCTGGACAAAACGAAAAACCTGGTCCACTGTACTGGTTAGCTTACGGAAACCCGCTTGAAAGGGGGACAGAATCTTGTTATCTTCAATCCACTCTAGTATCTGGTTCAAGACCATCCTCCCTATAACCTTCTGGATGGAGTCTATCAGGCTAATTGGCCTATAATTACCTGGGAGTGCCTTGTCGCCCTTCTTGAACACAGGGATTATAACTGCCCACCCCCATGACTTAGGGACTGGCGCACCTTCAGCCACAGCATTTGACAATAAAGTAATATACTTGCTCCAACAAACTTTGTAGTGGAGAAAGACGTCAGGTGGAACCCCATCTGGTCCCGGTGCGCGCCCACTTGCAACAGATCCCAGGGCCATTAGAGCATCTTTTCTGCTAAAAGGGCCTTGGGAGTAAAAAACATAGGTTGTAGCCCAAACAAAATTAAATTTGGGATTACAAGCATATTGTGGTTTGAAATATTTTAACCATTCCTCTTGAGAGACATGGTTTGAGGGTCTATCAGGCAGCCCTCCTCTATCCCACTTAATAATATTCCAAAATAGCCGGGTGTCTCTGGCATAACACACTCCCTTCAAATCAAGCCAGTGGAGCTCGTCCCATTTCTTTTTGGCCTGTCTTACAGATTTTTTATATATTTGTCTGGCCTTTCGGACACAATCATTATGTCCACTAAAAAGGGCTGCAGCCAGATCAGCCCTGGCTCTCCTACAATTGCCATCATACCATCGTAGCTGCTTGGGTGGGGCCTTGTTGGATTTTCTTACTGGTTTCATAAAATATAAACTTATTCCCTCAAACAACATTTCATGGAATCCAGTAGCTAGAGCACTACCTGTCTTGATGGCCAAGGCACCCTCAAGATCCAATGTAGCTCTAGCTAATTTGTTATCGATATCAGCAATAGCCTTGTCGTTGATCTTGACCTCGCGCCACTTAAGTCTGCGCATGTCATTTGAGGGGACAACTTCAGGTGGCTTAGGTTCCATCACATCTACTGCTGTATAGCTACTCTTCCACCACCGGTGAGTTACGCAAATAGGATTATGGTCGCTCTCAACTCTTAGTTCGACCACCATGTCCCATATAGATCACCATAGCTTCAAACTACAAAGGACATAGTCGATCCTACTTGAATGACGACCATTGTCAAATGTATTGGCCCCTGATTTATCACCCGACGTCCTACCATTCAACGCCCTCAGTCCTTGCTCTTAACAAAGAGCATTGACCTGGACTACGGTCTCAGTCCACCTTTTAATTGGTTCGAGGTCAAGCCCAGGTATTCCCCAGAACTGGTCTTCCTCAGGATCAACACCCCACCCAAGGTCTGGATCCAGGAGAGGTTCAAAAGTAACATTCAAGTCCCCAGCGACAAGCACTCCCCTCTCACTCGAGTGCTGATCTATAAGGGAATCTAAACTAACCAGGACCCGTGATCTAGACCCCTTGGTCCCTCTCATATACAGGTTATAAATGTCCAAATCACCCAGAGGGCCCAATGATAGCCTAACTAGTTGAATATCAAGGGACCCAGTTGGTACTTCGATGACCGTCGAAAATAAATCTTGACGAACCCAGATTGTCAGGCCACTCATAGGGCGCCCTTTAGGTCCCTTGATTGCTGGAACATGGAAATTCAGATATCCCTGCATAAGCTGGGGCTCGCAGGACCATGTCTCCTGAAAAAGGCATACATCAAAACTACCAATGAATTCGACCCATTCAGGAGAATCCATTTTTGCCTTCAGGCCAGCAACATTCCAAGAAATCATTGAACCCACCCCCGATCCGAACCTTTTAGCCTGGTGGGAAATATCAGAACTTGTTTCATATTCCCTCAGGTACTCCCTGTCCGGACTTGAGCTTTGTGCCCCTTTTAAGTTAGGCGTCCTGGGAGATACAGAATGGACTACATCTACTCCACCCATGGGCGCAACTCCAGCTGTATTTCCATTGCTAGACACTGTTAGGATCGACCCCTCTGTCACCAGTCAGGCCAGATCTACTGAATTGCACATACCATTGTAGTAATCAAAGGGGGGAATAATGAACCCAGGTTTTGTTCCGCTTCTTACCCAGTCCTGTCTAGTACTTCCAGCTGGATTAGGGGCTGGGTTATAGAAATACCTTAGGTCGTGCACCCCAATCCCCGACCAATCCCCAGAGGATGGATGATCACAGATAAAGCGCACTATGCACCTGTCTTCAAAGTTAACAATGATGGAGTCACCCGGGACGTCTTTTAATCTAGGTCCCACCCAGCTAACCCTTCTGACAAAAAGGATCTTCCCATTCATGTAGTTGGGGATGGGTCTGTTCTTATTTAACCAGAATGTTACTTTGTTGTTAAGTTCTTGGTAAGATTCGGGTTTACCACCTTTTAGTTCGGGGACACCAGTCAATACAGCAACATAAGGAATGGAGTCTGGTGGGAGATGGATGTGAACCATAGGAGATTTAATAGATTTATCACTAGTCTCTTGGTTTTCACCTTCACTCACACCCTTACTTACGTTGTTAATATTAATTTTGCCCCCAGAATCATTGCTTTTCTGACCTGCCCCTACGTTGTTATAATTATCATTGACCAGAGCCTTGTGAGGGACCGTTCCTGGAATAGCCTCGGTTATCACAGCAGGATCAACAGAAGGGATAGATATAGGAATGGGAATGGTGGGTGCACCAGAGGGCATAGGATTAGGCTTTGCTCTGTCTTTAGTGGCTAATTTGATAAAAAAATTTAATGAGCAAAAATTGTCAAGGATTGTTTGTTCAAGGCGTTCGACCCTTTCCTTAACCAGTTTTACCCTTTCTAAAAGGGGGAGTATTAATGATCGCACCACCTGCTCAATCTGGGGGATCATTTCTCCTATTTGAGACTGGTCAAAGGGGCATTTATTTGTCTCGCCCAGAAACAAACGATCATCAGCCGGTATAGCACCCAACACACTAGATACATTTTTTGAAACATTGGGAATTTTTCGACTGTCTCCCCCCTTGAGCAACCCAGTCTCTTTTCCTCTTCAAATTGGAAGATCTTGTAACTTTTTTACTGGCCCTTGTCTGGGGATAGGCTACATCAGGATTTGGGGAGTTGTCAGTTATAGAAACAACTTCACCGGGGGCCCCCATGATCTTACCACTGTCCTGTAGAGTAGTAGGGCTACCCACAGCGTCCCCCTGTTGAGCCAAATCACTAGTACCCTGCCCTACTAACCTACTAGGGGATTTTGCTAATGCTAGTGACCCAATAGATGAGCGTCTAGCATACATAGGCTCGGTAGAAAGACGCCGCTCAGTGATAGCAATTTCGTGCTCTAAAACCGAAACAGCTCTGGTTATAAACTGATCCAAGGTACCAGATACTGTCCCACCCCCTCCTGTGCGCTTCTCTTTCCCTGTCATCTCATAAAAAAACACACCAAGGTCGAGCGACGAGATTTTAGCCGCCTCCAGGCGATAGCGACAATACAGGGACACAGGGATACACAGCGAGCTGCACAATAACCTGCTATATCGGCAGGAGGAAAGACCCTAGTATCAATACGACACAGGCAGTACACAATTACGCTTGCCCTAGGAGCTACAGAGCACAACAGTACCTTATAAGCACAAGCTGAAAGTCAACGTTGAGGAGGTGGCCCAGCCCTGCCTGTTCCTGTCAGTGACGGGCAAGGACGGGCCCGCCCTTGGCCCGGGCTTCGCCCGGACGAGCCCGCGCGCGTCCCGCGCTGCAGGAGGCGCTCGCAGCTTATGAGGGCTTCCTGCGTCCTCTGGTGACGTCCGTTGCGCAGGTTGCGCTATGCCCCCTGGGATTTGAAGTTCAGCTGGCGGAATTTGCGGCGGTTTCAACGCCGTTCCCCTCACGGCAGGCAAGTGAAGGTAGGCAAATGAAGATAAGCAGCCGTTCCCCTCACGGCGATTGGAAAAATGAAGAGTGCGCGTCCCCCAGGAATATCTGTGTTTGACCCGTGAGCAAGGCATGAGGAACGCCGAAACATGTAGGGTTTTTGTTTGCATGACATAGATCGCGGGCTCTTCAGCTCCCGCCATGGCCCCATGGTCTGCCTTTGCTGTGAATGTTCCCTTTGGGCACCGGAGCGCCCAAGGCATTTTACATTTTTCGACTCCAGTTAATGGAGTTCCCGGGCCTGGAAATGGCTCAGGGAGGAGGGCTCAAGCCTCCCTCCCCTTCTAATATGGGACAAGGCCATGGGGATGGGATCCAGGGCTAATCAACGGCCTGGGAAGTGGGGACGCAAACCCCACTACCCTTTTAATAAGGGTACCGGTCCCGTTGTATGTGGTCTCTGGGGCTGTTAATGGCCAGGGGAGTGGGGATGCAAGCCCTTTCGCTTTTTAATATGGGGGAAGGAGTCCTTGTGACCTTTTGATTGGCCTGTGGAGGGAGGCACAAAACGGGTGTTTTTGGTGTCGGGATTTCTCTCTGGGACCCACCACCAGGACTCGGGCGGGTAAGGTATCGCTACCCGGGCTCCTTGTGTGTAATTTGTTTTTGTTTTTTTGTAGGGCTTGGGATTTTGAGTCCTAAAATGACTGCCATCACTTAGTGATTGATGTGGTGGCAGCCAATCACATCTCAGCTTGAGATCTGTGAGGCCTGTGGATCCTCCACAACATGATATACACAATGTCCTTGAGCCTTAATTGCTCAAAACTACTGAACAGATTTACACAAATGGCACACTTTCTGGACCAAGAACTAGCTTTCTGCCAAATTTGTTGTAATCACGTTAATCCGTCCAAGCCTTTTAAACATATCAAAACAAATGTTTTAAAACAAAAAAAATGGCAATTCCACTCTCTAAGCAAGTGATACTCAAAGGACGGCCGGGGGACCGTGTGTGGCCCTTCTGACCTTTACATGCAGCGTCCTGGTGAACAACATCACTGAGATGCTGTTCACTTGATGGAGCACTTATATTACGAAAGAAGTTAACTAGAGGGAAAAGCATTTATTTTCATCTAAACTAACTTATTAAATAAAGTAAAACAAAAGAAGTAAAGGTGTCCTACACCACTTAACTTTAGAAACACATTCATTTTTAAAGGCTTCTTGTAACAAACCTGAAAAAAAAATCCAAAAAAGTGCATTTGTGTAGCACGCAGAAGCGTTTTACCTCAGTGTATCAGAGCACTAAGAAGCATTTCTTTTAAGTGATAATTTGCAAACATGAATTTAGAAACATTCATGCTCCCCCCAACCCTGTCAACAATGCAAATAGTGAACTAAGATGTAAATCAGTTGTCCTGCTCACCGGCTGAGTGGCTTGGGTTGCTATTATGCATGGACACCAATGCGGCCCTCGGTCACACAACCGCCAAACTTTTTGGCCCCCTGGAAAATGTTTGCTAGTACCTATATGCTCTAGCAGATGAGGATTCAATTAAGTATTTTTTCAATGGCAAAGTTGGGGACCACGCGGGAGCTGTGCTCCGGCCTATTTTAGTATCTCGCAATTATCTACTGGAACCCACTCTGGTCAGATGGAACTTTTTACTTGCCTGATAGCATGGAGGGAAAATCACCGTTATCACAATTACAGTCTGCAATTTTCCGTAATCAAAGACTCGAAACTTAATCTCTTGGCTCTCTGGTTTTTATTATCAACATAAAGATTTGGAGATACAAAGTCCTCAACACAAGGCACAACAAGTACATAGGCACTAAAACAAATGCTACTCTACGAAGAATCCGCATCCGGCTAAAAATAACTAAAAGTACAATCTCTAAAAGCATGAGGTAGAACACTACCAAGCAAATGTCGATACTAGGGACACTGAACCATACCATCTCTGTCCCTACTCTGTACTAGGTGATATCCCTACATAGCAATCCCTTGAGACCCTCATCAGAATAAAAGGTGTCAGAGCGAAACTTCCTAAGAAGTCCTCACTTAGAGAGCTTGGTCTAAGTTGCCCCCTCTACCCTTCGCCTAGCCGTCCTCTGCTTTGGGCTGCCCCGCTCTGCTCTGCCTCCACCCTCGGGGCGCTGTCCCTAATACAGTACCCCAAGTCTCCGAACACGCCCTTTGCGCCTCCTCTCCTTCCGGGGTCGTCTTTCAGTACTTTTCCACAGAGCGCTGTCCAGTTCCATCGTCCATCGCTTGGCCTTGAGTCCCAGACGCCATCCGCACTAGGAGTTACGATTGGCACATTCCAATACACTCCCATGTCTGGCTTTCTCTACATAATTCAAATTATGAACAAAGAGCTTCTCTACTAACGAGCAACTGTCCTTGCACCTGGGGTGAGATCATGCAAAGCAGACATTCTTCACATCTTTTAAGTTGCAATTTACTACAGCCTAAAACCTCTACTGGAATAAATCCTTTTTGGCCTATTGCCCTTGGCTAACATAAGAAAATACCAGGCCTTTCGCCTCAACGATATATGCGAATTCTGGCCACTACTTCGGTTACACAAGCAGGTTTCAATCACAGTATTGACATTTACGTCTTTCTTTCATGTGTGGTCAACCTAAACAACCTACAGACACGAAGTCTGGGGTACACATTTCTAACACCACATTGCATTTCCCGTAGCTAAACACTATACATTTCTCTAATACGTTTACCATGTGCTTGTACATAGCTAGCACTTCTACTTAAAATCGATATAGGTTATACAGTTGTAATACATTGCACACGAAATCCCTGAGTACACATTTGGTTATATACGGGTGCCGACTAACAGTGAATATGACGCACCCCTACAATTCTCAAACTTTTAAACGCTACATCAGTTCCCCCCTTTGATGACATCCGTCATCACACCATTACATTTCCTTCTTCAGAACTGATTTAAACCGTGCTAGTCATAACATTTCCATGTCGGACTCCCTCCAGTTTCTTAAGACTCTCATATTGCTGCTCCTGGAGCTTTGCCAACCTCCTCTCGTTTGCCTTTAGAGCTCTTTCAACCTTGCCTCCTTGATACCACTTCCATGCCTTCACACATCCCCACAAACAGATCACACAAACCACAGCAATAATAATTGGTTTCAACACTGAACCTAGAAATCCCCTTCCCAGATTCGCAAACCAAGTTCCCACTCTTCCAAATCCTAATCCAATCTTCTCCCACACATTCACCTCCGTCAGATCCGTAATCTCCTTGTGAATATTCGTTATGTTGTCTATGTACTTCCCTATCTCCTTCGAGTTGTCTGGAATATACGTGCAGCATTCCTGAACTTTCAATAATTTGCAGACTCCGCCTTCTAAAGCAAGGCGATTCTGCAAGACCATATTCCGGATCGACAACATCTCTCCAGCCACCAATATCAAAGATCTCGCCGTGTTCATAGACAACTCATCAACTACAGTCGCCAACCTTCGGATCTTCACATCATTCAACACCACACCCATACTAGGTATCATTGCTCCGTATATGTCCCCAATCACTGCACCGGCATTTGTAGCCCTACGTTTCCTGGGCGGTCGCTTCGTCTCTAACAACTCCAAGTCCCTTGTGTGATAAATCTTCGGGAATATGATAGCCAAATAGCATACTCCATACCAATTGTCGGGTAGTCTGACATAAGCATTCGTCCCACAACATAATACACTGTCGGGATTACTTCTACTGGACCTTGCATAAAATTCTTAGCATAAGCTTCCATTGTAAAAGTCTGAGAACAAATGCTATGTCCTACTGCGACCTTCTCCGTCTTGGATTGAGGCCGTGCAATACACAAATTCCCTCTCTGTGCCTCATCCAATGCTATTGGTCCATAACTTCCCTTAGATCTGTGAGCTCTCTCCTCGTCCGTCCAATCTACTGGGCTATCTCCGGTGTGTCGTGTCTCGGTCAACTTTCTATACCTGTCCTCTACTTGATCTATGAATTTCTTCTCTATCTCTGATAACGCACATGTCAGGTTATTCCTGTGAGCATGCGCCGTATCCAGTTTCACAGTCGGTCTAAAATATTTCAGGAGCCTATCCTCTTTCTTATCCAGATCATATCTATTCAAATGCTTGATTGCTGGCACCTCGGGAAGTACCGTGTCAAAATTTGAGAAGAAATACTCGAACTGTCTCCTATCATAAAATAAACTGAGCCATATGCTACAAGAAATCCCATAAGTCAATGGGAGATGATGATACTTGATACCCTCATCCACTGAAGCAGGCAACTGCATGCACACATAACAATCCTTCACATCCATCGCATCAACATACTCATACAGCAACCTTGCATACGCGTTAAGCTTAAAATCACCCTTTGACAAATCCATGTGAAGTCTGCGAACATCTCTCAACTCCGATGATTCCTGTTCGCTAATACTAACACCACTCTGCCCTGGGGTAATAGGTGTGGGTGCTCCCTGAACCTTCCCCTCTTGCCTGTGAGCCACCATGTAGGAACTGATCACTACCGCAAATATGGTGACTACTACAACTCCGATCAATGTGCCTATTATCAGTTTAGCCCTACGATGTGGGTTTACAGGATCTGCCATCTTCGGAATATGCTCAATGTCCAATGCAGTCTCTGAAAGGATAAGTCTCTTTCTCATTAATGTCTCTTTCGTGAACTTAGGCAAACCTCCCTAACTTTCTTCGTTCTACAACGGAAAAATCCCTAATTTTGTTCTTCTTCCGCTCGGCTCTAGGTAATCTTCTTTTTAGCTGGCAACCCTTCTCAAATCAATCTAACATAAGCGCTGGTCCCAACAGCTCCAAGACTCCCTGCAATATTTCGAGCTTAAGAATGATCAGTTCTTGTGGATCTGGCACAGTCGTGAACGTCGGGAACTCCAAATTGTCCAAGATCATACCTCGAATGACACTTAGGAATGGCGGACTCGGAATATGAATCGTCAAAATTCCTTCGATCTCCAATCCCGGAACTTTCAGCAACACTTCCACCCTCTGGAGCGGGACACTGTTGACCAATGTCATCGACCTCAATCTTCCCGTGCTCGGTAACCCTGGCATCAGTCACTTGGTATGCCCACTCCGGGGAAGCGTACTTCCGACTTGGCACTCGAGTTCTCTTGGACCTTCTCACGCCACCTTGAGGATTTTCCTCGTCTCCCGATTCTTCTTCCGGTTCTTCCGAAACTGGTGCAAGGTCGGTGTCTGGGGCCAACCTCAGGTTTACCCGGTTCTGCTTTGCGGGCCAAACCCTTTCCGCTTCGGTGGCTCCCCCAGTCTTCTCTCCGATACCCTGTGCACTGACTTCCTCTTCTTCGGCAGAACTCGATTCTGTACTACCCACTGCACCTCTCGCTCCTTCGCCGGTTTCTGGGTCAGTACTTTCTTCACGTCCTCCCCCAACTCGATTCAGTGCACCATCAGCCGCTTCAGCAACCCTTACAGCTTGTCTGGCCCTCTCTGGCGATTCTGTCGGCTCACTGAGATCTTGGTTCTCGAGAGGGGCTGTATCTTCCAAGGGTGCTGGAACTCTGCGGGTATGAGAAGCATGCACCCAGTTCGGTAGCCCTCCGCACTTGACAGCAGTGTTCGTAACAAGGATTACTTGGAAAGGGCCACGCCACCTAGCATCCAAACAACTCTTCCTCACGTGCTTTCGGACCAGGACCCAATCGCCTGGGTCCAAGTCGTGGCACCTGTCACTCGCAGCTGGAACCGTTGCTGTCTGCACCTGCTGAGACACAGAACGGACCACGTCAGCAAGGCCTTTACAATAGTCCAGGATCATATCATCAGTGATATTTATCAGAGCAGTAGCAGGTATTGCAGGCAAACGCATCGCTCTTCCCATGAGGATTTCATGGGGTGACAACCCAGTTCTTCTATCAGGCACACTTCGAAGGCTCATAAGGACCAAAGGTAATGCGTCAGGCCATTTCAGAGACGTAGACGAACACACTTTCGCCATCCGAGCCTTCAGAGTTCCATTCACCTGCTCCACTATCCCTGAAGCCTCTGGTCTATAGCTACAGTGTAACTTCTGATCTATATTCAAAGCAGCACAAAGCAATTTCATAACTTCGCTGTGAAAATGAGTTCCTCTGTCCGATTCAAAGGACGTCGGGAACCCGTACCTTGGAATGAGTTCTCTCAATAAGAGTTTCGCTACTGTGAGTGTGTCACATCTGCGTGTAGGGTACGCCTCCACCCACCTGGAAAAGACACATACTATCACTAATATGTACCTCAACCCATTACACTTCGGCATTTCGACAAAATCCAACTGCATCCTATTGAAAGGTCCCCCTGACCTCCCTATGTGGCTCAATGTCACAGCAGTTCTTTTCCCTACATTCATCTGTTGGCAAGTGACACATCTCTGGCACACAGTTTCGGCCACGGCACGAAACTTCGGATTGTACCAAGTCTGACGAAACACTCTCATCATGGCATCCCTACCCAGATGTACAGCACCATGTATCAACCTCGCCATGGGATTCAACAAACTTTCCGGCAACACTGCTCGTCCATCATTCGAAACCCATATATCCACATCTCCCTTCTCACATCCAGCTCGTATCCAGCTGTCCCGTTCCTGATCTGAGACCCCTTCCTGAAGCTGCTTCAGTTCCTCCCATGTGTCAGCCACTGCTAACATCTGACCATACACCACCTCTTCCCCAGTTTCCTCAGTGTGGATCTCAGTAAAGTTGCATCCCTGCTCTGCACAAAATCGAGCTACTTCGTCTGCATAGTTATTTCCCAACGAGACAAAGTCGCTTCCCTTCGTGTGGGCTGCACATTTAACAACAGCAATTTCATCAGGACCTTGCAATGCTTTTAACAATTTCCGCACATAATCACCATTTCTTATAGGAGAACCTGAAGACGTCATAAACCCTCTCTGGGACCATAGCTGTCCGAAGTCATGAACCACACCAAACCCGTACTGGCTGTCCGTGTAAATAGTTACACGGATCTTGTCGGCTGCCAAACAGGCACGAGTCAGAGCAATGAGCTCAGCCACCTGCGCGGAGTGTACTCCTTCTAAACAAGCGGCTTCAACCACACCCGTAATGGTGCATACAGCAAACGCTGCTCTCAATCGACCGACACTGTCTCTTAAACATGAACCGTCCACGAAGAAAATCTCATCTGACACTGGGAGCGGTTCGTCGACAATGTCGGGTCTCGGTTTGGTGCATAGTTCAGTCACATCGAGACAATCATGGTCCTCACAATCTTCATTATCATCTATTTTTAGAACAGGTAACAGTGTAGCAGGATTTAAAACAGCACACCTCTTCAATGTCACATTATCTGCTGCAAGAATAACTTGCTCATAACGAGTCAGCCTATTATTCGTGAGGTGCTGCGTTTTAGTCCTAGTCATCAACAATTCAACAGAATGTGGCACATGTACCGTAAGTGGATGACCCATCACAATGCTCTCACATCTCTCAATGCTGACACCTGTTGCCGCAACGGATCTGAGACATCCGGGCAACGCAGAAGCTACTGGATCTAGAGTAGCTGAGAAATAAGCAACTGGTCTACGGACACCTCCATGATTCTGGGTTAACACTGCTAATGCGCAACCTTCTCTTTCGCAGCAGAACAATGCAAATGCCTTGTTATAATCCGGCATTCCCAACGCAGGAGCGCTACATAAGGCTTCTCTCAGCCTCAGAAATGATTTCAAACAATCGTCGTCCCATGGTACCGGATCACTTACATCCTTTCGCGTCAGCCGCTGCAAAGGCTTCGCTTCAAAGGAAAAGTTTGGGATCCACTGGCGGCAATAGCCCACCATTCCCAAAAACATTCTAACTTCCCTCTGCGTCGAGGGAACTGGCATTCTCAAAATCGCATCAATGCGATCTGGAGACACCTTCCTTTTACCCTTTTCAATTCTGTGCCCCAAATACTGTACCTCAGGTAAACAGTATTGCAGCTTGTTTGGAGACACCTTGTGACCGTTCTCTCCCAGGAAATTCAACAACGCAATGGTATCGATCCTGCAAGCGTCTTCTGTCTCGGACGCGACAAGCAGGTCGTCAATGTACTGCACCAAAACAGAGTTTTTCGGCAACACAAGACCTTCCAGATTCTTCTTTAACAGCTGATTGAAAATCGATGGGCTCTCCGTATACCCCTGTGGGATACGGCACCACGTTAATATACGATTTTCTAGCCTAAAGGCAAAAAGAAATCTACTCTCTTCATGTAGGGGAATCGAAAAGAATGCCTGACACAAGTCAATCACTGTGAACCATCCAGCTTCGCATGGGATCTGGAACAGTATCACAGATGGATTCGGTACCACTGGACAACATGGAACAACTATGTCGTTTATTTTCCGCAGGTCTTGCACTATCCTGAACTTCCCACTCGGTTTCTGCAGTCCCATAATGGGTGAATTACATGGACTACCCATGATCTCCACCAGTATTCCCTGCCTAATCATAGACTCAATCACAGGTTTGATCCCAGCAATCGTCTCAGGCGACAGTTTATACTGAGGGGTTCTCGGGAATTCCGCGTTTGTCTTAACCTGTATCTTCACTGGTTCCACTCCCCTGACTAAGCCGATCTCCTCTCCGCTTAGATCCCACACATCGGTCGCAACTGACTCCCTCAAGTCCTGTGGAAGCTCCTCCACTGTCAGAGCCGGGTACACTTCCACGCACCCCTGCTGATTTGCAACCTTAAAGGTCGCATCGTCATCTCTGGTCTGTACCTCTACTCCCCTCGGGGTACAGTAAATGGTGCAATTGAGCTTACACAATAAATCTCTTCCCAACAGACAAACAGGACTAGAATCGCACACCACGAACTGATGTCGATCCCTAAAGTTTCCTATCCTGACGGGAATCGGTTCCGTCAAGGGGCTAACTAGTCTCTTGTTCGCCACTCCAACCACTTGTATACTTTCTCCCGAGAGGGCTACCCCCGGAACTACTGCTGATCTTATGGTTGACCTGGTAGCCCCCGTATCTACCAAAAAGGTAGTAGGGCGTCCATCGAGTTCGGCTTCCACAAAGGGTCCCTTCTGATCTACCTCTAGTATGGCCCTGAGCAGGCAATCATCGTCCTGACCCAAACTTAACTGCGCCAGCAAATCTGCATCCCTCTCCTCTTCCACTTCGAACATGGGCATCTGCAAATAAGTCCGAGCTCCCTGCTGTATGTTCTGCATCCTGGGTGGCTGGGGAACCTGCACCTGCGAGACGCCTGTCCCCCCTTGCATCGTTCTCGGTACAGTCACCGTCTGTACCTGCTCCGCCCCAGGGACCTGACCCATTCCTCCCTCCATCTGCGGCTGATTATAGGGGTTCAAGGGACACTCGCGCCTCCAGTGTCCCACCTGGTGACACTGGTGACAAGCAGTCGTCTTCTTCAAGATCGCTACATCTATTCCTGTCCTAGGGTCTACGGGTCTCGGCCTTCCCTGACCCTGCATATTCTGATTCCCTGTCTGATAATTTCCCTGTCTTCGCCCCACTGGACCCCCATTCGGCGGTCCCTGAGCCGCTTGCATCTGAATGAGCAATAAGTTATCCTTCATCTTCTTGTGCTTGGACTCAATCTCATCCGTGCAGTATCTAGCGTACCGCAAGATCTCATCTACAGGCTTATTCTGCCAACAGATCAAATGCTGCTGTATCATGAGACTGACTTCGGGTTTCAAACCCAGCACAAACTTAGACACAAACTGTCCCATGTCCTTCGTTTCCAGCTCATCTAAACCACTATACTGCTTAAAAGCCTTCAAAAGTCTCTCATAAAATTCATGTACTGTCTCCTTTGGCTCCTGCACCGTCCTGTCTATCTTCACCCAATCGATGTCCTGGGGTGAAACCTTCGATTTCAACCACGTAATTACCTTATCGTACAGCCTCATTACCACGGGCGACGGACCATTTGTAACTATGTTCCTATCGGGCTCATAGTCCGGCCAATCAACAGCGATTTTACATGCGTTCCACAGATCTCCCGGAACTACGATATCGAATAAGGTGTTCAGATCTATCCACAACACCTTCGAAATCTTAACGAAACGCTCAACTTGCTTGTACCACTCTGCAGGCTTCTCCCTGAGCCTGGGAAAATCATTCGTAAATGATGCCAAATCCCCCCTGCTCCATGGTACATGCACATATCCTCCATTCGCCACCTCTCTCAAAGGAAGGATCTTTACCTCCTGCAAATCTCCTTCAGAGCTCCCTCCTTTCGCTCCCCTAGAATTCTTTTTCCTAGCCCATTTCTCTTGCCATTTGTCGAGCATCAGCCATATTCTCATAGCTACAACCAATTCCTTGGTATGTGACCTTAGACCAACAACCCTTTTCTCTTCCAATTCCCGCTCGGTACAATGCATCCTATGGCTCCCTTGCAATGCTCTAGTCTTGGATAGATCCACCCCATATTCTCTAGCCAAACCCGCCAGTTTCTCATGTGCCACTCGTGCTTTACGAGTCACATCCTTTGCCACAAAAAGCAATTCATCGGAAGTATAGGTCAATACTCTCTCCAGAGGTAGATTCCCATATATTATTTCATCCGCCTCTGCTTTAAGTCTTACTACATCTATCATTCCTGCCTTCAAGGCTCCTTTCAACACCTGACAACTTGCTCCACGTCCCTCATCATACTCGCATTCCGATTCCTGCTCTCTCCTTTCCTCCGGTAGTTCTATGGGAGCGGAATGGCTCTTAAAGGCAACTGGGGTTGTCCCCGCTCGGCCCATATTCCAGCTCATTTGCTTCTTTGGCGGTACCCATGATCCTAAATCTGGTCTCGACTCCATCAGAGTCCTCGGCCTCACCGGTCTCTCGTCCTCTTCGCCCCTAGATGTGTCCGACACCGCTGCTAATGGTGTACTCCACTGCACAGGGCTTGGAGGTCGGGCCGTTGCCCCTTCCAACTCACTTTCCCCACTTTCTCGCCTAGTTCTCTCTGCCTCTCGTTCGGACCTCTCTCTCGCCTCTGATTCCGGGCTGTATATAGACACAATCGGTCCAATGGTGACCGGTACCCTCAATGCATCCGGTAACCTCATCTCTCCTTCAATCCTTCGGCTGGTCCCCGACTGACCCTGTGAACTCGCTGTTTCAAACGAGACCAACCCTTCCACTCGGGTCTCGGGCTGGATCGTTACCCTTCTAGTTTCCTCTCTCTCGCTCCACCTATCATCTGCCTCACCCGGGTTATAAGGGGGTGGTCTCTCGTCTAGCAATCTTTGCAATATATCATCATCAGAATCACTATCCTCTTTCTGTGCTTTCCCATTCCTTATCCCCGTCTCCTCCATTATCGCGGGATACAGTTTCGCTTCCTCAATTGTCTGCACTCTCCATCTTTTCTCCGCTGCGTCCCACTTGGCATCCTGAAACGCCCTAATCGACTTCCTCATCCTCTCCTGACTTCTTCCCTTTTCCTTATCATGCGCTGCTCGGATCCACGCATGTAATGCTTCAAACTGTGCTGGTCTTGGCAAGGGTTTTAAGGACCCCATCACCGTCTTCAGTTGGTACAGCACCGCTAATCTAAATGAGCCGTACCTCGGGAAAGCTAATTCCCCTTCACCTTGTGTAACCTTGTGCCAATTCTCGATCCAAACGATAGTATGTAACCCCACATTCTGTGCCATGTAATGTGCCGGTGTATCCTCGGGAGGAGCTTCTTCTCCCCCGCGGACAACCACATGCCTATCACCTCTACACAACTCTCGCAAAGCCCTAAGACACTTCATAATGAGCAAATTCGATCTCGCGCTCTATTTACTTCTTGTTCTCAAATCCTCCAATAACAGCGCGACTCACACCAACCGGCCTATCACAGCGCGACACCCTCTGACGTCACCTTCCTTCGTTCGCAGCAGTTCCCTTCTCCAAACTCGTTTCACGCTTACTCACGTCCCATTCATACACTGAAATAACCAATTAAGTTATTTCTCTGGCTGTCCGTCCACAGCCTCTGACTGTCCGTCCACAGTCTCTCGACCTTGTTGACCTCGATTGGCGCCCGTCTGCCCCCGTCCGGCCAGACAAAAACGCCTCTGATAGGTTACTAACACTCCGATCTGCTCACCACAACCCACGACCAGCGTTAAGTTGCCATACACACACGCATTCGCTCCCCCTATCTCGGTCCAGGTGATCGATGGTACCTCACGATCTCCTTTGGGTGGTCAACAAAATCTATCTCAGGTGTCTTCTACACCACAATTCCCGGGCTGCGCGCGCTCACAGCCTGATCTCACAATCACACGACATACACAACAACTCCGCAAGACATCACACAACAAATCAACACCGCAATCTACGACCACTCATTATGTTCATACTCACTCCTGGAACTGCTGCTTTCTGCCGCGCTGCTACTCGCCGTCGATGCTCATCTGCCGCCGTCTGCTGCTCGCCATCTGATGATTCAGCATCACTTATCGTCTCTTGGGCCTCAAGGGTCACTTATCCTTATCTAATCTTCCCTCGCTATCAGTAAGAAACCATCCTCGTTTGCTACCAACTGCTCCGGCCTATTTTAGTATCTCGCAATTATCTACTGGAACCCACTCTGGTCAGATGGAACTTTTTACTTGCCTGATAGCATGGAGGGAAAATCACCGTTATCACAATTACAGTCTGCAATTTTCCGTAATCAAAGACTCGAAACTTAATCTCTTGGCTCTCTGGTTTTTATTATCAACATAAAGATTTGGAGATACAAAGTCCTCAACACAAGGCACAACAAGTACATAGGCACTAAAACAAATGCTACTCTACGAAGAATCCGCATCCGGCTAAAAATAACTAAAAGTACAATCTCTAAAAGCATGAGGTAGAACACTACCAAGCAAATGTCGATACTAGGGACACTGAACCATACCATCTCTGTCCCTACTCTGTACTAGGTGATATCCCTACATAGCAATCCCTTGAGACCCTCATCAGAATAAAAGGTGTCAGAGCGAAACTTCCTAAGAAGTCCTCACTTAGAGAGCTTGGTCTAAGTTGCCCCCTCTACCCTTCGCCTAGCCGTCCTCTGCTTTGGGCTGCCCCGCTCTGCTCTGCCTCCACCCTCGGGGCGCTGTCCCTAATACAGTACCCCAAGTCTCCGAACACGCCCTTTGCGCCTCCTCTCCTTCCGGGGTCGTCTTTCAGTACTTTTCCACAGAGCGCTGTCCAGTTCCATCGTCCATCGCTTGGCCTTGAGTCCCAGACGCCATCCGCACTAGGAGTTACGATTGGCACATTCCAATACACTCCCATGTCTGGCTTTCTCTACATAATTCAAATTATGAACAAAGAGCTTCTCTACTAACGAGCAACTGTCCTTGCACCTGGGGTGAGATCATGCAAAGCAGACATTCTTCACATCTTTTAAGTTGCAATTTACTACAGCCTAAAACCTCTACTGGAATAAATCCTTTTTGGCCTATTGCCCTTGGCTAACATAAGAAAATACCAGGCCTTTCGCCTCAACGATATATGCGAATTCTGGCCACTACTTCGGTTACACAAGCAGGTTTCAATCACAGTATTGACATTTACGTCTTTCTTTCATGTGTGGTCAACCTAAACAACCTACAGACACGAAGTCTGGGGTACACATTTCTAACACCACATTGCATTTCCCGTAGCTAAACACTATACATTTCTCTAATACGTTTACCATGTGCTTGTACATAGCTAGCACTTCTACTTAAAATCGATATAGGTTATACAGTTGTAATACATTGCACACGAAATCCCTGAGTACACATTTGGTTATATACGGGTGCCGACTAACAGTGAATATGACGCACCCCTACAATTCTCAAACTTTTAAACGCTACATCAGCTGCATGCCAAAAATAAGGGTACGTTCTACAGTTGGGCAGCACAAGACATCGGTCAACTAATAATGGAAATGCAAAGTTATGTTTATCCGTGAAAAAGCTTTCCTTCCTTTCTCTCGTTCTCTTTCATCAAAATTCTGTTCGTGAATCCCTAATTGTCAGACTATTCGGATTGACCATTCTTTAAATGTAGTGCTCTATTGCCATCTAGTGGCAGAAATTTAAAACACAAGCATATCTGTTCTCATTTCTGCTCTAATATTATCATAGTTTGTAGTAAGTTATCTTCTAATGGTTTTTGTGTAATGCTCGCTGCGACTGGTTTGGCCCCTAGTTATCGCAGAACCCCTGGGTCATGGTCATGTCTTATCGCACGGCGCGTGGCTCTGGGAATTAAGCAGCCTTGGTTCTGAAAGATGCCAACGTCTGTCCTGACATGGGTGCGTGGTTACTGAGGTGGCAGTGCATGCAATGTCCGGGTAGGGTGAGACCAACTGGCATGGGTGCAAATTTAGGACAGTCGGTGTAAAAATTCAGGACAAAGGGTCAAAATTCAGGACAAAAATTCAGGACAGAAAGTAAAAATTCGGGACAAAAATTTGAAACAAAACATACGTTTTACAGACATATCAGAGGAGATCGCACTATAGTGTATAAGTAAATAGACAACCAAAATAAGTACAAGTCAAAATAAATTTATATAAGATTGAGACAATCATGCACTTCACAATTTTTCAGTATCCGCGCAGCTTTACAAAGCGACATCAGGCCCTTTCTGCAATCAAGATTTGTGCAGGAGAAGGCACACCACATGCTGTCACTATAATAGGGCCCATTGTAATTATATCTGTGATAATTGTCTGCAGTCTCAGAATGGGCTAGTCCACAGTCTTTGCGAGGTCCGGGAGGGGCTGCTGCAGGCAGCCTTAGTCTACAGATTAAATGATAAGTGCGAGAGGCCCCGAGTGGGAACTTTTAAACTCATGGGGTCTCTTTCAGTGGATCAGCATAGCTTCCTGAAATTCCTCAATTTGATTTTAGTATGATGTCTGTAAGGCGTCCGTAATTTGGGGACCCCAAACTACGGACGCCTTACAGACATCATACTAAAATAACGGACGGTCCATGAAATGTATGAACGATTGGTCACCCTATGTCCGGGCTGCTTCAGCCAGGTTCACTACATTATATGGATGGGGCATGGCCCAGGTCATATGAGCTGGTGAATCGAGGCGAGATATCGAGCCTGCCTGGCAGGAAGCCCTGACTCACAAGCCCATGGGCCATTGAAAAAGCTTGGGAATGAGTGCTCCCAAATCCCGTGCTTGACAAATTGATAGTCTTACTAGACAAAGAAAAACTAAAATCAGAAGGCTACAAGATAATCATCCAGCAGAATCTATTGCACCATTATCATTGGTCACTTGCGATTCAACACATGACAAAGTAAATGTATGAGTAAGAAGCAATGACTTGGTTAATCAACTGAATGAAATAGTGTCTTGAGGCACGAGACAGCATTGATACGGAAACGTCTTTAAACTGTTACTTCGTCCTCGTGTCACAAAGGCAACTTCCGGTGAAGTTCAGTCACATTCCATCAATTCACTCCACCCCCATCCCCCGCCCTTGTGTGCCTCAGACCGGGCTGCTGCAGCTCGAGCTGCTGTGGACTCGGCTGGGCACTGTCTGGAGTCTTATCTCCGACATGCCCGAGTTTTTCACATGTCTTTAAAGACCATTTACATATTTGCATTCCTTTGTAAACTGGTTAACAAGGCTTAGTTTTTTTCTGGTTCCAGCAGTGCTTTAAATGGGCCGGTACTCACCGGTACTGAGTACCGGCACTTCTTAAATTTATCGCTCTGAGTACCAGCACTTCTCTACTGCCCTAGAGAGTACTGGTACTCATGAAAAGGTTGGCTCATTAACTGTGCTGGTGAGCAGGAGTGGGACGTGTCTCCGGCAGGCAAGGCGCCGCTTCTGAGGCCCCGATCTGAGCCCCAGCTGAGCTATTCAGCAGGGCTCGTTTTAATAATCTCCGGTGCTCACTATCACGCTGTGCTTGACAGAGCATGGTCGAGATTCATTTTACCTGCTAGTGTGCGCGTGTGATTTTCAAAGCGCAGCACTTCAGGTAGTGAAAAGTCAGTGCAGGGTAATATTTTAAACAGAGAAATGTTATCAGGGGCAAGGGAGGCGGATTCTCACACTTCCCATACTTTCTCTCGAGCGGAGGAGGGTTAAAGCCCAGACAATGCGATCGAAGAGGCCCCTGGAGCGCTTCTGCTTTTTGCTCTGAGGCACCTTTCCTGACTCTCTGAAGAAGAGACAGGCTAGCGATCCCGGCGGTGCCGCGCCAGCAGCTCTTCTCGGTGGATCATTCTGACAGCTATAAAGAGATTCAGGTCAATCAGATATTAATTTAATAATCTCCTGTTGCTGACATTTTAAATGTTTGTTACGAAAATGATTAGGGGGCTCCATCACGGTATAGGGCCTTGCAAATGGGCACACTAGAGTTGTCTGTCTGAGCTGAAAATGCGCTACCTTTTGTCTAAACTAGCAGTTTTGATGATTTATTAGTAGTTCAAAGTGTTTAACATCCCTGCTTGACAGTGACACTATGAAGCAGCAGCCTTTCTTTTCCCAGCACAGACTTGCTAAGTCAGAGATAAGTCATGTGATTATTGTTCCAGCTGGAGAGAGGTCAGAGTTTTCTCTACTGACAGATTTCACTCTCACCATTAAGTAGCGTAGGGTTAATATGCCTCCTTCAAAAAAGCATATTGTGATGTACTGTATTGTATGTGGATAGCTCAGTGAGTTGCTATTTTTGTCACAGAAATCTTTGTTTCTTGTGGTTTGGACGCACCAGAAGCTGAGGTTGGGGTGGAGGGTGCTGATTTTTTTTAGAAATTAAATAATAGCTTCAAAGGAACCTGCTGAGTTTGACTTCCTTGTTGCTCAAATGAGTGTGATTTCTGATATTTGTCTAATTCCATTGACTCCATTTCATGATTTTGGTCGCAAGAAAGTGCCACTCTAAGTGTTACAGATCTAGTTGTTGCCTGACTCTCGTAAATCCACTGAATCTATGAAAATGTCACACATAAGCAATCTGAAACATTACCAGCTATACTCAAATGGGTGTCATTTCTGATATTTCTGAGGGGGGTCACCTGAGTGAAGCGAGACAGCGAGGACATAGCGCCGCATCCACCTGGGCCCACGACAGTAGCCTGCACACTCCTTGCCGCGAGCTTCCCCCGCCGCCTCCAACCACCCGAGGCCGCAGTGGGGGGAAACTACAGGCCCCAGCATCCCTCACCGCCACGCCCACATCCGCCGGACAAGGCGCCCGGAGGCGCTACATAGGACGAGGCTCCCTCGGTGGAGCGAGGGGGGTCACCTGAGTGAAGCGAGACAGCGAGGACATAGCGCCGCATCCACCTGGGCCCACGACAGTAGCCTGCACACTCCTTGCCGCGAGCTTCCCCCGCCGCCTCCAACCACCCGAGGCCGCAGTGGGGGGAAACTACAGGCCCCAGCATCCCTCGCCGCCACGCCCACATCCGCCGGACAAGGCGCCCGGAGGCGCTACATAGGACGAGGCTCCCTCGGTGGAGCGAGGGGGGTCACCTGAGTGAAGCGAGACAGCGAGGACATAGCGCCGCATCCACCTGGGCCCACGACAGTAGCCTGCACACTCCTTGCCGCGAGCTTCCCCCGCCGCCTCCAACCACCCGAGGCCGCAGTGGGGGGAAACTACAGGCCCCAGCATCCCTCGCCGCCACGCCCACATCCGCCGGACAAGGCGCCCGGAGGCGCTACATAGGACGAGGCTCCCTCCGCGTCGCGGGACGCGCGCGGGCGGCGCCGGGCTGAGCCCGGGCAGAGGGCGGGCCGTCTGTGGCCGTCAGGGGCCAGAAGAGGCCGGGCTGGGCATACCCTCTGCGATCTGCATACAGATAAGAAACCGTGAGTAGTGGTGCTTGAAAATCGTGATAATGGGGAAAAAGAAGCCCTCAGGCATTAAACCAAATGGGATGGCAGGAGCAACCCTGGACTCATATTTGGTTAGAGCTGCCAACGTTTTAACGGAGGAAATAGAAAGAACGGAAAGGCGTCTGTCAATGGGGATAGGGAACAAGACATCAGCCGTCATTCACGAGAATCCTGATACCTCAGTGCTAAACACATCACAGCAATCACCTGGCATTCCTAGGGATCTAGTAGACCAGCTAGAACATATGCCATCTCCACCATATATTACTGAACATGGTGAGTCTATTACCTCAACACCTACCCAAGTGCCCCCGGTAGTAGAGGTCTCCCCCTCCCCCCCAACTCAAATCCAGACAAGACGTACGAGAGCAGGGGGTTTGGCTCCAGTGGGACGACCAAAGAAACTGCCTGTGGGTAGATCAGCTAAAACAGGTTCGGGTCATCTGCCCCAGGGGGAGGTTTTACCTAACAAACTTTGGGCAGCAATTAAGAGGAAACTGGATGTTATACTGGCCCCTATCAATAAAAGACTGACATCTATTGAGGATCGTTTTTCGTCATTGGAAGTGAAGCTCAATGCCATGTCTACAACTGTGCAACCGTCTATTCTGGAGTTGCCAGAATCAAGTATTCATGATCACACCCAGTGTTTGGTGCCAGTATCAACGAAGGAAGCCCCCTCGAATGTTGATCTTCTGCCTCCTTCAGTGGTGGCAGGCCCTTCTTCGCGTATCCTGATTCCGACACCAACTCTGCCTACCCAAACCTCACAGACCGACAACGCTTATCACAATACACCCCCTACTACGGATCCTACCAATACTATGAACCTTAATAAAACTTATTCAGGGAAAGGACTCCCATTTGTTAGAGAGGCTATCCCTCTGGCTCTTGTCCTTGCCAATGTTCCCCACTTAAGACCAGGCCAAGCAGAATCCACAACTGCATTAATGGACAAAGCCTTATATTGGCTTAGTAGGAATATGTATTTTGGAGGAATGGGTGGTCAACAACAACTGGCAAGAGAAATTATAATGGCCAGACGGGTTCCTTGGCTTGGATATAACACGAAAAAGTTTGGGGGAGATTGTGTTGTCATTAATTTTGCTACTACGCATGTACTACCCAATGTTCTTGTTAACTTACTACCACCTCAGAAAAGGGACTCTGATATAATTCCTCTCACATTGGATTTTTTTATTGGTAATCCCAGGCCTTTGAGACGGAATATGATGTCATTATTATCAAACGCCCCAAATGTAGTTACAGGGAGGAGGGCACTTTTAAGTTTTTCTACTGATCTTAGGCTAGAAAATAGATATAATGCCTTGTCCAATTTAGAGGAATGCGATTGACATAGGGAAAGTGATATCCACCCTGTTCACGAGTTCCCTCATGAAAATAAGTTGATCGGAAACAAAACCCAGGCTGAAACCATTCCTTGTATCAGTACCCTAACTTCATCCTACACCCCTAAGAGTAACCATCAAACAGTGGTATCTGCTTGCAATAATCCACCTGAACAAATGATTGAGCCCGGTTATATTGTAAATAACCCTTTGACAAATGATAGGTGTAGCTCGCTACATAAAATCCCTAGTGGTGGTAGCAAAATATCTCTGGTATCATGGAATATTGCAGGCATTGCCCAGAAATTGTTGTCTCCTGAATGGGGCAACTTTATTGATAAATATGATATCTGTCTATTCCAGGAGTCCTGGGCTGTTGATCCTGTTTTTAGGGCCGGATATCTTAATTTTTACATTCCTGCAAAAAAAAATCCTAAAGGGCGCCCTGTAGGAGGCCTTGTGGCCTGGGTTCGCCAAAAACTAGATTATAATGTGGAATTGTTAAAATCCTCTGACATAGATATCCTAGCGTTTAAACTTAGTAGGGCTAATGAGAGTACCCTTGCTATTTTCAACGTGTATGCTAGGGGGTTGAGGGGAGGTCTCAGTTCAGAGACCATATCGTCCTTGGACTTACAGCTAGAAAACCTTCCCATTTATACCACCCCTATTGTAACAGGAGATTTCAACACTACATTCGAACCATTGGGTAATGAGGTACAAGAGCTATCATTAGAACAAGACCTTAGATGGGGAATCCCTAGGCTTGACCTACCGCCTGTTAAAAAATGGTCTAACGCTGCAATTCAGCTTAAGGCGTTGTGTTTGGAAAGAGGCCTTAGGGCTGCAAATGGGCGCACAAGATCTGATCTGAAAGGTGAAATCACTTTTGATAATGGGCGCTCCACCAGCCGTATCGATTATATACTGATTGATCTCAGGATATGGCATAGACTTGATGACATGAAGGTAATATGGCGGCTTGAAAGCGACCACAACCCTCTATGTATGGATTTTTGGGTCAATAATAGAGAGGGTGACGCGACCCATGTTGAGGGAACTGTTACCTCGGATGTAGTGATTACAAACGACAAACGCCGTGTAAAATGGAATAAACTAATTGAACATCCTGAGAAGTTGGAAGCTCTTAAAGCCGAAGTAATCAAGAGTACCACATACCTTATGTCAAGAATCTTGAGGGAAGATTTCCCACAAATTGTAATAGAAGCCCATACTAGCCTATTTGGTAACCTGAAATCCTACTTTCTAAGGGACGTGAAGCCAGGGAGACAGGTTCCGAAAATCAATGATGCTAGCTGGTTTGATACTTCATGTAGAATTGCTCGACAAAGGCTTAGTGAAGCCCTAAGGTTAAGAGATCACATGGGGGTTAGGGTTGCAAGGGATCACTATAGGGAGGTGCAGAAAAAAGCCAAAAAAGATTGGGATCAACAATGGTGGCAGGATTTAAGAAGTGCCTGTGCTGCGAAGGACTCGAGAACCTTTTGGAGCATTGTCAACTGGGATAGGGGAGGGCGTCCAGAGCCCCCACAGAATAATGTTCCCCAGGTAAAATGGATTGAATTCTTTGGTCCCCAGTATGCTTGTAGCGCAACTAATGAACAGACCCCACTATCCCTCCCTGAAAAATTTTACTCCGGTCCAGTGTTTTTTATTAAGGATGTCGAGGCAGCACTAGACTGTGTGGCAAAGGGAAGAGCTCCAGGTATGGATGGAATCCCGGCCGATATATTTTTAAGTGACAAGCCAACTTGGTGCCAGTACATAGCCCTTCTTGCTAATGCAGTGGCTAATGGAGCTCCAGTACCCCCATCATGGAAAGGTGCTGAGATAATCCCTGTTTTCAAGAAAGGTGACAAATCCCTCCCCAGTAATTACAGGCCCATAAGTCTTATTGATTCAATTCAAAAGGTTATGGGCCGTTTAGTGCTAGGAAAAGTACAGACTTGGGTAGAGGATGCTAATATTTTGTCCCCATTTCAAGCGGGATTTCGTTCTTGTACCAGCACCATAGACCAAATTTTTCGGTTTATAACTATCTACTGGAGGAACGTGCTCCTGAACGAGGGGTCGTTATACGCTGTCTTTGTAGATCTCAAATCAGCGTTTGATTTGGTCCCTCGGAGGAAATTATGGGGTGTCCTCGGTGACATGGGGATGGCTCCAGAGTTATTAACACTTCTCGTCCGCTTACATGAGGGCAACTTTGCAAAAGTCAGATGGGGGCACAGGGAGAGGTTACCGACTCTTTCCCTGTTGGGCGGGGCGTCCGACAGGGGTGTGTGTTGGCTCCTACCCTGTTTTCTTTGTATATTAACGGGGTAGTTGAGTATCTTTCAGCGGTCTCCACCGATGCTCCCCTTCTGGCTGGCAACCATGTCCCTGTCCTCATGTTTGCGGACGATACTTTGCTCATCTCCAGGACCCCGAGTGGCCTCCAGAAGGCCATTAATGCATTTGTGGATTTTTGTTCCCTAAGAGGGCTAGAAATAAACATCTCGAAAACCAAGTTTATGGCTTTTAATCAGCACAAATCGTTTAGAGGCAGTATTTTATTAAATAATGAGCCCCTAGAACAGGTGAGTGCGTTCACGTACCTTGGTATCTCCCTCCAAAAGGATTTGGGTTGGAAACACCACTTGGACATAACAGCTCTAAAACTACATCAACACATAGGGTGTCTGACCAAGAAATATAAATCCTCCTTTACCAAACCAGTCACACCTGCCCTAGAAATCTATAACGCCAAAGCAGTGAGCTCGGCCCTCTATGGAGCTGAGCTCTGGGGATTTAATAACTTAAAACAACTAGCAAGACTAGAAAATAAATTTCTACGTAACCTTGCAAGTGTCCCGCAAAGCACTCCCATGCTCCCGCTCCATCTAGATCTAGGGAGGAAGAACATTGTGGACACAGCAAAGCTACGGCCAATCCTTTATTGGAGGCGTCTTTGGGTCACCCCAGAACTTGTGCAGTACGCTATGGGTTTCAAGGATGTGATCTTGCGGGACTGTTTCCACAGAATAGGTTGGTTAAAGGAGGTCAGGTCCCTACTTATTAAATTGGATCTAGAGATACTCTGGAATAATCCTGAGACGGCAGTTTTTCCGACAAAGGTACAATTGAAACAGAAATATTGAGAAATGGTTTATACATCTATAGGTCACTCCAGTATTGCAACTAGCCTAACAGGTCGTTTTTTGGATTTTAAATCATGGCCTGTATGTGAGGCTTACTGGGATTTGATCGAGAGGCCCTTTGATCGAAAACTTTATTTTCAGTTTAGGGCAGGTAGTTTGCCTATAAAGTCCTTTACGTGTAAATGGGCCTCTAGAACTGATGATAAATTCCATTATTGTGTGACAATGGCAGAGACCATTCCCCATATTTTCTTTGTTTGTCCATTATATGCTGCCCCACGGAGGAGATGGTTGAGGCAGATTTGTAACCTGTTGGGTGTCCGGAGATGTGCCGTTGCGCTGAGAATTTTAGGGTCTGATTGTAGCCCTAGTACAGCTATAGCAATGGCCAAATTTCTGGGTTGGACCTGGGTTATTCGCACTCGCACTTTAAACAAAAATGTTGCTGCTATCCTATCATAAGATGTATCTTTTAAATAGGACATGTTTATGCTGCTGCCTCTTCTCCTTCTTTTTTAACTGTTCTTAAAGTTTTTAGATATCCGACAGTATATGGAATTTAATAGGTTTTTTAAATCTGTAATTGTAATGTATTATGTGTTATTTATATATGTGTTATGTGTTGTATGGTTGTGCTTTTATGACAAACTGTCGAAATAAAGCTATTTGAATTGAATTGAATTGATATTTATATGATTCCCTCGTCTTCATTGCTTAATTTTGCTAGCGAGAAAGTATCACTCATAGTCGTTGAAATGTCACTCATAATTGCAATGAAAGTATGAAAATGTCACACATGGCAATCTGAAAACTTGGCAGCTATGGGGTCCATTCAGGCCCTGTGCTGTCAACCACATTCACACTATCCTCTGCATTTGCGCAAACACAGGCAGTCCCCTGGCAGTGGCAATTTAAAAAGCCATGGTGAAGACTATAACATGGCTTTTAACATACCGGAGTCTTTTGTGTGTCTGCTTATGTTTGTGTGTTTGCCTGCATTTGTATTTCTGTTTTTTGTAAGAAAAAAGTGAGAGAGAGAGAGAATCAAGACACTCTCAGGAGGTATTTTAAAGAAAATGGGTGGCACTTTGCGTGTACATGATTGCTCGGTGACAAAGGTTCATAAATAATGTAGTAGGAAGGGTTGGTGGGTGAGTGAGTGGATGGATGAGTGAGCAAGGGTGGATGTATAGATGGATGAATGGATGGATGAGTGAATGAATGGATGGATGAGTGAATGGATGGATGGGTGAAAGAGGGTGGATGATTGTAAAAAAGGGCGGATGATGGGTGGATAAGTGAAAGATTGGATGGATGGATGAAAGGGAGGATGGATGAAAGGGTGGATGGTATAAAGGGGTGAAAGGGTTGATGGATAGATGAGTGAAAGGATTGATGGATGAGTGAAAGGGTGGATAAAGAAATGGATGAGTGAAATAATGAATGGATAGGTTTACCGATGGATGGATGGATGGATGGATGGATGGATGGATGGATAGGTTTTGATATGAAGGGTGGACAGACAGAATGGTGAAAAACTGAATGATGGATGAAAGACTGAATAGACAATAGAATGTAAAGGTTAAATGGGGGACATCAGCAGGTACATGGTAGGATGAAAGGATGAATGGATAGATTGATGGAAGAGACCAGAGAAATCTTCTGGGGAGGGTCGTGATGATTTGCTTCATTTGCTTTGTGCCATAAGAGCTTTGGATCAAAGTGGGGGTATTTTCAGTTTCTTCCTACTCATGTGCTCAAAAGGGTAAGTTACTTACCTGTAATCCTAGTTCTCTTCCAGGGGTATCCTCATCAAAGTCATAAGCACTGAATATTCCCGCCCATGTGCGGGGACCCCGGAAATAATAAAATCATATATGTAAAAAACATACATATATACAGCTCTGTATATGTATAAACATATATTATTTTTTCCCAAGCAAATGCAGCCCCTAGAAAAGAAGGCTAGGCAATGTATAAATACACATCCAATAATACATATAGGTATAATAAAACACCTAAATCCCCTTTTTTTTTTTTTTTTTAATGAGGTAAACACTCATGAGAAAGCAAAAAAAGAGAAAACTGTGTGAAACACAGATCTACAACACATTGCTAGCCTGCAGGCTGCATTGCAACACAATACCATAGAGACTGAAAAGCCCTGTATAGGTAAAAACTGGCACCGTGCCTTTAAGGCAGCCCTGGCTTCCATATCCCATCATGCCTCAGGGGTGAAAGTTAGGTCAGTTGTTCTTTGCAGGACCGTAGTCCTAAACACAAAGATATATCCTTTCCATAATGAATAATACACTTCTTCTCATTTGCCTGGGGAGGTGGGTGGGTTGCTTATGACTTTGATGAGGATACCCCTGGAAGAGAACTAGGATTACAGGTAAGTAACTTACCCTTCTCTTCCAGGGGATCCTCATCAATAGTCATAAGCACTGAATAGAGTAGCAAGCTCACCTTCCACCTGCAGGCAAATGAAAAAAGGATTGTACCACACATGGAATAGGAAAATCATGACAATGATTATGTATGGAACAGATTCCTCAAGGAGGCTTGTCCTACTTGAGTGTCTGCTCTGGTGTCCGAATCCAGACAATAGTGCCTGGTAAAGGTGTGAACAGATCTCCGAGTGGCTGCCTTGCAGATCTCGGAGAGTGGGACATTATTGAGAAAAGCCGCGGTAGCCGCTTTTCCTCTTGTCGAATGCGCTCTAGGGCGCGCCCCCAATGGTTTCTGAGCCAGTTGGTAGGCCAATGTAATACTTGAAACAATCCACCTAGCAATGGAACGTTTGGAAGCCGCAAAGCCCATACGGACAACCCCATAGTTCACAAACAATTGATCAGATTTCCTGACATTCTTAGTCCTATCTAGATAGAATTTTAGGACCCTTTTGACATCTAGAGAATGCAACGCCCTCTCTGCCCGAGAGGAGGGGTTGGGAAAAAAAGGTTGGTAAGGAGATGGCTTGGTTTACATGAAACTCCGATACCACCTTAGGTAGGAACGAAGGATGAGTTCTCATCACCACCCTATTCAGATGAAAAATAGTGTAGGGCTCTTTAGAACAGAGGGCCTGTATCTCACTGACTCTCCGTGCTGAAGTGATGGCTATTAAAAATGCTGTCTTCCATGTGAGGTGCTGTAGGGTAGCCTTATGAATAGGCTCAAAAGGAGAACCCATGAGCTTTGACAGAACCAAGTTTAGCTCCCAGGAAGGAGAGAGAGGTCTAACAGGGAGATAGACTTTCTTGAGTCCTTGCAAGAAATCCTTCACTACCTGCACTTTAAAAAATGACTGCTGTGAAAGCGAACGCCTGTATGCTGTTATGGCTGCTAGGTGAACCTTTATGGATGAAAATTTCAACCCTGCCCTCGCTAAATGTAGAAGATAGGGCAAAATTACATCCTCCTGGCATTTAGTGGGATCATAATGATGCTGAGCACACCATATATAAAACCTTTTCCACTTACAGAAGTAGGAGTGTCTTGTCGAAGGCCTCCTGGCTTCCTTCAGTATGGACATACACTCTTGAGGGAGGTTCAGATGGCCATACTGGAGGACTTCAGGAGCCATGCTGTTAAGCTCAGCGAGGGAAGGCTGGGATGGTAAATCTTCCCCCGCATCTTGGACAACAAGTCCGGCCTGCACGGCAGCCGCTTGTGGGGGCGGATCGACATGTGTAGGAGATCCGTGTACCACCACTGCCTCGGCCAGTCCGGTGCTATGAGGATCATCTTGGCAGATGAATTCTGCAACTTGGTCACCACCTTGGGGATTAGTGGGAGAGGCGGAAAAGCGTACACAAATGTCATTGACCAATTGATCAAAAGGGCATTCCCTAGGGATCCTGGTCGATGGTATCTTGAGGCGAAGCCTCGGCATTTTGTGTTTTGCTCGTCCGCGAAGAGATCCACTTGCGGACGCCCCCATTCCCCGAAGATGTCTTCTAACACCTCGTCGTTTAGTACCCAGTCCTCTGGTTCTTGAAAATGCCGACTGAGTAAGTCCGCTTGCACGTTGAGTTCTCCTGGTAGGTGCACCGCTTTCAATGAGATGTTCCTTGCTAGGATCCAGTGCCACAGGGACTGAGCTTCCAGCGAGAGCGTTCTGGATCGAGTACCCCCCTGCTTGTTCAGGTAGTACATTGTGGTGGTATTGTCCGTCTGCACTAGAATGGTACTCGTCGTGATCGCAGGCAGGAACGCTTTGAGGGCTAGGTGGACTGCCCTGAGCTCCAGCATGTTGATGTGGTACAACTGCTCGCTGCTGGACCACTGTCCCTGAGTTTGCAGAGTCCCAAAATGCGCACCCCATCCCTGAAGGGATGCGTCGGTGATTAAGGTCTGAGTTGGGGGCTCTTGATGGAAGGGGATCCCCACTTGTAGATTCCTTGGCTTCAGCCACCACTTGACTGACTGTTTGGCTGCAGAGGAGAGGCAAACCTTTTCTTCCCACAGGGAGTTCCTTTGATCCCATTTGTCCTCGAGATCTTGCTGGAGAGGACGCATCCTTAGCCTGGCATTGGGCACTAGGAAGATGCAGGATGCCATGGCCCCTAGCAGAGATGAGATTTGCCTCGCCGACGACAGATTGCTGGTTATAATCTGTCTGCCTTTTAGAATAATGGATGACTGTCTTTCCTCCGAAGGAAACACTTTTCCTACTACGGAGTCTATAGTTGCACCCAGGTGGTGGATCCTCTGTGTTGGTGAAAAATTTGACTTTTTGGCATTCACTCTGAGACCCAACTTGCGACATAAGTTCAGGCATAGCGACAGCTGTGATCGCACATTCTGAGGCGATGAGCCCTTTATTAGCCAGTCGTCTAGGTAGGGATAGACGAAGACTCCTGCGTTCCTCAGAGCAGCCGCTACTACTGCCACGCATTTTGTGAATACTCGAGGAGCTGACTTTAGGCCAAATGGGAGGACTTTGAACTGATAGTGAGAGTTGCCTACCACAAACCTGAGAAATTTTCGATGATTCCGTAGGATGGGAATATGGAAATATGCGTCCTGAAGGTCCAGCGAACACATCCAATCGCCCATCCGGAGAAGAGGATATATTTGGTGGAGCGCCAGCATGCAAAATTTCTCCTTTCTTATGTGTTTGTTCAGTATCCGTAGGTCTAAAATGGGTCTGAACTCTGCCTTCACACTCCTCTTTTGAATGAGAAAGTATCTGGAGTAAACTCCCTTTCCTCTTTGGTTTTTGGGTACCTTTTCTATTGCAGATTTGAGTAGAAGCGTCGCTACCTCTTCTCTGAGCTGATTCAGATGCTGGAATGAATTGACAGGAGGAATCGATGGGGGGTGACTTCTGAAACGAAGCGAGTACCCATGACGCAGTATATGCAGGACCCACTTGTCCTTTGTGATGGACTGCCACTCTGGAAGATGATGTGCAACACTTCCTCCCACCGGAGCGGTGGACAGCATCGGAGGAAGCGGCTTCTCATTGCTTCCCCGGAGCTTTGTTTCCAGCATTAGACTGCCTGTTGTTACCCCGTCCCCTGGATGGCTTGCGGGACTGGTATTGCTGTTTCTTTTGACCTTGCTGGTCCTGGTTCTTTTGCCAATGAGGGGTTTGAACCCTCTGTTGGTAATTGCGCCTGTCATTTCCCTTGCGGCGTCGAAACTCTTTTCTCTTTTCAAGCCCGACGGCTTTCATGGTCTCCGGCTCTGCCTTCATACGGGCCATTTCTTCGTCTGCATGGGACCCAAAAAGAGAACTACCGGAGAAAGGCAGATTTAATATTCTTGCCTGCACTTCCGGTTTCAAGGCCGTCAATCTAAGCCAAGATGATCTTCTGGCTGTGACTCCGTGTGCATATTCATGCGCTGCCAGTGTTGCCCCGTCCGCCGCTGCACTTATGATCTGGTTAGAAACCAGACTTCCCTCATGCAAAATTTCTTCAAAGTCCCGTCTGTCCTCTGATGGAACTTTGTCAATGAACCTCTGAAGAGAGTCCCATAATGATCTATCATAGCGCCCCAGAAGCGCTGAGGCACTGGCCACCTTTAAGCTTGAGGATGCTGAGCCGCAAACTTTTCTCCCCCAGGAGTCTTGTGTCTTACTGTCCTTATCTGGTGGCACCGTTGAAGACCCAGCTACTGCATGTGTCTTTCTGGCAGCGGCGGTGATGACAGAGTCCGGTGGAGGATCTGATTTTAGAAATAGAGGATCCTCCGGAGCTGGACGGTACTTTTTTAGAATCCTCGCCGGCGCCGTTTTGGTGGTTGCTGGTGTGAGAAAAATATCCATTACTGGTTGCAACAAACCAGGGACTAATGGCAATAACGGGCGTGACACTGAGCGTTCATGAAGAGTTTCAAAGATTATGGATGAAGTGGTCTCCTGAACCGGCATAGGGATATTTAATTTTGTAGCTCCTCTACACAACACTTCCTGAAACGTAGAAATATCATCTACCGGAGATACCCGAGAGGGTTGCGTCTCCGAGAGTGTCGGTGAATAATCCCTTTTGGATGATCTGGAAGAAGGGGAGGTAGAAGGGGTTCTACGGCGCCTTTTCTCTGATCTGGTCGACTCTCTTCTGCGGGAGGAAGACCTGGATCGCCTTCTTGGTGTTCGAGAGTGACCTCGAGATTCTCTTCCCCGAGAACTTGGTCTGATCGGTCTCGCTGGGAATTCCATGCCCCTTAATCTTGTTAGCGATGCCCTTATTGCGTCGGGCATAGCAGAGTCCTGAGGCATCTCCCTTACGGGACTTTGAGGTACCGCATTGTCCTCCTCCTGCGAACTTTCCTCTCTTGCAGGTACTGGAGATTGATGCACAAGCTCTGGTGATTCGGATCTTGAACCTGAGCCCTCTGATCCTGAAGGCGAGATAGCTATAGGACGCGGTGACTCAGGAGTTGTATATATCAGTCTATGAGGAGATTTTCGCCTTGAGACTGGTCGAATCGTGAGGCGAACATGTGACACCTCCTGCGTACCCTCAGCAGAGGGCTGCCTCGACGGTGATAGGCCTATCACCGGAGATCTTGGACTCGAACTCAGAGCTTCTTGTCTCGACGTCGAGATTATCTTCGACGGAGGCTTTATGTACCTCTCCAAAGCTTTGGAGACCTGTGAGGACGGAGGCACCTGCCTCGACGTCGACTCCGACGAAGGCATCTGCCTCGACGTCGACTCCGACGGAGGCCCCTGCCTCGACGTCGGTCTTGACGGAGGCGCCTGCCTCGACGTCGACTCCGACGGAGGCTCCTGCCTCGACGTCGGCCTTGACGGAGGCGTCTGCCTCGACGTCGACTCCGACGGAGGCGCCTGCCTCGACGTCGTTCTTGACGGAGACTTCTGCCTCTTCGCCGACGAACGATGTTTCCTCGACGGCGATCTTGATCTTGACGGCGATCTTGGTCTCGACGTTGACTGTGGTGTAGATCGCCTACGTACTTCTTGCGACGTCGACTGATGTCTCGCCGACCTCGACGTCGAACGATGTCTTTCCTTCGACGACGAACGATATCTCTGTGCAGACGTCGATCGATCCTCTCTTGACGTCGACAGATGCTTTATCGACGTTGAACTGTGGCGCCGAGTCCTCGACGCCGATCCTTTAGACGCCGTCGACGTCGAACGCATCCGCTTCGACGCTGAATCTAAAGTCGACGATGACTTTCTCTTTGCAGCATGACTTCCCCATGACTCCTCACCTCTCAGCGACGATCCCGCCGCTGGAGTCTTCGACGCCGAGCCCGACGTCGATGGGGAGCAAACAGGGACCAACTGCTTCGACGTCGACCGTTCTGCTAAGCCGTACAGTCTAATCCTCTCCCTCTCCTTTAAAGTCCTTTTGGAAAGGTCTTCACAATGATGGCATGTTGCTGGAGAGTGAGAGTCCGGCAGACAGATAATACACACTTCATATGTGTCTGAAGCAGCCTTCTTTTTTCCACAAGATGGACATGGAACAAATAAAGAAGGCATTTTTCTGACAAAACAGCAACAAAATCAGTCAGAAAAACACAGGATACCAACTTCCTCTCAGATGTTATAAGAAGAAGTCCAAAAAATCTTTAAGTTGTAATAATTCTTGACTAAAGAGTCAAAAAAGAAGAGAGCTGAATTCCAGGGTGTGAGAAGTTGGCCTGATGTATGATGTCACTAGTTATAGTGTACACCTTATATCAGTCCAAATACCCTTATGGTGATTGGTTGTAAAGTCAACCTTATAGACCAGCTATCCTAGTGGTAGCATGGACAAGAGCAGTCTTAGGCTAAACTCTGAATGGCATGTGAAGCCAGCTGTGATACCATATATAATCCCTTGAATACCAAATGAAAGGACACCACAACAGATATATATATAAAATAAAGTGTATTTATTCTAAGCAACCCTCAGCACTCTTTATGAGATTAGAGGTAAGTACAACACAGTCTTATTTAAGCATACATTAAGTCACACAGGTAAGTAATACAGTTAGGCCCTAGGGGCCACGCAAACCATATACTAAGTAAGTGGTATAAGAACCACTGTCACGGAAATAGAATAGGCCTAGGCCTAGGAAATCGCTGGGGCTACACTACACTAGCTTTAGTTAGGAAGTGGGAGGCCCACGGGATTCGTGTGCAGAGTGGAAACACTCACGCGTAATGCGTAAAAGTCAATAGCAATAGTACAGTTTAGAAAACGGTAGATTTAGGACACTTCCGGAGTAGCTAGGAAGTTGAGACTTGAAAACTAGACACTAGGATAGTCACTATCCTGATGAGCACCGGAGTACCCAAGTTACCAAGCCCACAGGCTGCGGGTGCATAGGGGTGAAGATGCGTCGTTTTCGTCGTCGACTCCTATGGATGCCTGAAGAAAGATGCTGACAGGCAGTCAGTGCAGAGTGTCTGGTGGATCCCAAGGCTGGGATCAAGAAGAGAAGAAACCTGCAAGCAGAAGGGACAGAGTCAAGGTCACTAGCCAGTGACCACGTGGAACCAGGAAGGAACCAGGCGATGTCGTGAAGATTGCAGGTGAAGGTGAAGCTTGTCGCTGCAGCCAGGAGGACCAGGAAGCGTCGAGGACGACCAGGACCAGGAGGCGAGCTGTCCCACGAAGGCTCTTGCTGTCGGCGGCGTCGAAGTTGGACTAGGATTCACCAAGCCTTGGCAAGCGGAACCCACGAAGAACGAAGGACTTGCTTCTGGTGCAGACCAGGAAGGTCTGGGGTGCTTCTTCTTTGCAGAGAAGCGGGAGCCAGTCTGGAGGAGCCAAACCAGCGCAGAAGATTTCAGGGTGCGTCGTCACAAAGGCCACTAGCCAGCGGGCAAGCAACCGGACAGACGCGGCAAGCAGGAAAATGCAGAAGGGCCCCACGCAGGACTCGTGGAGTGTGGGGGACTGATCTCCGGTGCAGATGGTGCTTGGGGTTGGAGCTTCTTAATCCCCGGTGCACAACTTCGAGGGTACCTCAGAAGCTGCGCTTTAAGTTACTAGCCACTTTTTCCAGGTAGCCGGTCCCACGTCGCTCGTCGCCTCCACGGATCTCAGCTCTGCTGCAGATGTGGATCAGGGTCGGAGAAGTCTGGAAGTCAAGGCTCTGGTCAGGCTCTGCAGTCGGTTCCTCGTAGAACGTGGGCAAAGCAAAGGGTAGTCTCTTGATGGTGCCTGTTTGCACAGGGTAGCCACTCCTTGGCTACAAGGGAGATTCTTCAGTCTTCTTCTTTCGTCGAATGTCGAAGGTCCAGAGTTTCTGTTCAGTTTTGCAGGTTCAGGATAATCTAAAGTCTTGAGGCCCAACTCCCACTCTTATACTAATCTGGGGGGCTGGGATACCTGCTAGGTCACGCCTTATGGGTGGGACCTGGGAGGGGGTGGTTACACCCACTTCCCTTTGTCCAGTTTCGCGCCAGAGCTGGGGCTGGAGTGCCCCAGCGCCGGTTTGAACTGGACTATGCAAGGAACACCTTGTGTGCCCCAGGCATGTCTCATTCCTTTCAGCCCACCCTGCCCCAATACACTAAAGGCTGTCTGGGGAGGTGCTAGCACCTCCCCAAGCAGGAAACCTATTGTCCAGGCCTCCCTGGCTGGGATCACTCCCAGCTGCAGGAGGTCAGACTTGTGTCGTGGCAGCAGCATCCATTTTGTGATGCTGAGGCTTTGGTCAGAGGCTAACAGTTGAAGTATGATTTTAACATGTCTTTCCCTCTAGAAGGGGGGAATAATATTCTCATGTCCAGAAATGGCATGGGGGTATTATTCCACAGTGTTAGACACCTTACACAACATGTTTCGATAAAGCCAAACCATAGTTACCATAACCGTCTAAGATTATAAGGCACTTTAAGAGTATATGGTAGGCTATATCATAGAACAGCTATAAGGACAAGGTCCCGAAAGCTGCAGACAGGCTCAGCTCATGCTAGAGCACCATCTCACATGTTACCAAGCACTCTGCCTCCAGGATTGTCAAGGCCTGCCATAGGAGTGACTGATAGGTACACATGTGTCTATATGTAAGTTAGGTATAGGAATACTACACCTAAGCAAGGGGTGATTACACAACCTTGCCCCAGCTGAGTGATCAGCCAGTTGTGTCAAAATGGAAGGCCAGGCCAGGGGTGGCATAATACATGCTGCAGCCCCTGGTAGGCCTAGGGTACACCTATGCCCTGGGTACCTAGGGTACACTGTACAGGGGCCAATAAGGTGATCCTATCCAAATGGGTTATGCACCTAAAGTACATAGTATTAATTTAGAGAGAGAACAGCAGGGCTGTGGGTCTGATTAGCAGGCCCACAGCCACATCTAAGTCGAAAACCAGTAAAGCAAAAGCAAAAAGTGGGGGTGAACATAGAAAGCAGACCCTACTCTCCTACACAACCCCCCCCCCCCAAACTTAGGGACATTAAACTAACCTAGACCAGTTGAGTCTTCATGTTCTAAGTGGAAATATCTGGAGAGTCCATCTGCATTGGCATGGTCAGTCCCAGGTCTATGTTCCACTGTGAAGTCCATCCCCTGTAGGGAAATGGACCACCTAAGAAGTTTGGGATTTTCACCCTTCATCTGATTTAGCCACAAGAGGGGCTTATGGTCTGTCTGAATCTTGAAGTGAGTGCCAAACAAGTATGGTCTCAGCTTCTTCAGGGCCCAAACCACAGCAAAGGCCTCCCTCTCAATAGCTGACCAACGTTTCTCTCTAGGGGTCAGCCTTCTACTTATAAAAGCAATGGGCTGGTCTTGACCATCTACATTCAGTTGTGAAAGAACAGCTCCCACACCTAACTCAGAAGCATCTGTCTGGACAATGAACTCTTTGGAGTAGTCTGGACTTTTCAGAATAGGTGCACTGCACATGGCCTGCTTCAGGTCATCAAATGCTTTTTGACAGCTTACTGTCCACTGAACTTTCTTTGGCATCTTCTTGGAGGTCAAGTCATTAAGTGGTGTCACTATGGACCCATAATTCTTAACAAACTTTCTGTAGTACCCAGTCAGGCTCAAGAAAGCTCTGACCTGAGTCTGGGTAGTTGGAGGAGCCCAGTCCTTTATGGTCTGGATCTTGCTCTCCAGTGGTTGAACCTGACCCCCACCAACTAGGTGGCCCAGGTATACAACCTTGCTCTGCCCTATCTGGCACTTAGTGGCCTTGATAGTGAGGCCTGCCTTTTGCAGGGCCTCTAAAACATTCCTCAGGTGGACCAGGTGATCCCCCCAGGTGGAGCTAAAGACAGCAATATCATCAAGATAAGCTGCACAATAATCATCCAACCCAGTACGGACTTGATTCACCAACCTTTGGAAAGTGGCAGGTGCATTCTTCAAACCAAAGGGCATTACCACAAATTGATAATGTCCTCCTGGGGTCGAGAAAGCAGTTTTGGCCTTTGCACTCTCAGCTAGTCTGATTTGCCAGTAGCCTGCTGTTAGGTCAAATGTGCTCAAAAACTTAGCAGCTGCCAGTCTGTCAATGAGCTCATCTGCCCTAGGTATTGGGTGGGCATCTGTCCTAGTGACAGCATTGAGACCTCTGTAATCCACGCAAAACCTCATCTCTCTCTTACCATCTTGGGTGTGAGGTTTTGGCACAAGGACTACAGGACTATCCCAAGGGCTCTCTGAAGGTTCAATGACTCCCAGCTCCAACATCTTTTGTACCTCAACTTTTATGCAGTCCCTGACATGGTCAGGTTGCCTGTAGATTTTACAATTCACAGGCAGACTGTCACCAGTGTCCACCTCATGGGTGCACCAGTTTGTCTGACTTGGGGTCAGAGAGAACATATGTCTGTAGGATTGCAGAACCTGTCTGCAGTCCTGTTGCTGATGGACAGTGAGGCTGTCAGAAAAGACCACACCATCAACTGAGCCATCATCAGGGTTCTGAGTCAACAGGTCTGGGAGAGGGTCACTCTCTTCCTCCTGCCCCTCATCTGTAGCCATGAGTAGCCCCATGTCTGCCCTGTCAACATATGCCTTCAATCTGTTGACATGAAGCACCCTGTGGGGGCTTCTGGGAGTCCCAAGGTCCACCAAGTAGGTGACTTCTCCCTTTTTCTCAACAATAGTGTGGGGTCCAGACCATTTGTCTTGGAGAGCTGCTGGGGCCACTGGCTCCAACACCCACACTTTCTGTCCTGGCTGGTAAACAGTCAGTACAGCCTTTTGGTCATGCCAAGCTTTTTGGAGTTCTTGGCTTGCCTCAAGGTTTTTAGAAGCCTTCTTCATATACTCTGCCATCCTGGAGCGGAGACCAAGTACATAATCCACTATATCTAGTTTGGGTTGTCTGAGAGGTCTCTCCCATCCTTCCTTCACCAAACACAGGGGTCCTCTTACAGGATGCCCAAACAAAAGCTCAAAAGGGCTGTAGCCAACCCCCTTTTGTGGGACCTCTCTGTAAGCAAACAGAAGGCATGGTAAAAGGATGTCCCATCTTCGCCTAAGCTTGTCTGGTAATCCTTTTATCATTCCCTTTAGGGTCTTGTTGAATCTCTCAACAAGCCCATTGCACTGTGGGTGATAGGGTGTGGTGAACTTATAGTTAACACCACACTCCTTCCACATTGCAGTCAAGTATCCTGACATGAAGTTGGTACCTCTGTCAGAAATGACCTCCTTTGGAAAGCCCACTCTGGAGAATACTCCAAGCAGGGCCCTTGCCACAACAGGAGCTGTTGTGGTCCTCAGGGGAATTGCTTCTGGGTACCTGGTGGCATGGTCCACTATCACCAGTATGAATCTGTGCCCAGATGCTGTTTGTGGGTCCATTGGTCCTACAATATCTATGCCCACTCTTTCAAAGGGGACCCCCACCACAGGTAGTGGTATGAGGGGGGCCTTTGTGGTGCCACCTGATTTGCCACTGGCTTGGCAGGTGACACAGGAGCGACAAAACTCCTTAGTATCTTCTGACATATGGGGCCAGTGAAAGTGAGGGACAAGCCTGTCCCAAGTCTTGTTCTGGCCTAAATGTCCTGCAAGGGGAATATCATGGGCCAAGGTTAGAAGGAAGCCTCTGAACTTCAGTGGTATGACCAACCTCCTGGATGCACCAGGCTTGGGGTCTCTAGCCTCTGAATACAGTAGCCCTTCATCCCAATACACTCTATGGGTACCTTGAGCATTCCCTGCAGCCTCAGCAGCAGCCAGCTGTCTGAGGGGTTCAAGAGAGGGGCAGTCTAATTGAGCCTGCCTCAGATCTGCCCTTGAAGGTCCCCCTGTCCCAAGAAACTCAACCTGATCAGGTTCAAGTTCTTCTAGGACAGTTCCTTCAGGGCTCTCAGAATCATCCTCCTGGGAGGGCTGATCCACCACCTGAGGCAGGGGGGAAGGCACAGCCTTAACCCTACTGCTCTTTCTCTTGGGTTGTGACTGGTCCATAGTTTCAGGATCCAGCACTTGTTCAGTGGTGCACTTTTTGGCCTGTGACCTGGTCACAGCAAGGACATGTGCATCTATCCCCAGCATTTCTGCATGGGTCCTATACTCCACTTCAGACCAAACTGAAGTTTCAAGATCAGGAAGGTCTGAACTAACAACAACTTTCTTGAGGCCAGTTACCCCTCCCCAGGAGAAGTTAACAATAGCCACACTATGGGAGGTAGTGGCATTGCTAGCGTTGGTCACTAGGTAATTCTCACCTAGTATGATCTGTCCAGGGTCCACAAAGGCAGGTGTCACCATTGTGACACTAGCCCCAGTGTCCCTGTAGGCCTGAGCCATTCTTTGGTTGATAAAAGGAGTCTGTCTGTACTTGCCCAGGTTACTGGGGCCTACAGTAGAGGACAAAGCTAAGTCCCCATCACAGATCAGAACAGCCTGAGTAGGTACTCTGACTAGGCCAGAATCCTCCTCAGTTCCCAGGGTTAACCCTACTACACCCTTTTGCTGGGAACCACCACTTACAGCTGAACTAGGGGGTACAGTTGCCTTAGGGGCAATGGTGGCTGGGGGCTTATCCTTTTTGGTGCACTCACTAAACCAATGTGAGTTGGACTTACAATAGTTGCACCATGGTTTCTTTTGGCCATCTTTCTTTTTATCCTTTTTGGGACCACCCTCCCCCTGAGCCTTTTGGGGGCCTGGTGAAGACTTCTGGTCTTTTTGTTTCTGATCATTACCCTTCTGGTCTGCCTTTTTCTGATCACCGCCCTGGTTCTGGTTTTTCTGCTTAACTCTAGTCCTGACCCATCTATCTGCCTTCTTTCCCAATTCTTGGGGAGAAGTCAGATCAGAATCAATCAGGTGTTGATGCAATAGCTGGTTTTGACAGTTGTTAAGTATTTGTTCTCTCATGATCAAATTATACAATCCTGTATAGTCCTTAACCTTACTTCCCATTAGCCAGCCCTCCAGAGCCTTAGTGGCACAATCTACAAAGTCAGTCCAGTCCTGAGTCTGTGTCTTCTGGGTATCCCTGAACAACAACCTGTATTGTTCAGTGGTTAGGCCAAACCCATCAATCAGAGCACTCTTCAGGACAGTGTAATTATCTGCATCCTCATCACTAACTGTGAGGAGCTTGTCTCTTCCTTTCTCAGAGAAGGAGAGCCACAAGATAGCTGCCCACTGACTTTGGGGTACCTGCTGTACTTTGCAAGCTCTCTCCAAAGCAGTTATCCATTTGTGGATGTCATCCCCACACTTGTAGGGAGGGACAATCTTGCTCAGGTTTCTATTATCATAGTGCCTGTCTCTATCTCTAGGAATGTTGCTGCCACCAGTGGGTTCTAACCCACTTAACTTTTGTTCTCTAGCCAGAGCAAGCTTCTCTTTGGCAAGGGCAAGTTCTTCCCTCTGAATCCTCAGATTAGCCTCCCTCATTCTGGCTGCATGCTCCTTTCTCTCAGGTGAAGTCATTCCCCTGTGAGAGGAAGCATTAGAGATGCTAGAGACATGGGAGTGGATGGATTCCCTTGAAGGGGATCTGTCCCTCCTGCTTCTCTGTGTAAGCCTACTTGTGGGTCTGTATGGGGGGACCCCATGCAAACTCCCATGTAAACTTAGGTTAGCCTGGCTAAGTCTTCCTACTTGGCCCTGGCTGTCTACCTCTCCATCTGAAGCCCCATCTGACTCCTCTGTGGTGGGTAGACCCTCCTCTGTACCTAGGGTACCTGCCTGAGATGCCCTAAGAGTATCATACTCCTCTAGGAGTTGTCTTAACTGAAGGAGGGTAGGGTTTGCACCCTGTTTTATTCCTCTGGAGGTACACAAGTGTCTCATCTCCTGGAATGTTAAGGTATCATATCTAGAGGGGGTCTTTTGCAGACCTGATCCTCCTGAGAGAGCATCCACTTGATCTCCTCTCAGAGACATGATCTAGTGAGGGTGTGGTGTGTGCACCTACCTACACTAGTTGTATCTACTAAACCTCTCTAGTAGTTGTAGTCAGGGTGTGTTACTCCCTTCAACCTACAACTACAAAGTCCAGTAGGACTTAAGTATTATAATCTATGTTATATGTACCTAGACAATATCTGTGTGATCTTTCAATTTAGTATCTCAAGATTACAATGGTATTACAACAGCAAGCTCAGATCCCAACCGCTGCTCACCAATGTGAGAAGTTGGCCTGATGTATGATGTCACTAGTTATAGTGTACACCTTATATCAGTCCAAATACCCTTATGGTGATTGGTTGTAAAGTCAACCTTATAGACCAGCTATCCTAGTGGTAGCATGGACAAGAGCAGTCTTAGGCTAAACTCTGAATGGCATGTGAAGCCAGCTGTGATACCATATATAATCCCTTGAATACCAAATGAAAGGACACCACAACAGATATATATATAAAATAAAGTGTATTTATTCTAAGCAACCCTCAGCACTCTTTATGAGATTAGAGGTAAGTACAACACAGTCTTATTTAAGCATACATTAAGTCACACAGGTAAGTAATACAGTTAGGCCCTAGGGGCCACGCAAACCATATACTAAGTAAGTGGTATAAGAACCACTGTCACGGAAATAGAATAGGCCTAGGCCTAGGGAATCGCTGGGGCTACACTACACTAGCGTTAGTTAGGAAGTGGGAGGCCCACGGGATTCGTGTGCAGAGTGGAAACACTCACGCGTAATGCGTAAAAGTCAATAGCAATAGTACAGTTTAGAAAACGGTAGATTTAGGACACTTCCGGAGTAGCTAGGAAGTTGAGACTTGAAAACTAGACACTAGGATAGTCACTATCCTGATGAGCACCGGAGTACCCAAGTTACCTAGCCCACAGGCTGCGGGTGCATAGGGGTGAAGATGCGTCGTTTTCGTCGTCGACTCCTATGGATGCCCGAAGAAAGATGCTGACAGGCAGTCAGTGCAGAGTGTCTGGTGGATCCCAAGGCTGGGATCAAGAAGAGAAGAAACCTGCAAGCAGAAGGGACAGAGTCAAGGTCACTAGCCAGTGACCACGTGGAACCAGGAAGGAACCAGGCGATGTTGTGAAGATTGCAGGTGAAGGTGAAGCTTGTCGCTGCAGCCAGGAGGACCAGGAAGCGTCGAGGACGACCAGGACCAGGAGGCGAGCTGTCCCACGAAGGCTCTTGCTGTCGGCGGTTTCGAAGTTGGACTAGGATTCACCAAGCCTTGGCAAGCGGAACCCACGAAGAACGAAGGACTTGCTTCTGGTGCAGACCAGGAAGGTCTGGGGTGCTTCTTCTTTGCAGAGAAGCGGGAGCCAGTCTGGAGGAGCCAAACCAGCGCAGAAGATTTCAGGGTGCGTCGTCACAAAGGCCACTAGCCAGCGGGCAAGCAACTGGACAGACGCGGCAAGCAGGAAAATGCTGAAGGGCCCCACGCAGGACTCGTGGAGTGTGGGGGGCTGATCTTCGGTGCAGATGGTGCTTGGGGTTGGGGCTTCTCAATCCCCGGTGCACAACTTCGAGGGTACCTCAGAAGCTGCGCTTTAAGTTACTAGCCACTTTTTCCAGGTAGCCGGTCCCACGTCGCTCGTCGCCTCCACGGATCTCAGCTCTGCTGCAGATGTGGATCAGGGTCGGAGAAGTCTGGAAGTCAAGGCTCTGGTCAGGCTCTGCAGTCGGTTCCTCGTAGAACGTGGGCAAAGCAAAGGGTAGTCTCTAACAGTGCCTGTTTGCACAGGGTAGCCACTCCTTGGCTACAAGGGAGATTCTTCAGTCTTCTTCTTTCGTCGAATGTCGAAGGTCCAGAGTTTCTGTTCAGTTTTGCAGGTTCAGGATAATCTAAAGTCTTGAGGCCCAACTCCCACTCTTATACTAATCTGGGGGGCTGGGATACCTGCTAGGTCACGCCTTATGGGTGGGACCTGGGAGGGGGTGGTTACACCCACTTCCCTTTGTCCAGTTTCGCGCCAGAGCTGGGGCTGGAGTGCCCCAGCGCCGGTTTGAACTGGACTATGCAAGGAACACCTTGTGTGCCCCAGGCATGTCTCATTCCTTTCAGCCCACCCTGCCCCAATACACTAAAGGCTGTCTGGGGAGGTGCTAGCACCTCCCCAAGCAGGAAACCTATTGTCCAGGCCTCCCTGGCTGGGATCACTCCCAGCTGCAGGAGGTCAGACTTGTGTCATGGCAGCAGCATCCATTTTGTGATGCTGAGGCTTTGGTCAGAGGCTAACAGTTGAAGTATGATTTTAACATGTCTTTCCCTCTAGAAGGGGGGAATAATATTCTCATGTCCAGAAATGGCATGGGGGTATTATTCCACAGTGTTAGACACCTTACACGACATGTTTCGATAAAGCCAAACCATAGTTACCATAACCGTCTAAGATTATAAGGCACTTTAAGAGTATATGGTAGGCTATATCATAGAACAGCTATAAGGACAAGGTCCCGAAAGCTGCAGACAGGCTCAGCTCATGCTAGAGCACCATCTCACATGTTACCAAGCACTCTGCCTCCAGGATTGTCAAGGCCTGCCATAGGAGTGACTGATAGGTACACATGTGTCTATATGTAAGTTAGGTATAGGAATACTACACCTAAGCAAGGGGTGATTAAACGACCTTGCCCCAGCTGAGTGATCAGCCAGTTGTGTCAAAATGGAAGGCCAGGCCAGGGGTGGCATAATACATGCTGCAGCCCCTGGTAGGCCTAGGGTACACCTATGCCCTGGGTACCTAGGGTACACTGTACAGGGGCCAATAAGGTGATCCTATCCAAATGGGTTATGCACCTAAAGTACATAGTATTAATTTAGAGAGAGAACAGCAGGGCTGTGGGTCTGATTAGCAGGCCCACAGCCACATCTAAGTCGAAAACCAGTAAAGCAAAAGCAAAAAGTGGGGGTGAACATAGAAAGCAGACCCTACTCTCCTACACAGGGTCCTGACTGAAGGAGCCGGAAAGAACAACTGACCTAACTGTCACCCCTGAGGCATGATGGGATATGGAAGCCAGGGCTGCCTTAAAGGCACGGTGCCAGTTTTTACCTATACAGGGCTTTTCAGTCTCTATGGTATTGTGTTGCAATGCAGCCTGCAGGCTAGCAATGTGTTGTAGATCTGTGTTTCACACAGTTTTCTCTTTTTTTGCTTTCTCATGAGTGTTTACCTCATTAAAAAAAAAAAAAAAAAAAATGGATTTAGGTGTTTTATTATACCTATATGTATTATTGGATGTGTATTTATACATTGCCTAGCCTTCTTTTCTAGGGGCTGCATTTGCTTGGGAAAAAATAATATATGTTTATACATATACAGAGCTGTATATATGTATGTTTTTTACATATATGATTTTATTATTTCCGGGGTCCCCGCACATGGGCGGGAATATTCAGTGCTTATGACTATTGATGAGGATTCCCTGGAAGAGAAATATATAGTACTGTGTCAAACAGCAATTAACAGTATGACATTAACAAGGTGCAACTATTGCAAAAAAAGGAAATGTTAAAATATCGCATTTCTCTTTCATTTTGTGTAATGAGTTAACCTGCTTTGTTTATATACACACATTTATCATGTGTTTTGGAGTGTGCTGCAACTATAATATAAGTCGTTAAGTATCATCATGTCTTGCTCTTAGCCCCGCCCCTAGCCCGCCCACTCACCACACCTATTTTAATGAGTACCTGCACTTATTTTTTCCCATTTAAAGCACTGGGTTCCAGTACCCCCAGTAATCCCTGGGCCCCCACTCTGCCCATTCCTTACATTTGTATTTTACATTTTGTGCTGTAGTGTGAGAATGCATTTCATGAAAAGGAATATAAAGTAGGGTTGCCTAAAGAAAATGCCAACCATATGTTGTTTAAAGAGCCCCAAAGACATCGTCTTCACACTAAATTGGGTTATAAATAAAAAAGTATGTTTAATTTGTAATGTGACTTTTCTGTCTTTGTCCCCTTTAATTATCAGTCATGGATCATTCAGGCAGCCCTTGAACACAATTAAAAGTGCTTTCTATTTATATTGGTTGTGAGAAGTTGGCCTGATGTATGATGTCACTAGTTCTAGTGTACACCTTATATCAGTCCAAATACCCTTATGGTGATTGGTTGTAAAGTCAACCTTATAGACCAGCTATCCTAGTGGTAGCATGGACAAGAGCAGTCTTAGGCTAAACTCTGAATGGCATGTGAAGCCAGCTGTGATACCATATATAATCCCTTGAATACCAAATGAAAGGACACCACAACAGATATTTATTTATTTATTTATTTAAGCAATTTATTGAGCGCGCACCTACCCAGAGGTGTCTATATATATATATATATAAAATAAAGTGTATTTATTCTAGTCAAACCCTCAGCACTCTTTATGAGATTAGAGGTAAGTACAACACAGTCTTATTTAAGCATACATTAAGTCACACAGGTAAGTAATACAGTTAGGCCCTAGGGGCCACGCAAACCATTTACTAAGTAAGTGGTATAAGGACCACTGTCACGGAAATAGAATAGGCCTAGGCCTAGGGAATCGCTGGGGCTACACTACACTAGCGTTAGTTAGGAAGTGGGAGGCCCCCGGGATTCGTGTGCAGAGTGGAAACACTCACGCGTAATGCGTAAAAGTCACTAGCAATAGTACAGTTTAGAAAACGATAGATTTAGGACACTTCCGGAGTAGCTAGGAAGTTGAGACTGGAAAACTAGACACTCGGATAGTCACTATCCTGATGAGCACCGGAGTACCCAAGTTACCTAGCCCACAGGCTGTGGGTGCATAGGGGTGAAGATGCGTCGGTTTTCGTCGTTGACTCCTATGGATGCCTGAAGAAAGATGCTGACAGGCAGTCAGTGAAGAGTGTCCGGTGGATCCCAAGGCTGGGATCAAGAAGAGAGGAGACCTGCAAGCAGAAGGGACAGAGTCAAGGTCACTAGCCAGTGACCACGTGGAACCAGGAAGGAACCAGGCGATGTCGTGAAGATTGCAGGTGAAGGTGAAGCTTGTCGCTGCAGCCAGGAGGACCAGGAAGCGTCGAGGACGACCAGGACCAGGAGGCGAGCTGTCCCACGAAGGCTCTTGCTGTCGGCGGCGTCGAAGTTGGACTAGGACTCACCAAGCCTTGGCAAGCGGAACCCACGAAGAACGGAGGACTTGCTTCTGGTGCAGACCAGGAAGGTCTGGGGTGCTTCTTCTTTGCAGAGAAGCGGGAGCCAGTCTGGAGGAGCCAAACCAGCGCAGAAGATTTCAGGGTGCGTCGTCACAAAGGCCACTAGCCAGCGGGCAAGCAACCGGACAGACGCGGCAAGCAGGAAAATGCAGAAGGGCCCCACGCAGGACTCGTGGAGTGTGGGGGGCTGATCTTCGGTGCAGATGGTGCTTGGGGTTGGGGCTTCTCAATCCCCGGTGCACAACTTCGAGGGTGCCTCAGAAGCTGCGCTTTAAGTTACTAGCCACTTTTCCCAGGTAGCCGGTCCCACGTCGCTCGTCGCCTCCACGGATCTCAGCTTTGCTGTGGATGTGGATCAGGGTCGGAGAAGTCTGGAAGTCAAGGCTCTGGTCGGGCTCTGCAGTCGGTTCCTCGTAGAACGTGGGCAAAGCAAAGGGTAGTCTCTTGATGGTGCCTGTTTGCACAGGGTAGCCACTCCTTGGCCACAAGGGAGATTCTTCAGTCTTCTTCTTTCGTCGAATGTCGAAGGTCCAGAGTTTCTGTTCAAGTTGCAGGTTCAGGATAATCTAAAGTCTTGAGGCCCAACTCCCACTCTTATACTAATCTGGGGGGCTGGGATACCTGCTAGGTCACGCCTTATGGGTGGGACCTGGGAGGGGGTGGTTACACCCACTTCCCTTTGTCCAGTTTCGCGCCAGAGCTGGGGCTGGAGTGCCCCAGCGCCGGTTTGAACTGGACTATGCAAGGAACACCTTGTGTGCCCCAGGCATGTCTCATTCCTTTCAGCCCACCCTGCCCCAATACACTAAAGGCTGTCTGGGGAGGTGCTAGCACCTCCCCAAGCAGGAAACCTATTGTCCAGGCCTCCCTGGCTGGGATCACTCCCAGCAGCAGGAGGTCAGACTTGTGTCTGTGGCAGCAGCATCCATTTTGTGATGCTGAGGCTTTGGTTAGAGTTAAACAGCAAAGTAGGATTTTAACATGTCTCTCCCTCTAGAGGGGAGGAATAATATCCTCATCACCAGAAATGGTATGGGGGTATTATTCCAAAGTGTTAGACACCTTACACGACATGTTTTGATAAAGCCAAACCATAGTTACCATAACCGTTTAAGATTATAAGGCACTTTAAGAGTATATGGTAGGCTATATCATAGAACAGCTATAAGGACATGGTTCCGAAAGCTGCAGACAGGCTCAGCTCATGCTAGAGCACCATCTCACATGTTACCAAGCACTCTGCCTCCAGGATTGTTAAGGCCTGCCATAGGAGTGACTGATAGGTACACATGTGTCTATATATAAGGGTAGATATAGGCATACTATATCTAAGCAAGGGGTGATTACACGACCTTGCCCCAGCTGAGTGATCAGCCAGTTGTGTCTGATTGGAAGGCCAGACCAGGGGTGGCATAATACATGCTGCAGCCCCTGGGAGGCCTAGGGTACACCTATGCCCTGGGTACCTAGGGTACACTGTACAGGGTCCAATAAGGTGATCCTTACCAATTGGTTATGTACCTAGGGTACATGGAGTCCATTTTAAAGAGAGAGCAGACAGCCTGAGACCCTGAATGGCAGGATCTCAGGCCAACTAAGTCGAAAAACCAGCTAGACACTAGGCAAAAAGTTGGGGGTAACCATAGTCAAATATCCACCTTCCTACACAACCCCCCCCCCCCCCAAACGAAAGGAGATAAGGCTGGCCTTGACAAGGTAAGCCTCTATTGCCTAAGTGGCCATATAAGGAAGAACCAGCACTGGCATGGTTACCCCCTGTCTCATGGTCCACTAAGCAATCCCTCATCCTAAAGGTATCATAGGGTCTCCACCATAGGGAATCTCTACCTTTGGGGTATCTTTGCAAAGTAAAAGGCTGGTGTTGAGATGGAGTACTGAAGTGAGTGTCCTCAAAGTGAGGCCTCAGCTTCCTCCAATCATCCTCCACCATGGATGCCTTTCTTTCTTTCACTGAGTTGCACTGTGCTCTCAGGGTCAGCCTCTGGCTACCTAAAGCTGGAGGCTGGGTCCCTTTTGTGGGCTTACTGGAGAGACAGGTCAGGTTTGGGGCCCTAAGGTCCCAGGTTTGCCTGTGCCCAACAGAATCCCTCTGGGGGAGGTCCCTAACTACCTGTAAAGGGGATCCCTCAGGAATGTTTTTAACCATCACCTGGCTAGGGCTACTAGTCAGGCAATCCTCATTCTTTTGATGGGGGGGTTCTTGTGGACAGGGGCCCTCTTGGGGTCCACTGGCCTCCCTGACCTCTGCAGCCCTGGGCTGACTGAGGCAAGGTAGAGAGAGGCAGGCTACCTGCACCAGACTGGGTCCCACCTTGGAAGGGGCCACTGACATCAGAGGCTCTGCCAGGCCAGGCCTGGCTACCTCTGGGGCAGTTCCTTCACAAGGGGTGAGGTCAGATCCCTGAGGAGGCTGACCTTTTCCTAATGTCTGGGGGGAGGGAGACTTTTCTTCCTCCCCACTACTCTCTGTTTGTGTGGAGTGATCCATAGTTTCAGGCTTCACTACACCTATGTCAGTCTGAGTATGGGCTGAGACCATTACAGCCTTGCCAACCTTTTCAGGGAGGCACTCAGTTTGTGTTTGAGCTGTGACTGTCACAGCTCTGCCAATCTCTACAGGGAAGTCTGTCTTTGCCTGGGCTGTGGCTACCACTGCCCTTCCAACCTTTTCAGGGAGGAAATCTACTTGGACAGGGGTTGTGACTGGCACAACCCCACTACCCTTTTGTGAAAGGCCTACCATTTTGGAATGGGTGTCTTGTTCAACTCCAGCCCAAGCTGAGAGTTCTAAGTCATTCCCCAGTAAGCAGTCCACAGGCAAGGTTGGAGACACTGCCACCCTTTTAGGGCCAGTGACACCTCCCCAGCTGAGACATACCTCTGCCATGGGATGACTGTTCTGTTTGCCATCAATGTTAGTTACCTGGTATGAGAAACCAGGCAAAAGCTGCTCAGAGGGAACTAGCCTATGGGCCACCATAGTGATGCTAGCTCCAGTGTCTCTGTAGGCCTCAGCTTTTCTACCATTGATGTAGGGCTCCTGTCTGTACCTACCCAAAGTGTTGGGACAGGCAGTGAAGTTGGCAAACCCCATGCCACCATCACAGACAAGAGTAGCTGCTGTAGGGGAATTGGCTAAGCCAGGATCCCCTGTGTTCCCCAAGACAACCCAACCAAATTTTTGGGGGCACTCCCACCACCTGGGGGATTACTGCTGACAGTAATAGGTGGTGTGACAGGAGTAGTTGGAGGGACAGTTTTGTTTTTAGCCCTTGGGCAACTGCTGTCAGTTTTCCAATGCCCAGGAGTTTTACACTCATGGCAGTAAGGCTTTTTAACTGTGGTAGAGGAGGGAGCTTGGAACCCACCACCCTGTGTGGAGTTTTGGGGCCCTGAGGAAGATTTCTCTTTTGTTTTATCCCCACCCTTCTCTTGAGGCTTGTTGGTATCTTTCTTTTGGTCACCACCCTGATTTTTAGGCCTAATCCTGGTCCTGACCCATTTATCTGCCCTCTTTCCCAATTCTTGGGGAGAGGTCAAATCTGAGTCTACCAGGTGTTGATGGAGAAGCTGGTTCTGACAATTACTAAGGATCTGCTCCCTCATAATCAAGTTGTACAATCCTGTATAGTCCTGCACCTTGCTGCCAGTTAACCAACCTTCCAAAGCCTTAGTGGCACAATCCACAAAATCAGACCAGTCCTGTGTCTGTGTCTTCTGGGTGTCTCTGAACAACAACCTATATTGCTCAGTGGTTAAGCCAAACCCATCTATAAGAGCACTCTTCAGGACTTTGTAATTGTTAGCATCCTCATCACTGACTGTGAGGAGCTTGTCTCTACCTTTGTCAGAAAAGGAGAGCCACAAGATAGCTGCCCACTGACTCTGGGGTACCTGCTGTACTTTGCAGGCCCTCTCCAAAGCAGTCATCCACTTGTGGATGTCATCCCCATTCTGATATGGGGGGACTCTCTTGCTTAGGTTTCTATGGTCATAAGACCTATCCCTATCTCTAGGAATGTTGCTGCCACCAGTGGGTTCTGACCCACACAATTTTTGCTCTCTAGCCAGAGCAAGCTTCTCCTTGGCAAGGGCAAGTTCTTCCCTCTGAATCCTCAGATTAGCTTCCCTCATTCTGGCTTCATGCTCCTTTCTCTCAGGGGAAGTCATTCCCCTGTGAGAGGAAGCATTAGAGATGCTAGAGACATGGGAGTGGATGGATTCCCTTGAAGGGGATCTGTCCCTCCTGCTTCTCTGTGTAAGCCTACTTGGGGGTCTGTATGGGGGGACCCCATGCAAACTCCCATGTAAGCTTAGGTTAGCCTGGCTAAGTCTTCCTACTTGGCCCTGGCTGTCTACCTCTTCATCTGAAGTCCCATCTGACTCCTCTGTGGTGGGTAGACCCTTATCTACAGCTATGGCACCATACTTGGCAGCTCTTTCAGCATCATAGGCCTCCAGAAGCTCCACTAGCTGTCTACGGGTAGGGTTGGAACCCTGTTTTAATCTCCTGGAGGTACACAGTTGTCTCATCTCCTGGAAAGTGAATGCATCATATCTAGAGGGAACCTGTCTAGGATTCTCCTCTCCTGAGTGAGCATCAGTGTGATCTCCATTCAGGGACATGATTCTAGTGATGGTGTGGTGTGTGCACCTACCTACACTAGTTGTATCTACTAAACCTCTCTAGTAGTTGTAGTCAGGGTGTGTTACTCCCTTCAACCTACAACTACTAAGTCCAGTAGGACTTAAGTATTATAATCTATGTTATATGTACCTAGACAATATCTGTGTGATCTTTCAATTTAGTATCTCAAGATTACAATGGTATTACAACAGCAAGCTCAGATCCCAACCGCTGCTCACCAATGTGAGAAGTTGGCCTGATGTATGATGTCACTAGTTCTAGTGTACACCTTATATCAGTCCAAATACCCTTATGGTGATTGGTTGTAAAGTCAACCTTATAGACCAGCTATCCTAGTGGTAGCATGGACAAGAGCAGTCTTAGGCTAAACTCTGAATGGCATGTGAAGCCAGCTGTGATACCATATATAATCCCTTGAATACCAAATGAAAGGACACCACAACAGATATATATATAAAATAAAGTGTATTTATTCTAGTCAAACCCTCAGCACTCTTTATGAGATTAGAGGTAAGTACAACACAGTCTTATTTAAGCATACATTAAGTCACACAGGTAAGTAATACAGTTAGGCCCTAGGGGCCACGCAAACCATATACTAAGTAAGTGGTATAAGGACCACTGTCACGGAAATAGAATAGGCCTAGGCCTAGGGAATCGCTGGGGCTACACTACACTAGCGTTAGTTAGGAAGTGGGAGGCCCCCGGGATTCGTGTGCAGAGTGGAAACACTCACGCGTAATGCGTAAAAGTCACTAGCAATAGTACAGTTTAGAAAACGATAGATTTAGGACACTTCCGGAGTAGCTAGGAAGTTGAGACTGGAAAACTAGACACTAGGATAGTCACTATCCTGATGAGCACCGGAGTACCCAAGTTACCTAGCCCACAGGCTGTGGGTGCATAGGGGTGAAGATGCGTCGGTTTTCGTCGTCGACTCCTATGGATGCCTGAAGAAAGATGCTGACAGGCAGTCAGTGAAGAGTGTCCGGTGGATCCCAAGGCTGGGATCAAGAAGAGAGGAGACCTGCAAGCAGAAGGGACAGAGTCAAGGTCACTAGCCAGTGACCACGTGGAACCAGGAAGGAACCAGGCGATGTCGTGAAGATTGCAGGTGAAGGTGAAGCTTGTCGCTGCAGCCAGGAGGACCAGGAAGCGTCGAGGACGACCAGGACCAGGAGGCGAGCTGTCCCACGAAGGCTCTTGCTGTCGGCGGCGTCGAAGTTGGACTAGGACTCACCAAGCCTTGGCAAGCGGAACCCACGAAGAACGGAGGACTTGCTTCTGGTGCAGACCAGGAAGGTCTGGGGTGCTTCTTCTTTGCAGAGAAGCGGGAGCCAGTCTGGAGGAGCCAAACCAGCGCAGAAGATTTCAGGGTGCGTCGTCACAAAGGCCACTAGCCAGCGGGCAAGCAACCGGACAGACGCGGCAAGCAGGAAAATGCAGAAGGGCCCCACGCAGGACTCGTGGAGTGTGGGGGGCTGATCTTCGGTGCAGATGGTGCTTGGGGTGGGGGCTTCTCAATTCCCGGTGCACAACTTCGAGGGTGCCTCAGAAGCTGCGCTTTAAGTTACTAGCCACTTTTCCCAGGTAGCCGGTCCCACGTCGCTCGTCGCCTCCACGGATCTCAGCTTTGCTGTGGATGTGGATCAGGGTCGGAGAAGTCTGGAAGTCAAGGCTCTGGTCGGGCTCTGCAGTCGGTTCCTCGTAGAACGTGGGCAAAGCAAAGGGTAGTCTCTTGATGGTGCCTGTTTGCACAGGGTAGCCACTCCTTGGCCACAAGGGAGATTCTTCAGTCTTCTTCTTTCGTCGAATGTCGAAGGTCCAGAGTTTCTGTTCAAGTTGCAGGTTCAGGATAATCTAAAGTCTTGAGGCCCAACTCCCACTCTTATACTAATCTGGGGGGCTGGGATACCTGCTAGGTCACGCCTTATGGGTGGGACCTGGGAGGGGGTGGTTACACCCACTTCCCTTTGTCCAGTTTCGCGCCAGAGCTGGGGCTGGAGTGCCCCAGCGCCGGTTTGAACTGGACTATGCAAGGAACACCTTGTGTGCCCCAGGCATGTCTCATTCCTTTCAGCCCACCCTGCCCCAATACACTAAAGGCTGTCTGGGGAGGTGCTAGCACCTCCCCAAGCAGGAAACCTATTGTCCAGGCCTCCCTGGCTGGGATCACTCCCAGCAGCAGGAGGTCAGACTTGTGTCTGTGGCAGCAGCATCCATTTTGTGATGCTGAGGCTTTGGTTAGAGTTAAACAGCAAAGTAGGATTTAACATGTCTCTCCCACTAGAAGGGAGGAATAATATCCTCATCACCAGAAATGGTATGGGGGTATTATTCCAAAGTGTTAGACACCTTACACGACATGTTTTGATAAAGCCAAACCATAGTTACCATAACCGTTTAAGATTATATGGTAGGCTATATCATAGAACAGCTATAAGGACATGGTTCCGAAAGCTGCAGACAGGCTCAGCTCATGCTAGAGCACCATCTCACATGTTACCAAGCACTCTGCCTCCAGGATTGTTAAGGCCTGCCATAGGAGTGACTGATAGGTACACATGTGTCTATATATAAGGGTAGATATAGGCATACTATATCTAAGCAAGGGGTGATTACACGACCTTGCCCCAGCTGAGTGATCAGCCAGTTGTGTCTGATTGGAAGGCCAGACCAGGGGTGGCATAATACATGCTGCAGCCCCTGGGAGGCCTAGGGTACACCTATGCCCTGGGTACCTAGGGTACACTGTACAGGGTCCAATAAGGTGATCCTTACCAATTGGTTATGTACCTAGGGTACATGGAGTCCATTTTAAAGAGAGAGCAGACAGCCTGAGACCCTGAATGGCAGGATCTCAGGCCAACTAAGTCGAAAAACCAGCTAGACACTAGGCAAAAAGTTGGGGGTAACCATAGTCAGATATCCACCTTCCTACATTGGTGTTCAAAGTATGCACAGATAAGTGCTGAAAGTACGCTTTAGGTGACTGTATATTTTTGTACCATCTGGTACATCAAAATAATAAGATGGCAACCCTAATCATAAGACTGGAAGTTTGTTGCAGGATCAGCACATTATTTATTTCCTCCGCATTCGATCCCTGATTAATGCCATAATAGCAATAGTTTAACTTATATCTGAAACACCACGCCACCGTCAATAACAAGCTGAGTTACTTCAAGTGTCTGGGAATGCACCCTGCTTTCAGACAACTCACTCCTCATTCTTGCCCTTCACTTTAACGCTTACCCTGCAACTCACAGTGATCACAATGCACTCACACTGATCACCATGCACTCACACTATTCACCCGCTCACCCTGCACTCAGTGATCACTCTGCACTCACAATGCACTTGTGCTGTTCACCCTGTACCTCACCCCGCAGTCACACAAGCACACTACTCACCCTGCACTCATGTGACACTTCACTCACTTGTCCCCATCACTGCTCAATCTGCAATCTTACTCAAACAAGTCCATCACTAACCATGCCTTCATTCGTCCTACTCTGCACTTACATCCGCATCCAAATTCATATGGTCATCTCACTCACCCTGCAGTCACTCCTCTTACCCTACTCTCAGACTGTCGCATCTTTCACTGTGCACTCAGATGGGCTCTCCTGCCACCCACACAGCACAGAGGGTTAATGTGCCTGCTACAGAGAACGTATACCATGCAGATCACAAAACTGAGTGTGAGAAAACTATGAGTAGTGCTATAAAAAATGAATTGTTTGTCAGAAAGCTGCTATACAGAGATGAGGTGCATTGTTGGTGAGTGGTAGTGGGGGAATTCACGGAGGAGGAGCAAATGGGGGTGGGGGCACCAAAAAAGACTGTTGCTCCTTGCGTGACCAGTGATAGGGCCAGCCCTGGCTGAGAGTTTTAACACCCCCCTCCCCCGAAGTTTGGGTCTAGTTGGGTCCCTGCGACTAGACATAAGATCATGGCTCTTTTTTCAAGGATAAGGGCCACATTTTATTGAACTGAGGAAGAAACAAGTTGCTACTGTTTCTGAAGAGCACAGGAAGTGGACTGCCTAAGAGAAAAGAGCATCTGCCCTTTTCAGTGAGAGCTGAAGTTCACTGTTCAGCAACTTGCAGTGAGGATGATGGACATGCCATGTCTGCAAACACAGAAAGCCTGCATGTGCTGCCTTGCACAGCTGATGCACTTCTTGTGAGCAGCTTTCCCTAAGTCGACATGCCTTCTGAGTGTGGCTGTTGCAAGCGCCAGAGTCTTTATGGGGCAAATGACTATGTGAGGCACATGAGCCCCTATCCTGCATTTGCTTCCTACCTGATTCTCTATGTGGTGAGCACGGTGTTTCTGCACCCCACATTTGCCACAAAACTGTTTCTTAATGTAGTGATGATGACTATATGAAGCACTTGTACCTGCACCATGCACTAACTCGTCTGCTTCTGTGTGTGTTGCTATTAACTGCATGAAGCCTGTGTGCTGGTACCCTGCATTTCACATTTCTGTTTCTCTATGTGATGCCAGTCACTGCATGAGGTATGTGAACCTTCACCTGCCAGGGTTTGCAAGTACTGTCCTATCAGACTCTGGTGACACCGTGCCCTACTCCTTAGAATGTGGTTCAGCCAGAACAGAGTGAGATACTGGAAGCAGAACTCAGTGATGGAGTGAGAATGAAGAGACATCCATCAATACCCCTTGTTGACTCAGTTTCATCATCCATAACTATCTCAGCCAGGTCTGTCAGAATAGTGTTTTTAAAAGGATGGCATTCTCAGCAGTGTAGGCACAGATTAACATATAAACGAAGCATAGAGGTCTTTAGGACTCTGAATGGACATGAAAGCATGCGCATTAAGTGGATATACAACAGAATGCACTTACTGGTTTGGAAATGACAGGCTGCTGGGAACTTAGGTCAAAATGTGTGAGGAAGCTGGTATAACGGATGGTACAAGCCCGGGTCGTTAGCAAGCCTGGTGGTTAAAGGGGACAAGGCCAAGTCAAAACAATGTCTAACCAAGGACTTTAAAACAAGCAATAGTCAGAAAATAAGGGAACCATCAAGGGCAAGCAAACAAAATAGGTGAGGCATGAAACTACAGTGAACACAATTAGAAAATGCCAATGCAACGCTATAAGTTGGGAGCCACTGTCTTAGTGAGAGTTAGCATGTTAAATACTATCAACAGTGCCCTGATTGGTCCACTCACAGACACATTGAGGCCCTCGCAAACCCACTCAGAAACTCACACCCACTCACAGACTCGCTCAGACACTCATTCACTCACTCAGATATTCACACATCCACTCACACACCCAGGGAGACACTCATGCAGCCACTCCCAGGCCCACTCAGATGCTCACACACACATTGAGACACTCACACACACACTCACTCACACACCCACTGAGACACTCACACACTTAGTCTCACACTCACTCTAAAAGGATTCAGGTTACAGTTAAGAAATAAAATAAAAATAAAAACCCTAGACCAAAGGTTACAGGGACGTTACAGTTAGGAAATAGAATGAAAAAAAGGGTAAGTTACTTACCTGTAATCCTAGTTCTCTTCCAGGGGTATCCTCATCAAAGTCATAAGCACTGAATATTCCCGCCCATGTGCGGGGACCCCGGAAACAATAAAATCATATATGTAAAAAACATACATATATACAGCTCTGTATATGTATAAACATATATTATTTTTTCCCAAGCAAATGCAGCCCCTAAAAAAGAAGACTAGGCAATGTATAAATACACATCCAATAATACATATAGGTATAATAAAACACCTAAATCTATTTTTTTTAATTTTTTTTTTTTAATGAGATAAACACTCATGAGAAAGCAAAAAAGAGAAAACTGTGGGAAACACAGATCTACAACACATTGCTAGCCTGCAGGCTGCATTGCAATACAATACCATAGAGACTGAAAAGCCCTGTATAGGTAAAAAAACTGGCACCGTGCCTTTAAGGCAGCCCTGGCTTCCATATCCCATCATGCCTCAGGGGTGACAGTTAGGTCAGTTGTTCTTTGCGGGACCGTAGTCCTAAACACAAAGATATATCCTTTCCATAATGAATAATACACTTCTTCTCATTTGCCTGGGGAGGTGGGTGGGTTGCTTATGACTTTGATGAGGATAACCCTGGAAGAGAACTAGGATTACAGGTAAGTAACTTACCCTTCTCTTCCAGGGGATCCTCATCAATAGTCATAAGCACTGAATAGAGTAGCAAGCTCACCTTCCACCTGCAGGCAAATGAAAAAAAGATTGTACCACACATGGAGTAAGAAAATCATGAAAATGATTATGTATGGAACAGATTCCTCAAGGAGACTTGTCCTACTTGAGTGTCTGCTCTGGTGTCCGAATCCAGACAATAGTGTCTGGTAAAGGTGTGGACAGATCTCCAAGTGGCTGCCTTGCAGATCTCGGAGAGTGGAACATTATTGAGAAAAGCAGCGGTAGACGCTTTTCCTCTTGTAGAATGCGCTTCAGGGCGCGCCCCCAATGGTTTCTGAGCCAGTTGGTAGGCCAATGTAATACTTGAAACAATCCACCTAGCAATGGAACGTTTGGATGCAGCAAAGCCCATACGGACAACCCCGTAGTTCACAAACAGTTGAGCAGATTTCCTGACATTCTTAGTCCTATCTAGATAGAATTTTAGGACCCTTTTGACATCTAAAGAATGCAACGCCCTCTCTGCTGGAGAGGAGGGGTTGGGAAAAAAGGTTGGTAAGGTGATGGCTTGGTTTACATGAAAGTCCGATACCACCTTAGGCAGGAATGAAGGGTGAGTCCTCATCACTACCCTATTGAGATGAAACGTAGTGTAGGGCTCTTTAGAACAGAGGGCCTGTATCTCACTGACCCTCCGTGCTGAAGTGATGGCTATTAAAAAGGCTGTCTTCCATGTGAGGTGCTGTAGGGTAGCCTTATGAATAGGCTCAAAAGGAGAACCCATGAGCCTTGACAGAACCAAGTTTAGCTCCCAGGAAGGAGAGGGAGGTCTAACAGGGGGATAGACTTTCTTGAGACCTTGCAAGAAATCCTTCACCACCTGCAATTTAAAAAATGACTGCTGCGAAGGCGAACGCCTGTATGCTGTTATGGCCGCTAGGTGAACATTTATGGATGAAAATTTCAACCCTGCCCTCGCTAAATGAAGAAGATAGGGCAAAATTACATCCTCCTGGCATTTTGTTGGATCATAATGATGCTGAGCACACCATATGTAAAATCTTTTCCACTTACAGAAGTAGGAATGTCTTGTCGAAGGCCTCCTGGCTTCCTTAAGTATGGACATACACTCTTGAGGGAGGTTCAGATGTCCATACTGGAGGACTTCAGGAGCCATGCTGTTAAGCTCAGCGAGGGAAGGCTGGGATGGTAAATCTTCCCCTGCATCTTGGATAACAAGTCCGGCCTGCACAGCAGCCGTTTGTGGGGGCGGATCGACATGTGCAGGAGATCCGTGTACCACCACTGCCTCGGCCAGTCCGGTGCTATGAGGATCATCTTGGCAGATGAATTCTGCAGCTTGGTCACCACCTTGGGGATTAGTGGGAGAGGCGGAAAAGCGTACACAAATGTCATTGACCAATTGATCAAAAGGGCATTCCCTAGGGATCCTGGTCGATGGTATCTTGAGGCGAAGCCTCGGCATTTTGAGTTGTGCTCGTCCGCGAAGAGGTCCACTTGCGGACGCCCCCATTCCCCGAAGATGTCTTCTAACACCTCGTCGTTTAGTACCCAGTCCTCTGGTTCTTGAAAATGACGACTGAGTAAGTCCGCTTGCACATTGAGTTCTCCTGGTAGGTGCACCGCTTTCAATGAGATGTTACTTGCTAGGATCCAGTGCCACAGGGACTGAGCTTCCAGCGAGAGCGTCCTGGATCGAGTACCCCCCTGCTTGTTCAGGTAGTACATTGTGGTGGTATTGTCCGTCTGTACTAGAATGGTACTCGTCGTGATCGCCGGCAGGAACGCTTTGAGGGCTAGGTGGACTGCCCTGAGCTCCAGCATGTTGATGTGGTACAACTGCTCGCTGCTGGACCACCGTCCCTGAGTTTGCAGAGACCCGAAATGCGGACCCCAGCCTTGAAGGGATGCGTCGGTGATTAAGGTCTGAGTTGGGGGTTCTTGATGGAAGGGGATCCCCATTTGTAGATTCAGTGGCTTCAGCCACCACTTGACTGACTGCCTGGCCGCTGGGGAAAGGCAAACTTTTTCTTCCCACAGGGAGTTCCTTTGATCCCATTTGTCCTCGAGATCTTGTTGGAGAGGACGCATCCTTAGCCTGGCATTGGGCACTAGGAAAATGCAGGATGCCATGGCCCCTAGCAGAGATGAGATTTGTCTTGCCGACGACAGATTGTTGGATAGAATCTGCCTGCCTTTGAGGATAATGGATGACTGTCTTTCCTCCGAAGGAAACACTTTTCCTACTACGGAGTCTATAGTTGCACCCAGGTAGTGGATCCTCTGTGTTGGTGAAAAATTGGACTTTTTGGCATTCACTCTGAGACCCAACTTGCGACATAAGCTCAGGCAAAGCGACAGCTGCGATCGAACACTCTGAGGCGATGGACCCTTTATTAGCCAGTCGTCTAGGTAGGGATAGACGAAGACTCCTGCGCGCCTCAGAGCAGCCGCTACTACTGCCACGCATTTTGTGAATACTCGAGGAGCTGACTTCAGGCCAAATGGAAGAACCTTGAACTGATAGTGAGAGTTCCCCACCACAAACCTGAGAAATTTTCGATGATTCCGTTGGATGGGAATATGGAAATATGCGTCCTGAAGACCCAGCGAACACATCCAATCGCCCAACCGGAGAAGAGGATAGATTTGGTGGAGCGCCAGCATGCAAAATTTTTCCTTTCTTATGTGTTTGTTCAGTATCCGTAGGTCCAAAATGGGTCTGAACTCTACCTTCGCACTCCTTTTTTGAATCAGAAAGTATCTGGAGTAAACTCCCTTTCCTCTTTGGTTTTTGGGTACTTTTTCTATTGCAGATTTGAGCAGAAGAGTCGCCACCTCTTCTCTGAGCTGCGTTAGATGCTGGGCCGAATGAACAGGAGGAATCGATGGAGGGTGGCTTCGGAAACGAAGCGAGTACCCATGCCGCAGTATATTCAGAACCCACTTGTCCTTTGTGATGGATTGCCACTCTGGAAGATGATGCGCAACACTTCCTCCCACCGGAGCGGTGGACAGCATCGGAGGAAGCGGTTCCTCATTGCTTCCCTGGAGCCTTGTTTCCAGTGTTTGACTGCCTGTTGTTACCACGTCCCCTGGATGGTCTGTGGGACTGGTACTGCTGTTTCTTTTGACCTTGCTGGTCCTGGTTCTTCTGCCACTGAGGGGTTTGAACCCTCTGCTGGTAGTTACGCCTGTCATTTCCCCTGCGGCGTCGAAACTCTTTCCTCTTTTCAAGCCCGACGGCTTTCATGGTTTCCAGTTCTGCTTTCATACGGGCCATTTCTTCGTCTGCATGAGACCCAAAAAGTGAACTGCCCGAGAAAGGCAGATTTAGTATTCTCGCCTGCGCTTCCGGCTTCAAGGCCGTCAATCTGAGCCAAGATGATCTTCTGGCTGTGACTCCATGGGCATAAGAATGCGCTGCTAGTGTTGCCCCATCTGCCGCTGCACTTATGACCTGGTTAGAAACCAGACTTCCCTCGTGCAAAATTTCTTCAAAGTCCCGTCTATCCTCTGATGGAACTTTTTCAATGAACCTCTGGAGAGAGTCCCACAATGATCTATCATAGCGCCCCAGAAGCGCTGAGGCGCTGGCCACCTTTAAGCTAGAAGATGCAGAACCGCAAACTCTCCTCCCCCAAGAGTCTTGCGTCTTACTGTCTTTATCTGGGGGCACCGTTGAAGACCCCGCTACTGCATGCGTCTTTCTGGCAGCAGCGGTGATGACAGAATCCGGTGGAGGATCTGATCTTAGGAACAGAGGATCTTCCGGAGCCGGACGGTACTTTTTTAGAATCCGCGCCGGTGCAGATTTGATGGTCGCTGGCGTGAGAAAAATATCCATTACTGGTTGTAACAAACCAGGGACTAACGGCAACAGTGGGCGTGACACTGCTCGTTCATGAAGAGTTTCAAAGATTATGGAGGAGGTGATCTCCTGAACCGGCATAGGGATATTTAATTTTGTGGCTCCTCTACACAACACTTCCTGAAAAGTAGAGATATCATCCACCGGAGATACCCTGGAGGGTGGTGTCTCCGAGAGTGTCGGCGAATAATCCCTTCTGGATGATCTAGATGACGGGGAGGAGGAAGGGGTCCTACGGCGCCTTCTCTCCGATCTGGTCGACTCTCTCCTGTGGGAGGAGGATCTAGAACGCCTCCTTGGTGTTCGAGAGCGACGTCGAGATTCTCTTCCCCGAGAACGTGATCTGACCGGTCTCACTGGGAAGTCCATGTCTCTTAACCTTGCTAGTGAGGCCTTAACTGCGTAAGACATAGCCGGGTCCTGAGGTATCTCTCTTGCGGGACTTTGAGGTACAGCATGTCCCTCTTCCAGCGGACTATTTTCTCTTGCAGTCACTGGAGATTGATTCACAATTTCCGGTGACTCGGACCTTGAACTCGAACCCTCTGATCCTGAAGGCAAGATAGATATAAGACGTGGTGAATCATGTTCCGAAGTTGTATATACCAGTCTATGAGGGGATTTGCGCCTTGAGACTGGCCGGATCGTAAGGCGAACATGCGACACCTCCTGAGAACCCTCTGCAGAGGGCCGCCTCGACGGTGATAGGCCTATCACCGGAGACCTGGGACTTGACTCCTCGAGGGTCAATGGAGATTTTTCTTGCCTCGACGTCGAGAACCTCGTCGTCGACGGAGGACTTGGTCTGAACGGAGGTCTAGACCCCGACGGGGAATCTCGCCTCGACGTTATGGACTTCTCCAAAGCCTTGGAGACCTGCGAAGACGGAGGCACCTGCCTCGACGTCGACTCCGACGGAGGCACCTGCCTCGACGTCGACTCCGACGAAGGCTCCTGCCTCGACGTCGGTCTTGACGGAGGCGCCTGCCTCGACGTCGAATGCTCCGACGACGAATGCCTCGACGTCGCCATTCTCTTCGCCGACGATCGATCTTTCCTCGACGGCGAACTTGGTCTTGACGGCGATCTTGGTCTCGACGTTGACGTAGACTTCGGAGTCGAACGCCTACGAACCTCTTGTGACGTCGACTGATCTCTCACCGTCCTCGGCGTCGAATGATGTCCTTCCTTCGACGTCGAAAGATGTCTGTGTTTCGACGTCGAGCGATCTTCTCTTGACGTCGAAAGATGCCTTTTAGACGTCGACCTGTGACGCCGATCCTTCGACGCCGATCTCTTAGACGTCGACGTCGTCGACGAGGAACGCATCCGCTTCGTCGCTGTATCTAAAGTCGACGACGATTTTCTTTTTGCAGCATGACTAACCCTGGACTCCTCACCTCTCAGCGACGATCCCGCCGCTGGAGTCTTCGACGCCGAGCCCGACGCCGATGGGGAGCAAACAGGGACCAGCTGCCTCGACGTCGACCGTTCTGATAAGCCGTAGAGTCTAATCCTCTCTCTCTCCTTTAAAGTCCTTTTAGAAAGGTCTTTACAATGATGACATGGTCCTGGAGAGTGAGAATCCGGCAGGCAGACAATACACACGTCATGTGTGTCTGAAGAGGCCTTCTTTTTTCCACAAGATGGACATGGAATAAATAAAGAAGGCATATTTCTGATAAAAATAGCAGAAAATCAGTCAGAAAAATACAGGATACTGACTTCTTCCCAGATATTAATAAGAGGAAGTCCAAAAAATTGCTATAATGCAAATAATTCTTGACTAAAAGGTCAAAAAGAAGAGAGCTGAATTCCAGGGTCCTGACTGAAGGAGCCGGAACGAACAACTGACCTAACTGTCACCCCTGAGGCATGATGGGATATGGAAGCCAGGGCTGCCTTAAAGGCACGGTGCCAGTTTTTTTACCTATACAGGGCTTTTCAGTCTCTATGGTATTGTATTGCAATGCAGCCTGCAGGCTAGCAATGTGTTTTAGATCTGTGTTTCCCACAGTTTTCTCTTTTTTGCTTTCTCATGAGTGTTTATCTCATTAAAAAAAAAAAAAAAAAAGAGATTTAGGTGTTTTATTATACCTATATGTATTATTGGATGTGTATTTATACATTGCCTAGCCTTCTTTTTTAGGGGCTGCATTTGCTTGGGAAAAAATAATATATGTTTATACATATACAGAGCTGTATATATGTATGTTTTTTACATATATGATTTTATTATTTCCGGGGTCCCCGCACATGGGCGGGAATATTCAGTGCTTATGACTATTGATGAGGATCCCCTGGAAGAGAACCTTAGAAATTCACTGAAAAAAATCAAAGGTTACAGGGAAGTTATAGTTAGGAAATAGAATTTATAAAACCTTAGAAATTCACTGAAAAACAAAGGTTCCAGGGACGTTATAGTTAGTCTCAGATTTCACTCTAATGAAACAAGAGAAATTCAGCAGTTATAATTACCTGAGCTAACTATCACTTATACCCCCGCAATGCCCTGCTTATGACCTCACATATTACATCACTCATGACATGGTACATTTTCATGGTAAAGGTATGCGTGGTAATGGCATATGCGTGTTACAAATATTTCCTGGTAAAGGCATGCAAGGTAAAGACGCATAAGTTGTAATGAGTGCATTGTAAAGGCATGCGTGGTAATCGCATGCGTGGTTCCATCATACATCTTCCCGGACTATATCGCCTGAGTCATTCTGTATCGCAGTGATAACTGCTGCCCCTTTCCTTTGTCAGAGCTGTGCCCCCAAAAGTCTACCCGCTTTCTCCCCTGCTCACAATGACAGGCTTTACGTTTATATAGTGCGTATTCTGCCTGAGATGTGAAAAAGGAGTTAAGTTCCATCTTTGCCTTCTCTAGGGCAAGTCTGTTGGCTGCAGATGGGGTTGCCATGTACGCTCCAGTGCAAGTTTTGATGTCCTGTTCCAGTACGAGTTGTCACTGCTTATGCTGTTTGTTAGCTAATGCGGCGTCCCTCATCAGTAGGACACACAAGATAAGATAAGACATGATTAAAATAAGACAAGATAAGATAAGTAGATCAGATAAAATAAGAAAAATAAGCTTGGATAAGGCAAGATTGGAGAGCAGGATGGGGGGAAGAAACGAGTGCCAAGAAAGAAGTAGCAGGTAGTTGGGGTGTGCAAAAGCAATCACAAGCTGAAAATAAGTTCTAGAATCAGAAATGGAAGCAAAGTCCATACTAAGGGATGAAATACTCATCTGGCCCGAAGGCCGAGGATGTAGGTGAGCAGCGTCTCTTGTGCAGTTCAAAGAGGATGGGTCGGAACCTCGCTGTGAGGCGTGGGAGGCTTGAAGGGTGACCTGGATTTGTCTCGGTTATCAGAGTGGGTCAGATGCTCCACTGTCTTTATCACTCCCTCCCGTTCTTTTTGCTTCCGGTGGGGTCAATCATATTTGTGCACGCGGCGAGAAGGTCCATCTCCCAGCACATTGCGACCATCCAGTGTCTTTAGGTGGAGGAAGAGATGTATCCATACTGGAGTCATTCAGGGGGTCCAAAAAACGGACTGGGTCTGTCGGGTCATGAAAGTCCCTGGAGCGGCCACCCATCGTGATACACATTACACTGGCTAGAGGAGCCCAAACTTGATGTCCCATTTTTTCAGTTGCAGACGAAAGCCTGACGCTTGCCACTAGTCTCAGCGGAAGATCCGCTGCAATATGAAGCTTTCCCCCCTCAATGTCGTATGGACCATGTTTACGCTCTTCCAAAAAGGATCTGTCTGGTATAGGCATGTTGTAAAACATGTAATAATAAAGGGAGACTTGGTTACCCCAACTGGTGTTGGGCGACAGACCTGTATCCTGTGCGCTCGTTGGATTTTGAGAAGGGATGTGAAGAAAAGGCCCGTCATTTTGTGGATAAATTGAAGCAAGAATATGTGGGTGTTCGATCCCTCCATCTTCTCTGCAATGCATAAATTCTGATGTTATCACGGCTGGACCTGTCTTTAAGATCGATCAAAATCTGAGTGGTAGGCCTCGAGGGCCGCCACTTTCTCCTCTGTCATTGAGAGACAGTGATCAAGAGCAGCCACCATTGAGTGAAACATTCCCATGTCTGTTTTGACACTCATCCAGGGTGAAATCGGTGATCTTCGTATCCATTGCTGTGAGACAAATAACTATTGAGGTGAGTTCTTTTAAGATAGAGTCCAGGAGTGCCTCCAATGTCAAGGACTATAATTGCTGAGTCAGCATTGTGGCAGCTTTCCTGAGGCCAATGACCTCTGAAAAAGGAGTTGTCATGAAGGTTTGCCGGAAGCCATTCTTATGGTAGAGTATACAGCCGTCGAAGCAAAATTACCTGAGAAGAAAAGCGGGTGGAGGAATGGGAGGGGGGGCGCTGGCTCTAACAGAACAATTGCAATCATGATTAATATCAGAGAATCAAAGAGGCATTTGCCAGCTGGGTGCAAGTGGGAGTCCAGCGTAAGTGAAAAAGACAATCCAGGGAATCAACTGCAGCTCTTAAATAGTACAGAATAGGTGGGCCCAATTTCCAACAGACAAGGACAGGCACACGGAAGATGGCATTCAGTATCAAGTCAAGTCAAGAAAGCTGATGTTGCACTCCTCTGTGGGGTCCTAAGGGATGGTTGTCAAGCAAGCCCACCCGGCAGGGGATGAGATGAACCTCTAATGGGATAAGGGCTTCCAGTGGTGAAAAAGAGATCAGAGTACCTCGGGCCTTGAGGTTGTAAGCGGCCGTGGGCCACGTTGTGAAGCCTGTGAGGCAGCATAAGAAAGCAAGTTGTCAGATGAACGGGGAACGCTGAGGTTGTCAGAGAAGGCGGAAGGCCTCATAAAGCGGGGCAGTGGTCCTGATAGTGAATGTAAGATGCTCGGCCCCAGTGGGTGGCAGTTGTCAGGCACCGTAAAGTATAGATCAACAATTCCAAAGTCAGAATAGGGACTTTATTGTAGTACGGCATCCCCAGGCTGCCAGCAGAGGGCCACGGAGTCCCTTGGAGGGGGTGAAGGGAGGCACTAACCCAGCCAGCAGGTATGGAGGGTGGGGTGCCGACAGCGCTGCCATGTCAGGGCCCCGGCCCATGGGGATGGATATGCGGATCCGGGCAGACAGAAGACCAGAAACCTAAGACCTCATTGTGCATGGAAGCCCCTGGAGGAAGTTGAGTGAGGTTGTTAATGATGGGGAGGCCTGCTCATTATTAAAGGAGTGCAGAAAATAGGACTCTCAGGCTGTAAGGGAGAGAGTGCTAGGGGGTGTCCAATCAGTTGCAGCAGGAGAGGTAAGTCCGGCCTAGCAGAGTGCCAGTAGTCATCGGGTGGGTCTACAGCCATGCAGGGAAGCCACCGTAGGGAGCCACTGGATGCCATAGAGGTAGACCTTGCCCAGGGGAATAGAGCACTCAGTGCTGGCCGCTAGCGGTAAAGCAGCATTGGGGCTCCCCAGACGGGCGAGGACGGGAGAGCATGCCCTCCGGCCTGGGTCAGGACATGCTCCAGGGGAGAAGAGTGTGGTCACCACTGTGCCGAAAAGGCAGAGGCAGTGGGCAAGATTATGGGGCCTGCTTTTCTTCTCCAGTGTCAGAAGAGCTCAGGGGGAAGCGGCCATCTTAGGCAGTGGGGAGAGTCTGCCCCGGAGAACACGGTATTGATTGTATCATACCTGCTCCTTTCAAGGAACACAGGGGCCGTACAATGTCAAATTGCTTCTTAATGCATGGACCATGTAACACACAAAGATCCTTTCTTAATGCTTGGATTAATATTTTCACTCACTGCTATGACACTGTGCTCTACCTGCTTTTGATATGTTGTCTGTCTTTTGTCTGCTCGCTCTTTGAGTTATTATTCATAGGCTTGTGACATTAACTTTGATTGACTTCCGTGAAAATGACGTTGGAGTTTTACACCAATTAGTTAAAGAGCCTATTCAGACTCAAGGTAAACAGAAGCACATAGGCATACAAATAGGCCAGCCTCTTGTCACAGAAGAAATACAGCATTCAGGTTCATTCTGGCGTAGTTCCTTCTACTTCTCAGCATGGTCCAATGGGGAAGAAAGGGGTAGAAAGGAGGAGAAGGTCCGGTTAGAACACATGAGAGAAAAGGAACAGTCTCTTACCTGTAACTCCAGTTCTCCTGTAGAGGTATTTTCATGATAAGTCATAAGCACTTGAATAGTCCAGCCCACGGGCGGGGACCCCAAAGCACTTTTTTAGATATATATTTTCTTAAGTGGATGTTGATTGCTTTTCTTCAGGAAGGCCTGTAAAGACACTTAAGAGATAGAGAGACAATAATGCAGCCTAAATACATAGGCTACACTGGCCGCGTCTTCATCTTGAATTGAAAAAAGGGTGCCAGTACACTATATTTTGCACAATTTTGCAGTGTTTAACTCACAGAAGAATTACATTCACAAAAACTCCTTTTTTCCTGATAGAGATGAAAGAGAGCCTCATAGGCTGCCATTATGTCTTGAAAACAGAGGCTGCGCTTTAAGACTCCAGAGACCACCAGTATCCCATCATGCACAGCTAGTGGCAGTTACCTCAGTGCTTTTGGAGGGCGATGTGAAGTGCATGAATGCCTCATTTCTGGATCCCTCTGTCTACTCCACCGGGGAGGTGGAAGGTTTGCTTATGACTTATCATGGAAATACATCTACGAGAGAACTGGAGTTACAGGTAAGAAACTGCTCCTTCTCTCGTAGGGGTTTTCCATGTATAGTCATAAGCACTTGAATAGATTAACAAGCCCATCCCTACAGAACGCAGTGGTGGAGACAGAGGATAATTGTAGACAGATTTAAGCATGTAGGTTCCTAAGGGAAGCCTGCTTAATTCAGCATCTGAGTCCAGGCAGTAGTGTTTAGTGAATGTATGAACTGATTTCCAGGTTGCAGCTTTGCAAATCTCTGTAATGAGTATGTTACAGAGCAAAGCCGCAGTAGCTGTTTTTCCTCTGGTAGAATGAGCCTTAGGCTTATCAGCTAGGGATGTATTACCTTTTTGATAACAAAGTAAGATGTGCGAAACAATCAATTGTGTGGAAGGCCGCTTAGCTCCCCTGAGGATCGCCATGCAGTCTTGCAGCAAGTTCGAGTGTGCATTCTGTACTAGCTCAGGAGCCATGCTGCCAAATTCAAAGAAGAGAGGTTGGGATGTACCATTTGGCCTCCGAACTTTGTTAGCAGATCTGTCTTACATGGTAGCCTGAGACGTGGATGAATAGACTGGTGAAGGAGGTACATGAATCACCATTGGAGTGGCCACTCCGGAGCTATGAGTATCATCTTGGCCCGTGACTGAGACAGCTTGATGAGGACTGCTGGGATTAGGGGAACTGGTGGAAAGGCATCGAGAAATCTGCTAGACCAGTTGATCCATAGGGCATTCCCCTTGGATCCCTGTTGGTAGCACCTCAATGCAAAGTTTTGGCATTTGCTGTTTTCTGCGGTGGCGAACAAGTCGAACTCCAGGGTGCCCCATCTTCCAAACATATCATGGACAACGTCGTCGTTTTAGACCCACTCGTGGTTTTCCTGGAGGAGCTTACTGAGTGAGTCAGCCTGAGCATTCTGAACACCTGGGAGGTGAGCTGCTGAAATCATAACATTTCTGGCCAGAAGCCACTTCCAGATCGCCTGGGCTTCCAGAGACAAGGGTCTAGACATCGAGCCTCCCTGCTTGTTGAGGTAGTACATTATTGTTGTATTGTCTGTCTGAACAAGCAGGGAGTTGGAGCGGAGTGATGGCTGAAAGGCTTTCAGCGCCAGATGAACTACCCGTAGCTCTATTAGATTGATATGGTATGTGGATTCTCTATGTGACCACTTGCCTTGAATTTGAAGGTGGCCTGTGTGGGCCCCCATCCATGGAGCGAGGCATCCGTAACTATGGTCTGAACAGGTATCTCCTTGTGAAACTGAATCCCTTGTAGGAGATTGGTTGGATAGCACCACCATTTGATGGACCTCAGGGCATGCTGAGATAATCGAATCCTGTCTTTCCAATCTCCTGTTCGCTGGTCCCATTGGTCTTCTAGGCATTCCTGTAGGGGCCTCATGTGGAGACGTGCATTTGGTGTGAGAAATTTGCAGGAGGCCATTGAGCCCAGGAGCGAGGAGACATTCCTCACGATTGGCTGAGTGATTGCCATGGGAGCCTGAGCGTTTCAAAGGATCGATAAGCATCTCTTCTCCGAATGACACACACTTGCCTTGAGAGTATAGATGGAGGCCCCCAAATATTGCAGGAACTGTACTGGGATCGAGGTTGACATGAAGGCCTAGCCAAAGAGGAAGATCGGAGGTCCAATTAAAGCAAAGCTGAGCCTCCTGAAATGTGGATGCTTTGATCAGCCAATCGTCTATATAGGGATAGACAAACACTTTGTGTTTCCTTAGATCAGTAGCAACTACCGCCATGCATTTTGAAAAAGTCCTGAGGCTAACTTCAGGCCATATGGAAGTACTCGGTACTGATAGTGGTTGTGGCCCACTACAAACCTCAAGAACTTATGATGCTTTCTGGTAATGGGTATTTGAAAGTATGCGTCTTGGAGGTCGATGGAGCATAGCCAAACCCCTTGGTGTAACTGAGAGTAAATTTGGAGCAATGCCAGCATCCGGAATCTTTCTCTCCGAATCCATTTGCTGCCCATTCTGTGGTCGAGAATGGGTCTGAACTCATTCTTGTCTTTCTTTTTAATGAGAAAGAACCTTGAATATAGCCCGTGCCTCGTTGGAGGTACAGGTTCCACCGCCTTTTTCTGTAAGAGAATTTTGGCCTCTGATTGTAATTGTTACAGTTGGAACCTGGATTGTTTTGGAAGTATCGATGGTGGAGGGCTGATGAATCTGAGAGAATATCCATTGAGAACAATATTCAGCACCCAATTGTCTTGCGTGATGTTTTTCTACTCTGCCAGGTAATGTTGCATGCTTTCCTCTACCGGAGCGGGTAACGGAAGAAGGGGAAGAAAGGACTCAGGGTTTCAACCCTGCTGGTAGTTTGCTTCCTTGCGCAAGTTGCTGGCCTGATCTTCCTCTGGCCTGTCACTTTTAATAAGGCTGATAGGATTGTTGGTACTGTTGTTGCATACCTGACTGGCAACCCTGATACCACCAAGGGGTTTAAACCCTCTGTGTGGGATAGCAGCATTGAAAAGGTCTGAAAGATTTACGTTGTTCCTTAGGTCTTTCTAAGCCAACAGCATTCAGCGTCTCCATTTCTGCCTTCATCCCAACCATTTCTTCGTCGGCCTGAGGGCCGAAAATAGTTGTCACCGAAAACAGGAGATTGAGGATGCGCTGTTGGGATTCAGGTTTAAGAGACGTCAGGCACAGCCATGAGTATCGCTGAAGAGCTACACCGTGGCAATATTTGTGTGCAGCAAGAAGAGATGTGTCCACTACTGCACTTATCACTTGATTAGAGACCATAAGACCATCTGTTAAGATCTCATTAAAGTCCTCTCGTTTGTCTCTAGGGAGGTAGTCCACAAACTGTTGGAGCGATTCCCACAGTGCCCTGTTATATTTGCCTAGTAAGGCTGCGGAACTAGCTGTTTTCATGGTAGACGCTGCTGTGTTGCAAACCTTCCTCCCTACTGAGTCTATTTTTTGTCTCTCTTTGTCCGATGGCACTGTTGAAGTTGGAGCAGTGGCATATTACTTCTTCCTCGCCACCATAATGGCAGAATCCGGAGAAGGGTCTTTACCAGGAAGGCAGGGTCCTGCTCTGTAGAACAATATTTCTTCTGCAGCCTGGATGGAGCTGACTTAATTGAAGAAGGTGTCAGAAAGAGCTCAATAGCCGGCTCTAGGAGACCCGGAACAAGAGGCAACAAAGGGCCTAAAGCTTGTTTTTGCTGTAGAGTCTCAAATATTACAGCTGTTGTAGGAGCTGGAGCGGAACCGGGATATTTAACTTTGAAGCACCCTGCACCAGAACCTCTTGACAGGCAGGGATGTCATCCACCAGTGAAATGCATGGGGGAGGGGACTCTGATAGTGTTAGAATGTATCATCCAGTGCTTGAGAAGAAGGTGTCTGCGGTAAGTCTAGAACAAGAACTTTCTTAGTGGCGAGAATGATGGGAATGTCTTGAGTGAGTAGAGGAGGGTCTTCGTCTGTGAGACCAATGTTGAGCGTGAGACCTAAACCTTGGTCTTGGTAGTGGAGGTGGTGGCGGAGGAGGTGGAGGCAGAGGAGGAGGGGAAGGTGAAGGCAGAGTTGGAGTTCTTGGTTCCGCATTTGGCAGAGGAGGGGAAGGATGCTGAGGAGGAAGTGTTGGCGTCAGAGAGGGGACATCCAGAGTCGGAGAATAGGTCCAGGAATAATCCGAATCCATTGTATATATTAGTCTTCTCTTTTTACATTCTTCCGGAAACCTTGAGGAGGGTGAAAATGTCACGAGGACGATATTTCCGCCCCCCTCGATGTCGATCTACTCATGAACGGCGACAGTCTACAACGGCAGGTCTCATCTCGATGTCGATTGGTGTCTCGACGACGATGTCTTGGCATCGACCGACGGTGGAAGTATGTCAGCGATCAACGGTGGTGTCTCGACATCGAGCGACTGTGGCAGTGTGTCGACGTCAATCAGCGGGGATGCATTGATGCCGAAAAAGACCTCGACAGTGACCTGCGAGGTTTTCCCATTTGCAGTGGACTTCCTGATGCCGAACGAGGTGTCCTTGTCAGCGGTGTTGCAATCGATGTCGAAATTCTACCTCTTGAAGTGGAATGTCGACTTTTTTTGACATTGAACTCGGGGTCGATGGCAAACAGGTCAGCACTGTCCCTCCTCTCGACGTCATCGTCCTCGACGTCAACCGGGACCGGTGCCGATTTCAGCCCTTCTTCTGCTGGAGAGCCCTACAGAGGCTGAAGACAGAGCCCTGGTAGAGGATCGACCCTCTCCTTACCCTCAGGTCCTATCTGAAGATTGTGCTTGCTGTTTTCATCGCTCCTCTGCTCCTTGGAGGAGAATCTGCACTCTGTCATGCAGAGTGCACTTTGAGAAAGTTTTACAAATTAGACAAGTCAGGAACATGACTTTAAGGCAAACAGAGTATACAAACTCTGTGAGGATCAGTCTTGGCCTTCTTTCTACCACAGTCTGGTCACTTATTGTAGGAGAGTAGGGTCTGCTTTCTATGTTCACCCCCACTTTTTGCTTTTGCTTTACTGGTTTACGACTTAGATGTGGCTGTGGGCCTGCTAATCAGACCCACAGCCCTGCTGTTCTCTCTCTAAATTAACACTATGTACTTTAGGTGCATAACCCATTTGGATAGGATCACCTTATTGGCCCCTGTACAGTGTACCCTAGGTACCCAGGGCATAGGTGTACCCTAGGCCTACCAGGGGCTGCAGCATGTATTGTGCCACCCCTGGCCTGGCCTTCCATTTTGACACAACTGGCTGATCACTCAGCTGGGGCAAGGTCGTGTAATCACCCCTTGCTTAGGTGTAGTATTCCTATACCTGACTTACATATAGACACATGTGTACCTATCAGTCACTCCTATGGCAGGCCTTGACAATCCTGGAGGCAGAGTGCTTGGTAACATGTGAGATGGTGCTCTAGCATGAGCTGAGCCTGTCTGCAGCTTTCGGAACCATGTCCTTATAGCTGTTCTATGATATAGCCTACCATATACTCTTAGAGTACCTTATAATCTTAGACGGTTATGGTAACTATGGTTTGGCTTTATCAAAACATGTCGTGTAAGGTGTCTAACACTCGGGAATAATACCCCCATGCCATTTCTGGGCATGAGAATATTATTCCCCCCTTCTAGAGGGAAAGACATGTTAAAATCATACTTCAACTGTTAGCCTCTGACCAAAGCCTCAGCATCACAAAATGGATGCTGCTGCCACGACACAAGTCTGACCTCCTGCAGCTGGGAGTGATCCCAGCCAGGGAGGCCTGGACAATAGGTTTCCTGCTTGGGGAGGTGCTAGCACCTCCCCAGACAGCCTTTAGTGTATTGGGGCAGGGTGGGCTGAAAGGAATGAGACATGCCTGGGGCACACAAGGTGTTCCTTGCATAGTCCAGTTCAAACCGGCGCTGGGGCACTCCAGCCCCAGCTCTGGCGCGAAACTGGACAAAGGGAAGTGGGTGTAACCACCCCCTCCCAGGTCCCACCCATAAGGTGTGACCTAGCAGGTATCCCAGCCCCCCAGATTAGTATAAGAGTGGGAGTTGGGCCTCAAGACTTTAGATTATCCTGAACCTGCAAAACTGAACAGAAACTCTGGACCTTCGACATTCGACGAAAGAAGAAGACTGAAGAATCTCCCTTGTAGCCAAGGAGTGGCTACCCTGTGCAAACAGGCACCATCAAGTGACTACCCTTTGCTTTGTGAAACGTTCGACGAGGAACCGACTGCAGAGCCCGACCAGAGCCTTGATTTCCAGACTTCTCCGACCCTCATCCACATCTGCAGCAGAGCTGAGATCCGTGGAGGCGACGAGCGACGTGGGACCGGCTACCTGGGAAAAGTGGCTAGTAACTTACAGCGCAGCTTCTGAGGTACCCTCGAAGTTGTGCACCGGGGATTGAGAAGCCCCAACCCCAAGCACCATCTGCACCGAAGACCAGCCCCCCACACTCCACGAGTCCTGCGTGGGGCCCTTCAGCATTTTCCTGCTTGCCGCGTCTGTCCGGTTGCTTGCCCGCTGGCTAGTGGCCTTTGTGACGACGCTCCCTGAAATCTTCTGCGCTGGTTTGGCTCCTCCAGACTGGCTCCCGCTTCCCTGCAAAGAAGAAGCACCCCAGACCTTCCTGGTCTGCACCAGAAGCAAGTCCCTTGTTCTTCGTGGGTTCCGCTTGCCAAGGCTTGGTGAGTCCTAGTCCAACTTCGACGCCGCCGACAGCAAGAGCCTTCGTGGGACAGCTCGCCTCCTGGTCCTGGTCGTCCTCGACGCTTCCTGGTCCTCCTGGCGGCAGCGACAAGCTTCACCTTCACCTGCAACTCTTCACGACATCGCCTGGTTCCTTCCTGGTTCCACGTGGTCACTGGCTAGTGACCTTGACTCTGTCCCTTCTGCTTGCAGGTTTCTTCTCTTCTTGATCCCAGCCTTGGGATCCACCGGACACTCTTCACTGACTGCCTGTCAGCATCTTTCTTCAGGCATCCATAGGAGTCGACGACGAAAACGACGCATCTTCACCCCTATGCACCCGCAGCCTGTGGGCTAGGTAACTTGGGTACTCCGGTGCTCATCAGGATAGTGACTATCCTAGTGTCTAGTTTTCAAGTCTCAACTTCCTAGCTACTCCGGAAGTGTCCTAAATCTATCTATTTCTAAACTGTAACATTGCTATTGACTTTTACGCATTACGCGTGAGTGTTTCCACTCTGCACACGAATCCCGTGGGCCTCCCACTTCCTAACTAACGCTAGTGTAGTGTAGCCCCAGCGATTCCCTAGGCCTAGGCCTATTCTATTTCCGTGACAGTGGTTCTTATACCACTTATTTAGTATATGGTTTGCGTGGCCCCTAGGGCCTAACTGTATTACTTACCTGTGTGACTTACTGTATGCATTAATAAGACTGTGTTGTACTTACCTCTAAACTCATAAAGAGTGCTGAGGGTTTGCTTAGAATAAATACACTTTATTTTATATATATATCTGTTGTGGTGTCCTTTCATTTGGTATTCAAGGGATTATATATGGTATCACAGCTGGCTTCACATGCCATTCAGAGTTTAGCCTAAGACTGCTCTTGTCCATGCTACCACTAGGATAGCTGGTCTATAAGGTTGACTTTACAACCAATCACCATAAGGGTATTTGGACTGATATAAGGTGTACACTATAACTAGTGACATCATACATCAGGCCAACTTCTCACATTGGTGAGCAGCGGTTGGGATCTGAGCTTGCTGTTGGAATACCATTGTAATCTTGAGATACTAAATTGAAAGATCACACAGATATTGTCTAGGTACATATAACATAGATTATTATACTTAAGTCCTACTGGACTTTGTAGTTGTAGGTTGAAGGGAATAACACACCCTGACTACAACTACTAGAAAGGTTTAGTAGATACAACTAGTGTAGGTAGGTGCACACACCACACCCTCACTAGATCATGCCTCTGGGAGGAGATCAAGTAGATGCTCTCTCAGGAGGGGCAGGTCTGCAGAAGACCCCCTCTAGGTATGATACCTTAACATTCCAGGAGATGAGACACTTGTGTACCTCCAGAGGAATAAAACAGGGTGCAAACCCTACCCTCCTTCAGTTAAGACAACTCCTAGAGGAGTATGATGCTCAGAGGGCATCTCAGGAAGGTGCCCTAGGCACAGAGGAGGGTCTACCCACCACAGAGGAGTCAGATGGGGCTTCAGATGGGGAGGTAGACAGCCAGAGCCAAGTAAAGAGACTTAGCCAGGCTAACTTAAGTTTACATGGGAGTTTGCATGGGGTCCCCCCATACAGTCCCACAAGTAGACATTCACAGAGAAACAGGAGGGACAGATCCCCTTCAAGGGAATCCATCCACTCCCATGTCTCTAACATCTCTAATGCTTCCTCTCACAGGGGAATGACTTCACCTGAGAGAAAGGAGCATGCAGCCAGAATGAGGGAGGCTAATCTGAGGATTCAGAGGGAAGAACTTGCCCTTGCCAAAGAAAAGCTTGCTCTGGCTAGAGAACAAAAGTTAAGTGGGTTAGAACCCACTGGTGGCAGCAACATTCCTAGAGATAGAGACAGGCACTATGATAATAGAAACCTGAGCAAGATTGTCCCTCCCTACAAGTGTGGGGATGACATCCACAAATGGATAACTGCTTTGGAGAGAGCTTGCAAAGTACAGCAGGTACCCCAAAGTCAGTGGGCAGCTATCTTGTGGCTCTCCTTCTCTGAGAAAGGAAGAGACAAGCTCCTCACAGTTAGTGATGAGGATGCAGATAATTACACTGTCCTGAAGAGTGCTCTGATTGATGGGTTTGGCCTAACCACTGAACAATACAGGTTGTTGTTCAGGGATACCCAGAAGACACAGACTCAGGACTGGACTGACTTTGTAGATTGTGCCACTAAGGCTCTGGAAGGCTGGCTATTGGGAAGTAAGGTTAAGGACTATACAGGATTGTATAATTTGATCATGAGAGAACAAATACTTAACAACTGTCAAAACCAGCTATTGCATCAACACCTGATTGATTCTGATCTGACTTCTCCCCAAGAATTGGGAAAGAAGGCAGATAGATGGGTCAGGACTAGAGTTAAGCAGAAAAACCAGAACCAGGGCGGTGATCAGAAAAAGGCAGACCAGAAGGGTAATGAGCAGAAACAAAAAGACCAGAAGTCTTCACCAGGCCCCCAAAAGGCTCAGGGGGAGGGTGGTTCCAAAAAGGATAAGAAGAAAGATGGCCAAAAGAAACCATGGTGCAACTATTGTAAGTCTACCTCACATTGGTTTAGTGAGTGCACCAAAAAGGATAAGCCCCCAGCCACCATTGCCCCTAAGGCAACTGTACCCCCTAGTTCAGCTGTAAGTGGTGGTTCCCAGCAAAAGGGTGTAGTAGGGTTAACCCTGGGAACTGAGGAGGATTCTGGCCTAGTCAGAATACCTACTCAGGCTGTCCTGATCTGTGATGGGGACTTAGCTTTGTCCTCTACTGTAGGCCCCAGTAACCTGGGCAAGTACAGACAGACACCTTTTATCAACCAAAGAATGGCTCAGGCCTACAGGGACACTGGGGCTAGTGTCACAATGGTGACACCTGCTTTTGTGGACCCTGGACAGATCATACTAGGTGAGAATTACCTAGTGACCAACGCTAGCAATGCCACTACCTCCCATAGTGTGGCTATTGTTAACTTCTCCTGGGGAGGGGTAACTGGCCTCAAGAAAGTTGTTGTTAGTTCAGACCTTCCTGTAGAGTGTTTACTGGGCAATGATCTTGAAACTTCAGTTTGGTCTGAAGTGGAGTATAGGACCCATGCAGAAATGCTGGGGATAGATGCACATGTCCTTGCTGTGACCAGGTCACAGGCCAAAAAGTGCAACACTGAACAAGTGCTGGATCCTGAAACTATGGACCAGTCACAATCCAAGAGAAAGAGCAGTAGGGTTAAGGCTGTGCCTTCCCCCCTGCCTCAGGTGGTGGATCAGCCCTCCCAGGAGGATGATTCTGAGAGCCCTGAAGGAACTGTCCTAGAAGAACTTGAACCTGATCAGGTTGAGTTTCTTGGGACAGGGGGACCTTCAAGGGCAGATCTGAGGCAGGCTCAATTAGACTGCCCCTCTCTTGAACCCCTCAGACAGCTGGCTGCTGCTGAGGCTGCAGGGAATGCTCAAGGTACCCATAGAGTGTATTGGGATGAAGGGCTACTGTACTCAGAGGCTAGAGACCCCAAGCCTGGTGCATCCAGGAGGTTGGTCATACCACTGAAGTTCAGAGGCTTCCTTCTAACCTTGGCCCATGATATTCCCCTTGCAGGACATTTAGGCCAGAACAAGACTTGGGACAGGCTTGTCCCTCACTTTCACTGGCCCCATATGTCAGAAGATACTAAGGAGTTTTGTCGCTCCTGTGTCACCTGCCAAGCCAGTGGCAAATCAGGTGGCACCACAAAGGCCCCCCTCATACCACTACCTGTGGTGGGGGTCCCCTTTGAAAGAGTGGGCATAGATATTGTAGGACCAATGGACCCACAAACAGCATCTGGGCACAGATTCATACTGGTGATAGTGGACCATGCCACCAGGTACCCAGAAGCAATTCCCCTGAGGACCACAACAGCTCCTGTTGTGGCAAGGGCCCTGCTTGGAGTATTCTCCAGAGTGGGCTTTCCAAAGGAGGTCATTTCTGACAGAGGTGCCAACTTTATGTCAGGATACTTGACTGCAATGTGGAAGGAGTGTGGTGTTAACTATAAGTTCACCACACCCTATCACCCACAGTGCAATGGGCTTGTTGAGAGATTCAACAAGACCCTAAAGGGAATGATAAAAGGATTACCAGACAAGCTTAGGCGAAGATGGGACATCCTTTTACCCTGCCTTCTGTTTGCTTACAGAGAGGTCCCACAAAAGGGGGTTGGCTACAGCCCTTTTGAGCTTTTGTTTGGGCATCCTGTAAGAGGACCCCTGTGTTTGGTGAAGGAAGGATGGGAGAGACCTCTCAGACAACCCAAACTAGACATAGTGGATTATGTACTTGGTCTCCGCTCCAGGATGGCAGAGTATATGAAGAAGGCTTCTAAAAACCTTGAGGCAAGCCAAGAACTCCAAAAAGCTTGGCATGACCAAAAGGCTGTACTGACTGTTTACCAGCCAGGGCAGAAAGTGTGGGTGTTGGAGCCAGTGGCCCCAGCAGCACTCCAAGACAAATGGTCTGGACCCCACACTATTGTTGAGAAAAAGGGAGAAGTCACCTACTTGGTGGACCTTGGGACTCCCAGAAGCCCCCACAGGGTGCTTCATGTCAACAGATTGAAGGCATATGTTGACAGGGCAGACATGGGGCTACTCATGGCTACAGATGAGGGGCAGGAGGAAGAGAGTGACCCTCTCCCAGACCTGTTGACTCAGAACCCTGATGATGGCTCAGTTGATGGTGTGGTCTTTTCTGACAGCCTCACTGTCCATCAGCAACAGGACTGCAGGCAAGTTCTGCAGGCCTACAGACATATGTTCTCTCTGACCCCAAGTCAGACAAACTGGTGCACCCATGAGGTGGACACTGGTGACAGTCTGCCTGTGAAGAGTAAAATCTACAGGCAACCTGACCATGTCAGGGACTGCATAAAAGTTGAGGTACAAAAGATGTTGGAGCTGGGAGTCATTGAACCTTCAGAGAGCCCTTGGGCTAGTCCTGTAGTCCTTGTGCCAAAACCTCACACCCAAGATGGTAAGAGAGAGATGAGGTTTTGCGTGGATTACAGAGGTCTCAATGCTGTCACTAGGACAGATGCCCACCCAATACCTAGGGCAGATGAGCTCATTGACAGACTGGCAGCTGCTAAGTTTTTGAGCACATTTGACCTAACAGCAGGCTACTGGCAAATCAGACTAGCTGAGAGTGCAAAGGCCAAAACTGCTTTCTCGACCCCAGGAGGACATTATCAATTTGTGGTAATGCCCTTTGGTTTGAAGAATGCACCTGCCACTTTCCAAAGGCTGGTGAATCAAGTCCTTACTGGGTTGGATGATTATTGTGCAGCTTATCTTGATGATATTGCTGTCTTTAGCTCCACCTGGGAGGATCACCTGGTCCACCTGAGGAATGTTTTAGAGGCCCTGCAAAAGGCAGGCCTCACTATCAAGGCCACTAAGTGCCAGATAGGGCAGAGCAAGGTTGTATACCTGGGCCACCTAGTTGGTGGGGGTCAGGTTCAACCACTGGAGAGCAAGATCCAGACCATAAAGGACTGGGCTCCGCCAACTACCCAGACTCAGGTCGGAGCTTTCTTGGGCCTGTCTGGGTACTACAGAAAGTTTGTTAAGAACTATGGGTCCATAGTGACACCACTTAATGACTTGACCTCCAAGAAGATGCCAAAGAAAGTTCAGTGGACAGCAAGCTGTCAAAAAGCATTTGATGACCTGAAGCAGGCCATGTGCAGTGCACCTATTCTGAAAAGTCCAGACTACTCCAAAGAGTTCATTGTCCAGACAGATGCTTCTGAGTTAGGTGTGGGAGCTGTTCTTTCACAACTGAATGTAGATGGTCAAGACCAGCCCATTGCTTTTATAAGTAGAAGGCTGACCCCTAGAGAGAAACGTTGGTCAGCTATTGAGAGGGAGGCCTTTGCTGTGGTTTGGGCCCTGAAGAAGCTGAGGCCATACTTGTTTGGCACTCACTTCAAGATTCAGACAGACCATAAGCCCCTCTTGTGGCTAAATCAGATGAAGGGTGAAAATCCCAAACTTCTTAGGTGGTCCATTTCCCTACAGGGGATGGACTTCACAGTGGAACATAGACCTGGGACTGACCATGCCAATGCAGATGGACTCTCCAGATATTTCCACTTAGAACATGAAGACTCAACTGGTCAAGGTTAGTTTAATGTCCCTAAGTTTGGGGGGGGGTTGTGTAGGAGAGTAGGGTCTGCTTTCTATGTTCACCCCCACTTTTTGCTTTTGCTTTACTGGTTTACGACTTAGATGTGGCTGTGGGCCTGCTAATCAGACCCACAGCCCTGCTGTTCTCTCTCTAAATTAACACTATGTACTTTAGGTGCATAACCCATTTGGATAGGATCACCTTATTGGCCCCTGTACAGTGTACCCTAGGTACCCAGGGCATAGGTGTACCCTAGGCCTACCAGGGGCTGCAGCATGTATTGTGCCACCCCTGGCCTGGCCTTCCATTTTGACACAACTGGCTGATCACTCAGCTGGGGCAAGGTCGTGTAATCACCCCTTGCTTAGGTGTAGTATTCCTATACCTGACTTACATATAGACACATGTGTACCTATCAGTCACTCCTATGGCAGGCCTTGACAATCCTGGAGGCAGAGTGCTTGGTAACATGTGAGATGGTGCTCTAGCATGAGCTGAGCCTGTCTGCAGCTTTCGGAACCATGTCCTTATAGCTGTTCTATGATATAGCCTACCATATACTCTTAGAGTACCTTATAATCTTAGACGGTTATGGTAACTATGGTTTGGCTTTATCAAAACATGTCGTGTAAGGTGTCTAACACTCGGGAATAATACCCCCATGCCATTTCTGGGCATGAGAATATTATTCCCCCCTTCTAAAGGGAAAGACATGTTAAAATCATACTTCAACTGTTAGCCTCTGACCAAAGCCTCAGCATCACAAAATGGATGCTGCTGCCACGACACAAGTCTGACCTCCTGCAGCTGGGAGTGATCCCAGCCAGGGAGGCCTGGACAATAGGTTTCCTGCTTGGGGAGGTGCTAGCACCTCCCCAGACAGCCTTTAGTGTATTGGGGCAGGGTGGGCTGAAAGGAATGAGACATGCCTGGGGCACACAAGGTGTTCCTTGCATAGTCCAGTTCAAACCGGCGCTGGGGCACTCCAGCCCCAGCTCTGGCGCGAAACTGGACAAAGGGAAGTGGGTGTAACCACCCCCTCCCAGGTCCCACCCATAAGGCGTGACCTAGCAGGTATCCCAGCCCCCCAGATTAGTATAAGAGTGGGAGTTGGGCCTCAAGACTTTAGATTATCCTGAACCTGCAAAACTGAACAGAAACTCTGGACCTTCGACATTCGACGAAGGAAGAAGACTGAAGAATCTCCCTTGTAGCCAAGGAGTGGCTACCCTGTGCAAACAGGCACCATCAAGTGACTACCCTTTGCTTTGTGAAACGTTCGACGAGGAACCGACTGCAGAGCCCGACCAGAGCCTTGATTTCCAGACTTCTCCGACCCTCATCCACATCTGCAGCAGAGCTGAGATCCGTGGAGGCGACGAGCGACGCGGGACCGGCTACCTGGGAAAAGTGGCTAGTAACTTACAGCGCAGCTTCTGAGGTACCCTCGAAGTTGTGCACCGGGGATTGAGAAGCCCCAACCCCAAGCACCATCTGCACCGAAGACCAGCCCCCCACACTCCACGAGTCCTGCGTGGGGCCCTTCAGCATTTTCCTGCTTGCCGCGTCTGTCCGGTTGCTTGCCCGCTGGCTAGTGGCCTTTGTGACGACGCTCCCTGAAATCTTCTGCGCTGGTTTGGCTCCTCCAGACTGGCTCCCGCTTCCCTGCAAAGAAGAAGCACCCCAGACCTTCCTGGTCTGCACCAGAAGCAAGTCCCTTGTTCTTCGTGGGTTCCGCTTGCCAAGGCTTGGTGAGTCCTAGTCCAACTTCGACGCCGCCGACAGCAAGAGCCTTCGTGGGACAGCTCGCCTCCTGGTCCTGGTCGTCCTCGACGCTTCCTGGTCCTCCTGGCTGCAGCGACAAGCTTCACCTTCACCTGCAACTCTTCACGACATCGCCTGGTTCCTTCCTGGTTCCACGTGGTCACTGGCTAGTGACCTTGACTCTGTCCCTTCTGCTTGCAGGTTTCTTCTCTTCTTGATCCCAGCCTTGGGATCCACCGGACACTCTTCACTGACTGTCTGTCAGCATCTTTCTTCAGGCATCCATAGGAGTCGACGACGAAAACGACGCATCTTCACCCCTATGCACCCGCAGCCTGTGGGCTAGGTAACTTGGGTACTCCGGTGCTCATCAGGATAGTGACTATCCTAGTGTCTAGTTTTCAAGTCTCAACTTCCTAGCTACTACGGAAGTGTCCTAAATCTATCTATTTCTAAACTGTAACATTGCTATTGACTTTTACGCATTACGCGTGAGTGTTTCCACTCTGCACACGAATCCCGTGGGCCTCCCACTTCCTAACTAACGCTAGTGTAGTGTAGCCCCAGCGATTCCCTAGGCCTAGGCCTATTCTATTTCCGTGACAGTGGTTCTTATACCACTTATTTAGTATATGGTTTGCGTGGCCCCTAGGGCCTAACTGTATTACTTACCTGTGTGACTTACTGTATGCATTAATAAGACTGTGTTGTACTTACCTCTAAACTCATAAAGAGTGCTGAGGGTTTGCTTAGAATAAATACACTTTATTTTATATATATATCTGTTGTGGTGTCCTTTCATTTGGTATTCAAGGGATTATATATGGTATCACAGCTGGCTTCACATGCCATTCAGAGTTTAGCCTAAGACTGCTCTTGTCCATGCTACCACTAGGATAGCTGGTCTATAAGGTTGACTTTACAACCAATCACCATAAGGGTATTTGGACTGATATAAGGTGTACACTATAACTAGTGACATCATACATCAGGCCAACTTCTCACACTTATTAAAAAGAGATGGCATTTTGTAAGTAAAAACTGTACAAATTCCTGTCAGAAAAGACAGAAAAAGGTAGGAAACGGCCAAAGACATTGAGTGAAGTAGTTATTTGTGAAATTCAGAAGTGAATTTTGAAGAGAAAACCCCAAATAGGTCGAGCTAAATGCTCCAGGGTTCTGATAGCAGGAGCAGGAAAAAAGAACTGAAGTAACTGCCACTAGCTGTGCATGATGGGATACTGGTGGTCTCTGTAGTCTTAAAGGCACAACCTCTATTTTCAAGACATATAATGGCAGCCTTTGAGGCTATTCTGTCCTTGCTCTTTCATCTCTATCATGGAAAAAGCAGTTTTGTGAAGGGGATTCTTCTGTGTGTTAAACACTGCAAAATTGTGCAAAATATAGTGTACTGACACCCTTTTTTCACGTCAAGATGAAGATGCGGCCAGTGTAGCCTATGTATTTAGGCTGCATTATTGTCTCTCTATCTCTTGTGTCTTTACAGGCCTTCCTGAAGAAAGGTGAACAATATCCACTTAAGAAGATATATCTATAGGAAGTGATTCGGGGTGCCCGCACGTGGGCGGAACTATTCAAGTGCTTATGACTATACATGAAAATCCCCTATGACAGAACTGCAGGTATCCTTGATTCGTGTGGCACCGGCATCACCTCACAAATACCCTGCTTCTAGGCATAAGTTACAATCACAGTGGGTGAGAAAGGTAGAGCTTTAAACCTGCTTTAAGCTTTTGCAGGTGGCTCAGTTCCAAATGTGTCATGGCAACATGAAAGAGATGCTGTCTTTCACTGGCGCAGACCATTCCTTTTTCGGGCATACAATGAAACCCATGGACTGCAACCAGATTACATCATTTCTTCTCAAGAGAATGTGCAGCACTGCCAAACACGCTTTGATTAGGAGGGGAAAAGTTGGCACAACCCCAACCGTTTCCCCTTTTCCAAGAAGTGTTTATTCAACCACTTGGCACTATATTTTAATGTAGAGTACACACGGGGCCCTCCCAATCCAATGGCACTGTTTGTGTAATCTCTGTGGATAATATTGGGATGGGAAGAGAAGGGCTTGAGCTCAAGAAGGGCTTCTTCAAAAGCTTTTCACACGTTTAGTAGCGTTTACCATACACTGTGTGGTATTTCAATAAATGAATGTTGAAAGCCTCGCTTAACATGCAGGGCATAGGGTCGTATTCTTTTAGGGCTGACTCGGGTTATCATACTTTCTTTGCCCTAAGTCATTGATGAAACAAGCAGGTATCAGAGATGCTGTACACATTGTATTGTATTGTCACAAAGAACGTATATGTGGCCTGTACCGGTATGGAAAACTAGATTTAGAAGCTCTGTAAAGACTTGGGTACTGAACAATAGGCATAAACGTGGTAAACAAACTATATAGATAGTATACGCCAGTGGGAGGAGTACGTTTAGTACGGAGCATAAACAGTGCAGTGTAAGTGTTGGTATGGCGTACAATAAGCACAGAAATGTAGAAGTGCCTAATTAAACCGATTACTGATGCGACACTTCAGTCTGTGCACTACAATAAGTGACTGGGCAATATTTATCATGGCGAGCCTTCTACAGATTTACTGTGACAGCGAAGGGCAGGTTTGGACAACTGGCATGCATGTAAACATCAAACATGCCACGCATGCACACTTGGCTTAGAGGGAAGAATGCACTTTGAATTATGGTTTACATGTATTACTATTGTTTTAGAGAGGATGATTTTCACAAGGACATTTTGTAAAAGACCATTGTCCTCAACTCTCCTGCCATGACAGCTCTATAAATAAAGGAAGTGCTGCCATGATGTTCTCACCACAAAGCAGTGCTTATATTCAGTATTTACAAAGAAAAGACACTTGTGATCTGTGTAGAAATGTTGGGACAATTGTATACAGCACGTAACATGCCGATGATCATGCCTCCATTTACTGACCACTGATAAGAGGCCCACGACCCTGCCTCTAAATACCTACCACATACAGTGGGCCCACCGGCCCTACCTATATTTTAAATTAATAACAATCTTACCAGACATGGTGAGGATGGCAGATCTGGCACACCTGTATGGCTCCAGCTGCGCAATGCCAGGCAAGTGAGCTCAGCTACTCCAGAAGCCAGCAACACACACGACTGCCAATGCCAGCACATGATACCAATTCTGGTTTGATGTGAATGCTTGCCCCAGGCTTCAGGCTTGGTGTGGCCGGTTGCCACTGCACTGGCTTGACTAAGCTGCTCTGCAAAACAGTCACAATCAAGCTTGCTGAGTTAAGCCAAGGAACACTCAAGAAGGGACAGGTCAGCAGAGTCTATTTCAGGACTCGGATTCTGGACCTGATGCTACAACAAGCCATGGTTGATGCAGAAGCAGAACTGGAATGGTGTCCTCTTAGCATGGTAATGATCATCTGTCTTGCTTGTCCACAGACGGAGCCCAAGGACATTGACAAAGCACTCAACGCCATCTGGCAGCAGGGCCCAGCGGCTAGTCCACTTGCCAGAAGAGTGCACAGGACGGGTCATCAACTCTTAGTGAGCCCAACTGTGATGGAGAAAAGATGCTGCAGTGGCACAAGCAACATATAGCCATTTACAGTGGAGGGCCACCGGAGCCTCTTTAGGTGCGACCTGTGGCTGCTTAAGAAAGTCAGCAGGACGATTATGAGGCATACACAGAAGTAGAATTAATTCTGGGCTGCAAGGCACATGTTGCCTCTCCCCATTACAAGAAGGTGAGAAGCAAGGTCAAGATGAACAGGGAAAAGATGACTATCTACTTAACAGAATTACTTTTAAATAAGTTTGATACATTTAGGCATCACTTCTGTAGTCAGGGTTTATGCAACAATGTCTCACAAACATGCCGACTGAAATCCAGACACTTATTTCTTAAATCTTATATTTATAAATCTCAATATTGACGATTTTTAAAGCGTTTGTGAATATCAGGCAAAAATGTCAGTAGTGTGGCACAAGGGATTCATGTTGCTATTTCTGTCGTATTGTCACTTGTACAACTGACCCCATGTTTTTCAGCAACTCACTTGGTGGCCTTTTGGTAAAGAGGTACTATGCAAGGTACAATGTGGCAGCTGGGGTATGGACTCGTTGGGTGTTGCTGCTACTGTATGAATACATCCACAATTCAACACAATTGTTTGGACGTCTTAATCTCCTTTCTTTTGTCTAAGAAGTATCGAAGGCGTCGGGTCTCCTCACATCAAGAGCGTAAGAGAACTATCTGCAGGAGAAGATTGCTTGAGAAAAGCACAGGCAGTGATATGTGTTGACTTATAGCGAGCAATGATACAACTTCAGGAAGTAAGGATGATGAAGCTTCAATACAACCTTATTCCTATGGTATCTTGTGGATAGCTCATTAGAGCAAAGGTCTTATACTTCACTATCCTTATAGACTTTTGTGATGACAGAAATCATAGAAAGCTGTCTTTCAACATAGTGCTAAAAACATGGTTTATGCAGAAGGAGAGCACATAAGCTTTGATAAGTCAACAATCAATTCCCCAGTGAATCGGTCTTCCTGACTGTAAAAAACAAATCTATAGGGTGATATATTTATTCTAAAGATCTTCTCAAAGCTCTCAAACTCTAGAGACGCACCCACTATTAAGTGGATCAACCGACAAAACAACTTTAAACTCCTGACATTATTACTTTGGAAAATCCGACCCAAACCCGACGATATAACCCAATGACGGCCATATAACAACACTATTGGCCAAGGAGGTTAGAGATACCACACCTTTGATTAGGATAGTTAGGGTAGGTTTCCTCTACTAGACTGGGAGTTAGTGGCACGCTGAGCAATCGTTTTATTCGCATCCTGGGGACGTCTCTTTCTGGGGCTCGAGACTCTCCTTAACCACAACTAGAAACATGAAGGGACACAGCCCCTCGAACAGAGGTAAAAGGCTTGCTAACTCAGGCTCTTGTTCTTTCAAAACAATCAACCCAACTAACTTGTAGAAGAGCGCAATTAAGAGCTTCAAACACAAACTACCACAACACCTCTCTAGAACACTCATCTCAGGTACATATTTTTACGTGAGCAAAGGGGCCCTTAAATCTGATCTCACATTTTACACACGACGCACAGCCTGGGAGACAGTAGCACTTAACGCACTACTAGAAATCTAGAACACCAGCAAAATACACTATGGCCTTAAACTATACATTGCACTCTACACCTTTTTTCAGGTGGAAGCAACAATTTCAATATACAAGAAAAAACTAGTTACTTACCTGTACACTGTAGTTCTCCAGTATTATCTTTCATAGATTCACATGCTTGTATCTTCCCCGTCGTCATGGTGGGAGTCTCACGGTAACAGAATGACCACAGCAGTATCAGAAAAACTGCATAGAAAAATCCCATAGGGAATCATCTTATTTGGTAACCAAATGTCATCATTATGTGGTCCAAGACTCAGCCAATCGGCTGCCAGCCCTGCCCTCACACTCCCCAGCAGAGCCTTCCTGCCTCAGATTTCCAGCCCCGAGTGCGAGACTAAAAAACACTTAGAGACCATGAGGTTCTGCCTGAGAAATGGGGAGGTGGGCGGGCCGCATGTGAATCTATGAAAGATAATACTGGAGAACTATAGTGTACAGGTAAGTAACTAGTTTTTTCTCCAGTATTGAATCTTTCATAGATTCACATGCTTGTATCAGAATAGTAAGCAGTACTTATCCCAAACTGCATTTCCAGGCTAGAACCCCCAATAAACGTGGGCTCTGCTCTTTTGGATAGCATGTTAACATACATTGCATTATTTGAAACATTTGCGTAAATATACATATATCTGTACATACATACATCGTTAAAATCCATGATAAATACCTTAATGAAATAGGTGCCGTAGAACTGCTTGTCCCACTGCTGCATCCTTTCTCCACGCTGCGTCTAGACAATAATGTCTAGTAAAGGTGTGCGCATTCTTCCATGTCGCAGCTCTACAAATGTCTGGCAATGGCACCCCTGCAAATAGGGCCGTAGAAGTTGCCATCTTCCTCGTGGAGTGCGCACGTACTTTGGTTTGCAAAGGTTTCCCAGCCTTTACATGACACAAGGATATTGCTGACGATATCCACCTCGAGATACTAGATCTAGAAAGTGCCACCCCTTTCCTGGGGCCAGCAAAGGCTACGAAAAGCTGATTTGTTTTCCTGAATGATTGGGTCTTGTCGATATAGAATTTGAGACATCGTTTAATGTCTAAAGAGTGCAATGCTCTTTCTGCCGCGGTTGACGGGTCTTTAAAAAATGTAGGCAAAACTATTGGTTCATTCAGGTGAAAACTGGAAGGGACTTTAGGAATAAATTTGGGATTCGTTCTGAGAATCACTCTGTCCTGCCTGAATTGTAGGAATGGTTCTGCAATCGAGAACGCTTGAATCTCGCTGACCCTTCTTGCCGATGTGAGCGCTAACAATAACGCTGTCTTCCATGAGACAAATTGTAACTCCGCCTTATGGATTGGCTCGAAGGGCGGTTTCATTAACGGTGTAAGAACTGTATTCAGCTGCCAAGGAACAACTGGTCTTTGAACAGGAGGGAACATTCGGAAGAGCCCTCTGAGGAATTCTTTAATAACTCTTTGAGACCAAAGAGAGGGCTGATCAGGCACTCTTGTGTACCTTGAAATTGCGGCTAGGTGTACTTTTATGGACATATGAGAGAGTCCAGATTTTGCCAATGTCAGTAGATATAGGAGAATCTGATCAGAAGAGACCCGAAATGGATGCAAGTTGTTAGATGCACACCACTGACAGAACCTTTTCCATTTCGCCGCATATGTTTTGTTTGTGGAGACTGCCCGGGATCGTGACAGAATGTCTCTGCAGTCCTGAGGGATCTTTAACAGGTGGAATTCATGTTCGTGAGGTTCCATGCTGACAAGCTGAGCGATTTCAAATTTGGATGCAGTATCTGTCCGTTGTTCATCGTTATCAGATCCTGCACTAATGGGAACTGTATCCTGGGTGTCATTGAGAGGCTGATCAGTTCGGAGAACCACGCTTGTCTCGGTCACGCTGGTGCAATCAGAATCAGATGGCACGGCTCTGATTTCATTTTCCTTTCAGTATTAGAGGAAAGGGGGGAAAGGCATACGCAAACATTCCTGTCCAGCACATCTGTAGCGCATTGCCCCACGATCCCTTCTGCGGAAACCTGCTTGCAAAGTTTTTGCATTTCGAATTGTGGCGGTCCGCGAATAAGTCTAGCCTTGGCGTGCCCCATACCTTGAAAACTCTGGAAAGGTGCTTCCGATGTAGTTCCCACTCGTGAGAGATTTCGGGAGATCTGCTCAGAATATCCGCTCTTGTGTTGTCCACTCCTGCAACATGTTGCACCTGAAGCGAGATGTTGTGAGCTAGAAGCCATTTCCAAATGTCTTGTGCTTCCTTTGACAGAAGTTTCGACCTTGTGCCCCCTTGTTTTAGCAGGTAAAACATAGACGTGGAGCTGTCCGTTTTCACCAGAACCGTCGATCCGCGAATTCTGGGTAGAAAAGCCTTGAGTCCCAAGAACACGGCCTTCAGCTCTAGCAAGTTGATGTGGAGCTGCGTTTCGGCCTTTGACCAGTGGCCTTGAATTTCGAGTTCCTGGAGATGCGCTCCCCAACCCTGAAGAGAAGCATCCGTCATCATCACGAAATTGTAGACCTGTGATTCGAAAGTTAGTCCTTCCGCTAAATGATCCCTGAACTTCCACCATGACAGAGCCTGTCTGATCTGAGGAGTGATTACTATCCGATCCTCGAAGGATCCCTGCGACTGAAGCCATTGCTCGTCTAGCAGTTCTTGTATAGGCCTCATGCGGAACCTGCAATTTGGGAGTAGGGGAATACAAGAGGACATCATTCCCATCAATGAATTGTAGATCCTTACTGAAACAGACTTTTTTGTTTGAAATTGAGTTGACAACCGTATGATCTTTCGAATACGCTCCTCTGACGGGTAAGCCTTGGCCTCCTCCGTGCAGATTAGAGCACCCAGAAATTGAATGGACTGCGCTGGTCTGAGATGGGACTGCTCTAGGTTGACTCTGAGACCTAGCTGATCGAAAAGCTCCATGCAAACGTGAAGGGAGCGATGGGTGTCTTTGAACGAACTTCCTTTGATAAGCCAATCGTCCAGATAAGGAAACATCTGGTGACCTTGTAGTCTTAGGTGGGCCGCAATTGGCGCCATGCACTTTGTAAATATTCTCGGCGCGGACTTTAGTCCGAAAGGTAAGACTTTGAATTGGTAATGACGCCCCGCCACCATGAAGCGTAGACATTTTCTGTGTTTTACGTGGATTGGGACGTGAAAATAAGCATCTAAGAGGTCCAGGGATGCCAAATAATCTCCTCTGCCAATCAGGAGAAGAATTTCCTGCAGGGATAACATTCGAAAGGATTTCTTTTGAATGAATTTGTTTAGACCTCTCAGGTCCATTACCTGTCTCCACTTTGATGTGTCTTTCTTTTTTATGAGAAAGAAATGCGAGTAATAGCCTGTCCCGCGTTGAAGTCGTGGAACTTTTTCTATCGCCTCCTTTTGTAATAACGCTATCACTTCTGCCTTGAGGGCTGATAGATGTTCTTGCCTCCTGTGTATAGGGGGCTGAATTGGAGGCTCGTCTACGAATTCCAGAGTATGGCCATGTTGTATTACATCTAAAACCCATCTGTCCGTTGTTATTGACAGCCAAGCTGGGTAAAATTAAGTCAGGTAATGGGTGCTGCTTCTCGGACAGGTGTCGGATGTGTTGGAGAAGTCATTGTCGTCGATTGGACTGTTGCGACTTCCCTCTCGTAGATGATCTTCCCCTGGACTGTTGGTGATAGTTATTGGAAGATCGAAATTGTTAATTGCTCGAGTACTGGCGAGATCCCTGCTGCTGGTACGGCTGATATCTGTTCGATTGGAACAAGGATCGTTGTGTAAATTGTCCTCGGGAGCCTCTCCTCCGAAAGGACTGAAACCTGCCCTGTTGCAGAGATCCCAGCGCCCGCGCTGTATCTGTGTCCATTTTGATACTTTGGAGGGCCTCATCGACATGCTTTCTGAACAGGTTTTCTCCATCAAATGGCATGTCCACTATTTTGGCCTGTACCTCAGGTCTGAACGAGGTGGCCTTCAACCATCCTTGTCTGCGCAGGGCTACTGCCCCTGCCATTTGTCGAAAAGCCACTGAGGACAAATCCATAGCGATGTCGATGGATTCAGATGCTGCCCTAGCCCCATCCTGTAGAATAGCCACCGCTTCTTCTTTTTTATCTTCTGGAAGATGGGAGAGTAAGGGAGCTATATCGCACCACATCTGCCGGTTGAATCTGCTGATGAGGGCTAATGCATTAGAAGCCTTTATGGAGGACGCTGCCATCACTGCAAAGCACTTCCCTGCTCCGTCCATTCGTCTTCCGTCTTTATCCGGGGGAACCATTGTTGTTGAGACCGGATTTTTTGAGTTTCTTTGGGCGGCCTGTGTCACCACAGAGTCTGGTCGAGGATGACCAATCAAACAGGCCGGAGACGATTCCGGAGCTCTATATTTTTTGTCTATTCGAGGAACTGAAGCAGCTACTGAAGCCGGGTTCTTCATAATCTTCAAGCCTTCCTTCCAAATATGGTCGATTATTGGAATGGATCGCATAGACTTACGTGACTCCTCTTTAAAGTCATAAAGAAAACATTCGGCTTCCTGAACCGGAATGGGAAGATCAAAGCGCTTTGATGCTTTCTCCATGATGTCATGGAAACCTCCTATATCTTTCGGCGGAGAATTTGCAGGTGTTGGAGATGGCGACGGCGTAGTTGGGAGAATATATTGATCCCATTCATCATCAACTTGCTTATCTTGAAGGAGTTCTCCTTCTTCCAGTTGATCGGCGTCACTGTCTTCTAAGTCATCTCTGATTGTCATAATCGGTGGAGATCGGATCTTCTGAGTGGAAGTTTTGGGAGAAGAGTGAGGTGGTCGCACCTGCGTCGGCTTCTCCACCGTCTGTGGCGCTTGAGAGTTTGCTTCCGGGAAACGCCGATAGTAATCGTTGATCATCAGGCGTAAGTCAGTCACCAAGGACACCGGCATGGAAATAGAGTCCTCTCTAGAAGTATGCTGAGGCTCTTCCTCTTCCTCGTAGGCATAAGACTCCTGAAAAGAATCATATCTCCGTGAATCTCTCGGAGGACGATCCTGAAATGAGAAGACTTCTTGCACCTCATGAAATTCTTCCTCATCTGTTTCCTGACTCTTAATGCGAAGTTGGGAAGGACTAAAAGCCACTCCTGAAGACTCCTCATCATCGGATTGTAAGTCTAGTAAAGTAGAAGGCGGAAGCGGAGAAATTTTTGTCCATGTGGTAAAATCTGTAGACTTAGTCTGCTTCGTTGACGAGCCCGTCGACGACGCCATAGACTTCAATGTTATTTTCTTTACCTTAGGCGATTTAAAAGTTCCCGTCGACGGGACTGTCGTCGACGGAGTAAGCTGTATCATCGTCGACACCGTAGTTGTTGACGACGAAGTCTTCGTCGACGAAGGAAATGTGGCCGTCGACGGAATCGTCAACGGGCTTTTCTTCGACGGCGAGGTTTTAGTCGCCGTCGATGCCGCTGTCGTCGTCGATATGGTGGTCGTCGACGGAGTCGTCGTCGACGTAGTCGTCGACGGTTTCAAAGCAATAATCGCCGGCGACGCCCTAATTTTTGTCGACGGGGCTAAGGAAACTTCTCTTGACTCTTTAGATTTTTTAAGAGGAGTATGAGGTAATGAAGATGCAGGGGCCCCTTTGTCTTTTGTCTTCTGCTTTTTCAGCTCTGAACTATCCTCCGAAGTTGAAGATTTTCTCTTCTTTGAAGACTTAGAATACTCCTCAGAGTCAGAATCTGAAGTGACCTTCTTTTTCTGAAGCCACAGCAGAAGACGTGCCTCCCTGTCACGTAGGGTCTTTGCAGAAAAGGTTCTGCAATGTTTACAGTCCTTAGGCACATGTTTAGGGTGCAAGCAATATAAGCAGTCCTTATGTGGGTCCTCAGAGAACAATCTAGGCTTTCCACAGGATCTGCAGGGCCTGAAAAGCCTCTTCTTAGAGCTTTCAGCCATCCTAAACAAGAAAAGGTGAAGCACAATACCTTAATCCAGCCAGAAGAAGATAATTCTAGATAAACCAGAGGTCAAAAGTTCACACAGGAACAAAACTGAGCAAGGCTCAGGGAGACTCCTCCTCACACGAAGGCGGTTGGAAATCTGAGGCAGGAAGGCTCTGCTGGGGAGTGTGAGGGCAGGGCTAGCAGCCGATTGGCTGAGTCTTGGACCACATAATGATGATATTTGGTTACCAAATAAGATGATTCCCTATGGGATTTTGCTATGCAGTTTTTCTGATGCTGCTGTGGTCATTCTGTTACCGTGAGACTCCCACCATGACGACGGGGAAGATACAAGCATGTGAATCTATGAAAGATTCAATACTGGAGAATGGGAATATACTAACACAAATCTCAGACCCAAATCTAGAAACGTGCGACCATAGTTTTTCACGCAATAAAAGCACACCCCTCTACAGAAGACCACAGACCAATTTGTAGCGCCTCGATGGCTCACCTTCCATCTCTCCACAACTCAGAAGTACCCCACTCTCACCACTCAACAGACACAACTCCCTAAATCACTCCCAATACAAAGAATCCACTGAACACTATGAGTCCTGCATTACCTTTTATATCAGACACGCCATATAATGTTTCCCTACTCTACCCCATTACAAGGTATACTTTGAACATCACAACTACTACACATGTGCTGCCTTATTTCTCAGATACCTCGCCTCAGAACAGAACCAGCTATAGCGGCGGGCCGACAAACGAACAAGCACGGAAAGCATAGAGCAAACTGTTTTACACAGATAATCCTGCCACCCTCACAGATTAGGCCATCCAACTCGAATACCAAAAAGGCCACACCACACTTAAATAAATCAATACTCTTTGGGAAGATGTTGAAAACCTGGTTGTTCCAGCAACAACCTTAAGGATTTTTTCTCTCCCCTTTCAGGATTTGCAACAGTCATAGCTTTGAGGTTACTTAAGCGCCGGGACACTCTTGTTGGTCAGCTGTGCGCTCTACAAATATCATATATCATTATCATATCAATACACATGAGTGAACATAGGTTAAAACAACGGGGCGAGGCTACCATGGGCCTGGCCTAAATGTAAATCCCAACCATAAACGACAGTGGAGGAACCAACTGGATCGACTGGAACACATTATGAAAACCCTCAGGTAAGTCATGTTAAGGATGGAGTAGTTTCTTTTCTGTAACTCCAGTTCTGTAGTAGGGGTATCTCTGTTATAGTCATAATCTAGTGAATAGTCCCGCCCATGTGCGCGGACCCCGGAGCAATAAAAAATAATCTCTAAAAGGTGACAAATCATGCAGACCTGCATACACCTTTAAGAGAGAATTTAATTTAAAGACAGATAATGCAGCCTATACCCACAGGCTACACTGTCCAGTACTTCAACTAGAATTCCACCAAAATCCACAAACAGCACTGCCTGTCCAGTTTTTCTCCCCATAGGAAAAAACCCTGCCTCTACCAGCAAAAGCCACTGGAATGATAGAGAGGAAGGAGTGGACAGACAAGCCCCATAGGCTGCCATTATGTGGCTTGGAACAGGATACTGTGCCTTTAAGAAAACTTTCCAGTTTTCCAGAACTTTCCCCAGTATCCCAGAATGCCCAGCAGGTCCCATTTACTTTCAGTTCTTTTTGAAGGCGTAGCACGCCAGACCTGTAGCATTCTCCATATGAATAAGTATCTCTCCACCGGGGAGGAGGGCGGGCGCTTATGACTATAACAGAGATACCCCTACTACAGAACTGGAGTTACAGAAAAGAAACTACTCCTTCTGTAGTAGGGGATCTCTGTGTATAGTCATAATCTAGTGAATAGAATGGCAAGCCCATCCCCACACAACAAAAGCGGTGGAGAACACATAAGACACAACCACTACTGTGCGAACAAATTTCGCAGCGAAGCCTGCCCAACCTGAGCATCTGCCCTGGCATCCGAGTCCAGACAGTAATGCGCAGCAAAGGTATGGACCGACTTCCAAGTGGCCGCCTTACAGATTTCCGCAATCGGAACATTACGCAGCAAAGCCGTCGTGGCAGCTTTGCCCCTGGTGGAATGAGCCTTAGGTTTACCCCCTAAGGTCTTATTAGCCTTTTGATAACACAACTGTATGCAGGACACAATCCACCGAGAGATGGACTGCTTAGAGGTCGCAAGACCAGTCCTGACTGAGCCATAATTAACAAACAATTGGTCAGACCTACGAATATCCTTGGTCTTATCCAGATAAAATTTCAACACCCTACGGACATCCAGGGAATGGAGAGCCCTTTCCGCTGGTGAAGAGGGATTCTGAAAGAACGTAGGTAAAGTTATGGTCTGATTGACATGAAAGTCAGAGATAACCTTAGGAAGGAACTTAGGGTGAGTACGCATCACAACCTTAGCAGCATGAAACACAGTATAAGGTTCTTGACAACATAATGCCTGAAGTTCACTCACCCTGCGGGCCGATGTAATGGCCACTAGGAACGCCGCCTTCCAGGATAGGTGCTGCAATGAAGCCTTGTGAATAGGTTCAAAAGGCTCTCTCATCAGTCTGGACAGCACCACATTCAAGTCCCAAGAAGGCGAGGGAAGTCTGACAGGAGGGAACACCTTCTTCAAGCCTTCCAAAAAATCCTTGACCACAGGAATCTGAAAGAAGGACGTCTGTGAAGGGCACTTCCTGTAAGCAGTCAAAGCAGCCAGATGAACCTTAATGGAATGGAAATTAAGGCCAGACTGCGCCAGATGCAAAAGGTATGGAAGGATGACATCTTCCTTACATGTTGTCGGATCAAAGTTCTTGGACTTACACCAGATACAGAACCTCTTCCACTTGTAAGCATAGGATGTCCTAGTGGAAGGTCGCTTAGACTCCTTCAGAATGTCCATACAATCGTCTGGTAGATTCAGATGACCGTATTGCACTATTTCAGGAGCCATGCCGCCAAACTCAAAGACGAGAGGTTGGGGTGCACCATCCGCCCCCCGAACTTCGTGAGAAGGTCCGGCCTGCACGGCAACCGCATGTGAGGAAGGAGAGACCGGTGAAGAAGGTCCGTGAACCACCACTGCCTGGGCCACTCCGGGGCGATCAGGATCATCCGGGGCCTGGACTGGGACAGCTTGATGAGCACCGCCGGAATCAGGGGAATGGGTGGAAAAGCGTACAGAAAGCTGTTCGACCAATCGATCCATAGCGCATTCCCCAGCGTCCCCCGCTGGTAGTACCTGGATGCGAAGTCTCGGCATTTGCTGTTTTCGGCGGTGGCGAACAGATCTACGTCTGGAGTCCCCCACCTTGTGAAGACTTCTCCTAGTACTTCGTCGTTTATGACCCATTCGTGGTTTTCCTGAATCAGCCTGCTCAAGGCGTCTGCCTGAGCATTCTGCACCCCTGGCAGATGTGTGGCCGTGATCGTCAATCCTCGGGCCAGCAGCCAGCGCCAGATCGCCTGCGCCTCCTGCGACAGAGTGCGCGATCTCGACCCCCCCTGCTTGTTGAGGTAATACATCGTGGTTGTATTGTCCGTCTGTATCAGCAGCGAGTTGGTCTGGAAGGACGGAAGGAAAGCCTTCAGTGCCAGGAAGACAGCTCTGAGTTCCAGGAAATTGATGTGGTACGTCGATTCCAAAGGAGACCACTTCCCCTGAATCTGCAGGTCCCCGGAATGCGCACCCCAGCCCTGGAGAGAAGCATCCGTCACCACATTCGTCGTGGGAATGTCCTTGTGGAAGGGAACCCCCTTGAGGAGGTTTTCCGCCGAACACCACCACTTCAGAGACTGACGAGCATGTAGAGACAGTCGGATCTTGTCGTCCCAAGAGCCTGTCTTCTGATCCCACTGATCCTCCAAGCACTCCTGCAGTGGTCGCATCTGTAGACGTGCGTGCGGAGTGAGGAAGATACAGGAGGCCATCGATCCCAGCAGAGACGACACCTTCCTCACAGTCGTCGATGGAGCAGTCCTGAGGTCCTGAGCCTTCCGAAGGAGTGATAACCGTCTCTCCTCCGAAGGAGACACGCTTGCTGACCGCGTATCTATGGAGGCCCCCAGGTACTGTATGCACTGTACCGGAGATGGGACCGATTTGGACATGTTGACGTGTAACCCCAGCTTGTTCAAGAGCTCGCACGTCCAACGGAAGTGTTCTTGCGCTTCCTCGAAGGATGACGCCTTGATCAGCCAATCGTCCAGATACGGGTAGACAAACACCTTGTTCCTCCGCAGGTGTGCCGCCACCACCGCCATGCACTTCGAAAAAGTCCTGGGAGCAGACTTTAGCCCGAATGGCAGTACTGTGTATTGATAGTGATTGGCGCCGACTTGGAATCGCAGGAACTTCCTGTGCTTCTGTGCTATGGGCACATGGAAGTACGCATCCTGTAGATCTATGGCACAGAGCCAGTCTCCCCGTTGCAGCTGAGGGTAAATCTGGTGCAACGATAGCATGCGAAACTTTTCTCTGCGAATCCACTTGTTTGCTTGTCGCAAATCCAGAATGGGCCTGAACTCGTTCTTGTCCTTCTTGCGAACGAGGAAGAACCGAGAGTACAGACCTCTTCCCCTTTGAGACAAAGGTACTTCTTCTACCGCCTTTTTTCTCAACAAGATGTCTGCCTCCGCCTGGAGCTCCCTCAGCTGGAAGCGAGAGCTGACCGGCGGAATCGCTGGAGGCGGGCTGATGAACCGAAGACTGTATCCATTGCAAACAATATTCAGCACCCACTTGTCCTGAGTAATTTTTCTCCACTCTGCCGGAAAAAATCGAATGCTTCCCCCCACTGGAGTGGGTAACGGTTGAGGGGGAAGTAACAGCTCAGGGCCGAGACCCGGCCGGGCCCTTGTTTGTGGTAGTAGCCTGCTGGCCACCTCTGCCCCTCTGGCGCTTCTGGAAGGGCTTGCGGAACTGCTGCTGTTGTGGCTGCTGCTGTCCCGAGCCCTGCCCACGCCCTCGGCCCGACGACCCGAACCTCCTCTGGAACGGTCGTTTCTTTTTCTCGGCCTTCTCTAACCCGACGGCCGTCAGGGTTTCCGCTTCAGCCTTCATGCGGGCCATTTCATCGTCCGCATGCTTCCCGAACAGGGTCTCCCCCGAGAAGGGCAAGTTGGCCACTCTCTGCTGCGCCTCCGGCTTGAGGGACGTCAGGCGCAACCAGGAATGCCGCCGCTGGTGGACGCCATGACAGTAGGCGTGGGCGGCCAATAGCGATATATCCGCTGCTGCGCTGATCGTTTGGTTAGAAACCAGCATGCCTTCGCGCACCGTCTCCAAGAAGTCCTCCTTCTTGTCTCGTGGCAGGAGGTCCGCATATTGCTGCAGGGATTCCCACAGGGCCCAGTCGTAACGGCCCAACAACGCCCCTGCACTCGCCGCCTTCATCGTGGTGGCAGCGGTACCACACACCTTCCTGCCCGCAGAGTCCAGCCAGCGGCTTTCCTTGTCCGGTGGCACCGTGGAGGCCGGGGCGGTCGCATGTTGTTTTCTCGCCGCCGTCACGATAACCGAATCCGGTTTCGGGTCCCCTCTCAAGAATGACGGATCCGACTCCGGGGCCCTATATTTCTTCATGAGCCTGGACGGAGCGGCCTTCGCTGTTGCGGGAGTGAGGAACAGTTCCAAAGCTGGTTCCACCAGTCCAGGCACGAGAGGCAGGAGGGGGCGAGACAAGTGTCTTTTATGAAGCGTCTCAAATATCACGGACGTCGTGGGTGTTGGAACCGTCACCGTGATATTCAGCTTCGCAGCCCCTCGCAACAGCACCTCCTGGAACGAGACCAAGTCGTCCACCGGCGACACCCTAGTCCCCGGGGAGTCCGACAGCGTCGGGGAAAGGTCCCTGTCCGAGGAGCGCGACCTGGACCTATACCTTCTGCGGCGTCGTCTAGAGTCTGACGAGGATCGCCCTCGGCTCCGCGATCGTCGCCTCCTGTGAGAGCGGGAGCGCGACCTCTTCGGCTTAGGCCTGTCCGCCGGTCTCGCTGGTCCAGGCGACCGTGGGCGTCGTGGCTTCGGGGTCCCTTGCGGCGGAGTCGGGTACCGTGGAAGGGAAACCGACCTCGGGGGGACCGGCGGCGGCACCGCAGGAGTGCTTGGCAGCAACAGAGGCCGGGGTGGCGGAGACAGAGTCCGCGGCCGCGGAGGAGGCGGTGGAGGAAGTGGAGACGGTGGTGGAGGAGGTGGCGGTGGTGGTGGTGGTGGCGGTGGAGGAGGCGGTGGCAGAGGTGGGAGAGGAGGAGGAGGCGACGGAGACCTCCGAGGCGGGGTATACACCACTGAGTACACCGATCCCGGCGACTCTCTCTTCCTCGACGTCGACGTGTGCCTCGACGTCGACCTGCGCCTCGACGGCGATCTTCTCGGCGTCGATCTCCTCCTCGGCGTCGACTTATGTCTCGACGGCGACCTTCGCCTCGACGGCGACCTCCGCCTCGACGGCGACCTCCGCCTCGATGGCGACCTCCGCCTCGACGGCGACCTTCGCCTCGACGGCGACCTCCGCCTCGACGGCGACCTCCGCCTCGACGGCGACCTCCGCCTCGACGGCGACCTTCGCCTCGACGGCGACCTTCGCCTCGACGGCGACCATCGCCTCGACGGCGATCTTCGCCTCGACGGCGATCTTCGCTTTCTCGACGTCGATCTCCTTCTCTTCATCGACGGCGAGTTGCGATCCCTCGACGCCGAACGCCAACGCCGGGTCTTCTCTCGACGTCGACCGCTGGACGCAGTCGAAGACGGCGTCGTCGCCGACGACGCCGATGTAGTCGACGGCGGCCTATTCAGGTCCCTCGACGCCGATCGTCGACGCCGTTTCTCCCCAGAGCCCTGGGGAGACGGCGAACAGACGGTGGTCATCCTCCTCGACGTCGCCGTCGACGCCCTCGACGTCGACGGGGAGCGGGAGCGTTTACTGGTCTTCCTGCCCCTGGGGAGCCCCCCAGAGGCCTCAGCATGGGCCAAATCAGCCCCTCCAGACCCACCTGGTGCCTTCAGTCTTCGCTCCTCCAGAGCTTGAAGCCTGCTCTTCATCCTGTCCCTCAGGGTTCTTGCTGAAAACGAGTGGCAGATGGTACAGCTTTCAGGCACGTGGGACTGGGGAAGGCAAGCTATGCACACCTCGTGTGGGTCAGTTTTAGCCTTCTTTCGACCACATTCCGGGCACTTGTCGAACAAGCCAGGCATGTTGACAGTACCAGCTATTAAACACAAGAAAAAGTGACAAAAATTGCCAAAATCTCAATGAAAACCTTGAAAAAGGTAGAGCTCAATGCTCCAGGGTCCTGCTAGCAGGAGCCGGAAAAAAGAACTGAAAGTAAATGGGACCTGCTGGGCATTCTGGGATACTGGGGAAAGTTCTGGAAAACTGGAAAGTTTTCTTAAAGGCACAGTATCCTGTTCCAAGCCACATAATGGCAGCCTATGGGGCTTGTCTGTCCACTCCTTCCTCTCTATCATTCCAGTGGCTTTTGCTGGTAGAGGCAGGGTTTTTTCCTATGGGGAGAAAAACTGGACAGGCAGTGCTGTTTGTGGATTTTGGTGGAATTCTAGTTGAAGTACTGGACAGTGTAGCCTGTGGGTATAGGCTGCATTATCTGTCTTTAAATTAAATTCTCTCTTAAAGGTGTATGCAGGTCTGCATGATTTGTCACCTTTTAGAGATTATTTTTTATTGCTCCGGGGTCCGCGCACATGGGCGGGACTATTCACTAGATTATGACTATACACAGAGATCCCCTACTACAGAACCTAACGAACCAACACAAGGCAATCATAGCCTTACACGAGTGTAAGACATATATACTACAGGTTTGGTCCCCCGGTCTCGATAATCATGCTCTCGTACACACCAGTTCTAACAAGTATGCATGGCACTCAAGTTCAGTCTATAATGCTATCAGCCAACCTAGTAGATTTCTCAATTAGCTAACCAGGGAGGACTTTGAAGCCTTGTTGCAATCTTACCAGGGTACGTCTGAGGCCTACAATTCAGCCACTTAAAAAATACAGACCTTCACATAAACTAACCAACGTAGAACACAATTCAAAGAGCAACACATAAATCTGGCAAACTTGATCATGATTCCCCTCATCCTAGTCAACGCTATCTATCCCCAGTTCACAGTGACAACACTTCAGTGCATTTTACACAACTGCAGGTTGGCGATCCAGCATGCCACTGACATAGTCGAGGTGATCATAGTCATTCACCAGAACTCACTTCACGTAAATGCATTCCCTGTAGAATAACTGTCCACCAGCGAATGCGTGGGTGTAGAAATCTGCACTTGAAACAAATCTTTAGTGAAAGTCCACCTATTCTAGAACCATACTGGCAGATAACTAATCGCTCATTGAACAACTAATAGAAACAATCATGATCCACTCTCTACTACACCTGAACGCATATTTCTAGGCACTTTCAATCTACACAGGAACGGAAAGGTGGACACAAAATACCTTACTCTAAAATGCTTCCTTAAAGATCAAAACCAGGGTTTAAACATGCACAGAACCAACACATGACACAGGAACTATGCTAGATTTTATAATATCCAAATCTGGAGCCTTAGGTTTAGACTCCATATATCCAATGGACTGATCTGACCATCAACAAATATTATTCCAGATCACTAAAAGAACTCAGAAAGAAAGTGGCCAAGGGTTCAAATCAAAAGGAACAAGTTACTCTTATCTGATAGAGACTCTGTCTAGCCGAAGTATCCTTACCTTAGACTATACCCAAGCATCAGACTGGAGCCAGATAATATGTTTCGAGCAGTACCCCGGCGCTCCTTCAGGTGGCATTGTTTAGCTCTGCATTAGCATTGTCCGCGCTGGAAGTGATGTGCACAGTACCTATACAGGCGCCACCTTGGCGCACTGACATCAGTTACTTCACGACTTTCCACGCCAGGAGGGCGAAGCCACAATAAGAATTGACCACTGCTGTGGAAAAACTAAGGCCCTGAAAAGGGTGGCCTTATACTACAATCGGCTCGCAGAGTGGGGAGGATGGGTGAATCGGTAAGGAATCTGTGGCTAGAGAGAGTCTCTACCAGATAGTCTTTACCTATGGTAAGTAACCTTTTCATCTGATAGAGACTTCTAACCACAGATTCCTTACCTTAGAATAGATACCCAAGCGATGCCTTCTCCAGAAGTGGGTCTAAGAAGCCAATTTTGAATGAAAAGTCCTCTAGGACCAAATGGGCGAACTGCCCGTTGCGACTGACCTGACTCTCCAGACAGTAGTGTTTGGTAAACTTGTACAGAGATGCCCATGTTGCCACCTCACAGATATCCAGGACAGGGACTTCGCAGGCTAACGTAGTAGTCACAGCCTTAGCTCTGGGGGAACGAGCACACAAACCTTCAGGGAGATGGTTATTGGCAAATGAGTGGCAGATCTTGATGCAAAGCACTATCCATCTTGAGAGGGGCCATTTGTGCACAGTCTTCCCCTTCTTAGCTGCTACGTACCCCATAAAGAGTTAATCATCTACCTGGAAGTCTTTTGTATGGTCTAAGTAGAACAACAACACTCTGTTTGGGTACAGACGGTGGAGTCTCTCCTCTTCTTTGGAAGGAAGAGGCGGAGCAAAGAAAGTAGGCAGGATGATGTTTTGGCCAACACGGAAGGAGTCACAAGCTTCAAAAGGAAGGAGGCACATGTCTGGACGACCATTTGTCCGGGTAGAAGGTGGTGTATGGAGGGAGCGCTGAAAATGTCTGCAATTCACTGACCTTCCTGGACAATGTTATGGCCACTAAAAAGACAGTTTTGATGGTCAAGAGCCTACGAGGGCAATTTTCGAGAGGCTCACAGGGTGCACGCATAAACAAGGTGAGAACACAATTCAAATCCGACTGGGGCAGGATGAATGGCCTGAGGGGAAGCATGTACTGCAAGTCTTCAAGAACCCTAGACATAACAGGTGACTTAGCTAAACAAAGTTGATCTGATGACCACAAAAAATAAAAAATGGCTGAAAGATAACCTTTAACTGTGCCCAGAGCAGAGCCCTGCTGATCCAAAGAAAGAGAGTAAATTGAAGAACCTTGAATAGAGGTGCAGATAGGTAGTTGATGTTGTGGGAATCACTCCATGCCACAAACGTATCCCAACAGCAAGTGTGCACTGACTTGGTGGAGAGACGCCTGGCTGCCAGAATAGCATCACCGACTTTGGGAGGAAGGTCAAAGGCTGTCAATTGTCGCTGCTTAATCCCTATGCAGGAAGGTGATGGGTGCATAGGTTGGGGTGCAGAACTCTCTCCTGTTACTATAACAGACTATCTTCCCTAAGGGGCAAGCTGATCGAAGGGCTCATTGTCAGGCTCAACAGCTTGGGATACCAGACTCTGCATGCCCAATCTGGAGCCCCAAGAATAACGTGGGTGAGTCATTTCTGATCTTCTTGAGAACTCTGGGCAGCAGTGGTATTGGTGGGAAAGGGCACAGGAGGCCGGAGCTCTGCTTGAGACGAAAATCGTCTCAGAGTGACAGTCTCCTTGGAAACTCCAGCATGCAAGACTGTGGACATTGCTCATTCTCAGTGGTGGCGGACAGATCTAACCAAGGTTCTCCCTACTGCTGAAAGAGTCCTTACACCACCTGTATGTATGTATGTATGTATTTAATGCTTGTTAAGCGCAACTGTCACCCGAAAGGGTATCCTGACGCTGAGACCATATCTAACCATCAGGAAGATGTATTACATTGCTCTTGGGAACAGGTAGGTCTTAAGATCCCTTCTAAAGGAGAGCAGATCTTGACTACTCCTCAATGTCAGAGGTAGAGTATTCCATAATGTGGCGGCCGTATAACTAAAAGCACGGCCTCCCATCCTCACTCTAATAATCCTGGGAATCCTCACCAGGAACGCCGAGGAGGATCTCAAAGGCCTGGCAGCTTGATACCAAGAAAAAAGATTTTGGAGTGGAATTGGTCCTAGTCCATGCAGAGCCCTAAATACAAGGCATAACGCCTTGAAGGCAATCCTCTGCTTGACCGGCAACCAATGCAGATCGACTAGTGCTGCAGATGAAGAAGCAGAGCGCGGCCGAGATAGAGCCAATTTCGCAGCCATGTTCTGGATCCTCTGCAACTTTAGGATCAAGATCTTAGGAGCTCCCAGAAGTAGTGCGTTGCAGTAGTCTAACCTACTGAGAATAGAACTACGCACTACCTCTGCTCTGGCTCTCCGCGGGAATATTGGTAGAAGTTTACGTAGGACACGGAGCAGGCCCATGCAGGTCGCCGCAGTCTTATTTACGGAAGCATCCAGCTGTAAACTAGGTTCAAACAAGACTCCTAAATTCCGAGCCGATTCTGCGGCTTCCACTGAGCCCGGAATAGAGGTTGGCCAAAAGTCATCCGGTAGCACGCGAGGGAGATGGTCTAGGGAACAATGGAGTACCTCCGTTTTCGATCCATTAAATTGAAGAGAGTTAGCTCGCAGCCATTCTGCTGTGGCCGACATGCAACGGTGAAAGGTGTCCCTCGAAACTGTCTCAGTTCCCTCAAATGAAAAAATCAATTGTGTGTCATCAGCATAGTTGATGACTGATATGCCGAATGACTTGATCAGATCTATCAGGGGTCGAAGATATAGATTAAAAAGAATCGGACTGATCGCTGACCCTTGGGGCACACCATGATTCACCTGTCGTATGGCTGATCGAAATGGTGGTAATGCCACAGCTTGCTGTCTATTGCAGAGATAAGATGTTAGTCAACTTAGAGCCAGACCGTTTACTCCCACGCTTTGAAGACGGCCCAAGAGAACCTCATGGTCCACCGTGTCAAACGCGGCCGACATGTCAAGTAGCACTAAGAATGCTGACTTACCCCTGTCGACACGCGTTCGAAGATCGTCCAACACGGTAACCAATGCGGTCTCAGTGCCGTGGGCCGGTCTGAAGCCAAATTGGGCTGCATCCAGACAGAAGTTTATTTCCAGGAAGTTGGACAGGGCTCTCGTGACCCACCTCTCGAGAATTTTTATCGCAAATGGTAGAAGCGAGATGGGTCTATAATTAGCCGCGCATAGAGGGTCTAGAGAAGACTTTTTTAGCAATGGTGTTACTATTGCCAACTTCCAGCTGTCTGGAACTTGCGCTGTCGTCAATGACTGACGGCAGATGGAATAGAGTGGAGGAAACAGCTCATCTTGAAATGCCTTCCAGATCTTATGAGGCATTGGATCGAGTGGTGAACCTGAGGATACGCCATTGGCCAAGGCACAGAATTCCTCTAACGAGAAAATAGGAAAACAAGACATCTGAGAGGAGTCTACCTTGTTGTTATCCCATACGGGCGCCAAATGGCCAGGGAAATCCAAGGGGGGAGATAAAGACGGCACAGACTGTCCGGATACTGAGAGTCCATTCAAAATGGTCCTGATTTTCTCCTCGACCGCGAGGGCCAAAGAATCGCAGAGTTCCTGAGAAGCCGGAATGGCTGGTACTGTGCAGGACGGGTTAGATAGGTTGTTAACCAGCTTAAAAAGAGTCTGCGATTTATTAGAAGCCTTCGCCAAAGTGTCTTCTAAGAACTTAGCTTTAGCACTTTTTAGCTGGGACTTATATACCTGCAGGGCCACTTTATATGTCGCCCTATCCAGCTCCTTATATCCTCTCCTCCAGGTGCGCTCAGCCTCTTTACAGCGGAGCTTGTGCTGTCCAAGATCATCAGTGAACCAAGCATTGGCTCCTCTAGGTCTGTCCCTCACCCTTCGCAAAGGGGCCAACTCGTCCAAAGATGTCAGAATTTGCTGACAAAGGACAGCATAGCTCTTCTCCACACTATCCTCCACCAGAAAAGCCCTAGGCAGCAAAGTAGGTCGAATCGGCTCCCTTAGAAGGCGAGCCCATTGTCGATTAAACTTAGTGCCGCCCGGGTTGCTTGATTTTAGCGGAGCAGGCAAAGCAATGGACATATTGATCAATGAATGATCTGTCCAGCACTGATCCATGACTTCTTTCACTACAACCAATTCCTTCTCAGCGAATACCAGGTCTAAGGTGTGCCCCTTAACATGCGTGGGTAACAGGACCAGCTGTGTAAGTTGAATATTGCTACACGCTTGGCAAAGTTCCCTATAGGCCAGATCTTGAGGACCAGAGGGCCAGAGGTCAAAATCACCCAATACTAAAAGTTTTACATGGGAGTTGGAGAGGTCATAGATCAAATCGACCAGAGACTGAAGACCTGTTGTAGTCGAGGAAGGAGGTCTGTAGCACAAAAGACCTGCCATCAAGGTACCGCTCTGGGCCGTGATAGAAAAGCCCATAAGCTCAAACCCTAACACCTCTTTTACCGACAGTTCCGAAAGGGAGATTGAGTCTCTAAAAATGGAGCCTATTCCACCCCCTCTACCAGAGGCTCGAGGAGTGTGTCTTATGAGGTAGCCCGGTGGGCAAGCCCAACCGAGTTCCATCCCACAGTCCGCCGAAGCCCATGTTTCGGTCACAAATAATATATCCAGATGTAGGGATTCTATTAAAAGAGCAATCTCAGCATAATGCTTAACGAGAGAGCGGACATTCAGCAGGCCACAAGAAAGAGTCCTGTGAGAAGATGGAATAGACGAGCATTGAATACCGGCCGCAGTAAGGCATGATAAATCATAAGAGTCCTCACGAGTATCTGCCAAATGAGAGGTGGCAAGCAAGCCGGGAGCACCCGGGACGCGAACGGGCGCAAACGGGCTTACATCTGGCGCACCTCCGGCGTGTCTACGGCGCGTCCGCTGCGCACATCCGCTGCGCGCCTGCTCGCCCATATCTATTTATAATATAATGCCACGCGGGCTTCCGGCTGCTAGAGCCTCTAGACCCGACCCAAAATGGCGCCTGAGAGTGACCCAAGCGTCAACACCCACCCAAGATGGCGGACGGAGAACCACGACCCCACTGTCTAAGTCCCGCAAAATGCAAGTGAGGACACGATTATTGTGCAGGTAAGCCTAACTGTGCCCCTAGTTGCTGTACTAACAAGCGCCTAATAATTAGGCAGGAAAACAGCAGCGCAATTACAAAACAGCGCAGTTTAAAATAATATACCCAGGAATATACCAAGAACATTAAAATCTGGCCAGCAATGCGCGATGGAAGAAAGATGACCTCCCAATGGAGAGGCCATTCAATCCAGTGGGAATCTTCGGATGAGTCTGTCTACCCTGGCGTTTAGAGAGCCACCAGATGTTAAACCACCAGGGAAATGTCCTGCCATTCCACCCATGTTTAAATACATTGAGCCTCTTGACAAAGGGGCCACAACCCCACCCACCCTGTTTGTTGCAGTACCAAATGGCGGTGGTGTTGCCCGTGAACACCTGCATCAGACTTCCCCTAATTGAGGGAAGAAAGGCCTTCAATACCAAGCAAATCACCCAAAACTTCAACAGGTTGATATGGAACGCAGACTTCGTCGGGGACCAGAGTCCTCTGATCTTCGCCTCTCCCACATGGTCAACCCCTCTGAGAAGTGATGTATCTGTCACAACAGTCAACCCTGGTTGGGGAAGGGAGAGAAGTCTGCCACTGACCCAATCGTGGTTCGTCAGCCACCACTGCAGATCTTTCATAGTTACCTCAGAGATCTGGACCATGTCGGAGAGATACCCTGATACTGTACCCGCAGAGACTTCAAGTGCCACTGCAGAGCCTGCATATGCAATGGGCATGAGTCACAAACAGGATGCAGGAAGCCATTAGGTCCAACAAACTCAGGGCTATTCTCACCGAAATCCAGGATAGAGGCTGAAGTATTGGTATCTCAGACTGAATATCCTGGACTCGCTGCTTGGTAGTAACAGCTCTGATGACAGGAAGTGTCTGAGAGGTAGTCAGGTGGGACTTCGGCAAGTTGATAGTGAATCCCAGTGAGTGCAGAAAGCTTGCTGTAGCCTGGAGGTGGGAGACGACTGTCTGGGGCGAGTCCACCTTCAACAGCCAATGGTCGAGGTAGGGAAAGACAGGACCTCCACAGATGAGCTACAATAACAGCCATCCCTTTCGTGAACACCCTAGGGGTACTGGTATGGCCGAAGGGAAGCACAGCAAATTGAAAGTGCTCTTGGCCCACGTGAACCGCAGGTAACATCTGTGGGCAGGCAGGACGGAGATCTGTAAATATACGTCCTGCATGTCCCCATTGCTACCATTCAGCCTCCCTGGTCCAGGGCAGACAGAACTTGTATGAGCGTGAGCATCTTGAAATATTCATTTTTCATGAAGAGATTGAAAGGGTGCAAGTCTAGGATGGGTTGAATGACTCATCCTTCTTGGCTACCAGGCAGTAGTGGGAATAGCTACTGTGAGAAGTTGGCCTGGTATATGATGTTCACTAGTTAAAGTGACCACCTTGTACCATGCCAAGCAACCCTTATGGTGTGGTTGTAAGTCAACCTTTTTGGACTAGCTGCCCTAGTGGTAGCGTAGGCTAAGCAGTCTTTGAGGCTAAACTCGTTAAAGCGTGTTAAGAAAGCTGTTTTACCATATGTAACCCCCTTTTATACCAATGAAAGGACACCACACAGATATATATTCAAAATATATATGTATTTATTACTCAAAGTATCCCCTAGACTCTTTATGAGCACAGGAGCACAAATCGTTAAACAAGAAAGTATTACAATATACAGAAGTTGCACTTTATATGGATAGGCCCTGGTGGCCGATCAAACCATATACTAAAATAGTGGTATAAGTACCACGAACAGGAAAGGGAAAAGGCCTAGGGCCTCTAGAATCGCTGGGCCTACAAGGAGCTAACTTCAGTTAGTGACCAGGAGGTCCACGGGTCGCGTGTGCAGTAAGGAAAGTCACACGCGTGCTCCCATAGGTTTTCAATGGGTGCGTAAAAGTTCAAAAGTTACTGCTAGAAGGGTCTTCTGGATGGACTACGAACTTAAGACTTAAAACACAGACACTAGAGATGTTTCTCTACACTTGGGCACCGGAGTGCCAGCTTTACCTCACCCACAGGAAGCGGGTGCATAGGTCTCGAAGTGCGTCGGGTTTCGTCTATCGATTCAATGGAGCCTGATGACAAAGATGCTGCAGGCGGTCGGTCCAGAAGAGATGCGGTGGATCCAAGAGTGGATCGGAGTTGTAGAAGACCTGAAAGCAGAGGGGACAGTGTTCACAGTCACTAGCCAGTGACCGGCGTGGCACCAGGTAGGTACCAGGCGATGTCGGGTGCAAACAGGTGATGAGGTGTAGCTTGTCTCCGCAGCCACGTGGTCCCTGAAGGTCGACGACGTCCAGGAGTCGGTTCACGAATTGTCCCACGCAGGCTCTCGCTGTCGGCGGTGTCGGCGACTCGAAAGAAGCAAACAAGCCTTGGCAAAGGCAGGAATCATGGAAGGTAAATATAGCTGATTGTTCTGACCAGCAAGGTCAGAGGGGCTGCTCCTTTGGAGAGCAGCTGGGGCCAGTCTGGAGCAACCAGACCAGCATTGTAGATTTCAAGGTTCGTCGCCAAAAGGGCTACTAGCCAACGGGCCAGGGACCGGGCAGGCACGTCGAGATGCAAAGTGCAGAGGGGCCCCACGCAGATCGTGGAGATGCTGGAGGGCTCACCTTTGGTGCAGATGCTGCTCACGTGTTGGGCTTCTCAGGACCCAAAGCACAACTTGGAGGGAGCCTCTGTTGTTGCGCTTGCAGCTTGTCGTTGGTCTTTCAAGATGGCTGGCTCCACGTGTCTCGGTGCCTCCACGGGTTCCTTCTTTTCAGGGACTGTGGATCGAGCGGTGAGAGGTCTGGAGGTCCAGGTCTTGTCGGGCTCTGGGCTCGGGCTCCGGCAGGAGGCGGCGGCAAAGCAGACGTCAAATAGCTGGTTGGTGCTTGCGTTAGCAAGATGGTCACTCCCTGACCATAGGGGAGATTTCCTTCTGTCCTCTGTGCAGCAGAGCGCCGAAGTTCCCGTCTTCTTCTTGTAGTTAAGTTGATTCCAGGATGTCTGAAGTCTTAGGACACAGCTCCTACCTTTAAGCGGATTCTAGGGGCCGGACTACCTGCTAGGTCCCTCCCTAAGGGTGGGACCAGGAAAGGGGGTGGTTACACCCCCAATCCTTTGTCCAGCTCGCCCCAGGTCCGGGGCTGGTGTTTTCCAGGACCGGTTTGAACTGGCATATGCACCGAGGCTCCTTGTGAGCCTCAGGCATGTCTGATTCCATTCAAGCCCTACCTGACCAATACACAAAATCCTGTCTAGGGTGTCCCTGGCAGGAAACCCTTTGTCCACGTCTCCCAAGCTGGAAGGACTCCCAGCAGCAGGAGGGCAGACTTGTATCTGTGGAGGCAGCATCCATTTTTTGGAGCTGAGGCTATGTCTGATTTTACCCGGGTTTCAGGTACTGTACATGTCGTGTCCCTCTAGAAGGGTGGAATGCTAACCCCGTCGCCAGAGTTGGCGAGGGGTTAGTATTCCAATTCGTATGTCACCTTACTCGACATGTTTTGATAAAGCCAAACCAAAGATAGCATTTAACCGCGAGGTTCATAATGCACTTAAGAGTATATGGTATGGCGATATCTGGAAACGGTAGAAGGAAGTTGTTCCGACCACTGCAGACAGGCTCAGCTCATGCCAGAGCACCATCTCACATGGAACCAAGCACTCTGCCTTCAGGATTGTTAAGGCCTGCTATAGGAGTAACTTATAGGTTAACATGTGTCCCATTTAAGGTTAGGTATAGGTATACTACACCTAAGTAAGAGGTGGTTACACCAACTTACCCCAGCTGAGTGATCAGCCAGTTGTGTCAAATTGTTAGGCCAGGCCAGGGGTGGCATAATACATGCTTCAGCCCCTGGTAGGCCTTAGATACACCAATGCCCTGGGTACCTAGTGTACACTGGTACAGGGGCTCACAGGGTGATCTAGTTCCAATTGGTTATGTACCTAGGGTACATGGAGTCCATTTTAAAGAGAGAGCAGATAGGCTGAGATCCTGGATGGCAGGATCTCAGGCCAACTAAGTCGAAAAAACAGCTAGACACTAGGCAAAACATTGGGGGTAACCATAGTCAGATATCCACCTTCCTACAGCTACCATAAACTACTTCTAATGCCGGCACCCTCTCAATGGCTCTTTTGACCAAGAGAGCCATCACTTCCTGATGGAGCAAGGAGAAGCGGTCCTCCATTAGCCAGTCATTAGTGGGTGGCATAGGTGGAGGGGTAGTCACAAAGGGTAGGGAGTAATTCCTTTGGACTATTTGCAAAACCCAACAGTCCAATGTTACTGATCACCAGTGGTGCAGGTGATGGCATATCCTGCCTCCCACTGAATGACCATGATGGTCAGAGGGCAAACTAAAGGGTTTTGAAGTCTGCAGCTGCCAGAGGGGTGATAAACTGACACAACCTCTGACTACCTATCTCATGTGGTTTATGGGACTAAGACCTTGGCCATGAAAAGGCTGGGAAGCCTGTTGGCGGTGGTGACTTGGAGGGTATGGACGTGGTTGGAGACCCCTTCTGTGGCCACGAAAGATGCAGAAGGCAGACTATGGGTGATGAGGAGCTTGGGCATCCCCTGAAAAAACGGTCGTTCTCAGCCTGGTGAGGCACTACAGGCCCAATGGCGATTAAATCGCTCTACCCAGCGAGTCAGTCGTATTAAGTCCACATTGTATGGTGAACTTTGCTGCGTCTCTCCCATCAGCAATAGCTTGGTAGTGTATGACTCGGGCCTCGTCTGAGACCATGGGCAGCACTTGCACACCCCAATCCCAGATCATATGGGAATATTGGCCCAAAAGGCATGCAGTGTTCACCAACTCCAGTGCAAGGCTGGCGGAAAAGAACATTCTCTGACCAAAGGTATTCAGCCTTTTGGATTCGCTATCCGGTGGTGTGGTAGGGAGCATGCCTGAGTTGATCCTAGAAGTGGAAGCTTGGACGACTAAGCTCTCCCGGTTTGAGAGCAGGATAAGAAACTGCAGGGCACTGGCAGTATACAGTTGTCCTATGCATAGGAGCCCCTGTGTATGGCTTGGACCAGGCCCCGAGTAGGATGTTAGTAAGCGATTAATTAAATAGGCATAAGGGTTCGAAGGGAGCGAATCCTGGCTGCAGCACCTCTGTCAAGACATTTCTCCTGACTGTCACTGAGGCCAGCTGAAGCCCAAGACCTCAGTTGCCCTACGCACCACCATAGCAAAAGAGGCTCCCTCCGCCTTAGCCATGGTCGGAGGAGAGACCAAACCAGTATCAGGTGAAGTTTCTAGCCCACAAGCTTCCACCAGTTGTCCTCCTCATCTAAGAGATGCTGGTAACCATAAGGGTCCTCATACCCCTCCCATTCCTTTCCCTTTCCATGCCTATCAAGAGTAAAAGGAACTGGCTCCGCTTCAGAGAGCATAGTCCTGGTCGCGTCGGGAACCAGGAAGGGATCCATGGGGCCCGACTGGCGCAGAGGGCGAACCCATCGGTGGGGTTCCAGTGAGGGTCCATCCTAAACGTATGGGGCGCGCAGGCACATCAGAGGGGCCAGGCCACCCTAATATGAAGTGCATGGTCTTATGAAATTCTGGGCAGGGGTCAGTCCGGCTCTCGGAAAATCAGGTAAGAGCAGAGTGGACACTGAATTAGACTCCGCCAAAGCCAGAGGCCTGTAGTGCCGATGCTCCGGAGCCTCGTTGGACAACTTTGACGGGCAAGGTGAAGTCGAAGACCTCTTCGACTTTTTGGATTATTTGTGTTTGTAGGACTTACCCAATTTCCATGAGTGATGACTTGGAGTGTGACGAGGACTCCATGAACGATCCCAGGACCTTCCAGATTACCGGGATTTTGAGAATTGGGGGGTCATCCGATGGCAGGAGGTGAAGAGTTTGAGCTATTGCTCTCTCAGCGCCATCATCTTGTGTGTTTTGCTGTTCGCCCTATGTGGGAAGGGTATGCCCAGACGTGGGTCCCGTGCTCACTACGCCACTGGAGTCAAGCTATCCTGGCTGAAGAGGGGTGAAACCCCGAAACCGGTCCTAGGATGCTTGATTCCGGTCCAGGGAAGACATGGCTTGGCAGTTTGGGCTGGACTGTTCCCATGAGGCACAGGGTCAAGACTGATTTGCATATGGCCATGTCTGAACTGGGGTGGCGTGGTGAGCAAAATACTGATGGATTAAACCCAGATCTTTGACTGGGGGTGAATGTTTTGCCAATGTGCAACATTCCGTCCATCATTTTGTGTGTTTTGCTGTTCGCCCTATGTGGGAAGGGTATGCCCAAATGTGGGTCCCGTGCTCACTACGCCACTGGAGTCAAGCTATCCTGGCTGAAGAGGGGTGAAACCCCGAAAGCGGTCGTAGTATGCTTGAATCCGGTCCAGGGAAGACATGGCTTGGCAGTTCGGGCTGGACTGTTCCCATGAGGTACAGGGTCAATATTGATTTGCATATGGCCATGTCTGAACTGGGGTGGCGTAGTGAGCAAAATAACGATGGATTAAACCCAGATCTGTGACTGGGGGTGAACGTTTTGCCAGTGTGCAACATTCCGTCCATCATCTTGTATGTTTTGCTGTGGTAAATTTCCAAGCACCACAAACAGACCAAGTGGGGGTCTGTCACAGACGGTTGTATGACATAATTTCGACAGACAGAAAATCGACCTACAAATATATCACAACAAAAATATCGATGTCAAGAATATCGACATCCTATCTACAACATGGTAAGTACAAAAATATCGAAAATTAAATATCGATGTCAAAAATATCGTTATTAAAAATATCGTTTTTCTTTTACTATAAAATAAACCAAATGATACTTAGAAATTAAATAAACATAATTAAATATATTGTATAGTATTTAAAATGTATAATTAATATATATATTTTAATAAAACATTAATTAAACATATACATATAATATATAATATATATACTTACTTAATAATTAATTTTAATAATAATTTCTGTAACGTATACATTATTAAATGTTTTTAAAAATTACCAATACATCTATACACATAAAACAATAACATTAATAAATATTTAATAATTACATATATCAAATACTAATCAATATTTTTAATGTGAATAATTTGTATTATTAATGATATATTACAATAGCTAAAATAATACAAAACATATTAAATATCAGACACAATAAAACTACTAGTCCAACTCCAACAAAAACAACAGTAAGGAAAATGTTGGATAGCGTAGGGGTAAAAATTACTATTCCAACTCCAAAGAGTGCAACAGTAGGGAAAGCGTTGGATAGCGTAGGGTTAAAATTACTATTCCAACTCCAGAGAGTGCAACAGTAGGGAAAACGTTGGATAGCGTAGGGGTAAAAATTACTATTCCAACTCCAAAGAGTGCAACAGTAGGGAAAGCGTTGGATAGCGTAGGGGTAAAAATTACTATTCCAACTCCAGAGAGTGCAATAGTAGGGAAAGCGTTGGATAGCGTAAGGGTAACAATTACTATTCCAACTCCAGAGAGTGCAATAGTAGGGAAAACGTTGGATAGCGTAGGGGTAAAAATTACTATTCCAACTCCAGAGAGTGCAACAGTAGGGAAAGTGTTGGATAGCGTAGGGAAAAAAAATACTATTCCGACTACAGAGAATGCAACAGTAGGGAAACCACTGGATAGCATAGTGGTAAAAATTACTATTCCCACTCCAGTGAGTCCAACAGTAGGGAAAGCGTTGGATAGCGTAGGGGTAAAAATTACTATTCCCACTCCAGAGAGTGCAACAGTAGTGAAAACGCTGGATAGCTTAGGAGTAAAAATTCCTATTCCCACTCCAATGAGTGCAACAGTAGGGAAAACATTGCATAGCGTAGGGGTAAAAATTACTATTCCCACACCAGAGAGTGCAACAGCAGTGAAAACGCTGGATAGCGTAGGGGTACAAATTACTTTTCCCACTCCAGTAAGTGAAACAGTAGGGAAAGCGCTGGATAGCGTAGGGGTAAAAATTACTATTCCAACTCCAAAGAGTGCAACAGTAGGGAAAGCGTTGGATAGCGTAGGGGTAAAAATTACTATTCCAACTCCAGAGAGTGTAATAGTAGGGAAAGCGTTGGATAGCGTAGGGGTAAAAATTACTATTCCCACTCCAGAGAGTGCAACAGCAGTGAAAACGCTGGATAGCGTAGGGGTACAAGTTACTATTCCAACTCCAAAGAGTGCAACAGTAGGGAAAGCGTTGGATAGCGTAGGGGTAAAAATTACTATTCCAACTCCAGAGAGTGCAATAGTAGGGAAAGCGTTGGATAGCGTAGGGGTAAAAATTACTATTCCCACTCCAGAGAGTGCAACAGTAGTGAAAACGCTGGATAGCGTAGGGGTAAACATTACTATTCCCACTCCAGTGAGTGCAACAGTAGGGAAAGTATTGGATAGCGTAGGGGTACAAATTACTATTCCAACTCCAGAGAGTGCAACAGTAGGGAAAGTGTTGGATAGCGTAGGGGTACAAATTACTATTCCAAGTCCAGAGTGTGCAACAGTAGTGAAAACGCTGGATAGCGTAGGGGTACAAATTACTATTCCCACTCCAGTAAGTGAAACAGTAGGGAAAGCGCTGGATAGCGTAGGGGTAAAAATTACTATTCCAACTCCAGAGAGTGCAACAGTAGGAAAAGCGCTGGATAGCGTAGGGGTAAAAATTACTATTCCCACTCCAGAAAGTAAAACAGTTGGGAAAGCACTGGATAGCATAGGGATTCTATAAACATAATAACCAATTAAATAATTAGTTATAAAAAAATAGCATAATAATAATTAATTTACAAAATAATTATTATTAAATACCAATTATTTAAAATAAATATTTATATAAATAACTTTAAATTACATCCCACACTATTCCCCCTTTAACACACAACACACTACACATACAAAATACACAATACATTTAAATATCAGTTTATCTATTATTTACAATTAATAATACATTCTTTATAATTAATATACTTATTATTTACTAATTTATACATATTAACTACCAAATTACAATTATTCACAAATTAATTCTTAATTAACAATACATTAATTAGCAATAACAACAAATTACATGAAATAATAAATTATTTATATTTACTATATTTAACGTACTAATAACAATTAATTACTAATTATTAATTAATTAAAAATTAATTAATATTAATTACAAATAAATAAAAATTATCAATAATTATTTGAATTTAATTACATCCCACCCTATTCCCCTATAAACCCACAACCCACTACACATAAAAATTCACATAATTAATTTAATCATCAATTAATCACTTAATATAATTAAATCACCAATTAATTAGTAATTAACAATTAATTATTTAACAATACCAATAAATAAATATTAATATTAAACTAATTATAACTTATATAATTAACCAATTAATACAATTAATTTACAATTAATAATTAATTAACAATTAATTAATCAATTAATATATTTAATTTACAATTAGTAATTAATTAACAATTAATTAATCATAAATACCAATTAAACAATACATATTAATTAATTAATTATAATTAAATTACTTCCTACCCTATTCCCCTATAAACCCACAACCCGCTCTGATACTAAAACGCTAAATTATATTTTAAATAATTATTAATCTCTAAACATTTATTTTTAAATGTATTAAAATACATTACAATAATCTTTCCATTAAAATAAAATACATATTAAAATACATTACACTAATAAAATATCGATATTATTGACATCGAAATTTTTGATTACGATATTACTTACATCTATATTAATGACTTCGATATTATCAACTTCGATAATACTTACCTTGGGGTCGATATTCTGTCCATCGATATTCTTGACTTCGATATTCTTTCCCTACGATATTAACAACTCGATATACTTGTAGGTCGAAATTTAAAACTCGATATTTAGACTAACCACCGTCACAGACATCTGTCTGTGAAAGGTGCCACATGGCTTCAAACGAGCCGATTTCCTGGGTGACATCCTCACACCATGAGAGAAATCTCTCAAAACAACAAAAGTCGGTAAAAAAAACAGTCAAAAAATGACTGAGGGTAGCTCAGACCAGATCAGCACTATCTGGTGTGGAAAGGAAAGAACTGATGTCAGCAGGCCGGAGCGGTGCCTATATAGGTACCTAGCACGTCACTTCCAGCGCGGATGATGTGGAGCCGAATGACACCACCTATTGGTGCGCGGAGATACTGCTCAAAAATTTTCCGGATCCAGTCTGACGCATGGCGATATTCTAAGGTAAGGAATCTGCGGCTAGAAGTCTCTATCAGGTCACTGGGCTAAAGACACCAGAAAAATTAACAGAGATGAGTTTGCCTCCCTTTGTAGCAGCAACCTCTCACCCCAAGTGATATCCAGAGCATGCAAGATTTAACTGACCACTATAACTACAATATGACCGAGATAATAGTGGCAGCAGCTCCACTCTGCTTCAAGAGACTAAAAAACACTTGGTTCACTCAGGGCTTAAACAATGAGAGAAGAAGACTTAGACTTGTAGAGAGATGATGGAGATATGAACCATCTGCCAGACACCTAAAACAGTTACAGGAAATAAACTGTAAACATATCTCAATGGGTCACAGCCCAAAACTGCCCAGGCAAACTCTTTGAAATTGAAATTGTTAACCAACATATCAGCAACAGCAAGCCCAACAGCATCACAAACACCACAACAGAGAATTGTGAAAGGACAATTTTGTCAAACATCAACCCTTTCATACAAAGACTACTATTTCGAACGTGACCCAGATGTCCTTACACCCACCTCAAAAATAGGGCATTATGGAGTGATCCCTGAAGGAAAAGGAAATTTTCATGATCGTGAAGTTCATGAAACCAACGTGACACTTCAATGACACTTCAATGATCCAATCCACTCGAAATTCATAAAGCAGATCAGTCATATTATCTTCCACACTTGGACAAAATTCACAAATACATTTGTAAAACATGACACCATTCCTGACTGGCTGAAAACCGCGCAAGTGACAAACATGAAGCTGATCTCAATAATTTGTATCCGATGTCATATACCGTTCCTAAGGAAAAAGATAGAAAAATTAATTCACAATTAATTATGCCAACATACTGATCAATTCAACCTGTTCGATAAGGTGCAATCAGGTTACAGGCCTGGTCACAACACAGAATCAGCCATCCTACACATCATGGATGAGACGTATTCAAGTTACTGGACCAGAATAGCTCATGTCTTTTGTCTACTTGACCTACCTGCAGCATTCAACACTGTAAGTCATGTTTGCCTCCTGGAGCTACTTGTGGATGGAATGGAAATTTTGGGCAATGTTCTCAAATAGTTTACCTCTTTGCTACAAAATCGTTCTCCACAAATCAAAGTGGGTGGCTCACTATCCAGTGTGCATGTGGTGTGCTTGGGAGTTCCACAAGGTTCCACTATATCCCCCACACATCTCAAGCTATACATGTAACCGCTGATGGAGATGATCAACCAGTTGAGTGTCTCTCACCACATGTATGCAGATGACACACAATTATACCTAAAGATCTCCTCCCAGGAGGATATCATGTCTCAGTGAGATTCTGATGAAAATTCAAAGTGGCTGTCACATAACCACCTTGAACTGAATATCTTGAAAACAGAATTCCTACTATTTTCCCCTCCCAAAAGTCACCTTCCAATTCAATATCGTGGTCGATCTCTGGTAATGTTCAGACTAGACTATGGGATTGCAACCTTAATGGGTCTGCCAAAATCATGCACGGCTCCACTAAAGGCAACTCTAAATGCAGCAGTGAAAGGTGCTTAAACCACATCACACCCTTTCTTAAATCGTTACATTGGCTCCCAATAGAAGCCAGGATACAAATGAGAATAGCTTCTCGGACACACAAATCCCTGCATCAGGAAGTACCCAGGTACCACAAGAAAAACTCAAGTTCTCAGGAGACTGCCATTCCCTTGGGTGTGCAAAATCTCCACTGATTTTACCTCCTACATTCAGAAAAAAGAAGAACTACATAAGCACCTTCTTTGGTTCTGCAGCGAGAATATGGAACTCCTGGCAGAGATCCGGGTAAACCTATCAACAGCTGTCTTCAAGAAAGGAGTCATAAGGATTTTACAAGACAGATTCCTTACATAAGTTCCTACACTATGCTCTACCTCCTCGCTGAGAACCTTCTCAGAGAACCTCAACCAACTAAGTAGGAGCACTTTATCATGACTACAGAAAAGAAGAAGGGAACATATTGTGCTGTACTAATAGATTGTTTTTTATGTGGGGCTTATTTTAAATGGCATGTTGATCTTGTGTTCCTTACGGAAACTTGGGCTAACTACACCTCTGAGCCGGACTGGAACGCAGCTGTGAGCAGGCTACTTGGTAGCTCATGTTGACAGGATAGGGGCAAAAGGGGGAGGTATAGGTCTGATCTATCGGTCCCACTACACGGTGAGGATTATGCGAGCACCAACGTTGGAAGCTGAGGCGATGACATTTAGTGTTAAAAAAACCAATCTTGAACTCTTCCCGGGGCTACTTATTTATACGTCTCCAGGGACAAGACCCTCATTCATTAGCTCATTGCAGACCTTTCTGGAATCATGCTTAGACACTGCCACCTTCATGGTTTTGGGTGATTTCAATTCTCATTTAGAAGCAAAGAATGATTCTGACACCTCCTGCCTGTTAGATAACCTGGCAGGCTATGGGTTGAGTCAGATCATATCGGAACCAACACATCAAGCGGGCCACAAACTGGATGGTATTTTTACTAACAATCAACACATAGAAGTGGTGAGTGTGCGACCAGTACCCTGGTCAGATCACGCTGCAGTCTATTCCAATGTCGAGATGTCAACAACTAGCATATGTCGCAGGAATAGATCATCCTAGGTGAAATCTCGACCTTGGAAACTAATCCATAAAAATGATTTGATTTCAGCTTTGGCGAGGAACCCACCCAGCTATAGCAGACTCCAATACAGCAGCTAGAATTTTGAAGACTGGATAAGTATAGCAGTGAACAGGCTGGCACCGGAAGGGACTAAGCAGTGGCACCCTAGGAGGAAGACAAGCTACGTCACTCTGGTATTCGGCGGAGCTTAGACAAATCAAAGTCAAATGCAGACGCAAGGAACGTATTTGGAGGTCTGATTACAGTATGGAGCATAGGAAGGACTATAACATAGCCTTAGAGGAATATAAGATTGCTATAAAACAGGCTAAAACGATATACTTTACCACCAAAATACAGAAGGCCACAAACTCCTCTAAGGAATTATTTAAAACTGTGACAGCTTTGTCAAAGTGCCAGCGAGACACTTTATTTGCGCCTGATCAAAACTTTATGGACAAAATGGCTTCTTTTTTTCAAAACAAAGTTCAAACAGTCTACAATGAACTCCTGAACACAGCAGATGTCCCTGGGGGAAACTGCGAAAAGGTGGTGGAGGATATTGCAACTCAGTGTAGCTTATCACGGTTCCCAGTGTTAGGGGAAGAACAAGTTGCAGACCTACTGTTACAAGCCAAGTCTGGCTCCCCCCTTGACCCTTGCCCTCCTTACATATTACATTTGGCTCCCGAGGAGGTCAGTGCGTCCCTGACTCCCCTATTAAATGAGATTACGAGCTCAGGGGTTTTCCCACTGCTTTGGAAAAGGTGTGCATTAGGCCTATCCTGAAAAAAGCCACGCTTGATCCCTTAGAGGCTAAACATTATCGCCCAATATCCTGACTCCCGCTACCCTCTAAGATCCTGGAGAAAGCCATGAATCTGGAATTGACGGAGTATTTGGATCATAATAACATCCTTGATTCCATTCAGCATGGCGTCAGATCACGGCATTCTACAGAGTCAGCCTTGATTATGGCGAGGGAAGAGATACGCAAGGTGATGGACGGAGGGGGTAGAGCCGCTCTCATCCTGCTTGACCTGACCGCAGCATTCGATACCGTAAACCATGCTGTATTGTTGCGGCGACTGAAGGCAGCTGGTATCAGGGATAAGGCGCTAACCTTACTTACATCCTTTTTTGCATCTAGGGAACAACTAACTAATTCACTGGGACAGACTTCAGTCAGGCAAGTTCTATCTCCCATATGGACTTCCTCAGGGCTCGGCCCTGTCCCCGACAATGTTAAATCTGTACGTCACACCATTAGCTAGACCACGGGTACTCATAGTACGCGCCAGCGGCCCGGCAAGCCTTCCTTGGCGTCCTGCGGACCTTGCAGACATTGTACCTGTGTTTTAAAAAAATAAATAAATAAGAGTGTCAGCAAACACTGCCGCAGCAGTGCGGACTCTGATACACTCTGCTCTATGGGGGCCGGGCGAATCCAGCAATAGTCAGAGTGGAGATGCAGGGGCGTTAAGAAGAGGTGAAATACAACAATTCCTCATTAACAAGTAAATGGTCTTTTAAAGACGTGTGAAGTACTCGGGTGTGGCTGTGTGTGTGCCGGGAAGCTGTCTCAGCCCCGGCTGCCACAGGCGTGGGGTGAGGCGACAGAGGGTGACAGACAGAGGGAGATAGAGGGAGGAGACAGAGGGAGGGAGACAGGGGAAGGGAGACAGAGGGAGACAGAGAAAGAGGGAGACAGAGAGAGGGAGACAGAGGGAGGGAGACAGAGGGAGACAGAGGGAGAGAGAGAGGGAGGCAGACAGAGGGAGGGAGACAGAGGAACGGAGACAGAGGGCGACAGACAGAGGGAGGGAGACAGACAAAGGGAGGGAGACAGACAGAGGGAGACACAGCGAGGGAGGAGGGCGACAGAGGGAGAGAGACAGACAGAGGGAGGGAGACAGATAGAGGGAGACAGAGGGAGGGACACAGATGGAGACAGACAAAGGGAGACGGAGGGAGAGGGAGGGAGACAGAGAAAGAGTGAGATAGAGGGAGAGGGAGACAGAGAGAGTGAGACAGAGAGAGAGGGAGACAGAGGGAGGGAGACAGAGGGAGGCAGAGGGAGGGAGTCAGGGGAGACAGAGGGAGGGAGAGGGAGACAGAGAGAGGGAGACAGACAGAGGGAGACAGACAGAGAGAGAGAGAGATAGAGGGAGGGAGACAGAGGGAGGGAGACAGACAGAGGGAGACAGAGAGAGAGGGAGACAGAGGGAGGAGACAGATGGAGACAGACAGAGAGTGAGAGAGATAGAGGGAGGGAGACAGAGGGAGGGAGACAGACAGAGGGAGACAGAGGGAGAGGGAGACAGAGGGTGGAGACAGATGGAGACAGACAGAGAGTGAGAGAGATAGAGGGAGGGAGACAGAGGGAGGGAGACAGACAGAGGGAGACAGAGGGCGACAGAGGGAGGGAGACAGAGAGAGAGAGGGAGGGAGACAGAGAGAGAGGGAGACAGATGGAGACAGACAGAGGGAGAGAGAGAGAGAGAGAGAGAGAGAGAGAGAGAGGGAGACAGAAGGAGGGAGATAGAGAGACGGAGACAGAGGGAGACAGAGAGAGGGAGACAGAGGGCGACAGACAGAGGGAGACAGACAGAGGGAGACAGAGGGAGGGAGACAGACAGAGGGAGACAGACAGAGGGAGGGAGACAGACAGAGGGAGACAGACAGAGGGAGGAGGATGACAGAGGGAGGGAGACAGAGGGAGGGAGACAGAGGGAGGGAGACAGAGGGAGGGAGACAGACAGAGGGAGACAGAGAGAGAGAGGGAGGGAGACAGAGAGAGAGGGAGACAGATGGAGACAGACGGAGAGAGAGAGAGAGAGAGAGAGAGAGAGAGAGAGAGAGAGAGAGAGAGGGAGACAGAAGGAGGGAGATAGAGAGACGTAGACAGAGGGAGACAGAGAGAGGGAGACAGAGGGCGACAGACAGAGGGAGACAGACAGAGGGAGACAGAGGGAGGGAGACAGACAGAGGGAGACAGACAGAGGGAGGGAGACAGACAGAGGGAGACAGACAGAGGGAGGAGGATGACAGAGGGATTGAGACAGAGGGAGGGAGACAGAGAGAGGGAGACAGAGGGCGACAGAGGGAGGGAGACAGAGAGAGAGAGGGAGGGAGACAGAGAGAGGGAGACAGAGAGATAGGGAGACAGACAGAGTGAGTGAGACAGAGGGAGACAGAGAGAGACAGAGAGAGAGAGAGCGAGAAAGAGAGAGAGAAAGATAGAGAGAGGGAGGGAGGGAGACAGAGAGAGGGAGGGAGGGAGACAGAGAGAGAGAGGGAGGGAGGGAGACAGATAGAGGCAGAGACAGACAGAGACAGAGAGATGGAGAGGGAGAAAGTGGGAGGGAGACAGGGACAGACAGACAGATAGAGGCAGAGACAGCAACAGACAGATAGAGGCAGAGACTGAGACGGGCAGAGACAAAGGGGCAGAGAGACAGAGAGGGAGACGGAGAGGGAGATGGAGGGAGACAGAGGGTGAGAGAGGGAGGGAGAGGGAGAGAGACAGAGGGTTACAGAGGGAGGGAGACAGAGAGAGAGAGGGAGATAGAGAGAGGGAGACAGAGAGAGGGAGACAGAGGGAGGGAGACAGAGGGGGGCAGAGGGAGACAGAGGGAGGGAGGGAGTCAGGGGGAGACAGAGGGAGGGAGTCAGGGGGAGACAGGGAGGGAGAGGGAGACAGATAGAGGGAGACAGAGGGAGGGGGACAGAGGGAGGGAGACAGAGAGAGAGGGAGACGGAGACTGAGGGAGAAAGACAGAAGGAAAGAGACAGAGGGAGGGAGACAGACAGAGGGAGACAGAGAGAGAGAGGGAGACAGAGGGAGGGAGACAGAGAGAGACAGAGGGAGACAGAGAGAAAGAGGGAGACAGAGGGAGGGAGACAGAGAGAGATAGGGAGACACAGAGAGAGGGGGAGACAGAGGGATGGAGACAGAGGGAGACAGATAGACAGAGAGAGACAGAGGGAGACAGAGGGAGGGAGACAGAGGGAGGGAAACAGACAGAGAGAGAGGGAGACAGACAGAGTGAGTGAGTGAGACAGAGGGAGACAGAGGAAGACAGAGGGAGAGAGAGGGAGAGAGGGAGAGAGAGAGAGGGAGAGAGAGAGAGAGAGAGAGAGAGAGAGGGAGACAGAGAGAGGGAGGGAGAGATAGAGGGAGGGAGGGAGGTAGACAGAGAAAGAGTGAGAGAGATAGAGAGAGAGTAAGAGAAGGATGTGTGTATGCCTGGTCTGGTGGCTCAGTGGACAAAGGCGTACGCTGCAGGGGCCTGTGTTCAACGTCATGGTCACAGTTTTTTTTTTGCTCTACCCCCGCCCCCTCCCCCACTGACCAGCCTCCACCGGTGGGGCCCTCAGCCACAAACCACACTGTAATTTGGCCCCCGAGAGAAAGTTTGTGAGTACCCATGAGCTAGACTAATAACGCGGACGACACCCAGTTAGTGGTGTCGGTTACGCAAAGTGTGGACATGATGGCAGAACGGTTCCTCAATTACCTCACGGCAGTGATGGCATGGATGAAATCAAACTTTCTGAAGCTTAACACAGAAAAAACTGAGGTCGTAGAGTTTGGTCAGAAACCCTCTGTATGGAGCCAATAATGGTGGCCCCCCGAAACCGGGACGTGCCCTGTTCTCATGTCCAAGGCCAGGAACCTAGGCTTTCTGATTGATAAAGATCTAACCCTCACCCCACAATTAAATCAAGACACTTCGGCTTGCTTCTTTACGTTGAAAGTTCTGCGTAAAATTCTTCCTGTCATCCCTTTTCCACCAAGAAAATCAGTTGTTGGAACGTTAGTTTTGTCGAGAGTAGATTACTGCAGCGCTCTTTACTTGGGAGCTGGTACAGGGCAGATTTCCCAACTCCAGTCACCTCAGAATGCGGCCGCTCGGGTACTACTCGATCTACCCAAACATCATCCCACGTCCGCTAGTATTAGGCAGCTCCACTGGCTTCCAGTTCGGCGGAGAGTGGACTATAAGGCCCTCTGCCTAGTGCATAAAGCTTTGTAAGGAGGAGGAGCGTCAGATATACAACTTCTATTTCTCTGGTATGTGCCACTACGCTGTCTGAGGTCCACTAACGCTGGACTGGTACGTACCCCTAAGATAAGAAGAGTCAGATGGGGAGGAAAGGGTTTCTCATACCAAGCGGCGAAATTATGGAACTCTCTCCCCATACAGATTCGACTACAGTCCAACAGGACTCTTTTCAGAAAAATTATAATAACATGGCTTTACGCCAAGCTTTAGATCTGTTCAGCATTTGCCTGATTTTACACACCTCAGCACCAAGACGCCTCGGCAATAGTGCGCTTTATAAATATTCAGTCAGTCAGTTTTCTTGTGTTAATGATATAGAAGGAGTAGTTTCTTTTCTGTAACTCCAGTTCTGTAGTAGGGGTATCTCTGTTATAGTCATAATCTAGTGAATAGTCCCGCCCATGTGCGCGGACCCCGGAGCAATAAAAATAATCTCTTAAATTGTCAAGTCATGCAGACCTGCATCTACACTTAAGAGAGAATTTCAAAGACAGATAATGCAGCCTATATCCACAGGCTACACTGTCCAGTACTTCAACTAGAAAGAATTCCACCAGCAACCACCAACAGCACTGCCTGTTCAGCTTTTTCCATAGAGAAAAACCTGCCTCTTCCAGCAAAAACCTCTGGAATGATAGAGAGGGAGGAATGGACAGACAAGCCCCATAGGCTGCCATTATGTGGCTCAGAACAGGATACTGTGCCTTTAAGAAAACTTTCCAGAACTTTTCCAGTATCCCAGAATGCACAGCAGGTCCCTTTTACTTTCAGTTCTTTTTGAAGGCATAGCACGCCAGACCTGTAGCATTCCTTATATTAACATTCATCTCTCCACCGGGGAGGAGGGCGGGCGCTTATGACTATAACAGAGATACCCCTACTACAGAACTGGAGTTACAGAAAAGAAACTACTCCTTCTGTAGTAGTGGATCTCTGTGTATAGTCATAATCTAGTGAATAGAATGGCAAGCCCATCCCCACACAAAAATGGCGGTGGAGAAGATTACAAAATAATACCACTACTGTGCGAACAAATTTCTCAGCGAAGCCTGCCCAACCTGAGCATCTGCCCTGGCATCCTCGTCCAGACAGTAATGCGCAGCAAAGGTATGGACCGACTTCCAAGTGGCCGCCTTGCAGATTTCTGCAATCGGAACATTACGCAGCAATGCAGTCGTAGCAGCTTTGCCCCTGGTGGAATGAGCCTTAGGTTTACCCCCTAAGGTCTTATTAGCCTTTTGGTAACACATCTGTATACAGGACACAATCCACCGAGAGATGGACTGTTTGGAGGTAGCAAGACCGGTCCTGACTGATCCATAATTGATAAACAATTGGTCTGACCTACGAATATCTTTGGTCTTATCAAGATAAAACTTCAACACTCTCCTAACGTCCAGGGAATGTAGAGACCTTTACGCTGGAGAAGAAGGATTCTGAAAAAACGTAGATAAAGTTATGGTCTGGTTAACATGAAAATCAGATATAACCTTAGGAAGAAATTTAGGGTGAGTACGCATAACAACCTTAGCAGCATGAAATACAGTATAAGGTTCTCGGCAACACAACGCCTGAAGTTCACTCACCCTGCGGGCCGATGTAATGGCCACGAGGAACGCCGCCTTCCAGGACAGGTGCTGCAACGAAGCCTTGTGAATAGGTTCAAAAGGCTCCTTCATCAATCTGGACAGCACCACATTCAATTCTCAGGAAGGCGAGGGAAGTCTGACCAGAGGGAACACCTTCAAGCCTTCCAAAAAATCCTTGACCACAGGGATCTGAAAGAAGGAAGTCTGTGAAGGGCATTTCCTGTAAGCAGTCAAAGCAGCGAGATGAACCTTAATGGAGTGGAAATTAAGGCCAGACTGCGCTAAATGTAAAAGATATGGAAGGATGACATCTTCCTTACAGGTCGTCGGGTCAAAGTTCTTGGATTTGCACCAGATGCAGAATCTCTTCCACTTGTAAGCATAGGAAGTCCTAGTGGAAGGACGTTTAGCCTCCTTCAGTATGCCCATACAATCTTCTGGTAGATTCAAATGGCCATATTGCACTATCTCAGGAGCCATGCCGCCAAACTCAAAGACGAGAGGTTGGGATGCACCATCCGCCCCCCGAACTTCGTGAGAAGGTCCGGCCTGCACGGCAGCCGCATGTGAGGAAGGAGAGACCGGTAAAGCAAGTCCGTGAACCACCACTGCCTGGGCCATTCCGGGGCAATCAGGATCATCCGCACCCCGGACTTGGACAGTTTGATGAGCACTGCCGGAATCAGGGGAATGGGTGGAAATGCGTACAGAAAGCTGTTCGACCAGTCGATCCATAGCGCATTCCCCAGCGTCCCCTTCTGGTAGTACCTGGATGCGAAGTCTCGGCATTTGCTGTTTTCGGCGGTGGCGAACAGATCTACGTCTGGAGTCCCCCACCTTGCGAAGACTTCTCCTAGTACCTCGTCGTTTATGACCCATTCGTGGTTCTCCTGAAGCAGCCTGCTCAGCGCGTCCGCCTGAACATTCTGCACCCCCGGCAGATGCGTGGCCGTGATCATCAATCCGCGGGCCAGAAGCCAGCGCCAGATCGCCTGCGCCTCCTGCGACAGAGTGCGCGATCTCGACCCCCCTTGCTTGTTGAGGTAATACATCGTGGTTGTATTGTCCGTCTGTATCAGCAACGAGGTGGTCTGGAAGGACGGATGGAAGGCCTTCAATGCCAGGTACACGGCTCTGAGTTCCAGGAAATTGATGTGGTACGTCGACTCCAACGGGGACCACTTTCCTTGTATCTGTAAGTCTCCGGAGTGTGCGCCCCAACCTTGGAGAGACGCATCCGTCACGATAGTCGTCTCGGGAATGTCCTTGTGGAAGGGAACCCCCCTGAGGAGATTCTCCGCCGAACACCACCATTTCAGAGACTGAAGAGCATGTAGAGACAGCCGGATCTTGTCGTCCCACGAATCTGTTCTCTGATCCCATTGATCCTCCAAGCACTCCTGCAGTGGTCTCATGTGCAGCCGTGCGTGCGGCATGAGGAAGATACAGGAGGCCATCGACCCCACAGCGAAGACACCTTCCTCACTGTCGCCGATGGAGCGTCCATGAGGTCCTGAGCCTTCCAAAGGAGCGCTAACCGTCCCTCCTCCGAAGGAGACACGCTTGCTGACCGTGTATCGATGGAGGCCGCCAAGTACTGTATGCACTGGACCGGAGTCGGGACAGATTTGGACATGTTGACGTGTAACCCCAGCTTGTTCAAGAGAACGCACGTCCTCCGGAAGTGCGCCTGCGCTTCCGAAAAAGATGAGGCCTTGATCAACCAGTCGTCCAGGTACGGGTAGACAAACACCTTGTTCCTTCGCAGGTGCGCCGCTACCACTGCCATGCACTTTGAGAAGGTCCTTGGAGCAGACTTTAGCCCGAATGGCAGTACTGTGTATTGATAATGATTGGCGCCGACTTGGAACCGCAGGAACTTCCTGTGTTTCCGTGCAATGGGCACATGGAAGTACGCATCTTGTAGGTCTATGGCACAGAGCCAGTTTCCCTGTTGCAGCTGAGGGTAAATATGATGGAACGACAGCATGCAAAACTTCTCTCTGCGAATCCATTTGTTTGCTTGCCGCAAATCCAGAATGGGCCTGAACTCGTTCTTGTCCTTCTTGCGAACCAGGAAGAAACGAGAGTACAGACCTCTTCCCCTTTGAGACAGAGGTACATCTTCCACCGCCTTTTTCCTTAACAGGATGTCTGCCTCCGCCTGGAGCTCTCGCAGTTGATACCGCGAGCTTACCGGCGGAATCGCTGGAGGCGGCCAGATAAAACGAAGACTGTATCCATTGCAAACAATATTCAGCACCCACTTGTCCTGAGTAATTTTTCTCCACTCTGCCGGAAAAAATTGAATGCTTCCCCCCACTGGAGTGGGTAACGGTTGCAGGGGAAGTAAATGCTCAGGGCCGCGACCCGGCCGGGCCCTTGGTAGCAGGAGCGGACTGCTGGCCCCCTCTACCCTTCTGGCGTTTCTGGAAGGGTTTACAGAACTGCTGCTGCTGGTGCTGCTGCTTTCCCGAGGCCTGCCCAAGCCCTCTGCCCGAAGACCCGAACCGTCTCTGGAAGGGGCGTTTCTCCTTTTCTGGCTTCTCCAACCTGACAGCCGTCAGGGTCTCCGCCTCCGTCTTCATGCGGGCCATCTCGTCGTCCGCATGCTGGCCGAACAGGGTTTCCCTCGAGAAAGGCAGATTGGCCACTCTCTGCTGAGCCTCCGGCTTGAGCGAGGTAAGGCGAAGCCACGCGTGCCATCGTTGGTGGACGCCATGACAGTACCCATGCGCCGCCAGCAGGGACACATCCGCTGCCGCACTGATCACCTGCATCCCCTCGTGCATCCCCTCGCGCAAAGTCTCCAGGAAGTCTTCCCTCTTGTCACGAGGCAGCAGCTCCGCATACTGCTGGAGAGACTCCCACAGGGCACGGTCGTAACGCCCCAACAGAGCCCTGGCACTTGCCGCCTTCATGGTGGTGGTAGCCGTACCACAGACCTTCCTGCCCGCCGAATCCAGCCAGCGGCTTTCCTTGTCGGGTGGAACTGTCGATGAAGGGGTGGTAGCATGCTGCTTCCTCGCCGCCATCACAATGACTGAATCCGGCTTAGGGTCCGTCCTCAAAAAGGTCGGGTCGGAGTCCGGAGCCCGATACTTCTTCATAAGCCGGGAGGGGGCGGATTTCGTCACTGCCGGAGTGAGGAACAACTCCATAGCGGGCTCCACCAGTCCCGGCACGAGAGGCAGCAGGGGGCGAGACAGGTGCTTCTTGTGCAGTGTCTCGAATATCACGGACGTCGTAGGTGCCGGTACCGTCACCGTGATTCCCAACTTGGCTGCACCTCTCAGCAGCACTTCCTGGAAGGAGACCAGATCGTCAACCGGCGACACCCTCGTCCCGGGTGAGTCCAACAGCATCGGTGAGAAGTCCCTGGCCGATGATCGAGTTCGCGATCTGGATCTGCGCCTCCTGTCGCGCCGTCTCGATGTTGACGACGAACGCCCACGGCTCCGCGATCTCCCTCCCCGTCCGGAGCGGGAGCGCGATCTTCTTGGCTTCGGTCTGTCCGCCGGCCTCGCCGGGCCCGGCGACGGTGGCTCACCCTGGCGCCGCGGCTTAGGCGTTCCCTGCAGCGGCGTCGGATACCTGGGCAATGAGACCGATCGCGTCGGAACCGGTGGTGGGCCCGAAGGCCTGCGAGGCGGAATAGCAGGAGGAGGAGGAGGAGGAGGAGGAGTTGGCGGTGGTGGCGTCGGTGGCGGAGGAGGAGGCGGCGTATATACCACTGAGTACCCTGAGCCCGGGGACTCCTGGTGTCCGGGCGCCCCCTGCGCCTCCTCGACGTCGATGAATCCTTCTTCGACGTCGATCGCCTCCGTGACGGCGATCGCCTCCTCGACGTCGATCGCCTCCTCGACGTCGATCGCCTTCTTGAAGTCGATCGCCTCCGTGACGTCGATCGCCTCCGTGACGTTGATCGCCTCCGTGACGTCGATCGCCTCCTCGACGTCGATCGCTTCCTCGACGTCGATCGCCTCCGTGACGTCGATCGCCTCTGTGACATCGATCGCCTCCTCGACGTCGACGGCAAGTGACGCCTCGACGGCGAACGCCTCGACGGCGAACGCCTCCTCTTCGCCGACGGCGAACGGCGACCTCCCCTCGACGGTGAGCGCCGACGCCGGGCCTGATCTCGACGTCAATGCCTCAACGGAGACGTTGAAGGCATCGACGCAGACGATGCCGAAGTCGTCGACGGTGGCCCGATCAGTTCCCTCGACGTTGAACTTCAACGTCGCTTCTCCCCAGAGCCCTGGGGGGACGGTGAACACACTGTGGTCATCCCTCTCGACGCCTTAGTCGACGTCATCGACGCCGGTGGAGAGTGGGGGCGTTTGCCGGTCTTCCTGCTCCTGGGGAGCCCCCCAGAGGCCTCAGCATGGGCAGAATCAGCCCCTCCTGACCCACCTTGTGCCTTCAGCCTTCTGTCCTCCAGGACTTGGAGCCTGATCTTCATTCTTTCCCTCAGGGTCCTGGCTGAGAACGAGTGGCAGATATCACACTCTTCAGGCACATGGGACTGGGGAAGGCAGCCTATACACACCTTGTGTGGATCTGACTTAGCCTTCTTCCTGTCACACTCTGGGCACTTGTCGAACAAGCCAGGCATGTTGACAGCACCAGAAGCACTAACACTTGAAAAAATTGACAAAAAACACCACTAAACCCTTGAAAAGGGAGAGCTCAATGCTCCAGGGTCCTGCTAGCAGGAGCCGGAAAAAAGAACTGAAAGTAAAAGGGACCTGCTGTGCATTCTGGGATACTGGAAAAGTTCTGGAAAGTTTTCTTAAAGGCACAGTATTCTGTTCTGAGCCACATAATGGCAGCCTATGGGGCTTGTCTGGCCATTCCTTCCTCTCTATCATTCCAGAGGCTTTTGCTGGAAGAGGCAGGTTTTTCTCTATGGAAAAAGCTGGACAGGCAGTGCTGTTGGTGGTTGCTGGTGGAATTCTTTCTAGTTGAAGTACTGGACAGTGTAGCCTGTGGATATAGGCTGCATTATCTGTCTTTGAAATTCTCTCTTAAGTGTAGATGCAGGTCTGCATGACTTGACAACTTAAGAGATTATTTTTATTGCTCCGGGGTCCGCGCACATGGGCGGGACTATTCACAGGATTATGACTATACACATAGATCCCCTGTGAGAAGTTGGCCTGATGTATGATGTCACTAGTTCTAGTGTACACCTTATATCAGTCCAAATACCCTTATGGTGATTGGTTGTAAAGTCAACCTTATAGACCAGCTATCCTAGTGGTAGCATGGACAAGAGCAGTCTTAGGCTAAACTCTGAATGGCATGTGAAGCCAGCTGTGATACCATATATAATCCCTTGAATACCAAATGAAAGGACACCACAACAGATATATATATAAAATAAAGTGTATTTATTCTAGTCAAACCCTCAGCACTCTTTATGAGATTAGAGGTAAGTACAACACAGTCTTATTCAAGCATACATTAAGTCACACAGGTAAGTAATACAGTTAGGCCCTAGGGGCCACGCAAACCATATACTAAGTAAGTGGTATAAGGACCACTGTCACGGAAATAGAATAGGCCTAGGCCTAGGGAATCGCTGGGGCTACACTACACTAGCGTTAGTTAGGGAGTGGGAGGCCCACGGGATTCGTGTGCAGAGTGGAAACACTCACGCGTAATGCGTAAAAGTCACTAGCAATAGTACAGTTTAGAAAACGGTAGATTTAGGACACTTCCGGAGTAGCTAGGAAGTTGAGACTGGAAAACTAGACACTAGGATAGTCACTATCCTGATGGGCACCGGAGTACCCAAGTTACCTAGCCCACAGGCTGCGGGTGCATAGGGGTGAAGATGCGTCGGTTTTCGTCGTCGACTCCTATGGATGCCTGAAGAAAGATGCTGACAGGCAGTCAGTGAAGAGTGTCCGGTGGATCCCAAGGCTGGGATCAAGAAGAGAGGAGACCTGCAAGCAGAAGGGACAGAGTCAAGGTCACTAGCCAGTGACCACGTGGAACCAGGAAGGAACCAGGCGATGTCGTGAAGATTGCAGGTGAAGGTGAAGCTTGTCGCTGCAGCAAGGAGGACCAGGAAGCGTCGAGGACAACCAGGACCAGGAGGCGAGCTGTCCCACGAAGGCTCTTGCTGTCGGCGGCGTCGAAGTTGGACTAGGACTCACCAAGCCTTGGCAAGCGGAACCCACGAAGAACGGAGGACTTGCTTCTGGTGCAGACCAGGAAGGTCTGGGGTGCTTCTTCTTTGCAGAGAAGCGGGAGCCAGTCTGGAGGAGCCAAACCAGCGCAGAAGATTTCAGGGTGCGTCGTCACAAAGGCCACTAGCCAGCGGGCAAGCAACCGGACAGACGCGGCAAGCAGGAAAATGCAGAAGGGCCCCACGCAGGACTCGTGGAGTGTGGGGGGCTGATCTTCGGTGCAGATGGTGCTTGGGGTTGGGGCTTCTCAATCCCCGGTGCACAACTTCGAGGGTGCCTCAGAAGCTGCGCTTTAAGTTACTAGCCACTTTTCCCAGGTAGCCGGTCCCACGTCGCTCGTCGCCTCCACGGATCTCAGCTTTGCTGTGGATGTGGATCAGGGTCGGAGAAGTCTGGAAGTCAAGGCTCTGGTCGGGCTCTGCAGTCGGTTCCTCGTAGAACATGGGCAAAGCAAAGGGTAGTCTCTTGATGGTGCCTGTTTGCACAGGGTAGCCACTCCTTGGCCACAAGGGAGATTCTTCAGTCTTCTTCTTTCGTCGAATGTCGAAGGTCCAGAGTTTCTGTTCAAGTTGCAGGTTCAGGATAATCTAAAGTCTGGAGGCCCAACTCCCACTCTTATACTAATCTGGGGGGCTGGGATACCTGCTAGGTCACGCCTTATGGGTGGGACCTGGGAGGGGGTGGTTACACCCACTTCCCTTTGTCCAGTTTCGCGCCAGAGCTGGGGCTGGAGTGCCCCAGCGCCGGTTTGAACTGGACTATGCAAGGAACACCTTGTGTGCCCCAGGCATGTCTCATTCCTTTCAGCCCACCCTGCCCCAATACACTAAAGGCTGTCTGGGGAGGTGCTAGCACCTCCCCAAGCAGGAAACCTATTGTCCAGGCCTCCCTGGTTGGGATCACTCCCAGCTGCAGGAGGTCAGACTTGTGTCGTGGCAGCAGCATCCATTTTGTGATGCTGAGGCTTTGGTCAGAGGCTAACAGTGAAGTATGATTTTAACATGTCTTTCCCTCTAGAAGGGGGGAATTGTCGTACTTTAATCTCTGTCACCGCGTAGGGGACAGGGCCCTACCCCTGTTTATCTGGTATTCGCAAACCGCAAATGACTAATGCGGCATGTACGAGTGCTTTATATATCGTTCTAGCTATGAATGCACTGTGTACACGTTATTCTGCTTCACTACGCGGGTTCCATTTTGGAAGCGGTGGCCATCTTGTCATTGCCCTCACATAGGCTATAATGGAGCAAATACGGGCCTCACAGTACATGTGCTTTCCCGTGACTTCTCTGTGACCTGGGCAGCTGGCTCTGCTTCTCCAGGTCAAACTGGTCTCACGAGTTCCCCTTCCTCCGTCCACCTGTGATTAGCATCAGGGTTTGACCCATCATAAAACCCTTTCATTCTACACGAGCCTCCGGCTAATCTCTTTCACACCTGACTGTTCCTGCTTTATGACTTGTTTCCCAAAACAGGAGCTGCCCGTGTTTTATTGGGGCCTATTGATATCAAATGTGGGATCTGAACCTTACTGTGTAAATCATTGTGGGCTGGCCGAACTGGAATGTGGGATGGTCATCATGACTCTGCCTTTTCTTTGTAATGTACACTTGTTTATTACCGTGTCATAAAACCTAGGAATGTATGCTTGAGGCAGGAAAAAGCATATTTAAGATGAAGTCCGTTTCTATGATTTTCAGCAGTCTCCTGAGAACATACACGCTGTTGTACTTCTAGGATACCTATAAATTGGTCTGCAGCCAATAAACGATCTTTGACTTCACCCAGAAGACTCTGTGTTTCTGTAGGTCTGGAACAGGGTGAACCCAGAAGTCATAGGGTGTGTGCCCCTGCACCGCTGGGTCTAAAATACCCAGTACTTCAGTTTGGCGCCCAACTCGGGACGATTTCAGCGGTACCAGTCCAAGCCAGAGGTTCGTGAGGAGCTTCGTGTGGAAATTCCGGAGGAAGGCCGCCACTTCATCGACCCCTGCATGTCGACGTGGTCCGAAAGTCTTTTCTGCGAGGTTCTCCGCGTCCCGACGGCTACGAAGGACTGCTGCCCTGATTAATCGACCTGTTTTGGACCCTTGACGAGTTTTGAGAGAGCGAAACAATCGAGAGTGTCTTCTGGTGACGCCATCGATCAGCAATATTCAGTTAAGTATAAGTGGAGCGTCTCCCATTTGTTTTGGTATCCCTCGGGATCGTTTGATTTGGTAATTTGGAGTTTGCAAACGCCAAAGCCAGAGGACTCGTGTATTCACGAGACTATCGTAATTGATAATCCTTTGACGTTTGGATCTAGACTAGTGAGCAAAGATGCCTGGTTCTAGAATATTTGGTAGATTATTCTGTTTGGGTTGTGGAAAAGATTTCCAGCTGGAGGAATCATGCCCGGTCCCTCCGGTTGGAACTCCAACTTATGAGCTCTATGTAAAACATGGCGTAGGCCCCATTGCATATAACGAAGTATGGATCCACTACACCAGGAAAGACGGTGTTTTAAAATGGCCCCAAAATGGTAGTTTCGAGACCGATATTTTAGATAATTTGGAAATTAAATTGTTTAAAAAGAAAGCCCGGCCGGCGATGTTTGACTCTTTCCGCTTATGGCGAAAGGAAGCCAAACAGAAGGAAATTAAGCTAGCGAAAAAGAATAAAAGGGAGAGAGGTATGACAGTAATGCAAGCAGCTGTACAATTTAAAGATAATGAGGAGGAGCAGATGAATGAGCAATTGCACAGGCAGCGTAAGTTAGGGATCGACAAATGTTACCCAGCCTTACCACACTCTAAGCAGAATGAGTTAGAAGAAAAGGAGAAAGATCCCCTGATGTCGCATTTGTTGAGTTCACCACCCCCGTATGCTCAGAATGCCACGGCACCTCCCCAGCTTGTGAATATGCCACCTCCAGTTAATATACTGCAAGCCTTGCCGCTACCGCCAGCTGCTGCGCAGCCGGCTCTTGTCCATATAGCGCAGCCCTCTCAAGGGCCGCCAGTTGTGTTCCCGACGGCCCCCGCGCTTCCTGCGACTTTGCCTAATTCAGCAGCTGCCTCCCCTGACACTCTTCCTTCCACCACTCCAGTACCTGTTCCTGCATCCTCTTTTCTTCCCTCTGTTTTTCCCCCTGTTTTCGCCTCAGCTTCTCCTTCAGCGCGACAGCGCTTAGCTAATGTGGTTACTACATTAATGTCGCCTCTCTTTGAGTCATCTGGTGCGACTCCTGGTTTACAGCGTAAGCAACTGCGTAGTCAATTGCCTAACCCTGATGAGAAAAAGGTAATAGATAGTATGGCGCGTAGATGGATTGTTTTCCCTTCACTGTATGATGTGGAATCAGTTGTCAACGTTTTCCATCAGTGGGATGCCCCAAAACAGAGATATGTGTTTGAGAAAATGTGCGAAATTCTCTGTGAAGAATTGGAGGATAGTGGTAAAGACCCGAGCCCGCAGGAGTTGTGTAGAGTGAGGTTTGACTTTGGAACTGGTACAATTGTGGATCGCGAGGTAGATAAAGCAGTTGCGGTTGTATTGTCCTTCAGGAATGATGATTGTCAACAGTCGTTGTTTGAACCTGATGTCTCTGTGGGAAAGAGGGTAAAAGCACGCCAATATCCGATGCGTGAGGTTCCCCCAGTTTGGAGACCCGCTGATGCAAATGCCAATCCACCTGTCGTAGCACATTTCCAGCGTATTTGGGTACATGTTCCATGGAAAAGATCTGAGGTGTTGGCACTCAAGCAGTCATTGCCTGATCCCCGTAAAAACCCTACTGGTTATTATAAGGAGTTGTCACAGACTGCAGAATCTTGTGTAATGAATCTGGCTGATGTAGATATGCTGTTTGGGAATGTGGTTCCACAGCCTTTGTGGGGATCCATACGTAATACGGATCATGCTGCAGAACTAGGAGACACATGGGCTAACATCATCGCTGCTGATGCTAGACAAACTGGTGGTGCGAAACCTGAGCCTTTAGTAGCAGAACTGCCTGGTAGAATCATCACGTATATGACGACAATAATGCCCGCGATGCGCGTAAATTGGGACAAGTTATCTGCATGCAAGCAGAAGAAAGATGAGACAGTGTCAGACTTCTTTACTAGGTTTGAAGAAACGTTTGTTGACCACAGTGGGCAAGATATGAGTACTGAGGGTGGCCAACGGTTATTTGTGGATAAGTTTGTGCAGAATCTACTTCCTGACCTGTGTAAAAAGTTAAAAGATTCAGAAAGTTCTTGGGCTGTTTCCTCTTCAGCACAAATACTGGCTACTGCACAGTATTATGAAAACAGAGATAAAGATGAAAAAGATAGAACAGAAAAGAAAACGAAGGAACTAAAGACAAAGGTCCTTTTACAGCAGGCCTATCCGCCACGTGGAGGTCAGAATAATTATAGGCAACCCCAAGGTGTTTATCACCAACCCCAACAATTTCAGAACAATCAGCAAATGAATGGGTATTATCAACCACGTGTCCCTGTAGGTCCCAACCAATGTTCATATTGCAAACAGGAAGGACATGTTAAATATAGTTGCCCTAAATTAATGCAGCGGAACGGTAATGCGTATGGCGCAAGAGGTAGGGGTGGTCAGCAAGCTCCTAGAGGCAGAGGGCGTGGAAGTGTTCCCCAGAACGCGCGTCCTCTTCCGCCCCAAAGCGCCATTAATAGCTTTGATCAGCAAGCCAATGCGACTAGTAATACGGCTCAGTATTATAATAATGATTATTATGCAGAGGACGGTGATGCAGAAAGTAATGATTACTAGGACAGCCGTAGACAGAGAGAGGGAGTTGTTTCAGTGCCAGTGGATCAGAGCGGACCGTATGTTGAGGTGACTACAGCAAATGTAACGGAGCCCTTTCTGCTAGACACTGGTGCTGCAAAGAGTTCAATCATGCATTCAAAACTCCCTGGCGCACCTTTGTCTGGCGATATAAATGTTTCAGTAGGTTTTTCTGGCGCCCCGGTTAGGAACCCGATTTCTAGTCCCATGTCACTTTCTATTGGGCCTTGCGAGCTGAAAGCACCCCTGATTCTGACGACAGGTTGTGGTGAGAATTTGCTAGGATTAGATTTGTTGAAAAGATTGCACGCTACACTGTATTGTTCTCCTTCAGGAGTACAACTTACATTAGGCAGGAAAGTGATTTCCCCGATGTACTTGTCTAAAAATACAATGCCACCTGAATTGTCATCCCTTCCGGATGCCCTTTGGGCTACTGGTCCCAATGATGTGGGCCTCTTGGAGATACCGCCATACGTGGTGACTTTAAAGGCTAATGTCAGACTGCCACGTATTCCACAGTACAAGATCTCTAATGAAGGCCAGAAAGCATTGTTAGACATTGTCAGCGACTTGATTAATAAGGGTGTGATTGAAGAAACAAGAGGCAACGTTTGTAATAGTCCGATTTTACCTGTCTTAAAACGAACGGACCCTTCACAGCCACCTGTTTACAGATTTGTGATTGATCTTAGAGAGGTTAATAAGATTGTTGTGCCACAGTTTCCGGTTGTCCCTGATATAACTGCCTTGTTAACGATGATTCCAGCCTCTGCTGCATGGTTTTCAGTGATCGATTTAAAGAATGCTTTCTTTAGCATCCCAATCGCAAAGGAGAGCAGAGATATTTTTGGCTTTAGTCTGGGAGGCCGAAGCTTCCGCTTCAAACGCGCTCCCCAGGGCTACTGTGAGAGTCCATCCATATACAGTCAAGCTTTGAAAGCGCAGCTTGATGCACTTGTTTTACCTAGTGGCGCTATTCTGATTCAATACGTGGACGATTTACTAATCGCCGCGGATACTGAACAGATCTGTAAAGAAGCCACATTGTCATTGTTGCGCCATTTATCTGCTTTCCATCACAAAGTGTCTCTCTCTAAGCTGCAATATTGTCGACAAGAAGTGACCTACTTAGGTCATCTCTTGTCGAAGGAGGGAAGGAAACTGACCCCAGAAAGAATTCAAGCCATTGCACAGTTGAGTGTGCCAAGAACACAGAGAGAAGTACGTGCTTTCTTGGGCATTACCTCATACTGTAGGCATTGGATTCCTAATTTTTCCTTGTTGGCAAAACCTTTGTTAGCCTTAACATGCAAAGACACACCGAATCCTATCCCATGGTCTGAAGAGTGCCATAAAAGTTTTGTGGAATTGCGCAATGCATTGTGCTCAGCTCCTGTGTTGGGTACTCCTGACTACAGCAAACCTTTTACGTTGTATGTTCACGAGAAAGATGGATGTGCGTTGTCAGTGTTAACACAGCCCTTTGGCGACAGACCGCGCCCATGCGCATATTTTTCATCGACCTTGGACCCTGTAGCGAGGGCATTGCCAAGCTGTCTGAGAGCGACAGCTGCTGCAGCAATGTCTATCCGACAATCTGCTGGTTTGGTAATGGACAACACATTGATCGTTATGGTTCCACATGCTGTAGACACATTATTAAATAGGACCAAGACACAACACTTGACTAGTGCGCGATTATCAGGCTATGAGCTTACACTGTTAGCAAATCACATACACATAAAGAGATGCAGTACGCTGAATCCAGCTACGTTATTGCCAATTCCAGCAGACTCAGATGAGATCGAGCAACATGACTGTCTGTTAAGAACAGAGGAAGAGACGAAAGGGAGAGTAGATCTAAAAGATACTCCCCTGACTGAGTGTGATGGCACTTTATGGGTGGATGGTTCGTGTTTCAAGCTCCCTAATGGTGACACGACTGCTGCATATGCTATCACGACTTTACACACGGTCGTGGAAACTGCACGAGTGCCACATAATTCGGCCCAAGCAGCGGAATTAATCGCCCTCACAAGAGCATGCGTGTTGTCTGAAGGAATGAGAGTGAATATTTACACAGATAGCCAGTACGCATTTGGCGTGGCTCATAATTTTGGGCGACTGTGGAAAGAGCGTGGGTTTCTGACGTCGCATGGAGCTAAAATTCAGAATGGCAAGTTGGTGAATGATCTCCTTGAGTCACTGACCCTACCGTTGCAAGTTGCGATCATGAAATGCAGTGCGCACAGGAAAGTTACAGATGATGTTGGACGTGGGAATGCGTTTGCTGATGAGACCGCGAAAGAAACAGCACAGAATGTGAAGACTAGAATGTATGTTGCAGGCCCCGCAAGATGGGTAGATAATGTTGGAATGTGTGAGAACACAATAGAGAGTGTGAAGTAGCTTCAAGCTGAGGCCACAGAGAAAGAGTTAAGCAAGTGGAGAGAAAGTATGGGTAAGTTGGATGAGAATGGTTGTTGGATTGATCTGACAGAACATAGGCGATGGTTGTTACCTGACGCATATGTGCTCCCAGTGGTTACTATGGCACATGGAATGGCACATATCAGTACGAAAGGAATTTGTAAGTTGTTGGCTCCAGTATGGCAGAATGCTGGAATTCCCAAGTGTGCAGAGAATGTGGTCAAGAATTGCATGGTATGCTTGAAGTACAACCCTGGTAGGGGAACCCCAACTCCAGCTGGTCACTTTGCACCCCCATCATATCCATTCGAAGTCTTGCAGCTGGACTTTATTCACATGGAAAGATGCAACAACCTGAAATATGTACTGGTGGTTGTTTGTGCTTTCTCAAAATGGATAGAGGCTTATCCTCTGAAAGATAACACTGCCCTATCCACAGCCAAAGCCCTTGTGAAAGAATTTTTCCCTAGGTTTGGGATGCCAAGAATGGTGTGGTGTGATAATGGAAGTGAGTTCGTGGGTAAAGTGATGAAGAATGCATGTGAAGGTTTAGGCATAAAGCAAAAGTTCCACGCTGCAAATCACCCCCAATCAGCTGGACTAGTAGAGCGCTACAATGGAGCCTTAAAGCTCAGGCTGGCCAAAATTCAGGCGAGCACCGGTCTTAAATGGCCTGATGCTCTGCCTTTAGCACTCCTGTCCACCAGAATGACCATACACTCACGAGTGGGACTTAGTCCTTACGAAGTGGTTTTTGGCTGCCCGGCCAACGTATGGGGTGTACCGAGGCCTACGAAATTTAGTGAGATTGAGCATCCAGTACTACTCGATTACCTGTATGATTTGACTGTTAAACTGCGTGTTTTGCACCAACAGGTACATGATACTCTTCCCCAAGCTTCTGAACCTCCTGGACACCCTATCAACCCTGGTACGTGGGTGCTAATCCGAAATTTCCAGCGCAAGAGCAACGACGAGCCTCGCTGGATCGGCCCTCACCTTGTGCTTTTATCAACGAGATCAGCGGTGCGAGTAAAAGGGAAGAAGCACTGGATCCATGGCACCCACTGCAAAGTAGTCCCCTTGCCCTTGCCATATGACCGGTGGGTCCAGGAGGGTATCGCCGACTCTGAGACAGACACTGTACCTCGTTTTGTACCATTCAGTGACGCACGCATAAGAGACACAGCTTCAGACCAAGAGAGTGACAATATTCTGCAAGAAGCTGTGCCACCATCAAATCGACTGGACACCACTGAGCCTGAACTTTTGTTCCAAGACCAAACAGCACCTGGCCGTCTCCGCTATAATTTGAGACCAAGGCCCATGGACAAATAAAGATTTCTTTACTATTCCCTTTTTGACATTTTTGGCTCTCCCATCTGAAGGACTTTCTTGATTTTTGTTTTTCGAACCACCATCCGGGTTCAGCCGCAGGGTCGCGGTGCCAAGACTTTGGGGTACAGGCCGAAGACGTTAGGTCAACGGTTCTGGTTGGTCTAGGGCGTTTCCCTGGACCGACAGGCGTACTCCTTAGCAGAAGAAACTCATCCGCCACGAGCGGCCCGTTTAGAGGATGGAGTTTTTTAAATGGAGAGACCCGTTGAAGACATAGACTCTAAAGCAAGGATGTGTAGAATTGTAAAAAGTAAATGTTTTGTATTTCTGTGCCTATTTACGCTGTGTAGTATAATAATGTTCATCGTAGGATTTGTGTTTTTCTCCTCTCAAAAGACCATTGCGCCCACTGTACAGCCTATACCTCTTTCTACTGCCTCCTCTCACTCTTTTCACCCTCTGCCTGAGCACGAACAGACCAGACGATCAGAGTTTGTAAATAACTCGTTTATCCAGCTTTTGCACCAGCACCAACTAGTAATGAACACAACCAATTGCTGGGTGTGTGGGTTAATGCCACATACCATTAACAAGGGTATTCCCTATTTGGTGCTGCCATTTAGTTACAATGGATCATCATGGGCATTCCAGACCATGTTTCTCTATGCTCTGGATACGTACTCTCCTCGCCAACCGCGTTCCATCAGACCTATCACCAATAATAAGGCTTTGATGAAAGGAGTTGCCGATATGAGTAGGGATATTGATGCATACTCATCCATTCCCAAAGAAGAATTGAGACCTTATGTAGGATGGAACGCGACGGGGTATAGTATTAGTCTGGGTGAAAGACAGCGAAAAATCTCATCCCCAATCTGGGTCGTACCCCACATAGGTCGGTTCTGCTTACAGGGTAATGGTCAGAATCCTAGAGCTCAACTGGGAAGAAGTGACTGTACTGAAACGTACACTTTCCCGTCACAGTTCTCCCCTGCGTTTTTGGCTGCCAAGGGCACATATTTCATCTGCAATGACCGAGCATATACATGGTTGCCCCCTGATTTCTCGGGCACATGTTATATTGCGAACTTGCTACCGCCTACATTTACTGCTGCCTCTGATTATCACAAGACCAGAGTTGTGAGGGGCGTGATTAGTAAGGAGGATACTGCCGGTCAAGAAGCGGGAGACTTCTTTTTGGGTTTCCTGCCGTTTTGGGGACCTATGGTGAATAGTAGGAACCTGAGACAACTGACACGTGTGGTTGAATCCACTGTAAATGTAACGGCTGGTGCCCTTGGTAATCTGACAGCTGAGCTCCAAGCGGATCGCCTTATGACTTTACAGAACCGCATGGTTCTAGACGTTATTCTTGCAGACCGCGGTGGGGTATGTAAGGTTATCCAATCTAGTTGCTGCATTTTCATACCAGATAACGCTCCATCAGTCTATCAAGCCATCTCCAAACTCCATAAAATATCTGAATCCATACACGTGGATAAAGGAGATTGGTCACTGGTGGGATGGTTCTGGGAATTGATATCTGCCTGGGGTTGGAAAGTTCTGATGGTCATTGGAATGATCTTAGCCATTCTTTTCCTGTTCTGTCTGTGCATACAGTGTGCTCTTGCGATATGTGGCCTCTGTGCTACCTTATGTGTAAGGAAACCTGTATCGAGGGACGAGCTAAGTAATAGGATGATGCTACAGCAACATCTCCATGACTTCGTGAACATCGACCTGGACTCGGATTAAGATGAGTATAGTGATTGCCTATGTAAGGGCAAAAGGAGGGTCTGTCGTACTTTAATCTCTGTCACCGCGTAGGGGACAGGGCCCTACCCCTGTTTATCTGGTATTCGCAAATCGCAAATGACTAATGCGGCATGTACGAGTGCTTTATATATCGTTCTAGCTATGAATGCACTGTGTACACGTTATTCTGCTTCACTACGCGGGTTCCATTTTGGAAGCGGTGGCCATCTTGTCATTGCCCTCACATAGGCTATAATGGAGCAAATACGGGCCTCACAGTACATGTGCTTTCCCGTGACTTCTCTGTGACCTGGGCAGCTGGCTCTGCTTCTCCAGGTCAAACTGGTCTCACGAGTTCCCCTTCCTCCGTCCACCTGTGATTAGCATCAGGGTTTGACCCATCATAAAACCCTTTCATTCTACACGAGCCTCCGGCTAATCTCTTTCACACCTGACTGTTCCTGCTTTATGACTTGTTTCCCAAAACAGGAGCTGCCCGTGTTTTATTGGGGCCTATTGATATCAAATGTGGGATCTGAACCTTACTGTGTAAATCATTGTGGGCTGGCCGAACTGGAATGTGGGATGGTCATCACGACTCTGCCTTTTCTTTGTAATGTACACTTGTTTATTACCGTGTCATAAAACCTAGGAATGTATGCTTGAGGCAGGAAAAAGCATATTTAAGATGAAGTCCGTTTCTATGATTTTCAGCAGTCTCCTGAGAACATACACGCTGTTGTACTTCTAGGATACCTGTAAATTGGTCTGCAGCCAATAAACGATCTTTGACTTCACCCAGAAGACTCTGTGTTTCTGTAGGTCTGGAACAGGGTGAACCCAGAAGTCATAGGGTGTGTGCCCCTGCACCGCTGGGTCTAAAATACCCAGTACTTCAGAATAATATCCTCATGTCCAGAAATGGCATGGGGGTATTATTCCACAGTGTTAGACACCTTACACGACATGTTTCGATAAAGCCAAACCATAGTTACCATAACCGTCTAAGATTATAAGGCACTTTAAGAGTATATGGTAGGCTATATCATAGAACAGCTATAAGGACATGGTTCCGAAAGCTGCAGACAGGCTCAGCTCATCCTAGAGCACCATCTCACATGTTACCAAGCACTCTGCCTCCAGGATTGTTAAGGCCTGCCATAGGAGTGACTGATAGGTACACATGTGTCTATATGTAAGTTAGGTATAGGAATACTACACCTAAGCAAGGGGTGATTACACGACCTTGCCCCAGCTGAGTGATCAGCCAGTTGTGTCAGAATGGAAGGCCAGGCCAGGGGTGGCATAATACATGCTGCAGCCCCTGGTAGGCCTAGGGTACACCTATGCCCTGGGTACCTAGGGTACACTGTACAGGGGCCAATAAGGTGATCCTATCCAAATGGGTTATGCACCTAAAGTACATAGTATTAATTTAGAGAGAGAACAGCAGGGCTGTGGGTCTGATTAGCAGGCCCACAACCACATCTAAGTCGAAAACCAGTAAAGCAAAAGCAAAAAGTGGGGGTGAACATAGAAAGCAGACCCTACTCTCCTACACAACCCCCCCCCCAAACTTAGGGACATTAAACTAACCTTGACCAGTTGAGTCTTCATGTTCTAAGTGGAAATATCTGGAGAGTCCATCTGCATTGGCATGGTCAGTCCCAGGTCTATGTTCCACTGTGAAGTCCATCCCCTGTAGGGAAATGGACCACCTAAGAAGTTTGGGATTTTCACCCTTCATCTGATTTAGCCACAAGAGGGGCTTATGGTCTGTCTGAATCTTGAAGTGAGTGCCAAACAAGTATGGCCTCAGCTTCTTCAGGGCCCAAACCACAGCAAAGGCCTCCCTCTCAATAGCTGACCAACGTTTCTCTCTAGGGGTCAGCCTTCTACTTATAAAAGCAATGGGCTGGTCTTGACCATCTACATTCAGTTGTGAAAGAACAGCTCCCACACCTAACTCAGAAGCATCTGTCTGGACAATGAACTCTTTGGAGTAGTCTGGACTTTTCAGAATAGGTGCACTGCACATGGCCTGCTTCAGGTCATCAAATGCTTTTTGACAGCTTACTGTCCACTGAACTTTCTTTGGCATCTTCTTGGAGGTCAAGTCATTAAGTGGTGTCACTATGGACCCATAGTTCTTAACAAACTTTCTGTAGTACCCAGTCAGGCCCAAGAAAGCTCTGACCTGAGTCTGGGTAGTTGGAGGAGCCCAGTCCTTTATGGTCTGGATCTTGCTCTCCAGTGGTTGAACCTGACCCCCACCAACTAGGTGGCAAGGGTATACAACCTTGCTCTGCCCTATCTGGCACTTAGTGGCCTTGATAGTGAGGCCTGCCTTTTGCAGGGCCTCTAAAACATTCCTCAGGTGGACCAGGTGATCCTCCCAGGTGGAGCTAAAGACAGCAATATCATCAAGATAAGCTGCACAATAATCATCCAACCCAGTAAGGACTTGATTCACCAACCTTTGGAAAGTGGCAGGTGCATTCTTCAAACCAAAGGGCATTACCACAAATTGATAATGTCCTCCTGGGGTCGAGAAAGCAGTTTTGGCCTTTGCACTCTCAGCTAGTCTGATTTGCCAGTAGCCTGCTGTCAGGTCAAATGTGCTCAAAAACTTAGCAGCTGCCAGTCTGTCAATGAGCTCATCTGCCCTAGGTATTGGGTGGGCATCTGTCCTAGTGACAGCATTGAGACCTCTGTAATCCACGCAAAACCTCATCTCTCTCTTACCATCTTGGGTGTGAGGTTTTGGCACAAGAACTACAGGACTAGCCCAAGGGCTCTCTGAAGGTTCAATGACTCCCAGCTCCAACATCTTTTGTACCTCAACTTTTATGCAGTCCCTGACATGGTCAGGTTGCCTGTAGATTTTACTCTTCACAGGCAGACTGTCACCAGTGTCCACCTCATGGGTGCACCAGTTTGTCTGACTTGGGGTCAGAGAGAACATATGTCTGTAGGATTGCAGAAATTGTCTGCAGTCCTGTTGCTGATGGGCAGTGAGGCTGTCAGAAAAGACCACACCATCAACTGAGCCATCATCAGGGTTCTGAGTCAACAGGTCTGGGAGAGGGTCACTCTCTTCCTCCTGCCCCTCATCTGTAGCCATGAGTAGCCCCATGTCTGCCCTGTCAACATATGCCTTTAATCTGTTGACATGAAGCACCCTGTGGGGGCTTCTGGGAGTCCCAAGGTCCACCAAGTAGGTGACTTCTCCCTTTTTCTCAACAATAGTGTGGGGTCCAGACCATTTGTCTTGGAGTGCTGCTGGGGCCACTGGATCCAACACCCACACTTTCTGTCCTGGCTGGTAAACAGTCAGTACAGCCTTTTGGTCATGCCAAGCTTTTTGGAGTTCTTGGCTTGCCTCAAGGTTTTTAGAAGCCTTCTTCATATACTCTGCCATCCTGGAGCGGAGACCAAGTACATAATCCACTATGTCTAGTTTGGGTTGTCTGAGAGGTCTCTCCCATCCTTCCTTCACCAAACACAGGGGTCCTCTTACAGGATGCCCAAACAAAAGCTCAAAAGGGCTGTAGCCAACCCCCTTTTGTGGGACCTCTCTGTAAGCAAACAGAAGGCAGGGTAAAAGGATGTCCCATCTTCGCCTAAGCTTGTCTGGTAATCCTTTTATCATTCCCTTTAGGGTCTTGTTGAATCTCTCAACAAGCCCATTGCACTGTGGGTGATAGGGTGTGGTGAACTTGTAGTTAACACCACACTCCTTCCACATTGCAGTCAAGTATCCTGACATGAAGTTGGCACCTCTGTCAGAAATGACCTCCTTTGGAAAGCCCACTCTGGAGAATACTCCAAGCAGGGCCCTTGCCACAACAGGAGCTGTTGTGGTCCTCAGGGGAATTGCTTCTGGGTACCTGGTGGCATGGTCCACTATCACCAGTATGAATCTGTGCCCAGATGCTGTTTGTGGGTCCATTGGTCCTACAATATCTATGCCCACTCTTTCAAAGGGGACCCCCACCACAGGTAGTGGTATGAGGGGGGCCTTTGTGGTGCCACCTGATTTGCCACTGGCTTGGCAGGTGACACAGGAGCGACAAAACTCCTTAGTATCTTCTGACATATGGGGCCAGTGAAAGTGAGGGACAAGCCTGTCCCAAGTCTTGTTCTGGCCTAGATGTCCTGCAAGGGGAATATCATGGGCCAAGGTAAGAAGGAAGCCTCTGAACTTCAGTGGTATGACCAACCTCCTGGATGCACCAGGCTTGGGGTCTCTAGCCTCTGAATATAGTAGCCCTTCATCCCAATACACTCTATGGGTACCTTGAGCATTCCCTGCAGCCTCAGCAGCAGCCAGCTGTCTGAGGGGTTCAAGAGAGGGGCAGTCTAATTGAGCCTGCCTCAGATCTGCCCTTGAAGGTCCCCCTGTCCCAAGAAACTCAACCTGATCAGGTTCAAGTTCTTCTAGGACAGTTCCTTCAGGGCTCTCAGAATCATCCTCCTGGGAGGGCTGATCCACCACCTGAGGCAGGGGGGAAGGCACAGCCTTAACCCTACTGCTCTTTCTCTTGGGTTGTGACTGGTCCATAGTTTCAGGATCCAGCACTTGTTCAGTGGTGCTCTTTTTGGCCTGTGACCTGGTCACAGCAAGGACATGTGCATCTATCCCCAGCATTTCTGCATGGGTCCTATACTCCACTTCAGACCAAACTGAAGTTTCAAAATCATTGCCCAGTAAACACTCTACAGGAAGGTCTGAACTAACAACAACTTTCTTGAGGCCAGTTACCCCTCCCCAGGAGAAGTTAACAATAGCCACACTATGGGAGGTAGTGGCATTGCTAGCGTTGGTCACTAGGTAATTCTCACCTAGTATGATCTGTCCAGGGTCCACAAAAGCAGGTGTCACCATTGTGACACTAGCTCCAGTGTCCCTGTAGGCCTGAGCCATTCTTTGGTTGATAAAAGGAGTCTGTCTGTACTTGCCCAGGTTACTGGGGCCTACAGTAGAGGACAAAGCTAAGTCCCCATCACAGATCAGAACAGCCTGAGTAGGTACTCTGACTAGGCCAGAATCCTCCTCAGTTCCCAGGGTTAACCCTACTACACCCTTTTGCTGGGAACCACCACTTACAGCTGAACTAGGGGGTACAGTTGCCTTAGGGGCAATGGTGGCTAGGGGCTTATCCTTTTTGGTGCACTCACTAAACCAATGTGAGTTGGAGTTACAATAGTTGCACCATGGTTTCTTTTGGCCATCTTTCTTTTTATCCTTTTTGGGACCACCCTCCCCCTGAGCCTTTTGGGGGCCTGGTGAAGACTTCTGGTCTTTTTGTTTCTGATCATTACCCTTCTGGTCTGCCTTTTTCTGATCACCGCCCTGGTTCTGGTTTTTCTGCTTAACTCTAGTCCTGACCCATCTATCTGCCTTCTTTCCCAATTCTTGGGGAGAAGTCAGATCAGAATCAATCAGGTGTTGATGCAATAGCTGGTTTTGACAGTTGTTAAGTATTTGCTCTCTCATGATCAAATTATACAATCCTGTATAGTCCTTAACCTTACTTCCCATTAGCCAGCCTTCCAGAGCCTTAGTGGCACAATCTACAAAGTCAGTCCAGTCCCGAGTCTGTGTCTTCTGGGTATCCCTGAACAACAACCTGTATTGTTCAGTGGTTAGGCCAAACCCATCAATCAGAGCACTCTTCAGGACAGTGTAATTATCTGCATCCTCATCACTAACTGTGAGAAGCTTGTCTCTACCTTTCTCAGAGAAGGAGAGCCACAAGATAGCTGCCCACTGACTTTGGGGTACCTGCTGTACTTTGCAAGCTCTCTCCAAAGCAGTTATCCATTTGTGGATGTCATCCCCACACTTGTAGGGAGGGACAATCTTGCTCAGGTTTCTATTGTCATAGTGCCTGTCTCTATCCTTAGGGATATTGCTGCCACCAGTGGGTTCTGACCCACTTAACTTTTGCTCTCTAGCCAGAGCAAGCTTCTCCTTGGCAAGGGCAAGTTCTTCCCTCTGGATCCTCAGATTAGCTTCCCTCATTCTGGCTTCATGTTCCTTTCTCTCAGGGGAAGTCATTCCCCTGTGAGAGGAAACACTAGAGATGCTAGAGACATGGGAGTGGATGGATTCCCTTGAAGGGGATCTGTCCCTCCTGTTCCTCTGGTTAAGCCCACTTGGGGGTCTGTATGGGGGGACCCCATGCAAACTCCCATGTAAACTTAGGTTAGCCTGGCTAAGTCTTCCTACTTGGCCCTGGCTGTCTACCTCTCCATCTGAAGCCCCATCTGACTCCTCTGTGGTGGGTAGACCCTCCTCTGTACCTAGGGTACCTGCCTGAGATGCCCTAAGAGTATCATACTCCTCTAGGAGTTGTCTTAACTGAAGGAGGGTAGGGTTTGCACCCTGTTTTATTCCTCTGGAGGTACACAAGTGTCTCATCTCCTGGAATGTTAAGGTATCATATCTAGAGGGGGTCTTTTGCAGACCTGACCCTCCTGAGAGAGCATCTACTTGATCTCCTCTCAGAGACATGATCTAGTGAGGGTGTGGTGTGTGCACCTACCTACACTAGTTGTTTCTACTAAACCTCTCTAGTAGTTGTAGTCAGGGTGTGTTACTCCCTTCAACCTACAACTACTAAGTCCAGTAGGACTTAAGTATTATAATCTATGTTATATGTACCTAGACAATATCTGTGTGATCTTTCAATTTAGTATCTCAAGATTACAATGGTATTACAACAGCAAGCTCAGATCCCAACCGCTGCTCACCAATGTGAGAAGTTGGCCTGATGTATGATGCCACTAGTTCTAGTGTACATCTTATATCAGTCCAAATACCCTTATGGTGATTGGTTGTAAAGTCAACCTTATAGACCAGCTATCCTAGTGGTAGCATGGACAAGAGCAGTCTTAGGCTAAACTCTGAATGGCATGTGAAGCCAGCTGTGATACCATATATAATCCCTTGAATACCAAATGAAAGGACACCACAACAGATATATATATAAAATAAAGTGTATTTATTCTAGTCAAACCCTCAGCACTCTTTATGAGATTAGAGGTAAGTACAACACAGTCTTATTCAAGCATACATTAAGTCACACAGGTAAGTAATACAGTTAGGCCCTAGGGGCCACGCAAACCATATACTAAGTAAGTGGTATAAGGACCACTGTCACGGAAATAGAATAGGCCTAGGCCTAGGGAATCGCTGGGGCTACACTACACTAGCGTTAGTTAGGGAGTGGGAGGCCCACGGGATTCGTGTGCAGAGTGGAAACACTCACGCGTAATGCGTAAAAGTCACTAGCAATAGTACAGTTTAGAAAACGGTAGATTTAGGACACTTCCGGAGTAGCTAGGAAGTTGAGACTGGAAAACTAGACACTAGGATAGTCACTATCCTGATGAGCACCGGAGTACCCAAGTTACCTAGCCCACAGGCTGCGGGTGCATAGGGGTGAAGATGCGTCGGTTTTCGTCGTCGACTCCTATGGATGCCTGAAGAAAGATGCTGACAGGCAGTCAGTGAAGAGTGTCCGGTGGATCCCAAGGCTGGGATCAAGAAGAGAGGAGACCTGCAAGCAGAAGGGACAGAGTCAAGGTCACTAGCCAGTGACCACGTGGAACCAGGAAGGAACCAGGCGATGTCGTGAAGATTGCAGGTGAAGGTGAAGCTTGTCGCTGCAGCCAGGAGGACCAGGAAGCGTCGAGGACGACCAGGACCAGGAGGCGAGCTGTCCCACAAAGGCTCTTGCTGTCGGCGGCGTCGAAGTTGGACTAGGACTCACCAAGCCTTGGCAAGCGGAACCCACGAAGAACGGAGGACTTGCTTCTGGTGCAGACCAGGAAGGTCTGGGGTGCTTCTTCTTTGCAGAGAAGCGGGAGCCAGTCTGGAGGAGCCAAACCAGTGCAGAAGATTTCAGGGTGCGTCGTCACAAAGGCCACTAGCCAGCGGGCAAGCAACTGGACAGACGCGGCAAGCAGGAAAATGCAGAAGGGCCCCACGCAGGACTCGTGGAGTGTGGGGGGCTGATCTTCGGTGCAGATGGTGCTTGGGGTTGGGGCTTCTCAATCCCCGGTGCACAACTTCGAGGGTGCCTCAGAAGCTGCGCTTTAAGTTACTAGCCACTTTTCCCAGGTAGCCGGTCCCACGTCGCTCGTCGCCTCCACGGATCTCAGCTTTGCTGTGGATGTGGATCAGGGTCGGAGAAGTCTGGAAGTCAAGGCTCTGGTCGGGCTCTGCAGTCGGTTCCTCGTAGAACGTGGGCAAAGCAAAGGGTAGTCTCTTGATGGTGCCTGTTTGCACAGGGTAGCCACTCCTTGGCCACAAGGGAGATTCTTCAGTCTTCTTCTTTCGTCGAATGTCGAAGGTCCAGAGTTTCTGTTCAAGTTGCAGGTTCAGGATAATCTAAAGTCTTGAGGCCCAACTCCCACTCTTATACTAATCTGGGGGGCTGGGATACCTGCTAGGTCACGCCTTATGGGTGGGACCTGGGAGGGGGTGGTTACACCCACTTCCCTTTGTCCAGTTTCGCGCCAGAGCTGGGGCTGGAGTGCCCCAGCGCCGGTTTGAACTGGACTATGCAAGGAACACCTTGTGTGCCCCAGGCATGTCTCATTCCTTTCAGCCCACCCTGCCCCAATACACTAAAGGCTGTCTGGGGAGGTGCTAGCACCTCCCCAAGCAGGAAACCTATTGTCCAGGCCTCCCTGGCTGGGATCACTCCCAGCTGCAGGAGGTCAGACTTGTGTCGTGGCAGCAGCATCCATTTTGTGATGCTGAGGCTTTGGTCAGAGGCTAACAGTGAAGTATGATTTTAACATGTCTTTCCCTCTAGAAGGGGGGAATAATATCCTCATGTCCAGAAATGGCATGGGGGTATTATTCCACAGTGTTAGACACCTTACACGACATGTTTCGATAAAGCCAAACCATAGTTACCATAACCGTCTAAGATTATAAGGCACTTTAAGAGTATATGGTAGGCTATATCATAGAACAGCTATAAGGACATGGTTCCGAAAGCTGCAGACAGGCTCAGCTCATGCTAGAGCACCATCTCACATGTTACCAAGCACTCTGCCTCCAGGATTGTTAAGGCCTGCCATAGGAGTGACTGATAGGTACACATGTGCCTATATGTAAGTTAGGTATAGGAATACTACACCTAAGCAAGGGGTGATTACACGACCTTGCCCCAGCTGAGTGATCAGCCAGTTGGGTCAGAATGGAAGGCCAGGCCAGGGGTGGCATAATACATGCTGCAGCCCCTGGTAGGCCTAGGGTACACCTATGCCCTGGGTACCTAGGGTACACTGTACAGGGGCCAATAAGGTGATCCTATCCAAATGGGTTATGCACCTAAAGTACATAGTATTAATTTAGAGAGAGAACAGCAGGGCTGTGGGTCTGATTAGCAGGCCCACAGCCACATCTAAGTCGAAAACCAGTAAAGCAAAAGCAAAAAGTGGGGGTGAACATAGAAAACAGACCCTACTCTCCTACATCCCCTACTACAGAATGTACTGAAACAGGATAGGGTTGGTTATGTACAGTGATCTGATACCAGGGGTCCTGTTTTGGCTTTATAAAACTCTAGAAATAAATAAACAAAATAAACATCAATGAGACCCTACAAAACCCCCGATGGAAGTAAAGAAACAGGAGCCAGATGTACAAAATTTTGATTTTGCATTTCCTAAATAGCAAATCCTGAGAAATCGCAATTTAGGAAATACAAAATGGAATGTACAGAAACAGCAATTTCCTAATAGCGGTTCCTAATGAGTAGGAATTGCCATTAAGAAATCGCTCTTTAGGAAATGCTAAACCATTCGTTCCTATGAGGCCTACAGGCCCATAGGAAAGAACGGTTTTGCATTCCCAAATTTGTGATTTCCTAATGGAAATCGCAAATTTGGAAATGCAAAACCAAGGATGCCTATGGGCGTAAGGCCCCCCTTGATGCACTCCAAAAAGAAGTGGTGAACATGCAAAGCGCTCATATGCCTGTGTGCGCTTTATGGCACTTAAAAAAAAGCATTTTGGGGTGATTTTTTTATATTGGACATAGTTACCATCGACATGGAGTCAATGGTAATAGCATTTCGTAAATGCCCATTTCGAATTTAGGAAATGCTTTCCGTCCAGGGCACTGCGTTCTAGTGACACTGCTCTGCTCGCCCCTCTCAAGATCCACACTGTTAGACAGGGCGGGCGTGCTTTCTCATTCCTGGCTCCAGCATCTTGGAACAAAATGCCATTTGAACTTCGCAGCACGTCAGACCACAGCTGTTTCCGTAAGAGACTGAAGACCTGGCTGTTTGGATAATAGCCGTCGGCCCCATCTTCTTACCTGCTCTCAGCAGCCTGCAAGCGCCATGAGACTCGCAAGAGTGATATGAGCGCGATATAAATACCCCTGACTTGACTTGACATGTGCTTAGGAAACCGCAAATAGGAAATCCCTATTTGCGATTTTCTATTAGGGAATGGCAAAATGTAATTTCTACTAGGTAGAATTCACATTTTGCGAGACTCCCTATACGCCTTTGTGCATATGGTAAGGCAATTGAGCATTTCTTAATGGAGCCAAATTGTGATTCAGTCAGTTAAGAAATGCTAAATTCTCCATACATCTGGCTATTAGCCATGTAGTGGAGAGTTATTTTACTTTTTTATGGTGTATGCTTTTAATGTCTATTTGAGGATCTTGTTATTTGTGGTGCATGTATACATATACTTTTAAAGCAATTCTTAGACTTGGGACAGCTGGTCCTGCTTGTCTAGAACTGTAAAAAGAATAATTGATAGACAAAATGCAGAACAATGTCATACTGTCACCCCAGTACAGAGATCTGGGCCTCAATCCATTGTTTTTTTGCTCACCATGCCATTCCGGTTTGAACCCAGCCATATGCAAATCAGTCTTGACCCAGCGCCCTATGGGAACAGTCGAGCCCAAACTGCCAGGCCAGGTCCTCCCTGGACTGGAAAAAAGCATCCTAGGACCGGTATCGGGGTTTCCCCCCTCATCAGCGAGGATAGCTTGACTCCAGTTGCATGGAGAGCACAGGACCCACGTCTGGGCATATGCGCCCCACTCGGGGTGACACATGAAAAAAGAACAATTGATGGACAGAATACAGAACAATGACATACATTCACCCCAGTACTGAGATCTGGGCCTGAATCCATTGTTTTTTTGCTCACCATGCCATTACAGTTTGAACCCAGCCATATGCAAATTAGTCTTGACCCTGCGCCCAATGGGAACAGTCCAGCCTGAACTGCCAGGCCAGGTCCTCCCTGGACTGGAAACAAGCATCCTAGGACATGTTTCAGGGTTTCCCCCCTCATCAGCCAGGATAGCTTGACTCCAGTGGCATGGAGCGCATGGGACCGAAGTCTGGGCATACCTGTCCCACTCGGGGTGACAATTGCAAAAAGAACAATTGATGGACAGAATACAGAACAATGACATACATTCACCCCAGTACAGAGATCTGGACCTGAAACCATTGTTTTTTTGCTCACCATGCCATTACAGTTTGAACCCAGCGTTATGCAAATCAGTCTTGACCCTGCGCCCAATGGGAACAGTCCAGCCTGAACTGCCAGGCCAGGTCCTCCCTGGACTGGAAACAAGCATCCTAGGACAGGTTTCAGGGTTTCCCCCCTCATAAGCCAGGATAGCTTGACTCCAGTGGCATGGAGCGCATGGGACCGAAGTCTGGGCATACCTGTCCCACTCGGGGTGACAATTGCAAAAAGAACAATTGATGGACAGAATACAGAACAATGACATACATTCACCCCAGTACAGAGATCTGGGCCTGAATCCATTGTTTTTTTGCTCACCATGCCATTACAGTTTGAACCCAGCGTTATGCAAATCAGTCTTGACCCTGCGCCCAATGGGAACAGTCCAGCCTGAACTGCCAGGCCAGGTCCTCCCTGGACTGGAAACAAGCATCCTAGGACAGGTTTCAGGGTTTCCCCCCTCATCAGCCAGGATAGCTTGACTCCAGTGGCATGGAGCGCATGGGACCGAAGTCTGGGCATACCTGTCCCACTCGGGGTGACAATTGCAAAAAGAACAATTGATGGACAGAATACAGAACAATGACATACATTCACCCCAGTACAGAGATCTGGGCCTGAATCCATTGTTTTTTTGCTCACCATGCCATTACAGTTTGAACCCAGCCATATGCAAATCAGTCTTGACCCTGCGCCCAATGGGAACAGTCCACCCTGAACTGCCAGGCCAGGTCCTTCCTGGACTGGAAACAAGCATCCTAGGACCGGTTTCGGGGTTTCAACCCTCATCAGCCAGGATAGCTTGACTCCAGTGGCATGGAGAGCACGGGACCCACGTCTGGGCATACCCGTCCCACTCGGGGTGACAAATGCAAAAAGAACAATTGATGGACAGAATGCAGAACAATGTCATGTCATGTCAATAGGAATTTGTAGAGCACACGTACACCAGGGAGGTTTCATGGCGCTAGTTTGGTAGAAGTCCAAGTCCCTGAGAAAGAATTAGAATGCCTGTCGAAAGAACCATGTTTTTAAAAGACTTCTGAAGCCAAGAAGATTGGTGGAGAGACGGATTTCAGATGGCAGGGAGTTCCAAAAAGAGGGGGCCAAGGTTGAAAACCTGGCGCCACCGGTGCGCTTGAGTCTAAAAGGGGGGGTGAGAAGAAGGTTTTTATGTGCTGTGCGGAGGTTGCGTGTGGGAGCATATTTATTAATCCTATTATTAACAAATTTCGGGCTGTTACCGTTGAGTGATTTGAAAATGAGACATCCAATCTTGAAGGCACACCGCTAAGCAACCGGCAGCCAATGAAGTTGCTTCAGGAGGGGGGTAATGTGATGATGCCGAGGCAGATGAGTAATCAGACGCGCTGCCTGGTTTTGTATCAACTGCAACTATTTTGAGAGATAGAGAGGGATGCCAAAATATAAAGAATTGGCGTAGTCGACATGTGACATGACCAAGGCAATGATCACCTGGATCCAAGCATCATGGTATGAAATTTACAGATCTTCTTAATTTTTCGAAGTTGGAAAAAACAGGTGGAGATCACAGAACTAATCTGAGGCTTCAGAGTAAGATCTTGACTGATGACCACCCCAAGGCTTTTAGCCGAGCTGGAGGGGACAGGAGACTGACCCAGTTCTCCGGGCCAAAAGTGGGGTCCCCAGGGATTTTTGTCAATACCACCAGTTAGAATAAGATCAGTTTTGTCCGGATTAAGTTTCAGATGGTTCTCGTTCATCCATTGACTGATGAACAGCATGGTGGATTGAAAAGCATAGGTCGACTCAGGAGAATTACTAACGGAAAAAATTAGTTGAAAATCATCTGCATAATTAAAAGTGCAGACTTTGCGCTCCTTCAGGGCTCGGACAAGCGGGAGAAGGTAAAGATTAAACAACAAGGGAGAGAGGGAGGAGCCCTGAGGGACTCCGCAAGAGATTTTGATGCTAGGAGCAGTGAACTGAGAAGTGCGAACTGCCTGAGAGCAATTTTCCAGAAAAGAGTTGATCCAGCTTAGGGCTGGACCCGAAATTCCAGCATCCCTGACACGGTCGTCCAAAAGAGAGTGGTCGACCGTGTTGAAGGCAGCGGAGAGATCAAGCAGGACGTGGGCCTGTGGAGAGCCACTATCAGCCTCACTACGGAGGGTATCTAACACAGTAAGAATAACCGCCTCGTCGAATGTGCCGGGTGAAAGCCTGCTTGGTGAGGATCAAGGAATTCAGATTTCTCCAAAAAATCAGCGAGACAGCCGGTGACAAGCTTCCAATATCTTGGCCAGAAAGGGAAGAAGAGAGATGAGGCGATAGTTGGTCAAGACTAGCGGGTCGGATCCCATCTTCTTCAAGTGGGGGACGACAATGGCCTCTTTAAAAGTAGCAGGAACGGTGCCTTGAATTAAAGATTAATTTAAGAGATTTAGAGCAGGACCAAGAAATGCAGTAAAAATTTCCTTCAGAATGCTAGGAGGGCAGCAGTCGGTGGGTGATCCAGATTTGACTTTGGAAAGAAGTTTAAGAAAGGTGCGCTCACATATTATGGGGAAATGCGAGAGAGAGCTGTTATTGGTGATGAGAGGGGGATTAGGGGACAGTCTTTGACTGACTGGGATACTGGATTTGATTTTTTTAATTTTATCGATAAAAAAGAGATTTAAGGCATTACAAAAGGTTTGAGAAGGGGGAGGCCTACACAAAATTCTTTCAGGGTTGGATAGCTCATCTACAATGTGAAAAATCTCCTTCGAGCGGTTGGTGGCTGACAATTTTAGAAGAAAAATGTGCCGCTTTGGCCGTTGAAATAGATTTTTTTATAGGTTTTCAAAAAGTTTAAATAGGACTGTTTGTCTTCAGATTTGTAATTGCCTCGCCACTTTCTTTCCAATTGTCTAAGGGCTAATTTTTGGTGTTTTAATTCACTTGAAAACCTTTTTTGAGCATCATGGCGACGGAGAGCGTGGATCTATCTGAGGGGAGCAAACTTATCACTGGCGGCCAATAACCAGTTAGTAAGCTGGACGTCAGCCAGGTCAAGTAGGGGATTGCCTGGGGGAGCCGAATTTATGAGGGAGTCAAGAAATAATGATTTGTCAATCTTGTTCCAGTTTCTCTGAGTGCAACTAGCTAAACTAGGGTTTTTATTCATGACAATATCTTGAATGGTAAAGTGGATTAAATGGTGGTCAGACCAGGTGCAGGGTGAGACTGAGACAGGAGACAAAGTGATGTTCACAGTCCAGACCTGGCCAAGAATATGTCCCTTAATATGAGTGGCCATGGGTACCTCTTGGGTTAAGTTTAATTCGGTAAGTAGCTCGGTCAGCTCAGGCGATTGGGGGCCACCGAGGGTGTCATTGGCCCAATAGTTGAAATCGCCAATCAGCATAACCCTCCCATAGTTGTTACCAAATGGGCTATCTGTTCACCCAAAGAGTAGGGAAAGTGGGGCATCCTTTGAGGAGGTCTATAAAGCAGGACGCATGCTAATGGCGCAGCGCCAGGTTCAAACTCAAATATCATCACCAGGTTATCCACTAGGGGTAAGTAAAGCGGGGTGAGAGTCTTGCGATTATAGGCGTGACAAGTGATTATAGCTACTCCTCCACCCACTTTCCCCATGGGCCGATTAGCCTGGGTGATATGGTAATCAGAGGGTAATGCCGCAAGAAAATCAGGAGATGACTCTTGAGACAGCCAGGTTTCAGAAAGCAGAAGGTCAGGTTGCTCACATTTCAGCAACAAAAAAATATCCATCTGGTGTTTAACCAGTGAGCGAGTGTTTAGATATATAACCGAGATCTTGTGGGCATTATGGTCCTGGCCGTGTTGAGTTGTAGGTGGGCCAATTATGATGGCACCACAGATTTCGGAGAAAGTAGTCCTAAGTTCCAGGATTCCCTGCTCCAGGATGCTGGAATGTGTGAGGGGATTGAGCTTGAAATTGGCAGAGACAGTATGAAGTGTGTAGAGATATCTAGTGCGGATGTCACCAGTTGGTCACCTAGCTACGAGTAGAATGCAAATGAGGGAAGATTCTAGTGGGGAGCGGTTAGTACAAGGAAGACTGAGTTGTTGAAGCTGTATTTGCTGGGATGCTGTGATATGAATAAATCTACACTAAATACAAGAAACCTGTGAAGGCTCTTCTTTTCATGGCGACGAGTGGTCTGCGCAAGGAAGCAGAAACAGCATCCCATCCTCTTATCTTCCTTTATCATCCTTGGATTATTAAAAGAAGATAAAGGAAGATAAGGGCATAGGACCATAGAAGATAAAGGCAAAGAAGATAAAGGCATTAGATATAGGCAAGAAAACTTAACACTCATCTCTGTGAGTACCCTATTTCTCAAGACTATAACGTTGAGTAACTATAAGTGTTTGGTAATGCCTCAATGGTGCTGAATTTCATATTCTCTAGCACAAGCCAACATCAACACAACTTTAATCTATTTAAAGACTTGATCTGTTGCTTTGTTTCAAGTGAACTCTAGCACTGCTGTCGCGTATGAAGAGTGTTGCTATTTTAGTGATTTAACAACGTTTAAATTTCAAAGGCACGCTGACATTTATTGAAACGATGAGCGCGTATGTTTAAAAGCTTTTTCGTCTTTTGAAAAGTGCCGGGATGTAATGGGTATTTGGAGCGCGTCTTGAACAAGATCGGAATTGTCAATTACTAAACAAATACCAGACGTGTCATCAGAAGCACTTAACCGGCTCAAGTATTTACTTTCAATTACGCGTCCATTTCGTCTCGCGTTTAGCTGCTCGAGCCATTTAAACAAACGATGCTGTTCACGCTCGGCTTCACGAGCTAAGTAATCGACTTCACGAGCTGAATGATGCGCGTTGCCTCACGCTCGACACCTCAGATTCGAGTCCCCGCTTTGAATCAACATTAACGCATGTGCTAGCAAGCTCGTGTTTTCAAGCTAAAAAAAGAGAAAGGCATCTAAACGCTTTATCTACAAGGGGGAAGAAGTAATAAATGACTAGTTCTACAACAAGAAGAAAGGATTGATTACCTTCCCTGAACAGTTGCCTTCTCTATGCTCCAAACAATACAGAGTGCCAGAACAAGTAACACTAAAAAAGGACTATTGTAATAAACACTGGAAAAGGACCAATCTTCACAATCTTCAAGCCACTTCATAAAACGACTTGGAAGATCTGAAATCAGGATTGCAGACATCAATAACAATAATAATACTTCAATAATTCACCATTCAAGTTATTATTTTAATTCATTATTTTAGATTTTTATTTTAAAATTAACCTATTCCTTTACAGAGAATATGTCAGATCAATCCATGTCATCTCCACCTCCTTTTTTAGTGTCTCCAGGAGAGCCGTCAATACCATGGTTACAATGGAAAAAATTATTTATAACCTACCTTTTAGCCATTGGGGGAGACAAATATGGTCCTGTTAGACGACAAGCAATTCTTTTACATCATTTAGGAGTAGAGGGTAGAAGAATTTATGAAGAAATTCCAGAAATATCTTTAGGTATGGGAGATGGCCAACCTACTAATATATATGATATGTCCCTACAAATGTTAGAATTTCACTTTAAACCAAAAACAAATGTTGTACTTGAACGTCATAAATTTTTCACCAGGAACCAGAAAGACGGTGAAGATATAAAATCGTATGTATCTACCTTGAGAGGGTTAGCAGTAACATGTAAATTTGAACAGTTAAACGATTCTTTAATTAGAGATCAATTAGTACGATGTGTAAATAACAAAAAGATAAGGGAAAAGTTGTTAACAAAAGAATATAATTTAGATGAAACGATTGGGATTGCAAAGGCAATGGAACATACAGACATTTGGATAAAAGAAATGGATAAACCTCTTAATAGCTTCAAACAAGAAAAAGTAGAGCTTATTGAGAAAAAAGGTGACAACAAAACTGATGCGAAGAAAAATTCTGACGATAAGCTGTTACCATTCCAATCGTCTAGGACAAGTTATCAACCAAGAGAAATTAAATGCTTTAGATGTGGTGCTCCAGGGCATATAGCTACTAGTTTTAACTGCGCTGCAAGAGGGACATTGTGCAGAAATTGTGGTAAGAGGGGACATTTCTCTAAGATGTGTAGAACGAAGGGTATTGGTAAAAATAGAGTCCAAGAAGTAGAAGATGTCTGTGAGTATGTTGATGATATTTTTCTAATGGTTGATGTTATTCATGAAGAACCTCAGGTAAATGACATCAAGGAATTGTCTCAATCTGATGTGAAAATGGAAAGTACAGATAAGTTGGAAAAGCCACATTGTAATGTCACACTTGATGAGAAAGAAGTTAGATTATTAGCTGATTCAGGGAGTTTGTATACTCTTCTGTCAAAAAATTCCTTTGAGAGAAATTGGCCTAAGGGCCACAGTCCAACAATGGGTAAATCTGATATCCGTGCAGTAGGATATGCTGGGAAAAGGATAGAAATTCTAGGAGTGTGCTGGATGACTTTAAGATTCAAAAGTGAGGCGGTCAAGGGTAGGATCTATATTACAGACTTTGGGTCAGACCTCTTGGGATGGAGACATCAAAAAGATTTGAATATTGTCATTGACCCTAATGCCAAAGAACCTGTTATGGTCCTAGAAAAAGCAAATGTGCAAGATATATCCGATAATGAGAGACTATTTGACAAATATCCTAATGTGTTTTCTTCCAAATTAGGATTATTAAAGGGATTTTCACACAAGATTATTTTAAAAGACAATGCAAAGGCTGTTGTCCACAAAGTAAGGAATGTACCCAATTTAATGTTAGAACCTCTACGCCAAGAAATTGACAATTTATTGAATCAAGGAATTATTGAGCCGATAGAGGCCTCTGAATGGTTGGCTCCAATTGTAATCGCGCCAAAGGATGGTAAAAAGATTCGCCTTTGTATTGACTTGCGCGATCTAAACAAGAACATTTGGGTGGATAGAGAACCTCTACCTAATATATCTGAGATGCTATCAACTATGGGGAAGGGACAAGTTTTTAGTGTTTTAGATATGTCGGCAACGTACCATCAAATTAGTTTGCATGAAGGATCTAGACATTTGACTTCGTTTGCCACGCCTTTAGGTGCATTTAGATACAAAAGGATGCCGTTTGGACTAGCATCGGCGTCGGCTGTTTTTCAGAGGGCTATGAAAAGTATTTTTGGGGACATGAGGAAGGTCTGGTGCTTTCAAGATGACATCTTGATTGCTGGAGAAAATCATTCTGATCATGATAGGATATTTGAAGAGGTGATGAGGAGACTTGAGAAACATAATTTGACCATAAAAAAAGAGAAGTGTCAGTTGAAAAAGAATGTAGTTGACTATTTGGGGCATGAAATAAGTGCAAAAGGCATAAAACCAAAGAAAAACATTGTTAAGGCTGTAACTTTAGCACCAGAACCAAAGAGTAAAGATGAACTAAGATCGTTCTTAGGACTTGCAGAGTATTGTTCAAAATATGTAAGTAATTTTGCAGAGACTGTTGAGGCTTTAAGGGAAGTTATGAAGAAGGGTGTCCCGTTTGAGTGGTCAGAGAAGTGCAAAACAAGCTTTGAACTTATAAAAAAGAAAATTTCTGAGGCACCCACATTAGGACGGTTCGAGGTTGGTGGGAGAACGATTTTAACCACAGATGCTAGTGGTGTTGGCATTGGTGCAGTGTTGTCGCAAGTAATTAAAGGAGAGGAAAAAATTGTTGGGTTTGCAAGTAGGAGATTGCAAGGTGCAGAAAGGTCATATTCCGTAATAGAGAGGGAAGCCTTAGCGTGTTGCTGGGCTATGTGCCACTTCAAATTTTATTTATGGGGTCTCCCATTCAAAGTCCGAACTGACCATAAGCCCTTACTGTACATCTTTAAAGGGGGAAAAGGATTGGAAGGAAGTGTAACACCGAGGATTTCTAGATGGTTACTATCTGTTATGGAATTTAATTATGATGTGGAATATGTCAAGGGGGAGAAAAATTTGGTTGCAGATTATTTGTCGAGAATGCCTTTGGAGGAGAATTCTGAGGAAGTGTGTGGTGATATAAATGGAGATATCTGTAGTAATGTAGGAGTGTGTGCTTTGTTGTCTGAAGATTGGGAGAAAGCTATGAAGAATGATTCAGTGTTGGAAAAGGTGAAGACGAGAATTGTTAGGGGTTGGCATTTGGATGATTGCAAGGATCTTGATTTGACAGAGTTTTTCAAAGTTAAAGAAGAATTAAGTCTTTGTGGTGATAACATTATGAGAAGGTGGCAGATCATTCCTCCGAAGGAAGTAAGAAAGCAGATTTTGGAAATAATTCATGAGGGTCACCCAGGTCAAGGAATGTCTAAAAGAAGGATTAGAGAATCATTCTGGTGGCCGGGAATTGATAGTGATGTCGAGGCTTTAGTAAAAGATTGTCAGTTTTGCCAGAATAGTGACAAATCAAAAATTGTACGTCAACCTCCTCTAGAATGTACCAAGTTTCCAACAAAACCTTGGGAGAAACTGTCCATGGATTTTATTGGTCCGATTAATAAATTAGGAATGAGGGATAGGTTTATCCTAGTTCTAGTAGATTATCATTCCAAATGGTTTACGATCCAGACTATGGGAGAAATCAGTACGGGTAATGTCATAAGGTTTCTTGAGAAGGTTTTCCTGGAAGAGGGATTACCAGGGAGTATTGTGACTGACAATGGAGTGCAGTTCACATCAAGAGAGATGGTGGACTATTTAAATAAGTTGGGAATTGTGCATGAGAGAGTAGCTTTATTCAGACCACAAGCGAATGGTTTAGTGGAAAGAACTAACCGAATAATTATGGATAACATACAGTTATCACTGGCTAATGGATTATCGTGGAAAGAAGAATTGAGAAAGATGGTGTGGATGCACAGAATTACTCCCCATTCTGGTACAGGAGTGGCTCCTTTTGTGTCACTTAAAGGACGGGAGCCTGGGAAGAAAGAGTGTCCTGTATGGTTATGTAGGAAGGAAAAAATATGGGTTGACCGTGAGGAAATATCAAAAAAAGTGCAAGGGAATCAAGAAAAAATGAAAGGGATATATGATTATAGGAAGGGTGTAAAACGAGTGTGTGTCCAAAGAGGAGATTGGGTTGTAGTGCGGAAAAATGAGTGGGTCCGAAAAGGGGAAAGTAAATATCTTGGACCCTTTCAAGTTAAAAGTGTGAGATCCAATGTTGTCGACTTAGAAGATGGTACGACTTGGAGTTTAGGAAATATTTGTAAAGTGTGTCAACCATAAAGATGCCAAAAGGTTACCAGTAAGATGGTTAGTCATGTCATGTTAATTGTAATGTATTTTAGATATGTAAATGAGAATTTTAGTAAAGAACTTAAGTAGTGTATTGTGTGCCACCTAAAGATAGAATTCTGTTTGACAAATGTTGTGTATAATCATTACTTATCTATTTATGTGTTTCAATATTATTTGTTGCAAAAAAGGGAGATATGTAGAGATATCTAGTGCTGATGTCACCAGTTGGTCACCTAGCTACGAGTAGAATGCAAATGAGGGAAGATTCTAGTGGGGAGCGGTTAGTACAAGGAAGACTGAGTTGTTGAAGCTGTATTTGCTGGGATGCTGTGATATGAATAAATCTACACTAAATACAAGAAACCTGTGAAGGCTCTTCTTTTCAAAGTGCCAACAGCTCGCCAAGAGTATAGCTGATTCCCCGAGCATAGTGACAGGCACCAGGTCCCGGAAGGGCACGGATGGGCGCAGACGGGCTTACCTTTGGTGCGCCTTCGGCACGCCGCCAGCTAGCCCGCTGCGCTCCCGCGCTGCGACCGGCATGAAGTAGCCGGTGGCAGCCTTGGCTCCGCCCCCCTACGCGCTGATAGGCTGACTAGAGAGTGTGACAGCCACCAGCAGCTGGGCCGGGAGGAAGCGTACGGGTGAGAGAATCAATTGCAATTTTAAAAAGCAAATACAATTCTTGTTTTTAAAAATAATTAGCAGCAGAGAACAAGCGAGAAGCTTCTAAACAATTCTGAGCGTACGAGGAGATCTTAGCCAAACTGCCGCTCCCGCACTGTGACCGGCGTGAAGTAGCCGGTGGCAGCCTTGGCTCCGTCCCCCTTCGCGCTGACAGGCTGACTAGAGGGTGTGACAGCCAGAGCAGCAGCTGGGCCGGGAGGAAGCATGCGGGTGAGAGAATCAATTTAAATTTTAAAAAGCAAATACAATTCTGTTTTTAAAAAATATTAGCAGCAGAGAACAAGGGAACAGCTGCTAAACTATTCTGAGCATGTGAGGAGATCTTAGCCAAACTGCCGCTCCCGCGCTGCGACCGGCGTGAAGTAGATGGTGGCAGCCTTGGCTCCGCCCCCCTTCACGCTGATAGGCTGACTAGAGGGTGTGACAGCCAGCAGCAGCTGGGCCAGGAGGAAGTGTGCGGGTGATAGAATCAATTTCAATTTAAGAAAGCAAATACAATTCTGTTTTTAAACAAAATTAGCAGCAGAGAACAAGCGAGCAGCTTCTAAACTATTCTGAGCGTGCGAGGAGATCTTAGCCAAACTGCTGCTCCCATGCTGCGACCAGCGTGAAGTAGCCGGTGGCAGCCTTGGTTCCGCCCCCTTCGCACTGATAGGCTGACTAGAGGGTTTGACAGCCAGCAGCAGCTGGGCCAGGAGGAAGCGTGCGGGTAAGAGAATCAACTTCAATTTTAAAAAGCAAATACAATTCTGTTTTAAAAAAAAAATTAGCAGCAGAGAACAAGCGAGCAGCTTCTAAACTATCCTGAGCGTGCGAGGAGAGCTTAGCCAAACTGCCGCTCCCACGCTGCGACCGGCGTGAAGTAGCCGGTGGCAGCCTTCATGACATACATTCATCCAAGTACAGAGATCTGGGCCTCAATCCATCATTTTTTTGCTCACCATGCAATTCCAGTTTGAACCCAGCCGTATGCAAATCAGTCTTGACCCTGCGCCCAATGGAAACAGTCCAGCCTGAACTGCCAGGCCAGGTCCTTCCTGGACTGGAAACAAGCATCCTCGGCCCGGTTTCTGGGTTACACCCCTCTTCAGCCAGGATGGCTTGATTCCAGTGGCATGGAGAGCACGTGACCCACGTCTGGGCATACCCGTCCCACTCGGGGTGACAAATGCAAAAAGAACAATTGATGGACAGAATTCAGAACAATGGGACCTCAGTCTCCAGATCCCCACTGTTCCAGGCATCTGTTATCAGATAAGTCCATTCTGGGGTGACGTATCTCTGGCACAGTACTCTTGTTCTCCTCGATCTCCTTAAACCCTCCTGTGCTTACTCTGAGTCACTTACCTCCAATTCAGACTTTTCAGACACAGAGGAAAGGTCCCTTTAAGGAGTAAGTTTCAGGTTCTGCCTCTTCTGTCTCACAGGCCACAACTCTCTTGCAAGTTCCGCACTCTTTCTCTGCACCCGACCACTTTCCACACCAGTTTCTTCAGCTGAGTCTGACTCTGTACCACTGGCAACGTTACCGCCTTCCTCAGAGTCGATACCTGGACCTTATCTAGCGTGCCCCCCCCTCAGCTTGCTCTGGTGGGTAACCTGCCACATCCAGCACCCCCACAGCTTGGCTTGTCCTCTCCATTGGCCTCACAGCCATGGCTGGATTCTCTTCAGGGAGAAGAACTATTTATTCCAAGGGTCCTGAAACTCTGTGGATGTGGGAGCCATGAATCAAGTTCGGCAAACCTCCACACTTCACAGCTGTATTTGTCACCAAAATCACTTGGTACGGACCTCTCCAGCGAACATCAAGACAGTTCTTCCACACGTGCTTCCGGACAAGTATCCAATCACCTAAACCCAAGTCATGGCAGAGGCCCTTCGAGGTCGATGCTGACACAGCTTCAACCTGGAGAGACACAGAATGAGCCAAGTCAGCCAGTCCTTTCCAATAATCGAGGATCAAATCATGGATGATGTTTAGCTTTGTTGTAGACGTCACTGCTGGCAAGCGCATCGCCCTCCCCATCAATATTTTGTGGCGCGAGAGTCCTGTTCACCTATCTGGAATGCTACGCTCACTCATTAGCACCAAGGGCAATGCATCAGGCTATTTCAAAGTCAAGTAAGAACAGACCTATGCCATCTGCATTTTGAGAGTTCCGTTAATCTGTTCCACAAGACTAGATGCCTCCGGCCTGTAACTACACAGTGCAATCTCTGATCAACTTGTAAGGCAGTACACAACAGCTTCATAATCTCACTGTGGAAATGTGTTCCTCTATCAGACTCCAATGAAGTTGGAAATCTGAAGCGTGGTATTAATACCATAAGCAACAGCTTTGCTACTGTGAGACTATCACACCTTCTCGTTGGATATGCTTCCACCCACTGTGAGAAAACGCACACCACAACCAGAATGTATCTCAATCCATTGCACCTAGGCATCTCAATAAAGTTGAGTTGGATCCTGTTATAAGGACCCCCAGACCTTCCAATGTGACTCAGTGTAACCACAGTTTTCTTTCCAGCTTTCATCTGTTGACACGCGACACACTTGTGACACACCACTTCAGCAAACATGCAGAACCATGGATTGAACCATGTTTGTCTGAACACTCGTACCATGGCATCTCTCCCAGTGTGGACTGCTCCATAAATCTGCTTGTGCTGGGGCTCAGTAAACAATCTGCCAACACTGCTCGACCATCAGTTGAAACCCAAATACCATCATCTCTTTTCTCACAACCTGCATTCATCCAACCAGCTCCTTCCTGATCTGACACGTCTCCCTGCAGACGCTTGACCTCATCCCAAGTGTCCGCTATGGCTAACATCATGCTGCGCTTGGTTCTCTCTGTGCTCTCTCCTGTATAGTGCCCATTAAAAATGCAACCTTGTTTAGCGCAGGAACGTGCAACTTCATCCATGTTCACATTGCCCAACGTGACAAAGTTACCCCCCTTCCCATGGTCAGTACACTTGACCACAGCTATGTCATTTGGTCATTGCAGGGCTTCCAACAATTGTCTCAAATATTTTCCATTTCTGATGATCCGGATGATGTTAAGAACCCCCTCTGTGACCATAGATGTCCAAAGTCATGAACCACACCGAACCAATACTGGCTGTCGGTGTAGATGGGGACTCAGATTTGATCAAAAACAAGGCATGCACGTGTCAAGGCAATGATTTCAGCTACTTGTGCAGAATGTACTCTCTGTAAACAAACAGCTTCCACAACTCCAGAAATGGTACAGACAGCAAACGCTGCTCTCAAACATCCTGCATTGTCTCTAAGACATGAACCATCAACAAAAAGGATCTGGTCTGACTCAGGCAGATGTTCATAAACAATGTTGGGTCTTGGTTTGAAGCAAAGTTCAGTCACATCGAGACAGTCATGGTCCTCACAATCTTCCCCTTCAGTGTTTGGAATAGGCATCAAAGTAGCAGGATTCAACACAGAACATCTTTTCAAAGTTATGTTTTCAGATGCAAGAAAAACCTGCTCATAGCGTGTGAGCTGGTTATTCATCAGATGCTCTGTTTTGGTTCTCGTCATCAGGAGCAGCTCAACTGAGTGTGGAACATAAACAGTAAGAGGATGACCCATCACAATACTTTCACACCTTTCAATGCTGACACCTGTTGTAGCAACGGATCTGAGACATCTGGGCAACACTGAAGCTACAGGATCTAGAGTAGTTGAAAAGTAGGTAACTGGTCTATGGACACCCCCATGTGTCTGGGTGAGTAATAATAGTGCACTACCCTTCCGTTCACAGCAAAATAATGACAATGCTTTGTTGTAATCAGGCATTCCTAGAGCCGGAGCGTGACACAGGCTTTCTCTCAGCCCCAGAAAGGCAACCAAACAGTCGTTATCCCATGGTACCGGATAATTGACATCCTTGTGTGTCAACCTCTGCAAGGGTTTTGCTTTCATGGGGAAGTTGGAAATCCACAGGCAACAATAGCCAACCATTCTCAAGAACTTCCTAACTTCTTTTTGCATAGTAGGCGCATTCATTTTCATGATTGCCTCAATGCGGTCTGGTGACACCTTCCTCTGGCCTTCTCAATACGATGATCATAATACTAAACGTCAGGTAAACAGTACTAGAGCTTGCTTGGGTATACCTTGTGTCCATTCTCCGCCAGGTGATTTAACAGTGCAACAGTATCGACCCTAGAAGCCTCCTCAGTCTCCGATGCAATCAGGAGGTCAAAATGTACTGCATGAGTACTGAACTCTGAGGCAGTACTAGACTCCCAGGGTTCTTTTTCAGGATCTGATTAAAGATTGATGGACTCTCAGTATACCCTTGAGGGATACGACACCACGTTAATACACGATTTTCCAGACGGAAAGCAAACAAAAATTTGCTTTCCTCGTGCAAGGGTATCGGAAAGAACGCCTGAAATAGATCAATCACTGTAAACCATTTAGCCACAGAAGCATTCTGGAACAAGATCACAGATGGATTCGGTACCATAGGACAACATGGAACTACGATCGTGTTGACCTTTCGCAGGTCCTGTATGATACTGTATTTCCCACTCGGCTTTTGCAATACCATTATGGGTGAATTGCTTGGGCTCCCCATGATTTGTTTCAGAATGCCCTGTTCGATCATTGACTCAATCACAGGTGTAATCCCTGTCACCGTTTCCGGAGTCAGGTTGTACTGGGGTGCTCTTGGAAACTCAGCATTAGGCTTGATCTGTATCCTAACTGGCTCAACCCCTCGAATCAGTCCTATCTCTTCTTCTGTGAAATCCCACACCACTGGAGAGACAGAGTTCCTCAAATCATATGGCAGATCTTCCACAGTAAGCACGAAGAACATCTCTATGCAGAGATTCTGATTCTCCAGTTTAAATTCAATGTCATCATCTTAAGTCTGCAGCTCTACTGCTTTATGTTTGCAATAGATAGTACAATTCAATTTACACAAAAAGTCAAGACCCAACAAACAGATTGGACTTGAATCGTACACCACAAATTGGTGTCAATCTTAAAAGGTTCCTTTTCTCTCTGGTATCTCATCTGTCAACGGATTGGTCATTCTCTTTTTAGCAACTCCCACAACTTGGATCGATTGTCTTGAGAGTGGTAGGTTTGGGACTACTGCGGACCTCACAGTAGAACGGGTAGCACCAGTAACAATCAAGAATGTAATGGGATGACCGTCCACATCCGACTCCACATTCGGTCCCCTCTGGTCTACCTCTAAGACTGCTCCAAGGGTACAGACTTCCTCCCCCCTCAGGCACCGTCATTGCAACGGGTCTGGATAAAACTCATCTAGTGTATCAATAAAGGGCATCTGTTGGTACACTCAATTTCCCTGTGAAATCCTCCGAGGTTGGGGAACCTGCTCTTGTGGACTCAGACCCCCTCCATTCACGGACCTGGCTCTCGTTACAGGGGTTACAACCTCAGGTACTTACACTATCTTCTCATCTTGAAGCTGATTTGCTGGATTTAATTGGCACTCGTGCTTCCAATGCCTGATTATGTGACAATAATGAAATGCAGTTCCTCCACTTGTCTGCATTTGGTCTACCCTATCTGCCTTCCTCATCTGGACTAGCATCAATTTATCCTTTATTTTCCTATGCTTAGAATCCACTTTGTCACTACAATATCTGGCATACCGTAGAATCTCGTCCACGTACTTGTTTTGCCAGCAAATCAGATGCTGCTGGATCATAAAGCACATTTCTGGTCTCAATCCCAAGACAAACTTGGAAACAAACTGTCCCATGTCCTTGGAATCTAAAATGTCCAACCCACTATACTCCTTAAAGGCTTGCAAGAGCCTTTCATAATAAGCATGTACATTTTCCTTGGGCTTTTGGGTGGTTCACGCTATCTTAACCCAATCAATGTCTTGTGGCGAGCTCTTGGACTGCAACCTTGTGATTACCTGTTCAAACTTTTTCATGACTAAGGGTGAAGGACCATGTGTTATGGGCTCTCAGCCTGGTTTGGCAGATGGCCAGTCAACAGCAATTTTACAAGCAGACCACAAATTACTAGGTACCACAATGTCAAACAGCGTGTTCAAACCAATCCACAATACTTTTGAGATCTTAACAAAACGATCAGCCGAGGAAAGTTGTTTGTGAATGCTGCCAAATCACCCCTGCTCCAAGGCACATGCACATATCCTCCACTCTGTACCTCTCGCAATAGGTAAGCCTCTACTCCTGCTGTCCCCCCTCCTACCGTAGGTGGCGTATCGCCTATCCTCTACTTGACATTAAGGGTGGGTGTAGTTGGCAGAGTACCACTAAGCAGTCTCATCCCAATTAATTAAACAGAAACCTCACATACGTTTGATAAAACAACAAGTAACTCTATCTTTACACGCTAAAACGCATATAGTCATCTCACAAAAGTAAAAATGGTAAAATACAGCAAGCAGTGAGAGAGGTGATGATTTTGGGGCCCTCCCTAATCTAAGGAGAGAACCAAGCAGATGCATTAAACACAAAGAGCACATTATGCTGAACGATTCAGTGGTGGTCCCATCCTCCTAGGACCACCCCAAGCACAGTTATGGACAAAAATACAATCCCAACCAAAGGCCCTGCAAGGCATTATGGGACGAGATTCTAGAGTTTAGTGAATATTATAGTATCCAATATCAAAACATTCCTCAAGCGACAGTGGCTCTCCCGGCTCAGCTGAGAGCTAATACTATAATATTCACTGCACTCTAGAATCTCGCCCCATAATGCTTTGCTGGGCCTTTGGTTGGCATTGTATTTTTGCCCATAACTTTACTCATAAAGTTCTATCTTTTCCAAAGGCAAATTCCCTTCAATTATTTTGTCTACCTCTGCCTTCAACCATACTATGTCTATCACCTTAGCTTTTACTGCAGCCTTGATGATTCCCTGACTTTACATGCTACTCTGTTCTTCCCTTTCACCGCTTGGATTCCTGTGGTGATTTCCTGTCACTGTATCCCGTGGGGCACGCTGAGCCCCAGAAACTCTCTGATCGACTCCTACTTCTGACATCCTCCCCACGTGTCCTCTGACTGGAGCTTCCCACATCCTCAAATCTGAACGTGAATCCACCAATGACACTGCTTGTACTGCTCTAGACCAAACACGCACCCTAGAAGGATCTGTGGTTGCTGGCAATGGAGTGCTAGCTTCTACAGGCACCAAATATGGACCACCTCCATTTGTGGTAACATTTCCTCCTAAGTTGACTCTTTTCCCAATCTTAACTGTGGCTGACTACTGCTTCCCCTTTGACTTAAATCATACACTGACACTATAGGTCCCATGGTGACCGGCACCGTAAGGGCTTCCGGTAACCGCACAACAGTGTTAATTCCGCCCAGCTCCATTCTTCCCAGTGCTGGCATCCCCGTTCCTTCCATTCCTGATGAAATCGTCCCCACTACACTGGCACTAAGGTTAGCCTGCGGTATTCCCATTCTCTCCATGTTGGCTGCATTTGCCAAATCCAGTCTTCCATTGTCCGCATCTGGATTGTATGGGGGAGCACATCTGCTAGTAACCTATCTAGCAAACTGTCCTTGGTGTCACTATCATCATCTTCTTTTCTGTTTCGAGCATCTCCCTCCTTCACAAACAGTGGGTATAACCTCTCTCCCTCAATGGTGTCTACTCCCCACCTCTTCCCACATCCCATTGTGCATCCTGATATGCCTTCATCGCATTTTTCATCCTCCCCTGACTTCTTTTCTTGCTCTTTGCTTGTGCTACTCGCATCCAAGAATCTAATGCTTCAAACTGTGTTGGTGTAGGTGAGGTCACAATGAAGCCATCACTCACATCAACTGATATAGCACCTCTGATTGAAATGAACCATAACGTGGAAAAGCCAAATCTCCCACCTTTTCACTAATTTTATGCCAATTTTGAAGCCAAACTATAGTATGGAGTCCTACATTTGTGGCCATGTAATGTGCTTGCGTATCCTCGGGTAGTGCTTCCTGACCCACTCGAGTTACCACTCCTCTATATCCCCTACAAAGGTCTCATAATTCTTTAAAGCATTGCATGAATAAATCAAATTCTTTACCCCCATGATGTTTTCGTTTTAACTTCCTGATGACAACCCTCCAATTCCAGCGCGGAGTTACACCAACCAACCTATCGCAGCACCGCATACTCCGACATCACTCTTCCCCCTCACAGCTGTTCACCCTCCTTCACGATCTCTACTTACACATTAACACTCTCAATCATAGAAACAAGTAACTGTCTGGCTACCAAATGACCGAACAGCCACATAGACCAAAACCAAGTAACTATCTGTCCACTAAATGACCGAACAGTCACATAAACAAGTAATTGTCTGCCTTCCTTCCAGATTGATAGAATTCAATCACTCAAGTTCATTCATGCATCGTGACCCACGACCTGTGCTGGCCACTCGAATCGCTGTAGCCCACCCCTGCACACAAGGCTTCCCACACGATTCTAACAAATCCACTCACCCACAGTTCCCTGTCTCAGGTGGGTCGTCAATAGCGCTTCACGATTTCCCAACAAATCAATTGTCAGACAATTACAACAAATTGGTGTCTTCTACACCACAAATCTATCCCAGTATCTTAAGCTACTCTTCGAGCCTGACATCAAATTAAAATCAAATCTCATGGACCAAGTGCGCTCGGCCAGAAACCACATTCATTTGACTCTCATACCAACTCCGCGAGACATCGCACAATCAATTCATCACCGTAATCTAACACACAACATCAATAGGTGGGGATACAAACTTCTAGTTCATGCAGATTACACCACTGGTTCCAGAGGTACGGGTATCCTGATTAAAAAAAATACACCCCTAATTGTGCACAGGACGTGGGCTGATCCCATGGGACAATTTGCTGTGGCAAAAGCCCAGTGGGAGGGAAGAGCAATTACCACCAGGACCTCGCGCCCAAGCCACGACCGCCATCACAGAACTCGCCGCATCCCACGCCATCGCCTCCACGGACTACATTCTGCTCGGAGACCTAAACTTCCACCTCGACAACCACCAGGACCCCGACTCAAACGCGCTATTTGAGAATCTCTCCAACCTGGGACTCAATCAACTGGTAAACTCACCCACCCACATTGCAGGGCACACTCTGGACCCCATCTTCACTGTAGGGTCAAACATCCTTGTCACCCACACCTCCCAGCACTCCTGGACAGACCACCACTGCATTCATTTCACTTTCACTTCCAGAACCGCACCCAAACAAGCCCCACGCCCACCTCATCGAAACTGGAGTAGGATCACCGAGGACCTTCTCAACTCCACCCTCCTCCACGACCCCCCTTTAGCCACCACCGACGACGCTGCACTTGAACTGCACCGATGGATCACCAGCTGCGCCGATCAACTAGCCCCTCTGCGGCAGCCCACCACCAAACGTCCGCCAAAAGCAGCCTGGTTCACCACAGAACTCCTAGAGGCCAGACGCACCTGCAGACGCCTCGAGAAAACGTGGAGGAACCAGAAGACCTCGGAAGTCCACACCTACCATAGGAGCGCCATGAAGAATTACCACCAGCTGATAAGAGACACCAAAAGAACATTCATCAGGGAAAAAATCAACACCAACGCAGCCAACAGCAGCGAACTCTTCAAGATCATCAAGCATTTAACCAAAACACCCTGCAAAGCCTCTGACATCACACCCTCCCAAGATCTCTGTGACAAGCCCAGCACCTTCTTCCACCAGAAGATCATGACCCTTTACGACAATTTCAACAAACCGAGTGCCTTCACCCTTACGACCACTACCTCCACCATGCCAACCATCACCACATGGGCCCCCGCCTCCGTCGAACTCATCACCACCACTATGAAGAAGACTCACTCAGGAGCCCCCACGGACCCCTGCCCCCCGCCCATCTTTCACAGAGCCTCCACGTACATCGCTCCAGAGCTAGCCCTCACCGTCAACTCCTCCCTGACATCGGGCACCTGCCCCATGGACTGGAAACGCGCAGAAGTGAAGCCCCTCCTCAAAAAACCCTCGGCCGACCCTACTGACCTAAAGAACTACCGACCCATCTCCCTCCTCCCCTTCGCTGCCAATGTAACTGAAAGGCTCGTTAATGCCCAGCTGACTACTTTCATCAAGGATAACGGCATCCTGGACACATCCCAAACCGGCTTCCGCAGCAACCACAGCACCAAGACAGCCCTGATCGCCGCCACCGACGACATCCGCATGCTGCTCAACCAGGGACACACAGCGGCCCTCATCCTCCTGGACCTCTCCGCAGCCTTCGACACCGTCTCACACCGCACACCGACCACCACACTCCACAACGCAGGGATCCAGGGAAACGCCTCAACTGGATCCGCTCCTTCCTCTCCCACCGAACACAGAGAGTGAGGCTCCCCCCTTCCTCTCCGAACCCACCGACATCATCTGCGGAGTTCCCCAAGGTTCCTCTCTGAGTCCTACCCTGTTCAACATCTACATGGCCCCCATCGCCACCATCGTCAGACAGCACGGACTCAGCATCGTGTCCTACACTGACAACACCCAACTCATCCTCTCCCTCACCAGTAACCCAGAAGACGCCAAACTCAGCTTTCAGGAAGGAATGAGGAACGTGGCCAGTTGGATGAAGGACAGCTGCCTCAAACTCAACTCCGAAAAGACCGAGGTTCTCATTTTCGGACCCCGCTCCTCCGCATGGAGCAACTCATGGTGGCCTCCCGTCCTCGGCCCACCGCCCGCCCCTACGGACTACGCCCGGAACCTTGGCATGATCTTGGACTCCTCCCTCTCCATGAACCGCCAAATCAACGCTATCTCATCCACCTGTTTCAACTGCCTCCGTATCCTGCGTAATACGTTCAAGTGGATCCCCCCTGACTGCAGAAAGACCGTCACACACGCACTCATCACCAGCAGGCTTGACTACGGCAACGCCCTTTACGCAGGAATCAACAAATCCCTACTTCGCAAACTCCAAACCATCCAAAACGCGGCCGCCAGGCTCATCTTAGGGAAACCTCGCCATGAACACATGACCCCTCACTTGCGAGAACTCCACTGGCTCCCCGTCGAGAAGAGAGTCACCTACAAGCTACTCACGCACGCCTACAAATCTCTCAACAACATCGGACCCAAGTACCTCAACAGCAGAATGAGCTTCCACGCACCCAATAGGAACCTCCGTTCAGCCGACCTAGCCCTGGCAGAGATCCCCCGCGTCCGCCGAAGCAGATCCGGAGGGAGAGCATTCTCCTACACCGCAGCCACAGCATGGAACACTCTCACAGTAGAAATAATGACACTCACCAACCCTGCACTCCTTCAGACGGGCTCTCAAGACCTGGCTCTTCGACTGACCGGAGCTGCTCTACCTTTCCCGTCAGCGCCTTGAGACCCTCACGGGTGAGTTTCGTGCTTTAACAACCCCTGATTGATTGATTGATTGAATGTCATTTATCTCTACCTGCCACCAGCATTGGGTAAGGTGGCCTTGGCAGACCTTAGCAACGTGCTGACCGGACTCCCTGATGGTACCTTGATTATGGGTGGAAATTACAATATGACGATGGATGATACGATTGATAGGCACCCACAGAGGCCGGGGGCTAGACCGAATGAACTTATTGCAGAATTCACCACAGCAATAGGGCTCTCAGACGTGGGGTGGGAACTACAATCGGCAGACCCACAATACACATATTTTTCTAGTGTGCACAGAAGTTTTTACCATATAGACTACTTCCTAATGTACACGGCCTCAATAGGTAGTTTTAGACACCCTCAGACTTTGTCCAGGGGTATCTCGGACCACTCCCCCATTGGGATTGAGTTCACTCACTGGGAACAACAGGCACGTACCACCATTGTTCTTAACGCGTGGCTGTTGACAATACCTGACATAAAAGAAGAACTGTGTGTGCAAACAGGGAACTACTTTAAAGAAAACCTAGGTTCAGTGGACTCTGCACAAACTATATGGGAGGCATATAAGGTGGTTTTAAAGGAGCAAGCCTTGTCTCTAAAAACGGGATATATCACAAAAAGGTGCCAAATATTGGTCCAGATAGAGGAGAAACTCCAAGGGCTAGAGGCGGACCAAGCGAATAACCCCTCAAGCCATACACAACATAGAGTGACCTTGAAACAAGATGAGTACAGACTCAAGGCATGTGAACACATGATGGCTAAACATCGTGCCACCCAACATAGGCTGTACGAATTGGAGGACATGGCAGGTAAAACCCTAGCATGGTTGGAGAGGTGGGAACAAGGTACAAGGTGGGTGCCTAGACTGACGCTGCCCAATGGGGAGGTACTCAATCATCCCAAAGACATCGCGGAGGCATTCGCAGATCACCTAGAAAGAATATATTCTCCTTCTACTACGTACACGGCAGAAGACTCACGTCAGCTCCTATTGGATAGTGACGTGCCGACCCTCTCGGAACTAGATAGAGACGCGCTGGATGAGAACTTAACAAGTGAAGAGATCAAGAAAGCCATTGGTCAAATTGTCAGAGGTCATCGGGGAAGACAATGACGAAGCCGGCAGCAGCGGAACTACATTTCCCAGGATTCCCGGTGCCGATCGCGTCGTCGACGTCATCACGTACCCGGAAGAACATTCATATGCGCGGAGAAGACAGCCGCGGATGCCGGTTACTTTGCCTGCTGAGCCTCGAGTTTCCCCGACGGTCTGCTAAGGGTGCTGACGCACCATCTCTTGAGTGTATTCTAGTACTAGTGCGCTCAGCAGTAGCAGCATACTTTGAAGTCCGTGTGAAATCTATCGCTGCGCCCGTGGGCTGGTCACCCGTTCTATGGACCTTGCGGGAGAGCGGAATTGCCCAGGTGAAGCTCACCTAGAGGAAGGAGGGGAGAGTATGAATGCAATTCTCCCGCCTGACTTACGGTGACCTCCGGAACTCTCTTGCTGTGTTCGTGAACTATTATTGGGGGGTACAACCCTGGTACTTGGTTCTCCTAATCCTACTCTGACGAACGAAAGAAACATAACATTGTTACAATTAAGTCTGTGTTGTATGGTGCTGTAGGGCTTGGGAAAAAGCGCCATACAGGCGGTGGATGATCTAGGATTCTGAGCATTATCAGAACTTGACAAACCTAACACAGAACCACGCAAGAACACGGTGGATGGGGGATGTGTGTTCTCCCCAACCTTTGTGTGTATGATTTTACTGTTTACAGTTAATTAACGCTCCCAAGCCTGTGGGGGGCCTTTTGGTATTGTTTATTACAGGGGAACCTGAGATCCCTGAAGTCAGCTCTGCACCCCTGTATCCTTTCAGCACCGCATATCCATGGGTAGGTAATAAGGAGGTGCGGGAAGTATAGGTCGCTGAATAAGACAGGTAATAACCACTTTCTTCCATGTCCTTAGATATGAGCTGCGCCCTGATATATCTCTATGTGCTGACTAGGAAAACCCACGCCTCTTCCCTTTCAGGTAGATAGAACAAAGGAGATACGGGGGAAACGTAGGGACCTTCAGGTTGTGTTTAATAGCGTGTGTGTAATTTGACGTTGCTTCCTTACAGGTCTCCCTCCCCGCTGTTCCCATCCTTCCCTTCCCCCGCTTGATCACTCCATGGAGTCTGTGTGCTAAATCAGACCGTGGTGGTATCGAGAGGTGGACCATAACGAGCAACATACGACCCTGAGGATTCAAGGCTGCGACAGAGTAACCGGCCCACGTATTCATATCCTCCCGGTCGCAAGTTGAATATGGCCACTTTAGAAAACGTCATGACTGCATTAGCCCAGTTACAGACCGAGTTAGCGGCCTCTAGGGCCGAAACTGCCCACTTGCAAGCCGTAGTAGACAGAATTCAAAGGAACCCTTTTAATGCAGGCGCAGGACAGGCGACGCATGCAACACCCCTGGTAGTGGAAGTGCCTACACCCATTCCCTTGGCCCCTCCCGAGCGATTTCACGGAGAGAGTAGCAAGGTACAGGTGTTCCTGGCACAGGTGATGTTACATTTTTCCTGCAAAATGATGGCCTTTTGCACCAACCATGCTAGGGTCGCCTTCCTCATATCCTACTTGGCCGGAGATGCGGCTCAATGGGTGGTGCCATTGGTGAAAAGAGACGACCCTTTATTACATGACTGGGACTCCTTTCTTAAGGAGTTCGAGAAGACATTCAACCGAAGATCAGCCACGCTCTCTGCTGACAAGGATCTGTTGGAGATGAGGCAAGGAAACAGGGACTTGATCGCCTATCTCAACGATTTCCGTAGGCTGATCACAGAGACCGAGTGGCCCGAGGCCAAACAGGCTGCTATCTTTCATCAAGGGCTGAGAGAGGAGATGAAAGACATTCTGGCCCAAATAGACCCTCAACCGGTGTCCTGTGAAGACTTGACAAGTCTGGTGCTATGCCTGGATCATAGGCTCAGTGAGCGCAAGGGAGAACATAAACGAAGGGAGCGACAGCCAGCCCGAGGGGAGACAATGCGTCCATATGAAAGTCCCACACCCTCTAAATCTGAGCCCATGGAAATAGGAGCCGTACGATCAGCGCTCACCATGGAAGAGAGAGAGAACCGAAGAAAGAAAGGGTTATGCATATATTGTGGGAAAAAGGGGCATTTCATTAGGGAATGCGCATTACGTTCCAAGTACCCTCGTCTCGAAAACCGCAAGATGGTTCCCATAGCCTCCACGACCGCTTCGGGAAACGACCAAGCTTGAGGATTGCGGAAGGGACGTCTTCAAGCGAGGTATACATCCCTTCCATAGACAAGGATCCCCTGGGTAAGACTGATCATTTCTTCATAGAATTGCGTTTCTTCATTCATAACCACTGGTGTCCGGTTCAGGCGATGCTGGATTCAGGGGCAACAGGCTGCTTCATAGATCAGAAACAAGCCGGAGAACTGGGTCTCTCTTTGCAAGAAAAAGAAAGCCCAGAGGACATCTATGCAGTGGACGGAAGACGTTTGGAGGCAGGCCCCATCCGGTTATGCACAGAAGATATAGAGGTCTTGCACGGTCGTGACCATCAAGAAAGGATACAGTTCAACGTTATCCAAGCACCTCAATACGGTGTCATATTGGGGCTTCCCTGGCTCAGAAAACACGACCCCCAAATAAATTGGGTGGACAGATTGGTTACCTTCTCATCAGAGTTTTGTAAACATCATTGCCTAACAGGCAAAAGAACTCCTGCTACAAGTTTGGCAGAAAAACACCACATCGCTACAGCGGCCGAACACCCGGTGCTCCAGCCTGATGAATATAAGGACTTCACAGATGTTTTTAATGAAACATTGGCGGAAACATTGCCCCCCCATAGGCAATACGATTGCCAAATCGACCTGCTACCAGGGGCAGTCATTCCTTCTGGAAGGGTCTATGCATTGACAGAACCCGAAAACACCCATCTCCGCGACTATTTGGACAAGTACCTAGCGCTAGGATTTATCAGAGTTTCTAAATCGCCTGCGGCATCTCCACTATTTTTCATTCCGAAGGCCAACGGCGAGCTACGCGCTTGTGTGGATTTTCGCGCACTCAATGCTATCACTATAAAAAACCGATATCCGCTCCCTCTAATTAACGTGTTACTGGAACAGGTAAAACGGGCGGTCATCTATACCCGATTGGATTTAAAGGGAGCTTATCATCTGGTTCGGATGAGACAGAGGGATGAATGGAAGGCGGCATTTAAAACTCGATTTGGCCTTTATGAATATCTCGTAATGCCCTTCGGCTTATGCAATGCGCCTGCTGCCTTCCAATACTTCCTCAACGATGTATTAAGGGAATACTTGGACCATTTTGTGGTAGTCTATATAGACGATATCCTGATCTACTCCCCTAATACAGAAATCTATGGCACACATGTGCGCACCATTCTGCAGGCCTTGAGACAGCATCAACTCTACTGTAAGATCAGTAAATGCGAGTTCAGTGTCACCACGGTAGAATTCCTAGGTGTGATGTTAACCCCCTGGGGTCAGGAAATGTCAGAACGCAAAATAAAGGCAGTGAAGGAATGGCCCTCTCCAACGAAGGTTCGTGACATCCAGTGTTTCCTCGGCTTTGCAAACTTTTATCGGAGATTCATCGATCAATTCTCCAAGCTAGCAGCCCCACTAACTCGGTTGCTACAAAAGAAGGTGGTGTTCCAATGGACGGAGGATGCTCAACAGAGTTTCGAGGCACTGAAGAAGGCGTTTGTATCCGCCCCTGTGTTACGACATGCAGATCCTGAACAACCTTACATCGTGGAGGCAGACGCATCTGAATATGCGCTCGGGGCGGTGCTCTCCCAACGCCATAGTGACACTGGCCGGCTCCACCCAGTTGCTTTCATGTCCCGAAAGCTTAATCCCGCCGAGCGCAACTACACCATTGCAGAAAAAGAATTATTGGCCGTAAAAAACGCATTCCAGGAATGGAGACAGTATTTAATGGGATCCAAACACATTGTTACGGTATATGCCGACCACCGGAATCTACAATTCATGGCCGCAGCCAGACACCCAACCCCTCGCCAGCTACGCTGGATGTTGTTCTTTGCGGAGTACCACTTCGTGGTGACGTTCCGCCCAGGAAGCGAAAACAAAAAGGCAGATGCACTGAGTCGACAAACTTCCCCAGAGATTCCGGACAGCTTACCCGAACATGCCATTGTGGATCCCAGGAAAGTGATATGTATCACTGTCACTGAAAAATTCCTTACGAGCATCAAGAAGACCATGACCGGGGACAAATGGAAAGAGTGGTTGGAAAGAAACAAGGAATGGAAGATGAAGGATAGCCTTCCGATACGTGGACAACAGTTATTGATCCCAATACCACACCTACGACTACAGGTGTTTCATTGGTGCCACACGCTACCCAGTGCAGGACATAATGGCACTGAAAAAACACGGGAGCGAGTGCTTAGACAGTTCTGGTGGCCCACTGTAAACAAGGACATACAATCCTGGGTCAAAGAGTGTAGAGTGTGCTGCCAGACGAAAACAACACACACCAAACCTGCGGGACTCTTAATGCCTCTGCCAACCCCGGCCTATCCGTGGGAACGGATATCACTTGATTTCGTAGTAGGAATGCCTTCAGATAAGGGTCATACCGTCATCCTCGTAGTTGTGGACTACTTGACGAAATTAGCCCACTTCATTGCCTGTAAGCGGCTACCTAGCGCCGGGGAGCTGGCTGTCCTGCTATTGAAACACATAGTGAGATTACACGGACTGCCGCAGGTGATAGTCTCGGACAGAGGAACCCAGTTCACGGCGAACTTCTGGAAGAAGTGGTGCGCCGCGTTGCACATCACCTCCAATCTCTCCACCAGCTACCATCCCCAAACCGATGGCCAAACAGAACGGGTCAATCAGACGCTAAAACAATATCTGAGGTGCTATGTCGAAGCCTCTACGGAAGCATGGGTTGACAGCCTATGGTTGGCAGAAGTAGCGTATAATAGCAAATTGCACAGCTCCACGAAACACACACCCTTTCACTGCACCTATGGGTTTCACCCCTGTTTCACCCCCTTCCAGCATCCTGTGGGCCAGGCTTCTGTGCCAGAGGTACAGGAACGGATATTACACATTCAAAAGACATTCCAACAGGCTCAAAAGGAGCTACAGAAATCGAATAGCCAGTATAAAAAGTATGCGGATAGACATAGGCAGGAAGGGCCCCACTACAAAATAGGGGAGTATGTGTGGTTATCCACCAAAAACATACGCTTCAAGAGGTATAGCATTTTTAATCCCCGATACATCGGCCCCTATAAAATCATTAAATTGATCAATCCGGTGGAAGTGAAACTAGCCCTACCTTCCTCCTTGCGCATTCATCCAGCCTTTCATGTATCCCTGTTGAAGCCAGCACTCTCAGGTAAACAGACACCACCCGCTCCAGTGTTGGTGGATGGGGAAATGGAACATGAAGTGAGAGGGATTTTGGATTCCAAGATCCATCGCTCCAAACTCTGGTATTTGGTTGCCTGGAAAGGCTATGGTAACGAAGAAAACTCATGGGAACCCGCTACAGGGGTTCATGCTCCCCGTTGGGTTCGTCTTTTTCACAAACGTTATCCTCACAAACCTTGCTTCTGTCGTTGTGCTTCAGGAGAGGGATGTACTGTCAGAGGTCATCGGGGAAGACAATGACGAAGCCGGCAGCAGCGGAACTACATTTCCCAGGATTCCCGGCGCCGATCGCGTCGTCGACGTCATCACGTACCCGGAAGAACATTCATATGCGCGGAGAAGACAGCCGCGGATGCCGGTTACTTTGCCTGCTGAGCCTCGAGTTTCCCCGACGGTCTGCTAAGGGTGCTGACGCACCATCTCTTGAGTGTATTCTAGTACTAGTGCGCTCAGCAGTAGCAGCATACTTTGAAGTCCGTGTGAAATCTATCGCTGCGCCCGTGGGCTGGTCACCCGTTCTAGGGACCTTGCGGGAGAGCGGAATTGCCCAGGTGAATCTCACCTAGAGGAAGGAGGGGAGAGTATGAATTCAATACTCCCGCCTGACTTACAGTGACCTCCGGAACTCTCTTGCTGTGTTCGTGAACTATTATTGGGGGGTACAACCCTGGTGCTTGGTTCTCCTAATCATACTCTGACGAACGAAAGAAACATAACATTGTTACAATTAAGTCTGTGTTGTATGGTGCTGTAGGGCTTGGGAAAAAGCGCCATACAGGCGGTGGATGATCTAGGATTCTGAGCATTATCAGAACTTGACAAACCTAACACAGAACCACGCAAGAACACGGTGGATGGGGGATGTGTGTTCTCCCCAACCTTTATGTGTATGATTTTACTGTGTACAGTTAATTAACGCTCCCAAGCCTGTGGGGGGCCTTTTGGTATTGTTTATTACAGGGGAACCTGAGATCCATGAAGTCAGCTCTGCACCCCTGTATCCTTTCAGCACCGCATATCCATGGGTAGGTAATAAGGAGGTGCGGGAAGTATAGGTCGCTGAATAAGACAGGTAATAACCACTTTCTTCCATGTCCTTAGATATGAGCTGCGCCCTGATATATCTCTTTGTGCTGACTAGGAAAACCCACGCCTCTTCCCTTTCAGGTAGATAGAACAAAAGAGGAGATACGGGGGAAACGTAGGGACCTTCAGGCTGTGTTTAATAGCGTGTGTGAAATTTGACGTTGCTTCCTTACAGGTCTCCCTCCCCGCTGTTCCCATCCTTCCCTTCCCCCGCTTGATCACTCCATGGAGTCTGTGTGCTAAATCAGACCGTGGTGGTATCGAGAGGTGGACCATAACGAGCAACATACGACCCTGAGGATTCAAGGCTGCGACACAAATTAAGTCTGGGAAAGCGATGGGGCCGAATGGTACTCCCACTGAGTTCCTCAAAGTCATGTCCTCTCAGGTGGCCCCGCACCTACGGGCTATGTACGAGGAAAGCTATGAGAAGGGACAACTGCCGGCAGACCAACGTTTAGCTAATATCGTTGTTATTCACAAGACTGGAAAACCAGTAGACAACTGTGGCTCATACAGGCCTATCTCGTTAATTAATGTGGAAGCAAAAATTCTAGCGAAGGTTCTTGCTACACGACTTGGGACAGTGATCTTCTCTTTAGTATACCCAGATCAATCTGGTTTTATGCCAGGGAGAAATACGGCTCTTAACATACGCTGTCTCCACAACGTACTGGCGCGCAGAGAATTTCTGGAAGAGGACGCAGTTATACTGTCCTTAGATGCCTCCATGGCATTCGATTCCATAGAGTGGCCATATTTATTTGAAGTCCTCTTGTGAGAAGTTGGCCTGGTATATGATGCTCACTAGTTAAAGTGATCACCTTGTACCATGCCAAGCAACCCTTATGGTGTGGTTGTAAGTCAACCTTTTCGGACTAGCTGCCCTAGTGGTAGCGTAGGCTAAGCAGTCTTTGAGGCTAAACTCGTGATGCGTGTTAAGCCAGCTGTTTTACCAAATGCAACCCCCTTTTATACCAATGAAAGGACACCACACAGATATATATTCAAAATATATATGTATTTATTTCTCAAAGTAACCCCTAGTCTCTTTATGAGCACAGGAGCACAAATCGTCAAACAAGATTACAGTAGAATACACAGAAGTTGCACTTTATATGGATAGGCCCTGGTGGCCACTCAAACCATATACTAAAATAGTGGTATAAGTACCACGAACAGAAAAGGGAAAAGGCCTAGGGCCTCTAGAATCGCTGGGCCTACAAGGAGCTAACGTCAGTTAGTGACCAGGAGGTCCACGGGTGGCGTGTGCAGAGCAAATAGTCACACGCGTGCTCCCATAGGTTTCAATGGGTGCGTAAAAAGTACAAAGTTACTGCAAAGAGGATCTTCCGGATGGACTAGGAACTCAAGATTTGGAACACAGGCACTAGAGATGTAATACTACACTTGGGCACAGGTGTGCCAGCTTTACCTCACCCACAGGAAGCGGGTGCATAGGCCTCGAAGTGCGTCGGGTTTCTTCTATCTGTTCCGTGGAGCCTGAAGACAAAGATGCTGCAGGCGGTCGGTCCGGGAGAGATGCAGTGGATCCAAGAGTGGATCGGAGATGTTGAAGACCTGTAAGCAGAGGGGACAGTGTTCACAGTCACTAGCCAGTGACCAGCGTGGCACCAGGTGGGTACCAGGCAATGTCGGGTGCAAACAGGAAGAAAGGTGTAGCTTGTCTCTGCAGCCACGTGGTCCCTGGAGGTCGACGACGTCCAGGAGTCGGTTCACGAGCTGTCCCACGCAGGCTCTCGCTGTCGGCGGTGTCGGCGACTTGATCGAAGCAAACAAGCCTTGGCAAAAGCAATTGTTGTAGGAGATGAAATAAGCTGGTGGTTCTGACCAGCAAGGTCAGAAGGACTGCTCCTTTGGAGGGGAGCAAGGGCCAGTCTGGAGCAACCAGACCAGTGGTGTATTTTGTAAAGTTCGTCGCCAAGATGGCTACTAGCCAGCGGGCCAGCAACCGGTTAGGCGCGTCGAGTGGCAAAATGCAGAAGGGCCCCACGCAGATCGTGGAGATGCTGGAGGGCTCACCTTTGGTGCAGATGCTGCTCGAGGGTTGGGCTTCTCAGATCCCAAAGCACAACTTGGAGGGAGCCTCGGTTGTTGCACTTGTCAGCTTGTCGTGGTCGTTTCAAGATGGCTGGCTCCACGTGTCTCGGTGCCTCCACGGGTCTCCTCTTTGCAGGGACTGTGGATCGGGCGGTGAGAGGTCTGGAGGTCCAGGTCTTGTCAGTCTCTGGGCTCCGGCTCCGGCGGGAGGCGGCGGCAAAGCAGACGTTGATTCGCTGGATGGTGCTTGCGTTAGCAAGGTGGTCACTCCCTGACCACAGGGGAGATTGGCTTCAGTCCTCTGTGCAGCAGAGCGTCGAAGTTCCCGTCTTCTTCTTAGTTTTAAGTTGATTCCAGGATGTCTGAAGTCTTAGGACACAGCTCCTACCTTTAAGCGGATTCTAGGGGCCGGACTACCTGCTAGGTCCCTCCCTATGGGTGGGACCAGGAAGGGGGGTGGTTACACCCCCAATCCTTTGTCCAGCTCGCCCCAGGCCCGGGACTGGTGTGCCCCAGGACCGGTTTGAACTGGCATATGCACCGAGGCTCCTTGTGAGCCACAGGCATGTCTGGTTTCTTTCAAGCCCTACCTGACCAATACACAAAATCCTGTCTGGGGTGGTGCACGCACCTCCCCTGGCAGGAAACCCTTTGTCCACACCTCCCAAGCTGGAAGGACTCCCAGCAGCAGGAGGGCAGACTTGTGTCTGTGGTGGCAGCATCCATTTTGTGGAGCTGAGGCTATGTCTGATTTTACCCGGGTTTCAGGTACTGTACATGTCGTGTCCCTCTAGAAGGGTGGAATGCTAACCCCGTCGCCAGAATTGGCGAGGGGTTAGTATTCCAATTCGTATGACACCTTACTCGACATGTTTTGATAAAGCCAAACCAAAGATAGCATTTAACTGCGAGGTTCATAATGCACTTAAGAGTATATGGTATGACGATATCTGGAAACAGTAGAAGGAAGTTGTTCCGACCACTGCAGACAGGCTCAGCTCATGCCAGAGCACCATCTCACATGGAACCAAGCACTCTGCCTTCAGGATTGTTAAGGCCTGCCATAGGAGTGACTTATAGGTTACCAGGTGTCCCATTTAAGGTTAGGTATAGGTATACTACACCTAAGTAAGAGGTGATTACACCAACTTACCCCAGCTGAGTGATCAGCCAGTTGTGTCAAATTGTTAGGCCAAGCCTGGGGTGGCATAATACATGCTTCAGCCCTTGGCAGGCCTTGGGTACACCAATGCCCTGGGTACCTAGTGTACACTGGTACAGGGGCTGACAGGGTGATCCACTTCCAATTGGTTATGCACCTAGGGTGCATAGTTTTAATTTAGTAGAGAGAACAGCAGGCTGGGGGTCTGATTGGCAGGCCCACAGCCTCAATATGTCAAAAACCAGTGAAGCAAAAAGCAAAAATTTGGGGTGACCATAGGATAGCAGACCCTACTCTCCTACACAACCCCCCCCCAAACGCTGGGACATTAAACTAGCCTTGACCAGTCTCGTCTTCATGTCCTAAGTGGAAGTACCTGGAGAGACCATCTGCATTCCCATGGTCAGTACCTGGCCGGTGCTCCACTGTAAAGTCCATCCCCTGTAGGGAAATGGACCACCTAAGCAGTTTGGGGTTTTCACCCTTCATCTGATTTAGCCACAAGAGGGGCTTATGGTCGGTCTGAATCTTGAAGTGAGTGCCAAACAAGTATGGCCTCAGCTTCTTCAGGGCCCACACCACAGCAAAGGCCTCCCTCTCAATAGCTGACCAATTCTTCTCTCTGGGGGTCAACCTTCTGCTAATAAAAGCAATGGGTTGGTCTTGACCATCTACATTAAGTTGTGACAGCACAGCTCCCACACCCAACTCAGAAGCATCTGTTTGGACAATAAACTCTTTGGAGTAGTCAGGACTTTTCAGGATAGGTGCAGAGCACATGGCCTCCTTCACGTCATCAAATGCCTTTTGACAGCTTACTGTCCACTGAACCTTTTTGGGCATCTTCTTGGATGTCAGATCATTAAGAGGAGTCACAATGGACCCATAGTTCTTAACAAACTTCCTGTAGTACCCAGTCAAGCCCAAGAAAGCTCGAACTTGAGTCTGGGTGGTTGGAGGGGACCAGTCCTTGATGGATTGTATCTTACTCTCCAGTGGTTGAACTTGGCCTCCACCTACAAGGTGGCCCAAATATACAACCTTACTCTGCCCTATCTGGCACTTAGTAGCCTTGATAGTGAGGCCTGCCCTTTGCAGAGCCTCAAGAGCCTTCTTCAGGTGGATCAGGTGATCCTCCCAGGTGGAGCTAAAGACAGCAATGTCATCAAGATATGCTGCGCAAAAGTCATCCAACCCAGTAAGGACTTGGTTCACCAGCCTTTGGAAGGTGGCAGGTGCATTCTTCAGACCAAAGGGCATCACCACAAACTGGTAGTGCCCACCTGGGGTTGAGAATGCTGTTTTGGCCTTAGACTCCTCAGCTAATCTGATTTGCCAATAGCCAGCTGTTAAGTCAAATGTGCTCAAAAACTTTGCAGAAGCTAGTTTGTCTATGAGCTCATCTGCCCTTGGAATAGGGTGTGCATCTGTCCTGGTGACAGCATTGAGACCCCTGTAGTCCACACAGAACCTCATCTCTCTCTTGCCATCTTTGGTGTGAGGTTTGGGGACCAGAACCACTGGGCTAGCCCAGGGGCTCTCTGAGGGTTCAATGACACCTAATTCCAGCATTTTATGTACCTCAGCCTTTATACAGTCCCTGACGTGGCTAGGTTGTCTGTAAAGCTTGTTCTTTACAGGCAGACTGTCACCAGTGTCCACCACATGGGTACACCAGTCAGTTTGACTAGGTATCAAGGAAAACATATGTGAAAATGATTGTAGAACCTGTCTACATTCAGTCTGCTGATGGGCAGTGAGGTTGCCTCCAAGGGTCACTCCTTCAACTGAGCCATCTTCAGGGTTCTGAGACAACAGGTCTGGGAGAGGGTCACTCTCTTCCTCCTGTCCCTCATCTGTAGCCATGAGCAAGCCCATGTCTGCCCTGTCAACATATGCTTTAAGCCTGTTAACATGGAGTACCCTGTGGGGACTCCTGGGAGTTCCTAGGTCGACCAAGTAGGTGACCTCTCCCTTCTTTTCCAGGATTGTATGGGGTCCAGACCATTTGTCTTGGAGTGCTGCTGGGGCCACTGGCTCCAACACCCATACCTTCTGTCCTGGCTGAAACTCAACCAAGACAGCCTTTTGGTCATGCCAAGCTTTCTGTAAGGCCTGGCTTGCCTCAAGGTTTTTGGATGCCTTCTCCATATACTCAGCCATCCTGGAGCGGAGACCAAGTACATAGTCCACTATGTCTAGCTTAGGCTTTTTGAGAGGTAACTCCCATCCTTCCTTCACCAAACACAGTGGGCCTCTCACAGGGTGCCCAAACAACAATTCAAAGGGGCTGTAGCCAACTCCTTTTTGTGGGACCTCTCTGTAAGCAAACAGAAGGCAGGGTAGAAGGATGTCCCATCTTCGCCTGAGCTTTTCAGGTAATCCTTTGATCATACCCTTTAGGGTCTTGTTGAATCTCTCAACAAGCCCATTGCATTGTGGGTGATAAGGGGTGGTGAACTTGTAGTTGACACCACATTCCTTCCACATAGCTGTCAAGTATCCTGACATAAAGTTGGTACCTCGGTCAGATACTACCTCCTTAGGAAACCCCACTCTGGAGAATACTCCCAGCAGGGCCCTGGCCACAACAGGAGCTGTAGTGGTCCTAAGGGGAATTGCCTCTGGATACCTGGTGGCATGATCCACTACCACCAGTATAAATCTGTGCCCAGATGCAGTGGGAGGATCCATGGGACCCACTATGTCTATTCCCACTCTTTCAAAGGGGACCCCCACCACAGGTAGTGGTATTAGGGGGGCCTTTGTTGTGCCACCTGATTTGCCACTGGCTTGGCAGGTCACACAGGAGCGACAAAACTCCTTTGTATCTTCATTCATATGAGGCCAGTGAAAGTGAGGGACAAGCCTGTCCCAAGTCTTATTCTGGCCTAAGTGTCCTGCTAAAGGAATGTCATGGGCCAAGGTGAGAAGGAAGCCCCTAAATTGCAGAGGTATAACCAACCTCCTGGTAGCACCAGGCTTGGGGTCTCTAGCCTCTGAATAAAGGAGCCCTTCATCCCAATACACTTTATGGGTACCTTGAGCATTCCCAGCAGCCTCAGCAGCAGCCAGCTGTCTGAGGGGTTCAAGAGAGGGACAGGATAACTGAGCCTGCCTCAAGTCAGCCCTTGAAGGTCCCCCTGTCCCCAGAAACTCAACCTGATCAGGTTCAAGCTCTTCAGGGACAGTTCCTTCAGGGTCCTTTAGATCAGCTTCCTGGGAAGGCTGATCATCACTCTGAGGCAGGGGGGAAGGCACAGCCTTGACCCTCCTGTTCTTCTTCTTGCTAGGTGCTTGGTCCATTGTTCCAGGATCCAAGACCTGAGGTTCAGTGAGGCACTTTTTGGCCTGTGACCTGGTCACAGCAAGGACATGTGATGATATACCTAACATCTCTGCATGAGTCCTGTACTCCACTTCTGACCATAGAGAACTCTCTAGGTCATTGCCCAACAAACATTCTACTGGGAGGTCTGCACTAACCACAACCCTTTTGAGGCCAGTTACCCCTCCCCATGAGAAGTTAACAACTGCCACACTATGTGAAGTAGTGGCATTGCTGGCATTGGTCACCAGGTAGTTCTCACCTGGTATGTACTGTCCAGGGTTCACAAAGCCTGGTGTCACCATAGTGACACTGGCACATGTGTCCCTGTAGGCTTGAGCCACTTTCTCATTAATTAAAGGAGTCTGTCTGTACTTGCCCAGGTTACTGGGGCTCACAGTCAGGGACAAATCAATGTCCCCATCACAGATCAAGACTGCCTGTGTCAGGGTTCTGTCTAAGTCAGAATCTCCTTCAGTTCCCGTAGTGATTCCCACTACACCCTTTGTCTGGGGACCAACACTGCTAACAGTAGTACTGGGAGCAGGTGCCTTAGGGGCAACAGTGTTGGGGGCTCCACCCTTTTTGCAATCACTAGTCCAGTGAGTTGTATTTTTGCAATGATTGCACCAGGGTTTCTTTTGACCTTCTTTCTTCTTTTTGGACTGTTGTTGGGACCCACCCTCCTTAGCAGTAGTTTGGGGCCCTGTTGAAGACTTCTGGTCTTTAGATTTCTGATCTCCACCCTTTTGGTCTGTTTTCTTCTGATCACCCCCTTGGCCCTGGTTCTGGTTCTTTTGCTTAACCCTGGTTCTGACCCATTTGTCTGCTTTCTTTCCCAATTCTTGGGGAGAGGTCAGATCAGAGTCAACCAAGTGTTGATGCAGTTGCTGGTTTTGACAGTTATTTAAAATCTGTTCTCTCATCATCAAATTATACAATCCTGTAAAATCAGATACCTTACTTCCCAGCAACCAACCCTCCAAAGCCTTAGTGGCACATTCAACATATTCAGACCAGTCCTGAGTCTGTGTCTTTTGGGTGTCTCTGAACATTAACCTGTACTGTTCAGTGGTTAAGCCTAACCCATCTACCAGAACACTCTTCAGGACTCTGTAATTTCTGACATCCTCTTCTCTAACAGTGAGGAGTCTGTCTCTGCCTCTTCCTTCAAAGGAGAGCCAGAGGATTGCTGCCCACTGGTCTTCAGGAACCTGCTGTACCTTGCAGGCTCTCTCAAGAGCAGTTATCCATTTGTGGATGTCATCCCCACTTTTGTAGGGGGGCACAACCTTAGACAGGTTCCTATTATCAAAGACCCTATCTTTGTCCTTAGGGACAATGCTGCCACCAGTGGGTATAGACCCACTCTCTCTAGGTTGCCTAGCCTTGTTCAGTTTTTCTTCCATCAGGGCTACTTCTAGCTCCTGCTTCCTGATCCTCAGCTGGGCTTCCTGCATTCTGGCCTCATGTTCCCTCCTCTGAGGGGTGGTCATCCTTTTCCTGGAGTGACCTTGAGAGCCTCTAGAGCCATGAGAAGCATTGGAGTCACCTGAGCGATTCCTTTGCCTCCCAAGCCCTGTGTTAAGTCCACTGGGGAGATCCAATGGGGTAAACCCACTGTCAATCCCCAATAGCCTTAGTTTAGCTGGGCCAAGTATAACACTTGGCACTGGGCTAGTTCTCCCTTCATCATCACTACTTTCTGTATCCTCACCACTTTCCTCCCCTGTAGTATGATTCTCATCTAAGGGATGGCTATTGGAACTGGGTACCTCTGTAGCATCTTCAGAAGGGGGGCCTCCTGTTCCTGACCCTAAGGGGGCTAACTGGGAAGCTTTCCTGAGTTCTCTCTGATTCTCATCATTTTGCAAGAGTTCTCTGAGCTCAGCAGAGGTAGGGTTCTTGGGCTGTTTAAGGCCTCTAAGAGTTGCCAAATGCCTGAGCTCATTCTGGTTAAGGGTAGCAAAGCTAGATGGTGCCCTCTGGGGGTCACTCTCAACAGAGATGGGTACAGTGGACCCCTCTGCCCCGGCCATTGCTCTTAAGTGTGGGTGGATGTGTTGCAATCTACCTACACTTGGGTTTACCTACTAAACCTATCTAGTAGTTGTAGTCAGGGTGTGCTACTCCCTTTGCTCTACAACAACTAAGTTCAGTAGAACTTATGTATATCTAATCTTGTTTTATATGTACCTACAGGTACCTATGTGATCTTTCAATTGGTAACCAAGAGATTACAATGGTAAAACACAGCAAGCTCAAATCCAACCGCTGCTCACCAATGTGAGAAGTTGGCCTGGTATATGATGCTCACTAGTTAAAGTGATCACCTTGTACCATGCCAAGCAACCCTTATGGTGTGGTTGTAAGTCAACCTTTTCGGACTAGCTGCCCTAGTGGTAGCGTAGGCTAAGCAGTCTTTGAGGCTAAACTCGTGATGCGTGTTAAGCCAGCTGTTTTACCAAATGCAACCCCCTTTTATACCAATGAAAGGACACCACACAGATATATATTCAAAATATATATGTATTTATTTCTCAAAGTAACCCCTAGTCTCTTTATGAGCACAGGAGCACAAATCGTCAAACAAGATTACAGTAGAATACACAGAAGTTGCACTTTATATGGATAGGCCCTGGTGGCCACTCGAACCATATACTAAAATAGTGGTATAAGTACCACGAACAGAAAAGGGAAAAGGCCTAGGGCCTCTAGAATCGCTGGGCCTACAAGGAGCTAACGTCAGTTAGTGACCAGGAGGTCCACGGGTGGCGTGTGCAGAGCAAATAGTCACACGCGTGCTCCCATAGGTTTCAATGGGTGCGTAAAAAGTACAAAGTTACTGCAAAGAGGATCTTCCGGATGGACTAGGAACTCAAGATTTGGAACACAGGCACTAGAGATGTAATACTACACTTGGGCACAGGTGTGCCAGCTTTACCTCACCCACAGGAAGCGGGTGCATAGGCCTCGAAGTGCGTCGGGTTTCTTCTATCTGTTCCGTGGAGCCTGAAGACAAAGATGCTGCAGGCGGTCGGTCCGGGAGAGATGCAGTGGATCCAAGAGTGGATCGGAGATGTTGAAGACCTGTAAGCAGAGGGGACAGTGTTCACAGTCACTAGCCAGTGACCAGCGTGGCACCAGGTGGGTACCAGGCAATGTCGGGTGCAAACAGGAAGAAAGGTGTAGCTTGTCTCTGCAGCCACGTGGTCCCTGGAGGTCGACGACGTCCAGGAGTCGGTTCACGAGCTGTCCCACGCAGGCTCTCGCTGTCGGCGGTGTCGGCGACTTGATCGAAGCAAACAAGCCTTGGCAAAAGCAATTGTTGTAGGAGATGAAATAAGCTGGTGGTTCTGACCAGCAAGATCAGAAGGACTGCTCCTTTGGAGGGGAGCAAGGGCCAGTCTGGAGCAACCAGACCAGCAGTGTATTTTGTAAAGTTCGTCGCCAAGATGGCTACTAGCTAGCGGGCCAGCAACCGGTTAGGCGCGTCGAGTGGCAAAATGCAGAAGGGCCCCACGCAGATCGTGGAGATGCTGGAGGGCTCACCTTTGGTGCAGATGCTGCTCGAGGGTTGGGCTTCTCAGATCCCAAAGCACAACTTGGAGGGAGCCTCGGTTGTTGCACTTGTCAGCTTGTCGTGGTCGTTTCAAGATGGCTGGCTCCACGTGTCTCGGTGCCTCCACGGGTCTCCTCTTTGCAGGGACTGTGGATCGGGCGGTGAGAGGTCTGGAGGTCCAGGTCTTGTCAGTCTCTGGGCTCGGGCTCCGGCGGGAGGCGGCGGCAAAGCAGACGTTGATTCGCTGGATGGTGCTTGCGTTAGCAAGGTGGTCACTCCCTGACCACAGGGGAGATTGGCTTCAGTCCTCTGTGCAGCAGAGCGTCGAAGTTCCCGTCTTCTTCTTAGTTTTAAGTTGATTCCAGGATGTCTGAAGTCTTAGGACACAGCTCCTACCTTTAAGCGGATTCTAGGGGCCGGACTACCTGCTAGGTCCCTCCCTATGGGTGGGACCAGGAAGGGGGGTGGTTACACCCCCAATCCTTTGTCCAGCTCGCCCCAGGCCCGGGACTGGTGTGCCCCAGGACCGGTTTGAACTGGCATATGCACCGAGGCTCCTTGTGAGCCACAGGCATGTCTGGTTTCTTTCAAGCCCTACCTGACCAATACACAAAATTCTGTCTGGGGTGGTGCACGCACCTCCCCTGGCAGGAAACCCTTTGTCCACACCTCCCAAGCTGGAAGGACTCCCAGCAGCAGGAGGGCAGACTTGTGTCTGTGGTGGCAGCATCCATTTTGTGGAGCTGAGGCTATGTCTGATTTTACCCGGGTTTCAGGTACTGTACATGTCGTGTCCCTTTAGAAGGGTGGAATGCTAACCCCGTCGCCAGAATTGGCGAGGGGTTAGTATTCCAATTCGTATGACACCTTACTCGACATGTTTTGATAAAGCCAAACCAAAGATAGCATTTAACCGCGAGGTTCATAATGCACTTAAGAGTATATGGTATGACGATATCTGGAAACAGTAGAAGGAAGTTGTTCCGACCACTGCAGACAGGCTCAGCTCATGCCAGAGCACCATCTCACATGGAACCAAGCACTCTGCCTTCAGGATTGTTAAGGCCTGCCATAGGAGTGACTTATAGGTTACCAGGTGTCCCATTTAAGGTTAGGTATAGGTATACTACACCTAAGTAAGAGGTGATTACACCAACTTACCCCAGCTGAGTGATCAGCCAGTTGTGTCAAATTGTTAGGCCAAGCCTGGGGTGGCATAATACATGCTTCAGCCCTTGGCAGGCCTTGGGTACACCAATGCCCTGGGTACCTAGTGTACACTGGTACAGGGGCTGACAGGGTGATCCACTTCCAATTGGTTATGCACCTAGGGTGCATAGTTTTAATTTAGTAGAGAGAACAGCAGGCTGGGGGTCTGATTGGCAGGCCCACAGCCTCAATATGTCAAAAACCAGTGAAGCAAAAAGCAAAAATTTGGGGTGACCATAGGATAGCAGACCCTCCTCTCCTACACCTCTCCAGAGTCGTGCTAGGCCCCAAATTTATAGGATGGGTGAAACTGTTGTATACTGATACACAGGGACAGGTGAGAGTTAATAATTATACGTCCCGAGCGTTTACGCTGAGAAGAGGCACCAGACAGGGATGTCCGCTGTCCCCACTGATATTCTCCCTTATGCTGGAACCCTTGGCAGCCTGGATCCGTCGGGATGCGATGGTGCGAGGCTTGCGGTGGGCGGCGGATCATGAGGATCGAATATCCTTATATGCCAACAACATATTACTGTATCTTGCCTCTCCATATAAATCCATACACGCTGTTCAGAACATATTTACAAACTTCGGGAAGTACTCGGGGTATGTAATCAACTGGTGCAAGTCAGTGCTATTTGTGCTTCAGGGACAAACTCCCTGTCTCCCCAAAGACTGCAAAATAGAAGTAGCTGGAGAAGGATTTTGATGCCTGGGAGTTTTTGCTACACCAGACCCAGCTCTTTTATATAGTCGTGATTTAGCACCCCCGTTGGCTAGGTTGCGAGCAGACGTGAAGCACTGGAGGTCATTGCCTTTATCTCTGGTGGGCCGAGCCGCTCTCTTCAAAATGCTGGCGTTCCCGCGATTTTTGTATATCCTTCAGAATTGCCCAAACCGAATCCGGACGCATACTTTGCAGCAGTGGAGGGGGAGATACGAATGCTGCTGTGGGATGGTAGGGCCCCTAGGGTGGCACTGAAAAAACTAACAAAAGGTTGGTATGACGGAGTAATAGCGTTGCCAGACCTCAGGCTGTACTATTGGGCCTCACAGTTGGTGGCTGTGAATCATTGGAAATATTTCCCGCCTACTGACCCGGCCTATGCCCTGGATAGGTACCAGACAGATCGCTCGGGCTACTTGGGTGCCCTATACACCCGCACTAAGGAAAAGAGGTACATCGGTCCAACACTGCACACAATAAAGATTTGGCGCCAGGCGAACTCACGGTTGGGCTGGGCTAACACCCTCACCAAGTCGACACCACTGTGGTATACTCAAAAATTGGGCATGTTGTGCTATCAACCAGGATTTGATAGATGGGATACGATTGGAAGGGCTGTCGACAGCCAGCTACCTTCTATCACACCCTTTGGGAGTGCCCGCTGGTCCATTGATTCTGGGAGGGAGCCACAAATCATATACAGTCTGCACTGGGAAAGACAGTAGGCCTGACACTGCAACTGGGCTTATTAAACATCTGGGCACACACGGACCTAACTGAAATCGAACAACAGCTAGTGACGCTGGGCAACCCGCTGGTGAAGAGGGAACTGGCGAGGGGATGGGGTGGGGTGGCACCGCCTTCCACATCGATATGGATGAAAGAATTGGACAGATGCATGATTGCGGAGAAAGAAGTTTTTATAACCTGGGGGTGCCCGAAAAAATGGGATAGAAAATGGACCAAATGGAATGTTTATAGAGGTGACATATGTGTATCCCCAGTGGTGGAGTTAGAAATGCGCAGGAATGTGGACAGAGATGCGACTTATTAATGTAATTGCTTTGCTGACCTCTGTATACTGTACCATGATGAGAGTAACCAGTCAATATTATCAATTGGTAATTTCTGTATGATTGTCACTAAGTTTAATAAAAATATTATTTAAAATAAATATATATATATATATGTATGTATATATATATATATATATATATATATATATATATATATATATATATATATATATATATATACATATATATATATATATATATATATATATATGCAGCTCGCAGGGTCCCTTGCTCCCATCCGGAGAAAAAGGCAACAGCACTCGCGGTTTCAGTTTTTTAGGGCCAGTTTAATTCCTTAGCGCTTCACAGACGCGTTTCGGGGTTTCCCTTCGTCAGTGTGTTAACGATCTATAGAGCGCGGCGCCATTTTTATATACAGGTTTACATATTTCCGAAAGTTGCGAGCAAGGAAGGACTTGCACACCCCTGTGTATAACTTGGGCGCCATCTTTGAATGTGCAGGACGCAACGTTAAACATACATTATTACATTCAGTTGATATATATCAATGTCATTCGTATTGTTTAACAATTATTCTTTCGCATAAATATACATCCTTAATATTGCCATCCTGGACATTGTTGATGTAAATCTCGCCGTGGATCGGCTTTCTGGCGGTTACACAGAACCGCCCAATGTCCCTCCTTTTGCTCATTAATACAGCCGTGTATCGGCACGGAAAAACCCATCTATATACATTTTCGTTTAAGAATTTTTACACATTTACAGTACCATATTTCATATAAAATTCATTCCTAGTCATCTTTTTTAGCTAAATTCCCAAATGCACTATAAGCTCTTCTCCACTGTTCATGCCATTAGGATTTTTTGTTTGCAAATCAATGATGTACCTAGACTCCAGTCTTCTCAACCTAAGCACTCTATCCCCTCCTCTGATGTGGGGTAGTACATAGTCTAACCCGAAGAATTGGAGTAGGTTCCTATCACTGTTGTGTTTTATGGCAAAATGCCTTGCCACTGGGTAGCTCATGTCTCTGTTTGTAATTGCACGCATGTGCTCTAGAATTCGTATTTTTACATTGTGGATGGTGCTACCGATGTATCTCAACTTACACGGACATGTCAGACAGTAAACCACATGAGTGGTATGGCATGTTATGAATTTGTTGATTGTTTTGCGTGTTCTCATTCCCTGGATTTCATAGTTTAATACTCTTCTGCTGAATGCACAGGCCTTGCATTTGCCGCAGGGGTAAAAACCCTTCATTTCACTCAATGTACCTTGTTTAGTTATGGGATTATCTAGGTGACTGTGAACTAATTTATCTCTGAGTGACCTAACTTTTTTAAAGGTCATCAGTGGCATCGGTGGAATGTCTTTACCAATGATGGTGTCTGTTTTCAGGACGTGCCAGTTTTTTCGAAAGATGTTTCTTATAGAGTCAACATCTTCAGAGTAAGTAGTGATAAGGCAAAATTTGCCCTCCTCTTTCTTTCTTCCATTCTCATTAGCCTTTATTAGTTTTTCCCTCGGTATCTTGCTTAATCTCCTCAATGTATTCTCTAATAGTGTTAAATCATAACCTCTAGCTACAAATCTCTTAAGACTTTCCTTAGCTGTAGCCTGAAAGTCACATTCCCTCGAGCAGTTACGTTTCAGACGTAAAAATTCCCCATATGGGATGCTGTTTTTCAATTTTATTGGATGACTGCTCGTCGCATGCAACGTGCTGTTGCCTGCTGTTGGCTTCCGATATAGGGCAGTTGTTATTCTCTCGTCTTGTATTTTCACTTCCAGATCAAGATAGTTCACTGCCACTGAACTTATCTCGCCTGTGAAGTGCAAATTGAGATTGTTCTGATTTAGATGGTTGATGTATTCTTTGGCACTGTCGACCGACCCCCTCCAAACTAGGAAGAGGTCGTTAATGTATCTGTGCCAGGTTATGATGTTGCTTGTCCATACAGCATTCAGGGGTGACCAGGCCACCTGCTCCTCCCACCAGCCCACAAATAAATTTGCGTAACTGGGGGCGAAGCAGGTGCAAGCAACATCATAACCTGGCACAGATACATTGACGACCTCTTCCTAGTTTGGAGGGGGTCGGTCGACAGTGCCAAAGAATACATCAACCATCTAAATCAGAACAATCTCAATTTGCACTTCACAGGCGAGATAAGTTCAGTGGCAGTGAACTATCTCGATCTGGAAGTGAAAATACAAGACGAGAGAATAACAACTGCCCTATATCGGAAGCCAACAGCAGGCAACAGCACGTTGCATGCGACGAGCAGTCATCCAATAAAATTGAAAAACAGCATCCCATATGGGGAATTTTTACGTCTGAAACGTAACTGCTCGAGGGAATGTGACTTTCAGGCTACAGCTAAGGAAAGTCTTAAGAGATTTGTAGCTAGAGGTTATGATTTAACACTATTAGAGAATACATTAAGGAGATTAAGCAAGATACCGAGGGAAAAACTAATAAAGGCTAATGAGAATGGAAGAAAGACAGAGGAGGGCAAATTTCGCCTTATCACTACTTACTCTGAAGATGTTGACTCTATAAGAAACATCTTTCGAAAAAACTGGCACGTCCTGAAAACAGACACCATCATTGGTAAAGACATTCCACCGATGCCACTGATGACCTTTAAAAAAGCTAGGTCACTCAGAGATAAATTAGTTCACAGTCACCTAGATAATCCCATAACTAAACAAGGTACATTGAGTGAAATGAAGGGTTTTTACCCCTGCGGCAAATGCAAGGCCTGTGCATTCAGCAGAAGAGTATTAAACTATGAAATCCAGGGAATGAGAACACGCAAAACAATCAACAAATTCATAACATGCCATACCACTCATGTGGTTTACTGTCTGACATGTCCATGTAAGTTGAGATACATCGGTAGCACCATCCACAATGTAAAAATACGAATTCTAGAGCACATGCGTGCAATTACAAACAGAGACATGAGCTACCCAGTGGCAAGGCATTTTGCCATAAAACACAACAGTGATAGGAACCTACTCCAATTCTTCGGGTTAGACCATGTACCACCCCACATCAGAGGAGGGATAGAGTGCTTAGGTTGAGAAGACTGGAGTCTAGGTACATCATTGATTTGCAAACAAAAAATCCTAATGGCATGAACAGTGGAGAAGAGCTTATAGTGCATTTGGGAATTTAGCTAAAAAAGATGACTAGAAATGAATTTTATATGAAATATGGTACTGTAAATGTGTAAAAATTCTTAAACGAAAATGTATATAGATGGGTTTTTCCGTGCCGATACACGGCTGTATTAATGAGCAAAAGGAGGGACATTGGGCGGTTCTGTGTAACCGCCAGAAAGCCGATCCACGGCGAGATTTACATCAACAATGTCCAGGATGGCAATATTAAGGATGTATATTTATGCGAAAGAATAATTGTTAAACAATACGAATGACATTGATATATATCAACTGAATGTAATAATGTATGTTTAACGTTGCGTCCTGCACATTCAAAGATGGCGCCCAAGTTATACACAGGGGTGTGCAAGTCCTTCCTTGCTCGCAACTTTCGGAAATATGTAAACCTGTATATAAAAATGGCGCCGCGCTCTATAGATCGTTAACACACTGACGAAGGGAAACCCCGAAACGCGTCTGTGAAGCGCTAAGGAATTAAACTGGCCCTAAAAAACTGAAACCGCGAGTGCTGTTGCCTTTTTCTCCGGATGGGAGCAAGGGACCCTGCGAGCTGCATATCTTACACGGAGCACCACCGTGCAAACAGCACCCGCCAGCGAGTGATCCGTTTTCTTTTGGTGCAGTGGAGCGATTATATATATATATATATATATATTCGGACGCTCTGTTTGTATTGCGTTACTCCTTCTGGCAAACAAACGGATACGGACCACAGAATAGGTGCAAAACAATTTAATCGGTGTAAGAGGTCGACATGACGCGTTTCAGCCCTTCCCACAGGCCTTGATCACTTGACACAGTGTAAGAGTCTACATTGGTTTAAATAGCATTGAATTGCAGACGTAGTCATTGGAGCATTAGGGCATACAAAAGCAATTGAAATGGACAAAAGACTTCTATTGAACTACAAATCCGTTGGCTATGTTCACTCCATAAAGTTTAAAATTAATTTCAAACAGACTTAAATAATAAGAAGCCTAATATATATATATACAGAACAACCATGGAATACTCATCCCCGAATCACATCTGATACAGTCCATAGGGACCTGCTGATTAAAGTTGTTGTGAGGCTTACTCCAGTAGGACAGCCAGAGCATCATTGGGGGAGTGTGATAGAGTCCTCGATAAAAGGCAGCCCTAATTCCTCACGGCAGACAAAATAGGGGCAAAAAGGAGATTGAGACAAAAGCTGTTGGCAGAGTTAATTGTCTTCGAGTTGGATGTTCAGAACATTAGTATAGCCCTATACTCTGGCTCCATAAGTGGCTATGGGGATGCACTACGTTCTATAAATATCTAGAAACGCTGGTATTCGTTTACCTCCTATTAATGGAGTCAGATTAAAGAATACACCGATGGATTGTGTGGATTTCAGTTCTCTAGCAACAGTATTAGTATGCCAGGAACCAGAAGAGTCCCACCACATCCTGAAAGAGAAATAACTGGTCCCCTTAGTCGACTCTTGTTAGTGTTCACATATTCAGGCATTTAGGACCGCAGGCCATACTATGTGATTTGGAATAGTTAACGTCCATGTCTAGACCGGTCATAAAATTAGCAAAATCCAAAACAGCTCGGCATCGTCCACATATAGTAAAGAGGGAATTGGCGTATGGTCTATCAAAAGAACATACTGCCCACATACAGTCAAAAAATGACTGTAAATATAAAGAGTAATACAGATGCTAAAATACAACCCTGATGCAATCCCTGTCCTAAACCAAAACAACCGTTTGGACTGTAACTGACTCTTGCAGACGGATTTGTCTGGAAATCAGACAGAAAGTGTACTAAGACAGTATCTAGCCCCATGCAAAGTAGCAAAGGCCATAGCCTGAACCTGTTAACGTGATCAAATGCACTTGACAGGTCCAAAGGCGCGCCAAAGGCCTGACCGAGGCCAGCGCCACGAATTCTGGACTTCCCACTATCCATCGCTACGACACCCCCACCCTCCTCAAATTCAACCCTGGAAGACTTAGAGAATGCCAACAGGCCTCGCCAAACATGACCCACGGCCAATTCTCCTTCCGCCACTGCCGCCAGACCCTCACCGCAATCCCCGGCCTCCAACACCGCCGACGCCAGCACTGGCGACACCTTAAAATGCATCCTCCTCAACGTACGCTCCGTACACAAACACGCCATGGAAATCTGAAACCTACTCGACTCTCTCTCGCCCGACATCGCCTTCTTCTCAGAGACCTGGACCAACGCATCCTCCGCCCCCGACATCAGCACTGCCATCTCAGACGGATAAAAGATTCAGAGGAAAGACTGCCACAACCACCCAGGAGGGGGCCTCACCATCGCCCACAAGAGCACCTTTCCACTCACCAACTCCAGCGAAAACCTTCTCCTCCGCCGAACACCTGCACTTCCAGATCCAGATCACACCCAAAGCCACACTCCGAGGAACCCTCGTCTACAGACCCCGGCCCCGAACACCCTTCGCCACCACCATCACCGATTTCATCGCGCCCCACGCCATCGCCTCAACAAACTACATACTCATTGGAGACCTGAACTTCCACCTCGACAACCCCAACTCCACTATCCTTCGTGACAACCTCGCCAGCATCTGACTTAAACAACTCGTCAACACACCGACCCACAGAGCAGGACACACCCTCGACCCCATCTTCGCGGCAGGAAACAGCATCCAATTCAGCCACACAACGTAGCCGCCATGCTTGGAGAAGAACTGGAGAAACACCAAGACAACCGAACACCACACCACCTACAAGGATGCCATGGCGGACTACCACAACCAGATCAGAACCACCAAGAGGAACTTCATCCACAACAAAATCCCAGCCAACTCCACCAACTCCAAGGAACTTTTCAGTGTCATTCAAGAATTCACCAACCTACGCAGCGAAGCCACAGACATCACCCCATCCCAAGACCTCTGCGACAAGCTTGGAATCCATTTCCACCTCAAGATCAAAAACCTCAAGGACAACTTCATCGACCATCCACCAGGTGCCACAGACGGATCACTGACGAAATATCGAGAAGGAGAATATCGAATTGCCAAAATATCGAAGTAAAAATATAGAATGCCAAAATATCGAAGCCCTATCTCCAAACAGGTAAGTACAAAAATATAGAATCCAAAATATCGTTTTATAAAATATAGTTAGTCAAAATATCGATTTTTTTTAACTGTCTTAAAACTAATGTAAAATTAATTAAATAAAACATATAATTAACTGAAACATACTTAAAAATACTTAAATAACTTTAAAATTAATAATTAATAATTGTAAGTAAAAAAAAAGGCTTAATACATATATATTAACGTAATATTAATTAAAAATATGCAATATTTTTTGCATAGGATTGCGGGCGGGTAAAATTTACTCTTACCACTCCAGTAAGTGCAATAGTAGGGAAAGCGTTGGATAGCGAGAGGGTATAAATTAATATTCCCACTCCAGAGAGTGCAACAGTAGGGAAAGCGTTGGATAGCGGGAGGGTAAAAATTAGTATTCCCACTCCAGACAGTGCAATAATAGGGAAAGCATTGGATAGCGTAGGGGTAAAAATTAATATTCACACTACAGAGAGTGCAACAGTAGGGAAAGCGTTGGATAGCGGGAGGGTAAGATCTACTATTCCCACTCCAGTGAGTGCAACAGTAGGGAAAGCGTTGGATAGTGTAGGGGTAAAAATTACTATTCCCACTCCAAAGAGTGCAACAGTAGGGAAAGCATTGGATAGAGTAGGGCTAAAAATTACTATTCCCACTCCAGAAAGTGCAACAGTAGGGAAAGCGTTGGATAGCGTAGGGGTAAAAATTACTATTCCCTCGAGAGAGAGTGCAACAGTAGGGAAAGCGTTGGATAGCGTAGGGGTAAAAATTACTATTCCCACTCCAGAGAGTGCAACAGTAGGGAAAGCGTTGGATAGCGTAGGGATAAAAATTACTATTCCCACTCCAAAGAGTGCAACAGTAGGGAAAGCGTTGGGGTAAAAATTACTATTCCCACTCCATAGAGTGCAACATTAGGGAAAGCGTTGGATAGCGGGAGGGTAAAATTTACTATTCCCACTCCAGTGAGTGCAACTGCAGGGTAAGCGTTGGATACCGTAGGGGTAAAAATTATTATTCTCACTCCAGTGAGTGCAATAGTAGGGAAAGCGTTGGATAGCGTAGGGGTAAAAATTCCTATTCCCACTCCAGTGAGTGCAATAGTAGGGAAAATAAAAATTTAATATTTTATTAAAAATAAATAAATTATTAATACCCAAAAAAAGTATTAAAATGAATTACCAATCACACAATATTTAATAATTAATTAATTATAAATACCATTTTTTTTTATTAATTACCTATTAATTAATTAACAACCAATTAATTTTTGGTACCAAAAATTAATAAGAATAAATTAATTAGCAATATACAAAAATTATTTCAATAATTAATTATTTGCAATTAAATTAATTCCCACCATATTCCCCTATAAACCCACAACCCGCTACAAATAATAAATTAATACAATTAACATAATTAGCAATTAAACAATTAATACAAATTAATTACCAATGAATACAAATTATTTACCAATTAATAATTAATAAACAACCTATTAATTTTCAATACCAATTAATAATTACCTAATAACAATTAAATCACTTCCCACCCTATTCCCCTATAAACCCACAACCAGCTACGAAATTAAATTACACAAAAATTAAATAACATAAAATTCATTACTTTAAAAATTTTCAAACATACATTCCAAAATTAATACATACTTTTAACACATATACTAACACTTAAAACACTATAAAAATATTCGATATTTTTAACAACTATATTATGACTGTCGATATTACTTACTTCTATATTATTTAAATCGATATTTCTTACCTGGTTTTTGATATTCTTCAACACTATATTTTCGACACCGTCTCCCACCGCACACTAGTCACCAGACTACACGTTGCAGGCATACAAGGAACAGCCCTGGACTGGATCCGATCATTCCGCACCGGAAGAAGCCAAAGGATCAGACTCCCACCCTTTCTCTCCGAACCCACGAAAATCACCTGCGGAGTCCCACAGGGTTCATCCCAGAGCCCCACCCTCTTCAACATGTACATGGCTCCCCTCGCAGCCATCGTCCGACAACACGGCCTCAACATTGTAACCTACGCCGACGATACCCAGCTCATCCTCTCTCTCACCAAAGACCTCACCACTCCCAAACTCAACTTAAGACGTCACAGTCTGGATGACCAACAGCTGCCTGAAGCTCAACGCCGAGAAGAAAGAAGTCCCCGTCCTCTGTACCACCCCTTCTGCATGGGACAGCACCTGGTGACTGACTGCACTCGGAAGCCCACCTACCCCCTCAGACCATGCCAAGAACCTCGGCATCGTACTCGACTCATCACTCACCATGAACCGACAGGTCAACGCCTTCACCTCCAGCTGCTTCAACACCCTCCGCATCCTCCGCAAGACCTTCAAGTGGATCCCCCCCTGAGTCAAGGAAGACAGTCACCCACGCATTCATCACCAGCAGACTGGACTATGGAAACGCACTCTACGCCGGCATCAACAAGTCCCTACTCTGCAAACTCCAGAAAATACTGAACACCGCCGCCAGACTTGTCCTCAGCATCCCCCAACACGAGCACATCAGCCAACACCTACAAAGTCTCCACTGACTCCCCATGGAGAAAAGAGTCACTTTCAGAATCCTCACTGACGCCTACAAATGCCTACACAACAATGGACCCAAATACCTCAACGACAGAATCAACTTCCATGTACCCCAAAGAAACCTCCGATCTTCCAACCTTGCACTAGCCAAAACCAGCGCATCCACAGAGCCAAAGCAGACGGAAGATCCTTCTCTCATATTGCAGCCAAGACCTGGAACGAGCTACCGGCAGACATCAGACGCGCCCCCTCCCTGAACACCTGCACCCTCAAGACTTAGCTCTACGGATAAACAAATCTGCGGACCCCTCCCCCCTCAGCGCCTTGAAACTCTCATGGGTGAACAGTGCGCTTACAGTTCCCTGATTGATTGGTTGATTGATGAAGGCCAGGTACAATGGGTAGTGCCTGGCTACAGCATATTTAGCCGATTATGAGTTGGCGAATCAAGCACTGCTCTGTTGTAATTAGGCTGTTGGACCTGGCCTTTCTGCAGGGTTATCCCCAAACATTTTGCCTTCCATCTGTTTTTTTCTGACCTGTTTTTGTTGGCTTTAGGACTCTGGGGACATTACCAGTGCTAATCAGTGCTACAGTGCATGTGCTCTCTCCTTTAAACAAGGTGTGATAGGTCTGCACCTGTTTGGCATATTTAATTTACCTGTAAGTCCCTTGCACAGTGGTATCCCATATACCCAGGGCCTGTAAATTAAATACTACTAGTGGGCATGTAGTGCTGCTTTCGCCAGCCACATAAGTCACCTTTCAAACCCCTGATTTATACTTTCTCTGGTGACAGAGGAGGAGGTACCTAGCTGAGGCAAATGGATGTCAACAGTCATTACAAGCCTTTTTCCTTGCTGTTCCAATACTATCAGTCCACAGCAGAAGAGGAGGACTGTAAGACTGCCTCTGCCATCATCAGGCCTTTGAAGGTAAGTGTGAGAAGGTGGAGAGAGACAGAGAGTGTGAGAGAGAGAGAGAGAAAGAGAGTATGTCAATCAATCAACGATTTATAAAGCGCCGCAAATCACCCGCGAGGGTCTCAAGGCACTGGATTTGTTAGCTGCGTCGCAGTGATCTAGGTCTTTAGTCCTTTCTTGAATTTCCTGGAGCAATGAGGCGGTCCTGAGATGCAGGTGAAGGTTGTTCCGAGCTTTGCCAACCAGGTGTAGGAAGGAGTGTTCTCAGCTGTTGCTTCGGCGGATCCGGGGGGCGTCTGGAAGAGGGAGGCAGATCGTAGGTGTCTAGTCGGTTGGTGGAAGGTAAATCATTTGTCGATGTATGCTACTTTGCTGTTCAGGGCTTTGTATCCATGGGTCAACATTTTAAACGGGCATCTTTACTGGATCAGGAGTCAGTGTAACTTCTTGAGATGGGGTGTGATGTGGGTTCATCTGGGGAGGGTCTCATCAGGAGGCATGAGGTGATTCCTATGTGTCAGAAGCTGACTTTTTATATAGTATATCAAAAAGAGATATATTGTGCAAAGAGTCCAGGTATTCCCTTATAACTGGACAGGGGCTTGCACTAGCAATCCCAAGGTGCTCTTCTAGGGGGTAGTGTGGTGAGCAGCCTAAGGCCTATCAGAGAGGAGTGCACAAATACACACAATAGTTAATAAATGATGTACACGACTCAATAAGGCGGAATCAATACGGTCAGCTAAGTACGTTTTGCAAGAGAAATACTTTGCATTTTAAAAAGTTGACACTAAGTGCATTTTTCGGACGCCGCAATGTAATCCTTCGGCTGGAAAAACTAGTACGGCATTCAAGTACAGTACAACGATTTACAAGGCCAATCTCCTGGACTTAAGGGGAGTATGGGACAAGGTCCAAGGCAGTACCAGCAAAGTCACCCCTGACAGAGCAGGGGTGCAATACAGCGTTGGAAGCCCAATGTTAGTCGATGGGGATCTGTCTTCATGAAAAGAGGCTGCAGGTTTTGACTGGGAGGCCAGTCGGGCAGAACCAACAGGGGGCTCAGACGTCACGATGCACGGAGACACCATTGGTCCTCTTCTCCATGGGCCAGGGGCGACACGTGCAGAGGTGTTCTTAAGCATAGAGTCTTTGTGAACTGGAGCGGTCGCAGTTTAGGGGGCCTGCAAACAGAAGCTGCAGGCAGAGGCGAGAAGTCCAGAGCGGGAAAACCCAAGGTGGGCTTCGAGTATGGTGGGTCTGGGGACCACGTTGACTCTGTTGGCCAACTTCAGCTCGGACTAAGTGGCTTGGGTGCAGTGGTGCTTTCCGGCTCAGTTCTTGGTACCTGCAGGATGCAGGGGAGCAATTCTGCTGTTCCACAGAAGTTCTTGGTTCCTGGGTGAAGTGCTGGCAGGTCTCCCAGGCTTTGGAGACACAGCAGCTGTAGGAGAAGCTGTCTTTTGGTGCAATTGTCGAAGTCAGCAGGCAGGCCGGCAGAGTTGGTGCCAAGTCAGTTGCTGGGTCTTCTGTTCTTGCGCTTTGTGACTCTTCACATCCATCTTCTTCTTTGAGGTTGGCAGGATCAAATTTTCTGGCGTCAGAGGCTCCACAAAATACTGAATTTAGGGGCATTAGGAGACTGTAGGGTAGTAGCTAATGGGGTCACTACACCCCCTATATGACCACTTCCTATGGAAAGTAGGCATAACCCTGTTCCTGAGTTCCTAAGTTTGCCATCACCAAGATGGCTAACTTTGAAAAGTCCCCTCCACTTCAGGTAGCCTACCTTAGGGGTGGTACTAGCCTTAGGGTGTACACGCCTATCTGACCCGCCACTCCAGATGCTAAAGGGCTCTGAACAAAGGAGGTTGCCTTTCTCACCTGTGAGACTTACCAGATTTGCATACCAAAGGCAGTGGACGTTTTGAAGCTCCCCTTCCTTATAATGCTCATCTGTAGGTCATCCTGTTTGAGGGGGTATAAACACCCTCTGCCCAAGCAGGATTTGTTTCTGACCTCCTGAGAGCAAAGGCCCACATCCTTGGGGTTCACAAACTCGTCTGGCGACAACCAGTCAGTCAGCACACCAGCAACTGGTAGGTTTTCAGGGGGCACCTCAGAGAGGTCCTCTGTGTGCACGTATTAATAAATCCAACACTGGCATCAGTGTGGGTTTATTATTACACAATGTTTGATACCAAACATCCCTACTTTCACTGAAGCCATCATGTAGCTGGGGTACTCATTTTCACCAGTGTCCAGCATCTGTTCTTAAAATGCCTTCCCTGTTCACCTGTACTGACAGCAATAGAGCTGACCACCACAGGGGCATATCTGTCCATGCTGATATGTCCTCGCATGTAGTATATGCACCCTCCTATAGGGCTGTAAGGCCTGCTTTAGGGGGTCACTTACCTATATTGCATGCAGTGTCTGTGAGCATGGCACACAGGGATGTGTGCCACATCGTGTTTTCACTTTTTTATCTGCACCAAGATATGCAGCCTGCAGTGGCAGTCTGTATATGTTTGGTGAGGGGTCCATTAGAGTGGCATAATTTGTGCGGCAGTCCGTAAGGACCCTTTTTAGCCTCCTTGCCCAAGGTACCAGAGGTACCACTTACTAAGGACTTACAGAGGGTGCTAAAGGTATTGCCAATTGGGGTACAACTGCACTGTTTTGGAAAAGAGATTACGCACTGGAGACCTGGTAGCAGGAACCCAGTGCACTTCCAGTCGAAATCACATCAAATACTAGGCAAAAAGTGGGGGTGACCATGTAAAAAAGAGGCACTTTTATAGACTACCTAGAGTGTGTTCCCCTAGTCCAGCCTGCTGGTGACGAGGCCTGCGTGACGGCCCTTCATGTGTTAACTCGGAGCCACCTGGAGATCTTGCAGCTCATGCATAGGGTGTGGAAGTAAGCAGAGGAGACAGCGTTCACATGTTTCTCCATTGATAGCTTGTCGTCCAAGATGATGCTGAGGTTGCAGGAGTAGTCTGTCAATGTGGGGTGTGGGCCGAGTTCAGTAGGTCACCTTGCGTTGTTCCATGGCGAGGTGTTGTTCCCAAAGGTGAGGCCTTCTTTCTTGTCAGTGTTAAGCTTGAGACAGTTGTACTTCATCCAGTCAGGGATGTTCATCATACATCTGTGGAAATTGGCTGTTATGAGCGAGTGTGTGTGCCTGTGTGACTGAGTTCATCAAAGGATATAAGTGGATTGGTTGGGGGTGAGTGGTCAAGAGTGAAGGTATGCCCAGATGGCTGTGGACACACCCTGTTCTAATATTGTCAATCTGCGGCACAAAAGTGCTCATCCTTGACATACTGTAGGATTCTTTGAAAAACTGTGGATAATGGTTTCATTATGATAGCCCTGGCACACTGGTGCCCATTCTTGGCTTACTGAGGCCATTACTGAGATGCTTATGGCTATTTTGTAGATAATGGTGGTGAAAATCCCAAACATGCAATGTACAACCTGGTATTTGATTGTGATAAATTGGCATCAAATGCAGTATCTTCCCATGTAAGAGTGAAATGGGATCCACACATGTACCTACAATAAATGAAGCTGACATCTGTGGGTTTATAATTGATTTTAGTTTGTTGGTACCTGAAAGCACTTCCTGCAATGGCTATTATTATTTGGTGGCATGTGTGAAGGTGTTTAATCCCCTATATTAATAAATCTTTCCATGATATTTTCACTAATGCTGCCTGAGGAAGTATGATTGGTATTACCCGTCTGTTGTATGATTCTGCCCCCTTTGCAATTAAGAAGCAGCATTATTCTATGAACATGTAGGTGTCAAAGGCTGGTCTTTTTGGTGAAGCCTGGATAGCCTTCTTTGTTCGTAGGAATGGCCTACTATTTCCAGAGTCAGTACATGATACCAGACTATAACTGGAAGTCTAGCAGTCCTCCAGAAAATATTTATCAAGTAGGAAGGGAAAAACTAGATACCAGAAATACCTTCCAACTGTCCAGGCCGAGCAGCAAGGCAAAGAGCAGGAAGTAAACAGGAACTGGAAAAGGCAGAGAATTCACGGCGTCCAATGACTGGTCAATCTAGAATAAGCAAGTGTGATGCAACTGGACTCAAAAGGACCTCCTCTTCTATAGTGACAAACAATATGTGAGGTAATCTGAAAATTATTCGGCCATCTTAAATTAAGAATCAATACTGGTAAAAAAAAATCCTATTAACAGTAAGTAAAATTTGAATGTTCAATTTACTACTGTATTTTCGTAATTTAAATAAACAAAACCTACTTTGAGGAAGTGTGAAATTTTAAGGCGCTGAGAGCAGTGGATCTCCTGCACTTGGTGAATAGTCGGCCTACAGGAAGTTGTTGCCCCATAATCCCCTGTGCTGCTCATTCAAACTGTATATAAAAGGATGGGAGCATTTTTTAACTAGTTACCTAAACATTTTAACATATATAAATATTTTACGATATTAACCAGGAAGGACATCATTACTATGCAGAATGAAACAAGTGTCAAAGGCAAGAAATTAAAGTTTTGTTTTTAGCTGGAATTTAGTTGAACAAATTACAAGAAACCAGGTACATTAAAATATATGTGCAATCAAACACATTTTATAGTGGCATGTCTTTACACAAACACAAAATACATATATATCAAGCACAATCCTGGCTGAATATACATTGTGCGAAAAGAAAGAAGATGGTCAAATCCATTGTTTGGAATATAAGTACAGTCTCCAAGTAGGTTGGGTAGATTAAAAGAAATAAGATAGAGGTCCAGCTCGTAGAATGATGGATCAATTGTCTTTATAAAGTTTGAACAGTGGTCCATAGAAAGGATTTTCAAATTTGATTTTTAGATCTTGTGAGGCGAGCCCCTGATGTCGGGGGTAGACGCGTTTCGGCCTTATGTTTCTAGGCCTCTTAAGGACTATAAGAAAGGGCATTTATCAATGCATTGGATGCAGTAGAAGTTAAATAGATTGCATGACACTCAGTGTGCATATGCTGCCACAGAGAGTGGGGAAGATTCAAGGAAGCAATTACTGATTCAAGCTTGTCAAGGTCTTGTGTAGAACCTTTGCTGTTGCTTGCAGCTCAGAGGAAGCCTGGGTCACATACAAATTCCTCGAGGATTCTGCCGAGCAGGGATCGTTAGTGTGCTTGGTTGGGTTTCACTAGCTTGAAGGAAAGGGCCACTTGAGGAGTGTAGCGCAGTCCGTTCAGAAATCATCCAAGCTAAGCGCATGGGGAGGGGAGATATGATGGCCAAATGTCGCCAGAAACAGAATACTGCAGAGGAGACGCAAGTGAAGCTCTATGCTGTTGAGCCCACAGCACACCTGAATTGACAGCCACAGTTGGAGCTCACAGGGAGCCGGCCTCTTGGTGCCCCAAACAGGTAAGGAGACATCCATTCAGTGGGGTTTTTCTAGTTCTAGTCTACGGCCTATTATTGTGAGATTTATATAACATTATATTGTTCACCTGCTCTTTCTACACATACTATCAGCTGACTAAGAACGAACTTGGATCTGACAGTCACTCTACTCCTTTTTTCCACCTTTCGACCGCAAAAGTGGTAACATGGGTTTGTACTATCTCCCTGACATGGGCATTGGAGCTAGAAATTTGTCAATTTGTGAAATGTTTTGAAAAGCATACTAACACTTTGAAGAGGTTCTAGTGTTAAATTGGCACCAAACCATCAACTGAAGTAGTACTTTGAAAAACCCATATTTTTAATGCTTTGTGGAAGGTTAATAGTCATTAACGTGCTCGTACAGAGCTGGAGAGAGAGTTTCAAGGCTTAGTTCCAGCAGTGGAAAAGCCACGGCCCCATACCTGCTGAAGGTGAAATCAACAGAGACAACCAACAGTCAAACACCGCCATATCTTAGAGAGCAGGAAGGTTGGTAGTGAAGAAATTGAAGGTTAAGACACTGAGGACCAAAGCCATGGAAAGCCCTGATGCCCATGCAAATGGATCTGAAAATAATCTTGAAGTCCTTAAGGGCCTTCAAAAAGGGTGAATGGCCCGAACGATGCAAGGCCAGATGCAAGGCAAGCATTCTGCATGCACAGAAGATTTGTAGGAATATATGTAGGAGAGGGTAAAATCAAAGCATTCCTATATTGCAAGGAAGAAGGAAGGGCAAAAGATCAAAATTGAACCTATATTCCAGGCACAGGAAATAGGAACAGGCGGAGAACCAAGTTCATTATGCCAAAAATTGGCAAGTTTTGGTTCAGGGCAGTTGGACCAGAGAAAAGAAGAATATTAGTCTAGTTAGTACTGAGTTTTAGAGAATTGTTTCCCATCCAATCCACAATACTGAGAAAGTAACTTTCAAAGGTGGGAATAGATTTAATAGAGTTGTCATTGGCGGAGAACAGTTTGAGTAAGTCATAAATTGAAGGCAAAAAGAGAGAAGAAGCTGGACAGGTGGTAAGACCAAAGACTGAAAAGTGTTGGGCTGAGAGATGACCCTTTGAGTTATCTATTTGAAAGTGGTTAAAATTCAGACTGATAAGGAGCAAAGTAGACAGCGTGAGACCTGTTTACTAAGTAAGATTAATCCAGTTTACACCTTGGTCTAATATTCTTGTGCTTGCTAAACGATCAAGGAGAAGCTGATGAGTGATCATGCTGAATGTGGTGGACAATTCTAGTAAATCTAGGGCATCAAGAGCCGATACCAAAGCAGTTGTGTGCTACGAGAGGCGCAAAATCTCAACTAGGAAGAGACAAGAATATTATTAGCTCACAAAAATCAAGCCATGCTTATTAATAGACTCTTTCAATAGCTTTAAAGCAATTGGGAGATGAGATATTGGACAGACGTTGCTCGGGATTTTGGACTCAGACAAGAGCTTTTTTTACTAAAAGGATAACTAACACCTGCTTCCAGGTGTTAGGAACATTAGCCAGAATTATACATTTATTGCATGCAAATATTGTTATACTTATCATATGTTTTTCATGTTAGCTATCCCCCTTCTTGAATAACGAATGAGGTTAATTTAGGTATGAGTGTCTAATATATATGCACCTTTATTCATGTAATTATTCATTACAATGTGATAATTAAGCGTACTTGAAAATACTCATATTTTTCTGTATGGATCAGAATACCTTTTCCAGTAATTGTTTTGAATAACTAACAAAGTCTCAAAGAGGCTGATAACTTCATTTCTCTTGTATTGTTTCTAAACAATAGGTGAGGATTCCAAACTATAAATTAAGTGAATGGGTGTCAGGTCGTTTCTGAAATTATTTAACAATGTTAAGAACCATTATATGAACTAGAACAGAGTGTAATGAGATACAGAAGATATTTGTACCAGAGATTCGAGACAAAGACCATTCAAAGCTGTAATCTTATTCCTTCGCTGAAGGCTACCAGGAGGCACAGCTAGCCTTCGCTCGGTGGATTTATCTACCTCCTTGTCAATGCAGGCGAGAATAGCAGATGCTGTTACTTTGCTGAACATTAGTTCAATTGTTCAGTCAAGGTATACCAGGTGTGAACCATCTTTGAAACTCAAATTAGGCATCTTTTTGGAGCTAAGTTTAGCATAATTAGTCAACTGGATGCAGTTGGGTTGGAGACATTAATATATAGGAAACTCAATTATATCCCCCAACATTTTACAATACTCTTTGTTGTTCACCCTTCTGATAAGTATTATTGCCACAATTTTATTGATTTTCATAATAGTTATGATTTGTATTCTATGTACTAAGATAAGATGTTGAATTTATAAACAAATCTTTAAAAAATATCCCTGGTTTCCTAATGTCTTTCCATGATGAAAAAGAGTTTGGGTTCCACTGTCTTTGAATTGAGTGTTACCTAAATCACATCTCACTCAAGTAGTGCCCAGTGGGTTGCGGCGTGGTTGCAGTCCAACTGGCTTTCTGTCTCGAGTTGGCACATTGACAAAGTCTGTGGTGCCAGGTCTAGAAAGCCTATTACGAGGCCGAGTTCTGGAACAAAAATCCAGAAAACATCATTAGTAGCAGTTGTAAATGCACTAGTGGGGCTGTGGGACCCACAAGAGATTTGAGGGATCCGTAGAAATGATCTAATGATGAACGCATATTGAGAGAGGCGGCAACTTGGTCAGCGATGGAGGAGTAGGGAAAGTCTGGGAGGCCTGAAATGGACCTGGAACCTACTGCTTCGTTGAGGCATCCCCCATAGAAAAAGAACAGAAAATAATAGACTTTTTGCCACAAAAACTTCCATAAATCGTCACAAAGAGAAAGGCCAAGTTCAAGATAAGCAGTCAGGCTAAGACACCGTGGGCCTGATTTACAAAGGTAAACTTATACATTTGTGTAAGTTTAAACATTTTTAGTATTCACAAAACTGCATTTTAATAGTAAGTTTATGGCGGCCGAGACTCCATGGTTGGAGCAGAGAACTACAAATATAAAAAAGATAAAAGAGACCTATCTTTGTATGTGTGGATTTATCACCCTGACTATGGACTCTCTACAGGTGCAAACTTACTATTAAAATGCAATTTTGTGAATACTAAAAAGCATAAACCCACACAAATGTTTAAGTGTACATTTGTGAATCAGGCACTGAGAGTTTAATATGGAAGAGTTCGCTAGCTGTATTATGTGCTTTAAGTTATTTAGTGGTCTGCAAATTGGAAAAGGAAATCAATTTTAAACACAACAACAAACAAAAAACAGTTTTTCTTCGTGCAACAAGACAGCACAGGCAGTGGCGTAGCAAGCACCTTCGCGGTCCATGGTGGTCCCCGTGTTTGCTGCCCCAAGGCGGCCAAATCAAAGAGCGTGTTTTTTTTTTAACCATTTGCCGCTGATTTGTGGCCGATTGAATAGCGGGGGCTATTGCCGACCCGAGAATGGCAGGTAAGAGCGGGGGAGGCTACCGCCTCCCCTTGCTACCCCACTGAGCACAGAGTAAACATGATCCAAGTCTGGACCACGGGTAACAGAAATCAGAGAGTAGTAGGTATTACGGCATGTTATTTTTTGCAAACAGTCAGATCTGGGTTAGCGTCAGATTAGTAGGAGTAAAGGTGCTCCACTTACCTGCAGGTGTGTCTCATATGCAGAATTCACCGTGTCAATCCTTTAAGAGGGAATCAAAACACCAAACATATCCAATATGTTGAACTATACCTTCGCGTTTCCTTGTCACATGATGCATGTCACTGAAAGAATTACATGGTTGATGTTGGTTTTATCCCTTTCAAACTCATCAATCTATCATGATATCTTTTCTTTTTATACTCTTTAATAATGTTATGCTCTACATCAATAAGTCTACACACATTCTGTATGTTGGCACCTAAAATGTTAATTCTGTGAAACTCTATCAGACACTTAAACGGTTCACCAGGTATGTGATGTATAGGAACATTAAATCTGCATTAGCATCTTCTAAATAATTCTGATGCATCACTATAGAATAATAAACTGAACGTGAGAAGCCATGTGAAAGGAGTAACTGTATATAAGTCAAACCTTCTGAAACAGAAGTTGTTAAGTGGGTAAAAATGTAACAATCAGACAAATTCATTAAGTCTCTATACTTCTTCACCAAATCAAGTAAGAGTTTCCCTCAAAATCTTGGTTATTACAATGTCTACGCTCCAAATTACGATACTTAGTAATACCCAAAAATAATTAAGCAAATAGTAATGTTTTGATGATACAGATCAGGATTTGAATACACTAAAACAACACTAGGGGCAGCTGAAATACAAATTCTTAAAATAATTTGGAAAGCCATGCAAATCTTCTTATTTCTTTAAGACATTTTCTTCATTTTTAGGCAAAATAGTCTTTTTCAAAAATTCAATCTTCAAAACCAAAATAGCAAAAAGTAATCAATAATCCAAGTACTTAGTTCACAGTCAGAAAGATTCTAAAAAGAAAACACAGAGTATGCTGTTCATTACCACACTCCAGGTAAACACCACTAGTGTACCTATATCAAATATAGGTCGTTGGAAATGTTTAAATTTCAGAGCAAGAGCCCTCAACCACCAACAGGAGTAGCATGGTTCATCATTGGGCAGCTCCTTGTTGGGCTGGCTCTGCAATGCTCAAAGGACCCTCAATGGGAGCTCTTTTACCGGAGTTCCTTTTCTTATCTGGCTGTTAAGGAAGTTTGTTGCAGGGAAGAAGCAGATTAAGAAGGTGTAGGTTGGTTTGAAAGTGAGGTACATAGGAAGATAATGGTCCTTATTATTCCCTGCAATGAGTCAACATGTTTCTTGCCCTTTATATAGTCAAATTACCCTCATATTTAGGATTGCAGAGATGAGGTAGGAGATGGGCAGTGTCCACAAATGTGCTCAACCCAATAAGTGAGTATTTTTTCACGAGCCTGATCACCTAATTGTCAAGCAGGTACATCTATTTTCAACACGAACTTCGTGGTATTTAGATGTGGGCACACTCCTCAAATCGAGTTAGGGTACCTTAGTTTGTTGATTAGGTTATTAGGGTTGTGACAAATTACCATAGATCATTTGTAATATCTATACTCCTGCATGCTCTCTTAGATCTCGATCTAAAAGATTACTTTCCATTCCCAGAATCAAGAAATCGCGCACCGGAGGCAAAGCTTTTTCCTACCTTGCCCCGAGTTTCTGGAACAGCCTTCCTCAATATCTTCGCACCGATATGACTATTCTCCAGTTCAGAAAGCTACTGAAAACTCATCTCTTCTAACTTGTTGCCTGGTTGTTTAGTTGTTACAAGCGCAGAGATACCCCCTGGGGTGATTCAGCGCTATATAAAATTATAAAATAAATAAATAAAAATAAATAAATTTGCTGTGGCGTAGCTTCAGGGGGGCATTTGAGGTGTTACACCCCCTAATAAATGTATTTTCTGATAAATAGCTGGGTACAGGTGCTTTCAGTTGGGTATAGTGAGGTGTATGTGGGATTTCACCAGGAATTTTACATGCACATAGAAAAGAACACACACATTTTCTTCCTATCCATTTTGAAAGTCTTCAAAAATGTTGGTTATTTCACAAAATATTGTATTTTCTCTCACTTAGTCCCCCTTCCAATCCTCATTCATCTCCCTTTCCAGTGCAACTTTAGCCCCTCTCTTGCGCCCTGCTTATTTATGGTATAATGTATTTTAACATTAGATGCCAGCGTGATTGTTGGAAAATCTGAATCTCACGCTCAAGTCTTACTGACCAAGCTATGCCCCTGATTATTTGAATAAATAAAAAGTAAGAAATGTGTTGACAAGGAGGAAAGAATAATAAGGAACATTAACTTCTTATATATTCCATTTTGGTTTTTGTCCATTAACAAGGGCCTCCAGAATAAAGAATAATTATTATGTTAGAGTACCTCAGTTAATTTTAACATCACTTTGACACCAATCTACACCTTCATAATCTGCTGCTCACCTGCAACAAATTCATTATTGGCCAGAACAGAAAAAGAACTCCAGCAAAGAGCCCCAATTGAGGGGCACGTTAGGCATTGCAGTGCCATCCCAACACTCTGCTGGTGTGTGAAGGACTCTTGCTCGAAAAGGTAAAAATTTCTTCCGATCTACATTTCACCTAGGCACCAGTAGCGGCTGGTGTTTGCTATGAGTGGCGGTAGGGCAGTGGCTCGAGGGGGGCATAGGGGTCGCTAAAGGGAAGGGGGCAAAATAAAAAATATAAAAATAAAAAAATGTAACTTCAGCCGTCCGTGTCCCTCTCCTCTGCACCTCTTCTTCAGGCACAGGCTACCAGCTTGCCTCGCGACCAATCCTGAAGCTGCTCTTGCATGAAGGCAGTTTCAGGATTGGCCTGAGCGCTCCCGATTAGCGCTCCAGGACAGAATGGGAGTCTATGTCTGCTCCCTCCAGCCCCATGAATGCAGCTGGGTTTGGATAGAGCTTCACTGCGCATGATGGTTTGGCCGGCCAGAGACAGCAGGCCAAACTATCATGTGCATTGATGGAAGTGCACTACCACGCCCCTCAGTGCTGTCACCCCCCAAGGCCCCGGCCCCAAGACTCCGCAGGAAAGGAGAACTAAAACGAGTGTCAATTTATTTTTTCTTTCCTGCTGTTCTTTGGGGGGTTTGGGGGGATGCTCCTCCGCCATGGCGAAGGAGCCGGTTCTGCTAAGTACAGTAATGGTGTTTACCCAGAGTGAGGATAGGAACAGAATGCTCTGTGTATTTTGATATCAAATTGGATTTGTTCATGAGATGCACCTTACTCACCCCCACACTGAAGGGCTTAAATTAGAGCACAGATTGTGTGGCCCGGTATCAAACACTACATATTACACTTATGCCTGTGGCATTTATATGTGGATGCACACCGGAGTTCCATTTGTAGTGGATAAGACACATGTGGACCCCCAGGTTCTGGTGCCTCCTAATCAGTGGCAAGTTAGATGGCCTTTACTTAGTGTTGAGCAGTATCTATACTCCGAATACTGATCATGGCAAATATTGGGCTAGATCAACCAGGAAAGTAGTGGACTGGGCTGCTACCACTTAAATCAGGGTGAGGATTTTAATAGCGGTTTGGCATAGCCTTAGACCGGTTTGTCCTGACCCTTTCTACGTGCCTCTGGTGGTACAGACTAAAGGTCTAGGCAATTGGCTGGCTTGTTGGTTGCTATCTACCAGCAAAATTTACAAAACATTGGTGGACGCAATGCCAAAGACATATCATACGCTGCTGAATTCTCTCAATGCTCAGTTAGAGCCCATGGCCAATGGAGATTACGGGTGTTTTGTCCTCCGGCAGGCCTGCCAAGAAGCAGCGGAATCCCTCAACACCTTCCAAAGACGATTGAAAGAACTGGCATGCACCTGCAGATTCCAGGATGAGCAGGAACAAATTGGCGTTCAGATTATACAAGGGGGTTACTATGCAAAACTCAGAGAGACAATTATTCAAGAATCAGAAAAATCCCTACAAGACATTCTAACAATAGAGAGGTCCAAAGCACGCACCTCACACAAGGAGACAGCTCTAAATCAAACCATTAAAACAGAGCAAGTCAACGTGACCAGGTCATGCCCAGTGTCAACACCTCTCAAGCGCATCCCAGAAAGGAAAAAAGAGTGTGGATACTGCAGAGGATCTCCACACAAAATGAGTGACTGTCCAGCGAAAGGCAAAAGATGCACAGCGTGTGGGAAATACAACCACTTTGTAAAAGTGTGAAGATCATCCAAGGTAAAAAAAAAGAGACAGCGCAAGTGGTATCCAATGTGCCAGAAGGCAAGGAAGACTTGGATGACTACAATGAAGAGTTCTCAGTACACTATGTCTTCACAGTGAGGGCATCCACTTACACTCGCGCCTACTCCCAAAGTGTCAAATCACCATCTGCACTCAACACATCACCACCACCAAAGACATCCATTAAGCTAATGTCTGCACCCACTGGAAAAGGCAAAGATCAAAGTTTTTGCATACATACAGAAAGCACCAATTCCTCTCATGGGTTGTTTCAAATCTACGTTAGCCCACTGAGGCAAGACAGCAGACACAACAGTCTATGTAGCTAAGGAAGGGCATGGTATGCTGGTAAGCGGTGCCATTGCAGAGACAGTAAGGCTAATATCCTTTGTGCTGTTGGTACAGGAAGAAGAGCTGAGAACACTGCTCGAAGAGCTTGGCACTGTTTTTAAAGGTATTGGCTGCCTCAAAAACAAAAAGTTAACCTGCATATAGACACATCCATCCAACCGGTTGCCCTGCAACACTGCTGCGTCGCATTCCACCTAAGGCCAAAGGCAGAGGAAGAGCTGGAAAAGCTGGAAAAGCTTGAGATGACCGGCACCATAGAAAAGGTTACAGGGCCCACCCCAAGGGTATCTCCACTTACGGTTCCCAAGAAGCCTAAGCAACAGGCACAGGTCCATACATGTTTAGATATGAGGGTCCCCAACATTGCCTTTAAGCAGGAGAGACATCAAACCCCAACGATCGATGACATACTGGGATAGCTAAGTGCAGCCAAGTGGATCTCATGGCAGCGTATCATCAACTACCACTTCACCCCGATTCTCAGTATATTACCACCTTCTCCATGCATGTTGGGCTACGCCGCTACTGCCACTCAATTTCAGCATATCCAGCATGGCAGAAGTCTTTCTGAATATGATCAGAGAAATGCTAAGTGGCTTTCCTGGGGTCCTATATGTCAGTGATGACATCCTGGTCTATGCCAAATCACGGAAAGAACACGCTGAATAATTACGGGGTGTACTACAGAGAATCAAGGATGCTGGACTCACCTTGCACAAAAACAAACGTGAATTTCTGAAGAGTCAATCAGATTCTTTGGATACATCTTCTCGGAGCAATGAGTTGCAACAGATCCATACAAGGTGCAAACTGCCCAATAAGCTCCTGCAGCGTGCTATATATAGGAGGCACGGAGTTTTCTGGGCATGGGAAACTTCTGTGGAAGAGTCATCCCAGACTTCACCAGCCTTATACGACCACTGCAAGAGCTGACAAAGACAACCACAACCTAGCAATGGGGACTGGAGCTGGAGACGGCTTTCAGACAAACCAAAAAAGCTTTGTCAGCAAACACCACCCTGGCATATTTTGATCCAAAGAAGGTCATCAATAAGTTGGTAAGCCCTTATGGCCTGGGTGCCTTGTTAATTCAACAACAGAGAGTTGACAACTGGGCTCCCATAGCCTGTGCGAGTCAATCCCTAACAGAGACAGAACAACGATACTCACAAATTGAAGGGGAGGCCATTGCCCTACCTTGGTCATGCCGTCACTTCCACATCTACGTATATTGACACCCCTTTGCAGTCTCTACGGACCGCAAACCACTATTATCTCTTTTCCAAGGATCAGCCTCAAAGCCTCTGCCCCGGATAGAGAAGTGGGTACTAGAACTGCAAGAATATGATTTCCAGGTCGAGTACAGGGCAGGTTTGTCAAACCCGCAGACTACCTTCCCCGCAATCCTCATGCTGCCATATTAGAAGAGGTATAAGAGACTAAGAGGCAAAAGCAACCAAGGTATGGGTGAGGTATGTTGCAGAACGATCTCGTCCTCTCCTACTGGTGTTGGACACTGTAATAAATGCCACTCAAGAGGACGAGTGCCTTCAAGCAGTGATAAGCGCTGTAATCTCCAGCAACTGGAGAAGCTTGAAGAAATACTGGTTAAGAAGAACCCCAAAGGCACAGAAAGTGCTCGGATCTCTGCTACATGTTTGTCAAGAGCTGTCAACTCTCCTTCTCCGGGGGCCCCAACTAATCATTCCGTCAAGCCTCACATCTCAGATGGTACAACTCGCACACCATGGCCATGAAGGAGTAGTCAAAACCAAAAGCAGACTCCATGCAAAAGTATGGTTCCCGGGGATGGACGGAATGGTGGAAAAAGCTGTCAAGTCATGCCATTGGTATCAAGTGGCAGGACCGCCAGAACGACTCTCTCCAGTGATCACAGAAAAATGTCCTGATACCCCGTGGTAAGAAACTAGTCTCGACTTTGGACATCTACTTGATGGATGGCACATGCTAGTCCTCATCGATGACTACACTAAGTACCCTGAAGTGAGGTTGTGAATTAGCAAACAGTGATAGAAGTTATCACCAAGCTAGAGGAAATCACTGTGAAGCACAGAATCATGAAAGTCAGACACTAGTCCACCATTTCATGGACAAGAGTTCACCGACTATCTGAAGACATGGGGCATCCATCACTACTAGGTGACCCCGAGTTGGCCTCAAGCCAATGGGGAAGTGGAGCGGTTTATGTGGACCCTCAACAAAATAGTCCTCAGAGCCCATGCTGATCAGCAACCAGTTGAGAAAAATATCTGAGAATTCTTGTAAGAATTCAGACAAACTCCTCATGTGACTACTGGCAAAGCGACCTGAATGGGTCGTATTGTAGCAGACACTATCCCTCACCATCACACCTGGGTTAAATGCAAGTGAGGTGTCTGCCAGAAGCAAAGCTACCAATGACAAGTCCAGTGATCATAAGAGAGCCTATAACACAACAAGGCACTGGGAAATCCCAATGACTTAAAGGGTAAGAGAGGCAGAATTGTGTAGAGTATATCCTCCCTACAAGTAACTATATTCACGAAAAAATACTCTAACGGACCTAGAGAGGGATCCAAAAAACTAAAGGAAAGAGGAAAATGAAAACTCATGAAATAAAGGTTGTGCCTAATACAACCGTGGTCGTGGGGGAGATAAGTATTTCTTTAAGTTACCCTCACACACCCTAGTGGTGTCATGCTTCATCATCGGGTCACCCAGACCCCTAGAAGTCCGGGTGGGCTCGACCACAGTATTGGGAGTGCTTTTAATATGTTAAAGACAGAGGGGGTTAACTAAATAAAATACCTCAGGCAGATCCCCAGTTTCCCTTTATTTTTGGGTCTGTCTGGGTAATTAAAATAGATAAAAGTGGGTCTTATAGGAGTGTTATGGTCCTAGGACCCTAGTGCCGACATGTTTCAGTCCAATAAAGGGGCCAAAAAATGGTCCAGGACTTTCTTCAGGGCAAGGATGTAACTCCCCTATGTGAGTGAAATTACTGGGATGGGGTGTCCCTATCCTGTCAGTATGGTGGGGGCAGAGTAGCTGCTCCACGTGGTATTACGTAAGAGTGGGTGTGTGTCAACTGCCAGGCTCCATCTGAAAAGGAAAGTAGAGACAAACAACATATAGAAATATCAGCGGTATGATTTCCGCCGTGTTCATTTCCCCTTTAGCAGTATAGTGATAACCGCAAGTGGACATGCGTGGATTTGTGCGCATGCTTTCATTAAGAGGAGTGTCCTCTTCTTGTGCCACTCAAGATCACTGTAACATATCATTGTATATGTGACAGGCATTCTGTGCGAGTGGCGATTTTATTCGCATCCTAGCGATAGCAGCGTGATGTCTGTACTAGAAAATAGCGTGCACAAAGTGTCTCCAGTCTCTAGTGCACACAGAACGTACATGGTCCAGGTGATTCCAAAAACCTATCTACGAGTATGTTTAAAAATACATAAGTGAAATATAAATAAATACACAGGCATACAACACATTCAATCATACTTAGTTTCCAGTTATACATTACCCAATTCGGGGAGGTTGACTGTATCTCACAGGACCAAAAAGTCAGAATGGGCGGTCCTGGGGGGAACCGTGAAGAGAAGGTGTGTCAACGAGCAGAAGTAGTAGATCTGCCATTGTGTGGATCCGAATAGGTGGGGTCGGTAATGGCGAGTGCTAATCACGCAATGGTGAAGGCAGAAATCGCGCTGTTACGGAGTACTTACTTATTTAAGATCGGTCGCCCTGCCTGCTACCTGTTTGGTTCTGGTCCTCGGCTTTCGCAAGTTCGTTGTATTGGTGTCGCGCTTAAGTATCATAAAAGCGCGCTGGGACATCGGGCTAATTAAGACCACGCCCCTCGGGTACAGGAAATGACGTAGAACGTCACAACGTGCAGCGGAACTTGTGTGAAGGGATTTGTAGTTTTTTAGTTGCCCAACTAAAAAACTACAAATCCCTTCACACAAGTTCCGCTGCACGTCGTGACGTTCTACGTCATTTCCTGTACCCGAGGGGCGTGGTCTTAATTAGCCCGATGTCCCAGCGCGCTTGCAGTTAGCAGGCAGGGCGACCGATCTTAAATAAGTAAGTACTCCGTAACAGCGCGATTTCTGCCTTCACCATTGCGTGATTAGCACTCGCCATTACCGACCCCACCTATTCGGATCCACACAATGGCATATCTACTACTTCTGCTCGTTGACACACCTTCTCTTCACGGTTCCCCCCAGGACCGCCCATTCTGACTTTTTGGTCCTGTGAGATACAGTCAACCTCCCCGAATTGAGTAATGTATAACTGGAAACTAAGTATGATTGAATGTGTTGTATGCCTGTGTATTTATTTATATTTCACTTATGTATTTTTAAACATACTCGTAGATAGGTTTTTGGAATCACCTGGACCATGTACGTTCTGTGTGCACTAGAGACTGGAGACACTTTGTGCACGCTATTTTCTAGTACAGACATCACGCTGATATCGCTAGGATGCGAATAAAATCGCCACTCGCACAGAATGCCTGTCACATATACAATGATATGTTACAGTGATCTTGAGTGGCACAAGAAGAGGACACTCCTCTTAATGAAAGCATGCGCACAAATCCACGCATGTCCACTTGCGGTTATCACTATACCGCTAAAGGGGAAATGAACACGGCGGAAATCATACCGCTGATATTTCTATATGTTGTTTGTCTCTACTTTCCTTTTCAGATGGAGCCTGGCAGTTGACACACACCCACTCTTACGTAATACCACGTGGAGCAGCTACTCTGCCCCCACCATACTGACAGGATAGGGACACCCCATCCCAGTAATTTCACTCACATAGGGGAGTTACATCCTTGCCCTGAAGAAAGTCCTGGACCATTTTTTGGCCCCTTTATTGGACTGAAACATGTCGGCACTAGGGTCCTAGGACCATAACACTCCTATAAGACCCACTTTTATCTATTTTAATTACCCAGACAGACCCAAAAATAAAGGGAAACTGGGGATCTGCCTGAGGTATTTTATTTAGTTAACCCCCTCTGTCTTTAACATATTAAAAGCACTCCCAATACTGTGGTCGAGCCCACCCGGACTTCTAGGGGTCTGGGTGACCCGATGATGAAGCATGACACCACTAGGGTGTGTGAGGGTAACTTAAAGAAATACTTATCTCCCCCACGACCACGGTTGTATTAGGCACAACCTTTATTTCATGAGTTTTCATTTTCCTCTTTCCATAAGAGAGCCTACCAGTTCAAATGTCAGCAGGGCAATTCTGTATATCTTGAAGACTGCTACCCAGGCAGGAAATTCCTTCTGCCATTTGAACAACGCCCACGGACAGTAGTACGCCGAAAGGGCAAGATGATTACTGCCTGCCAAGAAGATGAAGAAATCACACGCAATGTCTTTTTTTTCAAGAAAGTGATAAGTGAAGATCAAGAGTCCAGTGAACACTCCATCCCCCCTAGCTGGAGTGAGGAGACCTCAAAGCCATTGCCGATGTCACCTCAACAATATGTCTCAGTAGACAGTTCCCAAAACTGTAACGAAGGAGCAATGACCCCTTGTCCAGTGAAGATGGACTCTCCCGTGAACAGCGGGCCCGGGACTGAAAGGTGCTCTCAGAGTATCTCCCACGCAGCACTTCTTCCAGGTATCATCTGTAAAACGACCCAGCGCTGCCATCAAGGCTTGCTGACTTCCTGGTGTGAGGTGGAGCTGTCCAAGTTGGAAGATGGCAGTTGGGTAACTTTTGTAATCTCATTGTGTCTGGTAACAATGTAAGTTTTGCATATTATTAATGTTTGTTAAGGTTGGAGAGGAACGTAACATACCACCATCACCATGTCGGTGGGGTGGTCAAGCAAGTTACACCTGTTGGTGTAAGCACAATGGAATAGTCCAGCCGGATGCCGGAGGCTGTATTAATAAAGTGGGCAGGGCTGAGGAGTGCGTTCCCCCAGTGTGCCAAGTGAAGTAAACTACTGTGTGTAGTACCCAGGGCTGTCACTATACTGTCAAGGATACCTCCACCAGGTTCATGCCCGAGACCAGTAGTAGCCAGACTCCTACATTTCAAAGATAGTGATATTAGACTACAGAAAGCAAGGGAGGTTTGGAAACTTTACTGTAAAAAACATCAGAGTGGGTGTATTCCCTGACTGCACTCTGGCTGTGCAGAGAAAGAGGGCTTCATTCACTGAAGTAAAGAAAGCCCAGTGAGATGCTAGAATTCAGTACATGCTTCTTTATCCAGCCCGAATGAAGATTATGCTGGATGGTAAACTGATGTTCTTCACAGATTACTCTGAGGCACAGGCTTGGCTGGAACTATGTTAATCAGAGGGAGGTCCCGCAAAAGGAGACGCAAGCCAAGGACAACTCAGTGTCAATCCAAGAATCCTACTGAGGCCCTGGAACAGGGAGGCACAAGATCGCTGCTGGCAGCGGCAAAGGCACTGAGTGAGCAGGACAAGGGACCCAAGAAGAAGTCCTCATCACCAGGAGCTTCAGGGAAGGAAACAAACCTGGAAATGGAATCTGCTATGACCCAAGACGAAAATATGCCGCAGATCACTCCCAGAACAGCAGATGATCTTTCCTTGGAGAAGGAGGGGAGCCATGAAAGGGCTATCTTGCACTTAATTATAATGATTGAAAGAGGGGTTGAATGGCTCTGCTGGGATCGAGTGGAGCAGAAATGATCAGCAATACTGATGTAAGTACTGAGCTGTACACACAGTAATGGCTCATAAGCTGTGATATATCTGTTGATGAGTATTAGGCGGCCTGTCTGGACAGGAGCCACGGTGTAGATGGGTGACCAGCCAAACGACGCCCTATACTTGTCTGCACAGCTAAGAGATGGTGAGTAATATGCACATAGTTCATAGTTATTGTTTTGGGGTGAAAGACCATTTACCTTTGGTCCTGTGGTTTGGGAGTTGAGAATTGTTATATCTGATTACATCACATGCCCTAGATAATGTGGTGTATTTTCAGCAATATGCATTCTTGGAGCTTAGACAAACATTGTACGGCAGCAAACACAGCCTAAGGGCTGAGGATGTGAGAGCCCAGTGGAGCAAAAAGTATAGATGGCTAACAATTTTTATTTATTTATTTAGAAAGTTTTATATAGAGAGAACATAACCACTGAGGGTATCCGAGCCCTTTACAGATTATGCAACAAGAAGGGTACAAGAAAACGCTACAGAATCAACAAAGCGAAAAATTCAGTGTAAAATTGTCCGACATTCTCGTGAGCCAGGCAGCTTGGCCAAAGTCAACGGCTATGGACCCAGAATCAAAGGGAGGAGCCAGGCTGAGGCAGAAATTTCTTCATCAGGAGCCCTTTGACTTCTTTTTTGAAGAAGACAGTGGAGGGGTTCAACCTGACTTCGGGGGGAAGGGAGTTCCAGATGCTCTTAGCCATACCTGAGAAGGCAGAGGTCTTTTTTTTCTTGAATTTTTGTGGTTTGAGCAAAAGGGTGCTGGCGCTTCTGGAGGTTCTTGAACCACAAGAGAGCTCCAGTTTTTGAGCGAGGTACAGCGGGGTCTTGAAGTGGATGGCTTTGTGTGCCATGCGTGCAATTTTTAACTGTATCTGAGCTTCATATGGAAGCTAATTCAGGTCCCGCAAGTCCGGAGAGATATGGTGGTATTTTTTAGTGCCAGTTAAGAGCCAAGCAGCGGAATTGAGGGCAGCCCTAACAGGAGCAGTCTTCACTCTGGGCAAGCCGCAAAGTGTTGCGCTACCATAGTCCAGCTTTGAGATCACTAATGCTTGTACTGCAACCTTTAGGTCATGAGCGAGGAAAAAGGCTTTCAGTTTCCTAAGGATGCTGAGTTGGAAGTTGGCTCCTTTGGTGAGGGAACTGAGCAGTCAGGGATAGGTTCACTTTGAAACTTTGGGATCTGTTCTGAAGGAACAAAGAGAACCAGTTTAGTACAGGCCCAGACAGCCCCATCCTGTGTTCCAGGAGGTCAGTTAGGTTATCGTGTTTGACCATATCGAATGCTGAAGAAAGGTCAAGGAGGATCAATAGGCACGACTCATTATGATCCAACATTGTTAGCGCATCATCCACGATGTGCGTTAGCGCCTGACTCTGTACTATGGCCCGGGCAGAAACCAGAATGGCATTGGTCAAGGAGTTGGAAATGGTCGATGTGTTTACAGAGTTAGGCGAGCACACATTTCTCCAGGAGCTTTGCCACGGTGGGGAGGTTAGAGACTGGGCGAAAGTTATGAAGGTCCATGGGATCAGCAGTTGGTTTCTTTAGGATCGGGGTAACTACTTGACCTGATTTAAGGCAATCCGGAATATCGCCTTGCCAAAGTGATGCATTTACGATCGTCGTCCAAAGTGTTAGTAAGGAGCATCTCACTTCCGGGAAAAGGTTTGATGGCAGAGGGTCATTGTAGTGATTGGAAGGTTTCAAAGTTGGCAGCATTTAGCGTACCATGCATTCATCCAAGGTTTGGACCAGACTCCAGGATGCATTGTTTTTTTGGGGGAAAGCTGTGCAGGGTCAGTGATATCCCAACCTGAGGGGCGGAGGGTGTTCATTGGACTGATCGAGAGGTGATCACGGGCCGAACGTAATTCAGTTTCGATCCTAATAGTCTTACCCGTGAAGAAATCAGCAAATTCTTCACAGTTCGGCAATTTCCCTTGACCCCTTGACAAGAGGTTAGGATGACTGTTAGCTTGGGACTTGATGAGTTCGAGCAGTTTTTTAGAAGGTTTTTTTGCTTGATCTAGTTGAGTTCTGAAAAGGGTGGCCTTTGAGCATCTGATGCCTTTATTGTATATGCTTTGCAGGGATCTCAAGTGACAGAGATGTTCAAGGAAGGGATATGATCGTCACTTCCTTTCTGCGAGTCTTAAATTTCTTCTTTCGGAATTAAGACTATCATTGAACCACCGTTTGGAGAGTTTAGAGGACATTCTTTTAAGCTGTAGTGGTGCCATTGAGTCAAGTACATTAAGCATTGAGTGGTTATAGTGTGCCATAAGGTCCTGGACATCCGACATGTTCATGGGGGGTCCAGGATGTTATCGCAGAGTGCAGTCAGGTCTTGCGAGTTGATGTTCCGTAGACATCCGTAGACACTCTGTTTTGGGTTCTTAGGCTGGGCTCTGCTTGCACTTACCAATTCAAGGATGAAGAAGGTGATGCAATAGTGGTCTGTCCAATCACATGGGAGGATCGACTCCAGGAGAATGGAGTTGGGCTTACCAATGACAAGATCTAAGGTAGCTCCTTTGATTTGAGTAGGGCTGTCATAGATTTGGATTAGGTTAAGGTCAAGTAGGAAGGATTTAAGGCTATTGACCACCGCATCATTTACATCATTCCAGTGGAGGTTGAAATCTCCCAGGAAGATCTGAGTGCCCTGGAAATCAGCATTGGCCGAGATAATGTCCATGATCTGTTCTGTGAAGGGAGGTTATCGCGAGGGGGGTGGTAGAACGTGTGCAGTTTGCATGAGTGATTGTTGCCCCAAGTCACTTCAATGCATAGGTATTCACAAGATGGCAGTAGGTCGGCCTGAAGTACTTTCACTGTTAGATTACTACGGAGTAAGCATGCAATGCCTCCACCTTGACCACTAATCCTGTCCAACCTAATGATATCAAAGTTGGGAGGCATTAAAAAGTCCAAGATGGGAGCAGCTGAGTCATTTAACCAGGTTTCCGTCAACAATACAAGGTCAAGATCCTGACAAGGATGAGGTCGGCAGGGTCAAGATCCTGAACCAGGATGAGGTCAGCAATGTCCGCAGCATGTTTAACAGCCGATCTACAGTTTAGGAGCGCACATTTGAGTCTAACTTTGGTGTCCGTTGGTGCAGGTAGAGCGGTGGTGACTTTCGTGAGGTTGTTCTCATTTAAAGTTCTGGTATTTGGCCTAGGCTCCCTGAAGGGATCAGTTGGGATGGATTCAATTGGTTGCAAGTTTGATATGGTGGATGGAGGTGCCAGATCATATGAGAGTAGGAGAGAATGAATATCAATATCAGACAGGGAGGCTCTACATCTGGAGGGGCGAGAAGGGTCGTTAGGGTGCTGAGCGAAGGCCCAACTATGGGGTGTGTGGGTGATGTGGGATGGTGACCACCGAGTATAGGGGGATGGGAGCAAGATACAACCGCTATCTGGGAGCGAGCGTAAATGGTGATTGGTCATAATGGAGCAGCTTAGTCTGGAGTTAGTTGACAGATCCTCAGTGATATCTAATAGGCTACGTACCTCTGCCTTAAGTTGTTGTAGGCAGAGTGCAATCTCGTTAAGTCTGGCTTTCAATGAAGTGTGTGAATGCGATTGATGGTGGAGAGTTAGTGGGGGCAGGGGAAAGTAGGGCAGGAGGAGAGTGAATGGGCCCCGGGGGAAGGGATTCTGGGAAATAGAGCTGCATGCTTGGAGGGGTGGATAGGATAGGGGAGGAGGGGATGGACAGGTGGAGACCCCTGGAGGCCTGTGGGAGCAGGTCGGAATTGCGGGTTGGGCTCCGGGAAGAAATCCTGGGGAGAATCAGTAAATATAGTTTCCTAAGATGGAATGTGAAGTAGCCTGGCCCAGCTAGCTAGCGGGAAAAGTGCATGCTCTCAGTGCGATCTCTCAGCCGCCTTTGATACGGTGAATCATGGGCGGCTACTTTCCCGTATGCAGCGGCTGGGAGTTACAGGGACGGCCCTTCAGTGGTTCACCTCTTTTCTAGAAGATCGCCAGCAGAAAGTCCAGCTGGGTGACCTCATGTCCAAACAGGGCATTCTCCATTGGGGGGTTCCGCAGGGTTCGGCTTTGTGCCCCGTGCTTCTTAACATCTATCTTCAACCCCTGATTGAGGCCCTGGTTAAGTTAGACTGGCAGGTGTTTAATTATGCGGACGATACCCAGCTAATAGTTCGCATTGATCACTCTTGTGACTCACAACGGAATGTTCAGAACATTCTTAGGTACACCATGAACTGGATGACCCTGAATTCCTTAAAAGTGAACCCAGATAAGACCGAAGTCTTGGTACTTCTTCCAGACTCCTCCCCTTGTTCAAGCTTGTTCTGGCCTCAAGAACTTGGCACTACTCCTACGCCAGTGCCTACCGTGAAAAGCCTAGGTATCAAATTAGACACCGGACTGACCATGAAGAACCAGGTTTCCGCTGTGGTGGGAAGTTGTATCGGATTACTGCGTCAGCTCCGAAAACTATCTGTCCTTTTGTCATCTACCACCATGCAGGCGGTGGTAACTGCTTTAGTATTGTCTTGTCTAGACTACGGAAATGCAGTTTACATCGCTCTTCCTGTATCACTCTTGAGGAAACTTCAGGTGGTCATGAATGATGCGGCAAGGCTGATATTCAAGCTGCCTCGAAAAACGCGTACCACTCCATTGTTGCGTCATCTGCACTGCCTACCGATCAAACAAAGGGTAAGCTTCAAGGGCTTGTGCATCGCACACAAGTCCCAGTTTGGTGAAGCCCCCAAATACATTAAAGATCGTCTGAAGCCCTATGTCCCGGGCCGTCACCTCCGCTCCTCGCAGGCCAGTTTTCTTACCTGCCCCAGTTTCAGCATGACGACACTTGGTGGTCGTGCCTTCTCGGTCTTTGTACCCCAGATGTGGAATAAGCTTCCAGAGGATTTGCGCAAGGACACAAAACTACTCTCATTTCGGAGGAGGCTGAAGACCATGCTACTCTTGGAGGCCTTCGCCTAAGCTTATGGGGATTAGGCCAACTTAAGCGTTCTGCCATGTTATGTCTGTCGTCTATGAGGAAGCGCTTAGAGACCTTTGGTGATTAGCACTATATAAATAACAACAAACATAAACATTTGAAATGAAGGAATGTGCAGGTGGTTTTCTTACAGAAACTTAAATCCAGAAGAAGGGAAACTGCAAAAGAGATGGAGGGGGCAAGAATATGCAACAAGTTATTCCTCATATGTTAGGGGACTTTTGATCTGGAACCGACCAGGAGTCCCTTTTCAGATGATCACTGTTGACCGGGATACTGACAGTCGATGTGTCTTAGTTGAGGGCAAGCTTGACGAAAGAGACATTTCATTGGGATGCATATCTGCCCAAATGTTGACCAAATGCAATATTTTGCTGGCCTGTCATCCAAACTACCGACTAAAGTGCAAACCCCAATGTTATTAGGAGGAAAAACAAATTGTGTAGTTGATACCACATTGGACAGATCCCATCCCCATCTACAGAGCGCAAAATAACAAAATTAATTCCAGTTGTCTGGAAAGTGTTTGAGGGATTGGGGACTAGATGACACTTGGGGGTTCATTACGATGGCGGAGGGACCGCCACCACCGGCCCGGCGGTGGAGGTCCCTCTGCCATCTGGCTCCCATTTCCCCCGCCACATTAGGATGGTGGGGGGAATCGCTTAGTGACCACACCGGTCACAAAGACCGCCCTCCACGCTTCCGCCACGGCAATCGTCACGATTGCCTGGCGGAGCGGTCAGCATGTGCGCAATGGCGGCAGTCCCAGATTACAATGCTGGCGTCAGCCAGCCTTTCCATGGCAGTGGAAAGGCTGGCGGAGGCTGGGTTCTGGGGCCTGTTGCGGGCCCCCTCTGTGGGGGGGGGGTCTATGTGCACTGAGGGGTACCCATGGTACCCTCCTACATTTCCATGCAGAAGGTGGCAGGCACTGTGGTGCCTACCACGTTGTGCATGGAAATGCACTACGTGGATTTGTGCATTGCGACGGTGCTGCAGCCAGCAGCACCGTCCACAATGATAAGGGGACTGGATGCACCCGCCATAGTGGCGGGCACATCCTAATACACTCAGCGGGACCGCCGCCTTACCGGCGGGCGGTCCCAGCACCGCAGCGATGGCGGGCGGACTGATGTAGACCCGCCATCGTAATGTCCCTCCTGGCGTTATACCCATGAGGGCGACGGGGAGTATTCCTTTTACTCTGCATCACATGACTTGTATGTGTCTTGACCAGTTCTTAACTTCAAATGAGATTTATTTCACAGATGATGGAACACATTGAATTACTTGGGCCCATGGTGTGCAATCATAATCCATTATTACTGACCATTTTCTGGGGGACACCTGTACCGGCAGTGCCCATGTGGAGGCTACAAAGTACAATGCTTGAGGGTGGGGCGTTTAGGGGAGGACTTAGGGAAGTTATCACTTATTATTTTGTTGAGAACCAGAATACAGTATCCACCCCAATGATGGAGTGGAAAGTTTTTAAGGTAGTAATAAGGGGACACCACGTGGAGCTCTTAGAGCTCATACAGCCTTGGAGAGGTAAGTGAATGTGCTGGATATGACATTGTGACATTAGGATCTGGAAATGACAGCAGACCAGAAATTAAAGGTCACCCTGAACAAAGAAAAAGAGAAGTACTGAGTGCAGAATAAGAAGTACACAATAATGGAATGGTTAAGATGCCTTAATTACAGGAAATATCTTTCAAGGACTCATGAAGAAGGACACAGAACAGGGATATTGTTAACAGGGTTGGTTCTGAAAGAGAAGGAGGGACTATGAGAATGGTATCATGCAGACTACAAAAGCAAGAGTCAATAAGGTGTTCCTGGATTATTATACAACACTATAGTCAAGGCCTAGAGTCATCGATAAGTAAATTGGAAAACGGCCTCTGCATCTTCGCACAGTCCCCAATCATCTGGCATTTCGTAAGCAATTGAAAACCGCTCTGTTTCCCTAGTCCTGTGTCCCCTCCGTGTCAGTTCTTAGCGCTGGGACGCTTCCGGGTAGCCATGCGCTCTACAAATGTCCTCCAATCCAATCCAACAGGTCTAGAGTGAGAACAGTCTCTGGGGAAGGTAGAGAAATTCTAGGAGCCCCAATCACTGAGGCCGAAATCAAGGTAGCTATCGGTAAAATGTAAAAAAAACAAGACCCCTGGAATGGAAGGGCTTCCAACAGAGTTTTATAGTACAAACATTGATTTGTTGGCTCATCAATTCCCTGAGGTATATGCGGCTGCAAAATAAACTGGATTGCTGCCACAGTTAATGAGAGAGGCACTGGTAGTGCACTACCCACACTGCACTGGAACTTGACAGATCCAATGTCTTACCACCCACTATCAAAGCTTACCACTGATTGTAAAACATTGGGTAAAATCCTAATTAATAGGATACAACCAATGCTAAATATCTTAATATTCAAGGGTCAATTGGCCCATCGGAGCCTCCGTTTCACAAAAACCCCTCTCCCGTTTGTCTCCTCAGCTTGTTTCTGACTGCTCAGCGCTGGGACACTCCTCACCGGAGTAGCTCTGCTCTCTATAAAACGTGTATTATTATTACTATTATTTATCCTGATGAGGAGCACCACAGACATCAGGCTGATGGCAGAAGTGTCTGCTGAGGACAAAAACAGAACGCTGCAAGCCCACACCTCTCCCGCCTTGAAAGCCCTGCATTGGTTACCGGTTGCCAGATGATCCACGTTCAAGCGGCTTTGTCTCACCCACAAAGCAATACATGGAACAGGACCCCTCTTCATCAGGAATAAAATAACCAAATATGTTCACCAAAGGAAACTCCTTCTCTGTTCAAGCACCCAAATGGCATTCAGACAAAATATCGAGTCAGTAATATTGACTGACACAATTATCGAGTTGTAAATATCGCGAAACAGAAATATTGACAGCAAGAATATTGTGGACAAGAATATCGATTTTAATGTAAGTACTATCGATTTTTAAAATATAGAAGTCATTGATTTCATTTGCTAAAATATAGTTGTTTAAAATATCGATTTTTAAATTAGTGTTATGTATTTTAGTATCAATTTAAATGTATGTGATGTATTTTTTTGTATCCGTAGAGTTTATGTTTTTTAATCTACATGTTACATTTTTAGGAGTTATTAATTTTATTTTAATAAAATGTTGTGTTGATTTAGTTCCGTAGCGGCTTGTGGAGTTATAGGGGAATAGGCTGTGCAGTAATTTAATTATAATAAAGCATTGATTATATTTCATTTAATAATATTTATTTAATTGATATTTTATAGTGTTAATTGTGCTTTAAATTTTTAGGGGTACATTTTATGTAAGGTTGTGGGATTTATAAGGGTAAAAGGTGGGAAGTCATTTTTTTAAATTAATTATTAATTGGTTGTTAATTAATATTAATTAAATAATTATTAATTATGGTAATTGTGTACAACAAATTAGGTGCCAGGTAGGTCGCTCCCCCCGCTGCAGCTCCACCAGCGCTTGAGTGTCCTTGTGCCCTGTATTCCGCTGTGCCCATTTTTGCTTTTGTTTCCTTGTGTGCCCATTCTTTCCTTCTGTCTCCTTATGTGCCCATTTTGCTTTTGTTCTTTGTGTGCCCATTTTGCTTTTTGTTCCTTGCTCCTCCGTGCCCATCTCATTCGCAGTTCCCACCGCTGCTGCCCCTGCGGCCCCACCCCCCTGCACCCATTCGCTGACCCCCGACACCCGCCTCCCAGCTGCTCCTCCCTCCAACCTCCCCTCAAAATGGTGGCCGCAGCGCGGTCACGCAGCGGACGCGTGCAGCGGGCGCACCGCTGGCGCGCCGAAGACGAACCTAAGGCAAGCCCGTCTGCGCCCGTCCGCACCTGGACCGCGCCCAGTGCAAGAGCCCCTGGCCCCCGCACAAGCCATGAAGACCGCCTCCGATACGACACCAGCACCCTCATCGCTCTCAACCCAGGACGAACCCCCACCTGCTGCAGGGCCACCCCGAAGCGCACCCACAGTCCCATCGCCTGCCAGAACTGCAGCTTCTCCTGCATTGAAGACGCAGAGACACCCGCCACGACAAAACACAACCAGCTCCGATGCATCCTGATCAACACCCGCTCCGCACGCAAACACGCCGTCGAGCTTTGGGACCTACTCGACACCGCATCTCCAGACGTCGCCTTCCTGACCGAGACCTGGATGAACGAAGCCTCCTCCCCAGACATCGCAATAGCCATTCCCGACGGATACAAGATCGCCCGCAGAGACCGCACCAACAGAGTCGGAGGAGGAATCGCCATCGTCCACAAGAAGACCATCAGGGTCTCAACAAACACCGACGACACTCTCAGCACCGCGGAACACATGCACTTCCAGATCCACACGGACCCCAAGACCACCCTAAGAGGCACCTTCGTCTACAGACCACCCGGACCCCGACCACAATTCTGCGACACCATCGCCGACTTCATCAGCACGCACTGACCTCCACTGACTACATCCTCCTCGGAGACCTGAACTTCCATCTGGAGATCAACAACGACAGCAACTCCTCCACCCTGATAGACAACCTCGTCAACCTCGGACTGGAACAGCTCATCACGACGCCGACCCACATCGCCGGACACACGCTCGACGCCATCTTCTCCTCAAGCCCACACGTCTCCTTCAGCCACGACTCCGAACCCACCTGGACCGACCACCACTGCATCCACTTCACCTTCCGGAAACCATTCGCACATCACCGCACCCTACAGATCCCCCGTCGCTGCTGGGGCAAAATCACCGACCAACCCCGACAATGGTGCGCGCACCCTCAGACGATGGATGAACGACTGCGCCAACACCTTAGCCCCGCTGGAAAAACAAACCCTCAAAAACACCAGCAAGTGAGCCAACTGGTTCACCCCGGAACTCCTAGCGTCAAAGCGCACCTGCTGGAAGTTGGAGAACATATGGCACAGGGAGGAGCCGCTTGGCAGCCGCGCAGCCCACAAAGACACCATCCGCAACCACCACCACCTCATCAGGACCACCAAGAGGACCTCCTTCAAAGACCGCATCAACAAAAACGCACACAACAGTAAGGAGCTCTTCAACATTGTGAAGGAACTCTCCAACCCCAGCTCCAACCCCAACGACATCCCGCCGTAGCAAGCCCTGTGCGACTCCCTCGCCACTTTCTTCCACCGCAAGATCGCCGACATCCATGAAAGCTTCAACCCCCGGACGACCCTAACAGACCCCAACACGCAGGAACCACCACACCCAACCGACTACAACCCCCTGACAACCTGGGCCAACGTGAGCATCGAAGACACAATCAAGACCATGGGCACAATCCACTCCGGCTCACCGTCTGACCCTTTTCCACACCACATCTTCAACAAAGCCGGCAGCTCCATCGCACCCCACCTACGCAACATCATCAACCTCTCCTTTGAGACCGCGACCTTCCCTGAAAGCTGGAAACACGCCGAGATCAACGCCCTACTGTAGAAACCCAAGGCGGACCCGAGCGAACTGAAAAACTTCTGGCCCATGCCCTGCTTCCGTTCCCAGCGAAGGTCATCGAGAAGATAGTCAACATCCAGCTCACCCGCTACCTCGAAGACAACAGCATCCTGGACCCCTCCCAGTCAGGTTTCCGCAGCAACCACAGCACCGAGACCGCCCTCATCGCCGCCACAGACGACATCAGGATCCTGCTGGACAACAGAGAGACGGCGGCCCTCATCCTTCTGGACCTCTCCGCCACCTTCCGTCTGCCACCGCACACTACGCACGCGACTCCACGACGCAGGGATCCGAGACAGGGTCCTGGACTGGACCTCCTCCTTCCTCTCCGGCAGAACCCAGAGAGTCCGCCTCCCCCTGTTCCGATCCGAAGCCTCCGAGATCATCTGCGGCCTCCCGCAGGGATCCTCCCTCAGCCCGACGCTGTTCAACGACTATATGGCGCCTCTTACACGCATCGCCCGACATCACGACCTCTACATAATCTCCTACTCCGACAACACGCAACTGATCCTCTCCCTCACCTAGGACCCCCTCACCGCCAAATCCAACCTCCACCAGGGAATGAAGGCCGTCGCCGACTGGATGGAGCATAGCCGCCTTAAACTGAACACAGACAAGACGGAGATCCTCATCCTCGGGCCCAACCTCTCAGCATGGGACGACTCCTGGTGGCCCGCATCACTGGGGACACCCCCCGCACCCACTAACCACGCACGCAACCTGGGAGTCATCATCGACTCGAAACTCACCATGACCAAACAAGTCAACGCTGTCTCCTCCACCTGCTTCAACACCCTCCGTATGCGCCACAAAATCTACAGATGGATCCCGACAGACACACGGAAAACAGTCACCCTGGCCCTAGTCAGCAGCAGACTCGACTACGGAAACGCCCTCTACGCCGGAGCCCCGACCAAGCTCATCAACAGACTGCAAAGAATCCAGAATGCCCCTGCACGCCTGATCATCGACGTCCCGCGCCGCGACCACATCACCCCCCGCCTCAGGAACCTGCACTGGCTCCCTGTCGACAAAAAAATCTCCTTCAAGCTCCTGATCCATGCACACAAGGCACTCCACAAGACCGGCCCAGCCTATCTCAACAGCCGACTCTCCTTCTATGTACCCAACAGGAAACTCCGCTACGCAGACCTCTCCCTGGCTACCATCCCACGCATCCGTAGAACCACAGCCGGAGGCAAATCCTTCTCCCACCACGCCGCCAAGACCTGGAACACCCTCCCCCTCATCCTACGACAAACCGAAGACCTTCTAATCTTCAGGAGACAACTCAAGACCTGGCTGTTCGACCAGTAGCAACAGCACCCCCTTCCTCCCCACCCTTCAGCGCCTTGAAACCCTTGCGGGTATGTAGTGCCCTTTACAAATTATCTGATTGATTGATTGATTGAGGTGCGGGTTGTTGGGTTTATAGGGGTAAAGAGTGAGAAGTAATTTATTATTAAATTAATTAATAATTTGTTGATAATTAATAATTCATTGTTAAATAATTTTGTTAATTGATTAATTGCATTTTTTTGGGGTGTGGGTTTTGGGTTTACAAGGGTAAAAGGTGGGACATCATTTATCTTTAATGAATTAATAATTAATTATTAATTGATAGTAATTCATTAATTGCTAATTAATTATGGCAATTGTTTAATTACCTTTTTTGTGTGTGAATTTTGCGTTTATAGGGTTAAAGGTTGGGGAGTAAATTAATGTTACTTACTTTATAATTAGTTGTTAAATACTATTAGTTATTTAATTGCAAATTTATTTTAACTATTTAATTTATTTAAAGTTTAATTTTAGGTGCGAGTTGTGGGGAACATAGGGGTACAAGGTGGGAAGTTAATTAACATTTTATGAGTTTAATTGTTTTTTAATTGCTAATATTTGTTTAGTTGATAATTAATTATATTAATTATGCAAATTTTATTTTTTCAGATTTCAGATGTGGGTTTTGAGTTTTGTGGTGTTATATGGTAGGAAGTAAATAAAATAAAATTATGTAATAATTAATGTTTTTGTTAATAAATAATTTATAACATTTATTTTTTTGAAAATTATGTTTTTTTATTTTATTTAATAGATAATATTTGTAGATATTTGTGATATGTATTTGACATTATAATGTTTTAGTTTTTTTAAATATTAAATATATTTTAATTTTCAACTTATTTATATATTTTTTATTTACTTTGTTTTTAAAATATTTTAATTTTGTTGAAGATATTTTGTGTGGGAATAATACATTTACCCCTCTGCAATCCAACACTTTCCCTACTGATTGGAGTGGGAATAGTAAATGTTATCCCTCGGCTATGTAACACTTTCCCTACAGTTGCACCCACTGGAGTGGGAATAGTAATTTTTAACCCTACGCTATCCAAAACTTTCCCTACCGTTGCACTCACTGGAGTGGGAATAGTAATTTTTACCCCTACGCTATCCAACACTTTACCTATTGTTGCACTAACTGGAGTGGGAATAGTAATTTTTACCCCTCCGCTATACAACAGTTTCATTACTGCTGTAGTGACTGGAGTAGGAATAATAGATTTTATCTCTGCGCTATCCAACACTTTCCCTACTACTGCACTTATTGGAGTGGGAATAGTAATTTTTACCCCTCCGCAATCCAACACTTTCCTTACTGTTAGACTGACTGGAGAGAAAATATTAAACGTTTCCCCTCCGCAATCCAACACTTTCCCTACTGTTGTACTGAGTGGAGTGGGACTAGTACATTTTATCCCTCCGCAATTCAACACTTTCTCTACTGTTACACCCAGTGGAGTGGGAATAGTAAATTCTGCCCCTCTGCTCTTTACTAGTTTCCTTGTTGTTGTTTCGGCTGGAATGGGTGCAGTACATTTTACCTATGAGTAGTCTATCACTTTTACTACTGTTGCATTTTTTGGAGGGAGATTTGTACATTTTATTTTTATCCAATAATGTTTTTATATATTTACTTTAATAGTTTGTGTCATTTTGTTTATATTGTAATGGGAATAGTATGTGTATTAAATAATATAATTTATTTTGTATTGTTATAATTTATTTTATTATGTTAATATTTTTAATTATTAATATTTGGAGAAAAAAAATCATTACATTTAAAGATGTGTATTGCTTTGTATAAACGTGTATAATGTTTTTTTTTTAGAATATAGATATTTGTTAGTTCTGCTTAACGAATGTGCATATTATTTATAGTTACATTACTCTGGTGCCGATTACGATCCGGTAAAAACCGGGTACGAACCGTCGGTCGGAGCGTATTCTCCGTCCGACTCGTACCCGGTTGTAAAACATTACAAACATGGAATTACGATTCGCACGGAAACACCATTTCCGTACGAATCGTAAAAAACACCGACCGACGAAAATATGCATACGAATGTGATCCGGGAATGCTGAGACGTGACGTCGGGACGCTTCTAGGCAGCGTTTCACGACCCTGGAATTACGATTCGAACCGACAGCAGTCCGGACGGCAATATTTTCACGGCACCCAAAAAGTGCCGAAAATGCGAAGTACGGCGTGAAACGACCAGAGTAGGTGGCCCGGTAAGCGCCGTACCCCCCCCAGCCCCCGCATGTACGCGCCGTACCCCCCCAGCCCCCGCATGTACGCGCCGTACCCCCCCTGCCCCCGCATGTACGCGCCGTACCCACCCCAGCCCCCGCATGTACGTGTCGTACCCCCCCCAGCCCCCGCATGTACGTGTCGAACCCCCCCGTGTATGTACACCCGAGTACGTGTCGAACCCCCCCGTGTATGTACACCCGAGTACGTGTCGAACCCCCCGTGTATGTACACCCGAGTACGTGTCGAACCCCCCGTGTATGTACACCCGAGTACGTGTCGAACCCCCCGTGTATGTACACCCGAGTACGTTCGAGTCGTACCCCCCCGTGTATGTACACCCGAGTACGTGTCGAACCCCCCCGTGTATGTACACCCGAGTACGTGTCGAACCCCCCGTGTATGTAATGTACACCCGAGTACGTGTCGAACCCCCCGTGTATGTACACCCGAGTACGTTCGAGTCGTACCCCCCCCCCCGTGTATGTACACCCGAGTACGTGTCGAACCCCCCCGTGTATGTACACCCGAGTACGTGTCGAACCCCCCGTGTATGTACACCCGAGTATGTGTCGAACCCCCCGTGTATGTACACCCGAGTACGTGTCGAACCCCCCCGTGTATGTACACCCGAGTACGTTCGAGTCGTACCCCCACCCGTGTATGTACGGTGCGTACCCCCAGCGCGTACGCACTGTACATACACGGGTGGGGGTACGACTCGAACGTACTCGGGTGTACATACACGGGGGGTTCGACACGTACTCGGGTGTACATACACGGGGGGTTCGACACGTACTCGGGTGTACATACACGGGTGGGGGTACGACTCGAACGTACTCGGGTGTACATACACGGGGGGTTCGACACGTACTCGGGTGTACATACACAGGGGGTTCGACACGTACTCGAGTGTACATACATGGGTGGGGGTACGACTCGAACGTACTCGGGTGTACATACACGGGGGGTTCGACATGTACTCGGGTGTACATACACGGGGGGTTCGACACGTACATGCGGGGGCTGGGGGGGGTACGGCGCGTACATGCAGGGGGCAGGGGGGGGTACGGCACGTACCGGGCACCTGTTTGGACGTCTCCATGGTTGTTATAGGAGTTCGGTGCGGACGGTCTTTTAACCATACGGTTGTACATTCGGACGCCCGGGACGGATCGTGATTCCCCGGTCGGACTTCGCTTTTCACGTTTGTACGGTAAATCGTACGAGGACGTTTCGGACACTTTTTCCGACCCGAGGACGTGTGGGGAATTATTCCCAATGCGATTCGTATGGTCTTTTTCCCATGCGAATCGTGATTGCCAGTTCGTATGGCACTTGTACGATTCGTACGGTAAAAAGACCGGATACGAGTCGCACGGGGAATTTTTTTACCGGATCGTGATCGGCACCTCTATGTTTTAACAAGCATAGAAGTGACTGCATCAATAATTACATCTTTTATCATAACTATTTATCTACAATTTCTTCACTATTGAATTACAAAATATAAAAACAAATAAATTAATTTAAAAGTACAACAACACTTAGGGGCTTATTACAATGTCGTTTGGAAACTGTCACAAACAAATTGCATCCGGACGAGTTTCCAAACGAATCGGGTCCTGTGAGTCCAGACACCTTGCACCCTGTGGCGGGCACCCCATGGTGCCTACCACATTGTGCATGGTTGAGAAGAGAGGTCCCTTGGTTACCCCCACGGGCCACATTCAGACACCTCTGGATGAACTGGGGCCCGCAATGGGCCCCCAAAGCCCCATTCCGGCAGCCGTTTCGTCTCGGGCAAACCGAATCATAATGGCTGTCCGAATCAGTCATCGTAATCGCTCGTCTGGAAACCGTGTCCATAGACTGGTACGAATCGGCTCTGAAAGACTCCAGCTGTCTGGATTCCTTTCGGAACCGATTCGGTCTGCTCTAACGGTTTCCGGGCATCGTAATTAGTCGTTGGGAAAACTGTATGATTCGGAAGGAAACAAGGGTTCCGAATCGGTTTTGACAATACGGAATCCCATCATGAGCCCTTCCTAACGACATCAAAATCAATCAATCAATCAATCAGTGGAATTGTAAGCGTGCTACCGGGTGAGGGTCTCAAGCGCTGAGGAGGGGGGTCCGGAGATCTGTTTAGCCAAAGAGCCAGGTCTTGAGAGTCTTCCTGAAGGTGTTCAGGGAGGGGGCGCATCTGATGTCTGCCGGAAGCTCATTCCCGGTCAAAACAAAAGCACAGGTGCACCACTCAGAAAAAACGTTATCATAAAAGGACAATTTTAACGTCCATGGAAATAACTATCATTCGATGAGTAGGCAAAGCACTACTCATCGAATGATAGTTATTTCCATATAAACGGCGCCACTACCTGACAGAATATTTTATTGGACGGGGAACAACTTTCCTTATGGGAATCCCACAACCAAAATAAAGGTTATGGAGAGATTTTGACTCTACCTATTTCTATTGCCCTGAAGAAGTCCCACAAGGGGACGAAACGCGTCGGCTGTTCTATGTGTTGAACGCTGTGTTTCATCTACGTGAAATGAAAATGAAACAATAAAAGAGAAAGAAAAAAGAATAAATTCAAGAACTCTCTTTATTAGACATGGACGTTAAAATTGTCCTTGTGGGTACTACTCAGTGTGCACACAGATCTCACTTAGTATAAAAGGGATATCACTTAAGGAGTGTAAAAACAGGTTAGATGCTGTAATTAGAAGGTTCCACTGCCAGGTCTTTCTTTTGTTTGAGCTCATTCCAGGTCTTGGCTGCAATGTGAGAGAAGAATCTTCCGCCTGCTCTGGCTCTGTGGATGTGCGGGGTTTCGGCCAGTGCAAGGTTGGAAGATCGGAGGTTTCTTTTGGGTACGTGGAAGTTGATTATTTCGTTGGGGTATTTGGGTCTGTTGTTGTGTAGGCATTTGTAGGCGTGAGTGAGGATTTTGAAGGTGACTCTTTTCTCCACGGGGAGCCAGTGGATTCTTCGTGGGTGTTGGCTGATGTGTTCTTGCCGGGGGATGCCGAGGACAAGTCTGGCGGTGGTGTTCTGTATGGTCTGGAATTTGCAGAGTAGGGACTTGTTGATGCCGGGGTAAAGTGCGTTTCCATAGTCCAGTCTGCTGGTGATGAGTGCGTGGGTGACTGTCTTCCTTGACTCAGGGGGGATCCATTTTAAGGTCTTGTGAAGTATGCGGAGGGTATTGAAGCAGCTGGATGTGACAGCGTTGACCTGTCGGTTGATGGTGAGGGAAGAGTCGAGTATGATGCTCAGGTTCTCGGTGTGGTCTGAGGGGGTAGGTGGGCTTCCAAAGGCGGTAGGCCACCAGGTGTTGTCCCATGCTTCGGGGTGGTTCCAAGGACGAGGACTTCTGTCTTTTCGGCTTTGAGTTTCAGACAGCTGTTGGTCATCCAGACTGCGACATCTTGCATTCCTTTCTGAAAGTTGAGTTTGGTGGTGGTGGGGTCTCGGGCGATGGAGAGGATGAGCTGGGTGTCGTTGGCATCGGATACGATGTTGAGGCCATGTTGTCGGACGATGGCAGCGAGTGGGACCTTGTGGATGTTGAAGAGGGTCAGGCTCAGTGATGGCCCCTGTGGGACTCCGCAGTTGATTTTCGTTGGGTCGGAGAGGAAGGGAGGTAGTCTGATTCTCAGGCTTCTTCCGGTGAGGAACGATCGGATCCAGTCCAGGGATGTTCCTTGTATGCCGGCATCGTGCAGTCTGGCGATTAGTGTGCGGTGAGAGACGGTATCGAAGGCCGCTGACAGGTCGAGTAGGATGAGGGCTGCAGAGTGGCCATGATCCAAGAGGGTGCGGATGTCGGCCCCTTAATCTACACATATTACCTTCCTTATGCATATATATGCCTTCCATGTACTTATGGATCTATATATTTATTATTTTTCTTCTAATTCACCATATCCAATGCACTACCCTATTTCTCACCCTATACCGCTCTCAATATAACCTCTACCTCAACTCTCTGACTCATCTCAAACTTCATTCTACTACTCTTTCCAATGCACTACCCTATTTCTCACCCTATACCTCTATCAACATATCCTCTACCTCCACTCTCTCATTCATCCCAAACCCCATATCACTACTATGATCCCCAAAATACCCCTTTCTAGACTCGTCCCGCCTCTACCCCTCCTTGCATCATCTCATACCTCTTTTACTATTCAGAACTACCAAACAAGCCTTTCCAAACCCTTCTCTCTGACTCTTCCCCCTCCATCTCCCCTTTACTCATCCCAAACCCCCTCCTACTGCTATGAACTAAAAAACGAAATCTTGAGCATTCCCTCTTCTATCCAACCACTATTCATTTTCAATCCAAATACCAGACTAACATGTCCGCCACTCAAATTAATTTCATATTTCCCTATACTAACTACCCTCCACCTCCCCTTTACTCATCCCAAACCCCCTCTCACAGCTATAAACTCCCCCCAAAAAAACAACATTTTTCTAGACCTTCTCTTTTTCATCCCTCCACTATTCCTTTTCAATCCAAATAACAGACTAACATATTCACCATTCAAATTGATTGCATATTTTCCAATACTAATTCCCACTAATCCTCACCGAAAAGCACTTCCACACCCCATCAGGGGTAGCAAGTGCTATATAAATGCAAAGCTTTTCACTCTTTTATCCGCTCACTAGCTTACTCAATCCAAAGAACTGACTAATATATCCACTACTCAAATTACTTTAATATTTTCACTATGCTAATTCACCACAAATCCTTTATGGGTTCTGGGAGTGCTACTCACCAAAAAAGCACTTCGACTCATCATCAGGGGTAGTAAGCACTATATAAATGCAATTACAATACAATACAATTCAATTTATTTTTAAATGCTTAATTTAAAATACACTATTGAGAATGATTGTTAATGACCATTGCAATGTTTATATTAACAATTAATTAATTTAGATGTTGTAATTGATTCCATTGGTTTTAATGGTGAATCCCAACACATGATTACTGTTTTTTTAATGTGATGACGCCCTCGATAAAGCCAGTAGGCCTGCCGTATATATGAATGTGGTAATACATTTACAAAACCAGTAGTTCTGCCTTGTTTAAAAGGATACCCCCTTATTTTGTGATGTTGCATCTAGTATAAGTGGGGGACATTGTGATTATGTGATTCAAGAGCCACTTGGGGTGAAATGTGATATAAAAGTATCACCAAAGGTATTTCCATCTACCCAATGCATATATCTGTAATTTATGGCATAGTATTTAGTACTGTGTGTAAAAATGTTTACTTTTTAGAAGGAACATCTCTGACTGGAAAATAATTTATTGATTGTTGTTGCTGCATGCCAGCGAATTTGGATTGCTAGCACACACCACTTGCCCTTAGTAGACTTTGGATTGCTCCGCTTGAGATAGTCAAATGCTCCAATTGGATACATGGTTTATTGTGAGGAGACAGTTGTGAGCCTATTACTTATGAAGGACTCACATCCTTTGCAACTAATAACCCAATTTCTTGGGGGGCGTGGCTAGCCGAGCAGCGAGATGGCCGCTCTTTGAGTGAGCTCCGCCGGCTACTTCTATTAATCCTCCATTAATCCTGGTCCTGGAGACTGCGGAGCCCCGCTCCTCTAGGGTTCGGCTGCCTGCTACCTATAGATCCTCCGATCCGAATCGGGAGCGCGGGGACGGCTCACACCCGCGGAGGGAGCGGACGGCTTCTTAGCCGGCTGGCTGGCTGGTCCCGACCGGCGCCGGAAGTGCCCTCAGACGGGAGCTGCGAGGCACGAGAGACCGCGGCTGCGAGGGCCCCAGCGAACGGAGCGCCACTTACTGTCGGAGCCCCGCGGCTCCACCCCCATTGCGGCCGGCGTTGACCTTCCCTTTCGGAGAGCTGAGGGGAGATCGAGGTGACCGGGTCGCCTGGTTGGATTAGCTGTGACGCGACGACCTTGCCGCCACTGAGGGCGGCGCTGCCTGGTGTGAAGCCCGGGGAGATCGTTAGCGCGGACCTGCGCTGGCTGCTACGCGGAGACGTCCGTGGAGGAGGTGAGAGGGTGCCATTGAGGGACGAGGGGCTGAGACGATCCTGCCGCTTCACGGCGCCGTCGGGACCTCCCACGGCTCATCGGCTGGGCAAGTCTCACTCCTGAGCACCTAGAGAGGTACTTCGTGGCCCTGAGCACCCCGGGCCCCGGCGCGCCGCCCTTCTGGTGGTGGGGGCAGATACCACGGTGTGCTCGGGCTCCGAAGACGCCCCTCGCTGACCGTTGCGGCTTGCTGAACACACTGGGCGCACTCGGAGATCTCCAACTTTGCCTGCCCTACCTGCTGCGTGTTAAATAGCACGCTTGGCTAGCGCTTGTGCCGTCTGGTCAGCCACGCATATACCTGGAACGTGCCGGCGGTGGGACGAAGGGGTGCTGCCCCATTGCTTGGCCGGTGGTTACATCCTGCCGGATGCGATGGGGAAAACGGATGCCAAACAGCCTAAGCTGACATTTGACGGTAAAAAGACCACGAAGAACGCGGCAATGGAACCGGAGGCGAACGCATCGACGTCGCAGGGGCCGGCCCCAGATATAGATTTTGGGGCCCTTATCATGGAGGTGAGGACGAGCCTGAAGAGTATAGATGCGAAGCTAGACACCATGTCGGCGCAACTCGAATCCGTGAAGACTAAGGTGGACACCCACGAGAAGAAGCTGGAAAGCCTCGAAACTAGGCAAACGGAATGTTGCGAATTTCAACAACAGGCTAAGCGGCACATCACGACGATGGAGCGCGAGCTCGACCGTCTGCGCGCCAAGTCGGACGATTTGGAGGCGCGTTCCCGAAGATCCAATATCCGCATTACGGGCGTTCCAGAGACCACCAACACGGGAAAGATGGAATCGTTTGTGTCGTCCCTCCTGCATGACCTGTTCGACCCAGACTTGTCCCCGGTATTCACGGTGGAGAGGGCGCACAGATCGCTGGGGAAGAAACCCCCGGTGGGGGCCCCACCGCGTCCGATCCTTGCTAAACTGCTTAACTACCAAGACAGGGACATCATTCTCAGGTTGGCGAGAGAGAAGGGCAAGATCACACATCAGGGTAATCACATATCCTTCTACCCAGATTTCACCCCGCTGGTGCAGGCGGCCCGGAAGGAATTTCTACCAGCGAAGAAAGTTCTGTTACAAGCTGGCGTGCCCTACTCTCTTCTATACCCGGCTAAGCTGAAGGTCCTCCACGATAACACCTCACACTTCTTCGCTGACGCCAAGTCAGCCCTCAAGTTTGCCAAACACATCTGTGCTGGGGCCAGGAGAAAATCGCCAAGACTAGAGGAAGCTTCGGGTCACCTGAGTGACAACGACTGAGGTCACTATCATGTTCACCCTGAAGGGCTGCAAATTTGATTTTTGAGAAACTGTGGCCAGCCGGACAGAACTTTTACACAAACTTGCTCCTCCTGCACTGAATACTTGCAATTGGTAGCTGGGACGCCATAGTACACCGGCTGGAGCTGCCGTCTCCGGGCTCTAACTGATACAAAGGTTGGTTGCGGACCTCGGGGTTTGAGGGGTGGAGGCGCTGCCAGAACCCAGGACCATTTAAGTTTGATGGTAGCCACCCCGCAGGTATGGGGGTGTTAGCCGAGCACGCCACGCCTCATGGGGTGCCTCCCTTTGTTGCTAATGTTGGGGAATTTTGAAGAACTGTGTATTTGTTATTGGGTTATGTCACGACCTGATTGGGGGGTTGCTGAGGGAAGGGGGTGGAGGGGGGGTTTTGCTATGTTGCAAGTTTGGGTTTGTATTAGGTGCATTGTGCTACTACACATTCCTAGATCTCAGAACGCTGGGTCTGCTGGTGGGAGGTATGGGTGCCGAGGCGCTTTCCAGGGGTGGGGTTGGGTGGCAGGGCTCTGGGACTGTCCACTGCATTAATGGGGGACGTTAAAATCTGGACTTGGAACATTAGAGGCCTTGGTGACTTCCGGAAAGCCCGCTTGCTACATGGCATGTTGTCTAGACATAATGTCGATATTTGCTTCCTACAGGAAACACACCTGAATGTCACCCCCTCAGCTAGATTGAAGAATTCCAGATGGGCGCATGTTTACTCTTCCATTTACTCAAATTATGCGAGGGGCGTAGCTATACTCGTTCGCAGGGGGCTGGATTGGCGGGAGTATTCTCACGAGAGGGATGCGGAGGGTAGATATGTCCTGCTCCATGGTGCTCTGCAGGGGCGACCCATTGTCCTAGCTGCAATATATGGCCCGAATGTGGACGACCCTGACTTCTTTAGAACTGTTTGGGCGAAAATTGTGTTGCTGGATTGTCGGGCGGTGGTATTGGGGGGAGATTTCAATGTGGTGTTAGATGATGATGCAGATCGCAAGGGTGTGAGCAGACCGCAGCACACTAGGGCGCGCCAAGCGCTTTCTGACATTATGAGGGAAGGTCAGCTTTCAGATATGTGGCGAGTTAGACATCCGGGTGCACGGGTAGGGACCTGCTACACTGCTCACAAGGCTGCTTGGTCGCGACTAGATTTCTGGTTGGTGTCTCCTGAGGTTGCGACATGGGTGTCGAGGGTGGATATCATGGCCCGATCATTATCAGATCATACTCCCTGCATGTTGGTCTTGCGTCCCCCCGACGCTACGCGCAGGGCGTTCCAATGGCGTCTTCCCCCCCACGCGCTCACTGACCCTGTGTTTGTAGAGGAGATAAGAGAGGATATCACTAATTATTTTACTGAGAATGAGGGATCCGCCACTTCTGATGCCCTGGTGTGGGACGCATTTAAAGCTGTCATAAGGGGGCAATGCATTGCCCGAAAAGCAGGGGTCCTTAGCTCCATAAGGGCCACGTTAGCTAAACTTGAAGGGGAACTGAAAGACCTGGATGTCGCTTTTAGCTCCGATCCTACGCTGGAGCTAGCGGGCGCACTGAAAACCAAACTGCTGGCATTTAACGAGGAGGCGGAACGTGAGGTGCGATTTCTGGGGCGGCAGGCAGAGGCGCGCAGGTACGGAGAGGGGGATAGGCCAAGTAGGACTCTTGCCAGACTGATTGCTAGTCGCACACAGTCGAACTACATACACTCTATCTATGATAGCACTGGCAGTCTGGTGGTGGGCCAGGAGGCGGTGTTGGAAGCCTTCGCAGACTTCTATGCTGCTCTGTACACCTCGAGACAGCCCGCGGCGCCGACGTCGCTGCAGGAGTTTCTCGACTCCATAGCCCTCGTATGGTTCAACAACAAGCACAGACAATACATGGACCTCACCGTTACAGTGGAAGATATCGCCCAAGTGATTAAAAGCATGCCGGCCAATAAAGCTCCTGGCCCAGATGGCCTGACCACCTCCTTTTATAAAACTTACGTTGCTGAACTAGCGCCGAGACTACACGCCGTGTTTGTCGAGGCTCTTGAGTCGCAGTCCCTCCCAGACTCAATGCGTGAGGCCCTCATTGTCACGCTCCTCAAACCAGACAAGGACGATCAACAGCTAGACTCTTACAGACCCCTGTCCCTTATAAACGTAGATGCCAAAATCTACGCCAAAGTCATTGCCGATAGATTGCAACCGTTGTTGCCGATTATAGCGCTTCCTGATCAATCGGGATTCATCCCTGGTCGTGCAACATCACATAATCTCAGGACTATCTTTTCGGTCCTCCACTATCTGCACCCGTCAGTACAAGCGGCGGTGGTGTTTTTAGACGCCACCAAAGCCTTTGACTCTTTGGAATGGCCCTACCTTTTCGAAGTGCTGAGGCGGATGGGATTCAGTCAAAACTTCCTGACCCTTATTAAGCTCCTATACACGTCACCCAGAGCCCGTGTGAGCGTTAACGGTCTTGTCTCCAAACCTTTCGATGTCTCGAGAGGTACTAGGCAGGGCTGCCCGCTATCTCCGCTCCTCTTTGCGATTGCTATGGAGCCGTTGGCAGCTCGAGTTCGGCAGCACCACACTGCCAGGGGCATCGGATTCAGTGCCAGAAGCTTACTGATCTCGTTATACGCGGATGATGTCACCTTGTACGTTCAGAACCCCAAAGAGAACCTGAGCCCACTACTGCGTGAGTTTGTGAGATTTGTGGGTCTGGCAGGGATATCCATTAACTGGTCGAAGTCGGTGGCCTTCCCCCTGACGGAGAGCACTGATAGACCTGCTCCTGACTACCCCCTCAGGTGGGAGACGGAGGCTGTCAAGTATTTGGGCATCTGGATCAGTCGAGATGTACAGGAGTTGTGGTCGCTGAATTTCGGTAGGGCAGTGGACTGGCTGGAAGGGAAGGTCGAAGTCTGGAATAAACTGCCGCTGTCCTTGGTTGCTAGAATTGCACTGGCCAAAATGGTGGTCCTCCCCAAGTTCTTGTACTTGTTCGTCAACGTACCACTACCTATGACGACGCACTTCCACACCCGGGTCCGCTCGCTCCTGCTGAAACTGGTGTGGGCGGGCGGCCAGGCCAGAGTGTCCTGGGACCTACTCACGCTTCCTCTCCGACAGGGAGGACTGGGGGCCCCGGACTTGAAGCTCTATTCACTCTGTGCACAAGCTCAATTCCTGCATTTCTGGGCCTACCCAACCCCCTTCCAGCCGCATGTGGCGGTGGAGCTAGCAGCAATCGCCCCCTCGCCACTAAGAGTGGCGTTGTATGGAGAGGTTGTATGCCCGTCGCGTGAGGTGGACACGGTGGAAATGGTCCGCTGGTCCTGGCGTGAGCTTCGGAAGCGGGCTGGTCTCTCCCTGCTTTATGCGCCGGCGGTTCCTCTTAGGGGCAACCCGATGCTGCCTTGTCTGGCGGCGAGGGGTGACGTCCTCACTATCTGTGGGAGTAGGCTTCTCACTTTCGCGGACCTTTATCCAGATGGCTCATTTTTCGAGATGCCTGCGGATGGGGATGACCAACCCTGCACGTTCGCTGACAAATTACTATATCATTCCCTTCGGGAATCTTGCAAGAAGATAGGACAGGGCTTCCCGGAAGAACCTTGCGCACTAGCCGCGCTGCAGGACTTGCTCTCACGTCCATCCCCTAAAAAGCTAGTGTCTAGATTATATAATTGCATGCAGGAACAAGCCCCGGTGACGGTAGCATTGGCCGAGTCCGCTTGGGCTGGGGACCTGGGGGATCAGCTGCCGGATGACGCATGGGAGTATTGCTGTGCTCAACTCACGGCTCTATCACCGAGTTACCGACTGCGGCTTATCCACTTCAAATTCCTTCACAGATACTACCGCACTCCGACACTACTGCGCCGCATGGGTCTCCGTGAGGATGCCGCGTGCTGGAAATGCGGGGGGGACGATGCCACCTTCCTTCATGTGGCTTGGAACTGCCCCAAGCTGGAGGCATACTGGTCAGGGGTCTTCAACGCCATAAATCAAATCGTACAGAGATGTGACTCACCGTCGCCACTGCTGGGATTGCTGGGGTACGTTAAGCGCACGGAGCCCTGTGACAGGAAACTGCATGCGTTACTCCTATTAGCTATACACTGGGGAAGACCGGCCCTCCCCACGCTCGAGAGCTGGATCAGGGATGTGACTTATGGCCAAACTCAATTGACACACTACTGGGAGACCATGCCCACCGCTTCCAGACCCATTGACATATGGGGCCCGTTTGTACGGTGGACTACTGAACGCGCGGCCTCTGACCCCGCTGATACCTCCCGCGCTACTAGTGTCTCGGACGATATGGGCTAGGGGGGCGTGCTGTGTAAGTTAATGATAGCGGTCCCGCTGCCCCGCATTTACGCTGTCGGGCACTGCCCAGACGCAGGAAATATGTTTACCGACTCCGCTAACCCAGATAGAGTGAGATAGAGTGAGCTGCTCCCCCCCCCCCACCCCATTGGCCCTATTATGGATAATTTGCTGCCCCTCCCCCTCTCCCCTCAGCCCCGCCCGTCCCTTGCTCAAGCGCGCAAAGCTAAGATATCTTCCCCGCACCTGCTCTACACATCGTCGGCCCTCTATCAGAAAAACCCTCGGTGAGCCCGCGCATCCCCTTTGGGGCCTGGACTGCGAAATACATGCTGTTCCTAAGTACCTGCACCTATGTTTGAGGTTTATGGTTTAGTTTTGTTGGGGGGGATTGTGGGGGGAAACATGGTGCTGACTGACGAATCCTGTCTATAATCTGCTGCAGCGGTGGGTTGACTGCTGCTTCCTAGGGGGCGGATGCATTGATTTTCACCATCTTTCTACGGTCAGCAGCACTGGGGCAAAAGTAAGACCGTTTCCACGCTAGAGATGTACAATACACACTGAAGATTTTATTGTATCTTAAGTTCGACTCGGACTGCTCCCCTGGCCGGGTGAGGGCCTCAGAGTTGTTAATGTATAATCTTTGTACACTTTACCATATAGCGGCCTGCCTCCGGGTTGTTGGCGTGACGCAGTGTAACGCATCTGTTTCATTTGTTCATAATAAATGTCTTACGTCAAAAAAAAAATAAAAAAAAAAAAATAACCCAATTTCTTACAAGTATGATGTATGCTCATATTTATAAAAGACACACAATTGATGGATGGAATGCAGAACAAATCAAAACATTCACCCCAGTCAAGAAATCTGGGTTAAATCCATCATTCTTTTGCTCACCATGCCACCCCAGTTTAGACCCGGCCATATGCAAATCAGTCTTGACTCTGTGCCTCCTGGGAATAGTCCAGCCCGAACTGCCAAGCCAGGTCTTCCCTGGACCGGAAACAAGCATCCTCGGACCAGTTTCAGGGTTTCACCCCTCTTCAGCCAGGATAGCATGATTCCAGTGGCGCCGTGAGCCCAGGACCCACGTCTGGGCATACCTGGCGCACTTAGGGCAAGAAAGCAAAAGACACACAATTGATGGACGGAATGCAGAACAAATCAAAACATTCACCCCCAGTCAAGAGAGCTGGGTTAAATCCTTCATTCTTTTGCTCACCATGCCACCCCAGTTTACAGTCATGTCTCCATAGTATGGTCAATGAATGTTTTACTTTGATCGATGTTGCAGCCATGTTTGACACATAATTTCCAAATAAAGTAGCTTGGATGTGGAATTGACACTGGTCTACTATAGTCACAACTGAATATGATTTGCGGTGTCCCATTAGTCAGGCAAGAATACATATTTTCTTGGACAGGAGCTACAAATGGATGGTCAATAGGGCATATTTCGCCTTTTTTCACACTTCCCAAATGTGGTCAAGAACATGTATGACCTAGGTGGGTAAAAATAAACACAAAAAAGCAATCTGTTTCTTTCACTGTGACTGGTAGTTAAATCCTCTTGGATGGCATCAAGACTAGTTAATGGAACTTATGGATGTAATCGGTTGGAGAATATGATGTAGTCGCAACAGAGGTTGTGTTGGCATTAATCCTGTAATAATCCCAATCGTTTATATTAGACTCTTGGCCGCTATCTGTTTCCAAGCAGTTTGGGAACTTTTCTTCTGAGCTATCAAAAATGATGCTGCCAGTGGAGGTCATCCCAATGAGGCGGTGGATGGAGTTGCCTCCAACACTAGTGGAGATGGAAATGAAGCCATTGAGAATGCTAGTGCAGCACCAACTATAACAGGGTACACATCAATGGCTCCGATGTTGACAATAATGGAATCACCATCGTTTCAGTTGAAGGCTATTCTGACGAAGGCCAACAAGTCATCAGCAATGATATTAATAATGTCTTTACTTATGAAGATGTCAGATTTACTGGTTCACAGAGCTGTTAATTATGGTCCTTTTGGTAGGAAATTCTTCACTTTGCCCCTGAAGTCAACAGGTGCTTTGCAATGCCTATCATGCATTTTAATGAAATGCCAGGAAGCTCTACGGATGATGAAGGCAGATACATCGAGAAAGCCTGTTTTGAAGCACTTTGCTTTCAAAGGTCTTCAAAAGAACATATTCCTATGACTTTCTGGAGATGGAGGGGAAGTGCTGCTCACTGACTACGCTCTTCCTATAAAGATGAGGGTTTGACCCTGTCCATCAGAGATCTTTAGATGTGGATTTGTCCTGAAAATAAAGATTTGCCATTCAAAGTCTTTATGGAGAACTTGTTGAAGTTTTTAGAATTCCTGATCTTGTCGTTAGTTTGCAGACAGTAAATACGTTCCTTACGTGGGTCGACTGCATAGATACTCTTTTACCCACAAGTAGCACAAGCCCTGAAAAAGTATTTTTTTAAACCGTGAGCCTCAGCGACTAAACAAACTGTGTGCACTGGTCAAACAAGCAAGAAATGCATTCCCTGCCAGCAGAGGCTGCTTTTGCGAACTAACCTAAGGGCAGAAAATTAAAACAGTAATGTCTGACCCACTTTTTTTCTGACACAGAACAAAGCTGACATAGGACTCTATGGGGACATAATGGCTCATGGGACCGCGGAATTCAGAACACATTCACCTCAGTGGATAAAGTTTGAATGCTTTTCAGTCGGGTAAATATGCTATTAAATAGAAATTGTTTTGCAGACTTTTTGAATTGGTAGTTCTGTTTTTGTTCTGATAAAGTACAGTGGGACTACCACTTCGGCAACTGAACATGATCCCAGCATATGCATCTAAGAAAGAACCAATGCAGGACAGTGGGTGTAAAATGCATGAATATTCCCCAAGTTCATGTAATGTTTGCAGGATGCAAAGAAATGTAATTGAGAGATTGTTCCCATGAAGATGTAAGGGATTAAAATATTTATATTTGGTTTCATGCAGCGCCAAAAAGGGCTACAGGGTATCAGAGCACTTTACATAACAAGTATAGAAAAGTAGTATCATGGCAGCAAACAATAACGGCAAAATAAAATGTAAATTAAGCGGGTGCACTGAGAAAATTTACAGGAGAACAATGTGGTAAACAAATGTATATAACTCAAAAAAGAGGGACTGGGGGCTTTATGAGGTCCAGCATACGCGCCCCTATAATTATCAATACAAGAAGGTATACAGTTCCTAAAATTGGAGGAGAGAGAGGACAGCGGGACTAAGTGGTCTTTTAGTCCCAAGCGTTACAGGAAGGGTGAGGGATTTTTCCTGTTGGTATCTGGGCCTGCACACACCCGGCAGGGTATTATGCTTCTCATAGGACGTGCTCCTTGTCAGGTCGGAGCTGCAATACCAGATGGGCTCCCTATGAGGGGCTCATTGCCAAAGATATTTTTTTCCAAAGTGCAGTTGGGTGACATGGGGGTGAAGGGCCTAGGTGTGTAGATGAATGTGGTGCAGGTGAATGCTCAGAGTGAGTATTAAAACAGGGTATAGAAGTACTTCAGAGAATTATGTTAATCAGCGAGTCTTCCAACCTGATTAAAAACAGGGTTGTGCAGTACTGAAATAATGTTTCAGGGATGGTGCACTATCAAGTGGTCAGCATGTTTCTTACCTGAATAGTCCTCAGATCCAGTGGCAATTCGTCACGACCTAAGTAAAAAGCTATCTACACCGTGGTTGGTTGACGAGGAGCATGCCCTATGATGAAGCATGACATCCTGCTAGGTGTGTGAGGGTCCTAATTCCAACTGGAGGAATCCTTCTTGTAACTCTTGGGACTAAAAGACCACCTAGTCCTGCTGTCCTCTCCCTCCTCCAATTTCAGGAACTGCATACCTTCTTGTATTCAACAAATGTATATGCCATTAAATCTACATTAAAACATATGGAAGAAACATAATTTGGGAAATAACAAGAAGGCTAACAATAACAGAACTCTTCCCCAGTTAGAAATAATAGAGATGTTGTAATAGAAGACCTTTCAGTTCTTTTCCGAAGGCAGAAAAAGAATTGGTCTGGATGACTGATGGAATTCCAAATCTTGGGTGTGCTGCCTGGAAAGGACCAATGCAAAGTGTTTTGTTTCTCAAAGGCAGGTGGGTTCAAGAGAATAGTCTCTGTGCTTCGAATAAAATAAATTCCTAAAAAAACAATTTCTCTCCTGAATGAAGAGTTCTGCATACTTAAAAAGCCAATTGGTATGTACCTGCGGCTTCATTCAGAAGGCATTTGAAAGTGAGATTGATAAGAGATCTGGTTAAACTGGTTTGCTACCAGTGTCTAGCCTTCCCCTTTTTTATGAAGTATTTAAGTATATTTCCTCAAAGCACTTTTCATAGGTCGCCATGGGTAGGACTAAGGACTGATCAACTCTTGTGAATCTCAGTTTATGTGTAATCTTCATCCCCCACCTATTAGGGAATCCAGGTTGTGAATGAGAACCGGGAAGGAGGGGTCATAAGTATTGGAATGAGAAAAAGGGTATTCAGAGTAGTTAAAATGACCTCTAAGTAATTAAATCATTCCCCAGATAGACCTGCCTTGTGTCCCACCCGGTAAGTCTGTGTTCTGTGAAACATAAGCATTGGAAATGAGTGTTTTAACACATCTGCTCTAGGTTTGGGTAGAAGTCTATTGGTCATGACGAAAAATGGCAACATTTACAAAAAAGTGGTCACCTTGTCTATAGTTCTGTGATCTGGACAAGTAAATCTTCACAGCCCTTCACAGGCCTCAGTAAATCCAATGCATGGGAGTTCTCTTCTGCAGGAGCAGTAGGTGCTAGAAGAAAAAGTTAGGATTATTTCCTGCTCCATATGAAAAAGCACCATTATCTTAGGACAGAAACCTGGCCCTAATGTAAGAACTAATCTAATCTACATGGAAAAATGTAAACAAGGGTGTTTAAAAGACTAAGGACTCAATTCACGGAGCATACGACTGATGTTATAGCCACCGAAAAGCATACATTCAGGGAGAGATGTTTCAACTCTACCTCTTCCAGGGGTTCAACAGGATGGGATTGTAATGCTTTTGGAACCAAAGGAAAGTCCCATAAAGGTGTACTTGGCTTAAAATGTGGTCTTGTCAAATAAAAACCCCTCAGCAGTCTAGATCACAAAGAATCTATCTCAGGAACATCCTAGGGTGCCATACCTGCCCTTATAATAGGGCCCATTGAACTTTTAAAGTACCAATAATTGAGGGATCTATCTGGATTCACAATTAGTAGGGTTTAGAATTTTGAAGAAACTGAATATAGTGGGAGAAGAAAGAGAATAATGACTGCTGGAATTGTCCGTAGATTTGTGAAGAGTATCAGGCAAAGAGCTAATCAAATATTGCATTTGTTTCTCAGAGAGCTCAAATCCCCCAGAACCATGGACAGGAGTAGACCTATCTTGTTTACTTCTTCTTCTATCTGTATTTTCATCATTTGAAAAATGGTGTCACTTAGTGGCGTGCTTCCTGTGCTCCATAATGAAGAGCACAGAACTGAGCGAAGGCTGTCCTTAAGTAAAAATGTGTTAAGGACCAGAATTTGTCTTGAAAAAGTGCCCGGAAAAATTATTAGAATAAATGAAAGACCCCTTCTATCTTTTTTTTACATTAATGACTTAAAAAAAATAATAAGTGTACACAAAATCATAAATTTAATTTATTAAATCATTCAAGATATTTACTCATTATTAAAAATATTATTTTCCAAAATGCAGTGCTGCCTTGAATCCTTCTCTGCTATATTCGAGGTAGTGCATAAAAACAGCTAAACATTCTGTCCACAAGGTGTCACTAAATCCTAAAAACATATTTCTTCATCTCCGTGCCCATATCATTTCCCAAGGGAGACAACGTTGAATCAGGCAATCCCCAGACTACCCAGGAAATGGGGACGTCGATAGGCCTGAAAGACTGTGGGCCTCATAACGATGTTGGTCGGAAAGGCTCCGAATCGCATTCGGATTTTCTTACCCATGTCGGAACCCATGTTTCCAACCGACTTGGAAACATTTCCAACTGACCGATTACAATAGAAGTTAAGTCATTCTCACTCGGTTCCGTCCAGCATTCGGAGAGTCCGAGTCGGTCGGAGCTGAATCGTACAGCTCAACAGGCCGTGTGTTCGACCGATCGATTACGGTGTCGAATTCTGACAGCCTTTCTGAATCGGTCTGTCCAACACAAATTATTTGTCAGAAACCGACTTTGGGGCCCGGTGCAGGCCCCCCTTCACCCGGAGGCCTCCGGTTGGGGCCCGTGGGAGTACCCATGGGACCCCTCTTTCCAACCATGCACAGTATGGCAGGCACCATGGGGTGCCCACCACAGGGTGCAAGGTTTTCCACAACCACCCCATTTTAGGTCTCGCAGACGCTGGAGCAAGCATGCGCTCCTCGCTCTGCGAGGCTTATTGTGATCGATACACTTTCGGAAGGGGACTTGAAGCCCCGCCCTTTCTTCCCATTGGCTTGCTTCATAGTTTAGGCTAAACGCAGGCTTTCTATTGTGAAGGAGGCTTTTTAGTCCCTCCTTGTTACCGCACTGTCTCCTTTTGGCCCCGCCCACCCAGACTGGATCGTTTACTCACGCCGTTATCCAGTACCCTTTAATTACTGGGTAGGCACTCTTTTTGCTGGTTACATTGGTGTCCCAGACAGCAGTTGCAGCAGGGAGGGGGCGCTTAACTCACATTTGTTTTCTGTTGAACGACTTTTTGTCCTTGTGCATATATTGCAAACGCACAGTCATTTTTTCCACCGTACTCCTTTGTTATTACTCTGCGCCGCTCACCCACCTCTATTTATTTACTGTAATTACATTCTGGGTAATTTTGGGCAGTGTATCTTTAAACATGGCGGCCGCTCCTTGCGCGCACTCGCCTACCTCTATTTAATGCAGTAAAATTTATGCAGCTGTTGGTTGTAGACGCTGTTCAATAGCTGTCACGTTTTTGGCGGTGATGCAGCACAAATATAAACACAACAGGCGGTCACAGGAAAGGAGTTTGCATCCCTCAACTTATTTCACCAGGGAGTGCGAGGAGTAGGGAGACTGCATTGTTTATTATGCTAATGGGCTGGACTTCTTCCGGTGGCAGCCCCTGCCCTGGAGCTCTTTCTTTGCCCGATACCTGGTGATGCGTGGCTGCACATCGGGGAGAGCTGCGCTCGCCATGGTGCTCCATGCAACTTATTTCACCAGGGAGTGCGAGGAGCAGGGAGGCTGCATTGTTTATTATGCTGATAGGCTGGTCCTCTCCTGGTGGCAGCACCGCCCTGGAGCTCTCTCTTCGCCCGATACCGGGTGATGCGTGGCCACACATCGGGGAGAGCTGCGCTCACCATGGTGCTCCGCGGTGAGTGCCTGGGGCAGGGAGGTCGCATAGTTTATGCTGACATGAACTAGACTTTGCTTGGTGGCAGCGTCCATGGAGCTCTCTCTACACCCGATACCGGGTGATACGCGGCCAGGGAGCGGGGAGAGCTGAGCTCGCCATGGAGCTCTGCGGGTTCCTGCTGCTGGGCCATTGTGGCTGCTGCTCCAGGTAAAAAAATCTAGGCCCTTTCTCTCCTCTTCATTCTCTTCCGGTCAAAAAACTCCCTATACTCTTTTTTTTCCCCCCCTGGGATTACGTACTTTATTTGTTCCTGTTTTACGGCAATAGCCCTGTGCCCCTTTCTTCTAAATCTTTATCTCCATCCTTTTGCTTTTATATCTCCTCCTGCCCGAAGTCCCTTACCCCTCAAATATGTTTTTTCTTTGGTGAAGTCCACTCTACCCCTGCCTATAGCTCAGGACCGCTCCCCCAGTTTATACCTTAGTACGTCTACCCCAACTTCTTCCCTAGTACAACCACCGCACCCATTACCTTACTACCTCTCCTGCTCCTTAAACCCACCACCTCCAGATCTACCGTATCTGCCTCTACCCTAAAACCTTTACCCATGCCAGTACCCTGTGCCTGTGCATGGGTGGAATCCATTTGGTAGGCCTGGTTATTATGCTTGGTCACCATGGCAACGTGATTTACAGGCACTGAACCAATCTTCAAGTTGTCAGCTCCTACCACACATCTAGACTCAGCTCACATCAATGGCCAGCTCATGGGGTTGTCATGACAACCACCAACCGGCTCATCGCAATTTTAATAACTTTTATTACATATTTTATTCAAGTCTGTAAGCAACGTTAAATGCAATTTTTAATAAAATAAATATATATTTAAAATGTGAGGTTTTAATAGGTTTAAATAATAACATACATACACTCCATAACACATGGGTACAAAACATTGCCATTTACAACGCCAAAAGCTCTAAATCAAACAAATGCGAGACCTATTGCATTTACAATGCTTGTTTCAATGGAAACCTGTGTTGTCAGTCAGAACACAGACTCCCATTGAAGTCAATGGGAGTCCCACCGAACGGTGTTCGGAACCATCGTAATCGGTCGGTCGGACTCCACGAACACAAGTCGGTCAGAAACGATTCCAACAAGGAGTCATCGGAAGGCTTTCCGACCGACATCGTAATGAGGCCTCGAGTCTCTCAGCCCGCACAGTTAGGCGTGCAGGAAATATCAGAAATAACAAAGGCCCAGCCTTCATAATATACAATAATAAGCAAAGAAAGCACACATAAAACATAGAATTTTATGGGAATCCCAATATATACTCAACCCTTAAAACTCCCGACACAGTGTCTCACAAAGTGCCATACCGACCAGAAATTAAGGGAGCTACTGACTCCAAGAGACCTTGCGTTTCAGAGTTTATCTTATAACCACATTCTCACAGGCTCCAAAGATAGGTAATGCACATTTCTGGTGAGAATATTTACGTGAATCTTGAGTTTGAGGGCTTTATTTTAAGCAGGAAACTGATTCTGTCAACCCAGTGGTGGCCGGCCTCTCATATTTAAAGTTTCCCACAAAAAAAACTGAACTTTTTGCCAAAACTGCTCCCATTAAAAATATTGGCAGTCCGCCATGGCAGCATGGCAGCTAGTCTGCATTTTTTCATTTCCCAAAGAAAATCCCCAAAGGAAGAGTTATTTTTTTTGGGGGGGGGGGGGAAGGATTAGTTACTTACCTGTAATCCTAGTTCTCATCCAGGGGTATACTCATCAAAGTCATAATCTATGAATAATCCCCGCCCATGTGCGGGATCCCGGAGCATATAGAAAATACATATATATAAATATATATATATATACATATGTGAAAACATATAAATGCAGCCTAATAATGTTCAAAACATGGCAATGCTGTAAATTACATATTTTTGCATAGTAGTGCCCCCGTAACCCGTCAGGAAAAAAGGAAGCATCAGGCAAATTATAACACAGCACTGCTTTATTGCCATAAAGCAACATGTAATTGTAGGCATTCGCCAGTAGGCTGCAGTAGAGTATCAAGAATCCAAGAAAACTGACACCTTGCCTTTAAGGCATTAGAGTAGGGGGACCGTGCCTTTAAGGCCTGCCCGTGACCCCCTGCTCCCATGATGCACTACAGGTGACAGTTGGGCCAGTTCTTTTTGGCGGTGCCTCCGCACCTGAGTAGATCTGCCTTCCATACATCACTTATTTAAAGAGAAAACATTGCTCGTCCGGGGAGGTGGGTGGGTCGCTTATGACTTTGATGAGTATACCCCTGGATGAGAACTAGGATTACAGGTAAGTAACTAATCCTTCTCATCCAGGGGATACTCATCAATAGTCATAATCTATGAATAGAGTAGCAAGCCCATACCCAAAGTCTCGCGGACGAGCAACAAAGCAGTTAAAACATACATTAAAAGACACATCTTGCATTACAGTTATGCAAATAGGTTCCTCAAAGAGGCCTGCCCCACCTGGGCGTCGGCCTGTGCGTCTGAATCTAGGCAATAATGGCGCGTGAAAGTATGGACTGAGCGCCATGTAGCCGCTTTACAGATCTCAGACATGGGAACGTTGCGAAGGAGTGCTACCGTAGAAGCCTTCCCCCGAGTAGAGTGTGCTCTAGGTTTACCCTGCAGAACTTTGTGGGACAGTTGGTAAGCCAAAGCTATACAAGAGACAATCCATCTAGAGATAGATCTCTTGGCCGCAGCCAGCCCGGTATTAGTGGGTCCATAGTTAACAAAGAGCCTGTCTGACTTTCTAAGAGTAAGGGTCTTAGCTAGATAGAATTTCAAAACCCTCCGGAGGTCAAGAGAGTGTAGAGCTCTTTCCGGGGGTGTGGTCGGCTGAGGAAAGAAGGTGGGCAACGTGATCACCTGATTAATATGGAAGTCCGAAACCACCTTGGGCAGGAAGCTCGGATGAGTACGGAGCACCACCCTATTAGCATGAAACACCGTGTAAGGTTCCTTGCAGCAGAGGGCCTGAATTTCACTAACCCTACGGGCCGAAGTGATGGCTACTAAGAAGGCAGCCTTCCAGGTCAGATGTTGCAAGGAGGCCTTATGAATCGGCTCAAAAGGACCTCCCATCAGTTTAGAGAGAACGATGTTCAGTTCCCAGGAAGGGGAAGGAGACCTCACAGGTGGGTAAACTTTCTTAAGCCCTTCTAAGAAATCCTTTACCACTGGCATCTGAAAGAATGAGGTCTGGGTAGGAGACTTCCTATAGGCTGTAATAGCAGCTAAGTGTACTCTGATGGAAGAGTACTTTAACCCAGACTTCGCCAAGTACAGTAAGTAGGGGAGAATAACCTGTTCTTGACCCCGGATCGGATCAAGGGTGTTATCTCTACACCAGAAGCAGAATCTTTTCCATTTAAAGCCATACGACTTCCTCGTGGAGGGCCTCTTTGCCTCCCGAAGAATGCTCATACAGTCCGGTGGAAGATCTAGATGTCCGTACTGGATGAATTCAGGAGCCATGCCGTCAAGCGGAGGGAGGGGAGATTGGGGTGGAACACTCTCCCCTTGTCCTTGGTCAGCAAGTTCGGCAGGCATGGCAACCTCCTCTGTGGTACCTCCGACAGCTGGAGTAGATCCGGGTACCACCACTGCCGGGGCCACTCCGGTGCTATTAGGATCATCCGAGTTCTGGCCCTGTAGAACTTCTGAATCACAGCCGGGATGAGAGGGAGAGGAGGAAAAGCGTAAAGCAATGTCCTCGACCAGCTGATCAAAAGCGCGTTCCCCTGCGACCCCCGTTGAGGGAACCTGGAGGCGAAGACGGGGCATTTTTTGTTGTCCGCGTCTGCGAACAGATCGATGTCTGGTATGCCCCACAAGCGGAAGATGTCTTGAGCGACGCCTTCGTTGAGCACCCAGTCGTGCGCTTCGACGAAGTCTCTGCTGAGGCCGTCCGCCTGCACGTTCAGGGTCCCTGGCAGGTGAACAGCGACGATCGTCAGGTTTCTCGCCAGAAGCCATTTCCAGATTGACTGGGCCTCCAGAGACAGGACCCGTGATCTGGTCCCTCCTTGCTTGTTCAGATAGAACATAGTTGTGGTGTTGTCCGTCTGAACCTGAACATAGTCGGTCTGCAGGGATGGGTACAGGGACTTGAGAGCGAGATGGACTGCTCGTAGCTCCAAGAAGTTGATGTGATAGCTCTGCTCGGTAGCGGACCAGAGACCTTGTACTTGTAGCCGGCCCATATGAGCCCCCCAGCCCTGCATGGAGGCGTCTGTGACCACCGTCTGTGTCGGAGGCGCCTGATGGAATGGGACGCCGTGAAGCAGATGGGAGCGCTTCATCCACCACCGGATGGAATCTTTGGCGGCTTGATGAAGGGTAATGTGATCTTCCCAGCGGCCGGTCCTCTGCGACCACTGATCCTCTAGGTCTTGTTGCAGAGGACGCATGTGCAGACGTGCGTTGGGCACGATGTAGATGCACGAGGCCATGGATCCCAGGAGAGATAACACTTGTCTGGCTGTGGGATATTCCGTGCTGAGAAGCGTGCAGCTTTTTTGCAGCATGGAGGATAACCTCTCCTCCGAAGGACACACGCTTGCGCTTGAGGAGTCTAGAGAGGCGCCCAGGTAGTGGATCCGCTGAGTTGGATTGAGGATCGACTTCCGGTAGTTGACCTGAAGGCCCAACGAGTGTAGAAGATTTAGGCAGAACGAGAGATGACTCTGGAGTTGAACCGGGGTGGAACTTTTTAAGAGCCAGTCGTCTAGATATGGGTAGACGAATATCTTCCGTTTGCGGAGAAATGCAGCCACCACCGCCATGCACTTTGAGAATGTTCGTGGCGCGGACTTGAGGCCGAATGGCAGGACCTTGTATTGATAATGTTGGTGAAAGATGCGAAATCTGAGAAACTTCCGATGTTTCGCTGAGACAGGAATGTGGAAGTATGCATCCTGTAAATCGATGGCACACATCCAGTCCCCTTGGTGTAGATGTGGGAAGATCTGGTGCAGTGCTAGCATCCTGAATTTTTCTCTTCTGAGAAATCTGTTGAGTAGGCGGAGATCGAGGATGGGTCTGTAGTCTCCGATCGCTCCTCTTTTCTGAACAAGAAAATACCGGGAGTACACTCCCTGATTTCTCTGCCTGTTTGGAACTTCCTCTATGGCGTTTTTGGAGAGGAGAGTGGCAACTTCGTCCTTCAAAAGCTTGTTTTGGCTGGGAGGGAGTGGGTGTTTCCGTGGGGGTACCTGCGGAGGGGGAGATTTGAACCTCAGCAAGTAGCCACGCTCTACAATACTCAGCACCCATTTGTCGTTTGTAATTGTATTCCACTCTGCCAGGTGAGCGGTGACACTTCCTCCCACCGGAGTGGCGAACGAGTGCGGAGGAAGTAAGTTTTCACTGCTTGGGAGGTTGCTTGTTAGAGGACTGCTGCTGTTTAGCATTTCCTCTTCCTCTGCCCCGGCCCCTTTGTTGAAACTGGGACCTCTGTTGGTTTTGAGAGGACCATTGGGGCGTTTGAACGCGCTGGTGAAAGGCACGTTTGTCGCCCTGGCGAAAGCGCTTGCGGAACTCTTTGCGTTTTTCCAGTCCCACAGCCTTTACAGTGTCCAATTCCGTTTTCATCTTGCTCATTTGGTCGTCCGCATGAGCTCCAAATAGCGATGATCCATTAAACGGCAGGTTAAGAATCCTTTTCTGCGCATCTGGTTTGAGGGCTGTTAATCTGAGCCAGGCCGAACGGCGGGAGCAGATGCCATGGGAGTAGCCATGCGCGGCTAGGTCTGATGCATCCGCCGCTGCGCTTATTACTTGGTTGGCCACCAGTCCGCCTTCATGTAGGATCTCCGTGAAGTCCTGCCTGTCCTCCCTAGGCAATTTCTCCACGAATCTGGCCAGGGAATCCCATAGGGAACGATCATACCTCCCTAGCAGGGCTGAAGCGCTAGCGACCTTCATGTGCGCGGCAGATGTGTTGCACATTCTCCTGCCGTAGGAGTCCATCAGCTTGCTGTCCTTCTCAGGGGGGACAGAAGCAGATATTGAGGCTGAGTGAGACTTCATGGCCGCCGCCACTATCACCGAATCCGCTGGCGGGTCCGCCCTCAAGAATAAAGGGTCCTCGGCCGGAGCCTTGTACTTCTTTGCTATTCTCGAGGGGACCGAGCCCGCTGTAGCTGGTGTAATGAACGTGGCCATCGCTGGTTCTAACAATCCTGGCACCAACGGGAGCAGAGGTCTGGGAGCTGACCGATGGTGTAAAGTGTCAAAGATCACAGAAGTGGGTGCCTGAGGGGCGTGCAGTGCGATGTTCAACTTTTGCGCCCCTCTACCCAGGACGTCCGAGAAAGTTATAATGTCATCCACCGGGGACACTCGCGATGGAGGCGTGGATGAAAAAGTAGGGGAGTAGTCCCGGACTGAGGATCTTGTGGATGCAGTCCCAGTGGACGACCTGGTGCGTCGCCTCTTGTGGGAGCGTTCGCTTTGGTGAGCCCTTGATCCTGATCTGTGCTTGGACGGAGATCTTGGACGTTTTGGCGCGGTGCGACGGTCCCTGGAACGAGACCGGCGTGGTGAAATTGGCCGTGGATCCCTCGGAGGCGATTTACTCCTGCGCGGTGGGGAATACATGCGGGAGTAGTCCGATCCCGGACTCCGACATGCGGCAGCGCCCACATCTCGTAACCAGCGCGGTGACAGTCCAAACCGCTCTGGAGCCTCGGGTGATCTTTCTGGAGATATTTGCACGATGTGCAGTCCCGGAGATGATGACTGTTCTCCTGGGGACCTCTCCGCGGGCGGTCCAGTCTTCGCCCTCGACGTCGAATCCCTTGACGTCGACGACGTCTGCGTCACCATCGGCAAGTGTGAGGTATGCCGTTCTGGTCTCGACGCCGGTCGTGGAGACCTCGATGTCGATCTCCTCTTCTCTGGCACCTGACGTCGGCTAGATGACCTCGACGTCGGCCGTGTCTTCGACGTCGACCTCTCTCGCCGTCGACTGGGCGACTTCGACGTCGACCTCTCTCGACGTCGACTGGGCGACTTCGACGTCGACCTCTCTCGACGTCGACTGGGCGACTTCGACGTCGACCTCTCTCGACGTCGACTGAGCGACTTCGACGTCGACCTCTCTCGACGTCGACGTGGTGATCTTGACGGCGACCTCTCTCGACGTCGACTTCTTGACGTCGATCTTCCTCTCGACGTCGACCTTCTATGTCGCCGAGTGGGGGTAACCATCGACGGCGACCGGCCCACTCGCGGCGGAATGTACGTCGCCGCATCTCTCGACGTCGACCCCCTCGAGGGTGGCGGAGAGTGTCTCGACGTCGACGGAAGCCTCGACGTCGACGGAGACAGTTCAGATGTCACCAGACTAGCAGCCTTCGAGCCCGAAGGGCCGCCTCTCGACGCCGACTTACTTTTGCGCGGCGGAGACTCTTGATGGTGGGATGAATCCCTTGACGCCGAAGTTCTCTGCCTCTTCGCCGGCATCCTCGACGTCGACGGCGAACCTCTTGGACTCCTGGTCTTCTTGGAGCCCGGGGAGCTGGTATGTCGCCGTTTCTGTACTTGCGTAGCTGAAGAAGGTGGTCTTGATGAGGAATGCTCGCCTTCACGACGGCTTCGTTCCTTCTCCAGTCTTGCATGCAGTTTAATGCGCTCTCTGTCCCTCAGAGTGCGCTTTGAGAACTTCTGGCAGTGGGGACACTGGTCAGGATCGTGTTTTGATGGTAAACACACAATACACACCGAGTGTGGATCCACCAGTGCCATTTTATTACCACAAGAAGGGCATTTCCTGAATAAAGGAGACATTCTGACTGGAAAAAAATTGGAAAATTCACTGGAACCAGCAGAATTAGCCCTTATAAGCCAGAAAACGTCGAAAAAAGCTAGAAAAAGCTGTAATTCAAAATTTCAGTCAAAAAACTGAAGAGCTCAAGCTCCAGGATCCTCACAGAAGGAGCCGGAAAAAAGAACTGGCCCAACTGTCACCTGTAGTGCATCATGGGAGCAGGGGGTCACGGGCAGGCCTTAAAGGCACGGTCCCCCTACTCTAATGCCTTAAAGGCAAGGTGTCAGTTTTCTTGGATTCTTGATACTCTACTGCAGCCTACTGGCGAATGCCTACAATTACATGTTGCTTTATGGCAATAAAGCAGTGCTGTGTTATAATTTGCCTGATGCTTCCTTTTTTCCTGACGGGTTACGGGGGCACTACTATGCAAAAATATGTAATTTACAGCATTGCCATGTTTTGAACATTATTAGGCTGCATTTATATGTTTTCACATATGTATATATATATATATTTATATATATGTATTTTCTATATGCTCCGGGATCCCGCACATGGGCGGGGATTATTCATAGATTATGACTATTGATGAGTATCCCCTGGATGAGAATTAATGTACTTGATGCACTTGGAAACGTTATTTATGTTTTTTCCCAGCCAGTACAGTTAAAAAACCCACTGGCATTGCATCAGAAGGGCCGTTGTCAGAAACACACCGCTTACCTTGGCCTCTAAATGAGGCTGGAGATCCTTGAACTAAGCTGACATGACACAGGTACATTTTTTTAGGGTTGTTTCATTACTGCCCAGCTTTACATGAGACAGACACATAGTCGCTCTCTGAAAATGAAATCGAAGGATTTCGTGCACTCAGCGATAGCTGGCTTGCACTCAAGGATGTTCAGGGGGCTTAAGCAGGGCTAGGCAGAAAGTTACTTGTGAAGGGGGTTTTGCTGGAATTCCCTTCTACCTTGACTGCAGGTCATTTAAGAGATCATCCTCATAAATTACGTTTATTGGTTGAGTAGCCATGCAACTCTATAGTATTGGTATCAGGAATGGTAGAGGTGTAACATGGTGTATATTATTGATACCTTCATGGCCTCCAGGTGCCTTTTTATCAGAGGAGAACTCTTCCCATTTTTAAGACAATTGGGCAGTGAGAAAGGAAAGATTTTATGAGTTTGTCCAGGAAAGGATGAGTTCGATTCTAATCTCCTTGACCATTGCTGCTAAAATAAGGTCAGTAAAGTGACTGGAAGATTTCAGGCCTGGAATAGACCTGTACTGTTAAATGTGACTATTATACTAAGCCTCCTTAGCACCTGAGAGCTTAAAGAAACAGCCTTCCAGGAATGTATGCGAATCCATGCCATTCTGTACTTAAAAGTAAGATATTCGTAACTGAAGCATGACATGGCTGGGAAACCCAACCACTTATTCAGTCAAAAAGTTCGACAATGAATAAGCATATGACATCAATGCCAGAGTTTGCGACTTTCTTTGTGATTTGGGGCCTACGAATGTTAAGAAGCCTGGATAAAAGACCATACAGAGTAGTGAATCTTTAAATAAGGGTCCAAACACGTGTAAAAGGAGATGGCATGTAAATACTTTGTTGTACAGAACTGAAAAGTAGGTTTTTCATGCTGAGGGCTATTCTTCCAGGTCAGAAAGTCCAACAACTGGGGGGGGTGGGGGGGGGGGTCTGTAGTTTATTAGTGATGATAGATGTGCTAACGGCTGACAGGGATTGAAGTTTCAAGCTGCAGCATGTATACTGTAAATGAATCCGAGATGAAACTTCTCAAGGAATGTGCTAGAGTCACTCCCTCTTCACTCTAAGGGAGGCACCCATTGAAAACTGAACTGCTGTCCTTCTAGGGCCCATCAGCAATTTCTCTTCTCCAATTAGCGGCAGAGCATGTCAAAAGATAGGAAGGAATGGTGCTGGCATCTAGAATAAGAGCTATTTTCAACTCAGGCAGAGAACAGCTTCACAATACCAAGCCTACACACGGTTCTGTTCCAGCTCCCTGATGACACTTGATATCGGAGACTTCCCTTTGGCAGTTGTATGTAATGCTTAGCCTTTCCAAGTAATGTATTAATGTACTACAGCAGGGATCCTGGGGAGTAGAGGGCTGTTCCTAAGAAGAGTAATTTAAAGTAAGCGTAGGCATTTGAATGACTCGTGCGTTGTAAGTAAGTGCGTGCAGGAGGAATAAAGGATAAAGTATGTACAGTTTTAAAAAAAAAGTCCGTATATATTAACATGACACAACATTTCTAATACATACATTGATTTCACTTCTGTTGTAAGTCTTAAAATGGACAAACTGTTACATCTCCCTTGGCCATCCACAGGACCAGGGCAAACTTGAGAGAGTGAAAGGTTTGGCTTTTGTCTGTCCCAAATGTGTAGAACGTTTTGTTTGGACTTTGTTCACTGTGAGAAGCTGGCCTGGTATATGATGTCCTCTAATGTAAGTGGGCACCTTACACCAGTCCAGACAACCCCTATGGCGATTTTAAGAGGTCTTAGACAATCTTAGAAAGCTCTCTAAGTGGTAGCTGTGGAGAGCAGTCTCCAGGCTTAGTCTGGAAGGAGTGTAAAGCAGTTTGTTTTACCAGAATGCAATCTTATAGTATAGATTAAATGAAATATAACCACAACAAGTAAAAAAAAAAAGCATTTATTATAAAATACTCTCTAGTACGTTCCAATATCTCCAACACAGATATAAACACAATGCACACAATACTTTAGCAAAGTAACAGTGAAAAGCACAAAATACATGGGGGCCCCAGGGGGGGGACCAAACCATATACTAAGAAAGTGGTATAAGAACCACGACTCAAGTCAGGAAGATGTCGAGAGGACTTAGAACTGCTGGGGACCCAGAGACCCACCAAAGGTAAGTAGATAGGGACCCAACGGAGAGCGTATGCAGTGTGTGAACACAACTGCATGCTCCGTACAAGTCTATGTGCAAGTCGCAGTTGGATTTTTAAAGATTAAGGACCCTTCCCAGTGGACCCTGAAGAAACCCCATGGATGACAGAAGGTTGGAGAGACACCCCACCCGTTGATACGCTAGTACCAACATTACCTACACCAGGTAAGCCGGATGCATACTATTGAAGTGGTGTCGGAAACCGTCGTCTAACACAATGGAGGACTTCAGGAAAGTGCCACTGCTTGAAGAGGGAAAAGTGTCCGCAGGAATCCAAATGTGGAGCCTTGAAGAGGAGTACCTGAAAGCAGAGCGAGCAGAGTCTATGTCACTATGGGGTGACCAGAAGACTTGGAAGACGAATGCCCTACGATGTCGGGTGCTTCAGGGAAGATGACCTTGACTTTTCAGTTGTGAGGACCAAGCAATGCTTAGGAAGACCAGGACCCAGGTACGAGCTGTCCCACAAAGGATGTCAAGTGCTGAGGGGTCGGTGTCCACATGAGCAAAATCAAGCCTTGGCAAATGCAACCCATGCAGGACGTCGAGACGGTTCAAAGGGGGGGCCAGCAAGATCCAGGGTACTCACCACAAGCAGGGGAGTCACAGAAGGCCATGAGTAATCAGGGAAGCCCAAAAGAAACAAGTGTGACCCTCAAGTGGACCTACAGTCTGGAGGCCCTGGAGTCACAAGAAGACCTCAAGCAGCTCACCAAAAGATGCAGGCCACAATGCGCACAATGCAGTGTGGCTGAAGATTCTGGTCACTGGAGGTGCTCGAGGTTGGGGCTACTTGGAGCCCAAAGATTTTCTTGCAAAGAAGCCAACAAGCCTTTGCAACTACAAGTTGGAGACGGTGCACAGGGGTTCGGTTATTGTAACCCCCACGAAGGATACTGGCCTCAAACTTGGTGAGAGGGCAGGACAGGCCTCTGGAACTGTGGAAGACAACCACCTGTGTTGCACAGCTCACGGAGTCCAGAGGAGCTCAGGATCTGCAAACCGGTCAACTTAGTTGCGGTGCCTTCAAATGCACGGGAGTGACTCCTTCACTCCAAGGAAGGTTACTTCAGGTGTCTTTGATGCTTTACAGGCCTTGGAAGGTTCCTGTATAATGCACAGGCACAGATGATGCAGCAGACTGGAAGGGAGAAGAAGTCGGGCCCAAACGAAGTCCAGCGAAGTCCAGAGTGCCCAGATGGTAGAAGTGCAATGGTGTCTGATCTGAATCTTATCCCATGGCGAATCTCGGGACCTACACCCAGGTAAGCCCTTAAGTACCTTAGGGAAAGGGTTGGGAAGATTCAGGGGGCCCTCCCAGGGGAGGGTCTGGACAGGAGGGAGTTTACTCCATGCCCTTTGTTCAGTTTTGCGCCAGAGCGGGAGCCAACAGCTCCCAAGACTGGTTTGAACTGGACTATGCACAGGGACACCAAATATGCCCCTCATGCAGACTTTCTGGTGCTGGCAAGCACCCCCACCCAGCCCTAATATACTAAATCCTGTCTGGGAGGTGGTCACACCTCCCTGTGACAGGATGCCTATTGTTCTACCTTCCTCTGCTCGAGCTTGGCTCAGCAGCAGGAGGGCAGAAATGTGTCTCTGGGCCGCAGCATAATAAATATATTAGGAGGCGCACACCTGTTTGAACCTGTATACTGGCTATTCTGATTAATAACAAGGGTGCAACAGTGTAACGCTAGCTGCCGGGCCAAGCGTCTTGTATGAAGCAGGGGAAACACAAACCAACGTGGTCATGTACGCTGTGCACTGTTCAATAGGTTTACAAACCTTTAGCAATTTGCATATGAATACAAAATATTTGATAAAAAATTGAAACTGAAGTTATGATTCAAACATGTCTTTTAGTTACATTGACATGAATGAACATATACAATAATCCATTTTAGGTGAACATATAGATTTCTCAGACATCAGTGATATAATCTTAACAGAACATAACAACTGGTCATTACATCATGATCAACACTTGAAATCATATTCGAAGGTTTGAGAACATGCCCGATGCATTTCGGGACTGACACGTCCCTTCGTCAGGGGCAACCTGTGGATAAAGATATCAAATTTACTGTAACATACGTAGAAATGTCTTAAAGACACCAAGTGGGCACCTTTGTGTCATGTTATCAAACACTCAAAAACGTGCAACTGTGGTTAATACGTTGCCGAATAAGGTTACACCAATACGATATGGTCAGAGGTGGCCAACTGAATGTGAATTGTGAAAAAGTTGTTAATAAAGGGGGAGTGAACATCTATAAGGAAAAAGGATGGATGCGAAAAATATATACTGGACAAAGATAAATCCAATTATTTGGTAGAAAAGAATACCAGTTGTGACTGTGAATCTAAGATAAATGATTAAGTTGACTTGAATATGAAAAACCAGGTGAGCAGAAGAGGAGATGAAAAAAACTCTAGCAACCATTTTGTGCTGTCTGGGACTAGAAGGCCGGTACCAGGAACACTGAGAGCCTAACAGAGGGCTCTTCCAGTGCTTGGAATCATACCTCCGACACCGTTTATGGTGTGGGGGTATGATTACAACATGTTTGATACCAACATGATAGGATTAGTTGCAGCCGTTTTCGAGATGGTCATCACGTGATTACGCGGTGCCCCTCTACATAGTATAAGGCTGCTTCACTGACAACCTTGGAGAATGGACTCTGTAGGCTAAAGAGGTGTCCTGCTCGTGCAAGGGCACCCTGTCACTTAGAACCAAGCACCCTGCCTTCAGGATTGCAAAGGCCTGCTTTAGGGGTGACTTATAGGTTTTAAGTGCAGTGACCCTCAGATATAGTAAAACTATATCTTTAGTATGTGGTTCAAGCACCAACTTACACAGGCGGCAACGGTAGGCATGTAGTTCCATTTTGAATGGTCTCTCATGGTTGGCATAATACATGCTTCAGCCTATGGGAGGCCTCTGTAGTACCTATGCCCTGGGTACATGGGTACCATATAGTAGGGACTTATAAGGGTACCCCAGTATTCAATCTGGGATTTACCTAAGTACTGACCACAACAATTTAGGGAGAAAGCAGATAGACTGGGGTCCTGATTAGGAAGATCCCAGTCAGACTAGTCAAAAACAGCGTCACATCAAGCAAAAAGTGGGGTTAACCATAGGAGCAGATCCTATTTTCCTACATTCACTCATTTTGAAAATTCTTAAATCGGGATGGTGTTCTAAAGATGAGGGCTATTTTGTCTACGCATAGGCAGAAATTGAATGGTTTCTTATCTGTAATCCTAGTTCTCTCTCAGGGGAAACTCCATTGATATTGTAAGCACTGAAGAGTCCTGCCCACGTGCTGGGATCTTGGAGCACTTCTTTACAATATCTTCTTAAGTATAGATGTTCGCCTTTCTTCAGTAAGGCTTGGATAAACACCTAAGTCATTAAATGTTTTGCAGCTTATAAAAAAGGCTTTATTCGCCAATTGCTTTCATTTGCATTTAAAAAAAGGTTAATATATTTATTTTTTTAAAACAGGAAAAATTTGCTGGAATTGTGTTATTTGTCCAGACAAATCTCATTCACAAACCTTTGTTAAAGGAAAATGATAAAAAAAGAGGACAATGTAGAAATATATTGAGCATTTCTGGAGAAATGAAAATACAGTCTGTGCCTTTAAGGGCTCACAGCCCACCACTATATCATTATGTAGGTGGTAGTTACCTCAGTTTTTTTTTCCGGCTCCTGATGACAGGATTTTGGCGCACTGAGCCCGGCCTTTTTTGGATATGTTTCTTCAGAATTTCTCTACAGAAATATTTATATTTGTCAAAACTTTTGTTGGGCAGATTTAAACATTTCCAGTGTTTTTTTGTCAATCTCTGACAGGAAAATTATTTTCTAGTCAAATAAAATGGCATCTTTTTTTGACAAATTCCCTGCCTGTGGCAGAAAGAAGGCCAAATCAGATCCTCATGATGTATGCATCATCTGCCTTCCTGAAAGCCACATCCCTGATAGATGTCAACACTGCAGCATCTTTTCCAGGCGTACCCTGAGGGACATGGAGAAGAGTCGCCTTCATGGGACAAAAGAGTGACACAGGCAGCAGGAGGCACAGTCTGAAGGTGAGATGTCCTCTACCAGGCTCTTTCACCTACCTCTGAGTACACCAGGAGAGGGACAATGGACAAGTTACTACTGCCAATGTCTTAAGGCCTATGACTTCTTTGAGGCTTCCTCCGAACAGGTATAGTCCCGATTCTGCCTCTCAGGCCTCCAAGCTGAATCCCCCTGATATTTCCCTCCAGCCCCTCTTTTCCCCACCAGGTGCAACCACGCACTATACTTAGGGGTTAAATCTCCCAGAAGATTTTCACTCAAGGGGAACTGAGGACAGAGAGTCTCCCCAAAACTTCAGCTGACCATTGGTTAATCTTCCTCCAGCTTCTTATATCTATGTGGCGATTTTAACCAGAGATCCTTCTCTGCTTAAGGATCAGGAAACGCATGAAGGACACCTTAAGAAAACTCTAGATTGGCTTGTGTGGCATTGGGTTTTTTCCTTTGCTTCTGCAAGTACCATTTTATACACCCATAGGGTTGGTTGGACTGGGCCTGGACTGGTAGATAGTGGTGGGATCTGTGCTATCATAAATTTTAGATCCCCTTCACGGGGGCAAAGCCTGCTTTTTGGGTGTTTGAGCAAACCGGTAGCCAGGAGCAATATTGCTCTGTTACTCCTAGGGTATTTCAATAAACCATGCCCTAAATCTCTGCCGGCCACTAAACACCAGCCGCCAAAGTTTGTGTCCCACAAGTGTTGGACTGTGTTAACTTCACTTCCCTGTGTAATGCTGGTGATTTTAATGTACCAGCCTCAAATCGTTTTGATATTTTATCAGGTGTTGATTGACTTAATGCATGCCAGGCCGCTCCGTTTAACAGTGTAATTGGGAATGATATTTTGGTGGTCAACCTCAAACCTGCAGACAACTGTTTTGTAAATCCTTGCTCTGCAGTAGGGGATTACTCTCCTAGCGATTTATTTAGAGGGTCTGGCACCTCTTTGAAGATTCCTCTGTTGAGGCGGTGGGAGCCGACCGTCGTTTTTTCTGCTGAACTGGAATGTCGCGGGTATCAAGGATAAGATTACCAACCCTGCTTGTATCAATTTTGTTGCAAGACATGATTTTGTAGTTTTGCAAGAAACTCTGGCCATTTTTCCAATCTCGTGTCCTGGGTTCACTTGCTATTCCTGCCCAGCAACTTCCTCTTCCTGTGGCAAAACTAGTGGTGGATCCTCTATTTGGGTCCAAGTGAACCTCAAAGTGGAAATCATGGTGCTTAACAGCAAGAGCTCCGCTTTTAAAGCACTGCTCATCAAAAATGTTTTTAGCTCTCATCATTTCTATTTAGTTCATTTTTATAATGCTTTTGTACATTCAGAATGTGTTTATTAATTATACACAGCTGTTTACCTTTCGTTCACGTTTGAGGCCTATTGGGGAGGGGATGTGTGCCCAGCTATTCTATCTCGTGTGCAGGTATCTTAATGCGAAATTAACATTTTTTTGCGAGAATCCGGGTTGTGGCGATCAAGTTGTTCCCCTAGGATACATGGAAGCTAGAGGGAAGGAATTTAGACATTTTGGTGCCAATTACGATCCGTTAAAAATACACCCCTGTACGTGTTGTACCCCCCGTGTATGTACACCCCTGTACGTGTCGTACCCCCCGTGTATGTACAACCCTGTACGTGTCGTACCCCCGTGTATGTACACCCCTGTACGTGTTGTACCCCCGTGTATGTACACCCCTGTACGTGTCGTACCCCCGTGTATGTACACCCCTGTACGTGTCGTACCCCCGTGTATATACACCCCTGTACATTAGAGTCGTACCCCAACCCGTGTATGTACACCCGAGTACGTGTCGTACCCCCGTGTATGTACACCCCTGTACGTGTTGTACCCCCCCTGTATGTACACCCCTGTACGTGTCGTACCCCCCGTGTATGTACACCCCTGTACGTGTCGTACCCCTGTATGTGTTGTACCCCCCTGTATGTACACCCCTGTACGTGTTGTACCCCCCGTGTATGTACACCCGTGTACGTGTCATACCCCCGTGTATGTACACCCGTGTACATTAGAGTCGTACCCCCACCCGTGTATGTACACCCGTGTACGTGTCGTACCCCCCGTGTATGTACACCCCTGTACGTGTCGTATCCCCCGTGTATGTACACCCATGTACATTAGAGTCGTACCCCCACCCGTGTATGTACACCCGTGTACGTGTCGTACCCCCCGTGTATGTACACCCCTGTACGTGTCGTACCCCCCGTGTATGTACACCCCTGTACGTGTCGTACCCCCATGTATGTACACCCCTGTACATGTTGTACCCCCCGTGTATGTACACCCCTTTACGTGTCGTACCCCCCGTGTATGTACACCCCTGTATGTGTCATACCCCTGTGTATGTACACCCCTGTACATTAGAGTCGTGCCCCCACCCGTGTATGTACACCCGTGTACGTGTCGTACCCCCCGTGTATGTACACCCCTGTACGTGTTGTACCCCCGTGTATGTACACCCCTGTACGTGTCGTACCCCCCCGTGTATGTACACCCCTGTACGTGTCGTACCCCCCGTGTATGTACACCCCTGTACGTGTTGTACCCCCCGTGTATGTACACCCGTGTACGTGTCGTACCCCCCGTGTATGTACACCCCTGTATGTGTCGTACCCCCCGTGTATGTACACCCCTGTACGTGTCGTACCCCCCGTGTATGTACACCCCTGTACGTGTTGTACCCCCCCCTGTATGTACACCCCTGTACGTGTCGTACCCCCGTGTATGTACACCCCTGTACGTGTCGTACCTTCCCGTGTATGTACACCCCTGTACGTGTCGTACCCCCCGTGTATGTACACCCCTGTACGTGTTGTACCCCCCCGTGTATGTACACCCCTGTACGTGTCGTACCCCCAGTGTATGTACACCCCTGTACGTGTCGTACCCCCGTGTATGTACACCCCTGTACGTTAGAGTCGTACCCCCACCACAACATTCTAAGTACGGAGCGCACCCCAGGCCCCAACATCACAACCGCATGTACGAGTCGTACCAAGCCACACACAAGGACAGCACTGTACAACAAAATGGCCCATGTACACACCGTACACACGCTAAAAACGCACGTACACAACAAGGACAAACCAAAACAACACAAGAATACACCATTCGAATGGCACAAAGCCACTAAACATGTCCAACAACCACTAAAACAACACATTCACTGACCTGCAACTGCCAAAAACAAACAGAGGCCCAAAACACCACCACTCCTTATAATACACCCACCCAAACTTCAAACACAGCCACACCCACCAATGGACCAATAAAAAGGGCCCACACACACAAACCATGAGCCTTTGCAACAGACTCACTGCTGCCAGACCCCACAGACAACCTACAGCACCAAACTAGAACCTTTACTACACCTTACACTTGCACACCTTCACACACACACCTTCACAAACACCCCCTCATCACATTCACACACACACCTGCACAACCACACCCACACACCCACAACCATCCACACCCCCCCCACCATCCACACCCACACCCCTCACCATGCCCACTAACAAGAATCCAAAGTTCAGTAACCGAGAGTTTGAGGTCCTTGTCGATGAAATCCTCAGAGTCGAGCCACACCTCTTTGGAACATTGGTCAGACAGACCAGCATTTCAGCAAAAAACAGCCATGTGGCAGACCATCGTCGATGCTGTGAATGCTGTTGCGGACACCAGAAGGAACAAGCAGGAATGCCAAGCCAGGTGGTACGATCTGCGGAGGAGGGTCCGAGCCAAGATGACGGATGAAAACAACCAGGCCAACGTCACTGGAGGAGGGCCGTCCCGCAGACCCGTACACTACCATCCCTGGGAGGAGAGGGTGATGGCCATACTGCCGGTGGAGGCAGTCGAAGGATTAGGAGGACTCCGAGACCCGGGTGAGTACACAAACAACGCACCTCACATGGGGGAACGTCATCCACAACCAAACCCACAAACAGGCACGCAACCACCCCAAGCTATCGCATGACTCAACCACACTCCATGAACACGCACATGCCACTGGCGCCACCATGCCCCATGCACCCAGCTGGACAATGTCAAGTCACAGGCCACAGAAGACACCAACACATGACATGGTAACCCGGATGGCGGGAGGGTGGGCCCAAAAAATCACATAGTGCAACTCAGAAGCAGACAACAATGCCCTTTGCCCATATGGCCTAGGTCACAGCCAGACAAACAGTGTGTCCCCACACAGGAAAGACTCGCCAGCAAATGGCGGACGCCTTGCATTAACACATGGGGTGAAGGCACTGTTTTGCACATGACAGCAGCTAATGAACAGCCAACACTGTGAAAGAGTGGCAGCACACACCACCACAGCAGCAGCGCAGACACAGACACTACACCCAATGGGTGCCTGGAGATCAGAAACAAACTCACATCAACAAGCCAAGGGCCATTCAAAGATCTGCTAACAGTGTGTGCCCAGGAAGCTGGGCTGAGGTGACAGAGGGTGACACACAGAGGGAGGGAGAGGGGGACAGAGAGGGAGGGAGACACAGGGAGACGGACAGAGGGAGGAGGCAGACACACAGAGGGAGGGAGAGGGGGACAGAGAGGGAGGGAGAGGGGGACAGAGAGGGAGGGAGACACAGGAAGACGGACAGAGGGAGGAGGCTGACACACAGAGGGAGGGAGAGGGGGACAGAGAGGGAGGGAGACACAGGAAGACGGACAGAGGGAGGAGGCCGACACACAGAGGGAGGGAGAGGGGGACAGAGAGGGAGGGAGACACAGGGAGACGGACAGAGGGAGGAGGCTGACACACAGAGGGAGGGAGAGGGGGACAGAGAGGGAGGGAGACACAGGGAGACGGTCAGAGGGAGGAGGCTGACACACAGAGGGAGGGAGAGGGGGACAGAGAGGGAGGGAGACACAGGAAGACGGACAGAGGGAGGAGGCCGACACACAGAGTGAGGGAGAGGGTGCCAGAGAGGGAGGGAGACACAGGGAGACGGACAGAGGGAGGAGGCTGACACACAGAGGGAGGGAGAGGGGGACAGAGAGGGAGGGAGACACAGGAAGACGGACAGAGGGAGGAGGCCGACACACAGAGGGAGGGAGAGGGGGACAGAGAGGGAGGGAGACACAGGGAGACGGACAGAGGGAGGAGGCTGACACATAGAGGGAGGGAGAGGGGGACAGAGAGGGAGGGAGACACAGGAAGACGGACAGAGGGAGGAGGCCGACACACAGAGGGAGGGAGAGGGGGACAGAGAGGGAGGGAGACACAGGGAGACGGACAGAGGGAGGAGGCTGACACACAGAGGGAGGGAGAGGGGGACAGAGAGGGAGGGAGAGGGGGACAGAGAGGGAGGGAGACACAGGGAGAGCAAATCAGCCTTGTGGTGTGTGGGAATGTCTGCTCGTGAGCAGGTGAACTGCGTGCATGTAGACAAGGGTGGCCAGTGCCAGCACCCCCCCTCTCCTCCATGGCAAAACACAGGGCCATGTCACAACCTGTGCACGAGCACAACGACAGCTACCTGCATCATTGAAGTGTGTGGAACAACTTCATGTGCCCACGTACAGTGCAACATGGAAGGCGCCAATGCACGGCTCGCCACACCTGCCCACTCCACTGCTGACTGCAGTCACACTTGACGCAGCAAGTAAGACTGTGCCACACATAGTTAAAGTCGCCAAAGCTGTGCCCAAGGGACACACCCATGCACAAGTACACTGTGAGTGGAATGCAAGACAGATCCAAATTCCCAGAGGAAATGTTCCAACTTTGAAACTAATGAAACATGGATGTTGCATGGAACAAAATTAACATTGTCTCTCTCACACACAGGTCAACCTCGTGGTTCACCCCCAACACTGGGGGGGAAGACTCACAGGACCCGGCTCTGCGGGAGGCCGATCCCACCGGCAGCGACGACTCTCACCACTCTGTGGACGACCCCGACCAACCTGGCCCCTCTGGTGTCCAACGACCTGCAGCACCTGCGTCAGGTACAACGGGCCAACCACCACCACCACTCCTGCCACATCCCAGGAGACACCCAGGATCCCTGCCCCACCACCACAAAGCAGCCAGTCTGTCCAGGAGGGACAAGGTTCTCCGGGCACCCAGGAGGAGGCAGGCAACACCGCAAATGCCATCCCTCAGGGGTCCCGGAGACCCGATGTGCCCACAACGGAAGGCCAGGCACAAGTGGGCAGGGGTGGTGGGAGTGGAGGACGGCGGAGGCGCTAGCCTGACCAGTTCGCTGGGGAACCGGTATATTCCCATGTCCGAAACATCCTGGACATATACCGGCAGGACACCACGGGCATGGCCCAGGTTGTGTCCACCCTCAACGATATGAAGGGGACCCTCGATGAGATCAAGACCCAGCAGGCCCAGCAACATGCGGAGCAACATGCCTGTCTACTGCAACACCAACGGAGGATGGAGGACAGACAGGCTGAGCTCGTGACGGTGTTCACGGGAATTCACAGTACACTCCGTCGGATGGCCGACAACATGGGCAACCCTCCCTGTGCCAGAAGGCGTAGAACATCACCACCCACAGGGAGGGATCAGGAGGAGGAGGAGGAAACATCCGATGGAGCATCCCAAACATCGTCACGGCCTGCTTCTGAGGGTCCCCGCAGGAGGGCGGGTCGTCCACGGAAAAGACCGTGAGGGTCGGCGCTACAGCACCATCTCCCAGGACACCTGGCCTGGCACCTGGCCCACTGGAGCAACAGCAGCACAGCATCAAAAGACATTCTCTGCCACATGGCCTTGCTGGTCACTGTCTGACCAATGTTGACAAAGACTGTGGCATGGACTCTGAGGATTTCCAATGGCAAGGACACCAACTCCCCTACTGAACTTTGGATTCCAAACACCCGGAAAGCCCCTCATGTCATACCCCCCCACCCCTCCCACTAAAATAAAAAGTCACACCATGAAGAGAAGATGCCTGCTGGTTGCATTATTACCTTACATGTGTCTTGTAAAGTCTAAACATGCCCGAGTTCTCTTTTGACTTCAACCATCCACACCCTGGGGCCTGAGTCTGGCACAGGACACACGGGTCACAGTGTATTTGGCAAGACAGACATGGAGCACCATACACACCCGTGATGGGCCCAACCAGCTGAGGGGGTGGCCGCACAACCGTGCCGACAGACATATTGAGTACAGCAACAGTCATGCGCAGAGGTCAGGGATCATGTCCAGTGTCCTGGGGGGCACCCAGGTATGTGTAGACAGGTGGCAGAACCATGTCCTGCAAGCTTGAGTCCGGTGGATGCAGAGAATGGGGGCCTGGCCAACGTTGGATGCATGGGGATGGCACATGTCACAATACCCACACAGTCATGGACATCATGCACAATACACAGTCTAATCCCCCACACACAGCTTGCATCTTGCTACTCTACACATAGACACATAGCCACTATCAGGGAAAACCATGCCAGACATGCCGGAGGCACCGAGGCAACACTCCAGCATTGACTGAGAAGAGGCACCTTGGAGGCATAGGGACACCTTTATTTGTCATGTATTCGGGATTGCAGAGGCAACTCGGAGTACACATACACAGGTCATGTGGAGTAACATGTGGGTCCAACACTGACACCCCCCTTCTGCAGCACAAATGCGTGATAGCCATGGAACTGGCACACAAGTGTCGGCTAACAGCTAAACACCCCCAGCTGCTCACGGAGAGACTGCCATACACCATTGATCCGCTGATGTGGAAGTCCCACAGCATGTCAAGCCAATGCAAACCGTATGTGTCCGAGGGCAGTGTTACACACATTGATGCCATCATCACAATCCACTATCCCATCACAGATGACTGTCAACAAGTCTGACCATCTATTCAGGTGTACCCAGCTGCATGTAATGTGTACCATGGTGATGCAACATGTCTGCAGAGGAACCAAACATCGACAGGGGCAGTGTGCATACATCGTGAACAACTGCCACACCCAATACACCTCTGATGCATCCCTTACCCTAAATAGACTTCCAAACGTGTCCGTGCCTGTAACGCTGAGTCAGCACACGATGACGTGTCCATGAGGAATAGCAGTGCCACAACAATGCAAGCAGCAGACGGCATGCGCAAGTACCTGGGGAAGAGAGACACACAAGAAGTCAGCCACAAAAAGCACAGCCACTTGCATGTGCATGTACTCGACACATGTATGGTTGACAACATGCTAGGTCACAATTATGACTGGGGAAATACAACCATCACTGGCACCATCACTCCAGTGACACACCCACACACACCTCTGACTCACGTGCCATACATGCAGGTGGAGACACACATCGCAACACATGCCACACGGGGACCAATGCATGCACACTCAGACACTGGTACTCACCACTAAGCAAAGAAGTCGCGTATGAGCCGAGTCCGGATGTCCTCTTGCGGCTCCACATCCTCCACATCACTAGCCCCATTGCCAAGCCCTTCGACCTCCACGGGTGGATGGTCCTGATCATCTTGATCCAGGATGAGTGGCACAGCTTTCTCAACTGCCATGTTGTGCAGCATGCAGCAGACCATGAAGATTTTGCAGACCTTCGCCGGGGCATATGGGAGGGCGCCGCCGGTCTTGTGTAGGCACCTGAATCGGCTCTTCAGGAGGCCAAACGTCCTCACTATCACTCGCCTTGTCCGGCCATGGGCGGTGTTGTAGCGGAGCTGGGCCGGCGTGATGGGGTTGCGGAGAGGTGTGATCAGCCATGGCATGTTGGGATAGCCAGCGTCCCCTACATGGAAAGCACATGGACATAAGCAGGACAGGAAAAGCGGTCGTGCTGGAAGTCTACGCAAAATACAGGACAGACAGACTGTACCCACCAACAACACATGCTCGTTCGTTGCGCAGCTGCGTCATCATTTCAGGCACCCTGCTACGCCTCATGATGTAGGCATCGTGTGCTGATCCTGGAAAATGAGCACAGACATGTGAAATCACCATGTTGGACAGACACACCACAAGGGCATTGATGGAGTGGTAGTGCTTGCGATTCCGGTACGCTACCTCCTGTGCCTGTGGTGGTACCAAAGCCACATGTGTCCCATCTATGGACCCAATGACATGGGGCATCCCTCCCAGGGCATAGAATCCACGCTTGACCCCAGTCAACATTTCAGGGGTAGGAAAATGGATGAAGTCATCCAGGTGAATCAACATGGCCTCTAAGAAATCATGCAGCACACGGCAGAACATGCTCTGGGACATGCCACCAACATGAGCTATGGTATTTTGAAAGGTACCCGTGGCTAGAAAATGTAGGGCTGCCATTACCTTCAGCTTGGGTGTCAGTGCCGTAGGATACCTGTGCAGCGGTTGCAGGTGTGGTGCCAGTCTCGCCGTCAAATCCAGAATCAACCGTTGGGGGAAGCGGTAGCACCGGATACAGTCATTCTCCCGCATGGCAGCCAAGTCCGGAATTGCTCGGGGAAGAGGCGGCGCTCTGCAGTAATTTGGAAGTGACAAGGAAGAGTGAGTGCACCACAACAACAATTAATTTGTACTGAGCACATGTTAATCTGTCTATACACATATGCTACATACGGAGTCAGGTATGTGCCACATGCCCTGGACACGTATGGCTGCCAGGTGACACTCCTACCAAGACCCAGCTACACACGGAGATTGTGAACCTCCACATGCCATGGCATGGGATTAGCTGTGTCCCAGTGCAAGTGAACAGCCAGACGCAAGACAGGAGTGACATACATCCACACATCAGCAGAAGTAGGATGTCGATTGCAGAGACTGGTAGCGGAACACTAGAGCCACAGGTCACATGACATTACACTAGGACAGCCCACACACCTTGCCATGAAGGTGTACATGTCATGACTCACCACACATTCATAGAGAGGATGGAGACATGTCCTTGTTACGCTACTCCGTGTCCCATGCATACATACGCACCTCACATCCGATACCACATGTGGCATGGTGTGCGGAACAGTGTGCAATGTCAATCTACACACAGACACATGTTGGTTGCTGCAACAGCTGCAGCTTTTGAGGGAGCTCCAACATCAACCTAATGGGAACCCCCCACACATACATGACATAGTCACATCGTGCACCGTGGGTAGTGACATGTCAGGTGTGTTAACCCCTGTACCGGGCATCAGGGGACACTTCCGTGTGTTGGTGTCCGTGCCATGCCAGTGACGCTCATCCCAAGTGTGCAGTACGACATGCACACATGTCAAAGGAGTCAAGGGCATGCCTGGCACACATTGCACCGTCACACATTACATGTGTACACATCTCATCATACATCTGGTGCCTTCTCGACTCAGGAGTAATGTGCCACATCACAGCCTGTCACACCTGTGCCCCACACATGTAGTACTGCCCAGACAATGCCTTGATGTCCATCCATGGACAAGTATGTCAGCCCTATTCCTTCCTGTGTGCTGCCTGTCACCACTGTGATGTGTGAAAACCATTACTGCTGCTAAGAGGGCCTGTGTACGTTCCCATATCACTATGGGAGTGCTGCCGTATGTGTACCCATAGTGATGGTGAGCGTACAGGCATGTGTACGGTCAGTAAGTACGCATACGCAAGAACACCCATAGTGGTACGGCCCGTACACGCGTGCGTATGTTCACTATCACTATGGGTGTCCTCGCGTATGCGTACTCGTAGTGGTACGGCCCGTACACACGCCTGTACGCTCCCTATCACTATGGGTGTCCTCACGTATGCGTACTCGTAGTGGTACGGCCCGTACACACGCCTGTACGCTCACTATCACTATGGGTGTCCTCGCGTATGCGTACTCGTAGTAGTACGGCCCGTACACACGCCTGTACGCTCACTATCACTATGGGTGTCCTCGCATATGCGTACTCGTAGTGATAGTGAGCGTACAGGCGTGTGTACGGGCCGTACCACTACGAGTACGCATACGCGAGGACACCCATAGTGATAGTGAACGTACGCACGTGTGTACGGGCCGTACCACTACGAGTACGCATACGCGAGGACACCCATAGTGATAGTGAACGTACGCACGCGTGTACGGGCCGTACCACTACGAGTACGCATATGCAAGGACACCCATAGTGATAGTGAACGTACGCACGCTTGTACGGGCCGTACCACTACGAGTACGCATACGCGAGGACACCCATAGTGATAGTGAACGTACGCACGCGTGTACGGGCCGTACCACTAAGGGTGTTCTTGAGTATGCGTACTCATAGTGGTACGGCCCGTACACACGCCTGTACGGGCCGTTGCTATGCATTTGGGGTGCCCTAGGGCCCCGGAACGCACCGTACCTGTGTGTGAAGCTCAATTTTACATAGGGGACACATGAGGGACAAGTATTAAGGCCTACATGCATGCTGGTTGTCATGGAGACCAAGTTTTAAGTTTGAATTTGTTCTGGAAGGTGCACAGCAGAAGGCAGTTGGAATGAATCTACTTTGTTGCAATGTGTTTGTGGGGTTGACATCATGCTGAAGAAAAAAACACAATAAGAACCCACTGACTGTGCTAGGTTTGAAGGGATTGGAGGAAACATAGGATGCAAATGTGAGTGACCAATCACTCTGTACTCCTGTGCATGAAACAGGACAGCAAGGCAGATATAAGGCAGCCAGGTCCCATGATGGATCACTTGCCTGCACATATTTCGATTCTACCACACTGCTGCTGCTCCTGATTCCCTGGAACCATGTCAAGGTCTGTGGAGAGGTCACAGCCATTCACCCTGGAGGAGAACCTGGCATTGCTGGATGTGATCCTCCCACCCACAGTACCCCCTGCTGTATGGGCGACCAGGGTATCAGGTGAGTGCAGAGGCTACTAGCACAGACTGTGTCCCTTTTTTGTGACTGTGACTTCTGCCATTGTGTCCAGGTGTGACACACATGCTATGTACTGTAGGGGGGGTACCGGGGGGGGGGGAATGCCTGATGTCTCCCAGCAGTGCCCAGACATAGGAGGGGTGTGTGCAGAGTCCTCCCAGCAGTGCCCAGAGGCAGGAGGAGTGTGTGCAGAGTCCTCCCAGCAGTGCCCAGACATAGGAGGGGTGGGTGCCTATCACTCCCAGCAGTGCCCAGAGGCAGGAGGGGTGTGTGCAGAGTCCTCCCAGCAGTGCCCAGAGGCAGGAGGGGTGTGTGCAGAGTCCTCCCAGCAGTGCCCAGAGACAGGAGGGGTGGGTGCCTATCACTCCCAGCAGTGCCCAGAGACAGGAGGGGTGTGTGCAGAGTCCTCCCAGCAGTGCCCAGAGACAGGAGGGGTGGGTGCCTATCACTCCCAGCAGTGCCCAGAGACAGGAGGGGTGTGTGCCTATCACTCCCAGCAGTGCCCAGAGACAGGAGAGGTGTGTGCAGAGTCCTCCCATCAGTGCCCAGAGACAGGAGGGGTGGGTGCCTATCACTCCCAGCAGTGCCCAGAGACAGGAGGGGTGTGTGCAGAGTCCTCCCAGCAGTGCCCAGAGGCAGGAGGGGTGTGTGCCTATCACTCCCAGCAGTGCCCAGAGACAGGAGGGGTGTGTGCCTATCACCCCCAGCAGTGCCCAGAGACAGGAGGGGTGTGTGCAGAGTCCTCCCAGCTGTGCCCAGAGACAGGAGGGGTGGGTGCCTATCACTCCCAGCAGTGCCCAGAGACAGGAGGGGTGTGTGCCTATCACTCCCAGAAGTGCCCAGAGACAGGAGGGGTGTGTGCAGAGTCCTCCCAGCAGTGCCCAGAGACAGGAGGGGTGGGTGCCTATCACTCCCAGCAGTGCCCAGAGACAGGAGGGGTGTGTGCAGAGTCCTCCCAGCAGTGCCCAGAGGCAGGAGGGGTGTGTGCAGAGTCCTCCCAGCAGTGCCCAGAGAAAGGAGGGGTGGGTGCCTATCACTCCCAGCGGTGCCCAGAGACAGGAGGGGTGTGTGCAGAGTCCTCCCAGCAGTGCCCAGAGACAGGAGGGGTGGGTGCCCATCACTCCCAGCAGTGCCCAAAGGCAGGAGGGGTGTGTGCAGAGTCCTCCCAGCAGTGCCCAGAGTCAGGAGGGGTGTGTGCAGAGTCCTCCCAGCAGTGCCCAGAGGCAGGAGGGGTGTGTGCAGAGTCCTCCCAGCAGTGCCCAGACATAGGAGGGGTGGGTGCCTATCACTCCCAGCAGTGCCCAGACATAGGAGGGGTGGGTGCAGAGTCCTCCCAGCAGTGCCCAGAGACAGGAGTGGTGGGTGTGATGCACAGTGTGAGCCTTTATAATTGATTGTGTCTTTGCCCTCATTCCACCTGTGTACTTTCACTGGCACGTACTGCTTTTGCCCTTCCCCAGAGGAGTATGTCCCTATGGCAAAGGTGCAATGCGTTGGCTGCATGACATGCCTTGTTGTAACCAGCTAATTTGTTCTCATATGTGTCTCTGTGACATGTTGCAGGTGTATTGATGTAGTGTCACTTGTTCATCCTCACAGGTAGGCGCCTCTGCCAAGGAGCAGATCTGGCTGACCGCCGTCAGTGCCGTGAGGAGTGCGGATGGTTGGAAGCGGCGCCTGTCCCAGGTGAGGAAACGCTGGCAGGATATCCGGTGCTGGACGCGGAGGATCGCACGGGTCCTGCTGGGGGACTCACCTTAGAGCCATAAGAACCACGGGCGCCGCCGTCTCTCCCACATCCACAAGCGTGTGCTGGCGGTGGTATTTCCAGACTTGGACAGGCGCTTACAGGAGATGCAGCAGCAGGAAGGGGGTAGGTAAATGTGTGTTTGTTGTGTTTCACCAGCATTTGTAAGTGCACTGTTCCATGGATGCACTGCCAGGGTTTAATGGTGCTGTGCAGATCCTATTACCCACAGTATTGCAGTGCTCTCCTGCCTCCCTTCCCCTCCTTGCAATGTGTTCCCTGGTCTGTGTGAAGTCACTCCGTCACAAGGTTATGTAGCCTGGCACCTTCTCCACGTGTACAATGCCTGCAGCATCATGTGTGGGGGGTGGTGTGTAACAGGTTTTGGGACCTTGCCTGTGCCCTGTCCAGTTCTGGTCTTGTGGGTTCCATGTCAGTTGGCACTAATGCTGAGTCCAGACATGGGAGTTAGTCTCTCAAGTGTTATGCCTTACAGCACACATGTCCTATGTGGTGGCCTGTGACATGATGTGCATGAGTGTGCGGTACGCATAGTGCGGGGATGTTAGCGTGTGTTGCAGTCATTCCCATTCAGGAGTATGGAGTTGTGTGGCCACTACTGTCCCCAGGGGCATATTTTCCTAGGTATCATGTGTGTAATCCGAATATGTCGACAATCTCTGTGTCTACAGCATAGGTTGTGCTCTGTGCCATTGTCCCCTGGCCAAATGTATATTGACGTGAAATGTAGTACAAGTGTCCACTGTACAGCCTGACCTGATATTCCTTGTTCATACTCACGGTGGACATTGCCTGTGTGTCTTGTTACAATCATCTGATGATGCCCATTTGTACATGATTATTTGGACAGGCGCACCTTGGGCATTTTGTGTGCAACCTTGATTTGTTGCATCCCATGTGTATTTCACTCAGACTAAGGGATGTAAGTGCTTCCTGTGTCTCCAAATAATAGTCTCATGTAGGGGGTTGCTGGTGCGGGTATGGCCTTCATGTCACAACCTGATATCTCCTTGCTAGGACTGGCCAGTGTGTGATGTTTGTCTGGACATGCACTCAAGGTACAGTGGGCCAGTCATGGTGGGCATGTTTTCAGTATAACCTATGCTGCATGTGCCTCTTGTTCCTGGATATGGTCCCTGCTCATCCCTATGTCCTGCCACGCTGTGTGGTGCAGATGCAGTGCTGGATTGTCCCCAGGGCCTTGCTCCTCAGTCAAAATTCCATTCCATCTCATTTGCTATTGTGTCATGCTCTCCATAGTTTTTCGGTGGCATGGTGGGTCAAACAACTGTGTCTTGCATGCCCTACATATGTACCTTGTTTTGTAGATGTAACTCTTCTTTTGTTTCAGGCTATGCACTGTGACCTATGTAGATTGGACTCATGTGACATATGTATACAGGTGTATGATTAATTTCTGTCTCTTCACCCTGCCCACAGCATCGTCGGGGGGCACGGAGGGAGACATGGGCACAGACGGAGCAGAGGGACCGAGCACCAGTGCCAGCGGTGACATCGGGGCTGGCACATCAAGTGGGACTGAGGCGGAGGAGAGTGAAGCCGGGGACCTGTTGACTGGCACAACAGAGTATGAAGCTGACGGGTCCGAGGATGATCTCTCCGAGTGGGCGGCGGCTCCACCAGCAGCTGACAGCGGCACTACATCTCGCCCGCCCCCTCCATTGCCATCAGCCACCTCCCACTTGCTCGTGTCCCTTCCCAACGTGCCCGGTCACCACATGTCTCCTTCCTGCCAGGCACCGCACCCCCTGCCCCTGTCTCCACTGCTGCCGCCAATGCCGAGTCTGTGGACATCCAGCGGCAGTTGCAGGTTGGTCAGGCTGCGATCCTTAATGTCCTCCATGGCCACAGCCAAGTGCTGCACAACATGGAGGCATACTTGGAGGGCATTCATTCATCGCAGGCTGACCAATGCAGCTTGCTGAGGTCGATAGACTCGACACTGACTGCAGCAGTGGGTCTCCTGCAGCGCTACGTCCCACCCCCTACCCCTGCCCCATCCACACTTCCCACTCCCATGCCTGTCCCACGTACACCCAGACGTCAGCATGCACCCACCACAACACACACAGGCACCACACCAGCAGGGAAGGTCCACCGCACACCTCCTGACACGCACACACAGGGTGAAGTAGGCACACCCACTGGGTCGGGGGGCAAACGTGTGACACGAAGCCAGAGTGGGAGTCCGCATTCCACCCAATCCACTCCCTCCAAATCCCCTCCCCTCAGCTCTCCTGGCCACATCTCCCCCAAAGACTCCTTCATGGCCGCTCTGTCCCTGAGCCCCACAGTGACACCACCACGCAAGCGGTCAAGGAAGTCCTCGGTCAGGGTGGTTGATTCCCCCCCTGTCTACACCCTCCCCCAGTGGCGCTGCGACCCATCCCTCTGACCCCCCCCCCTCCTTGGGGCCTGTGGTTCCTTCGGGTGCAGGGGATTCCCTGGAGGACCTTGCTAAGGTGTGCAGCGAGATCCTGGCCTCCGCCTTTGGCCCTGCCCCACCCCCTGTGGTGGAGTCCTCCATCCCTGCACCCACGACGCCTACCCTTCACCCTCCTGTACCTGCGGTGCCTGTTTCTACCCCCCCACATGATGCCCTCACCCCTGTGGAAGACGACGGAATGTAACTGTGCAGGCAAGCTAGGGGACACGCATCCCACTGTGTCCCCCATCCAGCTGTGACTTCTGTACTGCCCTATGGGCTTTGTAAATATTGAACTTCCTACAAACAAGATTTTTTGGTTCATGCTGAATAAAGCAATTTATTTTTTATCCCTTGGAACACTACTGCTTTGCTGGTATTGCTGTTGGTGGGGCTGCTACATGGTTTTGGGTGGTGTTCATGTGTTGGGTGTGTGGGAAATGTAGTAGTGTGCTGGTCATAGGGGGTACCCTGGGATCTGTGTGCCATCACACGGTGTTAGCTAGGTTTCTGTGTTCATGTAAGCAGTTGCTGCATGGTGAAATTGTCCAAAGGTGTATTCCTTCCTCTGTGTACCCTGACATCTTCCCTGCAGGGTGTTCCCAATATTTAGCGCTGAGCTGTGTGTACATTAGCTGGGTGTGTGACGGACTCCTTCTACTTTGCACATGCATGCTGAGCGATGTCTCCACCTGCATCATTCGTGGCATTCTTGATAGTCATTGTACTTGTGTATGTGGACTATTGACATGACTTCATGTGGACATGTGTTCTTTTCTGCGCTATGCATGCGTATACTCCCAGCCTCGCACACATGTGGTACATGTACTGCAGGGTCTTTGTGCACCTGACTGGAATTTGTGGCCATGGTATCTGTGGCTACTCCACCCTTTGCGTTCCATGGGCACTGCTGTGAGTGTTAGGCACCCACCCCTCCTGCCTCTGGGCACTGCTGGGAGGACTCTGCACCCACCCCTCCTGACTCTGGGCACTGCTGGGAGGACTCTGCACACACCCCTCCTGCCTCTGGGCACTGCTGGGAGGACTCTGCACACACCCCTCCTGACTCTGGGCACTGCTGGGAGTGATAGGCACCCACCCCTCCTGCCTCTGGGCACTGCTGGGAGGACTCTGCACACACCCCTCCTGCGTCTGGGCACTGCTGGGAGTGTTAGGCACCCACCCCTCCTGCGTCTGGGCACTGCTGGGAGGACTCTGCACCCACCCCTCCTGCGTCTGGGCACTGCTGGGAGTGATAGGCACCCACCCCTCCTGCCTCTGGGCACTGCTGGGAGGACTCTGCACACACCCCTCCTGACTCTGGGCACTGCTGGGAGTGATAGGCACCCACCCCTCCTGCATCTGGGCACTGCTGGGAGTGATAGGCACCCACCGCTCCTGCCTCTGGGCACTGCTGGGAGGACTCTGCACACACCCCTCCTGACTCTGGGCACTGCTGGGAGGACTCTGCACACACCCCTCCTGACTCTGGGCACTGCTGGGAGTGATAGGCACCCACCCCTCCTGCCTCTGGGCACTGCTGGGAGGACTCTGCACCCACCCCTCCTGACTCTGGGCACTGCTGGGAGGACTCTGCACACACCCCTCCTGCGTCTGGGCACTGCTGGGAGTGTTAGGCACCCACCCCTCCTGCATCTGGGCACTGCTGGGAGGACTCTGCACCCACCCCTCCTGCGTCTGGGCACTGCTGGGAGTGATAGGCACCCACCCCTCCTGCCTCTGGGCACTGCTGGGAGGACTCTGCACACACCCCTCCTGACTCTGGGCACTGCTGGGAGTGATAGGCACCCACCCCTCCTGCGTCTGGGCACTGCTGGGAGTGATAGGCACCCACCCCTCCTGCCTCTGGGCACTGCTGGGAGGACTCTGCTCACACCCCTCCTGACTCTGGGCACTGCTGGGAGGACTCTGCACACACCCCTCCTGACTCTGGGCACTGCTGGGAGGACTCAGCACACACCCCTCCTGCCTCTGGGCACTGCTGGGAGGACTCTGCACACACCCCTCCTGACTCTGGGCACTGCTGGGAGTGATAGGCACCCACCCCTCCTGCCTCTGGGCACTGCTGGGAGGACTCTGCACCCACCCCTCCTGACTCTGGGCACTGCTGGGAGGACTCTGCACACACCCCTCCTGACTCTGGGCACTGCTGGGAGGACTCTGCACACACCCCTCCTGCCTCTGGGCACTGCTGGGAGGACTCTGCACACACCCCTCCTGACTCTGGGCACTGCTGGGAGTGATAGGCACCCACCCCTCCTGCCTCTGGGCACTGCTGGGAGGACTCTGCACACACCCCTCCTGCGTCTGGGCACTGCTGGGAGTGTTAGGCACCCACCCCTCCTGCGTCTGGGCACTGCTGGGAGGACTCTGCACACACCCCTCCTGCGTCTGGGCACTGCTGGGAGTGATAGGCACCCACCCCTCCTGCCTCTGGGCACTGCTGGGAGGACTCTGCACACACCCCTCCTGACTCTGGGCACTGCTGGGAGTGATAGGCACCCACCCCTCCTGCGTCTGGGCACTGCTGGGAGTGATAGGCACCCACCCCTCCTGCCTCTGGGCACTGCTGGGAGGACTCTGCACACACCCCTCCTGTCTCTGGGCACTGCTGGGAGTGATAGGCACCCACCCCTCCTGCGTCTGGGCACTGCTGGGAGTGATAGGCACCCACCCCTCCTGCGTCTGGGCTCTGCTGGGAGTGATAGGCACCCACCCCTCCTGCCTCTGGGCACTGCTGGGAGGACTCTGCACCCACCCCTCCTGACTCTGGGCACTGCTGGGAGTGATAGGCACACACCCCTCCTATTTAACAATATGTACGCTTACTACATACACGTGTGTGGGTTCGCTCCATGGGGGTAAGGTTCGTACTTACACTGTTGGGGTGGGAGTAGGCTCCATACGTACGCGGGTGGGGGTACGGGTCGTACTTACACTGTTGGGGTACGCTCCATGCATACGCGGGTGAGGGTACGGGTCGTACTTACACTGTTGGGGTGGGGGGTACGCTCCATACGTACGCGGGTGAGGGTACGGGTCGTACTTACACTGTTGGGGTACGCTCCATGCATACGCGGGTGGGGGTACGTGTCGTACTTACACTGTTGGGGTGGGGGTACGCTCCATACGTCCGCGGGTGAGGGTATGTGTCGTACTTACACTGTTGGGGTGGGGGTACGCTCCATACGTACGCAGGTGAGGGTACGTGTTGTACTTACACTGTTGGGGTGGGGGTACGCTCCATACGTCTGCGGGTGAGAGTACGGGCCGTACATACACGGTTGGGGTGGGGGTACGCTCCATGCATACGCGGGTGGGGGTACGAGTCGTACTTACACTGTTGGGGTGGTGGTACGGTACGTACATGCACTGTTGGGGTACGCTCCATGCATACGAGGTGGGGGTACGGGTCGTACTTACACTGTTGGGGTGGGGGTACGCTCCATACGTACGCGGGTGAGGGTACGGGTCGTACTTACACTGTTGGGGTGGGACATATACGTACGCGGGTGAGGGTACGGGTCGTACTTACACTGTTGGGGTTGGGGGTACGCTCCATGCATACAGTGGTGGGGGTACGGTCCGTACATATCCGTCCCCACGCTATGTGATGCTTGTGCGACCCGTACCCAGGCCTTTGCCACGTGGGTACAGCCGTCCCGCCATTGTTGGGGTGACGTAGGTGTGGGCGTGGTACGACTCGTACCCACGCTCTTAAGGCGTGGGTACAGGACGTACCTGTATAGTTGTGTTGCCGGTTCGCGTCGTCAGGCACTTCCTTTGTGGCAGACGCTGGCTTTGCTGGACACGCCCCCACCCCCTCGTAGTGACCAGGGCATGGGGGTCAGGTATGTCCAGGGCATGTGTGCTGTGTGACATTGGTGGTGGTTTTGTGGCCTGCCCCTGGTCCTGCCACCCCCCCCCTTTCCCCCCCCTTTCCCCCCCTCCCTTAGTAGTTCTGACCTTCTGCGGCGTCTGCGTCGGAACCTGTAGAGGAGGTCGACTGCTATGAGGGCCGGGATGACACGTAGGTTCGGGTCCATGTCTGTCCGTCGCGTACAGGTACTCCTTGTTCGCGTCGTCCTGTCTGTCCGTCGCGTACCGGTACTCCTTGTTCGCGTCGTCCTGATTTCCCGGCAGTTTTTGGCAGCCGGAAAATATTCACCGTGCGGGATGACGTCGGTGCGAATCGTAATTCCTGGTTCGTGAATGGCAGGCTGCGTGCGTCCCAACGTCACGTCGGCGCTTTCCCGGATCGCATTTGTATGTTTATTTTCGTCGGTCGGGGTTTTGTACGATTCGTAAGGAAATGGGGTTTCCGTGCGAATCGTAATTCCATGTTTGTACATTTTGACGACCGGGTACGCGTCGGACGGAGAATTTGCTCCGTCCGACGGTTCGTACCCGGTTTTTACAGGATCGGGATCGGCACCCTAATTTCTCATTTTGACTTGTTGATTTGATTCACCTGTTTAATGGAGATGGCCCCGTATGGCTTCTTTCTGTGGGGGGGGGGGGGGGGCATGCTTTAATTGTGCATTACATGTTCTTGTGGATTACTTGTTCTCAACCAGGGCTTTTTTGTCATGGTTCGTTCAGAGTTACATAAAGAGGATAGTGTAGGGGGATCATATTACCCTAATCGCTGAAGGTTGTTTTTCTATGAGCAAGGCTAAAGTACTGGTTGTCTCCGTAGCGATTACCCAGGATTCTAACAATGGCCTTAGGCTAAATTGAAAGTTTAAGGACCCTATATCCACTCTTGGCCAACTCTTAAAGAACCATCAGGGTTTTTTTTCAAGGCTGTATGGTAGAAGGGGGCAGAGGTGTCTTGTTGGCTTACCACGAAGCTCTTTGGTCTTGTATCAGGAATCATATGTTAAAGCCAAGTCTACAATAACTAGTGCTCGCGTTGGTTCAGCAGTTACTGTTCTATAGCCAATTGCAGGCTGAGGAAGGCACTCACGGTTCTACCCAAAGAGTCCCAGGAGATTAGGGCAGCAAGGTTGAACTACAAAAACACCCTGAAGGTGAGGAGGGAACTTTTGTTTAACAAGGATTGGGAAAGGCTGGAACATGCAGCCACACAGCATAATATTAAAGCCTTCTGGAATCTGGCGAGCACGGATTCGACCTAGGGATGCTCCATTAAATACCCTTTTATCTTGTAATGTGTCTGGTTCATATTGGGTCCAACACTTTGGTACCATATATCATATCGCTGAGGATAAGGGACTGGAGGCCTGTTTGCAAGATAAATTGAGGAATGCTCCCTCCTTGATACTTACCTTACAGCATGTGGTAGCTGCTATAAAGCAAAGCCCAGGCAGAAAGGCTTCTAGGCCAGATGGGGTACCCATGGACCTTATGAAAGGTAGCATCGATGTCTGGGACCCCTTGCTCTCTAATACTTTCAATAACTATTTTTGTCACAGGATTTCGAGTTCTTAGAGGGGGTCCACCATAGTCCGGATTTTTAAAAAGGGTGTCGGAATTTTCTCAAGTGCTGTTGTCCGATCTCCTACTTAATAGCACTGTGAAGATTGTGAGAAGGGTGGTTTTCAATCGAGTAAGAGCATGGGCTACTCAGAACAGGTTTTATGTCCTTCCCAATTTGGTTTCCGTACAGGACTAGGGACAGTGGAACAGTGCTTGAATTTTTATCTGAATATAGGCAAATACACCGTTGCTAGGCATTACCCAGTGGCGGCCGGCATGGATAGGGGGTAGCAGGGCAGAGGTGTGGTAAGAAGGTAAGGGGTTGTAAAAAAAGAAAAAAAACGTACCTTATCGCTGCGTTCCCCTCTGCGTCGGGCCCCTGAGCCAATCACAACGCTGCATGAGCGCTGTGGTTCGGCACTCAGACAGGCAGTGGGAGCCTGGGCATGTTCTCCGCCCAGACTGTAATACAGCCTGGGTGGAGAACATGCAAAGAGCGCATGATTGTTTGTTCGACCATCTCGGCCTAGCCAAACAATCATGCACACTTACAGTGTGCCACCACTCCTCCCCTGCTCCTCTGTCACCCGAGCAGTCCCGCCAGACCCGCAAAGCAGTCACAGCAGGAAAACATTAAATGATAATAACGTCAAGTTATTATCATCTTATTTTTCTTTTATTTCACTGCTGCAAAGCAGTGGGGACATATTCCTCTGCTAAGGCGGAGGAGCCGCCAGTGGCACTGCCCACTGTACCTGGCGTTTATGGATATATCCACAGCATTCAACAATATTAATTAAGCCAAATTATGGTCAATGCTGTTGAAAACTGGGGTTGGACCTTGCAGTGGTAAACGTTCTATCCAATCTGCATGAGGATCTAACAACTAAAATGAGATATGGTGGTACAGGCAAAATGCTTGATTTCTTTTTACTGGCTAGAGGGATTCGCCACGGATGCATCTTGGCTCCTTTATTTTCCATTCTCTATATAAATAAGCGGAGTTCACATTTGCCGAGTGTAACCACAGATGTGCCGAGTATTAAGAATCTGCTGGTACCTGCACTGTTTCACGCAGATGATGCGGTTCTCTCTGCCCGGACTCCCAAAGCTTTGTGTGTCTTGGTAGAGGCATTTGTAGCTTTTATGAGCAACCTCAACCTAAGCACCAACTATGGGAAGACCCATATTACGACTTGCGGCAGAGGTAAGAAAGGGTCCTCTACATTGCATGTCAATAGGCAAATGACACATTTTCTTGGTGTTGTTTTTGACTACTCCAGCTCCAGGCATTCTCAGGCTACTACAGCACTCCTGAAATCGAGTAGGTCGGCTGGGGCCTTTTTTTTCTCCCTAAAGCAACATGTAAGGGCTCCATTGCACCATGTTTAACAGTTTATAATGCACAATGTGTTAACGCAGCTTTATATAGGGCAGGAGTTTGGAGCTTTTCAAATCCCTCTGCCATGCAATTAGAGGAAAATAGAAGCTGCAGGCGCTTGCTTCATCTCTCCCATTTTATTATTCATTCGGACCTACGTCTTGATTTTATTTGAGTTGAAATTAAATTGGCTCCATAGTTGCTCTAAGTCAATCTATGGACCAACATGAAGGACAGCTCTTATAGGGAAATTATACTGTATTGTCTAAACCTTGACAGAGGTGCTCTATTCCATGGTTAAGATATGTTTCCAGTATGTTTGATTAGCTAGGATTGTCCTCCAAGATCCATGCACCAAGCAATTTATTAAAGTCCGATAAGACTAAGGCCAAGCTGAGATTTAATGATTTTAGCTATTCCGTAAGATTACGTTCAGAGTCTAACAACAGCTCAGTTGGGACGTTTTTAGCACTTGAGGTACCGGCAATTCATTTATCCTTACCTCTTTCTAGGTGGGAGAAGTCGCTTCTGTTCCATTTCAGGGCAGGCTCAGTATGGCGCCTTTTATGTTTTTGGGAAAGTCCACATGGGTTGCAAGCATGTGTTCAGGCTTGTCCTTGCTACAGGTCTTCTGCCCAAGCCCTGATTCATGTTATGTTTTTTTGTAAAATTATAGAGTTAGTGCTGTATTTCTGAGGCACAGTGCTCCTAGGCAGTGTCTTGTCTACCCAGATGCCCAATAGACAAGTTACTTACCTTCTGTAACATCTTATCGGGTAGAGACATGATCTAGCTGCAGATTCCTTACCTGTGAACTTCCAGGCGTCAGGCTGGATCTGGAAGATTTTCATAGCAGTACCCATGCACGCCAGTAGGTGGCGGCAGTCTACTCCGCGTGATGTTGTATGACATTGAGTTCGTCGTTGTGACGCCGCGTCTTCTATATAGGCACCACCTCGGCGCGCTGACATCAATACTTTTCATGACTTTCCACACCAGAAGCGCAGAGCCATGAAGTTAACTGACAGTGGTGTGTTTAAACAACTTGGGCCACGAAGGGGAACAGACCTGACATGAAGAACTGATCCACGGTATGGGGAGGATGGGTGGGTCGGTAAGGATTCTGCAACTAGATCATGTCTCTACCAGATATGGTGTTAAGTAACTTGTTCATCTGATAGAGACATCTAGCCACTGATTCCTTACCTGTAAACAGACACCCAAGCAATACCATCCCTAGAGGAGGGACTGCGGAAAAGTTTAAACCAGAAAGTTCTTTAAGATTGATCAGCCAAAGAGGCCCTCCCTACCGATCTGATTTTCCAGGCAATAATGCTTGGCAAACGTGTGCAGGGATGCCCACGTAGCCACCTGGCAGCTGTCAAGAACCGGGGCAATACGCTGAAGAACCGTGGTGGCTGCCTACTTCCTGGTGAAATGAACTGTGAGGCCTTCAGGAGGCTGTTTCTTTGCCAGAGCATAACATATCTTAATGAAGAGGATAACCCATCGTGAGACGGTCCTCTTCCGTACAGCATATCCCTTCTTTGCACCAACATACTCCACAAAGAGTTGGTCATCCACCCAGAACACTTTAGAGCGGTGAAGGTAGAACAGCAACACTCTTTTTGGGTGCAGACGGTGAAGACGTTTTTCTTCCTTAGAAGGATTCTGAGGTGCACAGAAGGTGGGTAGGGTGGCTGATTGTACTAGGTGGGAAAGTGTCACAACTTTAGGCTAAAAAGAAGCTCTAGTTCAGAGCACTACCAGGTCCGGAAAGATGGTCAGGTAAGGATGCTGATAGGAGAGTGCCTACAACTCGCTCACCCTTCTGGCAGTAGTTATATCCACTAAAAAGGCTGTCTTAATGGTGAGCAGCCGAACGGGGCAACTATGAAGCTGCTTGAATGGTGCACACATTACATAAGAGAGAACCAAGTTAATGTCCCACTGAGGCATGATGAAAGGAGAACAAATGTGAAAATCCCTTCAGAAATCTATGTACTATAGGGGACTCGAAAAATGACGGTGGGTCTGGCAACCATAGAAAAGCAGAAAGGGCTAAAAGGTAACCCTTCAGAGTGGCCACAGCAGAGCCCTGCTGGGCAAGAGACAGGATGAAAAAGAGAATGTCAGAAAGGGAGGCGGACAAAGGGTCAATAGACTAGTTCTGTACAGAATTTACAATTTTTTTGCCATCTGTAGGAGTATATTGACAGTGGAGGGACACTTGGCTGCCAGAATAACATCGCACACTTTGGGAGGAAGGTAGAATGCTATCAATTGTCGCCACTCAATCTCCACTCAAGGAGGCAGAGGGTTGACGGGTTCGGGTGGAGGACCCTCCCCTTCTGCTGCGACAGAAGATCCTCCCGAAGGCACAACCTGATCTGAGGGTCGATGCTTAGTTGCTGAAGCTCAGAATACTAAACTCTCCATGCCCAGTCCGGAGCCACAAGAATGACATGCCTGGTCGCTCCTGATCTTCTTGAGCTCTGTAGAGCGGAAAGACGTATAGGAGATCGGAGCTCAACTTGAGACGAAAATGTTGTCGAGCAAGAGCCACCTTGGAAACTCCAACACGCAAAACTGCTGACACTTCTCGTTCTTGACGGAGGTGAACAGATCTTACGAAGGCTCTCCCCACTGCTGAAAGAGTCATTGCGCCATCTGGAGACGCCACTCACGATCTGCTATGCACTGACAGCTGAGTTTGTCTGCCATGGCATTCAGGTAACCGGCCAGGTGATGAACAACTAGGGATATGCCCTGGTGTTCCAGCCAAGTCCAGAGATGCAGGGCCTCCTGACAGAGGGTCCACAAACCCACCCCGCCTTGGTTGTTGCAGTACCACATGGCAGTCGTGTTGTCCGTGAACACCTGAACCAGCCTTCCCTTGAGAGATGGTGTAGGAGGCTAGCTTAGTATATGGTGCATGTGAGAAGCTGGCTTGGTACATGGTGTACACTTATGTAAGTGGGCACCTTGCATCAATCCCAACAAGCCTTATGGTGAGTTTAGTGGTCTTAGACAACCTTAGAAAGCCATCTAAGTGGTAGCTGTGAAGAACAGCCTTCAGGCTTATCCCAGAAGGAGTGTAAAGCAGCTTGTTTTACCAGAACATAATCATATAGGTATAGATTAAGTGAAAAAGAACCACACAGTGTATTCATAAAAATATGTATTTATTATAAGACACTCACTAACACATATGCATATCTCCTAGCCGAATATATACCCAATGCACACAATACTTATCAATAGAAACAAGTAAGTAGCACAAAATACACAGTGGTCACCAAGGGGAGACCAAACCATATACTAATATAGTGGTATGTGAACCACGACTCGAGTCAAGACTATACTCAGAAGACGTAGAATTGCTGGGGTCCCACGGACTCACCCAAGGTAAGTAACCAGGAGCCCCGTGGAGGCCGTGTGCAGAGTGGGAACAAGACCGTGGGATCAAAACAAGTCAAAGGGTAAGTTGGGGTTGCAATTTTAAAGAACAAGGACCCTTCCCAGTGGACCCTGAAGAAACCCAGTGGAAGACAGAAGGTTGGGGAGCCACCCCACCAGTGGATACCTTAAGAACCAGGATACCTGCACCAGGGAAGCCGGATGCATAGGTGTGACGTGGTGTCGGAAACCGCCGTCGAACTCAATGGAGGACTTCAGAAAGATGCCGCTGCTTGAGAAGGTAAAAGTGTCAGGTGGAACCAAAAGATGGATTTAAGATGTGAAGAACCTGCAAGCACAGGGGATAGAGTCTATGCCACTCAGGAGTGACCAGAAGGCACGGAAGATGAATGCCCACCGATGTCGATTGTTGCAGGAGAGCTGACGGTAACCTTGAAACTGCAGCTGTGTGGACCAGGCGATGCTGTGGAAGATCAGGAGCCGTACACGAGCTGTCCCACATCGGATGACGATAGCTGAGGGGTCGGTGACAGGCGGGAGCACCAAGAAGCCTTGGCAACTGCAACCAACGTGGAAGTTTTAGAAGGTGCAATGTCGGGACCAGCAAGGTCCAGGAGACTCACCACAAGCAGGGAAGTCAGGGCAGGCCTGAGCAATCAGGGGATCCCAAAGAATTAAAAGATAACCCTCAAGAGGACCCCCAGGCCGGAGGCACTGGAGTCGCGAGAGGATCTCGAGCAGCTCACCAAAGATGCAGCACCATGGTGCAAGTGATGCGATGAGGATGAAGATCTTGGTCAGTGGAGATGTTTGAGGTTGGGGCTACTTGGATACCAAAGATGGTGGTGAAAGGAAGCCAACAAGTCTTTGCAACTGCAAGTCGACGCTGTGCACAGGGGTTCAGTTCCTGTGGCTCTGACGAAGGATAATCGCCTCAAACTTGGTGAGAGGAAAAGACAGGCCTCGAGGGATGTGAGGATCCACTACCTGTGTTGCTGAGCCTTTCTGAGTCCGTGGGAGCCCAGGATCAGCAGACCGGTCAGCTTAGTTGCGGTGCCGGCAGATGCATGGAAGTGACTCCTTTACTTCAAAGGAGATTACCCAGAGATAGAAACACAAATATACAACAATACTTCAATTGCAACTAGGTAAGTGCACACAAAATACAGGGGGAGACCAAACTATATACTAAAGAAGTAGAATGCGAACTCCGACCGAAGTTGGGACTTGGACCAGGAGACTCAGAGAAGATGGGGACACAAGGAACCACCCAAGGTAAGTAACCAGGAGCCGCGTATCCAATAGAAGTCAATGGATAAGTCGTGGTTCCAGTTTTCAAGAAGAAGGACCCTATCCAGTGGACCCTAAAGAAAACCAGTTGAAGACAGAAGGTTGGAGAGTCACTCAACCAGTGGATACACCAGGAACAAGCATACCTACACCAAGGAAGCAGGGCGCATAGGTGCGAAGTGACATCGGAAATCATCGTAGACCACAATGGAGACCAAACCATATACTAAAGAAGGGGAATGCGAACTGCAACTGAAGTCAGACTTGGACCAGGAAACTCAGAGGAGCTGTGGACACAAGGAACCACCCAAGTTAAGTACCCAGGAACCCCATGGGGGCTGTGTGCACAGTGTAAACACAACCGCGTGTCCAATTGAAGTGAATGTGGCAGTCGCGGTTACAGTTTTCAAGAAGGACCCTTCCCAGTAGACCCTAAAGAAACCCAATGGAAGACTGAAAGTTGGAGACTTACCCTACCCGTATATACCCCAGGAACCAGGATACCTACACCTGAGAAGTCAGGTGCATAGATGCAAAGTGACATCGAAAATTGCCATAGACCACAATGGAGGACTTCAGGAAAGATGCCTCTGGAGACAACTGTGCAAGAGTCCAGTGGAATCTAAGGGTGCATTCTTGAAGTGAAGACCTGCAAGCAGAGGGGACAGAGTCTATGACACACGCTGGTGACTAGGAGGCACTGATGTTGAATGGTTCGGAAGAGTCGACAGTGAACTTGTCACTGCAGCTGTGGGGACTAAGCAACACTGTAGAAGATCAGGAGCCATGCACGAGCTGTCCCACATCGGAAGTCGAGAACCAGGGAGTCGATGTCCAGTGGGAGCACCAACAAACTTTGGCAGCTGCAACAGGCGTGGAAAGCGAAGAAGGAGTGACGTTGGGACCAGCAAGGTCCAAGGGACTCACCCCAAGCAGGAGAGTCAGAGCAGGGCAGGCCCTAGAAAGTAGGGGAGCCCACTAGAACAGAAGAAGACACTCAAGAGGACCCACAGGAAAAAGGCACATAAGTTGCAAGAGGACCTCGAGCAGCTCACCAAAGATGCAGGCCCACAGTGCAGAGGTTGCAGTGGAGATACTGTACGTGTCAGGAAGAGATGCTCAAGCTTTTTGTAGCCCGAAAATCTCTAAAGTTCAGTGCCAACAAGCCTTGGCAACGGCAGGTCGATGCAGTGCACAAGGGTTTAGTACGCGTTCCAGAAGAGGGAAACTGGCCTCAAAATTGCAGAGAGGGCAGGTCAGGCTTCAGGGAGTTGCAGGACCACCACCTGTGTTGCTGAGCCTTTCAAAGTCCGCAGGACTTCAGGAGCACCAGACCGGTCAGTTTTATTGCTGTGCCTGCAGATGCACGGGAGTAACTCCTTCACTCCAAGGCAGATTCCTTTGGGTGTCCTTGATGCCTACAGGTCTGTTGAAGATCCTGGATGAAGCACAGACACAGATGACGAAGAAGACTTGCAGAACAGTGAGACCAGGAGCAGCCTTGATGTAGTCTCAGTTCCAGGCGAAGTCCAGCGAAGTTCAAGTGTCCAGATGGTCAAAGAGTGACGTGGTTTCAGTCTTGAGTCTTGTCCCACGACGAATCTGAGGACCCACCCACAGGTTAGTCCTTAAGTACCCCAAGGGAAGGGTTGGAACAACTCAAGGGTTCCTCCCAGAGGAGGGGCTGGATAGAGGGGAGGATTCTCCCATGTCCTTTGTCCAGTTTAGCACCAGAGCGGGAACCAGAGGCTCCCTTGAACTGGTTCAAACTGGAGTATGCAAGGAGGGCACCAAATATCCCTTCAAATCAGTCTGTGTTACACCTTAGAACCAGGTCCCGTTTTAGTCAGAAAACTACATGTCCCAGAAGGCAGTGGGAAGGGGGAGGAGGTTGTGTGCACTCACAGATATCACATGATTAGAGAGGCGGTTATTTAGCGTCACTCTACTTGGTACAGGTGCTTGACAATCCCTCCTTTGGATGGACCACGCCTCCTGCAGCTGTGTGTCGGTAATCTGCCGGCAGTTGAGTTTCGTTGCGTAGCGCGTAGCTACCTTCCTGCTTTGTTCCTGTCTTCTCCGTGCCCGTAAAGTTCCTTTGCTACCTTTTTGTCCCTTATGTACTTGGGTGTGTGCCGCTCCCCCGCGGCAACAGCGTTTAGACCACTTCACTTCCCCGAAGCTCGTGGGTGTTACAAGCTCGCAGTAGTCGGGTGTATCTCCCGCCTTCTTTGCTAAGTTCAGTCCTCATTTTGCCACCAACCCTCGGCTTCACGTAGGGGTCCTCTCCGGGACTTTGAACGACCCTCCGTGTTGTGATTGCCCTCAGAGGTGGTCTGACTTGATTTCGCACAACCTACATTCTCCCATCATTGGCGGTACTGGACCCGTCTTTCCACGTTCCTTGTTTTGGAGTTATTTAGAAGATCGGCAAGGTCGAGTGCCTGGTGTTCCCTTCATGGTGCGTGAGAGGCTCGCATGGAGAACTTTGCTGTCATCTGTGAATACGCCGTATAGAGAGGCAACGGCACAGACTCTGCTACCATTCCGTCTTGGATTGTTTGCCCTCGAGTCCAGGCCATTTTCCCTGTTCTGCAGTCCTGCTGAAGCACCCCTTCGTACAACAACTCAACGGTGAGTCTGAGAGAGCACACAGCCTGGGAAGGGTATTTAGTACAGGGGCTAGAAAGATACTAGTGGGGGGGGGGGGAAGGTACACACTTGTTTCCTTAAGGTATACCCTCACTTACCTGATATTCCTTTCTCTCTCTGTGTAGGGAAGCCTCACTCCTGAACGCCTTGAATACTTATCGCTCCCCGTCTACGCCTTGTGGTCCTACACTGTCTCTTCTCTCCCAGTGGGGTAGTTTACCAGGTTTCGGGTGAAATTCGAGTCTGGTGGTGCCCTAGGGGGAGAATTGAGAAATATCTTCGCACTCGAGGTTTGGATTCCTCTGCCTGGAAACCGTGCCCTGACAGATTGTCAAGCCCACAATTTTCCCTATCCCCTGAGCGAAGATGGATAAGGACGAGACACTTCTGGGTGGGGCCATGGCTGACCTTAACCCAGTCGTAACCATGTCTGAGTTGGCACTTGTAGTCAACAACTTACAACAAGAGCTCCAGTCCGTTAAAAACGAAAATTTGCGTGCAATCCTTCCTTGGTTTCGCCAATTTTTATAGGCGCTTTATAGATCACTTTTCAGATCTCATCACACCCATCACCAGACTATTAAAGAAGGGAGTAGTGTTCCAGTGGGACGACACAGCAGAAGGCTCTTTTCAGGCATTAAAAGACAAATTTGTGTCAGCTCCGATATTGAGACACGCAGATGAAACCCAACCCTATTATGTCGAAGCCGATGCTTCTCAATATGCTGTGGGTGGAGTACTGCTGCAAAGAGATCTCCTGACGGGAATGCTCCATCCCGTAGCCTATTACTCAAAAACCCTTGCCCCCGCTGAACAAAACTATACGATCGGGGAGAGAGAACTACTCGCAATTAAATTGGCCTTCCAGGAGTGGAGGCACTAATTATTGGGCTCTCCTCATGTCATAACCATATATTCAGACCACAAGAATCTGCAGTTCTTCAGATCAGCGAAAGCACTCACGCCCCGCCAGATGAGATGGGTGTCTTTCTTTTGTGAGTACGACTTTGTCATTAATTTTAGACCAGGTGCTAAACACGGCAGATCTGATGCCCTATCTCGCATAGGCAAGGAATCTAAATTCCCCATAGAAGCACCAGTGGCTTTGATACCCGCCAACAAGATCGTGGCGGTTGGGGAGGGAAAAAAGGAAGTACCCACCCCTTTTATTGACAAATTGATTAACGCTTACTCCTCCCTCAATGAAGACCCTTTGAATAAGATCGAAAAAACTCTGTTCTTTCATGAGGGATTGTTGTATGTTCCTTCTACGGAGTTACAGAAGGAAATAATCCAGTGGTGTCATGCTCGCCCGCTTGCCGGACACCCCGGAGGTGATAAAACGGTACAGTTGTGCAAAAGGTGGTTTTGGTGGCCTAACATGTCTCTGCTCATCCACGAATTCGTTAAGGCCTGTCCAGTGTGCGCTAGACAGAACTCCCTCCATTGTGCACCCGCAGGGTTATTGCACCCCTTACCTATCCCCCAGAGCCCTTGGTCTTCCATCAGTATGGATTTTATCACAGATTTACCACGATCCCAGGGATTTACTACCGTACTAGTCGTAGTAGATATGCTTACAAAAATGGCACATTTCATACCACTCAAGAAACTCCCCACAGCCAAAGAATTAATAGAGACATTCATCTCGCATATCATACGTTTGCATGGACTGCCCTCAGTCATAGTCTCCGACAGGGGCCCCCAATTTATATCTAAATTCTGGCAGGGCATATGTGCAGCTCTTCATTTGGACCATCGCCTGTCTTCTGCGTATCACCCGCAAACAGACGGGCAAACTGAACGCACCAATCAGACTATGGAACAGTACCTGAGATGTCTGTTAAGTACTGTCACAGGGGAATGGGTACAAGCACTTCCGTTGGCAGAATTTGCATACAATAACACAAATCACTCTGCCTCTAAAATATCCCCCTTTTTCTTTTCCTATGGGTATCATCCACAGTTCTTGCCCTTGTATCTACCCCCTTCTGTAGCTCAATTCCCTGCAGTAGCAGAGCATCATGCCTTGCTAACACAGGTCTGTAGACAAGCTATACATGAACTCACTGAGGCTAAAGATAGAATGAAGAGACAAGCAGACACACATAGAACCCCCGCTCCAAAGTATCAACAAGGCGATCAGGTCTGGTTGGCCACTAAAAATCTGAGATTGCCGGGACCCCGCAAATTGCAACCCAGATATGTAGGGCCTTATGCTATAAAACAAGTAATCAATCCTGTAGCCATGCCGCACCCTCGAGAAGGCCTGGCTCCTCGACAAGACCACCGACAACATGACCGCCCTCAAACTCGCCACCCGCAGACATCACCAGCTCATCCGCACCACCAAGAAGAAATCTCTGAAGGAACGACTGGACAAGAACGCCCATGACAGCAAGGAGCTCTTCAACATCGTCAAGGAGTTCTCCAACCCCAGCACCGGCAACAACGACATCACTCCCTCGCAGGACCTCTGCGACTCCCTCGCCTCGTACTTCCACCGCAAGATCGCCGACATCCACAACAGCTTCGGCGTTCCACCCCCGCACCCATCGTCCGAAACTACACACCCCGCCGCCATCCTCCAGACATGGACCGAAGTGACCCCCGAAGACACGACACGCATGATGAACACCATCCACTCCGGATCTCCGACCGACCCATGCCCCCACCATGTCTTCAACAAGGCCGCCTCTACCATCGCCCCCCACCTCCGAGACATCATCAACACCTCCTTCGACACAGCCACCTTCCCGGAGAGCTGGAAGCACGCCGAGCTCAGCGCACTACTGAAGAAACCAACAGCGGACCCGACCGACCTCAAGAACTTCCGCCCCATCTCGCTCCTTCCCTTCCCTGCCAAAGTCATCGAGAAGATCGTCAACAAGCAACTGGCCGCCTTCCTCGAGACGAACGGATCCCTCGACCCATCGCAGTCCGGATTCAGAGCCAACCACAGCACCGAGACCGCCCTCATCGCAGCCACCGACGACATCCGAGCCCTGCTCGACAACGGTGAAACAGCGGCACTCATCCTCCTTGACCTCTCCGCAGCATTTGACACTGTCTGCCACTGCACCCTAGTCCAACGCCTCAACGACTCCGGCATCCAGGGGAAGGCTCTGGAATGGATCATCTCATACCTTTCCGGCAGAACACAGAGAGTACGCCTCCCCCCGTTCCGATATGAGGCCACCAAAGTCATCTGCGGCGTCCCGCAAGGATCGTCGCTCAGCCCTACTCTCTTCAACATCTACATGAAACCCCTCGCTGCCATCGCACGCCAACACAACCTCAACATCATTTCCTACGCCGATGACACCCAGCTGATTCTCTCCCTCACCAGAGACCCCGACACCGCCAAAGCCAGCCTACACGAAGGGATGAAAGACGTCGCCGAGTGGATGAACATCAGCCGCCTGAAGTTGAACACGGACAAGACAGAAGTCCTCATCCTGGGACCGTCGCCCTCCGCATGGGACGACTCCTGGTGGCCCCCGGCCCTAGGCACCGTACCCAAGCCAACGTACCACGCACGCAACTTGGGCGTCATCCTGGACTCCTCCCTTTCGATGACTAGACAAGTCAACGCCGTCTCCTCATCCTGCTTCCACAACCTCCGCATGCTCCGCAAGATCTTCCGATGGATCCCGACCGAGACCAGGAAGACTGTCACCCAGGCCCTCGTCACCAGCAGACTAGACTACGGAAACACCCTCTACGCCGGTACAACAGCCAAGCTACAGAAAAGACTTCAGCGTATCCAGAACGCCTCCGCCCGACTCATCCTGGACGTCCCCCGTCGCAGCCACATCTCGAGCCACCTGAGAGACCTGCACTGGCTCCCTGTCAACAAGAGGATCACGTTCAGACTCCTCACCCACGCACACAAATCCCTCCATGACCTAGGCCCAAAGTACCTCAACGACCGCCTGACCTTCTACACGCCCACCCGCCTGCTACGATCCGCGAACCTCGCCCTCGCCGTCGTCCCTCGCATCCAGAGAGCCACCGGCGGAGGAAGATCCTTCTCCTACCTGGCGGCTAAGACATGGAACTCCCTGCCCGTCCGCCTGCGGCTAACCCAGGACCACCTCGCCTTCAGGAAACAGCTCAAGACCTGGCTGTTCGAGCAGTAGCAGACCCCCTCCCCCTAGCGCCTTGAGACCCTTCCGGGTGAGTAGTGCGCGATATAAATTCCATGATTGATTGATTGATTGATTGAAATTAGACCTCCCTGGGGAAATGAGTCCACCCGGTGTTTCACACTTCTTTGCTTAAACCTTATTTAGCGCCCTCTTGTACGGAGCCTCCACCCCCTCCTCTTCTCATTAATGGAGAAGAAGAGTACGAAGTCAGGCGTATTGTGGACTCTAGACGGGTACAAGGGAGACTACAATACCTAGTCGATTGGGTAGGTTATGGCCCTGACGACAGAACTTGGGAACCAGCTGCACATGTACATGCCCCTACCCTGGTAAGACGATTTCATGCACTGAACCCCTGCAAACCCAGACCGGTGGGAAGACCTTTAGGGGGGGAAACTGTTACACCTTAGAACCCGTTCCAGGTCCCGTTTTAGTCAGAAAACTACATGTCCCAGAAGGCAGTGGGAAGGGGGAGGAGGTTGGGTGCACTCACAGATATCACATGATTAGAGAGGCGGTTATATAGCGTCACTCTACTTGGTACAGGTGCTTGACAATCCCTCCTTTGGATGGACCACGCCTCCTGCAGCTGTGTGTCGGTAATCTGCCGGCAGTTGAGTTTTGTTGCGTAGCGCGTAGCTACCTTCCTGCTTTGTTCCTGTCTTCTCCGTGCCCGTAAAGTTCCTTTGCTACCTTTTTGTCCCTTATGTACTTGGGTGTGTGCCGCTCCCCCGCGGCAACAACGTTTAGACCACTTCACTTTCCCGAAGCTCGTGGGTGTTACAAGCTAGCAGTAGTCGGGTGTTTCTCCCGCCTTCTTTGCTAAGTTCAGTCCTCATTTTGCCACCAACCCTCGGCTTCACGTAGGGGTCCTCTCTGGGACTTTGAACAACCCTCCGTGTTGTGATTGCCCTCAGAGGTGGTCTGACTTGACTTCGCACAACCTACATTCTCCCATCATTAGCGGTACTGGACCCGTCTTTCCACGTTCCTTGTTTTGGAGTTATTTAGAAGATCGGCAAGGTCGAGTGCCTGGTGTTCCCTTCATGGTGCGTGAGAGGCTCGCATGGAGAACTTTGCTGTAATCTGTGAATACGCCGTATAGAGAGGCAATGGCACAGACTCTGCTACCATTCCGTCTTGGATTGTTTGCCCTCGAGTCCAGGCCATTTTCCCTGTTCTGCTGTCCTGCTGAAGCACCCCTTCATACTACAACTCCACGGTGAGTCTGAGAGAGCACACAGCCTGGGAAGGGTATTTAGTACAGGGGCTAGAAAGATACTAGTGGGGGGGAAGGTACACACTTGTTTCCTTAAGGTATACCCTCACTTACCTGATGTTCCTTTCTCTCTCTGTGTAGGGAAGCCTCACTCCTGAAAGCCTTGAATACTTACCGCTCCCCGTCTACGCCTGGTGGTCCTACGCTGTCTCTTCTCTCCCAGTGGGGTAATTTACCAGGTTTCGGGTGAAATTCGAGTCTGGTGGTGCCCTAGGGGGAGAGTTGAGAAATATCTTCGCTCCCGAGGTTTGGATTCCTCTGCCTGGAAACCGTGCCCTGACAGTCTGGAGGCCCTGGCAAGCGCCCTCGCCCAATACACTAAGTCCCGTCTGGGAGGTTTTCACACCTCCCTGCAACAGGAAACTTATTGTTCTACCTTCCTCTGCTCAAGCTTGGCTCAGCAGCAGGAGGGCAGAATTGTGTTTGTGGTCGGCAGCAACACTAGCTTGCTGTCAGACCCAGAAAGGCTGTTACTAGGAGTACAGGGAGGTACCCCAAGGCAGTCCCCCCAGTACATGGGGTCATACTTCCAACACTGGAATTGGTGTTGGGGTATGATTCTAACATGTTTGATACCAAACATGACCAGGTGCTGTACAGCCACTATTTAGTTAGACATCTCATAATGACTGATGTCCGCTACATGTTTTAAAATGGCTTACTGCACTTACAAATCCTGGAGATTCGACTTTAGGGTTTGTAGGGGTATCCTGCTCATGGAGGAGCCCCCTCACTTATTACCAGGACTGAGGATCCTGCCATAGGGGTGACTTATAGGTTTTAAGTGTAGTGACTTCGGATATAAGGAAACCTATATCTGTTATGAGAGGTGCAAGCACCAACTCACACAGGCTGCAATGGCAGGCCTGTAGTCACAGTTTGAATGAGCTCCCACGGATGGCACAATACATGCTGCGGCCCATAGGAGACCCCTGGTGTACCTATACCCTGTGTGCCTTAAGTACCATATACAAGGTACATCAGTAGGCAATTGTGGATGTACAACAGTACTTTCCATGGTCCAATTTAGGGAAGGAGCACAGTGACCGGGGTCCTGATTAGCAGGATCCCATTCAGACTAGTCAAAAACATACTGACACCAAGCAAAAAGTGGGGGTAACCATGAAAGCAGATCCTACTTTCCTACAGATGGTAAGAAGGATTTCAGTGCCAATCGGATCACCTGAAGCACCAACAAGTTGATGTGGAGCCCTGCGTCTTTTGACAGACCAGCGTTCTCTGATCTCCACCTCTTCCAAATGGCCACCCCATCCCAGAAGTGACACATCTGTCACTACTGTGAGATCTGGTTGGGGAAGAGAGAGGGGTCTGCCTCTGACCCAATTGCGGTTTGTCAACCACCACTGCACATCTTTCGCAGTTCCCTCCGAAATTTGGACCACGTATGTGATATTTCCCTTGTGTTGCATCCATTTGAACTTCAGGACCCACTGCAGAGCCCGAATGTGCCATCTGGTATGATTCAAAAACAGGATGCCGGAGGCCACGAGGCCAAGCGGCCTCAGAGTTAGTTTCACCAAAATCCAGGATAGAATTTGAAACATTGGTATCATAGCCTGAATATCCTGGACTCGCGGCTCAGGATGATAGGTCCGAAACTACATGTCCAGAACGTCTCAGATGAAAGGGAGCGTCTGAGAGGAGCAAACACAAGGAGATGATGGACGGAGTGCTGAAACCTTTCAGACACTCACTCCCTGTCACAGATCTGGGTTGAATTCATCATCATTCTTTTGCTCAGTTCGCCACCCCAGTTCGGACCCATCCATATGCAAATCAGTCTTGACCCTGTGCCTCATGGGAACAGTCCAGCCCGAACTGCCAGGCCAGGTCCTTCCTGGACCGGAAACAAGCATCCTGGGACCGGTTTTGGGTTAACACCCCATATCAGCCAGGCTAGCTTGAATCCAGTGGCAAAATGAGCAAGGGACCCACGTCTGGGCATACCCTGCCAACTTAGGGCGAACAAAGCAAACACAAGGAGATGATGGACGGAGTGCTAAACCTTTTCAGACACTCACCCCAGTCACAGATCTGGGTTGAATTCATCATCATTCTTTAGCTCACTTCGCCACCCCAGTTTGGACCCAGCCATATGCAAATCAGTCTTGACACTATGCCTCATGGGAACAGTCCGGCCCGAACTGCCAGGCCAGGTCCTCCCTGGATCCGAAACAAGCATCCTAGGTCCGGTTTCGGGGAACACCCCTCATCAGCCAGGCTAGCTTGAATCCAGTGGCAAAGTGAGCAAGGGACCCACGTCTGAGAGGGAGTCAGGTGTGACTTCGGCATGCTGATAGTGAACCCCAGAGAATGCAGGAAGTTTGCCGTAGTCTCGAGGTGGGAGACGACTGCCTGGGGTGAGCCCACCTTCAACAACCAGTCATCGAGATGGGGGAAGGCTGGAACCCCTGATCTGCGCAGATGAGCTGCGACCACCACTATCACCTTGATGAGCACCCAAGGGGGCACTGGTAAGGCCAAAGCGGAGCACGGTAAACTGAAAGTGTTCATGGCCCACCATGAACCGCAGGTAGCGGCGATATTCAGGCAACTCCGTGATATGGATATAGGCGTCCTGCAAGTCCAATGCTACCATCCAGTCTCCCGGGTCCAGGGCAGACAGCACCTGAGCAAGAGTGAGCATCTTGAACTTATTTTTTCTTAGGAAGTAGTTGAGGGCTCTGCGATTAAGAATAGGACGAAAGCCTCTGTCCTTCGCGGGGTCCAGAAAATAGCAGTAATAGCAACCACAGCCTATTTCTAGCCCAGGAACCCTCCCTATAGCTCCCTTGGCCAAGAGACTCTTGAGGCAAAGCAAGGTGATTTTCCATCAGCTGATACTATGTTGGAAGCATGGTGGGAGGGGTAGTCTTGAAAGGGACGGTATAACACCATTAGACTATTTGCAAAACCCACCTGTCCGAGGTGATGTCCCGCCAGTGGTGGAGGTGATGGCCTATCCTGCCAGCAACTGGACAAAAATGATCTGGGAGGATCGGACTAGGAAGGGAGGAGAACAGATTGTGGCCTGACCTGACTTCTGGCTGCTCAACCCACGGGTTTGGGGTGAACCGTGCCCACAGCCACACAGTGGTTGCGGAACTTGCACTGTCCTCTGGAAAGGTTAGGGCTGGCGCGGTTAGAAGGCCCTTCTGTAGCCACAAAAGGAGCGAAAGGCAGACAAGGGACAGTATGATACTGAGAGATGCAAGGACTTGGTTGTAGTCCGCGACTCCTTGAAGTGCTCTACCAACGAGAGCCATTAAGGGGCACGTCCATCAGGTTTACTTGGATATTCCCTGAGAATACAGACGTTCTCAGCCAGGCATGGCATCTAACTGCCACCATTAAGGAAATCACTCTGCCCAGCGAGTCTGTCATGTCAAGGCCACAGCGGATAGTAAACTTTGCTGCATTCCTCTCGTCTACAACAGCTTGGGAGAGGACAGCCCGGTCTCCTCTGGGGCCAATAGCAGCTCTTGCGCAACCGTATGCCACAGGGAAGGGGAGTAATGGCCCAATATATATGTGGTGTTTACTGACCGCAATGCTAGGCTGGTGGAAGAAAATAATTTTCTTTCTAAAGCTATCCATCCACTTGGATTCCCTATCCGGGGATGTGGAAGGGAACGCGCCACGAAAGGTAGAGGCTTGGACCACCAAGCTCTTGGGGGTTGGGTGAGAGATGAGGAAAGCTGGGTCGCCCAGTGCTGGGCAGTGGCTGCGGGCGATTGTTCTATCCACAGGAGCCCCTGTGCAGGGTTTGGACCAGGACCCAGAACTACATCAGTTAAGGCGTCATTAAATAGCAGCAAGGGTTCCCTAGTTGAGACACCAGGATGCAGGACCTCTGTTAAGACATTGGCTTGACTGCCACAGTAGGAAGCTATAGGTCCAAGACCTCTGCAGCTTATGCACCACCATGGTGAAGGAAGCTCCCTTCTTCATATCCAGGTTAGGAGGGGAAAACATGTGAGGCTCTGGAGAAGTATCCAAACCACCAGCATCACCCAGTTCCTCATACCTGTCCATTTCTTCTGTGTAAGGGAGGACTTCTAAGGGGTCCTGCATCTCCTTCCAGTCTTCCTCCAATGCTAGCCCTTCGGAATAAGACTGAGGATATGAAATAGAGCCCAAAGGCTCCGTAGGCGCCGGTCTCAGTGTCGGTTGATGCCCGACCGGCTCCGTGTCATTGGGGATAAGAATGGGGCTGTCACCTACGGTGGGCGCCGGTGACATTGAGAGTCTTGGCATCGCACGGGGCATCGGAGAAGGTCGAATGGGTGCCACCAGTGCCAGTCTGGATCCCAGAACGGAACCGCCGGCACAGAACCAAAAGGAGCTCCTTCAGCTGAGCCTGAAGGGCCTGAAGGTGAGCCAGCAGGGTCAGGCTGGCACAATATGCTACACATTGCATCATAAAATTATTTTAACTAGGCAGGGGGTGCTCCCAGCCTCAGAAAGGGAGGGAAACGCGGAGCCGACCCAGGCGACAGCAGGGCCCTGAACGCCTAGACTCCTCCATCTTGTCAGGTGACAGATGGGGCGAAGACGAGGCATACTTTAATTTCTTGTGTTTTTATGGTGCTTCTTACTTGACCCCTTCAAAGATTTTGAATGGGAGGACGAAGTCTTGGATCTCCCGGAGCGATGCTCAGACCTTCCTTTCGACTGAGACCGGGAGCGAGAACAAGATCTTCGAGGCTGGAAGATGTACTGTAATAGATGAAAACTGCAGTTTTGTCTAGCTAGTAATGGAGGTATGGAAGAACTGCCTCTTCCTAGTAAGTGAGAGGGTTGAAATAGTTTTGAGCACACCAGATGAACACGTTACTTACCTTCGGTAACGCTTTTTCTGGTGGATACAGTATCTGCCTGTGAATTCCTCACCTTTTGAATTACCCCCGCCCCAGCATTCCGTAGAAACTTTTTCTTAGTTCTCCCACGTCGACGAGGACGTCACAATGGCACAACTCCGCTTGCGATTCCGCATGACGTCACCGGATCCATAAGAAGACCTTGTCAGCGTGCTGACGTTAGTCCCACCCATTTTTTCTGTACCTTCAATGCGAACGGGTGGACCAACAACACAATTGGAGTATACACAGGATGCAATATATACACTAATATACACTGTATATAATTAAAGAGGAAAAGCTAAAGAACAAAGCATTTCCTAACAACCAACAGTATGGCAAGCAAAAGACAAAGGAAAACATCCATGTCAAACAATAACAACTTTTTAGGTATACGAAGGTGGACAACGGGGAGGAGGGTGAGTCAGTGAGGAATCCACAGGCGGATACTGTATCCACCAGAAAAAGCTTTACCGAAGGTAAGTAACGGACTTCTGATGGATACATCTGCCTGTGGATTCCTCATCTTTTGAGTAATTTAATTAGAATATATTTTTTAAGAATTATTTAGAATTCATTATATGTTAATTACTTTTTGCGTAATTTAATTCTGTAGCGGGATGTGTGTTTATAGGGGAATAGGGTGGGAAGTAATTTAATTGAAATTAATTAATTATTTTATGAATTAATAATGTAGTGTTTAATAATTTATATTGTTAATTAAGTTAATTGATGTATTATTAATTAATTATAAATTGATTAAAAATAATTAATAATTAATTGGTCATTATGTCAATTGTGTTAATTTTTGTCATTAATTAGTAATTAATTAGATATTAATAATTAATTTGTAAATATGTTAATTGTTTACTTTTTTTAGGAGTGCGTTGAGGGTTGATAGGGGAGTAGGGTAGGAAGTAATTTATTTTCAATGTAGTTTTTATTATTTTTTATATAATATTTATTGAAAGTTATTTTATAGTGTTGTTTGTGTGAATTAATTTAGATTTGATGGTTATTAATTGTATTGTTAATTGTTATTAGTTAATTAATTGTTAAATAATTATGTTAATTTAATAATATTTTACAATATTGTAGGTGACGTTTATAGGGCAAAATTGTGGGAGGTAAATTAATTTTGAAAAAATAATTACTTGTTAATTAATGTTAATTATATTGCAGGAGTGGGTATACTAAATTATTCCCCTCCGCTATCCAACTCTTTCCCTACTGTTACACTTGGTAGAGTGGGAATATTAAATTATTCCCAGCTGCTATCCAACACTTTCCCTACTGTTGCATTCGCTGGAGTGGGAATAGAAATGTTTACCCTCCCGCTATCCAACACTTTCCCTACTGTTGCACTCACTGGAGTGGGAGTAGTGATTTTTACCCACCCGCTATACAACACTTTCCCTACTGGTGCACTCACTGGAGTGGGAATAGTAATTTTCATCCAACCGCTATCCTATACTTTCCCTACTGTACCACTCGCTGGAGTAGGAATAGTAATTTTGTTCCCTACGCCACGCAACGTTTTCAGTATTGTTATATTTAATGTACTGTAAAATATTATTTAAAAAAATATATTTATTTTACTGTTTTAACATATTATATATAATTTATTTTTATATTTATATTATAGGTTTATATATATATATATATATATATATATATATGTTATTATACTTTAAATTATGTTTTTAACATTTTATAAACAAAAATATTAAATATTAATATTATTAATTTAATATACATAAAAAAATTAAAATGTTTTTTTTACATTACATTTATTAATTTTAAAGTTTTTAAACTTTTTTAAAGTATGTTTTACTTAATTATATTTATTATTTAATTAATTTTGTATTACTTTTAAGACATTTAAAAAACTCGATATTTTAGCAAACTAGATTATTAACAACGATATTTTAGGATTCAATATTTTTGTACTCACCTGTTTGTAGATACGAAGTCGATATTCTGTCACTCGATATTTTTACCTCGATATTGTGGCAGCTCGATAGTCTTCTCCTCGATATTCTGTCAGTGATCCCTTCAGGAGGCTCCTTCTTGGCCAGGGCATAGCATATCTTGATGCACAAGATGATCCACCTAGATAGCATTCTCCTGTGAACAGCTTTGCTCTTCATCTTCCCCACAAAGCCAATGAAGAGCTGGTCATCCAACCTTGAGTCTTTGGATCTGTCCAGATAGAAGCTGACCGCCTTTCGAGGGTCCAGGCGGTAAAATCTCTCCTCCTCCTTGGAAGGGTGAGGGGGAGGATAGAAGGTAGGCAATGTAATAGACTGCCCCAGATGGAAAAGAGAAACCACCTTAGGCAGGAAAGCAGCCCTATTCCTAAGAACCAACTTGTCTGAATGGATAGAAGTGAAAGGGGGCTTCAAACTAAGAGCCTACAGCTCACTTACCCTCCTGGCCGAGGTAATAGCCACCAGAAAAACAGACTTAAAAGAAAGCAGCCTCAAAGGACAACTATGAAGAGGCTTAAAAGGAGACCCCATCAGAAATGTAAGAACTAAATTCAAATCCCACTGAGGCATTATGAAGGGAGTGGGAGGAAACCTATTGATGAGGCCCTTAATAAACCTCATAACAATGGGGGACTTGAATAAAGACAGCTGGTCCGGCAAACAAAGGAAGGCCGACAAGTAGCCCTTAACCGTCGCCATAGCACAACCTTGCTGGGCCAAAGACAGTGAAAAACCAAGTGCATCTGATATATGGGCCTTCAAAGGATCAATGGACCTCTCTCTACACCACTTCACAAACCTGGCTACTAGAATAAACAGATTAGGGCGGAGTGTTTCCTGGACGATAAAATAACATCCACCACATCCGATGGGAGAGAGAAAGAACTCAGATTGCCCTGCTCAATCTCCATGCATGAAGGTGCAGGCTCTGGAGGTGGGGGTGCAGAACCTGCACCCTGCGACTGCCAGCGGAGGTCTGGCCTGAGAGGGAAACGGAGTGGAGGGTGCAATGAGAGGCGAAGAAGGTCTGTGTACCACACCCTTCTTGGCCAATCCGGGGCGATCAATATAACTTGGGCCCGGTCTTGACAAATCTTTTTCAGAACCCGAGGAATCAAGGGTATGAGGGGAAACGCATAACGGAGTTGTGAGCCCCAATCCAATTGAAACGCGTCCCCAACGCTCCCTGTATCGGAAACTGGAGAATGCAGAATGACGGGCTGTGTGCATTCTCCTGAGTGGCAAAAAGGTCCAACCGAGGGAACTCCCACATCTTGAAGATGCGATGGACCACCTCCTGATGAAGCCTCCACTCGCGATCAGCCGAGAATTGCCGACTGAGACTGTTTGCGCGCACATTCAGCACCCCGGCCAGATGATTTTCAAATACACAAATCCGATGATCCTGAGCCCAGGACCAGAGTCGCAAAGCCTACGACTCCCGGTTTATGTACCACATCGTAGTAGTGTTGTCCGTTAGGACTTAAACCGACTGACCACAAAGTGAGGGAAGGAAAGCCTTGAGAGCCAAACATATTGCCCGCAATTCCAGAAGGTTGATGTGGAGCAACCTTTTCTCCGGAGACCAATGACCCTTGATCCCCGAATCCCCCAAATGAGCACCCCACCCTAGAGTGGAGGCATCCGTGATCACCGTAGCCACTGGTGGAGGAAGTTGAAAGGGCCTCACTTGAGACAGGGTCCTCTGCACACTCCACCAACACAGCTCCGCTACAGTGTCTCTGGAGAGTCGGACCATCTCACTGAGATCTCCATTGTGCTGATACCACTGGAGTGCCCTCATGTGCCAGCGTGCATGGTTGGCCAACGGTATGCAAGATGCGAACAGACCGAGCAGGCGCAGCACCTTCAGGGCTGGAACAAAAGCTCCATTGTGAAACAAAGGAATGATTTCCTGAATGTCAAGAATCCTCTGCAGAGGCGGGAAAGCTCGACACACAATAGTGTCAACTACTGCCTCTTTGAACAGGTTGCAGGGCATCAGGCGAGATTTGGGTACATTTATCAAGAAGCCCAAGTCGAACAACAACTGTGTTGTTACCTGCAGACGATGCCACCACCGCCACCACCTTTGTGAAGACCCGAGGTGCTGAAGTAAGGCCGAACGCAACTGGTAGTGCTGAGTTTCTACCGTAAAACGGAAATACTTCAGATGCAACGTCAGGATGGGAATGTGAAAATACGCATCCTGCAATTCGATCAATACCATCCAGTCTTTCTGCTGCAGCGCCAGAACCTGAGCTAGGGTCAATCAACCAATTAGGGTTTGTAAAGCGCGCTACTCACCCATGAGGGTATCAAGGCGCTGGGGGGGGGGGGTCAGCCGTAGAGCCAGGTCTTGAGAGTGTTCCTGAAAGTGTTCAGGAAGGGGGCGTGCCTGATGTCTGCTGGGAGTTCGTTTCAGGTTTTGACCGCGATGTGGGAGAATGATCTTCCGTCAACATCTTAAAGTTTTCCTGCTCGAGGTAGAGGTCTAGGATCGGCCTTAACCTGCCGTCCTTCTTGGGGATCAGGAAATAATGGAAGTAGCACCCCTGACCCCTATCGCACCTTTCTCCAGTAAAGTAAGAACTTCCTGATGCAGGAGCAGCAAATGGTCCTCTAAACACCAGCCCCGGGGAGGAGGGTAAGGAGGTGGAAACTCACGGAAGGGAAGGCTGTACCCATTTTCCACAAGATTCAAAACCCAAAGGTCTGAAAATGGGACACCCAACTCCCTATAAGACCAACATGCTTCAAGATCGAGGATCTGAAGCTGCTTTACCAGAGGTGTGGGCAGGGGAGGAAGAAAAGGAGGGGGAGAGTTGCCGAGAGGCCCCCCACAGACGACCTATACCCTTTCCGCTGTACGATTTGTACAGAGGGTTCTGCTGTTGCTGAGGCTGCTGACGACCTTGAAAGGAAGCAGTCTTCCCAAAACCTCAGTACCTCCTATATCCATAACCCCTAGGTTTGGACTGCAGACCTAAAGATTTTGCAGTAGCTCTACTGTCTTTGAAACGCTGTAGAGCCGAATCCGCCTTTGCACCAAAACATCTGGACCCATCAAACGATAGATCAAGAAGAGTAGCCTGCACATCCGAAGAGAACCCCCAAAGACCTGAGCCAGGCATGCCTCCTAGTAGCGCCCAAGGAACCCATCACCCTCGCTACTGAATGTGCAGTATCCAGACCCTGATGGGATGCAGCCTGCGTGTCTGCCAAAACTTCCAAATGAGAACCATGGTCATTCTCTGGTAACTTAGGAGCCAACTGTTTAGCAGAGTCCATTAAGGCTTGGATATACCTCCCCAACAAGCACATGGCATTAGTGGACTTTAACGCCATACTTGCAGAGGAGAAAACCTTCTTGGCAGACTTCTCCAATTTCTTTGAGTCCCTGCCCACGGAATTGTGGAAATCGACTCGCCGATTGCTTAGAACAAGATGCGTGCACCACCAAGCTTTCCAGCAAATGATGGGCAGTAAGAAAGGCAGGATCAGCAGGAGCAGGCTTATACCTTCTTGCCACAGTCCTTGAAACAGCAGGGGCAGATAAGGATTTCTGCCACACCTCCAGAATCGGCTCTGTTAAAGCCTCATTAAAAGGCAATAGAGTTCTACAACAAAGGATGGTGAATGCAACACCTCAGTAAGAATATTTGGCCTGACCTCAGCTGTGGACAGTTGAAGGTCCAAAAGTTCAGCAGCCTTCCTGATGACAGCACGGTATGGTGCAACATCCTGAGAAGGTAAGGCCTTTGGCGATGCAAGCTCCCACTTCGGAAAGTGTCTAAACCACTGGCCTCGAATTCATCAACGGAGTTGTGGATTTCTCCTTCTTCCGACTCATCCTGCTAGTATTCCTCTTCCTCCAGCAGCCTTTGGGCTTCTCTCCTTGAATGCATTTTCAGAATCGGCATCGGCAGTGCCAGGCGCGGCGCCGGAGATATCGGCGCTAGAGTCAAAGGAGGACCCTCTGAAGCGGGCAACGGCACCACTCAAAGTCGAGAAGATGACAGCCCAACACAAGATGAAAACCTTGGAGCCGGAAACTGCCATGACGGCGCTGTCCTCATAAAGGGCACGAAGGGTGCCTGGGCATATTGTTGAGGGATGCCAAAATTGAAGGCAAGCGTACCCACAAGGCCAGACGGCGCACCGGTAGGGTAGGATGCCTTGGCAAACATGCCAAACACTGCACTGAGAAAATGCAACGGATCCGACCCCAGACCTGGAAAAGGTGGATAAGGAACCAAGTATGGTTCCAATCAAGGCCTCGAGGAAGGTTGAGGCTGCGGCGCCTGAGATGTCAGATCCGGTACAGACAAACCCACACGAAGAGGAGACGACTCCCTGGGCTCCGGAGAATCTCTGGGTGCCGGAGAAATGCTGGGCGCCGGAAAACCCCTGGGCGTTGGAGAGTGGGTCGGAGACCCTTGAGGAGAAGGCGAGACGACATCCTTAGTATGACGTCGCTGAGCTGGAGAAGCCAACCTCAAAGCCCTACCCTTCGAAGATCGACGTCGAGATCCATGCCTTTGCTTTTTCTTGTGTTTCCTTGACTTTGAGGTATGCGAGGCCGACGACTTTGATTTGGATCTCTTACGACCCCTCTTCTCCTTTTTCACCCGTGCCATGAAAAGCTTGGCCTCATGCTCTTTCAGTGCCTTCGGATTCATCTTCCGACAACTGGAACAACCTTTGACGTCGTTGTCTGATGGAAGGCAGCAGAGACAGTTGTCGTGGGGATCCCCGATGGACATATGTCCCTCACTCTCCCTGCAAGGCTTGAATCCAGACTACTTCAAAGTAGTCATCACACTGCTACCCCAGAGAGAAGAAGAAACAAAGTAGAATGAAACCAATTGGAGAGTCCCAGAAAACAGTTACACATTGATGGCGCGGAAAAAAGGGAACTGACGTCAGCACGTCGACGAGGTCTTCTTATGGCTCCGGTGACATCATGCGGAGTCGCAAGGGGAGTCGTGCCATTGTGGCATCCTGGTCGACGTGGGAGAGCTATAAAAAAGTTTCCGCGGAATGCTGGCACAAGAGTAATTAAAAAGGTGAGGAATCCACAGGTAGATGTATCCAACAGTAGCAAAATCTTTTCCATTTAAAAGAATAGGAGGTTCTAGTAGATTGCCTTCTAGCTTGTCTCAAAACATCCATGCATGCCTGAGAAAGGGTAAGTTGATTATATTGTATGAGTTCAGGAGCCAGGCTGCCAGTTTAAACGATTGAAGGTTTTGAATCTGGGCTTTGAATTTGCGAAGGAGGCCCAGTCTGCATGGCAGCCTCCTGCGTGGATTCTCTGAGAAATGAAGGAGATTTGTGAACTACCATTGTCTGGGCCATTATGGAGCAATGGGAATCATTGTGACTCCCAAGTGTGACAGAGACAAAGGTCTACATTTCGTGTCTCCCTGCTTGTTCAGATAATGCACTGTTGTTGTATTGTCTGTTTGAATAAGGAGGGAGTTAGTCTTTAAGGATGGTAAGAAAGTCTTTAGGGCTAAATGTACTGCTTTCAACTCCAGTAGGCTGATACGGTTGGGTTGTTCTTTCAGAGACCCCAAGCCTTAAATTTGGAGGTGGCCCCCATGAGGACCCCAACCCAGTAGGAAGGAGTCCATCACTATTGTGAGTCAGGATGTCTTGATGGAAATTCATACCTTTCAGAAGGTTCTCTTAACAACATCACCTACTGAGTGATCGTGCGGCATGAGTTGTTGGGGATGTATGACGTTACAACGCACACTTTTACAACGCATGCACTTACAACGCATTTTTTACAACGCATAATCCATTACAACGCATGACATTACAACGCATGACACTACAACGCATTTTTAAAAAATACTTTTACAACGCATTACCATTACAACGCATACTACCTTTACAACGCATACCATTACAACGCATAATATTAAATTACATTTAAGGTAAGTATTAGATAGTATAGGGGTAAAAATTACTATTCTAACTCCAGGGGGTGCAACAGTAGGGTAAGTGTTGGATAGTATAGGGGTAAAAATTACTATTCTAACTCCAGGGGGTGCAACAGTAGGGTAAGTGTTGGATAGTATAGGGGTAAAAATTACTATTCTAACTCCAGGGGGTGCAACAGTAGGGTAAGTGTTGGATAGTATAGGGGTAAAAATTACTATTCTAACTCCAGGGGGTGCAACAGTAGGGTAAGTGTTGGATAGTATAGGGGTAAAAATTACTATTCTAACTCCAGGGGGTGCAACAGTAGGGTAAGTGTTGGATAGTATAGGGGTAAAAATTACTATTCTAACTCCAGGGGGTGCATCAGTAGGGTAAGTGTTGGATAGTATAGGGGTAAAAATTACTATTCTAACTCCAGGGGGTGCAACAGTAGGGTAAGTGTTGGATAGTATAGGGGTAAAAATTACTATTCTAACTCCAGGGGGTGCATCAGGAGGGTAAGTGTTGGATAGTATAGGGGTAAAAATTACTATTCTAACTTCAGGGGGTGCATCAGTAGGGTAAGTGTTGGATAGTATAGGGGTAAAAATTACTATTCTAACTCCAGGGGGTGCATCAGTAGGGTAAGTGTTGGATAGTATAGGGGTAAAAATTACTATTCTAACTCCAGGGGGTGCATCAGTAGGGTAAGTGTTGGATAGTATAGGGGTAAAAATTACTATTCTAACTCCAGGGGGTGCATCAGTAGGGAAAGTGTTGGATAGTATAGGGGTAAAAATTACTATTCTAACTCCAGGGGGTGCATCAGTAGGGTAAGTGTTGGATAGTATAGGGGTAAAAATTACTATTCTAACTCCAGGGGGTGCATTAGTAGGGTAAGTGTTGGATAGTATAGTGTAATATTATGCGTTGTAATGGTATGCGTTGTAATGGTAGTATGCGTTGTAATGGAATGCGTTGTAAAGGTAGTTTTTAAAAATGCGTTGTAGTGTCATGCGTTGTAATGTCAAGCGTTGTAATGGATTATGCGTTGTAAAAAATGCGTTGTAATGGTAGTGCGTTGTAAAAGTTGCGTTGTAAAGGTTGTTCCCCGTTGTTGGGATCACTTTGTCCTCACATCTTCCTGAGAGATGATCCTACTGATCCCCCAGACATTGTTGCAGCAGCCTGATGTACATGTGGCATTCAAGATGCATGATGCCATTGACCATAGAAGAGGATATTTTTCTTGCCATTTGATCAGCTGTTGTCTTCAGATTGCAACATTTATGAAGGATAGATAATCGGCCCTCCTCCGAAGGAAACACTCTTGTGTGCACTATGTCTAAGATCGCTCTCGGGTAGCGAAGGGATTGAAATGGAACAGAGATAGATTTATATGTAGGTCCAGTCAATTGAAAGTCATGACAGTCATTTGATAATGTTAGCTCGATTGTTGGCAAGAAGATGCCTTTATGAGCCAGCCATCTAGATATGGGTAGATGAAAATTCTCATTTTCCTGAGGTGAGTTTCAGTGGCTGCAGTGCATTTGGAAAAAGTCTATGGTGCAGATTTGAGACCGAAATGGAGAAATTTGCATTGGTAGTAGTCTCTTCCTACCGTGAACCTCAGGAATTGTCCATGCTTCTTGGCTATTGGGATGTGAAAATAGGCAGCTTGTAGATCTATTGAGCATAACCAGTCCCCCTTATGGAGTTGAGGTTAGATTGGATGAAGTACCAACATTCTGACCGTTTTTTGTAAACCCATTTGGTTGCTTTTTTTAGGTCTAAAGTAGGTCTGAACTTATTTTTCTGTCCATTCTTCATACTGAGAAAGTAACAGGAATAAATCCCCATTCCTTTTGAGCGGGGTTGGGACCTTTTCTACCCCATGTTTTTTGCAGCAGGTTTGTAACTGCCTGCTGTAGTTTTCCCTGATGGAATAGGGCTGATTCTTTGGGTGGTTTGGCTGATTAAGACTTGAATCTAAGATAACATCTATTTTCTAGGTAACATATTATGCATCCCATACTGGAGTGGGTAACTCCAGAGGAGGAAGAAGGCACTCATTGCTTGCCACCAGTGATTGTTTTAGTGGCCTGGTCGGATGCCTGCTTACCTCATCTGCCTCGTGACTGATGCCTATGCTGTTGATGCCTTGGCTGCGGCTGTTGCTACTGCCCTCGAGGCCATTGAGGGGTTTTCTACCCGCTGATAGAACTAGTGGCAGTGATAGGGACTATAGGAATGTCTCCTATATTCTTTCCTTTTCTTCAGTCTCCTCGTTGAGTGTCAAGCTCAGGCTTCTTGCATGGCATTTCATCATCAGCATGTGAGCTGAATAAAGTGGACCCTGAAAAAGGTTGGAGTTCTTAGCTGAGCTTTAGGTTTCAGCCCTGTGAGCCTAAGTCAGGAGGAGTGGCATATCATTAGACTGTGGCACTATTCGTGTGCTTCTCATGTAGAGGTATCAGTCATAGCACTGATGATCTGGTGGGATACCATTGTGCCTTGTTGATAAGCTCTTGGAAGTCTTGGCATCTATCTATGTGAGGTCCTCTATGAATAGAGTCCCACAGTGACCTGTTATATCTTCCAAGAAGGTCAGATGCACTTGCAGCTTTCATGGTGACATCGAAAGTGCAACACACTTTCTGCCCACAGAATCTAGTTTCTTACTTTCCGTGTCAGGAGAAACAGTGGAAGAAGGGGCTCTTCGTACTGTCTGCAGGCAGCAGACACAATGAGAGTCAGGTGTAGGATCCGTGCAAAGAAATAATGGATCCTGATCTGGAGGTCTATATTTCTTCTGAAGTTGCAGCCTTAACAAAAGCTGGAGTTAAGAATAATTCCATGGCTAGTTCTAAAAATCCTGGGACTAGAGGAAGCAATGGTCTGGAGGCTGACCGTTGTTGCAGTGTCTCAAAGATGACTGATGCAGTGGCTGTAGTAGTCCACAAGTCAATATTTATTTTGTTGGTGCCTCTGATAAGGCCCTCCTGGAAACTATTGATATTATAGACAAGAGAGGTCCTCGCTGGTGGCGAGTCTGATAGTAAAGGGGAATACAGACCAGAAGACGAGGTAGCGTGATAGTACCTTGAAAATTTCGATCGGAATGGAGAATCCCATCTTTGTCTGGAGTGTGATTGTCTGAGATTTTGAGCCATGATGACAACGGTGTGACCAGGCTGGCCCGCCTAGAAGAAGCGGATTGGCCTCGGACACGGAAAACGCTGCTGGGGCCCCTGTGGAGACAGTCTCCACCACTGACACTGCAGCCATCATGCAGGAACACAGGGCAGGCTTTTGAGCCATGGATGCCAGATTTGATATTTTGGCGACCCGCATGGATAAGCTAGGGGACCGCATAGCCCGCCAGGGGATACATCTGTATGGCGCAGAGTAAAGAATATCGAGCCTAGAAGACACTACCTCCACTGTCCAAAAGCGCCTAGAGAAGGCAGTACGCATACTCAAGTAAGTAGCTATCAAAAACGAGGATTTGGAGGCCAGATCAAGATGTAATAATATTTGCATCTCTGGCATTGCAGAGTCCACAAACGTGGGCCTACCAGATGTCTATATCGAGCAACTGCTACTTGACTTATTTGATTGTTTCAGCATCTCCCCAACCTTCTCTGTGGAAAGAGCACATCGCACCCTTGGCCCACGGCCCTCTGCTGGTGCCCCACCATGGATTCTCATTGCACTCCTTCTAAATTACAGGGACACTGTTCACCGCCTGGACCCGAATGTGGTAAATTGCAGCATCAAGGATCTGTCATATACATATACCCGGATTTCACTCCCATAGTTCAAGAGGCCAGATGCAAATTTGGTGACGCAAAGAACGCACTCTTTGAATATTTGATATTAAATGCTGAACCCTGCCCGCTTGAAGCCTGACCATAATGGAAAGCCCAAAATCTTCAAGACTCCTGCGGAGGCAACTGCCTTCTGCAAGAAGTTATCCAGCAGCCTCTCCCCTCGCCCCCGGGCTCCCCAGTGTCGACTGACTGCCACCTCTGTTCTGATATGTTGCATGCACTAACTAGACAAAGGATCTTCTACTCACACTTATCACAGAGGCCTAGATGCTGGGCCTAAACCACACTACTTTGATCCCTATTTGATATCACACTCTTAAACTTTCGATGCCATATATCTACAATCCAACTTCTCCATGACAAGGCCGCTGCCTGCTGGGTCACCACTGCACCCCCATTGGTGTATACCAGAACCATAAGATTGCCATTTTTCTTTTTCTTTCTTCGTTACTTGAATGTTGGGGGGAGGTGGTTAAATATTGGGTCTCACTGGATGGTTTTGAATCTAGTGTGGGTGGGGTAGGGGACTATCACCATGTTCAGGGAGAGGAGATGTTTGAACGTTTGTTAGTGTGTATGCTATGCTACCACACAAAGCCAAAAATTTACAGTCAGCAGGCCCACTATTTCCTATGCCTTTATGATGACACATGACTTAACCAAGCCCCTAGAGATATCCTGTATTACATGGAATATCCAGGGCATTAATAATCCGCGCCAAGGTAAACAGGTCCTGCCATACCTGAACAGGCATGGCATCAAGAAACAAATCTATCCTCTAGCTCCATCCCAATATTTGTCAAGTCATGGGGAGCTGCTCGATATTTCTCCTACTACAGTATATACTCAAGAGACGTCTGCATAATCATTAATAAGAGTGTTCCTTTCCATCTATAGGCATCCCACATAAACTTTGCAGGGCGGTACATAATTCTCCACGGCCTCCGTGCTGATAAACAGGTCTGGTTGGTGAACATATACGGTCCCTCAGCAAATGACCAGAACTTTTTTCAGGACATCTATAACCTCATGAGCCGTGCAGATGTATGAGATTTCAAGTTAGGGAAATTGCGTTCTGAATGCAGTGTAATATCTAGGTAAAAGTTCAGTCCCTGTAAATCGTTATAAATGTAATGTAGGGAAGAATATAGGTAAAGGGTTCTGAAGTTACCTGGGCCCATGTTATGGTACCTATATGGAATATATGGAATATAACAGCCCCAACTGAGCGACTGACTATATAGCCTAACAATATAATAGAACACAATTGCGATTGCCCGTGCTGTAATATGGACAGATCCTGTTCTAATATATCTATTGCAGAAGATACAATGTAGCCCAGTAAATTTAGACAAAACCTAGTAATCCGCGGGTCTGTACAATATACACAACAACGGGGTATAGGGCAGAGACAGATTGCACCAAATCCTTTAGTCAGGTCAAAAAATATCAAAATTCTTAGGGTGCCCTGGATCATGAGGTTAAATACCCCTAAACCTCCTTAGGGCCAAAAGACCCTATGACTTCCCAACAATTCACTGTGATCCAGCACTCCATGAAATTATTCAATAGACGTAAAATATGACTGTCCATACGGCAGGTGTTACTTCAAAAAATTCTTTCTTTATTAAGTTCTTCTATTCTTCACAAATATCAAAGGTACATAAAGCGTAGCCGACACGTTTCGTCCAAAAGGACTTCTTCAGGGCTACAACAGACAGATACAAAATATTTTACCAACATAGTTTACAAAAATATCACTAAACACATACATACCATTAAAACGTTATGCACTTTTCCTAATACATATATATGCATTTCCTATATACAATATTATTAAAAATACACCAGGTGATGTTCTGTAACTCTTTATACATATTATTCTGATAGTTATAACAATCAAAACAAGATTAGTTCTTTTGGAATCTACACCTGCCAAAGAAAGACGTTAACACTTTTTACAAACATTTTATCTCCTAGTCAACATCCATTCTTAATATAAAATCCAACTTAAGGATCGAGTGAAGGCATACGGACAGAAGCTGCAGTTTTGTCTATTTTTTCGATAGGGACTCAATTCTATTTTATGTCTCAGCATTTCTTGTTAGTGTATTTAACATTTTTACTAATTCTTACCAATTAGAGTTGGTTTGAGATATGACACGGATATCTTTCTATTCTCCTCCGAATCGGGAAATGTTAGTAAGTCTTCTTCTAATATGCCGTACTAGATCAAGTACCTTATTATAAATGAAAGAGAGAATATATACATGTGTATTAACCTACCTATCAAATGATATGTTAATCAATTGGTTAGACTTAATTTAAGATACGTAAAAAGCCAACAAGTACCCTTATTATTTTATATGCTTTGGATTTCTTCTCGCTATTCAAATAGTTAATCACCATATGTATAATCTCTAAAAGCATCCACTGATCAATTTTTCTTTTCATAAGTCATACCAGGTTGGCTATCCTAATATAGAAGAGAAGAAAATACATTTGTACCATATTATCACTGTTCAAGGGATTTTATTCAACAAGACACATAAGGCAGACAGTACCTACCTACCTGATTATTCTATGTTTAAATAATTTGATAATGTTGTAATTTCTCATTCTTCAATTTGTAATTCACCCTTATACGGTTTATATCTGTAGATTCTAGAGAGAATAGAAAAACCAGAATTCAAGGTATTACTACTACTAACTATGGTCTAATCTGACACAAGAGTCATAGTTTTAATGACTAAATTCAGCCAAGACATGTACAAAGGTCTCTCATTTCTTCTTTTTATCTTCAGATTGATCACAAAGCCAATGGATATCAATCTGTTCTGTTAAATCTTAAGTATGAAAGCAATTCTGTTTATGCAATTTTTAACAGAGCAGAATCTTAAATATCAAGATTATGCTATTAATATCCAAAATTCAATCTAGGAAAGATAATGTGACAATAGGTTTCTGATTAGCGAAACTAAAGCTCTCCAAAGTCTATATGGCTTACCAAAGGTTCAGGAGCCGGTTCCCTCCATGCCAGGGTCCATGCAGTAATGACCTGCGTCTACGGACCACCTTAATCCGCGGGTCTGGCAGGCTTAGAAAAGCACTGACAATTTAGAACACCAGCAAAAGACTCTCAATCATGTCTAGTGAGATTCCTTAAATAAGGACGGAATCCCATCACCCACCGCGGTGGCATGCTTCATCATCCGGGATTTCTCCTCTTGGCAACAACACCTAGTGTAGCCAAGGGCTACTACCTCCTCACTGTGAGGGAGGAGCCCAGGGATGTTTTAGATGCTACTCCTGCGTAGGATCTACTAAAATCCAATAGATGTAAAGTATTCCGATAATAGAGTGATGGGCACAGTGCAAAATTTTTTTAAGTGTGTGTCAAAACTAACGACCAAGAGAAAAAGGATAAAGTTTAATGGCCAACTCTTGGGGTCAGGATTAAAAACAGTGCATGTGCAGTTTGAAAAAATAACTGCATCTGTCCAAAAGTGGGTCTACATGCTTCGGCCAATGTGACCTCAAAGGTGTTGTGGCCTTCCTAGATGTTCAATGCTGATGCGTGACAGAGTGATCAAATAATAAAGTAAATCTAAAAGAAAATGTAGTTTGGAACAAATACAACCTGCGTCACCAGTAGTACTTTTGGTAGTTTAATGATATACTGGTTGCACCAGTGATTTACGAGTAAGAAGCCTCACCTCACCTGGCAACAGCTCAGGATGGAAGGCACCACTCTATCCGTCGGTAGCCGGGCGGATGAAAGCTGTGACCGGAGGTTAGTGTAGTTAAACCATTGTCAACCACGGCTAGAGCTTTCTCTAGGTTTATACGATCTATTTCACTTAATCTCTCCGCAGCCTCTTGTTGTGATATTTTCCAGATTTCATTATAGACGGCAGAATAGAAACGTTTCTTACGTGGCTTTCTAGGACCCAGTAAAAGATCCCGTAGATCCACATCCTTTGTAAGTAAGGATACGTGTTGTTTCACCTGTGACAGTGTCGAGGTTCTTAGCCAATCGAGGCATAACTTCCCAACACTTTATGATGTCACTAACCCTGGATGTTCTCTCTGTACATAGCGTGGATCTGGCCTGTTATTAAACCCTTTGGCTTTACACATGAATCTTTCCTGACATCTATTGGTGTCTGTCGGCCAAATCAATCATCCTTCCAATCGGGGTCTGATCTATTGTATTGCATGATTTCATCTAATGTAATTCCTTCTTGTGATGTTATGTTACCCTTGGTATGCGATGGTGTGGGCATCCAAGGTGTATTCAAGTCTTTGTTCTTGGTTATTCCAAGACAGGAAGTTAATTGCACAGTTTCATTCAAAAACATGATTTGCTGAGGAATGAAGCATGCTCGAAATAGAGCTTCAGTTCCCTAGACCTGCCAGTCTCTAGTACCCCAGACAGATTTTAGGTCTATAGTGTCTTTCCATAAGTCAAAACCTTATTCGGACAACTGGGAAATAGGGAAGCAGAATAAATCTGTTTGATGTTTGTCAATATATTTTTCTGTGCTGATGTTGGTGCAATCTTATAATAATATGAGGCTAGGTCTGACATGTTAAACCCTGAAAAATATGGACATTTCTGTGCAAATGTCTTTTAACTGCTTTTCGGCGGTGTAGGGCAATGTTCCCATTGGTGGTAGGCAAAAACATTTCTGTGATTAGCAGATTTATGCAGAAAATGATAACCATAATGTTGATAGCCATACATTGATTCAAAATCTGATGTGTCATCCAACATTTCACTATTGGAAAAGGCCTCAAATTTTTCTAAATCAGACAACATATTATTGACAGTTTCATAATCCCAATCATCGGAAAATGTATTGGAGGTAATGATATCACTCAATGATATTTTAAATAAATTTTGAATTTTTAAAAGTATGGTCAGACCAAATATATCGTAATCAACCTTGTTCCGTACTATACCATCAGGAAGAGGAACTGTTGTATAGTTCACTGAAGACAAGTCTCTTTGTTTACGATGTGATGATAGGTGAGTTTTCAGAATCAGATTCACTTTTTGTGCTGCAGAGCTTTGTCGAAGGTAAGTTCCATTTATAAGCATGCTAAAAACAATTACTGAGCCTATCCAGAAAAGAAAGAAAAGTATACCGGTAATTACCTAGAGTTCTACCCAAGGTGACACCAGGAAGTCTTTTTAAGAATGTTAAGATAGTCTTTAATTTGCTGGTTGCGTGTTTTTTGGGCTGGCATCGTTTCAGGTTCACTTGGATCCAATGAAAACGTATCAAAGTCGATGAAATAAACAGATGCAGTTCGATCAATTTTCGGTTTTTCCACAGGTCTTGTGGAAACTATGCTTGCTCTTGTTGAGGCATATTGATGTAGATATCTGTGTTTTGTCAAGTTGAAATTTGCCTTTCATTTTGATTTTGATTCTGATTTATAACTTCAATTTCGATAGGAACGAGTTCCATGGCATTATTGCATAGTCCATCATTCCGTGCAGGGGACTCTTCAAACATGATGAGTCTTTCTGTTTGAACTTCTTGTATGGTAGCGAGAGGAGGGAGTTGTTTACTCAGGAGTCCACAAGGCCTAGTAATCAGTATCGGCCACATAGTGTGGTTTGATTAAGTCGATTGAGACAAATCGTTTCTCCTTTTATCCGGCAAGAGGGGGTAGAAGTACAGTTCTTGATCCTTCAATGGCCAGGACTGGTACAGGCTTTCTGTATGATGGCCCAAATTATTTTTTTGTCCGCAAATTTCTCTCTGACCAGATCCCCAACTTTACAGACACAGACAGTTCTTGCTGTAACTGACTTGACTTCCCCAGTGGCAGTCCGCTTTACCTGGACATTGCTTTGAAGTGCCCTGGATTCATTCAGATCCTGTAAAACAGCCAAATGTTTATGGATTTCAAAATGTTTATCATCCGCCACTGTGCCTTCACAATCAAGATCAGGTACCCACATTCTTGTCCCACATAGGACCTCATAAGGAGTGACACCCCCTAGAGAACTTCTTGGCATGTTATTCAATGCTCGTTGAACTCCATATAAATGTTTTACCCAACTCTCACCCAAGCCTAATACTCTAGCTGTTTAAGACTGCATTAAGTCCTGGTTTTTCCTTTTCACTACCGAATTTTTTCTCGGGATGGTAGGGAGAGGAGTACCGCAAGGCTACACCCAAACCTCCCAGGCCTCCCTTGTAAGCCCTGGAGCTAAACACAGGGCCATGGTCAGAATGTAATGTGTCAATTGCGTATCTCTCTATAAAGACTCGCAAATCTTTTATAACAGTTTGAGCGTCAGCCGAGCGCTGGGGACGCACCCATAGAAATCTAGAACAGGAATCCACTGCAACCATGATATACCTGTAAACCCCATTTGTTTTTAAGGGGCCGCAGTGGTCCAAATAAACACATGCGAGTGGCTTGTCTGATATTAGTATGGTGTCTGCGCTGGACGTGTTACGGTGGAGCCTTTCATCTGCTGACAGATGTCGCATTTCAAGACATAGTCCTCAGTCTGCTTTGTTAATCCTGGCCAAAATAGCGTTGTTTCAGTAAGGAAACAGTTGCTGTAACTCCTGCGGGTGCAGAACCTATATCCTCATGTGCTGCTAAAATTAAACCTAACCTGCTAACCATATTTGGTATTACTCTATCCCCCACTCCTGGAATCTGAGGAAATGGAACGTTATTTGCATCTAATTTGTAGGAGTACTTCAGTAGAAATCTTTTCGGTAGTGCTGTTTTATTGCGTGTACCAATAATTGCAACCATAATCTCACAGTCTATTCTAGTTTTTGATCGAGTGATTGCAGCTACGGAAGCCGTGCCTACAGCCCCCTTTGCGGCTTCATCAGCCAATGAATTCCCTTCAACGTGAACGCTATCATGTTGATGACTCTTGGTAGTTTGTTCTTCAACTTCACTACCTGTTCCCATAGCATTTTGTGCTTAATTGTGCCACCTTTTGCATCTTTGAACCCATTTTGTCCCCAGTGGTGTAAGTATTCATTGTATGACTGTACACAGTAAAAGGAATCACACTCGATTAGTGTGGGGAATTCTCGATCTGTATTTACCAGTGCCAGTAACAGAGCTTTTTATTCTGCTAGCTGCGCCATGCAGTCTCCTAGAGACTGGGTTTTTGTACAACTCGGATGAAACTTTCCGTCATACATAAGACCTTTAATGATTGCGCATGCAGCGCTGTATTGCTGTTTACTCCCAATGGCCTGCTGAGCAGATCCGTCAAACAAGTTACTTCCCTTTGGTAACAATATATCTGTAAGAGACATAGATTAGTTATAGATTCCTTACCTTAGAAATACCCCCAGGCGTCAGACTGGATCCAGAGAATTTTTCCTCAGCAGTACCCCTGCGCATCGAAAGGTGGTGTCAGTCGGTTCTGCGTTCGTCATTGTCGTCGTGGTCGACGGGATGACGACTCAGTAGTTACTTAGACGCCGCCCTCGCGCGCTGATGTCAGTTCTTTACATGACATTGCACGCCAGAAGCGCAGAGCCATGCAAGACACTGACCACTGGTGCAAAGGGATTGCCTGACCCTAGAAGTCAGTTTGCAGAACGGGGAGGATGGGTGGTGCGGTGAGGAATCTATAACTAATCTATATCTCTTACAGATATATCATTACCGAAGGTAAGTAACTTGTTCATCTGAAAGAGACAATTAGTTATTGATTTCTTACCTTAGAATAGATACCCAAGCAATACCAACTCTGGAGGTGGGTCTGCAAACCAAGATCACACCATAAAGTCCTGGAGAACAGAACGACCAAAGAAGCCGTCTCTCCAGACTTGGCTGTCCAGGCATCAGTGTTTTGTGAAAGTGTGCAGAGATGCCCGCGTAGCTGCCTGACAGATGTCAAAGAGGGGGACTCCCTGTCCCAAAGCATTGGTAGCTGCAGTCGCCCTGGTAGAATGGGCACGCAGTCCCACTGGAGGCTCCTTTTTTGCCAAAGAGTAGCAAGCTTTGATGCACAAAACGACCCACCTGGAGATGGTCTGTTTGTGCACGACCCGGCCTTTTTTGACGCCCATGTAGCCAACAAAGAGCTGGTCATCCACCCGGAATTGCTTGGTGCGATCCAAATAAAAGGAAAGCGCAAGTTTTGGATCCAGACGGTGGAGCCTCTCTTCCTCCTTAGAAGGATGCAGAGGCGGAAAGAAGGTGGGCAAAGTGGAAAGAAGTAACCACCTTGGGAAGAAAGGAAGGTCTGGTTCTGAGGACGACCTTGTCCGAATGAACAGCCAGAAAAGAAGGCTTTGAAGAAAGAGCTTGTAGCTCACTCACCCTGTGATCAGAGGTGATGGCAACCAGAAAAGCAGTCTTTAGAGTAACAAGTCTGAGAGGACACCTATGAAGCAGCTCAAAGGGAGCGCACATAAGGTAGGTAAGAACGAAGTTCAAGTCCCACTGAGGCATTACGAAGGGAACTGGAGGAAAAAGATGAGTAATACCCTTAAGGAAGCGATTTACAACAGGGGACTTGAAAAGAGAAGGCTGATCAGGAAGCCTAAGAAAGGCTGAAATGGCTGAGAGATAGCCCTTAAGAGTGCCCAGAGCAGAGCCCTGCTGGGCCAAAGAAAGGAGGAACAAGAGAACCTCAGAAAGAGGGGCAGAAAGTGGATCCACAGCCTTTGCTGTGCACCATGCCACAAATTTGTTCCATCTGCAGGCGTATACCGTTTTGGTGGAGGGACGCCTGGCTGCCAAGGTAAAATCACAGACTTTGGGAGGAAGGTCAAAGGCTGTAAACTGTCGCCGCTCAATCTCCACGCAAGGAGGTGGAGGCTGGACAGGTTCGGGTGGAGGACCGTCCTCTGTTGCTGCAATAGAAGATCCTCCCGAAGAGGCAGTTGGATTGGAGGATCGATCGCCATGTGTAACAGCTCAGGATACCAGACTCTTGGTACCTAATCCGGAGCCACATGGATGGCTTGGGCCCGGTTGCACTTGATCTTCTTCAGCACTCTGGGCAGAAGTGGTATAGTCGATAAGGTGTATAGGAGACCGCAACTCCACTCGCGATGAAAAGCGTCGCCTAGCGAGTGCCGCCTTGGTAATTCCAACACGCAGAATTGCGGACATTGCACGTTCTCTAGGGTATTGAATAGGTCTCTCCCCACTGTTGAAAGAGACCTTGCGCCACCTCCGAGTGAAGACGTCATTCGTGATCCATCATGCACCTGCGGCTGAGGTTGTCCGCCCTGGCTTTCAGTGAACCTGCCAGGTGTTGAACCATCAGGGAAATGCCCTCATATTCCAGCCATGTCCAGAGGCGGAGGGCCTCTTGACATAGGGACCACGACCCCACTCCGCCCTGTTTGTTGCAGTACCACATGGTGGTGGCGTTGTCCATTAACACCTGCACTACTCTTCCCCGGACAGAGGGAAGGAATGCTTTCAGCGCAAGACGGATCGCCCGAAGCTCCAGAAGGTTGATATGGAGCCCGGACTCCGCCAGAGACCAGAGGCCTCTGATCTCCGCCTCTCCGCTGTGGCCACCCCACCCTAGAACTAATGCATCCTTCACAACAGTGTACTCCGGTTGGGGAAGGGAGAGGGATCTGTCGTTGACCCAATCCTGGTTTGTTAGCTACCACTGCAATTGACGTGCAGTGCCCTCCGAGATCTGAATGCAATTGGATAAATTCCCCTGGTGCTGTGCTCACTGGAACTTCAGGTCCCACTGCAGAGCCAAGAGTGCCAAAACTTCCTGTTGGAGAAGGGCCAGATGATCCTCCCACATGCGATGGTGCTGAGGTGGCATGGATGGAGGGGGTAGCCCCTTCAGACTATCTGCAAAACCCACCTGTCCGATGTGATTGTGCGCCAGTGAGGGTGGTGATGCAAATCCTGCCGCCCACTGGCGATTGGTGGCCCTGAAAGGTCAGACAAGGAGGGTTTGGAGGCTGCTGCAGAGGGGGCTGTGTTGGACTGGCCCGCGCGCTAGCCCCCAGACCCACGGCGGTTGTTCCCATGTCCCCGGCCGCACAGGGGCTGAACAGCTTGCGAGGCCTGTGGCTCTGGGCGGGACGGGGCACCCCTTCCGTAGCCACGAAAGAGGCGAAAAGCAGACTGTGCAGGGCAGGTGGTGGGGAGGCCCAAGGACTTGGCCTTAGCCTGAGAGTCATTAAAGCGCTCCGGCGCGTTGTCTGCCTTGTCGCGAACAGGTGGAGGCCATCAAAGGGCAAGTACATAAGAGTGGATTGGACATCCCCTGAAAAAACAGTCGACCACAGCCAGGCGTAGCGTCGAAGTGCTACCGACGTGGAAATCGTCCTGCCTAGGATTCGGTGGAGTCCAGTCAACAGCGAATGGTAAACTTTGCTGCGTCTCTTTCCTCTCGGCAACTGCACGGGAGAGTACGGGTCGGGCCTCCTCTGGGCACTGGGGCAGCACTTGCGCCACCGCATCCCACACGGAGTAGGTGTAACGGCCCAACAGACATGCGGTGTTTACCGGCCGCAGTCCCAAGCTGAAGGAAGAAAACATCTTCTTCCCAAGGTAGTCCAGCCTTTTGGATTCCCTATCAGGTGGTGCGAGAGGGAATGTGCCTTTGGACGTGGAGGATTGGACCACCAAGCTCTCAGTGGAAGGGTGTTGGGAGAGAGAAGAGGGGTCATATGGAGCCGGGCGGCGGCATCGAGCGATCATCCTGTCCACAGGAGCCCCTGTGTTGGGCCTGGACCAGGTGCCCAAAAGGATGTCAGTGAGGGCTTCATTGAATGGCAGCAGGTGCTCAGAAGAGCTCGCAGCCAATTGAAGCACCTCTGTCAGGAGGTTAGTCCTGACCGCCACTGTAGATAGCTCGAGGTTGAGAGTCTCGGCAGCCCTATGCAACACCACTGTGTAAGACAATCCCTCCTCCGAAGCCACGGTAGGAGGAGAAAGCATGGCAAGGTCTGTGGAAGTATCCAGTCCACTGGCATCCCCCAACTCCTCTCGCCAGTCCGGATCATTGTCTAACTGGTCAGTTAAAGGGTCTCCAGACCCCTCCCAATCCTCCTCATCCTCCTCTGGTTGCCAATTTGGCATAAAAGAACCAGAGCGGAACCTGGGCACAAAAATACCGGTCCGGCTCCGTGTCCACGTCAGGGTGGAGGCCGGGGTCGACGCCGGCTGGGGACACAACCAGCATCGGCTGCGCACGTGGTGCCGGTGAAGTTGGCGACAGGGGAGGTGTAGTCAGGTCGACTGCCGCCAATCCGGATCCAGGCCTGGATCCAAGGGGACCCTGCGGTGCCTGGGCCGAAGCTGCCGGCATCGAGGACCCAGGGCCCCCAGCCAAGTCGGGCTGCCCAAAGATGGAATGCATCGCTTCGTAGAAACTCCGAAGCTGGGTAGGGTTCGAACCGGGTCACGGAAAGGGAGGGAAACCCGGAGTCGACCCAGCGGGTTCCGCACGGGAGAGGCACCACCCGAATCCCTCATTGCGTTGGCCGATGGACGGGGAGAAGTCGAAGAGCAACGATACTTCTTCTTGTGCTTCAACTTACCGGAGGATTGCAAAGACTTGGAAGGAGATTGGTGGTGGTGGTGACTCCGCAACCGGTCCCTCGACCTCCCACACGACTGGGACCTCGAGCGGCGCGGAGCGGACTGCCGGGCCTCGAGAAGCTTTTGGGACCGCTTCCGCAAAGACTTCGGGTTCATGGTCCGGCGGCCAGAACACAACTTAGAGTTGTGGTTGGGTTCCAGACAGAACAGGCACACGTGGTGCGGATTAACCCTGTGCAATAAATTCCGCTACTGGACTTTCGAGGATATGTTAACTACGCATTCCATTAAAACCACGGAATTCAGGCAAAAACTCCGTTCCTCCACATAGCAGAGTCAGCTACTAAACTGCACCCACAAATGCTTTGATAAAACAACTTTACATGCTAAGAAGCATATAACCAATTCACAAAAGTGAACTTTGAAAATGAAAAATATCAGGCATTGAGAGAGGTGATGATTTTGTGGTCCCCCTAACCTAGGGGGAGGACCAAGCAGATGCATTGAACACACAGAGCATATCATGCTGAACGATTCAGTGGTAGTCCCATACTCTTAGGACCACCCCAAGCACAGTTATGGGCAAAAATACAATCCCAACCAAAAGTATTATGGGACGAGATTAGCAGTGGGCATTGAATATTATAGTATTCAATATCAAAATAAGTCTACAAAGAGCTGCAGTTCAACTAGTCGCTACTAGGTGTTCCTCATGAGTCAAATGCAAAAGCACTGAAATTATTACAACAAGCTGCAGTTCAACTAGTCGTTGCTAGGTGTCCCTCAAGTCAAATGCTTTTGCATTTGACTCATGAGGGTCACCTAGTAACGAATAGTGGAACTGCAGCTTCATGAAAGGGATTCAATGCTTTTGCATTTGACTCGTGAGGGACACCTAGTAACGACTAGTTGAACTGCAGCTCTCTGGAGAATTATTTTGATATTGGATACTATAATATTCACTGCCCACTGCTAATCTCGTCCCATAATGCTTTGCAGGGCCTTTGGTTGGGATTATATTTTTGTCCATGACTGTGTTTGGGGTGGTCCTAAGAGGATGGGACCCCCACGGAATCGTTCAGCAAGATGTGCTCTTTGTTTTCAAGGCATCTGCTTGGTTCTCTCCCTAGGTTAGGGAGGATCCCAAAATCATCACCTCTCTCACTGCTTGCTAAATTTTCATTTTCACTTTTGTGAAAGGAGTATATGCATTTAAGCATGTAAAGACAGAGATACTTGTTTTTTTACCAAAAGTATATGAGGTTTCTGTTTTATTAATTGGGAGTCTGACAAAACAGAGCAAAGTTGCGTTGCAGAGTTTTTGTTCAACTTCGTGGAATTCCGCGTGGTAATACTGCGCCAATTACGCCAACCCTTAGTGTGGATCCGTTACCGACATCAACCGTCGGCAAGACCCGCAAGCCTTGAAACCGGGCCTCCCTGACGTGCACCAGGAGTTGAAGACTCAAAAACAACGTCGACAAAAGTCGGCAAAAAGTCAGTCAAACAGTGACTGGAGGTACTGCTCTCTCCGGATCAGCGCTGGCTGGCGCGGAAAAAGAAACAACTGGCATCAGCACATGAGGGAGGCGTCTAAGTAGCTACCACGACATCATCCCAGCGACCACGATGCCAACGAAGAACACAAAGCCGACCGACGCCACCTTTCGACGTGTAGGGTTACTGCTGACAAAAAAATCTCTGGATCCAGTCTGACGCCTGGGGGTAATTCTAAGGTAAAGAATCTATAACGAATTGTCTCTCTCAGATAGAGTAAACTATATATTCATACTGATCTAGAGGCAATATTTCATTGAGGAGAGCATATTCTTGTTCGTATTGCAGGAATGTTTGTGTTCTTAGACTTCGGTCGTACCTGTATTCTACATCTGTTGCAGTATGAGAATTAGCCCATTGTATCCATCTCAGATGTAAGGCTTTAGCGTTCGGAATGCTAGCCTTTGTACCCGCCTCTAAGGCCGGTACTGGTGTAACAACTATTGTTTGCTTTACCTGAGCCAGTGCTCTTTCTCTTTCTACAGCAGTCTGTACTGCTGTAAGAATCTTTTCTGTTAATGCAAAGCGCATCTCAGCATTCGTGTACAAATGTGATTTGTACACTATTGGTACTGTTTCACCTTCATTATATGTTAGGTAGGTGTATCCTGATTGACTCGCAGCTATACGGATCACTAAGTTGTGAACATTTACACATGTCTGTAAGTGTTTTGAAGCTATCATGTCAGCTTGTAGGGAACGAAGAATATCTGTGTGTTACTGTGTCCATTGTCTGACTGAAAAGCCAGGTCTTATCAAATCATAGAAAGGTTTAACTCTGCGTATTCCAAAATATATGTTCTGCCAAAGTTCAGGAATCCCAGTATTAATTGTAAAAAAAATTATGATTTCAGAGGATGTAGCAGTGCACACTTTTCTAAAACGTTAGCTGCTAAGCTTTTCCATTCACTTGAAAGCGCATAACCCAGAAAAAGGACATTGAGGTGGGCTAGCTTTGATTTTAAAATTAAATTTGTAGCCCTCAGAGGCAAATCCCAAAATGATGGTATTCAAGTGTTCATCCAGGTCATCATCCGTTAGATAAATATCATCCACATAGGACAATGCCACTTCATCCAGATTTTGAAGTAATTCAGCTACTCTGGCTGAAAATAACCCCAGGCTGTTCTTATACCCCTGGGGGGAGTCTGTAAAATTGTTTCTGAGAGCCTAACGCAGAGAATGCGGTTAAATACCTGCTTTCAGGCACTATGTTTTGGCAAAAAAAATCCATTTGAGATATCTAGTGTCGTTATGTATTTTTTCCGCACAATGTTATTCATTAGCGCAGCACAGTGTGCATTTTGTACTGCAAATGTCTTTGTGCAAGTGTTGAGATGTCTGTAATCTAAAACTAGACGATATGAGTTGTCAGGTTTCATTACGGGAAACAACAGATTATTCATTTGGGATGTGCAAGTTTCAATCACCCCTTGGTATTCAAGTTGACCTGTTTTTTAGCTTCTTGCTTCATTGGATACTGTCTCTGTGGAGTCGGAGAATGTTTTAATAGAATTATGTGGTGGGTTGAATCCTCATCCCACCCAACATGGTTTTTATATAATGCTGGGGCAAGGAGTACCGCCCACTCCTGTGCATATGTATATTTTAGATATTTGGGAACAGGGTCGGAAAAGGCTGGCAATATTATTGTTTCTCCCCTAGGGCAGTCCATGACAAATGCTGGTGGCCAATCTTGTTCAGCTAATAGAATGTCTTAACCAAACGTCATGTTCTCCCAAAAGAGACTCCTAACTTTCCTGTGTTTGTCCCCCTCCACTTGGAGTGTTATTTCATAACTTATGTGGGACACGTACCCTAGTATCAGGTGTTTCCATCGTAATATAATCATTCAAGTCCGCTGTCACCAGAAATTCCATCAGGTTCTGGCGAGTTATTGCTACTTCTGCCGCACTGTCTAGCAGTTGAGTCCTCAGAATTCTGGGCATGTCTGATCTTCAGACCTTCAACCTTCTTCTTTTTGAACGGAGGTATTGGTTTGGCTTTATCTTCTCTTTTGGAAGTATAGTCTCGAGCATGCTGCTTGTCTCTGGACTTTGTATGCTCTTCTTGCCTGTCTTACCATTCTTCCCTCTCAGAATTTTTTGTTGAACCCTGAAAGGAATGAGAGGAACGTGTATCGGTATCCTGATACCTGTCAGGTTTCCTAATATTGTCCCTATTCCTAAGGTTATACCTCCTTTTGGAGGACTCATGTGGAGGAGCTCTACATCTGGATTGAAATGTTTTCTTTATTTTTATGTTTTTTGTTATTGTCCCACTTTTTTTTCAAAGAAGCAGGTGCCTGCTTAAAGGTGTCCTTTTCGGGACTAACCATTAGTTGGAGTTTTAATGCTTTCCCACCCAAACTGTCTCTGCCCAACTCTGCATAAGCGGTCTCAATTATTTTAGGTAATTCATGCTCCTGTTGTAAAGGACAGAACTCCCTTAGGCGTTGACGGATTGCCACTGATGCTGCTTCCCCTTTAATATTTGCTAATATTATGGGTGATACCTGGGCATGATTAACTAGTAATTTCATCAATAAGTTCAGAGCCAGTTCTGCTCCGTACTCATTTTGTATTTGTCTTAATACATCTGGTATTACTGCTGACGGGATGCCATGTGTTCTGGTATATATGGCAGCAAAAACTATACACCAGAGGTACAATCCTCTATCTGTGGCGTTATCCCCATGGACAAGCAGATTGTCAGCATTCTGTGTTTTTCATATGGGTTAGTATTCAGGAATACTGCTTCTAAATGTGTTATTTTTTTAGAATGGCATTTGTTCACGTTTTGCCGGCATTTTACCCATTACTGTGTGTAAAGTTTGTGGTGTGATTTTAGTTGCTGTATTTTGACCTGTATTTCTGTTTGTTGTAACCGTTGCAGCCTGGACCGTAAGTGTCCTCATGACGAACTGTGTCATGTTTCTGTAAAGTTTTATCAGTTCTTTGTGAAGTATAAGTAATTCTCCTCCTGGCATTGTTTCAATGTCAGGATGTGGTGTGTAGGCAGCTAATACTGGCCATGTTGCTCCTCTTCCGAGCGTTCCGAGTCTTACTTTATTTCTTGTATGGTGGGGGCACCTTTAAACCAGTATAAATGTTCCTAAGTTAGTGGAAGTTCAATGCCCTCATAGGAACAGTATTCGTCCGGGATTCTACTTTTTGTGTAGAAGTGAAATGTTTTTGTTCTTACATTTGCAACTGGGAATGTAACCCATGAATAGAATACCTCTGTTTTAAATGATTAGTGTGTCTCAATCACGAATGCTACTTGTCCACCCCTGGATGTTAGACCGTATGCACCAAGTTTTATGGTAACAGCATTTCTAAACTTTTCTGTATTGCAAATTATGTCGGCATCTGCTTTGTCTGTTGAGAGATGTTGTTCTTAAGCAACTCTATCCACGTGTCCTGTGGCTTCAGTCATTGTTTTAGAGAAGAAGAGCTTTTCAAGGGAACTAAGATAAGGTGTTTTGCACAGTTTAGGAACAATGTGTTCTTCAAGCTTCATTAACCAGCAGCCAATAAATAGGATTTTTGCCTACTCAGCTGTGGCGGAGTTTGTGCCCACCCACTCCAGACGTCTCTGGATAAATGTGAGTAGGGATCTCGGAGACTGGCACGACTGAACTACTCAGATTCTACTGTTAAATAACTACCCAACCAATGTTGGCGGCGCCATGTCCTATAGTTCCTATAAAACCGATATGTAGGATTAGAAGCACTATGAAAGTAAACGGATGGTAAAGCTCTGCCATCTTACATTAATCATGAATACATACAAGTTCACAAAATACAGAATAATAAAAAGATGCATACTCCTACGATGTCTCCCTAACTAGATGTACCTAGCATGTGTGTAGGTGTTAAGCCAAGAATGCCTCTATGGTAAAGTCAACCCCATTACCTGAAGTGGGAGACTGTGGGACCCCGTCTTGGTCTCGAGTTGGACACCCCGTGAGGGATGTTAGACCACTAAAAGCAGGAGTGTCTGCATGCAGGAACCTCAGCGTCTCTGGTTAGAATGTCGGCCGAGAAGTCCTGATCTCCTCTGGCTATCTTAGCAAGATGTGATATATATATATATACCAATAGGTCTCCCCTGGGGTCCTACCTTGCTGTATCACTGTGTCAGACTAAGGATGACGTTCGGCATGAACTTTATATATAGATACTATACAGGAGATGGTAGTCCTGTTGTGCTTCCAAGAATCCTCATGACATTTCAAGTAAGGGAAAACCGCGTTCTGAATGCAGAGTAGTATCTAGGTAAAAGTTCAGTCCCTGTAAGCCGTTATAAATGTAATGTAGGGAAGAATATAGGTAAAGAGTTATGAAGTTACCTGGGCCCATATTATGTAACCTATATGGAATATAACAGCCCCAACTGAGCGGCTGACTACAAAGCTGAAATCCAAACCGCTGAACAGACACGAGCGTTGGGCACTAAAGAGGTGAAAGCTGTTTTTCCTGGAGTACTATAAAAACCTATTTACTTCCCCGCACACCGGAGGCCCCCGCAGAGCTGTCTGCCTATCTGGAGGAGATCGCAATGGTGTAACTCGATGACAGCCATCAACAATTCCTCCAAGAACCCCTTACAATAGATGAAATCAAGGAAGCCATTGGCTCACTTGATGGCTCTAAAGCTCCTGGGATGGATGGCCTCACCGGCACCTTTTACAAGGCCTTCAAATAACAACTTGCCCCACAACTTCTAGCATTGTACAATGAAGCCTTAACCACCGGTCGGCAACCACCTACTTGACGAGAAGCAGTGCTTACGTTATTATTTAAGCCGGGAAAAGATTTCACCCAATGCACTTCATACCGACTCTTCTCATTGCTCAATCTAGATAACGAAATATTAGCTAAGTCCTTGGCGACCAGGTTGGCGCTCCGAATGGAGCTAATTATTTCACCAGTGCAGTCTGGCTTTGTCCCCCATAGGTCAACCTCATTCAACCTCCGAACAATATTCGCAGTACTTAACAGGGTGTTCCCGAATGTACCTGTGGGGGTGGGCTTATCGGACGGCAAGAAGGCGTTCGATTCTCTTGAATGGCCCTTCCTGACAGCTGTATTGCGGAAACTCGGGATTCCCCTACATCCCCTTTTTATCCTTGATTCAGTTGCTATATGCTGGGCCAATGGCCATTATTAGGATTAATGGGTCATTATCCGACTTCTTCCCAATCGCTAGGGGAACTAGACAGGGTGCCCCTATCCCCTTTACTGTTTATTATGGCCGTGGACCCCTAGTTCGCCACATGCAGGCCAGGCATCTCCATTGAGGACTCCAAATTAAGCAGGGACTACTACTTCTCTCCTTATATGCAGATGATATACTCCACTTTATTAGGCATCCTGCAGACCACCTCCCCCCCTTAGTGGAAGAGATAACGCATTTTGGTGATCTCTTTGGGCTGCAGATTAACTGGGCCAAATCTGAGCTATTCCTGCTCACAGATGCCACTCACCCAGTACAGACGTGGTACCCCCTCCAATGGACAGATGGACACACTAAATACCTGGACATACAAATACACAAGAAAAAGCACCAAGTGTTACAATGAAATTATGGCCTGGCGATAGTGAACCTGAAAAAACAGGTTGAGAGGTGGATTAAGCTGCCACTTTCAATGGCTGGCTGAGTGGCCATTATCAAAATGAGTGTACTCCCTTGGTTTGTATACCTCTTCCTTAATATCCCAATCCTGTTCCCAAACTCCTTCTTTTAAACACTACTTAGCCACTTATTGTGCCTCATCTGGGAGGGACATAGGCTCTGGGTGAGGTGGGGTACCCTGATATTACCATATGTCAGAGGAGGCTTGGGAGTGCCAGACCCACAGCTATACTATCTGGGAGCTCAATGCCAATACGCACATAGATGCTACCATCCCGAGCCGCGCATTCCCTATCTGAAACCTGAACTAGATCAACTGCAAGACATTCCACATGTGGCCCTACTATTCCCCTAGACCCTACTGAGATCATGACTGTAGCCACAACATGCTGGGCAAGGCATACGCTACGCCGTAAAATTGGTATTCTTTATTGTTCAATGCTACCCCTAAAGAATAACCCTTGGCTTCCATTGACTAGCGAACCCCTTAAACAGGGCATGTTGTGGCACTATAACATTCATACTGTTGGAGACCTCTTCCCAGATGGCCATGTGCTGCAGATCGCAGAGGATCCCCGATTTCTAAACAAAACTCACATGCACCATTTCTTATTTCTATGCAACTCTGCATTCTTGGCTATCCAGCTACCCCCTTGCCCCTGGGGAATTTTCACTTCTTACATCAGTAATAACCAGCCTAGACGGTGCCCATCGGACATTCAAATTGTACCGTGCATGTCTAGCAGTAAAACCCTACACCACCATCAGGGTACGCGAGGCATCGGCGCAAGACCTTGGCATGCCTATTCCAGACAAAATGAGGGCCTATTGCTGTGCACAAATTCAGAAAATTTCTCTCAACCATAAACATAAGCTACTCCATTTTAAATCCCTCCGTTGAACATACCTCGCCCTGACAGACATTGCCTAGTATAACACAGCCAGGCCAAATCACTATCCCAAATGCTGCGTCCCTGTGGCAGATTTTGCACACCTCATATGGGCCTGTGCCACTATATCCATGTACTGGACCACTGTGTACTCACATATCAATACTATACTCGGAGTCGATTTACAGCCAGATCTAGCGGTAGAACTCCTAGGCCACTGTAATGAATGTGTTTTTCTCTAAAAGGACACACCCAAACCCTGCACTCCCACTTTGGAGGCAAATACACCACTGCACCTTTAAATAATATACACTTTGAGCAGCACCCCCCCCCTTTAGGCGAGGCAAGAAAACAAATTCAGGTGCATTTAACACAAGTTTATTAATGCAAAGTTTAAATTGGTAGGCCACATATATCAGTAAATGCAGATTCCCAAGTGCCAATTAACTACAATAAACAATTAGAATAAAATGCAGCATATATACAAATAGCAAAGAGTAGAAAATATATACACATAAATGGTTAGGAACACCTCACCGACTGCAGTTGCATCATCCTTGTCAACTCAAGCTGGGGAAGCCCTTCAACAGCCCAGGAGGAATTCAGTCTGGACTCAAGTTCCGTCACCTCCACAGCAATACGTCTATTCTGTGGTGAACTTCCACCTGGCCCCCGCAGGTTCCCAACTTTAATACTATTACTCAACATGAGGCGAAGCTTCTAGAAAACCTCGCCCCCTTCTCATGAAAGAACCGAGCTGGCTGTACCATTCTGCGTCAAGGCCAAGACGGAAGCTGGCCAGGCTCCTGTATTATGACTTCATGGCAGAGTTGCACATTCTACAGATAATATCCAGTTCACTCTGGTCAGTGAAGAGCGAAAAACAAGTGAGGAGCAGAAACATGCCCTCCCCACTTTGCAGCTATGTGCGAGCAGCAAGGCAAAGCCAGAAAACAAAATGACTAGAGGCCATGTCGAAGCCAATAGTCAAAGTCAGAAAACAAGATGACATGAGGCCATGTCGAAGCCAATAGTCAAAGTCAGAAAACAAGATCACATGAGGCCATGTCAAAGCCAATAGTAAAAGTCAGAAAACAAGATGACATGAAGCCATGTCGAAGCCAATAGTCATAGTCAGAAAACAAGATGACATGAGGCCATGTCAAAGCCAATAGTTAAAGTCAGAAAACAAGATGACATGAGGCCATTTCAAAGCCAATAATCAAAGTCAGAAAACAAGATGACATGAGGCCATGTCATAGCCAATAGTAAGCACTTATAATTCTCATAACAACTTGAAAGCACTGCTGTGCATGCAGAAGTAAGGCAAAGTCAGAAAACAAGATGACATGAGGCCATGTCAAAGCCAATTGTCAAAGTCAGAAAACAAGATGACATGAGGCCATGTCAAAGTCAATAGTACTGTTCTACTCCGTGACAGCTCCCACTAAAAGACAGCAAGATTACAAGACAGAAGAGAAGCAGGCATATGCAGGACCGTCCTATATTAAGGCTAGGGTAAGATAACACACTAAAGTCAGTTAAAATGGTGGTAGTCAAAGGTCATCATAGGGTGTGCAACCACAAGAGTGACTCTTTCATTACAGCCACACTGCCCAACTCCCCAGTTCAGCGCACAGGCTTGCCTCCATGTCGTTCCTGTTAGCCAAACGTGAGATTGCAGTGCACTGGGGAAGAGCTATGGCCCCATCCTCTGCCTCCTGGCTAAAACACGTCTTATTGAGACAATACCAGCGCAGACTATGTCACTCTTCAACCCCCGACTGCGCGCCCCATTTACTTTTGGCAACCCTTGCGTAACTACCTACTCACTCTTGCATAAGATACGGCCACACACCGACCGCAACCCAAACCCATCCCTGTGCGACCATCTCCACTACGCCTCCAGATCTCAGCGTCCGTTAAAACATAGAGGTCAAGAACCATACCTTTCAGGATAGGATATCTCCTATCCCACTGTTCCATTTTATTTCCATCTCTCCTTTAATTCTGTTGCCCATTGTATCTTATTGGCATGTGATTGGAAAGGATACTGCTGCATTACAAACTGTGATATTGTACAATATGATATGTTGGCATGTACAGTATCCTGTGGTTATTTAAAGAAATCAATAAAAAAAATTAAAAAAACAATGTGTACCTCACAGAAATAACTCCACTGACCATCCCATTTCTGAGGAAAGTGTATGCCAGTAGTGTCCAAAACATTACACTGAATAAGAAAACTAACGGCTTACAATATGGCATGCCTAACTGGACTTTTCACCGCCAAAGAAATTGCATTAAAGGGCATACAAAAGACATTCCATTAGTAACTTGCAAAGTGCAAGGTTCTACGTTTGTCTGTATCATTCATATAGCAAAACCTTTGCATCGAAGCAGGTACCCGAGATAACTAACAATAGTGGCTTTATGTGAACATTTATTATGTTATGATAGCATCAACTTGGACATTAATATTTTTTTAAACATAAATTGATTAGTAATAACTAGTAAAAAAGACTTAGCAAAATTCAGGATGATATGCTGCATGATATTTGTATGCTATGGGGTTGGGGTTTTAATCATGTTCTGTGTCCGAAGACTGGACGGGGTATTTGTGGTTTATCGTATCATGGGAAAGATGAACGGGTACATTTTATACATTACGTGGCAGGGAACCTGCTGAATCTAATTGCCTCCCAGTTTGATATGGGTTTCGCTAATGACGTGTGTATCACCAACACCCTTTAAACCTACATATAACGGTAGAGGCTGTAACTCCATAATAGCTTTTATTTTGGTTTCAAATAGATATGCCACAAAGGTACATGTAGGAGAGTAGGGTCTGCTTTCTATGTTCACCCCCACTTTTTGCTTTTGCTTCACTGGTTTTCGACTTAGATGTGGCTGTGGGCCTGCTAATCAGACCCACAGCCCAGCTGTTCTCTCATTAAATTCACTATGCACTTTAGGTGCATAACCCAATTGGCAAGGATCACCTTTTTGGACCCTGTACAGTGTACCTTAGGTACCCAGGGCATAGGTGTACCCTAGACCTACCAGGGGCTGCAGCAGGTATTATGCCACCCCTGGCTGGCCTTCCATTATGACACAACTGGCTGATCACTCAGCTGGGGCAAGGTCGTGTAATCACCCCTTGCTCAGGTGTAGTATTCCTATACCTACCTTATCTATAGACACATGGGTAACCTATGAGTCACTCCTATGGCAGGCCTTAACAATCCTGAGGGCAGAGTGCTTGGTAACATGTGAGCATGAGCTGAGCCTGTCTGCAGCTTTCGGAACCATGTCCTTATAGCTGTTCTATGATATCGCCTACCATATACTCTTAAAGTGCCTTATAATCCTCGTGGTTATGGTAACTATAGTTTGGCTTTATCAAAACATGTCGTGTAAGGTGTCTAACACTTTGGAATACTACCCCACACCATTTCTGGTGGTGAGGATAGTATTCCTCCCTTCTAGAGGGAGAAGACATGTTGAAGACCTACTACCCAGTTAAAGTTAACCAGAGCCCCAGCGTCACAAAATGGACGCTGCTGCCACAGACACGAGTCTGACCACCTGCTGCTGGGAGACCTTCCAGCGAGGGAGGCTTGGACAATAGGCTTCCTGCCTTGGGAGGTGCTAGCACCACCCTAGACAGGCCTTAGTGTATTGGGGCAGGGAGGGATGAATGAAACGAGACACTGCCTGGGGCACACAAAGTGTCCCATGCATAGTCCAGTTCAAACCGGTGCTGGGGCACTCCAGCCCCAGTCCTGGCGCGAAACTGGACAAAGGGAAGGGGGTGTAACCACCCCCCTACCTGGTCCCACCCATAGGAGGGACCTAGCAGGTAACCCAGCCCCCCAGATTAGTATAAGAGTGGGAGCTGAGTCCCTAGGACTTTGGATTATCCTGATAAACTGAACTTGAACAGAAACTCTGGACCTTCGACATTCGACTACGGAAGAAGACTGAAGAATCTCCCTTGTGGCCAAGGAGTGACCACCCTGTGCAAACAGGCACCATCAAGCGACCTGCCGTTTGCTTTGCTCAACGTTCTATGAGGAACCGGCTGCAGAGCCCGACCAGCGCCTTGACTTCCAGACTTCTATGACCCTGATCCACATCCACAGCAAAGCTGAGATCCGTGGAGGCGACGAGAAACGTGGGACTGGCTACCTGGGAAAATTGGCGACTTGCTTCCAGCGCAGCTTCTGAGGCATCCTCGAAGTTGTGCTCTGGGGATTGTGAAGCCCCAACCCCGAGCACCATCTGCACCGAAGATCAGCCCTCCACACTCCACGAGTTCTGCATGGGGCCCTTCTGCATTTTCCTGCTCGACGCGTCTGTCCGGTTGCTTGCCCGCTGGCTAGTAGCCTTTGTGACGACGAATCTTGAACTTTCCACCGCTGGTTTGGCTCCTCCAGACTGGCCCTTGCTTCCCTGCAAAAGAGAAGCACCTCAGATCTTCCTGGTCTGCAACAGAAGCGAATCCTTCATTCTGCGTGGGTTGCGCTTGCAAGGCTTGTTGTGTCCCAAACTCGACATCGACGCCCCCGACAGCAAGAGCCCTCATGGAACAGCTCGACTCCTGGTTCTGGTTGTCCTCGACGCCTCCTGGTACCCGTGGCTGCTGCGACAAGCTTCACCTCTTCACCTGCATATTCACGACATCGCCTGGTTCCTTCCCGGCTCCTGGCTGGTGACCTAGACTCTGTCCCCTCTGCTTGCAGGTATCCTCCTTCCTGGTTCCATCCTTGGAATCCACCGGACACTCTTCACTAACTGCCTGTCAGCAACTTTCTTCAGGCATCCATAGGAGTCGACGACGAAACCCGACGCAAGTTCACACCTATGCACCCGCAGCCCGTGGGCTAGGTAACTTGAGTACTCCGGTGCTCAAAAGGGTATTGACTATCCAAGTGTCTAGTTTCCAAGTCTCTAACTCCTAGTTCCTTCCGAAGTGTCCTAAAACTCTTAATTTCTAAATACTACTATTTCTATCGACTTTAACGCATTACGCGTGAGTGTTTCCACTCTGCACCTGAATCCCGTGGGCCTCCCACTGCCTAACAACTGATAGGATAGTGTAGCCGCAGCGATTCCCTAACCTAACCTGTGTTCGTGACAGTGGTTCTTATACCACTTACTTAGTATATGGTTTGCGTGGCCCCTAGGGCCTAACTGTATTACTTACCTGTGTGACTTATGTATGCTCAAATAAGACTGTGTTGTACTTACCTCGAATCTCATAAAGAGTGCTGAGGGTATTTTGACTAGAATAAATACATTCTATTTTTATAATATATCTGTTGTGGTGTCCTTTCATTTGGTATTCAAGGGATTGCAAATGGTATATCAGCTGGCTTCACATGCCATACAGAGTTTAGCCTAAGACTGCTCTTGTCCATGCTACCACTAGGATAGCTGGTCTATAAGGTTGACTTTACAACCAATCACCATAAGGGTTGTTTGGACTGATACAAGGTGTACACTAGAACTAGTGACATCATATATCAGGCCAACTTCTCACAATACATAACTTTATAACTCATTCTAATGTTAGGAGTGACAATTATCCAATAAGTCTTGATTTTGATCTGGTAAGACCCACCAAAGGTAAGAGGGAGGCCACAGCCCAATATGATTTTGACATCTTACCAGTATGAATGGATACTCTCTGAGCTGGAATAAGGTTGATTCAACCGCTTTTATGGAACAACTTTCTTTATGTAAAGAGGATTTTGCGGTGTGTCTAAGTGAGGTGGAGAGGAAGGATGCTGTTATAAATGTGTTTTGCCATATAACGAGTGGGATAAAAAATGTATTAAGAGTGGAATCAGCACAGAAAGAGCGTAAGACCCGGGGATGGTTCGATCAGTCATGTACAAAGGCCTATTCAAATCTGAAGGCAGTATTACATACGAAGGACAGAAGTCCTGCTGAAATTAAACAGGCTAGAAGTACGTACAGGTGTGCCCTTAAAGCACGAACGGAGAAATTAAGGGAGGATGCTTGGCAGGCACTGCATGACGCTTGCCTCAGGAGAGATACCATCGGTTTCTGGAAAACAGTTAATGCTCCCTTTCTGGGTCCAAACGACACTCCCTCAGTAGTAAATGCAATAAGCGAGGATAGTTGGGTGCAATATTTTACCACCCTATATAGTGACGATAATAAGATCCAGACAGAAGGTGATTTAGATTCAGATAGATCTGAAGTTACCAGAAATGCACAGGTCCCATTGCTCCCGCTAGATATAAGTTTCTCGCTAGAAGATGTAGTATGTGCCATTAATGCTAGTGGACCGGGAAAAGCACCAGGACCAGACGGAGACCCTGTAGACATGTATAAATCTAATCTATCCTTATGGGCCCCATCATTAACCAACATTCTTGATACTTGTTGTCAGCAAGGTCTGATCCCCTCATGGTCCGAGTCAATATTGATCCCAATTTTTAAAAAGGGGAATCGAAATGACCCAGCATGTTATCGTCCAATATCCCTGCTGGATTCTCTCCTGAAGGTGGTAGGACCGGTTGTTTTAAACAAGTTACAAAACTGGGAAGATGATGCTGCCATCCTATCAAAATTACAGTATGGGTTTCGAACAGGTCTTGGAACCATCGAACAGGGGTTAAACTTAAATCTTATAATAAGTAAATATACACAGGCTAAGGAGGAATGGCTTTATATGGTATTTGTTGACCTTAGCTCAGCTTTTGACTGTGTGAAGCATAATAGGTTGTGGGGCATTCTTGAAGAGATGGGAATTGACCTTCCACTCATACATTTCATGAGAGAATTATATAAATATGCAGCGGCGAGAGTTCGGTTCGGAAAAGTAGGTGAGTGCACTGCCAAGTTTCCAATCAGAAAAGGAGCGAGACAGGGTTGTGTGCTCGCTCCTTTTCACTTTATATATTAATGGCCAGTTTTTAACAGAACATTGTCAGGACCTTCCTAGTATTAATAATGGCCCAGTACCGGTTTTATTATACGCAGATGATGCGGTTTTAATGACAAGAACCCCATTAGGTCGGCAAAGAGTTGTTGTTGTACGAGTTATTTACCTTCGGTAACGATGCATCTGGTAGAGACATTGTCTAGCCGCATATTCCTTAACTTAGAATATCCCCAGGCGTCAGACTGGATCCGGAAATTTTTTGCAGCAGCACCTCTGTGCGCCGGGGGACAGCGCCACACTACCCCGCCCTGACGTCGTCCATCTATGTGACGTCAGCGAGGTCATATAAGTTCCTCCCGCACGCTGACATCAGTTTTCTTCAGAGAAACTTTTCCGTGACACAACACGGAGCCACCAACAAAAAACTGTGAAAGTATGGGAACAGTGTGCGAGGGATGAAAATCCATGAATAAAGAAGAGGATGGTGGAAGACACCATCGTAAAAGACAGAATTAGACACTGCCTCCATGAAGAGCACACCAAGCTAAGCGAATACCCCTCCCCGAGTGCAACCAGGGAAGAACATCTCAACAGACAGAACTAGACTGATAGTGCCATGTAGAACTGTGCTGTCTAGTAATAAGGGAACACAGACAGAACAACAGTCCACCGTAGGAAGGTAGGAAAAGGCTGGCCTTTTCCCTAGAAGAACGGAGGTTGGAAACAGAGCACAACCGACCCTCAAAGAGGATGACCACAAGGGGACCAGGACCCCGAGTTAGTAGAGAAGACAGAAGGAAGGGAAGGTAACTGGAGGTGTCTCCTTGTTGTCGCCCTTGGCTGCCCATGGACCTACCTTCAGACTCTGCCCCTTGCTAATCTGTGGCCAGCACACGCATCTCCTCACTCCCGCCGCCGCGCACCGGATTTCGCGGCCGCAGTGTGGTGTGAAGGCAAAACCGGACTACAGCTCCCAGATTCCCCAGGATAGACACAGCGTCATCAGCCCAGCGCCCGGAGGCGCATAAAAACGGCATCATTCCCGGCGGAGCGGGTGTCTCCTTGTTGTCGCCCTTGGCTGCCCATGGACCTACCTTCAGACTCTGCCCCTTGCTAATCTGTGGCCAGCACACGCATCTCCTCACTCCCGCCGCCGCGCACCGGATTTCGCGGCCGCAGTGTGGTGTGAAGGCAAAACCGGACTACAGCTCCCAGATTCCCCAGGACAGACACAGCGTCATCAGCCCAGCGCCCGGAGGCGCATAAAAACGGCATCATTCCCGGCGGAGCGGGTGTCTCCTTGTTGTCGCCCTTGGCTGCCCATGGACCTACCTTCAGACTCTGCCCCTTGCTAATCTGTGGCCAGCACACGCATCTCCTCACTCCCGCCGCCGCGCACCGGATTTCGCGGCCGCAGTGTGGTGTGAAGGCAAAACCGGACTACAGCTCCCAGATTCCCCAGGACAGACACAGCGTCATCAGCCCAGCGCCCGGAGGCGCATAAAAACGGCATCATTCCCGGCGGAGCGGGTGTCTCCTTGTTGTCGCCCTTGGCTGCCCATGGACCTACCTTCAGACTCTGCCCCTTGCTAATCTGTGGCCAGCACACGCATCTCCTCACTCCCGCCGCCGCGCACCGGATTTCGCGGCCGCAGTGTGGTGTGAAGGCAAAACCGGACTACAGCTCCCAGATTCCCCAGGACAGACACAGCGTCATCAGCCCAGCGCCCGGAGGCGCATAAAAACTGCATCATTCCCCGCGTCGCGGGACCGCGCGCGGACGGGGCCGGGCGAAGCCCGGGCAAAGGGCGGGCCCTCTGAGGCCCTCAGAGGACCGAAAAGACTGGACTGGGCCACGGCCCTTACGTCGCAAATAGGATGTTCAGTATGTGTTCCAGAGCCTAAAATACCCCGTAAGTGGTCTAGTTGACAAAAACACCCTTAGTGTTGACGTAGGTGTTAAAGTTGTTATATAGTACTTTCACCATATGCACTGGTCCTATTACCATACTAGTAGACGTCCTGTTTAAATAACACCAACTATGAGTATGCCTGCCCCAAAAGACAAGCCTCTTGGGAGAGGACTTACTAAATGTGGGACACTGGACAATTTCGTCATTAGACCCATTACAGAAATTGACAAGGCTATAGCTCTAGAGGATTTACGGGCGGAAAGACGTCGGTCTGTAGAACACGCAAAAAACAGTCGCCTACTTGATCTTCCCTCACAGGAAATGTCCTCCTTACAATGCATTACTCCATATGATAGAGATGGCTCTGATGTCTCTTTCGGAGATGATATTCCCTTACTTCTTAGGGACATTACTCCCTCCCTAGACATAGTAAATGATAAAATTCCATCTCCCCTAATGAATAAGACATCATTGGAAAAAACTGTCGCGAGGGCTCGCTCGCCATCTGTAGAGTTAATCCAGCTAAGCGAACCTAGCATTCTGGTAACCCCTCGACCACAAGACCCCATACCAAAAAAAAGGAAAAAGAAGGGCTTTCTACTGAAAAAATCAAAGCCCAAAAGCAAAATATTAATAACCAAACCAAGTAACTCCGCAAACAAAGTTCTCACATCAGAAACATCTAACTCACAAAGTGAAACATTAAACCACGTATTACTGGAGAATTTTGGGATAATGATCAGATCCCTTATATTACCATTAACAGAAAAACTAAAAGTTATAGCGTCTTAACTGGGGAACTTAGAAAAAAAACTTGAGGAGATTAAAGAGGGAACTAAGGATATAGTTAAGCCTCATTCAGTCCCTTCAATGAGTCTACCGTTCACAACCAACCCTAATCAAGATAGACCAACTACTAGAGCTATTAGCCCGCCAAAATCAAACATCCAGCATACGCTGTCTTTTCAAAAGATATGTACTGATGGTCCCCCCAAAGACTTGGAGTTGGAGGTTGCTTCGAAAATTAAATTCCAACCAAAATTGAAGCAACCCACAGAAATACATACTGACCATCAAGATTTGGTAAGGTCACCCATTCAACCACACTGTAATGTTGACCTTCCTCCAGAAGCTGTTCCTTTGGTAGTGGTCCTAACTGGAGTCCCTCCCTTAGAGGACGGGAAAAGAGAAGGCCACTCCCAACTAAAAAACAAAGTTATATTTTGGCTCGGACAAAAATGCCCTCTACCTCCGGAGATCAACGGGGAAATCCTTTTTGTTAGGCGTCTCTCCTGGTTGGGAAGTAGGAGAAAAGATATCAAGGGTGACATCATAACAATCAATTTTAGAGACAAAAGAGCTGTAAAACATATTTTAACTTACTCCTCTTTCAATTATTACAATTCAATAAAGGTATACGACCTGACCTATTTCTATCCTAGAGCACATTTTCCGGCTAAAACCAACATAAGCCATCTAACTCAAAATTTGGATAGGTGCACTAGTCCCTTGTCCCAGCATCAGGATCCTTTTTTTAGGCCCCTCTATAACCGACAAAGCAATCGAGATATGCACATCTCACATTATCCAGAATTCTGTCCACACCCAAGACCCTTTCACCAACCTCAGAACCACTGTTTTCATCCCCTTCGTCCAAATCAGGACGATTACTCTTTACCCCTCTACAATCGATATGCTGAATTCACAGACCTGGAAGGAGTGGATTGACTGAAGTCACAAGGGGCAGAAATTACTAACACTGATAGCCCACAAAAGATTTCCACCAGTATCGTGGAGGAAAATGTTAGCTCCAATTCTGATATACTTACGCCCCAGGATGTCATCTTAACGGATGTATGACGTTACAACGCACACTTTTACAACGCATGCACTTACAACGCATTTTTTACAACGCATAATCCATTACAACGCATGACATTACAACGCATGACACTACAACGCATTTTTAAAAACTACCTTTACAACGCATTTCCATTACAACGCATAATACCTTTACAACGCATACCATTACAACGCATAATAGTAAATTGCATTTAAGGTAAGTATTAGATAGTATAGGGGTAAAAGTTACTTTTCTAACTCCAGGGGGTGCAACAGTAGGGTAAGTGTTGGATAGTATAGGGGTAAAAATTACTATTCTAACTCCAGGGGGTGCAACAGTAGGGTAAGTGTTGGATAGTATAGGGGTAAAAATTGCTATTCTAACTCCAGGGGGTGCAACAGTAGGGTAAGTGTTGGATAGTATAGGGGTAAAAATTACTATTCTAACTCCAGGGGGTGCAACAGTGGGGTAAGTGTTGGATAGTATAGGGGTAAAAATTACTATTCTAACTCCAGGGGGTGCAACAGTAGGGTAAGTGTTGGATAGTATAGGGGTAAAAATTACTATTCTAACTCCAGGGGGTGCAACAGTAGGGTAAGTGTTGGATAGTATAGGGGTAAAAATTACTATTCTAACTCCAGGGGGTGCAACAGTAGGGTAAGTGTTGGATAGAATAGGGGTAAAAATTACTATTCTAACTCCAGGGGGTGCAACAGTAGGGTAAGTGTTGGATAGTATAGGGGTAAAAATTACTATTCTAACTCCAGGGGGTGCAACAGTAGGGTAAGTGTTGGATAGTGTAGTGTAATATTATGCGTTGTAATGGTATGCGTTGTAATGGTAGTATGCGTTGTAATGGAATGCGTTGTAAAGGTAGTTTTTAAAAATGCGTTGTAGTGTCATGCGTTGTAATGTCATGCGTTGTAATGGATTATGCGTTGTAAAAAATGCGTTGTAAAGGTAGTGCGTTGTAAAAGTTGCGTTGTAAAGGTTGTTCCCCCATCTTAACTCATGTCCAGACTTCCTCAGTATCCACGGATTTTTTATTTAACCATCCATCCGTGGAAAAAATTAATTCCATCTTAAACACAGAACATAATTCTAAACACCCCCACATTTTCACTTCTAAGACAGGTCAAGGAGATGAGATAAGTCCCCACATAACGTTCCTATATTGGAACGTAGCAGGCCAACGTTCTAAGGTTAATAACGATATATGGAACAATTTTGCCCCTACATTCGACATTTTGGCACTCCAGGAGACTTGGACTGTCGAACCAATACACATGGCAGGCTATAAAACCTTTTTCTCTTCAGCCCAACCCTCTGCCTCAGGTAGAGAGAAAGGAGGTTTATCAATCTACATTTCAAACCTCCTAAACATAAAAAAAATAGTCCCCATGAGTCTTGATTTAAACGCCCAGATTCTTGAGTTGACCTTATATGACGGGGACAGATTTATCATAGTGAATTTTTACAACAACCTCCCAGAGACTGAAATAATCACTGTGGTATCTCAGATGCGGACTACACTAAAAACTAGTATAACAAGGAAAAAAAGTGACGCGGTGATCGTTTGGGGGGGGGATTTCAACTTAGGCCCTTGCCTCCATACTTCAAATAAGAACATATGTGGCATAGTGGATGAATTTGACAATTCAATTTCCCACTTTAGACATTCCACCCTGGGTAACTACTTAAATGAAATTTTATTTGATCTAGATTTGGTTCAGGCAAATTCTAGGAGCAAAAAGAATCAAAGTTTGGCTCCCACTTTTTTTGGGAGAGGATATTCAACAACCATAGATTACATCTTACTTTCAAATGCTGAGAGGACAGAAAACGTTGTCTTCACCAGACACCTAGTCTTGCTAAGTGATCATTATCCTCTCAGCATTTCCCTCTCCTTGGCCCATAAGCCAAAGAGAGGTACGGGAACCATTCTTTCACAAAATAACCTAGCACTTTCTAGATTAAACGGTTATGCCCTTAAATGGGGAAATGTAGTGCCCATGGAGTTGACCAAACAAGTGATCACAAGCGCTAACTTACCCATCATGACCTGTCTTAATCCACATTCTAGCAACTTGGAGGTAATTACTAGCTTCAAACTGATTGTCGTGGCAATCAATGAAGCATTGTGGGTGGAAAGAACACACGTCTCAAATAAACAAAAAGGTTGGTTCAACCATGATTGCACATCCGCATATTCCAACTTAAAATCGGCACTAAGAAAAACAACAAGGTCCCCACAAGAGATAGTAACTCTTAGGAAAGTCTATAACCAAATCCTAAAAACCAGGAAAAAAGAACTAAAAACTCAGCTTTGGGAACAATTGCACGAAACTTGCTCCCAAAAAAACATGACAGCTTTCTGGCAAATAGTAAAGTCTCCTTTTTTTGATAACACACATCACGCTAAGCTAGATGTAGCCATTGAGGAAAAGGAATGGGTCCGGCATTTTTCTAATATTTTTTCGGTAGATAAAGAGTCACTTGAAGCGCTGCATTCACACAGCTTGAACCCTAAAACATTAGAAGAACCATCTTCAATCTACCCTATCGACCTTCACTTCTCTTTGGAACAAATCGTTTTGGCCCTGAACGCAAGCAAAAACGGGAAGGCACCGGGCCCAGACGGAGTCCCTATTGATCTATTCAAAGATCAAACGGATTTGTGGACCCCTATTTTAACCAGAGTTTTGAACGCTACCTGTGAGATGGGCTTACTACCATCCTGGTCAAAATCTATATTAGTCCCAATCTTCAAGAAGGGTGACCGGGACTCTGTATCCTGCTATCGCCCAATATCCTTGTTAGACTCCCTGGGCAAGCTGGCAGGGAGAGTTATCCTTGAACAACTACAAGACTGGGCTGATGAAGGTAGGGTCATTTCTGATTTACAATATGGGTTTCGACAGGGCATGGGCACTATAGAGCAGGCCCTTAACCTCTCTCTTTTAATTGATAAATATGTCCACATTAAAAAGGGTGACCTATACATGGTCTACGTGGACTTGACAGCCGCGTTTGACTGTGTTTCCCAGTCCAAATTATGGGTAATATTGGCTGACATGGGGGTCCCCCTGAATTTACTTACATATGTTATGGAACTTTATGCAAAAGCTTCTGCTCGTGTTCGTTATGGGGTGGGGGGGGAGCTGACCGACCCTTTTCCAGTAGAAAAAGGAGTTAGACAAGGATGTGTCCTTGCCCCTCTTCTTTTCACATTATACACTAACGCACTGGAGAAGGAAATAATGAAGGGTTCCCAGGACCTCCCAATGATATGTAAACGCCCAATACCTGCATTACTTTATGCAGATGACTCGGTCATACTGGCACGTACTCCCTGCGAACTACAAAAAAACCTGAGTAGATATTCCACGTTCATGGCAAGCCTTGACCTCAGGATAAACATAACCAAAACTTTCATCATGAGGTCAAACTCTTCCCGTACAAATGCCAATAAAATGAGGGGCATTTTTTTGAACAACCAAAAGATAGCTACTACCCACACTTACTCCTATCTGGGCATAATAATAGACAACAAATTATCATGGAAAGCAGCAGTGGAAACCCGAAGACTACTTTTCCTGAGAACAGTCACAGCCCTTCTTAACTTTATTAGGAAACTGGGCAATAGAGCCCCAAATGAAATTATTCAGATTTATAAAGCCAAATGCTTGTCAGTGGCCTTGTATGGGGCTGGCCTATGGGGCTTTGTGAACTTAGATATCATCCAGAAAGTCGAAAACTGTTTTTTAAGGTCTCTCCTTTCAGTCCCGGGAAGTACGAGCACCTTCGCTTGCCACCTAGAACTGGGACTTGTACATCTGGTGGACCTAGCAAAAGTGGAGCCTCTTTTGCTTTGGCGCAAAATATGGACTTCAGATAAAGCCAATCTTTCCCAATCACTTCTCTTGGACTGCTTAAACCTGGATAACGCTCATAGGTCTAAGTGGCTGAGGTATATTGCAACCTTCCTCCACGATTTGGGCTGGGACAAGTATTTCTACGATCCCTCGTCAATATGTGAGGTGTCAAGAAAAACTCTAAAAACCAAAGCACTCGCCCATCTGGAGGAGCTGAGGCTATTGAGTGAAGTAACTAAACCATCTGTCACTCACAGCCTAATGATTCAACTGGTCCCAACCCTGCAGCCATATCTGACCCTAAAAATGACAAACCATGAGCGCTATTTATTGGTAAGACTCAGGATGAATATTTTCCACCGAATAATAGCCTTTCCAGTTCAGAATAATTGGGTAAAAAATTTACCTGTTTGCCCCTGTGACCTCATATCACCACAAACAACCATGCATACCATCCTTTTCTGCAAATTTTTTGCAGAAAGCAGGAAAAAACTTCTTGCTCCTATTCTGAGGAGTCTAGGATTCAGGCAATGTCGCCCAGCATTTTTGTTCCTCCAGATGCTGGAAGGAGATTTACTGACATTTACAGTAGCCAGTTTCTTGAAGTCTATTGTTTATCATCGAAAGATTTTAGATTAAAGAATCATTGATTTTATTTAATGATATAATTGTGTAAATATTAAACTCTTTTTAGCTATGTTTACTGAAAGCTCGACCATTCTAAAGCACTCTTTTTTATTCTGGAAAGATTTCTTATATTTTTAATAACTTTTTTAAAAAAAATTGTATTTTAATGATTGTTTTTTATTGTATGCTTTTCATGATTTATAAATTTAAATCGAAATAAAGTAATATTGATTGATTGATTGAACTGGAGAGGAAAACTAATATCCTCGTGAATCAAAAGGCAACGTATCACAGGAAAGAAGCCCCTCAGCAGAGGTTAACTGCATATGAAAACACTCAAGGGAGTGCAACAATCCAAACCCCCTTGAGAGATAACCCAATGGCAACTGAAGAGGCCAGTGGAGAACACCGCTCGACAAGGTCCTCGCAGAACAGGGAGGCTGGGTGGGCGTTAAGCAATCTGTGGCTAGACAACATGTACCAGATACATTGTTACCAAAGGTAAGTAACTCGTACATCTGATAGAGACATCTAGCCGCAGATTCCTTAACTTAGAATAGATACCACAGCCATACCCCAAAAGATGGGGTGGGTCTGCGAGAGAACAACAGAAAGCGCCAAGCATCCAATCCGGCAACAGAGTGACGGATAAAGGGGGAAAACCAGTGGCAGATCAGCCAGACAGCAACCCAAGCAGCTCAAAAGAGCAGAAATGACAGGATAGAAGATATCCTAAAAACGCCAGAATGGCGCCACACCATACCCGTATAAAAATGACAGATAGAACGGCAGGAGCCCTATACCAGAGCAAAGAAAGAGAGGAGAGAGAGAGAGAGAGAGAGAGAGAGAGAGAGAGAGAGAGAGGAAGAAGGACCACTCTCTGCTTAATGGCACCCAATGAGAGATGCAACCAGCCTAACAGACTAGCCTATAGAAGGTAGTCGAAGGAGCCGGTGTCAAGAGCCCAAAGGCAAGAGCTAGAACCTGAGCCATGCGTTGGGAATAGCCGGCGGGACAGGAAACATGCCAAGTGCACTCACAATCCCCAAAAAGGGTAATTAGGGGCAATTAGCATCAATTCTAAACTCGCCGAAGCAGGTAGGAATATGCAGTAGGCAAACAGGCATAGAGACCTTAAAGTGGCTTACACAAGAAGCATATTGCCCGACCGGGCAATATGATACCAAAGTGAGCAACAACCCTCAATAGAGCTGTCCCGCAGGTGTAGCTTTAACAATAGTATGTGAAAATGTGGAAAAAAGGCATATCCGAAGGAAGTGGCCAAAAAACGCCAAGTTAACGAATGGTGGGAAGAGTCTCAGAATCCGAGACCAACACTCCAGAAGAGACACGTACAGCATCGAACACCAAAAAAGGGAGCATATGTCAAATTGGGAAATTACCCCAGTAAGCAGAAGCAAGGAGGAACCTATGGGCAACTTGCAACAACATAGAAAAGCTCCCCCACACATGGAGATATTGGTCCGGACCTTGCAGCCTCGAAAGAGGTGGCGACGTAGGAAGAGGAATACCAAGGCAACCGGCATGTATACAGAATGTATAAACATATAATTATGTAGAGACAGAGCTAGCCAGGAGCAAGAACATGTCCATACCGGATCATACCTAGCACAGGAAGGGCAGGTAGGAGCCATTGTAGAAGAGGAGACCATGAAACCTCCCAAGAAGTGGAAGACCATGGCATAAGCAGATGGCCCCAGGAAAAAACATAGAACACCATACAACGTACCACCAGGCGACGCATGGAGACCACAGGCTCTCCAGGCCCAGGTGAGATAAGCAAAGCTATATAATAGCATACAAGTACCCCACATGGAGTATGCATACCCCAAACAACGGGGAACACCTCTTAGGGCAATAAGCCAGGCTAAAAGAGCGCAGTAACAAACTGAACCCGTGAACATGAGTTCCGAGCCGTATGACATTACCGAGCTGAGCCACCAGCTCAATACCACAGTCAGAGAACCAGACACAGCAAACTGTGGAACAGGGCACAGCAGGCCAACAGGCAGCTGAAAGCAAAACGCATCCAAGGGATGCCAATAAAAGGGTAATCCCCTTGACCACAGAAAAAGACGACGTAAGGCTCACCACCAATGTTAAACACAGAGCGCATCTAAGGGATGCAAAATGAAAAAGTACCACCACGGAAGATAGGCCTAAGAAGACCTAAGTGGGAGGACGAAAGCCCGCAAGGAGCCGGTGAACCACCGACTCGGCGTGAGCATCAAACAGCAAAATCCCATCAAAGGGTAAGTCAACCAGTCGCTCCCGGATATTTTCAGGGAAGATGCTATCTCGCAACCAAGCGTGATGCCTTAAGGCCACAGAGCCCGCCATAGCTCGGCCCAAAGAATCCACAGTATCCAAGGATAAGCAGATTGTTAATTCGGCAAGGTCGCGGCCATCCCAGAGGAGGCGAAGGAGATCAACGAAAGCACCTTCAGAGGTAGCAGAAAGCAAAGACTCTGCAGAGTCCCACAGGGCAGAGGTAGCCCGAGCCAAAACACACACTGTATTTAAGGACCTTAGGGCCGCACTAGTGGATGCAAAGATGTTCCTACCCCATGACTCAAGCCATCTGGACTCCAGAGAGGAAGGAAGCGTTAGAGGGGGCAGGGAAGGAAAGGCAGTCTGCAACACAAACCCCTGCACATCAGGGTGCACAAAAAGACAAACAGGATCATGCAGAGCTGGACGTTGGCGGTGCAAAACTGAACGAGCCACCGGATCACCTGAAGCAGGCCGGACCAGGGTACCCAAAAGGGTATCATAAAGGGAAGCCTCAAAGGACAGAAGCAGCTCCACATTCCCGGACCCCCGGTGAAGGACCTCAAGCAAGGGGTCCACAGACAAGGGGGAAGGAGGTGGTTTAGATGTTTAAAATGCGGGTGGCCAATGGGACCACTCTAAAAAAAGCCACACCAGCCTCTGTAGCCCTCCGCGGAGGGGACAACAACTCATCAGTGGGGGAGGGTTGTAAGCTGTACCTCCCAAGACACTGAGGGTGTGACCAATGCCCCACGTAAGGGAGCCCCATTGAAGAATGAGGATCCTGACGGGGTCTGGGAGCTCCTGAGGAGGCTCCATAAATTCCAAGGGGGGCACTGGCAACAATTCCTCCGGCGACGCCAGGTGAGAGGGCGTTGCCGAACTCTCTCCAGAGGCCTCTAGAGAAGAGTCCATAACTCAGCGCCGACACGGCGCCAAAACGACGCGCGTCGGCGCCGACCGTGCCTCGAACAGTCGCCAACTCGGCTGCATCCGGCATCGAGTCAGCGCCGTCCGGTGCCAAAACTATGACAAGCTCCCATTCCAAAGAAGAAGGCGCCGGAGCCGTCGAGGCAAGCTTTCAGTGCCACCCCAACGCCGACTCCACCTCATCCATGACAGGCTCTGACTCTGGGGAAAGAAGCGGAGGTGGAGCCGAGGAGGTGAACCTTCGGCGCCGTACGACCCCGGCTCCGGACAGGCTTCAGCCTGCCCGGAAGCCCGGGGGTGTGCTCAAGGCAGGGCTATGAGCACCGGCAACCACCTGCGGTGCCACAGGGAGCCCAGCGGAGCTATGCGGCAGAGGCGCCGTGGGTCATAGAGGGGGACCCAGGTGGGTCGCGCCCTAACTACACCACGTCTCCAACATTCCTGGGGGTCAAAGGCACAATTGGCGCCGGGGGCGAACCTGCTGGCGAGTCCGTCGGAGATCCCACAAGAAGCGGAGGCCCCGAGGACGCCCCAGGAACGGGAGAGGACCCAAGGAAGGCCTGCAGAGCCATGGCATATGCCTCCATCTGGGCCTGAGTCGCCCCACACCCGGAAAGGGCGGATTGAGAGGGGAGCGACTGTCGGGAGCGCATGTCCGGAATGTTCCAGGAACCAGTGCCCCTGACAACAGAATAAGGGAAGGTCGAAGACCTCGGCGACAAGAGCCTCGACTTACCAAGTGGCGAAGGACGGCCCCAGACCCCGGAAGGCGAACGACGGCGGAACTGGACAGTAGAGGGACCTGCCGTTGATGAAGAAGCCGGGGGGCGAGACGACTCTGACCGGGACAGCCGTGCCGAGAGAAGCTTCATACGGCGCTCCCGCTGAGACTTCGGCATCAGGTGTTGGCAGGCTTCGCAGTCCATGGAGTCATGGTGCTCGCCCAGACACCACATACAAATAAGATGCGTGTCCGTCGCGGACATCTGCCGCGAACAGGAATTACAAGTTTTAAAGCCCGAAGGCATCGCACACTGTTCCTGACGCGAAGCGTCGACAAGGAGGCCTGAAAACAGGCCAGAGGAACCACTCACTCCGGATCTGCGTTGCACACGGAAAAAAGGAAACTGACGTCAGTGCACCGGGAGGGACTTATATGTCCTCGCTGACGTCATGTACGTGGACGACGTCAGCGCGGGGTCGTGTGGCGCCGTCCCCCGGCATGCAGAGGTGCTGCCGCAAACAATTTCCGGATCCAGTCTGATGCCTGGGGATATTCTAAGTTAAGGAATCTGCGGCTAGATGTCTCTATCAGATAATAGTTTTGCCTCTTTTATGCAATCCAGAGGTCTGAAAGTGAATGCTACAAAAACCTATTCTATGAAGTATGAGAAGAAGAATGTAAGGGCTGCAAAATTTTTATTGATAATATAAAAGCTGAAAGCACTAAAAGGTTCTCGTATTTAGGGATTAACTTTGATAACAAGGGGTCCTGGTCCCATGCAGTTCTTGCTAGGAACTTGTCGTTCTCTAGAGCTGCGGGTGCTGTCATAAATTTTGCCAGAAAATTAGGTCATAGACCAGTGCCCGAATTATTACTTATTTCTAAATCAAAGAGTCTCACGACAGCCTTGTATGGTGCAGGAATATGGGGCTTTGCGGATGTGCAGCAATTGCAAATGACTGAAAATGCTTTCTTACGATATCTGCTAGCAGTTCCAGGTTCCACTGCTAATTACATTTGCCACTTAGAGCTTAGCCTATCATTTGTAACAGATGTGGTTAAGGTTGAGCCTATCATGTTATGGCATAAGGTCTGGGTGACAGATGAGACCAGTTTTAATCGTGACATTATCAAAGATTGTTTAAGACAGGACAAAGTTTCTTCTATCCCCTGGTTTAGGTATATTAAGCAAATAACGAGTGAAATGGGCCATTCTGAATATTTTGAGAGGCCTGACACTATGGGATCCATTTCTAGAAAGGTATTGAAAACCGAATGTCTTGCATTTTTCCAATCAAAAAGATGATTTAGTAAGAGTGCGAAACCCACCGTTATGGAAAATCAGTTGATGCTATCATGTCTGGACATCCAACCATATTTGGTCCAAATGTTAGGAAGTTTTGAACGTATGTTATTGACACAGTTCCGCTTGGGTATTTTTCATAGGCCGGTTAGCTTTCCTACCATAAATGACTGGTCTAGAAATTTGGACACCTGCCCCTGCGATGATGTGTCAAGACAATCAACGCTCCATCTTCTTTTATTCTGCAAATTTTACTCCAACCCTAGATAAAGGTTTATTTTACGTATTTTAAAATCTTCAGGTTTAAGACTATGTCGTGTAGCATTTTTAATGCTACAAAAATTGGACAATGAATTGATTGCAATGTATGTAGCCCTTTTTAAAAAAAACATTATTAAATATAGGAAATCTATGTGTAATTGAAATTTTGAGGTAGGACCATGCAGAATTGATGTATTTTAGATCAGCAGTATATGTTAAAATTGCTTTTTAATGTAAATTTGAATATTACTTCCGTGCTTTTATGATTTACTTTTAAATCGAATAAAGCTATTTCTGATCTGATCTGACTACTTTGATTTCAAGGGGTTTACTGAAGGCTTTGCATAGTTAGGCATCTGTCACAAATCTGTGAAAAATGATTATAAGATGCTTTAGAAAGCAAAATTAAACAAGCAGAAGTATGCATAACTTAGTGATCCATAGGGTTGGACATGTTTTGTACTAAAGGGCATGGATGACTGTATGGCATGAATTCCACTCTTCGATAGACCTCTTCCTGTCAATCAGTGATGTTAATTACCTCTTTGTTAGGCAAAGAGCATCCACGGTGTAACTGCCACCCAGAGGGCAGGACAGGATACTGACATGCACTGTGCCTAAATGGTACAGCATCGTTTTTATCCCTCTATTTCAGGTTTCAACATATATGGCTACATGGCTCCTATTTTGCTAATCTTTCCTTTTAAAAAAAGTTTGTAAAAGTCATTTTTAGGCCATTTAGGTTTCTTTTAGTAACTCTATTATTATTATTATTAGCACATTTATAAAGCGCCTGGTTACACTCAGCCAGTGTGTCCCCGCGCTGCGAGCTGCCTTGGTGAGCTAACGTACATTTTTAAAATATATTTTTTTAAGTAAATACTTGAATATAGACTGCTATAGGCTGCTCAAAAACTTATTTTTCACAGAAAAAACTGTTATAAATAAATAACGTATATAGTTTTTAATTAATATATGTTTTCTAAAAAAGTGCACCAGGAGCCCGCAAATAGGTGGGACTATTCAGTGTTTATGACTTAAAATAAAGATCCCCTGGAGAACTATTTTTTTGCCATTTTTCTGTCATAAGAAGGGCACTTCACAAAAAGAAATGCCATTTTGGAAAATAATTAAAATCATAGAAACATACTATCCATCCTGAAGGACATGCAGTGCAATAGCTTTACCAAAGGTTTGGAAAGCTTTTCAAGTAAAAAACAAGCATTGGCAAAGCCAATAGGTCTCGCTTTTGGGACCTTATAAGTATTTAGTTATGCAGCACAATATCCTTTGTGCAACAACATCAACTGTTGCATGGCTAAACACTTAGAAGGTCCCAAAAGCGAGACCTATTGGCTATGCCAATGCTTGTTCCACATGTTATCACTGTCTGAGCAAAGGTCTTACCTCATTACCAGTTTAACATCCAAATGCAGTCATAAGCATCTGAAAGATGACCAGTCAACCGTAACATAGGGCCTTCCACTGCAGGGCAAACAGATCACCGTGATTTTATTAACGTTTGTTCCGTTTGAGTGGGAAACATTTTTGGTTGTTGTTAAAATCTGTAGATTGTATAGCAGATGACGAATTATGTCGAAAAAGTCCCACAAATCCATAATTATGCAGAAAACACGGCGGCAAAAAATCCGCATAATTCCGGTGGCTCCGACTGTAACAGAAAGAAGTAGATTTAAAGTATTGCAGCGGGGGGAGGGGCATGATGGAGGTTAGGGCAATGGAGGGAGCGCTTCTACAAAATTGTTGTGCTGTAAACTGGCTGCGTGATTGTTTGTGGGAGACTTTGTACTTCAAGCAGACCACGCTGCCAAAGTAAATAAATAAAAAAGCGCGCCGCTATAATTAAAGCAAACCGCAATTACTAGTTAAGAGGGCGGTGTGCTGCCTTGTAGGAAAGCACGTCGTGGGTTGAATAGGGGAAAATCATTAAAGAAAACAGTGCTCATAGACTAGATAAAGCAGACCGTGTAACACAGGTAAAAAACCTTGTTGAATAATTTGGTAATCTATTGCGGAAAATCCTAATTGCCCATACAATGCTATACCTCTGGAATAGGGGTGTGGGCGCTCTCAATAATATAAAATCCGCATTTCACAGGGAACTGTAAATCATGTCCGTTGTTCACTGTGAAATATGTTTTTTTCAATACCACTGAATTTTGCGCTGTAAAAGTATACAAGCACATATATGAGTGTGTGTGGGGGTACATAAAAAATATATATATAGACTTAAAATATATGTAGCTGTACATTTTTTATACGTAAAAAAACTTTTATTAAAATCAAAAGCTCTTGGCTAATGCCAGATATAAAAGTTAATTTGAGGTTCCATATGGGGGCAGGCTCTCCTTTCGTAGTGCGACATCATAGAATTATTAGCTGGATCATGCGAACCAAATCTCTCAAGCTACTGTCTTAAGATCTCGTTCTTTGATTTTTTTCTCCCCTTCCACTTAAAAGGCCAGTGTCACCTCAGTGCGTAAGAGGTGCGCAGCACCAACAAGCTTTGTTGCAGCGGGAGGAGCACTGTTCCGTAGTGCAAAGGATTCCACAGTAATTCTGTCAGGATGAGAAAATGCTTGGCAGGGCTGATGCTTCCCAAATCAGACGACATATAAGTTATGATTGAATTCCCTCCCGAAACTAGGCTTGACTTGTGTATTCCGGATAGATACCAAGTATAAAAGATTTAGCCACTTGACATTTTCACAAACTATCGAAACATTCAAAATCCATTTTATTGTTTTGAGTTTCACCGAGGCAAATGAACAGTGAGCTGTGTTGGAAAGAACAAAAAACACGGGTTACATAATGGGGTAGATGGGATTTCACACACACTGGCTGAATCATTAAATTGTAGTACAGTGAGGTGAATGCTAGCTGCGGACATCCGCAGTCACAAGTCCAAATCCCAGTAAGGACAACTGAGTCCTCTATCAATCTAACACTGGTAAACGTAGGACCGTTCAATTAACGAAGAACTACCCCGGTTAGTTACACACCTCTTAGCAGAAAAAGTGTGAATGAAGAACTATATTAAAGAAAGGAAAAAAAAGGATTATATATTGCACTCCCTTGGTTTTTAAATGCTGAGCTGCCTTTCATACAGTTCTCGCCTTAGAGTGATGGTTGGAGGATGGACGGTGATGGGATTTCTATCCGTGAAGTATGTGGGATGTTAGGTTATAGCGGAATTGAAGTTCCCAGAGTGGCAATGAGGCACCTTTAGAAGACAAAACTAAATTAAAAGTAAGATGTGTGTTCTTCTGGAATTTTGAAAATACACCGCCATGAATAGCAGAAACCAATTTAAAGAAATGCAAATATAAGCCAGCATGCAAAAATCGACACAGACTTGTTTTAAGCCTTAATGTGAATAGATGCAGTAAGAAATCCGATTAATAAAACACCAAGAACAGCAAGACTGTCCAAACCCAAGAAAAGACGAGACAAATGAGCCTATAAGGTTTTATAGGGAGGCCGTGGGGCAGCGAAAGTGATCGCGACAGTGATCAAACATCAAAGCGGCCGTGCAGCCGCGAAAGTGAAAGTAATCTCGGAAAAGTGCGGCGCGCACATGCACTGTAGCTCTAGGCTGGCCTGGTAGCACTTTTTGGAGCCCTCTCAATAAGTCTCGCCAGACCAGCGCATGCGCTGGGTCAGGCGAGACCTAAAAATCCAAAACAGGCTGAGCTCAGTGTTCTCCAGAATCTTGCCACCAAAGCTGTAAAAAATCAACCCAGGCAACTGCCACGAATAGGGCAAGAGTGGGATACTTGAAGACTTGGAGTTCTTAAATCTGAAGTGTTCGTTTTCAGCCTGGCTGTAGCCCTATAAGCTGCAGTGTCCTAGTTTCCTTCCCTCCATTTCCTTTAAAAGGGTTTGTGAAAGAGTTGTTTCCATGTCACCCAGTTTTCTGGTGACATTAATATATTTTAAATATTTTAAACATTTTAAAGTAAACAAATGGAATAGGCCAATGTAGCATGCTTTATAGGTTGCTAAATTGTTATTTTAAATAGGAAGTTATGGCCTTCCTTTTATGTTTGGTGCAAGGCGTCGCCAACATGACGGAGCCTTGCACCAAACTGGTTTCTTTTCATTTCACAAAGCTGTATTTTCTTTTTGAAAATAAAAAAAAAATGCTCCTCTTGCCATGGGAGTCCTCTCCCGTGTCGAGGGAAGCATTTGGCAGTTTTTACTGCCCCTTACCACCAGGGTTTTCCTGGCAGTGACAGGCAGTGAAAACTGACCTCGAATTCCGCCAACCTAAATCAGGTAGGTGGAATTAGAGGTCTGCCTCTGATGGCCCTTTCTCCAGAGGGTTGTCGGAGGGGTTTAATCACAGCGGAGACAGAGTATTATCTGCTGAGTGTACAGACCCCCAAGATATAAATCAGGCCCTAAGTTCAAGTCTTACTGGGGCATCACAAAGGGGTTTGGTGGAAACAAACGTTACAAACTGAAACGCACAAAAGTGCTGACATTGCGTTTTCTTGGCTGTAGCAAAAAGATCAAGCCAGGGTCCCCCCCTCCATTGCTAGAAGATGTCACATTCTCACCACCAGGAGCAGCTGCCATTCATAGACCAGTAGGTACCTGCAGATGAGTTTGTCAGCTCTGGTGTTTAAAGATCCTGCCAGGCAGTTCTCCACCACAGAAATCCTTCCAGAGGCCCACAGCCTCCTGACATAGGACCCAGGATCCCACCCTGCTTGTTGTAGTACCACATGGCAGTGGGGTTGACTATGAGCACCTTCACCAACTTTCCTTTTATGGTTGCTAAGAAGATCTTCAACGCGAAGCGAATCGCCCTCAACTCCAACAAACTGATGTAGAGTTGAGTCTCTGCTCTAGGCCTCTGATTTCCATCTTTCCCAGATGGCCTCAGCAACCCAGCAGTGATGCATCCATGACCATCGCCAGCTCTGGGTGGGGTAAGGTCACTTAAATTCCTGACCGATGTTATGGCAATGAGAAAGATAGTCTTCAAGGTCAAAAGTCTCGAGAGACAACTGTAAACAGCTCAAAAGGAGTGCATATCAAGAAAGTGAGGACTACCTTCAAGTCCTACTGAGGCGTCATAAAGGGTTTTGGTGGAAACAAATGTTACAAACGTTTCAAAATTCTCATCACAGTATGTGATTTGAATAATGAAGGCTGATCCAGCAACCATACAAAAAACTGAAAGAGGTGATAAATAGCATTTAACAGTGCTCAAAGTTTGTTCTTTCTGGGCTAGGAACAGAATAAACATTAAAAACTTCAGACACCTTTGCCTGTAATCAATCAATTTGTCGGGTGATGCACTTATCCACAAATTTGTTCAAATGACTGGCATACACTGATTTTGTAAAAGGACGCATCGCTGCCAAGATGATATCAACAACCTCAGGTGGCACCTCGAAGAAATTCAACTGTTGCCGCTCAATCTCCAAACATAGAGATGCAAATTGTGCAGGCCAGGGTACAATATCCCTGTCTCTTAGAACCACAGCCTCTGCCACAAAAGGGTTGAAAGGACTGATGGGCTGGGGAAGGAGTGTGGTGCTGGCAAAATGGGAAGGTTCTACCATAGAGGGCGAAATTGCTGAAGGAATTTCCTTGTCAGAGCAAATAGGCCCAAAGAACTCATTGAGTCTCTTCTCTTCTTGAAATGTCCCAAAGCTGAGTCTGCTTTGTCACTGAAAACGTGCAAGTTGTCAAATGGCATGTCAATTAAGGATGCCTGGACATTTTCCAGAGAAGCCCATGGACTTCATCCAGTCACAGCACAGAGAAGCCACACTGAACCCCATGGCACATCCAGAACAATCAGTTGTGTCCAGTCCAGGTCTGATAAAAAAGAATTGCCATATTGAGGCTGTCCTGAATGGTTTAAGTAAGAAACGCCCGAATGTCACCAGGAACAGCCAGTAAAATGTGTGCCTCCATGTCATAAGGGCATAGGAGTAGCTGGTAGAGGAGACAGCTGGCATTTACTGATCTCAGAGCAATGCTTGTGGAAGAAATAAATCACCAGTATGCTGCACAATCAGGTTTCTATTGGTGTTATGAATGACGTTTGATTCCCTTATCATGAGGTCTTTTATCCATACTTAAGGATATGTATACTGCGTGATTTTAAACACAATCATATTATTGTATGAGGTTTCTTAATTCGTTTGACAGTGTTCGTTGATGATGGAAGGGTACCATTGTTCGCATTCATTTGAATGACTCTCCAGTGGCGAAACAAACTTTTCAGGGGCCCTCCTGCAAAGTACATGATGGGGCCCCCTCCAGACTCACTGAGGAGCTCACAGGCCAGGGAAGTGTGGTGAGGGGGCTCCCTGGAGCTCAGGGCCCCCCCGCACTGCCGGGGCAGCAAGGGCCTTTGTTACGCCACTGTGATTCTCCTAACTGGGTTAGAATTATGATGGGGATCGTTTACTTGAGCATTTAATCTGTATTTTAGTAGCCCTGAAGAAGTGACAGTCTCACGAACATGTGTTGGCTGTAATGGCACAGTTTCCTAAATCCCACATTTGGATTCCGTGATTATGCCTGCCCATAGAGACAGAAGGCTTTATAATTTGGTATACATCTCATTATCTGATGACCTACGGATCAGCTATGATGGACATTGAGTTCTTTACCCAGAACAATAGATTTATGAAAGCCGGCACTCGAAGTCAGGAGGATTAAACCTGTTTATTGGATCATGTTACCCCAGGCGCAGGAACACAGGAAAGACGCGTTTCGGTAGTACAACTGCCTTTTTCAATCTGATCTGACTTCAAGTGCCGGCTTTCCTTCTATTATCGGAATTTGGAGTCATTTATATATATATATATATATATATACATATATATATATATACATATATATATGTATATACACTCCACAGGTGGATGGGAACACCCGTTGCCTCCAAAACAAAGGGTGCGTCTAAGTAGAAGACCTCCCGAGCGCGGTCACAATAATTCACCAAACTTCTTCAAGAAAAAGCAATCTACGCCGTGTCTGTGCACAATTATTTAATGCCAGCTGAAAATGCTAGACGCGTTTCGCCTGACCTGCAGGCTTGTTCACTAGCAGTTTGATAAAGTTTTCATGGCTATTTAAAACTGTGAATGTGATCAAGTCACATGGTGAACTACAAAGATAAAACTGGACGACAGACTCGTAGTTTAACATCGTGCGTCATAAACATATGAATAAAAGACCAATGTCACATTATTAACAAGCACAATACATCAGAGTTGTTACAAAATGAAACAGCATTGATTGCCTTTCTAAATCTTCAATTCAACATGTACACGTTAACATAAAGTTTGTTACTCACAAAAAAGTGACGTAGGCTTTCCACCATAGTGGTGCCGCCTTCATCATTGGCCCGTAACTGTCAGCCAAATTAATATGTGGTTTACCTGAATAACATAGGCATTACAGTGGGTTGATCAAGTGATCAAACACTCAATGCAATTTTAGCCAAAATAAGCTAAAATAAGCAGCAAACAAACAAACAAATACTGCCCCAGTGGGCCAAAGTGTACAACAAGAATGTATGCGCAACGGTCCGTCTGTAAATACTCATTGTCCAAATGAGTGACAAAATCAAAACAAAATTATAAAATGAAACTTAAAACAAAACCTAGAAGAAAACTAAGTTGATATAGAGCGAGAGGAACCTACAAATGGGTATGTAAATCTTCTTCCATGTTAAGACCATGTGGAATTTTGGTATTTAGTCTAATGATGTAGCATGATTCTAGTTTACGTAATTTCTTTTCCCGGTTGCCACCCCGGCTACTTACTGGGATAGCATCAATAACAAAGTAAAAAAGACCCTCAGCATTTTTGTTGTGGTATTTATCAAAATGTCGCGCCACGGGGTAAGATTTGTCCCCATTTTTAATGGCACGTAGGTGCTGTAGTACTCTCTTGTGTACAGGCAGAATGGTGGAACCCACGTACTTTAGGCCACATGGGCACTGTAGCACGTAAACTGCGTACTCCGTCTTACACGAGTATTGACCCTTAATTTGTCGTGTAGACTTATGAGAAAAGCCTGCTGGAAAACAGGTAGTGTTTTTTCCAAACACATACGCCTTACATTTAAGACATTTGATAAACCCATCCCTTCTACTCAACCAGGAGCCCGATGGTTTCTTTTGAGTACTGCTGGGTAGCATATTGCTGACCAGCGCTTGTTGTAAAGACCTTGCTTTTCTAAAGGTAAATTGGGGTCTCCTTTGTACAAGTTTGCCAAGCTCAGGATCATTACGAATAATGTGCCAATGTCTATTGAAAATGGTTCTTAATTCATTTTGTTGTTTGTTGTAAGTGGTGATGAACCTGCATTGGTTGATGTCTTGTTGTGAGACTTTAGCTAGTTTTTTGTCTTTATTAAATAGTATTTGTTCTCTATTGGTCTTTTTAGCTTTTAAGACAGCTTGGTTTAGACAAACTTCAGAATATCCTCTAGCTCGGAAACGGGATTTGAGGCATAAAAGCTCTTTATCCAAATCCTGATCACTACTGCAATTACGCATAGCTCTGAGACATTCCCCATAGGGGATGCTCTTGACTAGTTTAGCCGAATGGAAACTCGTGGCATGTAAGAACGTGTTCCCATCCGCGGGCTTGCGATACAGTTTAGTCTGCAATTTGCCATCACTCACATACACCGTAAGATCTAAAAAATTGATTTCAGAAGCACTGATTGTACTAGTAAGTTTCAGGTTCAAATCGTTAGTTTGTAATTCTTTAACAAAGTCCTGAGCACTTTTCATAGTACCTTTCCAAATAATAAAAAGGTCGTCGATGTAACGACTCCAATGCATTACATTATTTTGCCACTCTGCATGCCAACTCGTCACTCGAAGTCAGGAGGATTAAACCTGTTTATTGGATCATGTTACCCCAGGCGCAGGAACACAGGAAAGACGCGTTTCGGTAGTACAACTGCCTTTTTCAATCTGATCTGACTTCAAGTGCCGGCTTTCCTTCTATTAACGGAATTTAGAGTCATTTATATATATACATATATATATATATATATATATATATATATATATATATATATATATATATATATATATATATATATATCCAGAAAACACATTTGTCATAATGTAAAAATAATACGCACTAAGGATAACAATATCCACCTTCTTGATTTTCAAAAGTATCCCAGCTCAGCGACGCATTTCGGCCATCCGGGCTTGCTCAGCCTCACCGGCTCAAGTGCAAACCATCACGATAAAAGTGCAGTTAATACCAAAATAGAAGAAGGGTTGAGTGTAATGTACAAATATGGGCCATATTGAAGTGGTATCAAACATAAATAAAGCAGATTTCAGTTGTCACTTTATCTTTCCTGCCCAGTGAAGGTGTAGTGTTTTACACACACACATACACAAATCAACTGCAAAATTATTTAAAAAAAGTAACATCCCCAAAAAGACATTTACTAAAAAAATTATAAAAAATGAAAACTATGTATAGATATATGTAAACAAATAATATAAAATGTAAAATGAACAAGTAATGATAACAGATATGTTTAAACAATATTAGGAAACGTATTGGAGTCTGGGAATAATAGATATACTATTCCCACTCTAGTTTATTTAACAGTATGGAAACTGTAGGCTTTCAGAGGGGTTACATTTACTTTAAACAGGTCAACAGGGAAAGTATTGGACTTAGGAGGGTAAAGATTTACTATTCCACCTCCAGTCTGTGCAACAGTAGGGAAAGTGTTGGACTTCGGAGGGGTAGATTTACTATTCCGACTCCAGTCTGTTCAAGAGTAGAGAAAGTGTTGGACTTCAGAGGAGTTACATTTACTATTTCCACTCTAGTCTAAGCAACAGTAGGGAAAGTACTTCATTTTAAACACATTACATATTTGAATAACCCATTTAATTTAGAATAAATATATATTTATTAATATTAACATTAATAATTAACCAAGAAATAAATATATCTATATAAAATAAAAAACAAGTAAACAATTTACATAGTTATTAAACAATGTAATAATTACCAATTTAAAAAATTTGTTATTTATGTATTACTTAATTAACTTCCCACAGTATACCCCAACAAATCCTGCAACCCACACTTACACTATAAAACAAATAAGTATAACACAATTTACATAATTGATAATAAATTAACAAATTCATGAGCAATTAATAATTATTTGTTGTTTAATTATTACCTACCTAACATCCTGTCCCATACCCCTACAAACCTAGCAACCTGCAACTAAAATAAATCAGGATTACATAATGTACGTAATTAATTATCAATTAAATAATAATAAATAAATATGTGTTAATTTATTATTACTTGGCTTCCCACCCTATGTCCCAACAAACCTAACAGCCCGCACCCCAAATATTACTAACATATAAAGTTATTACACAATCTAAATAATTGATAATCTATGAAATAATTAATAAATTGTTAAACAGTTATCATTTAATAAACTTCTCACCCTATACCCCTACAAACCCAGCAGCCCACACATAAAATATAGCAAAAATTATATAATTAGTACACAATTTACATAATTACTATTCAATTATTAATAAATTAATAATGCATTGTTAATTAATTATTATTAACTTCCCATCAAATAAACCCAGCAGCACACACCTAAAATATAACTAGAATTATAATTATTACACAATTTACATAATTAGGAATCAATATAATTATAATAATAAATATTAATAATTAATTGTTAAACAAATATTACTTAATTAGCTTCCCACCTTATACCCCTACATACTAGCAACTCGCTACTACAAAATAAATTATTATTAGCAATTAAATTTAAATTTAGAAAAATCACTTACAAAATTGAACTATATTTAAAAATATTATTAACAATTATACCAACAATACTAACACATAAAATTAATAAGTGAACAAAACACATTAAAGTCATTTAAAAAAAAATGTCTTACAACTATATTATAGAAAACTATATTAACAGCAATGATATTCTTAACAACAATATTACGGGAATACACAATATTCTTGACAATCATATATGTGCATCACAATGTTTTTCCCCAATATGCCTGTCTTCCGATGTGTAGAACCTGATTTTTTGTCCAAATACTGTTCTCTCACAGGGGATCTCCACTGAAATCATTAGCACTGAATAGTTCCACCCACATGCAGGGATCCTGGAGCAGTTCTTTCAAAGTCACATGTACTTCGCCCTCCTTCAGATAGGCCAGAAAACATACGAGACAAAAATGTTAAATTTGCTGCCTTAAAAAAAGGCTATATTGCCAATCTTATTGATTTACTTGAACAATTAGATGGAAAAAAAGGGTCAGAACTTTAAAAGTCACTTGAAAAGTGACCTTTTAAAAACATCCTTCACAAACTCTTTTACTTCTTTTGAAATATAAGGAGTAATGCATATCAATGTAGCCTGCATAGGCTGCAGCACTGAAACAATGCAAAAAAGGACAATGTACCTTTAAACTTCTCTTGACCTCATATGTCCATCATTCCCTGTAGGTGGCAGTTTACTCAGTTCTTTTTGATGAGCGAATTAGCAGTATAGTGTCTCTCCCGTCAAGGAGAAGGGAGGGTTGTTTCTGGTTTCAATGGAGATTCCCCTGAGACAGAGCTAGGATTGCAGGTAAGAAACTAGTCCCTCTCCCGCAGGGGATCTCCATTGATAATCATAAGCACTCAATAGATGAGCTAGCTCATCCTCCAAATATCCCGCAAAAGAAGAGGTAAAAAAGGAGAATGGTTTAATTAGGCAAACAAATACTTTAGAGAACCTTGTTCCACCTGGGCATCAGGCGCAGTATCTGAATCAGGACAACAGTGTCCCATAAAGGTGGGAACCGAACTTCAAGTTACAGCTTTGTAAGGCAGCAGCAGATGATATACCTCTGGTGGAGTGGTCTCTAGGTCTACCAGATACAGTCTTGTTTTTTTTTTATACTAAAGGATTATGCAGGAGACAATCCATATAGACAAGGATTATTTAGGAGTGGTATACCCTATCCGCATTGTACCATAACTCACTACGAGTTGCTTTGATTTTCTTAGACATTTTGTACAGTCTAGATAAAACTTCGAACCCCTCCTAAAATCAAGAGACCTCTTGGCAGACAAATAAGGATTCCAAAAAATGTAGGTAAAGTAATAGTCTGATTGACATGGAAATCCGAGATTACTTTAGAGAGGAATTTAGGATGTGTCCTCATAACTACCCTGTTGCTTTGGAATGCCATATAAGGTTCATGTGAACAGAGAGCCTGTATCTAGCTAACTCTGCCAGCTGAAGTTACGGTTACTAAGAAGGAATCCTTCCAAGATAGATGTTGGAGAAAAGTCTTATGAATGGGTTCGAAGGGAAGACCCATAAGGCGAGAGAGGACAATGTTTAACTCCCATAGAGGAGAAGGTTTCCTAAAGGGAGGATATATTTTTTAATGCCTTCCAGAAAATGTTTGACAGGTATTCTGAAAAAGGACATTTGTGAAAGACATTTTCGATAAGTTGTGATTGCTGCGAGATGCACTCAGAGGAGAACTTTAGCGAGTTGGAGGAGGTAACAGCCTCTTCCTCGCAAGTAAGAGGATTGAAATTGTTCTGAAGACACCAGATGCAGAATCTCTTCCACTTGAAGAAATAGGAAGTTCTACTGGATGGTCTTTTGGCTTCTTTCAGAACTTCCATGCATTCTTCAGTGATATTTAGGTGACCTTATTGTATTATTTCAGGAGCCATTGAGCCAAGTTCAAAGAGTGAAGGTTGGGATGTTGAATCTGACCTCCATACTTCTGAAGAAGATCTGATGTGCATGGCCGCCTCCTGTGTGGACACTCTCATAGGTGAAGGAGATCTGCAAACCACCACTGTCGAGGCCACTCTGGAGCAATGAGATTCATTCTGGCTTTCGCTTGTGAGAACTTGATGATAACTTACAGCAATAGGGAAACTAGAGAAAAAACATAAAGAAATTTGCCTGACCAGTAGATCCATAGGGCATTCCGCAGTGTGCCAGGTTGGCAGAACCTCAAAGCAAAGCTTGGGCATTTCTTGTTTTCTCCTTGTGCAAAAAGGTGTTTTGGGAAAATCCCAATTAGAAAAGATGTTGAGTAGTACAGCATCATTTAGAACCCATTTGTGAATTTCTTGAATGATTCTGTTGAGAGTGTCTGCTTGAGTATTCTTGGGTGTAGGTGTATCTGCTTCTTATGTTTACCCCAACTTTTTGCTGATGTATCACTGTTTTCGACTTAGACTGACTGGGCACCTGCTATTCAGGACCCCAATATATCTACTTTCTCCTCTAAATTGATTGCATGTACTTTAGGTACACTCCAGATTGGATACTGGGGTACCCTTATCAGTCCCTAGTATACGGTACACCATGTACACAGGGCATAGGTACCCCAGAGGCCTCCCAGGGGCTGCATCATGTGTTATGCTACCCCGAGAGACCATTCAAAATGGCACCACAGGTCTGCTACTGCACCCTGTGTAAGGTGGTGCATGCACCCCTTAGGTTACCTATATCTATTCTAAAATCACTGCACATATAAACCTATCAGTCACCCCTATGGTAGGCCTTATCAATCCTGAAGGCAAGGTGCTGGGTTTTATGTGAGAGGGTGCCCCTACATGAGCAGCGTCCCTCTGCAGCCTTCGAAACCTATTTTCCAGGATTGCCTGTGATGCAGCCAACCATATATATTTAAGTGCATTATAACCTTGCGGTAAATGCTAACTTTAAAACGTCTGCTTAGAAACATGTTGTGTTTGGTGTCAAACACCTTGGAATCATACCTCCCCACCAGTAACTGGCGGGGAGGTATGATTCCACCCTTCTAGAGAGACTTATGTGAAACACCAGTACACCCGGTAACAGCTTCCCTCGACCTGGGCATCACAAAATGGATGCTGCCAGCCACAGACACGAGTCTGCCCTCCTGCTGCTGAGCAAAGCTCGAGCAGAGGAAGGCCGAACAATAGGTTTCCTGTCACAGGGAGGTATGACCACCTCCTTGACAGGCTTTAGTGTATTGGAGCAGGGTGGGTGCACTCTGAGAGTGCCAGAAAGTCTGCCCTGGGGGCACATTTGGTGTCCCTGTGCATAGTCCAGCTCAAGCCGGTTGCAGGCACCATTGCTCCTGCTCTGGCGTGAAACTGGACAAAGGACATGGGTGTAGCCATCCCTCTGTCCTGACCCTCCCATAGGGGTGTCCCCAGAGTTTGTTCAAACCCTTCCTTGGGTATAAAGTAAGAACCCTGACTACAGGACTTCAGATTTTACCTGGACTAAAGTCTGCAAGCAGAAACCACGTACTTCGACGGTCTACACTTCACTGGACGACAGAAGAATCTCCCTTGGAGTTGATCTGACCTCTTAGCAATTTTTAGACCAGTATCCCTCGTGGGGACCGTGCAACCTGAACCCCTTTGCACCGTGTACTTTTTCAGCAGCATATGCTTTTTGGCGATCCCTGAGGCTGTGCTTTGGGCTACGTGTAGTCCTGACCCCGAGCAGTATTTCCACTGATGATTTCCGGCCTACACGCCACGAATCTCTGTGGGCTGGTATTTCGTCATTCAGCTCGAGGTCCCTTCGCGATCCCTGGTCCGTTGGCCTGTGGGTCCCAGTGAAGGTAACTTTGATTTCCCGTGGGCTTCCCTGCTTGCTCCAGATGTGCCCTGACTCTCCATTGCTTGGAGAGTCTCCAGGACCTTGCTGGTCCTCACCGTAACTTGTTTCCTCTGCCCGCGTGGGTAGCCGTTGCCAAGGCTTGGAGTTCAATTCAGACACTGACCCTCCAGAATCGACCTCCTTCGTGGGACAGCTCACCTCCGGACTTTGGTCGTCGTCACCTGGTTCCCGTGGCTGCAGAGTCAAGCATCCAATCTTCGCACCTGAAGCACCCGACATCGGTGGGCATTTGTCTACCGAGGCCCTGGTCACCCTGAAGTGACCCAGACTCTGTCCCCTCTGCTTTCAGGTTCTTCTCACCTCGGATCCAGGATTGGATTCCTCCAGACACTTTTCATCCTCCCGGCAGCAGCACTTCTTCGCATCACACCATTGAAAACAACAAGGGTTTCCGACAGCACTTGACCCCTATGCACCCGGCTCCTCTGGGATAGGTAACACGGGTACCTCGGTACTCACAAGGGTGCTGACCGAAGTGTCCTTAAACTGTAATTTTCCAACCGCGACTTTCCCGTAGAGTTGTACGGAGCTCGCGTCTGTGTTCTCATACTGCACCCCTCCTCGGTGGGGTCCCTTTGTCACTCTTTTGGGAGGTTCCTGGGGTCCCAGCAATTCTATGTGCTCTAGGCACTGTGTCTAGTGAAGTCGTTGTTGTTATACCATTTTTTTAGTATATGGTTCGGTCTCCCCCCTGGAGCCCGCTGTGTATTGTGCTATTTACTGCTGTCGTTCTATTGATTCATTGTGTGCCTTGTGCTCTTATCTCATAAAGAGGTTAGTAGAGAGTGTTTAGTAATAAATACATATATTTTATATAACACTTGTGTGGTTCTCCATTCATTTGGTCATTCAGGAGGTTCTGGTCTGGTAAAACAAGCTGCTTTACATTTCTTCAAGACTTAGCCTGAAGGCTGCTCTCCATAGCTACCACTAGGACAGCTTTCTATAAAGGTTGTCTTTAACCTAATCATCAATAAGGGTTGTTTGGACTGGTACAAGGTGCCCACTTTAATTAGTGGACAGCATATACCAGGTCAACTTCTCACATTGGGTTCCCGGGAAAATGAATCTCTGTGATCTTGAGATCCCTGGAAATGAGCCACGTCCACATTGTTTGTGCTTCCAGGGACAGAGGTCTAGATCTCGTTTCTCCGTGCTTGTTCAGATAATGAATGGTTTTTGTATTATCTCTCTGAACAAGGAGAGAGTCTGTTCTGAAGGATGGGAGGAAATCCTTTAGGGCTAAACTGTTCCTACCGAGACCACAGGCCTTGAATCTGTGGATAGTCCATATGAGCACCCCAACCTGTTAAGGAGGTATCTGTCACTATGGTTTGGGCTGGGATGTCTTGGTGGAAATTCATTCCTTTGAGGAGATTCTCTGAGCTGCCCCACCATTTAAGTGATTGTTTTGAATGAGTGGTCACTATCACTCTGTCTTTCCATCTTCCAGATAACTCATTCCATTGATTTTCCAGGCATTGTTGGAGAGGTCGCATAAAGAGACGTGCATGTTGGACCAGAAAGGTGAATGACACCATTAAACCAAGGAAGTAAGAGACTTGCCTCACTGTTGGATGGGATGTTTTCTTCAGATTGCGACATTTCTGAAGGATAGATAATCGTCTCTCCTTATAAGGAAACACTTTTGTGTGTACTGTGTGTAGAACTGCAACCAGGTAATTCAGGGATTGAACAGGTGTTGAGATACATTTGTTATGATTCACTGGTAGACCTAGTCAATTGAGAGGCATGACAGTTAGATGACAATGTTGGCTTGATTGCTGATAGGAAGATGTCAAGATGAGCCAATAATCAAGACATGGATAGACGACAACTTCCATTTTTCTGAGGTAGGCTGTTACAACTGCCAAACATTTGGAGAAAGTTTGCAGTGCAGGCTTGGGGCTAAAGGGAAGGAAATTGAATTGATAGTGGTATTTTTCTACAATGAACCTCAGGAACTTCAATGTTTTTAGGCTACTGCAGGCCTTGAGAAATCTACTTACCCACTCGCAATTGTAAGTGAAATTCTATCAGGTCGAGCTATTTTCAGCACCTCTAGTCCCATCTGGTGAGTAAACTTAGGCTTGAAAGGAACTGGTATTCTGTTCATTCAGAAAGTAAATGAGCAATAAGATGCCATTAAATTTTGTTTTTATCTTGTCACATTTGCTGTTTGCTCAAGAAAAGAGGTCAAATGTCAGTTTGTCTTTTAACAAATTGCTGCTTGGAAAATTAGGTTTATTTTTCTCTCTCTTACTAGAGTTAGAGGTTTTTGTCAAGTGAGCTGTCTGAAGATGTCAGTTATTTTTCTCTATCACATTACATTTAAATAAATAGCCTGTACATTAATACTACAAATATTTCCAAATATATCAGGAATTACAAAAGCATTTTTTTGTTGTAATTAAGAAGTGTGATGCAAACAAAGAATTGAATAGGAGCAAAACAAACCAGGACACTTTACTTGGTGATGTGCAAATGACACATATTCTCAGAAACTATTTCCAAACATTGTTGTATGTTTGTACATCATATAGTTTTATCAGTAAAGCCCCATGCCAGTGGGAAAGTTTGTGGCCATTTCAATGTAAAATCTGCTGATTACAAATGACAGAGTGCTATCACTTCACGCTGTAGTTATGTATTTATTGAAAGTGATCGTTTTTAAACATGATTTGAGAAACATTCCTGCCCCGCCCTGATGAAAAAGCTGTTAATGAACTAAGAGGCAAGTCAGAGGTCATGTGTGTCCTTTATGTGGCTAGATTGGTATTATTTACGGAGAATTTTTTTTTGACTATTAAATCAAACTAAAGAGTTTTTTGTACAGCAGACATGCTGAACTTGCACATTTGAAGGTGCTCTCATATATGATAATGAGGAGCACGGCCAGTGGTGACTCCTCCGCTCCCGGAGCAGTGTCAAAGCAAACCTAAAATGACAATAACAGAAGTTCTTTCTGTTATTATCATTTTCATGATCCGTCAGGTTGGGCGGGGCGGGACTGGGCTCCCGTGACGTCCGGGAGGAGTGGTTGCTGCACTCCAAAGTGGGCATGACTACTTGGCCTGCCCTCTCGGGCCGGCTAAACAGTCCTGTACACTTTGAATATTCTCCACCAGGCTGCATTACACAACCTGGTGGGGAACATGCTCAGCCTCCCATTCCCCATCTGAGCACCGAGCCACAACGCTCAGACCAATCACAATGCTGCATTACAGCGTTGTGATTGGATTAGGTTAGGGAGGCTGTGTACTTCCTGGTTCCGGGGGCCACAGAGACGACGAGGGACAGCGGCGAGGAGATAAGTGTGTTTTTGTTTTTTATTTTGTACACCCCGTGACTTCCCTTTGTACACCCCGTGACTTCCCCCCATGCCACCCACTCTCGTTCCCTGCCAGCTGCTACTGAAAATGGCGGATCAATACTTTAAATTATTTGCCCACGATCACATCATTTGAAACCAGTTTATGGGTCAAGAGCATTACACATAGGTCAAGTAGATTATACAAATCACAAGACCTGCAGGTCTAGTAACATTTTTATGATTTTTCGAGGCCTGCTACTGGGATGTAAAAATAGCCATCTTGAAAGTTTACAGCGCATAGCCACTCACCTTGATGAGGGTAGGTCTGATGAAGAGTCAACATCCTGAATTTTTTAGCGGAGTTTACCTGCGTGCTCTCTCAGTCTTGCCGTTATTCATATGGAAATTCAACAGCACAGGGATACAAAAGAAAACCTTGAGCCCTTCAGCTATTCTTTTACAATTAAGCACTAGTTTGTGGTGCTCTGTTCTCCTTTTCCTTCGGAAACTAGTCTGGTACAATACAGCCTCCATAATATATTTACTGCTGCTCATTTGCAGAAAAGAGACTCACTGGCACATGCATCAACAAAGACTTTTGCGATTCCTTAATTGCGATTTTTAAGGAATCGCAATTAAGGAATTGCAAAAGCCTATGCATGTAGGAATCGCTATAAAAATAGCGATTCCTACAAATTCCTTAATTGCGACTCGCAAATTGCGAGTCGCAATTAAGGAATGCCGTTCCAATTCATTCCTATGGGCCTGGAGGCCCATAGGAATGAATTGGAGCTTGCATGAGCAAATTGCGAGTCCCAGTAGGTACTCGGAAATTTCTCATGCAATTTCAAGGGTGCAAGGGTGTCAAAATGACATCCTATTGCACCCCTGAAATTGATCTGTGCACATATGTTGCACACACACATGCTCTAAGGGCATGTGTGTGCGCAACATGAAACTTTGAAAAATGCACAAAAGTGCGTTTGTCAAAGTTTTTGCAAATTACCATGAAGTTCAACTTCATGGTAATTTGCTCCCCCTATTAGCGAAATCGCTAATTTTTTTAACTTTAATGCATTGCATTTAAGGAATCTCAATTTGGGATTCCTTAAATGCAATCGCAATTTAAGGAATCGCTATTTAGAGATTCCTTAAATTGCGATTTTTGCATTTGGGATGATGCATCCCAAATGCAAAAATACCGGTCGCAAAGGGGCAGATTCTGCTAATCTGCCCGTTTGCGACCAGTTTTCTCGTTGATGCATGTGGCCCTCTGTGACTTCCTGTCTGTGAGCATGCGCAGTGTGCACCGGCGGTCTTTGCGTTTCAAGCCTTGTTCTCAACCCTCTCACAATTCTGTGGTATTTGTAGAGGAGAGGGAGACCTAAATGGAGAAACCAGCTCAGGAGTGGAAGCCTGAGGCTCAGCGGGTGAGAAGGGCGCAGCGAAGCATTTAGGAATACATGAGTGAGGATACTTGGAATAACGACGACGGAGACCTGGTACGAGGGATGCTGACAGAACGGCCGCAGAGACTCCGTGTCAACAGTTTGACACCTGATTGCAGGGCAAGGGGGGAGGCTTGTGCGCACTCTGGCCATTTAACCTCAGTACTGAAATATAACGCTGACATGCCTTGCCTTGTGTCTGGTAAGTGGTAGCAAATATTTGGGCTCTGGTCTCACATCTACTATAGCGTTTCCAGCTTTGGTCCAACGGCCGAAAACCCTTTGCTTTAGCGCTTGCAGTAAACATGGGGTACGTCTAGCGCTCATGGGAGTTTAGTGATGCAGCAGTTCGTTTCTCTTGAGTGACTAACACTTGTTCCTAAACACGTCATTGGCAGCAACTTTAGTACCCGTACTGCAGGAGATAGGCGACACGCGAATAGATTATGGGCGATTACAGCTGTGCAATACTCCGCCTGCTGCGGAACTCTGCAGAATTAAGTGGAGTTATTCAGACACTTTGCAAAATTCTGCAGAGAGAAACTCCACGATCTCCACCCAGGCCTAGTTTGTATTTGTTTTTTAGTCCTTTCTTGGATTAATGCCAACAGCATACTTGCTCCAAGCCAGTATGGGTTCAGAAAGGGGCTTTGAACAATTGAACAGTGCCTCAATCTCCACCTCATTGTGGCAAAATATAAATATGCCAAGGGTGTTTCTACTCACTTGGCATTTATGGACCTGTCAAGCGCATTTGATTATGTCTCCCGCTCTAAGTTGTGGGTCATCTTAGAGAGCATGGGTCTTGATGTGGGTCTAGTCACATTCTTAAGGGATCTCCATCATGACCTTTCAGCTTTAGTTAGGTTTGGAAGTGCAGGTGAATGCACAGAGCCGTTCAGCATCAAGCGCGGGGTGCGCCAAGGCTGCGTCCTTGCCCCAATCCTTTTTCTTATCTACACTAATGACCTGGAGAATACATTAGTTTCTGCTGGGGCTGACGTCCCACTTGTGGAGAATAAGGCTGTGCCCGCACTGCTACATGCTGAAGATGCAGTCCTTCTGGCAAGGACTGCCAATGGTCTTAAAAATGTATTGTCAGCTGTCAGCTATATGAAGGACCTGGGCTTGAAGCTAAATTACAAGAAGACCTTTACAATGATATGTAGTCCAAAAAATACTAAAACCCGTAGCCTAAACATAGAGTGCAAACCCCTGGAGAGGGTCAGTTCCTTCCCTTATCAAGGCCTGGAGTTTGATGAAGGTTGTTCGTGGCGGACCTGTGTTAAAAACAGAATAACCCGATATACACAAGCTGTAGGCACCACTTTCTCGCTTGCCATGTCTATTGGTAAAAAGCCCATTGCCCCAATATTAGAGATATACATCAGCAAATGCCTGCCAATTTTAACATATGGAATGGGCATTTGGGGTTGTAGGGATGCTCACGCAATGCAGATAGAGGAGAACAGATTCTGCCGCCGAGTATTAGGGGTTCCCCCTCATCTCCGCATTTCTCCCTACATCTGGAGCTAGGCATGGACTATGTCCAAGACACAATTGATGCTGCCCCTTTAGCTCTTTGGTGGTCAATCTGGTCCAACAAAGAAGCTGATTTTAACTGGGCTGTTATTAGAGACTGTTTAAGTTGCGCCCGTGGCCTGACCATCCCTTGGCTTCAATATATTAAAACTTGCTTTTCGGTACTTGGCTGTGCGTCACTGTTTGAGCACCCAGAGTTAAACGGAAAAGGGACCAGAAAGTGGGTTCTAGATAGTTTTTGTAAGCACAAACAATCCTCTAGGGAATGATTGTAACGTCTGCTTTGCAGTTGCGAGTTTTCTGAAGTGCACTTTAGCTAAGAGAAAGAGCATGTTCTTCTGATATATAAGCACCTTAGAGATAATATTAATCACTGCATTTGAAATGTCTTTTTGAAAGTCCATTGCTGATGTCAATCTTTACTAATTATTGCCACAAAAAGTATTTTAGTGTTTTTTTAGATATTTCAGTTCTTGAAATGATTCTCTTATGCTCATTACTGATTCTTATTTTTATTAATGTGTATTTATCTGACTCCTTGATGCTATCTCTGGATCCAGTATTTTTGCAATGTCATTTTATCTGCTGCTAAATTAGTTCTTTTGCCTTGTCACCTTATTCATTGCATATCAAGACATCTGTGTTTATATATATATTTTTTTAATGTAGCTGTTACTTTTTATCACGTGTTGTCTAGAATGTAGTATGTATTTTTATTGTGTGTATCTTTTATGGTCTGTCCTCGGAAGATCGAATAAAGACAACTTAAACTTGAGCCCTTTCTTCTTCACCTCAAAATAACAGGAATACATTTCCATTCCTCTCAGGTGAGAGGGGACCTTCTCCATTGCAAGAGGTGTAGAAGTTTATTCCACTGGTAAAGGTAAGATTTCTTCAGTGGAATAGATTTGAAACTGAGACAGTATCCATGTTCTACAATATTCAGAACCCATTTGTCATTGGTTATTTTTTGCCACTCTTGCAGGAAAGATGTTATACTTCTACCTACCTGAGTAGGCAACGGAGGAGGTGGAAGTGAGAACTCATTCTTTGCAATCCTTTGTTTTTCTTGGGCAGATTATTGCTGTCCTCCTCTGCCTCTTGACTGACAGCGCTGTGTTGAGGTCTATGTGGCTAAGATGATTGTTGTTGCTGTTGTCCTGTAGATCAATGAGGGTTTTGAACTCTCTGGTGGAAATAGCGGCTGTCATGAGGCCTATAGGAATGTCTCCTATATCCCCTCCTTTACTCTAATACAACAGCTTTGAGAGTATCAAGCTTTGACTTCATTCTATATATCTCACTGTCAGCATGAGAGTCAAATAAAGTGCTACTTGAAAAAGGCAGGTTAAGGATCTAGTGTTGGGCTTCCGGTTTCAAATTTGTGAGTCTCAGCCAAAATGAACACCGAAGCGCAAGTCCACATTGACCATGCGGTGCTAGAGTGGAGGAATCTGTTGCAGCACTGATAACTTGGGTTGACAGTGTCATTCCTTCATTAATAATCTCCTTAAAATCTGGATTCTTGTCTCTAGGAAGATCTTCTATGAACTGTTCAGTGGAATCCCAAAGAGACCTATCATAGCGCCGTAGGGAGCAATTGCAAAAGCATCTTTCAAGGAAACTGCAGAGGTGCGGCAGACCTTTCTGCCCACTGAAGCCAATTTCTTGCTTTCCTTATCAGGAGGTGCTGCAGAAGATGGGGATGTGGCATGAGGTTTCCGAGCTGCTGAAACAATGACAGAGTCTGGTCCAGTGGATCCAGTGGTCTGTATTTCTTTTGCAGGTGTGATGGAGCAGCCTTCACAGCAGCCGGTGTCAGAAGAAGTTCCTTGCTGGTTCTAAGAGACCTAGACCAAAGGAGGTAGGGGTCTAGCTGCGTGTCAAGAATTCCTGTCATGCGAGGGGAGGAAAACGGTAACCAGCGAAAACGGACTACATCTCCCAGGATGCTTAGCGGTTGAGAGGTTATGTAAACAGGAGAGCTGTTACATAACTCAAGGAAAACACGCCCTTATGTAAACAGGAGAGCTGTTACATAACTCAAGGAAAACACGCCCTTATGTAAACAGGAGAGCTGTTACATAACTCAAGGAAAACACGCCCTATAAAGGGAGGAACCGGGAGGTACAACGCTGTCGGATATTGTGTTTACACCGACGTACCTGCTTAGTGAAGAGCAGTGTTCCGGAGTGGTGCTCCAGTAAGGCAAGAACGGAGGTAGGTCGAGTCGTTACTCCCTGGGCCGTGTCTTGCCCCATCGTCACCTGTGAAGGACCCGGAAGCTCTACCGGATAACCATTGAGCTTCGCTTTTGACTCGGCTGAGTCAAAGCGCGGTGGCGCTTTTGCTGGTTGGAGTCGTAACTTCCAGCCCGACCAGAGATACAGGGACTGCCAGCTGTAACGCACACCAGGAGGTGTTTGCCGCGTTACAGACTCGGAAGTCCACAGGATCGATCGAGCGGCTGCTCTCGGTTCAGTCTTCTTTGCTTGTGATTGGGGTATCGGTGACGCATCACCAGGAGGTGACTCCGCGTCCCGGTGCAGTCTGAGGAAGAGGTTGAGCGGCTGCTCCCTTCAGGTAGAGACCCCGGCTGGGTGTTTCCCTGACTCCTCGATTCTCCCCAACACTCTTCGTGCCCCTCACAGCCTACCGATTGGCATTGTCGGCCATTTCATTTCTGCCCTCTGTTGGCATACGCCGGGATCGGCGTATATGCAGAGGACGGTTAGGACCATCCGTGCTGTGGGCTGGTAACGTACTTAGCCTGGAGGATTCCAGTGACTATAACCTTTGTTTATTCCTTGTATTATTTTTGCCTTCATTAAAATAACTAAACCTTCACAAGTGGTTGCGTTCTCATTATCATGTCTGTTAAACGATCCTGAGACGTTCAGGGCGTTACAAAATATCCGACCGTAATAACACTAACTGTCTCCCGGTCGATAACAGACATGGCAACACTTGATGATGTGCTGGCTGCTTTAGCGACCGTGCAAATTGAATTGGCTGCCTCCAGGCAAGAAACAGCCGATGTAAAAGCCAGACTGGATGCTATCCAATTGGACCCGCTCACGCCCAGCACCTCCCTCACGAACCAGACCCCTGCGGTAGTAGTGGAAATGCCGGTAGCCGTCCCCTTGGCAACACCAGAGAGGTACAGTGGGGATCCTAACACAGTGCAGGTATTCCTCACACAAGTGGCGCTACATTTATCGTGCAAACCAAGGGCGTTCCCCACGAGTCAGGCTCGTGTGGCTTTCCTTATATCCTATTTGGCTGGAAACGCGGCACAATGGGCCGTACCTCTGGTGAGCAGGGACGACCCCATCTTATGTGATTGGGGTGCTTTTCGCGAGGAATTCCTGAAGGTCTTCGACAGAAGGGCTGACTCGTACACGGCGGACCGTGAAATGCTTGAGTTGAGACAGGGATCCAACGACCTGGTGCAGTATCTCAACGCGTTCCGAAGGCTGGTTGCGGAAACCAAGTGGCCTGTTGCTAAACAGACGGCGCTCTTCCATCACGGGCTGTGCGATGAGCTCAAGGACGCCGTGGCTCATATTGACCCACAACCCAAGACATGTGAGGGCCTTATCAACCTGGTATTACGGCTGGAACATAGGCTAAGTGAAAGAAAGGGGGATCATGGGAGAAAAGGAAAATCCCTTCCATCCTATGTGACAGTGGGAAGTCCTGAAACTTCCACCGCATCCAAGGGAGAACCCATGGACATCGGCGCAATACGAGCGAGCCTCACAGCCACAGAGAAAGAGTCACGCCGTAAACAAGGATTGTGCCTATATTGTGGCAAAAAAGGCCACTACGTACGTGAATGCCCTGCCAAACCGAAGACGTCACGTTATCGGGCCAACCGGTCGGTAACAGCCGTGGGGGACGTACCGGCGGAAAACTAGAGGACTCCCAGACCAAAGAAGGGGCATCTCGGAGTCACTCATCCATCCCTTCACTTTCCAACTCGGTCACTAAGGGACAACGACACCTGTTTCTCACGGTGCACGTGGGAGTGCATGACCAGTGGATACCCGTTGTGGCCATGGTGGATTCAGGGGCCACTGGCATGTTTATGGACCACAACGAGGCATGCAGGCTAGGGCTAGTGCTTCTTCCCAAAGCTGTACCCGAAGACGTCTATGCTGTAGACGGAAGGCGATTGGTGACGGGGCCCATCGGGCAGCACACGGGGGTCCTTCCGATGAGATGTGGGAGGAACCATTTGGAACAAATCGATTTTAACATCATCCGAGCGCCCCAATATGGCGTCATATTGGGATTGCCGTGGCTACAGAAACACAACCCCTCTGTGGATTGGCCAACACATCGCATCGAACTGACGTCACCGTATTGCATCCTGCATTGTGGAATAAGAACGGAATCCCTTGACGCAGACGAGAGCGGGAGTCAGACGGTGGCTACAGCGGCAGAAAAAGATGTGGCTCTCCCCCAGGCTTATCACAGTTTTGAGGATGTATTTGATGAGGTGAAGGCGGAAGTGCTACCACCACATAGACAGTTTGACTGCCAGATCGACCTGGTGCCAGGGGCCAGCGTTCCCAGCGGCAGGCTGTATGCCCTGACGGAGCCTGAAAACGTGCATCTCCGGGGGTACCTGGATAAACTCCTCAAGCTAGGATTCATCCGCCCGTCCAAGTCTCCGGCCGCCTCGCCACTCTTCTTCATCCCGAAGGCTAATGGGGAGCTGAGAGCCTGTGTGGACTTTAGGGCATTGAATGCGATAACCGTAAAGAATCGGTACCCCTTGCCTCTCATCAGTGTACTTCTGGAACAGGTCAAGAAAGCTCGTATCTACACCAAGTTGGATTTGAAAGGGGCATACCATCTGGTGCGCATGAGGGACGGAGACGAGTGGAAGACCGCCTTTAAGACCAGGTTCGGCCTTTTTGAGTACCTCATCATGCCGTTCGGTCTGTGCAACGCCCCGGCAGCCTTTCAGTACTTTTTGAATGAGGTATTCAGAGAGGAGTTGGATATCTACGTGGTCGTATATATCGACGATATCCTCATCTATTCGTCCAGTGTGGAGGAGCACGTACACCACGTCAAAGCTGTGCTCCAAAAGCTGAGGGAAAACATGCTGTTTTGTAAACTCAGCAAGTGTGACTTCCACGTCACATCCGTGGAATTCCTCGGAGTGATGCTGAGTCCAGAGGGACAGGAGATGGCAGAACGAAAGATCAAGGCGGTGAAAGAATGGCCGGTGCCCCAAAGCGTGAAGGACGTCCAAAGTTTCATTGGCTTCGCCAACTTTTACAGGCGGTTTATAGATGGATTTTCAGGATTGGTGGCCCCAATCACACAGCTACTGAGGAAGTCCAAGGAGTTTGTCTGGTCCCCTGAAGCGAACAAAGCCTTTGAGGCCCTGAAAAGCGCCTTTGGTAAGGCGCCGGTGTTGGCTCACCCCGATCCGGATCTCCCCTACGTGGTGGAAGCGGACGCATCGGATGTGGCGCTGGGGGCTATCTTGTCCCAACGCAACCACGACACAGGGGTGCTTCATCCCGTTGCGTACATGTCCCGCAAACTCAACGACGCCGAACGCAACTACCATATTGCGGAGAAGGAGCTTCTCGCAATCAAGGACGCCTTCACCGAATGGAGGCATTGGTTGATGGGGGCAAGACATGTGGTATCGGTGTACACGGACCATCGGAACCTACAGTTCATGACGGCCACAAGACACCTTTCTCCCAGACAGCTGCGGTGGATGATCTTCTTTGCGGGGTTCAACTTCCGCATCACATATCGGCCGGGGACGGAAAACCGGAAGGCGGACGCCCTGTCCCGTCAAACTGCAGTTAAGGAACCATTGCCTGCGACCGAGCATTCCATCATTTCCCCGAGGATGGTATTGGGGGTTATCCAACCGGATACTTTCCTGAGGGGAATAAAGAGAGGGATCAGGTCATTCGCATGGCGGAGGTGGCTCCTCAGTCACAGAGAATGGCAGCTGAAGGACGGGATACCCCTGAAGGGCAGGTGCCTATTGATACCCACGCCTAGGCTAAGGAAACAAGCATTCATCTGGTGCCATGACTCTCCATGCGCAGGTCATTTGGGCTTTGAAAAAACGGTGGCTAGCATGGGACGGCATTTCTGGTGGCCAACCATGAGAGTGGATGTCAGGAGGTGGGGACAGGAGTGTCCTACGTGTGCTACCATGAAGGCCGACCATGGCCGAACCCAAGGGCTCTTACATCCACTTCCGACCCCGGATAGACCATGGGATAGCATATCACTGGACTTCGTGGTGGGCCTACCGGTAGACCAGGGGATGACGGCAATACTGGTGGTGGTGGATTACTTGACGAAAATGGGGCACTTCATCCCCTGCAAGAGAGTCCCTACGGCCGGGGAATTGGCGTCACTACTCCTAAAGAATGTGGTACGACTGCATGGATTACCTGGGGTGATCGTGTCGGACCGGGGGTCGCAGTTTACTGCGCAATTCTGGAAGACTTGGTGCACTGCGCTGCATGTTAAGACCGCCCTGTCCACCAGCTACCACCCTCAAACGGACGGCCAAACCGAGCGCCTGAACCAAACGCTCAAACAGTATCTGCGATGTTTTGTGGACCAGGGCAGGGAAGAATGGGTCGACTTGCTATGGGTTGCAGAGATAGCCTATAACAACGCCACTCACAGCTCCACACAGTCATCTCCGTTCTATAGCAACTATGGCCAACATCCCAGGTTCTTGCCATTTCTACATCCGTTCAGAGAGGACAGGATTCCCGCCACAGCGGACAGGGTGGCACACATAAAAGACACGTTGATGCGCTCAAGGGCTGTCCTAATAGAGGCCAAGAGAAGATACAAGGCTGCGGCAGACAGGAAGAGAAGGCCCGGGCCACTGTACCGCACTGGAGACTACGTCTGGATATCCACAAGAAACATGAGGTTTCGAAAGAACAGTGTGTTCCATCCCAAGTACATGGGCCCCTATCGAATTACCAAGTGTATGGGTCCCGTGAACGTGAAGGTGTGCTTGCCCCAGTCATTGCGGATACACCCTGTCTTTCATGTATCATTGCTCAAACCAGCACCCTCCAAGCCGTCTGGGACACCTAGGCCGGTATGCGTGGAGTCGGAGGTGGAGTATGAAGTGTCGGGCATACGGGCGTCCAAATGGCGCAGGGGGAAGCTGTGGTACCTGGTTGCGTGGAAAGGCTATGGCCCGGAGGAGCAGTCATGGGAACCGGCTGAAGGGGTTCATGCTCCGCGCTTGGTCTCCTTGTTCCATCGGCGTTTTCCTGCCAGCGCTGGACCCGTGGGGAGCCGCTGAGAGGGAGGATGTACTGTCAAGAATTCCTGTCATGCGAGGGGAGGAAAACGGTAACCAGCGAAAACGGACTACATCTCCCAGGATGCTTAGCGGTTGAGAGGTTATGTAAACAGGAGAGCTGTTACATAACTCAAGGAAAACACGCCCTTATGTAAACAGGAGAGCTGTTACATAACTCAAGGAAAACACGCCCTTATGTAAACAGGAGAGCTGTTACATAACTCAAGGAAAACACGCCCTATAAAGGGAGGAACCGGGAGGTACAACGCTGTCGGATATTGTGTTTACACCGACGTACCTGCTTAGTGAAGAGCAGTGTTCCGGAGTGGTGCTCCAGTAAGGCAAGAACGGAGGTAGGTCGAGTCGTTACTCCCTGGGCCGTGTCTTGCCCCATCGTCACCTGTGAAGGACCCGGAAGCTCTACCGGATAACCATTGAGCTTCGCTTTTGACTCGGCTGAGTCAAAGCGCGGTGGCGCTTTTGCTGGTTGGAGTCGTAACTTCCAGCCCGACCAGAGATACAGGGACTGCCAGCTGTAACGCACACCAGGAGGTGTTTGCCGCGTTACAGACTCGGAAGTCCACAGGATCGATCGAGCGGCTGCTCTCGGTTCAGTCTTCTTTGCTTGTGATTGGGGTATCGGTGACGCATCACCAGGAGGTGACTCCGCGTCCCGGTGCAGTCTGAGGAAGAGGTTGAGCGGCTGCTCCCTTCAGGTAGAGACCCCGGCTGGGTGTTTCCCTGACTCCTCGATTCTCCCCAACACTCTTCGTGCCCCTCACAGCCTACCGATTGGCATTGTCGGCCATTTCATTTCTGCCCTCTGTTGGCATACGCCGGGATCGGCGTATATGCAGAGGACGGTTAGGACCATCCGTGCTGTGGGCTGGTAACGTACTTAGCCTGGAGGATTCCAGTGACTATAACCTTTGTTTATTCCTTGTATTATTTTTGCCTTCATTAAAATAACTAAACCTTCACAAGTGGTTGCGTTCTCATTATCATGTCTGTTAAACGATCCTGAGACGTTCAGGGCGTTACACTGCGGACCTTGGATGCGGTATCTCAAAAGTTACCAATGTGGCTGTGGAAGTAGTTGGTAAATCAATAAGCAATTTGTTAGCAACCCTGACAAATACCTCCTGGAAGGTTTTAAAATCAGCTATAGGAGATATTCTTGATAGAGGAGAATCAGTTAATGTAAGTGAATACAATCCTGAAATAGTTGTGTGACGAGATTGTGAGGATCTTGGCCTAGATAGAGTATCTTCTCTGTCTTGAGTGCGAGCGTCTGTAAGATCTTGAATGATCACAACCGCGGGGACTCAATCTTGACCTTGACCTAGACATACAGCTGTGAAGTCTGGTGTGATTGGAGCGATATCTAGATCACCTTGTTGGAGATGCCAATGGTATAGAAGACTGTGGTGGGTGAGAAGGGGGGACTGGCTGTATTGACTGGGGAGGTAGCACTGGAATCGTTGGTTGAGGTGTTTGAGGAGAGTGCTTTGGAGGAGGAGTGAATTACATTGGAACTCGACACAGTGTTGGTGAATACGGAATGGTCAATGTAAATGTCAGCCTCGGAAGTGAATAGGCCTGAGAGTACTCCTAATCAGACTCTGAAGGAAGTCTGCACACTTTCATCCATGAAAGCCACTCCGCTGTCTTGGTCAGTGAGGGTGAAACATTTCTTGATGTCAAGCCATGTTTATCGATGTCCCATGGTGTCTCAATGTTGATGTACCTCTCGATGTCAATGGTGCTCACCTCCTCGAAGTGGAAAGTGTTCTCGACATCGAACCAGCCCTTGGCAGTGAACGAGTAGGTGCTGTACTGCTTCTCAACGTTTATCTCAACGTCAAACGGGATCATTGATTTTCAGCAGATCTTCTCTTTTTGAATCTCCCTCTGCAGGAGCCCTCAGAGCAAGACATAGAGACACTGGTAGAGGAAACAGTCTCTCTAGCCAAGGAATCTTGTCTTCAGCAGTGCTCCTCTTGGCCATGAAAGCAATCTTCTCTCTCTCCTTCAAAGTGCACCTGGAGAGGGTCTTGCAGTGGCGACACATCTTGGGGTCATGAGAGTCTGGCAAACATAAGATACAGATCCCTTGTGGGTCTGTTTTTGCCATTTTTCTGCCGCATTCTGGGCAGTTCGCAAAAAAAGATGGCATTTTGCCAAAAGCTTGATATATTTCCTGTCAGGAAATTATCTAAAAATACTCCACCCCCTAAAGGACGTAGAGTGAATCAGATTTAAAAGGTCTGAAATGAAAACTGCTGAGGACAAAAAGGCAGAGCTCTGCTTCAGGATCCTGTCCGCTGGAGCTGGAAAAAAGAACTGCGTAAACTGCCACCTAGATGGCATGATGAGTCACTGGAGGTTGAGAGGCTCTTAAAGGTGCAGTGTCCTTTTTAGGTCTCGCCTAGGCAGCGCGCATGCGATGCTCTAGGAGGGCCTTTAGCCATCGGTCTTCACTTTTCAAGCACTGCACTCGTGCCTTGAATAGACGGTGAAGACAGTGAAGACCGCTTGTTTCTTCTTCCATTAGTTTCCTGCTTGTGTCAGCGCCCGTCGCTGCTCACAATTTACTTAATCTCCCCATGCAGTGCCGCCCCGGCGCCCCCACCACCCCATCCAGTCCGTCGCTGCTTGTTCTATTTGTTATGGATATTTTCTGGCTTTATAGTCAAGCGCTCCGATACCTAAGGGACATTTCTGTGCTACATAAAAGCACAAAAAGAAGGCATATAAATACGCCTCATTACCATTTCACCACACACAGAACACGGTTGCAGAATGCATTTGTCACACAAAAACTAAGCACAAGTGTTGTAGGAACTAGCCACTATCATTTTCGTGCTGCCAGAGGCTGTCTCTTCTGGGAGGCTTGATTTTAACACTTCCAGAATAACTGATTTGCCCGTTCTCATAGGCTCCTCCTTCTCTTTATAACCAACGGCTGATAAGGTAACTCAGCACCTCCTTCTACAGCCACCAGTCTGTCAGTCACTATGAGCAAGCATTTCCATTAACTCTCCCTGATTTCTGTTTTTCCTGTCATGTTTTCAGAGTCGGAAGTAAAACAGAGGCAATAGAATTTATAGATCTCCGTAAGAAGTAAGTCCTGCGCCTGGGAAGCTTGCAACGTATTTTTCAAGTGCTCACCGCATAGCAAATGTCTTCTTTTAGTATGTATATTTTTTTGCGTTGAAGGGGACTCTTTTGCTTAAAGAAAGACATGTGTGCCACCGGCTGATGTGAGGATCGGACGTTTGCTGGAAAAGCAGTCCGTTAGGGGCGGACATGCTAGCTGCACTTCCAGCAAATAAGGATCTCTATGTATTGACCTCTTTGGGAGATATAAACAAGGCAGAAGTGAAACTCGACAAACCAAACACTAAAAGGTACTACCTTTTCTTTTTTACTCTAACGTTTGTTTGACCGTTGTCTAACATTAAATCACCTATTTATTCGGTAATGGTTTGTGAATACGCGTGTAAGTGTATAACAGATGGCTTGACAACAAAGGCTTTCTATTAATAACAAGCATTGGCACAGCCAATAAGTCTCGCTTTTGGGACCTTATAAGTATTTAGTTATGCAGCACAATATCCTTGGTGCAACATCATCAACTGTTGCATGGCTAAACACCTATAAGGTCCCAAAGGCGAGACCTATTGGCTATGCCAATTCTTGTGTGTATTGATTCAATGCTGCAGCCTAGGTAGGCTACACTGCTATTTATTACTCCATATCACACAAACCATTAACCAGTTACTGACACCTCAAATGACAGATTCACACAAGAAGAAGATGTCTGGGGGCGTGGCCAGGCGCCGACAGCGATGGCCGCTTAGTTCGTGAGCTCCATTGAGCTACCTGTGCTGCCCGCATAATCCGCCCAAATATCCGATCTGCAGGCACCGGAGCAGCTGCGCCGCCTTCCTGAAGGGAGGCGCGCTCGGCAGAGGCCAGCAGGGACGCCCGGCGAGAGAGGGGGCCGCATCGGCTGGTGCGGCGCCGGCATCTGCGATCGGCTGGAGCCTGAGGCGCGGGCCAGCCGCCACTCGAGGTCCCGGCTTAAGGCCTGTATCACCTGCGGCGCTGCGGCGTGGATCGCGATCGCGGGAGGCAGCCGGACTACTGCGGGAGAGAGTGAGGCCTGGAGACGCTGCGGAGGGGCCGAGCTCACGGAGGTACGGCGGGGGTGGTTTGCCTCCGCAGCGCTGAGGCCCCGGACGCGTATCGAGGCACGTGGCAGGCCCGGCATTGGAGGTGGGGCCACGCATCAGCGGAGGCAACGCTCCGGGCTGGGAGCGGCGATGAGAGTGCCATGGCCCTAGCACTCGGGCCCTGAAGAGCTCCGCGGCCGTGGAACAAGGCTGCGACAGAGGCGGAAATCGGAGACAGCAGGGTCGCTGCGAAGGTGAGGCCTGCACTGGACTCGACAAGTGAGGAGCCCCACACCCGAGAGGACGCAGTGCCGGGCGGGGTGGCGGAGACGAGAGTGAGTAGGCCCTGGCACACGGACTCGGTGGGCCGCTGCGACCCTAGGAATAAGGCTGCCGGGGAGGAAGCGACCGGAGGCAGTGAACCGCTTTGAGGGGGGCCTGCCCAGGGGTGAGGCGCGACCGGAACAGCCATCCCGCAATTCAGTGCACAGCATTTGGGGGTCCCCGAGAGTGACTCACGCCGGCGGTTGGCGCACACGAGGGGCACAAGTGGCCGATGCTCGGGCAGGGAAGCGGCTGCTGATCGAGCCACGAGGGCGACGCCGGCCGCGGAAGTGGCGACGGTGCGCTGGCCCGGGTGGCGAGGGGACACACGGCGAAGCCCGGGGCCCTGGCTTGCGCCCGGACTGGGGCACCTCCTTGACGGATCGGCGGACCACTGTTGCCATGCGCCCTAAGGCGGGGAAACCCTCGCAAACCAACAAGCTGGACAAGTATGCAGTGCCCACTGGTCCAGTGCTCCCCGGGGTAATGGCGGATGCCACGGCGGAGAAGGTGGAACCCTCCCTGACCTCCATCATGGCCGCCATACAGACGCTGGGAACGAACCTGGAGACCAAATGGACAAGATCTCGATCGAGGTCAACCTACTGCACACGGATCTCGGACGGACTACAGAGCGGTCGAAAGCCAACGAGACGGACATTAAGGCCCTGCAGGCATCAGAGAAGCGACTGGAGGGCCGCATCAATGAGCTAGTCTCCCAACACCGCCAAATGGCCCTGCGGCTTGAGGACCAAGAAGGGAGGGCGAGACGAAGCAATATCCGCGTCGTGGGTGTGCCGGAGGGAATGGAAAGGGGCAGTGTGGAGCTCTTCCTCGAGGATCTCATCCTCCACCACTTGAAGCCCGGAAGGCTTTCGAAGCTTTTCACGATTGAGCGGGCTCACCGGGCCCCGATCCCTAAGCCCCGGCCGAGGGCCCCGCCTAGGACAATCATCGCCAAGATCCTGAACTACCGGGACGCCATCCTGCAAGAGGCCAGGCGGAAAGGGGATCTCCAACGCGAGGGGGCCACCATCAGATTCTTCCCTGACTTCACGCTCCGGGTACAGCAGGAGCGCCGCTCGTTCCTGGGCGTCAAGGCGGCGCTCAGGGAGCGAGGGATTAAATACATGATGTTCTTCCCCGCTAAACAGAAGATCATCGCAGAGGGCAAGTCACACTTCTTCACCTCGCCGGAGGCGGTCCGGGAGTGGCTGGACGCGGCGCCGACGGAGGGCCGCGGCGGGCGCGACCGCGACCGCCTGCCCCGGGTGGTGGAGGCATCCACTGGCTCGATGGAGGACGGAGTGGGGAGAGCGGAACAGAGCCAGGGGTCGTGGCGGTCCAGATCGAACAGTCCACGATGGGACTCTCCCCCGGACACGGTGAAGCTCTGAACATTCTGTCCACGGCAGCAGGCCGCAGCGAACAGTAAAGTATTTGACCAGAACTGGGGACCTGGAGGGGCAGCAGGGAGGTGGGGTGGATGGGAATGCTTCTCCCCCCTCGCCCCCCCCCCCTCTTTAGTGATTTTCAATGACACTGAGCTGGTCCCTAAATTGCCTTGCGCATTTGATGGTGTAATACTGCGGGTGGCATAGTGTTGGCGGCGGCTGGAGTTTTCCGGGGAGGGTGACTACTCTCTCCGGGTTGGGCTGGGCGACAGGCGCTCTGCTAATTGGGGTAGTGGGTAGTTTCAGGCCCGCAGAGCAGGGGGCAGGGAGGGGGGTGGGGGGCTTTGTTTGGGGGAAAGTTCCAGTGGCTGTAGGGGAGTTATGGCAAACGCCGGATGTTGGGCCACTTGAGTTGGCCTTAATTGTGATGTTCACAGCTGAGGGTTGCGGGGGGGGTGGGTGGGAGGGGGGGGATGTTGTATGGTTGTTATGGTCACACACTGCTGGTTGCTGGGGGACGGCGGACAGCGCCGGGGCACGAGGACGGGCGGAGATCTACAGTAGGGACTATGGCTAGGAGCGGGAGGGAGGGCCTTAGGCTCCTTAGTTGGAAAGTCAATGGGCTGGGGGATGGGCTTAAACGTACTATTGTCATGCAGTTCATCAAACGCCACCTCCCAGATGTAGTGCTCTTACAGGAAACGCACTTGATGGGGAACACGTGTCAGGCCCTCAATAGATTTGGATATACCCTAGCGGTGCACTCCGGCTTCACCTCTGGCTCGAGGGGAGTGGGGATCCTGCTGCGTCGTTCCCTGCCCTTACAAATTGACCGCACGGAAATAGACTCCCTGGGACGATTCGCGGGCCTGTCGGGGAGGTGGGCAGGTCGCCGGGTAAACTTTGTCTCCACGTATATTCCCCCGACCTACAGACGCTGGCATACGCAGACCTGGGTAAGCTTCTGCTCTCCTTCCCCGACGGACAGTTGCTAGTTGGGGGGGGACTTTAACGCGGTGGCCTCCGGCACCCTGGACAGGCACCCGCCTAGGGTGACCCCCCCCGGGGCAGAGGTGGTTGGCGGATTTCCTTGAAGCCTTCGGGCTTACGGACGCCTGGCGGCTGATGCACCCTCAGAGTAGACACTTCACCTTCCACTCGGGTCCGCATCGTTCTTTCTCTCGGCTGGACTATGTCCTGACCTCCCTGCAGCCAGATATGCATATCCGAGAGGCCTCACTCCTGGCGCGGGGCATCTCTGACCATTCGCCAGTGTACGTACAGGCGGAGCTAGGGGGTGGAAGGGAGGGATGTATTTTCCCCATACCCGCTTGGCGCCTCCGGAACGAGGACATGCGAAGAGAGCTGACTAGCTCCATTGAGCGCTACTTTGAGCTCAACACTGGGTCGACGAGCTCTGCAGTTACCCTGTGGGAGGCCTTCAAGGCAGTGCTGCCGGGGGAGGCCTGGTCGGCTATTGCCGGCTGCCGTAAGGAACGCGAGGCGCAGGTCGCCTCGGCTGAGGCGGACCTGCGTGCGCTTGACGAGGCCGCATGTGAGGAGGCGGAGCAGGGTGTACACCATCGGCTGCGACTTAAAACCGCAGAATATAGGGAATTGGTAATGCACGCGGCCCAGGCTGCCATTCAGCACAAGGTGGGCAGGATATACGACCAGGGAGACAAGGCAGGCAAACTTATCGCGTGGTTGGAGAAAAAGCAGCGGGCCGCAACGGTGCTGCCGGAGGTCAGGACGCGGGCGGGGGTTACGGTAACGGAGCCCAGAGAGATTGTCGCGGAATTCACGGAGCACTTCCGGCGGGTATACAGTAGGGGGTCGGACCGTCCGGAGGAAGACTCAGACGACTTGCTGGCAGATATTCGTATGCCCTGCCTGTCAGATACCGACCGCGAGGCTCTGGAAGCCCCTCTCACCGCGACCGAACTGGAGCGCTCGATTTTGGACCTCCGCCGGGGAAAGCGCTGGGCCCCAATGGTCTGCCTATCGAGCTCTACAAGTTGAAGCCGGACGTCCTCGGCATGCATCTCCTATGACTGTTTGAGGAGAGTGCGGAGGCGGGGATACTGCCGCGTGACCAGCGCGTGGCCACCATAGTGGCCATACCTAAGGAGGGGAGGCCCAGGGATGCCTGCTCCTCGTATAGGCCGATCTCTCTGCTGAACGCAGAGCCGAAAATACTGGCCAAGACTCTTGCGAACAGGCTCCACTCAGTCCTCCCCACGCTGGTCCACCCGGACCAATCCGGCTTCATGCCCCACCGTAATACGGCGCTCAATCTCCGCCGCCTGCACGGGGTACTGGGAAGGTGCCATACGATTCGGGAGGACGCGGTGGTGGTATCGCTTGATGCCACAAAGGCATTCGACACACTCGAATGGCCCTATATGATGGCAGTACTCCGAAAGATGGGCTTTGGGCCGCGCTTTATGGCCTGGGTTCGCCTTCTATACACGGAGCCACTGGCGCAGGTAGTGGTTAACGGCAGGGTGTCTGAGGTGTTTGGTCTGGAAAGGGGCACCAGGCAGGGGTGCCCGCTCTCCCCTCTCCTCTTCGCGCTTTCTATCGAGCCGCTGGCGTCGTGGATCCGACAGGACAGATGCCTCACGGGGCTACGGTGGGCGGACGGATGGGAAGACAGAATATCCCTCTACGCTGATGATATCCTCCTTTATCTTTCCCACCCGCGGAGATCTATACTGGCGGTGATGGATATTTTTGTAAGCTTCGGGAAGAATTCTGGGTTTTGCATCAATTGGGCGAAATCCGTCCTTTATGTTCTGCATGGTGACCCCCCCAGGCTGCCTGACACCTGTCCGCTGGCAATCGCGGAGGAGGGCTTTAGATACCTCGGAGTGTTTGTCACGCTGGATAAAGCCCTCCGGTTTGAAAGGAATCTCATGCCGCCGCTGCAACGGTTCCAGCGTGACTCAGCCTCGTGGCCACGGCTGCCGCTTTCGCTGCTGGGCCGCGCGGCCCTCTTTAAAATGATGGCCCTCCCTAGGTTTCTGTATGCGCTCCAAAACCATCCGGATCTGGTGCCTACCTCATATTTTGCGGCAGTGGAGGCGGCGCAGAGGGCCCTCCTATGGTCGGGAGTACCCAGAATAGCGCTGCGGAAGCTCACACTGGGGTGGTATGATGGGGGGGATCGCTCTCCCGGATATCCGAAAGTACTACTGGGCCCCCCACCTATCGGCAATAAACCAGGGGACATACTGCGACGGCAACAACCCGGGTTACGGGATGGACAGATGGTTGCTCCCGGGGGGAAACTATGACGTTGCGTTATACTCTAGACCGGGCAAGCTCCACCTCACGGGGCCGATGAAGCACTCAGTTCAAATATGGCACACCGCGCACCGGGTGCTGGGGTGGGCTAACACGCTTACACTGGCCACCCCCCTGTGGGCATCAGAGGGATTAGGCAGCCTGAGGCATACGAAGGGGTTCCGTAACTGGGACCTCATTGGGATCTCCCGGGTGGGGGACCTTTGGGGGCCGGAGGGGGTCAGACCCTTTGCCTACCTCCAGGACACCTATGACATGGCGCGGACAGAATATTTCAGGTACCTACAGGTCCGTCACTCCCTTCGAGCTAACATCCCTCCGGGGACCCGACTTCCACAGGCCTCCCCGCTTGAGGACAGGCTGTTTTACGGCCACATGCCGGAACATGCCATTTCCCTCACATACAAAAAACTGATTAACAACCCCCCCGACCCTCTAGACTCCCTGAAAGCGAAATGGGTGGCAGACGGGCTGGAGATTGACGATGAGGAGTGGATTATCACTCTGGGGTCTCCTCGGGAAGTAGCGATATCAGCTAGACTCCGACTGGTGCAGCTAAAAAGTTTGCACAGAGTGTATGTCTCCTGCACCAGGCTACAGGCGATGGGTAGGGGAGGGGAGGGTTTGTGCCGTCGGGGGTGCGGAGAGAGAGGGTCCTTCTTTCATATTTTATGGGAGTGCCCAGGGGTGCAGCGGTACTGGAGGCGAGTGGTGTCATGTATGGGGGAGGTGTGGGAAACTGAGATACGCACGGAGGCTAAGAGATGTTTGCTGAACATTTGGGAACCCACGGACTTGTCCCAACGGGGGAGACTATGGGTCACACTGGGACAAATGGTCGCTAAAAGGAATATAGCCCGTCTATGGGGGGCATCGACCCTGCCGAAATTGGGGGACTGGCAGAACGATATGGACTGGTGTATGCTACAGGAAAAGACGGTATACATGGCACAAGGGTGTCCCAGGAAATGGGAGGAGGTGTGGTCGCTTTGGAACGCATACCGAGGATATATAGTTGAGCCGCCGCGGGCCCGCCTATCCGGCCTGGAAAGTGTGGACGTAACATAGGATGCAGGCCGGCTCGGGCTACTAGCTTGGTCTCTGGGCTGTCTTCATAAGTTTCTGGTGCTGCGCCACCCTAGATGCATTGCATGAAAGAAACCTGTCTTGTGTGACTTGTTTATGTTCTGTTGTCTGAAAACAATAAAAAGATTGACAAAAAAAAAAAGAAGAAAATGTCTGTGTGAGACAGCTTGCCCATTGGAAATTGTGTTGGGCTGCCTCGGAGAGAGTAGGCAGAGTTCTAAGGGGCCACTGAATGCTCTCCACAATGTCTTTATAAACAGAGAATTCCTTTTTCAGAAGCACTACTTCATTTAGGAAAAAGAGTTGCTTTTTTTCTGTTTTGTATACGGAATTGCAAGCTCAGGGATGGTAGTCTGCAGTGCCTTGTATACTACCATACCTGCATCCTTAGCTAATCACAAAGTGTTGCCACTAGCAACCTTCCTAATTAATATTCATTAGGCAGGTTGTGGGCTGTGCTACAGTGATAGGGGATACAGATTGGGGAAACCACACATGTGGTTTCCTTAAATGCTGACGATGCTTTGCTATACTTGCGCAGTCCGTCATATTCGGTCCATATCATGTTGGCGCTCCTGGCCGAGTTTGGCGAACTTACCGGGCTACATGTGAATCGCACTAAATCGAAACTGTTCTCATTGGGGATGCTGACAGGTAGGCCAGTACAGTACTTGCCACGGCTGGACCTTCTGTGGGAGACTGAGATGGTAAGCTATCTGGGGATAAGGGATAACCGTGGGGCTGGAGAGTTTGAAACAGTAAATATTGGTAGAGTGATAGATTAATTTAAGTCCACAGTAACATTTAGGAATACACTACACCTTTCCCCAATGAAGAATTGAATTGAATTGAAGGGGCATTTATAAAGCGCATGGCTACCCTAGAGCATCCCAGCGCTGTGGCAACTCACAGAGCAAGTAGGTGGAATTACGGGAACTGAAAAGTTTTTAAACATTTGCGAAACAGAATGTAATTGGATTCAGATCGAATGGTCAATGGTAGGCCATTCCAGAGCTTTGCAGCATTGTAGCCAAAACTCCGTCCTCCACTACGCATTCGTTTTACAATTGGTACTAAGCCAGGTGTTTATTTTCTGATCTCAAGGATCTAGTTGGACAATAAAACTGAATAAGAGAACGGACAACTGGGGGTCCTTTGTTAGAAAGTGCATTGTTGGCAATGCACAAGGCTTTAAAATGGATCCTTTGAAGCTGGAATTGGTAAAGATGATAATGCTACCTCGCTGCCTGTATATTTTCCAGGGGACCCTCTTTGATTTCTTTCTGGACCTTGACAGGTTGATAGTAGAATTATGGGCCGTTGGGAGAAAGAGTTAACTTGGCCACTCTGAAGCACCCCTGGCATAAGGGAGGTCTCAAATTACCCTGCCTGGAACTTCACTATCTTACCGCACAACTGCAGCATGTGGTCCACTGGTTGGACGGCCAAGAGAATTGGGAACACAGACTGCTGAGGGGCACATGCAATGGGGTTCCATTGCCCGACTTATTGATGATACCCTACCTTATGTGGTCAGGCAGGTGTGTAGGGTATGGGAGAGGACAGTCAAGATAGTGCTGAAGAGAGCTCCCTTTGAACCCCATATGAGCATCTGGGCACTGCGCCCGTTTAAACTTATTGAACAATCTATGTCCATAGATAAATGACGGGCTGACGGTTGTGATACTCTGTGGGATTTATACCCAAATGACAGGTTTATTACCCTTGCAGACCCCACAGATATGTCTGCAGGAATTCCTTCAGTTTGCTAAAATAGTGGCAACTGTACGTGGGATTTGGACGAATTTTCCTGAGATACCGCAGACTTCCCACACCTTGGAAACTCTGTCAGCTATGGCAGGTGGTAGGAGGCTGATCTCCCATATCGGCAAACAAAAAAGTATCCCTCCTTGTTATTTGAAATGTCGGGCACTACTCTCATCAGGCGGCACACCATCCACTTATGGGCAGGGAATGAAGCAATTCCTTTTTATTATATAACCCTCCCACATTCTAGTAGAGTCATGCTTCATCATCAGGTTCAACCTGACTCCTAAAGGTCAGGGTGGGCTCGATCATATTCCAGGGAGCACTTAGGAGAAATAGGCCTGGGGGTTTAAAGATCAAAAATCCTCTGTTAACTCCAGGTCTCCCTTTATTGGCAGAGTTACAGGAGATATTAAAAATAAGGAAGTAGGGTTGTGAGGATGTAATGGTCCTATGACCCTACTGCCAACATGTTTCAGCCCTTAGAGTTTGGCTTGAGTGGGCCCTGGGCTTTCTTCAGGGCAACTTAGGTTCCCTCCCTGGATTGTAGTAAGACACTACCTCGTTTCTGATAAATTGTGCCGAGAGATGCACTTAAAGACAGACCGGTCTGGTATATACTTATCCTTGATCCTGTACTTCGATGTATTGTATCCAACCTGTGAAAAAAAACTGTTTTTAACTGTTAGTTCATGTGTCCAACTCACGCTTCGCTCATGTTATCAATGTGACCAGTCTATGTGGAAGACTCAGTGTGCGTTCATGCATCGTGCATAGTGTACTCAAACTTTTAGATCACTTAGTGGGTATCTGGACCCCCCCAGACACCCCCATGTAAGTGGCAGTGTCATTTGCACATTACCACACAATCCGTGCAAATAGGCGTAAAGGTGTAGTATCTCTACACCCCCTCCATACCATCATGCACCATTAAAATAATACACCCGGGTGTTTTGTCACTCATAGCCATTTTGCTTATCATAGTTTTTGTAAATTATTATTTTCGAAAGCAAAAAAGAAATAAATCACTATAAAATGTAATTACTGTCATATGGTATTGTACATTAATAAGCAATGTATCAGACAATACATCTTTATAGCCATTGCGGGCCCTTTGAAGACATGACCGTGTACAGCCCACAAATTTGTAAAACATTTCGATAAGGTTATCCTTTTCCTTTAGAGTGGAGAGCCCTCTATTTGTCATTGAGCCTGAGAGGAATATCCCTCTGGGGTCCATCTAATCATCTACTACTGTGACATCAAAGCCATAGTATTTCCTCCACCTGCCCCATACCTTGTAGAAATTCTTCGGGCATCCCCTCGCCTTATAGGTGATCTTCTCAGCTGCCATGTACATGTCCATCCCTGCTCTCCACTCTCAGAGTGGTGGTGCGTTTATGGCTCCCCTGTTTCTAGCTACATCTCTCTTCGCCACCACCAGTGCTAGTGTGGTAAAGATTATTTGCAATCTACCTAAGTCCACATTGTTCAGAATCCCCAATAATATAAATTTGGGGTATGGGGGTATAACGGCGTCCAGTATTTTACTCAGTTCCTGTAATATAATCCTCCAATAGGCCTGTATCTTAGTGCACTCCCAAATGTTACGAAAGAAATCGCCCTCCCCATGCCAACATCTCTGGCATTTAGGTTTACGTGCTCGCCGTATCTTATGCAATCTGGCTCAGTTGTAGTAGGCCCTGTGGAGTATTTTATTTTGAATGAGGCGCGATTTGATCGCCATATCTCTAGGGTGCATTAAAGCTACCTCCCAGTCTATATTTTCTAGTGAGCCCAAATTTCCTTCCCAGGTTGATCTCAGCTTGCCCAGTCTGTCCGGTGCATTATTATTCAGGGTCTTGTAGGTGAGTGACACAGCCTTGGTCATAATATGTTCTTGGAGCAATCTCGCCTATCATAGTTGATATATTATAATCAGTATAACGTTCCATGCATCCTTACCCTTCTGTAGTGGACTTATCGTTTCTCAAGAAAATGCGGAGTGAGGGGTAGCCCTATAGTCATACACTGGTAGTGCGTGAACAGGAGAAAAAAGGAGAAAGTAGTGTTTTCAACCGGTCTCCGAGGGACATGTACCAAAGTACTCCTAAACATGTTGTGCGCATTCACAACACCACCCCCTCCACTTACTTTGTCATGGATCCTGCCCCGACCATTCACCTACTTCGGTCCGCGTCTCCTGGCTTTCTAGAAACCTTTATGCCGGGAACGCGTCTTTATGTGTGTGTTTGTCCCTGCATGGTCACAGGTGGTGCCCCACCCCTGGCGTACAGTATGACATCATTCATGAGGTCAAGGGTGGCGGACTACAAAGTTCTGAGGATACATGGGAGTTGTAGTTTGGAATGTTAGTTTCGCCCGTATGTCTTCATATCTACAAGGCTCTGAGGGAGGACGCTCCTTTGGCTAAGCTCTCAGTGCTGTCATGCCCCGTGACTCGGATCAACAGACGAACCAGTATATAAGGATACTGGGCGCGTACGAACGCGCTTAGCGTTCTAGCTTAGAGGCCTGGTTTTGTCCGTGTTCCGTGTGCCTGACTTCCGGAGAGAGAGATTTCCCGTTTCCGGAGTTGCGTAACTTGGAGTTTGAACCTACGCGGGTTCTGCCCGAGTATTTGGCGTGTTTGCAAAGACGCCAAGTAATTATAGCAGCGAGCCCTTTTACACCTTTGCGGCTCGCTCGTGCTTTGCTTGTATTTTCCTTTCGTCACGTGTGGCGGTATTTCGTGTGAGTACAAGCCCTTTCCCTATTCCTGTGCTGCTCCTTGGTAGTGGCGCTCACCCCTTGGTGGCGGTGTTATGTATGTCTGTCTTCTTATTTTTCTCTCCATCGCCGTGTCCTCCCCACTCTGTCCATTCCTCAAGTCCCCGCTCAGTGATTGAGGGTTTAGGCATTCCCTGCGCCACTCGTCACATCACCCGATAGCCTACATTATAGTTTCCCTTTAAGACGGGATCATCGCGTCCCGACTGCACCTGGCATGCTGCTGGGGCCGCACACCATTCACTCCCGCATCCTCCCAACCCAGCTCTATCCCTACTCCTGCAGCCGTGGAGTTAGTCTCCTCTGAGACAGAAGACTTTAGTAACTCAAAGGGGACGCTAGCGTGGACCACGATTCAAGAGCCGGTGTACGACTGAAACACGGTAACAGCGCTGTGCGCTCCACCTTTCTTGTGTGTTTATGGTCGCTTTATATAGTGAGTGGAAGTAATAGTTATCGCTCTGTTTTTTCCCAATAGGTCTTGACCGACAACTGAATATATTCGCATTGTTATCTGTCATTGGAAAATACGAGGAAAGGGATGTATGTTACCATGAGTGAGTGATAGACCTATAGGAAGCATATGAAGAAATTGACGTTACAGTTACAGAATCTCCTCTGAATTGTTTACTTATGTGGTATAGGAACTCTTGGCCTGCTTATTCTACGCCTGCCCTCTCCTGAGTCCCTGTCATTCCCAATAGAGGTGACCCACCTTCATACAAGAAGACCAGACCCCAGCGGTAGGTGGGCTTGATCAATGTTTATGGTTTGCAGTGCATGAGAAGGAGAGAAAGAGTACTTAGGCCTTTTCTATTGCAGTGTCCAGAGAAGAACTACCTCCTTGGTTCCACCACAGCCCAACCTCTGAAGTCACACCCTCCTTCCCTTGTTTTGTTACCCTGTTTTCCCCTGGCGTGTCATTCGGTTCTCTAGGGTTTGATAGAGACGGAAGGCCGTAGGGGAAGACGGAGATTTACTCTTCAGATTCCTGACGCTCCTGCAGAAGATTCTGAGAACCATTACAGAACGCTAAGCCTAACAGTGTGTTCTGCCCGAGCGTTATGGAATTGGGTACAGTAACGTTGGCTGATGTAGCCAACATGATAGGCAATTTGCAAGTTGAAACCCAGGCCTTGGCAGCCCGAGTTGATGCCCTGCAGGGCCAACAAGGAGTGGTGTCTTCAGGCGAAAGAAGCACAGGCCAACAACCGGTTATCCATGTTACTACCCCCCCAGTCTATTCCCCTAGCTCCGCCAGAGCGTTTTGCGGGAGACGCGGCTAGATGCGCCGCTTTCCTTAGTCAAAGCCAGTTGCACTTTTCGTGCAAGGCGGCCTGTTTTCCCTCTGATCAATCCAGGGTAGCGTTCGCCATATCCTATTTAAGTGGGTCCGCAGCTGATTGGGCTATACCCTTGGTAGATAGAGACGATCCTTTACTATACAATTACGGAGCCTTTAGGAGGGAATTTCGTAAGTTGTTTGATAGGCACATGTACACCCATGCAGCTGATACAGAGCTATTAGCCTTGAAGCAGGGCAGTCATGATTTGGTTCAGTATATCACTTCCTTTCGGAGATTAGTGGTAGAGGCCAACTGGCCGGAAGAAAAGCGTAGCACACTCTTCTACAGGGGTTAACGGGATGACTTAAAGGATGCATTATCCCAAATAGTCGACTTACCTGAATCTTGTCCTGACCTTATTGATTTAGTAGTCCAAATTGATCACAGGCTAAGAGAGCGGAAACACGAAAAGGGAAAAGGGGAACCCCGATATGTATTGTTCAAGGAGAAAAAGAGTGATCTACCGAAGTCTGTGGACGAGAGTGAGCCTATGCAGATAGGAATGGTGCGGGGCCCTTTGACGCCCGAAGAAAGGCAAAGAAGACGAGACGAGAAACTGTGCATGTATTGCGGTAAAGCCGGTCATTTTGTAAGAGCCTGTCCGGTCAAGCCGAGTCCAGTAAACCGACAGGGAAACTAGAGAGTCCGGGGTCCTTCGAGACCAGGCTCCCGGGCAGTTCAGGTTGTACGGTCTCCCCCGCTGATCAAGACATGTCCGCCACAGCACATTTTTATGTCACCGCGTATATTGCTCTTGAGCAGCATGGTCTGCACGTAAGGATCATGACTGATTCTGGAGCGTCAGGGAATTATATGGACGTTGAATGGGCCAGAAACAACCTCATACCATGTAAAAAGAAAGACGTCTCCAATAGGGTCACCACTATTGATGGCAGGCCTCTTGTCTCAGGGCCGGTGACCCATCAAACAGAGCAGCTACATATGAGTATAGAACCTCAGCATCAGGAAGACCTGTCCTTTGATCTAATACATTCACCGCATATTCCCGTTTTATTAGGAATCCCGTGGTTAAAGCTCCACAACCCCATCATAGATTGGGAAAACTCCCTTTTAGAGTTTCGTCCTTCCCGACGACAAAAGGGGGTGATAGCTGGCACGCTGGGGAACACAACTTCTGTGTCTGTGGAACAGGCGCCTGAGTTACCTACCTGTTATGACGATTTAAAAGCAGTGTTCGACCCCCGAGAAGCAGAAACCCTACCCCCACATAGGGCTTACGACTGCCGAATAGATTTGGAAGCTGGAGCTAGAATACCTTGCAGTCGAGTATACTCACTAACGGAAAAAGAAAACGTGTATCTACGACAATACCTCGATGACATGCTGGAAAAGGGGTTCATCAGATCTTCGCGCTCTCCCACCTCTTCTTCATTATTTTTCATTCCCAAGCGGGAGGGGGGTTTGAGATGCTGCATCGATTACCGACGGTTGAATCAAGTCACCATTAAGAATCGTTACCCGTTGCCCCTCATTGCCTCCCTCCTTGACAAGGTAAGGGGCACACAGTACTTCACGAAACTAGATCTACGTGGTGCTTACCATCTTGTGCGAGTCAAGGAGGGAGATGAGTGGAAGACAGCATTCTGCACCAAATATGGGTTATACGAGTATTTAGTCATGCCCTTTGGGCTTTGTAATGCTCCTGCAGCATTTCAGTTTTTCATTAATGAAGTGCTAAGAGACATGCTAGAAGACTACGTGATAGCCTATATTGACGATCTGTTAATTTTTTCTGTTTCCTTGTCGGATCACATATTGCATGTACGGAAGGTATTAGAATGCCTACATGACAATAGATTGTATTGTAAACTAGAGAAGTGCACTTTCCACACTCAAGAGGTGCCCTTTCTAGGCTTTGTAGTATCTCCATGGGGTTTGGCAATGGATCCCGGTAAGGTGAAGGCTGTCCTGTCCTGGCCAGCGCCTAATACAATCAAAGAGTTGCAGAGCTTTTTGGGCTTTGCCAATTTTTACAGGCGGTTCATAAAAGATTTTTCGGATTTGGCATCGCCACTTACGGCCCTCTTGAAGAAAGGAGTCATCTATACATGGTCTAGAGAAGCAGAGAGTGCATTCCAACAGTTGCGTCTTGCCTTCACCCGAGCTCCTGTTCTTCACCACCCAGATCCTGCCTTGCCTTTTGTTGTGGTGGTTGATGCTTCACAAGTGGCTATGGGGGGGGTTCTCAGCCAAACAGACCCTGTTAGCGACCTTAATCACCCCGTGGCCTATTTTTCACACAAGTTCACCCCGGCAGAATACAATTACGCGGTAGGTGAAAAGGAGCTTCTTGCTATCAAAAAGGCTTTTGAGGAGTGGCGTCAGTATTTATTGGGGGCTAGGCATCAAACAACAGTCCTAACAGATCACCGCAACCTCCAATATTTGAAGTCCGCTAAGGCCTTGTCCATGCGACAAATCGGTTGGTCGCAGTTCTTTTGCGAATACGACTTCTGTATCCACTACCGTCCAGGACGGAAGAACGGGAAGGCTGATTGTAGGAGAGTAGGGTCTGCTTTCTATGTTCACCCCCACTTTTTGCTTTTGCTTTACTGGTTTACGACTTAGATGTGGCTGTGGGCCTGCTAATCAGACCCACAGCCCTGCTGTTCTCTCTCTAAATTACTACTATGTACTTTAGGTGCATAACCCATTTGGATAGGATCACCTTATTGGCCCCTGTACAGTGTACCCTAGGTACCCAGGGCATAGGTGTACCCTAGGCCTACCAGGGGCTGCAGCATGTATTGTGCCACCCCTGGCCTGGCCTTCCATTTTGACACAACTGGCTGATCACTCAGCTGGGGCAAGGTCGTGTAATCACCCCTTGCTTAGGTGTAGTATTCCTATACCTAACTTACATATAGACACATGTGTACCTATCAGTCACTCCTATGGCAGGCCTTGACAATCCTGGAGGCAGAGTGCTTGGTACCATGTGAGATGGTGCTCTAGCATGAGCTGAGCCTGTCTGCAGCTTTCGGAACCATGTCCTTATAGCTGTTCTATGATATAGCCTACCATATACTCTTAAAGTGCCTTATAATCTTAGACGGTTATGGTAACTATGGTTTGGCTTTATCAAAGCATGTCGTGTAAGGTGTCTAACACTCGGGAATAATACCCCCATGCCATTTCTGGACATGAGAATATTATTCCCCCCTTCTAGAGGGAAAGACATGTTAAAATCATACTTCAACTGTTAGCCTCTGACCAAAGCCTCAGCATCACAAAATGGATGCTGCTGCCACGACACAAGTCTGACCTCCTGCTGCTGGGAGGGATCCCAGCCAGGGAGGCCTGGACAATAGGTTTCCTGCTTGGGGAGGTGCTAGCACCTCCCCAGACAGCCTTTAGTGTATTGGGGCAGGGTGGGCTGAAAGGAATGAGACATGCCTGGGGCACACAAGGTGTTCCTTGCATAGTCCAGTTCAAACCGGCGCTGGGGCACTCCAGCCCCAGCTCTGGCGCGAAACTGGACAAAGGGAAGTGGGTGTAACCACCCCCTCCCAGGTCCCACCCATAAGGCGTGACCTAGCAGGTATCCCAGCCCCCCAGATTAGTATAAGAGTGGGAGTTGGGCCTCAAGACTTTAGATTATCCTGAACCTGCAAAACTGAACAGAAACTCTGGACCTTCGACATTCGACGAAAGAAGAAGACTGAAGAATCTCCCTTGTAGCCAAGGAGTGGCTACCCTGTGCAAACAGGCACCATCAAGTGACTACCCTTTGCTTTGTGAAACGTTCGACGAGGAACCGACTGCAGAGCCCGACCAGAGCCTTGATTTCCAGACTTCTCCGACCCTCATCCACATCTGCAGCAGAGCTGAGATCCGTGGAGGCGACGAGCGACGTGGGACCGGCTACCTGGGAAAAGTGGCTAGTAACTTACAGCGCAGCTTCTGAGGTACCCTCGAAGTTGTGCACCGGGGATTGAGAAGCCCCAACCCCAAGCACCATCTGCACCGAAGACCAGCCCCCCACACTCCACGAGTCCTGCGTGGGGCCCTTCAGCATTTTCCTGCTTGCCGCGTCTGTCCGGTTGCTTGCCCGCTGGCTAGTGGCCTTTGTGACGACGCTCCCTAAAATCTTCTGCGCTGGTTTGGCTCCTCCAGACTGGCTCCCGCTTCTCTGCAAAGAAGAAGCACCCCAGACCTTCCTGGTCTGCACCAGAAGCAAGTCCCTTGTTCTTCGTGGGTTCCGCTTGCCAAGGCTTGGTGAGTCCTAGTCCAACTTCGACGCCGCCGACAGCAAGAGCCTTCGTGGGACAGCTCGCCTCCTGGTCCTGGTCGTCCTCGACGCTTCCTGGTCCTCCTGGCTCCAGCGACAAGCTTCACCTTCACCTGCAACTCTTCACGACATCGCCTGGTTCCTTCCTGGTTCCACGTGGTCACTGGCTAGTGACCTTGACTCTGTCCCTTCTGCTTGCAGGTTTCTTCTCTTCGTGATCCCAGCCTTGGGATCCACCGGACACTCTCCCCTGACTGCCTGTCAGCATCTTTCTTCAGGCATCCATAGGAGTCGACGACGAAAACGACGCATCTTCACCCCTATGCACCCGCAGCCTGTGGGCTAGGTAACTTGGGTACTCCGGTGCTCATCAGGATAGTGACTATCCTAGTGTCTAGTTTTCAAGTCTCAACTTCCTAGCTACTCCGGAAGTGTCCTAAATCTATCTATTTCTAAACTGTAACATTGCTATTGACTTTTACGCATTACGCGTGAGTGTTTCCACTCTGCACACGAATCCCGTGGGCCTCCCACTCCCTAACTAACGCTAGTGTAGTGTAGCCCCAGCGATTCCCTAGGCCTAGGCCTATTCTATTTCCGTGACAGTGGTTCTTATACCACTTATTTAGTATATGGTTTGCGTGGCCCCTAGGGCCTAACTGTATTACTTACCTGTGTGACTTACTGTATGCATTAATAAGACTGTGTTGTACTTACCTCTAAACTCATAAAGAGTGCTGAGGGTTTGCTTAGAATAAATACACTTTATTTTATATATATATATCTGTTGTGGTGTCCTTTCATTTGGTATTCAAGGGATTATATATGGTATCACAGCTGGCTTCACATGCCATTCAGAGTTTAGCCTAAGACTGCTCTTGTCCATGCTACCACTAGGATAGCTGGTCTATAAGGTTGACTTTACAACCAATCACCATAAGGGTATTTGGACTGATATAAGGTGTACACTATAACTAGTGACATCATACATCAGGCCAACTTCTCACATTGGTGAGCAGCGGTTGGGATCTGAGCTTGCTGTTGTAATACCATTGTAATCTTGAGATACTAAATTGAAAGATCACACAGATATTGTCTAGGTACATATAACATAGATTATTATACTTAAGTCCTACTGGACTTTGTAGTTGTAGGTTGAAGGGAATAACACACCCTGACTACAACTACTAGAAAGGTTTAGTAGATACAACTAGTGTAGGTAGGTGCACACACCACACCCTCACTAGATCATGCCTCTGGGAGGAGATCAAGTAGATGCTCTCTCAGGAGGGGCAGGTCTGCAGAAGACCCCCTCTAGGTATGATACCTTAACATTCCAGGAGATGAGACAATTGTGTACCTCCAGAGGAATAAAACAGGGTGCAAACCCTACCCTCCTTCAGTTAAGACAACTCCTAGAGGAGTATGATGCTCAGAGGGCATCACAGGAAGGTGCCCTAGGCGCAGAGGAGGGTCTACCCACCACAGAGGAGTCAGATGGGCCTTCAGATGGGGAGGTAGACAGCCAGAGCCAAGTAAGGAGACTTAGCCAGGCTAACTTAAGTTTACATGGGAGTTTGCATGGGGTCCCCCCATACAGACCCACAAGTAGACATTCACAGAGAAGCAGGAGGGACAGATCCCCTTCAAGGGAATCCATCCACTCCCATGTCTCTAACACCTCTAATGCTTCCTCTCACAGGGGAATGACTTCACCTGAGAGAAAGGAGCATGCAGCCAGAATGAGGGAGGCTAATCTGAGGATTCAGAGGGAAGAACTTGCCCTTGCCAAAGAGAAGCTTGCTCTGGCTAGAGAACAAAAGTTAAGTGGGTTAGAACCCACTGGTGGCAGCAACATTCCTAGAGATAGAGACAGGCACTATGATAATAGAAACCTGAGCAAGATTGTCCCTCCCTACAAGTGTGGGGATGACATCCACAAATGGATAACTGCTTTGGAGAGAGCTTGCAAAGTACAGCAGGTACCCCAAAGTCAGTGGGCAGCTATCTTGTGGCTCTCCTTCTCTGAGAAAGGAAGAGACAAGCTCCTCACAGTTAGTGATGAGGATGCAGATAATTACACTGTCCTGAAGAGTGCTCTGATTGATGGGTTTGGCCTAACCACTGAACAATACAGGTTGTTGTTCAGGGATACCCAGAAGACACAGACTCAGGACTGGACTGACTTTGTAGATTGTGCCACTAAGGCTCTGGAAGGCTGGCTATTGGGAAGTAAGGTTAAGGACTATACAGGATTGTATAATTTGATCATGAGAGAACAAATACTTAACAACTGTCAAAACCAGCTATTGCATCAACACCTGATTGATTCTGATCTGACTTCTCCCCAAGAATTGGGAAAGAAGGCAGATAGATGGGTCAGGACTAGAGTTAAGCAGAAAAACCAGAACCAGGGCGGTGATCAGAAAAAGGCAGACCAGAAGGGTAATGAGCAGAAACAAAAAGACCAGAAGTCTTCACCAGGCCCCCAAAAGGCTCAGGGGGAGGGTGGTTCCAAAAAGGATAAGAAGAAAGAAGGCCAAAAGAAACCATGGTGCAACTATTGTAAGTCTACCTCACATTGGTTTAGTGAGTGCACCAAAAAGGATAAGCCCCCAGCCACCATTGCCCCTAAGGCAACTGTACCCCCTAGTTCAGCTGTAAGTGGTGGTTCCCAGCAAAAGGGTGTAGTAGGGTTAACCCTGGGAACTGAGGAGGATTCTGGCCTAGTCAGAGTGCCTACTCAGGCTGTCCTGATCTGTGATGGGGACTTAGCTTTGTCCTCTACTGTAGGCCCCAGTAACCTGGGCAAGTACAGACAGACACCTTTTATCAACCAAAGAATGGCTCAGGCCTACAGGGACACTGGGGCTAGTGTCACAATGGTGACACCTGCTTTTGTGGACCCTGGACAGATCATACTAGGTGAGAATTACCTAGTGACCAACGCTAGCAATGCCACTACCTCCCATAGTGTGGCTATTGTTAACTTCTCCTGGGGAGGGGTAACTGGCCTCAAGAAAGTTGTTGTTAGTTCAGACCTTCCTGTAGAGTGTTTACTGGGCAATGATCTTGAAACTTCAGTTTGGTCTGAAGTGGAGTATAGGACCCATGCAGAAATGCTGGGGATAGATGCACATGTCCTTGCTGTGACCAGGTCACAGGCCAAAAAGTGCAACACTGAACAAGTGCTGGATCCTGAAACTATGGACCAGTCACACTCCAAGAGAAAGAGCAGTAGGGTTAAGGCTGTGCCTTCCCCCCTGCCTCAGGTGGTGGATCAGCCCTCCCAGGAGGATGATTCTGAGAGCCCTGAAGGAACTGTCCTAGAAGAACTTGAACCTGATCAGGTTGAGTTTCTTGGGACAGGGGGACCTTCCAGGGCAGATCTGAGGCAGGCTCAATTAGACTGCCCCTCTCTTGAACCCCTCAGACAGCTGGCTGCTGCTGAGGCTGCAGGGAATGCTCAAGGTACCCATAGAGTGTATTGGGATGAAGGGCTACTGTACTCAGAGGCTAGAGACCCCAAGCCTGGTGCATCCAGGAGGTTGGTCATACCACTGAAGTTCAGGGGCTTCCTTCTAACCTTGGCCCATGATATTCCCCTTGCAGGACATTTAGGCCAGAACAAGACTTGGGACAGGCTTGTCCCTCACTTTCACTGGCCCCATATGTCAGAAGATACTAAGGAGTTTTGTCGCTCCTGTGTCACCTGCCAAGCCAGTGGCAAATCAGGTGGCACCACAAAGGCCCCCCTCATACCACTACCTGTGGTGGGGGTCCCCTTTGAAAGAGTGGGCATAGATATTGTAGGACCAATGGACCCACAAACAGCATCTGGGCACAGATTCATACTGGTGATAGTGGACCATGCCACCAGGTACCCAGAAGCAATTCCCCTGAGGACCACAACAGCTCCTGTTGTGGCAAGGGCCCTGCTTGGAGTATTCTCCAGAGTGGGCTTTCCAAAGGAGGTCATTTCTGACAGAGGTGCCAACTTTATGTCAGGATACTTGACTGCAATGTGGAAGGAGTGTGGTGTTAACTATAAGTTCACCACACCCTATCACCCACAGTGCAATGGGCTTGTTGAGAGATTCAACAAGACCCTAAAGGGAATGATAAAAGGATTACCAGACAAGCTTAGGCGAAGATGGGACATCCTTTTACCCTGCCTTCTGTTTGCTTACAGAGAGGTCCCACAAAAGGGGGTTGGCTACAGCCCTTTTGAGCTTTTGTTTGGGCATCCTGTAAGAGGACCCCTGTGTTTGGTGAAGGAAGGATGGGAGAGACCTCTCAGACAACCCAAACTAGACATAGTGGATTATGTACTTGGTCTCCGCTCCAGGATGGCAGAGTATATGAAGAAGGCTTCTAAAAACCTTGAGGCAAGCCAAGAACTCCAAAAAGCTTGGCATGACCAAAAGGCTGTACTGACTGTTTACCAGCCAGGACAGAAAGTGTGGGTGTTGGAGCCAGTGGCCCCAGCAGCACTCCAAGACAAATGGTCTGGACCCCACACTATTGTTGAGAAAAAGGGAGAAGTCACCTACTTGGTGGACCTTGGGACTCCCAGAAGCCCCCACAGGGTGCTTCATGTCAACAGATTGAAGGCATATGTTGACAGGGCAGACATGGGGCTACTCATGGCTACAGATGAGGGGCAGGAGGAAGAGAGTGACCCTCTCCCAGACCTGTTGACTCAGAACCCTGATGATGGCTCAGTTGATGGTGTGGTCTTTTCTGACAGCCTCACTGTCCATCAGCAACAGGACTGCAGACAAGTTCTGCAGGCCTACAGACATATGTTCTCTCTGACCCCAAGTCAGACAAACTGGTGCACCCATGAGGTGGACACTGGTGACAGTCTGCCTGTGAAGAGTAAAATTTACAGGCAACCTGACCATGTCAGGGACTGCATAAAAGTTGAGGTACAAAAGATGTTGGAGCTGGGAGTCATTGAACCTTCAGAGAGCCCTTGGGCTAGTCCTGTAGTCCTTGTGCCAAAACCTCACACCCAAGATGGTAAGAGAGAGATGAGGTTTTGCGTGGATTACAGAGGTCTCAATGCTGTCACTAGGACAGATGCCCACCCAATACCTAGGGCAGATGAGCTCATTGACAGACTGGCAGCTGCTAAGTTTTTGAGCACATTTGACCTAACAGCAGGCTACTGGCAAATCAGACTAGCTGAGAGTGCAAAGGCCAAAACTGCTTTCTCGACCCCAGGAGGACATTATCAATTTGTGGTAATGCCCTTTGGTTTGAAGAATGCACCTGCCACTTTCCAAAGGCTGGTGAATCAAGTCCTTACTGGGTTGGATGATTATTGTGCAGCTTATCTTGATGATATTGCTGTCTTTAGCTCCACCTGGGAGGATCACCTGGTCCACCTGAGGAATGTTTTAGAGGCCCTGCAAAAGGCAGGCCTCACTATCAAGGCCACTAAGTGCCAGATAGGGCAGAGCAAGGTTGTATACCTGGGCCACCTAGTTGGTGGGGGTCAGGTTCAACCACTGGAGAGCAAGATCCAGACCATAAAGGACTGGGCTCCTCCAACTACCCAGACTCAGGTCAGAGCTTTCTTGGGCCTGTCTGGGTACTACAGAAAGTTTGTTAAGAACTATGGGTCCATAGTGACACCACTTAATGACTTGACCTCCAAGAAGATGCCAAAGAAAGTTCAGTGGACAGCAAGCTGTCAAAAAGCATTTGATGACCTGAAGCAGGCCATGTGCAGTGCACCTATTCTGAAAAGTCCAGACTACTCCAAAGAGTTCATTGTCCAGACAGATGCTTCTGAGTTAGGTGTGGGAGCTGTTCTTTCACAACTGAATGTAGATGGTCAAGACCAGCCCATTGCTTTTATAAGTAGAAGGCTGACCCCTAGAGAGAAACGTTGGTCAGCTATTGAGAGGGAGGCCTTTGCTGTGGTTTGGGCCCTGAAGAAGCTGAGGCCATACTTGTTTGGCACTCACTTCAAGATTCAGACAGACCATAAGCCCCTCTTGTGGCTAAATCAGATGAAGGGTGAAAATCCCAAACTTCTTAGGTGGTCCATTTCCCTACAGGGGATGGACTTCACAGTGGAACATAGACCTGGGACTGACCATGCCAATGCAGATGGACTCTCCAGATATTTCCACTTAGAACATGAAGACTCAACTGGTCAAGGTTAGTTTAATGTCCCTAAGTTTGGGGGGGGGTTGTGTAGGAGAGTAGGGTCTGCTTTCTATGTTCACCCCCACTTTTTGCTTTTGCTTTACTGGTTTACGACTTAGATGTGGCTGTGGGCCTGCTAATCAGACCCACAGCCCTGCTGTTCTCTCTCTAAATTACTACTATGTACTTTAGGTGCATAACCCATTTGGATAGGATCACCTTATTGGCCCCTGTACAGTGTACCCTAGGTACCCAGGGCATAGGTGTACCCTAGGCCTACCAGGGGCTGCAGCATGTATTGTGCCACCCCTGGCCTGGCCTTCCATTTTGACACAACTGGCTGATCACTCAGCTGGGGCAAGGTCGTGTAATCACCCCTTGCTTAGGTGTAGTATTCCTATACCTAACTTACATATAGACACATGTGTACCTATCAGTCACTCCTATGGCAGGCCTTGACAATCCTGGAGGCAGAGTGCTTGGTACCATGTGAGATGGTGCTCTAGCATGAGCTGAGCCTGTCTGCAGCTTTCGGAACCATGTCCTTATAGCTGTTCTATGATATAGCCTACCATATACTCTTAAAGTGCCTTATAATCTTAGACGGTTATGGTAACTATGGTTTGGCTTTATCAAAGCATGTCGTGTAAGGTGTCTAACACTCGGGAATAATACCCCCATGCCATTTCTGGACATGAGAATATTATTCCCCCCTTCTAGAGGGAAAGACATGTTAAAATCATACTTCAACTGTTAGCCTCTGACCAAAGCCTCAGCATCACAAAATGGATGCTGCTGCCACGACACAAGTCTGACCTCCTGCTGCTGGGAGGGATCCCAGCCAGGGAGGCCTGGACAATAGGTTTCCTGCTTGGGGAGGTGCTAGCACCTCCCCAGACAGCCTTTAGTGTATTGGGGCAGGGTGGGCTGAAAGGAATGAGACATGCCTGGGGCACACAAGGTGTTCCTTGCATAGTCCAGTTCAAACCGGCGCTGGGGCACTCCAGCCCCAGCTCTGGCGCGAAACTGGACAAAGGGAAGTGGGTGTAACCACCCCCTCCCAGGTCCCACCCATAAGGCGTGACCTAGCAGGTATCCCAGCCCCCCAGATTAGTATAAGAGTGGGAGTTGGGCCTCAAGACTTTAGATTATCCTGAACCTGCAAAACTGAACAGAAACTCTGGACCTTCGACATTCGACGAAAGAAGAAGACTGAAGAATCTCCCTTGTAGCCAAGGAGTGGCTACCCTGTGCAAACAGGCACCATCAAGTGACTACCCTTTGCTTTGTGAAACGTTCGACGAGGAACCGACTGCAGAGCCCGACCAGAGCCTTGATTTCCAGACTTCTCCGACCCTCATCCACATCTGCAGCAGAGCTGAGATCCGTGGAGGCGACGAGCGACGTGGGACCGGCTACCTGGGAAAAGTGGCTAGTAACTTACAGCGCAGCTTCTGAGGTACCCTCGAAGTTGTGCACCGGGGATTGAGAAGCCCCAACCCCAAGCACCATCTGCACCGAAGACCAGCCCCCCACACTCCACGAGTCCTGCGTGGGGCCCTTCAGCATTTTCCTGCTTGCCGCGTCTGTCCGGTTGCTTGCCCGCTGGCTAGTGGCCTTTGTGACGACGCTCCCTAAAATCTTCTGCGCTGGTTTGGCTCCTCCAGACTGGCTCCCGCTTCTCTGCAAAGAAGAAGCACCCCAGACCTTCCTGGTCTGCACCAGAAGCAAGTCCCTTGTTCTTCGTGGGTTCCGCTTGCCAAGGCTTGGTGAGTCCTAGTCCAACTTCGACGCCGCCGACAGCAAGAGCCTTCGTGGGACAGCTCGCCTCCTGGTCCTGGTCGTCCTCGACGCTTCCTGGTCCTCCTGGCTCCAGCGACAAGCTTCACCTTCACCTGCAACTCTTCACGACATCGCCTGGTTCCTTCCTGGTTCCACGTGGTCACTGGCTAGTGACCTTGACTCTGTCCCTTCTGCTTGCAGGTTTCTTCTCTTCGTGATCCCAGCCTTGGGATCCACCGGACACTCTCCCCTGACTGCCTGTCAGCATCTTTCTTCAGGCATCCATAGGAGTCGACGACGAAAACGACGCATCTTCACCCCTATGCACCCGCAGCCTGTGGGCTAGGTAACTTGGGTACTCCGGTGCTCATCAGGATAGTGACTATCCTAGTGTCTAGTTTTCAAGTCTCAACTTCCTAGCTACTCCGGAAGTGTCCTAAATCTATCTATTTCTAAACTGTAACATTGCTATTGACTTTTACGCATTACGCGTGAGTGTTTCCACTCTGCACACGAATCCCGTGGGCCTCCCACTCCCTAACTAACGCTAGTGTAGTGTAGCCCCAGCGATTCCCTAGGCCTAGGCCTATTCTATTTCCGTGACAGTGGTTCTTATACCACTTATTTAGTATATGGTTTGCGTGGCCCCTAGGGCCTAACTGTATTACTTACCTGTGTGACTTACTGTATGCATTAATAAGACTGTGTTGTACTTACCTCTAAACTCATAAAGAGTGCTGAGGGTTTGCTTAGAATAAATACACTTTATTTTATATATATATATCTGTTGTGGTGTCCTTTCATTTGGTATTCAAGGGATTATATATGGTATCACAGCTGGCTTCACATGCCATTCAGAGTTTAGCCTAAGACTGCTCTTGTCCATGCTACCACTAGGATAGCTGGTCTATAAGGTTGACTTTACAACCAATCACCATAAGGGTATTTGGACTGATATAAGGTGTACACTATAACTAGTGACATCATACATCAGGCCAACTTCTCACACTGATACCTTGTCTCGCTTAGGGTTTGATCATCCTGAAGTACCCCTGGAGTCCCCGACCATTGTTCCCAAAAAAGCCATCCTAGGGGGGGTACTCTCTGAGGAAATGTTTCTCACTCGGGTTAGACAGAGCCAGTTATCATCGGAGATGGGGGGTATTGTGGGATCACAGGCAACTACCGTTCAGGACAGTTGCGTATGTATACAAGGGGGAGTAGTCTTGCCCACTAAGGAACTACAGCAACAGGTGTTGGATTGGTACCACTCCCACACATTGGCAGGCCACCCAGGGATAAAAAAGACAACTCAAGCAGTACGTGAGCGATTCTGGTGGCCGCGTATGCTGAAAGACATAGTTACGTACGTTAAAACTTGTCATGTATGTGCCCAGTCCAAAGCCTCCGGCCAAAACCCAGTGGGCTTACTCTTGCCTCTCCCTGCTCCGCCTGGACCCTGGCATACTGTGTCCCTTGATTTTGTTGTCGAGTTGCCAGTGACCCAAAACCAGAATAATACCTTGCTAGTGGTGGTGGATATGTTTACAAAAACCGTTCATTTTGTCCCCTTGAGGGGGTTGCCTACTGCCAGTGAACTAGCTTCAGTGTTCTTACGTGAGATTGTCCGTCTACATGGGTTTCCCTCTGTATTGGTGTCTGATAGGGGGGCCCAGTTCGTGTCCTGGTTTTGGAAATGTTTGTGCTCCTTGCTTGGGATAGATGTCAGGTTGTCCTCCAGTCATCACCCGCAATCCGATGGGCAGACCGAGAGGGTAAATCAATGCTTCGAACAATACATGAGAACACAAGCCCTGCAGAAACCCGTAGAATGGGATGAATGGGTGTGGGTGGCAGAGATTGCGTATAACAACAGCCCCCATTCCTCTACGGGCTACTCACCCTTCTATAGTGCTAACGGGTTTCATCCCAAGTTGTTACCTACTGGAGTGTCCCCGGAAGGCCCTACCCCAGCGGCCAATGAGTTTCTTTCACAGTTGCGAGATATCCATAACTGCACCCTAGTGAATCTGGAAGCCGCAAAGAGGAAGGGGCTGATCTACACAGACGGTTAGAACCTATCTATGAACCGGGGGATAAGGTGTGGCTTTCCACCAAACATCTGGCACTCCGTGGTCCACGCAAGTTCAACCCTACGTACATAGGCCCATACAGGGTACACAGTGTGATCAATCCAGTGGCTTTGAAACTAGAACTACCTGCCTCTTTCAAGATACACCCAGTGTTCCACGTTTCCTTGGTAAAGCCTGTGGAACCTGGTACCCGAATCCCGCGACGTCCGGCTCCAGTCTCTCTTTCGGATCCCTCGGAGTATGAAGTGGAATCCATTGTGGATTCGCGATTGGTAAGAAATACGCTCCAATACCTCATACATTGGAAGGGATATGGAGTGGAGGAACATACGTGGGAGCCGGTTACCAATGTACACGCCCCTCGACTTGTTCGCCTGTTTCACCTGAAACATCCAGACAAACCCAAAGCGTTGGGAGACCGTGGTGGGGGGAGTGTGCTGTCATGCCCCGTGACTCGGATCAACAGACGAACCAGTATATAAGGATACTGGGCGCGTACGAACGCGCTTAGCGTTCTAGCTTAGAGGCCTGGTTTTGTCCGTGTTCCGTGTGCCTGACTTCCGGAGAGAGAGATTTCCCGTTTCCGGAGTTGCGTAACTTGGAGTTTGAACCTTCACGGGTTCTGCCCGAGTATTTGGCGTGTTTGCAAAGACGCCAAGTAATTATAGCAGCGAGCCCTTTTACACCTTTGCGGCTCGCTCGTGCTTTGCTTGTATTTTCCTTTCGTCACGTGTGGCGGTATTTCGTGTGAGTACAAGCCCTTTCCCTATTCCTGTGCTGCTCCTTGGTAGTGGCGCTCACCCCTTGGTGGCGGTGTTATGTATGTCTGTCTTCTTATTTTTCTCTCCACCGCCGTGTCCTCCCCACTCTGTCCATTCCTCAAGTCCCCGCTCAGTGATTGAGGGTTTAGGCATTCCCTGCGCCACTCGTCACATCACCCGATAGCCTACATTATAGTTTCCCTTTAAGACGGGATCATCGCGTCCCGACTGCACCTGGCATGCTGCTGGGGCCGCACACCATTCACTCCCGCATCCTCCCAACCCAGCTCTATCCCTACTCCTGTAGCCGTGGAGTTAGTCTTCTCTGAGACAGAAGACTTTAGTAACTCAAAGGGGACGCTAGCGTGGACCACGATTCAAGAGCCGGTGTACGACTGAAACACGGTAACAGCGCTGTGCGCTCCATCTTTCTTGTGTGTTTATGGTCGCTTTATATAGTGAGTGGAAGTAATAGTTATCGCTCTGTTTTTTCCCAATAGGTCTTGACCGACAACTGAATATATTCGCATTGTTATCTGTCATTGGAAAATACGAGGAAAGGGATGTATGTTACCATGAGTGAGTGATAGACCTATAGGAAGCATATGAAGAAATTGACGTTACAGTTACAGAATCTCCTCTGAATTGTTTACTTATGTGGTATAGGAACTCTTGGCCTGCTTATTCTACGCCTGCCCTCTCCTGAGTCCCTGTCATTCCCAATAGAGGTGACCCACCTTCATACAAGAAGACCAGACCCCAGCGGTAGGTGGGCTTGATCAATGTTTATGGTTTGCAGTGCATGAGAAGGAGAGAAAGAGTACTTAGGCCTTTTCTATTGCAGTGTCCAGAGAAGAACTACCTCCTTGGTTCCACCACAGCCCAACCTCTGAAGTCACACCCTCCTTCCCTTGTTTTGTTACCCTGTTTTCCCCTGGCGTGTCATCCGGTTATCTAGGGTTTGATAGAGACGGAAGGCCGTAGGGGAAGACGGAGATTTACTCTTCAGATTCCTGACGCTCCTGCAGAAGATTCTGAGAACCATTACAAGTACAACACAAATGGCAAGAGATTCTGGAGGCACCCCTCTCGAGAAAGGCTGGCAGGGAATACATGAGGGAGTGAAATCCACGTCCATCAATGCACGGTTTAAACTGCTTTAATATAACATGGTAGTGGTACATCAGGTTTATCTTACCCCTAGTAGACTGTATGCTATGTACCCGGCGCGCTCATCAAGGTGACCCGGATTTCCGGATTGAAGCGGATTTCTTGCATATGATTTGGGGGTGTCCGAACTTAGATGAAAACTGGGAGGCAGTTCTTGCATCCTTGAGTGTGGCCTCGGGGTGGACGGTCCCCAGGGAGGCGGATCATTGTCTATTGGGGCGCATCCCCATTAAGAAAAAGAAGAAATTAAGTAGAACATTTCTTATCCTGGGGTTGGTATTGGCAACATGTAGAATTACCATAGTGTGCTTGTCACTATTTGCACCTAAAATTACTGACTGGTAAGAGACATGGCCGAGTGGCGAATGCTGATAGCCATATGCTCCAGATGAGTTGCATCCTAAGGAATTGTGAGCGGCTGAGGATGCAGAGTTAGCATGGTCACAATTGGGAGTGTAAGATGACTTCTAGCTTATGCTTTGCAAATTTTATCCTCGAAGCGTTACTCTCTCTTCTGCCACGGAAAACCATCAACATGGCACTTAACATCTACGTCGTATTGAGACTATGTTATAGCCTGAAAAGGGGGGGGGGACTACAATGGATGTTTCTCTGTTCAAATATTGTATTTTGCTAAATCTGTCAGAATTGGTACAGTGATTCTGAAAATGCCATTAAAAACCTATACACCAAAAAACAATTATTCCTTAGACAGGGGGTCGGAGACCCTTTGTGATCAGACATTTTGCAATGTGACATTAGTCAATCAATCAATCAATCAATATTTCTTTATTCGGCATTTCAGAAAAAAGGCCATAAAAGATACAGTTAGAACATATACATTGAAAAATTCCTCATTAAAACCTGTAAATTTAAAATTCATCATACATCGTAGACATGGGTGATAGCAATGCTTTCCATCTGGTTAGTTAAAGTGACAGTGCAGAAAAATAACATATTTAAAAGGGTATATTATAATCATTTTGGCCATAAATCAAGTAGATTAAATTACCCTAAGTTCAGTCTATGTCGCATAATATACTGTAAGAGGTTTGAGACAATATAAACCACCTCTTCCCCCTTGAGTGACTGTAGAAAAAGTAAAGCTGGGCGACATGTACGAAAGCCCCAACGCTTTAATAGGGGGATTAATAGATTCCTCCGTTGATCCATGTAATATTTACAGAAAAGAATAGTATGAACTGTAGACTGAGATGATGTACCATCACAGGAACAAGGTGGCAATATTTTGTCCCAGTTATTCTTCAACGGGAAAGTCACCAGACGATGAAAGAGGTTCAGTCTAAACCTGACGAAGAGAAACAGTTCATATGGAGCTATATTATAGGTCAGGTAAGGCTGAATCCCAAATACCGTCTGGACTGTTAAACAGTGTCTGGTTGTTTGTTTCATAACCTCTAAATTAAGTCTAAGGTCTTCAAGATGGTTAAAACAAAGTTTGTAGAAAACCTTTCTTGTTAACTGTTGAATCTGGGTAGGATCATTATAATATTTTTCCAGCCCGAGATCAGTTAGAAACTTTTTGACATAGACTAACCACCTAGATCTGTGTGCGTTATCTAGGCCCTTACAGTCTTGGATAATTTGCTGGGTAAAGACTGTTTGTTCTGACGTCCAAATCCGATGCCATAGTAGCAAAGGCTGGATTCTCACCATGTCTATCACATACGGAAGACCCAGTTCCACGTGGCAAGGATAATTGGCGGCTGTAGTAGGTAAGGCAAGAAGATATTTCAAAAAGCCATTCTCTACTAATTGGATAGGGGCCACGACTGCGTGACCCCATACGCCTGCTCCGTATAGAGCTACTGAAAGGCATTTGGCTTTGTAGATTTTAACCATCTCTACAGGTGCTTTTTTCCCTATTTTCCTTGAAAAATTTATAAGTGCAGAGGTGGTTCTTGTAAATTGCAGTTTACTAACTTCAACAGCCGGTTTCCAGCTAAGTTTTTCATCAATCATGACGCCGAGATAAGGATACTTGTCAGTAGTTAATAATCTTTCGTTTTTCAAATAAATGGGCCTAGTTTTATTTTTCCTTCCAACACCTGCCTTCATGACAAAAGTTTTCCCAATATTGACTTTAAGGTCTAGGCTGGCCATAAATGAAGCGTAGCTACTTAGGGCCCTCTGAAGTTCATTGGGTGTACGGGCCAATATCACAGCATCGTCAGCGTACAAAAGGGCTGGTACACGGTGATTTGCTACCATAGGAAGGTCCCGAGCTCCTTTCAACATCTCCCTCTCCAGACCATTAGTATAGAGGGTGAATAGAAATGGGGCCAGGACACATCCTTGCCTCACGCCCTTTTCCACCCCAAACGGCGCTGTGAGTTCTCCGCTAGTGCCAAACCTTACTCTGGCTGATGCGTCAGCGTACAGTTCCCTAATGTAGGTTACTACGGTTTGTTCCACACCCAGATCTAATAGGATGGGCCAGAGTTTAGAATGGCTAACGCAATCAAATGCAGCTGATAGATCTACATAGACCATATATAAAGCTCCAATCTTTGATGTTAACATATTTATCAATTAGTAGTGATAAGTTTAGAGCTTGGTCTATGGTCCCCAGACCTTCGCGGAACCCATATTGTAAGTCGGATAAGATGTTATTTTCCATTACCCACTCCTGTAAATGATCAAGTAATATCCGACCCATCATTTTTCCTGTAGAATCCAAAAGGGAGATGGGGCGGTAGCAGGAGGGTAGGTTCCTATCCCCTTTCTTGAAGATAGGGACTAATATGGATCTCTTCCAGGATTCGGGGATGCCGATGGAGGACAGCGCATTAAAGGTCAAAAAAGGAATCCAGAGGTCGGGATGTGTTTTGTAGAAATCTATGGGGACACCATCAGGGCCCGGGCCCTTACCTTTCTTACTTACATTTAGTGCCCTTTCAACTTGATCACATGTAATAGGCATGTCAATAGGGAAAGTCGAGGGCTGGTGATAGGAAAAATCATTATCTCTAGGGGCGTTTAATAATGAGTTAATCTTAAAAATTTGTGAAAAATACTCTACCCATTCTCTTTCGTCTATGGCAACCTCTATACTTGGAAGACTACCCTTATCAGTTAAGAAAGGTGTTTTTACTGGATCACTGACATAATATCGATTACCAAAATATCGACTACTTAAAATATCGTTGCTAAATTATCGACTACAATATTATCGACTCACCATACTTATTAATCAAAATACAAAAATATCGAGTACACAATATCGTCTTAACAAAATATCGTATATCATTATATCGAAGTTAAAAATATCGTTAACAAAATTATCGTCTACTCTTAAATGACAATGTAAATGACAAAATTATCGAAACCAGAAATATAGACAACCAAAATATAGAATATTTCACAATATCGACTATCTAAAAAACTATGAAGAAAATATACTTTAAGCACAACACATACATTAACATTGCAATACATAATAAAACACGTAAATAACATTAAAATTTTCGTTCAAACACATACATTTAAAAATAAACATTCCATAAACAATATGAATACATTTCACTACATAAATAATTTTCTAATTATTATACATGCATTAAACCACATTTAAAAATATCTTTAAAGCATTTAATACTACAAATAAACAATGACTTACTACTAATAAGTTGCTAATTAGCGTTTCCCTTACAAGGAAACAAACAGCCAGAAAAGAAAAAAAAAATTAAGGTGGACCAATGACATGCTCACATTTCAAATTAAACCAATGAAATGAAGCAACTAATTAATTGCACACTATAAAAACACTACATTTCAACATCTCTTTCACACTACAAACTGAAAAGAAGAAATAAGACGAAACTCTACTCAACTGTTTCCTGAAAGAAGAATTACAGTCCAAAACAAAATTTAACAACTACAGAAAGTAAGTTAAACTCTGTTTATAAAGCAACTAATCTAGAATGCTACAGCTGAAACTATTTCTATAAATGAATGTACTACACTTCATTTAATTACATTCATTTCGCCTCTATAGATACCTTCTAAAAAGACAGAAATATTTTGGACATACCCACAACTCTAATATTAATCAATGTAAGTATTGTTTTACTTTTTCCTACCCACCTACAACTATTAAATAAAAAAATAATTCAAAAAAATATTTATTCCTTATTTGTCTCCTCTACAGAAAACCACTGAACCATCCAAAACTACCTTCTACGCAATCACCTACTGGACCAAAGAAATAAGTAAGTATATCAACCTCATAAATTAAACAGCCTAAAATACGCAGCCAGAATGTTACTTTCCCCTTAAAACAGTAGCACATTCAAAAAAATGTATCCAACTATTAACAAATTTTTTTCTCTTATCAACAGAAAATCTATCTCCAAGATTAAACTGAAAGCTTGAAGTCAGCTAATTAACATCTTTCAACACATCAAATTATACATTGTAAGTATATTCACTAAAATGTAAATATATTTAAAATATCGATAACATTGTTTATATTTACAAAATATTTTTTCATCTCCCCTAGCATAATACAGAACAACATGACTGAAGGTGCTGAATTTATAACGTCTCAAAAAAATAAAATGTTGTTATGTTATATGGGCTATGTATATACACAAGAAAAGCAAAGTGGTCTGAAAATGTTTTGGAAATGTAGCAAATACTACTCAAACAAATGCTATGGTAGAGCTATTACAAAAGAAACCACTGTTCTTTCTGTAAAAGAACATAATCACCCCCCCAATATTACAGAGATAGAAGTTAGAAATGCTCTTGAAAACATTAAAGAAGCAAGTACTAGCACTGATAAACCCACCACCCAAATACTCAAAGAGCAATTAATAAAAATACCACACCATGCATCAGCACAATTACCCCCAATTGATTGTTTAAAAAGAACTATAGCTAGACAAAAAAAACTAACTACCAAAACTTTACCTACCCCTAAAACATTTGATACAGTAATCATTCCCCCAGAATTAAGCATAACTCACACTAATGAACCATTTATTTTTTTTGACAACAAATCTCCTGAGAAAAGAATAATTATGTTTGCTACTGCAAACAATTTAGTGAAATTACAACAATGTGACACTTGGATGATGGATGGAACTTTTAAAGTTTGTCCAAAACCATTTTACCAGCTGTACACAGTGCATGGATTGTACCAACATTCTAACATTCCATTCATCTATGCCCTCTTACCAAATAAACAGCAAACAACATACATAGAAATATTAACCAAAATTAAAGAAGAAACCAATAATTATTTCCCACAAAAAATAATTATTGATTTCGAATTAGCCATGATCAATTCAATACTAAAAAATTATCCACACACAGCAATCCAAGGTTGCTATTATCATTTTAACCAGAGTCTATGGAGACATCTGCAAAAGTCCACCCTAAGTGTACAATATGCTACAGATAGTACTTTTGCCTACCAGGTTAAAAAACTAATAGCACTAGCATACGTACCTGTAACAGATGTAGCAGAACACTATAATATTCTAATAGAAAGTCCCTATTACAAAAAGAACGAAGACAAATTAAGCCAACTCCTAGACTACTTTGAGGACACCTGGGTGGGAAGATTACATCGATCAGGACATAGAAGACAACCAAAGTTCCACATTCCTTGGTGGAATGTATACCTGAGTACCTTAAATAAACAATCCAAAACAAACAATAGTGTTGAAGGATGGCATAATGCCTTCCAAGCAACTACAAGCAGAGGGAAACCTACCCTACAAAAACTCCTGGAATCTCTACAAAAAGAACAAAGCTACCAAGAATTACGGATGCAACAATCTGTTACTCAAATAGGTCCTAAATTAACTAAACAAACCAAACAAATGTTTGATCTACTACAAAGTCAAGTAAACCTATACCCATCAACAAGTGGCCTAGACTACCTATCACTAATAGCCAAAAGCATTTTATAATTAACATACACACAGCTAATAAATGAAATAGGTCAATACAATAAACAATTGCAATCATATATTAATACTATATTTTCCTAAATAATATATAATTGTCAGATACATTTCATTTTCATATAGGAAATATATCTGTACAATTAAATATTATTTCTGTAAATATAATATATATAACAATAAACTATAATAAGATTTCCCACCCAAATTATAACAAAATATAACTTACCATTGATGTAGCCATACAAGATGAATTCCACCAAGTAATACTCCTTCCATTTCTATGTCAATCCATAGTAATAATAAAAAATTTGCCGCACCAAAAATGAAAATATCAACACATCCAATGTAAATCCATCCTCGACAAATCCAAAAACGTGAAACCCTCAAAAACCCGAAAAATAGGTCAAAATAGTAACAAACGCTCCTGGAAATCCCGGTGAAAAAAACAGTGTGATAACTTTATTAGTTTCATTAACTAAAACACACTGTAAAAAAAAAAAAAAAATAACGTCTCTCTTTCCATCATAATATCCAAACCCTCAAAAACCCGAAAAGAAGTGAAAAATCAAAATAAACGCTCCATGAAATCCCGTAAAAAGTTAAAAAGTGTGTTAACATTATTACTTAAATCAAGTAACACACACTTTAAAAAAAAAAAACGCGTCTTGGTCTTCGAAAAAACATCGATCAACATTTACCTGAAAAACAGAACAAAACATACCCACCCACACAATCACACCCAAATACATTTAATAAATACAATTACATCATTTCAAAACAACACATATTTAATCACAATATTTACTTCGAAAACTACGTCACAACCAGTAAACAACCAGACGTAACTAAATCATTACTAACACGTCAAAAACACCCCAAACATTTTAAATTATCTATCAATACACTATAAACATCCTAACTACCCTAAACATAAGTATTTAATAACACTTAATACTTAAAACACCCCTTACCTTGCTCAACGCGACGCAGCTTCCAACCGCGAGCTTCCTCAGTCCAAAATGACCCAAAATAACATGAAGCGGTTACAAAATAATCCCATTCAAATGAAAGTCCCTACTTAAATCAGTGTAAATACATTAAAAGATTATAATCATATATAAATATAACATAAATGTATCTAAATTTTTTGAAAATTATTTTGTAATAAACAATACCTTAAAAAATTATATTCATAATAATTATAAATACATTATTATTATGATTATAATACAGTATTTTTTTTTCACAACTGTACAAACTATAATAAAATGTTTTTATTATTTAAAAATTATTTACAAAATGTACATGTTGCAAAACAATTTATTTCATATAATTATAAAATATAAAAATTAATAATATTAACATTTCCTACAATAATATTATTAATCATCATTAAAAATCCATAGCATAAAAATATACTTTTTGTCATGTCCTAATTATGTACAACAACAAAAAAAAAATGAAACAATATTCTTCAGAAATTAAATATGCAATGATTTTTTTTATGTATATAGCCAACAAAAACATTATGATATGAATACTGTAAGAATATGTTTATTTGCAAACAATGTTAAAAAGTAATAAATGTTATGTATGTTTTTTTGTAATTATCAATACTTCTGTTATAAAATGTGATAATATCAATACATTTTATTTTCCTTAAAACATTGCAAAAAGACACAAATGAATGCATATTTGCTGTATGTCTACTAATGTATACTCCATTCTGTAAATAAAAAAAAAATAATCTGTCTACTTTCTTCAACAAAAATAAAGCTTATCTAAAAATATAAAATGTGTCATTGGATTTCATAATTTATAACTCTCACATATATAATGTAGCTAATTTAATTGTTTAAAAATGTAAATAATCACATTTTTTTCCAACATTTAATCCAAAAACATACTTCATTAACACAATACATATACATTCAGCACACTAACCCTATACAAATTACTATTCCCATTTCACCTACATTAAAGTTAGGAAAACTGCTGGACACTAACCCTATATAATTTACTATTCCCACTCCAGTTAACATAAAGTCAGGAAAGGTGCTGGACAGTAACCCTATATCATTTACTATTCCCACTCCAGTTAACATAAAGTCAAGGAAGGTGCTGGACAGTAACCCTATATAATTTACTATTCCCACTCCAGTTAACAAAAACTCAAGGAAGGTGCTGGACAGTAACCCTATATAATTTACTATTCCCACTCCAGTTAACATAAATTCAGAGAAAATGCTTGACAGTAACCCTATATAATTTACTATTCCCACTCCAGTTAACATAAATTCTGAGAAGGTGGTGGACAGTAACCCTATATAATTTACTATTCCCACTCCAGTTAACATAAAGTCAGAGAAGATACTGGACACTAAGGTGCCGATCACGATCCGGTAAAAAATTCCCCCGTGCGACTCGTATCGGGTCTTTTTACCGTACGAATCGTACAAGTGCCGTACGAACTGGCAATCACGATTCGCATGGTAAAAAGTCCATACGAACCGCACTGGGAATCATTCCCCACACGTCCTCGGGTCGGAAAATGTGTCCGACACGTCCTCGGACGATTTACCTTACAAACGTGAAAAGCCAAGTCCGACCGAGGAATCACGATCCATCCCGTGCGTCCGAGGTTACAACCGTATGGAAAAAACACCGTCCGCACCGAACTCCTACAGCAACCATGGAGACATGTGCCCGCATACGCGCCCAACACTCCCCCCAGCCCCCGTACGTCCGACACGTACCCCCCGTATATGTATACCCCCACCCGTCTATGTACACCCCAGTACGTTCCAGTCGTACCCCCACCCCAGTACGTGTCGTACCACCGTCAATGTACACCCCCCCACCCCTGTACGTGTCGTACCACCGTCTATGTACACCCCAGTACGTTCCAGTCGTACCCCCACCCCAGTACGTGTCGTACCACCGTGAACCTACACCCCAGTACGTTCGAGCCCCACCCCCACCCCAGTACGTGTCATAGCCCCGTCTACCCACACCCCAGTATGTTCCAGTCGTACCCCCACCCCAGTACGTGTCGTACCACCGTCAATGTACACCCCCCCACCCCTGTACGTGTCGTACCACCGTCTATGTACAACCCAGTACGTTCCAGTCGTACCCCCACCCCAGTACGTGTCGTACCACCGTGTACCTACACCCCAGTACGTTCGAGCCACACCCCCACCCCAGTACGTGTCATACCCCCCGTGTACCTACACCCCAGTACGTTCCAGTCGTACCCCCACCCCAGTACGTGTCGTACCACCGTGAACCTACACCCCAGTACGTTCGAGCCCCACCCCCACCCCAGTACGTGTCATACCCCCGTGTACCCACACCCCAGTACGTTCCAGTCGTACCCCCACCCCAGTACGTGTCGTACCACCGTCAATGTACACCCCCCCACCCCAGTACGTGTCGTACCACCGTGAACCTACACCCCAGTACGTTCGAGCCCCACCCCCACCCCAGTACGTGTCATACCCCCCGTGTACCCACACCCCAGTACGTTCCAGTCGTACCCCCACCCCTGGACGTGTCGTACCACCGTGAACCTACACCCCAGTACGTTCGAGTCGTACCCCCACCCCAGTACGTGTCGTACCACCGTGAACCTACACCCCAGTACGTTCGAGCCACACCCCCACCCCAGTACGTGTCATACCCCCGTGTACCTACACCCCAGTACGTTCGAGCCCCACCCCCACCCCAGTACGTGTCATACCCCCCGTGTACCTACACCCCAGTACGTTCCAGTCGTACCCCCACCTCAGTACGTGTCGTACCCCCCGTGTACCTACACCCCAGTACGTTCGAGCCCCACCCCCACCCCAGTACGTGTCATACCCCCCGTGTACCTACACCCCAGTACGTTCCAGTCGTACCCCCACCCCAGTACGTGTCGTACCACCGTGAACCTACACCCCAGTACGTTCGAGCCCCACCCCCACCCCAGTACGTGTCATACCCCCCGTGTACCCACACCCCAGTACGTTCCAGTCGTACCCCCACCCCAGTACGTGTCGTACCACCGTCTATGTACACCCCAGTACGTTCCAGTCGTACCCCCACCCCAGTACGTGTCGTACCACCGTGAACCTACACCCCAGTACGTTCGAGCCCCACCCCCACCCCAGTACGTGTCATACCCCCCGTGTACCCACACCCCAGTACGTTCCAGTCGTACCCTCACCCCAGTACGTGTCGTACCACCGTCAATGTACACCCCCCCACCCCTGTACGTGTCGTACCACCGTGAACCTACACCCCAGTACGTTCGAGCCCCACCCCCACCCCAGTACGTGTCATACCCCCCGTGTACCCACACCCCAGTACGTTCCAGTCGTACCCCCACCCCAGTACGTGTCGTACCACCGTCAATGTACACCCCCCCACCCCAGTACGTGTCGTACCACCGTGAACCTACACCCCAGTACGTTCGAGCCCCACCCCCACCCCAGTACGTGTCATACCCCCCGTGTACCCACACCCCAGTACGTTCCAGTCGTACCCCCACCCCTGGACGTGTCGTACCACCGTGAACCTACACCCCAGTACGTTCGAGTCGTACCCCCACCCCAGTACGTGTCGTACCACCGTGAACCTACACCCCAGTACGTTCGAGCCACACCCCCACCCCAGTACGTGTCATACCCCCCGTGTACCTACACCCCAGTACGTTCGAGCCCCACCCCCACCCCAGTACGTGTCATACCCCCCGTGTACCTACACCCCAGTACGTTCCAGTCGTACCCCCACCCCAGTACGTGTCGTACCCCCCGTGTACCCACACCCCAGTACGTTCCAGTCGTACCCCCACCCCAGTACGTGTCATACCCCCCGTGTACCCACACCCCAGTACGTTCCAGTCGTACCCCCACCCCAGTACGTGTCGTACCACCGTCAATGTACACCCCCCCACCCCAGTACGTGTCGTACCACCGTGAACCTACACCCCAGTACGTTCGAGCCCCACCCCCACCCCAGTACGTGTCATACCCCCCGTGTACCCACACCCCAGTACGTTCCAGTCGTACCCCCACCCCTGGACGTGTCGTACCACCGTGAACCTACACCCCAGTACGTTCGAGTCGTACCCCCACCCCAGTACGTGTCGTACCACCGTGAACCTACACCCCAGTACGTTCGAGCCACACCCCCACCCCAGTACGTGTCATACCCCCCGTGTACCTACACCCCAGTACGTTCGAGCCACACCCCCACCCCAGTACGTGTCATACCCCCCGTGTACCTACACCCCAGTACGTTCCTGGCGCACCCCCAACACAACCTCCTAAGTACGGAGCGCACCCCATGCCCCAACATCACAACCGCATGTACGAGTCATACAAAGCCACACACAAGGACATAATCGTACAACCAAATGGCCCATGTACACACCGTACACACGCTCAAAACGCACGTACACAACAAGGACAAAACAAAACAACACAAGAATACACCATTCGAAAGGCACACAGCCACTAAACATGGCCAACAACCACTAAAATAACACAATCACTGACCTGCAACTGTCAAAAACAAACAGAGGCCCAATACACCACCACTCCTTATAACACACCCACCCAAAATTCAAACACTGCCACACCCACCCATGGACCAATAAAAAGGGCCCACACACACAAACCATGAGCCTTTGCAACAGACTCACTGCTGCCAGACACCACAGAACCAGACTACAAGCTACACCACACCTTACACTTGCACACCTTCACACGACCACCCTCACAAACACCCTCTCATCACATTCACACACACACACAACCATCCACACCCCCCCCCCCCAACATCCACACACCCCCCACACCCACACCATCCCCACCCACACCCCTCACCATGCCCACTACCAAGAATCCAAAGTTCAGTCACCGAGAGTTGGAGGTCCTTGTTGATCAAATCCTCAGAGTTGAGCCACAGATCTTTGGAACATTGGTCAGAAGCACCAGCCAGGCAGCCAAAAAACAGCCATGTGGCAGACCATCGTCGATGCTGTGAATGCCGTTGCGGACACCAGGAGGAGCAAGCAGGATTGCCAGAACAGGTGGTACGATCTGCGGAGGAGGGTCAGAGCCAAGAGGCAGGAGGAACACGACCAGGCCAACGCCACCGGAGGAGGGCCCTCCCGCAGACCCGTACAGTACCATCCCTGGGAGGAGAGGGTGATGGCCATACTGCCGGTGGAGGCAGTTGAAGGAGTAGAAGGACTCCGAGACCCGGGTGAGTACACAAACAACGCACCTCACATGGGGGGAACTGCAACCACAACCAAAATTACTAACAGGCACGCAACCACCACAAGCCATAGCATGACTCAACCACACTCCATGAGCAGGCACATGCCACTGCTGCCACCATGCCCCATGCACCCAGCTGGACAATGTCAAGTCACAGGCCACAGAAGACAACAACACATGACACGGTAACCCGGATGGCGGGAGGCTGGGCACCAAAAATCACATAGTGCGACTCCAAAGCAGACAACAATGCCCTCTGCCCATATGGCCTAGGTCACAGCCAGACAAACACTGTGTCCCAACACAGGAATGACTTGCCAGCAAATGGCGGACGCCTTGCATCAACACATGGGGGTGAAGGCACTGTTTTGCACATGACAGCAGCTAATGAACAGCCAACATTGTGAAAGAGTGGCAGCACACACCACCACAGCAGCAGCGCACAGACACACAGCTGACAAAATGGGTGCCTGGAGATCAGAAACAAACTCACATCAACAGGCCAAGGGCCACTCAAAGATCTGCCAACAGTGTGTGCCCAGGAAGCTGGGCCAAGGTGACAGAGGGTGACACACGGAGGGAGGGAGAGGGGGACAGAGAGGGAGGGAGAGGGGGACAGAGGGAGGGAGAGGGGGACAGAGATGGAGGGAGAGGGGGACAGAGAGGGAGGGAGAGGGGGACAGAGAGGTAGGGAGAGGGGGACACAGAGGGAGGGAGAGGGGGACTGAGAGGGAGGGAGAGGGGGACAGAGATGGAGGGAGAGGGGGACAGAGAGGGAGGGAGAGGGGGACAGAGAGGGAGGGAGACACAGGAAGATGGACAGAGGGAGGAGGCTGACACACAGAGGGAGGGAGAGGGGGACAGAGAGGGAGGGAGAGGGGGACAGAGAAGGAGGGAGACACAGGGAGAGCAAATCAGTCCTTTGGTGTGTGGGAATGTCTGCTCGTCAGCAGGTGGACTGCGTGCATGTAGACAAGGGTGGCCAGTGCCAGAACCCCCCCTCTTCATCATGGCAAAACGCAGGGCCATGTCACAACCTGTACACGAGCACAAGGACAGCCACCTGCATCATATAAGTGTGTGGATCCACTCCATGTGCACATGTACAGTGCTACAAGGAAGGCGCAAATGCATGGCTCGCCACACATGCACACTCCACTGCTGACTGCAGTCACACTTGACGCAGCAAGTAAGACTGTGCCACACATAGTTAAAGGGGCCAAATTGGTGCCCAAGGGACACACCCATGCACAAGTGCACTGTGAGTGGAATGCAAGACAGATCCTAATTCCAAGAGGAAATGTGCCAACTTTGTAACGGATGAAACATGGATGTTGCATGGACCAAAATTAACATTTTCTCTCTCACACACAGGTCAACGTCGTGCTGCACCTCCCAACACTGGGGGGGAACACTCACAGGACCCGGATCTGCAGGAGACCGATCCCACCGGCAGCGACCACTCTCACCACTCTGCGGACGACCCCGACCGACCTGGCCCCTCTGGTGTCCAACCACCTGCAGCACCTGCGTCAGGTACAACCGTGCCAACCACCACCCCCACTCCTGCCACATCCCAGGAGACACCCAGGATCCCTGCCCCAACACCACAATGCAGCCAGGCTCGCCAGGAGGGACACGGTGTCCCGGGCACCCAGGAGGAGGCAGGCGACAACGCCAATGCCACCCCTCAGGGGTCCCGGAGACCCGATGTTCCCACAAGTGCAGGCCAGACGCAAGTGGGCAGGGGTGGTGGGAGTGGAGGACGGCGGAGGCGCGAGCCTGACCAGTTGGCTGGGGATCCGGTATTTTCCCATGTCCGTAACATCTTGGACTCATACCGGCAGGACACCACGGGCATGGCCCAGGTTGTGTCCGTCCTCGAGGGGATCAAGGTCCAGCAGGCCCAGCAACATGCGGAGCTAATAGCCTGTCTACAGGTACACCAACGGAGGATGGAGGACAGACAGGCTGAGCAAGTGACGGCGTCCCAGGGGATTCACGCTGAACTCCGTCGGATGGCCGACACCATGGCCGACCCTCCCTGTGCCAGAAGGCGGAGAACATCACCACCCACAGGGAGGGATCATGAGGAGGAGGAGGAAACATCCGACGGAGCATCCCAGACGTCGTCACGGCCTGCTGCTGAGGTTCCCCGCAGGAAGCCGGGTCGTCCACGGAAAGGACCGTGAGGGTGGCTGCTACATCACCATCTCCCAGGACACCTGGCCTGGCACCTGGCCCACTGGAGCAACAGCATCACAGCATCAAGAGACATTCTCTGCCACATGGCCCTGCTGGTCACTGGCTGACCAATGTTGACAAAGACTGTGGCATGGACTCTGAGGATTTCCAATGGCAAGGACACCAACTCCCCTACTGAACTTTGGATTCCCTAATCCCGGAAAGCCCCTCACTTTGTCCCCCCCCCCCCAATAATAAATAACACTATTAAGAGTAGATGCCTGCTGGTAGCATTATTACCTAACATGTGTCTTGTACAGTCTAAACATGCCTGAGTCATCTGTTCACTTCAACCATCCACACCCTGGGGCCTGAGTCTGGCACAGGACACATGGGTCACAGTTTATTAGGCAAGACAGACATGGAGCACCATACACACCCGTGATGGGCACAACCAGCTGAGGGGGTGGCCGAACAACCGTGCTGACAGACACATTGAGTACAGCAACAGTCATGCGCAGAGGTCAGGGATCCTGGCCCGTGTCCTGGGGGGCACCCAGGTATGGGTAGACAGGTGGCAGAACCATGTCCTGCAAGCTTGAGTCCGGTGGATGCAGAGAATGGGGTCATGGACAACGTTGGATGCATGGGGATGGCACATGTCACAATACCCACACAGTCATGGACATCATGCCCAATACACAGTCTCAGCACACACACACAGCTTGCATCTTGCCACTCGACACATTGACACAGAGCCACAATCAGGGAATACCATGCCAGACATGCAGGATGCACCGTGCCAAATCACCAGCATTGATTGAGAAGAGGCACCTTGGAGGCATAGGGACACCTTTATTAGTCATGTTTTTGGGATTGCAGAGGCAACTTGAAGTACACATGAACACATCATGTGGAGTAACATGTGGCTCCAACACTGGCACCCCCCTTCTGCAGCACAAATGCGTGATAGCCATGGAACTGGCACACAAGCGTCGGCTAACAGCTAAACACCCACAGCTGCTCACGGAGAGCCTGCCATACACCATACATCCGCTGATGTGGAAGTCCCACGCCATGTCAAGACAATGTTAACCGTATGTGTCCGAGGGCAGTGTCACACACATTGATGCCATCATCACAATCCACTATCCCATCACTGATGACTGACAACCAGGCAGCCCATCTATTCAGGTGTACCCAGCTGCATGTCGTGTCCCATGGGGATGCCACATGTCTGCAGAGGAACCAAACCCCGACCGGGGCAGTGTGCACACATCGTGAACAACTGCCACACCCAATACACCCCAGATGCATCCCTTACCCCATGGAGACTTCCAAACGTGTCCGTGCCTGTAACGCTGAGTCAGCCCACGATGTCATGTCCATGAGGAATAGCAGTGCCACAACAATGCAACCAGCAAACGGCATGCGCAGGTACCTGGGGAAGAGAGACACACAAGAAGTCAGCCACAAAAAGCACAGCCACTTGCATGTGCAGTTACTCGACACATGTATGGATGACAACATGCTAGGTCACAATTATGACTGGGGAAATACTACCATCACTGCCACCATCACTCCAGTGACACACCCACACACACCTCTGACCCACGTGCCATACATGCAGGTGGAGACACACATCACAACGCATGCCACACGGGGACCAATGCGTGCACACTCAGACCCTGGTACTCACCACTAAGCAAAGAAGTCGCGTATGAGCCGAGTCCGGATGTCCTCTTGCGGCTCCACATCCTCCACATCACTAGCCCCATTGCCAAGCCCTTCGTCCTCCACGGGTGGATGGTCCTCGTCATGTTGATTCAGGATGAGTGGCACAGCTCTTTCAACTGCCATGTTGTGCAGCATGCAGCAGACCATGAAGATCTTGCAGACCTTCGCCGGGGCATAAGGGAGTGCACCGCCGGTCTTGTGGAGGCACCGGAATCGGCTCTTCAGCATGCCAAACGTCCTCTCTATCACTCGCCTTGTCCGGCCATGGGCGGTGTTATAGCGGAGCTGGGCCGGCGTGATGGGGTTGCGGAGAGGTGTCAGCAGCCAAGGCATGTTGGGATAGCCAGCGTCCCCTACATGGGAAGCACATGGACATCGTTAGAACTGGTGTAGCGGTCGTGCTGGTCGGCTATACAGAATACAGGACAGACAGACTGTACCCACCAACAACACATGCCCGTTCGTTGCGCAGCTGCATCATCATATCAGGCATCCCGCTACGCCTCATGATGTAGGCATCGTGTGCTGATCCTGGGAAACGAGCACAGACATGTGAAATCACCATATTGGACAGACACACCACAAGGGCATTGATGGAGTGGTAGTGCTTCCGATTGCGGTACGCCACCTCCCGTGCGTGTGGTGGTACCAAACCTACATGTGTCCCATCTATGGACCCAATGACATGGGGCATCCCTCCCAGGGCATAGAATCCACGCTTGACCTCAGTCATCTGTTCAGGGGTTGGGAACTTGATGAAGTCATCCAGGTGAATCAACATGGCCTCCAAGAAATCATGCAGCACACCGCTGAACATGCTCTGGGACATGCCACCAACATGAGCTATGGTATTTTGGAAGGTACCCGTGGCCAGAAAATGTAGGGCAGCCATTACCTTCAGCTGGGGTGTCAGTGCCGTAGGATACCTGTGCTGCGGTTGCAGGTGTGGTTTCAGTCTCGCCGTCAGCTCCAGAATCAACGGTTGGGTGAAGCGGTAGAGCCGGATCCTGTCATTCTCCTGCATGGTAGCCAAGTCTGGAATTCTTCGGGCAACAGGAGGCGCTCTGCAGTAATTTGGAAGTGACAAGGAAGAGTGAGTGCACTACGAGAACAACTCATGTCTACTGAGCACATGTAAATCTGGCAATACACACATGCCACATAGGGAGTCAGGCATGTGCCACATGCCCAGGACACGTATGGATGCAAGGTGACACTCCTTCCAAGACCCAGCTACACACGGTGATTGAGAACCTCCCCATGCCACGCCATGGAAATAGCTGTGTCCCAGTGCAAGTGCACTGCCCGACGCAAGACAGGAGTGACATACACCCACACATCAGCAGAAGTGTGATGCCGATTGCAGAGACTGGTAGCGGAACACTGGAGCCACAGGTCACATGACATTACACTAGTCCAGCCCACACACCTTGCCATGAAGGTGCACATGTCATGACTCACCACACATTCCTTGTGAGTTTGCTGACATGGCCTTGTCACGCTACTCCGTGTCCCATGCATACATGTGCACCTCACATCCGATAACACATGTGGCATGGTGTTGGGAACAGTGTGCAATGACAATCTACACACAGCCACATGTTGGTTGCTGCAACGGCTGCAGCTTTTGAGGGTGCTACAACATCAACCTGATGTAAATCCCGGACACATATATGACATAGTCACATTGTGCACTGTGGGTAGTGACAAGTCATGTGTCATGACCCCTGTACCGGGCATCATGGGACACTTCCGTGTGTTGGTGTCCGTGCCATGCCAGTGACGCTCACCCCAAGTGCGCAGTCCCACATGCACACATGTCAAAGGAGTCAAGGGCATGCCTGGCACACATTGCACCCTCACACAGTACACATGTACACATCTCATCATACATCTGGTGCCTTCTCCACTCAGGAGGCATGTTCCACATCACAGCCTGTGACACCTGTGCCCCACACATGTAGTAATGCACAGACGATGCCTTGATGTCCATTCCTGGACAAGTATGTCCATCCATGGACAAGTATGTCCGCCCTATTCCTACATGTGTGTCGCCTATCACCACAGTGATGTGTAAAAACCGCCGTACTGCTGCTGAGAGGGCCTGTGCATGTTCCCAAATCACTGTGGGAGTGCTGCCGTATGTGTACCCATCGTGATGGCGAGCGTACAGGCATTTGTACGGTCCGTAGCACTACGGGTACGCATACGCGTGCAGACCCATAGTGATAGTGAGCGTAGATGCGTGTGTACGTTCCGTACCACTACGGGTACGCATACGCGTGCAGACCCATAGTGATAGTGAGCGTAGATGCGTGTGTACGGCCCTATCACTATGGGTCTGCACGCGTATGCGTACCCGTAGTGTTACGGACCGTACACACGCATGTACGCTCACTATCACTATGGGTCTGCACGCGTATGCGTACCCGTAGTGGTACGGACCGTACACTCGCATGTACGCTCACTATCACTAGGAGTACGCATACGCGTGCAGACCCATAGTGATATAGAGCGTACATGCGTGTGTACGGTCCGTAACACTACGGGTACGCATACGCGTGCAGACCCATAGTGATAGAGAGCGTAGATGCGTGTGTACGGTCCGTACCACTACGGGTACGCATACGCGTGCAGACCCATAGTGATAGTGAGCGTAGATGCGTGTGTACGGCCCTATCACTATGGGTCTGCACGCGTATGCGTACCCGTAGTGTTACGGACCGTACACACGCATGTACGCTCACTATCACTATGGGTCTGCACGCGTATGCGTACCCGTAGTGGTACGGACCGTACACTCGCATGTACGCTCACTATCACTAGGAGTACGCATACGCGTGCAGACCCATAGTGATATAGAGCGTACATGCGTGTGTACGGTCCGTAACACTACGGGTACGCATACGCGTGCAGACCCATAGTGATAGTGAGCGTAGATGCGTGTGTACGGCCCTATCACTATGGGTCTGCACGCGTATGCGTACCCGTAGTGGTACGGACCGTACACTCGCATGTACGCTCACTATCACTATGGGTCTGCACGCGTATGCGTACCCGTAGTGGTACGGACCGTACACACGCATGTACGCTCACTATCACTATGGGTCTGCACGCGTATGCGTACTCGTAGTGATAGTGAGCGTACATGCGAGTGTACGGCCCGTACCACTACGAGTACGCATACGCGTGCAGACCCATAGTGATGGAGAGCGTAGGCATGCATGTACGGGCCGTTGCCATGCATTTGGGGTGCCCTAGGGCCCCGAAACGCACCGTACCTGTGTGTGATGCTCCAAATTACATAGGGGACAAGTATTAAGGCCTACATGCATGCTGGTTGTCATGGAGACCAAGTTCAAAATTCGAAATTGTTCTGGAAGGTGCACAGCAAAAGTCAGTTGGAATTCTTCTACTTTGTTGCAATGTGTTTGTGGGGCTGACATCATGCAGGAGAATGAAACCGATAGAGAGCCCACAGACTGCTAGGTTTGAAGGGATTGGTGGAAACATAGGATGCAAATGTGAGTGACCAATCACTCTGTACTCCTGTGCATGAGACTGGGCAGAAGGGCACATATAAGGCAGCCAGGTCCCATGAGGGAGCACTTGCCTGCACATCTTTGCATTCGTCGACCCAGCTGCTGCTACTGATTCCCTGGAACCATGTCAAGGGCTGTGGAGAGGACACAGCCATTCACCCTGGAGGAGAACATGGCTCTGCTGGATGTGATCCTCCCACAGTACTCCATGCTGTATGGGCGACCAGGGTATCAGGTGAGTGCATAGGCCACTGCCACAGACTGTCCCTATGTTGTGACTGTGACTTCTGCCATTGCGTCCAGGTGTAACACACATGCCATGTACTGTCGGGGGGGTCCCAGGGGGGGGTGCCTGATGTCTCCCAGCAGTGCCCTGAGACAGGAGGGGTGGGGGCCTATCACTCCCAGCAGTGCCCTGAGACAGGAGGGGTGGGGGCCTATCACTCACAGCAGTGCCCTGAGACAGGAGGGGTGGGGGCCTATCACTCACAGCAGTGCCCTGAGACAGGAGGGGTGGGGGCCTATCACTCCCAGCAGTGCCCTGAGACAGGAGGGGTGGGGGCCTATCACTCACAGCAGTGCCCTGAGACAGGAGGGGTGGGGGCCTATCACTCACAGCAGTGCCCTGAGACAGGAGGGGTGGGGGCCTATCACTCACAGCAGTGCCCTGAGACAGGAGGGGTGGGTGTGATGCACAGTGTGAGCCTTGATCATTGATTGTGACATTGCCATCATTCCACCTGTGTACCCACTGTGGCACGTACAGCTTTTTCCCTCACCAGGGGATGATGTCCCTATGACAAAGGTGCAATGCGTTGGCTGCATGACATGCCTTGTTGTAACCAGCTAATTTGTACCCATATGTCTCTCTGTGACATGTGGCTGGTGTATTGATGTGGTGTCACTTGTTCCTCCTCACAGATAGGCGCCACTGCCAAGGAGCAGATTTGGCTGACCGCCGTCAGTGCCGTGAGGGGTGTGGATGGTCGGAGGCGGAGCCTGCCCCAAGTGAGAAAACGCTGGCAGGATATCCGGTGCTGGACGCGGAGGATTGCACGGCTCCTGCTGGGGGACTCACCTGAGAGCCACAAGAACCGCGGCCGCCGCCGTCTGAGCCACCTCCACAGGCGTGTGCTGCCGGTGGTCTTTCCAGACCTGGAGAGGCGCTTACAGGCGATGCAGCAGCCGGAAGGGGGTAGGTACATGTGTGTTTGTTGTGTGTCACCGGCATTTGTAAGGGCACAGTAGCATGAATTCACTGGCAGGGTTTAAAGGTGCTGTGCTGATCCTGTTTGCCCCAGTATAGCGCTGTGCCCCTGCCACCCTTCCCCTCCTTGCAATGTGTTCCCTGGTCTGTGTGTAGTCACTCCTTCACAAGGTGATGTAGGCTGGCGCTTTGTCCACGAGAACAATGACTGTAGCATCATGTGTGGGGGTGGTGTGTAACAGGTTGTGGGACCTTGCCTGTGCACTGTCAAGTTCACTGCATGTGGGTTCCATGTCAGTTGGCACTGATGCTGACTCCAGACATGGGAGTTGGTCTCTCATGTGTCATGCCTTACAGCGCGCATGTCCTATGTAGTGGCCTGTGACATGATGTGCATGAGTGTGCGATACACATAGTGCAGGGATGGTGACGTGTGTTGCAGTCATTAACATTCAGTAGCATGTAGTTGCGTGCCCACTACTGTCCCCTGGGGCACCTTTTCCTCAGTGGTTTATGTGTCATCATAAAAGCGGACAATCTCAGTGTCTACAGCGTAGGTTGTGCTCTGTGCCATTGTCCCCTGTCACCATGTATATAGACGTGCTATTTTGTACAGGTGTCCACTGTGCAGCCTGACCTGATTGTCCTTCTTCATACTCACAGTTGCCAGTGCCTGTGTGTCTTGTTATACTCATCTGAGGATGGGCACTGGTACCTCATTATTTGTACAGGCGCACCTTGGCTGTTTGGCGTACACTCTTGCTTTTTGCCTGCCCCTGTGTGTATCAGCCAGACTATGAGATGTTGGTGCCACCTGTGTCTCAACAATTTGCCTCGTGTAGGGTCTTGTTGGTGCGGGCAATGCCTATGTGTCAAATCCTGATTTCTACTTGCTGGGTCTGGGCAGTGTGTGATGTGTCTGGACACACACGCAATGTGCAGTGACCGTGTCATGTTGGGCATGTTTTCAGCATTACCTATGCAGCATGTGTCTCAAGTTCATGGATATGGTCCCTGGTCATCGGTATTTTCGCCAACGCTGTGTGGTGCAGATGCAGTGCTGGATTGTCCCCAGGGCCTGGGTGCTCTGTCAGACTCCGTTTCCTGTGTTTAGCTATTGTCTCATGCTCTCCATGGTATTTCAGTGGCATGGTGGCTCAACCAACTGTGTGTTTCATGCCCTACATCGGTACCTTGTTTAGTAGATGTTAGGGATCTTCCTTTTCAGGCTATGCAGTGTTACCTATGTCGATTGTACTCATGTGACTGATGTGTACAGCTGTCTGATTAATTTATGTCTCTCCACCCTGCCCACAGCATCGTCGGGGGACACAGAGGGAGACATGGACACAGGCAAGGCGGAGGGACCGAGCACCAGTGCCAGCCGTGACATCGGGGCTGGCACATCGAGTGGGACAGAGGTGGAGGATAGTGCGGCCGAGGACCTGTCGACTGGCACGTCAGAATACGAAGCTGACAGGTCCGAGGAGGATGTCTCCGAGTGGGCGGTGGCTGCACCAGCAGCTGACAGCGGAACAACACCTCGCACCGCCCCCTCAGTTCCCACCAGCCGCCTCCCACTTGCTCGTGTCCCTTCCCAGCGTGCCCGGTCACAGCATGTCTCCTTCCTGCCAGGCACCGCACCCCCTGCCCCTGTCTCCACTGCTGCCGCCAATGCAGAGTCTGTGGACATCCAGCGGCAACTGCAGGTTGGTCAGGCTGCGATCCTTAATGTCCTCCATGCCCACGGCAAAACCCTCACCAACATCGAGGCTTTCTTGGAGGGCATTCATTCATCGCAGGCTGACCAACGCAACTTGCTGAGGTCCATCGACTCCACACTGACTGCAGCAGTGGGTCTCCTGCAGCGCGACCTCCCCCCACCTACCCCTGCCCCATCCACACTTCCCACTCCCATGCCTGTCCCACGTACACCCAGACGTCGGCATGCACCCACATCAACGGACACGTGCACCACACCAGCAGGGAAGGTCCACCGCACTCCTCCTGACACGCACACACAGGGTGAGGTAGGCACACCCACTGGGTCGGGGGGCAAACGTGTGACACGCAGCCATAGTGGGAGTCCGCATTCCACCCAGTCCACTCCCTCCAAATCCCCTCCCCTCAGCTCTCCTGGCCACATCTCCCCCAAGGACTCCTTCATGGCCGCTCTGTCCCTGAGCCCCACAGTTACACCACCACGCAAGCGGTCAAGGAGGTCCCCGGTCAGGGTGGTTGAGTCTCCCCCCCTGTCTCCACCCTCCCCCGGTGGCGCTGCGACCCATCCCTCTGACCCCCCCCCCCTCCTTGGGGCCTGAGGTCCCTTCGGGTGCAGGGGACTCCCTGGAGGACCTTGCAAAGGTGTGTAGTGCCATCCTGGCCTCCGCCTTTGGCACTGACCCACCCCCTGTGGTGGAGTCCTCCATCCCTGCACCCACAACCACGCCCCTTTGCCCTGATGTCCCTGCGGTGCCTGTTGCTTCCCCCCCCCTGATGCCCTCACCAGTGTGGAAGACGATGCCATTTGACTGTGCAGGCAAGGTAGGGGACACGCATCCCACTGTGTCCCCCATCCAGCTGAGAATCATTGACTGCCCTATGGGCTTTGTGAAGATTGAACTGCCTGCGATCCACGGACATTGTGCTCATGCTGAATAAAGCTTAATTTTGTTTTCATTATCACACTACTGCTATGCTGGTATTGGTGTTGGTGGGGCTGCTACATGGTTTTGGGTGGTGTGTAAGGGTTTGGGTGTGTGGGATATGTAGTAGTGTACTGCTCATTGGTGGGACCCTGGGATCTGTGTGCCATCACAAGGTGTTGGCTAACTTTCTTTGTTCATGTAAGCAGTTACTGCATGGTGCACTTGTCCCAGGGTGTATTCCTTCCTCTGTGTACCCAGCTTTCTTCCCTGCAGGGTGTTCCCAATGTTTAGCGCAGAGCTGTGTCTACATGAGCTGTGTGTGACGGAGCCCTTCTACTTTGGCCATGCATGCAGGGCCATGTCTCCACCTGCAACAATCGTGGCATCCTTGATGATCACTGTACTTGTGTGTGGAGTCTGTTGACATGAGTTCATGGGGACATGTTCCCTTGTAGCCAGTATGCATGTGGATAATTCTGGCCTCACACACATGTGTTACACCCCTCCTGTCTCAGGGCACAGCTGGGAGGACTCCACACCCACCCCTCCTGTCTCAGGGCACTGCTGGGAGTGATAGGCCCCCACCCCTCCTGTCTCAGGGCACTGCTGGGAGGACTCTACACACACCCCTCCTGTCTCAGGGCACTGCTGGGAGTGATAGGCACCCACCCCTCCTGTCTCAGGGCACTGCTGGGAGGACTCTGCACACACCCCTCCTGTCGCAGGGCACTGCTGGGAGGACTCCACACCCACCCCTCCTGTCTCAGGGCACTGCTGGGAGGACTCCACACCCACCCCTCCTGTCGCAGGGCACTGCTGGGAGTGATAGGCACCCACCCCTCCTGTCTCAGGGCACTGCTGGGAGGACTCTGCACCCACCCCTCCTGTCTCTGGGCACAGCTGGGAGGACTCCACACCCACCCCTCCTGTCTCAGGGCACTGCTGGGAGTGATAGGCCCCCACCCCTCCTGTCTCAGGGCACTGCTGGGAGGACTCTACACACACCCCTCCTGTCTCAGGGCACTGCTGGGAGTGATAGGCACCCACCCCTCCTGTCTCAGGGCACTGCTGGGAGGACTCTGCACACACCCCTCCTGTCGCAGGGCACTGCTGGGAGGACTCCACACCCACCCCTCCTGTCGCAGGGCACTGCTGGGAGGACTCCACACCCACCCCTCCTGTCGCAGGGCACTGCTGGGAGTGATAGGCACCCACCCCTCCTGTCTCAGGGCACTGCTGGGAGGACTCTGCACACACCCCTCCTGTCTCAGGGCACAGCTGGGAGGACTCCACACCCACCCCTCCTGTCTCAGGGCACTGCTGGGAGTGATAGGCAACCACCCCTCCTGTCTCAGGGCACTGCTGGGTGGACTCTGCACACACACCTCCGATTTCAGGATATGTACGCTTGGCACATACACGGTGGGGGTACGCTCAATGCATTCGAGGTGAGGGTACGAGTCTACTTACACTGGTGTGGTGGGGGTACGCTCCATGCATACGCGGGTGAGGGTACGGGTCGAACTTACACTGTTGGGGTGGGGGTACGCTCCGTACGTCCGCGGGTGGGGGTACGGGTCGTACTTACACTGTTGGCATGGGGGGTACGCTCCTTGCATACGCGGGTGGGGGTACGGGTCGTACTTACACTGTTGGGCTGGGGGGTACGCTCCTTGCATTCGCGGGTGGGGGTACGGGTCGTACTTACACTGTTGGCATGGGGGTACGCTCCTTGCATACGCGGGTGGGGGTACGGGTCGTACTTACACTGTTGGGCTGGGGGGTACGCTCCTTGCATTCGCGGGTGGGGGTACGGGTCGTACTTACGCTGTTGGGCTGGGGGGTACGCTCCTTGCATTCGCGGGTGGGGGTACGGGTCGTACTTACACTGTTGGGCTGGGGGGTACGCTCCTTGCATTCGCGGGTGGGGGTACGGGTCGTACTTACACTGTTGGGGTGGGGGTACGGTCCGTGAGTCCGCGGGTGGGGGTTCGAGTCGTACTTACACTGTTGGCATGGGGGGTACGCTCCATGCATACGCGGGTGAGGGTACGGGTCGAACTTACACTGTTGGGGTGGGGGTACGGTCCGTGAGTCCGCGGGTGGGGGTTCGAGTCGTACTTACACTGTTGGCATGGGGGGTACGCTCCATGCATACGCGGGTAAGGGTACGGGTCGAACTTACACTGTTGGGGTGGGGGTACGGTCCGTACGTCCGCGGGTGGGGGTACGGGTCGTACTAACACTGTTGGCATGGGGGTACGCTCCTTGCATGCGCGGGTGGGGGTACGGGTCGTACTTACACTGTTGGGCTGGGGGGTACGCTCCTTGCATACGCGGGTGAGGGTTCGCGTCGTACTTGCACTGTTGGCATGGGGGGTACGCTCCATGCATACGCGGGTGGGGGTACGGGTCGTACTTGCACTGTTGGGCTGGGGGGTACGCTCCTTGCATACGGGGTGGGGGTAGGGTCCGTACATATCCGTCCCCACGCTATGTGATGTTTGTGCGGCCCGTACCCAGGCCTTTGCCACGTGGGTGCGATCCGTCCCGCCATTGTTGGGGTGACGTGTGTGGGCGTGGTCCGACTCGTACCCACGCTCTTCAGGCGTGGGTACGGGACGTACCTGTCTGGTTGTGTTGCCGGTTCGCGTGGTGACGGACTTCCGTTGTGGCGGTCGCTGGCTTATCAGGACACGCCCCCACCCCCTCGTGGTGACCAGGGCATGGGAGTCAGGTATGTCCAGGCCATGTGTGGTGTGTGACTTATGTGGTTGTTTTGTGGCCTGCCCTGGTCGTGCCACCCCCACCCCACCCCACTTTCCCCCCTCCCTTAGTTATTCTGACCTTCTGCGGCGTCTGCGTCGTAACCTGTAGAGGAGGTGTACTGCTATGAGGGCAGGGATGACTCGTAGGTTCGGGTCCATGTCTGTCCGTCGCGTACTGGTACTCCTTGCTCGCGTCGTCCTGTCGCGTACGGGTCCTCCTTGATCGCGTCGTCCTGTCGCGTACGGGTCCTCCTTGGTGGCGTCGTCCTGTGTGTCCGTCACGTACTGGTCCTCCTTGTTCGCGTCGTCGTCTGTCCGTCGCGTACTGGTGGTCCTTGTTCGCGTCGTCCTGATTTCCCGGCAGTTTTTGGCTGCCGCAAAATATTCACCGTGCGGGGTGACGTCGGTGCGAATCGTGATTCCTGGGTCGTGAATGGCTGGCTGCGAGCGTCCCGACGTCAGGTCGGCGCTTTCCCGGATCGCATTGGTAGGTGTTTTTTTGTTCGGTCGGGCTTTTTTACGATTCGTACGGTAATGGTGTACCCGTGCGAATCGTAATTCCTTGTTTGTGAAAATTGGAGACCGGGTACGCGTCGGGCGGAGATTGTGCTCCGTCCGACGGTTCGTACCCGGTTTTTGCAGGATCGTGATCGGCACCTAACCCTATATAATTTACTATTCCCACTCCAGTTAACATAAACTCAGGAAAGGTGCTGGCCAGTAACCCTATATAATTTACTATTCCCACTCCAGTTAACATAAAGTCAAGGAAGGTGCTGGACAGTAAACCTATATAATTTACTATTCCCACTCCAGTTAACATAAACTCAGGAAAGGTGCTGGCCAGTAACCATATATAATTTACTATTCCCACTCCAGTTAACATAAAGTCAAGGAAGGTGCTATATAGTAACCCTATATAATTTAATATTCCCACTCCAGTTAACATTAAGTCAGGAAAGGTGCTGGACAGTAACCCTATATAATTTACTATTCCCACTCCAATTAACATAAACTCAAGAAAGGTGCTGGACAGTAACCCTATATAATTTACTATTCCCACTCCAGTTAACATAAACTCAGGGAAGGTGCTGGACACTAACCCAATTAAATTTAATATTCCTGCTCCAGAAAGATCAAACTGAGACAAGGTGCTGGTTATAACATCACTTAAAATATTAATAATCTACATTTATTAACTATGATATATCATTTAAAAACTATTAAATTTAACAATACTATAGTTACAATACCCACCCCTATCCCATATTAACCCTAATTCCAAAATAAATATGTACAATATGTTTTCCATATAAATTGCAAATATACAATTATTTAATTATAATTTTTAATTAAAATTTTAGAATTCACAATATTTACTAATAAATTGAATTTTTTTATGATCTATGTTTACAATATTATTTTAAAAAATTACTCCCCACCCTTCTCCCCTAATATACCCACATCCCACCCATAAATACAACATAAATATTGAAATTATAATTTCCAATGTAAATTATATAATTAGATTTTGACATAAAATGTTCACAAATTTGACTTATTCCAAATTAAATATTTATTTATTAATCTATAATTTTGTAATAATTATTAAAATACAATCCACACCCTTACACCCTAATAACCCAAATTCCCAACCATGAAACAAAAAAATAATTTCGAAATTAATTTGAATTTTTTTTTAAAACATTGTCAAAATTACATTTAAATTTTAACATTTCTAATTCTTTAGTATTAATATTTATAACTTATTATCCAATTTTACAGTAATCTTTTTAATACACTCCCCACCCTTATACACTAATAACCCTACATCCCACTCATAAAACAAAATTTAAATTTCATTATAATTTCAAATTATATAATTTCGAATTTTTATTGAAATTTTGAAATTTCGAAATCTTGAATATTAAATATTTTTACATTATTATCTGATTTTACAATAACATTTTTAAAACACTCCCCACCCTTATCCCCTAATAACCCAACATCCCGCTCCTAAAAAATATATATAATTTCTTTATTATTTTCTAAATTATAAATATTTAATTTTGAAATTTCATTACAATTTACTATTCATAATTATTTATTATTTAATATTTTTAAATTATTATCTGATTTTACACTAATATTTTTAAAACACTCCCCACCCTTATCCCCTAATAACCCAACATCCCGCTCCTAAAACATATCATACTATAAATTACTTAACACTATTAATTATATTTTAAACTTTAATAAAGTATTTATACATATAATTAAACAATTTACTTATTAAATATACACTAAATACACATTTTAAACAATATATATATTATATTTCGATATTTCTAACAAAACTATTCAATCAATATTATCTTCAGACGATATTACTACATCGATATTTCATACTTCGATATTTTACTAAACACAAAAAAAACGATATTACTTACCTCGATATTCTACACTTCGATATTAATGTTATCTCGATATTTTAACTTCGATATTCTTGTTGTTCGATATTATTTTTTCGATATTATGTCTATTTACCGTTTTTACTACCTTCCAAAAAATAACGTTATTATTAGTAAGACAACTCTCGTGTAATTGGTCCCAGAGTTGTCGTTTTAGTTCCAATTTCCGTTCCTTGATAGCAGTATTATAGGCCCTCCTTAAGTTGGATATTTCTACCCGATCCCTAGCCGTCTTGTGTAAAGCGAGTTTTAATTTAGTATAGGCAACAGTGCACGTGTGATTAAACCAGCCCTGTCTGTTCTTCTTGGAACTATTCTTTTTTACCGTTAGGGCTTTTTTATGGTTTGTATCACTATGCCAAAGTTAGTAATGACATCATCGTCTGAAGTAGTCAGATCCAGACATTTCATTACAGAGAGGTATGCTTCAGTGATCACTGTGTTAGCTATTTCTATTGGGTCAACTAAAGCCCACTTAAGCGAGTAGCCATTAATTCTAGCTAATTCTAAGTTATTTTGGTCAAGAACGCTAGGGGTTTTAGGAATAGGCCTAGTGGAGAGAAAAAAGGTTATACTAAGAGGGTAGTGGTCGCTCAAAACTATCTGATGGATGTTGAAGGTAAAATCCTTCGAAATCAAACCGTTTGAAAGCAAAATGAAATCAATGGTGGAATTGCAACCCCTACCATGAAAGGTGGGGGCCAGCATCGTGTTTTCATTAACTGGTTTGTTTGCAATTCTCAGATCTAAGTTAAAAATTATTTCATTTAGCGAGCTGCCTAAAGTCGAATGAGAAAAATGTGGGATGGGGTTATCATCCTCATCGCTTAAACCACATAAAAAAGCGTTAGTGGCAGCACAAATAGTCTGATTGAAATCGCCACCCCATATGATGGTCACTTCTCTGGTTGATTTCTTGATTATGGGTAATATTAGGGAAAAAATAGAATTGATTTTCCCCATTGCATCCAATTCTGATAGGTTGTTATAATAAGTAACCAAAAGGAAAAGGTCCCTGGAATTTGGTATAAGGCTAAGAAGCTGAAAGTTAGGGTCAAGCTTTATGACCTTAATCTTTTCTAACTTAATCAGATTTGATATATAAATGGTTAATCCTCCTTTAGCCCGGCCAAAATTAGAGTGTTGAGCGGGTGAGAAATATGTTCTGTAACCATCCAGATGGGTCGCTGTTGTCTGCCATGTCTCCTGCAGACACAAAATGTTAAAATTTAAAATAAAATTAGTCCAAATGTCATTCTCTATTTTGGAGCGTAGACCTGCCACGTTCCAAAATACTGCCGCTATTTTTGATTTGCTAGCGTCTTGGTCAGGAACGTTTTTAGAATATGGAGCAAGTATCGGGGATTCCGGTATTTCGTCCCTTAACTGCACGTCGGTGTTTTGAACTAAAAAAGATGACTCCTTAATAACTTGGGCAGTACGGGGTAAAAATAAATAGGAGGGATCACTATATGCTTGTCCACTCCTTAAGCCGTGAAAAGTGCCCTGGTTAAGATCTTTTAGAGAGAGTCAATCAACGTCCTCTAACCCTCTAAGAGGAGAAAAACGATTGGATGTTAAAATATTAAAATTAGAGGACCTTGGTCGGGCCCATGAACAGATATTGGGCTGTATTGAGTTTCTAGCTAGTGACTGTGGATAAAAGTAGGTCAGGTCGTAAGTTCTAATAGAACTTTGATCTTGGCCTTGTAGCCAGTTGATTATGTACCTGGTTGCTCTGTGATCTCTAAAGTTAACGATAATCACATCGCCTTGTGTTTCTTTCGGCCGTGTGCCTACCCAAGCTAGTCTGCGAACGTTCAGGATTTCCCCATTAATATTAGGAGGCAGGGGCCTGTTCTGTCTCAGCCAGTACATCACCTTATTTTTCAAGTCGTAGTAGCCCTCTTTTTTCCCTGTTTCCAGGACCGGGGCTCCTGTTAGAACTACGACATAAGGAACCGCTTCTGGAGGTAAGTCTATATGATTGCAGTTAGAACCCTCATTAAGTCTCGTAGGGATATCAGCAGGTGCGTTGCATGGTTTTTGTTTTGAATTACTGATTTTAGGGTTGTCAGTAGTCTGACCTTGCACTATTTCAATGTTACTCTTTGTGGCTGGCAGCAGATGTTTATGACTTACTCGAGTTGGTAGTTTTTCGCTTGCCTCTGCGTTTATTTGTCTATCTTTTATTGCTGGAGGTGAATTGAGACTAGTAGGGCTTTTTAAAGGTAGCATTATATTGAGCGATAGGTCTTTCAGTTGGTCAGTGTTTTTTTGTGTCAACTTCTCTATTGAATCTAGTTGTTTGGACAAACCCTTTATTCTTTCCAGTACAGGAAGGACAAGAGATTTGACTAGTGATTCTAATCGACTTGTATGTTCGTTCATTATTAGGTCGTGACTACAAGGGCTTGCCTGAATATCAGAGCCATTTGTCTGTTTAGCAGGGGGAGGGCGATCAGTAGCTTTATACCCTGTTTTATTAGAGTTGCTATTTGTGTTACTGATCTTCCCTCCCCTCTTTCTTTTTTTGAGAGGGGGGGAGCGATAGTAGTAGTTCTTGTGCCCTTCTTCTCCTGAAAGTTTGTGTCAGTAGGCCTAAAAGGCGATGCGACTAACGATATGCAATCAGAGGAAGGGTTAGGATAAGATTTAGAAACCGGTGATAATGAGTGGCTACGACGTTGTGTCGAAGGTATAGAGTCAGATATAGGTGAAGGAATCCTAGACTCACTAGGAGAGTCATGTATTAGGCAGGGGACGGGTATTGTGGGGTTCGGGGAGACTGCGAGTTGGATCAGTCCAGGAGAGGAACGTTTATTTTGAACATGTTCGGCCGATAGGCGTCTCTCTACCATGGCAATCTCCTGTTCGAGAACTGAAGCAGCCCTAGTGATAAAGTTGTCCAAGGTGCCACACACAGAACCTCCCAGTGAGGCTCTATTCTTCATACTTCGTGTTGCCATTTTAGATGGTTTGATCAGTCAGCTCAGAATTATAGTTATAACGGTACATGAAACAATTAATGTCACAGGGTGATTAATCACACACGGAGCAATAGAAGTAGAATGGGCACAATATATGGGAAGATGAAATGTACCTTTTATCACTTTTTCCCACTCTTCAGAGGGAGAGCCCAGCCTCGTACAGCCCCGGATGGCCACAGACGGCCCGCCCTTTGCCCGGGCTTAGCCCGGCACTGCCCGCGCGCGGTCCCGCGACACGGGGGTCACGATGGTCTTTTATGTGCCTCCCTGGCGCGAAAGCGGCGTCAGCGGGTCCCCTGCCGCTAAGGATTATGGGGAATGTAGTCTCGTCCCCGCTCCGCGGCCGCAGGTTGTAATAGCGGCGGCGGGGGACGGAAGAACAGCAACGAGGAAGGTATGACTAGTGTAGAACAAGGAACAGAGGGATCCCAAGCAAGTCCGCACCTCAAGGCAGAGCCCGCTCCGCCGGGGTCACGATGGTCTTTTATGCGCCTCCCTGGCGCGAAAGCGGCGTCAGCGGGTCCCCTGCCGCTAAGGATTATGGGGAATGTAGTCTCGTCCCCGCTCCGCGGCCGCAGGTGGTAATAGCGGCGGCGGGGGACGGAAGAACAGCAACGAGGAAGGTATGACTAGCGTAGAACAAGGAACAGAGGGATCCCAAGCAAGTCCGCACCTCAAGGCAGAGCCCGCTCCGCCGGGGTCACGATGGTCTTTTATGCGCCTCCCTGGCGCGAAAGCGGCGTCAGCGGGTCTCCTGCCGCTAAGGATTATGGGGAATGTAGTCTCGTCCCCGCTCCGCGGCCGCAGGTGGTAATAGTGGCGGCGGGGGACGGAAGAACAGCAACGAGGAAGGTATGACTAGCGTAGAACAAGGAACAGAGGGATCCCAAGCAAGTCCGCACCTCAAGGCAGAGCCCGCTCCGCCGGGGTCACAATGGTCTTTTATGCGCCTCCCTGGCGCGAAAGCGGCGTCAGCGGGTCCCCTGCCGCTAAGGATTATGGGGAATATAGTCTCGTCCCCGCTCCGCGGCCGCAGGTGGTAATAGCGGCGGCGGGGGACGGAAGAACAGCAACGAGGAAGGTATGACTAGCGTAGAACAAGGAACAGAGGGATCCCAAGCAAGTCCGCACCTCAAGGCAGAGACATTAGTCGTATTACAAAATGAAAAGCAGGTCACAAAAAGTCGATGTGAAATATGCACCCACTATTTGCAATCTGCCTTTTAGCACATAAGTACTGTATTATTAATGACTGTAGTTGAATTAGACGGAAAACGGAAATTGTTCATTAGGCTAATACATATTTTTGGCTACTAACGTTCAAAAACACATAGACCAGAGTTAAACATGCATTGTCTTAAAAAACATAATCTTAATAAGCCCTCATGTTTTTTCTTTTTTGAATAAATGATCTGTACGGATCCATACTAATTGTCTAGCTAACTATGCATCATACTTACATATGCAAACACAAATGTGTGAGCTTCAGTTGCAGTTACAGCTTTCATCCACTAGGGGACAACACTGGATCACTCTTTCCTGCTACTATGAATGCTTGACAGCTCTGAAAGTAGCTTGATAAAGCGAATGCAACAACCAACGGACAGCTTAATCACAGAACAGGTGCAACAGAAACGAAACAGATTTTTAAATGTGCTCATGATCTGCCAGTATGACACTAGTCCAAAACCCTAATACAATCTGAGTGCATCTTCTTATTGGACCAATAAAATATATCAGTTGGCCACTCCCTAATCAAACAAAACACATTCCTACCAGTGCTTAATTTGTAAAAAAAGAAAACATAAGTACCATGGCTCTCATCGGGAGGCCACTGCAACTTGCACCACACATATCCTTCCCTTGTCATGCTGCCAATGATAATAACAACACAACTACTAACCATCACACTACTTACTACAAATGGGACAATTCGGACTATTTCAGGCCCCCCCATAGCTATAAAAATGGCTTGGGCAGCAGATAATAGCAATTTTTAATGTATTTTGAATTAATAATTAACTGTCGTTGTGGTCATATCAATATTAGCCAGATAGCACCACCTTGTGGCAGACTGTCACAAGCCCCAGTGTTGACATTTAGGTGCCGGTGCCGAGCACTGGAAACCACCGACTTAAATTAAGCACTGATTTCTACACAATTTGGCTCCAACAGACTTTTTGGGTAACCTGACAGTATAAAATATGCAAAGTAATAAACAATAGTGGCATTTTAGAGTGCAATAGCTGATTAATGGAGAAGGGTAGTACATATATGTCTTCATTACAAGTTGCCATTCAATCCTTATGGAGTTGTCAACTCCTGCAACAAGCCCCTGAGATACTAGGGCAATTGGAAGAAGAATTAGATTCCCCCAGTGAGTCCCCATTTCTATGCCAACCCTCAAGATCAGGTTTCCACTCCTAATCAACTGAAAACTTTGCCACCCCTGGAGTTACTGTTGTGAATATTCAATCTTTACTATTATGGGTATTCCCTTGCTTGAGTTACATGTGATAGTCAATCAATCAAAAGTGAATATGTGTGATTAATACGATGCTTATATGTTATAAGTTGCAATGTGATAATCAAGCTTGTGTGAAAATATTCAGAGTATTTCATCTAAACACTGACTGCTTTATTTTGCATTAGTGTGTTATTGATTTCTAAGGGTTTCTAGGAGGTTGATAATTACATGTCTCATTTATTGATGATATTTAAAAGAATACGGTCTCCCAAAATGAAAATAAATGCAGGGACATCAGGCCATTTTCTGTTCATTGTTTATGCTAAGCGTTTGTAACAACACTGGAATAAGGATATTAAAAAAACTAGCGCAGAGAATGAAGGGTAGAGGGGACTCTTCACACCAGGTGACAATGGGACAGGCAATACAGAATCAAATCCCTGGTACCAACTGAAGGCTACCAGGATGGGAAGGCAAGCACTTAGCCTTTGCTCACTAATTTATCAGTGCAGCTGGCCTTGTGAGATGAGAATATCAGGCCTTGCTATGTAATTGAACATAAGTCTTATTATTCAAATAGACATATGGGTGTGTACCATCTCTGAAACTCAAAATAGGTTTTATTTTCTACTGTGCTAGAATCAGATAAGCATTTAGAAGTAGCAGAATGAGGGTAAGAATGCTATGCGTTTAAAACAGCAATCATGTTGGAGTGGTTCCTATTATTCAGGCTTTTAGTACATGTTGCTGCTATCATTTTATTCGTCTTCATTGTGGTTACAATTCACATCGTATGCAATAAACTAGGATCTTGTTTATAAAATAAAACTTTAAAATGTATCCCTCGTGTTCTAGTATTCTTGAGTGTGTAATTCATTAATGAAAGACAGTTCGGGGTTCAACTAACTATCCTTGCAATGTCAGTTCCACTGACATTTTAATGCCTCATGGGATTGATCGTCAAATGAAACACAGCTTGCTTTAGAAATGACCGCCTGCTTGGCAGTCGTTTCTAAATTTGGCAGGCAGTGTAATCTGGACTTTGTGGACCTTAATTCAGCTGTCAGGACAATGCAGAATACTCCATCTGCCAAAAATTAAATTGGACCCTAAGTGTTTGCAACCCCTATAAAAATATTAAAAACAATAATAGATTTTTTTTTTTTTTAAGTAAAAAAAAATCATAAATGGGCCATCACGCCCAAAGGCAATGCACAGCAAGGGTTTACTGCCCACAAGGTTGGGCGAACAGCCTGGCCGAAAGTAGGGCCTTAGGTCAACCATAAATGCTGTGTGCAGTAGGGGAAGGGTTCATTTCAAAGAAGTTGCAGGAAGTATATAATTAAAATATAGTCAGAAATTCACTTACACCTACAGTTAGAGTGAAGTTATGCTTAGGATTTGATTAGTGTGGGGGGGGGGGCAGGGGAGGTTGGTGCCCCCAACAGAATCAGAATTAAGACAGACATGACTTTTTTTTACTATTTTAGAACTATTTCTAGGGAACAAGGTATTCGTATACAAACTAATTTCAACATATCATTATTGTTATTTAAGATTACCAACATACTATCGACCACAAAATATAGGATTATGGCAAAGTTAACTATTCGAACTTGGAATGTTTCAGGCCTCTTAGACAGAGATAAACGCCAACGGTTGAGTGAGATAATATATCAAAATCCAGTAGATATTATCTGCCTTCAAGAAACGCATCTACCCTGGGATAAGAGACATCTGCTAAAAATAAGGGGATATAATCTATTAGCATGTACCTCACAAACATCGAATACTAGGGGGGTAGCTGTACTTGCTAAACATTTCCTGGGTCAAGCTACCTATAAATTAGCAGATACTCAGGGCAGATGGGTTATTATCAAACTCGGCCTCGGCATCACTATTTGTTCTATCTATGGATCTAACCAAGATGACCCGACTATATTTGAGATACTTGAGCTTGAATTAGCATCAATACAGGGCCCACTTATTTTATGCGGTGATTTAAATATTTCATTCGGCCCCCAATCCTGTAGCAAGATAGGTCAACACTATAAAGGCCGTAAGCCCCGAGTTTTTAAAGCTATTTCTAGACTCTGTGTTAGTTTTGGTTTAAATGACATTTGGCAGCGTAAAAATTACCCGGATCCCGGCTATACCTATTATTCCTGTCCTCATAATAAATATATTAGAATTGATTATTTTCTCATCTCAAAAGATTTAGTAAACAATGCCTCAATTATTAAGGATCCTAAAATCATCTCTGACCATAATGCTTTAACTCTTACAATTAAGCTTATATCTATTAAGAGGGAACGATATAACTGGACTTTTGATAGGAAGCTATTAGCTAGCATCGATTATATTACTCACATTACCAATTGGACTCAAGAGTTTTTTGACATGAATCGATTTAGCGCCTCTAGGAATGTAGTATGGGACTGTTTTAATGCGGCTCTAAGAGGTGAAACAATTAGCTATCAAGCTAGAATACGGAAGGAAATTAGTAAAAAGTATCAACAACAACTGGCTGCTCTAGCAAGGGTTGAGGAAGAACATGCACTACAAATTGCACAAGGTGTTAATGGGAAAGAAATCATGTATCATCTGTTGGTGTTAAAAACTGAACTTAATACTGGGTTGACTCAGAAAGCTGCTGAGACGTATAAAACACACCAAAGAGAATTATATGAGAATGGGGAAAATGTTGGCAAACAATTGGCATTACACACACGCCAACAAATCTCTAATAATGCTATTACTAAGATTAAAATGGGAGCACAGACGCTTACACAAACACCTGATATAATTAGCGCATTCCAGCAATATTATCAAACTCTTTATCATGATGATAATATAATAAATGGGGCAAATTTAGACCGGTTTTTGAATAATTTTCTCGAACATCCAGAGGTTAATAAGACTTTAGACTACAATATTAGAGAAGACCTTGAGAAAGAAATTACACTAATAGAAGTTCAAACTGCCTTGTCTTTACTGGCCTCCGGAAAAGCGTCAGGTCCTGATAAAATTCCCCTTGAATTATATAAAATTCTTAGCCATATCATATGTCCACTTATTTATGATCTTTTTTTAGGGATTCAATGGAGCGGTATTTCACCCGCTTCATGGAGAGAAACAAATATAATTATTTTTCCTAAAAAGAGTAAGCCTCCGGATCAACTATCATCCTATCGTCCAATTTCCTTAATCAATTCTGATTCTAAACTGTACGCCAAAATTATCGCTATTCGGCTCGGTCGGGTCATTGAACAGCTTGTTTCCCCTTGGCAACATGGGTTTATCCCTGGTAAAGGCACGACTGATCATACTCGGAGAGTTATTTCCCTGTTCGACATAATGTCTGCAACGGGAGGGCAGATGTCGATGATTCTTTTAGACGCCGAGAAGGCCTTTGATCGTGTCTCTTGGAATTTATTTGGGGCAATAATGATACGCTATAATTTTGGCCCCAAATTTGTCAAAGCTTTAATGGCTATGTATACCGAACCAACAGCTAAAATACAAATAATGGGTTCTGAATCAAGTATAATTAGAATATCAAGAGGCACACGTCAGGGTTGCCCCTGTTCCCCAATATTATTCGCTCTGTATATAAATCCCCTAATTTTGAAATTACTAGAGAATACCCGAATTATACCTATGGTGGCGATGACATCGCTGTATTAACATCGAATCCTTCTGAGGCTATGTCTGAAATAGAGACAATGACACAAATATTTGGACTTCATTCTGGATATTCATTAAATAAAGAAAAAACAATTATGCTCTGCACAGACAATATCATTTGTAATGATCGTAGGAAACGCGATAACGCCACATACCTTGGTGTTCGCATAAGCCCCGATATCATGCAAATCCCGAGACTCAACTATGAACCCTTATTAAATACTATAAAAAAAGATCTAGATCGGGTTGATAGCCTACAGCTATCCATCATTGGCAGAGGTAATTTTTTAAAAATGAATATTCTTCCTAGGGTCCTTTATTTATTTAGAGCTATTCCTTTAATACCTGAGGAGAAGGCCTTTAAAATATTAGATTCTGTTATGTCTAAATTTATGTGGCAACAAGGTAAAATTAGAAGATCCTTGAAGCTTCTTTCGCTCCCTCAGAACAGAGGAGGATTAGCAGTTCCAAATATCTTGTTTTACCTTTGGGCCTCATTTCTCCAACAGATGGCTCCGCTTCTTAAAGTTAATCCCAAACAAGAGATTCTTGAAGCTGAATCTCTTCCTTCTATCTATGAGCTATCCCTTGGTTCAAACATCAAAGGTCTCTTTTTGAGACAACTGGAGAGAAGTTATTATAAAAAGATTAAATTTAAAGTTGTATCTAGTGCATGGCAAATATGGTCTAAAATAACAAAATATATGCATATTTCAAAAATTAATAGATACTCTCCTCTATGGCATTCTAATTTATTACCTGAACTTGCCTATGACGCTATTTCAAAGAAATGGCAAACCATTGGTATCTCTACTATAGGTGACTTTCTGGGCATGAATCCAGTCTCTACATTTGCAGATCTACAAAAGAAATTTCATATTTCAAATGGACAATATCTTAAACTTCTGCCGATTCAATCCATTATTAAATATAATGCCCCTAATATTGATTTGGGGAGAATCGAAATTATTGATATTATTGGTAAAAATACGACTAGAATAGGTATAATCTATGGTTTATTGCTGGATAAGTTAGAAGATGATATTGAGCACACCGAAACAGTTTGGGCAGAGAAACTTGATAACCCAAATGTAGATATCGATATGAGTCTTTATCTATCATCATGTCTCCTTATGTCTGCTAGGCTAAAAGCACAGACTTATAAAACTATATATAACCTTTATTTTACCCCGGCCAAATTATTTACCTGGGGCAAAAGAGAGAATGATCATTGTCCGAGATGTCATAAAGGCCCCGCTACACTAATACACATGTTTAGTGAGTGTGATCAACTAACTCTCATTAAAAAAATTATTTGTCACTTTTGGAATTAAGTGTTTGGTCATAAGGTACCTGTCTCCCCCACGTTATATCTGTTAGGCACTGATAATATACTTAACTTAAATAGGGACGAAGAGTCCATACTCTTTATTGGAATGGCGGTCCTTCGGATTATATTAGCAGCTCGGTGGAAAGACTCAGATCCGCCATGTTTTCAAGTGTGGTTAGCCCGCTTTCTTGGTGTCTGTAACCAGGAAAGCGCTTCCTACTCCACCAGAGGGGTAAAATCGGCTATGCGTGGCAAGGCGATTTGGCAACCAATTATTAATTGGAGAAAAGGGCACTGCCCAGACTGAAATTAAAATCACGGTTTTATTCTTTTTTTTTTTTTCTCCTACTATTATTATTCTGATTTATTCTTTTTATTCTTTTTATTATAATGAGAATGCATTATATATGAAAATGCTATTATTCTTGAAACTGTTGGTATACAGTATTGTATTGTATGGTTTTGCATATTATTTTTGTATTTTGGATGTCTGTTTCTTCTGGTTCTGAAAATAAAAAATATATTAAAAAAAATATTTAAAAAAGGATTTGATTAGTGTGATCCTACAAAACCTCTGAAGTTCACTAAAAAGACCACACTTAGTCTCGGTTAGCTACTAATAACAGGTACAACATTACTCTGATTTTGTAATACAGTGAAAGCAGTATAACTTTCCTAGATGTTGAAATATGTGTTAAAGAAGGGACACGTCAAAGTACACTGTGTTAGAAAGACCCTGCGTCAGTAGTATATGACATGGCACATCTGAACACCATAAAAAAACAAGTGAATAATACCCCTTTTGGAGGGCAGATAAGCGTAAATTGGAACTGTAGTGTACAGCAGGTATACCTGGAAGAAGACTGTAACACCATTCAATAATTTAGAGAGAGAGAGAGCAGAGCAAGTGAATACTGGAAGAATCATCAAAAAGCTAGGAGCCTTGTGGGAACCGATCTACGGATAAAAAGAAAACAGCACACAATTATGTTAAACAGATTTTTTTCATTACTAAATGTGACGGAATAGTTGCAGAGGTCATAAATAACCTTTAAAAAACTAAAGTTTTGAAGTACTATCTTAGACCAAGTGATTCTAACTGGTATCACAAATAGAAAGATTGTGGCATACCATGGAATGCCACAGGTGTAGCAAGGATATTTGTCGTGAATTTGGAAATGCTAAGGTTTTTACTAAGTTTGATCAAGCCAGAGAATATGTATTCACTTGCTTCATAAACTACAACGTGACTTAATGTGTATACGTTACAAGTATATTTGTTCAAGAGAATATGTTGGCTCAACCAAATGACTCCTGGTAGAAGTGCAGAGGAACCATCCTAAAGCGTTTAGGAATAGATATCGTATGGTTCCAGTTTTCAATACTAAACACAAATAAGATGAACTTCAGAATTTACGCTTTTAGGTATTGAACATATGTGGCCACATGGGACAGGCGGCGATACAAAACGCAGACTAATGCAGCAGTAAAGAAGATGGATACACATATAGGTGCCGATCACGATCCTGCAAAAACCGGGTACGAACCGTCGAACGGAGCACAATCTCCGCCCGACGCGTACCCGGTCGTCAATTTTCACAAACAAGGAATTACGATTCGCACGGGTACACCATTACCGTACGAATCGTAAAAAAGCCCGACCGAACAAAAAAACACCTACCAATGCGATCCGGGAAAGCGCCGCCCTGACGTCGGGACGCTCGCAGCCAGCCATTCACGACCCAGGAATCACGATTCGCACCGACGTCACCCCGCACGGTGAATATTTTGCGGCAGCCAAAAACTGCCGGGAAATCAGGACGACGCGAACAAGGACCACCAGTATGCGACGGACAGACGACGACGCGAACAAGGAGGACCAGTACGTGACGGACACACAGGACGACGCCACCAAGGAGGACCCGTACGCGACAGGACGACGCGATCAAGGAGGACCCGTACGCGACAGGACGACGCGAGCAAGGAGTACCAGTACGCGACGGACAGACATGGACCCGAACCTACGAGTCATCCCTGCCCTCATAGCAGTACACCTCCTCTACAGGTTACGACGCAGACGCCGCAGAAGGTCAGAATAACTAAGGGAGGGGGGAAAGTGGGGTGGGGTGGGGGTGGCACGACCAGGGCAGGCCACAAAACAACCACATAAGTCACACACCACACATGGCCTGGACATACCTGACTCCCATGCCCTGGTCACCACGAGGGGGTGGGGGCGTGTCCTGATAAGCCAGCGACCGCCACAACGGAAGTCCGTCACCATGCGAACCGGCAACACAACCAGACAGGTACGTCCCGTACCCACGCCTGAAGAGCGTGGGTACGAGTCGGACCACGCCCACACACGTCACCCCAACAATGGCGGGACGGATCGCACCCACGTGGCAAAGGCCTGGGTACGGGCCGCACAAACATCACATAGCGTGGGGACGGACATGTACGGACCCTACCCCCACCCCGTATGCAAGGAGCGTACCCCCCAGCCCAACAGTGCAAGTACGACCCGTACCCCCACCCGCGTATGCATGGAGCGTACCCCCATGCCAACAGTGCAAGTACGACGCGAACCCTCACCCGCGTATGCAAGGAGCGTACCCCCCAGCCCAACAGTGTAAGTACGACCCGTACCCCCACCCGCGTATGCAAGGAGCGTACCCCCCATGCCAACAGTGTTAGTACGACCCGTACCCCCACCCGCGGACGTACGGAGCGTACCCCCACCCCAACAGTGTAAGTTCGACCCGTACCCTCACCCGCGTATGCATGGAGCGTACCCCCCATGCCAACAGTGTAAGTACGACTCGAACCCCCACCCGCGGACTCACGGACCGTACCCCCACCCCAACAATGTAAGTTCGACCCGTACCCTCACCCGCGTATGCATGGAGCGTACCCCCCATGCCAACAGTGTAAGTACGACTCGAACCCCCACCCGCGGACTCACGGACCGTACCCCCACCCCAACAGTGTAAGTACGACCCGTACCCCCACCCGCGAATGCAAGGAGCGTACCCCCCAGCCCAACAGCGTAAGTTCAACCCGTACCCTCACCCGCGAATGCAAGGAGCGTACCCCCCAGCCCAACAGTGTAAGTACGACCCGTACCCCCACCCGCGAATGCAAGGAGCGTACCCCCCAGCCCAACAGCGTAAGTACGACCCGTACCCCCACCCGCGAATGCAAGGAGCGTACCCCCCAGCCCAACAGCGTAAGTATGACCCGTACCCCCACCCGCGAATGCAAGGAGCGTACCCCCCAGCCCAACAGTGTAAGTACGACCCGTACCCCCACCCGCGAATGCAAGGAGCGTACCCCCCAGCCCAACAGTGTAAGTACGACCCGTACCCCCACCCGCGTATGCAAGGAGCGTACCCCCCAGCCCAACAGCGTAAGTACGACCCGTACCCCCACCCGCGGACGTACGGAGCGTACCCCCACCCCAACAGTGTAAGTTCGACCCGTACCCTCACCCGCGTATGCATGGAGCGTACCCCCACCACACCAGTGTAAGTAGACTCGTACCCTCACCTCGAATGCATTGAGCGTACCCCCACCGTGTATGTGCCAAGCGTACATATCCTGAAATCGGAGGTGTGTGTGCAGAGTCCACCCAGCAGTGCCCTGAGACAGGAGGGGTGGTTGCCTATCACTCCCAGCAGTGCCCTGAGACAGGAGGGGTGGGTGCCTATCACTCCCAGCAGTGCCCTGAGACAGGAGGAGTGGGTGTGGAGTCCTCCCAGCTGTGCCCAGAGACAGGAGGGGTGGGTGTGGAGTCCTCCCAGCAGTGCCCTGAGACAGGAGGGGTGTGTGCAGAGTCCTCCCAGCAGTGCCCTGAGACAGGAGGGGTGGGTGCCTATCACTCCCAGCAGTGCCCTGAGACAGGAGGGGTGTGTGCAGAGTCCTCCCAGCAGTGCCCTGAGACAGGAGGGGTGGGTGCCTATCACTCCCAGCAGTGCCCTGAGACAGGAGGGGTGTGTGCAGAGTCCTCCCAGCAGTGCCCTGAGACAGGAGGGGTGGGTGCCTATCACTCCCAGCAGTGCCCTGAGACAGGAGGGGTGTGTGCAGAGTCCTCCCAGCAGTGCCCTGAGACAGGAGGGGTGGGTGCCTATCACTCCCAGCAGTGCCCTGAGACAGGAGGGGTGGGTGTGGAGTCCTCCCACCAGTGCCCTGAGACAGGAGGGGTGTAACACATGTGTGTGAGGCCAGAATTATCCACATGCATACTGGCTACAAGGGAACATGTCCCCATGAACTCATGTCAACAGACTCCACACACAAGTACAGTGATCATCAAGGATGCCACGATTGTTGCAGGTGGAGACATGGCCCTGCATGCATGGCCAAAGTAGAAGGGCTCCGTCACACACACAGCTCATGTAGACACAGCTCTGCGCTAAACATTGGGAACACCCTGCAGGGAAGAAAGCTGGGTACACAGAGGAAGGAATACACCCTGGGACAAGTGCACCATGCAGTAACTGCTTACATGAACAAAGAAAGTTAGCCAACACCTTGTGATGGCACACAGATCCCAGGGTCCCACCAATGAGCAGTACACTACTACATATCCCACACACCCAAACCCTTACACACCACCAAAAACCATGTAGCAGCCCCACCAACACCAATACCAGCATAGCAGTAGTGTGATAATGAAAACAAAATTAAGCTTTATTCAGCATGAGCACAATGTCCGTGGATCGCAGGCAGTTCAATCTTCACAAAGCCCATAGGGCAGTCAATGATTCTCAGCTGGATGGGGGACACAGTGGGATGCGTGTCCCCTACCTTGCCTGCACAGTCAAATGGCATCGTCTTCCACACTGGTGAGGGCATCAGGGGGGGGGGAGCAACAGGCACCGCAGGGACATCAGGGCAAAGGGGCGGCGTTGTGGGTGCAGGGATGGAGGACTCCACCACAGGGGGTGGGTCAGTGCCAAAGGCGGAGGCCAGGATGGCACTACACACCTTTGCAAGGTCCTCCAGGGAGTCCCCTGCACCCGAAGGGACCTCAGGCCCCAAGGAGGGGGGGGGGGGGTCAGAGGGATGGGTCGCAGCGCCACCGGGGGAGGGTGGAGACAGGGGGGGAGACTCAACCACTCTGACCGGGGACCTCCTTGACCGCTTGCGTGGTGGTGTAACTGTGGGGCTCAGGGACAGAGCGGCCATGAAGGAGTCCTTGGGGGAGATGTGGCCAGGAGAGCTGAGGGGAGGGGATTTGGAGGGAGTGGACTGGGTGGAATGCGGACTCCCACTATGGCTGCGTGTCACACGTTTGCCCCCCGACCCAGTGGGTGTGCCTACCTCACCCTGTGTGTGCGTGTCAGGAGGAGTGCGGTGGACCTTCCCTGCTGGTGTGGTGCCCGTGTCCGTTGATGTGGGTGCATGCCGACGTCTGGGTGTACGTGGGACAGGCATGGGAGTGGGAAGTGTGGATGGGGCAGGGGTAGGTGGGGGGAGGTCGCGCTGCAGGAGACCCACTGCTGCAGTCAGTGTGGAGTCGATGGACCTCAGCAAGTTGCGTTGGTCAGCCTGCGATGAATGAATGCCCTCCAAGAAAGCCTCGATGTTGGTGAGGGTTTTGCCGTGGGCATGGAGGACATTAAGGATCGCAGCCTGACCAACCTGCAGTTGCCGCTGGATGTCCACAGACTCTGCATTGGCGGCAGCAGTGGAGACAGGGGCAGGGGGTGCGGTGCCTGGCAGGAAGGAGACATGCTGTGACCGGGCACGCTGGGAAGGGACACGAGCAAGTGGGAGGCGGCTGATGGAAACTGAGGGGGCGGGGCGAGGTGTTGTTCCGCTGTCAGCTGCTGGTGCAGCCTCCGCCCACTCGGAGACATCCTCCTCGGACCTGTCAGCTTCGTAGTCTGATGTGCCAGTCGACAGGTCCTCGGCCACACTCTCCTCCGCCTCTGTCCCACTCGATGTGCCAGACCCGATGTCACGGCTGGCACTGGTGCTCGGTCCCTCCGCCTGGTCTGTGTCCATGTCTCCCTCTGTGTCCCCCGACGATGCTGTGGGCAGGGTGGAGAGACAGAAATTAATCAGACACCTGTACACATCTGTCACATGAGTCCAATCTACATAGGTAACATTGCATAGCCTGAAAAGGAAGATCCCTAACATCTACTGAACAAGGTACCGATGTAGGGCATGAAACACACAGTTGGTTGAGCCACCATGCCACTGAAATACCATGGAGAGCATGAGACAATAGCTAAACACAGGAAACGGAGTCTGACATAGCACCCAGGCCCTGGGGACAATCCTGCACTGCATCTGCACCACACAGCGTTGGCGAAAATACCGATGACCAGGGACCATATTCATGAACTTGAGACACATGCTGCATAGGTAATGCTGAAAACATGCCCAACATGACTCGGTCACTGCACATTGCGTGTGTGTCCAGACACATCACACACTGCCCAGACCCAGCAAGTAGAAATCAGGATTTGACACATAGGCATTGCCCGCACCAACAAGACCCTACACGAGGCAAATTGTTGAGACACAGGTGGCACCAACATCTCATAGTCTGGCTGATACACACAGGGGCAGGCAAAAAGCAAGAGTGTACGCCAAACAGCCAAGGTGCGCCTGTACAAATAATGAGGTACCAGTGCCCATCCTCAGATGAGTATAACAAGACACACAGGCACTGGCAACTGTGAGTATGTAGAAGGACAATCAGGTCAGGCTGCACAGTGGACACCTGTACAAAATAGCACGTCTATATACATGGTGACAGGGGACAATGGCACAGAGCACAACCTACGCTGTAGACACTGAGATTGTCCACGTTTATGATGACACATACACCACTGAGGAAAAGGTGCCCCAGGGGACAGTAGTGGGCACGCAACTACATGCTACTGAATGGTAATGACTGCAACACACGTCACCATCCCTGCACTATGTGTATCGCACACTCATGCACATCATGTCACAGGCCACTACATAGGACATGCGCGCTGTAAGGCATGACACATGAGAGACCAACTCCCATGTCTGGAGTCAGCATCAGTGCCAACTGACATGGAACCCACATGCAGTGAACTTGACAGTGCACAGGCAAGGTCCCACAACCTGTTACACACCACCCCCACACATGATGCTACAGTCATTGTTCTCGTGGACAAAGCGCCAGCCTACATCACCTTGTGAAGGAGTGACTACACACAGACCAGGGAACACATTGCAAGGAGGGGAAGGGTGGCAGGGGCACAGCGCTATACTGGGGCAAACAGGATCTGCACAGCACCTTTAAACCCTGCCAGTTAATTCATGCTACTGTGCCCTTACAAATGCCGGTGACACACAACGAACACACATGTACCTACCCCCTTCCGGCTGCTGCATCGCCTGTAAGCGCCTCTCCAGGTCTGGAAAGACCACCGGCAGCACACGCCTGTGGAGGTGGCTCAGACGGCGGCGACCGCGGTTCTTGTGGCTCTCAGGTGAGTCCCCCAGCAGGAGCCGTGCAATCCTCCGCGTCCAGCACCGGATATCCTGCCAGCGTTTTCTCACCTGGGGCAGGCTCCGCCTCCGACCATCCACACCCCTCACGGCACTGACGGCGGTCAGCCAGATCTGCTCCTTGGCAGTGGCGCCTACCTGTGAGGAGGAACAAGTGACACCACATCAATACACCAGCCACATGTCACAGAGAGACATATGGGTACAAATTAGCTGGTTACAACAAGGCATGTCATGCAGCCAACGCATTGCACCTTTGTCATAGGGACATCATCCCCTGGTGAGGGAAAAAGCAGTACGTGCCACAGTGGGTACACAGGTGGAATGATGGCAATGTCACAATCAATGATCAAGGCTCACACTGTGCATCACACCCACCCCTCCTGTCTCAGGGCACTGCTGTGAGTGATAGGCCCCCACCCCTCCTGTCTCAGGGCACTGCTGTGAGTGATAGGCCCCCACCCCTCCTGTCTCAGGGCACTGCTGTGAGTGATAGGCCCCCACCCCTCCTGTCTCAGGGCACTGCTGGGAGTGATAGGCCCCCACCCCTCCTGTCTCAGGGCACTGCTGGGAGTGATAGGCCCCCACCCCTCCTGTCTCAGGGCACTGCTGTGAGTGATAGGCCCCCACCCCTCCTGTCTCAGGGCACTGCTGTGAGTGATAGGCCCCCACCCCTCCTGTCTCAGGGCACTGCTGTGAGTGATAGGCCCCCACCCCTCCTGTCTCAGGGCACTGCTGGGAGTGATAGGCCCCCACCCCTCCTGTCTCAGGGCACTGCTGTGAGTGATAGGCCCCCACCCCTCCTGTCTCAGGGCACTGCTGTGAGTGATAGGCCCCCACCCCTCCTGTCTCAGGGCACTGCTGGGAGTGATAGGCCCCCACCCCTCCTGTCTCAGGGCACTGCTGGGAGACATCAGGCACCCCCCCCTGGGACCCCCCCGACAGTACATGGCATGTGTGTTACACCTGGACGCAATGGCAGAAGTCACAGTCACAACATAGGGACAGTCTGTGGCAGTGGCCTATGCACTCACCTGATACCCTGGTCGCCCATACAGCATGGAGTACTGTGGGAGGATCACATCCAGCAGAGCCATGTTCTCCTCCAGGGTGAATGGCTGTGTCCTCTCCACAGCCCTTGACATGGTTCCAGGGAATCAGTAGCAGCAGCTGGGTCGACGAATGCAAAGATGTGCAGGCAAGTGCTCCCTCATGGGACCTGGCTGCCTTATATGTGCCCTTCTGCCCAGTCTCATGCACAGGAGTACAGAGTGATTGGTCACTCACATTTGCATCCTATGTTTCCACCAATCCCTTCAAACCTAGCAGTCTGTGGGTTCTCTATCGGTTTCATTCTCCTGCATGATGTCAGCCCCACAAACACATTGCAACAAAGTAGAAGAATTCCAACTGACTTCTGCTGTGCACCTTCCAGAACAATTTCGAATTTTGAACTTGGTCTCCATGACAACCAGCATGCATGTAGGCCTTAATACTTGTCCCCTATGTAATTTGGAGCATCACACACAGGTACGGTGCGTTTCGGGGCCCTAGGGCACCCCAAATGCATGGCAACGGCCCGTACATGCATGCCTACGCTCTCCATCACTATGGGTCTGCACGCGTATGCGTACCCGTAGTGTTACGGACCGTACACACGCATGTACGCTCTCTATCACTATGGGTCTGCACGCGTATGCGTACCCGTAGTGTTACGGACCGTACACACGCATGTACGCTCTCTATCACTATGGGTCTGCACGCGTATGCGTACCCGTAGTGTTACGGACCGTACACACGCATGTACGCTCTATATCACTATGGGTCTGCACGCGTATGCGTACTCCTAGTGATAGTGAGCGTACATGCGAGTGTACGGTCCGTACCACTACGGGTACGCATATGCGTGCAGACCCATAGTGATAGTGAGCGTAGATGCGAGTGTACGGTCCGTACCACTACGGGTACGCATACGCGTGCAGACCCATAGTGATAGTGAGCGTAGATGCGAGTGTACGGTCCGTACCTCTACGGGTACGCATACGCGTGCAGACCCATAGTGATAGTGAGCGTACATGCGTGTGTACGGTCCGTACCACTACGGGTACGCATACGCGTGCAGACCCATAGTGATAGTGAGCGTAGATGCGAGTGTACGGTCCGTACCACTACGGGTACGCATACGCGTGCAGACCCATAGTGATAGTGAGCGTACATGCGTGTGTACGGTCCGTACCACTACGGGTACGCATACGCGTGCAGACCCATAGTGATAGTGAGCGTACATGCGTGTGTACGGTCCGTACCACTACGGGTACGCATACGCGTGCAGACCCATAGTGATAGGGCCGTACACACGCATCTACGCTCACTATCACTATGGGTCTGCACGCGTATGCGTACCCGTAGTGCTACGGACCGTACAAATGCCTGTACGCTCGCCATCACGATGGGTACACATACGGCAGCACTCCCACAGTGATTTGGGAACATGCACAGGCCCTCTCAGCAGCAGTACGGCGGTTTTTACACATCACTGTGGTGATAGGCGACACACATGTAGGAATAGGGCGGACATACTTGTCCATGGATGGACATACTTGTCCAGGAATGGACATCAAGGCATCGTCTGTGCATTACTACATGTGTGGGGCACAGGTGTCACAGGCTGTGATGTGGAACATGCCTCCTGAGTGGAGAAGGCACCAGATGTATGATGAGATGTGTACATGTGTACTGTGTGAGGGTGCAATGTGTGCCAGGCATGCCCTTGACTCCTTTGACATGTGTGCATGTGGGACTGCGCACTTGGGGTGAGCGTCACTGGCATGGCACGGACACCAACACACGGAAGTGTCCCATGATGCCCGGTACAGGGGTCATGACACATGACTTGTCACTACCCACAGTGCACAATGTGACTATGTCATATATGTGTCCGGGATTTACATCAGGTTGATGTTGTAGCACCCTCAAAAGCTGCAGCCGTTGCAGCAACCAACATGTGGCTGTGTGTAGATTGTCATTGCACACTGTTCCCAACACCATGCACCATGTGTTATCGGATGTGAGGTGCACATGTATGCATGGGACACGGAGTAGCGTGACAAGGCCATGTCAGCAAACTCACAAGGAATGTGTGGTGAGTCATGACATGTGCACCTTCATGGCAAGGTGTGTGGGCTGGACTAGTGTAATGTCATGTGACCTGTGGCTCCAGTGTTCCGCTACCAGTCTCTGCAATCGGCATCACACTTCTGCTGATGTGTGGGTGTATGTCACTCCTGTCTTGCGTCGGGCAGTGCACTTGCACTGGGACACAGCTATTTCCATGGCGTGGCATGGGGAGGTTCTCAATCACCGTGTGTAGCTGGGTCTTGGAAGGAGTGTCACCTTGCATCCATACGTGTCCTGGGCATGTAGCACATGCCTGACTCCCTATGTGGCATGTGTGTATTGCCAGATTTACATGTGCTCAGTAGACATGAGTTGTTCTCGTAGTGCACTCACTCTTCCTTGTCACTTCCAAATTACTGCAGAGCGCCTCCTGTTGCCCGAAGAATTCCAGACTTGGCTACCATGCAGGAGAATGACAGGATCCGGCTCTACCGCTTCACCCAACCGTTGATTCTGGAGCTGACGGCGAGACTGGCACCACACCTGCAACCGCAGCACAGGTATCCTACGGCACTGACACCCCAGCTGAAGGTAATGGCTGCCCTACATTTTCTTGCCACGGGTACCTTCCAAAATACCATAGCTCATGTTGGTGGCATGTCCCAGAGCATGTTCAGCGGTGTGCTGCATGATTTCTTGGAGGCCATGTTGATTCACCTGGATGACTTCATCAAGTTCCCAACCCCTGAACAGATGACTGAGGTCAAGCGTGGATTCTATGCCCTGGGAGGGATGCCCCATGTCATTGGGTCCATAGATGGGACACATGTAGGTTTGGTACCACCACACGCACGGGAGGTGGCGTACCGCAATCGGAAGCACTACCACTCCATCAATGCCCTTGTGGTGTGTCTGTCCAATATGGTGATTTCACATGTCTGTGCTTGTTTCCCAGGATCAGCACACGATGCCTACATCATGAGGCGTAGCGGGATGCCTGATATGATGATGCAGCTGCGCAACGAACGGGCATGTGTTGTTGGTGGGTACAGTCTGTCTGTCCTGTATTCTGTATAGCCGACCAGCACGACCGCTACACCAGTTCTAACGATGTCCATGTGCTTCCCATGTAGGGGACGCTGGCTATCCCAACATGCCTTGGCTGCTGACACCTCTCCGCAACCCCATCACGCCGGCCCAGCTCCGCTATAACACCGCCCATGGCCGGACAAGGCGAGTGATAGAGAGGACGTTTGGCATGCTGAAGAGCCGATTCCGGTGCCTCCACAAGACCGGCGGTGCACTCCCTTATGCCCCGGCGAAGGTCTGCAAGATCTTCATGGTCTGCTGCATGCTGCACAACATGGCAGTTGAAAGAGCTGTGCCACTCATCCTGAATCAACATGACGAGGACCATCCACCCGTGGAGGACGAAGGGCTTGGCAATGGGGCTAGTGATGTGGAGGATGTGGAGCCGCAAGAGGACATCCGGACTCGGCTCATACGCGACTTCTTTGCTTAGTGGTGAGTACCAGGGTCTGAGTGTGCACGCATTGGTCCCCGTGTGGCATGCGTTGTGATGTGTGTCTCCACCTGCATGTATGGCACGTGGGTCAGAGGTGTGTGTGGGTGTGTCACTGGAGTGATGGTGGCAGGGATGGTAGTATTTCCCCAGTCATAATTGTGACCTAGCATGTTGTCATCCATACATGTGTCGAGTAACTGCACATGCAAGTGGCTGTGCTTTTTGTGGCTGACTTCTTGTGTGTCTCTCTTCCCCAGGTACCTGCACATGCCGTTTGCTGGTTGCATTGTTGTGGCACTGCTATTCCTCATGGACATGACATCGTGGGCTGACTCAGCGTTACAGGCACGGACACGTTTGGAAGTCTCCATGGGGTAAGGGATGCATCTGGGGTGTATTGGGTGTGGCAGTTGTTCACGATGTGTGCACACTGCCCCGGTCGGGGTTTGGTTCCTCTGCAGACATGTGGCATCCCCATGGGACACGACATGCAGCTGGGTACACCTGAATAGATGGGCTGCCTGGTTGTCAGTCATCAGTGATGGGATAGTGGATTGTGATGATGGCATCAATGTGTGTGACACTGCCCTCGGACACATACGGTTAACATTGTCTTGACATGGCGTGGGACTTCCACATCAGCGGATGTATGGTGTATGGCAGGCTCTCCGTGAGCAGCTGTGGGTGTTTAGCTGTTAGCCGACGCTTGTGTGCCAGTTCCATGGCTATCACGCATTTGTGCTGCAGAAGGGGGGTGCCAGTGTTGGAGCCACATGTTACTCCACATGATGTGTTCATGTGTACTTCAAGTTGCCTCTGCAATCCCAAAAACATGACTAATAAAGGTGTCCCTATGCCTCCAAGGTGCCTCTTCTCAGTCAATGCTGGTGTGTTGGCATGTCTGGCATGGTATTCCCTGATTGTGGCTATGTGTCAATGTGTCGAGTGGCAAGATGCAAGCTGTGTGTGTGTGCTGAGACTGTGTATTGGGCATGATGTCCATGACTGTGTGGGTATTGTGACATGTGCCATCCCCATGCATCCAACGTTGTCCATGACCCCATTCTCTGCATCCACGGGACTCAAGCTTGCAGGACATGGTTCTGCCACCTGTCTACACATACCTGGGTGCCCCCCAGGACACGGGCCAGGATCCCTGACCTCTGCGCATGACTGTTGCTGTACTCAATGTGTCTGTCAGCACGGTTGTTCGGCCACCCCCTCAGCTGGTTCTGACCATCACGGGTGTGTATGGTGCTCCATGTCTGTCTTGCCTAATAAACTGTGACCCATGTGTCCTGTGCCAGACTCAGGCCCCAGGGTGTGGATGGTTGAAGTGAACAGATGACTCAGGCATGTTTAGACTGTACAAGACACATGTTAGGTAATAATGCTACCAGCAGGCATCTACTCTTAATAGTGTGATTTATTATTGGGGGGGGGGGGGACAAAGTGAGGGGCTTTCCGGGATTAGGGAATCCAAAGTTCAGTAGGGGAGTTGGTGTCCTTGCCATTGGAAATCCTCAGAGTCCATGCCACAGTCTTTGTCAACATTGGTCAGCCAGTGACCAGCAGGGCCATGTGGCAGAGAATGTCTCTTGATGCTGTGATGCTGTTGCTCCAGTGGGCCAGGTGCCAGGCCAGGTGTCCTGGGAGATGGTGATGTAGCAGCCACCCTCACGGTCCTTTCCGTGGACGACCCGGCTTCCTGCGGGGAACCTCAGCAGCAGGCCGTGACGACGTCTGGGATGCTCCGTCGGATGTTTCCTCCTCCTCCTCATGATCCCTCCCTGTGGGTGGTGATGTTCTCCGCCTTCTGGCACAGGGAGGGTCGGCCATGGTGTCGGCCATCCGACGGAGTTCAGCGTGAATCCCCTGGGACGCCGTCACTTGCTCAGCCTGTCTGTCCTCCATCCTCCGTTGGTGTACCTGTAGACAGGCTATTAGCTCCGCATGTTGCTGGGCCTGCTGGACCTTGATCCCCTCGAGGACGGACACAACCTGGGCCATGCCCGTGGTGTCCTGCCGGTATGAGTCCAGGATGTTACGGACATGGGAAAATACCGGATCCCCAGCCAACTGGTCAGGCTCGCGCCTCCGCCGTCCTCCACTCCCACCACCCCTGCCCACTTGCGTCTGGCCTGCACTTGTGGGAACATCGGGTCTCCGGGACCCCTGAGGGGTGGCATTGGCGTTGTCGCCTGCCTCCTCCTGGGTGCCCGGGACACCGTGTCCCTTCTGGCGAGCCTGGCTGCATTGTGGTGTTGGGGCAGGGATCCTGGGTGTCTCCTGGGATGTGGCAGGAGTGGGGGTGGTGGTTGGCACGGTTGTACCTGACGCAGGTGCTGCAGGTGGTTGGACACCAGAGGGGCCAGGTCGGTCGGGGTCGTCCGCAGAGTGGTGAGAGTGGTCGCTGCCGGTGGGATCGGTCTCCTGCAGATCCGGGTCCTGTGAGTGTTCCCCCCCAGTGTTGGGGGGTGCAGCACGACGTTGACCTGTGTGTGAGAGAGAAAATGATAATTTTGATCCATGCAACATCCATGTTTCATCCGTTACAAAGTTGGCACATTTCCTCTTGGAATTAGGATCTGTCTTGCATTCCACTCACAGTGCACTTGTGCATGGGTGTGTCCCTTGGGCACCAATTTGGCCCCTTTAACTATGTGTGGCACAGTCTTACTTGCTGCGTCAAGTGTGACTGCAGTCAGCAGTGGAGTGTGCATGTGTGGCGAGCCATGCATTTGCGCCTTCCTTGTAGCACTGTACATGTGCACATGGAGTGGATCCACACACTTATATGATGCAGGTGGCTGTCCTTGTGCTCGTGTACAGGTTGTGACATGGCCCTGCGTTTTGCCATGATGAAGAGGGGGGGTTCTGGCACTGGCCACCCTTGTCTACATGCACGCAGTCCACCTGCTGACAAGCAGACATTCCCACACACCAAAGGACTGATTTGCTCTCCCTGTGTCTCCCTCCTTCTCTGTCCCCCTCTCCCTCCCTCTCTGTCCCCCTCTCCCTCCCTCTGTGTGTCAGCCTCCTCCCTCTGTCCATCTTCCTGTGTCTCCCTCCCTCTCTGTCCCCCTCTCCCTCCCTCTCTGTCCCCCTCTCCCTCCCTCTGTGTGTCAGCCTCCTCCCTCTGTCCGTCTCCCTCCCTCTCAGTCCCCCTCTCCCTCCCTCTGTGTCCCCCTCTCCCTCCCTCCGTGTGTCACCCTCTGTCACCTTGGCCCAGCTTCCTGGGCACACACTGTTAGCAGATCTTTGAGTGGCCCTTGGCCTGTTGATGTGAGTTTGTTTCTGATCTCCAGGCACCCATTTTGTCTGCTGTGTGTCTGTGCACTGCTGCTGTGGTGGTGTGTGCTGCCACTCTTTCACAATGTTGGCTGTTCATTAGCTGCTGTCATGTGCAAAACAGTGCCTTCACCCCCATGTGTTGATGCAAGGCGTCCGCCATTTGCTGGCAAGTCATTCCTGTGTTGGGACACAGTGTTTGTCTGGCTGTGACCTAGGCCATATGGGCAGAGGGCATTGTTGTCTGCTTTGGAGTCGCACTATGTGATTCTTGGTGCCCAGCCTCCCGCCATCCGGGTTACCGTGTCATGTGTTGTTGTCTTCTGTGGCCTGTGACTTGACATTGTCCAGCTGGGTGCATGGGGCATGGTGGCAGCAGTGGCATGTGCCTGCTCATGGAGTGTGGTTGAGTCATGCGATGGCTTGTGGTGGTTGCGTGCCTGTTATTAATTTTGGTTGTGGTTGCAGTTCCCCCCATGTGAGGTGCGTTGTTTGTGTACTCACCCGGGTCTCGGAGTCCTTCTACTCCTTCAACTGCCTCCACCGGCAGTATGGCCATCACCCTCTCCTCCCAGGGATGGTACTGTACGGCTCTGCGGGAGGGCCCTCCTCCGGTGGCGTTGGCCTGGTCGTGTTCCTCCTGCCTCTTGGCTCTGACCCTCCTCCGCAGATCGTACCACCTGTTCTGGCAATCCTGCTTGGTCCTCCTGGTGTCCGCAACAGCATTCACAGCATCGACGATGGTCTGCCACATGGCTGTTTTGGCTGCCTGGCTGGTGCTTCTGACCAATGTTCCGAAGATCTGTGGCTCGACTCTGAGGATTTGATCAACAAGGACCTCCAACTCTCGGTGACTGAACTTTGGATTCTTGGTAGTGGGCATGGTGAGGGGTGTGGGTGGGGATGGTGTGGGTGTGGGGGGTGTGTGGATGTTGGGGGGGGTGTGGATGGTTGTGTGTGTGTGTCAATGTGATGAGAGGGTGTTTGTGAGGGTGGTCGTGTGAAGGTGTGCAAGTGTAAGATGTGGTGTAGCTTGTAGTCTGGTTCTGTGGTGTCTGGCAGCAGTGAGTCTGTTGCAAAGGCTCATGGTTTGTGTGTGTGGGCCCTTTTCATTGGTCCATGGGTGGGTGTGGCAGTGTTTGAATTTTGGGTGGGTGTGTTATAAGGAGTGGTGGTGTATTGGGCCTCTGTTTGTTTTTGACAGTTGCAGGTCAGTGATTGTGTTATTTTAGTGGTTGTTGGCCATGTTTAGTGGCTGTGTGCCTTTCGAATGGTGTATTCTTGTGTTGTTTTGTTTTGTCCTTGTTGTGTACGTGCATTTTGAGCGTGTGTACGGTGTGTACATGGGCCATTTGGTTGTACGATTATGTCCTTGTGTGTGGCTTTGTACGACTCGTACATGCGGTTGTGATGTTGGGGCATGGGGTGCGCTCCGTACTTAGGAGGTTGTGTTGGGGGTGTGGCTCGAACGTACTGGGGTGTAGGTACACGGGGGGTATGACACGTACTGGGGTGGGGGTGGGGCTCGAACGTACTGGGGTGTACATAGACGGTGGTACGACACGTACAGGGGTGGGGGGGTGTACATTGACGGTGGTACGACACGTACAGGGGTGGGGGGGTGTACATTGACGGTGGTACGACACGTACTGGGGTGGGGGTACGACTGGAACGTACTGGGGTGTAGGTACACGGGGGGTATGACACGTACTGGGGTGGGGGTGTGGCTCGAACGTACTGGGGTGTAGGTACACGGGGGGTACGACACGTACTGGGGTGGGGGTACGACTGGAACGTACTGGGGTGTGGGTACACGGGGGGTACGACACGTACTGGGGTGGGGGTACGACTGGAACGTACTGGGGTGTACATGGACGGTGGTACGACACGTCAAGGGGTGGGGGGGTGTACATTGACGGTGGTACGACACGTACTGGGGTGGGGGGGTGTACATTGACGGTGGTACGACACGTACTGGGGTGGGGGTACAACTGGAACGTACTGGGGTGTGGGTAGACGGGGCTATGACACGTACTGGGGTGGGGGTGGGGCTCGAACGTACTGGGGTGTAGGTTCACGGTGGTACGACACGTACTGGGGTGGGGGTACGACTGGAACGTACTGGGGTGTACATGGACGGTGGTACGACACGTACTGGGGTGGGGGGGTGTACATTGACGGTGGTACGACACGTACTGGGGTGGGGGTACGACTGGAACGTACTGGGGTGTACATGGACGGTGGTACGACACGTACAGGGGTGGGGGGGTGTACATTGACGGTGGTACGACACGTACTGGGGTGGGGGTACGACTGGAACGTACTGGGGTGTGGGTAGACGGGGCTATGACACGTACTGGGGTGGGGGTGTGGCTCGAACGTACTGGGGTGTAGGTACACGGGGGGTACGACACGTACTGGGGTGGGGGTACGACTGGAACGTACTGGGGTGTGGGTAGACGGGGCTATGACACGTACTGGGGTGGGGGTGTGGCTCGAACGTACTGGGGTGTAGGTACACGGGGGTACGACACGTACTGGGGTGGGGGTACGACTGGAACGTACTGGGGTGTAGGTAGACGGGGCTATGACACGTACTGGGGTGGGGGTTCGACTGGAACGTACTGGGGTGTGGGTAGACGGGGCTATGACACGTACTGGGGTGGGGGTGTGGCTCGAACGTACTGGGGTGTAGGTACACGGGGGGTACGACACGTACTGGGGTGGGGGTACGACTGGAACGTACTGGGGTGTGGGTAGACGGGGCTATGACACGTACTGGGGTGGGGGTGTGGCTCGAACGTACTGGGGTGTAGGTACACGGGGGTACGACACGTACTGGGGTGGGGGTACGACTGGAACGTACTGGGGTGTAGGTAGACGGGGCTATGACACATACTGGGGTGGGGGTTCGACTGGAACGTACTGGGGTGTACCTAGACGGGTGGGGGTATACATATACGGGGGGTACGTGTCGGACGTACGGGGGCTGGGGGGAGTGTTGGGCGCGTATGCGGGCACATGTCTCCATGGTTGCTGTAGGAGTTCGGTGCGGACGGTGTTTTTTCCATACGGTTGTAACCTCGGACGCACGGGATGGATCGTGATTCCTCGGTCGGACTTGGATTTTCACGTTTGTAAGGTAAATCGTCCGAGGACGTGTCGGACACATTTTCCGACCCGAGGACGTGTGGGGAATGATTCCCAGTGCGGTTCGTATGGACTTTTTACCATGCGAATCGTGATTGCCAGTTCGTACGGCACTTGTACGATTCGTACGGTAAAAAGACCCGATACGAGTCGCACGGGGGAATTTTTTACCGGATCGTGATCGGCACCATAATGTCAACTTTCTGGTAGTGCCATTCCGGGCATGGCCTACAGGGGGAGCGAACCTTGTACAGTTAAGCCATGCGGAGCTTTAGTTCAGAAATTCACTATCTTTATGGCCTTCAAAATCTTTGTCCCCTCCACACCTACCCCCAAACACCCTCAGCTCTATGGAGGCTGAGCACTTTGACGGCAGGCCACTCTTCTGGGCCATTGTTTTAATGCCATGGCCGGCTAATCCTCCTGGTTTCGCAGGCCTAAGGAGCCATGTGCAAGCATCTCCAACAGTGCAGCCAACATCCTGTGGCTTTCAAGGGTCACCGTCATGTGTTGAGACTTCTTTGACAAACCTCTTAATGTTGAGGTTTTACTAAGATGCCTTCCTGATTTTTCACTATTCTCTTGATTAAAAACTCTCTCAGTACAAAGATGATCTGTCCAGTGTCAATAGTCTTTTTAGTGGTTAATGATAAATGGCATCGATCGCTTGTAAACTTGAGTTCCTTTCTCGAAGGCAGGCCCCTTTTCAATGTTGAGCGCTTTAGGGAATGGAAAGAAGCGTTTTGAGAGAAGTATGCAAGGCTCTAGGTAACCCCTGGCAGGAGACATCAGGAGGACTTAGGGCCTGATTTAGAGTTTGGCAGACGGGTTACTCTGTCACAAATGATATTAAAAGGGCCAATGTACCAATGGATATAATGCACTTGTAGCAGGTGGTGTCTGTCACGTTTATGACATACTCTAAATCAGGACCTTGGAGTGAAAAACAGGAAACTTTGCTATATTGGTCTTCATATCTGGTATGAATACCAGTCAAACTGTCTGATATTACCACCTGCCCAGCAATGCCGGTTTATATTTCACCTTTATTTTCTGCATACCTCCAAATTAAGAATGTCCAAAGCAAGAAAAATATCAGGGAAACACAAATTTTATTCCAAATGCGGACCCACTCTTATCATATTCCTGTCACAAAATAAGGTCTTCATTTATAGAGAAAGTATGGGGGGGGAACGAGGTGAAATACAACACAATGAAATGCTTTCAAAAGAAAATGTTATGCAAAATAGATGAAATGTAGGAGCCTACTCAAAAACAGCGAGAAAATACACCACAGGGGCAACATTCACTGTACTGCATGCTGTGATAGTGGAGACTCCTTCGCTATAGTAATCAAAGAACACATAATTTTCTCTGTGTATAGCTGTAGGCCTATACAAAACTGTTTATTTTCAACATGTTCTCTCCTTAAACCGATACAGTAAAAATACATAAAGCTCTGGTGCTCTATGTTAATCTAAACTGATTTTGAATTTCTAGTATTTTTTAAATCCATGTTTAACTTTATTTACAAATAAGGTATGGAAAGAAAATGTTACTGTTAAACGAACTTTTTTTTTTGATTGACAACTTTTTCTCACTCACCAAAATTGTGTTGAACCCTCACATGTAATGAGGCATTTAGTACTTATTATCACTAATTTAGATCCCATGATGAAGTATAATCGTTTTTTGAAACCAGCGATATGACAGAAGACAACAACGGGTCGAATTTACTTATATCAATTCTACTCAGATTACCAGTTTCGGAAGCATGATAGGCTGAGTTAAACTGCTGAGCTCAAACATGAGATGTAAAGGACGGTGCAGATCTTTGAAAAGAGTAAGACGGGCTGCTCCAAAAACAATGGTGTGACATTATCTATTGTATAAACAGAACAAGACTTCTGTTCCTACTGGCAGGCACAGCACCCACCCCGTGGGCATAAAACCATGTGACGCGCATGGGCTTCTGCCCACCCCTCCCCCGTGGTCAGACGACCCCACACAGGCAAGCACTTTGCTGCGCACTGCCTACGCCCAATCCCCATTGGCAGACAACCCTGTGTTGCACATGTTGGAAGGCCTGTATCCAGGCCCTTTTCTCAACCCTCGGTGGGCGTCGTACACGTCATGGGTTGAGCTGAGGCAACCCCTTGCTGTGCACAGCCTTATGCCATGCACAGTGTGGAGTAGAGCAAAGGTCCTGGCCAATCCCCCCATGGACAGCCAACCAACATGGTTGAGCAATGTCCAGGCCTGTCTTCTTGTTGTTTCCCCCCCCCACACTGTAGATCCTCGGTTCCCTTGCAGATTTACAATGGGTCTCCGTTTGGCGTCTGCGTGGAATCACAAACAAATTACATTTTCACCCATTCCACCCAACACAAGCTCAGGGGATCAGGGTACCCCTAGCCTGCCAACTTCTATGTTTTGTTATTTAGTAGGGCACGGGTACTTGGTCCCAAAATCATGAAATGGTGGCTGCAACTTTTTCCTAATGTCTCGGGCAGCTAGTCACATAGTTTGAGGCCACAGAACCTCAAATCCTCCTCTAATGAACAGATTTACACCAAATCACAAAAGCAAGCGTTCTGGGTATAGATCTAATTTTCTGCCACATTTGGTGTATTTCTGTTCTGAAATTCCTTCTGAATCACTGTTTTTGCTTGGGGAAAATGCCTATTGGGACCTCCCCCTATTCTCGGCCCCCACAACCACGGATCACCCCGAAACGTTCCAGGTAGGGGCTGAGGTGGATGAGACTCTTTTTTGGAAAAGTTTCATGAAGATTTGTTAGACGGGACCAAAGTTATTATCAAACCAAGAAACTGATTTACTATGGAAAGGTGGTCCTAACTATAACTACCCAGTGGCCATCTACACTGGCTGATTATATATATATATATATATATATATATATATATATATATATATATATATATATATATATATATATATATATATATATATATATATATATATATATATATATATATATATATATATATATATATATATATATATATATATATATATATATATATATATATACGAAATAGGGCTCATGATTTATGAGTGTCACATGAACCCTGAGATGGCAATCCTGGACAACAATCCACATGCTACTTGTTACATATTTTTGTATATATTACATGATGTATTAATTGATTTCAATACTCTAGAAAGACTGCAGTCACTGTTTGTCGAAAACTGCAGATATGTCTGTCAATATTTGGACACTCCACTATTCTGGGTTGTGACCCGCTGTAGTATCCTCGTGGGGACCCGCTGACGCAACCTCGTCAGGTTCCCCTTTAACCTCTTCGATCTCGAGGACCTCTACTACAGGGTCGCCCGTTTCTCCTCCAGTCTCTGTTTGAGCCTCTTGGTTACTCCTGTTGCCTATTTCTTCCAAGTTGGCATCCCCTCCGACTTCCTCGAGCCCCTTCCTTTTGTCCATCATCCCTTTTAATCCTCCCGCTCCTCCCACTTCTCCTGCAACACAGAGTCCTTCCTCATTGTTTGTCCCTTTCTTAATGTCTTGATTTTTTGTTTTCCTTAGGTACTGACCGTTGCGGATTGAGACGTATGGGAGGCGCAGCTGTCGTGATTTCAGGTAAGTGTACGGGGTGGGTCGGGTCTCCTTAAAATATGTCACTGAAAAAAACACAGTTAAAAAATGAGTTATGGTTCAGACTCAGGCTCAAACTCATCAAACTACTGAAATTTGCCAGTTATGGTTAGTAAATGTGTTTTTTTCCAGTCAATTTCATTGTTTTTCTGCTTAGTTTGTATTCCCCAGTATGCACAGCCAGGCTGTGCTCCCATCTTGCCATCGCTGCCAAACCCAGGCTGTGAGCGGCCTTGGACTGTACACTGTGTGGGTTAGCTGCAGGGCCAGGCCCAGTGCCCAATATGCCATGGCCACTCAACCCCTACAGCTTATGGCCTGCTCTGTGCCCATTCTGAGGTTTGCACAGCATTCGACCGTGTGCTTCACCACCTTTGGCTGTGTGCAGAGTGGGTTGGTTGCAGGGCTTGCCTGGATTTGCACCAGACTTAATTTGCTAGCTGCCGAATTTCATCACGATTAATTGATAGGCATCAAATGTATTAGTAAATTAAACTCTAAAGGCTCTCACATGTATCTTTGCCCCCACTCCCCACAGATCTGCTAAAAACCTAACAATACCAAAAGTAAGCTAAACCGGCCAGAAGTAAGTCTGCCAATTTTTTTATGTAGTCATCGTATAGTACGAAATGTATTAGCAGACAAACACTTCTTTTCCCCCTCCCCTTGAAATCTTACCCCCACCGCCATCTTGATGGACCTCCATGAAATTGAGAAAAACAAGAGCAGGTTAACCTCCTCATTCTCTGCCAGATTTCTTGAAAACCTATCAGATTGTGCCAAAGTGATTAGTAAATCAAAAATGTTTTGACCTCCCTCTTTAAATCTTAATCCTAACTGGATTTGCACAAAACCTGAAATACCTGTCCTGGGCGTAACCTGCTAACTGTCTGCCACATTTGATACACATTTCTTCAACAGTGCTTTTCTTATAAAGCAATTGAAAATATTATTCCCCCGCCTCGTGACATTTTCCCCTAACACCTTTTTAAAATGCATATAGCTGAAAAACTGCTGAATGGATTTACACCAAATTAAAAAAAACACTTTTGGAGTAAAGATCTATGCCAAGTTTGGTGTAAATCAGTTCAGAGGTCATTTCTCTACCTTTTTGCAAATTTTCCTATGAGGGCTAATATGCTGAGTTAGAAAATTGGCAAGTCAGAGCAAATCTGTCCACGGGGTCAAACGTTATAAGCAGCAAATCCCAAAATGCCTTTTTCAATGAAACATAATGACACAGAAGTGGCTGCTACTGTGTTTTATGTATATTTCTGCATATTATATATATATATGTTTTGTGCTCACTGGCTATAATCGCTCCATTTCTAGTTAAATCTCTCAGTTTGTGGGCTACAAACCTGTGCTGATCGTTGCTTTCCACCTCTGCTACCCCGTGCATATTGCCGTACTTGCTGTGATCTTATTTATTACTTTTTCTGAGTCTGTATATATATATATATATATATATATATATATATATATATATATATATATATATATATATATATATATATCAGCAGAAGGTCCTGTAGTGGTTGCAAGCAGCAAAAGAACACACAGGCACAGACCACAGCAACAGGTGAAATGGTGAGTTTATTCACAGCATAAACAGGTCCACATAACGCGTTTTGGCCGCCGACCTGCGGCCTTGATCACATGAACACGCTATATGCGCTATATATATATATATATATATTTATATATATATATTCACTGACAAAACAAAGATTGCAGGGATTTTATAGTTAGCAAATAGAATTTTAAAAACTTACAAATTCACCAAAGAAAACAAAGGTTATAAACATCATAGTTAGGCTCAGATTTCACTCATATAAAACTAGTGAAATTCAGCAGTTATAATTACCTGAGCTAACTATAGCTAACGCCCCTGAAATGTACTGCTTATGACCTCACATATTACATCACTCATGACATGGTCAGTGACATTGTCGGAGGCCCTGCCCTCTTTCTTAACCACTCTGCAAACATGCCTCCTGGCGCACTACTTGTTAGGGGATGAAATCCCCTTGGCTGCTGGAGATTGTTGGGGGCCAAGAACCCCTATTGTTGCCACAAGTAAGTCCTCCACAGCGGGATTGCTGAGAGCGCCCCAGAGGCCTTTCCCTTTTTCTCAACTACTCTGCAAACGCACCTCCTGCTGCTTTATTGGTTGGGGGTTGAAGTCTAGGGATAAGCGTGCCGGTAAACTCCGTTCCACCGACAGTTGGCGGAGTTCTTGCTGACTTTTATTCCAAGCCGAGTGGCAAAACTCTGCAGAAACCGCTGGTAGAACGAAGTTTACCGCTCACCCGAGTTTTCTGCCTTTTTTCTGACATTTCTGACATTTATTTTGTCTCTTTCTTCTCTTTGCTGACCTTTATTTTTCCTCTTTCTGCTCGTTTCTGACCTGTATTTTGCCTCTTGCTGCTCATTTCTGACCTCTACTCTGCACCTTTCTGATCATGTCTCTCCTTTATCCTGCCTCTTTCAGCTCATTGCTGATCTCTATTCGGCCTCTTTCAGCTCGTTTCTCACCTTTATTTTGCCTTTTCTGCTCGTTTCTGAACTTAATTCTGCCTCTTTCTGCTCATTTCACACCTTCATTTTGCCTCTTTCTGCTCGTTGCTGGCCTTTATTCTGCCGCTTTCTGCTAGTTTCTCACCTTTATTTTGCCTCTTTCTTGTCTTTTCCTCCTGGGACCGCTGGCTTGTTCGAGCCACTCAAATAAAACTAGGCTGTTCCGATGGGGCAACATTATTCCCCGAATCCCAGGGGGACCTACCAGGGTAGCAATGATTATACACACTACACACCTGTGAGTTCCCAGTGTTTCCAATGATGTGGATTCTCTATGTCAGGGCTGCTGGGCTCTGGACAAGGCAACGTCTTGTCTCTGGGTACAAAGACGCTGGGATCTGGGATTAATTATATTGAGGGACGCTTTGCCCTGTTATGAAAAGTACGCAATTAGTATAATTTTTGTGAGGCAGCATAACATATTTCCATACATAATTCTGTGACATACGCAGGACACCCAGTAGAATAAACATGACAGTTATATTGTTTAATATGTCAAGAGCAACAAAAGTCATGTTGAAATCCAAGGAGAACAAAGTTCAAGCTATAACAAACACCCAGTCTCTTAAGACCAGAAGACTGGCTACAGTTCGTGAGTTTTAAGTCACATTGCACCGTAAACACGCAGTCTCATGCAGATTGCAGATTTGCCTCTAGTTCGTGATCTGTGAAAGTCTCACTGTTCACTTTTCCACTGGTGCCTATATTTGAGAAATACGTCTTTCCTGTATTCTTCATATTTATTTATTTAATGCATTTTCATATAGCGTGGACTTTACCCGAATGTGTTAGAGCGCTGTACAATAGAACCAGATACGTTACATGAGAGAAATGTTACAAAATAGAACGTTACAAAAATAAACAGGAGACTAGAAGAGGTAGTGTAAAACCATAGAAGGCAAGAACACAATATCAAACACAGCAAGGAAGGGTGAGGAATGTACAAGAAAATATTACAAATTTACAATGATGAACGAACTTCCTAGAGGGGTCTGAGAATGAAGGTATTAGTTCTGAAAGTGTCTTTGGAAGAGAAGAGATTTGAGGTCAGCTTTGAAGATCCGGATAGAGGTGGTGGCACGGAGCAATGAAGAAAGCGAGTTCCAGATTCTCACCGCATCACCTGAGAACGATTGAGCCATCGATCTTTCCCTTTTGAAGGAGGGTGGCTCAACCAGAAACTTTTCCGCATTCCGAGAAAGTTTCGAGCCTCCAGACATTTTCAGTTTATTCGCCAGGTAACGAGGGGAGGAAGTGTGAATAGGCATCCTCGAGTGATTTTAAGGCCCAGTTCCTTGCTAATATGCTGATCAAGCCAAGTGCTTCTTAAACAACTGAAGAACAGAACTTCCAGTCTCTGCGCATGAGTAAAGATGATTTGTTTGACCTGTTTTGTAGCCAACTATAGAGCCAGTGGCGGTTGGTGTACTTTAAAATAGTGGGGCGTAAACTGTGGCAGTCACGGGCGGGTGGGGGAGAGGGGGTGGAAATGTATTTTATTTTATTTTATTTAATGCGTTTTTATATAGCGCGGACTTTACCCGAAGGTGTCAGAGCGCTTCACAATAGGAGCAGTAATGATACATAAGGAGAAAAATTACAAGTGAGCATGTTACAAAATCAAACGGTACGTTACAGGCAATAGTGACAATAGTGCAAGTATCAAGAGCAAACAGAATACAAGAGGTAGCAAACGATACGTAACAAAAGGAAAAAGTGACGTGTGCAGGTTAAAAGAGCATACAAAGTACACGTAGAGGTAAAAAAATTGCAATAAATGGCAGACACACAAAACACTAAAACAAAAGTTTCATTATATGAGGCAGTGGTGGCCGTTGTGTATGTATCGAAAGCACACAAAATACAAGAGGTAGCAAACGATACGTTACATAAGGAAAAAGTGACGTGTGCATGTTACAAAAGCGTTCAAAATACAAGTAAAAGTATAATACTGCAATAAATGGCAGACACTCAAAACACAAAAACACACTGGGAAGGAAATGGGAATGGGGTTGGCTCGGGGTAGGGGATGGGGGGAGGGTTTGTTTAATTAAAAAAATACATCAAATAATATCAAACTTAACTTACCGTCCTGCGCCACTGTCTTGATGGGTCCAAAGTCCGACTTCCGACTCCCGCCGTCCTGCCTTTCCCAAATTCAGTTCCGAGATCGTCATCAGCTAGCAGGCAGGCAGCCTCCCTCCCTCCCCTCTGCCAATCACAACGCTGCAATGGCAGCATTGTGATTGGTGACCCACATTGGAGAGCGCCCCACAGGCGGGCCATTTTCTCTATAGAGAACAAAGGGAGAGTGGGCCGTCCTGCTCGAGGGCAGGGGGGGAGTGGCTTGCCACTGTTGTGCATACTGACTGTTTGGTCGGCCCTGGGCCCTGCCCACCCCCAATTAGGCACTTCTGCTTTCTCGCGGTGCGAGAAGGCAGAAACATACGATGGTAGTTATTACCATTTATGTTTCTGCCTTCTCGCACCGCGAGAAAGCAGTGGGGCAACGCCCCCACGCCCCAATGGGAGAGCCGCCACTGGGGGACTGAAGCTGGGGGAAAGGTTGCCGTCACCGGAGCTTGGAGAATAGGAATCCAGGTGAGTGGTTGCTGGAATCAAATGAAGCAAAGCAATGGGTTCTTCACGATGCGGCTTGAAATAGATGCGGACGCACCCTGAAACATATGCATGTGTCCTGCAAATGTTTTGACAGCCTTACGTTGGCCATTAGCATGATTAATAAAGCAATAAGTGCTCACTTTTAGCAGTTGGCACTAGAGCATTTAGGGAAATGAGGTACAGCACAGTGCTCACATTCAGAAGTTTATACAAGTGCACAGTGTGTCTACAAACAAGCATTGACAAATTCTGTTACCCTTTCAGCCTGGGTCCAATAATGTTCCTCTCATTTGGAATGATGTTTAATGTAGTGATGCTACTACTAGGTCATTGCTCTGTGAAAAATGCTGACCCACTGCTCAGATTAACGAACCATGTTATATAGCAAACTGTTTTCTCTCATGATTTTCTCATTCAGGTTATGGGAGTTGCTCCAGAAGCTTCAATGGCAGCACATTTTCTATAAGTTCACAATATTTTCCTCAGCCATGTGAGAACTTCCAGCAACAGAAGCTGTCTGTGAGTTGACTCCCCAGTGTTCTACTGAAGATTCCCACAGTGTTCTAAAGAACAACTAGAGGTCTAACATACTGTGTTCATGACAAAACTGTGGAACATCTGAAGCCATCTGGATGGTAAATAAATCTGTAAAGCTTAAAGCATTGCCTTTGGAAAAATAAGGGAGTTTGTTTTGTCATAGAAATTATGGATAGTGCTTATGAAAGCTAAAATGAGGCCACATTTTCAACGAGTTCTCAAATATCTTCCTTATTCATTACATTACAACATTCTGAGATGCAGGCTTAAACGTGCACTTTCAACTGCCACAGTAGCCGGTCAGTTAACCCATTGTGATCTACTACAGCTTCACCAAGATGTTTTAACAAGCGAGTAGAGTGGTAATTTTCTGTATTTATGACAAAAGTGTAGTACACCTGAATGTCATTGCAATGGAATCTAAGCTATAAAACTGAAAGCATTTCCTTAGAAATTAACTATATGAGAGGGTTCTTTTTGTGATAGAAATTATGATTAGTGCCCTAGAAAACTAAAATGAGCTAACTGTTTCTATTAGTCAGTTAACTCCCTAGTAATCAACTGCTTCATAACCTCAGAGTTCTAATGAACAAATAGAGCACTAACATTTTGTATTCAAGACAATGGAATAGGAGCTATTACAATTAAAACCTTTTCAAAAGAGCAGGCTGAAGTAAATGAGCATTGAGATGTTAATGCAGGCATGACACCAAAAGGATAAAAACGTGAGAGGAGGCGTGAGATGTTAGTATTTGTGGATTCATGCATTCTTAAAGACCCTATAAAACAGTTAACGATAAAGACATCTGCATAAGTGCAACATCCCCTTTCCACATCTGTTTACTCAGTCTACACATCTTCTCAGTTGCTTAACAACCATGGTCCATATACATTGAATATATTGAAAAAACATAAAAGTTAAAGTAAGTGACATTATAGCTAAGTATGCCAATAAGATCTTAGCTTAGGTTAAAAACCTAGAAATTCACTGAAAAAATCACATAGGTTACAGTGATGTTAGAGTTAGGTTGAAATAAGGTAAAAACACTGAAATTCACCAGTTACACTTTACTGAACTAATATATGAGGTTATAAGCATTGGGGGCGTGGCCTGCAGGGGCAGCATGGCGGACGCATTCTGAGAACGCCCGGTCGTATATCCCCTTAATCTGGAATACTTCTCCTGTTTTGCTGGCATCTGGTGCCATCTGGCGGTGGATGATGCCATAGAGCAACCCCCCGGGGTTCAGCAGTGATTGACGTGGGACCCGGAAGGCGAGTTGTCCGCGATATACAGCGGAGCGCCGGCGTGCGACTGGAGGACTGTGACTCCGATCGGCTGGGCGGGGTGCCTGTGGTGGGGTCTTGCCGCTCAGACCCAGACATCGATACAAGCCATGCCCCCATGGGACGGGGGTACGAGGCAGCGAGAAAAAGAAGTCGGCCCCCGAGTCATTGGAAGCAATGAGCGGGTTAGTCCGTGAGTACGGGGGCCTCCGCAGCACATAACAGAGCACTGGTGAGCGGCAGAAGAGCCCATGGCCACGATCGGCCGGGCGGTGCGCCTGTGACTGGGCCCCACTTCCCGGGACAGGATAATTGTGCACGTCGCACCCCTGCAGGAAGGTGGTGCAGGGTGGAGCGCGGAGGTGCCTGTCCCTGAATGGCAGCAGTTCCACAAAATCTGGAATACCGGAATTAGAAACCCAACCATAGGAAGAACAGGGTTTCCACTGACCATGTTTGAAAAACCCTCTTTCCAGAAAGAAAATTATTTTCTAGAGTCCCTTCACCCACCAGGGTTACCCCTAGGTGCTTCATCATTGGGGTCCTCTCAATCTGCTGCGGATTGAGGCGTGCTGCGATTCGCGAACTGCGTAGGAGCACTTAGTTTTTGGAAAATATGTGTGCTGCAGAGATATGAAGTGGGAAAAATAGATTAAAAATACCTAGCTAGTGAGCTAATATTCTATTCCTGTTTCTAGTCAGTATGTTTTAAAATCAGGGGTTAATACTAGGGAAAGACCTAACTGTAATGAGTATGGAGTCCCTTGTACTGGGTCGACATATTTCGAGCTCTTCCCTAAAGCTCTTCTTCAGGACCACATGAGAGCCAGCCTCGTGCGTACCACTCCTAAAGAATCCTGTGAATAGGAAACAATGGGGTGCACACCTAATGTGTGTTCACCTGAAAATTAATACATTCGGTTGTACACTGACAAGCTGTATTTTTGTTTAGGCAGAAATATGCCTCATGATCTGCAGGGGTAGAGGGGCTTGAAGTCACACCTTCGTCAAAGCACTCGTCCCGGAAAATGACCTGAGGGCACCCCTGAAGACCGCATCTAAATGGCAGCAGGCACCAAGTGGTCCGGCCTGTGGAGAACCGGGGAGAGTGAGGCGCACCTCGGCTGCAACCGAGTGGGGATGTACGCTGCCCCCCTGACCGCTGGTGGAAAAGGTGCAGAAGAGCCCACAGGCAGACCGAAGCCAGCACCGGTGGAGTGGGGCCCTAGCGGGTCCCCAACAAGATGGTTTGGTGATACCTGGGGCTGCCTGGAGGCAGACATATTGGTGGGAGGGCCTGGCAGGCCTGAAGTGAGCCATAGGATGGAAGGAGGCGCCTGGCTGGAGCTAGTTTGGGTCGGTGGCCCACGATCGGACAGCCAGTGTGCGTAGGGAAGCACAGGTGTGGGTCACCCTGACTAGCTGTGCCGGTAGGACCATATCAAGAAGTGGTGGCATTGTTTGGGTGTGTGCTGTAAGAGGGAGCATGTGTGTGATGCAGCTGGGCACACTTGGTTACGAGCATTCGGTGCAGGAGCGCAGTGGTGACGCACTACTGATCAGAGGAGCAGAGTGGAGCCCGGTGACTGTGGAGTGTGAGGAGGGGGCCCCCTGGTTCCATTGGTGGAGGTGAGTGACTTGGGAGCGGTGTGAGGGCTGCAGTCGAGATCTCCGGAGGAGAGGACTGTTGTTGGGCTGAGAGGTGCTGCAGGAGGACCCAGTGGGTCACGTTGGTGGTACAGCAGATGTGCCTGGTTGTGTACGGGAGAATGAAACGCACCAGAGGGAACTGGGTCGATGGCCTCCTCGCACTCGGCGGGTGTTGGAGACGCTGATCCACTGCAGCAGATGGGGGAGCGGACAGCTCCTGATGATCGCCTGGACACTATACTGCAGGCCATTGAGCGCTTTAGCACATCCATTGAAGCCAAGTAGGACAAGGTGGCTCTGGACCTCAACCTGCTGCATGCTGACCATAGGAATTTGAAGGATCGGGTCGCTGCTGTAGAACATGAAGTTGCTGAATTGAAGCCCACCACGGAGTTCAAACACCCATGAATTTCGGATCCGATATCTTGAAGATTGCATTGAAGATGCAGAGGGCCGCTCACGGCGGAACAATGTCCGGTTGATTGGGCTTCTGCAAGGTGGGGAGGGCCAGGACGTGGTCGCCTTCCTGGAGCACTGGCTTGAAACCATCTTACCACACACAGAGTTCTCCCCATTCTTTACCATAGAACGGGCACATTGTGTCCCAGGCAGGAAGCCTGCCCCTTGTGACAGGACCTCATCTTCAAACTTCTCCACTTCTGGAATGTGATCCTCCGGGAGACGAGGAAGCTGGATGACATCCAATATGAAAACGCCAAGGTGTTGTTTTTACAGGAATACACAATGAAAGTCCAGCGCCAGCGGGGGTCTTTCTTGCCGGTTAAACGTCAGCTTTGACAGCTCAATCTCTCCTATTCTTTGATGTTCCGGCCAGGCTCCGTGTTGTCTCTAATGGGAAGTCCAGGTTCTTTGACACACCTAAGGATGTTTTGGACTGGCTGGAGACGTTGGGTCAATATTCTGGCCCCAGACTCACTGCTGCGACATGGTCCGGGGAAGCAGGTAGTAGAGGATACCGGCGATGGGGGCCTGGAAGGCGGTTCCTGGGATCAGCGGCGGTGCCTGGCTCTGACCAGATCCATAGAGAGCGACAGGAGGTGGTTTGTATTGTGGGGCAGACGCAGCGACACCGGAAGACAAAGTAGAAACTTTCATTAATTATTCGGGGGGGGGGGGGAGGACTCCACTGATAGTGGACTCATCGAATAAGGTGTCCCTGAGAATGCCGGATGTTACACCCCAGACGGCGGATGGTATCGTATGAAAATGGCTGTCCTGAAATTACACTTCTGGGTGCTGTTGTTTGAATTGCTGTGGGTGGGGGGAAGGGATTTCTAATGTTCCTAATGTCTGTGTGATATCATGAATCTAGATGGGGCGGAGTTGGTATGTTGGGGGTGTCTCTGCATCTTGGTGGGGTTACTGTTCTTGATTTTTGGAAATATGCTATGGCAATGCACTATTAGTTGACTTTGTGGGGATTATGGGAGCATACCCTGCATGGTTGCACAACCCCCTGTTCTCCCCATCTCTTCGAGCCAGTGAGACATGCGGCTAGGTTGCTGTATGTTTTGTTTGGACGACACCTCAATGTTCTGGGGGTTGCCCTAATAAGGTTTCTTCTTTCCCTGTTTGGTATTTCCCGTTTTTATTTTGCTGCGGGAGTATATGGGAGGAACATTGGAATTGTTGTTGTGCATGTCCGACTGCTTATTATAGGGACCTGAGTGGGGGGCGGGGGGACTGCAATACACTGTTGTTCACTTCCCTTAGCTCTGCCATGGGTCACGTGATACTTTTTTTTATTTTATTAAATTTTGCAATCACATAAAACAATACAAATAATATAAATTATGATTAAAGAAAGGATACCAGTAAAAAGAAGAAGGAACAAAAAAAACAATCACATTATACATACATGCTTGACCCAGAGGATTCCACAGTAAGAGGTGGTGAGCAATACAGGGAGGCAATCACAATCCTTGTTGATAAGCAATGATAATATCGTAGGGAAACTGTGTGTAAAAAAGTTCCTCAGTGGGGTCCACCAAAACCTGGACTTTTGGTGCATTACCACGAGCTATCACTCAATAACAATGCTCACGAGGAAGACCAACAGCGTACCCCCGCTAGGCCCACTCAGGGAGAGAGAGAAGGGAGCTATGGGAAACCCAATGATGTCTTATTAGCCAAATATTCTTGATATAGACTCCAGAAACTCTTGGGACGGTTCCGGGGAGGAAGCAGTTCACTATATAATTCAGTTTGTGTATTGCAATATAACATATCTCAGGACCATTGTACTATAAAGGGGCCCAGTGCATCACCACCACCCGCTTATGGGTCACGTGATACTTACCTGGAATGTCCAGGGTCTCCGCACGCCTTCCCGTAAGTATGCAGTGTACTCCTATCTAAAATGTCATAACGTGCACGTAGCGCTATTGCAGGAGACACACCTAAACACAATAGAGATTAACCGATTACAGCTTAGTTGGAGGGGTAAAATATATGCCACGGATTACTCCTTGATTGCTAGGGGTGCTTTTATCTGGATACGGCCTGGGACACCTTTTGCCATGGATAAAGCAGACCATTCGGGGCCTCTTCTCGCTTAGCTGATTAAACAGGAACAGTCATGTGGGCCAATTACGGCTCTCTGTTCTTCAGACAGAAGACTTCGGAACACAAAATTAGAAGTCCACGGTGAGCTGTCCTCACATTTCACTCAGCTTTATAAATCTGGTCAACAGGCCCCAGAGGGGGCGATGCAGCAGTTCTTAGAGGGACTTCCGTTCCCGGTCCTGTCACCAGAACAGCGGATAAAACTAGATGCCCAGCTCACACTGGATGAGGTTAGGGGTACGATGAGGGTTTTGCCATCTTGGAAGGTTCCAGGCCCGATGTTTTTCCCCATGAATTTTATAAGTAATATGCTGACCCCTTAAACCCACAGCAGCTTAAGGTTTACTTAGAGGCGCTTGAGACCTTTGCTCTCCCAACCTCAATGACCGAAGCTTTGTTGATCACGCTTCCCAAACCGGGTAGGGACCCCACCTCAGTGAGGGCCTATCATTCCCCTAGTGCTCCTGAATGGGGACAATAAGATCTTAGTGGGCATCCTGGCAAATCAGTTAGCGCCCTTGATCCCTCAATTGGTTCACCAAGACCAAAATGGGTTTGTACCGGCCCGCAGTACGTCACTTAACATACGGCAGCCGTTCCGGGTGATGTGCTGTGCTACAATGGAGTGGCCGACGGCCGGTTGTATTGTGCTGGACTTGGAGAAGGCCTTCGACACGGTCGAGTGGTCCTTCATGTTTGCTGTGCTCCATCGATTCAGATTTGGGCCTTACATTCTAAGTCTTATCAGATTACTGAATGGCAGCCGGTGGTGTTCAGGTATCTTGGGATCCGCGTTTACCATAATGATCGGAATCTTATGGACAGTAACATCACGAGAGCGGTCACAGCGCTTAAGTCTCAGATTGAGTTCTGGAAGACACTTAAGCTTTCGATTATAGGTAGGGTGAAGTTAATCAAAAAGGTCATGTTACCATGTCTCCTTTCTTACTTTGCTAATTTACCGCTCCAACTACCTGTGTTCTTCTTCCGCTCTCTGGTAAGGATTGCTAGGGATTTCATTTGGAATAACTCGTGGTGCAGGGTTGCACTGGCGAAGTTGTACCTACCTCGCTCTAGGGGGGGGTTGGCTCTACTCAACCTAGAACATTATTTCCTGGCGTCTCAAATCCTGTGTGTGACGAATTGGGTGGAGGAACTACACTTATCTGATTTGGCGGAACGTGACCCCCTCGTACTCTCTAGACAGGATCCTCTCCCTATTCCACCCTTGTAACAGATCGAATGAACTTCTTCCTTTACTGGTCCTAGTCCGCGGAAATGTTTCCGCAGGGCGCTTCCTCTCACTGGGCATGTCACACCATACGTGCCGGTTGTGCCCATATTAGGTATGCTGACCATGCACGGATGCGTATAGGGTGTGGACCTTATGGACTGGGTGAGGGCTGGTATAACTACCCTAGGGGACCTATACGAAGAGGGTACATTACGAGCGTTCCTTGCTATCACGGATGAAGACGGGGTATCCCCAGGCCAATTTCTAAATTATGCCTGCTGGACATCCGCGATGAGGGGTTGCTGGTAGGGAGACATTGCGCAGGAGCCTCCAACGCATCTCCTAATGCAATACCTACATGTTATGGGTACGGGACGCCACTTAGTGAAGTGGTTTGCCAAATCGATCAGGGTGCATACTTTAATGGACTTAACGCTGTAGCGAGTTAAGTGGGAGGCGGACCGGGGGAGGCCCTTTTTGGAAAAGGAGTGGTCCTGGAGAGTCCCAAGCAGGTCCCCAGAAACGTCAGTTTTAGATGAATCCAATTCTACATTGTCCACAGGGCATATCTCTCCCTGAACAAAATAAATCAATATTTTCATAGACAGGACACGTGCTGCCCGTGCTTCAAGCTGTTGAATGCCAATCTTTTACATATGCTTTAGTCCTGCCTTGATCTGCATGCTTATTGGGAGGAGGTCAAGTCAAGTCAGGGAGGAGGCGTTTGAGGTGTTAGCCACCTGCATGGATAGGAAGGTGCCGCGGACATGGGAGACATGTATCACAGGAAACAAAGAGCACAAAACATCCACCCGGTTTCGGGATCTGGGTTTCATTGTGGCCAAACGGTTGATTACCCGTAGGTGGAAGGCGGAGGAGCCTCTGCCGACGAAAGCTTGGTTCCTATCCATGCTGAACTGGGTGAAGGCTGAGGCGGTTTTCCTGGAACGGGAGGATACGCTGGGTTTGCGTAAATTCCCCATTTCTGCTGCATGGAATGCTGTGCTGTGTGTGTTACAGGGGTTGCTGGTGCCGGAAGGCCCATTGGATGTTCCCACTCCAGAATATTAGGGTGTTATATATGGACAGACCTATGGCCCGAGTTTTGCGCTGATGTATAGACGGAGTCCCTTATACCCCAAACTGAATGGTCATTTCTCTTGGCAGTCATGCCGTGCACCCATATGACAGTCGATAGGTTCCAGTTTTTGCGACAACTGGGATGAGTGTTTCCTTTCCCACCTCTGTGCGGCTCTTGTTTCCCTTCCTAACCCCCCCTTCATGATAGCAGTTTCCACGTTAGGTGGTTTTCATAAAATTGTTTGACTGCATAAACAGATTGATGTGCTATGGCGAAGTGAAGCCATAAGTGCTATGCTTAAGTACTTGACAGGTATTGCATAGTTGAGTTATAATGTACCATAAGGTGATTGTAGACCGAGGGAGGAGGTTATATGATTGATGGGATATGTTGCATGTCGTCACCAGTTGTACATAATTGAACTGATAAAACCATGCCGTTGAGCTGTTGTTTTATGATTTGGACTTGCTACCTACCTACTGGTTCTGTATGATAAATACTATGATGGTATATAGTTTGATGTTTCTGTACAAATAACAAGAATTTTTTTTAATAAGCAGATCAAACAAAAAAATGAGGTCATATGCACTGCTTATTATCTACCCCACTACAACACCTACCCCACCCGTAACCACCGCACCCAAATGTTCCAGATCCCGGCCAACCCTGCTCAACTGGACCACCCTCAACGCGGACGACACCCTAAGGATCATGAAAACCATCCACTCTGGAGCCCCCTCGGACTCCTGACCCTACCACATCTACAACCGAGCCAGCACCACCTTCACCCCCCAACTCTGCCGCTCTATCAAGTCCGCCACCTTCTCTGAAAACTGGAGACATGCAGAGATTAACCCTCTGCTAAAGAAACCCTCTGCCGACCCGACGGACCTCAAGAATTACAGACCCATATCTCTGCTCCCTTTCCCAGCCAGAGTCATTGAGAAGGCCATCAATGCCCAACTCACAGAATTCATCAAAACAAACCCCACCATGGGCCCCTCCCAATCAGGCTTCAGAAGCACCCACAGCACCAAGCCTGCACTCCTCGCCGCAACTGAGGATATTCGCACTCTCCTAGGTCGAGGCGAAAATGCAGCACTCATTCTCCTGGACCTCTCTGCCGCCTTCAACACCATCTCCCACCACACCGTTTGCACAAGACTTCACAACGCCGGCGTCCGTGGCAAAGCTTTAGAGTGGATCCACTCCTGAGTCACCAGCTGAAACAGAGAGTCGAGCTCTACCCGTTCTCCTCTGAACCTATAGAGGTCAGCTGTGGAGTTCCACAGGGTTCCTCACTGAGCCCCACCCTCTTCAACATCTACATGGCTCTAATTGCAGCCATAGTAAAAAACCACTGACTCCACATTGTCTCCTACGCAAATGACATCCAAACTACACCCAGTTGATTCTCTCCCTCACCGACGACCCTACAGCTGCTAAGAGCAACTTTCACAACGGGATCAAGGCATTAGCCGCCTGGAGGAAGGAGAGCTGCCTCAAACTCAACTCCGATAAAACTGAGGTACTCACCCTGGACACCACCCCCTCCACCTCTCCACCTGGGACGACTTCTAGTGGCCCACAGCACTCGAATCCCCCCACACCCATCAACCACACACGTAACATCAGCATCATCCTAAACTCCTCGCTCTCAATGAACTGCCAAACCAATGCCATCTCATCCTCCTGCTTCCACATGCTCCACTTGCTTAGGAAGATCTTCAAGTGGATCCCCACCGAATCCAGGAGAATGGTCACCCCGGCGCTTGTCAGGAGCAAGCTCTACGGCAATGTACCCTACACGGGTGCCACCATACGTTGACTCCAAACGGCCGAGAAAAAACTCACTGGAGGCTTATTAATGCAATGTGAGTTACTTCTCCGCGTTTGGTGTCAACGTACATTATAATTGGACTGAGGATACAAGGGTACTCATCACGGGCCTAAGCCCTCATTTCTGGAGACAACATCCACCAAGAGGGATGCTTTCCAGGCATACACATTGCTAGATTCATTTTATTGACATACGACCTCATTACCTTATCTTTGCCCTAAAGAAGCCCTTGTGAAGGGTGAAACGCGTCAGCTGTCTCTACATGTGTACAAAGGATTTTTGAAAAATAAAGACATGCAACAAAACCCACAATGACTGCTAAATGAACTTTGCTTTGTGTGCACTGTAATTTGATGATCATGTGTATTGCCTCTCATCAGCCTTTTTTTTCTCCGTATTTATCTGTGGTCATGTGCCAGCTGGCCATTTGAGGTGGGCAATACGAGTTTAAAGTACTTTTTGTGACTAGCCTAGGTAGTGCAATTGCTGTTTACCCTGCTGCCTTTTGCCTTTGTTGATATCAGTCCATTACCCTCCCTCCATCCAGCTGTGCCAAGCCTGGATGGGCCCTATGAGTCAGCTGGTCCCTGTAGCATTAGATATTGTCTGAGCAGGGACCATATATCCTTGGGCCTGGCCTGTGAAATCTGCATAGCAGCATAGTTTGTGGCCATTTCTCTCCCATATGCAGCATCTTTGAGCCAGTCTTTGTTGTTGGGTGCTGAGCCTTTCATCCACCTTTTCGAAAGATAGCACTTTGCAAATAACAGCATTGAAGCTTCAAGTCTACGTTCTGTCCTAGGGAAGTCTTCGACATAGCCTAGGAACAGCACCTTGGGGGTGCAACAAACTGCGAGGCTCACAATATCACCAATTATTTGTGCTATCTTAGCCTAATATGTCATCACTGGTGCGTATTCCCACGCTAAATGATAGAAACCTGCATCAGCACAGCATTGTGTGCGCTAGGAAGCTCTATCTGGAGCTAGTCTGTGAAGAAGGTCAGGTAGCAGTACAGTCTGTTTAGGAACTTAAAATGGAGGAGTTTATGACAGTAGTTAATACACACCTATTTAGTTTGCATGCAACAGTATTTCCAGACCTCTGCTCCCCACCCTCTCCCCGTTTCCCACTTCTTCAATGGTCGATTAGGGACTATATATTGCCTTGTGATTGCTAGTCTATTCAACTTGGAAGTCCATCTTTCCCCCTCATGATTTCTGATCATCTGTGCTAGTGGGGTTAAACTCAGCTGGTTCATATGGGAAACTGGAACAAAATGCATTCGGAGGTAGTCGAATCTCTCAAGGGCGGTCAGTGTTTGCCCTTCCCCAAACTGCTCGTAGATCAAGAACTTGTTGACCACAAACAATTGCTCACAATCTGCTTTTGTAAGTCTAGTTTTCATGCCTTTCCATAGTAGGAGGTGTACTGGGGTTTTCCAAAAGGAGAATATCTGGCAAGATATTGGGAAAGCGCTCCCTGCTTCAGCAATGGTCCATATCCACCAATTAATACAGCGCACTGTGTGGGTCAAGTTTATCGGACACAGCATGTATAACGTGACAATAGGGCATAGATTTCCAATTGTTATTTGGTCCTTTTCTATAGGCTGGTGGAGTGCCTTACTCTGTGGTTAAACCAGTATACCGCATAGTGAGACTGGGCTGCATGGTAATATCTCTCCAGGTCTGGGACGACAAACATGCCTCAGTCGTATGGCAGTGTAAGAGCTTGCCAGATCAGCCTGGAATTCTGTCCCCCCAAACCAGTCTGATAAGCAGCTCCACCTGATTGTTAAGTCTATCAGTGGACCATAGTTGCCCTAGAGTACCTGCTGTTTGTCTCTATTAATAAAAACATCCAAATAACAGACCAACGTCTCCCACCAGGATGAAAGGTACGCCAGCCATGTTTGAACTGAGGCATCCGTTCTGGATTTTGCCCAATTGATACAAATACCCGATAGTTCTCCAAAGCATATTATTTCTTGAATAAGGGCATTGAGATTAAGCTCCAGCGTTTTAGCGAAAAGCAGAATATCAACTGCATACATTAATAACATTACCCGCTTCTCTAGGAATACGGTGCCTCGGTGCAAATACGACGACCATAGCTATATGGCCACGGCTCCATGGCAACAGCAAACAGCAGGGGAAACAGAGGGTAGCCATGTCTGGTGCCTTGATGGATGGAGAATGGCTGTGATGCCCAGCCATTTATTCTTACTCTGGCTGAATGTTTGGTGTATATGAGGTTTATGAGCATCGTAATTGTGCTACTGACACCCAAGCTACACAGGACCATAAATATAAATGGCCATTCCATAGAATTGAATACCATATCGGCATCTAAAAGCACTGAGATGGCATTGATTTCAGGCCAGATCCTGTGAAGTAGTGCAAACAGTGTTCTTAATTTGTTAGAGGGTGCTTTGCAAAGTATGAGCCCAGTTACTCCAGGAGTACCAATCCATGCATCAACAGGTTCTATCAGTTCACCACAATTCGGACCAATATTTTATTGTCCATGTTCATTAAAGACAGCGACCGATAAAAGCCACAGTTCTGGGGATCCTTTCAGGGTATTAATAGTGCACTGAGCAGCAAGTCACACGCTGTAGGAGGAAACATCCCTGTCTCCAGAGACTCCTAATATAGATCGGCCAGTCGCGGTGCTAGGAGAACTTTGTATGCCTTGTAGAACTCCAGAGTAAACCAGGCCTTCTATGGAAAGAATGATCACTTGTGTATTCAAGGGCTCCTACAGGAAGTTTCTAACACCTCCCTCTAACCACACAAAGGCGATATTCTCAAAATAGCCAGCAATATCCGATTGATTCTTTGTTAGCTTGGACCTGTAAAGGTTTTCATAAGAGGAGCAGAACTCTTGCAATATAGCGACACTCCCACCCACTAGTTTGCAAGTGTGTCGCTAAACAATGAATAACCGTGTTCTGATGGGCCTTCTTCAATAACCATGAAATGGTTTTACTGGACCGCTCCCCCTCACCATGAGTGCGGGCAGGCACTCCCTTCCCAGAAAACGCCATTTACTATCTGCCAACATTCGTGAAGTAGAGAAATGCCATATTTATATCAGCTACGAGACCAGGCCTTCTCTTGTTATCATACTTTAAGCATGCGATGGAGCACTTTGACGGCACGTGGGTGATCAATCCTGGTAGGGTTAGTGATGTCCAAGTGTGGCTGAAAACTTAGGGTAGAATCGTATATTTTGCCCACTCTGCTGCTCACTTAGTGCAATTATGTTATCGAAGAACTCAGGGGAGTCAATGTTGATGTATGTTGATGATAGTTATTGAGGAATCATGCAGTGTGCCCATCAGTATAAGAAGCATGCCCTTTGGATCTTTGTGTAGCTATAATAGCTGAAAATGATCAATCTTTTGATCAAGTTTGCAACTCCCCTTCCATATCTAGCATGTGATGAAAAGTATCTGCACAGTTGCCATCCGCCTGCAAAGGAACCAGCAAAAGTATCTGTACTGTCCCAATCCGCCTGCAAATGAACCGGTATAGTCCAGACCAAGGTAAGTCTCCTGCAATAGGGCTACCTTGACGCTGTGCATTTCGGGATATGCCAATAATAATCTCCACTTTTTGGGGTTACCCAACACGCACATGTTCCAGGCTATTATTTTAATGGCTCTACCTGGCCTACCGTCTATGAAACCATGCTGATTATGGCTTGTCATGTATCGAGATGCAACTATAAGGTATGTGGATTAATTGGACTGTAATAATATTACTACATACAGAACCAGTTCACCCACCATCTTCACCGCCCTCCTCCCACAGTGAAAACATCTATCAGTGAAATCTTGATTGTCATAAACATGCAATTTGCATGGAGGGGAACTATGGCCAACCATTTCCACAGTCCAAACTATAGGACTTATAAAACCATGTTATGACTGCCTAACATGCCCAACCACTATGAGGATGATTTATGGAACCCGGAGTTCCATGGCGTTCCATGGGCACGGCAACTGATTGTCTATCTCTGCTGCCATCACTCATCAGGACATGGGTGTATTGTCAGTCATAAAATACCAAGCAATGCTTGAATAACAGTACGTCTGTTCAACTAAATTGAAACTAAAAGAAGAGTAGGGAGGGCATACACAAACCTCAATTACTTGCTAACTGCAATGTTCATCAGAGCCGTGGTCATCAGTTTCCCCTCGGCGAGCCTTGCACCCATTGTTTCTAGTTGCAGCTTTCGCAAACTTCATCGCCTCCTTAGGGTGGCTGAATATCTGGACTCTGTCTTTGTATTGCACCCAGAATCGGGCGGGTAAAAAAAGACCTATTTAATGTGCCGGGTGTAGGAAGGTACAAAAGGGGGTGGTGATGGATGGAGCATCAGAACCAATCAAACACTCACACCCAGTCAAGAGATCTGGGTTTGATCCATCACCATTCTTTAGCCCACTCTGCCACCCCAGTTCAGACATGGCCATATGCAAATCAGTCTGACCCTGTGCCTCATGGGACCAGTCCAGCCCGAACTGCCAAGCCATGCCTTCCCTGGACCGGAAACAAGCTTCCTAGGACCGGTTTCTGGCATTTCAGCCGTCTTCAGCCAGGCTTGCTTGAATCCAGTGGCAAAGTGAGCAAGGGACTCACGTCTGAGCATACCCTGCCAACTTATGGCGAACAAAGCGGTACAAAAGGGGGTGGTGATGGACGGAGCATCAGAACCAATCAAACACTCACACAACTGGGGTGGTGTAGTGGGCAAAAGAACGATGGATTTAACCCAGATCTCTTGACTGGGGGAGAATGTCTGCATTGTCAGCATTCCGTCCATCATTTGTTTGTTGTAACGCTTTTCGCCCTAAGTGGGATGGGTATTCCCAGACGTGGGACCCGTGCTCACTACGCCACTGGAGTCAAGCTATCCTGGCTGATGACGGCTGATAGCCAGAAACCGGTCCTAGGATGCTTGATTCCGGTCCAGGGAAGACATGGCTTGGCAGTTCGGGCTGGACTGTTCCCATGAGGCACAGGGTCAAGACTGATTTGCATATGGCCATGTCTAAACTGGGGTGGTGTAGTGGGCAAAAGAACGATGGATTTAACCCAGATCTCTTGACTGGGGGAGAATGTCTGCATTGTCAGCATTCCGTCCATCATTTGTTTGTTGTAACGGGTGTAGGAAGGTGGAATCTGACTTCATGGTTACTCCAACTTTTTGCCTGGTGTTTTGCTGATTTTCGACTTAGTTTGACTGGGATCCTGCTAATCAGGACCCCAGTCTATCTGCTTTCTCCCTAAATTGGTTGTTCATGTACTTTAGGTACACTCCAGATTGGATTCTGGGGTACCCTTAAAAGTCCCTAGTATATGTTATACTATATACCCAGGGCATAGGTGCCCCAGAGGCCTCTCAGGGGCTGCAGCATGCATTATGCCACCCCTGGGAGACCATTCAAAATGACACAACAGGTCTGCTACAGCAGCCTGTGTAAGGTGGTGCATGCACCTCTTACTTAGATATAGGCTCACTATATCTATCCATATCACTGCACATATAAACCTATAAGACACCCCTAAGGTAGGCCTTATCAATCCTGAAGGCAGGGTGCTGGTTTTTATGTGAGAGGGTGCACCTGCATAAGCAGAGACCCTCTGCATCCTTCGGAACCTCTATTCCGGGGTTGTTTGTGATGCAGCCTATCATATACTCTTAAGTGCATTATAACCTCGCGGTAAATGCTAACTTTAAAACGGCTGCATGGAAACATGTCGTGTTTGGTGTCAAACACCTTGGAATCATAACTCCACACCAGTAACTGGTGTGGGAGGTATGATTGCACCCTACTAGAGGGAGAAATATGACAACACTGGTACACCCGGTACCAGCTTTCTCGACCCTGGCATCACAAGATGGAGGCTGCCAGCCACAGACACGAGTCTGCCCTCCTGCTGCTGGGCAAAACTCCGGCAGGGGACGGATGGACAATAGGTTTCCTGTCACAGGGAGGTGTGACCACCTCCCAAACAGGCTTTAGTGTATTGGGGCTGGGTGGGTGCACTCCAAGAGTGCTTTGATGTCTGCACTGGGGGATCCATATCACTGCACATATAAACCTATAAGACACCCCTAAGGTAGGCCTTATCAATCCTGAAGGCAGGTGCTGTTTTTTATGTGAGAGGGTGCACCTGCATGAGCAGAGCCCCTCTGCAGCCTTTGGAACCTCTATTCCGGGGTTGTTCGTGATGCAGCCTACCATATACTCTTAAGTGCATTATAACCTCGCTAAATTTAAACGGCTGCATGGAAACATGTTGTGTTTGGTGTCAAACACCTTGGAATCATAACTCCACAACAGGCTTTAGTGTATTGGGGCTGGGTGGGTGCACTCCAAGAGTGCTTTGATGTCTGCACTGGGGGCACATTTGGTGTCCCTGTGCATAGTCCAGCTCAAACCGGTTGCAGGAGCCATTTGCTCCTGCTCTGGTGCAAAACTGGACAAAGGACATGGGTGTAGCCACCCCTCTGTTCTGACCCTCCCATACGTGGGACCCCAGAGTTTGTCCCACCCCTTCTTTGGGTATAAAGTAGGACTTTAGATTTCCCTGGACGAAACTCTGCTACAGAACCCAAGTACTTCAACTATCTACACTACGTTGGATGACCGAAGAATTTCCCTTGGAGTAAAGGAGTTACTCCCCTGCAAGGCAGGCACCTGAAACGCATCTGACCGGTTTGCAACTACGCAGCTCCAGAAGGACTCAGAATATTTTGCAACAGAGGAGGTAGGTTCCCAAGCTTCCCCAAGGTTGACTAGTGCTCTGAGCAAACCTGAGACCCGCAGCCCTCGTGGGGACCGTGCAACCCGTACCCGTGGACACCGTGCACATTTGCAGCAGCATATGCTTTTTTGCGATCACTGAGGCTGTGCTTTAAGCTACTTCTAGTCCAGACCCCGAGCAGTGATTCCACTGCAGATTATCGGCCTACACTCCACAAGTGTTCCGTGGGCTGGAATTTTGTGCTCCCTCTCGAGGTCCCTTTGCGATCCCTGGTCCGTCGACGTGTGGGTCCCTGAGAAGGGAACTTTAACTTTCAGTGGGCTTTCCTGATTGCTCCAGATGTGCCCTGACTCTCCATTGCTTGGGGAGTCCCCATGACCTTGCTGGTCCTCACCGAAGCATCTTTTCTCTGACCGGGTAGGTTGCAGTTGCCAAGGCTTATTGGTCTCCAATCCGGACACTGACCCCCCAGCACCTGACAGCCTTCGTGGGACAGGTCGCCTGTGGACTTGGTTATTGTCGACGTCTCCTGGTCCCCATGGCTGCAGAGTCAATCTTCACCTCATCTCACCTGAAATACCCGACATCGGTGGGCATTCGTCTACCGAGTCCCTGGTCACCCTGAAGTGACCCAGACTCTATCCCCTCTGCTTTCAGGTTCTTCTCAGCTCCGATCCAGGCTTGGATCATACCGGACACTTCTCATATTTCCTGGCAGCAGCACTTCTTCACAACACGCCATTGAAATCAACGAGCGTTTCCGACACCACTTGACCCCTATGCACCCGGCTCTCCTGGGATAGGTAACACGGGTACCTTGGTACTCTCAAGGGTGCTGGCCTTAGAACCTTCTATGTTCCAAAGGGTTTGCTTAAAGTCCTCTCTTAAGTGTCCTTAATCTTTAAAATTCCAACCGTGACTTTCCCATAGGATTGTACGGAGCTCGCGGCTGTGTTCTCACACTGCACGCGTCCCCCGTGGTTCTCCTGTGTCACTACTGTGGGTGGATCCTTGGGGTCCCAGCGATTCTACGTGCTCTAGGCACTGTGTCTAGTTAAGTCATGGTTGTTATACCACTTTCTTAATATATGGTTTGGTCTCCCCCTGGGGCCCACTGTGTATTGTGCTATTTATTGTCGTTCTAGTACTGTAACATTGTTTGCCTTGTGCTCTAATCTCATAAAGAGGTTAGTAGAGAGTCATTAGTAATAAATAAATATTTTTTATATATATCTTGTGTGGTTCTCCTTTCATTTGGTCCCTCAGGAGGTTATATTCTGGTAAGCGAAGCTGCTTTACATTCCTTCGAGACTTAGCCTGAAGGCTGCTCTCCATAGCTACCACTAGGATAGCTTTCAATAAAGGTTGCCTTTAACCTAATCATCAATAAGGGTCGTTTGGACTGGTGCAAGGTGCCCACTATAACTAGTGGACAGCATATACCAGGCCAACTTCTCATACCGGGCACTCAACTAATTTTTTGCTCCAGCAGATGCCCTTGGGGCCTCCTGGACCACTGCATTAAAATCCGGGAAAATTGAGAGTTTGTTGCCCTGACGAAGAAGTGGGCCCTCTCTGTCTGGCCATAGGGAGTGCAGTATTGTGATCTCGAATGTTTAAAAGTCTAGTTATCAAGGGCATGGTTGGAGCTCAAGGCACAGCCAATGACAGAGAATGATGGGCCCTTTTAACCACCAGTAGGTCTGAGAAGTTAGACCTATCAAATAAGTTGGCAAGAAGTTGCTCAACATACGTCTCTGGTTTACACAGAAACCCACTTTGGTCAACTCTGTGAGGCCAATTATTCAAATATTATTTCTAAAGGATCATGATTCAAGATTCTCGTTCTTTGCTGCAATCTTAGCCATCTCTTTCTCTATCCTTAGTATCCTGCTGTGATGGTCCGTGGTGCTGTCTTCAACACTTAAAATACACTGCTCTGCCTAATCCAGCATCCATGTGAGCTGTCAGATGGTCAATTTTGAGGTGGTTTTCATATCTAGCAGGATAGCTCTGAGGTCTTCATCAGGCCTGTCCAGCAACTCAACAGCCTCCATCAGCCTCAGACTCTGGAGTACAACACAGGGCCTCTGTCTTTTGCTCATAGAAGAGCTTTCCTTGCTTGGAGTTAGGTTTCCCCATGTTGCTGGATAAATGAAAGCACCCTATAAGGAAGTCCGAGTCACAGGAGCAAGTGAACAGTTTCCAAAATGGTACTCACATACCTGTGTGGTGATGAAGAGACACTGCTGCAGGCTGTGTAGTCAAGGCAGTGTCCATGAGTCACTGTCTGATCACAGGGATCAGGCAATGAAAGGCTATACACCAGCCAAAAGTCTGCATCATTCAGGTACGGAATGTCACAGGCGTTTTCAAAGGCCACACAGGTTGCAGCTTGGAGAGCATCGGCAGCAGGAGCCAGGATTCATGAGCACCTGGTTTAGTGGAGCCAAGCCTGGAAGCTCTACATTAGGAAGGCCCAGCCCTAGGTGGCTCAGTGGGCCCCCTCCATGTCCCAGCACTGGCAGAAACATCACAGCTCCCCGTGGCATGCCCCAAAAGGAGCCCCAAAGAGCACCACAGCCCAGTAGGGCTTCGAGTAGGGGGCCTGTCTCTAGTCCACTCCAGCAGGCCAACAGTAAACTACAACCACGAATCTGCTCAATCTTTGCCACACACAGGCCTGGACTGGGTCTGCCCCAGGCCTACCCAACAGCATCAGGGGGTCCCAACACAATACTCTCTGGTGCACAGTAGCAGAAGGGGTCCTTGGCACAAGGGCGGTGGCTCAACAGTGGGCATCTTTCAGCCGATCCATAGTGAATTGGAGCCATGGAAGCAGAGCTCTGCTAAGTTGCAATCATCTTAGATGGTCGCTAGCTACGCCCCCTTTAAAGCTCATATTTTACAGAAAAGAGAACTAGCTGTGAATTATTTCCCTTAATTCACAAGACGGAATTATTTGTGGGAGATTTCACTTCCATAAACAAGTAAGAGTTCAATGTTTAAATAGATGTTTAACACAGCATTGTGTGCTTTCACAGTGAAACAATGCCACTATACATCAGTGTCACAGTTACAGTGCTGCTTTCAGAGCATTAATCAGCACTCCTGACAAGTTCACCGATGCACGTCCACCCTTGAAGCAACCATCTACCAATGAATCCTCTCAGTGTATGAAAATAAACATTCTGAACTCAGAACCCTTTCATTAAAACGTACGCTGATTCACTTTGCACTTTTTTCCTTCCCTCATATACATCTTGCTAAACCTAATCAATAGTGTCAATGTACTCCAAAAGAAGACCATATTTTAGAATGCACGTTTTTAATTTCCTTACAATGCACTTTCCATTTAAAAATAAACACTGTTGCACAAAACACATTTTAAATATTAGCACATTATCAAAACACTGACTGACATATCTGTAGTCTCAGTCAAATAATGAATACTAAAAGGATAACGTTCAAACGCTCAAATCTTTCTAAAGAGTACTAAAACCAATGAATAAATCATGCCACATTAAAAATGCATAATAAGTCAATCAATCAATCAATCAAGCAAAATGTTTAAAGCGTGGCAAATCACACGTGAGGGTCTTGAGGTGCTGGCTGCTTCATGGAGGTTTGATCATTCAAACATCCATGTATTTAGATCTCCTTCTGAATTGCTGGAGCGATGGTGCGGTCCTGAGGTGCAGGGGGGGTTGTTCCAAACCTTGGCTGCCATGAGCAAGAAGTAGCGTCCTCTGCTGTTTGCTCGGAAGATCTTTGGGGTGTCTGCGAGGGAGAGGGAAGCTGTTCGAGGTTTATGGTTGAAAGGTCAGACATTTATTGATGTATGCTGGTCCTTAGTTGTACAAGGCCTTGTAGGAGTGGGTCAGCATCTTGATTTAGCATCTCTCCTGATTTGGGAGCCAGTGTAGTTTCTTGAGATGGGGTGTGATATGGGTCCTTCTGGGGAAGACAAGTATGAGTCTTTCCACTGACTTCTGAAACGTCTGGATTCTCTTCAGGGGGCGTGCAGTCATTCCTCCGTAGAGTCTGTTTCCGTTGTCCAGTGTGCTGGTGATGAGGGCCTGCGTGATGGTCCTTCTAGTGTTTACCAGGAGCCACCTGAAGATCTTGCGAAGCATGTGAAGTGTGTGAAAGCAAGCAGATGAGACTGCACTGACTTGTTTCTTCATGGAGATCTTGCTCTCCAGAATGATGGTGAGATTGTGGGTGTGGTCTGTTGGTGTAAGGGTGTCCCGTGCTCCGTGGGTACCATGTGCTGTTCCTTGTCAAAGTTATGTTTTTTCCAGGAGAGGCCTCACTTCAGCGTGTTTCCACTCCTCTGGAAAAGAGGTTGTGGTGATGGAGGTAGAACATTGCTGACCTTGTAACCAATTGTCTTGATTCCGAAGGTTGAAGACATGGTGTAGGCATGGGTCCGTGGGTGCTCCCGAGTGCATGGAGTTCATTATGGAGATAGTGTCTTGCATGGTGAGGATGTCCCAATATGTGGGAAGGTGTTTAGGGTTTGGGTTCATGGGTGTCAGCTGGTTGATGCTGTCAGAAGTGGAGGGGTTGCGTTCAAAGTTTTCATACATGGCTGAGATCTTGTCGTGGAAGAAGTCAGCAAGCATGTTGCATAGTTCCTCGGAGGGAGTGATGTTGTTCTCGATGGCTGCAGGATTTGTGAACTCCTTCACGATGGCGAACAGTTCTTTGTTGTGGTTTGTACTGGCTTCAATGTGGTCTGCTAAGGCTTTCTTCTTCATATATTTCAGGAGGCGGTGGTACTGGTTGATAGCAGTCCATAAGGTGGTGCAGCCTTCTGTTTTTTTACTGATGTGCAACTTCCTTTTCAAGTAGTCGAAAGTTGAATTAGGTGGAGTCCAGTACCTCAGTCAACCAGCTTGCTCATTTTCTTGGTTCTTTGAGCTTAACCTCAAGAGTGGACCTCCGACCCTCGGTCAAGGTCCACTCTCTCTCCGCAGCTCTGCTGTGCCGTCTCTTGCCTCCAGACCCCGACCTCCTCCTTGGGAGGTCCTAGGCTGCTGTTCACTCCTGCGCCTGCTGTCCGCTCCTGCGCCTGCTGTCCGCTCCTGCGCCTGCTGTCCGCTCCAGCGCCTGCTGCCCACTCCAACTGGGACCAGACTGCCTGCAACCACCGTAAGCTTTCTCAGGCGTTTTTTTTCTTAATTTTTCCCTTTTGTGCCACTGTTATTGTGCCCATCTGTGTCTTGCTCTAATTCCACCACTGATTTTATTTTCTCCTGCCTGCCTGTTCCTTTCGCCTTTCGGCGCTGCTGCCCCTATGGCCCCACACCCCCGGAAATCCCCCTGGGAATTCCCCCCCGGAATTCCCCTGCTCCCGCCTCCCAGCTTCTCTTTCCTCCCACCTCCCCTACTTAATGGCGGCCGCTGCGCAGTCATGTAGCGGACACGCGCAGTGGGCAGGCGCACCGGGCGCGCAGCAGGCTTGCCAAAGACAAGCCCGTCTGCGCCCGTCCGCAACTCGACCGCAGCCAGAGCCAGGAACCCTGGACCTCCCACTACCCATCGCTACGACACCACAACCCTACTCGCACTCAACCCTGGAAGACTTCGAGAATGCCAACAGGCCTCGCCGAACACGACCCATGGCCAGTTCTCCTGCCTCCACTGCCACCAGACCCTCATTGCCACCCCGGCCTCCAACCCGGCCGACGCTAGCACCAGCGACACCCTAAAATGCATCCTCCTCAACGTACGCTCCGTACACAAACACGCCATGGAAATCTGGAAACTACTCGACTCTCTCTCACCCGACATCGCCTTCTTCACAGAGACCTGGACCAACGCATCCTTCGCCCCCCACATCAGCACAGCCATCCCAGACGGATCCAGAGGAAATACCGCCCCAACCACCCAGGAGAGGGCCTCGCCATCGCTCACAAGAGCACCCTCTGCCTCACCACCTCCAGCTAAACCTTCCCCTCCGCCAGACACCTGCACTTCCAGATCCAGACCACCCCCAAAGCCACACTCCGAGGAACCCTCGTCTACAGACCACCCGGCCCCCGAACACACTTTGCCACCACCATCAACGACTTCATCGCACCCCACGCCATCGCCTCAACAAACTACATACTCATTGGAGACCTGAACTTCCACATCGACAACCCCAGTGGCCCCAACTCCACTATACTTTGTGACAATCTCGCCAGCATCGGACTTAAACAATTTGTCAACACACCGACCCACAGAGCAGGACACACCCTCGACCCCATCATCGCAGCAGGAAACAGCTTCCAATTCCAGCCACACAACGCAGCTGCCATGGACCGACCACCACTGCGTACACTTCACCATCAACAAACCCAAGGCGCCCAAAACCAGCCCCACGCCCAACACGAAGGAACTGGAGCAAGGTTACCGACGAGCAACTTAACTCCACCCTCGCCCGAGACAACCACACCTGGGCACCCAACGCAAACGACTCAGCCAGAGAGCTCCACACCTGGATCTCCGACTGCGCAGACGAGCTCACCCTGCTACGTAACCCCGACAGACAACGCCCCAGGAAAGCCGTCTGGTTCACCACCGCTCTCCAAGAAGCCAGACGCACCTGCAGACGCCTGGAGAAGAACTGGAGAAACACCAAGACAACTGAAAACCATACCACCTACAAGGACGCCATGACGGACTACCACAACTAGATCAGAGCCAAGAGGAACTTCATCATCAACAAAATCCTGGCCAACTCCACCAACTGCAAGGAACTTTTCAGTGTCATTCAAGAATTCACCAACCCACGCAGCGAACCCACAGACATCACCCCATCCCAAGACCTCTGCGAAAAGCTTGGAACCTATTTCCACCTCAAGATCAAAAACCTCTACGACAACTTCATCGACCATCCACCAGGCGCCACAGATGGCCCCTCGCCCCCCAGAAACACCATTCAGCCCACCATCTCCAACTGGACACCGATCGCCGCCGAAGACACTGCCTCGACCATGAAAAGCATCCACTCGGGGGGCACCCACCGTCCCCTGCCCCCCTCAAATCTACCACAGAGCTGCAGCCGCCATCGCACCCGAACTACAACGCAACATCAACACCACCTTCAAAACAGGCACCTTCCCAGACGACTGGATTCGCGCAGAAGTCAGACCTCTGTTCAAGAAGCCCACAGCTGACCCCCACCAACCTCAAGAACTATTAGCCCATCTTGCTCCTCCCATTCGCAGCCAAAGTTGCAGAGAAAACAGTCAACAGGAAACTGACACGATTCATTGAAGAGAACGCCGTCCTCGATCCGTCCCAATCCGGATTCCAAAGCACTCACAGCACAGATACCGCCTTACTCCCTGCCACAGATGACATCTGCACCCTCCTGGACCAAGGCCACTCCGCAGCCCTCATCCTACTCGGCCTATCAGCGGCCTTCGACACCATCTTCACCGCACACTAGTCGCCAGACTACACGACGCAGGCATACAAGGAACAGCCCTGGGCTGGATCCGATCATTCCTCACCGGAAGAAGCCAAAGGATCAGACTCCCAACCTTGCTCTCTGACCCCACGAAAATCACCTGCGGAGTCCCACAGGGTTCATCCCTGAGCCCCACCCTCTTCAACATCTACATGGCCCCCTCGTAGCCATCATCCGACAACACGGCCTCTACATCGCATCCTACACCGAAGACACCCAGTTCATCCTCTCCCTCACCAAAGACCCCACCAATGCCAAGCTTAACTTCCAGAAAGGAATGCAAGACGTCGCAGTCTGGATGACAAACAGCTGGCTGAAGCTCAACGCTAAGAAGACAGAAGTCCTCATCCTCGGTACCACCCCTTCTGCATGGGACAGCACCTGGTGGCTGACAGCCCTCGGAAGCCCACCTACCCCCTCAGACCATGCCAAGAACCTCGGCATCGTACATGACTCATCACTCACCATGAACAGACAGGTCAACGCTGTCACCTCCAGCTTCTTCAACACCCTCCGCATCCTCCGCAAGACCTTCAAGTGGATCCCCCTGAGTCAAGGAAGACAGTAACCCACGCACTCATCACCAGCAGACTGGACTATGTAAACGCACTATATGCCGGCATCAACAAGTCCCTACTCTGCAAACTCCAGACAATACAGAACACCACTGCCGGACTCATCCTCGGCATCTCCCGACACAAACACATCAGTCAATACCTACGAAGTCTCCATTGGCTCCCCGTGGAGAAAAGAGTCACTTTCAAAATCCCCACTCATGCCTACAAATGCCTACACAACAACGGACCCAAATACATCAACGACAGAATCAACTTCCACGTAGCCTAAAGAAAGCTCTGATCTTCCAACCTCGCACTGGCCTAAACCCCACGCATCCACAGAGCCAGATCAGGCGGAAGAACCTTCTCTCACATTGCAGCCAAGACCTGGAACGAGCTACCGGCAGACATCAGACACGCCCCCTCCCTGAACACCTTCAGGAAGACCCTCAAGACCTGGCTCTTCGGCTAAACAGATCTGCAGACCCCCCCTCAGTGCCTTGAGACCCTCACAGGTGAGTAGCGCGCTTACAATTCCCTGATTGACTGATTAACGAACCAGTTACTTACCTTCAGTAAGGCATTATCTGGTAGAGACGCTATCTAGCTGCACATTCCTTACCTTTGAATTTCCCAGGTGTCAGGCTGGATTCGGAAACTTTTGCGGATCAATACCCCTTGTGTGCGATGTCCAGTGGCTCCATTCGGCTCCGTGTGACGTTGTTGGCATCGATAATGACATTGCCGTGCCTACATAGGCGCCACCCAGGCGCGTGGACGTCAGTACTTTTAGTTTTTTCCATGCTAGAAGCGCAGAGCCACGAAGTGACTGATGAAAACATGTGCAAAACTAGGGCCCTGAAAGAGGAGATAACATTGATCTACAACATCAGTACGCAAAGCGGGGAGGCATGTGTGGGACTGTAAGGAATCTGCAGCTAGATATAGTCTCTACCAGATAATGCATTACCGAAGGGAAGTAACTTGTTCATCTGTTTGAGCCTTCTAGCTGCAGATTCCTTACCTTTGAATCAGATACCCGAGCCATACCATCCTGGTGGTGGGTTGCGGACTCATGAGCTAGACTAAAAAGTCTTGCAGGACTGAGCGGGCAAAGTGCCCCTCCCTGCGCATTTGACCATCAAGTCAATTATGTTTTGCGAACGTGTGCAGTGATGCCCACGTCGCTGCCTGACAGATGTCTTAAACTGGGATACCCTGTGCCAAGGCCATAGTCGCAGCCTTTCCCCTGGTGGAATGGGCCCTTAATCCCTCAGGGGGCTGCTTTTTCACCAAGGCATAACAGATTTTAATGCAGAGAACAACCCAGCGGGAGATGGTTCTTTTCTGCAGTGCCTTTTCCTTCTCTGCTCCCACATACCCCACAAAGAGTTGGTCATCCATCCGGAACTCTTTTATGCGATAAAGGTAGAATGACAACGCTCTTTTTGGGTCCAGTCGATGGAGACGTGCCTTCTCCTCCTTAGAGGAATGTGGGGGAGCAAAGAAGGTGGGTAAAGTAATGGACTGACCCAGATGGAATGGGGTTACAACCTTTGGTAAAAATGATGTCCTGGTGCAAAGCACCACCTTGTCCGGAAAGAACATAACATAAGGGGCGAGCTTGATAAGAGAGAAGGCTGGTTTGGCAGCCGCAAAAAAGCAGACAGAGCAGAAAGTTAACCCTTGAGAGTTCCCAAAGCAGAGTCCTGCTGGGCAAGGGTAATAATGAACAAAAGGACAGTAGAAAGAGGATCAGAAAGAGGGTCAATAGACCTTTCTGTACAGTATAATATAAATTTCTGTCAAAGGCAAGCGTATACAGACTTAGTGGAGGGCCACCTGGCCGCCAGAATAACATTACAGACTTTGAGAGGAAGGTCAAAAGCCATCAACTGCCGCCGCTCAATCTCCACGCATGGAGGCGCAGAGTTGACAGGTTCGGATGCAGAACCCTGCCCTGCTTCTGAGACAGAAGATCCTCCCGAAGGGGCAGCCTGATCGGAGGATCGACACTCATACTCAGAAGCTCTGGATACCAGACTCTCCTAGCCCACGAGGATGAACCGGTTGTTCCTGATCTTCTTCAGAACCCTAGGCAGGAGTGGTATGGGCAGAAAGGCGTACAACAGGCCTGAGGTTCACTCGTGACGAAACGCGTCGCCAAGCTATAGCCAACTTGGAAACTCCAGTGCGCAGTACAGCTGACATTGCACGTTCTCGTCGGAGGCGAACAAATCTAACCAAGGTTCTCCCCACTGTTGAAAGAGACCTTGCACTTCCTCCGACTGGAGACGCCATTCGTGATTCTGAAGGGATCGACGGCTGAGATTGTCCTCCCTGGTGTTCAGAGAACCTGCTAGGTGTTGAACCACCAGGGTTATGCCCTGCTGTTCCAGCCATGCCCAGAGATGCAGGGCCTCTCAACAAAGGGTTCATGACCCCACACTGCCTTGCTTGTTGCAGTACCACATGGCTCTGGTGTTGTCCGTGAACACCTGCACCAACTTCCCCTTGACAGAGGGAAGGAATGATTTCAATGCCAACTGAATCGCTCGGAGCTCCAAAAGGTTTATATCGAGCCCCGTCTCCGACGGAGACCAGTGACCCGTGATCTCCACCTCTCCCATGTGGCCGCCCCATCCCAGAAGAGATGCATCCGTCACAACTGTGAAATCTGTTTGGGGAAGGGAGAGGTCTGCCATTGACCCAATCTCGGTTCGCTAACCACCACTGCAGATCCTTTGCAGTTCCTTCCGAGATCTGAACCCGATGCTGTGCCCATTGGAACTTCAAGTCCCACTGCAGAGCCCGCATATGCCACCTGGCGTGTCTTACCTACAGGATGCAGGAGGCCATGAGATCCAACAGCCTCAGAGTCAACCTCACTGAAATCCAGGATAGAGGCTGAAACTTCGGAATCATAACCTGATTATCCTGGACTCGCTGCTCGGGAGGATACGCCTGAAACTGCACTGTTTCCAGAACAGCTTCAATGAAAGGGAGCATGTGAGAAGGAGTCAGTTGTGACTTTGGCACATTTATAGAGATCCCCAGCGAATGCAGGAGGTCCACCGTAGTCTGAAGGTGGGAGATGACTGCCTAGGGCGAGGATGCCTTCAACAGCCAGTCGTCTAGGTAGGGGAAGACTGGAACCCCTAACTTGCCCAGATAAGCTGCAACCACCGCCATCACCTTGGTGAACACCCGAGGGGCAATGGTAAGACCGAAGGGGAGCACGGTAAACTGAAAGTGCTTGTGGCCTACCTTGAACCGCAGGTAATGTCTGTGGGCCAGCAGAATGGGAATGTGAAAATATGCATCTTGCAGGTCCAACGCCACCATCCAGTCTCCTTGATCTAGGCCAGACAAGACCTGAGCCAATGTGAGCATCTTGAATTTCTCCTTTTTGAGGAAGAGATTGATGGTACGAATATCTAAAATGGGTCGAAACCCCTTGTTCCTCTTCGGAACCAGAAAGTAGCGGGAATAACAGCCTAATTCTGAAACTGGGACCCTTTCTATAGCTCCTTTGACCAAAAGAGCTGTAACTTCCTCTTGGAGCAGCTTCAAATGATCCTGCGCCAGCTGTTCCTGAGTTGGCGGAATAAGAGGAGGAAAAGAAAGAAAAGGAAGAGAATAGCCCTCCTGGACGATTTGCAAGAGCCCTTGTCTGTTGTTATAGATCTCCAGCGGGGGAGATGATGACGAATTCTCCCACCCACTGGAGTAGTGTGGTCCTGCAGAATCAGCCTAGGAGATCTTGGAGGCTGCGGCTGCAGTGTGGTAGATGACTTCTGGTCCCCATTCTGAGGACGGAATGAACGGCGTCTACGTCCACGCACAGCTTGGGCAGTCTGTGAGGGACGGTGGCTGGGATTGGACTGACGCGGCAGGAAACCACTTTCGTTGGCACGAAAGGGTGAAAGGAAGAGTTGCCACGAGGAGTGGGGGAGAGGCCCAAGGATCTGGCCGGTGCTCAAGAGTCCTTGAATCTGACCAGGGCTGAATCAGCCTTTTCTCCAAAAAGCGGGTTCCATCAAAGGGCATGCCCATCAAATTGGCCTTGACATCCCCCGAGAAGCCAGTTGTAAGAAGCCAGGTGTAGCGCCTCAAGGCCACCGTTGTTGAAATAGATCTGCCCAGCAAATCGGTCGTATCCAAACCACACCATATGGCGAATTTCGCAGCATCTCTCTCGTCCTTGACAGCATTGGAGAGCACAGTCCGGGCCCCGTCCAGGACCTGTGGCAGCACCTGCGCAACGGTCTCCCAAAGAGAGTGGGAGAAACGGCCCAATAAGCATGCGGTATTCACCGACTGCAATGCCAGACTGGAGCATGAAGACATCTTCTTACGAAATGAGTCCAGTCTCTTGGATTCCCTATCCGGAGGAGGGGAAGGGAATGCGCCCTGGGATGTGGAGGCCTGCACCACCAAACCTTCTGCGAAGGGATGTTGGCTGACGAACTTTGGGTCGCTTGGAGCTGGGTGATGGCTGCGTGCAATCATCTTATTCACAGGAGCCCCCGTTCTAGGCTTGGACCATGATCCTAGAAGGACGTTCGTAAGTGCCTCATTAAAGGGCAATAGGGTTCAGAGGTGGAAGCCCCAGGTTGAAGCACTTTGGTCAGGAGATTAGTTCAGACCTGCACTAAGGGCAACTCCAGTCCAAGGACCTCAGCTGCCCTCTTAACCACCATGGAATAGGACGCCCTCACCTCCGTAGCCACTGTAGGAGGAGAGAGCATGCCAGTGTCTGGGGAAGTATCCAGACCACTGGCTTCCCCAAGTTCCCCATGCCAGTCCATAGTCTCCTCAGAGACATCCTGGTTCTCCAATGGGTCCCCAGACTCCTCTCATTCCGCTCCTGAGCCCAGCATGTCCACAAAGTGCTCAGGTGACAACATAGAACCCCTGGGTTCTGTGGATGTCGGAATCGGCGTCGCTCGACGCCGTTCTGGCTCCATGTCATCGGGGATGAGCATGGGGCTTGCACCACCAATGGGCATTGGTGACGTCGCAGGCACCAACTTCAGGTTCTACGGCGGGGAGGCTGTGTTGGCACGACCGGCGTCGACCCGGATCCGGGATTGGATCCCCGAGGGCTCACCAACGGGGTTGTTTTGCTCAAATATGCGGCACATTGCCTCATAAAAATCTTTAATTTGAGCAGGAGTCACTCCGGCTCGCGGAAAAGGAGGGCGTCGCAAAGTCGACTCTGGCTCCGGCTCCACAGAACCGTGCCTAGAGTGTCAGTGTGCTATATCTCTCTCGACGGCGGACGCCAGTTGAGGTGAAGTCAAAGTCCACTTGGACTTCTTCTTCTTGTGCCTCTTCCCTGAGTGTACAGACGATCTTGAATGGGAGGAAGAGGACTTAGGGCTCCTTGAGCGGTCCCGCAACCTCCTCTTCTTCCAATGGACTGTGACCTCCTCGGAGTCTCGCTTAACAGTGTCGACTGCGGGGCCGCGAGCAACTTCATCGCCCGCTCCCGCAAGGTCTTCGGAGCAATTGTCCGACTGTCTGAACACGACTTCGAATCGTGGTCGCGTTCAAGACAACACAGACATATGCAGTGGGAATCGGTAACTGACATCATGTGGGAGTGCAACCCGCATGGTTTAAAACCTGTCTTCCTACCAGACATCCCTCGCACACAAAGTCGCTACTCAAAAAATGGCGATAAAAGTTGAGAAAAAAGCCTGCCAAAAAGCGGCAGAGGGGTAGCTCTTCCCGGATCAGCGCTTAACTGGAGCGGAAAGAAAAGAACTGACGTCCGTGCGCCTGGTTGGCGCCTATGTAGGCACTGTGACCTCAGAACTGACGCTACCGGCGCAAATGACGTCACACGGAGCCAAATTGAGCCACCCGACTTCGCAGGCAAAGGGTATTGCTCAGCAAAAGTTTCCGGATCCAGCCTGACGCCTGGGAAATTCAAAGCTAAGGAATCTGCAGCTAGAAGTCTCTATCAGATTGCTTTGACTGGCGCGATGGCGTCAACGCATTCTGTGGTTGTACCTGACTCGCAGGCGGTGAAGATGGGGTTGAGCGTGTATCTTGCGATGTGGGTAGAGTCAGTGTTGAGCTGCTTTAAGTCGATGTTGCGTGTGCTTTCCCGGTGGTCGGTGGTATTGGCATTGATGGGGTCGTTGAGGTGTAAGTTGAGGTTCCCTAGGAAGATGTAGTTCTCTGAGATGATTGAGAGCGGGGCGATGACTTCAAGGATGGCTTTGCAGAAGCTAGGCCGTCGCCCTGGGGGTCTGTAGGCAAAGGTGCCCCTGATGGTGCTTTTTTTGCCTGTGTGGAGTAGGAAGTTGAGGTGTTCCATTACTGGTGTCTGGTCATCGGGGGATGTTGTGTAGCAGATAATGTCCCTGTAGATGATAGGGGTTCCATCTCCGTGTTTGTTGATTTGGTCTCGGTGTGTTATCGTGTAGCCTTTGGGGATGGTCATGGCGATGTCTGAAGCAAGGCAGGTTTTAGACAGCTTTCTTGGAGAAAGATGACGTCCGGGGTGAAGGAAGAGATCGTGTCCCAGACCACTTTGGCGAGTTTGTCGAGTTAACATGCAATGAATAGGATGCACTGGAGTTGTGTTGTGATGGTGTCAGTCAACAGCGGATACAGCCGTGTTTGCGGTGTCTCTGGTGTCATTGATTGCTTCAGTGCTGAAAGTGAGGCGACAGTGTTGGCAGGATAACAATCCTCTGGTGGTATGTCGGGATGTGCAGCAGCAGTGGTTGTTGGTACATTCAGGGTCCAGGGCTCGGTAGTCAGCGGCAGTGTGTATTTGTTGGGTGGAAGAACCAGGTTTCCTGGTGCTGGGCACGGTCCAGGCGCAGATGGGCTTGCCTTTGGCACGTCGGCAGCCACACTGTGGCCTTCATTTAGTAGGTCCTGGGAGGAGCGCTGGAATGTGGTGGGCGGGGCTAAGCGGGGGCAGGAAAACGGGTGGCAGATAGGAGCAACAAATGAGGGAAAACAAGGAGAAGCAGTGAAAAAACTTGGGAAAAGCAGGAGAAAGCACTCAGAAAATCAGAGGAAAGGAGGGAGAAAGCAGCAAAATGAGGGAAAAGCAGGAGAAAGCACTTAGAAAAACAGGGGAAGGGGAGAAGGATAAGTTACTTACCTGTAATCCTAGTTCTCTTCCAGGAGTATCTTCATCAATAGTCATAAACACATGAATATTCCTGCCCATGCGCGGGGAATATATACACATTCAACAAACAGCAGTGAAGAAAACAAAGAGCATTTAAACTGCTTTAATGTGCAGCAGAAAACATAATCCTGCAAAGAGGAATGACTGCATTGCCAGCTCACAGGCTGCATTGCAGAAACACTCAGTGTAAAAAGCTAAAAAGCTAACCTCATAAAAACACATAGGAAAAACTGGGACTGTGCCTTTAAGGCAGCCATGATCCCTAGCTTCCCATCATGCCTCAGGGGTGACAGTTAGGTCAGTTGTTCTTTGTGGAGGCCCAAAGGCCAGGGAACAAAGAAAGCACATTTATCTTGATCATTTGCCTGGAGAGGTCGGGTTGGTTGCTTATGACTATTGATACCCCTGGAAGAGAACTAGGATTACAGGTAAGTAACTTATCCTGCTCTTCCAGGGGATCCTCATCAATAGTCATAAACACATGAATAGACTAGCAAGCCCATCCCCTCAACCTGCGGGCAAACGATAAGCATAAACTCCAACAGACATTGAAGAAAAATCATGACTCCAATGAAATCAGGATTGGAACAAATTCTGCAAGGAGGCTTGGCCTACTTGGGTATCTGCTCTAGAGTCAGAATCAAGACAGTAATGCCTAGTAAACATGTGTACCGTTTTCCAAGTTGCCGCCATGCAAATCTCGGCCATCTGTACGTTATGCAAGAAAGCTACTGTGGCTGCTATTCCCCTAGTGGAGTGAGCCTTAGGGGAAACCAATAGAGGCTTATTTGATAATTGATAAGACAGCTTAATGCAGGACATTATCCACCTTGAGATGGATCGTTTGGAGGCTGGAAAACCTGTCCTGATGACACCATAGTTTAAAAACAATTGGTCAGACTTCCTGATGGATTTCGTTCCCTCCAAATAGAACTTGAGAACACTCTTGAGGTCAAGTGAGTGAAGAGACCTTTCTGCTGGAGTAGCAGGATTGGGAAAAAAAGAGGGAAGAGAAATTGTTGGTTAACATGGAAGTCAGACACCACTTTAGGTAAGAAAGAAGGGTGAGTCCTCAGAACCACCCGATTGTGATGGAAAACCGTGTATGGTTCCTTTGCGCAGAGTGCCTGGATTTCACTTACTCTGCGTGCTGACGTGATAGCTACTAAAAAAGCAACTTTCCACGTTAGGTGCTGTAAAGTGTCCTTATGAATGAGCTCGAAACGAGGGTCCATTAATTTGGACAGAACAATATTCAACTCCCAAGCAGGAGAAGGATGTCGGACAGGAGGAAAAACTTTCTTCAACCCCTGAAGGAAATCTTTGACCAACTGGAGCTGAAAAAAGGATGGTTGGTTAGGTTATTTTCTGTAAGCCGTAATGGCCACCAAGTGAACTTTTATAGAAGTGTACTTCGAACCAGACTTAGCTAAATAAAGAAGCTAAGGTAAGATTACCTCCTCCTGCCCACTAGTTGGACTAAAACCATTACGCATATACCACAAGGAAAACATCTTCCATTTAAAAGAAAAAGAACTCCTTGTGGATGGCCTCCTTGACTCCCTCAAAATGTTCATGCAGTCCTGAGGGAGATTCAAGTGTCTGTGTTGCAGGACCTCAGGAGCCAGACTACCAAGCTCAGCAATGGAAGGCTGGGGTGCAGAATCTTCCCGCCCATTTTGGTCAGAAGGTCCGGTCTGCACAGAAGCCTCCTGTGTGGACATATTGAGATTTGTAATAGGTCTGGATACCACCATTGGCGAGGCCAGTCCGGTGCTATCAGGATCATCTTCATCCTGGATCGGATGAGCTTGGTCACCACCTTCAGGATGAGAGGAAGGGGAGGAAAGGCGTATGCAAATTTTCTGGACCAGTTTATCCAAAGAGCATTCCCTCTCATTCCTGTCCGGTAAAATCTGGACGTGAAGACATGGCATTTTTTGTTTAGATTGTCTGCAAAGAGGTCGATGGATGGTCGATCCCATTGACGGAAGATGTCTGCCACTACGTCGTTGTTGAGCACCCAGTCTTCTTGTTCTTCGAAGTGCCGACTGAGAGCGTCTGCCGGTACGTTCTGTTCTCCTGGCAGCTGCACCGCTGTGATCGAGAGATTCCTGGCCAGAAGCCAGTGCCAGATCGCTTGGGATTCCAGTGACAGCAGACGAGAATGTGTTCCACCTTGTTTGTTCAAGTAATACATGGTGGTTGTGTTGTCCGTTTGAATCAGTATCGACTCTGATTGAATCGATGGATAGAAAGCCTTGAGGGTTAGATGAACTGCCCGCAGCTCTAACATGTTTATGTGGTAGGTCTGCTCCCTGCTCGACCATCTGCCCTGAGTTTGAAGACAACCCAAGTGCGCTCCCCATCTCTGGAGGGATGCATCAGTGATCAGGGATTGTTTTGGGAGGGGTTGGTGGAAAGGCACTCCAACTAGGAGATTTTTCAGTTGAGTCCACCAAATCATGGATGACTTCGCAGCGAGGGAAAGGAGAATCCGATCCTCCCAATGTCCTGAGGATTGGTCCCATTTGTCTTCCAGATCCTGTTGCAGCGGTCTCATCTTCAACCTGGAGTTGGGTATGAGAAATATGTAAGAGGCCATCGACCCCAGAAGAGATGCCACTTGTCGTCCTGATGGTTGGTGCGCATGAAGTAGAGTTGCATTTTTGTTTCATTGATAACAGTCGCTCCTCCGAAGGAAACACTTTCTCTATACCGGAGTCTATGGTGGAGCCCAGATAATGGAAAGTTTTAGCGGGCTTTTGGACAGATATTTCCATATTCACATGAAGGCCTAAACGGTAAAGTAGGTTTAGGCAAACTTGAAAATGATCCTTCACCATCTGTGGGGATGAACCTTTCAACAGCCAATCGTCCAGGTACGGATACACAAATAGGCCTTGACAATGTAAAGCTGTGGCCACCACCGCCATGCACTTTGTGAAGACCCTCGGCGTGGATTTTAGGCCGAATGGTAAGACTCGGAACTGGTAACGCTTGGCGCCCACCATGAATCTTAGGAACTTGCGGTGACGTGGAGCAATCGGTATGTGGAAGAACGCATCTTGGAGGTCTATCGAACACATCCAGTCCCCCTTTTTCTCCTTCTGAATGACCTTGTTCAGAGATCGCAGATCCAGGATAGGTCTGAATTTGTACGCTTGGTCTTTCTCTGGCACCAGAAAGTACCTGGAATAGACTCCTTTTCCTCTTTGAGCAGGAGGAACTTCTTGTAGGAGAGTAGGGTCTGCTTTCTATGTTCACCCCCACTTTTTGCTTTTGCTTTACTGGTTTTCGACTTAGATGTGGCTGTGGGCCTGCTAATCAGACCCACAGCCCTGCTGTTCTCTCTCTAAATTGATACTATGTACTTTAGGTGCATAACCCAATTGGATAGGATCAACTTATTGGCCCCTGTACAGTGTACCTTAGGTACCCAGGGCATAGGTGTACCCTAGGCCTACCAGGGGCTGCAGCATGTATTATGCCCCCCCTGGCCTGGCCTTCCATTATGACACAACTGGCTGATCACTCAGCTGGGGCAAGGTCGTGTAATCACCCCTTGCTTAGGTGTAGTATTCCTATACCTATATATAGACACATGTGTACCTATCAGCCACTCCTATGGCAGGCCTTAACAATCCTAGAGGCAGAGTGCTTGGTAACATGTGAGATAGTGCTCTAGCATGAGCTGAGCCTGTCTGCAGCTTTCGGAACCATGTCCTTATAGCTGTTCTATGATATAGCCTACCATATACTCTTAAAGTGCCTTATAATCTTAAACGGTTATGGTAACTATGGTTTGGCTTTATCAAAACATGTTGTGTAAGGTGTCTAACACTTTGGAATAATACCCCCATCCCATTTCTGGTGATGAGGATATTATCCCTCTCTTCTAGAGGGAGAAAACATGTTGAAACCTACTTACACGGTTAAAGTTAACCAGAGCCCCAGCATCACAAAATGGATGCTGCTGCCACGACACAAGTCTGACCTCCTGCTGCTGGGAGTGATCCCGGCACAGGAGGCTTGGACAATAGGTTTCCTGCCTTGGGAGGTGCTAGCACCACCCCAGACAGGCCTTAGTGTATTGGGGCAGGGAGGGATGAAAGAAACGAGACACTGCCTGGGGCACACAAGGTGTCCCATGCATAGTCCAGTTCAAACCGGTGCTGGGGCACTCCAGCCCCAGTCCTGGCGCGAAACTGGACAAAGGGAAGGGGGTGTAACCACCCCCCTCCCAGGTCCCACCCATAAGGCGTGACCTAGCAGGCAACCCAGCCCCCCAGATTAGTATAAGTGTGGTAGCTGGGCTCCAGGAGATTAGATTATCCTGAATCTGCAACTTGAACAGAAACTCTGGACCTTCGACATTCGACGAAAGAAGAAGACTGAAGAATCTCCCTTGTGGCCAAGGAGTGGTCACCCTGTGCGAACAGGCACCATCAAGAGACTTACCCTTTGTTTGCTGAAGTTCTACGAGGGACCGACTGCAGAGCCTGACCGGAGCCTTGACTTCCAGACTTCTCCGACCCTGATCCACATCCACAGCCGAGCTGAGATCCGTGGAGGCGACGAGAGACGTGGGACCGGCTACCTGGGAAAAGTGGCGAGTATCTTCCAGCGCAGCTTCTGAGGCACCCTCGAAGTTGTGCACCGGGGATTGAGAAGCCCCAACCCCAAGCACCATCTGCACCGAAGATCAGCCCCTCACACTCCACGAGTCCTGCGTGGGGCCTTTCTGCATTTTCCTGCTTGCCGCGTCTGTCCGGTTGCTTGCCCGTTGGCTAGTAACCTTTGCGACGACACACCTTCAATTTTCCACTGCTGGTTTGGCTCCTCCAGACTGGCTCCTGCTCCTCTGTAAAAGAGAAGCACCCCAGACCTTCCTGGTCTGCACCAGAAGCAAGTCCTCCATTCTTCGTGGGTTCCGCTTGCCAAGGATTGGTGAGTCCTAGTTCGACTTCGACGCCGCAGACAGCACGAGCCTTTGTGGGACAGCTCGCCTCCTGGTCCTGGTCGTCCTCGACGTCTCCTGGTACCCGTGGCTGCTGCGACAAGCTTCACCTCTTCACCTGCAATCTCCCGACATCGCCTGGTTCCTTCCTGGTTCCATGTGGTCACTGGCTAGTGACCCAGACTCTGTCCCTTCTGCTTGCAGGTATCCTTCCTTCTTGATCCCGGCCTTGGGATCCACCCGACACTCTTCACTGACTGCCTGTCAGCATCTTTCCTTCAGGCATCCATAGGAGTCGACAACGAAACCCGACGCAAGTTCACACCTATGCACCCGCAGCCCGTGGGCTAGGTAACTTGGGTACTCCGGTGCTCATCAGGGTATTGACTATCCTAGTGTCTAGTTCTCAAATCTCGACTTCCTAGTTACTCCAGAAGTATCCTAAATCTTATTAATTCTAAACTGTACTATTCCTCACGATTATACGCATTAAACGTGAGTGTTTCCACTCTGCACCTGAATCCCGTGGGCCTCCCACTTCCTAACCTTGGGTAGTATAGTGTAGCCCCAGCGATTCCCTAGGCCTAGGCCTATCCTATTTCCGTGACAGTGGTCCTTATACCACTTACTTAGTATATGGTTTGCGTGGCCCCTAGGGCCTAACTGTATTACTTACCTGTGTGACTTAATGTATGCTTGAATAAGACTGTGGTGTACTTACCTCGAATCTCATAAAGAGTGCTGAGGGTTTGACTAGAATAAATACACTTTATTTTATATATATATCTGTTGTGGTGTCCTTTCATTTGGTATTCAAGGGGTTACAAATGGTATAACAGCTGGCTTCACATGCCATTCAGAGTTTAGCCTAAGACTGCTCTTGTCCATGCTACCACTAGGATAGCTGGTCTATAAGGTTGACTTTACAACCAATCACCATAAGGGTTGTTTGGACTGATACAAGGTGTATACTAGAATTAGTGACATCATATATCAGGCCAACTTCTCACATTGGTGAGCAGCGGTTGGGATCTGAGCTTGGTGTTGTAATACCATTGTAATCTTGAGATACTAAATTGAAAGATCACACAGATATTGTTTAGGTACATATAACATAGATTATAAATACTTAAGTCCTACTGGACTTAGTTGTTGTAGGTTGAAGGGCCTAGCACACCCTGACTACAACTACTAGAGAGGTTTAGTAGATACAACTAGTGTAGGTAGGTGCACACACCACACCCTCACTAGATCATGTCTTTGGGAGGAGATCTAGTAGATTCTCTCTCAGGAGGGGCAGGTCTTAGAAAGATCCCCTCTAGATATGATACCCTAACTTTTCAGGAGATGAGACAATTGTGTACCTCCAGAAAGTTAAAACAGGGTGCAAACCCTACCCTCCTTCAGCTAGTAGAGATCCTAGAGGAGTATGATGCTCTTAGGGTCTCCCAGATTGGTACCCTAGGTACAGGTGAGGGTCTACCCGCTACAGACGAGTCAGATGGGACTTCAGATGAGGAGGTAGACAGCCAGGTCAAAGTAGGAAGACTTTGCCAGGCTAATTTAAGCTTACATGGGAGTCTGCATGGGGCCCCCCCAAGTGGACTTAACCGGAGAAACAGGAGAGACAGATCCCCTTCAAGGGAATCCATCCACTCCCATGTCTCTAGCATCTCTAATGCCTCTTCTCACAGGGGAATGACTTCCCCCCAGAGAAAAGAGCATGAAGCCAGAATGAGGGCAGCTAATCTAAGGATTGAGAGAGAAGAACTTGCCCTTGCCAAAGAGAAGCTTGCTCTGGCTAGAGAGCAGAAGTTAAGTGGGTTAGAACCCACTGGTGGCCGCAATATCCCTAAGGATAGAGACAGGACCTATGATAATAGAAACCTGAGCAAGATTGTCCCTCCCTACAAGTGTGGGGATGACATCCACAAATGGATAACTGCTTTGGAGAGAGCTTGCAAAGTACAGCAGGTACCCCAAAGTCAGTGGGCAGCTATCTTGTGGCTCTCCTTCTCTGAGAAAGGTAGAGACAAGCTCCTCACAGTTAGTGATGAGGATGCTGACAATTATACTGTCCTGAAGAGTGCTCTAATTGATGGGTTTGGCCTAACCACTGAACAATACAGGTTGTTGTTCAGGGATACCCAGAAGACACAGACTCAGGACTGGACTGACTTTGTAGATTGTGCCACTAAGGCTTTGGAAGGCAGGCTATTGGGAAGTAAGGTTAAGGACTACAGGATTGTATAATTTGATCATGAGAGAACAAATCTTTAACAACTGTCAAAACCAGCTACTGCATCAACACCTGATTGATTCTGATCTGACTTCTCCCCAAGAATTGGGAAAGAAGGCAGATAGATGGGTCAGGACTAGAGTTAAGCAGAAAAACCAGAACCAGGGCGGTGATCAGAAAATGGCAGACCAGAAGGGTAATGATCAGAAACAAAAAGACCAGAAGTCTTCACCAGGCCCCCAAAAGGCTCAGGGGGGAGGGTGGTCCCAAAAAGGATAAGAAGAAAGATGGCCAAAAGAAACCATGGTGCAACTATTGTAAGTCGAACTCACATTGGTTTAGTGAGTGCACCAAAAAGGATAAGCCCCCAGCCACCATTGCCCCTAAGGCAACTGTACCCCCTAGTTCAGCTGTAAGTGGTGGTTCCCAGCAAAAGGGTGTAGTAGGGTTAACCCTGGGAACTGAGGAGGATCCTGGCCTAGTCAGGATACCTACTCAGGCTGTTCTGATCTGTGATGGGGACATAGCTTTGTCCTCTACTATAGGCCCCAGTAACCTGGGCAAGTACAGACAGACTCCTTTTATCAATGATAGGATGGCTCAGGCCTACAGGGACACTGGGGCTAGTGTCACAATGGTGAAACCTGCCTTTGTGGACCCTGGACAGATCATACTAGGTGAGAACTACCTAGTGACCAACGCTAGCAATGCCACTACCTCCCATAGTGTGGCAATTGTTAACTTCTCCTGGGGAGGGGTAACTGGCCTCAAGAAAGTTGTTGTTAGTTCAGACCTTCCTGTGGAGTGTTTACTGGGCAATGATCTTGAAACTTCAGTTTGGTCTGAAGTGGAGTATAGGACCCATGCAGAAATGCTGGGGATAGATGCACATGTCCTTGCTATGACCAGGTCACAGGCCAAAAAGTGCAACACTGAACAAGTGCTGGATCCTGGAACCATGGACCAGTCACAACCCAAGAGAAAGAGCAGTAGGGTATAGGCTGTGCCTTCCCCCCTGCCTCCGATAATGGATCAGTCCTCACAGGAGGATGATTCTGAGAGCCCTGAAGGAACTGTGCTAGAAGAACTTGAACCTGATCAGGTTGAGTTTCTTGGGACAGGGGGACCTTCAAGGGCAGATCTGAGGCAGGCACAATTAGACTGCCCCTCTCTTGAACCCCTCAGACAGCAGGCTGCTGCTGAGGCTGCAGGGAATGCTCAAGGTACCCATAGAGTGTATTGGGATGAAGGGCTGCTGTATTCAGAGGCTAGAGACCCCAAGCCTGGTGCATCCAGGAGGTTGGTCATACCACTGAAGTTCAGAGGCTTCCTTCTTACCTTGGCCCATGATATTCCCCTTGCAGGACACTTAGGCCAGAACAAGACTTGGGACAGGCTTGTCCCTCACTTTCACTGGCCTCATATGTCAGAAGATACCAAGGAGTTTTGTCGCTCCTGTGTCACCTGCCAAGCCAGTGGCAAATCAGGTGGCACCACAAAGGCCCCCCTCATACCACTACCTGTGGTGGGGGTTCCCTTTGAGAGAGTGGGCATAGATATTGTAGGACCAATGGACCCACAAACAACATCTGGGCACAGATTCATACTGGTGATAGTGGACCATGCCACCAGGTATCCAGAAGCTATTCCCCTGAGGACCACAACAGCTCCTGTTGTGGCAAGGGCCCTACTTGGAGTATTCTCCAGAGTGGGCTTTCCAAAGGAGGTCATTTCTGACAGAGGTGCCAACTTCATGTCAGGATATTTGACTGCAATGTGGAAGGAGTGTGGTGTGAACTACAAGTTCACCACACCCTATCACCCACAGTGCAATGGGCTTGTGGAGAGATTCAACAAGACCCTAAAAGGGATGATAAAAGGTTTATCGGACAAGCTTAGGCGAAGATGGGACATCCTTTTACCCTGCCTTCTGTTTGCTTACAGAGAGGTCCCACAAAAGGGGGTTGGCTACAGCCCTTTTGAGCTTTTGTTTGGGCATCCTGTAAGAGGACCCCTATGTTTAGTAAGGGAAGGATGGGAGAGACCTTTTAGACAACCCAAACTTGATATAGTGGATTATGTACTTGGTCTCCGCTCCATGATGGCAGAGTATATGAAGAAGGCTTCTAAAAACCTTGAGGCAAGCCAAGAACTCCAAAAAGCTTGGCATGACCAAAAGGCTGTGCTGACTGTGTACCAGCCAGGGCAGAAAGTGTGGGTGTTGGAGCCAGTGGCCCCAGCAGCACTCCAAGACAAATGGTCTGACCCCACACTATTGTTGAGAAAAAGGGAGAAGTCACCTACTTGGTGGACCTTGGGACTCCCAGAAGCCCCCACAGGGTGCTTCATGTCAACAGATTGAAGGCATATGTTGACAGGGCAGACATGGGCTTACTCATGGCTACAGATGAGGGGCAGGAGAAAGAGAGTGACCCTCTCCCAGACCTGTTGACTCAGAACCCTGATGATGGCTCAGTTGATGGTGTGGTCTTTTCTGACAGCCTCACTGTCCATCAGCAACAGGACTGCAGACAAGTTCTGCAATCCTACAGACATATGTTCTCTCTGACCCCAAGTCAGACAAACTGGTGCACCCATGAGGTGGACACTGGTGACAGTCTGCCTGTGAAGAGTAAAATCTACAGGCAACCTGACCATGTCAGGGACTGCATAAAAGTTGAGGTACAAAAGATGTTGGAGCTGGGAGTCATTGAACCTTCAGAGAGCCCTTGGGCTAGTCCTGTAGTTCTTGTGCCAAAACCTCACACCCAAGATGGTAAGAGAGAGATGAGGTTTTGCGTGGACTACAGAGGTCTCAATGCTGGCACTAGGACAGATGCTCACCCAATACCTAGGGCAGATGAGCTCATTGACAGACTGGCAGCTGCTAAGTTTTTTAGCACATTTGACCTGACAGCAGGCTACTGGCAGATCAGACTAGCTGAGAATGCAAAGGCCAAAACTGCTTTGTCGACCCCAGGAGGACATTATCAATTTGTGGTAATGCCCTTTGGTTTGAAGAATGCACCTGCCACTTTCCAAAGGCTGGTGAATCAAGTCCTTACTGGGTTGGATGACTAGTGTGCAGCTTATCTTGATGATATTGCTGTCTTTAGCTCCACCTGGGAGGATCACCTGGTCCACCTGAGGAATGTTTTAGAGGCCCTGCAAAAGGCAGGCCTCACTATCAAGGCCACCAAGTGCCAGATAGGGCAGAGCAAGGTTGTGTATCTGGGCCACCTACTTGGTGGGGGACAGGTTCAACCACTGGAGAGCAAGATCCAAACCATAAAGGACTGGACTCCTCCGACTGCCCAGACTCAGGTCAGAGCTTTCTTGGGCCTGACTGGGTACTACAGAAAGTTTGTTAAGAACTATGGGTCCATTGTGACACCACTTAATGACTTGACCTCCAAGAAAATGCCAAAGAAAGTTCAGTGGACAGTAAGCTGTCAAAAAGCATTTGATGACCTGAAGCAGGTCATGTGCAGTGCACCTATTCTGAAAAGTCCAGACTACTCCAAAGAGTTTATTGTCCAGACAGATGCTTCTGAGTTGGGTGTGGGAGCTGTTCTTTCACAACTTAATATAGATGGTCAAGACCAGCCCATTGCTTTTATAAGTAGAAGGCTGACCCCTAGAGAGAAACGTTGGTCAGCTATTGAGAGGGAGGCCTTTGCTGTGGTTTGGGTCCTGAAGAAGCTGAGGCCATACTTGTTTGGCACTCACTTCAAGATTCAGACAGACCGTAAGCCCCTCTTGTGGCTAAATCAGATGAAGGGTGAAAATCCCAAACTTCTTAGGTGGTCCATTTCCCCACAGGGGATGAACTTCACAGTGGAACATAGACCTGGGACTGACCATGCCAATGCAGATGGATTCTCCAGATATTTCCACTTAGAACATGAAGACTCAACTGGTCAAGGTTAGTTTAATGTCCCTAAGTTTGGGGGGGGGGGGGTTGTGTAGAAGAGTAGGGTCTGCTTTCTATGTTCACCCCCACTTTTTGCTTTTGCTTTACTGGTTTTCGACTTAGATGTGGCTGTGGGCCTGCTAATCAGACCCACCACAGCCCTGCTGTTCTCTCTCTAAATTGATACTATGTACTTTAGGTGCATAACCCAATTGGAGAGGATCACCTTATTGGCCCCTGTACAGTGTACCTTAGGTACCCAGGGCATGGGGGTACCCTAGGCCTACCAGGGGCTGCAGCATGTATTATGCCACCCCTGTCCTGGCCTTCCATTATGACACAACTGGCTGATTATTCAGCTGGGGCAAGGTCGTTTAATCACCCCTTGCTTAGGTGTAGTATTCCTATACCTACCTTATATATAGACACATGTGTACCTATCAGCCACTCCTATGGCAGGCCTTAACAATCCTGGAGGCAGAGTGCTTGGTAACATGTGAGATAGTGCTCTAGCATGAGCTGAGCCTATCTGCAGCTTTCTGAACCATGTCCTTATAGCTGTTCTATGATATAGCCTACCATATACTCTTAAAGTGCCTTATAATCTTAAACGGTTATGGTAACTATGGTTTGGCTTTATCAAAACATGTCGTGTAAGGTGTCTAACACTTTGGAATAATACCCCCATCCCATTTCTGATGATGAGGATATTATCCCTCCCTTCTAGAGGGAGAAGACATGTTGAAACCTACTTACCCGGTTAAAGTTAACCAGAGCCCCAGCATCACAAAATGGATGCTGCTGCCACGACACAAGTCTGACCTCCTGCTGCTGGGAGTGATCCCGGCACGGGAGGCTTGGACAATAGGTTTCCTGCCTTGGGAGGTGCTAGCACCACCCCAGACAGGCCTTAGTGTATTGGGGCAGGGAGGGATGAAAGAAACGAGACACTGCCTGTGGCACACAAGGTGTCCCATGCATAGTCCAGTTCAAACCGGTGCTGGGGCACTCCAGCCCCAGTCCTGGCGCGAAACTGGACAAAGGGAAGGGGGTGTAACCACCCCCCTCCCAGGTCCCACCCATAAGGCATGACCTAGCAGGCAACCCAGCCCCCCAGATTAGTATAAGTGTGGTAGCTGGGCCCCAGGAGATTAGATTATCCTGAACCTGCAACTTGAACAGAAACTCTGGACCTTTGACATTCGACGAAAGAAGAAGACTGAAGAATCTCCCTTGTGGCCAAGGAGTGGTCACCCTGTGCGAACAGGCACCATCAAGAGACTTACCCTTTGCTTTGCTGAAGTTCTACGAGGGACCGACTGCAGAGCCTGATCAGAGCCTTGACTTCCAGACTTCTCCGACCCTGATCCACATCCGAGCTGAGATCCGTGGAGGCGACGAGAGACGTGGGACCGGCTACCTGGGAAAAGTGGCGAGTATCTTCCAGCGCAGCTTCTGAGGCACCCTCGAAGTTGTGCACCGGGGATTGAGAAGCCCCAACCCCAAGCACCATCTGCACCGAAGATCAGCCCTCACACTCCACGAGTCCTGCGTGGGGCCCTTCTGCATTTTCCTGCTTGCCGCGTCTGTCCGGTTGCTTGCCCGTTGGCTAGTAACCTTTGCGACGACACACCTTCAATTTTCCACTGCTGGTTTGGCTCCTCCAGACTGGCTCCTGCTCCTCTGTAAAAGAGAAGCACCCCAGACCTTCCTGGTCTGCACCAGAAGCAAGTCCTCCATTCTTCGTGGGTTCCGCTTGCCAAGGCTTGGTGAGTCCTAGTTCGACTTCGCCGCCGCCGACAGCACGAGCCTTCGTGGGACAGCTCACCTCCTGGTCCTGGTTGCCCTCGACGTCTCCTGGTACCCGTGGCTGCTGCGACAAGCTTCACCTCTTCACCTGCAATCTCCCGACATCGCCTGGTTCCTTCCTGGTTCCACGTGGTCACTGGCTAGTGACCCAGACTCTGTCCCTTCTGCTTGCAGGTATCCTTCCTTCTTGATCCCGGCCTTGGGATCCACCGGACACTCTTCACTGACTGCCTGTCAGCATCTTTCCTTCAGGCATCCATAGGAGTCGACGACGAAACCCGACGAAAGTTCACACCTATGCACCCGCAGCCCGTGGGCTAAGTAACTTGGGTACTCCGGTGCTCATCAGGGTATTGACTATCCTAGTGTCTAGTTCTCAAATCTCGACTTCCTAGTTACTCCAGAAGTGTCCTAAATCTTATTCATTCTAAACTGTACTATTCCTCACGATTATACACATTATGCGTGAGTGTTTCCACTCTGCACCTGAATCCCGTGGGCCTCCCACTTCCTAACCTTGGGTAGTATAGTGTAGCCCCAGCGATTCCCCAGGCCTAGGCCTATCCTATTTCCGTGACAGTGGTCCTTATACCACTTACTTAGTATATGGTTTGCGTGGCCCCTAGGGCCTAACTGTATTACTTACCTGTGTGACTTAATGTATGCTTGAATAAGACTGTGGTGTACTTACCTCGAATCTCATAAAGAGTGCTGAGGGTTTGACTAGAATAAATACACTTTATTTTATATATATATCTGTTGTGGTGTCCTTTCATTTGGTATTCAAGGGGTTACAAATGGTATAACAGCTGGCTTCACATGCCATTCAGAGTTTAGCCTAAGACTGCTCTTGTCCATGCTACCACTAGGATAGCTGGTCTATAAGGTTGACTTTCCAACCAATCGCCATAAGGGTTGTTTGGACTGATACAAGATGTACACTAGAATTAGTGACATCATATATCAGGCCAACTTCTCACACTTCTTCTAGGGCCAACTTCTGGAGGAGGACAGACACCTCCTGACATAGCAATTTTAGTTGGTGGGGGTGTGACTTTACTGGAGGAATGTTCTTTGGTGATGCAATGAAACAAAGTGTTAATCCATTGTTCAGTATATTTAGCACCCACTGATCTTTTGTTATTTTGTGCCACTCTGCCACGTGATTCGAAACGGTGCTAGAGAAAGCAGAAGATCACTGTTTCCCTGAAGTCTTGGCTGCGCCAGAGGATTGCTGATGTTGTCCTCCTCTGTCTCTGGAGGATCTACGGCCTTGGAACTGAGACCTGGAATGCTGGTTCTGCCTTTCCTGCAATTGAAGGGTTTGAACCCTCTGATGGTAGTTCTTGCGATTGTAAGGCCTGTATCTTCGTCTGAATTATTTTTTCTTTTCCAGGCCTACCGCCTTCAGCGTATCCAGCTCAGTCTTCATCCTGGCAATTTCTTCATCAGTGTGGGAACCAAAAATAGAGGTTCCGGAGAATGGGAGATTTAAAATCCGATGTTGGGACACCGGCTTTAAAGCAGTTAAGTGCAGCCATGAAGACCTTCATGCACAAATGCTGTGTGCATATGAATGGGCAGTCAAAGAAGCCCCATCTGCTGCAGTACTAATCACCTGATTAGAAACCAGCGCCCCTTCTTGGAGAATCTCAGCAAAATCTTGTCTGTCCTCTTTCGGCAGATTTTCCTTAAAACGCTCCAAAGAGTCCCATAAAGACCTGTCGTAATGGCCCAATAGGGCTGCAGCGCTTGATACATTCAAGGAAGATGCTGCGGATCCGCATACCTTTCTCTCCCAAGAATCCTGAGCTCGACTCTCCTTGTCTGGAGGGACAGAGGACGAAGAAGCGACGGCATGAGTGTTCTCTGCTGCTGCGATGATCACCGAGTCTGGTGGAGGATCTGACTTTAAAAACAAAGGATCTGATGCCGCCGGCTTGTATTTTTTCTGAATCCTCGCTGGGCAGCTTTAATCGAGGATGGGCTGAGAAAAACGTCCATCACAGGAACCAGTGGGAGCAAAGGCCTAGACATAGACCATTGTTGGAGAGTCTCGAAGATGATAGAGGTGGAAGCTTGTGGTGCTGACATATCTATGTTCAGCTTCTGTGCTCCTCTAGTGAGGACATCATGAAATGTATTGATGTCATCGATAGGTGACACTCTAGAGGGCGGGCTATCCGTAAGGGTAGGTGAATAGTCCCTTTTTGAAGATTGAGTTGAAGAAGAAGACCAAGTTGGTGTTCTCGTTCTCTTCCGATGAGCATGAGTTGGTCTATGCTCCGGAGATTTGTCCTGGCGATCCCTGGTCCGAGTAACAGGTGATCTGTCCACCTCTTGCACTAATCGTTCCAACGGGGATCTGTGCAGTGGACTGGAATAGTCCATAGGCCGTCGAGCTTGGCCAGAAGTATCTTTCTGCCAATGGCTGATGAGAAGGCGCCATCTTGGCGACAGATGGACTTAAGGAGACTTCTGCCTTCATGGAGACGTTGGTCTAGGGGATTGTCGTGCCTCTGGAGACGGAGAAGAATAACTTCTCGCTGAAATCACTTGAGGAGAGGTCGCAACTGAAGGCGATGACTCCATGCAGCCTCTAGAGGCTGAGCGGCATCTGGAGGAGCGATCTTATCTTATCTTATCTTATCTTAAATGCAACTTGTAAAGCGCGCTGACACCAAAGGCTTCCTGGCGCTGGTGAGTGCCTCGACGTCGAACGACTATATGTGACCAGCACCGGTGAGTCTTTCAAGAGGGATTTCTCCTCGACGTTGACCTCTCGCTGCGCTTCGACGTTGAATGTCCTGACGTTGAAGCCATTGACTTCACTGACCTCGTCCTCGACGCAGAGCGTCTAGGAGAAACCAAAGAAGTGTGAACCGACAGGGGAACTCCTTCTCAACGTCGTGCTCTTCCTCGATGTTAACGGAGACTGCCGCCTCGAAGTCGAAGGTCATCTGGAATACTTTACTTTGGGTCCCGACGACAAATCCTTCTTCGCCGACGATGGAGATTTGGCCCTCGATGTTGAATGCCGTTTGGTCGACGACAACGGAGGAGTCCGCTTGGACGTCGAATGTCTCGAACCTGGCGACCACGAGGCCTGTCTCGACGTTGACCGTCGACTGGTTGACGGCAACAGAGATGCCTGTTTCGAAGCTGATCATAGTTCCACTGGCGGCGACGAGGCATGTCTCGACGTTGACCACCGCCTGGTTGACGGTAACGGAGACGCCCGCTTCGATGCCGTTCGCCGCTTTACTGGCGATGGCGGAGCATGTCTCGACATCGAACGCCGTACTGACGGCGACGACAGAGATCCAATTCTCGACGTTGTGCGAGCACGCACCAACGGAGATCGACTCCTCAACGCCGATCGTCGCCGGGCTGACAACGGCGGAGGGCGTGACGTACCTGCAGTCTTCGTCGATGACTGGTGTTCTCTCGATGGCGAGCCCGCCATCGATGGTCTTCTTGTTGACGTTTTCACTGCCCGTGAAGGTATTTTCAGTGCCGATCCCGACGCAGAAGGAGAGCAAACTGGAAATTTACTTCTGGATGAAGATCTTGCTCTCTCCTTCACCGAAGACCTGCCTCTAGAAGGAGCTTTTCCCTTCTCAGCCAGCCCATAAAGACGAATCCTCTCTCTGTCTTTCAGAGTACACCTGGACAGGGACTGACAATGTTGGCAAGTCTTAGGATCATGATCCTCAGGAAGGCAAAGGATACAGACAGAATGGGAGTCTGATCTAGCCTTCTTTTTGCCACAGGAAGGGCAAGAGTCAAAGAGAGATGGCATTTCTGAGAGAAAAAATATGCTTAACTCTCTCAAAAAAAGTAGGAATCTACTTTAAAAGTCAAAAGATGTCGAAGTAAGTAGGTTTTGACCAAATATTTGTAGATATTTTCTGACAGAAATCAGAAAAACCAAGAGCTGAAGTAACCAGGGTCCTGACAGAAGGAGCCGGAACGAACAACTGACCTAACTGTCACCCCTGAGGCATGATGGGAAGCTAGGGGTCATGGCTGCCTTAAAGGCATGGTGCCAGTTTTTCCTATGTGTTTCTATGAGGTTAGCTTTTCAGCTTTTTACACTGAGTGTTTCTGCAATGCAGCCTGTGAGCTGGCAATGCTGTCATTTCTCTTTGCAGGATTATGTTTTCTGCTGCACATTAAAGCAGCTCAAATGCTCTTTGTTTTCTTCATTGCTTTGTGTTGAATGTGTATATGGTGCCTGCGCATGGGCAGGAATATTCATGTGCTTATGACGAATGATGAGGATCCCCTGGAAGAGAAACCAGTAAAAAGACGAGGCAAAAAGCAGGAGAAAGCACTCAGAGAGACAGGGAGGAAGCAGAGTGGTGCAGCAGCACGGAAGAGCAGGGCCAAGGACAAGTAACATTTAATATGGTCTTACATTATTATCGCGCATTTCTAAACCATGTCGTCAGAACCCCTTGATGGCAATATAGGCCCATATTACAATTACCCGTTATGTATTCTCAAGACACACGCATGCTTTGGGTCACCGGTCTGTCCAATTGTCATTCACATTTTCCTTCCACCCACTATAGCGTACATCATGGGGTAGTGGGTCAGCCCACTTCAGTCACTAGATCTCTTAACCTTACCATGAGGCACAGCCTTTTTCCCCCTCAGAATCACGTTTCCTCTCTGAGCTGTGGGGATATAGAGAGAGAAGGCTCACAGTGACTGCAAGGCTCCTTTCCGTACAACCCCTGCTTCCTACTAAAAGCAGGTTGGCATCCAAGAGAGAGGGTTCTAAATGGGAGAGCTCTATATGTACATATGCATTAGATCCTCCTCTTTCGGAGGAACAGTGGATAGGGCAGGAAGATGAGGTCAGGGATTTACTTTTGTCCGCCATGCCACTTCCTACATATTTGCTAATCCTCCTTCTTCAACAGTTAGACAGCTGCTTTTTGTCAAAACTAGAATATACCGATTTTTCAATCACTATACTGCATTTAAAGAAGCTGTAAATACAAATTATTAAAGTAAGATTATTTGGGAGCAATGCACTCGCAGATACACTCTAATAAAGGAGTTACATCCAACCAAAAATAAAATAATGCAGTGCACTTAACCACAAACAAAAACAGGTACACTCTAAACTGGAGAACTGACCTCATTTGACTGTATGCTCCCCTATGCGGGCCAACAGGGCAAGTAGGTGCTACTGTGGCACAACTTTGCTGGTTAGGGTTGTTTGCCTCTGGTGTTCTGTGGCCCACACTACTATGACACTACACACTGACCCAAACATATACTTTCTACATTTGACTCAGAGTAGTAAAGGTAAGCAGTCAACGGCTTCTCAGGGAGATATTATTGAGGGTAAAACTCAATAGTCAACCAATACACACTATAACATACTGTACTGCATCATGCTTGTCAGTCCCATGGACAGTAGGCCCATGTCAAAAAGGGCATGCTTGATGCGCTGCTTCAGGGGATGACACAGGTTCTGGACCATGTACTCACAATGCACAAGCCTTAGTCTCAGCAACAACCGCAAGATTAGCATGTTAACTGGCCCAACGAAAATCAAGATACCCGTTTCACATGCAGTCAGGTCACTCAGGCAGGGGAACATGCCGGTTTACCACGCAAGGTACATTCCTATCCCAACAGACTGCTTTTACACTCCAGGATTATTTTCTTTTGTTTCCCCATTGCTAGGAAGGAAAGCTAAATCTCCCTTTTAGCCAGCCATAAAGAGGAGAAGTGTTTTGATGCATTTCTAAAAGCATACCGCCACTCCATTGACTTCTCTCAAAATTAAATGCATATCGGGAGGAAATGGGCACCAGCCATAAAACTTGTAGCAGTAATTGGAATAAATCAATGCATTTCTTGCGGAGTGGTATCTGAGCTGACTCAGTCCCTCTTGGGAACGCAAACAATGCTAATGAATTACAGAGATGGTATGAGTTGGCTTCAGCAAAACCCTAAATCCAGCTAATGCGTAATGAACTGTGGATACTAGGAGATGACTAGTTGACAATCCGGGAGAAGGGAGGGAGTTAACATTCTTAACACCCAGAAAAGGCCAGCAATCTTCCACAGCAGCTGTGGTGAAGAGGGCAATGTCATGACATGCAACTGACCTGTGCAGTTGGAAGATAAACTCTCGGATCAGATTTTATTAGCATATGACCAGGTGCAGCAAGTTGCACTACTGCAAAACAGTTTTATATGAACATTTCTAACTAGTACTTTTGAGGGTTTCACAAAACCTCTGACAAGCACTTACCTTAGTCCCTAAGTAACACCTAAGACCTTGCATAGGGAAAACAAGACAGTGCATCACTGCGCATCTGCATATTTTTCAGGTCACTTTCCGGAAGGATAGGCATACGTTAAGTTTAGAGGAAAAGCCCAAGAAAAGGAAAATAATTCAATTTTCTAATAGAAGTTCCTACCGCATTTAAATGTGTATACTACTGGCATTCAGGATTAGGAAAATAGAGGGGTGGCCTGCCAATCTTTGTGAACACCATGCACTTGCAAACATAGACTGCAACATGCATAATATTGCATAAGAGTTAGGAACTGTCAGAATCCCCAAACGGTTTGGTGACGCATGAAAGGTAGGTCAAGGGTTGACGCAATGTGGCTGATGGAGCGCAGCCAAAGAAAGCTGCATAATGTTCTGGCCGTTTTTTTGTGGATATCTATATTGTTTTACTCGTGTAACATGCATACATGTAAATATAAACATGGGTACAAACCCGAAAGGTGGTACAAGGGTGCAGTATATCAATTTACACTTACTTGAACACTCTTGGTCGTGTGGATAGGAGAACACCATTTGAAACCAACTCATTGAGCTTATAACATACCAATGAACCAGAACAATTTGAACACATGCCGCCTTCTCTCCCAACTGCTCATCCCGTTCATATAGTAATATTGCTCTCTCCCACCTCCCTCATTCCTCCACCCCACCACGTGCCACAGAAATCATCCAACTGTCAGGGCACGTGGCTATTTCCAAATCCTCTGCTTCCTATCATCCTCCTATTTCCCAAGCTTGGCCCCACCCTGATGTCCTGCTCCCACAGAACACGCGTATCATCACTACTCACAGGCTCCACAGTCACAATGGCTATATGTCACATTCTGTTCCATTTTCACAATATAAATCTTTCATTGGTCCATACATATAGTGGCATCTCCCGTCCCTAGCTCAAGTGTCTGCCAGCACTGCCAACTCTGCTAACGCCCATCGCACCACATCTTTCCACCATGGCTCCAGTACTAGAGCTGAGTTGAGCCAGGCTCTGGAAGCAGGGAAGCTGCTTTATTTGTTTAGTGACTGTACGTACGTCTAGCAAGCATCTAAGCGGATCCTGTAACAGAATAGAAGCGGTCGCTGCTGAGATACATTGTGTTATGTCCCTTCTGAATGTAGTTATTACTGGCCAAGTCCATACCATGTGCACAACGGAACGGTTTCTTACCTGTAACTCCTGTTGTCTTGTAGTGGTATTTCTATGATAAGTCATAAGCACTGGAATTGTTCCGCCCACGTGCGGGGACCAAGGAGCACTTCTTTAGATCTATCTTCTTAAGTGGATATTTTTTGCCTTTCTTTAGCAAGGCCTGCAAAGACACTTGAGAGATAGAAAGAAAATAATGCAGCCTAAATACATAGGCTACACTGGCCGTAACCTCATGAAGAAACGCTCTATGTTATGGATCCCTGTGTCTATTCCACTGGGGAGGAGGGAGGGCTGCTTATGACTTATCATGGAACTACCACTACGAGAGAACAGCAGATACAGGTAAGAAACCGTTCCTTCTCTCATAGGGGATTTCCATTTACAGTCATAAGCACTTGAATAGATTAGCAAGCCCATCCCTGTAAAACGCAGTGAAAGAGACAGAAAAGAGATATGTAGATTTAAGCAAACAGGTTCCGGAGGGAAGCCTGCCCTACTTGAGCATCTGCCTTAGCATCTGTTCCAGGCAGTAGTGTTTAGTGAAAGTATGCAAATCTCTGCTACTGGAATATTATGAAACAAGGCCGCATTAGCTGCTTTACATCTTGTTGAGTGAGCTTTAGGCTTACCAGCTAAGGATTTATCAGCTTTTTAGTAACAGAGAAGGGTGCAGGAAACAAGAGATAGACTGCTTAGAAGTTGCCAGATCAGTATGGAGGGAACCATAGTTTACAAATAATTGGTCAGTTCTCCATAGATCCTTAGTTTTATCTAAAGAGAATTTTAAAACCCATCTTACACCCAGGGAATGAAGAGATCACTCCGCTGGAGTAGATGGATGCTTGCAAAAGGTAGACAAGGAGCTAGTCTGGTTCACATGAAAATCTGAATCCACCTAAGGGAAGAACTTCTGATGATTCCTCAAAACTGTGTATGGCTCTTTACAGCATAGTGCCTGGATTTCGCTAACCCTGCGGGCGGAAGTAACTGCCACAAGGAAAGCCGTCTTCCAAGACAGATGCTGAAGAGTAGATTTATGTATGGGCTAAAAAGGTTCTTGCATAAAATGAGAAAGTACCACATTAAGCTCCCAGGGAGAAGGACTCCTAATTGGAGGAAAAACCTTCTTCAAACCCTCCAGGAAATCTTTTAATGACAGGAATTCTGAAAAAGGAAGTTTGTGAAGGGCATTTTCTGTAGGTAGTAAGGGCTGTCAAGTGAACTTTAATGGAAGACAATTGAAGGCCAGATTGTGCCAGATGAAGCAAATATGGAAGGGTGACATCTTTTTGGCAAGAGGTAGGATCCTCATTCTTTCATGAGCACCAAATACAGAATCTCTTTTATTTATGAGCATAAGGCGACCGCATGGATGGCCCCTTAGCTTCTTTGAGGATGTCCATGCAACTTTGGGGTAAGTTCAAGTGTCCATATTGTATTATCTCAGGATTCATGCTGGCAAATTCAAAGAAGAGAGGTTGGGGTGCACCATCTGGCCTCTGAACTTCGTTAGTAGATCTAATCGGCAAGGAAGCCTGAGATGTGGCTGGATAGACCGGTGAAGGAGGTCCGTGAACCACCATTGCGTGGCCACTCTGAGCTATGAGAATCATTCTGGTCCGTGACTTTGCCAGCTTGATCAGGACTGCCAGGATTAGGGGGACTGGTAAGGCGTAGAGAAATCTCCCTGACCAGTTCATCCATAGTGCTTCCCCAACGTTCCCGGTAGGTAGTACCTTGACGCGAAGTTTTGGCATTTGCTATTTTCTGCGGTGGCGAAAACGTCGACCTCCAGAGAACTCCATATTCCAAAGATAACGTGGACCACATCGTCATTTAAGACCCACTCATGGTTTTCCTGGAGGAGTCTGCTTAGAGTGTCAGCCTGAGCATTTTGAAAACCTTTGGAGGTGAGTTGCTGTTATGGTCAAGTCTCTGGCCAGAAGACACTTCCAGATTGTCTGGGCCTCACGAGACAAAGGTCTGGACCTTGAGCCTCCCTGCTTCTTCAGGTAGTACATTGTTGTTGTATTGTCTGTCTGTACAAGCAGGGAGTTGGAGCTGAGTGATGGATGAAAATTTATCAACCCCATGTGAACTGCTCGTAGCTCTAGCAGATTGATGTGGTAAGTTGTGTGACCATTTGCCCTGGATTTGAAGTTGAGCTGTATGGCTCTCCATCCCAGGAGAGAGGCGTTCATGACTACGGTCTGAACAGGCATCTCCTTGTGAAACGGGATCCCTCGTAGAAGATTGGTGGGATAGCACCACCATTTGATGGACTGGAGGGTGTGTTGAGACAGTTGAATCCTATCTTCCCAGTCTTCTGTTCGCTGATCCCATTGTTCTTCCAAGCATTACTGCTGAGGTCTCATGTGGAGATGTGAATTCGGAGTGAGGAATATACAGGATGCCATCGAACCCAGGAGCGAGGATACTTTCCTCACAGTTGGGTGAGACAGTGTCATGAAAGCCTGACCCTTCCAAAGGATCGATAAGCACCTCTTTGCCGAAGGACACACGTTTGCCGTGAGAGTATCGATGGAAGCTCACAGAGATTGCAGGCAGTGCACGGGAACCGAAGTGGATTTCGCCTGGTTGATATGAAGACCCAAACGCAGGAGAAGATCGGCAGTCCAACTGAAATGAAGCTGAGCCTCCTGAGTTGTGGATGCCTTGATTTGCCAATCGACTAGATAGGGGTAGCGAAACACTTTGTGTTTCCTCAGATGCGCCGCCATGCATTTGGAGAAAGTCCTGGGTGCTGACTTCAGGCCGAATGCGAGCACACAGTATTGGTAGTGGTTGTTCCTCACTGTGAACCTCAATAATTTGCAATACTTTCCTAGGATGGGAATGTGGAAGTATGCATCTTGAAGGTCGAATGCACATAACCACTCGCCTCAATGTAACTAAGGGTAGATTTGGTGTAATGCAAGCATTCGGAATATCTCTCTCTGAATCCACTTGTTGGCCGTCCTCTAGGTCGAGAATGGGTCTGAACTTGTTCTTCCCTTTCTTTTTGATAAGAAAGAATCTGGAGTATAGCCCCCTGCCTCGTTGTAGGGGAGGAACGGATTACACCACCTGTTTCTGTAAGAGAATGTCCACTTCAAGTTCTAATTGGTGCAATTCGAACCTGGATTATTTCTGAGGTGTTGATGGTGGAGGGCTGATGATGATGAGCGAGTATCCACTGTGAACAATATTCAGCACCCAATTGTCTTGCATTATTTTTTGCTACTCTGTCAGGTAATGTCTGATGCTTCCCCTACCAGAGCGGGTAACAGAAGAGGGGGAAGACAGGATTCAGGGTTTTGCACCAGCTGGCATCTTGCCTCCTTGAGCAGGCTGCTGGCCTGATCTTCCTCTTGTTTGTTTTTTCTGATACGGCTGGTAGGAACGTTGGTATTGTGGTTGTGTACCTGCCTGGCGGCCCTGATACCAACGAGGGGTGTGAACCCTCTGTGTAGAGTAGTGTTGTTGAAAAGGACAGAAAGGTTTGCGCTGCTCCTTAGGCTTCTCCAGGCCTACCGCTTTTAGAGTCTCCATTTCGGCTTTCATCCTGGCCATCTCCTCATCTGCATGAGTGCCGAAAAGAGTTGTACCTGAAAACAGGAGAATGTTTTGCTGCGATTCAGGCTTGAGTGACGTAAGGCGTAGCCAAGAATGCCAATGTAATGCCACGCCAGGGCAATACTCATGCGCAGCAAGAAGGGACGTGTCTGTTGCTGCATTTATAATTTGATTAGAGACCATCAAACCCTCTGCCAGTATTTCATTAAAATCTTCGCTCTTTTCTCTAGGGAGGTAGTTAGCAAACGGCTAGAGCAATTCCCAGAGTGCCCTGTCATAACTCCCTAACAAGGCTGTGGCACAAGCAGCTTTCATTACAGTCGCTGCTGTGTTGAAAACTTTCCTTCCCACCGAATCCACTTTTCGGGTTTCTTTATTCGGTGGTACTGTCAAAGTTGGAGCTGTGGCATGTTGCTTCTACGCAGCCACTACAATAACAGAATACAATCAATAAATCCTCTTGAAACGTTGAAATGTCATCAACTGGTGAGATCCGTGGGGGAGGCGAATCCATCAGTGTAGGTGGATATCTGCCAGTGCTTGACGAGGAAGTGTTTCTAGTATGTCTGGAATGAGACGTCCATCTATGATAGCGAGGACGTAAATGAGTAGAGAATCTATGACTACGAGAACGATGCCTCGTGTGGGATCTATACCTCGGTCTTTGTGGCGAAGATGGTGGAGGAGGTGGTGGATGAGGTGGAGATCTTGGTTCCACATTTGAGGTGGCGGCGACTGCTGGAGAAGAAATGAGCCTAGATGGAGAATATGTGCGGGAATAATCTGAATCTGACGTGTAAATACGTCTCCTCTTCCTACGTGCCTCCTGAAGTCTAGAAGATGCTGACAAAGTTCCTGAGGAGGTTCTTTGACCCCCTCTCGACGGTGACCTACTCGTCAATGGCGGCCTTTGACTTAGTCTAGAAGGACGATCTCGCTTCAACGTCGAGCTCCGCTCTCTCGGTGTCGACCGACAGTGGGAGTGTCAGTGATCGACGGTGATGACTCGACGTCGATCGACGATGATGACTTGACGTTGATTGCCAGGGACGTCTCGACGTCAAGCGACTTTGCCGATGAGACAAGGTTCTCAACGGCGACCTACTAGGTGTCACCGTCGGCGGTAGACTTCCTAAAGCCGACCGAGGTGGTATCGGCTTCGAATTCGACGTCAATGTACTTTTTCTCGACGTGGAACATCAACGTCGTTTGGACCCAGAGCCCTAGGTCGACAGCGAACAGGTCGGCACTGTACCTCCTGTCTACATCATTGTCCTTGATGTCGACTGGGACCGGCGCCGTTTTTCAGCCCTTCTTCTGCTGGGGAGCCCCCCAGAGGCGGAAGACAGAGCCATTGTAGAGGAATGCCCCTCTCTTCGACCTGTAGTTCCACCTGAAGACTTGGCCTGCAGTTTTCTTGTCTCTTCTGCTCCCTGAAGCCGGATTTTCTGTCTGTCACGCAGAGTACGTTTAGAGAAGGTTTTACAGGTGGAACAAGAATCAGAAACATGGGAAGCAGGAAGACAAATTATGCACACTCTGTGAGGGTCAGTCTTGGCCTTCTTCCTACCACAGTCTGGGCACTTATCAAAAAGAGATGGCATTTTTGAGTGAAAAACTGCAAAGTTTCTGTCAGAAATAGACAGAAACACAAAGAGGAAGACCAAAGACATTGAGTGAAGTAGTTATTTACTAAATTCAGATGTGAATTTTTAAGAGAAACACCAAATTGGTAGAGCTCAATGCTCCAGGGTGCTGAAAGCAGGAGCCGGAAAAAAGAACTGAAGTAACTGCCAGTAGCTGTGCATGATGGGATACTGGTGGTCTCTGGGATCTTAAAGGCACAGCGTCTATTTTCAAAGACATATAATGGCAGCCTATGGGGCTATTCTGTCCTTTCCTTTCATCTCTATCATGAAAAAAAGGGGTTTTGTGAAGATTATTCTGTGTGTGTTTAATAATACAAAAACTACACAAATTTAGTATACTGGCTACCTTTTTTCAATTCTTTATGACGATTCGGCCAGTGTAGCCTATGTATTTAGGCTGCATTATTGTCTTTCTATCTCTTAAGTGTCTTTGCATGCCTTCCTGAAGAAAGGCGAAAAATATTCACTTAAGAAGATATTTCTAAAGAAGTGCTCCAGGGTCCCTCACGTGGGTGGGTCTATTCAAGTGCTTATGACTATACATGGAGATCCCCTACGAGAGAAGCGTACTTCCTCCTTGTGGATTCGAGGACAGATGGACTGGGCATTAGTGTACATTTTACATATCCTGTCTGGGGTGAGATAAGCATGATGTACATAATAAAATTGGGTGAAACGGAACCTAGCATTCCTAGATACAGTCTTAATCAATCCCAAACAGCAAATCCATGAAGTCAACAGTAATTTGGTCGCCTGCTTGCCTTCCCAAAATTCCTTGCGAGCCTGTGATCCCATTAAGGCCAAATGCGGTAGCGCTCAATAAAATTCTGTGATTACTTGACTCGTTCACCCCAAATCTAAAACCATATCTATTTGTCCTGCTTTTTTGGGCAGTTCTTTTTCTGAGCCCCACATCTTATCCCTAACACTCCACCGGGCAGAGTATAAAAGTCATATGCAGACATCAGATCCTCATACGAGCGCAACCTCCCCTTCCTCTACCAGGTACCCCTGACCTCGATTCCCACAGCCATCCAGCTATCTATTTGGTGCAATTCCATCAGCTTTCTACTGTGTGGTGGTGCCTACAATGGAAGATTAGGGGCATAGGGTATTTTCTTCTTTCCTCCATGTATATATTTGCTCCAATACCACACTGCAAATTTCAGCAGAACATTATTAGTGCCTCTCAGAGTTGGAGTGCTCGGAAACCATACCAATAACTGGCGGGCACCCAGTTTGATTTAGGCCACAGTACGCTTGGGATTCGGCAGCTCCCCCAGCCAGCGTATCAGCCACTGGAGTTGCGTGACTGCATAGTAAATCTCATAATTGGGGGCCCCTAATGTGGTACGTAGCTCTTGCAGCAGACATACAATGTTCTAATTACCAGTATATGTTTCCCATTACCCCATATGAGCGCTGTTGAGTAATTGCTGCAAATCTGCGTAGAATGATTTAATCAATAATGCTTGTATTGCAGCAAACAAATAAAGGAGCCTAGGAAGAAGCAACCTTTTTGCAATGGACTCCTTAACCAGTGGGGAAAGAGGCAACTGTAGCCAAAAAGACATGGACTGTCTGATCAAGGTCAGTGCCCTCTGTAAGTCACCATCAATAAGATTGTGCTCACTGTGATAAATTTGTAAATCCAAGAATTAAATGGGGTCTGGCTTCCACTGCAATTTTCCCTCCCGTACCACCCGCTGCTGTAGTGCAGGTGTTTGGGAGATTGGGAACAGACATGACTTGACCCAGTTAATCCGGAGACCCGATATCCGGCCAAACTCGTTTAACACGCACCTAACCTTCGGTATCACAGCAAGGTCCACTCTCAGGTATATTAATGTGCCATCTGCAGATAGAGACACTATTTGGGGCAGCCCATCTATGTGTATGCCCCATTGGGTACCTCATGATCACAGCAGACATGACAATGGTTCCATAGCCAATGTGAACAGTTATGAGGAGAGGGAGCAACCCTGCCTGGTGCCCCACTCTATGAGCATCTGATCTGAAATAACTGCACATGTACGGACACTAGACAATGGAAACTTATGCATAAGCACTATTCGTTGTTGGAACTCTGGCCCTATGGCCAATCTGCTCAGTACAGCTCGTTGGAATATCCACTCCAGGGTATCAAAGACCTTCTCAATATCCAGGAAGGCCACCCAACACTGTGTTTCCGTCCTACATGCTCAGTCCATGATCCAGAACAGCCGGCGTATTTTGAGGATGTGGTACCGTATATCGTTTCCCGCCATCTCCTGCGCAGCTTGGCCAGTCACCCTACTGTCAAGTGTGTCTCGTGGAGATATGCAAAGAGGATGTGATAGCATTTTAGATAAACATGGATCCTGTATGGTTTTATCGAAAGGCCCATACCCCTCACAATCCATGTCAAAATATGATATTTTTTTGTCCCTGTATGGCTACTGTAGGTGATATCACAAGTGTGGTGGTGGGGTCTCTGCAGCTGAGAGGGTAACTGTAACAATTGAGTACACAAAACTTAAACATTGTGAACAATCCCCAACAGTCCCACTCCCCAGACCCTGCCATCAATTGATCATGGTCAGCCAACGCCCACAATGACCTAGCAATCAATCGATAATCATTCTGTAAATTGAGAGGGTCTAATTTGCCCATGAGGTACATACATTAGTCCGCTCACCTGCCACCATCACCTCTTACACCACTTCGCCTTCCGGACTAACCAGGCATCAGCATCCTCCTCTCCGCAGTTGTTTGATACAGAATCAAGGACAAAACATGGTAAAAAGGATATCACATATATTACAGGTATCTCAGTAGGTCCGCTGTCATTGCAGTTATGTGTGGCCCACCTCTCAGTTCCTCTGGAATCTCCTCCAGGGCAGGGGATCATGTGACCCCACCGTGTCCGAATCAGAGTCTTGGTTATCAGTCCCTGACATTGCAGTCTTTTCAATCACAGCTAGTACTTGAACTCTTCTAAAGGCAGTAAGGGCCTTCATAAGTTTACTGTGGAGTTTTCTGTTGGAGCAACTCTGTTTTTATGGGTTTTCTATCCATCTCCAGCCTACGTGGAAGAGGGAGGCACCATCTATTCTTTCGTCTCCAACCAAACCCACACCTCCTTCTGTGTAGTGAAAAAAAGTGTTGTATCACCATCTAGCACCTTCAATTTTGCCGGGTACAGCAGCGCCTATTTAACTTCTAGAAGACAAAGTCAGTGTTTCATAACATGAATTGACTGCCACTGCCTCAGAACATCCCACCGAGGGGGGGTCAGCAAGGTAGCATGGGGGCCCGTTCCACCAAAAAGAAAGTTGAGGTCTTGCCCCCAAAACTTGCTCTGTCAACCAGGTCTATCGATATAGCTTCATGCTCGGGCCCTCTACCCTTTGTGGCAGTCCTACTACCCGATATTTCGACTAGAGCGGCCTTCCGCGTCGTCCACCCTGGAGTGCAATACAGCAACTTCCTTTTGGAGCACAAAAAAGCTGCGTCTAATTGTCCATCATCAAATGACTCTGCATCGTTCCCTCTCTCCTTCAGTTTTTTATTGTCTTCCCTTAGAAACCCCATATCCAGCATCAGTGTATCTACTTTGGGTTCCAAGGAATCTCTGAGGTTACTCAAGGCAAAACCAAAGTGGATGATGGACGGAGTGTTGAACATTGCAGGCACTCACCCCCAGTCAACTTATCTGGGTTTAATCCATCATCATTCTTTAGCTCACTACGCCACCCCAGTTCAGACATGGCCATCTGCAAATCAGTCTGACCCTGTGCCTCATGGGAACAGTCCAGCCCGAACTGCCAAGCCATGTGTTCCCTGGACCGGAAGCAAGCATCTTGGGGGGAGTGAAGCTAAGGTGATCATAGAATTGTAGGCCCCCGCTCGAGTCATCAGGCATACACCTCTGGGCTAGAGTGGTTCATTATCATGAGGAAAGCACACCACATGGTGCGCTCCCTTTGCCTCCAACAGCAGACCGTGGCTCCCCTCGCCTCTCCCCCATCCTGGCACTCGCAGTTTTCAAGAGGGTCCGCGTCCACTCATGCAACCCACCTTCAAGGTCCATGGGGGCAGTAGTTGTCTATGCTGGCGTCCAGGTCTCCTGGGCCTCTCAGGCTCCCTGTCGATCAGGGGAGGAGTAGCAACCAGCTCCTCTGAGCCGCCCGCGATGGCGCCTTCCACACCATCCTGCAGGCTGCAGTCAGCTCAGCCAGCCCTAAAACCCACACTGGAGCGAGCTGGATGAGATGCCTCCGGTGAGGCACCGATACTGTGTCCCCCAGTGCCATTTCGGAAGAGGAGTGCGGGCTAAATTTCAGCGGTGGGATGGCGCTCGCTTTTATGCGGCTAGTCCAGTCGCCATTATGGACACACCCCTAGGATGTTCTGGCTGTTAATAAAAAGATGCTGCCACCATTTGTAGTGATGTTAAGTATCACTGACATCAATAAAGACATCAGTAACTCAGGCTCTAAGTCCACCCGGGTGGCAAAGCACGTAGCACTAGCAAGTAGCGTTTGCAGAATAGAATAGTTGGAAATAGACATTTGAGTATTATGTCTGGGCTTATGGTGAAGTACCTCTTGGAGTTACAGGTTATTTTTACTCTCACTATTCTGTTCTATTCATGAGGTTTAAAAGAAGTGCATGGCTGCCCAGCAGGACCTTCCAACACTAAGCCAACAACAGGAGCTAGCTGAATGATCCGGATTACTTAAACAGGATGGTTTTTGCAGTTTCTTAAACTTAGATTCTGACTCTGTTTTCCTAATATGTTGTGGAAGCGCGTCACAGAGCTTAGGGGTTAAGAATGCGAAGGAACTTCCTCCACTCCTAGTTTACTTTATCCTGGGTCCTCTGAACAGCTGCTGGCTGGTAGAGCGCAGCGTTTTTGTGGCGTTGTAAGGTGAAAGAAGTCTCTGAATTAACATCAGACCCTTTTTATACATTGCTTGATGAGCTACGTAGAGTGCTTTGAAATGTATTCTTTTACTCACTGGTAGCTAATGCAGGCTTGCTAATGTCGAAGACTGATGTTTGAGGAATTTTCGTAGTGTACGAGCAGCAGCATTTTGTGTAACCTGTAATCTGTTTGTGACAGCCTTGGTACTTCCCAGATATAGGCAGTTCTCATAATCAAGGCATGAGATGAATAATCCTTGCACCACTATTCTGTGTGATGGTTCAGGTAGCCATCTCAGAAGCTTTCTCAACGTTCTGGGCATGCCAAAGCACATTAATGCTAGTTTTTTTAGCTTGATTTGTCATGGTGAGCTTGTCGTCAAGCCAGAAGCCCAGGCTCTTTACCTCTGATTTTGGGGTGAGTTTGCTGGCCAGTTCATCTCCATCCACCATCTGGCGTTGTTTCCCACCACTGACATGTTGCCAGATCAACTGCAAGGTTACAGACAGTGGGTATTCCCGTGAGAGGCATTGAAAGATGCAGCTTTTAGAGTAGATATGGCCACGGCCATTGATGAAAAGTTTCAATAAGGGGCATAGGAATTTCAAAACCTACGGAGATGCTTAAATCCATACAAAACCGATTGAGGCTACACAAGACAGAGTTAAACCCAAGCACATCCACACTCGCCATGTTTGATAAGTTATAAGCACAACTTAAGGAACTTGCTGAACAAGAGGAGGCCTACTCTGAAGGCACGTAAAGGCTAAGACATATGGGAGATGGGGTTCCCCTGGCCTGGCTGTTGGGAGAAACACAACCTAGGACTGTGTTCAGCAGAGAGGGGTCCATTGTGGGGAATGGATCCATCCTGCAAAGTTTTCTGAAATATCCCTAGTCACCGTATGCCTCCGAGTTGCCCCTCCCTCAGGAGCAACTCAAGGATTTTCTTGAAGTGATGCTGCCCTTGGTGGAGGAAGGTAGATGCAAATTTCTGCTGTCATCAATCACCTAGAAAGAACTACTAGTGGCTTTAAGTAGCTTTCCAGAGGCAGGCCTCACCATTCAGACAGGTTATCAATGGATTTATTTAACAGAATTTAAAGAGGTTCTAGACCCTAGATTGTTGAAACTTTATCAAGATGCCTATGAGACGGGATCCTTGCCCCCTTAGGATAATGGGGTTCTTATCTCCATTATCTTCAAGCCAGGAAAGAACTCGAAAGACGTGGGGTCCTACAGACTCCCGTCGCTGCTAAATGTAGACAATAAGATCCTTTTTATTTACTCATTTATTTTGTTTTTCATTGTTCACAAAATGAGCATTAATTAAATACAGACAACAGTAAAAAGAATGCAATATTAGTAACATCCACTTACTACTTTCTAAATTCCTTCCTCATTACCCCCGATCACTGCTGCTAATACATTTCAAAACTTTATTTTCTTAAAAAAAGACAATTCGCAGAAAATCTTTAACAGGAAGTCTGTCTGGCGATTTAGATCACCACACGAGAGGTTAGAGTACCCTTTTTCCAGCCATTACACAGTCGGGCCGAAATCTGAGCTCCCTTCTTCATTACCTTCCGCCGCTTACGTTGATACAGATTACTCTCCAGATGGAATATTGAGAGTAACCTTGCCCACTTCTTTGTTATCAACACCTAAAAGCGTAAACTGGAGTGCGTTTGAAGAGGGGCCCCTAAAAACCAGGTAATCCCGTGCTTGAGTGAATCCAATTTTGTACAAATACAGAACATATGCCGTAGATCTGCCTCCTGACTGCCAGAGTGCGGGCAGCTTATTTCAGAACTTCTCCCCCAACTGGCTATTTTTGCCAGGATGTACAGGTTTAACAGTGCCTTATAATGCTGCGCCGGCAAGCCAGCTGACCACATCACTAAACGCCACATCTTCAATGATTCCAAAAAGCTTGCACCCATAGTACCCAACCTCCAATCCCAATTCTCTGATTGCATTTCTAGGTCGCTTGGCATTAGCTCAATTAAACCCCGGTGAATCTGTCTTATTTTGCAACCTTCCACATCACCAAGCTGCTCAGGTTTAGGCACCATCTCTACTGGAGCAATCCCCCTATCCCTTTTTAACACAAAATCTCTAATCTCAAGGTACTTTAAAAAAAATCCCTCTATTGTAAACCATTCTCATCGTAGTTTCTCAAATGAATTCAACTGACTTAGGTTAAAAAAATCCCCAAGCTTATCAACTCCAAACACTTCCCACCTTATTCAGTATTCATCGTGAAAGATGGCTGGAGTCATCGGGGACTGCTAAAGACGTGTATAATAGCTATATCGCCCAATTCCAAGCTTCTTTTTAACCTGTCCCAAGATTGAATGTCTTGAAGTTCACTTTCTTGAGGTAACTGGGCTCAACCGTCCTTAAGGAGCATGCATTGGCCACCACTTCCATTAACAGCTCATAGATGGAGGGCAGTTCCTCTGACGCCTGATCTACTGTTTGCCTGCCCCACTATTAAAATCCTTATATATTGCCATACCATACCAATATTACTTTATTTCGGTATTTCACCATAAAAGAACAGCCACAAATATATACAAGCAGATACAATTTTAAGAAGAATAAAAACAATTCATCAAAGATATTACAATGTTAAAAAAAGATAATATAATCAGGCACAATGAAATCCATGATCTTGCATCTTGAGGAAGTTTCCCCTGACCCACCACATGGAGCTTAAAAAACGTGAAACTGCAAAGACTATATGAGAATCTGTGTTGTACTTTAAGATTCTAAATGCTTCCCTGCAATGTGTGGTGCCCAGGTTTTTGCACAGCTGAAGCAGCCATCTACGTCTTGCTGTTTGATAGCCCCGGCAAAAAAAGAAGACGTGGACTTCAGTCTCATCACACAGATTACATGCCGGACACCCACTTGTACTTCCTCCCGACAATTTGCCTGTGAAAGCACGCAGAGGGAGGCAGCCATGGTGAAACTGCACATATAGTTTCCTTCCTAGTGTCGCGCGGATTTAATCAAGACATGCCTCCAGCCTGCAGGTGTTTTTTATTTCCAGGTAGAGTGAAGTGAGGGTGCCATGTGCGGGTTCTGCATGAAGTTTTGCGGATAGTCTACCCCAATAGCTAGTACTCAGAGACTTTCGTGATATACTCAAACAGGCTGTGTCAGGATTATCCCATAGTTGTTTAAGACCTATTTCATAGAGGCTCTCCCTGACAAATAGAAGCCATGGCAGCTTCCCTGAGCGGGGGAGTTTCAGGATTTCCGGAAGCTCTAGTCTGTACTCGGATAATTCCGGAGTTGCCCAAAGGCATCGTCAGAAGAGTAGTGGCCTGCAAGCAATTACCTCAGCGATGGATCTAACCCCTAGGTCCATACGTGATGGAACCAAGGGGGAGCTTCTCGGTAGCCCAAGCAGTTGTCTAAGGAAGTTATTCTCTTTGATGGCTAAGGACCTGTGATTAGAGTGCCCCCAAACTTCAACCCCATATAAGGCAGCGCTCCTCGCCTGGCTTTTATAGATCTCCATAACCGGGCTAACTGGCTTATAGAAAGTCTTTCTAAAAAACTTAGCCAGGCCGCCTGTGGTTTGTATCAATTTGAGGTTGGATTTCTTAATCTGAGCCTCCCATGTCATATTTTCAGTAAGGGTTAGGCCCAAATAGTCAAATACAGAGACCTGGTCCAAAGGGATTCCATTCATATGTGTCTTTGGGTGTGTGGATTTACTGGGGTTGAAGATCATAAATATAGTTTTATTGATGTTAATCTCTAGTCCCCTACTACTACAAAACTTGCAAAACCCATCTAGAATTCTTTGGATACCCATCGGCGACTTGTAGAGGAGGAGAGTGTCATCTGCAAACATCATAGCAGGGAAATGCTCTTGAGCGATTCTCGGAGCATCTGTATCTTTGCATGATCTCAAAACATCTATCAACCAGTTGATGTAAATGCAGAACAGGGCGGGGGCAAGCACACATCCCTGCCTGACTCCCCTATTGACAGGGATGGGCTGCGTTAATTCCCCATTTTTCCCAAATCGAATTTGGGCGTAATTTCCATTATGTAATCTACTCAGTATATTTAAGAGATAAGAGGGAAGTCCCAACTCACTTAAAACCCTCCATTGTGCATCTCTGGGTACCAAATCAAAAGCACTCTTCAGATCAACAAAGACCAGAAACAGGCTACCCCCTTCTAGTTCGACTGTTTTACAATAGAGAAGTTGGAGCCTGAATATCTGGTGTATTGTTGACGTTTTCTCACTGAAACCAGCCTGCAGGGGGGTCAGGATCTTTTGATCTATGAGCCAGGATTGCAACCGGTTCAAGAGGATCCTGGCAAAGATTTTCTGCGAGACATCGATCAGGCTGATCGGTCTATAATTTGCCGGTGACAAGGGTGATCCCTTCTTATACACTGGAATGATCTCAGCACCAAGCCACGTTGCAGGTAGCACCATTCCCTGCAAGATGGCATTAAAGATCACCCAGAAGTATGGGCCCCAGATCTTAGGTTCGGCCCGATATAGATCCCCTGGGGTCTTAGCCAGTCCAGCTGCCTTATATATATATTGCAGTGCAGCTGCCCATTAATAATACCTAAAATTCGGTAATGTCCACCCACCCCTTGCCCTGCGCAACATAAAAAATGTAAGGATCTTCCTAGCTCTAGCGTACAACGATAATTAACTTCTAGATATCTCCTCCATCCTCTTAAGCCAGCATTTTTCAAATTCTATTGGGATAGCCCTAAAACAATAATTTGAAGCAAAAACAACAGGTTAATTACATTACACCACCCAATTATTGTTGGGTTCAAGTTGTCCATTCGCCTGAGATTACTCTTGGCTTTCTGAAAAACTGGAGTGAGATTTAGTTTGACTATCAGTTCCACTTTATGTGTAATGTTTTCCCCTAAATACACTGATTGATTAGCCCTACGCTTGTACTCCAATTGAATCCAGTCATTAACTACTATCTGTTTTTTGCTTTTGTTCAGCTAATAGCCGGACACCTTGCCAAACCTTAGGGGCTTGCTCTCTACCTCCCCTATCGCCACTTCTGGATCAGGTGTAACAAACACGAGTTCATCTGCGTATGCAACTATCTTTGTACTAAAACCATGAGATACTAGTGGGGTGATTAGCACATTGTTATCCAGTCTCATTATCAGTGGGTCAATGTAGAAAGCAAACAAGAGGTGCAAGCATCTGCATCCCTGCCTTGTACCTCGCATTATTTCAAAAGCCTCGGACTCACCCCCCATTATTTACAGTCTTCAGATTGGATTCCTATACAAATCCTAAAAAGCTATAATAAAGACCAGACCCAGCTGATTCCATTTAAGTACGGCTCACAAATGATTCCACGCAACTCAATCAAAGGCCTTTTTGGCATCCAATAGTAACAAAGCCATGGGAATCATCTGATGTTCTAGCCTTGTCAAACAAGGCAATTACCCGTCTGGTATGGTCAGTGGTTCCTCAACCACTGACCATACCTTTACTGAATAAAGTAATGTTGCCATGAAGATACCAATTTTCCAATAACTCTTCTTAGCCGAGAGGCCAGGATCTTAGCATACAGCTTGGCATCCCTATATATCAGTGATATGGGTCTATAAGACTCAGGATCCAGTGGTGGTTTCCCCTTATTCTTAAAAACCACACTATTCATGGAGTCCCAAGAAGCTGAAGCCTGCCAACCTCCTTGCACTTCCTTGAGAATATTTACTAAATCCGCCTCTATTGCAGAGTAGAACACTTTATAAAATTCCAGCAGAATTGTATCCATACCTATAACCTTTCCAGCTGGTAATGCATTAAGTGCTTCCTTATATTGCTCTGCCTCAAATGAATCATCTGGGGCAGCCTAATCCTCAACATCCAGCCTTTACCTTTTAATAGAATCAAAGTACTGCACAATTTCATTTTGTGTGGGCGCCTCCTCTGGCTGATGAAGCTCCCATAAAATTCCCTGAATACCCCCAAGATCGCATCTGTGGTAGTTATCACCTGGCCCCCCTTGTCTCTTCTTTCCTGTATGTCTCCATACACTGTCTTTTGCCTTTTCTGAAGAGCCAATAATTTTCCCACCCTTTGACTATATTCATAGTACTCAGCCCTACGTGCTAAATGTTTTTCAGCTACCTTCTCTGCAGAGATATTGTTAATAATTACTGATTGCCGAAATCCTGTGAAGTATCTCCTGCAGATCAGCCCCTTCCACAGCTGCTCCAACAAGCTGGGCCTCCAGGTCACCAAGATCTTTACATTTGTCTTTTAACAACTGAGACTGGGTCTTCTGCCTATGCAAACTAAAACGAAGGGTCTCCCCCTTATTCCAGGTTTCAATGTGTCCCATAAAACATCACTAGAGGCACTACTTCTATTAACCTCCATAAAGGCAGAAATCCAGCTATACATGTGATCGATGTAATCTGGACAACAGCACCCTGTCAAATGACTAAGTCTGTGTACACTTATAAACTATAGCTACAGAGAGAAGAAACCTCTCCACAGCCAGAAGGGCGGAGAGGGGTTCCTTGTGTGGATACGTCCTCCCGAAATAAACTCAATGTCACTATAAGTACCCCACAGGGGTACCTGGATCTGCGGGAGGAGTTTTAATCTTTAAACACCCTGGCCATATTCTTTTAAGCGCTCCCTGAAATACGGTGGAGCCCACCGTCAGGGTGAACCCGATGATGAAGTATGACACTACTAGAGTGTGTGAGGGTTACATAACAAAAAGGAATTGCTTCCTTCCCCATGACTAAGTGGTTGATACCCGTCAGGTTTCTTATTTCTTTCTGTTTTCCCACCCGTTTTAATTTATGTGGGGTACTAACAGTGGCATTATGTCTGCGTACAGCTTTTATCTGCCAAAAACTGCATTTCTATTATCAGGTGATTGTGATCCGAGAGTAGCCTTAGAAACTTCTCAATCTTTACCCCACTGACTAGAACAGAGGATATTAAAAAAGAATGCAACCTGACGTGTTTCTTGTGGGGGGGCCCAAAAAAATGTAGCCTGTATCTGGTGCTTTGAATCTTTTCCAGACATCCACCAACCCATGATTCATCAGGAGCTGCTGAACTGCTCGAAAAACCCTGGGTTTCCAGCCCACTTAGTTTTCAAATGAGGACACTCCTGGACCACTTCTGATATGTACGTTCAAATCCCCACATAATATCACCGGGATTACCCATAAGGCCAGTTCAACATTTATATAATCTAGTACTGCTGGATCATCCAAATCAGACCGATAAATAGAACAGATGGCAACAGCTAATCCAGCAACCTGGCACTCTATTAGGACCCATCGCCATAACTATCAGTTTCCGTTTCAGCTCACACACATTTCTGCGTGCCAGGTTTGCCACCCCCCTTGCAGTAGACCCCTCCATTGTATGTGCCAATAAATGATAACCCAGAGTTACCAGTAGGTCTTTCCTCACCCCCTCTATATGTGCCTCCCGTGTACAAATTATGTCTACTCTCAATAATTTCAAGCCTTCTGCCACATTCCTCCTTATAAGACGATCATTGAAAATATATATATTAATTGTAGCAATACGTAACTTACCTACTCAAGACATTTAGACATATTGCAAACAACCTGCTTCTCGCCAACCATTATAATATTGTACCTTGCAGTGATAAGGATTAATTGAAATCAGTGCTCATATTGCTTCTGTTTACATTTTTTCTTATCTCTTCTTGTGTTATCATGAAAGATGGCTGGAAGCATCAAGGTCTGCCAAAGAGGTGTATCACTATATCACCCAATTCCAAGCTTCTTTTTAACCTGTGCCTAGATTGAATTGTCTAAAATGTCACTTTCTTGAAGTAACTGGGCTCAACTGACCTCAAGAAGCATGCATTAGCCTCCATTCCCATTAACATCTCATAGATGGAAGGCAGTTCCTCCGACATCTGATCTTTAGTTTGCCTTCCCACAAATAAAATACTCATATATTGTAGTGCAGCTGCCCATTAATAAACCCAAAAATTCGGGTCTGTCCACCCACCCCCTCCTCAGCCCATCCTTGCCCCTGTATCCCACCCTGTTCAATCCTCGACTCTTGCTTGCCTTCCCCGCCCACCCTTATATCATTCGAAGCAATCAGACCTTCCCTGGTCTGATGGATTGCATGGCCCCCCTTCTTCTCAGCCATACAAGACAAAGTTGCCTCATATCCTCTGGAAGAAGAGAATAGAGAGAGAAAAGAAACATTTAAAAAAGACAGACAGGAGAGAAATCAACAAAAATAAAAATCACCTCAAAACAACCCCAGAAATGCCAATTGCAGATGTAACAATATCTCAGAGTAACTCAGAAGCGGAAGGAAGTCTAAGCCTGCATTACCCTTGGGGAGCTCTCCCTGGCTGTCACCTAAATCTTAGTCCATTAGGCTAAGCTCTCTAGATACTCCTTAACCTTAATTTAGGAGGTAAAGACGTGTATCTTATTCTTAAAAATTGTCTTAAAACGTGTGGGATTAATTAACTATGCCTCAGCACCTTACTCCTTACATGGCTTTATGAAATGCTTAAGCCTCCAGCACCTCTCCACAGTCACGTGACAAAGGTCTGGTCTGGTGAAGAAAGAAAATCCATCTGTATTCCGTTTGGAGTCAGGGCGTGCTTTCTCAAAAACAGCTTGCCTTAAAAAGGGTTTCCACAAAAAACATTAATTGCCCTGGACTTTGGGGATAGAGCCCCATTGGCCTGGTCTGTTCTCTTCAACATGAGCAGGAACCTATGGGCCCTTTAGATTTCATGGTCCCAATTCCAATTCTCCAGTTCTGGCAAAGCACTGTTTAATTACAAAAGATCTCACATTGCTGCCATCATTATCCTCCTCCAATCACAATATCCGGAGACTATTTCAGCGTTGCCGGTTCACAAAATACTCTAGCTTCCATTGCATGTCGATAATCTGAGACTCTTGTGTTGAGGATTGGTCCTTCAGCCCGCCAAATCTGTTTCCAACACCGAAGCCCGGCTCTCAGCTGCTACGATCCTCTCTCCAATTTCTGAGCCAGCTTTAGAATTTACCTTACTGCTCCTTGCAGTTTCCTGGTAGCCATCCTCGCTTTCCAGATTGGGTCCCCTCCGAATGCTGCATGATACTGTGATAAATTCCAGCGAGGGTGACTTATTCAGCTTCTCCTGAGGTAGTATTAAACTCTGCTGTGGATTGTTGTACAAGTGTTGGGTGGTGGTATAGTCCCATTTCAAACCATGAATAGTCAGATTATCACTTTGCTTGTCCCTTGTTTTCCATTCTGTTGCACGCTTATAGCATCTTGCAACATCTGCTGTTACCGAATCACCTGTCTCGACTGATGAGGCACTTAAACTACTGCCGAAGTCTGCCCCAGAAGAGCTGTGGTTATCACTGGAGGGTCTGACCCCTCGGTCAGGGAAAAAAGTGCTCCATAGACTCAATAATATCCATATTGGTGCCCTATAGAACTTACAGCTGACCTCACTGTTGTTTTTAGTGGTTATCGCATTCCCTTGCACTGCATTACAATCTCATTTTGATCCAGGAACATGCTGGCAAGAAGAAACTCTGTTGCCTTGTTTTCTGAGAGTACCAGTACTAATGATAGGGCCACCCACAGTCAGTTGGCTTATACCAGCTTCTTCTCCTAGTTCTCCTAGAGGGTTTGCTGCTACTATATCCCAGACAGCCATGGATATTGGTACGACTGCCTCAGAAAGAATCAGGGTGCATGGCAGAGATACTACTGCTGTCAGAGCAGTTTTCTCACTCTGCATAGGAAGAGAGGGTGTGGACAGAGTGATTCAATCCTTAGTGGTTGCCCTCAACCTGGAGTCTCCAAGCAAATATAGCCCCAACATTTGAGCAGGGACAGCGCTCCTTTCCTGCACCTCTACAAGGCCAATGGCATCTCCAACAGTAGCACTAACTTGAAGTCCAGTTTCTCCCGAAGTTTTACAGGCATGCTGACCCTCTGCACCTCTGTGGTGGGTGTGATAGAGGTGTTGTAAAGTCCGATGACGGTCGCACCGGGCTCATCAACAGCGCTTAAAAATTGTGGCAAATCTCTTTTCTCTTCCACACTGAATGTATCTGTCTCTATCTTCATCCCCTTGAGTGGTACAGCCATTGTTAGTAAATCTGTAGATTTGCGTGCTTGTTGAGCCTGGACTGTAGGCACCCCCTTTACAGCACTAGCCACTTTTAACATTTCGGCAATTGAAAGCCGAGCTCCTGCTGGGCCGACCGCCAAGCTAGCCATCTTGACAATTTTTCCATGCGGCCGGATTTCTGAGGATTTTAGCCTGGGTTTCACAGCTGCTTCACTACTGCGCTCCTGTTTTCCCCCTTCAGCTGGCAGAGTCGTGGAATCCAAATGTTTTGGGCCAGATAACCAGCATGGACCCAAACAGTCTGAACATTGAACATATGCCGGATCAGATTGAACCAACTGATGCCGAATCTGGTCTTGCAAGTTCAGTTGGACTTCATCCCTGGCAGAGCCACCTCTAACAATCTAAGAACACGGATGGTCATTATCCATTGTATTAGACAGAGGTGCAGGACGTCTCAGTGTTATGTGATCCTGAGAAGGCATTTGATTCCCTGGAATGGCTATTCTTGTTTACTAATTTGCATAGAATACCCCAGACCTATGGCTATGGTCAGAGTGAATGGCTACTTATCCACAGCATTCCAGGTGAGCAGGGGCTGGCCCCCTATTGCAGCTGCTCTTTGCGCTATCCATAGAACCTCTGGCCTTGATGCTACGTGAAAGCCACTTCAAGCATGTATTGCTTTCCCTACTCGTAGATTCCTGCTGTCTATTATTGCAGACAATATTCTGCTGTTGATTAAAGACAAGACTGAGAATCTAGACCTGATCATGCAAAATATTGTTTGCTTTGGGGGCTATTCAGGCTAACTGGACAAAATCAGAAATTTCCCCATTGATGGATGAGGCCCGGGACTTGGTCTCTAAGTCACCGCTTATATGGTGGAGGATACCGTTAGGTATTTGAGCATCTTGGTGCATTAGGATAGTTATCTACACTCCTGAAATGCCATTGCTAATCCTTCCATAGGGGCCCACCAAGGATAAATCAGTACAAATGACATTGAAGCGATTGGTGCTTACTAAAATGGGGCAACTATTTGATGCGCACACTTTTATTTAGGTGGCACAAATGTGCTCGCTGGAGCGGTTAATGTCCTACACCCTTTTACATAGTATGGGCTGTGCCATGCCACATGGTTGCAATGGATAGACTCCCCTGTGAGGTAAGGGAGTACCCGTCCCTGACACAGATTTATGTAATGGCTAACACAAGAGGATGATGGGTGGCTAGACTATATCACTCAACTGGTGAGGCTTTACCAGCAACTGATATATGGCTTCAAGAGAGAAGGAAAAAAAGATTTGGGGCTGCCCATTCCTTTGAAAATCTGGAGATATTGCTGTGAGAAAAGTCAACTTTATCAGAGACAAAGGCTTATTCATTAAAAGTTTCTCACATGGAGCTAATGTACCTGTTTTGCGATTGATGGACAGCACCTGTTCCTTGGTGTGCCCTCGATGTTCTACAGACCCTGAGGATTTCATGCACCTAGCTTGGTACTGGCCTCCTATTCGGACGTTTTGGTCTGACCTGGCCCCTGTAATTAATAAGATTGCTGGTACCTTGTTGCCCTGCACACCACTTTCTTTATTGTTGGGCTTCTTAGCGGATGTACCCAGAGGTCGGCAAAAGCTGATCGTCCCACTATATGTACTCGCCCGGTATGTGTAGTCAGGACATCGATCAGAAGCACTATACCTATAATATGTGACTGACTGCGGGGTGTGGCATTCTGCAGTGAAAGCGCAGAAACGTATGCAACGCTCCAGACCCCGAGAGCCAGACCGAAAGATATCTAGGGCTGTTTCAGAGGTTATATGGCAGAAAAGAGGGAGAGCAGTGCTTTCCCTATTTTGGGGGAGATTACTCGCAATGTCAACTGTAATAGCTGAATGTACTACATAGAAACTCGCCAGTTTAATTTGGCTGGGATTTATTTTCTTTTTTTTAAATTGTGGGATGTGGGGATACCCTGCTTTGTTCCCTCTGAGATGACTGGACAACAATAATTTAATGTACCTCATGCAATTGTATCTTTCTCTCTTTAAAGCACTGATATTATGTTTAATCCCTATAGTATTATTCTTTCATTGATGACCCAGAATTACTCCTATAAGTGATCCATCAGCTATTACCAACCGCCTTGTAAGTGTGGTATTTTCTGTATCTTTTTTATTGTTTTATTACTTTTGTTCAAAGGCAGGAAGCCGTTCAATAAAAAAGTTTTGAAAAATATCTAGAAGTAGCACTCTTCTCTTGCACTCATCTGTGTACTGAACATATCTTCTCCCTCTTCCTTGTTACTGTAACATGCGTCTTCAGCTGCCTCCCAGGCCAGAATGTAGGCATGGCAGGGAAAAATGGCCACTTAAAAGAAGTCCAGATAAGAGGTAAGTTATGTGTGCATTTGCGCATGTGTGTTTCAGTATGTCCATGGCTCAATCATCGGAGAGTAGTAGCTAGCTGCTACTGGTATTGCTCTATTCATTGACATCTGGGAATAAAGCCCTTCATCAGTTCCCTTATGGAGTCCGAAACGTTCACAACCTTAGTCGTACACAGACCTGGATGCGCCTAAACAACTGCTTACTGACTGGAGCAATCACACTGGCAACCTGCAATCACGGCTGGAGGTCTCGCAACCTAGGCCCTAGTGCCCTGGGATTAGAGAATACCAGGTTCTGCTCTTAACACCCACATTATGGTTTGTAGCTCAATCTTTTGTGTTCCTTTCCTCTCACAAGCCAAAACTCTTAAGGTAATGAGCAGCAGGCATACCCCTAGCTCACAAGCCATTCAACTCGCTCTAGAACTCTAGGTTCTACAGATAAATGCATTATTTAGGAAGAGAGAGTAGAAACGTTTGCCTGTGCTTGAAGGTAAATGTATCGATGAGAGAATGGAAGCAGAGAGGTCAGTTTATCCCTGCTGTTCCCTGAGCAGAATTACAAGAACACATCAACATACGGTCAGGGTTCACACTGACATTTACCCAGAGACAAGTGCAATAGCCCACATGTCTAATGGCACTAACAGCACAGCCACCACTTGCTCAGATGATAACTTATTCCACACTCAGCGCTTATAGTACAAGTATCATTCATATGTCACAGATAGCAAAAGTACTACTTACATGCCACAGTGAGCACAGCTATACATCACGCGTCGAAGGCAGCTAAAGTACCATTCATCTGATCAATCCCGTCCTCTTCTGGTTTATATCTTACTCAATGCAATCAGCAAATCTTTCCTTTAAGAACGCAGAGCTACTCTCACTAGACAAGGATAAGTTCTTTACCTGTAATCCTAGTTCTCTTCCAGGGGTATCCTCATCAAAGTCATAAGCACTGAATATTCCCGCCCATGTGCAGGGACCCCGGAAATAATAAAAAAAATATATATGAAAACATATATATTATCTACTGGCGGTCGCCAGTAGATAGTTATAGTTAGGACCGTGTTTCCATTGGAAATCTGAAAATTCTATTTTGAATAACTTTGGCGCCGGTTGACGAATCCTCGCGAATTTTTCAAAATATGTGGGGCGCTCCGCTCCGCTCCGCTCCGCTCCTACCCTGAAAGTCTCGGGGTGATTAGTCAAGCGGGGGCCGAGAAAAAAGGGGGGTCCCAAAACGCGTTTTCCCCATGCATTTTTCCATAGGGACCTTTAGTCCAAGGTACAGCCCGAATGGCTGAACAGAATTACTTGAAATTTGGCAGAGAGGTAGCCCTCAGGTCAGGGATGTGCCTTTTGAATATCTGGAGTTAATCTGTTCAGTAGTTCCTGAGAAAATTTCAGTTAAAAGTACATATATATCTATAAGCGCGCACCGTGCGCGCAAGGTGCGCGCACGGTGACGTGCGCGAGCGCAATTCTGATTGGTTGTTAGATGTCAGTAAACATTCGAATCGGTCGAAATCAGGAAGTGTCGGCCGCCATTTTGTCTCTCGCAGTCTGAGGTAGTGAAAAACAAAGGTGGAGAACGTGAAAAGGGGGTAGGGTGGACAGTTCCTGACCCCCTAGCCTTTGTCAGGGGTTCACTGAAGGACCCCCAAGGGCGAAAAAAACATTTATTTTTTTGACGAAAAAGCGCGGGGTTCGCGCACGGCACGCACAGCACATCGTGGGCGCTCGGTGCGCGAAGCGCACCGAGTGCCCACCGCGCGCACGGTGAAAAACCTGAAAAAAAAAAATATTATTAAATACATAACTTAGCATTTCAAAAAACGTACAAATTCACTTAAAAAACCATAGGTTTCACACACGTTATAGTTAGGAATTAGCATTTAAAAAACCTTGCAAATTCACTTAAAAAACCATAGGTTTCACACATGTTATAGTTAGCTGGACATTTCCCTCGTAAAAAACCAATGAAATTTCCCCGTTATAGTTAGTGCAGGCAACTATAACTCACGCAACCGCAATCCTCTGCTGATGACGTCAGATATTACATCACTGATTACATATGTGTCTTTCTGAAAAATAAATATTTGTAATATATGTATAGCTAAAGATTAATGGAAGAAGACATGGGTAAATAGGTGTCTAAATACAGTGATGTAATATCTGACGTCATCAGCAGAGGATTGCGGTCGCGTGAGTTATAGTTGCCTGCACTAACTATAACGGGGGAATTTCATTGTTTTTTTACGAGGGAAATGTCCAGCTAACTATAACATGTGTGAAACCTATGGTTTTTTAAGTGAATTTTGCAAGGTTTTTTAAATGCTAATTCCTAACTATAACGTGTGTGAAACCATCCAGACCGAGAGGCGTGCCAGATCAGACGGTTGTTTGCAAGCCGTCTTCAATATGAAAAAAACAATCCCATTCCAAGAAATGGGTCCGACACATGCTCGGTGGCGAAGGTAACTTTATTGCAGCGAAGGCTCCGTTGTTACAAAAAATAGCGAAACGCTTGGGCAGACGCGTTTCAGCCATGCGGCTTTCATCAGTGCCCGCTCCACTATCTCAATGATTGCACCCGGAGGCTCGTTGTTCACAGTCTAAGTAAATTCTCACTGATTGGAGCAATTTTCTGGTCCAACCTCCTTGGCTTCTGCCTCCACAATCCTATTGTAGTCCATCTCGGAGTTTCCATGCCCTCCCCTGTGAAGTCCAGATACAGTGATTGGCAATTTTCAAAACTCCTAGTGATGTCCCAAACACAATGTTCGGCTACGGAAAGCACTTTTACCCCGGCAGACCTTTCAATCGTGCATGAATGGTGATTACAACTAAGCCACTTACAAGTAGTGGACCGTTATTGACCGCTGCTTGCTCTCTCCTCCAAGGGTTTCAAACTCCGGTGAGTAAATCCCACCATCGGAGGGGGTGACGCACTGTGTTTTCTAGACACCATACCACAGTTCGCAAACTTTGCGCGTCACTCCAGACTGAGAGGCGTGCCGGATCAGACGGTTGTTTGCAAGCCGTCTTCAATATGAAAAAAAAATCCCATTCCAAGAAATGGGTCCGACACATGCTCGGTGGCGAAGGTAACTTTATTGCAGCGAAGGCTCCGTTGTTACAAAAAATAGCGAAACGCTTGGGCAGACGCGTTTCAGCCATGCGGCTTTCATCAGTGCCCGCTCCACTATCTCAATGATTGCACCCGGAGGCTCGTTGTTCACAGTCTAATTACATATGTGTCTTTCTGAAAAATAAATATTTGTAATATATGTATAGCTAAAGATTAATGGAAGAAGACATGGGTAAATAGGTGTCTAAATACAGTGATGTAATATCTGACGTCATCAGCAGAGGATTGCGGTCGCGTGAGTTATAGTTGCCTGCACTAACTATAACGGGGGAATTTCATTGTTTTTTTACGAGGGAAATGTCCAGCTAACAATAACATGTGTGAAACCTATGGTTTTTTAAGTGAATTTGCAAGGTTTTTAAAATGCTAATTCCTAACTATAACGTGTGTGAAACCTATGGTTTTTAAGTGAATATATATATATATATATATATATATATATATATATATATATATATATATACAGCTCTATATGTGTGTGTATATATATATATACACACACACACATCCTTTTTTTCATCCAAATGCAGCCCCCATATAGGAGGCTAACAAATGCAATAATAAATAAACAAATAACATCTTTTGCAATCACACATTACTTACCTATATATATAGACCACAGGAAAGCAAGTATAACTTGAACTCCTTTAAATGAGTAGAGTCATGAAAGAAAAACTGCAAAAGAGCAAGCATTGTTAGCCTGCAAGCTGCATTGGAAACCAACAGCATAGAAAATGAAAGCAATTGTACACAAAAACAGCCATGACCCCTAGCTTCCCATCATGCCTCAGGGGTGACAGTTAGGTCAGCTGTACTTTGCGGGGACTCAAAGGTCAGGGCACAAAGATATAGCTTAACAATACAACAGTCTCATTTTCCTGGGGAGGCGGGTGGGTTGCTTATGACTTTGATGAGGATACCTAGAGAGCTAGGATTACAGATTAGTAACTTATCCTTCTCTTCCAGGGGATCCTCATCAATAGTCATAAGCACTGAATAGAATAGCAAGCCCATCCTCCTCCTGCTAGCAAATGAGAAGGAATGAACCAAGAAACAAATCAGCATTAATCAGTGTTGGAACAGATTCCTCAAGGAGGCCTGGCCTACTTGGGTGTCTGCTCTGGTATCCAAATCAAGGCAAAAGTGTCTTGTAAAGGTATGGATAGATCTCCAAGTCGCTGCTTTACATATCTCGGAAATCGGTACATCTGCCGCGAGAGAAACCAACGGATGCAGTTTCATCCCCATTTCAAGAACCCAGCACCTGACCCACGTAGGCCTCACACTGCACGTTCCCGCCGGGTGAGACGGCTTTTTGCGAGATACCGACACCAACGGTCCCGCTCCTTTCAACAGGCTAACTGTTTACAGTGCCCCACTATAGCAGCTACGTGTCATTAAGGGCTCATGCAGCAAGACCGCAGTGGAATCCCGGGGTTATTCGTCCCCTATAATTTGCTACTTCATTGATTGAAACTGACTGTTTGGATTAATTACGCACTATCGGACCACGACTGTGGTCGGGAACCCCCCTTCCCCGTCCTGAGGAAGACCCACTGGCAAGGAATCTACATACCCTTTGGCACTAGGGTCGAAGCGTCGACAAAAAACCTCCCCAGGGGCCTATATCCGGTATCTACCCCCCCCCCCCACTACTGTCATCAGAGATCAATTCTCACATTACAGACTTTAAGTAATATTGTGACTGTGATTAGGGGTAGGCCCACCAGTGCAGAGATATCGGCTATTTTTGTAACTATACAGTCGGATCCCTTGATTACAATCATTTGAATTTTGACTGTGAAAACTTTCTGTGATGCACTTTTACCTTCCTTTGCTTTCTCACACATGGGCACTTATCTTTCACCCCTTCTCCCTTTCTCCTTGGAAATAACTGTGCAATGGAACATGTCCCATTAACGTTACTCATGTTTTGGGTAAAAAGAATAAACTAATGTTTGCTAATTAATCTTTCTTCGGTGACCTTTGAATGGTTTGTTGGGTGTGCTTATATGTGCTTGTATGTGCAAAAGTTATACGGAATTTCATACAATATATTTACTGATAGAAGTATGTTCTAGTGTGTCAGGGACCAACTGTTTTCCTTACAGATCGACACCCAGGTCCTTTGACATTTAACTGATACCCCATTATATATAATGAAATTTTTAAGGAAAGCAGATGTAGCAGCTTTTACTCTAGTGGAATGAGCCTTGGGTCTAGACCAACGTGGCTTTTGTGCTAACTGATAAGCCAGTTTGATACATGAAACTAACCACCTGGAGATGGAACATTTAGAAGCTGGAAAACCTATTCTGATCGAATCGCAAATGATGAATAATTGATCAGAATTTTTAATCGATTTTGACCTATCCAATTAGAACTTTAAAACCCTTTTTAGGTCTAAGGAATGGAGTGCCCTCTCAGCTGGAGTAGACGGATTAGGAAAAAAGGGTGGCAGTGAAATGGTTTGGTTGACGTGGAAATCTGACACCACCTTCAGAAGGAAGGAGGGGTGGGTTCTCAAGACAACTCTATTGAGATGAAATACTGTGTATGGTTCTTTTGAGAAGAGAGCTTGGATCTCGCTCACCCTGCAAGCCTAAGTACTAGCCACTAGGAAAGCTACCTTCCACGTAAGGTGTTGTAAGGTTTCTTTGTGGATAGGCTCAAATGGGGGACCCATCAATTTAGATAGCACTAAGTTCAGCTCCCAGGGAGGTGAAGGAGGCCGAACAGGAGGGTAGACCTTCTGTAAGCCTTGTAAGAAGTCCTTTACTACCGACAGTTTAAAAAAGGAAGGTTGAGAAGGAGAACACCTATATGCGGTAATGGCAGCTAGGTGTACCTTAATGGAAGAGAACTTTAAGCCTGCCTTAGCCAAGTGAAGCAGGTAGGGCAACACCACTTCCTCCTGCCCTTTGGTAGGATCACAATTATTTTGCACACGCCATAAATAAAAACGTTTCCATTTATAAGCGTATAAGAGTCTTGTAGATGGTCTTCTAGCTTCTTTTAAGATGGTCATGCAGTCCTGTGGAACACCTAAGTGACCATACTGGAGGACCTCAGGAGCCATGCTGCCAAGTTCAGTGATGGAAGGTTGGGGTGATGAATGCTCCCGTTCATCTTGGACAGCAGGTCCAGTCTGCACGGCAGCCTCCGGTGTGGATATTTTGACAGGTGCAGAAGGTCCGGGTACCACCACTGTCTCGGCCAGTCCAGAGCAATCAGAATCATCTTCGTTTCTAAGTGGAAGGGGAGGAAAGGCGTACACAAATGCCCCTGACAAGCTGATCAAAAGGGCATTCCCTTTCGACCCTGGTCGGTAGTATCTTGATACGAAGTCTCGGCATTTTTTGTTTGTGTTGTCTGCGAACAGGTAGATGCTTGGCTGACCCCATTCTAGGAAAATGCCTTCTAAGACTTCGGCATTTAGTACCCAGTCCTGCTGGTCCTCGAAGTGACGACTGAGAGCGGCTGCTTGTGAATTCTGTTCTCCCGGTAGGTGTATTGCCGATATCAATAGATTCCTCGCAAGGAGCCAGTGCCAGAGAGCTTGGGCTTCCAGTGATAGGGTCCTCGATTGAGTTCCCCCCTGCTTGTTCAGATAGTACATGGTGGTCGTATTGTCCATCTGTACTAGAATGGAGTTGGTCTGAATCGAAGGGAGGAAAGCCTTGACAGCTAGATGAACCGCCCTCAGTTCCATCATGTTGATGTGGTACCACTGTTCTTTTGTTGACCATCGACCTTGAGTCTGGAGAGACCCCATGTGAGCTCCCCAACCCTGGAGGAAGGCATCCGTGATCAATGATTGAGAGGGTGGTGTCTGATGGAATGGAACTCCTACCAGCAGATTTTCTAGTCACATCCACCATAGAATGGATGCTCTGGCTGCTTCTGACAGTTGTATCCTGTCGTCCCACTGATCCGTTCGCTGATCTCACTTGTCTTCCAGATCCTGCTGTAAAGGACGCATTCTCAGCCTGGCATTGGGGACATAAAAGCAGCTGATGCAATCGACCCTAGGAGAGAGGCAACCTGACGGACCGAAGACAGGCTGCTTTGTAGAATCTGCTTGCCCTTCAGTGTGATAGATGACAGTCTCTCCTCCAAAGGAAACACTTTTCCTATTGTGGAGTCTATTGTTGCACTCAGATAATGAATTCTTTGTGTGGGTTGCTGAGTTGATTTTTTTAAGTTGACGTAGAGACCCAGTTGGTGTCAAGGGTCTAGACATTGTTGAAAATGGTTCTGCACGCTCTGGGGGGACGGACCCTTCAGATTAAGTAGTCGTGATAGGGGTACACAAAGATGCCTCTGCGCCGCAGAGCGGCTGCCACTACTGCGATGCACTTTGTAAACACTCGAGGAGCTGACTTCAACCCGAAGGGCAGAACCTTGAACTGATAATGGGTTGATCCCACCAGAAAACGCAGGAACTTTCTGTGATGCGGACTGATCGGAATGTGAAAATATGCATCTTGCAGGTCCAGTGAACACATCCTATCTCCCTGCTGCAGATGTGGATATATTTGATGGAGAGCCAACATGCGAAACTTCTCTCTTTTGATGGATATGTTGAGGGCCCGAAGATCTAGAATAGGTCTGTATTCTGATTTCTGCCCTTTCTTCCTCACTAGGAAGTATCTTGGATATACCCCTCAACCTCGTTGCGATACAGTAACCCCCTCAATGGCTGATTTTCACAGGAGGGTGGATACTTCCTGCAGCAGTATTTTCATCTGGTAGCATACTGTTCTTACTGGAGGGATCGTGGGAGGCCGATGTCAAAAACGTAGAGAGTAGCCATTCTGCGGTGTAGTTAACACCCACTGGTCTTTTGTGATACATCGCCACTCTCCTAGATGAGTGGTAATACTTCCCCCCACTGGAGTGGATAATGGCGATGGGGGAAGCGGACACTCATTGTTTTGATGGTGTATTTGCTGAGGCGGTAGATTGACGAGGGGCTCCTCTTCCTCTAGGGGCACGACAGCCCTGGTAATGCGATCTCGATTGGCTTTGATGATGTTGCTACCTCTGCCAGTGAGGGGTTTGAACCCTCTGATGGAAGGGCCGCTGATCATATGGCTTGTAACGGCGCTTGAATTCTTTCCTTTTTTCAAGCCCGACCGCCTTCAGCGGATCGAGCTCCGTCTTCATCCTCAACATTTCCTCATCTGTGTGAGTGCCAAACAAAAATGAGCCACAGAAAGAAAGGTTGAGAATACGGGATTGCGCTTAAGGTTTTAGCGCACTCAGTCAGAGCCAGGATGACCTTCTGGCACAGATTCCGTGTGCGTAGGGGTGTGTACATAGCGTCGCTCCATCAGCTGCAGCGCTGATAACTTGGTTCGCCACCAAGCTGCCTTCCTGCAATATCTCCTCAAAATCCCTGTGGTCTTCTCTGGGTAACTTTTCTGTATTTGCAGCGAGTCCCACAAGGATCTATCGTGGCACCTTTAATAGTGCAGAGGCGCTGGAGAACTTCAGCTTGGAAGCGGACGTGCCACAGACCTTTGGTGGTAATACTTCCCCCCACTGGAGTGGATAATGGCGATGGGGGAAGCGGACACTCATTGTTTTGATGGTGTATTTGCTGAGGCGGTAGATTGACGAGGGGCTCCTCTTCCTCTAGGGGCACGACAGCCCTGGTAATGCGATCTCGATTGGCTTTGATGATGTTGCTACCTCTGCCAGTGAGGGGTTTGAACCCTCTGATGGAAGGGCCGCTGATCATATGGCTTGTAACGGCGCTTGAATTCTTTCCTTTTTTCAAGCCCGACCGCCTTCAGCGGATCGAGCTCCGTCTTCATCCTCAACATTTCCTCATCTGTGTGAGTGCCAAACAAAAATGAGCCACAGAAAGAAAGGTTGAGAATACGGGATTGCGCTTAAGGTTTTAGCGCACTCAGTCAGAGCCAGGATGACCTTCTGGCACAGATTCCGTGTGCGTAGGGGTGTGTACATAGCGTCGCTCCATCAGCTGCAGCGCTGATAACTTGGTTCGCCACCAAGCTGCCTTCCTGCAATATCTCCTCAAAATCCCTGTGGTCTTCTCTGGGTAACTTTTCTGTATTTGCAGCGAGTCCCACAAGGATCTATCGTGGCACCTTAATAGTGCAGAGGCGCTGGAGAACTTCAGCTTGGAAGCGGACGTGCCACAGACCTTTCTCCCCCACAAATCCTGTGCCCTGCTCTCCTTATCAGGTGAGACTGTTGATGAGGAAGCCACTGCATGGGTCTTTTTGGCAGCAGCAATAATTACTGAGTCCGGAGGGGGGTCAGATCTGAGAATTATTGGATCCTCTTCTGGGGGTTTATATTTCTTTAAGATCCTTGCAGGTGCGGTCTTGAGAGTCGCCGGTGTAAGGAAGGTGTCCATCACTGGTTGAAGTAGCCCCGGCACCAAAGGCAACAACGGTCTGGCTGCTGCCCTCTGATGCAAAGTTTAAAAAATGACTGAGGATGAACTCTGCTGAGTGGGCATAATGATGTTCAGTTTATTCGCCCCTCTGGCCAGAACGTCCTGAAAGGTGCTGATGTCATCCACCGGAGAGACCCTCGACAGTGGGCTGTCTGTAAGAGTAGGTGAGTAATCCCTCTTTGAAGACTGGGTGGAAGAGGATGAACATGTCGGAGATCTGTATCTTTTCCTCTTACCTCGAGACCTGGATCTCCTTCTTGAGGGAAGTGCAGAAGTATTTGTACGATCTCAGCCCCTCTATGGAATAGTAGGGGAAAGATCTACAGTTTGCACCAGTCAGGTTGGAGGAGATCTGTGCAAAGGACTGGAGTAGTCTTGATTACCTCGCACTTGTGCAGTGTCCGATTTTTGCCAGTGATGCACAGGAACATCCATCTAGGAGAGAGGTGTATAGATGGCGATTTCTGCCTCTCTTCCAGTACAGGAGCTTCAGGTGAACGGTGACATTCAGGTGAACGAGGGCGTTCAGGAGAAGAAGTCGGACTATTTGACGTCGAGATAACCACCTCAGGTGATCTTGAGGATGACGACGAAGGACATCTTGAAACAGTGTGATGGGTCACCGACTGGTGAGAGTGTCTCGACATTGATCGTGGAGTCACTGAATGAACCAGCGCTGGAGATGCCCTCGACATCGGAGACGGAGAAATGCTCACGGGACGTGAGCCAGATCGAGACGGATGCCTCGATGTCGATCTTTCTCTGAGGCGAGATCTATGCCTCGACGTCGATCGCTGCCTGTCGATGATGACGGAGGAGTTCACTCGATGTCGAGCGTCCCTGTGATGACGCCGACGAAGCCTTTTGTCTCGACGTGGATCGCCTCTGCGGCACGGTGTTGTGCCTCGACATCGACCTCCTCTGAGAAGACGCTGACGGAGTCTTGCTTCGACGTCGGTGATAGTGACTTTTGTTTCAAAGATCAGTCTGTACGTGAAGTCGCCAAGGGAGTCTTATGTCTCGACGTCGATCGTCGGTGAGACGACATCGACGAAGACTTATGCCTCGACGTCGATCATCTACGGGACGCTGTCGACAGAGATTTGTGCCTCAAAGTCGACCACCTGCGAGAGGGAGCCGACAGAGTGTCATACCTCGACGTTGAGCGCTCACCCAACGCTGACGGAGGCCTGCTCCTTGACGTTGAACGTCGCTGGGTTGACGTCAACAGAGGGTCTGTTACCTGGTGACTCGACATTGGAACAATCGTCTTTGAACTTGACATCGAGTGGTGCGCCTGCACCATCAAAGATTTCGTCGCTGGTAAGTTCGACGTCCATCCCAACGCTGATGGAGAACAGATCGGGATCTTGCTTCTCGACGTCGATCTTGTTCTCTTTTTCTTCTGTCTCTCTGGAGACCTACCTCTTTCAGAGAGCTGATAAACATGAATCCTTTCTGTCTTTGAGGGTTCTCCTGGACAACTTTTACAATGCTGACAAATATGGTGCGCCTGCACCATCAAAGATTTCGTCGCTGGTAAGTTCGACGTCCATCCCGACGCTGATGGAGAACAGATCGGGATCTTGCTTCTCGACGTCGATCTTGTTCTCTTTTTCTTCTGTCTCTCTGGAGACCTACCTCTTTCAGAGAGCTGATAAACATGAATCCTTTCTGTCTTTGAGGGTTCTCCTGGACAACTTCTTACAATGCTGACAAATATCTGGTTAATGAGAGTCAGGGAGATAGAAAATGCACACAGGATGTGTATCAGACTTGGCCTTCTTCTTGCCACAGGAGGGGCAAGGGTCAAAAAGAGATGGCATTATGACAGAAAATAAATAACTTACTGTCAAAATAACAGTGTACCTCACTCTAGAGCCTAAAAGACGTCAAGTGAAAGGTAGAAAACACCAATCAGAAAAGAATTTTCTGACAAAAAAAGTAGAGCTGTGAATTCCAGGGTCCCGACTGAAGGAGCCAGAAAGAAAAACGGACCTAACTGTCAACCCTGAAGCATGATCGAAAGCTAGGGGCCATGGCTGCCTTAAGGCATGGTGCCAGTTTTGGTGTACAATTGCTTTCATTTTCTATGCTTTTGGTTTCCTTTTTTTGTAGAAATTTTTTTTATTGCTTTTTTACAATACAAACAAGCATAGCCAATAGGTCTCGCCTTTGGGACCTTATAAGTGTTTAGCCAGAGATATCGTCTTTGCCTATGTCTTTAAGCTGTGCTGTAATAAAGTCTGCAGCATGCTGAAAAGTTATAATAAAGAAGTGTCAGAAGCATTTTTCTTACCTTATATATGACCAAGAAAGCATTATGTACAACTGAACGACCATATTAAAAAAGTATTAACAATAAATAATGTCTTGAGTTTTTCTGTCCTTTCAATGCTGGCAACTTCTATCGGCCTGTCCCAATGGTTGCTTGTTATGTTTTTTTTTGTTATGGGGGCATAAATAACGGGAGGGTGAAGGTTGGGAAATAGTACCTGTATAACAGTCAGTGAGAGAGTCAGTCAGTTAGTCAATCAGTGAGAGAGAGAGTCAGTCAGTGAGAGAGAGTCAGTCAGTGAGTCAGTCAGTGAGAGAGTCAGTGAGAGATTGAGAGAGTCAGTCAGTGAGAGAGAGATTGAGAGAGTCAGTCAGTGAGCGACAGAGTGAGAGAGTCAGTCAGTGAGAGTCAGGCACTGAAGCAGGAATGATTATGTTTAAAAAGTCATACTTTATTATTCCTTGTTACAGCAGGGAAGAGCAGTCAGTGGGCGCACTCTGGTGAGAGTAGGAAGGACGGATAGCTCTGGGTAGATTAACCAACGCTTTCCTTAAGCAACTTCTTATGGAAGTAGAAAAGTTCTATTTTAGAATATTTCGGATCCAATTTAAAATAATTTTGGAATTGCTTACATTGCTATTCGTGTCTTTGACAGCAGGTGAGGGAACCGTTCTGAAATGAGTGTGACAGAGGTATCAGCAGAGTGCACGTGGACAACATGAAAGAGAAAGCCAGCACCGACCCATGCCGCAGAGGAGTGCTGCACTGGTAGGGAGCTGTCCAAGTCGCGCAGTATTGGGCTACCGTGCAATACCTTTGCCCAGCACAGTTGTTCGGCAAAGGAAAAAGAGTGCGCACCAGCAGGCGCCAACATAAATTGAAAAGCTAAACAAACAAGTTGCAAAAATAAAACACAGTTAATAATTTGTAGCAAAAACATATTAGAATCAGTTTAATGAAATTAAGATAATTTTTTTTAAAAAAGGTCGTAGCTCAGCATAAGTATTGCTATGCAGGGGGAATCTTTCTTTCCTGTAACAAACTACAGCATGCAAAAAAAAAAGAAAAAAAAAAGAAACATAAATATACCCTTCCTGCTGATCACTGTTCTTTTTACAAACGCAGATCATAAGAAGGAAAAGCCAGGCCTCGTGTTTTTTTCCTTAGAAGACATTATGATGTCACAGTTCAATTAAATAAGCTATACAATTGGGCTGATGCATCATTTTGTTATTACAGGTGACTACTGACATCACAAATCAACTGAAATAAAAATCAGATGCAGCTTTTAATACATGGATTGCAGGCTCCATCCCGTGTATTATATAATATGCTTACTTTTAAAGGAAACAATTATGGTTTCACTGTTCAGAAGAAATACAACCCACAGCGAAAAAAAGTAGGCAGAGGTCCAGCACGTTCATCTTCTAGTTTTTTCCCCATTACATTCTGATAGTTCCAGTATAGCTATTTGTACTTTAAAGAACTATGGGGTCGTAGATACAAAAAAAAGAGAGGAACAGAAAATCTGAGTGCACCAGTTTACCTGTTAAGCTCTCTGTGTTAACTGTCACTCACGAGGCATGTAAATATTATCCACATGCACAACGATAACACAGAAATCATGTCACAAATATGAAGCCTGAAAGCTGCTCGTTATCCGCCTGGCTGACGTCGGACCTACTTCGTTTCACTATGGGAGTCCTTTCTTTACTCCAGTGAAGCTGTGCAGTGTGACAGCATACATATGCGGATGGGAAATCGAGTCTTGCTTGATTTTGAAATCTTTGGGTGTTACCAGCAAAACAGATGAAATCGACTACATTTGCCACACTTCAGTGCGTGATTAAAAGCTATACAGATTCCCGGAAACATAGCCAATCGGAAGCGAAAAAAGTCAGCGATGACATTGCTACAATCGTGTAAAGAAGTAATCTACTACGTTTTTTTGTCGGCGAAATCACAACTCCGAAGAAATGATTTTTATTCTCTGAATTGTCATTTATGGACATTTCAATTCAGGCTGCGCGCATGTGAAAAAGTAAACAAGTGGGAGGGGTGGGGGAGTGCACGCGCACCGGCAAACACACGAGTGGTGCGCTAAAAGGTAAAAGTGATCGCGCTGGAATGGAGGCAGATGGCGGCTGCGCGCGTGCGCGCTCGCGTGAACGCACGCGCAAGGCCGCCAAAATCCTGTGGCAGCACTTTGAAAACCCCGATACTAAATGTCTCGGAGCAGCGCATGCGCTGGCTCAGCGAGAACTAAAAAGGATCATCGTTAGCAAAATTCATTACAACCAAACCACGCCCCACCCCGCAACCTGGAGACAGATACAGTGAAATTCATCCACAGTGGGAAAAGATAATTTAATTTATACTATGATCATCCATTTTTTTTTTCCCTTAGAAGGACCAGCGAAGAGACAAAACGAAAAAGCACTGGAAATCATACAACCCTAAAAAAAATGACAAATACAGCCTGGCTACATTTGTTTGCTTACATTAGCCTAGAATGGGTATGTACCCCAAAAAAAACGAAAAAAAGCAAAAAAATGTAGGTACCTCCAACAATGGTCTTAAAACAATGAGTACATCATATCATATCTTTGAACAAACCTAATGCAAGCATTGCAAAGTAATAGCCAAAGAAAAATTATATTTCAAGCCTACACAATATGTATTGCGGGGTCCCTAAAAATTAGTCTGACTAAGCCACCTAATTAAAGGTTCCCAGATGGCTAATCCTTTTTTTTTTTTTCCGAATACCTTTTTTAGCATAAATAGCCTTCTCTAGATTACAAGTTGCGACCAATCGTGCCAGCCATTGGGAGAACAATGGAGGATTTGGATCTATCCAGGAAGAGGCTATACAAATCCTAAGTATGGTCATGGCTACAAATATTGCCGCTCCCCCATTTTTCCTACTGATTGTGTTTTGTATACCCAGCATAATAATAGCTGGGGTTAACAGAAAATCCTGTGACAGAACTCTGCCTAAAAATGCTGTACTTTATCAAGTAATGGCTCTAATTTCAAACAGGTGGCAAGCATGTGAACTGAATCTGTACTAAACTCCAAACATCTGGGGCATAGTGTTCCTTTACCTGTTCCCCATTTGGCGATTCTACTAGGTGTAATATACAGAACAAATCCAGTCTTGTAGAATTGTGCCTGCAGTTTGGCTGACAGCAAGTCGCTCTGAGCTAAAAAAAAAAAAAAAGAATTACGAGGAACATTCAATTTCTGCTGCCATTTATCATCTATCTTAGCCAAATCGTCAGGCATTTGGCTATTCAATGCCGAGTAAATATACCCCATACGGGGTGGGACGGAGCCCCGCAGTTAATCAATAAGGTCTATTTGAGCAAACCCTGCGATTCCACCGGCCTTGCAGGACAGAAAATACCTTATAGCAAGATGATTAAAAGCCTGATTGTCACTCAGGTTGAACTGAAGTCTGAGGTTGCTAAACGGCCGGACTCCTTTAATAGTAAGCAAGTCTCCTAGCTTTACAATGCCTGCTTTATACCAATGTTGGAGATAGGTTTTCCCAAAGATGGCTGACAGATTAGTGTTGTTATTAATAGGAGTATAAAAATTGAATCTACCTAGCCCAAAGAGTCTCCGCATGCTAGAGAAAACCCTATAGGTACTCAGCAGGGTCTTGAATCTGACCCGTTTGTAATAGCTGAATTCAAGTTGCCGCCATAGACAGCCCCGTACCTCCTCCCCGAATAGTGATATAAAAGAGGATGAAAGTCCCGTGACGTCCGTGCCTGGGTGTTCATGTAGCAATACTGTACAATATTGTAATACCATAGCCCAGTAATATAGTTTTATGTTGGGTATCCCGAGGAAGAGAAAGCCACTTAAAGGCCCTCCTCAGTTGAGAATAGGCCCATACAAATTGAAAGAAGAGTTGTTAAAATTTCTGGAGCATAGTCCTGTTAAATTCTAAAGGGATAGTCCTAAAGAAGTAAACTAGCTTGGTAAAGAGGTCATTTTTAAAATATTGCACCACCCTACGATGGTCAGGTGCAAATTGTTAATCCAGTTGAGCGCACTCTTAGTTTCCGCGGCCAACGGGATCACATTTTCTGTTACAATAGAGTCAATATCGGCGACGATGTTAACCCCCTGATATTTGGCTTTAGGTACGACCCTGCTGTCCACCCAGTTAATCCTTTCATTTAAAATAACCTGTGTTTTTTCCTCATTAAGTGTGTATCCAGATATTTCCCCGAACTCTTGAGCCTCCTGCTCAAAGGCTTAGGTAGCAGACTCAGGATTGGGAGTCACCACAACCAAATCATCAGCATAGGCCATGATCTTGGTTTCTACGACAAATCTATTCGAGCCTAGAATCTCTTGGTTGTTTTCGATTTTCTTAATGAAGGGATCAATATATATGGCGAACCCGGTCTGGTCCCACGCGACATTCGATTGGCTCCGTCAATTTCCCATTTATTGAGATTCTGGCTGTGGGTTTTCAATACAAAGCTTGAATGCCTTGTGTTGCCTTTGGCCCAAAACACATCCTCCCCATAACTCCCCAAAGGAATTGCCAGAAGACCCGATCAAAAGCTTTTTCAGCATCGAGTAGAATTAGGGAGATCGGGTCTCCGGACACCTGAGTGGCGTCAAATAGGGTGATGATCTGTCGGATACGCTCAGTGGTGCCCTTTTTGGGAATAAACCCATGTTGCCACCTAGAAATAAGGGGCTCAATTCTAGAGGATAATCTGGATGCAAAAACTTTGGAATATATTTTGGAGTCACAGTTAATAAGAGTAATTGGCCTATATGAGCCCATCTCTAATGGTGGCTTTTCCTTTTTGGTAAGATTACAATCTTGGCTGTGGACCATGAAGCGGGTGGAGAGACCCCGTTAAATATGGAGGTTACTACGTCTGTGAAAAGATCTTTTATTTGGGGAGAGAAGATTTTGTAAAATTCCACTGAGATACAATCCATTCCAGAGGCTTTGCCATCCAGCAAGCTAGCTAGTGCTGTAGATATTTCTTCCCAGATAGGAGGGCTTTCCAGCTGGTCATAATCTTCTGCGCTGAGTTGGGTCAACGATATTACATTAAGGTACTTGGAGATCTCCCTCTCTCTAGAGTCCCGAGGCCAGATGTTCTCCTCTGTATAAAGATTTTTATAAAACTCTCGGAATGCACTCTGGATCTTAGCCGGGTCATCCGTAATCTCTCCTGAGGGGGACTTGTATCGACAGTATTACATTAGCGGAAATCTGCTGTCTAGTCCTAATGGCCAGCTGGTGGCCAATGAGTTCACTACACTCATATACCTTCTCACGGGCCAAAGCCCATTTCGCAGCCGCTTTCTCCATGAAAACAGCCCTAGCAGCCACCACCTCCATTTGAGCAGCTTCAACTTCAGCCCATAGCTGGACTGCCAGAATTCACTACTCTGCTTTTTTCATTTTATCTTGCAGAAACAGAACCTGCAGTTTCTCTTTCTTATTTTTCCTAATAGAGAACCGTAGTGTCTCACCGCGGATACCTGCTTTTAGGGCATCCCACACCATCATAATAGAGGCAGTCCCAATGTTTAGCTCGAGGAACTCCTGTATCCAGCCATGCATATATAACAGATAGCCTTCATCATATAGCAGCGCTCTTCCAAAGCTCCAATGCAAGACTTCTCCACTGGAACCCAATCCCCTAATCTTTAAAATAAGTGGATTGTGAGCCGACATAAATTGCGGAGCGGTGTTGATAGAGCACTCCCTCACCAGATAAGAAGAAACCAGAAAGTAGTCCAGCCTTGCTAGAGAAAGATGAGGGGCAGAAAAGTATGTAAATCCCTCCAGGTTGGGTTTTAAATTAGTCCACACATCATAAAGACCATGCATATGCATTAAATTTAATAAGGCCTGGTGAACTTTGGGCTTCCTGCCTCTACAATTCCACTGCTCACTCGCTCTCCAATTACTTGGGAAATTGATGTTGAAATCACCAAAAATAATAATTGGAAGAGGCCAGTGAGCCAGTTCTCCATTGATCTAGTTAATTACCCCAGGATCATCCAGATTGCACCCATATATGGAGCATACAGTAAAGGTGGAATTTGGTGGAAAACAGCATTCTGCAATGACCCATCTCCCAAGAGAGTTAGATTTTACTCAGAGAGTATTTAATGAATGTTTCTTCTGTACCATGATCCCTACTCCTTTCACTCGCGCACCTTGAGAGGTTCCCCCAATGACTCTATACCCCAGCGAGTCCAGAATATGTTTCTGAGCTCCCTCGATATGCGTTTCCTGGAGACAGGCGATGTCAGCCCCCAGCAAACGCACCCCCTGTGCTACCTTTTGTTTTTTCAAAGCGTCATTCAGACCACAGATATTTACGGAGACGATTCTAAGATTAGTCATCTATTTTGGTTAGAATCTGGACCAATAGACTTTTGTGCGAATTCCAGATAGAGTAGCCTTGAAGAAACAAACAATGCACCCCTGTAACCCAACATAACCTGCAGCAACATTCCGGGCATTAGAAACATCGTCCGCATGTAGACAGTAAGGGCTAAAGAATTCTTCTTCTTTTATCAATGCATCTTTACTCTTGTCTTTCCCCCTTTTTCCCACTTTTCCTCCACCCACGTCCCCCTTGTTCGCCCTTCCGTTAGTGCCAATAGACCAAAACCTAGCTTCAAATTGGCTAAAACTCATAGAATGAAAGATACCAAACTTCCTCCCACTGTAGTGCTGATGCTGAAGTCCCCCCGCTTTCATTTTCTATGCTTTTGGTTTCCAATGCAGCCTGCAGGCTAACAATGCTTGCTCTTTTGTAGTTTTTCTTTCATGACTCTACTCATTGAAAGGAGTTCAAGTTATACTTGCTTTCCTGTGGTTTATATATATATATAAGTAATATGTGATTGCAAAATATCTTATTTGTTTATTTATTATTGCATTGGTTAGCCTCCTGTATGGGGGCTGCATTTGGATGAGAAAAAATGATATATGTGAATATATATATATAGAGCTGTATATATATATATATATATATATATATATATATATATATATATATATATATATATATATATATATATATATGTTTTCATGTACATTTTTAAATTATTTCCGGGGTCCCCGCACATGGGCGGGAATATTCAGTGCTTATGACTATACTGGGAGAGAACAGACCATTCCCAAACAAGTCACAGGAATCAAAGCCATGACTTAATAGCAGCTGAGCTATCCCTAGATAGGTGATTGTCCTTCTGATAATCTGTCTGCACTGTGTGTCTAAGCAACTAGGGAACAGGGAACCAGTGAACAAGAGGGGTTTGGGAACGAATGTTTGCAAGATGGCGTTTAGACAAAGAGTGCCACTCATACATTTGAGGGACAGGTAAAACAAAGGAACCGGGAGACACAGTAGATAGGCCTTGGAGACAGACAGACCACTATACTGAGCGGCTTTAGGCTGGGGAACATCCGACAGAGTAGTAATGGAAGGCTAGAACAAGAACAACAGAGACAATACAAGCAAGAGACAGGCCGGCCCCAACTACAAGGACACAGGCAGGCAAGAACATAGGGTGGAATGTTTGTATTAGAACCTAGATGAGGCACAATGCACACCAAAGGAGAAACATGAAATCCACAAATATTACACTAGAATGACTCTTACATGAACCACCTGTGTCATTTGGAAGGGCAAATGGCATTACTTTCAAACAGCAAACAACATTACCATAGCTGACACTAATTAGGTGGAAGGATTCGAAACTAACAATGCAGAACCCCCGACACACTCAACATTGACACAGGTTAGGCTGGAAAGTGTCAAGAGTCTCTCCTCCACCCAACTCCCTTTACAGAACACCTGTATGAGGATAACCCGTCTTCCAAACCAGCCACCCATATAATGTGATTCAGTTCCCCTGCGGGAAAACCTCTGATGGATGAATCACAAACGCAGACTAATGTCTGCACCAAGTGCCGAGGCCAAGTAATTGGCTAACTCTGAACCATATCTGGCAGGACAACATAACAGAACTGCTGCTACACATGCTGTACCTCTCCGCTGTGCGTTTGGGAACGTTGCATATCAGCGGTCCATACTCTCCCCATGCTGCGTGTGAATTAGCGAAGCTTTATGAAACCGTTCCACTTTAAAAAAATGCCTGTCCTTGTCAATATTTTGTTATATTTAACTGCTTATAGTTGTGTTTCCATTATTTTTTTAGCAAATTTCCCAAAATAAGCATGAATATTGACGTTCAAACATCTATGTGGGTACACCAGGAATACACTGTCGTATGTATCAAGTCTGCATCAACTAGGGCACAGCCTGCAACTATTTCATAATTATAAAAAGTAAAGAAGATAGCCTTTGTGTGCAAAGATAAACGTTTCTTGTCTCTTTCCCCATTTCTCTCACAGAAGACGACGCCTAATAGACAAGAATTCCAGTTGAACGAGTGAGAATTAAGTAAATGTTCCCTGCTTCTATCTTCGCACACATTATCCAAAATCTCTAATAATGCACCTCAGCTTTTATTTCGTTTTTTCAGTTCACTGCTTCCCTTTCTGTGAGGGTGATGCCGTTGCCCTCTTCTTCGAAGGACGGCAGCTTTATGAATGGACTGAGACAGCATAACCTCTTTTGTTGTAGTACTTGGTACCCCTGCTGCGACAGCCAATTAAATAGCCCTCTGTCTCTTTGATGCCCATATTTTAGCAGTGAAAAGAAACCAGTCTTGCCTACAGAAACGAGACAGACCACCAAAGATGTAAAATCCGGAGGAAGAGAGAACTCCTTAAGAATACAATCAGTGACCAACGTGGTCTGTTTCAGCCTCTTGATTATTGGTAAAAAGCAAGCTGATCACTAAGCTGTTGCTGAAAAGGGGGCATCTCTTGTAAACTGGGAGGAAGACGGAAAGCTATAACTTATTTATGTAGCTATAGAATGCTGGAAGAAATAGCTGAAAGTTAAGCATAAAAGTAGAGTTTGCAGAATGACCTTTCATTTTTCACAATGCTTGACGTTTTCCTTGAGATGGAGGAGTCAAACAACTGCATGGTCACTTATTTTTACCAACAACTTAAAGCACGTCGCATTGAAAGGACGAGTAAGTCAGTGGGGAGGTGGATAGTTCATAGACACATCCAAATGTAAATTAGATTTCACACTTACCACAACTGCAGTGTAAGGTTTGACCGACTATGAACGCTCAAGACTCGGAAATCCTCCTATCTTCGTAGGAATGGACTGGTAAATACAACCAGCTAAAGTCTCCAATCAATAACATATTCGAACACAATATAATAGATTGCTTAAATCTAAAGCCCTGCTATATTAAACAATTAAATAATATAACCTATGATATCAGATTAGATTGACAAAATACAATGCATTGCATACGGTGAATAGCAATATAGCATATACATAAACAATGGCAAAATAAATCATGTTTATGTATACACTTGACTAGCCTCAGTTTTCCACAGCAGCCTTGATACATATATTTCATTTCAAAACCAAATAGAACCTGTTGAACAGACCTTCCCAAAACCTCAGGCACACAGCATCAGAAAATGCAAAGCAATGTCACTCACAATTATAATAGAACTCATTAGACAACCTGTCAATACAAATGCATGCACAACCGTAGTATGCTACAATAAAGACTTCCGAAATATTGACAGTGTACAAACCTGTGTCATTTACTTGCCCAATGTGTGTCAACTGCTTGGCTGGGAGCAGTGTAGTTTCTAACGAACTTTGGTGCTCCCCGATGGACCTGCCTCTACTCAATTAAATCTCATATATTAGAATGAAGCTGTACACATTCTCAATAAGATAGACTAAAAAGGGCTAATGTTTAAAAGTTTACTTAAAGAATATCAGTACAAAAATACAAGAGCTTGACTATCAGTCCATTAGTATATAAGCAAATATATCAAAAGTATAGGAAGAACTCAGTAAATTTCTACTGGAAATCCAGCATAGATTCGCCTTTTGAGAAAGGGAAAGGGTGAACTCTTAAAGAGAAACCGGGTACTTTTATAGGACTTTAGACAATGGATTTCATATATTTACTACACAATTACATTGTTCGTAGTGTATGCACTTATGGGGAACAAGCAAGAAGAACAGTTTACTACAGAATACGTTTGAGTATTCTCTCACTATTCCGCTACATTAGACTTCAGCATTCCCAGAGCCTACTCATTTGATAAGACTTGTTACATAGTATGTTTCTCAGTCTGAGACAGTTAGGTTGTCCTTGATTACGTACAGTATGGCTGGGAAAACCTTAGTCTTCTATTAAAAAGCTTACAATTCTTTATTACAGTGGAAATAACAGGGCAGTCCTAGGCTTTGCATACAACAGGCTAGGGCTCTTAATAGCTAAATGATGTGTACACTCAGAATCACATGTTTAACCTGTCTGCCTCTGCTGCAAAGTCCTCCTGTGCCCCCCCATTTTCTGCTGACTGGTAATGGTGGTAACTGATTCTAACTGTCACTGGGCTCTGCCTAACCAGGCCCAGGGCCTGTGCTATGCTGAAAACACACTTAGAATACAGTGAAAACACTTACATACACTATGGTACACTATAGGTTAGGGTACCGCTATGATTGGCATGATCTCCCATATATGGCCGTAGTACATAATAGGGCAGGGGGATTGAAACTACTTTACTTCCCTAGTATATAATAGGCCATGGCAGTTTAGAGGCCAGCAGCCCTTTCTGCACTTACATGTGTACACTGCTAAGGCCTGAAGTCAGTTTCAAAGCAGCCCTGTGTTTTAACATTTAACTTGTGCCCAATCTCAACTTTGGTGTTTGGAGCACTTAAAAATCAATACACTACAATAGTTGTACATATTAGGTACCCCCAGGGTCTCCTCTAGGTGTCCCAACGGTGGGGGATTGAGTACTTGTAAGGAGGACCCTTATAAAATAGGTTTTATATTCCTAGGGTTTAGTGAAATTGCACATTTGACTTCCCACATTGTAGTAAAGTGCTTCCCAAAATCGACTTTTGTAGTAGGAGCACTGTGGAGTGAGGATCTGCAATATTTTGACATATTTAGAGCCCCTAAAGTCTCCCCTAGGTGATTCAGGGATGGGAGGATCCTGTAGATATAGGCAGGGTCCTTATAAAAGATGTTTTATAAGCCGTGGTGTTGGAGAGATTTCCCAGTTCATTTTCCCCATTGCCGGTCCGCAGCCACATAAGTTAACATGGCAAGAAGTTATTAATTAATAATTCTCACCAGGAAAACCCGAAAAATATAATTCATGGACTCACTAGAATGGTATTGATACATCCAACTATATGCTATTGTTGAATGTATTCTAAAATGAACAGGCACGAAGGTATAAGACTTTCTTGTCAGTAAGCCAAAAGTCAGACTCCCAGTGATCTGACCTGATTGATCAGAGATAAGTGGATTAGCCAGGCTGCTTTGATGAGGTGATAAGTAGCCCCTGGGGTGAAGGAGCCATTTTGGGAGGTGCGGGTACTGCTGCAAAGGAATGCCAGAGAAAGAGGAGGGGTCGTAAATAATGATCTTCAAATGAAGGAGGAGACAGGTAGAAGAAATCAGTTTCATTTATGCTCCTGCCTTCTAAACCCAGCCAGATAGCAGGCTTATGAAAGGACTGTGCAGATGCCAAGGGGAGGGTGTCAATGGAGATGAGCCATCCTGGAGGTTGTTTTAACCAGCTCTTGCCTCTCTGCTGGGACTTCAGGCAGATTGAATTTGGGAGAAATAGTGCTTTCTGTGAGGCCATTTTGCCACACTTTGGAGGAAATGGTCATGCTATGGGGTGTGGTCCTCATTGGACAGGATGGCCCTCCTGTGTGACACCAGAGAACACTGAATAAGTATCTGAGAGGGGTAGTGTCTCTCAGATATGCTGCTTGAAACTAAAGAAAGAAGAAGGGTCCATGCTGGAAGTTTGATTTCCGCCAACCAGGCTCTGCACGCTGACTGACTGTACCTTCTACCAGTGTATTTGTAAGGGTTTTGTCCAAGTGGATTGAGGGAAATTGAAGTCCCAAACTTTCAAGGATCAGCTTAATGCTTCCAGATGCATGGAATAAGTTTTGGACACTTTGGGACCCTCAAAGGAACTTCAGAAAGAAGCTTCAGAAGTGTGAGGAACTTTGGAGCAACTTTGAAAAAAGCTCCATAAGTGGACCGACTCGACCTGGCCAGCCAAGCGCGAGCCGGTCTGCCCTCCAATTTCGTCCCACTGAAAAGCTCCGGAGGTCTGACTTCCAGAGTTTGACCAGAGTTGGTGGAAACCCAAGCCAGCGAACCCTCACTGAATCCGGACAGGCTGAGCGCTTAAAGGGACCCCAGGAAAAAAAGCTCCAGAAAAGTTTCTAAGTCAGATGGTGAAAACTTTGATGAAGACCCACTGCGAGGGATAGCCGCACAGGGCTCCATTGCGGTCAGCCTGAAACTTTGACTTTGCTGCGGTCTAGTGCGACCAGATATCCCAATAGGCGCTATAGGTTTTTATGTGCTATATGGGGCTAAATCTTTGAAAAATCATATCTCCGGTTCCCTACTTTGGATATTTTGCGTTTTGGTGTCATTTTAAAGATAAAAATATTTCCTACTTTTATAAATAGTTGTTGGATTTTTATTGTGTGTTGTGTATTAATTATTAACTGAATTGTTGTCTTTAAATGCTTCACATACCTGTCTTTTGAAGTTAAGCCTGCCTGCTCACAGCCAAGCTACCAAGGGTTGAACATGGGAATAATTTTCTGAGACCTATTTTGAGCCCTATATTGTGTTAGTGGCATTATTGCCAGTGGTAGATACATATTAACCACTACTAATAATCCAGTTTCCAACAGCCCCGCATATGGAGCACTGTGTATAATGTTGTTTCTTCCACAGCTTACATTCTCTGATAGCTTGTTATCTCAGAAAGCCTTCTCCCACTATACTCCTAAAATCCTGCATGGAAAATTGACCTTGACATACTTACTTTTTTGAGTGATGCTCTTTTTACCTTACAACTTCTGCACACTTAATTCTGAGTATAGCCTTCTCTCAGTCTCATTCCTGCCTGCCTCAATCTATTTGTAATTCTGTAATTAGCTGATACCTCATTTCATAGATCATAACCTCTCCTCTTTAAAACCCTATCTCTGTAATCTAACATTATCTAATCTCCTGCAGCCAATCTATTTTACCTACCATTTACCTGAAACCACTTAGCACCCACGAATGATCACGCCTGCCTACCTGGTATTAATATATCATCAAAATATCTTTATTCGGATATTGAAACATCCAAGAAAAGAGCAAAACATTTACACATTTCACAATACAATAATATGAGCAAATGATCTTAAAATATTTAAAATAAGTCCTTTCTACAGGGTTTGTCCGGGGCCTTAATAACAGAGTTACAAGAAAACTTATAAAGAGGCTGCGAATTCATAATATTTTAAAGTGCAGGGTGCTGACAGCTATAGAGTACAAGATACCAACACAATAAAATTCTTTAAAATGCATGGTCATAGCCAGTTTAAAATAATACCTTATAAAATAAGCTATATCATATAAAAACATCATAACACATCCCAAATACACTATACCATACATTTCATAATTTACATACATCATCGGTGATGTCTAATGTTGTGTGCAAAATATATATACAAGTTTTAAGAGGCAACTTTAATCATAGAACCCAGCCCTCTGTGCCCAACAAGCAAAGTTGCTTACACCTCACATCTAGACTTCCTTAATTTTGCAGCTAGTCTTAAAAAGTTCACGGTGCAAAACAAAGTAAGGGGTTCCGAGGAGAGTTTCAGGTATAAGAGTGCTACCCTTACCTGGGTAAATTTATTCACTCTTAAGATGGTTTTTAAGAAAACTGCCCGTGGGTATTCATATAATGGACAAAAGAATACAAAATGGAGGGTATCCTGCGGAGATCCCAGATCGCAGCCGCACGGACCCTTTGACCCAATATCTCTTGTGAACCCTGCGGGAACAGCTGAAATGTGGTGTAAAAGATCCAGTCTGAATCTAGTCATTAAAAATATATCATTTTTATTATATATCTGCGCCAGGTAGGGTTCTAAACCTGCTACAGATTTCGTTAATATGTGTGATCGCACTGACCCTTTCAGTATTTCACTGTCTTCCCGTGCGCAGGCTAGACGCCTGAGGTATTCAGCTTTTATAACTACTTTTAACTGGGGCGTCAGGGACGTGGGCTCATCAAAATAACTAGCAAAGCCCAGCCACTTCAAAGTATCCTTCACATATATAAGCCACGGTATCCTATGTCCTTTGTCCCTATTAATGCAATCCTTAATTATTTGTCTACTTAGACTAGCCTCAGGGTTGGTCCAAATTTTAATCCAACACATTATTGGTTTAATGCTTAGTCTATCAGTAATGTAAGGAAGCCCTAGCTCCTCGTGAACAATGTGGGCCGGTATACTTTGAGGGACTTGCAGAATCCTTCTAAGAAACTTGTTTTCCTCCAGTTGTATCATGGAAGTATTTCTGAATCCCCATACCTCACTCCCATACATGATTTTGGAGCAACAAATTGAGTTATATAAATGCATTATTTCGTTCGGTGACCAGCGGCCTAGTCTCGTAGCTCGATTCATGATTGAGCCCATTGTACTCGACTGATGTTTACATTTTTCTGAGATTAGTGTGTTAAAATTGAGGTGTTTGTCGAACATTATCCCTAGATAATTAAAGACCTCGACCATCTCTAATTTGTGACCCCCAATTTTGAAAATAAAATTCCTCGTTGGTCTTTTTCCTGCTTCCATAACGTATGATTTTGTTAAATTGGGAGATAGGTCTAAATTTGCCATGAACCCACAGAAGCCATCAATAAGAGACTGCAGTCCCCTCCCTGTACGCGACAGGAGTACTGCATCATCCGCGTATAAGAGGACAGGTATGCTTCTATTGGCAACTCTAGGACAATCTACCCACAACTCTCCAAGTGCTTTGTCCAAACCATTTATATATAACGTAAATAAAAAGGGCGCCAAGATGCAACCTTGTCTCACACCCCTAGTACATGAGAAATGGTCAGTAAGATTCCCCTCATTACTGTATCTGACCTGAGCTGTTGTGTTCATATGTAATGTTTTTAAAATGAATATCAAACCTAAATCGGCCCCTAACAGCTCTAAAATCTCCCACAACTTTTCCCGGTTAACCCGGTCAAAAGCTGCTGTCAGGTCCATGAAGGCTAGAAAGACTGCCCCCTCGCCTGCCACGGTGTACTTTGCCACCAGGTTATATAGGTTAAGGCATTGGTCCGAGGTGGAACGGCCCATTCTAAAACCGTACTGAGTGCCGGTAATAATTTCATTTTCCTCTTCCCAGTCCATTAGGCGGTTTAGGATTACCTTCCCTAGAACCTTTGCTGACACGTCAATTAGTGAGATCGGGCGATAACATTGAGGGTCGCACTTGTTGCCCTTTTTAAATAGGGGAACAATGCTAGCAGTTGACCAAGACCTGGGCATTCCCATTTCAACTGCCGTGTTAAAAACTCTCGTGAGTATAGGTGCCCATAGGTCGACCTGGGACAAAAATAAGTCGGGGGGAATCCCATCCGGTCCTGGGGCCTTGTTCCGTGTCAGGGCATATATTCCATCTTTAATCTCGCCCACTGCAAACTGCGACCAAGAGCTTGGTAAAATGCCCACATCTGTAATTTGTCGGGCAGTGGGGCTGCCATGATTATACAGGTTCTTAAAATGAGATACCCATGCTTCAGGCAGGACATGGCAGGCCACCTTCTCATTGTTCGGTGCCTGGAAACTGGGGTCATTAATAACCTTCCAAAATCTCGACATGTCTCTCTTCTCAGCTGCCTCCCTCAAATTCTCCCAGGCCTCGTAGTGGATAGTGTGTTTCCTCTTTGTTATGGCCGATTTGTATTGAGCTCTGCATTACACTATCCTACTCCTATCCTTAGGTACCGTTTTGAGTGCCCGTTTCAATTCTTTTTGGGCTCTGGAGCATGCTTTGTCGAACCATTTTGGTGAAAGATTAGGCATAGGCGATGATTTGGCCCTCAGTAACCTATCAATGTCCCTTGCCGTACTTTCAAAAGCACTTATCAGTTCTTTACCCTCAACTTCCTGATTTAAGCACTTCCATATCCCACTTTCTGAGGATGCAATACGTTTTTTATAAAATGCTTCCCCATCTATGTTGGTCCAACGTATACGCCTGCCCTGGTCTATTGCTTCCAATGTTCCCCTCATCGTCCTATTCCTTGGCTGCATAGATAAATCCAAATCCCTCAGGGACAGCACCAAAGGGTTATGATCACTAAAAATACTAATTTCTATACTAAAATCTATGACCTTACATTTAAAACTATGTGAAACAAAGATAAAATCAATAATTGTATCCCTGCCCCTGCCTTTAAAAGAAGGATTAATGGTATTACATTTCCTGGGCTTGATTAAGTCCATCGTAGGGGCTAAATCATATATGCCCAGGATCTTACTTAGTTCGCTGCCTTCCGTTGTGTGCTCTAAGTGCAAATCCTTTATGGATGGACAAGAGTCCCATTTTCCCCCTCCCCATTTCAAATATGGGCATTGGTGACAGTTAAAATCGCCCACTAAAATCAAGTTAGGGTGGCTATTTCCCCTGTCGTGCAAGTCTGCCAATCTGTCCTTGAGCTCATTCAACCTCTGCATTGATTGGCCCGCATTATAGAAGTTTATCAAAACAAATTTTAAGCCCTTCTTGCAATAACTCATACCCTGGATATTGTCCGAGCTCCAGCCCAGAACATCCCAGGACCCTTGTAGGGAGAGAGACACGTACGTTATTAAACCCCCTTTAGCTCGGCCCGTTATAGATTTTCGGGCAGGAACAAAAAACATTTTATACCCCTCTAGGGACGGGGCACTACTGTCCATCTCCCACGTTTCCTGTAGGCAGATAATGTGGAATTTTCGACTGAAATCCAACCATTCCTTATTTTTTAATTTGGTTGAGATCCCTGCGATATTCCACGATACCACCCTAAGTTCCTCAGCCTCGTGATTTATCTCTCTTCTAGCTGGAATAGCCTGTGTTTGAGGAGAAAGTCCTGCTAGACTACTCGTTGCCAATACAATACTCTTGCCTGAGGGGTTAAGCAAAACCTCATTTGGGGGGATAACAGATGAGAGAGAATTTCCCATGGGACCCACAGTATCCCTTAGCATTGGGCTAACTGGGAGAGGGGGAATCTCCCTGTTGGCACCTTGGGCCAGTCAGTCCAGTTCATCCATCACTGCCGCATCAAACAACGGGATGAACCTGTTTGATACTGAACCCAGTCTGTTGGCCCTTGTATTTGGAATTTCCCCTCTTCTGCGTGTCACTTGGCCTGACTCTTTTGAGTAGTCCCTGTAAAAAAAGTTCAGGGGGAGCATCTTTATGCTCGTCCCTCTGTCAAAAACCCCGTAACTGGAAATAAGCAGTTCTTTTACCAGCTCGGGGTGTCTGAAATTAACAATAACGCAGTCTCCGGCAAACTTTTTCTCAGAGGGTCCAACCCAGGCTACCCTCCTTGCCATAAGGATGTGGCTACTCTGTGGCTTAAACTCCTTCACATTATTATACATCCAATGATTGACCTTATTTATCAGGGAGCTTGTGGACTCTTCTCTATCCTGGTTATGGGCCGGAACCCCCACTAAGACTATCGTATAGGGACAAGAAGCTGGGGTAAATCCAACGTCTGCAGCCCCGGTGTACAATGCACCTGATCATCTAGGGAGCTATTGGCTGCTCCGAGCCCTTTTTTACTACCCTCGTGTTGTGGCCTATGGGGCACAGTAATAGGGGGGGTGGCTTTATCCTTACTGGGAGTGGGATCAACATTCCGCTTATTTCCTGCCAACCTACTTCTGTTTTCACAGGGACTAACAGGGCAAGGTGCAATCCCTAACCCTTCATGTCTCGAGCTCAGTGGGGGCACCGGGGGTTCACCGCTATTCTGTTCTAGAAGCCTACTAACTTTCTCCTATATTCTCTTTATATGTTCCACTATGGGACCCAGATGTTTAGCAAAAAGGGCTTCCAAGTTGGCCTCTAATGTTTTCATTATCTCCCGCGACCATTCCACCCCATTTACAGAAGAGCGAATTTCGCAGTGTTGGCAGGCTGACCTATTAGTCCCGTCCTCAACAACTTTGGGTTCTTTTCTAGCCCCACCTCTTTTGGGTTTGTTATCTATTCTATTTTTGTTGGTCCCGTTGCTTTGTAAGCTAACCGTGGTCCTTGTGACCTCTGAGGCAGCTGTTTCTAGGGGAGAAACTGGCACCAATAACGCTTTTTTTGAGCGGGTAACCACTTCCCTTTCCCTCCTTAATAATGCATTAGGCTCCCTCTCCCCTCCGGGTGTAATACCCCCCTGCTCTTGGTCTCCCTTTGCCCCAATTCCCGATGTTTCTACCACCAAATCTTCCTCTAATCTCACAGGGGAGAGTTCATGTTGGTAGATGGTGTTTTCAGACCCCTCCGAAATCAGTAGCTCCCGTTCCCCACGTACGGGCATATTGGTGTGAACTTGTGCCGTAGCGACGCACTGGGTTACGCTATGGACAGGGAGTTCCTGGCCTGCTGGGGTGCTTACTCCTGGCGTGACACACTCAGATATTGTCCCCAACGACGAGCGTTTATGTGCCAGAAGGGAATCAAGGGACAGCCTACGCTCTGTTAGCTGTATTTCGTGGGTCAACAAGGATTCGGCTCGCGTAATGAATGCATCCAAAGTTCCCTTCACTCCACCCCCTGATCTAATTGGGGTTTTTTGGGATTTACCCATGTTACAACTTCAGGCTCACAAACTTATAATGTTGTGTATCTTCTTCCTTGGCCTACTAAATCTCAAGAAGACACTTGGGACAAGCCCGTAAAAATGTTACAATGAGTGCTAACCGGCGCTATCAACCCAAGTTAACAGGCGAAACACGAATAACAATGCACCTTGACAGGCCCCCTACTAGAAGTATGAATACCTGTATCTGGGGTTCTGTGTGCAAAACAATGGGTAGCCCTCGAGCCCCCTCCCTCGAGTTATCTCGAAAGTCGAAAGTCCTCTTGTGAATACGAAGCTGCAGTTGAGGAACGTATATCGGGAACCAAGAGTAACGGCCCAGCCCGGCCTCCCTCGGCCCCTGACGGCCACAGACGGTCCCGCCCTTGTCCCGGGCTTCTCCCGGCGCCGCCCGCGCGCGTCCCGCGACGCGGGGGGCAGGGACAGTTAAGTAGCGCCTCCTGGCGCGCAAAGTGCGATAGTCCCGCTTCCGTATCCCAGGGGATCCTGGGTATTGTGGTACCGTCGAGCACTCCCCCCACACAGCGGTCGCGATGGCAGGCGACAGCGGGAGGGAGATGCAGGAACCAACACGAAGCCGGTACCCCCAGGAATCACAGGGCCACACAGGTCAGAGAAAGGGAACAAGCAAACATGCTCCGAGAGTCAGAAAACAGCCCCAAAGTAACTGGAGCAAATGCATGCAATTTTTTCTTGAGTGCAATAGACTAACAGGACTAACCACCAATAACCACTAGATTAATACTAACTCTGGGGTCCAGTGTGGAGTACTACTCACCATAAAAGTTTCAACGCCTTGCCAGGGGTAGTAAGCACTATATACATCAAATTACAACAGCAACATTTACCACGTGATATGCCTTTAACAATAAAAAGTATTTTTTTTATAACCATTTTATTCGATTTTTCTTTTTTTGATAATACATTTTCATCACATGGTATCATTCAACAGAAATTACATTCTTAGTTTCAAGAAATATGATTACATGTTAGCATGGATGTAAGCTGGATATGGGCTGTTGGTATGGCACGTGGAAATGTCCTTCCTATTTTATGGCTGGTTTGTGCAACTACCGGTGGGATCAACTGGTTACTAACTTTGGGTTGAACTGGGTAGAAGTGGTTGGGAAGGTAGGGTGCGTGTCGGCAGACAGGTGTGTGTCTCTGGTGACTTTGCTATGGGGCTTAAGGGGTCAGAGGTAGCAGTCGGTGTAGAGTCGAATCCCTCGGAACATACGATGTATCAGTAGCATACACGTGCGGGCTATTTTTACCTGTATGGGGTATGTCGACCTGGGCTAGGTCCCTGGTAGTAGTAAGTGGTGGATCGTCGGTTATGGCAAAGGGTCGGTTTCCGAGCTAATTTCCTCCAGGTGGCACCCCGCTGTTCTAGCAGTATAGCCACAGGAGTTATGCCACCAGAAAATACGCCTCGAAAGATGGAGCTCCCAGCCTTCCATGGTCGATCGGTAGCTGCATCTTTGTGAGGGCTATTCTACGTCGGCCGTTACCCCATATGAGAGAGCTAAGCAGGGAATCCAGTTCCCGGGAAAAGAAGTTGGGAGGAATGATTAGTATATTAGCAAAGTGGTATAGGAGCAGGGGCACTATAATAATCTTTGCTATGGCTATTTTACCAACTGGGGCCAAGGGTAGGGTCTTCCAATACCCTACTGATGCCCGTATGCCTGCCAATGCCTTACGTTGGTTGCCGTCATATAGGTCGTCTGGGGTGGGATAGAGTCGGATGCCTAGGTAGCGTGGGGGATGGGCGCTCCAGGCGAGTTTGATGTCTCCTATCTGTACCTCTCGTGGGGGTTGATCTGGGTTCAAGGAGTAAATGGTGGATTTCATTTAGTTTACTTGTAGCACGGCTGCGGCCGCAAAGTCCATAAGTGTGTCCGATAGGGGGTCCAAGTTCATTGTTATATCCCGCACATATAGCAGCAGGTCATCTGCATATAAGGACACACTGTGGGTGGTGCCCGTCAATGGGATTCCTAAGGACCCCCCCACCCGGCGTAGGTAAATTGCCAGAGGATCCATTGCCAAGGCGAAAAGGGGGGGAGGAGACTGAGCACCCCTGTCTCGTGTCGTGTTTCACTTGGGAAGGTGTTGAGATGTAACAGGCCAGCCGTATTCGGGATGTGAAGTTTGTGTACTGTAGCTTTGTGTATACTAATAGTCTGCGGCCCACTCTCATCAGCTGGAGGACTGAGAAAATGAAAAGTCTCCTTAAGGTTCATGATCAACTGGGCAAATCAAAACAATCCACATATTGAAGCTCTCATTCAGAGAACTGCGCAAATCTGTGATTAGGTATCAAGTCCTGTCGAAGCCAAAAGAAGGATTTTGCCTCAGGCAATAATAGGCAGATTACAGGTGTTTATGCATACAAATCCAATAATTTGAGATGTGGTGTTGGGAGGGAGGGAGGAAGGAGGCAACGGCAGCAGGGACTGGTTTGAGGACCACAAATTCCACCTTCTGTAACACTTAGTGAGAAAAATAGAGAGAACTGCAGACCTGTGAGTAAACGCAGGATACTATCCTGTTAGCAAGTTCTACTGTATGAACAAGTAATGCTGTTTGAGACTGGCATCTTTTGAAAAGCACCCTGAACCCACACAAGCTGGCATATTTCATCATAGGATATCAAGAACTGTATGATAAGGTCTGCTGAGTCGCTTTCAAGATTGTCAGAGGAAATAATGACTCCTCCCAGTGACAACAGTGACAATCTTCTTCAAATATTATACGCAAGAGGTAAGACATCTCCTTTGGAGGGTCACAGCTTAAAACAAATGAGAAAAACCCTCCCTTGGCAATCTTAGTAAACCTTGATTGAAGATGAAGATAGTGTTGGTGACATCAGCAAGGCACCAAACTCCTCCTGAACATCAGGAAGGAGAAAAGAACTAAGAAGTACAAGCAGAGCCCACGAATGATCCACGAAGATGATCCCATCAGCTAGAGGAACAAATCAGGGACAAAATAAAGAACAATTAGGTGTTGAGTGCAATGAAAAATCAGGTAATAAAATGCTTCATGCCCTTCCAAGTGCTGCCTGGAAACAGGAACCGAAATCACAGGAAGAAATTATTCAATTTATTGGATTGGGATGCGCAAATCGTCTGACCACCATCTTGGGTAGGGCATTTTATAAGGCATAGCACAAACCCTTTTGAAAAATCATTGCCTTGGCTCTACCTTGAAGGAAAAGCCAGAGTTTAGCTTTCAAAACGCCATTTAGCATTCAGAAAGCCCGCTGCTGACGTGTGTGATCGATTCCTATATGAAACCCATGACAAACTCTTCTGGGTCACCACCAGCACAGAAGCAGTGATCAGACTCGGGAGGCGAGGCTATTTTGCCTCTGACTGGACATAGCGTTTGACAATGGACTGAAGTGAAGGGTATTAGAGACTTCTACATCTTCTGAATCCACACGACTTTAGGTGAGTTATTGGTACTATCTTTCCCACAAATGTGGCCTACGTTCCTCCTCCCCATCAAGGACGAATGCTCAAGGTGGGCTTAATATGAGCTCTTTTCTAAAACAGATCAATAGAAAGTGGATATAGATTATCCTAAAGGTACTGTGAGTCATGTTTTATTGGGACCAACAGTTAAAATTGTGTAGTGGTAGATATTTAAATTCTATGTCAGGACCGGAGGCGAGGATTATGCTATTCTTTCTCCACTTTATTGGATAGCAGCCATTTGAAGTCAAAGTAAAACAAAACTACTAATCCAATGAAACATCGGGAATAACACAGTTAAAACAATAGAGTGTCCATATACAGAGTGTCCTGTCCATCTGCACCAATCACAGGTCTCCAGGATGCTGATAGTCTCTATTACTGTCTATTCCTCCTCTTTCTTCGCTGTTTGCAGCCAGATAAATCCTGATTTATTTTCTCTCCGATTATCTACTGCGTAATTGCCTTATTTCTGCCAATTGTGTGCCTTAGGGCGATTCAGCCTGTTGTTATGTGTGCGCGTTAGCGCTGTAGGGTTTTTGTTTCAACTTAGGGCACAGCTGAGAGCGGTCGCGAGTGTTTCAAACCACCGCCGCGCGCCCGCCTCAGGTTTGCTTTTATTTGTCATTATTTCCCTCAGTTTCCTTAGTTAACGCTTTTCGCAAGTCACCCGCTACTCGGCTGACTCGCAGTCGGCCGTGGGAGCGCCTGAGCTCCCTAGCGGCGTGTACAAACAGTGCGGGATCACGGTGAACTCCTCCCGCCACTAGAGGGCGCCTGCAGCGTGCGCCAGCCTGAAGCGTGCGTGCTTGGATTCTGCGCATTCCAGAATCCAAGCTGCAGCGCCATGGGGAGCCTTGTCTTGCCTGTCATTACACCCGCTGAATCGGGTCTGTCTGTCCTGCCATTAGGCAGCGTTTCTGCATCTAAACGCCCCCGCAGAACGCCCGTATCTAATTAGAGTCTGTATCTGCCATTAGGCAGCTTGATTGGCAGTTCCCTGCCTAGGGGTCCATATTCCTAGGCCTCTTAACGCTCTTAAAACGAGTCAGTATTGCAGGCCTACGTCTGCTGGGTCCCTTCTTTTGGCAGGCTGCCCTTATATTTTTGCACTAGGGATGTTGGGTTCCGGGCTTCCAGCCCTCCTTATTGCGAGCTCTGCCCGCCCCAATACTAGGCTGACACCCAGCCCCCCTTTCACTGAGGTACATCCCTCTACTTAATTCATCACTTACCTGGTACCGTACTATCTCCTGGCCCTATGGAAACTTACCAGTATGACGTCTACCAAGAAGATCAGTGGGAGGTGGACCCACTTACCGCCCTCCAGTGGGATGAAGATTTCTATGACGCCGTGGATGCCTGCATCCACAAGGTGGTAGAGCAAGCCATGACACCCCTTGAAGAGCGCCTGTCCCGTCAGATTGACCAGGCCTAAGTCAAGCTGGCCAGGGCCGCCAAGCCCTTACCGGCCACTTCTCCTTCCAGCAAACCCCTTGCTGACCAGCAGCCTCGACCTGCCAAGCACGCTAGAGATGCGGGGGTGGACCCAGATGCCTTCAAGCGCCTCAAGCAGGCTTTTCTGGCAAGTACTGCCACCTCCAGTGATACAAACTGCCCCAGGGGATGGTGACTAAGGAGACGACGACGCTGGCCGTCACGCCCTTGGGGCCCTCCCGTCCGGGGCTCACCCCTGATACCCAGAGCCTCTGTGCAGACATGTTGGGCTGGACCATATCCTCCATCCGAGGTCCTCGGACTGGGCCCCCTCGGACAAGGTTGCCCAGTATGTCGCCAGCCGGATCTGCCGGCCTCTAGAGGCCATGGCTCGTAACTGCCTTAGGACGGAGTGCCCTCGCCCCTCTCTCGAAGGGAAAGTGGCTGCCACACCCGACATTGACCCCCAGATGGCCACGTTCCTCCAAAAATTCGTCAAAGAGCCTAAGGAGGGCATTGATAGGTCTTGGTGCGCTTGTCAAGACAAGCTCCTAGATGCCTTGGGCTCGATCACGAAAATCCTCGACATGGCGGAAGAAGCTAAAGTGTCGGGTCCCTGATCTCTCCCGAACCCCTCTCTTCTTGGGCCCAAAGCGTAGTGGTATTCCTCGGCAATGCCAACTGCACTATATCTATGGAGCGGCACAGGTCCCTGCTGATCAAGGTAGACCCCAAATTGGGGGACCTGGCCGGGCGACTCGGAGGCGAGCCCAGTAGCACAAGGAGGACTCTTTGGGGAGCCTTTCATTAAGAAGCTAGGGAGGTTTGTCAACACCTTTACCTCCCTAGATAAGGCTCAATTCTCCATTAGAAAGGTGTCCCACCCTCGAGATTTCCGAGGGGCCATACGAGGCAGGGGCCGCTTGTCCGGACGCCCTAACCAACACAGGGGACAATGCTCCAACCACGGTCAATATCAGGACCAGGCCCGCTTTGGCAACTTTTACCCCACAAGAGGATGACGCGGCAAACACAGAGGCGGAAGAGGCGGTGGCACCTCCAGCTCTTCCGGTGAGTGTTCTCCCTTCTTCAAGTGGAGGGCCGTCTGGTGCATTTTTTCCCGGCTTGGACTTCCATCACGGGGGACGCCTGGGTCTTGCAAACTGTACAAGGTTTTCACATACAGTTTCACAAGGAACCTTCGCAACCTGTTGCCCCGCGTCCGCTATGCTTTTCGTCAACAGACGGGGCTTTAGTTGACCAGGAGGTCCAGTCTCTTCTGTACAAGGGAGCAATCACAGAAACCCTGCCCCATCTCAGAGGTTTTATCAGCAACCTCTTCCTGGTGGACAAGACGGACGGGGTCAGCAACCCGTCATCAACTTATGAGAGTTCAACGAGTGGCAGGTTTACAGTCGCTTCACGATGGAGGAAATCCATCTGCTTCGCGATATCCTCGGCCCCACGACTGGATGGCGTGCCTCGATCTCAAGGACGCCTACCTTGTGATTTCCATCTACCCGCCACACCGGCGGTTCCTGCAATTGCTCTGGCGGAACAGGATGTAGGAGTTCACCACACTCCCGTTCGGCCTGTCATCCGCCCCTTGGTGTTTTACCAAGGTACTCAGGCCGGTAATAGAGTGCCTGCGAGCGTCAGGTATGAGGCTCATCGTCTACCTGGATGATATTCTTCTGTTGGCCCAGTGTCCCAATACTCTCTTGCACCAGCTCCAGACAGCGGTCAACCTGCTTCAGAGCCTCGGATTTGTAATCAACGAGGCCAAGTCCACTCTGGTTCCAACCCAGAAGGTCGTTTTTCTCAGTTTCTTAATCGACTCCGTAGAGTCTACTCTCAGCCTCCCATCTCGCAAGATGACTAAGATCCAACACGAGATCCGGAGGCCTCTCTCTCAGACACAAATCTCCCTCAGGTAACTGGCCCGTATAGTGGGCCTCCTCTCGGCCTCGATTCAGGCTATATTTCCAGGACCGCTCCACTACAGAGCCCTCTAATGCCTCAAGGCCACACACCTGTGCAAAGGCCTCACTTACTCACAAAGTGAGTCTCTCGGCGGATGCCAAGGAGGAGCTCCAGTGGTGGCTCTCCAACATGGAAACCTGGAGTGGGGGAGCAATATTCGGTTCTGCGCAGATATAATTATCGAATGAGACACGAGCAGATCCAGTTGGGGTGCGAGGTGTGGCGACTTCACCACGGGGGTGTGTGGTCACCACAAGAACAACGATTACACATCAACTGTCTGGAGCTCTTAACTGGCTCATTCGTGATCCAGTACTGGACCAAGGAGTTGATCCGGTCCTGCGTCCTTCTCAAAATGGACAATATTTCGGCAGTCTGATATATCAACCATCTTGGGGGCACGCGATCGAGAACTCTCTCGGATCTCGCGGCGAATTTCTCCCAATACTGCCTGGATCATCAAATCTCCATTACAGCGGAGTATCTTCTCGGACAAGACAACCAGGTGGCAGACTTCCAATTATGCCATTTTCACGACGTGAGTCTCTGGAGGCTGCACCCGGGGGTGTTTGCGGATCTCCAGAGCATTTGGGGTCCCCTTTCAGTAGACCTCTTTGCTTCTCGCCTGGATCACCAGCTTCCCAGGCTCGCAGAGGACGGATGCGTTCCTGCAGAACTGGCAGGAGGAAACGAGTTACGCCTTTCCCCCATTCGCCATGATAACACGGCCCAGGTTCGACGCCAGAGAGCACACGGGGTGCTCATCTCGACAATTTGGAGATCGCAAGTTTGGTTTCCAGTTATTCTGGAACTTTCTTGGGATTCTCCATTCCCTCTCCCCCGTTTTTGAACTCTCCTTCTCAATCTGGACAAGGATCCCCACACATTAATCACAAAAGGCTCCCTGGCCCGGATGGCATGGCGGATTACAGGGGACGATGGGCGGTCCTAGGCGTTTCGGGAGCGGCTGAGAAATTCATGTCCAAGGCCTGGGCCGACAGTACCGTCAAGCGCTACCGCTCCACCTGGAGAAGGTGGTATCAATGGTGTATGCGACGGAGTATCAATCCCATGGCAGCGGATGTAACCTCCATCCTGATTTTTTTGGCCGCCCTAGTGGAAGAAGGCCTGGCTTATAGAACCATCAATACCTTCCCTTCTGCCATCTCAGCTGGCCAAACCGTGGTGGTCGGCTCCCCGGTGGGGGAACACCCCTTAGTCTGTCGCCTTCTTCGAGGCATTAGTCTTTCTTTACCTCCAGAGCCTTGATATTCACAGCTCTGGGATGTTAACCAGGTTTTGAACTTGTTTCTGTCCTGGCAGCCGAACAGATCCCTGTCTAGGAAGGAACTCTCTGCGAAGTTGGCCATGCTTCTTTGCCTGGTCTCTTGTAGACGGGTTTCAGATGTCAGGGCCCTGGATGTATCAGGTAGGATTCTCCTCAACGGGGGTTACCTTAACCATTTGTAGACGCACTAAATGCGGGACGAAATCCATCTCTTACCCTGCTTTCCCGGACTCCCCGAAGTTGTGCTTTGTGTCTTGTCTCAAAACATATGAGAAAATGTCGGAGGAGTTTCGACCTCCAGGAGAATGTCAGTTGCTCATTGCGCTCAAAAAGCCCCACAAGGCTGTATCTTCCCCCACTATTGCCCGTTGGATTAGATGGGTGATGCAGGAAGCCGGTATAGATCTACGTGCATTCTGGGCTCACTCTACTAGAGGGGCAATGGCCTCCAAAGCATTTACCCAGGGAGCTCGTCTGGAAGACATTCTGAATGCAGCAGACTGGTCTTCAGACTTTACCTTTAAGCGGCTTTACATCAAACCGGTTATTGACATGGCTCATTTGGTCGTGAGCAAGCTTTAAACAAGCATAATCTTCACCTCCGGTCCTGACATAGAATGAAAAATTTCCTAGCTATCGCAACGGAAAGTTTCAATTCTATTAAGGACTCGGAGGCGGGGATTATCCCACCCAGGGTATATGTTCCTTTGTTACCTACCCACCCTCGTACTGGGGTAAGTAGCTGGTTATGTCTACGCTATTTGACAAGATCTTCTGTGAATGTACTTGGGATGTGTTTTCTCCTACAGGGCTAAACGTTAGCCATTGCCGTCGCTTACGTTATGCCTTTTCTTTTCTACAGGTGACTCTAACAAAGATTCATGAAGCGTCCTTGATGGCTGAGCTTGAGCGACGAAAGAGGAGCAATAGATAGTAACAGAGGACTATCAGCACCCTGAAGACATGTGATTGGTACAGATGGACAGGACACTATCTATGGACACTCCATTGTTTTAACTGTGTTATCCCCGATGTTTAATGGGAATAGTAGTTTTGTTTTACTTTGACTTCAAATGGCTGCTATCCAATAAAGTGGAGAAAGAATAGCATAATCCTCGCCTCCGAGTCCTTAATAGAATTGAAACTTTCCGTTATGATAGCTAGGAAATTTTTCATTACTTACCATGACTTCCTGAATACAAGGTTAATAAGTCCTTAGGTTTATTAGGACTCCCAGGGCCATATGTAGGTAGCATACAAGTTACCACTTCTTAAATACCGAACTTTACCGATTGGGTATTTAAGAAGTGGTAACTCGTATGTAGGTAATCATTTGGTAAATATTACCGAATCGGAGAAATTCGGTAATTACCGATTCGGTATTTACCGATTAGGTAATGAGGCATACCTTCCCATTGATTGAATCAATGGGAAGGTATGCCTCATTACCGAATCGGTAAATACCGATTCGGTAATGGGGGGAGCACATTCAAGGGTGGCAGGGTGTCACATTGACACCCTGTTGCACCCCTGATTCCTGCATGTGTGCACATGTGGCGCACATACATGCCCTAAGGGCATGTATGTCTGCCACATGGCACTGTTAGTCCAGCAAAATATTGCTTTTTGCAATGAATTCGGTATTTAGCACCAACATATATTTGGTGCTAATTACCGAATTATTTTCCCTACACATCACTCATTTGAGTGTCACCTACATCTCATTTCAGGATTCGGTATTTACAGAATCGGTAAAATTACCGATTCGGTAATTTTACCGATTCGGTAAATTACCGAATCCTGAAATGTTCCCCCTACATAGCAAAAGCCTAAATACCGGTCAGTAACGGTATATTTACCGAAAATCGTCCGTTACCGACTGGTATTAGGCTACCTACATATGGCCCCCAGTGTCATCACTGACAAGTTTCTACCCATCATACTACCACTAATGGTCATTGGCATTTCTCATTAGACTTCTTTAGAAGCTTATCTGACACTAGCCCCTGCTGTTTGTGTAGTGTAGATAAGAAGAAATCTTAAAAAGTGATTACACTTGTCAATAAAAGGTGTGCCAAAGGCTTCGTAACTGTACTACGTCAGAAGTGAGTAGTTAGGCCCATGGATAAAAACGTCATAGAGAACTCAATTCTACTAATTTGCCTGCTGGAAAGCGGTCTTCTACGCCAAAAGGTTGAGACTCCTTCATACCCACACTACCCCCTTGAGTGACTAAGGGTTCAGCATACTGGTTAAGAGAAGTCAGATCCAAACAGTCTTTTGTACTCGGTAGTCAACAAACAGGATAGCATTCCGTGTTAACTTCCAGTTCCACAGTACTCTACAGTTTTCTCACCCTACTGGTGTGTGTTTGCTCACTTTTTATCAGGTAAAACATGATGCAACGCGTTTGGGCATACTGTGAGAAACAGGGTCGGACCGGGAACCAAAACCGGCCCGGGCAAAGTGCTCGGCCGGCCACCCCCCCCCCCCCGAGGGGTTGGGGGTGTCGCCGAGCTCTTTGCCAGGGCCGGTTTTCGGTCGACTTTGTAGCTATGCTGCAAAAACAGCCCTGTAACAAAAACGGCCCCCAGGGGCCCAAAACTTAACTTTTAAACATTGCTTACTTCAGGCAGTCTCTCTGCCCTATCGCTCCATTAGCTGTGGAACTCAATTGCCGATCGGCAGAGCACGGACCGCCATTGTTGCGGTTAGCGGTATAGCCTTTCACTGACTTCTGGGGGTATAAAGCCCATAGCGTCAGCGGCCGCGCAGCGGTGAAACTGATTAGCGCGTCAAAGAAAGGCAGAGCACTGCGCTTTTGTTTTTATGCTGAATACCTTTTTAACAAAGCACTATTATTCTTTCTTCTGTGATGAAATATTGCATATGTGCAATTTAATGGAATAATACTGCTGAATGTGGGAATTTTGGGGGGAATTGGTTAAGTGGAGAAAACGCACTGTGGTGACTATAACTTTTAAACATTGCTTACTTCAGGCAGTCTCTCTGCCTTATCGCTCCATTAGCTGTGGAACTCAATTGCCGATCGGCAGAGCACGGACCGCCATTGTTGCGGTTAGCGGTATAGCCTTTCACTGACTTCTGGGGGTATAAATCCCAGAGCGTCAGCGGCCGCGCAGCGGTGAAACTGATTAGCGCGTCAAAGAAAGGCAGAGCACTGCGCTTTTGTTTTTATGCTGAATACCTTTTTAAAAAAGCACTAATATTCTTTCTTCTGTGATGAAATACTGTATATGTGCAATTTAATGGAATAATACTGCTGAATGTGGGAATTTTGGGGGGAATTGGTTAAGTGGAGAAAACGCACTGTGTTGACTATAACTTTTAAACATTGCTTACTTCAGGCAGTCTCTCTGCCTTATCGCTCCATTAGCTGTGGAACTCAATTGCCGATCGGCAGAGCACGGACCGCCATTGTTGCGGTTAGCGGTATAGCCTTTCACTGACTTCCGGGGATATAAAGCCCATAGCGTCAGCGGCCGCGCCACCGGCGCGCCCAAGGCAAGCTCGTCTGCGCTCGTCCACGCCTCGTACGCTGCCGGCTGCCTAGACATGCTGCTTACGTCTGAACAGGTATGTCCTGTCCAGAGGATATTGTATTCTCGAGAAAGTTTGTTACATCTGGGTCAGAAGGTCCCTACCCGGGTGGGGGGGAGATCGGCAAATGGCATAGGTGAGACCACTCAAGAGAGTGACTCATCGTGCTATAGTTGTCCACTCACTGCTTCTACTCAATATGCTGGTATGTTTAAGAAGGGTCAGCTAGGTCATCTGGTGGGACTCTCTTCGGGGGAGGAGGGGGAGAAGCAGCTGGGGGGGAAATCATCAGCCATTCAAGGTCTCTATCTTAATGTACGCTCTTTACCGAAACATGTCACTGAAATCTGGGATCTGCTTGATAACGTTGAGCCAGATATATGTTTATTTTCAGAAACTTGGCTTAACAATGAAAATATCTCCTCGTTAATAATGGCCTTCCCAGGAGAATACTCTGTCATACGTCTGGACAAAGTCGGAAAGAGGGGTGGAGGTCTGGCTATGGCAACACGCCCCCGTACCATGTAACAATTCTGGATAGGGTTTCCTCCCCCTCTCTCGAACTACTGATTTTCCGAGTGCAGCAAGCTCATACTATTGAATTGACAGGAGCCCTAGTTTATCACCCTCCAAATAGTGGAAAAAAGGGCTTTTGTACCGACCTTTCTGAAAGATTGGCCCCTTTTATATTGCAATCAACTAAATTCTTATTGGTTGGGGACTTTAATCGTCATTTGGAAGTTCTTTCCAATGGCGATTCAGAAAGTTTGCTTGCAAGTATGGAATCCTTTGAGCTCCTCTCTAGAGTTACCAGCCCTACCCATCGGGCCGGCCATACTTTGGACACTATCTTCTCCAACATGTTGGATCTGAGAGTGGATCTCCCGATGGAAGTGGACTGGACAGACCATTTTGCACTTCGCTTCCTTTGGAATGCGCTGAGGCCGCTTAAACAACCTAAGCAGCGCATGGAACCACGTAGAGCATGGAAAAGAGTAACGGCCTCCTCTTTCAGCTGTAACTACTCCCTTCCATCTTTTGGCGAGACTGATTGCGATGTAGCCCTAGAGAGAGTTGAAGCCTCTATTATTGAGGCTCTCAATGTGATTGCACCAATGAAATTGATACGAATCTCGTCTAGAACAGCCCCCGCGCTATGGTATACTGCAGCCTTAAAAAAGGAGAAGGCTAGCACTAGATCCTTAGAAAGAAGATGGAGAAAATCTAAAGCAGTAGCCGATAGAGACAGTTATCGTGAAGCTCATAGAACCTATCTAAATAACTGTAATAAGGCTAGGAGAGCTCACCTAGGTACTCGGATTATGGAGGCTAAGGACTCCTCACAGGAACTCTTCAAGATTTTGAGAGAATACGCAGGAGTTCTGTAATGCATTAGCGGCACATTTTACCGATAAAATTGACACGATTTATCGTACTTTTGAGGGAAACAAAAATCTAAATGGTAGTCAGGCCCTTAGGCCAGCTTTTTGTTCACCTAGCCTAGATGACTTTCCTATCATCACAGTTGCTCAGGTGGGGGCTCTGTTGGCTAAAACCAAGTCAGGATCATGTCTAGATCCTTTGCCACCTAGGATCATGCAGGAAGCCGCTACTTAAAAAGCAATCAGCCGACCCTACAGAGGCTCAAAATTATAGACCTATTTCTCTTCTTCCATGTTGGTTTAAAATCATGGAATCTATTATAAATTGTCATCTTTCTAACTATTTAGAAGTGAATAAGCTATTAGATTCTTCTCAGTCAGGGTTTCGCACATCAAATAGCACTGAGGCTGCCCTGCTCGAAGTCACGGATTCTATCAGGCTGCTGCTCGATGGGGGCTCTCCGGTCATGCTGGTGTTGCTGGATTTGTTGGCAGCTTTCAACACCATCTCCCACGGTATACTGTTAAGTAGATTGCGGGAGGTAGGTGTCGGCGGCTCAGCTTTTAGGTGGTTTCAGAGCTATTTGTCTGATAGATCCCAATCTGTCCAATTCGGGTCTTGCGTGTCATCTTCAGTACTGGTGGATAAGGGGGTGCCACTGGGCTCTATTTTGAGCCCCACATTATTCAATCTATACGTGGCCCCCATAGCCTCAATCATCAGGAACTGTGGCTTTGAGGCCATCTCATACGCCGATGACACGCAGCTGATCATAAACATCGGAAACGATCCCGTCGAAACGAAAGCTAAGTTTGCAGCCTGTATGATTAACATCGCTGACTGGATGAGGAGTCATTTTTTACAACTAAATTCCTCTAAGACCGATATTCTCCTGTTCGGCAAAACTGCGGATTTATGGACTCCAGACTGGTGGCCACCAGAACTGGGTCCAGCCCCCATCCCTAGAAGTTGTGCGAGGAATTTAGGGATTAGTTTAGATAACCAGCTCTCAATGGAGACTCAAGTGAAAACACTGGCTTCCTCTTGTTTTGGGACCATGCGGATGTTGAGGAAGATCTTCCCTTGGATCCCGTTGAGTGCTATAAAGACCCTCATCCAGGCACTGTTAATGAGTCGCTGTCATGCCCCGCGGTTCAGCCCCCAAGCCGTTGCAGTATTTAAGGAGCCTCAACGCAGACGAACGCGCTTAGCGTTCTTACTTGGAGCTCCGTTTCCGTCCTTGTTCCGTCCTTGATCTTGCCTGACTTCCGGTATCTCGTTTCCTGTTTCCGTCGGCGGCCCCTAGCGGGTGGTGATCCTTGCCGGCTACTGGTGCTGCCTAACTATCCTGGCCCCGGTGTTCCGCCCCGCAGCTCGCGCTTCCTACGCTGCCGGGCCGGACACTTGTGTTGTTTAACTATCCTGACCCCGGTGTTCCGCCCCGCAGCTCGCTCTTCCTACGCTGCCGGGCCGGACACTTGTGTTGTCTAACTATCCTGGCCCCGGTGTTCCGCCCCGCAGCTCGCTCTTCCTACGCTGCCGAGCTGGACACTGCCAATATATATACGATTGCATTTCGAGGAAGAAGTACCTCTTAACTCCTTTCTTCCCCGTGTTCCACTACTATTCGTGCTCCGCCCCGCGGTCAGGGCTTCTCCCTGCGGCCGGGCCGGGCACGGCCCCTTAACTCCTGTTATTCCGATCTCCCTATTACCCTATCCTGGTGCTCCGCCCCGCGGGCGGCTCTGTCCGTACCGCCGGGCCGGGCACTGCCTGTGTGTTCAGTCTTGCTCCTTACCTGGTGGCTCTACATGATTGAGGGAGTCATTCCCTTGCCTGTCACACGAAGAAGGAGAGTCCTGTTGTTCATTTGGGAGACTTACGTGAACCACTGTGCAGTTCAATCTCAGTACGACAGAATCACCGTAACAGCGCTGTGCGCTGCCTTTTTTCTATACCTTGGTTCATGGTACCAGTAAAGGGGGCACTTAGTCTTGCTTTGTTCTTACTGCAGATTGTTCCATACTTCTCATTCCTAGTGGACCTAAGCTGGAGTACAATCCGATGTACTAGTAGTAGTCCAGCGAGTTGCACGTATTTGTAGCCTAGATTTGGGGGGAAAGTGGAACATTCTTCTAACGCTGTGTTCTCTATTATATAGGTGACTCAATGTTGAATCTCTAACATCAATTCCCTATTAAACGACTAGAGGTAACCAAACAGTGGTAGGTGTGGTCAAGAGTTAGTCCTATCATTGGGTCATTCTATGAAGGCTTAAGTTAACACAGTCTTTGTTTTACAGCGGGGTTCTTCTTCGCCTATTCCTGTCCTGCCGCCAGCCACGCTACAGGAGTTTCCCCCACCTTTCCTTGTTTTGTTTCCCTGTTTTCCCCTGGCGTGTCTTCCGATACTCTAGAGTCTGATAGAGTCGGAAGGCCGTAGGGGAAGGCTGAGGCATTCTCTCCTGGTTCCTGACGCTCCTGCAGAAATCTCCTGGCAGTCCTCACAGTCGCCTGGATTATGGCAACTCCTTACTGGTTGATTATGGCAACACTTTACTGGTTGGAATCAGGGAGGATCTTTTTTTTTTTTTTTTTATTGAATACCCATTTGAGAAAAAGATTACAACGTTATTAATTTAGACAAGGAGAGAAATAAAAGAGAAAGAGACATAGGGTACATATAAATGTAACAATATAGTGATATGAAAAAAGTAGACGGCTAAGAACTATAGTTGGGGAAAGAAGCAAGCTCAACTTTTAAGTCATTTCAGAAACTACCAGAAATATTCCTGTTGCCGACCGAGCTGTACTAGATTGTACTAATATGTAACACAGGTAAGCATGGTTTAGAGTTAACTTTTTTCCCCTTCTTCTCCTTCTTTCCCCTTCCCTTCCCTCCTTCAATTTCCCCTAAAAAAAAAAAGGGGGGGGGGGGAGGGGGGAGAAGAATATTCGCAGGGATCTAATGAACAATGCATGCCTTATGGGAAGAATAACTTGGTGGATCACCGAAGCCACTCTTTGCAGATTGAGTAAAATCTTTTAGAGCACCTCTTCTAATGGAGATCTAGATTTAACTTTTCATTCCCATACCAGTCTGAGATGTAAGCCCAGATTGCCTGACCTCTCTGCTTGGTTTGCAGGCTTCTACATCTATACAGTGCATGTTCTTGTTTGTATAGTCCAAGCAGTCTGGCTAACCACATCGAGAAGGTAGGGGTATCAGCATCTTTCCATCGTTTTGCTAGCATTATCCTGTAGATGGCCGTACCCATAATTATACAATATTCTTGGTTCTTACTTAATCCTGACGCACTATCGGGGCCCAGCAGGAATAAAGAGGGGGTTAGCTCTAGTCTTATAGAAAAAATATTTTGCCAAAAGTTTTGTAGATCCAATTTAAGATATGCGAGTTTTGTACAATCATAAAACATATGTTTCAGGTCAGCGGGACCTTGACCACATCTAGGACAGTTGTGGTCCGTACGCTTCCCCCAAGTGTAAAGCTTGGAGGGCGTATAGTACAGATTGAATACTGTTTTATACAATTGGGCTTTAAGGTTTGTACTAAGGAAAACTTATTGAGACATCATTAAGCTCCTATAGATGTCAATATCACTATTAGCTAATTTCGCTGACCAATCTGCTTCGGTTTTTTCCAGGTCGTCTGGAATTTTTCCCAATAAGAGGCCATAGATATTTCTTGTTCTATTCACTCGGGATCTCAGAGTCTTTAGAATAGGGATCATACTCCATTTATTGCCTGGGTTGAGAGCGGCAAGGGAACTTTTAATTTGAAGATATTTAAAATAATAGCTGTTCGGGATGAAATGTGTTTGCTGCAAAACCTTAAATGCCAAGACATTGCTGTCCGGGGCCCCATCGGGGGTACAAAGATCTCCTATTGTGTACAGACCAAATTCCTCCCATCGATTTCCAGAGTTATCCTGTGAGAGGACTGGCAGCTTTTCTGTATGCCATAATAGGGTATACCAGTTAACTGCAGGAATAGCCATCATTTTTGAGATTTTCTTCCAAATCTTCCAGGCATCTGTAATTATCTTAAAGCGAATTTTATTATAATATTTTTGCTCTGTATGTCGCAAAAATAAGCCGGATACTGCAGTGCCCGCTGCAAGTTCATAGCATGTTGGGATTGTATCTATATCGGAGTGTCTAATTGCCCTACTAATAAAAATTAATGACGTCATCTGCTGAAGAAATGCGGTTTCGTGATATAGTCTTATATTGGGAATTTTAAGACCTCCCCTTTCGTAGGGCAAAGATAAGAATTTTAGGGAGCGCCTTACCTTACCATATTGCCAGATGAAATTAGACATCATGGATTCGATACGCCCCAAGAGTTTAATTTCAACGGCAAAAGGCATAGATCTAAATAGATACTGAAGCTTTGGCAAAGTGTTCATTTTGAGGTAGTTGCCTCTTCCGATGATTGTGAGGTGGAGATTGTTAACTCTCTTTAAATCGGCTGCTATTTGGCTGATTATGGGGTTATAGTTTAGTCCAGTTAGTTCTTTGATATTGGCACTGATATAAACCCCAAGTTAGAATGCGGAGGTAACCCGTCTGGGATCGTTACAGATTACATTATCTGTACAGACCAAAACTGTTTTAGCCGAATTCAGTGTGTAACCAGAGATCAGCCCATACTCACCTGTTAAATGACTAATCTCGGCCAAGGATTTGGCTGGTCTAGTTGTTAAAATTGCCACATCATCTGCATAGGCCAAGACTTTCGTTTCCCACCCTCCTACCACCACTGGGCTAATTTATCTACTCTGTAGTAGTTTGGTAAGGAGGGGGTCGATATACAAAGCAAACAGAATAGGAGAGCATGGGCAGCCTTGTCTAGTTCCTCTTGAAATTGAGATTCTCCCTGATTGTAGTCCCATGATCTGTATACAGGATGTTGGGGTCCTATACATTGCTTTGATAGCTTTGATTATATCAGGACCAAACCCCTTATGTTGGAGAATCTCCCACAGGAAGAGCCATAACACCTTGTCAAAAGCTTTCTCTGCGTCGTGCAGGATCATAGCCATCTGCCCCCTGTAGCCACCATAATATCAAAGAGAGAAATTACCCTTCTGATATGGTCAGTTGTATCCTTTCCAGGTATGAAACCGTGCTGCCAGGGGGAAACCAGATGTGCTATGACCCTGCCCAACCGATTAGCTATGATTTTAGACGAGATTTTACTATCAGAATTGATCAGGGTTATGGGTCTATATGAAGACAAGACATCGTTAGATTTCCCCTTCTTGGGGAAGACTACTATGTCAGTTTCTTTCCAGGACTCTGGAGGGGTTCCCTGATACTCGATTCCCAAAAAGAGATCCAGTAACAGTGGGTTGATAACCTGACTGAGTAGTTTATAGAGCTCTAACGGGAGCCGATCGGGTCCTGTTGCTTTACCGGGGGGCAGGTCAAAGAGTGCCTGCTCCACTTCTTCTAACGTGATCTCTTCTTCAAGCAGAGTTCTACTCTCCGGATCCAACTTGCGAGCGGGGTTTATGTTTGTGAGATAATGCCTGATTTCCTGGGTTTTCTCTTTTTCGCTAAGATCGCTCGGACCCTGATCATATAGATTTTGATAACATTTCTGAAATTCACTGACTATATTGGTAGTATTGGTATGTATCTGCCCACTTGATCTAATCTCCTTAATAGAACTTAGTGAGGCTTTCTGACGAGTTAGTAGTGCCAGTTTCTTTCCCACTGCTTCACCATTCTCATATAGACTGTGACCCTGGGTATAATACAATTCGGCAGTGTACTGAGCAAACCAGCAATTGATTTCGGTTTTAAGAATAAGGATTTGCTGTTGAATCTCGGCTACCCCAAGTCCAAGCTTTATTAACCGAATAAATTCACGTTCAGCTTCAACAAGTTTACTTAGCAATTCATCATGCTTAATTTGCTGGATCTTCCTGGCGCCGGCTACAAAGCTAATTGCTTCGCCCCTCAAGGCGGCCTTGAAAGTGTCCCAAACTATGTTTCTATTGGAACTGTATCGATTTATCTCAAAGAAAACAGCTGTCCAGCCTTTTATATGGTTTATATATTCTTGGTTTGCCAGAAGCTTCTTATCGAATGACCATCTACTTTTTTTTTTATAAAAGCCATCAAGTTCAATTGCTACTACGAGAGGACTATGGTCCGACAGTAACTTGGGAAGCTTTGTTATTTCAGATCTTGAGCTTAACTCGTTAGAGCAAAGAAAATAATCAAGCCAGATGAGCTTTTGATGGGGGCATGAAAAATAGGTATAACCAGGATCTAACGGGAACTTAGTTCTCCAGAGATCAGTCAAAGCATGAGTGTTTATCAAAGAGGACAGAGCCCTATACACTTTGGGTTTCCTACCCGGATAGCCTGTCGGTTTATTGGGATCGACCCTAAAATCGAGCGAGATGTTTAAATCCCTGCAAAGAAGTATAGGGGTAGGCCAGGATGAAAGTTCCATCTCAATTTCGTCAAAAATGTAAGGGTCGTCCAAATTGGGACCGTAAATTGAGCAGATAGTTAGCCCTATGCTTAGCTCCAAAATAACCCATCTTCCTTTAGGGTCGGATAATTTCCTTCTAACTTGGTCTATAATCTTTTTTTTGATTAAGATGGCAACCCCCCTAATGGTTGAGGTCCGTGATGAACATACCACTGTTTGGTATCCTATAATATCAAGGAGTGATCTATTTGCCCGCGGTATATGCGTTTCTTGCATACAGACCAAATCATATGAGTTTAATCTAACAAAATTAGCTACTCGGACCCTTTTCCCTTTGACGTTCAAGCCCGCCACATTCAGTGAACACATTTTTAACTTCCCCATCTTATAACAGTTCTATGCCATTTTTCCATGTCCTTGCTAGTTCGGGTAATCTTTATTTTTTTTCTTTTTAAACTTATTTCCTCCTTGTTTTTAACTCTGGGTATGATTTTTTCCACCCTTTCACCCCCCCACCCCCCAGAACCCTCCACCCAGAACACCCCTACGCCCACCCACCCTCCACCCGACCCCCCGCCCTTCTCGAAAGGGACTCAGACTGAGTCTGTGTTAGATGGTTGGAGCGTGCAGTTGAAGAGCTCCTTGGTTTCCATATAAAAAAAAGAAAAGAAAAAGGGGAATATGAACAAATTATTGTTAGCCTTATGTATAATGCAGTATCGGTATCGGCATCGGTAGGGCACCTCATAAAGAGTGTTTTTTTTGATTACCCTTATTTTATTTATTTTTTCCCCCCTTTAAACCCCCCACACGGTGTGCATATTTTCTTTCTTTTCTTTTAAACCCAGAGGGCGCTTGTTACAATATTACTGCTCCCAATATCCATATACTATTTTTACACCTTTTTCCCTCACTCCCCTCGTCCCCCCCCTCCTCTATCTTTCTGCCTATCCACCAATCCACTTATCACCCACTTTCCCCTCATCAGAAAAAAGAGTTATATTCTATGATTGACCAATCGAATACTGGGATCAACCCAGACTGTCCAAGTATTCCTGAGCCTTGATCTCGGAGGTGAAAATGCGTGTTTGGCCCCCCAGAATCACTTTGAGACGGGCAGGATTATTTAGGTACACCTGAGCATCCTTAGCCTGAAAAGGTGTAATAAGTTGGCGTAGACGCCAGCGCCTTTCCACAGTGGTGTGGCAAAAGTCTGGCCGAACAAAGTATGTGATTCCTGCACGTGATCTTTTAGACTCTGGTCGAGCTTTCTCGACGATGGCCTGGCGGAGCAGAAAGTTGCCAAAAAATACCAAAATAGTTCTTGGGAAAGAGCCTGCCCGGGTAGACTTCTTCGGAACAAAAGGGAAGCGATGGGCACGCTGTATTTCTGTAGCCCAGTTCCAGCCCCTTAGCTCCGGGAGTGAGTCCTTAAACAGGTCTATGATGAATTGACGCACATCGGCCCCTTCTGAACCTTCCGGTATTCCTAGTACGCGGGGGTTATTCCTCCGCTGGAAATTCTCGTGCTCCTCCAATTTCCACTGGATATCCGTCATTCTTGCTTCATGGGATTCTGCCAAGGCGTGAGTGGTGATTACGTCGGCCTCTACTGTGTTGACTCTTGATTCCAGCTCATTTATACGCGAACCAAATGTGCTGCACGTTTTGGTGAGCTTCCGCACTACACCTTGGACCTTACGTATTGCATTTTGCATCTTGCGCCCATCTTGACGGGTCTCATCTCGATGTAGGGTGATGGCTTGGAGTATTGTCTCGAGGGTGGGTGGTGTTTTGGCGATTGAATCGTGGCTGCTACCATCGTCTGGGTTATGATCGATGAACTGGTTAGACGAGCTATAGTCCCAGACAAGATCTCTTTCCCGATTCCGGCTGCTCATCCTTTTAACTGTAAACTCAGCCCTAGCACGTGATTCGTTGTTAAGCTCATCGTCATCTCCATCACTTGGGGTAGAAGCTATGGAGAGGTCGGAATCAAGTTCAGTGCCATATTCGGACCCTTCCCGACCGTCTGACAGCGAAAAGAACTCACTAGGGGCTTCCTCTAGCTCATTTTCGACTTCCATCCCCTCAATACGATGTTCTACTCCCTTGTGAGTGATTGTAAGCATAGGGGGTATGCCCAGTGGTATACTACCATTCGCCCTTTGGTCGTTGGGGTTTCCTAGACTACCCGACCCTGCACCCGGGGTAGGACCCCCATGACAAGTGTCAGTGTTCTTTCCACCTCGCGGTGTCAACAAAGCTGGGAGCAGGGGTGTCTTCGGAAAGTCCCGGTGGCCCTCAGGAGCTGAATCGGATTCGGGAGGGGGGCTAGTAGAATGAACAGCGCGCTCCACCTCTGTATCTTCAATTTCGTCAATTCCACAGGCCTTTGGGGGCCACCCGGTCTTGATCTGAGAGGTGACTGAGGGTGCAAATAGCCCGACTACTTGTTCACCTGCAGAGACTGCTGTTTCATCTGTTTCATCCAAGCGGCGCTGTTTACGGCCAATCCCATTCATCAGGTCGACAACAGAGACGTCTGCATGCCGGGTCTTAGCGGCTGCCCCGCCTTTCGTCTTCTTCTCCGGTGGGTCGGGCGGCGCTCTGGAAAAAGAAGGCGTCTTATCTCGGTGTGCCGGGTCTTTGCTGACACCATCAGCCGAAGCCTTTGCGCCCGTACGATTCATCTTCAGTTTCGGAGCAGTCTTAGGAGCCAGGAATACTTCCGTCCGGACAGGAGCAGGCTCCAGATGAGTCTGTGTGGACTGCGAGGTTTGCGCCACGGGGTCCGCCTGCTGAGTATACACAATTGGAGATTGGCGGCGTACTGCGGGATCAATTAGTCTGAAAAAGAGCAGAATAAGTTGCCATGAGTCTTGCCCGAACAGTGGGGCTGACGAGGTTTGAGGCATAAAGCGGGAGGTCATCGCGACTGCACAGCCGGACGTTTCTTAGATTCTTAGAGGGGAGGAGGGGAGAGAGAATTTTCGCCTATCCCAGGAGCTCTTCCTCTAGCTGGGGCTCCTACGGTCAGCCGACCGCCATCTTGCCTCTCACCCTGTTCAGGGAGGATCTTCTTTTCCAAATTGCAGGTAGTGCAAAATACCGCTGCCCGCCTTGCTCTTGATAAGCCTGCACGAACTCCCTCTCTGCCGCTTCTACGCCAACTACATTGACTGCCAGTAAGGAAACGTCCACGTTTAAAATGCTGTGTTTGGTTTTCAGGTCCCTGCATGGACTGGGGACGGTTTATCTTACGGATAAACTTAAATGGTATCAGCCCACAAGGCAGCTTAGATCTAGTAATCGCAAAACATTGTGTGATTATAAAATTAGGAAGGTAAGATGGGGGGTCGTGCCTTTTCTTACTTGGCCCCTAAGCTATGGAACAGCCTTCCTGAAACAATCCGCCAATGTTCGAACCTGGCCTTATTTAAAAAAATGCTTAAAACATGGCTTTTTTAATTTGCTCTCCCCCTTTTGACCACTGATCTCTTTTTCCAGCGCCGAGATTCGTGCGCGATATAAGTGACCAAAATAAAAATAAATAAATAAAACCGGTCCCCACCCGTGCAGCCCACCGGGGGATTGCCCGGTGCCCGCTACGGCCAGTCCGGCCCTGGTGAGAAATTCAAGTTTTCGCACTGTGGATCATGAGAAACATGCAATTAGCAATTTCATAAGCCATCTGAAACTCAGAATGATGCACAAATTGGGCACCTGTTAAATGTCAACCAAACAGGCTACTAATTATTGGACGTTGTGTAAATCTAGTACAGGTTCCCAGGCCGACTAAGAGACACTACTACTGACTTTGTTTTTCAGGAAGGTTACCCCAGATTCGGGTGTTTCCCAACTACACTGTTTAGGGCAACATTTTTAAACGCTTTTCGACACCGTGTTACAAACTTGAATTTCTTTGCTCTGATGTTGAGACTTAACACTCAACATCTTTGTGTTGCCATTGCTATTTAACTGATGAAGTCTTCTATTCGCATTCTCACAATCTTTCCCAGGATATAAATGTAATAACACTAGATTGGTTGGCTATTACAGGACGTTTGTGCCTTGCGTGAATCTCGACTTGAACACATTAATAAGATTAATGCTATTTGCCTTCATTTTACAAACAACTTCACAAAGCTATTTCTCTTTTCATCTAAAAATGACCCAGTTCCACCCTATATACGTTCATGGCAACAAACCATAAATACGTAGTTGGCTATATGACAACTGTAGGAGGCTGGCTTAGTAAATGGTGTACACTTATTTAAGTGAAGTACCTTGCACTAATTTTTTTAGTAAATCAGAACCACACCACACTTCCTTGTAACATCTCTTAAATGTCCATAATATTCTCATCAAAAAGTAGTTGTTGCAAGAAAGGCCACTTAATCCAATTGGTGATTGACAATTTTCTTTTATTTTCCCAAAAATCATCCAGCCGCTGGGGGTCGCGTAACTAGTTAGCATGGAGGAGTCTCGTTCATTATCGGAATTTCCGAATATTATGGACATTTAAGAGATTTTACAAGGAAGGGTGGTGCGGTTCTGATTTAGTAAAAAACTGTTTGTTTCCTATTCAAGGTAGCACCTTTGGACAGAGGGTGTTTTTGGAATCTGCACACATTTTAGATATTTGTGTTAAAATATTGTTGGTATTATTTTCCATATTGGTGCTGCTTCAGCGTTCTAAACCCAACTGTCCTTTTATTTTTTGTGTAAATACCTTGCACTAAGCCAGACCACCCTTATGGTGATTTTAGTGGTCTTAGACAACCTTGGAATGCTCTCTACGTGCTAGCTGTGGAAAACAGTCTTCAGGATTATCTTGAAGGCCTGTTAAAAAGCTTGTTTTACCAGGTCTAATCATGTAGTATAGGTTAAATGAAAAAGAACCACACAGTGTATATAGTTCTATTTATTACCCAACACTTACTAACTCATATATCTCCTACCCAGCGATATAAACAAAAATACACAAGAATACTTCAATTGTAACAGGTAAGTAAGCACACAATACAGTGGTCTCCAGAGGGAGAACAAACCATATATTAAGAAAGTGTAAGGCAAACTGCGACTGAAGTCGGGACTTGGACCAGGAGACTCAGAGTAGCTGGGGACTCACTGACCCACCCGAAGTAAAGTAACCAGGAATCCCACGGAGGCTGTGTGCAGAGTGTGTTAGGGACTGTCCAAACACTCAGAGACTTGGGCAAGGACTGGGAACGGGGTAGAAAACGTACACAGAGAGGAGTACAGCGCTGCCCAGGATCACACAGGAAGTCAGAGGAGGAAAAGTGATCCAAAGGGGAAGCCTGTACAAGTGAACAAGATGGCTAAGACCCAGAAAGGACAAGCACTTATGAAGAAATTTAGCATTACAAAAACTACACCCAGGACGAATATGCAAGACATATATATGAAACAGCATTAACAATAAAGGGGAGTGTGGGGTAAAGCACTCAGGAGCTCCACACGGTAAGATTGAAGCTCAGTAAGTTTCTCACCCACAATTGCTGTTACAGATACTGACTGCAAATACCCACATATAGGATATTCATGCAAAGGCAGGGTCTGTGGAGCTTATACCTATGGTGATGTTTTAAATGTAACTCAAAGACAATACTCACAGTGAACAAGAAGGATTAGTTACTTACCTGTAATCCTAGTTCTCTTCCAGGGGTATCCTCATCAAAGTCATAAGCACTAGAATATTCCCGCCTTTGCGCGGGACCCCGGAAACACAATCATATATGTGATAAACATATATGCATCTATATATATATATATAAAAAATACAACCAGCGGTGGTCTCCCTGAAGAGGCTTCCTTGTGGGGATCTGTGCAAAAAGCATAAGGTTTGTCAGCTTGAGGTACCCCAGCAGTGAGTGACCCCTCACCCCCTCAGCAAAGCGTGACCCCTCCAACCAGGCGTGGTAGCAACAAGGCGCTTGGACCCGCCCTTTGAGGGAAGAAGGCGCTTCCCAGGGCATGGGAGAACAGGGGACGCTGTTTGTTGGACCTGGCTGGCTGGCGCTGCTTGTGTGTAAGGGCTGCTTAAACCCACGACTTGCGGAACCCGCTTCGCGGGTCCCGCTGCGGAATCTCCTCACCTTCACCGCCTGCTTGTGGTCTCCTGCCTGGCTGCTCTGTGGGGGCGTGTGAGGCTTCAGGGCTGCGAGCGCGAACCGGGACTCACCTTCCCAGGAGTCCCGGTCCCGGAGGCTGAGTCACCTGGCCCCGCTCTCCCTGAACGCCCCGCCCCCAACTTCTTACAACTTAAAAGGCACCTGGACCCTTTCCTCGTGGGACGCTGTTTGTTGGACCTGGCTGGCGCTGCTTGTGTGTAAGGGCTGCTTAAACCCACGACTTGCGGAACCCGCTTCGCGGGTCCCGCTGCGGAATCTCCTCACCTTCACCGCCTGCTTGTGGTCTCCTGCCTGGCTGCTCTGTGGGGGCGTGTGAGGCTTCAGGGCTGCGAGCGCGAACCGGGACTCACCTTCCCAGGAGTCCCGGTCCCGGAGGCTGAGTCACCTGGCCCCGCTCTCCCTGAACGCCCCGCCCCCAACTTCTTACAACTTAAAAGGCACCTGGACCCTTTCCTCGTGGGACGCTGTTTGTTGGACCTGGCTGGCGCTGCTTGTGTGTAAGGGCTGCTTAAACCCACGACTTGCGGAACCCGCTTCGCGGGTCCCGCTGCGGAATCTCCTCACCTTCACCGCCTGCTTGTGGTCTCCTGCCTGGCTGCTCTGTGGGGGCGTGTGAGGCTTCAGGGCTGCGAGCGCGAACCGGGACTCACCTTCCCAGGAGTCCCGGTCCCGGAGGCTGAGTCACCTGGCCCCGCTCTCCCTGAACGCCCCGCCCCCAACTTCTTACAACTTAAAAGGCACCTGGACCCTTTCCTCGTGGGACGCTGTTTGTTGGACCTGGCTGGCGCTGCTTGTGTGTAAGGGCTGCTTAAACCCACGACTTGCGGAACCCGCTTCGCGGGTCCCGCTGCGGAATCTCCTCACCTTCACCGCCTGCTTGTGGTCTCCTGCCTGGCTGCTCTGTGGGGGCGTGTGAGGCTTCAGGGCTGCGAGCGCGAACCGGGACTCACCTTCCCAGGAGTCCCGGTCCCGGAGGCTGAGTCACCTGGCCCCGCTCTCCCTGAACGCCTCGCCCCCAACTTCTTACAACTTAAAAGGCACCTGGACCCTTTCCTCGTGGGACGCTGTTTGTTGGACCTGGCTGGCGCTGCTTGTGTGTAAGGGCTGCTTAAACCCACGATTTGCGGAACCCGCTTCGCGGGTCCCGCTGCGGAATCTCCTCACCTTCACCGCCTGCTTGTGGTCTCCTGCCTGGCTGCTCTGTGGGGGCGTGTGAGGCTTCAGGGCTGCGAGCGCGAACCGGGACTCACCTTCCCAGGAGTCCCGGTCCCGGAGGCTGAGTCACCTGGCCCCGCTCTCCCTGAACGCCCCGCCCCCAACTTCTTACAACATACCCCATTGGTCTTTGGCCCATAAATATCGGAGAGTGACGCTGCGCGGGAGCGCGCGGGAGCGTCCGGGGCTAAGACCGGGCAAAGAGCGGGCCGTTTGAGGCCGTTCGAGGACTGAGAGGACTGGACTGGCCCACCCCTTTTGGCTTGATATTTTTGGAAGCTAAATCAATAACTGAGGGGAAATAGACCTACCTTTGTCACAGTGCTTTAGCGCTATGGATCCAAGGGTAACCCGTAGCAAGTCTTCTAAACGTGGGTCACAAATCAGTGGCCCCATGGATGACTTTATAACCCGTACCAACATAGCCATAGACGAAGAGATATCCAAGCTCCAATCCCGGGTCTCGCTAGAACTAGATGCCGCCAGAAGAGTGTCCCAAGTAATTGCACTTTCCAAGAAATCCTCCCTAGGCCACATAGCCACTTCTGTTACCCCTGAGCGCCCAGCCCGCCCACATTGTATAGTCACTCAGGTAGATGTTCACCATTCACCGACCCCGGCTATTCCCCAACTTGCCTCAGGAGGTAAGGATGAGGAAACCCCATCGACACCTCTTAGTGTGCACATCCCTGTCCCCATTGTATCTCTCCTGAACCTGTCTAATAATATCCCCAGTGGCAAACAACCGAAGAGGAAACGCAATTCTCGCTCAGCTTATTTCCGCAAGAAAGCGAAAATTGCTGTTCCAAAAGATCTGCCAATGACCAACATCACAGCATCCAACGCTGGAGTAGAGAATACCCCTAATACTCAGTCATGTAGTGAGGGGCAGGGAAAAAATCCATCTATTCCCCTCCTTAATACCCCAGCAGGTGTGGACCCCGAAGTAGACGGGTTAACCAATAATAATAAAGAATTTATAGAGGTGGTTTGGGACACACTTAAAAAACTTTTGTCACCTCTAGACCTAAGACTATCAAGGATAGAAAATAACTTGTTAGAAATGGAGAAGAGCATTATTGCTCTGGCCACTCTTGGGTTGAAAAGTCTGGAAAACCAGGGCATTATTGCAGCTGACTCAACGCCACAACCTACCGCACCCCAAACCAATCTAGCTTCCTCTTCAGTACCACCCACAATAAAATCTGTCCCCAAACCAAGGACAGTTACGGCGGAGCAAGCTCGCGTTAAACCAAAGGCTCCCCCACGAGGCCCCACACGTAACCTGCAATATCCCAAACACGAAACACTAAATAGACCGATTCCCAGTGAAACCCAGGTTCCCCCAGTCAAAGATAATTTTAGAGGTGGCTATATTGACCTTCCCCCAGAGGCAAACGACTATGTGGTTGTTTTGACGGGTGTTCCCATGATAGGTAATGGCCAAATTGAAAATCACTGGTCGCTGAAAAATAAAATAATGCACTGGTTAAATGTCAACAGACCAATCCCCAATGGTAGAAGAAGTCGCGTACTGATGGTTCGCAGAACCCCCTGGGTAGGGCCAACGCTGAAATCCAGTCCGGGGGACTGCATAGTAGTGACCTTCGAAGACCCACACACAGCGCACCACGTCTGTAGTTGGCCCAGTAATGATGACTCCTTAGTCAAACCCAAACCACTATCCTTTTTTTATCCTCCCCGACCTAACTGTAACCAGGGGGATAATTGGTCATTGGTCCAACACCACCAACGGCCGAATAGGTCCCGGTGCCACCGGGAGACCCTCCTACATTGGAATGGTCTCTCTACTTATAATAGATTTGGTGGCTTAGAGGAGGTGGATTGACTCCCTGTGCAATCACCCAAACAACCCCGAAGGGAATTCTTAACTTCGCAAAGGCATCATTCCATTGATTGTCCTGCCCCTGAGCCTGTAATAAGCCGAGTAGGACGATCCAACAATGCAAGGGTTGATGGGGTGACATTGTCATTGGACATAACAGTAAATTGTAGCAGGGAAGATTGGTCAAACTTGCTCTGCATGACCCCCCCTGCATCTACTTCTCTTGAACAGTCGGATTCTACCTGCCTTGCCCCCTATGCGACCTCCAATCTCCAGCAAATCGAGCCACTTGTGAGGTCTCCAAAACTTGTGGGTGCGACTGTTTCTCCTATGCCTATGTCTATTGACCCCATCAAGGTCTCTCCAAAAGCTGACTCTGTCCTAAAAATTCTATCTTGGAATGTGGCTGGTCTTGGTCGTAACTTTGACATCCCCGAATGGAACGACTTTCTGGAACCCTTTCACATCTGCCTATTTCAGGAAACCTGGTGTTTGGAGCCAAGACACCGAGTGGGATTCTCCACCTTTTTTATCCCCGCAGTCCAGGAACAAGGATCCAAAGGTCGCCCGTCAGGCGGCCTTATTATATGGATTAGTATTGCTCTGGGCTTCAGGGTAAAAGAAAGAAACACCCAATCATCGGATCTCCAGTGGCTAACGATAACACACAAAGGGGGAAGAAGTATGGAAGTCTTCAACATCTACCTGAGGGGTGCCAAAGGCGGTGTATCCCATCTACCTTCCACAGGCCTAAACCGCAACCTGGCTGCCTGCAATGCGGACTCCCATATAATGCTTGCAGGCGATTTCAACTGCTGTTTTGAGCCCTTGGCCAGCGAAGATATCTTGGACACTTTTGAGGAGGACACCAGGAGAGGTATTCCTATTTTGAATCTTGACCCGATTCCCAAATGGTCGCAAAACGCAATAGAGATCAATGCCCTCTGTATGGAGCATAATTTGCGACCGACAAATGGCCGATCCAAATCTGACCATATGGGTGCTCACACTTATAACAGACAAGACCATACGTCTAGGATTGATTATATCATGCTTAATTACAACCTCTGGCAACATCACCTAGATATGGAGGTTATAGTGTCGGGTGATAGCGACCACAATCCCTTATCGCTATCTATTTCATCTCCTTGGCAGGCTGGAAGTCAAGGCCCACCCGGTCATAAGTGGAAATCCTCCCACGAATTAGTCCCCGCAAATTGTAGCAGGCGCTTAAAGTGGGCAAAAGTCTTAGCCGATGACACAAGGATGGCCCAAGCCGGGATTATTTTGGAAGAGGTGGAGCCCCGGATGAACACTTTAAGTTTAACCGATAACAAGATCTTACCTCTATTCACTGAGACTGTATTGGCACTGAGTGACTTATTTATTGTTCCCCAAACCACTCGTAGGGGTCCCTCGAAAACCTTGCCTAAACAGTCAGACAAGTGGTTTACTGCAAAATGTCGTGAAGCTAAGAAGGAACTTGTTGTGACATTAAAGTCCAAAGACGCAGCTGCTATTAGGGCTGCTAGAAAATGTTACAAAAAAACCATATTTGAAGCTAAACAGGTTTATGATTTCAACTTTTGGGGAGATTTAGTAGAGGCTAGCACTAGGAAGGACGCCAAGAGGTTCTGGGACCTATTAAGATCTAGGGAAAAGCCCATTGACCAGCAGCTAACTTGTAACATTACAGGGGGCGTATGGTTCGACCACTTTTCACAACTGTACTCTGCTCCTCCAGGCCCCCCCCAGCTAGCTTGCCCACCCACGGGTTTATTGCCTAATTCTACAATCAACCTCCCGTGCTATGATGGCCTATTCACTAGCTTAGAAGTAGAGAGAGCAATCCAATGTATTGTCTCGAACAAAGCAGAGGGTCCTGACGGAATCCCAGGAGACCTAATCAAGAATTACCCATCCTTTTGGAGTAGATTAATTGCCTCGCTTTTGAATGAAGTTATGTTGGGTGGAGTCTTTCCTGACTCATGGAGGGGTGCTGAGGTCGTACCTATTTTTAAAAAAGGTTCTAGGGACGACCCAGCGAACTACCGTCCAATTAGTTTATTGGACTCTTCTCAAAAGGTAGCAGGGAAGGTGGTATTGGGCAGGATCATCGAGTGGGCAGATGGAAATCACATCCTGTCAGATCTTCAAGCGGGCTTCAGAACAGGAACAGGCACAATCGAGCAGACGTTCCGCCTTCTAATGATCTATTGGAAAGTGGTGGTGCTGGGAGGGGGCAGTCTGTATTTAGTCTTCATTGACTTGCGGACTGCCTTCGACCTGGTACCACGCGCGCTTCTATGGAACGTCCTCGATGGGTTAGGCCTCCCTCCCTATTTGCTGTCGCTGCTCGTAAAATTTCACGATAGGAATTTCGCCCAAATTAGATGGGGTGCACAGGGAGAGAAAACATCTCGTATCCCCGTGGACAGAGGCGTTCGCCAGGGGTGTGTGCTTGCCCCCACTCTGTTTTCTTTTTATATTAACGGAGTGGTGGAGCATCTTCTACAACAACCATCAGATGCACCCACCCTGGCTGGAAGGAAAATCCCAACGCTCTTGTTCGCGGACGATACCCTCCTAATTTCAAAATCACCAATGGGCATCCAATCGTTGCTTTCCAGCTTTCAAACCTTCTGTGAAGGAAGGGGTTTGGCCATAAACATAGGCAAAACTAAGTTTTTAGTCCTTAACCCGCCCAAAAAACCTGTCTATCCCCCGGTCCTAGATTCTGTCCCACTTGATCGCGTCAAAGAATTTGACTACCTGGGTATACGCATCAGTGACACCATGAGCTGGAAGGCACACCACCAAAAAATCTTCCTTACTCACAAAAGGGTGGCAGGTGCGTTGCTCAAGGAACAGCGAGCCTCATCATCAAAACCTATTGGGGCTCCCCTAGATATCTATAGGGCTAGGGTTGTAAGCGCGGCACTTTACGGTGCTGAGCTGTGGGGCACTCATAGAGTTGACACTCTGGCCCACCTTGAGAACAACTTCCATAAAGACCTAATGGGTTTGCCCCACAGCACGCCAACAATCCCATTGCTGCTAGATGCAGGTACCCGGGCAATCTGCGACCAAGCGAAACTACGCCCACTTTTGTTATGGTCCAGAATCTGGAATGTGCAGGAATTAAGAAGCTACGCAGAAGCTTTGAATGACATTTTGTCATTACCGGGTTCACATAAGATCATCTGGCTTAGGGAGGTAAAAAAGCTGCTCTACAAATTAGGCCTAGGAGAGGCTTGGGCCAATAAATTTGCACCCCCGAAACAACAGCTAAAGAAGGCTTATTGGGCATGGGTAGACAATGAGAGGGCCCGAAGTACAAATCATTGTAAATCTGTAGTTCTGTTTCTGTCGGTCAAAGAGTCACCGTTAAGGGAACCTTATTTAGACACCATTCAGAGCTCATGGGACAGAGCACTGTACATTAAGTTTAGGGTGGGGGTGCTTCCATTATGTGAGTTCATGTCCACTTGGAAACCGCCCGCTCAAACTGTACCCTATTGCCCCTTTTGTGATCTAAGGGTAGAGTCTGTGTCCCACATGTTGTTCGAATGTAGTGTCTATGTAGCCCCGAGACGTAGGTGGTTGAAGCCCCTTTGCAGGTGTCTGGGAACTCGTTCTCACTTGGAAGCCCTGCGTATTTTACGTACAGATGCTAGACCCTTCTTTTCCACTTGTATGGCAAAATTTTTGGGTTGGGCTTGGCGTCTAAGAACTGCAAGAAAACTGTTAATCCAGTGAACGACCCCCCCTACCAAACATGCTGTTCCGGATATGAAATGTTTTTATGTTGATGATTGTTATTAAAAATGTTTTTTTTTTTTGTGAAAAATGCTTTTATGATATGTTTTTATCGAATAAAGCTATTTACTACTACTACAATATATATAATATAATATAAAAGTAAATGCAGTCTTTCATAACCAGAGCTGAATAATGCTGTAAGGACTCCCCTGTATATCATAAATAAACTATGCAATATAAACAATATATCACAAAAAACAGGGAAGAAACAGCAGCAGCAAAGCATGTTTGAAAACTGTTTTAATGCTTAGCATTTAGCCCAAAACCTCAGATAGGACTGAAAGCATTGACAGCTCACAGGCTGTATTGTAGAAAACCACAGCCTAGAAAGGCGAGAAAGCTAACTCTTAGCAACATAGAAAAACTGGCACCGTGCCTTTAAGGCAGCCATGGCCCCTAGCTTCCCATCATGCCTCAGGGGTGACAGTTAGATCAGTTGTTCTTTGCGGTGGCACAAAGCCATAACACAAAGAGTTGACAATTCCCTTAAAAATAAGGATCCTTTGCCCAGGGAGGCGGGAGGGTTGCTTATGACTTTGATGGGGATACCCCTGGAAGAGAACTAGGATTACAGGTAAGTAACTAATCCTTCTCTTCCAGGGAATCCTCATCAATAGTCATAAGCACTAGAATAGAATAGCGAGCCTCACCTCATCCGTTGCGGGCAAAGGAAAAATAATAATCATTAACAATCAAGCTCAGACAACTAAACTTGATAATTCAGACATTTCTGCTATCTGAACAGATTTCTCAAGGAGGCCTGGCCTACTAGAGTATCTGCCGTGGAGTCGGATTCAAGACAATAATGCCTTGTGAACGTATGCACAGATCTCCAGGTTGCTGCCTTGCAAATTTCTGCCATTGGAACATCATGCAAGAAAGCTACTGTAGCTGATTTTCCCCTAGTGGAGTGTGATTTAGGTGACAACAATAGGGGTTTATTCACCAGCTGGTAGGACAATTTTATGGAAGACACTATCCATCTGGAGATGGATCTCTTGGTAGCTGGAAAACCTGACCTCATGGAACCATAATTTAAGAACAATTGGTCTGATTTTCTGATAACCTTAGTTCCCTCTAGGTATAATTTAAGCACTCTCTTAAGGTCTAAGGAATGGAGTGACCTCTCCGCAGGAATTGCGGGATTCGGAAAAAAGGATGGTAAAGAAATTGTCTTATTAATATGAAAATCAGATTCAACTTTCGGCAGAAAAGCAGGGTGAGTTGTGGTGAAAGATAGTATATGGCTCTTTGGAAGAAAGCGCTTGGATCTCGCTTACTCTTCGCGCTGATGTAATCGCGACTAAGAAAGCGGTCTTCCATGTCAAATGCTGCAGCGTGGCTTTATGGATGGGCTCAAAAGGAGGACCCATCAACTTAGAGAGGACCAGATTCAACTCCCAAGGAGGAGAAGGAGGTCGAACAGGGGGTACACTTTCTTCAACTCCTGTGGGAAATCCTTGACCACCTGCAGTTGAAAGAAGGAAGGTTGGCTTGGAGACGTTCTATAGGTCGTAATAGCCGCTAAATGCACTCTGATTGATGAACACTTCAAACCTGATTTAGCCAAGTACAAGAGGTAAGGAAGAATAACCTCCTTCTGACCTGTGGTTAGATTAAAGCTATTACGAGTACACCACAGGTAGAACCGCTTCCACTTAAAGGAATATGAAGCCCTTGTGGAAGGTCTCTTTGCTTCCTTTAGTATGTGCATACAGTCCTGTGGGAGGTTCAAATGTCCATATTGCAGGACCTCAGGTGCCATGCTGCTAAGTTCAGTGAGGGAAGGTTGGGATGTAGGATCTTCCCGTCCATCTTGGTCAGCAGATCTGACCTGCAATGCAGCCTCTTGTGGGGGTGCACCGACAGCTGTAACAGGTCCGGGTACCACCATTGTTGAGGCCAGTCCGGGGCTATCAGGATCATTGACATGTTGGACCGGATGAGCTTGGACACCACCTTCAGAATCAGAGGCGTATGCAAATATTCCGGACTAGTCCATCAAAAGAGCATTCCCCTTCGTCCCTGGACGGTGGAACCTGGAGATGAAGGCGTGGCATTTTTTGTTTAGATCGTCTGCGAACAGATCTATGGAAGGCTGACCCCCACTGACGGAAAATTTCTGCCACTACCTCATCGTTTAGCACCCAGTCTGGCTGATCTTCGAAGTGCCGACTTAGTGCGTCCGCTCGCACATTCCGCTCCCCTGGAAGGTGCACCGCTGTGACAGAGAGGCCTCGGGCTAGAAGCCAATGCCACATGTTTTGAGCTTCCAGGGAGAGAGGGCGAGAGCGCGTACCACCCTGCTTGTTGAGGTAGTACATGGTGGTCGTGTTGTCTGTTTGGATGAGGACTGAGTTGGACATGATCGAAGGCCGAAAAGCTTTCAGGGCTAGATGGACCGCCCGCAGGTCTAACATGTTTATGTGGTAGGATTGCTCCTTGACGGACCACCGCCCTTGCATTTGTAGGCAATCCATATGCGCCCCCCATCCTTGAAGCGATGCATCCGTTACCAAAGACTGGGTGGGAACAGGTTGATGAAAGGGGACTCCCAGCAGGGGGTTCCGTGGACGAGTCCACCACAGAAGAGACGTCTTTGCTGCTTGCGAAAGCACAATCCTGTCTTCCCAGAAACCGGTAGTCTGGTCCCACTTGTCCTCCAGATCCTGCTGTAGAGTTCTCATTCTCAGCCTGGTGTTGGGAATGAGGAATATGCAAGATGCCATTGATCCCAATAGGGACACTACTTGCCGGGCCGTCAGGCGATTGGTCTGGAGAAGAACTTCGCACTTCTGCTGAATCGATAAAAGTCTCTGCTCCGAAGGAAATGCTTTTCCTAGGTTTGTATTTAGGACGGAGCCCAGGTAATGGATCACTTGTGTCGGCTGGCAAACTGACTTTTCCATATTGACATGCAGGCCGAGCCTGCAGAGCAGAGTCAGGCACACTTGGAAGTCGCTCTTTACCTGCTGAGGAGATGGCCCTTTCAAGAGCCAATCGTCCAAGTATGGATATACGAACAGCCCTCGTCTGTGTAAAGCTGCCGCTACCACCGCCATGCACTTGGTAAAGACTCGTGGGGCAGATTTTAGCCCGAAGGGCAACACTCTGAATTAGTAGTGACTGTTGTCGACCATGAACCGCAGGAATTTGCGATGATGAGGAGTTACAGGAATGTGGAAGTACGCATCCTGGAGATCCACCGAGCACATCCAGTCCCCTGGTTGCAGATGTGGACATATTTGATGAAGCGCCAGCATGCAAAATTTTTCTTTTAAGATGAGCTTGCTCAGAGACCGCAGGTCCAGGATTGGTCTGAACTTGTGTTCCTGATCTCTTTTTGGCACAAGGAAGTACCTGGAGTACACTCCCTTTCCTCGCTGCAAGATGGGAACTTTCTCTATGGCCTTTTTTTGTAGAAGTGCCACCACTTCCTGACGTAGTAATTTTAGCTGGTGAGGACGAGATTTTTTTGGCGAAATGTCCTTTGGAGACACATGGAAACGTAGTGCGTATCCGTTGCGCAGTATACTGCGCACCCAACGATCCTTCGTTATGTTGCACCACTCTCTCAGATGTTGCGAAACACTTCCTCCCACTAGAGTGGGCAACGGCATCAGAGGAAGCTCTGGCTCATTGTTTTCCTGTAGGCCGAGTGGTGGAGGAGGATTGTTGTTGGCTACCCCCCCTACCTCTGGTAGACTTTCAACCTTGAAATTGCGACCGCCCTTGGTTCTTGCCTTGGGACCACTGAGGGGTTTGAACCCTCTGTTGGTATCCCTTGCGTTGGCTGGGCCTGTACCTTCTTCAGAACTCCTTTTTCTTTTCTAGCCCCACCGCCTTGAAAGTGTCCAACTCGGCTTTCATCCTAGCCATTTCTTCATCCGTGTGGGAGCCAAACAATGAAGAACCCGAAAAAGGCAGGTTAAGGATCCTCTGCTGAGCATCCGGTTTAAGGGCTGTAAGCCTCAGCCAGGCAGACCTTCTCGCACAAATTCCATGCACATACGAATGCGCCGATAGTGTGGCACCATCCGCTGCAGTGCTAATCATCTGATTAGCCACCAAGGAGCCCTCCGTAATGATCTCTTCAAAGTCCTTCTGATCTTACTTTGGCAACTTTTCCTTAAACCGATCCAAAGAGTCCCATAAGGATCGGTCGTATCGACCTAATAAGGCTGCTGCACTAGAGACTTTGAGAGAAGATGCTGCCGAGCCACAAACGTTTCGCCCCCAAGAATCCTGGGACTTACTCTCCTTGTCCGGAGGTACCAACGCATGAGCAGAAACCGTGTGCGTCTTGTGTGCCGCTGCAACTATCACGGAATCCGCAGGTGGATCAGTTTTCAAGAACACCGGGTCTGTATCAGCTTGTACTTCTTCTGGATTCTGGCCGGTGCAGCTTTAATCGTTGAAGGGGTCAGAAAATGTCCATTACTGGTTCCATAAGGCCTGGAACCAGAGGCAGCAACGGACGCGAAGCAGATCTTTGGTGCAGCGTCTCGAAGATCACTGTAGTTGCGACCTCTGGAGTGGACATTGCAATGTTCAGCTTCTGAGCCCCTCTCTGCAGCACATCCTGATAGGTGTTAATGTCATCTATCGGAGACACTCGCGACTGAGGGCTGTCCGATAGAGTGGGCAATAGTCCCTCTTAGAAGAGTGGGTGGAGGAAGATGAACATGAGGGAGACCTTCTTCTGTGGTGATGTGACGAAGGAGGCCTGCGTTCCTTAGATCTACCTGCACGGTGGTGGCGTACCGGCGAAGGCGATCTATCCACCTCCTGCACTAATCTTTGCAGAGGGGACCTGTGGACAGGGCTTGTGTACTCTTCCTCCCTTCTTGCTGCTCATCCCGGAGTCTTACTCCAGTGATGAACTGGTAAAAGCCATCTTGGAGACAGATGTATAGAAGGAGTGGGCCTGTGATGCGACAGGGATCTCTGTCGCGACCTCCTCTGATGTTCTGGAGACGCAGATGGAGAATGAGGGCGTCTCGAGGAGTGAGAAGAAGAATGCCTTGATGCTGATTCCGTCACCAAGACTACTGAACCTTCATTAGATCTATGCGATGGTGCTCTTGACGTCGAGCGTATATCCCGCTGCGACGGAGGCCTCCTCGACGGCGATCGAGATCTTCTAGTCGTCGAGGCTCGATCAGGTTCAGGGAGCGGTCTCGGCGCTGACTGTGTCTTCTTTGGCGTCGAATGTGTCGACGGCGAATGGCGCCTTGACGCCGGGCGAATACTTCCTCGTCTTGGGACGTCGATGGGATGACGACGGCGGAGGGCTGCTAGCTCTCGACGCCGAACGACGCTGGAATGACGGCGGAGGGCTTTGGCTCTTCGAAGCCAATCGACGTCTTGAAGCAGGCGGTGAACTGTAACTCCTCGACGCCGATCGTCGCCGGGTTGACGACGGCAGAGGCTGACGGACTCTCGACGTCGATGACATACCTTCATGTCCGCGTTGGTAAACAGCCAAAATATCGGAAAAAAAATATCGAGTGGACAGAATATCGAGTTTTAAATATAGAATGGACAGAATATCGACATACCAAAATATAGTGGTGAAGAATATCGAAAATCAGGTAAGAAATATCGATTTGCAGAATATCGAAGTAAGTAATATCGACAGTCATAATATAGTTGTTAAAAATATCGAATTTTTTTATAGTCTTTTAAGTGTTAGTATATGTGTTAAAAGTATGTATTAATTTTGGAATGTATGTTTGAATATTTTTAAAGTAATGAATTTTATGTTATTTAATTTTTTTGTAATTTAATTCCGTAGCGGGTTGTGGGTTTATAGGGGAATAGGGTGGGAAGTAATTTAATTGTTATTAAGTAATTATTAATTGGTAATAACTAATTTATTGTAATTAATTATTCATTGGTAATTAATTTTTAATAATTGGTAATTATTTTTTATTAATTGGTAATTAATTTGTATTAATTGGTTAATTGATAATTATGTTAATTGTACTAATTTATTATTCGGTGCGGGTTGTGGGTTTGTAGGGTAATAGGGTGGGAAGTAATTTAATTATAATTAAGTAATTATTGAAAATATTTTTGTGTATTAATAATTAATTTACTGTTAATTATTAATTGGTATTTTTTATTATTTATCAATTTTTGGTATAGAAAATTAATTGGTTGTTGATTAATTATTAATTGGTAATTAATGTGTATTATTTGGTAATTAATTTCTATTAATTGTTTAATTGATAATTATGTTAATTGTATTAATTTATTATTTGTAGTGGGTTGTGGGTTTATAGGGGAATATGGTGGGAAGTTATTTAATTGTAAATAAATAATTTGTTGAAATTATTTTTGTATACTGATAATTAATTTATTATGAATTAATTATTAATTTGTATTTGTATTTATTAATATTTTCATTGAACATTAATTGGTTGTTAAATAATTATTAATAGGTAATTAATTAAAAAAAATATTTATTGGTATTTATAAATAATTAATTATCAAAGGTTGTGTGATTGGTAAATAATGTTAATACTTTTTTTATTACTATTAATAATTAATTTATTGTTAATAAAATATTAAATTATTATTTTTCCTACTATTGCACTCACTGGAGTGGGAATAGTAATTGTTACCCCTACGCTATCCAACGCTTTCCCTACTATTGCACTTACTGGAGTGGGAATAGTAATTTTTACCCCTACGCTATCCAACGCTTTCCCTACTGTTGCACTCTTTGGAGTGGGAATAGTAATTAGTACCGCTATGCTATCCAATGCTTTCTCTACTGTTGCACTCCCTGGAGTGGGAATAGTAAATTTTACCCTCCCGCTATCCAATGCTTTCCCTACTGTTGCACTCTCTGGAGTGGGAATAGTAATTTTTACCCCTACGATATCCAACGCTTTCCCTACTGTTGCACTCACTGGAGTGGGAATAGTAAATTTTGCCCTCCCGCTATCCAACGCCTTCCCTACTGTTGCACTCTCTGGAGTGGGAATAGTAATTTTGACCCCTACGCTATCCAATGCTTTCCCTACTGTTGCACTCTTTGTAGTGGGAATAGTAATTTGTACCCCTTCGCTATCCAACGCTTTCTCTACTGTTGCACTCTCTGTAGTGGGAATAGTAATTTTTAGCCCTACGCTATCCAAGGCTTTCCGTACTGTTGCCCTCTTTGTAGTGGGAATAGTAATTTTTACCCCTTCGCTATCCAACGCTTTCCCTACTGTTGCACTCTCTGGAGTGGGAATAGTATTTTTACCCCTACTCTATCCAACGCTTTCCCTACTGTTGCACTCTTTGGAGTGGGAGTAGTAATTTTTACCCCTACGCTATCCAACGCTTTCCGTACTGTTGCACTCACTGGAGTGGGAATAGTAAATTTTACCCTCCCGCTATCCAACGCTTTCCCTACTGTTGCACTCTCTGGAGTGGGAATAGTAATTTTTACCCATACGCTATCCAACGCTTTCCCTACTGTTGCACTCTGTGGAGTGGGAATAGTAATTTTTACCCCTACGCTATCCAATGTTTTCCCTACTGTTGTACTCTCTGGAGTGGGAATAGTAATTTTTACCCTCCCGCTATCCAGCGCTTTCCCTACTGTTGCACTCTCTGGAGTGGGAATAGTAATTTTTACCATCCCGCTATCCAATGCTTTCCCTACTGTTGGACTTACTGGAGTGGTAATAGTAAATTTGACCCGCCCGCTATCCAACGCTTTCCCTACTGTTGCACTCTCTGGAGTGGGAATAGTAATTTTTACCCATACGCTATCCAACGCTTTCCCTACTGTTGCACTCTGTGGAGTGGGAATAGTAATTTTTACCTCTACGCTATCCAATGTTTTCCCTACTGTTGCACTCTCTGGAGTGGGAATAGTAATTTTTACCCTCCCGCTATCCAGCGCTTTCCCTGCTGTTGCACTCACTGGAGTGGGAATAGTAATTTTTACCCCCACGCTATCCAACGCTTTCCCTATTGTTGCACTCCTTGGAGTGGGAATAGTAATTTGTACCCCTACGCTATCCAATGTTTTCCCTACTGTTGCACTCTCTGGAGTGGGAATAGTAATTTTTACCCTCTCGCTATCCAGCGCTTTCCCTACTGTTGCACTCTCTGGAGTGGGAATAGTAATTTTTACCATCCCGCTATCCAATGCTTTCCCTACTGTTGGACTTACTGGAGTGGTAATAGTAAATTTGACCCGCCTGCTATCCTCCGCTAAAAATATAGAATATTTTTTATGAATATTACGTTAATATATATAGGTATTACATTTTTTTTTTTAAACTTACATTAATTATTTATTAATTGTAAAGTTATTTAAGTATTTGTAAGTGTGTTTTAGTTAATTATATTTATTATTTCATTAATTTTACATTACTTTTAATATATTTAAAAAATTCGATATTTTGACTAACTATATTTTTTACAACGATATTTTGGAATCGATATTTTAGCACTTACCTGTTTGTAGATAGGCATCGATATTTTGGCATTCTATATTTTTTTCTCGATATTTTTGTAGGTCGATATTCTTGTCCTCGATATTCTGTCAGTGATCCGTCTGCGTTCTCTCGACGGCGAGCCCGCCGTCGACGGTCTTTTCTTCGCTGCATGCCCCTCCGGTGGCTGCTTTCTCAGCGCCGAGCTCGACGCTGAGGGTCTAGAAGAGGATCTGGGCCTCTTGGAGCCTTTTCTTACTGGAGACCTGCCTCTGGAAGCCTTCTCCGCCAATCCATAGAGACGAATCCTCTCTCTGTCCTTTAAAGTTCTTTTAGAGAGAGACTGGCAATGAGGACAAGTCTTTGGGACATGATCCTTAGGCAGGCAAAGAATACAGACCGAGTGAGAGTCTGACCTGGCCTTTTTTCCACAAGAAGGGCAGGGATCAAAAAGGGATGGCATTTGAGTGGTAAAAAATGCCAAAAATAATCAGAAAAAGCAAACACCTTACTTGACTGGATGAAAGACGTCGAAGTAAGTTAAATATTTTCTAAAAAAGGTAGAAAATTTCTGAATAAAACCAGAAAAGAGTGGAGCTGTGTAACCAGGGTCCTGACTGAAGGAGCCGGAAAGAACAACTGACCTACCTGTCACCCCTGAGGCATGATGGGAAGCTAGGGGTCATGGCTGCTCTTAAAGGCATGGTGCCAGTTTTTCTATGTTGCTAAGTGTTAGCTCTCTAGCCTTTCTAGGCTGTGGTTTTCTACAATGCAGCCTGTGAGCTGTCAATGCTTTCAGTCCTATCTGAGGTTTTGGGCTAAATGCTAAGCATTAAAACAGTTTTCAAACATGCTTTGCTGCTGTTTCTTCCCTGTTTTTTGTGATATATTGTTTATATTGCATAGTTTACTTATGATATACAGGGGAGTCCTTCTGGTTATGAAAGGCTGCATTTACTTTTATATTATCTCTCTCTCTCTCTCTCTCTATATATATATATATATATATATATATATATATATATATATATATAGAGAGAGAGAGAGAGATAATATAAAAGTAAATGCAGCCTTTCATAACCAGAAGGACTCCCCTGTATATCATAAGGAGAGAGAGATGCATATGTGTTTATCACATATATGATTGTGTTTCCGGGGTCCCGCGCAAAGGCGGGAATATTCCAGTGCTTATGACTTTGATGAGGATCCCCTGGAAGAGAAACACCACCTAGATAGTCAGCTGTGCCCACGGATCCTAGCGATCAGACAGGAACATGCAAGGCAATAACAGCAAGGGGGTAGAACTAAACACAAGCACAATAGACAAGGAGCTAGCAAGGAGGAGTGCTTAACAGGAAAAGAACTAGTTACTTACCTGTACACTATGGTTCTCCAGTATTATCTTTCATAGATTCACATGCTTGTATCAGAATAGTAAGCAGTACTCATCCCAAACTGCATTTCCAGGCTAGAACCCCCCAATAAACGTGGGCTCTGCTCTTTTGGGTAGAATGTTAACATACATTGCAGTATTTGAAAATTTGTGTAACCATACATATATCTGTACATATACATTGTTATAATCCATGATAAATACCTTAATGAAATAGGTGCCGTAGAACTGCTTGTCCCACTGCTGCATCCTTTTTCCACGCTGCGTCCAGACAATAATGTCAAGTAAAGGTATGCGCATTCTTCCATGTCGCAGCTCTACAAATGTCTGGCAATGGCACTCCCGCAAATAGGGCCGTAGAAGTTGCCATCTTCCTCGTTGAGTGTGCACGTACTTTGGTTTGCAAAGGCCTTCCAGCTTTGGTATGACACAAGGATATTGCTGACGATATCCATATCGAGATACTGGCTCTGGAAAGTGCCCCCCCTTTCCTGGGGCCGACAAAGGCTACGAAAAGCTGATTTGTTTTTCTGAATGCTTGGGTCTTGTCGATATAGAATTTGAGACATCGTTTGATGTCTAAAGAGTGCAACGCTCTTTCCGCCGCTGTTGACGGGTCCTTAAAAAATGTAGGCAAAACTACTGGCTCATTCAGGTGAAAGCTGGAGGGGACTTTAGGAATAAATTTGGGATTCGTCCTGAGAATCACTCTGTCCTGCCTGAATTGTAGGAATGGTTCTGCGATTGAGAAGGCCTGAATCTCGCTGAACCTTCTTGCCGATGTAAGTGCTAACAATAACGCCGTCTTCCATGAGACAAACTGCAACTCCGCCTTATGGATGGGTTCAAAGGGCGGCTTCATCAACTGCGTAAGAACTGTATTCAGTTGCCAAGGAACAATTGGTCTTTGAACAGGAGGGAACATTCTGAAGAGCCCTCTGAGGAATTCCTTAATGACTCTTTGGGACCAAAGAGAGGGACGGCCAGGAACTCTGGTGTATCTTGAAATCGCGGCCAGATGTACCTTTATGGACATATGAGAGAGTCCGGATTTGGCCAATGTCAACAGATATGGAAGAATCTGGGCACACGAGACCCGAAATGGATGCACATTGTTAGCTGCGCACCAGTGACAGAACCGTTTCCATTTCGCCGTATATGTTTTGTTTGTGGAGACTGCCCGGGATCGTGACAGAATGTCTTTGCAGTCCTGAGGGATCTTTAAGAGGTGGAATTCATGCTCGTGAGGTTCCATGCTGACAAGCTGAGCGATTTCAGATTTGGATGCAGTATCTGGCCATTGTGCATAGTTATCAGATCCTGTGTTAACGGGAACTGTATCCTTGGTGTCATCGATAGCCTGAGAAGTTCGGAGAACCATGCTTGTCTCGGCCATGCTGGTGCAATCAGAATCAGATGACACGGCTCTGATTTCATTTTCCTTAAGACTCTCAATATCAGAGGAAACGGGGGAAACGCATATGCAAACATTCCTGTCCAGCACATCTGTAGCGCATTGCCCCACGATCCCTTCTGCGGAAACCTGCTTGCAAAGTTTTTGCATTTTGAATTGTGGCGGTCCGCGAATAAGTCTAGCCTTGGCGTGCCCCATACTTTGAAAACTTTGGAGAGGTGCTTCTGATGTAGTTCCCACTCGTGAGAGATTTCGTGAGATCTGCTCAAAATATCCGCCCTTATGTTGTCCACTCCTGCAATATGCTGCACTTGCAGTGATACGTTGTGAGCTAGAAGCCATTTCCAAATGGCCTGTGCTTCTTGTGACAGAAGTTTCGACTTTGTGCCCCCTTGTTTTAGCAGGTAAAACATAGAAGTTGAGCTGTCCGTCTTCACCAGAACCGTAGATCCGCGAATTCTGGGAAGGAAAGCTTTGAGTCCCAAAAACACGGCCCTCAGCTCTAGCAAGTTGATGTGGAGCTGCGTTTCGTACTTTGACCAGTGACCCTGAATTTCGAGCTCCTGGAGATGCGCTCCCCACCCTTGGAGAGAGGCATCCGTCATCATTACGAAATTGTAGGTTTGAATTTCGAAGGTCAGTCCTTCCTCCAAATGATCCCTGATTTTCCACCATGACAGGGCGTCTCTGATCCGAGGGGTGATTATTATGTGATCGTCGAAGGATCCCTGCGACTGAAGCCATTGCTCGTCTAGCAGTTCTTGCATAGGTCTCATGCGGAACCTGCAATTTGGGAGTAGGGGGATACAAGAGGACATCATTCCCAGCAATGACTTGTAAATCCTCACTGAAACGGACTTTTTTCTTTGCAATTGTGTTGACATCCGTATGATCTTTTGAATACGCTCCTCTGACGGGTAAGCTTTGGCCTCCTCCGTGCAGATTAGAGCACCCAGAAATTGAATGGACTGCGCTGGTCTGAGATGTGATTTCTCTAGGTTGACTCTGAGACCCAGCTGATCGAAAAGCTCCATGCAAACGTGAAGGGAGCGAAGGGTATCTCTGAACGAACTTCCCTTGATAAGCCAATCGTCCAGATAAGGGAAGATCTGATGACCTTGGAGACGTAGGTGGGCCGCAATTGGCGCCATACATTTTGTAAAGGTTCTCGGTGCCGACTTTAGCCCGAAAGGTAAGACCTTGAATTGGTAATGGCGCTCCGCCACCATGAAGCGTAGAAATTTTCTGTGTCTTACGTGGATTGGGACGTGAAAATAAGCATCTAAGAGGTCCAGGGACGCCAAATAATCTCCTCTGCCAATTAGGAGAAGAATTTCCTGCAGGGATAACATCCGGAATGATTTCTTTTGAATAAATTTGTTGAGACCTCTGAGGTCCATTATCTGCCTCCATTTTGATGTGTCCTTCTTTTTTATGAGAAAGAAATGCGAGTAATAGCCTTTCCCGCGTTGAAGATGAGGAACTTCCTCTATCGCCTCCTTTTGCAATAAGGCCATCACTTCCGCTTTGAGGGCTGATAGATGTTCTTGTCTCCTGAGAATAGGAGGCTGAATTGGAGGCTTTTCTACGAATTCCAGAGTATGGCCATGTTGAATTACATCTAAAACCCATCTGTCCGATGTTATTGACAGCCAAGCTGGGTAAAATGGAGTCAGGTAATGGGCGCTGCTTGTTGGGCAAGTGGCGGATGTGGAGAAGTCATTGACGTCGGTTGGACTGCTGGGACTTCCCTCTCATAGAAGACCTTCCTCTGGACTGTTGTTGATAGTTATTCGAAGGTCGATATTGCTGATTGCTCGAGTACTGTCGAGAACCCTGCTGCTGGTATGGCTGATACCTGTTCGACTGGAACGAGGATCGTTGTGTAAATTGTCCTCGGGATCCTCTCCTCCGAAAGGACTGAAACCTGCCCTGTTGTAGAGATCCCAGCGCCTGCGCTGTATCTGTGTCCGTTTTGATGCTTTGGAGGGCCTCATCGACGTGCTTCCCGAACAGGTTCTCTCCATCAAAAGGCATGTCTACTATCTTGGCCTGTACCTCCGGTCTGAAGGAGGTGGCCTTCAACCATCCTTGTCTCCGCAGGGCTACTGCACCTGCCATCTGACGAAAAGCCACTGAGGACAAATCCATAGCGATATCAATGGACTCAGATGCTGCCCTAGCCCCATCCTGAAGTATAGCAGCCGCTTCCTCTTTTTTATCGTCTGGAAGATGGGAAAGCAAGGGAGCTATATCGCACCACATCTGCCGGCTAAATCTGCTGATGAGGGCTAATGCGTTAGAGGCCTTTATTGAGGACGCTGCCATTACTGCAAAGCGCTTCCCTGCACCGTCCATTCTTCTTCCATCCTTGTCCGGGGGAACCATTGATGCTGAAACCGGATTCTTTGAGTTTCGTTGGGCGGCCTGCGTCACCACAGAGTCTGGTCGAGGATGACCAATTAAACAGGCCGGAGACGATTCCGGAGCCCTATATTTTTTGTCTATTCTAGGTACTGAAGCAGGCACCGAAGCTGGGTTCTTCATTATCTTCAAGCCCTCTTCCCAAATATGGTCGATTATTGGAATGGATCGCATAGACTTGCGTGACTTCTCCTTAAAGTCATAAAGAAAACATTCAGCTTCCTGAACAGTAATAGGAAGATCAAAACGCTTTGATGCTTTCTCCATGATGTCATGGAATCCGCCTATATCTTGAGGCGGAGAGTTTGCAGGTGTTGGAGATGTCGACGGCGTAGTTGGGAGAATATATTGATCCCATTCATCGTCACCCTGCTTATCTTGAAGGAGTTCTCCTTCTTCTAGTTGATCGGGATCACTGTCCTCTAGGTCATCTCTGATAGTCATAATCGGTGGAGATCGGATTTTCTGAGTGGAAGTTTTGGGAGACGAGTGAGGTGGTCGTACCTGTGCCGGCTTCTCCACCGTCTGTGGCGTTTGAGAGTTTGCATCCTGGAAACGGCGATAGTAATCGTTGATCATGAGGCGCAAGTCAGTCACCAAGGACACTGGCATGGAAATAGAGTCCTCTCTCGAAGTATGCTGAGGCTCTTCCTCCTCCTCGTAGGCATAAGACTCCTGAAAAGATTCATACCTCTGTGAATCTCTCGGTGGACGGTCCTGAAATGAGAAGACTTCTTGCACCTCGTGGAATTCTTCCTCATCTGTTTCCTGACTCTTTATGCGAAGTTGGGAAGGACTATAAGCCACTCCTGAAGAGTCCTCATCATCGGACTGTAAGTCTAGTAAATTTGAGGGCGGAAGCGGAGAAATTTGAGTCCACGCTGTAAAATCCGTAGACTTAGTCTGCTTCGTCGACGAGCCCGTCGACAACGCCATAGACTTCAAAGTTATTTTCTTCACCTTAGGGGATTTGAAAGCTCCCGTCGACGGAACCGTCGTCGACCTCGTCGACGGAGTAAGCTGTATTATCGTAGACACTGTAGTCGTCGACGACGAAGTCTTCGTCGACGAAGGTATTGTAGCCGTTGACGGAATCGTCAACGGGTGTTTTTTCGACGACGAGGTGTTCGTCGTCGTCGATGCCGCTGTCGACGTCGATATGGTGGTCGTCGACGGAGTCGTCGTCGATATGGTCGTCGTCGACGGAGTCGTCGTCGATATGGTCGTCGTCGACGTAGTCGTCGTCGACGTAGTCGTCGACGGTTTCAAAGTAATAAGCGCCGGCGACGCTCTAATCTTCGTCGACGGGGCTGAGGAAATTTCTCTTGACTCCTTAGATTTCTTAAGAGGAGTATGAGGTAAAGAAGACGCAGGAGCCCCTTTGTCTTTCGTCTTTTGCTCTTTCACCTCTGAAACATCCTCCAAAGTTGAAGATTTTCTCTTCTTTGTAGACTTTGAATCCTCCTCAGAGTCAGAGTCTGAAGTGACCTTCTTTTTCTGAAGCCACAGCAGAAGGCGTGCCTCCCTGTCACGCAGGGTCTTCGCAGAAAAGGTTCTGCAATGTTTACAGTCCTTAGGCACATGATTAGGGTGCAAGCAATATAAACAGTCCTTATGTGGGTCCTCAGAGAATAATCTAGGCTTTCCACAGGATCTGCAGGGCCTGAAAAGCCTCTTCTTAGAGCTTTCAGCCATATTGAAGTAGTAAAGATGAAGCACAATACCTTAAACCAGCAAGAAGAAGGTAATTAAATGAACCAGGGGTCAAAAGTTCACACTGGAACAGAAAAACTGAGCAAGGCTCAGGGAGACTCCTCTTCACACGAAGGCGGTTGGAAATCGGAGGCAGGAAGGCTCTGCTGGGGAGTGTGAGGGCAGGGCTAGCAGCCGATTGGCTGAGTTTTGGACCACATAATGATGACATTTGGTTACCAAATAAGATGATTCCCTATGGGATTTTGCTATGCAGTTTTCTTATACTGCTGTGGTCATTCTGTTACCGTGAGACTCCCACCATGACGACGGGGAAGATACAAGCATGTGAATCTATGAAAGATTCAATACTGGAGAATCACAGTGCACACTTGGCAGAAAGCAGGTAACAAACATACAAGGCAACAGAAGCAAGACAGCAGATTAGAAAGACAGCAAACTAGGAACTGGAACCAATGAAATGGGAAGAAAGGCAGGGACTGGAAAAGGATATACAGAAGGGGAGGCTACAAATATATACTAGAATAGTGCAGGTTCAGGAATCAAGAAAACAAAGTAGCATTGAAGGCAGTGCTGGGCCAGGAACAAGAATTGAGCTAAGGCTCAGGAGTCGAGGTAGCACAGCAGGCAGTGCTAGTTCAGGAACAGGGAATTACTAAAGCCCAGGAGTCAAGGTAGCACTGCAGGCAGTGCTGCTTCAGGAACTGAGAATTACTAAAGCTTCAGGAGTCAAGGTAGCACTGCAGGTAGTGCTGGTTCAGGAACAGAGAATTACTAAAGCTTCAGGAGTCAAGGTAGCACTGCAGGTAGTGCTATTTCAGGAACAGGGAAACTACTGCAGTTCAGTAACAAGGAATGCTAAGACTCAGGAGTCAAGGTAGCACTGCAGGCAGTGCTAGTTCAGGAGGAGGGAATCTGTTGCAGTTCAGGAACAAGGAATGCTAAGGCTCATAAGTAAATATAGCGCTGCAGGCAGTGCTAATTCAGGAATAAGGAAAACAGCAGGTGCTCAGGAACAAGGAATAACAATCTCAGGAAACACTGTAAACAAGGATATCAAAGGCTCAGGAAACACTGGAACAAGGACTGGTATACAGCTACAATGGCCAACACTGGACTGATGGGAGCTGGGGCTTAAAAGAGCTCACAGTAATCATATGAATCAGGTGTGAGCAGGCTAGCAGCAGCCAGCTACAGGTGAACTGGATTCCTCCACCCATCCTTGGCCTGCAGGGGTGGAGACGGAGCAGTGAGCAGGGAATGCTAGGTAATGGAGTTTCCAGAATGAGCAGGCTGGCTTCCACAAAACCCGGCATGGATTGAGAATGGATCGCAATTTGCAAGTAGAATCTAAATGGCTGGCAGTTAGTATCTACATGAAGGGGAGGGTCTGGAAACTTATTAGACCACTGAAAAGCCCCACTATTCGGCCCCCTGGTGGTGGGCACAACAGCACAGGGAGTGAATCGTGACAGAGTGGAAACACAGCAGCGTGTCAAATAGAAGTCAACAGGGAAGTCGCAGTTGGAGTTTTAAAGAAGAAGGACCCTTCCCAGTGCACCCTGAAGAAACCTGGTGGAAGACAGAAGAGTGGAGAGTCGCCCCACCCATGGATACCCCAGGTACCAGGATACCTACACCAGGGAAGCCGGTGCCTAGGTGCAAAGTGATGTCGTAAACCGCCGTAGACCACAATGGGGGCTTCGGGAAAGATGCAGCTGAAGAAGACTGTGAAAGACTCTGTAGGAATCCAAGGGTGGATTCTTGAGGATAAGAACCTATAAGCAGAAGGGACAGTGTCTATGCCACTCGGAGGTGACCAGGAAGCACAGAAGAGCAATGCCAATTGATGATGGACAGTTCAAAGGAGTTGACGGGGACCTTGTCGCTGCAGCCGTGAGGACAGACACACTGACGATGACCTGGAGCCATGCACGAGCTGTCCCACATCAGAAGTCAAGAACCAGGGGGTTGGGTCCAGCAGGAGCACCAACAAGCCTTGGCATCTGCAGCTGGCGTGTAAAGCGAGATGGAGCAACATTGGGACCAGCAATGTCCAAGGGACTCACCACAGGCAGGAGAGTCAGAGCAGGCCCTAAACAAGCAGGGGAGCCCACTGAAGCAGGAGAAGACCCTCAAGAGGACCCACAGGCCGAAGGCACAGGAGTTGCAGAAGTACCTCGAGCAACTCACCAAGAAGGAAGTCCCACGGTGCAGAGATGCAGTGAAGATGCTGTACTTGGCGGGAGGAGATGCTGGAGCTTCTTGTAGCTCGAAGATCTCTGGAGTGCAGAGCCAACATGCCGGCAACGGCAACTCAACGCTGTGCACAGGGGTTTGGTCCCAGCAGTTCCGACGAGGGATGTTAGCCTCAATATTGCAGCGAGGACAGGTCAAGCCTCAAGGGAACTGCAGAACCACCACATGTGTTGCTGAGCCTTTCAAAGTCCGTGGGACATCAGGAGCAGCAGACCAATCAGCTTAATTGCAGTGCCTGCAGATGCAGGGGAGTGACTCCTTCACTCAAAGGGAGATTACTTTGGGTGTCCTTGTTGCCCACTGGTCTGTTGAAGATCCTGGAAGAAGCACAGACACAGACGATGAAGAAGACTTGCAGAACTGCAAGACCAGAAGCAGCAGGAGTTTTCCTTGATGCAGTCTCGGTCCCAGGCGAAGTCCAGCAAAGTCCAAGTGTCCAGACGTTTGAAGAGTGTAGTGGTTTCAGGCTTGAGTCTTGTCCCACGATGAATCTGAGGACCCACCCAGAGGTAAGCCCTTAAATACCCTAGGAAAGGGGTTGGGACGACTCATGGGTCCCTCCCAGAGGATACTCCCATGACCTTTGTCCAGTTTTGCCCAAGAGCGGGAGCCAAGGGCTCCCTGAACTTGTTCAAACTGGAGTATGCAAGGAGGGCACCAAATATGCACTTGAAAGCAGTCTGTTGGTGCTGGCAAGCACCCCCAACACAGAATATAAAATGTCCTGTCTGGGAAGTGGTCACACTCCCCTGTGACCGAAAACCTATTGTCCAATCTTCCCTTTCTAAGCTTGGCTCAGCAGCCGGAGGGCAGAATCGTGTCTGTGGTCTGCAGAAGCACTAGCTTGCTGTCAGACCCTGAAAGGATGTAACAGGGAGTACAGGGGGTTACTCCAAGGGAGCCCCCCCGTACATGGGATCATACTTCCAACACAGGAATCAGTATTGCGGTATGATTCCAACATGTCTGATACAAAACATGACTGTGTTCAGTGCAGCCACAAATAGTTAGACATCTTGTAGTGACTGATGTCCATTATTGTTTCAAAATAGCTGACCGTACTTACAAAGCCTCGAGAATCTACTTTGGGGTTTGTAGGAGTGTCCTGCTCATGTAGGGGTACCCTGACTCTTGCAATCAAGCACCCTGCCTTCAGGAGTGAAAGGCCTGCCAGAGGGGTGACTTATAGGTTTTAAGTGTAGTGACCTCAGATATAAGGAAACTTATATCTGTTGTGAGAGGTGCAGGCACCAACTCGCAGAGGCTGCAATGGCAGGCCTGTAGTCCAGTTGGAGTGGTCTCTCATGGGTGGCACAATACATGCTGCAGCCCATGGGAGAACACTGGTGTGGCATGGCATAGGCCCTGGGTACCTTAGGGACTTACAAAGCCACACCAGTAGCCAACTGTGGAGGTACAAAGGTACTTACCAAAGTCAATTTAGGGAGTGAACACAGTGACTGGTGTCCTGATTAGCAGGAGCTCAGTCAGACTAGATAAAACAACATACTGGAAAATTCAAAAAGGGGGGGGTGTAACCATGAAAGCAGATCCTACTTTCCTATAACAACATTAAGGCTATCTTTATATACCACTGGATATACTATTTTGTTTGCATTCACCCATCAACACCCCACTCTACCCCCAGTTTTGATAATTGCTTGCGCCACTAGCAGCATGGCTGTTGGACTAGTTCCCAGGTCACACATATGTGACGCATCCAAGAACATGGCGGGCACCTACAGCAATGGTAAGCAAATGCTATTTACGATACAAGCTCATGGCCAAGTATTCTCTCCAACTGTATAACGGGGTTTAACTTTCGACTGCTGCATTTACGTTTTTCGTCCGTTTCCAGCAGATGTATACAAATTGGTTCAGAAGAACAAGTTACTTACCTTCTGTAACGATATATCTGTAAGAAACATTCGTTAGTTATAGATTCCTTACTTTAGAATTACCCCCAAGCGTCAGACTGAATCCGGAAAGTTTTTTCGTCAGCAGTACCTCGGCGCGTCTGAAGGTGGCGTTGGTTGGCTCTGCGTCCGTCGTTGGCGTCGTGGTCGCCGGGATGACGTCGCGGTAGCTACTTAGACGCTGCCCTCGCGCGCTGACGTCACTTCTGTACACAACTTTCCACGCCAGAAACGCAGAGCCATGCAAGACACTGACCACTGGTGCACAAAACTAGGGCCCTCAAAAAGGAGGACCTTAACCCTAGAAATCAGTCAGCAGAAACAGGGAGGATGGGTGGGGCGGTAAGGAATCTATAACTAACTAATGTTTCTTACAGAAATATCGTTACCGAAGGAAAGTAACTTGTTCATCTGAAAGAAACACGTTAATTATAGATTTCTTACCTTATAATAGATACCCCAGCAATACCAACCCCGGTGGTGGGTCTGCGGACCAAGATCACACCTGAAACTCCTGGAGAACAGAACGGCCAAAGAAGACGTCTCTCTGGACTTGACTGTCCAGGCAGTAGTGTTTGGTAAACGTGTGCAGCGATGCCCACATAGCTGCCTGACAGATGTCATGTAGAGAGGAACTCCTCTTCCCAAGGCAGTAGTGGCTGCCGTGGCCCTGGTGGAATGGGCGCGTAGCCCCACTGAAGGTTCCTTTTGAGCGAGAGAATAGCATGCTTTTATACACAGAATGACCCTTCGAGAAATAGTTTGCTTGTGTACGGCCCGACCTTTCTTGGCACTCACATAGCCAACAAAGAGTTGGTCATCTACCCGGAACTGTTTTGTGCGATCCAGATAGAAAGAAAGCGCAAGTTTTGGGTCCAGACGGTGAAGCCTATTCCTCTTTCGATGGATGAGGAGGTGGTGTCTTGCTTCGCCTTTCAGATGATACAGAATCTCAAGCAATAATAACACAATTGGTAAATGCAACAGTTAAATGCATGAACAATAAATACCATGAATAAACAAACAGCAAATAATATGAGATAAGACTCAAGCATATATAATGGGACGTCCTGCAAGAGATCAGAAAGATATATATATATCATAATGCGAGAGTGGGCTGAATGCAATTTGGAATCCTCTAAACGATTTATGCAAATTTTGATTAAATATGCAGACATTGACCGTGCAGTATTGCTGGAAGAGATAGCCAAAATTAATGAAGAAATAGACGCGATGGAACAGACTGAAGAAAAATCAAAATTACGCCAAGAAATGGTATTTAGATTGAAAAAAGAAGAAGTAAAAAAATCAAAGAACGAAAAACTTATCAATTTTTCTGTGATAAATCGGACTATGAGGTGGGCCATATTTTCACCTTTTCAAAGAAGTACGAAGCCCTAAGAGCCAACAAAGACAGGAAAATAGGAGCTAATAAATCAGGCACGATAGTAATAAGTGAGAATTCTTCTGGTACTTCATCAGATCTCAGTTCAGTTCCTGATAGTGACTCAGACAGAGATTCAGCAATTAATCATGGTGGACAAAAACATACGCTTGATGAGGAATTGGGTTTTTTATGCGAGGACAGGCGACAAACCCTTCGCCCTCGCATACCAAAAAACAATTACGCCCACCAAAAACAACAAGGCAAACCGAGCAAGGAACAACTCGAAAAAAATGAGGTGCATGGAGGAGAGGCAAATGAACGAGATAAATGAAATGAAAACCATCAATAAAACAATTAATCTATCTGAAGTGAAATTGAATGACAATGAAAAAAGAATACTGAACTTAGGACTTACGTATTGTACAGCAAATAGTTTCAACTATGTAAAAACAAGATTGGATATTTTTAAAAGTACTCGTAAATTGAAACTTAAATAGTATCACATGCTGAACAAAAAACATATCCCTTTAATGGATGGAGGAAAAGATGTATTAGCGTCTACTCAATCAGAACTATCTTTTGTGAATGAAATGCAGGAATTATGGGACCCTATAGAAGAAACAAATAGTCAAGACAATGAATTATCTATCCCTGCACAAAATTCAACAGTAGACTTAGCAGGACATGATAAAAATATGCAAATTCCACGTCCTCTGACACATTTCAAACCGAAGTCGACTTTTAATCCTGTGATGTTACGTGACTCGATTGACTTGTTTCACCATCAAGTAACATACCAACTGAAAGATCTGAACATCAAAACGCATAGAGGAAAATTCAAGTACAATAAGGAACAACATGATTATAATACCTTAATGTTGAAACTTAAAGAGAACAATAAAATTGTTATTCGTGCCTCTGACAAAGGTGGAAATATTGTGTTAATGTCCAAAGAAGCCTACAAACAATTGAATGATAGATCATGCTACACTAAATACAGTGGATCTGAATTGAAAGCAATGTATGCAATCTTTTACAAAAAATTATCGACATGGAAATCAAAAAGCCTTATTTCAGTACAAGAATATAAATTCCTAAAAAACAATCATCCAGTGGTACCTACAATTTATTTTTTACCCAAGCTTCACAAGGACCCTGAAAACCCGCCTGGTTGGCCTATAATATCAGCAAAGAATGGGTGTCTTGAACATACATCACAATATATAGATTTCGTTTTACAGAACTTGGTCAAAGCTTTACCATCATATGTAAGAGACACCAGTGACTTCTTGAGAAAAATCAAGGTTCTTGAATGGAAGAATGGCTATCACTTTATCGCACTTGACGTTGTTTCACTATATACAAGTATACAACATACTGATGGTCTGAGAGCACTTGATTTTTTCTTGGATAAAGCTTTGGGTACTACAAGTGAACATAAGAAAATGCTTCTAGAAATGATTGAATTTTGTCTTGAAAACAATGTATTCATGCTTAACAATCTGCTCTATAGACAAATAAGGGGAGTTGCGATGGGGGCCAGCTTCTCTCCCAGCTATGCATGTTTGCATATGGGCTGGTGGGAGGAGCTGGTCCTCATGACGGAAGAACGTGAGAAGGTAAATTCCCATGTCAAATTATGGCTGCGCTCTATCGATGATTTGTTAGTTATATGGGATGGCAATAAGGAGGAGGCTCAGGAATTTGTACGAGCTATCAATGTGAATGATTTGAATTTATGCTTTACTGCAGATATCAATAATTTCACAGTGAGTTTTCTAGACACAGAGGTATATGTAGAGGATAATAAAATAATTACTAAATAATTTCGCAAGAAAACTGCTGGAAACTCTACATTACACGCAAGCAGCTCCCATGTGAGACATCTAATTACTAGAATCCCCTATGGTGAAATGCTTCGGCTGAGGCGTATTCACAGTATGGAAAGTGACCTTATACAAGCTCAAAATGAAAGCAAATTGAGGTTTAGAGAAAGGGGTTACTCAGAACAAATCATTGACAATGCAATCAATAAATCTATGCGCAGAAGTAGACATGAATTGCTCTTGGAGAAAAAGTGTAGAACTGAAACCAATCACGATAGAGCATTAATACAAACTGATGCTACAAAGGAAGAATTTAGAATCATAATACAACATAGCCAACAACGCAGAAAGATCGAATTTATATTATTTCGCAACCGGCCCATGGTTCTCAGTGACCCAATAATTGGTTTTAAGTTACCTAAAAGACCATCTATAGCTTACAGTAGGAGTCACTCTATGAGAGATGACCTAGTTAAAACCAGTCCTGAAACCATAGAATCTACGAATTGGCTACAAACTCACACTGGCTTTTTTAAATGTAAAACATGTAAGGCATGCTCACAGGGAGAAAATAGAACTTTTTATACTACTCCCTTTAGTGAGAAAAAACACAAAATATCTAAATTACTTACATGTAAAACGGAGTTCGCAATTTATGTATTATCATGCCCGTGCAACCTACTTTATGTAGGAAGCACCAAGCTTCAAGTACACAAACGAATCTTACAACATTTAAGGGCAATAAATAACCAGGATAATACATATCTGGTGGCTCTTCATTTTAAAGCCAAGCCTGAGTCAAGGAGTATGGAGCTCAGGTATTTTGTCATAGATTCAATTCCAGCAAGTAGAAGAGGTGGTAACAGGGAACACAGGTTACACCAGTTAGAAACGAGATACATTTTAGATCTCAATACAAAACATCCGTCAGGTCTAAATGTGACAGAAGATCTTTTTACATGTCTATAGATTTCCTAGAATTTGTCGATTTGCTGATAATTTAAAATTTACAGTTTTTAGAACATCATGAATTTAATATTTCATGATATTTTATTAATTGTGAGTATTAGGTGTATTTATGGATTATTTATTGACGTTTCAGTGGTTCTTGTATACGTATTTATTTATTACATATTTAAATATCTAAGCAGATTTTTATCTATTTTGGATTGCATTTATGTTGCTTATATGATATTTTATTATACGTGTAATTATTTATTTATGTGGACAGGGACTAGAAAATGTTGTTGTGGTCTATATTTATATCTCACATTCTATAATTTTTCAAAAATACATTCATAAAATATAAATATATTAAATACTGTAAATGACCCACAAAGGTAAGGACATTAGGAAAGAACAAGAAAACATTACAGATTCTGGTATTTAAACTGTTAATATTATGTTGTGTTGCATACAATTGGAGTAGGCATTGAGTGAAAACTGCCATAACAATCACGATTACCATTTACGTAAGGAAAAGGAATAGAAAAAGAGAGAAAAAAAGTAAAGAAATAGTTACTGGGGCTCCGGTGATGGATTTATATATAGGCATTTGATGCTGATGATATGATTACATAATCTTTGGGAATTTTGGCACCATATACGAATATAAAATAAGAAAGTGGTCCTATGATTATTATTTGTATATTTTAACAGCTTATTTTGCACACATTCGGCACTTGCACTTTGAAAATGTCATGGTATTTCATTACGGTTTGGCGCAACTGTATATATACAAGCATGACTGTCCGTTTAACCAAATTTAAAAAGGTTTTATTGACATAATTGACCTTTTAAAACATTTTAAGGAGTTGATGAAACATATAGCTTTATTTGTATTTTCATCTAAGAAGGACTCGTGATATTGTAGCCTTGAGTCTGTTTTCTATGTTATTTAATGCTTGAAATACATGTGCCAATCATTACGCTTGTTAAAATGCACAATATAAACCAATAGGAGATATCGTACTGTGTCATGTGATCAAGGCCCACGGACGGGCTGAAACGCATCATGGCGGCATTTTGCTCAATTAAATAGATGAATTTGCACCTAACTGTGGTCCGTATCCATTTTCTGCAAGGAGATACAAACGGAGTTCTTGGAATATATATTACCTACTGGCGGTCGCCAGTAGGTAGTTATAGTTAGGACCCCTTTTCCATAGGAAAACCTCAACATTCTATTTTGAATAACTTTGGCGCCGGTCGACGAATCCTCGCGAATTTCTCAAAATAGGTGGGGCGCTACGCTCCGCTCCTACCCTGAAAGTCTCGGGGGGATTCGTCAAGCGGGGGCTGAGATAAAAGGGGGGTCCCAAAACGCGTTTTTCCCATGCATTTTTCCATAGGACCTTTAGAACGAGCTACAGCCCGAACGGCTGAACAGAATTACTAGAAATTTGGCAGAGAGGTAGTCCCTAGGTCAAGGAAGTGCCTTTTGTAGGTTTGGTGTAAATCTGTTCAGTAGATTCTGAGAAAATAGCCTTTAAATCAATATATATATCTGAGCCCGCTTACGGTACGCTTACCGTACGCTTACCGTACGCTTACCGTAAGCGTACGGTGGCGTGCGCGAGCGCGATTCTGATTGGCTCTTAGATCTTAGTAAACATTCGAATCGGCCGAAACCAGGAAGCGGCGTCCGCCATTTTGTCTCTCGCACTGAGTGTTGTTTATCAAACATGATGGCCAAAAACATGTTACGGGGCTGTTTTGACAACTCCCTCCCACATAGTCATGTTGAGGGAGTCCCTAAACATCCCCCAAGAGCAACAACGTTTTTTTTTTTTTTCGGCAATTTCGCGGGGTACGCTTACCGTACGCTTACCGTACGCTTACCGTACGCTTACGGTAAAAAAATAAAAATAAAAAAAACACGATCCACACTTACCCCACCCCCTGTGCTTTTGGTGGCCGCAGGCCACCAAATGTGCAGGGCTTATTAATATAGAAAAAAAACGTAATTTTGGCAACATGAAATTATAAAATCGAAATAAAAAAAACACTATCCACATTGACCTCACCCCCTGTGCTTTTGGTGGCCGAAGGCCACCAAATGTACAGGGCTTATTAAAGTTGATAAAAACCGTGCACGGAACGAACTGCGTTAAGTGGGCGCGCACGCCACAAATGGCGTAAAGTAACTTAGCATTTAAAAAACCGTACAAATTCACTGAAAAAACCATAGGTTTCACACACGTTATAGTTAGGAAATAGCATTTAAAAAACCTTGCTAATTCACTGAAAAAACCATAGGTTTCACACATGTTATAGTTAGCTGGACATTTTACTGATAAAAAACCAATGAAATTCCCCCGTTATAGTTACTGTAGGCAACTATAACTCACGCGACCGTAATCCTCTGCTGATGACATATGTGTCTTTATGAAAAAAAAATATTTGTAATATATGTATAGGTAAAATTTAATGAAAGAAGACATGGGCAAATAAGTGTCTAAATACAGTATTAGCATCAGCAGAGGATTGCGGTCGCGTGAGTTATAGTTGCCTACAGTAACTATAACGGGGGAATTTCATTGGTTTTTTATCAGTAAAATGTCCAGCTAACTATAACATGTGTGAAACCTATGGTTTTTTCAGTGAATATATATATATATATATATATTACCTACTGGCGGTAGGTAGTTATAGTTAGGACCACGTTTCCATAGGAAATCCGCAACATTCTATTTTGAATAACTTTGGCGCCGGTCGACGAATCCTCGCGAATTTTTCAAAATAGGTGGGGCGCTACGCTCCGCTCCTACCCTGAAAGTCTCAGGGGGATTTGTCAAGCGGGGGCTGAGATAAAAGGGGGGTCCCAAAACGCGTTTTTCCCATGCATTTTTCCATAGGACCTTTAGACAGGGCTACAGCCCGAACGGCTGAACAGAATTACTAGAAATTTGGCAGAGATGTAGTCCTCAGGTCAAGGAAGTGCCTTTTGTAGGTTTGGTGTAAATCTGTTCAGTAGATTCTGAGAAAATAGCCTTTAAATCAATATATATATCTGAGCCAGCTTACGGTGCGCTTATGGTACGCTTACCGTACGCGTACGGTGGCGTGCGCGAGCGCGATTCTGATTGGCTCTTAGATCTAAGTAAACATTCGAATCGGCCGAAACCAGGAAGCGGCGGCCGCCATTTTCTCTCTCGCACTGAGAGTGATTTTTAAAATATAAAGCCCAAAAACATGTAAAGGGGCTGTTTAGACAGCTCCCACACACATTGCCATGTTGAGGGAGTCCCCAAAGATCCCCCAAGGCCAAAAACGGAATTTTTATTTTTTCGGTAATTTCGCCGATTACGCTTACCGTACGCGTACGGTAAAAAATTTAAAAAAAAAAAAAATTATCCACACTCTCTCCACCCCGTGTGCAAATGGTGCCCGACGGGCACCATTTGTGCATGGCTTATAAAATATACAAAAAATTAAAATATTACCTTTCAAAACGAAGTGCATCATATGTCCTCCATGTGCGCACTGTGCGCGAAGCGCATCGTGCGTACATGGCCCATCTAGCGTAACATGGGCACGCGGTGAGCGTAGCGCACCGCGTGCCCACCGTGCGTGCACGGCACTAACTGCGTAAAGTGGGCGCGCGGTGCGCGAAGCGCACCGCGTGCTCACTGTGCGCGCACTGTGCGCGAAGCGCACCGTGCGCGCACGGAACGAACTGCGTTAAGTGGGCGCGCACGCCACGAATGGCGTAAAGTAACTTAGCATTTAAAAAACCGTACAAATTCACTGAAAAAACCATAGGTTTCACACACGTTATAGTTAGGAATTAGCATTTAAAAAACCTTGCAAATTCACTGAAAAAACCATAGGTTTCACACATGTTATAGTTAGCGGAAATTTTACTGATAAAAAACCAATGAAATTCCCCCATTATAGTTAGTGCAGGCAACTATAACTCACGCGACCGCAATCTTCTGCTGATGACATATGTGTCTTTATGAAAAAAAAATATTTGTAATATATGTATAGCTAAAAATGTATGGAAGAAGACATGGGCAAATAAGTGTCTAAATACAGTATTGGCATCAGCAGAGGATTGCGGTCGCGTGAGTTATAGTTGCCTGCACTAACTATAACGGGGGAATTTCATTGGTTTTTTATCAGTAAAATTTCCGCTAACTATAACATGTGTGAAACCTATGGTTTTTTCAGTGAATATATATATATATATATTACCTACTGGCGATAGCCAGTAGGTAGTTATAGTTAGGACCACGTTTCCATAGGAAAACCTCAACATTCTATTTTGAATAACTTTGGCGCCGGTCGACGAATCCTCGCGAATTTCTCAAAATAGGTGGGGCGCTACGCTCCGCTCCTACCCTGAAAGTCTCGGGGGGATTCGTCAAGCGGGGGCTGAGATAAAAGGGGGGTCCCAAAACGCGTTTTTCCCATGCATTTTTCCATAGGACCTTTAGAACGAGCTACAGCCCGAATGGCTGAACAGAATTACTCAAAATTTGGCAGAGAGGTAGTCCCTAGGTCAAGGAAGTGCCTTTTGTAGGTTTGGTGTAAATCTGTTCAGTAGATTCTGAGAAAATAGCCTTTAAATCAATATATATATCTGAGCCAGCTTACGGTACGCTTACCGTACGCTTACGGTAAGCGTACGGTGGCGTGCGCGAGCGCGATTCTGATTGGCTCTTAGATCTTAGTAAACATTCGAATCGGCCGAAACCAGGAAGCGGCGGCCGCCATTTTGTCTCTCGCACTGAGAGAGATTTTTAAAATCGGAAGCCCAAAAACATGTAAAGGGGCTGTTTTGACAACTCCCTCCCACATAGTCATGTGGAGGGAGTCCCCAAACATCCCCCAAGTGCAAAAACGGTTTTATTTTTTTTTCGGCAATTTCGCGGGGTACGCTTACCGTACGCTTACGGTAAGCGTACGGTAAAAAAATAAAAATAAAAAAAACACTATCCACACTTACCCCACCCCCTGTGCTTTTGGTGGCCGAAGGCCACCAAATGTGCTGGGCTTATTACAATGGAAAAAAACACTATCCACACTTACCCCACCCCCTGTGCTTTTGGTGGCCGTAGGCCACCAAATGTACAGGGCTTATTATAAGGGAAAAAAACTTAGCATTTAAAAAACCGTACTAATTCACTGAAAAAACCATAGGTTTCACACACGTTATAGTTAGGAATTAGCATTTAAAAAACCTTGCAAATTCACTGAAAAAACCATAGGTTTCACACATGTTATAGTTAGTGGAAATTTTACTGATAAAAAACCAATGAAATTGCCCCGTTATAGTTAGCGCAGGCAACTATAACTCACGCGACCGCAATCCTCTGCTGATGACATATGTGTCTTTATGAAAAAAAAATATTTGTAATATATGTATAGCTAAAAATGTATGGAAGAAGACATGGGCAAATAAGTGTCTAAATATAGTATTAGCATCAGCAGAGGATTGCGGTCGCGTGAGTTATAGTTGCCTGCGCTAACTATAACGGGGCAATTTCATTGGTTTTTTATCAGTAAAATTTCCACTAACTATAACATGTGTGAAACCTATGGTTTTTTCAGTGAATATATATATATATATATATATATATATATCGTTCCACAGCGCATCATCGCACTCCATGCACTCCTTCCAAAAAGCACAAATCCGAGGTTCAGGCTTTAAAGTGATTTATTCAGCATCAGCAGCCAAAGAAATACCCAACGCGTTTCGGCGTGAGCCGCCTTGGTCACGGGTAAATTCCGCCATACAGACTCTTAATTTTAAACATTTCAGTCGTAAGCATGACGTAAACATAATTGAAACAGAGAAAGGAAATATACAAATCAGATGCACAGAATCGTAATGTCATTTCCATTGTGTCGGCCATATTGGAATGGTGAATGTAGTTTTCTTTCCATATGAGTACACTATAAGAATTTCGTATAGTGTTAATTTATATACAGTTTTACAATATGGCAGTTCACCTGATAACATAAATGCCGACAGACATTTAATTCCATGCTTATTGAGTATCCGAGTATATACAAACTTTGTACAATGTAGTATCGACAGGGACTATCAGAAAAAATGATAACATTAGCATTACACACATAGAACTCTGTTAGCGCTAAGTTGCAAAAATTCCCGCTTTTTACATTGCCCGAAAACACTTTAATCATATACGATTCCTCATAGTTTTTTGTGTGTTTTCGAGTGCAACTTTATTGACACAACGAGCCGCTCATGAATAACAAAGCGGCATAACTTCTCAGAAAAATAATAATTAAACCATATATTTATATTTGTATTATATACTTTGTCACGGACACAATTACCCACTGGGGTTTAACTCCATAGTCAGCATCCTAGCTTTGTAAATTTAATTATTATTTTTCTCCATTATTGCCCACTGGGGCTGAATTGACAACGTACATTGCGATATTGCTATTCACATATAAACTTGAACTCCCAGCACACTAGAGGTCATTTATACCTGAGAAGTTCTGCCGCTTTGTTATTCACGAGCGGCTCGTTGTGTCAATAAAGTTGCACTCGAAAACACACAAAAAACTATAAGGAATCGTATATGATTAAAGTGTTTTCGGGCAATGTAAAAAGCGGGAATTTTTGCAACTTAGCGCTAACAGAGTTCTATGTGTGTAATGCTAATGTTATCATTTTTTCTGATAGTCCCTGTCGATACTACATTGTACAAAGTTTGTATATACTCGGATACTCAATAAGCATGGAATTAAATGTCTGTCGGCATTTATGTTATCAGGTGAACTGCCATATTGTAAAACTGTATATAAATTAACACTATACGAAATTCTGATAGTGTACTCATATGGAAAGAAAACTACATTCACCATTCCAATATGGCCGACACAATGGAAATGACATTACGATTCTGTGCATCTGATTTGTATATTTCCTTTCTCTGTTTCAATTATGTTTACGTCATGCTTACGACTGAAATGTTTAAAATTGAGAGTCTGTATGGCGGAATTTACCCGTGACCAAGGCGGCTCACGCCGAAACGCGTTGGGTATTTCTTTGGCTGCTGATGCTGAATAAATCACTTTAAAGCCTGAACCTCGGATTTGTGCTTTTTGGAAGGAGTGCATGGAGTGCGATGATGCGCTGTCGAACGATATAAAGATAACAGGGAGTCTTGGACCCTGTGATTGCACCGAGATAAGAGTGTCCCGGCGATTTCCAAGGATGTGGCTCTTTATGTTTTGAATAGCCGGTTGACCGCAACGTGGGACAGTACAACTGAAATTTGGGACACACAGTGGAAACAAAAAACCGAAGCGTGCCAGTGAGTTCTACTTGAACTGCGAAGAGGACGTGAGTCTCTGGAATTCAAAAGAGTAATTCTTTGAGTACGTGATCCTCAGCGAAACACGGACACACGCTATAGGTGAGTTCCCACTAAGAACTGTGACATTATCAGTACTTTGTCCCTTGTCGCTATCTTTTCCTTACGAACATTGTCCACAGTAGGACTAATATGTTTATGGAGGAGCTTCCAAAAACTGCGCTTTGCACATAATCTGTTGGTTCATGACAGACCAACACTAGTGGATCTATATATCAGCAAATCTGTACCAGCCATTATGGAAGATGACATGGATGCACGCAGGAGACTAAGAGCAAAAACCATGTTTTTTACAACAAATGAACAGTTGCCTACTCAAGGATCAGAGACGTTACCCACCTCTTTAAACCAAAAATATCAGAAGTTAGAGAAATTAATAAAAAAAGAAGTATCAAAATGGTGGGAAGCGATAACATTAGAAAAATATCAAGAGGAAGGCAGAGTCCCAAGAGGGCTCCGTATCGTCATTGCTCCATCATATGAAGACCCAGATCCGGAATTAGCTAACGAATGGGCAAGTAACTTGATGGAATGTTCAAATAGAATGTTATCAATATTGATAAAGTTTGCATGGAGAGAACGCACAACTTTGTTGAAATCTATCTCTGATCTGAAAGAGGAAATACAAAAAGAAGAAAATATGGAAAAATTTACCACAAGAATGGAAGAAATCAATAAAAGAATTGATAAACATGAGGAGGAAATTATAGCGAAAAAAGAGAGGAAATTTCTCCGTGATAAGATTGACTACCAATCGGGCAGGATCTTCACTTTTGGACGCAGATTTGATAATTTTCAAGCCAAGGAGACAGCTGCTACCGAAGAGAAAACAATGACCAGCACAACAGAGGACAGCGATAAGGGTGAGGTCAGCGAGAGTGACATATCGGACGATGGAATAGCAGCTGACAAAATCTTACCAAGACCAATAAATTTTTGGGAGGAATTTCGCCAAATGAATCAAACACAAAATCAACAGAATTGGCAGAAGGACCGTGGTCGAGGAAGAGGAAGGGGGTACAGAGGACGAGGCAGAGGAAGAGGAAGAAATTCAGGAAGTCAATCATCAATTGCAAGCAAGTCAGGCGCGGCGGATGGAACAAGAACCACAACAACCCCAATGGGAATGGAAACAAGGGGTCAAAAAAATCGAAAATGACGAACTGCCAAAATGTGGTAAATCTCTCTAATCATTTGTTAAGTTCCATTGAATATGATGTCTTACAATACGGCCTTTCTTTCTGCCCCACAGCATCTTTCTCGTACCCCAAAGAAAGGGTAGATCTTTATCATTTTATCAGAAAACTGCGTCTACATAAGTGGAATAAATTGAAAGTGAAGAGCACTCAACCTCAGAATTATTCCATCAAAATTGGTCCTGTGCAGGACACTATTAATGAGGTTAATACCCTGATTGCTTTAAAAGAATTACAATGTGAGGAAAGTGCTGATTGCAGCCCCATTACAGCTCAGTCTTTGGGTTTTAAAACTGACTTAAACTATCCTAACAATTTTGCACCTAAATCGAGTTTCAACCCTACTATGCCTTCTAGCGGTATAGATATTTTTGAAACATTGGTAATTGCCGACCTAAAATCTTTGGCCAAAAGGAAAAATAAATGGCATAATGACAACTTAAATAAACAACAAAGGATAGCTATCAAATCCCTACAAGAAGATAAGAGTATAGTGATCCGCCCATCGGACAAAGGGGGTAATGTAGTTATACTTAATACAGATGATTACTTACATGAAGGAATGCGTCAGCTAGAAGTTAAGGATTGCTATGAGATTGTGGAAAGAAGTATTATTGAAGACTCTAATACCACATATCACAATATGCTCAAGACATGGCACTCACAAGGAATCCTGGAATGGAATGAATATTCCTTTCTGTTAAATCGTACACCTAAAGTGGCATTATTATATCTGTTGCCAAAACTACATAAAGACATGGTGAAACCTCCAGGGAGACCTATTGTGTCTTCTATAGGCTCCTTGTTAGAGAAGACCTCCAAATACATCGATTACTTTTTACGTATATACGTGGAAAGTCTACCCTCCTATCTGAAAGATAGTAGAGATTTCCTCAACAAAATCAAAAATGTGAATTGGCAGAAGGGTCATTTGCTGATCACATTGGATGTTTGCAGCCTGTATACCAGTATTAAACATACTGATGGTATACAGGCTTGTAAACATTTCCTGACGTCACGTTCTGTTTCCTTTCTACAACACACAGACATGATATTACAGATGATGAAATTTTGTCTAGAAAATAATTTTTTTATCTTCAATGATGTATTTTATAGACAGACACAGGGAACTGCCATGGGTACTTGCTTTGCTCCCAGTTACGCCAACCTCTTTATGGGGTACTGGGAGCAACGGGTACCCAAGGTGAACAGTTTATATCGTGACCATGTGAAAACATGGTTACGATATATTGATGACTTATTCATCATCTGGGAGGGCAGTGAAGAACTTGCCAGGGACTTCATCAATGGTCTCAATAACAATGAGGTCAATTTAAAATTTGAGGGTACTATCAGCAATTCCTGTATTGAATTTTTGGATTTAAGTGTGCAGGTAGTGGATGATTCATTAACAACAAAATTGTATCGGAAAAAGACATCAGGGAACACATTGTTGCATGCTGATAGTGGACATCCTAAAGCCCTCATAAATAGCATTCCGTATGGTGAGTTTCTTCGGGCTCGAAGGAACTGCAGTACTGATTTTGATTTTGAACAAGAATGCATAATCATGAATGAAAGATTCCTTGACAGAGGGTACAAACCCAACATAATAACACAAGCCCGCCAGAAAGTCACTAACCTCAAACAAGAGGACTTATTGGCACCAAAGAGTAACCCAGATGAGGGCAAAAATGAAAATGAAGTCATCAGATACATAACCACCTACAATTTAGGTTCTTACTATGTAAGAAAGTGTCTCAAGAAACATTGGGGCATCCTCAAAACTGAATCTACTCTTGAGGGAGTCGTAAAGGATAAACCTAATGTGACATACAGGAAGTCAGATTCTTTACGTGACAAAATATGCAGCAATGAAATTAGCCAAATGAAACCAGGATCTAAAGGAGTTCAAGGCTTCTTTACTTGCATGTCATGCAAAGCCTGTAAATACAGCTCTAATGTGAAAAAAGTCTACTATCCTATCTTAGATCAAGACAGATACATTGAAAAACATCTCACGTGTGTATCTGACTATTGTGTTTATGTTTTAACCTGCCCATGTGCCAAGAGATACGTAGGCAGCACTATGTTTGCTGCCAAAAAACGCATCCTGGAACACATGAGGGCGATTCAAAATAAGGATAAACTTTCCCCCATAGCACGGCACTACGAGGAATTTCACAAAAGTAATCGCAATCTATTGAAATTCTTTGTGATAGACCGTATACCTGTAACCATGAGGGGAGGGGACAGAATTCGCAAGCTGAGGCGATTGGAATCCTATTATATTCTAGAACTCAACACCAAGATCCCTGATGGTCTGAACTCCGAGGAAGAGATGTCTTGGTTTCTTGGAGATTAGTTTGTTGGCTTTTTCTTGGACTAGGATAATCATGATCTGTTCTACATTTGATTTTGATATCATTCTAGGTAAATTTTATTTGACTCTAAGGTCTCCTGCTGTATTTCATGTTTTTAACAGTCAATAGTCATACGCAGTATGTCTATTTTTTTTAAATGAGGAGGATAATATTTAATGTCATTGAATCATGTTCTGTTCATTCTTTCAGATGGTGTTCACAAATGAAGGGTATCTGAGTTGAAGATATTGACTAACATCAGATCTAGCAAAGCAATCCCAAATGGAGTTTATTTTACTTTATTTAAGCTATTATATGTGGGATGACCAGAGAGGTTTTTTTGAAAACATAGTGTCTTTGTTTATATCATTGTGAGTACAATTGTATGCAGTATGATATTATACATACAGCATCTCGACAAGAGATTATGAATATACCATATACCATATATTTATATTTGTATTATATACTTTGTCACGGACACAATTACCTACTGGGGTTTAACTCCATAGTCAGCATCCTAGCTTTGTAAATTTAATTATTATTTTTCTCCATTATTGCCCACTGGGGCTGAATTGACAACGTACATTGCGATATTGCTATTCACATATAAACTTGAACTCCCAGCACACTAGAGGTCATTTATACCTGAGAAGTTCTGCCGCTTTGTTATTCACGAGCGGCTCGTTGTGTCAATAAAGTTGCACTCGAAAACACACAAAAAACTATGAGGAATCGTATATGATTAAAGTGTTTTCGGGCAATGTAAAAAGCGGGAATTTTTGCAACTTAGCGCTAACAGAGTTCTATGTGTGTAATGCTAATGTTATCATTTTTTCTGATAGTCCCTGTCGATACTACATTGAACAAAGTTTGTATATACTCGGATACTCAATAAGCATGGAATTAAATGTCTGTCGGCATTTATGTTATCAGGTGAACTGCCATATTGTAAAACTGTATATAAATTAACACTATACGAAATTCTGATAGTGTACTCATATGGAAAGAAAACTACATTCACCATTCCAATATGGCCGACACAATGGAAATGACATTACGATTCTGTGCATCTGATTTGTATATTTCCTTTCTCTGTTTCAATTATGTTTACGTCATGCTTACGACTGAAATGTTTAAAATTGAGAGTCTGTATGGCGGAATTTACCCGTGACCAAGGCGGCTCACGCCGAAACGCGTTGGGTATTTCTTTGGCTGCTGATGCTGAATAAATCACTTTAAAGCCTGAACCTCAGATTTGTGCTTTTTGGAAGGAGTGCATGGAGTGCGATGATGCGCTGTGGAACGATATAAAGATAACAGGGAGTCTTGGACCCTGTGATTGCACCGAGATAAGAGTGTCCCGGCGATTTCCAAGGATGTGGCTCTTTATATATATATATATATATATATATATATATATATATATATATATATATATATATATATATATACACTAGATACATCAAATTATTACTTTGGACTTTGGATGTGCACCTCACTCACATCATATCACAAAGAAAACACCTCAAATGATCAAAGCCACTGGCCACACATCACAATGGCAATAATCAAAGCTCAAACACCTCAAATGATCAAAGCCACTGCACTGCCCAAACATCACAATGGCAATAATCAAAACTCAACACTTCACCTGGTGCAAACACTGCATCTTAGCCCACTCCTGACCGGGGTATTACCCAGCCATGGATAAGAGCCTCAGCAACCAGTGTTCTGCTGTACCGAAGTAGACACGCCCGCCCCCATTCGGATTCCAAAATCCCAGTTTCTAAGTCAACAACCCTCAGCTTTATAATCTCAAAACGTACTATAAGGTTTGGGAAAACTTCCCCCTGAGCCAAAGGAATCTTACCAGGACTGGCCAGCTTCCAAGAAAGCATTCCATGGCAGGAAGGAGTTCCCACGTTTCCTCAACAATCTCGCATCTTCCAGCCTTTATCTTGCCGAAGCTCACGAAAGCCTTCCAGGGTACATTAAACAATCTCTCAGTAAAAACAATCCTTGAACGTGATTAACCCAAACAACTTGGAAGCGTTGCTGTGCGCGCAGATAAAGCTCAAGCCAGGCAGAGTCAGAATTCATGATGACATGAGGCCATGTCAAAGCCAATAGTAAGAACTTCATAATACTTATCAATGTATAACACAATGCACATTTGGGCACCACTGCTTATAGCATCACATACTTCATCTCTCAATGTACAATACAGTGCACCTTTGTGCACCACTGCTTATAGCATCATATACCTCATCTCTCAATGTACAACACAGTGCACATTTGTGCACCACTGCTCACAACACTGCACTTCGAGACCAAAAAGTACTTTCCACACCTCACTCTCTCATGCTTTCAAATGCCCATCCCACATGTTCTGTTCTTGGCAAGGCTGTCCTACTCCGTGACAGCTCCCATTGAAAAACTGCAAGATTACAAGAAATAAACCTTTAAGATAAGCAGGGCATATGCAGGACGTTGTACATTCAGGCTAGGGTAAAATAACACACCAAAGTCAATTAAAATAATGGTAGTCAAAGGTCATCACAGGGTGTCAGACCACAAGAGTGCCTCTAGCACTACATTCCACCCCATGACCTTTGACTATCATGACATACATATATCAAAAACTGAACTTCTTAACTGAAAGCACAAATATAATTGAAACACATATTAAAACAATGACATCATAAAAGCATGTAATAATCATTTCAAAGCATGCAAAAATAGCTCATGCATATCTGGATACTCAGCAAGAATAACTGTTTGATGGCTACACAAAATGAATGATGCAAATAGAATTAAGCATATGAACTCAGTAATGTTCCTAATGTCACAAATGGCGAATACTGGAACTTCTACTGTTGAAGCAGCCAAACTTATATCTTTTGTGCCTAAAAAATTAAGGCTTTAAACTAAAAAATATCCTCTTCAAATTAAATTACACAATATTTTGTTTTTCTCTTCAAATTGACTAGCATTTGCATAACAAATAATGTCCTGTGTGAAAGAGACACAGCCTTCTTGCATTAAAAATTATAACTGTGTACATTTTACTTCAGGTTTATGATATCAGTTCATGATTCTTGGCTTGGTAAGTTCGTCTGGTTTGTTCAGCCACAGTATGTCAGCTTGCACCGTCCAGTGATCACTCCAGGGTTGGGGGGGAGGGTTCCCACACGGGGCCACACAGACACGGGCATCCACTCGTAGGACAGGGACATCAGATACACCAACACTTCGCAGTATGATGACCTGGAAAAGAAATAAGCATCACTCTTCTTGCAAAAAATATTTTTCAAAAAGGGCACGTTTTCCTTTCTCTGTTTTGGGTCTGATGGCAAAATATTATCATTTCTGTCTGCTGGCTCTGGGGAATTATCTGAGAATTCTACCCACACCTTGGCCTCTGAATTCTTGGTATTGGAGTGAAACTCTCCTTTTTCCTGCACTGTAAGAAGGGCTGGGGCAGTCTCCGTCCTATTTTTTCACTTACTGCTGAGTAAGTGCACCCTTTATCAATTGGCAGAAGCCCAAGGCAATACATATGCTCTGTCTGCTCTGGTAATTTTCCTTTCTTCGACTTGCCCCTCACCTTCTGTGGGACTGGTCTGCGCTGTGCATACTGACGCATAAGAATCACAGTTCAAAGTAAGTCTAGGGGGATATGCATCCCTTCATTCTCTGCCCACCTGTTTGTATAGTCTTTCTCTCCTAGGTGCTTGCACTTAGTCATGCACACCAAATCTGAATCGTGTGTCACCACCTCTGTCTCCAAGATTTTAACCTTTTCATCTGTAAGGGAATTAAAGGTTCTGTCTAGTGAATGTATAGGACCATGAGCATACACAGTAGCTGCGCTTTGCAGTCAAATCTGCCACTTCACTGGGGAATCCTGAGCCTCAGGCAGCACCCCTGGAGTTTCTATTGGGACCTGCACCAACTGTTCATGCAAAACTACAGTTTCTGTCTGTATGTGCCACTTAATAACATTTGCTTATTCCCATTGCATTAGAGAAAATTCAAAAGTCGAAATCACATCATCTCTGTCATCTGCCCAGTGTCTGTCACAGTGCCAGCAAAATATTCTCCAGCATTTGAAAATGTTTCAGTCCAAAAGTCTAAAAGCATACTCTTCTTTCCTTGTTTTTCACAATTACTAAAAGTAGCACACTGCCCCTGAACTGGCACACAACTCACTGTCACCTTTCTGTATTGGCCACACGTTTAAAACACACTGCAAAGTCTGTTGTGCAGATTCAAAAGTGTACTGCTGCATTTCTTTTTTCAAAATAGCAGGTTTATCATTCACTGGCATGTCTGATTAATATTGCAACCAACGATCGCTAATTCGAACAGACTGGTTTGTTTATCTTCCTGCACGTTCACGTTTTCTCAGTTCAAATTCATTTCTGGCTGAGCAACATCTTCAAAAGAATCAGGTAAATCCTCCTGTGAAACCTGCAGATTAACTGGCAGCATCTCTAAGTTCACATTTTTCACAAATGAATCACCCCGGCTATCTGAACAGCCTGGCAAAACAAACGGCTTTGGAGCTTGGTACATGTTTACCTCTTTTTTATAAGACTTGTTTGCAAACTAAGCGCTAGCAAACTCTTTTCAGCTCACTACATTCTTTTTCCAAATGTTCATATTTTTGATACATGTTAAGCAATGCATTCAAAATGACACCACTATTTTTGTCTGAAATACCAAGTTGTTTTCTCTCTTTAAGAGAGACAATCTCCGTCTCAAATAACTCAGTTGGCATCTTGGACTCTGCAACTGAAAACATAGCCATTTTAGAGAGCATCTTCCCCTTTTAGAATTGCACTTTTCGAATCCTGACAAGTGACGCCAAAAATGTCTTGCTTTGCCTTTCAGATAATACAGAATCTCCCACATGGTGGCTTAAACCCACGGCAAAGCAGGAGACATTACACAGCAACACCTTTAGTAAAGGGTTTTATTTTACAAAATGCAAATACTTTCTTTTTAGAGTAAGGCTTGGGGTTTTATTTTACACAATGCTCTCTAACAGAAAGGCTTTCCCAGATGCCAAATGCAGAGCATTCAAATACACAAAGATATATATGAAACAGGATTTGCTGTGTTTTATCTTCAGGCCATACCATCGACAACTCTCAGAAGATCACCGACAAGACAGCACTTTCCCTCAGCAAAGAGTTTCAGGCAAGTTTAAGTTGTTTAGTGCCGAATATCAGGTGCATCAGGAAACAAACAAAACGACCTACATGTTTCGGCCAGAGGCCTTCGTCTGGGTATATAACACATTTGGTAAATGCAACAGTTAAATGCATGAATAATACTGATGAATAAACACGCAGCAAACAATATGAGATAAGACTCAAGCAGATATAATGGGATGTCCTGCAAGAGATCAGAAAGATATATATATATATATATATATATATATCCATACGAAAGTTGTCCCAAAACAAAGGAAGCGCCACACAGGTACTTGCTTCTCCATTTATTTGCTGTTGGCTGCAGGCGTACAACTCGAGGATTTCACATCCCTTGCTCATTCCGCCAGACGCGTTTCAGGTTCATTCCCTTTCTCAATGGCGTTCTGTTTTGCATGTGAGACAGGTTTTGAGTCCATTTATATTAGTGTTTGCCGCAGTGGGCGTGATTTGCTTGGCCCTCTGGTCCTTGTAGTTCCTGATTATAAGCTTGAGTAAGCATGTCTCATTATCGATCTTTTTATAAATTGTAATAACCCCAATGGGTCGGTGTGAAAGTCCCAAATCGTATCGGCTGCATTCTTAAGCCAAAACAGTATGGAATACCTCCCGTTCCATTCGGTGATTGTACCTCCTTCACCGCGGGTCCACTGTTAATGGCGGGGCACTTCCGCGGCCGGGACAGGCCGCTATACATCCATACGAAAGTTGTCCCAAAACAAAGGAAGCGCCACACAGGTACTTGCTTCTCCATTTATTTGCTGTTGGCTGCAGGCGTACAACTCGAGGATTTCACATCCCTTGCTCATTCCGCCAGACGCGTTTCAGGTTCATTCCCTTTCTCAATGGCGTTCTGTTTTGCATGTGAGACAGGTTTTGAGTCCATTTATATTAGTGTTTGCCGCAGTGGGCGTGATTTGCTTGGCCCTCTGGTCCTTGTAGTTCCTGATTATAAGCTTGAGTAAGCATGTCTCATTATCGATCTTTTTATAAATTGTAATAACCCCAATGGGTCAGTGTGAAAGTCCCAAATCGTATCGGCTGCATTCTTAAGCCAAAACAGTATGGAATACCTCCCGTTCCATTCGGTGATTGTACCTCCTTCACCGCGGGTCCACTGTTAATGGCGGGGCACTTCCGCGGCCGGGACAGGCCGCTATACATCCATACGAAAGTTGTCCCAAAACAAAGGAAGCGCCACACAGGTACTTGCTTCACCGACCCATTGGGGTTATTACAATTTATAAAAAGATCGATAATGAGACATGCTTACTCAAGCTTATAATCAGGAACTACAAGGACCAGAGGGCCAAGCAAATCACGCCCACTGCGGCAAACACTAATATAAATGGACTCAAAACCTGTCTCACATGCAAAACAGAACGCCATTGAGAAAGGGAATGAACCTGAAACGCGTCTGGCGGAATGAGCAAGGGATGTGAAATCCTCGAGTTGTACGCCTGCAGCCAACAGCAAATAAATGGAGAAGCAAGTACCTGTGTGGCGCTTCCTTTGTTTTGGGACAACTTTCGTATGGATATATATATATATATATATATATATATATATATATATATATATATATATATATATATATATATATATATATACACACACACATACACTAGATACATCAAATTCATACTTTGGATGGGCACCTCATTCAGTCACACATCGTAAAGAAAACACCTCAAATGATCAAAGCCACTGGCCACACATCACAATGGCAATAATCGAAACTCAACACTTCACCTGGTGCAATCACTGCATCTTATCCCACTCCTGACCGGGGTATTAAACAGCCGTGGATAAGAGCCTCAGCAACCAGGGTTCTGCTGTACCAAAGAAGACGCGTCCTCCCCCATTCAGATTCCAAAATCCCGGTTTCTAAGTCAACAACCCTCAGTTTTATAATCTCAAAACACACTAGAAGGTTCGGAAAAACTTCACCCCTGAGCCAAAGGAATCTTACCTGGACTGGCCAGCTTCCAAGCAAGCATTCCATGGCAGGAAGGAGTTCCCACGTTCCTTCTACAATCTCACATCTTCCAGCCTTTATCTTGTCGAAGTTCACGAAAGCCTTACAGGGTACATTAAACAATCTCTCCCAAAAACAATCCTTGATTATGATCAACCCAAACAAATTGCAAGCGTTGCTGTGCGCGCAAATAAAGCTCAAGCCAGGCAGAGTCAGAATTCAGGATGACATGACGCCATGTCAAAGCCAATAGTAAGAACTTCATAATACTTATCAATGTACAATACAATGCACATTTGTGCACCACTGCTTATAGCATCACATAGTTCATCTCTCAATGTACAATACAGTGCACATTTGTGCACCACTGCTTGTAGCATCACATACTTCATCTCTCAATATACAACACAGTGCACATTGTGCACCACTGCTCACAACACTGCACTTCGAGACCAAAAAGTACATTCCACACCTCACTCTCTCATGCTCTCAAATGCACATCCCACACGTTCTGTTCTTGGCAAGGCTGTCCTACTCCGTGACAGCTCCCACTAAAAGACTGCAAGATTACAAGAAATAAACCTTTAAGAGAAGCAGGGCATATGCAGGACGTTGTACATTCAGGCTAGGGGAAAATAACACACCAAAGTCAATTAATGGTAGTCAAAGGTCATCACAGGGTGTCAGTCCACAAGAGTGCCTCTAGCACTACAGCCGGAAAGAAGGTGGGCAAAGTGATAGTCTGCTTGATGTGGAAGGCAGTGACAACCTTGGGCAGGAAGCATGGACGAGTCCTAAGGACAACTTTGTCCAGATGTACAGAGAGAAAAGGATGCCTAGAAGAAAGCGCCTGGAGCTCACTCACTCGTCTGGCAGAGGTGATGGCCACCAGGAACGCAGTTTTGAGAGTCAAGAGCCTTAAATGACAGTTGTGAAGCAGCTGAAAGGGAGCGCATATTAAGTAAGTTAAAACCAGGTTCAAGTCCCACTGAGCCAGAACAAAGGGAATAGGAGGAAAGAGATGAGGTATGTCTTTCAAGAAGCGACTTACAACCGGGGACTTGAAAAGGGAAGGATGATCTGCAAGCCGAATGAAGGCAGAGATGGCTGAAAGATAGCCCTTGCTAGTGCCCAAAGCAGAGCCCTGCTGGGCTAGAGAAAGAAGAAACAAGAGAACCTCGGAGAGAGGGGCAGAAAGGGGATCCACAACCTTTGCTGTGCACCATGCCACAAACTTGTTCCACTGGCAGGTGTATACTGTCTTAGTGGAGGGACGCCTGCTGCCAAGATTACATCACAGACTTCAGGAGGCAGGTCGAAAGATGTCAACTGCCGCTGCTCAATCTCCACGCAAGGAGGTGGAGGCTGGACAGGTTTGGGTGGAGGACCGTCCCCTGCTGCTGCGACAGAAGATCCTCCCGAAGAGGCAGTCTGATCAGAGGATCGATGGCCATGTTGAACAGCTCGGGATACCAGACTCTTTGTGCCCAATCCGGGGCCACAAGAATGATTTGGGCCCGGTTGCGCCTGATCTTCTTCAGCTCTCTGCGCAGAAGTGGTATAGGCGGAAAGGCGTACAACAGACCGCAACTCTACTCACGACGAAAAGCGTCGCCTAGCGAGTGCCACCTTGGAAATTCCAACGCGCAGAATTGATGACATTGCACGTTCTCTTCGGTGGCGAACAGATCTAACCAAGGCTCTCCCCACTGTTGAAAGAGACCTTGCACCATCTCCGAGTGAAGACGCCATTTGTGATCCATCATGCACCTGCGGCTGAGTTAGTTTGCCTTGGCGTTCAGAGAACCTGCCAGGTGTTGAACCACCAGGGATTTGCCCTGATGTTCCAGCCATGTCCAGAGGGGGAGAGCCTCTTGACATAGGGTCCATGATCCCCCCCCCACCCTGTTTGTTGCAGTACCACATGGCGGTGGTGTTGTCCGTGAACACCTGCAATCCTCTTCCCCGAACAGAGTGAAGGAATGCTTTCAGTGCAAGATGAATCGCTCGGAGCTCCAGAAGGTTAATGTGGAGCCCGGACTCTGCCAGAGGCCTCTGATCCCCGCCTCTCCCATGTGGCCGCCCCATCCCAGAAGGGATGTGTCCGTCAACATGGTGTGGTCTGTTTGGGGAAGGGAGAGGGATCTGCCCTTGACCCAGTCCTGGTTTGTGAGCCACCACTGCAGTTGTCGTGCAGTGCCCTCCGAGATCTGGACGCAGTCGGACAGATTCCCCTGATGCTGCGCCCACTGGAACTTCAGGTCCCACTGCAGAGTCTGCATATGCCACCTGGAATGATCGACCAGCAGGATGCAGGAGGCCATGAGGCCCAGCAGCCTCAGAGTCATTCTGACCGAAACCCGGGATAGAGGCTGAAAGATCGGAATCATAGCCTGAATATCCCTGACTCGCTGCTCCGGAGGATAGACCCGAAACCGTGTCATCTCCAGAACCACTCCGATGAAGAGGAGCTTCTAAGAGGGTATCAGGTGGGACTTCAGCACATTGATGGAGAACCCCAGCGAATGCAGGAGGTTGGCCGTAGTCTGGAGGTGGGAGACGGCTGGGGCGAGCTCGCCTTCAACAGCCAGTTGTCGAGATAGGGGAAGACTGAAACCCCTGATCTGCGCAGATGAGCTGCGACCACTGCCATCACTTTCGTGAACACCCGAGGGGCGCTGGTAAGGCCAAAGGGGAGCACCGTGAATGAAAAATGCTCGTGGCCTACCGTGAACCATAGGTAACGTCGGTGGGCCGGCAGGACGGGGATGTTAAAATAAGCGTCCTGCAAGTCCACGCCACCATCCAGTCTTTCGGGTCGAGGGTAGACAAGACCTGAGCAAGTGTCAACATTTTGAACTTCTTCCGGAGGAAGCGGTGGACGTCCCTGAGATCCAAGATAGAACGCAGGCCCTAGTCCTTTTTGGGGAACAGAAAGTAGTGGGAGTAACAGCTACGACCTACTTCGGGGACAGGAACGCGCTCGATGGCTCCCTTGGCCAAGAGAGCCATAACTTCCTGCTGGAGAAGGGCCAGATAATCCTCCGACATGCGGTGGTACCTTGATGGCATGGCTGGAGGGGTCGCCTCGAAGGGGAGGGAGTAGCCCCTTGGGAGTATTTGCAAAACCCACCTGTCCGATATGATGGTGCGCCAGTGGGGGAGGGGATGGCGAATCCTGCCACCCACTGGCATTTGATGGGCCTGAAAGGTCGGAGAAGGAGGGTTTGGAGGCTGCTGCAAAGGAGGGGGTTGGTGGACTGGCCTGCCCGCTGGCCCCCGGAACCACGACGGTTGTTTCTACGTCCCCGGCCGCACGAAGTTTGGGTAACTTGCTGCAGCCTGTGGGTCTGGGCGGGACGTAGCGGGGCACCCCTTCCATAGCCACGAAAGGGGCGAAAAGCAGACTGCGCAGGGCGGGTGGAGAGGTCCAAGGACTTGGCTGTAGCCCGTGAGTCCTTGAAATACACTAGAGCGTTGTCTGCTTTGTTGTCAAAAAGGCGACAACCATCGAAGGGCATGCCATCAAGGTGTTCTGGAAACTCCCTGAAAAACCAGTCAACCTCATCCAGGCGTAGCGACGAAGTGCTACTGACATTGAAATGGTTCTGCCCAGAGAGTCGATGGTGTCCAGCCCACAACTTATTGCAAACTTCGCTGTATCCCTCCCGGCGGCAACAGCCTGGGAGAGTACTGTCTGGGCCTCCTCCAGACACTGAGGCAGCACCTGCGCCACTGTATCCCACACCGAGTGAGAATAAAGGCCCAAGAGACATGCAGCGTTTACAGACCGCAGTCCTATGCTGGCGAACGAGAACATTTTCTTTCCAAGATGGTCCAACTTCTTGGATTCCCTTTCCAGTGGAGCGGTAGGGAAGGCGCTTTTGGAAGTGGAGGCTTGGACCACCAAGCTCTCCGGGGTGGGGTGCTGGGAAAGGAAAGTGGGGTCGCCCGCAGCCGGGCGGTGGAGCCTGGCAATCCTTTCCATGGGAGCTCCCGTGTTGGGCCTGGACCAAGTGGCCAAAAGACTGTCGGTGTGGGCCTCATCAAACAGTAGCAAGGGCTCCGAAGAGCTTGCAGCCGGTTGAAGCACCTCTGTCAGGAGGTTAGTCCTGACTGCCATCGTAGGAAGCGCAAGGTTGAGAGCCTCGGCCACCCTACGCAACACCACTGGGTACGACTTTCCCTCCTCCGCAGCCACAGTAGGAGGAGACAACACGCCAAGGTCAGGGGAGGTGCCCAAACCACTGGCATCCCCCAGTTCCTCTCTCCAGTCCTGTTCACTGTCCACCTGGTCAGATATAGGGTCACCTGACCCCTCCCAGTCCTACTCCTCATCTTCTGGGAGCCATCTGGTTGAAAAGGGGCCCCAGGAGTGAACAAGGGCATAAAAACCCCTCTCTGTGCTGGCACCGCTACCGCGTTTGGCACTGGTCGGCACCCTGGCCGGCGTCGACCCCGGCCTCCATCCCAACGTGGACCCATAGCCGTACCCCCATACTGGTGTCAATGCCGGCCGGGAGGCCAGCCAGCGCCAAACGCGGTAGTGGTGCCAGAGAAAGCGTCACGGGTGGAGGTGTAATCAGGTCAACCGGCGCCAATCCAGATTCAGGCCTGGATCCAAGGGGGGCCTGCGCCAGAGCCACCGGCAGAGAAAGCCTAGGTCCCCCAACTAAACCCGCGGGTCCCGATGGCGCGCCGGAGGCTTCGGGCCACCCACAGATGGCGTGCATCACCTCGTAGAATGTACGAAGCTGGGCAGGGGTCACTCTGGGTCCCAGAAGCGGGGGAAATGCAGAGTCGACTCTTCGGGCTTCGCGCGCAGAGCTGCGGTTGGAGCACCAACTGCGTCCCTCGTCAGGTCGGCCAACTGACGAGGACAAGTCAAAGAGCGACAATGCTTCTTCGACTTACCCGACCTGAGTGCGTAGACTTCGAAGACTTGGACGAATGGTGGTGGCTCTGCGACCGGTCCCTCGACCTCCCTCGCAACTGGGACCTCGAACGGCACGGAGCCGACTGTCGATGCTCAAGCAGCTTTCGGGACCGCTGTTACTGCCTGACGCGTTTCGTGGCTGGAGCGCCACTTTCTCAAAGGCTCAACACTCGTGCAGAGAATCACGCTCTGTAATTAGCATGCATTTTATTGGTTCTCGGCCCCCCATGGGCCTGGCTTAGTGCTGGTTACAATTATGATGCATGCTGGGGCAAGTAGTTTGTCCTTAGAGCAAAAATCGTCCTAAGTAGGTTTCACTGCACAAGATGATTAAAAGTCATTTAACTTATCCTTAGAAGGATCCGAAGTGGTGGGGCAAGGCACTCTTCATTTATTCAGGCGCACTGTGCTGCTTAACTGGATAGGACACAGTTCCTTTCCGCAGCCTCCCAAGATAAGGGATGTCAGGCAGTAACAGCCGAAGGGTTGAGGCAAGCTGATAAGGTACACCTGATGGCAGGCAAGCTGCGAGTGCATCCTGGAAGAGCTTCGGGTGTTTGTTTGATCAACTGTTCACACGGTGGCCCATACCCTGCAGGATAGCAACATCCCTTATCTTGGGAGGCTGCGGAAAGGAACTGTGACCTATCCAGTTAAGCAGCACAGTGCGCCTGAATAAATGAAGAGTGCCTTGCCCCCACCACTTGACTTATATCTTTTCACCAGGAAGCTAAAATTGCAAAAATTCTTTAAGCTTAAGGGCATACAACACAATACTGGTGATCAGTGTAATTCATCGAGTACAGTCTCTGCATCATCAAATTTATCAACTGCTCTTACAGGGGAAGATTTGAGCATGCTACAAATTTTATCTAGCCAGAAAGATCACGATGCACCCAATGTGACCCAGGATGTTTCCTGTATCCAAAGTTTTGGCATAGAACAGCGAGCCCCGAGAGCGAATTTTAGACCGCAATCTACTTTCGTACCAATGCCTTCTTTTGACACTATAGACATTTTCGAAGAATCAGTGAGAAAAGACCTTATGAAACTGAGACTTACAACATCCAAGGATTCAGAGAATAATCTCACCATAAGACAACGGACTGCCCTTTCAGACTTAATGAGCGATCCTGATCTAATTTGTAAACCTTCTGACACAGGAGGCAACGTGGTGTTTATGTCTCGCAAGTTTTATGTAGATGAGGCATTAAGACAACTTTCGGATAAGACATGTTACCTTCCAATTTCTAAATCTGAGTATATTGCAAGTATTGATGAATATCATGCACTTATTCAAAAATGGTTTGATCAAGATATGCTCAATTATAATGAATTCAAGTTTTTAACCTGTCCTTATCCCGTCACGGCCACTTTTTACCATCTACCTAAAGTACATAAAAATCCAGTGAGACCACCAGGTTGCCCCATTGTATCTTCAAAGGGCTGCCTCACAGAAACACATGTCTCAGTACATCGATTTTTTCCTGTCAGAATTTTTACAGACATTATCTTCGTATATCAAAGATACTACACATTTCATAAAAAACATAATGGATATACCACGAGAATCTGATATGCTTATGATTGTTCTTGACATTACAAGTCTTAATACTTGCATCAAACATGAGAAGGGCGTTCATGCAGTACAATATTTTCTTAGAGGCAGATCTCTGCAATTCACTGAACATAATGCCATGCTTATTGAATTTATTTTGTTCTGTCTAAAGAATAACATCTTTTTATTTAACAAACAACACTATCGACAAACTCAAGGGACGGCTATTGGCACCTGCTTCGCCCCCAGTTATGCGAACTTGTTCGTAGGCTGGTGGGAGAAGCAGGTTACCTGGGCCGAACCATACAATCATTGGAACAAATGTATCATTTCATGGCACAGATACATAGATGATCTGTTTATTTTATGGAAGGGTTCTAAAATAGAGGCAGAGAGGTATATTGCAGCATTATGTTATGTTATGTTATATGGTTCTTATAAAGCGCCTATCACCACTGGTCTCTAAGCGCTAGACAGACGACCAACAACATAATACCGCCTCCACAACCATCTGCCAACTCCAATTAGACCGAAGATGTTACCTTTCCAAACAGAAATGTCTTCAGTTTTTTCCTGAAGGAAAGAAGGTTAAATTCCTCCTTCAGGCTGGGTGGAAGATCATTCCAAAGTTGAGGAATGAGTACTGAGAGAGCACTACCTCCTTTAGTTTTTAAATTGAATCTGGGTTGAACCAGATTTGGGACAGACCCAGAGCGTAAGGACCTACCGGGAACATACTTCCTCAGGCGCTGTTTGACATATTCCGGGGCATTGCCAAAGAGTGCTTTATGGGCCATGCAGAGGCCTTTGAAATGGACCCTAAGCTTCACGGGAAGCCAATGCAGTTTGCGAAGGAGAGTAGATGCATGTGAACTTCTGGGAAGAGAGAAAACCAGTCTGGCCGCGTCGTTTTGCACGACTTGCAGTTTCCTCATCAGCTTCTGTGATAGGCCCAGATACAAAGCATTACCATAATCTAGCCTCGAGATGACAGTTGCTGAGACGATAGTCTGCAGCGTGGAGGCAGAGAGAATGGTAGTAAGCTTACGTAGCTGCCGCATCACGGCTGTGCAGGAACCTACCACAGCCGACACTTGAGGGGCCATAGTAAGAGCCGCATCGATCTTTAGGCCAAGACTCTTCACTACCGTCCCGGGGATAGGGGTTTTGCCGAGTTCTGGGGGCCAGTACAGATCATCCCAGGGATTGGCTATGATGGTCACCACCAACACCTCCGTTTTCTCTGCATTAACTTTAAGGAAGTTGTTAGTCATCCAGTTGACCGTGAATCTCAGAAGATCTCTGACTGATTGATGGGCCTCTAGTGTATCTCCCAGCTGAACCAGTAACTGCGTGTCGTCTGCGTAGTTAAAGACCTCACAGTTCTTGCGCGTGAGTTCCTCAATCAGGGGTTGCAGATAGATATTGAACAGTAGAGGGGAGAGTGCGGACCCTTGAGGCACCCCCAGGTCACATCCCTACTCCCTGATAACTGGTCCCCCATCTGGACCCTCTGAGTGCGACCCGACAGGAAGGACTCCAACCACTTGTATGCCTGGCCAGCAATCCCCAGCTTCGCGATACGGCTCAGCAAGATGGAATGGCTGACCGTATCGAAAGCTGCCGAAAGGTCTAACAGAATCAGAGCGCAGGGTTGTTTATTATCTGCTCTTATTCTTAACTCGTCGGTGACCGTGGCCATAACCAGTTCCGTACTGTGTTGTGGTCGGAAACCAGCCTGCCTGGCATGTAGGAGATGGTGTTCCTCAAGGTAGTTGGCAACTGCGTTCAGGACATGTTTTTCCAAGATCTTGCTTAGGAAAGGCAGTTGAGAAATAGGCCTGTAGTTTTTTAGTGCTTTAGGGTCAGTACCCGCTTTCTTCAGAAGTGGGGAGACTCTGGCCTCCTTCAGGGATGCTGGGAGGTAGCCCGCTTCCAATGAAGCATTGAGTAAATGCAGCAGCTGGGGTTGAATACCTGGCAAAGCTAGTTTGAAAATTTTCAGAGGGCAGGGATCACTGGAGGATCCTGATTTAATATGGCTGACCAGTTCTGTCAGGTGCTCTCCATTGATGGCTGGGAAGTTAAGCAAAACTCACACAGACTGCAAGCTGTCTGTACCGAATTGCATTGGTAGGCTATCAGAGAGCGTAGAAATATCCATCGGGATAGCCTGCACATTCTGGAGGAAAAATCCTTGAAAGGTGTCGCAGTCGGGCTGGGCCAGACCGCTGCTTTTGTCATTCAGCTGTGTGAGTTCCCTTAGAATAATAAAGGTTTCCCTTTGTTTATTCGTTGCCTCCCTGATCCGGCCCTCGTAGAAGGCGGATTTCCTAGCCAGGATGGCTCGTTTATAACTGGCCAAAAGAGTTTTGTATGTTAATGACTCTGCAGGCCCATAATCCCGTCTCCAGCTTCGCTCCACCTTCCTGAGAGCTTGCTTCTTTTCCCTGAGGGATGCATCAAACCAAGGAGCTCCTTTCCCTTTTTTCCGAGTGAGCTCTAATCGTTCTGGAGCTAGTTTGTCTAAGGCAGAGCGGATCCAGGTCATAATGGTCATGGTCTCTACGTCCAGGTTCCCCTGCTTCCTCTTCGGAGGGGGGGAGGAGAGAAGAGTTGTGACTAAGGAGTCGGCCTCGATCTTCTTCCATGCGCGGACCTTCCTCCTTGTTTGTGGAGGGGCCGCTGTTAAAGGCTCCCCTGGGACCCAGCATTTAATCAGATAGTGGTCTGACCAGATGCAAGGACTGACACCCAGGATTTCCATTCGAGGCAGGGAGGACCAGACAAGATCGAGGGTATGTCCCTTTTCATGTGTAGGCCCTTTTACAAGCTGGTTTAGGAAAAGGGTCGCAAGATTGGATCCAAACTCAGCCGGAGTGGGCCCCCTGGGGATCTCATCCCAATGATAGTTAAAGTCCCCCACTACTACCAGGGACTTATATCTGGATGCCAGATCGGTCAACAGCTCAAAAATTGAATCATTAAATTCCGGCGAGCTCTGCGGAGGACGATATACTACAAGAAGCAATATACATGAGGATTTCAGTGATATTTTAATCCCTAGGACTTCTGCTCCAGCACAGCTTTCTGCGATGATTTGTGTTACCTTGAGATTCCTTTTGAACATGATAGCCACCCCGCCCCCTCTGCTATCCTTAGGGCGGTTATACCACCGAGCGTCGAAGTTGGGCGGTAAGGCAGCTATAATGTCAGGTGTTGAGGCGGTCCCTAGCCAGGTTTCTGAGAGCGCTAAGATGTCAATCTCACCCTCGTCCAGCAGTGTGAACACCTCTAAATGGTGTTTCTGTAGGGATCGTGTGTTAAGTGAGGCAATTATCAGGCCCTGTGACCTTGTGATGACTGATTTAACCTCTACCTGTAATAGGTCTTCCGACCGAAGACTCAAGCCCTACTCCCAAGATGGCGCTCGTGCAGGGATACAAACACCCAAGTGGTGAATGGTGCTCTCAATGTTTTAAGGTGCAGGCAATGCGGTCAGTGGGGGACAATCCGAACAATTTAATACAAATAAACAGTGAGTAAATATTTTTTAAAAACAAATTCAGCGCAATTGCAGCAGAGCGATAAATTGCAAGGACCAGCGCGATGTAAGCGTGACGGTCAGTCTGTTGACTGCGCGCCGACCAAATGGCCCCTAAATACCATTTGCCAGGCGGTGCTCGCTCGAACTAGAGCGCAGCCCCGTAAAACGTCTTGGTGGCGTCTGAGCCCTACTCCCAAGATGGCGCTCGTGCAGGGATACAAACACCCAAGTGGTGAATGGTGCTCTCAATGTTTTAAGGTGCAGGCAATGCGGTCAGTGGGGGACAATCCGAACAATTTAATACAAATAAACAGTGAGTAAATAATTTTTAAAAACAAATTCAGCGCAATTGCAGCAGAGCGATAAATTGCAAGGACCAGCGCGATGTAAGCGTGACGGCCAGTCTGTTGACCGCGCGCCGACCAAATGGCCCCTAAATACCATTTGCCAGGCGGTGCTCGCTCGAACTAGAGCGCAGCCCCGTAAAACGTCTTGGTGGCGTCTGAGCCCTACTCCCAAGATGGCGCTCGTGCAGGGATACAAACACCCAAGTGGTGAATGGTGCTCTCAATGTTTTAAGGTGCAGGCAATGCGGTCAGTGGGGGACAATCCGAACAATTTAATACAAATAAACAGTGAGTAAATAATTTTTAAAAACAAATTCAGCGCAATTGCAGCAGAGCGATAAATTGCAAGGACCAGCGCGATGTAAGCGTGACGGTCAGTCTGTAATTAAAGTAAATTAATTGACAATACTTTGAACCTTCACTTCAGTGGACATTTAAGCACTTCGCAAGTTCCTTTCCTAGATCTCAAAGTCTTTGTGAAAGATGGGAAAATTTGTACTACTCTTTTTAGAAAGGAAACTGCAGGGAACTCAGTACTGGAAGCACATAGTAGCCATCAAAAATCATTAAAAAATAGTATCCCCTATGGGGAACTATTACGTTTCAAAAGAAATTGTTCTCTGGATGTTGACTTTCAGTGTGAGGCCTTAGCAGCCATTGAAAGATTCAAATTGCGGGGCTACAGCCCCGATTTGTTAACAAAAACTCTCACTAAAGTCAACAGAATACCACGGCAATCTTTATTAGGAACTCGACAAAACTTAAATAAGACAGAACAAGATACCTGTAGATTTATTACTACTTTTTCTAATGAGACTGGCCCTTTGAGAAAGATTCTTTGTCGTAATTGGCATATCCTTAAAACAGACAGAGTAATCGGCGATTCTCTACCGGATTATCCACAACTAACCTTTAGAAGGAGTAAATCCCTAAAGGATAAACTAGTTAAAAGCCATCATGAACCAACACCGTTCGTTCAGCGTATTAGTAACTTGACTGGTTTCTTTCCTTGTCTCAAATGCACGGCATGTAGAAAAAGCAAAAAGGTGTTTACATATAGTATTCCAGGTATGGAAAAACCAAGGATTATCAATAAATTTTTACCATGTAATACTCCCTTTTGCGTATATTGCCTAACATGTCCCTGCAATAAGCAATATATTGGTAGCACGATTCACCCTACAAAAAGATGAATTTTGGAACATGCCCGAGCCATTGAAAATCAAGATTCCACCTATCCTGTGGCCAGACATTTTGCAAAGTACCATAATAGTGACAGAAATTTACTAACATTCTTTTGTCTAGACCATGTTCCAATTAGTGATCGGATAGGTAATCGTGAACTTAAATTAAGAAGACTGGAATCTCGTTTTATAATTGATCTCCAAACTACTGTTCCCAATGGCCTAATGTGAGAAGTTGGCCTGATATATGATGTCACTAATTCTAGTGTACACCTTGTATCAGTCCAAACAACCCTTATGGTGATTGGTTGTAAAGTCAACCTTATAGACCAGCTATCCTAGTGGTAGCATGGACAAGAGCAGTCTTAGGCTAAACTCTGAATGGCATGTGAAGCCAGCTGTTATACCATATGTAATCCCTTGAATACCAAATGAAAGGACACCACAACATATATATATATAAAATAAAGTGTATTTATTCTAGTCAAACCCTCAGCACTCTTTATGAGATTCGAGGTAAGTACAACACAGTCTTATTCAAGCATACATTAAGTCACACAGGTAAGTAATACAGTTAGGCCATAGGGGCCACGCAAACCATATACTAAGCAAGTGGTATAAGGACCACTGTCACGGAAATAGGATAGGCCTAGGCCTAGGGAATCACTGGGGCTACACTATACTACCCAAGGTTAGGAAGTGGGAGGCCCACGGGATTCAGGTGCAGAGTGGAAACACTCACGCGTAATGCGTATAATCGATAGAAATAGTACAGTTTAGAATTAATAAGATTTAGGACACTTCTGGAGTAGCTAGGAAGTCGAGACTTGAGAACTAGACACTAGGATAGTCAATACCCTGATGAGCACCGGAGTACCCAAGTTACCTAGCCCACGGGCTGTGGGTGCATAGGTGTGAACTTGCGTCGGGTTTCGTCGTCGACTCCTATGGATGCCTGAAGGAAAGATGCTGACAGGGAGTCAGTGAAGAGTGTCCGATGGATCCCAAGGCCGGGATCAAGAAGGAAGGATACCTGCAAGCAGAAGGGACAGAGTCTGGGTCACTAGCCAGTGACCACGTGGAACCAGGAAGGAACCAGGCGATGTCGGGAGATTGCAGGTGAAGAGGTGAAGCTTGTCGCAGCAGCCACGGGTACCAGGAGACGTCGAGGACGACCAGGACCAGGAGGCGAGCTGTCCCACGAAGGCTCGTGCTGTCGGCGGCGTCGAAGTCGAACTAGGACTCACCAAGCCTTGCCAAGCGGAACCCACGAAGAATGGAGGACTTGCTTCTGGTGCAGACCAGGAAGGTCTGGGGTGCTTCTCTTTTACAGAGGAGCAGGAGCCAGTCTGGAGGAGCCAAACCAGCAGTGGAAAATTGAAGGCGTGTCGTCGCAAAGGTTACTAGCCAACGGGCAAGCAACCGGACAGACGCGGCAAGCAGGAAAATGCAGAAGGGCCCCACGCAGGACTCGCGGAGTGTGGGAGGCTGATCTTCGGTGCAGATGGTGCTTGGGGTTGGGGCTTCTCAATCCCCGGTGCACAACCTCGAGGGTGCCTCAGACGCTGTGCTGGAAGATACTCGCCACTTTTCCCAGGTAGCCGGTCCCACGTCTCTCGTCGCCTCCACGGATCTCAGCTCGGCTGTGGATGTGGATCAGGGTCGGAGAAGTCTGGAAGTCAAGGTTCTGGTCAGGCTCTACAGTCGGTCCCTCGTAGAACTTCAGCAAAGCAAAGGGTAAGTCTCTTGATGGTGCCTGTTCGCACAGGGTGACCACTCCTTGGCCACAAGGGAGATTCTTCAGTCTTCTTCTTTCGTCGAATGTCGAAGGTCCAGAGTTTCTGTTCAAGTTGCAGGTTCAGGATAATCTGATCTCCTGCGGCCCAGCTACCACACTTATACTAATCTGGGGGGCTGGGTTGCCTGCTAGGTCACGCCTTATGGGTGGGACCTGGGAGGTGGGTGGTTACACCCCCTTCCCTTTGTCCAGTTTCGCGCCAGGACTGGGGCTGGAGTGCCCCAGCACCGGTTTGAACTGGACTATGCATGGGACACCTTGTGTGCCCCAGGCAGTGTCTAGTTTCTTTCATCCCTCCCTGCCCCAATACACTAAGGCCTGTCTGGGGTGGTGCTCGCACCTCCCAAGGCAGGAAACCTATTGTCCAAGCCTCCCGTGCCGGGATCACTCCCAGCAGCAGGAGGTCAGACTTGTGTCGTGGCAGCAGCATCCATTTTGTGATGCTGGGGCTCTGGTTAACTTTAACCGGGTAAGTAGGTTTCAACATGTCTTCTCCCTCTAGAAGGGAGGGATAATATCCTCATCACCAGAAATGGGATGGGGGTATTATTCCAAAGTGTTAGACACCTTACACGACATGTTTTGATAAAGCCAAACCATAGTTACCATAACCGTTTAAGATTATAAGGCACTTTAAGAGTATATGGTAGGCTATATCATAGAACAGCTATAAGGACATGGTTCCGAAAGCTGCAGACAGGCCCAGCTCATGCTAGAGCACTATCTCACATGTTACCAAGCACTCTGCCTCCAGGATTGTTAAGGCCTGCCATAGGAGTGGCTGATAGGTGCACATGTGTCTATATATAAGGTAGGTATAGGAATACTACACCTAAGCAAGGGGTGATTACACGACCTTGCCCCAGCTGTGTGATCAGCCAGTTGTGTCATAATGGAAGGCCAGGCCAGGGGTGGCATAATACATGCTGCAGCCCCTGGTAGGCCTAGGGTACACCTATGCCCTGGGTACCTAAGGTACACTGTACAGGGGCTAATAAGGTGATCCTATCCAATTGGGTTATGCACCTAAAGTACATAGAATTAATTTAGAGAGAGAACAGCAGGGCTGTGGGTCTGATTAGCAGGCCCACAGCCACATCTAAGTCGAAAACCAGTAAAGCAAAAGCAAAAAGTGGGGGTGAACATAGAAAGCAGACCCTACTCTCGTACACCTAAACACTGAAGAAGAATTGGCATGCCACTTAGGGTAGATTACAGGTACTCAGTTTTGCTTTTAAGTTTATTGAATCATGATCTATGGAATTCTGAAGATTTATGTGCTTGCTTTCTTTTGAATTTATCACCAATCAAGTTTGTGTATCTGAGATTGCCCATACAGGGCTTGATTAAGTTATGGTACATGCAGACTTGATGATCATTATTTTTAATTTTTTATTTTTTATAAACATGGCATCAAGAGTGTAATTATTACTGAATGGATTTCATTTGCCCATACAGGGCTTGATGATGACTTGATGCCGACTAATCAATTTCATACGCACAGCATCAAGAGTATGATTTTACTGAATGTATGGTATCATTTCGTTGCCTCTAACTTGTTAATGTCAATTTTGAAATGCATTATAATGTCGGCATAATCATGCTATTGCGCGAGATTAGCGCTTTTCTATTTATATTTTTTCATCTATGTAAGTCTTTCTTTTATGTTGATCACATGTGAACCGGAAACACAACTAGTAAACCGGATATAATTGTACCAAATGAACTGCATTCTGTAATACAGTCGAAAAAGGCGCGAATGCCGACACGCGTCCTGGCGTTTATCTTGGAATAATAAATTGAAAAATCCGAGAACCTTGTCTGTGTGCGGTCCCCTTCATTCTACGAGTGGAGTTTCTGAGCTGGATATATATATATATATATACATATATATATATATATATATTATCTACTGGCGGTCGCCAGTAGATAGTTATAGTTAGGACCGTGTTTCCATAGGAAATCCGCAACATTCTATTTGGAATAACTTTGGCGCCGGTTGACGAATCCTCGCAAATTTTTCAAAACTAATGGGGCGCTACGCTCCGCTCCTACCCTGAAAGTCTCGGGGGAATTCGTCAAGCGGGGGCTGAAAAAAAAGGGGGGTCCCAAAACGCGTTTTCCCCATGCATTTTTCCATAGGACCTTTAGTCCGAGCTACAGCCCGAACGGCTGAACAGAATTACTTGTAATTTGGCAGAGAGGTAGTCCGCAGGTCAAGGATGTGCCTTTTGTAGGTCTGGTGTAAATCTGTTCAGTAGTTCCTGAGAAAATAGCATTTAAATCAATATATATATCTGTAAGCGCGCTCCGTGTGCTTACGGTAAGCTTACCGTACGCGTAAGGTGGCGTGCGCGAGCTCAAATCTGATTGGTTGTCACATGACTGTAAACATTCGAATCGGACGAAATCAGGAAGTGTCGGCCGCCATTTCGTGTGTTTCACACAGAAAAAAAAGGGAGATAACGTGAAAAGGGGGCAAGGAAGAGAGTTACAGACCCCCTAACATTTGAAAGGGGGTCAAAGAAGGACACAAAAGTACGAAAAATAAATTTTTTAATTTAAAAAAAAAAATCGCGGAGTACGCGTACGGTAAGCTTACCGTACGCGTACGGTAAAAAAAAAAAAAAAAATTAGATTTAAGTGTTTAGATATTAGGGGGCTCTAAAAAGAGCCGTTGTGTTTATGAAGTGATTTTTTAGTGGTACCTACAAGTAAGTACCGATGCAGAGTCTAAGGTTCAAGAGGAAGACTCTGTTCCCTTCATCAGTGAAGTGTACACCATCTCCTCTATAAATGTCTTGCATGTTGTAACGCAAGTTGTTGTGGTAAATGGAACCCATACCATAGTCTCGGAGGAAAGCAGAAACAGATTTGTTGACGTGCTTTCTTGCTTTGTCCATCTGTGGACAAAATTGATTGGACCAGTTCCATTTTTGCCTTTGGCATATGTTAGAATACACAAAGGCAGTTTTAGGGAAAAGTGAAAACAGTTGTGCAAAGGTCTCCTTCATAAGCATTTCCAGATCTACCCCAGTCAAAGTGCCTAGGTCATTGCCACCACAGTGCACAATTATGAGGTCAGGGTGTTGGATTTGCATGAAGGATTTCACCAATGGCATCAATTGGTGCCACTTTAACCCTCTCTGACCAATCCATTTAATGTCTACATTTGGCAAAGCAAGGTCTCTCACCATACCTGTTTTCTCTGCATACTTTTCACTCCAGAAGACATAGCTGTGCCCTACAATCCACACTGTGAACATCTTTCAAGGAGATCTGGATGCACTCAGGAGGTGTATTTCAGTAGAATGGGAAAAAGAAATGAAAGACAGTTTGGAAATGGAGGCATACATATTTTTTTAAATTAAAAAGAACTCATTGGCTGTTTCATACCATTCTACACTAAAAACTAGGCTGTATGTGTAAATTTATAGAAGCATGTTTTGTATTGGTACAGAAAAATGTGTTACCAAAGAACATTACTATGGATTTGCTGTTAGGTTAGAAAAGTCAAGCACTCTTGCAGTTTGAAAATGAAACATTGTGTGGTGAACTTCTGACCTGACTCCACACAGCAGTGTTCCATGAGCTGTTGCTATGGTAGCAGGCAGAAGTCAAGTTGGGGGACGGGTACTTTTGGAAAAGGGTTGGTTTTCAACCAATAGAAATGTGTGATTACATTTGAAAAAAAGGGGGAAGCACTGAGATTTGAAATTAACATGTATATGTGTGGAAAAAGAGAGGGAAACATTGCCATTATCTGGTTCTGCTGAGAGGAGAGAGGTGTACAGAACAGAGATCCTGGCTCTGATAATCTGCTGTTTGAGTGCCACATTTCTTTCACAACTAACTAATTTTAAAGGTGAGTTATGAGTTTGAGAGGGGGTGTTTGTGGTTAATTTAGATATAAAAAAAAGAATTGGGATTATTTGTTTAAAGTTGTGATTTACATTTTCTGTTTTGGGAGATATTTAACTGTTTTGAATATGTAAAATATTATGGTGTATGTTTTCACCATAAGTTAATGTGTACTGGTAACAATGAGGAATACTGTTTTGTGCCTACCATCAAACCAGGAGTCTGTGTGCAGAGAAGAATTGTTGACAGAGATTTAATTTGTGTTGCTGTTGAAAAGTAAGACTTGCAGTTGAAAGAAAAGGACAGCTTCTTTTTAATTGTGATGGTTAGCATTTAGCAGAAATCACTTTGAAAGAAAAGAGAGGAAAATGGCAGCACATTTGAAAAAAGCATTAGTTCTGTAAGAATTGATAACCCAGGAAAGGGGCAGCCTGTGTTTTGTGCCTACCAACACATGAGTCTGTGTGCACACAGGAATTGTGGGCAGAGATTTAATTTGTAAAGATGTTGTTCAGTAAGAAATGCAGTCCCAGGAAAGGGGCAGCCTGTGTTATGTGCCTAAAATGATGGCAGGACCTTGTAATGTGGTAATTGTTTTTTAGTGGGTTTTTTTTAAAAAAAAAAAAATACGCTTACCGTACGCGTACGGTAAAAAAAAAAAAAAAGTTTTAAAGAAAAAATTTAAAAAAGTTGAAAGGTAAGGTTGGCTCTTAAAAGAGCCGTTGTGTTCATGCAGGGACAGAGGAAAGGAAGAATGGTAATATTAGCTGGTAGGACAAATGTGCTGGTCTATTCTGGTCTATAATTAGGGGAACACTGGTCTCCCCACGAACAATTAGACCATGGCAATTTGAGCACCGCATTGTAACCCTCGCAAATCGATGGTTAGTTTCCAGAGGACCAGAAAAAGGTGAATCTCCCCCCACAGATGAAGGGCTCAGCTGAGCTGCCGAAGATGGACTCGGCTGAGCTGCTGTGGATGTGCTCGGTCGACTTACTGAAGGGTTTCCTCCAGTATGTCGAGCATTTGTCCGAGGGTGTACATCCTCAAGGTGTCTTAACATAGTGTGATTCCCGAAGGAATACTTCTTGTTAGGATTACCTCTAGAAAGTACACGCTGGCAAAGCTTGCAAGTCACTAAAGCAGCATTTACTTTTTTCTGGCCCTCAGGAAACGTAAAATACTCCCATATAAAAGAGCTCTTCTGTTTCCTCCTTCTCTGCCTGATGGTGGTGCTGCTAGCCTCACTCTCAGAAGAGGAGTGCTGGTCTGCCATCGTATCCCAAAGACAACTCAGCTCCTTCTCCTAAGGGATCACAAGCAGAAATGAGGGGAATGGGTGTGGTGTAGGAGAGTTCTAGAACTGAAAGTCCTTTAAACCAATCAAAAGTGTTGTTTCTTGATCACATGACCCACCGTGCGCGTACGTTACGCTTACGGAGCGCTTACGGTGCGCTTACGGAGCGCTTACGGTAAAAGTACGCATGCGCGTATAAAAGACACAAGCACGCGCGCATGCGCATAACAGGCACGCCCCAACACTTCCGCGTAACGTGCGCGTGTAACGTATGCGCTTACGCGCCCCGTACGCAGTACGCACGTCTATGTAAATTGCGTAACCATACGCAAAAAGAGTAGAAATATTACGTACATTACGCAAAACGTACGCTTACCGTAAGCTTACCGTACGCGCACGTAAAAAAAAAAAATAATAAATAAATAAAATTGGAAAAAAAGAATCACTATGTTATACTAATATATCTTACCTGTTTGGTAAAAAAAAAATGAGAAAAAATAATATATTGCAGAATTTTTCAAATTAAAGCATAGTGTTTAAAGAGAATATAAAGTAAAAATAAAAAGATGTAAAAAACCTTGCAAAAAAAAAATAAAAAATCACACGTTTAATCTAAGAATTTGTATTTAAAAAAAACATACAAAATCACTGAAAAAACCATGGGTTTCACACACGTTATAGGTAAGAATTAGCATTTAAAAAACCATACAAATTCAGTGAAAAAACCATGGGTTTCACACACGTTATAGTTAGGAATTAGCATTTAAAAAACCTTGCAAATTCAGTGAAAAAACCATGGGTTTCACACACGTTATAGTTAGGAATTAGCATTTAAAAAACCTTGCAAATTCAGTGAAAAAACCATAGGTTTCACACACGTTATAGTTAGCTGGACATTTCACTCGGAAAAAACCAATGAAATTCCCCCGTTATAGTTAGTTAAGCTAACTATAACTCGCGCACCCGCAATCCACTGCTGATGACGTCACATATTACATCACTCATGACATGGTCAGTGACATCACTCATGACATCTCAAATGACATCACTGATGACATCATCCTTGTGACAGAGTGGCAGACCTCCTCTCACCCTAATATAACCTTTGAAACACACATTCAAAAATAGAGACTAAAATTTTCAAAAAAATGGACATACCAATACCAGTTACAACAACCTCTTGAGTAATTCTAAGATCCACATACACATCCACTTATTCACCAACAGTCCTGTACAGTCACTCATACATGTACTCACTCATCATATGTACTCATACACCTATACATCCTGCTACACAATGCCACTCATCCACAGAGTTACTGACACACATACTCACTCATGAAAATAAAGAATCAAACATAGATGTATTTGCATATACAGTTATACACACACCACCACACTTACTTCTACGGAAACTTACACATACTTAGTCTTTTAAACAATCACTTATAGAAACACATACTTATTCATACAGGAACTCTTTCAATCTCTCACTCTCACATATACTCACTTATATACACCAATAGTCACATATACTAGTTTAAAACATATGTAGTTACTCATAAAGACACTATTGAGACAGTCATTCACTCACTAACACACCCATACACACACTCATCCACCCATACAGTCCTGCACACATGCTGTCTTCAACACATACAACCAGTGAGTCACTCATTCATGCACCTATGCACTACGTAATACCCCCCACCGAACCATGCAGACACTCAGACTGATACTCAAAAAACCACCTAATATCCTATATAAACACCCATGTAGCTACTCACCAACCCATGCAGCCACTTATACACAAAGTGAGAGACTGATACAGATAATTACATATTTAAACATTACTCAGTAAGCCATGTATTCACTAAGATACACTTAATCAGTCAGTTATACAATCAATTTTTCAAAAACAAACCATCCATTTAGACACTTATATACCCATGTATTCTTCCATCGTCTGTGAGATATACATATATAAAACATATTTCATTTTCAGAAAAATACACATTCACTGGATGATGTCATCAGTGATGTCATTTGAGATGTCATCAGTGATGTCATGAGTGATGTCACTGACCATGTCATGAGTGATGTAATATGTGACGTCATCAGCAGTGGATTGCGGGTGCGCGAGTTATAGTTAGCTTAACTAAGTATAACGGGGGAATTTCATTGGTTTTTTACGAGTGAAATGTCCAGCTAACTATAACGTGTGTGAAACCTATGGTTTTTTCACTGAATTTGCAAGGTTTTTTAAATGCTAATTCCTAACTATAACGTGTGTGAAACCCATGGTTTTTTCACTGAAGATATATATATATATATATATAGATATATATTCACTGAAAAAACCATAGGTTTCACACACGTTATAGTTAGGAATTAGCATTTAAAAAACCTTGCAAATTCACTTAAAAAACCATAGGTTTCACACATGTTATAGTTAGCTGGACATTTCACTCGTGAAAAACCATTGAAATTCCCCCGTTATAGTTAGTGCAGGCAACTATAACTCACGCGACCGCAATCCTCTGCTGATGACGTCAGATATTACATCACTGTATTTAGACACTTATTTACCCATGTCTTCTTCCATTAATTTTTAGCTATACATATATTACAAATATTTTTTTTTCAGAAAGACACATATGTCATCAGTGATGTAATATCTGACGTCATCAGCAGAGGATTGCGGTCGCGTGAGTTATAGTTGCCTGGCGACCGCCAGTAGATAATATATATTATCTACTGGCGGTCGCCAGTAGATAGTTATAGTTAGGACCGTGTTTCCATAGGAAATCGGCAACATTCTATTTGGAATAACTTTGGCGCCGGTTGACGAATCCTCGCAAAATGTTCAAAATAGGTGGGGCGCTCCACTCCGCTCCTACCCTGAAAGTCTCGGGGTGATTCGTCAAGTGGAGGCCGAGAAAAAAGGGGGGTCCCAAAACACGTTTTCCCCATGCATTTTTCCATAGGGAACTTTAGTCCAAGGTACAGCCCGAACGGCTGAACAGAATTACTTGAAATTTGGCAGAGAGGTAGTCCTCAGGTCAGGGAAGTGCCTTTTGCAGGTCTGGTGTCAATCTGTTCAGTAGTTCCTGAGAAAATCAAAAGTAAAATAATATATATATGTGGGCGGAGCCTAACCACACATCTCATCCTGAGATCTGATTGGCTGTCAGCACTTCATCCAAGAAGTGTTGGCAGCCATCTTGGGACCAATATACATGATAGCACCTCATTAAAAAGCATTGCAGTTAATCGAAGGTTTTAAGACTTTAGTTACATTATAAATCATTTGTTGATGGTACCATACTCATTTTAGGAATTGTGGTATGTTCTAAGGTGATTTCACCATGTGAAAAAGCCTTCTGCTGGGATATCATGATTGAGAGAAAAATATTTTCTCATGCTTTTCCCACAGAGGTTTGGAAGGTGATCTATAAGCTAAACTGAGAGCATATTTTCTGTAAATTCACATTATCTTTCTCAGTCATGTGAGAATGAAGTCTGACATTCTCAGTAAAACATGTACATCCAACAAGGGCAGAGACTGTCAGTTGATTCCTTTGTGTTCTACTGCAGCTTCCCAGAGGGTTCTAAAGAACAACTAGAGCGCTAACAGTCCTACTTATGATAAACGTATGGCACACCTGAAGCCATCTTGCTTGGATTAAAGTGGTAACTCTTAAAACATTTAATTTAAAAAGGAACAAAATGAGGGGGTTCATTTTTCCATAAAAAGTATGATTAATGCTGCAGAAAGAAAAATTACGGCACATTTTGAGTGACTTTTCAAACCCTCTTCTATTTCATTAAACAATTCTGACATGCAGACTGAAACATGCACTTTCAATACCAGCAGCAGTTTTCCCTGGTGAGCAGTAGCTTTACTACAGTGATCTAATGAGCAAAAAGGGTGCTAACATTCTGAATTTATGGCAAATGTGTGACACATCTGAATGCCTTCTTGATGGAATCAAAGTAAAAAACTGAAAGTATTTCCTACTGAGGAGACTGCAGTAAATGAGGAAATTAGGAAACTTCATAACAAATAAGTTTCCCAAGATGGCCACCAGAGACAAAAGAGCCCAAATATCACCCAGATGTAGCCCAAGTATAGCCCAATGACAGAATGTCCCAGAGTGTTCTTAAAAACAACTAGAGCGCTTACTGTCTTCATTATGACAAAAGTATGGCACACCTGAAGCCATCTTGATTGGAATAAACTGGTAACACTTAAAACATTTAATTTAAAAAGGAACACAATGAGGGGGTTCATTTTGCCATAGAAATTATGATTAATGCTGAAGAAAGAAAATGAGGGCACATTTTGAGTGACTTCTCAAATCCTCTTCTATTTCATTAAAAAATTCTGACATGCAGACTGAAACATGCACTTTTAATACCAGGAGCAGACTTCCATGGTGAACAGTAGTTTTACTACAGTGATCTAATGAGCAACTAGAGTGCTAACATTCAGAATTTATGGCAAATGTGTGACATATCTGAATACCTTCATGATGGAATCAAAGTAAAAAACTGAAAGCATTTCCTACTGAGGAGACTGCAGTACATGAGGAAATTAGGAAACTTCATAACAAATAAATCTCCCAAAATGGCCACCGGAGACAAAAGAGCCCAAATGTAGCCCAAAATCACCCAGATGTAGCCCAAATATAGCCCAATGACAGAAGTGTGCAAAACACTTATTATTTTGTGTTTTTGCAGTGTTATAGAGTGCAGACTTGTCAGGTATTGGAGTGCTTTACATGAGCATTGGTTACATCACACAAGAACAAATTCATTTTGGTTGTAGACATGGGGAGACTAAGTGATTTGACCAGAATCACAGAATGTCGAGCTGAAGCAGAAACTCCAACCTGGTCCCCAGTTGCAAAGTCTGCAGTTCTGGAAGTAACACCACATCCTCTCCCCTAAGTGCAACATTTAATCAAGTGGTCAACTGGATAAAAAAACATAAAGATAACAAATAATTTAAAAGTGCTTTGTCGCTATTTGAAAACTCAGAAAATATGTCCTTATTTTAGTCTTTTAGAGCACTAACCATAATTTTGATGCCAATAAGACCCTCTCATATATGTAATTTCTAAAGGAAATGCTCTAGGCATTACAGTTTTGATTACATCAAGATGACGTCAGGCGTTCCACACTTTTGTAATAAATATAGAATGGTAGCAATCTACTTGTTCATTAGGATACTGTTGAGAGGCAGAGGCCAGGGGCACGACTCTGAAAATTGAAGGCAGGTAGGAGGGTGCAAAGGCAACAATTTAACCACACTGAGCAGGAAGGAAGGGCCGTGGCAGCACAACAGACTATGGAGGGCAGTGGAAAGGGGGGCAGGGGCAACAAACCAACAATACAGGACTTGCAAGAGAGGCTGTGGCAATGTAATAGACCATTGTGGGCAGAAGGAAGAGGCAATGGTAGTACAACCATACATGCCAACAGACCCGATTCAGCCAGGAAACGTCCAATGTTTTTAAGCTCAAATGGGCTTTATTTGATCTGTCTCCTGTCTACAATCTCCTCTTTTTCAATGTAACTCAAAGGGGAAAATCAATACCCCAGCTTTTTTTTTCAAAATCTCCCTCTTACCAAGTTCAAAATGTTCGCAAGTATGGTACATTGGATCATGGAAGGAAATGGGGTAGGGACATGGACTTGGATAACAGAGGACAGGAGGGACATGGAGAGGTGCACCAAACTGACTCTGCAGGGCAGGCATCAGGGTTTGCAGCAGCACAATACACCACACAGGGCATGCGGGACGGGAGTGCAGCACAACAATCCATAGAAAGCAAGAGGGAGGGGACAGGACCATGCACATGGACAACAGAGAACAGAGGGGCAAGAGGCAATGGTAGCTAGCTGACCATAATGGACAGACAGGAGAGAAAGCTGCAGCATAACAGACCATAAAGGGCAGGAGGGACGGATCAGGGGCATTACAATGGAACAGACAAGCCAGGAGGGAGGGAGTAGGGGTCTGCACATTTAAACAGAGGGCTGGGGGCAAGGGGGCAGGAGCAGCAAGATAGCCATGGAGGTCAGGTAGGATGGGCACTAGAAGCAAGACACACCATGAAGAGCAACAGTGAGACTGTGATGGCATACACACAGACCATGGAGGGAAGGTGGGAGGGGGTCAGGGGCAGCTAACTGACCACACAGGGAAGGTGGGAGGGGCCATGGCAGCACAGAAGACCATGCATGGCAAGTGGGAGGGTTAGTGGCAGCACAATGGCTATGATGGGCAAGAAGGAGGGTGCAGGGGCATGCACAAAGGACGATGGAGGATAGAAGGGAGGGTCAGGACCTGTGCAGAGACAAGAAAGTTCAGGGGAAGGGGCCTCACAACTGACCGCACGGGGCAGGCAGGAGGAGCAGTTGCAGCACAACAGACCAGGGAGGGCAGAAGGGCGTGGCAGTACAATGGACCATGTGGACAGGAGGAAGAGGATAGGGGCATGGCATGTGGACAGGCAGAGTGGAGGTGGCAGGGACAGGTTACAGTCATCTGACAATGCTAGGCAGGTGGGAGGGGAGTGGCAGCTCAACAGAACACTCAGAGTAGATATGAGTGGCAGGTCCATGGAACATGGTGGGCAAAAAGGATGGAGCAGGGGCATGCACAAAGACATCGGAGGGCAGGGGGAAGGAGAATAGGGGCAGCAAGCTAAGCACAGAGTTTAAGCAGGAGGTAAATGATGGGACATAGAATTGGGCAATGGAGGGCAGGAGGAGTGGACTGGTACATCATACTAAATTGAGGGCAGTGGCAGCACATCAGACCATGCATGGCAGGAGGGAGGAGGCTAGTCCATGGATTCACACAACAGAGGATAGGGGGGATGGGGCAGCAAGCTAACTGTTCAGAGAAGGCGGGTATTAGGAACTTTATTGTTTTTAAAACGTGTGTCTGTGCGAACTACTTAAAATATGAACAAGTATGCAGCATAATCTCACTTTTATTCAGGAAGAAGAGGACGTTTGTGACTGTGACTCCGGGCTCACTTGGCAGAAACACCCCCTGACCCTCCACCCCCTATCGCAAAATGTAATGCCAATGAAAAGGGTAGGTGAACACAGTGTTATATAGAACATAGTCCTGAGAGCACGATTGAAAATGAAAACTAGATATAGTGTATGGTATAAACTATGCACCAAAAAGTGTGATATAAGATGAACCGGGCGTGAAATATAATATGCAATACATTGTACGCAATGACAGATTCATTGGAGAGCGCGAGATAGCACAGGCACTAGCGCGTGCTATGCGATATGCGCCTTGGAGTGTAATATGTACAGGGCAGTGTTGTGTAACCTAACTAGTCTCTAAAGTTGTAATATAAAATATGTGCTGGGGAGTGTAACGTTGCATATGCACTGTGACAAAGATATGGATCCCAGATTGTAATATGTATGGCATAGCACTGTGCGTTATAACATAGGCATCGAGGAAGGCACGTTAGATGGGGCAATATAACCCGTGCGAAGACAAGTGTGGCATGACATATTCACGGGGTGGTGTTACAGTGCACATGGGCTAGAGAGTGTCATAGCATATGCACTAGCTAGTGGAATACAACACAGAGGTGTGTGGCACTCAGCAGGCAATGGTGGGTGTAACACAGCATTGGGCTCTGCCAGGAGCGCGCTGTGACTCTCAAGTGATGTTCGTCCCCTTTCCAGAGAGTAAAATAAAAAGTATTACACATCCGGCAGTGGATGTGTGTTTTATTAATCGTGAGGGGGGTTTCTTGCATAGTTTTGGTCGAATTTTTGTCGAATCCCCTTTGAATGGCTTGGTGTGCATGTGTATTAAATGTGCCCGTCAATAGCTACCCATGTTTGTATAAATAAACGACAAGGGTGTCTACCGGGATTAGGCACGGTAGGGCATCAGACATGTCAGAGCTTCACTAGTGGTGTAAATACATTCCACGTGGATTCATTGTATGCATAGTCGCCTTTTAATGAATATCACACAAATCGTCATGGTGATAGGTACGTACGGTTTGTCCAGCATGTCCTAGGTGTGTCTATAAATATATATATTTTTAAAATAATAAAAAACAGTGGCCGGCCCTGGGGATTGGGGTCAAAAAAATATAATTAGAAGACAGGCCCTGGGGGATGGGGTCATCAGGGCCAATAAATTAGAATAAGAAGGGGAACCACCCCTACAAAATACACCATTCCCGGTCGCCCCAGCATATTTTCGGGAAGTGAATAGTGAACTCAGTAAGCTGCTGTGGGATGGCAAGGCGACACGTATAGCGATGCACAAACTAGTGAAAGGTTGGTATGATGGAGGGATAGCACTCCCGTACATTAAGCTGTACTACTGGGCCTCCCACCTGATGGTAATCAACAAATGGCTCCATGCTGATCAGGGTGACCCGGCCTACCGTATGGACAGACACCTACTGGGGGAGGACAACCTTATGGGAATACTGTACAATAGGAATCAACACAAGCATCTTATAGGCCCTACAGCACATACAATTAAGATCTGGCACGCAGTACAGAAGGAGATGAGATGGGAAGGAGTCATCACGCAGGCGAAGCCACTCTGGGACACCAATAAACTGGGTAGGCTACGGAACACGAAGGGGTTCAAACAGTGGGATTTGATCGGTATCTCAAAGGTAGGGGATGTGTGGAAAAAAGGGAGCCCCGTCCCGTTTGAGCAGTTGCAGCGTAGCTATGGGATGGCAGACACTGAGGCGTTTCGCTACTTACAGATAAGGCACGCCCTTACGGCGCTTATACCACAAGGCACTAGGCTCCCAGAGTCCACACCCCTTGAAGATAGGCTCCTTACTGATCATATGACAAAGAAGGCTATCTCACTCACATATAAAAAACTAGTAAACAACCAACCAGACCTGACACAAGCCCTCAAAACTAAATGGGAGATCCGACGTGGGGGAGCTGGATGAGACGGATTGGCAGGACGCGCTGGCATCGCCACGAGAAGTGGCGATCTCATCCAGATTTAAATTAATACAACTTAAGATACTACACCGTACCTATTATACCAGGACACTACTACATAAACTGCATAGAGCCGACACACCACTTTGCGTCAGACAGTGCGGAGAGCCAGGCACGTTCTGGCACATAATATGGCAGTGTGTACACATCCAGAAATATTGGAAAGCAGTCATGCGTACAGTTGCGCAGGTCACGGGGGCAACATTAGTCCCTGAACCCAGGGGGTGCATTTTGAATATTTGGGACGAAGCGGATATCACGCAGACAGTGCAAACATGGGTGGCGTTGGGGATGGCGTTGGCGAAAAGAGACATTGCGCAACAATGGGGAGCCAGGCAGGCTCCGACCCTCCAAAAATGGTGCAATGGTATGGACGACCTAATGGTGACGGAGAAATCGGTCTATGTGCACAGAAGATGCCCCAAAAAATGGACTAAGATATGGGGGAAGTGGAATGACTATCGAGGGAACATCTGTGAACCCCCGCAGGATGAATCCCTAACGGATGACTCAGACTAACTTGGGGTGTCTGGGGTGGCATGACACGAGATGTTTGACACGGTGTGGGAAGAGGGTGTTGGGGTCCTGAGGAGACAGAATGGAACCTTTGAAGCGCGGCAGCGGCTGACACGAGCAAACTATGATGTACTTGATTTTGCACGATATGGTATTGCAGTATTGGTTACAAATGAAAATGTTAATAAAAAGAGTTTAAAAAAAAAAAAAGAAGGGGAACCACACAGCCCCCCTTCTTAAAAAATTAAAATAAATAAAAGACTGGCATCGTGCCGGAGGCGACGCCCCCTCCTTGCAGCACTCTGCAAACGCGCCCCCTGGCGAGTTGTAAGTTGGGGAATTAATTCCTCTTTAATACTGAGGGTCCCTGAGGGCCAACTAGCCCAACAGGCATCTCCAGTATGCGCCAGGGAGCTGCGCTGCAGACAGGTGTTCTGAGGCCAAGCCCCTTTTTACACCTCTCTGCAACGCAGCTCTGTGGTGCTTACTGAAGGTACCTAGTGGTCTAGTTTGACCCTAGGGATCCTTAGGATTCAAGGGGACTTAATCTCTCAACTTAGAACAGCCACAGGGCGCGTTTACACAGTGGTGAAGGGAGGGGACGGGGCCTGAGGTGACGTGTGCAAACACGCACTATGGCATGTTTTAAATTGGGGATATAATTTCCCTTCAATACTGAGGGCCCCTGGGGGCTAACTAGCCCACCAAGTGCTTCCAGTAAGCGCCACTGAGCTGCATTGCAGAGAGGTGGTGCAGGCCGTGCCACTTTTTACACCTCTCTGCAACGCAGCTCTGTGGCACTTACTGGAGGTACCTAGTGGGCTAGTTGGACCCTAGGGACCCTCAGGATTCAAATGAACTTAATCTCCCAACTAAAAACGGACACAGGGCGTGTTTACACAGTGGTGAAGGGAGGGGACGGGGCCTGAGTTAACGTGTGCAAAAACGCCCTGTGGCCTGTTTTAAGAGGTAGTTTTAATCCCCCTGCCCTATTATATACTAGGGGCTTACAGAGGAGGTCATGCTAATCACAGGGGGACCCCAACGCATAATGTTCCCTAGTGTATGTAGGTGTTTTCACTGTATTCTAAGTGTCTTTTAACATAGCACTGGCTCTAGGACTGGTTAGTCAGACTCAGTTACCACCATTATCCGTCTGAAAAAGTTGAGGGAACAGGATGATTTTGCAACAAGGCTTCTTTCTGCTCTTCTTTTTGTTCTTTCTGCACCTTATCCTTCTTCCTGCAGTTTTCTTCGTCTTTGAGGACTTCTGTTGCTTCTTTCTGCACTTCTTTTTTTCTTTCTGTGCATTTTTTCTTCTTTCTTCACATTTCCTATCTCTGTAGGCATAGTTAGAAATTAGCATTTAAAAAACCTTTGAAATTCACAGAAAAAACCATAGGTTTCAGGCACGTTATAGTTAGGAATTAGCATTTAAAAAACCTCAGAAATTCACTGAAAAAACCATAGGTTTCAGGGGTGTTATAGTTAGCTGGACTTTTCACTTGTACAAAACCATTGAAATTCCCCTGTTATAGTTAGTTCAGCTAACTATAACTCGCGCGCCCGCAATGCACTGCTGATGACGTCACATATTACATCACTCATGACATGGTCAGTGACATCACTCATGACATCACTGATGACATCTCAAATGACATCACTGATGACATCACTGATGACATCATCCTTGTGATAGAGTGGCAGACCTCCTCTCACCCTAATATAACCTTTGATACACACATTCAAAAATAGAGACTACAATTTTCAAAACAATGGACATACCAATACCAGTTACAACAACCTCTTCAGTAATTCTAAGATCCACATACACATCCACTCATTCACCAACAGTCCTATACAGTCACTCATACATGTACTCACTCATCATATGTACTCATACACCTATACATCCTGTTACACAATGCCACTCATCCAGAGAGTTACTCACACACATTGTCACTCATGCTAATAAAGAATCAAATATACATTTACTTGCATATACAGTTATACACACACCACCACACTTACTTCTACGGAAACTTACACATACTTAGTCTTTTAAACAATCACTTATAGAAACACATACTTATTCATACAGGAACTCTTTCAATCTCTCACTCTCACATATACTCACTTATATACACCAATAGTCACATATACTAGTTTAAAACATATGTAGTTACTCATAAAGACACTATTGAGACAGTCATTCACTCACTAACACACCCATGCACACACTCGTCCACCCATACAGTCCTGCACACATGCTGTCTTCAACAAATACAAACAGTGAGTCACTCATTCATGCAACTATGCACTACGTAATACCCCCCACCGAACCATGCAGACACTCAGACTGATACTCAAAAAACCAACTAATAACCTATATAGACACCCATGTAGCTACTCACCAACCCATGCAGCCACTTATACACAAAGTGAGAGACTGGTACAGATATTTACATATTTAAACATTACTCACTAAGCCATGTATTCACTATGATACACTTAATCAGTCAGTTACACAATCAATTTTTCAAAAACAAATCATCCATTTAGACACTTATATACCCATTTATTCTTCCATCGACCTTGAGATATACATATATAAAAAATATTTAATTTTCAGAAAAACACACATTCACTGGATGATGTCATCAGTGATGTCATCAGTGATGTCATTTGAGATGTCATCAGTGATGTCATGAGTGATGTCACTGACCATGTCATGAGTGATGTAATATATGACGTCATCAGCAGTGCATTGTGGGCGCGCGAGTTATAGTTAGCTGAACTAACTATAACGGGGGAATTTCAATGGTTTTGTACAAGTGAAAAGTCCAGCTAACTATAACACCCCTGAAACCTATGGTTTTTTCAGTGAATATATATATATATATATATATATATATATTTATATATATATCCATATATATGCATATGTGAAAACATATACATGCAGCCTAAAATATTTCCAACATGGCAAAAATGCCGCAATTACATGGGTTTGCAATGTAAGAAAAATACCCTTCTAACCCATAAGGAAAAGAGGACATGCACTGAAAAGTTGTCATACAACAATCCTTTATTGCCATAGAAAAACTTGTAATTGCAGGCAGTTGCCAGTAGGCTGCATAGCAGAGCAGTAATGAGCAAAGAAAACTGACACCTTACCTTTAAAGCCTCCAAAGGTCATGGCACCGTACCTTTAAGACCTGCCAGGAGACCCTCTGCTCCCATCATGCACCACAGGTGACAGTTAGGTCAGTTATTTTTGATGGTGCATTGTGTAGAGACACTGGAGTAGAGGAAGCAATTAACATAGAACAACTCCAGTAATGCTCGTCCAAGGAGGAGGGAGGGTCACTTATGACTTTGATGAGTATACCCCTGGATGAGAACTAGGATTACAGGTAAGTAACTAATCCTTCTCATCCAGGGGATACTCATCAATAGTCATAAGCTATGAATAGAGTAGCAAGCCCATACCCACTACCTCGCGGACGAGCAACAGAGTATACAGAATATGAACAACATTACATTCAAAATTGCAATCATGCAAACAAGTTCCTCAAAGAGGCCTGCCCAACCTGGACATCGGCCTGTGCATCAGAATCTAGACAGTAATGGCGTGTGAAGGTATGCACCGATCGCCATGTAGCTGCCTTACAGATCTCAGACATTGGAACATTGCGAAGGAGAGCTGTGCTAGACGCTTTCCCTCTGGTAGAGTGTGCTTTAGGTTTACCTTGTAAAGTCTTGTTAGCTAACTGTTAGGATAAAGCTATTCAAGAGACAATCTATCGAGAAATGGATCTTTTAGATGCAGATAGACTGGTGTTAGTGGAACCGTAGTTGACAAAGATCCGGTCAGATTTCCTAAGTGTGTGAGTCCTGGCAAGGTAAAACTTCAATACTCTCCGGAGATCTAAAGAGTGTAACGATCTCTCTGGGGGAGTGGAAGGTTTAGGAAGAAGGTGGGTAGAGTAATCACCTGATTGATGTGAAAATCCGAGACCACCTTAGGAAGGAAGCTCGTATGTGTACGTAATACCACCCAATTGGCATGAAACACAGTATAAGGCTCCTTACAGCACAGCGCCTGAATCTCGCTCAACCTGCGGGCTGATGTGATTGCTACCAAAAAAGCAGCCTTCCAGGTCAAATACTACAAAGATGCCTTATGAATAGGATCGAAAGGAGCACCCATCAGTTTAGTAAGAACAATGTTAAGTTCCCAAGGTGGAGAAGGAGATCTCATTGGGGGATAACCCTTCCTGAGTCCCTCCGGAAAGTCCTTGACCACTGGCATTTGAAAGAATTACCCCAGGTTCGGAGACTTCCTGTATGCTGTTATTGCAGCCAGGTGAACCCTGATGGAAGAATATTGCAGGCCGGACTTAGCTAAGTATAACAAGTAAGGAAGGATCACTTGCTCCTGACCCTTGATCGGATCATAAGCGTTGTCGTTACACCACAGGTAAAATCTCTTCCACTTGAAAGCATAAGATCTCCTGGTGGAGGGCCTCTTTGCTTCCTTGAGAATACTCATACAGTTCGCTGAGAGGTCTAAGTTCCTGTACTGGATGACCTCAGGAGCCATGCTGTCAATCGCAGGGACGAGAGATTGGGATGAAATACTCTCCCTTTGTTCTTGGCCAGCAGGTCTGGATGGCAGGGCAGCCTCCGGTGTGGGGCTTCGGACAGCTGTAGAACATCCGGATACCACCACTGGCGCGGCCACTCCGGAGCTATAAGGATTATTTTGGTGTTGGTCCTGTAAAATTTCTGTATGACCGCCGGGATCAGAGGGAGCGGTAGAAAAGCGTACAGCAATGTCTGCGACTACTTGATCAAAAGTTCATTCCCCCGTGATCCTTGTTTTGGGAATCTGGACGCGAAGACGGAGCATTTTGCATTTGCCGCTTTTGCGAACAGATCGATGTCTGGCACTCCCCAATGCCGAAAAATGTCCTGAGCGACTTAGTCGTTTAGTAGCCAATCGTGCGCTTCTACGAAGTCTCTGCTGAGAGCATCTGCTTCCATGTTCAAGGTTCCTGGAAGGTGGACAGCCACGATTGTGAGATTTCTCGCCAGAAGCAACTTCCAGATGGTCTGGGACTCTAGAGACAGGACCCTTGACCTGGTGCCTCCCTGTGTTCAGATAGAACATTGTAGTCGTGTTGTCTGTCTGATTCTCAATGGAACTGGACTGGAGAGACGGGTACAGAAACTTGAGAGCCAGATGAACTGCTCTTAGCTCCAGGAAGTTGATGTGATAACTTCGCTCTGTCTCGGACCAGAGACCGTGTACCTGAAGCTGGCACATGTGAGCTCCCCAACTCCGCAGTGAGGCATCTGTAACAATAGTCTGGATCGGAATGGCCTGGTGAAAAGGGATCCCTTGTAGAAGATGCGATTGTTTCATCCACCATTTGATGGAGTCCCTGGCAGCCTCAGGAAGAACCACACGATCTTCCCAACGGCCTGACCGCTGCATCCACTGATCTTCGAGGGACTGCTGCAGAGGCCGCATGTGCAGTCTGGAATTGGGAACAATGAAGATGGATGAGACCATTGATCCTAGCAGCGACGATACCTGCCTGGCTGTAGGATGTAGAGCGCTGAGAAGAGCACGGCACTAGATCAGCATTGATGACAACCTCTCCTCCGAAGGACACACGCTTGCTCTTGCGGTGGCCAGGGAAGTGCCCAAGTAGTGTATCTTCCGTGTTGGATTGAGGACTGATTTCTTGTAATTAACTTGCAACCCCAAGGAGTGAAGAAGTTGAAGGCAGTAGGTGAGATGGCTCTGGAGTAGTGACGGTGTGGAACTCTTTAGGGGTCAATCGTCTAGGTAGGGGTAGATGAAGATTTTCCGCCTGCGGGGGAACGCAGCCACCACCGCCATGCACTTGGAGAACGTTCGGGGGGCAGATTTGAGCCCGAACGGAAGTACTCGGTACTGATTGTCAGGTTCCTCCGTTCCGATGTCCCTGGGGCTGTGTTGATGCTCTAAAGGGGCCCACCTCTGGATGACCCCAAGTCCGGCTTGAGTGTGAACACGGACTTTTGGGGTGATCGAGCGGAGGAAGGAAAGGGTGGGGACTGCAGGGAGGGGGATCTGAAAAGGCAAAAAAACAAGACACCATATGAGACCCTTTTCTAGATACACTGATAATTGCGTTTAACATGGGCACCAGCAAATTCTACTCTAGCTCGCCCCCTCACCTGTAAAGCAAAGACGGTACGTCAAGACATATATGGGAGAGCAAGAGGCAGTGGTCAGTGGACTCAGGCAACTAATATAAAAGAAAAGAAAGACCACACGTATGGATCAACACTTCAGCGAGCAAACACAGGGAACACGACATGTCTTTAGTTCATTCATCTTGCATGTACCCACTTGTGAGTGCCCTTCTAGTCCTAAGCCACCAGTTACGGCACCACCCCTTCGTGATGAGGCTCTCTCCTATGTCTGAATAAACGAAACACAAAAGAAACAATAATGAGGACTGGCGGCGGTATCGTGTCTTTTAGCACGTCTTGCTTCTGCCAGTATATGAGGGAAACACACAACAGACCATCCCACATACGTTTATGCACATCAGATGATGGTCGGACTTGACTGCCACATAAGGCAGCGAATACAAACGAATAACTTTGCCACCACAGGTTGTAAGTCATGGAGTTCTCTCACCTCGAGAGAGTCAACTGGGCTTAAACCAGCCCCTTAGTGGTTTAATGGCCATACAATATAACCGCCGCTCCTCTGCATGAGACCGTCCGGTCTCTCCAACAGAGGGGCGATACCTCTCAAAATTAAGTCGTTCAGGGAAACACCCCAAACGTTCAGGTCTGCTGAGACAGTGTCTCGGAACTCGGTCCTAGGAGGAGCCGAGGAGCGAATCAGTAACAACACGCCTACCTCTGTAGTGATGAATCCGGGGGTACATGCGGTCCTCGCTACTGGATTCCTTCTCCTTCTGTGCTCCTATTTCCAAACAACAGAGTTTCCTCGGGCGCGTCTTCTTCCAAAGATTTATCGGCTCCGAAGGAGTCGACCTTTCCCCTCTTTACGTCCACGACGGGCGTAACGTGAGTCACGTGATACGTCTCTCGCAACGCCCGTCGGGAGTTGTAGGCTTGACTCGAACTTGTTGTACCCTCCGCACGAACAGTACACGGCAGGCGGTGCGCTGTCGTGATGGTCCTGACAGCACATCTCCCTTCCGAGGGTCACCGACTGCAGCGCGGCTTGCGCGGGTGTAACTGATGAAACCTAGCAGTCAGCCTGGGCGCGTGGACCGCCGACACGGGTTCCCACGAATGATCTTCCGGCCCATACCCCTTCCAGGAAATCAGGTACCACAACCTACCCCGTACGGTTTTGGCATCCAGGACGGCTTTCACCTCGTATTCATGTTCCTGTTGTACCAAAATGGGTGCTGAACGCCGGTTCCGGGGTTGTTTGGCAGGTTTCAGAAGGGAGACATGGAAAACCGGATGTATACGGAAATGTGCAGGCAATCGCACTTTTACGGCTACGGGGTTTACATGCTTTATGACCCGATAAGATCCAATATATCTGGGGTTGAACACACTATGTTTCCTAAACTGGATATTCCGGGTAGACAACCATACCCAATCCCCTAGCTTGTATATGGGACCTGGTCTCCGGTGTTTGTCTGCTTGTTTTTTATACTGGTCCTTCCCTTTCAGTAAATTAGCTCTAGCCTGCGCCAGTATCTTCCGCATAAGCACTATGGGGTGAATCTAGGATGGAACCCGTAAGTGCAAAAAAACGGGGTGTGTTTAGTGGATGAGTGTGTGGCGCGGTTGTAGGCGATTTCTGCGGACCATAACCACTCCACCCACGCATCAGTAGCTGTATTCACGTAACACCTAAGGTATTGCTTCAATGTCTGGTTTAGCCTCTCGGTTTGGCCATCCGTCTGGGGATGGAAGCTCGTAGAAAGGGAAGAGGTGACCTGGAGCTTGGAACACCAAGTCCTCCAAAAGCCTGATGTAAATTGGGCACCCCTATCGGACACTATGACTTGTGGAAGTCCATGAAGGCGGACAACATGGGTAAGCAGTAGTATGGCCAACTGTCCCGCTGTGGGGGCCTGTTTGCAGGCTACAAAGTGGCCCGTTTTGGTGTAATAGTCTTTCACCACCATGATGGCCGTCATTCCTTGATCCCGGGGGAGCCCGACTATAAAATCCACCGATATCCTTTCCCAGGGCCGCTCGGGAGTGGGCATCGTTTGTAACAATCCCTGGGCTGTTCGGTGATCTGTTTTCATTTGAGCGCAGGTGGAACACTCTTGCACCCATGTCTGGATGTCCGGACGGACGGAAGGCCACCAAAAGTGGCTTAACACCCTTTCCAGGGTCTTTTCGCGTCCAGCATGTCTTGCACAAGGGAGGGCATGACACCATAAAAAAAACGTCTTCCTCAGTGTTTTGGTGGGGACGAGCACTTGTCGTCCTCTCATGGGGAGGCCTTGACGTAACCTCCAATCGGGGTGGAACCGAAGCCAGGTTCTCCACTCTGCAGTCCGTATTCCTCATCTAGTGCTGTTCAAGAAGTCTTCGGTGGCCACTATACCCACCACTCGACTAGGTTCGATGATCGCTTTTTCCGTAACCGTTTCCTTATGCTGAGGGTTTTCCTGTCGAGTGAGAGCGTCGGCTTTCCTGTTGTTCACGCCTGGGCGAAAGGTCACTATAAAGTTGAACTCTGCAAAAAACAACGTCCAACGGAGTTGCCGCGGTGTATGGTGTCGAGCTGCTCGTAAAAACTGAAGGTTGCAGTGATCGGTATATACCGTAATCTGATGCTCTGCCCCCATAAACCAATGCCTCCACTCCAGGAAAGCGTCTTTAATAGCCAAGAGTTCCTTTTCAGCAATAGTGTAGTTTTGTTCCGCTGAGTTCAATTTCCGGGACATAAAGGCGATGGGGTGGATGTAACCCGTGGTCTCGTGTCTCTGTGACAGCACAGCTCCCACCGCTATTTCGGAAGCTTCTGCTTCGACAAAAAAGGGCAACTCAGGTTTTGCATGCACCAGGACAGGAGCGGAGGTGAAGGCCTTTTTTAAGCGCTTGAACGCCTCCTGGGTTTCGGGGGACCATATGAACGGAACCTTCACTCTGGTCAGCTTGGTCAGGGGTGCGACTGTGTTGGAAAAGTTTTTTATGAATATCCTATAGAAATTCGCGAACCCCAGTAGACTTTGGATGTTTTTTAACGTTGTGTGGACGGGCCATTCAACCACGGCTTTCACTTTCCTCTCTGCCATGACCTGTCCGGAGGGGGTAAGCATGACCCCGAGGAATTCTACTGTGGTAACGTGAAACTCACATTTCGTAAGTTTATAGAACAACAGGTTTCTTTGTAAGGCCTGTAATACTCGTCTCACATGGGAAATGTGCTCTTCTTCTGTAACGGAGTACACGAGAATGTCGTCGATATACATGACTACAAAGACATCCCAAAATTCTCGCAACACCTCGTTGAGGAAGAATTGAAACGCGGCAGGGGCGTTACAGAGCCCAAAGGGCATTACCAAATATTCAAAGAGCCCGTACCGCGTTTTGAAGGCCGTCTTCCATTCATCGCCTTCTCGCATCCGCACCAGGTGATATGCTCCTCTTAGATTGTCGTGTTCCGCGGCGGCGCTTGCCGTGACCCAGCAAACACACACACAGAAGAGCCGGGTGACTCACTTCCGGGTGGAGTCTAGTCCCGGTCTAGTCTTTTTCCACCATGAGAGGTCGCAGAAGCACTTCCGGGGGAAACGCTTAAACCTCGCGTTTTCTGCCGGCTCTGTGCTTCGGATTCTCGCCTGGACTCTCCGGTGTCTCGAGCGCTGTTCCCGAGCCGAGCAGCGTCCAGAACCCCTGCCGTCGTCCACACTGAAGTGGAACCAGCTCATCTGTGTCCATCGCCGGAGCACCCCTCGAGGTAGTGAATCTCTCCCGTTCTCGGAGTCTTTGCTTCCTTAGCGCAGGAGCGCTTGGGGAAGTCCTTGGTTTACGTACTTCCTTAGCGCAGGAGCGCTTGGGGGAGTCCTTTGTTTTTCTGTTGCCTCCTTAGCGCAGGAGCGCTTGGGGAAGTCCTTGGTTTACGTTCTTCCTTAGCGCCGGAGCGCTTGGGGGAGTCCTTTGTTTTTCTGTTGCTTCCTTAGCGCAGGAGCGCTTGGGGAAGTCCTTGGTTTACGTTCTTCCTTAGCGCGGGAGCGCTTGGGGGAGTCCTTTATTTTTCTGTTGCTTCCTTAGCGCAGGAGCGCTTGGGGAAGTCCTTGGTTTACGTGCTTACTTAGCGCAGGAGCGCTTGGGGGAAGTCCTTGTTTCCTTACTCCCTTGGCGCAGGAGCGCTTGGGGAGCCCTTTGTTTTCCTTTGGTGACTTAGCGCAGGAGCGCTAGTGGGAGTACTTTGTCCCCTTGGCGCAGGTGCGCTTTCCTTGGGTTTCCTCTACGATATCCATGTTCCAAAGCCCCTAACCTGGAATCTCCTTCTTTGGAGCTGCGCTGACTCTAGGTGCCTTGATCCACAGGAGCATTGGTGAGTCCCCGAAGGAATATTCTGTGTGTGTGTTTAGGGATTGTTCTAGTCCAGGAGTTGGGGTTCTCTACTGATCTGGTCCTTCCTCTTGTCGTCTCTGCGGAATTGCTTCACAAGCAGCGGTAAGTCTTGTGGGGTACCTGATAGAATCCGAAGCCCACGATATCTATTCCACCCAGACGACATGAGCGACCCAGAGGTTACATTACAGGACATAGCAGCCATGTTGGCTGCCATGCAAGCAGATAACCTCAATTTACGCCATGACATAACCGCCCTACAGGGCCAAATGACATCCGGGGTTACCAGTCCTTGGGGTACTACCCCTAGCCCCGGAGTCCTACAAGAAGGTCTGTTGAGGCAGCCTACGTTTACCTTTGGGGGGTCCTCTACCGCCACCGTTCCGAATACCGCCATACAAGTGGTCACACCCCATCCTGTACAACTGGCACCACCTGAACGCTTCTACGGTGACAGCACCAAGTACGGAATATTCATCCATCAATGCCACCTGCACTTCATGGCTCGAACCGCGGCTTTTCCCGACGATGCCTCCAAAGTCGCCTACATTCTGTCATACATGGGCGGGGACGCCGCACAGTGGTCCATTGCATTGGTGGAAAACGACGACCCCATGCTCTACCACCTGCCAACGTTTAAGGAAGCTATGCAGCGTATGTTCGCCCGTCACACCTTTGTGCAAGCCGCAGACAACGAGTTGCTCAACCTAAAACAAGGCAACCAAGACTTGCTTCACTATATCACCATGTTCAGCAGGCTGGTTATTGAGGCCCGTTGGCCCGAAGATAAGAAGGTTTCAGTGTTCTATCGGGGTTTGCGTGATGACCTAAAGGATCTCATCTCACAGTTACCCAATCCGCCTGACGAAATAGGTCCCTTCATTGATTTGGTGGTGAAAATGAATTTCCGACTCCAAGAAAGGAGGTCTGAGAAGGGAAAAGGCAGTGACAACCGTTTCTTGTCCTTTGGGGACAAGGGTACCGAAAAGGCCAAAGACGAATCCACTCCCCAGGGCGAAGCTCCTGAACCCATGCAAATCGGAGGCATCAGAGGACCCTTGACGAGCCAAGAAAGAGAAAAAAGGAGGAAACAGAACCAATGCCTTTACTGTGGGAAAAGCGGACACTTTGTCAGGGAATGTCCGGTGAAACCAACTAAACCTCGGGGCAGAAGGCCGTTTGCGTTGCCCATCACCAAAGGCGACAAGACGAGAAACAAGACAACCCAGTAGACAAAGGGATCCGTCCTCTGGGTTCTTCATCTGGTTCCTCAGCGATCCCTGCTGTCTTCGATGGCAGTCACCACGTCGGGGTAGAGGTTTCCCTACAGAATCAGGCGGGTAGATCCTGGTTGGTAACCGCTATGTTGGATTCCGGAGCGACAGGCAGCTTTATTGACACCGGTTTTTCACGTGCCTTGGGCATACAAACAGTGTCGAAAGCACAACCCGAAACAGTCAAGGCTGTTGATGGAACGGACTTGACTTCCGGCCCTATCAGACAGCAAACCGAGAACATGACTATGTCCTTTGAGAACAACCACGCCGAGTCTATCTGCTTTGATGTCATCGACGCCCCTCAATTCAAGGTTATTCTCGGATTACCATGGTTGGTGAAGCATAACCCCCGCATCGATTGGGTGTCTAGACTCATCCACCTGGATTCTGAACACTGCTGTGGAACCTGTTACGCGACTGACGACCTTAGGGGGGTCCGCTCCGTACAAGCAAGATCGCTGCCCTTACAAGGCATGGGGATGATTTCCCAAGCAGCTATACCGGAAGAATATCAGGACCTAGCGGAAGTGTTCGACAAGAAGGGGGCCAACACCCTGCCACCACATCGGTCGTTCGATTACCGAATAGACCTGATTCCCGGCTCCACGTTGCCATGCAGCAGGATCTATTCACTCACTGAAAAGGAGAACACCCACCTACGTTCTTATTTAGATGAGTTTCTGGACAACGGTTTTATTCGTCATTCCAGGTCTCCGGTGTCCTCTCCTCTCTTTTTCGTATCGAAGAAGGAAGGTGATCTAAGGACCTGTATAGACTTTCGGGCGATGAACGCCATCACCGTAAAAAACAGGTACCCGCTACCATTGATCTCCGGTCTCCTGGACCAGGTAAAAAATGCCTCGGTTTATACCAAGCTCGACCTGCGGGGTGCTTACCATCTTGTTAGAGTCCAGAAGGGTGACGAATGGAAGACTGCCTTCCGAACGAAGTTCGGTCTGTTCGAATACCAGGTCATGCCTTTCGGACTCTGTAACGCCCCTGCAGCGTTCCAGTTCTTCATCGACGAGGTGTTGAGAGACTAATAGACGTGTTCTGTATCGTCTACATAGACGACATCCTGATATACTCACAGACCATAGCAGAACACGTGCAGCACGTGCGTTCCGTCCTTCAGCGACTGGAAAAATACCGATTATACGTGAAACTGGAGAAAAGCGTCTTTCATGTCACCTCGGTTGAGTTCCTGGGGCACATCATCACTCCGGCAGGCATCCAAATGGACAACAAGAAGGTAGAAGCCATCTTATCATGGCCTCCTCCTGAATCCGTGAAGGGGATCCAAAGATTCCTAGGATTTGCTAACTACTACCGCAGGTTCATCGCAGGCTTCTCCGAGATGGTGGCGCCCATTACGCGCCTGCTGCGCAAAGGGGTGCGTTTTGGTTGGGATCAGAACGCCGACAACGCCTTCCAAGAACTTAAGAGGCGTTTCACCACAGCCCCGGTTCTGATGCATCCGGACACCGAGCAGCCCTTCATAGTGGAGGCGGATGCCTCTAAGGACGCCCTAGGGGGCGTGTTGTCCCAACGAAACACCAACACAGGACAACTGCATCCGGTGGCCTTTTACTCCAAAAAACTCCAACCAGCTGAACGTAACTACACAGTGTCTGACAGGGAGCTCCTAGCAATCAAGACAGCGTTCGAGGAATGGCGCCACTTCCTCAAGGACGCTAAACACACGGTAACCATCTACACAGACCACAGAAACCTCCAGTTTCTACGATCAGCCCGTGCCCTCACCGCCCGACAGCTCCGATGGACCCTATTCTTCAATGAATACAACTTCGTGATCACGTTCCGACCTGGGAAAGAAAACGCCAAAGCAGACGCCCTTTCACGGCTAGATGAATCCGACGAGGAGGCCGAACCCGCCGAACCCGTTTCCATAATCTCGGAGAAGCACTTCCAGGGTGTGGTGGCATCCACGGACTTTATGATTCAGGTGAAAAACGACACGCAGCGATCCGATCCCGGTGTTCAGGCAGAGGGGCACGACGGGGTGACTTACGTAGACGGGTTGTTGTTTCGGGGAGACCGAGTGTATCTACCTGGGGTGCCCTGTCAGCAGAAAGCAATCCGCATGTGCCACGATCATGTCCTCTCCGGCCATCCTGGCTATCATAAAACGCTTGAGCTCGTGCAAAGACAGTTTTGGTGGCCATCACTGGTGGTTGACACGAGGAACCATGTAACGAACTGTGCTGTTTGTCTGTTGGGGAAGAACAGGTCTGCTGCGTTCCATCCCTGTGCCACCGTGTCCGTGGCACACCATCTCCATGGATTTCGTGGTGGAACTCCCTCTCACCAAGACCGGGCACATCACGGTTCTCACCATAGTGGATCACCTCTCCAAGATGGCACATTTCGTACCCTTGTCGAAAATACCCACTGCTGCGGAATTGGCCTTGATCTTTGTGAACGAAGTGGTTCGCCTCCATGGCATTCGGGAGTGGTCATAACCGACCGGGGTTCGCAATTAGTGTCCCGCATCTGGAAGGAGGTGTGCAGGACCCTCGAGATGGACGTGCGCCTGTCCTCAGCGTACCACCCCCAGACCGACGGTCAGGCTGAAAGAACAAACCACACCATGGAGCAGTACCTCCGTTGTTTGCTGCTTATGGTTGAGAAGGAATGGTCCGAGGTGCTGTGGATGGCGGAGTACACGTACAACAACAGCAAGCATTCGACCATCGGTATGTCCCCCTTCTTTTGTCTCCACGGCCGTCACCCTCGCACCACCGCCTGGGAAGTGCCCCGGGACAGCCGGTTACCAACGGTCCGTTCATACCATGAGTCCCTGCGCAGCCTCTGGCAACAAGCGCGGTTCGAGTTGGCCAAAGCAAAGGACACCTACAAGGCGCATGCTGACACTCATAGACAGAAGGAGCCGATTACCGCTTGGGTGACAAGGTGTGGCTTTCCATTCGGCACCTCAACGTGCATGGCCCCAAGAAACTGTTACCCCGTTTCGTGGGCCCCTTTGTCATCGAGAAGGTGATCAACCCTGTGGCTATAAGGCTCTCACTTCCTCTGCACATGAAGATCCACCCCGTCTTCCATGTCTCCTTGTTGCGGAGGGTTCCTTCTGGTGGTGCTGTTCCCTCTCCTCCTTCTCCGGTGGTGGTGGAGGACCATGTTGAGTATGAGGTCAGGGCCATCTTGGGTTCTCGTCGTACCAGGGGTAAGCTGTTCTACCTGGTGGACTGGAAGGGGTACGGTCCGGATGAGCGATCTTGGGAGCCCTTGTCCCACGTCCACCATGCTCCCGTTCTGGTCCGTGCTTTTCATCTGAGTCACCCTCTGAGCCCTCGCCCTGCCCCCCCTGTTTGAGTTCTGGGAGTGGTGAGGAGGGGGATCTGTCTTGGGTGGGGGTACTGTCGTGTTCCGCGGTGGCGCTTGCCGTGACCCAGCAAACACACACACAGAAGAGCCGGGTGACTCACTTCCGGGTGGAGTCTAGTCCCGGTCTAGTCTTTTTCCACCACGAGAGGTCGCAGAAGCACTTCCGGAGGAAACGCTTAAACCTCGCGTTTCCCGCCGGCTCTGTTCTTCGGATTCTCGCCTGGACTCTCCGGTGTCTCGAGCGCTGTTCCCGAGCCGAGCAGCGTCCAGAACCCCTGCCGTCGTCCACACTGAAGTGGAACCAGCTCATCTGTGTCCATCGCCGGAGCACCCCTCGAGGTAGTAAATCTCTCCCGTTCTCGGAGTCTTTGCTTCCTTAGCGCAGGAGCGCTTGGGGAAGTCCTTGGTTTATGTTCTTCCTTAGCGCCGGAGCGCTTGGGGTAGTCCTTTGTTTTTCTGTTGCTTCCTTAGCGCAGGAGCGCTTGGGGAAGTCCTTGGTTTACGTTCTTCCTTAGCGCCGGAGCGCTTGGGGGAGTCCTTTATTTTTCTGTTGCTTCCTTAGCGCAGGAGCGCTTGGGGAAGTCCTTGGTTTACGTGCTTACTTAGCGCAGGAGCGCTTGGGGGAAGCCCTTGTTTCTTTACTTCTTAGCGCAGGTGCGCTTGGGGGATTCCTTTGTTTTCTTTTACTACTTAGCGCAGGAGCGCTTGGGGAAGTCCTTGTTTCCTTACTCCCTTGGCGCAGGGGCGCTTGGGGAGCCCTTTGTTTTCCTTTGGTGACTTAGCGCAGGAGCGCTAGTGGGAGTACTTTGTCCCTTTGGCGCAGGTGCGCTTTCCTTGGGTTTCCACTACGATATCCATGTTCCAAAGCCCCTAACCTGGAATCTCCTTCTTTGGAGCTGCGCTGACTCTAGGTGCCTTGATCCACAGGAGCATTGGTGAGTCCCCGAAGGAATATTCTGTGTGTGTGTTTAGGGGTTGTTCTAGTCCAGGAGTTGGGGTTCTCTACTGATCTGGTCCTTCCCGTTTTTCTTAGGGTACCGAGATCCCCACACACCTAGCCACCACGTCCTTCTGGCTCCCTTCCCTGCGTCCGTCTCATCCCTGCTGGGTTTCCTACTGTCTACGAGGGTCAGGTGGGTACAGGGACGGGTGCTCTTGTCGTCTCTGCGGAATTGCTTCACAAGCAGCGGTAAGTCTTGTGGGGTACCTGACAGAGATCCAGCTTGGTATATATATTCGCAGCTCTCACCTGCTCCAGGAGAACTGGAATCAACGGGAGTGGATATCGGTTTTTAACCGTGATAGCGTTTAATGCTTGAAAGTCGATGCAGCACCTCAATTCACCGTTGGCTTTAGGAATAAAAAAAAGCGGTGAGGCGGCAGGAGACCGCGAAGGACGAATAAGCCCTAATCCTAGGTATTTGTCGAGGTAGGTTCGCAGGTGTTGGTTTTCCGGTATGGTCAGCGCGTAGATCCGCCCGCAGGGTACCACTGCTCCAGGAACCAAATCGATGCGGCAATCGAACTCTCGGTGAGGAGGGAGCTCTTCCGCCTTACTATCGCTAAACACCTCCGTGAAGGAGCGGTAGCAGTCCAGTAATTCTACCTCTTTCTCAGCAGCGGTCGCTATTCCATGCCAGGTTGCTAACACCTCCGACGGGCGGATTGGTTCCAGGTTGCAATGCGTCTGGCAATAAGCTGACCGCAACTGTAGGGTCTTTGTGGCCCATTGGATACTGGGTTCATGTTTCTGCAGCCAAGGGAGCCCTAGAATGATTCCGTACTGAGGGGCTTGGATGATATTAAAGGACACCCATTCACGATGGTACCCCTCATACGTGAGTTCGTACTCTGGAGTGTGGTGATGTATTGGTCCTGACTCCAACTCCTTGCCATCCACTGCGTAGACCAACTCCGGGGTGGTTTTGAGGAGGAGTTGCACTCCCAGTCTGCCTGCCTCTTGTCTATCTATAAAACAGCCGGTAGCCCCGGAATCAACCATGGCTCGGATAGGTCGTTGTACCTGTTTTATGTCAATGTGCAAAGTTATGAAGAAATGTTCTTTTTCCCTGAAGACGGCATAATCCACTGAAGGGATGGTACGACTGCCTGAGAAATTCCCTTCCACCGTTCTCAGGTGCAGCAGTTTTCCTCCCCCTTGTCCGTTGCTACCTTTGCCATCTGGCCGAGACGAGAACGACCATATGAGGGTTTAACTGGGCACTCCCATATGAAGTGGCCTTTCTTGCCGCAATACAAACATAATCCTTGTTTGCGCCGATGGTCTCTCTCACTCAGGGTTAAAGATGCCCTCACTGTTCCGATTTCCATGGGTTCTGGTTTGGTAGGGGTTTTCTCTGGGGGCCCGGTTCGCTCGCTCCACGGACTAGCCCTCTCTTTTCTTGTGTGCTCTCCCTTTCGTTCTCTCAACCGATGGTCCAACCGGAGCGTCAGATCGATGAGAGCAGCACAAGTACTGGGTTGAGGCTCGATTTGAGCCAGGACGTCCTTCAGCTCTTCGGTGAGGCCGTGGTAAAAAATGACCGACTGTTTGGTTTCAGGCCAATCGGTTTCTGCTACCAGTCGTCTGAAGTTGTTTAGGTAGCTGACCAAATCCAACGATCCTTGCCGCAACTCAAGGAGGTCCTTATCCGCCGAGAAAGTTTCTGCTCGCCGATCGAACGTTTTCTCGAAAGCTGTTCTGAATGCATCCCAATCGTAGAGCATAGAGCAGTGGGTCATCATTCCTCACTATAGGGACGGCCCACTGGGCCATCTTCTCCCCCCAAATACGAGATATGAAAGGCGACTCTGGCTTGGTTAGTAACGAACATTTTGGGCTTACAGGTGAAATTAAGCAATACCTGGGTCATGAATACCTGGACCTTTTTTCTATCCCTGTGGAACCTCTCGGGTGGGGCCAGGGGGATTGAGGCTGGTACTTCTACCACTAACGAAGTGGGCTGTGGGGGGCTTCCCATGCTAAACGGGTTTTTCTGCAGGTAGTCCCCAAGTCCGGCTTGAGTGTGAACACGGACTTTTGGGGTGATCGAGCGGGGGAAGGAAAGGGTGGGGACTGCAGGGAGGGAGATCTGAAAAGGCAAAAAAAACAAGACACCATATGAGACCCTTTTCTAGATACACTGATAATCGCGTTGAACATGGGCACCAGCAAATTCTACTCTAGCTTGCCCCCTCACCTGTAAAGCAAAGACGGTACGTCAAGACATATAGGGGAGAGCAAGAGGCAGTGGTCAGTGGACTCAGGCAACTAATATAAAAGAAAAGAAAGACCACACGTATGGATCAACACTTCAGCGAGCAAACACAGGGAACACGACATGTCTTTAGTTCATTCATCTTGCATGTACCCACTTGTGAGTGCCCTTCTAGTCCTAAGCCACCGGTTACGGCACCACCCCTTCGTGATGAGGCTCTCTCCTATGTCTGAATAAACGAAACACAAAAGAAACAATAATGAGGACTGGCGGCGGTATCGTGTCTTTTAGCACGTCTTGCTTCTGCCAGTATATGCGGGAAACACACAACAGAACATCCCACATACGTTTATGCACACCAGATGATGGTCGGACTTGACTGCCACATAAGGCAGCGAATACAAACGAAGAACTTTGCCACCACAGGTTGTAAGTCATGGGGTTCTCTCACCTCGAGAGAGTCAACTGGGCTTAAACCTGCCCCTTAGTGGTTTAATGGCCATACAATATAACCGCTCCTCTGCATGAGACCGTCCGGTCTCTCCAACAGAGGGGCGATACCTCTCAAAATTAAGTCGTTCAGGGAAACACCCCAAATGTTTAGGTCTGCTGAGACAGTGTCTCGGAACTCGGTCCTAGGAGGAGCCGAGGAGCGAATCAGTAACAACACGCCTACCTCGGTAGTGATGACTCCGGGGGTACCTGAGGTCCTCGCTACCTGATTCCTTCTCCTTCTGTGCTCCTATTTCCAAACAACAGAGTTTCCTCGGGCGCGTCTTCTTCCAAAGAATTATCGGCTCCAAAGGAGTTGACCTTTCCCCTCTTTACGTCCACGACGGGCGTAGCGTGAGTCACGTGATACGTCTCTCGCAACGCCCGTCGGGAGTTGTAGGCTTGACTCGAACGTGTTGTACCCTCCGCGCGAACAGTACACGGCAGGCGGTGCGCTGTCGTGATGATCCTGAAACTGATAGTGCCGTTGAGACACCTGGAACCTGAGGAATTTTTGATGCTTCACTGACACAGGAATGTGAAAGTAGGTGTCCTGTAGGTCGATGGCACACATCCAGTCCCCCTGGTGAAGATGTGGGAATTTCTGGTGCAGGGCTAGCATCCGAAATTTCTCTTTCCTTATAATTTTGTTCAGCAGGAGCAAATCGAGGATAGGTCTGTACTCTTTGGTTACTCCTCGCTTCTGGACCGGGAAATACCGTGAATATACCCCTTGGTTTCGCTGGAGGAGAGGGATCTCTTCTATGGCTTTTTTGGAAAGAAGGGTATATACCTCGCCTTGCAACAGACGCTTGTGTTGTTGTGGAAGGCACTTCGATTGTGGAGGCACCTGTGGGGGAGGAGACTTGAACCTCAGCAAGTAGCCATGCTGCACTATATTCAGCACCCATTTGTCTCTTGCTATGGTTTCCCACTCTTCTAGATGAAAAACGATACTGCCTCCTACCGGAGTGGCGAACAGGCGCGGAGGAAGCAATGCCTCACTGCTTTGGAGGCTGCTTGGAGGAGGACTGCTGCTGTTGCTCCCCCTTCCTCTGCCAGGACGCTTTTGCTGGAATTGTGACCTCTGCTGGTTTTGGGATGACCATTGAGGGGTTTGAACCCTCTGCTGGAAGGGGCGTTTATCGTATTGACGAAAACGCTTACGAAACTCCTTCTGCTTTTCCAGTCCAACTGCTTTGACGGTATCCAGCTCGGTATTCATCTTTGTCATTTCCTCATCAGCGAGAGATCTGAATAGTGAGGAACCATTGAAAGGCAGGTTGAGAATCCGCCTCTGGGCGTCAGGTTTAAGGCCTGTGAGGCGCAGCCATGCTGAGCGTCGTGAACAGATGCCGTGCTCATAACCATGCACGGCAAGGTCTGATGCGTCTGCAGCAGCGTTGATGACCTGGTTTACTATCTAACCACCTTCCTGTAGGATCTCTTGAAAGTCCTGTCGATCTTCTTTGGGAAGCTTGTCAGTAAATCGAGCCAGGGAGTCCCAAAGAGACCTGTCATAACGCCCTAGGAGGGCTGACGCACTTGCAACTTTCATAGTGGATGCAGACGTACTACACATCTTCCTGCCACAAGAGTCCATTTGCTTACTGTACTTCTCAGGGGGGACTGAAGCTGATGAGGATGTGGAGTGCGCTGTCCTTGCGGCTGCCACGATGACTGAATCCACCGGAGGATCAGACCTAAGGAACAAGGGATCTTGGTCTGGAGCTTTATATTTTTGGGCAATCCTTGATGGAACTGACCCCACTGTGGCAGGAGTAAGGAACGTGGTCATAGCTGGCTCTCAAAAACCTGGCCACAGAGGTAGCAGAGGCCTGGGAGCCGTACGATGGTGCAATGTCTAAAAAATGACTGAAGTGGGAATCACAGGAGTATACAAACTGATATTCAGTTTCTGAGCTCCTCTGCCAAGTATGTCAGTTAAGGCGGTGTAGAAGAAAGGGTTGGAGAGTAGTCCCGGACAGAAGACCTAGTGGATGAAGACCAGAGGATGATCTTCGGTGCCTTCTCTTATGTGCAGGATCATGGCACAAGCTGCGACCACCTTCTGATCGTGACCGGCGATGGGAATGTGATCTGGGTCGTTTGGAATGAGACTTTGAAGGCCTCTCCGGAACGCCTCACTCAGGGTCTTTTATGGTCCTAGAGGGTGAGTATGTCTGTGATTAGTCCGAGACCGGACTCCTGCGGACGCCTCCCTCTCCGAAGTCCTTCAACCACCATGGCCTGTTCGCCACCTCTAGGAGATCTCTCTGTAGAAATCTGAACAATATTCAGCCCTGGGGATGATGAATGGGCTCTCGATGTCGATCGGGACCTCGACGTTGATTTGCGTCGAGCCTCCTCTGAGGCCGCTGCAGTTTTATCCCTCGACGTCGACAAGGTTTGAGCCACCTTCGTCATCGATCTGTGCGGCGATAAGCTGTAAGAACGCCGCCTTGTCCTCGACGTTGGTCTTGATGTCGACCGCCCACGGCGATGATGGGACCTCAACCTCCCATGGCGCCTTCCGGACGTCGATCTCCTCGACATCGAATGCCTTGACCGTGGTGAAGTTCGACGTCGACAGTCTGTCCACTCGTGGCAGGGTCTTCGCCGGCAAGTCTCTCGACGCCGACCCTCTCGAGGGTGGCGGAGAATGTCTTGCCGTCGACGGATGCTTCGACGTCCACGGGCATTAACTGGTCTCTCAGGACCCACAGCCTTCGAGCCCGAAGTGCTGTGCCTCGACGCCGACTTACTGGCATGCGGCGGAGGATCTTGACGTCTAGACAATGACTTGCCCCTCGATGCTGTAGAGTGCCTCGGCCTCTTCGACGGCGACCTCGACAACGAACATTCTGTCACCTGCTTCTTTCTGGAATTAGGGGAGGTGGAACGATGCCGTTTTCGATGTTGCTTGCTGGAAGAGGAGTCTCTGATGTCTCCATGGCCACCAACCTGATGGCTTCTATCCCTCTCCAGCTGGGCATGAAGCTTGTTGCGTTCTCTGTAACGCAGAGTCCTTTTTGAAAACTTCTGGCAATGATAACACTGGTCAGGGTTGTGTGAAGAAGGAAGGCACACAATACACACTGAGTGTGGATCCAAAAGTGCCATTTTCTTGCCACAGGAAGGACATTTCCGAAATAAAGCAGGCATTCTGACTGGAAAAAATTCAGGAAAGTCAGAAAAACTAGTCAGAAATACTTCAATGAATCAAGAAATGTCGAATTTCAAAGAAAATATCGAATATAATCAAATTCAGTCAAAAACTGAAGTGCTCAAAACTCCAGGATCCTCTCAGGAGCCAGAAAAAAGAACTGATCTAACTGTCACCTGTGGTGCATGATGGGAGCTGAGGGTCTCCTGGCAGGTCTTAAAGGCACGGTGTCATGAACTTTGGAGGCCTTAAAGGCAAGGTGTCAGTTTTCTTTGCTCATTACTGCTCTGCTATGCAGCCTACTGGCAACTGCCTGCAATTACAAGTTTTTCTATGGCAATAAAGGATTGTTGTATGACAACTTTTCAGTGCATGTCCTCTTTTCCTTATGGGTTAGGAGGGTATTTTTCTTACACTGCAAACCTATGTAATTGCGGCATTTTTGCCATGTTGGAAACATTTTAGGCTGCATGTATATGTTTTCACATATGCATATATATGGATATATATATGTATTTTCTATATGCTCCGGGATCCCGCACGTGGGCGGGGATTATTCATAGCTTATGACTTTGTGAGTATCCCCTGGATGAGAAGTAATGGTTTGTCATGAGACCTGCAAAAGAGACATGTAGTGTTTGAATACAGTTGGGCTAAAAGATGAACCCTGCAGCACGTCAAAGGACAGAGGATGGAAAGTAGAGTGAAATTTGGATAGAGATACGGCTTGCTTTATTTTTCAAGACAATAGGATATTCATTCTATTCTACTGCCTCGCACCCTAACTGCCGCTTGTTGGGTTAGTAAGATGGATGAGAAACACTCTCAAAAGCTGCGACTAAATCGAGAGGTTCCACCTGTAGTGGCATACTTGCATCTAGAAAACAGCACAGATCAACCAGGGTTGCAAGTATAACGGATTCTGCCCAATGGTCCAGCTAGAAGCCCACTTTGGTGAGATACAGAAGAAAGTTGAAGGCTGAAAATTAATTTCATATTTTGGATCTGCTTATTAAAGTTACTATATGAGACTGCCCCTATCTAAAATGGAGAACAATAGAAAAATAACTGTATAGATTAACTTTATTGAACCTACCATGATGTAATGCTCTGTTTGAGAAAAAATAAGCCAATAAATAAAAAGAAATCTTCTTCCAAGTGTCTAAAGCCACTATATGCTGTCTCAGGGGTCCACAGCGTACATTTAAAAAATTGCCTAACATTTGTTAACATTCAAATTGTATTTAATTGATTTTTCATTATTAAGTGATGCATGGTCGAATACCATGAAAAATCACTGTGAGACACATATGCTTATTCTAGATCAAGAGTTTTTGGACAAACTATAAAAACTTTAAGTCTCTGTAACCAGAAGAGTCCGACAGATGTAACAGTATATCACTTTCATAGTCTTGCTTTCAGTGCACAAATGTAACAGCTGCAATTATTCGTAACTATTTTACTTTTCTTTACTAATGCTGAGTGTTTTTTTGATTTTATTTCAAGAATTAGTTTCATTAGGAAAATATGGAGCAATTAAGAAAAAGACCCCTTGCTGAAATCAGAATTTTGTGTCGTTTTCAGAGCTTTTTGAGTTTTCTACTGTGTCTGAAAGCTGGAAAAAAGCCGATCATAGTGCAAAAAGCTTTTGTTGATGTAATTGTTAGAAGAAAAAAACACCGTCTAGTACATCACTTTTTTCTAATTTTTCACAAAAAAACAAAATGTCCCCCTTTTTTGGCAATTGCCTTAGACCACTCCAGGGTAAGTCACACACCATGGGTACCTTTAGAATCTCCACCATGTGTGAAAAACGAAACAACTTTGGCCTGGATATCATCTGTAGAAACAAAATCTCTGAGGGCTTAAGTGAAAACAGCCAGAAAGGTCTCAGCATTGGGAAGGGGGAATCCTCAGTACTTAAGGGGTTAAACTAGCTAGCCTGTTGTTCTAACCAGAAATATTTCTAACTCTTCCCACTGAAGTTGTGTGAAACATCGATAACGTATTTGGGCATTAAGATGTGGTGTAGCACAATTGACATAATTAGAGAGAACTGTGGCATGTTAATGTACAAGATTACAAAGCCAGTGAACCTTTGGATTTTTGCTTCCATAGTCGGAGGCAGACTGCATAGCCCCCTCCTAATTGTGATTCATTATGCTATGCAAAAAGTTTTTTGCAACTCGTAATTGCCTTACCAACACGTAGAAGGAGTTAAGTACAAGGCCCAACACCGTTTTGTGGTTTCAAACCCTTTGATTTTGTGACTAAAAGGGTTGGGTGCTGCACAATGGTTAAGAACATCAGGCTCCACTACCCTGAATTAAGACACTAGGAAGGGGTAAAAAAGAGAAGCACTGGCTGCAACAATTGACCTGGGACAAGGGAACCCAGTTCACCTGCAAACTGAGAGCACAGATACGCAAACACAAAGAACAGGATTAAATTAAAAAGGGGGCAGCGTCAGTATAATGAATGGTAATAAAGCTATACTTAGGGGGTAAGTGTAACTGGAATTAAGACTAGTGAGCCCAATACACAAAGTGCATTTTGTAGTTTCGAAAGGAGTACTACAGCAGTACAATTCACAAATCTGTGACACGAGACCGCTGCATCTACCGCTCATATCCTTTCTGTGCAGCTTTCTCACCATACCCTACTCTGTAGGAAATGCGGGAAGGATAGGTGGAGAGGTGACACAATGGGGAATAATTACTCCAAAAAAAAATTTCAATTGCAATTCATGCAATGCGCTTCTAAAATGAAAACAACCATAGAAGTGTCAAAACAGGACTAAGTGTGATCGAGGCTTGCCTTGGAGTAAGTCAAGCACCACACATGACCAATTACTGGTACCACAACACACACCTATAGAAAACAATGGAGGCAAGGAATAAAAAAAAGCAAAAGCGGACAATGACATGTCTGCTCTTGCAGCTGTGGAGGAGACATTGGTAAACATCTAAATGAATATGTATCCTGTCCAGGCTGAGTAGACTAAAACCTCTAATTGTAAACAGAATAAGGGTGAATAATCCGCTGATTATCTTGATTGTTTGAAAGATGTATTTGAACGCTATTCTTGTATTGCTCACACCTGCCACGAGTGCTCAGGAAGATGTTGTTGCTGCTTCTGTTCAAGGTTTGTGGCCCACAGTACAGGAACAAGTCTGTACCACCTGTATTAAATGGAAAACCAAGGATTTAGCTGAGCTTGTGTCTGTCACTAATTACTGCTTGGCAGTAAAAGAAAGAACAAGCATTTGCAATGCAATAGGTCTTGCATTTATGAGAGTCTGAGCTACTGGCATTGTAAATGACTTTTGATTATGTGTTGTTTTTAAAACATATAAATAAAAGGCATTGCCACTTACAATGCAATATAGCTTAAACTCTCGCAAATGCAAGACTGATTGCATTGCATTGCAAATGCATTCGGCAACCTTGCTATAAAGATTTTTTTTAAAGCATTAGGAGAGAGCGTGCCCAAAAGCTTTTTGAGAAGATAGTGCTCAGAAGCTGTAAATAAAGCCTAGAGAGTTACAACACACGTAACAGGGTGTCCTCATGGGAGGTTACACAATTAGGAACGACCTGTGCACATTACCATACAATACTTGCATATTACGGGCAGGGGTAGACACCTTACCAGATGGTTTGCAGAATCATTCCGAATCCACACAGCGTTATCAATTACACCTGTTAGACAGAAGTGGGAGGCAGACAGGGGGCACCCTTTTGCATACAAGGAGTGGACAGAGGTGTTGCTTAGCCCCATACACATTCCTCATGCTTTAGACTTATCCAACAATATATTCTTCAGAGGGTCAACCTTACTTCTGAAAAAATCAAGAAGTTCTATAGGAGAACAGACGTGGTGTGGACCAGATGTCAGCACCTAGGAGCTGATTTATTACACATGTTGTGGGCTTGCCCATCCTTACACACTTACTGGCATCAAGTTTATGGTGCACTAGTTATGTCTACGGGCCACCAAATAGAGTACACTTGGGAGGAGTGCATATTACACCTTTACTCTAGAGGCAAGAAGGTAAAGGTCACTTCCCGCTTCCTTGACTTAGGCATGCTGACTGCCAAACGTCTGATTACAAAAAAATGGAAGAAACTGGATCCCCATGTAGTATCAGCGCAGAGTCAATCGTTACTGGTGTGGGCCAGGGCAGGGGGCAAAGCGCTTCAAGTAGAAGATATCTGTGGCCTGCACAACTAACCTATCACAATGCACTGGGAAGCCATACTACAAGAGTTTTAATGGTTGAGAGTAGGTGGTGTGGGGACTCTGCCAACCAAGATGGGGTGGTCACAAACAGACATACCCTCCGCTGCACCGGTGACCTGCAATGCCCAGCCTCACATCCCCATGCCCACTCATTAATGTGCCTGAGGCATAGCTGTAGCAGGTGACAGGCTGTACTAAGGCGGGTCCTGTAGCTGGGTCACACATCACCATGCACACAATGCGTATCCAACCAACAAGAGCATTGCATTGGCTGACTGCAACCTACCAAACATAGTTACGTTATATCCCATCCCCCTAAGACCTAAAGCTGCTGGAAAATACTCGTCAACAGCAAGTTTTACACGACACGCAAGACAATGCCTGCTTGGATGTTATAGTATTGGGAAATCCAAGGGGGGGAATTGCATGCCACAGATATCTTATAATATGTAATGAAGGAAAGTCACGGCCAAATGTTCAGAAGTTATTGTTATTTCTGATAAAACCTGTTGTAATAATCATCTGTTTGGGAGAATCTAACAAAGGCAAAAAAACAAGCTGGTATTATTATGGAGATTGAAATAACTTGCCAGAATGAAGCAATACATGGACAGATGCGGCAATGTTAAAACATGTATGTAACAAATCGTTAGAGTGGTCTAACACTGTTCACCTCCTACAAAGCTTCGAGAACATTGTCTATGCACTGTGTGTAATTGCAACAAAGTCTAAAATTCAATAAACAGATATTTTTTTTAAAAGAAATGTGAGGTTACAAAATGAGACAAGACGGTACTAAGGAGAGACTACTGAGCCTATTGACCAATGAAAAGACACAGTTTAGAGTGGACAATGACACAAGCCAATGAAAAATATGGGCGGAGAGTGGGCGGAGCTTCAAGTTCATACCTGAATACAGCATGCATCGCAGAGCAGCACATGCGCTGCCCTGGCTCGACCCAAAAAAGGAATCGAAAAAATCTAGATTGATGTATCCAAAACAATGCATTCATCTCAATAGACTAAAAAAAGGAGGGAACAAGGTGAAATAGGCAGATCCAGCAAGATAGAAAGGAAAAGGGGGACGGGAGAGTGATACTAAGCCAGAGGCTGAGTTGGGGAGAATGAACCCCATTTGGTGGGTCTTCATATTTAAGTTGTGGGCAACTGGCTTAATGGAAACGTGATCACTCCAATCTAACGTCTAATGCATCCCTCCAAGAACAAACAACCTGAGTTTACCCAACTCTCTCAGAGTTAAAACCCTACCTTCTAAGATAGTCCAAGAGGTGGCCATGCTTCATAAATACCTTAATACCAGTAGACCAAAACAGACTATACATGAAGGGCCATATGTACGACCCTATTTTGCATGCGCAAACAGGTTTGCGGCCTGTTTGCAACCTGTTTGCGCATGCAAAATGTCACAGGGCCATGTACAATTCCTAAATAGCGTGTCGCAATTTATTTGCGACTTCCTATTTAGGAATTGCGAGTCGCTATTTGGAAGGGGCGTTCCCTTCCTAATAGCCACGATTCGCAAATTACCACCTTCTTCAAGAGGGTGGTAATGTACTCACAAAAAGGAAGGGGTCCCCAGGGGACCCCTTCCCCTTTGCAAATGCAGGGGCAAATATTTTTAGGGGCAGGCAGTGGTCCCAGCGAACTAAACTATCAACTAATCTAACAAAATAAATCAGGCATCTTTCGCTTACTTTGGGAATGTTGGAACGTGGGGATCCAGTGAAACATGGAGGTCATCTCCCTCGACATGTCACCAATTAAACACTAAGGGGCCTATTAGTGTAGGGGGCGGATCGATCCGCCCCTCATAAAAAACCGCCCGCATGCATATCAGTATGGTGGGGGTACTGCGGTGGACGGAAAGACCGTCCGCCGCTTTTCCGCCCGGTCGACGAGTCGACCGGGCGGAAAAGGGTTTAATATGGTGTCGGTGTCTGCTAGACACCGCCATCCATATCAAGATGCAGGCGGGAGGCAGCCTTTCCAAAAGGCATGCGGATTTTGAAGTTGGGGGCCCGTTGCGGGCCCCCATGATGTTGGAGTGGTGTGGGGGCACATGGCAGGTCTCCGTGCGGTGCCTGCCACGTTGTGCATGCAAATGCACAACATGCATTTTTGGCATTGTGGCGGGTGATGCTGAAAGCACCGCCCGCCGCAATGTTAAAAATGGAGGATGCGCCCGCCAGTGTGGCGGGCGCATCCTTATCACCCCCACGGGACCACCGCACTTATGGCGGGCGGTCCCTTTTTACATCATAATGATGCCCTAAGTTTCCTGCTTTTATGCATGTCACTTGCAAATCATCAATATCATGAGTTTAAGTCTAATTAGTTTAACTGAGCCAACAAACCCTTCAACGTTAAATGCATTACAGTGGTTGGTGCGCAGCTCCCCTGGCTAGTTTTGACGGCGCACCAAGGAGCCATGGCGCACAGATTGGGAACCACTGCCCTATTGATATTGGTACTAGCTGATCTGCCTTGAAAAGCTCTAAATAAACCTCATTACGTCTCACGGGTATTTTTGTTGATGCAGTTGGCATTTCAAATTCCTATGTACCCTACCATATTTCCAATCCGGTCTCCATAATCCTTGGTCACATCATATATCAACATGCCTTTCTATTAAGCCCCACCTCTCCTGCAAGCATATTGAGACCTTTTTATGTTAATTGAACAGTACCGTTTATGGCACCAGTGACAGCACCTGAACTGAATATGGCAAAAAACAATAAAAGTGAAGTTTTGGCCATTTATATGAAACCACTGACTGTATGGATAATCATAAGTGTAAAAATAATCAGTGAAATCTATTGCTCACTCAAAGCATAAAATCGTCAGAACACAGAATAACCAAAACAGAAAAGATACTGCTCGAGGCCCTAGTTAATTTCATCGGTCTGGCCGTTAGTCTGGGGATGGAAACACAAGGAGAGTCCTACTTCAATCTGAATGGGTTTGTAAAAATACTTCCAAAATAAGAAATATAGCGTGGACCTCGTTCAGAGATAATAACTTGATTACCTCAAGTTATTATCGCTGAACGAGGTCCACGGTATGAAGACAAAAGATTTCATGCAAGAAATGTTTCCACAAGCTTTGGCAGAGGGTAGTTGTTTAAGGGCAGTAAAGTGGGCCATCTTACAAAAGGAATCAACTGTAACTATAACAACTCGGTTTCCTGCAGATGAAGGTAGTGCAGTGGTAAAGTCAGTAGTGCCATGGTTTAAGTGCAACAGGCAAAGTAAGAAGTAATCCAGAAGGCCAGGCATAGAATGGCTTACTTTATGCACAAATAGGACAGAAGTGACATAAAGCTGAGTGTCTTTTCAAACAGAAGGCCACCAGAAAGTGAGAACTATGAGTTCTAGAGTGGAGTTAGTGCCTCTGTGACCGCCAACAGAGGAGTCATGACACGGAGAATTAACAAGGCCTTGCCTTTTAACATAAAATTGACCTGTTTTCAGACTAGTCCTTAAAGGGTTGCCCGGTCTTTTTTAGAGATCATAGAATAGCTAGACAACACTCTGTCAGGAAAAGATTGAGTCACCCCAATTATTTGCTGTGGAGCAAGAATATTCTGATCAAAGGTGGTTGGAGACTCAGGATATCTGCGAGAAAGGGCATCTGCTAAAATATTCTTCATGCCAGGAAAATGAGTGATGATACAGTCATATTAGTTGAAACAATTGCCTCAACATGCCTAGCAGCTGTTTGTACACTGCATGTTTCAAAGACATTGTAGATTTAAGTGGTCAGTTCTGATCTCAAAGGGCTCCCTTGCTCCCATCAGAAAATGTTTCCACTCAAACCAAGCCATATTTATGGCTAAGAGTTCTTGTTCTAGAACAAAATAATTATTTTCTTTATCAGACAGGATGTGAGAGAGGTACAAAATTGGGTCTTCCAGGCCAACATTTTCCTGTTGCTGTAGGAGTATTGCTCCAGTGGCTTGATGGGAGGCATCAATTTCTACAATGAAGTTTTTAGCAGGATCCGGATGATGCAATATTGGGGCTTCTTCAGCTTGAGTGTCCCACTTGAACCCACGACGAAGCATTTCCTTCTTGAGAATTTGGGTTATGTAACTGGTTGATGAGGCAAAAATTCCCAACAAATTGCTTATAAAAGTTGGCAAAGCCAAGAAAACACAGTGTTTCCTTGATGTTAGAAGGAGTTGGCCAATCTGAAATGGTGGAGACGTTTCGGTGATCCATAGCAATTCTAGTGTTGTCTAGGTAGAAACTTAGATACTTTACTTCAGACTGGTCAAACTCACACTTTTCTACAAAAAAACTGGTTTGACGAAGCCGTTTTAGTACATAACTGACATGTTGTTGATGGAGAGACAAGTCCTTGTAGAAAATGTAAATATCATCAAGATAAATAACAAAAAATTAAGTATGTCAGCAAAAATATGATCCATAAAGCGTTGAAAAATTCCCGGGTCATTACTAAATCTGAATGGCATCACATGATATTCAAAGTTTCCAAAGGGAGTTCTTAAAGCTGTCTCCCGTTCATCTCCCTCTTTGGTTCTCCAAAGATGATAGGCCCCACAAAGGTCTAATTCAGTGAAGTTTTTAGTGCCCCGGATTGATTCTAGAATATCTTTATTTAGAGGAAAGGGGTACCTATCCTTGATGGTAATCTTGTTTAAACCTCTGAAGTCAATGCAGGATCTCAATTCGACCACCTCTTTGGAACAAAAAACACTGAGGCCCAGGCAGGCGAAGAGGATCAGATGATGAGAGCATTCTGTAGTTTATTTCCAAATATTGTCTCAAGGCCTCCTTTTTGAAACAGGTCTGCAAATTCTAGATATTACACGGGGATCTCTTCAAGAAGACTGATGTTACTACATTCTGCCATAAGGTTCTTGGAAAACCTCTTAGGAGTCCAATTATCTTTTTCAGAGCAGAATTTGTGTCAAAACTGAGAAGACAAAGAAATTGTCCTGGTTTCCCAGTTGATATAAGGGTTGTGCTGAACAAGCCATAGGATTCCTAAAATCACTGCATGGTTGGAAGAAACAATTGGACTGAAGGAAACAACCTCATGATGTCTTCTGAAAGACCAAGTTACTTACCTTTGGTAACACCTTATCTGGTAGAGACTACATCTAGCCGCAGTTTCCTTACCTTGGAATTATCACCAGGGGTCAGAATGGATCCAGCAAATTTTCGAGCAGTACTCCTACATGCCGGTAGGTGCCGTTGTCCGGCTCTGCAGGACGGCGGTTTCCGCACCAGAAGTGACATATACGGTACCTATATAGGCACCACCTTGGTGTGCTGATGTTAGTTACTTTAGCGACTTTCCAAGCCAGGAGTGTGGAGCCATGATGAGCCACGATGAGCACTGACCACTGGTGTTACAAACTCAGGCCTTTGAAGAAAACAAGTTACTTACCTGTAACTTTGGTTCCCCAGTATTGGTAACTTTCATAGATTCTCATGCTTTGTATCATTCCCCGTCGTCGGAATGGGAGCCTCGGTAAATAAAAACATATATATATATATATATATCATAACGTTATGTTATGTTATGTTATGTTATGTTATTTATTCTTTTGTATAGCGCAACGGTTACTCAAAAAGAGTGTCCCGGCGCTTTTAGGTAAGGGGAACAGATTTCAGAATAACACAACACAGCTAAAAGAGGTTAAAAGATAAACAAAAAGAAAGCAAAACTACTGGCAGACCTATTGGGAAAACAGCCAGGTTTTGAGACCTCTTCTAAAATCAAGGAGAGTAGACGCCCCCCGCAAAGGGAGCGGTAGAGCATTCCACATCTGTGGGGCCAACAGACTGAAAGAGCGGCCCCCAAGGCGAAACCATAACCATAACCATAGAAACAAAAGAGAAAATAGGCCTAGGCCTCATCTCATTTTGTAGTATATCACCCTCTTTGTGTAAAAGAGTCCAAACTTTTGCCAGGACCAATCAGCACAGCCTCACCCCCTGGAACCTTCCTGAGAGAGCTCAGAGCCTCAGATTTTCGTAGCCGTTGTGCAAACAGCCACTACCTCAGTAATACCGGCAGAGCTTTCCCCGGGGAGGTGGGTGGGCGCATGAGAATCTATGAAAGTTACCAATACTGGGGAACCAAAGTTACAGGTAAGTAACTTGTTTTCTTACCCCAGTATTGGAACTTTCATAGATTCTCATGCTTTGTATCAGAATAGCAAGCAGTAAATCACAACAAGCACATTTCGGAAAACACATGGCTTTACAAAACCATCTCAGTTTACATGAAAAAACAATCATTACTGAAACCAAATGTGCTTACCAGGATGGAGGGATTGTAGGGAAAGCTCACCTCTCATCGAAAAAGATTCCGGAGGACTGCTTGACCAACAGCAGCTTCATCTCGTCCCACCGATTCCAGGCAGTAGTGCTTCGTGAAGGTGTATACACTGCTCCACGTTGCTGCCCTGCAAATGTCTTTGATCGCAACTCCAGCAAAAAGAGCCACTGAAGACGCCATTGCTCTCGTAGAATGAGCTTGGGCCCTTCTATCCAAAGGTTTGCCCGCAGCCTGATGACAGTATTGTATTGCACTGGAAATCCAGCGGGAAATGCCACTCTTAGCCAGCGGCAAACCCTTCCGTGGTGCACTGTAGGCAATAAATAGCTGTGTAGACTTCCTGAAAGAGCGTGTGCGCTCGAGATAGAATTTCAGACATCTGTGGACATCCAAAGAATGCAATGTTCGTTCCGCCTGGGTGGAAGGACGCGGAAAAAACGAGTTCAAAATTAAGGGTTCATTCAGATGAAAATCCGAAGGCACCTTCGGGATGAATTTTGGGTTGGTTCTCAAAATCAGCACATCCTTCTTGAACTGCAGAAAAAGGCTCCACTATAGAGAGAGCCTGGAGTTCACTAACCCTCCTAGCCGAAGTTAATGCCTAGAGAAGGGCTAGCTTCCACGACAGGAACTTCAAGTCCGCCCTGTGAATTGGCTCAAAGGGCGCTTTCATCAGTTGAGCCAGTACTAGGTTAAGCTGCCAGACAGGAGGGGGTGGTCGGACTGGAGGATACATCCGAAATAACCCCTTAAGGAACTGCTTAACAATCCTTGCGGACCATAGAGATGGCCCCGATGTCTTCCGTCGAAAACGGGATATGGCAGCCAGATGTACCTTGACCGAAGAGTGCGCTAAACCTGATTTAGCCAGTGACAGATTGTAAGGCAAAACCTGATGTGGCAGGGACTTATAAGGATGGAGGTTATTCCTCTGGCACCACAGACAAAATCTCTTCCATTTTGCCCTGTATGTTTTATTAGTGCTTGGCGCCCGCGCCTGAGACAAAACATCCCTGCACTCCCTGGAGAGATTCAGATGACGGAATTCTCTGTATTCAGGAGCCACGCTGTCAAGTGTAGTGACTTTGGATCCGGATGGAGTACCTGTCCCTGATCCCTCGACAACAGAGATGGAATCAGCGGCAAGCGAATTGGTCGATCCTGAGAGAGAAGCAGGAGTTCCGTGAACCAGAACTGCCGGGCCCACGCTGGAGCAATGAGAATCATCCTGCATGGTTCCGCTCTGACCTTCCTGAGAACTCGAGGAATGAGAGGAATGGGAGGAAAAGCGTAGCAAAATGCGCCGCACCAAGCAATCGAAAGGGCATTCCCCAGCGTTCCTCGATGGGGAGCCTTGCTTGCGTAAAATTGACATTTTGCGTTCTCCGGGGACGCAAAAAGGTCTATAGTCGGCGTACCCCATCTCTCGAACACTCCCTCCAGCGTGGCTTGATCCAACTCCCACTCGTGAGTCACTTCCGTCTGACGACTCAGAGCATCCGCCGTGATGTTGAGGCACCCTGCTAGGTGCTCGGCTTGCAGGGTGATCTTGTGAGAGATCGCAAAATCCCAGATCGTCTGAGCTTCCTTGGACAGAGTCCGCGACCTTGTTCCCCCTTGCTTGTTGATATAGTGCATGGCCGTCGTGTTGTCTGTCCGGACCAGCACTGCACGATTCTGAAGTCTGGGAAGGAACGCCAGCAAGGCTAAGCGAATGGCCATCAGCTCCAAGAGGTTGATGTGGCGTAGGCTGTCTGCTGGACTCCAGTGACCGCTGATCTGAAGCTCCTGGAGTACAGCTCCCCAGCCCTCTAAGGAGGCATCTGTGGTCACCACCATAGGAGAAGGAGGGGTTCGAAACGTTAATCCTCCTGCGATGTTCTCCTTCACCAGCCACCACTCGCAGGCTTTGCGCATAGCTGGCGCCATTGTTTGTCCAACTCCTCCTGCAGAGGACGCATATGAAGCCTGCAATGCGGTATTAAAGGTATGCAGGATGAGATCGATCCGAGTAAGGACTTGTACCGTCGAACCGATACATATCTCCTGTGCAGCATTTGACGAGCGGAGGTGGCCAGTTTGCCTTGATGCTCCTCCGACGGACGAGCCGTGCATAGTGTCGTGTCCAGAATAGCCCCAAGGAACTTCTGTGACCTGGAGGGTATCAGCACCGACTTGGACCTGTTGAGCTGAAGACCCAAGTGGGCGAACAACCGAATGCAAGTTGACACGGTCTGAGAAGTTGCCCTGAACGACGGAGCCTTGACGAGCCAGTCGTCCAAGTATGGGAACACTTCCAAGGACTGCTTCCTTAGAAAAGCAGCGACTGGTGCCAGCATCTTTGTGAATATCCGAGGTGCCGACCGCAGGCCAAACGGAAGCACCTTGAACTGGAAATGGCTCTTGCCTACTGTGAAGCGTAGATATTGCCTGTGAGCTGGGTGGATCGGAACGTGGAAGTACGCATCCTCTAAATCCAGGGACGCCCAAAAATCTCCCGGATTCAGTAGTCGGAGAATATCTTGGAGAGTGACCATCCTGAAGGAGAGTTTGATGAGATCGGTATTGAGCTCCCTTAGGTCTAGTATAGGACGCCATGTATCTTCCGTTTTCCGAACCAGGAAGAACCTGGAATAGAACCTGTTGCCCCTCTGCGAAAGAGGTACTGGTTCTATCGCCCCCTTGATGAAAAGTTGGTGGGCTTCGAGATGCAACAGTCGGAGATGTTTTGAGGGACGGGCGTCCGGAGCTCTCGTTGGAGGAAGATCTTGGAATTCCAACGTATGGCCACTCTGAACAATATTCAAGACCCACCGGTCCGATGTTAAAAGGACCCAGCTGTCCAGACAAAAGGAGATCCTGCCCCCAACCGGTGTTCTTGGTAGGGGAGGAACAGTAGCCAGAGCCAGGAGGCCGCTATTGCCTCTTGGCATTGTCTCGTCCCTGACGATTCGGACGTCCTCTCTGGGACTGACGAGAGAAAGACACCGAATGACCTTGGCGTTGGTTTGAGTATTGACCTTTATAGGACTGTCCTGATTGTGTGGAATACTGACGTTGGTTTCCTCTATAAGTAGAAAACCCTCGACCACGTGCTCCTCTGAATGGCACCTTGCGATAATTCAAGGATCCCAAGGACTTAGCTGTGTCCGTGTCTTTCTTTATGCTTTGGAGGGCTTCATCCACATGCTTACCAAAAAGCATTTCTCCGTCAAAGGGAAGGTCCAAGATCTTATTCTGGACCTCCTGGCGAAACCAGGTCGCCTTCAACCAGCCTTGACGGCGCAAGACCGCTGACCCTGCCAAAGCCCTGAAAGCAGTAGAGGCTATGTCCATAGCACAGTCAATGACTTCCGAAGAGCATCTTTCCCCTTCCATGAGAACCTGCCTGGCTTCCTCTTGACTCAACTCTGGCAGTTGGTCCATAAAAGGCTCCATGTCGCACCACATCTGGCGGTCGTACCTGCCTAGAATAGCCAAATAATTTGCCGCACGGACCAACAAGCTGGCCATGGTGGAGAATCTTTTTCCTACATTGTCCAGCCGCCTGCCCTCTTTATCCGGAGGCGTGGTTAACGGAGTGGACGGATTCTTGGACTTGCTCTGCGCGGCCTGAGATATTACGGAATCCGGCTTAGGTTGTCCTAGAAGACATGCAGGACTGCCCTCAGGGGCCTTGTACTTCTTCTCCAGCCGGGGAAGAACCGGGATGACCGTCGCTGGGTTCTGCATTGTCTTAATTCCCTCATCCCAGACATGTTCTATGATGGGAATTGATCTGACCGACTTTCTATATTGTGCTTTAAAGTCATATAGGAAACAGTCCGACTGCTCCACTGTAAGAGGCAGACCAAACCTCTTGGATGCACGCTCCATGAGATTATGGAACCCCCCAATATCTGCCGGGGGCGATACATTCGTCTCCCGGCCTACAGCATCCGGATCTTGGATACCAGTGTCATCAGGGTCCCCATCGGGATCCCCTGGATCAGTAAGGGGGATCACATGCCCCTCATCGTCGTCATCTGTATCCATATCTTGTGTGTCCTCATTGGCAGGTTCCGAATATGAAGACTGAGGAACCACTATTGGTACCACTGTTGAAACGGTACGAGGTATGTCCTTAGGCAGAGGTGGCAAGTCCATTGCCATGTCTCGCGGTACCACCGACGTAGATGGGCGCACTGGTGGGACGTCTGGGAGTGACGGAAAATGAGCTTTATAGTCTTGCAGCATCATCTGCAAATCCGTCACTAAAGCCACTGGTAAGGCTATCATATCCTGCCTCAGAGAGCGAGGATGTACTTCCTGTGGAAAGCTTTGTCGCTCCTCCTGCACCTCTGGACCATAAAACTCCTCAGTATCCGTGTCCTGCTGTTTCACATTTAGATCTGAAGGGCTGTAGGCGTCCCCATACTGCCCATCCTCTTCCTCCTCCTCCGAGTCATCGAGAAGCATGGATGGTGGCAAAGGCGTGACCCGCCTAGGTGAAGTCATGTCCGGTGTAATTTTTAACCTCTGGATCACAAATCCTGAATTTTTCGTCGTCGACGGTCCCGTCGACGGAGTCGTCGTCAAAGGGATTCCAAGCATCGACGAACTCGACGATGACATCGTCGACGGAAGGGTAGCCGTCGTCGACGGGGCGAGAATTGTCGTCGACGATGAGGACGTCAACGATACAGGAATCGTCGTCGACAGTAGGGTCGTCGACGGAGCCTTCTTCTTCGTCGTCGTCAGGCTCGTCGACGGAGCATTTTTCATCGTCGACGGGACAACCGTTGACGGTCTCGTCGACGAACTCGTCGTAATCAACATCGACGAACTCGTCGTCGTCGTCGTCATCGTGGTCTTCGTCGTCGACACCGCCGTCGAAGACGAAAAAGAAGCCGTCGTAGACGATGAAGTAGATATCGTCGACGGTCCCGTCGACGACCCCATGGAAACAGTCTTTACTATGGAGATCGTCGTCGACGTACCTGCTTTAGCCAGCGTCGACGGACGCTGTTTCTTCACTGGAACTGTCTGTGGAGTTCCTGCAGCGTGTTTCTTCACAGGTTTCTCCTTTTGGGACGGAGGAGAAGATATTGAAACCTCCTTTTTGTCCCTAGGGGCTACGTCCACACCAGCAGCCCGTCCCTGCCTCTCCTTTACACTTCCGTGAGGAGATTTCATGGGACCAGCCTCCTCAGACCTTTCAGAGATCCCGTGAGGGGCTTTGACAGGGGGTTCCGCAGAGATGGAGGGAGATGACCTACCCCTCTTCCTAGATCTCCTGGAGGAGGTGCCAGAAATTGAATCCTCCTCATCCGAAGAGAGAACCTCCGTCCTGGTCTTCAGCTTTTGCAGCCATGTCAGCAACCGACCTTCTCTGTCCCTCAAGGTCTTGGTAGAGAAGGTGCGACAAATTTTGCAGTCTGTGGCCTTGTGTTCCGGGTATAAGCAGTAAATACAATTGTCATGATTATCTTCCACAAAAAGTCTCTTCTTCCCACAAGAAGCACAAGGTCTGAATAAGGCTTTCTTCTCCTTTTCTGACATAATGTCACTAAAGATGGCAAATAAAGATGTCCAATAGTAAAAGTTCTGAGAAACTGAGCAGAGCTCAGTGGAGACTCCCTAGCACAACGTGCGGTAGAAAAATCTGAGGCTCTGAGCTCTCTCAGGAAGGTTCCAGGGGGTGAGGCTGTGCTGATTGGTCCTGGCAAAAGTTTGGACTCTTTTACACAAAGAGGGTGATATACTACAAAATGAGATGAGGCCTAGGCCTATTTTCTCTTTTGTTTCTATGGTTATGATATATATATATATATGTTTTTATTTACCGAGGCTCCCATTCCGACGACGGGGAATGATACAAAGCATGAGAATCTATGAAAGTTCCAATACTGGGGTAAAGGGTGTTCCCTACACCGTAATTATTTTACAGAGCAGGGAACATGGGACGGTCGGTAAGCAATCTGCGACTAGATAGAGTCTCTACCAGATAAGGCGTTAATGAAGGTAAATAACTTGTTCATCTGACAGACATCTAGCCGCAGATTCCTTATCTTATAATAGATAGGCTCCTTGCCTTACAATAGATACCCAAGTAATACCGCCCCAGAAGTGGGTCTGCAAAATCAATTAGATTAGAAAGTCATGCAGGACCGAATGGGTAAAGTGCCCATCACAACGGATCTGGTTGTCCAGGCAGTAGTGCTTGGGGAACATGTGCCGTGAGGCCCACGCAGGAACATGGCAGATGTTCAGTGTGAGAAGTTGGCCTGATGTATGATGTCACTAGTTATAGTGTACACCTTATATCAGTCCAAATACCCTTATGGTGATTGGTTGTAAAGTCAACCTTATAGACCAGCTATCCTAGTGGTAGCATGGACAAGAGCAGTCTTAGGCTAAACTCTGAATGGCATGTGAAGCCAGCTGTGATACCATATATAATCCCTTGAATACCAAATGAAAGGACACCACAACAGATATATATATAAAATAAAGTGTATTTATTCTAAGCAAACCCTCAGCACTCTTTATGAGTTTAGAGGTAAGTACAACACAGTCTTATTAATGCATACAGTAAGTCACACAGGTAAGTAATACAGTTAGGCCCTAGGGGCCACGCAAACCATATACTAAATAAGTGGTATAAGAACCACTGTCACGGAAATAGAATAGGCCTAGGCCTAGGGAATCGCTGGGGCTACACTACACTAGCGTTAGTTAGGGAGTGGGAGGCCCACGGGATTCGTGTGCAGAGTGGAAACACTCACGCGTAATGCGTAAAAGTCAATAGCAATGGTACAGTTTAGAAATAGATAGATTTAGGACACTTCCGGAGTAGCTAGGAAGTTGAGACTTGAAAACTAGACACTAGGATAGTCACTATCCTGATGAGCACCGGAGTACCCAAGTTACCTAGCCCACAGGCTGCGGGTGCATAGGGGTGAAGATGCGTCGTTTTCGTCGTCGACTCCTATGGATGCCTGAAGAAAGATGCTGACAGGCAGTCAGGGGAGAGTGTCCGGTGGATCCCAAGCCTGGGATCAAGAAGAGAAGAAACCTGCAAGCAGAGGGGACAGAGTCAAGGTCACTAGCCAGTGACCACGTGGAACCAGGAAGGAACCAGGCGATGTCGTGAAGAGTTGCAGGGGAAGGTGAAGCTTGTCGCTGGAGCCAGGAGGACCAGGAAGCGTCGAGGACGACCAGGACCAGGAGGCGAGCTGTCCCACGAAGGCTCTTGCTGTCGGCGGCGTCGAAGTTGGACTAGGACTCACCAAGCCTTGGCAAGCGGAACCCACGAAGAACAAGGGACTTGCTTCTGGTGCAGACCAGGAAGGTCTGGGGTGCTTCTTCTTTGCAGAGAAGCGGGAGCCAGTCTGGAGGAGCCAAACCAGCGCAGAAGATTTTAGGGAGCGTCGTCACAAAGGCCACTAGCCAGCGGGCAAGCAACCGGACAGACGCGGCAAGCAGGAAAATGCTGAAGGGCCCCACGCAGGACTCGTGGAGTGTGGGGGGCTGGTCTTCGGTGCAGATGGTGCTTGGGGTTGGGGCTTCTCAATCCCCGGTGCACAACTTCGAGGGTACCTCAGAAGCTGCGCTGTAAGTTACTAGCCACTTTTCCCAGGTAGCCGGTCCCACGTCGCTCGTCGCCTCCACGGATCTCAGCTCTGCTGCAGATGTGGATGAGGGTCGGAGAAGTCTGGAAATCAAGGCTCTGGTCGGGCTCTGCAGTCGGTTCCTCGTCGAACGTTTCACAAAGCAAAGGGTAGTCACTTGATGGTGCCTGTTTGCACAGGGTAGCCACTCCTTGGCTACAAGGGAGATTCTTCAGTCTTCTTCTTTCGTCGAATGTCGAAGGTCCAGAGTTTCTGTTCAGTTTTGCAGGTTCAGGATAATCTAAAGTCTTGAGGCCCAACTCCCACTCTTATACTAATCTGGGGGGCTGGGATACCTGCTAGGTCACGCCTTATGGGTGGGACCTGGGAGGGGGTGGTTACACCCACTTCCCTTTGTCCAGTTTCGCGCCAGAGCTGGGGCTGGAGTGCCCCAGCGCCGGTTTGAACTGGACTATGCAAGGAACACCTTGTGTGCCCCAGGCATGTCTCATTCCTTTCAGCCCACCCTGCCCCAATACACTAAAGGCTGTCTGGGGAGGTGCTAGCACCTCCCCAAGCAGGAAACCTATTGTCCAGGCCTCCCTGGCTGGGATCCCTCCCAGCAGCAGGAGGTCAGACTTGTGTCGTGGCAGCAGCATCCATTTTGTGATGCTGAGGCTTTGGTCAGAGGCTAACAGTTGAAGTATGATTTTAACATGTCTTTCCCTCTAGAAGGGGGGAATAATATTCTCATGTCCAGAAATGGCATGGGGGTATTATTCCCGAGTGTTAGACACCTTACACGACATGCTTTGATAAAGCCAAACCATAGTTACCATAACCGTCTAAGATTATAAGGCACTTTAAGAGTATATGGTAGGCTATATCATAGAACAGCTATAAGGACATGGTTCCGAAAGCTGCAGACAGGCTCAGCTCATGCTAGAGCACCATCTCACATGTTACCAAGCACTCTGCCTCCAGGATTGTCAAGGCCTGCCATAGGAGTGACTGATAGGTACACATGTGTCTATATGTAAGTTAGGTATAGGAATACTACACCTAAGCAAGGGGTGATTACACGACCTTGCCCCAGCTGAGTGATCAGCCAGTTGTGTCAAAATGGAAGGCCAGGCCAGGGGTGGCACAATACATGCTGCAGCCCCTGGTAGGCCTAGGGTACACCTATGCCCTGGGTACCTAGGGTACACTGTACAGGGGCCAATAAGGTGATCCTATCCAAATGGGTTATGCACCTAAAGTACATAGTAGTAATTTAGAGAGAGAACAGCAGGGCTGTGGGTCTGATTAGCAGGCCCACAGCCACATCTAAGTCGTAAACCAGTAAAGCAAAAGCAAAAAGTGGGGGTGAACATAGAAAGCAGACCCTACTCTCCTACACAACCCCCCCCCAAACTTAGGGACATTAAACTAACCTTGACCAGTTGAGTCTTCATGTTCTAAGTGGAAATATCTGGAGAGTCCATCTGCATTGGCATGGTCAGTCCCAGGTCTATGTTCCACTGTGAAGTCCATCCCCTGTAGGGAAATGGACCACCTAAGAAGTTTGGGATTTTCACCCTTCATCTGATTTAGCCACAAGAGGGGCTTATGGTCTGTCTGAATCTTGAAGTGAGTGCCAAACAAGTATGGCCTCAGCTTCTTCAGGGCCCAAACCACAGCAAAGGCCTCCCTCTCAATAGCTGACCAACGTTTCTCTCTAGGGGTCAGCCTTCTACTTATAAAAGCAATGGGCTGGTCTTGACCATCTACATTCAGTTGTGAAAGAACAGCTCCCACACCTAACTCAGAAGCATCTGTCTGGACAATGAACTCTTTGGAGTAGTCTGGACTTTTCAGAATAGGTGCACTGCACATGGCCTGCTTCAGGTCATCAAATGCTTTTTGACAGCTTGCTGTCCACTGAACTTTCTTTGGCATCTTCTTGGAGGTCAAGTCATTAAGTGGTGTCACTATGGACCCATAGTTCTTAACAAACTTTCTGTAGTACCCAGACAGGCCCAAGAAAGCTCTGACCTGAGTCTGGGTAGTTGGAGGAGCCCAGTCCTTTATGGTCTGGATCTTGCTCTCCAGTGGTTGAACCTGACCCCCACCAACTAGGTGGCCCAGGTATACAACCTTGCTCTGCCCTATCTGGCACTTAGTGGCCTTGATAGTGAGGCCTGCCTTTTGCAGGGCCTCTAAAACATTCCTCAGGTGGACCAGGTGATCCTCCCAGGTGGAGCTAAAGACAGCAATATCATCAAGATAAGCTGCACAATAATCATCCAACCCAGTAAGGACTTGATTCACCAGCCTTTGGAAAGTGGCAGGTGCATTCTTCAAACCAAAGGGCATTACCACAAATTGATAATGTCCTCCTGGGGTCGAGAAAGCAGTTTTGGCCTTTGCACTCTCAGCTAGTCTGATTTGCCAGTAGCCTGCTGTTAGGTCAAATGTGCTCAAAAACTTAGCAGCTGCCAGTCTGTCAATGAGCTCATCTGCCCTAGGTATTGGGTGGGCATCTGTCCTAGTGACAGCATTGAGACCTCTGTAATCCACGCAAAACCTCATCTCTCTCTTACCATCTTGGGTGTGAGGTTTTGGCACAAGGACTACAGGACTAGCCCAAGGGCTCTCTGAAGGTTCAATGACTCCCAGCTCCAACATCTTTTGTACCTCAACTTTTATGCAGTCCCTGACATGGTCAGGTTGCCTGTAGATTTTACTCTTCACAGGCAGACTGTCACCAGTGTCCACCTCATGGGTGCACCAGTTTGTCTGACTTGGGGTCAGAGAGAACATATGTCTGTAGGCCTGCAGAACTTGTCTGCAGTCCTGTTGCTGATGGACAGTGAGGCTGTCAGAAAAGACCACACCATCAACTGAGCCATCATCAGGGTTCTGAGTCAACAGGTCTGGGAGAGGGTCACTCTCTTCCTCCTGCCCCTCATCTGTAGCCATGAGTAGCCCCATGTCTGCCCTGTCAACATATGCCTTCAATCTGTTGACATGAAGCACCCTGTGGGGGCTTCTGGGAGTCCCAAGGTCCACCAAGTAGGTGACTTCTCCCTTTTTCTCAACAATAGTGTGGGGTCCAGACCATTTGTCTTGGAGTGCTGCTGGGGCCACTGGCTCCAACACCCACACTTTCTGTCCTGGCTGGTAAACAGTCAGTACAGCCTTTTGGTCATGCCAAGCTTTTTGGAGTTCTTGGCTTGCCTCAAGGTTTTTAGAAGCCTTCTTCATATACTCTGCCATCCTGGAGCGGAGACCAAGTACATAATCCACTATGTCTAGTTTGGGTTGTCTGAGAGGTCTCTCCCATCCTTCCTTCACCAAACACAGGGGTCCTCTTACAGGATGCCCAAACAAAAGCTCAAAAGGGCTGTAGCCAACCCCCTTTTGTGGGACCTCTCTGTAAGCAAACAGAAGGCAGGGTAAAAGGATGTCCCATCTTCGCCTAAGCTTGTCTGGTAATCCTTTTATCATTCCCTTTAGGGTCTTGTTGAATCTCTCAACAAGCCCATTGCACTGTGGGTGATAGGGTGTGGTGAACTTATAGTTAACACCACACTCCTTCCACATTGCAGTCAAGTATCCTGACATAAAGTTGGCACCTCTGTCAGAAATGACCTCCTTTGGAAAGCCCACTCTGGAGAATACTCCAAGCAGGGCCCTTGCCACAACAGGAGCTGTTGTGGTCCTCAGGGGAATTGCTTCTGGGTACCTGGTGGCATGGTCCACTATCACCAGTATGAATCTGTGCCCAGATGCTGTTTGTGGGTCCATTGGTCCTACAATATCTATGCCCACTCTTTCAAAGGGGACCCCCACCACAGGTAGTGGTATGAGGGGGGCCTTTGTGGTGCCACCTGATTTGCCACTGGCTTGGCAGGTGACACAGGAGCGACAAAACTCCTTAGTATCTTCTGACATATGGGGCCAGTGAAAGTGAGGGACAAGCCTGTCCCAAGTCTTGTTCTGGCCTAAATGTCCTGCAAGGGGAATATCATGGGCCAAGGTTAGAAGGAAGCCTCTGAACTTCAGTGGTATGACCAACCTCCTGGATGCACCAGGCTTGGGGTCTCTAGCCTCTGAGTACAGTAGCCCTTCATCCCAATACACTCTATGGGTACCTTGAGCATTCCCTGCAGCCTCAGCAGCAGCCAGCTGTCTGAGGGGTTCAAGAGAGGGGCAGTCTAATTGAGCCTGCCTCAGATCTGCCCTGGAAGGTCCCCCTGTCCCAAGAAACTCAACCTGATCAGGTTCAAGTTCTTCTAGGACAGTTCCTTCAGGGCTCTCAGAACCATCCTCCTGGGAGGGCTGATCCACCACCTGAGGCAGGGGGGAAGGCACAGCCTTAACCCTACTGCTCTTTCTCTTGGATTGTGACTGGTCCATAGTTTCAGGATCCAGCACTTGTTCAGTGTTGCACTTTTTGGCCTGTGACCTGGTCACAGCAAGGACATGTGCATCTATCCCCAGCATTTCTGCATGGGTCCTATACTCCACTTCAGACCAAACTGAAGTTTCAAGATCATTGCCCAGTAAACACTCTACAGGAAGGTCTGAACTAACAACAACTTTCTTGAGGCCAGTTACCCCTCCCCAGGAGAAGTTAACAATAGCCACACTATGGGAGGTAGTGGCATTGCTAGCGTTGGTCACTAGGTAATTCTCACCTAGTATGATCTGTCCAGGGTCCACAAAAGCAGGTGTCACCATTGTGACACTAGCCCCAGTGTCCCTGTAGGCCTGAGCCATTCTTTGGTTGATAAAAGGTGTCTGTCTGTACTTGCCCAGGTTACTGGGGCCTACAGTAGAGGACAAAGCTAAGTCCCCATCACAGATCAGGACAGCCTGAGTAGGCACTCTGACTAGGCCAGAATCCTCCTCAGTTCCCAGGGTTAACCCTACTACACCCTTTTGCTGGGAACCACCACTTACAGCTGAACTAGGGGGTACAGTTGCCTTAGGGGCAATGGTGGCTGGGGGCTTATCCTTTTTGGTGCACTCACTAAACCAATGTGAGGTAGACTTACAATAGTTGCACCATGGTTTCTTTTGGCCTTCTTTCTTCTTATCCTTTTTGGAACCACCCTCCCCCTGAGCCTTTTGGGGGCCTGGTGAAGACTTCTGGTCTTTTTGTTTCTGCTCATTACCCTTCTGGTCTGCCTTTTTCTGATCACCGCCCTGGTTCTGGTTTTTCTGCTTAACTCTAGTCCTGACCCATCTATCTGCCTTCTTTCCCAATTCTTGGGGAGAAGTCAGATCAGAATCAATCAGGTGTTGATGCAATAGCTGGTTTTGACAGTTGTTAAGTATTTGTTCTCTCATGATCAAATTATACAATCCTGTATAGTCCTTAACCTTACTTCCCAATAGCCAGCCTTCCAGAGCCTTAGTGGCACAATCTACAAAGTCAGTCCAGTCCTGAGTCTGTGTCTTCTGGGTATCCCTGAACAACAACCTGTATTGTTCAGTGGTTAGGCCAAACCCATCAATCAGAGCACTCTTCAGGACAGTGTAATTATCTGCATCCTCATCACTAACTGTGAGGAGCTTGTCTCTTCCTTTCTCAGAGAAGGAGAGCCACAAGATAGCTGCCCACTGACTTTGGGGTACCTGCTGTACTTTGCAAGCTCTCTCCAAAGCAGTTATCCATTTGTGGATGTCATCCCCACACTTGTAGGGAGGGACAATCTTGCTCAGGTTTCTATTATCATAGTGCCTGTCTCTATCTCTAGGAATGTTGCTGCCACCAGTGGGTTCTAACCCACTTAACTTTTGTTCTCTAGCCAGAGCAAGCTTCTCTTTGGCAAGGGCAAGTTCTTCCCTCTGAATCCTCAGATTAGCCTCCCTCATTCTGGCTGCATGCTCCTTTCTCTCAGGTGAAGTCATTCCCCTGTGAGAGGAAGCATTAGAGGTGTTAGAGACATGGGAGTGGATGGATTCCCTTGAAGGGGATCTGTCCCTCCTGCTTCTCTGTGAATGTCTACTTGTGGGTCTGTATGGGGGGACCCCATGCAAACTCCCATGTAAACTTAAGTTAGCCTGGCTAAGTCTCCTTACTTGGCTCTGGCTGTCTACCTCCCCATCTGAAGGCCCATCTGACTCCTCTGTGGTGGGTAGACCCTCCTCTGCGCCTAGGGCACCTTCCTGTGATGCCCTCTGAGCATCATACTCCTCTAGGAGTTGTCTTAACTGAAGGAGGGTAGGGTTTGCACCCTGTTTTATTCCTCTGGAGGTACACAATTGTCTCATCTCCTGGAATGTTAAGGTATCATACCTAGAGGGGGTCTTCTGCAGACCTGCCCCTCCTGAGAGAGCATCTACTTGATCTCCTCCCAGAGGCATGATCTAGTGAGGGTGTGGTGTGTGCACCTACCTACACTAGTTGTATCTACTAAACCTTTCTAGTAGTTGTAGTCAGGGTGTGTTATTCCCTTCAACCTACAACTACAAAGTCCAGTAGGACTTAAGTATAATAATCTATGTTATATGTACCTAGACAATATCTGTGTGATCTTTCAATTTAGTATCTCAAGATTACAATGGTATTACAACAGCAAGCTCAGATCCCAACCGCTGCTCACCAATGTGAGAAGTTGGCCTGATGTATGATGTCACTAGTTATAGTGTACACCTTATATCAGTCCAAATACCCTTATGGTGATTGGTTGTAAAGTCAACCTTATAGACCAGCTATCCTAGTGGTAGCATGGACAAGAGCAGTCTTAGGCTAAACTCTGAATGGCATGTGAAGCCAGCTGTGATACCATATATAATCCCTTGAATACCAAATGAAAGGACACCACAACAGATATATATATAAAATAAAGTGTATTTATTCTAAGCAAACCCTCAGCACTCTTTATGAGTTTAGAGGTAAGTACAACACAGTCTTATTAATGCATACAGTAAGTCACACAGGTAAGTAATACAGTTAGGCCCTAGGGGCCACGCAAACCATATACTAAATAAGTGGTATAAGAACCACTGTCACGGAAATAGAATAGGCCTAGGCCTAGGGAATCGCTGGGGCTACACTACACTAGCGTTAGTTAGGGAGTGGGAGGCCCACGGGATTCGTGTGCAGAGTGGAAACACTCACGCGTAATGCGTAAAAGTCAATAGCAATGGTACAGTTTAGAAATAGATAGATTTAGGACACTTCCGGAGTAGCTAGGAAGTTGAGACTTGAAAACTAGACACTAGGATAGTCACTATCCTGATGAGCACCGGAGTACCCAAGTTACCTAGCCCACAGGCTGCGGGTGCATAGGGGTGAAGATGCGTCGTTTTCGTCGTCGACTCCTATGGATGCCTGAAGAAAGATGCTGACAGGCAGTCAGGGGAGAGTGTCCGGTGGATCCCAAGCCTGGGATCAAGAAGAGAAGAAACCTGCAAGCAGAGGGGACAGAGTCAAGGTCACTAGCCAGTGACCACGTGGAACCAGGAAGGAACCAGGCGATGTCGTGAAGAGTTGCAGGGGAAGGTGAAGCTTGTCGCTGGAGCCAGGAGGACCAGGAAGCGTCGAGGACGACCAGGACCAGGAGGCGAGCTGTCCCACGAAGGCTCTTGCTGTCGGCGGCGTCGAAGTTGGACTAGGACTCACCAAGCCTTGGCAAGCGGAACCCACGAAGAACAAGGGACTTGCTTCTGGTGCAGACCAGGAAGGTCTGGGGTGCTTCTTCTTTGCAGAGAAGCGGGAGCCAGTCTGGAGGAGCCAAACCAGCGCAGAAGATTTTAGGGAGCGTCGTCACAAAGGCCACTAGCCAGCGGGCAAGCAACCGGACAGACGCGGCAAGCAGGAAAATGCTGAAGGGCCCCACGCAGGACTCGTGGAGTGTGGGGGGCTGGTCTTCGGTGCAGATGGTGCTTGGGGTTGGGGCTTCTCAATCCCCGGTGCACAACTTCGAGGGTACCTCAGAAGCTGCGCTGTAAGTTACTAGCCACTTTTCCCAGGTAGCCGGTCCCACGTCGCTCGTCGCCTCCACGGATCTCAGCTCTGCTGCAGATGTGGATGAGGGTCGGAGAAGTCTGGAAATCAAGGCTCTGGTCGGGCTCTGCAGTCGGTTCCTCGTCGAACGTTTCACAAAGCAAAGGGTAGTCACTTGATGGTGCCTGTTTGCACAGGGTAGCCACTCCTTGGCTACAAGGGAGATTCTTCAGTCTTCTTCTTTCGTCGAATGTCGAAGGTCCAGAGTTTCTGTTCAGTTTTGCAGGTTCAGGATAATCTAAAGTCTTGAGGCCCAACTCCCACTCTTATACTAATCTGGGGGGCTGGGATACCTGCTAGGTCACGCCTTATGGGTGGGACCTGGGAGGGGGTGGTTACACCCACTTCCCTTTGTCCAGTTTCGCGCCAGAGCTGGGGCTGGAGTGCCCCAGCGCCGGTTTGAACTGGACTATGCAAGGAACACCTTGTGTGCCCCAGGCATGTCTCATTCCTTTCAGCCCACCCTGCCCCAATACACTAAAGGCTGTCTGGGGAGGTGCTAGCACCTCCCCAAGCAGGAAACCTATTGTCCAGGCCTCCCTGGCTGGGATCCCTCCCAGCAGCAGGAGGTCAGACTTGTGTCGTGGCAGCAGCATCCATTTTGTGATGCTGAGGCTTTGGTCAGAGGCTAACAGTTGAAGTATGATTTTAACATGTCTTTCCCTCTAGAAGGGGGGAATAATATTCTCATGTCCAGAAATGGCATGGGGGTATTATTCCCGAGTGTTAGACACCTTACACGACATGCTTTGATAAAGCCAAACCATAGTTACCATAACCGTCTAAGATTATAAGGCACTTTAAGAGTATATGGTAGGCTATATCATAGAACAGCTATAAGGACATGGTTCCGAAAGCTGCAGACAGGCTCAGCTCATGCTAGAGCACCATCTCACATGTTACCAAGCACTCTGCCTCCAGGATTGTCAAGGCCTGCCATAGGAGTGACTGATAGGTACACATGTGTCTATATGTAAGTTAGGTATAGGAATACTACACCTAAGCAAGGGGTGATTACACGACCTTGCCCCAGCTGAGTGATCAGCCAGTTGTGTCAAAATGGAAGGCCAGGCCAGGGGTGGCACAATACATGCTGCAGCCCCTGGTAGGCCTAGGGTACACCTATGCCCTGGGTACCTAGGGTACACTGTACAGGGGCCAATAAGGTGATCCTATCCAAATGGGTTATGCACCTAAAGTACATAGTAGTAATTTAGAGAGAGAACAGCAGGGCTGTGGGTCTGATTAGCAGGCCCACAGCCACATCTAAGTCGTAAACCAGTAAAGCAAAAGCAAAAAGTGGGGGTGAACATAGAAAGCAGACCCTACTCTCCTACATTCAGCACCAGACGCCGCGCGCTAATGCAATGGTCGCAGCCTTGGCTCTGGTACAGTGAGCCCACAAGCCTTCAGGGGGCTGCTTCTTGGCCAATGCGTAGCAGATCTTAATGCACTTCACAAGACTGTTCTCTTCTGTACTGTTTCCCCTTTTTTTCCTCCTACATACCCCATGAAGGGTTGATCATCCACCCGTAATTGTCTTGTGTAGTCAAGGTAGAACAACAAGGCTTTTTGGGGATCCAGACGGTTGAGTCTGTATTCCTCTTTGGACAGAAGATGGATCAAAGAAAGTGAGCAAGGTGATGTTCTGGCATACATGGAATGGAGTCACAAACTTCGGAAGGAAGGAGGCACGTGTCTGGAGATTCAGCTTCTCCAGACAGAAAGTGATGTAAGGAGGGTGTGCCGAGAGTGCCTGTAATCCGCTGATTCTCCTGGCCGATGTTATGGCCACTAAGCAGGCATTTTTTAAAGTCAAGATCCTAAGAGGGCACCTTTGGAGAGACTTGAATGGTGTGCACATGAGAAAAGTGAGAACCAAATTTGAGGTCCCACTGGCACATTATGAATAAGGCTTCTGGTTTTCCATTTTTACAGATAACTGCAGACAGAAAACAATCTATTTCCTGTCTGTATTTATTTCTAAAAGAGGAAAAATTCAGAAAATTGTGCTTCTCGGTGACTCTCCTAGTTGTCCTTCATGAATTCCAAACCAACTACTACTAAGCAGATAGACACCATGAGGACGTGAAAACAGGGTGAGATTCCTTAAAAACAGGCATATGTTAATAAATATTTGTATATAATACTAATATTTACCTGTCGGTGTAGTGTTTTGTTATATTTTTCTGCTTAATTTGCTACAACGCGACAGGCATCAAAGTATGAATGACTGATTATCAGTTAAATAAATGTGGAAATATACCCTTTTATGACTCTAATTATTCTCAAAACATAAAATAGATAGGGATAAAAACCAATAAAGTGGCCAAAAAATAAATATGGATAAATGCAGATGGAAATTTGGCTTCATGAGGATAATTTTGCCCAGGTCAGATGGGGGGCGCAGAGACAGTCAACAGAACGCATCCCTGTTAACAGAGGAGTTCGTTAGGGCAGTGTTCTGGCCCCAACCTTGTTCTCTCTGTATGTGAATGGGGCGGTTGATTTTCTTCAGGAGGACCCCGCAGACTCGCCCACTCTGCGGAGCAACAAGGTAACAGCCCTGTTGTTTGCCGACGACACCCTGCTGATATCTAAGACCTCAGTCGGGTTGCAACGCCTTCTTGATAGGTTCCAACTTTTTTGTGACAATCGGGGGCTGGTCATAAATAGGTCAAAAACTAAATTTGTAACCTTTAACTGCCACAAGTCATACAGGAATAGTCCTCTGCTGGGTGGGGTACCCCTAAAAAGGGTAGACACCTTTGATTACTTAGGAGTAAGACTCTCCGACAAACTGCATTGGAGGCCCCACTTAGCAAAGATGCTGTTGGGACACAAGCGAGTGGCTGGAGCAATAGGGAAAGAACACCACCTCTCACACACTAGGCCGGTAGCCCCCGCCCTCCAAGTTTATGATGCCAAAGCAGTCAACTCTGCTCTCTACGGAGCAGAGGTCTGGGAATTTGACAAGCTCGATGAGCTTTGTAGATCCGAGCACAAGTTTTTTTAGATATCTGGTAATGCTACCTAAAAATGTCCCCCTTACCCCTCTATTGCTGAACATGGGCAGGTGGTCGATTGGCGATGTAGCCGGTCCCAGGATTCTTATTTCCGGTCCAGGGAGGGCCTGGCTTGACAGTTCGGGCTGGACTGTTCCCATGAGGCACAGGGTCAAAACTGATTTGCATATGGCTGGGTCTAAACTGGGGTGGCATGGTGAGCAAAAGAACAATGGATTTAACCCAGATCTATTGAATGGAGGTGAATGTTTGATTTGCTCTGCCTTCCGTCTATCTTCTGTGTGTCCTTTGCTTTCTCGCCCTAAGTGTGCCGGGTATGCCCAGACATGGGTCCCGGCTTCACTGTGCCACTGGATTCAAGCTAGGGAGGGCCTGGCTTGGCAGTTTGGGCTGGACTGTTCCCATGAGGCACAGGGTTAAGACTGATTTGCATGTGGCTGGGTCTAAACTGGGATAGCATGGTGAGAAAAAGAACGATTAATTTAACGCAGATCTATAGACTGGGGGTGAATATTTGATTAGCTCTGTATTCCGTCTATCACCATCATCTGTGTGTCTTTTGCTTTCTCGCCCTAAGTGCGCCGGGTATGCCCAGACGTGGGTCCCGGGCTCACTGTGCCACTGGATTCAAACTAGCCTGGCTGATATGGGGTGATGCCCTGAACCCGTACCAGGATGCTTGTTTGCGGTCCAGGGAGGACCTGGCTTGGCAGTTCGGTCTGGACTTTTTCCATGAGACACAGGGCAAGACTGATTTGCATATGGGTGGGTCTAAACTGGGGTGGAATGGTGGGCAAAAGAACAATGGATTTAACCCAGAACTATAGACTGGGGGGTTAATGTTTGATTTGCTCTGCATTCCGTCCATCACCCTTGTGTCTTTTGCTTTCTCGCCCTTAGTGCGCGGGGTATGCTCACGTGGATCCCAAGCTCACTGTGCCACTGGATTCAAGCTAGCCTGGCTGATGAGGGGTGATGCCCTGAAACCGGTTTCTGGTCCTGGGAGGACCTGCCTTGGCAGTTCGGGCTGGACTGTTCCCATGAGGCACAGGGTCAAGACGGATTTGGATATGGCTGGGTCTAAACTTGGGTGGCATGGTGAGCAAAAGAACAATGGATTTAACCTAGATCTATTGACTGGGGGTGAATGTTTATTTGCTCTGCATTCCGTCCATCATCTGTGTGTCTTTTGCTTTCTAACCCTAAGTGAGTGGGGTATCCCAGACGTGGATCCCAAGCTCACTGTGCCACTGGATTCAAGCTAAGCTGGCTAATGAGGGGTGATGCCTTGAAAACCGGTTTCAGCATGCTTGTTTCCGGTCCAGGGAGGACCTGGCTTGGCAGTTCCGGCTTGACTGTTCCCATGAGGCACAGGGTCAAAACTGATTTGCATATGGCTGGGTCTAAACTGGGGTGGCATGGTGAGCAAAAGAACAATGGATTTAACCCAGATCTATTGAATGGGGGTGAATGTTTGATTTGCTCTGCCTTCTGTCCATCTTCTGTGTGTCCTTTGCTTTCTCACCCTAAGTGCACCGGGTATGCCCAGACGTGGGTCCCGGGCTCACTGTACCACTGGATTCAAGCTAGCCTGGCTGATGAGGGGCGATTCCCTGAAACCAGTCCCAGGATGCTCATTTCCAGTCCAGGGAGGACCTGGCTTGGCAGTTCAGGCTGGACTTTTCTGATGAGGCACAGGGTCAAGACTGATTTACATATGGCTGGGTCTAAAATGGGATGGAATGGTGGGCAAAAGAACAATGGATTTAACCCAGATCTATTGACTGGGGTGAATGTTTGATTTGCTCTGCATTCCGTCCATCATCTGTGTGTCTTTTGCTTTCTCGCCCTTAGTGCGCGGGGTATGCCCAGACGTGGATCCCAAGCTCAGTGTGCCACTGGATTCAAGCTAGCCTGGCTGATGAGGCGTGATGCCCTGGAACCGGTTTCAGCATGCTTGTTTCCGGTCCAGGGAGGACCTGACTTGGCAGTTCAGTTTGGACTGTTCTCATGAGGCACATGGTCAAGACTGATTTGCATATGGCGGGGTCTAAACTGGGGTGGCATGGTGAGCAAAAGAACGATAAATTTAACCCAGATCTATTGACTGGGGGTGAATGTTTGATTCGCTCTGCATTCTGTCCATCATCTGTGTATCTTTTGCTTTCTCAACCCAAGTGGTAGCCATAAGACGATTGGACTAAACCAGAACCACACCAGGTAAAGAAGAATTTTTGGACTCGCAGGTTGAGGAAATCACGGACTTAAACCAGTGACTCACAGATGAAGCAGAAGCTTTACACCTTTGCAGAAATAACACCATAATTGACAAAAAGCCTAATGCAGATCCAATAAGCAGAAGAGCTGGAACATGTAAACCAGCAAAACCCTAAGAAGTGCTGAGCCTCCAATTCCTTTGAAGAAGGGTTAGAAAAAGAGAATAGAACCTGGGGACGAACCTCGGAACCCAGGTAAACACGAAGGAGTCTGGAAAGACTCACTGTTAAGGTGTCCTCATGGACAAGGACTCCAACTTCCCCAGGTGCCAGGAGAAAGTGATAGCCACCAAGAAGGTAACCTTCAGGACCACGAACCTAAGCACTACTTCACCCTGGGGCTCATAAAGAGACTCCTGCAAAGCCTGGAGCACCAGGGGGAAAACCCAGAAAGGAGTGACTGGCCAAACAGCTAGGCCCTATAGCAACAACGCCTTTAAAGACAGCCATCCAGATCCTGTGTGGGGCGGAAGCCACACTAAGAGGCCCTGACAACTGTAGCAGCAATTTACTGTGCACGTAAAGTTGACACAATCATCCAGTAAAAACCGAAGCATTCATTTGGTTCACATTTATAGGAATCAAGGGCCTGTTCCTGACACCATGCGGAGAAAGAAGTCCAGTGGGTTTTCCGGGCGAGTGTCTAGACAGACTCATGATAAGAAGCTGCCAAGGCTCAAGAGAGACCCAATTGTTGCAAACCTTTCCCCTCAACCACCAAGGAGACGAGCACTATTAACAGATATGAGATAGATAAGGGACAGCTTGAGGCATGGCTTAGGGGATAGAGCTATTCTGAAGGTACCGCCAAGCTTCAAATAAAAGGAAACAATCCCATGCAAGGCAAGAATAGGACAATGTGGATGACATCTACCTCTTCCTGTGGAACATCAGCAACAACCCTTTGGCAACCTTACAGGCCACGTCTGGACCCCACAGCTTGGGACAAGAAGCAGAGGTCTGGAAATCCTCAGCCCATTGCCTGAAAGTACAGGCCTACAGGTCCCATTCCTGTTCACCCAGCAATTATGCCAACAAGGGGCGCAGAGGGCAGCCCCCAGTATTTCCCACACCATGGAACACCTGGAAATCCAAAAGAGAGCCAGAGATCTAAGAAGCGGAGGCTATATAGATGCATTTTCTTTTAGTATTACCCCAGAATTTAAATAACAGTTTGACCACTGAGCACCTTTCCAAGAAAGCACAAGTTGTCCAAAGCCTCTAGCTAAGAATTTCAAAACCACCAGATTACAAATGTATTCCCACCAGGATTGTGAATTTCCTTTAATAGACAGTCCTAATTAACAAACTTCAATTCTGGCACAGATCACAAGTGTCTCATGAGCGCTGCTTGGTATGCAGTGTGAACGTTCATTCTGCCTGCTTTAGTAATAGGTGAGAATTTTCAAATACAAAACAAGGTCTTAAAGAAACAGACAGGTTCCTTCCTTTCTGAGATGAGTATAACTGGATTCTGGTATGCCCCAGTGTGCTCATATAGAATCCAAATTAATAATGCCACTCAGGGTTACAGTTTTCCTTGAGTCATTTATATCACTTTACTTCAATGGTACCTTCTTCATTATTTTCTAACAGTAATCTGTTAAGGTGACTGACAAGTCAGTTGTCAGAAACTAAAATACCCCCGACTTCCGATTTTGAACCAAACCCTCTAATGGCAACAAGCAAGTAAAGCGAGCGAGCTGCACCATCCATAGAGAGTGTCGTAGCCTGGAATCCTCAGGATCGAACGTTGCAAGTAATGGTCCACCTCTCGACACCACCACGGGCTGAATTTGTTTACACAGACTCCATGGAGTGATCAAGCGGGGGAAGGGTAGGAAGGGGACAGCAGGGAGGGAGACCTGAAATGACAATAAAACAACTATAAGCAAACCACAACAGTACACAGCAATCTGCTTGTCCCCGCTTTAACCCTGACTAAGGAAGGTTGTTCTAGCAGTATTCCATACCTGTAAAAAAAGAAATATCTCCTCGGCTAAGTCTGGCAGTGTCGCACATTTCATAGGTTTTAACAGAACTCAATCCATTCAGCCTCTCCAATGAGTCTTGGATAGGACCTATTAGTCGGGGACATCGGTTTGTATGTCCGCAAATAAACTTGATACCACTCTGTTTCTGGTAGATGCTCGTTAGTGATTATCAATAGTGCTTTTACACAAATGACCTCAATCTTTGGCTTTCCTTGCAAGAGCCATGTAAAGCTCCCCAACAGGAAAAGCGAATTTGGGCATCCTGCCCCACGGAAGAAAACACAGGGCGCCTTCCCTGCAAGAGCAACAGAGTGCTCGCCAACAGGGGAAGGCGAAGTGGGCAATCCTGCCCCACAGAAGGAAACACAGAGCGCCTTCCCTGCAAGAGCAACAGCGTGCTCGCCAATAGGGAAAGGCGAAGTGGGCAATCCTGCCCCACAGAAGGAAACACAAAGCGCCTTCCCTGCAAGAGCAACAGCGTGCTCGCCAACATGGAAAGGCGAAGTGGGCAATCCTGCCCTACAGAAGGAAACACCGAGCGCCTTCCCTGCAAGAGCAACAGCGTGCTCGCCAACAGGGAAAGGACGATGTGGGCAATCCTGCCCCACAGAAGAAAACACAGGGCGCCTTCCCTGCAAGAGCAACAGCGTGCTCGCCAACAGGGAAAGGCGAAGTGGGGGTTCACGAAGAAAGGACGCTCTGCAAGGAACCGGGAATTGGTTCCGCCAACAGAGCGTTCCTTTTGTTATCCTTTGTCCCCTACACAGCCAGCACAGATAAGCGAAGCTTTTTTAAGTAGACCAGCGCAATGCGGGAAATCAGAGTCGGTGCTTGAGCACCCTTAACAACCTTGATTCAAGCTCCGCTCCCTCCGGAAAAGTAAGCGGCAGCTTCTCGCCGCCATGGAAGCGCTTAAGACGCACCGTCTTGCACGCGTACGGACGTCGGTGACGTCATCGCGCCGGGGCTCCTGGGATTTGGAGTTCCTCCGAGCTTTGGAGCGCTGAAACGCGCTGCGTCAGTGTTCTTTCGGCGGCCAACCCCGTGGGCCGTAACAGAGAGTCCCTTTCCTCCAGCTACACTGCTTTTCCTCCATGTGTCAATCTGTCAAACATGAAGCCTGGTAATGAGCCCTGTGGCATTGGCTGGTAGACTGTGACGTGACCAGGTGGTCCAATCCACTCTATGGAATGTATTTTGCCTCCACACTACATTGAGCTTGGGTGTTCAGTTACAGGGGAGTTGGCAATCACTTTCCTGATTGGGCCTGTTGACTTGACAGTGAAGGACAGCCCTTTCGCCTAAAGATATTTGTGCTGTTTGTCAGCGCCTGTTTGCAGGCTTTCTCCACCCCAATTTCTAGTATAAGTGGCAGGTATCCCAAACAAAAATGACAAATATCCAATTTGGAAACCCTAACGGGTGACAGGCAGCCCTCTACAACTCTACCTTACATTACAGTCAGAGATAGAGGATCTAACTTGATACTTTCGTTCAATTGCAGTGCTTCAGACCCAACCTAAAGTAACCTATTCTAGATAATGCATCTGATACACGTTGTATGTATTTAATTTAAATTTACGGTTTTCACAGAAACAGGGTTATCATCAATTGGTGTTCAACCTAGTCTCCTACCCATTTCAGCTAATGTTCGAATGTTGTAAAGGAGGTACACAATTTTTCACATTAATGTCAATCACTTATACCAATAATATAATTATATAATTTCCGGCAATATCAATCTTAGAATACTGTGTCCATGCAGGGTAGTTTGATTAAATAATTTGGAAACCCTACAACCTTTCTGCTATCTGCAAACTGTTGTTTCACTTTCTTATCACAAAGGTAACATATTAGAATCTTTCAGCACTTCACCCAGTGGTGATAGTCAGTCCATCTTATGTTCCGATTTCTTATCAGTTTAGCAATTAATTAACAGATTGAACAACCTAAAAAGTTGTAAAACGGAAGCTAAAAACGTTGCTCCGTCCTCTTTCACAGAGAAACTTATTTCTCTAAGCTTTCACCAGCCATTGCAAACTTGAATTCCATTTACATACTTTATGATATGGTGCCCTATTGTGTTAAAGAAATAGCTTCAAATCAAATAAAATTAACTTATCCAAATCAATCAATCAATCAATCATAGGCATTTATAACGCGCACTACTCACCCGGAGGGTCTCAAGGCGCTTGGGGGGGGGGGGGGGGGGGTCCGCTACTGCTCGAACAACCAGGTCTTGAGCTTCTTCCTGAAGGAGAGGTGGTCTTGGGTCAGGCGTAGGTCGGTCGGGAGGGCGTTCCAAGTCTTGGCGGCCAGGTGGGAGAAGGATCTTCTTCCTGTTGTCGCTCTGTGGATGCGGGGGACGGCGGCGAGGGCGTGACTGGTCGAGCGGAGGTGGCGTTTGGGAGCGTAGAAGTTGAGGCGGCTGTTGAGGTAGGTCGGGCCTTGGTTGTGTAGGGCTTTGTGCGCGTGGGTGAGGAGCCGGAAGGTGATTCTTTTGTTGATCGGGAGCCAGTGCAGGTCTCTCAGGTGTCTGGAGATGTGACTTCGTCTGGGGACGTCGAGGATGAGTCTCGCCGAGGCGTTCTGGATCCGCTGGAGTCTCTTCTGGAGCTTGGCGGTGGTACCGGCGTAGAGGGCGTTGCCGTAGTCCAGTCGACTGGTGACGAGGGCCTGGGTGACCGTCTTCCTGGTCTCGGTGGGGATCCACCGGAAGATCTTACGTAGCATGCGCAGGATGTTGAAACAGGACGAGGAGACGGCGTTGACTTGTCTGGTCATGGAGAGGGAGGAGTCCAGGATGAAGCCCAGGTTGCGTGCGTGGTCTGTCGGTTTGGGTGCGTTGCCCAGGGCGGGGGGCCACCAGGAGTCGTCCCAGGCGGAGGGTGAGGAGCCCAGGATGAGGACTTCCGTCTTGTCTGTGTTCAGTTTCAGGCGGCTGGTCGTCATCCACTCGGCCACGTTTTTCATCCCTTTGTGTAGGTTGGCTCTGGCGGTGGCGGGGTCGTTGGTCAGGGAGAGGATCAGCTGGGTGTCATCGGCGTAGGAGATGATGTTCAGGTTGTGTTGGCGTGCGATGGCCGCAAGGGGGCTCATGTAGACATTGAAGAGGGTGGGGCTGAGCGAGGAGCCCTGAGGGACGCCGCAGATGACTTCCGTGGCTTCCGATCTGAACGGGGGCAGGCGGACTCTCTGTGTCCTTCCGGTGAGGAAGGAGATGATCCATTCCAGTGCCTTCTCCTCGATCCCGACGTTGCTGAGGCGCTGCACTAGGGTGCGGTGGCAGACAGTGTCGAATGCCGCGGAGAGGTCCAGGAGGATGAGGGCCGCTGTTTCTCCGTTGTCCAGCAGGGTTCGGATGTCGTCGGTGGCAGCGATGAGGGCGGTCTCGGTGCTGTGGTTGGCCCGGAAGCCTGACTGGGATGGGTCGAGGGAACCAGTCGTCTCGAGGAAGGCTGCCAGTTGCTTGTTGACGGTCTTCTCGATGACTTTGGCTGGAAACGGGAGGAGCGAGATGGGGCGGTAGTTCTTGAGTTCGGTGGGGTCCGCCGTTGGTTTCTTTAGTAGAGCGCTGAGTTTGGCGTGCTTCCAGCTCTCAGGGAAGGTGGCGGTGTCGAGGGAGGTGTTGATGATGTCCCGCAGGTGGGGTGCGATGACAGCGTCGGCCTTGTTGAAGATGTGGTGAGGGTAGGGGTCGGTTGGGGATCCGGAGTGGATGGAGTTCATCGTGCTGATGGTGTCTTCGAGGTTGATCGGTGTCCAGGCGTTGAGGGTGGTGGTGGGGGGCGTTGGTTTGGTCGTGGGGAGCGTTGGTTGTGTTCTGAAGCTGTTGTGTATGTCAGCGATCTTGTTGTGGAAGTAGGAGGCGAGGGAGTTGCAGAGGTCTTGCGATGGGGTGATGTCGTTGGTTCCGGCGTTGGGGTTGGAGAGCTCTCTGACGATGTTGAAGAGTTCCTTGCTGTTGTGTGCGTTGTTGTCCAGCCGGTCCTTGAATGCTGTTTTCTTGGTGGCGTGGATCAGTTGAAGGTCCAAAGAAATTTGCACCTTGGTATACCGAGACTTTGAAATAATACAAGCAACATATTTTAAAGGTTGTAGTAGAACTAGCCTTCTGACGCTGCCCTCCTGTTTGGGAGACCGAACAGCAGCGCACAGGCAGCAACGCACTTCGATTCGGTCTCTCTAAACGTGCTCTTCTTTTACTCATAGCCATTCGGCATTCAGTGGATAGGCTAATTGTGGGTGCCAACAAATTTGAGCATATTACACGTATTCTTTAATCCATGCTTCAGGAACCATCTTTGGCACTGAAACGTCAGCAGACCACCAGGGGCATAACAGACACCTAGCCTTCAATAAATTGTTCCTGTGCCCTTATCGCTTATGTCTGTCTAAGGCAGCTGCATAGAGCAGCATGCTCAGAGATGACACCGAAGAGAAACAAATTAATATTTTTTTTCCTTTTCAGGCAGAGGAGGACTGCAATACTAACAATAGAATCCGAGAGTCTGCAGTAGAAGCGTAATATTTTGTGATGGGGACCTCACCTTCTCAGCAACTGGCAAGTGAGTGTCCTGTGTCTGTGAAAGAGCTCCTCGCAGCTTGTTTGGTCTCAGAAAAAAGAAAGCAGAAATTATCGGTGATGCCGGAACGGGATTTCTCTTCCTGAAGGAGTGCCTCCACCAGTGGACCACATTTGAAATTCGGGGTAGTTTTGAACTTGTGAAGACACACTCTTGTAGGTGTTTTGCAAGGTGTGTGAGACAGCATGAATGTATGCTTCATGCATGCAGTGTTTATGGTAATATCTGGGAACTCAACAGTAAAAAAAAAAATGGCCCACCAGCCAGAAGAGCCAAAAAATGGCCCACATACTGACCTGTCAGAGCAGCCCTTCCGGCACTGCCAGATTACCCCATAGGTTAGTCCAACCACAGTGACGTAATCATTGTGTCTTGGGCCCTAATGCAAGGAAAGACATGGGCACTCGGACCGCTATTTGAATTGTGAAATACAGGAATAATCAAGATTCAGCGGGCCACTCAGACCTCTGGGCACCGGGGCCATTGCACCTGCTGCATCAATGGAAGCTACGCATATGTCCAGCTTGGCAGGGAGGTACACCACAGCACATGCTTCCTGGGCTCTACCCACAGTACTCTCACTTGGTGCTGCTCTAAGGCACCGTTTAGCAGAGACCACCATCCCCAGCACTAACCTGCCACATATTTCAGACCTCTCCCTAGCACCAGAGACCATGTATAACACAGGTAAAAGTGTCATAGGGACGACAGAATGGAAAAATGGGCATTAGTGCAAAGCATCGGAAAGACAATTTATGTGAAGTGAAACTAATACTTTATAAATATTGTGTTGCGTCTACTGGAGCTTTGATATGGCACTATGCCAGGTGCAACTAAGTCATCCAGGTCTGGTTTTATTTGCATTCAGGTATTTCCAGTCTGAAAAACACAATAAGCACCAAATTCCACAGATAAATTTAGGACTGAGTGAGCTACTCTATCTGACACAGGGCAGTTGGAAAACATTGTATTTTGCTTGGATTTCTTAAAACGCATCTGGTCCTTGTGATCATTGTAGAGATATAATTTATCTTTATTTGAACCTCCCAGATTACATTTTAAAGTTTTACTTGTTGGAAACCATAATAAACAGGCGCATTTTTAAACCGGTCTCTGGAGGCCCTATTCTGTCAACGGAGGGTAACCTTGATACAGAATACAAGTTTTAGGAAATAAACAAGATGCATAAATAAATGAGGCATACCTTTTATTGCAAGATGTGTATGTGTAGGCAGACTTAAACAATATACATGGGGTACTATCTATTTTAGTCTGGGTAGGAGAAAGGACAGTTTTATGAAAAGTGCATTCCTGTGCTTCCCTTCAAGGCAAAATGTAGCTTTCATGGCATCTAATTTAATTAGCGCGTCTGCTTAATTTGGCCTTTCTCTGCCACATCTTTCAGGTGACCTGGGCAGAGGTAACCCAGTAGGTATCATGCCATCACACTACTAGCCGCGGCCCATGCAGGTAAGAGCGGTGGGGCTGGGTTGGGGGGTATTCGACAGACGAGCAAGGGGGAAAATTAAATAATTAATTTGACCTCGTCATAGTCTGTCGAAATTCCCTTCCCCGCTGCTTTTACCTGCATGGGCCACGGCTGCACACTACTCGTAATATGCTATGAAATGTTAATGCATAGCTATCCTGACATTCATCGCACACAGATACCCAGTCTTGCGAAATCCACTGAGCTCTAACAAGGTACCTGTGTTTTGATCTACCATGCACCTTTATTGCAGTACTGGGCGACGAATAAACATATATCTATGCGTCTCTATTTTGACCTACATTTTGTACTGCTATCCCAGCATTGGCAGATGCATCAACCTCTCACGAGACATATCTACCATCACTCACATTGTGAACTCCTGTCTTAGTCATGAGATATATAATTAGATGTCACAATGCATCTTTATCCTGACATGCTCCCTGCACTTATCTGGCAGAGGTGGGATAGCCTCATAGCTCTGACAATTGTCCTCTATGCTGAACTGCACCCTCCACTCTTAGGCCAGTGCTGAGACATCAACCATATTCTCACAATGCATCTCTATCTTGAAATGCATCATCATGCACCACTATCCAGCACTGAGACAGCCCCATAAGTATCGCAAAAAATCTCTATTCTGACCTACTCTGTTTAATGTTATCTCAGTACTCAGAGATCCACCAAGCTCCCATAAGACTTCTCAATTGTAACTTGCACCATGCACTACTATCCCAGTACTGACACACACCCACAGCTCTCATAATACCCTCGTGATTTAGCTTGTGCGTCACATGGACATCTCAGAGCAAATAGATGTCAGACATTGCTGACAATGTAGATCTGGTCAGAGCCTGCACCATGTATACCTACTGTCCTTCAGGCACTGAAATAGTGCTCTAGCAATGCACTTCTATTTTGAGCTTCATAATAAATACCTACATTGGCAGTTCTACAGACCTTTTGTGCAGCATCACTCTCATCACTTCCAAAATGTTATTTTAGAATGTTGTTATGCTGTTATGTATGGGTACCTCTATAGTGCAGACCTAAGTAAGAATGAACAGAACACTGAACAAGAAACTAAGAATCCATGGTTTCAATTAGGGGATGTTCAGCGAGAAAGGGAGCGGGGTATCTAATACGGAGTCAGAGGGTAAGTTGCCTTAAAGAGGTGAGCCTTCAGCTTCTTCCTGAATTTCAGGAAGGTTGGAGCACTGATGTCAGCAGGAATGTTGTTAGGCCTGCCTTCTGCATTTTTACGTTCTAGAACATTTTCACCTCTAGTCTGGCTTGTCATGGCTTCTGGTTAGGTGCTCTCCACTTAAGGTGTTTAGTTTCCTGGTCCGGCAATGTCAGGGTGGAATTTCCAATGGCCTTTTAAGTGATGCAGCTGATCCTGAAGATAATATAAGTACACAGGGGGAGCCAATGATGTTACTCCAGAGCAGTGATGCAGTCATGCTTCAAATGGCCCTTGATAAGATTTAGCACAGTGTGTAGGAAGTTTTTAAGAGATGCCAGATGGCATAGTATAGGGCATGGAGCAGAGAATTGAGTTGGTCCAAGAGTAAAGACTAGATTTTGTACTATTATTTTGTAGCTCACTGGTTAGAGGCGGCAGACCCGTAAGCAGAGAATCGGCCAGGGACCAGGGTTCAATTCCCGACGCGGCAGGGTCGTGGACCAGGGTCAAAACGGACTCGATAATTCTCGCCTCGGTACCTACTCTAACCAGGAACACACTCAGCAACTCTGGGCATTAAGCTTGCCTCATCTCTACAACGGCCCCCCACAGACGCCGGGGATGCCTGGTTTCACCTTGGAGATACCCAGAAAGGGACCATCTCACAGGGATAGCCAGGACGGGTTCCCCAGCGGTCTACAGCGCCGGGACGCCCTGTTGCTGGGGCAGCTGTGCGCTTTACAAGTCTACAACATTTACATTTACATTTAATCCATTTTAGGAAGGAATCGCATTGTTTCTTTCAAGAGAAAGGGTTAGCTCCAAACTACGTTTGTTGTGTCAGCAATATGTTCCTTAAAGAGATTCTGTTAAAGGATGATTCCAAGTCATTTTGCACTGTCAGTCAGCTGGGGATGATTCAGATTAGATTTGTGTCAATGACCACAGTTGCTTCAATCTATGGTAGGAGATACTGAGGAATAGGATGGACTCCATCTTTATTGTGTTGAGTTTTTGGTAGTTGCCTGCTGTACAGTTGTTTATTATCTTGTGGCAGAATATGAAATGCTGAATGTTGTCAGCTGAAGAAAAGGTAAGCTAGAGTTGGATGTTGTTAACGTGTTGCTGTCAGTAACCATGTATCCAAGTAGTTCAATGCAGAGGCTGAAGTTGATGGGAGTGAGAATGGATTTTTGAGATAGTCCACATAGGATGGATCATGTGGATTATAGATGCATGACAGTTAGATGGGTAGGATGTGAACAACTGCAGGACTGGCTTGGAGATGTCTATGCTAGTTTCCAGGATTTGACGCACTGCAAGACCATAGACATTTTTTAGTATTACAGAGAGGTGACCCTGGTTAAGGTCACAGAGGTCATTTTTATTGTTAGAGAGGAGGGTGTGATTGACTACTTGAAGCGTCGCTGCCTCCATGCTGCATTGTGGTCTGAAGTCAGACAGGTAAGAAATAGGGTGGTGGCTTCTTTTGTGATGATCTTTCCTAAGAAACGTAGCTGGGTAATAATTAGGCCAGATGGTCTTGGTCCAGCATCAGCTTCTTTGGTAATGGCAGGATATATCCTGTCTTGAGGGCATTTGGAAAGGTTCCTTGGCTTTGGAAGGCAGTGACAATGTTGAGGGTGGGAGTGAAGGTTTATTCCTGAAGGGAATTGATGATGAAGGATGGAAAGATGTCTTTATGTGCAGGAGCCTTCAGTGTTTTCAGGATGCTGGTGAGTTTTGTATGAGAGATACATTTGAAGGTGGACCCCTGGGTGGTAAAGTGATGGGAGAAGGAGATCGATAGGTATTTTTCTTGTACTGTTGATGCAGGATGTCCTGCTGATCAGAGGCTTTTCAGAGTGCCCAAGATTTTGAAAGCCAGAAGCGGCAGAGGTTTGTTCGTGTATCTGAATCAAAACTCTGGAAGACATTGCCATTACCTCTAAGAATGATTAAGGAACAACTTAACTTTAGAAAACATCTTAAGACCCACACAATTCAAGTAGTATGCCTATACTTCTGCTACTATGCGACAGACATGACATTTAGATGGGAGAGATTGTAGCAGAAGAAAAACGTACCTTCTCCCGTGCCGCAGAATCGTCAGCCCGTTCCCGCCTCCCGCCGCCGCAGCTTCACTCATTGCGGCCGCGGAGTGGAGGCGGGGACTACAATACCCAGGCTCCCTAGTGGCAGGACAGCCGCCGACGCTATTTCCGCACCCGGAGGCGCATAAGAGAACACGCCAGCCCCGGCAGAGCGGGGACTTGGAAAAACTTGTGGGAGAGATTGTAGCAGAAGAAAAACTTACCTTCTCCCGTGCCGCAGAATCGTCAGCCCGTTCCCGCCTCATGCCGCCGCAGCTTCACTCATTGCGGCCGCGGAGTGGAGGCGGGGACTACAATACCCAGGCTCCCTAGCGGCAGGACAGCCGCCGACGCTATTTCCGCGCCCGGAGGCGCATAAGAGAGCACGCCAGCCCCGGCAGAGCGGGGACTTGGAAAAACTTGAGGGAGAGATTGTAGCAGAAGAAAAACTTACCTTCTCCCGTGCCGCAGAATCGTCAGCCCGTTCCCGCCTCCCGCCGCCGCAGCTTCAATCATTGCGGCCGCGGAGTGGAGGCAGGGACTACAATACCCAGGCTCCCTAGCAGCAGGACAGCCGCCGATGCTATTTCCGCGCCCGGAGGCGCATAAGAGAGCACGCCAGCCCCGGCAGAGCGGGGACTTGGAAAAACTTGTGGGAGAGATTGTAGCAGAAGAAAAACTTACCTTCTCCCGTGCCGCAGAATCGTCAGCCCGTTCCCGCCTCCCGCCGCCGCAGCTTCACTCATTGCGGCCGCGGAGTGGAGGCGGGGACTACAATACCCAGGCTCCCTAGCGGCAGGACAGCCGCCGACGCTATTTCCGCGCCCGGAGGCGCATAAGAGAGCACGCCAGCCCCGGCAGAGCGGGGACTTGGAAAAACTTGTGGGAGAGATTGTAGCAGAAGAAAAACTTACCTTCTCCCATGCCGCAGAATCGTCAGCCCGTTCCCGCCTCCCGCCGCCGCAGCTTCACTCATTGCGGCCGCGGAGTGGAGGCGGGGACTACAATACCCAGGCTCCCTAGCGGCAGGACAGCCGCTGACTCTATTTCCGCGCCCGGAGGCGCATACGAGAGCACGCCAGCCCCCGCGTCGCGGGACCGCGCGCGGGCAGCGCCGGGCTAAGCCCGGGCAAAGGGCGGGCCGTCTGTGGCCGTCCGAGGCTGGACGCGGCTGGGCTGGGCCACCCCCCTTGGCGGATCGTGTGAGGCGTAAGATCAGTGGCAAGTCAGGCCCACCTCTGTGAGTACATTTCATCTTATGGTAGGGAAGAGAACTATTGCTGCATAGTACACCCGGCCAAATATTTAATATGGGGAAAAGATTACCACTTGCGGTCAGGTCAATTTGTAAGCAGAAAATGCCGGCAACAACTTCGACCACCCCATTGCCGAGTCTGACTGCCATAGATAAAATGCTCCAGAAGACTATTGGTGTTGTCGCCTCGGCAATTAAGAACACAGAAAGGCGTCTTTCGCTTCCATCGAGCTTGCCCCCACTTATGCATCAAGAAAACTCATTGGACTCCCTGCTTGCAACAGACCCTAATGAGAACTGCATAATTGTGGACACAGTATCCCCTAAACATTGCTCTATGGTTAGTAGGCTTCCGCTAACTCCCACTATGTTAAGGTCAAGTGTGAACAGGAGCGTTGATTCTTCCCTGCCCTTAGTGAATGAGCAGGCACACTCAGAGGGAATAGGACCACGCTCCGATATTGATGTGTTGACCACGGACAGGGATAAAAGCGTCAGCATACCAATGCAAACCAGGGGACAGAAAGCAAAGAGACAAAAAGCTAAGTGAAAACAGAAACACGCAGAGAGCTAGTGCCAAACAAATGCAGAGACAAGGGTGGGCGTTATCAATTATGGAGGACCCCCGCCCCTGTAGAGCAAAACGATGGCAATGGGGAAGCCCATCCTAGAGAGAAGGATTTACAAACTATAGAATCCAACGCAGTGCTGGGGAATGAGGGATTTTGGGGAAGGATGGAGACTTTGATAGCCACCCTTTTAGGGCCAATTAATCAACAAGTCCTTAATATTGATAAGAGGTTGAGGGAATTAGATGACCATGTGTTAAAATTAGGCACAGGGCACAATTCAATAATTACACCACACTCGGGGATAACTAATAAAGATAAACCCCTAAACATTGAGGTGAGTAAGAAAAGTAAAGCCCATATTAATGCTTCTTTGCCAACATCTAAACCGAGCACAAGTAAAGATCTATCAAATGCGGAACCTCTACCCAAAGAAAAACCAAAGGAAATGATGGACGGAGTGTTGAACATTGCAAGCACTCACCCCCAGTCAACTGATCTGGGTTTAATCCATCACCGTTCTTTAGCCAACTCTGCCACCCCAGTTCAGACATGGCCATATGCAAATCAGTCTGACCCTGTGCCTCATGGGAACAGTCCAGCCCGAACTGCCAAGCCATGTCTTCCCTGGACCGGAAACGAGCTTCCTAGGACCGGTTTCTGGCATTTCAGCCGTCTTCAGCCAGGCTTGCTTGAATCCAGTGGCAAAGTGAGCAAGGGACTCACGTCTGAGCATACCCTGCCAAATTATGGCGAACAAAGCGGTACAAAAGGGGGTGGTGATGGACGGAGCATCAGAACCAATCAAACACTCACACCCAGTCAACGGATCTGGGTTTGATCCATCACCGTTCTTTAGCCCACTCTGCCACCCCAGTTCAGACATGGTCATATGCAAATCAGTCTGACCCTGTGCCTCATGGGAACAGTCCAGCCCGAACTGCCAAGCCATGCCTTCCCTGGACCGGAAACAAGCATCCTAGGACCGGTTTCTGGCATTTCAGCCGTCTTCAGGCAGGCTTGCTTGAATCCAGTGGCAAAGTGAGCAAGGGACTCACGTCTGAGCATACCCAGCCAACTTATGGCAAACAAAGCGGTACAAAAGGGGGTGGTGATGGACGGAGCATCAGAACCAATCAAACATTCACACCCAGTCAACAGATCTGGGTTTGATCCATCACCGTTCTTTAGCCCACTCTGCCACCCCAGTTCAGACATGGCCATATGCAAATCAGTCTGACCCTGTGCCTCATGGGAACAGTCCAGCCCGAACTGCCAAGCCATGCCTTCCCTGGACCGGAAACAAGCATCCTAGGACCGGTTTCTGGCATTTCAGCCGTCTTCAGCCAGGCTTGCTTGAATCCAGTGGCAAAGTGAGCAAGGGACTCACGTCTGAGCATACCCTGCCAACTTATGCCAGTCCAAGGAGGACCTGGCTTGGCAGTTCGGGCTGGACTGTTCCCATGAGGCACAGGGTCAAGACTGATTTGCATATGGCGGGTTCAAACTGGAACGGCATGGTGAGCAAAAAAACTATGGATTTAGGCCCAGATCTCTGTACTGGGGTGAATGTATGACATTGTTCTGCATTCTGTCCATCAATTGTTGTTTTTGCCTCTGATTGGATGAGCCTATCAATCAGAGGTGATAAAAGTCTGGCCTGAGTGGTCAGCTGTTGTTCAAGATTGGTCTATGACTGAGGAGGTGGCCACACCAGGTCCGTCTGAAGATAGCCAGGCGCAACCCGCAGTGTGAAGGCAGGAGATAAGACACTGTTCACTGCGTCTGGAACTAAGGCAGTTTTCTCTATGACGGATGGAGTCTGCTGCCAAGAGTTCAATGAGAATCCAGGGCATCAGCAACATTGGAGACCAGCGGTTTCTGTGAGGCTTGTGGAGCGTGCGTTTTTGAACAAGGAAATTGCAGACCGCTGCCCACGGTGTGGAAAGGAAGCTTACAGCACATCACGGGAGTTGGTGTGGAAAGGAAGCTTGCGGCACATCAAGGAAGCTGGTGTGGAAGGAAGCTTGCAGCACATCAAGGGAGCCAGAGAGAGGGAAGCTTGATTCTAGTCCTTGAAGGTGAGAACAAATCCCCTTCAACCTCCTCCCCTGCGCTGTGGGAGCCTGTACAAGCAGTAGCTGGGAATAGAGGCCAGTGAAACAGGCCCCCACCTTTCTTTTTGTGATCTCTGGGGGTATCAGGGTGAACTGGCACTCTGTCCAGCCATTACCCTTCTACAACTAGCCAGTGGCTACTGGACTAGTGGGACTCCAGTAAACTGTGCCAAGACATCAGGCACCTGTGGTCAGATCCCTGACACCACGAGAGCGGTGTCCTCACTCACGACGGGAGGGCACTTCTGTTGCTTTGGGTGGGGGTTATGGGGCTGATCAAGAACATTTGACTTCACATCATATGCTGACACTATGTCCTTCCAATCCAAAGATTGGTATCAAGGCTCTAGTAAATGAGAGCAGCCCTGTGTAACATGGTCTGTAATATGCAATGCTTATTGTGTGTTTTCATGTTAACTGTGTTTTTATAGTGCTTGGCATCTAGGCGCTATAATACTGTTTGGGGTCAGAACTCTGTCCCAGAGGGTTGTAGAGACATCTGGTTTTCACTGTTTATCCTAGTTTTATGTGTAGCATAATTATCTTGTGTGTATTAAAGTACTTTTCTTTTATAAAAAGTAAAGCACTGACTGGACATTGAGTTTATCAGCTGATGGTACGGTGTGCACTGTATTCTGAATGTCTAACCCCATCTCATCTCCTTGAGTAAGCCTTGGACTGCTCTGTCTCGCTACCCTGAGAGAGTCAAGTGCTGGAGAGGAGTACTTGGTTATCCAGTTTTGGGTCCACTAGTACTGTGGCCCCAGGACACCAGTGGGAAACAGTACAGTTGATGCAATTAGAGCGCAGTTACCCCAGAGTGCCCTGATGCCCAGGAAGCCGGGTCTAACACAAATAAAAAGAGATCAGAGGGATTGAGCCCATGTTACAGGGGTCTGTTTGAAACCTGTGGGGCACAGATTCTAATCCCTTTGACAGAGTAATAAACCTGGTCCTTAGATCTGTGTGTTATGTGCTATTCAAGTCATAATGAATTCCAATCCCAGTAGTAATGTCCAAGTGTTTTTGTGTATAAGCGCCTGATCAGAGATGTGAAAATCAGATGGGCCTTCTAAACGCTTCATCCTTTTAAAGTTGAAGAATTGTGTATTTGCACTATGGTTGCATGCGTGCACACATAGAACATGATGTCAGCACTTATAAATGAAATGATAATAAGTTCTTACCGAAAATACCCTCCTTTTTAACTTTCTCTAATTGAAGGGTACATTTTGGGAGATATTTAACCTGCTTTTCGTACAACTCTCCCTCACCTCTTTCAGTCTTACAAAACAAATGAGTCTAGTCTTATCTGCAGGTAGACAGAGTATCAAGCAGGAAGAGTGTTACTACAGGTAAGTAACTCTTTCTTCTAAAGGGCACTTCTACTTGCAGATTTCTTCAGTCTATAACATCACCAGGTTATACCACAAACTCCACATATGCTACCCATAGATGGATAAAAGAGTGCATTCTACAAGCATGCTACTGTACAGCCTACGGTATTGGGCGCATTGTGCTGCGGTTCAGAGAGTTTTTAAAGTCAAGGCGATGTGAACTTCACTAAAACATTAAGTAATTTTGAGCGCATAGCTTAAATTCATGCCCTCTTCCTCTCCCTTCAGACGGCTGATCTATTTTTCTCCAAAATAATAATCAAAGTCAAAGAATTCTTTATTTCGGCCATTAAGGCCTTAAAAGCACAAATAAAAGATACAGCACAGTTCATTTGTTTAATTTTCCCAGTAAGGCTGTCATAATTGATAAAGTGCATGTGCATTACTATATTATTTATGAAATCCAATAAAAAGTAGAAATTTAAAATATAGTAAATAATTAAAAAGATACACACTTGTAACGTTAAAGTATTGCAAGATAAAATTGATGAAAAGACCAATCACAGTGATAGAATGAAATGATCAAGATAGGCAAGCCCTAATTTTAAAATAGCTCGACGTGCACACCACATGGAAAATAGAAAACGAGAAACTGAATACGCAATGGGCATACTGGTGTCGTATTTTAGTATCCTAAAAGCCTGTACGCAATGATTTGTTCTGAGGTTTCTGAACAACTGCAGTAACCATCGGTGTCTCGCTTTCTTATATGCTGGGCAAAAGAATAATACATGGTAATCCGTTTCCGGTACGTTATTACATACTGGACATCACTGAGTTGGAGTACCCTGCCAGGTGTTTATAAAAGCGCGTAATGGGAGTACTCCATACGTAAACTGTAAATAAAGCTTTTTAGCAAGGGCTGGCCGAATATCATCAAGGGCAGGTTCTAACCTATATTGTTGTTTTATCTCTAAGAATACTGCGGTCAATGTCCCAATCGCAGAGCTCCTCTGTATCTGAGCGAATTTGTATTCCCTAAACATCTTTGACAGGGTCTTCCTAGATGTTGTCAGACAACTTTCTTCAGCACTAACCCATAGGTCGCCCATTCCCATAGCTGTTAAAGAATTTTTAATGTAGACCAGCCATGTGAATTTGCTCGCTCCCTGTAAAGTTAACACTTCCTTCAACTCTTCTCTATAAACAGCTAATTCTGGGGTACTCCATAGGCGTCGCCAATATAAAAGGGGTCTAAAGGCAACATCCTCTACAATTGGTCGAACCCCAAGATCCATTCAGAGCGGGGTGAGCGGTGTGCTTATGAGAAGACCCAAAAGTTGCCCGACAAAGGAATTCTCGATCTTAGCTAGAGGGTCAGATGGGTGATGGCCCCAGATTTCTGCCCCATACAAGACCACCCCCCTAGCTAGTACTTTATAAATTTCCATCACCGGTCCAATTGTTTTATGGGTACACTTCCTAAGCATCTTTGCCAACCCCCCTCCCCCCGTTGTCTAGGCCAGCTTTAGGCTTGCCTTCTTTATTTGTACACCCCACTCCATTTTTTCAGTAAGTGTGATTCCCAGATATTCAAAAACGGTCACTTTCTCTAGCGGTTTCCCATCTAGCTGGGGATTTGGTTGTGTGGTTTTACCTGCATTAAAAACCATGTTTTTAGTTTTCTGTAAGTTAATCTCTAGACCACTACTCTTACAGAAAGAATGAAAGGTGTCTAAGGCCCTCTGTATTCCCATAGGAGACTTTGATAGCAGGAGGGTATCGTCGGCGAACATCAAGGCTGGTACCTTGCGGTTCGCCAGCCTAGGAGCATCTATATCCCTCCCTGCAATTAAGGCCTCCACTAGGCCATTAATGAAAAGGCAGAAGAGGGTCGGGGCCAACACACAACCTTGTCGTACACCTCTCTATTGGTATGGGATCAGTAAGCTCACCATTTTTTTCCATGCCTGATATGGGCAAAATTACATTTGTGGAGCCGTTTCAGCTGGTTACAGAGATATGGAGTGGTCCCAAAATCAGTAAAATGGCCCACAGTTTATCCCTGGGGACCAAATCAAATCAAATGCCGATTTTAGGTCCACAAAGATCAAATAGAGGCTGTCACCTTCCAGGAACACTGTCTTCCAATGCAATTGTTGTGATGGAGCGGGTAGTACAACATTTTGTATACCTCCCCCATTCTGCATGAAATACTAATTGAATAATCTATTAATTATAATATTATTAAATGAGTTTGCATGTATATTAAACCAACAATACTAATAACCAAATTATACGTGGGATTGCATATTGCATGGCTAAATAACGTTTATGATTAAAACTGTACGCATACTAACAGTAGTATATGTAGTAACTAGAATACTGCACGATATATGTTGCTTTGTAGCATCTTATAATGTTGCCCAGGAGGAGGACCAAAAGGGTGAATATAATTGCTTTAAATGTCGCTATTCGCTAGATAAATACAAGCACATAGAGGGATTAGTAAGGGGTTAACATTAGATGTATTATTTCTATGCATTAATTACTCTTTTGTGTTTGTTTCGCTTAAGTTGGCGTTTGGGCCTAAAACCCAAAATGGCCGCAGACGCTACACGACGAAGTGGCCACTGTCCCATGAGGTGCGGAGTGAAGTGCGCAGAAGCGACAAAGTCTTCCAGACCCCGTCGTGAACTGTGATCTTCATGTACCAAAGCAAGGACACTGTGGGAAGACGGCCAAGAATGAAGACAATTGATTTACAGTAAAACCGGAACGAACTGACTTTCACTGACTTGATGACCTCACCCCTTGAACTGTACTAAAGTCCCAAACTTTAGCATCGGATGATCGCAACCAGCCAATCATAACCGTGCTGAAATTACAAAATGTATCTTCTTGGTTTGATTTTATTATAAAAGTACATGGTAGAATAGAGAGGGTTACCGTTCGCGCTTTCGGCCATTTCCTACATCGACTTAATCGACGACGCTACTCGTGACGCTACTTAGGCGACTGACTTAGTTTTCCTGAATCCTAGATGGTCCAGATGCTGCCCAATTACCTGATGACTGCGAACTTTTCCTATTTCTATGGGCACTGATAGATGCTTGCACGTCTCTGGTCTTTTGCTGATTCTGAGACTGTAGCGTGCTGAGCAAAGAACTTTGAACTTTGATCTGCTTAGACGAATGACGACAGATTTAAGTATGCAGACCCAATGACTTAGAGGACTCCAGATAGCCAGATTAGGTAAATATGATGTTCTGTGATTTATTTGAAATTTGATATAAATTTTCCAAATGAGAACCTAATTTCTCAAGAAATTTAGATAAATAGATATTGATGAACAAGAAATTAGTTTGTGGTTTATTAAGAACGGTAAGAGCTAAATCTTGAATGTGTTTTAGCTGGTTCTAAATCACCATCAACCAATCCAACTAAATGGTCCATTGACCATGTGGGAGGAGTGCCTTGATGTTTAGGATTGAGATCTGTAGGTGGAAGGGGTATTGGTGTAAAATAACTTGTCTTTCCCTATAGGTTATAAGGTGTTCCCCTCACATGTCGAGCGCTTGAACCGCTCATCCCTCCTATTGTGTGCAGACCATGGAATGGTTAGTGTGAGTGTTGGTGTTATGGGCCCCACCAATGACTGCATGTGTGAATGAGTTAGTGTGACGTCTGGTCTGCCGAAGGGAGGATACCGGTACGGGTTTGCTTTCCCTGTTACCAGGGTTTTAGCGCTCCATCAGTTTTTCTGGTAGCAGAGTTATGGTTTTTACTGTTTTGGTTTGGTGATGATTGCTTGTAAATTGCTTATTGATTATTGATTGTGGGAAAGTATTGGTTTATGTATTAACACTCTATGTTGAGTCGCGTCGAGTTTTATGTTGTTTGACGGCTTCTGGGATGTAGGAAGATGCAAGTTTGTAACGGTTCCGTAGTAGAGCAGATGTAAGCGCTGCTCTCGGGAAAGACGGAATTGTTGTTGTTGCCCTGTAGGTACACGGGGAAAACTTGTGACGATTGGAGTTGCACAACGCATTGTCTGGGTTCGATTTGGTAACATCGTCGTGTGTTGCCATTAGAGATATTATCTGTATGAGAGAAATGTATGATAGCGAAGGTCACCTGTGAAATTTTGGTCTTAGGTACCAGGAGTCCAAAAGGCACTCTGATTACGCTTATCACTGGAAAGGTAATAGGTGTTCCCTAAGCTTGCTAGAAGGATAAAGTAGAGGGAAGTGCTACTTTATTAACGTGTGTCATAATTCTGTAGTAGGACAGACTGTTCGCTGTTCTCAGGAAAGACAGAATTCTGTGTAAATGAACTACATTTTCCGTATGAAAGTGCGTGAATGAAATAGCATTCAGTTTAATTGTGAAACTCGTTTTATTTCTCAGGAGCATTACGTCTCCAACTAGGTGTCTTAATTCTGGAGAAACGGTTAGCTGATGCTTGATAGAAGGGTGAAGAAGAGGGATGTGCTACTTTATCAACGGAAGTAACGATTCCGTAGTAGGGCAGAGGTAAGCGCTGCTCTCGGGAAAGACGGAATTCTTGTGAGGAAGATCATTTACTGTTCTTTGGTTAGCAAAACAGATAATAGTGGCGTTTATATGTCGTTACTAACAGATTTGTAAGTTAAAAGAAAGTAAAAAGCTCACTGAGAAATTTTTTGTAAAGGAGGGGTCAGCAGGAGCAGGAGTAGCAAGAAAAGCTGACGTCAGAAAGACCGCGCTGGGATTGGCTAGTCAGTAAAGAAGCGTAGACGCTCCTGATTGGTGCGTTAGTGTACACCGCGCTAGGAGTGAAGAATTAAAGGGTGACGTGAAAGGCAGCAAGTCTTCTAAGATCCTCAATGCTGCCTGGCGCAGGGTTCCACATCTAATTCACGTTGGGTTCGCTATCAAAATAATGAGGCAAGCGCTGGAAACTGGAAGACAAGAAAAAGGTTTGTTTCTCATGAGGAGATCACGTCAACTGCAGACACCGGGATGTCTGAGGGAGGTGTTCTGCCGTTAACTCCTTTGGCTCTTCCTTTTATAAAGGTTTGACACAATGCATTTGTTTCATCAACATGGTTACCCAAGCTTGGAGTCCCCGCCCCGGGCAGGTTGTCACACAAGCCCAACAGTAATTCTCTTCCCACCCAGGTCAAACAGACAATCTTATCTTGCAGCTGGACCTTGCTTCAGGGTCTAAAACATGTGAGACCGGCCAGATCTAAGAGTCCGTTCTGTTGATAAAAACAGGTCCCATTGTTGGTAAAAACAAGTCTTGCTGTTTGCAGTGCAATAAATCATGTTGCAAGAGTCTTTTTGGTGTTTGGAACCTGTTTGTGTAACTAGGTGCAGTGAGGGCTAGAGTGTCCAACGTTTTTGCCTGTAAACAGAGATGAGAGGAAAAACGAGTTTGTGGCAGCAAGTGGCGCTGAGGTTTGTTGTGGCAATAGAGTTTATAGCCCCCAGCACACATACCAGGTCAGTCAGAGGGATGCTAGTAAGGGCAGGGTGAAACAAAGGTGACCAATAGAGTACAAAATTGCTGTGATAGATTAAAATGACTGCAGCTTATGTGCACATCGAAATTTCCACCAGACAAGATGGCGCAGGCAATGTTCACGATTGTAGTTTTGCTTTTAACAGTGGCCCCTTTGAACATAACTAGCCAGCTTGTCAGTCTAGTTCGATCTCCATAATGTCCTGTATCTCTTGATCATACATTACTCTCATTTTTGTTAGCTGAGTGTCCATAGTCTTAGGGTGCAAGGTAGTTATGCAAAGAGAACACAAAGGTGGTATACAGTGTATACCCAAACAACAACCACATATTGTCAATACTGGGACCAAGAGAATCATTGATATTTTCCAACCCCACTCCTTCAAGATGCCCCAAAGCCAACTTCCAATTGTCCAAGTCTCTGATCCCTGATGAATTTCTGAAGACAGTCTATGGAGATGTTAGATTGCTTCATAGACAGAAGGTGAATTATCAGGAATGTATACACAGCAGCTGGCACCGATGATGCAGCATGCTCCTCCACGGTCCGCTAGTACCACGTCCAGGACCATGCAATTTTGCAGGGTAACCAGACGGACCGCTTGGTGCTCAGCAGTGTTGTTGGTGAGGATGCCAGCAGTGACGTTCAGGGCGGTCTCTACCGCTTAGGACATGAATGCCAAGCCAGGTGGTACGATCTGCGGAGGATGGTCCGCCGCAAAATGACCGACGACCACAACCAGGCCAACACCACTGGAGGAGGGCCGCCCCGCAGACGCGTACAATACCATCCCTGGGAGGAGAAGGTGATGGCCATGCTGCCGGTGGTGGCAGTGGAGGGAGTAGAAGGACTCAGAGAGCCTGGTGAGTACACAAACAACTCACCTCACATGGGGGGAACGTCATCCACAACCAAACTCACAATCATGCACGCAACCACCCCAAAGCTATCGCATGACTCAACCACACTCCATAAACACGCACATGCCACTAGCGCCACCATGCCCCATGCACCCAGCTAGACAATGCCAAGTCACAGGCCACAGAAAACACCAACACAAGACACGGTAACCCGGATGGCGGGAGTGTGGGCCGCAAAAATCACATATTGCAACTCAGAAGCAGACAACAATGCCCTCAGCCCATATGGCTAGGTCACAGCCAGACAAACAGTGTGTCCCCACACAGGAAAGACTTGCCTGCAAATGGCGGACGCCTTGCATGAAGACATGGGGGTGAAGGCACTTTTTGCACATGACAGCAGCTAATGAACAGCCAACATTGTGAAAGAGTGGCAGCACACACCACCACAGCAGCAGCGCAGACACAGACACTACACCCAATGGGTGCCTGGAGATCAGAAACAAACTCACATGAACAAGCCAAGGGCCATTCCAAGATCTGCAAACAGTGTGTGCCTAGGAAGCTGGGCTGAGGTGACAGAGGGTGACACACAGAGGGAGGGAGAGGGGGAGAGAGAGGGAGGGAGACACAGGGTGACGGACAGAGGGAGGAGGCTGACACAGGGAGGGAGGGAGAGGGCGACAGAGAGGGAGTGAGAAAGGGAGACACAGGGAGACCAATTCAGCCTTGGGTGGTGTGGGAATGTCTGCTCGTCAGCAGGTGGACTGCGTGCATGTAGACAAGGGTGGCCAGTGCCTGAATCCCCCTCTCTTCTCCATGGCAAAACACTGGGCCATGTGTCAACCTGTGCACGAGCACAACGCCAGCTACCTGCATTATATAAGTGTGTGGAACAACTCCATTTGCCCACGTACAGTGCAACACGAAAGGCGCCAATGCATGGCTCGCCACACCTGCTCACTCCACTGCTGACTGCAGTCACAATTGACGCAGCAAGTAAGACTGTGTCACACATAGGTAAAGTCTCAAAAGCTGTGGCCAAGGCTACATACCCATGCACAAGTGCACTGTGAGTGGAATGCAAGACATATCCAAATACCCAGAGGAAATGTGCCAACTTTGAAACGAATGAAACATGGATGTTGCATAGAACAAAAACAACATTGTCTCTCTCACACACAGGTCAACGTCGTGGATCACCCCCCAACACTGGGGGGGAAGACTCACAGGACCTGTCTCTGCGGGATGACGATCCCACCGGCAGCGACGACTCTCACCACTCTGTGGACGACCCCGACCAACCTGGCCCCTCTGGTGTCCAACCACCTGCAGCACCTGCGTCAGGTACAACTGGGCCAACCACCACCCCCACTCCTGCCACATCCCAGGAGACACCCAGGATCCCTGCCCCACCACCACAACGCAGCCAGGCTGACCAGGAGGGACACGGTGTACCGGGCACCCAGGAGGAGGCAGGCGACAACGCAAATGCCACCCCTCAGGGGTCCCGGAGACCCGATGTGCCCACAAGGGCAGGCCAGGCGCAAGTGGGCAGGGGTGGTGGGAGTGGAGGACGGCGGAGGCGCGAGTCTGACCAGTTGGCTGTGGAACCGGTATATTCCCATGTAAGAAACATCCTGAACGCATACCGGCAGGACACCACGGGCATGAGCCAGGTTGTGTCCACCCTCAACGAGATGAAGGGGACCCTCGAGGAGATCAAGACCCAGCAGGCCCAGCAACATGCGGAGCAACATGCCTGTCAACAGCGACACCAAGGACGGATGGAGGACAGACAGGCTGAGCTCGTGACGGTGCTCACGGGAATTAACCGTTCACTCTGTCGGCTAGCCGACAACATGGGCAACCCTCCCTGTGCCACCAGGCGAAGAACATCACCACCCACAGGGAGGGATCAGGAGGAGGAGGATACACCCAACAGAGCATCCCAAGCATCGTCACGGCCTGCTTCTGAGGGTTCCCGCAGGAGAGCGGGTCGTCCACGGAAAAGACCGTGAGGGTCGGCGCAACAGCACCATCTCCCAGGGCAACTGGCCTGGCACCTGGCCCACTGGCCCAACAGCAGCACATCAGCAAATGACATTCTCTGCCACATGGACTTGCTGGTCACTGTCGGACCAATGTTGACGAACACTGTGGCATGGACTCTGATGATTTCCAATGGCAAGGATACCATCTCCCCCAGTGAACTTTGGATTCCACACACCCGGAAAGCCCCTCTTGTCATACCCCCCCCCCGAACACGTACCCCAACACAAATAAAAACTTACACGATCAAGAGATGATGCCTACATTTTGCATTATTACATTACATGTGTCTTGTAAAGTCTAACCATGCCTGAGTTCTCATATGACTTCAACCATCCATACCCTGGGGCCTGAGTCTGGCACAGGACACACATGGGTCACAATGTATTAGGCAAGACAGACATGGAGCACCATACACACCCGTGATGGGCCCAACCAGCTGAGGGGGTGGCCGCACAACCGTGCCGACAGACATATTGAGTACAGCAACAGTCATGCGCAGAGGTCAGGGATCATGTGGAGTGTCCTGGGGGGCACCCAGGTATGTGTAGACAGGTGGCAGAACCATGTCCTGCAAGCTTGAGTCAGGTGGATGCAGAGAATGGTGGCCTGGCCAACGTTGGATGCATGGGGATGGCACATGTCACAATACCCACACAGTCATGGACATCATGCACAATACAGAGTCTAATCCCAGACAAACAGCTTGCATCTTGCTACTCTACACATAGACACATAGCCACTATCACGGAGAACCATGCCAGACATGCCGTATGCACCGTGGCAACACACCAGCATTGACTGAGAAGAGGCACCTTGGAGGCATAGGGACACCTTTATTAGTCATGTATTCCGGAATGCAGAGGCAACTCGGAGTACACATACACAGGTCATGTGGAGTAACATGTGGGTCCAACACTGGCACCCCCCTTCTGCACCACAAATGCTTGATATCCATGGAACTGGCACACAAGTTTCGGGTAACAGCTAAACACCCCCTGCTGCTCACGGAGAGGCCGCCATACACCATTGATCCTCGGATGTGGAAGTCCCACAACATGTCAAGCCAATGCAAACCGTATGTGTCCGAGGGCAGTGTTACACACATTGATGCCTTCATCACAATCCACTATCCCATTACAGATGACTGTCAACAAGTCTGACCATCTATTCAGGTGAATCCAGCTACATGTCATGTGTCCCATGGTGATGCGACATGTCTGCAGAGGAACCAAACATCGACAGGGGCAGTGTGCACACATCGTAAACAACTGCCACACCCAATACACCCCTGATGCATCCCTTACCCTAAGGAGACTTCCAAACTTGTCCGTGCGTGTAACGCTGACTCAGCACACGATGACGTGTCCATGAGGAATAGCAGTGCCACAACAATGCAACCAGCAGACGGCATGCGCAAGTACCTGGGGATGAGAGACACACAAGAAGTCAGCCACAAAAAGCTCATCCACTTGCATGTGCATGTACTCAACACATATAAGGATGACAACATGCTAGGTCACAATTATGACTACGGAAATACACTCATCACTGGCACCATCACTCGAGTGACACATCCACACACACCTCTGACTCACGTGGCATACATGCAGATGGACACACACATTGCAACACATGCCACACAAGGACCAATGCGTGCACACTCAGACACTGGTACTCACCACTAAGCAAAGAAGTCGCGTATGCGCCGACTCCGGATGTCCTCTTGCGGCTCCACATCCTCCACATCACTAGCCCCATTGCCAAGCCCTTCGTCCTCCACAGGTGGATGGTCCTGATCATCTTGATCCAGGATGAGTAGCACAGCTTTCTCAACTGCCATGTTGTGCAGCATGCAGCAGACCATGAAGATTTTGCAGACCTTCACCGGGGCATATGGGAGGGCGCCGCCGGTCTTGTGTAGGCACCTGAATCGGCTCTTCAGGAAGCCAAATGTCCTCTCTATCACTCGCCTTGTCCGGCCATGGGCGGTGTTGTAGCGGAGCTGGGCCGGCGTGCTGGGGTTGCGGAGAGGTGTGATCAGCCATGGCATGTTGGGATAGCCAGCGTCCCCTACATGGAAACCACATGGACAAAAGTAGGACAGGAGAAGCAGTCGGGCAGGAAGTTTACGCAAAATACAGGACAGACAGAGTGTACCCACCAACAACACATGCTCGTTCGTTGCGCAGCTGCGTCATCATTTCAGGCACCCTGCTACGCCTTATGATGTAGGCATCGTGTGCTGATCCTGGAAAACGAGCACAGACATGTGAAATCACCATGTTGGACAGACACACCACAAGGGCATAGATGGAGTGGTAGTGCTTGCGATTCCTGTACGCTACCTCCTGTGCCTGTGGTGGTACCAAAGCCACATGTGTCCCATCTATGGACCCAATGACATGGGGCATCCCTCCCAGGGCATAGAATCCACGCTTGACACCTGTCAACTGTTCAGGAGTTGGGAAATGGATAAACTCATCCAGGTGAAGCAACATGGCCTCTAAAAAATCATGCAGCACACAGCTGAACATGGTCTGGGACATGCCACCAACATGAGCTATGGTATATTGAAAGGTACCCGTGGCAAAAAAATGTAGGGCTGCCATTACCTTCAGCTTGGGTGTCAGTGCCGTAGGATAACTGTGCAGCGGTTGCAGGTGTGGTGCCAGCCTTGCCGTCAACTCCTCAATCAACGGTTGGGGGAAGCGGTAGCAGCGTATACAGTCATTCTCCCGCATGTCAGCCAAGTCCGGAATTGGTCGGGGAAGAGGCGGCGCTCTGCAGAAATTTGGAAGTGAAAAGGAAGAGTGAGTGCACCACAACAACAATTTATATGTACTGAGCACATGTTAATCTGTCAATACACATATGCTACATACGGAGTCAGGTATGTGCTACATGCCCTGGACACGTATGGCTGCCAGGTGACATTCCTACCAAGACCCAGCTACACACGGGGATCGTGAACCTCCACATCCCATGGCATGGGACTAGCTGTGTCCCAGTGTAAGTGAACAGCCAGACGCAATACAGGAGTGACATACATCAACATATCAGCAGATGTAGGATGTTGATTGCAGAGACAGGTAGCGGAACACTAGAGCCACAGGTCACATGACATAACACTAGGACAGCCCACACACCTTGCCATGAAGGTGTACATGTCATGACTGATCACACATACATTGAGAGTATGCAGACAGGTCCTTGTTACGCTACTCCGTGTCCCATGCATACATACACACCTTACATCCGAAACCACATGTGGCCTGGTGTGTGTAACAGTGTGCCATGGCCATCTACACACAGACACATGTTGGTTGCAGCAACTGCAGATGCATTTGAGGGAACACCAACATCAAGCTAATGGGAACACACCACACATACATGACATAGTCACATCGTGCAACGTGGGTAGTCACATGTCAGGTGTGGTAACCCCTGTAGCGGGCATCAGGGGACACTTGTGTGTGTCGTTGACTGTGCCATGCCAGTGACACTTATCTCAAGTGTTCTGTACGACATGCACACATGTCAAAGGAGTGAAGGGCATGTCTGGCACATAGTGCACCATCACACATAACATCTGTACACATCTCATCATGCATCTATTGCCTTCACAACTCAGGAGTAATGTGCCACATCACAGCCTTTCACACCTGTGCCCCACACATGTAGTACTGCACAGACAATGCCTTGATGTCCATCCATGGACAAGTATGTCAGCTCCATTCCTTTCTGTGTGCTGCCTGTCACCACTGTTATGTGTGAAAGGCACCGTACATTCGCTCTGAGGGCGTGTGTACGTTCCCTATCACTATGGGAGTGCTGCCGTAGGCCTACCCATAGTGATAGTGAGCGTACACGCGTGTGTACGGTCTGTATCACTATGGGTACGCATACGCGAGCACACCCATAGTGATAGTGAGCGTACACGCGTGTGTACGGTCCGTATCACTATGGGTACGCATACGCGAGCACACCCATAGTGATAGTGAGCGTACACGCGTGTGTACGGTCCGTATCACTATGGGTTTGCTCGCGTATGCGTACCCATAGTGATACGGACCGTACACACGCCTGTACGGCCCGTTGCTATGCATTTGGGGTGCCCTAGGGCCCCGGAACGCACCGTACCTGTGTGTGAATCTCCAAATTACATAGGAGACACATGAGGGACAAGTATGAAGCCAGAGATGCATGCTGGTTGCCATGGAGACCGAGTTTAAACTTTGAATTTGTTGAATGAGGTGGCCTGCAAAAGTCGGTTTGAAATAATCTACTTTGTTGCAAAGTCGTTGTTGAAATGACATCATGCTGAATTCTAAAAAAATCTAACCCCTTCACAGGGGTAGGTTTAAATGGATTGGAGGAAACATAGGATGCAAATGTGAGTGACCAATCACTCTGTACTCCTGTGCATGAAACACGCCAGCAAGGCAGATATAAGGCAGCCAGGTCCCATGAGAGAGCACTTGCCTGCACATCTTTTGATTCCACAACACTGCTGCTGCTCGTGATTCCCTGGCACCATGTCAAGGTCTGTGGAGAGGGCCCAGCCTTTCACCCTGGAGGAGAATGTGGCATTGCTGGATGTCATCCTCCCACAGTACCCCATGCTGTATGGCCGACCAGGGTTTCAGGTGAGTGCTGAGTCCACTAGCACAGACTGTGGCCCTTTTTTGTGACTGTGACTTCAGGCATTGTGTCCAGGTGTGACACACATGCATTGTACTGTAGGGTGGGTCCCAGGGGGGGAATGCCTAATGTCTCCCAGCCAGAGCATGCTGTGGTGCATGTCTGCCGTCCTCACTTGCATTGTGTTCACTGTGACAATCACTGCATGGTGCATGCCACATTCTGCCTGTCTAATCCTCCTGGGAATGTTGCTTCTACAGTCCTCATGTGATTCTGTGGTCACCCCAGTGTGACAGATGACTGTACCCACAGATGTGTGTCTGTTCAGTGTACCTGTGCTGAGAGTGTCCACATGATGTGTTCGTACCCTGGACATTGGTGTGTGTGTAAGTCCCCTGTCATGTGGGTGGGTGCATGTGTGGAGTGTAGCACCCCAGCTGCATGAGGGATGGATATACCCTGCCCATCTGATGTGAGCAGGGAGCAGTGCTGTGTGTCTGATGTGCAGAGCCAGCCCCACACCTGTGAGCCCCCCCAGTCTAGTGGCACATGTGCAGAGTGAGGTTTGTAGCTGCATTTGGCAATGGCAGGTGAATGTCCTGTGCCTGTGTGTGTGTCTGTGTACTCTGCTGAGGTAGCGTCAGTGGCCTGTGGCATGTGACTGCTTTGAGGTGCTGCACATAATCCTGGTGTACCTTCTGATGCACAGTGTGAGTCTGGATCATTTATTGTGTCGTACCCCTCATGCCACCTGTGTACTTTCAATGGCACGTGGTGCATTTGCCCTTACACAGAGAAAAATGTCCCTGTGACAAAGGTGAAATGCTTTGGCTGCATACTATGCCTTGTTGAAACCAGCAAAATTGTTCTAATGTGTGTCTCTGTGACATGTGGCAGGTGTATTGATGTAGTCTCACTTTTTCAACCCCACAGGTAGGCGCCTCTGCCAAGGAGCAGATCTGGAGGGACGCCGTCAGTGCCGTGAGGAGGACGGATGGTCGCAAGCGGCGCCTGGCCCAGGTGAGAAAACGCTGGCAGGATATCCGGTGCTGGACGCGGAGGATCGCACGGGTCCTGCTGGGGGACTCACCTGTGGGCCCTAAGAACCATGGGCGTCGCCGTCTGACCCACATCCACAAGCGTGTGCTGGCGGTGGTGTTTCCTGACATGGACAGGCGCTTACGGGAGAAGCAGCAGCAGGAAGGGGGTAGGTACATGTGTGTTTGTTGTGTGTCACCAGCATTTGTAAGTGCACAGTTGCATGGATACACTGCCAGTGTTTAAATGTGCGGTGCAGGTTCTGTCACCCACAGTATAGCGGTGCTGTCCTTCCTCCCTTCCCCTCCTTGCCATGTGTTCCCTGGTCTGTGTGTAGTCACTCTTTCACAAGGTCATCTGGGCTGGCAGTTTATCCACGTGACCAATGCTTGGTGGCCTGTGTTGCAGTCATTACCATTCAGGACCATGGAATATTGTGGCCACTACTGTCCCCTGGGGAATATTTTGCTAGGTATCATGTGTGTCATCACAATATGTGGACACTCTCAGTGTCTACAGCATAGGATGTGCTCTGTGCCATTGTCCCCTGGCACCATCTATATTTACGTAACGTGTTCTACAAGTGTCCACTGTACAGCCTGACCTAATTTTCCTCGTTCATACTCACGGTGGCCAGTGCCTGTGTGTCTTGTTACAATTATCTGATGATGGCCATTTGTAAATGGGATCGTTGTACAGGCGCACATGGGGTATTTTGGCTCCAATATGGGTTTCTGGCAGCCCATGTGTATTTCTCCCAGACTAAGAGATGCAAGTGCTTCCTGTGTCTCATCAAATTGTCTCATGTAGGGGGTGGTTGGTGCGGGCAAGGCCTACATGTCGACACCTGAAATCTCATTGCTCGGTCTGGCCAGTGTGTGATGTTTGTCTGGACATACACTCAAGGTGCAGTGACCCATTCATGTTGGGCATGTCTTTAAGTATTACCTTTGCAGCATGTGCCTCAAGTTCATGGAGATGGTCCCTGCTCATCCCTAGTTACGGCAACGCTGTGTGGTGCAGATGCAGTGCTGGATTGTCCCCAGAGCCTGGCTCCTCTGTCCAAATCCATATCATGTAATTTGCAAATGTGTCATGCTCTCCATAGTTTCTCAGTGGCATGGTGGCTGAACCAACTGTGTGTTGCAGGGCCTATATATGTACCTTGTATTGTAGATGTTACTCATCTTTCTTTTCAGGCTATGCACTGTAACCTATGTAGATTTGACTCATGTGACATATGTATACAGGTGTCTGATTAATTCCTGTTTATTCACCTTGCCCACAGCATCGTCGGGGGACACGGATGGAGACACCGGCACGGACCGTGCGGAGGGACCGAGCACCAGTGCCAGCAGTGACATCTTAGCTGGCACATCGAGTGGAACTGAGGCCGAGGGGAGTGAGCCGGAGGACCTGTCCACTGCCACCACAGAATATGAAGCTGACGGGTCCGAGGCTGAGCTCTCCGAGGGGGCGGAGGCTGCTCCAACAGCTGACAGCAGCACAACATCTCTCCCCGCCCCCTCCATTGCCATCACCGGCCTCCCACTTGCTCGTGTCCCTTCCCGGCCTGCTAGGTCACCACGTATCTCCTTCCTGCCAGGCACCGCACCCCCTGCCCCTGTCTCCACTGCTGCCGCCAATGCCGAGTCTGTGGACATCCTGCGGCAGTTGCAGGTTGGTCAGGCTGCGATGCTTAATGTCCTCCATGGCCACAGCCGAGTGCTCAACAACATGGAGGCATACTTGGAGGGCATTTCAGCATCGCAGGCTGACCAACGCAACTTGCTGCGGTCTATTGACTCGACACTGACTGCAGCAGTGGGTCTCCTGCAGCACTTCGTCCCACCCCCTACCCATGCCCCATCCACACTTCCCACTCCCATGCCTGTCCCACGTACACCCAGATGTCAGCATGCACACACCCCACCAGACACAGGCACCACACCAGCAGGGAAGGACAAGCGCACACCTCCTGGCACGCACACGCAGGGTGAAGTAGGCACACCCACTGGGTCGGGGGGCAAACATAAGACACGCAGCCAGAGTGGGAGTCCGCATTCTGCAAAATCCACTCCCTCCAAATCCACTCCCCTCAGCTCTCCTGGCCACAAATCCAGCAAGGACTCCTTCATGGCCGCTCTGTCCCTGTGCCCCACAGTGACACCACCCCGCAAGCGGTCAAAGGAGTCCCCGGTCAGGATGGTTGAGTCCCCCACCCTGTCCACACCCTCCCCGGGAAGCGCTGCGACCCATCCCTGTGACCCCCCCCCCCTCCTTGGGGCCTGTGGTTCCTTCGGGTGCAGGGGAGACGCTGGGCGACCTGGCAGTAGTGTGCAGCGCCGTGCTCCAATCCACCTTTGGCACTGCCCCACCCCCTGTGTTGGAGTCGTCCGTCCCTGCACCCACAACACCTACCCTTGCCCCTCCTGTCCCTGCGCTGCCTGGTCCTTCCCCCCAACATGATGCCCCCCCCCCCTGTGGAAGACAAAGGAGTCTGACTGTGCAGGCAAGCTAGGGGACACACGTACCACTGTGTCCCCCATCCGGATTTGAGTCATGGACTGCCCTATGGGCCTTGTATATATTGACATTTATGGTGATTATTACTTACATCCTGCTGAATAAAGCAATTTGTTTTTTCCATGGAACACTACTGTTTATCTGGTACTGCTGTTGGTGGACCTGCTCCATGATTTTGGGTGGTGATAATGTGTTGGGTGTGTGGGAAATGTAGTCTTGTGCTGGTCATAGGGTGGACCCTGGTATCTGTGTGCCATCACAAGCTGTTGGCTAAATTACTTTGTTCATGTAAGCAGTTACTGCATGGGGACATCGTCCCAAGGTGTGTTCCTTCCTCTGTGTAACCTGACATCTTCCCTGCAGGGTGTTTCCAATATGTTGTACAAAAGTAGGTCGCAAACTGCTCGTCACACCAGCAAGTTGCCCCAAAGGACTGTGGGAAATGTAGTGGAGACGGCGGGTACGCCTATGCCACGATATGTAAATAGAACAGTATGTGTTGCGTTAGCCATCCCTGGACACGTGTTTCGAGGTAGTTGCCTCTCGTCAGCAGGGAGCAGGTCAGTGTAAGGGGGTGCCGTGTGGACTGCCAAAATGTAATTAAAAGCAGGTCAAGTACCTCTCCTGGCGCGCAGGTGCAGATCCAAGGCTCGTCAGCCCGTTGGCTCAAGGGAGCCGTCTTAAATTGTGCAAAAGTAGGTCGCACACTGCTCGTCACACCAGCAAGTTTCCCCAAAGCACTGTGGGAAATGTAGTGGCGACGGCGGGTACGCCTATGCCACGATATGTAAATAGAACAGTATGTGTTGCGTTAGCCATCCCTGGACACGTGTTTCGAGGTAGTTGCCTCTCGTCAGCAGGGAGCAGGTCAGTGTAAGGGGGTGCCGTGTGGACTGCCAAAATGTAATTAAAAGCAGGTCAAGTACCTCTCCTGGCGCGCAGGTGCAGATCCAAGGCTCGTCAGCCCGTTGGCTCAAGGGAGCCGTCTTAAATTGTGCAAAAGTAGGTCGCACACTGCTCGTCACACCAGCAAGTTGCCCCAAAGGACTGTGGGAAATGTAGTGGCGACGGCGGGTACGCCTATGCCACGATATGTAAATAGAACAGTATGTGTTGCGTTAGCCATCCCTGGACACGTGTTTCGAGGTAGTTGCCTCTCGTCAGCAGGGAGCAGGTCAGTGTAAGGGGGTGCCGTGTGGACTGCCACAATGTAATTAAAAGCAGGTCAAGTACCTCTCCTGGCGCGCAGGTGCAGATCCAAGGCTCGTCAGCCCGTTGGCTCAAGGGAGCCGTCTTAAATTGTGCAAAAGTAGGTCGCACACTGCTCGTCACACCAGCAAGTTGCCCCAAAGGACTGTGGGAAATGTAGTGGCGACGGCGGGTACGCCTATGCCATGATATGTAAATAGAACAGTATGTGTTGCGTTAGCCATCCCTGGACACGTGTTTCGAGGTAGTTGCCTCTCGTCAGCAGGGAGCAGGTCAGTGTAAGGGGGTGCCGTGTGGACTGCCAAAATGTAATTAAAAGCAGGTCAAGTACCTCTCCTGGCGTGCAGGTGCAGATCCAAGGCTCGTCAGCCCATTGGCTCAAGGGAGCCGTCTTAAATTGTGCAAAAGTAGGTCGCACACTGCTCGTCACACCAGCAAGTTGCCCCAAAGGACTGTGGGAAATGTAGTGGCGACGGCGGGTACGCCTATGCCACGATATGTAAATAGAACAGTATGTGTTGCGTTAGCCATCCCTGGACACGTGTTTCGAGGTAGTTGCCTCTCGTCAGCAGGGAGCAGGTCAGTGTAAGGGGGTGCCGTGTGGACTGCCAAAATGTAATTAAAAGCAGGTCAAGTACCTCTCCTGGCGCGCAGGTGCAGATCCAAGGCTCGTCAGCCCGTTGGCTCAAGGGAGCCGTCTTAAATTGTGCAAAAGTAGGTCGCACACTGCTCGTCACACCAGCAAGTTGCCCCAAAGGACTGTGGGAAATGTAGTGGCGACGGCGGGTACGCCTATGCCACGATATGTAAATAGAACAGTATGTGTTGCGTTAGCCATCCCTGGACACGTGTTTCGAGGTAGTTGCCTCTCGTCAGCAGGGAGCAGGTCAGTGTAAGGGGGTGCCGTGTGGACTGCCAAAATGTAATTAAAAGCAGGTCAAGTACCTCTCCTGGCGCGCAGGTGCAGATCCAAGGCTCGTCAGCCCGTTGGCTCAAGGGAGCCGTCTTAAATTGTGCAAAAGTAGGTCGCACACTGCTCGTCACACCAGCAAGTTGCCCCAAAGGACTGTGGGAAATGTAGTGGCGACGGCGGGTACGCCTATGCCACGATATGTAAATAGAACAGTATGTGTTGCGTTAGCCATCCCTGGACACGTGTTTCGAGGTAGTTGCCTCTCGTCAGCAGGGAGCAGGTCAGTGTAAGGGGGTGCCGTGTGGACTGCCAAAATGTAATTAAAAGCAGGTCAAGTACCTCTCCTGGCGCGCAGGTGCAGATCCAAGGCTCGTCAGCCCGTTGGCTCAAGGGAGCCGTCTTAAATTGTGCAAAAGTAGGTCGCACACTGCTCGTCACACCAGCAAGTTGCCCCAAAGGACTGTGGGAAATGTAGTGGCGACGGCGGGTACGCCTATGCCACGATATGTAAATAGAACAGTATGTGTTGCGTTAGCCATCCCTGGACACGTGTTTCGAGGTAGTTGCCTCTCGTCAGCAGGGAGCAGGTCAGTGTAAGGGGGTGCCGTGTGGACTGCCAAAATGTAATTAAAAGCAGGTCAAGTACCTCTCCTGGCGCGCAGGTGCAGATCCAAGGCTCGTCAGCCCGTTGGCTTAAGGGAGCCGTCTTAAATTGTGCAAAAGTAGGTCGCACACTGCTCGTCACACCAGCAAGTTGCCCCAAAGGACTGTGGGAAATGTAGTGGCGACGGCGGGTACGCCTATGCCACGATATGTAAATAGAACAGTATGTGTTGCGTTAGCCATCCCTGGACACGTGTTTCGAGGTAGTTGCCTCTCGTCAGCAGGGAGCAGGTCAGTGTAAGGGGGTGCCGTGTGGACTGCCAAAATGTAATTAAAGCAGGTCAAGTACCTCTCCTGGCGCGCAGGTGCAGATCCAAGGCTCGTCAGCCCGTTGGCTCAAGGGAGCCGTCTTAAATTGTGCAAAAGTAGGTCGCACACTGCTCGTCACACCAGCAAGTTGCCCCAAAGGACTGTGGGAAATGTAGTGGCGACGGCGGGTACGCCTATGCCACGATATGTAAATAGAACAGTATGTGTTGCGTTAGCCATCCCTGGACACGTGTTTCGAGGTAGTTGCCTCTCGTCAGCAGGGAGCAGGTCAGTGTAAGGGGGTGCCGTGTGGACTGCCAAAATGTAATTAAAAGCAGGTCAAGTACCTCTCCTGGCGCGCAGGTGCAGATCCAAGGCTCGTCAGCCCGTTGGCTCAAGGGAGCCGTCTTAAATTGTGCAAAAGTAGGTCGCACACTGCTCGTCACACCAGCAAGTTGCCCCAAAGGACTGTGGGAAATGTAGTGGCGACGGCGGGTACGCCTATGCCACGATATGTAAATAGAACAGTATGTGTTGCGTTAGCCATCCCTGGACACGTGTTTCGAGGTAGTTGCCTCTCGTCAGCAGGGAGCAGGTCAGTGTAAGGGGGTGCCGTGTGGACTGCCAAAATGTAATTAAAAGCAGGTCAAGTACCTCTCCTGGCGCGCAGGTGCAGATCCAAGGCTCGTCAGCCCGTTGGCTTAAGGGAGCCGTCTTAAATTGTGCAAAAGTAGGTCGCACACTGCTCGTCACACCAGCAAGTTGCCCCAAAGGACTGTGGGAAATGTAGTGGCGACGGCGGGTACGCCTATGCCACGATATGTAAATAGAACAGTATGTGTTGCGTTAGCCATCCCTGGACACGTGTTTCGAGGTAGTTGCCTCTCGTCAGCAGGGAGCAGGTCAGTGTAAGGGGGTGCCGTGTGGACTGCCAAAATGTAATTAAAGCAGGTCAAGTACCTCTCCTGGCGCGCAGGTGCAGATCCAAGGCTCGTCAGCCCGTTGGCTCAAGGGAGCCGTCTTAAATTGTGCAAAAGTAGGTCGCACACTGCTCGTCACACCAGCAAGTTGCCCCAAAGGACTGTGGGAAATGTAGTGGCGACGGCGGGTACGCCTATGCCACGATATGTAAATAGAACAGTATGTGTTGCGTTAGCCATCCCTGGACACGTGTTTCGAGGTAGTTGCCTCTCGTCAGCAGGGAGCAGGTCAGTGTAAGGGGGTGCCGTGTGGACTGCCAAAATGTAATTAAAAGCAGGTCAAGTACCTCTCCTGGCGCGCAGGTGCAGATCCAAGGCTCGTCAGCCCGTTGGCTCAAGGGAGCCGTCTTAAATTGTGCAAAAGTAGGTCGCACACTGCTCGTCACACCAGCAAGTTGCCCCAAAGGACTGTGGGAAATGTAGTGGCGACGGCGGGTACGCCTATGCCACGATATGTAAATAGAACAGTATGTGTTGCGTTAGCCATCCCTGGACACGTGTTTCGAGGTAGTTGCCTCTCGTCAGCAGGGAGCAGGTCAGTGTAACGGGGTGCCGTGTGGACTGCCAAAATGTAATTAAAAGCAGGTCAAGTACCTCTCCTGGCGCGCAGGTGCAGATCCAAGGCTCGTCAGCCCGTTGGCTCAAGGGAGCCGTCTTAAATTGTGCAAAAGTAGGTCGCACACTGCTCGTCACACCAGCAAGTTGCCCCAAAGGACTGTGGGAAATGTAGTGGCGACGGAGGGTACGCCTATGCCACGATATGTAAATAGAACAGTATGTGTTGCGTTAGCCATCCCTGGACACGTGTTTCGAGGTAGTTGCCTCTCGTCAGCAGGGAGCAGGTCAGTGTAAGGGGGTGCCGTGTGGACTGCCAAAATGTAATTAAAAGCAGGTCAAGTACCTCTCCTGGCGCGCAGGTGCAGATCCAAGGCTCGTCAGCCCGTTGGCTCAAGGGAGCCGTCTTAAATTGTGCAAAAGTAGGTCACATACTGCTCGTCACACCAGCAAGTTGCCCCAAAGGACTGTGGGAAATGTAGTGGCGACAGCGGGTACGCCTATGCCACGATATGTAAATAGAACAGTATGTGTTGCGTTAGCCATCCCTGGACACGTGTTTCGAGGTAGTTGCCTCTCGTCAGCAGGGAGCAGGTCAGTGTAAGGGGGTGCCGTGTGGACTGCCAAAATGTAATTAAAAGCAGGTCAAGTACCTCTCCTGGCGCGCAGGTGCAGATCCAAGGCTCGTCAGCCCGTTGGCTCAAGGGAGCCGTCTTAAATTGTGCAAAAGTAGGTCGCACACTGCTCGTCACACCAGCAAGTTGCCCCAAAGGACTGTGGGAAATGTAGTGGCGACGGCGGGTACGCCTATGCCACGATATGTAAATAGAACAGTATGTGTTGCGTTAGCCATCCCTGGACACGTGTTTCGAGGTAGTTGCCTCTCGTCAGCAGGGAGCAGGTCAGTGTAAGGGGGTGCCGTGTGGACTGCCAAAATGTAATTAAAAGCAGGTCAAGTACCTCTCCTGGCGCGCAGGTGCAGATCCAAGGCTCGTCAGCCCGTTGGCTCAAGGGAGCCGTCTTAAATTGTGCAAAAGTAGGTCGCACACTGCTCGTCACACCAGCAAGTTGCCCCAAAGGACTGTGGGAAATGTAGTGGCGACGGCGGGTACGCCTATGCCACGATATGTAAATAGAACAGTATGTGTTGCGTTAGCCATCCCTGGACACGTGTTTCGAGGTAGTTGCCTCTCGTCAGCAGGGAGCAGGTCAGTGTAAGGGGGTGCCGTGTGGACTGCCAAAATGTAATTAAAGCAGGTCAAGTACCTCTCCTGGCGCGCAGGTGCAGATCCAAGGCTCGTCAGCCCGTTGGCTCAAGGGAGCCGTCCTAAATTGTGCAAAAGTAGGTCGCACACTGCTCGTCACACCAGCAAGTTGCCCCAAAGGACTGTGGGAAATGTAGTGGCGACGGCAGGTACGCCTATGCCACAATATGTAAATAGAACAGTATGTGTTGCGTTAGCCATCCCTGGACACGTGTTTCGAGGTAGTTGCCTCTCGTCAGCAGGGAGCAGGTCAGTGTAAGGGGGTGCCGTGTGGACTGCCAAAATTGTAATTAAAAGCAGGTCAAGTACCTCTCCTGGCGCGCAGGTGCAGATCCAAGGCTCGTCAGCCCGTTGGCTCAAGGGAGCCGTCTTAAATTGTGCAAAAGTAGGTCGCACACTGCTCGTCACACCAGCAAGTTGCCCCAAAGGACTGTGGGAAATGTAGTGGCGACGGCGGGTACGCCTATGCCACGATATGTAAATAGAACAGTATGTGTTGCGTTAGCCATCCCTGGACACGTGTTTCGAGGTAGTTGCCTCTCGTCAGCAGGGAGCAGGTCAGTGTAAGGGGGTGCCGTGTGGACTGCCAAAATGTAATTAAAAGCAGGTCAAGTACCTCTCCTGGCGCGCAGGTGCAGATCCAAGGCTCGTCAGCCCGTTGGCTCAAGGGAGCCGTCTTAAATTGTGCAAAAGTAGGTCGCACACTGCTCGTCACACCAGCAAGTTGCCCCAAAGGACTGTGGGAAATATAGTGGCGACGGCGGGTACGCCTATGCCACGATATGTAAATAGAACAGTATGTGTTGCGTTAGCCATCCCTGGACACGTGTTTCGAGGTAGTTGCCTCTCGTCAGCAGGGAGCAGGTCAGCCGACGCCGACTTCAGGGACCACAATTCTTTGGGGCAACATGCTGGTAGTTGGAGCAGTGTGCGACCAATTGGACATTTGTTAATATTCAGGCTCCTTGAGCCGGTGGAGCTGACGAGCTCATGGTTACGCACCTGCGCGCTACGAGAGGTACTTTACCTGAGAACACTTATTTTAGCAGACTACACAGCAACCCTACACACTCACCTACTCCCTGCTGACGAGAGGCAACTACCTCGAAACACGTGTCCAGGGATGGCTAACGCTACACTTACTTGCACTCAAGACTCGGGCATAGGCGTACCCGCCGACGCCGACTTCAGGGACCACAATTCTTTGGGGCAACATGCTGGTAGGTGGAGCAGTGTGTGACCAATTGGACATTTGTTTCCAATATGTGGTGCTGAGCTGTGTCTACATCAGCTGGGTGTGTGACGGACTCCTTCAACTTTGCACATGCATGCTGAGCGGTCTCCACCTGCATCATTCGTGGCATCCTTGGTGGTCACTGTACTTGTGTATGTAGACTGTTGACATGACTTCATGTGGACATGTTCTCTTTTAGGCGCTATGCATGTGTGTACTCCCAGCCTCGCACACATGTGGTACATGTACTGCAGGGTCTTTGTGCACCTGACTGACATTTGTGGGCATTGTATCTGTGGGTACTCGACCCTTTGCATTTCCATGGGCACTGCTGGGAGGACTCTATACCCAACCCCTCCTGTGTCTGGGCACTGCTGGGAGTGATAGGCACCCACCCCTCTTGTGTCTGGGCACTGCTGGGAGGACTCTACACCCTCCCCTCCTGCGTCTGGGCACTGCTGGGAGGACTCTACACCCACCCCTCCTGCGTCTGGGCACTGCTGGGAGGACTCTACAACCACCCCTCCTGTGTCTGGGCACTGCTGGGAGGACTCTACACCCTCGCCTCCTGCGTCTGGGCACTGCTGGGAGGACTCTACACCCACCCCTCCTGTGTCTGGGCACTGCTGGGAGGACTCTACACCCACCCCTCCTGTGTCTGGGCACTGCTGGGAGGACTCTGCACACACCCCTCCTGTGTCTGGGCACTGCTGGGAGTGAGAGGCACCCACCCCTCCTGCATCTGGGCACTGCTGGGAGGACTCTACACCCACCCCTCCTGTGTCTGGGCACTGCTGGGAGGACTCTGCACACACCCCTCCTGTGTCTGGGCACTGCTGGGAGTGATTGGCACCCACCCCTCCTGTGTCTGGGCACTGCTGGGAGGACTCTACACCCTCCCCTCCTGCGTCTGGGCACTGCTGGGAGGACTCTACACCCACCCCTCCTGTGTCTGGGCACTGCTGGGAGGACTCTGCACCCACCCCTCCGGTGTCTGGGCACTGCTGGGAGGACTCTGCACCCACCCCTCCTGTGTCTGGGCACTGCTGGGAGTGATAGGCACCCACCCCTCCTGCGTCTGGGCACTGCTGGGAGGACTCTGCACCCACCCCTCCTGCGTCTGGCCATGTACGCTCCATACATATGCGGGTGAGGGTACGGTCCGTACATACACTGTTGGGGTGGGGGTACGCTCCATACATACGCGGGTGAGGGTACGGTCCGTACATACACTGTTGGGGTGGGGGTACGCTCCATACATAATCGGGTGGGGGTACGGTCCGTACATACACTGTTGGGGTGGGGGTACGCTCCATACAAACGCGGGTGTGGGTATGGTCCGTACATACACTGTTGGGGTGGGGGTACGCTCCATACATACGTGGGTGAGGGTACGGTCTGTACATACACTGTTGGGGTGGGGGTATGCTCCATACATACGCGGGTGAGGGTACGGTCCGTACATACACTGTTGGGGTGGGGGTACGCTCCATACATACGCGGGTGTGAGTGCGGTCCGTACATACACTGTTGGGGTGGGGGTACGCTCCATACATACGCAGGTGTGGGTACGGTCCGTACATACACTGTTGGGGTGGGGGTACGCTCCATACATACGCGGGTGTGGGTACGGTCCATACATACACTGTTGGGGTGGGGGTACGCTCCATACATACACGGGTGGGGGTACGGTCCGTACATACACGGGTGTGGTGGGGGTACGGTCCGTACATACACTGGTGGGGTGAGGGTACGGTCCGTACATACACGGGTGGGGAGTTGGTACGCTGCATGCATACACGGGTGGGGGTACGGTCCGTACATACACAGGTGGGGTGGGGGTACGGTCCGTACATACACGGGTGGGGGTACGGTCCGTACATACACTGGTGGGGTGGGGGTACGGTCCGTACATACACTGGTGGGGTGGGGGTACGGTCCGTACATACACGGGTGGGGAGTTGGTACGCTGCATGCATACACGGGTGGGGGTACGGTCCGTACATACACGGGTGGGGTGGGGGTATGCTCCATACATACGTGGGTGTGGGTACGGTCCGTACATACACTGTTGGGGGGGGGGTACGGTCCGTACATACACGGGTGAGAAGTTGGTACGCTGCATGCATACACGGGTGGGGGTACGGTCCGTACATACACGGGTGGGGTGGGGGTACGCTCCATAAATACGCGGGTGAGGGTACGGTCCATACGTACCCGTGCCCACGCTGTGGAATGCTTGTGCGGCCCGTACCCAGGCCTTTGGCACATGGGTACGGGCCGTACCGCCATTGTTGGGGTGACGTGGGTGTGGGCGTGGTACGACTCGTACCCATGCTCTTAAGGCGTGGGTACGGTACGTACCTGTATTGTTGTGTTGCCGGTTCTCGTCGTCGCCCACTTCCGTTGTGGCGGACGCTGGCGTTGCTGGACATGCCCCCACCCCCTCGAAGTGACCAGGGCCTGGAGGTCAGGTGTGTCCAGGGCATGTGTGCTGTGTGACTTGGGTGGGGGTTTTGTGTCCTGCCCCTGCCCCCCCCCCCCCTTTGCCCCTGGGTGTTGTTCTGACCTTCTGCGGCGTCTGTGTCGGTACCTGTAGAGGAGGTCGACTGCTATGAGGGCCGGGATGACACGTAGGTTCGGGTCCATGTCTGTCCGTCGCGTACAGGTGCTCCTTATGCGCGTCGTCCTGATTTCCCGGCAGTTTTTGGCTGCCGGAAAATATTCTCCGTGCGGGATGACGTCGGTGCGAATCGTACTTCCTGGTTCGTGGAACGCAGGCTGCATGCGTCCCGACGTCACGTCGGCGCTTTTCCGGATGTCATTTGTATGTTTATTTTCCTCGGTTGGTGTTTTGTACGAATCGTACGGAAATAGTGTTTCCGTGCGAATCGTACTTGCATGTTTGTAAAGCTTTACAACCGGGTACGAGTCGGACGGAGAAAACCCTCCGACCGACGGTTTGTACCCGGTTTCTCCAGGATCCGAATCGGCACCAATATAGGGAAATTTTCCAAAATGCACCGCTTTGTTGTGTGCGATTCAAGTCCTGTAAATCTATTAGGAAGAGACGTGTTGTGCAAAATGAATTGCACCATATTTTGTACCCCTGATGGTATAGCATTTGAGACCCCCGATGAAGACGTACTGTATAAAATGACTATGGCTAATATGGAAACTGAGATTACTGAAGCCTATGCTGTATTCAACCCAGACGAATTACCAAAAGAATTGCAACAGACAGTGAAAGCAGAGGTTTGGGATTTTACAGGAGAAGATTTAGGATTGATGAGAAACGTGGATCCCGTAAAAGTAACAGTGAAGGAAGGAATAAGCTACCCAAATGTTCCTCAATATAAATTGACACCTGAGATAATTGAAGGAGTTACCCCAATAATTGAGAAAATGATTAAACAACGAATTTTGAGAGAAATAATGAGTAGTCCATGTAATTCACCAATTATGGGACTGAAAAAGCCTAACGGAAAGCTCAGGATAGTGCAGGATTTGAGAAAGATAAACAAAATTGTTGTGTTGTGCTGTCCTATTGTACCAAATCCATCTGCGATTTTGTATCAGATTCCTCATGATGCAGAATGGTACACAGTAATTGACTTATGTCACGCTTTCTTTTCCATTCCGTTGCACCATGATAGCCAGCAAATTTTTGCGTTCCGTTTTGGCGAATGTATTTTGGCTTGGTGCCGAATCCCATAGGGGTATACCGAAAGCCCCTCAATATTTAATCAGATATTGAAAAAGTCTTTGGAAGATTTAGAAATGCCCATGAATTCAGTGCTAGTTCAATATATCGACGACCTGCTTGTGGCGTCGAAAACTTGAGAAGCCTGTGTAATGGACACCATAGCATTGTTAAATCATTTGGCAGATGGAGGACTTAAAGTATCCCCATCGAAATTGCAATTTTGTCCGCCTACGGTTGGTGCAGCTGAAGGTCCTACACAGGACTTACTACACTAGGGTTATGCTCCATAAGATCGGCCGAGCTGTGATGCCCCTCTGTCTGCGGGGATGTGGGGCACAGGGTACATTCTACCATACACTCTGGGACTGTCCACACGACACTTTATTGGGAGGAGGTGATGGACACCATAACCCGGGTGTGTGGCTTTCCGGTTCCACCCGAACCAAAACGGTGCCTGCTCAATATTTGAGAACCAACAGACCTCAATCATGCATCACAAGACTGGGCAACCCTGGGGATCATGGTGGCAAAGCGCAATATAGCACAACACTGGGGGTGCCAGTGACCCCACAACAGAGACGATGGTGTCAAGACATTGACAGCTCAATGGTGGCCGAAAGAGCAGTTTTTATACATAGAGGGTGTCCCAAAAAGTGGGAGCGGGTCTGGGGTAGGTGGAATTTATTTCGTGGTAACATCTGTGCCCCCCCCCGCCGCCGGACTCGGATCCGGACCTGAGCGACTAATCTGACGAGCCACATATGGGGACAAAGCAATGGCCGGGACAGAGGTCTAGGAAGTCTTATTTTGATACATCCAACTATGTAAGTTATGGTGTGTTGGGACCTTGCAGTACCTATGTCAAAGGCATGCAACAGACTAATACGACTAGTGTAATACCTAATGTACCAAGCCATTATACTGTATTGTATTATTTGCAAATTAACAATAAAATGTTGAATAAAAAAATTACAACAAAAAAACGAAATTGCAATTTTGTCAGAAAGAAGTACAACACTTGGGTCATAAAATTGAAAAAGGACTAAGAAAAATAACTACAGACAGGATCAAGATAATAAAAGGAATGAGAGCTCCAATGACGCAAAGAGAAGTGAGAATGTTTCTTGAAATGGTTGGATATTGTCGTCAGTGGATAAGTAACTTTTCCCTGATCGCAAAACCTTTGGTACGCCTGACGAGAAGTGAGCCTTGTGAGATGCCTGAATGCGAATCCTTCAACGCTATTGCCTGATGCTGAGAATGTTGAAGTCAGGGACGAAGTGGATCATGATTGTTTGGATGTATTGGATTTCTGTACCAAACCACGTCCCGATATAAAAGATGTACCTTTGTCTGAGAGTGACTTTGTGATGTTTGTAGATGGGTCATGCTTGAGAACAGAGGAAGGAAATCTGAGTGCAGCATATGCAGTATGTACGGTTGCAGCAGTAATGGAAGCATCTTACATGAAGGGAGTAAAATCAGCCCAGGTTGCTGAACTTGCAGCCTTAACTAGAGCATGAAAGATCGGAAAGAATGTGAGAGTGACTGTGATGACTGACAGTCAGTATGGTTTTGGTGTTGTTCATGATTTCGGTCAGATATGGCTGCAGAGAGGATTTCTGACTTCTAGTGGAACTCTGATAAAGAATGCTGAAGTGGTTGGAAAGTTGCTTGAGGCGATACAGCTGCCTAAGCAATTGGCCGTTGTGAAGTGTGCTGCTCATGTGCAAACCGCCGATTATATCGCGGTTGGAAACAGATATGCCAACGATATGGCTCAATATTGTGCTCAAAATCAAAATTCAGTCAAAAGGGCTAAAGAGAGGGAAATGCATTTTTGCCCCCTACTGTTTACTAACACTGTGGGTACTTGGGAAGAAGTGAGGCAATTGCAGGAAGAAGCAGGAGATGAGGAAATGAGACAGTGGGTAAAAGCAGGATGTGCACCAAGGGAAACAGATCATGTATGGGTTTATCGAGATGGAAGATCAGTCATCCCTGATAGCATGGTGTCTGCCATGGCACGGATGTATCATGGACAGGGACACATAGGGAGGTACGCGATGATTCGGTCCTTCAAGCAAACGTGGTACAATGCAAAATTTAGACTGAGAGCCTTTGTCAAAGATGCCTTATATGTCAGCAGTTCAATCCTGGAAGAAAGACTGTGGTAAGTCTAGGAACAATAGGTCGAGAAGGAGGGCCTTTCACCAGAATGCAGATTGATTTCATTGAGATGCCGCCCTGTAATAGGTTGAGGTATGTTCTAGTGATGGTCTGCTTGTTTTCAAGGTGGGTAGAAGCATAGCCCACAAGAAGGAGTGATGGAATTACTGTAGCAAAACTACTTTTGAGGGAATTCATCCCTAGATTCTGGTTCCCAGTTACAATTGAATCAGATAGAGGAAAGCATTTCCATAATGAGATCATGAAGTTGATTTGTGAAGCATTGAATGTACAACAAAAACTACATTGTGCCTATCGCCCAGAGGCTTCTGGTGTGGTGGAACAAGTGAATGGCACCATTAAAAACCGATTGGGAAAAATGTGTTTAGCCACAGGTTTGAAATGGCCTGATGTCTTGCCTCTAGTACTCATGACTATTAGATCAATTCCAGATAGAAACACAGGTTTGAGTCCACATGAAATTATCATGGAAAGAGCAATGCACCATGTATTCATACCAGTCAACAAGCTGTTGCCTATATCTGATGACTTGGTGTTGGATTACTGTAAGGGGCTGGCTGACGCAGTTCATTCTGTGCTTCATCAGGTTGGAGCGGATGCCACCACCCTTGAAAAGAAGCAAGCTCATGATCTGAGCCCAGGAGACTGGGTGAGAATTAAAGTACACAGAAGAAGAAACTGTCTGGTCCCAAGTTGGGGGAAACCGCGACAAGTAATTTTGACTACAACAACAGCTGTGAAGTGTGCTGGGATCAAGAACTGGATCCATGCTAGTCACACATTGAGAATCCCAAATCCAGTGGATAACAAAGAAGGAGAATATTTTGAGGAGTCAGAAACTAGTTCTGAATCGGATGCTGAAGAAACAAAAACAAGAGAAAATCCTGAAAGGGGGGAGTTGGAACCACGTTTGATCGTTGCCCCAGAAAATATTCCCTTGAGATGAAAATTACAGATTTCTGATACCAGATCAGACTCAGAGACTGAACAAGCACAGGTACATTGGAGAAAAGAGAAAAGCAGTGAAGAGACAATCAAAGAAATTATTGATGAGGAAGTTCCTGATGGAAAGCTGAGAGAAATTCCACCTGAAATAACAAAAGTAGATGAACAGGTGCAAGATACAAAAAGAGAGGGAAAGATTCTTGCGGAAGACCCCCGAGGAGTTGTAGGGAATTCCAACATCCAGTTAGAAGAAGGGACAGTTAGTCAGCGGGAAGATATTGTGCAAGAAACACGAGGAGGGACAGAAGTAGGGAAAATAAAAGAAGTGGTGGAAAGAGGAATAACTGAAAGCAAAAAGCAAGTTGAAACAGAATCGGAGGAAAGGGATGAGGAAGCACCAGAAGGTCGAGTCCTGAAAAAAAAGCATGGAGAGCTGAAAAGAATGATAAAGGAAATAAATCGAAAAGACCAGCAAGAGATGAAATCTGGCCTAATAAGATAAAGAGATTAAGATATCGACTGACACAAGTGAATTCACCAAGAGCAGAGCAAGTGAATGAAGTATCAAGTCAAGAAAAGTCGAAAAATTAGGAAAATAACTACAGCAGAGGAAAACAAAAGAACGAGAAAGCCCAACCAGATGTATAAGTCGCCAGAATGGTCGTATGTGGCCCTGCCTGAAAAAAAAGAAAGAAGAGGCGGATAGCCAAGAAAATCCAGAGGTGACTGTACCGGAAGTGGTTGAGGAAGACGAAGAATCAGAAATCCTAAGAGTTATCTTGTCCGATATTGGAGAAGAAACGGATGTTCAGGAAGTTCTGTATCAAGATTACGAGCGAAAAGTAAAAGACGATCAAATGCCAAACTGAACAAGACAAAAATGCTGCTAATGGAAAGAAAATAGAATACTGGAAAAGACATAACCGATAGAACCAAGTGGGTGCTTAGAGCCTTGGGTTAAACAAAACTAGTTGTGAAGTAGAAAGAGGCTAAGTCAAAAGACACTGATCATTTTGCGAAAATGGCAAACACAGAAAGTAGAAAAGCTAGATGTGTATTTCTAAAACGATGGTTTAAAATGTGTTGTTGTTGTACAGGATTAATAATGCTTTTATGGAGTTTGTTAGCTTTGATGATTTCATTTAAGGTTACAATACACAATAGAAGGACATAGTGAAAATAAAACTAATATAGAAAAGATTCAGAAAGTATATCCGACTAAAATAGATAGAAATTATTTACATAAAGACAGGTCTATAAATGATTTCTCTAACAATGTGTTTTCAAAACTTTTAGACGAATATGTAAAGACAATGGATGTGAGAGATTGCTACGTTTGTATGCAGTTACCTGCATCTGTATAGGAGGGAGTGACCTACCATCACCTCCCAGTAACATATGGAATAACATGTAGTGTAATAGCTAGTCTGTTTTATCAAATAGGGAAATTAGAATATTTTTTTTCAGATGTAGATAACATATTTTCACAAGTACCTACAATTAACAAGTTGAATAAAGTAAAGCCTGCAAAGGTGAATTTTTCTTAGAAACTAAGGAACTAACATTAGAATACATATTTAGGAATAATTTGACTTGTAGTTTAAAGAAAGAAGAAAAGACGTGTTTGAATATGGTTGAAGAAAGGAGATTGAAAATGCAAAAGAAAGCATCTGAGAGAAAGGAGGAAAAGACAGTCTAGGATGTTGAAATTGAAAAACACTTGAAGGGAGAAGCTAGTCCAACTATGGCTTTAGATTGGCCCCAGAAAGGGAAATTGTGCATTAGAAGGAATCAAACTACATATGATAATTACTTTGCAGGTAACAGTGAGTGCCATGATACATACCGAATCATGGGTGGATGGGGATTTAAAGGAGAAAATGATCCAGTTTTTTCTGGGTTATATTTTATCTGCGGGAACAAGGCATATTATCGGTTGCCAGACCATTGGTATGGCACATGTTATGTAGGTCTGGTTTTCCCAAAGATATTCCACATGGGAAGTGGAGAAGATGGTGTACATATGTTAGGTAGTCATCTAGTACGTAGAAAGAGAGAATCTTGGTCAGAAATTGTAGGAGACATTTTTGAAGCATTGATACCAGCAGTGGGAATATCTCTGAATGCACACAAAATTAGAAAACTAATCAACAGTAGTGGATTGCTTGTCAACAAGCACCGCAGGAGGATTTTTATTAGTAAATACTGAAATGGTTGCCATGCGTGCTATGGTAATGCAAAATCAACTTGCCCTTGATATATTATTAGCAAAGGAGGGTTGAGTCTGTGGAATGCTGAAAGTTCAACATTGTTGTACTTACATTCCCGATGAAAGTAAAGATCAGAAAATCTACATAAAAAACATAACTGAATTGAATGAGGAAATTACACCACTGGAGGTTGAAAGTGTTTGGGAAGAAACTTTCTTCTATAAAAGTTTTCCTGTTAAACTTAGGTAGTACCTTTATAGGTAGGATCGTATTTCCATTAACATGTGTGATTTTTATAGTATTAATATTAAGACTAGGATGTTTATGCCATAAAATAAAGAAAATACAGAAAAAGTTAAAAAGAGAAAATTTGAAAAGAAGACAGGATAAGAGACAAGAGAGGGAATTTGAAGAAATAGGAAATGAAAGAAAGCATGTATAAAACAGCAAGAAGAGAAGAAATTGGGGAAACAGATGTAAACTAATTAAAAGAATTCATTTCGCTTTCTTGACAAATTGATACAAAATTTTAATGGTGTGGTGATAAAATCACCAAAGGGTGTGGAAATTTAGCTTGCAAACTGAACATTATCTGCGCCATCTTGCCTCTCCCCAGCGCCACGCACAGCGAATGCACGGCCGCCATTTTAGGCACCCCACTCTCTCCCCGCTCATTGTCAATCGCCAGCGCGTTCCCCTTGGCGCTGCGAGCATCCCCCGCGCGCTGGCCACCCCCGCTCTCTCATACAGGCCATAAACCCTCTCTTTCTGCGCGACCCTGCTACGGAACCACATCCGACCGACATCCCATACATGGTCATGCCTCTCCTTTGATAACCCCCTTCCTCTGCGCCCCATTGTCTGAACTGGTCCCAGGCCATCACCTAGCCCTGCGGATGCAGTTTATTGCCCCTACTGTAAGGGAAACACCCCACATCAAAGGGATTACAGTAGATCAAAGCCCCTACCCCCTGAGACCCGACCGGTCACACACACCCCCAGGAATTGGCGGAATACCCTGCTGCGCAATAGCCATCTCCTACTGTGGGTGGGGTGGGAACTTCTACTGTATCTATGTGTGGGATCGGATCTGAACCGGGGCTTCAGGGGATATTCTCCCATACATCAAGGGAACCTCAAGAATGTACTATGTGTAATAAAGCAATAAACCAGTGTATAAGAGACCAGGTCTCAGAGATGCAGTTAGAGCACCTCGTGACGATACCTTGCTGTCTGATCTGATGTGTTCTGCTCCGACGGAATAAAACTTTGTTTCCTGCCTTCCAGTCTCCGGCGCCTGCCTCTTTCATTGGTAAATTATCGAGTGGTATGAGAGGCGATTACCGCCGGGCAAATACTTGAAAGGTTATCGACTGAAACTGCCGCTACCATTTAACAATTGGCGTCCCAAACGTGGGGCCCATCAGCGACACATGGATCCAGTGGGAGAGGTCCCGACGACAGAGTGAATGACTGCAACGATCGGGAGAGCTCCTGCCCAATAGACCCTCGTCTGGCAGCCGATCATCCGAACTTCACTGGTTCCGAGCAGACCTCTCTCGAGTGATCTACGGTCCTGACTGGGAACCATCAGGAGTGCCGCGGCAAATACGGAGAGTAGAGGACGATCGGGCGCTGGAGGCGGAAGACGAGAAACTGTCCACGCGGTCCGGGTAAGGTCGTGATACACGACAAATTGCGAAATAATTGATTGATTGTTTGAAGCTTTAGAAATACTAGTATTGCTCATTGATTGTTCTCTTTGAGATATTCGCTGTCTACAAACGGGGAGGAGTAGAAATACTCTCTCTCTCTTTGCAGATAGTGAAGGGTAGGTAACGCAGACTTTTGTCCCCGTTGAAACCCGTCGTGCCTATCTTTATCTCCCCATTGATTGATTGTCCGAACATTGATTGTTTTGAAGAATAGTGCTTTTTGAGATATTCTCTGTTTGCAAATAACGTAGAATAGGAATATTCTGTCTAGTCTTTGCAAATAGTGATGGGTAGGTAACGCAGACTTTTGTCCCCGTTGAAACCCGTCGTGCCTATCTTTATCTCCCCATTGATTGATTGATTGATTGTCCGAACACTAGTTGTTCGATATTGGTTCTTTGGAGGTATTCTCTGCTTACAAATAACGAAGAATAGAGATATTCTGTCTAGTCTTTGCAAGCAGTGAAAAGATAGGTAGTGCTGACTTTTGTCCCCGTTGAAACCCGTCATGCCTATCTTCTCCCCACTGATAACGATTTTAGCAGCTTACACAGCAACCCCACACTCATTTTCCTGCTCCCTGCTGACGAGAGGCAACTACCTCGAAACACGTGTCCAGGGATGGCACACGCCACGCATACTTGCATTCACACTCGAGCATAGGTGTATCCGCCGACGCTGACCTTCAGGGACCATTTTCATTGGGGGAACACGACTGGTAGGTGTAGCAGTGTGCGACCAATTGGGTTTAATTTTATTCAGGCTCTTCTGAGCCGGTGAAGTCGACGGACTTTGGTTACGCACCTGCGCGCTACGAGAGGTACTAGACCTGATAACGATTTTAGCAGCTTACACAGCAACCCCACACTCATTTTCCTGCTCCCTGCTGACGAGAGGCAACTACCTCGAAACACGTGTCCAGGGATGGCACACGCCACGCATACTTGCATTCACACTCGAGCATAGGTGTATCCGCCGACGCTGACCTTCAGGGACCATTTTCATTGGGGGAACACGACTGGTAGGTGTAGCAGTGTGCGACCAATTGGGTTTAATTTTATTCAGGCTCTTCTGAGCCGGTGAAGTCGACGGACTTTGGTTACGCACCTGCGCGCTACGAGAGGTACTAGACCTGATAACGATTTTAGCAGCTTACACAGCAACCCCACACTCATTTTCCTGCTCCCTGCTGACGAGAGGCAACTACCTCGAAACACGTGTCCAGGGATGGCACACGCCACGCATACTTGCATTCACACTCGAGCATAGGTGTATCCGCCGACGCTGACCTTCAGGGACCATTTTCATTGGGGGAACACGACTGGTAGGTGTAGCAGTGTGCGACCAATTGGGTTTAATTTTATTCAGGCTCTTCTGAGCCGGTGAAGTCGACGGACTTTGGTTACGCACCTGCGCGCTACGAGAGGTACTAGACCTGATAACGATTTTAGCAGCTTACACAGCAACCCCACACTCATTTTCCTGCTCCCTGCTGACGAGAGGCAACTACCTCGAAACACGTGTCCAGGGATGGCACACGCCACGCATACTTGCATTCACACTCGAGCATAGGTGTATCCGCCGACGCTGACCTTCAGGGACCATTTTCATTGGGGGAACACGACTGGTAGGTGTAGCAGTGTGCGACCAATTGGGTTTAATTTTATTCAGGCTCTTCTGAGCCGGTGAAGTCGACGGACTTTGGTTACGCACCTGCGCGCTACGAGAGGTACTAGACCTGATAACGATTTTAGCAGCTTACACAGCAACCCCACACTCATTTTCCTGCTCCCTGCTGACGAGAGGCAACTACCTCGAAACACGTGTCCAGGGATGGCACACGCCACGCATACTTGCATTCACACTCGAGCATAGGTGTATCCGCCGACGCTGACCTTCAGGGACCATTTTCATTGGGGGAACACGACTGGTAGGTGTAGCAGTGTGCGACCAATTGGGTTTAATTTTATTCAGGCTCTTCTGAGCCGGTGAAGTCGACGGACTTTGGTTACGCACCTGCGCGCTACGAGAGGTACTAGACCTGATAACGATTTTAGCAGCTTACACAGCAACCCCACACTCATTTTCCTGCTCCCTGCTGACGAGAGGCAACTACCTCGAAACACGTGTCCAGGGATGGCACACGCCACGCATACTTGCATTCACACTCGAGCATAGGTGTATCCGCCGACGCTGACCTTCAGGGACCATTTTCATTGGGGGAACACGACTGGTAGGTGTAGCAGTGTGCGACCAATTGGGTTTAATTTTATTCAGGCTCTTCTGAGCCGGTGAAGTCGACGGACTTTGGTTACGCACCTGCGCGCTACGAGAGGTACTAGACCTGATAACGATTTTAGCAGCTTACACAGCAACCCCACACTCATTTTCCTGCTCCCTGCTGACGAGAGGCAACTACCTCGAAACACGTGTCCAGGGATGGCACACGCCACGCATACTTGCATTCACACTCGAGCATAGGTGTATCCGCCGACGCTGACCTTCAGGGACCATTTTCATTGGGGGAACACGACTGGTAGGTGTAGCAGTGTGCGACCAATTGGGTTTAATTTTATTCAGGCTCTTCTGAGCCGGTGAAGTCGACGGACTTTGGTTACGCACCTGCGCGCTACGAGAGGTACTAGACCTGATAACGATTTTAGCAGCTTACACAGCAACCCCACACTCATTTTCCTGCTCCCTGCTGACGAGAGGCAACTACCTCGAAACACGTGTCCAGGGATGGCACACGCCACGCATACTTGCATTCACACTCGAGCATAGGTGTATCCGCCGACGCTGACCTTCAGGGACCATTTTCATTGGGGGAACACGACTGGTAGGTGTAGCAGTGTGCGACCAATTGGGTTTAATTTTATTCAGGCTCTTCTGAGCCGGTGAAGTCGACGGACTTTGGTTACGCACCTGCGCGCTACGAGAGGTACTAGACCTGATAACGATTTTAGCAGCTTACACAGCAACCCCACACTCATTTTCCTGCTCCCTGCTGACGAGAGGCAACTACCTCGAAACACGTGTCCAGGGATGGCACACGCCACGCATACTTGCATTCACACTCGAGCATAGGTGTATCCGCCGACGCTGACCTTCAGGGACCATTTTCATTGGGGGAACACGACTGGTAGGTGTAGCAGTGTGCGACCAATTGGGTTTAATTTTATTCAGGCTCTTCTGAGCCGGTGAAGTCGACGGACTTTGGTTACGCACCTGCGCGCTACGAGAGGTACTAGACCTGATAACGATTTTAGCAGCTTACACAGCAACCCCACACTCATTTTCCTGCTCCCTGCTGACGAGAGGCAACTACCTCGAAACACGTGTCCAGGGATGGCACACGCCACGCATACTTGCATTCACACTCGAGCATAGGTGTATCCGCCGACGCTGACCTTCAGGGACCATTTTCATTGGGGGAACACGACTGGTAGGTGTAGCAGTGTGCGACCAATTGGGTTTAATTTTATTCAGGCTCTTCTGAGCCGGTGAAGTCGACGGACTTTGGTTACGCACCTGCGCGCTACGAGAGGTACTAGACCTGATAACGATTTTAGCAGCTTACACAGCAACCCCACACTCATTTTCCTGCTCCCTGCTGACGAGAGGCAACTACCTCGAAACACGTGTCCAGGGATGGCACACGCCACGCATACTTGCATTCACACTCGAGCATAGGTGTATCCGCCGACGCTGACCTTCAGGGACCATTTTCATTGGGGGAACACGACTGGTAGGTGTAGCAGTGTGCGACCAATTGGGTTTAAATTTATCTTCTCCCCACTGATTGGTAGTTGGTTCTGCCCGGACCGCTTATTAGAGGTGAACCATCCGGCTCCACTGGAAGGCACCCCTAATAAGGACATGTTCACTAAATATGGACTAGTCGCCGTAGCTTATAGCAAACTGTGGCATAAATATACCAAGAAGGACCCCGAGAGTCAGTGGCCACTGATGGGATCCTTCGACGACCATAAGATAGAAGCGCTAGAAATAGCTCTGCGTAGCAATAAAACGACGCCTACTATGCTTGACAGTATCGGCATGTGGCGCAAAGAAGCAACGCAACGGAAAAAGAGGGTAGAAGTAAAAGCAGAAAAGGAATTACGAAAGGCAGCTCACCTTGCCGCTAGAAGGTTAGAAGAAGACATAAAGGAGAGAAGGGAAACTAAACTAAGACAGGAGCCCGAAACCTCAGGCCAGTACGCTGTTAGGACCCCTTCTTTGCTCTACCCCGAGTTGTCCTCCAAGCAGCGAACGAATGACGAATTACTGTTAGGTCCCCCGATCATTTACATGCCCCCTCCGTATGCACCCTCCCAATCAGTAGTGCAACACCCACAACCCCCGAACACGAGCGAAAGCAGTACAGGGGCCTCGGCCCTCGCGGCCTCCGCGCCGGCTGAGCCTCTTGTGCCGAACCCAACGTCGGCTATAACGCTAGATGACCATGAGATGAGAAAGAAAGATTCCACCAGAATGAATCGATTAACTAAGGATGAACGAGCAGGAATTGATAAGATAGTAGGGACGCTGGTGGAGCGAAAAGAAAGTGAGGAGTATATAACAGACATGTATAACTCGTATGCCGACAGCCGCAGACGACACTTCGTCGTACGGCTCTGTTATCACGCCCTGAATGCATATGAGGACAGATACCACGATAAAGGTCCCGAGGGCTTAGCGGCCCTATATAGGAAGGTAGACATTGGGGAAGAAAGAGAGGGCGATGTAACGAACCTCTTCACTCGTACACTCGAGGTCTACCGACACCTTAAAGAACATGGACAGACCACCAAAACAGAAACCCCCATAGCAACTAAACCCCAGGGAGGAAGGGCTGATGCCATGATGCCCATTAAAGAAGCTGCCCCCTACTGGGTCCCCCCACGGGGTCAGGGAACACACGACGACATCAACCACCAAGATGCGAAGGGAAGGGTTGTATATAACTGGGTCTATTAGCCGTGGGACCGGCAAGATATTTTGACTTTTAGAAAGACTCTACCCGACTTGAGAAAGAACCCGACTGCCTTCTACACAGAATTGGGTACAGCCTTAGGCTCAACGATAATGACGTTAGCAGATATCGACTTGTTCTTTGGGCTATGCCTGCCGGCTGATGTGTGGAAACAAATCCGGAAAGTTGACCACGCTGAGCCGTTCGGATATACCTGGGTACAACTCGATACCATAGATAAACAGCGAGAACCAGGACAGAAACCCCCGAAAGCCATCTTAGAGCTCCCAGACAAGATTGTACAAAAGCTGAAGACTCTAATCCCAGAAAGAAAGGTAGACTGGTCGATAGTGACGGCTTGCCGCCAGAAACCCCAGGAAGATGTGTCTGAATACTTCTCCCGATTCGAGACTGTGTTTTCCGATTACAGTGGCCAAGACATGACCACCGCAACCGGACACCACCTCTTTGTCCAGAATTACGTAAAGGGTCTGTCACAAGAAGTTTCCCAGAAGCTACAGACCAGCGAGAGTAGTTGGGCAGCCTCCAAACCCGCAGCAATTCTCCAGATGGCCCAATACTACGAAAACCAGAAGAACGAAAACGATAGGGCGTCAGAGAAGAAGAAAAAGGAATTAAAGGAGAGGGTGATGATAGCACAGTTGCAAGGGGTGACAATAGGAAGGGAACCCCCGAAAGAGAATTACCAACCAACAGCCCCTAGAAAGCTACCCCCTAGAGATCATACCCCTACACCCTACAACGGACGGAGAGACTTAGATGGGAATCAATGTGCGTTCTGCAGAGGGTTCGGACACTGGAAATCCCAGTGCCCGGTCCTTTTGGAACTGAACAAAAATAGGGACCCCAATAGACACAACCGGAAGTTTGTTGATACCCACCATCAACGTCACCAAACTTGATTAGGATCACATGCAATCGAACAACGCCATTTTTTTCAAATACACTGACCCGACCCCGCCCCAAAATGGCGCCGATGTAGGAGAGGCCTACAACTCCTTGTGGCGTTCCAGTCATGTGACATTTGTGTTAAAAAGAAATATATATATATATATACGATGCTTTCACACATGATGGGGGGGGGGGGGGGAACAGTTTTATGCTGATATAGTGTGGTTCACGTTGCTCGACGTCTCTCACGCTGTGGCCGGTCTATAGCGGCTGTAGGCCCGTATTTCTATACTGACATTGTTTTAAATAAAGGGCTTCTTAAAAGGAATTACTGAATCAGTGTCATGACTAATCATCTGGGTTGTTGAAGGTTTTTCTTTTGAATAAATGATTGTTACTCCTAAGCGAAAGCATACAGATAATACAGACTCAATTTGCCTAAAAATATTTTTGTTTAACGGGATTTGTACCCATCACGCCTGTCCTTTTTCCAAGAATTGTCAACTCAATAATCAACTATAACTTAAGGTATATGCCGCATGCAAGGTGTGGTATCTTGCACCATAATACACGACCGATTGAGAAATACATGTACGACCAGGGAACCCGAATTTAGGAGATGAATGAACTAGAGCATCTTTGCCTCGAACAAAAAGAATAATAGGTCTGTGGTATTACCCACTCCTGCGGCTAGCCTGGTACATGGTAGGTAGAACCTTTTCGTGTCTACAACGCGCTAGGGTATTTTGAATACTGCACCTCCCCTCCCCTCTTTTTCCCCTCTATAGGTCACGACGAAGTTCCGACTGAAGAGTGGAGTGGACATGGACCGCACCGAGTTCAATATCAGGGAAAACATAGACAAGCGTTGTCAGATAGTGCGTAAAATTACAGACCACCATTGGGAACATGAAAAACTGTATGATATGATTGTGCATGTGTACTACGATTATACGGCATGAATGTGTATGCATTTCATGTTTGGGTCACTTGAAGAGAGCGTCACTGTATGATTGAAGTGCTCGTCCACCGATCAAAGGGAGGAGAATAAAGGGTCAGACACCCCCCTAAGATAAACTACAAAATACTAAAAGTACGCAGCATGCATAGGAATAGAGGACAGGAAAGGAGAGGTCCCCATGCTCAACGCAGCCCTGAGTCTCCGTCTTAAGTCTCCGTCTTGATGCATGTACTGTCACACCCTATCCGGCACTTGTGTATACGTGATCACCGAATTTATGTCTTTTCCCCGCCTGTGTTTTCCTACATGGAACAAACCCATGTTACTCCATGTTGTGTGTGCACCAAGTGGCCTATTATCTAACCCATGTCTCTCTCTCTCTCGTTTTGTGTCGTATGTATGCCAAATAGCCTACTTGATGCACACGTCTCTCTCTCTCTCTCTCTCTCTCTCTCTCTCTCTCTCCCCCTCCCTCACAAAAGGGCTCTTTCTTGCCCTCTTTCTTCTTGAATAAATTAACGACACCTACCTCTTCGGTAAGTGTATAATTGGCCTGAACACGGTGGTGTTCGAACAAATTGACAGAAACAAAACGACCATACTTTACCACGTTACTACCTCTCCTTTTTGCAAATGTTGAGCCTAATCGGCTGAGAAAGAAAGGACAGGTAAGACGACTGATGTCTCCCAATCTGGCCCTCAACACGGGGACTATATGTCAGTGGTTTTTGTTTTTAAAGGACACCATCTCCACCACCCAGAATTACCCCTGACCAATTAGCCCGAAATAGAATGTCTAAAGCACCCTGCTCTCCCAAAAATAACCCCAGCCCTATACTAGCCGTCTCAGAGTATTTCGAACGAAACGGCTGATGGCCCTATTTTCTAATAATCCATCGCCTAAACTGATACAGGGTTACCTATTGTCCCCAACAAAAATAATGCTTAGCTTATGTTCCTCCCCGAAAGGGATACTCGTGAACGCATGACAGTAGCACCTCGCACTTACTTTTTCATAAACTTAGTAGTCCTCGGAGGAAGATGTGTATTACCAAACCTTATGTTGAGGTGAATGAGCCTCCACCGGAGAAGCCGGTTCGAATTTTTAATAAACCAGAAAGTTGACAGATGTCAGGCTTCCTGCAACGATTATAGGGCGCAGAAATCGACACCTAGAAGGCCAGACGATGGACAGGGACACCCACAGAACCCTGCACCACAGCAATAATTAATAGATTAGTAACACGCACATTAACATCAGAGTTAATAGACACCAATCATACAGTAACAGATAAGAGCATTTCCGCAACTACTCGGTGGTTGGGAGAGAGGATGAAGTATGTAAATGTCTTCCCTGCCAAAATCTCTAAGACTTTCGTTTCTTATAACCCATTCAAAGATAACCTGCAGCCATCGGAAGAGAGGGGTCGGACGTGACGCACAGCCTGGCTGCGGACCATAAAGCATCTATGACATCGACCAAGGGGGAAGCAACGAAGCAAAAAGGGCGTGAGACGAGACACCATTATCAGAATGATAAGCGCGAGGGGCTACATCGAGGCCCCTGCTCACTGACCAGCGTGCCTGAAGTCTCAAACCCGTCGGGCCCGATTGATGGGCCCAGTGCTGAAAGATTCTGCTCTCCTTGGTCTGCATTTTTGATCCGATCCCACGCCACCCCTCTTCCCTCGGCATCCCGAAGCACGCCACCCCCCCTTCTCTCTTCCTCTTTAATATGGATTATGACTTTGACCCACTACCGAAGAACAAAAAGGCAGGTACCCTGTCTCAAAGTACCTATGGTGAACTGTGTTAAGGAACAGGACTGTGATCAGAGAACAGCGAGTGGTCACACCCTGCCACGTGAGAAATCAGATTTGAGCTGGACCTTAGCTCCACCGCCGGTGCTCAACAGTGCCAACGAAAGAAGGACAACAACAAGAGCTTACCAGTGATGGCTCTTTATAATAGGACACTGGAAAGAAGAACCTATGTTAAAATTGAAAATCCTCTCCCAACCACCTTTTTTTATTAACTATCTTCCTATTGAGTTTTCGTGATGTTGCATCAATCACTTCCGGCTATACACTGGGACAGTATCCTATTCATACTCGAACACACTCACCTGGGCCTGACCTGCGGCACAGCTAATGTAATTTTGAATGTACTTCCTCCTTGCCTACTTTATCAAACTGTATGAGACAATGTACAAATGTGTCAGATTACTCCTGCCTGCCCAAGAGACTCTGTATCTTTAAGAAATATATGACGAACATTGACGTTACTATGACTGAAAAGCTAACAAAGGTGAATATTGGCCAGGCAAGCTGGCGAGATATGTTAAAAGGGAGGACTGTGGAAATTTAGCTTGCAAACTGAACATTATCTGCGCCATCTTGCCTCTCCCCAGCGCCACGCACAGCGAATGTTTCACTTCGATGTTAGCCCATATCACTGGAAACTTTTAACTTTTGGTTCAGCTTCTTACCGGCCCTTATCAATTCTGGCTATCACTGATTCTGATGCTTCTGGATGTTTCATGGAGATAAACTTTAAAATTTCATCAGTAGCAAAATCGTCCAAACGAATCCAAGGCGATGCCCGAGGATATTGTAGGAACAGATGGAAAGTCTCTCCTGTCAGGCCAAGAATATTGTGAGATACCTTTGTTAGGTAGGGCGCTGATCAGTGGACATTTTGAAACTGTTAAGTACAATTGCATTGAGGCCCCTGTCTTTGCCATCGTCTTAATATCTCAATTGCTCAAAAAACATAATCCTTCCATAAACTGGGATAAACAGACTATTACGTTTTCAACTCAGAAGTGCACCCTGAACTGTTTCGCTAGGGAAAAGTTGAACAGGACCCTTCCTTTCATTTACTGGGCCATTGAGAAGGAGAAGCATACTATAAGCTTGCCTGAGGCCTATACCAAATGAATACCAAAACAGGAAAGTTTAGGACACTGCATAGATTATGGAGGACTTGCTGCCATCACAATCAGGAATAGCGATTAACAGTCATTAACCTCTGTACTATTGGACCAGAGCAGATTAGCAAAAATCGTTAACAAACTAGATTGAGAGGGGCTGTATTAGAGGTGTGTGAAATTTGCATAAGTTTCTTTTGCATAATTACACAAAAGTTCAGCAAAATTATGTGAAATTAGGCATAATTACGGAAATATTATTATGGCATTATCAGAAAATATTAATTCCTGTAAAGAATCTCAGACAAAGATTTGGAAATGGGAAAATGATTGCCTTGTAGCAGGGCATCCAGGAACATAAAAGACAAGAGATTTGATAACATGTCAATCTTGGTGCCCTCACATGAGAAGAGACATTGACCCGTATGTGCAACAGTGTGCATTATTCCTAGAAAAAAACGTCAAAGACTATTACAGCCATTGCCCTTACTTAACCCATCTTGGCCCCACAATTCTACCGACGTTATCACAGACTTACCTCACTCAGAAGGCAAAACAATACTATTGGCTGTCACCGAGTACCATACAAAGGATGTTTACTTCATTTTCCTTTACACAATGCCCCAGCTATTCCCTGGTGAGTAACTTCTTGAAAGAATTAGTGAAGTTATCTGGGTTATCAGCAGTGATCCTAACAGACAGGGGATCCGTTTTTGGCCAAATTCTGAAGGGCTTTACTTCAAAGGTTAGGAGTCAGGTACTAGGTGTCCATTCATTATCATCCACAAACTGACAGCCAAATAGAGAGATTAAATTAGACTTTGGAACAGTACTGGAGACTTTTTGTGAAGAGTGATCACAATGGATACCAATAGCAGAATAACATACAAAAACACTCTCCATACTTTTTTAGGTTACACTCCTTTTTTTTTATTACTCCGGTTTCCACTTCCGCATTTCGCCTCCTGTATTTTCACAATCTAAAGTCTATTCCATGTTGATCCTCCTGCACGACATAAGAAAAGTCCAAAGTTCAGCAGTAAATCACTTGAGACTTGCACAACCAATATATAGATCTTTCACTGACCGACAACACACCCCTACTCCAGGTTTTAGTACAGGGGAAAAGTATAGTTGTTTATGGACTATCTTGCTCTTCCTGGTGCAAATCTGAAATTTGGTTCAAGTTTGTAGAATGCATATCCCTTAACTTCTTGCACCATACACTTCTTACCCTAGTGGATGGAATGTTAGAGTATGAGGTAGACCCCATTTTTGATTATCAGTGGCATACGGAACAGGTGCAATGTCTGGTCAACTGGAAGGGGTATGAAGACTCCGATAAAATTCAGGAGCCAGTCTGTTTTGTTCACACTGCATGACTAGTCTCTGAATTTTACAGAGAGTTTCCATCCAAGCCTAAACCCCAGTGGGAAGTGGATCATTTGGGGTGGGTGCCGACCACAGACGCGAAGTTGACCAACGCCACCTTCCGACACCCAGGGGTACTGCTAAGAGAAAAATTCTCTGGATCCAGTCTGACGCCTGGAGGAAATTCTAAGGTAAGGAATATATAACTAATAGTCTCTGTCAGATAAATGGGACAATGGAGAAAATAGAATTACACTACCAGAACTACAACTCCCAGAGTCATGAATGTAGCCCCAGCCACAGCAGGGATGTTCCCATACAGGTACACTTCCGAGCTGTTAGTTAGAGACAGAGTATATAAGATAATATATGTACACGGGCACGCTGTCTCGCAACTGTTGTTGTGACTCTCTTGGCAGGTGCTATAATTCTGACCTGGCTCTAAAGCTCCCATGCCTTCATGGTTTTCTTTCTATTCACTTCTCTCGATTCCCTTGTGCTTCATTAATTTGTGGCTTACATGTCTTCTGCATTTTAACCATCATTTGTGAGAGTCTTTCCTCTAACAGGCTTGTTTGCAGTGCTGCAGTGACATGCCATCCTTGTTCAGTTTTCCTGTTATGCACATGGACAAGTTAAAGGAAATAAATTGGTAACACGTGCTTGCCGTATGCTTCCGTTACAGACTTGTTCCTTGCTTTTCAGAGCGATCCAAAAACCTGCGTACTAGTTCCCCCTCCACTCTCTACTGAAATAATTGGAGAAGTAATCAAAGAGAGTACAGAGGATTTGTGTAGGGCAATAATGAGGAATGATTGCTAGAGGGACATGCTGAAGTACCACTATCCGAATGGAGGCCTAACGGCTTTCTAGGGTATGCAAAAATACTTACATGGCTTGGCACAAACACAGATATTTTGAAACACATGTACTATTCTTTTACAAGCTGTTTAGATGATGTGTTTTAGAAAACAAAAAACTGACATCTTACAGCCTTTTGTTTCACAATTATTGTCAGACAGCTCACTTGACAAAAATCTCTAACTGTGATAAGATACAGAAAAGTAAACACCATTGTCCAGGATAGAGCAACAATTAGTAAAAAGGCAAACTGATATCTGGCCTCTGTCTTTGAACAGACAGCAAATGTGTCGAGATAAAAACAAGATTTAAGACGTCTTTATTGCTCATTCACTTTCTGAATGAACAGAACCCATGTTCTTTCCAGCTTAAGTTCACTCCAAGAAGGACAAGCAGGTGCTAAAAAATAGCTTGACCTGATAAAACCGGACTCACCACAGCAAGTGGGCGAGTAGGTTTCTTGAGACCTAGAATAGCCATGAAGATGATAAATATTTAGGGCCCAATTTTGAGTTTGGTGTTCGCCACACCTGCGGTCCGACTGCCGTATTCAGAGTTGTGCGGTCCGACTGCCATGGGACTGCTGCTACCACCAGGGATCTGCAATCCCTCGGCAGTGGCATGGCGATCTGGGGCAGCAATGGGCTGGCAGTGTCAATGCGGCACCGTCAAGCATATTCTGAGTTTCCAGACCACCACACTTTTCAATGGCGGTGAGGCTGCCATGAAAAGTGTGGCAGTCAGGAAACTAAGGGGGCCCTACAGGGCACCCTGTTGCCCCTGTGCATGCAGGGGGGCACATGTTGTGCCCTCGGTCTGTATAAACCCCTATTCCGGCACGGCGTGGACTGCACTAGATATCAGCTTTTAAACTGCACAAGTAAATCTTTCATTTTGGAACACCGACTGCATGGTGTCAAAACACAGAGCATCAAAACACAGACCTTAAATGGTCCAGGGAATGAGTGACACTATATTTACAAAAATCCCTTTTGCATTATGATTGGCCAAAACATAAATTAAGAAACAATACCACAGAATGAACTTTATGACTTAGGTTTTCTTTACTCATATCCTTGAAGAATTATAAGCGATACCTAGAACACTCTCTTCGCCATCTGTGGAAGACTGTTCTCCCAGTTAAAAAATAATTAATTATTTACTTAAATGTAAATGTAAATGTGCAGATATTTATATAGCGCAAATCACCAACCGGTCTCTAAGCGCTTGCTTAGGGAACCCGTCCTGGTATTCCCCTGTGAGATAACCCAGCAGGGCTTCCACAAGGTGAAAGCCAGGCATCCCGCCGCGAGGGGACATTGTGGAGATTAAGCAAGCTATTGCCCAGAGTCGCAGAGTGTGAACCCATGAATCAAGTATGCACTGGAGCGAGAATTATCGAGTCCATGGACAATTTATGGACTCAAGACCCAGCCGAGCCGGGAATTGAACCCTGGTCCCAGGCTGACCTCTGCTTCCAGGTCTGCCTACTCTAACCAGTGAGCCACACTTCTCCACTTAACTAAATAACAGTTGAGAGAAATAATTTGTTTTGCTGAAATTCTTCAAAAAATAGGAACTTTAAGAAATTAGATCATTGGCTGTAACTGATGCCATTTACTCATTGCTTAGAGGACGGCTGATCAAGTTTAGAAATAAATACATGACAGACCAAAAAATGAGAAAAAAAAAAATAATGTGTGCCGAGTTATCATGTGTGTGTTAAAATACATGTAAAAGTGTGTAGGGCCTGTTCTAGAGTTTGGCGGAGGTGGGCAGGCCGTCAAAAAAGTGCTGTTCAACTGTCACCATGGAGGGTCTGTCAGCAAGCCCTATTTATAGTTTGGCAGTTTGACAAGCGAAATCATCTGTGTGCCGACAGTGGTATAACCTAAACATGGTGGACAGACTGACAGAAAATCAATACTTAGTCCATCGTATTAAGAGTACAGTTTACGCCTGTAGGAAGCTGGCTCTGTATATACTATACCAAAATGAGGTATAGCGTGTACACAGTCCAGTGGAACCCCAAAGGTAGGCAGAGGTTAAATTAGATAGCACCTTACTCTCTATTTGTGGTAGTGTGGGCAAGCAGTAAGGCTTTATCAGAGGGTAATGTTAAGCATTTGTTGTACACACTCAATCAGCAAATGATGTCACACACTCAAAGACTGAACTCAAACTAATTTTGTTTGCATACAAATATTACTAAGTTATTTTATTTCTAGAACCAAGCCACACCTGGCGCAGGTAAGTGAAATAAATGCTTTGCAAAATCTTATGCTGTATTTTACAATTGGATGCAAGTTCAAATGCAATTGATTGAAATGCAGGTAAGTTAAAAATGTCGAAATTACTTTTCAGATTACTTTTTAAGTTACTTTTTCTACTCCGTGCGACATGCCTAGATATCACACTGGGACATTTCCTAGAGAAAAGGTAAGTAAATTCAGTTTTGCACATTAGTAGTTTTTCCGGTTTTTATACAAATCAACTCCACACTCAGAACGTTTTTCGAAGGGAAAACAGTCAATGTATTCCTATGAAGAGAAATGAAGTTATCGGTTAACAGGTAAGTACTTGGTCTTTGGGGTTGAGTTTCTGGGGTCAGAACAAGGGTTGCCCCAGGGACAAGGATGCACTCTCAAAGCACCCTCAGCGGCACTAGGGCGGCTGGGTGCAGAGTGCTGAGGTGCAAAGTTATCCAATGGGGGCCTCCGGTTGGTGGCTGCTCACGAGCAGGCCACAGGGTTGTGGGAGCAAGTTGGGATGCTGGGCCACCGCGTCGGTTGGGCCACTCAGGGCCGTAGGACATTGGGTGCAGAGGTGTCTTTAAGCGTCGGTTTTCTTAACAGCTCTGGTCGCAGTCAGGGGGATCCTCCAGAAAGACTGCAGCCGACACAGAGAGGGTCGAGGCAGGTCAGAGATCACCAGATCTCAGATCAGGATCGCTGGGGAGACCTCCACGTGGTGTTGGGCCACTCGAACCTGGGCCAGGGGTATCGGGTGCAGAGTAGTGCAGACTCGCGGATTTAGCCAGAACCAGAGTCTGTGGTTGAACAAATCCGGTGTTCATGGGAGACAAAGTCTTTGGGGTGGAAGGCAAGGCAGATCCTTTGGTTCTTGAGGTTGCTGGCTGCAGGACACACCGGGATTTTGGTTCTGCAGGTTCGAGGTAGGGCTGGCATCAGGTCAGTGGGCGGCGTCCTCTTCTTAGCTTTGGCACAGCTTCTTTGGTCCTTCTTTTCTTCTTAGTCGGTTCTTATCTGAGGAGGCAAGGTTCAGGGGAGCCCCTAAATACTAGATCTAGGGGCGTTAGAGGTAAGTAAAGGTTGGGACTTATGGACCCTTCCTTGGGGTGGGTACACTTCCTATTATGCCACCCTCCAGTGGGAGGGAAGCATATGCCTCACTCTGGTTGGCTGGGTGTCCCAATCTGCAAGATGGCGGGGACAGAGTTGTGCTTCACATCGCCTCCCCACCTGAGGGGTTGGGTTGGCAAATGTGGGCTCACCTCCCTTTCTCACTTGGTTTTCCTGCCGATTCTCCCGCCCAAAGTGGGGTCACAACCAGTGGGGGCCAGTTGCTGGAAGCAGTAAAAGCCCTGGGGAAGCTCACAAAGGCGGCAAGCCTTTGAAGCTTCCCCTTCGTGGACTCTGCCTATCCTGGAGGAGGAGGCTTGGCACCTCGTGCCAGAATGTGCATTGTTTTAGACCCCCAAGAGCAGAAGGCTCTCAACCCAGGGGTCCAGAAACATGTCTGGTGGTGGCAGCTGGTGAGCAGCCACTCAGCCTAGACTCTAGTTTTAGGTTGATTTTCAGGGGGCATCTCCAAGGTGCCCTCTGTGTGCATTTTTCATTAAATCCCACACTGGCATCAGTGTGGGTTTAATGTGCTGAGGAGTTGGATGCCAAACTTCCCAGTTTTCAGTAAAGCCATTATGGTACTGTGGAGTGCGTAATGACAAACTCCCAGTACCATCTACTCTTAATGGAATTACTGCACTTACAATGTCTAAGAATTAGCTTAGACACTGTAGGGGTACAGGGCTTATGCACCTGTACCCTCACCACTGGTATAGTGCACCCACCTAGAGGAGTGGCTGATCTATGCTTGGGCAGTGGGTTGTAGGCATGGCACACAGGGATGAGTGCCATATTGACTCTTCACTTTGCTCTGCACCAGAACATGCAGCCTGCAAAGGCAGTGTGTGTGTGTGTGTGTGTGTAAAGGTACAGGGCCTCTAAGGGTGGCACAATAAGCACTGTAGCCCTTAGAGGCTTTCCCTGGCCACAGTGCCCTTGGCACCTGTGGTACCATTTACAGGGGCTGACCTATGGCCAGAAAGAACATAGGCCCTGGGTACCTGTTTGGCAGGAGCCCAGGGCCCACTCAGGCCAAGTACATCAGCAGTTTAGCAAAAAGTGGGGGCAACCATGCAAAAACAAGGCACATTTTACAATGTCGACGGAAATGTGGCAGCCCATTCTCCACATCTGTATTTACGTAAAAAGAGCATATATAGACAAACCCTGCCCACAACACCAACACAATCTACTCAATCACTATGCATGTGTTACTAAAAGCCCTGGGTCCCTAACTGGCAGTGGTGGAGGAACAAAAACCTGATGTGGTATGCAACTACAGGGCTACTGGAGGGTTCCACCACGAGAATGTACAAAGCTGAAGTAAACTACTGTCAAAGTGTAATGTGACTAATTGCACCATGGACTGTCAATATATGATATGTTTGTACTGCTTATGTGTGTGTGTAACAAACCACATAAATAGTTTTTTAAAACGAACAAATAAAAGAAAAACAAATGTGGCATAAATCCTGCCTGTCATATTACAAGTGCCATAGGCTATTATACAATTGCAATAGGGTGGACGGGAGATCAGCCATGTTTGTATGGGAGTATCCTATCCATCAAACTCAAATTCTGGCCCAAAATACATAATGTTATATTTATATTTTTTGGGTGTGTAAGAACGTGGTTGTCCACAACTAGCATGTCATTAAGTAGTTGCCAAGGGATACTGTCCATGTCAGAGAACAGAGAGTAGTCTTTTGCACGGTAATGCCAACATCATGATTTGCAGAGACCTAAGCCTGCTGACCCACTTGCTCAACTGCCTGCTTTCAAGTTTGGTTTGTGGGATACTCTGTCACTAATGAGGCAGATATCCCTTCTGCCATATTAAAAATACATCATTGCCTACAAACAGCAGATGGGATACTCATACGTGCAATGGTGACCTCAGCAATCCAATATCAGTTATTTGCGTAGACCTCTCTTTTCTTCTCTGAGGAGGGAACATTTTCCACTTGGGCCCATCTAATGACCTCATGTCTCCACATAGGAAGTGGGGGAGCTTGATGATCTACATCTCATACATATTGACTTCTGGGAGATCAGGGTGGCTAAGTCTATAAACCTAGTGGTTACTTTTTGCCTTTGAATTTGAAGTGCATTATATTCTATGGAGGCCATTATAACTGTCATGTTTGTGACACAGTATTTCATCCATTAAACTGTAAATAAGAGTCATAAGAAACATCAATGTTTTCAAAGGTGATGAAGCATGTCATCTTGTCAATACTCCACGGCCTTCAACTCCCCATCAAAGTTGGGGTAGGGTACTACAAGAATGTGATGCATCAAGTGGGTCAGCAATCTCTGCACTCACTTTTTCTGCTGGGAGGACCTTCCCAGCTGGTTTAGGGTGATGAGGCATTCCCATCACCAAAGGTCTTCTCGCTGCTTTCTGCAGTGGATGCTACTGTGCCTGTAGACCCCTTCACAGTGCATGCTGCTAGCAATGGACTGCCAGATCTTTTTCTTGTTAGAGGGGCTGACCTACATATTCAGCTATAGGAACAAAAAAAACAAAATGATATTAACAAACATGCAATGGCAAACATCTCAAATTTTAAAAATACAGTATTGAGATATTATGTGAGTATTACTTAACATACATCGGTTAAGGGAATATTGGCCAATGATTTGTAACTTTTTATAAAAACATAATTCAATGTTGCGTGATGGCATTAACTAGCATACCATCTTGTTTGGTTGAATATGAACAACATTAACATTTCTTTGTTGCAAATTAAATATGTTTGACTCTGATCTGTCTTCGATGTTTTTTTGGGATGTGATACTACGTCACAAATGAGGCTAGAGTTACAAGTGAGGTAGGATAAAAATAATACACTTGTAATATGGCAGATGGGATATACATTAGAGAAAGAGTATCTCATCGTCCAAGATTGGTGGATGTGGAACAGGCAAGAAGTGGCAGAACTTCAGTCTGAACCAATATACTCTAAATTGAGCAGACAAGACATGCACACTTTTTTGGAGGATCTTCTGCATCCTCCAAACTCTAAATCAGACTCCTTTTTTTTTTTTTTTTTTAAAGAGGGTAATCAACACAAACATGACCCTTTTCTCCAAGATGACGGTATGCTTGCTCTTGTTACAGTCAAGTGGACTATGATCTTTCCAATGGCAATGCTCCTACTAGCTTGGCTGTTGTAAAGTTTACTCCCATATCCAGGGCTGGACTTGGCTCACATATGCCCATACTCAAAATCAATTGTCCCACTTTGTTCGAATTCCATGAAAAAACATGACAAACTTTCTGACAGCATGGATGTATGTTAATGCTGTCCTTTAAATGTTGTTGCCCTTGGTGACCACCCAGCTTGCCATTGCCAAAGGCAGGGCATGCAGGCCTTGACCGAAGCCCAACATAGCAGTATTTATTAAGTTCATCTCTGCTATGGACACTACTCTGATGGGCTGTGGTCTGGGCCTGCCTTTGACATGGGAAAACTGGGCTGTTGCCCAGAGTGCTAACATTAGAAAGTTCATAGTTCACCCAATTTGAAAGAAAGTGGCAAAAATGTGTTTTTTATATAAAGTATAGTACGAACTTTCTTCTTCGGTATCAAAGCTCAAAATCAAGGCCAGATGGTGCTGTTACTACAGCAGACGTTACATTTGCAACAATAGGGTCCAACTGCCATGTCCCACAAAATTTAAATTAAAGTAACTATATCAAAAAGTAACAGATTTTGTTTAACCTACCTATCATTCTGCTGGACCGTAGAGCTGGCTGGAAGGTCAGGGCCATCTTTACCAAGAGGTCCACCTCTTCTGGAGTGAAGATGGGGGTCACCGTCACCTGCACCTTTGGCTATGGTGGGTCTTACCACCAGCTGAAGAGGTCTTCTACAGATGGTGGTTAGGAGATAAGTACATCAATGTCACGATTTTCCATCAACAGATGCTTACACAGCCGATGAAGAATTTGGTGAACCACATTAACCAGTGAGGGACTAATGTGGGACTGCGACTGATAGAAAAGATATGTACACCATTGCCTTACTAGTCAGTAATCCACAACGGATATGTCAGGCATCTGTCATGTTTGAATCAACCTTAAAAAGTCCATCATGGTCAGTGTAGGGTATGTCTGACAATATGGCGGACCGGTAGGGCATCATTCATGGAAGCATCCATCATCCTTTACATTGCTTCTGTCAATAACAACTACAACATCCTCATTAAAATCAACAGAGTTACACAGCCCGCTGCTTTATTTTTGTCAAGTTTGATGGAAATTGTTTTGAAAAAGGAAAAAAATAATATTTGTAAAAAAAAATTAATAAGTGGAAAAAAAACATTAATATTTTGTACTGAACACATTTATAGTAAAAATGAATGGCATTTACTTTGAATTTAATTTTTAAAACACTTGATTTCTAAAATTACATTTGAAAAGTGTTTGACTCTGTATATATGTTAATGTAAAATGTCCTAGCTATTGTGATGGAAAGTTTCAATTTTATTAAGGATGCAGAGGTGAGGATTTGCTGTACTTTCTTCACTTTTATTTTACCATCAGCCACTTTGAGCACATTAACAAACTTCATTTCCCATGAACCAAAGGGGAAAAACAGAAATATTTGTTCTTCCAATCAATATGCAGGAGCTCTCTTTATAGTCCCTTGTAGACTCTCCTGCCACCTCCTTTTGTATGCGGCAGAAGCCAGTTTACATCCTCTCTATTCCTGTTTAGAAAAATCTGTTCCTGTCAGAAAAGAAATAAGCTGTGGTCAAGAAATTCTTCTAGGGAGATCAAGACTGGGTACCACCTCAAAACCCGACCTCTCCATCCATCTGGTCACCACTCTCCTCACAGGATGGGATAAATGGTCAAGGGTCATTGGGTGGGCTGATCCTCGTCTTTGTGTCCTTAATAAAATTTAAACTTTCCGTTACGAAAGCTAGGACATTTTACATTGTATGCCAGGACCGGGAGCAAGAATTATGCTATTTCAATGCTTATTGACTACCAGAGCCGCAACGTTGGAGACTAGCCTAAAATAAAACCATTTAAAGGTTGAATCCGACGAACAATCTGCTGTGTTGTGGATGTCCTACAGGCATGCTTCATGGGCAAATGCCTTGGTTGCTACAGCTCCCTGGCAGAATGTGCGCCAAAGATCTTTGTGTCTATGCCAGCCTCCTGCATGGATCATCTCAAACATCTAGCAATCGTAGGGGTAAATACCGCCTTGTGACATTTACAAGTAGTTGATTGTCTCCCTGGGGGTAGATGTCGGCTGTCATGGCCATGTATGCTTTTATACTTCAGACTACACATAAATTGGGATTCTCCACAAAAGCAAGGTATTAGACAATGCAAGAATTACAATTTGTTCATCTGGATATGTGGAAAGTTACCTGATCGGGGTGAATACTCTACCTGTTTTGTCCAAGCCCTGTCATCCAACACAAGTCTGCAGGATACCAGGCATAGCAGTTTAGCCAGTTTTGCTGACAGCACCTTTACAGGAAGGTATTTGTTGCTCGGCCAAGAAAGCAACCAGTTTAGCAACTTGTTAACGTCCCACAGGAGAGAATACCTTGTCTCAGAAGGTAAAGTTAGTCAAATGCCTCTAAGCAATTTCTGGACTTGCAGGTGTTCGCCCACAGGATGACATCCAATAGCAGTATGTCCTGCTGGGACTGCCCAACTGAAGGTATTGACCAACCCATATGCCATGTTGCAAAAAGGTAGAGAGGCCAGGAAGATTAGAATATGGATAACTTCTGTCTTCATTGGATCCAATTGTCTGCTGACACCAACCCATCCATTTATCGTGACAAAGCCGATCTAAAGCTCTTAGCTGTGTTGTCTGCCCATGCTCTCGAAAGCAAGTCCACAGCCTGGCTCGAAAGGCCTGGGGCTTTCCTCGTTGCCTGTGATCTTCCACACCATAAGTTGCAGAGTGCCTGCCAGAACCAGAGGATGAGAATTCTCTGAGGGATCCCTGAGGAAAGTTGGAAACAGGGATAGATGGATTGGGAATCCCAAGAAAGTTCCATCAGAGCTGGATACATAACTTGAGATCTCCAGGTCGGGTCACCATCATCAGGATATAGGGGTATATCAAATCCTTCTAATGTGCAGTCTGGCAGGAAAGTGTCCATTGCCACTGCATTGCGTCTGGTCTCCAACTGAAATACCTGTTTAGCTGATGGTTCAGGTGCAATGCAAAAAGTTCCACCATGAACGGGCACCGTCTCGCTGAGATTACTTAGAACACTGAAGGATCCAGTTTTCAAAGCCTCACGTCCTGCAAGTATCAAGACTGTCAGTTTGCCGACTGGTTGGCAGTGCACAGAAGGTAATCCACCATCACGGAGATCTGATTCTCAAGGCAATATCCCAGAAACTATGGGCCTGGACCAAGAGGGTCTTGGATCTCGTACCCCCTGATGGTTGATGTATTGGACAGATGCCATATTGTCCATTTTCAGGAGGACACAGCATTGTGCTTTGCTCTTGGTCCAGCATTTTACTGCGAAGGATCCGTCCATCATTTTTAGACAACTGATGTGCAAAGTTTGTTTGAGAGTGGACCATTTCCCGAAGTTGGAGAATTCCCCACATCTTGCACCCATCCTGTGCCGCTGGTATTGAACTGGATCACTAGGTGGATCAATGACACAATATCGATTAAAAAAAATCAGAAAATAAATATAATTCAGAACAATACCAGCTTCCTATAATTAACCAAGAAAAACACAAACATCAACAACAAACATATCACTGTCATAAATATATTCATGCAAACCCCTTCCAGTAAAATGAACTAAAGATTATGCAGATGGGCTACAAAATAGAAGGTAGCAGTAAAAAAAACAATGGCAGCTAAATAAAACACAAAAAAGACTATCTGGCCATAGAAAACAGTGCGAGTATATGGATTTTTTTTTTTTAAATAGTGAAAACGTTTAAAGAAATATAAAAACATGTAAACAAAAAGTGTAAAAACATTTGGATAAAAATTTAAAATACTAATTAGAAAATAGTATATAAAATGTAGAATTATTTAATATACACTAAACAAATTATGTAAACATTATGTTAAAAAAGTACTTAGATAAATGTATTAAAAAAATGTAAAACAATGGAAAAAAGCACATTAAACTGTACAAAACACAAAGCTGTTTAAATATAATTTACATGGTTTATTTAATACTAAAATAATTGTTTATATAACAATATAAATTATTTTGTACCAGTACAATTATATATATGTTAAAAATATAAATATATACATTAATTACATATGAAAAAAATAAAAAGTACAAACTGTGTTATGTACCTTTAGTATAACTAATCTCAATATGATATAATACAACTGCACAACCAACTGCTAAGTGAATTGTTTTTCTGGAAATCTAGGACACTAATTAAATTACATTAACTATTACTACTGCATTGAAAACCATTTTAACAAAAGTATTGGGCACTAAAAGTGTTACATCTACTATTCCCACTACAAATCATTTTGGGGAAGGTGTAAAACACTAAAGGAGTCATATTAACTATTTCCGGTCCAGCTTAATTTATTTTAGACCAGGTGTGGGTCACTAAAAACATAATTTACTATTCCCTCTTCAATCTTAACAATTTTGGGGAAGATGTTGGACACTAAACCGGTCACATTTACTATTCCAACTTAAGTGTAAACCATTTTGGGGAAAGTGTTTGACTCTAAAAGGGTACCATTTACTATTCCCAATCAACTCTTAACCATTTTAGGAAAGGTGTTTGAAACTAAAGGGTTCACGTTTACAATTCCAACTCCAATACAAACCATTTTGGGGGCAAGTGTTAGATACTAAATGGACCGCATTTACCATGCAAATTCCAATATAAACCATTTTGGGGAAGGTGTTGGACACTAAGGGACTCCTTACGATGTAGGTTGGAAAGGCTCCGAGCAGTTCCAAACGGCATTCAGAGGAATCAGCTCGGTTGGAGCCAACTCGTACAGGTCAACAGACTGCGTTTCTGACCCACGGATTACTATGTCGGATTCGGACAGCCTTTCCGAATCGGATGTTCTGACACATATTAGCTGTCGGAAACAGACTTTGGGGGCCCGTAGCAGGCCCCCCTTCACCCGGGGCCTCCGAATGGGGCCTATGGGGATACCCGTGGGACTCCTCTTTCCAACCAAGAATGATGTGGCAGGCACCATGGTGTGCCCGCCACAGGGTGCAAGGTTTTCTGCAACCACTCCTTACTTCAATAGGAGCCTGTGTAGTCGGTCAGAATACAGGCTCTCGCTGAAGTCAAGTTTTTTGTTAAAATCTGCAGATTATGGATTATGTGGCAAATCTATCATTATGCAAAAATACCACGGCTGCACAGTTGCATAAATTCAGTGGCCCCGCCAATAACATTTTTTTTCTATTAAATTAATAAACATTCAATTATACATATTAATATTAATCAAACTAAGTTAAAAAAAAAGAAATAAATATGAAAATTCATATAAGGGAAATTTAAAAATTCCTAAAATGTTTTTACATTACATTAAGAAAGATTAAAATGAATAAAACATTATAACATATATTAATTAAACATCAACAGACTATAAATAATTTTCCCAATTGTTTTATACATAAATATGCAATTTCTCATTATCCATAAAAAAACATCAAATATTTATAAATTGTGATCTATACATAATAATTAACACATATTGAGCATACTTTTTTGAAAATGTACATATTAAAAAGTATTTATATTTATAAAATTATTCTCATTTAAAATAAAACAACTTTTTAACACTCAATTTCTAAAATTGAAAATAAAATATGTCAAATTTCAAAACAAAATCAATCAATCAAACATTTGTAGAGTGCACTACATACCTGTGAAGGTCTGAAGGCGGTGGGGGTGGGGGGCGCTACTGATCGAACAGCCAGGTCTTGAGTAGCCTCCTGAAGGTCAGCAGGTCTTGGGTCTGTCATAGGCTCAGTGGGAGGGTGTTCCAGGTCTTGGTGGCGAGGTGGGAGAAGGACCTCCCGCCGGTGGTTGTTCTTCGGATGCGTGGGATGGTGGCAAGTGCAAGGTCGGTGGAGCGGAGCTGGCGGTTGGGGATGTAGAAGGAAAGTCATTTGTTGAGGTAGGCTGGGCCGGTCTTGTCGAGTGCCTTGTGTGCGTGGATGAGGAGCTTGAAGGATATCCTCTTGTTGACGGGCAGCCAGTGCAGGTTTCTCAGGTGGGGGATGATGGGGTCGTGGCGTGGTACGTCGAGGATCAGTCGTGCCAAGGCGTTTTGGATGTGTTGCAGTCGTTTGATGAGCTTGGTTGGGGCTCCTGCGTAGAGGGCGTTTCCGTAGTCGACTCTGCTGCGGACGAGGGCCTGGGTGACTGTTCTTCTTGTATCTGTCTGGATCCACCTGTAGATCTTGGAGGGTGTTGAAGCAGGAGGAGGAGACGGCGTTGACTTGCTTGGTCATGGAGAGCGTTGAGTCGAGGATGATTCCCAGGTGGCGTGCGTGGTCGGTGGGTGTCAGGGCTGCCCCCAGTGCCGTCGGCCACCAGGAGTCGATCCAGGCTGAAGGTTTGGAGCCGAGGATGAGGACCTCCGTTTTGTCCGTGTTCAGCTTCAGTCGGCTGGTCTTCATCCAGTTGGCGACGGCCTTCATTCCTTCGTGGAGGTTGGCTTTGGCGGTGATCGGGTCCTTGTTGAGGGAGAGGATCAGTTGAGTGTCGTCGGCATAGGAGATTATGTTGAGGTTGTGCTGTCAGGCGACGTGTGCGAGCGGGGTCATGTAAATGTTGAACAGTGTCGGGCTGAGGGAGGAACCCTGGGGTACGCCGCAGATGATCTTGGAGGCTTCGGATCGGAATGGGGGGAGGCAGACGCTCTGGGTTCTGCCGGAGAGGAAGGAGGTGGTCCATTCCAGGGCTTTGTCTCGGATCCCTGCGGTGTGGAGGCGTGCGCGTAGTGTGCAGTGGCAAACGGTGTCGAAGGCGGCGGAGAGGTCCAGGAGGATGAGGGCTGCGGTCTCACCGTTGTCCAGCAGTGTCCTGATGTCATCGGTGGCAGCGAGGAGGGTGGTCTCGGTGCTGTGGTTGCTGCGGAACCCTGACTGGGAAGGGTCCAGGATTCTGTTTTCTTAGAGGTATCGGGTTAGCTGTCTGTTGACGATCTTCTCGATGACCTTGGCCGGGAACGGGAGCAGTGAGATGGGTCGGAAGTTCTTGAGATCTCTAGGGTCTGCCTTGGGTTTTTTGAGTAGGGCGTTGATCTCTGCGTGTTTCCAGCTCTCTGGGAAGGTCGCGGTCTCGAGGGAGAGATTGATGACATTGCGCAGGTGGGGTGCGATGGAGCATCTGGCTTTGTTGAAGATGTGGTGCGGGAATGGGTCCGACGGGGAGCCGGAGTGGATTGTGCTCATGGTCTTGATGGTGTCATCGATGCTCACACTGGTCCAGGCTGGTAGGGGGTCGTGGTTGATGGTGTGCTGAGAGTCTGTTGGGTTGCTGTCTGTTGGGGCTGTCTGGGTGTTGAAGCTGTCATGGATGTCTGCTATCTTGCGGTGGAAGAAAGTGGCGAGGGAGTCGCACAGGGCTTGCGACGGCGGGATGTCGTTGGTTTTGGAGCTGGGGTTGGAGAGTTCCTTCACGATGTTGAAGAGCTCCTTGCTATTGTGTGCGTTGTTGTCGATGCGTTCTTTGAAGGAGGTCCTATATTTGTTATGCACAAAAGGCATAACAAATATAATACACTTCATTTTACACAAAAATGTATCAATTTTATGTTTTTAAATAAAATCTGTAAATACATATTTCCACTATACGATGTAAAATGTAAATATTTAAATTTTCCTTTAAAAAAATAATTATAAGATTTACATTCAATACACAATTTGTTTCAAGTTTTTTACTGCATCTGTACAGTTAAATTAATAGAAACATTTTTAAATAATTCATTTATTTTATAAATAAAAACAATCATTTTAAAAATGTTAAATATTTAATTTGCTTATTATGAAAAGTAAGATACAATCAAATTTAAATATACACATTTTAGAAATATACTCACGCTTATCTCTTAAAAACCCAACATCCCGCTACTATAACACAATCACATAAAAATGTATTCACAGTTTAAATAAATAAATTGCTTTACTAAACACACTAATCAAAAAAAATGAACTAAAATAAAACAAAATAGGATACAATACATACAAAAACAATATTCTATACAATGATATTTTATCTAAAGATATTAAAAACAACACTTAAAACGACATTTACATTCAATATTACTGTTCACAATATTTTTGACATTCTGATATTCTTGATACAATATTTTGGTATCACAATATTTTTATGCAATATTTTGTCCAAACACCCACCAAGGACCTTATTATGATGTTGGTGGGACTGCCACTGGCAGGCTGTTGATGGCGGTCCCATTGACAGAGAGCTCTTCGGTGTGACTGCTGCCTTACGATGATGGTGGTTGGAACCTTGACTGTCAGGATTGTCACAGCTAGGCAATAACATTGTGTGTATGCGGAATGAAGGTGAAACTACTTCTCCCACATTGCCTACAGTGCATCCTGTCCTACCTCACTTTCCCTTCTTTCCTATCTAAACGCCTCCCTCCCGGAACTACTCGGTGCTTGTCACCTGTGAGTTTCCGCCCTTCGAAGCTGCAGCAGGAAGAAGCCTTGCTTGTCGTCCTGCATATCTGGAATAATCGCTGTGCGTTTACTGCTGGAGTACAAGTGCCCAAGACTTTGTTTTCTTTTTATTGGACGTTCGCGCTGGGGCGCGAACGTATTTGCTTATGACCTGTTTCGCCGGAGCCACGTCCGGCAGACAGTAATGTGCCATTAACGTCGTTCGCGCAGGAGCGCAATAACTACTGGAGCCGTTGAGAGGCTCGGAGGGCTGATAAACGCCTGCAGGGCGTTTAAGGCGTTTCAGTAATTACACACGCAGGAGTGCTATAACTGTGGGATTACCTGATAGCCCTACTATTGGAGCCGTTGAGAGGCTCGGAGGTCAGATAACGCCTGCAAGGCGTTTAGGGTGGTTCTCTTTTCGCTGGGGTTCACTGGAAGGCATCCAGAAAAATTACAGACACACGTCACGGCTGGTTTCGGTTTGGGAGACATCGAATGAGGGCTGCAACCCAGAGCCACACCAAGTGCCACGACTGTTCAGGAGATAAGTACATTCCCTCTGGGAATACCGTTACTACCAAGATGGGTCGCACCATCGGTGCTCTTTGTCTCTAAAAAGCTGAGACTCAGAGACACTACTCTTTACTTTCATTGCTTTATTTTTTTCTTCTTCTGTGCCCTTTTCATGAAAGTGCGTGTGGCAGCAGTTCAATGTAAGTGTGAATCATATTGTATTAATGTTATACATGTTTTAGGGAGGGGTAGGACCCGCTCTGACATCATGTTGTGTTGTGTCTTCTCTGCAGGAACCAGGTGGCGATTGTGGGAGTGAATGTTCCAACTCCCGGGTGCACGCCGAAGTTCTAGCTGCCGCAACTTTATTGTTTCGTTTATCCCTTTTTTCCCTTTCCCCCCGCTGTGGTAGCATCTGTGGAGGGGATCTATATATACTCGCAGGTGTGCCGCAAAAAGGGGAAAGGGTTACTTACGTCAGTCATCGCTCCTGCTGTACCCGGCTTTGAGGTTAGTTCCCCGTCTCTGTTGTGACAGAGTGAAAAGCCCACGGTTACTTACAGCCTGAGCGATGGATGCCACCACTGTACTTACTTCAGTGATGGAAACATTGACGGCCTTGAGAATGGAAGTAGACGCCTTTAGAGGGGAAAACCTGGAATTGAGGAACGAGATGGGCACCATAAGACGTGAAGTAGCTGGTCTGTCCCGCGCTAGTCCTTCAGGTGCAAGAGGGTCCTCATACATTAGGAATTGGACACTACCACCACCCGCACCTTCCAACACTACACAGGACCAGGGGGAGTGGGGGGATCATCTACTATCCAGGTAATACAGCCTCTACAGTTGCCACTAGCTCCGCCTGAAAGATTCTTTGGGGACCCTAAGAAGTTTGGCATTTTCCTGGGACAATGTAAGCTACACTTCATGTGTAAGCCCACTGTCTTTCCGGATGATCAAGCAAAGACGATGTCGTATCTGGGGGGGAACGCAGCTAGTTGGTCCTTTCCCTTAATAGAGAGGAACAACCCAGTGTTACTCGATTTCTCTGCCTTTTGTTAGGAGATGCGCAAGTTGTTCAATGGGAAGGAGCATCAACTCTCCTTAGATAGAGAACTCATCACCCTTAAGCAAGGCTCATAAGACCTCTTAACATACATAACCACCTTTAATCGCCTTGTCATTGAAACCGATTGGCCAGTCGAAAAAAGAACCTCCTTGTATTACCAAGGGCTGCGAGGCGAACTAAAGGATGTGTTAGCCCAAGTGATCCATGTGATGAATTGTGATGAATTGATTGGTCTTACGGTCCAACTGGATCACCGACTACAGGAGAGAAAAGGGGATAGACAGCGCCCTGAAGCCAAGTTCCTGCCTCCCAGATCCAAACCCTCTCTAGAAGGACCGTCGCCATCCAGTGACGGAACGGAACCAATGCAGATCAGTGGCATACGTGGTCCTCTGAGCCCGGAGGAGAGGATCCGTAGACGCAACCAGAAACTATGCATGTATTGTGGGAAGTTGGATCATTTCATTAAGGATTGTAGGACAAAGACTAATTCCACGTACAGAGACCCAAAAGAAGCTAGAAACGTGCCTGTGGTGGATCGTCTGCCAGAAACCTTGGGAAACGGCTATGCTCAAACAAGTTAGAGACCCCTTGTTTGAGGCTTGAAACGGAAGAGGTCTTTCCTGCCTTGGTCAATACGACGCAACCTATAGCGCCCCACATGAACGTCTGCGTTACAATGGAATGGCCAGGAGTGGAGCCTGTGGTCGGTCATGCCTTAGTAGATTCCGGAGCAACAGGCAACTTTATTGACCAGCAATACGCCCTAGAGATAGGAGTACCCTGCATAAAGAAGAAGATCCCTGAATCCGTGAAGGCTGTGGATGGGACTGACCTGACATCTGGTTCAGTGAGTCTTCATACCCACCAGATCCTGATGCGGATTGGAGCGGTTCACTGGGAATATATACGATTTGACCTCATAGGTGCCCCACACTTCAAACTGATCTTGGGAATGCCCTGGCTCACGCTACATGACCCCTGCGTACAATGGGCAGCCCGTACAATCACCTTGACCTCATCCTTTTGTTCTGAACATTGCACCTACGACAGAGTTCATACACTCAACCATACGGAAAATCCAGCGGCACTGCTTGCCAGTGGCTGAAGCACACCGGGAGAATGTCTGATCTCCATACTTCCGATCGAATACAGTAGGTACCAAGAGGTGTTCAGCGAAAAAGAGGCCAGCAAGCTACCCCCACACAGAGACTATGATTGCGTGATCGATTTGGAGCCTGGAGCCAGCATACCCTGCAGCCGCATCTATGCGCTGACAGAGGCTGAAACCACCTATCTGCACCAATACCTGGAGAAATTACTGTCAGTGGGTTTCATTCGTCCATCTTCTTCTCCCGCTTCTTCTCCCCTGTTTTTTATCCCGAAACGTGAGGGAGGATTGAGGGCTTGCATCGATTACAGGGCGATCAATAGGGTAACTAAAAATAACAGATACCCCTTGCCTTTGATACCCGTCCTATTGGTTCAGTTAAAAGGAGCCAAGGTATTCTCTAAATTGGATCTTCGAGGAGCATACCACTTGGTGCGAGTGCGGCGAGGGGACGAATGGAAGACGACGTTTCGTACTAAATTCGAGCTGTACGAATATCTAGTGATGCCCTTTGGCCTCTGCAACGCCCCCGCCGCATTCCAATACTTCATGGATGAAGTGTTAAGAGGGCTATTGGACGTCTCGTGTATAGTGTACATGGACGACATCTTGGTCTACTCTAAATCGATGGAAGAACACATACACCATGTGTCTGAAGTATTGGAGCGCCTCCAACGAAACGCACTGTATGCCAAGCTGGAAAAATGCCTGTTTCACACCACCAAGGTAGAGTTTTTGGGGTACGTCATTGGGCCCGACGGTCTATGTATGGACCAGAAGAAGATTCAGGCAATCACTCAATGGGAATCCCCCTCGTGTGTCAAGGCGTTGCAGAGTTTCCTAGGCTTTGCGAATTTTTATAGGAGGTTCATCTGTCAGGACCGGTCAGCCTCGGCGCCAACAAACCCCGTAATGAGGAAATAGCATAGAAGACTACAACTCCCATGAGGCCTAGGTCAGGGCTCATGGGTATTTCTGGCAGTCACGCACGCCGACGTGCGTGCGTAATTCTTGGTTTCAATGGAGCTTGTGGAGTTAAAGCTGGAGCAAGTATCGGCGGCATCCAAGGGCTCCGGTGCATCCTGATCGCGACTGCTGAAGTGTAGCTGGGCTTGCCTACACCCACAGCAGAACGGAGAACCCGGCTGTGATGCGGTGATACTCGGCGGATGATTCGAGGAAGCCCTAAGGTACTTTTGTTTCTACACGCACGTGGGAGTGAAGTGCGATATTTCACAGTCAAAGGAGAGGAGCGTCGCTCCTGGAAGACCGACTTTGTTGGTTGGGGACAGGCAAGAAGGATTGCCTCTTTCCAGTTATTTTGGATGTTAACAGGAATGGGTGTTCCGCCTTATTTGTTATAGACCTTGCACTTTCTGTGGATTAACGTTCATTGTGAATGAGAAGACGTGCAGGACGCACAAGTAACTGCAACAAGGAACCTGGCTGTGTTGGGTATGCGTTCATTGGCTGAATAAGGGATACTTTTCCACTGAGGCACCTCATCGTTCCCTATTTCGGAGTTCCCCTTTTTAGTTCTTCCTTACGTTTGCCAGCAGGGGTGTGTATGAGAGGTTATGACCTGGTCTGGTGTATGATGTATGTGCAAACTGGAACAGATGTCTGATAATCTGTACACCTTTGTTTTGTTAGGTGTATGCAAGAAGCCAATCACAGAGTGAATGAAACTCTGAGGTTTACCTGGAGGACATCGGCTAGATATTTGTCACAGGTATATGATTACACACGCAGTGAGAATTTTACAGAGTGTAGACTTGTGGTGGCTTAGTACTCATCCTGTACCTTTTTTGTTTCCTCCCAGGTCCTATTCCCTGCCGTACCCTTCCTATCCCTTATCCCTCGCTTGATCACTTCATTATTCCGTGTGTAATTGCTAGCGGAATTGGGGAGTTCAGGAGGTGGACTCTTTGCGCATCGTTCCAGTCCTGAGGAGCTGTTCAGGGCGTGACAGAATTACGCACCCACGAGAGTAGCCCCTCCTGGCTGGAGCTTTGTGTCAGGGATGGCCACTTTAGAAGATGTTATGCAGGCTTTGGTTGTAGTACAGCAGGAACTAACCACGTCTAGAGCTGAAACAGCCGCTCTCAGAGAGAGATTAGACAGACAGACACGCAACCCTTTTGATGTCAACCCTTCTGCATCACAAATACAAGTGCACATTCCACTCCCCATTCCCTTAGCCACTCCAGAACGTTTTTCAGGGGATCCCCACAAAATTCAAATATTTCTGACACAAGTGAAGCTGCATTTCTCTTGTAAACCGTCCTCGTTTCCCAATAACCATTCAAGAGTGGCTTTTGCCATATCGTTTTTGATAGGGGATGCTGCTAACTGGGCCGTGCCGTTAGTCAAACACGATGATCCGATCCTGTCAGATTGGGATGCATTTCGTAGGGAGCTAGAAAGGGTATTCGACAGAAGAGCCACTACCTTTAGTGCTGATAAGGAGTTGCTAGAGTTAAGACAGGGTAAGAAGGAATTGGTGACATATTTAACTACTTTTAACCGTATGGTGGCAGAAACAGCCTGGCCTGAAGAGAAGAGGATGTCATTGTATTACCAGGGGTTGCGCGATGACATGAAAGATGTGCTGGCACAAATCGATCCCCAACCCACTAACTGCACTGATTTGATGAATCTTACCCTTCGGTTAGATCATCGTCTCTCAGACAGAGGTAATAAAAGAAAGGGAGACAGATTTAGTCCCAGATATGATCGGGGGTTTCGGAAGCCTCCGGTGGAACAGGACTCGGGGGCTGAGCCAATGGTAGTGGGAGCCATCAGATCACCCCTCTCTAAAGATGAGAGAGATGCACGCAGGATAAATGGGCAGTGTATGTACTGTGGTAAGAAGGGGCATTTTGTACGTGACTGTCCTATCAAACCAAAAAAACCCTTTAACAGTGGGAAAAAGGTAGCAGTCGCTGTTTTTCGGGAGGGACTTGAGACTGTAGAGCAGAGGCCATTAGCCATGGAGAAGTCAGAGACAGAAGGCACTGAATGGAAAGTATCTTCTCTGTTTGTATCTGAGGTTAGAGACACAGAGTCTCAGATCGTGCTTCAAATGGAGTTAAAAGTACCAGGCCTTTCACAACAGGTTCTGGTGATGATTGATTCGGGTGCCACGGGTAATTTCATAGACGAAGGATTGGTACAGAAATTATCCCCATCTCGTGTCCCCAGAGGAAACCCAGAGAGGGTACTGGCTGTCGATGGAAAACCCTTAGAATCCGGGCCAGTGACAGAACAGACAGAGTTGGTGGAGTTGTCGGTGCTCGACGGTACGCAGTCCCACAGTGAATCACTTTCGTTGAATATCATAGCTGCTCCGCAATATGAGGTGATCTTGGGTATGCCATGGCTGTGGCACACAACCCCACCATAAACTGGAAAAATAAGACAGTGCACTTCCTTTCAGAGAAATGCCAGAAGGGTTGTATGCACAGTTGACCATCACAGGCAGCTGCTCTGGCCCATCCATTCTGTATAGTCACGGCAGCAGAAAAGGCGGTTGAGTTACCTTCTGAGTATTGGGCGTATCGTGACGTGTTCAGTGAGTCACAGGCAGAAATACTTCCGCCCCATAGAATATATGACTGTCAGATCGATCTGGTAGCAGGGGTCACATTACCCTCCTGTAGGGTGTATGCTCTTTTTGTAATCGAGACCAAGCACCTACGAGAGTATCTAAATCACTACCTAGAAATAGGGTTTATACGTCCCTCACATTCTCCGGCAGCCTCTCCGCTTTTTTTTATTTCTAATGCTAACGGAGAGAAGAGAACGTATATGGATTACCGTGTACTGAATAAAAACACAGTCCGGAACAGATATCCTCTCCCCCTAGTGTCTGTGTTGCTGGACCAAGTGAAAGATGCTTCAGTGTATACTAAATTGGATTTCAGAGGTGCCTATCACTTGGTTAGGATAAGAGAGGGGTGTGAATGGAAGACCGCATTCAAGACCCGTTACGGTCTTTACGAATATACTGTTATGCCGTTCGGGTTATGTAATGCCCCGGCGGCATTCCAGTATTTCCTAAATGATGTGTTGAATGAATGCGTGGATTTTTTCGTGGTGGTCTATATCGATGATATTTTTATATATTCTGAAAACGATACGATACACAAACACCATGTTTTGTTGGTGTTACATAAGTTAAGAGAGCACCACCTATTTTGTAAATTAAGTAAATGCGATTTCCACGTGAGTGAGGTAGAGTTCCTGGGTGTGATGTTATGCCCAGCAGGGCTCCGCATGACTGAGCGGAAGGTGAAAGCTGTTTTGGAATGGCGGGTCCCCCAGAATGTGCATGATGTGCAAAGCTTTTTGGGGTTCGCTAACTATTACAGATGGTTCATTCTGCATTTTTCACACATGGTAGCCCCCATCACAAGACTTCTGAGAAAAAGGGAACCGTTTGTATGGACCAGAGATGCTACAGAAGCTTTTGTTCAGTTAAAGAAGGCTTTCACTTCAGCCCTGGTATTGAGACATCCACAACCGGGAAACCCCTTTATAGTGGAAGCGGATGCTTCGGATGTTGCGACAGGGGCGGTGCTCTCACAAAGGGACCAACAAACGGGACAGCTACATCCAGTAGCATATATGTCAAAAAAACTAAATGCCGCGGAATTAAATTATACTATTGCAGAAAAAGAATTGTTAGCAATAAAACAAGCCTTTTCGGAATGGAGACACTACTTGTGGGGGTCCGGACATCCTGTAACGGTATACACGGATCACAGAAACTTACAATACATGAAAACAGCTAGACAGCTGTCACAGCGTCAGATGAGGTGGATGCTTTTCTTTGCGGAATACAACTTCGTCATTACCTTCCGTCCAGGAATCGAAAACAGAAAGGCAGACTCCTTATCCAGGCCAGGCATCGACTGTTGTAAACGGAAGGGGCTCAATGAGGCGATCATTCCATCTACTAAGGTAATATGTGCTTTAACAGTCAATAACTTTCTGGAAGAAGTAAAAAAAGCACACCCTTTGGAAACATGGGATGAGTGGGTAGGGACAAATGAACGCAGAAGCCTCCAACAAGGATTGCCTTCACAAATTATACCTCCCTTAAACGGCCAAACAACGGAAAGCATTCAAATGGTGTCACTGTTCTGTTTTGGCGGGGCACCAAGGAGTAACCAAGACCAAACAACTGGTACAGCGTTCCTTTTGGTGGACTACTCTAACCAAAGACATTAAAACCTGGGTATCTGAATGCGAGGTCTGTGCCAGATCCAAGGGTGAGTCAACGAAAGCTAAAGGAAGGCTAGTGTCTATGCCTACTCCAAAACAACCTTGGCAAAACATAAGTCTAGATTTTGTCACGGGACTGCCGAATAACCATGGCAACGCAGCCATATTAGTTGTAGTGGACAGCCTTACAAAAATGGGGCATTTTATTCCTTGCTCTAACCTCCCAACAGCAGGTCAGACTGTACAGCTGTTGTTGGAACATGTGGTGCATCTTCATGGATTGCCGGATGTCATCGTCTCGGATAGGGAGCCCCAGTTCGTTGCCCGATTTTAGAAGAAATGGTGTAAGGCCTTCCAAGTGACACCAAATCTGTCCACTAGTTTCCATCCTCAGACAGACGGACAGACCGAGAGGCTCAACCAAACAGTGAAGAAATACCTACGGTGCTACTCCAGGGAAGCAGAAGACTCCTGGGTTTCATTGTTATGGTTGGCCGAAGTAGCCTACAATAATGCATGGCATTCTTCCATAGGGGTCTCCCCTTTCTACGCAAACCATGGATACAATGCTAGGATTCTTCCTATATCCATGCCACGGGACCTTGAAGAGCAACCAACTGTAAAGAAACGTATTCAAGAACTCCAGAACATCCACAAGAAAGTTCAAGGGCATTTGATTAAAGCCAAGTTACAGTACAAGAGATGGGCAGATGTGCACCGAAAAGATGGTCCCACCTATCAACCAGGGGATAGAGTGTGGCTCTCAACCAAAAACATACGTTTTAGAAGGCGCAGCATCTTTCACCCCAGGTTCATCGGTCCATATACTAGTATACATCCCGTGTTTCACTGCAGATTGTTGAAACCAGCCAAGGGAGAACGGAGAAAAGCAGCACCACCTATGCTTAAGGATGGGCAGTTGGAGTACGAAGTGAAACGTATTCTGGATTCTAAATACAGAGGTACTAAGTTGTGGTACGTGGTCTCCTGAAAAGGGTACACCGCCGAAGACGATTCTTGGGAGCCTGTGACTAACATTCATGCCCCGAGGGCGATCCGAGCCTTCCATGCTTCCCATCCTGCCGAACCTGGTGCAAAGAGGCGCTTGGGGGAGGGGTATACTGTCAGGACCGGTCAGCCTCGGCGCCAACAAACCCCGTAATGAGGAAATAGCATGGAAGACTACAACTCCCATGAGGCCTAGGTCAGGGCTCATGGGTATTTCTGGCAGTCACGCACGCCGACGTGCGTGCGAAATTTCGTGGTTTCAATCGAGCTTGAGGAGTTGAAGCTGGAGCAAGTATCGGCAGCATCCATGGGCTCCGGTGCATCCTGATCGCGACTGCTGAAGTGTAGCTGTGCTTGCCTACACCCACAGCAGAACGGAGAACCCGGCTGTGATGCGGTGATACTCGGCGGATGATTCGAGGAAGCCCTCAGGTACTTTTGTTTCTACGCGCATGAGGGAGTGAAGTGCGATATTTCACGGTCAAAGGGGAGGAGCGTCGCTCCTGGAAGACTGACTTTGTTGGTTGGGGACAGGCAAGAAGGATTGCCTCTTTCCAGTTATTTTGGATGTTAACAGGAATGGGTGTTCCGCCTTATTTGTTATACACCTTGCACTTTCTGTAGATTAACGTTCATTGTGAACGAGAAGACGTGCAGAACGCACAAGTAACTGCAACAAGGAACCTGGCTGTGTTGGGTATGCGTTCATTGGCTGAATAAGGGATATTTTTCCACTGAAGCACCTCATCGATCCCCATTTCGGAGTTCCCCTTTTTAGTTTTTCCTTACGTTTGCCAGCAGGGGTATGTATGAGAGGTTATGACCTGGTCTGGTGTATGATGTATGTGCAAACTGATGTCTGATAATCTGTACACCTTTGTTTTGTTAGGTGTATGCATGAAGCCAATCACGGAGTGAATGAAACTCTGAGGTTTACCTGGAGGACATCGGCTAGATGTTTGTCACAGGTATATGATTACACACGCAGTGAGAATTTTACAGAGTGTAGACTTGTGGTGGCTTAGTACTCATCCTGTACCTTTTTTGTTTCCTCCCAGGTCCTATTCCCTGCTGTACCCTTCCTATCCCTTATCCCTCGCTTGATCACTTCATTATTCCGTGTGTAATTGCTAGCGGAATTGGGGAGATCAGGAGGTGGACTCTTTGTGCATCGTTCCAGTCCTGAGGAGCTGTTCAGAGCGTGACATCAGAGAATTCTCCAGAATCATTCAACCGTTAACTCTCCTACTACGGAAGGGAGCGGCCTTCCTATGGACCGAGGCTGCGGAACAAGCCTTCCAAAACTTAAAGTCATGTTTCACGAGCGCCCCGATCCTACGACATCCAGATGCGAGTAAGCCCTTTGTTGTTGACACAGACGCCTCATATTATGCCGTCGGAGGCATCCTGTCCCAGCGACATCCCGAAACAGGGCAACTCCATCCCGTTGCTTTTTTTTCTAAGAAACTGTCCACCTGTGAGGTGAACTACAGTATCACTGACAAGGAATTGCTGGCAATAAAAAGAGCATGCGAAGAATGGAGACACCATTTAATGGGGGCCCGACATATGGTGGAAATATACACGGACCATCGCAATTTGCTCTTCCTAAAAAGTGCCCGAGCCCTGACCCCACGGCAACTCCGCTGGTCATTGTTTTTCTCAGACTTCGACTATGTGATCAAATTTAGACCCAGACCTCAGAACGGCAAGGCAGATGCTCTCTCTCGAACCATGCCTATCCCAGAAACAGATGCAACCCTAACAGAAGAACCCCCATGCATTCTACAAAAAGCTTCGTTCCAGACAGAAGCAATGGCAACCACCACTTCTTCCGCCTTTTTAGATGGAGTAAAGAAGCAGTTGGAGACTTTGGACAAAAAGGCCTGGGTTGCCCGAGACCCATTACACCGCACCAATAAGGATCAGTTGCTGTTTTATGATAAACAGTTGTATGCTCCTGATGGGCCTCTACAACAACAAGTCTTGTACTGGATACATGACTACCTTGGGAGGACATTTGGGAAAACAAAAGACCGTACAAAACATGATGAGGTACTTCTGGTGGGAGACACGAAGGAAAGACACGGAACAATACGTCTCTGAATGCGCCATTTGTACACAAGCCAAGGCTCCGCATCAAAGACCTAATGGGCTCCTTAGACCCATACCCGTACCTCCAGCACCGTGGCATGCGGTGTCCATGGACTTTATAGTAGACATGCCTCTCAGTCTAGGTCATAACACTATTCTTGTGGTCATAGACCATTTAACAAAAATGGGTCATTTTGTAGCCTTAACAAAACCACCCACAGTAGGAGAACTGGCTACTGTCTTCCTTCCACACGTCGTACGTCTTCATGGGATTCCTTCCGTCATTATCGCCGACAGGGGGACCCAATTCACGTCCAGGTTTTGGAAGGCCTTATGTGCCATATTGAAAATCGATGCCAGGTTGTCTACAAGTTACCATCCTCAGACGGATGGTAAAACCGAGAGGTTGAATCAAACCCTAGAACCGTACCTCAGATGTTTCACACTGCAACTCAGCGAGGAATGGAGAACGCTGTTATGGACTGCAGAGTTTGCATATAATAATGCAGAGCATTCCTCATTGGGTTCTTCACCCTTCTTCTGTCTACATGGTTATCACCCCAACATGTTGCCGTTCGAACAGCCTGGGGCGTGTACTCTTCCTACCATACATGAACACCATGCCCATCTTAAAACGGTATTAGCTGAGGCCAAAACACACCTGGACCAGAGACAAGCTTAATGCAGACAAAAAACGAGTCCCTGCACCATCCTACCAAGTAGGGGACAAGGTGTGGCTCAAAACGACTCATTTGAGAATTAAAGGAAACACTAGGCTACAACCTAAGTTCGTGGGGCCATATCCAATCGTTAGCATAATCAACCCCGTAGCAATGAAACTACAGCTCCCCTCAAGTTGGCGCATCCATCCAGTGTTTCATGTATCCTTCTTACGGCCCTATCTTCCTAGCACTAGACTGCAGCAGAAACCGAGCCCTGTGCAGATTGAGGGGGAGGAAGTGTATGAGGTCCAAGACATCCTAGATTCCAGGCGAGCTAGAGGCAGGTTGCAATACCTCGTAGAATGGAAGGGGTACGGCCCAGAGGAACGATCTTGGAAACCTGTTGCCCACTTGCATTGCCCGGCTCTCCTTAGACGGTTCCACAGGCGCTTTCCTACGAAGCCTGGTGGACCGCCGAGGCGTCGGTCGTTGAGAGGGGGTTCTGTCACGGCTAGGCAATAACATTGTGTGTATGCGGAATGAAGGTGAAACTACTTCTCCCAGATTGCCTACAGTGCATCCTGTCCTACCTCACTTTCCCTTCTTTCATATCTAAACGCCTCCCTCCCGGAACTCGGTGCTTGTCACCTGCGAGTCTCCACCCTTCAAAGCTGCAGCAGGAAGAAGCCTTGCTTGTCGTCCTGCATATCTGGAGTAATCGCTGTGCGTTTCCTGCTGGAGTACAAGTGCTCAAGACTTTGTTTTCTTTTTATTGGACGTTCGTGCTGGGGCGCGAACGTATTTGCTTATGACCTGTTTCGCCGGAGCACGCCGAGGCCGCGTACGGCAAACGGTAATGTGCCATTAACTTCACCGGCGTGACGGCTGAAACCGCCACGGGCAGACGCCCGCTTTCTTTTTCGATTTGCGCAGGAGCGTAATAACTACTGGAGCCGTTGAGAGGCTCGGAGGTCTGATAAACGCCTGCAGGGCGTTTAAGGCGTTTCAGTAATTACAGGCGCAGGAGCGCTATAACTGTGGGATTACCTGATAGCCCTACTATTGGAGCCGTTGAGAGGCTCGGAGATCAGATAACGCCTGCAAGGCGTTTAGGGTGGTTCTCTTTTCGCTGACACACGTCACGGCTGGTTTCGGTTTGGGAGACATCGAAGGAGGGCTGCAACCCAGAGACGCACCAAGTGCCACGACTGTTCAGGAGATAAGTACGTTCCCTCTGGGAATACCTTTACTACCAAGATGGGTCGCACCATCGGTCCTCTCTGTCTCTAAAAAGCTGAGACTCAGAGACACTACTCTTTACTTTCATTGCTTTCTTTTTTTCTTCTTTTGTGCCCTTTTCATGAAAGTGCGTGTGGCAGCAGTTCAATGTAAGTGTGAATCATATTGTATTAATGTTATACATGTTTTAGGGAGGTGTAGGGCCCGCTCTGACATCATGTTGTGTTGTGTCTTCTCTGCAGGAACCAGGGGGCGATTGTGGGAGTGAATGTTCCAACTCCCGGGTGCACGCCGAAGTTCTAGCTGCCGCAACTTTATTGTTTCGTTTATCCCTTTTTTCCCTTTCGCCCGCTGTGGTAGCATCTGTGGAGGGGATATATATATACTCGCAGATTTGCCGCAAAAAGGGGAAAGGGTTACTTACGTCCATCATCGCTCCTGCTGTACCCGGCTTTGAGGTTAGTTCCCCGTCTCTGTTGTGTCTGGATACGGGCTTTCCCCAAGATCAGTGACTACGATGTCCCTTTCCGACAGCCTTTTCATGACAGGCCAACTGCCATGAAAAGGCTATTGGAAAGGGACTTTGGGGCTCCAAACTGTGCCCTGTCCCTCATGGGCCTCTGCAAAGTAGCCCTGGGGGCACATGTAGTCCCCTCACGCAATCCTTGCACCCCATGGTGCATGACCCACAGTGCATGGATGTGCACAAAGCGCTCTTTAACACGGAGGCTTGTGTTGCGGTCCTTTTTCCGGCCACCGTACAAGCCTCTGTGTTGAAGAGCACTTTGTGACCGCCAGCGGTGGTCCTAACGTAATTGAGTGGCCGCACCACTGACTGCTTGCCGGGTGGTCTCATGACCGCAGCGATATCGGTCTGTGGTCTGACCACCTGATAGCGAAATGAGGCCCCAAGTCTGGTTGGGATCCAAAGATCACTTGCCCATTCCAAGCTTCCACGGGGGCAAGTCACCAGCATATGCCCACCCTGACATCGTTCCAAGAGTGGGAACCTTTGTGAGAAAGTGAGGCCTTTTTAAAGGTGGAAAACCTTCTGGCGATGGAGGGCCGGATAGTGCAGGGACCCTGGAAAGATGGTCCTGTCTAATGTTGGTTATTTTCTGAGAGGGATGGCTCAAAGTGGCTTGGAGTGAGCACACTACGAACCCCAACAAAACATGTTTTTCCGTCGAGGTCAAGACCGACTTTGCTTCGATGAGGATTGTCCCAAGCGACTCTAATAAGTCAATGGTTGTCTACAGATGTTCCAGCAGTCTCATCTGACATTGATCCACCAGAAGGATGTTGTCCAGATATACAATCCGACGCATACCCTTGCCCTGAGATGTTCCGCCACTGGTTTCAGAACTATAGTAAAGCACAATGGTGCCGAGGCCAGACAAAAGGGCAGAGTTCTGAACTTGAATACCTGGAGTCGCCACTGGAATTGCAGGAACTGACGATGCAGCAGGTAAATCGGGATCATGAGGTACGCGTCCTTGACATCCAGAATACCATCCAATCATTAGCTATCATGAGTTCCCGCAGGAGGTGGATTGCCTCCATTTTGAACTGGCGGAAGACCACCCACTTGTTGAACTCTATGGGCCACATGCATCAACGAGAAAACTGCTCGCAGACGGGCAGATTAGCAGAATCTGCCCCTTTGCGACCGGTATTTTTGCATTTGGGATGCATCATCCCAAATGCAAAAATCGCTATTTAAGGAATCTCTAAATAGCGATTCCTTAAATTTCGACTGCATTTAAGGAATCCCAAATTGAGATTCCTTAAATGCAATGCATGAAAGTTTAAAAATTAGCGATTTCGCTAATAGGGGGAGCAAATTACCATGAAGTTGAACTTCATGGTAATTTGCAAAAACTTTGAAAAATGCACTAAAGTGCATTTTTCAAAGTTCCATTTTACACATGTGTGTGCAAGATGTATTCATATGCAGATTTCAGGGGTGCAACAGGGTGTCTTTTTGATGCCCTGGCACCCTTGAAATAGCATGAGCAATTTGCGATTCTCTAATTGAGATTAGCAAATTGAGAAAGTCCTCCCATTCATTCCTATGGGCCTCTAGGCCCATAGGAATCAATGGGGAGGTATTCCTTAATTGCGACTCGCAATTTGCGAGTAGCAATTAAAGAATGTTTAGAAATCGCTATTTTGTAAGCAATTTCTACATGCATAGCCTTTTGCTATTCCTTATTAGCGAATCCTTATTTTTCGCTATTAAGGAATCGCAAATGGCATTGTTGATGCATGTGCCAGTATAAGTTTTATGACTGTCGCGGTTCTCGGTCCGCTATGCGAAAAACCAAATCCTCGGGAGCGAAGAAGGACCTCCACTCTCCCTCGGGGTACAACCAGACCCAGTTATGACCGGGCTACTAGCTAACTACCCATAGGTGAGAGAGGAGTAGCTCAGGACCACCAAGGTGAAGGAAAAGCAGGGAATTCCCAGGATTGCAGGAACTTCAGAATTACAGGAAATATGCGTTGATGCTCTAACAGGAGACAAACAGAAAGCCAAAATTAAAGTATTAACTATATTTAACAATATGTTTCCAACCTCTTATGATCTATGCCCCACCTATGGTTGTGTACTCTCCCAGACTCACTGTGGACAACAAGGCGAAAATTCTGACAAGATGCTCCGGAATCCATCACATGAAGGTACTTGTACTCAGAGTGGTGACAACAAAAATCAAAGTCTCAAAGACTCAGAAATGCAGCAGTTCCGGATTCAGGCTTCATAAGATTCCAATAAGAACGAAGTCCACACACAATGTAATCTTCTTTCAGTTCGGGTACAAGTAAATGAAAAATTCAAAAACAGTCCAAATAAAGGCGCAACAATAGTTAGAAATGAAAGCGCCCAAGTTACACCTTTAACCGCCGTCTAAAAGGCGGTAAGTCAGCAAGAAAATAACTAACGTAATGAAGAGGTAGAGCCACTTAGAAACAACCACTGAGATTAAGGCGGCAACAGCACACGGCAATAAACACCATAACTAAAAAGGCACCAATAAAAGAAAATAACCGCCGTAACAAAAGGTCGCAACTATAAAAGAAAACAACCGCCGTAACCAAAGGCGGCAACTCCACTCTGGCCTGCAGGGAAAGGTTTTAGTGCGCGCGCAGCACTGTTACGAAAATGAGTCGAGCAGGAAGGAAAACCCGCTAAGACTTGTAACGCAAATTTAACTGACGGCAATAGAGGCACAACAAACAACATACGCCTTTACAAAAAGAACAAGCATTGGCATAGCCAATAGGTCTTGCCTTTGGGACCTTATAAGTGTTTAGCCAAGCAACAGTTGCATAACTAAATACTTATAAGGTCCCAAAAGCGAGACCTATTGGCTATGCCAAGCGGCCGTGCGGCCGCGAAAGTGATCGCAATAGATCGCGATCAAACATCAAAGCGAAAATTAAAGTAATCACGGCAAAGCACGGCGCGCGCGCCCGCACACATGCACTGTAGCCCTAGGCTGGCCTGGTAGCACTTTTTGGAGCCCTCTCAATAAGTCTCGCCAGACCAGCGCATGCGCTGGGTCAGGCGAGACCTAAAAAGCAGTGAGGTCACCGCATCAAGACTGAAACCCTTCCAAATGTCAGAGACAAAGGGAAGGACGAATACCAGCAAAAGTGACGAGAGTCCAGGAAGAAAACCAAAACAGGAACAGATGCTGAAAGGCATGGTCCATCCAGAAAACGATTGCCAAGCACCTGTGCTTGGCGTTCAGGTTCCTTTTACAGCCCAGGAAGTCCCATGACGAGGTCTGTGAGTGCACACAACCAATTTCCCCACTAGTGAATTCTGGGTATAGTAGTTTGTACACTACGTCATGCAATTCATCATCTAATGTGTAACAATGACCGGGCCTTGACCCCGTCCTGTTTCTCCACTAAAAACAAGTGGCCGAGAAAACTGTTGGGTTTTCTATGGAAAACAGGTTAATGGAAATTGAGGGAGAACTCCAAGGAGTGCATGTCACCCTGATAGAGACTTCCCTTTGTGATCTTTAATCCATTGTAGAGGAACAAAGGAACAATACCAGAGTGGTACCTGTGCAGATTAACATGAGAAGACAGTTTGACAAAAGACAGCATAAGGGGGGCAATGCTCATATTTTTGGGGAGTGACTGGCAGCTCTGAACTGAATTAACCCATTTTAAACATGGTCCTGGGCTTTCTCGAACCAGAGGTCTTTCAAAACACGACCCCTGGTGGGTACCAGTTCACAAGGCTGCAGCATCCTTACTAGAGGTTCTGAGAGCAACATGGAGTTCAAATGTACCTTGATTGTGGAGTTGGGTAGTCCAACAGAATGAGCGATGGCTCTTCAAAAAGTGACTAAATGGAAATCTGCAATGCCATTTTCAGACAGAATCATGAACTTTCCAGAGTACAGCTGTGTTACATACACAGCGTTGGCAGCCAGTTACCACAAGTCATATAATAACTGCTCTAGATGAATTTCGAGGCATTTCTTTGGCACCCAGCAAAACTAAAAATTAACTACAAAGACCTTCATCACATGTTTACACAGGCTGAATATTCTGAAGCCTTTCTTAATGCACCACAAAAGAATCAATTAGCAGGCTCTGTATCTTGAAGCTGGCGAACCAAGCCAGTGGACTTATTTTTATATCTTTGCAATGTTAGGCGTGATATAACTTCGCCCAATTGGGCAGAAGGGTTCTTTTCATTTATTTGAAATCTTAGCTACAATAAATGAGTGAGTGTACATTTTCTTAGGTTTCCAGAAAGGTGCAACTTTATCACTATTTCAAGTTCAACACATTGCTTCCCCTCACATGTTCCAGATGTACAGGTGTGAGTAATATTTCTATAGTACATTCTGAGTTGGGTAGTTCTATACTGCAACTGCTCTGAGGATTTATTCTTGCCAGCCTGGTTGTGTTGGAAGCATAGTAACTGTGCTTTGACATCAATAAAATTATGTATTTCTAAAAGAAGAATAAATATCTGTGGCACAAGAATAATTCGGAGAATGAGGCATTGGCTGCCTTTTTCTCGCTCCCCGCAAAGAACCATAATTTGTGGCAAATTATTGCATTTATATTATGCTAAGGCATTTTACGTAGCGACTGATAAGGAAAGTAGACCAATGTAAGAACCTTGGGAATTTGATATAAATTGTAGAGTACTCAAGAGAGGGTGGCATTTGAGTGCTACCACAGTTGTCTTTTTGCAGTCATTACCTCAGAAAATTTCATTATAAAAGAAAAAAAAAGGCCCTCATGATAGCACATAAAATCAGAACTGCCGTTTAATGCAAAAATAGCCAACCAGCATTCTGAAATGTGAAAGGCAATTGCCTATCTATCAGACCGGAGCTTCATCTCAAATGATTTGGAGCATATAATGCTAAAATAAATTCTTACATTTTGGGGCTACATTCATACACTTTTTCTCAATTCAAGAGAATGGAAGCTGGTACACGTGATAAATAGAAACTTACGAAAAGGCATTAATGAGCAGGTGTCAGGCCCTTCTTATGGGAAGAACACAAGAAGGCTTTGCGAAGGAGATGGTTCACCAGCAGGAGCTAACAACTACTTTCTAAAATCCTCGCTTCGAAATGTCAACTTCAAAAACAAGCTATGCCCACTAGAACAGCTTAGCTAAACTGTGTAGTGTGCAACACAGGCTGATAAAATGGAAACTAATTTAAAATGTGTGTATGTGTGCAAAAACACTAAAGCTTTTAGAGTGCTCCATGCAGGTGCAAAAAATGCTTTCCAATTGATTATTAAAAGATAACCGTATGCATAGATTTGCAATTTTGTACTAGACAAGCAATCATGAAGGCAGATACAAATGAGTAAATTCATGTTATTAGCATAAACATAGTGGTATCAGATTGGATCACAGTCACTTATTCCAAAGATAAATGCATCAATCCCAAAAAATATGTAATAGTAGTAAGTTTGCTGGCTTTGGCACTCGACCTCAGCACAAGTTCTATTCTTCAGTTGACAAAAACGCCATACTCCTTGATAAACCACAAAACAGGTGGAGGACTCGCGATCATCTACAAAAACACAATAGACTGCACCACCTCAACACAAGTGACTGCAACACTTCAGCGGACTAGGACACCAACCTCATGGAACACCTCCACTTCAAAATACGAATGGACAACAACGCCACCCTTAAGGGAACCCTCTCCTACCGCGCCCCATGTGGAATTCTGCAACAACAGTGCAGACTTCTTTGCTCCCCCCTCCATAAGGTCAACCAACTATATTCTCCTCTTAGTTTCCATATCCACCTGGAAGACACCAGGGACCTTAACTCCACTGCTCTCCTCGACAGTGTCAGCAACCTTGGACTCACTAAGCTCGTCCAAGGACCAACACACACAGCAGGCCACACCGTTAACCATATTTTCTCCTCCAATAACAGGATCACCACCACCCACACAACCCAGTCACATGGTCCGATCACTACATCATACATTTCAAGATACCTGCCCACCAAGCCACCCGACCAGAAAAATTCAAAGCACCATCAAGACACTGGGGTAAAATATCCAAAGAAAACTGGACCAAGACCAAACAGGAACGCCCACCCAAACACACCGGGAACCGCAATGTCAACACCAAGCTCTTCATTAAATGGCTCGCCAAATGCGCCAACCGCACCGCTCCCACCAGAAACAAGACCTACAAAAACAGCAAACAACTCAGCTGGTACACCAACGACATCAGGGAGTCCTAGCGCCACTGCAAACAACTTGAGAGTAAATGGAGACACAACAAAAACTCCATTGCAAGATCTACATACTAAGTCACCCTCAAACTCTACCACAAACAACTACGAGATGCAAAGAAAACTCTCAGACTCGAAGTAAGATCCAATGACAAAGAACTCTTCACCATCATCTGCTCAGGATGACATTGGTTCTTCCATCTCTCCAGCACAACAAGTGGCTCACTTTCATAGGGTCTATGTTCTGGATACGGATGTGCCCGTAGCATTTGGATAAAGATTGTGGCTTGTACCCACTTGAGATTAGGTTTGATCCCGAGGAGGTTTATGCAGCAATTACCAACAGCCCCTCCAACAAAGCTCCTGGTCCAGATGGAATACCTATGGATTTATATAAGGCAAAACCACATCTCTAAGCCTCTGTTTTGAGTAATGCACTTAATGTTGCAGTGCAGATCGGTTTACCCTCATCATGGAAATCTGCTACCATAGTCCCAGTCTTAAAAGAGGGGAATAGGCAGGACCCCACCTGCTATAGACCAATTTCCCTGTTTAAATTCAGTTGTGAAGGTGGTAGGTCTCATTGTCTTAAAATGTGTGGAAGCCTGGGCTCAAGCCAATGATATGGTTTGCCCTGTCCAATATGGATTTACGGAAGGGATGGCACGTTGGAACAATGTATGGACCTTAACCTTTTGATAGGTAAATATGTAGTGGCGAAACAGGGGTCCATCTTTCTTGCATTCATGGACCTCAGTAGCGCCTTTGACTGGGTAAACAGGTCAAAGCTCTGGGATACTCTGGGAGTATTAGGACTCCCTTCCCACCTGGTCAAATTTCTCAGAGCTGTGCACAGTGACGTAAATGCCTGTGTTAGATATGGTATGGAGGGGGGATGCACCCAATCGTTTAGTCTCCCACTGGGGGTAAGGCAGGGCTGTGTGTTAACATCAATTTTATTTTTGTTATACATAAATAGCTTGAACACCTGTCTGATTGCCAACAGGGTTGACCTGCCCAAGATAAAGACAGTCAGTGTGCCGTCCCTGCTCTATGCTGATGACGCAGTGTTGATGGCCAGAACCGCAAATGGGCTAAAGCTATTGGTAGATCTCTTTGTCAATTTTATGGATGACTTGGATCTGGACAAACATCTCCAAGACTCACTATATGGTTTGTGGGGGAGTGGGGGGGGGGGGGGGGAGGCTGCAAAAACTACACTTATAGATATAAAGGGGCGAACAATCACTAGGGTGTCTACATTTCCTTATTTGGGAGTGTCATTTGACTACCAGAACAATTGGCTTACCTGTATAGCTAACCGGTGCTCTAAATATAGTCAAGCTTGTAGCGCTCTGTTTAAACTTTCCTCTTCAATAGGCAACAAACCCATTTTGCCCCTACTGCAAATCTACAGAATGCAATGTCTTCCAGTATTGACATAAGGTGCTGCAATTTGGGGGTACTGTAACTTCAAGGTGATGCAGAAGGAAGAGGATTGATTTTGAAAACTTTTGGGCCTGGGTATAAATAGTGCATCCTGTTTTATTCATGAAGACCTGGGATCGGATCATGTGGAGGATCAAGTTAAATTGGCTCCATTATTACTTTGGATTTCAGTATGGTGTGACGAGAAACTGAATATTAACAAGAGTGTGACTGAGGATTGTCTTGGGTGTATTGATGGCCAGAAGATACCATGGTTAAATTATATTAAAACCATTGCTTGTTCCATAGACTGTATGGACCTTTTCTCTAGAATACAATTGAGAATAAATCCCTAGGCAATCGAAGGTCAAAAACAATTAACGATTCATATAAAAGGAGAACATGATTTGATAAACTCAGTTTAAACTGTAAATAGTCTAATAAAATTTCATATCTTTAATGTAATTTGATTAAAAACATTTCTAAACATGTATCAAACAGACAATTGAATTGGGACATATTGAACATGATGTATAGAAAGACATCACTCAATAAAATACAATGTAACACAATACCATAACATGGATAATGGACAACAATTAATTCACAAATTAATACAGTGCTGAGTACAACATGAATAAAAACATAATAAAGAGACATTCTGTAATTTTTTTTTTTTTTTTTGCACTAAAAGTATTTAATAAACCTTTTAAAATCCAGGGGCTTCGTCCAGTTTCCCTTTTTACATTTACAGCCATTACCTGATTATGCGGTGATGCTGGTGGTTACTTTCTATTTAAAAGGAGCTCTGTATTGGAATAAAATTATGAATGCCTAATTTAAAATGATTTGAAAGATAGGTTGTCCTGTTTTCCTCTAAATTGTACCTACTGTTTATAGAATGTGTGATCTCAGCACTGAAGAACCAGGCTAAATTAGGCCTGGTGGCGCAGGGTACGCCTGAAATCTTCTGAGTTCGCCTTCTAAATGTACAGAGACACGGAACACTCTGTTGGCATAGGAACTTCAATTTATTAGCTGCAGCTAGGTACAGTTGTCCTAGAAGTACATCAGTGGTAGGTTCTCAGGAGACTGCCACTTCAATCCGTGGCTCACAGTCTTTTATAGCGCTTGAATCCCCTAAAGCAACAACCCCCTCAATGTGCAATAAAAACAAAAATTCCTTCCCTAGGGTCGTGTTCTCTAACTGACCCTATAGGCCAGGTGGCATGAGCATTCCTAAGTTAAATTAATTTACAACAGGACGTGTTTGCGTGTTGCAGGTGGTGATTCGTAAAACAATTGGAGAGGCAGAGAAGGATCACCAAGGGTCAATAGATGGTTATCACGGGAATTAGTTGCTTCGAGCCGGGTCTCAGAATGTACTTTGCTCAGAGAGACAGGAAAAGGTTGTTTAACATGTTACAGTACAGAGTATGAAAGAAACGCTACGATGGTCATCGGTGCCTGAGTGAGAGCAATATCACAATGGTGTCAATACGCAAGATGGAGCCGTAATCAAATTTCCTCAGACCCTCCTTTTGCCATTACTCAGGCAAAAACACAGAGGCTGTTGTTAATCAGAATCGACTTCAATAGCCATGAAATCTACAAGCTGTTGTTGCAGCATTATCTTCGTGTTCTCTGCTTTCTGGGATACAGGATTGGGAACACACAGGGTGGCGCATAGCCCGCATATAGCGGGACCACATTGTAGGCAAAGGCAACATGAGAAGAGAATAGCCAAGGTCGCTCCGACAAAGGTAAGAATCTTCCATCCCCATGTAGACTGTAGTCCCCCAAACCATCCCATCAGAGACCAATTCCCTTCATCCTGGTGAACGGACTCAGCGATCTTATGTAGTTTAGAGATGGCTTGGTATACTGTAGGGGCGTTGTCTGGAAAATAAATGCAACAGCTAGATCCGATCAATTTGCATACGCCCCCACGGTCAGCAAGAATAATATCTAATACCATCCTGTTCTGAAGCGTGACAAGGCGGTCAGCAACGAGTTCTGCAGTAAGATTACTCAAAGCTCCAGCTGTTTCATTGACAGTGGCTTCTACAACTCAAATTAGTTGTCTTATGTCTCTACTGTTGGCTATTGGACCCCAGAATGGAAGAAGTCCTTTCAAGACATCCCCGACTTCTTGTCCTGACGTATCCTGGTCTGACGCCACCCTTCTTTTCTGTAAATGATGCTTGGCATCTGCTATATATGTAGGGGGCAACAACCAAGCGATATAACAAGTGCATCTCCAATTACCAGGTAGAGAAGTGTAAGCCTTATTTCCAAACACAAAGTATGTATTACGTGAGGGAACCATGCGAGGCCAATCTGTCCCATTCAAGGTCACAATATGTTGGCATTTGCTTGTACCTTTATATTCTAACCCTCCTTTCCTGATACAGAATGGTGCTTGTCCAGGTACCACTAGAAAAGTTTGTCCTTTTCGAGAGGTTTTATTAGAGGGCAGGAAATACAAATCCGTAGATCTGGTTTGGCGATCAGCATATTCTGACTTCTCACTATTCGCCCCATATATCCTTTTTCTGTCCCGCCAACATAAATGGTATAGATGTACTCCCAAGCTCCTTACGTCTCGGGTATCACCATCTCCAGAAAATAGCCAACTGGCACTCAATTCCCACCATGCACTACACGAACCATTAAATGAAAAAGGAAGGGTAATGTATGGTGTTCCAGTATTCACTGAACTTGGCAGAAGACCACAAACACAACAGTTCGTCGCATTAGTAGCCAATTGATGTTGGTGTAGCATAGAAACAAATGTGTTGTTACGGAATTCACTCCTTTTCGACTCAACATGAGGGGGTAGAGCGACATGTGTATGCATTTCAACGGTAACTTTGGGAATAGGCTCCGTAAAAATTACATGTAGTCCCCATCCTATGCAAGACAATATAATACACATTAAAATCAATATTATTAAAGCCACTACAAAACGATTATGCAATAATTTACAATGCTTTGTGCTCATTGTTTGTATTTTGTCCATTCCCTTTTGAACAGTCATTTCCATCTCTAAATGTTGCCTGTGACGGGAGGTTGCTTCACTGAGCTGTGATTGTCTGTAGTTCTTTTTATTTTCCTACAAGTCCCACAGGCCTAGAGCCACACCTTGGGTCACAATTCTGAGACTACGATCACGGCCCTGCAACATGTGGAAATCGGTATAAAGACAAAGTCAATGAGGCACTATTGAGGTATTTTTGTTCAGTCTGGGCCTCAAATCGTACCTCTGGGAACCAGGTACAGTTTGTTCTTGGAAAAGGAGATGTGGTTTAGTAGTGTCCAATTTCAATGCCGGTGGTATAGCTGCTTGGAGGACCTCGTCGTCGTCTTTCTCTGATCTGGCAAAGTCTAGGTGTGCATCGCTAAACAGTCCAAATCTTGATATTCTTTCACTTTCAGAATCGCTAATTGGGTTACGAACCCACTGATCATAAGGCAAAGGTAGGGGCACTTTCTTGCAATGTACCCCATGTACCCAGTTCTTTTTGCCGATCACCTTCACTGCAGTACGCGTCGTTAGAAGCACTTGACGAGGTTCTCTCCAGCGAGGTTCCAAGTTCTTCGACCTCTGGAAGTTTTTAATGCAGACCCAATTTCCGGGCCGTATGGTATGACCAGGATCCGTTGAAGCCTGAGGCAAAGTATCTTGTACCTGTTGGTGAAGGACACGTAACTTAGTGGTGAGATCATGCAAATAGTCAATTTATAATGGATGCTCTATCTCGGAGTATTTCTTTGGCCTTGGGACTCCCCAAACATTTGCAGGGCGTCCAAACACAACCTCATAAGGACTAAGCCTCATACGGGAATGGGTGGTTGTTCTGGTGGATAAGAGAGCCAAGGGCAAGGCATCAGGCCAAGCAAGACCCATGCTGGCTTGTATTTTCGCGAGTTTAAGCTTAAGAGTGCCATTATTCCCCGACTGTCTCGGCCTGGAAGGAACATATGGATTGGTGCATGTTTCGGGAAAAGGTGGTGTATGTGGCGAGAGGTAAGCCTGCGACATGGGTGAAAGTATGGGGCCCCTGGAACGCCTACCGCGGGGGAATCTGTGCTCCACCGTTATTGCCCGATCCGTCGCCGACCCCGTCCCCTTAGCCAACTCATCCCCCCGGTACCTGGGCATTAGGTGTACCCAGCCCTAGTTCTGATCTCTACCCCCCCTCTTGAGATTCCTATGGATGGCTAGGATCCCCCCTCTAGGGGAGCACGTGTTGCTATTTCCGATTGAGGATTGCCTTGTGGGTTTGTTTGTATTTGTTGTTCTTTAAGTTTAAAATGGAACCGTATAGTGGGGTCTGGATAGTGTGGCCCGCAACGATGTTACCTCCTGTGCATGCTCGGCCGCAGCACCATGTGTTTTATAAATGTATATCGTATGCTCCTTTTATTGCTAGCGGCCGGCCGGAAGGTTGTAGGCCCATATTTGTATATTTTTTGAGTCTTGTAATAAACGGTTTCAAAAAAAAAAAAAAAAAAAAAAAAAAAAAAAAAAAAAAAAAGAGTGCCATTATTGCATTCCACCAAACCTGCTGACTGAGGATGGTTTGCAGCGTGGAACTTTTGTTTAATGCCAAGGCCTGTACATACTTTCTGCATGATCTGACCCACAAATTCACTTCCGTTGTCACTCCAAATAATTCTGGGTAACCCAAATCTCGGCAGAAACTCCTTCAAAAGGACTTTTGCCGTGGATAGAGCAGTATTATCTTTCAGGGGATAGGCCTCTATCCATCGGGAGAAGACACATACCACAACAAGAACATACTTCAGATTGTTACATCGTTCCATGTGAATGTAATCTATTTGCAAAACCTCGAAAGGGTACGTTGGGGGAGCAAAGTGGCCTGCCGGTGTTGGTGTTCCCTTCCCCGGGTTATGACCCACGTACCCTCCTGAGGCGGAAGCCGGGAGCGCTACGGTGCTTCTTAAAAAAAAACTTGTGTGTTCTAATTTGTTCTTATTTTAATCACTTACTGCACTTCCTGGCACATCAGGACTCTGCTGCCTGACACTGAAGCTAACCACACAGCGGATTCAGCGCTGTTGCAGAATCGAGGCCAAAACAATCCCTGCCGCCATTGCCGGCGAGGCCACGCCCACTTTAGGCCACGCCCCCCGCCCCAACCTGAATAAAAACACTGACTACGAGCGTCGATTTCAGACCCACGTACCCTCCTGAGGCGGAAGCCGGGAGCGCTACGGTGCTTTTTAAAAAAAAACTTGTGTGTTCTAATTTGTTCTTATTTTAATCCCTTACTGCACTTCCTGGCACATCAGGACTCTGCTGCCTGACACTGAAGCTAACCACACAGCGGATTCAGCGCTGTTGCAGAATCGAGGCCAAAACAATCCCTGCCGCCATTGCCGGTGAGGCCACGCCCACTTTAGGCCACGCCCCCCACCCCAATCTGAATAAAAACGCTGACTACGAGCGTCGATTTCAGACCCACGTACCCTCCTGAGGCGGAAGCCGGGAGTGCTACGGTGCTTTTTAAAAAAAACTTGTGTGTTCTAATTTGTTCTTATTTTAATCACTTACTACACTTCCTGGCACATCAGGACTCTGCTGACTGACACTGAAGCTAACCACACAGCGGATTCAGCGCTGTTGCAGAATCGAGGCCAAAACAATCCCTGCCGCCATTGCCGGCGAGGCCACGCCCACTTTAGGCCACGCCCCCGCCCCTCTTCACCTCCTTGATAACATGTGCTACCACCGTACGCGCAGCGGACGGGCGCGCCGTTTGCGCGCCGTCGGCGCGCCTAAGGCAAGCCCGTCTGCGCCCGTCATCGCCTCTCGCCTGTCCCCCTGGCCTAACTACACGGGAAGCCTACCACTATGATAGAGAACGCCTTGTCGCCCTGAACCCTGGAAAGAGCTGCGAGACGATATCCGGACATCTCGGACAGACATGAATTCAATGTAAGTCCTGTCACTTTTCTACTCACAGCCCTTGTCTACCTAGGCATCTCTCAGTTGCGCTTAAACAAACCCCTCTTACCATCTTACAACTTAATGTTAGGTCTCTCTAGAAGCACCACCCAGAGGTTAATACTCTCCTACTCGAAGAGAAGCCTGACATTCTCTTCATTTGCTATACCTGGCTCCATGACGATATGACTAGTGTTTCTAACCTCACGCTCCCAGAGAACTACCACATGAAATCGATAAATAGAGACACCAGAGGTGGCGGCATTGCCGTCATCTACAAAAAGCAATTTCTCTGCTCCTTTATTAAAGAAAACACTTGAGCTGTGAAAGTGCTTGCTTTAAGATCACGACGGGTCCTCACTTCTCCCTTTCTGGCCTGTACATCTATCGACCCCCCGGACCTACGTCTACATTCACTGACGCTCTCCTTGAAGTGGCGAGCACCCTTGTGGTGGGCTCAGCAAACTTCACAATACTAGGAGACCTCAATCTCCATTTCGACCGGAACCAAGATCCCACCATTAAAAACCTCCTGGCCGACCTGTCAGCCCTACAACACTACCCTTTGATCCAGGACGCTACCCACTCTGCTGGACATATATTAGACCCTGTCTTCACCAACATCCCAAAGACTATAACCGAGGCGCCCAAACCTATGGGATGGACAGACCATTACTTAATTAAATTCACCATATTGATTAAGGAAACGTTCAACAAGGCTGAGCCTACCCGCCACCTAAAAAGATCATGGCACAAACTTGTACCCAGGGACCTGCAGTCCACCCTAGGAGAATTCCATCAAGGGGCACATATAAACATTAACACAACATATGCTGCCTTCCATGACTGGATCACTAAGGAACTAGATGCCCTCATCCCTTTCAAATGGACTAAGGGACGCAGCTCCCCCTCCAATCCATGGTATAACAACACCCTGAAATCCATGCGGAAGGAATGTAAGAAAGCCGAGAGAGCCTGGAGGCGAGAATATAATGACAGAGACAAAGCGTTCTGTCCAAACAAAAGCTATACCATAAAGCTATCTGTTCCGCACGCGCCGCCTTCTATGCTGAAGAAATTAACACCAGCCCTAACCCCGCCAAGGTTGTTTTCAAACTAGTAGAGGAACTGCAGAGTAGCAGATCTCCTCCCTCCAGCATTACTTCTGCGCAGCAATGTGAGGACCTTGCCACATTCTTCATTGAAAAAGTGCAAAAAATCTATAAATCCTTCCCACTGCACTTCGCTACATCGCCCAGCTCCTCTGCATCCATCAGCAATGGCATCATGCTGAGTCACATACATTAAGTCTCTCATGAGGACCTCACTAAACTATGTAGGAAGGTCAAATCAGGTTCCCCGGCAGACCCTATGAGACCGGCTCATTTCATCGAATCCCTAGACTTTTTTCTGCCTTCCCTGGCGTTCATATTGAACCTTTCTTTCTCCTCGGCCAGTGTCCCAACTGCTTGGAAACAAGCATGGGTTTCTCCCATCATTAAAAAACCGACCCTTGACCCTCCAAACTGGAGAATTTTAGACCCATCTCACTGCTCCCATGGCTGTCCAAACTTGCAGAGGCCCACGTAAACATCATCCTGTCTAAACACATGGATCAAAATAACATCTTAGATCCATCCCAAAACGGGTTTAGGCCGGGCCACAGCACTGAGTCTGCCCTCCTAGCCACATCGGAACATCTCAGGACGATACTTGATGCCGGTCAAAGTGCTGCGCTGATCCTATTGGACCTCAGCGCCGCCTTTGACACGGTATCTCATAACATTCTCTTAAATCGTCTTGCCACGGTGGGAATCTCAGGTCTTGCCCTGGAATGGTTCCGCTCCTTCCTGAAAGACAGAACTTTCAGGGTATCAGCTCCTCCATACCTCTCCCAGCCCCACTCCATCAGACAGGGAGTCCCTCAGGGCTCTGCACTCAGCCCATCCCTTTTCAACATATATGTGCAACCACTTGCGGCAGTGGCCAGAGAATGGGACCTCACGCTGGTGTCATACGCCGATGACACACAGTTGGCCATCACTCTCACCGAAGGTCCATCCAAAAGTAGCGGCCACCTGTGTGGGCCTGTTGAGGAGCCTCAATCCCATACTCGGCTTCTTCGACCCCAAGGTTCGCCAAGTGATTGTCCAAGCCACAATTCTCTCCCGCTTGGACTACGCCAATGTCTTACTTCTGGGCGCCAACAAAGCGGAGATAGCACGATTGCAATGTGTACAGAACACCGCGGCAAGAACCTTGGTCGGTCTTCCACGCAGATGTTCAGCCAAAGCCACAATCCGAAAACTGCACTGGCTGCCCATCGAATCTCGAATCCAGTTTAAAACCCTTATCATGATCTTTAAAATCCTTAAAACTGGACGCCCAGATCTTCTCCGATCACTCCTCACACCTTATGTGCCTCAGCACAACCTGCGCTCTCTAGGCCAACATCTGTTGATGGTCCCCCGCACAAAGCTAGCCCGCACTGGTGGACGTTCTTTCAGAGTGCTGGGAGCCAAACTTTGGAACACCCTGCCAGCGAACATTCGCTCATTGGAAAATCTGTCTGCCTTCCGGAAAGCCGTCAAAACTCACCTATTCCCCTCCCTTTAGGCCTCCTCGTTGCTTTCTCTTCTGTCCTCCGCTGAGTTTCCGTGGTTCTTTAGCGCCGGGACGCCTCTTTGCTGGGGCAGCTGCTTGCGCTTTATCAAATTATAACATAACATAACATGCATCAAGCATATAATACAATGCTTAACCAGATTGTCTGCACATTTAGGGATCCCCACATTCAGCCATACCGGAGCCAGAAGTTTGCATATACCTTTAGCGCTAATGTGGGCTGGACCATGTGCCATGGTAACTACTGGGAGTACATAAGCATCTGGTAACAACCAGCGTTGATGTTCCGACAAATCTGTCCAGCACCCTGTCACATCCAACCTTCTTATACTCTCTTTCCACGTACTCAATTCTTTCTCTGTGGCTTCTGTCTGGATCATTTTCACACTGTCCACAGTATTCTCACACATCCCCCCTTGTGCAACCCATCTAGCAGAGCCCATAACATACATGCGGCTTGTAGTGTCTTTAGCTGTCTCTTTCGCTATCTGGTCTGCGAAAGCATTTCCTTGATCTACATCATCAGTAATCTTCTTATGTGCACTACACTTCACAATTGCTATCTGAGTGGGCAAGGTAAGTGATTCAAGAAGGTCATTTACCAATTGGCCATGCTGTATCTTAGTGCCATGGGATGTGAGAAACCCTCTTTCCTTCCACAGGCGGCCAAAACTATGGGCCACTCCAAACGCATACTGACTATCAGTATACACATTCACCCTTTTCCTTGAGCCAACACACAAGCTCTAGTCAGTGCTATCAATTCAGCTGCCTGGGCTGAATTATGTATAATACGCGCTGTTTCCACAACAGTGTACAAGGTAGTGACTGCATAGGCTGAGGTCGATTCACCATTGGGAAGCTTAAAACAAGAACTGTCCACCCATAGGATCCCATCCGGATCCGGGAGTGGAGTATCCTTTAAATCAACTCTGCCTCTTGTCTCTTCCTCCGTGCGGAGGAAGCAATCATGCTGCTCCTGAGTACCATTTTCTACTGGAATTGGCAGCAATGTTGCTGGGTTCAGGGCATTACATCGCTTAATGTGTATGTGGCTAGCCAAGAGCGTCAATTCGTACCCCGAAAGGAGGGCACTCGTGAGGTGTTAAGTCTTTATTCTATTTAGGAGGGTGTCTACTGCATGCGGCACCATGACAATGAGGGTATTATCTAATACCAATCCAGCAGACTGGCAAATGGAAACTGCCGCTGCTGCTGTAACCCTCAAACAGCTAGGTAATGCCTTGGCCACTGGATCTAATGTGGCCGAAAAATAGGCACAGGGACGTTGCTTGTCCCCAAATCGTTGCATTAAAACTGATAATGCGCAACCTTCTTTCTCATGAACATAGAGTGTGAAAGGCTTACTGTAATCAGGAGTTCCTAACACAGGAGCAGAGCACAAGGCAGTACGTAAATCAGTGAAACTTTTCTGACATTCCGCAGTCCATGGGAGAGGGTGCGGTGTATCTTCAAGAGTAAGTGCCAACAAGGGTTTCGCCAGAAGGGAAAAATTGGGGATCCATTGTCTACAATAAGAGGTAATACCTAAAAAGGCATGCACCTCTTTTTGCGTACATGGAATAGGCATTCGGGCAATTGCTTGGATACGTTCTGGGGTCAATCGCCGTCCCTCCTTTGACAAGAGTTGACCTAGATAGGTAACCTCTTGGCAGCAATATTGCAATTTAGATGGTGAAACCTTGTGGTGGTGGTCAGATAAGTGGCGTAACAGTGAAATGGTAGCCTTTTTACAAGTGTCCTCAGAATCTGCTGCAACCAACAGGTCATCCACATATTGAATGAGAGTGGCCCCTGGTGGTAAAGACATAGTATCGAGATGTGATTTTAATGCTTGACTATAAATGGAAGGGCTCTCGCAATAACCTTGAGGAGCCCACTTGAACCGGAAGCTTCGGCCTGCTAAGGAGAAGCCAAAAATATCCCTACTGTCCTCAGCAATGGGAATGCTGAATAAAGCATTTTTGAGGTCAATGACAGAAAACCAGGAAGCTGAGGCGGGTATCATTGTCAACAGGGCATTAATATCCGGGACAACAGGGAATTGAGGTACTACAATCTTGTTGACCTCTCTGAGATCAATCACAAAACGATAGACAGGTGGCTGAGAGGGGTCGATTCGTTTAAAAACAGGCAGAACAGGGCTATTGCATACATTTCCCCTAGTCTCTTCAACCACACCATTTTGTACCAAATCATGAACTATAGTCAAAAGAGCTTTTTCGCCGTCACTGGAAATTTTATACTGTGGAATGCGAGGAAATTTAATATTAGGCTTGAGGGTTACAATGTAGGGCGGGATCCGCAGGAGGCCCACATCATTGGGGCCGGTGGCCCAGAGGGTGGCGGGAAGAGATTGTAATTCAGGGGGGATTAGGTCTTTAGACAAGTACATCGGTGAGGTCAATTTCTTACCTAAGGTAAGACGTACACCAGAAGGGGAACAGTGTAATGTTGCATACAATCTCTTGAATAAATCCAAGCCCAACCAATTTTCACCACAACCAGTTGTTAAAAGGAGCGTGAAACTGGGTTTTGAACTAGGGCGCCAGAAAATCCGACAGAAACATTCGTACAGCCAGACAAAGGTGCCCCAGGGAGTTTAGAGTGAATCATAGAGCTCTTTGTCGCACCAGTGTCTAATAGGAATGGCTCTGTAACACCTAGTGCTACCACATCAACATAAGGCCCGCTTTAGTCCACTGGAACTGATACTACTCCCTTACTTTGTCCATGGCTGTCCTAGCTAGATTGGGAATTCTGGCTTTCATCCTCGGTATAATAATCATCATTGTAATAGTTGGTAGACTGAAAATTTTGCTGATCAAAAAAATTCGTGGAGTTTCCAGGGGGCATGGAACGTTGGTTATTAGGCGGCGTACCCCGTCCTCTACCTCTGGGTGCTGACTGATAACCACCCCGGCCTCGTGACCCGGGAATGCCGCTCGTACGCTGTAACAAAACCGGGCAAATAAACTTTAAATGGCCTTCTTCTTTACAGTAGGCGCATTGATTCTGGCGCAGTGGGGGTCGGGGAAAAAAAGTCCCAGGCCTCTGCAACTGTCTCTGAAATTGTGGAGGCGGCTGATATTCACGTTGGGCAGGGCGAGGAGGATAAGCTTGTTGCAAAAGAACTCTTGTTTTCAGCTCTTTAGTCTTTTTATCAAGTTTCTCTCTTTCCTCTTTATCCCTATTTTCATAATACTAAGCAGTAGCCAATATCTGGGCCGAAGAGGAGACCGCCCACGCACTTTCGGAATTCTTCAATTTATTAGATATTTCCAGAACCAAATTTGACACAAATTTATCTACAAACAGTCGTTGGCCACCTTCCGTGCTCATATCCCGACCACTATGATCGATAAACGTCTCCTCAAAACGAGTGAAGAAATCAGAGACGCTTTCTGCTTACAAGCTGCTAACTTATCCCAATTAACTCGCAGAGGGGGCATCATAGTTTTCAGTAAGGCAATGATCCTAGCTGGGAGTTCTGTAATTAAAGCCTCAGGTTTGGCACCACCCTCTTGGAGTCTGTCCGCGGCAAGTATGGCAGCCCAATCACCCCCCAATTCCCTGGGATGGTCCTCCTTTCGAATCCTAGCCCATAATGGTTGTGGGACCACATTACCCATTAGCATGTCTATATCGGCCAAATTCATAATACATGCATCGACAGTTTGGGACAACTCTTTGTAGTACCCAGCAGGATTTTTACGGGATTCCGGTAAGGACTGTTTAAGGGCCAATACCTCAGATCGTTTCCAAGGAACGTGTACCAACACACGTTGAAAGTGAGCAGGTATAAGAGGATTACCACCCTGAGCTGCAACCTCCTCTCTCCACACTGGGGGAACCTCCCTCATAGGATAGTGTTTTAATTTTCGCCTAACAGAGGAATCGCGTTTTGGCAAAGACCGGCAAGCAAACATCATTCTAAATGTGACAAGCGTCCTTACTGTATCCTCAACCTCTGCGCCCACAATCAGCCCTCTATCAAACTCGGCCTGAACATCTAGCAGGCCCTGAGGGGCTGGTCCCAATCCCATATCCTCCCATTCTTGACCTAAAATGTTACACATAGTATCAAAAACATATATCTGCGTTGGTGCCTCCCACTGTTGAAAGGTGACCATAATGTCTTGCACACTATACTGGGGGCCATTCGTGATCCACCTTCGGGCAAGGAGATCTAGCACTTCCCGTTCATCTGGACCTGGGAGCTGACTACGAGTTTGTCTACGAGGAGGAACAGGGGTCATTTGAATTGTCCCAAAGAGAGGGGACAAAAGGCCAGAAACGGTATCAACCTTTCGCCTCCGAGCGGAGGGAGAATTCGTCATTAGGACAGGAGACAGAATATTAGGCGGGGCAGAAGAGGGAGTAATAGGTACAAAGGGAGACAAAGGTAGGGGAGAGCTCGGTAATACCGGAAGAGGCTGTGATGGGGGTGCAGGAACCGATTGAGGAGCGACAGGTGGAACAACAGGTGGAACAGGTGGGGCAGGTGCTAATAATAAAGGTGCATTCGCTCCCAGGGCAGGCGGTAGTGCAAAAGGTACATTAGCCCCCTGCGCATAGGGCGGAGGTAATCTCAACAGATGGGACATTAAAGGATCCTTCTCAGGGTCCACATTTTTCTCTGTAGGGGAAGTTGGCAACACTGGATAACATTTATCTACTGCCATACGATGTTGCCTATCTGAAACATCAATCGCATGATCGGTCTCATTATTTTTAAACTGTTGGTCAGCTTGTAAAATAGACATATCCCTCCTATCTCTTTTAGCTTGTTTTATTTCTTTCTGTTTGGCCTCCTTACGCCATAAGCGAAAAGAGTCAAACATAGCCGGCCGGGCTTTTCGTTTAAACAAAGTGTCCTCCAAATTATCTAAGATATTGAGCTCAAAACTGCCATTCTGCGGCCACCGTAAAACACCATCTTTCCTAGTATAGCGAACCCACGCCTCATTAAAGGCTATGGGGCCCATACCATGTTTAGAACATACTTCATAAGTGGGAGTCCCGGCCGGAGGAATTGGACAAGAGTCCTCCAGTCGGGAATACCTATCGCAACAACAACAAAACCCTCTTCCAAACTTACTGAAACTAGGCATCGCTATCACACTACTTTCTTTACAAACTTCAAGGGGTTAATTAGTCACTTTATAGTACAAAAACTGCACTCACCCCTCGGTTTCGGCTTTTGCAAAAGTCGAACAAAGACAAAACAAAGACAAAGGAGTGGCCACTATACTTAACTTAACCAGATGTTTTCTTATGCCAACAGAGGTCCGTCTAATGTCTCGCAATACCAATCACCAAGGGAGCCAAAGCGTGGCGGTAGTCAGGGCAGCAGGTCTTCGCAGCCGTTGGCAGGGAGAAGCCACACTGTAAAACCCTTCGGTCCACTTACGACATGCAGGGGTCGATCACGTGGTGCGCGTCCTCCGGAATTTCCTTGCGGGGCTCCTCACGATTCTCGGGCTGGACCCACGACCTCTGAAGCCGCCTCACTGAGGGCACCATTTGAAGAACCAGGCTGAATTAGGCCTGGCGGCGCAGGGTACGCCTGAAATCTTCTGAGTTCGCCTTCTAAATGTACAGAGACATGGAACACCCTGTTGGCATAGGAACTTCAATTTATTAGCTGCAGCTAGGTACACTTGTCCTAGAAGTACATTAGTGGTAGGTTCTCAGGAGACTGCCACTTCAATCCGTGGCTCACAGTCTTTTATAGCGCTTGAATCCCCTAAAGCAACAACCCCCTCAATGTGCAATAAAAACAAACAAATCATCCACTAGCAAACATTCTTTGTACAAGATACAGGATAATAGGTAATAGAGATTCCTTCCCTAGGGTCGTGTTCTCTAACTGACCCTATAGGCCAGGTGGCATGAGCATTCCTAAGTTAAATTAATTTACAACAGGACGTGTTTGCGTGTTGCAGGTGGTGATTCGTAAAACAATTGGAGAGGCAGAGAAGGATCACCAAGGGTCAATAGATGGTTATCACGGGAATTAGTTGCTTTGAGCCGGGTCTCAGAATGTACTTTGCTCAGAGAGACAGGAAAAGGTCGTTTAACATGTTACAGTACAGAGTATGAAAGAAACGCTACGAAGGTCGTCGGTGCCTGAGTGAGGGCAACATCACAATGGTGTCAATACGCAAGATGGAGCCGTAATCAAATTTCCTCAGCACAATACGGTGGCCTGTATATTTGAATGTTTTTAACGTATTTATGTGGTTCTTATGTTTTTCTCTTTTGTGATTATTATGATGCATACTCGAATAAAGATTTATTACTAGTTACTTCACCATCGTCAAAGAGTTCATCAATTACGCAGCTGTCACTAATGACATCATCCAACCCAAGCACTCTGCAACGACCTCTCAAACTTCTTTAAACAGTAGACTGCCAAGATCCACAACACATTCGACCCACAGCACACCAATACAAACTACCCCGACCAGCAGAACACCACCTTCATTGCTAAACAGTAGTTAAGCAACAGCAAGCCCATCTCGAAAAAAGAACAATGCATCCAGGGTGGAGAACATGCAAACTGCGCATGACATTTAGGCCGGCCTGAGACAGCCCGCCAAAATGTCGGGCTCGATTCACAGAACTAACTTAAGACAAAATCCTAAACTTACTACCATTTTGGTATTCACAGAAGGCACTTACTCATTTTGGTATTCACAGAAGGCACTTACTCATTTTGGTATTCACAGAAGTTAGGACTCCTAAATGCCCTCTGTGAATACCAAAAGTCTTAAAATTAGGATTTTTCTCAGTTTAGGAGTAGTAAAGTTAGGACTCCTAGCTTTAGGACTCCTAAATGCCTTCTGTGAATACCTAAAGTCGTAAAGTTAGAATTTTTCTCAGTTTACTACTCCTAAACTGAGAAAAATCCTAATTTTAAGACTTTTGGTATTCACAGAGGGCATTTAGGAGTCCTAAAGTTAGGAGTCCTAACTTTACTACTACTAAACTGAGAAAATCCTAATGTTAAGACTTTTGGTATTCACAGAAGGCATTTAGGAGTCCTAACTTCTGTGAATACCAAAATGAGTAAGTGCCTTCTGTGAATACCAAAATGAGTAAGTGCCTTCTGTGAATACCAAAATGGTAGTAAGTTTAGGATTTTGTCTTAAGTTAGTTCTGTGAATCAGGCCCGTCATGCGCACTAAGAAGTGCCTACCACTACTCCCCCAGCCTCTAAACAGCCCAGCCCGTCCCACCCCCAAACAACTGAGCCAGTACGTTTAAATAAAATGATAATAACGTTAAGTATTTATCGTTTTATTTTTCTGTTTTTAATTGCTCACTCAGTGAGCAGTGGGGCGACGCTCCTCCGCCTTAGTGGAGGAGCCACCACTGTCCACACCTCAACAATCTACACTAGCTCCCAGTCCAAGAAAGATGTAAGTTCAAGCTACTCACCAACGCCCACAAAGCTCTCTAGAACACCGGTCCAGCTTACCTCAACCACCACCTCAACTTCCACCAAACCAACCAGACACATTTTATCTGTGTCCCAGGCAAGAGTATCCCTCCCTCACATCAAGAAGACCAGAAGCGGGGGACACTCCTCATACATCGTAGCCAAGTCCCGGAACGACCCCCCCATACACCCAAGAACCTTCCCCTCCCTTATGGACTTCCGAGGGAACTTCAAGACAGTGCTTTTCCAGGCTAACAGGTGTGACCTACTAACCTCAGGCCTACCCTACTCAGCGTCTGGATCCCCTCACCAGTGGCGTAAGAAAGGCCCCCGCATCCCCTGCAGTGTGGGGGGGGGCTCCAGGGGCCCCTTCATCACAGTACCGGAGGGCTCCCGAGTAAGTCAGGAAGGGAGCCCCTGCATGCATTTTGCAGGGGAGCCCACTCAAGTTTCCTTACGCCACTGACCCTCACTGTGATTAGCCGAGTAATACAAATTCACACAACATTTACTCCCTCTCAACTACAAATCAGAGCAATGCTCAGTATTATTTCCAAACAGAAAACGCGTATTTTACCGACATGTATACTTAATCTTTAACAGTGAGCATCTCCCCTTCACTGTTCAGCGTTAAAAACCGGTAGGAGGAAGCCCATTAGTGAAATAAATTAATCATGACGAAGTATACAATTTGCTTTGAAAAAAATAAGTTTGTATTTCATACCTTTCCTAATTGGCTGCCAGTAGGATACATTTTAAGGCATCCTTTCTTAAGAGGTAAGTTAAAGTAGTATGTGGTGACTTGCTGTCGCTAGTGGAATGTGGAACATGGTATGTGTTCCACATTCTCAATGAGGCAGTTTGTCCCAGGCTTGTATAGATGTACCTTATACCAGCTCCAAGGAATAAATAACAATTCAACTTAACTTGTTGGCAAAGTCATCTCGTTATTACACTGGCAACGATTGGAAAACCATGGGAGCAAGCCTGGAGTCCTGTTAGATACAGATCACGAAGCTGCCATCCGCGAACATTGTGCTGTGGAACTGACGACGTCTGAAGGCTGATCCGAAATCTTCCGCCGTCTCAACTAAAGCGTGTCTGAAAACCGGAGTGTTTAGAGGCATACGGTGAGCTTTTCAATCAATTAAAACAGAAAATCGACATCGGCTTGACACCGCGCATGCGCAAGTGGCTTCACACCACGCATGCGCAAGAGTGAATCTGAATGTCATCCCGGCAGCAGCCATACTTTGGGATAACGTAAAGGCTGCGTGAGTCCGTATTAATGCGGCGATGTACTAGGCAAGTGTACATCGCCGACACAGCAATTAACAGTGATTTGTGGGCATTTCGTATTAAATTGGAGCTGGACAACATGCTGCATATGTGATACAAGACGGTTTTAGACATTGCGGGTGCATGCACAGTAATTCAATTAATTCTGTCAAATCGACATTTCGTATTAAGTTTCAACATTGCAAAAGGAACTGGTCAGCATGCTGCATATGTGATTCAAGCAATACAGTTTTAAAACATTGCGGGTGCATTCTTGTGTACACATCCACAGTAATTCAATTCATTCTGCCAAATTACAGTCAATGTACATTAATATATAGCATTGTGTATTCCATTTGTGCATACTAAGAAAGGAAATCTTCAAGAAAAATTGCTGGCGGCAGAAGACTTGACTTTAGACAAGGCTCTTGATATTTCTCATCGTTTTGAAGACATGGAATTGGGTTTGAAAGAACTAGCGGAGCAAAAAGCGGCAGAAGTTAATTTGGTGAAAAAAACGAATTTTAATGAAAACAAGATGAATAAATCAGGACTAAATGCTCAGGGTATTCATGAAAAAAAAGACTACATTTGTTTTAAATGTGGTATTCCTGGTCATTTAGCAAATGACAGAAAATGTCCTGCCATAGGTCAAGTGTGTAGATATTTTAAAATGAAAGGTCATTACACAAGAATGTGTAGAAATAAGAATAGAATAAGAAACAAAAGTTTAGAGCAGAAAACTCAAATTAATGAAAATGTCAAAGAGGGTTAAAAATGATTTTGAAGAGGAAGAGTATCTTCTGGCTGTGTATGAAGTGAATGGTACCATGAGGGATGCTCCGTTCTGCACTATAAAAATTGGAGACAAGGATGTAAGAGTCATGGCTGATTTTGGAGCAAGACACACACTTATTGGAGATGAGTGGCTAAAAGAATTTGGCGATGTATGTCTATCACCTCCAGATATTAATTTAGTAGGGTACGGTAGGAAACCAATTGATGTAGTAGGTTTCTTCACATCTACTTTAACTTTTAAAGGGAAATCTTTTCAATCTAAAGTTTATGTAGCTAAAGAAGGCTCATGCCTTCTGGGTTGGCCTCAGCAGAGAGATTTGATGATCACTTTGGATCCTAATCACCCTGAACAAGTTTTAGGGTATTCAGATTTAATTGCTCACATTAATGTGGATCCAGCATCCGAATGGGAAAAAAGATTTCCAAATGTATTTTCATCAACAGAATTAGGTCTACTAAAAAAATTTACACATAAAATTCTTTTAAAACATGACGCTGTACCAAAGGTGCACAAAGTAAGGAATGTACCTTTACATTTAAGAGGTGCAGTTAAAGATGAACTTAAGAGATTGTGTGATCTGGACATTATTGAAGAGATAGAATCCTCATTATGGTTAAGTCCAGTTGTGGTCGTACACAAACCTAATGGCAAGGTTAGGTTATGTGTTGACTTAAGGGACCTGAATAATAATGTAAGGGTCGACAGACATCCTTTGGCAAATATTGGAAACATGTTCACAAAATTAAAAGGTGCTTCGATATTTTCCACCCTTGATTTATCCAATGCTTATCATCAAATTGCACTTCATGAGGATAGTAAACATTTAACTTCATTTATAACGTCAGAGGGAGCCTTTAGATACAAAAGAATGCCCTTTGGATTTCTGCATCTTCTGTATTCCAAAGGTTAATGCACAAATTATTTAAGAACATGGAAAATGTTCTATATTTTCAAGATGACATTTTAATTGTTGCTTCTAATTCCAATGAACATGCTGACACATTACACAAGGTGCTGTGCATTCTTCAGGACAATGGTTTGACATTAACCAAAGAAAAGTGCAAATTTGGTGTATCATCGGTTGATTATCTAGGCCATTCAATAGATAAAAATGGGATATCACCTAAAAAAAAATTAATTAGAGCTATTGAGCAAGCACCTAATCCGCAAAACAAAGATCAACTTAGATCTTTTTTAGGGCTGGCTGAATATTATGCTAGGTTTATACCGCGATTTGCTGACAAAACCACACACATGAGAAATGTATTGAAAAAGAATGTTTCATTTAACTGGGATGAAAATTGTGGATATGAATTTATGTATTTAAAAAAACAAATTGCATCCGCACCAGCTTTGGCCACATTTAATACTGCATATGATTCAATAATCATTTCAGACGCAAGCAATGTTGGTTTAGGTGCTGTTTTGATGCAGATTCAGAAAGGTCATTTGGTTACTATTGGCTTTGCGTCCAGACCATTGAAAGGAGCAGAATGGAAATACTCTACATTGGAAAAAGAGACCCTAGCATGTTGGTGGGGTATTGAATATTTTAGGAAATACGTATATGGTACAGTATTTAAAGTTAGATCAGATCATCGACCTTTGGTAGATCTTTTTACTACAAAAGGTTGTGGAAAAGCTATCTCAAGAATTGCTAGGTGGCAATATAAATTACAAGATTTTCATTTCAAAATTGAATATCTTCCAGGTGCAAGAAATGTTCTGGCAGATTGTTTATCAAGATTACCAGTGGATGATGACAATGAAGTTGATGAGGACGATGATAATTTAGAAAAGGTAGTTTCTATTTGTGAAGTATCAAATGGTTGTGTTCAAGAAAAGGAATGGAAGGTAGCTTGTGTAAATGATGCTGTACTCAAGAGTGTTATGCAATATATCAAATCGTCATGGCCTAAAAAGAGTGAGGTACCAGAGGCTATGCGATCATTTTATCAGATTTCGCATGAATTATCTATCAAGGATGATATTTTAATGAGAGGTTTACAGCTAGTGGTTCCTACTGAGTTGCAACAAACCATTTTGGATATGGCGCATGAAGGACATCCTGGTATGACAAGCATGAAACGTAGGATTAGAAGTGAATTTTGGTGGCCGGCTATGGATAAAACGGTGGAAAGAAGAGTCAGGGACTGTATGGAATGTTGTATCAGTGATAAATCGCAAAAAATTGTATTGTATGAACATCGTCCTATATCTAAACCATCAAGGGTCTGGGAGAGTGTGTCTTTAGATATTGCAGGTCCCATATGTCTAGGTCAGAATCCTGTTTATGCAATTGTGCTCATTGATCAGTTATCACACTGGCCTGAAGATAAAATGGTTCCGCACATAACTTCAAAAATAGTTATTCCATTTTTGAATGAGGTATTTGAAAGGGAAAGTTTTCCTGAGCATTTAATAACCGATAATGGGGAACAGTTGATTTCTACTGAAATGAAAATTTATCTGGATAGGCATGGTATTATTCATAAGCGCTCTTCTGTGTATTACCCTCAAGGTAATGGAATTATTGAGAGGTGTATCAAGGTTTTTAAAGAGGGTTTGCAGTTAGCCATTGTTAATGGAAAAAATTGTAATCAAGCCATCAGCGAGGTTTTGTGGAGTTATAGGAATACTCCTAGAAGCACTGGTGATCTATCACCTTTTGAAAAGATGAGAGGAAGGAAATGCATATCCAATTTAAACCAAGCGTGGATGAGGAACTTACTGGTTAAATCCTCGGGTGACAGTACTGTGTCACATGGGTATGTGGATAAAGTTATCATCACACCTGTCAAAGTTAATGACTGGGTTCGGGTGTAAAAAGGGAGGTTTGTCAAATCTGGTGAATCTCGCTTTTCTCATCCTTTGAAAGTTCTTTAAGTAGGTTGTCAAGTTGCCGAACTATCTGATGGAAATGTATGGAGTTTTTACAAATTAGTGAAGGTTCCTGAGTGGTTGTGGCCTGATAGAGAGGCGCCAGATAAGAAAGTTTCAATATCCAGTGGAGTAACGTTACCTAACAGTTCTGAGAACATAACTGGTGGAAGGAAGGCTACCATCTCAAGGGATGGGGAAAGTGATAAATCTCTTGGACAAAGGTCCCGGAGAATCCCTGTATGGCATAAAGATTATATTGTAAAGTAATATGTCATATGGTATCAGTTCATAATATTATGTGATGAATGTCTTGGACAAAGATTCCGGAAAATCCCTGTATGGCATTAAGATTATATTGTAAAGTAGTATATCAAATGGTAGCGTTTAACGATACTATTTGTGAATGTACGTTTGGGCGAAATACAATTCTGAGAAATGTTTCAAGTTTAAATGTTTTGGTTCATACTTATGTACGATGGGGTCATAAGAGCTTTATTTTATTGTTTTTAAAGAAGGGAAATGTGTGGTGACTTGCTGTCGCTAGTGGAATGTGGAACATGGTATGTGTTCCACATTCTCAATGAGGCAGTTTGTCCCAGGCTTGTATAGATGTACCTTATACCAGCTCCAAGGAATAAATAACAATTCAACTTACCTTGTTGGCGAAGTCATCTCGTTATTACATAGTATTCCTGAAAATAGTGGTCGAATGCATTTTTAGCGTTTCAGGAAAAAGATGGTTTTCGGAGCTCACGCTTGGGCCCAGGACTTAGAACTGTAAGCAATGTCCTCGCAAACTGGGTTAGAACGAAGAGGCATTAACTCCAACTGTTCAAGCTTATAAAGATGCCCGTTTTGAATCCTGACTAAAGAACACTGTATCGATTAAAGGCGTCGCCTCCCTTCGTTTTCCCGCCGTTTCTCATCCGTTGACCTGTCAAGTCTTACGCACTCATAACGTCACACTTCGAGCCGCGACAGTTTGCGTCACCCTGTGAAGTAAGCCGAAGTCCCGCCTTCGGGCATATTATTGGTCGGTGTCGAAGTTTCTGGCTGCCTGTCACCGAGTCGGCACGGTCGAATTGCGCCCACCCCCCACGTGGGGAAGACAGTCACCATTGGCCCGTTGCGCAGTCCCTCACTTGGCTTCTGGCTCCCGTCACAGTTTGGGTTGGCGCGTGCTGGGTGAGATGTTGCCCGGGCGGAGAAGAGGACGACTGGCGCAGGCGGTGCGACTAGAGGCCAGCTGGGGAGCGAGAGCGTAGCGTGCGGTTGCCCGGCAAAAGCATCCTGAACGCGAGGAGGCGGCGCGCGCACCGTGGGCTGTGAGCCTGTGCGGGAAACTGATGGGGAGCGTGCCAGGTCTGCTGGGGGCACCTGCAGCCTCCAAAGGAGCCCTGCAACCTCCATAGGTATCGGCGCTGCTTGCATTCAACCCGCCCAATATATTGCAAGTCTCCCATAACATATTCTAAGAGTTTATCAATACAGATGTGGTGCTCTCTAGGTTTGCATGCTACAAATGCACCGCAGAGCAATATGTTCCTCTTGATAATATAAGCTCTTAGACCATGTGTGTGTCCTACTCTGTACCGTATCTATGCCCAGTATCATGTAGCATTTAAAGTTCATCGTTTATATGTCTTCTGAGCTATATCCTGTGCCCTAAGATCTGCACACTTCATGTCGTCCTGTGTGTGTTTTATTTTCTGCCCATCTGTGAAGACTAATGCGTATTATTTGAGCTATGTCCCCTGATGCATATCCAACGAGCCATCGTGTTTGTGTGTATGGGGTGAGCGAGGAAGGCATGCGTGCACTACGGGTTCTAAATAACGTAAAAGGGAGGGAGGGTGGGTGGGTGAGTGAGTGGATGGATGAGTGAGCAAGGGTGGATGTATAGATGGATGGATGAGTGAAAGCATGCATGGGTGAAAGGGTGGATGACTGGATAAAAGGGTGGATGATGAGTGGATAAGTGAAAGATTGGATGAATGAATGGTAGGGATGATGGATGAGTGAAAGGAGAGATTGAGGGAAAGGGTGGATGGAATAAGAGTGAAAGGGTTGATAGATGAGGGAAAGGGTGGATAAAGAGATGGATGAGTGAAAGGATGAATGGATAGGTTTGGCTATGAAGGGTGGATAGACGGAATGGTGAAAAACTGAATGATGGACTAAAGACTGAATAGACGATGGCATGTAAAGGTTAAATGGTGGACATCAGCAGGTAAATGGTAGGATGAATTGATAGATTGATGGAAGAGACAAGAGATATCTTCTGGGGGGGGGGGGGGTCATGATTATTTGCTTGGTGCCATAAGAGCTTTGGTTCGAAGTGGGGTTATTTTCAGTTTCTTCCTACTCTGGTGCTCAAAAATATATAATATTGTGCCAAACAGCAATTAACAGTATGACAGTGCAACTATTGCAAAAAAAGGAAATGTAAACATATTACCACATATCTTTCATTTTGTGTAATGAGTTAACCTGCTTTGTTTATATAAACACATTTCTCATGTGTTTTGGTATGTGCTGCAACTAATATAGAAGTTATTAAGTATAATCATGTCTTGCCCTTAGCCCCGCCCCTAGTCCCGCCCCTCACTACACCTCTAGCTCATTTTAATGAGTACCTGCACTTATTTTTTTCCCATTTAAAGCACTGGTTATTCTCTATACTCGTCTTGCAAAAATGTAGGTACCTATTACCTACACATCATGAGCTGCACAGCAGCTGCTGCGCTATATATATATATATATCTTACCTTAATTACCATGCAACAACACAATTTTGAGCTGAAAATGTCTTCTCTAAAATGCGTGAATGCAGCTGAAACATTAATTGAACATAACGCAAATTATACTAAAGGCTTTACAGGGTCTCGACAATTGGCATCAATGTTAGCGTACCGGCTACTATATATGTGTGTTTGTATGGTGTGTCCATAGCGCGAGCCTAGCCAAAAGGCAGTTGAGCTTTGTACAGTGTCAAAGGCAAGCTTAATGTCAACGAGTAACAGAGGAGGCTGGGCTTTGGGCTGTTAATGTACTGTGCTGCAGTGTGCTTTGAAGAGGCGAGTCATTCTCTTTCCTGAATTGGAGCAGTGTTGGTGCAGTCCTGATAGATACCGGATGTTGTTTCAGGTTTTGGGTGCATAGCAGGCCATACTACTCATCGTTTCATAGAGGGTTTAGTGTCTGTGTCCTTAAAGAGGCGAGGATGGGACATGCCACCTTTCTCCATCCAGGAGAGGCATCATCGTGGTATCCCTCTGCCCACCGATTCAGGATTCTCACTCACAGCGACAGCCTCCACAATATTAGCCCATGCCTCCGGCATTTCATGTTTCATGAAGCCCCTCTTAAGCTCTCTATGGAGATCTGTGTTTCACTCTCCACTCACTTTACTAATTCCAGCTTCAGTTCATATAAAGTGCCAGTGTGCGCTTCTCCTAATGTACCAAAGACACTATACTTAACTCTGATTTGTTATTTAAACTTTTCAAAAATAATATCAGTGCTTGATATTGTCCAGTATCCCAGGGCTAAGCGTTGGCGAGGCGCTTATGACGTCATTTGCACTCACCGGGGCAGGTTGGTAGAGGTTTATAGCGGGTGTTCGGTCATTTAGCCCTGTGGGTCAGATGATTGGACACGTACATCGCATTGCGTGCTTGAAGCATACGATGTGTAAAACATGCCATTTTCTGGCACTTAACAACGCTGGACTTAGCCACGCAAGTAAGCGTTTTTATATTCTATTAAATAAGGGAATTAATGGGTGTAAGGTTTTAGGGAAGGGTAAAGGTATGGGATAGTAGGGTTTTTAGGGTTCAGGTAAGGATACAAGGTCGTAGTTTATTAGGATTCAGGAATGAGTGAGGGTAGGTGAGGTTATAAGGTTTTTTAGGGTTCAGGGATCGGTAAGGGTACTGGGAAGTAAGTTTTTTTTTTTTAAAGATACAGTGATAAGTGAGGGCATGGAGTTGTAAAATGTTTTTAGTGTACAGAGAAGAGTAGGGGTACGATGTAGGAAGGGTTTTTTAAGGGTAGTGTGATTGGCCGAGGGGTTTAACTTAATTAGAAAATATCTAGTCATTCAAATAAGGTGGGTAGTAAAGGTCAACACGTTGCTTTGCATGCTTCAAGGCTCTGCTTGGTACCTGATATTGGTAAGCATACAGTCCCCTATAGAGAGGTACGTGCAGAATGCGAGTGACCTGCTTTGACGTGTAGGCTGAACGGAATGACGTCAGTACTCCACGAACATGGCTCCAAGTTTTAGGTTTCTGCCCTTATTGATCCAGTATCCACTGATATCGATACTGTCTAGGGTTCCGGTGAAGCTGATCCGCCCTTTTCTTTTATTGCAGTTCAGCGCTGCTGTCTTGTCCTTCCTTTTCACAGGGCAAACTCGAGGGTATCTGTGGCCTGCAATGCACGAGAGGGGGAAATTGCATCAAATGTCAAACTCACGCATTTCTTTTCATTCTTTCCCATAATCTGTATTGGAGCCAGGTAGCCATTTCCACCTTTGGTTTCTAGGCACTATGTGTAGCTTCCTGCCACAGTCTGCACTGATACAAACCGCGTAGTCTACCTACATTTTTAGGCTTTAGAAACCCCTCAAGTTTCTCTGCCCCTGTCTGGTTGCCATCGACGTGTGAACTGTTTATTATTATTTAGACACTCTGCTTTGTTTATTCCTTCACTGTGGCCTACATTTTGAGGGATGGGTTTGTCGTGTAGGCCTCTGGGTTTCCAGGCCCGCCACACTTCTGTGCTGTGTCTGTCTAAGATGTTTATTTTGTTTTTTTTGGTGTCCTAGTGCAGTAGGCGCTGGATGGTCTTTATTTACTCCCCTGGTCGTCTTTAGTACGAGATTGTTTTTCTCTTTGTATGATCTCGGTGCTGTGCATGCCAAGGCCACCTTCCATTTGTGCTGCATATTGCAGAAAGGTGCACTTCACTGTGTGATGCCCATGCTCCCATGGTGGCTTGGATTCGAAGCACTATTTGCATCTAAGTTGCCAATATATTAACAACATTTACATTAGTAGGTGCAGAGAAGATGAAGTTTCTGGAGTTTCTATATGATGTAAATATCGAGGTGACCCAGTATTTTTTACCATCATTCTTTTATGTTTCTGCCAGAACATATGCCATTATTTGCCAGTTTCAGTTCCGTGCCCCACATTAGTACAAGGTGGATATTTTCCACTGTTCGGCTGATTTTTCTTGGTGCTGCATTTGCTCTTCTTCCCTCAGCCTGTATGTGTTTATTCCTAAGGGCCTATGTTCGTATCCTATAAGGATAGACCTCCGTTTCTAGGCACTAGGCTATGTGTGGTATTCCTCGTCCGGGTCGCCTCCTAGCATGTGATTTGCTGCTTCAGTGAGTCCTGAGTGCACTGCAGAGGTGTTCATAGACTTGGCGTGTTTATGCTGCAGACCTCTACGTTTGCTTCATCACTATAAAGCACTGCCCAGTAGCATTATCATCATCCCAGAGCCCATTGCCAAGGAGAGTCATAGGGAAGGAAGTACATGGGGTGTGTATGTGACAATGATATTTGTACGTGTATATACAATAAGGTTTTGGGGAAATATCCCCGTACTTGAGGGGTTGAGCGGTTTCTCAGGCGGAGTATGCCCCCCCAAGACAGAATTTTAACCACAACAAATACCCCAATGGACCAGCAGGTGGTCAGTAGAACAGATTCTCTAACTGTAAAAAAGGGGAACTCTCTAGTGTAAGGTTGCACCTAACTCAACCTGAATGGGAGGAAGGTAAACACTCTTTGTTTAACTACCCTCACACACCCTAGTGGTATCATGCTTCATCATCGGGTCACCCTGACGCCTACAAGTCGGGGTGGGCTCAACCACAGTGTTGGGAGCTCTTTTGATAAATGAAGACCAGGGGGATTAAAGATTAAAAAACCTCAGGCAGGTCCCTGGTTTCCCATTGTTCTTGGGTTGTTAAAAAATCTTAATAACGGGTCCTGATGAGTGTTATGGTCCTAAGACCCTAGTGCCGACATGTTTCAGTCCTGGGTTGGCCGTGTATGTCTTGGACTTTATTCAGGGCAATGGTTCATCCGCCACCTTCCTCCCGACACTGCTTGCTATTAGTTCGTTCATATTTGTATTATTTATTTATTTTATTTAGGCGTGGCTTCCTCCCGTTTTTGTTGCGCTGTGTGAGACATGCTCCCCACTGTGTCTCGGTGGAAGCTGGATTGCTGTAAGAGCCCCCCGACCCCCTTCCACAGTAGAGTAACTGCTTTCTTTTCACAATGTTTAGTAAACTTTCTAATGTTTCCAACTCCACGCCGCTACTTTAAAGCCGAGCCCGCTCCCACGGCTTTCTCCGCTTTAGTTTAACCGAACGTGCTCTCACAGCGTCAAAGCGTAACTCATGAACGACATAGTGAATGTGATTTTAAGAACATTTTAAACGCCCAGAGGAGCCCAGTGGACAGACTCTCAGATGGGTGGAGAGAACTCGTAGAGTGGTGGGGGCATGGTGTCGTGCTAGAGAACACATGCTTCAGGACCCCCCTCCCTTTCCGGACTCCCTCATTCAGTGTCTTTGCTAGGAGCCGGTGTTCTGGATTCGTGGTAAGTGAATAATACTCGATGTTTTTTGTCACCTTTTTTGCTTCGGCTGGAGTTATTCATTGTATAATTAATGACATGTTATGTGGGCTTTTCTTTAGGACAGACGGGTTTCCAACTGCACGCACCTAGTTTGTTAAACTCTTTTAAGCCAAACCTTGTGTATCGCCTTCACTATCACCCACTACAACGTTGGCTGGCATAGGGGAGCTCACTTCCTGCATGCCGCTAATCTCCATGCTGAGTTGTGCAGCATGGAGATGCTGGGTGCCCCTCGAGGACTTCTACCTCTCCGGGCTAAACAGAGGTGAGGCGGTCACCCGCAAGCAGGATGATGGCAGCTCCGGTTTGCTTGCCATCTCGGTGCCCTTTCCCTTCATTGGAGAAACGCACGCTGGACTATATGTAAGTTCTGGTTTACGTATGCAACTGTTAGTGATATTTGTTTAGGACTCGCATCCTAATATACCCACGGGAGAGACAAGAGTTTACAGGGGCTATAGGATAGAATCTCAGTTCACAGTGGTTCCACTGGAGGCGGAGTTTCTTTTTCCTAGTGGACATAGTCTCGCTTCTTTTCTTATTTAAAGTCTGGTAAGAACTACACCGCCAATCCTGCTCAGTACACAGGCCTGCACAGGTGACTTAGTGAGTAATAAGTACTAACCCACCACTGAATAGGGTGGTCATTCTTCAGCTCCACCCACGGCCTCGTAGCAGCAGCCAGGGCCAACTGAATTTTTGATAAGAGCCAGTTGAAAACAGGACTTATGACACCATCTTGTAATATCCAAAGTATTCTATAATACCTTTAACATTGAACTGTAATTTTATCCAGCAGATGGACGTGGTCAAATTAGGATTTAGATTCAGCCCTCCTTCACCTACACTTTTAACACCCCTATGTTATACGCACCCCCTATCTACTCATGCTGCATAAAGTACTGGAGTTTGTTCTAAATAACACCTTCTAGTTTTTTCTACCTTCTCTCACATTTCAGTACATTAGCCCTGTGGTGTCATATACCCTTAATTTATGGTCGTGTATCTGCGATGTCCAACATATATTCAGAATAGCCATATCTTCACCAGATTAACAGGATAACCATGTAACATAAACTTACAATCAATGGAGCCGAGTAGGGTCGGTATTTTTTAAACTGTGGTAAGTACGCAACCCTCCTGGACCTATGTTTCACATCTTTCTAAATGTACTCTCCGAACTATCCTCTGCACAGATCTGATCTAATAAGTAAAGGCATAAAACATTGCTTGTTTTAGGCATGCCCACTTTTGACCATGATGTATGCCAGTACTGGAATCAGGGCTAAAATAAGCCGTAGATAAATGCCACAAAGAAACACCACTGTATCTATTCCAGGTTAACAGACTTGGGCCCAATTTAATATAAGCCTTCAACAAGCAGTAATAATGCGATTTTTTTTTTTTTTTTGCACTTGAATCTAGATGTTTCTTTCTCTTGCAACAAGTAATGAAAACTTGGTTAATGCATTACTAACGATTCAAGTGCTGAATTTGCCTGTGACCAATCAGCGGCCCATTACAAAAGTCAGGCATATATGGTGTCACCTAATTTATAAACGATTTATCTGTGAATGTTCTGCAGTCTTCTTTTACAAAGTAAACATTATAACCCCCTAACCAGGAACCAACCTTTTTCATTACATATTCTAAAATCTTTTTCATTTCAAAGGAAAAAAAGCATTTGCAATGCAATAGGTCTCGCATTTACATGAGTTTGAGCTATTGGCTTTGTAAATAACAATGCCTTTTATGTTTTCAAAACCTAAATAAAAGGCATTGTCATTTACAATAACAATAGGTCAAACTCTCGCAAATGCGAGACCTATTGCATTGCAAATGCTTGTTTACAGTTAGAGAATCTGTTCTACTGATATTTGTACACCATGCCAGGTACACAGGCATCCAATTCACATGACTGAATTTGAGACACACAAGCAGGACAGACAACTTTTTCTTTAATAATATAAATTTAATAACATCAAAAGGTCTTCTCTAACGCCAGACCAAAAACTCAACGCGCTAATGCCAATGTATAAAACAATTATAAAAACAAAAGCAGAGCAGACCACAGTTACCCCTGAAGGAATGTTTTCCCTGGGACCCGCAATTAATAGAAACTGCTTAACTACATTCAGCTTAAAGTATTTCTTCCACTTTGCACATTCTTTTGAGAGGGCCCTATATTTCAGGCATTAGTACCAAAGTCTAAATAATACAAAATTGAGATTCACTTGAGGTGCGTTTTCAGCCATCATGCAGCTCAGATATGCCTCACCATATTGGATTGACAAAGCAAACAGTAATATTTTTCATGTTTTATTTAACCTCTTCAATGCCCATGACGAGCTGGTCTCGTCATAAACCCCGCCCGCTAATGCAACGGCCGGCACAGGGCGGGGAAAGGGGCGGGCACTGAAGGGGTTAACGTGGTATTGTTTGAGGTTGTAAGTAAACATGTAAATAAAAATAGATTAACAACACTCAAAAAATAGATTAAACATGCAAGCCAGGACCCCTTCTTGAGGGATAGTGTGCTTTACAAATGGACATTACATAACATTTATTTTCACTAAAGTATCCTGCGCTATTGAACACTATAATAACACTAGAAATATTTGAACAACTAGAAGTAATATGGAACACTGGAAATTCCATATGATGTTTTACAGTGAAAAGAACAGGGTCACATGACCGTTTCATCCACATTTTCTTTCAGCACTCCACTGGGACCTGACCCATATTTTCAACGTGTCAGTCTGCGCGTGGTTACATTTGCATGTGCACTTTGTGGTTTAAAAGCAAAGACCCTAGGAGATGGCCTTTTTTATCTTTCACTTCATAAAAACGAATTTAAATATCTTACTAGCAGATGGTGAACACACAAGTTCCACCAACTGGCAGCTGCTGTTAAGTAGGGTTATAATTCACCTATGACTATTTCTCTGTCCAAGGTGTTCTCTATAGAAGTAGTGTGCTTGCGGAGTAGGTACCTGCATAAGGTCTAGAGAGGCGTGTACAAGAAAAGATCTCCGTTGGATACATGGGCTTTTATCTCTGTTGCAACACCTGCACGTACCCTCAGGGGCGGTGGCTGGGTCTCTTTGCAATCATGGGTGTAGGAGACTGAGAATTTTGTGACCAAAACAAATGTGGTTATACGTTGCTTGTTTCGTTCCCATATGTGTCGATCTGGTTGCATTGTAGACACAACTATATTTTATGATGCTCCACGTGCCCAAAGAATTCGTTTGAAGGAGCTAGATCAAAACTATATAGGGGATTGAAGTGAATCCGCAGAACATTTAGGTCTTTCTGAATTTCAGCTGTTTAGTTCCAGTGTGTGCTGTCCCTGACTTTGTGAGGGTACACCTAGCTTGGCGAGAGTAAAGAAGTATGCCTGTGTTTACCTCAGTTCTCCACTCCTGTGAATTCCTGCTGTTTACTCTGTTTGCTTTTCTTGTCACTTTTCCCCCTTTCCTTCTTTCTTAGTTAAGAGGCTTTGTCCTGTAAGTGGCAGGATGTGTAGGAGCTAGAAAGGGTCTGAGTTGGGTGTTTGCGTGCAATGCTGTCTGACCTGTGTGTCTCCAAGGAAGCTGCAAGGCTGTACGGTGGAGAGGCTCCTCGTCTATCAAACACTGTGACTCATTGCTTGCATTTACTGCTAGCAGGCTGCTCCTGGTGTAGGCTCTAACAATAAGCTTGCAGGGCATTTTATCTTGCCTCTGCTTGAGGTAATGTGCGGTGTGGGAAAGAAAAGCTCGGAGGCCATCAGGTATGTGTCCCAGAAGTCCCTCTAAAGGCCTTTACTAGATTTGAGATATATAGTAGTATTTATTGAAGGGCTCCACTGTCTTGTTGAAGCACTGCTGGGACTGGGAAGCCACAATACTTTGATAGCAATTTGTAAGTTACATGTGGAAAACGTAAGTATTGAGGACAAAGTGTTGTTAAATGCACACACATCTGTGAGTTTGTGGTTGTTCCCAGCATTTGATGCTAGCTCCTGGTGGTTTGCACGCCATTACAGATACAAACAAATAAAATAAAGTTTGCAGTAATGAGGAAATATGAATTTTGTCATCAGTTATGTCCCCTATCGTAGACCCCAACGGCTCCATGTGCATGCTATAAGTACATGTATGTTCCCTCCTGCTCCAGTTCTGAAGACGCAAATATATGTGCGTCCACCGTCAACATGTCCTCTTTCAGATCCGCCATGAATGGGTCAGATATTCCATTCCTAAGTATAAAAGGCCACCGACTTTATGTGGTTCACTTTCCACATTTTACAGATTCAGGCGAGTAGGCCCGAATTCTGTCATCAAGCCTTTTCCTGCCTTCTGCTTCTGAAAGCTCCAGTCTGAGCCCGCATCTGTGACCATGAACTTTGTCTTACTCCTTGCGCGGCTAACGGAGCCTGATCCAGCCTGTCGCCTGCCAAAAACTGTATTTCACCTTCGAGATTATCTCCTTCGCTCCTCATCCGATGCATTCCTGTCTAGTAGTTTAGGTAAACATTCTTCCAGCTCCCGTGCAAAGGGCCAGGCCTCGCTGCCCTCATGCCAAGTAATTCATAGCCCCGTTACCATGGAATATTCCTACCTCCTCGCATCTAGTGTAGACACTTAGACGCTTGTACACGCACTAACAGTCAGTATAGTCAGTATAGAATAAGATTCTATCCTAAGAGACCTCTCTTTTTGGATAACACAGTTCTTTAAACATAGGATATTAGATATGATTTGGGATTAGGTTGACATAACCCCAGACTTCTGTCTCCACATGTATAGCTAAATGTCAAGTCCCCTTCACCCTCTAGTTGCACGTCAATCACACGTCATGCGGCTGCGTGCGCATCTCTGCCAAATATTTCTGCTGACATTGCAGGATTCTCTTATGGATCCACCCACATATTACATCATGTATGATGACGTTTATTAAATTACGCCCTCTATTAGCTACGTATGCACCTCTTATCAGCTGTTACGCCTCTTGCATCTGTTTCATTGTAATGTATTTTCTATAAAACCGCTTAACTGTCAATAATATATGTTCCTTCCTTCCTGAACTTTCGTGGTGATGGAATAGAAGGCCCACAATTCGAATTGTGTTCCTTTGTATAGGAATAAAGCCTTTTTAAACCCTCTAATACCACGGATTCTGCCTCTCATTTTACTGAGTTATTCTTAGACAGACTTTACCGCATAAAAAATAGTACCGGTAACGAAATATTTACCACAGTAGGGGCCACAGAAACCAGTATTTATTGCAACTTCTCCTAAAATTTCCACCGTGTATAGTCTGCCGTACTGACGGATTAGCTGTATTGGAAAGTCTGCTCTGTGATCCGAAGACTCTACAGATCCTGAATCTGTCTCAGTGACAATTCACTTGTACATACGTTGTTTTCAATCCATCTGCACCATGAACCTGTCTTGTGGACTACTAGGATAATTCATTATAAATCTTCCTGTTACCGATACCTGCATGAGGTAGCAATTCACCTTTTCTGCACGCGCTGCTCAGATGTTTTGTTTACAGTCCTTTATTTTTGTTTTTTTACTTTGCCCAATGACGTGTGTGTGTGTGTGTGTGTGTGGTTCTACCCCCCCTTCCTAAAATTATATCTTTGCTTTGGTTACATCCAATTTGCCTATTTAACTTTAAAGTAAGTCCATGGTAAGGTGATGCAAAGAGGGCACCAGTGGTTTGGAAGTTAAGTTATGGAGGATCTGCAGTAAGCATGTTCACCATCCAGATATGAGGTGGTTTTTAAAACCCCCGCAATGGAACACTAGGACAATTGTGCCACATAAGAAGCCTACTTTAATTTATTAATTTCATCATCCTAAGTGTATCTTGTAAGTCCACGGGGCAGGGCGCTTAATATCTAATTGTGGGACATACTAAACACATTCAACATTTCCCAAAAGCAGTTTGTCACTGTAAGATAAACTGCGTTTTCCACGAACAGACCTGATTGTGAATTTAATAAAAAGAATTAGTACCGCAGCCTCTGGATTTGTTTGAGAAAAATACAGGTCTTGTTCACCTGTTAATAAAAAGAAATCTAATTCAGTGGTGAAAGTAGATTTTTCATAAGTGTAGTGAAAAAAGAACTTTAAAAAAGTTACTTTGTGCTACCAGAGAGCAAACTGTGTTAAACCAGACTGCCTGGTAGCCCTACTGCCCAGATTGGTGTACACATCCTAAAAGTTGTTCCCCTCTGTCCTCCTGCAGGATTAGAAAGCTGCCTTTGGGAGCAGAGGATTGCGTGGTTTCAACAGTGACCATTTAACAGTGCTGTGTTCTCTGGAAGAGGACTTGAAGCGGTGGCCATACAAAGGCTCTTCCTATGAAGTGAAGATCCATATGGGTTTCCAGGAGCTGAAACCATTCGTTCCCAGTTCTTCCTCAGACATTCAGAAGGGACAACTAGTTTCAACATGGATGTATCTGAAAGGGAACATCGGCTTCCTACATAGGAAAGAAGTGCAGGATTATCTTGACTGATGGACTCTGAGGAGGTCTGCAGTAATATAAGAAAGGAAGTGCTACAAAAGGAGGACTGGGTGTTGATGGGAAGGTTGCATGGGTGGATGTAGGGAAATCTCTTCGACATTTACTTTTACTTCTTCATTGTTTCTATGAGACTTTTTGAGCATTTTTGCCTTTAGAAAAAAAAAATCTAAATCCATATCTCTGTTTCATCGTATCCGAATGTAATCATTTTGTGTATTCATTGTGCCTTTAAAAAAGTTACATCAAGGGCTTTGTTTTTTCTTATCCGGTTGTACTCATTTTGTGTCTTCACTTATTAAAATATTCTTGACATTTCTACATTGGTTTTGGAATTTTAATGTGTTACATTATTAACTTTAATGTTTGTTACTGCTTGAACATAGTTCATATTTCTCTAGGAAAGTGCCTGCTGCTTGTGCCATTGCTTCTAGGAGTTAGAAAGTCATCTAGAATTGTGGGGTGACCTAACCAGAGCGTGTATAAGTAGGTAGGGCCACCACATCTTGCAAATAACAATCCAGTGACAGACTCCAAAGGGTCTTGTAGGCTGAACCCTGATAGTGCTGAATTCGCTTCTCATCCTTTCAATGCCAAAATATGCTATGCCTATTAATGCTAACAAGCGTTGTTAAGTGCGTTACGTTTTGCAGCCCTTGGCTCCTAATGGTGTTGTGCGTCATATGAGCATACGTTTCATGCACTTGAGCAAATAATTTATCTGCTGCATCTTTCCTGAGCTGTGTTTTTCAATTAAATTGTAATTTCAAAGAACATGTTGACAGAAGACGTTATCATATATTGTTTGCATGTGCATAGCTCCAGCCAACACATTTCTGTCCTGCCTCTGCTCCTTTCACATAACATATGGTATTCGTAGTGATTGCTTTCTGCTAGACTGACCAAGCTGCCCTCAGTAGGGCATTGTGATGTCTGGCAGAAATAATGTCACGATTAATCCGGTGCATTTATCTATTTGCTGTTTCTTAAGCTGGAGCTAAACCCCTGTCTCTAGTAGGGGGTTGAAAGTAATGCAGTATTCAGTGTGCACCAGCCATTTAGAAACCGATTACCCTTTAGTCTTGAAAGCACAGCTGATTTACAATCCATGTAAACCTAAAATCAGGGGCTCTAATTTTGTGCCAGAAGTGAATGAATAAAGGCATAACATGTCTTTTGTTGATGTGCTCAGTGGCTGTTCATCCTCTGAGCAAAATTAACCCAGCTTTCCTCGTCCTCAAAAAAAAGTAATGCAATCTCTGGAAGTTTTCAACTATGGTATACATATCTCCCAATTTCCAAATCATTTACTTGTCAGATCTACCAATTTTTTTCGAACGAAAGTGTGGTGCCCCCTTTTAGGTTTGGTTAAAAGGATCTTTGCCATCCATAGCTCACTTTGAAGCTGATATTTCATGTTCTAGCCATTCGTGCCATGCCCTCATTGTCAAAGTAGGGCACCTTGTTGCACCACTATTACAGTGATTAATTGGATGGAAGCAGTTGTCAGTGCGAAAAATAAAATGACGCAGATTATGCATGCGTTAAGTGCGACACCTCACAACTTCTCAGATTTTTTTTGGAACCCGTTGCGAGGTTTCAAAGGTTAAAAAAGAGAAATCCATGCTGGAAGAACCTTTATCCACAGCACAGAGCCATGTAGGACAGGATGTGCTCTGCTGCCATTCAGCAGGCAGCCTGCTGCCCATTCCAGGCCCATGTCGCCTGCTTTGAGTGTCTGTAAAAGCTTTTTAATGTGTGAATGAACAGGACATGTTAAACACTACACGTATGTTTAGTACACCTAGTAAAAGGATGAACATATGTAGCCTCTTCTTGAGTTTTGTTTTGTCTTGTGAAATGCTAAAAGGCCTGACATTTGTTCCAGAGCAGGAATATGAAGCTAGTTACATATTTATCTAGCCTGCTCCTTCTGAACTGGGCATCATTGTTGTTGTTCCCCAGCTTTCATTTGACAGATTAGTGCTGTCTGGGAGTTCCTGTGTGCATCACTGTCAATTAACCAATAAATACCTTTGCTAACAGTTTATAAATGAAAGTGAAGGGATGAGTAGACAGTTTGAAGATTATATGATTTGGTTTGTTGTGTAAAGTAACTGGTACTGAACTGCAGTATTTCTTGTATGTGATTATAGCGAGAGTCAGAGGATTGAATGGGCGTGCAGAGATCCGTGCATTATCAATAGGTGATCATTCCAAGAGAGCAATGATTTATCCAGTAAACGTAATCCTGCTAAGAAGAGGAGACGGATTGATTAGGCACGGAAACACATTTTTCCTCTTGCTCAAATTTAATTTAGTCAGCAGAGAATCTAAATATTAAGTAGACTTTAAACCTATAGCCATTCATCCAGCCTTCATTCTGTCTGTAATGTATTTCCCATGTGATTCTGCGTGCCTGCTTCTGTGCTGTCTGACTGTATCTGTGTTGTGTGCCTGTATGTTTCTTGCCTGTTTGTCAGACTGCATGCTGTTTTGTGAATAAGGGTACTTGCCTCTCTATAGCTTGTCTCAATAACAAACGAACAGTCTGGACATGAGAATATTTTACCACATTTTTTTCCTTTCTTTTAAAGTCTGTACATTTTCTCCAAGTAATGGTGTGTGTTTTTCTCAAAAAATTGAGCCAAGCCCAACCTAGGTGGGGTGCTTCGTCATTGGGTTCCTCCTCATCTGTACCACATTGTTGGTGAAACGGGTGGGCACCCAGATATTGGATCTTTTCGATGGAGCTCTTTTTGATATGCCTCTTTGTAGTAGTGTTGGGATTCAAAAATGAAAACATAAAATTGTTCATTGATAACCTGTAGGAGCAGGGATGATGAGGATAATTAGTGGTCCTCCATCCCACTGGTCGACATGTTTCAGCTGTATCTCACTGGGCTCATGGGAGGCCCCCCACTGGTCGACATGTTTCAGCTGTACCTCACTGGGCTCATGAGAGGTCCTCCCCCCCCCCCCCCCCCCCCCCCCACTGGTCGACATGTTTCAGCTGTATCTCACTGGGCTCATGAGAGGCCCCCCCCACTGGTCGCCATGTTTCAGCTGTATCTCACTGGGCTCATGAGAGGTTCCCCTACTGGTCGACATGTTTCAGCTGTATCTCACTGGGCTCATGAGAGGCCCCCCACTGGTCGACATGTTTCAGCTGTACCTCACTGGGCTCATGAGAGGTCCCCCACTGGTCGCCATGTTTCAGCTGAATCTCACTGGGCTCATGAGAGGTCCCCCCACTGGTCGACATGTTTCAGCTGTATCTCACTGGGCTCATGAGAGGTCCCCCACTGGTCGACATGTTTCAGCTGTATCTCACTGGGCTCATGAGAGGCCCCCCCCACTGGTCGACATGTTTCAGCTGTATCTCACTGGGCTCATGAGAGGTCCCCGCCCCCCCCCCCCCCCCCCACTGGTCGACATGTTTCAGCTGTATCTCACTGGGCTCATGAGAGGTCCCCCACTGGTCGACATGTTTCAGCTGTATCTCACTGGGCTCATGAGAGCCCCCCCCCCCCCCCCCACTGGTCGACATGTTTCAGCTGTATCTCACTGGGCTCATGAGAGGCCCCCCCCACTGGTCGATATGTTTCAGCTGTATCTCACTGTGCTCATGAGAGCCCTCCCCCCCCACTGATCAACATGTTTCAGCTGTATCTCAAAAAATTGAGCCAAGTCCAACCTAGGTAGGGTTCCTCCTCATCTGTACCACATTGTTGGTGGAACGGGTGGGCTCCCAGATATTGGATCTTGTCGATGGAGCTCTTTTTGATATGCCTCTTTGTAGTAGTGTTGGGATTCAAAAATGAAAACATAAAATTGTTCATTGATTACCTGTAGGAGCAGGGATGATGAGGATAATTAGTGGTCCTCCATCCCACTGGTCGACATGTTTCAGCTGTATCTCACTGGGCTCATGAGAGGTCCCCCCCCACTGGTCGAAATGTTTCAGCTGTATCTCACTGGGCTCATGAGAGGCCCCCCCACTGGTCGACATGTTTCAGCTGTATCTCACTGGGCTCATGAGAGGTCCCCCACTGGTCGCCATGTTTCAGCTGTATCTCACTGGGCTCATGAGAGGCCCCCCCACTGGTAGACATGTTTCAGCTGTATCTCACTGGGCTCATGAGAGGTCCCCCACTGGCCGACATGTTTCAGCTGTATCTCACTGGGCTCATGAGAGGCCCCCCCACTGGTCGACATGTTTCAGCTGTATCTCACTGGGCTCATGAGAGGCCCCCCCACTGGCCGACATGTTTCAGCTGTATCTCACTTGGCTTATGAGAGGTCCCCAGCTTTCTTCAGGACCTGCCTTTCTAATAGCCAGTTTAAGCCTTATTTGTTATGTTGTTGGTGGTAAGTAATGTCCCTTTTCAATCCTACTCATGCATATACCATACCATACTCGCATCAAAGGAAAAATCCTTGTATTGCACTCAGGAACCTGTAAAGATATGTACCAAAATGCATGACCGACACCTGTAGGGAGTCAGAACAGCCATTTCAATATTTGCAAATGCCCTCTCATTTGGTGTGAGTTTGTGTGCTCTGAAACACTCGCACCCTCCTCACTGCAAACACATACAATATAAATATATAAAATCCTCAACAACAGTGACACACTGGTGAGCTGGAATACGTTTAGGGATGGGCCCCATGGAGGCAATATGGTGAGAGCCCTCTGTAGTCACAAACTGGGAAATCATTAGGGGGAATGAGATCCATGAACTCTATTGTGGCAGCCTCAAGGACTTCTTTCATTGTGCACAATTTGTAACCAGAAAAACTGGCTTACGTCTTCAAGAGAGTCTCCCAACAGAGCACCTACTTAAGCAGTATTCCTCTGAACTGTGCAAGTCGGCCCTATGTGTCTCTCTTAAATGTGAGGCATTGTGCCCGTCCTGCACGCCAGAGCCTGGGTCACTAACACTGTATCATGTGACATCAAGCGCGTAACATGGTTATGTCATTTAGGAACCGCGTGATGAAAGACCCGTCTTCTAGGATACCCACACCAGTGCATTGTCAGCTTTTTTAGTACTGTGCAATCAATTTAAAGACCGATTAGGAACGGAAAAATGGGTGTGTTTGGTCATGTACAAATATTGATATTGATTTAGTCACGTGGGAACCCTGTGACTTGGGATCTGTCTCCAGGAAACCCACAACAATGTGTAGTGTCAGCTTTTCCATACTACCAAGCGATTGATTTAAAGACCAACATAGAGGGAACAATCTCTGTTTTTGGTGACGTACATGTATTGATTGCTCAGAAATGTATCTCCTTGTACTGCTAGTTGTGGTGTGACTGCAGTCATAGTAGACGTTTGGTATAATACTCTTATACATCCCTGTGCTTGTCAACACTTGTGAGAAGGCAGAAGAATAGGCATTATATTACAAAAATATAAATCGTAGATTATAGGACTCTCACTTGTGTCCGTGGAATATCCTCATTCAAACCATAGATCTGCGTTTTGAGCCGGTAGGCCCATCTCTGGTCCTTAATTAGAAACCACCCTTGGATAGGGGTGTGGTCATTATTGCTGTCAGTTGTTTCTATGATAGCCCATTTAAGATCATTTTCATAGTTTTTAACTCTAAGAAGTGAGCTATCACCCTGGTGATGTTACCGTGGTATCTAATGTTACTCCTGTGTTCCCCGGTGTGGATGTGGAACTTCCGAGATGCCATCCCAATATAGCAGAGTCCACAGGGACACGTGATCATGTAGATCATGTTCTTAGTGCTACAGTTAGAGTGTGACCTAATTTGCCTGGTGCTGTCTAATCCCACATCTGTCGCTTTTGGTTGCTATGGGGGAAGGGACTGACTACATCTGCCACGCGAATAGTGAATGGTCACTGCAGGGAAGCCACATATTCTCTTTGTAGGCTTCCTTTACCCCTTTGTAAGGATGTGAGGGGTCTGGTACGTACCAATAAGTCCCTTCTTTTTATTTATTTTTTTACGTTTGAATGAAAACAACGGAGGCTGCCAAGTTTTACTACTTGAATTGAAAAGTGTCCAATGTTTTATTATTATTTTTTTCCCCTGATTGGAAAGAGTTGATAAAGTATGGTCACATCTCATTTTTTAATTTGAGGGTTTAGAATAGGTCTCAAGTTGTGCATCGCAGTTGCTTTTGCGTGCTTTCTTTTATGCCGTTCCTACATTTTATTAGGGAATTTGTATGCAGTCAAGTTTTCAGATAACTCTGAGGCCAGGTCGTCCAACCTTGATATTTTTTTTTTTTAAACATCTTTTTATTGAACAAGGAACAAACGGCAGTGGCATACAAGCGTACATTCTCTTCCCGCAAGGTACATTGTTTGTCACAGGTTAAAGCAGTTATTTAACAGTTTAGTCTCACTATTGTGCTGTCTCGTTTCTGGGATTGCAAAGCATTACTTGCTCATCTAGGGAGGGGGCCAGTGGGGGCTCACATATGTTCCCCCGGTATACATTCCATTTCATCCATAGCTGTATCCATTTTCGAGGATATCCACGGGCCTCGTATACCGTTTTCTCCCTTGCCATGCACCAGTCCATGTCCTGTTTCCAGGCACTGATCTTTGGTGGCGTTGTCGCTCCCCAGTGCCTGGCTATGTTCCTTTTCGCGACCATCTGCCCCAGCGTCACCCAGATCCTACCTTTAGTGTTTAGGTCCGTGGGCTCCCATATATTTAGAATACACCTTTTAACCGCAGGCCGCAGCTGTACCCCCCAGATCCCACTCATGCACTCGTGTACTTTTTCCCAATAAGTTTGGATTAGTGGGCACTCCCAAAGCGTGTGTAGGAAGGTCCCCTCTTGGCCACATGTTCTCCTGCACCTACCGTCCGCGCTCCTACCCATATGTGCTAATTGGCGTTCGGAAAAATAAACTCTGTGGAGAATTTTCAATTGCACCAGCCGTAATCGTGCCGAGATGGCCACCTCCTTAGGGGAGGACAAGGCCTCCTGCCATTCCTCGTCATCTATTTCAAGTCCATGTCTACCCCATTTCTCCCTCAGTGCCAACAAGGTGTCCGGGGTATGGTGTATTAACTTTTTGTACGTGAGGGATATACTCCTTTCGGGTAAGTGTCCGTCTAAGAGTCTGTCTTCGAGTAGGGAGGACTCTGGCAATGTTGATCCCTGTGGAATGTTGGCCTGCAGGGATTGTCTGGCTTGTGCGTACCTAAAGTGTTCCGAGTCTGCCATGTCGTATGTCTGCTGTAGTGACGCAAATGACACCATTCCATTTTTCCCCCAGAGGTCCCCTATACGGGAGATCCCGATGAGATCCCATTTATCGAAACCTTTTATCCTCCCCAGCGTGCCCAGTTTCTCTGAAAACCTTGCTATTTTATATTGATTCCATCTAATTCTCAGAAACTTTCCGAATGGTAAATTCTCCCTGAGTTTTCTTGAATGGTGCCTGTGGAACTGGAGGAGGCCGTTCATGTCTGTAGGGTTACAATACACTTCTGTAGGTAAACCACCATTGGTGGCAATCTTTTCAGTTCTAACAATGCCAAATCCATGAGGCTCAGCGTGTACGTGTGCACCTCAGAAAGGGATCCCTATTGTTCAGTCATTCAATGAAGTTTGAAGCCTGAACCTTCGACCCTTTCCAAATGACAAGGATCTCATCAATCTAGCAATGCCAATGTTTTATTTGTTATTTGTGTGGTTTCCTATGCTAGTAGGTGAAGTTGCGCCTGAACATATACACATACAGGCAGGCCACACTTAGGGCAAAAGTAGTGCCCATGGAAGTACCCTGTATCAGATTCTCCAAGGGTCAGTCTGGCGCAGTCCATCACAAATTATCTTGGAGTTCTGTATTCCCGGGTGTCTGTTAACGTCAATTCAATCACACAGGGTTTCTTTCTGTGGGATGGTGGTGTATAGAGCTTTAGTACCAAGATCTGTCAGGATTTCTGTGTTTGAGTCGGTCAGGTCACATAGGAGAATGAGAACATCTTTAATATCATGTAAGTATGAAGGCCTGGTTATGACAATAGAATAAAAAAAAAAATACAAAACACAGTACCTAGATAGTGATTTTAGAACAGAACCAATCCCATACACAATAGGTCTTCCTGGTGGTGATCTCTGTGGTTGATGTATTTTCACGATTGTATAAAAATAAGAAATCCGTACGTTTGACAAAAAAAAAAAAAAATAAGAAATCCATAGCTTGCCCAAGATCTGTCTAACAGTCTATAATTTCTGACTATTCACTTTTCTCTGATTCCAGTGATGTTAGTCCCTGCCCTTAGTTTGACGTTGCTGCACTTCCTACCCTCTCCTGCTTCCTCTTTTCATGTCTTGCACCTTTTTTTTCCTATCCAGCCTCTTTGTCAACCAGTTAGGGGCCTAAGTTTGGCTGCCAACTATGGCTATGTATTAGGTAAGATCATACTATTCGCAAGGCGCCTTCTTCATTCACTCCCTCTTTACCACTCTTCTCAAACATCTAATGTTTTGAGATGACCTTAGAGCATCATAAAGCGGTATACAATTAAGTAACATAAACACCTCAGTTCTGGTCTGTGTGTATGAGTCACTGCGCAAATTAAGGGCTGCGGCCCACCACCTCAGCACACGACAATCCCACGTGTACACTGGAGGTACTTTTGTGACATGAACTAAGACACAGAGCTGTGGAGGTGCATGCCACATGCACCCTCCTTACAGAGAATGACTACTGTCAGCTTGCCGGGCTGTAGGGCATTTTTAATTGTCCCGGCCAAGGAGAGTCGGCTAAAGGCCTTGCCTACCTTTTTTAATGTCTGCCAGTCCCTTGCAACCTAGTCCTTTGCCCTTCCATGTCAGTAATGCATGTTGCATGTGTACCTCTTACTACTATAGAGGAGGTGTATTTTGCATGCATGATACATTTAGCCATAGCCGCACCATAATCTATTTTGTGTTGCCAACATCCAAGTGGTGGCCTAGACGAAGGGTTGAAGAGAGCACAGACAGCTAGTGTGAACTGCAGTGCTCCGGCATCACATATTTAGTGATGCTTGGTAAAAGGGATCCTGAAAGCTTAGGGAGTTTTCCATGCCCCATTCTTCACTGGGAGTGCTAATCATTGGGTAACGGGTAGTTAAATTAGTGTAGCCTTCCTTTGTTTTTTATCTTGTTTTAAATCACTCCTGCTAGGAGGTTCCAAACGCCCCCACCTGCTAGGAGCCTGCAAGAAAGACTTTGGTTGGGCCAGCCTGTGTGGAATAAGCAAAAGGGCCATAACTCACTATTCCGAACCAGCCCATATATGTAGGTAGTGGTCGGAAGTGCTTGCCCCACCAGGGCAGCCTGTGCAAAGATGTGTACAGTTCCCGATGCCCTCTCAAAGAAGAACCAAGCTGATGGGTATTTTGTGTAATGGGTATGTTAAGGAGGTGTCCCCAGTAAACTTTGGATGTTTATGAAGGACGCTCAGTGTATTTTTCTACATGTAAATGTCAAGGTACTTATAGAGCGCACTGTCACCAGACGGCCACCTTGCAGTGTCGCCTTTTGCGGTTTCCTGGCGCTGATACTCATACCGCTGTGGAACCCCTCCTGGCTTTCCCTGTGAAGTGTCCACTCCTGGGCACCCCCAGGGTGATGCCAGGCATCCTTAGCGCTGTTGGGGCCGGTGTGGAGGCTAAGCAAGCTATTGCCCAGAGTTGCAGCGTGGGGCCCGTGATTAGAATAGGCACCGAGGCGAGAATAGACAGGTCCGAGGAAATTGAGCCCGAGCCCTGCCGAGGCGGGAATCGAACCCTGGTCCCTGGCCAGAACTCTGCCTCAGGGTCTGCCGCTCTAACCATTGAGCCACACTCCTCCACATTGACTACCTATGTTGCTTAATATGTTTTGTGTGATTTTGTAAAGTACTTTTTTTCAAAAAATAGCACTGGCTGGGGATTGAATTAATGACATGTATTGGTTGGTTGGTGAGTTCTGAGTCTCTAACCGCACACCACCTGCCTAAGTCACCTTTAGACTGTTCAGCCTCGTTACCTCGTGGGTCTAGTAGTAAAGGGTTGCACTTTGGTGATTCGTTTTGTGGTCAATAGTACGGTTAGGCCTTGAGACAGCAGACTGCCGCAATCTTAGCCTAGTAACCCCTGTCTCTGCCCAAGGACACTTGAATAAGTTCCCACATTCGGCTTGTTTGTCTTTGCATGGATGTCTGTGGGTTTGGTGTGCTGTCTGAATGCTTATCAGTGTCAGTTTGTGGCTGTTGTGTGTATGTATGCATACCCCATACAAAATGGTATACCTGTTGGTTTTGTCAGTGCTTTTTTTCTCACTTTCTTGCCCCTCTTAAAGTCACTCCAGCGTTAATACCCAGCCCTTCGTGATGCATCATATCCAGCTTCCTTCGGCTACTTAAGGTCTGTTTTGAGTGGTAAATGGTTCAGGATTCCACCACGAGTCCGTGCTTTCACTGCTGGGCTTTGAGTTCCCGCTCTTTCTTTACTCTATGTACAGAGCACCATCACTGTTTCCCAGGGATGCTTTGCAGTCAGTCCGAGGATGCTGCCACTTCTCTGTAGGAAGCCAGTATCCTTGTAGTGCATGGTCTGCAGCCCTCCCATTGCCAGCCCTGCCAACAGCTATTACTCTTACTAGGGGAGACGAAATTGCAGGTGGATTTTGAATTTAAAATTGCTCGTTTTTCTCATAGAGAATGGGGAGGAACTGGGAAAACAATTTTCTGTGGATGACAGTCTCACCACATTACTCTTGAATATGCAAAGCTCAGTAGACTTTCCAGCAAGGAATATTAGCTGTCAGTAGGTGAGTCAGGTTCCTGGAAGGCCTTAGGACATGGTCTCTTCCATATGAGACAGAACCTATATTGCCTCTGACCCTTCAGACGTTTCAGAGGCTTGGGCAGTATTTTCAGTTTTATTATTGGTAGCCTGCCTCTGCAGATCAGTGTTTCTCCTTTAACTATCAGAGCTGTCCTTGTTTATTTACACAACAGGCCCATTTTAGTTTGTGTTTGCTGTCATGTGTCATCCCTGAGGCACTGTGGAAGCAGCCAACGCTGATGTATAAACCATGTCCAGGCAGCAGACCGTGAGGGCGGTGACTCAGAGAGGACAGCAGTGCTGTTGAATCACAGGAGCAGCCGTAGGAGGGCTGTGAGACAAGAAGGCGCGACAGGCAACAACCCCTGGCCAGTCGCGCCAGCACACCTGGGGCCAGGGTGCAGGCAGGCCCTTCTTGAAGATGCTGTTGTGCTTCTCTGCTCTCCCTTGTTTCATTGCTTCAGGTGTGACCTCACCAGACCTAAGAGAACAGATGTGATCTCACCAGCTTAAGAGTACCACTCTGAAAAAAACAGTAGGACTCGTCCACATCTGAGAACTGATGTATGCCCCCTGGAGACCGAAAGAACCAGTTAGAAACCAGCAAAAAGAAACGGTAGCGCCTTGATTGCCTAATAGATGCAAGGCGCTTGATGTCCACTGCAGGAAGGTGTAATCCCTTCCCAGACATGGCCAGGCTGTCAGCGGGGTGAACTATACGTCATGTACGCCCCAGACCGCCGTAAAATTGTAGTGGATTATTGTAAAATCAGGTAATTTGTCTTTTTATAAATGTATTTGTTTGACACAGTGGCCACTGAACAGTTGTATGTGTATATATGTGTGTGTATATATATATATATATATATTCACTGAAAAAACCATAGGTTTCACACATGTTATAGTTAGCTGGACATTTTACTGATAAAAAACCAATGAAATTCCCCCGTTATAGTTACTGTAGGCAACTATAACTCACGCGACCGTAATCCTCTGCTGATGCTAATACTGTATTTAGACACTTATTTGCCCATGTCTTCTTCCATTAAATTTTAGCTATACATATATTACAAATATTTTTTTTTCATAAAGACACATATGTCATCAGCAGAGGATTACGGTCGCGTGAGTTATAGTTGCCTACAGTAACTATAACGGGGGAATTTCATTGGTTTTTTATCAGTAAAATGTCCAGCTAACTATAACATGTGTGAAACCTATGGTTTTTTCAGTGAATTTTTACGGTTTTTTAAATGCTAAGTTACTTTACGCCATTTGTGGCGTGCGCGCCCACTTAACGCAGTTCGTTCCATGCGCGCACGGTGCGCTTCGCGCACCGTGCGTGCACAGTGAGCACGCGGTGCGCTTCGCGCACCGCGTGCCCACATTACGCTAGATGGGCCATGAACGCACGATGCGCTTCGCCGTGCGTACATGGAGGACATATGATGAGCAAACTCTTAAATCTGCTTTTCATTTATTTTTTTTTATTTTTTTTACCGTACGCTTACCGTAAGCTTACGGTACGCGTACCCCGTGATTTTTTTTAAAATCAATAAATGTTTTTTTTTGTACTTTTCTGTCCTTCTTTGACCCCCTTACAAATGTTAGGGGGTCTGTAACTCTCCTCATTGCCCCCTTTCCTTGTTTTCTCTGTTTTTTTTCTGAGTGAAACACACAAAATGGCGGCCGCCGCTTCCTGGTTTCGGCCGATTCGAATGTTTACTAAGATCTATGGGCCAATCAGAATCTCCTTCGCGCACGCCATGTTTCTTCCGTACGCTTACCGTAAGCTTACCGTACGCGTACCCCGTGATTTTTTTTAAAAATCAATAAATGTTTGTTTTGTACTTTACAGTCCTTCTTTGACCCCCTCACAAATGTAAGGGGGTCTGTAACTCTCCTCATTGCCCCCTTTTCTTGTTTTCACTCTTTTTTTTTCAGAGTGAAACACAGAAAATGGCGGCCGCCGCTTCCTGGTTTCGGCCGATTCGAATGTTTACTAAGATCTAAGAGCCAATCAGAATCGCGCTCGCGCACGCCACCGTACGCTTACCGTAAGCGTACGGTAAGCGTACCGTAAGCGGGCTCAGATATATATATTGATTTAAAGGCTATTTTCTTAGAATCTACTGAACAGATTTACACCAAACCTACAAAAGGCACTTCCTTGACCTAGGGACTACCTCTCTGCCAAATTTTGAGTAATTCTGTTCAGCCGTTCGGGCTGTAGCTCGTTCTAAAGGTCCTATGGAAAAATGCATGGGAAAAACGCGTTTTGGGACCCCCCTTTTATCTCAGCCCCCGCTTGACGGATCCCCCCGAGACTTTCAGGGTAGGAGCGGAGCGTAGCGCCCCACCTATTTTGAGAAATTCGCGAGGATTCGTCGACCGGCGCCAAAGTTATTCAAAATAGAATGTTGAGGTTTTCCTATGGAAACGTGGTCCTAACTATAACTACCTACTGGCGACCGCCAGTAGGTAATATATATATATATATATATATATATATATATATATTTATACGTACATAAGGAACGACAAATTGTTTCTTGGTTTCTTATTGGGTGAAAAACCACCCCAAATATATATATATACACACACACACACACACACACACACATATACACACACACTTTACATTATTATTTTTTCATTCGATAAAGAAAAGTTGATTGTTATTTGTGGAGATGTTAGCAACATATTAACTCAGGAATTTGCTGAAATAAGAAACGCGAACAAATTTAGGGAGTTCTATTGGGAAACCCATTAATTAAATTATTGATTTCACGATTAAATTACAATTATCATGACAAAAAAACAAGATTGATTAATAACCATTGAGAAATCCTATTTTAGATATATTTAGGTTTTAAATAATTTTATATATTTTGTATGTAATTATATATTTATATATTGTGGGATTTTTTCGTGGGCATAATGTCAATGTGATGACTTATTATAGTATGTTTTCTATGTCTATCTAGTTGCAACACACGTGAAAGCCATTTCCTTAAATACCACTGTTTCCGTTAGTAATGTGTCATGTGATCAAGACCCGAGTGGGGGTCGAAACGCGTTATGACGGACTGGCTGGGCAACTGAATAAAGCACTTTAAATTGGCACAAAACCTGGGTCCGCTCTTCGTCTCTTGTGTCTTAGCAAGGCATTGACAGTGGCGTTTTACGTTATATATATATATATTACATTTACGCTAGCGGTTATAGCGCCAGTGTAGTTATGAGTAGATCAGAGTTTCCATAGGCAGGGTATTTTTTGATTTCCTAATAATTTGGTGCAGTTAAACAAATATGCACAAAACATTTAAAAAAAACAAATTACTTTCACTTTTGGTTCTTCAGGCCAAGCTTTGTGCAGAACCATGAAGCTGTAAACGAGAACCATGCACACCAAATGCAGTGCTCATGCCCTCACCCTTCATGAAATAGATGCAGTTACAGATAATCATACATGTCCTATTAACCGTACCAGTTTGACAGAGACAACAAAAAATGTAGTATTGTTTTTTGGTTTGAGCATGTGTTATTTAATCATTTACCTCTTCAATGTGGTTGCTTATTGTTATAAATATGTTGAGGTCATAAGCATACCACTTGGTGTGCAAGTTACGGTATGCATGGCTGTTGTGCGAGTCATGTATTGTTGTTCTAACCATAACTTGAAAAGTTCTGTGTTTTTTCAATTTTAATTTGTAACAATGACTGCACTTTTAACTGTGATTTTTGTTGAATTTCTTAGGTTTTTTTCAACACATGTTAAGTTGTTATAGCAGCCAACCTTCTCTTTATCCTCTGTTTTTTTTCAGTGATTTTTATTTTTTTGGGGTAATGTGCCACATCTAAATAAATTCCTGGACTGCATGTTCAGGGGCAGTTGGGCCTATCCCTGAAGCGGTGTATATCCAGTTCCAGGGCAAAATCAGCATTGCCCACTACTGGTGTCCTGGGTGACGGATGTGTAGTGTAGTCTCTGTGTCTGGTCTGCTAATCCCAAGTGGTTGAGTTAACTCAAGTGTGGGTGAAATATACAGATTATGGCATTGTTGGTGTTTAGGAAGCCATAACACTACCGCCAAGGGTTGTGTCATAAAGCTTCAGTTCAGTGTGCAGCAGATTTGTTCCTACGTTCACTTAAGACGTCCACTATTGAGGAGTGTCATAATACCTGCATGTATTCAATATCCTCAACCCCCCTCTGCTGTGGTCGTTCTCCGTAGATATATTTGTGGAGCCTTGTTTTTTTTTTTTTACTTGTACCGAATAAAGCCTTTGTAGAGAGCCCATAGATGAGACAGGTCATGCTTCATTTTGCGAGTGGAAGATTTTGAAACGTATCGAACCTTAGGGAACATAGTAATTTTAAATGAAGCAATCCTGCCAGGCGATTAGAGAGCATGGGTGCACCATGATGACCTGAGGGATTTAATAGTTTTATAATGAAGCTTGAAATTACTTCTAGCACACTCTTGAGGGTCAGGTGTTAGGAAGATCCCCAGGTAGATAAGTCCCTTAAGGGTCGACTGAAAAGGGGTCTCCTTGGAGATTTACTTTTAATTGTGAGCTGGTGGTAGACAGCGAAGTAGATTCTCCTTTCAAGAACCAAAAGTCTGGAAGGATTTACTGGTGGGGCTAGAGATTTTCTGCAAGTAAGTATTTGAGACAGCGTAGTCCTGATGGACAGTATGGAATTAAATCAAAACTAAAGGTTGGGCTTTCTCACTGTGGTGAGAGAACACAGCTTCTGGAGATCAGGTGGTAGAGAGTTCCATGCCATGGTGGCAGTCACAGAGAATTATTTTCTAGCGGACATAGGTTGTTTTACAGTTGGGGATCTCCAGGAGGAGTGTATCTCTACTTTGGAGTCCCTATGAGCTACCGGTGAGTGATAGGTTATTTAGCTAGGGCTGACTTTTATTGTAGATAGCCTTGTGTATTCAAATGCACAATCTGATTTTAGTTATTTCTGGCTAGGCCGTCAGTGTACGTTTTTTGAGAATTGGGGTAATGTGATAAAATATTTTTTTTCGAGTTCACTAGTCTTGCCTCTGAGTGAAGGAAGGCTTGGCGTGGTAATGTGTGCGATTGGGGCACCCCCGGGAAAGATGGCATTTCCAAAGTCCTGCTCAAATATTACAAGCGAGTGAACAGTTGTTTTGCGATGTTCCAGTGGAATGATGTGGTGGATTTTGAGGGGAGTTGAAAATTGGCTGCTTTTGCCACTTTGTTGATATGAGGAATGATTGGGGGAGCAGAATCTTGAATAAAGCCCAAGGAATTAACTCTGGGACTAGGGGATCCGATAGTGGGAAACCATGTAGACTCAGCCTATTTAGTAATGAAAGAATTTTTTCTTTTAAATGGAATCAGTTTAAGAAGGAACTTCATCTCATATGGATTCAGGACAAGGCGTTTGACCAACATCAATGAATGAAGTTGGGTTAGATATATTTTCAGGATGGCCATGTTTTCTGTTCTTGATGTGTTTATATACAGTTTGGCGTCATCGATTATATTGATGCACTGAGACGCAGGAATTTGAAGATTCTTAATAAAGACTGAATAGCGTAGGGTCCGGATTTATCCATGTGGGACTCAGATATTTTTTTTCTGAGTCTTAATGTGTTGTCCTTATTATTATTATTATTATTTTTGTTGTTGTTGCCAATTGAGGTCTATTTGATCAGTAGGATTAGAACCAGGTCAGAACTTTTCATCATCATCTCATGCAGTGTTCAAGAGTTGTGAGAAGCCGGCAGTGATGAACTGCGTTAAAGGCTGCTGTTGTGTCTACCGCTTTGATAAGCCTGGGGGGCCTTTTATTGAATATTTCGTGCAGATTGTCAAGCGGTTTTACAGTTGCTGTTTCTATATGGAAGCTAGGTCTGAAACCACATTTATTATCATCCCGTAGACATTCTTTGATGATGTAGTTAAGTCCGCCACTGTTTTCTCTATAATTTTACCTAACAATGGCAAGTTTGGTGTAACTCAGTACTTTGCTGACTTTTTGCGATTTATGTTTTTTTTTAAAGATTGCCTTGATCTGAATGGTTTTCAATGAATTTAGTAATATGCCTTGACTTAAGGATGCATTAATCCGATTGCACCAGGTGTCTTGGAAGATTTGTAATTTTTCTTTATTAATATTTGGGGGATATGGTTGGAAAAGTAGTAGGTGGGTTTAAGATTTTTGACAGTGTAGGCTAGGTCATTTGGTGATATGAGGTTTAATGTGTCAAAAGTTCGAGTATTTTGGTGGAGATGGTGCAGGGTTTGTGCAGGTCCTGTTGAGCTTGTCACTTAATAACTGCTTTTTGTTGGCTTAGAAATTTGTTACACAGGTCTTCATTTGGTGCCATCTGGTTGACCTGCTGCTGATATTAAATTGTAAATGTGGTGAACGAATCAACTGGATGGAGTTAGTGAGTTGGTGAATTTCTCCTGTATGTATGTAGATTAGATTTTGCTATGCTAAAGTGATGGCAAGTTTCAATACTTAACTTGTTTTTTATAGAATTGACAGAAGTGTAGACTTTCTTATTAATTCTCCCTTATTTTAGATTGCTTCTGGTTTCTAACATCGATTCAGAGTACCATGGTTGGCTAGGGAGTTGTTAAAGTTGTTTATGTTGAGGGACAATTTTGTCAACCATTATAATGGAAATGGTGTGCGCTTCAGGGCTCAAAGTAGTTTTTTCATTGCAGGGGTAGGAACTAGAGAAGATTAGCACGATGAAAGATATGAAAGTGAACACTGAAATGGTCTGACCAGTCAGTATGCAGTGAGATAGACTGTTTACACGTTTGGTGTCAGCAAGGATCAGATGTGGGATTTTACCTTTTGTGTGACAATGATATGAGTTGACTGAGATTGTGTAGGTTAGTTAAGTTGTTGATGATAGACACATATTTGCACGTTGGGCATAGATGTCATCCAGTGGTAAAGTTCCATGGAGTTCTAATCATAGCTTCAGCATTGTCACATTTTTTTGCATATTTTATTGTTTCTGTTCTTTTATTTGCTAAATGTAGGAGCACACTGAAGCATGCCAGCATGTTGTATTAAGCTCTATATACACACCTAGCCTTGTGTAACTATATCACAACAGTAGGTGCATCAAGCCAAAGGCGTTCAGAAACGCACCTTGCATGTTGCTTGAACTTCAGAACTTCTCCTCTAGCACATTTACCTCAGCACCATACACCCAAGCCTAGTATCTGTACATAGATTATATAAGCATACACAGATGGGTCCACAATCCAAGGATGAGTGGTGGAAATTAGATTCTGGGTTATTGGTAGAGATGCAAGACCAGATAAAGAGAACTGTTTTTTCCTCCCACTGGATGGCCCTTTTGGTGCCAGTTCTGGCTGAGCTCCCACTGGGCGGATTCTCCATTAGGGCTGTGGGGCTGCGCCCCACTGATTTTCCTTCACATTACTGTACAAATATTAAATGGGTTGATTTATTTAACTATACGATCGTACTGTTTGTCCCAAGCTGCCCGCCTCGCCTTTCTCTGAAGCACTAGATTGAAGCCAGGCAGTAATCAACTTTTTAAATTGTGACGGAGAGCTTACTGTTCTAAATCCCTTCATTATGAATCATTGCTATTGTAGTCTATGGTACAATCCACTATAGGCCAGTGACTCTTTCAGCGTCATGGTTTTGGGCGTTGGAGTCTCCATCCCTGCGTGAGAGCAGCCGTCCGTCATGCACAGGCATAGATCCCACCCTTTCCAATTCGGCACACGTAGAAGTGGATGTAAATACGTGTGTTTTGGTGCCTTATTCTCTGTAATGGTAAATGTTAGACTGCTAATCTTCTGTTATGTATTTTGTGCTGAGACCCCCTGGTCACCCTAACGCCCCCACTGTGACACCCCAGGCTCTGGCTGCACCCCGCTGGCCCCGTTCGAAGTGGAGCTGCTGCATTTTCCCACCCACACAAAATAGATCCAAAAGACAAGCAAGTTCTTGTTCCTTTGTGAAGTTGATCGAAATATCTAAGTCGGATGCAAAGCAAGAGTAATGTTCTTACAGTAGACCGTTTCTGCTGTAAGACATTAAAACTGGTCCTATATTCATGCCAAAACTTGGATTGATTTACGAACAATGAATGTTAAAAACGTTAAGCCAATGCAATTCAGTGATTTTTGTTCCTCTCTTATTTCAAATGTTACTTAATCTTGCCTCCCTCAAGAGTTAGCTATTTAATCATGTTGTGTTTCTTTCTGTATTTTTTTTCTTTGAATAGTTTGAGCTGAGCAGGTGTTTGAGGGGATTTAATTAAGAGCTCTGCCGCTGAAGCCAGAGCAAAGTGCCTGCCAGTGGGTTGGCCTCTCTGTGTGAAGGGGGTGCACAGATGGCAAAATATTTACAGGGCAAAAGTAAATACATTTCTTAAATGTGAGTGCAGTGTATGTTTGGAAGTGAGGGAGATGCAAGGAAGTGCATTCAGGGAAGAGTGAAAAGAGGGTGGTGGAGAGGAAAAAGGTGGTTGAAGATGTGCAGATGGAAGAGATGTGCAGGGGAAAGGGACTTGTATATCTAACATAAAGCGCACATTACTGAAAGCCATAACTCCTTCCTCGGACCTCAATACTATTGAAATTTCCAAAATGTAAACATTTTGAAGGTTAATTATTTATAACAAATCCTTGTTACTCATTTATTTTAAGCAGCTAACAACCATTGAGAAAGCCAATCATACTGAATGGTTTTAGGTCAGTTGTTGTGTTATATAGCTGGATGCAATTAAATCACAGAGAGAAACCAAAATACCGGTCAGGTAGCACATTATTGAAATCACAGAAATGTATTTTGCGTGTTCCCTTTTCGAGAGTCGACACATTTTTCATCCCGCTCAAAGACCTGTCTTCACTATTTTCTACATGACTGATTGCAATCAGCAGCTGTGGGTCCTTCCCGAAGCCTGGTTAGAGCTATTTCTTCCAAAGTTGATGCTGCATGCAGTGCAAGACACAGGGCAAGCACACACTTTAAAAGGCTGAAGTTATCACATTGTACAATTTGCACATTACAGTAACTGTTGAAAATATTAATGCAGTAAGATATATGGCAGTTTTTTATGTTTTTAATATTTCAAAACTTTACGTTCCCACTGCTTTATAAGCATTGCTTAATCACTAAATGAATTTTCCTTAAAATGCACCATTTGCCAATCCTTATTTTCAATGTTTTTCTCTGGGGGAGGAGCGAGCCTGGACTCCAGGTTTGTCCATTAAGCTTGCATGTGTGGCTCACTACATAAGTCGTACCAAACTTTTATGCCCACCACTTTCAAATGTCACCAGGGGGATCAAATCATTTTATGTACAGAGATAAGCTGATTACTGTATATAATCCTTGGTTGGCCCTTGGAAATTTTGTGTAAGCTGCAGGGTGGTCTTCAAAGAAAGTGCAAGTGGTCCATGTGCAACAACTACCTGAAATCAAAAGCTAAATCAAAGATAAAAAACATTATTTCCAAAGAGAACATTTAAGATGAAAAAAGCCAGAAAATCAGAATAAGATCAAAGATTATAACAAAAACAATTCATAATTTGTTCATGCTAAAATAATTATATCCAGCAACATCAAATAGGTCTGTTTGTTTTCAAATGAACCAGGGGTTGGAGGTGGGTGCTGGTGGAGCAGTGGTGCCATTGTTTTTAATAATGAAGGAAAGCAAAAAGCTCTCCTCCCTAGCGGGTTCTTAGGCGGGAAATGTATTTAGCAAAGAAGATGTGTTCATTTTTTTTTTTTTAATGAGTACTGCTACCTTGCAGCAGTGCTGCACAACTTATCACCATTATGCCATTGTCCGAATTATGTCAGGCTGGCCACCTTTATGTCCGTACTGGACACCTTTACATCTTCATGGATGGCCCTCCCTGCAATTTTTCAGGAGGGCCACCAGTTGTCACTGGTGGTCCCAAATTATCCAACACTCAAATTACTTAAATATTTCATTATACTAATTCAACACTAATGCTTCTTGGGTTCCGGAGTATCGTGCTACTCGCCGATAAAGCGCTTTGACGCCTCGTATGGGGTAGTAAGCGCTATATAAATGCAATTACAATACAATACAAATGGTAATTTTTCCATAACCACAAATTCAAATTGCGTCAAGAATTAGACTGGCTTGGGCTCCATGTCTGTGTTGCTCCCTGGAGGCCGGTCTGCAGACCCTTGACGCAGGCCTAGTTGTACAGGCCCTTGATGCAGGCCTAGTTGTACAGGCTCATTCTATAAGTTCACCTTAGCGTATGGCACATTTATAGCATGCATTGAGCACACGCAGCCCTCACAGCATCACTTTCCTTCTTTTTATGTGCATCGGGCAATCAATCAATCATAACATTTGTAAAGCGCACTACTTACCCGTGAGGGTCTCAAGGCGCTGGGTGGTGGGGAAAGCTGCTACTGCTCAAAAAGCCAGGTGTTGAGGAGTCTTCTGAAGGTCTTGGGTGTGCTGTAGGTGGATAGGGAGGGTGTTCCAGGTCTTGGCAGCGAGGTGGGAGAACGATGTGCCGCAGGAGGCCGCTCTTCGGATGCGGGGGACTGTGGCGAGGTGAGCGGAGCTGGTGGGTGGGGGTGTAGAAGCGGAGTCGTCTGTTGAGGTATTCTGGTCCGGTGTTGTGTGCGTGGGTGAGGAGCTTGAAGGTGATCCTCTTGTTGACTGGGAGTCAGTGCAGGTCTCAGGTGGGGTGTGATGTGGCTGCGGCGAGGGATGTCGAGGATCCGGCGTGCAGAGGCGTTCTGGATACGTTGAAGCAGTTTCAGGAGTTTGGCCGAGGCTCCTGCGTAGAGGGCGTTTCCGTAGTCCAACCTGGGTGACCGTTCTTCTCGTTTTGGTGGGGATCCACTTGTAGATCTTGCGGAGCATGCGTAGGGTGTTGAAGCAGGAGGAAGAGATGGCGTTAACCTGCTTAGTCATGGAGAGGGTGGAGTCGAGGATGACCCCTAGGTTGCGTGCATGGTCGGTGGGTGTTGGAGCTGTTCCCAGTGCGGTCGGCCACCAGGAGTCGTTCCAGGCCCAAGGGGTGGATCCGAGGATGAGGACCTCCGTCTTGTCTGAGTTCCGCTTCAGTCGGCTGCTCCTCATCCATTCGGCGACGGCCTTCATTCCTTTGTGGAGGCTGGCTTTGGCGGTCCTTGGTGAGGGAGAGGATCAGCTAGGTGTCATCGGCGTAGGTTTCACATTTTATACCTCTTGTACTAGTCCTATGGACTTTTAGTGGGAAATATCTCTCTTGTCAACGTTGGTGGGTGGCGCTGTAGTAAAAGCATCCACAGCCCCTAGGGGACAGGGGCCTCAGGTGCACACAGCCTCAATCAGCCCGTTCGTAGCAGCTGCAGTAAGCGCCTCGCAGCGATCAGGTGTGTAGTGTGCGCTACACCCAATAGAAAAACCTGCTGTAATAGAAGACCTCCCCCGTCTGCCGAGGATACACTGGGGTTCTCCGCCACTAAATGGAAATACAGATTCCTGGCCCCTCCCAAGTGCCCCCGAAGTATGCCTGCCCCAAGAAAAAAAGATAACGACAACCAGAAGGACACTAATTGATGGCGTGAAATACACCCCATACCATTTGCTTAGTATTAAACATGTTTATTACCCAGTAAAGGAAGGGCAAAAAAATAATCCCCCGAATCCATCCTCGCGCACAGGAGCGCCTGGCCGGGGGCCAGATTTGGGAATAATTGCTGACAGGACTGGAGCTGTAATCTGATTTACCGAAGCAGAGGCCTTCTCGCTAATGCGGCCGAGGCTCCGAGGAAGCCACATCCTGCGTAATTGATTGGAACGGCCGACTTTCACCTCGATGCAGGGGCTTCTCGCTCCTTTTCAAGTGGACCCCCCCACCCCCTCTTTTTCTCCCGAGTCACAGCTTTTGCCATTTGTGCCTCAAATGTCAGGGATTTAAGACGCAGGGGGGAAAGGAAGGTTCCATTATAAAACGAAGGGATTTAAAAGGTGCTCTTCAGAACTTTTCATTCAACTGCGAACATAATTGGCGGCCTCGGTTGCCAACACTTCCCGCCAACTGTGGTTGACAGTATAGGTTGGGGTCACAAAGCAGAGGATGGTAACACTTCTGGCACAGATTAGGTAGAGCACTGGTTATTGGAGCACCTCCAGGAAGGGAGGAGCAGAGAGAGAATAAGAGGTACAGTCCCCTGAGCAGTCTCACCTGCGACAGCAGTTGGTGAGTTACCTTCACTCCGCGATGCTCTTTCACATGTTTGTGTCACTACAGTTTGTTTGTTCCGTATGGGGTTGTCTCTGTGGTTAGGCATCCATCTTTAGTCCTCAAGGCCCTGAATCTGGACCTTGCGGCTACTTCACTTCTTTCCATGGGGGCTGACCGTGTCTTCCACCTCAGCAGAGTATCCTGCCTTCCTTCTCTCGGGCTCCCTGGCTGGATTCAGGCAGCTGGGGACTGGTCACACTCTTGCTCTGTATGTTAGCTGGAAAACTCTGTGTATATGTAGATATCTTTTGGTTTACATTTCTTACCTGCATGGCCATGCTTTGTATGTGCTCACATTTTGTCAAACCTGCTCCAGACCTTCCCTCTGATAGAAGTATTGCATTGGCGCGTCCTTGTGGCTTTGATCTTTTTTTTGGGGGGGGGGTTGCCTGCAGCTCTGGTGTCTCCCTTTTCTCTCCCCCATAAACCCTTTTTACTTCCCAGGGGTCAGTGACAGACCTCACCTCAACAGCTGTTGATGGTCACCATCATGGTAATCAGAGTGAATTTGACGGCAATGGTGCAGTGTCAGCCATACTGAAACTCGATCCGGACACCAGGCCCATGATGGCCCGGGAGCCTTGACGTTAATGTACCATTTTTTCCTAAAACGACCGATAACCATGTGAGGACCATGTGCCCAAAACAGCATGCACCCCCTTTCTTCGAGCCACAGCTCTCTGTCTGGGGCCAATGTTCTCTCAAAGCAGCTGCTGCTTTGCCTTGTTAAAACAAGTGAATGAAAATTCAAGGGACGGGTTTGTGCACTCCCCCCTGCTGCTGCCTGTCCAACCTAGAGATCGGACTTTGGCCTCTGACCCCCCACCCCCACCCCTCCCAGCCGCTCCCCAAAGAGAACTGCAAAGATAGTCAGGTGTCACACTGTGTATACGCTGAACACTACAAGCGAACACTACATTTGCATATTCGGACGGGACTGTCCTCCTTGACGCACCCCTTTTCCGTGTATGTAAGTCTAGAACACTGTTCACTTAGAGTAACCTAGATATGCAGGCAGTAGGTAATGCTGATGCTGTAGAATGCATTAAAGTTTCTGGGCACGTTTCTTTAACGATTATAAATCTCTGATGCATTGCTTGGAAGTAATGTTTATTACACGAGATATATCCGCAGCCTAGAAGTTCTACTCCCACCAGCCTCCAAGAGTAATCACTGCCCCTTTGAATTTTCCACTCCTGCAAGAGGTGGCATTTGACAATTGTGCGAGCTGGTAGTACAGTCTGGTGCGGATGGTTTCAAGGACAGCGGGAAATACTTGCTATACGGATTGCCTGCTGCCCAGAGCACACGGGCCTCCGTGAACTGGGGTGACTTAAATCTAGGATATTCCCAAAATGAAATTCGACCCAAAGGACCAAACTTCTGACCTGCATGTTGGACACAGCTGTTTTCAGCAGGTAGATGAATCTTCATAGCTATGATTTAAATGGAAGATGAATTTAAACAAGTATTATATTTAACTGTGCCTCATTCCTCTTGATTTACCGTATTCCATGATGTAAGTGATTCGTAAAAGCAAATCAAGACGTAAATGTCAATCTGTGGCCATTTTAAATTTCACATAGGAAAAGTTTATGCTGCACGTTTGCCAGACTAGCACAGGCATGTATAGAGGAATAAAGTGCATTGAAGCTAGCCTATACCAGGTCAGGGGAAACCAGAAGGTAACAACCACAGTCTGAGCTCACAGTCCCTCATATGCAGAGAGCTGGGCAAGTCCTTGACCCAAAGACAAAGCTTTTTTAGTGCATTCTAGGCTTCCCGGGAGTACTTACTACCCCGGTGGCATTCCCTGGTCTCTAGAAGACACATGAGTTTCAGGGAAGGCCCTTAACCCTAGGTCTGCCATTCCACATAGGTCTAATGCGAAATGAATCCTCACCTGGTTTATCCGCCATCCGTGTAGTCTCCTCACCATGTGCAGCTCTGCAGGTTGAGTGCGTACTGCATCGATGTCGTGTGCAGCCTCCACATCACAAGCTTGAATCTCCACGCAGCAACTCATCCGAAATTACCCGCCCCAGTGCTTTGAGACCCTCACGGTTGAGTAGTGTGCTTCACAAATCCCTGATTGATTGACCTTTTATCCTCCCCACAAGAAAATGAGGAGCATTAAATCTAACAATCTAACGACGCTCCAAGTACAGACTGGATACAAGTAACAACGGCTCCTAATAAAGCTGTGTCCAAAATGCCCAGGGCAGGCAGGGCCTCACTTGAGAGGTTAGTTACGGAACCCAAGCTCCCACAACACGTTTCTTTCCGCAGTATGCCACAACCGTTCCCTCCCTGAAAAAGGTGCCCCCGGCCCTCACCGAGACGGAAAACAGGCTCTTGGAAACTTGCTGCCTGCTATTCTTTGGAGTCGGGCTGATCAGCAGCACTGTCGTCCTGGCATCCAGCCCCTCCCGAAGGTCTCGCTGTATAGATCGATGAGGGGCAAATGTCTCCTCGTTTCTCCATGCATGGGCCTCCTCTGCTTCTTCGCCACTGCCCATGGATGCAAAAAGAGACGGATCCATGGCACTGTTCACCATTTATCTGGTGAGCAGCGCAATGGATGTGTATTCCATACAAGTTCACAGACAGCAGGGGGAAAGGGGTGGCCAGTGCAGGTGACGCTTTTTCTTTGTAAAGGAATTCCTGGTGGAGTTAGCCCAGGGTTTGCGGTCTGTGCACTTGTATGGAATACACAGGAACAGCGTCACCTGTACTGGGTCATCCCTTTCCCCCTGCTGTGCACATCTTCCCACTCCCACCCTATGCTGCACAGCACATCAAGTGCTTAAGTGAAATCCCTGCCTTCAGGGAATGTTATCACCTCGGTGGCAGCCATCTCAAACAAAACAGTAGGTGGGGGGCAGGGAGGGTTGCTGAAACCTTTCAGAGGCTGGCTGGCCCGGGCTGGCTTAAGAAATTGAACTGGGGAATAAGCATGCTTTAATTATTTTAATGCGTGTCATGAAAGGGTCATGTTGTCATCTTAGCCCGGGCTGTAGAAAACAACGGGGGCAAGGGGGTGCCATTCAGCCCAATGGGCGTTGCGCGCCAGGCCCTGTTGCTGTCTGGATTCGCACGGTGGGGCAAAAAAAGATGGAAGCTGGGCGCAGCTTGCAGAGTTGCACTCTGTGGAATTCCGCGGAGTCACCAGAAACCCTGCAGAATTCTGTAGGCGCCCTCAAGCAGGTAGGCGCCAGCCTCCAACAGGAACAGTAGCATGACTGGGAAAGCCGGCGCGAACCGTGGGTCACGACTCAAATGAGCTTGGTTCTTTGCTCCAGAATCCAGATAGGAATTCCATGCTGGATGCAGGGCAGTTCTTGGTGTTAAGAAGGAGGGCCTTGGTGCTGAATGTCTGGTTTGTGTGGGTCAGTAATAACTACCACAAGTTTGACCACTGTTATCTGGCTGGGCAGGGGGAGGGGACTTTGAAGAGGAAGAAAGTAGAAACTGGCAATGAGCGCTACCTTTGGCCATCTCGTCCTGAACTGATGTATGCCTATGTGACTTCATTCCAATCTGACATACTCCTTTCTACACATCCATGACGCGTTATGAGGAGCACTCGTGCAGTTTGTGAGTGGTAATTGTGAATGCATAAACTTTTTAGTGTGCTTGCTTCGTTAGGTCTTGTGCTGCTCACTAGCATCCTAAGAGTACTGAAGCTGGGTCATTCATGTTCGTTTGTGAAGGCTCACACCCACCTAGTGAGAATTGTGATATTAGCAGGAGATGGTTTTACTGTTCACCAGATGAAACATTGAAAATGAGATGTGGGGTGAGTGCATGCCGGTAAACTTTGCTCCACTGGTGGTAGATGGAGTTTTTGACGAATACCGTGTTCCAAGTGGAGCAAGGCATTGCAAAAATCTGCAAACTCTCCTGGCAGAATGGAGTTCACCTCCCACCACTAACTAGAATGCAGCCCGAGTTACCAGGGGCTGAGTTCAACCCAAGTATTCCATCCACCATTTATTTTTTGTTTTTCTCGTGTGACCTTCTAAGTGTGTTGGGGATGCCCAGACCTTCTCACATATGATATAAGACTCGAACTATACCTCAATGACTGGGCCCAATGAGGCCAAAACGAGTCTGGGGTTGTTTGTGTTTCCTTTCAAACACAACAAGATGATGGACGGAGTGCTGAAACCCTTTAACCACTCGCCCTCAGTCAAGAGATCTGGGTTAAATCCATTGTTCTTTTGCTCACCATTCCATCTCAGTTTGTACCCAGCCATATTCAAATCCGTCTTGACCTTGCTCCTCATGGGAACAGTCCAGCCCAAACTGCCAGGCCAGGTCTTCCATGAGCTGGAAACGAGATCCTGGGACCGGTTTCGGGGTATCAACCATCCTCAGCCAGGCCAGCTTTAATCCAGTGGGACAGCAGGCAAAGGAACCACGTCTGGGCAATCTCTTCCCACTTAGGGCGACAAAAGCAAAAAGAACAAATGATGGACGATACGCTGAACAAATCAAAGCATTCACCCCCAGTCACAGATCCGGGTTTAATCCATTTTTTCTTAGCTGAGGATAGACACAATGGCCAAATCCAAATATTTTTATTGTTTTAGTACAGGGGTACTCATAGTACGGCCCGCGGGCCGCCAGCGGCCCAGCAAGCCTTCCCTGGCGGCCCGCGGACCTTGCAGACATCGTACCTGTGCACCGCCAGTTGCAGCAGCGCGGAGCTATGGGGGCCGGGCGATTCTTTTAAAAGCCAAGTCACTTGTTAATGAGGCTTTTTTGTATTTCACCTCTTCTTAGCGCCCCTGCATCTCCCCTCTGAATGAGTGGAGATGCAGGGGCGCTAAGAAGAGATGAAATACAACAAAGCCTCATTAACAAGTGACTTGGCCTTTAAAAGAGCTGTGAAGTACTTGGGTGCGGCGGCTGTTTGTGTTCCAGGGAAGCGCCGGGTGAGGTGACGGGCAGGGGGACAGCAGCTAGTGAGAGCAGCAGATGAGTTTAAAGCGGGAGGGAGAGAGGGAAGACAGAGCAGGAGACAGGGAGGGAGAGACAGCGTGAGAGAGACAGACAAGTTGGGAGAGGGAGGGAGACAGAGGGAGGGAGGGGGACAGAGGGAGAACAGATGGAGAGGGAGGGAGACAGAGAGGGACGGAGACAGAGAGAAAGGGAGACAAACTGATTGAGAGAGAGGGAGAGAGATAGATAGATAGAGAGAGGGAGGGAGACAGGGAGAGAGAGAGGGAAGGAGAGAGAGGGAGAGGGAGGGAGGGAGACAGAGAGGGAGGGAGACAGAGAGGGAGGGAGACAGAGAGGGAGGGAGACAGAGAGGGAGGGAGACTGAGAGGGAGGGAGACTGAGAGGGAGGGAGACTGAGAGGGAGGGAGACAGGGAGGGAGACAGGGAGGGAGACTGAGAGGGAGGAGATGGGGAGAGGGAGACGGAGAGGGAGGGAGAGAGGGGAAGAGGGGGAGGAAGGGAGGGAGACGGAGAGGAAGGGAGACGGAGAGGGAGAGAGAGAGGGGGAGAGAGGGAGGGGGAGAGAGGGAGGGAGGGAGACAGAGGGGGGAGACAGAGAGGGGGAGACAGAGGGAGACGGAGAGGGAGGGAGATAGAGGGAGACGGAAGGAGAGGGAGGGAGATGGAGGGAGAGTGGGGAGACAGAGGAGGGAGGGAGACGGAGGGAGATGGAGGAGGGAGGGAGACGGAAGAGGGAGGGAGACGGAGGAGGGAGGGAGACGGAGGAGGGAGGGAGGGAGATGGAGAGATATGTGTATGCCGGGTCCGGTGGCTCAGTGGACGAAGGCAGGGACCTATGTTCCACCTCATGGTCGCAGTTTTTTTTTGTTGCTCTCGCCCCGCCCCCTCCCCCAATGATCCCGCCCCCAAGGTGCGGCCCTCGGCCACAAACCGCACTGTAAATTTGGCCCCCAAGAGAAAGTTTGTGAGTACCCCTGTTTTAGTAGGTGCTGCCTCTAAAAACAGTTCAGTTCATTTTCACCCCATCATAATTATAAAACCGATTTTAACATATTTTCAAGTTACATGAAAACTTCAAATAGCAATAGCTGTTTCTAGATTCTTCATATGTCTTTAAAATGTTAAAGCCTTGTTCATTGAAGCAATACAACATTTAGAAAAGAAACGGTTGTGAATACATACTTAAAAAAATATAAATGGAGTTTTCAGAACTTAAAAGTTGAAAGACCATGTACATAGACCAGCATTCAGCTTCGTGATCGCATAAACCCTCGTCGTTTCCCTATATTTGGAAACAGTTATGTAATTAATACAGTCAGCTGAAGCTAAGCACTCCTTGATCGTACCCGTAGATTTCTTATTGTTTCTGAAACAGATCTTCATCCCGGCTTCTTTCCATCTCTTTTTTAATGACTCCGTTCACCTATATCAGGAACCTGTATAGACTTTTATTTAACTTAAGTGTTCTTTAACTTTAAATATTTCTCAGAATTTGAGATCTCCATAAAGCATTTTGTTGATAATTTGAATGTGTTACATTGGTTAATATTTCAGAGAAAGTCTGTAGCCCGTCTCTTCACGAGTAACTACGAGGCTCTGCCAAGTTGTAATCTCAATGCTTGGATTATCCCCGACTGCGTAAAGCAGAGGATCTATTTAAGCACAAAGCCGTCAAGACTCAAAAAACGAAATTTACTCTTGAGAGCCATAAGCTTTCTCCCATAGAGCCCCATAGGCAGACGTTCATCGCCTGTCACTCTTTAGAAGCGCTAATCCTGAAAATGCATCCATATACACTGTTGAAACTCCTCCGGCTGAAAAGATGCACTTCATTTTAATGTGAATTTCTCCTCCATGTTCGGGCCATTTGCATTTTGCTAGAAAAAAGTCGTTCCATGACCTCAGTAATACCTAAAGCTTTCGCTCCTCTTCTCATTTAGCCAACGCGTAGGTTATTTTATTTCTGTCACATCTCGTTAGCTATTTTGTCTCGGTATTGATAACTAATTTATTTGACTCAATATTTCTGAAGACCATTGATCTTGAGCTGAAGGCCTACAGAAGTTATGTCTAGCTTGACATTGTCTTTTACAGAGCTGGTGTCTGTGGCTAAGATTAAGATAAAAAAGAATATGTATCTGCAGTAGCTGCAGGCAAGTCAGAAATAAATAAGCAAAACTGAGCAGGCACCAAAAACAATCCTCTTTCAATCCATTTTTATCACACTTCTAGATCACTGGTTGCTTTAATGAGCTTATGCCAGCTTCCAGAATTCAAAGGTTTGATGATGGCTAAAAGCCCCAGAGACGTACATATTGCCTACAATTTTGCACATTAAATTGAATGATCCAACGAACAGATAACTGCCCAAAAGTCAGGAAGCAACACTACATCACGCCATCACTCCTTGTTCCATGGCCGCAGAGGTAGTTAAGCATCGTCGAGAGTACTGGTCAGCTGTCGAATTATTTTCAAATCCCGCTTCTTCGAAGGGAATTAAATTATTAGTTTCGACCAACAACTTGATTTGGTTTAGTACTGATTTGTCCAAGCTCCTAGCAGATATGTCCATCAGTTAAATTAACCAATACCAGGAAGGAATGTTTTTGTTTTCCCTTGTAAACCACTGGAACAGTGGGCAAGATATGATGGACCACCACGGGTATTTAACCCAAAAATATTTTCTACCGAGGGGGTCACCCTGTTCCTTTTAGTTATTATTTTTTTCAACTTTAATGCTATTTCATAAACTTGTTTTAGCATAGTCCTCATCAGAAGCATTAGCTACAGGTCCATCATAAGGAGCAAACCAATAGCTGATCGGAGTGATTTCTTGCATAACGCAGTCAAAGATCGAAGCATTCAACAATGAACTAGTTTGCTCCAAGCGCCAACAATAAACTATCACTTGATCCAATTGTCTGTAATGTTATTCCCCAGCCTTGCACTGGAGTTCTTGTAGTTTACTTCTGACCAGGTTTTCATAACCAGAGTTGATATCTTTAAATACCAAATAACTAATTTTACTGTTAGTTCTCAAAAATTAGCGTACAGAAACGTCTAGAGCGCTTTAACATTTATTTTCAAAGCAAGATGTTTTGGTTCATGTCTTTTTAGAACGCGTTGGCTGCTGAGACCTGGTGATGAGTCATTAACACCGTTTCCAGTTTTAGCAGGCACTCTTTAACCATTTTTAAGGTCTATGCAAATTGAAATCCAGAAACGTGTTCCATCTTGCGGAAGTAGTGTAAAATGTTTCATAACCTTGTCCTTATGGCACACTCGAGGGCAAATGGAGAGATTAAAAATACAATTTAATCTTTACCTAGAGTGGCGTTAAAATAAATTTCCACTCCAGGTTTTAAATCGTGCAAGTGAACCCTCGCCTTCACATCTGCAGCACAGAACCCAACGCATAGCCGCTAACTGCAGGGGCTTAAATATGTAGTTAGAAGATTAGTTACCAAGAACAAGCCAAATGTTCTTTTCTACGTCTACCTTGACGATGGATTAGACTAGCAGGGTTCCCCAAAGTCTGTCCTGGAGGGCTGGATCCATGCCAGATTTTTAAGATACCTACTTTATTTAAATGGGGATCTGCTCAAAATCTGGCATGGATCTGGTCCTCCAGGACCGACTTTGGAAAACCCTGGATTGAAGGAGGATGATAGAGAGTACTCTCACACCGTTCCCTCGATACGTTCCAAGGTCGTCACTGTAGAAGGTTACCTAAAACAACCAAGCAACATTTTTTTCATACCTACCTGCTGCTCGACGCGGCCATCGTTACGCCTGCTTTTGCTCTGGGCTACTATGTCTCGTTTACGTGGCTGGCTGTTGCTCATGAGAGGAGGAAAGGCCAGGCGGGAGTCTCATGAGCTGCCTTGGGGAGGGAGCTGGTGGGAATGCCAGGGTTAGGTAGTTGATGATCTAAGGGAGAAGCGTGCAAGCCAGAGAGTAAGGAGGAAGAGGGAGAAACTTGAGGGACATGAGGGAAGGTGCAAGTGAGTGTAACGTGAATGGCTTGGGGGATGTTGCAATCTGAAAGACTCAGGAGACCTGGAAGAGAGCAAGGGGGCAAGTAGGAGAAACCCTTGTTGTCTGAGAGAGTGGGTAAAGATACAGGCGAGTCCGTCTGTGGGACGGGTCAGCAGGAATGCCACTAGGTGAGAAAGGGGTGCCGAGCTCTCTCCACTCTCTTTTCCTGGTTCCTGCTTCATCTGTGGCCTTGTTGTGAGAATGGCGGGTGGTTTCTCTTCTGGTTTTTTTTCTTTGCCAGCACAGGGGACTCTTTGGAGTACAGGTAGAACGTTGTCCTCCACAGCAGTGAATACCAAGTTCTCCCCAACAGTGTGCCACAGACTCACTTTTCGGGGACCACCACATAATGTTTCACCTCATTGTGACACAATACTGTGTTTGTGGGGCTAAACCTAAAAACAACTACAATATGAACACCCCCCAACGCAGGTATGATAATGGTTTTCTCCCAATGAAAGGAGAAAGCAGGTGCCCCATTCCGACAACCGGAGGAGAGCTAAGGACACTGGCTCAAACTCCGTTGACAGGAAACTATGGACCATAAGTTAACGACTAACTCACTACAGCATCCCAAGCCTGCAGAAACCGAAAGAAGCGTCCACCAGATGTAAGGGTGTCACCAGGTGCACACAGATAAGAAAGGAGACAAACACCAACCATACAAACCTCATAGGAATAGAAACCAATATACAAGGACATCAGAAAAGTAGGTAAAGCAAGACTGCCAGACACCACCCAGAAGATCAGCCACATGAAAGAGAAGGGGTTCTACAACACAAATTATATAGACCATCAGCCTGGCAATCAGTTACAAGAACATAAGACAGGTGGACCTGCCCTACCAACCTGACATCGGAGGGGAGGAGTCTGGGGGAGTACAAAACACCCACCATAGTACGGTGCCTGGAACCTGCAAACCCAATGAAATACGCAGTTCACAGGCTGATTTTAGATTGAAATTTAAAAGAAACATTTCTTGAATCCTTAGATGTTTACCACATCTCTACAGTTACAACTGTATTGGGGTGGTTCCATTTTACCATTAAGAACTGGACATGGACTGAAACTGCCTTTATTTGGGGGTGGGGGGGAGATACAAAAGCCTTTAACAGCAAGGCTGACAACCGCGGTGTAATGCTGTATGAGATGGAGCATAATGTTGAAACGACCAAAGAGCGCACAACTGGACACCGACAAGAGTCCATTCACTTCCTACAAATGTACAAACGAGGGAGGCATTGGAGTGCGTTTACGAGGTGAAGGAATCTTGCTTTGTTGATTTCCAGAAGCCCTTCAACACGGTTTAGCACAATGAACTTTTACTGAAACTCCTTGAAAAGGGTCCAGGAGGGAAGGGATGTGGTGTAATAAGAAGTGCGGCGTGAAAATGACTAAACATAGACCGGCTCCTTCGAACTAGAAGGGGTGGGACAGTGATGCTGCCTCAGGCGGACACGACTAAACATGAGTGCCTTGGCCTTCAGCCGACGCAAACCTCCTAATCCTGGATTATCACTAGAAGGTTTAATATGTACTGCCCAAACTACTCATAGGATCTGTTCTTCTGACCCCTTAACAGAAAAGGCCCCCAACAGAACCTCACCTCGCTCTGTACACATATTACAGATCTGTGGGCCACGATAATACACCACAAACCTAAATGATGAGATACAAGAAGAAGTACAGAGTAATGCTACCAACACTAGATTAAGATAATCCGGGAAAATATCGAACATGGAACACCTGCGCGGGAATAACATTCTGATTCTCTGCAGCAGGCTCCCCGACAACCCGAAGCACACCACCTGAGCCTGCCACAGACCCAGGTGCACAAAAGTATAGAAAGGATTGCCAAACGCAGGCAGACGCACATCACAACCAAACCAAGTGCTATATATTCATGCACCATATGTAATCGCCTTCAGTGGCTGCAAGTTCAGGCAACCGATAGCCACTTGGAACTAAAGACAGAAAGAGGAGTGCACAAACCGACCTGAACTGCAGGACCAGACCGGGTCTGCTCGGTCCCTGGCTAAGCCTTCTGGAACACGAGGAGAGCTTCCACCTCCTCTACTCCAGACCGGGTCTGCCCGGTCCCTGGCTGAGCCTTCTGGAACACGAGGGGAGCTTCCACCTCCTCTACTCCAGACCGGGTCTGCCCGGTCCCTGGCTGAGCCTTCTGGAACACGAGGAGAGCTTCCACCTCCTCTACTCCAGACCGGGTCTGCCCGGTCCCTGGCTGAGCCTTCTGGAACACGAGGGGAGCTTCCACCTCCTCTACTCCAGACCGGGTCTGCCCGGTCCCTGGCTGAGCCTTCTGGAACACGAGGAGAGCTTCCACCTCCTCTACTCCAGACCGGGTCTGCCCGGTCCCTGGCTGAGCCTTCTGGAACACGAGGAGAACTTCCACCTCCTCTACTCCAGACCGGGTCTGCCCGGTCCCTGGCTGAGCCTTCTGGAACACGAGGAGAGCTTCCACCTCCTCTACTCCAGACCGGGTCTGCCCGGTCCCTGGCTGAGCCTTCTGGAACACGAGGAGAGCTTCCACCTCCTCTACTCCAGACCGGGTCTGCCCGGTCCCTGGCTGAGCCTTCTGGAACACGAGGAGAGCTTCCACCTCCTCTACTCCGGACCGGGTCTACCTGGACCCTGGCTGAGCCTTCTGGAACACGAGGAGCGCTTCCACCTCCTCTACTCCGGACCGGGTCTGCCCGGTCCCTGGCTGAGCCTTCTGGAACACGAGGAGAGCTTCCACCTCCTCTACTCCGGACCGGGTCTGCCCGGTCCCTGGCTGAGCCTTCTGGAACACGAGGAGACAGGGGACAGCAGAGAACATTTGCCAGGAGGAGTTTGTTTACGTGGGCCATCAACGTGGAGATGAAAATCAGTTCTCTTTACTGCCAAGCCTGTTGGTTTGTTTGGTGAAGTCTGACGAGGAGTGTAGACCTATTGTGACTTTATTCACATGTATGTATGTATGCATGTGTGTATGTATATGGTGTTCCTATATGGGAGCCCCTTAAGGTTCAGCCACGAGATCTGCATCTTGCTGGGAAGAGTCTAAGGTCTGCTAGAAATGGCAGCAGAGTGCCTGGTTTGCGACACCATCAGAGAGGGATGCTGCGCTTAACCCTTTGAAACGCCTAGGAGTGCAGTAGCTGTGCCAGCGCGCGTAAGTGGGCCTGGGCAAAAAGTTTATGATGCTGTAGTAATTGCAGTCATTTCGGTAACTTTGCATTACTCTCTTGATAAGAAAGCACCAAAAATTACACCCGTTCTTGTAATTGAGAGTAATTTTCTACAAATATCGTACCACAGAAGCACCGGTAAAACGAATTTTGTGAGTGCGAGCCGCTGCTTGCGCTGCTGGTCACGTTCTGTTGTATTTAGTGCTATTTTCTTAGCACAAAATGCACCCATGCGTCCACAGTGCGCTAAGAAAATAGTGCAAAATGCTCATTTATACTCTTTGCCGTAATTTCACTGAATTTTGCGCAGTTACACTGAAGAAAATTACGCGAGTTACGCCCATCCCTACTTGTAAAGCAGGACAATTACACGAGTTACGCCCATCCCTACTTGTAAACCAGGGCAATTAGACGAGTTTCGCTGATCCGTACTTGGAAACCAGGGCAGTTACAGGAGTTACGCGCATCATACACGAGTTATGCCTATTCCTACTTGTAAACCAGGGCAATTACACGAGTTCCGCCCACCCCTACGCGTAAACCAGAGCAATGAAACGAGTTACGCCCATCCCTACTTGTAAACCAGGGCAGGTACATGAGTTACGCCCATCCCTACTTCTAAACCAGGGCAATTAGACGAGTTACGCCCATCCCTACTTGTAAACCAGGGCAATTATGCGATTTGCGCCTATCCATGCTTGTAATCCAGGGCAATTACGCGAGTTACGCCCATCCCTACTTGTAAACCAGGGCAATTGAGCAAATTACGCATGCCCATACTTGTAAACCAAGGCAAACACGTATTCTTCTAATGCATGTGAACTCCGCTTTCTTCAGAGCTGAGAGGAAGTACAGATTTGAATTCTGCTGAGGAGACTCGAGAGGGCGGAAAGAATAACAGCGTGCGTCGCCCTGTGACACTGGCAGGCATTCAGAGACGCGAGTGTGAATCTTTGCAGGTGCGTCTAAAGCTGTGAGATCTGCTAAAAACCGCGTTAAGGAGCTATTTTGGTGGAGAAGCTGTTAGTTTCTCTCGGCGCAGCGCTTCTCCCCCCTGCTGCCAGGCGCGGCCTCGGCAGGGAGCTGTCCAGGTGCTGAAGTGTCTTCCGGAAGGAGGCAGGTGTGTGCCTGCCCTGCAGGGACCGGATGCTCGAGTAAACAGGGAGTTGTAACCTCCAGTCCCCTGGGCGCCCTTTCATTTGTGGACACGTCTCTCTCTAGGAAGGATCACAGCATCGTTACTAGTTAACAAGCGGCACCTCTGGGGTAGCCATGCAACCGGAGGCAAGGCAACGCGCTGGAGGGCGCTGCACGAAACAGTCGGAAAGTGAAATCACCATTACAGTGTGTTTTTATATGCCCAGAGTTTAGCAGCCTGATGGTACTGTAACCACCGTATTACTCACCTCCATGGTTCTCAGCATCCTGTGTACAAGGCGGAATCCTCTCCGTGTGCACCTGCTCAGGTTGAACCCAGTCTTCTGCGTTAGGTGTATCAACTCGCTGAGCTATCGCAGCCACTTTAAATGAACAGTGCTGCAGTGGACCGCGCACGCTGGTGGTAAACCTCACGTCGTCCTATGTTGCAGCTAGGAGTGTGCGCCTACCGAAGCACCAGCCGCTGACGCAGGGGATTTAAGACACTTGCAGTAATACTACGCCCTGGTTTACCCACATTTGGGATTTTCTGGGCTATATCAAAACATCTGATAACTGCACACCTCGGAGCAGGGGTTCTAATCCCGGCTTCGGCACTTGGCCAGTTTGTTCGAGAAACTTCTGTTACGATAAGAATGTTCTTTCTAAGGAGTGAGGTCTCTAATAGAGTAGTACATTACGAAATGTAAATACATTTGTAAGCTGAGCTTTCAGACACTCCGACTTTCTATCCACTGTTAAATTGCACATGTTCATAGAAGCATGTCGCCGCTGTGAGTTTATAGGTCTACCCTACCAGATAGTGCAAGCTGTTTGGTCGCATAAAACCTATTTTGCTTATGGACAACTAACCAAGTGTTACAGCCATGCCCATTACTTAGCATTGGTTGACTTCACTCTGATTTGCTTGCTTCTTATTGGATGGCTTTCCTTCTTAAAGCTTGTCCGTCTTGTGCATGTTCCTCCCCTGGAGCATAGTCTCTTTAGTATCTCTCTTGTTGACTGGCTTCTATCCTTCCACTGCTCATTTTTAGGGAACTTTTTTCCTTTCTGGTTAATCACTCCATGAGAGGGCATGTGTTTTCCAGCTCTCTTTCTCTCCCCCATGCGCTGCCCAGTTCCCACCAGCCCCTTCTTTCTGTTTCTCTTTCATGCACTTCTCCCTCGCCCCTAGCGCTCCATGTTGTTCTCCTCCTCGAATGCTTCTCCTCCTCCTGCTTGTGTTGCTGTCACTTTCATGTGCTTTTGCTGTCTCATTTTCTTCTTTGTTTGCCCCCTGCACTCTGTTCTTTCATTCATGTGGGCCTCTCCCCGTGTTGCTCTCTCCCTCTTGCGATGCTTTTCACCTCCTCGTCCTCACCCTCTTCCCCAATCTTTCCTCAGTTAACCTCCACCCTGCGGTCTTTTTTATTTATTTATTTATTTATTTATTTTGAGTTGGCGATTTCAAAGTTAAACAATCTTATATTTTTATTTATTTACTGCTCCAAGTGGCTACTGCCATCTTGGATCAGTAAAAAAACAAGCGTTGGCTATGGCAATAGGTCTCGGCTATGTCAAAATGTTGGCCATGTCAATATGAATGTCTTTTATCCATGTTGTTTAGCAGCACATCTGCTGTTCAGCATGGCTGAAAGTTACTGAAAGCCTAGAATCCCAGGATGTTTAGCCGGCACCGAGTCTCTGTGCCCCACATGTTGAGTTTATTGTCCTGCCCCTTTTAACACAAAAAAGTGCTATGACGTGGCCTGTGCTGGCCGCATCACAGCGCTTATTTCAGTGACTTTCAGCCGTGCGGAACAGCAGATGTGCTGCTGGCCAACATGGCTAAGACATTCACATTGACCAGGCCAATAGCTCGGGCAATGCCAAGATCTATTGGTTTTGTCAATGCTTGTTCAGTGTTGACCTGGTCTTGCTGATCAAATGTGGAAGTGATAGTGAGAAAGAGTTGATGAGCTTTGAAGTGAAGCAAGGGTGTACCGTAATGGACAGAGCTGCCGACAGGGGAACTGGGGAACCAGGTTCGAATCTCTGGGCCGGCTGAACAATTTGTGATTCCAGGCAAATCACTTGCGCTAACCACTGCCTACGACAATAAATATGTCATTGTGTAATGTAACTAGTGAGCACTAAAAATGCTCCATTACTATCGGCTGGTGTTAGCACTACAGTAAGATGGAGAACGGAACAAGCAATCCAATACCATCAAATCATGCAAAAAAAACAGCAGCGACCAGGAAGTTAGTGGGGGACAGAGTCGAGCAGGGAAGCAGAAGAGGATGGGCAAGCAACAACAGGAAACATAACTTTAATTGAAGCGGGATTAGCAACAAAAAAGAATGCGCCATTGTGTAATGTAACTGATGAGCACTTATGGCGTCCAATACCATTGGCTTGTGTTCACGCTATGGCATGATGGATGATGAAGCGAGCGCTCCAATACCATCCGACATGCTGGTAACCAGCATGAAAACCACGCCCTGATCGGAGGGAGTGGCCTCTCTCCGTGCTCCCCACTGCACTGGAGGCCTGAAGTTGTTCTCAACCCGGCTGTCTAAGACAGTTGTGTTGAGGTCTAAAGTATGCGTGTCAGGCTGGCCATCGCAAGATGGCAGGCCAAAGAGACATGCGCACTTTAAACAGTGCACAGGCATCCTTCTGGCCACCACTCCTCTCTGCTGCCACTCAGCAGGCCCCACCCCTTCCAGACACGCGGTTCAGGATGGTATGATGAAAAATAAAATAGTAATGAATTACAATGTTGTTTTTCATTTCTAGGGCCTGGGGGAACATTAAAGTTGGATGACGCTCCTCTGCTCTCGTGAAGGAGCTGCCCATTGGTGTATGGAGAAATGTACTTGGTCTATGCACTATGGGCGGGCCAAGCTCTAGAAGAGGGCATGACGTCCGCTTGCCATGATGAATTTCATCAAAGAATATGAGTGACGCTGAAGTTTACCAATTGTAGGAGATGGGAAGCCTGTAATCCCACAGATCGACCACAACACGTCTCTTTGAGACAAAGCATGCGCTGTCTAGCCAAGACCTAAAAAATAAATGGTGCCCAGTAGTTCTGCTGGCACATTTTGTCAGAACGCATGCATTCAGCAGTGGAATACTGTGACCGTAAGGAGTTCACCCTTTTTATAATCTTATTATTTACGATGCTGCACAGCTTCAGTTAAAAGTAGGGATGTGGAATTCCTTTAGCCTCACACCCAGGACTTATTGTTTGGGGTCAAGGGCAACAGGTTTTCATGTGTTTTTTTTTTTTTTTCCTTGGGACAAGTAGGGCCAACCCCCTTCAGCACAAACCCTTTGGCTGCCAGTTTGCAGTACCACATTATGGATCAGGTAAAGGGATTGCTTGCAGTTAAGGTAATATTTGTGTCCATATCTTAATGCTGTTCAAACTTGCATTTCTGGTTCATTAATTGAAAGCTTTTATTTTTAGGGTGAGCGCTCTAAGTAAATGTTGTAAAGCTCTGACTGCACCACTGACAGTGGTTCCAGTATAAAATGTAAACACACGTTTTCTCAAAGTTTAGCAATATGAGGCTATGTATAATCTTCCCAGAATGCTCCGATTTGATGCAAATATTTGTAAAATCTTAAAAGCAAGATTAATGAGTATTTGCTTTCAAAATGAAATGTTCATAAAAAAGGAAAAAAATAATTTAGCTAAACTACTGTAAAATTTTAGGTACCATTTCTTTGCAGCATCATTTAGTAGCATGTGTTGATGCATGCTAGTATTGCCCCAAAATATTCATAATGGAAAATCAGTGTAACCAGTTTCAATAAGGTTATGGGAAACAAAAAGAAACCAGCATTAGCAAAGCCAGTAGGTCTGAAATTAGGGGTCAGTTTTTTAGTTCTGTCAATTTGTGACTTGTTTTGGCATGGTTTTGTAAAACCTTATTGGTGTGGGAGCTGCGGGGGTCTCATAAAGCACACACTGCCACAGGCGTTACTGACCCCAAACAAAACTACTTTGTGTGCCGATATGGTCCTTGTGAAAGAGCAGAATGCTGTCCCTCACAGTGAAGCCAGCCGATACTGAGAGAGAGAGAGAGAGACAGAATTTTAATAAACGCAAAAGGTCATGGTCCACGCCAGACCAAATTAGGGGCCCAATTATTGAACGCTTCAAAAGTGCACCCATGGTATATGTCCTTGCATTAAGTGCAGCTATACGGCTTTTGTGAATTCCCAAAAATTTACAGAAATAGGATAAGAAATAGTACTCCTAGAAAAAATGTGTGAACTGCATTTTAGCATGAGCAAATGTGCATGTGTAGATTTGCTCATGTGAAAATCTGAGTGTTTGTAAGTTCACTTTCCCTCCAACCACTTTTTTCCCCAACTCTGGAAGAAGGTTTACGTCTGCCATTGTCAGGAGTAAATTTCCAACATTTCTCAGTATGGGAAAAGGCTAGTGAAGAGTGGTTGAAAACCCTTAAAACATGCAATTTAGTAGGTTTGCACAGACTCAAAAGGGCATTCTAACCCTGGAACTATTGCTTACCGCTACCTTCAGCCCCAGTATGTAGATCTGCGGAAACGTGGCAACATAAGGGGATTGGAAGTATTCAAACACTACTATGGTATGAGCCCTGGCATAATCAGAGAGGCTATATCGGAGCTCTTATATAATCAGATTGCTGCCATAATTTGTCGCCGCACTATAAGGCACCAAAGGGACAAGTGAATTTTGTTACAGGAAGAGTAGATTTATGAAGGAAACTGCCCCATGGACAAGTCGATATTTTATTAAATTCAACAACCCTGAAAAGCCTGACTCTGCAGAGCATCACTGAAAGACTTTGGCAAGCTAGTAGATCCCAAAGGCAAGACGTATTGGCTTTGCCTATGTTGTTTTCTATGAAGTTAGAAAATACAATGTCCCTAAGCTGTTCCATCAAAAATGAGCACACAACCGTATTCATGTAGATAACCAATATATCTGTTTGACCATAATTTCCGCTGGATTCACCTGGAGAGCTCCATCTTCGCCCTAACACTGAGAAGTGGAAATAGGGGATCAAATTTAAGAATAATGGGTATAAAAAAAACTCATCCCCATTTTTTACTGATGATTTATTTGTTTATGTACTGGCTCGTTAAAATATTAATGAATCCTCTGTTGCTGTATTAAGTTGGCTGCAAAAATGTAGAGAAAAACCGTGGAAAACATTATTTGAGTCAAAAGGTTTGCCCAGTTTTCATGTCGCTATGAATATGGATGTATAAAGCAAAAAGGGTTGGAGGCTCCAGTGCAAGACAAGCGAAGCAGGTAACCTCTCAAATCAGAGGTGTATGCTAAAATGTATTCGGTTTTATTTTCTGTCGGTCTCTGTACATAAAGGTAGTGTCCTGCCCATGGGAACATTAACAATTTGCTCTAAAGGATGTACTTTATTGCCTAACCAAGATCGAGTTTTCATATAGTGATTAATAAAAAGGTTTCCAAGTGCCCCTAATATTGACAGATCAGGGATAGTATGTTATTTTCATATCACATTTAGACGAAACGTTTTACAGAGAACATTTTATGTACTTTTATTATTAACCAAAAAAATAGATACTATTTTTTATCTATCAAAGAAGGATGAAGTACTGAGTTGGCCATGCCAGGATTCCAACCTGTAATATGTAAATCCCACACACCGCATCTGCATACGCTCAACTGAGTTACCTTACTAACTCTCATTTTAAGAAATGAGAGCACAAGGAAGATACCTTGATTTCACAGCATCACACAGTTTGGTCGGATTAGGAAGCTACAACCAGTTAACCTTTCCTTGTTCATTGGGTAACCACTAATTTAGGTCATCTTTCTGTATATGAAATATCATATATTGCCATTCAATATCACAAAGACTTGTCTTCAAACCTCGAAGACAAATATAGCTACATAACTTATAAGTCACTGTGTGGGTAGCAACTTTTTTTCAGTGGGTGTATGGCTAACAATTCCATTAACTCGTTTTTGGTCCTGGTGACAATTGCAAATCTCAAGAGATGTATGTATTTAGTAACTATGAGCCTGATGTACAAAGCCATTTTGCAGTTGGAAACCCTGTGATACTCACATTCATAGGCACTATTACTCCAAAATGGCATTGTGGTATGTAAGAAGCCCATTTTGCTTGTCAAAAAAGAATGATCGACTTGCAGAAAGGGTTTACCAACCCATACCGAATCCCAGTTAGTAAGGAGGGTCCCTTCATAACTGTGATTTGTTATTGTATAGATCAATGGTTTGAGATGGCAAGTGCAGTCACAAATAATTGATTAGTTGAGTTACTGACACCTCAAAGGAGGTGGCAGCTGATTTGCAAAAGGGATGTGTCCCTTCCCTTCTTGAATCATACCTCAGTCGGGGTGTTGGCGGGGTCTCCTGTGTTAACCGCATCCTAGGGTGGCCATTAGACAGCGTCTTTCTTTTCACTGTGCTAAGCCCAGTACCATTGTCAGGAATGTCCTTCCAGTCATGTGATTGACTTTGTGTTTGTTTTCATTTGGGCTTTCATGGTTTTCCTCCTTGAATTCAGTGCTTCCTTCGACTTCCCATAGTAACCCCTGGATCTCCCTGTGCTTTGATGGATTCTCATCCAGATAAAGTTCAGGTGTTCAGAAGCATTTGTTTTCAGGGGTTTGGATTGGATCGGGAGCCTCCTGTCATTATCAGTGATTTTGTGACCTCTTATATCCTTTGGAAGTAATCTTCATAGTGGAGGTTCTATGTTTGGCCATGTTTTAGAAATCCCATATGGAAGGGAGGCCCTATGGTCTAGTACCTGAGGTGCAGACTTTAAACTTTTGGTTTTAATCTCAGCATGAACACTTGGCAAGCAAATCACTTTATCGCCCTGTGTCTCAATTTGTAAGTAAGTGTTATTTTACTATGTCCAGTGTTGCTACAGAGTGGGCTGCCTAAATCACACATTCATCAGTACTGCCATGCATGACTGGAGAGACAAGCTGGTAAACAAAGATGCAAAGAAGATTTATTGCAGGTAAAAACAAAAACTGGAACCACATGTCAGACACACACACTCACATCACACCTTCTCCCATACATAGAAGGCTCCACCTTAATCATTCTAGATTTGACATTCACACCCAAACAACATTGAGTACCAACATATAGTACACCTCCCACTTCCACAAGCAATTACATTTAAGAATAAGATAAAGAAATGTGAGATGCAAGTATTGCATTAATGAACTAACAAAAAAATGCATCAGTCATTAACCACCAAACCTGGTGATGTTCACTATCACTTAGGCAGGCTACCCATTGTGGCTCGAACACACACACTCTTGAGGGATGCTATCTGTAACATCAAGTAGCCAACCATATTTTGCACCGAATGCATTTCACATCTAAAGTTTAATAGCCATCTATCATTGTCTGAACACCTGCTTGTGTAAAAGTAAATCAAGTGTTCTTGTTGCAGCTGTACATACGCCTCTTGTACAATACATCCTTCTACTGTTAAATTCTCCTATTATGTCTGGAAAGTAAACCATACTAGTACTTCCCTTTCCTAGATCGTGTGGTAATTGCAAGCAAGATCACACTTTATTTTCTAGATCGAGGAATCTTTCTTTAATCTCCTGTGATTTTTAGAACCCCACGGGCATAGGTACAATTATGGAGACTCTTCTAAAAATATAATATTCTGAAGAAAAAGCAAGCGTAGGAAGAAGCTGAAAGATCCGAGTAACCTTGGTGCTTGTGCATGGACTCTGATTGTGACTAGACACCCCAAAAGTGCCATCAGAGCAGTAAGGCGCACACCCGCAGCCGGCTAGATCATCTGATGGTGGCTCTGCAGGCTTAGTGCAAAGGGGGGGGCTTCTGGATCAGGGATTCACTGCATATGTAAAGTAAGAGGAACCGTGATAGACAATTGACTGGGTGTCTGAAAATTAAGTTTAAACTATAAAAGTAAACTATGCTATGTATTTTTTTTTAAGTGTAGCCATGGTGTCCTAATATTTGTGATAAGTATGCCCCCCTATGGCTGCTTATCTGAATGTAAAGGTAACCTATATAGCAGCCATCCCACATTCCTTGTCCGGCGTGCTTCCGGTAGTCTAGCGAGAAATGCACCTTTGTATATAGTCTATACTTTCACCTTGGTTTCGGAGGCCAGGAAACCATACACAAGTCTCGCACTTGGTTCCTTACTCTGAAGGTTTATTTACACATGCTCCGTCTCAGTAGGGAAACGGATGCATAACTTACATTCCATGAAACTCTGGAAAGCTCCGTAGATATACCCTTGGAAAAACATAAACACCGCGTAACTTCAGTACCTTACATGCTGGCCATTATAGCCCTCATACACATAAATAAGATAATGCAACCATTCACATATCTCATCTTGTATCCGATTGTCTTGTAACTTGTTCTTCCACTTCTTTGTACAGAGTATCGTAAGAGATGGGTGCTTTTGCTGTAACGCATCCCCCATCAGCTCTCTCTTTGTACAGCTCTCTGATACCATGGTGGTTATGTTTGCAAAACACTATAAATAAAATAATGTTACTGACTTTGATTATAAGGACTGTCAGGGAATCTCATCCCTTCCTCTCAGTCGATAACACTGATGTGCCCACCACCTTCCCTGACCGATCACAATAAGTAGTGACTCACCAACAATGGGATGTGAGATTTGGCCTCCTTTGGGGCCATCTGAATCTGGGCTTTGTCTAGAGTTCCTGTCCAGAAAGAATGAGCGCTTTGGTACGATTGAGAGCCATGTTCTGAGCAGGAGCTAGCCCCATGGTTGTTAAGCAGTATCCCATCTGGTGCCAAACACCAACTCGCCTGGGTTTGTAACTGTGGTGGCTCACGCCATGTCGCTTACTTACTAGACTGTAATTAGTGGCTCTGGTTTCGGTGGCTGCTATCCTTTCTCTGCACCTGTAGCCTGGCGAGGGCAGCCTGAGACGCAGGTGGCCCTGGAAAATCTGCATTTTATGCTATGTTATGTTAAATAAATTTATTGCGCGTACAGCTATTCGAGAGTGTCCCGGCGCGAGTCTAGTGGGGTGCCATATTAGACTTCAGATAAAAAGATGAGATTTCAGTTGTTTTTTTTTTAAAAGCCACTGGATCCTGAATAGTACACAAAGTCAGCGGAAGAGCATTCCAAGCAGTAGTTGCCTTCACTGAAAAGGACCCACCCCCTATCCTCTGCCGCTTAAAGCGTGGGACTTGGGCAAGGTATAGAGATGCAGGGCGCACGCAGGGGCATAAAAAGACACCCGCCTCTGTAGGTAAAGAGGCCCGCATCCATGGAGAGCACGATGGGCCATAATCAGTAATTTAAATCTCACTCTGGCTGCTACCGGTAGCCAGTGATATAGACGAAGCTAGTTCTGTACACTGTCCCTGGCTGACGGCCCCGACAGCAGTCTGGCTGCGGTGTTCTGGACCACCTGTAGCTTCTTCAGTAGATAGCCCGGAATGCCAGAAAAGAGGGCATTGGCATAGTCCAGCCGAGACATAATCAGTGCACATGTAATTGTTTGTCTCGCTGCTGTTGTCAGAAGAGGAAAGAAGCTTCTAAAAGATTTGAGCAGGCCGAAGCAGCCACCAGCCAGCTTCTTAATGTGTCCCTCAAAGGAAAGCTGTACATCAAACCAGACCCCAAGGTTTTTTGCCGGTTTCCCGGAGGAGGTCGGACATGGGTAGTCAGGAGGCCAGAGCTGCTCTCGGAAATTCGGAGGAAACGTGCCAAATAGCAGAATCTCCAATTTCCCTTCGTTGCATTTGAGCTGTGCATCCGCCATCCAGTTGAAGACTGAGGCTAGGCAATGTTGGGCCTGTGATACAGAGCCCACCCCTTTCTTCCAGGTGAAGAGCAACTGGGTGTCATCAGCATATGCCATCACCTTAGCCCCCAACTCCTCTGCTAAATAAATCAGAGGAGTCCTATAGATGTTAAATAGAAGGGGGCTTAGGGCAGACCCCTGCGGGACACCTGTTGAAACCCCTGAGGGGAGGAGGAAAAGGGTGGCATCCAGATCTGCTCGGTCAGAGCTTATAAAAAGGAGCGGAGCCATTCCCACACAGCACCTGACATCCCAATCCTGGCCAGACGAGACAGAAGCAATGGATGAGGAACCGTATCGAATGCGGCTGAGAGGTCAAGCAAGATGAGCACCGCCCTTCCGCCCGCATCCAGGCAGTCCCGTATAGCCTCTGCCACCTCGACCAGCACTGTTTCAGTGCTATGTGACGGCCGGAACCCAGACTGTGCTGGATGTAAAAGAGCCTCCTTCTCCACAAAGTCGGTCAGCTGTTTATTTACAACCTTTTCACATACCTTTGCTAATGCAGGGAGGAGAGAAATAGGCCGATAGTTCCCTGGGCAGAGGGGGTCTAACGATTGCTTTTTAAGAAGAAGCCGAATCTTCGCTTCCTTCCAGGACAGGGGAACAACAGCTTCCTGCAAGGAAAGATTGATAATGGCGGTCACTTCTACATTAATAGTCTCAGAGACCGCTGCCAACGTCCTGGCCGGACATGGGTCAGATGGAGAGCCTGATTTTAAAGCCTTAAGAATTTTAAGACATTCTTGAAGGGCGACTGGCCTAAATTCAGACAGTAGGCATCCAGTGCCTCCTAAAGGGCCTACCAGAGCATCCTCTACATGGGCGATGCGAGGAGTAGAGGTTACTTGATTTCCTAGGATCTTATCTCTAAAAGATCGAGAGAGTGTCACACCAAGAGGGAGAGGAGGTCATTACACTAGCTTGGGCCACGGGCAACATAAAACTCTGGACAATCGCGTAGATTTCCCTAGCGTTGTTGTTGGCAGCTTCAATACGGGTTGAGTAGAATTGCCCTTTAGCCTGCTTAATCAAAGCATAGTAAAACTTCTGCTTATCTCTAAGCCTCCTCCTGTCCGCTGAGCAATATCCACCCCTCCTCCATATCCGTTCAAGGATTTTACCTTCATGTTTCAGGCCTTTCAGCATTGAGTTAAACCAGGGTTTGACGGTGATTCTCTAGCCAGCCTACTCGAGCGGGAAGGGGCCACCGTCGCCACTGCCGACGAGACCCAGCTAGAGAACTCCGCCACCTGAGCGTTGAGCTCTCCAACCAGTTTTGGTTTAGAGGCTTCCAGCACTGTATTGAGTACAGACGGGTCAATTTTCCAAAAAGGTGATTTATAGCTTGGATATGTCGAGGGCTCAGTCCTAGTCACTTCCCAAGAGAAATAGGTTATGTAGTGATCCGACCAAATAACCGGACTGGTCTCCACCTCTAGAAGGCCAGTGTCTTGGACCTGGCTGGTGCCAGACTGTCCAGGAGGTGGCCACTCGCCTGACCAGGCCATACTGAGGGGAGACCTTCTCCCCTCCATGCTACCAACGCTGCTCTTGGCGGAGGCAAAGACCCCCAGGATTGCTCCATTGGCAGCTACCTGCCAGCTTTCCTCTCTCATCTTTCTAGATGAAATGAATAAAGCTGGCCAGGAGAAGGGTTGGGGGGGGGGGGGGGAGTGTACTTTCTGATATTTGACAGCCAAAGTTTGGCACAGTTTGCTCCTGGAGCACAAGATATTAAACTCTAAACCCTGATTTTAAAAGGATTTGGTGTTTTTTAGGTTGAGTGTAGGCAGGCCATGCGCTGTTTCTTGCGACATGCTGTATCTAGTCTCTGGGCTCTCACTACGTCCACCGCTTTTCATTGGTTCCTTTTATCTGCCTTTCAGAATTCCTTTGGTTTCTTTGGTGAATAGTTCACATTTGTCCCATCTTGTGGCTGCTTGTTCTCGCCCTGGAGAGTGACCCTGTTACATGGATCAGTTCTCTTCGGGACATTTGTTAGTTTCAGCGCACTACTTTTTCTTTCCGCTGTCTTCTCGCCTCCACGCTGCTCGCTTGTTTTATATTCAAACTGAAAATCCTGGCTTTGGCGCTTCCGCCCACTGTGTATGCAGTCCCTGTAATTTACAGCGGAGCTGCGCTGATTCTCTTTGTTCATTGATGGATTGAAGAGGTTTAGATAATAATGGTAGACCACATGTTACTGATTATCATGTCTAGGGACCAGTCTTTTTTGGGGCTATCATCTGCGAATTCAAAAACAAAAGGTGAAAGCGGAATTCTTGCAAAAGTGCCTGCCACTGGCAATTGCTCGGTCCTGCATTGTAGTTTGTATTTGTTGCCCGCTATGGTGCAGTTCTACACAGTGTCCCCTCATGTGTACATCAGAGTGGGCCTCATGGCTGTCAGAATCCCTGCTTAAACATGGGTGTGGACAAAGCCTTCGCACAGGACAAATTTCAAGATGGCCGCCACAAAATTACTATAGAGAATAGCCTGGCCAAAGATGGCGTCCTCGCAGACTGCCGTAAATAGAATATCATATTCTAGCTGCCCTGCTTTGACACATCATCAGCCATTAGGGGAAAGGTGTTTACTTCAGTCACATGAGTCCCACTGGGGTCTCCCATACGGACTGTTGAAGGATGCCAAGGAAGTCAGAGCTCAGCTTTGTAAGTTCTGAAAGCAAAGGTGGGTGGCTGAGGAGTGGAAGGGCATAACAATCTAAAACTGCAAGTTCCAACACGTACTTCTGCAACAGTTTTTCCCCTGAGACAGAGTACAACCCTTTATTTGTTAAGAACAGCAAGGCAACAGCCTTGAGGACGCTCTGGTTAGGCAGTACTTGCTGTTGTCTCATGTGTCGGAGCAAAAGGTAGCTCCTGGAGCTAAGAACTGGTTGTGGGCCACATAATTAACAAAGTAGATCTCTATATATCATGCACTAGACTGCAGGCGATGGGACGGGGGTGGGAGGGGCTCTGCCGGAGGGGCTGCGGGGAGATTGGTTCGTTCTTCCACATACTGTGGGAATGCCCGGGGGTGCAGGGATACTGGAGGCGAGTGGTGTCCTGTATGCAGGAGGTGTGGGAGGTGGAAATACGCCCAGAGGCCAAGCGTTGCCTTCTGAACATTTGGGACCCCACGGACTTACCTGCAAGGGGGGAAACTATGGGTCGCACTTGGGCAAATGGTGGCAAAGAGAAATATCGCACGCTTTTGGGGGGCACCGGCTCCTCCTAAGTTAGCAGATTGGCAAAGAGACATGGACTGGTGTATGCTGCAAGAGAAAACTGTGTACACAGTGCGGGGGTGCCCTCGGAAATGGGGGGGGAAGTGGCCCGCCGGCCCGGCACGGAAACCAGGTACTAACGAGACACCGCTTCAATGTACTAAATAAAGTATACTGGCCTATAAATGGGCACTTGTAACAACAGATACAGGGAAAGGGTGGTAAGTGAAGTGACCAAGTTGTTGTTTCTTTGGTTTTTGCAAAATAAAAATAGATTTGACAAAAAAAAAAAAGTAGATCTCCAAATAATAGGGGTATAGCCAGGGCACAAGTCTAATAAAAAAAGAAGTTGGGGATACTAACTATTTAGACAGTATGCAAGTGACATTTCACGTGATATCACGGCGCATGACATCGCACATGGCACCCCAGGAAGAGGCTTCACAACCCATGACCTCGCAGGAGGTGACATCACATCTATCATGAGCCCATTTGAGCGCTTTACAGTGTTTTACAAATAAGATTTTGCATTGGGGTTGTGTCAAAGTGACGCAGCTCCGACGCAAAGTCTGGGCCTCAACTTGTGTATTCATTTTTTGATACCCCGCCTCGAAGAATTCGGCAACAAGTAGGAATATGGCAGTAAATGTGTTCTGCTTAATTGGATGCAAAGTCTGCATTTTAAAATATGTTATGGGGTTTAAAGCACCTGCTGCAGAGCTCTGTGTGCCAACTAAATCTCAGGGTGTAATCATAATTGTAAGATAACTATGGAGGTTAATGTACTTGCTGGAGATATCGGTCTTGTGTCTAGTCCCAGTTTTGAAGCAAAGTAGAGTGATATGACTCCTGCAAAGCACATTATGTAACCCGCAGATGACAGATTTTTATTTTATGTAAAATGGGTAAATGGATTAATGCTTTTGACACAGATCCTTTTGTTACTTGCAGTTCATACATTGTAAATACATTTAAAGTAGCACAGTGATCTATGATGAACATGTGACTCCTACACCTTGTAACCATCACTGTCTTATGTAACACATCCTGAACATTGATTTATGCGCTTATATGACTTATTGTCAAATGTGTATGTGTGGTGTAAACTGCTCTGACACCCTGCAGTGAGATGAATAGCACTATGGAAGAGGTAGTGCTGGCAGTTCTAAAATGTCAGGGTACGCAGGCGGTACTGGCAATCCCAAAGGACCCCGAGTCAGAAGGCAATAGGTTAGGATATATTTACCCTTAGTGCCCTTTAATCAGTGAGAACTGCCAGTCCGAATATGCCATGAGCTAGTATGCTATACTGCAGGTAGAATATCCTTGGGCAGCAGATGGTAATCCCCGTCCCAGAGTGCCATGGGGCAATATGCATGTGCCTCCTGATGCAAGCAGATTCCTACAAAATGATGCAAACAAATAATCTCATTTCTTTCTTCTTTTGGCCATGCTGCAGAGAATCCGCTTTTTGCCGAAGCTGTACATCATCAGAAGGTATTGGCAAAGCCAATAAGTCCCAAATGTGACACCTATTGTCTTTGCCAATGTTTGTTTCCATCCTCTGGAATTCTCTGTGGTGAGTGCACAATTGTTACAGCTGCAGAGTGCTCGGTTAAACACTCTGCCCCAGCCCTGCAAGCTTTTAGGAAGCTTCTTACACAAGTGGCATAGCACAAACTTTTTTTTTTTTTTTAATTTATCGATGTCATTCACACACTAGTGGCCTTGGTCCTTTGCTTGCTATTCTACAGGAGTAATTCTCCTCTCCTTTCTTTTTTCTGCCCCCGCGCCTTGGGCATTCACAGACCTGATCAACATGTTGGGCTTAGTGTGGCTTCGCAAAACAGACTTCAGTTTTGTCATTTACATGTTGTGTTCTTTGTGACCTGTATTTCCAGTAGGAGTGTTGGTATCTTGGATGATACGTCACATTGCTGCTACCATCAGATTTAACAAACTGTAAGCCTGTGAAAAGTTTATTCGCTTAATTCTGCACAATTTGTATAATGTGCTCACCACATACATAAAACACACTCTGTAAATAGTGTATCGTGAGCTCCGTGCCGCCAGACAGACTTTTAACAATGCTGCAAAAACAGTCTCAAATAGAAGATCACTATATCATGTGGCTTCATCTTTTCAATAAGGACTTTTGAAACTTTCTCCAAAAAGTGCCTGTGTCCGTGTTTCATCTAGGTGGTGTAATGCCTCTGGTTATCTCTGCTCATCTTTGCCTCACACTCCCACCAACCCTGTCACCTTTCCCTCACACTCCCACTTGTCACCTTTCTTCTCTCCCTTGCACTCCAACCGACCCTGTCATCTCTACCTCGTAATCCCACTGCCCCCTCTCATCTCTCCATCACCCTTCCAACAACCCTGTTATCTCTCCCCACACCCCTCTGCCCCTCTCATCTCTCCCTCACACTCCGACTGCCCCTCATCTCGCACTCCCACTGGTTCTCTCATTCCTCCCTCACACTTCCTATCTCCTCTCTGTGCTGCCTGCTCACAAATACTGCCTTCTTGTACTTCCTCACACTGTGCACTCGTCCACCTCTGGTCCCCCCCACGCCAATCTCTGGGTGCCCCTCCGACTCTGCTCGGTGCTGTTCTCACTTATACTTGAAAACTGGAAAATGTGCACAGCCCGTCCCTTTCCTTGATCGCTCTTTTGAATCACACACCTTTCTTGGTCCGGTGCCCATCTTTGGTGCCCCGCCGTCAGCTGGTGGGTGGTCTTTGCCTCGCTGAACATCTGCCTTACTTTAAGGTTAATGCAGTTTCTTTGGAAAGCGCAACCAGCTAGTCTCGCTCTCTCTCGCTCTTCGCTCTCTCTCGCTCTCTCTCGCTCTCTCTCATACACTCTTCCCGCCTCGCTCATGTGGTTGACTTCAGGTCTTTGAGCACAATTCCTTTCCCATGCCTTTTCAAGGTTTCCGTCCCTCAATCCGACACTCTCCTTTTGTTGGGGTGTCTTCTGCATACACAGGAGCTCCCTCTTTGAGTCTGTTGCCTGCTCTCCCCTTCTTTCTCTCTTTCTCACACACTTTTTGCTCCTCTATTTAGAGTTCATTCACCACTTATTGCACACACTACCTATCCCTCTCTTATGTCCTGTCCATCTATTCTGTGCAGCTCTCATCCCATCTATCCACCATACCACATAATTCCACTCCACAAATCCACTCCACACCACACAATTCGACAACTAACCATTCCAATCCCACTCGCACAATTCCTCTCCAAACCACTTGCATCCACTTCACTCCATACCAAAACACATGGGTGAAAGACATTGTCATTTACAACACCAATAGCTCTAACTATCACAATTGTAAGACCTATTGGCATTGCCAATGCTTGTTTTTGTGTAGGCAGGGCTACGTGATGGTTAAACGATGCCTCCTGATTAGCGCCAAGAAGCTTTGCGAAAGCAGCTGTTCACGCTCTAGAAGTAGTATTTCATTCATTCATGATGGTGAAGAAACTGCAATGGGAATCTGTAGATCTCAGCAACAACTCCCCTTATGCATCTCACTAACCCTATCCCCAGTAACAGCGGGTACGGATCGGGAGTGGTGGGGCCTTGAGTAACAAAGGGGGTGATGTAAAAAAACGTACCTTCTTGCCGCTCTCCTGCATGTTGTCTCAGTCTCTCCTCTATGGGGCCGGAACAGGAAGCAGCCAGGCTCTTTCCCCAAAGCCAATCACAATGCTGCAATGCAACATTGTGATTGGTCTGAGCACCGTGGATTGACGCTCAGCCAGGGAATGAGGGCCTGGGCATGTTCTCCATGCAAGCTGTAATGCAGCCTGCATGGGGAATATGCAAAGTGCGCATGACTGTTTTGGACGGTCCCAGAGGGCCGGACCAACGGTCATTGCACACTTGGAGTGGGCAAACCACTCCTCCCCTGCCCGGCTCTGAGAGCAGAGCAGTCCCGCCCGCCCGGTAAAGCTGCACAGCAGGAACAAATATCATGATCATAACCTTGTTATTATTTTTGTATTTGTTCTTACTTTCACTGCTTTGTAGCAGTGGGGCTGCCACTGCCTATCCCTGCAGTCACTGTCTCGTGAACTGGACTTGGCTCCAAGCATAACCTGATTACGTCACCCTTCCTTCTTTCCTGACTCTCTATACATTTCTGCGCATCCTTGCAACTGAGCCTCGCCCACTTCTCTGCAAAATATTAAATCTGCTGCAGTCGTTATCGGTGCATTGTATTCACATTTCATGTACTTTGTAGGGAATGCAGCCACACATAAGCCATTTAATAAAGTTACTAAAGACTATGGACAAGTGAAAAAATAATGAAAATAAAAGCTAGGGAATTCTGGCTTTTATGGGTATATTTTAGTTTACCTGTGGGACAAGATAAAAAAAAAAAATTAAAAAAGGAATAATTCACTCTGCAAGAGATACAGACAGCTATATTGCATGGGTATACAACTCTGTGCAGCCTGCCTGTGTGTTCCAGCACTGCAGAATACTCGTGCCAGCAACAGAATGTTTTGAAATGTAGAGGTCCATTCTGATTGGTTAAAAGTGCTGCAACAAATCACCGTTGATCAGCTCAAGAGGACTCACTTACGGGAGGAGTTCCTAGATCAACCTTCTAGGCGGTAAATTGGTCTGACCTCTTATCCAAAAAATAAGCCTCTTTTCATCCTCAATATGAAGATTAAATTAATTAAGATACCTCCATAACCACACAGAAGAATCAAAGAATTGCAACATTAATAGTTTCCTTCCGGATGTGCCCAAAGGTACCATTTAAAATGTTCTGATTAGGTCTGTAGATGGTGAGTAAGTTGCTTCTGTCCTTCGGGCTTCCTCCTAGACAAATGTTCTTCAGGTGTCGTGTGCTGATGTTGTCTTATGATATTGGAATTCTACATCTGCACCATCTCTTTATGGATTGTCATTAGCCAGTGTGTTTATGTCTCATAAAGGTTCGTTGTGGGAAAACCCACCCACTTAAAATTCTGTCGGAAGCCGAACTCTTGTGTCATCAACTTTCAAGCAATTCCTTACAAATTAAAAACATAATGTTACACACAGTGGTGCAAGGGGTGACACGTTTCAGCATCATACCTTGAACAAGCAGTGCCTTCCTCAGGATATAGTGTCCTACACACATTCGTCTCCCAATCCTTAGAAGTTTCATGATCTACCTCACATGCATAGGTCAAGTAACAGAGCAAGAGACCAAAGACTGAAAGTGTTCATCTGATTTTAAGTGTTAACGTTTGCAATTCAGTTTCGTTAGGAATTCTGTAAATTGGTCAGAGCACAACGATGTACATTAAAAGAGGAGCAAGTGTTGTCTTGAATGTGATGAGTGCTAACAGTAGCACACAGAAAGGAAATCTGTGGAACAAAACAAGAAGTAAGATAACTACTCTTTGCTCAGCGATGGAATGTGGATTTTGTCAATTGTAAACCAACTTTAGTATGTTGTTCAGGGAGTTAAATATCCTCTTATGTGTCTTGTCCCAAAGCTGAATGAAATAGCAAACGTTACACCCTACAGAAGCAATTGCGATTTATGCTACTCTTATTGTTAGTTACATCATATCACATCATAAAGAGAACTCCCGAATATATTCAGTACATATGTACCTCTTAAATCCCTCTTCATGACATGCACAACTTTCAGATTTGCAATCATTCTACCATCTTTTTAAGTGGATATCCTGCGACAGGTGCTGACACCATTGTGCAAGATGCCGCCACCGGAGCGCCATTTTATGAATTCTTATGTTGCGATGACATAGTGATACCCTACTGAAGAGACGTTGAGTGTCTCCATCCGCTTGACATAGAGCCCCAACATTGAAGCCATGGAGGGTCAAGAAAGCACCTGATTATGTTGAGATACCACAACAAACAAGCATTAAAAATGCAATAGGTCTCGCCTTTTATTAAGTTAAAGCCATTTGCTTTGTTATACAATACCCTTAGCAAAGCAAATGGCTTTAACTTAATCAAGGGCAATACCTATTGCATTTTCAATGCTTGTTTGTATTTGATCTGAACAGCCCACGGCCCCCTAAACCACAAGCCTAAATGTTCCCTACTGAAAAGCCCAGCAGCGCACTGAGCTGAGCAGCTTATCTGGGGGTTTGAAATGTACTTTGGGGGTTGTTATTTCAGCTGCGGCATCAGAGGAGATGCGTTCATTGTTTTTCACTTCACGTAAAACTACGAAAACGCTCTCTAGGTGCTACAGAAAACCAGTTTGCTTCTATTTACAGGAATCTGAAAGCTACGTTGACTCCTAGCTGATGCTTCTGCTGACTGGAGTGGCTAGTGACCCCCAATTTGTAAACTCCAGAACTCGATAGCGAGGGGTCAGAAGTCGCTCCTCGGAGGAGTCTTTCCTGCCTCCGTCCGAGATGCAGCTTCAAAAGTACGTGCAGTTCCGCCTTTAAAACGCGCTCTCTCTCCAGATACCCTGGAGCCCCCATTCTGCCGTAAAACTGGTCAGTGTTTTGCTTAGGTGCACAAAGCAGCGACCACCGCCCCTCGGACAAACAACATTCAAAGAAACCTTTGTGGGTCTGGGGGTCCGATTACTAATAGGCGAAGGTCGCTAACTGCTTTAAAACCACAGAATAATTAGATTGTGTTGCATATCGCCATTAATTAGGCAGGGACCCTGCAGAGGGGGCTTTCGAATCTGAGAAAGTAGGGTAAACTACACAAAACCTTTTTTTTTTTTTTTACCCAAACCTCAGCGCATTCCATGCCAAAGCCCGGAGGTCTCTCAATCGCATGCGTAGTTCTGCAGCTCCAGGACAGCCAGTGCAAAGAAACGTGTACTTTAACAGTACCCCTTATTGCCCAGGCAGTGTCACAAACACCTGTTTTACTAGTCACATGCGTCTTTCAAATAGTCATAGCCCTGTGTACTTGCAAAGTGTATTGCATCTGTACTTGCATGACTTGTATGGCGTATTTAACTCTGTGGAGGCTCCAGTACCCATGGTATATTTAACGTCACTGTGCACTTTCCACATGTGGATTCATCATATGTGTGTGAAATCTACTTGTGTTCATGTGTCAAGCATGTATGTGAAACATACACAGACACAGAGGCATACACAGAGACCGGTAACCATATACATGCACGCACTTAAATACAAAACAACACACTGATTTCACCACCTGTACAAAATAAACACACATATTTAAACACTTATACAAAAATGAGGGGCACAAGAAAGAGGGGCCGGGGGCGGGGGGAAGCGAAACCACGGTGCCATGCTTGCGCGTGTTCACATCCCTACGCTAATTAAAGTAAACAAAGGTGGCGTTGGGCTGTCCACATGCGCGTGCATTTTTTGGTCCATACGCATGCATGTTTAGCTTTGTGAATGACGACAGCAGCCATCTTTGTCCATCTGTACGCGTGCATTCAGCTTCGGCTGAATCGATCACAAAAGGCCCTCGTATGGCGAGAGCAGCGCTTGCGTGCTGCTAACACCAGGCGAGACCTAAAAAGGACTTAATACTAAAATAAAGGATGCAATGGTGTGAATGTTGCCAGACTGGATAAAGGCAGGGCATTGAGTTTTTTGCCTTAAAGTGCGTCTTCAGGGCAGCTGAGGGTAGTGCAGGCTCTGAAAATACATGTGTGCTGGTCTGTGTCCAGTTGTAGAATACATCGTGAAAATGCAACTTCGATCAGAATAGTCCATATAGGCTAATTTACTACTATTAAATATAGTCTAAGAATATTTTTGGGAAAGCTGAAAAATCTAGCATTGTAAGAACAGATTAAAAAGTAATTTTGCATTGTGTAAAGCCCAGCCCTAGGCAACAAACTGCATAGGATCCTGCTCGCACTCTCCAAAGTAAATCATTGGCATTTATTTACTTATTTTTGCTGATAAGCAATTCTTAAGAAAATGTTTGTGGCACCTGTTACCTTCAAATTTAAGAATCCCATAACACTGGAGCCGGACTTTTAAACCCTGATGTATATTGAAAACCACTGGGGCATTTTTACAGGTTTCAGTCTCAACCCCAAGTTAGATTTTTCTTGTTAAAGACCCAAAAATTATTGCATGCAATCAAAAGAGCCATTACTTGAACCTCGCGCACTACCAGTGTCATGTGCGCTAGTTGATTATTTGGACATCTGTGAAATAACCGTTTCCTAATCTAGGAAAAGTGGCTAATTTGCGCAGTTCGTGTGCTCCAGAATAAAAACAAGATTACTCCCAACTATACTGAAGACAATTTGCACCTTTTTTCATTTTTACATTTTTTTATTGCACGAGGTGGGCAACCTTTTTCTCCTAAGGACCAAAGAATGCCTAGTTGCACCATACAATTGTGCAGTGCAAATTTGGTGTAATGTAAGAAGTGTATCCGAAGAAGTGAATCTGTACTTGCTAGTCGGTGGGCCCTGTTCTGCTATTCACAATTCTCTAGGTGAATAGTTTCAGGGCACTTTGGAGTAGGTGCTTCCCTTTACTGTGCGAAGATGGCCTGGTATATGCTGTCCACTGGTTATAGTAGGCACCTTGCACCAGTCCAAACAACCCCTTATTGATGATAGGTTAAAGACAACCTTTATTGAAAGCTATCCTAGTGGTAGCTATGGAGAGCAGCCTTCAGGCTAAGTCTTGAAGGAATGTAAAGCAGCTTGTTTTACCAGTCTATAATCACTTGAATGACCAAATGAAAGGGAACCACACCAGGTGTGTATATATATATATATATATAAAATATATGTATTTATTACTACACACACCCCTCTAGTCTCTTTATGAGGCTAGAAGCAAAATCACATAAGTTACACTTCAAATATTACAGTAAAATAGTACAAATACACGTCAGGCCCTAGGGGCGAGCCAAACCATATACTAAAATAGTGGTATAAGAACCACGACTTAACTAGACACACGGCCTAGCGCCTGTAGAATCGCAGGGACCCCAAGGAACCACCCAAGGTAGTGACACAGGGGACCCACGGGGGCCGTGTGCAGTGTGAGAACACAGCCGCGAGCTCCCGTTACTTCTATGGGGAAAGTCGCAGTTAGATTTTTAAAGATTAGGGACACTTAGAGATGAGCTAGGACCAAACCCTTTTGGACTTAGGAAGTTCTAGGGTCAACACCCACATGAGCACCGGAGTACTCGAGTTACCTCACCCAGGGAAGCTGGGTGCATAGGTATCAAATGGTGTCGGGTCGCGTCGTCAATTTCAATGGGAGCGGGCGAAGAAGTGCTGCTGCTGGGAAGATGCGAAGTGTCCGAAGAGATCCAAGCCTGGATCAAAGATGAGAAGAACCTGAAAGCAGAGGGGACAGAGTCTGGGTCACTTGCCAGTGACCAGGGGCACGATAGACGAATGCCCACCGATGTCGGGTGTTTCAGGTAAAGATGGTGAAGCTTGACTCTTCAGCCACGAAGACCAGGAGGCGTCGGACGACCAGGAGCTGGATTCAAGCTGTCCCACGAAGTATGTAGAGTGCTGCAGCGTTGGTGCCCGGATTGGACACAACAAGCCTTGGCAACAGCAACCCACGCAAAAAGGAGAACGATGCTTCGGTGCAGACCAGCAAGGTCTGAGGGACTCACCACGCGGCGGGGAGTCAGGGCACGTCTGGAGCAACCAGGGAAGCCCAAGCAAAATCAGAGTTGCCTTCACAGAGACCCACCAGTCGACGGACCAGGGATCGTGAAGGGACCTCGAGAGGAATCCCAAAATGGTGGCCCACGGGTCACTCTGGGTGACTAGGCCGACCATCTTTGGTGGATTCTCTGCTCGGGTGTGGGCTACAAGTAACCCAATGCACAGCCTCAGCGGACGTCGAGAATCTGATGCACTTGCAAATGTGCATGGTGACCAGGAGTTCCGGTTCCACGTTACTCACGAGGGCTGCGGGTCTCAACTTTGCTGGGGACTCGGGTCGGCCTCTGAGAAGTCTGGAAATCCTCTTCCTGGGCTGCAGGTGCTTCGGAGACCGTCGGGAGCTTCGGAGATGCATACGGGCAAATGCTTCGTTGGTGCCTGCCAAGCAGGGGAGTCACTCCTTGATCCCAAGGGAGATTTCTTCAGTCCTCTAATCTTGAGTAGAGCGTCGAGGTTCCAGGATTCAGCTGAAGAGTTTCGTCCAGGGATATCTAAAGTCCTGTTGCCAGGGGTTCCTTACTTATACCTAAGAAAGGGGCTGGACTAACTCTGGGGACCCACCTATGGGAGGGTTAGGAAAGAGGGGTGGCTACACCCATTTCCTTAGTCCAGTTTCGCGCCAGAGCATGGGCTAGTAGCCACTGCAACAGGTTTGAGCTGGATTATGCTCAGAGACACCAAATGTGCCCCCAGTGCAGACTTCAAAGCACTCTTGGAGTGCTCCCACCCAACCCCAATACACTAAAGCCTGTCTGGGAGGTGGTTACACCTCCCTGTGACAGGAAACCTATTGTCCAGGCCTCCCCTGTCGGAGTTTGTCATCAGCAGGAGGCCAGACTTGTGTCTGTGACTGCAGCATCCATTTTGTGATGCCAGGGCTCTTTTAAGTTGGTACCGGGTATACCGGTGCTGTCATGTCTCTCCCTCTAGAAGGGTGGGATCATACTCCCTCACCAGTGTGGGGGTATGATTCCAAGGTGTTTGACACCAAACACGACCTGTTTCTGTGCAGCCAGTCCAAAGTTAGCATTTACCGTTTAGTCATAATGCACTTAAGAGTATATGGTCAGGCTGCACTACTGACCTCCTCAGAGGATAGATTCCGAAGGCTGCATAGGGGCTCGGCTCATGCCTGGGCACCCTCTAACATATAACCAAGCACCCTGCCTTCAGGATTGATAAGGCCTGCCATAGGGGTGACTGATAGGATTCTATGTGCAGTGATGGGTAAGATATAGTGAACCTATATCTCTGTATCTCTGTAAGGGGTGCATGCACCACCTTACCCAGGCTGCAGTAGCAGACCTGTGGTGTGATTTTGGAGGGCTTCCCAGGGGTGGCATAATACATGCTTCAGCCCCTGGTAGGCCTCGGGGTACCTATGCCCTGGGTACATAGTATACAATATACTAGGGACTTATAAGGGTATCCCAGAATCCAATCTGTGGTGTACCTAAGGTACATGCAATCAATTTAGAGAGGAAGCAGCTAGGCTGGTGTCCTGAATAGCAGGGTCCCAGCCAGTCTAAGGTTGAAAAGCAGTGAAACATCAGCAAAAACTGGGGGTAACCATAAGAGACCGATCCTACTCACCTACATTTACCATAGATGGCACTCCTCGACCTCCGAAGGATTAAAAGCCGGCTGCTCCAGATTTCAAATCTCTGACCTCCAGATTGCACACCGGTCTGTGCAGGAGGAGATCAGCCCACGGGTGTATTGTAATCGCATTTCTAGAGCGCTTACTACCCTGACGAGGCATCAAATCGCTTTTTGGCGAGTATGACGCTACTCCGGAACCCAAATAGGATTAGTGGTGAGTATAGAGAGATATGAAATTAGTTTGAGCGGGGGACATGGGAGTTTGTTATTTAGATTGAAAAAGGATAGTGAAGGTGCTATTTGTTTTTTTAGCAGTGGATAAAATATTCAGTGTCTCTAGTTAGGTTTATGGTTATTCGTATAACTCTCTAATTTGGAAATTCAAGAGCAGGTAATACAATAGAGTTGCTCCTAATGATGTTCCAGGCCTTTGGGTTCTATTTCTGTCCACTCAAAGCATCATAAATGTTTGTTCTTTCTCGGAGTCCAATAATGTTTGGAGGCGAGAAGTAATTTGAGCTGCTATGTTGAAAGATGCTATGAGTAAGTGCCTTTGTTGTCATCCGGGTACATCACCGAATGTGCCCGGAGTGTGTACCAAGGCTGGTCTCGGTGAATAGGCGGCCGGGCGCAGGGTGGGGGGCCGCGTTCAGTAAAAGGGCCTCTTTCTTCTGCTGTGAATGGCCGAGTGGGGGCTGCGGTTCATCAGTTCCTGGGGGGACTGCAGTGTGTGCCGCGAATGGGGTGACGTGCTGGGCTGTGGCTTTCCACGGTGTGTTTACAGCATTGCGAGGGTGGGGGGGGGGGGAGGAGAGGGGGGGGGAGCTGCAATAGGCTGGCGATGCTGACCCAATCCGCATAGAGATGTTAGAAATGGGGATCCAGAGCGGATTCTTTTTAAGTGGGGTCTTTTGGGGAATGATGCAGGGCGTGAAGGCTGGGATTGGTGTTTGTGACTGGGAGGTACTTTTGTAAAATGGAGCGTGTGTTTTTGTGGTGTGCCCATTGAGTTTGTGTGTGGGGTGTTTTTATAACATTATGCAGTAGGGTTAGAAAGGTGAGTTGGGTAGGGTGAGCCCCTGGCACGGAGGCCAGTTCTCGACAATGACTGTACACATTCTGGAGAAAAGGCCATTTTTGCCGACACATCTGGGGAAGCCAAGCAGTAATCTAAAAGTAAATCGATAGCAGACACATGTATATGTCAAAATAGGTTTGTCTTTTGGCTTGTATAATACCTAGCAGTATTGAGCAAACATTAATATTTTAACAAATGTTATTGGTTTTACCATTCATAGAATGCATACATGCAAGAGCGAGAATAGCATGCATTTTCTATCAGTCAAACAAGGATCATATTACATGCCATATTCTCACGTGAATCTTGTACATTGATTATTGATAACATGTATTCGAGCATTGTTAACAACCAGTACTTGAAATGGGAAAATAGAACTGCAGGTACTCTGAACCTGAGTAACTGCTTGTTTCTGAGAAGTGGCAGTACTCCCCAATTAAATGTATTACGCCACTCTTGAAAAGTACCGATACTCTCCCTCTCAAAATAAAAAAGTGCTGGTACTCCGTACCGGACAGTACCGGCCCATTTAAAGCACTAGTAACAACGCTTATGTGACGTACATTGCGATGACATAACTTATAACTCCCCCCCCCCCCCCCCCCTCCCCTTACTTGCCCCACAGTTGTAAACTATTCACAGTGCACATATCTGGTAAGTTGGGTTTTCTCAGTGATTCACAGATTTTGGGGACCAATGTCCTTTAGTTGAGGGTTTATAGGGATCATTCGGGTCTTGAACACAGTTCATTAATGCGAGTTCATTCTGAGCAAACTCTCGTATTTAACAGGGTTTAAAAACTAGCAAAAATATGCACCAGGCAAGTTTTGACATCCAGTGTAAGGGACCTTTGTCACAGGACGATGCAAGCAACAAAAAGAGATGACTGGGCTGTTCCTTAGGACAGGAAAGATGAAAAGATCACTAGGGAAAAAGGGTTAGTGCTCAATGGAGGACAACCCCTGGGTATCCAATTAGTTGGATATAATGGCCTCACACACCCTTGCGAGTGTCATGCTTCATCATCGGCAATGCTCCTCGGGCAGGCGGTGCAATGCCCAACGGGCTCACCTCTAAGAGGGGCTCTTTATCGGAGATCTTTTATCCAACTGCCTATGAGTGAAGTGGGGGTGAGGGGCCAGGACAGAGTAGATAGTGTGGGTGAGGATAAAATGTGGCCTAAGGTACCGGAAAGCAATTTTTATTCTGGTGGTCCTCTGCCACAAATAAAATTAAGGATAGCCGGTACTCAGGGGGACTATGGTTTCCCGAAATGGACCAGGGCTAGAGTGCACTCACCCACACTATCTACTCTGTCCTGGCCCCTCACCCCCACTTCACTCATAGGCAGTTGGATAAAAGATCTCCGATAAAGAGCCCCTCTTAGAGGTGAGCCCGTTGGGCAATGCACCGCCTGCCCGACGAGGAGCATTGCTGATGATGAAGCATGACACTCGCAATGGTGTGTGAGGCCATTATATCCAACTAATTGGATACCCAGGGGTTGTCCTCCATTGAGCACTAACCCTTTTTCCCTAGTGATCTTTTCATCTTTCCTGTCCTAAGGAACAGCCCAGTCATCTCTTTTTGTTGCTTTCATATCTGGGGCTACGACTGTGGCCGGACCTTCCATTCTCTTGTGAATGGTAATTAATGCCCTACTGGATCACAATTGATCCTTGTCTTCCCCTACCTTTTGTCATACACAGGACGATGCACCCTTCTCATGAATGTTGGTACCTGAAGCAGCGTTGTGTAGCTGACCAAGAATTCCTTCTTCGCAAAGGCAGTTTTTTAGTTCTTCTTTTTTGAAAGTTTGCCTTTTACCAGAGCTGGCAGACTTCAGAAGTTCAAGATTTCTAAGAGAAAAGGAATACAAATCTGTGCATGAATGTTTCGGGTTATCTTGAGTGTCAAACTCTGCTTAAAGAAGTTTGACATCACACGGTTTCACTTGCCAGCCTCGGTGGATTTCATTGGAGGCAATCAAACAGTTTGCCATTTCCATGCATATGATAAGTGGTTGCCTGTAACCGCTCCCAAAGCAAGAACAATGAAACTGGAGCATTAAACAGTTATTCAATTTGGAGATGACTGGTAAGGTTAGGAGCATCCTTAGCTATGCTGAAAGGTTCGCATTTCCCCTAAGCACCATAACTCGGCCCTGGCAAGTAAAAGACTCTGTGAAAAAAGAACCACTTTTCCAAATAGGTTATATTGTTCCGGAAAGTTTGCAAAACCACTCTGCATGTGAGTGCTTAAATCAATCTCAAAATAAGTAAGGCAAGCCAAACAGTTCTTTCACAATATTCTGAGTACGTCTAGCGCCTCAAGATCAGGTAATGCATCCTTCTCAAGCTGCCGAATAGAGGTATTCAAATGATAAATATGTCGTGAGTAAATAAAAGGTTCACTCCCCCATCACATTTTGTCTTCCCCCACTTTAAACTCGGACAATCCCCCCACAGCAGTGGTCGTCTCTTTTCTTGACTTTGACTAAGGAGATATGCGTTGAGCAGTATTATAAAGATTGTCTTATTGGAGTCTGTAGCACACAAAGTACTCATTGACAATTTTGTTAGAATATAGGAGACTTTTTGTATTTACACTCAGTGAAATTTCTCACAGCGTTTTCTCACCCTATTATGTTGGTTATTAGTGTTGGAACATACAACAAAAGACATTTATCTCAATTGTTCAATTACAATGTTGACAAACCTGATGTGATGCATTGAAAGAGATCGTTTTTCGAGATGGAAACAGCACAGCCAGCACGTGTTTCGTCTGAAATGCCGGTGTCCTGCTTATCATACTTGAGCTCCTGTCCCATAAGTTGTTTTACAGAAATTCTGTAAAAACAAGGAGATGATGGACGGAGTGCTGAAACGTTTCAGACACTCACCCCCAGTCACAGATCTAGGTTGAATCCATCATCGTTCTTTAGCTCACTTCGCCACCCCAGTTCAGACCCAGGCATATGCAAATCCATCTTGATCTTGTTCCTCATGGGAACAGTCCAGCTCAAACTGCCAAGCCAGGCCTTTCCTTGACCGGAAACTGGGATGGCGAAGTGAGCTAAAGAACGATAATGGACAGATCTGTGACTGGGGGCGAGTGAAAAGTTTCAGCGCTCTGTCCATCCTATCCTTGTGTTTGCTTTGAAAATTCTGTCACCAATTGTGGTATTGCTTCATCTTGGACTGATGGAATAATATATCTGACCAACGAGCCATTGTCTTAATTGACTCACTCTTACATTATCTACGTGCTCCTTTACCAGTGGTTATACCAACTATGTGGTGACCATCACCGATGCCACTTCAGAACGGCCCTGAGGAGGTTGTTTCAGACGAAACGTGTTGGTTGTGCTGTTTCCATCTTTAGCCAGCGTCTGGTGGCACAGTGGACTAATGCATCCACTGCAGGGCCTGTGTTCGACCTCTTGGTCACAGGCTCAAATCCTGGCAGGTCCACTCAGCCTTTCATCAATCTGAGGTCGATAAAGGAGCAACATTGAGTTCGATAACAAACATCTGTTATTAGCGCCAATATGCCTACAGGTTAGAGTGCGCTTTGTAAATACGTTATGTTCTTGATTAGCCAAACATGGGACTGGACTGGACTGCACAGTGCACGCAAATCACTCCAGCAAGTGCACTGGCCACCGTAGTTATCTTGGGTCTGAAACTTGTGGGTACACAGATCCACCCCCTTAAGATAGTTTCAATTGCAGTATCACTTTAAACAAGTGAGCCAGAACACATGTAAACTATCCTATTTGCCCCTGCTGCCAATGTCTTGGAGAGTATTTTTTTTTTTGTAAAAAGGAATGTATCCGTTGCCTCTAAGACTCCACATAACTCCTACATTTCCAGCAATTCTTTCAGGAGAACACACTGCAGCTCAAGGTAGCTAAACATAATAGTTTCAGAGCTGAGGCACACCACTCCTAGAAATGACTTTGTGTACATTAAAGATCATATAGCCAGCCAGCATTCCAATGCACACATGAGCAGGCACAACTTGTACTTTCAAAGGCCCCTGACCAGTGATGTGCCTGTGCCCTGCACATCACAGTAACCTCATACCCAGATCCATAAACACATTAAATAGCTGATGAACTGGCCCCTCAGACTTTTGAAAGACTCTGTGGTGGCTGCTACGGAAATGGGGTGGTGGGACAGGAGGGAGGAAAAAAAATAAAAAAAAAATCAATTACTTGGAGTACGGCCGCAGCATCTCCTCCGTCCTCTTCTTTTCCTGGCAGCACAAAGGCTCCCCTTAGCCAATCACGACGCTGCTGTCACGAGCATGAGATCAACATTGTGATTGGTGTGAGCGTCCTGTTTGGCCACTCAGACAGTGCCTGGGAGCCTTGCGACTGTTCTCCACCTGGCTGTGCAACACAGCCATGGAGAAATGCTGAGTATGCATGACTGTTTGGCCGGCCCAAGACGGCCAGCCAAACTGTCATGCGCACTTATGGTCCACCAACCACTCCTCCTCCCTGTGACCCCAGACCCAACCTGGCCCCTTAGCCCATACTAGAAATATGATAATAATGTTGTATTATTATAATTTTATTTTTCCTTTTTCCAGTGCTCTGAGAGAAGTGGCACGACGCTCCTCCGCCTTAGCGGAGGAGCCCCTGCTGGAGAGACTTCTCCATAAACTTATAATTGTTGAAACCTAACTTACCTTTGAATTTGAGCACAAATAAGGACGAAGCAAAATAAATGAGCTGGGAGTGGTGCCAGGGCAGCATTAATCCCAAAGCCGTCCCACCTTCAGAGAAGCCTCAGCTGAGAGGCCAGGCAGGGGGAACTGAAAGGCACAAGGAACAGGCATAACCTAGCAAACCCTGGTGGTGCTTTTGTACTATGGAGGGTGGGTAGGGGCCACGGGTTATCTGTGGTCGGGGTAGGCATACATTTGGGCCTGGGTTAGATCAACGCCTCGCAGGTTAGTTGTGGCTCCTCCCTCAAAGAAAAAGATTAAAAAAGAAATTTGAAAGTGAACTCGGATGCCATAAAGACCAATTAACCCCAAGTGTGCCCTGAACGGTCAGAGGTAATCAGCACAGGGCATGAGTGAAGAGAGCACTAGGCTTGTGTGAAAGATATAGAAGCCACTCCTTTGTCAGCTCACGCACAGATCCATGTCTGGGATTGGAGGGATGTGTTCATCGACATGATTGGCTGCCATCAAGCAGTATGAACAGCATTAAAATTGCAAACGCCATGCTTTATAGAAAGATTTGCAGACAATGGTTGTACGCTCAAAATAACAGAAGTACATGTCAATGACAGAGATTGTCGCCCTAGAGTTGTGTATGGATTTTTTGTAAAGTAATAGTGTGGGGAGCAGTATTAGAGTATATGAGAAGTATTTTTGAAAAATAATGCAGTGCATTGGTGAAGTGAGTGAAATGTGTGCGCGCATGTTGGAGTTACTTAATGCAGTGAGTGTTGGTTTGATCCCTAATTTATAGAGCACAACAAATGCCCAAAGGCATCAAGGCGCTGTAGTCATGGAGGTCCAATTCAGCCCAAAGAGGCTTAGACACTTTACACACTTGCTAAGGGGTCTCCCTGTAAGGTAAACAACCAGGTCTTCAGGGCCTTGCTAAAGGGCATATGCACTTTGATGGAAGTCGGAGAATGGGGAAGCAAGTTGCACAGTCTGGCCCCCGTGGCTGAGAAAGCTCTACCACCCCATCTCTTACGGAATGTGGGAAGAGTGACCAAATTAAGGTGAGCTGCACAGAGATTTTTGCCTGGAATGTACAATGGCAAATTTCCCTGATCCCAACTGGGCTGGCTTGATGGAAAGCCTTGTATACTATACAGAGGCCCTTAAACATGATGCGTTTTTTAACAGGAAGCCAGTGTAGCTCACGTAGCCCTGTAGACGCTGACTGACGCATGTTGTGGAGCATGTGTTGATGTTGTCTTAGTTGTTTTTTTTAAATACTGGAGAAATGCTGGTGTGTTTGTGGGGAATGAGAGTGGTGTGTTTGAACTATATTTGAAGTGTATGTAAAGTGTGAGGTTTATGTGTGTTTGTGGAGAGATGCATTGCATGTTTGTGTATGTGAGAATTTGTCGAGCAGAGGGGTCACAACATTTTGTGCGGCCCAGGGTACAAATATTTGGTGGGGTCCCACACCAACTATGTTTGGAATCTATGTGTTATGTGGCTTTGTAGAGCATGGTTAGTCACCTGTGAGGGTATCCAGGAGCTGAGTAGGGCAGGCCCAAGGAGGGGAGGGGGAGAAAGAGATCATGCCCATTTCATCTGGAAGAGCCATGTCTTGAGGTTCCTTTGAAAGTCCATGAGGGATGGTGAGGTTCTGAGGTGTTGCGGGAGGTTGTTCGAGGTCTTGGCTGTGAGGTATGAGAAGTATCATCCTCTGCATCTGGTCTTCTTGATGTGATGGAGGCATGCTGTTCATGAGATGCACATCGAAGGTGTCTTATTGGTTGGTAGAAGTTGAGACAGTGGTTGAGGTAAGCTAGATCAGTGTTGTGGAGAGCTTTGTAAGCGTACGTGAGTAGGTTGAACTTACACCTTTCCTGGACTGTGTGCCAGTGAATGTTATTGAGGTGTGGTTATTTCGCAGTAAGTTCAGGATGAGTCTGGTGGTGGCATTTTGGGTAGTTTGGAGTCCACATAAGACATGGAGTGGGATTCCAATGTAGAGGGTGTTTCCATAAGAGTATACTTGTGAGAAGAGCCTGGGTGATCGGTCGTCTGGTGTTTAGTGGGATCCACTTGAAAATCTTGTGTAGCATTCAAATGATGGGGAGACAGCTTTGATCTGTCTGATCATGGAGAGGTTGGTGTCCAGAATCATCTCGAGGTTCTTGGCATGGCTGTCAGTGCTAGGTCGGGGGCTAAGCTCGGAGGGCCACCCAGAGGCGTCCCACGGGGAGTGGTTGTTGCCGAAGCTAAGAACTTCATTTTTTTGGCTTGTTTTGATCTGGAGGCAATTCTTCATCGAGGCAGTGACATTGCTCCTGCAGTTGGCGAAATTTGCTTTGGCGGTGCTGGTTGAGTTTGTAAGAGAAAGGATTAGCTGTGTGTCATTACGGTAGTGTACTATGTTGATGCCGTGGGCTCTGACGATGTCTGCGAGGGGCGTCATGTAGATGTTGAAGAGTGTTTGGTTGAGTGACGATCCTTGGGGGACTCCGGTGATGAGTTTCTTGCGTTCTGAGGTATAGGGGGGGGGGTCTAACTCATTGAGTTCTGTCAGTGAGGAAGGAGGATATCCACTTGAGGGCTGGTCCACAGATGCCCATGTGCTGAAGCTTTCTGATGAGTGGCTTGTGCAACTGAATCGAAAGATGCGGAAAGGGGTCGAGGAGGATGAGTGCGGCCGTTTCTCCTCAGTCGAGGATGCTTCTGATGTCATCGGTGGCCGCAGTACTGGGTGGCCACAACGAGGGCTGTCTTTGTGTTATGGTTAGTGCGAAAGCCTGATTGAGAGCTGTCTCCGAGTTGATGGAGTTCTAGGTGGCCTGCCAGTAGTGTATTTTGGGTTTCTCTATGACTTTAGCTGGAAACAGCCAGGAGCGAGATGGGTCTGTAGCTGCTGAAGGTACTGGGGTCTGCTGTTGGTTTCTTCAGTAGGGATTGACTACATTTTTCCAGCAAGACAGGAAGGTGGTGTTTATGGAGGTGTTGATGATAGCAGTGAGCGCAGGGAGATGATGGTTCATCCAAGGTTGTATATGAAGTGAGGGCATGGATCTGAGGAGGGCTTCTGAGTGGATGTTATTCATCAGGGCAATGGTTTCTTCATTCGAGAGGGACTTCCAGTTACTTAGCTGCTGTTTATCAATGAAGGAGGTGTCTGGCTGGTCCGGTGAGTTCGTATCAGTTTACTGTGGGTCAAATGTGTTGTAGATCCTGGCAGGATTCTGTTCAAAGACGTTTAAGAAGTTGTTGCAGAGTCCTTAGTATGGGATGATGTCATTGTTGGCAGCTCCGGAACTGGAGAACTCCTTGACAATGGTGAAGAGTTCTTTGCTGTTGTTGGAGCTGGCTTCCAGTGATTGGACTCTGTGAGATCATTTGTGTACCGGCTGGGTTGTTTGTTGTTTTTGTCGGTCTTGTTTCTGGTGGGAGCCGTACGGTTGGTGCAGTAGGTGAGCCATTTATTGAAGAGCTTGGTGTCGAGGTTCCTGGTGTGATTGGGTGGGCATTCCTGTAGGGTCTTGGTCCAGTTTCCTTAAGATATTTTGCCCCAATATCTTGATGGTGCTTTGGGTTTTTCTGGTGGGATTGCTTGGTGGGCGGGTATCTTGAAATGTGTGATGTAGTGGTCAGACCTTGTGAGCAGGGTCATGTGGGCGGTGGTGATACTGTTGTTGAAAGAGAAAATAGGATCGAGGGTGAGCTGGTGAGTCCAAGGTTGCTGAGGCTATTGAGGAGGGCAGTGGAGTTAGGATCTATTGTGTATTCCAGGTGGAAATTAATGTCCCCAAGGAGGTTGTAGTTAGTTGATCTGATCGAGAGGAGTGCGCTTAAGTCTGCGATGTGGTTGCAGAATCCTATTGAGGGGATGGTAGGAAAGGGTTCCCTTAAGGGTTGTGTTGTAGTCTGTTCGTATTTTGAATATTTTGAAGTGGGGTGTTCCATGATGTTGGTGGCTGAGTCCATGGAGGTGGTGTAGTTAATTGTGTTTTTGCAGATGATCGTGAGTCCTCTGCCTGGTTGTGTGTTCGGTTTTAGTGTATGATGTCGCGGGTGGGTGGGATGGCTGCGGCAATTTCCGAGTTGGAGGCTTAGTTGAGCCATGGTTCGGTCAGGAAAAGCAGGTCGGGTGTGTGCTGTTGAGGAGGTCCTGATTTTGATGGAGTGTTTCCTGAGGGATCGGACATTGAGGAGCATGCGGACAGTTGGTGCGGGGTGGTGGCATGGGTTGGTAGTTTGAAGGTGGTGGTGTAGGCATCTGAGGGGTTGCAAGTGACATCGCAATGGGTGCAGTAGAAGTGTCCGGTCGTGGTGCTGGGGATGTGCAGCATCAGCATTTTTGCCGATGTGTGGTTTGTTGAGGTCCCAAAGGATGGCAGAGGAGTAGTGGCGGCGTTTGTTGGCTCCCGTGGCGGCTGTGGTGTTGTATTGGATGGTCGTGGGGTTGGGATACCTGGTGCTGGGCGTGGTACAGGCACGGACGATCGCAGACGTGCTTACCTTTGGCGCACCAGCTGCATGTCTGCTGCACGGGACTGCTGCTACCTGCATTAAGTAGGTCCTGGGGTGGACGGGGTGTCTGTTGGTGGGAAGATCAATGAGCAGGAAAACCCTAGCAGCAGCAGCGTCACTTGGCCAAAAGGCAGCAACTAGCTCAGTGGGAACAAGCAGGAACTGGAGGCCACTGGCAATTGGCAACGCTCGGCAGTGCTTGAAGTGGAAAAATGGAAGTGCAGGTATTCTGTAACACAGTTCCTGCTTGTTTCTGAGAAGTGCCGGTACTCTCCAATTTTAAAGTATTATGTTTTCTTTAAAAGTGCAGGTACTCTCCATCTCAAAATAAATAAAAAAGTGCTGGTACTCCGTACAGGACAGTGCCTGCCCATTTAAAGCCCTGAAGCTAGGTGCCCAGGTGCCTATGATTAATTCCTTAATTTTTCAAAAATAGTATTTCATCCTTCAGCTTTTTCCTTCCTACTCATATTCCCCCAGAACTCTTTTTTTTTTTCCCCTTGCCCCATTTCTTTCTCCCGGTCATGTGCACCTCTCCCCCGCACCTCTGATTCTTTCCTACATGTTACATGCAGCTCTCTCTCATCTGTGCCTGTATTTCTCTTCCATTTATATCACCTCCCCTATAACTGCAATTTTCCAATCATACCTGTACCGCTTTATACTTTTACCCTTTTTCCTCTCCACTGCACCGCACACCTATGCCCTGCCCATCTTCCAAGCTTTTGCTTCTGACAATCCAATGACTCTCCCCTCAACAGGCTGGAATGCAATATCCGCTCAAGCCAGCAAAACGCAGAAATCACACAGCGAGGTGTTTAGGGCGCCAGGCAAAATGATGTTTTTGAGTGCTGCCTTTTTCAAAAACACAATTTTAATATCTTGTAATCTTCTTCTCCTCGTGCTGCCTTCATGTGTAGTGGCCCTTTAAGGCAGCTGCATACAATGACCTGTCATCCACCATCTTCAGTGGCACACTATGCCTCAGCGACACAGCTGCCAACTTGACTCCTCCATCAATGAATGCCTGACACGGCTCTGCGAGTGCAGGCTGACGCAAGGCGTATTTACGATGCTTAAAATATGTAAGAATCGGGGATTGTAGAAGTAAGTTTGTCCAATAAGACAGGCTGGGTTTAAAAAATAACACGAGTGGCATTGCTGCCCTGCAGTGTAAATCTGCGCTCTGCTCGGAGGAATCCCCCACACGTGCCCCGTCAGGCCCAGGAAACGCCATTTTCTGATGGCCGAAGTCGCATCTCCATGGATCTCTGGTCGTCTGTTGTGAGCTGCCCTGAGGGGGCTCTGTGAGGTGGGGCTCGTTAAGTTGGCCCCTTGTAGTGTGGGTGGGGGCCGTGTGTTTGAAAATGACCGTGTTTGAAAAGCGCGGGAGGGGTGTGTTGCGCCTGCATCCGGGGGTACTTTTGGAATGTGTAATTCAGGTTTTTGGAGGGTGGCTGTGTGTGTGGGGCTGTGCTAAAAAAACATCTTTAGTTTGTGAAGAAATGGCGAGCCTTTGAGTGCTTTTAAAGGGAGAGAAAGACGGCTGCGCCAGGCTGAGAACGGAGGATGCTGTGTGCTGGACCCGTAGAGAGTGTGAAAAGAACAAATAATGATGCATCTGTCCTTGTGTAATGTAACTGGTTCTCATGTAAAGCGTTCAGAATACGTTCGGCCAACGTTCACGCTATATAAACAAGCATTGGAGATGCAACAGGTCTCCCATTGGGTTGAGTTAGAGCTATTGGTGGTGTAAATGACAATGTCTTTTACCCATGTGTTACGTGGTGTGTAGTGGAATTATGTGAGTTGGATTGGAATTGCTAGTTGTGGTATTGTGTGGCATGGAATTTTGTGGAGTGTAATTGTGTAGTAGAATTACGTGGTATGGCGTGCAGTGGAAATATATGGATAGTAATTATGTGGTATTGAGTGTACTGGAATTATGTAAATTGAGATTGTGTATTAAAGAGTATAATTACGTAGAATGGTTATTTGTGCTGTGGAGTTTAATTATGTGGTGTGCCGTGAATTTTGTGGCATAATGTGGAATTCTGTGGTGTGGATTGGATGTATGTGGTGTGTTTTGTAACTGTGAGTTGAATTATGTGGGTTTGGTTTTGAAGTATGTGGTGTGGATTGGAAATGTGTGGAGTTTAATTGTGTGGCGTAAAACTGTATGGGTAACTTTGCCTTTTTGGTTACGAAGAAAACAGATAGGATCTAAGCTCCAGATCTGTGTTTTAAAAAAAAAAAAAAAAAACATTGGTAAATGCACTAGGTTTCGCCTATGTGATTAATATGTTTGTTTTTGGTTGTGCTGAAAGACATGGAGGGAAAGAGAACAGATATGCCTGAAGATGATTGCTGTTGGGGCATTTTCACACTGGGAGCAAGGCAGCTCGTTTGTATGTTAACAAGTGGGGCAACGACAAAATGTCCTTTTGAGAATACTGTTCCTCCAACTTTCTGCATAATCTAGATATGGCAAGTTAACTCAGACATACGAGGCCTTCTAAAAGCAATGCAATATTATGCCACAATGAATACAGACATGGCACTAATCAGCGACTTTGTAGCATCCGGACTGCTTATAAACCGTGGCATTCCATTAATGACATTTGTGTAGTACTCTATGGCTGAGAGAAGCCAGTTTCGGAGCACATGCTGTGGCTAGTCTGATAGCAGTGGCCTATTCTATGATATTTTCAGAGGAGGAAGCGTTTCTTTAAAAAAAAAAAACGATTTGGAAACTTAACCAGAATTCGGAGTGACTTGCTCATTTCTCGACATCCGGAGCAAAGACCAGTTTACTGAATACTAATAATTTCAGAATGAACTACTTGGGCGTATGTAGGTAGGTGTTAGACCTCTACATGGAGAACAACATTTCCATGAATTCTAGATTAATGACTAAAGACCTGTACGTGTTTTCAGTTGTTTTTTTTTTTAACCCATAAAACACCCCTCCCCCAGGCATAGATGTTGTGGGTGGTTCAATAAACTACGTAGCTCAAATGGATGCAGTAGATACCATTCCTAACTGGTCAGTTGCAATTCCCACACATAAAAATCCCTTTCTAGCTCGACCTAAAAAAACCTGCAAAATTGTAAAATGAAGAGACATGAGAAGAAGGCGCGATGTGCGTTGATTAAAGTTTGTACAAGACGTGCTGCTGTGTGTGACCTACGCAAGGAGCCCCCAGCACAAACCAAATGTGGAAGCCAGACTGATAATTATAGAATTAGAAATTTCAGTAGTGCTGTATGTTTTGTAGGCGGCTTCTGGGCTCGCGAAGTAAGGAGGTGAGCTGCTGTTTAGCAAAAGCAGACTTCTCCATGATGGGCTTTCAGTCCCACTTTCAAGATTTTGGCTGGCTCTAAGATGTGGGCTTTGGCCTGCAGATTCCTTTCATTCTAGTTGAACATAATAATTTCTTTAAGTTGAGTGAAGACGGTGGTTTGGGAGGGAAGGCTCTAAAAATGTTGAGAGCAAGGAATCGTAACGAGGGACCCGGTCAGAGCGATGCGGCATATGTAATTAACGGTGTGGCTTAAACCATGTAAACCAATATCCTGTGTTTCATACAGCCGTCCACCTGACCACTCTTTGAGTTTTATGTTACTGTATCCAGGCGAGCCACACAGCAAACACACGCCTAAAACAAGCCCGACCTATAGACATTTGCCAATGCTTGTTAGCTGTATCAGATGAATAGCAATGATTTTGTTGTGAGTTATTAGAATTGAAAATGTTTCAATTCTGAAAATACGAGACTGTGAATAAAACATTATTGAGGTCTGTGGAAGGGCCAGTGGCCTTTGAAGTGTCTCAGACACCAACCTCTTAGTTCTGCAGTCTCACATTTGCACCCCTTTGCTCCCCACATCTTTCTGACTATATACATCTGCATACCTCACACTTTCCCTCAGTTACAATTCGCACATATGCGATCATCGCTGGGTGTGCTCTGTGGAGAGGATTGGATGGGTGTGTAATCTGCATACCTTATGGACTGACCGACACTCACTCACTCACTCACTCACTCACTCACTCACTCACTCACTCACTCACTCACTCACTCACTCACTCACTCACTCACTCTTCATTGTCAACTCCAGAGCTCTCACTCGTGCCATGCCATAAACAACCACCACAGCCTGAATTCACCCAGACCCCTGGAGTTGACACAGTTCACGGTATGCATTACAGTAGTTATATGTGACTGGGGGGGTGGGGGGGGGGGAAACTACAGAACCACATCACATGGAAAAAGCAAAACGTATTAGAGAATGTAAGATGAAGTCAAACGTAAACTGTAAACCGGAATTGCATTGCTGACATGGGTTACTTTAAAGGTTTTCACAGTTATAGATGCAAAATCGATCAGTGTTTTTGCCAGTAAAGTTGAGGATTTGCACCTGTTTATGATTTTTTTCATTGCTGCCTGGACTGAGTGACGACTGCACCCGACCCACTTAAAGCTGTAATTCTAGTTTGTGCTATATGGTGATCTGATTGCACTCGTTGGACCGCTTCAGCTCAGGTTTTACTTGCCATTCAGCAGCACTGTACCTGGCACCTGTGTGCAGTGCGGTTTAATCTCTGGTTTCAACTTTCACCCCTTCTTTCCTGGCTTTACCATTTAATGTAAATAATCAGAATGGGGAAGAAGAGGAATATTTAATAAGGCCCTACACTCCTCCCGGAATAATATAATAAAACATATCAATGGAGTAGTTCCTCTTGAGGGACAAATTAACCCGAATATGAATGGAATCAATAGCTCGACCATGAGGATCGCGAGGGATCCAATTGGTCAGATCCTAGTGCCCTCACACACCCGGTAGGGTGAAACGCTTCATCATAGGGTGCTCCTCGTCAAGCGGACGCTGCAATGCTTGATGGGCCTGGGGGCTTTTCAGCGGAGATCTTTTGATGCATGGACGGCGTTAGATGAGTGCAAGTGAGGGGTCTAAAAATAGGGTGACGAAAGGAGTGAGAATATAAGAGTCTGAGGGAACCAGGGGAGTATTTATTAGGTTACGGTCCCTTGACACAGTAAAAAAACAGACCCTATCTTGAGGTCGCAGTGTACCCTAATAGCTAATATGTCAAAGATATGGTGGGTTCGACATGTTTCATGCCTTAGTCGCCAGGAGGATCAATTGGCATTTCATCAGGACCGAAAAAATTGCCTACCGTATGTGTTCAAGTGTATGGGCCCACCAATAGTTCTTGGGTGCCCACTAGAGTAGAGGACACTGCACCTGCATCGTTGCAGTGGGGTTGCTTCCACCTACGCAAAAGGTTAAAAAAACCTAGAATATGTGTATGGTAGTCATGAGGGAGTTGCCTTCAGACTTAAAGTAGACATTGACGCATTTAGAATCTTAGTCATTGAAGTGTAGTGCTCCCGGTGTAGTGTAGCACAGTTGAAAACTAAGTACTTTTAAGAAAAAGAACATAAAGACACTCATCATTCACAATACACATCCATTATTGCATGATACTGTGTGCTGGGCACAGAGGTAGTAAAAAGTTTACCATATCAATGATACAGTAGAGGCTTCAAAATCATTTGAGAGACCGTGTGGTAAAATCATGATGCTATCGTGAGCATAAACCGTGTATTTCTGAAGACCTTACCCAAAATTCAGGATAGAGATACCCCTTCGGTGAGGCAGAGGTCCGCGACACAGCTGCGGTAGAAAGTGGTATAAACCAAACCGTACCAGCAAGTAAACAAACCAGTAGACCTTAGTGGGAAGTATTAGAATAAAGCAAGTGAGTAAAAAGTACTCCAGTGGCTACGTACAACATACAAAATAGACCTGCACTCACGTGATCCTCATGGGAGAGTTTCCCTACACCTACCCTCTGCCAGCCTGTAGGTGTAGAGTGAGGGCTTTGGGTTGGTTTTGTGGCGTACGGCTGCCACATGATGTCAATCTAGTCTAAATTCCTGTCAGCTGTAAGCAATTACTCTGAGTTGGAGCAGCGCAAAAGATGTAAGAACTGGACGGGGACTTAAGTATGGCTAAGCGGGTCAAGCGTTTTAATTTGAGCCTGTTTAATTAATCAGGGGGGGTTTATATGCTGTTCACTTTCCAGGTGTACGGTGTAGCCGGCAGAGGCTCGCCAGACCCCCTGTGGGCACATCATGATCTCCCGACATGCCGGTAGTGAACCGAACATCCTCATGATGACAGCGTCCATTTTAGGAGTGGTCCTCGTTGAGCGGGATGTATATGTACCTGTTTATTGCGGTCCCAATATAAGGCTCTTGAAATTGTCTGGTACTGTCATTGATCTGACAGTATTAGTCAAAGTATATCAGTGTTAGTAGCCTAAAAGAATGGTGGGTCTAATATAAATGTTGTGGCACCAACCAAAGCCACAATGGGCGACATGATAATGGCAGACATCTTAGAGTGGTCATTTATCGAGCATGATAGATAATATTTAAATGGTTATCAGAAGAGACAGGGATATATCTATGTTATGTTAGAAAGTTTTATAAAGGGCGACAGCTCCCTCAGCTAAGAGGCGTCCCGGCGCTGAGCAACATGAGAGCAATACATGTACAAGCAAAAGGCCTACAAGGACGGAAACAGGAATGTCTTGATAGCTTTCCTGAAATGGAAGTAGTTGGTAAGCCCTCGAATATGGAAAGGTAGAGAGTTCCACAAAATGGCTGCTCTATTCCGAAAAGCGCGCCCGCCTGCACAAACCTTCCTTAGCCGACCGATTACTGCCAATGTGCTAATGTGTTCACTAAGGTCATCTTAGGGGGGGGGTGTTTGGGATGGGACAATGTTCACCCTTCCCTGCTGTAACGAGAAACACATGTTCCCTACTCCTTGGTCTCTGTTGTGATGTTCCACCCCTTCTAGGTATATGTGACCTCGTTTTATCTCTCTCCACCAATGTCAGACGGTGGTCTTTTATGAGATAGTAGAGCAAGTCTTTTCTAATGATCAAGTCCATTCCATGGGATTTCATAGTTTAATCCATCTGCATTCATGGTTAGACAGAAAATCCAACGCTATTCCTTTTGAAAGAGTTTTCTTGTTCCACTTATTAGCCTCTAGGACAGTCTGTTGTAAAGTGAAACAACGATGTGATTAAGCATTTACTAAAGACATTAATTCCCCTCTTATAGATCATGTTTTCTCTGTTATGTTGACCGAAGTTCGGACTCCATTTTGTATTGTCATGCTTCCACGTGTTCCCCACGAGAAGAGTCCAACCTCTGTGTTAGTTGCTCTTGTAATCTGCCTAGTAACAGTCTATAAATAGCTCCTTTGTCCATCTGGCACATGCCCAGACTTGACCACATCTGTTATCAGTTAGCCTTGCTTGACCATGTTTTCGCGGGCTCAAGGAGTGTGTTAGCTCCGCCCACATATTGATTCAGTATCGAAAATGACCATAAATGGTAATGTTCTTCAGCCTCATGTTGTATCCACCCACTTATGAGCCCCTCTGTTGTGTATAAAAGGGGACTGTGTACGCAAGTTCTTTGTGCTACTCTATGCAATACTGAAGAGTGTTGTGTGGATTGTAGGACCACCCTTAAGGGTTAATAAATGCTGTCTTTGTACTTTGCAGTTTCCGTGCCAACTTCCTTATAGATTCCATTACAGGAGAGCGAACCCTTGTGTCCTGCGGGCCTAGCTGGGGCCTGTATTCATCAATTGGCGCCCGTCACGTGGGGCTCATCGGCGACTCGGATGCCCGAAGGACTGGTCGCGACGAAGGTGAGGAATTTGACCGGGGACGTGATCACTGCCCGCGGCGTCTTAGCCCTGGCATCCCGAGGTTTTTCTTCCTTCCCTTCCGAGCTGACCGTCTGGGTGGCGCCGGTCCTCGACTGAGACCTCTTCTGTCGGTCTTGCCGTGAAAGCCGTTTGGGCGATTGTGGAGCTTGGCAGTTGGAATCTGGACTCTTGATTGGTAAGAACCGGTGTACGGTACTTGCTCCGAGTTTTTGAAGCCTGATCTGGCTATTTGAGTTTGATTTGTGATGACTAGTCATATTTTGAATTTGTCTTTGTGAATATATATGCGTTGCAACACATATAGGCAGGTAATGTGGAGAGATTTCTCCGGAGCTGTGTAACTTTGAACGGCGCAACGATTAAGTGCCATTTTTCTATAATATTGCACATTTTGCATTATTTCTGAGCATGCCTGCTTTCAGCGCACTCCATAAGTGGTGCTGCTGTTTCGGAAACCGGTTGAACCTCGAGGAATCTGCTCCAGCTCCCCCAGAGGGGACTCCTAATAGGGATATGTATGTGAAGCATGGTCTTTCTTCCATAATGTACAGCACAGTATGGAGGAAATATACAAAAAAAGATCCTGAGTTACGATGGCCTTTGTATGGATCGTTTGATATACGTAAGATTGAGTATGTGGAACAGTGTATGTGTAAGCGGCGTGCTCGTCAGGATATGTTTGAGTGTGTGCGGTTGTGGGTGAAGGAGGTGCGTGAGCGAGAGAAGCGTGAGAAAGCGCTGTTTGATAAAGAACAACGGAAGAATGATCATGTGCGAGCACAGGAAGCGAAGCGTCGGGAGGACAGAGAGCAGACGGACAGGCAAGAGAAGGAGCGTAGGCTACAAGTTTCGGGTCAATACGCTGTTCGGCAGCCACTTTATCCTGTCCTTAATAATCTTGATGATGATTTTTATTTACTAGATCGCTCTCCGCCCCCTTATGTTGGCGCATCTGCTCCGAGGCCACAAGATTCTGTCCCGGGTACGGGTAAGGTAGATACGCGGTCCATGTTATCAGCCGAGCAAATGGCTCAGCTTCGGCAAATTTCCTTCCGTGCACTTAACGGCAAGATATCCATAGAGGAATTATTCCATACTTGGGGGCCGTGGCAGGAGAGAGATAAATTGTATTTTCTGGGTCATTTTGCGGAGGAAGTGATTGATGCTTTCCGGAAACGTTCTGGTGTTTTTGAGCCCGACGAAGTGTCATCGGATGCTAAAGCATTGCGTAATGGTGTTTTCTCTTTTTCTAAGGCTCCAGATATGGCTCGGCGGCTGTTCGCCTTGCGGGACGAGGTGCTGGTCTTTAAAGAGAAAGCGCGCCAGCGAGCAGGGGAGGAGAAGCCATAATCATAAGGTATCTAGGAAGAAATTGCAATTCTGTAGACCAAAGGTGACTTATTTGGGTCACCTTTTGTCTAAGGAGGGGCGTGCACTCACACCGGATCGTATCCAAGTAATTTTGGATACACCGAGACCATCCACACAGAAGGATGTGCGTGCATTTTTGGGCCTTGTTTCTTTTTGCAGACAGTGGATATTGGGGTTTTCGCACATAGCTAAGCCATTGTTAGCCCTTTTGACAAAGGACACGCCTATCCCAATCCCTTGGTCAGATGAGTGTGATACTGCTTTTCAGCAACTACGACAGGCCCTTTGTTCAGCACCAGTGTTAGGAACCCCTGATTATGCAAAACCCTTTTCGTTGTATGTGCATGAGAAAGATGTATGTGCATTGTCAGTTTTAGTGCAGATGCACGGCGATAAGCAGCGCCCATGTGCATATTTTTCGGCTGTACTTGATCCTGTTGCCCGAGCATTACCAGGGTGTTTTCGCTCGGTTGCGGCGACAGCTGTGTCAATACGCCAAAGTGAGGGAATTGTGTTATCTCATAAGTTGTTGGTATTAGTCCCCCATGCTGTCGATGCCCTACTCAATCAAACGAAGACGCAGCATTTGACCAGCGCCCGTTTAACAGGATATGAGTTGACACTTTTGGCTCCTCATATTACGTTGAAAAGGTGCGTAACGTTAAACCCGGCAACATTGTTGCCATACCCCGAAACCCAGCCTGAGGCGCGGAAAGCGCATGATTGTATTCTCGTGACTGAGGAACAAACAAAGGGTCGTATTGATCTCCAGGATACGCCCTTTCCAGATGTAGATGGGGAACTGTGGGTGGATGGATCCTGTCTGAAGCTACCAGATGGTACGGCTTCAGCAGCATATGCAATTACCACATTACAAACGATAGTGGAGACAGCACGCATACCACAGAAATCAGCCCAAGCAGCGGAACTGATAGCATTAACACGAGCATGTGAGCTCAGTACAGGACTATGTGTGAATGTTTATACAGATAGCCGCTATGCCTTCGGAGTAGCGCATGACTTCGGCCTACTCTGGAAGGAGAGAGGGTTTTTAACGTCACATGGAGTACAGATAATGCATGGAGAGTTAGTTCACAATCTTTTAACCGCATTGACATACCCAAAGAAAATTGCTATCGTTAAGTGTAGCGCCCATAGGAAAGTAGTTGACAAAGTTGGAGAAGGGAATGCGTTGGCAGATCGAGTAGCACGGGAAACTGCGATGCAGCCCGGTACTACTGCCGTGTATGTAGTGAAGTCACAGGTGGAAAGATGGCATGATGCGAAGGAGGAAGTGCGAGAAATGCAAAGGACCGCTTCTGACAAAGAGCGGGAACAATGGGCTACTGAGGGAGAATTGGATGATGAGGGTTGCTGGAGAAATAAGCAGATGGATAGATGGAAATTACCTACGGCTTTTGTACAGCCTATGGTTCAGATGGCACATGGGCTAGCACATGTTGGAGCTTCCGCAATTGTGAAATTGCTTACCCAAGTCTGGGAGCATCCAGAGATTGCTAGCACGGCGAAGAGGGTGGTGCAGACCTGTATGATCTGCCTGAGGTACAACCCAGGAAAGGGTACTCGAACTCCAGCAGGAGGATTTGTGACACCCACTGCACCCTTTGAGGTTCTGCAGATGGATTACATCCAGCTTGAGCGCTGTAATAATCTGAAGTATGTTCTAGTAGTGGTCTGCGCTTTCAGCAAATGGGTTGAAGCGTACCCTACGAAAGACAATACTGCGATGACTACTGCGAAGCTGCTGCTGAAGGAGTTTTTCCCCCGATATGGTGTTTGTAGACTTCTGTGGAGCGATAATGGCCCTCACTTTGTAGCGGATGTTATAAAGTATGTCTTGAAGGGCCTAGGCATCACTCAGAAGTTCCACGCCGTGTTTCACCCTCAGTCTGCAGGCCTAGTTGAGAAGTATAATGGTACACTGAAGCTTAAGATCGCCAAAATTCAAGCTTCGACGTCTTTGACTTGGCCAGACGCTCTGCCACTGGCGTTATTGTCAATTAGATCGGTACCACACTCTCGAACTGGCCTTACACCTTACGAAATTGTTTTCGGACGCCCAATGAATATTTGGGGTCCACCAAAACCTAAGGCTGTGTATGATGTACCTTGTGTAATGATGAACGATTATCTGGCACAGTTAACGGATAACTTGGTTTCTATTCATCAACAGGTCCGAGAGGCGCTCCCTGATCGGTCTACCGGTGAAGGACATGGTCTCCGGCCTGGTGACCATGTCATGGTGAAAGTTTTCGACAGGACGAACAGCTTGGAACCGAGATGGGTGGGCCCTGAGCAGGTCCTCCTCGCAACGAGGACGGCTGTGCGAGTCTCCAACCGAAAGAATTGGATCCACTCTCTGCACTGTAGGAAGGTGCCGCCCGGATTGGTGGAACCTGCCGTGCTGACCGATCAACGAGAAATTTTGGCTGCAGAGACAGGCCGTGCTGCGGAGCCCAACGCCACTGAGGAGCTCTTTCCGGACCACGCGACTTCTGGAGGAAGGCGATATCATCTTCGACCAAGGAAGTGAGTTTTCCAGTACCGGGACATACTGTCAGAACGGCCCTTGGGTTAGTGAAACGGAGAGCCGATGAGGCAAGGGGGGGGGATCAGCCCTGCATTAGTGTAGTGACACCCGTCTTGGCCCGCTGGTGAAGAAATCAACCGCTGCCCAAGGGGAAGAGTTCTGACAGACTTCTAGTTTCAGGAAGATATTGGGTTTTATTTTTGCTTTGATATGGAGAAAAAGAAAATACTTTGCGCATTAGGGTTTATGTTGACAGTAGCCATTGTTGGGATAACCACATGGTTCGTGGAGGATGTAACTCCCGCTCGGAAGATTCTTGTGTTGACAACTCCGGTGCCTGAGGAGCACTACTTTTATACATTACCGTATCAAGAATTGAAGCATCGACAATCTTACTTGAATAACACTTTCATCCAGATGCTGCATCATACCCACGTTGCTACGAATGCTACGAACTGTTGGATATGTGGGATGATGCCAGCTCATCAGAAGAAAGGAGGAACGCCATTTATACCACTTCCTTTCTCTCATAATGGCTCTTGTAGAGCATGGTATACCTTGCTTTTTGCTACTCGGAAACCAACAGTGGGACGATTGCTCTTCAGACTCAATAAAGAATGCCATCAAGACAAAAATGGGTATCCACAAGCGAATGGGACAATTTGGGAGTGGGAAGAGTACCGACCAGACAATGAATCCATTCCCTACATCTTTACGAACACAGACACTGTGGGAAGGGACAAGTTTGTAATTCAAGTAGCACAAGCTCAAGCGGACCTGTGTGTCCAGAGTGTGGGTTTTATTCCTGTTGGTGTTAGTGATTGCATTACTGTTTTGAATATTGATGGGTTGAACAATAGTACCTTCTTAGCCTCCCATAATACGTACTTTGTGTGTGGAAATAAAGGTTATTACCGTCTGCCGGCTGGGTGGTCTGGGGTATGCTATGTATCATTTCTATTACCTCCAGTATTCTTAGCTCCCGCATCTTATCATAAGGATTTGAAATTATTAAATAATGTGACTGTAAATAGGTATAAACGTACTTTATCAATTGATGATGTAGATCAGACTGACACCAGTCTGCAACAGTATATTGATTTTAACTTGGGACTGTTTTTCTTTGTTGGAGCTGCCCTGAACAGTAGGAAGATCCGAAGATTAACAAGAGTGGTAGAAGCTGTGACAAATCAGACTGCTGCTGCTCTTGGGAATATTACGGAGGAATTACAGATTACTAGAATTGTTGCATTGCAGAATCGTATGGTATTAGACGTTATGCTAGCTGACAGAGGAGGAGCATGTAAAATTATTGGAAGTAGCTGTTGTGTGTTTATTCCTGATCATACGCCATCAGTTTATAATGCCATCAATAAACTGCATAAGATTGCAGCTGAGATCCATACGGAAAACGGCACTTGGTCCTTTTCTGGATGGTTTTGGGCGTTAATTACTGCCTGGGGATGGAAGGTTCTAACTGGTCTCTGCATTATTGTAGCGGTTCTGTTTTCATGCTGTATCTGCGTTCAGTGTGGTCCTTTACTCTGCTCATTATGTGTATCATTTTGTATCCCCGATAAGAAAGCTATTGCCAATGTCACTTACCAGAAACGTTTAGCTAAGGAAGTAGAAGAGATGATGATAATTGATATATATGATGATTATTCTAACAAGCCGGATGTCTTCAGTAAATGCTGAAAGGGTCGTCTGTTGTAAAGTGAAACAACGATGTGATTAAGCATTTACTAAAGACATTAATTCCCCTCTTATAGATCATGTTTTCTCTGTTATGTTGACCGAAGTTCGGACTCCATTTTGTATTGTCATGCTTCCACGTGTTCCCCACGAGAAGAGTCCAACCTCTGTGTTAGTTGCTCTTGTAATCTGCCTAGTAACAGTCTATAAATAGCTCCTTTGTCCATCTGGCACATGCCCAGACTTGACCACATCTGTTATCAGTTAGCCTTGCTTGACCATGTTTTCGCGGGCTCAAGGAGTGTGTTAGCTCCGCCCACATATTGATTCAGTATCGAAAATGACCATAAATGGTAATGTTCTTCAGCCTCATGTTGTATCCACCCACTTATGAGCCCCTCTGTTGTGTATAAAAGGGGACTGTGTACGCAAGTTCTTTGTGCTACTCTATGCAATACTGAAGAGTGTTGTGTGGATTGTAGGACCACCCTTAAGGGTTAATAAATGCTGTCTTTGTACTTTGCAGTTTCCGTGCCAACTTCCTTATAGATTCCATTACAGGAGAGCGAACCCTTGTGTCCTGCGGGCCTAGCTGGGGCCTGTATTCATCAAGTCCATCTGAGATCATCTGGGATATGATGTTTTCCTACAAAGTGGGAACTCATTTTTGTGAAGCCTCTTTTGCAGCGAACATTGCTGCAATGTTCCATAATGGGTGTTTTCACCGACCTGGTGGTCATGCCAATATATCCAAGTTTGCATAGGCACTCAATCAAACAAATGCAATTTTTAGTGTTGCAATTAGTATGGATTTTTTTCATCCAGGTATGGGTGTTATCCAGAGTTATTTCTTTTGTGGGTTCCGTCAGTGGACATACCCCACAGTGGCTACATGGAAAGTGTATCATGAGTCCCATAAAGTTTTTTGTTCTTGTTTGGATTTCTCACGTGGTCTCGTATGTACCAGAAGATCTCGGAGATTGTTTGTACGTTTAAATGCAAAACGTGGTATGGGAATGTCCAAAGGTCCAGATTGAAGAATACGCCAATGGTTGCGTACTAACTATGTTCTTGATCTGATTAGAGTAGGGTGTAAAAGTGGTGACACGTGATTGCGTTCTGTTTGGTTTTAGGTTTGAGCAGAGCTTCCCTGTGGTTGTTTTTTGCCCTTTTCCGTGCTCTTTTGATGACCAAAGGGGGTAATTGCAAGCTTCTACATTTTTGCTCCGTGTCGTTGCTTCTTTCTCGTCGTCTTTGGTAGAGCTGGAGTTCCGGTGTAAGCGAAAAAATTGTCTGAAGGTGAGGTATCCCGAAGGGCTTTTGAGTGGTGGCTACCATAGATTATAGGTTGTTGCAGTCAGTTTGTTTTTTAAAAGTTGTAGTGGTTAGACGTCAATCGTTTGCTATGATCAGGATATCGAAGAAAGTAACAACGTAGTCAGAAACTGTTTTTCGTGAAACTTAAGAAGAGATTAAGAGTTGATCAATTCATAGAAAGCCTCAAATTTATTTTAATCGCCACTCTAAAAGATGACATCTATATAGCGCCGCCATAGTTTTATAGTGGTCTTGTAGGGGTTGTTGTTGGAAATGTGAAGGCGTTCCTATTCCGCCATATACAAACAGGCCAGGCTGGGGGCAAAGGTGCTGCCCATTGAAGTCCCCTGGATCTGGTGGAACAGTACATACTGTAATTCAAAAAAGTTTTCTCTTAAGGCTATAGTTATACATTCAATTATAAAATGCACTGGAGTCGGGAATGTCCATGTTTCAGCCAGATGGCATGCCTCAGTGACAGCAAGTGAAGCCTCCTGTGATATGTTCGTGTATAAGGCTTCCACATCCAGAGTCTTCAAGAGGGTGGTGTCATCAAGGTAGTCCCTCTGTGTCATCAAATTCAGGACATCTCTAGTGCCTTTCAAATAGGATGGAATGGAATTTTCTTCACTAGTGATTGTAGAAAGTAATTGCAAAATCTGCTAATCGGTTCCAGCAGAGATCCAATATCCGAGACAATGGGCTTTCCAGGAGGGGGAGAAACAAGCGTGTGTAATTTTTGGTAAGGAATAGAAATATGGTATTCTGGGGGTGGTGTTCACCAGAAATTCTGCTTCATTGTGGGAGATCCAACCTTGTGATTCAGCTGGATTAATAAGGGTTTGTATTCTGGTCAGTAGAGTTGCTGTTGGGTCTGTGGTTATTTGGCGATAGTATCTTCCGTCGGACAGTTGGCGAAGACATTCATGGTTGTAATCAGTGGTTTGGAGGATCACAATGGCTTCGCCTTTGTCAGCTGGTTTGATTGTGATGGAATCATCATTAAAAAAGGTTCCGGACTTCTGTTTTTTTTTCGTGGAACGTCACATTGTGAAAAGGCCTATTGTTTTCCAGCTTGTACACATCCTTGAGGACCGCTTGTTCGAAGGTGAAAATTTCACATGGTGTCATCCCCTTGTGGGCGGTAAATCTAGAAGGTGGACCTAGGCCTGAATCTTCGGTTAAGGCAAGGTCTTATCCTGCAAGTAAGCTCAGTCTGAGTTTTATGAAGAAATTCTGCAGTACTTTTGTCAAAAAGGTGTCCTCGCGTGGGGTTGGTACAAAGCCTAGCCCCTTTTCTTCCAGGGGTGTGAGAGTTCTTGATGAGAGATTCAACACTAGTTTATTTTGGTTCGTCTTGCTTCTGAGTTGCATCTGTGGTTGCATCTGTGGTTTGGGTGGTTCTTGCTACTGTACTTGTTTGTGCCCTCAACTTCTTTTTCCTCTGCTCCTGACCCAGCCTCATCCTAACAAAAGGTGGTTGAGCAAAGTTGTGTTGATGATATGTGGGTTGTTGGGTTATATGGAAGAGGGGTTTCCAAACTGTGGTGGGACCGGATAAAATCCAATAGGGTAACCATACATAGGTGGTGGTATACCTCTCTTGCTTTTATGGCTGCCCCATCTGTCCCCACTTGAGGAGCTGCTGAAGGACCCCCGTTTCCAGCGATAGGTTGTGGAGCCGTGTTCTGAAGAGCTGTCACCCCCTGAGGCTTGTAATCTTCCCTGGTGTAAGGGTACACTTTATCTAACTGCGTCCATGGATTAAAAGATCTCCACTAAAGAGCCCCCTGGCCCGTCTAGCACTGTAGCACGTTTTGACGAGGAGCGCCCTATGATGAGGCATGACACCCTACCGGATGTGTGAGGGTACTATAATCTGACCAATCGGATCCCTCGCGATCCTCATAGTGGGGCTATTGATTCCATCCTTATTAGGGTTAATTTGTCCCTCACGAGGAACTACCAGCAGCGTCCCGGTCAGGTAAGAGCAGTGGGGACGGGTGGGGGTGGAGGATCTTGACAGACGACGAGGGAAAATTAATTATTTATTTAATTTTCCCTCTTGGTTGTCTGTCGAATCCCCCCAACCCGGCTCTACCGCTTTTACCTGCACAGGTCACTCCTGGGAACTACTTGACCATGTAATGTCTAGCAGCTCTGCGTGAGCCATAAAAGTGCAAGGAGGATTTTTATCTTCAATTAGGCACTGGGTTTCGACCAAACAAGGTTTCCAGATTGGAGGCACTGCTGCTTATGCCGTTATTGGGGGAAGGCATTTTTACTTTCCGATGGCTGAAACCCAGACCTCTTTCTTGGATTATGTAATACGAAGGCTGGAAGGCTGTTTTGTCTTGATTCTACCTCATTCATCTTTGATCTACCACCATAGAATCCCCCCACTTTTACTCAGTCGTGAAGATTCTTTCTGATCGCTGCTTTCTCCCATTGTCACTGATTTTGTCTTTCTTTTCCTCCTGCTTTCCCCATTTTCTCTCTTTTTCTCTCTTATTCAAACTCTTTATGATTAAAAATAAGTCCCAGCACCCAGAAATGCTGGCCAGTGCCCACCACCTGGAAACACTGGCTCAAATTAAGCACTGATTGATTCCTAGTACATGTAGACTTATTTATCCTTTAAAATTCAGATTGAGAGTTCTGGCTGTTTTGGCCATTTAAGGTGATTTTTGACAGGAATGGAAGGAGGGGAGCATTCTGTGAGAGAGGCGGAGCATTCAGCATGTCTGTCTGGCAGTACCGTATGGGAAGTACTTTCTAGACCATGAAAAAAGGAGATGCGTATAAACACAGCCTCCAGCCCAGTGGTGAGAGTCAGAAAGAGAGGCCGAGGGCCTCTCTCTGGAATGAGCTCTCTGGATATTTGTTTGGAACTGCAGAGCACCTTCTGATTCCAAGGGTCCTTCAGAAACTCTTGGACAGCCTGAGCCATTGGTGTACCTGCTGAAACCAGCTTGTCCCTGGCTGGGCTCCACATCTTTAAAGGCACCCAGCTTCCTCTGAAACACTAACTCATACTCGTAGATAGACAGCACCTCCATTATTTCCTAGAGCAGAGACCTTCAAATGTGGGGCAGCCACCCCTGGGGGCCTTAGTTGATTTCAGGGTTGGGGGGGTCGCATCAGGCCAGGAGGAGGATTTATTATGCCTCTGGGGACCTGGGACATACACTGTGCTCAAGACAGTGATGTGTTGCTAGTGAAAGAAAGCAGAGTGGCACTCAGCCACTCTGTAATGGGCCATCAGCATTGTCTTCAGTCACTCGCGTCCAAGCTGGGAGTAAATGTCAAGAAGAGGGGGGGGGGGGGCTCTAGATAACTCTCAAAGCCCTTCCCCTATTTCTGATAAAAGATCACACTTAATACGTTTATACTTTTAGAGAGATCTGACTGGCAATCCTATTTATTGCATTTTTAAAAGAGGAAGTTGAACATAACTGTAAGGTTTGACTTGTTAAGTATGTTCAGAGCCGCCCACTTTGCAGAATACTTGTGAGAAAATGTGCTTCATTGTGGGGGCCAGTGATTTGTCTTTTAACATGAGGAAGGAGTGTAGCATTAAAAAAATGTCAAACCCATTTTCCTAGAGTCACCCTGCTTAAACACAAGGGTCCAGAGATGGTAGCCTTTACCCAACTAGGTCTGTTCTGATAACCTGAATGTTCACCTGCACAGATCTCACTAAGATGTTCCAGCTCAGGGAGGAGAAGGGGAGATTTTTCACAGTACTTCCTGCTAAATGGCATCCACTATCTCTCCTGGTCCGTGGATGATAACCTGCCATCTTCTAGACATCTGGGAAATGTGGCCATACAGATTGCATTATTTCTGTAGACCTCTAGGGTCTACAAATAAGCCGAGTCGTTTTCCATCCTAGTGAGAGCATGAGGTGTCATCTGACTGACCTCCTGCTGCTCGCTTCTCCTTGCAAGAGTGCCTGCTGTCAGATTGGATCTGAATCTTGTTCTTTTCCGTCTGATGCACAAGCTTTTCAAAGTCTGGGCTTCCGGTGACAAGCAGCACGTTTCTTTGAAATCATTCTTCCTGATCCTTGTGACATCTGTACTGAAACCAGCAGGCCAGCATCATCCACAGAGCTCACTTTCATTTCCAGCCTCTCGAGTTTTGAAATAATGGTATAGTTTTAAAAGCACCCGCTGCAGAGTTCCTTGTATATCCAGCACTTTTCAGCAAAAATAAGTGTCAAGATAGCTCTGGTTAATCTTCCTGATGGAGTTTTGTTCAGTGGCAGTTTTGACTCCTTTAAGATAGCGCAGAGGGTTAATATCCCTGCTGCTAAGAATGTATACCACGCAGATCACTTAAGTGTATTTTATATACACAGCTCGGTGGGTTACTGCTTTTGTCATAGAGATCTTTTTTTTACTGTGCAGTTCCTAAGTTACAATAGTAATCTAACACAGTGAGCTATGAACTGCCATCATAGAGCTGCATGCAAACTGCATGGTACAAGTTAGAAAGTTATGTTTTTTCCAGTCTTTCATTATCCTGATGTTGCTTAAAAGGGTTTTTTAGGGTAGAAATTAATTCTTACTAGTAAATGTAACCCTAACCACTGTGTTACATTTCATATCCTGAGTTTGTGCTTCTCCAGCCCAATCACTCTTTAAAAAAATTCCTACACCTCGTAATGCCCTTTGTCTTATGTAACGTTGTCTATTCACTGACTTACTCATGTATTATTCATTGTCTGTGTGTTTGATGTAAAGTGCTCCAACCCCATAATCTGGTAAGAGAGGCGCTATGACACAAATAAAATACATTTGAGAGAGGGGCTATGGATAGATGAGGGGCTCTGCTGGAGGGTGATAGCGAGGGAACCATTGAAAGGCCCCAATAATGATGGTTGAATCCTGGTGCACGCCAAGGTCATCATTTACTATGCTTTAAAAGCTAATGCAATTGAATATATAATGAAAAGTGTGTTGTGGAATGCACCATTGTTGCCATTTTGTCCACATTTTCTTGGAGGAAGAACTGCCCCAAACCCTCCTTGTAATGGTCGGGCTCGTTCGCTGCGCTCACTACGCAACATATGTTGGTGGCGGGGGGACTGCTTTGGGTTCCCAGTACAGTCCAGCCCTGACCTCACGTTGCGGTACTGTTGCTTCAGAGCGCTCCGTTACACCTCGAAATAAAGACGAATGGAGGGTAGTTCGAAACCAGCTGCATCAGGCTGAGACCGATGCCCCATCACATTCACTCCCCAAGGCTGCGCCCTCCTGTGAATGACACTGTGCGAGCAGTTCGGTTGACACAGCGGATAATGGGCCATTCAAAGACTGTCGTCCAGCACAACAAAATATACACCATGTGTAGAAATGTCCTGGTCCATCCTCTCTGCTTAGCACTGAAGCACACTTCTAACTCAATCCACAATCAGCTTGAACACTTGGCCAGCAAATCACATGATCAATCTGTAAGTAAGTGTTATTTTAATTTGTCCTGTGTTGCTACAGAGTGATCTGCCTAAATCACACATTCATCAGTACTGGCATGCATGACTGGAGAGACAAGCTGGTAAACAAAGATGCAAAGAAGATTTATTCCAGGTAAAAACAGAAACCTGAACCACATGTCAGAGGCACACACCCACCTCACACCTACTACCATACATAGAAGGCTCCACCTTAATCATTCTAGATTCGACATTTACGCCCAAACATTGAGTGCCAAGATATAGTACGCCTCCCTCTTCCACAAGCAATTTAATTTAGGAATAAGATAAAGAAATGTGGGATGCAAGTATTGCATTAATGAACTAATAAAAGAATGCATCGGTCATTAACCACCAAACCTGGTGATGTTCACTATCACTTAGGCAGGCTACCCATTGTGGCTCGAACACACACACTCTGGAGGGATGCTATCTGTAACATCAAGTAGCCAACCATATTTTGCACCTGATTCATTTCACATCTAAAATTTAATAGACATCTATCATGGTCTGAGAACACCTGCTTGTGTAAAAGTAAATCAAGTGTTCTTGTTGCAGCTGTACAAACACCTCTGCTACAATACATCCTACTGTTAAATTCTCCTATTATGTGTGGAAAGTATGTCATACTAGATTGTGTGTCAATTCCAAGCAAGATCACAATTTATTTTTTGTATCGAGGAATCTCAGGTCGGTCGCTCCCCACGCTGCACAGCTCCACCTGACTGTGCCCGTGTCCCACTCCCGCTGCTGTCGCGAGTTCGTGCCTCCTGTGCCTGCTCTTGTTTTTCCCTAAATAGCCCGTTCTTCTTGTCTGCTGTGTCTGCCTTTTTTCTGCCCTTCTTTTCTCCCTGTAGCTCTCTAGTTGCATTTTTTTGGCATTTTTCCACTTCCCCTTCCCGCCGCTTCGTTCCCTGCGGCCCGCCCCCCTCGCCCATTCGTCCTCCCACCGCCTCCTAGCTGCTCCTCCCTCCCACCTCCCCTTCCTAATGGCGGCTGCGCGCTGATGGTGCGACAAAGGCAAGTCCGTCTGCACCTGGACTGCGCCCTGTGGCCCACGCGAGCACCACGATGCCCGACGCCGCTACGCCGCCAACATCCTCCACAAACTCAACACCGGCCGATCATCCACCTGCTTCCAGGCCACCCTGAAGCTCACCCATGGACCCTTCTCCTGCCGGAGCTGCAGCTTCACCAGCCACCGAACACCTGCACGTCCTGCCCCCCCCCCCCCCCCCCCCCCCACCAGGGTAGGTCGCAACCATCTCAGATGCATACTACTAAGCACCCGCTCCATCCACAAGCATGCCATAAAACTATGGGACCTACTTGACTCATCCTCCCCAGACGTCGCTTTCCTGATGGAGAACTGCATGAACCCCTCCTCGGCGCCTGACATAGCCATAGCCATCCCGGACGGCTACAAGATCACCCGCAGGGACAGCACCAACAAACCGGGAGGAGGAATCGCCATCATCCACAGGAATACCCTCAGAATTCCGACCAGCACCGAAGATACCCTCCGCGCTGCCAAACACCTGCACTTCTAGATCCACATCGATCCCACCACCCTCAGAGGAACCCTCGTCTACAGATCCCCCGTACCCCAGCCACAGTTCAGCGACTCCATCACCGACGTCAGCACGCACGCCCTTGCATCCACAGACTACATCCTCCTCGGAGACCTGAACTTCCACCTCGAACGCCTACAACAGCAACTCCACCACCCTGCTTGACAACCTCGCCAACCTCGGACTCAAATAGCTTGTCACGACACCCACCCGCTCCGCCTGACATACGCTCGATCCCATCTTTTCCGCCAGCAACCACGTCCTCTTCAGCCACACGACCGAATTCCATTGGACCGACCACCGCTGCATCCACTTCTCCTTCGAGAAACACACCACGCACCACCACCCGCAACGGATCCCCCCCCACCGCAGCTGGAACAAGGTCACCGAAGACTAGCTAATCACCACCCTCGCCCGAAACCCACCAACCGACCCCACCGACACAGCCGCCCGCAACCTCAGGCAATGGATTGATGACTGCGCCAACACTCTCGCCCCGATCAAGAAACCCTCAATAGACGCACCAACAGAAGGGCCAGCTGGTTCTCCACTGACGTCCAGGCATCCAAGCAGACCTGCCGAAGACTCGAGAAGAAGTGGCGCCACGAACAGACACTGGACAACCACGCAGCCCTCAAGAACGCCAGCCGCAAGCACCACCAACTCAATCCAACCACCAAAAGGACCTCCTTCAAGGAACGCATCAACAACGCACAAAACAGCAAAGAGCTCTTCAACATCGTGAAGGAACTCGCAAACCCCAGTTTAGCTCTGACATCCCACCGTCGCAAGACCTCTGCGACTCCCTAGCCAACTTCTTTCACCGCAAGATCGCAGACATCCACGACAGCTTAAACACACAGACCCCTCACCCCCCGACAGCCACCGACACCCCAGACTCACCGCCCTCCAGCCACACCGGTCTCCTGCTCTCCTGGAGCCACGTCAACGAGGACAACACCATCAAAATCATGAACACCATATGCTCCGCCTCACCATCCGACCCCTGCCCTCACCACATTTTCAACCAAGCGAGCTCCATCAACGCACCCCAACTCTGGAAGATCCTCAACAGCTCCTTCGAGACCACAAACTTCCCGGAGAGCTGGAAACACGCCGAGATCAACGCCCTACTCAAGAAACCCAAGGAAGACCCAAAGGACCTCAAGAACTTCCGGCCCATCTCCTTGCTCCCGTTCCGGCGAAAGTCATCGAGAAGATTGTCAACAGGCAACTGACCCGCTTCCTCGAGGAGAACAACACCCTGGACTCGTCCCAATCCGGATTCTGCAGCAACTACAGCACCGAAACGCCCTCATCGCCTCCACCGATGACATCAGTACCCTGCTAGACAACGGCAAAACCACGGCCCTCATCCTCCTGGACCTCTCGGCCGCCTTTGACACCATCTACCACCACACCCGACGCACACGCCTCCACAACGCAGGGATCCGCGACAAAGCCCTGGACTGGATCATCTCCTTCCTCACCGGCAGAACCCAGAGAGTCTGCCTCCCTCCATTCCGATCTGAAGCCACCAAGATCACCTGCGGCCTACCCCAAGGATCATCCCTCAGCCCAACCGATTTTATCTACATGGCACCGCTCGCCAACGTCGTCCGAGCGCACGACCTCAACATCGTCTCATACGCTGACGACACCCAGCTGATCCTCTCCCTCACCAAGGACCCCGCTACTGCCATAACCAACCTCCACGAAGGTATGAAGGCCGTCGCCGAATGGATGAAGAACAGTTGCCTGAAACTGAACTCCGACAAGACAGAGGTCCTTATCCTTGGCTCCACCCCCTCCGCCTGGGATGACTCCTGGTGGCCGGCCATGCTGGGAGCTGCACCGACATCCACAGACCACGCACGCAACCTGGGGTTCATCCTGGACTCATCACTATCTATGACCCAGCAAGTAAATGCCATCTCCTCCTCCTCCTGCTTCAACACCCTCCGCATGCTTCGCAAGATCTACAGATGGATCCCCACTGGAACCAGAAGGACGGTCACCCAGGCCCTCGTCGGCAGCAGGCAGGACTACGGCAACGCCCTCTACGCAGGAACCACGGCCAACCTCCAGAAAAAACTTCAACGCATACAGAATGCCTCCGCACGCCTTATCCTCGACATCTCTCGCCACAGCCACATCACTGCCCACGTGAGCGATCTGCACTGGCTCCCTGTTAACAAGAGGATCACCTTCAAGCTCCTCCCCCATGCTCACAAAGCACTCCACAGCACCGTACCAGCATACCTCAACAAACGACTTACCTTCTACACCCCGAACCCCAGCTTCGCTCCGCTGACCTCGCCCTCGCCACCGTTCCACGCATCCACCGAACGACCGCCGGCGGCAGATCATTCTCCCACCTCGCTGCCAAGACATGGAACACCCTCCCCATCCACCTGCGACAGACTCAGGACCTGCTGACCTTCAGGAGACTTTTCAAGACCTGGCTGTTCGAGTAGTAGCAGCCCTCCCCCTCCCCTCCCCCCACCTTTAGCACCTTGAGACCCTCACGGGTGAGTAGTGCGTTCTACAAATGCTCTGATTGGCAATTACATCAGTTCAAAATAATCGTTCCAAGTCATAGCACTTTAATGCACTGCCACACAGTGTTATACAGCGCCAACGATGATCCTTCAATACACCTAACCAACTGCTAGCTCACACCGCAAGCAACTTTGTTGTTTTAATTAAAGCACCTCACATGCTCCTGCCTCCCCCTTTTCTAGTTAACACAATCCTGCGTTTAGGAGCAGCATGGCATTCTGCATCCCTGAATACCTCCTGCTTCTCCTAATGGTGGCACCCGGTGCCCAGGTCACCCTCACTGTGTCCTTCCACCGTCCACTTCAGTAGTGTATTGGCAGGGTGGTGGAAGGTAGGTAAGTACACGAGTCTGCTGAAAAAGATACACTCTGGTTGAGTGCTTCCACACGAAGAAAAAAGTAGAGCCTAAAAAAATTAGCAGTCGAGGGACACAAGTAATGCATCCGTGCTCCTGGGGAGGGATAAACACACAAAGAAGGGAGGATTAACACACGAAGAGGAAGGACGCATACAGCAGCTAACCAATAAAAAAGCAAAGAAATGAGTGAGAATGAGCCAACCAATGGGCAAGCCCACTGTAAAGTAACAAACTTGAAGAGACAGTGCATGCGCTGTCTAGCCGAGACCTGAAAATGACAAAGTAATGAATTAATACTATCACAAAATGTGAGCATCACACCGCATAATTTGACTTTTCTTGCTGCATACTTTACTCAACACTGCTGCATAATCTGGCTCTTCACTGCCACATTATTCCAGTGGCTCTGCCTAAGACCACCCATTTGGTGTTTCTTTGAGGGTCCTCCTTTTTTAACAACCGTCTGTGTGTGCGGGACTTACCACCATATTATCATTCAACTTGAGTAGCTCAGTGGGTCCAGCATGCTCGGTTTCATCCCTATAGAAAAAAGGAATTTGTTTACTATTATTGAGTGTTAGATGCGGGGTTCCCTTGTCCATTAGAGATGGAGCAATAAACCTCAAGTAAGGTCAGTTTATGAGCGAACCCCAAAAAAATGTACACAATGAAGTCCACTGTTTGCAGTATTATCCGGAATCCGGTTCGGAGGGTCCCAGGTCAGATGAGTGGGGCTCTAAAGGGCCTCATAAACATATGGGGCACAGTAAAGACAGGCCCCACAGGTCAATTAACCCCTATAATGTGCCCTGTACCTACTGCGCTGATGGTACCTCTAAAGGTCAGCGTACCATTAAGTCGTTAACTCTGCAACCCCAATATCCTCTATGCGCTTTACGGCATATAGTTAGTGCAGACTATAAAGGCCAGGCTTACTGGCTTTGTGAGGGTTTAACCACAACAATTAAAAGCTGAATTATAAGATCAAAGTACAATGCAATCGGTGTTAAAATATTGCAGGATGGTAAAACCTTTCAGTAACCTTCACCAATATGTGGAATGATTCTATGTTAATACTATTCTTGTCAATAATGCATTCAGTGCTCAATACAATGCAGAGTTTGAATCTTTCTTCTGCTTTTATGTCTGCTATCAAAATAACCGTTGCATGCGGAAACCAAGGTCTCCGGATCTCCAGAACCATGATGTGAAAATTAGGGAAAGGTCTACGCAGGTCACTCTGGCTTGCACCTGGGAGACCCAGAGTGCCAATACAAATGTTAAAGTAAGGTTGCAAGAGGGTCCTGGGGGGGGCCATCACTGCTCCCGAGTAACCCAGCAAAAAAACAACACTTTTTGGTGCTCTTGCCATCTGGGACACTGCATGCCAAATATGCTAATTAGATAGCAGCACCGGTGCATTATGGGGAAAGTTTTCATCCAGGGTGACCTCCTTGATGCAGCAACATAGTATTTTTCTTTTATGTGGTCTTGGCCACGTCTTCCAGAAATTGCGTGCCCGGCCTCAAGCGGGCATCCAAAGCTCTTGCTTGGGGCCGTGGGGAGCCTCGCCGCACAGGCTGGTGCCACACACACGCTGCTACAGCTCTTCAGGTGTCGAGCCAGCTTCTTCTTTCTGTTCCCGCATGCAGTGAGTATGTGGACGAGATGCTACGTGCCGGGTTCTCTGTCTGGGCCGGGGGCACCTAGTGCTGCTCCTGGGGTTCTAGTGAACGGGGGGGGGCACCATGTGCTACCCTCAAGTCTGGGGGCCCACCTACTAGCCCCAGTACAGTGATAACAAATGCATTTAAATGACTTGAGCCCCATCGGACCTAGAGAGATGAGACTGGTCTTGTTTTGCTCCAGAGGACACACTCTGATGGCCTCCTAATTTTTACAAGTTTCAGGAGCTGATTTTTACCTCTGCTTTCCTTCCAATGAGGAGCAACTCCGGGCATGGCCTCCTGCCCTTCAAGTTCCTCCTATCAAGGACCTGTCCTATGCCTCGACTCTTGGCCCGTGGACTTCCTCAGCATCACCCTGCAGCCCTTAAGGCAGCTCAATCTCCCTGCCTGCACTCCCAACCCCTGTGGCCTCCTGGGCCCGCGAGGGTTCCTGTGTGTCCAGCAGGTGTCGGGTGTTTCCCCTTTGGGGGTCGCTCCCTAACAGTACCATTCAACAGAAGTTCCAAGGGAACCCTCCCATCCAGGGTCCCCCAGCAAGCCCATCCTTCTGCTGTCCTCCTGAACGGGAAGCCAGTGTCCCAGCCCTTAAGAGAAAGAGCCACAGGCTCCAAGTCAGTCAATATCCAGCATCCCACGAATCCTGATAGGGAATCATCCAAGAGGAGGCCATCTGTGTTTGGGGTCATGCAGAATCCAGAGCTTCTCATTATCTCCCCCTTGTGGAAGGATTTTAACTGGGGGTGGAATTTTCCAGAAAGTGGGCACCTCTGCTCAATTCAAAGGTGACCCATCACTCCTCCGGTCCCATCCCTCCTGGACAGCATCTTGGGACTTTTCAAAATGGCGACTTCAAGCCGTCGCTGCTCCCAGTTCTCTGAGAGCTCTACGCCCTGCTCCTAACATCCACTGACACACTGGTTCCTTCCCCCACACTTCAAAGGGCCCTTTTGGAGAGACTGGAAACAAAGGTCTGGCATCATCTGTATGGTTTCTAGCAGAGTAGCCCAGAGCCCGAATGTAATGAAGGGCTGCCGCTGAGAAATATGAACAAACTCAAGAGTATATGGCAGATTGCAAACATTACCAAACTAATGTAAGCCTTGCACCCAGGACATTTGCTTACTTGGAGAAAGTGATCAATTGTTTTCTAGGTCCAGGCAATTCGAAGTTCTACTTTAGTGTATCTTGTGCCTACAGAGTTAGTATAATTAACACTAGGAACTTCCTATGAAACACTATGGTAAAAAAAGAAATTAAATAGTTGCATTTTGAATCCTAAATTACTTTGCAGGGCCTGCACAGACCATAAACCGTGTATTAAAGGTCTCCTCTGCCACTGGCTGCCTGTTCACAGATAAAGGGCTTAGCTTGGCAGTAGTCACATTCGCTAGCCTGCACGCATGATCATACGTAACCAACCAAGAGCCTTGAACCCCAGTTTGCCTTATAAGGTGAGCACTGACCGTACACAACTCCATTTAACAGCACTTACAGTGAGCGAGGCTCCGAGCAGAGATTGAAAACTTGGGGGTCAGAAAAGCAAATATTCTAGGGGGGCTAAACGGGTCTTAATCCATCCTTCACAACAACGTGAAAGTCTTTCCTCTCAGCGTTGGAGGGTGTCATGGCCTGCTGTGATTGCAGGCGATGAACCATTGTCTTCAGTGCTGGATTCCTGCCTGCTGAGCTGTAAATGCTGGATGCTTTGATTAAGACTGGCTCCCAACCAGCTCTATATCATAATTTTTAAAATGTAGCTAAATGCTTTTTTTTTTATTAATAGTGCACTGCTTCATTAGCAATTCATATTCAATGGCTGAAAATCGATTTGTCGTAGTATAAAATGCTTTTATTGCTGCAGTTTTATTTTGCACAAACGCAGCCCGGTTGTATTGGAGAACTGTACATGAGCACCAGCTATATTACACAAGGTCACATTTTCAGGTCTCGGCTAGACCGCGCACGAGCTGTCTCTTCGAGAGATGTTGTTTACAATATGTTGTCTACAGTCAGCCCACAGGTGTTCCCATTTGTTAGCAGCAACGTTGCCCTCATATCCTTTGCTGCAGTTTGCCATGGCATGCGTGCGTCATGCCCTCTCCTTGTTTGGCCCACCCCTAGAGTATGGACCAAGTACTTGTGTCCATCCACTGCTTCTGTTTTTGGAGCTACTTTCCCCAACTACCCGAACCTTCTCCCCCCCCCCCCCATTCGTGATGCATCTTTTGTCCTCCCACCTGCTCCCATCCCTGTTGCTTCTTTTCCCTCTCATCCCCTACCTCTGCCAGTTTCCTCTTCACCAAACCCCCTTCCAGCCCCTCTCGTCGTGTTCTGCTTTACTTTGTTTCTTGTTAATAGTTCTTCCATTACCGTTGTGTCTGTCTAAGTATCTGGCAGGCACTATAGCTATTACTGTGAAATTGTATTGTTTGTTAGCTGCACCAGCGCCTGGAAGCACTAAAACCTGTATAGTGCGCTTTAAGTTCACATAATGAAATAGAACGCTGATTTTGAAAACAAAAGCCAACTCCTGAGCAGAGAGAAGCCCTGCCCCCACGCCCAGAGTGCAAACACTGCAGATACAGAAACGGTGTCAGGGTTATGGTGGACGACTTGGACTGATGCATCACGAAGCCTCTTTCTCCCCCCTCAACTACATCAATCCATGTGTCTCACTCGCAGCCTCAGTAGCATTTTTCTTCCTTTACTATATCTTTGCGTGTATCAGGCAATGTTAGAAATTGAATTCTTGGTAGGCTAGGGCTTGGGCTAAAGCCAGGCAAAAACCACCACTCTAGTCAGGATAAGGGAGTTACACTTCTAAAATAACCCCTGCTCACCCCCTTGGTAGCTTGGCACGAGCAGCCAGGCTTATCTTCGAGGCCGTGCGTAAAGCATTTGCACATAACCAACAGTAATAAAGTGTATGCACTACAAAAGGACACTGCACCAGTTTAGAAAAAATAGCCAATATTTTTATATATTTTAAGACCGGACCAAATACGATAAAAAGCTACCACGGCGTCGTGAACAACAAATCCAACAGTTCTGGCTGGTCGCGCGGTCGTGGGCCAGCTACGGTGTCGGGAAGACCCACAAACAGTACCTGTGAGAAATGCAGGGCGCTGAGACCCTTGAAGTCACTCGCGTTGCAGGTCGAGCTCCTCTCAGGTGGAATCAGGAGCACTGGCGCCGGTAGGCGTCGGGTGCTGCGTTGTGCGGTGCCCCCAGGTCGCGGTGCGAGCAGTGGCTCGGTGGCGGCGTCAGATGGCGTCGTCGGTGAGACTAGGGTCGTGGTGCGAGGTGAAGGCGGTGCTTGCCACGGTGCTAGCAGGTCACGGTGCAAGCAGCAGCGTCGTCGTTGCTGAAGCGCTGTCGTCGGCTGACGAACTGGAGTCGATGGTGCCGGCGTCGGTAGGCCAAGGCTGCGGTGCGGAATTAAGGCGGTGCGTCGTGTGACTTACGAACAGTGCCCTCAAACCACGGTACAAGCAGTGGCGTCTATTTCGGCGGGAAGTGGCGGCGTCAGGCAGGCCAAGACGTCCTCGTGAAGCAAGGTGGTGCAGAGTGCGGTGCCCACAGGTCGCACGGTGCAAGCAGCGGCAAGGTGGCAGCATCAACAGGCGTAGTCTGTGAGACCAGGGTCGCGGTGCGGCATTGCGGCGGTGCTCTCTGCGGTGCCAAAGCGAGGCGTGAAGCGAGGTGGTGCGGAATGCGGTGCCCACAGGTCGCGGTGCAAGCAGCGGCTCGGTGGCGCCGTCAACAGGCGGTGTCAGGGAGACCAGGGTTGCAGTGCGGTGTTGCGGCGGTGCCCTCTGCGGTGCCTTCAGGACACGGAGTCGGCAGTGATGTCGTAGACGTCGTCGAGTTGGTGTTCTTCGGGTTGCAGCACAAAACACACAGTCCCCAGTGCTACGGGTCAAAGATCTTGAAGTCTTTGCTGTTCCTGAGACTTCTTGAATAGGGGGCAAGCTCTACCTCAAGCCCTTGGAGAGACTCACAAGTTAGGTTGCAGAAAGTCCAGTCCAGTCCATTCCAGGCCTTTCACTACCCAAGACAGAAGCAGCCACGGCAGGTCAGCCCAGCAAAGCACCCAGCAAAGCAGTCGTTCCTTTTCACAGCTTCTCCTGCTCTTCTTCTTGGCAGTCTTCTTGATCCTGATGAGTTCTAAAGTTCAGGGGTCTGGGAACCAGTATTTGTATCTAAAAATCCTTTGATCGTTCATGCAGAGGGTGTCTGTGCCCGGCCAGAACCAGTTGGGCCTTCTCTGGTGTGAATTCCTGGCAGGAGGCAGACCAGGCCCTTTGAGGTGCAAGGAAATCTCCTCCCCCTATCGTAGCCCAGGTCTATTCAACCCTTTCCTGACCTACCTAAACTATCTGGAGCCCCTCCGGCCCCCCAGCCGTCTGTCATCCGAAACCCAGACAGGCAATCCACATTCCAGCAGAGGCACACGGGATGACTGAGCATGAAATTACCCACTTTCTAAAAGTGGTATTTTCAAACGCAGAATGGAAAATGCACCTTCACTAAAAGGTGCATCTTTAGATTCTGAGTTCGGGCATACTAAATTTTATTTTCTTACCGAATTCCCTGGACCAGTTATGTTTATAAGCTGTTATAAACAAACCTCCCATTCTGTCCTATGGGGAACTGTTAGCCTTGCAATAGTGAAAAACGAAATTGGCTGTAATTCACTATTAGGACATGCCACACACACCAGGGCATGTCCTACCTTTCACATACACTGCACCCTGCCCACAGGGGTACCTTGGACCTACCTTAGGGGTGCCTGACATGTAAGAAAAGGGAAGGTTGGGGACTGGCCAAGTCGACATGGCAGTTACAAACTGCGTGCAGACTCTGCAATGGCAGGTCTGAGGTACTTTTTCAGGGCTACTCACGTGGGTGGCATAATCAGTGCTGCAGGCCCACGAGTAGCATTTGATTCACATGCCCTGGCACTCAGTGCACTTTACTAGGGACTAACAAGTAAATCAAATATCCAATCATGGAAACACCAATCCATAGCACAATTTACACAGAGCACCTGCACTTTACCACTGATCAGCAGTGCGAAAAGTGCGCAGAAACGTTACGCCAGAACAAACAGAGTCAAAACTGGGAGGTCAGAAAGCAAAAATTCAGGGGGAAACACGCCAAAAGATGCTAGGTCTAACAGACAATATATAACTCTGAAGCAGAGGCACAACTAGAGGCAAATTTCGGGGGGGGGGGGGCAAATTCTTCCCGCAATAGGCAGAGTGGAGATGCAGGGGCTCTAAGAACGGGTGAAAAAAACAACAAATCCTCGTTAACAAGTAAAAGGTCTTTTAAAGACCTGTAAAGCACTCAGGTGCGGCTGCAATAAGACGGACGCCAGACCGCAACAGCTCAAAAACTGGCTGTGTGAGTGCCCGGGAAGCTGCCTCGGCCCGGGCTGACACACACGACGGGGGTGGGGTGAAGCCCTTTGAGCGCTATGGGCATTGTGCGCCTGCTATGGAGTACTAATGGTTGTTTGCTGCTGCAGCGTCAAGGTGTTGTAGAGATAGTGCAAGGTGATCTGATCTGCAGTATCACAACACAGCACATTAATGCCCCAAATAAACTCTCACCTGTCCCCTTGCTGTAAAACGTCTCGACTTTTATGCGTTAGTACGGTCTGCCTGTATTCTCCTCCAAACAGCCCCAGCTCTACAAACCACACTCTGGGAGCCCCATTTACCACCTCACGGATGCACACACCATGTGTCGAGACCTGAAAGTGAAAGTAGTCGTTTCAGTCCCTAAAATATGGCCATTTCCAATAAATCACTCAGGGCCATATGCATCAAACTGTGCATTTGCGATTCCTAAATTGCGTGTTTTAAGAAATCGCAATTTAGGAATCGCAAATGCTTATAGGAATCGAAACCGAATTAGCTATTCCTACACATTCCTTATTTGCGACTCGCGAATTGCGATTTGCAAATAAGGAATTGCTTCCTAATTAATGGGCATTGCATGCGCAATTTGTGAGTACCAAATAGGTACTCGCAAATTGCGCATGGAATTTCAAGGGTGCCAAAATGACACCCTGATGCACCCCTGAAATTCGAATTTCATCACGTTGCACACACACATGCCCCAAGGACATGTATGTGTGCACCATAGAACTTTGAAAAATGCACTTTTGCAAGTTCTCACAAATTACCATCAACTTTGAATTGATGGTAATTTGTGTTTCTCAATTGGGAAATCGCAATTTGTTTGGTTGTTGCATTGCATTTAGGGAATCGCAATTCTCTAAATTCAGTCGCAATTTAAGTAATCGTAATTTTAGCGTTTACTGAAATAGCGATTTTTGCATTTGGGGTGATGTATCCCAAATGCCAAATTGCGGTCGCAAAGGGGCAGATTCTGCTAATCTGCCCCTTTGCGACCACAATTTACAATGATGCATGTTGCTCTAGATCCGTTAGCAGCAGGCGTGTGGGCTGGAATAACCGCAGCAGTCCTACCTCATCAGCAGCATGATACCCGGGAGGAGAATTTTTATAGGTGTGGCAGCAACAGTTTAAGGGACTGAGGACCTCATGTTATCAATTCTTTAGCCATCATTGGCAGAGCCAATTGTCTTGGTAATGCGAGAGCTATTGGCTTTTTCAATGTCTTTTAGCCATTTGGCATGGCTGCTGTTCAACATGGCTGAGAGTCAGGGAAAAGAGCACTATGACGGTGCTATACAGCATTGCTAATTGACATTGACAAAACAAATAGTCCTTGCATTACCGCGACCAATTGGCTTTGCCAGTGCTCTTTTTTTGATGCACAAAGCGATGTGACCAGAATCACAGGAGGTTGAGCAGATACCAAGACTTGAAACTGGATCCCCAGTTCCAAAGTCGGCAGCTCTGGCCGTAACACCAGAGCCTCTCCCCAGGACTCGGTATAAAGTGGTGCCTTATCCATTACAGGGAAAGTTCAAATTCCAGATGAAAATGCCTATGCGCTGATTTTTAGTGACCCCTCTTCACTGAGGTGATCAGCTGACTCAATGGAAGCAAGAGCTTCGATCCTGGAATTTCGTTCAATAACCCAATGCCCAGCGGCAGCTCCTGCGCTATGGTGGAGCAGCTTGGCCCTACCTGCCAGCAGCTTCAAAAGATAAACAATAAAACGTTAATGAAACAAGTTTATTATCGTTTTCTTTTTCAGCTTCTATGTGTTGCATCCTTGGGGCGGGGCTATCGCGGGTGCAGTCAAGAGAGGCAGCGGTGAGCAGCACTGCTTGGCCAAACCCACATGCGCACTGAGCTTTCTCCAACCCAGCTGGGTTGGAGATAGCAGGCAGAAGCTTCCAGTTTGCCTAGGAGCGCAAATCATTGGCACTCACGCCAAACCAGAATCTGCGGTCATGCATGAAAGCAGCTTCAGGATTGGCCGTGGGGGAGGCTCGGAGCCTGTGTCTGCAGTGGAGCCACGAGATGAGCAGAAGATGGCGATGCACCCACCCCCGCCTCGCCACTCTGCCCTAAAGCTGGCCACTACTGCCAATGCATTCTGTGAGTTGCAGTGCAGGTTCAGTTGAACTAGGGCAGCTGAAAACAGTTATTATGAATAATTAAGCCCGGGATTGTAGCATTGTGACTTTTTGACATTCACCCTTCCTAAGCGAGGCATAGTCTTTTGGGCGCCTATCTGATTATTGAGAACATTTCCATTCTATTCTGTGGTATGAATTTTCATGTAAATGTATTTATTTTATTATTATATGTATTATTACATTTTTATTGGTATTGTTTCACATCCAGTATTCTCAATTTGTCACTTCTAGTCAAAGCTTCACTTGTTAAAAAAAAAAAAAAAGAAAAACATAAGCATCAGGGCTCTTGTCAGGGGGCCACCGCAGCTTGCCCCATCCATTGCCCCTGCCAGCGCTGCCAATGACAGTACCTACACAACGACGAACCATCACACTCCTATAAGTGTGACAATTCATACTGCTCGAGTCCCTCAAAGCTTTAAGAATGGCTTGGGTGGCAGGTATTCATTTTTTAATGTATAATGAATAGATAAAAACGGTTGTTCTGCTCATGTCTAAATTACACAAACGGCACCACCGTGTGGCAGCTGTCATAAGTGCCTGTGTTGACGATTAAGTACTGGTGCCGAGCACCGGAAACAAGGGGCTCAAATTAAGCACGGCTTCTATTGTTGTTAACCGACACCTTGGAAAGTTGTAATTTCAGCTAGTGGTCGGGCGAGGCCAGAACTGTGCTAACCTATTTAATCACCTAAATGCTAAGATAAAGCTAAAGGTGATTTAGAGGAACAACACTGTACTTCACAGAATGTGCTGAGAGGCCACATTTCACATAGGAAGACCAGATGAAATATGCCTTTCTGTTTGTATTTGTTTACGTAAACAATGCAATGCTGAAACAGTGCCCTGTTTATGGTCTTAGTGTGTATCTGTACACATACATATTGCAGCGCTTTGAATTGTGCTTCTAAAGTATAAAAACCCATACATTTTGGGTTTGTTAATGGTCCTTATGTCTAGCCTGCAGGTGGCTGCTGTCAGAACCCCAGAAGGTGCACTTTTTCCCAAGATCTTTTTTTTTTTTTTTAATCCATGTTCTTAAGTGTTACAATACCTCTTCACTGGGAGCATATTCTTCAGTCTGCCGCGCAGGGACGCATCTGAAGGCCTGACCTCATTGCCAAACCATTGTCAGAACACTCCCAGCACAGATTTTAGACCCAAGGGGGAAAGTTGGACAGCCTTTGTGTTCCTTTTTACTCACATCTGAAAGTAGGCTTCTTTCACATCCAGTGAGCGAGGAAAAGGACCGAGTGATGGAGCAGGCCACCTCCTGCAGTTTCTCCTCTAAAGAAATCTAACCTTCTTGTTTGCCTGCCTGGGCTGTGCCCTTTGGTTTTATTTAGTACCATGAAATATAAATGGTTTACCCCATTCCTTCTTATATGAAATAGTCCTCTCCAGAGAGTATGTTGTCTCATATAACTTGTGAAGTAGATCTGAGGATGGTGGGGTGGGCGGAGTTTGATTCAGCTGAATCACGTGGAATTGCATTGACATTCTGCCCGAATCCACTTAATTCCACGACAGGGCGGAATGGACATTTGGACCGATTTTCTCAACGCAGAATGCATCCTTGTGTTAAAAAATGGACACGAGGGTGCATTTTGCCTAAGAAAATAGCACGACCCAATACCAATCCGCGCCCCTAGATACTCTTAAAGCTTTTAATCACTGCAGAGTATACAAGGGCGCCGTGTGCGATATGCAGTAGTTTCTGCGTCACAATAAAGGCTTTATTAAGAAACCTATTTGGATTTTACAGTTGTGCTCCATCGACAGACTCAAGGCACGCTCTTCCGTTGATTTGATTATATTTACCTGGGGGACTGAGAGTGGCCCTTACTTTGTGTTCCTCCCTCACTCTCTTGTTGTTTTCAGCACCATAAAGGCCAGCACACTTTTTTCTTCTTGGCTTGCCCTGCCCCATCTTTTGGGAGACTTACAGCTTACCCCTTAATGTCACACAAAGGAGATGCCTGATAAAGCAGGACATTGGTTCATATTACTTTAACTGTACTTACACCTATAGTGTGTCTTTAGAGACACTAGCTCCTTGTAAACAATGACAAGTGTGCTTCATGTGTCCATATTGAGAAAGAATAACTGAAATCCAAAATGTTTCTTTGGCATCTAGGAAGAAATCTGAAGATGCTCGGACTGTAAAATGGCCCATCTGATATAAAAAAAATAAAAAAAAATAGTCCAATCCGCTTCAAGTACCTCCCATCGAAATCACCTAGACTGAAAGGTTGTTTGGGAGAATTTACATCATCAGCGGATATTAGACAAAAATGAGCAGGACCTGCGAAAGGGAGAAGCAGAGTTATGTTCAGGTCGGTGGCCATGGTGTCTGACTTCTCAGATAGGGGACGTCTGTGGGATTGGAGGGGTCCTTACTTTCACATCGGGCATGTTATAGAAGTACACCCTCAAGCAGACGCCCTGATACTCGTAGCCCATCTAGTAAGGGAAGATGTTCTGCTCCAGGATGAAGGGCACGCAGTAGAACACAGGTCCATGAGCGTCCGTGAGCAGATGAAGATGTAGGTGAAGGCAGCCTTACTGCCTTCCTACACGTAGAGCATCCGTGTGTTATAGAAGATCACATGGTCGGCTATGATCGGCTATGACAAGCAGAACTTCCTGAAGGTGTGTTTCGAGGTCACCGTCCGTTCTGGGATGTAGGCCAGTGGATGCAGCTGAAGGCACCTGATGATCTCCTGTGGCATCACAATGCTGTACTGCAGGCGGTGAGCAAAATACTCTAGGGTTCTTTGGTGCTGTTCAGAGACTGCATTGGGAACCAGGTGAGGAGGACAGCTGTATGCAAAGCTTGGTCCTTGGTGTCCTGCTTCTAGAGATCTGTGTGGCATCTCTATGCACCTGTAGGAGAGTCATATCTCCGCGTGCTTGTAGCCCTCTTCAATCTCCAGATCTTCCCATGACAGTGGCTCCAGCCGCTGCTCACATATAAGGATGCACAATATCAATGCTGGCCTCGATAACTAATGCATCTGGGTTTTAAAGATGCTGTGTATTCACCCTAGACATGCTTCTGGTGCTGCCCTGTAGACTCCCCTGCATGGGCAAGAATTGCATCAAGGTCTCTTGCGTACTAAGTCAAGGAAGGGGTAGGTGGTGGGGACAAGTCACTCACCATGGACAGGAATCACGCAAATCCAGTTAATTGAGTGAAGGGGCTTGGTACGGTACACTGGCAGGGAACCCTCCGTATACTGGGCACTCGCTAGGGCACTCCATATCCTTGCGCTCTGCTCCAGTTCACTGATTAATTTCCATCAACAAGTCCAACAACTGGCAGTGGATGTACGGGATCCATGCTGGACCGGCTCTCCCACAGCTTCAACACCAAGGTTTCCCAAAGGGTGCAAAAGAGCAGCTGGGGTCCTCGAGGGTACTAAAGTGTTTGGCCATCACTAATGCAAAATGTAAATACAATAAATATAAACGTCCATATGCTGTGGGCTGACCTAAAACATGGAAAACACTTCAAACAAGCCAGGCTGAAGGAAAGTGGCCAGCACTGCCCGTGTGTGTTCTCCGCGTAATGTCCTGGCTGCACTAGATCTTAACAATACCTTTTTTTGGGGGGGAGGGGTTATGTAGCGCGAACTAGACCTGATACATCGGGTATCAGAGCGCTTTACATAGAACCAGTTTTGTTACACAAGGACACATTAATTTTACTCACACACGGGGAGATTAAGTGATTTGCCCAGAATCACAGGATGTTGAGCGTCGTAGCTGAGACTCGAACCCGGTACCCCAGCTTCGACGTAGACCGCTCTAGCCGTAAAGCGCTAAAGGAAAATCCAGAACTGGATGAAACCCAGAACATTTGCAGTGCACGAAGATAGGATGGTTAAATGAACATGTCAGTAGATAAGCTTTAAATCTAAACTTAGAAAGAATCCTTCCATTTGTCCATATATTTGGAAGAGGTTCCTAATATTGGTTTAGGAAGCTTGACATGCTCATGTTCATTTGACACATGTGAGGGGTGCCTCTGGTATAAATAACAGCTAGTGTACATCAAACTACAAAACAGAACCTTGTAACAAAATGTAATCCAAGTCCACTCTCGCTGTTGTGACCACATAGACTTTTGTCACCGGTTGGCAGAAGACATTGTAGTCATTGGTGGTGCCCAATACGTATGATGTTTCCTCCTTCAGCATTGTGATTACATTTAACATAGATGTTATGATCACTTCTCTTGAACTCTTGCTGTGTCTTCCTTTTGTGGACGTTGTTGCTGCGCTTGATGCCTACCCTTCCCGTCACTACATGCAGGCACTATCTTGCACATGTGTGCATTTGCTGGATAACATGCATGCATTCCTAGCCCACGTCACTTTATCCACACATGGCCAAGTTATCATGGCTGTAAACTCCAGGAAGTCTTTCCTGTAACTTTTTCACTGCTCTTAATTGCAGTTTGGGGGTGAATGCCACTTTGCACAGCTACCCCACACGGATAGCACCTCTCCATGCACACAACATTGTAAATCGGGAGTTGCAAAACCTTATTGGATACCGTGTGCACAGGAACCCGTAACCCTATCTAATGTACTTAGATCACAACATGTACCTATTTGCAAAAGCATCTTCTGAGATGTCCATTTAATAATTGACTTGACTGCCCAATTCACAAGCAGGGATGCTTCACTCACTTCTATGCTATACTTATCTGAGATGAAGCCACCAGTTTTCCGAGTTATTTTCTCCATTTCATGTCCTCCTGGCTCCCGGCTGACTTCAGGTATTGCTTGCGATGGTTTGCACACGATGTCCAGCATCAGGCATGGTTCTGATTGCTCAATGCTAAGATGACTGGCGGAGGACAACGGCTTAAAGTTTCTTTGACACCAAGTAAAGAGCTTTACCGAGTCAAGGGCTTGGTGCTAGATGGAGAAGTCAATAGATAAGGCTGTTCTCCGAGCAATACTTACAACTCCCCTCAAGCATAAACCTACTGCATCCCCCGTAATAGTAGTTGCACATTCCATGTCCTACATGAACAACACCTATTTGTGCTTAGGGTAGTTAAGGTGTCCAAAACTTCAGAAGTATCACGCTTTTAAGATGCAGGCATTGCTCTAATGCAGAAGCCGTTGGATCCTACGAATGTTGGCTCTCTGTTGGCCATGGATGGAGCTCAGAGGAGGTCTGGGGTTTCTCTTCCTGTGTGACAAGTGCTTGAAATGGAAAAATAAAAGTGCAGGTACCAGAGTACCTGCTTGTTTCTGGTAAGTGCCAGTACTCTCCTATTAAAAGTTTTACATCTCTCTTGAGAAGTGCAGGTACTCTCCCTCTCAAAATCAAAAAGTACCCGCCCATTGAATGCACTGTCCATACTGTTAGTATGTGGAAGGGCAGTTTGCATGAGAAGGTTGATGAATGTGTGTTACATAGAGGAATTTATTTGAAAGAATCCCACCCTTTAGACAAAAAACATAAAGCCCTTATTTTATAGAAATTGGACCAAGGCTGCGATCCTAAAGATGGGACAGACGTGGATGGGTCTAGCTTTGGTTATTGGAACAGTTAGATTCTAAATAAAATGTTAATCACCGGTAAGTGCCAAGATATTGACATGCTCCCCTTGTTAAACCTGTGCTAAGTTTGGTAAGGGGTAGCGAGAGTTTACATTAAGTACAGTTAATAAGATGTGGCTCTCCTGAACTTTTTTGTAAACATGCAGGTCCCAAAAATGTATGCCTGGCTCATACTGAGTGATTGAGGTCTGGAAAATATAACACTGGGTCGGTAGCATTAAACACATTAAATTATTGATGTTTTTTCCACTCCCTACTTCTCTGGGATCGATTGCTATTGATGTTTTTGCCTTCTGTAACCACATTTGATGTTATCATACAATATTACATTACAAACTGTTTGACCCGTTGTAGCTCAGTGGGCCCAGCTAGTGGTGTGCACGAGATCTAATCTTACGGGTACCCTGCTAAAATAGATCAAAGGCTTCATCGCATGCAACTCAGATCTATTTTCAGGCCACTGGTTTGAATCCTAGTGGAGCTGACTAAGCCTTCCATCATTCCAAGGTTGATAAAATGTGCGCCTTATCGGGTTTTGGTGACCTTTGTTCTGTAAGTGATAAAAGCCATTTCAGTTCGGTATTTGTGCTGAATAATTTGCCATTATTATTGTTCCACTTGAACTACCAGGGCCTGTTTTTTTGCAAGAAGAATTACTCTCCAGGAGACTGCCCTGCTGTTCAGACAAGAAGTCCAAACCCCTTTATTGGAGAGGGTTGACCTCTGCCTGCGATTCTAGTGATCTCTGAAAAGAGTTGATCTGCTTTGCACTTGCTGAGGCTTGTTGAGCTGTTTCTTAGCTAAGAATGCTGCCCCTACAAGGGACTGGATTCGGCCCTTCTGTTTGTACTGTTAATTTGTTGCTATTACGTAGTCCCTTAGTAAGCTTATGGATGGAGATGGGACCACGTCCCTTGATTGTACGTCCTCTGTATTAGTTTACGAAATACATAGGTAAAGCAATTGCAGAAGATCACACACTGCATCGGGAGAGGAGAATTTGTTTGAAAATGCAGCCAATACTCTACCCCCAAATACCACCACCAGATAATTTTAGGTCTCTGAAGGTACCAAAGACCAGGTCCATGTGGTCCAGTTGGCTCTGTTGAAGTGGGTCAAGAATACAAATTCTATGATGCACTAGTTTGTTGAATAAAACCCCAGTGTACTTAACAAGGAGGCTCAGGGTAAACGCTTGCAGCATTTTCTCATCCACGATTCCTTTGAGGGACCAAAATGGCTTAGAGGGAAGGAGGAGGGCGAATTCCTGATAGTTAGTCAACTGGGAGGGAAATGAAATAACCTTTACAGTCTGCTGCAGCGTATCTGTCTTGTGCATCGTTATGATTTGTGACTGACTGACTCCGTTTTGCCTTAACAGGGAGCTGCATTGTGGAAGATTATGGTCAGATGACTGCGCTGGGCCGTTTTGAACATCACATGTCTGATCATGCACGCCGCGGAGCCTTGACCAGCCGCCGCCTGAAAACCCATGTCTAATTAGCCCAGCATAATGGAGGCCACTCAGTGCATCCTCCAGTTGCATAAACCCATTATGGAGGTCTGTCACGTCAGCTTCTATCTTCCAAGGGGAGAAGTCAGGGGATTTACATACAGAAACTCTGCAACCCGACACAAGTCAGCCGACTGCTTCGATAAGTGCTACCAAGTCAGGGAGGAGGCGGTCGAAAGCAAGAGGCGGCCTTGTGAGAACGTCCAGGCTGTGCTGAGGCAAACCACAACACAAGACATCCTTGGCCAGCTCTACAAGCTTACGGCTGCCAAGGAAAGACTGTTGGCCAACCTTCTCTGCTCGCACCGTGGGCTTGAATCCAAGATGGGCAACCAAGATGGGAGGCTGCAGGACCAACAAGCGCAGGGGGACCAGCCCTCCGCCTTCTACGACGTGCACGAGTCCTTCTCGGCGTCCACTGAGCGGAAGAATGTCACCACAAAGGGCAAAAAATCTAAATTTGGCCGGCGGCGGGAGAGCTTGGAGGATTTCCTCAATAAGAAAATAAAAAGGAAATCGCATGGAAATTTGGAACCGCCCGAAAGTTTGGTAGGCCGGGATGCTAAAGCTACGAAGGACCGTGCTCCATCAGCACGTTTGTCCGTCCGCAGCTCGTCTGGTTCTGCTGCGAGGGCTGGCCCACATTTGGCGGGAAATGAGGACGGTGGCATACCATGTGCTGCAGTGACAGAGCCAGTGACAACGGCTACACCTCGTCTACATAGCTGGGGGACTCTGGAGTCAGACACGGAACTCTGCAGCTCGCTGTCGGAGTATGACAATGATGTCTTTTCTGACTGCATGAATCTGATGCATCCAGGAGAGAGTTTACTGGGTGAGGTGGAGGGAGCATTCAAGGGGATGCACAGCTCTTTCCTAGAGAATGCTTTCCAAGAGAGCTTTGAGGCCCTGGTGAAGTCGGCCACGGATGAAAGCTGGCAGGGCTACGAGTACCGAGAACATTCGTACAATGGGCGCTCAGCAGCGTCCGTCGTTGCTAGAGCACGGGATTTAACGCCTTGCATGCAGAGAGTGGAGCGAAGCGGCCCTGTTGTCGAACAAGACACTGCCAGAGACTCCGGAGGAGAGAGCGTCACCCCAGTCTTCCAGTCGGTGCAACATGACTTTGTGGCAAGAGCTGAGGTGCTCAGGGTGCACCAGCCCGAGAGGCAGGAAGACAAAATGAAGGATCCAGACACCGAGGGGGCCTCGGGGAGCCTGCCTGTGGTGGTCAACAAAAAGCTGCTGAAAGTTATCCAAAGTGACAGTGTGGACGAGGCTGGGGAGTGGAGGGGCCTGCAGGCCGAGGGGAGCCATGACAGAGGGGGCACGACCGTGCAGGAAGCTGGAAGGCCTTTCCTTTTGAGCTTGCCTCTGAATTCAGCTCTGGGTGTGTCCCAGGCCAGGTCCGAGGAGCAGCAGCCGCGCTCGGTGTCTCCCTCCCTCGTCGCCGTCAGCAATGTCTTCCACACCTCGTACCCGGCCAGCAACACCTTGCAGCAGATGTCCCCCGCAGCCTCCCCCCACGCCTCGCGCCAGCCCAGCCCGCAGCTGCACCACCGGATCCTGCCGCTGCCCACGGGCCGCTCGGAGGAGGAAGGGGAGGAGCCGGGCCCGCGGGGCCACGTGGAGAAAGAGGCCTCGACGGCCAGCTCCTCCTCCCCCAGCACCTCGGACTCGCAGCCCCACCTCCGGGGAGGAGGGCAGGAGGGCCTCTCCTCGGCCGACAGCGGCATCGGCACGTGCGCCGGCCCGGAGAACTGGCGGGAAGCGGACGCGGGACAGCCCACACTGCCCCCTTCAGGTGAGTCCAGGACACGGCGCCTCCTGCCCTTTAAAGGCAGGGGGCTGTCAAACCGTTCAGAAGCAACACATCCGCTGCATTCCAACCTGGTGGTAATTTGTGGTAGGCCTTACTATATAGCACCGATCTAGGTCCAACATTCTTACTGTAGCAGGAGCATCTTGCACATAAACTGCTGCACAAAGAAGTACTTTTTTGTGTGAGACCCCATGAGGGAGATGATGGGAACAACCAGTTGGCATAGTACATTTTGCAATCGCGTTTTATGTTCTACACCTTTTACACAGCGAATAATTACATAGTTATATCACATCACAAATATTTTAAATCACAGGCACATTGAAAAAGTATCATGCCCGGTTTGAAAAGTTTTCGGTTAGATGCCGAATATGGGATTAGAACCCTGATCTCCAGAGACTGACTGACTTTAGCCACTTGTGTATGTGCGCCTGCACAGCGAAGCTTTTACAACAGCAGGGCTTTGTTGGTAGTACGGTCTCCTCTCGCAGTCCAGATGTTGCATGGTTCTTCTTTTTGTATTTATTATTTCTACTGAAAGGCTTTGCTAAAAAAATAGAAATAATTCTATCTTTTAGTAGAAATGATCGAAATAAAAATAGTGAGCAAAATAGAGAATCCTAGGGCAGAAACTGGGGAACAATAAAAAGCAACGGTAAAGTCGGAGACCAGTTAACGTTACTGTCTAAAAGGAGCCCAAGTGAGTGTGGAAATGGATGGAAGCAGTGTTTCTTATCTGCCATGAACTTCTGTGGTTTGCGTTTCATGAACTCTGAACCTGTTCCACCAAAAAAAGTACTTTTGGAGGGGTCTGTTGAATCATCGTCCTCCTATTACAGGTTCCTGTTGAGACGAATATGTCTCCTGCGTGCATCTGTTATCCTGGTTCTTGATTTTTGGTTCTGGTGTCACCCTAATTTGGGCCAGTCCCATGATTTGAGTGAATTCCTGGACCTTTCGTGGGAACTAGAGCGCATACCATGCACAAATTCAGTGACCAGGCACTAATGTCTCGGTCATAGCTTTAGCACATAAAGCGATGGTGACAGTGTTGTATGTTTTTTTAATTCATAGTAGTGTCCAGGCCTTTTTATCACTGGGGAGAGGGGAGGCCTGCTGGCCTACTCTGGTAAAGGTTTACTTATGTGTGCTTACCCAGTTCCCAGGGCTAACATCTCAAGTATATGTTGTGCCTGTTTGTGTAGCCTGCATGGCTCATGCATGGTGTGAGTGAACCAGAGTAAAGGAGGCCTATGGGATCCATTACTCTGGCCTGGCCTTTGTACAAGATAGAGGTGAGTTTGTTTTCCCCAAACAGTGAAAGTGTACATCCCTGAAGCTGTTATCAGAGATGAGCAGTGCAGAAAGCTCACATACCTCACATGAGGCACCTAGAAGTCCATCTGCCTGCTGCGAGAGGGAAGGAGCCACCAACCCTGCAGGAGTAGTGAGGTGCAGCATTACCCAGGGCTGATTGGGCTTCCAGAACAGGAGGACTGCAGAAAGCGAGCTGTACACGCCGGTGTTGGTGGGGCTAGAGTCTCTCCAATAGTGGCTTGGGGGTGTTATCCAAGACAAGAGTGGCCTGTACTAAGTCACAGCGCACAGAAGCAGCACAGCCTGCACTATCCCATAGTGGCCAGAAGAAGCACAACTGTACTAAGCCGTTATGTCCAGAAGTGCACCCTATAATAAGCCTTGGTGCCCTGACAAATCGTGGTGTGAATTAAGTAGCATTGCGAAGAAGAACTTAGGCCAGTGAGCAACCTTGTTTCCCAGAGGAGATCGGCCGGTAATCCCAGGCGGATATGTATGGCCACGCTTCCAGTCGGAGATTAGCCTGTGCGGTGCTGCACCACCACGAAACCGGCCAGTGCGGGGCTGCTCCGATCTCTGAGCACCTACCTACCTGTTCCTTGTGCAATCAGTCTTTTCGTGGGGACTACTGTCCCTGCCTCAGAGACTGCCACCTACAGTCATTGGAGATGGGCACCAGCAGAATCGATGAGGGCACATCTGTCGGGTGGGTGGCCTTAGTCAATGAGGAGACCCTGCCAGTTTGTGCACTTTCCCTCCCAGAAACGGGACAGAGCGGGTGCACAGAGAGTAACCCAGATGGCTACCCAGTCAGACTGATCCACTAATGGTGGTAAGAAGTGAGCAACTGAAATAAGTGATAAGTGACCAAATGAACTGTGAAAGACTTAGCGTAACTTATAATACAGAGGGTACTCTGCATCTAAGCTATAACTACTCTATTTCCTTAATCCTAGGGGAGACCCACCTAGACCAATGAAAGGGGGAAACCAGGCAGATAGTGGATGGAAGTACAGATAGACATCCGCGCCCAGGGCACTAAATTGCACCTTGCATAAATACATTGTTCTTTTGTACAGTCAAAGTACTTTTCTATCTCAAAAGTAAAAGACTGGGTTGGACAATCCGTCATTGCACGTTTGGGTGATTGTAGCATCCTGAACTCAAGCACGCCCACAGTACCTCCCTGAGAAGCCGGACTGCTTACCATCGCTACCACTGAGAGTCCAGTGCTGAAGGGGGTTGTACTTTGGCCAGTTTGCAGAGACGTGGTATGAGACCCCAGGGCAATAGAGGCCAACTATTTCAACCCCCATGGTTGAGGCCCTGTAGCCCTATACGACCCCATGGCTGCCCGAACGGGATCTGACACATACTTTTTGTACATTTCCTGCTCTTATGTTATCCTATTGTATAAGTAATGCCTTCCTGGTGCTTGTTCAGGTTAGGTTCATTAGACTTTGCCACCAGTTTCTATGTGATATTAAGTCCCTTACTCCACCCATGACTGTGTTAGCATATTCTCCTCTGAGCCCTGGACCAACATGCACCCTGCAGATGCCCATCATCCTTCCCAGTGAGTGACCAGCATGTGTGCCATGTTCTTACTGTGAGCTCTCTGGGAGGGGTTCTTGATCGAGCAGGCACAAGTCATGTGATGCACTGTCACTGCAGAGCATTGTTGAGGGCTGGAATCAAAGGAACGTATTCAGTACTGCCTGTGTGCAGGGATGGGATCAGTGGAATGATAGTGTGCAACCTCCGAATTCATCCCTGCACTCAGACTGCAGTACTTACCACCTGCTGCCTGACTGACAAACCTGAGCCTCAGAACTAGAAGGGAGAAAGGCACCTTTCTCAGGCATGTTTATTAACTGAAAAGCAGAAAATGCACCAAATTGAAACAGGGAAATGTCCATCTTTCATTATAACCATTGCATGCATTTATGTGATGCTTTTCAGACGGAATCAAGGGCTCTTGTTTTTTTTCCAGATGTTATATAAATGCAATTAAAACTGCAATTTTAATTTAAAATGTATAAAAAAAGGAACGTGTCTTATATTTTTTTTGTTCTGTAGAACATCGTTTAAATGGAGCACAGTGTATATCCAAAGGCATTAATGTTAACTCTTTCTTAATCTTCAACATCTACTCCATTAAAAAAAGTCTTTTTTGTGCATATACAGTAAATAGTCACCTGTTACCTCATCTTATTCTTTAATGGGAAACTGATTTAGAATGGAATCGCGCAAACTTGTCCAGCCCAAGAGGCTTAGCAGCCACGTTTGTCTTGTGACTAAACTACGGCCCTACGAACAATATCACACAGTGAGATCAAAGGGGGAATCGGAGATTAGAACCTAGGCATTCTGGCTTCACTGTTTACCACTTAACTACAAAACACATGCCCTTCTAGGGATGGTCGAACTGGGACAGAAAATAGGCCCAGTCACCAAAATAAAAGTGGCCCCCATTAGTGAATTTGATGGCTGACAAAGTGGCCAATGTCTGCAAATTGTGGTAGTTTTGAACTTGCACAGAGAAGTTGTATACGCCTTTTACAAGGTATGGAAGGCTACATGGATGTGAGATTGTTGCAGGCAATGTTTTCTTTTATCTCATGGAAATCAACAGTAAAAACTATCTCAGCGACCATAAAACTGGTCTATAAACGCAAAAAAGACCCACACACTGACCTGTCAGAGCAGCCTTATACGACAATTATTATCAACATAAGTGGTCTCGATGGGGAAGTGTGGCCCTTGACTTCCACGGCAATAGATACAAAAAACCTTTATTACAAGTAAGGTTTATTATGTGATTTGTGCATTTATTTTTATTTTCATTTTAACAAGTGATCCTTGATAAAAATCCAAATAAATGTAAAGCCAGGACTAGGATTTACAATTCACAGTATCAATATTAAGACAAGGTGCTCTTATTTAGTGATGATGCAGCGTAAGTGATGAAGTAAATAAATGGTACACAAGTGCTATACATAATGACAATATATACATGTGACTGATGGGGGCATTATGATGTAGCAAGCAACACTCGAGTCCACAATAGAAGTTTGTCAACGTTTCGACCCACAATATAAATTTAATTAGAAAAGGGTCATCATCAGGACGGAATATTGGAGTAGGCACCAAAAATCAAAGAATCATGTGTAAATTTGCTTGAAAGTCTGATGAGTAAGTGATAAAGTTAAAAGTATGATCTTGTGACCTACTAAACGGATTGAAGCCACAGTCCTACATTCCTAGATATGTGTATCCCTAGATCTCGAGATAAATCATTAGGCTCTCATCAGGAATGGCCAAGCTGTGGGGAGATATAGTAAATTTTACCTGACCTGTTTCTAGTAGTATTTCCCTACTTTTGTCTACCTTCTGATCTCACATAAATTATTGTTTTTTATTTGCTAGGCTATTACACTTCTTTAAGTCACCCATTATTGAGAATATCCATGCAAGTAACATTACACTGCAAATTAATTATGACGATACACGTTTAAATCTGAGACAGTGGCTCTGCCGCTCTGTTCTCATGAAGCGTCTGGTTAGAAATAAGTCCGATACTGTGAACAATCCATTTGGTAGATCACAAGACCATTCTTTGAACTTTTTATCATTTACTCCCGAGTGGGATCTGACCAATACGTTTTGTACTTTACCTGCTCTTATGTTATCCTGTTGTATAACTAAGGGCTTCTTGGTGCTTGTTCAGGTCAGGTTTATTACTTTGCCACCAGTTTATAGGTGATAGTGAGCCCCATACTTCACTCTTTACTGTGTTAGCATATTCGCCTCTGAGCCCTGGACCAACATGCACCCTACAGATGCCCATCATCCTTCCCACTGAGTGACCAGCATGTGTGTGTGCCATGTTCTTACTGTGAATTCTCTGGGAGTGGTTCTTGATCGAGCAGGCACACGTCATGTGATGCACTGTGGAGAAGTGTGGCTCAATGGTTAGAGCGGCAGACCCTGATGCAGAGGTCTGGCCCGGGACCAGGGTTCAATTCCCCGCCTCGGCTCAAAAATTCCACGGACCTGACAATTCTCTCCTCGGTGCCTATTCCAATCATGGAGTCCCACTCTGCAACTCTGGGCAATAGCTTGCTTAATCTCCACAACGGCCCCCACAACCTAAGGATGCCTGGCCTCCACCTTGGGGGTGCCCAGGAGTGGACAGGATGGGTTCCACAGCGGTATTCGTACAAGCGCCTTGAGACCCTTGTGGGTGAGTAGTGCGCTATACAAGTATCAATTTACAATTTTTTACAATTTACTGTTATTGTAGAGCAGTGTGCAGGCCTGGAATCAAAGGAACATATTCAGTACTGTGTGCAGGCCTGGAATCAAAGGAACATATTCAGTACTGCCTGTGTGCAGGGATGGGATCTGAGGAAAAATACAGTGTGCAAACTCCGAATTCATCCCTGCACTCAGACAGCAGTACTTACCACCACTGCCTGACTGACACACACACTTTATCACTTTCACTGCGCCATCCCATATAGGAGCACTTAGTCTTAATATTGATGCTGTGAATTGTAAATCTCAGTCCTTGCTTTAGAACAGGATTACTTGTTAAAATGAAAACAAATGCACTAATGGCATAGTAGACTTTACTTGTAATAAAAGTGTTTTGTAACTACTGTGGGGGAAGTCCAGGGCCACGCCTCTCCCATAGGGACCGCTTGCAATGATAATACTTGGCCTACCCAGGTCCCCGGTTACTGAGCTGCTCCTTTTTTTCTAGAGCATGATTGCCGTGTACGTCTGTCACTCTTACTTGTGCTTTCTTTTATATGCACCGCAGGGTGTTGAGAGGAGGAAGTGCATCAAATATGCATGCGCCTTTCTTGTCTTCACTTGATAAGGACATTCCATTTGCAAGGAAAAATGGGTTTGAAGTACCAGGGGTTAATCTCTCTTTGACATTTAATAGCTGACATAAGGCTGAATTATTTGATGGCATGTATTTGAGCTAGAGCTGGACAAATTAGCAAAATGATCACAGCTGCATGGAGGCGAAGCACTTTTTTTGTGGAAGCACACAGCTTCTGCCCAATCAAAACATGTACTCCTGACTCCCAACATGTGGGTGGAGCCAAAGCCCCTCTCTAGTTATGCTCACATAACTGTCTGGTGACAGCTGCTCTGTCACGCCAGACCATACAAGGGATGGACACTCCGCTATGTTAGAACATGAGAAAGTTCAGTTTTCCATTGAGCAGAAAGAATTGAGCTGCAGCAGCCTCCAACTGGTGGTTGAGCTGTCTCCTGTCCCCCTCTCAGAGGGAGCCCCACACACTGGCACCCTTAAGCACTTAGGGTTAGAGGGTGAATATGTTGCTGCAGGCTCAAATTACCCCTTCTGTTCCCCTGTGATGCCGTTGCTGACTTTCAACTGTGCACTGACATGATGGAGCAGATAGGACTGCAAGACTGGCCCTTCATTTTTGGAGTAACCTACTTGATAAAAGGCACCAGTGCTGCTCCTGTAGTTGATTGTCGGAGACCGTGTTCTTCCTGTGTGCTGTGTGTGCCCAGGACGCAACCAAATGACAATGCCAAATGATTCAGGGTTTTGCAGAGAATTGATCTTTAAGGTCAGTAGCTCTTAGAGTACGGTCTGTGGATCCCTTTGGGTCTGTGACACCTACACAGAGGGTCCGCAACTGTTAAAAAAATTAAATGTGATAGTTAACTATGGATTTCTGCCTGTGCATGCAGAGGTAGCACTCCATGACAGAGTGCATCCTAGTGGGACAAAACCCATAAAAACCCTTCACTCGCTTCTCTGGACCCTCCATTTTGGGTCAGTCACCGTGTCCCCCTAAAAGGACTTCAGCCGTACTGTTTGAAGGAAAGTGAGTATATAATAAGTAGAAAGAAAAGGTTCCTAGTTATAAGAGACTGATTAGATTTTGTCACAAAGGCATTGGGCCTTCTCCCAGGAGGTCTAGGAAAAAGCCTCCGCCTTCCCGTAGCCTAGTGAGAGGGAAGTAGGTGTTTGCAACTAGTGTCCAGAAATCTGTCTTACTGAGGCTCTGCGACCTGGGTCAAGTACAAACTTTCCACCTTTGACTCAGGGTAGTGAGGACGAGCAATACGAAGCTTCTCATGGAGTTAGTTTTTAGTTCTGCACTTTTGCCCCTTCAGAGTGTTTTCGGCGGGACTTTCAGTCGCTGAAGTCTGTGAGGCTTTGAAGGTAGCGCCTCTCATCACCTGCACCCGTTGCCTTCACTTTTCTCCTGCGCTATAAAGTGCTCCTCGTGGACCCGCAGCAGCCGCACAAGGCTGGGCACATTCTCTTTAAGGCTTTTATTACCCACTATTTCACCCTCAACTTCTGCAGGTGAGTGTTACAGCCCCTCACCGAAAGACCAGCGTAGACACGGTGCTCAAGAAAGCCGTGGGCGTGATTACAAACGAGATTGCATTAACGGGCCGGCTGTTGCAGGCGGTAGCCTTAGCATGACTAATGGTGACTCTGTTGCTTCTGCGTCATTGGGGTCATCGAGAGCTGTTGGCAGGTTGCAACTTTCCAGTTGTAAAATTGCTTACAGCTGCCCCACAGCCATTCTAGATATTCTGGATAATTGGCTCGCGCTATCTAGCCCAATGAGTACTAACTCACTCCAAGAACCATCCGTCAAGCACAAGAGGAATAGCCGTTGTCGAACTCTGACAAAATTACAGTTGCTTTCGGCCAAACCTGGCAAGGGGACTACACAATTTAATTTGGGATTGGCAAGCATTGGAGAGCTCTTTAAGACGTTTTCTAGCTTGCTACAAGATCAGATCGGTCCGATCGCCAGGCCGTCAAAGAGTCACAATTGGCCAGTCTGACTAACTCATGTAATATTGTCATTGGGCGGAAGAGCTCCACTTGTAACACTGCTGCCCGTGTCTGCTGTTGCGAGTGCCATTCGACTGCATGGGCGAATTAGTTTCTAGTAGCAGCGGATTGCGGAATGTAATCCCGCCCACCTCCCCCAAAATCTACCATTACAACATGAACTGTCTCTCCGCCGAAATAATTTCAGGGTTCTCGCGCACTGACCACAATCTTCTATCCAAATCAGTGGGAGTGAAGGGTCAGGGACACATGGCATGCATAGACTATGGAGGCTCCAATTATGTCCCTAATACTGCGATATTAAACTTATCACATGCAGCATGTCCCTGCGTGTTGGTTCTGGTTGGCGTACCCCCCTAAAGCAAGACATGGCAACAGTTGTTTAACAGGGTAATTCGTTGGCCTAGTACTGGCAAAAATGTCAGTGTCAAAGAGTGTAATGAGATCTTAATGCTGCGCAGGGCTGGCTGGGTGTGGTTCTTGGTAAAAAATATAGAGGGAGATTGTGTTGTGATACACTTTAGACATCCAGCCTGTATGAGGAAATTATTAATGAACAAAGCCATCCTAAATCAATCAATCAATCCGTCATTTGTAGAGCGCACTACATACCCACGAGGGTCTCAAGGCGCTGGGAGGTGGGGACGGGGGGCCGCTACTAGTCAAACAGCCAGGTCTTGAGTAGCCTCCTGAAGGTCAGCAGGTCTTGGGTCTGTCGTAGGCTCAGTGGGAGGGTGTTCCAGGTCTTGGCGGCGAGGTGGGAGAAGGATCTTCCGCCGGTCGTTGTTCTCCGAATGCGAGGGATGGTGGCGAGTGCGAGGTCGGCGGAGCTGGCGGTTGGTGATGTAGTAGGAAAGTCATCTGTTGAGGTAGACTGGACTGGTCTTGTGGAGTGCCTTGTGTACGTGGATGAGGAGCTTGAAGGATATCCTCTTGTTGACGGGGAGTCAGTGCAGGTGGAGAGTGATGTGGCTGGGCGTGGTACATCGAGGATCAGTCGTGCAGAGGCGTTTTGGACGCGTTGCAGACGTTTGATGAGCTTGGTCGGGGCTCCCGCGTAGAGGGCGTTTCCGTAGTCGAGTCTGCTGCTGATGAGGGCCCGGGTGACTTTTCTTCTTGTCTGTCGGGATCCACCTGTAGATCTTGTAGAGCATGCGGAGGCTGTTGAAGCAGGAGGAGGAGACGGCGTTGATTTGCTCGGTCATGGAGAGCGTTGAGTCGAGGATGATTCCCAGGTTGCGTGCGTGGTCGGTGGGTGTCTGGGCTGCCCCCAGTGCAGTCGGCCACCAGGAGTCGTCCCAGGCTGAAGGGTTGGAGCCGAGGATGAGGACCTCCGTCTTGTCCGTGTTCAGCTTCAGTCGGCTGATCTTCATCCAGTCGGAGACGGCCTTCATTCCTTCGTGAAGGTTGGATTTGGAGGTGATGGGGTCCTTGGTGAGGGAGAGGATCAGTTGGGTGTCGACGTAGCAGATTATGTTGAGGTTGTGCTGTCGGGCGACGTGTGCGAGCGGGGCCATGTAGATGTTGAACAGTGTCAGGCTGAGGGAAGAGCCCTGGTGTACGCCGCAGATGATCTCGGAAGCTTCGGATCGGAAAGGGGGGAGGCGGACGCTCAGAGTTCTGCCGGAGAGGAAGGAGGTGGTCCATTCTAGAGCCTTTTCTCGGATCCCTATGGCCTGGAGGCGTGTGCGTAGTGTGCGGTGGCAGACTGTGTCGAAGGCGGCGGAGAGGTCCAGGAGGATGAGGGCAGCGGTCTCACCGTTGTCCAGCAGGGTCCTGATGTTGTCGGTGGCGACGATGAGGGCAGTCTCAGCACTGTGATTGCTACGGAACCCTGACTGGGAAGGGTCCAGGATTCTGTTTTCTTCAAGGTATCGGGTTAGCTGTCTGTTGACGATCTTCTCGATGACCTTGGCCGGGAACGGAAGCAGGGAGTTGAGCCGGAAGTTCTTGAGGTCTCTTGGGTCCGCCTTGGGTTTTTAGAGTAGGGCGTTGATCTCGGCGTGTTTCCAGCTCTCTGGGAAGGTCGCGGTCTCGAGGGAGAGATGGATGACGTTGCACAGATGGGGTGCGATGGAGCTTCTGGCTTTGTTGAGGATGTGGTGCGGGAAAGGGTCTGACGGGGAGCCGGAGTGGATTGTGCTCATGGTCTTAGTGTCATCGAGGCTCACGTTGGCCCAGGCTAGCAGGGGGTCGTGGTCGATGGTGTGCGAAGAGTCTGTTGTGTTGATGTCTGTTGGGGCTGTCTGGGTGTTGAAGCTGTCGTGGATGTCTGCTATCTTGCGGGGGGAAAAAGCGGCGAGGGAATCGCACAGGGCTTGCGACGGCGAGATGTTGTTGGTGTTGGAGCTGGGGTTGGAAAGTTCCTTCACGATGTTGAAGAGCTCCTTTATATTGTGTGCTTTGTTGTCGAGGCGGTCTTTGAAGGAGGTCCTCTTTGCAGTCCTGATGAGGTGATGGTGGTTGCGGGTGGCGTCCTTGTGGGCTGCGGGGCTGTCCGGAGTCTGCTCACTGTGCCATTTCTTCTTTAGTTTCCGGCAGGCTCGCTAGGAGTTCTGGGGTGAACCAGCTGGCCCTCTTGCTGGTGTCTCTGTAGGAGGGTTTCTTCAGTGTGGCGAGGGTGTTAGCACAGTCGTCAATCCAGCGTCTGAGGTTGTGGGCAGCGTCGTCGGTGTTGTAGAGTTCGGTGGGTGGGCTGAGAGCGAGGTTTGCGTGTAGTTGGTCTTCGGTGATTTTGCTCCAGCAGCCGCCGGGGATCTGTTGGGTGCGGTGTTGTGTGGTGGGTTTCTGGAAGGTGAAGTGGATGTAGCGGTGGTCGGTCCAGGGGAGTTCGGTGGTGTGGCTGAAGGAGACGTGGGAGCTTGAGGAGAAGACTGGGTCGAGCATGTGGGTAGGCGTTGTGACAAGTTGCTTCAGTCCGAGTTTGGCGAGGTTATCGATCAGGGTGGTGGAGTTGCTGTCGTTGTTGTTCTCAAGGTGAAAGTTCAGGTCTCCGAGGAGGATGTAGTCGGTAGAGGTCAGGGCGTGCGTGCTGATTAAGTCAGCAATGGAGTCGCTGAACTGCAGTCGAGGTCCGGGGGGGTCTGTAGACGAGGGTGCCTCTGAGGGTGGAGTTGGGGTCTGTGTGGATCTGGAAATGCATGTGTTCGGTGGTGCTGAGAGTGTCGGCGGTGCTGGTAGAGACCCTGATGCTGTTCTTGTGAACCTTGTGGATCAGGTTGCGGTTGCATCTCAACCTCGGACTAAAAGTTCATCCATTACCACCTCAGTTGTGTGTGTTACTCACATAAAAATCTTACGTTGGAATATCACGGGTCTTCGATCCATATTTCAGAGTGGCAGCTATTCGATAGAAATTACGTTATTTTGTTGCTGCAGGAAACCTTGGATCCCCACCCTATTGTGATTGAGGGGTTTTAATGCTTTAGCGTACCGGTCACTCCACCTCACTCTGGCCGCACGTCAGGGGGTCTGGATAAATCTGTCGATTGGTGCCAGACCTAAACTTTGATTACCCCAGGAAGGTATTTTCAAGCTGTGCTGTTAAAGGGGAACCTGACATTGTATTTGATACATTTTTATAACAAAGATTTTTCTAACATTCCAAATTCTGATTCATTGGCTTCGTTTTGGGAAAAGCAACTGATGAAGGGCACCTAGTGCCCTTGTGCCTAGCTGGGAATTTTAATGCAATGTTATCCCCCCACTTTAAGTCATGGAATAATGATTATGTTCCTGAACGATCTATTCAGAGAGGGAAGGAGCTAGAGGCATTCCTCCCAACACTTGATTTGTGTGAAGTGATGGATTAATTAATTAATTAATCAAACCGGGCTTGTAAAGCACAGCTATTCCCCGGTGAGGGTCTCAAGGGGGTGAGGGAACGACTGCTGGTCGGACTGGGTGGAGGATCAATCAAAGAGCCAGGTCTTGAGGTCCTTCCTGAATTGGGCCAGTGACGCTGATTGCCTGAGGTTCAGAGGCAGGGAGTTCCATATCTTGTTGGCGAGGCAGGAGAACGATCTTCCTCTGGTTCTAGTCTTGTGGATCCTGGGGATGGAGGCAAGAGAGTTGGGAGCATTGGAGTTGTCTGGTGGGTACGTGGCATGTGAGTTGCTTGTTCAGGGATGCTGGTCATTCGTTGTGTAGGGCTTTGTAGGTGTGAGTGAGGAGCTTTAAAGTTACTCTTGTTGACTGGAAGCCAGTATATTTGTCGGAGGTGTTGAGTGATGTGGCTGCGGCAGGGAATGTCGAGAACTAGTCTGGCAGAGGTGTTTTGAACGTGCTATAGTTTGAGATGTTTCTTTGTGACGATGTCATAAAATGTGTTGCATTAATCGAGTCTGCTAGTGATGAGTGTGTGGGTTACCATCTCTATGGATTCTGTGAGAATCCATCTGAAAGTCTTTCGGAGCAGGCGGAGCATGTGGAAGCATGCTGAGGAAACGTGTTTATTTGGTGGTCCATCATGAGCAAAGTGTCCAGTATGATGCCAATGGTGCGTGCGTGGTTCATCAGGGTGTGGGAATCACCCAGGGCGGATGGCCACCAGGAGTCATCCCAGGCTGACTCAGTGGGTCCCAGGATGAGGACTTCAGTCTTGTCCGAGTTGAGCTTGAGGCAGCTGTCTTTCATCCATGTCGTGATGGCCTTCATTCAACTGTGGAACCTGGTTCTGGCGGTTGAGGGTTCATTGGTGAGGGAGAGGATCAGCTGGGTGTCGTCGCGTAGGAGACTATTTTGAGTCCGTGGCTTCTGGCGATGGCTGCGAGAGGGGCCATGTAGACGTTGAAGAGGGTGGGGCTCAGGAAGGAGCCCACAGCTGATCTCCATGGGTTCTGAGAGGAACAGTGGTAGTCTGGCTCGCAGGGTCCAGCCGGTGAGGAGGGATAGGATACATTCCAGAGCACTGTCGCGGATGCTGGCGTTGTGGAGTCTGGTGATAAGGGTGAGGTGGGAGAACGTGTCGAAGTCAGCCGAGCGGTCTAGTAGGATGAGGGCTGCAGTCTCGTCCCAGTCAAGGAGGGAGCAGATGTTGTCTGTGGCAGCAAAGAATGCAGACTCAGTGCTGAGGTCGCTTTGGAAGCCGGATTAGGAGGTGTCCAGGACGTGCTTCGCTTTGATGAATTTGGAGGGTTTGGCATTGATGGCCTTCTCTATGACCATAGCTTGGAAGGGGAGGAGGGGGATTGGTCTCAAGTTCTTGAGGTCTGTCAGATCTGAGGATGGCTTCTTCCTTGGGGAGTTGATCTTGACGTGTTTCCAGTCATCTAGGAAAGTTGCGTTTCAATGGAGCAGTTAATGGTGCAGTAGAGCTGGGGTAAATGGCGGCAGCTGCTCTGTAGAAGATGAGGTATGGACATGGGTCAGTTGGGCCCCTGAGTGAATGTTCTTCATGGCGGTGGGCATGTCGAAGGCGAGGTGTATGCAGTGATGGTCGGTCCAGTAGAGTTCAGTGGTGTGGCTGTAGCTGTAGCTGATGTTTCTGCTGGCGGAGAAGACTAGGTCGAGCGTGTGGGTCGGTGCAGTGACTAGCTGCTTTAATCTGATGTTGGCAAGGTTCTCCAGGAGGGAGGCGGTGTTCAGGTCGCTGGGGTTGTCCCGTTGGAAAATGGATGAGGTTGGCATCAGCGACCCGGGTTACCTACATCCAGGGGTAGGGGCAGCTCATCATTTACATTTTTATCACCGGTAACTTAGCATATTCACTACTGCATGGTACTATTCGAACTCTGAGGCAGCTCTGAACGTGTAAGCCAGGGCTACTTTCAATGTGGGGGCTTGGATTGGTAAACTACAGCCTCTACTGAGTCTCTGAGTAGTATGGAAACTCCTGAACTGGACTCAATGTCTGGGAAAAGTAGTGAACGAGAACCTGGGGCTGGTACGGAGTTGTCCGGCTGACGAGGGAGACGATGGGGGTTAGTTAGTTCTTTTGTAGTTTTCTGCCTAAATATTAAAAAATCCCTCTCAAAACCTGTTAAAGTGGCTCACGCAGCACCAAGATGGCTTACCACGAATGCTCGGCAGCTAACCCATTACTACGTAGGACCCTTGTTGCTAGTCCCATGGACTCTGCTGCAGTAGTTGCTCTTCGGATACAGTATAAAACCGTTATCGCAAAGAGAAAAGAGGAGGTCTTCGCCTAGCAGTGGAATGCGCTAGTTTATGCAGCATCCAAGAAAGACAGCAGGTCCTTTTGGAATGCCGTCCTCAAGGAGAATCATTAACCACACAAGGACCTTGATTGGCTGCCATATCACTAGTGAGGCATGGGAGGCACACTTCACTAAAATCTGTGCTGCCCCCGAAGCAACTTCCCAATTTAACCTGAAGGATAGTTACTATTTAGATATACATGTTACTCTAAGTGAAGGTGTTGCCTCTATTCAACCGAGTGCAGGAGGAAAGGCCTCTGGATCAGACGGGGTCTCTATTGATCTGATAAAAGGCAACATCAATTTTGGGCTCCACCGCTGACGAATGTTTTTAATTATCTTCGACATTAATCAGTACCGAGCTCTTGGGCTACATCCGCTATCGTTCCAATTAAGAAGGGGAATCGGTCATTGCCAAGTTGCTATTGAACCATTTCATTGATCGATACCGCTGTTAAAATCTTGGGAAGAGTTTTGTATAATAGGATCAAGTAGTTGACTGCGGATAATGCTAGTATAAATCTGTCTCTATGGTTTTAGAAATTGGATAGGCACTACTGAGCAACGCCTGAACCTCAGCTTGAAACAAAAGCAAAGCAAACCACTATGTTTCTTGCATTCATGGACTTGTCATGGCCTTTGACTGCGTCAGTCGCCCCAAGTTGTCACCACTCCTTCTTTTAATGGGGATGGATGCGGCATTTGTTCATTTCTTAGCATTTCTTACATGAGACGATGAAGGCCAGGATGAGATTTGGACTAAATGGTGAAGTCTTCAAAGAAATTAACATTGGTTGCGGGATACAGCAAGGGAGCGTGCTCGCCCCTTTATTATTTATTTTGTATATTAACAAGCTTAGTCCTAACTCATGTTCTTGTATTCACAATGTTCCTAAGGCAAAGGGCGCTGCACCGCCAGTACTGGTATACGCCGATGACACCGTGGTGATGGTGCGTACCCCAAATGCATTGCAACTGCTTGTACATATTCATACGATTTATGGCTTACTTAGATTTACAGACAAATTTCTCTAAATCATATATTATGGCATGTGGCCCTAAGGGCTCCCGGCTTTCAAATGTCGCTGTTGGCACAAGCCGTCTGCTCAGCATCAGCACTTTCTCTTACTTGGGTGTCACTTTTGATGCAGTAGGCTAATGGGTACCAAACATCACCCAACATAGAATGACGTTATCCAGGGCAGTCAGCTCACTCCTCACCCTCCTACAACCACTAGGAGGGAGGGCAATCTCTCTACTACAGATATACACCACCCAATGTGTCCCTGTGGCAACCTACGGGGCCGAGATCTGGGGTATTGCAGAGTGTGCAGATATACAGGTAGAGGAAAATCGCTTTTGTAAAAGTTCTGTCTGTTCCTCTATCTTCCTCCCATTTTATTTTTCACACAGAGTTGAGCTTACTTTACCTCAGTGACTGTATTAGAACTCGCCCACCGTTGTTGTGGTTATCTGTTTGGAGAACTGAGGCGGCGTCTCTTCCAAGAGACATTATTAGTGACTGTCTTGCATGTGATAAAGGTATTTCCATCCCGTGATTGGCCCATGTGAAGACAACTTTGCAAGAGATTGGGTTAATCCACGTTTTTCTTAAGCCTGCTTTCAGTGGCAATACAAACAGAAAGAATGTGTGAGGGTATACTTTGCTGAGGCCAGAGCAAAGAGACTAAAATTGGAAGGGATTGAGCCCACTGCGGCAGCTGACTTCCATCGCAGTCCACCAACAAATTACTTGTTTAATACTTACCTACGGTGGGCATGTGGTTTAGTCTTCCGTTCTGGGCAGACACAATTAAGTATTGTTCTGTTTTCCTCTTGGCTTTCAAATAAATCTGGACTCTATTCCGTGCCCCTGCGATCATCGGTCTAGGCAATCATTTATGCACATTACCTTTTTTGTGTTTTTTTAATAAAAGATTTACCTAATTTGTTTTAATTCCTTTTATGAAGTCACAGAATTGTAGGCAGTGTGCTCAAGCTTTTACCTTTCTGCAACAAACTGATGACGAGTCTTGTTTTTATGTCCGTTCTTTTGTGAGCTGCTGTTCGGTCAGCAGAACTATACACCCAGGATAAATGTTTTGTTTTATTTCTTGTCCTTTTGATGTATATATGAGTTTTGTCATTGTACTGTATTGACTGAGATCTTCATCACGTTAATTGAATGTTTTCATTGAAGTAATTATGAAGGCATTCGCTTGTTGTTGTTGGTTGCTTTGTCTATCGAATAAAGTTAGACTGACTGGACAGGTTTGTGCAGCGCATTGATGTTTTCGGTCAGTGGTTCTTACAGAAGGGTCTGTGGACCCCTGGGGGTCTATGACACCTACTCACAGGGTCCATAACTGATTAACGTTAACCCAGGTAGTTAAGTAGGGATTTGTGCTGGTGCATGCAGAGGTAGTACTCCGTGACGGAGCATTCTAGGGACAGAACCCATAAAGACCTTCTCTCACTTCTGTGGGCCCTCCATTTGGGGTCAGTCACCGTATCCCCCTAAAAGGACTTCAGCTGTACTGTTAGACATTCAATATATAACATTAAATGGAAAGAAAAGGTTCCGACTTATAAGAGACTGATTAGATTTTGTCACAAAGGCGTTGGGCCTTCCCCCAGGTGGTCTGGTAAAAGGCCAACAGCCTTCCCGTAGCCTAGTGAGATGGAAGTCGGTGTTTGCAACTGGTGTCCAGGAGGCTCTTACTGAGGCTTTGCAAACTGGGTCAAGTACATCCTTTCCACCTTTGGCTCTCAGGGTAGGGAAGATGAGCAATCGGAGGCTTCACAGGGAGTTAATGTGAAGGGGCAAGAGCCCAGAACTGAAGAGTCCACCAACAGACTCAGTGACATAATGTCCTGCCCAGTGTTAATCGCGGGTTAAAAGCAAAGTACTTTAATCTCACTGCAAAACAAAATACCGCACAATTCAATTGAGGGACAGTTACAGCGTTTTCATCTCATCTACATGCCCAAGAAGTTTCTTATTTCGGATGGTAATGGGCATTAATTGAGCACCGGTGCTGGTCACTCTTGGTTACCCCATGGGCTAATGCGTAGATAGTTCAGATAGCTTTTGCCACAAAGAGTTCATGTGAGAAGCTGGCTTGGTATATGGTGTACACTTATGTAAGTGGGCACCTTGCACCAATCCAAACAATCCTTATGGTGATTTTTTAGTGGTCTTAGACAAGCTTCGAAAGCTAAGTGGTAGCTGTGGAGAGCAGCCTTCAGACTTAGTCCAGAAGGAGTGTAAAAAAGCTTGTTTTACCAGAACATCATCTTATAGGTATAGATTAAGTGAAAACGAACCACACAACAGTGTATTTATGAAAATATGTATTGATTATAAGACCCTCACTAACACAGGTATCTCCTAGCCGAAGATATACACAATGCACACAATATTTTGCAATCAAAACAGGTAAGTAGCACAAAATACTCTGTGTTCGCCAGGGTGAGACCAAACCATATACTAAAGTAGTGATATGCGAACCACGACTCGAGTCAGGACTATACCCAGATGACGTAGAAGGGCCGGGGACCCAAGGAACCACCTGAGGCAAGTAACTAGGAACTCCACGGAGGCCGTGTGCAGAGTGGGAACACTACTGCGGGTTCAATACAAGTCAATGGGTAAGTTGTGATTGCAATTTTAAAGAAGGGCCTTCCCAGTGGACCCTGAACAAACCCTGTGGAAGACAGAAGGTTGGAGAGCACCCCACCCATGGATACCCTAGGAACCAGGATACCTATACCAGGGAATTTGGGTGCATAGGTATGAAGTGGCTTCGGAAACCGCTGTTGAACCCAATGGAGGACTTCATAAAGATGCCGCTGCTGAAGAAGGTGAAAGTGTTGGGTGGAACCCAAAGGTGGATTCAAGATGAGAAGTACCTGCAAGCAAAGGAGACCAAGTCTATGCCACTTGGAAGTGACCAGGTGGCCCAGAATGTGAATACCCACCAAAGTTGAGTGTTGCAGGAGAGCTGACATGACCTTGAAACTGCAGCTGTGTGGACCAAGTGATGCTGTAGAAGACCATGAGCTGTGCATGATCTGTCCCACGTCGGATGTTGAGAGTTGAGGGGTCTGTGTACGTCGGAAGCATCAACAAGCCTTTGCAACTGCAACCAACATGGAAAGTGAAGAAGGTACAGTGTTGAAACAAGCAAGGTCCCAGTGACTCACCATAAGCAGGGGAGTCAGGGCAGGCCCCGAGCAATCGGGGGAGCCCGCAGAAATCAAAGGAGATCCTCAGGAGGACCCACAGGCCATAGGCACTGAAGTCGCAAGAGGACCTCGAGCAGGTCACCAAAGATGCAGGCCCATGCTGCAAGTCATGCGGTGAGGATTGAGATCTTGGTCACATGAGATTGTTGGGGCTACTTGGAGCCCAAAGATCTTGGTGGAAGGAAGCCAGAAAGCTTTTGCAACTGCAAGCTGACGTGGTGCACAGGGGTTTGGTTCCTGCAGCTCCGACGAGGGATACTGGCTTCAAACTTGGTGAACGGACAGGGCAGGCCTCAGGGGTGTAGAGAACCACCACTTGTGTTGCTGAGCCCTTCAGAGTCTGTGGGATCCCAGGATCAGCAGACCGGTCAGCTTAGTTGCGTTGCCTGCAGATGCAGGGAAATGACTTTCACTTCAAGGGAGATTCCTTCTAGTGTATGGAGCACAGGCACGGACCTTGCAACAGACGAGCAGGGCTACGAGATCAGGAGCTGCAGGAGTCTTCCCAGTCTCAGTCTTGATGCCCAGAGCGAAGTCCAAAGTGCACAGACGGTCGAAGAAGAAGTGATGTCTTGAAATCTTGTCGCATGTCGAATCTAGGGACCCACCCTCAGGTAAGGCTTTAAGTACCCTAAGGAAAGCATAACACAAGGCAAAAAGTGAGGGTAACCATTAAAGCAGAACCTACTTTCCTACAGTTCACATGAGTTAAAAGTCTGCTATTCGCATGCCACATATTTCTGCACGCTCAGTCTGTCTGATTACAGCCGGGCCGGCTATACCTGCTTGCTGGAGCGGTGGCTCTGGTGACACCAGTGGGTGCGATGGGAGGACCAGTTCCTGCTGCAGCAGTTTCAGTGGTGCAGAGTTGTGGTGACATGTTCAGGTTGCATACTCTTGGTTGGGATCAGCGCTGCAGGCCTGCACAGTGGCTCTCGTCTTCAGAAGTTGCGGTCTCCCAGGCCGGATGCAGAAATATGGCCAGTCACAGCAGTTGCAGCCTGTGAGGTAGGTCTTCAATGGGTGCTTGTCTCAGCAGTTGCATGCACTGGGCTGAACCTGGGCTTCCACGTCATCCGTGATGGTGGCTCATATTGTGGTAGTCCTGACATGGACTGGTGGCAGGACTAGTCTCTCGCGCAAAGGCAGGGGGGCGATGACATGATGTTGCAGCTTTTTTTCTTTATTGTTTTGGCACAGTTCAAACTAGAGCTGCGATGGGAGACTGCGAGACCAGACTCGAAACAAGTTGCTCCTGGCTTTGCTCCAACCGGTAGTCTGCTTCTTCTGGGTGTTCCTCTCGCTGGGGCCATGCTGGTCTTCTTGTGATGGCAGTCTTTCCTCCTGCAGAGCCAGGCACGCTCCTTCCCTTTGAGCTGACGACCTGGCTTTTAGGCATTAGGCAAGCCCTCGGCTCTTCCAGCAAGAAGTGCAGAGTTCAAGTGATGTCCCCTGACCGCTGGGAACCTGGCTGTCATGCCGGCAGTGATACTGGCTCCAAGCAGGAGTACCCAAAGCAAGCTAAGAATGAATTGTGAGGTCCATGTTCCTAGCTGTCATCACCCTATTAAGTAGTAATCCGGGACAGACAAAAGGGCAGGCCCTGGATAGAAACTTCCTCATCTTGAACAACAAACTGCTGTTCAACCACACCTCCTACCATCTCCCAGATGACAGTGCTCTGGAAGAACTATTCCGGGGCCCTTTGATACCAAGGGCCACATTGAATGTGCATGGGTAGTCGTGTCTCCATCCTGCCCCAATTCATTGCCGGGGTCTCCATGCCCCAGCCACAGGAATGCAGTCAATACACTTCCACTGTCTGGAAACATATTATCCATCCTCCATCTTCTGCCGTGGTAAACCAAAGGCTTTCCAGAATGGATGCCTCTGGCCCCAGGACTGAGACTCTTAATGTACACACTCTTTCGACCCACACAGATATGGAGACACTCCACATCACAATCCGGTACCCAGCTACCTCTCCTATCACTTGTTAACTGCATGCTTGCCTTTGACCCTGTACAACGCTCCTCGTTTTTGTGTAGCTTTGTGCTGTACATGTACCGGGCACATACATGCATACCGACACACGTGCAACAGGTCCACCGCACTGTATACGCAGACACGCAGAATAGCAGCACCAGTGTCTGGGGCTCACACTAAAGTAGAAAAATCTACACGTGCAGGGTAAGTAGGCATCCGTCTCCACTGGCACCTAAAACATGTCTGGTCGGAATTCAGGACTCACAAACTTGGTACTCTGCCACCCCTGCTTCATGTGATGAACCCAGGACATGGGCAGTAGCTCTGTGCCAGCAGGTTCTGGACTGCGCATTACCATGGTCAGGCCTAGGTCTCCGCGCACACGCTAGATTGGCATGGTTACAGGAGTCCAAAGTAAGGGTGCCAGTTCCACATGCCATCAGGGTCTCAGGGTGAAGCTTCAATTGGGCTTAAAACTGATTTATAAACGGGCCCGCATCTAGCCCCACATTCATGTCCTTAACTTTATAAGGTAATAATACAATAATCAGTTTTCCAGCAGTGACTGTGAGGTCATCCATATCAGTTTCTCAATCCTGGTTTACACTTTACTTGTTTTTTTTATCTTCCATTCCCTAAGAGTGTTTTCCCAGATGTTTTGTTTCTGTAACATGCATTATACGACTCTTGCATTTGCATGCTGTGATCTAGTTGACACCTGCTGTCTTTGTGGGTTCAGGGTGTGGGCCGATGTTTATTCGGCACATGTATACCCCTGGAGCAGAGGCTGAAGGCTGTGCCAGTATCTCTCAATACCTTTCAGCGGCTCAATAACGTGTGCAAACTGCACGCACATCCAATCCTTGGCTTCTCTGCGAAGCGCACAGTGTGAGGGTTGGTGAAGTGGAGGAATTGATCTGAAGTGTGTGTAGAAGGAGAGGGAAAAGATGGTGCTGAAGAGAAAAGAGGTTGCGTGTGAGATGTACAGATGGTGGACTGCAGAGCGGGGAGGAAAAAAGGGGTTCACGTAATAAGTAGAGCTCGAGTCTACGGTGGAAAGGGGAGAACGGGCAGTGACAGAGTCCACAGATTTCTGCCCCTGACACAGAACTTGATAATGTTTAATTCAGTGTCTCATATTTTTAAAATCTAATTATTCACAACAAAAGCATTATTTGTTACCGCTAACAAGCCGTGGTGGCAATAACCGTGAACTTGTAAAGGCCCACACATGCTCATCACCTGGCACTCTGTGTTAGGGACAAGATTGTAGTTGACATACTTTAAGCCACACCCTTGATGACATAAGATGCACCTCTTGGAGGCTTCCTCCTACCACAGTACATAGCGCAGGGTCGTGAGCGTGAATATAGCGTGTGTGGCTCACATGTATTGTGCTGCTGAAACACTCGTGAGTTAACCAGTGGCTGCTCGTATGTATGTAAAGGCGTGTCATCACAAGTGAGCCATAGAGAAGAAAACATGTATTGAAGGCTGCAATATTAAGTCATAATCGTTATAAATGAGCTTTTTCACGTTTACTTATCCTATAGAGAACAAGCTTAATGTATTCGTGTAGCAGAAGTATATATGGACGCTTTTATGTGGAAGACGCGCGCCCTCAGCTTTGTGAACGGCATTTGAACGACTTGCATCTGACTGGAGAGGGACATCTAGGGATGAGCTGAGGGACATCAGGGGATGAGCTGAGGGACATCAAGGGATGAGCTGAGGGACATCAAGGGATGAGCTGAGGGACATCAAGGGATGAGCTGAGGGACATCAAGGGATGAGCTGAGGGACATCTAGGGAAGAGCTGAGGGACATCTAGGGAAGAGCTGAGGGACATCTAGGGAAGAGCTGAGGGACATCTAGGGAAGAGCTGAGAGACATATCTAGGGATGAGCCGAGGGGCGTCTGGGGATGAGCGGAGGAGCGTCTGGGGATGAGTGGAGGGGGGCATCTGGGGATGAGTGGTGGGGGGCATCTGGGGATGAGCTGAGGGACGTCTATGGATGAGCGGAGGGGGGCGTCTGGGGATGAGCGGAGGGGGGCGTCTGGGGATGAGCGGAGGGGGGCGTCTGGGGATGAGCGGAGGGGCGTCTGGGGATGAGCGGAGGGGCGTCTGGGGATGAGCGGAGGGGGGCATCTGGGGATGAGCGAAGGGGGGCATCTAGGGATGAGCGGTGGGGCATCTAGGGATGAGCCGAGGGACATCTAGTAACGAGTGAGATATCGCAGCTTGGTGAAGACTTCAAGCAGCCGGATAATCTTATATCAACCTGAGGTGCTGCAGCCTGTGAGAGAGTTTTAAGCAGTTGTAACTGACTCAAGACGGCCATCTAGTAAAGCCATGTAGGACTGCTGCCTTGTTAATGAGTTCAAGCTGTTGCTTCGGACCCGCGAGGGATTAGTTATGACTTGAGGTCCAACAGCTATGCTAAAAGCCAGGCCCATTGGCCTTGCCGGTGCTTATTTGGGACTTTTGACCCAGCCTGTTTTTACAATGGTAAACTGCCCTGCAAGCCCGCCCCAGTATGCGGTCACTGTTGGCTGAAAGTCCATGTTGATGACATGCATGGGGCATGTACTGGGCGTGGGTCAGGCGCGCAATACCCATTGGACTCACAGGGCTTCAGCCCCCCCCGCCCCCGTCGTGTGTGGCAGCCCGGAATGAGACACCTTCCCGGGCAAAAAAGCAGCCGCACCCGAGCACTTCACAGGTCTTTAAAAGACCATTTGCATTTTAATGAGGCCTCGCTGTTGTTTCACCCCTTCTAAGAGCCCCTGCAGCTCCACTCTGCCGATTGCTTAAAGTTCAGCCCCCCCCCCCCCCCCCCCCCCGAAATTTGGCTCTAGTTGCGCCTCTGGTGTGGGTAAAGTAGTGACCGAGAGAAGCCGCAGCCAGAGGCCTAGTGCCCTTGGTTTGCCAGCTAGACTAACGCCCCCAGTGCCTAATTTGTGAAAGAATGAGTGCCGGTGCCCAAATCTCTGCTCAGACGTCTGCGGCTGGTGCTATTCAATGTCAGCGCGGCAATACCAGGCTGCGTAGTCATGAATCCACCTCAGGCCTTTTTAATCCCTTTACCAGACACGCCACTCCCCTCTCCCCCCACTCCCTAACTCCCCCTCACCCCAACACCTATCTCAGTCTTGCCGGTTCCTGGGTATTCTGTTTTTTCTTTCCTCCTTTTTGCTTTCTTTGTTTTTAACTCTCTTGGTAAATGTCTGATGCAGAAAAACAGCTGCTGCTCCCCAAAAATGAGTGCCAGTGGCCACCACCGGCTCAAATTAAGTACTGGACTCAAGTAAGAAATATTACTTGGCACCGCTCGGGCATAGTGCCCTGCGATTAGACTTCTAAATACTGGCACATTTTAGCAGTAATCTCCGTGGGACCCAGCCTGCGCGTGGCACCGCCACAACCTTCCAGTTACACTCATACCAGCGCAGCAGGCACATTAGCCCGCTGTCCTACCTTCTTCTGTGACGTGCTCGCTCTGCCTGCAGCACGATTTCTCCGGCATAAATGGCAGCTTTATGAAAGGGGAGAGATTCTGTTTAAATCGTTTTTTTTCTGTTCTAACAGAATGTTCCTAATCTGAGCTTTCTTTTATCGAAATCCAGCTGCGATTGATCTTTCCGGCATTGGAAACGGCGCGCGGAGTCTGCCCTTATCTGACAAGCCGCAGCCGGTCGCTGTAAGATGTTCCGTTTCAGCCCCTTGAGGGCCGGCTAGGGAGTTCCAGTAAGCGGCTCGGAGGACAGACCGGCTGCGAAATCCACATTTTCGGGGAAATATTTCACCGCGTCTGTAGGGGCGGCGTGCTCTCACTCACAGGGCACACTCTGGCTTCCCCTCAACTCATTCCGGTCGGTGCAGGCGGCGAGGGGGGCTCTCTGAGTTTAGATTCCAACTGGGTCCAAAACAAAGTCCTGATTTAAAGGGGCATCAGCCCTCCTGTTCAAGTATCATCCTGACTGGGAGCCATCTGGAGCCCAACACTTGAATGCCAATACAATGAAAGGAAACAAAGGCGCACAGCATGTGATCACACATGCACTTCACATGTGCTTAAGAGAAGCTAAGGAGGCAGGTTCTTAACTGTGTTCAACTCCCTGTGTAAGAGATGTGCACGCACTGTGAGAATGCAACATGTATGTGTCTGAGTAGATACACAACTATTGATTTAAATGGCACATACTAATTTATTTATATTTAAACCTTTTATAGCGCTACTGACCCCAGTGCATGGGTTCAGAGCGCTTTATGTCACACAGAGACCAAACAAATCATACAAGTGTGTAAATCAATGTACAGGAAACGTTACATACAAGAATGAAGGGTACATGTTGTAAGTATCACACAACAACATCCATACTTGTAGACCTTATTTCTTAAGAGCGAATTTCAGAGAAACATAACTCCGGATATAAAACCTAACGCAGTGGTTGTGGTCGCCGGTGCGAACAAGACTTTATTACTTCCCAAGGAACCCTTCTTTGCAATCTTAGAATAACAATCGAGAGACAAATCACTATAAGGATCTAACCTCATGATGTACAGTTTGCGTGCAGCTCTTGAAGCCGGTAAATAGATCACTGCTATATTAGAAGGCTTACTACGTATGAACTGGAAGTAACAAAATGATCCCAGCATTAAAAACAAGCATTTGCAATGCAATAGGTCTCGCATTTGCGAGATTTTGAGCTATTGGCATTGTAAATGACAATGCCTTTTATTTATCTGTTTTAAAAACCAACACGTAAATAAAAAGCCTTGCCATTTACAATGCCAATAGCTCAAAATCTTGCAAATGCGAGACCTATTGCATTGCAAATGCTTGGTTGTTTTACCTCGATTTGTAAACACTGCTTTGCAAGAGGGATGAAGCTTCCGTCAGTCGACGCACAAATGTGTCCAAAATGCGGTATTTGTGACGGATACATGAACTGTGAAACTAGGAGGCACCAGTTGAATACTCGCCTCCATAGGCTCCACTACAAAGAGTGACCTTAGGCAAGTCATACCCTCTCGCTGCCACTTAGCGTAGTCCTTTTCAAGACCTGACAGCCTTTGAAAGGGGCTGCGTGGTAAATATGAACACTGTAAAGGATATGGAATGCTTGCATTTCTATATCTGAGCATGCAGGCCTGGCTGCTATAATGTCACCCTACAATGTGTTCAACAGTGCGTGAGCCTTTCACAGTTTAATAGTCTTGGTCATGTTTCCTACACACCCAGACTTCTCGCCCTATATTTGATCTACTTTCTGTGCAAGCAGGTTGGCTGGTTTGCATTTTCACTTTCTGAAGAACCCGTACACACCCTTGATGCTCACTATATGCAATCTCAACAAAATACTTGCTGGTATATAAATTGTGGATCTAATGTATCTAATCTGACTGGAGCGCCCCACTGGTTTTAACAATTTCGCGAGGATTCGGCGAGGGACGCCAAGGGTATTGGCAAAAGAAAAAACGCTATTTGAATGGAGGCAAGGTCCTGGCTATGGCTGCCTACTGGTGACCGCCGGTGGGTAATTATATATATATATATATATATATCTACTGGCGGTCGCCAGTAGATAGTTATAGTTAGGACCCTGTTTCCATAGGAAAACCGCAACATTCTATTTGGAATAACTTTGGCGCCGGTCGACGAATCCTCGCGAAATTTTCAAAATAGGTGGGGCGCTACGCTCCGCTCCTACCCTGAAAGTCTCGGGGGGATTCGTCAAGCGGGGGCTGAGAAAAAAGGGGAGTCCCAAAACGCGTTTTTCCCATGCATTTTTCTATAGGACCTTTAGACAAAGCTACAGCCCGAACGGCTGAACAGAGTTACTTGAAATTTGGCAGAGAGGTAGTCTACAGGTCAAGGAAGTGCCTTTTGTAGGTTTGGTGTAAATCTGTTCAGTAGATCCTGAGAAAATAGCATTTAAATCAATATATATATCTGTGGCAGCTTACGGTGCGCTTACGGTAAGCTTGCGGTAAGCTTACCGTACGCGTACGGTGACGTGCGCGAGCGCGATTCTGATTGGCTGTTAGATCTTAGTAAACATTCGAATTGGTCGAAACCAGGAAGCGGCGGCTGCCATTTTCTCTCTCACACTCTGAGGGGGGGAGGAAAAACAAAGGCCAAAAACATGTAAAGGGGCTGTTTAGACAGCTCCTAACCACCTACCCTTGATGAAGGTGTCCCCAAAGAACCCCCAAGGCCAAAAATTCAATTTGATTTTTTTTTTAAAAATCGCCGATTACGCTTACCGTACGCGTACGGTAAAAATTATTTAAAAAAAAAAAATTCCACACTTTCCTCACCCTGTGTGCAAATGGCGCCCGAAGGGCACCATTTGTGCATGGCATATTATTAATTCGAAATATATAAAAGAAATCCCTTTCTGAACGAAGCGCATAATATGTCCTCCATGTGCGCACGGTGCGCGAAGCGCATCGTGCGTACATGGCCCATCCAGCGTAACGTGAGCACGCGGTGCGCGTAGCGCACCGTGCGCGCACGGAACGAACTGCGTTAAGTGGGCGCGCACGCCACGAATGGCGTAAAGTAACTTAGCATTTAAAAAACCGTACAAATTCACTGAAAAAACCATAGGTTTCACACACGTTATAGTTAGGAATTAGCATTTAAAAAACCTTGCAAATTCACTGAAAAAACCATAGGTTTCACACATGTTATAGTTAGCTGGACATTTTACTGATAAAAAACCAATGAAATTCCCCCGTTATAGTTAGTGCAGGCAACTATAACTCACGCGACCGCAATCCTCTGCTGATGCTAATACTGTATTTAGACAATTATTTGCCCATGTCTTCTTCCATTAAATTTTAGCTATACATATATTACAAATATTTTTTTTTCATAAAGACACATATGTCATCAGCAGAGGATTGCGGTCGCGTGAGTTATAGTTGCCTGCACTAACTTTAACGGGGGAATTTCATTGGTTTTTTATCAGTAAAATGTCCAGCTAACTATAACATGTGTGAAACCTATGGTTTTTTCAGTGAATTTGCAAGGTTTTTTAAATGCTAATTCCTAACTATAACGTGTGTGAAACCTATGGTTTTTCTGTGAATATATATATATATATATATATATATATATATATATATGCAGAGGGGCCAGCTGGACATCAGGCATTGTTTTCTTCCTCATCTTGTTTTTCTATGTTTATTGAATGCACTAGCAACGGATCTAACTGTAATGTAACTGTAATTGATGTAACGCTGTAACACGTTTTAATTCTCATGTAAAGTGCTCTGATACCCCCGAGTCTAGCCTGGATATCCTCGTCTCCTTGCTGTCTCCTACCCCCTCCCCCACCTCTTCCCTCCTTCATTCTTTGCTTGCCTTCCCTATTCATTTCCTCTCTCCCCTGAATCTCTTTCCCCCTGCCTGCTTTGTTTATCCTTGTGCCTATGGTCCGCTCAATCTCCCTCCCGTCGCCCTTTTACATTATCCCCTAACACCTTGAACCAATGGATGTAACTCATAATTGACGTACCTTCCGTAACAATGTGTAACTTGTAACCTATGTAACCCTACCAGCCCGACTCCCTATCATGGCCCCCTCTAGTATGCCCTCGTCCAAAGCACTCATACTCCCCTTGTTGGGGATGGATCCAGCATCTTTGCCCAGGAGTCTCAGAGACCCCTCTGAGAGTCCACAGTGACAAGGGAGTCTCACATAGTGGAGGTCTGGGATTGATCCCCTTACCACTGGGAACCGTCTCCTACCCTGCCGGAAGTCGGACACTGTGTTCACACTTGGTTTTCTACCCCCTCTCCGTCCCTCCTTCATTCTTCTAAGTGTACCCATGACCAAGGCACTCCTCTCCCCTTGTTGGGGAGGGATCCAGCACCTATGCCCTGGAGTCTCAGCGACCCCGCTGAGAGAGTCCACCGCGACAAGGGAATCACACAAAATGGAAGCCTGGGAATGATCCCTTTACCGTGGGAAGCAGTTTCCCACCCAGCCGGACATCAGACACAGTTACTTCTTTGTCTCCTCGCTGTGTCTCCTACCCTCCCACCTTTTCCCTCCTTAATTCTTTGCTTGCCTCCCCCATTCCTTTCCTCTCTCCCCTGAATCTCTCTCCCCCTGCCTGCTTTATTTTTCCTTGTGCCAATTCTCTGCTTAATCTCCCTCCCCGTCGCCCTTTTACATTACCCCCTTACCCTATACACGCCTTGAACCAACGTATGTAACTTGTAATTGATGTACCTTCTGTAACCATGTGTAACTTGTTACCTATGTAACTCTCCTCATGTAAAGCGCTCCGATACCTCCGGGTCTAGCCAGCGCTATATAAACCTCAAGTAAATAAATGTAGAGTGATGACTAAGCAATGATGTAATCAAAATAACTAGAACACCGCAGGTTAGATCTCAGAAAAATGGTGATGGTTGACAAAATCCACCAATATTCTCTCCTGCACGCAATCCTCCAACACGAAACTCAGAGGTAGACCAAGAGAAAGTCTTCAAGGTACAGCTCAACTTCCCCTCAAAGTCATAACATTTAACAGATGCTAACTGCTCAACTGAGCCTTTTTCAGCACTGGATTCTTCCATGTAACTCATCCCTGTGGAGAAGACCTCGCATCTACACGCCTGGTTCTTTAAGATCATGGATGAGGGTTTAGAGCAGTCTCCTGCGCGCCCCCACAGTTGGAAGAACTTCCAGCAAAGAAAGTATGAGAATGAGACTGTCTTCAGTAGACTGCCAGAGACCTCCGATCTGAGACCCCTTAACCCAGGCCAGCAAGGTTACAATGGAGGCTTAACAGCAAGAGTGGGTTCAGGAGCAGGCCTGGGCCAGACTGGGCTTCCACATGTGGTCCAGATCTGGCCAACTAGGAGAGACTGCTGAGTTGCCGCAGCGATTGCACCAAGTGTGGTACAAACACCTCAGTAATGGTCCACTTCTACCAGCGGGGCAAAGCTACAATGCCCCTCCACCATCACATGCCAAGAACTGCTTATTGTGTTTCGTCCAGCCAACATGGAGGTGGTCAGGAAAGATTAGGTGGGGGAGCAGAAAGAAGTGGGCAAGGGACAAAGAGTGGAGCCCATGGAAGAGATATGAGCAGGAGATGAGGGTCAGCCCAGAAGAGGGAGCGGTCGGGCCAGGTGAGAAGAGGGAAGGGCCAAGCTGGGACAAGAGAGAAAACTGGGCCGATGAGAAAAGATACTGGTTTACGGACAAAGAAGAACGAACAGTTGACAGGGGAGGCAACCTGATGACTAGGTGGGTGTCAGACAAAATGGCAGAGCAGAGGCATGGGGACAGGCTTTGAAGCATGCAGTGGGATGTGCTAGTTTGGTGAGCAAACGCACCTGGCTGGCAGGGCCCGCAGTGCACCCCATGGAGCATTCACCTACAGCACAGGCAGGGTGGGGGAAAGCATGTGCCACAAGAGCAGTCCAGGCGCTTGATGAGCACTGCACAGCACACACTTCTGCCAAAACAGCAACAAACAATACCCCTGAACCGAGAGCTGTGGAAGGTGCTGGAAGGCTGCCTGATGGCCCGTGTCATGCGCCTGTGTCGAGGATGAGCTCTCACCGATGCGGGGCACTGATGGGGACTCAACGGAGGGGGGTGGAGGGATGTGGTCTGTCTGGCAGCACTGGTCACAAAAGAAATACACAAATGGAATTTTGGAGTAGGATTAGTACACAGCGCTTGATGGCAGTTTTACCTTTTCTAAGCGCTGTACATAACATGTATTACTGCTACCCAGTTCTTTGGTACTCATTGCACTGACTTGACAAGGTGTATGCCGCCACAAGCACCAGTATGTGCTTCAAAAAAAGAGCAGAACGACGGCTAAAGGTCCTCCTATTCAGCGCATGCGCGCTGCAGATGCGAGACCTAACAACTGCCCGCTTACTTCTCTAAATAAAATGCCAATCTTTGATGTGCATTTTACACGATGTGCACACACATTAACCCTCTGTGCTACTTTATTAGTCAAAACTGTGACTTCAAAAAACAAGAACTGTGTTAACCACTAGTTATTTTATCACTATTACAGTCCCTTCAACATTTCTGGGCACACAATGCTCTCTGCAGCAGGGGTCTTAACCCTGTGAGACATTTTAAAATGCAGCCCTTTTGTGACCAATTAGGTAATCTAGTAAATGTCACATATGTCCTTGCTGCTAATTTCCTTGCAGCAGATGTTTTCTTTAAAATAAATGTATCTGTTGAATGTGAGCCTCTGCTTTTCAAGCTTTGCCCCTCGTGACTCCGCCCCCTTTCCTCTGCCCCCAATGTATGGTTTCCAGGCGTCACCTTTTTTTTTTTTTTTGCAATATCTTCAATGCACTCCCCACTCTGCTCACATCAGGATCTGCACCCAGCCTGTGTTGGGCCTATGGGATGGCGTGGATTTAACCGCATCTCCGGGTTAGCTTGCCCTTGCAAGTACCTCCCTTTTGTTGACCCCAGTCACAGGTTGGTGGCAGGCCCTAGTTTGGTCTGGCTATTGACAGCTTTAGCTGTGTTCCAGTGGCTCCTGTCTAAGAATCAACACAAGTGGTTCTGTACGTGTGCCCTATTTTAATTCCCCAATGTAGTGCTGCTCATTTTATAGCTCATAATCCTGTTGTGCTGGGGCCATGCCGCAGCACCGCAAGATTAAGGAATAAAAAACAGGACACAGACACAGGAGGCGCAGAAAGAAGCAGATCTCAGGGGAACCCTGCACAGACATCCTGTGCTCTTTTGTGCATGCCTGCGTTTGCATGTGTCAGTACTTGAAAGCCAGGCCTAATGGCTTTGTCAGTGCTACGTTTTGGTTTAAAACCGTTGTATCCCAAATGAAAATGTGAAGCTCAGACGTTTCCTCCACGCGCTCACTCATGCAATCAGATTAATGTTGAAGATGGCGAGGGCGGAAGCCCAACGTTATCTCCTGCACTGCTTTATCACTGGTTCTGTGTGTGCAAACTACTCCCATTTCCCCCCCCCCCCCACCACCCAGTGTCGAGCATTACTTTTCTTTTACTCCTCTTTAGCTAATGGTAAAAGATCGTTCACTTATCTGGTAACTTTTTTCGCCCGATCCCTTCCACCTGCATTGCTCCTCGTGTGCTCGTTCACCACTGTACTGTAGTACTTGCATTCAAGTATTGGGCGCTAGGATCTCCTCGGCTGAGGAGGCTGGTTGAGGGTGGGATAAGGGAGGAGGCGGAGTCATGCCCTGGAAAGGGCAGTTGTAAATGGGAATCGTGAAGGAAGGTTGCAAATAAAGTGAGGTATAAGAATCCTGGCCCTGCGTCCGTGTCCTCAGTGTCTAGGACACTACAGCTGGCGACGAGGGTGGCTACGGCCCATGCGGTGTGGGTGCGTGCCCTGTGAGTGCGGCTGCCAGGAGGGGCTGTGCGAGCGTGTGGAGTGCTGTTTAAGGATTCTTGCGGCGTGGTTCGGGAGCCGACCGCGCTCGTTTTGGCGCGCTGCGATCCGGGTGCCCACCCCGGTCGTGTCTGGTTCGCCGAAGAACTGAGGGGTAGTGGAGAGCCACCCCGACGTTGGAAGTGGCGCAGACGGAGTGAAGGACACCTGTGCGCCCCCCCCCCCCCGACGTTGGAGCAGCGTGGAAGTCCCACGCGTGCTGCATGCAGAAGCGATCTGGGTGCCCACCCCAGTCGCGTGTTGCCGAACCCCGGTACCTGTGGGTACCTTCGTGTTCGGCTGCCAAGTGAGATCCGGTTGCTTGAGGAGCTGCTGCCGGTGTGTGAAAGGCCAAATCTCGTGGGGCGCGAGAGTTTGTGGCGGCCATTTTGAAGTCAGGCGCCTGCACCAATCCCCTGCGAGGAAGTCACGGCAGCCATTTTGAAGTCAGGGGAAGTTAATTTAAAAAAAAGCTGGTAAATGCAACTTAAAAGTGCCTAAAAGACATCAAGCATTAGTAAATGTCACTGAATAATCTGAAATTCATCAAGCACTGGTAAATTCAACTGCAAAGAGCCTAAAAGACATCAAGCATTGGTAAATGTACCTGAATAACCTGAACATCATCAAGCATTGGTAAAGTCAACTGAAGAGCCGCTTCATCACCATGGCTCCTTCGCCAACTCAAAATAACAACAAAAGAGTGTGATGAAGAGAAGGAAAGAACCACACGGACGGTGATTCTCCTTTAAAAAAGGGAAAGAGTGCCAAAGAACAAAGTCAATCTGATGTAAAAATAGAACCCTCACTCACCAACATAGTTGGTGAAATGCTTCATCATAGGGTTCCACCAGGGGTGCCTTCTGCACCTCCGGTGTGCTTCAACGCTTTTGTTAAGGCGGAGCGTAAAGTTCAGACTAAAGGACTTGAAGTGACTAGTGAGTGAAAAAGGGGAGGAAAAATTGTTAAAAGGTCGTGATTTGCCCACAAATAAATTTAATAGTGACGAAACTTGAACAGGTTAAAAACAGTGAAGGATGATTCATACTGACATTAAATTGGTCAGATGCATCCTAAAAATGGTCAAATGGTCGACATGTTTCAGCTTATAGTCGTTTTTTACAAAGCTTTCCTCAGGACCTAATCAAAAAACAAAAAAGGGGGCACGTTGGCGGTATAAGCTCATTAAGGCTTACCCTAACCTCGGGTGCAAAGAACAGATACACTCACGGTTTCGATAAAGGCCTTCCACAGTTCCGAAAGGACCTCCGCGTATCTGTGAAGAAATACATGTGCTGAATCAACATACATACTAATCCATAGATTATTTTTATCAAAAAACAGATTGAATGCAATACATGGCACAAAATTGGTTCGATAATGTGGTCCCTATATTTGCATGACCATCAGTAGTGTGTCGCAACTTCACCGTTTTTGTGGAAAGCAGCGAGTCACATTTACTTAATTTAGTAATTAAATTCCAATCATGCCAATATGTATACACACACTCAATTGAGCCATTAGATCAATGAGCAGGCATTGGATAGTATTACGATATAAGTGTGGATCACGTTAAAGCTTGGCACTTTAAATAAAATCATTTGAGAAATGTTTAAAAAGTGGCAAAAATGCCCATATTGAAAAAACAGCAGGAGCTTACGTATACGTAGAGAAGAACAGGCTCCTTGGGCAAGAAGGTAGGTGGCGGGACTACAGAACAACTGCAGTGGAGAAAAGAGAGACAAACGAGAAGCTTACACTATGTTAAAGCTCGTTATCCCATTATCCACACCGTACCGCTCAACAAAAATGAACGTTGATGTAACTATCAGGCGGTACTTACATCGTCCAAGTCCTCAGCCAGGTTATTCAACCTAAATGGACCACCGAGCCCGGAGTCAACAAGGCGTGGAGCGTTCATGTTTAAATAGAACCAACCTACGCACTGGCGGGAAGTCTCATGCAATCCCGGTAAGCCGATCTTCGCAACGCGGCATCGACAGGGAAGAAGGACCAGACCGCTAGACGTCAGGAAAGGCTAGAACACAAACCTCTCCTTCCGTAAAAACTTTATTCAAAAGTTTATTCGAGCGCAGACAAATCACAACAGACAAGGACATCTGGAATACAAAGCCACATGAAATGGCAATGCAGCCAGAACCGGAGTACTGATAAACCTCACAGTACAAAGATGTGAAAGGATATAGAGAAAAAGGAGTTATAGATTCTCTTTGGAACCAAATGGGTATATAATTATGAACCCCAATTTAGCTCCGTCGAGGTAGATACACATCCTAATTAAGTCCATCGAGGTATATAAACACCCTAATTCATGTCAAAATGGAACTAGACATAATTTTCAGGGAGTATTTATCAGACTTAATTCACAACAATGCAAAGAGGAAAGTAAATTTAGCAGAAATAGCCGATAACATTAGTTGTTACGCCTCAAGACTGTTCCCCAGGGGATATTGTCGTTCAGACCCACCAGATGTGTTGATAAACGATAAACCCAACGTTGTTCCTTTTCAAACAATAAAGTTGGTTTGACTTGTTCAATGATAGTCCAACGTAGATCATCCACAGTGTGGTTAAATCGTAAAAAATGCTCAGTCAGTTTTGTCATACTTTTTTTGCAACGGATATTACTCCGATGTTCGAGTCTTTCCAGGACCAAGGAACTTATAAAAACATGAGTTCTTTGGATTTTCTGGCTCTTCAATCATTACAATCCAATCCTTCTATTGTGATTAAACCAGCAGACAAGGGGGGAGGGATTGTGATCCAAAATGCCAATGATTATGATCTCGAATGTAGACGTCTTTTGAATAACCCTAAGAACTACATTCCTCTAACTACTGACCCTTCTCCAATTCTGAAGGCTACCATATGCAATCTTGTTGAACATGCTGAGATGAGTGGGTACATTAGCAAACACGAAGCAGATTTTTTGACCAAGGGAAAAGGCATAATCCCATACTTCTACACCCTGCCAAAAACTCATAAAAACAAGTCACCCCCTCCGGATCGCCCAATAGTGTCGGGCATAGGCTCTCTTTTAGAGCCCCTTTCCATCTATTGTGAATTTTTTCTTAAGCCTATAATCCAAGATACCCCTACCTATCTTAAGGATACTAAAAGTTTTTTGGCATCCCTACAAAACCTTAGGGTAGATAATGACAATACCATTCTTGTATCGCTGGATAGCGAGAGTCTCTATACCAGCATTCCCCAGGACGATACCATCAAGGTCATTGGGGAAGCTTTGGACTCTATAAATTGGTCGTTTCAAACACCGAAACGATTTATCATCGAGTGCGCTACTTTGGCACTTAAACATTTTTTTTTAATATCAGGGCACACTGTACCTCCAGTCCACAGGCACTTCGATGGGCAGCACTTTTGGGCCGAGCGTGGCAGGATTGTATGTTTATGATTTTGAACGTAAACCTATTTTGAGCCATCTTAACCCTTTTTCCTCTTACCTTTCTTTTTGGAAGAGGTATATCGATGATATTTTTATCATCTGGCAGGGTTCTGAAAGCATCCTACTTGAATTTTTATCATGGATCAATACCTGTGACCCTAATCTGCTATTTACCCACTCTTTCAATAAAGATGAGATGATATTCCTGGATGTGGTTGTTACCAAAACTGATGGTGTATTACTGACTAAAACATATTATAAACCCAATGCTAAAAATAACCTTTTGACCTTCTCCAGCTTTCACCCACGACCGTTGCGGGAAAATCTTCCCTATGGTCAATATTTACGCATTTGACGTAATTGTAGTAGGGTGGATGATTTTCGTAAACAGTCCAAGGAACTAACACAGAAATTGAAACAGAGGGGCTATCCTGAGAAAATTTTGGCAAAGAGTTGTAAGAGGGCTAGAAATCAGCCTAGAGAGATTCTTTTGCAAGATTTTCCAAAACAGGTCACAGACATTCCACTGACGTGTGTGACCACCTATAATGTTGCCTCCAACGCCATTTCAAAATCTATCAAGAAACATTGGCGGATACTGGAGAGCAACAACATCAAATGGGACAAACCATTGTTTTCGTACAAGAAAGCTATGAGTTTGAAAGACTCACTGGTTCACACTAGACCAAGGAATCTTAAGAAGCCCACTGAAACCTCTGTCCTTAATACGTGGGGCCTACCACCGATTATTGGCCATTATCCATGTGGGTCATGTAGTGTCTGCCATCTCACTTCCACCACTAAGACTTTGGTTTTGGAAACTGGTAAAATTTGGACACAACGGAGCCACACGAATTGTAACACAACTGACGTGGTCTATTTGATCACATGTCCATGTGACCTGAAATATGTGGGGATGACCACACGAAGGGTTAAATTACGCATTGGAGAACATCGGAGTAATATCCGTTGCAAAAAAAGTATGACAAAACTGACTGAGCATTTTTTACGTTTTAACCACACTGTGGATGATTATGTTGTACTATCATTGAACAAGTCAAACGAACTTTATTGTTTGAAAAGGAACAACGTTGGGTTTATCGTTTATCAACACATCTGCTGGGTCTGAACGACAATATCCCCTGGGGAACAGTCTTGAGGCGTAACAACTAATGTTATCGGCTATTTCTGCTAAATTTACTTTCCTCTTTGCATTGTTGTGAATTAAGTCTGATAAATACCCCCTGAAAATTATCTGTCTAGTTCCATTTTGACATGAATTAGGGTGTTTATATACCTCGATGGACTTAATTAGGATGTTTATATACCTCGACGGATCTAAATTGGGGTTCATAATTATATACCCATTTGGTTCCAAAGAGAATCTATAACTCCTTTTTCTCTATATCCTTTCACATCTTTGTACTGTGAGGTTTATCAGTACTCCGGTTCTGGCTGCATTGCCATTTCATGTGGCTTTGTATTCCAGATGTCCCTGTCTGTTGTGATTTGTCTGCGCTCGAATAAACTTTTGAATAAAGTTTTTACGGAAGAAGAGGTTTGTGTTCTAGCCTTTCCTGACGTCTAGCGGTCTGGTCCTTCTTCCCTGTCGATGCCGATGACTCGTTGCGAAGATCGGCTTACCGCGATTGCATGAGACTTCCCGCCAGTGCGTAGGTTGGTTCTATTTAAACATAAACGCTCCGCGCCTTGTTGACTCCGGGCTCGGTGGTCCATTTAGGTTGAATAACCTGGCTGAGGACTTGGACGATGTAAGTACCGCCCGATAGTTACATCAACGTTCATTTTTGTTGAGCGGTACGGTGTGGATAATGGGATAACGAGCTTTAACATAGTGTAAGCTTCTCGTTTGTCTCTCTTTTCTCCACTACAGTTGTTCTGTAGTCCCTCCACCCACCTTCTTGCCCAAGGAGCCTGTTCTTCTCTACGTAAGCTCCTGCTGTTTTTTCAATATGGGCATTTTTGCCCCTTTTTAAACATTTCTCAAATGATTTTATTTAAAGTGCCAAGCTTTAACGTGATCCACACTTATATCGTAATACTATCCCATGCCTGCTCATTGATCTAATGGCTCAATTGAGTGTGTGTATACATATTGGCATGATTGGAATTTAATTACTAAATTAAGTAAATGTGACTCGCTGCTTTCCACAAAAACGGTGAAGTTGCGACACACTACTGATGGTCATGCAAATATAGGGACCACATTATCGAACCAATTTTGTGCCATGTATTGCATTCAATCTGTTTTTTGATAAAAATAATCTATGGATTAGTATGTATGTTGATTCAGCACATGTATTTCTTCACAGATACGCTGAGGTCCTTTCGGAACTGTGGAAGGCCTTTATTGAAACCGTGAGTGTATCGGTTCTTTGCACCTGAGGTTAGGGTAAGCCTTAATGAGCTTATACCTCCAAGGTGCCCCCTTTTTTGTTTTTTGATTAGGTCCTGAAGAAAGCTTTGTAAAAAACGACAATAAGCTGAAACATGGCGACCATTTGACCATTTTTAGGATGCATCTGACCAATTTAATGTCAGTATGAATCATCCTTCACTGTTTTTAACCTGTTCAAGTTTCGTCACTATTAAATTTATTTGTGGGCGAATCATGACCTTTTAACAATTTTTCCACCCCTTTTTCTCTCACTAGTCACTACAAGTCCTTTAGTCTGAACTTTACGCTCCGCCTTAAGAAAAGCGTTGAAGCACACCGGAGGTGCAGAAGGCACCCCTGGTGGAACCCTATGATGAAGCATGTCACCAACTATGTTGGTGAGTGAAGGTTCTATTTTTACATCAGATTGACTTTGTTGTTTGGCACTCTTTCCCTTTTTTAAAGGAGAATCACCGTCCGTGTGGTTCTTTCTTTCTCTTCATCACACTCTTTTGTTGTTAATTCGCTGATACAGGGGGACTAAGAGTGTGGCTTAACCCTCTCTCTCTTGTTGTTTTCACTGCTTCGCCAACTCGTCAAGCAGGTCCGGCGCAAGTCAATGTTGGACATATGGGGGGTGCTTGGAGTGTCGTTTCTGCGTCCACCTGAACCTTTGGTCCTCCAAACGGGAGGAGGTATGGGTCTTCGGTGGAAGGAGTGGCTTGAGGATTTTGAAGATTTCATGCAGGGATCACACGTGACGGACGCCGGCCAACAGCTGATAGCACTACGTAATTTAATAGGAAAAGACGTCAGCCAAATTATAAACGAACTACCTGCAGCTGATGTGACATCCTACACTGATGCGTGTGCAGCCTTGAACCAGAAATTCTTGCACAAAAAGAACATTGATTATGAGAGATACACGTTTAACCTGGCGGCTCAAGAAAAAGAAGAGCCCATGTGCGCTTTCATCACACGCCTTAGACGTCTGGCACGCTATTGCGAGTTTGACTCTTTCTCAACCGAAGATGCCCTTCGTCTGAGGGTTATTGAAGGCTGTCAGTCCGAATCGCTAAGACGGAACTGTTAAAGAAAAGCTATTCGCTGGACGAAATTGAAAAGATGACAAGGGTGCACGATCAGGCTGAAGAGCATGCCAAAAGGATGGAAGCAGGGAGAAATGAAAAGCGTGAACAAGCCTTCAGGCTTCAATCTCGCAACACACGCAGATATTCTCCAGCGAAGTCGAGGTCATCACGGTCCAAGATACAGCAGCAACCTGTGAACCGACGACGTCGTAGCTCCAGTCGAAATAACAGAAGGCGGGAGCGCCATCTCAAATGTTATCGATGTGGCTATGATTTTCCTCACACAGACGGGTGCCCTGCTATGGGTCAGGAATGCAGGAAGTGTGGAGGGGAAAACCATTTCGAGAACGTATGTGGAACCTACAGAAAAGACAAACCGAGAGATCAGGAAAGGTCATCTCGACCTTCGAGCACGCGTCACCAGGCCAAAGCAGTACGTGATCACAGCGACTTGTCAACAGGATCGTCCCGCTCCAGCTGTCCGTCTCACCGAAGTTATCGATCCCGACGCACGTCTTCTCCAGAATCAAGGTCACTGTCTCCCATCTCGCAGGACAGTGATGAATACGTGTGCATGGTCGCTGACCCCGACCGATTGAAGAAATATCCTCGGCTCAGCATCCAAATCGGCAAGCACTGGACCAAATTTGTGATGGACAGTGGAGCTTCTCTCAATTATATACCAGTGGCGGAATATCAAAGGATGAAGTCACCACCGCAACTAAGCCCTGCTCATGTGAGAGTTTACACTTGGATGTCCAAAAAGCCACTCCCTTGCTTGGGAAAGTTTTCAACGCACCTCACGTATCAAGATCGCACAATTCCTGCCTACATCCATGTCATTAAGGGGCCAGAGGCGGACTGCCTTTTGAGTCTTCCGACTGCTGAGCGGCTAAGACTAGTGGACATGTTGTACAAGGTTGATGACGAACTTGATGTGGCTCAAAAATTTCCAAAGTTATTTGCTGGCCTGGGAAAGATGGCGCATTGCAAAATTCGATTACACATTAACGAACAAATAACTCCTGTAGCTCAGCACCATCAACGGATCCCTTTTCATCTCCAACAAGCAGTCGAACAGGAACTACAGGATATGCTTAAAGCCGACATCATTGAAAGGACAGATGGACCTACACCCTGGGTTTCTCCAGTAGTCGTCGTGCCAAAAAAGGGTGAACCTGACAAAGTCCGTCTGTGTGTTGATATGAGGGCGCCCAACACCGCCATTGAAAGAGAGACACCCTGGGCCACACATCAGTGACATGATTGCTTCACTCAACGGAGCAAAGATATTCTCCAAACTGGATCTCAACAAAGGTTACCACCAATTGGAGTTACACGAGCAGTCGCGCTACATCACAACTTTCTCAACCCACATTGGTCTCTTCAGGTACAAGAGACTCCGTTTTGGAGTGTCTTCTGCTGCTGAGATGTTTCAAGAAGCCATTAGAAAAACGATTCATCACATCCCCAATACACTAAGCTACAGTGATGACATCCTGGTTTATGGGTCCACAACGCAAGAACACGACACCGCCCTAGAAAGAGTCTGTCATGCACTAATGGAAGCCAACCTCACGTTAAATAAAGCCAAGTGTGAGTTCCATAAGTCCACGCTGAAGTTCTTTGGCCATATCTTCTCCCAGGCGGGAATGAGACCAGATCCAGACAAAGTGGCTGCGTTGAATGACACCCCCAGCCCTCGGGATGCAGGAGATGTTCGTTCTTTCTTAGGGATGGCCAGCTACTGTGCCCGGTATATCCAAGACTATGCCACCATCAGCTATCCCCTGAGGCAACTTACAAAACAAGGTTGTCCGTTCCAGTGGTCGGCGGGATGTGAACAAGCCTTCAACGAAATTAAAGCGGCTGTGGAGTCCGCCGACAACATGGCTTATTTCGATCCGAAGAAAAAGACGGAAATCACTGTAGACGCTAGTCCCGTGGGGCTGGGAGCCATTCTAGCTCAATATGACTCTGAAAGTGACCAGCGATACATCATTGCCCATGCCAGCAGAAGCCTGACTGAGACGGAGAAAGCCTATTCACAGCCCGAGAAAGAAAGCTTGGCTGTTGTTAGGGCCTGTGAACATTTTCACCTCTTCATATACGGAAAACATTTCACACTAATCACCGATCATCAGGCCCTCCTCACCATCTTTGGCAATCCTCGAGCTAAGATGCCACCGAGAATAGAACGCTGGGGCCTTCGCCTCCAAGAATACACTTACACAATTGTGCACAAGCCCGGAAAAGCAGAAAACCCTGCTGACTACATGTCAAGGCACCCCAAAGAGACAACCCAGTGCAGATCGTCTGTAGCCGAGGAATACATATGTTTTGTGGTGAATCAGGCTCGACCGCCAGCAGTCCCGCTGGAAGCCATCTTAGATGCCACTCTTGAAGATGTCACTCTGCAAGACGTAAAGTGCCGTATACAAAACCATGACTGGAGACACTTAGATGTCAACACCTCAAACAGCGTAGTTGACAGACATGAACTTGCCGCTTTCAAGCACATGAAGGAGGAACTGTCAGTAGCCACGAATGGCCTGCTCTTACGAGACAATCAAATAGTCATCCCGAAACATTTACGGCAAGGCATTCTTAATCTGGCACATGAAGGCCACAGAGGCTTTGTGGCCACCAAGAGCTCTGAGGGAGCGAGTATGGTTCCCAGCGCTGGATCAAATGGTAGAGCTCACACTGAAGGACTGCCCCCAATGTCAACTGGTCAGTCGACCTGATCCTCCCGCACCACTGCAAATGTCCCCATTGCCGGAGGGTGTGTGGCAGCATATTGCTGTAGACTTTTTTGGGCCATTTAAATCTGGACAATATATCCTGGTTATCATGGATGAGTACTCACGTTTTCCGATTGCACAACTCATTGCGTGAACCAAAGCGTCCAGCACAATACCAGTCTTGGATGAAGTGTTCGCCGCCTGGGGCATTCCCAAAATAGTGAAAACGGATAATGGACCTCCGTTCAACAGTCAAGATTTCGCGGACTTTGCCAAGCATCTCAACTTTAAGCATCGCAAAATTACACCTCTGTGGCCACAGGCCAACGGAATGGTTGAGAGATTCATATCTACCTTAAAGAAAGCCGTTCAACAGGCTGAAGTGTCGCAGCAAGACACTCAAATGGTCCTAAATGAAGTCCTGCGAGCGTACAGAAACACGCCTCATTCCACTACCGGTAAGTGCCCCGCCGACTTTAATGCTGGGCCGGCCAGTGCGCACCCGTATACCCATGGTTGACTGGAATGAGAGAACAGTATCCCACGACTCTGATTCAGATGACATAGCTGTCACTGACCGACTCAAGAAGGAGAAAATGAAGACGTATTCAGATCGTCGTAGAAGAGCTGCACCGTCCTCGATTCACGAAGGTGACTGGGTACTAGTGAAACAAGAACAGCAAAAGACAACTGATTGTCGCTATCATAAAGCTCCACTAGTAGTCACCCAACAAAAGGGAACCATGATTACTGCTGAATCTGATGAGAAGAGAATCACCCGAAATGTTGCGCACTTCCAGAAGTGCAGTCCTAAAGTTAAAGAACTGCTCAATGGTCCTGTCACTGGAGAGACGAGACCTAGTGTAACTGAAACCAGTGACCAGCCGTCGAGAGCGACCCCTAATGGAGGAGAACCCGACTGTCCAGACGTCTATATTGGTCCTCGCCGAACCATTAAGAGACCGAGTCGTCTGACTGAAGAACTGTAACTATGTGACATTTTTTTTGGCTATGTCTTAGAGAGATTGAACTAACTCATTTGTTAAGAAAGGGGAGATGTAGTACTTGCATTCAAGTATTGGGCGCTAGGACCTCCTTGGCTGAGGAGGCTGGTTGAGGGTGGGATAAGGGAGGAGGCGGAGTCATGCCCTGGAAAGGGCAGTTGTAAATGGGAATTGTGAAGGAAGGTCGCAAATAAAGTGAGGTATAAGAATCCTGGCCCTGCGTCCGTGTCCTCAGTGTCTAGGACACTACATGTACTTGTTCACTTTTTAGGTCACTTCCAATGGTTGTTCTCTGGTGCCATTACTCCGAAGTCAGGCCTATATTTTTATTTTATTTTTTGCAGTTTTATATAGCGCGAACTCGACCCGAAGCTATTGGAGCGCTTTACATGAGCACCAGTTACTTTACACAAGGACACATTCATTTTTTGGTAGGCACGTGGAGATTACATGATTTGCCCAGATTCACAGGATATTGAGCCGATGCCGAGACTCGAAACTGGTTCCCCAGTTCCAAAGTCGGCAGCTCTGGCTGTTACGCGAGCCGGAAACGAGGCTAAATAGGTCGGTGATTGTCGAACAGCTCTGAGGTGTTTGTTTTTCGCCGACAGTCATCGTCATGCGCTGCTCCTGAGTTTTGTTTTCATTCCTAGCGCCTCGGAGGTTGTTGGTTAACGTTGCGGATTCATCGTTTCACAATCTGAGGCGTCGATCGGGTTCAGCGCTCTCTGCTCGGTGACTCGTCCCTCCTCCACATCCCGTGCAAGGCTCTTGCATTTATCGGCCTCCCGGCTCCGCTCAGGGCTGGTGCGCGACGGCTTCACGATGGTCCCTCTCGGCCAGTAACACGCAGTGTTCGTGCGCTCTGCGCCCGTTGTTGCGGGGTCTTTGGCCCCCACAGCGCCTCGATGGCTCCGCAGCGCCTCCCTCATGCTTGAGAACTTACTGTCCAGCTCCACATTGTAACCTCTGCGGCAGGAAGGAAAGCTGGACGCCCGGCTGACCCGGACGGAATTATCAGGGTTCAGATGCCCCGCAGGTAAGAGGACCTCCCGATCCGGCGTCTGGGTGCGAGGGAAAGGGGACGGGCCGCGGGGGTCCTGCCTGGACGAAGAGGCGGATCTGCGCTCTGACGCGGAGGTCACATCTAGAAAAGACGGGAAATTAGTTCACTCCATTGACATTTTATTTTCGAGAAAATATTCAGAATCTGTTTTGCACTGCAACCTTTGCAAGCTTCTTAAGGTCGAAAATATATCTTGTGGTCATTTTCAGCTTTTCCTTTTGTCAGTGCCTTTCCGGCACTGAGTAAGGCTCACAAAGTTCAGAATGCGCCCTGTTTGGTGTTTGATCTTAAGTGTTGCTGGACATAGTGTTTTTTAAGGGTCACAGACACAGCCCCATGAATGTCTGCCCCCACCCGAGAACTGCGTTGAACTCTTCACGGGATGTCTGGAGTGGGTGTGGTTGATGTGCGATGTGCGTTTCTGTTGGTTTGGATATCCTTGCTGCTGCTTAGTCCTTTAAGTGGTGAGTTCGCACCATCTACAGTGACATTAATCGTATCTGCTGGTCTTAAAACATCTCAACAACTCGTGTGCCTTCTTAGCGTGTAGTCTTTTAATGACTGCACACCTCTCTGGCCACTCAACATGTGGTCGCTGGCCGGCAATAAAACACTCATGTGACTGAGAATGAAATGTGCACCGCCCATTTAAAAGAAGCCTTGGCACCGTCCACACTAATCGTGTCTAACTGACAGTGACTCCTTAGTAATTTGAGTTTTGAGTATGTGAACATGCGTGCCCTTTCTCACTCATCCTTGCACTGACTCATGCATCCATCAAATCACCCACTGACTCGTTCTTGCATTAACCCCATGGGCGTTGATTCACCAAAATGCATGGGGTAGTAGAAGTGACAGCGATACCCTTTGACCTTAATGACCTCACAGGAAGAGACATCATAAGACCCTTGACCCAGATTTTGTTCCAGGGAGGCATGTCCCATGATCCTAGCATCACACTCGGTCTTACACTCTCTTGCACACATTCTTACTCAATCTCACTCACTTGCATTCGCTTATTCTTACTCACACTCACTGACACTCAGGCCCAGGTTTACTAACATTGTGCACCATGTTTGCCTCATTTTCTGATACAAACCTGGTGCAAAGTGTTTACTATCCAATGCAAATTCTTATTCATGTTTGATAGTATCCTGAAGTAACACACAATTGTGTTATGAACCCCTTTGCCTTATTTTGCGTCATGTGGACATTTTATCTGTAGTGCAATCATCCATGGGTTTTGATGCAAATCTCTACCTACAAACATTGGTAAAGAGGAATTTGCGTCAAAATTTTACAAGTCCTTGCGGCAGGCCTAACGAGGAGACATTTTTTCATTTCTCCTAATTTTCCCAACTTTCTATGCTTCAGAGAACGCACACACTTGTGCACTGTGGCGCAAGGGTGTGTACGTTGGTGTATGGCTGGCGAAGTGCACCAGAGCGCAGGGAGAGAAATAATACACCATATCTTAGGAGATATGGTGTATTTTTTCTCTTCCTTTGACACAAGGTGGTGCAGCATTTTTCATGCAGTGTTTCTTTGCGTCAAAGATAATACATTTGGGCCTCCATCTCATACAATATCGCTACCTGTCGCTGACTCTCATCACTAACTTTCTGTCAGGGCCTTGCATCCTCAGGGACAGGACCTCCCCAGAGACTCACCTTTCGGCTCTTCTATAACACACCCAAATAACAGAGTGGCCAAATGGGGTGGGCGGGGGAGGGGGCGGATGTCGAGCTCCTAATAAATAGTGTCTCCATTCCTTGAAGGCCAGTTTAATTGCTAAGAGCTCTTTCTCAGAAATGGTGTAGTTTATTTCTGCAGAATTAACCCTCTTAGGCCACAGTATGCATCTGTCACGTCTCTACGTTTCTTTGCGTAAGCATTGCTCCCATGGCGGCATCTGCTTCCACGATAATAGGCCTGGTAACATCTGGGTGGGCGAAGACTGCTGCGGATGTAAAAGCATCCTTCAACTGTTGAAAGGCCTTTTGACACTCTGAAGTCCATTTAAAAGGCCCATTCTTGCGCAACAACTTTGTAATAGGGTCAATTAGATCAGAGAAATATAGAACAAACCGTCAAACTTGCAAAACCTATAAACTTTTGTATATATTTAACTGGCTGCCGGACGGGCTACTCCTTGATAGCTTGTACTCTTCTCTCGGACATGTTTAGCCCCTGAGGAGTAAAATAAAGCCTGGGAATTCCAACTCCTGAACATGAAACTCGCACTTGGATAATTTGCAATAAAGACCATAGTGCCTAAGAGTGGTCAGAATTTTTCTAATATGCTGGACATGCTCGGCCTCCGATTGGGAATAGATTAAGATGTCATATACGCATACTATAATAAACTGATCTAAATAAGGACGTACATGTCATTAAAAAATAAATTGGAGCGCTGCTGGGGCTTTACAAAGCCCAAAAGGCATCACACAGTATTCATGAAGACCAAACCTAGACCCCCTCTCAAATCCGAACCAAGTGTTGGGCTCCTCTTAAATCACGATGGGTAAATCTTAGCAGATCGTACTTGATCCATAAGAACGGAGCTGAGTGGAGGCGGGTATCTGTTCTTTATGGCGATGGCATGCAACGCTTGATAGTCTATACATATTCACAATTCGGCGTTCACCTTCTGTATAAAGAAAAGTGGTGACACAGCTGGGGACTTGGACCTATTCTCTAACTATTTGCCAAGATTCTCTTTAAGATGTTAATTTTCTATTTCTGTTAGTGCATAAACCACACTGCATGGTATTTCAGTCCCCGGTACAAGATGTATTTGGCAGCCGTCAGATCTGTGTGGTGGAAGGGTCTCCGCTTCTTTTTGACTGAGTACATCTATACATTCACCATATTGCTCTGGCAAAATAATTCCATTTTCTGTACAGTGGCTATAGTGTGGTACCACTGTATTGATTGGGCAGTTGCTGAAGAAGGTTTTATACAAACTTCTTGACAGAAAGGGGACTGAATTTCTAAGGTTCGCAGGTCCCAGTTTATAGTGGGATTATGTAAAGTAAGCCATGGCATGCCCAGAATAAGTTTAAACTGTGGGGCATCAACTTCATCAAACTGGATCTTTTTTCTGATGGTGTTGAGCGCGATTGAAACCAAGATTCTGGAAACCTCCTGTACCACCGCTGACCAAGTCGCTGTTTCAAAGACTGCAAATCCAAACAGCAACACCAGGCCGCCAACTTCAAGTGTCAAAAATAATATACAAGCGATCTGTGTTTCTGGATTATTTAAATATGGTTAGTCTTGAGCCGTACACACTCCCCGATCACTTCAACGCTGCGGCCATCTTTGAGCAGGATCCTATAAACCATAACCAACCACCATAGGCTGTCCATGGGAAACATGTCATTTGACACACAACTGTGTCCTCGTTTCTCTGAATTTGGATGCGGTTTGGGTGTATACACTGCCAAATGTGACACTTTCACTCGCATACACACACTTACATATACAGACACATTCTCACACATACACACACTTGTATCTTACATAGTCCTACTCACCCACAAGCACGCACACAAGATTAACTTCATTTTTTTTTTTTACCACTGCTACCACTAAAGGTCCCATTCCAGTTAAGTGTGCTCTCTATTTTTTTTTTTTTTTTTAAACTAAAAGTGAATAATGAGCCGCCTCTGTGTTCTTGTGACTGCCTTTGCTACCTCTGAGATCAGGGGTTGCAAAGTCAGTGGCAGGAGTCACAAGGGGCAAGCCAGAGATTGCAGCGGAGACCTCTGACAACCCCTAAAAGACGTCCTTGACTAACCCGCCCGCAGTAAAGCACGCACATAATCTCAGTACACATGCAAGGTAGATTAAAAGTAAAAACAATAAGTTGCAGGTAACTAAATGTGGCAGGCATAGGCTTACGAAAAAATTGACTTGCATATAACAGCAAGGCGGCAGTCTTGCACAATGGCATTGCATGTAGATTATTGTTACTTTGAAGTTCAATCGTGACTTCCATTTTAAGAAGCAACGCTTTAGCAATCCTGGAATGATTTAACAATGATGCACTGGGCACAATAACATGACAGAGGACTGCACAATCGCTATCGCATTGGTCAGCCATCTTAGAATGTTATTGTGCATAGTTTATCAATATTGTTTCTACAATGTGTGTGTGTGTCTATATATATATATAAACCCCCTGCAAACAAATATTGTTCTCAGGGCAGGGAAAATACAAATTTTAAAAATTACAACACTGAGCAACCAAGAATACATGCACAATATATAATTACTCTAAGACTTAAAATGTATTCGTTATTGCTTTAAAAGTCTGACATACAGAATGCAATGAATCACAAAAAACCAATGACAACAAATAATTCTCCACACAAAGTACAATGATAGTAATTGTCCTGAATTGATTTATGGTTTACATCATGATTAACAATGTATCTCCTGAATTTACATAATGTCACTCCAACATGATGATTACCAAACCGAGAAATGTGGCTTATGTTATTGATGAGTCTTCATAAAGTCTGCGCGTGTTTCGGCGCAAAGTACCTTCATCAGGAAAGCCACAGGTAGGGCTGTAGGGTATCTGAAAGTATGTACGTTAAAGTCTGGACCTATAACAACAAAACATTCACTCATAAGTTTAGGGAAAGGAACAGAAAAGTAGATCAGCTAGGTTGGTTTATCTGAACACCAAGACCGTGACCATATTGAAACCAATGCTTGTTTTCTATGCAGCATGGCCGACGTAATGTTTCTAAATATCTGTCCGCTTGAATGGTAAAACAGATCGGCTATGGTCATTTCTATTCCAAGATATCTGCCGAATATAAAAGCAATGACCATGTGGTATGTGGCCCACTTTATGTAAAATGAGCAGTAATTGAGTGGCCCCGTAGCACTGATTGGGGACCTGCAGGATAGTTTTAAAAGGAAATATAAAAAAGAAAGATGGAAATAAAAGGAGAAATGGAAAACAAAAGGATTAGCCCACCAGCTTTGACATTGAAGCCCAATTATTTACGGTGTGGGTGTAAGTGTGGGTGTAATATATGGGGTGCAGGTTTTCCCTCGAGTTTGTTGTTGGCAGTTTTGATTTGGATTGCTTTGTGTTCAGACCAGGATAAAGGTGTGTGGTGTAGTCTGTTCTTAAGAATACTGTGTTGGCACATAACATTTAGAATATCCACATGGACATACAAAAGGTGCCTAAGCCTGGATCGTACAAGATTGTTTTTCAAGAAGTGTCCTGAGTCCTTTTGAGGACCGCCACAAGGAGGTCCCAGGAGCAACCAGTCCTAATATATACATTGAGCAGAAAAGCTTCTGCCACGTTTTGTGGAGAGCGAACAGGGGGAATGGTCAAAAGGTACATACCCATACCTCCTTAATAGTGTCAACGAGATAAGACTCTTGTTAGCCAGGTGGTCGGGGGTGGCATTGCTTACGACTTTTGTAGGCCATGGGGGTGGGCAGCAGTGTAAGTTAGCGGTGCATCCTAATGCTTGGAGTTCACTGGTGGAGAATGTCGTGACCGGGCCCAGGGGAGCCCATGCACAAACGTGCACTCTCTCCCTACACGCCTTCGAATCAGTATCTTCTCCGCAGCAATGGCCGCAGCCATCCATGTTCATTGCTTTTCATCCAAACCCTTCTTCTTTAAACAATACTTATGCCTCAATGTTTAATTTTGGGTGAAGTTTCATTGTGTTTTATTGAATCTGGGCCTAAGCGAAGCGTTAAACCACTTTCCATGAGCTGGACTTGAGGGCTCGAACAAGCTATCAAAGAATCTAGGAGACTTTGGAGGAGTCTGGGCAGGCGGAAACACATGCAGTCTCACTTCGAATTCTTTTATCACTAACCTGACCAGCAGGTTTGTATCAAAGGCCTTTTGGGTAGCTGACGTTAGCCTGGTGGGTCAGTTTGCTGAATACTCTATTTTAGGTACACAGATATTATTTTTATGTTTTGGAGCAGCGCATCACATTCACATATGCCATGATCTAGTTGCAGAAATGTATTCCATTCAAGTGACTTATTGCACGTGGAAATTGTGTATGACAGGTTCGCTATAAGAAGCTTTTCTTAGGCTTTTAAAGGCCTGATCTTGTATGGCACTTAAATAATCACGAGAGAGTGAAGGCTGGAGACTGTCCCAGGGATGGTAACTAGATTGTGTCAGAAGACTCCAGGTAAACTATAGTCCTGAAAAAAGCTTAGAAAGACGAGTAAACCCACCTGTTGGGCTCCTTTAGCAAACCAAAGACAGAATAAAGACAAAAGTCGTGGAACTGTGCAAGAAATGGCTCCAGGAGGAAGTACATTTATTCTGGTTTCATGTGCCCACATTCCTCACGCGCTTTTGAAGGGATTAATGAGGGAGGAATGCTAGTCTTGCAAGTTTTTAAACTCGTGATAATTGAAGTGAAGTACTGGTTTGTGGTTCCACAGGTGTGATAGTTATTGCTGCTTCTTGAATACGAATAATGACCGGCCGCGTGTTCTTCATCGTGGCCCTTTAGAAAGATTATCATTAGCCATCCATCACATTCAAGTTCTCAGTGCCTAGAGGTGCTTAGAAGACCATGTGCTTCTCTGCTCATGCAGTCATTCATCCATGTGTATTTACCGCCAGGAGAACACAAAATAGAGAATTTAAGCCATATCTAGGGCAAGTAGATTGGATTGTGTTTTGAAGACTGAACACCGGGAGGACATAGAATGCTGGTTCCTCTGTGCGCTCCGATGCCCAAGAAGTCTGTATTCTGTGGTTACGTTCTCACCAGTACTAATCGAAAGAAGTTTAGAACACTCCCAGGTATTCAACCTAGGCACCTATATTCAGTTCTCGGCTCTCACTCTGTGGCTTGTTTTGTGCAATACATGTTCATGCTTCCAAGAAATTTCCAGCCTTACTTTTGTGTGTTCATCTCTTGGGTCTCCTCGTCCAAGTCCCCAAAAATCCAGGACATAGGGTACTTCCGAAGAAACTCAGTGTAAAAAAAATCAGATTTCAGAATGCTTCTCCCTGAAAGCTGTGAATGAATGTTCAATCTCTTGCCCTATCTCGTACCCGTCCCATGGCCAAGATTGGATCTACCCATTGTTTCCTTTATCACTGTAGTTATGTATAGAACACTGACCCTTGTCTGTAGGCCTAGTCCTGGTGCACCAATCTCGTGTTCCTCAGATTCTCCAGCTGTCTTTTTCAGTGTTGCCTAAGCCACCCCTTGCTTTGAAGTTGGGAAACTGAAGCCCTTGGTCTGAATCTAGGTTCCTGTACTATCTTAATATACATCACGTACAATTCAAAAGTAAGTACTTCCAGGTCACCTGGTTGTTGGGGTCCTGGTGCCTGGCCCCTACTATACCGACCTTTGTGCACATACTTTGCTGGGGCTTAATTTGTTCCTTGGCCTGATATTTCCAAAGTTTACAATTAGCCGCTCCTGCTGTAGGTTTGTGTGTATACGTACACCATTTGTCAAAGCATGTAAAGATGGCCATAGGACAGTGAGAGGGTGAACGGTATGTCCGAGTAGTCAGCAGTTATAGAGGTCGCCCTGTGCACTATCTGTGAAACCTTTGAGTCTGTAAGTTCATATTCTTCTTCTTCCTTGAGATTCTTTAGTATGATTGCTCCAAGTGCTAGTTGGGAACATTCTGATAAGATGAAGCCCCAATGCTCTCTGCTTCACCATTAGAGAAGGTTCCTTAGTGGAAGGATGTTCTTGGTACGTGAGCGTACCATTAGTTCGAACCCCTGTACTTAGTCTGAACATTACCTCCCTGCCATTACTTCTAGACCTTCTCTTTATCCACAGTTATGGAGACAAGTCATCACTTAATCTTAACCATATGGATGTGGACTTTAAGGGTAATCAATGTAAATTAGCGTTAATATTTCAATTAGGTTAAACTTCTTTGACAAATTAATTTATATTCATGTATTTTATATAATTGAAAAAACTTAAGGCTACTATTAATTTAATTTTAGTTAGTTCAATTTCATGTCATTACAATTAGTTTAATTTAGGGTTGTGTTAGGTTTAATATTAAGCTAATGAAGCATAGTGTCATTTAATATACCTAAATCCGAGAAGTAATTTCATTTAGTTGATACTTGATGGTTTGTATTTATTTATTCTATTTAAATTTTATTTAATTGCATTTAATGTGTTCATTTATTTAGAGCTAGTCTTCAATTTATTAAGACCTAATTAAACAAAATATTTTATTCTTAGGGCCCGATTACGATGCGGTTAGGAAGGCCTCCTAACGGCATTTGCTCCATCTGAATCTGATCGGGAACGTGGCTTTCCGACCGAATCGGAAAGGTGTCTGGCCGACCGAGTACGATTCAAGGAAGGCATTAGGAATATTCAAATCCGAACCCTACGGCATTCAGAATGACCGAGCCGTACGGAGCAGAATCGTACGTCTCTACGGGCAGCGTTTCCGAACAACAGATTACGATGCTGGATTCAGACAACCTTTCCGAATCGTGCCGTCCGACTCGAATCGGCAGTCAGGATCAGACTTTGGGAGTCCCTAGCGAGCCCCCCTGCAACCGTGACATTCCCAATAGGGCCCGTGGGGGTACCCATGGGTCCCCCCGCTTACCAGCCATGCACAGTGTGGCAGGCACCAGGGGGTGCCCACCACAGAGTGTCCAATTTTCCCCAGCCACCCTTTCTTCAGTGGGAGCCTATGCATTCGGTTGAAACATAGGTTCCCATTGAAGTCAATAGGAGTCCAACCAAATTGTATCTGGAATCATCCAGATGCATCGTGGTCGGTCGGACTCTCCCGATCCGAGTCGGTTGGAAACCATTCCTAAACCGATTCGGTCGGAATTATTTCCAGATCGGATTGTAATCTGGCCCTTAGCATTAAGCCCACCAAAGTTCTGCCAGGATCTTGCCACCGGAGTGGGGGGAAACTACATGCCCCAGAGTGCTCAGCGACTGGTGAGCCGCCACCGACGCTGTTCCTGTGCGCCTGGAGGTGCCATAAAGTTGCAACAGGCTTCTCGCAGTGCGGGAGCCCACCAAAGTTCTGCCGGGACCTTGCCACCGAAGCGGGGGGAAACTACATGCCCCAGAGGGCTTAGAGGCTGGTGAGCCACCACCGGCACTGTTCCTGTGCGCCTTGAGGCACCATAAAGCTCAAACAGGCTTCCCGCAGCGCGGGACGCGTGTGGGCCAAGGGCTTGCCCGTCCTTGCCAGGAAGAGGCAGGGTAGGGCCATGCCCCTTATATTTGTATCCAGGATTGTGCTGGCTATCGAAGTATTAATCTAATGTATATGCTTGCATTTAATTAAATGTAATCTCATTTCAGTTATGGTTAGGTCAAAGCAGAGGGTCTCCATAATTATCATGATAATCTTCGGGTTAAGATACTAAAGTAATAGTATAAGGAACTAATGGCAGACAAAGTAATGCCATACAACTCTTGGTATTAAAATAACAATTTGGGAATAACCGAACATCTGGCCCTGTGCACTCCACCCACTAAGACAGTTTCCCCCTTGGCTTAAAACGTTTAAACACTAGTAGTAAAGTGTGGAGAGTCGTGTTATGTGATGTCTGATCAGCAATTAAATCCAAGAATTCTCAAATATATTTATTGATCTCTAGTCTTTAACCATATACCTTTAGTTTACACAATGCATTAAGATTATGCACATTGAGTGATTAACATCAAAGAGAATATAGAAAATTACAAATCCATACAGGAATCTGAATAAAATATAATGCATGAAGCTCATGGATGATAAAGAAAAAATGCAACTGGACAGCCAACATGTGTTTCACTGTAAGAACTCTGCTTCTTCAGGGCTGCCAGAGTAACAAAAATAACAGCTTAGTTACATCACGTAATAAAAAATTGTGCATCAACAAATATCATTTGTACATACCATAACAATCAGTTTAAAAAAACTCAACTTTAGTTAAATGTGGATAAGAAGCTGGAGTCCATAGCATCAAAGTCCAGCCAACCCATATTTATGATGAAAAGGGTACATTCTCATCTACAGATTTACAGAGAAATTGAATTGAGAGAGAAATTCAAAAGGGAGAAATTCAGTAAAGTTCAAGAACTAAAATACATGAAATGAGGCAGCTTACCTAAATAAACATATCCGGTATTTGTATAAAATAATTTTTCTTGGTCCAAGTGCATTGATGCATGTGCGTCTGTTGGAATGAGTGCAAATGGGCGTCTTTAGGGTGCTATTGTGTTCTTTGGGTAACTACCTGGATTACCTTTGTCAGCGCTTGTTGTATTTTCAACTACCATCGATTTAGAATTGGATCCAAATGTCAAGAGCACAGAGCATGACAATGTTTCTGGGATATATCTGAGCTGGATATCTCAGGAAGAGACTCCGAGTTAAATGCCACAGTGAGCCAATTATCAAAGGTTACATTTCCAGTTTCTTGATGTAGATACTCATTCTCCATTCTTGAAAAAGAGAGACGTGAGCTGACCAGGGAATGGAGTGTCAGATTATCTTGACATGCACACAAGTTCTGCACAGAATCAATTACCTGCTCTTTCCTGGTATATTTAATTTTGGAAAGTGGTGCCCCGTCCTAATTGGATATCAACTAGGGTGTTGGCGAAAGAGGGACGTAAATGGGTTAGTACTTTCCAGTTACTTACATGAAAAATATTAACAGTTCTAGGGACAAAGATGTTTTAGTCGTATGTCATGAAATAAAACTAAATTCTCTCGGTTGCTTAGTCAAAAGACCATACCATCGCCCCATTTGAATAGCATCACATAACTCAATAGTAGCTTAATGTTGCTGGGTTAACAGCACAACACACGTTCCGCCAAATTGCATTGTTCTAAGCTCGTTTAAATTAATGCTTAAATTAGTTCAATAAATGAATACATACTTTAACATGAGCAGGGTTGTCTGTGCAAGAGACCGGATTGTCCCATGAAACTGCTCCAGGACCAATACTTCAGTTGGTTTTAGAAAGATATCACCGCTGTTGGATTTTCCAACACTGAAGATCATGCCTTCCTAATAAGCACTTGAAATTGCTTTCTGCTGATATGGCAGCATCAGAAATATTCCGAGTTGGATCAGGGAACACATTCTAGAGAGCTGATGTTGTGGTCTATGTTGCCGGATGGCCTTCTGATGTGGAGAAACTGTTTTAATGGGGCTCTCCCCTGAATAATGTTCTAAAAATATGTCATGAACCAATGAGGTATTCTGGGAATCCAAAATCTAATCAAACCTCATCAAAGAAGCATTCTATAACACAAAACCTGACCTGATTCCAGAATGTGCCTTTGTCCAATTAGACAGACAAAGGCACATTCTGGAATTCTAAACCTAAACTTAATCCCTCAAAGAACGGAAAATTCTGAGATACAGAACCTCGCCGGAAATCCTCAAGAAAAGGGACATTCTGGATTCTGAAACCTACTTGAACCTTCTCAACCAAAGTAAAATTCTGGGATTTGAAACCCTGCCATACATTCTCAGTCAAAGGGACATTCTAGAATTCAAAACCCAAGCAGATATTGTCAAACAAACAGACAAATGGAAATTCTGTAACCCAAAGCCGGGCCATGCATCAAACAAAATGGCTTTTTGAAAAGCAAAGCCAACTAGAAATTATAAAAAAAAAAACTAGGCAATTTAGAATACAGAATCCATTGAGATGTCCTGCAGTAAAGGTTATTCTAGAATCCAAAGGCAGCCAGAGATTATCAAAAGAATACAAACTGTGGAGTGCATGCGATGTCCTCAAACAAAGGGGCACAGAGAAAACTAAAACCCGATTAGAAGTCATTAGACAAAGGGACATTCTGCACTCCAAAGTCCAAACATGTATTCTTAAACCAATGTCTATTCTGAAATGTAAAACTTAACCAGATGTCTTCTGAGAAAGGGCCATTCTACATTTCAAAACCCACCCATTGCTCATCAGACAAGGGTCATTCTGGAATCCAACCCTCAGAGCTCGTCAGACAAAGCAGCATCTTGAAATCCCAAATCCAACCAGACCTCATCCAGCAAACTAGCATTATGGAATGTTTAGTTCTCTTTCCCACTCCCGTTTCTCGAGCAATAGCCCATTTCCTTCTGTGTAGAGCATGTTAAATTTTCCTTGCACACCTGCATGGTTCACCTCACTCCGATTCTGATCCAGTGTGCTGCCAGAACCAGCAGATCTTGTGTTACTGAGGTATCACTTTTTGGACGGAACACAAGTGGTGCTGGGCAGAATGCATTCTGGCATTAACCCTTTTCTTAAATGAAAGTACGGCTAGAGCGGTTGACCTCGAAGCTGGGGAACCGGGTTCGAGTCTTGGCAAGAATGCTAAACTTCCTGTGATTCTGGGCCAATAACTTAATCTCCCCTTGGCTAACAAAAATGAATGTGTCCATCTGTAACGAAACCAGTGCTTGTGTAAAGCGCTCTGATACCTGACATTCGGGTCTTTTTCGCGCTATATAAAAACTTTTTCAAAAAAAATCTTTAAAAATAAATAAATACCTGAAGGGGTTCTCTCAGTTCTGCATTGAATAATTTGAGCACGGATCTACCTAGCCATTCGCCCAGCGGTGAAGTCCTGGCTTTTTTCCTAGCTCTAGGCGTCCTGCCAGTTGTCGTTTCTGATTGTGTTCAAGGTAAGGGGCTTTCAGCTGCGATTGAAAAGCTCAAGTCTACAATAACATTTTTGATGGAAATCTTGTTAGGCCTTCTTGAAACTTGGCAGAGTGAAAAGCAGTGCCGCCATTCTGTTGGCTAAAAAAAAGAGCTTTCAGTGTCATTTGAATGACTTTCCCAGCAGGGCGGCTTCATGAATCAGTTGTGTTTTAGTTTCCATGTAGCATGTGACTCTGAGGGCAGAGTCAGCCGCTCAGTGGTAGCCAAGGGCAGTAAATTGGACTAAATTATCTGATGCCACTCACTGCCTCCTGCTGGCCTTTGATTATCAGAGACTTAATGTGATGGGAGACCAGGCCACTCTATTCTCAAAACCTGCTCAGTGTAGAGCGCAAGATAACAAGCATTGACCAAGCCAATAGGTTCGTTTTTTGTACAGTGTATGCCTGCACACCGAATGCGAGACGTTCAAGCACATATATAAATGCAAGTCTGTTAACATTCAGGCATGTGTACATTCAGATGACAAATATTTATTTGTGGGTATAATCCTTAGTGGTCTTTAAAACCTTTCCCTTGGACCCTCCGTTTTGAAGTACATTGTTTTTCACCATGTGTACATTCAGACCTGTAGCTATCTAGATTTTTGTTCAGATTCCCATGCGAATGGACAGAAGACATAGAGTTGGATATGTATATAGAACAACGGACATAAGGCATCTTTGAAACCACCCTGCCGCGTAGACCAAGAGACCTACTGCCGCCTGGGCTCCGAGGCCAGCAGACCTACAGATTCAGACAACACAAACATATCCCTGTACACCGAGGCACACACATGTACATGCGGACAGTGGGAGAAACGGAGAGGGAATGCTGGACCAGTGGACAGACATGCCGGGATGGTGGATTATTGTTTAGTTCTAGGAAGATGAGTTTACGGGCGGTGCACCCACAACTACACATGAGTCACAGACAAGAGTGTAAGCACACATGGATGGACAGAAGGTTTGATAGAGAACTCCTATACTACCAACTCTACACATATAGACTTAAGCCCAGGTGGACAACCCGCCTTCCTCGCTCACGTAGGCTTGGGCAACCCTATGCACTCACTGACAGACACACAGGCACATTTATATATTGCGATGACGGATACATAATGCATTAAGGAAGGTGCAGGCATCTTACTATCTTAATTCTAAGCCCCTTTGCAAAGGGAATCAATTGTAGGTGCATACATTAGAAGCCTGTTATTACCTATCCAACCTCCTTGGAGAAATCCCTCTATTTGGAATTAATACTCGTGAAGTTATTGTTGTCGCGGCTGTGATGCGCCTGCCAGTAACATGCCCCCTCTATGCCGAGCCCAGTCTTGGACTCTGTAGCACTCGGTGTCATCATCTCTACAACAAACCTGTGACATCCAGGCCACATTTTTCAGCTGAAGCAAATGAAGACAGCAGCTCCCAGAATTTAATCTTTACTTAAATGAAAGGACTAAAAACATGATGTTTGACCTGCAGGGCAACATCTGGCAACTCTACATGCTTGATGGTCTGTTCGCATGGACTCTATCCTGTTTAATTTTCTACATTAAAAAAAATGGGATTTGTGTTATTCTCTTCATTTCTTTGCATTTAAAGGTGCTTCCTATTGGCTTTTTGTTACAGTGTAGACTAACCTGGCAACGTTCTAACTATTTTATTAGCATCAACTTAAATTGAAAGCAAAAAAACATGGGCTAAAAGTTTGTTTCGGTCGCTTTCTAAACTGCAAGAATTGAAGCATACCATGTAAATACGGAGATAACATGTTCCAAAATGAAGTAGCCCCCAAGAGAAGGACCACCAGGGTTCTCTGAAGCCAGATCTTGTCACTGCCACTCCAAGGGTGGGCTTGGCCTGGTGGCAGCCGCATGTTCCACAGTGCTTCAGTGTAGCATCAAGATGCTGTTTGTGCTTTAGTGTTTAATGCCTTACAAGTTATAAGCCAGCCAGTCGATCTTGGAAAATGTTCTAGTCTTCTAGGGAAGCTAATGCAGAACATCAAAAATGTACGAGCCTTTACACCAGAATGTCCGTGAAGTGGAGAACCGCCTTCAAAACGTACAAGGGAAAAGGAGCCTCCCTGACGGGCCTAGACCGAACAGAGGCTTGTACCACTGACTTTGAAATCACCAGTGGGAACAAAACACCAAAGCTTTCTCAAGATATACAGCTTGAAGTCTGTGGACTGGCAGATGTGGACTTGCATATTAAGCTTGGAATTGAGAACAAAGTCAAAAGATTTTCTCTCCCTCTCTCTCTCACTCCTTTTTTCTCACCACCCCCCCCCCCCGGCTCTCTCTCTTCTTCTCCCTCTCGCTACTTGCCCTTGCAGAATTTGAGATGCTGCACCATCTTCCCATTCCGCAAGGGCATTTTCGCAGACCCCCACCATACGGATGTCCTACAGTGATGATACCTAACTATACGTCTGCGTATCTTTCTCATACTGGTGAGCCCTGATACGAAGAGGGCCAGCAAGGGGCTCCATTTATAGGTTGAACAATCACCAAGATACTTGCTTATCTGTCTTTCTTCCTCGCCTCATGAAACCATCATGTTCCCATTCCATATCAACATCTCAATGATTTGCCCTCACATCTGCGAACCTAAAAACCTCAACTGGCCCACAAACTAAAATCTACTCAAAGGCCCTTTCCAAGCTGCGATCCTGCCCCCTTGTCCTCTCTTATGTTCTTTTCTATATAGTTTCAATTCCAAATTCCCTCCTTGCGCTTTAAAATGTTCCTTCTGAGCCTAATTACGCTATTTAAAAATCTCCTCTTGCAGGGTATTCTGTTACGGTCTGCAATATTCGGGAGTTTTCAACCTGAGGAAACCAAAGGCAAGGGCTTTGTAATCCTGAAAGTACCTTCCAGCAGGAGTCGTGAGTGCAAAATAGTAACAAAAATAAAATAAGATAATGCACATCGGGGTCTGACACCAGGGAATAATGGTAGAGTAAGGCAAAGGGTTGATGACCAAGAATCTGCTGTGTGGAGGGAAATGGCCCGATTGGTGGCTCCGAGTCAATATGCGAACCTTTGAACCGGCATAAGCTTTCTTTCCACTCAGCAGCTTTGCTCCATCACTGACATGGATGTGATTGCAACATACATCTCCCCTTATTGATGCGGCCGCTGAAGTGAGGTCACTTTTCAAAAGAGCTGGAAGACGCACTACTCGCTTCCAGTAGAATCACGAAAGAGTTAATAATCCTTCGTCTTCAATACTTTTGTAAAGAAGGAGGGTTTAGGAAGCATGTTAAATATTAAACCACTGGGCAAGAGGGCAGTTATTTAAAATACCTAACAATGCTTTATTCCTTTCAATAGTTACATTTTCTGAAGCAGTTTGCAGTCTGAGAAACTAAGACCATTCCGTAATTCGTTTGTAATCTGAATAATGTTTAGCTCTATAGAACTTGTACCTTCTTTTATTTGGCCGTCCCTCCTTCCTTGTCTCCTTTTCAGACACCTCTTGTCCCTTCCCCTGTTTCTTCCTGCTCTTATTTCTTTTATTACCACCTCATGTTTCTTCATCTTTCTTCTTTCATGTCTGTACTTTGCCTCTACACCTCTTCTTCTTCTTTTAGTCCATCCTTACGTTTTTCTTCTCCTTCCCTTGCTCTTTTATTCCTTCCTTTGTAATTCTGCCTCTTGATAATTCTTTTCTTCCCCTTTACTTTCTTACCTTCCTCCATCCTACCTTTTTCATTCTTACTATCCCTTTCTTATTTTTGCACGTTATATTAAACCTTCTTTCGTCCTGCTGTTCCCTTTTTTTCACCATTCTATCCTCCCCATCCTTGTATTTCATTGTGTTTATCCTTTCCTATCCCTTATTTGTTCATATCCCTCCTTTTCTTCCTTATCACCTCCCTCTTTACAGTCACCCTTACCTCACACAGAGCGGGTATGTCTGGTGGGAGTGTAGGAGAGGGTGGTCGTCGAGGTATGCAGGTCCGGCATCGTGAGGGCTTTGTAGACATGCACGAGGCTCTTGAAGGTAATTCTATTTTTGATTGGTAGCCAGTGAAGGTTTCTCAGGTGGTCAGTGATGTGGCTGTGGCGTGGGATGCTCAGGATGAGTCTGGCGGAGGTGTTATGGATGTTCTGCAGTTTCTTTTGAAGTTTCTGGGTGGTGTCTGCATAGAGTGTGTTGCCGTAGTCAAGTCTGCTGCTGACGAGCGCATGGCTGACTGTTTTCCTGGACTCTGTGGGGATCCATTTAAAGATCTTATGAAGCAGGTGGAGCGTTTGAAAGCAGGAGGACGAAAAAGCATTGATTTGGTGGTTCATTGAGAACGAGGAGTCTAGGATGGTGCCGAGGTTTCGTGCTTAGTCTGTGTGTGTGTGTGTGTGGGGGGGCAGGGGGGGGGGGGGGGTTACAAGCGCTGCGGGTCACCAAGAGTCCCAGGATGAGGACTTCGGTTTTGTCTGAGTTCTGCCTGAGGCAGCTGTTCTTCATCCAGGTGGTGACTGCCTTCATCCCGTTTTAGAAATTGCTCTTGGTGGCTGTGAGTTTGTCTCTGAGGGAAAGAATCCTCTGGGTGTCGTCGGTGTAGGCGACTATGTTGAGTCCGTGGCTTTTGACGATCGCTGCAAGCGGGGCCTGTTAGATATTGAAGAAGGTGGTGCTCAGAGAGGATCCCTGAGGCATTCCGCAGCTGATCTCTGTGGGCTCTGAGTGGAAAGGCGGAGGTCTGAGTCTGTGTTCGGCTGGTGAGAAAGGAGCAGATCCATTCTGGGGCTTTGTTGCAGATGCCGGCGTTGTGGAGTCTTGTGCAGAGGGTATGGTGGGAGACTGTGGCGAAGGCAGCTGAGAAGTCCAGGAAGATGAGGGCAGCAGTTTCGCTTTGGTCAAGGAGGGTGCGAATGACATCTGAAGCGGCGAAGAGAGCTGTCTCGGTGCTGTTGTTGCTTCTGAAGCCCGATTAGGAGAGGTCCCGGATGTGGTTCGTTTCGATGAACTCGGAGAGTTGGACGGTGATGGCTTTCTCGATGCCTTGGCTGGGAATGGTAGCAGAGAGATGGGTCTGTAGTTCTTGAGGTCCGTCGGGTTGGCAAAGGTTTTCTTCAGCAGGGGGTTGATTTCTGTGTGCTTTCAGTCTTCAGGGAATGTGGCAGACTCAATGGAGCAGTTGATGGTGCGGCAGAGTTCTTGTGCGATGGAGGTGCCGGCTCTGTTGCAGATGTGGTGAAGGCAGGGGTGTGAGGGGCTCCGGAGTGGATGTTCTTCATGATCCTGAGGGTGTTGTCTGCAGTGAGGGAGGTCCAGTTGAGCAAGGTCTGCTGGGGTCTGAAGTCATTGGGTGTGGTGGTTGCGGGTAGGGTGGGTGGGGCTTCCTTCTATTTACTTCCCTTCTACCCTCATTACTTCCTTTATTGTGAATGCTTTAAGTTTGCAGGTACTGAACACCTCCACTACTTTAATTTGAAACCAAGAGTACCAGTAGATTTAGTGAAACGTCCTGGCAGAAGTTTGTCCAACATCATCCAGCGAACAGAGCTATTGGTACTCACCTGGAGACTGTGCCAGCTGGGAAACCATTCGAGGGAGGAAAGAGTGATGCGGGTGGGGGCGGTAGAACAAAACGTCAGATTTTGCTTGTCTCCGCTTTTGCAGTAGGCAAGACGTTCTTTGCTTAAAAATGAGCCCCGCCTATTTCAGCCTGAAACACAATCTGAATTAAAAAAATGTGACCTTTGCTATTTGATCACTTTATTTTCCTCCTTTATCCTGTATGTTAAACCTACGTCTCCAGTAAATCTTGCTTGATTTCAAACTTTCTTTGCCCGCTATTCCATTTGTAGGTCTGTCCAGTGCTCAGAGGTGTCTCTTGAGGCCTGATTGCCATTTTATATAAACACGGAATAAATAAAAGAATAAAAAGTTCTTGAGGCCATTATGCTGTGTTGGCCTCTCCAGAGAAGTTTAGGTAAGAGGCGGATCGGGATCTATTGGGAGAGAGAAAGCGAAGAGGGTGCCAAGGCATCAGTATATGGTGTGGTTCAAGATGATGTAAAGCGCCTTGAGGTTGTCGCTTGTCTGTTAGTCTTGTGTAGAAACCACAGACAGACTCAGTGGTAAATTGAGCTTCCAGGCGTGAAATGTGTGTTGACACTTGCTCGGGGTGCCCCACAGTGCATGCAAGGCATCTAAGATGATGGAAGTTGGGGGGCTGGGCCATGTGCAAAGATATTGGGGTTCAAGTTGGAAGCACTCTAGCTCTCCACAGTCACCCGCTCAGCCATCCCTATGTACTCATGGGCTACGTAGGTGTATCTTGGTCACATAAATGTGCATCATGTGTGAAATCCTACCGTAGGACAGCGTGGAACCGTGCACGGTGCATATCAGTTTGACCAATTGTAAGGGACGTGACCCACTCCGCCAGCTTCTCAAAATGGAGGCAATAGTGGCACTTTTTGGGGACTCTTGATACGCGTGCGCCTGCTTTGAGAGTTGTGAAGGAGAGCTCATGAACTCACCCCGTACCATGACGACTTCAACACATTATCCGTCCATGGAAGTAAAGGCGTGTTCCAATCAGAAATATTTGTGCCCAAGATGTTTTTTTGCTCAGAAAATATTGTATTCCCTGGGAATTCAATAAAAAACCTGGATGCGCACTGTAAAAAATGTGTAAAAGGAAATAATGTTGATCAGAAAAATACTCTGCCAGGACATAAAATGTCTCTTGTTTGGTAGTGTGGCAGGAAAAATGTGCCCCAGACATCCCCGCAATTCCTTTGCTATTGAGAGACCTCTCTGGAACACAGTGCCATGAGAACAGCATTCAGTATCGGCTTATTCATGATGCTGCCACAAAAATCTGCGCCGAATGAGTACAGTACCACAGCAGTTCGGCATTTGGAGGAATTGCCCCCATAAAATCATGCCAGGGCACAATGGAACGCTGCAGTTTTTTGCTAAGGGATTAGGTGTGCCAACTTTAGTGTGCGGGGAGAAAACTGCCCAGGAGACCGTTGTACTGGGAAAAAGTGCTCCAACAAATGTTGTCAGAAGAAAATCACCGAGTATTGTGCGAGAAGAAATTTGCTCGTAGATCCCTGTTGGGTTAAAAAAAAATCTGGTTTTGTGTGTTCATATTTGATTCTAAACTTTTACTGTGTTTTGTTTCATGTGAAGAGTTTGGAGTGACAAGTTTTTACTATTTACAGAGCCTAGTGTTTGAATGTATGTTCATACCGAGGTCATTAGACCCAACAGCTCTATGTCTCCTTAATATTCTGAGGGATATCCTTGAAGGCCCCTTTATAACAGTTGCATTCCACGACTGTATGAAATGCATTTCTAGAAACAGGAGGGGCTCAATGTACAAGGCTTTGATGTTTTTTAACAAAATTAATTTCTGCTTTAAAACTCCCCCTCTGGCCCTTACTGCAGTTATTGTTCTTACTTTTAGGAATCTGGAAACGTATTCATGCAAACACTTGAAGCCATGTATTGGTTGGAGGTTACAAATTGAGATTGATGGCCAACAGGGGCTTCCTGAAGGGCCGACACCTCTCTTTTGGCTGTCAGCGGTTGATTATTATTATAAGCGCGGTGTTGCAAAGACACGCACGAAACATGGTGAGAATCGTACAAAAGCGTAGTACGGTACAATGCTAAGTGATTGCAGTTTAGAGCGGTGCACGATAAGCCAGCCATTCCCCCCTCCCACCCCCCATAGCTTCCTGTTTCTTAGGGCACCCCCGTGATATATATATATATATAGTTTCTTCCTCTACGGCGAACCCATCCACCGCTCGCTCCTAGAGAACCAAGTTTTCTGAACATTTTTAGGCCCAGTTTTTGACTATAAGCCTCAAATTTGTGCAGTGAATTTCGATGCAGCATTTCCAGGTTGAAGGACTCGTGAAAGCTTACGGCATTTGCGTGCTGCTGATCCCCGTGGTATTAGCGGTTCTGTTGGCTTTCAATTTGTCCTGCCCTCCTGATTGGTTAGGAGGTTTGCTAATCTTTTGATCCCCTCGCTGCAATAAGTCCTTTGATGTTGATGCCGCTTGGTTGGTTTTTCTTGTTTTATGTTGTCTGATTTAGGAAAATTGCTAGATCCCTAGCGAAGCCATTCCGATGTCTTTTTTTAGAATATGGCTCTGTGCATGCGGGTGAAGGAATACGCGCACACACTCTGGTGCAGGGGGGACGGCAGGCTGTGATGCCAGTGGAAGGCTTGCCGCAGAGATCGGATTGGAACCTGCTGGTCACCCACACTAATCCCTTAGCCTTTCATCTGTCCACATCAATGAAAAGTTGAGTTGGGGATATATAAATATTTCAGTTGTGCCCCTTGACTAATCGTCCCGCGTATCAAGACAAGGCAGGCAAACAAGACATTTTCCCGCTTAAACTATTGATGGAAAGGGATCCCTCCCACATTTAGCCCACGGCCCACGCTGTGGCAGGGTATGTGACCTCCCATTCACCCATAAGCCAAATGCTAGCAAGGAACCTGTTCCTCCTAAATCTGGAGCTTAATCCTTCCCAGTCACCAGGTCTCGAGTGCATCTCTATCCTGCTGACCAAAGCCCAGGCTTTTCTCTATTTGGATAGAGAGAGGTTTCCTCAGTTTGAACAAAGTCCAGGGTGTCACCTGTTAGGGTTTAATAAGGACCCAAACCCACGGTCTTTCAGGAAACCCTGCAGAGCACCATTGCTCCACTTATATATATTATACATATCCTCCCCATGTCTCCATTTCGACCTCCTCTCTGACATTTATTCACTTTGCATCTGTGAGCACCACTCGTGAGCATGCAACCCATGCATGCTCAACATGCTGCTCCCTACCGCGCACAGCACACACACTGGAGGTACTTTTACTTCATGTGTTATTAATGTACAGTTGGTGAGTAACTTCCTACTCAACCATCAAATGCCAGCCCTTCCTTCAAGACTAACCATCTGGGCCGAGACTGCCGTCCACTACAGAGGAAGCAGCCATCCACTTGGCTGATGGCACCAGACAAATCTGAAGTCCACTACAGAGGCAGCAACCATCCACGTGACCGATGGCACCAGACAAATCTGAAGTCCACTACAGAGGCAGCAACCATCCATGTGACCGATGGCACCAGACAAATCTGAAGTCCACTACAGAGGCAGCAACCATCCACGTGACCGATGGCACCAGACAAATCTGAAATCCACATCAGCGACCTCGGTCATCCACGAGGTTGATGGCAGCATTCAAATGTACTACATTGGTGGCCGCTGCCTCCTCATCTTACCCGATCAGTACAAACTTATTTACAATCCAATGGATTTTGGTAGCATCTTACTCCAATGGATCAAGTCCTACGTGGAGGACAACGCTCCGCTGGTCCAAATGAGTTTCTCCAGGCCCTGCTCGCAAAGACTTCAGATTTCACCAGTATGTTCAACTCCCAGCTGGCCGCAGCCTTCACATGAAGGACAGCTTGACTATTTATTTTAATTCTTGTTTTTCCATAGCCCTGGTGCAGCCCGGAGCTTACTTCAAGTATAACACAAGCCTGGATGCTCAGTGTGTGTACCCTGCCCTAATAGTGTTTAATAAGGTAGTGTTTGTCAACGTCTGAGGAAGCTATACTCCACCAAGACAACGTGTGTGCTCATGGCCAGTGATTGTGGATAACATTGGATACAAGAGTAGCTCGCCAGGATTAACCTTGATGACGTACTCCTCAACTTGTCGGCAGCGGCAAGTTCCTGGTTATCCACGTTTTACCAACTTCATTCTCAGGGCTGATATTGTGCTTAAGACAGACTGTTGATTCGTACTCCACAGAGTAAAGCCTTTCATACTGGAACCAGATCTCAGGAATGCCACTCCTGTGCCGGTCCCTCACTGTGGCTACAAGGCGAGTCCCCGCTGTGGGAGTCTCCGAGTTCCAGCTGAGTTCCCTGAAGAAGTTGCTCCAGGTAGCAGTACGCCTCATCACCTGTCTTTGCAAGTACAACAGGGTAATATTGACCATCTGACTGCTCCACTGATAGCCACTGCCGATCTACATCAGTTTGATCCGTTGGCACCATCTACAACACTCTCCTCTCTCGGCCGTACCTGAAGAATAATATTAAATGTCCAGCATACACGGCAGTGGCACGCAGAAGCAGGGTCTCCTGCCCTTAAATCGGAACATGCAGACAAAGGAAGAAGTCTCTAAGTGTCCCTGAGGAGTAGTGGGCATGTGCTCCCGATTTCTGCGCCCCCTGGAGACTTTGGTATTGCAGAAGTGGCTACAGTTGTAAGATTATCCCGCGCTACATGTGTGCAAGCACAAACTCCTGGGGTGTTCCATCATTTGAATAGAGGAGAGACCCCATGGAAATGAAGAAATGGTTTGCCTCTGCGCTCACGATCTATTATAAATGTTGGCACAGAAGCAAAAGAGCTGTCACAGTGCAGTGACATTTGGGTGGCACACAATTCCTGCACCACTTGAGGGCGTCCCTTGGAATGGAGGCAAGGAAATCCCAGTAGCCCCCGAGGCCTGCCACTGCAGGCGGGTGGAGCCACTCACTGCACCTGCCTGTAAGGGGATCTCTACCCCTATTTAAAATGCTGGTGGGTTGCCTGCTTGCACAGCCAAAGACCGACTGACTGCTTCAAACATCTGATCCTCCAATGCGCTGCGCTGGGAACAGTGCGTTATTTGTGATAGGGCGCAAGGCCTGCTCCAGGCGCACATAGTTAAAGGTGCTCCGAAGCTCACACCAGGACAGCGCGCCCTGTCTAAAATGCAGGCTGAGGTGTTGTCTCGCTGTTCACCTAGAATCTGAAATGTCACCCCAGTCTAGAAGCGCCAACCTCCATTCCTTCTCCAAACCCGAAAGTACCTAAAATCTATCTCTTTAAACAGCACCTTGCCACATAACACCCACCAAATGTCTAACCACCCCATATGAATTCCTACCCCACATTATACCTCTTCCGTGCCCATCTGGGGCCGACCCTCCCTCTAAGCCTCACCTAGCACCTTCCCGCTCCACTATAAGCCATCACCCATGATGTAGCATCCTTGCTCCATCTCTTCCCACCCGCACAATGCACTCTAACACCGCCTATCGTGTCCAGTGCGCTATTGCTTTCCAGCTGGGTCCCCGCTGTGTAAATCCCACACATACATGCGCACTTGTACTCTTCGCAGATAACACAGCGGCCTCCAGAGCGGGTATTATAGATGGGCAAGGTATTCCACGGAAATACACCTCCGCATACAGGAAAATCATCCAAGCAGTGTGTCACTATCGGGTGACGAATGCTTCCAAGAGTCTGTCTGTGTTTTGGCTTGGCCAATGGTTATTTATTTTTTTGCACTAATATTCAGCCCCTTGAGCAGAAATGGTGGCTATGAACCTAGCGGTGGATTGTAACAGACAGCTTTTGGTTGCGACAGAGGGTGGTGACGAGTGACGCATCAATATATAAGGCTCCTGGGGTAGGAAGTTACTGGAGTTTGGCCTTCTTGGCGCTTGACTGTCATGTGATTTGCCTCAAGTGGACATCAACATACGTGAGGACAAAGCACCCTTTGTCTCCATCACACAAGGGCCTTTCGGTTGCTACTTTAGACTGCATGCAGGATTTCTATTGCCAGGAACAACTTGTTTACATAAAACTCTTGTGACTTTAGCTCCTCCTCCCTGGATAAACGCCCTGATCCATCTAGCTGCCGCTGGAAGGGGTGCATGGCTTATTAGGTGGTTTCTAGGCACTTTAGGAACTTCCGTGTCTTGTGGCTGCAGTTTCCTGTCACACGGATGCATGGTGGCAGTTTTAAGCCTTGGGCCAGTAGTTTTATCCCAGGGCCGGTTCCATGCCCTGTAGGCCTATTTTAATGCTGTGTGGGGGAACCTTCATCTCACGGGGTATTTTGATCACACGGGGGTGACGTCATGGCTCCCGGAGACTCGTGGGCTGCTGCCGACAAACATCTTATTCTTATAACTTGCATCTCTCGACGTCCACTCGCGCCTCCCTTGCTCTTTGCACTTGTCTTGGTTCGTGGTCTGGCTAACTGTTAACCCGAGGGCTAGCCGAGCGCGGCAGCGCTGCCGGCGGGAGGTTTCCCGTGTGAGCCTCTTTGAAGGGCAGCTCTTCCTGTTCATGTGTCCAGTGGAGCAGAGCTGGCCGAGGCCTTCACTTTGAAGGCAGGATGGAAACGCCATGGCCTGGGAAAGCGTCGGCGGCTAGGACTTTACCTCTGCGGGAGCAAGGTTACACCTCCTGGACAGGTGGGGTCCTTCGTAGGGGGGATTCCAGGCACATATAAACACCAGGAGCGCAGCCTTGGCCACTGGGCTTTTCCGGTCCCCACCCCCTCCGAAGGTGCCTGCTTGCTTGATACATTTCCCTAACAAAACACTGCCTTGCCTCTGTCAGCACCGTGATGGCCTCTGCTTCAAAATCTACTTCCTCTGTGAACATTTAATGTCCCTCTAAGACTGAATCTGCCCAGCGGTGGCTGAGTTTTCAGGTCGTACATAGTTGTTTGCAGCATGTGCTCAATTATTTGACCAAACGTGCTAGAAGTGCTTCATTTGTGTAAAAAAAACAAAGTCTTGGGTCCAAAGTTTTTCTTTGCTGTCCGCTGGACCTGCCAGATGCCAGGGTTGCTGAATAGCAGGGCTGCCTGGCCTTGATTTCACCTTATGCCTCTGTTTTTTCTCCCTCACCACACTTCCTGTCTCTCTGTCTCACTCTTGCAGTTTGTTTCATCCCTTCTTTCCCTCTTCATCATGGTTTCCCATCTTCCTCGTCCTCATTTCTTCCTTTCTCTCTCTTGCCCTGAATCAAAGTCCGCTGACCTGGTCGCGACAGCTGTGAGCTGGTGCCCATCAGCCGTAACCTGCGGTGCCAGTGAAGCCCTGCTCACCAGCCCTGCTCTATCCTATCTGCAGGGGCACAAGCTGCCCTCTACCATGCCAGGCAGGTGCCAGGTGTGTGCAGTGCAGTTGCTCTCAAGCCACTGGACCACCTGTGCGCCCATCGAGCAGTGTCCGGTGGGTTGCTTGGTCAGTAGCTGTGCGTGTAATGTATGTTCACGCAGGGCCGGCCCTAGTGATGTGCACGTGCACTGTATCCTTTTCACCAGGCCCTTGGAGTGTGAGGAGCACTATTCACTCATTTTACATTCCCTCCTTTCATAATATTAGGTTCTCCTTCAGACTTGGCCTTATCACTTCTACGCTGAAAAAGAACTAAACGTTGTCCTTCCCCACTATTCACTCCTCAGCTGTTCGCTCAAGATGTCTCGCTGCTGTCTCTTTGACTGTTCTGAGATCCTTCCAGCACATCTCATCGGAATCTAGAAGCAGCTATTTCCCAGCCTCTTGTAGGCCATCTTTCCACCAATGACTAATGTACTGCCTGATGTCTTTGCTTCGCCCCACCTAAGTCTGTAATCTTGTACTATTGGGAAGAAAGATGCATCTACAGTTTTCTGCGCATACCACGACTACTGTAGCCCGATACATGTTCCTCAGGATTAGAACGGTCTGCCCCATCCTCCCGGCCCCTCCCTGAAGAGTCTCATAGCGTCACTAGTCTTGTGTTAACTGGGCGAGGGCGGTGGAATCATTTCCACGCATCAGATCACCAAAATGCATCTTTTCTGCCCTTGACAGAGATGTCAACTTTGCAAGCTCGGTCCTCTTCACTCTTCCTAGACCCCAGCCTACCACCCTTTGCTTTCCGCTAGGAGAGTCCAGCTTAAACTCCTTGTTTTTGGTTTTTAAATCCGCTCATGGCTGAAATTCTCAACTTGTCTTCTCAAAATCCTGCTGTCCTCTAACCCTAAAACGAGGCAGCATCTGTGAGGCCTGCACAAATAACATGACTACATTTGTCCTTCACTGGGAACCAAACACCCAATTGTAGCGCCTGACTCTCCGAGGGTAGCGTTGCAGAGCAGTCTGAGGCTTACTCAAGGGAGGTGGTGTGGGCTAGTAATCGCCATGTGCAGGTGCGCAAAAATAACACTCAATTGATTGTCCAGTCTGTACTTTGCTCTATAAAAGTAAGAGTACATTTATTAAACACACACACTACTCAATACTATGCACCAATTTACAAATGTACATAAGCTGTTGGAATTACTTTGTGACATTGCATAACATCTCCACCCCTCCCGTGGGGTGTGGGGTCTAGTACCACCACTCCCATGTATGCACATCATCTTGCCCCCAATGCAAGTTGAACATAACCTGGGGGTGGCCCTGCGCACTGGCACCATCCCAGTGGCGACCCACCCCATTTCCTCAACAAGCATTAACAAGCATTGGTATAGCCAATAGGTCTTGCTTTTGGGACCTTCTAAGTATTTAGTTATGCAGCACAATATCCTTGGTGCAACCACGTCAACTGTTGCTTGGCTAAACACTTATAAGGTCCCAAAGGCGAGACCTATTGGCTATGCCAATGCTTGGTGGGGTTGTGTGTGTGTGTGGGGTTGTGTGTGTGGGGTTGTGTGGGTGCAGTTGTGTGTGTGTGGATGTGGTTGTGGGTGTGGTTGTGTGTATGGGTGGGGTTGTGGTTGTGTGTGTGGTTGTGGTTGTGTGTGTGTGCTTGTGGGTGCGGTTGTGTGTGGATGCGGTGTGGTTGTGTGTGGTTGTGTGTGGTTGTGTGTGTGGGTGTGGTTGTGTGGTTGTGTGTGTGGTTGGGTGTATGACATTAATACTAAAAGCATCTCAAAATAAAGGAACACAAACATTGAGTTTGTGGAAAGAGAAAGCACGTTGTAAGTCGTGTGTGGTTGTGTGTGGGTGCGGTTGTGGGTGTGGTTGTGTGGGTGGGTGTGTGTGGGGGGGTGTGTGTGGTTGTGTGGGTGGTTGTGTGTATGTGTGTGGTTGTGTGTGTGTGTGTGTGTGTGAGAGTAATACTAAAAGCATCTAAAAAAAAAAGGAACACAAACATCGAGTTTATGGAAAGAGAAAGCACGTTGTAAGTCAAACAGGTGCAGCAAAGCATTAACACATCAACTAAACAAACAAGATCACTTGGCGAAGACTGAGTGCTGATAATGGATACACACAGCCCATCATCTTAAGAGTTCGATTGCAGCCAATGTGCACTCAAACCTGCCCCCTCCTTGTGAGTTGCACCCCATATTTCATGAGTTGTAACTGCTGCACCCACCATAGAGCTTTGAGATCTAAAGCGCTACATAGGTCTAATCGATTAACCAGTCGCCAACATGCTGTGCTTTTAAAGAGAATCTGCCAAAAGTTTCCAGCTTCCTCATCATGTCCTCATGAAAGCGCCAACGAAAGGACTCCCTGAATGGTGCAACGGACATGAAGCAGCCGCTGTGATCAGAAATAAACACTGTGAACGTTGTCCAGTTTCACAGTAACATTTCCTTAATGTTCTTTAAGTCACAAAACAGTAATTCTTAAAGCATCTCAAAATAAAGGAACACAAACATCGAGTTTGTGGAAAGAGAAAGCACATTGTAAGTCAAACGGGTGCAGCAAAGCATTAACACAACAACCTGTTCTTTGAGGTTTGATGTTCTTTGAACGAGAACATCAATGGGGCACCGCGAAAGTGATCGCGGGCACTTAATGAGCATGACTAGGTTTGCCAGCCTCTGCTCCTAAGCGCGTGCCCGCGCACTTGCACTGTAGCTCTAGGCTGGCCATGGTAGCATTTATTGAGCCCTCACAAAAAGTCTCGCCAGACCAGCGCATGCGCTGGGTCAGGCAAGACCTAAAAATGGGTACCCCTGCCTTGGTGACACACAAAGGCATCACGGATGAAATCACAGGATTACGCATATTCCTCCAGACACCCTAGCAGGAATGTCTGGCAACATAACCCCACTTGGCTTATGACATCACCTTACACCAGCACATCACATTAAACACATGAACTTTAGTCTCTCTAAAAGAAATAACCATTAGTAAATGCATTTTGCAATTACACCAGTTCATCTCCAGGGGATGCCCTTCTCCAGACATCCCCAACTCAGCCCTTTACTCTATGATGCACTTCGTAGTGCACCCTCAGATGTAGAACATAAGTTCCAGCCCAGAAGGTGATAAATGCTGGCTGAGCCCTTGAGGGGTTATTCTTTCGGATGCCCCATGAAACTTATGGGTGGACTGATCTTTATGCTGGGGGAGGCTGCGTTGCTCCTGCAGCCCCCCGCACCTTTTTTCACACATGAGGGTGACCCCCGTCCTCTGGGGGCCACCAGGGCCCAAAAACGATGTTCTCTCCATGCTGTGCAAGGCATTATGGGGCGCTTCAGGCTCCTTCTTATGCATAATAGATGAGCGGCGCTCCCGCTGTGCCAGGGAGAGCCGCGCTGGTGGTGCCGGCGACTTTGCCGTATCTTCCCGCTTCAGTGGGGGGCCCGGTCCCACCCGGACCCATAGGTGATGGTAGGCGGCTCGGGGAGCCCACCCCCGGCTGCTTCTTCGGTTTTCTGGGGCCCGGTCCCACCCGGGCCCCTCGCACCTCCTTCGACTGTCTGGGGGTTCTGGTTCCACCCGGGGCCCCCCGCATGCCCATTCGGTGGAGGGCAGCCTGGGGTGCCCACCCCCGGCTGCCCCCGCCGGCTCCCTGCCCGGCCAGCACTTTTCTGTGCTGCCACGGGAGCCGGCTCCTGTCTTGAGGTCTGCCCGCTCCGGCAGGCAGACGCTCGGAATCCCGCGGGTCCTCCTGGACCACGGAGTGCGACGGCACTCCCCCATTGGGGCCCAGGGATGGGGTCCCGCGCCCCTAGGGCCATCTTCACGGGGAGCGCGACAGCACTCCCCGTCTTTACTTCTTCGCGGGGGGGTGCGACAGCGCTAACCCACCTCCATCTTCGGTGGGGGCCAGGGTGGGCTCCTGGCACCCCATGGGGCATACTTCACAGGGAGCGTGACGGCGCTCCCCGTCTTTACATCTTCGCGAGGGGGCGCAACGGCGCTCCCCCGCCTCCATCTTCGCTGGGGGCCAGAGTGGGCTCCTGGCCCCCCTGCAAGGCACCTTCACGGGGAGCGCGACGGTGCTCCCCATCTTTACTTCTCCTTGGGGGCAGCCCCCGGGACCTGACCCATCCCGGTGGCATCTCTGAGACCGGCGGCGGAGCCCCACGCGCTTCGTCGTCGGTCTTCTTAGGGGTCAACGGCCGCCTACCTTCCGGGGGCCATATCTCAGCCCCTGGGGGTCTGATCTGCCCCATTTTTGCGTCTTCTTGCTCCTGGTGCCCCCCCCCCCCCCCAGCCACTGGGAGCACTCCTTCGCCCTCCGGGTCTCCAAGAGGGTGCAATCTGCAGGGAGCGGTCTTCACTGGCTCCCTGCGCCAGCCTTTCGCCTGGCTCTCCTCCTGGGCCTCTCTTCTCCCTGCACAGAGGCCCCTGCTTCTGCGCACCGGTCCTGGGCTCTTCTTCTGGTGCTTTTAGGGCCCTGGGGGGCAGTCAGAGGGTACCTCCTTCCAACTGCCCATTGCCAAGCCCCAGCACCTTTCGCCTCAGCAGACCACACCCCAGAGAGAGCTTCTCTTCCTGTGCAAGCACTTTTTAAAAGTTGAGTAGGGGGCTGGCAGGAAGTCTCTGTTGGTCCTCTTAAACAGCGACACATCACTTCCCTGCCCCCTCATTCTTGTCCAGCCTCTGGGTTGGTTCAAAATGGCGTCGTCCAGGGTCTCTGGCCATATGATCTCTGAAGCCTCTTCCCATCCCCCCCCCCCCCCCCCCCCCCACGCTGCCTTCCCTCCTTGGTGCAGCCTGGTGATGGATGAGCCTGTAGCCCCACCCATCATCTCTTCCTGGAGAGGAGGCCTTAGCTTGTGGAAGAAAGGTTATCAATCCATCCTGCTGAGGTCAGCCCTCAGCCAGGGTCTGGTTATAGCTGGCTCAGAGAAATATGACAGTCCTGTATGACCCAAAAGCAGTACAAATATGACTTTGGACTCTGCAGAACACTTTTCACATCAGCTACAGTGGACTTTAGTGCGTGTCTAGAATCTGTAGACCTTAGGAAAGTGAAACTAACCCATGTGCTCCCTATCCCCATAAGAGAATAATGGAATAAACACTGTAAAGCACACTGACTTTCCCTGGTATGTTTTTTCCCACTGGATAAAGCCTATTCCATGTCACCACCCAATTCTGCATAAGTCCTGCCACACCATTCACTTTGTAGCTGCTCCTGGACTGCGCACGCTAGGAATCTCCCCTGCGCAGCCCATACACGGGTGCACACGCATGTACACATGTGTCTGCATGTAACCAGCCCGGTGTCCCTTGCTCCAGCTGCTGCGCAGTGGCCTGGTCAAGTCAGGGGGACCCCAGTAAAATCCCCATGTAGTCTCTTACATCCTGAGTTCACTGTGGGTGAGTCCCAACTTATGAGGCCCCCCCCTCAGTAAAAGCTCAACAACTAGGTGCTCAAAAAAATCCGGGCGGTCCATAGTGTCAGAACCACCTTCTAACACTTGTGTACAATCTCGCAAGCACTCATTCCATTCCATTCCATCACATCACTGAAGGTCACTCGTGTTGGATCTGGGATGCAAACCCTTCCCACCTGCTGTTAAATTACTCATAAATGACCTCAACTGCGAATCCTGCCTGCACCGACAGATCTAACTTCATATGTTCCTTTCCCGCACACTATTCCACTGTTAATGCATCATTTATTTATTACATTGATGTATGTGTGCAATGACTTGCTGTGCTGTCACAACTAACTTCATGTAGCCCCCTTTTATACTGTTGGTTTACTACGCACTCTACACCGTGTCGAAATGCTTCTGATCCTCCGTAAATAAATCCAATTCTTTTGCATGTCCTTCTCTGGCCTGGCTCCCAATGGCACACTGACTATGCTGGAGGAAGCCAGAGCTCTACCTCCTCTGCCCTATTTGACTGATGCTGTATGAGATCTCACTTCTGCCCCCACCACCCATGCTTCAGGTTTTCACTGCTTTCCTCAGACCTTGAGAAACATTATCTTATTAAACACTGTTAGGACTGGGCATGCGTCCAAAGCCGTGCCTTGCTTTATGAAGGTCTAGCGAGGCAATGGAAGATCTAATATCTGCCAGTGGATAAAATAATTATCTTTGAATAATTGGTTTGAAACTATGGCAGAATAAAAATTGAGCTATTGCACCTCCACGACATTTCAAGAAAATGATAGAGGGTTCCGACAGTGTGAACACTGTGGTTCTTAGTATTGCTTTGGGGATTTATACCCCACTGGGATGGCAGTACATGGACAACCCCACAGGCCCCACGTTCTTGAGTGATTTCTAAGCCTGTGCGGAGTTAGCGGAGTTCTGCTATGCGTAACTCTGCAAAGTGCAAAAAAACTCCGCCGAGCTATTTGGAGCTCCGCAAGCGGCGGAGTGCGTTAGAAAAATGACGTTCGCTGTAACTTTCAGCGCCGGGTGTTTGTCTGCGCTGTGAAATTATCGAGAAGGGCACCATGCACAACATAAGTGGGCGCTGCTTTCTTTCTGCGCTCAAGTAGATTTTCTACTCAAGTGGCAGCTTTCTTAACGCGAATGGACGGTTTCTCAATGCGAGCGGTCTCAAGCATAAGCGGCCACCCGCATTGAGAAATCCGTCCGCCCAAGTTGAGAAATCTCACCGGCAGGTTGATTTACCTCACTCGTGCTTACCAACTTGACATTGACCAGCGCAAATGAGGAAAAAGCTCACTGGGAGGTGGATTTTCCTCGCCTGCGTTCGCCAATAAGTTTTTCGGAACTCTGTGTAACAAGGAGTGCGGAAAACTCTGCGAGCGGAGTTTACCGCCCACACTTAATGCTTTCCTTTCCGCCCAACAGTGACGGCTGTTGTCAGGGTAGAGAGGGGGAGGGAGCGGGGGATGACGGGTAATGGAGGACAGCAAAAATAAAGAAATACAAATAAGAACTTACCTGCCGCATTGCCGCTCTTTCGATCTTTCGGCTCCACTGCAGGCAGTACAGGCTCCCAGACTTCCCCTGTACCAATGCCGTCGCTGCTCTCATTTAATGAGAGCAGCGCCAGGATTTGCCTGAGCGCCCTCGATTTGCGCACCCACAGAGACTGGGAGTCTGGGCCTGCTGTTTTCAACCCGGCAACGCAGCTCAGGTTGGAGACCTCCTTAGTGAGCATGAAGGTTTGGCCTGCCTGAGACGGCCGGCCAAACGGTCATGCGCACTGAGGGCAGTGTAACCACTTCCCCTGTGACTATCTACCCCCACACCCCCTATGGCTCTGGACCTCAAGCTTCGGCTCCCAGTGCAAAAATAAATATGTTTTATTATCTTTTTATTTTTACCTTTTTGAGGCGGATGACGGGGGGGGGGGGCGCAGCACTCTACCGCCATAGCGGAGGAGCTGCCGCCCAAGGCCATCATAACTGCCTGGTGATGTATGCAGTGATCTTCTGGTGTCCACCACAACCACAGAGTTCTAGCTGGCATACGGCAAACTCACTTCTGGTTTTAAGAACTGGTTCCCAAAAACACGTAGCTCAGGGGGTCAGGGACTGCTTAGAAAATGAAATAATAATACAAGATTAATAAAGTGTATATTCAAATAAAGAAACACAGTGGTAAATTGTACATTTTAAAAAATTCTGGAAATGTGAAGGAGTTAGATTCATTTGTGGGGGCGGTGAAAGTGCATCAAACATAGGATGGAAGATGAGTGGCCTCAATTGAATATAGAAAAGCTCCAACCTTCCCCTTAAAATATTTTTTTTTAGATTTGTTTATGAATTAAAAAAATATTTAAGCATTTGTGTATTTCTTTGACCAATGCTTGTTTCTCTATTTTCTGTGTATTGTTGTGCAGTTCAAATCATCGTAAATACTTAGGCTGGGGTCCTGGCATCCAGTAATAACTCTGGGTGGGTCCCTGGATTCCAATAATGGTTCAGTGGGGGGTTTCTGGGTTCCAGTAATGATTAAGAGGGTGTACACAGAGGTCAAAAGGTTAAGAACCACTGCTATGAGGCGTGCTGACATGACATTGGAGGTGGGCAGTGGATGATTTGTAAAATAAAATAAGTGCTGGGGCTGTTGTCAGGAGGTCACTTGCACCAGCCCATTTCTCTGGTTAGCGCTACCTAAAACAGAACCAACTACTAACCATGAAAGTGGGGGAAAGATGTGGCGTAATGGCCAGAGCTGTCCACTCTGCTCCACATCCTGTGATTCTGAGCAAATCACTTAATCTCCCCTTAAATTAATGTGTCCTTTAACAGGTGCTCATGAAAAGTGCTGGTGTTGATGATTAAGTGCCGGTGCTGACCACCGGAAACCACCTGTTCAAATTAAGCCCTGGAGCTGGGAAATGCAAAGACCAGTTGTAGCCAAAAAAGTCATTGGTGATAAATGGTAGGTGGCAGATCTGAGTCAACCTGCAATTATAAACGGACAGTTATCCTCTTGAAATTTGACTTAAAAGCGTAGTTCTCTGCACAACATATTGTTAACAATACTATTGTATAAACATCCACTCAGAGGACTAAAAGACCCTCTCACCTCATTCTCTTGGATGTTTAGTGTATCACTCCACTACATGTGGAGTACTTGCAATGCATTAAGGACTATTTTACATCTCAAAAGTACGCTGAATCATCACACAACATTTTAATCTCCTAATGCATTGTGTACTGAACGAAAATCTTTTTTTTTTTTTTTTTTTTACTGCAAAATAATTTTTTTATGTCTTAGCCAGGACTCCTCATGCAAGCCAGGTTTAATGGTGTTGCGAAGGCATGTTCTCACGTTCCTCTCTCCTCTGGGGCCTCCACGATTAGCCATATTCCTTCCTGTGTGCGCTCCATTATTGTACACAATGCAGCAAATAAAAAGGCCCAAAAAGCAGCGTGCAGATATTATATTGATGTGGCTATGATTGTAATCCTTAAAGCGTAAGAGCCCGCTGCAGCACCGATGCAAAGGGCGCAGCTTTCGGCGTATACACCCCATTCATGTGCACGCTCCAATCATGAGCACGCACACTCGAGTTGTTGCATGCACTCATTTCACATGTGCATTCCTTTCATTTCTGTTATGCACGCACTCATGCATACTCTGTTCAAGCACGCACACTCTGTTCATGCACACGACCTCTGTTCATGCATATGCTATTCATGCGCACAGTCCTGCCAAGTACCATGCATCAGGAGTTAGACTAACGCATTTCAGTGTGGTACTCCGCATGGAAATACATTGTCACTCCTATACTGTGTGTCAGCGGTCACTGAAAGCCCCGACTAAAACGGAGTCTGTGGCAGCGCGCCGCCTGTGGCTAGTGCGCACTGCTACAGGAGGCTTGGGGCTCACAGCTGAGGTAAGGCTGCTAGCAGCCTCACTCCACTGCTACAATGTAGGTGACTCCAATCTCCCTTGGGCGCGGCTCCCACTGTCAGCCTGATGTCATCGCGGGTGGACGTCACATCCTGCTGCCAGAGCACGGGGAGTTAGTTTTGGCAGCTAGAAGGTGGCGGGCAGCGCAGCAAATAATCATGGCCGGAGAGCTGCATATAATCATGGCACCGGCCGCATCGTTGCCGGCTGCAGCTCTCACAGGTCCGGGCCGCCACATGCCTCTCGGCTGTCTTTATTACCTCCCCCTCCACGGAATCCAATATATTACCGCAGCCGAGGGAGACGGAGAGGAGTCAGTGACGCAGTGGCTGCCAGGACAGTCTGTCACTGAACGGCCCTGCCCGGGACTCACAGGAGTCAGGCGTGCGGCCTGGACGACTATCGCTGGAGGCGGGCAGGGGCCGGGTGGCAAACTCGAATTACCTTGGCCTGCGATGTCTCGCGGCCTCGGCCTGCGTGCAGCCAGCCTTGCAGACCAAACTTGGCAACAGCTGTAGCCCAGCATCGGTCCACAGGCATGTAGGTACCTGAACTCACTGCCTCTTGAGTGTAGCTCTCTTATTCTCTCTGCGATTGACGGTCTGGCAGACAGCTCTTAGCTGTTTATGTACTACAGTGTGGGTATGTATGTGTGTGTGTGTATGTATGTGTATGTATGTGTGTGTGTGTATGTATGTGTATGTATGTGTGTGTGTATATATGTATATATATATATATATATATATATATATATATATATATATATATATATATATCTCACTTCGTACTTATGACTTCTCTTCAACGTTGAATGGGGAGTGTCATTCCGGAATGGTCATTAGTCTAGACACGTTCCACGTTGGTTTCATTGCACTTTGTGACTTTAAGAGTCGTTCCAGGCTTTTGTGTTTAGGATTCATGGGACATCAGCCCTCAGCTGTGAAATTGATAAAGAAGTGCGCCTCCTCCCAAAACGAATGGCGGATTGATAAAAAAATGAATCTGCGTACCCCTTTTGTTGCCTGCGTCACACGTTAACCTTCTCTCTTTTGGTGTGTCGGTGTCTGCCATGTTTGGATTTTCTCATCAGGGGACATACTGTTTTACACACAGCAACGCCTTGGCTGTAACCTATGTGCGCCTCCGCCTCACTCTCCTGAGGCTGGCCCGATACAGAGAGTCTGTGGCCACTGTCCGCTCCGGTTACAAGGGCGCGAGGTATGTTCCTTTCCACTTCTGGTGCTTTGCAGCTATTTTAAGATCTTCTTAAAGTTTCTCGTTTCTCAAATGGGTGTAATTTCTGGAATGTATATGTTTCCCTGTACTTCCTTGCTTGATTTTTCTCGGAAGAAAGTGTCACTCATAGTTGTTGAAATGTCACTCATAAATACATTAAAATGTATTTGTTCATGCACACACACTCTGTTCATGCACACACACTCTGTTCATGCACACGCACTCTGTTCATGCACACACTCTGTTCATGCACACACTCTGTTCATGCACACTCTGTTCATGCACACACTGTTCATGCACACACTGTTCATGCACACACTGTTCATGCACACACTGTTCATGCACACATTGTTCATGCACAGTCTTTTCATGCACACACTTTTCATGCACACATACTCTGTTCATGCACACTCTGTTCAATCACACACTCTGTTCATGCACACACACTCTTCATGCGCACACACGTTCATGCACACACATGCTGTTCATGCACACACTTTGTTCATGCACACACAGGTCATACACACTCTGTTCATGCACACACACTGTTCATGCACACTGCTCATGCACACAGTCTGTTCATGCACACTATTCATTCACACAAACTCTGTTCATGCACACACAGTTCATGCACACACTGTTCATGCACCCAATGTTCATGCACAATCTGTTCATGCACAATCTGTTCATGCACACTGTTCATGCACACACTGTTTATTCACACATACTCTTTTCATCCACACGCACTCTTTATGCACACGCACTCTTTATGCACACGCACTCTTTATGCACACGCACTCTTTATGCACACGCACTCTTTATGCACACGCACTCTTTATGCACACGCACTCTTTATGCACACGCACTCTTTATGCACACGCACTCTTTATGCACACGCACTCTTTATGCACACGCACTCTGTGCATGCGCACGCACTCTGTGCATGCGCACGCACTCTACATGCGCACGCACTCTGTTCATGTGCACGCACACTCTGTTCATGTGCACGCACACTCTGTTCATGTGCACGCACACTCTGTTCATGTGCACGCACTGTTCATGCACACACTGTTCATGCACACACTGTTCATGCACACACTGTTCATGCACACACTGTTCATGCACACACTGTTCATGCACGCACAGTTCATACACTGTTCATGCATGCACAGTTCATACACAGTTCATGCACACACACTGTTCATGCACACTATTCATTCACACATACTCTGTTCATGCACACACACTGTATGCACACTCAGTTCGTGCACACACACTGTTCATGCACACAGTTCATTCACACATACTCTGTTCATGCACACTGTTCATTCACACATACTCTGATCATGCACACACTTCATGCACACACTCTTTTTATGCACGCTCTTTTCATGCACACTCTGTTCATGCACACACACTGTTCATTCACACATACCTTGTTCATGCACACACACTGTTCATGCATACACAGTCTGTTCATGCACACTCTATTCATTCACACATACTCTGTTCATGCACACACTGCTCATACACACTGTTCATGCACGCACTCGACGTCCATCCTGTTCATGCAGGCGATGGGTAGATTTTGCAGTTAGGTTCCTGCCTGCCCAGCAGCCTGTCAGGTACTCACGGTTTGTTGAGGTTGTCACAGGACTCAGAAGTCAACCGCGCCCCTTCGCTGCCAAGACCACCAGTTCAACTTAATGAGGAAAAGCTCGTGGGTGGCCATCTGGGGATATCGAGGCGGGCACAAGAGATAAGACAGCAGGGCGGGGTGCGGTGGCCTCCAGTCTGCGTCCTCCATCATGATGCTACCGTAACGGGTCGGAGTCGACAGGTGCGTGCTTGTCTCTGAGCGGTCCGTTCCCGGGAGTGTTTTCTTCTTGCTGGGGCTTGGTCCTTCCCTGATTTGACGATCCAACACCCTGTGTGTAGCACAGCCAGGGCCGCTTTCAGCAGCAAATCTATGAAATGATGTACAGACACTACGTAGTCTCCAGCACTGCTCACAGGTGAATGTGTGCGAACATGAATAACACCTAGCTCTCTCTGGAAACACTACCTAGTTCTATGCATGTTTCTCCCAAGGATTCTGCAAGGGTGCGACAGTCGACACCTCAGTTATACTGTATTGTTATTGACTGACGACGCTTTGACAATATTGTAAAGCGCTATAGAAAACTCTTTAAATAAATAACGCATATGCGCCCATGGTCAATCGGCCCCCTCCTCCCCAGGGCAGTCCCACGGTCTTCCTGGCACAAACGTTTCACTTTTTGAGTAAGACAAGCAAGGTATCAAATGATGGGACCGTTGTTTGTGGAAAGATATGTTTCTAGAACAAAGCCAATAGGTCTGGTTCATTACTCAAAGTGCGTTTTCATTGACTGGTGTGTGGGTGCATGTGGTCTTATGGATGTGTGTGAGTGAATGAAAACATGAGTCAATGAGACGTTAATGGATGCCGGAGTGCAAGAATGAGTAATCGATTGCACGGGTGATGTCTGAGTGAGTGCATATGATATATATATCCATCCTGTATATTCTGTTTGGTTCAGAGGAGTCTTCTCTGCCCATTCATGTCAGCCTAGTGTTTACCACATATAATCAAATATTAATTACTGGCTGGCAGAAGTTGAGGAGCAAATGGAAATTCAGCTTCTAGGACCTTCAGGAAGGAAAAAGGTAACTTTCTGAAAATTTCGTTTTCTTAATATTTATTAGAAATCTGACTTTGCCATTGAATTGGATTCTTGACAAATATTAAAATTGGTTGTTTCTTTTGTGTGATGAAGCCTACATAGGGGTGACTTATTAATACTTAAAACAAAGGTTTTGATCTGCCAAAATGGTTATTTTGACCGGTTGAAGTGCAGTGTTTCAACTGCCACAGCCAGGCTAAATTGATAGGCCTGAATCCTTGTTTTACACTGCCACTTTAGTGAATGGCATAGTGGGTTTGATAGTCCACTAGTGATATTTAACCTACAAGTCCTGGATACATACTCTACCATATACTAAGGACTTAGAAGCTTGCTCGGAGTATACTAATTTCATCATGTTGAAAGGAGAAGCAAAGGCACTTTAACACTGGTTAGCAGGGGTTAAATGCAGAGTCCTACAACTAGCAAGCACAGTCAAGGCAAAAACCTGGGTCACACCACTCAAAAGATAGTCATTTATAGACCACATATTTTTGTGTCCAGGGCATCTGTGTCTATGTTGTCTGGTAAAAGATGGGCTTACAAGCATCCCATTACCAAGTCCCTCCGGGTTTTATCTCCAAAGGTCCTATGTAAGATACACTGCATGCCTTTGGTAAGCACGGTCATTCGATGGGGCACACAGTTTGGTCAAGGTTTGGGCAGACCCTTCCTCCATGTATATTTTTGTGATACTTGATAATCTGTCCCACTAGAGTGGAGGAAGGTGGACTGAACGTTCCTGGCTTATGGTGTGTGAGGGTGGAGTCCTCATGAGGGATGGGTAAGCATGCCTTGCCACCATATGTGAAGCAATAGATTCATGCTTTGCAATGAAGCTCAGCAACGCCAGACTCAAAAAATAAAAAAAGGAAGTGAGACTGAAGACTAACAGTACAGAACTTGGCCCATCAACTTATCACATGTTTTTGGTTTTGAAGCCAAGTGATATTACCCTCTATGCCTTCTTTGTTCTCTCTTTTAGGCCACCGTGTATTCAAACGTTATGGCCACAAGTCTTTTCCTAATATCACCCGCTCTTGGTTTTGATGGGAACCAGTCATACCCTTGAGAGAGAGAACAGCAAAGCATTTGCTACTTTGTCAGGTCAGATGGGAAGATAAGGTAGTAATTTTAGAGAGCAACAGAGAAGTATTTTGAAAGGTTTTCAAGATATAAGTGTATTATGTACTTTATTTTTTACTGAATTTGAAATTGGAATATGTTTGTCCACGAGGAATTCATGATTTAACATCGAAATGTATTGAATTTCCATAAACGTTGCTATAAAATTAAAGAACCAGAATGCTTGAACGTAATGTTTAGAAGAGATTATATGTGAAGAAAACAAGGGAAGTTAATTAAGACGACTGAAATGATACCATCGAATAAAAAACATATATAAATAGTTTTGTTGAAGATTAAAAAGGAATATACTGAGATGGGCACTGATGCGCTGTAGTGAGTAACGGATGAGCGTATATAAAAAAAAAATTGCTATGTATGTACTGTATTTTATTGCTTTCTTACTTTTATGGCCTTCTAGGCCGAAATAAAGTATTTTGAGATGGGCACTGAAAGCTGTGAAGTCCTTTTCAATATAATGATTGCATTGGGAAACACAATGCCAATAGGCATGACTTTAAAAGAACGTTGTATGGTAATATGAAACAGTACAAGTAATTAGCATGAAAATTAACATTTATTTTTATTTAATTAAGAGTTTTATATAGCGCTGGCCAGACCCGAGGGTATCGGAGCGCTTTACAACATACGTGTCAAGGAAATCACACAGTAACACAGTAGTATCAAGGAAAACACACAGTAACGGGGTAATATACATAGTGGTTCATGGCGCTTCGGAGGTCTGGGCGCGCTGTACCACATTAAGTCAAGGAAGTCTGGTGGAGTACTAGCAGTGTGCACGTTGGCTCAAGCTAACCTCCTTTAGGGATGGGGGGCGAGGGAGGTGTCTGGTGGCTTGGTGGAGGTAGATGTCTTTATGGCAGAGAATCGGGCTGCTGCCAGGTTCCAGCTAGTGAGCTCCGGCAGCAGCTAACGATACAGGAGCGAATGATTGAGAAAAACGTCTTTCAGCTGTGTTTAAAATTTTGGGATGGATGGGGTACTTCTGATGTGGACTGAGATGGAATTCCAGATTTTGGGCGCACTTCCAGAAAAGGAGCGGGCTGCGGTTTTTTGTTTACGGGTTTTCGGCGGGATGAGGAGAAGCGTATTGGAGCTCCTGAGGGTCCTTGTCTGACGGCCTTGTTAAGTTTGGAGGCCAGGTAGGTGGGTTTTCCTGTGTGCAGGGCTTTGTGCATGAGGCAAGCAGTTCTAAAGTTGGCACGCATTTCGACTAGGAGCGATTTTAGCTCTTTGAGTGCGGGTGATATGTGATTGTATTTCTTTGCTCCTATGATCATTCTGGCTGCTGCGTTGAGTGTTGTCCTGAGGGGAGCTAAGTAGCATTTAGCTGTGCCTGTGACGGCTGCGTTCCCGTAGTTTAGTCTGGACAGCACCAGTGATTGAGTGGCCTGTTTGAGGTCCTTGGGCGGGATGAAGGGTTTTATTTTGTTGAGTAATTTCAGGCTGAGGAAGGCGCTCTTTGCGGAGTTCTTGATGTGCTTGATCATGTCTAGTTTTGGATCGAGAGTGATTCCCGGCGATTTTACGGAGTCATCCAGGGTGATATTGCCGTTGAGGGCATCAATAGCTTTAAGCCATTCTATGATTTGGGGGTTCTCTTTTTTTTGGAGATGAGGAGGAATTCCGTTTTGTCTTGGTTGAGTTTCAGGTGGTTAAGAGATAGCCAGTGTTGGACTTCACTAAGAGTGTCGTTGAGTCTTTGAATGTCATCGATGGAAAAGGTTTAGTGATAGATCTGGGTGTCATCTGCATATAGGTGGAAGGGGATGTAGATTTTGTTTGAGTATGGTGGTGAGGGGTTCCATGTAAATGTTGAAAAGTTGAGGGGAAAGCACTGACCCTTGGGGGACACCTCTGCTGACTGGGTGTAGGTCTGACAAGAAGTTTTTGATTTTTATTATTTGTGTGCGGTTCTGGAGAAATTAGGAGAACCACTGTAGGACCATCTCTTCTGCACCTAGCCTTTTTTGAAGTACTTTGATGAGTAGCTTGTGGTCAACCATGTCGAAGGCTGCCGATAGGTCTAGAAGAATGAGTAGGCAACATTGGTCCGTGTCTAGAGACTTGTGGATGTCGTCTACGAGGTTAATGATTGCTGTCTCTGTACTGCCCGATTGGTGGGGGTCCAGGAGGTTGATGTCCATGTGTTGGGTCAGTTGTATGAGCACACCTTTCCAGGATTTTGGATAGGAAAGGAAGATTGGAAACGGGTCTGAAGTGATTTAAATCGTTAGTGTCCAAGCCTGTTTTTTTTTTAAGTGATGTGACTTGGCCGACTTTGAGGCAGTCTGGAATGGTTCCGGTTCTCAGGGAAGTATTTATGATTTTGCTCCAGTGCGGGGCTAGGGAGAGTTTACGTTTTTTAGCCAGTTGGGTGGGTATAGGATCGAGGACGTGTGAAGAGAGTTTGGCGGTGGAGATTAGTTTAATTATCACCGATTCAGAGATGGGGTTCAAGGATTTCCAAAGTTTTGGTGGGTGATTGGGTAAGATATCATTTGTCCTTGGAGACAGGCTCCTGTGAGGGGGACTGCGGTTGAGATCCAAGGAGAGCTCAGTCTTGGTGATTTGTCGTTGACTAAGTTGGCGAAGTTATCGCACAGGTCTTTGGAGGCCACAATCGAGGAAGGGGGGTGCTTGGAAGTCTGTTGCTTGATGAGGTTAAAGAGTTCCTTGTACCTGTTTTTTGCGTTGTCGAGAGCAGTGCAGAAGGAAGTTTTTTCGTTAATGATGTGTTTTTTGTACTTCCTGCGAGTTGATTTGACTTGCTCGCGAAGGATTGAGGTTGGGTTGTTCCGCCAGAGGCTTTCTGTGGCCCTGAGGTGTCTCCTTTCAGAGTTTATGTCCGTATTGAACCAGGATCTGGATGGTATGTTTTTGGCTTTTTTTAGTTTCATGGGGGCTAGTTGGTCCAGAAAGGAAGTCATGGTTGCGTTATAGTGAGAGTTGAGTTCTGTTGTGGAGAAATCATCCGTGGAGATGGGAAGGAGAGATCTCATCTTTTCCTTCAGGTTTGCCAGGGGGATCTGAGTTAGGTTTCTCGTCCATTTGGGAGGGGTCCAACGTGGGAGGTTTGCATAGGTTCGGTTGGCTGATGCGGAACAAGATGAGGTGGTGATCATACCAGTCAACGGGCAGGATGTGGTCGATAAGGATTGTTTCGCGTTAGGCAATAATGGCATCCAGGGTAGATCCTTTGTCGTGTGTTTCTTCAGAGCAGTGTTTGATAAGGTTGTTGTTATTTAGGAGATCGTTCAGGGATTGGATTAGCGGGTTGTTTTCCTCATTCCAGTATAGGTTGAGGTTGCCTAGAATTAAATAGTTTGAGTCTCGGAGTGAGCAATAGGTAATCGGATCGGACAGGTGTTCCCTGAATGCTGTGGTGTTGCCTGGCGGATGGTAGAGGAGGTGGCAGAGTAGAGATTTGTTGACGCTTGTCTTAATGTTGGCGGTTAGGCATTCAAACATGTTGTATTTGAAGGTGTCCGTCACGGTCATATTGACCTTGAGTACGATTGCTATGCCCCCTCCTCGTTGAACATGTATTTGTTGTAGAGGCAAAGAACTGTATAATATTGTTGGTGTAGGTTGTAAGGTCAAGTGACCATTGCACTGTCAAGCCAGACCTATATATTCATGTAGGTTAATGACTACCCTCCTACTGTCTGTGCTGCTGCCAGAGAAAAACAACATAAATGATCTAGTTATCCAAGGTATTTTTTATAGCATTACAATGTTGTGTGTGTGCCCCTGAAAGTTCAAGCTCAAGCAGCTGGATTAATAAGCAGAATGATCCCAGCTGCGTGCAGGGCAAGCACTTTTTGTGGAAGCCCACAACTATTGCCCAATCAAAACATGTACTCCTGGCTCTCAACATACGGGTGGAGTCAAAGCCTCTCTCTAGTAATGCTCACATAATTGTCTGGCAACAGCTGCACTGTCAGGCCAGGCCATAAAAAGGCTCTAACCAGATGCTCCTATGGTTGAGGTCTCATTCAGTACTTATCCAAGAAATTATTAAAACGTGTCAGTTGGAATTTTTGTGGTTACAGGTGTGAATGTGGTGTATAAAAGGGTTGATTAATGTCCGCCTAGTTAGTAGTTAGTGCATTGTGCCGCCATCTAACTCAGTGGAGCTGCAGTAACCATAATTATCATCAAAAAAGTATAGAATCAAAATGTCACCAAATACACTTTAGATTCTTTGTCTTATTCGTAATTTTCCCCCAATATGTTTGTATTTTGGGTGCACTCCCACAATATATGAAAGAGTGCCCGGCAAGTTACAACGCCGGCGGCACAGAGGGTCGGGCCGTCTGCCCATCTTAAACAGGGTGCGTGCGTCAAGGTAGACACTGTGTAGGATTTTGAGTTGTACCAGGCGCAGGCGCTGTGGAATGGCCACCTCACTAGGGGACGCCAGGGCATCACGCCAGTCCTCATCATCAACGTCTCCAAGGTCCTCCCACCAGCGCTGGCGCAATCGGGTCATGGGGTCTGGCCGGTTGTTCAGTAGTTTCTTATACGGTAGGGATATGGCTTTGGTGGGCATAGGGATGAGTAACAGTCTATCCTCCAGCGGGGTGGATGCGGTCAAAGGGCCATCTCTCAGTAGGGCAGCAGTAATAGCGTGACTAATCTGTAGGTACCTGTAAACCTCCGTTTGAACTAATTGATATTTAGCCTGCATATCTTTGAACGTTGCTAATTTACCTTTCACCCACATGTCTCCTACCGATGAAATCCCTATCATGTCCCACATATAAAAAGCAGGGCACCTGCTAAGCTGATCCAGCATGTCAGGCTCCCATAGTGGAGTGGCCTTAGCGAGTGTGTTATTCCAACCCCATTTTTTGTTGACCCCATGCCAAATCTCTACTGTGCGCGCCGTGGGCCCTGTAAGGTGGAGTTTGCGTGGGTTTGTGTAAAGCGCTCGATTGTACCCACCCCTTCCCAAGAGCCAACGATCGGTACAAAAGTTCGGGTCATCGTGCTCACCATGCGCCCACTTATTGACAGCGATAAGTTGAGAAGCTTGATAATATAGCTTTGTCTGGCAATGCCTCCATTGTACCATCCCATCGTTAATTTATTAACGGCGATGTGTGGTGCACGTCCTTCCCATAGCAGCTCTCGCACAATGGCCTCCTACCCGGTGAAATAAGCGTTGGAGTTCTGCAGCACATAAAGAAAGCGCGGCAATGCCAGCATTTTAAAAAGAAAATAGCAAAACAAACTGTCCAAGCTGAGGATCACTGAAAACAATCCCTTTTATATCTCCTATCATGAGAGATAAAACGTGAAAGGAGGGCTTTATGAATTGCCTTTTATTCAGAAGAACATTTATTGTTTATTTCCCATTTGTGCGCTCAACAATTATTCATTGCGCATTTACATTTTACAAAATACATCATAATATATACACAAATACATTAAACAACAGAAAACAATAATCTTGATCCCCTATATGGAGGTTTCAAACTACATTCATCAAACATTCTTGGCCAATTCATTCATACACACAATCAACAAACACTGGACAAAGCGGTCCTAATGACACCTCTCCTTTTTAGTGAAACGACTTCCAAACTCTATATATGTCATAACATTTTCTCTTTTGTTACACAATGAAAGTCCATAAGAACGTTTTTACTTAGAGCCTATCAAATGGGTGCAAAAAAGGACCGGTCTGGTCGACGCGTTTCGAACCTCTATCTTTTTGAGGTTCTCTTCAGGACCAACCCATTTCTTAGAGAAGTACGTCAATGTGGAACCTTAACTATCCGTAAATCATCCAGCTTAACCTGGGGCCTTCGAAGTGAATCTGTTGCCTTAATGGGACAGCCTGAGTCCCATTTAAGAGACGGCTGTCTCCTAAGCCGGCTCCCTCGGTGGACAAACCTCTTTTCTTCCTATGTGAGTTTACTAGATGTGTAATCATGCCTTGTTGGAGTCCCGTGCCGGCATCGAGAGTTCTCCACTTATACAGCGTTCCGCGGCTCCGTTAGTCTGTCAGTGATGCTTCAACAATGCATTTTAAAAAGAGCTGCCCGTCCCAGGAGAGTTTAGGGAAGAGACTGCCAGTGCTTAACATCAGAGCGGAGACGGGTCAAGGGCTTAAGCAAGTTGGACTCGTGGAACAAGACTGCGTCCGGGGTGATGAAGATACCAAGGTATTTAAAGCCTTGCGAGGCCACCGGTATGCTATATCCCCTCGGGTTACGCGGAGGATCACCCCACAGAACGTATAGCTGCGACTTGGCCCAGTTGATTGTATATCCGGAGTGGGCTCCAAATACGCAGAAAATATTTAGGACTTGGTTAAGGGACCGCGTGGGCGAGGCTAGGTAAAGGAGGAGGTAATCCGCGTATAAGGAAATACGGTCTTCTTGGTCGTCGGTCCATTTCAGCCCTCTGATCATCGGATCCCCCCTGATCCAAACCGCCAATGGCTCGAGCACTAGCGCAAAGAGAAGGGGTGACCGGGGGCATCCCTGCCTGGTGCCCCGTCGGAGTGGAAATGTGCCCGATACATGGATATTGACAACCACTTGTGCGGCCGACAGAGTAAAGTAATCTGACCCATTTGATGAACTTGGGACCGAACCCCATCCGTGTCACGACTGCAAAAAGAAATTCCTATTCAATGGTGTCAAAGGCCATTGTTGCGTCGAGTGACATCAGGATTGCATCCTCCTTTATGGTGTCTATTCTTCCCAGAAACCTGTTTAGACGGCGTAAGTTCAACGCTGTGTTACGTCCTGGCATAAACCCGGATTGGTCAGGGTGTACCAACCCCGTCAGGTACGGGAGAAGCCTGTAGGCCAGTAGCTTTGCCAGAATTTTCGACTCTGCCGTAAGGAAGGAAATCGGATGGTAAGACTTGCAGTCCGCTGCCAGTTTGCCTGATTTATGTAAAACCACTATCGACGCCAGCCGGACTTCAGGGGGTAACACCCCAGTATCGAAACTTTCAGTGTACATGCGTAATAAGTGAGTGATCGGGAGCCCGTTGGGTCCCATAGCTTTGCCTGGGCGCAGATCGTGGATGGCTTTCTGAATTTAAGTGTCAGTGATGTCGCCCTCAAGGGATTCCCTATCTTGTGTGGACAGGCAAGCAACCTTAATGGTCGATAGAAGTTCCGAGGCCATGGCGGACTGGGAGTTCTCGGCCGGTGTGTACACCGACGAGAAATATGTAGCAAAGGCGTCAGTGATTTCCTGGGGATCTGTGAGCAGTTAGCAGTTCCCCTTCTGCCCCACGAAGCGAGTGTACCCACCTAGATGCTCTTTCCTTTCTCTCCAACCATTCCAGAAGCCTGCCCGTACGCTCGCCGTGTTCCTATATTTTATGTTGAGTGGCAGTATGTCGGGCCTTAGCCGCTTCAGTCCGAAGCTGCCGATAATCTAGTCTCACCATATCCAGCGAGTGTTGCGCCTCCGCATCAAGAGCCGTCGCCAGGGCCTTTTTTTTTGCGAGGATATCCTACTCAAGTTCGACTACACATCTAGTGAGTTCTCTCCTGTGCCCCACCATGAGTGACAAAGCCCTACCCTTAACTGCGCCAAAAGCCCCCAGATCCCAGATGGTGATGAGACCGACCCCACGTTTTCGTTGAAGTAATAGTCAGTGTCCTTAAGGAGAGCCTCCTTGATGTGAGCCACCTTAAGTGCCCACGGGTTTATTGTGAGGGTAGAGCGGCGCCTGGGTTGCCCCATGGTTAGTGTCGTAAGGATCGAGGAGTGATCCGATATACCACGGGCTAGACATTTGGAAGCCACGAAGAACTGAATGTCCTGAGCGAGCGTGAAAACATGAGCGATACGTGACTGACTATTGTGAGTACCAGAATAAAAGGTAAATTGTGTGGTAGTAGAATTAAGCCAACACCTCACATCCACCAGGCCCAGCGCAGACACAAATCTGCATAGCTGGGATCCCCCTTGGGAGGCGATCCCTAGAACCATCCATTGCAAGGTTAAAGTTGCCGCCCAACACCAGTATACCTATTGGAAGGTCAAGCAGGAGCACACCATTATCCCTCAAGACAGGACGCTGTAGTCCAGGGGGGTCATAAACGGACACCAGATTAATTACCTGCCCTTCCCAGGTGCCAGAAAGCGCAAAATATCTGCCTTGGTCATCTTTCCAAGTCTTATCTACAATGTATGGACATTCCTTATGTATGAGCACCCCCGCACCATGTGAACCCGAGGTGAACCCTGAGTGCCCAACCATACGGTAACTCCATCTGTTCAAGGCCCCGCAGGAATTGACAATCAAGTGCGTCTCCTGGATTGGGACTATGTCTGGTGCCTGACGTTTTATATACTGCAGAATCACCACCCGCTTAATCTTGGCCCCCAGGCCATTAACGTTCCACGTGATTATATTTAGTGCTAGGTGTGGTCCCATAGGTATAGTGGAACTAGGACAATTTTGTGGCGAGGATGGGGCGACGGACCCAATAAACATACGTTGCAGCTCAGTGGCGAGGACGGAGTGTAATGTGTGCAAATATGAAAACACCATGCGCAGGGGACCACCCGCCGGGGAACAGATGTCATCCCAAGAACGAAAGCTGTTGCCCTTGGCGATGAGGACTGAAGCTAGTAATATAAGTGGTGAGCCGCAGTGAAATGGCGATTATGGTATAGACCCAGTGGCCTCAGCTGTATGAGGTCTAGCAAGAAACAAAAGTGCACAAGTACCAAAAACAAAACGAAAGGAACACCCCCAGTCACCCCCTCCATCCCAGCAACCTCCCCCTACCCTGCCTCCCTGCATGACGGGCAAACAACCTCCTGCCACTCCCAACTTGCAGAGTCCCTGTCGTCCACCTTTAACAGTTTGGGGAAACTTAAAACAATCCCACTCCCTTAAGCAACTGTGAATAAGAACTGCAGTCACCCCGGCCAACCAACATCAGAGTAAATAATTTGAACGATCACAATAAGCCTGCTGTAGTAACTTGGTGACTGAACCAACACTCCCATAACAGGGCAGGTGGCAATAGATAACCAATGTGCGAACCATATACAACAAAGCAAGACAAAATAAAGAATAATGCAATCCAGGTCAGTCAGTGTCTATATGGGAGGCTCTGAAGGGGACCTCCATCAGTGGGCATTCATACTTGCAGTTCCGTACACGTCAACCTTCCAGGATTCCGAGGCGTCGATTCATCCACGGGCGGTGATCCTTGCCGAAGTCCTCATCCGCCAGGCCCCCAGCGTGGCCTGCGGACCTGTGGGAGCGCTTGCCAACAGTTCTCCAACCCTCGAGCCAATCCCAAGCGTCCTCCGGCCTAGTAAAGAACCATAGTTTACCCTCCGATTCGATCCGTAGCTTGGCCGGGAACATCATCGCATACTTAATGTCTTGGTCTCTCAAAGCACGCCTCACTTCCAGGAAGCTGCGGTGCTGTTTTTGGACCCGCAGGGTGAAATCAGGAAAGAAAGTAACCTTGCTGTTGTCGATGACTATTGGTGGGGCTGCCCTCGCCGTCTGTAAAATGGCATCCCTGTCGCAGTAGTTAAACACCCTTGCCAGAAGAGGCCGGGGAGGCGACCCGGGTCTAGGTCTGACCCCGGGCACGCGATGTGCACACTCATTTGAAAAGCACTTGGAGAGGCCCCGTGCCTGAAGCTGCTGAAGAATCAATTCCTCCACGAATAGGTCGGCCGCCAGCCCTACCGCTCGCTCAGGCACACCCAGGATTCAAACGTTATTACGTCTCATACGGCCTTCATAGTCGTCAAGCTGCAGGGTAAGGGCTTCTCGCGCATTTTGGAGTGCGGACACTTGGCGCTTGAGAAGGTCCGAGTCGGTTTTTAGCTCTTTAGTGGTAGCTTCGACAGCTCCAACCCAGTCCGCCATTTTTCTCATGTCCGCTCTAATGAGGGCCACCTCCGTGGCTACTGTGGAGATGCTAGATTCTAGGGAGGTACGAACATTTGTGATAGCGGATTAAATGTCCTGCAGTGTGGGCTCCGTCCGCTCCCCGGGGTTTTCTTGCTTTGATTGATAGCTCTTCTACCACGTGAATTTGTCGAGCTTTTCCTGGACAGCGCTGCGACCGCTGCAGCCTGTCGTCATATTGTTGGTTTGGGGCCCAAGTCAGTAGAGCGATAAAGGTGGGTGGGAGGCCAGGCCCAACCAGCTACTCGCCGCCACCTGCCGTGAGTGTCCACCCACACCGGCCTGTCTGTTTCCTCCGGCTAGGTGCTCCCCCATCCCTCCCCCCCCCCCCCCCCCCCCCCCCCCCCCCAGCCTATTGAAGTCTGGGTGAGGGCCAAACTACAGCGATGCAAAGCCACAAACACGAAAGAGGGGGGGTGACCCACTGTGGAATGTTGAAGTGCGGTCTGCCCCTGTCCCTTACAGGTGAGATAGGGCACCAGAGGAGCACCCGGTGACTGCCCCCCCCCCCCCCCCAAGGGAACACAGGCTCAAGTCCCCAAGGGTCAGCGCCACGAAGCCACCTCCAGTCCTCACAGCAGGCACAAGAGCAAGGCATGTAAATGGTTTGGGGTCCAGGCAAGAAGCGGCTGATTCAAACTCACCGCCAGACGTACAATCTCACTACCCCCCTTGAGGGGCGCCGCAAAACGATGATGTCGGGCGCACCAAGCTTCAGGCCTTGTCTCCTCGCCGGTTGCGTCCGACGAAACCGCAGGACCTGTCGTGGGGGGCGAGATATCAGGGCCTCAATGTTCAGGGGCATGAGCGGAGATGGCCCCGGTGCAGTCGTGTGGAAGAGCGAGGCCCGGCCCCAATCAGCTATTACAGGGCCTTCGCACCACGCCGCGACCTCGGCGTCGAGTTCCGCGCGCGCCCAGGAAAGAGAAGGGCGCGCGCCGTGCAACAGGAGCCCCTGCGACAGATCGGCACCCGCCTCACCTCGCTGGGGCCTCGCATGTCAGCAAAACTTGGCACAGACATAGGGACGGAGATTTGAGGCAGCCGGAGACCAAATCAGGCGATGGCGACCAGGGCACACTGTTTTTGATGGATATTACGGGAGTGGCGCGATGGAGCTCGGCTACCGTGCGGCCATTTCCCTCGGCAGTTGGCCACGCCCCCGATTCTTTGTCTTCTTGGTCGCTTCTGCATAATGTTATTGTAAAGGTTATATTAATGTATAACTGTTTACTTCAGATGTTGAAAGTACACCTCACCCGTGTGCTTGTGGGGCCCAACACACAAAGGTACATGGCGACAAAAGGATTGTGTCTCTCTGAGCCCACTTAGTTGCAGTACATGGCAGAGCCTTTGAGCCCATCTTCAGAACAATTTGGGTTCTTACAATAAACCTCTTCTCATGCACAGACCAGCAGTTTATATTAGTATCTTAAATCACTTATTAAGTTCAAGAAGTACCATGTATGGGATTGGAGAAAGAACTTTCTTGAGGGATAAACAGGATAATACCTCACTAACAGATGCTCATGTAGGGCTGAGGTAAAGATAGCCGCCTCAGTCTCGGTGTGAACGTCAATCACGGTACAGAAAAAGTGAACATTTTGGAGTTTGCATTCAGAGTATGAGATTTGGGATATTGCTTGACAGAACATGTACACAAGTCTTTGTTCGTCAGTCAGAGTGTTTATAATGTGACGGTCTCCTGATGACACAATGATATACGGCCCTCTCAGTAAGTGTTATTTTCTTAGAGCGGAACCTTTATCAAAGAGATTTCCAGCCCAGACTGACATTGCAGAAGGTACTGGGTAGAGAGAAAGCCAAAATGGTGCAGGAAACTTCCCCACAATTTGGGTTCTTAGGAGTTTATACCTTGCACCCCTCTCCAGGGGATGTCCAAGTGCTGTATAGAGGGTTTACATAGGTACCTTGGTTTTCTACTCCCTTTATGCAGGGAGGAAGGCAGTTGAACCTATCCGTATGGCATTCATATGCTGTGTTTAATGTTATGGGACAGACTGCCCCTGTAAGGTAGGGATTAACAATTTGTTCTATGGGCACTGACTACACTTGAAAAATAGTTAGATCAACATTCACAACGAGGAAGGTGTCCTTTGGGGATCCCTTCCCGTCCGTGAATGCTTTACCACTATCTTTCAGTAGTCCGAAAGTATTAATGTTTTACGACTGGATTTCAGACCCAAAACTTAATACATACTAATAAAATTTGGTATTTGGAAGGGACACCCGAAACGTGCCCCGTCCAAATACCGAATCAGGATTTGGTTGCAAACCCAAATTACTATTTGGGAACGTTTTACCAATCACAGTGTAGGTTCATACATAATAAAAAAGCCTTTTTAGGTCTCGGCTCGAAGGCTGCGCTTGCGCAGTCTCGATCCGAGAACACGCCCCCGAATCCGAAATCGCCGCTGCCTTTCTCAGAGGCATTTCTGCTTCGCCTCGGAGAAAGGCGGTGGTGTGCTTGTTTATGTCTGACTACTCTGTCCTGCCCACTTCCCCCCACTCATCTCTCTCTATCAAGCCGACTCCCTCTTCCACTCCTCTCCGTTGACCCGTGCTCTTCCTCTTCCACCCCCTTCTCTAGCCAGGCACATTCCTCTCTCGCACCTCTCCCTCATGCTTGCCCAGTATTTTCACCCTTTCCACTCTATGCACCCCTCGGCCCCCCTCACGCCTCTTCCTGGTGACTGCTCTCTACTGTCCCCCCCACCATGTATCTCTCTAACGTCCTTTCCCCTTCCGCCTCTCTGCTCTCCACCTCCTCGCGCCCTCTTTCACACCATCCTTTCTTCCACCTTACCTCGCCCACCCGTCTCAGCTTCCTTTTCCCTCTCTCCTGCAGTCTCATATCTTTCGCCCCCCGCGCCTCAACCGCCCCTGCCTTTCTCTTTTTTTTTTTTTAACGTTTCCTGGTAAAATCTTCCCGTCTCCTTTTTACACCCCCCTCCCCCTCATCCTCTCACCTTACCTGTCTGCCCTTCCCCGCCTCCCTCGAGCGCTTTTTCTCACCCGCCCCCTAAATCTACCACCCCTAATCTCCCCACACATTTGCAGTGCAGTGAAAGGCTTCAGATCAGCCAGTGTGCCCGCCGCGAGGCGCTGGGGTAGATGTGTCCTGCGTGAGGCTCCGGAGTAGCCAGTGTGCCCAGTGAGAGGATCAGCCGTAGACTGTGTGTGCAGGGAGGTTCTCGGGATTAAACGATGTATGTCTTGTGAGCCGCAGGACTAAACCGTGTGCGGCTGAGAAGTAGGCAGTGCGCAGGTAGACGTTCAGGAGTAGCCAGTGCGTGCAGTGAGTGCGTTATAGCACAAGGAGGGCTCCGATTCTGGAGTAGATCAGGTGTGCAGTGATGGGCTCCTGAGTAGATCGATGGGCTCCTGCGTAGATTGTATGTGCAGTGAGGGGCTCCTGCGTAGATTGTGTGTGCAGTGAGGGGCTCCTGCGTAAATCGTGTGTTCAGTGAGGGGCCTCCGGAGTACATTGTGTGTGCAGTGAGGGACCCATGAGTACCTAGTGTGCAATGAGGGGACCAGGGGCAGTTAGTGTGTGCAGTGAGGGGCTCAGGAGTAGCCACTGGTTGCAGTGAGGGGCTCAGGAGTAGCAATTGGTTGCAGTGATGGGCTCATGAGTAACCACTGGTTGCAGTGAGGGGCTCAGGAGTAGCCACTGGTTGCAGTGAGGGGCTCAGGAGTAAACCGTGTGCAGTGAGGCCCTTGTGAGTTAACCGTGTGTACAGTGAGACGCTCAGGAGTAGCCAGTGTGTGCAGTGGGAGGCTCAGGAGTAAACCGTGCGTGCAGTGGGAGGCTCAGGAGTAAACCGTGCTGCAGTGAGGGGCTCGGAAATAACCAGTGTGTGCAGTGAGACGCTCGGGAGTAGCCAGTGTGTGTGCAGTGAGGGGCTGGGGAGTACCCAGTGCGTGCAGTGAGGGGCTGGGGAGTACCCAGTGCGTGCAGTGAGGGGCTGGGGAGTACCCAGTGCGTGCAGTGAGGGGCTGGGGAGTACCCAGTGCGTGCGGTGAGGGGCTGGGGAGTACCCAGTGCGTGCAGTAACGGGCTGGGGTGTACCCAGTGCGTGCAGTGAGGGGCTGGGGAGTACCCAGTGCGTGCGGTGAGGGGCTGGGGTGTACCCAGTGCGTGCAGTGAGGGGCTGGAGAGTACCCAGTGCGTGCAGTGAGGGGCTGGGGAGTAGCCAGTGCGTGCAGTTTGTTGTGCATTCTCGGCCGAGAAGAGCACAGGAATGTGGGTGTTCGGAGACGCGCACCTGCTCAAACCTTTATTATTTATAAATCCAATTGTTAAATAACTGATGCACCTGAGTATGGATTTACGACACTGTCTCTTTGACTAACACAATTACAAGAAGTGTGCCAAATGGAGGCGTCATCATTTGACAAACACAATGAACCTTTTGACTTGTTTTCAAGAGTCCTGGCGTGGGACACCTTCGCTCACACACCCGGTGACTTCTCGGGGCCTCCACCCCCACCCACACTGACTGCCTCTATACATTGCAAACATGTGCACAGAGCGGTGCAGAAGCAGACACCGCAGGGGCGCATATAAAACTCCTACAACCTTGACGTCGGTCAAAACGCCCGTTTCCTATTTTAGGGCGAGATGTTACATTAATAAAGGCTGAGCTGCAGACTCCACACCTTTGGCCCCCAGGGCACCATCGCCCAGGCCCCAGGTCTTGGAAACGCAGGGAGTAAGTAACTTGAAGAAACTGAAGAGAAAGAAAGGGCAACTCAGGGCAGATTTCCCGCTGAAAGCGTAAGTTTTTTTTTTTTTTGTGGTAATCGCATTTCACATTTTCTCCATCATTTTTTGGCACCGGGGCCTCTTTAATCCGCCTCTTAAACCCAGATTTGTCTCGGGAAACATATGAAGGCCCCCTTCAAGGTTATAGGCATCCCTGACATGGGATACAAGCTTTACCTTCTTGTTCATTCCAAAATGTGAGTTGAAGCCGTGCTGACGTCACAACAAACCATTAACCAGCCTTTCACCGCTTTGTGTGTGTCTCCTTTTTACAAACACGCATTTGTAGGAGACTGTCCTACGTGGATGTTTGAAGCTGGAAGCTGAGGTGTGATCCACCAGTCTCTCACTAAGGCAGACTTTTATAAGCAGCAACGTAGCATGTAACCAACTGTGCCCAGCCCTACCAGCCTTTCACCCCTTTCTGTGTGTCTCCTTTTTTACAAACACGCGTTCGTAGGAGACTGGCATGCGTGGATGTTTGAAGGTGGGGTGTAATCCACCAGTCCCCCACTAAGGCAGACTTTTATAAGCAGGAACGTAACATGTAATGGAGTGTACCCAGACCTACCAGCCTTTTACGGATAGCAATACATATTTTATTGAAGTGTGTGTATTTTTGCTCCAAACGCGGTCCCTTTCTCTTTCGCGTGCCACGCTTGTTAACATTTCTGTTGCTTTACTCCCTCCCCCCCACCCGCTATCCGTGTTCACAATGCGACCACCCTCCTTCCCGATCTCCACATTCCCTTTGTGTGTGTCTCCTTTTTACAAACACGCATTCGTAGGAGACTGTCCTGCGTGGATGTTTGAAGGTAGGGTGTGATCCACCACTCCCTCACTACGGCAGACTTTTCTAAGCAGCAACGTAGATAGCCACTCTACCTCACAACATCCCTCTCCCTCACTACATCACTATTTCACTACCTCACTCTTTCTCACTACATAACTCTCTCTACCTCACTGCTCCACTCTATCTCACTACCTCACTATCTCACAACTTCTCTCTCTCAAAACATCACTACCTCACTCTCTAGCTCACAACCTCACAACTTCACTCTCTCTCACCGACTACCTCAATCACTCTCTATCTCACTACCTCACTCTTTCTATCTCACTAACTCACTTTCACTCTCTCTTTCACTACCTCTCTCTATCTCACTACATCACAACATCACTCTATGCTTATATATCACTACCTCACAACATCCCTCTCCCTCACTACCTCACTCTTTCACTACCTCACTCTCTCTATCTCACTACCTCACTCTCTATCTCACTACCTCACTCTCTATCTACCTCTCTCTCTATCTCACTACCTCACTCTCTCTCACTACCTCACTCTCTATTTCAATACCTCACTCTCTCTCTATCTCACTCTCTCTGGCTAATGCAATAGGTATCACATATGCAAAAAAAAAGCTAATGCCAATAGAAATGACAATGCCATTTATTTAGGTATACAAAAATAATAAACCATAATGAGCAATACCAATAGCTCTACCTATAATATTGACGAGACCATTGCATTGTAAATGCTTGTTGAGGTTGCAAGCAGCCCGATTCTGTTAATAGGGCTGTTTGCGAATGCAAAAATGCTTCATACATGTGGCCCTATACTTCTTAACAGTCTCACATGTCCTTTCTAGTTTCATAGCCGACCCTTAGATCTGGTTATAAGTCAAAGTAATGGGAGATGCCCTCAAGGCTACTGTGATCTGGGGTATAGGTTCAGGAGGGAGTCTGTCTAATCGACATGCGCTTATGAGGTGGGAGACGACAACAACCAACAGGAGGGACCATCTCCTTAGATGTGGGAGTGAACGTACCAACTGTAGCACATCACGCCTGATGTGGTATGCATGTAGACCATGTTCACTGTTTGGGTGGGGAGAAACTTTACTTGATATTTCTCTCGTTTTGTCACTTCAGCTGCATGTGGAAATAAGTGGGTTTCACGCTTGTGTAATATCCGACGTGCATAAACACTATTCGCTGTGTGCACGAACTGGCAATGCAGACGCACAAGGAAGATGGTCTCACATCACCGTGTGACCGAGAACCAACTCAAACAAAGGACCGGTGAACCTCACCAACCAGCAGTAGACCAGACAGGGTCTGGGGCCAGGGGTATTCTGGCCTCAAGCACTATTTACAGGACAATTTGGGGTCTCCCTTCAAGCAGACACAGCCAGGTTCTCTGCTGTCAGACTCTGGAGTCTGTATCTAGGTACCCAGGGGATTTAGGGAATCAACTATGCCAAAATAGTGTTTTTAGGGGGGGGAATAAGAAAATCCAGAATTGGCTACCTGGTTTAAAGAGCTTTCTACCTGGATTCCTATACAGTGCTGCTGATAAAAACGTAAACTTTACCTGGCTGAAAGGTCCACTGCTGCTCTGCACTCTCCTGCTGCCCTGTGGGTCTCTCCCCGCCGCCGCGCCTTCTTGCACCGGCGCGGTCGCAGAGCGGGAGGGACTACCACTCCCAAGATTCTTAGCGGCAGGAAGCCGTCCTTGACACCACCGATTTGGCGCCAGGAGGCATATAAATTTGGAGGACACTCCCGGCAGAGCGGGCGTGCTGCTGATAAAAACGTAAACTTTACCTGGCTGAAAGGTCCACTGCTGCTCTGCACTCTCCTGCTGCCCTGTGGGTCTCTCCCCGCCGCCGCGCCTTCTTGCACCGGCGCGGTCGCAGAGCGGGAGGGACTACCACTCCCAAGATTCTTAGCGGCAGGAAGCCGTCATTGACACCACCGATTTGGCGCCAGGAGGCATATAAATTTGGAGGACACTCCCGGCAGAGCGGGCGTGCTGCTGATAAAAACGTAAACTTTACCTGGCTGAAAGGTCCACTGCTGCTCTGCACTCTCCTGCTGCCCTGTGGGTCTCTCCCCGCCGCCGCGCCTTCTTGCACCGGCGCGGTCGCAGAGCGGGAGGGACTACCACTCCCAAGATTCTTAGCGGCAGGAAGCCGTCATTGACACCACCGATTTGGCGCCAGGAGGCATATAAATTTGGAGGACACTCCCGGCAGAGCGGGCGTGCTGCTGATAAAAACGTAAACTTTACCTGGCTGAAAGGTCCACTGCTGCTCTGCACTCTCCTGCTGCCCTGTGGGTCTCTCCCCGCCGCCGCGCCTTCTTGCACCGGCGCGGTCGCAGAGCGGGAGGGACTACCACTCCCAAGATTCTTAGCGGCAGGAAGCCGTCATTGACACCACCGATTTGGCGCCAGGAGGCATATAAATTTGGAGGACACTCCCGGCAGAGCGGGCGTGCTGCTGATAAAAACGTAAACTTTACCTGGCTGAAAGGTCCACTGCTGCTCTGCACTCTCCTGCTGCCCTGTGGGTCTCTCCCCGCCGCCGCGCCTTCTTGCACCGGCGCGGTCGCAGAGCGGGAGGGACTACCACTCCCAAGATTCTTAGCGGCAGGAAGCCGTCATTGACACCACCGATTTGGCGCCAGGAGGCATATAAATTTGGAGGACACTCCCCGCGTCGCGGGACCGCGCGCGGGCAGCGCCGGGCAAAGGGCGGGCCCTCTGTGGCCCTCAGGGGTCTGAAGGAGACGGGACGGGCAACCCCCCTAACAACTTGCATCCGGGTACCACTGCCGGAAGGTGATATCATCGTGAGACGTAAATGCTATTGGGCAGATGTGTGTGTCTAGGAAACCCTAGGAAATCCTAATCTGTTTTACCTCGACACCTGTATCTTATGTATATTTAACTAGGTGAACATCTAGTTCATTATGACCAAGTCGAGAAAGACCACTATGGCGACTAGATCAACAACAAGAAATAAGTCCGTGCCAGTAACACCATTACCATCTCTTACAGCAATAGATCTAATGCTGCAAAAAACCATTGGAGTGGTTGCCGATGCAATCCAAAACACGGAGAGACGCCTCTCACTTACTCCTAACTTGTGTTTCCCTAATTTGTCTATGCACACTTCTGTGCAGAATAACACCGCGGAGTCTATTATTAGCGTAGAGGACTCGCTATTACTGCAGTCCTTCTCGGGACTGCCTAATGGTAATAGCTGTAGAAGAAATACGTCTCCAAACCCTCCAATTGTACCTACCAGTAATGAAGGCAGCCCCCAATTTGCCCCTACTGGTGAGGATATTCCATGTGTATCATACTTAGGAAACAAGTCACTGACTCCCCCAGGGGCCGTTCTTGCGGAAAGCTCTCCTTTAACTAACCTCATAAGTGCAGATAAATCTCCTTCTCCAAAATTAAAGAGTCTGCGCTATGGAAGGAAAAAAACGAAATCAAAATCAATCATGAGGAAGACATATAAACCTATAGGCAAATATAAATCTTCAGCTAAAGATGTATGGTCAAACTTTAGATTGGCTAAACAAACATCCAGTACCTCTAACTTAACTACAAAAGCTGTTGAGCAAGTGGTAACATTGTATAATGAAAATTCGTTTACGACTAGCAAAGTTGTTACAAATGAGACAACACAGACTGATGAGGTGTGTGTAATTGATAAATCATATTCATCGAGACTGGAACAGATGATTAAATCCCTTCTCCATCCTATAAATGAGAAAATATCTAGATTAGAACAAATCTTAATGAATCTAGATAAATTTCAACCTAAGGAAGTTAATAATTTGTCTAATTGTACTAATATCTCTACTCAGACAGATAACTTAGAAACCTTGGGTCATAACTTAAAAACTTCCTTGCTACCGAATTCCAAAGCCCAGATTAATTCTAATCAACATATAAGTATATGTAATACCGCTTTAATCTCCCCGGCTATGCCTATTACCACGATGGGACTCTCATCCAATAGTGACGAAAGTGAATGGGCCACGGAAGGCACATCTACCGCAACTCCTGATGCCCAGGCTGAGCCAGACAGGTCTACTTTCACAGTACCATCAACTGATAATATACGACCAGCGCAAAAGTACGTGCAGCCCAAACAAAATAAGAAACCCATTCACATTAATCTTCCCCCTGAATCCCAATTTTACACCATAGTGATGATAGGTGTACCGCAATTAGAATTGGGAAAGACGGAGAGATATGGTGATTTGAAGAACAAAGTTAGTCATTGGCTAACCAGCCATAGGCCGCTCCCTCGTCATATCAATGGTAAGATCACAAATGTCAGGAGAGTCGATTGGGTGGGCCATAGATTCAAATCAACCGAGGGAGACTGTATTATTGTCACGTTTATTGACAAACGAGCGGTTAGGCATATTACCAGCTGGAAGGATAATTTGATCCATAGTCTAATTCGTACTAAGGACTTAAGCTATTTCTATCCTCCAAGGAATGATAGCAACATTCATCCTAACATTGAGGTTGGGGCAAATTACACCATGCATAATTCAATTTACAATGGTGCAACCTCGAGGAATTATGAACCCTTTATCATAAAGGATCGAAGTCATTCTAGAAATGATTTACTAGGTATGTCCAGCAAAGCTAACTTCTCAACATTCCATCCTGAGAATTGGGAGGATTTAAATGGATTATATAATAATCATAATACTCCCCAATTGACATATCCTAATATCCAATATAATGTTCCTATCTCTAATAGATTCAACGCCCTCTATGAGCGTAATGGCTTAGAGGGTGTTGACTGACTGTATGATTTTCCAGCCACTTCTATGTGTATTGATTTTAAATCTAGTAACCCTGTCCATGACAAGAACCTTTCCCCCACCCTTATTAATTCAGATAGTAACGATCCTACAGAAATAGTTACAGATCCGTTTTCGGTTAGTTCTGAATCTGATGGCTCAGAGCACATCAGTACAATGCAATATCAGTTAGAAGCTTCTAATATTCATCCAATCCATATAGATCCAGAATCTAGTGCAGTAAATATTATGGGTGCCTTTAACGTTGAACATTTTGATCGAACATCAGATCCCATCGTTATCGAGGCTGCACCCGATACTAAGAATGCTGTTGTATGTAATATGAACTTAGTCTCTTGGAACGTAGCAGGCCTGGCTGATAAAATAAATGATCCAAGCTGGCTTGCTTTTGTCAAAAAATTTGCGATTATATGTCTCCAAGAGACTTGGATGGAAGGAAATAATGCCTTCATAGATGGATATCAAAGCTTCCTTAGGCCTGCAGCCCCCTCAGCTAGTGGCAGAGCAAAGGGGGGTCTTGCTATTTTTGTTAATCTGTCTCTTTTGTGTAATTCAACTTACCAGAAAACTGTTAATTGTAATATTCAATTGCTTGTACTGAAGCGAGGTAAACATACTCTAACCCTAGTCAATTTTTATAATGCTATAACTGATGAAGGGGAGAGTAATATAATATCATTGAATGAACTGCTGAAAGATGGTCCAGGCACACTGCCGTGTAACGTCTTAATTGTAGGAGATTTTAATGTTCATCCTTGCGGTAACCCCCGAGACACCCCTATGGGCGACCTGGGGTGTAATAGCATGGATGGATTCCATTTTCGACACACTAGGCAAGGGTCACTTTTAAATGACTTGATAAACGAAAATAACCTGTTTGTAGCTATGTCATTGGCCCCTGAGACCAAAGTCTATGACGTTCCAACATTCAAAGGCTCTGGGTCTGGGACATTCATAGATTACATATTATTATCTGCCGATCTCGCCAATCAGGCTTCTAATTTCACGATTCAAACAAACATTCACAGTGACCATAACCCACTTTCCATTAAACTGAATGGGGGTATATTTGAACAGCGAAAGCACTGTGAAGATGTGGGCATATTAAAATGCACCAATGGAAAACGTCGCTTGAAATGGCATGTGGTAAATCAGGAAAATCTCTATAAAGAAATTAACAAAGCATGCGGCAGGGATCTAATGGACTGTGTATCGTCATGTTTGCACCCAGAGCAAATTTTAGAAATTTTTGAAGGCATAGTAACAACAGTAGGGTCGCTGTTATCAGTTCCAGTGAAGGGGCAGGTTAGAAATATTCCTAAATGGTTCGATAATGCATGTTCCTCGGCAAGTAAAAACTTAAGAAAGGCTTTAAAAAATAAACCCAGAGACTCCGGTAATATTAAAAACCTCCGTCTGATATACAAAAAAACTCTTGCTAAACGGAAAAAGGAAATAAAAACCCATATCTGGGAGTCCTTACTTGACCCCTTAGTTTTGGGCAACAGTAGCAAATTCTGGGAAATTATAAATAAACCTATATTTGACAACCTGAGTGATACTGCACTTGGCACAAACATTCCAGAGAAAGATTGGGTTACTCATTTTAGTGCAATTTTTAAAAGTAATGACCAACAGACAGCATACAATTTTTTAACATTAAAGGAGAATTTTTTACCTTTTTCTGATAATGAAATAGAAAAGGCTATTCAAGGTTTAACTGGCAATAAGGCTCCAGGCCCAGATGGGTTGCCACCGGACCTTTTTAAATCGTGTATCTTGGTATGGGCACCTGTTCTCACAAAGGTGATAAATGCAGCTGCAATGTCTGGATGTCCAAAGTCTTGGGGACAATCCACCATCGTCCCCGTATTTAAGAAGGGCGACCGTAGTAGTCCACTATGCTACAGGCCAATATCGTTAATTAATTCAGTAGCTAAAGTGGTAGGTGGCGTAATCTTGAACAGGCTAACAACATGGGCGTCAGATAATAAAGTCATATCTTCTATACAATATGGCTTTAGACCTGGTCATTCTACAATAACCCAATGCCTGAATCTATACCTGATTGTAGGCAAATACACTATGGCCCGACAGGGAACCATTCACATGGCTTTTATGGACCTATCGTCCGCTTTTGACTGTGTTGATAGATGTAAACTGTGGGACATTATGTTAAAGATGGGCGTCGAGCAGAACTTAATTTATGTTTTGGCTGACTTGCACTCAGACACCAGAGCTAATGTTCGTTACACTCAAGATCTGAAAGTAACAAGTGACATTAAAATCAATCGGGGTGTCCGCCAAGGGTGTATCCTAGCACCATTTTTGTTCAATTTATATATTAATGAGCTAGAGGATTACCTGTTAAAAACAGGAGCCGATTACCCCTATGTCGGCCGAAAGGGCATCCCGGTTCTGCTATATGCGGACGACGCCGTCCTTATTTCCAGGACAGCGAATGGCCTTCAGTTACTTTTAAACTCATTTCATGATTTTATGAGCCTTCGAGGCTTGAGTATTAACAACTCAAAGTCATATGTGATGAAACTAGGTCAAGGGTCACGAAAGCCTAATGTGTTTTCCATAAATGGGGAAAAAATTCCAAATTTTAAAACCTTCTCATACCTCGGGGTTTTACTTGATAATCAATTAACCTGGGGCCCAGCTGTTATAAAAAAGAAGGGCGAGGTAACACGCACAAATGCAGCCATTCTCGGGTTTGCAAGAAAAATGGGCAATAGCCCGGTGGCTGCTTTACTTAAACTTTATCAAGCCAAGAGTGTTGCCATTGCCTGCTATGGCAGCGAGCTCTGGGGTTATAGTCAAACGCAAGCCCTGGAGACTGCAGAAAACAATTTTCTAAAGAAGGTTTTGAGGCTGCCAAGGGGTACCGGAAACTTCTCGGTCCACGAGGAGTTAGGTGTACCTTTTCTCAGTGATAGATTAGCAGCAAGCCCCATGATATGCTGGCTGACCTCCTGGCTAAACAAAGATATACCTCTCACACATGATATATTAAAAGAAGCCTTAACTTGGGACGGCAGGTTTAAGGTACCATGGTTGAGGTATATAAATGACCGCTTCACGGAATTGGGACGCCCTGACTTGTTTTCAGCCCCAGAGATTATAACTAGAGCTGATGTTACCTTTGTGAAAAAATCATTTTTGTCCATAAGGAATTTTGCCCGGGAGGAGGGCGAATTGTTGAAAGCTAGTGTTAGGAAACATGCTTTACTCCAAACAAGCCCAAGTATGGAACCGTACCTAACATGGCCTATGTCTGGCTTTGAACGCTTTTTATTGACAAGGTTCCGTTTTGATTTGATTCACCTCTTGTTGGCAACCCCGAAAGGGGTACACCGAGGTCAAGTGCTACCTGCTTGCGGCTGCGACGGGAAGTCTCCGCAAGACTTGGTGCACTTTTTATTTATTTGTCCTTATTATACAGTACCACGGAAGTTATATCTAAAGCCTTGCTTAAAAAAGTTGAATTTTATACAGATTAAACCAGCTCTTTATTACCTTCAACTCCTAAATAGTGACTGCACTTTATATATATATATGCAGTTTTTTGAAATTAGCCCTTATTTTTAGGAAAAGTATGGAGGGATAATTATGCTGTTTTTATTGATGTACTTCTCCCTTATTTTTAACCTTGTATACTTATTTATATTTTTAACTGGTTCAATTTGTCTGCTGTTCTGGTTTTATAACAAACTTTGTAATTTATTGTCCTACAACTTTGCTGTCTTAAATTCGGAACTGGAGGATTTATCCTTTTTAATGTTTATTTGTGAAATCTTGCTCATGATTGTATATTTGTGATATGAACTTTTTAACTGATTTTTTATGAAATTTGGTTTATGACTGTATATTTGTGACATGAACTTTTATGATTGTAAAAATTACAATCGAATAAAGATATTTGAATTGAATTGAATACCTCTCTCTCTATCTCACTACCTCTCTCTCTCTCACTACCTCACTCTCTATTTCAATACCTCACTCTCTCTCTATCTCACTCTCTCTCTGGCTAATGCAATAGGTATCACATATGCAAAAAAAAAGCTAATGCCAATAGAAATGACAATGCCATTTATTTAGGTATACAAAAATAATAAACCATAATGAGCAATACCAATAGCTCTACCTATAATATTGACGAGACCATTGCATTGTAAATGCTTGTTGAGGTTGCAAGCAGCCCGATTCTGTTAATAGGGCTGTTTGCGAATGCAAAAATGCTTCATACATGTGGCCCTATACTTCTTAACAGTCTCACATGTCCTTTCTAGTTTCATAGCCAACCCTTAGATCTGGTTATAAGTCAAAGTAATGGGAGATGCCCTCAAGGCTACTGTGATCTGGGGTATAGGTTCAGGAGGGAGTCTGTCTAATCGACATGCGCTTATGAGGTGGGAGACGACAACAACCAACAGGAGGGACCATCTCCTTAGATGTGGGAGTGAACGTACCAACTGTAGCACATCACGCCTGATGTGGTATGCATGTAGACCATGTTCACTGTTTGGGTGGGGAGAAACTTTACTTGATATTTCTCTCGTTTTGTCACTTCAGCTGCATGTGGAAATAAGTGGGTTTCACGCTTGTGTAATATCCGACGTGCATAAACACTATTCGCTGTGTGCACGAACTGGCAATGCAGACGCACAAGGAAGATAGTCTCACATCACCGTGTGACCGAGAACCAACTCAAACAAAGGACCGGTGAACCTCACCAACCAGCAGTAGACCAGACAGGGTCTGGGGCCAGGGGTATTCTGGCCTCAAGCACTATTTACAGGACAATTTGGGGTCTCCCTTCAAGCAGACACAGCCAGGTTCTCTGCTGTCAGACTCTGGAGTCTGTATCTAGGTACCCAGGGGATTTAGGGAATCAACTATGCCAAAATAGTGTTTTTAGGGGGGGGGAATAAGAAAATCCAGAATTGGCTACCTGGTTTAAAGAGCTTTCTACCTGGATTCCTATACAGTGCTGCTGATAAAAACGTAAACTTTACCTGGCTGAAAGGTCCACTGCTGCTCTGCACTCTCCTGCTGCCCTGTGGGTCTCTCCCCGCCGCCGCGCCTTCTTGCACCGGCGCGGTCGCAGAGCGGGAGGGACTACCACTCCCAAGATTCTTAGCGGCAGGAAGCCGTCCTTGACACCACCGATTTGGCGCCAGGAGGCATATAAATTTGGAGGACACTCCCGGCAGAGCGGGCGTGCTGCTGATAAAAACGTAAACTTTACCTGGCTGAAAGGTCCACTGCTGCTCTGCACTCTCCTGCTGCCCTGTGGGTCTCTCCCCGCCGCCGCGCCTTCTTGCACCGGCGCGGTCGCAGAGCGGGAGGGACTACCACTCCCAAGATTCTTAGCGGCAGGAAGCCGTCATTGACACCACCGATTTGGCGCCAGGAGGCATATAAATTTGGAGGACACTCCCGGCAGAGCGGGCGTGCTGCTGATAAAAACGTAAACTTTACCTGGCTGAAAGGTCCACTGCTGCTCTGCACTCTCCTGCTGCCCTGTGGGTCTCTCCCCGCCGCCGCGCCTTCTTGCACCGGCGCGGTCGCAGAGCGGGAGGGACTACCACTCCCAAGATTCTTAGCGGCAGGAAGCCGTCATTGACACCACCGATTTGGCGCCAGGAGGCATATAAATTTGGAGGACACTCCCGGCAGAGCGGGCGTGCTGCTGATAAAAACGTAAACTTTACCTGGCTGAAAGGTCCACTGCTGCTCTGCACTCTCCTGCTGCCCTGTGGGTCTCTCCCCGCCGCCGCGCCTTCTTGCACCGGCGCGGTCGCAGAGCGGGAGGGACTACCACTCCCAAGATTCTTAGCGGCAGGAAGCCGTCATTGACACCACCGATTTGGCGCCAGGAGGCATATAAATTTGGAGGACACTCCCGGCAGAGCGGGCGTGCTGCTGATAAAAACGTAAACTTTACCTGGCTGAAAGGTCCACTGCTGCTCTGCACTCTCCTGCTGCCCTGTGGGTCTCTCCCCGCCGCCGCGCCTTCTTGCACCGGCGCGGTCGCAGAGCGGGAGGGACTACCACTCCCAAGATTCTTAGCGGCAGGAAGCCGTCATTGACACCACCGATTTGGCGCCAGGAGGCATATAAATTTGGAGGACACTCCCCGCGTCGCGGGACCGCGCGCGGGCAGCGCCGGGCAAAGGGCGGGCCCTCTGTGGCCCTCAGGGGTCTGAAGGAGACGGGACGGGCAACCCCCCTAACAACTTGCATCCGGGTACCACTGCCGGAAGGTGATATCATCGTGAGACGTAAATGCTATTGGGCAGATGTGTGTGTCTAGGAAACCCTAGGAAATCCTAATCTGTTTTACCTCGACACCTGTATCTTATGTATATTTAACTAGGTGAACATCTAGTTCATTATGACCAAGTCGAGAAAGACCACTATGGCGACTAGATCAACAACAAGAAATAAGTCCGTGCCAGTAACACCATTACCATCTCTTACAGCAATAGATCTAATGCTGCAAAAAACCATTGGAGTGGTTGCCGATGCAATCCAAAACACGGAGAGACGCCTCTCACTTACTCCTAACTTGTGTTTCCCTAATTTGTCTATGCACACTTCTGTGCAGAATAACACCGCGGAGTCTATTATTAGCGTAGAGGACTCGCTATTACTGCAGTCCTTCTCGGGACTGCCTAATGGTAATAGCTGTAGAAGAAATACGTCTCCAAACCCTCCAATTGTACCTACCAGTAATGAAGGCAGCCCCCAATTTGCCCCTACTGGTGAGGATATTCCATGTGTATCATACTTAGGAAACAAGTCACTGACTCCCCCAGGGGCCGTTCTTGCGGAAAGCTCTCCTTTAACTAACCTCATAAGTGCAGATAAATCTCCTTCTCCAAAATTAAAGAGTCTGCGCTATGGAAGGAAAAAAACGAAATCAAAATCAATCATGAGGAAGACATATAAACCTATAGGCAAATATAAATCTTCAGCTAAAGATGTATGGTCAAACTTTAGATTGGCTAAACAAACATCCAGTACCTCTAACTTAACTACAAAAGCTGTTGAGCAAGTGGTAACATTGTATAATGAAAATTCGTTTACGACTAGCAAAGTTGTTACAAATGAGACAACACAGACTGATGAGGTGTGTGTAATTGATAAATCATATTCATCGAGACTGGAACAGATGATTAAATCCCTTCTCCATCCTATAAATGAGAAAATATCTAGATTAGAACAAATCTTAATGAATCTAGATAAATTTCAACCTAAGGAAGTTAATAATTTGTCTAATTGTACTAATATCTCTACTCAGACAGATAACTTAGAAACCTTGGGTCATAACTTAAAAACTTCCTTGCTACCGAATTCCAAAGCCCAGATTAATTCTAATCAACATATAAGTATATGTAATACCGCTTTAATCTCCCCGGCTATGCCTATTACCACGATGGGACTCTCATCCAATAGTGACGAAAGTGAATGGGCCACGGAAGGCACATCTACCGCAACTCCTGATGCCCAGGCTGAGCCAGACAGGTCTACTTTCACAGTACCATCAACTGATAATATACGACCAGCGCAAAAGTACGTGCAGCCCAAACAAAATAAGAAACCCATTCACATTAATCTTCCCCCTGAATCCCAATTTTACACCATAGTGATGATAGGTGTACCGCAATTAGAATTGGGAAAGACGGAGAGATATGGTGATTTGAAGAACAAAGTTAGTCATTGGCTAACCAGCCATAGGCCGCTCCCTCGTCATATCAATGGTAAGATCACAAATGTCAGGAGAGTCGATTGGGTGGGCCATAGATTCAAATCAACCGAGGGAGACTGTATTATTGTCACGTTTATTGACAAACGAGCGGTTAGGCATATTACCAGCTGGAAGGATAATTTGATCCATAGTCTAATTCGTACTAAGGACTTAAGCTATTTCTATCCTCCAAGGAATGATAGCAACATTCATCCTAACATTGAGGTTGGGGCAAATTACACCATGCATAATTCAATTTACAATGGTGCAACCTCGAGGAATTATGAACCCTTTATCATAAAGGATCGAAGTCATTCTAGAAATGATTTACTAGGTATGTCCAGCAAAGCTAACTTCTCAACATTCCATCCTGAGAATTGGGAGGATTTAAATGGATTATATAATAATCATAATACTCCCCAATTGACATATCCTAATATCCAATATAATGTTCCTATCTCTAATAGATTCAACGCCCTCTATGAGCGTAATGGCTTAGAGGGTGTTGACTGACTGTATGATTTTCCAGCCACTTCTATGTGTATTGATTTTAAATCTAGTAACCCTGTCCATGACAAGAACCTTTCCCCCACCCTTATTAATTCAGATAGTAACGATCCTACAGAAATAGTTACAGATCCGTTTTCGGTTAGTTCTGAATCTGATGGCTCAGAGCACATCAGTACAATGCAATATCAGTTAGAAGCTTCTAATATTCATCCAATCCATATAGATCCAGAATCTAGTGCAGTAAATATTATGGGTGCCTTTAACGTTGAACATTTTGATCGAACATCAGATCCCATCGTTATCGAGGCTGCACCCGATACTAAGAATGCTGTTGTATGTAATATGAACTTAGTCTCTTGGAACGTAGCAGGCCTGGCTGATAAAATAAATGATCCAAGCTGGCTTGCTTTTGTCAAAAAATTTGCGATTATATGTCTCCAAGAGACTTGGATGGAAGGAAATAATGCCTTCATAGATGGATATCAAAGCTTCCTTAGGCCTGCAGCCCCCTCAGCTAGTGGCAGAGCAAAGGGGGGTCTTGCTATTTTTGTTAATCTGTCTCTTTTGTGTAATTCAACTTACCAGAAAACTGTTAATTGTAATATTCAATTGCTTGTACTGAAGCGAGGTAAACATACTCTAACCCTAGTCAATTTTTATAATGCTATAACTGATGAAGGGGAGAGTAATATAATATCATTGAATGAACTGCTGAAAGATGGTCCAGGCACACTGCCGTGTAACGTCTTAATTGTAGGAGATTTTAATGTTCATCCTTGCGGTAACCCCCGAGACACCCCTATGGGCGACCTGGGGTGTAATAGCATGGATGGATTCCATTTTCGACACACTAGGCAAGGGTCACTTTTAAATGACTTGATAAACGAAAATAACCTGTTTGTAGCTATGTCATTGGCCCCTGAGACCAAAGTCTATGACGTTCCAACATTCAAAGGCTCTGGGTCTGGGACATTCATAGATTACATATTATTATCTGCCGATCTCGCCAATCAGGCTTCTAATTTCACGATTCAAACAAACATTCACAGTGACCATAACCCACTTTCCATTAAACTTAATGGGGGTATATTTGAACAGCGAAAGCACTGTGAAGATGTGGGCATATTAAAATGCACCAATGGAAAACGTCGCTTGAAATGGCATGTGGTAAATCAGGAAAATCTCTATAAAGAAATTAACAAAGCATGCGGCAGGGATCTAATGGACTGTGTATCGTCATGTTTGCACCCAGAGCAAATTTTAGACATTTTTGAAGGCATAGTAACAACAGTAGGGTCGCTGTTATCAGTTCCAGTGAAGGGGCAGGTTAGAAATATTCCTAAATGGTTCGATAATGCATGTTCCTCGGCAAGTAAAAACTTAAGAAAGGCTTTAAAAAATAAACCCAGAGACTCAGGTAATATTAAAAACCTCCGTCTGATATACAAAAAAACTCTTGCTAAACGGAAAAAGGAAATAAAAACCCATATCTGGGAGTCCTTACTTGACCCCTTAGTTTTGGGCAACAGTAGCAAATTCTGGGAAATTATAAATAAACCTATATTTGACAACCTGAGTGATACTGCACTTGGCACAAACATTCCAGAGAAAGATTGGGTTACTCATTTTAGTGCAATTTTTAAAAGTAATGACCAACAGACAGCATACAATTTTTTAACATTAAAGGAGAATTTTTTACCTTTTTCTGATAATGAAATAGAAAAGGCTATTCAAGGTTTAACTGGCAATAAGGCTCCAGGCCCAGATGGGTTGCCACCGGACCTTTTTAAATCGTGTATCTCGGTATGGGCACCTGTTCTCACAAAGGTGATAAATGCAGCTGCAATGTCTGGATGTCCAAAGTCTTGGGGACAATCCACCATCGTCCCCGTGTTTAAGAAGGGCGACCGTAGTAGTCCACTATGCTACAGGCCAATATCGTTAATTAATTCAGTAGCTAAAGTGGTAGGTGGCGTAATCTTGAACAGGCTAACAACATGGGCGTCAGATAATAAAGTCATATCTTCTATACAATATGGCTTTAGACCTGGTCATTCTACAATAACCCAATGCCTGAATCTATACCTGATTGTAGGCAAATACACTATGGCCCGACAGGGAACCATTCACATGGCTTTTATGGACCTATCGTCCGCTTTTGACTGTGTTGATAGATGTAAACTGTGGGACATTATGTTAAAGATGGGCGTCGAGCAGAACTTAATTTATGTTTTGGCTGACTTGCACTCAGACACCAGAGCTAATGTTCGTTACACTCAAGATCTGAAAGTAACAAGTGACATTAAAATCAATCGGGGTGTCCGCCAAGGGTGTATCCTAGCACCATTTTTGTTCAATTTATATATTAATGAGCTAGAGGATTACCTGTTAAAAACAGGAGCCGATTACCCCTATGTCGGCCGAAAGGGCATCCCGGTTCTGCTATATGCGGACGACGCCGTCCTTATTTCCAGGACAGCGAATGGCCTTCAGTTACTTTTAAACTCCTTTCATGATTTTATGAGCCTTCGAGGCTTGAGTATTAACAACTCAAAGTCATATGTGATGAAACTAGGTCAAGGGTCACGAAAGCCTAATGTGTTTTCCATAAATGGGGAAAAAATTCCAAATTTTAAAACCTTCTCATACCTCGGGGTTTTACTTGATAATCAATTAACCTGGGGCCCAGCTGTTATAAAAAAGAAGGGCGAGGTAACACGCACAAATGCAGCCATTCTCGGGTTTGCAAGAAAAATGGGCAATAGCCCGGTGGCTGCTTTACTTAAACTTTATCAAGCCAAGAGTGTTGCCATTGCCTGCTATGGCAGCGAGCTCTGGGGTTATAGTCAAACGCAAGCCCTGGAGACTGCAGAAAACAATTTTCTAAAGAAGGTTTTGAGGCTGCCAAGGGGTACCGGAAACTTCTCGGTCCACGAGGAGTTAGGTGTACCTTTTCTCAGTGATAGATTAGCAGCAAGCCCCATGATATGCTGGCTGACCTCCTGGCTAAACAAAGATATACCTCTCACACATGATATATTAAAAGAAGCCTTAACTTGGGACGGCAGGTTTAAGGTACCATGGTTGAGGTATATAAATGACCGCTTCACGGAATTGGGACGCCCTGACTTGTTTTCAGCCCCAGAGATTATAACTAGAGCTGATGTTACCTTTGTGAAAAAATCATTTTTGTCCATAAGGAATTTTGCCCGGGAGGAGGGCGAATTGTTGAAAGCTAGTGTTAGGAAACATGCTTTACTCCAAACAAGCCCAAGTATGGAACCGTACCTAACATGGCCTATGTCTGGCTTTGAACGCTTTTTATTGACAAGGTTCCGTTTTGATTTGATTCACCTCTTGTTGGCAACCCCGAAAGGGGTACACCGAGGTCAAGTGCTACCTGCTTGCGGCTGCGACGGGAAGTCTCCGCAAGACTTGGTGCACTTTTTATTTATTTGTCCTTATTATACAGTACCACGGAAGTTATATCTAAAGCCTTGCTTAAAAAAGTTGAATTTTATACAGATTAAACCAGCTCTTTATTACCTTCAACTCCTAAATAGTGACTGCACTTTATATATATATATGCAGTTTTTTGAAATTAGCCCTTATTTTTAGGAAAAGTATGGAGGGATAATTATGCTGTTTTTATTGATGTACTTCTCCCTTATTTTTAACCTTGTATACTTATTTATATTTTTAACTGGTTCAATTTGTCTGCTGTTCTGGTTTTATAACAAACTTTGTAATTTATTGTCCTACAACTTTGCTGTCTTAAATTCGGAACTGGAGGATTTATCCTTTTTAATGTTTATTTGTGAAATCTTGCTCATGATTGTATATTTGTGATATGAACTTTTTAACTGATTTTTTATGAAATTTGGTTTATGACTGTATATTTGTGACATGAACTTTTATGATTGTAAAAATTACAATCGAATAAAGATATTTGAATTGAATTGAATACCTCTCTCTCTATCTCACTACCTCACTCTCTCTCACTACCTCACTCTCTATTTCAATACCTCACTCTCTCTCTATCTCACTCTCTCTCTGGCTAATGCAATAGGTATCACATATGCAAAAAAAAAGCTAATGCCAATAGAAATGACAATGCCATTTATTTAGGTATACAAAAATAATAAACCATAATGAGCAATACCAATAGCTCTACCTATAATATTGACGAGACCATTGCATTGTAAATGCTTGTTGAGGTTGCAAGCAGCCCGATTCTGTTAATAGGGCTGTTTGCGAATGCAAAAATGCTTCATACATGTGGCCCTATACTTCTTAACAGTCTCACATGTCCTTTCTAGTTTCATAGCCGACCCTTAGATCTGGTTATAAGTCAAAGTAATGGGAGATGCCCTCAAGGCTACTGTGATCTGGGGTATAGGTTCAGGAGGGAGTCTGTCTAATCGACATGCGCTTATGAGGTGGGAGACGACAACAACCAACAGGAGGGACCATCTCCTTAGATGTGGGAGTGAACGTACCAACTGTAGCACATCACGCCTGATGTGGTATGCATGTAGACCATGTTCACTGTTTGGGTGGGGAGAAACTTTACTTGATATTTCTCTCGTTTTGTCACTTCAGCTGCATGTGGAAATAAGTGGGTTTCACGCTTGTGTAATATCCGACGTGCATAAACACTATTCGCTGTGTGCACGAACTGGCAATGCAGACGCACAAGGAAGATGGTCTCACATCACCGTGTGACCGAGAACCAACTCAAACAAAGGACCGGTGAACCTCACCAACCAGCAGTAGACCAGACAGGGTCTGGGGCCAGGGGTATTCTGGCCTCAAGCACTATTTACAGGACAATTTGGGGTCTCCCTTCAAGCAGACACAGCCAGGTTCTCTGCTGTCAGACTCTGGAGTCTGTATCTAGGTACCCAGGGGATTTAGGGAATCAACTATGCCAAAATAGTGTTTTTAGGGGGGGGAATAAGAAAATCCAGAATTGGCTACCTGGTTTAAAGAGCTTTCTACCTGGATTCCTATACAGTGCTGCTGATAAAAACGTAAACTTTACCTGGCTGAAAGGTCCACTGCTGCTCTGCACTCTCCTGCTGCCCTGTGGGTCTCTCCCCGCCGCCGCGCCTTCTTGCACCGGCGCGGTCGCAGAGCGGGAGGGACTACCACTCCCAAGATTCTTAGCGGCAGGAAGCCGTCCTTGACACCACCGATTTGGCGCCAGGAGGCATATAAATTTGGAGGACACTCCCGGCAGAGCGGGCGTGCTGCTGATAAAAACGTAAACTTTACCTGGCTGAAAGGTCCACTGCTGCTCTGCACTCTCCTGCTGCCCTGTGGGTCTCTCCCCGCCGCCGCGCCTTCTTGCACCGGCGCGGTCGCAGAGCGGGAGGGACTACCACTCCCAAGATTCTTAGCGGCAGGAAGCCGTCATTGACACCACCGATTTGGCGCCAGGAGGCATATAAATTTGGAGGACACTCCCGGCAGAGCGGGCGTGCTGCTGATAAAAACGTAAACTTTACCTGGCTGAAAGGTCCACTGCTGCTCTGCACTCTCCTGCTGCCCTGTGGGTCTCTCCCCGCCGCCGCGCCTTCTTGCACCGGCGCGGTCGCAGAGCGGGAGGGACTACCACTCCCAAGATTCTTAGCGGCAGGAAGCCGTCATTGACACCACCGATTTGGCGCCAGGAGGCATATAAATTTGGAGGACACACCCGGCAGAGCGGGCATGCTGCTGATAAAAACGTCTGAAGGAGACGGGACGGGCAACCCCCCTAACAACTTGCATCCGGGTACCACTGCCGGAAGGTGATATCATCGTGAGACGTAAATGCTATTGGGCAGATGTGTGTGTCTAGGAAACCCTAGGAAATCCTAATCTGTTTTACCTCGACACCTGTATCTTATGTATATTTAACTAGGTGAACATCTAGTTCATTATGACCAAGTCGAGAAAGACCACTATGGCGACTAGATCAACAACAAGAAATAAGTCCGTGCCAGTAACACCATTACCATCTCTTACAGCAATAGATCTAATGCTGCAAAAAACCATTGGAGTGGTTGCCGATGCAATCCAAAACACGGAGAGACGCCTCTCACTTACTCCTAACTTGTGTTTCCCTAATTTGTCTATGCACACTTCTGTGCAGAATAACACCGCGGAGTCTATTATTAGCGTAGAGGACTCGCTATTACTGCAGTCCTTCTCGGGACTGCCTAATGGTAATAGCTGTAGAAGAAATACGTCTCCAAACCCTCCAATTGTACCTACCAGTAATGAAGGCAGCCCCCAATTTGCCCCTACTGGTGAGGATATTCCATGTGTATCATACTTAGGAAACAAGTCACTGACTCCCCCAGGGGCCGTTCTTGCGGAAAGCTCTCCTTTAACTAACCTCATAAGTGCAGATAAATCTCCTTCTCCAAAATTAAAGAGTCTGCGCTATGGAAGGAAAAAAACGAAATCAAAATCAATCATGAGGAAGACATATAAACCTATAGGCAAATATAAATCTTCAGCTAAAGATGTATGGTCAAACTTTAGATTGGCTAAACAAACATCCAGTACCTCTAACTTAACTACAAAAGCTGTTGAGCAAGTGGTAACATTGTATAATGAAAATTCGTTTACGACTAGCAAAGTTGTTACAAATGAGACAACACAGACTGATGAGGTGTGTGTAATTGATAAATCATATTCATCGAGACTGGAACAGATGATTAAATCCCTTCTCCATCCTATAAATGAGAAAATATCTAGATTAGAACAAATCTTAATGAATCTAGATAAATTTCAACCTAAGGAAGTTAATAATTTGTCTAATTGTACTAATATCTCTACTCAGACAGATAACTTAGAAACCTTGGGTCATAACTTAAAAACTTCCTTGCTACCGAATTCCAAAGCCCAGATTAATTCTAATCAACATATAAGTATATGTAATACCGCTTTAATCTCCCCGGCTATGCCTATTACCACGATGGGACTCTCATCCAATAGTGACGAAAGTGAATGGGCCACGGAAGGCACATCTACCGCAACTCCTGATGCCCAGGCTGAGCCAGACAGGTCTACTTTCACAGTACCATCAACTGATAATATACGACCAGCGCAAAAGTACGTGCAGCCCAAACAAAATAAGAAACCCATTCACATTAATCTTCCCCCTGAATCCCAATTTTACACCATAGTGATGATAGGTGTACCGCAATTAGAATTGGGAAAGACGGAGAGATATGGTGATTTGAAGAACAAAGTTAGTCATTGGCTAACCAGCCATAGGCCGCTCCCTCGTCATATCAATGGTAAGATCACAAATGTCAGGAGAGTCGATTGGGTGGGCCATAGATTCAAATCAACCGAGGGAGACTGTATTATTGTCACGTTTATTGACAAACGAGCGGTTAGGCATATTACCAGCTGGAAGGATAATTTGATCCATAGTCTAATTCGTACTAAGGACTTAAGCTATTTCTATCCTCCAAGGAATGATAGCAACATTCATCCTAACATTGAGGTTGGGGCAAATTACACCATGCATAATTCAATTTACAATGGTGCAACCTCGAGGAATTATGAACCCTTTATCATAAAGGATCGAAGTCATTCTAGAAATGATTTACTAGGTATGTCCAGCAAAGCTAACTTCTCAACATTCCATCCTGAGAATTGGGAGGATTTAAATGGATTATATAATAATCATAATACTCCCCAATTGACATATCCTAATATCCAATATAATGTTCCTATCTCTAATAGATTCAACGCCCTCTATGAGCGTAATGGCTTAGAGGGTGTTGACTGACTGTATGATTTTCCAGCCACTTCTATGTGTATTGATTTTAAATCTAGTAACCCTGTCCATGACAAGAACCTTTCCCCCACCCTTATTAATTCAGATAGTAACGATCCTACAGAAATAGTTACAGATCCGTTTTCGGTTAGTTCTGAATCTGATGGCTCAGAGCACATCAGTACAATGCAATATCAGTTAGAAGCTTCTAATATTCATCCAATCCATATAGATCCAGAATCTAGTGCAGTAAATATTATGGGTGCCTTTAACGTTGAACATTTTGATCGAACATCAGATCCCATCGTTATCGAGGCTGCACCCGATACTAAGAATGCTGTTGTATGTAATATGAACTTAGTCTCTTGGAACGTAGCAGGCCTGGCTGATAAAATAAATGATCCAAGCTGGCTTGCTTTTGTCAAAAAATTTGCGATTATATGTCTCCAAGAGACTTGGATGGAAGGAAATAATGCCTTCATAGATGGATATCAAAGCTTCCTTAGGCCTGCAGCCCCCTCAGCTAGTGGCAGAGCAAAGGGGGGTCTTGCTATTTTTGTTAATCTGTCTCTTTTGTGTAATTCAACTTACCAGAAAACTGTTAATTGTAATATTCAATTGCTTGTACTGAAGCGAGGTAAACATACTCTAACCCTAGTCAATTTTTATAATGCTATAACTGATGAAGGGGAGAGTAATATAATATCATTGAATGAACTGCTGAAAGATGGTCCAGGCACACTGCCGTGTAACGTCTTAATTGTAGGAGATTTTAATGTTCATCCTTGCGGTAACCCCCGAGACACCCCTATGGGCGACCTGGGGTGTAATAGCATGGATGGATTCCATTTTCGACACACTAGGCAAGGGTCACTTTTAAATGACTTGATAAACGAAAATAACCTGTTTGTAGCTATGTCATTGGCCCCTGAGACCAAAGTCTATGACGTTCCAACATTCAAAGGCTCTGGGTCTGGGACATTCATAGATTACATATTATTATCTGCCGATCTCGCCAATCAGGCTTCTAATTTCACGATTCAAACAAACATTCACAGTGACCATAACCCACTTTCCATTAAACTGAATGGGGGTATATTTGAACAGCGAAAGCACTGTGAAGATGTGGGCATATTAAAATGCACCAATGGAAAACGTCGCTTGAAATGGCATGTGGTAAATCAGGAAAATCTCTATAAAGAAATTAACAAAGCATGCGGCAGGGATCTAATGGACTGTGTATCGTCATGTTTGCACCCAGAGCAAATTTTAGACATTTTTGAAGGCATAGTAACAACAGTAGGGTCGCTGTTATCAGTTCCAGTGAAGGGGCAGGTTAGAAATATTCCTAAATGGTTCGATAATGCATGTTCCTCGGCAAGTAAAAACTTAAGAAAGGCTTTAAAAAATAAACCCAGAGACTCAGGTAATATTAAAAACCTCCGTCTGATATACAAAAAAACTCTTGCTAAACGGAAAAAGGAAATAAAAACCCATATCTGGGAGTCCTTACTTGACCCCTTAGTTTTGGGCAACAGTAGCAAATTCTGGGAAATTATAAATAAACCTATATTTGACAACCTGAGTGATACTGCACTTGGCACAAACATTCCAGAGAAAGATTGGGTTACTCATTTTAGTGCAATTTTTAAAAGTAATGACCAACAGACAGCATACAATTTTTTAACATTAAAGGAGAATTTTTTACCTTTTTCTGATAATGAAATAGAAAAGGCTATTCAAGGTTTAACTGGCAATAAGGCTCCAGGCCCAGATGGGTTGCCACCGGACCTTTTTAAATCGTGTATCTCGGTATGGGCACCTGTTCTCACAAAGGTGATAAATGCAGCTGCAATGTCTGGATGTCCAAAGTCTTGGGGACAATCCACCATCGTCCCCGTGTTTAAGAAGGGCGACCGTAGTAGTCCACTATGCTACAGGCCAATATCGTTAATTAATTCAGTAGCTAAAGTGGTAGGTGGCGTAATCTTGAACAGGCTAACAACATGGGCGTCAGATAATAAAGTCATATCTTCTATACAATATGGCTTTAGACCTGGTCATTCTACAATAACCCAATGCCTGAATCTATACCTGATTGTAGGCAAATACACTATGGCCCGACAGGGAACCATTCACATGGCTTTTATGGACCTATCGTCCGCTTTTGACTGTGTTGATAGATGTAAACTGTGGGACATTATGTTAAAGATGGGCGTCGAGCAGAACTTAATTTATGTTTTGGCTGACTTGCACTCAGACACCAGAGCTAATGTTCGTTACACTCAAGATCTGAAAGTAACAAGTGACATTAAAATCAATCGGGGTGTCCGCCAAGGGTGTATCCTAGCACCATTTTTGTTCAATTTATATATTAATGAGCTAGAGGATTACCTGTTAAAAACAGGAGCCGATTACCCCTATGTCGGCCGAAAGGGCATCCCGGTTCTGCTATATGCGGACGACGCCGTCCTTATTTCCAGGACAGCGAATGGCCTTCAGTTACTTTTAAACTCATTTCATGATTTTATGAGCCTTCGAGGCTTGAGTATTAACAACTCAAAGTCATATGTGATGAAACTAGGTCAAGGGTCACGAAAGCCTAATGTGTTTTCCATAAATGGGGAAAAAATTCCAAATTTTAAAACCTTCTCATACCTCGGGGTTTTACTTGATAATCAATTAACCTGGGGCCCAGCTGTTATAAAAAAGAAGGGCGAGGTAACACGCACAAATGCAGCCATTCTCGGGTTTGCAAGAAAAATGGGCAATAGCCCGGTGGCTGCTTTACTTAAACTTTATCAAGCCAAGAGTGTTGCCATTGCCTGCTATGGCAGCGAGCTCTGGGGTTATAGTCAAACGCAAGCCCTGGAGACTGCAGAAAACAATTTTCTAAAGAAGGTTTTGAGGCTGCCAAGGGGTACCGGAAACTTCTCGGTCCACGAGGAGTTAGGTGTACCTTTTCTCAGTGATAGATTAGCAGCAAGCCCCATGATATGCTGGCTGACCTCCTGGCTAAACAAAGATATACCTCTCACACATGATATATTAAAAGAAGCCTTAACTTGGGACGGCAGGTTTAAGGTACCATGGTTGAGGTATATAAATGACCGCTTCACGGAATTGGGACGCCCTGACTTGTTTTCAGCCCCAGAGATTATAACTAGAGCTGATGTTACCTTTGTGAAAAAATCATTTTTGTCCATAAGGAATTTTGCCCGGGAGGAGGGCGAATTGTTGAAAGCTAGTGTTAGGAAACATGCTTTACTCCAAACAAGCCCAAGTATGGAACCGTACCTAACATGGCCTATGTCTGGCTTTGAACGCTTTTTATTGACAAGGTTCCGTTTTGATTTGATTCACCTCTTGTTGGCAACCCCGAAAGGGGTACACCGAGGTCAAGTGCTACCTGCTTGCGGCTGCGACGGGAAGTCTCCGCAAGACTTGGTGCACTTTTTATTTATTTGTCCTTATTATACAGTACCACGGAAGTTATATCTAAAGCCTTGCTTAAAAAAGTTGAATTTTATACAGATTAAACCAGCTCTTTATTACCTTCAACTCCTAAATAGTGACTGCACTTTATATATATATATGCAGTTTTTTGAAATTAGCCCTTATTTTTAGGAAAAGTATGGAGGGATAATTATGCTGTTTTTATTGATGTACTTCTCCCTTATTTTTAACCTTGTATACTTATTTATATTTTTAACTGGTTCAATTTGTCTGCTGTTCTGGTTTTATAACAAACTTTGTAATTTATTGTCCTACAACTTTGCTGTCTTAAATTCGGAACTGGAGGATTTATCCTTTTTAATGTTTATTTGTGAAATCTTGCTCATGATTGTATATTTGTGATATGAACTTTTTAACTGATTTTTTATGAAATTTGGTTTATGACTGTATATTTGTGACATGAACTTTTATGATTGTAAAAATTACAATCGAATAAAGATATTTGAATTGAATTGAATACCTCTCTCTCTATCTCACTACCTCACTCTCTCTCACTACCTCACTCTCTATTTCAATACCTCACTCTCTCTCTATCTCACTCTCTCTCTGGCTAATGCAATAGGTATCACATATGCAAAAAAAAAGCTAATGCCAATAGAAATGACAATGCCATTTATTTAGGTATACAAAAATAATAAACCATAATGAGCAATACCAATAGCTCTACCTATAATATTGACGAGACCATTGCATTGTAAATGCTTGTTGAGGTTGCAAGCAGCCCGATTCTGTTAATAGGGCTGTTTGCGAATGCAAAAATGCTTCATACATGTGGCCCTATACTTCTTAACAGTCTCACATGTCCTTTCTAGTTTCATAGCCGACCCTTAGATCTGGTTATAAGTCAAAGTAATGGGAGATGCCCTCAAGGCTACTGTGATCTGGGGTATAGGTTCAGGAGGGAGTCTGTCTAATCGACATGCGCTTATGAGGTGGGAGACGACAACAACCAACAGGAGGGACCATCTCCTTAGATGTGGGAGTGAACGTACCAACTGTAGCACATCACGCCTGATGTGGTATGCATGTAGACCATGTTCACTGTTTGGGTGGGGAGAAACTTTACTTGATATTTCTCTCGTTTTGTCACTTCAGCTGCATGTGGAAATAAGTGGGTTTCACGCTTGTGTAATATCCGACGTGCATAAACACTATTCGCTGTGTGCACGAACTGGCAATGCAGACGCACAAGGAAGATGGTCTCACATCACCGTGTGACCGAGAACCAACTCAAACAAAGGACCGGTGAACCTCACCAACCAGCAGTAGACCAGACAGGGTCTGGGGCCAGGGGTATTCTGGCCTCAAGCACTATTTACAGGACAATTTGGGGTCTCCCTTCAAGCAGACACAGCCAGGTTCTCTGCTGTCAGACTCTGGAGTCTGTATCTAGGTACCCAGGGGATTTAGGGAATCAACTATGCCAAAATAGTGTTTTTAGGGGGGGGAATAAGAAAATCCAGAATTGGCTACCTGGTTTAAAGAGCTTTCTACCTGGATTCCTATACAGTGCTGCTGATAAAAACGTAAACTTTACCTGGCTGAAAGGTCCACTGCTGCTCTGCACTCTCCTGCTGCCCTGTGGGTCTCTCCCCGCCGCCGCGCCTTCTTGCACCGGCGCGGTCGCAGAGCGGGAGGGACTACCACTCCCAAGATTCTTAGCGGCAGGAAGCCGTCCTTGACACCACCGATTTGGCGCCAGGAGGCATATAAATTTGGAGGACACTCCCGGCAGAGCGGGCGTGCTGCTGATAAAAACGTAAACTTTACCTGGCTGAAAGGTCCACTGCTGCTCTGCACTCTCCTGCTGCCCTGTGGGTCTCTCCCCGCCGCCGCGCCTTCTTGCACCGGCGCGGTCGCAGAGCGGGAGGGACTACCACTCCCAAGATTCTTAGCGGCAGGAAGCCGTCATTGACACCACCGATTTGGCGCCAGGAGGCATATAAATTTGGAGGACACTCCCGGCAGAGCGGGCGTGCTGCTGATAAAAACGTAAACTTTACCTGGCTGAAAGGTCCACTGCTGCTCTGCACTCTCCTGCTGCCCTGTGGGTCTCTCCCCGCCGCCGCGCCTTCTTGCACCGGCGCGGTCGCAGAGCGGGAGGGACTACCACTCCCAAGATTCTTAGCGGCAGGAAGCCGTCATTGACACCACCGATTTGGCGCCAGGAGGCATATAAATTTGGAGGACACTCCCGGCAGAGCGGGCGTGCTGCTGATAAAAACGTAAACTTTACCTGGCTGAAAGGTCCACTGCTGCTCTGCACTCTCCTGCTGCCCTGTGGGTCTCTCCCCGCCGCCGCGCCTTCTTGCACCGGCGCGGTCGCAGAGCGGGAGGGACTACCACTCCCAAGATTCTTAGCGGCAGGAAGCCGTCATTGACACCACCGATTTGGCGCCAGGAGGCATATAAATTTGGAGGACACTCCCGGCAGAGCGGGCGTGCTGCTGATAAAAACGTAAACTTTACCTGGCTGAAAGGTCCACTGCTGCTCTGCACTCTCCTGCTGCCCTGTGGGTCTCTCCCCGCCGCCGCGCCTTCTTGCACCGGCGCGGTCGCAGAGCGGGAGGGACTACCACTCCCAAGATTCTTAGCGGCAGGAAGCCGTCATTGACACCACCGATTTGGCGCCAGGAGGCATATAAATTTGGAGGACACTCCCCGCGTCGCGGGACCGCGCGCGGGCAGCGCCGGGCAAAGGGCGGGCCCTCTGTGGCCCTCAGGGGTCTGAAGGAGACGGGACGGGCAACCCCCCTAACAACTTGCATCCGGGTACCACTGCCGGAAGGTGATATCATCGTGAGACGTAAATGCTATTGGGCAGATGTGTGTGTCTAGGAAACCCTAGGAAATCCTAATCTGTTTTACCTCGACACCTGTATCTTATGTATATTTAACTAGGTGAACATCTAGTTCATTATGACCAAGTCGAGAAAGACCACTATGGCGACTAGATCAACAACAAGAAATAAGTCCGTGCCAGTAACACCATTACCATCTCTTACAGCAATAGATCTAATGCTGCAAAAAACCATTGGAGTGGTTGCCGATGCAATCCAAAACACGGAGAGACGCCTCTCACTTACTCCTAACTTGTGTTTCCCTAATTTGTCTATGCACACTTCTGTGCAGAATAACACCGCGGAGTCTATTATTAGCGTAGAGGACTCGCTATTACTGCAGTCCTTCTCGGGACTGCCTAATGGTAATAGCTGTAGAAGAAATACGTCTCCAAACCCTCCAATTGTACCTACCAGTAATGAAGGCAGCCCCCAATTTGCCCCTACTGGTGAGGATATTCCATGTGTATCATACTTAGGAAACAAGTCACTGACTCCCCCAGGGGCCGTTCTTGCGGAAAGCTCTCCTTTAACTAACCTCATAAGTGCAGATAAATCTCCTTCTCCAAAATTAAAGAGTCTGCGCTATGGAAGGAAAAAAACGAAATCAAAATCAATCATGAGGAAGACATATAAACCTATAGGCAAATATAAATCTTCAGCTAAAGATGTATGGTCAAACTTTAGATTGGCTAAACAAACATCCAGTACCTCTAACTTAACTACAAAAGCTGTTGAGCAAGTGGTAACATTGTATAATGAAAATTCGTTTACGACTAGCAAAGTTGTTACAAATGAGACAACACAGACTGATGAGGTGTGTGTAATTGATAAATCATATTCATCGAGACTGGAACAGATGATTAAATCCCTTCTCCATCCTATAAATGAGAAAATATCTAGATTAGAACAAATCTTAATGAATCTAGATAAATTTCAACCTAAGGAAGTTAATAATTTGTCTAATTGTACTAATATCTCTACTCAGACAGATAACTTAGAAACCTTGGGTCATAACTTAAAAACTTCCTTGCTACCGAATTCCAAAGCCCAGATTAATTCTAATCAACATATAAGTATATGTAATACCGCTTTAATCTCCCCGGCTATGCCTATTACCACGATGGGACTCTCATCCAATAGTGACGAAAGTGAATGGGCCACGGAAGGCACATCTACCGCAACTCCTGATGCCCAGGCTGAGCCAGACAGGTCTACTTTCACAGTACCATCAACTGATAATATACGACCAGCGCAAAAGTACGTGCAGCCCAAACAAAATAAGAAACCCATTCACATTAATCTTCCCCCTGAATCCCAATTTTACACCATAGTGATGATAGGTGTACCGCAATTAGAATTGGGAAAGACGGAGAGATATGGTGATTTGAAGAACAAAGTTAGTCATTGGCTAACCAGCCATAGGCCGCTCCCTCGTCATATCAATGGTAAGATCACAAATGTCAGGAGAGTCGATTGGGTGGGCCATAGATTCAAATCAACCGAGGGAGACTGTATTATTGTCACGTTTATTGACAAACGAGCGGTTAGGCATATTACCAGCTGGAAGGATAATTTGATCCATAGTCTAATTCGTACTAAGGACTTAAGCTATTTCTATCCTCCAAGGAATGATAGCAACATTCATCCTAACATTGAGGTTGGGGCAAATTACACCATGCATAATTCAATTTACAATGGTGCAACCTCGAGGAATTATGAACCCTTTATCATAAAGGATCGAAGTCATTCTAGAAATGATTTACTAGGTATGTCCAGCAAAGCTAACTTCTCAACATTCCATCCTGAGAATTGGGAGGATTTAAATGGATTATATAATAATCATAATACTCCCCAATTGACATATCCTAATATCCAATATAATGTTCCTATCTCTAATAGATTCAACGCCCTCTATGAGCGTAATGGCTTAGAGGGTGTTGACTGACTGTATGATTTTCCAGCCACTTCTATGTGTATTGATTTTAAATCTAGTAACCCTGTCCATGACAAGAACCTTTCCCCCACCCTTATTAATTCAGATAGTAACGATCCTACAGAAATAGTTACAGATCCGTTTTCGGTTAGTTCTGAATCTGATGGCTCAGAGCACATCAGTACAATGCAATATCAGTTAGAAGCTTCTAATATTCATCCAATCCATATAGATCCAGAATCTAGTGCAGTAAATATTATGGGTGCCTTTAACGTTGAACATTTTGATCGAACATCAGATCCCATCGTTATCGAGGCTGCACCCGATACTAAGAATGCTGTTGTATGTAATATGAACTTAGTCTCTTGGAACGTAGCAGGCCTGGCTGATAAAATAAATGATCCAAGCTGGCTTGCTTTTGTCAAAAAATTTGCGATTATATGTCTCCAAGAGACTTGGATGGAAGGAAATAATGCCTTCATAGATGGATATCAAAGCTTCCTTAGGCCTGCAGCCCCCTCAGCTAGTGGCAGAGCAAAGGGGGGTCTTGCTATTTTTGTTAATCTGTCTCTTTTGTGTAATTCAACTTACCAGAAAACTGTTAATTGTAATATTCAATTGCTTGTACTGAAGCGAGGTAAACATACTCTAACCCTAGTCAATTTTTATAATGCTATAACTGATGAAGGGGAGAGTAATATAATATCATTGAATGAACTGCTGAAAGATGGTCCAGGCACACTGCCGTGTAACGTCTTAATTGTAGGAGATTTTAATGTTCATCCTTGCGGTAACCCCCGAGACACCCCTATGGGCGACCTGGGGTGTAATAGCATGGATGGATTCCATTTTCGACACACTAGGCAAGGGTCACTTTTAAATGACTTGATAAACGAAAATAACCTGTTTGTAGCTATGTCATTGGCCCCTGAGACCAAAGTCTATGACGTTCCAACATTCAAAGGCTCTGGGTCTGGGACATTCATAGATTACATATTATTATCTGCCGATCTCGCCAATCAGGCTTCTAATTTCACGATTCAAACAAACATTCACAGTGACCATAACCCACTTTCCATTAAACTGAATGGGGGTATATTTGAACAGCGAAAGCACTGTGAAGATGTGGGCATATTAAAATGCACCAATGGAAAACGTCGCTTGAAATGGCATGTGGTAAATCAGGAAAATCTCTATAAAGAAATTAACAAAGCATGCGGCAGGGATCTAATGGACTGTGTATCGTCATGTTTGCACCCAGAGCAAATTTTAGACATTTTTGAAGGCATAGTAACAACAGTAGGGTCGCTGTTATCAGTTCCAGTGAAGGGGCAGGTTAGAAATATTCCTAAATGGTTCGATAATGCATGTTCCTCGGCAAGTAAAAACTTAAGAAAGGCTTTAAAAAATAAACCCAGAGACTCAGGTAATATTAAAAACCTCCGTCTGATATACAAAAAAACTCTTGCTAAACGGAAAAAGGAAATAAAAACCCATATCTGGGAGTCCTTACTTGACCCCTTAGTTTTGGGCAACAGTAGCAAATTCTGGGAAATTATAAATAAACCTATATTTGACAACCTGAGTGATACTGCACTTGGCACAAACATTCCAGAGAAAGATTGGGTTACTCATTTTAGTGCAATTTTTAAAAGTAATGACCAACAGACAGCATACAATTTTTTAACATTAAAGGAGAATTTTTTACCTTTTTCTGATAATGAAATAGAAAAGGCTATTCAAGGTTTAACTGGCAATAAGGCTCCAGGCCCAGATGGGTTGCCACCGGACCTTTTTAAATCGTGTATCTCGGTATGGGCACCTGTTCTCACAAAGGTGATAAATGCAGCTGCAATGTCTGGATGTCCAAAGTCTTGGGGACAATCCACCATCGTCCCCGTGTTTAAGAAGGGCGACCGTAGTAGTCCACTATGCTACAGGCCAATATCGTTAATTAATTCAGTAGCTAAAGTGGTAGGTGGCGTAATCTTGAACAGGCTAACAACATGGGCGTCAGATAATAAAGTCATATCTTCTATACAATATGGCTTTAGACCTGGTCATTCTACAATAACCCAATGCCTGAATCTATACCTGATTGTAGGCAAATACACTATGGCCCGACAGGGAACCATTCACATGGCTTTTATGGACCTATCGTCCGCTTTTGACTGTGTTGATAGATGTAAACTGTGGGACATTATGTTAAAGATGGGCGTCGAGCAGAACTTAATTTATGTTTTGGCTGACTTGCACTCAGACACCAGAGCTAATGTTCGTTACACTCAAGATCTGAAAGTAACAAGTGACATTAAAATCAATCGGGGTGTCCGCCAAGGGTGTATCCTAGCACCATTTTTGTTCAATTTATATATTAATGAGCTAGAGGATTACCTGTTAAAAACAGGAGCCGATTACCCCTATGTCGGCCGAAAGGGCATCCCGGTTCTGCTATATGCGGACGACGCCGTCCTTATTTCCAGGACAGCGAATGGCCTTCAGTTACTTTTAAACTCATTTCATGATTTTATGAGCCTTCGAGGCTTGAGTATTAACAACTCAAAGTCATATGTGATGAAACTAGGTCAAGGGTCACGAAAGCCTAATGTGTTTTCCATAAATGGGGAAAAAATTCCAAATTTTAAAACCTTCTCATACCTCGGGGTTTTACTTGATAATCAATTAACCTGGGGCCCAGCTGTTATAAAAAAGAAGGGCGAGGTAACACGCACAAATGCAGCCATTCTCGGGTTTGCAAGAAAAATGGGCAATAGCCCGGTGGCTGCTTTACTTAAACTTTATCAAGCCAAGAGTGTTGCCATTGCCTGCTATGGCAGCGAGCTCTGGGGTTATAGTCAAACGCAAGCCCTGGAGACTGCAGAAAACAATTTTCTAAAGAAGGTTTTGAGGCTGCCAAGGGGTACCGGAAACTTCTCGGTCCACGAGGAGTTAGGTGTACCTTTTCTCAGTGATAGATTAGCAGCAAGCCCCATGATATGCTGGCTGACCTCCTGGCTAAACAAAGATATACCTCTCACACATGATATATTAAAAGAAGCCTTAACTTGGGACGGCAGGTTTAAGGTACCATGGTTGAGGTATATAAATGACCGCTTCACGGAATTGGGACGCCCTGACTTGTTTTCAGCCCCAGAGATTATAACTAGAGCTGATGTTACCTTTGTGAAAAAATCATTTTTGTCCATAAGGAATTTTGCCCGGGAGGAGGGCGAATTGTTGAAAGCTAGTGTTAGGAAACATGCTTTACTCCAAACAAGCCCAAGTATGGAACCGTACCTAACATGGCCTATGTCTGGCTTTGAACGCTTTTTATTGACAAGGTTCCGTTTTGATTTGATTCACCTCTTGTTGGCAACCCCGAAAGGGGTACACCGAGGTCAAGTGCTACCTGCTTGCGGCTGCGACGGGAAGTCTCCGCAAGACTTGGTGCACTTTTTATTTATTTGTCCTTATTATACAGTACCACGGAAGTTATATCTAAAGCCTTGCTTAAAAAAGTTGAATTTTATACAGATTAAACCAGCTCTTTATTACCTTCAACTCCTAAATAGTGACTGCACTTTATATATATATATGCAGTTTTTTGAAATTAGCCCTTATTTTTAGGAAAAGTATGGAGGGATAATTATGCTGTTTTTATTGATGTACTTCTCCCTTATTTTTAACCTTGTATACTTATTTATATTTTTAACTGGTTCAATTTGTCTGCTGTTCTGGTTTTATAACAAACTTTGTAATTTATTGTCCTACAACTTTGCTGTCTTAAATTCGGAACTGGAGGATTTATCCTTTTTAATGTTTATTTGTGAAATCTTGCTCATGATTGTATATTTGTGATATGAACTTTTTAACTGATTTTTTATGAAATTTGGTTTATGACTGTATATTTGTGACATGAACTTTTATGATTGTAAAAATTACAATCGAATAAAGATATTTGAATTGAATTGAATACCTCTCTCTCTATCTCACTACCTCACTCTCTCTCACTACCTCACTCTCTATTTCAATACCTCACTCTCTCTCTATCTCACTCTCTCTCTGGCTAATGCAATAGGTATCACATATGCAAAAAAAAAGCTAATGCCAATAGAAATGACAATGCCATTTATTTAGGTATACAAAAATAATAAACCATAATGAGCAATACCAATAGCTCTACCTATAATATTGACGAGACCATTGCATTGTAAATGCTTGTTGAGGTTGCAAGCAGCCCGATTCTGTTAATAGGGCTGTTTGCGAATGCAAAAATGCTTCATACATGTGGCCCTATACTTCTTAACAGTCTCACATGTCCTTTCTAGTTTCATAGCCGACCCTTAGATCTGGTTATAAGTCAAAGTAATGGGAGATGCCCTCAAGGCTACTGTGATCTGGGGTATAGGTTCAGGAGGGAGTCTGTCTAATCGACATGCGCTTATGAGGTGGGAGACGACAACAACCAACAGGAGGGACCATCTCCTTAGATGTGGGAGTGAACGTACCAACTGTAGCACATCACGCCTGATGTGGTATGCATGTAGACCATGTTCACTGTTTGGGTGGGGAGAAACTTTACTTGATATTTCTCTCGTTTTGTCACTTCAGCTGCATGTGGAAATAAGTGGGTTTCACGCTTGTGTAATATCCGACGTGCATAAACACTATTCGCTGTGTGCACGAACTGGCAATGCAGACGCACAAGGAAGATGGTCTCACATCACCGTGTGACCGAGAACCAACTCAAACAAAGGACCGGTGAACCTCACCAACCAGCAGTAGACCAGACAGGGTCTGGGGCCAGGGGTATTCTGGCCTCAAGCACTATTTACAGGACAATTTGGGGTCTCCCTTCAAGCAGACACAGCCAGGTTCTCTGCTGTCAGACTCTGGAGTCTGTATCTAGGTACCCAGGGGATTTAGGGAATCAACTATGCCAAAATAGTGTTTTTAGGGGGGGGAATAAGAAAATCCAGAATTGGCTACCTGGTTTAAAGAGCTTTCTACCTGGATTCCTATACAGGTTAACTCTGATGCCCCGGCAGTTCTCGGTTACTCCGAACCGGAAGTGGATAGGTGTCCGTAATAACAAGCGGCAGTTTGATGGACGTCTGATGCCTCGTTCGTTAATTCTCCAGTGACGTGGACGCTGCATAGATCTGAACATGCCACACATTCATTTCGGAGAGCTGTGATATGTGCCTGCCCTCCAAACCAAACCGTTTTTAAACGAAAAAAAGTTTGATTCTTTAATAAAGAACCTTAAACCTTAAAAAATGCAAAGCACGTCCATTTGGCATGCTTTCAAAAATTCTCACAGCATGTTTCACAACAGATCTCACTAAAATGTTTTCCATTAGTTACACATTTCTGAAAAGAAAGGTATAAATTATGCACAATGTTGTAATTGCACAGAATGGATTTAATGGACACCTCGGTAAGATAAAAGATGAAAACTGAACTCATTTAAATGACTTATTCATCCCTACAAATGCTGCGGTGGCGGTTTAGCAGAAGCCCTCAGCCAGGACTTAAAAACTCTAACCGTGTCCGCCGGGCATGTTTTCTGCCATAACAGGGGCGCACAGGGCTGTGCCAGGAGGCGGCTTTATAAACTGCTTTTTCATCGGGATGTGTCTGATGGTTGAGACGTCAGGACACAAAACGCACTCAAGCTGATTTACATTTTCTTTTCACTTTAGTCGGGGCTGATCGCAGCCAGATACGAGCCCAGTAGTTGCCCTTCTGGGGCGAAAGGAGTGACGTTTTGCCCGCGTGAATCAAATGTTTACTTTCTCTGCATTGTTCTGGGCAGCATCACCTTTTATCGGAGCCAGTGACCCGACACTTGAACCTTTGTGAGTTTCTATAAACCACAGGCCGTCCTCGCCAGGATTCACGTCAGTTTGTCCTCAATTCCAAATCTTAATTTTCTCTCCTCTGATAAATGTCCAGTGACGTCAGGCTTCTAAGTTTATCCGCTGGGCGGGACGTGGAAGAGCCTTCAATCTGAGCCGTTGTGAAGCCAAACATATGCAATATAGTATCATTTTCATGCTAAGCAGCACATCTGGTAATGGAGGGACTCAAAGAGGACCCGAAAAGGCTGTTTGATAAATGTGCCTTTTGATGGATTGCATTAGGACGCGGCTGATCAAAGAACACAGGATGGCCTCCTGTCCCTCCCCGCCCACTGAGCTCCGATTACAGCTCTTGGGCTGTGCAGTTTGTGCCTGGTGCTCAAAAACAAAGGTTTCAGGCCTCGAGTACGGGAAACTATGGAAGCACCAAAAACTAAGTGGAAGCCACCCCTACATTTAGAGCAGTATCTAGGAACACTTCTCCCACACTCGTTAGGGTCCAGAACCCGGCAGTAAGTTTCCTGGGACGAAACCAGAACAGCTACTATCTTGCCTCAACCACCTGTAATACTCTTATTAATTTGGGTTTATATTTCTACCTCAAAGACAGCGCGCATGCGCCTGCGTATATGTAGGTTTGTCTGCGTGCATGTATGTTAGGTTACCTGCGTGCACGCCTGTTTATGTATGAGCGGGCAACAAACGGTGCACTGTGGTATCATTTAGAAAAAAACTTCCACTGCTTAAAGAACAATTTTTGTGGTAGTCCGTATTACAAAGGCATATGCTTGTTTCCTGTCCAGGGAAGGCATGGCTTGGAAGTTGGGGCTGGACTGTTCCCAAGAGGCATAGGGTCAAGACTGATTTGCATATGACCATGTCTGAACTGGGGTGGTGGAGCGAGCTGAAGAATGATAATGGATTAAACCCAGATTAATTGACTGGGTGTGAGTGCTTGCAATGTTCAACACTCTGTCCATCATCCCCTTTGGTTTTGCTTTGTTTGCCCTAAGTTGGCAGGGTATGCCCAGACGTGGGTCCCTTGCTCACTTTGCCACTGGATTCAAGATAGCCTGGTTGAGGAGGGTTATGAACCCGAAACCGGTCCCAGGATGCTTGTTTCCGGTCCAGGGAAAACCTGGCTTGGCAGTTCGGGCTGGACTGTTCCCATGAGGCACAGGGTCAAGACTGATTTGCACATAGCCATGTCTGAACTGGGGTGGGGAAGTGAGCCAAAGAATGATGATGGATTAAACCCAGATCTGTGACTGGGTGCGAGTGTCTGAAAAGCTCAGCGCTCCGTCCATCATCTCCTTGTGTTTGCTTTATATAACCCCTTACTACGAATGTGAAAAGACCACCCATAAAAAATTTCACACGTAAATATTTTTATTTTACTAGCAGATAAACAGATAGAGGTATCTCTTGTGATCAGTGATCAACTGAAGCAGCAGGTGACCCGGTGTACGTACAAAAGAGACATAAGATTACTGAAAAAATATCGGAAGGAAAATAAATTCTGCAAGTCTATCGGGTATCAAACTAGACAACGGATTTTCTTGTCTAAAGTCCCATAGTTTCTTGGACACCGTAATAGTTTGAACTTTTCTGACCTGCTATGCCACTAGTGTTTTATCAGCTGCATGGATGCAACAATGCCCTCAGTGTATGCACGAGATCACTTAGACCCGTCCTCTGCCACGGGGGGTTCACAGTCTCCTTCCCCGGTACTTGAAGACCTGAAAAACAGCGGCGGCTCCTCCGCTAAGGCGGAGGAGTCACCCCCCCTCCCCCCCACTGCTTTGAAGCCGTGAAAGGAAAATGAAAGTTATAATAACATAATGTTATTATCATTTTACTTTGTCCTGCTGGCAGCTTTGCATGAGGGGGCGGGTGGGGCTGCTCTGCTCGCAGGGCAGGGGAGGAGTGGTAGCACCCTCCCAAGTGTGCAATGACTGTTTGGCCGGCCCTCTCTGGCTAACCAAACAGTCATGCGCACTTCGCATGTTCTCTATGCAGGCTGCATTACAGCCTGCGTGGAGAACATGCCCAGGCCCTCAGTCGCTGGCTGAGTGCCGAAGCACTGCACTCAGAGCAATCACAACCATCAATTGTGATTGGTCAGGGGATCCTGGCTGCCTGCTTCCTGTTCCATTCCCGAGGGGAGACAACGGAGAGATGTGGCAGTAAGGTACGTTTTCTTCTTTTTTCAATAATCCCCTTGCCCCTTCGCCCGTCACCCCCAATCCGTGCCGCCTGTTACTGCATGGAAGACCCCTTTGTTCCAGTTTTGATGTTGACATTTTACATCTTCTTGTCCTGATGATGGCCCTTTACTTGCTCCAGGGTTGAAAATCACAATTAAAACCTCTTTAAATGTGTTGCATTGTGCTGCTGCTCAGCAAATATTTTACATTATTTAATCTGGTTTGCATCACTGCATCGGAGTTGTGGGGCAGTGGGAGCAAGGATGGTGTTGGCTACTAAAGTTGACCAGTTTGAAACCCTGGGTAGATGGGAAATGTCAGAGAGGCTGGGGTAAATAACAGTTGTAGGGAACACAGACACTGCAGGAGAGCAAATGGCTCAGACCCAGTCCTGATGAAGATCACAGTTAAATAGCTCCTCAGTGGCCGAAACATACACTCATGATCACCACAAGGAAAGATACTGCGCTGAGCAGCCAGGAGACCATAAACAGTTTGCATTAGCTGTATTTTTAATTTGGTGACGGTATTAACTCTATCACATAAATAGACTTATGTTAACGTAGTTTGAATTTCTTGACGGTATTAACTGCACTTAATAGACTTATTTGGCAACATTTTAATTTGTCGGCCATGTTACCTGTATTATGTAAAGTGAACATGTGTTAGTAGCATTTAATTTTGTTAGTTGGATTAGCTCTGTCGTGTAAATGGACTAGTGTTGGTGGTATTAAACTGTATTAAAAGATGCATGCTGATGGTCTTTGAATTTCTCGGTGCTAAAAGCTGTTGGCTGTATTTCTGTTTGTTGTGCAAAGGGTTATTTAATGGCATATTACTGGCAACAATGAAAAATACATCATATGGAGTATTTGGCGCTAATGCACATGTAACGCTGTTGCTGCTGGCAAACAAAAGTACTGCTGAGAAAATCAAATAGGGCAGAAACAAATCTGTCTACGTGATACAACCCAGGGATGATTAATTTGTATATAATGTAATTTAAAGAGCAGATCAGACCAGGTGGCACCAGATCTCTTTGCATATTACAAGGAGGGAAGCCCATCAGTGTAAGCTCAGTGCAGAGCGCAAGCGCAGATGAGGTCTGTGTGTTTGTATTTCTGGAACTTGTACACACTTTAGCTTAAATTCTCAGAGTCCGTGCAAGGTCTGCAGACAGCACGGCTGAAAAACACAGCCTCGTCATGATTTTGTGCTGCGCTCTCTGCAGAGCATACATACCCTGGTAGTTAACCCATTTTTAAAGAGGCGCACTAGGGACGTCACCATCAAAATGGCAGGTGTAGCGGAAGTGACATCCTGTGCCCTTCGACCTTCACTTTCACTCACAAACGCACATGCTTACACATACTCACTTACACACTCTCATCCTCACTTAATCACACTCTTGCCCCCAAGCACGCGCACAGCATTAATTTAAAAGCATTTTAAGGTCTTGGCTAGGCAGTACTGTCTCGAACAGACGTGTTGTGTTCTATCTGTGGGCCTACAGGCCGCCCATCTCCTACCATTGGTAAACGCCAACATCGCTCTCATTTTCTTTGATGCCATTCATCATGTAGGCATCATGCCCTCTCCTTGTGTTTGGCCCTCCCATAGCGCATGGACCAGGTACATGTCTCCTTACCCTGCTCCCTGTTTGTGGAGCTATTTTTTTCTTTGTTTTCAAGCACTCCATAGGAGTACTTGTGTGTTCAGGCCGTCTCCCTTGTACACATACCACTAAAATGCACACAGGTGTACATAAACTAATGCATTTCTTAAAAAGTTGTTAAAACACGAACAGCATTTGTTTATTTTTATTTTTTTGCACGATTGTATCTAGGAGCTCTTGTTCCGTCCTCCATCTTGCCATAGTATTAACACCAGCCGATCGTATTGAAGCACCTTAAGTGCTCACCAGTTACATTACATAATGACACATTCATAGTCACAGGCAGGGGGTAGCATAAGTGATTGGCCCATAATCGCAAATTGTTATGGGGACCCTGAGATTCAAACCTGGTTCCCCATTTCCCCTGTCAGCAGCTTTGGCCGTTACGCCACATCCTTGCTTCGCTTCAAAGCTCAACTGTTTCTCACCATCGCTTCCACATTTTTTCAGCAAGACCCCGTCAACCCTAAAAAAAGCATTGGCAAAGCCAATAGATCTCAGCAGTGCCCAAACTGTTGGCCTTGTCAGTGTGAATGCCTTTTAGCCATGTTGGCCAGCAGCGCATCTGCTGCTGAACATGGCTGAAAGTCACTGAAAAAAGCGCTATGATGCGGCCAGTGCAGGCCACGTCATAGCGCTTTTTTGTTTTAGGAGGACCTGGACAATAAACTCAACATAGGGGCGAAGAGACTCGGTGTCGGCTAAACAGTCTGTGATTATGGGTTTGCCGTAACTTTCAGCCATGCTGAACAGCAGATGTGCTTCTAGGCAACATGGCTGAAAGGCATTCTCATTGACAAGGGCTTTAGCTCGGGCATTGAGAAGACCCATTAGCTTTTCCAGTGCTTATTTTACTTACCTCGGCGGTCATGGAAGGTCATATTACAGGTAATTGTACTCCATTTTTAATACACTAATAAGTGATTAATGTAATATGTATATGTTATATATTATACTATTATATTTTTCACTATTGGTATAATAAAAATTGACAGAAAACAAAGAGTGGAGCTCCAACCGACGCCCATTAGGACAAGCTGCCACTGTGTTCCTGGTACTGATGTGCCATGTCTGAGGCCAAGGGTCGCAAAAGCAGTGCCAGGGGTCACAACTGCGACACCTGGCAACCCCTAAATGACATCCATGAAGCAAACCTAAGATCAGTATCTTGCCCATCACCCGAACATGGTATAATCCTGGATCCTAAATGAGGGGAAAAGTAACCTCACCTCTCGGTGTGTCCGAGGTGGAGAGAGGGGAAGGTGAAGCAGAGACTCAGAAGGGTAAAAGTGAGGAGGCTGAGGAAGAAGGGAAGGTAGTAAGAAAAAAGGAGAATGGTGAGAAGCAGGGCGAGTCGGACAGACAGAGGATGGTGAACAAGGGTGAGGAACAGAGAAGAGGGTAAGGAAGAGAGACGGGGAGGTGGAGAGAGAAGGAAGCAGTGGAAGTGAAGTGGAGCAAGAGTAAGTAGAAGAGAGAGAGGATGGCAAGGTCAAGAGAGAGTAGGACAAGGAGAAAGAGAGGAGGGTGAGGTGGGAAATATTAAGGTGAAGGGGACCAGTAGAAGGGCACAGAAACCGGTTGATATGTTGTAGAGAGAGTAGAATGATGGGAAGAGAGGTGGGGGAAAGTAGATGGTGAGGTGAGCGGGACAGCAAGGAGAAGTGGAGTGAAAGGCGGGTGAAGTCGGGAGAGAGGAAGGTGAGCAAGAGAGAAAGGAGAGAGTGATGAATAGAGCAGAAAAGATCAAGCCCATAGGTTTAAACCTTCATAAAAATACAGTCCAAACTAGCAGACCGAACCTGGGAGTAGGTAGTGTATGCGGCTCTCACCTGTACAAGACCATCCAGCATGCCTGGACCCAACTCTCAGACACCTGGGAGTCTCTGGACATCTGTCATCTTTGTCCCACCCATGGCCCTCCCAACTCCTGGAAAATGGGGTGTTTTATGATGTGCTGGGCCAGTCTTTACTGGTGTTTTGTTCTCCTGATATTAAAAGAAACATTGCCAGCAGCAATTTCAAATCCATGCAGTTTCCATACTTTGTAAAAAACGTATACAGCCTGTCTTTACAAGTTCAAAACTGCTCCGATTTGCTAACATGGGCCAATTTGTTTAGCTTTCTAATTCCCTAATGGGGGACACTTTTATTTGATGCCCTGGCCTATATTCCGTCATATTCCGACCCTGTGCTGTGGACTTTTGCCTGGAATAGGGTTAAACTGGACTAGTGTTCCTTAATGAGAAGAGCTCCCTAACTCGTTGTTACCCGAGTCTAGATTTCAGGGTAAGAAATGAATTTGTAAAGCAAGTTACAGGGATTTATCTTGACTTGAGCGACATCTAGTGTTTGGTAGAATGTATACAGCCAATGGCTGCATTTGAACTGATAGTGAATCAGTCACGACTTTTTTTATTGGTTTGGTTTACTAAGCCACATTTTCTAAGCATAAGTCACCTTAAGATAAACCTCAAACTGATAGTAAGTAGGTCATTATCTTATTCGTCTAACACCTAACTGACCTCTTTTCTATGCTGTTGCTTTCATGTAATAAATCGTTGCATTTTTGGAGCTGTGGTCTTTGTGTCAGCTGGACCGCTCTGGCTAATGCACCTCACAGCAGTGTTGTGAAAGGAAGGCACAGTGCGACAACAGTGTCTTGCCAACCAAAGGTGATCACTGAAAATGGAAGAGACAAAGACTTCATTCTGGGGTTTGTTACACTTTTTATTACAACTTGTTTTTATTGGCATTTAAAGTAATCACACAGGAGCAGATCTCAATATTATCGACCACGTTCTCACAATATTACACCATATCAGTTCAGCCAGAAGTCAGAGGCCATTATACATGGTCCATTATTGTCATCTGCCTAGTTCAACAAGGTTGACGTCAGGAGCATTACATGCAGTGCAGGATAGCGATTGTAAGGAGGGACACAATAGCAAGGTCGGGCTTCCTGTAGTTGTAGCCTCGGTGTTTTGGTAATCGTGGGACTGTTATCTAATTACCGTGGCTCAAGACTAAACTCTAACCCAGTAGATTTTGGTCGAAAGAACATACTTTTCGGATCTGCTCGTTGGAATCACAATTGCAACTAAGAACAGTATATCCATCATAAAAAGCAAAGAGATGAAGAAAGAGAGAGTGAAGAGGGGGCAGGTGAGAAGGGAAACGGAGCGACCTGTATGTGAGAGGTATGGCGGGAGGGGAGGGTTCTGTCGCCATCGCGAGCGTGATCTATTGGGGCGTAAGCGCTGTGGCAGCCAGAGTCATTGGTGGTCACTGGTGGCATGCAAGTAAAGGCCAGGGTCGTCTATGTCGGAAGAGGAGTTGGGGCGTCCGGGTTCTGGAGTGTAAGCCACTCTCGGGGTAAGGTTCGAGTAAGTCCATCGGTGGGTTTCCAGAGACTATCTGCCACCAGGGAGTATACGGCGTTTTCAAAAAGTCACAAAGCCCGCAACCTCGGAGGTTGAAGTCGGGCATGCACTAGTCTGCAGAGATAGTCCACCAGTGGTTTCCATAATTTGGTGAATTTAGTGTCCTGTAGCTGCAAGCGCGCTGTGAGTAACTCCATTGCCACTGTATGCCACAGGCGGGTGAACCAGACGTTGATCAGGGGCGTTTCACCTTTTTTCCAATAAAGAGCAATGATTTGTTTAGCAGCCTCAAGCATGTGGAGGCTGAGATGCCGATCGCCGCGGGTCATGGCACGCAGGTTCACCGGCCGGAGGCCCAGGACAATCATAAGCGGGTTCTCAGGCAGTGGGTAGCCTAATACCAGTCTGATGTGAATGAGAACCTCCTTCCAATAGATGGTCAAGAGTGGGCACGTCCACCAAATGTGCTGAAAATCCCCCGGGGTATTGGTACAACGCCAGCATAGAGGCGAAGAGGTGGAAAACATTTTATGCAGCCTGTGAGGAGTATAGTACCATTGTGTCAGAACCTTATATGCGGATTCCCACTGGGGTATGCTACGGAAGACCTTCGGGATGTCTCGCCACAGGTGTTCCCATTGGGTGGGCATGATCTCAGTGTCTGAGACCGACTTCCCCTGCAACTGGTAGGGATGCAAAGCTGCTCGCTGTGAATGTTGGAGGACTTGATATGTACGAGAGATTAATCCCCTGGAGTTTTTAAAGGAGCGCACCAGCCGCTTGAACGAGGTGAAGGGTCGAGTGGCCGCCCATTTCAGAGAAGACTCCTGAACCCAATGTCGAAGTTGAATGTATTGAAATCTGGCCCCCTTTGATAGCTGGAAGTCCCGTTTACATTGTTCGAAAGTTGTGACGGTGTCCCCCATGAAAAGGTCCTGAATCATCAAACATCCCCCTTCCGTCCAGTCGGAGAAATAGGGCGGGTGGGAAGCAGGCGGGAAGTGGGAGTTGCGAGCAGTGGGGGTATGGGGAGACGGGAAGGATGTGAGGCCTCTGCGTATTTCTAATTTGTCCCAAATTTCGAGTACAGTTTTAGTAGGAACCACAATATAGGCGCTGCGGAAGTGGGCTTCAAAGGAGAGCCATGCAAAATCCCAGATGGGGCGACAGGTCACTGCCCTGTCCTTATGAAACCAGTCTTTTTCACTCTCCCACGCCGTCCAATCCGAGATAAAGCGGAGATGTGACGCCTAATAATATTCAAACAAGTTGGGGCAGGCCAACCTTCCCCTGTCGCGCGGCAGCATGAGCATTTTACTAGAGAAACGTGGCCTACTCCCTCCCCATATAAACGCGATGAGCTCACGCCGAAGGCCCTGAATCTGATGCTCCGGAATGGGCGTGGGTAGTGTCTGGGAAAAGGTATCTTTGGAAGGATCGACATTTTGACTGTATTCTGGCACCCCAACCAGGAAAGTGGTAGGGATTTCCACGCTCTCAGGCCCGCTACAACGGCTTTTTTACACTCCTGCCAATTTGCTTGAGACCATGTGGCAAGGTTAGGAGTCACATTGAGCCCCAGATACCGAATGAAGTGTGATGCCCATTGATAAGGAACAAGAGATCGGTGTGTGGCGATCTCTTCCACAGGGATCGTGAGATTGAGAGCCCATGATTAATTTTAAGCCCCGAGACCCGTTCGAACAATTGAAGCAACTTGTGCAGGGCAGGTAGAGAAGATCGTGGGCGTGATAGAGTGAGAAGGAGGTCATCCGCAAACAAAGCTATTTTGTGGTCCAGGCCCCCAAGTGTGATGCCAAGAATGTCGGGAGACTGGCTGATCATGATGGTCAGTGGCTCCACTACTAGAGTGAATAAGAGAGGGGACAAGGGACACCCCTGTCGGGTGCCCCTGTGGATGGAGATGGGTTTCGTGAGCTGACCGTTGACCCGCACCCGAGCGAGAGGGGAGAGATAAGGAGCCATGATTCTAGCGATCATCTGCGGGCCCAACCCTATTTTCTGCAAGACGGCTCGGAGGAATACCCAATCTACTCGTTCGAAGGCTTTCTTAGCATCGAGCAATAACAAGCAAGTCGGTATCTTCCAATGGTGTGCCTTCCCGACTAAATGGGCAACACGTTGTACGTTGTCTGCCACTTGTTGTTGGTGGATAAAGCCCACCTGATCTGGCTCGGAGTCCAGGGAGGTGTGAGCCGAGACGTTTAGCTAGTATTTTAGTGCAGAGTTTGAGATCTGTGTTTAGGAGTGCGATGGGGCAAAAGGAGGAACAGAGCGGAAGATCTTTCCCCGGTTTGGGAATTAGGGCGATTTCAGCCATGACCATATCCGTGGAGGGCCCTACCGCGTCTGAAAAATAATTGAAGAAGCAGAGCATATGAGATTGAAGTTACGGGAAGAAGGCGCGATGGAACGAGACAGGCAGACCGCCCGGACCCGGCGTTTTGCCGAGAGGAAGGTCCTTTAGAGCGCCGGCGAGCTCCTCCGGAGGGATAGGTTCCTCCAGCAGTTGCGAGTGGTACTTGCTAATCGGGGACCACTCACAGGCCTCCAAGGTAGCTAATACCTGGTCTGGGTCGGGCGACTCCTTGGCATAGAGGGACGAGTAGTAGTTCTGGAATGCATGCACTTTGGCGGCTTCAGTAGTAGCCCAAGTACCAGCGCCCAATTTAAGATTAGCGATGTGTGCCTTAGCTGCCCGCGTTCGAAGGCGGCGTGCCAGGACCATGCCTACCTTGTCCCCACCATCATAATACTGTTGACGCAGGGCTAAGAGAGCGTGTTCTGCCTTGTTAGTTCTGTGCGCCCGGAGCTGGCCTAGGAGCATAGCGAGGCGCCTCTTGTGTAGCGCCAAGGGGTGTTCCTGGTCTAATCTCTCAAAGCGCCTTTATGTCCCGAGAAAGTTTGTATTCAAACAGGCAGGCTTCCCGAGCTATAGCGATGGATGTGATATGGTCGTGAACCGTGACCTTAAATGCATCCCATACTACGGGGAGTGGAGTCTCTGGGAGGTCGTTGGTCTCAAAGTAGGACGCGATTGCGTCCCGAAGTTCTGCCGTGTCTACGGGGTCCCTGAGGATATGAAGGGGGATACGCCACCGGGATGGACGGTTGGGACGATAGAAGTGATCCTGAATGAGAAGTTCCACATGAGCGTGGTCAGAGACTGGGATATCAGACATAGATGCCGAAAGGGTGTCCTTGACAAAGGAGTGTGAGACGAAGAGGTAGTCTATGCGCGAGTAGGAGCGATGCACATGAGAGTAATAGGAGTAATCGCGGGTGTCCGGGGAGTGGTATCGCCAAATATCTGAGGCCAATGTAGTTAGTTGCTTCTTTAAGGCAGCGGACATAGCCCCCATCCCGTGGAACGAGCCTTTGCTACAGTCGAGTCCCGCCTCCCATACCAGATTGAAGTTCCCCCCCCGAATGAGACCAGGGTCATCGTGTGTTGTGTACCCGCAACAAACACCGCAAAAAGGAGTCTTGAGCCTGGTTTGGTGTGTAAGTGTTGCGCTAAGGTGAGGATTTGGTCCCATTCTTATTGTTGGCTTTGGATTATCACTATTTACACTTCCCTGCTAGAGGTTATACTTAATGGTCCCATGCTTGATGCATTCCTGAGCGGCATTCCCTAGTTATCAGTCTAATGTTATGGAGTGTCCCTTGATTGCCCGCTACATTGGAAACTGAATCATCAGACGGTCCAATCTCATCCTGCAAGTCTGGTTCGAGTTTTTGACAAAAGGCCTGACCCTGAGCAGTTCGTACTCGGAGCTCCCTATAGTTTTACCTGTGACCCTGGTTACTTATTGCGAACTCTTGAGCACCCATCTGGTTATTCCACACTCGCTCCTTGCTGACGGTCTATACTCCCGAAATTGTGATAGAGCCAATGCTTGACTCCATAAACCTAATTTCACGCTGATCAACTAAACAGACCTACCTTTCCTAGATCTCTTTTATTTTGAATGTTTATGGTGGAGTGCCCAATCCTGAACAGCTAAAGGATACTTGTATTTAATGCACTGGGTGCAGCCAAACGGATTTATCTCATTTGTTTTCTACTATACCGAATGTCTCCTTGCTGGCTGCAGGACACCCCGTAATTTATGCCGCAATAGCAGCCAACCTGATCTACCTAATTTTGTTTGTACTATATTGATTGTTACCTTACATGCTGCTTGACAATCTGTAAGTATTTCCTGAATAGCTGCAAGATTTCATCCACCTGTTGACTTGACAGGGGAACTCTATGTGTACCTTAACTAATCTACCTCATAGTGAGATTTTGAATGCTATTTTGACTTTGTACTAGAGACTTTTCTAGGCGGAGCGCCCACCATAGTAGATTAGCCTGAGCAGCCGCAGGACATTAGTGTTAAGAGCTGCCATCCAGGCTCCTGCACAAATAGTTCGCTCTCCTATGGTACTGATACGGTATCCATTCTGGCACCTACACGGTGTACAGCCCACTTTGCTGCATAACTGTCCCTATCGGTCCTCGAGCTGCCCACCCGAGCCAGCATGGCAAGGCCTGGCCTGTCCGCTACGGGGGAAAATTCTTACACTCTGGTCTACCCCGCAACCTCTTCAAAACCGCCACAAAAGCCTTCAAGCACTCCACCCTGAAAAGACACCCTGAGACACTGATCTCTGACCTGCGTTACAGCGCCGACATCGGCACAGTCATCGATTACCTCATTTTCTACTCTAGAAGAACCTCTGCCTGGCGCAAAACCTTGGCTCGCCACCTCAATGTACGTGCAACCACGAATATCCCTTACTGCACTAAGCTAACTATAGCACCCTCCTCAACCCTGCGAGCTGACCTCACCATCCCTCTTTACAAAAACGGCATCGTTTTGATCCAAGCCTCTACCAAAAACCTGAATAAATTCACAGATCTTTTTACCCCCCTCAGAAACCACGTGCACAACACTGGCAGGGTAACTAACTCCCACCCTGATGAGTCCTCATCCAGCCCATCCAATGTGGCTAACCTCTCACAAACCCCACTAAGGTCCTCCAACACAGGCCACCCTAATCACTCCAGAACGTCTCTCGGCCTTGGCAACAGAATCACCTCTAGACCTTCGATCCCCTCTCTACTAGCTCCCCAAGTAGACCATGCCACCGGTACGCCCCCTAAGTACTATGATGCAGGTCGCGCTTCGCCTTCCAGCCCCGATGAGTCCCCATCCAGCCATTTCAGCGTGGCTAGCCTCCCACAAACCCCTCTAAGGTCTCCCAACACTGACCACTCTATCCACCCCAGTACGTCTCCTGGCCTTGCCAATAGAATCACCCCTAGACCTTTGGTCCCCTTCCTACTAGCTCCCCAAGTAGACCATGCCACCGATATGCCCCAAAAGAACTATGATACAGGTCGCGCTTGCCCTTTCCGCCCTGATGAGTTCTCATCCAGCCATTCCAGCGTGGCTAGCCTCCCACAAACCCCTCTTAGGTCTCCCAGCACTGACCACCCTAATCACTCCAGTACGTCTCCCGGCCTTGCCAACAGAATCACCCCTAGACCTTTGGTCCCCTCCCTACTAGCTCCCCAAGTAGACTATGTCACCGGTACGCCCCCAATGACCTACAACAAAGGTCGCCCTTGCCCTTCAAGCCCTCAATCCAACCCGCAAAGGGACTCCCATGATAGATCCAATGGCTTACAACACAGGCCGTACTAGTCCTTCCCCCCCCCCCCCCTATCACCTATACACACTGTCAGAACTGCTCCCGAACCACTGCCCCCTGCCCTCCAGCACCTCCCTCTTATAGGGACATCGAATCCCTGCATGCCAGAGCTACCAATCTAACCCAGAGCTTTCATATTTCCATCCTGGAGCTAATGAACCTCCGTCACCTCGCTGAACTCTCCCTCACCAACCTCATGCCCCTGCCTAATGCCATCCCCCGCATTTAACAGAGGTCCCTAAACAACCGCTTTTGCTACCCTTGAGACATCTTCGCCCCCGCAAGCACCCATGCCGCCTCTCTGAGGAAGAACCCGGGCTCTTGTCCTATCCTTTGCCACTCCAAGTCCGCTAGACCTCACTGAAATGGAAATCCGTGCCATCCTCTGCGACTACGACTCTACCCCAGCTACCCCTTATCCTTTCAACGTAAAGGCCGAAAATGCCATTCGCATGGTCACTATCAACCCCAACAGACCAGCTACCCTCCGCAACAGAATTGTGGTCTAGAGTAATCAAGCGCCTGTTCACCTGTCCGCCCAGACTCTCGAAACTCCTCCCAAATCTTCTGTCTGGTCTTTTAATCAATTGCTGATCTGCAGCTAAGCACACCGCGGATATTGCTGATCTCATCCTTTACAAAAATCTCGACTTAGCGATCCTTACAGAGTCATGGCTCAACGACTCTTCATCCCCATGCCTGGACCTCCTAGTACCTTCTAACTACAACATCGCAAGGCTGGACAGACAATCTAACAAGAAAGGAGGAGGCATTGACTGCATCCACTGCTCTAACCTTCTTGTGACTGAACTTCTGGGGGACACCACCGAATCCTACGAATACCTCGCCCTCGCTATTCACAGCAACTCCACCCAACTGTCCAACCTGCACATCTTTTACAACCCCCCAGGCATGAATTACTCCTTCACTGACCACTTCATGGAAATCATCACAGCCAAGAGTTCCAACAATGCCAAAGATATTTTCCAGGGTGACTTTAACTTGCACTGTAACGACCCTAAGGATTCACATGTCAACACCATCAAAGACCTCCTGCCGATCAAGCCCTGACCCAAGCCTTCTCAGTAACAACTCACTCAAAAGGGGCCACCCTTGACTGGATCATCTCCAAAGAATCAATAGTCAAACTTGTCTCTATAGACCCATGCGACTGGCCTGACCACCATGCCATCACCTTCCTTCTACCTGGAACCAACAAGACAAGGGCACCGCAACCAGTGATCCCTAAACGCTGGATCAGAGACTCGAAGAACCTGGACCGCAGTGAACTTGAGACCATCTGCAAATCCGACCTCCCCCTCCCCCCCTCGCATATCACAAGTCAGTGGCCTCAACGATCACTATTCTGTGACTATATCGAACATCCTGGATGAGCTAGCCCCACTAAAACTGAAAAGAATCCAAATTAAAGACAGAAACCCCTGGTTCACGGGATCCCTCAATAATGAGAGGAGAGCCCTCCGGCAAGCTGAAAGATCCTGGAAGCAGCACCCCTCTGCCACACATTTAAAACTCCTGCGCCAGGCCAGACATGTCTACAACAGGAACATACTCAAGTCTAACAAAGCCGTCTTCAGAACTGAACTAGAGAAGGCCAAGAACAGACCCTACAAACTCTTCGAACTGGTCAAACACCAATCTAATAAACTGGCCAAGAATCCCCCAAGTCTCTTATTTCCTCAGAGGAGTTCTCCACTTCTCCGACAAAATCTCTGCCCTTGGAAATAAACTCAATTTCATCACATACCCTCAAACACTTCCTGACCCCCCTCCTCAAGCCATGTCGGCTCCACCCAACAACTGTGCTCACTAGACTGACTTCAAAGTCTATGACGAAAACTCAGTTTCTAAGATACTATCTACCTTAAACCCTAATAACCATTTTAATGACCCGCTCCCTTCCAACTGCCTAGCAGCCGTCGCCCAATACATTATTCCTAGCTGGACTACAATAATTAACGCCTCTCTCCGGCAGGGAATAATGCCCGATGCTCTAAAAGCCAGCCAAGTCCTCCCCATTCTGAAAAAAACGTTGCTGGATCCAGCCTCCGCTGACAACTTCAGACCAATCTCCAACATCCCGCTCTAAGCCAAAGTGATGGAGAAATGTGTGCAGCAGCAGCTAAGTCAACACATCAACAACTTCCACCTGCTCGATGACTTCCAATCCGGATTTAGACCAGGGCACAGCACCGAAATCACTATGCTTCACATAGTTGATGATGCTCTCCAAGCCCTTGACCAAGGCAAAACTAGTCTCCTAATCCTCCTGGACCTATCTTCGGCCTTTGACACGGTCAACCATGAAAAACTACTCGAACGCCTCAAACTCAGGTTGGGATTGGATGCCACTGTTCTAGAATGGTTTAGGTCCTTCCTCCAAAACCGGTCCCAGAGATTCCTTATCAACGGCAACCTATCAGCACCATCCACTGTCGCGGTTGGAGTCCCTCAAGGATCAACCCTGTCCCCCACCCTCTTCAACCTCTACCTGGAACCGCTTACCGAGGTATTACGCACTGCTAATATCTCCTATCATATGTACGCTGACACTCAGAGCTACATCAAAACTTCATCTCTCGAAGAGATTCTCTCCCTGAACGAAGCCTTGAAACTCACTGTCCAATGGCTCGCATCCAATGAACTCAAACTCTACGCAAAGAAAACAGAATTTCTCCTGATATCCCTGCCCAATACCAGCCTTGAGATTCAATCATGGATCAAGACTATCACAGCCCTAAAATGCCTACCAACCATCGTGCATTCGGCCAAATCCTTGGGAATCACCCTCAACAGCAACCTGAACATGCGGGACCACATCAATTCGATGGCCAAATCAGCCAGATTCCACCTGAGCTACCTTAGGAAATTGAAACCCTTCCTCGAGGCTCCAGACCTAAAAATGGCAGTCCAAGCACCTGTCATCTCCAGACTGGAATATGGCTGTTCTACCCTCTCGGGGTTACCCAAGATAACCCTGGCACCTCTAAGAGCTTGCCTCAATGCGGCCGCCAGGCTACTCACCGGCACGAGGAAATACGACCATATTTCCCCACACCTGAAAGCTCTCAACTGGCTTCCCCTGGAGGCAAGAATAAAGCTCAAAATAGCTTGCATCACGCACAAAGCTTTATACTCTAAATCCCCTGCATATCTGGCACAGAAACTTGTGATCTCCGGAGGAATCAGAAACGCCTGATCTGCCAGAGACCTCCTGCTCCAACCTGCACGCTTTCGGGAAAGAAAAAAAACTTAAATCGGGCTTTCTCTGGGGCTGCTCCAAGAATATGGAACTCTCTCCCACCTGACATCAGAAGAATCCCCTCTCTGACTCGCTTCAAAAGGGAGGCCAAAACCTTCCTTATGGGTAAATTAAACCTGGCCTCCACCATCACCATGGCCCTGATCTATGGCCGTCTATTGCCTCCCTTCGGATTATCTAGTTACCTCATCAGAAACTTGGAGCCTTGTCTTGAACATTTGTAAATTTAATCTGTAATATGTTATCATGTCATGAATATTTGGATATGTAACCCGTAAATACATGCTCTGATCTCCCTCATGTATCCTGCACCTTGTCCCCTACTACTCGATCCGTAACTGGTTGATGTTAAACCTGTTCTGTTTATTGCTATATTTCCCTGTAAAGCGTTCTGATACCCTAACGGGTCAAGTTCGCGCTCTATAAAACTCATAAATAAATGAATAAATAAATAATAAAATCACTTTGAGGAATCTGCCATCCTTACTACGGACTACCCTGGAGTCCCCCTGGTGGATACCTGCTCGACAGAGGATTGCTTCCCCCGCTGACTTGGTGGGTGCAGATGCCCAGAGTTGAAGAGGATATCGAGGATGAGCCATGCGAGATACATCTTCTCTCAGGAGGTGGGTTTCTTGCAAAAATATGATGTCCGGATTTTGCAAGAGGAGATATCTCCATATCTGGCGGCGCTTGTTGTGGGAGTTAAGACCCTTCACATTGAGGAAGAGGAGTTTCAGACAGGGTACGGAAGTCATGATATCAGTGTACCAGGTGCGAGCGCCATCACGGGCAGAGGAGTGGGAGTGGGCCGCAGTGCAGCTCTCCCTCCAGCGCAGCTCCAAATGACACAAAGGCAGCAGCGTTCGCTGCAGAATCTAGCGCAGTGCTGAGGGAAAAAAGGGTAATCTGCACAAAGAGAGCCCCCATCACGATCAGGTCCACCCCCACCAGGGATGGGAGTAAGAAAAGGGAAAAGAGAAAGGTAAGAAAAAAAGAGACATGATATCTCAAACATAATAACGTATTCCAGTCCGGGTGCAAGCCAGGCTCAGAGGCACAGGCCATCCCAGAGATGTCACTCTCCAAGGAATAGAGGTAGGGGCGGGTCGCAGGAGATCAGCATCACCCTCTAGGAGTGTAGTCCGGAACCGCCGTCTAAGTGCAGTTCAGGCACAGGACAGTCATATCAACAAAATGCCAGTAAGGGAGTGGGGTGCCTGTCCCTCTTCCTCAGGAGGTCAGCGTAGGGGGCGAAGAAAAGGCAGGCAGCTGGTGGGGGCGCTTACTGACTACTTGTCAGAGGGCTGGGAGCCTGAGGGCGAATGTTCATCCTCTAAGGTACGGATGTGCTGTATAATGTCCTGCTTCTCTTGGGATGAAGTGCAGACTCCCCGGGGAGAAGGGCGCATGGAATGATGTACCTTAGTCCATTGGGGTTTTGCAGGCTCGCGGATCTTGGGAGGCAGACGCGAGGGACTAGTGGGTGGTGTGTCTGGGATCTGGAGCAATTGGGCAGCTTCTCGGAAGGACCGCAGCTCCCGGCGCTTTGACTCCCACAGGAAGAGAAGTGCAAACGGGTGCCCCACTGGTAGCGAACACCCAACTCCCATAGCTTATCCGTTATAGGTCGAAGATCACTGCGGCGGCAAAGCGTTGTGGGTGCAAGCTCCTGAAACAGTTGGATGGGGGTACCCTTGAAGATGAGCTCTGCTTTGTCTCGGGCTGCCTTGAGGATGGCCTCATCTGTAAAAAAAAAAAAAAAATGGACCCTGGCCAAGATGTGGGGAATGAGGCCTGGGCGTCCAGGTGAACCAGACACTCTGTGGCCGCGGTCCAGGGCCGGCGGGGATGCATCGTCATCTCCCCTGATGTCCTGGAACAGGTCCGCTACAAAAGTAATAATGTCTGAACCCTCTGCCCCTACCAGGACCCCCCTTAGGGGCAGGTTATTTCAGCGTTCCCTATTTTCCAAGTGCCCCTGCTTGATCTACAACTCAATGTGTTGTTCCTCCAGGGTGTCCAAGCTCTGCCATAGGTGTTCCTGATCTTCCGAGCGGGCATCGACTGTCCTTTCGAGGTCGTCCACCCTCCCTCCGACATCCACCACGTCCCTCCGGAGCTCCTTGACGCAGGCATGAACCTCTGTTCTAAGAAAGCCAATTTCAGATTTGACTTTGTGCATCAAGTTGGCCATGAAGGACTGTCTGACAGGGTCAGAAGGTCCCCCGGCCGCTGATGCCATGTCTGCTGCAGAGGCTGATCACGATTTGTTCCACAGGGCCGTGACCGGGTGATCTTTATGGGGTGCAGGGGGTTCCTTCCTGGTCCGTGAGCGAGTCATGTCCCCTAAGAGGTTTATGCAGCGAGCAGGAGGCCCAGACAAAAGGACGCAGCACAAGGACAGACTGCTGCCCGGTCCGGCTGAGAAGGGTAGGCCAGCCAACAGAGTCAAGAGGCCGTTTAAGTGGGGGCCGTTGCAGGCGACGTGGTGTGAGGGCAGCCGAAGGGCGATTCTTCAGGGCCACCCCCCTCCCCCCCCCGAGTATTCCACCGGCCAATTGGGAGGGTGTGACGCATGGGAAGGGTTGGTCCGTCGAAAGAGTAAAGTCCAGGCCAGGTAAGCGTTTGATATCGCCACCCCTCTACCAGGGCACATAAGGAGGGCCGCCCGCACAAACCGGGCAACAGATTCCGGAACTGAGATGGCACTCAGCGGTAGCACTCCCCGCTAGGGCTCCCAGGATATCTGCCAGGTTCTACAGGGGTACTTGTGGCGTTGGATATTGAGGTGTCTACTTCCCCCAAGTAACAGTCAGGCAGCCTCACGCAGCATGCACTCACCGGGGTGCTCCAACGAGGTCACTGCGAGGAAGCGGGCCAGATCATCAGGCCCCACAATCTGGCAACGGGAGCCCGAAGCAGCGGCGAGGATAGTGTGGCTGTATGTCTCCAGAGATGCTGCTTGTAGGCTCTTCGGCTCCCGGGTCATCACTGCCGGCCTCCAATGCGAGGAGAAGCACTCCAGTGAGGCGTGGAAGCAGTAAAGGGGGCCTGAATCAACCAGGCACCCCGCAGGGTCCAGGGAGGTCCAAGATGGCCGGCACCCTGCCTCCGGCCGAGGCACGATCTAGCGTCGCCCAACACCCTGCTGTGTGTAGCCCGGGGCCCCGGGCAATGTCAGCAGGGAGTCCCCGGGGCCTGACTATGTTCAGGTTGGCCCCGCCAGGGCGGTGAAGATGAAGGTTAGGCCCCGTATGTCCGGGGGTGCTCGAGGTGTCCGGCGCCGTGCCCCCAGCCGAGGCACGATCTGGTGGCGCCCAACGCTCCGCCGTGCATGGCTCAGTGCTTCCGGCAGTGTCAGCAGGGATTCCCCAGGGCCCAGCTACTATCAGGGAGGCCCCGCCGGGGTGGTGAAGGTGTGAGTTAGGCCCCGCGAAGGTCCAGGGTGGGAGGGCGGCAGGAGTCTTAAGATGGCTGCTAAGCCGATCACCGGCAGAGAGTGCCAGTTGTTGAGGTCTCCCAGCATGTAGGCCAGCACCTCCAGCTGCGTCAGTGGCAGGGTTCCGGGATCCAGCCGGATGCGAGGCGTCTCCACCGGTGTACAAGCAGTGCCAGTCAGGCCTCTTGTGAGAACAGCACTTTGGAGGTCCAAAATGGCGGCTAGGTGGGTCGCTGGCAGAGAGGGCACCCCACGGGAGTCGGCGCCGGTGCCCCCGTACCTCCTCTGAGAGTCCTGTCCTCTTTTCGCTGGTGATCCCGGTCAGAGGGTGCAGGTCCGTGTTGGGGTTCGTCCACCCCGGGGTACGCTGGGCTGGGGTCTTCAAGATGGCGGCCGAGCTCCCGAAGGCTGGAGCACTCCCCCTCCGGCTCCGTTCTCACCTCCATCGGCAGATTTGGAGGGACGCCGGGCCTCTGGACAGTATCCTGGGCTCTTCCGCAGATCAGGCACCCCCAGCCAAGGCACCCCCAAGGCTGCAGTGCCGCTTAAAAATGCTTAAATCACCGGCGGCGGCCCGGAGCTCCTGCGGCGTGCGACTCACTCCATCAGTAGCGAGACCACGTTACACTTTTTAAGTGTTGGTGGGTGATGGGTGTGGTGGCGGCGGCATAGTGGGGGTGTGGTAAGGGTGTTTTCCCAAGAAAAACAGGAAGCAGCAAAGCATAGGGGGCAACAGTAGTTTACAACAGATGAATGCTCGCCTTGACCTTTGCAGTGCTGCAGCAAATGCTCAAAAGCTCGCAGAAATAGAAAGCGACGCTGATTCATTTTTCCTGATCAGTAGTAGGGGTAGACGTTGAGCTCACAGTCTTCCACAACCTTATATATGCAACACTGCAATTGTAACTGCAGATTGTATTTATATAGAGCGTACTACACCAGCGTTGCGTTGAAGCGCTTTGTAGCTAGTATAGTATACCTGTAGTTTTGTCCTAAATGGCGTCATTAAATTAAACTCGGAGACCACCTGAAAAAAAATGGATTTTGGTTCACTACTCTTTCATTTGCTAAATCTATAATGGAAATGGGTATATTTACAAGCAAGTGATTCCTGTGGGGTAAACATAGAGTTTTAACTTTAAGGGAAATAAATTGTAAGCAGACAGAGACCATACTGGGATTCAAATGATATCAGAGCAGCAGCTGGTGGTGGGCACTCCCTTCCACGGCCCCCGATTGATGTCCTACATCCTCCTTTCTGGACTATGCTCTCCTCACTGATCATGTCCGCCCTGGACTAAGCTCTCTCCTTAGGCAACACCCTTTCTGCAGTGCGGTTTCTTCCATTTTGTCGACCACAAACCTCTCTGCAGGCGGCCTGCTGTTGGGTAAAAGTGTTTAGTCCATGGCCGGACTGCCAGTACACCCTAATGTATTTTTTGGTGTAGGACATTGTTTATTGGAACATGACCACCACTGCGAGACAGAGCGACCCCCCTGTTCCAGGGGTCCTGTAAGACACGTTTAGGGTGGGTGGGTATCTCTTCACCAGAATGCAGTAGTCCACCCCCTTATTTTGGGGATTCAGCCTTAGTGAGGGAGTTTGAAGGTGCTCTGCCAAAAGACGGAAATGACCCACCATAACAGTTTCTGTGTTGGAAGGGTCTGCGGGTAGCCTTCTACCTGAAAGCATCTCTGAAAGCGTACTCGTAGACCAGGAGCAGGGCTGCACTATTGCACGACAGGGGGGAGAAGTCTGGCATTTTAAGACCTATTCTCTGAAAGTTCATCACCCATAAATTACTGATTTACTTTTTAAAACGCAGTGCGCATTGTAGAGAGCTAATAGAAGAACAAGCATTTGCAATGCAATAGGTCTCACATTTGTAAAAGGAAAAGCTGCTGGTATTCTAAATTATAATGTTTTTATTGATATTTTTTGGTTTGTAGTGGAGTAATTATTTAAGGAATAAGTGCACGCCATACTATATTATAAGATTTTTGTAGTGATCAGGTCCACTCAGTTGAGATGATTTAAGTAGGTTTATTAGAAGATAGTACAAGATCACAGGTAGATAAGAACAAGACCAGATGAGGATTAGTTCAGGTCCAGAGGGAGACCCCACCAGGAGCAGCCATCAAGCTGCTCAGCCCACTCAACTGTCTTCTCTGACTGAATCATAACATTCTAAACAACATCATCAATGTAACATTCCATTGGTGGTAAATAGCATTACATTACTAAAGTCAGGATATAACATATCCCCCTTTCTTATACGGAAAAAGAAAATAAAAAGAAAACGAAAGAGGAGAACTGGAGATTGATACCGAATTGAAGAAACAATGAGAAGATAAGAAAAGAAAACTGATAAGTTCAAGACAACAGGACAGAAGGAACAACAACTGAAAGGAACAACCCATCCTCTCTACTACACAATAAAAAGAAAGACACAAAGACGTCAATGACAAACTCCCAAACACACCAGCTGGGCAGACAAGAACGAGAAGAAATGGGAAAAAGAAAAAACAACGATGAGATGAACTCAGACACGGACAAGATGACACAAGCAAAATAAAACGGGAAAACGGAAAACTGAATGAAAAACAGATAGAGGGCAGATGAGAAAAATACAATGAAATTTAACATCTAAAGCCCTCTAAAATATTAACAAAGTGAGATAATAAAGACAGAACGTTTTTTGCAATCTATGCATAAGTGCGCTAAAGGGACAAAAACTCATTGCATACGTACAATGTAGAACAACTGAACTCATCGTACAATCCTATGAAAGATAAAATGGAGAAAACAAACTGTAATGTGAATATGACACATGAAACAAAAGACTCCAAAAGTGAGAACTTCGAGTCCTTGCACTCACAATGTAAATCCAAGAAAATCATTGTACAACTGAAACCCATTGCAGTCTCAGAGTAGGAAACAACAAGCATGCAAAAAAAACTCTTGACGACGAACCCTTGCATAGATCCTCTGTGAGAGGGAAAACAGAATAATGTGATGGACTCTTAACGGTATTTACCAATTTGGCATATACCTAGGGTCCATAAACAATAGTGTCGAATGCAGACTGGTGATCCACCCCGGTGAACGACTACTAACCCGAGCTTTAGAAAGTCTTAGAAAGCACAAAGCACCCTAGCATAAGGAACAAGATGTAAACATGCCTAACGTGTCACCGTATCTATGTTTTGCATATAAGCATTTGTACAGAAACAGTAGATAACATAGTTTGGTGCAAAAATATTACAAATATGCATGAGGACTTTGAAATTTGAAATGTCTCTGAGCAGGTTCAACAAATCACCAACAAACTAGATCTGTAATAGGAAAGTTATTCAAGACCTAAATAACACAATGTATAAAACAGGCTTAACCAGGGTGCTGAGCGATCCCTCACCCATGAAGTGTGAATAGAGCACACCCCAAATTGCGCACCCAGATATCAAACCTGTAAAGAAAACAGTCACGAATAGTAATGGCAATAGCACACCAGGTGGAGAAATGTCATTAGAGAAGTGTCCCAAAACCTTCACCTGACGTTGCCCGTCGTAGTACTGCAGTAGTAATACCCTTAACAAATGCTGCCACCCAACACAGACAGACAAACAAACTGAGGGGAAACTCTTACAACAGTACCTTGTCTTGAGATTCTGTGCTAAATCTAAAACTCTCCGTCATCCACAGCAGAAAAAGTGACTTTTGTGCATGACGAGTGTAGGATCTCTACACCTGTAGTATGGAAGAACAAAATGGACCCAAAAAATGAGCGTTGATTAAAAAAAAATATCCCCAATCCTAGTGTTGACTAGAAGCTCAGTAGACATCTATTGTGTAGAAAAACATCTGTACTATGTAAGCAGCATTGAGACAGGCTGTAGGAACAACATGAACCAAAATATTTGGGGCGCTGTCGGAACAATAATAACAATCAGTTTGACATTCTGTAGAAACTATCTCACAAAAACCATAGACTAACATAAAATATCCATTAGAACGACGTAGATAGGTGACCCACCCACCTCTAACGCATGGGACTTGTACCCATAACAAAAAATAGGTGGTATTAATAGGTGGGACTAACACCCACTACACACACATGGGACTTGTACCCATAAAAACCATGTAGATGGGTCGCATTGGTGGTAAAGAAGGGCACGCCCTGCACTATCTTGCCCACTGAGGACATCCGCGGCTCGGAATCGTTGGCTTTTTCAATTGTGCTAGCGCCGCATCAATCAGTAAAGGGACTGTTAGTCTACCGCCCCCCTGGTCCGCTTGGGACGTTTTTTGCTGACCTTGATTCGGTGCTGGTGGGTCTAGCACTGAGAGCAGAACACTGCTTAGTGGCGGGGGACTTTAACATCCGGATGGATGATCCGTCGGACCCCGCCGCTATTAAGCTTTTGGAGGCTATGACTCCGCTGGGTCTCTCCCCGCATTTGCAGGGCCCGACCCATGACAAGGGGCACACTCTAGACCAGGTCTTCTCGACCTCTCCTTTAGTGGTGAAAGAGATTCTCCCGGTCTTGTGGTCGGATCACTGGCTGGCCAAATTTGTAATCAGCGGCAACGTCAGGGCGCCTAACCCTGTCTCACAGCAGCGGGGACGAGCCTCTAGAGCATTTAGCAGGGTGACCCCTGAGATGCTGGCTCAGGCTGCTGCGATGCACCCTTGCCCTCTGTCGGGCGAGCTAGAGAGAGACCTGGAGTCCCTGCAAGAATGGCTGACAGAGAGGCTGAATGACCTGGCCCCAGTCCCGCCCCCCCGCCCGACATCTAAGCGGGTCTCGGCCCCTTGGTTTACCCCTGCTCTGTGGGCTACGCGGCAGCAGTGCAAGGTAGCCGAAAGGGCCTGGCGGGCACATTATGACAGCAAGGTCTGCCTACAAGGCTGTGGTTAAAGCTTACCACCGAGACATCCGCCTCGAAAAGAAAGCCTATCTTGCGGGGAGAATCGAAGCAGCTTCGAACTCCAGTAAGGAGATCTTTACCATCGTTCGAGAATTCATCTCCCCTCGGACTACTGCTTCGGAAGAGGGGCCCGTAGAATCTTGGGCGGCGGATCTTGCGTGTTTTTTTACTGGCAAGATCAAACTCATCCAGGACTCCTTTCTATCGAGTGAACCGGTTACATTGCCGATGCCCGAGGCGGGCTCGCCTCCCCCAGTTGCGCAGGGCGCCTTATTGGCTGAGTTTCCATCTCTGCCAGCCTCAGCTTCTCTAGCGCTTATGGGCAATTTAAAATCTGGGTCTCCGCTTGACCCCTGCCCTGCTAAGCTCCTGGGTAAACTGGCGGAGGTGGTTAATCCGCTGGCGCACCCTCTTCTCAACCTCTCGTTGAGTTTGGGAGAGGTGCCGCCAGTATGGAAGCAGGCAATGGTCATCCCGTTGCTTAAAAAGCCGGGACTTGACCCGAAAGCCCCAGCCAATTACAGGCCAATTTCGTTGCTGCCGGCTCTTGTAAAAATTCTGGAGAAGCACGTTCAGTCGGTGCTCTCCATTTTTCTGGAGTCCCATGAGATCTTACATGACTCCCAGTCGGGCTTCCGTTCACATCGCAGCACCGAGACCGCGCTCCTTGAGGTTTCTGAAACCATTAAAGGGGTGTTGGATACAGGGGGCAAAGTCATGCTGGTGTTGTTGGACTTGTCGGCGGCTTTCGACACCGTCCCCCATGAGGGCCTGCTCGCAAGACTCTTTGAGATTGGTCTGCGGGGGACGGTGCTCAAATGGTTTTCTTCCTTTTTGGCTGGCCGCCGGCAAACGATCTGGACATCATCTGACACCGCCGTAATGCCGCCTCTGGGAGTCGGGGTCCCTCAGGGCTCTATATTGAGCCCGACCCTTTTCAACATCTTTATGACCCCTTTGGCGGCGGTGGCGGAGTCATTTGGTGCCCGGATCGTGTCGTATGCCGACGACACCCAGCTCCTCTTCTCTTGCGAGAGAGGGGCTGACTTTGACGGGGAGAGTATCCAGAATTGCCTTGGGGCTGTGTTCGCATGGTTCCAACTGAACAGCCTCAAGTGCAATTCCGACAAATCGGAGGTACTCTTCTTCGGGTGCGATACGGAGCCTAGCTGGCAGGCCTGGTGGCCCATCGACATGTTCCCTCCGTCCGGCTCTTCTCCCATGGCTAAAAACTTGGGGGTTAAGATGGACAAGGGGCTGACGATGAAAGCCCAGATCTTGGGGGTAACCGGCACTTGCTTCGGCCTGTTAAAAATGCTGCGGAGGTTCCTGCCTCTCTTATCCGAGGAGCACAGGAGGCTGACGGTGCAGGCTCTGATAGGCTCCAGGTTGGATTATGCCAACATTCTTTACCTGGGCCTGCCAGAGTATCTGCTACAAAGGCTTCAAGTTGCACAGAACGCGGCGGCCAGGGCCATCTTTGGCCTAAGTAGACGGGCCAGCGCCTCTGGGTTGTTGGTGACGTTACACTGGCTACCCATCCGCAAACGGATTGCCTTTAAGGCTCTGACCTTGGCCTACAAAGCGCTTCATGCTGTGGGAGCTAAACATCTCCAAAAGAGACTGACCTTTTACCATCCGACTCGCTCGTTGAGGTCAGAATCTCTACTTTTGGCGGCTGTTCCGCGTGTGAAGAGGGCTCGCCTTGGGGGCCGCTCTTTCAGTCTGTTGGCCCCACAGATGTGGAATGCACTACCGCTCCCTTTGCGGGGGGCGTCTACTCTCCTTGATTTTAGAAGAGGTCTCAAAACCTGGCTGTTTTCCCAATAGGTCTGCCAGTAGTTTTGCTTTCTTTTTGTTTATCTTTTAACCTCTTTTAGCTGTGTTGTGTTATTCTGAAATCTGTTCCCCTTACCTAAAAGCGCCGGGACACTCTTTTTGAGTAACCGTTGCGCTATACAAAAGAATAAATAACATAACATAACATAACACTACACCACGAAACTAATTTCCATTAGAACTAAGTAGATGGGTCTGACATCCACTACAAACACATTGGACTTGTACCCATAAGAATGAAATAGGTGGGACTAACACCCCCTACAAACACATGGGACTAAGTAGATGGGTCTGACATCCACTACAAACACATGGGACTTGTACCTATAAAAACCATGTAGATGGGACTTGCACCCACCACAAACCATGAAACTCATTTCCATTAGAACTTGAAAGCACAAACCACTAAAATGGGACTAATACCCATTTGAGCATAAGTGAGAGCACTGCACACAAAAACAATGTCAGGCATGCTTGATATGAGGCAACCACAAAATAAATGTCCATGCCTCTGCATAAAATGAAATCTAGTTGTTGAAAGAAGAACAGGCAGCAGCAGGGGGCATTGTAGAACAATTTAGAGACACCTTGACTGGCACATACATGAGCATACACAATTCTTCGCCAGACAGTGTAAAAAAAAAAATTTATAACGGCAGGCTTTCAGCACAAGACGCAGGCATTGGCAGACACTGGCATTAGCATTTTAACGTTAACTAGATTATATGGGTAAATATCCATGACTGAAACCTAGAAATAGAAATGGTTAACAAATGCAAACAGATTGATTCATACATAAATAAGCAGATGACTAAGGCCAATAACGTACACGACTAATACTTGGAAAAGAGACGTGTTGTGCACCAAACTGGGAATGCTCCCCAAACACATATAAGTGTAAGAACAAACACCGTGCACCGTAGTGATGTAACTGTGTTAAAACAGCATATATGAGTAGGTACTCATGACATATTCCAAAGGAATATTTGGGTAGGAACCCCTAGTAATGCATAAGGACTGTAACCTTAGCATGAAATCCCTGTAAAAAGGTAGAACTGATAATGTTTGGGTCGGGACCCACTCTTATGCAATAGGACTGTAACTGTAACCTTTGCATGGGTATTGACAGTGCGTGACAAACTTATAAATGAGATAAAACTGTGTGCAAGAGTACAGTGAGCAAATGGGACTTAAACCCATTGCAAGATCCCTCATGATGAGGAACAGCTTGGACACCCTGTGTAGGGTAAAATGTGCACTGTCAACAGGCTACACCCTTGCATAGCTCCCAGGAGGGAGGTTGAATTGAACTGCGCACAATAGAGATGGGACTGACACCCAAACTGTACAGCTTAGAAACAGGACACAAACTAAAACTGTACATCTTGTATATGTGTGTGTGAACAAACTAGATCGCCAAAATACTGTAGTGATCAGGTCCACTCAGTTGAGATGATTTAAGTAGGTTTATTAGAAGATAGTACAAGATCACAGGTAGATAAGAACAAGACCAGATGAGGATTAGTTCAGGTCCAGAGGGAGACCCCACCAGGAGCAGCCATCAAGCTGCTCAGCCCACTCAACTGTGTCTTCTCTGACTGAATCATAACATTCTAAACAACATCATCAAAGTAACATTCCATTGGTGGTAAATAGCATTACATTACTAAAGTCAGGATATAACAATTTTATATCTCGCTTTGCTCAGCAGTTGGCCTCCCACCTTACTCACATTTCTGTGTGATCCCTTTACAAGTCCTCAACTGCTCCAAAGCTGTCACGGTGGCAAGCAAAACGTAGGCTGTCTTTGTGGACTTGCATGCAGGTGTGTGTGGCGTGGCTTAGCTTGTCTTAGGTCGCATAGTTCAGTTGTTTACCAGGAATTCTGTGTTTAGAGAGGACTGACTCTAAATATATATACCAAGCCAGTCTGGCTCAACCACTAACAGCCCAGTACCTCTGATAATATGATGCTGTTATGGCCTCACAAGCGATGTTATGGATGCGGCCCATGGGAGTGACCCTCACTAACCAAGCTGATGTCCAATGGGGCCACCACAGTCACTCTATTTTCTCTCTGCTTCACTAAACTTTCCGTTTGTCAGAGGCATGAGTAGGGTAAACTCCCACAAGGTGCAGTGGCCATCTTAGAAATACTGACAACAGCCACTTGAGAGAGCTGCAGAGGGATGCCCAAAGAGGCTGCAGTGCCAGCACGTGCGGTCAATGGGCAGTGCCGCGGGGCCTGCGATCGTCTCATCGCTACTTTCAGATTGGTATTCCACATATTCTCCTCAAAAGCCCATCCCTCAATATGTGAACATGTGATTCCAATGCAATGCAGTACTTGCCTGCGGTCTTTGGGACAATAAACTACCAGGATGCAATGCAGCTGCTTTTGCCGACAAACTACAGTCCATGAGGAAAGACTTCAGTGCATCATGTGAAAGAGGCTGTTTTCACAGTGTCCTGATGGGGACAAGCATGCGCTGCCCTCTAACATGCGTTGCTGTAGAAGAGTGCGAAGCTTGGTCACTGGTTACTTCAGTGCTGTGTCCTTCTCTCGTCTTTTCTCAGCCAGTGGAACTTTGCCTGCATGAAGCTGCTTCCTGTGCGTTGCTCCTCAGGGCATGCCTAGCATCCTGAGTCCATGTTCTCGTGGCTGTGAAGGGCAGGCAGCATGCCTGGCAGTGTCTGGCTCAAGATACTGTTCATTACAAAGCAGAGTGGGATGCATGTACATGCCTCTGGTTTCAGTTGGCACATCAGGAAATGTGAGGACAGATTCACAACAGGGAAAGTCTTGACTGCATTCTGGAGGGTGGAGAGTCAGAGGCCCTGTGAGTGGGACTGCTGAAAGGGTTCCCTTTACAAATTCAATGAAGACCCTCTTAGCCAATGGCTGCTGATTACATGTCCTGGATCACTGTCCTCTGTAGATGCTGTAGGGAAGGAAGGGTGGGCTGAGGGTTGAGGGGGAGGGGGCCTTTTGGTGAGCCAAGCCTTGTGTCTGCCTTGATCACACTTCAGTGCAGAGCCCCCACACCACTTGGTGCCTCAGGCTGCAGACTACCCTGCTGCGAGGGGCATCTCTACACAAGGGCTGTGTCTGGAGAGCAGTCTATGGCACCCAGGCACTTGATATAGCGCTTCGAAGACCATAAATACGTAGTGAGAGCCTTCACCACCTTGGTAACACCTGACAGCCTCGTGCACTTCCTCCTCCGATGTTCGCACTTTATCTCCTGGATGTACCACACACTGAGGGTGTACATTGTGATCACAAATGTGACACACAGTTCAGGCTTCCTCCACCCTAACACGTTCCTCAGGGGTCCAAGGCCCGCCTGTCTGAGTCACTTCACCCTATGCCTTCTCTGTTCCCACACATGTCCCCCGTGGTGAGATGCTCGGGTGCCCCAGTGCCAACGCCATGTCTGTGAGAAGAGATGTCTTGCCCAGTCTACACTCTGCCACTCTGCATGATGCTGTAAGTGAAGCGAACAAAATTCATGGACACAGAGGGGAATCACAGCTCTTTGTGACAGAGGGGGACAAGCGAGGTAGCAAAAAGAGGGCCTCAACTCAAGCTACTGCCCGCTGCCGAGGTCTCTGCACTTTAACATATCTGGGATTCAGAGGAAAAGAACTGCTATCAGAGAGAACACACACTATTTATATCAATTTGAACAAAGAGGCAAGGACACCGTACACTAGGTCTCGAACAGCTGTTTATTTTTATTCTACTGCCATCAGCAGAACTAAAACTTTGGAATGTGGCTGTAATGTTAGCTGTAACCTGGGAGCAAGGGTGAGTGTTGGGGAACATATGGCACTTGTGAAAGTGGACTGACGAGGAAATGAACCAAAGACACCCAAGGGCCTGAGTGTAAATATGGGGATGACAGCTCGAGGAAGTTAGTGAAGATCTAGAAATTAATCTGAGAAGATGGTGCAGTCACGTTTCACCGGCTGGAGCGAGGACAGTTGCATTAAACTGAGCTCCCAGCATTATCTGCAGCTGCCAGAGTGTGACCGACAGGTACTGCCCCAGAGATCCGCAGCCAGAGTGTGACCGACAGGTACTGCCCCAGAGATCCGCAGCCAGAGTGTGACCGACAGGTACTGCCCCAGAGATCCGCAGCCAGAGTGTGACCGACAGGTACTGCCCAAGAGATCCGCAGCCAGAGTGTGACCGACAGGTACTGCCCAAGAGATCCGCAGCCAGAGTGTGACCGACAGGTACTGCCCCAGAGATCCGCAGCCAGAGTGTGACCGACAGGTACTGCCCCAGAGATCCGCAGCCAGAGTGTGACCGACAGGTACTGCCCCAGAGATCCGCAGCCAGAGTGTGACCGACAGGTACTGCCCCAGAGATCCGCAGCCAGAGTGTGACCGAGAGGTACTGCCCCAGAGGTCCGCAGCCAGAGTGTGACCGAGAGGTACTGCCCCTGAGATCCGCAGCCAGAGTGTGACCGAGAGGTACTGCCCCTGAGATCCGCAGCCAGAGTGTGACCGAGAGGTACTTCCCCAGAGATCCGCAGCCAGAGTGTGACCGAGAGGTACTGCCCCTGAGATCCGCAGCCAGAGTGTGACCGAGAGGTACTGCCCCAGAGATCCGCAGCCAGAGTGTGACCGAGAGGTACTGCCCCAGAGATCCGCAGCCAGAGTGTGACCGACAGGTACTGCCCCAGAGATCCGCAGCCAGAGTGTGACCGACAGGTACTGCCCCAGAGATCCGCAGCCAGAGTGTGACCGAGAGGTACTGCCCCTGAGATCCGCAGCCAGAGTGTGACCGAGAGGTACTGCCCCAGAGATCCGCAGCCAGAGTGTGACCGAGAGGTACTGCCCCAGAGATCCGCAGCCAGAGTGTGACCGAGAGGTACTGCCCCAGAGATCCGCAGCCAGAGTGTGACCGAGAGGTACTGCCCCAGAGGTCCGCAGCCAGAGTGTGACCGAGAGGTACTGCCCCAGAGATCCGCAGCCAGAGTGTGACCGAGAGGTACTGCCCCAGAGATCCGCAGCCAGAGTGTGACCGACAGGTACTGCCCCAGAGATCCGCAGCCAGAGTGTGACCGAGAGGTACTGCCCCTGAGATCCGCAGCCAGAGTGTGACCGAGAGGTACTGCCCCAGAGATCCGCAGCCAGAGTGTGACCGAGAGGTACTGCCCCAGAGATCCGCAGCCAGAGTGTGACCGAGAGGTACTGCCCCAGAGATCCGCAGCCAGAGTGTGACCGAGAGGTACTGCCCCAGAGATCCGCAGCCAGAGTGTGACCGACAGGTACTGCCCCAGAGATCCGCAGCCAGAGTGTGACCGACAGGTACTGCCCCAGAGATCCGCAGCCAGAGTGTGACCGAGAGGTACTGCCCCAGAGATCCGCAGCCAGAGTGTGACCGAGAGGTACTGCCCCTGAGATCCGCAGCCAGAGTGTGACCGAGAGGTACTGCCCCTGAGATCCGCAGCCAGAGTGTGACCGACAGGTACTGCCCCAGAGGTCCGCAGCCGGAGTGTTAACCTGCTAAGCTTTCCGCGCATCTGGAAAATTTCTCCTTAAAACAGCAGGAAGGTTAGTTGAGCGTGAAGAATTACCCTACATGACGTGCAGGGAACCAGTGGCGGCTGGTGACATTTGAAACTGGTGAGGCGTAAAATAATTGTCCTACTTCACTGTGGCGAGCGAGAGCAGCGAGCGAGCCTGAAACACCTACAAGGGGGCAAATTTTGAAAAAAGAGAAGGCAAATGGTGCATTTTCAAGCAAATTTGACAGTGTGACACTATCCCGGAAGTGCTGCGCGTTTTCAGCCTCTGGCCTTTCAATATATATATATATATATATATATCCAACATCCAAGTTTTCCCACTTAGGAGAGCCACACACAGGTAGGTGAAACTTGCGTTTTATTCATAGAAGCTGCAGCAGAGTGGAGACAATTCTTGCCAGTTATTTCAGCAGCCTGACGCGTTTCATGCTATGCAGCATTTCTTCAGAGGCAGTCCATTATAACAGCGTGTCGCACCTGGCAGTACTTTTAACATCAATGACCCGCCCCAGTGGGCGTCAGCTCCCGCTAAGCCTGATGGTCTCTGTAGTGCCAAAGTAATACTCAAGTGAGCTGCTCCACGTTGCTAAATGTTCAAAAATAAAACCACAGTGGGCCTGGAAAGAGCCGTACTCGCAGCTCGCTGCACCTTAGAACTTCTAAAAACAACCTCCTGCCTTTCGCGCTGGGAGACATGTGACTCCAACGCAGTCCGCTTCCTCTCGCGGCAGGGCTTCTCCCCCGACCGGGACCAGCCGTAACTATATCCAACATCCAAGTTTTCCCACTTAGGAGAGCCACACACAGGTAGGTGAAACTTGCGTTTTATTCATAGAAGCTGCAGCAGAGTGGAGACAATTCTTGCCAGTTATTTCAGCAGCCTGACGCGTTTCATGCTATGCAGCATTTCTTCAGAGGCAGTCCATTATAACAGCGTGTCGCACCTGGCAGTACTTTTAACATCAATGACCCGCCCCAGTGGGCGTCAGCTCCCGCTAAGCCTGATGGTCTCTGTAGTGCCAAAGTAATACTCAAGTGAGCTGCTCCACGTTGCTAAATGTTCAAAAATAAAACCACAGTGGGCCTGGAAAGAGCCGTACTTTATTTTTGAACATTTAGCAACGTGGAGCAGCTCACTTGAGTATTACTTTGGCACTACAGAGACCATCAGGCTTAGCGGGAGCTGACGCCCACTGGGGCGGGTCATTGATGTTAAAAGTACTGCCAGGTGCGACACGCTGTTATAATGGACTGCCTCTGAAGAAATGCTGCATAGCATGAAACGCGTCAGGCTGCTGAAATAACTGGCAAGAATTGTCTCCACTCTGCTGCAGCTTCTATGAATAAAACGCAAGTTTCACCTACCTGTGTGTGGCTCTCCTAAGTGGGAAAACTTGGATGTTGGATATAGTTACGGCTGGTCCCGGTCGGGGGAGAAGCCCTGCCGCGAGAGGAAGCGGACTGCGTTGGAGTCACATGTCTCCCAGCGCGAAAGGCAGGAGGTTGTTTTTAGAAGTTCTAAGGTGCAGCGAGCTGCGAGTACGGCTCTTTCCAGGCCCACTTTGGTTTTATTTTTGAACATTTAGCAACGTGGAGCAGCTCACTTGAGTATTACTTTGGCACTACAGAGACCATCAGGCTTAGCGGGAGCTGACGCCCACTGGGGCGGGTCATTGATGTTAAAAGTACTGCCAGGTGCGACACGCTGTTATAATGGACTGCCTCTGAAGAAATGCTGCATAGCATGAAACGCGTCAGGCTGCTGAAATAACTGGCAAGAATTGTCTCCACTCTGCTGCAGCTTCTATGAATAAAACGCAAGTTTCACCTACCTGTGTGTGGCTCTCCTAAGTGGGAAAACTTGGATGTTGGATATAGTTACGGCTGGTCCCGGTCGGGGGAGAAGCCCTGCCGCGAGAGGAAGCGGACTGCGTTGGAGTCACATGTCTCCCAGCGCGAAAGGCAGGAGGTTGTTTTTAGAAGTTCTAAGGTGCAGCGAGCTGCGAGTACGGCTCTTTCCAGGCCCACTTTGGTTTTATTTTTGAACATTTAGCAACGTGGAGCAGCTCACTTGAGTATTACTTTGGCACTACAGAGACCATCAGGCTTAGCGGGAGCTGACGCCCACTGGGGCGGGTCATTGATGTTAAAAGTACTGCCAGGTGCGACACGCTGTTATAATGGACTGCCTCTGAAGAAATGCTGCATAGCATGAAACGCGTCAGGCTGCTGAAATAACTGGCAAGAATTGTCTCCACTCTGCTGCAGCTTCTATGAATAAAACGCAAGTTTCACCTACCTGTGTGTGGCTCTCCTAAGTGGGAAAACTTGGATGTTGGATATAGTTACGGCTGGTCCCGGTCGGGGGAGAAGCCCTGCCGCGAGAGGAAGCGGACTGCGTTGGAGTCACATGTCTCCCAGCGCGAAAGGCAGGAGGTTGTTTTTAGAAGTTCTAAGGTGCAGCGAGCTGCGAGTACGGCTCTTTCCAGGCCCACTGTGGTTTTATTTTTGAACATTTAGCAACGTGGAGCAGCTCACTTGAGTATTACTTTGGCACTACAGAGACCATCAGGCTTAGCGGGAGCTGACGCCCACTGGGGCGGGTCATTGATGTTAAAGGTACTGCCAGGTGCGACACGCTGTTATAATGGACTGCCTCTGAAGAAATGCTGCATAGCATGAAACGCGTCAGGCTGCTGAAATAACTGGCAAGAATTGTCTCCACTCTGCTGCAGCTTCTATGAATAAAACGCAAGTTTCACCTACCTGTGTGTGGCTCTCCTAAGTGGGAAAACTTGTATGTTGGATATATATATATATATATATATATAACAGCCCAGGTACTCCACATCAGCTGCAGCCTGGTTTCAGCCTGTGACCCCCAACATGCAGGCCTGTACCCAGAAATCATCCCCACATGTGTCTGGAGCCAGTACACCCCTTCTTTCCCTAGCTGCATTCAGTGAGTTACTCCCTTGGCAACTAGTTGCTCTCCTCTTGCCTGGTTCCTGAGCTGCAGAAATGACGACAAACACAGCAGAGGAGCCAGACGGCCTCTTTCTGAGCCGCAGCAGACACTGCAAGCTGCCAGCAATATGCCCCGCCATCTTGCACTTTTGTCTCGCAGGGGCTTGGATTCAGGGATATTCTCCATGCTCATTTCCGAACTGCCGTTAAAGTTCCATCTTTTTGATCACCCAAACCTCACAGGGAGGACCAGCGCTCACTGCTCTGATCTGTGAAAAAAACAGTACTTGAGAGGAGTAACGGCTACAGTGTGACCACAGAAATTGCCTTGTATCTCTCAAATGTGGAAAGGTCTGCAGAAGCTGTTTAATAGTCTGTCCATGTAATGGACTTACCCCAATCACGACGGGAGTCTGAGAGTCAACACCTTTCCAGTCACGGATTCCTCACAATTAGACATAGATATCGATGGAAATGGGTAAAGCTACAACACGCGGGCATTTCACCTGCTTCGAGTAGGTCACATGGTCAGATGAAAAACAGTCTCCAAAGGAGGAATAGCGTGGGAACCTGTGTGAAAACAGATTCCCATCTAATACTCCCTATGTCTCGGGCAATCTTGTAATTGCCTGCTATTCGTTCACCCGTTGTAATGGGGGGTGGGGGGTGTCCCAAGTGTGACATTGCCTCTCTGTAACAATCAGAACCACTCTCCAAGGCCCTCTCCAGACTACCCCACACTCATTGCCTGTCATAATTCTTGCTAGAGGGCTTACTAGCTGCCCAATACAGTACAGTCGCTAATACACTCTAGGGCTCATTAATGAGACCCTTGTGCCGCCAGTGCGTCACTTCTAACATGGTAATAAGAGATGCACCAGTGGCGCAAGGGGTTGTAAATAAGCCGCTTCTGCACTTTTGTAGAATCCGCTTAAGTTAAGAATTAAGAATATAAGTAGTTTACTTTACAAATATGAATGTACAATTATAAAAATGTTCTCGGTTGAAATTCCTGATTCCATGAAACATCCGCGATACAGCACACCCGTCCAACTTATCAGCAATCATTTAAAATGAAGTGTGCTCATAAAAATGAACAACACCTCATAAAACACTACTCCCTGGTCAGCATATTAGAAAATAAACCACACGCTCCAGTCTCGTGAAACAGTAGTATCGTAATGCAATGCCTATTTTCCAATCAAACAAACTCACACCACTATCTCTCCATCGGCCATATTACATAAAGTGCACACTACATGTGCTAATTTAAGACACAGCTCGCTGCCACAGCTTTTATAGTTTTCTCAAATAATTTAAGAATGTTACTTTTGAGTGGAAATGAAGAAACATTTGACAACATATCTAAAACAAACAATAGAATAGTAACACACAAAGCAACATGAGAACACAATTAAAACATAAGACACAATACAAGCAAACAGTAAAAATAGCATGTAACGCAACAACCACCTTGCGGAATCTCATCACATTACAATAATGTAGCACAAACATACAGCAACACAAATAACAGAACATGTCACCACCACAAACAAAATATAATACACCAAATACACACAAGCATTCTTGCGCCAATCACCACCTTCAGAAACCTGCTTTCATAATACATTTGTAACAGGTGTTTGCACCAAGCACACCTTTAACTTCCGAGCAAGGACTTCTGACCAAGTAGCGCATATTAAAATGTTTGTGATCCCTGCTCCATATATTTTAACACAACTGCTTGCACTGGCCAAAATAACACTTCACATATACAACTGTTATCTGGTTTCCCCCTACACAAAATTTTTGCAGCAGGGAAATTGATTATCAGAATAAAGCGTTTTTTTTTTTTTTTTCCTTTTTTTTTTTTTTAATGAATCCTCAAATGTTTGTTAGGACTCATTCTTTGGCTTACTCTGCACTTTTTAGAACCTGATGTGATGTTATTGGCAAACCCTTTTCACATAATTTCATGTCCACATCACTCCAGTAATGCTTTTCGAATATATCCCTCTTATAGATCATTATTATTCAAATCCTTTCCCTCCAAGTAACTGATGCCAACTGCAGATACTAACGGCGAAATAATCTCTAGAACCTACACAAGAAACCTACCCGGGAAAACTAAACGAAAACACAACTAGCCATACCGACTTTCCGCAGTGCCTCGAGAATCGAGAGAGCAAACATAGGGCCTATGCCCTTGGTACTGTTCTTTTTGTGAGGTTTAATGTTGAGATGTGTAAGCTGTAAAATTAAATACTGTGGTGCCTACAGTATTTCATTTTACAGCTTACACATCTCAACATTAAACCTCACAAAAAGAACAGTACCAAGCACATAGGCCTATGTTTCCTCTCTCGATTCTCGAGCAGGCGGTAGGCATAGTGAATGGTGTAGTTGGCAGGCGCCCGGTCGGGGGGTACACGCGGGGAGGGGGGTGGCATTTCATTTAATGATTAAATAAAAACAAATAAACTTACCAGGCATCTCCCGCTCTGGTCCCGCGTCGCATCACGTCTCTTCTCACAGTCACAAGATGTCACGTCAGTGGAACTAACTTCTTCCCGCTCTTTTGCTTGAAATTGACTAGCAAATCAGAAGACGACTGGATGCGACTGGAGGCGGCTACTCAGCTGTATCCTGGTATGTGACAGGGCATAGGGCGACTGTACGTCACCGCCCGAGGAGGATCCCATCTTCTGACTCCAGCACTACACTAGGCATGCGCAGCATACCTAATGTAATGTGAAAGGAGTGGGGAGCTGAAATGAAAAAGCGCTCTTCTTGCAGATGTGCAGTAGGAGTCCAGTTCTGGACTCCTGCTGCTCTCGCCTGCGTGCACTGTGCGTTTGTTGACTCATGCGCACGCCAACACAGGCCGGAAATGTAAACAGACAAATTGTCAAAGCTGTCAATTCGTCTGCTTACGTTCTTGCTTTGTTGCCCGATTCTGTGAGCAGTTTCTTTTCTTCGTGATTGCCTAGTGGGGCGCTGCCCCGACACCCCTATGGACCAGTCGCCCCTGCAGGGAACCCCTACTCTAATATACCCAATTAATTTGCCATGGACTTGCTTGTCGCATGAACGAAAATTCATGCAAAGTGCCTCACGCACGCTGAGGCCATTTATGTTTCTTTAGACGCATTTTCCTTCTGGAAATACCTTAATTGAACTTATAAACACATACAACCTATGAAACCGCACTGTTTCCCGGCCAAGTATTTTTTTTTTCAAACTTCTTTGTGTTTTAATTATAGAGCATTGTGCTTCTCTCGATTGGCGCTGTTGGAAACATATATGACGTATACTCGGGGCATTCCACCTAATCTCGTTGTAGAAAGACAAGTAATCGTACCTTAGAAATGTAGGTGTGGATTTCGGTCGGACGTCCGGCTAAAGGGCAAACCGAGGACAATCATGTCTTTTTCCAAAGTGATTTCAAATCTCACAGGATGTTCTGATCACCGTGTAGTTGCCACTGGAGTAGGAACTGCAGTCATTCCTGCGGACTTGGGTATCTCATCTGGAAGAAGCGATCATAGAGGGAACACAGCAGGGAAACCTATACATTTTGGAAAATAAATGGCGCTATCCACAGGGCAGGTTGGCACTTTCAAAAACGGTAATATTGCCTTGCGTTTTGTTCATTTTTTTTTTTTTTTTTTGCAAACGTACCAGTGGCACCTGCTCCCGGGCAGTAGTACTGGAGCGGGAAGGGGACGTTAGAAAAAAACAAGCCTTTGCAATGCAATCGCTCTAGCCTTTGGGACCTTATAAGTTTTTATCTATGCAGCATTTTATACTAAGTGCGAAGAAATGTAAGAAAGACGCATTCCTTTTTGAGCCCATGATGAAACTGTTAACAGGCCAAACTACAAGCCCCACAATGCAGCGAGCACATGGTTGAAGAAAACTAAAATGGAAGATGGTATCCTCTCTCCTCCAACCAAAGAATGTGGTTGTGAAATGCTAAATAAATGTACAGATTTCTAACCTCTTACTCCACTTTCTCTGCTTATCTCTTGTTTACCAGCCTTTCAAATGCAACCTACACGACGGTCAAGCTTCACAGCATCCCGATGTTGAAGCTTCTCTTGCACTTCTCTCTCATTTCAGTGCTTTAAATGGTCCGGTACTGTCCGGTACGGAGTAGCGGCACTTTATTATTTTGAGGGTGAGAGTACCGGCACTTCTCAAGAGAAATGCTATACTGTTAATTGGAGAGTACCGGCACTTCTCTTAAACAAGCAGGTACTCTGGTACCTGCACTTCTAGTTTCCCATTTCAAGCACTGCTCATTTCTACGCAAGCATCACAATGCTGAAGGCTTCCATGCATTTATATTATATTCCACAGTCTCATTCATTCATACGCCGTCAACTCTCTGCGGCCCCCTTATGTGAGTGATCACCTTCAGAACTAAATTAGAGTTTTAAAAAAAAGCAGTTTTGTTTGAATCTCGTGCTGTTGTAAATTGTTTAGCCCCCAACATCCTGAGGACCTCGATCAACTTCTGCAAAATCTTTAAATAAATAAAAGTTTTGCACCTCACACCTCTCTTCTCCTCCCAAACTGACCACAGTTTGCACACGAGCATCGTACATGCGCCATACTGTTTATCTCTCTTGTCCGACTGTCATCTTTCAACAGTGGATGCAATCAACTTCATGATTCCACTCTAACGCCATGTGGGTAGCCTGTCCACTGCTTGGTCTTGTGTAATGGGTAGCTGTTCCAACACTTCTCTCTGCTCTTAGCCATTAAATTACTGCTGGTGCTGGCTGGGGGTGCACACAGTGGTTTAGAAACAAACCACTGGGAGCCATGGAAATATGTGACCGTATTTATCCGAACACTTTGTGCAAGCTGTAAACAGCTTTATAGTAGATCTACTTTCAGCAACGTGGCGTCAGCATATTTGTGTGACGTCTATTTACATACATTCATGTGTTAATCAAACAAATAAAAGCCTTTGATCACTAATTTATTGAGACCATATCCTTTAGCTTATATACATGTTTCTGTGATGCCGCTGTTTATTTACATTAGTCCCTATACATGTAAACGTATTGCGCATTCAGACCATTTTGCATTGTTTTTTTAAATCTAGGAGTGCTATGTGTATAATCGGCAACAAAAACGACAAGGCTGTGGCGTTTCCAAGGGAAAAGGAGGGTGATGAACTATTACTGTACAGCGCGGCACTAATATTGTGCGACCGCGCGTTAAGTGCACACAAACAGCCTCTACAAACTACGGGTAAACGGCACCCACAACACGAGAGGATATATGCTGTTTGCGGATTGAACAGCTGGGTACTGCAGATGTTTGTGGGGACAACATGAGCACCGTGTGCATCTGTAGAGCCACTGAGACTGCCTGTGTTGGTGTTTCTTCAGCTCAGCGGTCCACGACTCCCTGGCAGGCACCACCTTTACTTATCACTACTTAGCTTAAAACCCCTTCTAATCGAGAGTTGGCTTATCTGGATAACATCGCAATGAGTCTGATGTAGTGTGACAATAATAAGAGTGTAAAATACAAGACACCTTTTCGCAGTAGGGACTGAAACCTTCCGAATATAAGACACGTTAAATGCAGGTTACAACTGTACGGAGTGAAGGAGAGAGCAGGGACAGAGGAGAGCTGCAGGGGGTGGCTAAATATTTAGACACAAGCAACTTGGGCGCGGGGCTCAAGCAGCGAAGGGGGAGGGTGCTGGGGTAGCTGCATGCAAACCTCGGAAATCCTCTCTCAAGTCGGAGAAAAACTAGGAACATATGTTCTGCCGCTACACTTCGAAGTCAAGTCGATTAAACCGCCACAGATAAAATAATCAAATAGCGGTATATCGAAGTGGAGCACTTTTGCTCTTTTACTTATGCGACGCAACACATTACTTAAAAATATATAACTGTCAGATGCACAGTAGTTTACAACTGTGGCTAGAAAACAATGCTAATGTGAGCGTGGCCACTTTCTAACCTGAATTTGTTGTAAAACGCGCGTGCTGCGCCACTGAAGCTTGATGCTGCCTGGAGGGGGCGTGTTGAAACAAAGCCTGACGAGCAGCGAGGGATGGCGAAAAGCTATACCAAAAAAAGTGCTTAGCGGCTAATTAAGGGACACTGTCTCACACCGCCAGTAAAAGATGCAATCCTGGTGGGCGGGGCCAAAAGTGGGCAGGGTGGTAACCAGGAGGGACTAAAAAGCCTCCTGGACAATCCTAATTGGTGACGCAAAATGATGCGCACCAATGCAAAACACGGGCGGAGCAGAAAGCGAGCTTCTGGAATCCTATCGATTCCAAGGAGCCCATGGCATTGCGAGAGCAGCGCATGCACGCTGCTAATGCCAGGCGAGACCTAAAAATAACACAGGTCTAGGCGTTACAACAGGAAGCCAGCGTTCAAGCACATAGGACGAAACAACAACAAAGGGAAAAGCCAGAAGAAACAAGGAACAGTCCCTTCACCATAATTCTTTCAGCATAGTAGCTCCCCATCCGATTTTACTCACCAAAGAGGAGAGCAGCATTTTAAAAAGGTTGCAGAGAAAGGCTGAGCGCCAGCAACCAGGCACAGCTTTTCCTCATCTTGCAGGCTGCTTGCTATACAGCATGCAATCAAAACAAAAAGGCACAGGAGTGGATGCCTGCTTGTGTCCCGGGGTACCATACATTGCGGGCTGCTCCGATACCACTCTAGGCGGTCCTGCTTGTGTCTGGGGGCACTTTAAAGTGCACCCTCGATCGTAGCGAAGGAATGGGCAAGAGAATGCAGAAATGAAGCGCAGCGCCCCTGAAGCGGGCACTGCCTCCGCTTCAGAGTAAAAAAAAATAACAAATGCGGAAACATTGCGGGAGGCGTCCCCAAAGCAAGCTTTGCTGTCACTAATGCTGCTTGTTTGAAATGGTGACGGGCAGCGCTTTCCACAAACACCAGTAACATTACACAATTACATATTCATATTTTTTGTACACGTGGGGAGATTAATAGGCAGCTCTGTTAAAAACATTTAAGTAATGTCCTGAGCTGTCGAATAATCTCCCCGTGTCTACCAAAATATGAATATGTAATTTTGTAATGTTACTGGCGCTCATGGAAAGCACTCCCAAATGAAACAAAAAGCCCGCAGAGTGAGCTGCTGCTAATGCGAGCAGCCTGCAGAGCGAGAGGGCATGGGCAGCCAAAGCTGGGGATCTGTGTTCGAGCCTGGGCGTTGAACATCCTGTGAATGATTGTGCGCAAATCTAAAATGCAATACAACTGTCGAATTAGGAGTAGGTGGGAGGGAGGAAAGCTACATGTAAATGTAATCGGCTATGGTGCCTAAATTGCACACAGGCAAATAGAAACCGAGCAGGAAACAAAGAAATAAAGTAGTCCCCCAGAGACAAGACAAAGAACTGTAGTGTGCTGAGACAGTACTTAGTCCATGCTGCATGGGAGGAACAGAAGAGAGAAAGGAGGGACAAAGAGGCAGGTCTGACCACTGGCAAGCAAGGATTTTTGAAGGACACAAACAAATCAAAAGCTGGGGGATGACTTTAACCCAACATAAGAAATTACAATAGGTCTTGAATGCTCGACCTAAAAATGTGCTCATCTGCTTGCAGTATTGGAGTGTCCCTGATAGCAGACAGTGAAAAGAGACCTTTCCACCTCTGAGGCCAGAAAAGTGCCCCCAAGGGACAGTGGAACCCATCTCTACTGAAATGCTCGTGGCTTTGGAGCATATAAAGATGTGATCTTGGACGAAATCCAGTGGGCCAGTTACAACTGGCATTTCCCATGCCTGCTCCTTAGAACTTGCCTCATATTTAGGGAAATCGCAGAAGCTCTTTTGGGCAGAAAACGTTAACTAGCAGAGAATCTGGATGACTAGGTGGAACTGGCATTTAGAGAGCTTCGACTGATTCATAAGGGACCAATCTTAAAAATGTTTACATTTGTTACCAATATAGTTACAAGGAAGCAGAACATTTCCATTTTTAAATACATCTGTTTCTTTAAAGATTTTCCTTTCAAACAGTGACGTTGCCGGTCACACTTTTTTAAAATAACTTTTTATTACGTTTTCAACAACAACAATGAAGCTGAACAACCCACATCATCCCTACATATATTTTATATATCTTTTATATGCCAGGCAGATGTATACTACCTTCATTCATCACGTTATCTCTACATTATTACTACTAGGCATGCCATGCACAGTACATCTGGTACATCTCTCTGAAATGTCTAGTTTCTGGACCCTCTGTGATAGTGGGGTCGGGTACAATGCTCAGTCCCTGGATGTATGGTACCTCTGGGTCTGGTACAGTGCTCAGTCCCTGGATGTATGGTACCTCTGGGTGGGAATCCGGGAACAAGTGCAACTCAACTTTGAGGTGCTGTGGGAGCAGAGAACCAGCTTAGACGTTTGTCAGTACGCTATCCATGATTTCCAAATTGTATTGTGCACATTGCCTCTTTTCAAAGCCAAAATGTAATGCACTGCTGCCCTCCTGTGGCCTTTTCAAAGACAAAAGTGAAAACTGTGGCTCAAGAGAACCTTTTTAGTTCTCGCCTGCACAGCACATGCTGCGCTTGCAAAGGGTACTGTTTACAATACAGGGCTTGGAGCCCACCCATTGCCTACCATTTGTTGGTTTCATTGTCACTCTTCTATGCTGCCTCCTAATTGGGTGGTGCACACCCGGCATCATTTCGTTTTCTTGATGTGGAGCATGGAACAAGCATATATTGATGCAACTTAGTCTGCCCACAGATGGCACTGTAATTCAGATACTACTTATTTCCCTGCTGTGGCCTGTCTCCTTCATCCCCAAACGTTCCAATATATATTGCTCCCTCTCTCACGAGCCCTACTCCTGGTCTAAAAAGCATTTATTTGTAAGCAAACTAGTTCTTGCAGAAGCTTTTACATACTTACAACCGCCTGCATTGGATCAAAGGCATCAGATGTTTAAATAGACCGGATTTTGAGATAATTGCTAACCAGTTGTATTGTATTATAATTGGTATTTATATAGCACTTTCTAGCCCTGACCAGACTTTGAAGCGTTATATGGCAATTTAGTGACAACTCGGACAACTTTCCATACCACACAGTTCCACTACACCCCACACAATGGCACTCCACACAGCACAATGCCACTCCACTCCATGCCACACAATTTGTCTCCACGCCACATAATGCCACCTATCATCACTCCACTCACCGCCATACAGTGCCACTCCACTCTGTCACTCCATTCTATACCACACCACTCTATGCCATGCCATGCCACTCAACCCAATTCCACTGTACTCTGTCACTCTACGCTACTTTACTCTACGCAACTCTACTCTGTCCCTCCACTCTATGCCATGCCAAGTCACTCTATTCCCCTCTACGCCACTCTGTGCCAATCCACATCTCTCTCCTCTACGCCACTCTCCTCTACGCCACTCTCCTCTACGCCACTCTCCTCTACGCCACTCTCCTCTACTCCACTCTCCTCTACGCCACTCCAGTTGAATGTGTATTCTTTTCTTCTTTAAGATTTTTTTTTTTTTACAGCTTCGGGGTCCCTTTCGCATCAATGTGTGTCAACATTTAAATATAGCTCCACACAATGTGCATATCCTTGCTGGATAATTTACTTCAGAGACGCACAATGGGCCCTTCCATTGCCGCTTACTTTAAGTGTCCGTGGCTATATAACTGGAAAAGTTTTTGGTTTTTTTTGTTTTTTTTAATGTCCTTTTTTTAAACCTAAAAATATATATTTATCACAGAAGGTGAAAAACTGTCATCCCTGATTCCGCTGCACTCCTTTGAGCAGATCCGGGCAGTCCGTGGGCAGCCTGGAGGGCCTAGTGAATTCACAGCAGTAGTCGCACCTTGATGCCCAGTTGTGGTTAATTGTATAGTTGTCATTTCTGCATTGTTTTCATTTTATTGTACATTTGACAGATGCCAGGAGCTAATAATGCACCCGGCATTATATGCATGCATATGTGCACGTATCTGTGTAGACCTCTTTAAAGACACTGCTGCCACCCAGGATATATTGGGCCTCGTTTTATCGGGCTTGAACTGATAAACCACCAGGTCAGCCTGGCAGGGATTGAAATCACCTGGGACAGAGAAGGGTGGATCTAAACATCAGCGCCATAAGCTCCTGAAGGGCTTAGATAGCTCAGTGAGTCATGAGCCTGCTGTTAATATTTGGAATCCGAAAGGAGCTAATTCATGTTTTCATCCTTCCATGGTCGATAAAAGAAGTGCCACTGGTTTAGATAATAACTCCTGTCGAATAAATCTGGAGAGACTGTGCAGTGGGAGGCGTGCCCGCAGGGGTGTTAAATATGATGTCATCGAGTCACACCTGGTCTTGCAGCGGCCCATTGGCCACACCCTCCAGTGTGTGAACGTGCTGCTCTTGAGGCCTGCAGGGCACAGCCATGGACGGCCCTTGGGAGGCGTGCACTGACTCAGCGCGCTTCACTGCACACAAACCACATTCCAGCCGTACATGCCTTTCCTTGATCTGACAATTACTTGTGGCTTGGAGTTGGCAGCGGGCTGGCCCCGAGCATGTGCGTGGTTTTAACTTGCTTCTGCTATGTGCTGCCCTGTGGCCCCTTGAGGTGCTGCCAGGCCTTCTTTTGTTGTTAGTTCATGGGGAGCGAGATCTCATCAGGAGCATGCGGTCTGCAAGGCTTCCCTGGAGCTGTAACTCGCCTTGTTACTTCTGCCCTGTTCTGTGCTCTCTAGCTAGGCTTGTGCGCTACAAGTGCCTAAGCGGCACCTGCGTATATACATCAGAGGCGCAACTAGAGCCAAATTTCGGGGGTGGGGAGTGGGGGGGGGGGGGGGGGGGGCTGAATCTTTAAGCAATAGGCAGAGCGGAGCTGCAGGGGCTCTTAGAAGGGGTGAAACAACAGCGAGGCCTCATTAACATGCAAATGGGTTTTTAAAGACCTGTGAAGTGCTCGGGTGCGGCTGTGTGTGCCCGGGAAGCTGTCTCATCCCGGGCTGGGGGGGGGGGGGCGGGGCTGAAGCCCTGCGAGTCCAATGGGTGTTGCGCACCTGATATACATGTAGGCGTACCAGGGGTCCCCAACCTTTTCCATGCCCCGCACCCCTAGGAAATGTTTGATTAATGTTCGCACCCCTACAAAAATCTTGCCGGATTCCTACTGTGCATTCAGTACACACTTTACCTCTTTCGCGCACCCCCTGAGGGTGCTGTAGTGTTTGCCAGAGTTGGACCCGACCACTGTTACGGGGTCCCTGGCGATAGTTAATGAGCCCCCCCCCCCCCCCCTTGAGAGTGCCTGACGTCTAAACGGAAGGCACGTTACCAAGATAATAAATAGCCCGGGGTGCTGGGCGTGGTAGGCATTGCACTAGTGTTAGACCTGGCACCATTGGCGTGAGTCTCCCTTCCTTTTTTCGCTGTGTCTCCTCTGTTTTTGCTGGTTATAGATGCTCTGGGCGCTGTGCCGCTGCCATTCAGTGCCACAGCGCGAATGCTCCCTTTGTAAAGATGACATATTAATTGGTACATCCATGATTGGCTTATTCGGTTTACCTGTTAGTCCCTAGTAGCGTGGCCTGTGTGTGCCCAGGGCTGGTAAACCGAATGCTGCTGGTGGGCCTGCAGCACTGGTTTGTGCCACCCACAGAAGCAGCTTGTAAAGTGTGTCTCAGACCTGCTACTGCAGTGTCTGCGTGCAGTCCAGAACTGCCATCTTGGCTGTGAAGTGCACCCACTTCCCAGCCCCTAAACCTTCCCTTGGCATCCTGTAAGCCCCCCTTATGATAGGGCGCATTGTATGTGTAAGGTAGGACATGCCCTGATGTATGTAGCATGTCCTAGTAGTGAATTACACCCCATTTCGTTTTTCACTACTGTAAGGCTACCTGTTCTCCATAGGCCAGAATGGGAGGTCTGGGCTATTACATTCTATAGTCCTAACTGACCCACAGAACATGGTAGAAAAACGAATCTAGTATGCCTAAGCTCAGAATATTAAAATACATCTTTTAGTGAAGGTTATTTTTATATCCTGTGTTTGAAACTACCACTTTTAGAGTATAGGTACTTTCTTGCCTAAGCCTTCCAGTTTGCTCTGCTATGATGTGTATTGGCTGTCTGGTTTTGGAGGGACAGGGCAGGCTGAGTCAGACCTGGGTTGAATAGAGCGACCTGCCTTGGTGTGAGGGGAGGGGTAGCTCCTGCACTTGAATAGGACTGTGCCTGACCAGGTGAATGCTGGCTCCACCTCCCACTGTGCGTCTGAGGCAGACCCCCTCTTTCTGAAAGGAAGGATGCAGCCTGATCAACAAAGTGCTCCAGGGCTGGGCAGAACTGGTTCTGACTGGGTTCAGAGACTTGGGACCCCTAAGAACAAAGACTTTGGGGGTATAAATATTTGTGCACAAATCCCTACAATTTGTATTGCTCCTGGATAACAAGAAGAACCTCTGTCCGTGTGGCTACAAGAATCTGCAGGAGAAGGACTGTCCTTGTGCTTGTGTGCTGTTTCTGGGACTGGCCTGCAGCTGTTACTACTGGACTTCAAGAAGAGGAAAATAACTTTGATTGGACTTTTATTTTTGTGCTTCAGCAATCACCCAAGGGCTAGAAGAGAGCTAGCCTCCTGCTGGAGTCTCAGGCACATCAGAATCCATCATCAGCTTCCTGTTTCCTCCCAGCGAGGATTACTATCTGCAGGTGAGGCTCCTGTGTGTTCCAGGGCCTCTAGTTCTACTGCTGAGAAGAGAGCGCTGAAGATCGTCGCTAACCTCCGTTAGCAAGCCGCTGCAGCTGGTGAGCGTGAGAAAAATCGCCGCTCCGCTGTCGCCGAGCGCTTGCTATCCCCGAAGAAGATCGCATCATTTGTTAGCGGGTCTGAAAACGCCCGCTATCTGAAAATCATCGCAGCTCCTGTCAGCGGGCCTGAAAACGCCCGCTATCTGAGAATCATCGCAACAGGATCATCGAAGCGCGGACGCCGAGCGTTCGCCATTTTTCCCGCATCGAATCCGGATCGTCGCTTCCTCGCGGAGCGCCATCTTTGTCAACGCAGCAAGATCGCATACGCAACAGGCTCGGTGCATCATCCTCCCTTCGCGGCAAGGATTTCATCGCATCACTGGCTTAGCGTGAGGAAGTTTGTCGCTTTATCCTGCCCGCAACCCAGCGCATCATCCTTCCTTGCGGTAAGGATTCAACGCATCGCTGGTTAGCGTGAGGAAGTTCAACGCTACAACGCCTTAGCGACATTTTTTGTTGCTTTGCCCCAGGAACCAGATACTTTGTGAGTAAAAGGGTCGCAGAGACCACTGCCTTGAACCAAACCACATTTTGTGCATCCTGAACTATTTTTCCTTGCAGCATTTCTAAAGTAATTATATTTTTATAGTATTGTGGATTTTTACTGTTATTGGTCTTGTGATTAAGTCTATATAAAATACCTATTTTTCATAACTACTCGAGTGGTGTCCATTTGTAGTGTTCCTCATTATATTACTGTGTATGGTCATAAATGCTTCACACACTGCCTCTGAGATAAGCCTAGCTGCTCGTGCTACGTTACCACAGGGTTGAGCAGGGGTTGTCAAAGGGTGTAGGCTGCTTACTCTGACTTAGGAAGAAGGGTCCCTACTTGGACAGTGGCCAGCCATTGCCAACTAGAGATCCCCATTTCTAACAACTAGCCACTACTGTAACCCACGTGTGGTGTGGCATTATTCCTAGGTCCTGGGCCACGACTCTACAGGTGCCAGCACCCCAGGATGGGAACCCTTTTGTATAAAGTTCAGAGTGTATTCGGCAGGTGGAGAAGTCCTCTAAAATCTTTGTTCCATCGTTTACTTTCTCGTTTGTTTCGGGGGGACAGGCGGACCCTACTACATTCAGTGCTATAAACATGTGCATTCAGGGTGGTTGCTGGAAATAGGACATTCAGAGGGATTCTATCCGTCCTCAGATTCCCAGTAAGAAGAGCAGATGCAGGGTTTAGAACCGTTAACCATGAACCTGCCAGACACCGTCAGGAAGCGTGTGCACATACGAGTGGTCCTGGGTGGATCTGGGGCGCCCTGGCCCATCAGTGCTGCAGGTGACTCTGAATTCCGACCTCTTGACCAGGTCTAGGAACTGGAGCCCGTCTACCTCCTTATTTGCACTTCAATTCAAAAAGCTTTATTTAAGAACAATCAAAGGCATTTCAGGCATAAATACGCCGACATTCAGATAGGTTGAGATGAAAGAAAAAAAAAAATATATATATATATATATATATATATATATATATATATATATATATATATATTATCCAAAACTTCTCCAAGTTCAAGAAAAGCAATCGACGCCGTGTCTGTGCTGAAAATTATTTATTGCCAGCCGAAAAAGCTAGACGCGTTTCGCCTGTCCTGCAGGCTTGTTCACTAGCAGTTTGTTAAAGTTTTCAAAGGCAATTTAAAACAGTGAGTGACGTTCAACGCACGTGATGGACTACAAGCATAGAAATAAACAGAAGACTCGTAGTTCACTTCGGCTGAACTAGATACACGATCCTGGCATGTGCCATAAAGTGTGAGACCAATTCATTATGGTCAAACACAGTCAATAAGCACTCATTAGTTTAGAGTATTTGATAACATACATCAATTATGACACAAATATTAACCAAGTGGTCAAATTAAAAACAAAATATTGTTTTAGCCTGCAAAGTTAATACATTGCAAAAGGGGGTTTAGATCAAGTGATCAGTCGCACTGTCTATAATTACAGTCATTGTGTCAAAACATGATTTAGCACATCGAATTGAAATTGATAATAAGTACATGGTATCTATAAAGTTACTGCCCAAGTGGGCTGATGCAAAGTACAGAAAGAGTCAGTTGTAGTTAATAATAGTGGTTTTAAGTCCAAAACAGTGACGTGATCATACAATAAACAAAATACAGATAAAACCAGATAGAAAAAGGACGAGAGGATTCTACAAATGTGTGTGTAAGTCTTCTTCCATATTGAGACCATGTGGGGTTTTAGTATTAAGTCTGATAATGTAGCAAGACTCAAGTTTGCGGAGTTTCTTTTCCCGGTTTCCGCCTCGGCTACCAGCTGGAACTGCATCGATTACAAAGTAAAGAAGACCTTCGGGGTCCTTGTTGTGGCATCTGTCAAAATGTCGGGCCACGGGATAGCTTTTGTCCCCTTTTTTAATGGCCCGTAGATGCTGCAACACCCTCTTGTGCACAGGTAAGATAGTAGAACCCACATATTTGAGGCCACAAGGGCACTGTAATATGTAGACCGCATAGTCAGTCTTGCACGAGTACTGCCCCTTGATTTGTTGGATGGGTTTATGGGAAAAACCTGCTGGGAAACTAGTTGTGTTTTTCCCATACATACAGGCCTTACATTTATGGCATTTAATAAAACCACCCTTTCTTTGGAGCCAAGAACCCGCTAATTTAGTTTGTTGGCTGGGTAACACATTGCTGACTAATGCTTGGTGCAAGGATCTAGCCTTTCTAAAGGTAAATTGAGGTCTTCTTTGAACAATTTTACCCAACACTGGATCACTCCTGATGATGTGCCAGTGTTTGTTAAAGATTATTCTCAATTTGTTCTCTTGTTTGTTGTAAGTCGTGATGAACCTACACTGATTAGTGTCTTTTGCTGAATTTTTTGTTGACTTATTGTCTTTATTGAAAAGAATTTGTTCTCTCTTAATTTTTTCAATTTTGGTGACAGCTTGGTTGAGACAATTGGCCGAATAGCCTCTAGCTTGAAAGCGAGATTTCCAGCATGCAAGTTCAGTATTGAAATCCTCTTGGCTACTACAGTTACGCCTGGCTCTAAGGCATTCCCCATAGGGAATGCTGTTAACTAGCTTGGCTGGGTGGAAACTAGAAGCATGCAAAAGGGTATTACCATCCGTAGGTTTACGGAACAGTTTAGTATGCAATTTGCCCTCTTTCACATAAAGTGTTAAATCCAAAAAATTAATTTCAGAGTCACTGATCGTACTAGTGAGTTTTAGGTTCAGGTTATTGCATTGTAACTCTCTGACAAAATCTTGTGCACTTGTCATGGTGCCTTTCCAAATAATGAAAAGGTCGTCGATATAACGACTCCAGTGCATAACATTATTGTTCCATTCGTCATGCCAGCGCGTCTGGACCACCTGCTCCTCCCACCAGCCCATATGCAAATTAGCATAGCTGGGGGCGAAGCAGGTGCCCATCGCCGTTCCGCAGATTTGCTGATACAATTCTCCATCGAATAGAAAAAAATTGCTTTCTAGACAGATGGTAATCATTTGGAGCAACATTTGGGTATGGTGCCAATATTTAGCTGGACGAGTACCCAAAAAATGCTTGCATGCATTGATGCCATCTTTGTGGCGAATACTGGTATATAGTGTAGTGGCATCTATGGTGAGTAGTAGGAAATCTGGTTCCCATGGGATGTCATACACTTTGCGTAGAAAATCGCTAGTATCCAAAATAAACGATGGTAATGCTTGGACAAGAGGACACAAAAAAGAATCAACAAATTTAGAAGTGTTTTCGAATGCACTCCCTATAGCCGAGATGATGGGACGCCCAGGGGGATTAACCATATCCTTGTGCACCTTTGGTATAAGGTATAGAACTGGAATGACAGGGCAATCAATTTTCAAAAAAGACATTTCATCTTTACTCAATACACCTGTTCGTACCCAATCAACTAAGGAATTATTAAAAGATACATAACATTCATCCATAGTCTTCTTATTGACCTTAATATAATTAGACTTATTATTTAGTTGTTTATAAGCCTCAATCAGGTACTTCTGTTTACTCCAAAGGACAACATTACCACCTTTGTCTGCATTACGAACAATGCAGTCGTTGTTACTGGTCAATTTATCAACTAGATTATAATAGTTTTTAGACTGTTGATTAAATGCAATACTTTTACTGTTTAGTGATGTACATAGGTTTTTGATGTCATTGGTCACCAAATCATTAAATAAATCAACAGAATCTCTTGCTGTGACAGGTGTAAATTTGGAACGAGGTTTGAAATCAGTCAGTTTGTCAATGTTCATATCAATCCCTTCCTTGTACGCCAAAGATGTCATCAAATCTCTAGAGCTGGTTGCTTCCAAAGGTCCACTTGGAGATACATTGGTATCATCCTGGTTGACTAGCTGCTGCAGCTCAAGCATTAGATTCATGTCATCCACTCCCAGATTGGCAAATTGAGTGTGTGAGGGCACATGAACAGATGGACTTGCTTTCTCAGGTATTACTGCAAAGAATGTTTTCAGCTTCAAGGACCTGACGAATTTGAAGAGATCTACTCTTGTCGTGACATAATTCATGTCGATTTGAGGACAATATGAGAGACCAAGTTTAAGGATGTTTGTTTCTTCTTCGGAAAGCACAATGTCCGTTAGATTGACAATTGTAGCTTCACTTGACGCTCTTATTGCTTCGGATTGGATCTGGGATTCCTTTTGTCGTTGGTATAGTTTGGAGCCTTTGCGCCTCTTCTGCCTCTGCCTCTTGCTTTTTGTGCTCCGCTGTTTGTTGGAGGTCTTGGGCGTAAATTGAAGCGTCTTTCCTCCCGTAAAAAATCAAATTCATCCACTACCGATGGCACGACTGTTCCCATCGGGGCGTTAGATCCGTCTTCTGCATCCGTGTCAAGTTCCGAGCTAGGAATGCTGCTGAGGTCAGAAACACAGGTATGGCCCGTGGTAGTAATTGCATTCATCCTCAAATTTCTCATACTCTCAAACTTTTTGGCAAAAGTATAAATTTGACCTCTGTCGTAGTCATTCTTGTCACGCAAAAACTTCTGCGCCTTCCTTTCTTTTATGGTCGTTTCGAGCTTGCCCAATCTTTCTTTCATTTCCACCAAGAATTTGTTCACCATCTCTTGGTCTGATTCCTTTTTAAGCATATCCAAGATTTGATCTATTTCTTCAAGGATTTTTAAACGGTCTATTTCCGCATACTTTATAAGGATCGCTAACATCCTGCTGGAGGATTCCTGGCTGTTGTCGGACCACTCTCTCAGCATATTCGGATTGGGGTCCTCATAGGTAGGCGCTACTAGGATACGTAACCCTCTGGGTATTCTTTTGGCATCCAAATAACGTAAGGATTTGGCTTCCCACCATTTGGAAAGTTCAGTCCGCTTTAACTTCTCCAAACGTTTGAGTCTTGCCTGCACATCAGTGATTCTAACTCCTACAACAGGTGTAGCAGGTTTATTGCCTCGTGCTGTTTTATCACAGAAGATAGACAGAGCAGCTTCCTCCCGTTCCTGTATCTCAGCGGCTGACATATTTGCAAAATTATAACTGGTGCGGCGTGAATCCGCAAAGCACAGAACCGCCAGTATTCACATAGACCAATGCGTGTGAATAAGTAAAGTTTACTGGCTTTCCCTTCTCCCCATCCGTATAATGAAAAACGCTCACCTGAGCTAGAGCTAGGGCAGTAACTTTATAGATACCATGTACTTATTATCAATTTCAATTTGATGTGCTAAATCATGTTTTGACACAATGACTGTAATTATAGACAGTGCGACTGATCACTTGATCTAAACCCCCTTTTGCAATGTATTAACTTTGCAGGCTAAAACAATATTTTGTTTTTAATTTGACCACTTGGTTAATATTTGTGTCATAATTGATGTATGTTATCAAATACTCTAAACTAATGAGTGCTTATTGACTGTGTTTGACCATAATGAATTGGTCTCACACTTTATGGCACATGCCAGGATCGTGTATCTAGTTCAGCCGAAGTGAACTACGAGTCTTCTGTTTATTTCTATGCTTGTAGTCCATCACGTGCGTTGAACGTCACTCACTGTTTTAAATTGCCTTTGAAAACTTTAACAAACTGCTAGTGAACAAGCCTGCAGGACAGGCGAAACGCGTCTAGCTTTTTCGGCTGGCAATAAATAATTTTCAGCACAGACACGGCGTCGATTGCTTTTCTTGAACTTGGAGAAGTTTTGGATAATATTTGTGACCGCGTTTGGGAGGTCTCTTCATCGACGCGCCCTTCGTTCTGGAGGCAACGGGTGTTCCCATTCACCTGTGGATTATATATATATATATATATATATATATATATATATATATATATATATTGTTAAAAACAACAAATCAAACCATCAAAGATTTAGGTTTGGAGAGGTTTGACTTTAAAAAACCTCCAACGTTAAAAACAAACCGGGATGTTTGATAAAATGCGTATTTGCACATATTTGGGAGCAGTATCACATACTGAATGCAAAGCAATATTGATGGCAATTATCCTGCACTATTCTTAGTTTCAGATACAAACCCGGGTACAGGCACACGTGTGTGTGCGCACATATAGTGGAATAAATGTATTGCTCTCAGTAGAGTTGCTTTGAAGATACCTTCATTGCTTTCTTGTTCAGCTTTCTCATTTTAAGTGCCATTGTTTAAACAAAATACTGTAAAATGCAAAAAAAAAATTTAGCCATTATATCGTAGGCAACAATATGAATTATAATTCATGGGATTCTGCGATCCCTGTATAAAAAACCCATCTGTAATTTCTTTGTAATTGGCGACTTGTGACACACCAAATTACTTCACAACTCAACTGTATGAACTTATTACAGCTGAGCTCTGACATCACAATGTCTGTTGCCCAGCAGCAGAGGGGAAAGGTCACGAAACGAAAAACAAAACATTGCTTTTCTTTCTTTTACTCTGTTTTTCTAACTAGTCATTGACAAAAAGGGAGGTATTTATGGCACCATGATTGTTTTTTGCATTCCCAGGGTAATTATAGAGAAGTTAGATTGTTTCTACTGCGCCTCTTTTTTCTTTAACTTTTATTCAATTGATTCTAATAACTTTATTCAACGAATAGCTAACAGCTTTCTTGATGTTTTTAATTTTGCACCAGGTTTTCTATTTTTATTCTCCATGTTTACAGACCTGCTCTCACTTTAATATGAGAGAGCTTTGCACCAAGGATTTAAGTGGCTTGTGGGGAAGGTGCTGGTGAGTCAGTTTTATAAGAAATAAACCACCCCATGCCCGTACATGATAAGGATATTGCAAGTCACCTCGGAGTTACCTTATAAAGGACTCTGCCTTATTCCTCTGTGTGGCCATTGAACTGCTCGGCGACTAGCAATATCCTTATAATGTATGTCCGGAGTTACTTTATCCCACATATATTTTACCTATACATTTTACATAGCGCACACTGCATAGTTAAGTTGTTTCTACGCTTTTGTGTAAGTGAAGCATATGCAAGGAAGCAGGCAAGGAGAGAGGATTTTAAAATAGATGGGTTTTCAGTTTCTTTCTGAATGCAAGAAAATGTATAGAATGTGTGTGCAGTGGTAGGTTGTTCCAAAGGCAGGGCTTGACAGGCCTTTGATTGCAACAGGCATTTCCCTGTCGGGCTGGAGCCTTTGCAGGGCAACTTTGAATGCCCAGGGCTGCTCCCTGTGCCTCTGTCACTTTCCCCAGCTCCCGAGATTAATTGCAGCAGGCACAGCAGCCTTCAAGAGAGAGAGGGAGGGGTGAGGAAGGTAGAGAGAAAGTTGATCAGAGAGGAAGAGGAGAAAAGGAGGCAAAATGGATGGAAAGAGCTGAAGGGGAGCAGCGCTGGTTTGAATTTTGCCAGGGCTGCTTTGGCTCCCCAGTCTGACCCTGTCCAGAGGCATGGGTCAGACGCAGAGAGGAATCTGCCTCCTCAGGTATTTCCATTTGTTTTATGGAGCGAGAGAAAAAGGAAGGTTGCTCAAGCAGAGAGGTCTGGATAGGGTGCCAAAGAAAAGCTCATGCCACTCAGTCTGAAAGGGTATATTAACGAAAGAAAAATTAATAGTGTGCAAATTACAAATTTGCAACCTGAGTTTCCCCTCGACAGCCGGAGGCAAAGTGTGCTCGCAACACAAGGGTAATGCAGCCCGAACTGCCAAGCCAGGTCCTCACTGGACTGGAAGCAAGCATCCTGGGACCGGTTTAGGGGTTTCACCCCTCATCAGCCAGGCTAGCTTGAATCCAGTGGCACAGCTAGCAAGGGACCCACGTCTGGGCATACCTATCCCGCTTAGGGCAGAAAGTGCTACAGCAACAAATAATGGACGGAATGCTGAGTAAATCAAGCATTCACCATTCATTCAGCATTCCGTCCGTTTGTTGTCGCAGCACTTTTTGCCCTAAGTGGGATGGGTATGCCCAGACATGGTTCCCGTGCTCGCTGTGCCACTGGGTTCAAGCTAGTCTAGCTGATAAGGGGTGTTACCTCAAAACCTGTCCCAAGATGCTTGTTTCCGGTCCAGGGAGGACCTGGCTTGGCAGTTTGGGCTGGACTGTTAGCAGAAGGAGCAGAGTCGAGACTGGTTTGCATATGGCTGGGTCCAAACTGGGGTGGCGTAGTGAGCAAACAATGATGGATTTAACCCAGATCTCTTGACTGGGGGTGAATTTTTATTCATTCAGCATTCCGTCAATCATTTGTTGGTGCAGAACACAATACAAGGGTAGGCAGGATATGTATAAGCTCTTAAGAGTGGATCTGCGATGAGGACGCATGGTTACAGCCAAACAAAGGAAGCATACAGGTGTCTGAACACTGAGAGCATGAGAAACGAAGGAAACTTGCAGGTGTCTAAGACTGAGATCATGAGAAAAGAAGGAAGCGTGCAGGTGTCTGGAGACTGTGAGCATGAGAAAGGAAGGAAGTGTGCAGATGTCTGAAGACTGAGAGCATGAAAAACAAAGGAAGCGTGCAGGTGTCTGAAGACAGAGAGCAGGGGAAACCAAGGAAGCATGCATGTGTCTGAACACTGAGAGCATGAGAAAGGAAAGAAGTGTGCAGAGGTCTAAAGAATGAGACCATAGGAAAGGAAGGAAGCGTGCAGGTGTCTGAAGACTAGGAGCATGAGAACAAAGGAAACATGCAGGTGTCTGAAGATTAAGAGCATGAGAAAGGAAGGAAGCGTCTAGGTGTCTGAAGACTAAGAGCATAAGGAAGGAAGCAGGAAAATGTCTAGAGACTGAGAGAATGAGAAAGGAAGGAAGCATGCCTATGTCTGAAGAATGAGACCATCAGAAAGGAAGGAAGCTTGCAGGTGTCTGAAGACTGGGGGCATGAAAAACGAAGGAAGCTTGCAGGTTTCTGAAGACTAGGAGCATGAGAAAGGAAGGAAGCGTGTAGATGTCTGAGACTAATGGCATGAGAAACAAAGGAAGCATGCAGGTGTCTGAAGACCGAGAGCATGAGAAGCAAAGAAAGCATGCAGGTGTCTGAAGATGGCAGGAGAAACGAAGGAAGCGTGCAGATGTCTGAAGGCTGAAAGTAGGAGAAAAAAAAGGAAGCATGCATGTGTCTGAAGACAGCAGGAGAAACGAAGGAAGCATCTAGGTGTCTGAACATAGAGCATGAGAAAGGAAGGAAGCATGCAGGTGTCTGAAGACTGAGAACATAAGAAAGAAAAGAAGCATGCAGGTGTCTGAAGACAGCAGGAGAATCGAAAGAAGCATGCAGCCGTATGAAGACTGAGCATAAGAAACAAAGGAAGCGTGCAGATGTCTGAAGACAGGAGCATGAGATACAAAGACAACAACCTTCATCTGTAACAAAGTGAACATTCTCTGCAAAGCAATCTAATCAGCTCTTTTTAGGTCTCGCCTAGCGTTGCAGTGCATGCGTTGCTCGCTCGGCGAGAGATATTGTGAGAGAGGGATTTCAGAAGGGTGCTTGATGCCCCACCCATCATTTTCATTGGGTCGCGTCAGCGTTAATGCTAAACGCTGGCTTCCCATTGAAAATGATGCTTTTTAGCCACTGCCCTTTCTCCCTTTCGTCCGGCCCATCCGGACTGGGTCGTCTGCTTCACGGCTGTCATGAAGCACTTTCTTATCTTTAAGGGGGCCATCTGTTTCTAATTAGCATGGCCTTAGCGCGGCCAAGCTAACTAGAAACAGATGCCCCCCCCTAAAGATAAGAAAGCCTGCAGGCACTATCCTGCACACTGAGGTCTCCTCGCTTCAGTGTTTCCCTCCCCCCCCACCCCTTGGAGCACACGTCCGCTCAGGGAGCCTCTCCTCGCTTTAGAGCCCACCCCCCCCCCCCCCCCCCCCACCTCGGAGCACACAAAACTTGTTGAAAAAGTGCGCCAGTTTAAAGCGTTGTGTAAACCCGGAGAAACCATTTTAAATGGGGATGTTTTAGCCAATCGGAATCGGAGCTAGCGTCCCTTATTCTAGCCTGCTTTAACTGTAGCCAATGAGAACTTAGCTTTAAGTGAACCAATCAGAACTGCGCCTGCCCAAAGAAACACATGAAGGCACGAAACGCGAATCTCCTACAGGCTGCGGGGACCAACGGATAAGAGCAGGAGCAATATGGACCGGTCAGACTGGTCAGGACAGAGGGTGCTTCTAACGGCAAAAACGGGAAACTCCACAGAAGACGGTGCAATTCTTGTCCGTCTTCTATCTCAGTCGCCGTCTGTTGATGTTCGTCATCAGTATGCGTCAGCAGGATCGGAGACAATGGCCTCCTCCTACTCCAAGACCCATTCAGGCGCTCTTGTGACTGGTGTCACTTGCAGGGTGAGTAGTGTTGAGCTTTATTCTGACTTTTAGACATGTACAGCAGCTGCGATGATGCACAACATGGCTAAGACAATATCTCTCGTACAGGTGCGATCAGTTGGCTTTGCCAGTGCTTTATTGGGTGCTGCCGTTAGTCAATAGATGAGAGACTCGACCCTTTTGACTTGCCTACAGTGTTTGAGCCAGAGACTTTATCCATTAGCCTTTTATTTTTCATGCCCCTTGTAAACGCTTCTTGTTGCCTGGCTGTCTGTAAACCATTAGATGTCTGTGTTGTTGGAGGTGTTGGACTGATTATTTAACTTATCCCTGGAGTCGTGGTTGAAGATTTTTTTTGTTAATTACTTCGACTGCACAACATTTAGCATCACTTCGTCTACAGAATCAGAATGATGCCCTCAACTTAGCTGCCAGCAGCCTTCACTTGGCCTTCTAGAATGCTCTTTCACCATAGCCTCGGTTACCTGATAACTTCCATTGCTGGCAGTGATAAACTGGCAATTGCTCAAATTAGCAATGGGGACTTCCAACTGATGAACAAGGGTAGCAAGATAAACAAGGTTACTAAAAGGATGTCTGAGAGTAGGCTGCTTGGCACTCTCAGCAAGTCAATGCCAGCTCTAACCAATGGGGGCAGAATGAGGAACTGCAAAATAGCTTGTTATGAGTCGTTGAAAAGACTACAGTCTAGTTTTATTTTACATTTATTCATAGCGGCCGTGCGTCTTGCTTTATTTTGTATGCACGTTATGGCCACTCTGCGTGCCTTTACTTGCTACAACCCCCCCCCCCCCCCCACCCCCACCCCCCACCACCACCACCACCACCACCACCACCACCAGGGAGCGCGCATCTACCACGGGCAGGGACCGCTAAAACATCATGGGAGGAGGGCGGCAGCAGCGCAAGCTCTTTCCGATGTGTTTCACATGCACAATACAGGGGATTTATTTCTGCCTGCTTTGTTCAAGATGCAGCAATCGGTCAGGTATGCCGTGTCCTCTTTGAGTGCTCAAAGTCCGCCGGTGCGGGACTGCATGGGATGAGTGAAGTGATTGAGGGTGTTTGCGGAGCTGCTAGTTTTTATAATTCTGAGAGAATAGAGCCATGGCTGCAGTGTCCCAAATCTATCAGGCCCTGGCCACTTTTCAAAAGTTCACCCACACAGCGCAATAGAAATATTTCTCTTGCGTTTATACCAATAGTTGCATTATTACCCAGCTGGTTTGGCCTCATTATCCACCTTGTAAAGATGAAAAGCAGTATCAGCTCAAGCACTGTCATCAGCCCACTAAATTGCCCCTCCAGAACTTAACAGCCCTCCCAACTACACAGTAGAGTGTAATGGGGCTCAACACTTTTCTTGAGAATCCCTTTCCCCAAGTAGTGTTTCTAAACACAGGGACCACGCCCCTCCCTACTTCTGTGTCGAGGCAGCAACGGGGTTTTGTTACATGTGGTAGCTGAAAAGAAAGATGGGGGGTCTCTCACCCACCCGTGAACCAGTTTCAAAGTCACTCTACCTTTGCCGGATTTCCTAGGTGGGGAGGGGGGGAAGCAGAGGCCTAGAGGCGAAAGGAGGAATTACACCCCTCGCACCTTGAGAGCTACTCCTCCTCCGGAGTGTACCGGATCATAATTACACCCCTCACTCTTTTTTTTTTTTTTTTTTTTTTTTTACTTTAATGAGCCTGGCACCGTCTTCACGGACACTGCACTATGCAATGCAATATGTGTTGCTTTTGGCATTGTAAATAACAATGGCTTTTAATTTTTTTAAAGGCATTGCCATTTACAATGCCAATAGCTCCAAAACTCGCAGTTGCGAGACCTATTGCATTGTAAATGCTTGTTTATCTTGAGAGCCATGATGCGTCAGAGAGGTTCAAAACATCAGACGGACACTTCCTTTAGGCATTTGTTAGCATGAACAGAAAGAACCCACTGAAGCAAGTTAAAGTTCCCGTGATGAAATTCTTATTTCCCTGGGTATCTTTTGATTCTGTTTCTTTGGTGTGTTGGTGCTGTGCCTCTGAAAGGGGACCTGGCGAGTTGTGAAGGTGACTGTGTTTCAGTAGCATCCAGTGACGGCGTTGGTGGTGCTGTGTGACGTGTTGGGTTTTGGCCAGCCAGTAAATGAGCATTCATGGTTTCCTGGAGGCAGCTGATGTGGAAGGATGGTAATTCTTCCACCAGTAGCCAAAGGAAATAAAAATATATGAAGATATGTTGTTCCATTTGACCTCTTGCTCCACGTATTTCTTCTGCATCAGCAATGATTTTCATGTAATGTCTAGCCATATACTGAGGCCGTCACCACCTTCAAGTTATCGATGGTGGCCCACGGTGAACCTGTTGACATATTATGGTAAGGTTGGCATTAGGCTCAGATCTGTCCCAAACATTCCAATTTCCAGGGGTGGTTTATTGAAGGACACTTCTGGCCAAAATGAATTCTGGTTTGGGCATCCTGCAAAGCGTGTGTAAGAATGCATCTATGTCTGATAGCAAACAAACCTCTTTACTTGATTTTGTTTCTTAGTTTTTTACATTTCAGAGTTGTCCTCAATTTACACGAACATCCTCAGTCCTGTTTTCATGTTCGCTATTTGTAGGAGAGTGGAATCTGACTAATGGTTGCCCCCAACTTTTTGCCTGGTATTTAAGTGGTTTTTGACTAGTCTGGCTGGGATCCTGCTATCCAGGACCCCCGCCTATCTGCTTTCTCCCTAAAACTGTTGTGAGTACTCTAGGTACAAACATAATTGGATGCTGGGCATGCCCTTCCAGTCCCTTGTAGATGGTACCCTAGGTACCCAGGGCATGGGTCCCCCAGTAGGCCTACCAGGACTGCAGCACTTATTGTGCCACCCTGGGACAGCCACCCAAACTGACACCACCAGGCCACTACTGTAGCCTGGGTAAGGTGGTGCTAGCACCCCTTACAGGGACGTAGGTACCCTATGTCCCATACCATTACAACACATATACTCTCATAGGTCACCCCTATGGCAGGCCCTGGTAATCCTACAGGGCTGGGTGCTGAGGTATGTGTGAGGGGGGACCCCTACATGAGTAGGACCTCTCTGCAACCTTCGTAACACCGTTACTGGGTTGTTTGTAGTGTAGCCATACCATATACTCTACCGCATTATAAGTTATTGCGTCATCGCTGTAACTTGGGACTGGCTACACAGAACCATATCGTGTTTGGTGTCAAACATGAAGGAATCATACCCCCAGTCCAGCCATGGGCATGGGGGCACGATTCCCCCTTGCTAGGAGGGTGATATGGGAAAAGCGGTAGTTTTTAGACACCAATTTAAAAGTGCACGTGTACCACAAAATGGCTACCGTTCGCCACCTACACGACTCTGGCTGGCTGTTGCTGGGGAAAATCCCAGCCTCTCCAGCTGGACAATAGGGCTCCTGTGGCAGGGAGGTGCCAGCACCTCCCCAGACAGGATAATGTGGATTGGAACAGGGTGGGTGCACCAAATGTCCATTCAGAGTTGCACGTAGGCAGCTGCAGAGCCCCAACTCTGCATACACCGCCTGGAACCGGTTCAGGGGCATCCTGCCCCTCGCCCAGGCGGGAAACACACAAAGGGGAGTGGGTGTAGCCACCCTTTCCCGCCTCTACTCTGATTGGTAGGCTCGCTTTGGGACCATCCCCTAATCTTGGGGATATATGGGAATAACTTTGCCCTAGAGCCTCAGATTCGTACAGGACTTCACAGAACTGACCTTCGACGAGCTGCTGCCCAGCTGACTGAAGAAATCTCCCTTGGGATAAAGGAGTTATCCCCCTGCTTGGCAGGCACCTAAAAGACTACAAGGTACCTGGTTGGAACTTCGTTGCTCTCACGACCTTCGACGCCTTCCAGCAACCTCGAGGTGGGTCTCCAGTGCATCCCAGCGTCCTGTGAGCGTGCCCAGCAAGTCTGAGCACCCTGGACCACGTGGGTGTCGAGATCCCCGCATACCCCGAGACACCGGCCACTTCTTGTCCAGCACACGACCCCGACCAGTGGGGAAGTTGTGCTTTGGCCCATTTCTGAGCCAACCATCCAGCAGCAATTGTGCCGACCCTCAGCTCCCTGGCCCGCTCCGGTGGCCCGTGGGAGCCCTTTTACGCACTCCATTTTGCTGCCTTCCGCGGTCCCTTGTCCCTCGACTTGTGGGCCCTGACGGAGGACAATCTTTGTTTCCAAGAGTTCCCCTGGTTGCTCCAGGCCTGCTCTACGCTCCCTGCAAAGGAGAGCACCCTCAGACCTCGTGGGTCTGCACCAGCAGCTGCTTTGTTCATCTTGCGTGGGTTGCGGTTGCCAAGGCTTAGTGGATCCAATCGGGACACTAACACCGCAGCGACCCTCAGCCGACGTGGGACAGTCGCCCTCCAGAAGCTGGCCTTCCTTGAAGCCTCCCGGAGCCCGTGACTGCAGAGCCCAGCTGTACCTTCTACACCTGAAGCACCCGACTTCCACGAGCTCCTTGCTGTGAGCTCCCTGGTCACTTGCTGTGACCCAGACTCTGTCCCCTCTGCTTTCAGGTTCATCTTTATCTTCTCTTCAACTTCAATCTTCACGACTTCAGCGACACTCGAAGCTAGCAGCAGTTTGGACTACTTTCCCATAGGAAATCAGCCCGCGACCCGACACCAGAATCGACCTATGCACCCGGCTTCCCTGGGGCAGGTAACAGTGGTACTTCGGTACTCCAGTGGTGGTGGGCTCTCCAAAGCCTTAAGTCTTAAACCTTAACTTTGTACTGTTGCTACAAGTGTCCTTTAACTGTGAATATTCAACCGCGACATTCTCCATAGGCTATCATTGCGATCCCGATAGCAGCTCTTTGCACTGCACGCGTCTCCCGTGGGTCCCCTTCCTCTTAACTGTGGGTGGATTCTGAAGGGGCAAGCGATCCTGAATGCCCTAGGCATTGCCTGTAGAATTGTCTTGGTTCTTATACCACTATTTTAGTATATGGTTTGGTCCCCCCCTGGGGCCCATTGATTTCTGTGCTATTTATTGTGTTTAGAAATGCTTGTTTGAAACGTAACTTTGCCACTAGCCACATAAAGTGACTGTGGGATTCTGTCTAGAATAAATACATATATTTTATATATATACCTGTGTGGGCTACTCTTTCATTTGGTTATTCAAGAGGTTATTATGGTAAAACAATAAGCTTAACACTCCTTCAAGACTTAGCCTGAAGGCTGCTCTCCACAGCTACCACTAGGATAGCTTTCTTTAAAGGTTGTCTTAAACCTATCATCAATACGAGTCGAATTGGACTGGTGCAAGGTGTCCCTATAACTAGGAACAGCATATGCCAGGCCAACTTCTCACATTGGTGTGCAGCGGTTGGATTCAAGCTTGCCATTGTTTTACCAGATAACAAAGTGAATTTCTAAAGTGGAAGCCACTAGGTACCAAAGGTACATATAAATTCAAGCTAGAATACAATAAGTTCTACTGAACTTAGAGTTGTGTGTAGAGGGTTTAGCACACCTTGACTACAACTCAAGAGAGGGTTCAGTAGGCCACACTTAGTGTAGGTAGATACATCACTACACTAAACATGTCTTCCAGTGGCACTAAGGCTATGGAAGGACCCCAGAGGGTCCCAGTAGATAAGTATGATAATTTCACCTTTGCTGAGCTCAGGGAAATGTGCACCCTTAGGAAACTGAAGACAGAAAGAGGTGCCAACACAAAACGTCTCAAAGAGATCCTGCTCATAGCAGACTTTATGGAGTCCATAGGATCCAGAGGGATGGACAACGTGGGTGGGCACCCCTCAGAAGAGGACACTCCCAGAGTGGAATCTGAAGAGGATCAGGAAGAGGATGAAAATCCTGACCTGGAAGACACAAACCACTCACAGCATGGAAGTGATGGCCCAAGAGGCACTCCTTCCACCCTTAAAAGGAGAGTGGTGGACCCCAGAAGGAACAGATCCCCCTCAGTGGGATCCAACCATTCTAGGGGATCCAAAGGGTCCTCTGCCTCTTCTCAGAGAAGAGAATCCTCTCATGAGAGGAAATGCAGACTGATCAAATTTGAGCAGGCTAAGCTTCAGCTTAAAAGAGAACAGTTAGCATTAGACAGGGAAACCCTGGAGCTTCAGAAAGCTTCAAAGAAATAGGGTCTAGAGATCCCTGGTGGCAGTGATGAAACCCCTAGAGTTAGAGAGAGAGTCCCTGACAATAGGAACCTCCACAAGATTGTGCCCCCCTATCAGAATGGGGATGATATTCACAAATGGATATCTGCTCTTGAAAGGGCCTGTAGAGTACAGAGGGTCCCTGTAGAGCAGTGGGCAGCAATCCTGTGGCTCTCCTTTTCAGATAAAGGGAGAGACAAGCTCCTCTCTGTAAGAGAAGAGGATGCTGATGATTATTATATCCTGAAAGATGCTTTAATAGATGGGTTTGGCTTAACCACTGATCAATACAGACTTAAGTTCAGAGACACCCAGAAAGCACAAAATCAGGATTGGGTAGACTTTGTGGATTGTGCAACCAAGGCACTGGAAGGTTGGTTAAATGGCAGTAAAGTTAATGATTATCAAGGATTGTATAATCTCATTATGAGGGAGCAGATTCTTAATAATTGTCAGAACCAACTTTTACACCAGCACCTGGTGGACTCTGATCTGACCTCTCACCAAGAATTGGGAAAGAAGGCAGACAAATGGGTCAGAACCAGGATCAGGCCTAAGAACCAAGTTGGTGACCAGAAGAAGGATTCCACTAAGCCCAAAGAGAAAGGTGGGGATGATAAACAAGAAAAGTCATCTGAAGGGCCCCAACAAACCAGTGCTGGGGGTGGGTCCCAAAATCCTTCCTCTAATATCAAGAAACCCTATTGCCATGTCTGTAAGAAACCTGGCCACTGGAAAACTGACTCCAGCTGTCCTAAAAATGGCAATAAAGAAAATGTTCCTCCAAAACCAGCTCCAACACCTCCTGTTACTACTAGTAGTAATCCCCCAGGTGGTGGGAGTGCACCCAAAAACTTAGTTGGGTTCTCTTTGGGGACACCAGTGGACTCTGGCCTAGCCAGGTCCCCTGCATTAGCAACTATGGTCTGTGATGGTGGCATGGGGTTTGCCAACTTTACCATGAGCCCCAGTATTCTGGGCAGGTACAGACAAGAACCAATAATCAATGGTCAGAAGGCTGTGGCCTATAAGGACACAGGGGCCACTGTCACCATGGTGACCAAGAGGCTAGTGCCCCTAGATCAGCTTTTACCTGGGTTTAGCTATCAGGTGACCAACATTGATGGAGTCAGGAAAGATCATCCCATGGCAGTGATAAATCTCAGCTGGGGAGGAGTCACTGGCCCCAAGAGGGTGGCAGTGTCCCCAAACTTGCCTGTAGATTGTTTACTGGGGAATGATCTAGAAATCTCAGCCTGGGCTGAGGTTGACCACAAGGCCCATTTGAAAATGGTAGGAATTCCTGAGAGAGTGGATGAGACCGTGAGGGCCTCACCTCCACCCCAGGAGAAAATAGAAAGAATGAAGCCTGAAACTATGGATCACTCTACACAAACAGAGAGCATAGGGGAGGAAGAGCAGTCTTCCCCCCACCAGACTACAGGTAAAGGGCAAGTTTCTCAGGGAACTGACCCTGCCCCTTGTGAAGTAACTGCCCCAGAAGTGGACAGGCTTGGCCTGCCCACCTCTCTGATGGCAGGGGATCCTTCCAAGGTGGTACCCAGTCTGGAGCAGGTATCCTGCCCCTCTCTACCCTGCCTCAGTCAGCCCAGGGCTGCAGAGGTCAGGGAGGCCAGTGGACCCTTACTGGGCCCCTGTCCAGAGGAACCCCCTCATCAACAGATTAGGGACACCCAGCAGAGTAGTTTCAGCCAGGTGAATATTCCTCTACAAACTGAGGGATCCCCCTTACCCCTAGGTATAGGCACCCCTCAAATGGATGTTGTTGAGCACAGGGAAACCTGGGGCCTAGCTGCCCCAAACCTTCCAGTGCCCTCCACTATTCCAGCCAAAGGGATCCAACCCCCAGCTGTAGGCAGCCAGAGGTTGACCCTTAGGGCCAGATATGACACCGTCATGGGCAGAAAGGCTTCCATAGTGGCCAGTGATCTGAGGAGGTTGAGACCAACCCAAGTAGGGTCTCACTTCCAGACTCAGACACCCCACCAGCCCACCTCTGACCCAAAAACCAATACAGGTAATTTCCCTAGACTTTGGAGAAACTCTAGAACCCCTTGGGGTAGGATTTCCCAAGTGGACCATGACACAGGGAGCAACCATGTTAGTACAGGTTCTTCCTTATATGGCCACTCAGGAAATAAAGGCTTATCTGGACAAGGTTAGCCTTATCTCCTTTCGTTTGGGGGGGGGGTTATGTAGGAGAGTGGAATCTGACTAATGGTTGCCCCCAACTTTTTGCCTGGTATTTAAGTGGTTTTTGACTAGTCTGGCTGGGATCCTGCTATCCAGGACCCCCGCCTATCTGCTTTCTCCCTAAAACTGTTGTGAGTACTCTAGGTACAAACATAATTGGATGCTGGGCATGCCCTTCCAGTCCCTTGTAGATGGTACCCTAGGTACCCAGGGCATGGGTCCCCCAGTAGGCCTACCAGGACTGCAGCACTTATTGTGCCACCCTGGGACAGCCACCCAAACTGACACCACCAGGCCACTACTGTAGCCTGGGTAAGGTGGTGCTAGCACCCCTTACAGGGACGTAGGTACCCTATGTCCCATACCATTACAACACATATACTCTCATAGGTCACCCCTATGGCAGGCCCTGGTAATCCTACAGGGCTGGGTGCTGAGGTATGTGTGAGGGGGGACCCCTACATGAGTAGGACCTCTCTGCAACCTTCGTAACACCGTTACTGGGTTGTTTGTAGTGTAGCCATACCATATACTCTACCGCATTATAAGTTATTGCGTCATCGCTGTAACTTGGGACTGGCTACACAGAACCATATCGTGTTTGGTGTCAAACATGAAGGAATCATACCCCCAGTCCAGCCATGGGCATGGGGGCACGATTCCCCCTTGCTAGGAGGGTGATATGGGAAAAGCGGTAGTTTTTAGACACCAATTTAAAAGTGCACGTGTACCACAAAATGGCTACTGTTCGCCACCTACACGACTCTGGCTGGCTGTTGCTGGGGAAAATCCCAGCCTCTCCAGCTGGACAATAGGGCTCCTGTGGCAGGGAGGTGCCAGCACCTCCCCAGACAGGATAATGTGGATTGGAACAGGGTGGGTGCACCAAATGTCCATTCAGAGTTGCACGTAGGCAGCTGCAGAGCCCCAACTCTGCATACACCGCCTGGAACCGGTTCAGGGGCATCCTGCCCCTCGCCCAGGCGGGAAACACACAAAGGGGAGTGGGTGTAGCCACCCTTTCCCGCCTCTACTCTGATTGGTAGGCTCGCTTTGGGACCATCCCCTAATCTTGGGGATATATGGGAATAACTTTGCCCTAGAGCCTCAGATTCGTACAGGACTTCACAGAACTGACCTTCGACGAGCTGCTGCCCAGCTGACTTAAGAAATCTCCCTTGGGATAAAGGAGTTATCCCCCTGCTTGGCAGGCACCTAAAAGACTACAAGGTACCCGGTTGGAACTTCGTTGCTCTCACGACCTTCGACGCCTTCCAGCAACCTCGAGGTGGGTCTCCAGTGCATCCCAGCGTCCTGTGAGCGTGCCCAGCAAGTCTGAGCACCCTGGACCACGTGGGTGTCGAGATCCCCGCATACCCCGAGACACCGGCCACTTCTTGTCCAGCACACGACCCCGACCAGTGGGGAAGTTGTGCTTTGGCCCATTTCTGAGCCAACCATCCAGCAGCAATTGTGCCGACCCTCAGCTCCCTGGCCCGCTCCGGTGGCCCGTGGGAGCCCTTTTACGCACTCCATTTTGCTGCCTTCCGCGGTCCCTTGTCCCTCGACTTGTGGGCCCTGACGGAGGACAATCTTTGTTTCCAAGAGTTCCCCTGGTTGCTCCAGGCCTGCTCTACGCTCCCTGCAAAGGAGAGCACCCTCAGACCTCGTGGGTCTGCACCAGCAGCTGCTTTGTTCATCTTGCGTGGGTTGCGGTTGCCAAGGCTTAGTGGATCCAATCGGGACACTAACACCGCAGCGACCCTCAGCCGACGTGGGACAGTCGCCCTCCAGAAGCTGGCCTTCCTTGAAGCCTCCCGGAGCCCGTGACTGCAGAGCCCAGCTGTACCTTCTACACCTGAAGCACCCGACTTCCACGAGCTCCTTGCTGTGAGCTCCCTGGTCACTTGCTGTGACCCAGACTCTGTCCCCTCTGCTTTCAGGTTCATCTTTATCTTCTCTTCAACTTCAATCTTCACGACTTCAGCGACACTCGAAGCTAGCAGCAGTTTGGACTACTTTCCCATAGGAAATCAGCCCGCGACCCGACACCAGAATCGACCTATGCACCCGGCTTCCCTGGGGCAGGTAACAGTGGTACTTCGGTACTCCAGTGGTGGTGGGCTCTCCAAAGCCTTAAGTCTTAAACCTTAACTTTGTACTGTTGCTACAAGTGTCCTTTAACTGTGAATATTCAACCGCGACATTCTCCATAGGCTATCATTGCGATCCCGATAGCAGCTCTTTGCACTGCACGCGTCTCCCGTGGGTCCCCTTCCTCTTAACTGTGGGTGGATTCTGAAGGGGCAAGCGATCCTGAATGCCCTAGGCATTGCCTGTAGAATTGTCGTGGTTCTTATACCACTATTTTAGTATATGGTTTGGTCCCCCCCTGGGGCCCATTGATTTCTGTGCTATTTATTGTGTTTAGAAATGCTTGTTTGAAACGTAACTTTGCCACTAGCCACATAAAGTGACTGTGGGATTCTGTCTAGAATAAATACATATATTTTATATATATACCTGTGTGGGCTACTCTTTCATTTGGTTATTCAAGAGGTTATTATGGTAAAACAATAAGCTTAACACTCCTTCAAGACTTAGCCTGAAGGCTGCTCTCCACAGCTACCACTAGGATAGCTTTCTTTAAAGGTTGTCTTAAACCTATCATCAATACGAGTCGAATTGGACTGGTGCAAGGTGTCCCTATAACTAGGAACAGCATATGCCAGGCCAACTTCTCACACTATTGTATGCAGAGAAAATGGATTAACTTTGAAAAACCGCTTTCTCATTGGTACAAAACAGTGTAGACGCAACAAACATGATTTTTTACGAAACTGCCTGCATTGTATACATACAAAGAAAGTAGCACACCTGGTGGGCTGCGCCAGGTGTGCTGCTGCTGAGAAGGTCATGTGACTTGTCCCATGAGGTCCTGTCCACCTTGCGCAGAGATTTACAAAGTGTAAAACTGCACTGGGGAGCTTGCTGGGCAAATATACCGTTTTTATCTGTTTTTCCACCTGCCCAAGTCAAAAAGGAAGATCATCCTGGACTCATTCTAGCGTCATCCGATGACTTCAGCCAGGCTATTCCTGTAATTATCTGGGGAAGTCATCCCAAGCCATCCTGAAGTCTGCCCACAGAGCAGAATATTTAAATGAGATGACTCTTACTGTAATCACAAAAACTACTCCAGGATGGTGTCCTGATTACTTCAATTAAAAATGCGTGATGATCCTTTACAACTCCAAGAATACTAATTGACAACTGCAGGAGGAGTGTGAATTACACCAGGATGGTGTCCTGATTACTTCAATTAAAAATGCGTGATGATCCTTTACAACTCCAAGAATACTGATTGACAACTGCAGGATGAGTGTGAATTACTCCAGGATGGTGTCCTGATTACTTCAATTAAAATGCGTGATGATCCTTTACAACTCCAAGAATACTAATTGACAACTGCACGATGAGTGTGAACTACTCCAGGATGGTGTACTGATTACTTCAATTAAAAATGCGTGATGATCTTGTACCTCAAGGAATACTAACTGACAAGTGCAGGGTGAGGATGAAATACTACCGGATGATTTCAGGACAACCTCATGGTTACTGTTTACAACCACTGGATGATTTGCTAACATCTACAGAATTATTATGCATTACTGTAGTATGATTTTATGACAACTTCAAATTGGAGTTAATGTACACAAGGGTATTGGGAAAACACTACAGTGCATCCCCTCATCACTGCCTAACAACCAAGAGTACTCAGTGGAATTATTTAGAAGTAATCCCAATTCGTAACATCCAAGAGTATCCACTGGATGGGCACTCTTGGCTATTGCAAATGGGGATTACTTCAGAATGGTTTAATAAAATGTTCTCGATGCTTGTAGATCACTCCTAAATGTTTAAATACAGACTTTCCAAATGTCCTTTCCTTCATCCTGGATTACTCAAGTCTAATTTAAAAACAAATTTGAAATGAAATACTTGGGTGAAACATGGTGTCCCTTTAAAAAAGAAAACTGTATGGGTTTAAAACAGGATCCTACTTTAAACAAGGACAATGATATAAATTGAATTTGTGAGGAGCGTTGGTAAGAATACCATTTGCATTGAGTAGCAGCCTTGCAACGTATGACCTTTCCCCATACTAACTGTGACAGGTCTTCATTTGAGCTAAACGAAGTCACTCTAAGTTTTGATATGGTGACCTGTGGCAATAAACCGAACAAAGAATTGGTTCAAATAAATGGATCTGAAATTACTTCTCACTGTGTGCTTTTATTCCGCCAAAGCATGTACATGACCTCAAAGAGAGATAGTATACTGTTCAGGATAACATTAAAAGTAAGGAAAGAGAATTTTAAAAAGTCAACAAAAGAAGCAGCTCTATTGCTGCAGCCACTGTGGTACCGATAAAACATTCACAAATAAAATGCAAGACCCTATAACTAATCGCCACTTTGCAGACATTAGGCCATGTGCAGTGTGGGTTTGCTACAGGGTCAACCCACTGATATACATGACTGTTCGGCTGTGCACAGCATGGGGTGGGTGCTTGTGAGGTGGTTGGCAGCTACAGGGTGTTGGGTGCAGTGTGTGTGGCCATAGGCCAGGCCCTGTGGCCAACCCCTACAGCACAAAGCCAAAGGCAATGTGCAGCAGGCAGTTGGCTACCCGCTCAAAGTTGGGCACCCAACCTCACACTGCCAAAGGCCATGGGCAGCGTGATTTTGGGGGCCCACAGGGTTTGGATGCAAGTCCTGGCCAGAATTTATCAAACTACGAAGGGTTGTCCAAAGGGCCTGGCAGAAGGTGTCTTATCAGTGACAAATGCATACCTGTCAATCTCTTAACTTAAAATTGCAGGTCATGTGAAATCTTTGCCATTGTTGGGAATCACTGTGCAAACTATTCCAATCATAAGCTAAGAATTACCACCTTATTTCCAGGAATGCCATTATGCTATGTGTGGGCACCACTATGTAACAAAGGGGCACAATATGTCAAGAATGACAACTATTCAGTCAGACCCAGAATTATGCCACCAAAGACAGGCACCGTCATGTAGAAGCCTCTACTCCAGTGGCTGCTTTCAATAGAAAGTGGTGGGGCAGCGGGGAGTTTGTATTAAAAAAAATAATAATAATAAATTTACTTACCTGCCACGGCCGGGGTCCAGCTTCTTCCAGAAGCGCAGTCCAGCTTCGAGACTTCCCACCCAATCCCAAAGCTACTATCATGCTATTACCCAGCATGACAGCAGTGCCGGGATTGGCTGAGCAGGCTGGTTTAACGCTCACTCAGGCACAGGGAGCCTGTGGCCTTTCTCCACCCGGAGATACAACACAGGATGGTTGTAGAAATGTAAGTGCGCATGTTGGTTTGGCCGCCCTAAGACGGCCTTCCAAACCAACATGCAAACTAACTGCTCCTACCGCTCCTCCCCCCTGCTACTGTCCCTTGAGGATTGCCCCGTCCTAGACTGGGCCACTTAGCGGACTCTGCCTATCCAGGAAAAAATAAAAGGATAATACATAGTTTTGTTATGTTTTATTGTTAATCAGCTGGCTTTTAGCAGTGGGGAAACGCTCCTCTGCCATTACGGAGGAGCCGCTGCTGCTCTACTCTCTCTACCTTCCCAACCCCACCACCTTCAAACCTTACCGGGAGAAAAGATAGAGGTGAAGGCCATCATTCCCTGTAACATGCGCGCACAGTGCATTTCACCAGCGTGCACAGACTCTTGCATAGCGCGCATGTAGTTGATTAACATGCACCGGCCACGGCCTTTAAATTTGAGCACCGTGAAAGGTGTGGTCGTTTCTTAACTTTGAAGCGCAGTGGTATTACGGCACAAGAAACACATACACACACCCCAAGTATTTACCTTATAAGGCAATGTGCGATTTTAAGAACTTAAGTATTTTTGCTTTTAGACAATTATTGTTTTAGATTCATGTGCGCCTGACGTGTCCCCTAACAATGTTTTTCAAAAAACATAATAAAACAAACAGTGACAAAGCCAAATGGCTGGTAATCAATGGCAGAACTTTTGGCTTTGCCATTGCTTGTTTAATATTTTAAATTGTTCAAACCCAGTTGTGTCACTTTGTGGCATAGTAAGGGAGTAGCGTCACCGTAGGAGAGTGATTCCAAGTTTTGTGACTATGCAAGGGGTGGCCTGCAATTTAGTGATCGAGTGGCCCAAGGGAAGAGATTTGGGGTAGTGGGCCAATTTGGGGTCACTTTTAGTTGCTATCTGCACTGTCTGGAGAAGAGTGCGAGTGAGTGTTGGGCTGGCAAGTGAGTCCTGAACAAACAGTTCTGATGATAGTAGTATATAAAATGTTGAAGTTACCCCCACAGTGCATGGACTGTCGTCGTAATAACGTACCAGACCTGGATTACAATGTACAAACACTTTCTAAGGTATAGGAGTAGGGAAAAATAGTGACGAAGAAGAAAGGAATCAGACAGGTGGAAACCATGAAAGATATATGCAAGAAGGAAAAACAAAAGGGAAAATAAGTATGGAGAAGTACGAAGGAAAAGATAAATACGTTAGAAAAAGTATGTTAAGAGAACTGGGAAAGCTGAGATTAGGAGTGCAAAAATGGGCTACAACATTGTGAGAATAAAAAGTGAAAAGAGGAGCGAAGAAAGAAGACAGAGGGAAAAACGATAAAGGAGAGCGGAAGGGAAACCCGGGAAGGAGAATAATGGAATGCAGCGAGTGTGAGGGTAAAGCGAAGCAAAAGAAAAATTGCAGACAGAGCAGAGAGTGAAGGGAGAATAGAGAGAATGGTAGAAAAGCTCAATAGTGAGACAGATGTACCATGCAGTCACGAAGAGTGCTTAAACAAGAAGAAAAATTAAAACTGGGAAAGGTGAGCAGTGCGAGGACACAGAAATACTTCCATGCTCCAGGAGGGGCAAATACAAAAAGCGGGGAGAAAGTAAAAAAAAACGAAAAAGAAGTAAGCAATTCAGAGTGGCAATGAAGCCAACTGGCAAACCAACATACTGGCTCTTCTAAGCCAACAGAAGCTAACAATACGTCTCTTATGCACTGCCTAACAGACCTAAAAATGAAGCAAATGTGTTGCCCTATATTTTGAACTGCTTGTGTAGTAGGTCATTGAACATGGATTACTACTGCCCCCACTTCATAAAGATGTTTGCGCCAGGTCAATAACAAGCATAGACAAAGCCAATAGGTCTTGCCTATGCAAGAGTTATTGGCTTTGCCATATGCTTCAGCCATGTTGTACACCAGCGTGGCTGTTGTTCAGCCTAGCTAAAGTTACTGGGGAAAAGGAGAGTGGAGAGTCAGAGTGGAGTGTTATGGGGGCTGTCAAGACTATCATGAAGGGTAGAAATCAAATCATAAAGCAGCGTTTGTATACTTACAACATTATGCAGAAGTTTCAAACATAAGATTTGGCACATTTATGAAGCTCTCTCATCAAACAGCATATTGTCGAGGTTTTGACAGGTCCTGCATTTATGTAACTTATATACAGGGCTACTTGAATTATAATATTCTACAACCGCTGCGTTTTCCACGTAATTTGCCACATAATCCATCATATGCTGCATAAACTGCAGATTTTTTTTTAAAAGTTGATTCTAGCTCAAAAGGATCAAAGTTACCAAAAGGAGAGTAGTGCGTATTGTGGCACAGTGGAAAGCCTGTAACAAATACTGTCCAGTCACCTTTACTTTACCTATTGCTGTATTTGAGTGTTAATTTGAAAAGTAATGAGGCAACACATTTGCACAGACAGTGTTAACATATGCACAGATGTCAAAATAACGAAGTAATACTATCAAAAAAATGCGACCCATTATGCTACATAATTCTTGTTTTGTGACCGCCTAAGTTAGTCACCATGCTGCATAATGTGGACCGTCCCTACTGCTTAATTCCCGTGTCTCTGCTTATTTAGCACAATAAATCACCAGGGCACAGTGGGGGCGGTTCATAGGGGCATATTAACAAGCCAGGCGAAAAAATGATCGCCGCTTTAGCGGCAGAAAACTGCAGCTAAAACAGCGATAATGGGCTTGATAATATGCTCTATGGAATTCCAATTGAAGCCCATGTTAGATGTCCTTCACATTTAACATGGGTTTCAATTGGAATTCCACGGAGCATATTATCAAGCCCATTATCTTCGTTTTAGGGGCAGTTTTCTGCCGCTAAAGCCGCGATAATTTTATCGCCTGGCTTGTTAATATGCCCCTGTAAGCACAGTAGATGAGAAGTGCAACCTACTAAAGGTATGGGCTAACAGGAACGAACAAAAATGTTGAGAATATTCTGTTTCTTGATATGATTACGGCTGTAAAATGGAGGCTTTTCATCTGCCACAGTGAGAAAATCGAAAGAGAAAAATGTGGCCACCGCTTAAGAAGCCGTGGAGCGAGTGATATATATGAGATAAGAAGGGCTTTAAGTGGAATGAAAAACCTAGGGTTTTCTCATTGGGGCGTGACCGAAGTAGAGGGTGGCTTGAAAACCCTTAAGCTTAGCAAAGTGTGTCACCCGACTGGTATGTTTCTTCTTCTGTCATTGCAGCCAGATATATGATACAACAAGTAACATTACACCTACAACATGCGAGGACTATCGGCTTTGGCAATGTTTGTTATTTGCATAAGATGTATAAGCAACAACTAAGCCTTCGTTTTACCGAATATTGAAAATGGGTTAGTCCTCGTGGTAGAAGTTGTAGACTAACGGCTGGAGATACCGACTTTGGTGCTGGGAAAAAGCAGGTTCGAGTTTTGGCGTATGCTCACCATTCCGTGATTCTAGGCAAATCACTAAACTCTGTGCCTACCAAAAATAATATGGAGTGATGTATTTGTGTCATGTAACTATTACCCATATGAAGCGCTCCAATACCTGTGGGTCAAGTTCGCGCAATATACAATTGCAAGAAAATCAAAAGTGTAAACTGCCGCAGAATTGGCTTTTTTTCACCCCGAGGGCAAAAAATGTGGAGTCCGATAGGGACCAATCTCAGCACCTGCTTCTTCAGAGCTGCCGGTGCCACTTAAAGCCCTGGACAGAAGAAAAAGGCGCGACTGTGGTGGAGGGTACCGGGAACGGAGACCTTGTTTGTGGCCAAAATGTTTGTGGACATTGCTAAATTTCAGACGCATAGCATGGCCCTAATTTTGGCGAAAAGTGTGAATAATACGCTGCACAGAGCATGATCCGATTCACGACTATACTGTCTGCCAGCCGCATAATGCAGGCTTTTCTTGTATTCAAATTAACCTTGATTTATGTAACCCTAGAAAGAGAGTGCTAGTTTTCAAAATATTCCTATTAACATTGCACGCATATTTCTTAGCAGCCTCCCATGTGCTTAAAGTAGGATCGTTTTATCCTTAACCTGAATGCGAACTCGTCCATAAAAGTAGAGGGGAAAGGTCAACTTTGTTTTCACCCACGAATGACTCAACGCTGCACTGGTACCAAGGATACAATGCACATACACGACTGGTCTTGCACTAATACCCCATCCCGCTTCGCACCATAACTGGGCCTTGTAAGTTTTCAGCAGCTGGGAGGCTTGGACTCCCGTGTTTACTCCACTGGCAGCCCAAACATAGTCTTACCGGACATCTTGGGTTCTCCCACGTCTGCTGCAGTGACACGGAGAGCATGGAAAGTAGTCAGGTTAGTAGTACATTTCACCAATACTACCTGATGTATACTTGCCCACTCTCTGTTTCACTGCAGTGATGTGATGCTGAACGAGAGTCCGCTCGGTCTCGCATCACCTTTGGCGCCTCATTCATCAGCCGGCATGATTACAGATTCCCGCCTTTGAAAGCGCAGTTGAGGAAGAAGCCCATAAGTGTAAAGGTGGCAAGCCATAAACCACTCTACTAAAAACAAATACCGACGACATTCAGCAATGCATATCCCTTCCATTCTCCTGCAAACACGCACAGAAGGCACCGGTAATCAATAGTCGGTGGTTTGGCACACCAGCACTTAATTTCCCCTCGCCTCGCTGGTCTTGCTTGAGACCCACTTCCGGCTGAGTACAACTTCCGGTATGAAGAACTTGAAATTGAAGAAGGACAAAAGTAGTCCCCCGGGCTAATGTTTAGCTCAGCTTCATTGATACCTCCAAATTGTGCCAATGCACAAGTGGCCGATCCCATGAACACACAATTTTCAATGGTATTCAGAATTAAGTTGGCTCTTTTTTATGCTTGTAAATTTGTTTTTGACTCTCCAACTTTATTAGAATTTGGCTCTCACAAATAGTCAAGAGTGTTAGTCACTAAAATTGACTAGATCGTGCTGGCAGCATCGAGGAAGGAAACACAGAAAAAGAGAGCAAAACGAGCGGGACAGAGAGCAGAAAGGCACAAAAACGAGTTGCACAGAGGACAGAAGGGCACCAAAAACGACAGGGGCAGAGGGCAGAAAGGCGCAGAAAAAGAGAGAAAAACGAGTGGCGCAGAGAGGCACAAAAAACGAGGGAAAAACGAGAGGGACAGAGGGCAGAACACAAAAACAAGTGGCAGAGGGCAGAAGGACACCAAAAACGACAGGAGCAGAGGGCAGAAAGGCACAGAAAAAGAGAGAAAAACGAGTGGTACAGAGGGCAGAGAGGCACCAAAAAGACAGTAGCAGAGGGCAGGAATGCACAGAAAAAGAGAGCAAAACGAGTGGCACAGAGGGCAGAAAGGCACAAAAACGAGTTGCACAGAGGGCAGAAGGGCACCAAAAACGACAGGGGCAGAGGGCAGAAAGGCGCAGAAAAAGAGAGAAAAAACGAGTGGCGCAGAGAGGCACAAAAAACGAGGGAAAAACGAGAGGGACAGAGGGCAGGACACAAAAACAAGTGGCAGAGGGCAGAAGGGCACCAAAAACGACAGGAGCAGAGGGCAGAAAGGCACAGAAAAAGAGAGAAGAACGAGTGGCACAGAGGGCAGAGAGGCACCAAAAAGACAGGAGCAGAGGGCAGGAATGCACAGAAAAAGAGAGCAAAACGAGCGGCACAGAGGGCAGAAAGGCACAAAAACGAGTTGCACAGAGGGCAGAAGGGCACCAAAAACGACAGGGGCAGAGGGCAGAAAGGCGCAGAAAAAGAGAGAAAAACGAGTGGCGCAGAGGCACAAAAAAAAGAGGGAAAAACGAAAGGGACAGAGGACAGAAAGGCATTGTTGTGAGTACGGAAGATGAGACTTGCTACTAGTAACAAGTGGCCTGCTTAGTGCCAGAGCGCCCTGTGTTTCATGTTGCTTGGTGCCCTTCCATTTCTAGTGCTTTGCAGCTTTATTAAGACTTTTTTTTAGTGTTTCTGGTTGCTCAAATGGATCTAATTTCTGTTATTTATATATTTCCCTCATCTTCATTGTTTGATTTTTGTTCCCAGGAAAGTGTCACTCATAGTCGTTGAATGTCACTCCTAATTACAGTGAAATATGAAAATGTCACACATACGCAATCTGAAACCTTGGCAGCTATGATAGAGGCGTCATAGTCTTTCCACTTTTAGGTGCGTGTAATTCTATTTCCAAACTTTAACGCTGCATACATTTTGCTATTCATGCACAGCACCATTTCTGCCCTTTTTGTTTATTAAAAATTGCAAAGCAATTTTTCACCTTTGTATAAAAATGCACAACCACGCGATATAATCACCCCGCAAACTTTTACTCCGCATATGCCTTTACCACGCATGCCATGACAACGCAAAGGCGTGCACGGTGAGTGCATAAAATTTGTAAAAGTGTTTATGGTAAATATATATATATTTTTTAATATGATATGTATATATATATTTAATTTTAATTATTTTTTAAAAACAACTAAAAACAAAAAAAGGCCTTTTTTATCCCAATAACTAAACACCCCTAACATTGTTAAATTACCCATACCACCCCAATACCCATGCCCACTAAAATCTTAAATTACCCTTGGCACCCCAAATCCACCCTGAACCCTAAAACACACCCTGACCACTAACAATACCCCTGCACCCCCAATCCCACCCTGAACCCTTAAACTACCCTAGCACCCCAAAACCTAAACTGAACCCTGTACACTGAAATTACCCTGAGCACCGCAAAAACAAAACACACCCTGATCCCTAAATTTTCTACTACACCCCAAACCTAAAGCCACTCTGAACCCTAAAAATCCCCCAGCACCTCTAAACCCAAACACACCCTGAACCCTAAAAATTCCCCTACACCCCAAAACCCTAACCCACCATGCCACTTAAAAATACCCCAGCACCCCAAAAACTAAACCCACCCTGAACCCTAAAAATACCCCAACACCCCAAAACCCAAACATACCCTTACCCCTAAAATTACCCATAACCACTAAAAATAAACCTGCACCACAAAACCTAAAATGACCCTGAACCCTAAAAATACCCCTGCACCCCAAAACCTAAACCCACCCTGAACCCCAAAAATACCCTGGGCACCCTAAAACCCAAACATGTCCTTAACCCTAAAACTACCCCGGACCACTAAAAATAAACCTGCACCCCAAAACCTAAACCTTAAAAATACCCCTGCACCCCAAAAACTAAACCCACCCTGAACCCTAAAAATACCCCAGCACTCCAAAACCCAAACATACCCTTAACCCTAAAATTAGCCATGACCACTAAAAATAAACCTGCACCCCAAAACCTACAACGACCCTGAACCCTAAAAATACCCCTGCACCCCAAAACCTAAACCCACCCTGAACCCCAAAAATACCCTGGGCAGCCCAAAACCCAAACATGCCCTTAACCCTAAAACTACCCCTGACAACTAAAAATAAACCCGCACCCCAAAACCTAAACCCTAAAAATACCCCTGCACCCTAAAACCTAAACCCACCCTGAACCCTAAAAATACCCCAGCATCCCAAAACCCAAACATGCCCTTAACCCTAAAATTACTCCTGACCACTAAAAATAAACCTGCACCCCAAAACCTAAACCCACCCTGAACCCTAAAAATACCCAGACACCCCAAAACCTAAACCCACCCTGAACCCTATAAATACCCCAGCACCCCAAACTCCTTAACCCTATAATTACCCCTGAACCCCAAAACATATAACCCTACACTCCAAAACCCAAACCCTATACATACCTTATACTTACATATAAATCACATATGCTTCTACCATTCATGCATTTACAACAAATTTCGTTGTAAAAGCATGTGTGGTTAATGCATATGCATTGTAATGCCATGCGTTGTAATGGCATTGCCGCGTAATGGTAGTTGCATTGTGATGGTATGCGGGGTGATGGTAGTAGTGGTAAAAGATTAGTTGTGCTTACCTCTTGCACTAGAAGTATAATCATTCTCAAAACATAAGGAGCAATTTCATCATGTTAAGAAGAAATGATGCTTGTGGAGATTTGGATGTTTATTTTCAAATCATCAAGCACAATTGGATCTTATGAAGTAATCACATACTCATTCTTAAATCCTCCTGAAGTCATCAGGAATAGTCACACCTTGTGAAGTCATCGCATACTCATTCTTAAGTCTTCCCGAAGTCATCAGGAATAGTCACACCTTGTGAAGTCATCGCATACTCATTCTTAAATCCTCCTGAAGTCATCAGGAATAGTCACACCTTGTGAAGTCATCAGATGCTCATTTTCAAGTCATCCACAAGTCATCGAGCTCAAGTTTCTAAACTCTGCTGATGACTTCAAGAGCTTGATGATGTGAAAATGACTTCTAGAGTAGTTGGATGATCATCCAATGACTCTGGGATTGCTTCTAAAGTAATCCTGTTTGACCTGGGTGGAACAACATCCTGTCCTTCTCTTACACCCCCGTAAATCTGGGGGTAATTTACTCCTCTTGCTATGCTGGAAGGTGTGTTGTCCCTGGCCTTGTCTTCAGTAAATTGCCAACCGTTCCAAACGTAGAAAGAGGTCAGATTGGAGTTTAGCAAAAAACATACATATGTGTGGGGTTTCTTAAACTCCCAGTGCTTGCCACGCCTTAGAACTCTCACTTCCCGCCCCCTGAGTGAGATTTACTAGTGTGGGTTTCTCTGCACTCAGGGCGCAGAAATGTGCACTAGTAAATGCGTTTACACTTGCCTGGAATCCCTGTGAAACATTCCTCGCAGGCTTAAATTGGGTATTTTCGCCTGTGTTAACTTGAACACGGCCCATGAAGCTTTGCTTGTTGCTTTTGGAGACTAAGTTCTGTACAGATTTGGAGAATAATTAGCAACTGTATAAATTGTTAATGTTTTAATTACAGTTTCTTTAAAAAATAAAACACAGAAGTACGAACTGAAATATCTACCTATACTACAGTGATTGGATCAAAATAAGCTCTATTAAATTATTCTTTAGAACTGTATTCTCGTAACATGACTCCAGAAAATGTATTCTTTATTCTGGATATATATATATATATATATATATATATATCTCCGAAACGCGTCATAACTGAGGAATAAAAGAACATTGCTATATTTCCCAGTGCTTCGTGTCTCGCTTCTCGCCGGAAGGAGGTTTGGAGAGTCGAAGTGTTTCTTGGAGATAGATATAGATAATAATAATAATCCGAAAAAAATGTTTTGGACGGTGCAGGGTAGGGCCATATAAAACTACTTTTTCCTGAACAACCTAAATACCAGTGGTGGTTGGTAGCAAATCCCATTTGGGGGGGCGCAGAAGATATACAAATAATATAAATATATATATAGATATATATATATATATATATACACATACATACATAAACATATATACATATACACATAAAACATAATAGACACACAATAATATACGCATTAACATAAATATACACATTAAAAAAATCAATCGCTTACCTTACAGTGCCGATCGTTCTGCAGTATTCCTGGTTGTTCTGTAGCACGCCCTCCAAACGCGAAGTCCACAGCCTACTCTCATCCAATCAAGAGGGTGTTCTCAAGCGTCTTGATTGGCTGGAACAGGCTGGCTCCACGCTCCAAAAGGCTCTGTATTGCGCATGTCAGTTTGGCCGTAGCAGGGTAGCCGCCCAAACCAACATGCACAATGCAAACTTAAGTGGCCAGTCCTCACTGCTGCCAATCACTGACGCGCTGGCCCGCACCTACACTGCATTGGCTGGCAGAGAGCAAAAAATAAATTGTTAATAAAATAATTTTATTACCTATCATTTTTGACACCTTCTGCCCAGCAGTGGGGGGTCGGGGGGGCTCCCACGGAGGAACCACAGCTGCTTAATACTATTATCCAGTCAGGGGAAAGATATAAATGATGTCACAAAATCACTCCGGATCCGAGGGCGATTTTCCAAAGTTATTCTTAAGTTGGTGTTTTTGGTTTTAGACAAAACGTTACCACAAGTACCAGCATGACGCTGTGCTTACGTGTTCTGTCTGAACATGCCAAGCCATGTCCAGACACTTTGAAGAGATGAACTTAAAACCAGATACTTATTAGCCTTACACAACATTGGCAAAAGCTGGTTCCTTGTGTAGTGCTGATATTGTCAGCATAGGGTTGGATTCTAACACAAAAGGAATGTGGGATGTAGAGCCCTTTGAACATTACTTTCTCAGTTGTGTTGTGTGCGCTTGCATCTTTGGTTGCTTGGTTAGTGATTGCCATTTTGCGGTTGTTGCCCACCTGTGGGTGGAGGATAATGACGCGAACAAGCCTTCCTCTTGGCGGTGTCTAGAAGTTTCATTCATTTGTCTGAGGTGGGTGATCAGTGGTTGATTTCCAGTGTGTCTATACTGGGGTAAACGATAGTTCTTCCAACGTTACCTTAGTGTTCTTGTAGAAAAGTAGTTTTTCTGTTTCAGTTACAGAGCAAACAAGCCCCGCTACACACTGGAATAGTCTCACTAAAACAGCTACCAGCAACAACCCAAGCACAGGGATGACTTGTAGAGTCTCCAGCCCACAGCATCATGGGTCACTGTACCATCATGGGGTCACAGGACACTGGTAGACAGCATACCTCCATCATTATACAAGACACTGAACACACAGCTCCACACGCGACATTAAGGAGACCCCATAATTCACAAACTACAGTAAAATCACATACCGCAGCTCTAAGACAAACATGTCGCAACCAGCCACATTGCTATGCAGTTACTGAGGTCAGGTGGTATAGTCGCGTTTGTTCTTCCCATGAAGCACACTGTGGCAGGTCAGCAAACCTGCAAATTAAAAAAAAAAAAAAAAAAAAAAGCTAGAAAGGCTGTCGTTTTCTGGTGTATTTGGAGAAAATGGGCATGACTAGCAAGAATCTGGGAAATTAAGCCCAAATTCGTGAGACTGAGGACAACATCTGAGGGTTTCTTGGTGTGGCCACTGAATTCCAGATTGAATCTTTGAGCACACCTCTGTGCAGCAGCCCCCCTAGACAGTGAGCTGTCTGACCTCCTTTAAATTTAAAATACATGGATGGATGTTTCCCCAGAGTAGTTGCTTTTTGAAAGTGTATCTGCGGCACTTTCATGTTCCAATAAAGGTCGCGGCCAGGTGACAGACGTTGCACCGGTGCAGGCGTTTTAGCTCGGGTAAAACCAAGATGCTGGGTGCATAGTTGCAAAAATCTTACCCACTGGCAATCGCTTGGGCCACATTCCAGTCCATCTTTTTTTCACTCGCTTTTACAAGTCATCTCTGTGTTTTCCTCAATGCGACACCCTAACTGTGACCTAGGCCCAGACGTCGGCCCTGTGCTCTGTGCCACAGGACTCAAGCTATGCCTTGCTGACGAGACCTACAGTAGACCAACACCAGCCTGGGGTTGCTTATGTGGACCAAGGCTCGCTAGCTTAGAGCTGGTTTCTGTCTGAAGTGGGATAAAGAACAAGAAAAGGCGGCCTGGATGTGGTCCCGAGCCAGTGCCTGTGCGGATACCTGTAAGCATCCCACCCGTAGGCATCCCACAGACATCCCACCCGTAGGCATCCCACAGACATCCCACCCGTAGGCATCCTACAGACATACCAGCCGTAGACATCCCACCCGTAGGCATCCCACAGACATCCCACCCGTAGGCATCCCACCCGTAAACATCCCACCGGTGTCCTTGGTGTTTTTCTCGGCCTTGGTCGGTGCCTAGCAGGCTGCAGTGATGTTTCTCGGATTATCAGTGCAAAAACATTTGCGCTGAATATCGCTAGGAGCCTAGGACAATATTTTGTACCTGTCAGGAAATGCAAATCCCATTTTAAAATTGCCCAGAGAATTTCTCCAGTTCCACTCCTTGCATCCTGCATTTAACACCGCAAACACGGACCTCATGGGTTTGCCAAGTCTTGTTATTTCATGTCGATGGCAAACACACGTGCACTGTATAGGAGACCAGATTCGGCGGGGGGGGGGGGGTGGTGGCTATAAACTCCACAAATAACCAAAGGTGGCCAGGATCAGGTTGGGGCAGAAAGTATGCGCAAGCACCAAACTGAAGAGGCCTCCATTAGCGAACCAGCTAGGTAAAAAAAGTGGCTACGTTTGCAAATTGGAGAAGTTTTAAACTTGTAAAGACGCACACTAGGTTTTTTGCAAGTTATGTGAGACTGCATGCATTTGTGCTTGCTGCAGGCAATGTTTGTGTTAATATCTGTGAAATTCACGGTAAAAACCGGCCCAACAGAATATAACAAGCATTTACAATGCAATGGTCTCGGCATTGTTAAAGTTAGAGCTATTGGCATTGCTCATGACATTATTTTCGTTTTTGTAACATTTAAAGAAACTGCATTGTTATTTACAATGTCAATAGCTTAATCACTCTCAAATGCGAGACATATTGCATTTGCACCCACACACAGAGCCACACACACTAAGCCACCCACACACAGAGCCACTCACATAGCCACCTACACACACAGAGTTACCCACACAGAGAAAGCCACCACGCCTAGAGCCACCTACAAAAAAAGCCACCCACACAGAGCCTCCCACACGCACACAGAGCCACCCACCCACACACACACACAGAGCCACACACACACACACACAGCCATCTGCGCTCCCTCAGCCGGCTTGTGAGTGTAATGTCCCATGTGCTTGTGCTGGCGTCACTAGGAGAAGCTAGTCCCCATTGTTTGGTTTGCTACGCGCGTTAATGACCGCTTTGCGGCCGCTCTTATCACCCAAAAAATGTCCCCGTATGTTGGAGCTTCACTCGGGCTCTAAAACAAATATGCCCCCGTCGTTGGAGCCTCTCGGGGGCTCGAGAACACTGCCCCCGATGTTGGCGTCCCACTCGGGGGACTCAATGCGGACAGGAACCACCCCGAGCCCTCTCCTTACCGGGACTTCGCCTCGGGGACTCAGCTCCTCTGGAGGCGGCAACGCTCCGACGCTTCGGGGGCTGCGGGGCTCTCTCCTCACTCACGGGAGCCCCGCTCCGGCTTCCTTCGTTTCGTGGGTCACGGCATCTCCCGGGGCACACGCAGGAGCGCGGGGTAGGCTCCCACCTGCTTCCTGCTTAAACCACGCCCACGTCCTTGCCTCCCTTCCGGCGCTGACTGTGTCCCACACAGGGCGCCTGACATCCGGTTTCGCGGGGGCCGCGGCGGTGATTTTGATGACGGTGCTGCGGGGTGGGCACCCGCTTACAAATAGAATAATTAAATAAGCGGGGTGGGCACCCGCCAACGAGCGCCACAATGCGGGGTGGGCACCCGCTTCAAATCTCTGCAACAAGCGGGGGAATCCCTACGCCGGGGATTCCCTGACACAGACGATTGCAGCTTCGCGCTGCTGTCGGAAATCGCCGGGCTGCTTCTTATCGGTGCAAATAACTAGCGCGCTCACCAGGACACAAATGTATGTCGCTCCCAAGTCTCTGCAGCACCCAGTTCCAGGGAGAAAGGGGAAAGCTCTCCTCAGCTAGGTACAGTCCAGGGAAAGTCTTTGCACACCACCGCCTTTCTCCGAGGTCAAGCAGAAATGCCTCGGAGAAACGCAGTGGCGTTTTCGGATTCGGGGGTGTGTTTTTCTTTCTCTCCTCTTGCCATTGGCTGGAATGCTCACATTCCAGAGGAGAGAAAGAATCGAAAAAACACGCCCCCGAATCTGAAAAAGACGGGGCTTGTTTGGAGAGACGATGCTCTTCTCCAATGGCTGACCAGTATTTCAGAGGCCAGCCAATGGAGAAGAGGTAAAAAAAGGGGTGGGTTAAAGCCCAACTCCTAAAACATTAAATCTCGCGAGCGAGACTGCGCAAGCGCAGCCTTCGCTAGCCAAGACCTAAAAAGGGCCACAAACAACAAAAAACACCCTGACGTGTCAGACCAACCCTTCTCGCACTGTCATATTGCCATTAGCCTGTTCGAGCCTGACTGTGTCTTGGAAATGCACAATAGAAGGGTTTGTTTTAGCGTCTCACAAATGGCAGCTTCCCCCTCCCCCCCTTATTTTACCACCTTTGCTCGGTGACCCTTTTAACGCATCATCACTAGCCTGGCTGGGAGGGACTCACCTCATCTGGGTTGCACTGGTGCTGCTTTAGGTCTATACTGCAAGATTACTTATGAGTTGTTCTGGTAATTTTTCACCGAAACATGTGTCCTTGAGTTGCTGCTTCTGAGTCGGTCTTTTGGACCGGCCCGAATAAACTGACCTTGAACCGAAAGAAGGGGAGGGGGGCAGCTGAGGAGTTGATTGGACAACTAGAGCAGTGAGATGGCACCTGCTAAACAGGTGTTTGCATCCCCATACTTCATCAGCACGCCTCCCCCCCCCTAAGAATTTGTTTACTGGATGTATTGTATTGTAATCACATTTGTATAGCACTTGCTACCCTTGAAGAGGCATTGAAGCGCTTTGCACTGGGAAGGACGTTACTCCAGAACCCAAGGTTAGTGGTTAGTCCAATGGTTATTGGTCATTGTTGTCAATAGATTAGTCATGTGCAGGGCCACTGGAATTATATGGCAGAGGAGGGCCAAATTATGCAGTCGGGTTGAGTAGATTATGCGGCAAGAAAAGGCAAATTATGAGGCATTATGTAGCACATTTTGTGATAGTAGTAATTCATTATTTTGTCCATTTTAAACTTGTCAACCATGTCCGGGATTAGTTGCACCTCTTTAGTGACAGTTTAACCTCTTGAGTGCCCATGACGAGATGGTCTCGTCATGGGCCGCGGTTGCGCTGTGCCCATGACGAGACTATCTCATCATGAGCCCCGCCCGCTAATGAAACGCCCGGCACAGGGCGTGGAAAGGGCGGGGCACTCAAGGGGTTAACACCCAAAGATAGCAATAAGCAAAAGAAAGGTTACCAGTCCAACTTTGCAAAGGGCCTTCCACTGCTCAGCGATGCGTGTCGCTGCAGTTTTAGTAACTTTTGAAGTGGGTGAGCTAGAAACGACTTTTTTTTGTTAAAACCTCCTGATGATGCAGTAGATGATGGATTATGTGGCTAATGCGGCCAATCTATAATTATGTGAACATCGCCACTGCCGCACAATTGCATAATTCCAGTGGCCCTGGTCATGTGTGCTCAAATAATACAATTCAGTGCATTCACTTTAGTGTTGTTGTGATGGATTAGATTAATAGTAGCTAGTGTGATCATTAAAGGGTAGTGTGTGGGGTTAATGCAGATGGCTTTGGGGTGAAAAGATGAGCTGGAGGAGAGTACGGAGGGATAGGCTGCAGGGGTATGACTTCCAAAGAAGGAGAGGCTGTTGCCTTTTAATGAGGTGTGGGCAATTTGTACAAATACAAGAACAGAGATTAAGGCAACCATGCACCTGGTTTAGAGTAGGCTGTACTTAGACAGAGGAGGCATGCAGAGGATGGAAAGGAAGGAGAGGGTCATCGGAAAGGAAAGAGGCGCGACAGTTGGAAGTTTTAGGTCCAGGTCAGTTTTTCATGTGGGGTTTTGGGACTACAGAGGTGGCCTTTTGTGGTAGCATGCAATCTGAGATTGCAAAACTGTAGAAAGAAAAGTCTGCAATAAACCCATTCGGGAGTTGTTGCATCTTCACAGGAGCAAATGTATACCCTCCGCCATCTATGGAGCAATTCTCAGGGGGTGAGGGAGGCAAATACTTTGCAAATGCAGGAGAACTTATTCTTGGCCAGGCTTCTTGCTGTATCGCATTCAACCCCTAGTTTTTATTACTCACATGGAACTAGGTGCAACGTATGTAGGAGATAAACTCGACCTGTTAGTGATTACTGGTTGGCATGACGTTTGGAGCAAACCAGGCATGACACTTACCAGATATGTAAATTATGACTGCCTTGCCCTCGAGCACTGTAATCAAATTCCTTGGCTGGTGCAGGTCAATAGGCTTTTTAAGGAAATTGACGTCGAATTTCAAATTAGGAATCCAGCAAACATCCTACAGCATGGCAAGAATGAACTGAGAGCCATTTTTACCAATAAACGTTCAGGCAAGAGGGAATTCAAAGAAATGCAGAAAACGTCAGTAAATAATTACCTGAAAGGGCCCTTACACAGTGGATTGCAGGGCTATCTTGCGAAGGTCACAGATACACAGAAAAGATGTTACCTTACCAGGTTCCTGCGAGGCATCGCACTTCGTCTTGTAGCAATCCGAAAAAGAGACATATGGTCTAAGAAACTTCCTGGATACCCTTGTGATGGAGTGTCAGTCCAATCTTCAATGCATTTAGTAATATTTTGTGGTTTTTATTTCCAAATCAGGAAACTTATTTTATTCCCTGTCCTATTAGTGAGGAATTCCAATGCATCAGGAAGCCTAAAAGTATGGGTGCAATCTTGAGACTGATGACATCTGTCCTGCTGTGTCTCTTTTTATTCGTGGTGCTATAAAAGTAAGGAGTACTCTTACCCTGCACGATAAATTGGTGTATGAATCAGATTAGCCACGTGCCATATACTCGGATGATCCTCCTTGTCTGGTACTATGGTGTATTATATTATTCTTAAATTTCCAAGTTTTTATCTATTTTTAAACTGTGGTTTTATGATCTAATGAATTTGACGATAGATGTATATAATTGTGTGCGCTTGTATGATTATATAATCGAATAGAGCCGACTTTGACTTGACTAGAAGGAAACGACATCCCTTGCATGCGAGACCGTGATACTTTAAGTACTTTCAATAGGTATTAGAAGCTGGTGGACACTATGATGACTCCTAGGAAACTGCTAAGCACCGCTTCAGCCAGGACAACTGCTCAGCTCAGGGGGTGAAGGACATAAATAGACTCAGGGTACCCTGTGGAAGGGAGTATTGTTCGGCAGCGTTGTGGCCCTCACCTTTAAGGGTGAGGAGGAGCCCTATGATGAAGATTACCACCCGGCTGCTGGAGAGGCCTTTCATCCTTAAAGGGATAATCCGTAGGTTTATAGGACTACTGAATCACTCGGGTACCCGCGCTTCTCCTTTCCACTGGGTGCCCTCAGTCTATTTTCATATGTTTATGGGGATTTACCCCTGTGAGCTTCCCTATAGCCCCACTCCTTGTTATTGTAGGCCAGAAATGAATACCGAGATGCATATTTAGAGGAAATATGAAGTGTTTGAGGATGCCATCGACGGAAGCAGTAACCTCCTTAACATAAGGATGTGAGAATATACAGGGTAAATAATGCAAACATTGAAAAGGAGATCCTGCAGATGCTGTTGTGGGTATCTTATGATCTCCCTTACAGTTGGCTCACAGTATTAATTAAAACATCAAAGTGGGATCCATGTGGAGGCCTCTGGTGTGGCATGGGCTCAAGATGCGGGTGAGGACAGACCCCCAGACGGTGGAAAGTGCATTGCCTGCATGAAGAGTGGACAGGGATGCCTTTAGAAATGTCACAAAGGCTTGGTTAGCCAGGGATTGCAGGTCAGTTGTTCCTGAGCATTTCATATTCAGTGGGTGGGAGGGATGTCTGCAGCACTGCAGTTTCTGTTGTGCAAGCTGAGGAAGCGGGGAAAATATTGTTTTTGAAGCAACTGAATACTAATTTTCCTAAACTTATTGAGCTTGTTATTTAAACAATCGGATAGTACAACTTTGAAGAGCATTTATTTTACACATGATAAAACTTGCAGACATTTGGGTCACCGAGAGAGAGGGACTTTTAGCCTCAAAAAGAGGAAGAAATGCATTTCTCCTTTGGCTTGTAATGTATGTTGCACAACATCATTTGTAGGAACATTTCTCAAAAGTAGAAAAGGGTGCATGTTAATCAGATCTGCACCTAATCTAATGAAGTCCTTCTAAATAGTGAAGCCTTTATGAATGATTTGCCTTTCTCTGATTACTTTTACTTATTACTCGAAGCCTACTCCCCAAAAAATTGTTCACAAATGTGGTTATGTTTTCTGTTCTGGGGAGCACAGTTGTTCTAAAATGATGCACAGTTGGCAGACATATCTATTTACAGAGTTCTATGGCTTCGGCTTAGAATATTCTCATCAGCGCCCATTTTACTGTACACACTAACAGTAGCACCATTCCAAGATGGCTGCCTCTTGCGTAGCACCATGGCGTTGCAGTAGAGATTGAGTGGTGGAAGATTAGCTTCCTAAATGTGGATAACATTGAATTGATGATCATTGGTTATGATCACAGTGCCCAGGAAAGTCAATAGATTTCAATCTTTTTGAATTCTAGATTAGGAGCTCTCAACATCCAACAAGATAAAACCAATGAGTTTCACTCTGGACTCATAGCTTTCCCTGCAAGATCAAGTCCGTGCCACCACAAAGAACTGTAACTAATATATCGACATTCTAAATAAGATGCAACAGTGGCAAGAGCAATAGTCGTCTCATGGGTTATGGATTATCAATTTTTTAGGATCTTCCAGCACACTCGTACTCAGAGCCCAGATAGTAGAATCGTTTGCTGCTAACAGAGTGTTTGGACCCATTGAAGGTGGCCGTGCCACTCCCTTGTTATTTTCAAGACACTGGCTTCCAGCTCTAGCTAGAATTATGTTTCAGGTGCGTTTGTTGATGCATGGATTAATTCCTCCACGGAGTCAGTCCCAAAGACTGCTTACAAACATTTCATTGGTACTTTCTTTGGAAGATACCAAAATTTGGCTGTAGCCAACCTGACATAAGGAGGAGAGTCCGGACAGGTAGTAAGACTGTTAGTATCGAAACTCTGGGACCAGCTTGAATTTGACATTGGATTTATAAGTGATTCTGCTCTTTTCAAATATAATCTGAAGGAACATCTCAACCAAACCAGGAAGGAATATGTAACTAATGTGGTACGATATTCAAAGATTGCATGCAGCACGCTGCTTTAACTCGGAGCCCATTCGGTGGTGGTTGCTGTGCAGGATTATGGGATGGATCGAGCAGCGTGTAAGAAGACACAGACTTGTTGACTGTAGGAGAGTAGAATCTGCACTTATGTTGCCCCCACTTTTTTTCTGATATATACACTGGTTTCTGGCTATAGTCTGGCTGGGTTCCTGCTAATCAGGGCCCCAGTCTCACTGATCTCTCTAAACAACTTGGTGTGCATATTAGATGCACTAGTGATTGGATACTGTGGTACCTTATGAGCCCCTAGTATATGGTACCTTAGGTACCTAGGGCATTGGTACTTCACAGGCCTACCAGGGGCTGCAGCATGTATTATGCCACCCCTGGGAAGCAATCTCAATCTGACACCACAGGCCTGCTACTGCAGCCTGTGTGAGGTAGTGTTAGCACTCCTCACTGAGGTATAGGTTCCTATATCTCACCATACACACACATATAAACCTATCAGCCCTATCAATCCTGAGGGCAGGGTGCTTGGTTTACTATGTGAGGGGGTGTTTCTGCCTGAGCAGGACCCCTCTGCAGCAGGCAGAGTCTATTCTCTGCTGCTGTTTGTGTATGCGGTTAAACCATATACTCTTAAGTGCATTATAACCTCGCGGTAAATGCTAACATTGGAATGACTGCATCAAAACATGTCGTGTTTGGTGTCAAACAACTTGGAATCATACCCCCACATCAGTAACTGGTGTGGGAGTATGATCCCACCCTTCTAGAAGGGAAGACATGTACCTAATGTGGAAACATGGTAGACATTTCAAAGAGCCCTGGCATCACAAAATGGATGCCACCAGCACAGATACTGGGCTGCCCTCCTGCTGCTGACCAAAACTCGCAGTGGAGGAAGCCCAACAAAAGGCATCCTGTCACAGGGAGGTGTCACCACCTTCCAGGCAGGATTTAGTGTATTGGAGTTGGGTGGGTGCACTCCTAGATTGCTTTGAAGTCCTGCACTGGGGGAGCAGTAGGCTCCTCTGGGCATATGCCAGCTCAAACCGGTTCAGGGGCTACCTGCCCCTGCTTTGGCCCGAAACTGGACAAAGGGAAGTGGGTGTAACCACCCACTACCCTGACCCTCCTAGAGGAGTGGTCATAGAGCTAGTCCCTCCCATATCTTCACTATAAGATAGCAAGCATTGCCAATGCAATTCAGATAACCCTGGACGACGCTCTACAAAGAAGAATCCTGGCCCTTAGACGTTCCACTACCTTTGGAAGATGGAAGAATCTCCCTTGGAGTCGAGGAGTGACTCCCCTACTTGGCAGGCACCAAAAACCTTAATCAGCGGTTGCAAACTTTCCCGCTCCCACCGGAGTTCGAAGTCCCTGCTACCCCGGAAGTGGATTTCCTGATTTCTCGACGGCCCCTGTGAGTCCCCAGCGAAGCTGTGGCGAGTGGACCCCACGAGTGACGAGGAACAGCAATACCCGGGGACCGTGCACTATTGTCAAGTGCAAACCCTAAACAACGTTCTACCAAGTTGTGCATTGGACCATTTGTGGCCCAAGCCCCCAGCAGGTCTTGCACCACAAATCAGCTGCCTACCCCGTCCCGAGTGACTGGGGGCTCCTGTGAAGCATTTCCTGAGGCGGCGTCTTCGCGATCACTTGCCCGTTGGCTAGTGGGTCCCCCGAAGACTTCTTCATCGACTCAAAGGGCTCTCCTGGTTGCTCCGGGCCTGCCCTCACTTACCCTCGCTGGGTGAGTCCATCAGACCTTGCTGGTCTGCATCATCGACTATCTTCAGTCTACACGAGACTTGCAGTTGCCGAGGCTTGTTGGCTCCAATCCGGTTGCCGACACCGTCATCAGCTGCAGACGTCGTGGGTCACTCCGAATCCAGCTGCTGGTCATCATCGATCCCTCCTGGACCTCGTGAGCGAAGAGTCAAAACATCATCGACGACCTGAATCAATGCGACATCTGTGGTCATCCATCTTGCTGGCTACCGGTCACTGGCAAGTGACTTTGAACACTGTCCCTTCAATTTTCAGGTCCTCTCCATCTTCAATCCACCTTCGGATTCCAGCGGACACCTCTCCAGTCGTCACCAGCAGCAAGTCTTCATTGGTGTCCATTGAAAACAGCATCTCGACCCGACACCAAAAGACACCTATGCACCCGGCTTCCCTGGGTGAGGTAACTCGTGCACTCCGGTGCCCAAGTGTGTGTGTTGGCCCTCGAAGTACTTAGCTTGTAAGTGGCTTGCTTGTTGACTTCCTCGAAGTGCCCTAAAACTTTAAAATACAAACCGCGACTTGCTCCATTGTAACCAATAGGAAACACGCGGCTGTGTTTAGACACTGCACGCGTCTCCCGTGGGCTTGTTACTTACCTGCTAACACTGCAGTAGTGAAGCCCCAGCGATTCCCAAGGCCCTAGGCGTTGTCATTTTGCAAGTCGACTTTGTTAACCTATTTTCTTAGTATATGGTCTGGTACGCCCCTAGGGCTCCAGCCATATTTGTGCTTAATTTATTGAGAACTGTTGACATTTGAATGTGTACCTGGCTTCTAATCTCATAAAGAGATTAGTAGAGTGTGTCTAGAAATAAATACATATATATTTGATATATATACCTATGTGGTGCCTTTTCATTTGGTAATTCAAGAGATTATAAGGTAAAAGAAGCTGCTTTACATTCCTCAGAGACTTAGCCTGAAGGCTGCTCTCCACAGCTACCACTAGGATAGCTTTCTTTAAAAGGTTGTCTTAAACCTATCTACCATAAGAGTAGAATTGGACTGGTGCAAGGTGGCCACTATAACTAGTGACCAGCATATGCCAGGCCAACTTCTCACACTGAGCACTGACCCATGTGCATCAATATCTGCCAGCTCACCGAGCACTGACGCGTGCGTCATGTACAGCTGCCCCATACCTTGTGTCTGCCGGCTTGCTGAGCACTGGCCCAGTGCATCATGTACAGCTGCCCCATACCATGTATGCCTAGCACAGTGTTTCCAGTGAGACTTTTGGTGAGTCGCAAGCAAAAGCAATAATTAAAGGTGCCTTTAAATTCAGTATTTATTTTGTCACATTTGCTGCGCCCCAAAGACACAGTTCAAATGTCAGCCTAGGTCTTCTGCTGCTTATATGTTTTAACCAGGGGGCCGGTGTTTACAAACTCCTCTCATTTTGCAGTCAGAAAAAGTAACGTGAAGTATGTGGCAATCTTGCTAGCGGTCAGGTGTTTGAAAGGAAAGGCAGTAGGAGGTCACTTTTGCACTACAAAATGTAAATACCTGTAAATGAACTGCACACATTCAGCAGTCAGGAAAGCAAAAATGAAGCACATTTGTTTTGTAAATCCAAAGTGTGATGGAAACAAAGATTTTAATCGGATCAGAACAAAACAAGACACTTTACTTGGTGATGCACAAATAACAAATATTCCCTGAAATCCGATTTCCACACATTCTCATTTGTGTGCAGTATAGTTTGATTAGTAAAACTGTACGTCTGTGCAGATTTAGGCACCATTTCAGTGGGAAATGTGCTGTCTGTAAATGACTGTCCTGCCACACGATGCTTTAGTTACTATAAAACATTGCCTGCCTCGTGCCTCATGTCCATTTAAGCTAGGTGGGTCTCCAATGTTTGTTGTACTAAAAAGTGGGTCGTGGTTGTAAAAAGTTTGGGAAGCACTGGCCTAACAGATTATCTGTTGATGTTTGCAGCAGGTGCCTAACCCCCGGACCTACTGTACTCCGATTTCAACCTGTGATCTGCAGGTTGCACAAGAATCTCTCCCACAAACACTCTGAGAAGTTTCTACAATACAAAGCTGTGACCTCTGTTACACACTTGAATCTCTGTGGTAAATGCATTAATCACCTGCGGTCTTTTACCAGTAGTATTTCCTGGGGCTTGCTGGATAGGCCTAGATCTCTGCAACAAGACAAAACTTAACTCACTAAGCTATCTTAAAGTGTTTTTCTTTCTGTGACACATACATAAGCCTCACTAGCACTTTTGTGGGCATGCTTGCAAAACATTTTCTGTTTGTGCTATTACTTATTGTTGGTGGTAAATAACAATCTCTGGTTCCAGCTCTTATTACCTCAATATTTTGCGGGGAGATAAACTCCCGGGGTGATTTGTGCGCTTTGTAAATTAAAATAACATATTATGAAAGTGGGTTTCAGCCTGCGGTATTTTGCAACAACAGTGTTGATGCATCTTTAAGCCGATGCACTACAGTTGATGTACAAAACACTAAAGCAACACATCACAATGTTAAAAGCAAAACCACTCCACAATAATGAATAGTAATACAATTCAACAACATAGTACAATAAAACCCAGTAACTCAAGCATACACACACACAGTAAAACACAAAACTCCAACAGCAACACATCTACGTGACAGAACAAAAAAGACACAGCACATTAATTAACAAAGCACAGTAAAACACACCAACAAGATAACATAGGAGCACAACACCTAAAAAGCAGATTGCAAAATAATGCAAAGAATAACACAAACACCCCAGCACAACATGGTGATTAAAGACAATACCAATACAATACATAACCAAACTCAATACAAAAACACAATTCTGGAACACAACATATTACAACAAATGAACACAGTATAGTACATAACACACACACATAACACAAGAAAGTGACATACCAACACAAAACATCCACTAGACATTGCAACACAAGATACGTTAACAAAATCCTGGACAGTATAATCCACTCATGCACTAACCCTACAAAACACACACATACAACTATAATCCCAGCAGAATGCAGCACACAAAATGCATCACACAATAACACAATTGTTTTGTGTTGTATTGGTGTGTTATTTGTTTCGTCGATATGTTGTTTTGTAGTGTGTATGATGTTGTATTTAGTTGAATTTTTGGATTGCATGCTGTTATTGTGTTTTGTGTTTGTTTTGTTGTGTAGAGGTTACATATTTTGAGCATGCATACGTTTACTGCCTCGTGCTTCTGCCGTCTAAAATGTTGATGATGGCCACTCGGGGAAGCAAAAAAAAGTAAGGTTTGCTTGAACACTAATTAAATATAACATAGGCTAGTGTTGAACCGCAAGGGTTAGCTTAACACAGAGTATGTGGGGGAATGGTGACTAAGAACAGGAGGGAGGTAAGTGGAAGAAGGGAGTCTTGCATTTGATAATAACATACATACTCTACAATTAAGTATATTGCACAAGTTCCTAGAGTTGTGAAAATTACCGTTTGGGGATCACATCCGTGGCGGCTTCTCCGCTCTGGCAGAGGAGCGTCGCCCCACTGCTTGCAAGCAGTGCGAGATGAGAAGTAGAAACATAAAATGATGATAACTTCTTATTTTATTGTTTCCAGCTGCTTTGCGGGTGGGTGGGGCTGTTCTGCTCGCGGAGCAGGGCAGGGGAGGAGTGGTTTGCCCACTCCTACGTGTGCAGTGACTGGTCAACCCTCTGGGACCGCCCAAACCAGTCATTCACACTTTCCCCGTTCTCCATGCAGGCTGCATTACAGCCTGCATGGCCCCCCATTCCCTGGTTGAGCGTTAAACCAGGACACTCAAAACCAACACAAAGCTGTATTGCAGCATTGATTGGTCAGGAGAGTCTGGGTGCCTACCAATCACAATGCTGCATTGCAGCGTTGTGATTGGTCAGTGGGGTCTGGCTGTGCTTACTGTTCCTTGAGGAGAGCAGGAGCAGAGGCGTGGGACCCAGCAGGAAGGTAAGTTCATTTTTTTTTTTTTTTTTTACTATGCGTGACCCTGCCCACCCCCCCGCCAACCCTCTGCGCCCACCACTCCGCCACCCGTGAGCCATGCCGGCTGTCACTGGATCACATGTTCTATATCACAAGGTGCGTGCAACACAAAGGTTTAGACTTCGTTCAGTTGCTATCATTTTTCTTAGGCCTGGTGTTTGAAACAAATTTAGCTGTCTTGCCAAACAATTTTTTCCCCCAAAAAAACAAACAGTGGAGCTTTTTGGTCTGTGGGCTTCTTCCATTCGTATGTTAAATTAACGCTCACTTTTTGCCCCCGCCCACCACTGCTTACTCCATGGGGCCCTTTGCTCACTGGCTCCCTTCAAGTTGAGTGACTGCCCATCCTCCTAAAAATGGTTCTTCTGCTTCAGCCACAAATACATAAAACAGTCTTTCCCAATCTGTATTGATATTTATATACAGCTACAACCTGGAAAATATATTTCTTGAATGGGTCTCTGTGCCATCAGCAAGTACTGCCAAGCCAACAGTTTGGGGGAATAAAAGCTGTGGGAGATAAAAAAAAAAAAAAGAGATAAAAAAAAAAAATTACAAGTTTTCTAATTAAGATTAAACAGCTGCATATATTAATGTGTGTGACCTGCAATGCTCCTGTTTCTCAGTGTGTTTACGTGTCATGTATGGGTGTATGCAGCATCAAAGCCCATTGAGAGAGTGAACATTAATTTATTAGTTCCCAATATACAGAAATACAGCGGTTCCAGCTACATGTTTTTTAGAAAGGCTAAAATGAATAATCAAAAAGTAAGCAATAAAAATGGACAAACACACAAGGAAATGTGAAAAAATAAATACCATAAAACCAGAAACCCTGGTTGTAAAGTATTTAAGGGACATTATAATGTTGTAGCTGCAGCTGCTCGGAGTCCTTAGTTTGGTGGTGATTTTATTCTGCTCTTCTCACTAATAATATTAAAATGCGTGGCACAACTGAAAGGCTCGTTTAAAAACATCACTAGTAGAACTGCAACATCTCTGAACGTTTTACATTTAACATTGTTACTGCAAACATAAAGTGGTCATGTTTAGGTGACGAATTTTTTTGGGGGGCAACTGATGGCATTAAAAAAGTAACCACAACACCAGATTGCAAACGCCAGTCCTATTGGCTTTGCCAGTGCTTGTTAAGCATGGCTCCGCTTGTATAGCATTTTGCAGTTGGATTGTCTTGGCTTTCGTTGTGTTCACAGTTTCTGTGAAAGCTGGCAGGGTATGACTTGGGCTCATGATGGGGTAGACACCTTTCACTCCTGCCACCATCCTGGTGTGTTGTGCACAGAGTCAGTAGAGCCCGTGGGCCTGCAGGTGGAAACGCACGACTGCCTGTGGTCTGTGTCTTTTTCTATTTCTGTCCTGTGTGTGGGTGTGGTGCTCTGAGCCTCCCAGCAGAGGAATGCCAGCTGCTAATTAAGAAAGGGTGTTTTCCTTAATCTGGGCTCAGTACACAGTGAGTCAGGCTGCTTTCAGCAGAGAGTTGCAGGCACTCGGTTCTCTGTTAACCAAAGATTGACACTAATGCAATCTACTCGAACTACTTGTATTATTGCATTTTAATTCTTGTAACACAGTTGTTACTGATGGATACCGTTATCGCTGGTTTTAATGTCAACCATGTTAAGAAATATTCCACTTTGCTTTGAAAACAAAAAAATTTTGGGCAAAATTTATATTAACTTCAGTCTGGATCCCATTGGCCATAGTGCTCCCTGTATGAAGATGCCAGACTTCAACCGTTTCTTGCTCCGTCTATACACACAGTGCTTAATTTGTGCCTGTGTTTACGTGCTCAGCACGGCAATAATTTTTTAACACCAGCACTTGTTTATAAGTGTGCACCACATAGTGCTGCTGTGTCTATATTTAAGCAGAGCGTGTCAGTTCACTATTTAGAAAATCAATTCACAAAAAAGTATAAAACTGACACTTCCACACCACCCCTACAGATTGGCATGACATGGAATCATCTAAAATGTCATACCTTTTTATTTAAGTGTCTTGGTTAGTAAGTGAGGCTGGCATTCAGTAGCAGTGGTCGGAGATGTGGGTGGTTCCTGCTGCAGTATAATACCTTGGGCCCTGGCCCTTGCACTATGGACAGGTACTCACACACGTGTGGCATGTTCACCCACAACCGGTGCAGAGCCACTTACCACAGCTACACAGCGGTGGACCTTATTTTAAAATGTTGACATTGAAGGTTAGAGATTAAACTCGTTTTCTGCGGAGCATTACATTAGATTAGGGGGTCCCACGCAACATTAGAGTTCCAAAAGCGAAGACAATGCATTTTCATGTGAGATAACCTGACTTTCTACATTCTTATCCTAAAATAAGCGACCCAGCATACATTAAGCAGTCCTGCCCTTTAACAGACCTCAACGATATTTAAGAGAACACCCCACGTTCAATATCATCATGTTAAAGACACCCAGCGAACCTACATTCTCCGATCCAGCTACAGACCACACTGGTGGAAATCTGGGAGGATGTTCTGGAAACAGCTGACCAGGGTTCCATGAGCTAGCCAACCCTCCTTGCTTTACTGGCTGCCTTTGACATTGTACACCACAACATTCCCTTACGTTGCCTTCACTTCGTAATAAAAATTTCAGAAGTCGCACACACATGTTGTACAACTTGTCCCTGTTTAACAACTAGACGCGAAAACCCAGTGATCCGTCTTCCCACAATGTTTACAATAAACCTTTCATGGCTCTCTTGCGCACCTGCCCCCAAGACCACTCCCACTTCTACAAAGAGAATAAACAAATATGCAAATGAGTATCGGGCGTTTCTAAAAGATTTTAATCTGAAAATTAGTTTTAACGATTCTTTTTCTTCGAACATCTTATGACAAGTTTTTCATCGTCAGTGACTTTCAGCAAGCTGGTGTAACCAATCTACTGAGTGCCTTTCTTGGCGAATAATGTTCACTCTCAGGTTGTTGTTTTCCCCCTTTCAGGTAGTGTTATTTCCACACTGCCTTTAATCCCATATTTACTTCTTTTTTTACTGTTTTTCTTTACCTCTCTCCAATTGAAGGGGCATTGCCCCCTTAAAACGCTGCCCATTTTTCTCTTAATTCATAGTTTCTTGTGCTTTAAAACTCCTGCTTTCCTAATTCCCTTCGACCCTATCTCCTACTTGACTCCCCCCACCGAGGGTGACTTGACTCGCTATTTTTTTTAACTCAAGTCCCACCCCCTTTTTTCCGGCTTACCTTTGCATCTGTCCTCTTGTTTACTCAAGTTGTGTGATCCCCTGTAGCCACCATTCACTACCTCTCCCTTCCTCATGTTCTATGCATGCTTGTACTTCACTCCAACCCCTGACTGCTTGTTTCTGTTTTAACACACTCTTCCCCCTACTGCTATACTTCTTACTTTTTTCTCTGATTTTGCATTCCCCCCTGCCCTCTACATCTTAACCATCTCTCCACTCCAGCATTACAGGTGAACCCAACATTTCTTCTTACTTACCATGCCTCTTTTTTAGGTCTCACCTAAGCCAGAGCATGCGCTGTCTGTTTCAAGACCTTTTGTTATCTTACAGAGGGCTTAGAGGCTGTCCATTGTTTATCATTGGTTGGCTTCATTGTCGTACTCGTTTGCTTTCTTTTTATTCACCAGCTCCTATAGGTTCCTCCCTCTTTGTGTGTTTTCCCTCCCACTGGAGCGTGGACACATTACTGTGTCTTTCCACTGGTGCTTTTTCAGGCACTTATTTAAAAAAAAAAAATTTTTTTTAAGTACTTTACGAGTGTGCCTGTGTTTTTCACCTGTTTCCCTCATGTACTTCTCTTCAGTCCATGTTTCTTCCCAGTCCCTCCGGCTCACCCTCCCTCCTTTGTCCATGTGCTTGCCCCAGTCCTCAACCTTCCGTTGTGCTTATACTTAAGCAGTCCCACCATCTCACCGTTCCATGTCTGTCTCCTTGTCTGTGTGTGCCCCCTCCTACCCACCCTCTTTTGTCTGTGTGCTTGCCCAATCAATCAGGGGATTGTAAGCCCGCTACTCACCCGTGAGGCTCTTAAGGGGGTGGTGGTGGGGGGAGGGGGTTCCACTGGTCTGTTTAGCCGAAGAACCAGGTCTCAAGAGTCTTCCTGAAGGTGTTCAGGGAGGGGGCGCATCTGATGTCTGCCAGGAGCTCAGTCCAGGTCTTGGCTGCAATGTGAGAGAAGGATCTTCCGCCTGCTCTGGCCCTGTGGATACGCGGGATTTTGGCCAGTGCGAGGTTGGAAGATCGGAGGTTTATTTTCAGTACGTGGAAGTTGATTCTGTCCTTGAGGTATTTGGGTCCGGTATTGTGTAGGCATTTGTAGGCGTGGGTGAGGATTTTGTAGGTGATTTTTTTTCTCCACCGGGAGCCAGTGGAGTCTTCGTAGGTGTGTTCGTGCCGGGGGATGCCCAGGACGAGCCTGGCGGCTGTATCGTCTGGAGTCTGCGGAGTAGGGACTTGTTTATGCCGGCGTAGACTACGTTTCCATAGTCCAGTCTGCTGGTGGTGAGTGCATGGGTGACTGTCTTCCTTGCCTCGGCGGGGATCCATTTGAAAGTCTTGTGGAGGGTGTTTAAGCAGCTGGAGGTGACGGCGTTGACCTGTTGGTTCATGGTGAGGGATGAGTCTAGTACGATGCCAAGGTTTTTGGCGTGGTCTGAGGGTGTCAGTTGGTTTCCGAGGGCGGTCGGCCACCAGGTGTTGGCCAATGCTGAAGGGGTGGTTCCAAGGACGAGAACTTCCATCTTCTCGGCGTTGAGCTTCAAGCAGCTGTTGGTCATCCAGACTGCGACGTCCCACAGCCCCTCCTTCTGCTGTCTGCATGCTCCCTCATTCCCTCATATCTCCTCGCCCTCATCTGAGTCGTCCTGTCCCGACTGCCTTTCCTCCCTGTTGCCTTGGGAGTACACCACTAACAATATTTTGTTTTAACAGCGCTATGATGCACTTTAAAAACAATATTTATTAGAACTGGCTGTGTCATAGCGCTTTATTTATTATTAAGGCTCCCTGTTTTCCGTTTTGACTGATTTTTACAGATAAATACAGACAGAAAAACATTTATTTTTCTGTAAGTATTTATTTTTTAATGTGGATAAAAACGGAAATTGGGTTGTTTTTGAGTGATTCTGAATGATGTCAATCATGACTGCCAGGCCAAAAGCTGTGCGGATTGACAGGCAAGGGGATTACAAAAATGAAGGAATTTTAGTAAAGAGCCGTAAACAGTAGATATGCTCAACCTTGATACTAAAATGTGCATGTTTACTTATAAGGGCATATTTTATCATCTGAGTGAGTGTGTGTGTGTGTATATATATATATCAATGAAACCTGTCAGGCGTTCAGTCAACAGTGTACATTAACCAGTTAAATAAATGCAGAAATATACACATTTCAGCCTAATTTTTTCACAAAACCTAAAATAAATATGGATAAATACAGGTAAAATTAGCAGAAAATAAATATGGATAAATACAGACGGAAATGTCAAAAATATAAATACATTAGCCATGCTACACAGAAGCCTCACTCCTCGACAACATGGCAACAAAACCTTGCTGAAGCTAAAAGCTCTAATAGATGCAACCTGTTGGCTTTGCCAATGCTTTGTCATCTTGATCTTTTGTGGTCTTCTTTTTGTTTCTACATTTTCTGCATTTTTTTCCACTGATTTGTGGTAGACCAAAGAAAAAGATTACTGCAGCCAGTTTCTTCTTGGTCCTTTTTTCCTCGATTCCACCCTCCACTATTAAACTCATTCTTTTTTTCATTGGAGTTCTTATTACTTTAGTAATTGTAATCAGTTTTTGTGAGTAGGAAAGTAATAACTTTCTGGCATAGATACCCCCCCTTTTTGCCTGGTGTCAGTGTGTTTTGACTGTAATTCAATTGGATCCTGCTAACCAGGATCCCAGTGGCAGTGCTTTCTCCTCTAAATTCTCTGGTAAGTACTTTGTACACCCCCACAGTTGGCATACTGGGGTACCACGCTAAGTCCCTAGTATTTGGTACTGAGGAACCCAGCTAAACCAAAGGGGATGATGGACGGAGTGTTGAACATTGCAAGCACTCACCCCCAGTCAACTGATCTGGGTTTAATCCATCACCGTTCTTTAGCCCACTCTGCCACCCCAGTTCAGACATGGCCATATGCAAATCAGTCTGACCCTGTGCCTCATGGGAACAGTCCAGCCCGAACTGCCAAGCCATGTCTTCCCTGGACCGGAAACAAGCATCCTGGGACCGGTTTCGGGATCATAACCCTCATCAGCCAGGCTATCTTGAATCCAGTGGAAAAGTGAGCAAGGCCCCACGTCTGGGCATACCCTGCCAACTTAAAGCGAACAAAGCAAAACCAAAGGGGAACCCAGGGCATAGGTTCACCAGGGGTCTCCTATGGGCTGCAGCATGTAAAATGCCACCCATAGGAGTCCATGCAAACTGTGTCTGCAGAGCTGCTGTCGCAGTCTGCGTGAAATGGTGCATGCACCTTTCGTGTTGGATTTAAGGTGTCCCTTATATCCCGGTCACTGCACTTTAAACCTATGTCACCCCTAGGAAAGGCCTTTCAGTCCAAGGGCAGGGTGCATGGTTCCAAGTGTGTAGGTACCCCGGCACGAGCTGAGGCACCCCTTCAAATACCAGATTCCATTCTCTGGGCTTTGTAAGTGTGAGGAAGCCATTTTAAGATATGTATCGGACACTGGCAAGTCGAGATGGCTACCCAAACCTGGTTTGGTATCAAACATGATGGGATCATGCAACTACACTGATTCCAGTGTTAGTTGCATGATACAATGTACTGGGGGCTCCTTAGAAGACCCCCCAATACCTACCTGTGTAACCTTACAGGGTCTGCCTGCCAGTCTGCGCTGCTGATGACCTCAGACACTGTTCTGCCCCCTTGCTGATGAGCCTAACTCAGCCAGGGTGCACGGAACACAGGATTTCCTTTGAAGGAGAGAATCACTCTCCTTTAGAATTAGGTAGGGTGGGGCACTCCCTAGCTCTCCAGACTGCATTGAAGAGCACATTTGATGCCCTCCTTGCATAAACCAGTTTGGCCCAGTTCAGGAAGTATCCACCCCGCTGTCCAGCTCCTTCCTAGGGAGGTGCCCAGAGCTCCTCCAGGTGGCCACTTGATTCTGTGATCTTGAATCTTAGCCCCTTGGAGCATCTGACTGGCTAGGCCAGCCGAGTAGCATCCCTGACCTTCCCTGATACATAGGCCACTGCAGAAGATGCCCTTCCCCCCTTTTAGGGTCCGGAGTCCATTTTCAAGAACCGACTGCCTGTCTTCTGGTGATTGTCTAAAGACTCTTCTGCTGTTGGACACTGGAACTCTGCTGCTGGATCGAGCCAGGACCAAAGACATGAATACTCTTGGTGGGAAGACTCCTGCTGCAACTTCATCCCCGTGCTGTTTCAAGTTTCTGCAACTCTGTGGCTGTGAATCCTCCGAGTCAACAAGGACTCTGCATGCAAGCAAGAAGGAATCTCCCTTGGAGTGAAAGAGTCACTTCCCTGCGTCCGCAGGCATGTCAACGTTGACCGTTCCGTTTGCTGATCATCGCTGTTCCACGGACACCTCCCGGCTATGCAACACAGGCTTGTTAGCTCCCCAGAGGCACCTGACCACTCTCCCCAGCAACTTGGAAGACTACACTCTCTCTCCAGCCAACTGGAACCGCATCCCTATGCACTGCGTTTGCTTGCCGTTACCTAGGTTTGTTGACTCTCATCTCCAAAGATCTTTGAGCTCCAAGAAGCCCCAGCCTCCAGCATCGCACAGCTCCAAGAACAACGTCCTGTCTGCATCCCCTGCACCATGGGCCTCCATCTTCTGTGTGCTGCAGAGGCTTCCCTGCGCCTGCTGCCAGAGGGTCCTCAAGGGGGCGCCAACATTTCCTGCTGGCTCTCCCGTGTGCGGAGGTTCGGCCCTGACTTAACTTTGCTGGGTTTGTTCCACAGACCTTGGTCTGCAACCAAGCACCTTCCCCTTTGACTCGACTGTTGCAGCTGCCAAGGCTTGTCGGTGGTTCTGCTGGCCACTGACACTCCTGAAATCTTCATCCATTGTGGGACAGCTCATGGACGGCTCCTGTGCTCCTGCATTGTCGCCTGGGCTCCACAACTGCTTAATTGAGTCCGTCATGCTACAGCAAGTACCTCTGACAAGTGGTGGCATTGTGCTGCTGCACCTCCTGGACACCTCCAGGTGGTTTGGACTCTGTCCCCTCTGCTTTCAGGTACGTCTCGTCCACAATCCACGTTGGGGTTCCTCTGTCCTGGTCCATGAGTTGCTGCAGCCGCAGGACTTCCAAGTTCCTCCTTTGGCTTGAATGGGTGGTTCTGACACCACTTCGCACCTACGCACCCGGGCTCCCTGGTGTACGTATCCTGGTTCCCTGGGTATCCACGGGTAGGGTGGCTCTCCAACCTCCCTTGTTCCAATTGGTGTCCTCTAGGTCCTTTGGGTAGGGTCCTGAAACAAGAAAATACCAACCACGACTTACCCCATGTTATTATAAGGTGTGACCTGGTGTAACCACTCTGCAGCCGGGCGCCTAGGGGTCCCTAGCTATTTATCTTTGGTGGTTCTGTGCTTCCCCTGGGCTTCTCCATCTTTGGGTATCACTCTCTTTTTGGTACTTGCCTCACATACACTTTTAGTATATGGTTTTGCCCCACCTCCCGCCCCCCCCCCCAAGCACTCATAAGGCCCTGTGTGTTTTTCTATGCTATTTACCTGTTTTGAAGTATTTCTTGAGTGTATTTGATATTTCCGGTGAGGAGATATACCAAGTTAGTTCTGTGTTGTGTTAATAAATACTAGTGTATGTTTATACTCACCTGGTGAAAGCTTACTGACTGACTGTGTGGTAAATGCACCCGCCTGACACCCTCCTGAATAATCCTTAGCTGCTCTCCACAGCTACCCCTTGAGAGCTCTGGTTTTCAGGGATCCAAACACTACCACTAAGGGTTGCCTGAACTCTGCGCACAGCGCCTCACCATAAGTGGACACTATATGCTGAGCCAGCCTCCTACAGCATGTTTTTGTGTATACTTGACCTGGGATTCAAAACCAGGTCCGGTATTCAGACCTAAGTCTGATCTATTTTTTTCCCAATAAAATCATCTGATTTTCGTGGAAATGGGTATGCCTCATTTTGAAAATTCCTCAAAATAGATTTTTGTCAGCCAGGTTTCTTCCAGCTGGTGGTCTCCATTTTGGGAATTTGTCTAAGCGAGGTAAGGGCAGACCAATTTATGTCCAATGGCCTTCGCGGTCCTTGGGGATCTGGTGTGGTCATAATGACTTCAAATTCAGGGTCAAAAACAAAATTTTCTGTTTTAGAAATATGATTCTATTTATGAGCACCTAAGGTTATGGGCTGGTGCCTCTATCTGTTATTTTGTTAGGAGGCCTTGCATCCAGAGGATGCTCTCCAGTGAATCATCAGAAAGGGTCCATCTATCGACTTGCAACATCTGGCTGCACCATAGTGCCTGTAGAGCAAGCTGTGTCCGTAACGAATCCGAGGGGGGAAAATGACAAAGAAATTAGGATAATTTCAAGAGGATGTTAACGTGATATGTTAACTTCTAGCTCCTTGAATGCAGCCTTCGCCATGAGTTGCTTCTTCTTAACACAACAGCCAAATAGGTTGTCTGATTGATTATCCGTGTTAAAAAAAATCACGTGGACATAATATTGTGTCAAACATCAAGGACCAAAGTATCGAGACTGTAAGTGCAAATAGGTAACTATAGATTTACTATTCTTAACTCCACATGTAAGTGCTGTGAAGATATATAGATCGCCAAAGTACATATATGGAGTTGCGTATAGTAAAGCAATGCTTATCCATGGAAACTTACCTTCACCATATTTTCGTCCTCGATATTCTTGACATATCTTGTCCACGTGATATTTTAGAAATTGAATTTGTCCAAACACCCCCAGATAAATCTAAAATCATCATGGGTAACACGGGGGGGGGGGGGGGGGGAGTGTGCTGCATACTAAGAGACCGGAGACATCTGCCATTGGCGTAGACGAGATGTGCCTCAAGGTGTTAGAAAGTATGGACAGTGTATAGCTCGGTGTCCTTTTTCTTCCTCATTGTGGCTGTCCCACCCGACCACGAGCAAGTCTCACTTAGCCTCCTCCTCGCCCGAGAAGCTTTGAACTCCTTGTGTTCTGCGCCAGAAGATCCCTCGAAGGCTTGTGGTGTCCCAGGTCAAACAGGATTACTTTAGAAGCCATCCCAGAGTCATTGGCTGATCATCCAACTACTGTAGAAGTCATTTTCATGTCATCAGACATCATCAAGCTCTTGAAGTCATCAGCAGAGCTTAGAAACTTGAGCCTGATGATTGCAGGATGACTTGAAAATGAGTATCTGACGACTTCACAAGGTGTGACTATTCGCGATGACTTCAGGAGCATTTAAGAATGAGCAGCTGATGACTTCACAAGGTATGACTATTCCTGATGACTTCAGGAAGATTTAAGAATGAGTATCTGATGACTTCAAAAGGTGTGACTATTCGCGATGACTTCAGGAGGATTTAAGAATGAGTATCTGATTACTTCATAAGATCCAATGGTTGTTGATGATTAGAGGATGATTTGAAAATAAATATCCAAAACTCAACAAGCATAATTTCTTTTTAACATATTGAAATTCATCCTGATGTTTTGAGAAGGATTTGCTGATTACCCCAAGAATGCACCCACTATTTTGGTTTAATTTTTTGTCAGAAAGGTCCAACCAGCTGTGTGATTCCGAATTATTTGCTGATTACTACTCAGTGAACACTATTTAGGTATTAAATGAGTTTTCTTTAAATGTAAATTAGCAAATATTAGATATGTAATAACAATCACAGGTAAATATTTTAGAGTCTTTTTTTATATTACATCATTTTTAGGGCTTGCGCCCTGCGTTGCAGAGCGCAGCCCTGCTCGCGCAGGCGAGAGCCCTTTTGTCTGGGGTGTGAAAACGGACCCTGGAATCGCGCAAGCGTGCGTGTGCTTTTCCTTTTGGGTTCCGCAATTGGGCTTTGATTGCGTGTTTTTTTTAAACAGAGCACGCAATAGGCCAAAGGCGGGCGCATTGCTCCGCCCATGGCCTATTGGTGTCTGTTACGCGCACCAAAGCCCATGTGGTTTCAATTATTGTGCCCAGACACGGGCGCGATAATTGAAAACCTATGGCTCGCTGTGGCTCGCGCGCGCACCACTCGCGGGCGTGGGGTTTTTTTGTGAGTCAGTTTCAGGCTTTCCTGTTGAGGGTTTAATTAGGGGGAGGCCGCTCCCAGGCAGTAGCTGCTGCTCTGACCTCCCTGCTGCAGGCAGCAGCCAAAGCCCCTCCCCAGCCGTCAACAGCGGTTCCCTCCCTGCAGCCGGCCGCCATGGCCCTTCTCTTTACTGTAATCAGGGTGCTGCTGGGAGTCTTCTTCCTGCTAGTGGGGGCGGTGAGACTGACGGATCACATATCAGCTGAGATGAACCAGCAGCTGGTGAGTGGAGGGGTATTGTCATGACGACAGGAGTGAGCAGCCGAATGAGTATGTAAGTTTGCTGGTGGGGGCGTGACAGTGTCCTATCTCGTGGGACTTTTCAAATGCATTGACAGTCCTGTTGTTTGCTGGGTTTTCCGAGGGGGTGTGTGTGCTTCAGCCATGTTGATCATGTGCGAGGTAGGGGTGTGTTTTAAGTGACTCCCCCTTTAACTGACTTATATTTTAATCCTGCAGGGCTGTAGGGCTATATTTTTGTCGTGGGGCGGGGCATCAATTTTTTCCCCGCATTTGCTTCAATGCTGTGATTCTTTCTGGTTTTCCTCTCCCTCCGTCTGTGCCTTGGTCTTGGCGTGCGCTCCGATTGCTCCTCTTGCCTGTGTTTAATCAGGGCTCTCCGCCACCCCCCTCAACCTCAACCTGGTGTGATGTTGAAGAGAAAAAAATTCACAACTTGTCTAGGCGTGAGGTAGCTTCAGGCTTGCTGAACCCGGTGGCCAGTTGAAATGTGGAACAAAAACTCCAGTGGCCCTTTGATTAAAGTTGGCAGGAGCTGTAGATTCCTCATTGGTCCCGCTGGGTTAAGGCAATGTGCTCATTTTGGGTGCCTGGAGTAGCTTGACTTCTAATAAAGTCTTCATAGAAGCCTGGTTCGGAGTGAAACTTGCCAATAGAGCATCAACTTGCACGCATGTTGCGTGGCACACATCAGGGATTGATCTGGAGGACTCCTCCTCAGTACATGCCATGCATGTATGTTACTGTTCGCTAGCATGCCCATGCTTCCAACCATACTGTAATTTATTCTCCACACGTTTGAAACGCTGTTACTTGCATGAATCTATATGATTTTAAAAAAATGATCATATTTCTGCTACCCAATAGCATTGCCTCATCCATTGCCTTCTCTCTTTTCAGGGAGTTGGACGCTGTCCGAAGATGACCATGGAGGAGAAGCCATCCAGGAACTACCTGAAGACCCAGGAGAGACCGTGTTCCGCTGGGACTGCAACGCGCCGGAGCCAGGCGCCGACATGGTCTGGGAGCAGGGAGAGCAGAAGAACAGAAACGCCCTTCACCTCACCCTGGACCTTGATGTGAGTCCTGTGTTTGTTGACTGGGCAGGTCTTTCTTTCATTGCTACTCTTGACTGACTGCTGAGGCTGGCTCAGCCAATCAGAAGGCTTAGATTGCAGGCACTCACTTCCGGTGTTTGCCTCACATCCTCAATGAATGCAGACAGAGACACGAGGCAGATCAGGAAAGGCGGTCTATTTGTCTACCTGGGATCAATGTGATTAGATGGAGAGGTGATAATAGCCACATTGGCTACTTGCTCGCTAATGTTTACTTTTGCTTCCTCCACATTATACACCGCTGGTTTGTACCCATAATTAGGAGAAGGGCAAGTAACAGCTATTAATGCCCTGAGAAAGAAGCAGTATTATTTAAATGTAACATAGGCTAGTGTTGAGCTATAGTGACCTGAAAATCATAAAATGAATACTTTGTCATTGTGATCTTTTTTTATTTTTAAATAAAACACTACTAATTATGAGGGCATTTGTACCAGTGCAGTATGATATGTGAATAAAAGGCGTAAACAAGCTCTCAACCCCGGAAGGTGCCATGCTAAAGGCTTGTCTTGTCACAAGGCTGAAACAGCTGAAGACTCCTAGATTGCCGGTCGGGTTGTGGGCAGTGGCCCCCTGCTGGAGCATGCATGGGATCCCGCAATGTGTGGTAGTTTGGGGCAGGCACACGTCCTCTAAGGGAATAAGGCTGCAGGCACATAAGATGGCTCAGTGAGCAATCCTCTCACTGCTGACGTTTTTGTGGTCCAAGCGCTATAACATCTAAGCCTTTAAAATACCCCAGTGAAGTGCTCAGTACACCACTTTGCTCTTGGTGGTCTTTTTTTGTCCTCTGCCATTGGCAACGTATGGCACCGCTGTGAGTTCTGGTGCGTGTTGTGTGCCGTAACTGGTGAATTCCAGCAGGTTTCTGGGTTTGTATTCTCTGAACCATAGCTAGCTTTTAACTGTCATTTTTTGTGTTCTTCATTCCCCTACCAGGTTCTCATTCTGCACTGCGTAGTCTTCTGTCAGGCCCTACACCCAGTCCCCATTAGCCATGCGCAGTTGGTTTGGCCACAGGGCAGGTTTGGTATTGCACTCTGTTTATTTTGCTGTCATCCAAATTTCATGCAAAGTATTAATAACTGAATGAAACGTTTAATAACCCTAATTTATCTTCGCGCCCCAATGGATCTGGTCGCAAGTTGTCCTAAATAGCAGAACACAAAACCTGCTAAACTTCTGCCAAATCTCATGAAGATTTATTAAACTGTGCAAACACAAGGAGATGATGGGCGGACCCCCCCTCCCCTCACAGATCTGGGTTGAATCCATCATCCTTCTTTAGCTCACTTCCCCACCTCAGATCAGACCCAGCTGTATGCAAATCAGTCTTGACCCTGTGCCTCATGGGAGCAGTCCAGCCTGAACTGCCAAGCCAGGCCTTCCCTGAACCGGAAACAAGCATCCTGGGGCCAGTTTCTGGGTAACACCCGTCATGAGCCAGGCTAGCTTGAATCCAGTGGCAAAGTGAGCTAGGGACCCATGTCTGAGCATACCCTGTATTGTATTGTATTGTTTTGTATTGTATTGTTTTGGTAGAGCGCAAACAGCTGCCCCAGCAATGAGGCGTCCCGGCGCTAGAGAAACCGCAAAAACCCAGGCCTGAGCGAAATAAGATGAAGGGAATTAGGAAAGAGGGAATAGATGCGTCTTAATTGCTTTCCGGAACGCCGAAAGACTTTCTATGGAGCGGATGTATTGCGGCAGACTGTTCCATAGTTTAGCTCCAAAGACCCTAAAGGAGCGGCAGACCATGCGGCAGAGTTTTATACGCGGAACGCACAGGAGGTTTTGGCTGGAGGAACGCAGGTTACGCGTCGGGACGTAGGGGGTGAGGAGTGGTCGAAGCAGTGGAGGGGTATCCAGTTTGATGATTTTAAAGGTAATAATGAGGGTCTTGAATTTAATTCTGGAGTCCACAGGTAGCCAGTGTAATTTTTGGATGGTCGCTCTGGCTGAACATCTGCGGGGGAGGCCGACTAGCATTCTAGCCGCAGAGTTTTGCACGCGTTGGAGTCGTGATATCTCTCCTTTATTGGCGCCAAGAAGGAGTACATTGGCGTAGTCAAGACGCGAAAGGATGGTTGCCTGAATAATAAGTTGGCGAGTCTTGGCGTTAAAGAAGCCTAGTATGTGGCTGAGACTCCTCAGCAGGCCAATACAGGTGCCAGCAACTTTTTTGGTGTGGGCCTGAAAGCTGAGTGAGGAATCCATCCAAACTCCTAGGTTTTTAACTAGGGATTTGGGAGGTGGGATGGTGCCTAGGAAGGACGGCCACCAGTGCTCATTCCAGAGGCTGGTGTTTTTGCCAAGGAGTAGCACTTCTGTTTTACCAGCATTGAGCTGTAAACAGTTATCTGTCATCCATTGGGCTACTGCGGAGAGACCGTTTTTAAAACTGGAGGAGGCGATGGAAGGGCCTTCTGTAAGAGCGATGGCCAGTTGTGTGTCATCGGCGTACGACACCAAAGTCAGTCCCCATTCTTTGGCCACTGCTGCTAGAGGTTGCACGTAAAGATTAAAAAGGGATGGGCTCAACGCAGAGCCCTGCGGAACTCCCTGTGCAAGGGGGGGAGGTTTAGATAGAAAGGGGGGTGCTGAGACCCGAAAGGATCTGTCTTTGAGAAAAGATCGGAACCACTCCAATGCGTGGCCAGATACTCCAAATGTCTCCAGACGATTTAGAAGGATATCATGGGATACCGTATCAAAGGCCCCGCTGAGGTCAAGAAGAATCAGCGCAGCACTTTGACCGGCATCTAAAATCGTTCGGAGGTGCTCTGTGGTGGCCAGGAGAGCAGACTTAGTACTATGGCCTGGTCTGAACCGATTTTGAGATGGGTCCAGGATGATGTTTTGGACCAAGTGCTGGGATAGAGCACTGTTCACATGTGCTTCAGCAAGTTTGGACAGCCATGGGAGCAGGGAGATTGGTCGGAAATTCTCCGGTTTAGATGAATCTAAGGTGGGTTTCTTGATAATGGGTGAAACCCACGCTTGCTTCCAGGCAGATGGTACACTTGCTGATGTGAAGGAGAGGTTCAGAATGGAGGTAAGTGAAGGTAGAAAAAAGTTGAGTGACTCTAAAAATTGGGCCGGGCACATGGGGTCTGCCGGCGAACCAGATTTAACTTTCCGGCATAGTTTGGTAAGATTGTCAATGGAAATTTTCGGGATGTGAGTCAGGGTAGTATGGTTGGGGGAAGGAGTAGGGTTTTTGGAAGGGCTGTGGTAGCGCTGAGGAAAAGAAGTATAGATTTTTTGTACCTTGTCGACAAAGAACATAGCAAGATCTTCGCATTGTTGTGCGGAGGAGATACTAGGTAGGGGGGATTTGCCGCTCTGAAGTTCTTGAATGAGTTTAAAGACTTCTTTGGCAGGGGTGGGGCTGGATTCGATTTTGTCTGCATAGAAGGCAGTTCGCGCAGCGCGGTTGGCTTTATGGTACGTTTTTAGTTTTAGTAGATAGTTGGTTTTTTCTTTGTTGTTATATTCCCTTCTCCATAAGCGCTCGGCTTTTTTACAGTCTTTGCGCATGGTTTTGAGGGTATCATTATACCATGGGTTGGACGGTGAGTTGCGTCCTTTCGTCCATTTTGCTGGGATGAGGGCGTCAAGTTCTCCGGTGATCCAGTCATGGAACGCGCTATAGGTTGCGTTGATATCAGAATTGGTGTCATGGTGGAAATCCCCAAGGGTGGTGTGAAGATCGCTGATTGAAAGTTTATGCCATGGTCTTTTTAGACGACGAGTTGGTGCAGTTTTGTGCCTAATTTTGTTGACTAGAATGGACAGTTTAATAAGGTGATGGTCTGTCCATCCCATTGGTAAGGGTGTCTCTGCTTTAAGTTCTTCAATGTTTGTGAATACTGGGTCTAGAATATGACCAGCTAGGTGCGTTGGAGCTAGAATGAGGGGAATTAAGTTGCAAGGCAGAGAGATCAGCGAGAAGATTTTTGATCGTGGCGTCATTTAGCAGGTCAAAGTGAAGGTTAAGATCTCCTAGGATGGTAAAGTTAGAGTTTTTTGTTACTAGAGAGTTTGCTGTCTCGAGTAGAGCCTCAATGAATTTTGAAGCAGAGCCAGGGGGGCGATAGATGTAGAGGCCCGACACAGTGAAGTTGGGGTTTATTATGATTTTAAAATATGCACTTTCACAGTCTGGCAGTTCTTCCTTGGCGAATGAACATGAAAACTGTTTCTTATAAATTATGGCGATACCTCCTCCTCTTCCATCCCTATTAATGGTCGACATAAGGTAGTCGTCTGGTAGCGTAAGGTTAGGTATGGCAGAGGTGCCATCCCATAACCAGGTTTCACAGAGGAAGAGGACGTCAGGGTTTTCGCTCTGTATGAGGGTATTGACCTCAAGGTGGTGTTTGGATAGTGACCTGACGTTAAGATGGAGAATCGTGATGGGGGTAGTATCGGCAGGCTCTAGTAGCTGTCCAATAGTGTGGGGGTTGGCCGTAGTAAAGTCACAAGTTTGACATTGAAGGCAGGTGAGACCAAGCGTACCTGTAATGTTTGCGCAGGACCGTCCAGGATTCCCGGCAAGTAGTTGTTCCCTGTCGTAATGAAGGGGTGCTGATGGAGAAAGGCCAGGGGGACTGGCGAGAGGCGATGACGGGCGAAGACGGGCTTGCCTTAGGCACGCCTTCGGCGCGCAGACGGCGCTCCCGCTGCGCTCGTCCGCTGCGCTTGCATAGGAAGCACATTTAGGGAAAGGGGGGGTGGGCGTGGCCTGTCGGCTTCCGCCTCAGAGGTTTGGTTTCCAATGGGCGCGCTATCAGTCAGCGCTTTTTATAGGCGGGGGTGGGCGTGGCCTGTCAGGTGGGCGTGGCCTCGCGTGTGCAGCGATGGCGGCCGTGAAACAACTATCCCACGAAGCAGCGCTAGATCCGCTGATTGTGGGGTGCCTGCTCGGCGATTAGCCCAGAGAAGAGCTCAAGGTGAGATCCAAGTTAAAATAAGTTACAACACAAAAATTTAAACCGTTTTAAAAAGCGAGCGAATAACACCTCCGGCTTCCGCCTCAGAGGTTTGGTTTCCAATGGGCGCGCTATCAGTCAGTGCTTTTTATAGGCGGGGGTGGGCGTGGCCTGTCAGGTGGGCGTGGCCTCGCGTGTGCAGCGATGGCGGCCGCGAAACAACTATCCCACGAAGCAGCGCTAGATCCGCTGATTGTGGGGTGCCTGCTCGGCGACTAGCCCAGAGAAGAGCTCAAGGTGAGATCCAAGTTAAAATAAGTTACAACACAAAAATTTAAACAGTTTTAAAAAGCAAGCGAATAACACCTCCGGCTTCCGCCTCAGAGGTTTGGTTTCCAGGGGGGCGATAGATGTAGAGGCCCGACACAGTGAAGTTGGGGTTTATTATGATTTTAAAATATGCACTTTCACAGTCGGGCAGTTCTTCCTTGGCGAATGAACATGAAAACTGTTTCTTATAAATTATGGCGATACCTCCTCCTCTTCCATCCCTATTAATGGTCGGCATAATGTAGTCGTCTGTCAACTTAGGGCAAACAAAGCAAACACAAGGAGATGATGGATGGAGCGCCGAAAGTTTTCAGACACTCACCTCGAGTCACAGATCTAGGTTGAATCCATCATCATTCTTTAGCTCACTTCAACACCTCAGTTCAGACCCAGCTGTATGCAAATCAGTCTTGACACTGTGCCTCATAGGAACAGTACTGGGGTGAATGTATGACACTGTTCTGCATTCTGTCCAACTGTTTTTGCATTTGTCACCCCGAGTAGGACGGGTATTTCCAGACGTGGGTCTCGTGCTCTCCATGCCACTGGAGTCAAGCTATCCTGGCTGCTGAGGGCTGAAAGCCCGAAACCGGTCCTAGGATGCTTGTTTCCAGTCCAGGGAGGACCTGGCCTGGCAGTTCGGGCTGGACTGTTCCCATGAGGCACAGGGTCACAACTGATTTGCATATGGCAGGGTTCAAACTGGAATGGCATGGTGTGCAAAAAAACGATGGATTTAGGCCCAGATCTCTGTACTGTATGACATTGTTCTGCATTCTGTACATCAATTGTTTTTCTTGATTTATTAAACTGTGCCAGATTTATTATCGAATTACCTCTGTTTTGCCCCTGCCCCCCATTTAAATCTGCCACTCATACACCTTCAGAAAATTGAGAAAACGAAAAGTGGGTTAACCATAAGTCTATGCCGAATTTTGTGCACATCTATGAAATAGTGGCAAAGCTATTGGTACATTTCTTTTTTTTGTTTTTAAACTGACCCTCCATCCAGTTGGATATCTCAAAAATCTGAAATATCTGCACTGGCTGTAACGTGACATTAGCATTTGATGCATGCTCTACAACTAACGCCGAAGTTATAAGCAAATAAAAATATTATTACCCTCCCCCACCTTATCTTTGCCCCTGATGGATTGGCATACAACTTGATGTACTGATAGAAACCTAATCCTTTCAGGTTTCTGCCACATTTGGTGCAGAATTACCACACAGAGCCAAAGTTATTAGCTAATTTACATATTTTGCCCACCTTTTTAAGCCTCCTCTCCCCCCCCCCCCCCCATGGATCTACATGAATTTGAAAATATCAAGAATAATTGCAGCATACCCAGGGCCTTATTGCGACCTAGGCAGTCTTCCAGCAGCGCCGCCACCACGCTGTCTGCTGGAGGACCGCCAAAGCCGTGGTGGGCCCACCCGCCGAGTGTAATCCTGGGTGAGCGGGCCGTGCTGAGGGGGTCTTACGGCAGTGATGGGTTACACTCATAGGAGAGCCCAACATGCAGACCGCGCCCTTGAGAGCTATGGACCGCCGTACTTGTCGTAAGCCCCCAAGTGACCGCCAAATTTCATGCATAATGCTCAAATGATGCACAAATTACAAGAAAATCAACAAATGGCTTTTCAATAGACAATATATATTTACAAAAGTTTTAACCATTTTAAGCCTTTCCAACACTGATTTCAAATGGTAATATCTCAAAAACTACTCAACAGATTACATCCAATCACTGAAAAGCATGCTTTCTGAGCAAAGAACTACTTCCATGCCAAGTTTGTTGTACAGTCTTTCTGCTGTTTTTGCTGTAGCTGCCAGCAAAAACATCTGGAGTTTTTTTGTGCCCCCGTTACCTTTTTTACCCCCATTACCTTTTTTACTGCCACCGTGTAAACTATATGAAGTGAAGATCAAGTGATGCACGCATATTATATTTGCATGAATCGACACATACACAAGTCACCACATGTGCGCGCTCTTAATGACTGGTGTGAGTGCCAGTTTCTTTTTTTTTCTTTTTTTTTATCTACCAAATCAAGATGGGAAACGCCACTTGAGGCGGTAAAAAAGAAAATGTAAAATAAACGGTGCAAAGGTGTTTTTTTTTAAAGTGGAACCACCAACTGCATATGTCAGCTGCCAGGCGCTCAAAAACATGAATGTACAGCAAGCATGTTAAGCACAGGTGCCTGCAGGGGTGTAATATTTTACCTCTGGACTATATCCTGCAAGCATCCCTGGTCGGCTCTTCTCTTCGCTGCATTTCCCTCGGATGCCGCGTGGGCTCTTGAGTGATCCTGGACATTTAAACTTCCCCAGCCTTTCAATCTATAGAGGGGGTGCTGGGATACTTAAAAGAATACAGGCCAGGGGGGGCCTGTGAGGGCTGATAGAAGAGGATGTGAACATCGTGAGGGCGGGTTTAGTGTACATGGATTGAATCCCAGCTCTGTCGCACTGACTGCGTGTCATCTACGGCAGTGCCCGTCTTGCCTCACTCTAGCACAGTGACTACAGGTCTACATTTACCAGCGTACCCCCCCCCCCCCCCCCCCCCCCCCCCGGTGCTGACGAGGCCGCACATTCCTGTGATGCGTGTTATTGTTGTCTTTATTGCTGTTTTCCCTCTTGTTTGCTGGAGTGTTGTTTGTCTTCGCTACCAAGGACACACAGCATGGCATGCGGGGGGAGGAGGGCTGGTGGCCGCTCTGGGTGCTCAGCAGATCCCCTGTGTGTCCGAGTGAGAGACCAGCAGTACATGCACCCCTCCCCCGACAAGGGTCTGCTGCTTTCAGTCATGACAAAGCTAGGAGGAAGGTGTCCGGTCTTGGCACAGAGTGGGGATGGGCAGACGGACTCCGGAGCAGAGAGTGCCACACGTGAGGCAGCGCCTTACTCTCTTAGAATGGGCTTCTAGGCGCGCACCCACCGCTCTCAGGACCAGGCCACAGCTCGTCACGGCAGGATGAAACAGGTGACCAGCTTAGCCGATGTGTACACCTTCCGTAGTGACGTTGTAAAGGGCCGGGCAGCTGGAGAGGGTTGCTGTGTGTCTGCCCCACTTGCAGGCACACACCAGCACCCCACATGCAGACACACACACGCACCCCACATGCAGACACACACACGCACCCCTGAGGCAGACACACACGCACCCCACAGGCAGGCACACACGCAACCCACAGGCAGGCACACACACACGCACCCCACAGGCAGGCACACACCCCACAGACATACACACACTAGCTCCCCACAGGCAGACACGCAAACGTACCCCACAGGCAAGCACACACCAGCACCCCACAGGTAGACACAAACGCACCCCAAAGGCAGACACACACACACACCCCAAAGGCAGACACACACACACACCTCACAGGCAGACACACACACGCACCTCACAGGCAGACACACACACACACACACACACACACACACACACACGCACCTCACAGGCAGACACACACACACGCACCTCACAGGCAGACACACACACACGCACCCCACAGGAAGACACACACCAGTATCCCACAGGCATCCACACACCAGTATCCCACAGGCATCCACACACCAGTATCCCACAGGCATCCACACACCAGTATCCCACAGGCATCCACACACCAGTATCCCACAGGCATCCACACACCAGTATCCCACAGGCATCCACACAACAGCATCCCACAGGCACTCACCAGCATCCCACAGGCACTCACCAGCATCCCACAGGCAGACACTCACCAGCATCACAGGCATCCAGACACACACCAGCATCCCACAGGCATCCAGACACACACCAGCACCCCACAGGCATCCACACACCAGCACCCCACAGGCATCCACACACCAGCACCCCACAGGCATCCACACACCAGCACCCCACAGGCAGACACACACACACACACACATGCCAGCACCCCACAGGCAGACGCACACGCCAGCACCCCACAGGCAGACACACACACCAGCACCCCACAGGCAGACACACACACCAGCACCCCACAGGCAGACACACACACCAGCACCCCACAGGCAGACACACACACTAGCACCCCACAGGCAGACACACACACTAGCACCCCACAGGCAGACACACACACTAGCACCCCACAGGCAGACACACACCAGCATCCCACAGGCAGACACACACCCGCACCCCACAGGCATTAACAGCCTCAGCTTTCCTCAAACTCAGACCTAAAGATGTACATCACAGACTGCAGCCGCCAGACAAGCTCTGCTCTCACATGCACAGCATTTCCACCAGTAACGGAAGATGGCTTACAAACAAGTGCAAAACAAAAGTGGGGAACATAATTATGCTCCACTCCCAGTCGCACTGCGTGAAAGGACGTTTCATCCTGCTTCAAGTTTCCACGTGTAATTTACTCCATTTTCAATCGAGGTTAATCAACTCTATTATCCCAACTTTTCATGCTTTTCTTTTTGTAATCCACATACATAATGTATTGTGCGTTTTGAATGCTTCCCGTATTCAAAATGTGCCCATCCGGACCTCTTCAAGAATATGATCAGAACACACGATTCGTCCAGGACAGCATCTCTTTAGTGACACCCAATGCATTTCGGGCTTATAATAGCCCTTCGTCAGGGAAACTGCAATTAAATCATTTTAGACAAAACACATCGTTACTACATTATCCTTAGTCAAATATCTACAGTTCATCATGTTGCATTTCTTATGTTTGGGAAACATTACAACTATACAACCTATTCCCCGTGTATATCACTAAAACAAAACAAAACCAGAGTTGAAATGAACTTATTCCCCTCTATACCTAACCATTCCGTTTCCCCCGTAAACCGAACTATGTTTCCCACATTCTCACTTAATACCAAACATCTACCTTCCAACACAATCATCCTCATAACTGGTCTCTCACTCTCCTATGCCTTCCTGCATTCATGCCATACTCTCATTCCGTAACTATTCGCTGCATGAACCACACATATTACTAAACACCTACTACCAAACATCTACCCTCCAATGCATTCATCCTCATCACTCAATCTCCTATGCCTTCCTGCATTCACGCCATACTCTCATTCCGTAACTATTCGCTGCATGAACCACGCATATTACTAAACACCTATGTAACGCCCTGAACGTCTCAGGATCGTTTAACAGACACGATAATGAGAACGCAACCACTTGTGAAGGTTTAGTTATTTTAATGAAGGCAAAAACAATACAAGGAATAAACAAAGGTTATAGTCACTGGAATCCTCCAGGCTAAGTACGTTACCAGCCCACAGCACGGATGGTCCTAACCGTCCTCTGCATATACGCCGATCCCAGCGTATGCCAACAGAGGGCAGAAATGAAATGGCCGACAATGCCAATCGGTAGGCTGTGAGGGGCACGAAGAGTGTTGGGGAGAATCGAGGAGTCAGGGAAACACCCAGCCGGGGTCTCTACCTGAAGGGAGCAGCCGCTCAACCTCTTCCTCAGACTGCACCGGGACGCGGAGTCACCTCCTGGTGATGCGTCACCGATACCCCAATCACAAGCAAAGAAGACTGAACCGAGAGCAGCCGCTCGATCGATCCTGTGGACTTCCGAGTCTGTAACGCGGCAAACACCTCCTGGTGTGCGTTACAGCTGGCAGTCCCTGTATCTCTGGTCGGGCTGGGAGTTACGACTCCAACCAGCAAAAGCGCCACTGCGCTTTGACTCAGCCGAGTCAAAAAGCGAAGCTCAATGGTTATCCGGTAGAGCTTCCGGGTCCTTCACAGGTGACGATGGGGCAAGACACGGCCCAGGGAGTAACGACTCGTCCTACCTCCGTTCTTGCCTTACTGGAGCACCACTCCGGAACACTGCTCTTCACTAAGCAGGTACGTCGGTGTAAACACAATATCCGACAGCGTTGTACCTCCCGGTTCCTCCCTTTATAGGGCGTGTTTTCCTTGAGTTATGTAACAGCTCTCCTGTTTACATAAGGGCGTGTTTTCCTTGAGTTATGTAACAGCTCTCCTGTTTACATAAGGGCGTGTTTTCCTTGAGTTATGTAACAGCTCTCCTGTTTACATAACCTCTCAACCGCTAAGCATCCTGGGAGATGTAGTCCGTTTTCGCTGGTTACCGTTTTCCTCCCCTCGCATGACAGGAATTCTTGACAGTACATCCTCCCTCTCAGCGGCTCCCCACGGGTCCAGCGCTGGCAGGAAAACGCCGATGGAACAAGGAGATCAAGCGCGGAGCATGAACCCCTTCAGCCGGTTCCCATGACTGCTCCTCCGGGCCATAGCCTTTCCACGCAACCAGGTACCACAGCTTCCCCCTGCGCCATTTGGACGCCCGTATGCCCGACACTTCATACTCCACCTCCGACTCCACGCATACCGGCCTAGGTGTCCCAGACGGCTTGGAGGGTGCTGGTTTGAGCAATGATACATGAAAGACAGGGTGTATCCGCAATGACTGGGGCAAGCACACCTTCACGTTCACGGGACCCATACACTTGGTAATTCGATAGGGGCCCATGTACTTGGGATGGAACACACTGTTCTTTCGAAACCTCATGTTTCTTGTGGATATCCAGACGTAGTCTCCAGTGCGGTACAGTGGCCCGGGCCTTCTCTTCCTGTCTGCCGCAGCCTTGTATCTTCTCTTGGCCTCTATTAGGACAGCCCTTGAGCGCATCAACGTGTCTTTTATGTGTGCCACCCTGTCCGCTGTGGCGGGAATCCTGTCCTCTCTGAACGGATGTAGAAATGGCAAGAACCTGGGATGTTGGCCATAGTTGCTATAGAACGGAGATGACTGTGTGGAGCTGTGAGTGGCGTTGTTATAGGCTATCTCTGCAACCCATAGCAAGTCGACCCATTCTTCCCTGCCCTGGTCCACAAAACATCGCAGATACTGTTTGAGCGTTTGGTTCAGGCGTTCGGTTTGGCCGTCCGTTTGAGGGTGGTAGCTGGTGGACAGGGCGGTCTTAACATGCAGTGCACCAAGTCTTCCAGAATTGCGCAGTAAACTGCGACCCCCGGTCCGACACGATCACCCCAGGTAATCCATGCAGTCGTACCACATTCTTTAGGAGTAGTGACGCCAATTCCCCGGCCGTAGGGACTCTCTTGCAGGGGATGAAGTGCCCCATTTTCGTCAAGTAATCCACCACCACCAGTATTGCCGTCATCCCCTGGTCTACCGGTAGGCCCACCACGAAGTCCAGTGATATGCTATCCCATGGTCTATCCGGGGTCGGAAGTGGATGTAAGAGCCCTTGGGTTCGGCCATGGTCGGCCTTCATGGTAGCACACGTAGGACACTCCTGTCCCCACCTCCTGACATCCACTCTCATGGTTGGCCACCAGAAATGCCGTCCCATGCTAGCCACCGTTTTTTCAAAGCCCAAATGACCTGCGCATGGAGAGTCATGGCACCAGATGAATGCTTGTTTCCTTAGCCTAGGCGTGGGTATCAATAGGCACCTGCCCTTCAGGGGTATCCCGTCCTTCAGCTGCCATTCTCTGTGACTGAGGAGCCACCTCCGCCATGCGAATGACCTAATCCCTCTCTTTATTCCCCTCAGGAAAGTATCCGGTTGGATAACCCCCAATACCATCCTCGGGGAAATGATGGAATGCTCGGTCGCAGGCAATGGTTCCTTAACTGCAGATTGACGGGACAGGGCGTCCGCCTTCCGGTTTTCCGTCCCCGGCCGATATGTGATGCGGAAGTTGAACCCCGCAAAGAAGATCATCCACCGCAGCTGTCTGGGAGAAAGGTGTCTTGTGGCCGTCATGAACTGTAGGTTCCGATGGTCCGTGTACACCGATACCACATGTCTTGCCCCCATCAACCAATGCCTCCATTCGGTGAAGGCGTCCTTGATTGCGAGAAGCTCCTTCTCCGCAATATGGTAGTTGCGTTCGGCGTCGTTGAGTTTGCGGGACATGTACGCAACGGGATGAAGCACCCCTGTGTCGTGGGTGCGTTGGGACAAGATAGCCCCCAGCGCCACATCCGATGCGTCCGCTTCCACCACGTAGGGGAGATCCGGATCGGGGTGAGCCAACACCGGCGCCTTACCAAAGGCGCTTTTCAGGGCCTCAAAGGCTTTGTTCGCTTCAGGGGACCAGACAAACTCCTTGGACTTCTTCAGTAGCTGTGTGATTGGGGCCACCAATCCTGAAAATCCATCTATAAACCGCCTGTAAAAGTTGGCGAAGCCAATGAAACTTTGGACGTCCTTCACGCTTTGGGGCACCGGCCATTCTTTCACCGCCTTGATCTTTCGTTCTGCCATCTCCTGTCCCTCTGGACTCAGCATCACTCCGAGGAATTCCACGGATGTGACCTGGAAGTCACACTTGCTGAGTTTACAAAACAGCATGTTTTCCCTCAGCTTTTGGAGCACAGCTTTGACGTGGTGTACGTGCTCCTCCACACTGGACGAATAGATGAGGATATCGTCGATATATACGACCACGTAGATATCCAACTCCTCTCTGAATACCTCATTCAAAAAGTACTGAAAGGCTGCCGGGGCGTTGCACAGACCGAACGGCATGACGAGGTACTTAAAAAGGCCGAACCTGGTCTTAAAGGCGGTCTTCCACTCGTCTCCGTCCCTCATGCGCACCAGATGGTATGCCCCTTTCAAATCCAACTTGGTGTAGATACGAGCTTTCTTGACCTGTTCCAGAAGTACACTGATGAGAGGCAAGGGGTACCGATTCTTTACGGTTATCGCATTCAATGCCCTAAAGTCCACACAGGCTCTCAGCTCCCCATTAGCCTTCGGGATGAAGAAGAGTGGCGAGGCGGCCGGAGACTTGGACGGGCGGATGAATCCTAGCTTGAGGAGTTTATCCAGGTACCCCCGGAGATGCACGTTTTCAGGCTCCGTCAGGGCATACAGCCTGCCGCTGGGAACGCTGGCCCCTGGCACCAGGTCGATCTGGCAGTCAAACTGTCTATGTGGTGGTAGCACTTCCGCCTTCACCTCATCAAATACATCCTCAAAACTGTGATAAGCCTGGGGGAGAGCCACATCTTTTTCTGCCGCTGTAGCCACCGTCTGACTCCCGCTCTCGTCTGCGTCAAGGGATTCCGTTCTTATTCCACAATGCAGGATGCAATACGGTGACGTCAGTTCGATGCGATGTGTTGGCCAATCCACAGAGGGGTTGTGTTTCTGTAGCCACGGCAATCCCAATATGACGCCATATTGGGGCGCTCGGATGATGTTAAAATCGATTTGTTCCAAATGGTTCCTCCCACATCTCATCGGAAGGACCCCCGTGTGCTGCCCGATGGGCCCCGTCACCAATCGCCTTCCGTCTACAGCATAGACGTCTTCGGGTACAGCTTTGGGAAGAAGCACTAGCCCTAACCTGCATGCCTCGTTGTGGTCCATAAACATGCCAGTGGCCCCTGAATCCACCATGGCCACAACGGGTATCCACTGGTCATGCACTCCCACGTGCACCGTGAGAAACAGGTGTCGTTGTCCCTTAGTGACCGAGTTGGAAAGTGAAGGGATGGATGAGTGACTCCGAGATGCCCCTTCTTTGGTCTGGGAGTCCTCTAGTTTTCCGCCGGTACGTCCACCACGGCTGTTACCGACCGGTTGGCCCGATAACGTGACGTCTTCGGTTTGGCAGGGCATTCACGTACGTAGTGGCCTTTTTTGCCACAATATAGGCACAATCCTTGTTTACGGCGTGACTCTTTCTCCGTGGCTGTGAGGCTCGCTCGTATTGCGCCGATGTCCATGGGTTCTCCCTTGGATGCGGTGGAAGTTTCAGGACTTCCCACTGTCACATAGGATGGAAGGGAGTTTCCTTTTCTCCCATGATCCCCCTTTCTTTCACTTAGCCTATGTTCCAGCCGTAATACCAGGTTGATAAGGCCCTCACATGTCTTGGGTTGTGGGTCAATATAAGCCACGGCGTCCTTGAGCTCATCACACAGCCCGTGATGGAAGAGCGCCGTCTGTTTAGCAACAGGCCACTTGGTTTCCGCAACCAGCCTTCGGAACGCGTTGAGATACTGCACCAGGTCGTTGGATCCCTGTCTCAACTCAAGCATTTCACGGTCCGCCGTGTACGAGTCAGCCCTTCTGTCGAAGACCTTCAGGAATTCCTCGCGAAAAGCACCCCAATCACATAAGATGGGGTCGTCCCTGCTCACCAGAGGTACGGCCCATTGTGCCGCGTTTCCAGCCAAATAGGATATAAGGAAAGCCACACGAGCCTGACTCGTGGGGAACGCCCTTGGTTTGCACGATAAATGTAGCGCCACTTGTGTGAGGAATACCTGCACTGTGTTAGGATCCCCACTGTACCTCTCTGGTGTTGCCAAGGAGACGGCTACCGGCATTTCCACTACTACCGCAGGGGTCTGGTTCGTGAGGGAGGTGCTGGGCGTGAGCGGGTCCAATTGGATAGCACCCAGTCTGGCTTTTACATCGGCTGTTTCTTGCCTGGAGGCAGCCAATTCAATTTGCACGGTCGCTAAAGCAGCCAGCACATCATCAAGTGTTGCCATGTCTGTTATCGACCGGGAGACAGTTAGTGTTATTAAGGTCGGATATTTTGTAACGCCCTGAACGTCTCAGGATCGTTTAACAGACACGATAATGAGAACGCAACCACTTGTGAAGGTTTAGTTATTTTAATGAAGGCAAAAACAATACAAGGAATAAACAAAGGTTATAGTCACTGGAATCCTCCAGGCTAAGTACGTTACCAGCCCACAGCACGGATGGTCCTAACCGTCCTCTGCATATACGCCGATCCCGGCGTATGCCAACAGAGGGCAGAAATGAAATGGCCGACAATGCCAATCGGTAGGCTGTGAGGGGCACGAAGAGTGTTGGGGAGAATCGAGGAGTCAGGGAAACACCCAGCCGGGGTCTCTACCTGAAGGGAGCAGCCGCTCAACCTCTTCCTCAGACTGCACCGGGACGCGGAGTCACCTCCTGGTGATGCGTCACCGATACCCCAATCACAAGCAAAGAAGACTGAACCGAGAGCAGCCGCTCGATCGATCCTGTGGACTTCCGAGTCTGTAACGCGGCAAACACCTCCTGGTGTGCGTTACAGCTGGCAGTCCCTGTATCTCTGGTCAGGCTGGGAGTTACGACTCCAACCAGCAAAAGCGCCACTGTGCTTTGACTCAGCCGAGTCAAAAAGCGAAGCTCAATGGTTATCCGGTAGAGCTTCCGGGTCCTTCACAGGTGACGATGGGGCAAGACACGGCCCAGGGAGTAACGACTCGTCCTACCTCCGTTCTTGCCTTACTGGAGCACCACTCCGGAACACTGCTCTTCACTAAGCAGGTACGTCGGTGTAAACACAATATCCGACAGCGTTGTACCTCCCGGTTCCTCCCTTTATAGGGCGTGTTTTCCTTGAGTTATGTAACAGCTCTCCTGTTTACATAAGGGCGTATTTTCCTTGAGTTATGTAACAGCTCTCCTGTTTACATAAGGGCGTGTTTTCCTTGAGTTATGTAACAGCTCTCCTGTTTACATAACCTCTCAACCGCTAAGCATCCTGGGAGATGTAGTCCGTTTTCGCTGGTTACCGTTTTCCTCCCCTCGCATGACAGGAATTCTTGACAACCTACTACCAAACATCTACCCTCCAATGCATTCATCCTCATCACTCAATCTCCTATGCCTTCCTGCATTCACGCCATACTCTCATTCCGTAACTATTCGCTGCATGAACCGTGCGTATTACTAAACACCTACTACCAAACGTCTACCCTCCAACGCATTCATCCTCATCACTCAATCTCCTATGCCTTCCTGCATTCACGCCATACTCTCATTCCGTAACTATTCGCTGCATGAACCGCGCAGATTACTAAACACCTACTACCAAACGTCTACCCTCCAACGCATTCATCCTCATCACTCAATTACCTATGCCTTTCTGCATTCACGCCATACTCTCATTCCGTAACTATTCACTGCATGAACCACACATTTTACTAAACACCTACTACCAAACATCTACCCTCCAGCGCATTCATCCTCATCACTGATCACTCAATCTCCTATGCCTTCCTGCATTCACACCATACTCTCATTCCGTAACTATTCGCTGCATGAACCGTGCGTATTACTAAACACCTACTACCAAACATCTACCCTCCAGCGCATTCATCCTCATCACTCAATCTCCTATGCCTTCCTGCATTCATGCCATACTCTCATTCCGTAACTATTCGCTGCATGAACCGCGTGTATTACTAAACACCTACTACCAAACGTCTACCCTCCAACACATTCATCCTCATCACTCAATCTCCTATGCCTTCCTGCATTCACGCCATACTCTCATTCCGTAACTGTAGAGGGCCACACGGCCTCTACGCGTTCAGGCATACGCACGCACCCCTCGTGACCGGGCGCGGTTACGGGGGTATAAAATAAATGGGCCGAGGACGCACGTGACCTTACGGCCGGACCATACCACCAAGCTGTCGTGTGCCTCATTTGCCCCGGTCCGTAGTATAGGCCGCAGTCCCCCGTCCCAGCACCACTACACTGGCGACGAAGGTGTGGTGCGAATCCCCGCTGCAGTGCCCCTCGTTTCTGCCCGGAGGAGAGGGCACGCCTGCTGTACGCGGTGTGCGTTATAGGTGTGGCCCGATCGGCCGTGCGGCAGCCGATGTGTTCCCTGCTGATCGCGCGTCCCCGGCGCGAGTCGGAGCATCCGAAGGAGGCGGTGTGTGCCCTCAGCCCGATCATCTCCCCGGTGAGGAAGCACGCGTGTGAAGCCTGCATCGGCCCAGCGCGTGTGCAGCGCGAGAGCGTTGAAGAAAGTGGCGGCTCTACGCGCGATGGTCGTACGTGGCCTGATTGGTCACAAACATCGTGTGGAGGAGCGCAGGAGTGGCAGGGGGCCAGAGAGGCTGTCAGAAACCCAGCAGGTGAGAGGAGGCTGTCCTGTTGACACTGGAGGGGACACTGCTGCATTGGGAGGCACAGAATCACCTGTTACAGTTGAAAGACAAAATATAAAAGTGGTGGCCAGAGGAAAAAAAAAAGAACACAGCAGGGAAGAAACATTTGGACTGCTAGCACACCCGCAGGGGCCAAGAAGAAAGGAAAGAAGAGTGAAACGGGGACAGTGAGAAGGGAGTGGGGTCACGGCCAAGTGCAGGCACGGTGCTCATAGGGACTGGGCAAAAGTGCGAGAGTCGACGCCCGCAGGCTACAGACTCCTTCCCCTCACGGTGTCTGGCAGTGCGAGGTAGAGGCGCATAGAGCGACGGCATGGTGGATGACCAAGCGGCCCCTCTGGTCTTCTCACACGCCTCGGTGATGCCCCTGCCACCCTTCAGTCAGTTGGCGGACCCAGCCACTGCGGCGCTGCGGTGGAAGCGTTGGGTAGGCCGCCTCAACCATTATTTTACGGGGACACGAGAAAACAACGGAAAGGTGAAGAGGTCCTTCTTGATGCACTTTGGAGGCGACGAGCTCTACGAGCTATTCGAGACGCTACCGAACACCGGACAGGAGGACGACTACGATGCCGCGATCACAGCCCTCAACAAGTACTTTGATCCCCAAATGAATCCTGATTACGAAAGGTTCAACCTGCGGCAGGCTCGCCAAGGGGAGACGGAGACGATGGACATGTACTACGCGAGGCTCCGGAGGCTGGCGGCCACGTGTACTGGCATAGACCAAAACGACGAGATCCGGGCGCAGCTAACTGCCGGATGCAAGGCCGTGTCACTGAGGCGCCTTATCCTGCGGCAACCAGGGATCTCACCGGATGACATTCTGATCCTAGCGCGCTCGCACGAACTCTCGGACAAACGCGCAGAAGAAATGGAAACGGTGAGGCTGCGGAATACGTCGGGGGTGGCCGCACCCAAGCCAGTGCAGATAAGAGGAAGCAGTAGAGGCCGTACAGAGGCGCCCCGGAGGTACACCACGACGGGGTACCGGGCCGCGGCCCCACAGCAGGTGCGGATATTGCGGTTTCGACCACGGAGACCAGGAGAGATGCCCCGCGAGAGGGCAGGCATGTGCGAAGTGCGGGAAAGCCAACCACTATGCCAGCGTGTGTCGAGGGCGAGGAGGCAGAGCACGTGGCGGTGCTCCACGCGGATGCCCCGGAAGTCTGAAGCACCTCACGCTAGAGGACAGGGAGTCTGGAGCGCAACCGGACGAAGCCCCGGAGACAGCATACTACGAAGACGATGACGACGTCTTCGACATCTCCTTCACAGGACGTGGGGGCAAGAAGAGGCGTCCGCCGCCCATGTGCCACATCCTAGTCAACGGCTCGCCGGTGCAAGCACTAATAGACACAGGGGCGTCCGTGAACGTCATGGACTCCCACCAGTTTGACCGGTTACAACCAAAGCCAAGGCTCTCCCCTAGCAAAACCAGGATCTTCACATACGGGGGCACGGAGCCACTCCCTCTGCGGGGCATGATCGAGGTAGAAGTGTCCAGTGGCGCGCACACGCTGACGGCGACGTTCCATGTCACGGAGGGTGGAACAGGCACGCTCGTAGGATGCCGTACCACGGAAGACCTCGAACTGGTGTTCTTCGCCAAACAAGTGCATGATATTCACGCAGAGGACATCTTGAAAGACTTTCCCCAGCTCTTCACGGGGTTAGGGAAGCTAAAGAACCTACAGGTGAAGCTACACATAGACAGGAGCGTACAGCCGAGAGCACTTCGACACAGAAGGATACCGCTGCACATCCGCCCGCTGGTGGAGAAGGAGCTGCAAGCACTGAAGGACTCGGGCGTCATCGAAAAGGTGTCGGGGCCCACACCATAGATGTCTCCCCTAGTGGTGGCGCCTAAACCAAAGCAACCGGGTGCGATTCGCCTGTGTGTGGACATGCGACTTCCCAATCAAGCCATCAGACGGTAGCGGCATGTGACCCCGACGATGGACGACATCGTAGCGGACTTGAACGGGGGCACAATGGTTCTCAAAGTTAGACCTCAACTCGGGCTACCACCAACTAGAGTTGGCCCCGGAGAGCAGGTACATTACCACATTCTCGACGCACGTGGGGTTGAGGAGGTACACCCGGCTCAGCTTCGGGGTGTCGTTGGCGGCAGAGGTTTTTCAGAATGTGATTCAGGACGCATCGGAGTGATCAACCTGAGCGACGACATTCTCATCTACTCCAAAAGCCTGGAAGAACATCACGCCAGACTTCGGGCGACGCTGCAGCGGTTGGTGAACTGTGGCCTCATGCTGCACAAGAAGTGTGCGTTCTATCAGAGCTGGATCGACTTCTTCGGGTATGTGTTCTCCAGGGAGGGGCTGAAGGTGGACCCTCGGAAGGCGGCGGCAATCCGGAATGCACCCGTGCTACAAAGTCCCACGGCAATTAGAAGCTTTCTTGGCATGGCGACGTACTGCGGCCGGTTTCTGCCGAATCTGGCCACGCTGGCAGAGCCCCTGAGACAGCTGACAAAGGCCGGGGCGCCATGGGCTTGGACGCCACGGGAGGACGCGGCGTTCCAAGGGGTGAAGAAGGCGCTCCTGGACCAAACAACAATGGCGTATTTCCACCCAGGACGGAACACAGAGTTGGTGGTGGACGCCACCCCGTTGGGGCTAGGCGCGGTGCTGCTACAGGAGGCCAGGAGTGTACACGCCCGTGTCATACGCCAGTCGGGCGCTGTCGCCAACGGAAACGAGGTACGCACAGATAGAGAGCGAGGCCCTGGCCATCCGCTGGGCCTGCCAGCACCTTCATCTATACCTATTTGGTCACTCGTTCAAAGTCATAACGGACCACAAGCCGCTGGCGCCACTCTTCAGCGGATCAAACAGGCTGGCACCACCAAGGATCGAAAGGTGGGCAGTGCAGTTGCAGGCCTACTCATTCCAACTCAGCGGACTTCCTGTCCAGACACCCTCCGCTTGGGGACGAGCAAGCCCCGTCAGACGACAACTTGCGGACTGAGGCCTTCGTGCAGATGGTGGAAGACGACGCGTGCCCGCGGGCGATCACCAAGGCGGAGATGTGCGAGGCCACGGAACAAGATACCACGCTTCAGCGCGTCACGGACGCTCTGGCCACGGGTCGTTGGCACAGGTTCCTGGACGGAGTGGCAGGCCTGGTGGAGGATGAGCAGAATGCAAGAAAACAGCTGTGGAAGGTGCGGCACGAGCTGAGCGTGGGAGAATCAGGCCTGGCACTGAGGGACCAGAACATTGTAGTCCCGCATGACCTCCAGAGGCGTCTAGTATCCATAGCGCATCAGGGCCACCAAGGTGCCGGGAAGACGAAGGCGAGACTCCGGTCCAAAGTATGGTTCCCGGGCATGGATAGACTCGTCGATGAGGAAGTGCGGACTTGTCACTCGTGCGCGATAACAGGGCCTGACCCTGTTCCTGCACCGGTGATCACCGAGGAACCCTGTGACACGCCCTGGGCGAGGGTGAGCATCGACTTCGGCAGTTTTCCAGATGGGCGGCACACGATGGTCATCATGGATTCGTGCACGAAGTTCCTGGTGGTCGAAATGGTATCTTCCACGGGGTTCACGCAGGAACAACCCGCTCTTGAAAAGGTGTTTGCGACGTTTGGCCTGCCGGAAGAGATGAAGTCGGACAATGGCCCGCCCTTCCAAGGGCAGGAGTTTCAGGACTTTTTAAGGCGCAGAGGGGTCAAGCACCGACGAATCATGCCCCAGTGGCCGCAAGCCAACGGAGAGGTGGAGCGTTTCATGAGGACTCTACAGGGCCATGCGCATAGGGGTCGATCAACATCCGTAAACATGCCTCCACCAGTTCCTGTTCGCTTACCGGCAAACGCCACACGCAACGACCGGGTGTGCCCCGGCTACACTCCTCCTGAAATGCCATCCGCGAGATCTCATCCCCAAAGTGGGTGCCTCGATGCCCCCGGACCGGGACCCGGTGCGAACACAGCAAAGGCGACAACAGAATAACGACAAGGCCACGGTGCAGTGAGGGGCCAGAGTCCCGAACATTCAAGTAGGTTCGAAAGTCCTCCTAAAAGACCGCGACCGGAAAGCTGGACAGTAACCCAGGTGCAGGGGACGATGGTTACAGCACAGAGGGGGCGACACACTGTCGTAAGGAATGTGTCCTGGTTCAGGGTGATACCGAGCAACTCGTCCGGAGGCTCAGGCAACCCGGATGAGGACGAAGACCACGGGGCAGCCGACGATCCGCGCAGTCTGGAAGCGGGGGTCGCAAGGCCGGAGAGCCCGGCAAGGCCGCAGCCCGGGGAATGCGGAGAACGTCCGAGGAATCCTAGCCACGACGGGGTCGTGGAAGAGTCCGGCCCGAGGGGCCGCCTGGCAGCGAGACCCCTGCATCCCAAGAGACACAGTTTCGGAGTCAACGGTACCAGCTAAGGCCGAACCCGGCTCCCAGTCAAAAACTGAAGGACTGTGCCTGTTGTGTGGATGGAAGCAGGGGGATGCCGATGGGGCCTAGGCCCAGAGCACAATGAGGACTTTGGACACGTAGGCGATAACGTTATTTCTTTCTTTCTCTCTCTCTCTCTCTCTCTCTCTCTCTCTCTCTCTCTCTCTCTCTCTCTCTGTCTCTGTCTCTGTCTCTGTCTGTCTCTCTGTCTCTTGATTCTACAGGTTGGAGTCCCGTTGGTTTGTTTGGCCGGCTAAAGGTTTGGAGGGATGTAGAGGGCCACACGGCCTCTACGCGTTCAGGCGTACGCACGCACCCCTCGTGACCGGGCGCGGTTACGGGGGTATATAATAAATGGGCCGAGGTCGCACGTGACCTTACGGCCTGACCATACCACCAAGCTGTCATGTGCCTCATTTGCCCCGGTCTGTTGTATAGGCCGCAGTCCCCCGTCCCAGCACCACTACAGTAACTATTCGCTGCGTGAACCGCGCTGATTCACACCCTCCCAACTCTCCCCGCTACCCGGTTTGAACCGGCAAATGTTCGCGCAACCTATTACTCAACACCTAACCGCCAAAAACCGCTTTGCTCTTAACATCCACGCAAATGAAATCACCACCTCGTGACTCTGCCATTTAAAGCCAAGCCTCCTCCCCCGATACATAAAGCAATAAATACCTGACTCTGACCACTCCCTGAGCCCATCTCCTTGACTTCAACTCCCATAATCCACTACATAATCACCATTGTGAACTGAAAAAGCTGAAACAGGAACTCGATTTAAAATTGTGCGAATATTTCACAAATCTAGACAGTCCATGTGTTTGTCCCAAATTGGAGTCGCCTCTCAGAATTTAGCTATTGTTGGAGCATTATTATGTTCCCCACTTTTGAATTGAACTGTCTGTGCCAAACAGGGCAAGGCATCGCCTGTGAGAAGTTGGCCTGATGTATGATGTCACTAGTTCTAGTGTACATCTTATATCAGTCCAAACAACCCTTATGGTGATTGGTTGTAAAGTCAACCTTATAGACCAGCTATCCTAGTGGTAGCATGGACAAGAGCAGTCTTAGGCTAAACTCTGAATGGCATGTGAAGCCAGCTGTGATACCATATATAATCCCTTGAATACCAAATGAAAGGACACCACAACAGATATATATATAAAATAAAGTGTATTTATTCTAGTCAAACCCTCAGCACTCTTTATGAGATTAGAGGGAAGTACAACACAGTCTTATTTAAGCATACATTAAGTCACACAGGTGAGTAATACAGTTAGGCCCTAGGGGCCACGCAAACCATATACTAAAGAAGTGGTATAAGGACCACTGTCACGGAAATAGGATAGGCCTAGGCCCAGGGAATCGCTGGGGCTACACTACACTAGCAACAGTCAGGAAGTGGGAGGCCCACGGGATTCAGGTGCAGAGTGGAAACACTCACGCGTAATGCGTAAAAGTCGATAGAATTACTAGCAAGTAGAAATTAACAGTTTAAGGACACTTCTGAAGCAGCTAGAGAGTCGAGACTCGGAAACTAGACCCTAGGATAGTCACTACCCTGGTGAGCACCGAAGTACCCAAGTTACCTAGCCCACGGGCTGCGGGTGCATAGGGGTGAACTTGCGTCGGGTTTCGTCGTGGACTTCTATGGATGCCTGAAGGAAAGTTGCTGACAGGCAGTCAGTGAAGAGTGTCCGGTGGATCCCAAGGCTGGGATCAAGAAGAGAGGATACCTGCAAGCAGAAGGGACAGAGTCAAGGTCACTAGCCAGTGACCACGTGGAACCAGGAAGGAACCAGGCGATGTCGTGAAGATTGCAGGTGAAAGGTGAAGCTTGTCGCTGCAGCCACGGGTACCAGGAGACGTCGAGGACGACCAGGACCAGGAGGCGAGCTGTCCCACGAAGGCTCTTGCTGTCGGCGGCGTCGAAGTCGAACTAGGACTCACCAAGCCTTGGCAAGCGGAACCCACGAAGAACGGAGGACTTGCTTCTGGTGCAGACCAGGGAGGTCTGGGGTGCTTCTCTTTTGCAAGGAAGCGGGAGCCAGTCTGGAGGAGCCAAACCAGCAGTGAAGATTTCAGGGTGCGTCGTCACAAAGGCCGTTAGCCAACGGGCAAGCAGCCGGACAGACGCGGCAAGCAGGAAAATGCAGAAGGGCCCCACGCAGGACTCGTGGAGTGTGGGGGGCTGATCTTCGGTGCAGATGGTGCTTGGGGTTGGGGCTTCTCAATCCCCGGTGCACAACTTCGAGGGTGCCTCAGAAGCTGCGCTGGACGATACTCGCCACTTTTCCCAGGTAGCCGGTCCCACGTCTCTCGTCGCCTCCACGGATCTCAGCTCGGCTGTGGATGTGGATCAGGGTCGGAGAAATCTGGAAGTCAAGGCTCTGGTCGGGCTCTGCAGTCGGTCCCTCGTAGAACTTCAGCAAAGCAAAGGGTAGTCTCTTGATGGTGCCTGTTTGCACAGGGTAGCCACTCCTTGGCCACAAGGGAGATTCTTCAGTCTTCTTCTTTCGTCGAATGTCGAAGGTCCAGAGTTTCTGTTCAAGTTGCAGGTTCAGGACAATCTAATCTCCTGGAGCCCAGCTACCACTCTTATACTAATCTGGGGGGCTGGGTTGCCTGCTAGGTCACGCCTTATGGGTGGGAGCGGGGTGGGGCAAGCAACCGGACAGACGCGTCGAGCAGGAAAATGCAGAAGGGCCGCACGCAGAACTCGTGGAGTGCTGATCTTCGGTGCAGAGGGTGCTCGGGGTTGGGGCTTCTCAACCCCCAGAGCACAACTTCGAGGATGCCTCAGAAGCTGCACTGGAAGCAAGTAGCCAATTTTTCCAGGTAGCCGGTCCCACGTCTCTCGTCGCCTCCACGGATCTCAGCTTTGCTGTGGATGTGGATCAGGGTCGGAGAAGTCTGGAAGTCAAGGCGCTGGTCGGGCTCTGCAGTCGGTTCCTCGTAGAACTTTAGGCAAAGCAAACGGCAGGTCGCTTGATGGTGCCTGTTTGCACAGGGTGGCCACTCCTTGGCCACAAGGGAGATTCTTCAGTCTTCTTCCATAGTCGAATGTCGAAGGTCCAGAGTTTCTGTTCAAGTTTCAGTTTTCAGGATAATCCAAAGTCCTAGGGACTCAGCTCCCACTCTTATACTAATCTGGGGGGCTGGGTTACCTGCTAGGTCCCTCCTATGGGTGGGACCAGGGAGGGGGAGTGGTTACACCCCCTTCCCTTTGTCCAGTTTCGCGCCAGGACTGGGGCTGGAGTGCCCCAGCACTGGTTTGAACTGGACTATGCATGGGACACCTTGTGTGCCCCAGGCATGTCTCATTCCTTTCAGCCCTCCCTGCCCCAATACACTAAAGTCTGTCTGGGGAGGTGCTAGCACCTCCCCAAGCAGGAAACCTATTGTCCAAGCCTCCCTTGCCGGGATCACTCCCAGCAGCAGGAGGTCAGACTCGTGTCTGTGGCAGCAGCATCCATTTTGTGATGCTGAGGCTTTGGTTAGAGTTAAACAGTAAAGTAGGATTTTAACATGTCTCTCCCTCTAGAAGGGAGGAATAATATCCTCATCACCAGAAATGGTATGGGGGTATTATTCCAAAGTGTTAGACACCTTACACGACATGTTTTGATAAAGCCAAACCATAGTTACCATAACCGTTTAAGATTATAAGGCACTTTAAGAGTATATGGTAGGCTATATCATAGAACAGCTATAAGGACATGGTTCCAAAAGCTGCAGACAGGCTCAGCTCATGCTAGAGCACCATCTCATATGTTACCAAGCACTCTGCCTCCAGGATTGTTAAGGCCTGCCATAGGAGTGACTGATAGGTACACAGGTGTCTATATATAAGGGTAGATATAGGCATACTATATCTAAGCAAGGGGTGATTACACGACCTTGCCCCAGCTGAGTGATCAGCCAGTTGTGTCTGATTGGAAGGCCAGACCAGGGGTGGCATAATACATGCTGCAGCCCCTGGGAGGCCTAGGGTACACCTATGCCCTGGGTACCTAGGGTACGCTGTACAGGGTCCAATAAGGTGATCCTTACCAATTGGTTATGTACCTAGGGTACATGGAGTCCATTTTAAAGAGAGAGCAGACAGCCTGAGACCCTGAAGGGCAGGATCTCAGGCCAACTAAGTCGAAAAACCAGCTAGACACTAGGCAAAAAGTTGGGGGTAACCATAGGCAGATATCCACCTTCCTACACACACACCCCCCCATCCCCCCCAAACGAAAGGAGATAAGGCTGGCTTTGACAAGGTAAGCCTCTATTGCCTAAGTGGCTATATAAGGAAGAACCAGCACTGGCATGGTTACCCCTTGTCTCATGGTCCACTAAGCAATCCCTCACCCTAAAGGTATCATAGGGTCTCCACCATAGGTAATCTCTACCTTTGGTGTGTCTTTGCAAAGTAAAAGGCTGGTGTTGAGATGGAGTACTGAAGTGAGTGTCCTCAAAGTGAGGCCTCCGCTTCCTCCAATCATCCTCCACCATGGATGCCTTTCTTTCTTTCACTGAGTTGCACTGTGCTCTCAGGGTCAGCCTCTGGCTACCTAAAGCTGGAGGCTGGGTCCCTTTTGTGGGCTTACTGGAGGGACAGGTCAGGTTTGGGGCCCTAAGGTCCCATGTTTGCCTGTGCCCAACAGAATCCCTCTGGGGGAGGTCCCTAACTACCTGTAAAGGAGATCCCTCAGGAATGTCTTCAACCATCACCTGGCTAGGGCTACTAGCCAGGCAATCCTCATTCTTTTGATGGGGGGGTTCTTGTGGACAGGGGCCCTCTTGGGGTCCACTGGCCTCCCTGACCTCTGCAGCCCTGGGCTGACTGAGGCAGGGTAGAGAGAGGCAGGCTACCTGCACCAGACTGGGTCCCACCTTGGAAGGGGCCACTGACATCAGAGGCTCTGCCAGGCCAGGCCTGGCTACCTCTGGGGCAGTTCCTTCACAAGGGGTGAGGTCAGATCCCTGAGGAGGCTGACCTTTTCCTAATGTCTGGGGAGAGGGAGACTTTTCTTCCTCCCCACTACTCTCCGTTTGTGTGGAGTGATCCATAGTTTCAGGCTTCACTACACCTATGTCAGTCTGAGTATGGGCTGAGACCATTACAGCCTTGCCAACCTTTTCAGGGACAACAAAAACTGGGTATAGGCATACATCAGTAAGGACTAGCCTAAAAACTTAAGTAACAAAAGAATTACCAGTACTGAGAAAAACTTTATTGTCCGCCTTTCTTTAGCGGAGGATTATATTGAATAGAAACAACATAAGCCTTTGAACTATTTTTACATCTGTTTAATATATTTGTTTCTTCAATTATTTCATATTGAATTTTATTTTTCAGTTTTTTAGTGTTTTTTTTTTAAAGAAAATAAATTGCAAACATATAACTCAAGACAAGCATTAGCTGTGAACATATAAAACTTTATCACTTCAGACACACACAATCTTTTCAGATCTATTGTAACCTACATTCATTCACATACCATACTGCGCAGTTTCACACATACACATTACCAAACACCAATCGACAAATGTTTTAAATTCTTCTAAGAAATATTTTCATAAGGGCCAAGGAGGCATTTTTAATCAAAATTAAACACAAAAAAATGCGAGATTTGAAAGGATTATTTTAAACTCTTTTGGCCCAAAAGCTATGGTCGACGCGTTTCAAGCCCCGTCTATTCTTGGGACTCTCATCAGGACCTAGAAGCTAAAAAGACAGGGAGAAACTTAGAACTACTCGACACCTCTGCACTTGAATGCAACTGTGCAACATGTATATTTTTTTACCTTTTTCAAAAAGGGGGAAACATAACATCCAGGGTACTTTTAAGACCTACGACAAAAAAGGAGGAACCCATTACAATGAACTCAGCTAGAACACTATTCGTACAGTCATGCATTCAGTTGGATATTGCAAACGCACATGTTTACTTTTTGTGTGTCTTGTCTCGTCTTGGAGGTATGATTATTTAGCTGTGAAGAACGGGAATGAAGGGATTAGTTTAGATGAAATCACCTCTTGTCTGAGAGTTAGGGAGATGCACTTAGTAACTTACTGATTGTTGCTCGAAAACTCCTCGCTGGGAGCGGCGTGTCGTCAGAGAATGTTTCTACGAGCTGAAACAAAGAAATTCCGAAATAAACACCCATTTCTATGGGCAGGATTCTTACGATGGTTTCAAAAATGGAGTACAAAGTACCTTCGTGTTTGCAGCAATCACGATGCTTAAATGTCCGTGTCCTCGTAAAGTATCTACAACTTCGTTTCACTCAGTTACTGCAAAAAGGAGGGAGGGATACTTAGTCACACTCCGCGTGCTGTTGGATTGTTCAGTGTTCAACTACAAAAAAGAGAATTCTAGCTTATTTACCTTAGAGTTTTCGGCACTTCTTTCCGCGGTGGAGACAAATCCTTCTGTGTTCCGCATTTGGACAAGAAATCTCGTGAGATTTAATCCAGCTCAGTAGTCCGAGTATTCATGGGACTTGTAGTTCGAGTCTCGCGGACTCACGATTACTCTCATGGGATTCATAGTTGAAGGCGCAATTTCATTTGGCACGAATGTGAAAGATCGTAGTGAATATCTCCAAGGAGGATGACCAGCGTAGGCAGGGACTTCCTTTATCTTAAGTTATATATTTCGGAAAGTTCGTTCAAGCCATTTCCAGTGATTGACTAGTGGTGCATTGGGTACATTAAGTAATGTACCCAATGCACCACTAGTCAATCACTGGAAAACACACAACCATCAGATTAAAGATCTCAAATGGACGGTGATCTCTAAAATAGAACAGGATTCAAGAGGAGGAGATATCGACATTAAATTGTCAAAGAGAGAAGCCATGTTAATTATAAAATTTAATACGGCTGTGAATGGCTTGAACGAACTTTCCGAAATATATAACTTAAGATAAAGGAAGTCCCTGCCTACGCTGGTCATCCTCCTTGGAGATATTCACTACGATCTTTCACATTCGTGCCAAATGAAATTGCGCCTTCAACTATGAATCCCATGAGAGTAATCGTGAGTCCGCGAGACTCGAACTACAAGTCCCATGAATACTCGGACTACTGAGCTGGATTAAATCTCACGAGATTTCTTGTCCAAATGCGGAACACAGAAGGATTTGTCTCCACCGCGGAAAGAAGTGCCGAAAACTCGAAGGTAAATAAGCTAGAATTCTCTTTTTTGTAGTTGAACATTGAACAATCCAACAGCACGCGGAGTGTGACTAAGTATCCCTCCCTCCTTTTTGCAGTAACTGAGTGAAACGAAGTTGTAGATACTTTACGAGGACACGGACATTTAAGCGTCGTGATTGCTGCAAACACGAAGGTACTTTGTACTCCATTTTTGAAACCATCGTAAGAATCCTGCCCATAGAAATGGGTGTTTATTTCGGAATTTCTTTGTTTCAGCTCGTAGAAACATTCTCTTACGACACGCCGCTCCCAGCGAGGAGTTTTCGAGCAACAATCAGTAAGTTACTAAGTGCATCTCCCTAACTCTCAGACAAGAGGTGATTTCATCTAAACTAATCCCCTCATTCCCGTTCTTCACAGCTAAATAATCATACCTCCAAGACGAGACAAGACACACAAAAAGTAAGCATGTGCGTTTGCAATATCCAACTGAATGCATGACTGTATGAATAGTGTTCTAGCTGAGTTCATTGTAATGGGTTCCTCCTTTTTTGTCGTAGGTCTTAAAAGTACCCTGGATGTTATGTTTCCCCCTTTTTGAAAAAGGTAAAAAAATATACATGTTGCACAGTTGCATTCAAGTGCAGAGGTGTCGAGTAGTTCTAAGTTTCTCCCTGTCTTTTTAGCTTCTAGGTCCTGATGAGTCCCAAGAATAGACGGGGCTTGAAACGCCCGACCATAGCTTTTGGGCCAAAAGAGTTTAAAATAATCCTTTTAAAACTCGCATTTTTTTGTGTTTAATTTTGATAAAAAATGCCTCCTTGGCCCTTATGAAAATATTTCTTAGAAGAATTTAAAACATTTGTCGATTGGTGTTTGGTAATGTGTATGTGTGAAACTGCGCAGTATGGTATGTGAATGAATGTAGGTTACAATAGATCTGAAAAGCTTGTGTGTGTCTGAAGTGATAAAGTTTTATATGTTCACAGCTAATGCTTGTCTTGAGTTATGTTTGCAATTTATTTTCTTTAAAAAACCCACTAAAAAACTGAAAAATAAAATTCAATATGAAATAATTGAAGAAACAAATATATTAAACAGATGTAAAAATAGTTCAAAGGCTTATGTTGTTTCTATTCAATATAATCCTCCGCTAAAGAAAGGCAGACAATAAAGTTTTTCTCAGTACTGGTAATTCTTTTGTTACTTAACCTTTTCAGGGAGGCACTCAGTTTGGGTTTGAGCTGTGACTGTCACAGCTCTTCCAATCTCTACATGGAAGTCTGTCTTTGCCTGGGCTGTGGCTACCACTGCCCTTCCAACCTTTTCAGGGAGGAAATCTACTTGGACAGGGGTTGTGGCTGGCACAACCCCACTACCCTTTTTTGAAAGGCCTACCATTTTGGAATGGGTGTCTTGTTCAACTCCAGCCCAAGCTGAGAGTTCTAAGTCATTCCCCAGTAAGCAGTCCACAGGCAAGGTTGGAGACACTGCCACCCTTTTAGGGCCAGTGACACCTCCCCAGCTGAGACATACCTCTGCCATGGGATGACTGTTCTGTTTGCCATCAATGTTAGTTACCGGGTATGAGAAACCAGGCAAAAGCTGCTCAGAGGGAACTAGCCTATGGGCCACCATAGTGATGCTAGCTCCAGTGTCTCTGTAGGCCTCAGCTTTTCTACCATTGATGTAGGGCTCCTGTCTGTACCTACCCAAAGTGTTGGGACAGGCAGTGAAGTTGGCAAACCCCATTTCACCATCACAGACAAGAGTAGCTGCTGTAGGGCAATTGGCTAAGCCAGGGTCCCCCTGTGTTCCCCAAGAAAACCCAACCAAATTTTTGGGGGCACTCCCACCACCTGGGGGATTACTGCTGACAGTAATAGGTGGTGTGACAGGAGTAGTTGGAGGAACAGTTTTGTTTTTAGCCTTTGGGCAACTGCTGTCAGTTTTCCAATGCCCAGGAGTTTTATACTCATGGCAGTAAGGCTTTTTAACTGTGGTAGAGGAGGGAGCTTGGGACCCACCACCCTGTGTGGAGTTCTGGGGCCCTGAGGAAGATTTCTCTTTTGTTTTTTCCCCACCCTTCTCTTGAGGCTTGGTGGTATCTTTCTTTTGGTCACCACCCTGATTTTTAGGCCTAATCCTGGTCCTGACCCATTTATCTGCCCTCTTTCCCAATTCTTGGGGAGAGGTCAAATCTGAGTTTACCAGGTGTTGATGGAGAAGCTGGTTCTGACAATTACTAAGGATCTGCTCCCTCATAATCAAGTTGTACAATCCTGTATAGTCCTGCACCTTGCTGCCAGTTAACCAACCTTCCAAAGCCTTAGTGGCACAATCCACAAAATCAGACCAGTCCTGTGTCTGTGTCTTCTGGGTGTCTCTGAACAACAACCTATATTGCTCAGTGGTTAAGCCAAACCCATCTATCAGAGTACTCTTCAGGACTTTGTAATTGTTAGCAAGTACAAGTTTCAAAAGCTTTATTCGACAGCATGTCATAAAAGCAAGTAAACATCCTACCAATACTATAAATACTATATTAAGATACATTTAAAAATACATTAAATCTTGATGCTGGCGAGTAGTTTTAAAAATAACATCGTCAATAAAATTAGTCTATTTAAAAAGTAAAATTTTCATTTTTACAGTTAATCATGCTTCATTTAGTGTCAAAAAGTTCATTGGCCTGCTTCTAATGATTTTAGGGTGCGAGAGCGTATTATCCAAGTCCACCCTAAAAATTTAGCAACAGCAATAGCCAGGCAAGGAGTGCAATCAGATTCAAGTATTCTTAGGGCTACCCTGTAACTGCGTGTTCCCAGATTTGAACATACTGGTTTTAACCACCTATGACGTGGAGCAATATACAAGGGACATACAAACAGCAAATGACCTGCGTCTTCAATCAAATCTTTACAGTAATTGTTAGCATCCTCATCACTGACTGTGAGCAGCTTGTCTCTACCTTTGTCAGAAAAGGAGAGCCACAAGATAGCTGCCCACTGACTCTGGGGTACCTGCTGTACTTTGCAGGCCCTCTCCAAAGCAGTCATCCACTTGTGGATGTCATCCCCATTCTGATATGGGGGGACTCTCTTGCTTAGGTTTCTATGGTCATAAGACCTATCCCTATCTCTAGGAATGTTGCTGCCACCAGTGGGTTCTGACCCACACAATTTTTGCTCTCTAGCCAGAGCAAGCTTCTCCTTGGCAAGGGCAAGTTCTTCCCTCTGAATCCTCAGATTAGCTTCCCTCATTCTGGCTTCATGCTCCCTTCTCTCAGGGGAAGTCATTCCCCTGTGAGAGGAAGCATTAGAGATGCTAGAGACATGGGAGTGGATGGGTTCCCTTGAAGGGGATCTGTCTCTCCTGCTTCTCTGGGTAAGCCCACTTGGGGGTCTGTATGGGGGGACCCCATGCAAACTCCCATGTAAGCTTAGGTTAGCCTGGCTAAGTCTTCCTACTTGGCCCTGGCTGTCTACCTCTTCATCTGAAGTCCCATCTGACTCATCTGTGGTGGGTAGACCCTTATCTACAGCTATGGCACCATACTTGGCAGCTCTTTCAGCATCATAGGCCTCCAGAAGCTCCACTAGCTGTCTAAGGGTAGGGTTGGAACCCTGTTTAAATCTCCTGGAGGTACACAGTTGTCTCATCTCCTGGAAAGTGAATGCATCATATCTAGAGGGAATCTGTCCAGGATTCTCCTCTCCTGAGGGAGTATCAGTGTGATCTCCATTCAGGGACATGATTCTAGTGAGGGTGTGGTGTGTGCACCTACCTACACTAGTTGTATCTACTAAACCTCTCTAGTAGTTGTAGTCAGGGTGTTTTACTCCCTTCAACCTACAACCACTAAGTCCAGTAGGACTTAAGTATTATAATCTATGTTATATGTACCTAAACAATATCTGTGTGATCTTTCAATTTAGTATCTCAAGATTACAATGGTATTACAACAGCAAGCTCAGATCCCAACCGCTGCTCACCAATGTGAGAAGTTGGCCTGATGTATGATGTCACTAGTTCTAGTGTACACCTTATATCAGTCCAAACAACCCTTATGGTGATTGGTTGTAAAGTCAACCTTATAGACCAGCTATCCTAGTGGTAGCATGGACAAGAGCAGTCTTAGGCTAAACTCTGAATGGCATGTGAAGCCAGCTGTGATACCATATATAATCCCTTGAATACCAAATGAAAGGACACCACAACAGATATATATATAAAATAAAGTGTATTTATTCTAGTCAAACCCTCAGCACTCTTTGAGATTAGAGGTAAGTACAACACAGTCTTATTTAAGCATACATTAAGTCACACAGGTAAGTAATAAAGTTAGGCCCTAGGGGCCACGCAAACCATATACTAAAGAAGTGGTATAAGGACCACTGTCACGGAAATAGGATAGGCCTAGGCCTAGGGAATCGCTGGGGCTACACTACACTAGCAACAGTCAGGAAGTGGGAGGCCCACGGGACTCAGGTGCAGAGTGGAAACACTCACGCGTAATGCGTAAAAGTCGATAGAATTACTAGCAAGTAGAAATTAACAGTTTAAGGACACTTCTGAAGAGCACTGAAGTACCCAAGTTACCTAGCCCACGGGCTGCGGGTGCATCGGTGTGAACTTGCGTTGGGTTTCGTCGTGGACTTCTATGGATGCCTGAAGGAAAGTTGCTGACAGGCAGTCAGTGAAGAGTGTCCGGTGGATCCCAAGGCTGGGATCAAGAAGAGAGGATACCTGCAAGCAGAAGGGACAGAGTCAAGGTCACTAGCCAGTGACCACGTGGAACCAGGAAGGAACCAGGCGATGTCGTGAAGATTGCAGGTGAAAGGTGAAGCTTGTCGCTGCAGCCACGGGTACCAGGAGACGTCGAGGACGACCAGGACCAGGAGGCGAGCTGTCCCACGAAGGCTCTTGCTGTCGGCGGCGTCGAAGTCGAACTAGCACTCACCAAGCCTTGGCAAGCGGAACCCACGAAGAACGGAGGACTTGCTTCTGGTGCAGACCAGGAAGGTCTGGGGTGCTTCTCTTTTGCAAGGAAGCGGGAGCCAGTCTGGAGGAGCCAAACCAGCAGTGAAGATTTCAGGGTGCGTCGTCACAAAGGCCGTTAGCCAACGGGCAAGCAACCGGACAGACGCGGCAAGCAGGAAAATGCAGAAGGGCCCCACGCAGGACTCGTGGAGTGTGGGGGGCTGATCTTCGGTGCAGATGGTGCTTGGGGTTGGGGCGTCTCAATCCCCGGTGCACAACTTCGAGGGTGCCTCAGAAGCTGCGCTGGAAGATACTCGCCACTTTTCCCAGGTAGCCGGTCCCACGTCTCTCGTCGCCTCCACGGATCTCAGCTCGGCTGTGGATGTGGATCAGGGTCGGAGAAGTCTGGAAGTCAAGGCTCTGGTCGGGCTCTGCAGTCGGTCCCTCGTAGAACTTCAGCAAAGCAAAGGGTAGTCTCTTGATGGTGCCTGTTTGCACAGGGTAGCCACTCCTTGGCCACAAGGGAGATTCTTCAGTCTTCTTCTTTCGTCGAATGTCGAAGGTCCAGAGTTTCTGTTCAAGTTGCAGGTCCAGTGGGGCCCAGCTACCACTCTTATACTAATCTGGGGGGCTGGGTTGCCTGCTAGGTCACGCCTTATGGGTGGGACCTGGGAGGGGGGTGGTTACACCCCCTTCCCTTTGTCCAGTTTCGTGCCAGGACTGGGGCTGGAGTGCCCCAGCACTGGTTTGAACTGGACTATGCATGGGACACCTTGTGTGCCCCAGGCATGTCTCATTCCTTTCAGCCCTCCCTGCCCCAATACACTAAAGTCTGTCTGGGGAGGTGCTAGCACCTCCCAAGGCAGGAAACCTATTGTCCAAGCCTCCCGTGCCGGGATCACTCCCAGCAGCAGGAGGTCAGACTTGTGTCGTGGCAGCAGCATCCATTTTGTGATGCTGGGGCTCTGGTTAACTTTAACCGGGTAAGTAGGTTTCAACATGTCTTGTCCCTCTAGAAGGGAGGGATAATATCCTCATCCCCAGAAATGGGATGGGGGTATTATTCCAAAGTGTTAGACACCTTACACGACATGTTTTGATAAAGCCAAACCATAGTTACCATAACCGTTTAAGATTATAAGGCACTTTAAGAGTATATGGTAGGCTATATCATAGAACAGCTATAAGGACATGGTTCCGAAAGCTGCAGACAGGCTCAGCTCATGCTAGAGCACCATCTCACATGTTACCAAGCACTCTGCCTCCAGGATTGTTAAGGCCTGCCATAGGAGTGACTGGTAGGTACACATGTGTCTATATATAAGGGTAGATATAGCCATACTATATCTAAGCAAGGGGTGATTACACGACCTTGCCCCAGCTGAGTGATCAGCCAGTTGTGTCTGATTGGAAGGCCAGACCAGGGGTGGCATAATACATGCTGCAGCCCCTGGGAGGCCTAGGGTACACCTATGCCCTGGGTACCTAGGGTACACTGTACAGGGTCCAATAAGGTGATCCTTACCAATTGGTTATGTACCATGGGTACATGGAGTCCATTTTAAAGAGAGAGCAGACAGCCTGAGACCCTATAGGGCAGGATCTTAGGCCAACTAAGTCGAAAAACCAGCTAGACACTAGGCAAAAAGTTGGGGGTAACCATAGTCAGATATCCACCTTCCTACATCGCCCAGTTAACACACGCAATTCAAATGATGAACGTTTAAGCGAGGAATTGAAGTGAAAAACGCGGTGTGCACACCACCTCTTTGATTATTACAGACAAGTGCAGCATGGGCACTAGCAAAGCAGACTTCTTGCACACGCTGCAGCTATGTGACGGGCACCAGCAGTGCAAGCTTCTCACACACACACAACAGGTATGGGGTATGTGCACCAGGCAGTGCAGGTTTCTTGCACACACACAAGTAGGGGGTGTGCACCTGCAGTGCATGCTTCTTGCACACACAACAGGTATGGGATGTGCACCAGCAGTGCAGGCTTCTTGCATACACACTATATAACCGGTATGGGATGTGTACCAGCAGTGCAGGCTTCACTTGTGCGCGCACACAACTGTTACGTGATGGATAGCAGCAATGCAGACCAGACACACAACACCCACCTGCCCCCCTCTCGCTCTGTTATGGATGGGTCCCATCGGTGCAGTCTTCTCTTACTGCTCAGTACATGGATGGACCAGGTAGTTGTGCTGTCAGTTACTTGAGATGAGATGGGCTAGAGATGAGTAAGAACGCAAGAGTTATCGGTTTGTAGTTGCACAAATATTGATGCTAATGGTACTTGCTACTTTTTTCGTTTAATTATTTTACAGCACTACTCATCCCAGTTTAGGGTGTCAGAGCGCTTTACGCCACACACTGAGGCACAACAAATCACACGTGTGTAAATCAATGTACAAAACGTTTACATAAGAAAATGAAGATCATAATTGATAAAGCGTAGGAATCCCAGATCATCCACACATGTAAACATTACATGCTAAGAGGGAATGGTTGGGAGAAACACAGTCAGGATATAAAACCTAACACAGTGATTGTGGTTGCCTGCACTAATAAGACTTTATGACTCCCCAAAGGGAATCTCACAATAAGAACAGTTTGAGGAAGAATAATAAGGATCTAAACCCATGATTTCCAGTTCGCATGTAGCTTCTTGGTGCTGCTAAATAGAGCAGTGTTCTTTATAAGGAGGCTTGCAAATTATGAACTGGAAGTAAAAAAAAAAACAAATGACCTCTGTCAAAAGCAGTAACCTACTTACCTATCTAAATAAAAACACATTTTTGATCTGCTTGATGCACAATGTGCTTTGTAGCAGGCGCATTAACCCTTTATGCTACCTTGAGTCAAACCTGTGACTGGGCAAAACCTAGACCTCTCCCTAACTGTCTAAACCAATAGAGTTATCTTACTGCACAACGATCTCTGCAACAGGTGTCTTAACCCTGTAGGATATTTTAAAATGCAACCTCTTTGTGACGATTTAAGTAAGCTAGAATAGATTTGCTGTCACATATGTCCTTGTTGCCAATTTCTTTGCAGCAGATTCTCTTTTTAAATAAATGTATAGGTTGACATTCAGACTCTGCTTGGTAAGCCCCGCCCTTCGTGACTCCACCCCTTTCCTCTGCCACACCTTGAACCCCAATGTATGGGTACCCAGAGTAAATTTTTTCTAATCCCAGCACTGGCATCAATGCAAGTGTGCTCACGTCCAGAAGAGGTACAGCATGGGCAGTGGCTTGTCAAGCCTTCCCTTGACTGGCCCTTGGCGTTTTTCATTAATCGTTGTTATCAGCTGTTTGTGTTCGGTTGGTGACACTCAAACAAAGGAACATACAACTTGCAGAATGTACAGATGTCAAATTTAATGCCAATGCTGGAAACGTGGTGTCTTGTCAGATGGAACTCATCCACCAAACGTCTACAGGTCATGGGTAGGGCCAGTGCACGACACTTTAGTTTTCTCTCTTTCCCACTCCTCCCTAACCCTCAAGCAGGAAACATTGTGACATCCACACCAGGTGCAGCACACCTAGCAGCAGTAATAGCTTCTGACAATAGGGCATTCTTACCCAAAAGATAAGCTTCCTTATACCACACACACACACACACACACAGAACAGGTACTTCCTGGGCGGCAGCAGTGCGAGCTCACCCCACCCAAAGAACAAGTAGAGAACAAACAGCAGAAGAACCTTTCACAAATCTAAAGCAAAGCCTTAGTAGCAGTAAGCCAGACTTGTATACATAAATAGGACGGACGGGCTGTAGGAAAGTAGGATCTTTGTGACATGGTTGACCCCACTTTTTGCCACCTGGTGTCGTCTTTAGACTGTAGTACACTGGGATCCTGCCAACCAGGACCCCAGTGTCCGTGCTTTCTTTCCTAAATTGACTGCTAAGTACTTTGTACACCCCACAATTGGCATACTGGTGTACCCCTGTAAGTGCCTTGTATATGGTGCTAAGGTACCCATGGCATTGGTACACCAGGGATCTCCCTTGGGCTGCAGCTTGTATTATGCGATGCATGGGAGCTCATGCACACTGTGCCACCACAGCCTGCGTGAAATGGTGCATGCACCTTTCACCCCAGATATAAGGTTTACCTTATATCCTTGTCATTGCACTTAAGACCTATAAGTCACCCCTAAGGTAGGCCCTTCAGCCCAAGAGCAGGGTGCCTGCTTTTAAGTGTGAAGGTATCCGTGCACAAGCAGAGACACCCCTACAAACCCCGGACCACATTCTCTGGGCTTTGCTAGTGCGGGGAAGTCATTTTAAGGTATGTAGATGACACTGGCAAACTCGAGATGTCCAACTACATATCGGCTTCACTCAACCTGGTCATGTTTGGTATCAAACATGTTGAAATCATGCAGCTACACTGATTCCAGTGCAAGTTGCATGATCCCACAAACTGGGGGATCCTTAGAGGAGCCCCCTAGGACTACCTGTGTAGCCGTGCAGGGTCAGCGTGCAAGCCAGCGCTGCTGCCGAACCCAGACACTGTTCTCCCCTCCTGCTGATGCGCTAACTTAGGCTGAGGAAGGCATAGCAAAGGGTTTCCTTTAAAGGAGAGGCATTGGCCCTCTCCTTTAGAATTGGGTGTCTCTGGGCTAGGGTGGGGGTGCTTCTGAGCATGACCAGAATACTTTGAAGGGCACACTTGGTGCACTCTTGCATAAACCAGTTGACTCCAATGCAGAAGCCCTTGGCTCCTGCTCTGGCACGAAACTACGCCAAGGACAGGGGAGTGATCAACCCCCTGTACAGCCCCTCCCCAGGGGAGGTGCCTAGAGCTCTACCAGGGGCTGCTTGATTCTGCCATCTTGAAAGCCAAGATGAGCAGAGGCCCCTGGCAGCATCCGACTGGTCAATCCACCAGAGTAGCGTCCCAGACTGCCCCTGATAGGTGGGTCACCGCAGAAGCTGTCCAACCCCGTTCCTGGGTTACTTAAGGGCTCTCCTGAGAGTGGGTCCTTCGATTTGTCTGGACAAGGATTCAGCTGTAAGACCAGTCTTCAGGATACTCCACAAGACTCTTCTGCTGCTGGACACTGGACACTGCTGTTGGGCTGGGCGGGACTCAAGACAAGACTGCTCTAGGAGGGCGGCCCCTACTGCAACTTTATCTCCGTGCTTTGCAACTATCCTGCAACATCCATGGCCGTGCATCCTCCAGAGTCACAAGGACTCTGTGTGCATAAAGAACAGCTAGAAGGAATCCCCCTTGGAGCGAAGGAGTCATTCCCCTGCAGCCGCAGACACCTTGACTATGACCGACTTGTGGATCCTACTGTCCCATGGACTCGTCCAGGCTCTAAAACACAGGTGATGGTTTGGTGACGCTCCCAAAGCCTGACCTGTCTTCTGTGCAATTTGGAAGACTGCAATCCCTCGTGGAGCTGCTGGAACCGAACTCCAGTGCACTTCGTCTGTTTGCTGTTACCCAGGCTTGTTGGCTTTCCAGTCCGGAAGTCTCTGAGCTCCATTAAGCCCCAGCCTCAAGCATCACCCTGCTGCAAAAGCGACATCCTCCCGATGTGGGCCTCCGTCTTCGTGGTGTTGCTGAGGCCTCCATCTGACTGCTGTCAGTGGGTCCCTCTGGGGTCTTCCATCATTTCCTCCTGGCTCTTCTGCTTGCTGAGGGCTGGCCCTGACTTATCTGTAGTGTGGGAGCTCCCTGGACCTTGCTGGTCCTCCTTTCTGCAACTCTTCCTGCAACGTGTCTACTGTATTTGCCAAGGCTTGTTGGTGGTTCTGCTGGCCGCTGATCCTCCTGCAATTCGCGAACCATAGTGCGACAGCTCATGGATGGCTCTTGTGATCCTACATCATCGCCTGGTCTCCACAGCTACAACGCCAAGACCTCCATCCTACTATGAAGTACCCCCAAGAAGGGTGGGTATTGTTCATCTGCACCTCCTGGACGACTCCTGGTGGCTTGACTTGGTCTCCTCTCTCCTTAGGTGCTCCTCATCGGGAATCCATGCCAGGGTTCCACCGACCTGGTCCACGGGTCAAGTTGCAGCTGAACATCTGAAGATCCTCATTGACTTCAAAGGGCAGTCCCGACATCACTTCACACCTATGCACCTGGGCTCCCTGGTGTAGGTATCCTGTTTCTCTGGGTATCCACAGGTGGGGTTGCTCTCCAACCTCCCTTGGTCCAAAGGGTTTCCTCAGGGTCCTCTAGGATGGGTCCTGAATCCTGAAAATCCCAACTGCGACTTCCCCATGTTATCATATGGACACTGACCTGGGGTATCACCTCTGCACCCCAATGCTTAGGGACTTCTAGTTACTTACCTCTGGTGGTTCTGTGCTTCCCCTGGCCTATAGATCTTTAGGTAGTAGTCTTGGTTAAGTACCCCTTTCGCTTCCACTTACTTTATATATGGTTTGGCCGCCTGCACCCCGCCACCCACCCATAAGGGCCCACGTGTTTTTATGTGCTTATTTACCTGTTTTGCTGATGTATTTGTTGTGTGTGCATATCTCCGGGTAGGAGATATACCAAAGTAGTTTTAGTGTTGGTGTGTAATAAATACTGGCGTGGTTCTTTTCTGTTTGACTCTGTGACTGACTTATGTGGTAAATGCACCCGCTTTACATCCTCCTGGATAAGCCTTAGTGCACCCCACAGCACCCCTTAGAAGCTTTGGTTATCGGGGACCCCATGAGTCTAATTTTTTCTTAAACTCTTATTTTTTTAATCTTATCTCTCTTGTGTGAAGAAAATATTCAACTATTTTCCTTGCGTATACAAAGTAAATCCAACAGAACCATTTCTTGTGTGATCTCTCACGTATAGAGCAGATGCAGCAGTGCATGGAGCTGTGCACAAAACAGATAGAGCATGGCAAACAGCAGCAGTCCATGCATCTCTCATGCTGCACAGAGCAGATACAGCATGGCAAGCAGCAGCAGTGCATTGAGCTGTGCATGTTTCTATGCACAGAACAGATATACCATGGCAAGCAGCAGCTGTGCCTGCACAGAGCAGATGCAGCATGACAGGAAGCAGCTTTGCCTACACCTGTGCATGCTTCTATGCACAGAACAGAAATAGCATGGCAAGCAGCAGCAGTGCATGGAGCTGTGCATTCTTCTACGCACACAACAGATACAGCATGGCAGGAAGCAGCTGTTCATGTAGCTGTGCATGCTTTTATGCATGAGATCACATGCAGCATAGCAAGAAGCAGCTGTTCATGGAGCTGTGCAATCTTCTCTCCAGCACAGACCATGTACTGCATGGAAAGCAGCAGCTGTGCATGCCTCTCTCATGCTCAGCAGACGCAACATGGCAAGCAGCAGCAGTGCATTGAGCTGTGCATGCTTTTCTCACGCTCAGAAGATATAGCATGGCAAGCAGCAGTGCTTTCAGTTGTGCATGCTTCTCCCACACACAATGCAGAGGCAGCAAGAAGAAGAAGCAGCAGCAATGCATGGAGCTGTGCATGCTTCTACGCACACAACCGATACAGCATGGCAGGAAGCACCTGTTCATGTAGCTGTGCATGCTTCTACGCACAGACTACATGCAGCATTGCAAGCAGCAGCAGAGCATGAAGCTGTGCATGCTTCTACGCACACAATAGACACAGCATGGCAAGAAGCAGCAGTGCATGGAGGTGCGCGTGCTTCTACACACAGGCCATGTACAGCATGGAAAGTAGCAGCTGTGCATGCTTCTCTCAATCACAGAGCACATCCATCATGGAAAGCAGCAGCTGTGCTTGCTTCCCTCATGCTCAGCAGATACAGCATGGCAAGCAGCAGTGCAGGCAGCTGTGCATGCTTCTCCCACACACAAAGCCGAGGCAGCATGGCAAGAAGCAGCAATGCATGGAGCTGTGCAAGCTTCTACCCACAGACCACATGCAGCATTGCAAGCAGCGGCAGAGCATGAAGCTGTGCATACTTCTACACACACAATAGACACAGCATGGCAAGAAGCAGCAGTGCATGGAGGTGTGCATGCTTCTATGCACAGAAGAGATATAGTATGACAAGAAGCAGCAGTACATGGAGCTGTGCATGCTTCTGCGCACAGTCTACATAAGGCATGGCATGCAGCAGCTTTGCATGCTTCTCCTGCACATGGAACACATTTCAGCATGGCAAGCAGTAGCAATGCCTGAAGCTTTGCATGCTTCTATGCAAAGGACAGATATAGCATGTCATGCAGCAGCTGTGCATGCTTCTGCCACACCCAGAACAGATACAGCACGGTATGGTGTGGGTGTGAATGCTTCACCAACACAGAACCGAATCAGCATAACAAGTAGAAGCAATGCCTGGAGCTGCCCATGCTTCTTCCATGCACAGAACAGATACAGCGTGGTAGGTAGCTGCTGTGCCTGGAGCTGTGCATGCTTCTCCCACGCACAGAACAGATACAGGATAGCAAGCAGCAGAAATGCATGGAGCTGTGCATGCTTCTCCCACACACAAAACAGATGCACCATAGCAAGAAGCAGCAATGCATGGAGCTGTACGTGCTTCTTTGCACAGTGCACATACAGCAAGGCATGAAGCAGCTGTGTACGCTTCTCCCGCCCACGAGACACATATGGCATGGCAAGCAGCAAACCCTGGCCTCGAAGAGCTACTCACACATGGCTGTGGGAAATGTGGACACTTGAGCATTCTCCTTATGGGCCTACTCTTTTTGTGCATCTTTCTGGCAGTGCTGTTTGTGGAGAACGACCTTGCATAATCGTAGCACTCTTAAACAAGCATTGGCAAAACCAATAAGGCGCGCCTATGCAAGCGCTATTGGCTTTCCAATGTGTTTTAGCCATGTTGTACACCAGTGTAGCCACTGTTCAGTATGGCTAAAAGTTAGTGACTTTGAGGAGGGTGACGTGAAGTGTCTAGAGTGAAATGGCGAAGAGTGGAATAGAATGTCGTGGAGCGGCAGCGTGTGTCGTGTATTGGAGTGGCATAGTGTGGAGTCTCATTGAATAGTGTACAGTGGAGTGGTGTAGAGTGGACTGATGTAGTGTGCATTGGCGTAGAGTTGCAGAGTATAGTGCGAAGAGTTGCAGTGACAAATTCACCAGCCTCAAATGGTGCGTCTTGGAATGGAGTGGAGTGCTGTAGATTAGAGTCGTGTATAGTAGAGTGGAGTAAACTTCAACCAATTTGTAAGTATGAAGGTGATCCCACACGGGCAACGATGCAGTGCAAGTGAAAATAATGTGCGTTGGTACTGTACACTCTATGTGCATAAAATCCTATACATTGAGCAGGTGCTTCCCAAACCTGTGTCTTGATTATGACCCTGTCTAAATTGTATGCTTCGGATCGAAACTTTGACTTGACACAATAAGTGTACTGTTTTTATTTGGATTTTGGAGCATTTCACTCTTTTTCCAAGTGTGTACCAAAAACGTATGCATCCTGGATCAGCCACTATTTCATGTACATATATTGTATAGTACCAATGCACTTTATATTCACTTATTTTCACTAGCACTGCGTCGTTGCTCTGTTTAGGATCACCTTCTTACTTACTGTTGGACATGGCCGTCTTAGGGGAACATCCCCTAAACCTTTTTTACTTTTTTTGTCCTCCTAGTCTTCGCCTACTCTCTGTAGTACTCTGGGCATCATCCCACTGCACTGCAGTGAGAAGGTGCGAGCACCCTCCCTGCACAGTTTAGGAGTGGGGTGCTCACGTGATTTGGTTAAGTGCCCTATGAAAGGGTACACTAGAGACCTAGGGCGGGTACGGCATTGGCGAGTAGGGGGCCCTGGCACTGATCATGCCCCGCTGGACTCGCCTGCTCATTATGTCTCCCACTCAGGTTGGCATCTCTAAGAGTGAGCCAACCTGGAAGGGAACTCCCCTACGAGTGTGAGCACAGCCTGAACAGGGGAGAACCCCTAAGGTGGGGCCCTCTACCGTGAAGATCTGTGCCCTTCTGTTGCTAAGGCCCCTTCATGGCCATGGGGCTAGAGCCCCTCCCCTCTGTTGGTGCAGAGTGGAAGGGCGTGCTTTGCTGAGGAGGTGAGATGGATCATCCGCTTGTGTGGCTCCGCTAACGTCAAGGTCGTGCTGGGCCTGCGTCCGGCCTGCTAGTACCATGCAGCCTGAGCCCTTGCACGCGTGAGGTCTCTGGGCCCCTGCCACCAGCCTGCCAAGATGGACCGGTGTGTGCGCGTCAGCACCAATGAGGTGCTTAGCGTGGATCTGGACCACAAGTGGAGTCCGGATAGCACACGGACACCACAGGTGTCCTGGAGACTCAGGCCACTGGCCTGCTACTGCGAGCCAGTGGGCTTGCTGGTTCTCGTGTGGAGCCTTGTAGCTCTGACGCATTTCCCACTGTACTGCAGTGTGAAAGTGCAAGCACACTTCCTACACATGTTGGGAAGTGGTGCAGACATGATGTTGGTAAACATAGGTCAGATCTGCCTTAGGGGCCTTTGTGCATTTCTTGCACCGCTGGTGTGATTTACCTACGTGTCCGACCTGCAATTGCAGGCCGGTGTGCGCACCTGCGTGGACTTTGTGTTTAAACATGTGTCCAACTTACCACAGCAGGTCTGTGAAAGCGCCTTTGCGCATATACTCCGTTTGGCCTGTTGCACACACAGTCCACCCGCAGGGGGGCCTTTCACCTCCACTCAGATGGAAGATGAAATGCTGGGCAGGCATCCATGGATGTTCGCTGCCCAGGTAGGAAGGAAAGACCCACAAGGGTTCCTCTACAGCCGAGACTGACTCGTCCCTTAAATTAGCCTGGGGAAGGGTGTTGGACTTGGCCCTTCTGGCGGGTTCACCCCCAAAACTTTTTGCAATTATCCTAGCTTTTTCCCCTCTGTTGTGTAAGGGGTTTTAGGCCTCTAGGCGCTTTTACACTGTGTCCCAGTGGAGAGTGCGTGCGCGCTGTGTATGTCTTTAGTGAGACTGACCTGCCCTCCCATAGGAATGCATGGGGAATGTGTGTGTCCATGGTAGTTCCTGATGCGTGGGGAGTGCAGGGTCGAGTTTGGTATGTGCGAACTCATGAGATTGAATGTTGCGCGATGATGTGTGCGGCGTTACTGTGTCTATTGTAGAAGTGCCACTTCTAGAAGCTGGCATGTCTGTGTAGTAAATATATTTATCAAGAAATAAGGGGAAAGTAGAGGTTTATGGTTAGGTCCACCCTCCACTAATATAATTATCAAAAAACTACCTGAACGGGTCAAGTAGACAGGAACCTAACCAGGAAGAACAAAAGGTGTCGGAAACAATTTGATCCTAAAGGACACCGTTTTAGAAAGAAAGGGAAGGATTAGCTCTTTCTATAGTCCCCTCACTCACCAGGGTTTCCCCACGGTGACATGCTTCATCATAGGGGTCCTCCCAGTCCTCTACGGACTGAGGCGTGCTACGACTTGCGGTGTTACGTAGGAGCACTAGAAACTTGTGGACTATGTGTAGTGAAAGTGAAGTAGTGGTGGAGTGGGATAATTAAAATAATCAGCTAGTGGGCTACAAAATAAACTTTATTGGTGCTCTAAGCTGAAAAAATTAAAAACGGGGTAATATGACAAGGGAACCTAACTGTAATGGAAAGGTGTGCCTAGCATATGTTATTGTCAACTAGTTTCGAGCTTCCCCAGCTCTTCGTCAGGACTACACTGGGACCAGCCCAGTGTCGAGAAACTTGCCACTCCTAGTTGAAACTAAATTAGGTGCAATAAGTGAGATGCCACAATTGTAAGGCATGCGTTTTAAAATACATACGTAATGTACGTCAGCACAATGGTCTGTAAGGTACAAAACAACAGTTAATTAAGGAGAAAAAATATATGTACAATGTAATACGTATATGTCACTAAAAATTGTGAGCACACTACACCCAAGTGTATGCACACTTTATCTGACGTGCCGCTATGTGAAGAAGAGAAGAGATGCAATTATTCACTCCATGCCGGCGAGGTGCTGAAAAAAGTGTGCTGAAATTCATAAAATTATTAAGTCTGACTTGGCACACACATAAACATACAACACAGAACATGTAACATACTTAAGAAAAAGCAACACTGTGCTTCATGGTCACTGGAGGGGATGCGGCGATCTTGTACATCTAATGGAGGATAGGAATCGAGATCGTTAGGAAAAAGGCGTGTTCCGTAATGACGGATCGCCCTGCGGGGTGAGAGGGAGACGGAGGAAGGGCTCCTCGCACCGTACAGGTATGGAGAATGGTAGCACTTACTTGTACGTTGAACCCCGCATACTATGACACCTACTCGAAGCCAAACCTCGCGGACCGCATTCTGGCGTGTCCTCGTTGCTGCACTGTTTTTATGTACTGGCGAGCGTGTCAAAAGGAGAGAGAGAGAAGAAAGCTCCGATGCCGGTATGCGAGTGGAGCCGCCATCTTAGAATGGGATGGAACAGGGCGAAAATACTGTAAAGTATTGTAGGTTATTAATAAAGTAATTGTACGTAACATCACTCCGGAGTAGGTGGGCAATCACTCGCAGCTTTGAACGAGTCATGAGGGCGAGATATGGAGCGATGTTGTTGCTATGATATTTGTGTAAGGAAAATCTAGAACTTTATTGAGATGGCCGGCTGGAACAGCTCGGCGATAGGTCAGTAAGACCGGCTGTAATGGGAGCCGCCATCTTAGAGTGGGATGGGGAGGAAGTAAATACTGTTAGGGAATGTAATGCTAGTTTTAAATGTTTTAAGTAGCAATGGGGCAGTGGAGAGATAGCAATCACTCTCAACTTAGAAAGACCCAGAATGCAGAAGTAAAACATGAAGGAGGGATATTGACTGATGAAACGATGTTGTTAATTCAATAATGGATATCACTAAACAAGTCTAATGTGAAGGTTTTCGCACAACCCAACATGCCAGATGTTAATGGCTTATTATGCTGATATACCAGAGAGGGTTGGTCAAGTGAACTGGCTCCAGGGTATGTCATCGTTAAGACCCCTGTTATCTGAGCGTAGCTTAAACACCCAACGTTGTTCCTTCTCATGTAGCTGTTTCTCCATGTTGGGGTGATTCTTAACATGTTCCAAAACAACCCAGTTGAAGTCATTGGGTGTGTGTCGTTTTTCCAGGAAATGGGTGGTCATCTTGGTATTGTCACGTTTACACCTGAAATTACTACGGTGCTCAATCATTCGGGTGTTTACTTTCCTAGTAGTCATACCTACGTAGTGGAAATTACAAACGCAGGTTATCAAGTAAACCACACCTGTTGTGTTGCAGTTAGTGAAAGACCGAAGATTCCAGGTTATCCCATTATTGCATATCACTGTCTTGGTCATTTTTGTGAGGTGACATACACTGCAGTTACCACACGGGAAATGGCCCTCTGGTAGGGGTTGGAGCAGGCGTTGGGGGCCTGCAGTTTTCGTCGTAGTAGGACGTGTATGGACAAGATGATCCCTCAGATTGCGGGCTTTGCGATGGCTGAACATAGGTTTTTGTAGGTCTAATCCCCCACTGTTCAGGATGCGCCAGTGTTTTTTGATTATTTTACTAACCAAGTTAGATGCAATACTGTATGTAGTGATACAAATTTGTCTACGTGGCTCATCCTGTGTGGCTACGGTTTTTGTCTCTAAAAGGGCCTCCCTATTGTTATTTAAGGCTCTCTTTCTGGATCTGGACACAAGATGTTGTCGGTATTTGCGTTGTATCAATTTTTCTGATAGTTCTTTGGCTTGAATGTTGTAGTCTTGTCTCGTCGTACAATTCCTTCTAAGGCGCAAGAATTGGCCAAACGGAAGGTTGTCTTTAAGGCTGCGAGGATGGAAGCTATCGTATACCAGTAGGCAGTTCCTTGCTGTGGGTTTAAAATGTGTAGTGCTGAAGAGACGTCCGTCTTGTGCTGATATATTAAGGTCTAAAAAGACCATACTGGATCGGCTCATCGAAAAGGTGAATTTCAGGAAGGGGTCTTGTTGGTTCAGCCAGACTAGGAAATTTTCCGCTTCTTGTTCATTACCTTCCCAGATCAACAGCACATCGTCTATGTACCTTTTCCATAGTTTAATATGTTTGATGTGAGGATTGTGTTGGTGGAGAATCTTCTGCTTCTCCAAATGATGCACATACAAACCCGCCACACTCGGCGCAAATGTGCTTCCCATGCTGGTACCGTGGGTTTGTTTGTACAGGACATCATTGAATTGGAAAAAATTCTCGGTCAAAGCCAGACGGCAACATTCCAGGACCACATGTCTAGGTGTTTGGTAACCCCAATCGTTTAGATAGAGTACCTCTTCCAGGATGTCTAAGGTATCCTTTTGACACGCTCGCCAGTACATAAAAACAGTGCAGCAACGAGGACACGCCAGAATGCGGTCCGCAAGGTTTGGCTTCGAGTAGGTGTCATAGTATGCGGGGTTCAACGTACAAGTAAGTGCTACCATTCTCCATACCTGTACGGTGCGAGGAGCCCTTCCTCCGTCTCCCTCTCACCCCGCAGGGCGATCCGTCATTACGGAACACGCCTTTTTCCTAACGATCTCGATTCCTATCCTCCATTAGATGTACGAGATCGCCGCATCCCCTCCAGTGACCATGAAGCACAGTGTTGCTTTTTCTTAAGTATGTTACATGTTCTGTGTTGTATGTTTATGTGTGTGCCAAGTCAGACTTAATAATTTTATGAATTTCAGCACACTTTTTTCAGCACCTCGCCGGCATGGAGTGAATAATTGCATCTCTTCTCTTCTTCACATAGTGGCACGTCAGATAAGAAAGTGTGCATACACTTGGGTGTAGTGTGCTTACAATTTTTAGTGACATATACGTATTACATTGTACATATATTTTTTCTCCTTAATTAACTGTTGTTTTGTACCTTACAGACCATTGTGCTGACGTACATTACGTATGTATTTTAAAACGCATGCCTTACAATTGTGGCATCTCACTTATTGCACCTAATTTAGTTTCAACTAGGAGTGGCAAGTTTCTCGACACTGGGCTGGTCCCAGTGTAGTCCTGACGAAGAGCTGGGGAAGCTCGAAACTAGTTGACAATAACATATGCTAGGCACACCTTTCCATTACAGTTAGGTTCCCTTGTCATATTACCCCGTTTTTAATTTTTTCAGCTTAGAGCACCAATAAAGTTTATTTTGTAGCCCACTAGCTGATTATTTTAATTATCCCACTCCACCACTACTTCACTTTCACTACACATAGTCCACAAGTTTCTAGTGCTCCTACGTAACACCGCAAGTCGTAGCACGCCTCAGTCCGTAGAGGACTGGGAGGACCCCTATGATGAAGCATGTCACCGTGGGGAAACCCTGGTGAGTGAGGGGACTATAGAAAGAGATAATCCTTCCCTTTCTTTCTAAAACGGTGTCCTTTAGGATCAAATTGTTTCCGACACCTTTTGTTCTTCCTGGTTAGGTTCCTGTCTACTTGACCCGTTCAGGTAGTTTTTTGATATGTGTAGTAAATATGAAGTGACTGTCTGGCTTGTGATTGGCTGGTGTGCCTGGCTCCAGGAGTCAGGATGGGTCTGCCCCAGTGGTGAGTGGAGAGATCTGCATGTTGATGAGTGGGAGGAGTACACCTGGGACCTGAATAGGGCTGGGCTTTTCCCACACAATGCTGGCTCCGCCCCCTGTGGTGCGACTGATGTCCCTGGCCTGTTCTGTGAATAGGGAGAGGGGCTGAGCAAAACAAAGTGCTCAGGAACCAGTTGCATCTGGTTCGCCCCTTCCCTGCACCTTGAGACAAAGGAAACCTGTGTATAAAAAGGGGCTGTGACCCCATGTAAAATGTTCTCTCTTGTTCCTAATTTGAGGGGGGCCTGCTGCTGCTGCTGGGTAGCAGGAGGACCGCCACTGGGGACTGCCTCCCTGGCTGGAGGGCCCTGTGAGCTGGCCCCTGGGCCCAGCCCTTGCCCCCCTGCCTTCTGAAAGACTTTCTCTGGATTTTGCATTTAAGCGCCTGGGAAGCGCTTTATTTTCATTCCTAAAAGAAGCGCTCTATTTTTCCTGATGAGCGCTTGGCTTTCCACTGCTGAAGAGGCGCATTGTTTTCCTGAGAAGCGCTTTTATTTTTATTTCTGAAAAGCGCTTTACTGTCCCAAGGAGCAGCGCTTCTAATTTCGGTGGCAGCACGGAGCTGCGATCCTTTCGAAAAGGGAATCCCCAGCATGGAGATAACCTCGTAACTCTAATCATTTACGACGCGGGAGCCCACCCCGCATTATTCCCGCCTTGGGGACCTGTTTTCAAAAGCGGGAGCTGTAGGAGAGTAGGGTCTGCTTTCTATGTTCACCCCCACTTTTTGCTTTTGCTTTACTGGTTTTCGACTTAGATGTGGCTGTGGGCCTGCTAATCAGACCCACAGCCCTGCTGTTCTCTCTCTAAATTAATACTATGTACTTTAGGTACATAACCCATTTGGATAGGATCACCTTATTGGCCCCTGTACAGTGTACCCTAGGTACCCAGGGCATAGGTGTACCCTAGGCCTACCAGGGGCTGCAGCATGTATTATGCCACCCCTGGCCTGGCCTTCCATTTTGACACAACTGGCTGATCACTCAGCTGGGGCAAGGTCGTGTAATCACCCCTTGCTTAGGCGTAGTATTCCTATACCTAACTTACATATAGACACATGTGTACCTATCAGTCACTCCTATGGCAGGCCTTAACAATCCTGGAGGCAGAGTGCTTGGTAACATGTGAGATGGTGCTCTAGCATGAGCTGAGCCTGTCTGCAGCTTTCGGAACCAAGTCCTTATAGCTGTTCTATGATATAGCCTACCATATACTCTTAAAGTACCTTATAATCTTAGACGGTTATGGTAACTATGGTTTGGCTTTATCGAAACATGTCGTGTAAGGTGTCTAACACTGTGGAATAATACCCCCATGCCATTTCTGGACATGAGGATATTATTCCCCCCTTCTAGAGGGAAAGACATGTTAAAATCATACTTCACTGTTAGCCTCTGACCAAAGCCTCAGCATCACAAAATGGATGCTGCTGCCACGACACAAGTCTGACCTCCTGCAGCTGGGAGTGATCCCAGCCAGGGAGGCCTGGACAATAGGTTTCCTGCTTGGGGAGGTGCTAGCACCTCCCCAGACAGCCTTTAGTGTATTGGGGCAGGGTGGGCTGAAAGGAATGAGACATGCCTGGGGCACACAAGGTGTTCCTTGCATAGTCCAGTTCAAACCGGCACTGGGGCACTCCAGCCCCAGCTCTGGCGCGAAACTGGACAAAGGGAAGTGGGTGTAACCACCCCCTCCCAGGTCCCACCCATAAGGCGTGACCTAGCAGGTATCCCAGCCCCCCAGATTAGTATAAGAGTGGGAGTTGGGCCTCAAGACTTTAGATTATCCTGAACCTGCAAACTTGAACAGAAACTCTGGACCTTCGACATTCGACGAAAGAAGAAGACTGAAGAATCTCCCTTGTGGCCAAGGAGTGGCTACCCTGTGCAAACAGGCACCATCAAGAGACTACCCTTTGCTTTGCCCACGTTCTACGAGGAACCGACTGCAGAGCCCGACCAGAGCCTTGACATCCAGACTTCTCCGACCCAGATCCACATCCACAGCAAAGCTGAGATCCGTGGAGGCGACGAGCGACGTGGGACCGGCTACCTGGGAAAAGTGGCTAGTAACTTCAAGCGCAGCTTCTGAGGCACCCTCGAAGTTGTGCACCGGGGATTGAGAAGCCCCAACCCCAAGCACCATCTGCACCGAAGATCAGCCCCCCATACTCCACGAGTCCTGCGTGGGGCCCTTCTGCATTTTCCTGCTTGCCGCGTCTGTCCGGTTGCTTGCCCACTGGCTAGTGGCCTTTGTGACGACGCACCCTGAAATCTTCTGCGCTGGTTTGGCTCCTCCAGACTGGCTCCCGCTTCTCTGCAAAGAAGAAGCACCCCAGACCTTCCTGGTCTGCACCAGAAGCAAGTCCTCCGTTCTTCGTGGGTTCCGCTTGCCAAGGCTTGGTGAGTCCTAGTCCAACTTCGACGCCGCCGACAGCAAGAGCCTTCGTGGGACAGCTCGCCTCCTGGTCCTGGTCGTCCTCGACGCTTCCTGGTCCTCCTGGCTGCAGCGACAAGCTTCACCTTCACCTGCAATCTTCACGACATCGCCTGGTTCCTTCCTGGTTCCACGTGGTCACTGGCTAGTGACCTTGACTCTGTCCCTTCTGCTTGCAGGTCTCCTCTCTTCTTGATCCCAGCCTTGGGATCCACCGGACACTCTTCACTGACTGCCTGTCAGCATCTTTCTTCAGGCATCCATAGGAGTCGACGACGAAAACCGACGCAACTTCACCCCTATGCACCCGCAGCCTGTGGGCTAGGTAACTTGGGTACTCCGGTGCTCATCAGGATAGTGACTATCCTAGTGTCTAGTTTTCCAGTCTCGACTTCCTAGCTACTCCGGAAGTGTCCTAAATCTATCGTTTTCTAAACTGTACTATTGCTAGTGACTTTTACGCATTACGCGTGAGTGTTTCCACTCTGCACACGAATCCCGTGGGCCTCCCACTTCCTAACTAACGCTAGTGTAGTGTAGCCCCAGCGATGGCCTAGGCCTATTCTATTTCCGTGACAGTGGTCCTTATACCACTTACTTAGTATATGGTTTGCGTGGCCCCTAGGGCCTAACTGTATTACTTACCTGTGTGACTTAATGTATGCTTAAATAAGACTGTGTTGTACTTACCTCTAATCTCATAAAGAGTGCTGAGGGTTTGACTAGAATAAATACACTTTATTTTATATATATATCTGTTGTGGTGTCCTTTCATTTGGTATTCAAGGGATTATATATGGTATCACAGCTGGCTTCACATGCCATTCAGAGTTTAGCCTAAGACTGCTCTTGTCCATGCTACCACTAGGATAGCTGGTCTATAAGGTTGACTTTACAACCAATCACCATAAGGGTATTTGGACTGATATAAGGTGTACACTAGAACTAGTGACATCATACATCAGGCCAACTTCTCACAGGAGCCCACCCCGCATATCTGCCATTTTCTATATCCCTAGCGGGTGCCCACCCTGCCAGGGACTTTATGCTCAAACCACGGGAGCCTACCCCGTATTGCCTCCCACCTTGTGAAAGCACCGCGCCGGCTCCCCGCTGATGTTAAAGGGGAGCCGCGCTGGGATTGGTGCTCACTGCTCGCCCTGGGAGTTGCCCGGCAACAGGGGCCTCCTAGCAAGCTGATGCGCATGCCCCAGGACTGTCCACGGAAGCCGGAAGTCTGTGCCGGCTGACGCAGGGCTCCCGTGAGGAGAGGACAGCCCCGCACGACGAAGAGTGGAACCGGAGCAGAGAGGCCGCGACGCGACCCCCAGAGGTTTCAGGCGGGACACCCGTAGGGAAGAGGGAGTCCCGCAGGCCACCACAGCGTGTCCAGAAGTGCTGCCGGCAAAGGAGAGAGCGGGGACATCGCAGCAGAGAGCCCGGTGAGTGGGGGCTGCCTCTAGAGGTGAGGCACATTGTCTGTGCTTGTGGGTGTGGCCCGGGGAGTCAGAGGCTGCATATTGTGCACAAAGTCCCCCGTGTGGCTTGGGGCATTTTTGGGCGCCCTCATTCTGTTGGTGCCAGTGAAGGGGGCATTCTTAGTCTAGAGCCCAGAGAGGCTCCGACATTTGGGGGACACGTTTATTCCCAGAGCCTAGGTGGCTCCAGCGCTGCGCAGTGTTGGTTTCAGAGCCTGTGTGCTCCAACGGGGGTCATAGTTGGTTAAAGGGCCAGTGAGAGCCCAGGCCTCCTTTTAGACATTCCAGCCTGCAAAGCTGCCCAGCAAGTAGTGGGCAGCTGCAACGTTTAGGCCTGATCCTTTGCGCCTTCTGCCTTGGCTGCCTGCGCAGCCCAGCCCTGACATTTTAGACAAAGGGCGGTTGAGCCCCTGAGAGGCCAAGTTGGCCTGGGGACAGTTTTCCTGTGTTGTGCCCTCACCTAGGGTACATGGTTATTTTTTCCTGTGTACATTTGCGCAGTGTGCATTGCCTTAGGAATAAAAATAGCATAACTGTGTCTATGCGTAGGAGACTGTTTTCCTAGTATAGGTTATGCTAGTGAGTTCATGGTTCCCTGCGTGATATATGCCTAAGGTGTTTAGGATTAGGTAGGGTGTACTTACCTTTTACCAGTGGTTACTGGTTGTGCGCTACATTTATTATTTGTTCTACATGTCTACATTTACAATTGGTGATTTGTGCTAATTCTAACAGTGGTCCATTGGCCCTGTCTTGTGTAAATAGTCCCCTGTAAATTCTGCCCAGTGCCAGTTGGCACAGTGTAAATTGTGTGAATATTATCTGTGTTTATTATAATACAAAGGCTATTTTTATATATATCCTTGTGTGGAGTTCCTTGGGTGTTGTTGCTGGGTGCACGCGCAAACGCTTTACACATTGCCTCCGGGATAAGCCTGACTGCTCGTGCCAAGCTACCAAGGGGGTGAGCAGGGGTTATCTTTGGCGTGTAACTCCCCAGCCCTGACTTAGAGTGGTGGTTTCTGCCTGGCTTTGGGCAAGCCCTAGCCAACCAGAAATCCCATTTCTAACAAAGGGGTAGCCTGTTTTTCACGCTGCAGTAATGGATTGTAGTGGTGCTGCCTCATGATGTTTCCTATCAGTGGACTCGTTAGGCCAGACCCATTCCAGTGGTAATGGTGGCATATCTTGCGTGGAAATGCCACTTATGGAAAGTAGACATTTCTATGCATCAAACTCTGTGTGCCATAGTGTTTGGCGCCTGTCAAAACCAGAGGCTGAAGAACACATTTGGGCATTCCCCAGTGACAGCCATAAACCATTGGGCGTGCAATTGAGGTAGCCGACCTCTGCCATTTGCGGTTCTGGCGGAATATATTGGGGGCCGAGATTGTGACACATTGCCTCTAGGGCCGGGACACGGCCCCCATAAAAACAGAGATCTGCATTCCGCGGCCTCATGACGGACAGGTTGGAAATTTAGTGGATACATCTGTGGTTCAAAGGAATACCCTTTGAACCTTCCCCCAACTTCAAAGGCCCAATGTGGTATAACTACCCAGTGCCAACCCACTAAAAGGAGACCCACTTGTAGGGGGGGCGCAGGACCAGAGAACCTGGACTGCATGGTGCACATTGCCAGAGGACTCTGTTGTGCACATAGAGGATAACTGCCCGTGGAAAGGACTGCGTGCCTTCCTGAATATAGGTTTGCCTCGGCTAACTACCTGCCGACGTGTGGCACCCTGAATTTGGCTCCCAAGGACCAATTGGCTGGTCTCATGTCCTCTCAGAGGTCTCAGGAACATTAAAGATCTCCTACAAGGGCCCCAGACTGGAGAGTGGTGCCCTCAAAGTGCCCACATCGCCTACTGAAGGATGGCCAGCGCTGTGTGAGCTTGGAACTACAGAATCGTGCCTGGAGACCAGAGTGCCTAGTGCAGAGCGCAAGACGTTGCCCGCATCTTTGGCGATATGGTTCCTGTGCTGCAGGGACCCCAGCACACACAAGTGTCTTGTTGGTGGTGAGTGGATTCACCGGTTGCTGGATCCAAAGTGGCACGCTTCGGCATTTGTGTTGCATTTCTCTTGGGCACCATGCTGAATGCATGCTCATTGCCTGCGGTGTTCGATTCGCAGGTTGTGACCCTCGGAGTTGGGGAATGCACCCATTCTAGTGTCTCATTCTACCTCCTGGGACATTGTCGAACTTGTGCCTGTGTGTATGACTGGAACAGTCTGTGCGACCTACATCAGGGTTGTGCTGGACAAAGTGCCTCATTTTCAGGGAGGTGCGAATTGCAACTCCACTTCGTGTAACCAGAAGTTTCTAGTGACTCGTCTCGTTGTGCGCCAGACTGTGTGCGTGGAATGCCTGGACACCACCTGGATCAACGTGTACCAGACGAGGCTCACCTGTGTTTGTCCCCCTTCACTGCTTGTTCCCTCACTGGCCCCACCACGGTGGGCCAACTGCCCTCTCCCCACCTGGCCTTTCCAAAGACTTAGTAGCGCCAGGTAGAAGTGAGAGGAACGGACTAGGCTGGACAGATGCTTCCAATAAGGTTCGGGAGCTGGTCAAGAGACTGCGTGACCCCCCTGTGCTTTGCAGAACTGGGCTGGTGCCAGAAGGTCCTGTTTGTAATGGATTGTTGATCTTGGCCCTTTTCTGCTTCGCAACTTGTTGGTGAACTTCCTGTGTGGTGCCAAGAGCCCATTGTTTAAGTCTACCTCTTGTTTATGCTTACTGCCTATCCCCACCTGCTTTCCAGGTACCCGGACGAGGTGTGACCTCCGCCATGAGCGGCCTTGTTTCCGGTGGGAGGGGCTGGTGAACTTCCATCTGGGGTGTCTTGAACAGTGGAGGTGAATTGGAGGGAGGTGGGAGACTTGGAGCCACGGGGTCTCCAGAGTTTTACCTATTGAACTGTTTGGTATCAGTGGCACCGCATTAGTCGTGTGCGTATGTGTGTGAAAGTGCCCATATGGACCGGGTTGGTACCGGTCACATTGTGTAGCAGTGCAAAGTGAATGTGAGTGTGCGGGAAAGACCGTCTGTGAAACCACCTGAGCTTCATGACACTGGTGGGCAGTGTTGGGTCATATGTTTTACTCTTGCGAATGGCACTTTACCTCGCGCCAGTGGGTTTACCCGCGAGGCCTCATCCTGCGGTGCTGCTAAAAGTGTTCTAATTCTGTGTATGTACATATTACTGATATTGTTGTAGCTCAGTGTGCACCCAATAGCTGTGTGAAATTGCATTATTAGGATTATGAGGGTGGGCCAGGGGCTGACGACGTGTCGCACCGCTTAAGGGTGCTATGTGGGAAATAGAATAGGACTTTACTCATGTATGCATGTTATCAAGATCTGATCAACACGACTCGGGCCTAGTATAGCTAGTAAGATTGCGAAGTGTGATTTATGCCCAGAACTGCATGATATGCCTGTTGTGGTGTTAATTGTGTGTGTTGAATATAAACATTTCTCGACGACAAGTGTGAAGTCTCTTTTGTGTCGTGCAGAATATACATTGTGTTTGCGTGCTATACATATGCTTAACACGTTGCTTCTGAGGGACACCTGACAGCTCAGTGCCAAGCTACCCAAGGGTGAGCATGGGATTTATAGTCTGTGTAATCACCTGTCCTTGACGGGAGCGGTGCGCTATTGCTGGCAGGGGCATTCCTTCGGCCAACCAGACAGTGCCGGTTCCAACACTTACAAATTGATTGAAGTATAAAACTGCAAAGATTGTTTCTATTTGTTAAAATGTTTTATAAAACTGTCCAATTGAGAAATGGAACCAATCTCTTGATGGTCAAAATTAGTCTCTCCAAGGAAGTAGTTTCACTCATTACTTTGGTTCCCTGGTCTATTTTTCTGTCCCAATCTGACAGTACAATGAACCTAGTGGATAAGGCATAACTATGTTTTTTATTCCTAATTCTATAGACTATAGTTTTCAGGTGTGACCTGGGGAGGAAATGTCAGCTGTTTCTTAAGATACTGAGTTGGTAGTTGGCACACTTAACAATTCCCTTTATATACTGGTCAATCTTAAATTTTGAGGCAAAAATAACCCCTACAGATTTAGCTAAGAAGACAGTCTTGGGTGAGGTCCCCATATTTTAGGCCTGGCCTTGAGACCGCTTTAGTTATTTCAGCAAGATATACTTACATAGCGTAGATTTTGGTCAGAGGGATCCATCCATTGGTCTGTTAAATTGTCATTCAAATGTTGCTTCCTCCCACCACAGCCTATAGCATGAGGCAATGAATTAGACCACTTTTCCCAGTGGTTTCTTTCACTTTAAGTGATTACAAAAACATTGCACACATTATTCACATCTGCCTAAAAATAACTCCCTTGTCTTCAGTGACAAAGGTGGTTCAAAGTGTGACTTTTTAGATAGTGATGTATTAACATAACCTATAGTATCTTTTTGTTTTTCATGTCTTTAACTTACATATGTCCTATAAAGCGCTGTGATACCCGCAAGGGTCTTGTTCGCGCTATACAAAACCTTTAAAATAAATAAATAAAGTTACTTTGATATTACATTTGAATTGCTGATTGCACATTGGGTGCCCAGTTATATGGTGATTTATTTTCCATCTCTTTTAACAATGCTATTGTGAAGTCTTTAACTGACACAGTAGAATTGTAGCTGTATCCAAAGTAAGTGTTTGCTTAGGTGGTCGTTAATTCTTTTAAGGATCAGTCACCAGACATGTTAGGACATCCACTTTGGAAGTCTTGATAGGCGGGTTTTTAAAGTTCCAGTTTCCTGGTACGAACATCAAAGGTACAGTTCTACGATGAGTGTTTTCATACCTCTCAGATCAAAAGCAGCCAGTCAGATTAAGCAACTCAAGCCCCCATATTGGTTATACACTTTAACCACAACCTTTTGTAGCAGCTATACAAAACAAGCATTAAAAATGCAATAGGTCTCGCCTTTCATTAATTTAAAGCCATTTGCGTTGCTGTAGCAAAGCAAATTGCTTTAACTTAATCAAAGGCGAGAACTATTGCATTTTCAATACAATCGGTCTCGCATTTGTGAAAGTTTGAGCTCTTGGCTTTGAAAATGACAATGTGTTTTAATTTTGTTTTTAAGTATGTAGTGGAGTGATGATATTTGCATAGCGCTATTGCCATTCGTATGACAGCGCCGCACTGGACAACCAGAAAATGGGAAATAGGTTATGAGTCTTTTTTGCGAGAAATGCTTTGTTGCGTTTAAAAGGACGCGAGGATGCATTTTGTACTTAAATATTGCTACAAATGCCAGCTTTTTATTGCCCATAGTTTTGCATAAATCTTCCTAATTTTTTTTTCTTTTTGTAAAAGGAAAAACACAAATTTCACACACTCCTCGAATTGAATCCACTTGGAAACTAGTTAGTTATGTGGATCAGAAACCTATCCAACATTAGTGCTGCTATCTATGCTGTGGCATTCCTGTGCAGGTCTGTATACCTTCAGATATTGTACTGGCAGTGCATCACCCAGCTAATTCTATGTAAAACCGAAGTGTGCATTTGACAGCTGGTCTACTGTGTGCAGTTCGTCTGCCGCACCAGAGCATGGGCTTTCAGGACATTACATACCGGGTGTAGCACAGAGACATCTAGAGACCATGTATGGAATTGACATGGCTAATGGTGAATGATTAAGTGCACAATGACAAAGCACGATAAAAATAAAATAGTCAATTAAGTTTAAAATTAGAAGGAAAAAAATAGGGAGAAATAAAGCTGGTTATTGGTATGACAATGAATGGAGGAGGGAGTGGAAATGATTGATTTGCCACAGAATGGGGAAGCAGGATAGAGTATCAGCGTGAACTAGTATACTGTGAGGCAGCTGGGCAAATCTCGTAATCTCTCTGTGACTAAAAAGAAATGAATGTGACCTTGTGTAATGGCAAGTGGTCCCTCGTGTCACTGCTGCTCTTACAAAGCAGGGGTTAGCTGGCATGGGATGCCATGGCTCCGAGGTGGGGTCTGAAGGGACGACCAGCTCAGCAGAAGGGACGACCAGCTCAGCAGCTTTCTTAAACAAGGATGAAATAAACAGCGCGACCTCATGGCATGCAGCAAGCCTTTCCATGTCTCTGGCGCAGGGGCGGAAGGGGCTGTGGTATAATGAACAAAGCTGTCGACCTCGGGGCAACGGCTCAAGCCTCGTCGTATGCTCCATAAACAAGTTTACCCAAAAAAGTGCGGCAAGCTGCTAATATCCCTACTGTGTCACGCCACGGGTAAGAGATGCAATCCCGCTGGGCATGGCTAAAAGGAGACAGGGTGGCAACAAGCAATGATTGCCATGCCTTCAGTGCAATCATTGCACTGTCTTTAGCATAATCTGTGACGACAAACGACGCGCACAAATTAAAGCTGAAGGCAGAGCTAGGACGAGGCTTCTGGAATCGTATCGATTCCAAGAAGCCTCGTAAGACGAGAGCAGCGCATGCGCTGCTTACGTCACACGAGACCTAACCACTCAGAACACTCTTCATATGGGATGGATTCACAGTTCATCAGTACGGTGGTGACACTGCTTTAACTAAAAAAATATTTTAATTCCATGACATTGGAACTGTAAACAAAATATCTCTTAAGATATCAAAAATAGATGTCTTAAATTTATTGTGACTGATCCTTAAAAATTAGTATTCATTTTCTTGCTCGGATCTAATGATATTCAACGACGTGTCAACTGGCTATCTGTCCTGGACTCAATCAAATTCTGTCCCTCAACAGCATGATGTATTGTTTATCGTTCTGTGACTGGATTACTGTAAGAAAGTGGGTTTCTGTTGAAGTAACCCCCCCCCCCCCTTTTTTGCCTAATAGCTGATGCACTTTTCCTTGTTGTGCCCTGGGCTCCTGCCAATCAGGTGCCCAGGGCCTGTGCTCCTTCCCTAAAAACTGCTTAACAGCCAAAACCCAAATTGGCAAACCCTGGCCACATGTCAGCCCCTGGTAAATGGTACCCTAGGTACCCAGGGCCTTGTGACCAGGGAAGGCCTCTAAGGGCTGCAGCACTCATTGTGCCACCATTAGAGGCCCTGTACCCTAACACACACACACTGCCCTTGCAGGCTGAGTGTCTGGAAACAAGACAAAACAGAGTCGACATGGCACACATCCCTGTGTGCCATGCCCACAACCTACACTGCCCTGGCATACATCAGCCACCCCTCTAGCTGGGTGCCCTATGCCAGTGGTGTGGACACAGAGGCAGGAGCCCTGTGCCCCTACAGTACCCAGGTCCATTCATGGGTCCTGTAAGTGCAGTGCTGCCAGCTAAGAGAATATGGGGCTGGGAGCTTGTCAAACACGAACTCCACAGCACCATAATGACAGCACTGAAGACTGAGAAGTTTGGTAGCAAACGGCTCAGCACATTAAATCCACACTGATGCCAGTGTGTGATTTAATGTACAAAGCAACACAGAGGGCATCTTAGAGAGGCCCCCTGAATCCTAAACCTACAATCCACGTCTGTTCTGAGGCTGCCTAGGCTGCCACACAGCAGACATGTTGCTGGACCCCTGGGTAGGAGAGACCCTGCTCTCCTGGGCCTGCAACAATGCACATCCTGGGCGAGGTGCTAAATCTCCTCCCCCAGGATGGGCAGGGGGAAGCTTCAAAGGCATTCTGCCTCTGTGAGCTTCCCCAGGCCACTGCAACCCCCCACTCTGGCGGGAAGCTTGGCCGGAAACCCCAAATAAGGACAGGGGATGTGCCAGCCTCCCAACCCCACCCCTCAGGTGGGGGAGGCGAGGTGAAGCACATCTCCGGGCTCTCGCCATCTTGAAGCTGGGAAGCCCTGCCCAATCAGGACTAGGCTCCGGCCCCCCTCCCACAGGAGAGAGGCAGGATAGGGGGTGTACCCACCCCAGGACAGGGACCCATTGGCCCCTGCCCATCACCTACCAGTAACGCCCCTAAATCTAGTATTTAGGGGCACCCTGAACCTCCCTTCCCCAGATCCCAGATTCGAAACTACAAGAAGAACAAAGACCTGCGCTGCAGCTGCTAAAAAGAGGAAGACACCAACTGCTTTGGCCCCAGCCCTACCGGCCTGTCGACCCTCGAACCTGCTCCTGCTCGGCATCTCTTGTGGCCAGCAACCTCAGAAACCCCGGAGGACCTGGCTACCTTTGAACTCTGATTCCCTGGGACTCCCATGAGTAGAGGCTCTACTCAGAACCTACCTTTCACCCCTGGCAGCAGCCCGGAACCGCGATCCCAGCCCACTCTGCACCAGCCAAGCCTGGCCGGTGCCGGAGTGAACGAAACCCACGAGGACGACCCCACGGCGACTGTGACCCCGAGTCCGGCACCCAAGGACCCCCCTCGACAATCCTGAAGAAGCCTGCAGCCTCAGAACAGTGTGCCACCCCAACCGCGATCAACAGAGGGTAAGATTTTCCGACACCAAAAGGCACCCCTGCACCCGCCGCCCCACGGCCCTCTGTGTCCAATCCCGGGGTACCTACCTATCCTCCAACTACCCAACTTACCTCTCGAAATGGTGGTGGCACCTGAAGAGTCCTCGTCCCCAAGCTTGCAGTCTTTTTCCAAACTGGAGATTTCCCATTGAAATCCATTGAGCGCCTGAGGGCTCAAAAGCACTCTGCACCCAGCCGCCCGAGTGGCCCTGGCAGTGAAACCTCTACACCTACCTACTTCCCCACTTGCCCTGAGTGAGTGACCAGGAGCCCAGCTCCCACAGCCGTGTGGCTTGCCAGACAGCAGCCACCAAACAAGGCCCCCTATCCCTCATAGGATAACATTGGGCCTAACTCTCTGCACCCGGCCGCCCTAGAGCCGCTGAGGGTGAACCAACTGTACCTACCTGCCCCTGGGAGACCCCTGAGTCTGTGCCCAGAACCTCAACTCTGCCAGTCGAGTACTTACCCTTAAACCGCAAACTCTATTTTCCTCATAGGGTAACATTGACTGGCTTTTTCCTGAAATTTCTTCTAAGTGTGGACTTTTCAAATCTTCAAATATTCACCAAAAATCAGCCTAGTGGCAAAAACGAATTTACTCACCTGTTCCTAGGTGAACTCCCAGTGCTGGATCTTGATGCCCAGCACTGACTCTGAAAAATCTCTACAACTGTACTTACCCTTAACTCAATTTTCTTCCATAGGAAACCATTGACTGTTTTTCTGTGAAATTTCTTCTAAGTGTCGATTTCTGCAATCTTTAAATATTCTTCAAAAATCGTATGATATCTGAAAACGTAATTGCTTACCTGTTTTGGATAAAGGTCCCAGTACTGAGTCTAGGCACCCAGTACTGGATTACAAAAGTAACGAGAACATACTGTACCTGTAACCTGCAATTTCTTCCATAGGGAATCATTGACTGTTTTCTCTGAAATATTTTATAAGTGTCAACTTTTAAAATAGCTAAATATTGTTTAAAAGTCATTACAGTACTTAAGTCGACTTTCATCACTTGATTCTGAACACTGACCCAGAACTGAATCTAGGATCCAGTCCTGGAATTCTAAAAGTAATCTAAAAAGTAATCTGTTACAAATAACTTGAATTTATCATTGTGCTCAATGCATTGTTGTGTTTAAAAATAAAGTTGTCATTGCAACCACTTGTAACTGTTTACAAAAGCCAATTGCATATTGCCAAAGTATTTATATGAAACATCTCATGCTGAGAGAGTATATTTTAAATCCAAGTGTTGGTTCTAAAATAAAACAAACATATAATTTTTTTATATATAAATCATTGGCCTAGAGTTCAGTTATTGAGTGTGTGAGACCATTTGCTGACTGAGTGTGTACAACAAATGCTTTACACTGTCCTCTGGTACTGCCTTACTGCTCGACCAAGCTACCACTTTAGAGAGTAAGGTTATATCTAACTTTACCTCTGTCAAACCCTTGGGGACTGTGGACTCTGTACACACTGTACCTATTTGGGAACAGTATATACAGAGCCACTTTCTCACAATTACCACCATGTCTTCCCTTATTGCGCACACAGATCAGCAGTATACTTTAAAAAAAAGTTGAAGTCTTCTCTATAACCTCTTGATTGTGAGCTATTTGTTAAACTTGATGGTAAAATTAGGATTCTGGCATTGATTATGGGAGCTTGACTCTGACCGGATTGACAAAATCCTTCATTTTGAGCCCTTAAAAGCTGTTCTTCATTTAGTTGCTAGGCTGGTTTCTGGTTAAAAAAAAAAAAAAAAGCTGACCATGTCACTATCATACAATAAAAACCTGCATTGGCGTGCCTTGGAAGCAAGGATGCAGTTCATATCTGCGTGCATTGAAAAAATTCTTACACCACTGAATTTCCAATCAGCCATTCTCTCGTGCACCCCCATCCCTTTAGTATTTGCTACCAGAAGATATTAGCTGTACTAAGGCCTTGCTTTTATTTGAGAAGAAACTCAAAACATCTGTTTCGTCATCATCTGAATATTTAATTTGACCTCCTGTATAATAATTTATTAAGTCATTAATTTGTCTTTCTTGATCTACTTAATCTTCTACTTTAAGGTTTTCTTTTCCACTATTCTCCTTTCCTGGATCACCATTTTTTCTGTTCATATTCACATGAACTAGATAATGGTCTGCTTTTCAAGAAACTCAAATTTCCACCTCTATCTATTCAGGCCAACCATCTCCCTTCTTGTATTGCTTCACAGCGCTCACCATATTCCTGCCGGCCGCTCAGCATCTTGTCCTTTCCTCTCCTTCCCTCTTTTCTGACAATTACTGCCCATGATCTTTAAGCCATCCTGGATCTTCCTTACTCTACCTCCTCCCTATCTCTCCATCACTTGTTTTCCAGTTTTACTTCCTCTATCTCTATGCCCCCAGCTTCCTCCGGGTTAATCCCATCACTTTCCTTCACTTATGATGAATGTGCATGTTGTGTACTCTAACCCAGCCATGTTTTCCACCTCAGCTGTCATTATGCTAACTTGTCCAATGTAAAGAATATTTGTCTCAACTTTATAGTTCTCTGCTAAGTGCACTGATTCTACTTTAGTAAAGCTGCACCATATAAAAAAGGAAAAATAAACTAATGTGTGCACAGGACTTGAAGGGAGGGAGCCCAGGTTTCTGGAGACACTGCATTTTTTTTTTTTTTAATGGGAACTGACATAGACTGATCTGGAAACGCAAGTGCCTTTCTGTGCGCGCTCCCCCGTGTTGACCTTTCAGTGGTGTAGAGTTTGTGTTTGGCTGCTGATGATTTTTTGTTTTGTACTTGAACCCTATGAAATGTGCTGGCTTCGTTTTTTTTCCATTTAGGGTACTCTTTTGCTTTTAGTGGTGTCTGCAGCAGAGATGAAAATGGGTTTCTCTTACTCTCTCTAGAGTCTTGCAACCTCAAATGGTATGCTACCTCAAAAGAAGTCCAGTATATACCTCAAATTTGATAATAAAACGAATAGTTACTTACATTTTCTGATTGGCACCAATACAAAATGAAATGATCAATTAAAACGGACAATGGACCGTCTTTCCAGGGGCATGGTTTTAATTTATACTTAAGAGTGTTAAGGGGTAACAACAATGAAAGAAAAGGCCACGATGGCCCCATGGAAGCGGAGAGGGAGGGCAGTGACCTAGCTACCATTGCTGCAGCAGGTGCAGTGGCACCGGGGCCCACTGAACCCAGACAATGTCTGTATTTTCCTACATTAATAGCAGTAAAATGGGCAATTTTCCTCTTTTGCACTATGGCCCCTAGGCATCCTTGCTACACCACTGAGGGAGAGGCGTTTATGAGGAAACTAAATACAATGTTTGTGGTTGTGCGGAACTGAGTGAGCATTGTGAGTGGCCAGTCCACACTTTCCTTTGCAATTCCTGGAGCATGCCACATAGTAGGGCATACTGCTTATAATTTAAAGCAAAGTTTTGTATATGTAGCGCTCATCATTGATGTGTATTATTTTAATTGTAATTATATAGTGCTTACTATCCCTGACAAGGCGCTTCCGGAACCCAAAAACTCTCAGTGGTGGATGAGTAGAGGGAAGTAGGAGTGAATTTGAGTGGTGGACATTCGAGTCTGGTAGTTCGATTGAGTAGGATAATGGAGGTACAGAAGAGGGAAGAGTCTAGAAAGTGTACATTTCTGAGATCATGGTAGTAAGATGAGGTTTGGGATACGTAAAAGAGAGATTCACGAGAGAAGAATTTAGAGGGAGTTGTTTTGGGAGATCACCATAGTAAAATGAGGACTTGGGGTGAGCCAAGGAGGGATAGAGAAGAGAAGAGTCCAGAAAGGGTTATTTGGGAGATCATAGGAGTAGAATGAGGTTTAGGCTGGAGGTAGAGGTTCTATTGAGAGAGGTATAGGATGAGACAAATTAGTACATTTGAAAGAGTGAAAGTGTTTTTATTATTATTTGTTCTTCCGTAGGAGTAAAGCGACAAACACTCAGTTACATACCTACACAGGAAGGGTAATCGTGAATAAGGAAGACGACACAGAGACTCAGAGGTGATTTGCATAAACTCGGACTCCAGGTGCTGCACTGGAAGCTCATTCATCTGTGTATTTTTATAACTTGTAATTATTTTTATTTTAATGTTCTCTTTTCCTTAACACCTCAGCAGTGAAGCAGCTGTAGACAACATAGCCATGACAATACTAACATACTGTGACAGACAACCAGAACAGAGGCCAACATGCATCCAATAAATCAACACACGTGAAAACTACAAACATATCAAGCGTACAGTATTTTATATATTTAACCACAAGCAATACCTACACTTATCAAGCAGACCCTAAGAACATCTATATATATATTTTTTTAAATCGTAGCCATTATACACATTTGCACAAAGAAATTCACACATCGAGGTACATACATACAATCAAATGCCGTACGTCCCAATGATGCACACCTGTAAGTCCGGTGTACCCAGTGCCCAGTCTTGTCGCAGTGTCTTTATAAACTTCATAAGGATGAATGATCAGTGGAGGCCCAATGGCACCTCCTTAATATCACAGGGGAGAAGACGTGGCCTTGTTGTTCCAAGATCTGGCTGGCCCTGGCTTCTGTGGCGAATAAGCGTAATGTTGCATGGAGATGGGGGGCAAATGCCTGTCACTATTGCACTAAGATCTATTTAATGAAACGAATACAAATTATTTAATACTAAAAAAAATAGTAGGGCACACTGCTCCTGCTCACGTGAGGCTGAACTGCCAGGGACCCCCTTCCCTCACTGGGAACCACCTAGCTTCAACACTCGAAGTCCGCATTGGGGCCGGAAGAGACTTTCCGAAGCTCGTGGCTGTGCAAGCATTTACCAGAGGTTGACGCTCAGCTTGGAAAATTCACAGCGCTTGAAAGTGCTTCGTGGACTGTAAAAGAGGCCACAGGAGCTAGGATCACGACTGCTTGTGACGAGTATTCATAATTGCAAGCTAGCCCCTTGTCATGTGCAATTCAGTGTCCTCTTAAGGATGTTCGGGGGGCCCAGGGCAGGAACTATTTTGTGGCCCCGTTTGGAACAATCTTGTATTTTACTACCTGTTTTCTTCTAATACAAGTCCTATGTTGCCTAACCATATTGAATTAGACATCAAAGATTAAGATACAAAAACACACAGAAGAGAAGGTGAGGACCCAGGGCAGTTTCCCACTTTGCCAGTGCCAACACCTGCATGTAGCTCACAGCTTTTACCCAACATCAATTTTGCATGCATGATATTTATTGTTTTGCATCCACCCCTTCTGAAGATGAAGTGAAAACTACAAATCCCAGAATGCACAGCTGCCAGCAAGCCTCTGCGGCGGACTCTAGACTGTCGGCGATCTGTGCTGGCTGGACGGCGGCAGCAACAGCCTCACCTGACAGGTAACCTGACACCGGCCGGCTGCCCTTCGGAGGCCGGTCTGCTTCCCAAGCGGAGTCCTTGGAGACCGGAAGGAGCGGAGCGCCGGTGCCGACGGCCCACGGTCTGCTGCCCCGAGGAGCTGGACCGGACCGAGGAACCCCCGAGCGCCCGGACCCTTCGTGTCCTTGTAACTTTTTTTCGTGATTTTTCATAGTTACGTGGCTACTTCGTATTTTTATTCCAACTTCAGAAGGAGCAAAAGGAGACGATCGGATTAAAAAACACACCTGGAAAGAATTCGTTTTCGCTCGGATTCCAGCTAAGTGGAGCCTTTTTGTTTGTTTGTTTGCTTTTTCTATTATTTTTTTTTTTTTAAGTGTACTTTCTCTCCGCCAGTGTGTCTCGCACTCTCGTAAGATGTTCCCCTTACCTAACCCAATGGCTCTGGTGGTGTCGACCCCAGAAGGATGAACGTCTGAGCCCGGAGTCGCGTAAGTAAGTGACCTTTATGTTACTCTGGTTAGTGCAGCGGGAGCACTGGCCGGCCGAGCAGTCCGTACTACAGATCACTTCCTTCTTGGGTGTAGCTCAGCGGAGGCCGGTCCTACAAAGTGTGGGAGGAAGGCGGTGCTCCTGGGAAGGCAGTCCGCGGGCCGGAAGTTTTGGAAGGGCAGGGCCCGGGGAGCGCTCGTGTGCTTGTAGGTGTTTGACACACGGAAGTGGAGCGCCTCTCGGAGCGGCTGGGAGTCGGACTTCGCAGCTCGCCCGCTTGCTCGGCGTTGAGCTTGTGCACATCTACCCAGAGACTGACAGCAGAGGGATTGTCGCAGGGTTGCGGGTTTCTGCTTTGATTTTGTCCCTGGGTGCGCGCCGGCTTGCAGGCGGGAAGGCAGTCGATTCAAATCTTGGCCACGCGTGCTCATGGAAGGGGCGAAATGCTGCAAGCGAAGGGGGCGCCCTCCTTTCCAAGACCGAACATTACGGATCTGAAGGACAGAAATTACCAGAACTGATACCTGTGCCGAGTGCTCAGGCCTTGTGGCTGTCTGGCCAACATGGAGGCCAGCAGTGACCCCCAAGACAGCAAGGAGCCCCCTGTCCCACAGACCTTCTTTGAGAAGTTCTCCATGAAAAACTTTTTTGCCCGGAACAGTAAATTGGAAAGTAAAGCAAAAGAGGAGAATGCCGTCCTCAAAGCCTTCCGAGCAGTGGACACTGGCACGAAGAGCCACCTGGGCAGCCAAGACCATGCCAGGGGGCAGGAAGAGGGGCTCGGGCAGTTACCCAATGGAGTGAGGACGGAGGATGCCCGAGGGAACCCAGATGATGAAAAAGGGGGGTTGCAGACTGGATATCCGGGTAAAGAACCAATAGCTGGAATGGGAGGGTCTTCAGCCAGCAAGCCAGAAGGGTCATTGGCAGATAATCTACCCATGCACCCTGGAGACGCGCTGGATGGATTGCTGATCACAATGAGGGACTCACCAGCAGGTCCTTTGACCAATGGCGATGCGGGATCTGTAGAACTTATCCAGGAAAACCAGTTGGAAAAACCCGAGGTGGGCCTTGGAGGTGGACCTCCTGCAGGCTTGGCAAGATCTGGACTCCGCGTGGAGGACTTTGACCAGGAGGCTCCTCTTGTTCACGGAACCCTGGTGCACACGACTAGCGACACCGAGTCAGAGGGTGAGAGTTCAGAGCCGGAGAACGGTGGACCTGGAGCATCTCGTGGACCCCGGCACAGTGGATATTCCAAAGATGCCGGCCACGATGCTGGTGAGAACGGAGCCCCAGCCGGAGAAAGCCAAACCAAGAGCGTAGAGCATCTATTGGCTAACGTGGACGGAGAGTTTGCCAACCAGCTGGTTGATAGAGACAAAAAAGCTTCGCTTGAAGGCCTCTCTGAAGAGGACCGCGCTGATGTCACAGGACAAGAAGAATGTCGAGGAACAGTGGACCTGCCCAACCAGGGTGAGGAAACTGAAGGAGGCTCCAAAGAGAAGCACAAATCTGAGGACATCCCTGGCCAGAACCTTGTCTCTGAAGGATGCTCTCAGGAGAACTTTGGCTCCGACGGCAAAGCTATAGAGATCGCTGGTTTGCAGGACAGCCTCAAAGTACCGTGTGGCTCTGAGGATGTCCCCAGTGAAAATCTAGACTCGCACAACAGTCTCAAGGACCGCCTTGACTTGGAGGATAACCTCAATGAGACGTGTGGCTCTCAGGACAGCCTGAGCGAGAGTCTCGCTTCTCAGAGCAGAACAGACGAGAAGCTTGACACTGATGACTTCCACAGTGAGAAGCTCGACCCTCCGGATTACTCGAATAAGGATGTTGGGTCTGAGGACTGCCTGCTCGAAAATTCAAACTTCCCAAGCATCGCCAAGAATAAGCTTTCCTCTCAGGATGGCCCTAACGAGACACTCGAAGCGATGCCTTCCTCTAATAAACACAAAGAGATGCTTGGCTCACAGAACAGTCTCAGTGAAAAGCTTACTTCTACTGACAGCCTCAGTGGAGGATCCCTGGACAATATCAGTGAGCAATGTGGCTCTGAGGACATGCTGGGCTCTCGAGACGGCCTCAATGAGAAGTCTGGGTCACGGGAGGTTCTCAACGAGAGCCTTGGCTCCCAGGACAGCCTTAAAGAGAAGCTTGGATCCTGCGACAGCCTGAACGAGAGCCGCGGGTCTTCAAGCAGCCCCACTAAGAGACTGACCTTTGAAGGTTCACCCCGTTCTACTAACAGTTTTTTGAGTACCTCGCCCCCCACGCCATCGCAGGGCGAAAATCCCTTCCAGCTGCCTGCCTTCTTCAGTGGGCTCCGTGTGCACAAAAAGGGAGCCGGTTCAGAGGACAGGGATTCCCTGACCAAGATCAAGTCACCAGACAGTGATCTGGCTTTGCTCAAGCTCAAGTCACCCGTCCAGAAGTCTAAAACCAGTCCAGAGACCTTCTTCAAGAAGCGTGAGGAAAGGAGGCCGGTGGAACCAAAAGCTAGCTCCCGGTTCCTGGACCAGCTCTCTAACCTACTGAACTTTGAACTCCCCAAGACCGATGAGAAGGATCCTGATGGTTCAGAAGAGCCCGGAGGAGGAAAGACCCCCGAGGAGATGGGCGGACGACCAGAGACAGCCGCAGCTGTTTCCCCAACGGAAGAGGTGAAACCTACCCCCCCAGAGACTCCGCTGGAGGCGTTTAAGTCTTTTTTCACCAGGCCCATCAAAAAGGTGTCCACGGTCGATCCAGAAGAGCTGGAAGCTCTGAAACGCAAACGGAGGAGTGAGAAAGAGTCCCTGTTGGCCATGTTTGAAAGGCCAAAGTCAGGGGGGAATAACCAGGCATCAGCCGAAGCAAAATCTGTATGTTGAACCTTTTTAATATTTCACGGGCCTTGACTGGGATTGAGAACGAAGGGTGGGAATGAGGGTCCTGCGGTTTGGGTCGTGGGTACAAAGCTTCTATTCAAAGTCACTGGTTTGAATTGTTCTTAAGATGGTTGCCAATTATTGAAGCTCCTAGTAGTCCTTAGGTTTTTTTTTTTTGTTTTTTTTACTGAGTTTTATGTAGCATGAACTTGACCCAAAGTTATCAGGTATCAGAGCGCTTTACACGAGTACCAGTTGCATTACATGAGGACACATTCATTTGGAGAGTTTAAGCGATTTGCCCAGAATCACAGGATGTTGCGCGTCCTTGCCGAGACTCTAACCCGGATCCCCAGATTTGAGGGTGACCGCGCTAGCCGTTAGGCCACGTCCTTGCCTTGGGTGATGAAGGTCTTGGTAGTCTTTAGGTGGCCTTGGGCGGTGAAGCTCCTAGCAGTCTTTAGGTGGCCTTGGGCGGTGAAGCTCCTATCAGTCTTTCGGGGTCCTTGGGCAGTGAAGCTCCTATCAGGCTTTCAGTGGCCTTGGGCGGTGAAGCTCCTAGCAGTCTTTAGAGGGCCTTGGGCGGTGAAGCTTCTAGCAGTCTTTAGGTGGCCTTGGGTGATAAAGCTCTTAGCAGTCTTTAGGTGGCCTTGGGTGGTGAAGCTCCTAGCAGTCCTTAGGTGGCCTTGGGTGGTGAAGCTCCTAGCAGTCCTCTGGTGGCCTTGGGCGGTGAAGCTCCTAGCAGCCCTTAGGTGGCCTTAGGCAATGAAGCTCCTAGCAGTCTTTAGGTGGCCTTTGGCGGTGAAGCTCCTTGCAGTCTTTAGGTAGCCTTGGGTGGTGAAGCTCCTGGCAGTCTTTAGGTAGCCTTGGGCAGTGAAGCTCCTGGCAGTCTTTAGGTAGCCTTGGGCGGTGAAGCTCCTGGCAGTCTTTAGGTAGCCTTGGGCGGTGAAGCTCTTAGCAGTCCTAAGTTGACCTTTGGTGGTGAAGCTCCTAGCAGCCCTTAGGAGGCCTTGGGCGGTGAAGCTCCTAGTAGTCCTTAGGTGGCCTTCGGCGGTTAAGCTCCTAGCAGTCCTTAGGTGGCCTTGGGCGATGAAGCTCCTAGCAGTCCTAAGGTGACCTTTGGTGGTGAAGCTCCTAGCAGTCCTTAGGTGGCCTTCGGCGGTGAAGCTCCTAGCAGTCTTTAGGTGGCCTTAGGCGGTGAAGCTCTTAGAAGTCTTTAGGTGGCCTTGGGTGGTGAAGCTCCTAGCAGTCCTTAGGTGGCCTTGGGCGGTTGAGCTTCTAGCAGTCCTTGGGTGACCTTGGGCGGTGAAGCTTCTAGCAATCCTTGGGTGACCTTGGGTGGTGAAGCTCCTAGCAGCCCTTAGGTGGCCTTAGGCGATGAAGCTCCTGGCAGTCTTTAGGTGGCCTTGGGCGGTGAAGCTCCTGGCAGTCTTTAGGTGACCTTTGGTGGTGAAGCTCCTAGCAGCCCTTAGGAGGCCTTGGGTGGTGAAGCTCCTAGTAGTCCTTAGGTGGCCTTCGGCGGTGAAGCTCCTAGCAGTCTTTAGGTGGCCTTGGGCGATGAAGCTCCTAGAAGTCCTAAGGTGACTTTTGGTGGTGAAGCTCCTAGCAGTCCTTAGGAGGCCTTGGGCGATGAAGCTCCTAGAAGTCTTAAGGTGGCCTTCGGCGGTGAAGCTCCTAGCAGTCTTTAGGTGGCCTTGGGCGATGAAGCTCCTAGAAGTCCTAAGGTGACCTTTGGTGGTGAAGCTCCTAGCAGCCCTTAGGAGGCCTTGGGTGGTGAAGCTCCTAGTAGTCTTTAGGTAGCCTTGGGCGATGAAGCTCCTAGCAGTCCTAAGGTGACCTTTGGTGGTGAAGCTCCTAGCAGTCCTTAGGTGGCCTTCGGCGGTGAAGCTCCTAGCAGTGCTTAGGTGGCCTTCGGCGGTGAAGCTCCTAGAAGTCCTAAGGTGACCTTTGGTGGTGAAGCTCCTAGCAGCCCTTAGGAGACCTTGGGTGGTGAAGCTCCTAGTAGTCTTTAGGTAGCCTTGGGCGGTGAAGCTCCTAGCAGTCCTAAGGTGACCTTCGGCGGTGAAGCTCCTAGCAGTCCTTAGGTGGCCTTGGGCGATGAAGCTCCTAGCAGTGCTTAGGTGGCCTTTGGCGGTGAAGCTTCTAGCAGTCCTTAGATGGCCTGGGGTGATTTGAGTTGGTAGTTTTAACTAAGGCGCAGGGCCATACGAGGGTTACTAAGGAATGATGCTCTATTCCTGTCCTTTGCAATTAGGTCATTTAGTCCAACTGATCGAGACAAAACCAAATCTTCATAATACAGTGGTTTGTAAATGTCCGCTTAAGCCCAAGAAGGTTGTCTTCCGGTGACAAAGAGGCCCAGTGGGAGCTGCTTTGCCAGCTCCTGTTGACAGTGCTCATTTCCTAGTGCTCTGTTTGCGAGCACGTTAAAGCGGTCTTTCTTTGTGGGTTGTTACTTTGCATCGATACGTAGGAGGTCTGTGGGGAATTCTAGGGCCTACCGCATCTTGTAGCTGGTTGGGGTATTTGCCAACATTAGTCTGGCTGTGTTCACGTGCACCACCTTCTGTGACTCACTATCCAAAGCAAACACGCACACACCCTACTGCAGTGCTGCGTGTCAGGTTTTACCACAAGCTGACATATTTCACATGCTGTCTTTATCCCTCCTCTAATCCTCATTTCTGTTCCCTAAATCAGACTTTTTTCCGTTGAAAATTGAAGATGTCCCCTTTTTCTTGACCAAACCATGCTCTTCTGTGGCCTTCTTGAGGACTGCTTGCGGCACATTCACATTTCAAGGGTCTGCGTGACACAAAGCAGCCTTTCTCCCCAAGTAAATCCCAGATCACCCATCCTTTGGTGGGTACTGACATGTGAGGTGGGAGCAGAAGGCTGCAGCCTAACATTTTAAATATCTTCTAAGAATCTACTGGGCTCTTGGAAAACTGTGTATATCCCCATGGTTTTACTTCCTTATTAGTAAAAGAAATGTATCCATAACAATATAGTTCAAAAACACTTGTATGATGCGTGTTTGTTACCTAATCCAATGGTATTCTTTAATCAACACTGGAAGGATTAAAGACTGAGACTTGTAGGTGTCGCACAGATCCCTGAAACGGGTGCAGTGACCTCCTAAGCTACGGTACCTTTGCAGTATCTCTCTGACCCTCCATTGTACTTAGTGACAGCTCACTTCCAGCCCTTTGCCCTGAAAACTCTGTGCATACAGAGAACAGGTCCTTTGAAGGTGCAGTCAGTATTGCTCCCTGATTGGCTGAACAATAGAAGTGCTTTACAATTTAGAGCATATGGTGTAAAATGAAACCCAAGTGTGTGTATGTGTGTGAGAAGATTGTTTGACACCTGAGTTGAGAGACTTCCGTAGCTTCTAGCACAAGGGGAGAGCAAGAGAATTACTCCCCGTACATCCTCCAATCAAACATAGAAACACAACTAGTATGGTGAGGAATTATTCCAAGGGGGGCTTCAATCTCCATACCTAACATCTATAAACCCAGGTGGGCAAACAATAAAAATATATTGGATGCGGTGGCCTCACCCACGTAATGTGGCATACTTTATCAAAGACCACCTCATCCCACCCTGGTAAGTTGGTACTACCAGGGTGAACTTAACCTCCACAATGTTAACGAAGTTCTTCAGATATATTAATCTAATGCAGGGTTCTCCAAAGTCATTCCGGGAGGGCCGGATCCACGTCACATTTTTCGCATATCCCCATTTAGATGAATGTAGTTATCTTAAAAATCTGGCATGGATCCGGACCTCCAGGACTGACTTTGGAGAACCCTGATCTTACGGATGAAAACCAAAATTGAGTTATTCTAAAAATGCCTTATGGTATACTACAAATATATTCTTTATTAGGTGGTACTTTAGGTATGATTAAAAACGGTATAATATGTAGTTATTGGATGCTTTCCCAGGTACTCCATGTCCTTTACATTCTGATATTCTGTCAACATGCTTCTGCCCTTTTTGATTTTTTAATTAGCCCTATAGGTCTGGCTTTCTTCAGTGCGCGCTCTGAGATCCCTAGTGCTAGTTGTGTGTGGGTAAATACCCAGGCCTGTGAGAAGGAAATTCCTACCTTCTCCCCAAGTTACAGATTCACCTGTGTTATAGAGCCCAATATCTCAAAGACTCTAAACGTCAACATGTTACATCAGTCGATATCCATATAAATAAGATATCCCTTCGTAACCTGGCACCTGCGTGAATGAGGTGACACTACACACACAGTTTACACACTATGCACATTTATGACCAAGAATATCCTAGTGAATACTTAAGAGTGCTCGGCTGCCTTACCCTAATTGGGATAGTGCTACTATCCATAGTCTGTAATGGGGAGGAAACTCCTGTGGTCACACACAACACCCAAACGCATCTAATTCATCATGAAAACCATAACTAATAACTTGTATCTTCTCTGGTCTCATTTATACGTGCAAAATAACTCCTGGCATCCCACTTGACTATTAAATACTGTGGTATTCAGTGTCCTCGCTTTGTGTTGTATTAAGTACTTCGCTGATAAACGTAATATTTATATCCTGCGAAATAGGATACCGCAAAAAATGTCTCCCTGTCTAAGTCTTAGGGTTCCTGCTAACTCCTATCCGGGAATGATCCATTCTATAAGCCCCTATGACTTAAGGAGATGTGCTCGCAATGTGCCTACTTTACCCCTGCTCCGGGTGGAACTCGGAGTGGTGTTCCAGTGTTCGTCCGGTATTTCAGGTGCCCCGCTGTAATTGTAGGGCGTGGCTTGGAGGTCATGTTGGACCACGTAACCCAGGGTTACTCTCTCACATGTTTAATTCCTCCAATTATGGGAAAAGCCCTTGTGCAGTGAAAGTAATGAACTGTGGGTTCGGCTGTGAGCAGGGGTAAAGTGGGCACATTTCCTTGATGTAAGGCGACTGCTACTCTCCATTCCATCCGCCCCTATGCACAGTACTGGCACTGTGCAGAGTGGAAAATCGCATCACCTTTAAAGAAACATGTCCAATCACTGTGTGCAGCTTTAAAATTAAGCCACAAATGTCATCCTCTTGCATCCGTGCTGCCTTGGAAGTGCAGGCCCGCAGGGACAGGCCAACCTGCCCCGAACCAATCCAGGCTTTGCTCTCATGCTTTTTATACTTAAAGTTCCATGAGAGCAATGTAAGTATTGGCTGGGGCAGGTGAGCCCAGCGCTCCAAAGGAGACTGGAGGGATGTGCATGTTGCCTTTGGCTCCCTAACAGAGTGTGGATTCGAAGCCTGAACTGCGCATGTTGGGTTGGCGACAGCCGACACCTGTCTAACTCAGCATGCGCACTGGACTTCAGCCTGCGCTGCCATTACCAGTCACCTGGCTTGTCTCCGCCCTGCCTTGTTACGCTGTCTCTTGGACTAACAAATGGAGCAGCTGGGCCCAGTCCTTGAACTTCACTTTTAAATGATGCACTGGGGGGAGGAAAAACCTGAACGCCCCAGGTGAGCAGCTACCCCTGCAGCACAGTGCAGCAAAACCCTGGAAATCAGAACTAGGCTTTCCAGGCACACTGCATGGCGCTGAGCCTTGTGTTGTTACCCTAGATTGCTATTCACACTGTGTGTGTGCAGGGCTGCAGCTGATCAGCTGTTCCAGATGGAATATGAAAGAGGCTTCTGGCTTGCCTGGCCTCGAGGCGTGGCAACAATGCACTCCATTATATGTTGGGGGCCATGATCTGTGTCCCCAGCTCTGACATTGTACAAATACATATCACAAAAAAATGTTACGGTTAAGGTGCCATGTACAACTGTCTGACCTGGATCGCTTGTCCTATCACAGAAGTGCGTACACATTCCTCAGCAGTCCAGGAGTGAGGTGAGAACCGCCTCCATTTCATCACGGGAACTTTCTGTGTTCTGATGGTCCCATGTTCTTGCTGAATTCTGTTATTGTATTGCGATTGCATTTTTTTATAGCGCTTTATCTGAATGACGAGGCACCAAAGCACATTTGATAGGAGAGAGCATCCATTCCATGACTGAGTGGCTTGAACAAAGCGCCTTCTCTGCAAATGCTCAATGTGCAGCTGAAAAGTGCTTCACTCAGTCAGCAGTAAAGCTGAGCTGTTAAAATAAATGAGTACCGAGTCTGTGCCCGCCGCGTTACTGTTGTATTTCAATAGCTGCCACCGCTGCTCCATTTCTCTAGCTCCAGTCATTCCTCCTTCCTTACTGATGTGGCAAGCTTTCTCTCTGCCTGGAAATTTAAGCAGATATAGAATATTTTCAGGTCATATTCAAGATTGCAAAAATCTGCAGAAAATTGGAAAAATGTCCAAAATCTGCAGCGAACGAAGAGCTCTTGTGTTTTCTGTAGAAGAATATGTCTTGCCGATTTGAGCTGCTCTTGGAAAGCTTTTTCCAGGTACCGACTGCCTTCCCTCGAAGGAACATGCTAGAGACAGTAGCAATTCTGTAACGTCAAGGTGCAGTGGCGCTCTGCCCCTCTGATCTGGAAGCCACCAGATATTACATTAGAAACCCAACCGTACACCAGGACATGGAGGAGACCTCGGTCTTGCACGTCAAACAAGCAACGTTGACTTGGACGAGCCTGGGTAGCCCTGGGCAGATGTCTGCCTGAGAGTAGGGTGGATGTGATCGAATTGGTGCCCGTGGCCAACTGAGCTGCACAGGGTCTGCACTAGAGTGGTCTTGGTAGATCTTTGAACACAGCGTTCCTTAGTCTATCAGTAGCAATGAACTTGACTTCTCGACAAAACTTTATAAGCGGTGCAAAAACCTAGGTGGGAGGCGGGCAAAAAATGGAAAACGCTGCAGTGACTTTTAGATGTGCCCAATGTTGTCCGGATCCATGAAAGATTTTCAGGATTTTCACTAACTGTAGAGGTTTCCCTTTGCATCTCTTGTATGTCAGATCCTCTTGCGTTGATATTCTCGGCTCTGGTTGTACGTGAAGCTTCAAGCTTGATTGAAGATAGAAACGGAACCTCCAGTGACTTCTCCCAGGAAACCAGACACGGGAAACAGCCAACATTTCTAGATGCACTGGTAGCTTACCTTGTGATTAGCATCCAATAAACATTAGCTTATTGGAGCAATACGCTTCAAAGTCTGCCTGCATCCTGAGAAGGTACCGTGAAGATCTTTAGTTGTCGGAAACCGCATCTATACCCAAGTATCGTACGCGATCTAGTGCACGGAGACCCTCAGCTCCTCTGTCCGATTGCTCACCGGCTCCATGATCAGACCGAACATTAGGAAGGTGGTAATGAGCCTAGAGACCCAGAAGGGCATGAGGATGTGGGCAGAGCCATGACTCCCATCCTCCCCATTGAAACAGTGGCCCAGCACCTTATCAATAATTCCTGGCCATGGACAGTGGTCTCAAATGTGCTCAAGAGAGTCTGTGGAGAAAAGAGACTGAAGTGCACCCCGAGGACCCAAGGTACACATCACGCAACAACTGGTGGCTGAAAGCTGGGTTAAGAGGCCGCCAACATCTGTATCATGACTCAGTTGGACCACAGCAAGGCCACCTCCTGTTCCATGAGCTCGGTAATGTTATGCCGTAGGGATACGGAGAGAAAGTGAGAAGTTAAAAGGATATAAGCAGCGTAACTATGCTGTAATGCCACACTAACAGCGCATTGTGTATTACACAAATGTCTTGTTGTGTATTTTTATATCAAGACTTTTAAAGTTTGCAGCGGACAAGAGCGAAGTGTGCTTCATTACTTGTGGGCTGAAAGTAACTTTTAATAGAGACAGTTGTGCTCACGAGTTGTGTAGTAAGAACACCATCATTCCGGGGCAGCATTCAGTTCCTACTGTGTCCCGAATAGCTGGTCAATATTTCATAGGTACTCTTTATATTGTGCATGTACGTGTTGGCATCGGGCATGTTGCCCACTTTTCCAGTTGACCGGTATTGAGCAGTCTTCACCAGCCCCCAGCACTCCATGCTCACCATCTACGTTCCCGCTCAGCGCATCACTTGGACCCGGGTCAGATGGTAAAGTCATCTTATAGGGCCTAAATATGATGAAGGCTCATAAAATGGTCTCCATGTGACTCTTTTGGTGCCACATCACCAATTCCAAGTATCCTGGAGCAGCAACTAAGTTCTTCTGTGGCCCTCTGTGTATGTATGTATGTATACAGTATTTCTATAGTGCGGACCTGGCCCAAAGGCAGCAGAGCGCCGTACATGGTCGAAAACTTTCTCTTTGCCTGAAAAGCTGAGATGCGTTGTGGTCCGACCTCTCTTCCAGAAAAGTCCAACTCCCATCTTGTTTTAGTTTATTTTGGCAAGCAGCTATTCTGTACTTTTCCCTCTCGTGTTCTCTCCAAACCTTATCTTCTGTAGCCCTCCTATGTTACTTTTATCAAACCGCTAGACCATTCCGATTCCCCGTCCATTCTCTTTAATCCCTCCACATTTACTTAATCTTCTCTCCTCTTCCCTGGCTCCCTGCTCTCCCTCAGCTGTCCTCTCATCTTTCCATCCTTTTGATCCTCCCAGGTTATTATCTCTGATAAAACTCTGGTCTTATCTCCTTCCCATTGTTGTATATTTCACTAGTTGTTCATGAATGTATTTGTTAAAAGGTTATAGTCTCGCGGGCTGTTCCCTGTCCAGTGGGCTGACACCCTTCTGCTGGAGCTGCACTTTATAAAAATACAAAATAAATGCATATTTCCATGCATTTGCTGTTACATATATGATTTCCCACTACAATGGTTAGAATAACTCAATGAATCCACTGCTTGGTGCCAACATCAGTCACCAGTTTATGTGGTGGCATGAACCTCTGTGCCCTTACACCCTTCCAAGGGTGAGGAAATGAATGGTTTATGACCATTGTACATGTTTTTTTCTAATTTTAAAGTGCTTTGAATAAATGATCTAACACAGCAAATACTTATTGTGTTTAATTCCATCTCTCGGTGACCTGATGGCTGAGATGATGTGGGGATAAAACGTTCAGTGGCTGCAGAGGAACCCTGCAAACCTCGCAGCCTCCCTTCTAGGATTGTTTTTGCCACAGACCCTGTGAAGGCACAATCTGTGCGCCAGAGGGCAAACAAGGTCATGATACAAGGGGGCGTGGCGTGTCCTTTGTTCAACATTCCTTGAAAGTCTATTGTTTTTTAACAGACCCCCTTGGCGTGCGTTGATGTGACCGGCCAAAGGTCTTACGAAAATCCTCTTCCAGTCTTAATATAGTGTTCGGTCCGTGGGGCGAATGTTCTGACTTGTCTTCTAAATCTTATTGACTTGTCTTTGCCGTCATGATTTAAGTCGGACACACACCTTTTGGGTTCCGGAGAGTAGTGTGCTACTCGCCGAAAAAGCGCTTTGACGCCTCATCAGGGGTAGTGAGCACTATATAAATGCAATTACAGTACATGATGCCCTTCCACCCTCGGTAGAAACGCCTTTCGAGATGACTCCTGCATCACAAACCCCAGAACCCATGCTGGACCCTCACGGCCCCCGAGGGGGGGGGGGGGGGGGGGATTCAGAGTATGAAAGGCGGCAAGTACGTGTGTGAGAGCACCAGGACGCACATAGGCTTTTCCACGGGATAACGGTGGCACCGCACTAAGGTGCATCGTTTTCGACTCGTAAAGCACGTTTGCGATGAAAAAATGCCCCTTTTTGGGGTGGGGGGGGGGAGGGGGACGCTGCTGTGACGCGCAGCAGGGATAAGCTCATGAGACAAAGGGCAAAACTTTCTTACAGTTAAAAGCTTTTAATAACAATTTCATGTAACTTAAAATATAAAACACAGCTCAAGTCTTAAAAACCAGACCTACTAAACAAAATCAAAAAGGAAAAGAACCGATGAAAGAAAGGAGTTTGGCGTAAAGCTAATGGTGCTCCTTCAGCCCTTGGCAGCATCCCCCTAGCTCCTGCTCGGCAGAGGTCCCCGCCTCCTCTTCCCTGGTGGAGAGCCGGCTGCGGTATTTAAAGATGCCGCGCTGGCAGGGCGGATCTGCCCTCAGCCCACGAGGACTTCTGTGTTTCTTGTGCACTTCTGAGACCGGCTCCCTTGTGCCCTCTGGGGCCCTTATCGGGGTCTTCTGGAGTCTGCTGCAGCGGCTGTGGGGGTGCCCTTCTACTTGTTGTGCAGACGGCTCCAGCTGAGGGACCGGCACCCCCCATCTCCTCCCCTTCCTCCTGGTGAACCACGAAGGGCAAATCCAAGCTGGCGGCACTCGTGTGCCTCGACACCCGTGAGTGTTTCACACTAGGCGCCTCTGTGGCGCTGAGACCTACGAATCCAAGCGTAGGGCAGGGAAGGGCCTGCAACGTTCACTCCGTGGCTTCACCGGGGCCTGGTGAACCCCAAGATGGTGCCCCAGGGCACACATGGATGGTGGAGGCAGGTAAGGACCGCATCCTTGGCGCGAGCATCAGCCCAAGATCACAAGGTGCTGCTGCTTCTGTGGAGGCTGGCAGGTGCCCAGCCCTATCCCGACCTCTATGGGGCAAAGTGCATGGGTGACTACTACAGAGTGATCACCAGTCTTTGATGCTGCCAGGTTGTGTGCCCCTTAGGGCATGATTTAGTGACCCCTCGGTTGTCTATTGGGTGGCATCGGCCATGGCTGAGCATAGGAAGTAGAAAGAGGATTTCTGTGAGCAAAGCAGAGGCACCTCCAAGAAGGGCAGAGCGAAGAGCCAAAGAGGTGAGACTGACTCCTGGAGTAAGGGCTCTTATGAGTTCAGTTAACGCACTGGGGTCAGACCTGGCCAAAAAACACACATGGACCTAGCATCAGCAGTAGAAGTGAAACTGGAGGGCCTCGCAGGTGTAGTGCCCGATGTAGAGCGTAAATAGGGAAGATGGAGTTGTAGTTGACTGTAAACATTGCCACTGTCCAGGACCTTGCCTCCTTTATGGTGAATGGTATGGGAATCTTGAAACTTGGTTCGCGGATAGAACACCTGAACCATGCATACAGAAAGGGTCCTTTATCAGAGTCCTGGTAGCTGCCGCATCGATACGTTCGGTAGTGCTGAGAACAGTGATGACAAAAGCGGTTGTGAGGAGGTTGGGTTTGTAAAACAACCTGAGTGGTCAGAAGTGGCGGCGAGGCTGTTGGGTTTGGAAAACAACCCGAGTGGTCAAAAGTGGCGGCGAGGCTGTTGTGTTTGGGAAACAACTTGAATGGACAAAAGTGGCAGGGAGGCAGTTGGGTTTGGAAAACAACCCAAGTGGTCAAAAGTGGTGGCGAAGCTGTTGTGTTTGGGAAACAACTTGAATGGTCAGATACTGCGGTCCTTATACTGTTTGCTTTCCAGAGTTAAGGGACCAAACACGGGAGTGGGTGGCTTAGTTTCGGTCACCCTTGATATTGATGGAGTGGAGAGTTGGAGTTCTGTGGCCCCCCGGCCAACAGAAAGTGTTGCACCTGTGGATCCTCACACTCCTGTTTTTCTGTCCCGAATGTTGACACATGAAAGAAAGAGGGTACTTACTGGACTTGTGAAAAAATCGATTAATTTGTTTTCACATAACTATGTGAAATGTCTGTGAAATTGCAAGAAATTAAGCTTAATTACGTGAATTCCAAACCTGTCATTTAGATCTATATTTTAGTGTGAAAGGCGTCCTCGTGCCAATTTTTGATGCGAGGATGCATTTTGCGCTGAAAAAGGGTACTAAAACCACTCTTGATGAAACAGCAGTCGATTGCGTTCTAGTAGTTCCTGTGCTATAACTGTGCCGTGAACAGCAGCGTAATTACATGATGCGGCATAATCACATAATTGCAAATTGCATAACAAGCAACGTACAAACATTCCCCAATGCAAATTACGCAGGAATAATTTCACTTTTGTCTTGGCTTAGTACTCCTGTGAAAGGAGTTACTGTTGAGAAGATTTGCGGTGCATCAGTGATGATTTTTTTTTTTTTTCCTGTGCATTTGAGGTTGTCCTTAAAGGGAACCAATAGATGCTTTAACATGTGGGTTCCATCAGGACTTTCCTGAACAGCGTTCTTGGAAACACTACAGTGACTCTCCTGAGGACTATTGTGTCTCTTCCTCTCGTCTCCTCGGGTGCTGGAGGTTGTGGTGTTGTGGCTCCGCTGGGTGGAGGTTCCTCTGTGAAAGCCAGGATGTAGAGTTCTCGTGAAAGGCTGACAGACCACTCTTTAGGAGTTTAGATGTTTTCTACAGGTTTGTCTCTCTGCTGCCTTCCTTTACCTCCTCAGATGAACCTCTGATCCGTTGTGTTTGTAAAGAGTGGGCTGTCATTCAGAGTGAGTTTAGCTATCATTCAGAGTGAGTTTAGCTGTCATTCAGAGTGAGTTTAGCTATCATTCAGAGTGAGTTTAGCGGTCATTCAGAGTGAGTTTAGCGGTCATTCAGAGTGAGTTTAGCTATCATTCAGAGTGAGTTTAGCGGTCATTCAGAGTGAGTTTAGCGGTCATTCAGAGTGAGTTTAGCTGTCATTCCGAGTGAGTTTAGCGGTCATTCCGAGTGAGTTTAGCTATCATTCCGAGTGAGTTTAGCGGTCATTCAGAGTGAGTTTAGCTATCATTCAGAGTGAGTTTAGCTGTCATTCCGAGTGAGTTTAGCGGTCATTCCGAGTGAGTTTAGCTATCATTCAGAGTGAGTTTAGCGGTCATTCAGAGTGAGTTTAGCTGTCATTCAGAGTGAGTTTAGCTATCATTCAGAGTGAGTTTAGCTATCATTCAGAGTGAGTTTAGCGGTCATTCAGAGTGAGTTTAGCGGTCATTCAGAGTGAGTTTAGCGGTCATTCAGAGTGAGTTTAGCTATCATTCAGAGTGAGTTTAGCTATCATTCAGAGTGAGTTTAGCGGTCATTCAGAGTGAGTTTAGTGGATAGCAGTGGATAGCATCTCATGCGGGATTTTGAGTCCTGCTGTGGTCTTCTTTTGGCCTATCGAGATGTTGCTTTAATAAGCAGTTTTAAACCTGGATACCTCTCGTCATGTTGGCGTGGCCCACTTGTCGTTCTTTCTGTTTGCAAACTGCAGGCCGCTTTTCGACTATATTATCCCTTGAGCACATTTTCACATTTAAGGATGGTGGTTGGAGCTTTGCCGCATATAGCATCCAGCATTTCCCCTGTCTTCTGGTCGAGACCGAGTGGGTGGTTTCCTTGTATTGCTAGTGGGAGTCTAAATGGAATGTGGAAGCTCCTCATCTGTGAGTTTGGTCTTGCAGCGTAGTTGCTCTGTTAGAATTAGTTGCACGCTGGAGTGAGCGTGCATAGTCCTGTTGGTTGCATGCATCGCATATCAGCCTTTTCGACCATTGGTTGCAAATCGAGGCTTTCGTTCCTGGTTGTGTGAGTGGAGTCTGATTTCGAGCGCTGGGGGGTGTGTGGCGGGGCGGGGCGGGTGCTTGGAACATATAGAACAACGCATAGGATTGGAGTATCAATAATGGAGTGAGCTATATATATTTCATTCACACTTTAATATTCACCATCTTAGCAGGCAAGGAGTGAGGTGGATGGTGCCCGCATTGTGATTGTAGCTGATCTGTTCGGTCTCTCTGTGACAAGAGCAAAGAGATGTAGGTAAGATGATATGGTCTTAACCCCTTCCATGCTGCACAGATTCCGCCGCTGTGCTGACGGAATCTTGCGCGGGCGTGGTCATGACGGAACGGTTCCGTCATGAGCACAGCTCAACCGTGGCTCATGACGGAACCGTTCCGTCATGAGCACCGAAGGGGTTAAAATTTGAGAATTTGAGATTGACCTGGCCTCCTGCATTTGATAGAAGATGGAACTAGGGAGTGACATGTTGACAAGTGACCGTCTTGGCCCTTTGTATCTTCAGGAGTGATAACCATCCTTCACTAGGTGCAAAGGTCCACATTCCCAGACACCTGGACGCAGAAGTTGGATGACAAGAAGTTGGAACATTGGTTCATTTGACACTCGCCTTACATATTGGTGCTTTATTTCTGCACTTGTGTAATCACTCAGGAGTGAGAGAAGCTGATAACCATTCGGCTTCCATGCAGTAAACCAATAATCAACGGGGAATGGATCACTTGTCCTGTTAGCAGGGTCTGGGGTTCTGGCCGTCTTAAAAAAAAACCCTCATTCACGTGATAGTCGTGGGAGCGGTATATCTTGGTTGTCCGCTTCAATCTGTTACGTGAGCAGCATCATCATTGGGTCTTTAGTCTTGCTTTCCTCCACTAGGAGGGAGACAAACTGGTTATTTACAGTAGTCGTCAATCAGGAATGGAGAGGGTGAGAGTGAGGTGAATTAAAATTGCCTCCAATCCTCGGTTTCAAATTTATTTTGTCAGGGATGGGGCAAGCTTAAATAAGAATCTGGTGCGTGAATAGAAGGGCTAATGTTCTATAGCACCAGTATCAAAGGCGTGATTGGTCAGATGCACTTACCCTTCTTCTCAGTGCATTAAATTGATATGCTGGATGATTGTAGGTCAGTTGTACCTTGATGGGAGACAGGCAACAGCTCCCATCTCTCGAGGCGCATACCAACAACTAAAGGCCTCAAACAGGGTTGTGTGCTTGCACCAACTCTCTTTAACCTTTACACAGCAGACATGACACCAATAATGCACACGCCCCTCGATTAGGTGGGAAAGCCATTTCCAGTATGTCTTACGTGGACGACATTGTCTTGGCCATCCACACTCAAGTTGGTCTACAACGGCTACTTAATAAGATGCACGAATACGAAGCCGAAAACTACCTAGAAGTAAATATTAACAAAACCCTGACCCTTAATGGGAAAATATGGTCTCATTCCTGTTTTTTGGGAAAACCCCCGATTATGTCTGCCTCTGAGTACTAATACCTAGGTGTCATCATCAATAAGGGTGGACAATTTGAGAAACAGTTTGAGGTCATCAAGAGGAAAGGGATGGCGATAGCATCAACACTAAGGCAACTCTAAACAAAAGTGACAGGACCAATATGTTCCCCCCTTGCTACGGGTTGTGCAAGCAAACATTCCACCTTCGATCACTTACGGCAGCGAAGGCCTGAGGGGTAGGGACGCTTCACTGCTGGATTCCACCCTGGCGAAAGCATATAGTGTTATGCTAAACCTCCAGTCTTACGCCTCACCTGCACAGGAATACTCTCCCACGACACCTTAGAGACACCACTAATCACCTGAACTTTAGGAAGGCCGTGAAAACATGGTTATTCACGCTTTAAAGACCTTTACACCTACCCAGTTCGCTCCAAGGATGGACAATCCTATTATAGCGCCAGGACACCTTCGGGTAACAGTCGCGCTCTACAAATTTCAATAACCTAACATAACACAGATTCGTCTTGAGTTCGGCTTAACTAAACTCCTTGCAAGGCAAGGTTCTTACATCAAGTGTTGGCTCAAAATTAAGAACTCTCCCAGGAATACATTAAAACATCAGCTCTGGCAAGAATTGTGCAGCACATCGACCTCGCTGGCCAAAAATTACTTGGAGGAATCATTGGCTATTACCAGATTAGGCGACCTATGGGAAACTCCAACTACACACTCGCACTTTAAGCACATCGTAAATAAGGTTATCAAGAAGCTTTCTCTCATAGAAGACAAAGCAGCCTTTGCACGTAGGAGCCATGCATGGATGACACTGAACAGTTACAAAATATTTGGGCCACAAGTATATTTTAAATTGGGGTATTCACGGAAGGTCAAAGAAACTTTTTTTTAAATATAGGCTAGGAATCATGCCTGCTATATCGCATCTTCCACCTTGGCTGAGAGAATTACGGGAAATCATGCGGGGATGAAACGGAGGACAAAGACCACTTAATTTGTTCCTGTATTAAGTTAAGAGGAAAGGGTAGGCCTACTAAAAACCCATTTCAATGAACGAGGTATACAAACCCAGAGACCGGCTGTACTACCTTGCTTTGATCCAAAGGACCCACAACTAAATTGGAAGTTAGTAAAGTTCCTGCAATTAGGAGCATCAAAGTAAGGGCCAGTGGTACCCTGAGCTAGCATAATAACTATAAAAGACTTAAGCTTTCACAATTGCAACTTGTGTATTGATCCTGGACTGCCCTGAGTAAAGCGTGAAAATCGGAAACTCTTCAGTTTTTAGAAATGAACTAATATTTCTTAACACATAAGATTTTTATCAGAGTACATTTTTGTAATGGTTTTAATTAATCAAAAACAATACATTTTTGTACTTACTTACGATCAAGGAACGACTGATCTACAATCATCCAGCTAATTAAATTAATGCACTGAGAAGAAGGGTAAGTGCATCTGACCAATCACGCCTTTGATACATGTGCTATAGAACATTAGCCCTTCTATTCACGCACCAGGTTCGTTTTTAAGCTATCCCATCCCTGAATGTCCTCAATGGATGCACTGTTCTAACAGTTTTGGAGACCTCTCTGGCACATGCTCTCTGCTACGTTCAGTGTAGATCTTGGGTATTGCCCTGAACAGATATAAAGTAATCAGATATTACCATCTTAAACAGTCATTGGTCAACTCATTCCAATCCAGACTTTTCCAGCTGAGAGCTCCTTTGACTATCTAGCTCCAACTGTGCTTTCCTAACGTATATTTACATCATCATCTGATTAAAAAAATATATTTTTGTCTTTCTGCAGCGTATTATTCCCTTTATCCTCCATACAGTAGTCTTCGAATCATTGTAAATTTGAAAACCCGGGCCATCTCCATCTGATATATGCCCTGCGCCATGTCCCTGAATTTACCTCTAGAGGAGATCTTAATATTCACAGTGATTTCATTTTTAGGTCTCGCTGGCGTTGCAGCGCAAAGCGCTGCCGCCAACGAGACTTATTGTTGCCGTGTTTGCTCCCAAGGGAGACAGACCAGGGCACGCGCAGCGATCGGGGTGTGCGGACGCGCTTCTGAGACGCGCTTGCGCAGACGCACACTCAGACACACGCGCGCGCGCACACACCCCGCCACTGACCCCCCCCCTCACCGCATCCGCGGCTGCCTAACGCGCACGCGCGCACACACCTCGCCACCGCCGCCTTTGGGCAACCTTAAGCAGGAGACATGGCGCCCCTCCCCTGCATACTTTGTGTACACACACAGTTATACGTAAAACACAGCCCTACATCCATACAAACACAGGGCACACAGATAGAAGGCACGTGAGTACACACAGAACACACGTTCAATCCACTAAGAAATACTTGTACGCCACGAAGAGAGATAAAAAGCGAGTTAGTGCTCCATCAGATATACACATACTGCACAGGTTGGCGCTTGTGCCACTGAACGATCTGGACCCAGCCGACCCCGCGCACTTGGGGTGAACTCCACACCCCTAGAGTGTGCCTGTGAGCGCATACACACCAGTAGCAGCGCGCACAGGTGGGCGCTGTGCGCGGAGTCGAGGCGCTCACCTCCGGCGCACCTGCTCCCGGATCCGCTCTCAGCGCTCCCCCTGACGCTTCCTCTGTGTCCACAGTGCGCTCAGTCCAGGGTGTGACGCTGCTCACCTCTCCGTCTCCAGCCACCCACTGCCGGAGGTCCCCGCCCAGACGCAGCTCCAAAGAAACTTTTCCCAAATTTGGGGCCCGAGTTATACTTTCTCCCCTGCTACGTCACCAGGGCTTGGATTCGCGGACCTCTCCTCCGCACACAAGGCTGCTGCTGTGCGCTTCTGTTTCTGTGTTTCATGATCGCAGAGCAGACCACGCCCCCCAGAGGACGTTCGGTCACATGGCAGCAGGTACAGAAGTACACATTCTCTTCTCAGTGTGCACTGTACAGTGGCAGGGCTTGCGTCCCCGGCTGGGAACGCGAAATACTGAGCGCTACATTTGACGCAGAAGTGTTTACGCGACACATCGCACACAAGACCCAGACGTAATGGAAAAATAGAAGCCGGTACTTTACATTAGATTACTTCATTGCCGTATGCGCTCTTTCCCATTAAAATACAGCCAACCCGTTTTATTACTGTCCCTTTTAAAATACAGTAGCCCTGGACGCCAGAGCCGATACTGTCCGGGCCCTGGGAACAAAACAGTTCTAGTGAGAAGCAAGAACCGGTACGGTCTCATGGGAAGTTTACGAGTCCTGCCCGGAAGTTAGTGCTGGTACTGTCCTATCACAAGCATTTACAATGCAATAGGTCTCGCACTGACGCGAGTTTGAGCTATTGGCATTGCAAATAACAATGCCTTTTATTTTTGTTTTCTTTTTAAAAACCTAAATAAAAGGCATTGTAATTTACAATGCCAATAGCTTAAACTCACGTAACTGCGAGACCTATTGCATTGCAAATGCTTGTTTTAAATGGTTGACGAACCCCAATTGTCTCCTGTCTTGCTTTTGGAGCTGTGTTTTTGCTCTGCAGCTTATCGTGGTATTAGCACTGCTGGAAGGGATTGTCAAATAGTCTTTGTTGCTATAAAATTGATTAGTCAAAGTTTATTTTCAATGAAAACCTTTCGCTTGTGCCGCATAGGTCTCACTTCAGCTTTGCTTTTTACTCTTCTTCTAGCACTGGAGACCTGTCCTTAATATCTACACTCTGTTGTTCAGTTTACACAATTTGCAACCATTGATTTCCAAAGGACGAGATTACCTTTTTAGGCATATCTAAAAGGAACACATTAGAAAATCCCTTGGTTTTTCCATTTCACCAACCAACCATAGAAAAGTGCACCAATATAATCTGTCTAGTTACTACAATCATGTATTGAACATGGCAGATTGTATTTTTTTTAAGGATGCATTTAATCCAAAAACACTACTTTAGTTACATGATCGCTGCTGTTCCTCCGCTCTACTAAGACTTACTGCTTTCCACAAAGCCACCACCTTTTAACACGGGTGCATGTGCGAAGGACGCACAGGTGAATTTGAGCTGAAATATGAACAGAACATGCATATAGGGCAGGTATTAGCCCAGAACACACCTTTTGTGGGCACTTTGGCTGCTGAGCGGGGGTGCTATAGAGAACTTGTGAATTTAGAAAGTATCCCCTCTCCTCGTTGTCTTCATGCTCTCAGTAATACAATCTACTACACACGGAGTTGGATCCTTAGTTCTTGAATTTCCACACCCTTAGAAGTTATCTTAAGCTCAGTCACAAGCGTCCTCTATTTAATAATTTCACTTTACTTGAGTCTCCTTTTAGTATCAAAGAGGATAATAACCCTTGAGGCAGTGAGGACCCTCTAGAATTTGTTGTGAACTGTGATGCTGGTTGCCATCCCTCCTTTCTCGCTGCCAGTGATTTAAATTCCTCCCGTTGTTGGGCGCTAGGCAGGTGCCGGAGTGCAGATGCCAACTACAGGAGCTCGACCCACTCGTAGCTGTGATGTAGCTATGCGTGGGTACTGCAGCGGTGCTTTGCGCCCTGTAAATTTTAGACTGTCCAATCAAGGCAGGACACACTTCCCGCCTCTGAGGATTGGGAGAGCGGTTTCACTACTAATCCTTTGACCTTTTTTCCTTTATCTTTTGTAATAATTCTTTTACAAACCTCTTTATTCCATAAGAAGTAAAATGGTGACTTCTGACCTGTATTTGATTAGTAAAGTAATGACTTCTGACCAATGTCGCTGTTGACTATCCTCCGCTTCTCAGTTTAAATATCTTCATCGTGTATCCGATACTGTTCATCAGTTGCTGCGGGTGGTCTTCATTATTCAGCCACAGGAAGTGGTAAGGCGGAAGCCTGCTCTGAGTATTGGAACCACTGGGGTCCCCCTGGCACGCAGGCAGCAGCGGTGTGGGTGCCCATTGTGAGAGTTCTCTTTAGAGAAAAGCCGATTCTCCCAGTATTGGGATCTGCAGATGTAGTCTAGGTTCTTGTGCAGTGCTAGCAATTATGATAACAAAAAAAGTAAATTCATGAGCACTTTCAGAGGGATTGTTCAACGGACTGTTCCAAACTTTCCGTGTTTCTCATGGTTTACACGGGTACTCTCCTGGAGTTAATAACTAGGGCGTTTAGTATCTCTCGGTCTCTGCCAACTTCCTGAGCCCCGGGACTAGTAACCCATTTGTTGGTGAATGAAGTTGTGGCATTTTTAAATGTCGGTCTCCTTTTACAGGAGGTATATATGTGATGTTGTACAAGTAAGTTGTTATTCGCTTGGGAATCGGGGTATATAGCGTAATCTTGGTCTCCTTTCGTTGAGGCTGTCTACTAATTAGTGACCTGTTTGGGGTCTACTTGAATATCCCTTCAGTATCCAACAGAGGGCACTGTGGCGGGTTGAGTCAAACCGAGTACTGGGACACTGTTCCTTTATGTCCAAGAATGAAATAGGAATTCTATTTTATAGAGTAATCGAATTTACTCTTTTTTTTTTTTTTTTTTTTTTTACATTTTTTTTTATTCTGCTGGTTCGCTTTTACTTCGTGGGATTTTTACAATCTATTTCAGGCTTGGCTTAATATTCGCCTGCTTAAGTGTAAGATTTATTTTGTTTTTTTAATCAATTTTTTATTGTTTAGTTTCACTAAGCCAATTTGGTACTTTATTGAGGCATTTCGAGTAGCAGTTGCGCGTCATTGCACACCTAGGAATGAACAACTTAATAAAAGTTATTGAAACCTCAAAATCAACTCAAAAGGCAACTTAAAGCATGGTAGGCACTAAAGGAGTTCTACGTTTGAATGGCAACCAACATGAAAACAATTCAAATCACTGTCCACCTAGCTGCCAAGTAGCCTCATGTCATGTGTAACATCTTTAGCAAAGCTATGTGGACATTGGTAATATATGATGGTGAAATCATATAACTATGTTGACGTAATTGTATCAAATGGTGTAGTTTTGAATTTGTATATATTGTTTTAACATAGGAAAGCAGGGATTATCATTAAGGCTCCCAGTTTTATGTTTTTACTGGGTTTTTTTTTTTTTTGGTTTTTTTGTTTTAGTTTTTTTTTTTTTTACAGATAATTCAGACAGGAAACCATCTATCTTCCTGTCTGCATTTATTTTCAGATATGGATAAAAAGGGAGGATGGGTTTTCTTTTAGATGATGCTTAGTTCTGTCAATCATTAGGTCAATAGGTGTGCAGATTGACAGGTAGAGGTGCTTATAAAAAGCAAAACGATTTCCTAATGAAGCTTAAATACATGCAACAATACACATATTTAAGCTTTTCTACAGTGCAAATGGTTCCAAATTACTGTATTGTACTTTAAATGGCTAAAATTAATTGAACATTCGAACATGGTTAAGCATTTGTTGGTTAAAAACATTTGGAAGTATACCTATTGCAGCTTCATTTTTTTTACACTAAGCATAAAGTAAATATGGCTAAATACAGATAAAATGAGCAAAAAATAGATGCCATAAAACCAGGAGCCTTAATTATCATCCTTCAGCTTCCTCCAAGTCCAGCATTATATTAAATTTGACGCCATGCTCCCACAATTTGATTCTAGCTTCTTTTTGCAGTTCGGCTGGAGAAATTTATTTTTGCATTTCTCCTGCTGAACACCTATTTCTTTAATGCCAAATATTTTTTTTTTCTGTCTATTATTTTTAATTCTGAACCTTTGGTTTTGGGTTTAAGCCCCGTAATGCAAAGTCCTTTTGGCTATAGACTTGGAGCTGGCTATAGTTGCCACGCAAAACATGGGGTCATTTGGCAGCTTTGTGGCCTGGAAGTAAAATGCAATTTGGCCCTGAACCAAACCGTTGGGCCCCCAAGCCCTCTGACTTTGTTTTGCATGCGGCTCTGATATCTCTAAGGTTTGCTTACAAAATTTGTTGGCAATTTAGCTCTATATTGAGACCGTCAAGGGGATATATGACCCAGCTGTACTGACGGGGCATGCTGAATCGTGGACATCCCTGCATTTCACCCCAAAGGGGAAGAAGATGCCCCAATGTCCAACAAATCCTAGCTTTAAAGAGACCCCTTTATACCATGAACAGGGAGGTTCAGGTCTTTTGAGATGGGCTGGTGCAGTTCTGGCATGTTTTCATCGTTCCATTCAAAGGCATTATGGGTAGTGTAGTCCTGTACCTGCACAGGGTTAGCCTTCATGGCCTGAGTCCTCCGGACACCATACGTCTGGCTCACAGTTTCAGGACAACAATTAGGGTACATGTGGTCTGGTGTGCCAGATGCAGAACCCCGAGTAGTCGAGTGTCAGCCTCCCCATATTGAGTGATCCTGGGCAGATCACTTGTGCGTTATTTACTTTTTGTTCAAACTGAGTACCCTAAGCCAAGCAGTGCTATATAAATATATATATGTATCATCCTTTTTGTGTTTCTTTTTTTAATATATATATTTCTTTTTAAGCCGGAGCACAGCCCCTCGGACCCAGAAGACCGGACGCCCGGTAAACTACAGGCGGTCTGGCCTCCACCAAGACCCACTTTGGAAGAGGAGAAGGTGGGACTGAAGTACACCGAGGCAGGTGAGCACGTGCTGCCCCTTCAGTCAGTGACTGATATACTGGGGCTTGTCTGCACTCCTAGTGCACAACATGTCGTTTGTTTGTATTTCGCATTCAAAATGATTGTCGCGGGCAGAGAAATAGACGCCCCGTTGATTATTTCAAGTATCTGAATCTGCTGATCAATCCAAATCACTCATCAGTTCTGTGATTATTGTGAAAACACGGTGTATGAATGCCATATTCCTTCCCAGGGCCGGGCTAGGCATGGGCAGTATGGGCAGCTGCCCAGGGCCTCGCACTCAGCCCACCAGCATGGGGCCCCGCACCAGTGCAACACACAACCAAACCTCTTGTGCCCCTGCCGATCCCATTGAAGAAAGGTGTCTGTTTGCAATTGGGCTTACAGTAGGGGCCCTCCTTCCCTGGGCCTCTCAGGGATGGTGTGGGGAGGTCTAGGAGAGGGGGACACTTCATCTTGTGCCAGTTGCAAGGAGATGTATTTTGTCCTGCAATTAGGCCTCCTGCCTGGCTGCCCATTGAGAGACACTGCAGGGCACCCATTGTCAGCACTGTACCGTCTGCACAGTTTTAACTTTCAGCCCCCAAGCTATTCTCACACCTTCAGCCTGATATGAGCTGTGAAAGAGGAGGTGCTTGTAGGTGACAGAGAGGGGAGTTGCGGCCCAGGAGGAGTCTGCATAAAGCAGCTTCCGGAGCCCTGAAGGTGTCACTTAAGTAAATTAGAGGGGCCTCACACATTACCCTTCACCCGGGCCCCAAAAATCCTAGAACCGGCCCTGTTCCTTCCATACACTTCTTTCTACTGGAGTGCTTTTCCTCTCCGTGCTCTTTACCCTCCGTTTCTCGGTCTCTTTCCCCCTCTGTTCCTGGGCCTCTTTCCCCCTCTTCCTCTGTTCCGTGGCCTCTTTTCCCTCCCTCACCTTTCTATTGGTTGTTTGGAAGTGTTCTGCCGCCGCCATCGAAATTAACCAAGGACTATTTTACATCTGAAACATACACTCTGTGATTGCACATTTAATTCTTTATGGTTGAATTGTTTGCACAAAACAATGCTTTTTAAAATTGTTTACTCTGCAGCAGCCATTTTTTGCCACTTTTTTCATTGCTCGAATGCTAGTGTCAAACGTTGTTTTGTCAAATAGTTCTCCAATACACCCCCTCCATCATGTTTTTCCTTAGTGAGGAGTAACTTGAAAGTTTTTCACTTGCTCGCTCTTGGCCTGGTCTCTGTGGAGGTTCATGTGTACATATGAATGTTGTTTATTTTGCTTTAGTAAACACTGCTTTTGAATTGAAGGTGTTTAGCAGAGAGGATCTGCTCTGCAGTAAGCCAGAGAGTTAGACTAGTTGTGTAGGGCTGTGGAAGGACCGGTGCACCATGAACACTGTAAATGGAGAAGGCCTACCGGCACGGATGGCACAATGGCGCTTATTGTCAAGCGCTCTCGCTTCCAGCCACAGGTTGCTGCTTGTGGTGAAAGGGCCATTCAATATCTATGTATTGTTCAACAGTACACACTGTTTGGCTCTGGTTACATGAGGCTGTGTGTAACTGAGACTTGCTGTCCGCATGCAAATGCCCCCTGCCTGTTTGCATGGGTGGATCAGGTGTTGGTGGCGCTACAATAGGCTCTTAACTTAGCATCTCACCCATAGGCCATTGAGCATGCTTTGTTCACTGGAGGACTGGATTGAACAAGGCCCGGGCGACTTTAGCTTTGTGTCTGTTTCTATGGAAAAAGCAGCTACTCTGTTTTGACTTTATATTTGAGAACTGTGGTATACCTTTGGTGTCCATGTTTATGAAGTACAGATGAAGGTATAGGCGTCCAGGGACGAGTATCAGAGTTTTTCTTTAACAGGTGTACAGCATGAGAACCTGTGACTAATGTTGTCTGCCTCCACCCAGATTGTCTGAAAAGGTATTTACATTGGCTCTGTGCACCCTTTTGTTTGTAAAGCACCACAGAAGGAAGGACTCACCCGGCCTCACCTGGTGGAGTCTGTGCCTGTCTTCTGTGACAGGTGGAAATTGTCTGCTTAAGGACAAGCTTTATGCCCGCTAGCAATCGCTTGTTTTTCCAGGTGTGGTCTACTTCTGTCCACATCACTGAATATTTATTTGCAGTGGTCATGTCGCACAGGGATTATTCACACCCTCCTTATCACTCTCTCTTCTGCTGGTGCCACCTTGAATTCTGTTGCCTAACCCGGTCACCCATGGGCATCTGCAAGGGGAGCAATCCCCCCCCCCCCCCCCACAGATTTAATCCAATCGAGAGATATCCCGCACGAATGAGCTACATTATTCTCGTTTCTGCGAGAAAGAGCACAGCTCACCACGGGTCACTCACTGGCTGGCTGGCTGGTGGTTTTAGAAAGTGCAGCGTAACACTACGGCAGCTGTAGTGTTCCGCTGCACTGCTGGTACGGTGCCAAAAACTGTCCAGGTCAAGGGTAGGCCACCACGGCACGCCCCCAGGATAGTGCGCAGGGATACACAGGACAGAGAAGACGATTCCGCGTGTGTCGTGCGCTGCGGCAGCCCTCTGCACAGGCCCTGTTCACTCTGGCTCATAGCGCTCTTTGGCCCCGACCTGCTGCATCTCAACAAACATCCCTCATAGTTTGCTGCCTGGCACTGGCCATTTGAAAATTAGGCTGCGCTCGAGCACATCACCAGTGACACATTTTGCAGCAGTAGGTGGGTGCCACATGACTGTGGCTCCTAAAGCTGTGAGATAAGAGTGAGAAAGGGCGAAGAAGGGATAAATATGGAGGGAACGAGATAGACAAGATAAAGCAAGGCAGGGCAAGGGTGAGAAAGCAAAAGTAAAATAGAGCAAAAGAGAGACAAAGGAGCATGAATGGAAAGAGAAAGATGGAGAGAGAAGGAGCACGTGATAGAAAAAATAAGAGATAAAATAAGTGAGACCGCAAGAAAGAACACAGTGAGACTCGGTGGCTAAAGAGAGAGTGAGGCACAAAGGGCAAGAGAGAGCGATTAAGAGAAGGAAACAGCGAAGTGATATTAGTATGACGCGGCCAACATTGGCCTCGTCATAATGCTTTTTAGGTCTCGGCTAGCGAAGGCGGCGCTTGCGCAGTCTCGCTTGCGAGAGATAATGACTTGGAGAAGAGGGGCTTGAACCCACCCCTCTTCTCCATTGGCTGGCCTCTTGAATGCTGGCCAGCAATTGGAGAAGAGGTTCGTCACTCCGAACAGGCCCCGTCCTTTTCGGATTCGGGGACGTGTTTTTTGCAACTTTTCTAATTATCTCCTCCAGCCAATGGCAAGAGGAGAGAAAAGAAAAACACGCCTCCGAATCCGCCGCTGCCTTTCTCCGAGGCTTAGCCTCGGAGAAAGGCAGTGGTGTGCTTGTTAACCCTGCCGCCTGTGCTGCGGTCAATGGGCCCTGTGTTGAGCAGGACATGTTTGTTGCCCACATGTGTCGTTCTGCCCCCGCCCTGCGGGCTGGGAGTCGGTGGGTGTCCCCAGGGAGCATGTGTGCAGAGTTCAGCAGTTTAAAGGGGCATTGCTGTGGGGGCGGCCTGCTAGTCTGGAGCTGGAGTGGGACAGTCAGACAGGGGGTCTGTGGAAGAGAGCTGTCTACGGCTGGGTGTTCAGCCACCACAGAGGAGGAACCCAGACAAGGTAAGTGGGGTCCACGCTGCAGCTTCAAACGCCGCGCCTTAATGCCTTTCACATAGCGCCAACATGCCCTCTTTAGGCCGCTCAAGCAGTGAGCAATATGCACTCGCTTATTGCGCCTCTGTTTCCCGATCGGCGCTATAAATGATCTTGGGCAATCTCCCTCTTTCCCGATGTGCGCTGAGTGATCTTGGGCAATCCCCCTCTATCCGTATGTGCGCGGAGTGATCTTGGGCAATCCCCCTTTCTCTGCCAGGTGTGCTGGGTTGCATTCTGAGGGTCTAGGGAGAGTCGTGGAAGTTACTTCCGTGTTGGGCTGCTGGGGCTGAATTTCTCCAGAGAGGGTTCAGCGGGTAGCATGCCTCTCAGGGGTTGCATTAGAGGTGAACCAGATAGAAATTTGTAGTGCGAGCCGAGCCAGAGTTGGTTCTAAGGGCCAAAGTTCGAACCGAGTCAGAGTTCGTAAAGGGCCAAAGTTCGAGCCCAGCCTTCAAACGGGTAAAAATAAAAAAATACAGCAAACGCAAACGTCAAGTCAAAGGAAGAGAAAGGGTTGTTCCTGTCACACAAAGACGATTTCTTGAACGCTTGTGTTTCACGATAGTGAGCTGTGTTGCCATCAGGTGAAAGGACCGTTTCCCACGTGCAATGCCCTGACAGCACTGTCACGAGTAAACCTTGAGATGTCAGTCTGTTCCATGCAGTCTATATGAAAAATAATGTTGTATGTAGATCACATGACCGTCAATTATTCCTTAAGTAAGTGTTGTTTTCATATAGCACACAATTTAAACTGGATATTTTTTAAGTGAACTCATATTTGAGTCTTAGATAAGATTAGGCGCAGAATTAAAGTGGTTTGCCTAGGATCACACAATGTTAAGTGGGAAGCTGGGATCGGAACTCAAGGTTCATGACTACACATTGTATTTTCTTAGCGGATGGAACTTGCCTTCTCTATCCCAATGAAAACTTAAGGTCAATGCAATGGTCTCGGCATTGTTAAAGTTAGAGCTATTGGCATTGCTCATGACATTATTTTTGTTTTTGTTTTTGTTTTTAAAACATGTAAAGAAACGGCATTGTTATTTACATTGTCAATAGCTTAATCAGTGTGTGTGTAGGTGGCTCTGTGTGTGGGTGCAAATGCAATAGGTCTCGCATTTGAGAGTGATTAAGCTATTGACATTGTAAATACCAATGCCGTTTCTTTAAATGTTTTAAAAACAAAAACATAAACAAAAATAATGTCATGAGCAATGCCAATAGCTCGAACTTTACCGGTGCCGAGACCATTGCATTGTAAATGCTTGTTTTCTATGCTGTCAGCTTTTTTTGTAGGTTACCTCGGTGTGGGCAGTTTAGAAACAATACCCTGCACTGTTGAGGGGAAAAAACACAAGAAGCAATACAAATCGAGGGACAGCACTGCCACATAAACTTAATTTGGTTGTTAATGACCTGAATGCTGTTCCTGATATACGGAATTCTATTGGCACAGTGAAAGCCATCATCCAGTTTTTCCCTGAGGGTCCAAAAAGATCACTTATTCCTAATGTGCGATTGCTGAGTGAAACACGATGGACAGCAAAATACAAGAGCATTAGAAATATGAGCTCCAACTTTGAAGAGATTATTAAGCAATTAAGCTTACTAGTTACTACAGTGTCAGGGAAAACACGTCGGGATGCATATCAATTGCAATGTTCCTCAAGCGCAGTGAGCTTTCTCTTTTGCTTGTCCATAATTTCAGATTACTCATCTAGATTGGGATCTGTAAGCCAGGCTTTCCAAGCTGTTGATCTTGATATCCTCAAGGTGTGTAAGACCTTCTGACTGCATTCTGTGACCACAGACAAATATCAAAAAAGCAATTTAAGGACATTTTTTCAAATGTTCAAAGCAGAAAAATGGAACATTAGATTTTGGGTTTCTAGACAGTGTGGCCGGCAAGTATGTCATTTGTTATAATTATGGTTCCTCTTCTGTGGAAGAATACTATTGCCACTCTGTGCCATACATGGGCTCTATCCTTGCATCATTAGAAAGCCGTTTTGGCAATGAAAACAATTGTTTTTAGTCTGTTCCCACTTTACCCAAGACACTTGGCAAACACGAAACTTGAGCAATACAAATGCCAGATTGCAAACATCAGAGAAACTTGCTGCATAGAAAACCTGAAAGACAAAGTAGTCACATGGTTTGAGATCTGGTCAACGAAGGATGAGCAGTTTGACAATGGACATCTGGATTTGCTAAACCACACAGATGTATTTCCATCAGTCCAGCGAGCCATTCTCATTGCTCTCACGATACCAATGACCACTTGTACAGTACAAAGGTCTTTCAGCACAATGAGAAGGATGAAAACCTGGTTGCTGTAGATAATGGCGGATGATCGCTTATTGGGTATGTGTATGATGAGCATGCATCGAGCAAAAATGTATGAAAACAGCTGATTGAAAAGGTAATTGATACATTTGCACAAGACCACAGATGTTTACAGTTCCTCCTTTGAAATCACTTACTAGTGAACAACAACTGTATAAAACTACTCGCTGAAAAATGTGATTGTTACATTTGAGCAAGAGTGCAGATGTTTGCAGTTCCTACCCTTTAACAGTTATACAGTTCAAGTTTGTTTTTTGTTCCAATTTGGATGAGAACAGTTATTTTATTAAAGTTAATTTAATTATATTTATTTTAATATATTTAAGTTCATACATTTTCAAAATAAATACATTTGTCATATATTTTGTCATTCGTTTGTGCACGTTAACACCAAATGCAGATTCTACATGTTTATTTTTTATAATTTAGTTATAGTGCCTTGATCATGTGTGTATGAATAATGTGGTGCATTCAATAGTGGTAACATAAAAACAGATTAGAAATTGGTAGTCGGGGAGTGGCAGCTTGATCCTTCTATTAAGCTTTTGCATCAGGTTTCTCAACACTTTGCATGCCAGGCGCTTTATGTGATACTGACTATGCACCTGCCCTTTGACATTGTCAAAAAGGGTCAGAGGATGGATGATGTTTAAATCAAATTCCCCCCCACGGAAAATAAATATTTCATGGGGACGCCCGTGCTGTCACCGTGCCAGCCGCTACTGAAAATCTGCTGTTGAATGTTGTTATAAACCTCTTAATCCTTCAATCTCTAATACTCTGCCTCTCCCCATCCCACAAATCTCTTATCTGTTTAGTCTCCCTGCTCAGTGGCCTTTCACTAACTAACTTCCCCCTCATGCCTGGAGTTCTCTCCAGCAAATGCCCATCAAACACTTTCAGAAGACCTTGGTCTTCTTCCAGGCTTTCCAGGTCCCTTCAATGCACTTAAACTAATCCCCTTTTTGCGCATGCACCAGCCAACCTAGACTCTGCTTCTCCACTCCACATGCACCCTCCAATCTCCCAATAACCTCTAAACATTCAACACACCCTATTGCATCCCCAGCTCCTTTCCATCACGGTTGCAGAATCTGTCAACCTGCCTTTTACTCATCCCACTTCTCATTTCTCCAATTTCCCACTTTCAGGTCTTGACCGCCTCCACAAACATCTCCTGCTTAACGACGCATGCACGCGCACCCCATTTTTTTTTATTGTTACAGCATTGCTTTACCAGTGCCTGTTATACTTTGCTCATGCTCCTGAGTTTAATGCCTGGCATGAAATGAACAATGCAATAAACTGATTCTGCAACAATTTTGTTATCTTCCTGAATGTTACATAATTGATGAGCAGAATACGGCCCGTAGGAAAACCCACACATCTTGTATTTCCGGACTCCACACATTCAGGGGAACATTTCCTTAGTGTTCAGGATTTATGTTTGTCCACTGGAGAAATGCAACAAAATATTGAGCTTATTTGTTTACTAAATGAAAATCTTGATGATTGGATGCTAATAAAGGTGGAATCACTGCATCTGGTCCTCGACCACCTGAGTGCGACGGTCTTCCTGCTGCTCGACTTGAGGTCTCAATCAACCTGCGTAAATCGCAGATGGAGCCATGCCATCGGAGCAGTGGTGCATTTGGTATATCTCGGGCCTCCCCAGAGGGTTAGTAACATTCAGGATATGATCCTTATTTTTTGCCAGGAAGTTCTCTTTCCGACCCTGACAGTCCTTCACCTGTTCGGCCTCCTGCATTTTGTTGGTCACGTCCCCTCGGTGGCCTCCAGTTCCCCCATAAAAAACAAGCTCGGAAACCTCTACCGCGCTTAGACAATGTAAGAGAAAGGTGTGGTGGAAGGATTTAGAATGAAGACTGGTCCAGTGGACCCAAGACTTCTACACCAGCGTCATGCACACAGGAGGACCAGAGCTTTGGCACCACCGTCATCAATAGATGTGTTTAAGAAGACCAGGGCCTGACAAAGACACCATCATCGGCTCTGCAGACAGGTCAGGCATAACTAGTGTCTCAAAACCACACTTCCAATCTGAGCCTTGACACCACCACTTTTAAGATCAGCAATACTTGTGTACTATGTTTGTGTGTCAAAGACAGAAAACTGTTTAAATCCATGTTGGTGTAGGGAAATTAGACTTTGTGTTGTAGTGAGAACTTTTGCCAGCCAACACAAACAATGTATGAATGTTAAAGTCTATACAAGCCTTTGGATCTTCGAAGGAACCTTTTTCTAGTGCTGCATCTCCTGAGAAATATTAGGACTGGGTGCACTTCAATGCCCTAACCCACTCCTCACGTGTAAGTCCCAGGCTGTGCGATCTGCATCAGCTGTAACAGAGGCTCCTACAAATGATGGACTCTGTGATTCTTGGCTTGTTGTCCTTACTACATTGCTTTAGTTAAGCCGAAGGCTGAGGCGGTTGTACCAGTTCTACACTTTAGCTTTTGTTTATTTAAATATACCTCCATTTGCTCTTGATGCATCTGAGGCACTAACATGGTTTGTGTATTGAGCAGCAGCTGCTGAAGTGGTCTGTAACTTGGCGTGTTACACAGTCCCTCAAACACCCTTCATTAAATAAAAACAAGCGATGTAGTTCTGCAATAATAAAACCGATTATGTCCAGTGCCAAGGGTCAGTTCACATTGTGGTGGGCGCTATTTAGACAGTCAATAAGGTTATATAGTGAATGCGTAGTTTTCATGGTCATAGTGTGTTTTGTGCCTTTGGATCAATGCTAAAACTGTTCTCTTCAGAGCAAACATGGTATAAAGTAGATTTCAGCTTCCAAAAAAGAGCCTTGAAATTAATGTCTGTTTTTTCATAAACACTGATGTAAGCCTTTTCCTCTTAGTTAATGTATCTTATTAAATTTTAAATTGATCAAAAATACCTAGAATATCGGTTTCTATACGACTTATATAAACGTATCTCGGTTATGTGATTTTTTTTTTCCAAGCTTGATTTTGCAAATGAGGGTAATAAAGGCTAGATAGGTAGATTTGCCAAAGATCAAACAATTGACCTGCTTTTAGAAATCTGAATTGGTGTTTGTTTGCACCCGTGGAGAGGAATATCACTTTTTGAAGAACACGTGTGCACCTTTTTTCCATTCCTTTTCAACATCGCTACCCCTTGCCAGCGGACCTATAACTAAATAATTCACAGTACAGCCCTGTGGGGACTGCCTGCCAACAGGCTTGAAATAAAGAAAAATCACCCAGTCTTGTAGCGCCTGCCTCTTCTTGCGGAAGTTTAACAAAATTAGTTACACTACCCTCTACGTTCCAGCTCTATACAACGTAAATTCCATCTGTCCTCCACCCCACAAAGTATGGCCTCAAAATATCAAACATCTTGACAGCCTGAATTCTGCCGAATAATAGCTGCCGGATCCAGGATCTGAGTAGATCCCTTCATTTCCTGCTTTGGGTCTGTGGGAAAATCTTTTTGCTTCCCTACAGGCTGAGCCACCAGTCACTATGAAGGGAATTATTTCCTATCCGTCTATTCCAGAGAAAACAAGCCAGGTTACTGTACTGACCTGGGATCTGCCTACTTCCAGGCATGTGCCATGATGCTTTCTGTGTTTTTGCAAACTGTTATTCAGGTTACCTAAGACCAGCCATGCCGTGTTTGCATATGGAGGAGCTTGGACACGGCTGCTTGCAGAACAGGTGTTGGCCCATGTTTATACTGCCAAGGCGTAGTTTCACCATCCCTGCAGTATTATGTTTAGTGAAGGCGGTATATCTGTGCACCTCTTAAGGCAGGTCCACGCATGATTATGGCAGCTGCATCACACCTTGGCAAAGGCAGGAAATATATTGAACAATCTACCCCTAACTGTACATATTAAGAAGTCTAAAGGAGAGCCCATGTTTTCTGAGGGATCGCATCTTTTTGAGAAGAGAACACATTTGTGAGCTCTCAGGGCAGGGTGACTACGGCTAGTCCTGGGTGGCAGGTTGGTGAGCTTTGAATCCAAATCTGCAGGGCGTTGTGCGCGGCTGACAAAGTAGGATATTTCAATTTTTGGGTACTAATAGGTAAGAGGATAGGAAACGAGAGGAGGCCTAGGTAGGTTTGGAGCAAATGGTGGGTGTTGAGTGGCAGATTCAAGTTTTTCAGCTGGAGGGTAGAAGAGGATGGCATCGTGGTGGGGTTGTTTCATGGAAGACTGATTAACCTGTGTAATAAAGTAAGAGTTTGTCAGCAGTGAGGAGCATTAGATGCAAAGACCTACTACAAGTCCTGCTCACCACTCAAAGGTTGATGTGAGAATTGGCAGCTGGGAATAGGTGGTAAGGTGGAATTTCGGGGTGTTGAGCATCTTGAATCTATCTGTCATTGCGATGTTGGAATTGTAGGAATTTAAATAAAGATTTTGAGAACACAATGATGTTTCTAGCAGACTGGGAGGCAGAAATTGATAATTTCAGATTTGAGAGCTTGGAGTGTGAGGGGATGTAGAGCCTTTCAGTGAATACCTGCTACACAACCAGGGGTTTGGGATATTATCTGAGAGGTGAACCAGGGAGCAACGATTACTATTTGTCATTGACATTGAAGTGGTGGAAGAGGCTGAAACAGACTTGAGACATTCTAGGTAGATCCTACAGGTAATGAGCATGCTGGATTATCTAGAGACATGGAAAGGACCCTGACGTCAAGAGGAAAAGGTTTCATAATTTGTGAACGAGGTGGGGAAGCAGTTGGTCGGAAGTTTGTGGGGGTGACCGAGGTCGCTTAGGAATAATGGACTAGGGAAGCTCCTGAGTAGGGATGGTTGTGTAGAGTGTGATAAGAGTTCTTGTGGTATGATTGAATTTTGGCTTAAGAGAAGGAAGCAGAGTTGATTGCCGATAGGTTAGATGGAAATATTGTAGTGGATGGATAGAGTAGTATTGATATTCTGAGCCAGCCAGGGTGGAGCGAGGTAATAAGATCTTTATAGGATTTTTCTTTTTTTTAATATGTAGTTTATTCTTGGTAAGAAAGGCTGTCTTAGAACCAGGATGGACCACTGATACCCATGTTTGGGTTGTGCTGTGTCATCATTTTGAAATAATGTGAGCCAGTATAAATCATTTCCTGCGTGAAGCACTTGTCCAGATCAGTTAGGACTAGCTTCTCAGCTCTGGCGTTATCTGCTTGTCTTTGTTGATGCCTGGTGATGACAAATCAGATTTTCATCCTCCCAAAGTCGATAAAACTGTAACACCAGTTTATAAAATTGCTTTGAAATTGCAAACGCTGTAAAGTCAAGCTTTATATTGAAAACAAGTGATCATTATCAACATGATGATGATGATGAGGCTGTGACCTCTGTTGCTGCGGCCACCTCTACCAGGGAATTTGCCGGGTCTGTCTTTGACAGCAGGATCCTTGTCAACCGCGGCTGCACGGCACCTTGAGTTTTGTAATACAAAATGACAGTGCGATTGGTAGTAATGAGCAATGTGGAGGTAAACGTATTGAGCGTATTGCCGATAGTTATGGTTTCATGTTCCCATGGACAGCGCCTGGATAACCTCACGGGTGATAAGCCGGACTATATAAGTCTACAAACTTAAACTCTGTCACCCCTAACTCATAACTCGCCTATTTAGTACTTCCCACAGAGGGTCCTAGGATTGCGAGTACTTCCTTGATTTTCCTGCAGAAGTTCTTTCTGGAGAAGAGCGCCCGTGTGCTTTGTAAATTGGTTTATAGCAGTCCAGAGAACCGCCCCATAGATACCATTACTGTCCGGTTTCAATGCTTGGTCGGAGTCCCAAGCTACCTTCATCAAGCTGAGGCAGGGGTGAGCTCACAACCTTCTCTGAGCTCTTTCAAACAGAATGACCAATTTCATTTCTGCCCGCTCCAAACATTTTGCGACTTCATCAAAAGAAATTGTCCGGGAGCATTTTCTTGCAAGTGAATTAGTAAGCGCCAATCAGACAAATGACCTGTTGTCATCTCTTGCTACTCCAACACACCCTCAAGTATTCTTTTTGCTGTGCAGCATCAAATGCAGGGCCAGCAAATTCACAGCAGCTCTCCAGATCTTTGATATCCTCCATTTGCACCGTGGATCATTTGAGGGTTTTACTAAAGATGACTTCTACATGAGAACACTTCTATGTATGAACTTGCCTTCAACACTCCTGGTCCCAAACACGCTCACGGGAACAGTGTCTTCTTTATTGCAGGTGCTGCTTTGGCAATGCACAACCGTAGACGGTCTGTCACAGCAAGTATGGGTACTTCACTTATACTAATGTTGGTCTTGTTGTTGTTCTCATAGCAGGATTACTTCCAAGTCACACGTTTGTATGTAGTAGGCTCACAAAGCTTCACAGACTGCAGTCTTGTGTGGTGCAGTGATCTGTGCAAGTTGAACCATAGTAACTTAGTTCCCAGCTTTTCCTTTGCTTCGCTTGTGATAGTTTATGGACTGACTTAGATGCCCAAGGCCACATGGGATGTCAGTGAGTCCATGACAGACCTCTGACAATTAATATCTAGTGCTGTCTTCTTGTGTGCAAGTTATGAGATCTATGGTAACCAGTCGCAGCTGGTGATATTTGAAAGTGGTGGGGTGTAAATGTACTGTATGACTTTTATGTAGTGAGCGACGCAGGCAAGCTTAATGGACAAACGTGGGGTCCAGGCTGAATGCTCCTCCAGAAGAAAATTTAAAAAAAAGATCTGCACTTCCTTGCACCGCCCTCACTTCACCTCGTCCAAACATACACGGCACTCACTCACATTTAAGCAGTTTATTTTACTTTTGCCCTGTAAATATTTTGCCATCTGTGCACCCCCTTCTCACTCTCTTTAACAAAATTGCAATTAAAACTGGAATGGATAACGATTGTTCTGTGTGCTTTGCAAAGAGGCCAACCCAATGACTGCAACTTTGCTTTGGCTTCAGGGTCAGTGTCAGAGCTCTCAGTCAAAGCCCCTCATAAACACCTGCACAGCTCAAAGTTTTACAGAAAAAAATACAGAAAGAAATTCAACATGATTAAATAGCTAACTCTCGAGGGAGGCAAGATTGAGGAAAACTTGAAATAAGAGAGGAACTAAATCGCTGACGTGCATTGCCTTAACTTTTATAACACTCCTTGTTCATAAATCAATCCATGTTTTGGCATTAATATTGTGAAGGGCATGAAGATAGGGCCAGCTGTAATGTAATACAGCAGATAACTGTCTATTGTAAGCACATATCTTGTCTTTGTCTTTACTGGGAAATTTGTATCAACTTCACAAGGGAACAAGCACACTGGCCTGCTCGTCTTTTGCATCCATTTCACGGGGGAACCAATGCTGCAGCTCCATTTCTAACGAGCAAGTGACGTACAGCGAGGGCCTGGGGTGTCACAGTGGGGGAGGTTAGCGTGGCGATGGGTCTCAGAACAAAATACATAATAGAAGATTAGCATTCAAACACTTACCATTACCGTGGAGAAGTCACCAAAACACGCTTCCACTGGTTCTTGCATTCACTCCTACGTGTGATGAAAAGGAAAAGGTGGGATCTGTGAATGACGGACAGCTGCTCTCACACAGGGAGGGAGACTCCAACACACCAAACCATGACGCTGACCGCGTCGCAGGCCTATAGACAATACTGCCATAGACTACAATGGCAGTGATTCATTAGGAAGGACTTAAGATCCGTAATCCCTGCCGTGTGCGTCCCCATTCAGAAAGTTGATTTACTGCCTGGCTTGCGTCTCCTGATCAGAACGAGGCGGGGCAGGCGGCCTGGTACACACAGCCCAGACTTAAATACATCGATTTGTTTAGAGATTCATCTATTTATTTAGAGATACGATTGTATTTAATATTTATACAGGAATATGAATGAAATAATTTAAGGGGAGCACAGGCCCAGAGCCCTAATGGAGAATCCACCCTTGATGGTAGCCCCGTGCATGGATGTTAATGGCATGTGTCATCTGATCCTAGACTGTCAGTCTTCAGCTCTTTGTTCTCTAGTATTCACTCCCGTGAAACGAGTTTCATGCTGTGTGCTCTGAGATCCCCAGGCTTTCTTCTGCATGTTTGTTGCTTGATCCTGATCACAGAAACTACACTATTTAGTCTCCATCTATCTTTTAATCTCCTGCTACGATGAGTTTCTTGTTCTTTGTAGTCTTCAGCTCCGTATTTGATCTCAGGTTTGCTTGGTGAGATCTCCAGGCCTGTTGTGGATGTTGCTGGGTCCTGGCAGCTGTGGTGCTCCTGTGAGCTCTTTTCAAAACTGCCAACCTCATAGGCCTAATTTTTTCGATGTCAGATGTCTGCTTCTGGGTGCTCAGGGTTCACCCATCTGGCCCCCTCTCTGTCTGACCCTGCAGCTGGGTGTTATGAAGACAAAGGGCCTGTTTATTGCCAGCTACACAATATAATTTACAGAGCACTCTGGCCTCGACTCTGGTACTAACTTCACAACTATGAGAATAAATTCCAAACAAGCACATTCTGTGCAGTGGTCCATGCTCCATCCACTGTGCGGAAAGAATGTCTCTGCAAGGAAACGAGTGGCCAGAGAAGATGTATAGGGGAGGGGGTTCATAGTGACAAGCCTGATCCAAGCAGAGGGATGAAGGTGTTAGATGGTGAGCGTAGGAGGACAGAGCTCATGCAGAGGGCAAAAGTTACAGAGGAGTGAGTGGGGTGAGGCACTCCGCACCAGGAGGCAAATTGAGATTGGGAGGTACCCTATAGCTAGCTGTTACCTCGTCCAGCCACCACCACTGTTACCCGCTTATTTTACTAAGTAATAATGCTGGTAAAACGTTCCACAATCTCCTTCTCCAGTGGAGAGGAATGACCTTGTGTATCTACAGGTCTATTGCTTCATATGGGAGATTTTTGACTTTCAGGAATTCTAAAATGATTTCAGAGATATGCCTAGAAAGCTGAGATAGTCCCATTTACCAGACGTTATCCCAACAAACTTTTGTACATTTCATTTTTGCACAATCAAAGATACATGTGCATATCTGCTCATGCGAACATTTACTGAGCAAATGCACTCGCTCACTTCGTATTGTTTTTAGGTTGAGCCTAGCGCAGTGCGCATGCGCTGCTCTAGGAGATGACCGTTCGGAATCGGTCTGCACTTTTCCTCACACTCGTGCATGTGGCAGCATCCACCTTGTGGGAGCAAGCAGCGGCGCGCAGGGGGTCATCTGTTTGTAATTAGCGTGGCCTCGCTTGCTTACATTTGCCTGTTGGCGGTCGCTTTCACTTTCGTGTCGCCTTTATTTTTACTGTTTCTAGACCGTGGAACACATGACTTGATGAATGGGAATGCTGGCTCGGAGAGTACTGTGTCGAGATGCCCTAATGTCAACCTGCTAACTTAGCCATATTAATTTTGCCTTCCATTGCTACTCTTTGCAAACCTCTCACGTTCTCCTCCACAAACTTTCATCCCTTGCTCTGATTTCAAAAGAGCAAAACCACACAGCTACATGTTTAAATGGTGCGTGCGCTTCTCCTTGAGGACTGAGTGGAGTTGCACATTTGAATGGAGTCTCATCACGGCACAGTGTCTACTTATTGGGCTGCTGTGCAGTCGGTTGAGGTAAATTATGGAGTTTCCACGCATAGTGCTAGGCTAGATTAGTCATTAGGACATCCGCTGCAAAGATTTCTGTTTAATGTGTGCTTTACTGCTCTCTGTAATATTTCTGAGGGAATCTTCTGCTTCCGCATTTCTCAGCCAGTTACCGGTAAGGCAGACTTGCACTTCCGCATTCCCTGAACCAGTTCTGAGTGACGGAAACTTGCACATCTGCTTGCCATGGACATAGCCGCACTGATGGAAACTTGCATTCTTGTGTGTGTGGGTCTTGTTCTTTGCAAGGAAATTTGCATCGCTGCAACTTAATTCAGAGATCTCCGATTCCTAGATTCAGGTGAGAAGCGCATCCTGCCCAGGAATTTTCTTTGCAGTGTTACATATTTTTGGAAATCCAGTTATAAAATGGTGAATACAACTACCAGAATGTGAGGGAAAAACCTGGACTGGATGCTTATACCGGGACCTGGGAAACTCGCAGGCTCTGCTGTTCTGTACCTGTACAGTCTTTATTTAAATATTGTTTATCATGGAAAAAAAACCGTCAGCCCCCAAAACCCGCTATTTAGGAGTGTTGCCGTCGTATTCCAACCCTGGAATGGACTTAATATGGTAATTAAAAGGAGTGAATCTCTTCTGGGATGGAATGTGTTGAAAAAACCTTTGCACAAGCGCAAAGGTTCTTGGGTGCTCCCAAACATTCACGGTATTTCCTCACTGGAGTGCCTCCATGTACCCTTGGAGTAGGCTTTACCCTGCATAATATTGTCACTGGCATGAGCAATATGATGTAAGAGTGCAAGGTTACCTTTTGAAAATACCAGGCACCCGGAAATCAAGGCATTTGCATGTGTATGTGGCGTTTACAAGCTCAAAAGATGGTGCGATCTGAGCCCACAGAATATCAGAGTAATGTCGTACTTCCCACTTTTGTTAAATTCCATTGTTCTGCCTGGCAACTCATGTTTGCATCATAACTGTTTTCTTAACAGTGCAATGTGTATTTTGAAAATCCCCAAATATTCTGCACCTTTTAAGGACAGAGGCCTTTCTTATTTCCTGTCATCTGGCGAAACATAATATAATTATATACACTCCACTAAATAGTGTTTTGAAAGAAATTAGGACTAGCTGCACACTCATTTTTTTTAAAAAAAAAATACCAAACATTGGTCCCCACCTGCAGTTTGGAAACGTGGAATAGGCAGAATAAATGGATAAATTTTGCTAGGCATGTTAACATTATTTATGTAGCAAACTTGTATCATTTGTACGGTGCCAACATGCTTTCATGCTGTAATAATATATGTGTAGACCAGACACTTCCACTAACAAAACCAGCATTGGCATAGCCAATAGGTCTCGCCTTTGGGACCTTATAAGTGTTTAGCCATGCAACAGTTGATGTTGTTGCACCAAGGATATTGTGCTGCATAACTAAATACGTATAAGGTCCCAAAGGTGAGACCTATTGGCTATGCCAATGCTTGTTTTCTTTTTTCCTCAGTGGGGACAATATTTTCCAAGGGAAGAAACTTCTTCCCCTGCACCCCTATCTTTTTTAAGGGTGTTCTCGTCCCATCTGCTTTGTCAGGAGGAACATTTATGAACACCCATAAGTATTTACTTTTGCAGGTATGCACAAACTCAAAAAATGGCATTACAGCTTAGAACACCCACTTCCTGCAGGGCATTCGCTCACTTGAAACTCTGATCTTGTAAATCCTTTTGTAAGGGCAAAGCCACAATTTGCATATGTAACCAAATATACTCCTGAAGAATCAAGCATAGAACATGTTGCCTCTTAACAAACCCTCGCAACGTTTATCTAGTCGCGAAATATAATTCTCCAGCCATTGATTGAAAATCTTGTTATATGGTCACATTTTTGACAAAGTTACAGAGGCGAGGTGAGGCGAGGCGAAGTGATTTGCCCAAGATTACATGGTGTGGAGAAGGTCGGACAGTAAAGTAGTTTCAAAGATGCTCGGTTGGCAACCTAGGCAAGTAGAATCTGGGTTATTTACATTCACATTTTGTAGATGGGCTAAATGCTTTGCAGCAAATATGACGAACCAATTCACTAGATGCTTCCTCTGAAACTAATGTAAAAGAGAGCAAACAGCATGATTAGAACAATATAAAAACAACAAGGTGATGGAATGCTTGAATTAATGTCAGCCACTGGCAATCGCGTGGGCCGCATCCCAATCCGTTCGCCCACCATGCCACCTCTGTATGGACCCAGCTATACGCAAATCAGTCTTGACCCTCCTCCTCATGGGAACCGTCCATCCCGAACAGCGAGCCAGGTCCACTCTGAACGGGCACACAAGCCACCCAGGACCAGTTTCACTCTTATTAGGGCCCTGCAGGCAGGCATAGCTTGGTCCCAGTGGCACAATACTTTTGTTTTTTGTATTCTTTAGTATCGGAGCAATGGCATATTGAGAACTTTGCAATAGTCCCCAATCTTGCATAATGAAATCCATATTCGGAGGCCTGTGATCAGAAAGCTGTCCCAACAGAACCAATACATACAGCATTTCTGTAGTTGCAGAGAATGCAAGTATTCAAAGAGTTGACATCATTAGAGCTCTGTTCTATTCAGAGTGTCGTATGATCGGAGAGGTGACATAGTCTTAGCCTTGCTAGACTGCAGATAATGCCATAATACGAGCTGGTCTCAACAAAGTTCTCATATGATGACAATGCTACCATCATTTGTCACCTCACTGCTTGGCCTCAAATGGGTGAAGTAGATTTTTTTTAAGGAGAGTGTTATTTCTGAAGCTTCTTTGTCCATTGGAGGAATGGATGTTTATATAATTCTACACCCCTAATTAAAAGAAATGACATTCAGTAATAAGGAGTTTATACATCACTGCTGCCAGAAGGAACAGTTGGAAATGTAACCTAGGATTTGGAACATCCATTTCGTGAAACCAAACAAGCCTGCTCCGCAAGAGAATCGACAGTAATATTAATCCAGGACAAGAGTGATCATACAAAGAACTGATAGCGTGAGGCGGATCCTACACTCTGCCTTTGGATGAACCAGACCACGTGTTGCGACAGCTGCGTGGCTGACCTAAGCTCTGTGTTGTACGTCAGTGATTAGGGCTCTAGCCAGGCCAGTTGTTAATGCCGTATAAGCATTATCGTGAAGAAGAAAATGCTTGAGAGATTCCGCCTGCTAAAGGTGACCTGTACAGACATGTATTTTACCATGACCTGCCACGTGCTCTGCTGGTTCATCTGAGACATAATCCCAATCAAAATTTTCTAATGCAGGATCTTATCTCTTCGTTTTTCTGTGGTACAGTAAACATCTGGTCTTCTCTTTGCTTCTATTTTCAAAATTACAGATGTGCATCGCTTTCATCTAGCTGCCCGCATTACCTTCTAGTTTGCCTAATGGAATGTATTTTTTTTAAATTTGAAATCTATTTTTATCTTGTGTGAGATTCTCTCCCTTAGTCTGCTCATTTCCTCTGTCCCTAATCTCATTAAGGCTTGTCCAGATCGCTGATATTCTAGTGTTATTTTTCAAAAACTGCTCAGAGATGTGGGTCATGTTTGCAATACATCCATAGTCACATTAGTTTTATGTTGGACATCAACGATGTTTATATTATAATTGACTTGCATTGAACTTTGTTATTTACCTTGTGCTATGTAACTAAGACACTGACCCTGTAAAGCGCTCTGATACCCGCAAGGGTCTGGTTCGCGCTTTATAAAACTTTCAAAATATATATATATATTTTTTTAAATCAGAATTTGATGCTATTCTGTACCAAAGTAGTACTTTTCTGATGTTCAGTAGGCTACTCAATATTGCCATTCCCAGCTCTAATCGGGTGGGTATAAATTGATACATTTGTTGGTATTAGAGTTTTAAAAAGTTGATTCATCGGACCATTTAATATATTAGGGTTAATGTTTTCCCGTACCCCTCCACGTTTACGGAGAGCAATAATCCAAGACTTCTTGCCTTTCCACAACAGCCCTCGGTGTGTGCAATACATATTACCCTGTAAAGATGTTGTTGTTTTTTTTGTCCCTTTGGTTGAGGATACTGGTTAATTCTTTATTCGTATCCACGTTTTTCGGTCTGTTGTACGTACCTGTCAACAATTTTAAGTCCTGATTATATGGACAATGAACACCACCTTCTCTGAGGCCCAGTAATTCTAGAAATCATTGAAATGGGCCCTCCAGTGTCTCTTTACCTAGACCTGCAGGACTAACAATCTCCAACAAAAGGCGTTCCAGAATAAGCACCTATTGGCTGATGTTTGCTTGGGTTTTGAGACCTATACTGACATCAGTCACCAGATTGCCCCTTTAAATACTTATTTTGGAGCTTCACTGTATGGGCTTGAAGAATGGCTTCCTCTGCAAAAGATGGTCCCACGTTGCCCGCCCAGTCCGTCACACTAAGGGCATCTGCTTTGACTTCTGACTATCAACTACTTTATTTTATCTTGGATTGTGTCGGGGCCAAGACATCCTTACAAGGACTTCAGAGGGCATGTTTATTGCAAATGAACCATCTTGAACAGGACGTTCTGTGCTTAGAACCAGTTTTTGGAACTAGTTGAGCAGATTACAGAAGGCAAAAAGTAAGGGAGACCCTGGTGGGGCAATCTAATTTGGACAGTACTACATAGACCAATCTGTTTGTACATATTCGATTATACATTGCTGCACACAGAGGTTAAGACATTAGTACTAAGCATGATTTTTTAATCTAGTATGAAAAACAGGCATACGTGCACATGCGTCTTGATGCAGGTGTTCGCATGTTGATATCAACAAGAATTGGTCATGCTAATAGCTCAGCTATAGCTGAAACCTATTGGCTTTGACATTTGCTTGTTATCTTCCTCCTCCTAAAATAGCAGAGTGACTTCTCTCTCTTTCTGCTGTAAAATATCCGTATTTAGTTAAACCAAGCCATGTTTTCTACATTAGTCATTCTTTATTTGTGGTTCATTGGGGGGGGGGGGGGGGGGGAGACACGTACACTTCAAATACAGAGTCCCTTGAAGTTAGAACATCTTGATTACATAATTTAAATATTCAAAGAAGTATTAGAAAGACTGAATTAAGATTATCACTGAAATTCTTGTATTTACACCACAGCAGTCATTCTAGTCTAATACTAATTATAGTAATTATATGAGACAATAACAAAGGACTCTGCGTTGAAACGTGATGTGAATTATTGTCGCTCTCACTATCCCACATAATTGACAAGTTCTCATGTGACTTAGAATACCATAGTAAGATCTAAATTATAGACAGATTACCAAACCTGATCTTCATTCAACTTTTTAGGTCTCGCGGCCTGCGTTGCACTGTGCAGCAGTGCTCGCACAGGGAAGAGTCCTTTTGTCCGGGGTTCAGAAATGAACCCTGGAATCGCACACGCTTGGCGTGTGTTTTTTGTCTGCTCTTCTGTGATTGTGCTTTGAGTGCGTGTATTTTGTTAACAGAGCATGCAATAGGCCAAAGGCGGGCGCATTGCTCCACCCACGGCCTATTGGTGTCTGTTACGCGCACCAAAGCCCATATGTTTTCAATTATCGTGCCCAGACACGGGCGCGATAATTGAAAACATATGCCTCGCAGTGGCGCGCGCGCACCACTCGCGGGCGTGTGTTTTTATTTTTACAATAGCGATCGCCAAAGCGATCGCTCAGTGACGCTTGTTATTTGCTTGTTTTAAAATGTATTAGCTTTGCTTATCTTTGGGGAATACAGTCTTCCAGTTGAAGTGAAAAACGAACTAATTCCACGCACGTTGCACCCAACTGAAGCTTTTAAAGGATATTATTGCATGTGTTTCGATAAATATATTGTATTTTTCTGTACCGCATGCCAAAGGGCAAGAGCCAAAACTCAGAGAAAGGCGCTCTCAAGGGGCGCGGCGGCTCAGTGTCTCATCCTAGAGCTATTTTTAGATGTGAAATAGGCATGTTATGAGACACTGAAACACCGACCCGGGCTTGCTACAGAGCAGCTGAGAATGGATCTGTAGTGTACCACTACGGCTACAATTTAGGAAAATGAACGTTTCTTGGCAATGTATACATTTTTAAAAGTCTTTTAGAAGGTTATTGTGTAGCTCTGTGTGTATGGTAGCAAGGAGTCCTTCGTGGGTGCGGTTATCAGACATAGGTCTAAGAATATCTGTGATATATGCCATGTTATCCAGTGGGTCCCCATTATTTTGAGTTACACCACTGTATATACAAAGTGGAGCCGCACAAAGGTATTGATAATGCCTTAATGTAAAGTGCTGTGGTACCCATGGCTTTAAAAACGTGATCCAAGCATGAAGTAATTGTGCTCCTGGTCTGATTATTTTCCCTGTGCTATTTTAATATTCTATTATTTTTCTTGCTTTTCTTTAAAGCTTCTTTGGTATTTAAAATGAAATCTGTCACTTCAACAACGTGAATAACTTGAAACGAATAGGATCTCATTGGGAGTGAGCCTGACCTTGTCTGTCTATTTCCCCCACTGTCCAAAACAACCGAAAACTAGCAAAGAAACTGCGGGGAATTACAGTGTGAATCAGACCCAGAATTACAGAAACACTCGGTAATTACCAATTTCTCAGTGGAATGTGCGTTCATAATACCCACTAACCACGCACTACCAGATTTGAAAGAATCCACAGTAAGGGTAATGCCGGATGTGCAGGCTTACCGGGTGTGGTTCCAGGGCACTTCATGTTTTTTGTAGGTCGAGCCTGGGCAGCTCATGCACTGCTCAGTGAGCCATGCTGTATTTGAGTATGTACTTGAAGCCCCGCGCACTCTCTGCCCATATTAGTCATTGGCTTGTTTCATTGTCCTTCGTAAAAGCTGGCTTCTGATTCGTTAATAGGCTTGTTAGTCCCTCCTTAGTACTGCCTTGTCTTCATTTGTAACTTCCCATGAGGACTGGCCCTTTTAATTCGGTTGTTACCCTGTAAGTCTGCTTTAGTCTGCAAGCAGTGTTTTCTTTAATGAGTTTCTCTAACTGCAGGAGGGTCTCTAGTGTGCAGTTGTGACCACCTGCTTGTTTATTTAACTCGTAGCAAACGGGGAGCTCTTCAGGGGCCATGGGAGACAGCAGGGGGCAACTCAGCTATGCCTTCAAGCATTTGGAATGCAATGGGTCTTGCATTTGCGAGAGTTTAAGCTATTGACACTGTAAATGACAATGCCTTTTATTTTTGTTTTAAAAACCGAAACATAAATAAAAGGCATTGTCATTTCAATGCCAATAGCTCAAACTTGCGTAAATGCGAGACCTGTTGCATTGCAGATGCTAGTTTTATTTATTTTTTAATCTGAAAATGAATTGCAGTATCAGATATAATCTCTTCCACTGTATTAAGAAAAGAATGTCCCTATTAAAGCTCAGCAAACACCCAAGCGCAGACTGCTTTCTAGGACTAGGCACTAAATTTAACTTTTTGGATTAAACTCAAATGCATTGACGGAAAATAATCACTATTCTTTTAATCCCAAATTCAACCCATTAATTTTTGAAAAGGACAAGTTCTAAAACGAAACTGTCTCAATCCAGTTTGGCCCGGAATTCTCAAGGTATTTGTGTTAGATTGGAAATAGAAACTTTAACCTGTATTCACATGGAGATCACTTAAAGTGGTGACCAAGCAAGGTGAATTACCGCTCACCAATAGATTTTCCGAAGCAGAGTTTTGTTGATACCGTTTAATGCCTTTGGAGAATTTGGCAATCCAAAAATGCACTCACAAGGCACTCTTTGCACATGTCGTGCATAGGCCTAAGCAAGAGGATTATTGCATTTTACTCTGGTGACAAGCCATTCTTGGAACCCGACTGGATTTGAAACGCGAGTATCATGTACACGCTGATAACGATTACTTACCGGTAATCTTAATTACCCCAATTTGTAGTCCTCCTTGTACCAGTCCTTACTAATGACTGTACCCCAGACCGAGTTTTACAACGCTGTGGGATCTATGATCCCAACGTACAGTATTTCTTCTATTTCCATTGCCAGGTCCTAGAAGCACGTTCACCTTCTCTATTTTGCACGTCTTTGGTTAGAGGTAAAACACTGGAGGTGGGGAGGGATGTGGACTGAGACAAGGAGGACTACGAATCGGGCCAATGTAGATTACTGGTAAGTAACCGTTTCATTATGTCCTCCTCTACCATTCCTTACTAAATGAGGATTTACCAAGCTTTAAGAACTTGCACCCACACCACACTGATGCAACTTCGTTTGTGACAACTACCTCATTGCCCACTTCAAGACACTGGAAGCAAAATTACTCTCTATTATTATTATTATGCAATTCCTATCTATAGTGCTTAGTGAATGTCGTATAAGAGGGCCATGCCGCCGCCCTACATATTTCTAGTATGGAGGCTCCTCCTGATTCTGCCCATGAAGCCGATGCAGATCTTGAGGATCTTCCCTGACCATGAACGGAGGGGACTCTCCTAGCGTTTTGTAAGACTGGCAGATTGCTGAACATACCAATCTAGTGATTGATTGTGAAGTGACTTTTTTCCTGTATTTGCTGTACCAAAAGATATTGAATGAGCATTATATAGTCTGACAGTCACGGCTGGCATCTATGGGGATTGGTGGGGTGGACAAAGTGGTTAAAATAAAAACGACTTACCTTAAACACTGCCTCCTCCGTGAGGTACGTCATCCTATTCCTATTCCTGCCCCAGCCAACTGCCTTAACCAATCCTGGCGCTGCTCTAACCAGCATGAGGGCAGCGCCATAATTGTAGGGAGCAGCGTCTCTCGCCGCTTCCGAGGACACTGAAGCCCTGCACTTGATCAAACCCAGCTGTCTAAAGAAAGCTGGGTTAGAGCTTCCAAAGTTCGCATGTCTGGCTGGCCAGCCATCCCAAGACATCCGGCCAAAGGGACATGCGCACTTTGAAAAGTGCTTCCACTCTCCTACCGGCTGCTGCCATCACTGTGCAATCCCCGCCCCTTCCTGACCCTTGGTTTGGGGGGAGGGTGGGTTGATGAAAAATAAAATGGTAATAAACTAACTTTAATACCATTTTATTTTTCATCTCTGGGGCTTTTGGGGGCACCTTAGGTGGGGGGCGACGCTCTCACGGAGGAGCCTCCCCTGTAGTCTGAATTCCTTGGTACGATCTAGGTAGATAAACTGAGTCTGTCCAACGTTCAGTAAAGAGAGAACCTGAAAGTTATCTTCAGATTGTAAGACTGGGAGAATAATCTCCTGGGCTAAATTAAAAAGAGAATGAATTTTGATAATGAATTTGGGATCTAACTTAAGCACTACCCTGTCACAGAAAGAAAGTAGATATGGACAGGAAATAACCAGAGCACCCAATGCCCCTAGCCGTCTGGCTGCGGTGATGGCCACTAAGAACGCCGTCTCTGCAGGCAGCCATGTTAGTTTAGTCTCGTCCTAAGGTTCAAAGGGTGACTGTTGTAATCCCTCCAGGACTACCGATAGACCCCAAGTTGGTGTTTGTCCGGGTACTGTTGGTCTTTTTAACCTAAAACTCTTTAGGAGCCCAACCATAAGAGCAGACATGGCTGTCAAATCCTGCCCTAATCTTTAGGCCTTGAGTGCAGTCCACTTGGAGAATAAAGAAAAGGGCGCCAGCCCTTTCAAAAACCCTCTCCCAGGAATTCTAAGACCTGAAAAGGGTCCACAGACAGAGCATCTGAACCCTTGGAGGTGCAGCAGCTCTGAAAAGACCTCCAATAAAATGTTTTAAGATTTAAGGGTCGAAGGTTGAATCAGGGGGTAAAAGGCATATAGAATCCTTTTGGGCCATGGTATTGATAGGGCATCCACTGCCCAGGCCTGCAGACACTATGTTTCTGTGCAAAACACAGGAAGCTTTGCGTTCTGTTGCAAGGTAAACACATCTGTCCTCTGTGTCTTGAACTGTACACACATTATCCAGTATTAGGGGTGTCTTTCATAGATTCACATGCCTGAATCATTCCCCGTCGTCGAGACGGGAGCCTCCGGTACATAACAAAGTAATGTCCTATAGACATACATAGAGAAAAATAGGCCTAAGGGCTTCCCCCTTAGCAGCCTATCCTAGTCCTTATGTAAAAAGGACCAAACTCTTAGAGTCAGCCAATCAGCTATCACCTCCCTCTAGAACCTTCCTGGCAGGAGCCTCAGTCTCTCAGATTTTCTACCGCACGTTGTGCTAGGGAGTCTCCAACCTGAGTTCTCCTCAGGATTTCTTTCAAGCCAGATTGTTCACGTTTTTTGGTGACTTTCTTCTTCAAGATTTCAACGCTGACTACTTCAGGCCTCTTCTTGCTGCAGTGAGTGTTTAATTAATCTACAACTCCTGGCATGTCTGAATCCCAGAAGAAAGCCCTTTTCAGGGCTTTCTCTTCATGTGGGAAGAAGAGGCTTCATGTGGACGACAAGCATGAACTATGCTTGTATTGCCTTTATCCGGACCACGTCCCTAAGGACTGTAAAATATGTAGGTCTTTCCCACATAAGACCTTGAGAGACCGGGAGGGCCGCCTGCTTATCTGGCTGGACAGGCTCAAGGACAGAGACAGTGTGGTTTCCTCAGAGGCGAGCTTTTCTGGAACCTCTGAAGTCTCCCTGAAGAGGCCGAGAATGACATCTCCTGGCCCCTCAGACGCTCCTCCTATGAAGACACACAAGAAGTCTTCAGAGGCAAGATCTTCCAAATCTTCAGTGTCTGACAGTCTCTCTCACCTTCAAGAAGCCTACTCTGTCGGCCACAAAAATTGCGACACCATCCTCGGCGCAAAAAAGGCCATCAGGACATGTCTCCACAGCGACGACGACCGTGTCCACATCCACAGCGGCGTCGGTCCTCTCGTCGACGACGACGACCCCTTCATCATCGTCAGCACGTACCCCTATCTCGTCCATTATACTGTTAAAGCCGTCGTCTAAAACATCGTCGACGACGAAGATGGTCCCGTCGACGACGACCTCGCCTATGAGGAGCCCTCCGTCGACGGAAGAGTCGATGACGAGGATGTCGATGACGAGCGCGTCGACGACGAAGGCATCGTCGACGAAGATGTCGACGAAGATGTCGACGACCAAGGCATCGTCGTCGAAGGCGTCGACGACGAAGGCGTCGACGACGAAGGCTTCGTCGACGAGGAAAATATCGTCGATGGGGACACCGTTGGTGACAGCCATACCGTCGACGACGGAGCCGTCGACGGGAACGTCGTCGTCGTCCATGGGACGGAAAACCGCTGAGGTTGCTGTGCAAGGATCTGCCCCAGGCAAACTGTCCAGACCACAGATTACACCGGAAACGACATCTCCAAGCAAGGTTCAAACCAATTTGCCTATGGAGATTCTGCAGAGTGAAGAGTCTGAAGAGGAGCTCTTTGAACAGGCTACTTCCCCTTCTGAACTGTATGTCAAATGCCAAAGCACGGACGAGGAGCAGGATGATACAAGCGCGCAGGAGCGCCCCGTCCAGGAGCAGGTTCGCACGGAGGTCACTCCAATGGTATGCCTTCCTCTGGCAATAGTTAAGGACCTCAAGTTCCTTATCAGGGACTATAAATAACGTTTCCCGGAACCACCAAGGCTGGATACAGGGGTCCCAGTGCCAACGATAGCCCCAAAACAATCACGGCCGGTTACGCAGGTCTGCCACGAGAAACCGCCACCTCAGGTGATAGTCATCGGATGAGGAGGCGGAGGAGATAGAGGAAGGAGAGGTCCAGGGAGACCAGTCGGACCAGGATGAGGAGGAGGAGTATGTAGCATCTTCACCACCTTCCCCACAACCGCGCCAAGCTGATTCACCGCCAGTGGATATTGGTGGTTTTCACAAGGTAGTTGAACGGGCTGCGGCGCGGTTCCATATGGTCATGGAGTCGGCGGAGACGGAGTGCTTCCTCCATGACTTTAAGGAGCAGACGAAGAAGACGACCAAATCGATCCCTATCATCGACTTTCTCTGGGAACAGGGAAAGAAGCTAATGCTGACGCCAGCTTCTGTTCCTGCGGTTGTTCCACGACTGGATAAGAAGTATAAAGCTCCGTCCACGGCACCAGCTTGCCTGACTGGCCACCCGAAGCCGGATTCGGTCGTGACCCAAGCGGCCCAGAAAAATTCTCGAAATCCCTCCTCGCCTCTGTCAGCACCACCGGACAAGGAGGGCAGAAAATTAGACACTATAGGCAAGAGGTTTTCGACCACTTCGGCAATGACCATCAAGGTGGCCAATTCCATAGCCCTTTTAGGGCGTTATAACCGCCAACTTTGGGAGGATATAGCCCCATATTTAGCAGAACTTCCGAGCGCGGTTCAGGACGAGGTGAAGGCACTACTTTCCGAGGGCCAGACCTCTGCGGCCGAGATCATCGACTGCGCCATAGACGTGGCCATGACAGGCTTTCGTCAACTGGCTGGGGCTGCAGTCCTGCGCCGCCAAGGATGGCTCAAGGCGACATCGTTCAGGCAGGAAGTGCAGACGAAGGTGCTGGATATGCCCTTCGACGGACAGCATCTATTTGGAGATAAAATTGACGAGGCGCTCCAAGCCATTAAAAAGGATACTGACACGGCTAGAGCGCTTGGAACCTTGCAGGCAAGGAATCAGTCCTTTTGGGGCAACAAATCTAGAGGCCAGTCCTCCTACAGAGGATCCTTCCAGAATAGGTCCTCGTATTCCTTCCAGAATAAGACCCAGTACCAGCAAAAGCAACAACAGGGTCGACAGTCATCTTACGGAAGATCTAACTTCAAGGGTAAGAACCAAAAGAGGGGCACTGGCGGACGCCAGTGACCGTTTACTCCAGCCAGTCCAGCTACCATCTCCTTCTTCACAAATTGGAGGAAAATTGACCCATTTCCTGAAAAATTGGCGCATCATCACCTCAGATCGTTGGGTGCTCCAACTCCTCAGATTCGGCCATTCCCTAGAATTTACCACCATCCCGCCTGCAACCCCTCCCCGCAGGTTTCCACACAGGCATCTGCGGCTGCTGCTCCGAGAAATATCGGAGATGTTGAGGAAAGGAGCAATCGAGCGAGTTCCATCGGCTCAGAGGGAGAAAGGATTCTACTCCCGCTTCTTTCTGATACGCAAGAAAGAAAAGAAGTGGAGGCCCATTCTAGATCTCAGGGCACTCAACTCTTTCCTGAAGAGTCAGTCGTTCAGGATGGTGACGCTCCAAGAAATCCTAGGCATTCTAGAGGAAGGAGATTTCATGACATCCTTGGATCTTCAGGATGCCTACTATCACATCCCGATACTCAGGGGGCACAGAAAGTTTCTACGTTTCGAGGTGGCAGGACAGCACTACCAATTCAAGGTCCTTCCGTTTGGCCTCAAATCCGCTCCGCGGATTTTCACCAAGTGCCTTTCTCCTGTGGCAGCTTTCCTACGTCAAATGGGTCACCAAGTTTTCCCCTACCTAGACGACTGGCTGGTCAAGGCGCCCACGGCTGTAGGCGCAACCAAATCCTCCAACGCTTGTACCAATCTTTTCCAACATCTAGGATTGACTCTCAATCTTCAAAAATCACATATGTCCCCAACAAGAAGCATCACCTTCCTCGGGGCGACCTTGAATACGGAATGCGCAAGAGCATTTCCTTCAGACGAAAGAAAAAACAGGATCATATCGCTGGCCACGGCGGTGGCATCAAGGAAGTCCCTAAGAGTTCGCACCTTCAAATCACTCCTGGGAATGATGTCTTCTTGTATACTACTCATCCCTCACTGCAGGCTGCGGATGCGTCCATTGCAGGAAGCTCTCACGAACCAGTGGACTCAGAGTACAGGTTCGTTCGAGGACATTATGAGCATAACACCGCAAATATCCAAAAGCCTCGAGTGGTGGAAGGATTGCAGAAACCTGTCGAGGGGACTACCGTTCCTGCTTCCAGCAGCGCCACTGGTGATCACCACCGATGCATCTCTAGCGGGCTGGGGAGCTGTCCTTCAGGACCTCAGAGTAAGTGGCAAATGGTCAGATCAGGAGCAACGCCTCCATATCAATCTGCTGGAGTTGAGGGCTGTGTACCTAGCGCTGCAAGCCTTTTTACCACGCATCCAGAACTCCCATGTGCTCGTCAGAACGGACAACACCACGACGATGCACTATCTGAACAAGCAGGGAGGAACGCGTTCGCTCACTCTATCGCGCGAATCGCAAAAGATCTGGAACTGGCTTGTTCTCCAGGGGATCACCCTCAGGGCGGACTACGTCCCGGGAAAAGACAACACCATTGCGGACGCCCTAAGCAGGCAGAAATCTCTCTCCCACGAATGGGAGCTCAACGAGAGTGCACTAACACACGTATTCTCGGAATGGGGGGTCCCAGGAATCGACTTGTTCGCCACCAGGGAGAACGCCAAATGCCCAAGCTACGCAAGCTGGCATCCCCAACCGGAGTCGCTAGGAAATGCCTTTTCCATAGGCTGGTTCAGCGTATTTGCGTACGCTTTTCCTCCGTTCCCGATGATTCCCAGGGTCCTCAGGAAGATGAAGGCGGAGCCCTGTACCCTAATCCTGATTGCCCCGTACTGGCCGAGGCAGCACTGGTTCTCAGACCTTCATCGCCTCTCCATCAGGACACCGATTCGTCTGAAGCAGCACCCGAACCTGCTGACGATTTCCAACGGGCAGGTGCAATACCCGAACCTGCAATCGCTCAGGTTATCGGCCTGGCTCCTGAGCACAGAGAGTTCTGCCATTTGAACATCCCGCAGGAATGCAGGGACGTGCTAGCAAGAGCAAGGGCGGACAGTACCAACAAAACCTACTCTCTCAAATGGAAACGCTTCTGCGTATGGTGCTCGGAGAAGGGCCTGAGACCACTTCATATCACGCCTGAACAGATATTGCCATATCTCCTGCTCTTGGCACAGTCCGGATTAGCGCATGCATCCATAAAGGTGCATCTGGCAGCAATTTCACGTTTTACCAGGACTTTCAAAGGCCCGTCCCTCTGGTCCAGTAGACTTATTAAACAGTTCCTTAAGGGTCTTTATAGGTCCTTTCCAAGACCTCGACGGGTCCCACCGACATGGCACCTAAACTTGGTCCTTAACCAACTCATGAAGCACCCCTTTGAGCCCATTCACCGAGCTTCCATCAAGTACATCTCATGGAAAACGGCTCTGTTACTCGCTCTAACATCTGCCAGGAGAGTTAGGGAGTTGCAAGCTCTCTCCATTCAGGAGCCCTTCATGCAGTTCAAACATTACAGGGTGGTGCTGAGGACAAACCCCAAGTTCATACCGAAAGTGCCTTCAGACTTTCACCTCAACGAGCCGGTGGTCCTACGTTCCTTCTTCGCCAACCCTACCACGGCAGCAGAAAGGACGCTACACTCTCTGGATCTCAAACGGTGTCTTAAGTTCTATATAGACAAGACAAAAACCTTCAGAAAGTCATCGCAGTTATTTGTGGCCTACAGCAGGCCGAGGCTGGGTATGCCTCTAACAAAACAGAGCATTTCAAGGTGGATCTCTTCTGCAATAGCATTCTGCCATGAAGGGGCCGGACGGCCTTTGCGAGACAGGGTGGAAGCACACTCCACCAGAGCGATGTCCACATCAGCAGCGCTGTTCGCTGGAGTGCCGATTCTGGACATCTGTAGAGCGGCGACGTGGAAGTCACCGCATACCTTCTCCAGACACTACTGCCTGGATGCCGAACTTACGAAGGATGCGGCAGTGGGCCATCTGTTCCAGTGAGGTGAGCCTTCCAACATCCCGCCATCCTGGTATGCACATTCTTTACTGTTTTACTGTTTTGATGTATGCCAATGTTTCGAACTGTTATGATAATACTGTATTATCTCAAATACCTTTATGGCATGTTACATCAGAAATGTGCATAATGTATTGCTAACTACTCTGATTCAGGCATGTGAATCTATTGAAGACACCCCTAATACTGGATAAGAAACGCGTTACTTACCTGTAACAGCAGTTATCCAGTATTGGTGTCTTTCATAGATTCACATGCAACCCTCCCGCCTCCCCTGGAAGGACTCACACCTCTCTCTAACTATATTACGCCTACCTAGCTTGGTGCGTACGAAAATCTGAGGGACTGAGGCTCCTGCCAGGAAGGTTCTAGAGGGAGGTGATAGCTGATTGGCTGACTCTAAGAGTTTGGTCCTTTTTACATAAGGACTAGGATAGGCTGCTAAGGGGGAAGCCCTTAGGCCTATTTTTCTCTATGTATGTCTATAGGACATTACTTTGTTATGTACCGGAGGCTCCCGTCTCGACGACGGGGAATGATTCAGGCATGTGAATCTATGAAGGACACCAATACTGGATAACTGCTGTTACAGGTAAGTAACGCGTTTCTTCTGTTGAACTCCAGGGCAGACAGAGAGCCAAAGATGGAAGGGCCCGGCTGTCATGCGACCCTGGACATACACTGCTCGCAAGGCTAGTAGATCTTTCTCAACCCAGCTAAATATCTGAGTTGTTAACTGATTCATTTCCCTGTTCTTTGTACCGCCTTGCCGATTCAGCTAGGACCTCGACGCCTGTTGTCTGTCCTGACAACTACATTGGTGCCTTCCAGCTGGAGAGCGAAGGCTTGCGGTGCCCTCCAGAGCGCAGCGAACTCTCTCTAGTTGGAAGAGTGTAATCGCTCATCCTCCAGCCACTGATCTGGTCTTTCCTGATGTGATCCCCCAATGTTACTCCCGAACCCCACTGTCTGGCATCCATGGACAACTGCATTGGAGGAGGAAGGTCAAGTGGAACCCCTTTCGACCGGATTTGAAACGCTTGGAATCACATCCCAGTTGTAGGTTTGCAACAGGAGCCAATCCCTTTGTGGTCATGTTGCCAACGCGATGGGAAGAGCTCGGAATTGTAAGTGCTGGTCCGGACGGCGAAGCATAGAAGCTTCTGACTCCCCATGTGAATTGGCACATGGAAGTTGGGGTCCTTTAAGCCTAGAAATAATTTCCTCTATCAAAGAGATGATTGCTTGAAGTGTAACTATCCGAAATGTTTCTTCAAAGACAACCTTGTTTAGGGCTTTGAGGTCTACGATAGGTTGATACTTGCCACCTGGTTTCGGTACTAGGAACAGCAAATTAAAGAAATGCAGGGACCCTGTACCGGATAACACCGGCCGATATAAAGCGCTGCACATAAGTGACCAAAATAACTGGAAAACCGTGGTGTGATACATATTTAAATAAAACATAACAAATAGTTTGATAAAATAGTTTGATAAAGTAGTGTGGTCTTACCTCTGTCGGAGACGCAGAATACAGGAGGCGGGGCGGAGGAGAGGCGTTATTGTAGGACTTGTCAATGGAAATAGAAGAAGCACTTTGGGATGGGATCACAGATTCCACAGCATGGTTAAAAGCTCTGTACAATATTACTAAATCATCCATCTGGTTCAAGTGTTTGATGCTCTGGTAGTCTTGATAAATGCTACAGCTCTGTTGTATCTAATTGGAATGCTACGTTTGTCAGTTGCTGTACTCTCTGGCACTTACCCCGCGGTATAATTGTGTGATAAATGTATACTAGGATTTTCCATTAATTCGATTTTGTGTAGATAGTACATTATCAGTTGCATTTCTCTTTTGCCCCAACTCCCAGAATGTTTTTTTGAAACTGAATAGTGACATGGAAACACGTTGGTGTCTGTATGTATTTATTTGTAGAAATTAGCAAAAATGTAAGACACTCACAAAGATACACACAAGAATCTGCCATAATATAACACCCCAATATGTTGCTAATTCTGCCCCAGTTCTACTAGCCTTTCAAGGTACCAGTGTCCAATAAGGGCTTCTGTAGATTGCAGAATCGAAGGACTACTTCTTGTATAGTATTTAAACTTTCAGTGTTCGTCCCATTGCTGCGCAAAAGTTATGAATGATTGACACGTTTCAGTCTTAAAAACTGCTAATTGGTGATAGCAATCAGATAAGTGTGCTCTAATAGAAGGTAATGTGTTACTTCTGGAGAGTAACTTTTAAAGCCCTACTTTTTCCCCACAATAATAAGAGATACTCCATTCGTCCATTCACACAGTGCTGATTTATGAACTTCTTCTGTCCCCAGAGTACCATTCAGCTATCCTACACCTGAAGAGAGAACACAAGGAGGAAGTGGAGACGCTGAAGGTAACGTACTGCATGCTTCTGCGTCCAAGCCACCTCTCGCTAGTGTGAGTACTATGCTTAAGCGATAAATAATCTGGTCATTAAATTGACATTTAAGTCTAGGAACAATCCCCTGCAAGTAAGTTACTATGGCATCTTGCACCCTTGCTCTGAGGATTCCTTGCCACCTGGATTATCAGTGGTGTATTGTTGGAAGAATGTCTTAGTCATTGATGTGGTTTGGTGTGGTCATAGGTCTTAACCTAATCTATTGTGTGGCTTCCTGGTTAGTAGGTTGGCACTTTGCCCAGCATGCAGCATGTAAAGGCAGCCATTGATGGTAATGCGTGCTATTGAAGAACCAGGACAGTCATCGTGTAGTCTGCCGGCACCGGGTTGAATGGGCGTTAGTGGTTCTCTGTAATGCGTTCTGTTGTGGATGGGTGCATTATTTATCGAGATGATGAGTGCTCTTGGGAACACTGTGACACTTAACCATGACATCTCTACCTTGGATGTTTGTGCAGTGTTCTGCCGCCTGTGTTCTTTTAGGTGCGGTATGTTGTTCATTAGTGTGTTATTTATGTTGCAAGCATTGTGATGGTGAGCTATACAGAATATTTGTTCAGGGTAGCATATACATGCACTGTTACGTTGGAAGTTCTTTTGTCTTGTCCTTTCTTAATGGTTACTACTGGTTTGAACCCAGTTATCCCCAGCTGCATATGCTGCCATGGTCCATATATTTCTGAGTTTCTACTGCAATGAATTCTCTCTCACGTGGTTCGCGTTCTTGCATCAAGTCTCTGGCTCCCTTGTTGCACACAGCTCTGGTGTCCCAAAGAGCCGAATTTCTGGAAATGTATAGTCTGGTCCTTGTCATAACCAGTCTTTTATACAGCGCTTGCGTACTCGGTCAGACACGTCACAGATAATTACTCCATTTATTGATAGTCCCCTTACTGACCTTAATCAAATGAGTCAGATTGAAACCATGGTCTTATCTTCAGTTAGCAGATTAACTAGCTGAGCTCTTTCACAAGCTAGCTCTCTTGTTCCTGACTAGTTTCATTGCCGGTTGCATTATATGTTTTTTAAATCACTCCCGAACCCGTTTGTCTGCTTTGCGGTTGCATCTTTTTTATGGGCATGTATGCCTAAAAGGAAAAATGCGGTGCATTAATGAATTATGAGGATCTTTTGTTTGTTCACTGTTTTTATTACTCTTTGAAAACGAAAATCTATAGTTGAAGAGAACCATATACAAAGTAATTTTTAACTTAACGTCTTTCCTTAAATGTGTTTTATATGGAAATTCGTTGTAAATCTGCTTCAAGGGGGGCTCGTTTAAGGAAAGACTTGTGATTGGTTGTATTTTTCAAGTTTTGCAGTATTCATTTTTATCCACTTTTATGATCTGAACAAAAAAAAGATTGAATTGAATTGACTGGTTTCATCAGCATTTGACAAAAAATCTGATTCACAACTGTTAAACACACACACACCACTTTAAGTATTGCTGTATACTGTTGAGCAGCCTGTAGGCAATGACATGACTTTTAAAACCCAGATGATTGGTGTGTAGGGCAGGCAATACATCTCTGTTCTTCTCTTGTACTCTGCACTGTACTGTGCAGATCACCATCTCTGATGCTACACAAGTGTCTGAGTAAACGCAAGAAGGATGAACCTGCCTCGTCGCACTGCTGTGGTACCCGACAGCGTGTTGCATCGTTTTCTGGGGGGCAAAGCCCATGAAAGCAGTGCCCAGAACCTCTGGGCCCGCTGAGGATCAAAGTCTCTCAGCTCCAGTATCCATGTTGTACTGTCAGGAAGAGTTGCACTTCCCGTCTTGGAGCAGAGATCCCAAGAGCCATTGCACCATTTGATGGAACCCATCTCTACTTCTGGGGCGGTGATCCTGACTGGTTGCAATGAGAGAGTGATAATGCCCCCTCCTCCCACATGAGCTCTAATAAAACGACCGCCTGCGAGTAACCTCTGTCCAGCATCATCCATAAGTCTTCTGCACTGTGGTTACCGCCGGCTTGAAGCCACCAGGTCGGAATCCACCCTGATCCTCGTTGAAGAGGTCATCTTCTCCATAAAGTTGAAGTTGAGCCATGACAACTCTATCTAGTAGCTTTGCCAAAGAAGGTAACCGGCCAAAGGTTGGCTGAATCTTTGGTATTTAGTCGTCGTTTCTCAGGAAGGGAGTGAACTATGGTTTTCCTAAACTCGCCAGGAAGAGCCGTTGTCCTCCGGGACATGTTCATGATCTCCATAGTACTGGAGAGCCACTGCTGATCTAATATCGGTTAGCAAACCAGCCAGACTGATCTCCAGAGGTGAACCAGATGACCTGCTATGTCCAATGAGGGCTTTGCATTCTTTTACAGAGATGGCAAGAAACCTCTGGAATCTACTGATACATTAAATGGTCACCCAAAAGTGCTTACACGGTCTCCTGGTGACGGTATGATCTGGCAGCCTTGTCAGGCGATTGATGGTTGGTGAACCCAGAAGCCAAATCACAAGATATGATCTTCAGAGATATGCCTATGAGCATGTGGACTTCCAGACAGTACCAGCTGAGCTTGCTTCCATCAAAGCCTCACTTAGTGTCACATTCATCTCATGAAGACAGTGAAACACAAATGTTTGCCTAGCAAAGACATTGAAAACTGCGCACACGACCCCCTATCCTTGTAGATCTCCATTGGCTTTCCCTGCCAGTCCACACCATCTTTCAATCCAGCAGCATCATTTACAAAGCCTTTACTACCAGCACCCACTTAGTCTCACCATCCCTGGTTGTTCTCGGCATACCTGCAGTCAGGCCACCATCAGACCGAAGACTAAGAAGGGTAAAAAAGAAAAAAACACAAGGCAGCAGAACGTTTCCTTCTTTGCACCCAGGATGTGGGACAACATCCACCAGGACCGCCCCAGCTCTACTTCAGTTTAAGAAAGAGTTGAAGACTCATCTCTTTAAAGGACAACACATCGCAATGCATCAACCATCACTAATACAGCTTCCTCTGTTACTCGGCGACTTCATGCATGTCTTTGACCATGTACAGCCAGTGCTTAAAATAGTAAAATAGAAGTGCATGTACCCTACACCAGAGTACCTGTTGCACCTCTGCTGAGAAGTGTGGCTACACTCCCTCTCAAAATAAAGTAAAGGCACTCAGTACCGGAAAGTACCGGCTATTTTAAGGCACTGTGTACAGCGCTCCGCTTCGTTTTGGCTAGGTGCGAGATATATATATATATTCTTACAATTCTATCTCAGGTGAACTAGTTTTCCATGGCGACTTTTTTGACTTGCACTTCCGTTTGCTGCCACTAGATGTCAGTGATTCCACGCTAGAGAGCACTCAACGGATCATAAATTCAGTAATCATAATAACGCATGCAAGACAGGCTTGTATTCTGTGTCGTATTATAATGTAGGTGAATTTAATAGCGCGTCAGACCAGTGGCAAGGCACCAAAATTCATTCACGGACTGGTAAGAACGTGGACGGTACAAACCTCCATGGTACATGCTCTGATGGGGACGATATGAGTGTGAGATAAAGAGACAGGAATTGTCGCTGGCAGGGAAACGCGGCATGGCTATGGTCGATGGAATGATGCGGCTCGGTCTGTGGAGTTTCCGCATAGTTATGGATTTGTCGAATCTTTCAGATCTGCATTATCTGGAGATTTTAACAACAAAAAAAATGTTTCTAGCTCAAACAGATCAAAAGTTACTAAAAACGCAGCGACACTTTTTGCGCACAGTGGAAAGCCCTTCGAAAAGGTTGACTGGCACCTTATTGTCAAAATTGTAGTAATGATGTGAAAGTTTTTCTCAGATTGTGTTAATGTGTGCAAAAATTAGCTGATACACTCACCAAATGTGTTGCGTTATGCCACACAACTTGCCTTTTCTTGCTGCAAAATTTAGTCAGCGCCGCTGAATAAATAGGTCCTCCCCTGCCGCATAATTCCAGTGGCCCTGGGCATGGGGTGTCATCAAGGCGAGGCCTTGCCGTTAATTCCTAATCCCAGCATTCGGCAGCAGCGAGCTCCTGGAAATACGGCGGGTCCCTACACTTGATTCATTTGTAGAGGTTTTCGGCCCCTGCATCTTATTGCTCAAATTAAGCACTGGACTTGGAGCAACAAAAGGTGCAAGCGTTGCACGATTCATGAGGAGTCAGGCGCGCAACGCCCTTTGCGCCCAAAGGGCTTCAAACTCCTCCCCCCATCCCCCCCCCCCCCTTCCCTCTATCCTTCGTCGTGCGTGTCAGCCCGGGCTGAGCCAGCTTCCCGGGCGCACACACAGCTGCACCCGAGCACTTCATAGGTCTTTAAACGACCATTTGCATTTTATTGAGGCTTTGTTGTTTTTTCCACCCTTTCTTAGAGCCCCTGCATCTCCACTCTTCCTATTGCTGGAAGAATTAGCCGTAGTTGCGCCTCTGTGAGGAGTCCACCCAGACGTGGCAGGAGTGGACTCAAGTAGCCGTGGTATGTGCGTCGTCATTGGGTCCATCCAGGAGCATTCACGATCCAAGCAGTTGTGATAAGTAGTCTGAGAGCATCCCATGGAACTGGTCACTGGGACCAGGCGTGGTATGTGGTGTCTGAGGGTTACATCCAGCAGCGCCCCATCAGAACAGGCATTATTGAAACAACCATGGTTACCAGCTACCTGTCTGAGCCGTGTGTTATGTGAGGCACGTAGGGGTTGGGTGTAAAGAGTGCCAGGTTTGGGTAAGGATATGGGTGACATATCAGCCCCCAACAAGAACCAAGACGATTTCAAATGACAAGAAGCAAGCCGGTGCCGGAAACACCTGAAATACAGTAAAACACTTCGTGCACCCGGGTGGTGTGTTCTGTCACCACAGGTCATTTAATGACCTGAGGTGACAGGCTCTGAAATTAGACTAATCTAAAGTAATCCACCGGTGCCCTTGCTCAGCTCAGCCCCACGTTACAGGGGAAGGACCATGATTTACTCTGCCTTCTCAGAAGATGCCACCAATGACCAAAAAAGTGGAGAGCTGGCCAAAAACTTGTCAAAACTTTGGCCTTTTGAAATTTGGGTTAAGCTTTTGCAAACGGAGAATGTATGTTCAAATAGAGTTGTGCTAAAACCATGCACCAAGCGAGTCTTTTGCGCACTGAGTACCTTCCTTCCATTTATGGGGAGGTGACGCCTGTGGGCGAGGGGCAGTGCAGGCGTGTTTATCATGCATTTTGCCTCCGGAAGGTGTGTGTTCAGTGAGGGCTTTGGTGACCCTTGTGTGTGGGTAGCATCCATTTTAGAATTAGCAACCTCCTGATTTGGAAGTCTAATAGATGTTGGACATAAAAAGTTGCAGTGCTCACCCTGGGAACATTGCTGGACATGGTGACAATGCACAGTCAGAAGGACTAGCAGGGATTTTACTACTGGCAGGGCTACTAGAATTCTGCCAATGTGTGGCCATTGTTCGCATAGTTATGGATTTGCTACATTTGACACGTAATCCATCATCTGCATAATCTGCAGATTTTAACATTTGTTGTGTTTTGTTTCTAGCACAAACGGTTCAAAAGTTAGTAAAAACTCAGCAACGCGTGTTACCGGGCAGATCTTTGCAAAGGTTGACTGGCCACCTTTCTGTTGCTTATTGCTATTTTTAGGTGTTAAAGATACCAATGAGGTGCAACCGGTGCCCACATGGTGTTAACAAGTGTAAAAATGGCAAAAATAATGAAATATCTCAAAACGTGCTGCAGAATTTGTCTTTTCTTGCCGCATACTTTAGTTAACCCTGCTGCAAAATTTGGCCCTCTCCTGCCGCATAATTCCAGTGGCCCTGAATACTGGTTCTTCTCTCCATCACGTGCCAAATTAACCCACCAAAAAAGTGGTTCCTGGAGTGCGTATCAGGGCTACCTCGTAGATGCCTTCCATGCTGACAGGTGGGGGTCAACCCCCTTGTATAGGAGCCCAGAACAAATGGTGCATGACTGTCATTCTTGCCGCCGAGTGGATATCTGCATAGTGCAGGCATAATTGTTTGTAGCATGCTGGTCTTGAGTATCAACAGCAAAGGAAATATTTAGTAGTTGTGTGTTTTTCTTTGTATTTTTTGATCCGTTAAATTAGAATGGTAATTTAGATGAAAGCCCTTGTATCGTGCAATTATTGAGTTTTCCTAAAGTTGGTTTCCAGGAAGGTTTGTGGTCTGTAACATTTCGAGCTCTGGAAGGAAACCTCACTTTGGTGCTGGTGTTAAGGACCTAGGCGAGAACGATCCATGAAACGTTTGGTTGGGGATTTCAGGACGTGTTGGTAGCAGCAGCTTAGGATAGCGATCAAACCAGTCAATGGGGGTTTCTCATCCAAGTTCCAGACTTGCGATCAAACCAATAACCACCATTATTGATCCCGATTTAAGAACATATGTCATAGGCAGGTGTGGATGGTGAGCTACACAGAAATGTGCATTTTTGTGCTAAGTGGCACACTTTTTACGAAAGAAATTGAGCGAAATGTTGCTGACCTGAATTGCTGGCCTAGTTTTTATGCACAGCAGAGATCCATCTTCAGTAGGAAGTCCAAGTATGTCTTAGATTGCGTTAGATGATGACCCGGCCCGAGGGAGAAGTGGACCACATAGACCCGTCCGCGACCACCGCCAGGGACCCTGGATCTTCAGCCATCCACAGCTACAACCCAGCTAGCCTCCTCGCACTCAATCCCGGTAGAAACAAACTGCCATCTGTCGTTGCTAAACACCACCCACGGCCAAATCTCCTGCCGACACTCCTTCACCATCCACACCACTCCTTCGACCTCCGCATCCACACTGGGCGCCCGCACCAACGAAGCCCGGAATTGTATCCTCCTCAACGTGCGCTCCCTGCACAGACACGCCATAGAGATCTGGGACCTCCTCGACACCCTCTCGCCAGACGGCGCCTTCCTCTCCGAAACCTGGACTAACGCGCCTCTGCCCCCGACATCTCCACCACCATCCCCTACGGCTGCAAGATCCAGAGGAAAGACCGCCCTGGAGGAGGACTCGCCATCGCACCCAAGAGCTCCCTCCGACTCTCCACCTCCAGTATGAGCGTTGACTCCACCACCTCCGAACACCTTCACTTCCAGATCCGGACCAACCCCAGACGTCCCTCCACGGCACCCTTGCCTACAGACTCGCCGGGCCCCGCGTTCCTTTCACCACCGCCATTGCTTACCTCATCGCACCCCACGCCATCACCTCCACGGACTACATACTCATCGGAGACCTGAACTTCCACCTAGACAACTGCAGCGACCCGGACTCCACCACCCTCTTGGACAACCTCGCCAACATCGGACTGGAGCAGCTCATCACCACTGCCACATACAAGGCCGGACACATCCTCGACCCCGTCTTCACAGGAGGGACCAACATCCACTTCAGCCACACTTCGCAGCCCCTCTGGACTGACCACCACTGCATACATTTCTCTTTCAGCACCTCCACCGCACACAAACCCAAATTTGTCTTTTCTTGCTGCATAATTTAGTTAACCCTGCTGCATATTTTGGCCCTCCCCTGCCGCATAATTCCAGTGGCCATGAATACTGGTTCTTCTCTCCATTACGTGCCAAATTAACCCACCAAAAAAGGGGTTCCTGGAGTACGTATCCGGGCTACCTTGTAGATGCCTTCCATGCAGACAGGTGGGGGTAAACCCCCTTGTATAGAAGTCCAGAACAAATGGTGCATGACTGTCATTCTTGCTGCCGAGTGGATATCTGCATAGTGCAGGCATAATTGTTTGTAGCATGCCCGCCACAAAGGAACTGGAACAAGGTCACAGACGAGGACCTCAATTCTACCCTCATCCATGACCCCCTGGCCACGACCGACACCAACTCTGCAGCCACAAAACTACAGCGCTGGATCTCCAGCTGCGCAGACAACCTCGCTCCCCTCCGCCGCCCCGACAGACAGTTCCCTCTGAAGGCCTCCTGGTTCACCACGGACCTCCAAGAAGCTAGACGCGCTTGCAGACGGCTCGTGAAACGATGGAGAAACAGCAAAACAACCGAAGACCAGTCCACCCACAAGCACACCACTACAGAATATCACCAACTCGTAAAACACCAAAAGGTACTTCATCAGGAACAAAATCCTCACTAATGCCAACAACTCAAATGAACTCTTCAACATCATCCAGCAGTTCACCAAACCCCCCCAGCGAAGCCACAGACATCACACCTTCCCAGGACCTCTGCAACAAACTTGGCTCCTTCTTCCACCTAAAGATCAAGGCCCTCTACGACAGCTTCAACTAACAGACTCCAAAAACCACCCGCCCCTCCAGCAACGACAGCCAGCCTACCATCACCACCTGGACACCGGTCACCACAGAAGACACCACAGTGATCATGAGAAGCACACACTCAAGAGCCCACACGGACCCTTGCCCGCCTCACATCTTCCACTGAGTCTCCGCCGCCATCGCACCTGAACTACGCCGCACCATCAACTCCACTTTCCAATCCGGAATCTTCCCCGACGACTGGAAGCGGGCTTAGGGGAAACCACTCCTCAAGAAACCCTCGACCAAACCCGACAGACCTGAAAAACTACCGGCCCATCTCTCTCCTTCCCTTCGCAGCCAAAGTCACCAACAAATTCGTCAACGCACAACTGACCACCTTCATCGAAGAGAATGTGAGAAGTTGGCCTGATATATAGTGCTCACTATTCTAGTGATCACTGTGTATCATTCCAAACGACCCTTATTGATGATTGGTTGTAAGTCAACCTTATAGACCAGCTATCCTAGTAGCGTGGATACGAGCAGTCTTAGGCTAAACTCTAGAGGGTGTGTTAAGCCAGCTGTTTACCATCACATATACCCCTTGAACACCAAGTGAAAGAACACCACACAAGTTGTTATGAAAATAAAGGATATTTATTTATAACAAGACTACCCTGGCTCTTTATGAGTCAGGGAGCTAAGCACACTACAAAACTCTTACGAAAATACTTCAAGTTGCACAATTTACACAAATGCCCGAGGGCACGAAACCATTACACTGCAAGTGGAAGGGGAGAGGTTAGAAAGTCTAAAGTTACTGATTCCGGAGTGATCCGATCAGTGGGACTAAACGAAAAAGGAACTGGACACTTGTAAAGCGAACCTGCGATGGAGCACCGAAATGCTCGAGTTACCTAGCCCAGAGGCTGAGGCTGCGGGAGGTTCGGCAAGATGTCGGGAGTCCTCGTTGTAGTCTCAGGAGCCTGAAAGAAGAGTTGCTGGCAGGCGACCAGTGACGATGTTCAGCGAGATCCAAGCCTGGATCGGGGATGAAGGAAACCTGAAAGCAGAGGGGACTCAGTTCTCAACCGCTAGCTAGCGATCGTGTGGGCACCAGGAGGGTACCGGCTGAAGTCACCTCGACCAGGTGAGTGGATGACATCGGACTCGGCTGTTCCTCGGACCAGGAGGCGCGGCGGCGACCAGGATGGAGGGCGAGCTGTCCCACGAAGGTGTCTGCTGTCGATGATGCTGGGCCCAGGAATGGGGCAGCGGATCTTGGCAGTGGCAACCCACGCGGGGGAGTCAAGATGGCGTCTGGAGTGGACCAGGAGGGTCCGAGGTACTCCTCTGTTGAAAGGGAGCAAGAGCCAGTCTGGAGCAACCAGACTAGTGATGAAACAATCGTGGTGCGTCGTGAAGAGGGCCACAAGCCGGTCGGCAAGTGGTCGGACAACGCGGTGAACAGCAAGGAGCGGAAGGGCCCCCACGCAGATCTCGTGGATGCTGGGGAGGCAGACTTCGGTGCTGGAGCTGCTCAGGGTTAGGGCTTCTCAAACCCTAGGTGCACTCACTCGAGGGTCCCTCGGTGGGCGTGCTAGATAAGCGTCGTGCAGGTTCTGAAGATGGCCGGTCCCGCAGGTCTCGTCACACCTACGACTCTCAGCTGGGCTGATGATGTAGGTAAAAGGTCAGAGATGGCAGGGAACTCTGGTCTCGTCGAGCTGGGCAGTCTTGATCCGTAGGAGAGACTTACAGCAAACCGCAAGCGCTTAGGTGGTGCCTGCTGGTACAGGGTGGCTACTCCTTAGCCACAAGGGAGAGTCTTCAGAAAATAGTCAAGAGTTCCTTTCGTGGAAAGTAGTTCGTGATTCGGAGTTATCCGATTATCTGATTATCCAATTTGGGAAGGGGACTCGCTCCTACCTTTATTCTAAGAAAAGGGGCTGGCCCGTGACTAGGTCCTACCTATGGGTGGGGCCAGGAGGGGGGTGGTTACACCCCTATCCTTTGTCCGGCTTCGCCCCAGCTCAGGGGCTGGTGTGCCCCCAAAACTGGTTTGAGCCGGGCTATGCACAGTGAGCACCGGGGTGCCACTTGCAATCACCTTCCTTTCAGCCCTGCCTACCTGGGATACACAAACCCTGTCTGGGATGGTGCTAACACCGCCCTCGACAGGAAACCCTTTGTCCAAGCTCTCCTCGCTGGAAGGTCTCCCAGCAGCAGGAGGTCAGACTTGTGTCTGGTGGCAGCATCCATTTTGTGATGCTGAGGCTTGAGTCAACTTTAACCGGGGTTCAAGGTTACTTCCATGTCGTGCCCCTCTAAAAGGGGGGAATGCTAACCCCGTCACCAGAACTGGCGAGGGGTTCGTATTCCAATTCGTATGACACCTTACTCGACATGTGTAGGTGATGCGATGCCAAAGTTAGCAAATAACCGCAAGGATTATAATGCATGTCAAAGGAGTTGGCCCGCGTCACCATGGAACGGCTATTAGGACTTAGTTCCGCAAGCCGTCGACGGGCTCAGCTCGCGCCAGAGCACCGTCCCACATGATTCCCTGCACTCTGCCTTCAGGATTGATAAGGCCTGCCATAGGAGTGACTGATAGGAATCCATGTGTCCATTTTAGGGTTAGGTGTAGGGATACTACACCTACAGCAACGGGTGATTACACCACTTTGCCCCAGCTGTCGTGCAGCCAGTTGTGTCAGATTTGGGCGGCCATCCAGGGGTGGCATTATACATGCTGCAGCCCCCGGTAGGCCCTGGGTACACCGATGCCCTGGATACCTGTGGTATGCTGAGACAGGGACTGACAAGGCGGCCCAGTTCCAATTAGTGGATGCACCTAATGTACATGTGTGTTAATTTCGAGAGAGAACAGCTAGGCTGTGGGTCTGATTGGCAGGCCCACAGCCAGGGAAAGTCGTAAACCAATGAAGCAAAAGCAAAAAATCTGGGTGATCATAGGATTGCAGACCCTACTCTCCTACAGAGAACACCATTCTTGACTCCTCCCAGTCCGGATTCCGCAGCAACCACAGCACCGAGACCGGCTTTATCGCCGTCACTGACAACATCCGCATGTTACTCGACCAAGGACACACCGCGGCCCTCATCCTGCTAGACATCTCCGCCGCCTTTGACACCGTCTCCCATCGCACCCTTGCAACCAGACTCAACCTCACCAGCATATAAGCACTCGCCCTCGATTGGATCCGCTCCTTCCTCACTGGCAGAACCCAACGGATCAGACTCCCACTCTTCATCTCCGAACCCACAGAGATTAAATGCGGAGTACCCCAAGGATCATCGCTCAGCCCCATGCTCTTCAACATCTACATGGCCCCCCTCGCTGCCATCGTCGGACAGCATGGGCCCAGCATTGTATCATATGCCGATGACACCCAGCTCCTCCTCTCCCTCGAAGAACCCTGAAGACACCAAACTCCGCTTCCAAGAAGGAATGAAAGACGTCGCAGCCTGGATGAGCGACAGCGGCCTAAAACTGAACTCGGAGAAGACAGAGGTCCTCAGCCTTGGCCCCTCCCCCTCAGCGAGGAACAGCACTTGGTGGCCTGCCGGCCTCGGAAGCCCAGAACCTCGGCATCATTTTGGACTCCTCCCTCACCATGACTCGCCAGGTCAACGCCGTCTCCTCCACCTGCTTCAACTCCCTCCGCAAGACCTCCAAGTGGATCCCACCGGAAGCCAGAAAAAATGTACCCATGCACTCATCACCAGCAGATTGGACTACGGAAACACCCTCTACGCGCAAATCAACAGATCCCTCCTACAGAAACTCCAGACCACAGCAGCCAGACTCGTCTTCGGCACCCCATGACACGAGAACATGACCCAACACCTGTGAGACCTACACTGGCTCCCCATCGAGAAGAGAGTAACCTTCAAACTACTCACCCACACCTACAAATCCGTCCATGACATCGGACCCAAATACCTCAACGAAAGAATCTCTTTCCACGCACCAAAAAGAAACCTCCGCTCCGCCAACCTCTCCCTAGCTACGGCCCCACGCATCCACAGAATTAGAGCCGGGGGAAGGGCCTTCTCCTACGTCACAGCCAAAGCCTGGAACGAACTCCCAGTCAACATCAGACACTCCCCCACCCCGCACACCTTCAGGGGGAACCTAAAGACCTGGCTGTTCGGATGACCCAGAGCCACATTGCTCCCACCCCCTAGAGCCGTGAGACCCTCACGTGTGAGTAGCACTCTTATAAACCCCCTCATTGATTGAGGGGGATGGGGCATCCATGATTGACTCTGAGGTTGTCAGGCACTGAATGGTCCTTTTCTATTCCACAATATACAGAGGCCTGCTGTAGGCTGCAGTGAGAGCTGGAGTGAAGAGGTGTGTGGTAGGAGGGTTCTGCAGATTCCAAGGATCCAGTGGCTACTTGGGCATGTGGCGGAAGGGGTTGCCAAACCATGAGGAAGCCGATCTCCAGCCTGCCTCTCGAACCCCTCATCAAACCCTTCTTTCCTTCCTAGTCCCTGTCCCAAGTGCATCCTTCTTACGGAAATTTGGGCATATGGGCATTCCACATGTTGGATCTTCTCATCGGGAACTGAGGCTTATAAGATGGCAGAAATGGGATCTCCCCACTACATCTTCCCCGTAATGTTTCTGTGGAAAGAACTCTAGGTTTGTCCAAGGACAGGTTCTTAATTGAAGAATTTTAAGAACTACTATTAAGCTTCAGTAAGTTGCGTGTTTTATATCAACTGGTTTGATTATATTTAACGTTCACTATACATTTCATAAACTTAAGCGAAATTTGAAACCTTCCTCAGCCAGTTGATGTCACCACGGCCATCTCAGTATCCGATGTTAGAAATAGAGAGATTGCTTAGCGTATGCATACATATTTTGACAGCAGAGAAATCAGTTGTTTATATAGATTTATGCCACAGCTGCTCAGGGTAGAGATTACTTATGGTCAGACCAGAGATTGCACAAGTTTAGACTTCAGGAGGCTGCCATTTCCCACATGTGACCTAAACACACTGGGTCAGGCTGTGGAGAGTAAAGCTGCCTCTTTGGCTGCACGGATCTTACAAACTCTGGTCTATGACAGCAGAGCTACCCTCCAAGTCACAGAAGTCTTACAGGCTCAGACCACTGCCAGTAAAACTGCGCTTGTGGGTATTTATCTTACGGGTCCAGGTCTCGAACAGTAGAACTATCTTCTGGTTACAGAAATCCTACAGACTCAATATTCGACAGCAGAGCTATACCTCACTTAAGAGACTCTTCTAAGCTCAGATATTTAAAAGCATAGCAGTCACACACGCTTCACAGGATCAGGTTAAGGTTACGAAACGTATCCCTCGGTTTACAGAAACCGTATACGCTATAATGTCAAAAAGCAGAACTATATATCTGGGTATGTACGATCTCCGGTTCCAGAGATCTTAAACACAGAAGCTTGTGACAGCGATCCTACAGGGTACTAGACTGTTAACTGGCCTCATGCTAGAGATATTTATCAATCTGTCCTACAGGGTACTAGTCTATTTAACTGGCCTCATGCTTGATATATTTATCAATCTGTCCTACAGGATACTAGTCTAGTTAAATGGCCTCATGCTTGAGATATTTATCAATCTGTCCTACAGGATACTAGTCTAGTTAACTGGCCTCATGCTTGATATATTTATCAATCTGTCCTACAGGATACTAGTCTAGTTAACTGGCCTCATGCTTGAGATATTTATCAATCTGTCCGACAGGATACTAGTCTAGTTAACTGCCTTCATGCTAGGGATATTTCTCACGCGGACCTACAGGATACTAGTCTGGTTAACTGGCCTCATGCTAGAGATATTTATCAATCTGTCCTACAGGGTAATAGTTTGGTTAACTGGCCTCACGCTAGAGATATTTATCATGCTGTCCTACTGGATGCTAGTCTGGTTAACTGGCCACATGCTAGAGATATTAATCAGTCTTCCCTACAGGGTACTCGTCTGGTTAACTGGCCTCATGGTAGAGATATTTCTCACCCTGTCCTACGGGGTACTAGTCTGGTAACTAGCCTCACACTAGATAGATTTCTCACACCGTCATTCAGGGTACTTGTCTGGTTAACTGGACTCATGCTAGAGATATTTCTCACGCTGTCCTACAGGGTACTAGTCTAGTTAACTGGCCTCATGCTAGAGATATTAATCAATCTGTCCTGCAGGGTAATAGTCTGGTAACTAGCCTCATGCTAGAGATATTTCTCATTCTTTCCTACAGTGCACTAGTCTGGTTAACTGGCCTCATGCTGGAGATATTCCTCATTCGTAAGCCACTGTCTCAAAGCTGGGCTTTTTATCACCATTCTGGCTGACAAAACATTTGTTTAAATATATTAGCGAACTGCTGGTTGAGCCCTTTTCTCAGATGGAAAATTATGTATTTTGTTTGAGTTCTTGGACAAGCGGATGCATTTCCATGGACTCCAAGCCAGGTCTCAGGGTGTAGATAATAGATGGGAATTGGCAACTCACACCTCTAGATCTAGGAATGGTTGATGGTACCTGGAGCAGAAATTAACTTATTTTATAAAGAAGGATGGTGTGACCGATCGAACTGGACATTTCAAGAATTCCTCTTTACTTAATCTCCCCCGGGTGCTTAACCTCCTTCTTGGCGCCTTCAGTTTGCCTTCTGTTTGAAAGATTTGCTCACAAAACTCTTTCTGTTTTTGCCTCTGGTGTCAGGACAAAACCAATCTCCGTTTTACAGGTAGGAATAATTCAAAACCCTGTTGTTCATCAAACTTCGTAAAAGAGCTTTGGCCCTTCTGCACCCCATTGAGATGTGCGCAGATGACTCATCACTGGCCTTGAAAATTAGGGACTCAGATTTAAATCCTGCTTCTGGCAGTTTCCTAAAAAGATTCAATAATTTTTATGGAAATCAATGTATTCCTGTATTTAAAACTGTAAATATTTGTAATATTAAATAGGTGAAAAAGCAAATGTAAAATGTACTACTGTTTTTTATGTGCAGTCACTACATGTGTGAGATGCCCCTGCTACAGAAAATCTTCTCTGTACGGCAAACGTCATCTCTTTGGAGTGAGGGCTGAGATGCATCAGATACCTAAAAGGAAAAAATAAAATACGAATATTGAGAATGACAGTGAACACCTAAAACTAGATGTGGAAACGGGCACAATGTAGTCAAACATTGATTTAAAAATAAAAACTAGGCCATCTTTCTGAGGGTGGTGGCAAATTCTGGGATTCGGAGTTCCAGTGCTACAAAATTCTGTGGTAATAAATGACCTGCATCGCTCCATGAACACTTGTCAGAGTTGTTTTATTGTCAGGTGATTGTTTCGAGCCGACTCGTAGAGTGCTTATGTCCCATGTAGGTGGGTCATCTTTAGGAATACAAATTATGGTTCCAACAGACAGTAACCCTGGTGGCCACAGATGCGCAAAAGGTGGCTTAATGTGCACTGTTGAGTCCAGAGGATCACATGGGTGAAGGCATTTGGTTCATGAGTGAAAGTTAAAAGTTCACAAGGTGATTAGTGGTTATGGATTCTTGAATTAGATTATTACAGAGCAGTGCCCCAAAATCCACAACCTGACATCCCCACAATAGATCAGAGGACTGATGCATGTATCCAATTATGCAAGAAAAGCGCATCATTAGTTTTAATTCGGTGCCAACACATCTGGAGTCTCTCATCTCTGGACTAATTTCACCAACCCAGCATTGAGTTTGTGTGTATCGTCTGCGGCGGTTCCCTACCTGGTGTCCGCTGACTGGACCTGGTTCACACAGGCCTGGAACCCATGCATACCATATGCAACTGTCCCCCGCCTGCTGTACTGACTCAACCAGCACTGGTGGCTTATCATGTACCTAGTGTCTTCTGACTAATGCAACACTAGGGTAGGTGAGTATCCAGTAAAGCGGTGCCCTCCCTGTTGTGCACTGTCTCTTCCGCACAAAGGGCCTGGTGTTTTATGTACTGCTGTAACCTACTTGGTGCCCAATTTATCCTTTGTGCTGTATGGCTGCACCCTACTTGTTGTCTACTTAGTACCTCATCACTGAAGCCCATGTGTAGCATGTACAGCTGTGCCCTCCTAGGTGTCCAGTGACTGAACCAGCAGTGCACTTGTCTGTCTCATATACAGTTGTACATTTCTGGTGTATGCTGTCTCGCCTGACTCACTGCGTACTGACCCATGAGTATACGGTACAGCTGACCCTCCCTGGTGTTTAGTGACTGGCACATCACTGGGCTTACCTGTCTTGAGGATGGCTGTACCTTTCCTGTTGTTCACTGTCTCACATTGCACTCATCCATGTGTTGTGTGCGGCTGTACCCTTCATGGTGTCCGTTGTCTCACCTGACTGGCTGAGTGCAGGATCTGCACTTATGTTGCCCCCACTTTTTTTCTGATGTATACACTGGTTTCTGGCTATAGTCGGGCTGGGTCCCTGCTAATCAGGGCCCCAGTCTAACTGATCTCTCTAAACAACTTGGTGTGCATATTAGATGCACTGGTGATTGGATACTGTGGTACCTTATGAGCCCCTAGTATATGGTACCTTAGGTACCAAGGGCATAGGTACTTCACAGGCCTACCAGGGGCTGAAGCATGTATTATGCCACCCCTGGGAAGCATTCTCAATCTGACACCACAGGCCTGCTACTGCAGCCTGGGTGAGGTAGTGTTAGCACTCCTCACTGAGGTATAGGTTCCTATATCTCACCATACACACACATATAAACCTATCAGCCACCCCTATGGCAGGCCCTATCAATCCTGAGGGCAGGGTGCTTGGTTTACAATGTGAGGGGGTGCCTCTGCATGAGCAGGACCCCTCTGCAGCTGGCAGAGTCTATTCTCTGTGGCTGTTTGTGGATGCGGTTAAACCATATACTCTTAAGTGCATTATAACCTAGCGGTAAATGCTAACTTTGGGATGGCTGCATCAAAACATGTCGTGTTTGGTGTCAAACAACTTGGAATCATACCCCCACACCAGTAACTGGTGTGGGAGTATGAGCCCACCCATCTAGAGGGGAAGACATGTACCTACTGTGGAAACACGGTAGAAATCTGAAAGAGCCCTGGCATCACAAAATGGATGCCACCAGCACAGACACTGGGCTGCCCTCCTGCTGCTGACCGAAACTCGCAGTGGAGGAGGCCCAACAATAGGCATCCTGTCACAGGGAGGTGTCACCACCTTCCAGACAGGATTTTGTTTTTTGGGGCTGGGTGGGTGCACTCCTAGAGTGCTTTGAAGTCCTGCACTGGGGGAGCAGTAGGCTCCTCTGTGCATATGCCAGCTCAAACCAGTTCAGGGCCTACCTGCCCCTGCTCTGGCGCAAAACTGGACAAAGGGAAGTGGGTGTAACCACCCCCTACCCTGACCGTCCCAGAGGAGTGGTCATAGAGCTAGTCCCTCCCCTATCTTCAGTATAAGGTAGGAAACCTGGCCATTGCAAAGTAGATAACCCTGGATGACGCTCTACAAAGAAGAATCCTGGCCCTTCGACGTTCCACTACTTTTGGAAGACAGTAGAATCTCCCTTGGAGTCAAGGATTAACTCCCCTGCTTGGCAGGCACCAAAAACTCTAATCAACGGTCGCAAACTTTCCCGCTCCCTCCGGAGTTCGAAGTCCCTGCAGCCCGGAAGTGGATTTCCTGAATTCTCGACGGCCATTGTGAGCCCCCAGCAGAGCTGAGGCGAGTGGACCCCACGAGTGACGAGGAACAGCAATACCCTGGTACCGTGCACTGTTGTCGAGTGCAACCCCTTCACGACGTTCTACGAACTTGTGCATTGGACCATTTGTGGCCCAAGCCTCCAGCAGGTTTTGCAGCGAAAATCAGAGGCCTACCCCGTCCCGAGTGACCATGGGCTCCTGTGAAACATTTCCTCAAGAGGCGTCTTTGCGATCCCTTGCCCATTGGCTTGTGGGTCCCCCGAAGACTTTCTTATAGACTCAAAGGGCTCCTCTGGTTGCTCCAGGCCTGCCCTCACTTACCCTTGCTGGGTGAGTCCCTCAGACCTTGCTGGACTGCACCATTGACTAAATTCACTTTCCACAAGACTTGCTGTTGCCAAGGCTTGTTGGCTCCAATCCGGTTGCCGACACTGCAGTCCGCTGTAGACGTCGTGGGACACTCCGAATCCAGCTGCTGGTCACCGTCGATTTCTCCTGGACCTCGTGAGCGAAGAGTCAAAACACCCTTGATCACCTGAAATCACCCGACATCCGTGGGCATCCATCTTCCTGGCCCCGGGTCACTGACAAGTGATGGTGAACGCTGTCCCTTCAATTTTCAGGTCATCTTCATCTTGAATCCAGCTTTGGATTCCACCGGACACTTCTTCAGTCTTCGCAAGCAGCAAATCTTCTTTGGTCTCCATAGAAAACAGCAACGCGACCCGACACCAAAAGACACCTATGCACCCGGCTTCCCTGGGTGAGGTAACTCGTGCACTCCGGTGCCCTAGTGTGTTATGGCCCGCGAATTACTTACCTTGTAAGTGGCTTCCTTGTAGACTTCCTCGAAGTACCCTAAAACTTTAAAAATCAAACCGCGACTTGCGCCATTGAGATCAATAGGGAACACGCGGCTGTGTTCTCACACTGCATGCGTCTCCCGTGGGTCTGTTACTTACCTGCTTTTACTGCAGTAGTGAAGCCCCAGTGATTCTACAGGCCCTAGGCCCCGTCATTCTGCAAGTCGACTTTCCTAAACCTCTTTTTTAGTATATTATCCCGCAAACCCCTAGGGCCCCAGCCATATTTGTGCTTAACTTATTGTGAAACGTTGATATTTGAATGTGTTCCTGGCTTCTAATCTCATAAAGAGATTAGTAGAGTGTGTCTAGAAATAAATACATATATATTTGATATATATACCTGTGTGGTGTCCTTTCATTTGGTAATTCAAGAGATTATAAGGTAAAACAAGCTGCTTTACATTCCTCTGAGACTTAGCCTGAAGGCTGCTCTCCACAGCTACCACTAGGATAGCTTTCTTTGAAAGGTTGTCTTAAACCTATCTACCATAATAGTCGAATTGGACTGGTGCAAGGTGGCCACTATAACTAGTGACCAGCATATGCCAGGCCAACTTCTCACACTGAGCACTGACCCATGTGCATCATTATCTGCCAGCTCACCGAGCACTGACGCGTGTGTCATGTACAGCTGCCCCATACCTTGTGTCTGCCGGCATGCTGACCACTGGCCCAGTGCTTTATGTACAGTTGTCCCACAACTTGTGTGCCAGCTCACCGAGCACTAACACGTGCGTCATGTACAGCTGCCCCATACCTTGTGTTTGCAGGCTTGCTTAGCACTGGCCCAGTGCATCATGTACAGTTGTCCCACACCTTGTCTGCCAGCTCACCGAGCACTGACGCGTTCGTCATGTACAGCTGCCCCATACCTTGTGTCTGCTGGCATGCTGAGCACTGGCCCAGTGCTTTATGTACAGTTGTCCCACACCTTGTCTGCCAGCTCACCGAGCACTGACGCGTGCGTCATGTACAGCTGCCCCATACCTTGTGTCTGCTGGCATGCTGAGCACTGGCCCAGTGCTTCATGTACAGCTGCCCCATACCTTGTGTCTGCCGGCATGCTGAGCACTGGCCCATTGCTTTATGTACAGTTGTCCCACACCTTGTCTGCCAGCTCACCGAGCACTGACGCGTGCGTCATGTACAGCTGCCCCATACCTTGTGTCTGCTGGCATGCTGAGCACTGGCCCAGTGCTTTATGTACAGTGTCCCACACCTTGTCTGCCAGCTCACCGAGCACTGACGCGTGCGTCATGTACAGCTGCCCCATACCTTGTGTCTGCTGGCATGCTGAGCCCTGGCTCAGTGCTTCATGTACAGTTGTCCCACACCTTGTCTGCCAGCTCACCGAGCACTGAGGCGTGCGTCATGTACAGCTGCCCCATACCTTGTGTCTGCCGGCATGCTGAGCACTGGCCCATTGCTTTATGTACAGTTGTCCCACACCTTGTGTGCCAGCTCACCGAGCACTGACGCGTGCGTCATGTACAGCTGCCCCATACCTTGTGTTTGCAGGCTTGCTGAGCACTGGAGCACATGCTTCTCTCATACGGCTCTACTCCACTCTGTGGCCCCTGGCCAGGCTTGACTCACCCAACATTGGGTCCCATGTGCACCAAAAAGTTATTCGCACTTCGTACTTCTATCGGAAAGGAGATTTTGCCATCTTCCAGCTTGTTTTTTCCTTTCGTGCATCTGTTTTCTAAAAGCATTTTCAAAAATTTCAAGGTTGCGCCAAGGTTTTATTTCCTCTAAATGTAACATTAATTTTAACAAGTTGCTATCAAACCAGACTGTGCTGGAGAACCAAACTTCTGGTTCCCTCTTTGATGGATGAGTGATGTGACTGCCAGAAGCAGTTACTCATAGGAGCTGAAGGACTGACCTTTCTTTAATGTGAAAGGTACATCTTGTACAGAACATGCTCACATGTGGATTCAGCATGGTGTGGACCAGTTGCGCCAAAGTTAGACATTGCTCTTTTATAGGAAACGATGCGCAAGGGTAGAAGTAAAAATCATGAGCCCCATAATCTATTTTAGGTCAGGGTGCAGCACCGCAGTTCATCATGTACCACAGTGCGTTCTGATATACAAACCAATAACACATGGTAAGTTGACGATGACCGGGGCAATCGTTTCATACATTTTCTGACGATGAGCAGATGGTCTACTCTAGAAAATGTATTTATTGAACCTGGAATTATGTTTTACAGGTATACGGACAACATTTGCTACCATTACATGAATGCAAACATACACGCCAAGAACATATGGGAATGGTTATGTATCCATTGTACTACGAATTTGATTTTTACCATGAGCGGGAAAGTGCAGATTCATTTTCTGAATGGAACGATTATGTAGGAGAATGGGCATCTCATAACCCCTGTGTTTAAAAACACTGAACTCTACAACCTTGTATTGTATAAGCTGCTGGTGATGGAATTTGCATGAGAGGCTGCCTTATGGGCAGTTTCCGTGCATAAACCAGAATACCTCAAAAAGTATTTTTTCCCCCAAGGCTCTGATATACATATTGCAATTTTCTCTACCTAGGATTTCGGAGGAAATTGGCAAAAGGATCTGGCTTCCATATAAACACTACTGAGTACCAACCTAGATGGTTATTACACATACCATATCCAGTATGCACCACTAGGTGACGTGCAATGTCCTCATGGGTTTTAAATCCACCCACTTGAATAGTTTCAATTTTAGCAGCAAGGGCGTGGATCTGAAGAAATACTCGCAATGTAAACAGCAGAGTAACACCACACGTGGTTAGGCATTCGCGACTTGATTCTTCTGTGAGTATGCCATTTTTATTTATTTACGTATTTGTAGTGCATCCCTTATCCCCCGGGGGATGTCATGGCGCCGAGTAGTTGCCCAACCCATCCACAGAGATTTTCACTGAACCAGAACAGAAATATCATACAGTCCATTAACCCGAAAAGAGCCAAGTTTTTAATTCTTTCCTAAACCTGGTATTATTGTCAATGAGGTGAATATCCGTAGGTAGGGAGTTCCACCGAGCAGCAGCCAGGTAAGAGAAGAACGGCCTCCTGAGCTGACCTTCCTTATACGGTTGGTTTTAGCCAGGGCCAAATTGCGAGATCTCCGCTCACGAGTGGGTTTATGCATTCCACTCTGACTTGTAGAATCTCCGGACCTGCATTATGCAAAGCTTTATAAGCGAAGCATAAGAGTTTGAAATTAGCCCTCTTACGCATAGGTAGCCAGGGTAGAGAAGCTAAACAAGCGAAAGCAGAGCCAAATCTGTCCATATTACAGATTAGCATTGCCGCAGCGTTTTGGATCACCTGCAATTGTGTGAAAAGATAATCAGCCATGCCTATGAATAATGCATTGCCATAAATCAGACTGCTCGTTATGACAGCCTGGACTATAGTTCTTCGCCAAGCTATTGGGATCCATCTGAATAGTCTTCTCAAAAGCGTAAGAATACCGAAGCATTCGCCACACGTAGCCCTGACATGATCTTGCATGGAGAGTTGGCCATCAATGATGACCCCTAAGTTATTTGCCAATTTCTTGGGCGTGGGCATCTCTCCCAAAGGCTCAGGCCATCAAGAGGCATCCCAAATCCGATGTGCACCGCCGGACAGCAGGATCTCTCTTTTCTCTGCATTGAGTTTTAGACCGTGCTTGGTCATCCATCCCGCTACTTTATTGAGGCATCCCCGATGATTGCTTTGGGTCTCATTGTGATCCCCTCCAGTGATATGATCAGCTGGTTATTGTCTACATAAGAAGTGACCTAAAAGCCACATTTCAGACAATTTTGCAAGCGGAGCTACATTAGCAATGGGGCTGAATGTTGTATTTACTGTTAAGATCACGCGCTGAGGTTAGTGCGTGACAGTATCGGTACTCAGACTCTCGAGCAATCTCTGTCACCACCCCTTCCTATTGGTTCCCCAACATTCCAAATTCTAAGCCGACATCTGTCCCTGTTGTCAACCGTGCCAACGGTCATTCTAATGCTAACCTGTGAACCGCACACTGGTGTGGGACTGTTAGAATAAACTTAAGAGCCTACGTTCCGCTTCTGACTCGTTCTTACACTGAACAAGGAGTCTTGGGGAACTCCACATGTAGATGTAAAGGAGTGAGATCTGCAGGCACCCGACAGCACCATCTGTGTTCTGTTCAATAAGAAAGAGCTCCGCCACCTACGTGCATATAAATGTAGACCCATCTTGTGAGACCTGCCAATCAGCAAGCTGTGACAAAGTGTTGAAAGCTGCAGACAGGTCAAGTAGGATCAGGGGCGCGTCCCCGATCAACTACTGACCTGATATCATCCGACACAGCTAGCAGCGTGGACTCGATGCTGTTGTTAGCACGGAAACCTGTTGGAGAGGGATCCAGCAACTTATTGGTTTCTAAACAAAATTGGTCAGTCTCTTCACCAATTTTTCTAAACTTTTAGACATGTAGGGAAGGAGAGATACCGGTCATTAATTCAAATGAATTGACACATCAAGGCCAGATTATTTTGCTTGGCGTAGTAAATAAGGCTTCCTTCCAAATCTCTGGATAAATTGATAAATTACTTCTGCCAAGGATAGATTAAAAATGTTAGTAAAATAAGGCCTAAAATTGTCGCTCGTTGGGAATTGATAAACTGAGGGCAGGGGTCAAACCGAATCAGATTTAACTTCCGTCATCAGCTGTACTACTTGTGTTTGTGGTAGTTGTTCAAAGTCTCCCAGATGAGCCTTGGCATCTGGATGGGGGTCTAAAAATGTCTCCTCAGAGAGAGGGGGTTGATTTCCTCACAGTAAGACTCTCTATGGGGGATTGATTGAGAGAGGCAGGTGGGCTGGGCGAGTTCCTTCAAAATTAACTCCTATTGAAGAGCTACTATTCGCTTCGATTCGGTGAATAAAAGTCCTTCATAGCTCTTTTCAAGGCTTGGTGTTTTTTTTTTATTTGTTCCTCTTTACATTTCTTATGGTCTTTTATTTCTTGAGGACCTCCACCTCTGTTTGAGGTTTATGTTCTTCCTTTTCATTACTATTAATTCCGCTGAGCATCATTTTTCTGAGGGGGGACTTCCTAGTAGATTTATTCGCTTTCAGTGGTGCACAGGTATCCAGAGAGTTTATAAAAGTGGCATTAAGAGATTTATTCTGGTTAGAAAGCGGTAAAGTAGTATCTTCCATTGCATAAGTAAAATTATTAACAAATGTTTGCTCTGTTAGAGTCCTCCACGATCTCGTAACCTGGAACAGCACATCTGCCCCATTTATTTTGTTACCAGGGAATTTAGCTGAGAAAGGGATCAAGAAATGATCTGTGCATGTGAGAGGAGTCACTTCCGCAGTTCTAATGGTCTCAATATTAGAGAACAGGAGGTCCAATGTATGCCTCACTCTGAGTTGGACCCTACATCCATTGTTTGAAATCTAATATAGGAAGCATGACTGGCTTCCCGCCATAAAAACATTAACAGTCCCACTTAACACACTAGTTTTGACTTCATGATAAGCATAAAAATAAATAATGGAAAATAATAACCTAGCATAGTTAAGGAACAACACAGGAAAAACACACGGAACTGCCGATCATGTTGATGTCCCCATACTGTCAATGGTAAGGTTATATGTAATATCACCAGTGATGCAATCATTAAAACACACAAGATGATGGACGGAATGTTGCACATTGGCAAAACATTCACCCCAGTCACAGATCTTGGTTTAATCCATCGTTATTTTGCTCACCACGCCACCCCAGTTCAGACATGGCCATATGCAAATCAGTCTTGACCCTGTGCCTCATGGGAACAGTCCAGCCCGAACTGCCAAGCCATGTCTTCCCTGGACCGGAATCAAGCATCCTAGGACCGGTTTCTGGCTATCAGCCGTTATCAGCCAGGATAGCTTGACTCCAGTGGCGTAGTGAGCACGGGTCCCACGTCTGGGAATACCCATCCCACTTAGGGCGAAAAGCGTTACAACAAACAAATGATGGACGGAATGCTGACAATGCAGACATTCTCCCCCAGTCAAGAGATCTGGGTTAAATCCATCGTTCTTTTGCCCACTACGCCACCCCAGTTTAGACATGGCCATATGCAAATCAGTCTTGACCCTGTGCCTCATGGGAACAGTCCAGCCCGAACTGCCAAGCCATGTCTTCCCTGGACCGGAATCAAGCATCCTAGGACCGGTTTCTGGCTATCAGCCGTCATCAGCCAGGATAGCTTGACTCCAGTGACGTAGTGAGCACGGGACCCACGTCTGGGCATACCCTTCCCAGATAGGGCGAACAGCAAAACACACAAGATGATGGACGGAATGTTGCACATTGGCAAAACATTCACCCTCAGTCAAAGATCTGGGTTTAATCCATCGTTCTTTTGCCCACTACGCCAACCCCAGTTTAGACATGGCCATATGCAAATCAGTCTTGACCCTGTGCCTCATGGGAACAGTCCAGCCCGAACTGCCAAGCCATGTCTTCCCTGGACCGGAATCAAGCATCCTAGGACCGGTTTCTGGCTATCAGCCGTCATCAGCCAGGATAGCTTGACTCCAGTGGCGTAGTGAGCACGGGACCCACGTCTGGGCATACCCTTCCCAGATAGGGCGAACAGCAAAACACACAAGATGATGGACGGAATGTTGCACATTGGCAAAACATTCACCCTCAGTCAAAGATCTGGGTTTAATCCATCGTTATTTTGCTCACCACGCCACCCCAGTTCAGACATGGCTATATGCAAATCAGTCTCGACCCTGTGCCTCATGGGAACAGTCCAGCCCGAAACTGCCAAGCCATGTCTTCCCTGTACCAGAATGAAACATCCTGGGACCGGTTTCTGGGTTTCACCCCTCTTCAGCCAGGATAGCTTGACTCCAGTGTTGTAGTGAGCACGGGACCCACGTCTGGGCATACCCTTCCCACATAGGGCGAACAGCAAAACACACAAGATGATGGACGGAATGTTGCACATTGGTAAAACATTCACCCCCAGTCACAGATCTGGGTTTAATCCATCGTTATTTTGCTCACCACGCCACCCCTGTTCAGACATGGCCAGCTGAACTAGGGCTCAAAATATACAGCTACCCTCTTTGCAAAAAAGAGTCAGTGTTCTGTGAAAAAAGTGATGGAAAATGTGTTTTTAATGAAAGCATATGGTCTGCAATGGATTTTGGGTAAAAACAGTCTTGTGGGAGCCACGCAGTCATCCCACCCTGGATTGCTCTAGGTGTCTTGTTTTCAAAAGTTTGCAGGTTTGCAGGTTTACTAGGTTTCCCTAGGGTGCCGGCTGCAGAAAAGGGTCGGTTATTTGTGGGAAAATGCAATGAAAAATGTGTTTTTAGTCAGTTTAAGGTTTGCAAGGTAATATACGGTGGGAGCCACACAAGTCACCCCACCCTGGATACCCCTACGACTCCGAATCCCTTGAAAACCTCAAACCTCTACTAAAGACACACATTTTCCACTCATTTCTGTGAGGGAAACCTATGGAATCTGTGGGGAGCCACAAATGTCCTACCACGAAGCATTTCACCAAGTCTCCAGATAATAATGCTACTGACTTGTGTGAGGTAGCATTTGGAAGGGGCTCCAAATGAAACAGACACATCACATTTTTGCACTGAAAATGGCCCCTTGTTTTGCAATATGGGTACCTGTGGATTTTGGACCCTAGCCAAGTCGGCACCTAGGGAAACCTAGCAAACTTGCAAATTTTTGGAAACTAGGGGTGACTGACTCTCACTAGGTAATTTTACCCAGAAGCCTTTGCAAACATCAAACTTGAGTAAGAATCACACATTCTACTCACATTTCTGTGATGGAAACTTCTGTAAACTGCAGAGAGACAGACCTTCTACCACCTTGTGTTCCCACATATCTCTGAATTAGAATGGTACCACACATGTGTCGGTGAGTTAAGAGACCACAACACAAAAGGCCCTAAAGCCCTCCATTGAGAGTTCAGCAATAAGGGTAGCAGTGGTATTTGGGGTTGTGCTGTGGTGCCACACATGCAAAACTATGAACAGCCATTTTTGAAGACTAGACAACCAGGGAATTTCAAGGTGGTGTGCCTTGCGTGGAACCCACAAGGTTTTCCTACCCACAATGCCCTGCAAACCTCAAACATTGCCTGAAATCTTACATTTCTACGGTGGATTCCACAGAGAAACCACTAAATTCCTACCACCTAATGTTACTCCACTTGTGCTGATAACAACACTGCCCCACTTGTGTTGCCGGACCTAGTTTCCACAACAGAAATGAGCCAAACCAAGGTCAAAGAGGCCCCTTGCTAGGACCTCTGTTGACTTTAGTTTGATCCGTTCCCGCTTTTGGCATTTTTCTGAATTTTTTCCCCACCAGAGCGGGGGAGAGCACTCACCTGCTCCTTATCGCCGTTCCTGTGGGGAATCTGTGACGTCCGTGCATCTTGCAGCATACTGACATCATGGACGGGTGGAAGGAGGGGCGGTGACTGATGGAAACGCGATTCCCCATCTTCTACCATCTTTGTAAAAAAAAATCACGAACACCGGAGGATCCCGTTGAGCCCTCACCCAGTGTCAGACGATCTGGGGAGGGGATGCGGGTGTTGACTGCTGGCCGTTACGAGCACCAAAAGGATGAACATCAACTCAGTGGGTGTGATGCATGTGGTTGTTCCTTTTCTTTTGATATTTCTTTGAATTGTGCATGTGTGTTTAGAAGCACTTCTTGTCTCTTTTACATGATGGATTAATGCGGATGACCTGCTGACTTCCTTTGGTGTGGTACTTGGTGAACTCTGTAGTAGGATGTGAGTTCGGATGCATGTAGGCGTCTGCTTGAGCCTGGAATGTTGAGCGAGAGTATGGGAGAGGTTTGAAGGATAGCTGGTCGTTTGTAAGTTGTTTTTGGTGGTGAGGAAGTCGGCGTGTCTTCAAGTCGCTCCTGTATCAACAGCTTAATTAATCCTTGTTGAAAATATGTGCTGTGTGTGTCCTGGTGCCACCGTATACACTGGCAGCGAGCATGCCCCATGCGGGAGCCACAGGAGCATTGGGTTCAGAAAAGAAAGCTCTCTTATGGGCTCTGTGGAAGCGGTTTGCAGACAAGCCAATCCTGTTTGGTTGTTGTGGGAGCTGTTTAGTATTGGCCTTTGTGGACCATACAGTCTTCAGTGGTTGGAGTGGGCTAGCTTGGCGCTAGGATTTAAAAAACTATAATAAAGAGTTATTTTTCAGGGAAGAGCAGGACCTTAAGCTTCTTCCTGAAGGGGATGTGCAAGGGTGATGGTCTAGGAGGGAGTGTAGAGAAGACTGTGCCCCCAATCCAAGATTAGCGAAAGACTGGAACAGTTGTAAGATATTGATTAGAGGATCAAATGTAATGTGAGGGACAGTATCTGATGATTTTTGAGGTAAGAAAGCCGAAGCTTTTACGCTTTTATGAACCAAACAGAGGACCTTGAAATGAACTTTCTTGGTAATGGGAAGTCATGGTAACTGCATTAAAATGGGTTTTGCTTCGGCAAAACGAAGGGCTAAGGCCTTGCAGATTGATTTTGGCTTGTTTGGAGACTTTGTAATAGGGTTTTATTTATGCCCCCATAATGCTTTACAGTAATCTAGCCTAGACCCAATCAGAGCAGAGATGGCTTCTTTCTTACCTTTGAGATCTGAAAGGGGAGAATGTGTTTAAGCTTGCATATCTGGAAGGAGCAGCTTGTGATTATGTTTGAGCTCTGGGCTCCATCTTGAGGTGAAAATCTCTTTCTACTCCTAGGGTTTTGAAGCTGCTATTGGAGCAAGGAAGGGACAAAAGAACTGGGCCAAAATTGAGCAAACCAGACATAGGGATTTCCACCTGCAATTGTCAACTCAGTTTTAGCCTTGTCCATCATGGGCTACTTTTTATTTACCCAGCCCTTGACTTTGCATAGGCACTCTTTAACCTCTTCGATGCCGTTGACGGAACGGTTCCGTCATGCACGCCGGTTGGGCTGTGCTTATGACGGAACCGTTCCGTCATGGCGCCGCCCGCGCTCAGATCTTTCAGCACTGCGCGGGAATCCGCGCAGCGCTGAAGAGGTTAAATAACAGTGGATTTGACCCAGCATGAGTTACTCAAAAGATCATTTGTGTGTTGTCCACATAAGTGAAGAAACTGGTCCCAAATGCTTTGGTCACCATTGCCTTTGGTTGGACATGGGTATTAAACAGATGGGGAGAAATTATCTGAACCCTGAGGAACACCGGTGAGCATCTGACCATAGAGATGTAAGTGGGACGACCGCTATTCTTTGAGTCTTGCCTTTCACCCATGCGAAAACACTGTTTAAGGCCCCTCAAGGCACACCACAGGTATAGAGGCTGTTTATCAGAATGCTGTGGTCAACTGTATTGAACGCTGCCAACAAATGCAGTAAGATAAAAAAAACTGGTACAATTTTATTCAGAGGCCATGAGAAGCTCAATGACTTTGGCAGTCATGGCTTTTTTAGTTCTTTTGCTTATCCCGTTTGGGATGGAGTTTACTTCTAATGAGAGTAATAGATTTATAATTTGATAATACACTAGGATATAGAGTGAGTGTTTTGAGAAGTGACTTCACAATTCCATGTTTCAATTTTTTCGGCGTAATCCAGAGATTAAGGAAATATTAACCAAATTGTTCATAAATTTAGTTCATTCTCGGTGTTTAAAATATAATATCCTATAGGCGAAGGATCGACAGTGAGCCTGATTTGCACTGTCAGACCTCGTTTAGGCCGCCACTGGGCAGACCGGGGCTACTTGGCCCGAGGTGTCGTGGTTTAGGTAGTTTACCCCTGGTGTCACATTTTTTCTAAAGTAGTGGACAGCATGGTCCAACAAGCCTGCCTCTGTCCCTGCCAGCTGTGAAACATTTAGTCACTAGAAGGAAAACCAGTAAGATGTCTGTTGACGTTACTAGTGCTGGAATGCTGTCTGCTATATATGCAAGTATGCATGTCAAACCTAGCTATGATGCAACAGTACATTACATGAGGCGATCTACATCAAGTGTGGATTACACACATTTTACACACATTTTGGCATAGGAAGAGTAAGTGATTTGCTCAGAACACCCAGTATTGATGATAGTGCAGAGGCCGGGATTTGAGCCTAGGTCCCCGGGTTTCAGAGACTGCACCTCCAGCCACTAGGCCACATCTCCCTGGTGACCTATCAACTGTGGGACCAGGAAGTTTGTATTAGAAACCCTTGTGTCTGAGACGGCCTGCATGTCAGCTTTCCAAGTGCTTGGAAGTTTGGAGATCTAAAAATGCTCCTTTTTATGTTCTTCTGTTGATGTTGTCCAGATGCATCCTCCTCTCCTGCCAGCAGTCCAATAGCCATGGTTGACTCAGGCCATGTTTGTGAGTCCCACTGAAGAAAACAAGAAATAAACCATAGAGAACAACATTCCAAGCTGTCATCAACATGATCTTCTGAACATTAAGATTATATATTTTTTTAATGGATGTTTTTGGAAAATGTTGTTGAGATAAGTTATTGCTCAGTGGTGTCCTTTGTGTAAGAATATTACGCATGAAGTTTTGTTTTAATACATCCATCTGTTTCCCAGATTTTGTGCTGAGAGAAAATGTGATGAAGATGAAATGTGGCTGAGGGTGATTTTATTAGTTTTGGATTCATTTATTTGAAGAATGCCTTATCAACGATCAGATGGCTTGGGGGGCACTTATATAGAGACGTTCTGTACTAGGGCGAGTTAAAGATTTGTGACTGCAAAAATGACTGAGTTGAATTGCTACTCCTCAAGAAGATACCATTGGAATCTGAAGATCAGAGATTAGAATCCCAGTGGACGTAGGTCAACATCGGAGTAGCGAGTATGATGAGTTATAGTAGTTCAATTGAAACCTTTTCAAGATACCTCCTCATAGGTTTGTTGAGTGGGTATTTTCTTAGTCCTACTCCCCAGTTGCTCTTTCCTCAAGATTGTGGCATCTTCTTAGAGGATTAGCATAGGGTACCAAGCCCTTCAGCTCTACACTAAGCACTCAAGGCAATGATGAGGGATTACATACTACCTGTCGCTCCTGCACTCAGCGTCAACACAGGTCTTGAGCTTTGCACACATCCCCTCTCTTAACATTAAGCCAATGGCTGAAGCTTATGTACAGTTCTTTGCACCTCTACCTTGGGTCTCTTAAGACGCTGTCTGCAATAGTGATTCAAGGACTCCTAAGAGGCACTAGTAAAGACTGTTCCCGCAGGATCTAGGGTTTGATAATGAGCTCTTTGCAATCTATTGTCCCATCTCCAACCTTCTCTGGAGGGTGAGGATGGGCAGTGAAGCAATAAACCGAATGCATTTGTCTTAAACTTTACTTTTCCTTTTATCATGACATATTAAATAAGACACCCAACAGCTCCACAGGATGGGAAGGATTTAAGTGTGTACAATATAGCAGTGCATCGTAGAGTTCACCTGTAACTGTAGGTGGTAAATTAAGAACAACAAATCTTGGTACATGGAAGGTGCGCGTGGCATGCAACCCAGTGGAGCCAGAGTAGGCCACGTCAGGTGGTCACAATCACGGGTCTGCGAGGAATGCACAAAACATACAAGAACAACACTCATGCTCAAGAACCCAGCTCCGTGGTCTTCAGCGCCTGTAATTAGTTTCACAGGGGTTACAAATTTCCTTTGGCCTGGAGGTCGGAGGCAGCAATGAGGCATAAAGTTCACTGGTAGTGTTGCAGTCCATTAGGATGTTTAGTCAGGCTTTGGCTGTTGGCAAATGTTTGCTCATCCCATGAAGAACGATTTTGCTTTTAGCTAACAAAAATGTAATAGCAGTGAACTGTTGGACACTCTTTGGTTTAGCTGAACATAGCCCAGTAATGCTAGCAACGGGCCCGGCGCAAGATCAGTGTCAATCATCTGGGCTAGACGGATGAATATCGCGCACCACAAGGTCTTAATAGGACTGTACGTCCACTTCATATGTACAAAATCAGCCCCAGCGACATGGCATTTAGGACAGCTAGAGGATCTTATTGGGTCGAGCCGTGTCAGGGTGCTATGCATAACATAGGCTCTGGGTAAGTATTGGTAATGTACGAGTTTGAGGCGGTGATTGGGCAAGTTAAGATGTGTTTGAGCACAGCAAGCAAACCACATTTTATGGGTCAGGGGGCACTCCAAGTCAGCTTCCCAAGTCGCCCTTAGTTTCCCATCGTGGGGTATCGGAAGGGCTACGCAAGTATGGTACAGCTTGGAGACCAACTTCCTCCCATTGCTGTCAGTGATTACTAGTGTCAGAGGGTGAAACTCTTCTGGAGCCAATGAGTTTGTTGGGATCAGGGCCCGCAGAGCGCTATGGAGAAGTTGCAGAATGAAGTGGACTATATAGGTGGCATTAGTACCAAATGCATTTGTGACCTGGTCTTGTTTCCTTTTTTTGTGATTCTGAAGTTGATGCCATTCATGGCACAGAAGACAGTCACATTATGTTGCTTGTGAACATCTGATCGCTGACAGAAAGGACCTGAACCTCCTTGCCTCTTTTGCATGTTTGATAACTGGGTGCTCCTTGTAGAGTGCCTGGATGAGATAAAGGATGGTTTAAGAGTGGATGACTACTTGATAGATGCCTCCTGATCATTCAACAGAAATATCCATTCGTACCACCAGGGAAAGTTAAATGTGGGGGAGTGTAGTGTTTGGGTAGGGACCTTGGGTGTAGGTCTGGATTCATAGTTTTGATTTGAGGGGTCGGATGAATAATTCATGCCTCAGGAACAAGACAGAACCTTCAGATGTAGGGACCGGAACAAGGAAGGCTGTTGGTGACGTGTTGCGCATCACTGCATACAGAACCAATGTACAGTGCACAAAAGATGAATGAAAAAGGCCTCTTGTTTATGTAGGGGTTCATTATACTTGTGTGGTCCTTCACCTGATCTCTTCACCAGCACATGCCTAAGATAACAAAAGGGGCCTTCTGTGGCGTGAGCCAGTTGAGATGATGTGACAAGGATTGATTTGAAGTGGGTAAAATTAAATGTTGAATATGCGACCTGCAGGGATGCAGCTGCTAGTGAATTACATGATGATCTACATTATTAACCTAAGATAATGTGATACAATGCACAGAACCCACAATCCTCTGTTGTACCCAGTGTTTTCTTTGTGCCCAGAATATCCATTTGACAGATGCAAATTTCAGCCTTAACCACAATGGAGCTCTTTATTGGCTCTTATTCTCTTATTTCAGCATACTATGATAAGCTGCCATAGTTTAGTCTTTAATTCGATTGTTTCTTGGTGTTGGTGTCTGTGTAGGGTACTTGGCATGACCATGGGTATAAATATGCAAGTGCAATTTGTGGTAGGTGGGGCATGTGCTTGAGCTATAGGTTTTCAAGACTTTCCTAAAAACGCTCTTGTTTTTGTTCCACAGTCCCAGTTTGAAGTTGAGATCTTCAACATTCGAGGAGAGCAGGCAGTATTAACATCGAGGCTTGAGGAGGACATTGAGAACCTAAAGAAGGATTTGGAAAACCGTCTCAGCAGGGGTTCCGGGGAGGCAAGAGACGCTTGTGTGTCAACGGAAGACGATAACCCTCCCAGGACGTTCCGAAATGTTTGCATACAGACTGATCGCGAAACCTTCATCAAGTCAAGTGAGGATGATAAGGTGGTAAAGAACAGTCAGATTGTGCCCGGGAAGCTGAACATCTCCTCCTTAAATCAAACTATATCGAACTCCACTGAGAGCAAGGAGAGTGGTCCAGTTCCTCCTGCCCCTCCTTTGCCTCCATTTGGGTCTGGGGCACCACCTCCTCCTCCTCCTCCTCCACCCCTACCACCAGGTAGTGCAATTCCACCACCTCCCCCTCCAGCACCCCCTCCACCACCAGGATTTGGGCCCCCACCTCCACCTCCGCTCCCTGGTGGTGGTCCCCCGGCAGCACCACCACCACCGCCATTTCCTGGGTCTGTGGTACCACCACCTCCTCCTGGGCCTGGATTTTTCAGAAGCGGTTTCAATAAAGCTCCACGGAAGCCTGCTGTCGAGCCGAGTTGTCCCATGAAGCCTCTGTACTGGACTCGAATCCAAGTAAAAGATGACAGGTGAGTGATTCCACCACTCATGCTAGCTACCTCCATTGAGAAGGTTGTGTGGGTTCGTATAAATAAGCAAGTGAGATTGAGGGAACATTGTTAAGCTCCTTAGAGTGAGTACGCCATTGGAGTAAACGTGATCTAGTCTAGTGGTTCGGTTACAGACTGTGGAACTAGAATACCAGTGGAAAACCATTTTGCCCTACTTTTTTTGCTTCTTAGATTTGCCCTTGCCATATTACAGAAAGATGTTTTGCATCTTGGCAAAAATGAGATCCTAGCATTCCTAGTTTATAAATCAATGTATATATGGCAAGGATTTTCAAAAAAAGACAACAGTACATGAACAACCTGGTATTACTTTTCCATTGTTTTTAGGATAAAAATGGATGATTATAATTTTGCCTCAGACATAGTTGCTTCTATCAAGTTTGAAAAGTGGAGAAAACGTTTGAGGCATGTGTAGCTGGGGTTACACATGCTGTGCATACTTGGTGCCTTCTACTCCTACCTTCTTGAGCCGTTTGACCAGGAGTTGGTGGTTGACGGTGTCGAAGGCCGCGCTCAGGTCGAGGAGGATCACTGCCACTGATCCTCCCTCGTCCAAGAGCGCTCTGGCCTCCTCCACTGCTGCCAGGAGGGCGATGTCGGTGCCCTGTCCTGGGCGGAAGCCTGAGCCCCACATTGTTTAACATCTATATGTCCCCATTGGAGGAGGTTGTCACCCCGTTCGGAGTGAGCATTGTCAGTTATGCGGATGACACACAACTAGTTGTCTCCCTTTTCCACCCTAGTCAACAGCCTGCGGACCTATTTAACTGCTTGACGCAGATCCAAGGGTGGATGAATAACTCAGCCTTAAAGCTGAATGGTTCTAAAACTGACATTCTCCTTTTGGGTCAGAAAGGACTCACCTTCCCTTTGAACATCTGGCCACCCTGTTTGGGACCCCCCCCTGCCCCCAAACAGGAAGTAAAAAGCCTGGGAGTATGGATTGAAACAGACCTTTCATTCTCCACGCAGGCCAAAAAAGTAGCAGGCACCTGCTTCGGGCTACTCAAATCGATGAGAAAGATCCTGCCCCTTCTTCCACCCACATCGCAAAGACTTCTCATCCAAGGCCTCATACTGTCCAGGCTTGACTATAGCAACGCTATATACCTGGGCGCACCCGAAGCAACCCTAAACAAACTGCAGAAAATCCAAAATGCTGCCGCCCGGATCCTCACGCACACCCCTGCCAGAGCTTCAGCCAAACCTGCTCTGAAGCTCCTTCACTGGCTTCCAGTAAGGGAACGAGTAATATTCAAAGCCTTAAGCCTGGCCCATAGACTACTGCAGAATCAGGGCCCCCCCATTCTGAGGAAATTTATACAACCGTATAAAGCCCCTAGATCCCTCCGATCGGACAAGGAGTCCCTCATCATCTTGCCGAGATTCAAGAAAGCCCGCACGGGTGGAAGGCGCTTCTCGATCCACACAGCTCGCCTATGGAACGCTCTCCCCCGAAACCTGAGGAAAGAACCTAACTACCTGCGATTCAGGAAACGACTCAAAACACACTTGTTCCCTTAATTTTTTTTAACCACATCTGTTTAAAATTGCTGTCCCCCCCCCCCCCCCCCTTTTTTTCTCACCCCCGACCCCACAGGTGTAGGGATCCTAGCGCTGGGATACCTCAGGGTGACTACGCGCTCTATAAAAATTTCTAATAATAATAATAATAATAGTGTTTGGCTTGGATGTGTACAACTTCTTTGTCTTCAAAAGAAGTCTTTTTGCATCAGGGGACCTAGTGACTCCACCTATTTCTGGTATTGCGCATGGGCATCGGCTCCATTGTTAGATTGTTTTTTCTCCGTAGTCTGTTTCAGATGTGTCAAAGTGAGCTCTGGTTTGACGGAGTGTGATGTTCTTGCTGGGCCTTCGGATCCATTTCCTTGTTGATTGTTCCAAACAATCCTGCTTTCCTGTTGGTCTACACCATCACACACCTTTCTACTCTGTTAGTCACCAACCTCTCCACTCTCACCGTCCGAGTCGAAAATGTCCCCGTGATGGAAAGGATTCCTTTCAGTTTCTGTCCTACTTGCTACACCAGATACCCAAGATCTGACCTCCAGGAAGTCTGCAATCTTCTCTTGTCTCCCGAACACCACAAAGACTCCTGTTCGGCGTGCCTTGCGTTTCGTAACAAAAGGCTTTTCGGAACCGATACACTAGTCTCCTCACAACTGCAGCCATGGCTGATCAATGAGAGGAGGAAGAGACCCCGGACATCTTCAGTGAGCGAATAGGGTTGTATGATGAAGAGGTGGATACTCCTGGCATTGAAATAGAGGCTGCCTTCTCGCCGGAAAGTGTTCAATCAGAGGCGGATGTCGAGTCAGAAGAGCCTCCACCAACCCAGAGTCCAAAGAAAACCACAGTCAGTACCTCTACTCCCCCTACTTATGACGTAGAGGCGCCAGCCTCAAGTTCTCATGCTGCCCACGTGACCTTTGGTGTACCCCTGCCTTCTGGCCATGGTCAACACAGACAGTCCGAGCCACTCTGCACCGAAGTCATCCATGATCCTTGTCCACCGTTTTGGCACCAGAACCAAAGACAGAGCCTCAGCCACCATCGGACTCGAAACGCATGGGGCCTAACATTTTGGAATCAAGACACACCGCACCAAAGCATTTGAAGTCGAGGCACCCAGTTAAATGCCGAAATCCTCAAACCTGAAGGATCTGAAGCCCAGATTGAGCCCAACGCCTTTTGAACGGCGACTCTCTTCGGTTCCGTCACGGCTGCCATCTACTACTGTCGCCTCTGCCGCTTCCGGCGACTACGGACAGCCAATCCCTGAGCGGCTGCAGGAACAACTTGATGCTTGGCAGCAACTAATCCTTATTCAGCCAGGCACTGGTAGGATTCCCGCTCAACCTCTATAGGGTTCAAAGGACTATGTTCCTCGTAAGGGGAAATTTTTGAGGAGGCATTAAACCTCCAGTACTTCCTGCTCCTAAAAGATCCAAAAAGCACAATAGGGCTACCTCTCCATTACCTTCTGCTCATTGTCCTCCTTTTTCACCTCCCCCTGTTGCTCCTGTGTTGCCTTTGGAGTATCCACAGCACTCCCCTCTGGGTTCCTCACACTCAGGGGGCCTCACACTCAGGGGGGCAGGCATAGTCCTAGGCTCCCTTGTGACCCATATGACGCTCAGGGCCCTGATCCCTGGGATGGCCGAACTTTAGAACCCCCACAGATACAGATCATTACCCCCTCAACCCTCTCTTCCAGATGATGTTACCGCATACCATGAGGTTCTACATAGGGCTGCCATTATTCACAATGTAGAGCTCCATGTGCAGCAGGAAGAGGATGATTTTCTTGTGGAAACCATGTCCTCTACCCAACTCTTCCTCCAATGCCTCCTCATGGCCAATGGGGTTCTCAAGCCTGCCATGGAGATTTTCAAGGAACCAGTTAAGGCAAGAGTTATCGCACCTAGAGTAGAGAGTAAGTTTAAGGTCTCCCCCAGCGACCCGACCCTGTTACATTCGTGGGCAGTTACCCCCTGACTTTCTGGTGGTTCATTCAGCCAGGAAATGCGCTAACACATAAGGCCCTGGTGATGATTCCCCTCCTGACTGGGATAGCAAGAAAATAGGTGCTGGAGGCAAAAGATTGGCGGCAAAGTCGGCCACCCATTGGAGACTCACCAATTTCATTGGCTTACTCCTCCTGGTACGACCGCGCCCACTGGGATCAGATGGCAGACTTTATAGAACATCGCCAGAACAATACCAGATAAAGGAGCCGCAGTTGGAAGCAAAAGGAGAGGTCGTTTCAATATCAAGATCCACTGCGCTCTGGATGCAGCCGCCCACGACATTAACACAAGCATCCACTTGCACCGCCATGCATGGCTGCGCATGTCAGGGTTTAAACCAGAGGTCCAGCAGCACCTTCTCATTGATGGCCAGCATCTCTTTGGCCCTCAGGTCAATGAGATGCTTGAAAAAATAAATAAAGATACTGATACGGCCAAGGCAATCTGCGCCATCCAAACACCACCTCCTCAAGGTTCCTTTCGGCACACACTATTGTGTTGCGCACCCAAGCTCCCCACTCCAGAAACCTCTTCTACCTTCAATCGACCAACACAAAAAAACCTCCTTGTGGGTTTATTGGAGGGGTGGATAGAGGGAGGGACATGGCATGGGTTAGGCAAGGGCACAGACTCAAAAGGGACTGTCCCCCCAAAACAGTGACGATCTTTGATTCCCCCGATCACATAACAGCTGTTTGTGGAGCATTGTAGGGGTCTCTACCCCACTGGTGGGAAACCACCTCAGACCGTTGGGTTCTAGATATCACACGAGGGTTATTGTCTGGAATTCCTACAAACACCACCAAACGTACCCCCCTCGACAACACAAACTGCAAGAACATTTGTGACTTCTTCACGCAGAAGTGCAGGCTCTCATTGGCAAAGGGGCGCTAGAGCAGGTTTCGCCTCAACACTGGAAAGTGCACAAATTCCCTCTATTTTCTTATCCACAAGAAGGACAACTCTCTCAGGCCTATCCTTGCTCTCAGGCCTCTGAACAAATACATCCTGTCGGAGCACTTTCACAGGTTGTCATACCATTACTGCAGAAAGGAGACTTCATGACCACCCTATATCTGAAGGACGCCTAGTTCCATATAACCATCCACCCAGCACATTGGATGCACCTAAGGTTTGTGGTAAGTGGACATCATTATCAATTCAAAGTTCTCCCCTTCTGGGTTGCCACAGCTCCAAGGGTTTTTACCAAATTTCTAGCCGTGGTGGCAGCTCATCCTAGGAGAAGTGCTATCCACATGTTCCCTTACCTAGAAGACTAGCTGATCAAAAGCATCAGACAGCAACTCTGCCTAGCGTACGTTAAGACCACAATACACACCTTGCACAGTCTGAGCTTCACCATCAATCCGACCAAATCCCAACTCCAGCCCCTTCAAGTACATCCCTTCCATGGGGCCGTTCTCGATGCTCGAGTGAGAAATGTCTACCCTAGCCCAACAAGAGTACAAGCTATCCAAAACATGCCACTTCTTTTTCAGCCAGATCATCAGGTGAGTCAGAGCTGTGATGCGTTTTTTAGGCATGATGGCTTCTTGCATAACTATAGTCACGAATGCCAGGCACCACATGTATCTGTTACAGGAGTGCTACCGACAAGGTAGTTTCTAGCGGAGGGTCACCTAAAGGACCTAGTGTTGGTTTGTGGTCAGATGCATTGTTCTCTGCAGTGGTGGAATGCAAAAACCTGGTAAAGCGGAGGCCCTTCCTGTACCCAGTTCCGCAAGAGACCATCACCACAGATGCCTCACTCACAGATTTGTGAGCGCATCTCAATCATCTCACTGTTCAGGGTCAGTGGACCTCTGCCGAACAAACTTTTCACATCACTCACCTGGATCTGCTGGCCATTCAGCTTGCTCTTCAGGCTTTTCACCCTCCCTTCCAAGCCAATACAGTCCTGTTACGCCCGGACAACACGATTGCCATGTTGTACTTACAGAAACAATGGGGTCACCCATTCTCCACAGCTTTTCAGTGTAGCACAGCGCATCTGGTGGTGGGCGATACATCACATCTGCTCATTCAGCACAATTCCGGGTTGGACAATGATCTGGCGGACTTACTCAGCAGGTCGCACCAACAAGTCTACAAATGGGAACTCCACCCTCGGACCCTACTCCCGTACTTTCATCCGCTGCTAAAAATAAAAAATGCTCAAACTTTGCTGCCAGACTACGACACCCACAGTCCATGGGCAATGCACTATGGATCGTCAGGGATATTTGCTCATGTTTTTCCTCCTCCTCTCACTTCTCTCAGTGGTCAGGAGACTGAGATAGACATCCCTCACTCTCATCTTAGTGGAACCAACCTGGCATGCCATCCATGGTACTCCATGTTGCTAGAACTGTCTTTAGTTCCACAGGAGAAACTCCCATCTGGCCGGACCTTCTCTCGAAAAACCATGGGACTCTCAGACACCCCTACCCTCAGCAACTCAACCTTGCAGTATGGCTCCCGAGGTCTTCGAGTTTGGCTACCTTAACCTACCTAAAGAATAGGTCTATTCTCAAGCAGGCCTACCACTAGGGCCTGTTGCACAGCCAAGTAGAAACACTTGGTGCATTATTGTCTTCCTAAAACTATCAATACTCTCACAGCATCAGTAAAAGACATTGTCTGTTACCTCCCTCACTTACAGAAGTCAGGCATTGCCTACACTTCTTTTCGTTTACACCTGGCTGCTGTACCTGCCTGCTTACAGAATAGGCAACATAGGCGTTCATGTGAGGCCTCAAAACAGTCATCCCACCCAGGATGCCTCCCACTCCTGTCTGGAATCTTAACATAGTTCTCACTAGACTCATAGGCCCTCCTTTTGAACCACTTTACTCTTGCCCACTGCAATTCTTGTCCTGGAAGGTGGCTTTTCTTGTAGCCATTATTTCCCTAAGACAAGCTAGTAAAATACACGCTCTTATATTGGAAGAGCTTTTTCTATCAGGTACCTCGGGATAGAGTTGTTCTCAGAAATAATCAAATATTCCTCCCTAAGGTAGATCTAGCTTCCACCTGAATCATACAATCGGGCTGCCAGTCTTTGTTCCACACCCATAGACTGAAGTAGAACAAACTCTGCACACTCTAGATGTAAAAAGAGTGTTAATTTATTATATAGATAGGACAACACAATTTTCGTGAGACACAACAGCTATTTGTGTCCTACACTAAGCCAAGGTCTTTTCAAGGCAAGTGTTGCACGTTGGTCGATTAAGTGTATACAGACGTGTTATGCCAAAGCTAAAAGAACTCTATCCATCCCTCCTAGACCTCATTGCACTCTGAAGAAAGGGGCTTCTACGGCTTTCTTAGGTAATGTACCACTAGTTGACATATGTAAAGCAGCTACCTGGTCCACCAAACACTCTTGTGTGGGTGTGCTGACCAGACAACAAGTTACAGTTGGCCAAGCTGTCCTACGTACACTTTTCCTCAGGCTAGCCACCACTTTTGGGAGGACTGCTTTACAGTCTATGCACAGCATGTGTACCTACAGCTACACATGCCACAAATGGAAAATGTTACTTGCCCTAAAAGCATTGGTTTGTGGCATTTAGTGCTGTAGATTCACATACGCCCACCCTCCTCCCTGGTCTCATGAGGTTGTTGCAGATATTCATTTTTTTCTCTTTTCTTTATTTTCTTTGCTATATATGGTCATCTTTACTGTATTCTCTATATACTCGATCTCTAATCTCTCTCTACGTGCGGGGAAAAAACAGTCTAACAATGGAGCCGATGCCCATGCATAATACAATTAATAGGTAGAGCAGGCTTTGAAAAATCCTAAAAATGTTACTATACCTGCCTAATTATAATGCTCTTGACCAATAAACTGGTTTCAAATTATATGATCCTGGGCAAGTATTTTAATGCACTGAGACACCATTTTCTTCTTTATCAAATATGAGCGCACCTTCAAATATGCGAGTTCAGCATGTCTGCTGTACAGAAAACTCTTTTGTTCGATTTAATAGACTAAAACTTTGCTCCATATATAATACAAATCTAGCCACATACAGGATACACATGACTCTCACTGGCCTCTTAGTTCATTAACTGCATTGTCATCATGGCGGGGACAGGAATGTTTCTCAAATCATGTTTAAAAACTGTCACTTTTAATGAATACATAGCTAAAGCATGAAGTAGCAGCACACTGTCATTTGCAATCAGCAGATTTTACTTTGAAATGAACCCAGAATTTCCCACGGACGTGTTTTTAAAACTATATAGTGTGCAATGTCTGGAAATCGAGTTTCTGAAAATATTTGTCATGTGCACATCACCAAATAGTGTTTTGCTCCTATGTAAATCTTTGTTTGCATCACACTTCTGAATTACAAAAGAAGTTCTTTCATAATTCCTGATCTATTTTGAAATGCTTATACTATTCATTTACAAGAAATTTAAAAGTTGTTATAAAAAAACCTGACATTTTTACAGCCTTTTGTTTTACAATTATTGTCAGATAACTCACTTGACTAAAAGCACTAACTATAATAGGAGAAAAGTAAACACCATTTTCCAGGAACAGATCATCAACAATTAGTAAAAAGACAAACAGACATTTGACCTCTGTCCTTGAGCAGTTGGCAAATGTGTCAAGATAAAACAAGATTTAATGGCATCTTTAATGCTCATTCAGTTTCTGAATGAACAGAACACCTGTTCTTTCCAGCTTAAGTTAAGCCAGCACAGAGGAGTAAATGCTAAAAATAGCTTGACCTGATAAATTCTCACTTGCAATTGAGTGGCGAGTGGGATTTACAGCCTAGGTAGAGTCACTAGGACCTGTGACTCAAAGTCTTCTCTTGAAGAAAAATAATTTGTACACGTCTGAGCCGAACACTAGGTGGCGGAAGTATGCATAGCATGTGAATCTATAGCACTATGTGCCACAAACATGCATACAGGGTAAGTAACATTTTCCTTTTCCTGATGTTAATGTAAATGCCAGCAAAATAAAAGTGAAATCTCCTTATGCTAGTTATAGCATATCACAAAAGCCTGTTAGCTCCATCGACTACTCACAAACAGCAAAAATAGTGAGACCGGATTGGCTCTTTTACATTTACCATTTTATTTTACTCTGGTCAATTGTTTATGTAATACGGTCCCTGATTTAGAATGATTGCCTTTCCACTTTTGTCCGGGCAAATCATTTATTTCCAAGTGTCCCAGTATCGTTCTCAATATAGATTTTAAATACATTTAAGGCGGGCAGTGGCAGTATTCAAATGGGTATAGAGCAGTAGACCAACTTCATGTACGCATGGAGCATTTGGGCACCGGACATCTGTCGTCATGAACTTGTTCTGATTTCCAAAATGTAATATTTAATTTTCATTTCCATTAACACGTGTAGAAGCATCTCTGATCCAACCACTCATGCAAGGACTGTACTTTCTGGAGATATTCTATGGTATTCCTTTTAAATGTAAAAAGGAATCCGGATTGGCTTTATGCTTTGAGATGAAAGGTAAAATAATGGATACTGTTCTCTGCACATTTTAGTTATCGCATTTAACTTGCTTTGTTGCCTGCTGTGACTTTGTATGCTGGTATATGTACCGAATTTAATACGGGGCAAAGCAGAGTTCCACAATATTAGCTGTTGGAATCTGGATAATGAATGTGGGGAAAGTGTAGTGAATAAACCCCCAGAAAGATAGTACTACATTGACCTTACTACAGAGTGTATGATCTTCTTCGGTGTTACTCCGAGCAAGACAGGCAAAGCTGTAACCAAGCAGATCATTTTGTGTTGGTTCATCCTCACCATTGAGATCTGTAATTCCTTTCCTGAAAGAGACACTGCGCCCGTCATTCGTGCAACCACTGCGAGGCCCATGGTAGCTTCTGCTTATGCATGGATGTTCTGCTGGCTGAAATTTAATGGGTGGCAACTTGGTCTTCATTGCAGACTTGTGCAAGGCAATTTAGGCAGAGGCACCAGTTATAGATACTTTGGAAGTGTTTAGTTGCATGATCTCCTTGGTTAATTGAAAGTAGTTGGTCTCACCTCCTGGAGGGTATTACTTTGGGACTTGTTCATAAAGTGAAGAATTTGCAATAAAAAGTATTTCTTAGAAGAAAGTTACTTACCTTTGATAATGCTATATCTGGTTCATACTAGCTCTTCCTTCAGATTCCTCACCAGCCTCCCGCCTCCCTTGAGGCGTTAGTATCGTTTATAATAAGATCCCCATGTATGTGAATGTGCTTTTGTTATTGTTGTTGTTGTCATTAAAGCTGTGTTGGTCCTTCACGAGGTATACATACAAAAAATACAAGGAACTGATTCATGGCATGTAGGGCCACGATAGGCATCACATTGTTGTGCCTGGAGGATAGTCATAAGGTGAGAAATCGGGAGGAAAATGCATTCGCTTCAAGAATTATCATTACCAGGGATAAGTCACCTTTTCCTTTGAGTTTCTTCTCTCTGTTCACATTATTTGGAGTAGTTAGATGGGTATGTTGCCTTCCCTCACTCTGACCTCAACTTCTGACGTAGATCCTAAGCTCTGCTTCCAACTTTGTCATCCGGCAACTTGAAAATGTATTTGCATAGTGTACCAGGAAAGAAATGTCTCTCCGCCAAAACAGATTTCAAGCTGTACCATGCCGGTCACGGATCCCCAGGAGGTGTGTTTTTGGTGCTGGATGTATGGCCATAGTTAGTCCTCAGTTGTAACAGAAGTATGCCCTGATGCACCTGCAGGCAATCATAGTTCACAAGAGAGTGGAGAACCCAATAGACCCTTGAAGGCTTAGGTAATCTAGTTCATTGTCAGGTAAAGATGCCTACAAGGGATTCTTTCTCATAATAGTTTTCATGTATTCTAAACTAAATTCTCATGAGCTCTGAACAGTAGCTTATATTAAGACTATCCGCGTTTTTTGGTTATTTCTAATAACTGATTAGTTTTGCCTTCTACTCTAGAAACCCACTAAACGGATTAGACTGTGTCATACAGCCCCCTGGTTTTCTACAGATAATCACCTGCTCAGTCTTCTCAGTAAGTCCAAGTAACTTACTTTTTAACTCGCAATTGGTGTAGGTTCCACCATTTACTTTTGATCAAGTCTTTCACTCCATTTGGCGATTACTAGTCCTATCATTAAGTGGTTTCGTAAACAAACTTCTGATTTCTCACGTTCCCTATGAAGATAATTTTTCATTCTCACTTCACGGGTGTATTACTTAATTTCTTCCATATCTTTCATTGATGTATGACTCTTTGGATCATTCCATCTAAACAGGGGTCATTCCACATATTAAAATATCGTCCTGAAGATGGTCTTACAGAGGCCTTCACACCAAAGATCGAAACGTCGACAACTTCATCATAGGAAGTGTTTTTTACTAAATTGGTGACATTTTCTTTATCTGTTGAACAAATTAAATGGGTGATTACATAAGTGTCAATGAGATGAGTAATGCTGTAAAAAAATGCTAATTCTCTGCCACTTTTTGTCTATATGTAAATTGTTTTTTGTACCCTTCAACTTTTTAATTTTTCACACAAATTTGTGCTTCAATTAGTATACAACCGTCTTGTATTGTTCTTTTTAAGTCAGTCTTGTTAAGCTCGATTCACGTTAAAATAAGAAATCCTTTTGAGAAATAATTTAATGTAAGATACTGTTCAGAGCCTATGAGAATTTATTTTAGAATACATGAAAACTACTATGAGCGAGAATCCCTTGTAGGCATCATTACCCGACAACCTGCTGGCAATCAGGCATCAAGATTCAGAGCTTTACAAAACATCAGTAGTCACGTTCAAAGCAGAGGTCCCGTTCCCACTCCAAGTTGTGGGCCAATCCCTTTCAAAGTCACTGGGAAGTCAAAATCAAAGATGTCATAAGTACAAGGAAGCCAAAATGATTCAACCCCCTCTTAGATCTCAAAGGCAGATGAAAAGCAAGGAGGTCAGCATTTGAAGGGCCCCCTGCTCCCTATGTCTTACAGCTCAGGTTTTGCTCCACAACTGATTCCAGCACACACAAAGTTCCCTGGGCTGTCATTGACTCCACAGTGTGTCGATGCCGTTAAAGAGGCCATGTTGCAGGTTTTAAAGACTTAACCGGCTCCCTCTGGAGCACATTTGAGCCCCATGCAGCCACAGGTGCTTCCAGTCAGACTTGCGCCGGCAGGTCTTCTCCCATTTATGGGCCCATATGATGCCCGTCAAGATCACACCTGTTCCAGAGTCTAAGGCAACACCCTCTTCGCCAGTACCCAATTGACTCCACCGAAGGTGTCTCATACCCTGAACTATCATAGGCCCATGCCAGGCCTGTCACATTATGAATTTACTACGGCTCAGCCTCTAGTGATTGAAACGGGCTCTCAACCTTCTCATGACGCAGTACAACCACCTGGCCCCTTGTATTCAAATAGTTCTGACACAACACCCCACGCCTGAATACCTTGTGGTACGTGCAAACGAACCAAGTGAACTCAAATGTTTTTCCTCCAAATCCCACAGACTGAAAATCAAAGCATATGATGCTTTTAATAAAAAAAAAATATATATATATATTTTTTTAAAAGCATTCTCTTTTCCAGCCTGGCCCTATGTTCTTTGAATCCAGTGTGCCTTCTGGGCAGGTACACCCAGGCAGTGTGGCAGATGGCTAGCAAGATCTTACTGGTCATTCGGGGGACCTCAGAACGACACTTGCCTAGAAAATTCACAGTGGTCAGGCTGCATTAAAATATGTGCTGGGGGCTAGCCTGGACCACTGTCTGCATAAGCTGCACTGTTGGCTCCAGTGGAGTATATAGACCTCCTGCTTGAATGCCACAACTGTACTTTTAGGGGCTGTCCCTGAAGGAGATACCCTTTGATGGCTGTATGCCTGTTTAGGGAAAAGGCTTGTTCCACACTGGAATGTATACGGATAGTCATGCTACAGCACATTTTGCGGGGTTACTGTCACAAGCCTGCCAATTTCATCAACAATATAGAAGGTTTTGGGGCTATTCAAGAGATTTGGCATATCTTCAGCACCCACCTTCAGAGCCAGAGTAGCAACCAACTCAGACTGTTTGTGGCAGAGGACACAGTAGTCGAAGCCGTTCACATTAGCAGGGGCAACAGTCATCCATTTTTCCTCCTCTTCTTTAGCAGCCGGTGGGGGGGGGGGGGGGCAGGGTCTGATTTTATTTATTTATTTATTTATTTTTTATTTTTTCTACTCTAGTTTAAATCCATCTCATCCGATCGATGGGCGTTACAAATATTTCGGAGGGACTTCACCCTGCTTTTATACTTTTCCACTCCACTCCATCCGACTTCCATTTCCCTTGTATCCAATTCTGATGCTCTAGGTTGACCTCCTTCTGGTGAACAGTGTAATTCAGCCAAAGCCAGACCCCTAGTCAGGTGAAGGATGCTAATCTTGATGCCTCTTGTGCCAAAGCAGACTCTGGCCTCAGGGCTATACGAGACCTCCAGCTGTTGAACTCCTTCTTGAGGAAAACCGGCTCAGATGCTCAGTCTAGAGCAGATCTTATGCTATAGAAAATGGAGACTGGGTGGTGTCCTTGAATTTGCAGGGCCTGTGTGTTCATATACCCATCCCACAGTCCCATAGATTCTGTAGCTCATGGTGGTACTGGAACACTGTTTCCTGTACTGATTTTTGGCTTTATATCAGCCTCTCGGGTGTTTACGAAAGTGATCACAGCTCCTCTTCGAAGGTTTACGGATACATGTATCCCTGAACTTCGACGACTGGCTCCTTAAGGTGTGCTCACTGTAGTCTGCCACAAACCACCTCCTGACAATGGCTGTGCTCTTATTTTTTCTTGTGTTTTCCATTAGTGAGCCGGTTTCACACCTCCGCAAAAGCTTTCCCTTATAGGGGCTATCCTGGATATGGTGGCATACATGGTGGCATTCCAGGTCTTTTTCCTCCATTACAGCGAGTGTGGGACATTTAGGATCTCGTTCTTTCAAGCTTAGTCCCCTATCAAGGTGAGGATGATTCTGAGGCACATAGCCTCGCACATCCTCCTGGTCCAGTGTGCCAGATGGCACGTGCATGCTCCTCAGTGGAACCTCAGATTTAGGTGAGCTCAGCATCGGGGGCAGTCAGTCCGACACGATTCGTCCCAAGACATACAGTAGTGGCACATGGGTGCATACCTGACTTGTGACAGGCCTCTATTTCCCCTTCAAGGCGTCACGGTACAGAGAGATGCGTAGCTGCTGAGTTGGCTAAGGATTATCTGGGAAAATGGAGTTCAGAGGTTTCTGATCTCCAGTGGAATATCAGATTCATATCAATCTGTTGAAACGTTGTGGCCCTGAGAGCCTTTCTACCAACTATCTGAGGGATGGGGCGTGGCCTGGTGCTCGGCAAGATGGCTGCATTGTGATGTAGCTCTGCCGGCCGCCGAACGAGATCCTGCAGATATCCTTCCCCTACTGACCCCACTGGTGCCCAAATTCAGACCGATGGGATGGACGTGATCGTCACCTTTCTGGCGGTGTAGCTGGTATCGCGCTGCGCCTACCGTATGGAAATCGGCGGAGGTGCCGGAGAGCTGGCGTGGCTGTAAATGGCGGAGTGCTGGGCGCTGGACATCTGACTGCCGCCCTCTTGGAACTGCACGACCTTCGCCGCTGGCTGGTCGGGGAGAAATTCGGCGCGGACTTCGCCTCCAGCTGCTGCGCCGCTTCGCTGGCGGTAGGGGCGTGTGGGACGGTGTAGACGGACGGCGGAGGTGAGGGAGGCCCTGCGCTCGTAGCTCGGGGGAACTGCCACACACGAGCGCCCGGCTACGGGAGGCAGCGGAGGCCGCAGGAGCGGGCCGGACTGAGCGAGGGGCGGGCGGTGTCTCTCGCCACTGTGCTGCTCCGCGGGGGATTCTCTCCCCCCCCCCCCCCCCCTCCTCCCGGGCTGCCGCCGGGCGAGACACTCCAGCGGGAGAATCGGGCCCACAACACAGGAGGCAGTGGATGGTGCGTGGACACGGAGGGGTGGGGGATGGGCGGGCGCGCCCTTTCCGCAGCATCGGAGGCCTGACGACCCGAGCGGCGCTGGAGTGCTGCGGGCGCGGACGCGTGTGCCCCCCCCCCCCTCTCATATGCTGTAACGGCGTGGGGTCGCCTCTAGACAGCCCCCGGTGCTGCCTGGGGGGCAGTTCATCGTGCCTGAAGCGAATGGTGGACCAGTGAGGCGGCGAACGATCTCTTGGTGTTCCCCCTTCTCTTTTTCTCTTCTGCGCTGCCCTTTTGGGACTTGGCCACTAATATTTGCTGGGGGACCACGCTTTGGACGAGCTGCAAAGGGGGTCCTTGTGATTCCGGGAGCGCGGGAGTGCTGCTTTATTAGAGGGGAGAGTTGTGGCTGGTAAAGGCGAGCACCATGGGCAAGCCGGACAAGACTCAACCACGGCTCACGTTTGTGCTTCGAAAGGGTGGTAAATCGACCCAGAATGTGGCCTCTGATTCGGAGCTGGAGCCGTCGTCGCAGGCCCCCACGGCGCTTGAAAAATCGCTCGCTACGATTCATGAGTCTTCAAGCAATAGACGGCAAGATTGAGGCCCTCAATGGCAGAATGGATCACTTCTCTGCGAAACTGGACAAACAGGCGACGCACCTCGGAGAGGCAGAACAGCGTATCTCTGACGCTGAAGATGGGTTGCAGCAAGTTGCTGCGAAGACGTCGGATATCACCAAAATCCTGGCTGTTATTCAAGCAAAGAATGAGGACATTGAAGCGCGCTCGAGGCGCAATAACGTCCGCGTTTTGGGCCTTCCGGAATCCACCAATGTGGGGCGCCTGGAGGATTACATGGAGGGGTTATTTCGCGAAGTTTGCGGTGCTGACAATTTGTCTCCCCTCTTTGCTGTTGAGCGCGCCCATCGGGCTCTGGCGGCACGTCCATCGCCGGGGGCTCCTCCAAGGCCAATAATTGCCAGGCTACTAAATTTTAGGGACCGGGACACTATCTTACGTACAACGCGCCAAAACGGCACAGCGATCTACCAGAATAATACGTTATCCTTCTACCCTGATTTCACGGCGAATGTGCAAGCAGCCCGGAAGGAATTTCAAAACGTTAAGAAGGTGCTGCTCAAAGAACGGATTCCCTATGCGATGCTTTATCCAGCCCGGCTGCGCATTGGGGAGATCGCCACCGGCAAGTTCTTTACAAACCCTACGCGATGGAGAACGCCAGATCCCTGAGGCGCCACCAGAAATCGTCGGACCGCACGTCGGACATTGATGAATGAACAGTAAGAGGGGCTCTGCCCCGCACAAGGATTGGGGTTGTGTATATGACAGTGGGGATGGTGCAGATTGGTTGCATCATTTGACTTGTTTATCATGGCTTGGATGTTACCCCCTTCCATGATTTGTTTGCGGTGGCCTGGGGTGGGAGGGAGCGAGGGAGACTTGCTTTGGGTGTACAGCGCACGGGCCTCCCATACCAGGGGCGAGCTGTTTGAGTTTTTGTGTGCTCCTTGGCCCGGTGTGTACCTTTGGGAGGTGGCGAGGGTTTGTTTCATTGTGTCGTCATATATGATCTTGGTCAGAATGATAGTTTGGTTGAGGTGGAGGAATGGACTTGTGTATCGGCGGCCCCCTCCCTACTAGACTTGGGAGTGGATTTCGCCGCTACGCCCCCCGATGGGTATCCCCCGCCTGAGACGCCACAGCCGGTTGTTGTTGCTGGGGTGGGAGTTTTTCGAGGGGCAGGTCTTTAGCGAATTGGGGTTGCTGAAGTGGGTGGGGGGAGGGAGGGATTGTTTCAAGGTTTTCAGTCAACGATACAGCGTTTGGGAGTACACTAACGTGTTAACTGTATATGGTTTTGTGTGCATGCGGGTGGTTATAGGGCGATATATGTGCTGCTTCATTTATTGCATCAGATGAAGGGAATATCATACAAATGTATAACTTGGAATGTCCGGGGATTGAATACACCAAAAAAGACCAGACAAGTGTTGGCGCACCTGGACAGACATGGAGTGCAAATTGCTCTGTTGCAGGAGACGCACCTACATAGACACACTGAGGGTGCTGTAGCACGTAGATGGGCGGCCTACCGGCTCGCTTCATCATACTCCACGTATACGAGGGGGGTCCTTATCCTCATTAAGAAGGGAGTGTTGTTTACGCCTGTGAAGCACTGCGTGGATGGGGAGGGCCGCTGGGCCATGGTGCAGGGCAAACTGGGGAAGGTATTGGTGACGATAGTCAACACATATGGCCCGGTAGTGGATGATACGACACCTTTCTTGCAAATGTTAGATGTGTTGCGCACTTGGCCAGAGGCAGCACTTTTATGGGGGAGTGACCTCAATACACACCTTGACCCACGCGTAGATAAATCTAACCCGACTGGGGCTTGCATGGTTAAGGTAGCACAATGCATACGGGATGTCATGATTGAAATGGGACTGGTGGATGCCTGCGCCTGAGACATATAGACGTCTTGGAAGGTACACACATAACCCCGGCGTTTAACAGCTGGTCCAGACTAGATTATTGGCTACTTAGCGGGGAGGCTAATGGCTGGGTGGAAGATGTCCGGATGCTTCCGCGGACTCTGTCCGACCACAACCCTGTGTTATTGGATATGGTTGTGCCAGCAAACCCGCACCAACCATTCACATGGTGTTTTAGAGCGGATGCACTCTCGGACCCGCTATATGCTGAGACTATTAGGGCTGCCATCACACAGTATTTCGAGCAAAATGAAGGTTCGGTCGATAGCCAGGCTATCCTATGGGATGCCTTCAAGGCGACGATCCGAGGGATATGCACAAGTACTTCTGCGGGAATCCTCAAAGATATCAGGGGCCAATTGAGCAAGCTCGAACAGCAACTAGGGGTTCTGGAAACTCAGTACAATAATGCACCATCCCATGAGACTTTGGTTCACATTCATGAACACCTGGGGAATACAACTCCTTGGCGGACACGGAACTGAAATATGTGTCCAAGAGACACGTAGCCAGGGCTTATGGTGTAGGGGGCAGGCCGGGCAGAGTGCTGATTAATAAAATAGCGGATAGGTCTGCCAACCCCGAGATTGACCATATAACAGATGACGATGGGGTGCATCACTGTTCACACAGTGCCATAGTGGAGCAGTTTCTACGCCTCTCTGTATACCTCCCACGGGGGCATGAGTGACGACGCGATGACAGCTTATTTGGAGGACACGGCATGTGCATGGCTTTCTGGTGACCACAGGAAATATTTAAGTTTACCCATGGAAGAGAGTGATGTCAGGGAGGCCATTTTTTCCATGCCCAATAATAAGGCTCCGGGGCCAGATAGTCTGACAGTGGAATTTTATAAGGCCTATGCGGATCCTCTTATACCACACTTGCTGGATGTATATGCTGAGGCTCACGACTCCGGTAGGCCGCCTCCTTCGATGCGGCATGCATTAATTATAAAATTGCTGAAGAAAGACAAAACCCCCTCACGGTGCAATTCATATCGCCCATTGTCACTGATAATTTTTGCCAATATTTTGGCATCTAAATTTATGGCCACCAAGCTGCAACCTTTGATGCCGCTTCTCGTGCTCCCGGACCAAGCTGGGTTTATACCGGGTCGCTCTACCTCCCTCAATCTGCGCACCATGTTTGCAATGTTCCATGTGCTCAATCCTGATCTGTCGGCCGTCGCAGTGTTATTAGATGCTGCGAAAGCCTTTGATTCTATAGAATGGAAATACAAGTTACATATCCTGAATAGAATGGGGTTTCCTCCAATTTTCATTCGTGGGATACAGATACTCTACACTGACATTTCTGCAAGGGTCTGGGTGGGCGGGATCACATCGGAGCCTTTTTGCATAAAGCGTGGCACCAGGCAGGGTTGCCCTCTTTCGCCTCTGCTTTTCGCCATAGTGCTAGAGCCATTGGCGTGTAAAATTCGACAGTCCCACAGGGCTGCTGCTTTGAATTTTCAGAATAGGCCGGTCGGTATTTCCCTGTACGCGGACGACATGGTCCTCTCTTCGTGAGCCGCAACGCTATCTTGCTCAGGTCGTCCGTGAATATATCAAATTTGGCCTTTTTTCTGGGCTCCAGATTAATTGGGAAAAGTCTGTTATTATTCCCCTGACATCTGTCACAGCCTCGCCCCATGTACATTACAGGCAGCGATTTAGATTACATAGAGAACCCCACGCCTTTATTCCAGTACACCTGTTATAGACTCAGGCGTGCAATAAAAGATCAAACGCTAGTTTTCCTGCCGAACCTGAGACGTTGCAGCGCTGCAACTGATTTTAGTAGCCCCAAACCGGAAGAAGCTGATAACTAAACTATATGAAACAGTTCGGGGGGAAACGGGTACTGGGCCTGATCCTAGTCTAGAGCGCTGGAATGCAGAGATATCCCCTCAGATAACTGTCGCAGAATGGCGGCAGATCTGTATGCTAACAGAAGACTGACCTTGAATTGCAATCTGCGTATTATTCATTTGAAATGTATTCATCAGGTGTATCACACCCCCAAGAAGTTGCACAAGATGGGACTGAGGGAGACTGCCTGTTGCAGAAGATGCAGGTGGGACGGAGCAGACTTTCTTCACTTGGCATGGCACTGTCCCTCGGTATTTCAATATTGGGGAAAAGTTACTGCTCTCATAAACACTATGACCAGGAGATTCAGTGTGCGCCATTAGTGTGTCTGCTTGGTTATGATCCACATTTGAAAGCTTTGGTGGGTAGATTTGTGAGGGTAGCCCTGCTGGTAGCCAAACGGCGGGTGTTATTCTGAGTCCGAGCGAAACGAACTTGGTGTAAACATGCAATAACTTGTGTACATTAATCTGTATGTGAATAACCGGACTGTTACCTTTTGTGGTAAGATCTTGGGACGCAGTACACATGTGGACAACACTTAAGATCATTAGAAGAGTGCTGTACTTGACTGGTATGTTTTCTTATTATTATGTTATTATGTTGTTATTTTTCTCTTTTGTATATGGAGGTCAGGGGGGTATGCCCTTATCATTTACCATTGAGAATTGTATACTTTGTATCACAGGGTCTATTTTCAATACAAAACCTCCTAATAAAAAAAAAAAAACTATCTGAGGGATGCTGGTTTAGGTCCTCACAGATAACACAAACGCCCTGTGGAACTGCAAAAATCTGACCGAATGTGGTCCTGTGAACTGTGCCAGAAAGCCTTGTGCTTTTGGAGGTGGCTGACTCATTAGTAGATTTTCCTGGTGACCACCAACTTGGTGAGGTCTTGAACTCCAGATCGGGTGAGGTAAGCAAGTGGTGACTGGCAGACAATGAATGACCACTTCATCCCAGAGAGGCACAAAGCACCTTTGACAAATGGGGCATGTACTGGCTAGATCTGTTCGCAAGAAAGCACAGTGTCAAAGTTGCTTCGCACTAGAGCTCCCCCAGGAAGGCTACTGGGAGACGCACTCTGCCTATGATGGGACACAAGTCTCCAGTTCGCATCCTGCCATTACATCTCCTGCCTTGAGCTTTGGGGAAGGTCCAGTCAGACCAGACCCACATCCTCTTGATAGTTGGAAATTGGGCCAGGAGAGTGTGGTACCCAAGATCTTGAGTCTGAGTATTTACCCTCTTATCCAGGAGGAACTCCTGTCTCAGCAATAGAGGAGTTTCCAGCACCCGAATCTCTGTAGGCTACGCCTCCATGCATGAAGATTGAGCAGTGATGACTGTTTGTTCGAGTTGCTGCCCAAGTTAGTGGATACTATCCCAGCAGCGAGCTGTCCTTCAATAAAATCTGTTTGTTCTGGATGCTGAGAAACATTTTGGCATGGTGTGGGAACTGTCAACTTGATTTTCTGCAGTCCAAACTTTCATGTGTGTTATTGTTTGTTCTTTCTACGGTGGTATTGGGCCTGGAATTGGGATGATGGGTGGTGCCCTCGACTTGAATGGTAAGTGCTTCCAAGTAGTGATCCTGAAGTCACACAGGTGATACCTGCATTTCATGATTTGTTCCACTGAACGAAGATGTGCCATTGGTTGCAGCATATCTGCGCAGGTCTGGAATCTGGGTATTCCCCCTACCTGGACAATTGGCTGCTCCAAGTGACTTCCTGCAGCTTGTGTTGGACCACTTTATGATCTAAACTGTCTCAGATCTAGGATTATTGCATAATCTGCATATATTCTAGTTAGACTTGCAATACAGAGTTTGGGTAGAAACATGGATACCTGATTAAGAGATCACGTTTATGAAGGGAAGATAAAAGGGACGCAGCATCTCTTTCTAAGACACACCTGGAGCCCTCCAAGTACCTCCAGTTTATAAGGTCAGTACTGAATACAACATCTCTGAGAGCCTTCATTCATCCTCAGAAGATTTGGGACATTCAGGATACGATTCAATTTTTTCAGGTTCTTGGGTTCCAACCTTGAAGATTTTCTGCCTGATGGATCTGATAGTTTCATGCATTTTGCTGGTCAATCGTGCATACGTGCACATGAGGGCTCTCCAGTGGTGCCTCAGCCTGTGATGTCTGAAAGACACCATCAGGATCTAACCCTACACTGTGACGAATGTCCAGTGGTGGTCTGTGGAGGAGCACATATCCTGTGGAAAGTTCATGGATGCCTTCACCATTGCGATTTGCCCAGCCCTGAAGGCCCGTGCCCTACATTTGCAGTCTGTGTCCAGATCTTGGCAAACAACATGACGGTGATATGGTAGTGAACATGCAGGGCCCCACAAGGTATTGTCTTCACTGCCGTGGAAGCACCAGTGCTGTGGGCTTCAGCACTGGTACACAAGATCTGGCCGGTGGCGAACCCTCTGTAGTCTCCTTGAATACGAAAGCAGGCAGCCTGAGTCAGCTTGCATCATGCAAGGATCATTCCCATCCCAACAAACAAAGTTGATAGCTTTCACTTGAAACTCCTGATTTTACCATGATACCCAAGCGATTGGAGTGATTGCATTTCTGTTCCCATTATCTGATCCCACACACTTAATCTTTCAGGTCATTGGTATACCACAGTTCGAACACGAGTAGTGTTGTCTTGACTCCATTAACAGCCCTGGTACAAATACCTATTCTAATGCAGAATGATGTTGTGCCTGCTGGAAAAGATCCCAGAGTGCCATGAAATATCTATCGCATCGCAAACACTGACTGGGTTTGGGGCACTCTGAAAACCCGGTTTCTTTTTTAATGAGGGAAATAAGCCTAAAAAATAAAATATATGGGCATTCTAGCTTCATCTCTTATTTTGAAGCTATAAGTGTATAGATATAGATTTGACTGTACTGGTGGTTACTTGTGCTTGAAACTTATCATAGTACGAATGGCAGATGCGAGACACATTTGGAACCTATCTTAAGAACACATGCGTTCATCATCCCGACAACATTAATTGGTGTGAATCAGCATGAATGTCTAGTGACAAATTCACCAGCTAGTGACATTAATTGACCTTTGACTCCTACACTGTTTGTAGGATACAACCCTGTGACCCAGCTAAAATCAAAGCCAGTTGACCAAAGGCCTGAGTTGTTACTATAAACATAAACCACCACCACCACCGTTTGTAGTTGCAGTTTCTGATATCCATGAACCCTCTGGAGCATTTCATGTTCAAGCAGTGCACGGTGTAAATCAGATTGCCAGTGTTGTTTGGTGTGGTAGTTAGAGAGCATTGAATTGACGCTGAGCTATTTCCTGATTGCTGGGGCCTTTTTCTAATCTGAGTAAGTAGGTCAACCTACCTCGTTGTACATTTTATTGTTGGTAACCATTTCAGTTATTGTCCTGCCTGTTTTTTAGGTTGTTTGGATCCTCCTCCTTGTTTTTACTTAACATCACCCACTCCTTGCTGGAGAACCATCTTTACACTCAAACATTATTGCCTCATGTGTCCCTCCAGTTCTCCTTCATTAAATACATCTTTAATAGGCTTATAAGGTGAAGGGCTTGGACAAGAGTAATGCTGATAAACCCTCTTCTCACAGCATCCTTCCTTTCTAAAAGCAGGAGGCAGCAGCATCTTCTCTTCTTAGAAAAATGGGACAATGTGTTACTTCGTTCCTGGAAATGTAAGGTGGACCGATCAGTCACACGTATTGGCCACTCGTGGGCGAGCAAAATCATGAAGCCAGGCCTTGAAGGAAGAACGCAGAAGGAGGATCTTTCTGGAATAGCAAGACAAATAAGGAAGAGGTATCCTTCCATCATGGAAGACTGATGTCCTGGAAGAAAGATGATGGGAGTGCTCCTCCACATGAAGGAATCGAGAGGAAACCGACTCCTTCCATGCAGGAAGAGGAATGCATGAGCCTCTTTCCTTCCTGCTTTCATTTGCTCCTTCCCCTCTTTATTCCTCTTCTGTTCACCATCTCTCCCTCACTTAATAAATGAGGCCTGAAGGTCATCCTTCCTCTAGAAGAATAGCTTAGGGAGATTCTTCTCAAAGTGCATTTTTCTACTTGTGTGTTTTACAAGCAATTATAGATTTCAGGTTGTGTTGAAAACCAGACATCCATGTGTTGGTTCAATGCATAGATTGGTTCCCTTCACTCACTATGCCTTCTCACTTTTCTGATGGCATAGGTTCAAGATGTCTCCCTCAATCCATTTCAGTGCTTCTGCAGGGGCTGTTATTGCCCGTACAGTTAAATATGCTTCCTAAATGCTACATATAGCTGCTTGGCGTAGATTTCATTTCATTTGTACAGAGATTTCCGCCCCCAGAATTAGTCTGTGGCTTTCACTTGTGTTGGGAAAGGCCGGAGAGAGGCTTCTTTAACCAATAACATCAGAAATGGGAGTTCAAAGTAACCGGGGCCTGGTACTGGCTCAAGACTGTGTTTCAAGCCAGAAAATATATTTCCTGATAAGGCAGCTCAAAACAATGTTGGTGTGCGTTCATTAAGTTACCTGCTTTTGAGTCGTCCACTTTGTGTCTTATGGCGTAGGCGGTGTTTACAGTCCTTGAATGTAGTTCTGTGTAGGTGTGAAGAGATGTTGTGTTTCAAGGTTCAACAGACTTTCTGTGCAGCAGGCTCTCACGAAGAGGTTGTATATTGGCTGTATTTTCTTGTGACCCTGCTGACTGTTATTGAATGTCCAATGAGTTGACTTGATTCTGCGTTTGGTGACCACTGTTCACAATTTGTTTTGCACAGCGTCTCTACCAAAACCACCCTCTGGGAGTCTCTGAAAGAGCCAAGTATAACCGATACTCAAGAGTTTGAGGAGCTGTTTTCCAAAGCCAACCTTCAGCCGAAGAAGAAGCCGCTGTCGGATACTTACGAGAAGAAAGCCAAAGCCAAAAAGGTAACTCTTCATAAGCTGCTGCGTTTTATACCTGTGGACCTTGTTTGACTGCTATCATAAGTGCAATACTTTTCTGCCAGTTAAATATATTGTAGTGTCTGTAGCATATTACAATGCCTCTCAATGGTACTTCTAGCTGCTGTTTCTTGACCATCTCTAAGTGCCTTTCCTCATAATACAAGAGTGTAGAGTTTTATTCTCAGTCAACTTGTCGGTTCTACATTGGAAGTAAGATGGATTCTTGTTCCAGCTATGAAGGGGCTATTCTGAGAACGAGGCCCCTACACATTCAGACACCACCAAACAAGCCACAGTTCTAGACTAGTTGGTGACTGTTATCCGTGCAGACATGGGTCAAGTGAACTGCTTGTGTTCTCTCCTCTTGATGGTTCCTTTGTCTGCTGAAGCTGCAGAATGACATTAGGCATTGCACACTGTGCAACATCACTGTGGTGATCTGATGGGTGGCTGGACACCCTGCTTCCAAGACTCTGCCTCAGTAGGTTTGGTGAGCCTCATGTTACTTCTCAAATAGTGAAACCTCCTATATGCTCCCATGAACCTCCCAATGATGCTTTTTGTTGAACAAAAAGTGTACACCCATGCAAGCGTGATATTAGATATTGAGATCCTAGAGACATTTCCTCTTGTTCCACAGCAATTCTCATGACATTAAAACTTGCTGTAGGGGATTCCTTGATTAATGCCCATTGCTTTGATGTCTGCTTGCCCAGCCTGAGTAAACTATGGCATTATCCCTCTTTGTGAACTTGTTGCAGCCATTTGCAGATCCCTGGCCGACTCGGCGCCACATTATTGCCAGAGGTACTGCTCTAACCCTGTTATGCTTAATCATGGCCTCCTTGTTTGTAACTTCCAGATTGTCAAATTGCTGGATGGAAAGCGGTCCCAGGCCGTCGGAATTTTGATATCCAGCTTACATCTGGAAATGAAGGACATCCAACAGGGTGAGTTAGTTCTACACGTAAGTCAGAAAGTCGCGAACAATGTGTTGGTGAGAAGGCCTGTCCCCGATGCATCTGTTGTGTAGCCCTTGTAGTTAACCTGTTGCTCCAGTTGCTCTTCCCCTCAATTTGTTCAGCACCTCTAACAAGGTAACTGTCCAAAAAGTGTTCTTCGTTGCTTGCTGACTAGGACGTCCTGCCTGCTACTCGTATACCACAGGCTTCTGGGGCGAGGGGAGGATACAGATTTGGATGGCTATGCTGAGTGAACCTCATCTATATGGTTGTTACAGTAGTGACTTTGTTTTATAGAACCTGGGGGTAAACCATATTGTTTCTATGCTTTATCTTGTCCATGAAATGCATAACTGACAACCTAAACTCCATGGGCATTCACATTTGTTTGGTAAACTGTTGCATGGTTACTCTGATGGGCTGGTAAGTGTAAGAGAATTCCACACGTGGATAGCCTTCAGCTGGTCTCTACGCACTTCTCTGTGGGAGCAACTTGTGTAAAAGGGTTGCAAGCGCATGACCTTTGGTGTCAAAAGCATTTGTTCTCATTTAGATTGTGTCAAACATGTTTTGTAAATATGTAAAAATGCATTTGTGTACAGAATTAGGACTCTACTGACAGTCTGTGGATGCTCCTGATGTAAGGGACGAAAAATGTCTCCACATAGTTTTCAATGGCTTCAATATATGCTGTCTGGTAATTTGAAAGACCTAGGCTTAGGGACCATGTATATAAGTGACAAATACCCATTGTACCCGCAGAAGGAGCAAATCATCAGGGCTACTGATTGGCAAAGGGATTGTAACTTACTGCTGGCCCAAAAGCGGTATGCAAGTGCACTGTTGAATGTGACAGAGTTTGCAGCATTTTGCCTTTGGCGTTTGATGCAGCAGACTGCCCAAAAATGAGTAATTTGAGGGGCTTTCTATCTTGTTGTGGTACTTAGTTTACCTAGCGGTATTAAGCTTCTCAAAGTTTGAGCCGTGCACGGTCACATAGACTGCAGATAGTGACCATGGGCCTACATGGGGCTCCTTGTCCCACAGCACATTATTATAACAGTCTTTTGTAACAATAAAGCATGTGATTGATGCAATGGCCTGGAGGACGTTATAGTTTTGGGTGTCTAACAAGGTCAAGATTCCACCTCAGCCAATGACTTGGGTTGTGCCATTGTCCCAAAGCTGCGTCATATTCCAGCATCTAATAAACGGGTAGGTAGCACCTTGTAAACACCAGGACCCTTGACAGCATTTTGTCAGACCTTCTACAATTCACCAGCAAATAAACTCTTCCATGTCTAAAACTCTTGGGCCAAGTGCCCTCTTGTGGACTCGATTGTTCAGTTTTGGTGTGGTGTGGCTGTAGATGCACATGCTCTGCCTACTCCTGCCATGTAGTGTTGGGCTCTGACATTTGCAAGTTATTTTTCTTAGAAGAAGTCTTTCGAGTCACAAGATGCGCTTTATTTCCTTCCTTAGCAGACAATACAAATGGACACTGCTTTTTAGTCTGTGCAGAGCATGTGTATCTACAGCCACATATGCTACAAACCAAAAATGTTACTTATCCTGTAAGCATATTTGTGTAGTTCATAGTGCTGTAGATTCACGTTCACCCTCCCTCCTCCCCAGGTGCCTGTACCCATTGCAGATCTCTACTATTATTAACACTACACAATGCGTATGGTGCACTGCTAGACACTGTTTCCAGGGCACTTGGGGGTTACTATGCTCCAATCGCATCAACTGGAGTGCTCCCTGCTGGCGTCCTGGGGTCTCAATACTAGTGGACCCAAAACTGGATAACCAAGTACTCTTCTCGAGCACTTGACTCTCTCAGGGTAGCGAGACAGAGCAGGCCAAGGCTTACTCAAGGAGATTAGGTAGGTTTAGACTTTCAGAATACAATGCACACCGTACTACCATCTGATAAAATCAAGGTCCAGTCAGTGCTTTACTGTTTTTTTTTTAAAGAAAAGTACTTTAATACACACAAGAGAAATATACTAGACATAAAACTAGGATAAACAGGGAAAACCAGATGTCTCTACCACCCTCTTGGCCAGAGTTCTGACCCCAACCAGTATTATCGCGCCTAGACGCTAAGCACTATAAAAACACACTTAACATGTAGACTCACAATTAGTATTGCATATTACAGACCATGTTACACATGGCTGCTGTCATTCGCTAGAGCCATGATACCAACACTTGTATTGCAATGAAGTAGTTTCAGTGTATGATGTGTAGTCAAATGTTCTTGGTCAGCCCCAGGATCCACCACCCAAAGCAACAGAAGTGCCCTCCCGTCCCCAGCGAGGACACCGCTCAAGCGGCGTCAGGGATCTGATCATAGGGGTCTGATGTCTTCGCACAGTTTACTGGAGTCCAACTAGCTGGATGGGGGTACCCCAGATGTCACAAATAGAAATGTGGGGGGCAGGACCCCAGGATCCTCTTCACCAGCTACATATTACAACTAGAAGTCTCAGCATAGGGACGGGGTCTGGGCAAAGTGATCTCCCCTTCAAGGGCTAGGATCAAGCTTCCCAGTCTCCCTCTGTCTCTGTTGATGTGCTGCAAGATAAAAGCGTTCTCATCTTGAGCGGCTCTCTACAATTTCCATGAGTTCGATGCGGCAGCTCCACAAGCCAAACACAACAGCTAGTTCTCTGACTGATGCTGCTGACCGAGGCCCTTGCTCCTCGTCAAACTGATGAATTATGCTGCAAAGGAATTTGCCAGTCACAGAGAAGACTTCCTCCAGGTCAAACCCTATTGAGGGTTTTGCAGATGTGATGAGCTAGCTTCTTGTCTTGCCTTCACACCACGGGCCGTGCTGGCATCCTTGGACGGACCCGGTGTGGGCCGCCTTGATAGAACCGCAAACCAGTCTTGAACAACAACTAACTGGTAAGGACAGACTTTTATCCCCTCTGATTGGTAGCAGATCCTCTGATTGGATCAGCCTACTTTTGAATCCTGGGTGCCCCTCTCCTCGTGAGGCACATTTGTGGCATGTTCACTGTGTGACCAAAGCATACATAGGATAGCTTTAACGGTCTTTCTCTGTAGAGGCTGTTAGTGCCAGCCTGGGGTATTCCCCTTAGAGGAATTTTAATTAACTTCAGACGAGGAGGCCCGGACCATCGCCCAACAGAAAGTAGGGGAGGGAACCTCCTAGCAGAGTTAGTGCAGCTAAATACAGACAAGAGCGAGTGTCTAGCCCCAGAATACCAGGTTTCACCAAGGAATAGGGGGGTGCATGGAGGAGCTGAAATGTCCAGCAGAACAGCTCGGTTCACATTATACATAATGGCTCAACTCGCCATCCTCACCTAGTACACCCACTGGATCTCAAACACACGTCCCAGGTAGACAAAGGCAACAGGACCACAGGCAAGGGAGACTGCACAGACTTGACCAGGAGGGTGGATAGTAGACCACCCGTCTTATAATACAGGGATACAGATATCCCTGAGTATGGATGTATTGCTGCCACTACTGTCCATCTACCGCAGCCTGGGTAGAGAGGGCAGTAGCCCCTCTGTGAAATATGGGTGCACTATGCATGCCTCCTTCGACCTCAGAGCCAAGCTCTAGGGCCTCAATCCATATAAACAGGGAGACCCTCAGTGGACATGCATGATTGCCACTGAGGTAGGGATCTAGAAACCATACAGTAACTTTTGAGTGACTTGCCTGGAGATCAGCATAGGGCAGGGGGAAAACACGCTCTCCAGAGAAAGGCTTCCTGTCTCAACATGCACCACGTCTAAATCTGTGCCCTGGTATTTGTTTTTTTTTTTTTTATAACACCTCGATCTTGCAAGACTGTTTTTTAATTTTTGTGTTTTCAAAGTGTTTGGATGCTGCTGCCATACAACCGTGCAGCACTATAAGTGTAAAGGATTTACACACTGGGCTAGACATAAGAGGCAGGTTGAACAGACACGTGGCGCAAAACACTTTGTACGCATTTCAGCATGCCTGTTTCTATATATTAGTATATTACAGCCTGATCTATTAATTTTGCCAGTGTTTGCTTTTTCCGCACTGGGTTTTGAGAGGGCTGGTACATTGTCACTAGTTCAACACGGTAGTAGTCTATGAAGGTTCCATTTCACCATTACCAGCTAATAACAACCTCTTTAGCACCTTCATAACCGTCTCTTTGTTTACCCGTCACTGTGTATGTTGGTCTTTTTCAGCCATCTTGAACGTAGACGATTCTGTGGTGGACCTGGAGACCCTCGAGGCGCTGTACGAGAATGTGAGTGATTGCTAATTGTGGAAACCTAAAAGGAGCATTCTGAGACCAACTAAGAGAGAGGCTCAGCAGGAGTACATTCTAAATACCCATATACCACTGGAGAATGGGATTAGAGTTAGACTCACACCTTAAACTTCACAAAATATCTACTGAATCAGTGAGCTTTCAAGAAATGTTTAGGCAAATATCGAAAAACACGTTTTAAAATCATAGACAATTGAACACTGACAGAGCTGTGCCTGGCTCTTGCCTTCTCCTTCGCAAGGTCCACCTTTGGGTAAAATTCACAATGTGACAATCCATCTCTTAGAAGTCATCAGGGGTGGTATCTTTCCAAATCTGATAGTCAGAGGTTCCCGGTGCATTCAGTGCCTCCTTTTATGTTTCTGATAAAATGATTACCAAGAATAATCTGGTATGTATTCTTCTCTAAATTAATATTTGGAACACTTTGAGTAAAGCCACAGTGCTACATAAGAATTATTAAGTGCTGACACTAAGACACCCTTGTGAAGTGTTCTGCAATTTAAAGATGGAGATCCCGGGTAAGGCGTCTGTCTGAGCCGTCAACAGACAGATAAACCCTCAAGGAACTAAATGTGAATCCTCTCTCCTTACCACAGAGAGCGCAGAAAGAGGAGCTGGAGACCATAAAGAAGCACTATGAGACATCAAAAGCCGAGGAGGTGAAGCTTCTGGACAAACCTGAGCAGTAAGGAGTTTGATACACAATTATGGGTGGGACTGATACTGTTCTAGGGATGGATGGCAGAGGGGACAGTGTGGCCAACTCATCTGCCTGCTTTCCGCCTCTCTCTTACCCACTCATACCCCTTACCCAGATTTGTACACCACACCGCTACACCGGTTGCTGCTGTGTGCCAGACCCAGCTGCAGGGCATTGCCCTGCCTTTCCCTCTGCACTTCAGTAGTGTCTTTTCCCGGGCCCATGGTACTAACACAGCCTCCCTTCTGTTGTTCCATTTCTGTCCCACATGTGCCATTACCTAGCCTTCTATTGGTTTCTGTTGCAGGTTCTGTTCTAAATACGTGACTTTACCCTTCCTTTTCGAGTGTCTGTTTACCTGTGCGTATTTTCTCCATCCTCCACCTGAATTTGCCTCTTTAGGTTTACTCCTCTATGGTTGCACCTCCTCCTATCTATTCCCTTTGGTCTCTGGTGCCTGTTGCCATGTCTTCCTTTCTTCCCTGTGTCTTCCCTTCACCCTCCTCCTCCTTTGTACATCCTCTGTCTCCTCCGCAGTGTCGGTTTCCATGTATCTTTACTCCAACCTTAGCTCCGGCGTTAACGTCGCCTTATATTTGCTCTCTGATCCTGTGTCCACGTATGTGCCTTTCACCTGCTTTAACTTCCCTCTGTTTCCCGTCTGTCCCTCTGTGTCTGCCTATGTGGCTATTTACACCAACCTCCCCTCCGCCTTTAGTTCCTTATGTTTTCTCATCTGATTTTGTCTTCCTTGTTACTGAATGTCTTTACTCCAGCCTTCCCCTCTGCCTAAACTTTCTAATCTTTTTTTGTCTGACCCCTGTGTCTGCTTCTGTGCATGTTTACTCAAACTTTCTTCCCTCTGCCTGTTCTGCTATTATTTGCTCCAAAGGCTCCTAGATTTGTTCAATTTTCTTACCAGTTCTATCCTGTGCCTTCTCCCCATTGCATCTCCATTGCCTGCTTCCTCTAGTGTTTTCCTCAGACTTATTTTTGCGGTTGTTTCTTTGTGTCTCTTCCGGGTCTTTAACAATAGTGTGTTGTTACTGCCTCTAGCAACCCTCCTTCAAGGTGCTTTGCTTTCATTAACTTCCTTTACTTTGTGTGCATGCACCAATCTTCATGCACAGTGCAGTAATAGTGCTGCCATATGGCTGGTGCTGGAATTGAGTCCAGGTAGCTGGCCTTGAATAGTTTGGCTGCTCATACACGCTTTTTCCTTGCATGCAGTAGGATTGATTTTTTTTTTTTTTATTTTGTCATCGGTCTTGTGGTGCAACATTTAGTTGTTTTGCCTATGCAGCCAGTTAGTAACATAGAAACTCTTTTTGAGGGATTGCAGTGTTAAGATGCAGTACTTATTTTGACCGGTGGTTGCAAGTTGATCCAGAGCAATAGAGGGAAAAAGAAAAATTCAAAAGAGGGAAGAAGAGCAAGCCGGAAAACCAGTGACCGAGGAGGAAAGTGGGGATAAAAGAGAGACTCCGTCTGGTGGCGGATTAAAGAGGCATGAGTTGAAATGAAGACTACTCATCCTAGATATTCAACACTCCAAACTTCAGTAGCTCAGGCTGCAGGCCTCTGAGCACAAATTTGAGCCCCGGCCCTTACTCTTTTACAAATTAAGCACTGTCAAGACTGGTGTGTATTATTTTTATGGATCCTGCAACGCAGGCCTTGATCACAATCCCCAGTCGGGTCTGGTGGCTTAGTGCACTAATGTGTCCACTGCAGGGGCCTGTGTTTGACCTCATGGTCACAAGTTCAAATTGCAGCAGGCCCACTTAGCCTTTCATCCTTCTGAGGTCGATAAAATGAGTACTATTGAGTTGGGTAACAATAAACATGTGTTATTCAACGGCAAGATACCCTTCTAGGTGAACATGCGCTTTAAAAATACAAATGTCGTGTTATGCTTCTGTGCACAGATTGCTCAATGTTTACTTCAGAGGTGCAGCAGATGGAGGCAGTGATTGAGAATCATGCTTGACAGCAACTTCTGGTCTTCATCCACTGTTGCAGAGGGTATGAGTTAACTGGAGTCTGCTCCATCACCACTTTCTTGATGGATTCTCCGTATCCGGTTGGAGGGCCCCAAATCACTCATTGATTTTTGGCTTTTCAGAAGTGTGCTTTGCCTAACATGTCTCGTGAATAAGTTGGTAAACGTGATTATTCCCCCTCAACTTTGAGTTAACCACCTAAACACAGATCTATACATAACCTCAACTCACCAGATGCTTTACATAAAATCACAAAAGGATTCAACCAATGTGACAATGGTTACCAAATTACTCCTAAGCCTGTCCCTCTGGGTGACGTAGATATAGGCCTTTCAGTTAAAGGAGAAACTGGAATAACCTTTCCCTGAAAAAGTTTGCCAGGTAAAATGTTTCTCACATGAAATTTCTGAATTGACTCTCTGCATTTTCTCGCCCATTATTTTCACGTCTCCACGTGTTGTTTCTTGCAGGGTACAGGTGCCTGAAGCCACTCTCCTGCCACCCACCACACCCTGCTGTGCTCTAGAAATCGAATTTAAGCTTTGATTAAAAACAATGCCTTCTAACAAGTGTCTGCTTTAGAGACGCCTCTGCTAAAGTTTGGTCCAATCTGCTGAATATTACTTGCATAAGTTAGCAGAGGAGCAGTCGTCTTACAGGTTTATAGAATAATAATAATAATACTGATATTTGTAAAGCGCGAACAGCTACCTCACGAGGAGGTGTCCCGGCGCTATAGACCGCTGGGGAACCCGTCCTGGCTATCCCTGTGAGATGGCCAGGACGGGTTCCCCAGCGGTCTATAGCGTGCCTAAAATTACACATGACGGGCATGTACATCCTGAGCGCCTTGTTGTAAGACAGAACCTTAGCTGGATCAGACCTCATCAGACCCAAAATGTGATAGAGAAGGTGCTACAGTGGCATGAAATGACAGATCAAAACATGAGAGCAGGACAGCCGATCTAGTAACTGGAGGCAGAAAATAGTCAGAAACTCAAACTAGTTACAACTCCGCGCTCTCCTCGGGCCGGGCCACAACCAGGTGCACCACTGAAGAATCACCTGCACTCAACAAGTGCCAACATTAGCAACTACAACGGAGAACGCCTCGTTTCGACAGTGTCAGAATGTACATCAACTCAAGGGGAGCAGTTGACCTAGCAAATCACATGACCTGGGAATTGCTCCCAAGAACATCACAGCTGATGCATTGTTCTATCAATCAAATAAGATGTATCTACAAGTGGATTTGCTAAACACATTAGCAATATTTGTCTTGAGCTTTCGTCATAAATTGGCAGAATTTAACAAATTAATGCCCCCAATCCAGTCAAATCAGGTGCTCGAGGGAGGACTACATGAAGCAGGATAACTCGGGGGCGGGGAAGGCGGGCGGATGACTCTCGGAGGCAGATTATGACTACAGTAATATAGAAACCTGAAGAAACAAATACAAAATCAGTGCCTTATGGAAATAGCACACATCTTAATGGATTTGGAGTGGTTAATCAAGTGGCCTCCCAATTGTAGCCGCAGAGTATAATGACTAAAAAAGCAGAGGAAAAAAACTACTTAAGGCAAGAAACAAAACAAAAAAAAAATTCACATCTCCAACACTACTGGCAAGCTTAAATATAACCACAGATGAGAATAATCAATCCTCATCTTACAACAATTTGATAAGAGACCAGATGAAGATGGCCACTTACTACGCCCTGTCAGTAACAATACGCGGGCTGAAAGAAAGCTTTTTCCCATATTTGCTAAGAAGCCACCTGTAAACACACCAAACCAAATCACCTCTGTTTTCATCTCGCCAGGGTCCACTGGCAGGATGCAGTCCCTGAATATCACTCCAGGCGACAGTCTAAACCGTGGCAATATTTTATTTCTCCTACTTGCTGTAGCAAAGCTTCAAACCTGGCATCGAAACTGTTCAATTTTGACCTCTTCTGGGGAACAATCGTAACTTGGGCCTAGAGCTCAACTGGAAAGACAAGCCCTCCAGGAAAAATAACTTTTTCGATCATGGGGAATCATGGGTCTAGCGCACATACAAGCAGTGTATCCTGTTCTGCTCTCCTTGCAAAATGAATTCCAAATGGCGCAGAATAATAAATGCACTGACCTGGTGTCTGCCCTGGTTCACAGTGAAATAGTTCAGTGAAGTGTCAGTTTGGCAGGGCTCCTTTTAGTGCTGTTTAGTGGGTACAACTGTGAGGGGCAACTTTGGGTTGGCATTGCAAGAAGAAGAGGCCCCTGAATGGAAGTGCAAACTAAACCCCTATCTTTGCCTCACTTTCTGCCATCATACAGAAGTTACTGCATCGCTTCCCGTCCTCTGCGAGGAGGCTTAGGATTTCATATTATTTAATATTATGCAAATCAGTGCTGCTGCCAGGATGCTTGTTTCCGGTCCAGGGAAGACATGGCTTGGCAGTTCACGCTGGACTGTTCCCATGAGGTACGGGGTCAGACTGATTTGCATATGGCCATATCTGAACTGGGGTGGCGGAGTGAGCTAAAGAATGATGATGGATTAAACCCAGATCAGTTGACTGGGGGTGAGTGCTTGCATTGTTCAACACTCCGTCCATCATCCCCTTTGGTTTTTCTTTGTTTGCCCTAAGTTGGCAGGGTATGCCCAGACGTGGGTCCCTTGCTCACTTTGCCACTGGATTCAAGCTAGCCTGGCTGATTAGCCAGAAACCGGTCCCAAGATTCTTGTTTCCGGTCCAGGGAAGACATGGCTTGGCAGTTCGGGCTGGACTGTTCCCATGAGGCACGAGGTCAGACTGATTTGCATATGGCCATGTCTGAACTGGGGTGGCGGAGTGAGCTAAAAAATGATGATCGATTAAACCCAGATCAGTTGACTGGGGGTGAGTGCTTGCATTGTTCAACACTCCGTCCATCATCCCCTTTGGTTTTGCCATTTTGGAACTGGCACTGTTTTGGCAGCTGAAGAAAGCCTGCTTTCCCCCGCCCCTGCATGTGGGCTTTGCATTGGTACTAATGGGAATCTGGCTGTGCTGACATCACCTCAGCCTGCCTGTTGTTAGTGTGTGTTTGTATGTGCACATGCATGTGCTTGTTTACCACTGCTTTATTCTGCTGTCATGTGAAGGTGTTTTTATTTATCTTTGTACTTGTTTATTTGTGTTCAGAGAGACCTTGAACGAATGGCGAAAATGACATCAGTGAGCAGACAGTGTTGGCAATCACACGAAACCGCTTGGCATCATATGAGAGCAGAGGGAGCAAACTTTAGTGGCTTTCCCCAAAGAATGCAGAGTGTGCACCTTGTTCTTGTTAGTACTTTTCCAATTCCAAAGTAGCAAAACCTATTTATTCCTCTAACATTTCACCATTTATAGAGCAGGCTTTACAAACTGGAGTGTCTCGGACATCTTAATCTCTAGGTGTTCCTGATGCCCAGCTCAGCGGCTCTCTGTTTATGGCCCCACGATGGAAGATTGGCAGCTTGCAGGCTGAACAGATCTTTGCAGCAGGAAACATGATGGAAACTCCTTAATAATAGGTTTGCATTCAGCCAAACAGAGCACATTGACTTTTGTGCTGAGTGAAGAAAGGGAGCAAATGTCTTGTTATTGCCAGAAAACGGCTAATAACTGAAGAATCCTTCCAATTTGTACAATAAGTCCAAAGTTTTTTAAAATAATATCCTAACTTTTAACTTAACACAAGAAGATCTGTGTAGATTTGTTTTAGAAATTATTGTGCACGAACAGTGTTGGTTCAGCATAAGGTACCATTGGGTACCATCACTAGCATCCCTGTACACTCATCCTTTCCTGTTTGTGATCCCTGTATTTCTGCGCTGCCTTGCTGTGTATATCCCGCAACCTTGTGCTCTGACTTTCCAAGTGTGCCCACCTGCATATATCCTTGCGTCCCAGTACCATCCCTGCATTAAGTTGCCACGAGCCCCTGTATGGTCGCTTCCATGTCTGGCTCTTTGGTGTCTCCATGTTCCTCCTGTTTGTTGCCATGCCAGTGCCCTCTACATCCGGGTGCCCCCTTCACGTGCCCTTAGATGCCCCAGTGTGGTAACTGCCATGGCAATTTGTGCACAACAAGAACGACGTGTAAACTGGCGTGAAAATGTGTTCTTAATTCTGGAAATGTGACATGTTAACTTACCGGGGAAATGTAGAAACTGCATTGGACATGTGTGGTTAACCGGAGTATGGCGTGGCAGTGCGTGGGTAGCTGGGAAGGCAATGTGCTCTTCACTGGAAAGGTGGAAGGTGGCATAATAAGGAGTGCTTACCTGGCAACGTGGAAGTTAGAACAGCAAACGTATGCTTAGCTGGCAAACACACCCTGGCACGGCGGGGTGCATTCTGTATGGGGTGATTTAGAAATTGGGATTACAGCAAAGCAGGGATCTGAGGAGTAACTTTGCTGTCTGTAGTACTTGTACCCTAATGGTAAGCCACCAGAGTATGTATTACTGAAGAATGGGGCCTGCTTGAGTAGCGCCGCGGACAGTCCAGCACGTTCAGATGATGGATCTTCCTCCCGTTCATCCAGAGCACATCGCCGAGCCTTCTGCACTTAAGTTGTCTTTTATCTGTCAAATGTAGAGCTCTTAGAAACAGCCAGTGCACTAGCATTAGGCACTACATGTGCTGCAGGGCCAGTGTCCCTCTTCTCTGCCCCCCCCCCTCACCCCCAGCCATTGCCTTTTGTCCACATGAACTTTTGACTTTGTCAGTGCTAGTTTGTGAATGCTGCTGAACCTGTACTTACACAAGAACCGTAACCAGCACTCCTTCAGGGACAGGTTGCGTTAGGGGAGTCCCCAGTGTGTACTCCTAGGACCACTAGTGGCTTAAATTGCTGGAACGTGACGATTTTAGGTTCATTTCAATGCATCTTGTGTTAATGTTAATTACACTGGGTAGTCTCCTCCATGATTACATAGCGTTGGTAATAAAATAAAAAAATGAAAAGTTGTTCATACAACTTTCTTGTCCACCTCAGAGGAGTGAGAGGCTCATTTGGCCCTGATGGGATTCAAACACGAGACCTCCATTGTACACGCGGACCAATGTGTTGCCTTATTATAATACAAGATATTAGTACCTTTTTTCTTTTTTTTACCTTCAATCGGGTTTGGTTTCTTCACCAACAGCACTTTGTGTACTTGGTATTGGGCCCAGTTGTAAAAGAAAAATCTGAAATCCCCTCAACCCAATGTGTATTGGCTAAAAAGTGAGGACTAGCCAATTGTGGCATTCGGGACATGGGGAATCATGCTAATCATTTTACTTAATGCTATTGGTAAATCCACAGACTGAGAGCCAGTTTGAAATGGTCTGTTTTGATACATTTAATTAAAAGCGATGTGTTCCTACTTTTGCAGTCTGTTATTTGGAGGAGGACTAGGATAGAATTACAGGAGTCGCCTACTAGAAACCATTTTTCTGGTGGGAAATGAGCTTGCGGAAACCAGCCATGGAGAAACTTTCTCCACAAACGAGTTGCCTCCATTTCTTTTTCCAAATGTATGCCTTTCCAGAGTTGCGTAAGTCAACATGAATGCTTTTTCGTGTCAAACATTCCCTCAAGAATTGCACAGATGCCTTGCCTCCTTTTTCCAGGATTTTCTATTTTCTTCCATTCTTCTTCTCTCTTCCTCCCTTGGTGCTGACCCAGCACATCCCTCCCCTCCTTTAAAAAGAAAAAAATGTATCTGTCTCATGTACCTGTACTCTCGTCGGCTTCTGCCATCCCAGTCTCCATCACTTCAGGCCTTGGTGCCAATATGTTCTACTTCACATTTGTTTGAATTAAACTTTCTATAAATTGCATTGAAAATATTTGTTTTCTGTTCGGTATGTCAACATTCATCTGATTGGTGTCCTTATTATTTTTTTCTTTTTTCTCCAAATGAGACGCCGCTGTGAGATTGAAGCAGCAGATTTTCATAGGAGGTTTTTTAACTGCATTGTTAACTTGTTAACTTTTAGGAGGATTTTTGCTGGTTTTACAAATAAGCTGTTTGTGGACCGGCATGGGTTTTAAAGTCCAGCCTAACAGACATCCCAAGTTGCCTAGTTGCAAAAGACCTATGGGCTTAAAGCCCACCTATTTTTTACCATTGTTTGGCTTTATTGTCCCGCTCATTTGCTTGCTTCTTACTTGATAGCTTGTCATGTACATCTGGTGTTTTTCCTCTCCTGGAGCATACCCTTTTACTTGTGTTCTTCCACTGCTCACTTTTAGTGAACTTCTTTTTCCTTCAGTACAAGAGTGCATGAGTTTTCCAGCTGTTTTCCTCGTCTGCTTCTCTCCCCAGTTCCGTGTTGCTCTCTCTTCGTCTATTCCCCCCACTCCCTCCATGCTGCTCTCATTTCTTTTTGTTTAGACACTCCATTGAGTGCATGTTTTTTCTGTTCGCCTCCCATTTGTGCTTCTCTTCCCCTCCCACTTTGTGTTGCTCTCATCTTTGTGTACTGCTCTCATCCTGCCCTGCTCCCTCTCGTCTGTGTGCTTCTCTACCCCTTCTGGGCTTTTCTCCCTCTTGTGCTTCTCTGCCCTCCATGTGCTGCTTTTCCTCTTTTCTCCCTTCACCTGCTCACCCATTACCCCCATCGCACCCCCAACACCCAAGCTCTTTTTTATAAAAAAATGTAACTTGAGTTTTGCACTAAAAATCTTTGTTTTTATTTACCGATCCAAGTGGGATCTGCCTTATGGATCTATAAATGTAAAAATAATGGATAGGCGCATTTATCTGCTGGTGTTTTTTCTGACAATGCGGCACATTGCCCCTAAGCTGTATAGCACCGCCAAAAGGAATTGGAAAAGCCCAAAGGTGCGACCTATTGGCTTTGAGAGTGCTTGTTATTTCCAACGACATAGGAAGGAGAGGAGTGTCTGATTAGATCAGTTGCTACTAATCCTAAGGCAGCCTTGAAAACAAGACCGTGTTAGACTCTTGCAAAACAAGGATACCATTTAAGTTCAGGCTTTCTCAGCCTACTGCTCATATTGTGAGCACCTTTTTAGGTCGATCCTGGGCAGCGCTTGCGCTGCTTTGCGAGGCATGCTGTATTAGAGTATGGACTTGAAGCTCCGCCCACTCTCCGCCCATATTTTTCATTGGCTTGTGTCATTGTCCTTTGTAAATGCTGGCTTCTGATTCATTAATTGGCTTGTTAGTCGCTCCTTAGTACCGGCTTGTCTTCATTTGTAACTTATATCAAAACAAAGAGAGGGAACCTCTTTGTCTCCACTCTTAATCCCCAGAGATATACGCATAAACAACAAAAGAGTGAAGCAAGAATGTCAAGGGCTATGAACAAAAATCACTCATGTTTTTTAAAAAACATGATGATTTTTGTTCATAGCCCTTGACATTCTGGCTTCACTCTTTTGTTTGTGTTGATTTGTAACTTCCCATGAGGACTGGCCCTTTTACTTCTGTTGTTTCACGGTGTGTCTTATTTAGTCTATAAGCACTATTTTCTTTAAAGAGTTCCTCCTTCTGCAGGCACAACATCATTCGTGCAATATTCAGTGCGCCATGCGTGCTTTCACTTTCCATGCAGCCTGGGACAATGGCGGTCGCTTCTTTGAAATGAAATTGGTCTCGTATTTACAAGAGTTTTAGCTATTGGCAAAGAAAATGACAATGCCTTTCATTTATGTGTTAATAATCAAACAGATAAATCAAAGGCATTGTTATTTACAATGCCAAAAGCTTAAACTCTCACAAATACAAGACCTATTGCATTGCAAATGTTGTTTCTAACTGCACACAGTTTTCCACTGAGCGTATGTCCTTGTATGTAGATGGCCGGGTCGGGCTGACCTTTAGGTCAGTCAGCCTGTTCCCGATGGGCTGGTTTGAAAGGTCAGTGTGTTTGTGGAACTGTTTTGTGGTCCCGAGGGCCATTTTTACTGTTGAGTTCCCTGATATTAGAGCAAATATTACCTGTTGGAAGCTCCAGTGCATGCAGTCTCCCATGTCTTGCACAACACTTGAACTGCGTTATCTTTACAAGTTCAAAACTGCCAATTTGCAAACATGGGCCACATTTTTAGTCTCCCAATTCACTAGTGGAGGCCATTTTTTTTTATTTTGGTGCCCGGCATGTTTTCTTTCCTGGTCCGACCCTGGTAGGTGGATATTTGAAAATTCCAGACCTCTTCTCTCTTCACAGGTTCCTGTACGAGTTATCCCAGATCCCAAACTTCGCCGAGCGGTCGCAGTGCATCATCTTCCAGTCTGTGTTCTCTGAAGGGATCACCTCTGTGCATCGCAAGGTTGATGTCCTCTCCCGGGCGTGTAAGGTATGGTGAACCAAATAAAAGAATACATATTGGTCACCCACAATGGATATTTCTGTGCTGTTAGAAGTAGATTTTTTTAGACTTCGTAAGGGCAGAAACGCTTAACGAATGAGGAAGCAGCAGTGTATCTAACTTCACCCTACAGTAGTTTTACTGTTTTTTGTTTGTTTTGTTTTTTGTGTGGTTTTATACAGTGCAAACACGACCCAAAGTTATTGAAGCGCTTTACATGTGCACCGGTTACATTACACATTGAATGTTCAGTTAGTTGTTTCTTTTCAAGTTCAGTTTGTTTTCCTTCTCATCCCACCCATGACCTACCACACTAAAAACCGAATTGGGATCAAGGTGTCAATCCAGCCTTTGTTTCAACACCTGGGGAGGGGGGGGGCGGTGTTCCTGCACACCCAACCAACCAGTGGCCCTAAAAGAAATTTGTTAGAATCAATGTTACATACCTGAACTAATTCTGTAAAATCCAAGCATCACGTATAGAACAAGTGTTGCAAATGAGCCACGCCGATTCAGAAGGAAAGCGCTAAGAGTGTATGTAGCGGGTGTTGCATTCAGAAGTACGCTGTCACAATTATATTCCTAAAGTATAGTGTGGTATCACAGTGTCCTTTACAGAAAGCACATTTTCCATTGAAATGACCACTACATTTGCACAGATATACTGTTTCACTTACAAAAAACTATAGCGCACAAGCAATGTGTTACAAAAAACTATAGCGCACAAGCAATGTGTGGACATTGGGTTTCAACTAATATTGGTCATTTGCGCATCACCAAGTAAAGTGTCTTGATTTGTTTTGCTCCTATTAAGATCTTTGTTTCCATCACACTTCAGAATTAGAAAAAAAAGCACTTCATTTTTGCTTTCCTACTTTAATTTTGAAATATTTCTACAGTTCATTTATAGGTATTTAATTATTGATGCATTTTAGAAGAAAACGAGACTATAGCCTACCGTTTAACTCAGTTCACTTTACAAAATTCTCACACTTTTCAGTATGAGAAAGAAAAGTAAACACCGCTCTCCATGTTAAAAGAATAAGCAGTAATCTGTCAGAAGACTTGAATGGCATGGGATCTTAGTCTTTGAAGGCACAACAAATATGATGAGAGAAAAACAACATTTTAAGTCCTCTTTAATGCTCATTTGCCTCTAGAGACCTTTGGAAGACAGGCTGTCAGGCAGACACCAGCCCTGGTTAACCAACAGACCGCTGAGTACGCTGCAGAGGACTCCGTTCCTTGATAATAGAAGACTTGTAACAAGAACAACATGTGGATCCAACTTTTAAGCACTACTGAAGAATTAGGATCCACCGTCTAAAACTATAGAACCAGTTTAGGTTGGTTTTCCTTTCAAGTGTCCTTTCATGGCTTCTCTCTAGACACAGCCTTTGTGTAGAGTGATGCTCCCCACAGCAGGGGTCATCTTTAACCTGAAACACCCACAACAGAGGCAGAAAGAGGTGTGAGGTTTCCCGACATGGCTGTCATTACCCAGCCTGAAGGAGTAATCGGGGAAAGACAAAAGAGTAGTACTCGCCAAAGGTTTCCTCACCTTTTACAAAAAGCCCATCTCTAATCCCTACTGTCCACCAAATGGCAGTGTTCAGGAAGACTAATCAGCAGCTCCTTGCAAACCAAAAAGTCTCATAAACGTATAAAGGGGACCTGTCTGCTCTCCCCTCACTTCACTGTCGCGGTCTCCTCCCTCGAGCTACAGGAATGTGAGCCGTACACTCGCAATGTCTCGGAGCACAGTCCTCTTCCTCCATCTTGTGAAAGGCCAGGCCAGGGTTAACCAAAATGGATGCACTACTTCACAAATTTGTTTCATTAAAGTTGACATGAAAATGGTACTCTGGTTTGTTAGGACATCTGCAGGCAACCCAACTTGCGTAAAGAGTGGAATGAGGAAATCACAGATCTGAGCTACAGAGGTTCTTCTTTGTGGAAAGGCATAGTCTGTCAAAACTAGATTGTGTTGTTGACCTCTTCTTGGAGGCTTTAGGGGACCTACTATATCTGTTCCAATCCTTTGGAAATACATTTGTATCTAGCAATGGTTGTAGAAGTGCCAGAGGAACGTGCCCTGGATTGCATAGTTGGCACACAGGACCTTTCTTGCTGAATTGAGTAGTTTCTGCATGTACACCGATCCAGAGCAGTTGTTGCAATATGATGAGTAAGTTTACTGTGTGCCAATTCTAGCTATGTCTGATGGTACGATGAGGGCTCCGGTAGTTGTTTGGTGTCATCTCCTTCCTTCCTTGGCACAACTCACTTTGGACCTGTGGCCAGAGGGGAAAAATCTTCCATATTGCTATTGTCCTTTGCTTTGGATAGAGCATGGTTTAAAGTGGAATCATTTAGTTGCTCTTTTCTAGAACTGAGGCAGTCATCAATCTAGATATCAAGTGTTAGAGGCGCCAACTCCCAACTTAGCAACTGAACCTTTCTTTTCTCTACTGTCCTTTGGCATCATGACTTTGGTGGTATCTGGGGTGTTGTCTTTCCAGGCACCTAGTACCCCAACCATTATTATCTCTGACTTGCCTGAGAAGGAGAAAAGGAGGGCATTAGGCACACAATAACACACCATCTTTCTTCTCCCTATCTAGCCCTTAACGGTGCCTTGTATACCGCTTGTGGAGACCTGCTTCTCTTTCTTGAAGGCCATGCTGTTATCCTTCAGGCGGTTTTTGTCTGTAGCCATTCCCTCTTGGGTCGCCTAGGTCTCTGCCTTTGCCCCTTACAAAATCTCTTCCTTTTCGTTCCTCCCTTGAGTTTTCAACATGGTGGCTGCAGAAAACTCGGAGTTTGCCTCTGAAGCTTGTGCATGCCCACACCGTCCTCACTGCCGGGCCTACCATGGGTGCCGATCAGTTGCCACTCCTCGACTGCCGCACCTGCCTTGTTGAGACACCAGAACGCGGTGCAGACTTAGCCTTCAGCTTGAGCTTGTTACCTGCCCTTGGTAAATGTCTGTCCTCTGTGCTCCCTCAAAGGGCCACATTACACAAGCATAGTTAACCGATATGGCAAAGTGGCCGTCAGAGTTGATTTTGAAAGGGGAGCTGTTGATGAGAGAACGCGCGCGAGAGAAATTACTTGAATTAGTATATTTTGTTCATTTAGGGTATCATTTTGTGTAAACGGAACACAGATAAGTATTGGTGTCCTATGATGGATAGAGAATGTAGGGTCCAGAGGCGTTTGAAGAGTGTTGGGAAAAGCAATCCGAGTAGTAATAAGGCAACAGTGGTAGCTGGTGAGATCCTAAAGCACCATGAGCGGAATTTGGCTTTGACTTTCTGGGTCCTTTGTGTTGGTAAGATTGGTAGTTGTTATGAACCCGTTCTAATGGAGTAGTTCTAGAGATGGATTGGAGTAAGGTTTGTCACAGAAAAGTTGTGATAGTTTCTTACTGATTTGTTCTCGAGAGAAGGGTTGCCAAAATAGATTATCTTTGAAAATGGAGTTCAGTTTTTGTCCTCAAGAAATGATTAGGTTTTAATTGAGAAGGGGTACAATTCATTAGCAAACCAATTTATAAGCAAAACAATTTATAAAACTTTAATGGACTTTCATGGTGAAGCGAGCAAATAGGTGGTCAGTTAGTTGTATTATGTTGGCAATAGCCAGTGAACTGTCTTTAGCGGGATCATTGCGGAAATTGTTGTGGGCACACGAGGCACATCTATTTGAGACTTTGAAAGGGCGTAAAACAAACACTCTGGTAGATTCAAGTTGGCTACCTAAAAAAGGTGGGGGGGGTAAAAGTTGCATCAGTAATACGATGGTAAATATAATGAAAGTAGCGTAACAGAAGAGTAAGCAATGATATGACAGGTTACACTCTGTTCAGGACCTGGATGTAAGAACTGGAGATTTGTTTAGGATCAGGGAAGGAAAGGTGAAGTCTGGTAAGGAAGAGGTTGTGGGGTTTTTCCGATCAGCTTCCCAGGTTGATTTAGGAAAATGGTGGAACAAAGAAAGAGTGGTCAAAATTGGAAAGGAGGGTTCGAAGTCTTAAGTGGCTGGAAAGGAGGATTTGTCTGAATGTCCTACATTGTGTAGATCCACACATCAGAATGAACCTAAAAGATTTTGTGTGGACCCCCTCCTACCTTTGTCATTTGTATCTGTGTAGCGAAGGAGATACTTGTAAAATACTTTTTTCCCCTCAAAGCAATACGAATAATCGAAAACAGACTCTAATCTTGGGTCTGGTCTTCCTGACTGTTTTTACAAACTGGCCTACATTCTTCACAGGGCCTGACGACCATGGAAAGCGTCAAGGACATCCTGGGACTGATTCTGGCTTTTGGAAACTACATGAATGGCGGCAACCGGACGAGGGGGCAGGCCGATGGATATGGTTTGGAAATCTTACCCAAGCTTAAGGATGTGAAAAGCCGGGTAAGTTCTCCCCAATGCCCCAGTTATGCTGTTATCCAGGTCTGAGATGGGGGGTTTTAGTACATTGAGTGGGACTTAGTAACACAGAGCATTTTAAAGGCCTTGGTTACTCCTTCAACCCCAAGCTGGTAGTCCTTCCTCCAAGCTAGAGTCTTGTGCTTAGTTTAATATGCCCTCCTATTATGAACAGCGAATGGCAAAATAAGTCTTCATCATACGGGCAGAGTTTAGTGATGGGCAATGAGTGTCCTGGTTTGGGATGTAAGGAAAATAAAAGTCTGGACTATGACAATATACTACAGTAACATTGAGAAAATAACTATTGAATGGAAAAACATCAATATTAATTCATATCTACCTATTCAACATTGATGTTAAGTAATATCTGCCAGTACAAATGATCGCAATGTTCCCGCTCTCACCAACAAAAACGGTGATGCTCTCATTAGATGAATCCTTTGAAGGTTTAAAATAAGCAAGAAGTGTGTCTTTTTGTAACTGGGAGGTTTTTGCCGTAGATAGGTTTGTTGGTAGTTGGTTTTGTATGGTCGAGATACTACTGTAGTCAATGCTTCCTAGTAAGTGATATTGTAGTAGATAATGTGCTCAAGTTGAATCCAGATATAATCAGGGTAACTGGAACAATGTATAATTGGAAGACCAAACTATACGGTAGGGTTGACAAAATTATGTGGCAGGGTTGACAAATGATGTGACCTATACTGTAGCAGTATTTCAATATTTTGTAATCTCAACTATTAAAACAATCTGGGCAAAGTTGCACCTATTTATTACCAGTTTAACACACACTGAATTCCTCAATCAGCAACTTAACCTTTACAAAGGGTCTGCTGCTGCATGGAGCCATGTGTGGCACTTTTTGTTCAGAATCTTTTCACCTGTTTGAGCTAGTAACTTTTGATCCAATTGAGCTAAAACTAGCATTTTGATGAAATCTGCTAATTATCCAGCAGATGGATTGTGTGGCAAATGTGGCATATCCATAACTATGCAGAAAAAAGTCTCCGCAGCAGGATCTGATAATTCCAGTGACCATGGATATAATGTATTGTGCTTTGTGTTTACAGTGCCTCTTTTCTTTAAAGTTTGCATGCCTACCTCCTGAGCGCCACTCACAACAACTTCTTTTCCTGCTCTAGGATAATCGCATAAGCCTCGTGGACTATGTGGTGAAGTACTACCTGCGACACTTCGACAAGGTCAGAATCCCAACAAGACAGGATTAAAAGCATTGTGTCACGGAGAGAAAGCAATGTTTGAAATATTAAATAGAGAAATGAAGACAGATGTTAAATACCAACATTTTTCTGCATCAGTCAATTTGGTTTTAACAATGGAAACAAAATTCAGAGATAATGTGACCAGTTGCAAACACTGATCATTCATCTGCCTGAACAGCAAATGTAATGACCTCATGGCGGATCTCTATATATCACCTCTCTAGCGATCATATGGTCCTGCACGCCCATACTGTTCCATTGCTGTTTTGTCATTGTACCGCACACTTGACCTGTGTTCTCCTGTATGGGCCACCCTCACATCTTGTAGATCTTTCAGGCTGGATCCTAATGCTAGCATGCTCTTCCTTTCTGTCACTCTCCCAATGTACATTGACCTGTGTTTCTCTGCTTTCCATATCATACGCAGTATTCCTATCACATGTATTTCTTGTTCAGTAGCCCCTATATGCAGTTTTTATTGTACTGTGTGGTAAATCAATGTGCTTACTCATGAACCACGGAATCCTGCTAATGCAGCTCTGCGGTTCTTTCCCTCTCTCCTATCTTCACGTATTGAGAATCCTGTTACTGACTGCGGACCTGGCCTGAACTATACAGAACATTGCTCCTCCTTTCCAAAACACCTGGCGTGTTATTCCTTGCTGTCCAGTCCAGGTTATAAAGACCACCAGGGAATCTGTCTAACGCTGACCTGTTATCTACTTGTAAAGTAAATATCTGATAGACATCTACCCGCAGATTCCTTACCTCTGAATGTACCAGGTGTCAGACTGGATCCAGAAGATTTTTGCGTGAGCAGTACCCCTGCGTGCCAGTAGGTGGCGTTGATCTGCTTCGTGTGGCGTCGCCCATGCTGGAAGTGATGTCCACGTCACCTATAAAGGCACCACCACAGCTCGCTGACGTCAGTTCTTCTCTTTCCGCGCCAGTTAGCGTTGATCCTGGGAAGAGTATTTCTCATTCTTTCCAGACGTGGCTTGTTGCCACCAGTCCTATTTTACTCCGAACCCCGCTGAGACCTGTGACCTACAGCTGACGAGTCCATCTTAAGTATGCCAGTCATTGCTCACCATCTCCATCTCTGACCCGCTACCCTACTGCTGTCCAGTTCTGGTTATGCAAAGCACTCTCATCCCCTCGAACTTTGCTTTGATGGATACAGCGGTTCTATCCTGGTTTACGCAGATCACCTCTCTCCCCGTCAATCCTTGACGTGTAACCTACTGCTTCCCAGCCGTGGGGAACAAGCTTTGCTCACCTACTTCAACACTGTCATGTCAACCTACTGTACTCCACTCCTAGTACTCTTAGATCTGATAGACTGGTGTAGCTGCCATGTGCGGCTTGTGATGCCCACGTGTAACCCCCAGGTGCTCTGTGCAACAGAGGGCGACTGGCTTCCTCTGAACTGCTATGTAAGGCCCACACACCAAGTTAAAAGCCAGAATCCAAGCTTTGCCTCGTCCATATCGTTTGACCCTACACGGATGGAGTTTAATAGCTCCCCCTGAAGTTAAGCTGTTTGTCCAGAGATGTGAATATTTTTCTTTACATGTCAGCATTCTTTTTGTAACCACTCTTTTATTTGCCAGGACGCTGGGACAGACCAGAGTGTGTTTCCTCTCCCAGAACCCCAAGATTTCTTCATGGCCTCACAGTTCAAATTCGAAGACCTTTTGAAAGAATTAAGAAAGCTTAAAAAAGAGCTTGAAGGTAAAGCAAAATGTTGCATTCATTTATTTTAAGAAAATAATAAATAACACAAGCAGTAACCTTATATTAACATTTTACAAAAATGAGAACTTATGTCATATTAAATGAAGTGCAGACTCATGGACCATGGTTTACGAAATTTCTGAAGTTGGAATTTTGCCAGTTATATAAAGTTTTTTGTTTTTTTTTACAAACATATATATATTTTTTTGTTGCAAAAAGCATGTGGAAAATCCTGGAAAACGAAGCAGATTTGGCAGATGAAATAAAACTGAAAAAACAAATGTGTGCAGTGTTCCCAAGTTAACGAAAAAAATGTTGCAGGAAAAAGTTCCTCTGAAAAATGTTTGTTGGAAATTTCTCTGGTTTTGCAAAGTGTATAATAGTGCACTCACTTATTATGAGGATATGACAGAACAAAAAGGGGTTGAACAGTAGATTCGTGGTATAAAGTTTGAAAAATGTTACATTTGATGCAAATATAAGGAAAGTGCTGTTAGTATTTTCTTAGAATTTAGAATGTAAAAAGTCCTGAGTCTGAAATGCCTCACGGGAAATTCTCAAAAGTTTCAAAGGGGATAACAGCACTCAATTGAATACTCCAGCATTTCTGGGAGAGGAATTGCTCGATCACTCGCAGAGAAATGGAAGAATAAGCGGTACAAATAAAGAGTTGCATCTAGATCTGCATACAGAACCACTGGCGTAACGAAAAGTGGAGGGGCCTCCCTGCACGGAACGTAGAGGGCCCCCCTACGAGATTAATCTGGAGCTCTCTGGACAGAGTGCAGTGCCGAGGGGGGCCCTTGGAGCTTGGGGCCCCCCGCACCGCGGGGGTTGCGGGGGCCTGTGTTACACCCCTGTACAGAACCCTCCGTTTGACGCACCAGTCTTGCATTGCATGATAAAAACATTAATTGGAAGTCACTGCATTATGCAGGAAATTTCCTGTTAATGATGCATGGGCTGTAGGAATCATGCATTTACTTGAAGAAATAAGGCAGCTCTAGAAGGGCAGATTTATCAGAATAATGTCCGTCGAAGAAACCAACTCTAGAATTGGCGGCTGGCCGCAGCTGGGATAACAAAGGGGCATCAGAGGTAGCGTCTCTACCAGATGAGCCTTATGGCAACTGGTCCACCGGGAGTCAGCCTTTACAACGCTTTACTTCGCAATGCCTTTGCCACGCAGGGCCTTTACCACAAATATGCCTTCACTATGCATGCCTTTACAACAAAAGGTAAGTATATTTAAGAGTGTGTGTGTGTGTGTGGGTGTGTGTGTGTGTGTATGTATGTGTATGTATATATATATATATATATATAACATTTAGGGTTAAGAGGTGGGTAAGGGTATTGGGTGCAAAAAGAGGGGGTTCCCCCCCCCAAAAAAAAATGTTTTTAGAATTAAAAAAAATGGGGTTGTTTGAGGCTTACCCCAAATTAAGAAAATATTTAAATGTACATTTTTTTTAATGGGGGTGGTTTGGGGGCACTAACCTAATAACAAAAAATACAATTATTAATTGAAGGTTTCACTTACCTTATATATAACGCACTGTAAAGGCATGTATGGTAAAGGTATATGCGTTGTAAAATATGTGTGGTAAAGGCATGCTTTGTAATGTCAAAAAACTAGTCCACTGAATGCCACATGAAGCTATTCATTTTTTGAGTTAAATCATCTAGAATGTAGAGGCCCCACAGGGTTGTTGATAGTTTCACATGGGAGGATATGTTTGAATATACATGGCGCGGAAGAGCAGCCTAGTAACTTAATAACCAGAAGATAAGTGCCAGCATCGTGTGGTTACACTGTACGCACAAGGATGCTCCACCATCGCAGGAGGTATGCATCTGAATAATTCGCTCCAAATGGAGAAGGGTTGGAATGAGGTGGGTAGTTTGATTGGTGTTTAAAAGTTAATAGCCTCAAACTCATAGTCTGTTATCCAATATCCTATTTGTTAGCAAATATGGAATGTAAATTTGATGTTCTAAAACCTAATACAGAGAAGTCAAACAAAATACTCTAGAATGTATTGTCAATGTATCTCATTATGAAACAAAAAGTGAATTCAGTTAACTAATATTATTCTGCCTCAGGAGCATATAATGAATTCCATTAAGGAAAGATCTTTTGCCTACACAAGTTTGGTCTCATTTGCCCATGACGGATAATCCCAAAGCAAACACAAGGAGATGATGGACGGAGCACTGAAACTCTTCAAACACTCACCCACAGTCACAGATCTGGGTTGAATCTATCATAGTTCTTTAGATCACTTTACCACCCCAGTTCAGACTCCGCTATATGCAAATCAGTCTGACCCTGTGCCTCATGGGAACAGTCCAGCCTGAACTGCCAAGCCACGTCTTCCCTGGACTGGAGACAAGCATCCTGGGACCGGTTTCGGGATATCACCCCTCAGCCAGGCTAGCTTGAATCCAGTAGCAAAGTAAGCAAGGGACCCACGTCTGGGCATACCCTGCCAATTTAGGGCGAACAAAGCAAACACAAGGAGATGACGGATGGAGCGCTGAAACTTTTCAGACACTCACCCCCAGTCACAGATCTGGGTTGAATCCATCATCGTTCTTTAGCTCCCTTCGCCACCCCAGTTCAGATCCTGCTATATGCAAATCAGTCTTGCCCCAGTGCCTCATGGGAAATCTAAATCCCATTGGACACTATGGTAGTGGAGAGCATTACATTATGTGATCTCAGCCGAATGTCATTGCTTAATTAAATTCATTTTATGTTCATAAAGGCTCATGAGGTTGCTTGATTTTTTTACACTTGGTTAATCATTTTTGGTTGCAGAACCATAATGGACTTTCATGAAGGCTAAAAGTAGGCAGTGTTAGGATATCACCAGGTTTCTAGACCTTCTATCAAAGTAACGCATTTGTTTTATTGGAAGTTGGTGATGGCAAGCACGGAGGGATGTAATTATGATTTGAAAATCCGTTGTAGGGTTAATTTTCTAGGGGTTTGGAAACAACAACACTTTATTTAGAAAATGTAAATGCATGGTTTAGGAGGCGACCATTAAGAGTTGGGTGTGTGTAATTGAAAGATGGACTATGTGATGGGAGGAGAAGTAGTGAGGACCACCATACTATAAGTGCATCCCCTAGTTACGTGACGTTAGTGTGGCTCAATGTCCACTGTACATTGTACACTATAACCAACTCTGTGCAGAAAAATAAGTGGAAACTTATCTTTACAGTTTGTGAGAAGCAAGTCGTCGTGGTGTGCCGACTGTCCCCAGAGGAGTTCCTGCAACCTTTTAAGGACAAAATGGAAGAATTTATTACGAAAGGTAAGTCAAATTCACTTTAAGGGGAACCTCCCAACAAAAATACAAATTGTTTAAGTCTGTTGCCCTCTCCCCTTTTGATTTCAGGATTTTTAAAAAAAAAATTTTTAAGGGAAGCCCAAGCTAGTAGAAATATAAGAAATAAACCAAGCTAAGCTGTGTACACCAAGCAGTAGAAAAACAAACCAGCCTAAAACAGAAAATAATGTATCATTAGAGTCCTGGGTGAGCGCGTCACCGTGTGTTTGGTGTCGTACATCGTGTTATCGAATTATTGTAACTGGGTAGAAAGCTTTGCATTATTCTCAACATCTTTCCTGTATGTTAGGAGACATGTAGGTATTGCAATTAATTCTTAGTCTGTATATGATTAAAATACAGTTAATATATGAATACGCGGCCATCCTAAGCGAGAGTACACAGTTGATTAAGGGTGAATGTTCTGCTAGGAGTACGACAGACAGTAAGTAAGTCTTGGCCGATCATGGCGAGAATCCGTGTGAACACTCTCCTGTATCAGAAGCATAGGGGATATAATTAGGGACGTGATTTTGGTCTTGGGCCTCACAGAGATTCCTTTTAGCCTAAATAGTCCTCTTTTTCGAATGAAATATCTGGCCAAAGGTAATGTCCCTTCTGAGTTGGTTGTGTATCATTGGCTGTATGGTGCCATGTTGTCCTCTCAGGTTCTCACCTTGTCACCTGCATTGGTGGCGGCTCGTCTTGTACACATCGGGGGGCTTTTGCCGATACCTCAATCGGTGACTCTAGGCAATGCGTCCACAGAGATACCGTGGTGACTCACCATGAATTGCCGACAGATCTGATGTGGAACATTTCTGGATACATTTCAATATCTGAATATATGTCTGAATCTGCAGATAACTTTTTAAAAATACCTAGGGTTTGAGTGGCCACTGCAGAGATCTGCGTGTAACCTGCAAGCCACAGGTACAAATCCTGGAATAGCCCACTTGGCTGTCCTTCCTTCTGATCTAAATAAAAGAAGTGTGGTTGAGTTTAGCAATAAAAACCCTTGTTACTTAAGCATCAAGAGACAATTCTGTTTGTGGTGTGCAGTATACAAATGGCCTGTGTTAGGGGTGGCAGTGAGTAACTTTAAAAGTGGTAGCCTGTGAATTGCTGTCCCAGTTTGCACTGAGAATTGGGATTAAAATTATGCATTTTGCTGCACAATTTTCCCATCATTTAGTATTAAAGTTATAGGCTTTATAAATATTCCAATACTGTCATGATAGATCCGGCAAATCGAAGCCTCCCAGGGAGGGCATCTTTGAAGGCTTCATCCACCAAGAAAAGGTTGTGGAAATGTTCTGCACGTGGTGTATTTTTCTTTGCAATTTCCCTTCACAAATACTAAAGCCACCCATCCGGTTTAAAGAACAATCAAATAATCTAACTACAATTTGACAAGGCCCTTGTATTACAAGGTGTATAAAGCATTTTCCTTTACCACTGCCGTCCCCTTCTCCACACTACCCCATAGTTAATTCCCCTTCAAATATCCACTGTAAATGTGTTTTGGAAAAACAATTGTTTTAAAAAACATCAGCTTGACAGTTACTAAATATGCATTCATGTTGCTCACATATATTTGTCCTTTTTGTTCAGTAAACTAATTTCCCTCAAATTCATTTTGCTATTCTCTAAAATTTTACTTTTTGCCCTCAGATGCAAGCTTTTCATTTTGGAGTAAATTAGATAATTTTAATCCCAAACACACTTTTCAGTTTCAAATAACTATGCATCATCACTGTATGCCATGACCACCTAGACTGTGCCATGGATGACCACCTTAACTCAAAGGTGCCTACCATATCACAGGAGTCGAGTACTCGCTTTATGCCAGAGCAACCTGCCTTTGGCCAAGTGCGTAGATCATAAATGCAATGAATCAACAAACAATATTTACCATATGTCAGTGGTAAACACCAGACCACCAAAATGATGTGGTACCCACTAGATGTCAGGGATGCCCGCAAGAAGTCAGTAGTTACAAAAACGAGGATCGCCACCATATGCCAGGTAGGCCCACCGCATGCCAAGAAGGCCTCTACCTGATACTAGAGATGTCCCCAGCATACACATAGTCTCATGTGAACTATTTTGCAAACGCACAGTTGTTTGCTTCTTGTTAGTTGCTCATTCTTTCTTACCTCCTCCCCACTCATTGGTATTGGTACAGTCCTACTGGCATGATGGTCTGTGCAACGACAAGCCTGTCCATGTAGCGTGGTGCTGATTGCTTCCTTTGGTTTTGTGTTTGCAAACTGCACACTGTTATGTGCTTCCTAATCCCTGGCAGGGAGGGATCAGTTCAGGAGGATCTAGGTTGCTCCAATGTGGCTGTTCCAAGGCTCAATGTGAATCTCTTCAGCACCCTAAATATTGGCAAGACTATAGGCTTCAGAGTAGGCTCTGTTCTCAGAGATACACATTGCACTTTTGGGTTTTTGGGGAATTAGAGAGCAATAATACTCGCGTGCACTCAGAGTGTGTGTGTGCGCCGTGTGTGCATGCTACTCTTCTAGATGGAACATGTGGATCCCCCGCTACTTTCTCCATGCGGTTGTCCATTCTGCACTCGTACTGTCATCTGTCGGACTGCGCAGTGGGAGAGCAACCAGGTATCCCCTGTTTTCTCTTGCGGGACTGCACCCCAAACATCCCTTTGGAGCAGTGACCCCTCCAGGAAGTACTCTTTTAATTATTTGTTTTTACTGTTGTTGTTGATGTGTCAAAGTTTGAATCTTCCAAAAAGATCAGTATATGCCACAGTGGCTAGTGGGCCACGTGAGGGAAATATTTAATTCATATGCTGCAGAGAAAAACAGGACAGTATAGCTTCCTTTGAGGATCCTAGCAGTAGGTGAGTGTGAAATGTATCATGTTGACACTGGATGAGTGTGTGACTGAAGAATACGTATAGCACCCACTGTGATTCAGATTCATATTTGATCATTTAAAGATGCCTTTGCTTTTACTCAACATATGTACTTTTCCCTTGCAGCCAAAGAAGAACACAAGACGGAGGAACATTTTTTGGAGGCCACTGAGAGCAGGTACAGTTTACTTGAGTATCTCTTATTTTGCAGTTATGAGGTCTGGCTGCAGACCCATGTTGTCCCTGACTGGTACCATGCACTTTCAGAATCTGACCACTTATATTTCCAATCATATTATGTTCATATAGGGGATGCTTCTGGATTTCATCTGCATGCATGTGGGAATCATGGGATTGCATGAGGCAAGCATGCAGCTCAGCATAAATATTGAACAAAACTTGGTGAGGGGGATGGGGACACCACAGAATAGGCCCTCTGTCCTAGACATATGTGGTAGCAGACCCTTTTCGTAGGTGCTATCCATAAGAAATTATGAAATCATTGAACCACAAAGCCTCACCTCCCAGCAGCCTGGAGACGATCAATCAGGGTCCTGTGGATGAGTGTGTGAAATGCAGTCGACAGTCCCAATATTACCAAACTACTTACATCACCACCATCCAGAATCCTGTATTGTCAGAACAGACTATATACCTTTGTTAGGGCAAAAGTCAACCTAGAACTAATAGAAATAGAGGAATCCTCCCTCCCCCCCCCCCCCCAATCAAGAATGCCAGTCTGTCTATTTGCAGTTAACTTATCTACATCCGCAAGTGCTGAATGGACAACCACAGAAAGAAAGTAGTGGGTAAAGAAGACCCAGGAGTTGCCACAGACCATGAAGACTTTGAAATCTGCCTTGAATGTAGTGGGTTCGGAAGGAAAGCGTATGAAGGAAACACTCTGAGGATTTTGACAAAAGCGTAGGAAAGTGGTTGGGGTCCATGGGAGTTAGGTCTGGGATGATATTGGTATTTGCAAGTTGGGGGATGTTGTGGGAAGACACTGGTTGTAGTAGTTCAGTGAGCCCCACATAGAATTTGGATCGGAACTGACAGAAATCACTAAATACTTCAGATGCTGACATGCCTTAAGCAATTCCCATTACAATTGAAGTTTCCAATCGATCGCACACTGATAGAGACTAGGGTCATAATGGAACATGTCACAAACAGGATGGTTTCTTAGATTTGTCAGACTCATGTATGTAATAAGCAAAGTAATGTGTTGCTCCTCCTAGCCTTTGCTGATTGGTAAGGTGGGTGAAGCCATATTGCATCCCAAGGAAGTGATCTTACAGGTTTACCTAAACTTTTGTAAGTTAAAATCCTGAACACTAGATTGCTGTCCATGAGTTAATGACCCCACATATGTTTAATGACACAGGAAAGTGGGAAATTTTACCAACATGCTCTGGAGATGTAATAAGGGTAATCTATTTTGAATGCGGTAGCTCTGGACCAGGGCACTCGGAGAAGGATGATGGTGTATGTCTGCAGAAACACGTTTGTACAAAGCTCGAGACTGCCGAAAGAATGACTGAAAGCAGAGTCCCCTTTGAGAGATACCTGGTTGGATAACAGAGATATTGTATACTCCTTCAGACCAACATCGCGATATCTGGGGAAATCCCTGTTGGTTTTTTTTTCCTTCTGGAAGGGACTTTGCTAGAAATAGTTTTGGGGCTAGCAGACTTGCTGTACTGAAATGATTTTACCTCCTGGAATGCTCCTTTATATTTCAATTGATTGCAGTGCTATCAATGACTAAGGGGTGTCGGCTTTTTTGTTTCTGAAGTTATTGCTTTTATGGCAAAAGAAACCTAATTAAAATAAAAACCCAGACTAACCCCACAACCAAATGTATGGTAGACTAAAAAGCAACCACTAAGCAGTAACCTCATTCGGTTTCTGCACAACTGTGACAGTGGAAGCATCCAATGGGAATCCTCTTTCGCAAGGAACTGAGGCTGAGACAAGCATTCTCTTTGGTTATAGACTAAAAGTAGTCCATTGAGAGGTGGGAGGATTGGACAGAACAGGCACTGGGGTAAATGTCCTTCGTCAGCATGGTTAGTAATATTAGAAGTAATATCAGATAATTGTGACATATGATCACATAGTTTGCCCGCAATGATGGCTGTAGGGGATACCATAAGGTTTGCTAGTTCCTTGCCCATTGTGAAAATTTATTTATGTTTCTTATACAAGGTGTTAGAAAAATTCTTGATATGTTTTCCTGGTTGCCACTTTGTAAATTTCGACTGAATCTGTAGATTTAGGGGATGTTTTAAAGTTGTGTTGAACCCTCCTGCGCTGCATGTTTTAACTTAGTTTTTGGCTTTGCTACTTCTGGAGAGAACAAGATTTGTGGTAAGAATTACCTCAAATGTTTTAGGACTGGAGTTATCTAGTCCCAGAGTATTTTTGGGAAAGGTTCCGCTGATTTTCGATTTACGAAAAACTGTTAACTAGATTTATGGTAAAGCAGGATAAATCGCAAATGTTCAAAGTTATTGATTTGATTAAAAGTGATTTTAGCACTTGATGCTAGCCAGCCCTGCCCAAATGCCACCTTATGTGGTTTTCCAACAGAATAATCAAATAGTTCAAGGGCTACATAGATGGCAGAAATAGCTGGGTATGTTTATGCACACACTTTGTGGTCATCAGGCATGGTTTCTGGGCATTGGCGTACAGATACGCTTTTGTTTACCTGATCACACAACAATATTTCAGGGATAGTTGCATATGCTCATGCCTTCTAATGTGACAAAAACAATGCAGATATTTTTCAAAATCCTGCCAGCTAGATAATGCCACAAAATTAGAAGGTGTGGTATGTCCTGAATTTGGACAGCTTTGCCATTCGTAAACAAGATTCGCACAGAAACTTTGTCTCAGGCCACAAAAATGCTTTAATTTGTCGATGTGACTGAAACAGTATCAAGTGTTTATGAACAACACCCAGGAGTGCCATTGTGTTATGCCTGGCGGGGCAGCTCTCGTTACGGTGTTCTCATGCTTGGCGCAACCAGAGGATTCTTCTCGCCTTTGGCACGATGATTGTTATTGGGTGACATTGTTGGAATTTTTGGTATGCCGCCTTCCTGGAAGGACCAAACTGTTTGCACCTGCATTTCCCTGAAATGTGTCGCCGTCTAGACGACAACCAGAGAGTAGCAATTCTTATTGAAAGGTCGGTGAGGGATGGCGGCTGAGGGCCAAGTCTTGAAGTATGTTATGAACCCAACATCATCCATCAATGGTTGCAGTGTTTCCTGGACTCTGACCTTTAATGTATCAAAAATAAAGCCCTACCAGACTCTGACCCACTTCTTTTGCCTCAGTACACAACAATCTACTGAAACGCGTTATTGATTTGAGACCATGGGACGGGCATCATTGGATATTTCCAAATGGAGAACAGGTGTTTTTGATTGGGGTCCACGGCTGAATTCCAGTGTGTGTGGTGCCTCCAATCATCCCATCTCATCTCTACAAGGGCAAAGCCCCACAGTAATGTGCATGGGTCAGACCCTTGAGGACTGGTAGTAAGACAAAACTGGACGAATTCTTACCTACAAGGGCATAGAAAGCTTTTCAGTTTCAAAATATCAAGGCACATAAGTGGGATACCTCTTGATACCAAAAGGATCCTTCTCAAAAATACATTTTGTATTCTGTCACATTTCTGTCCGTGACAAAGACCCAGTCATCCTGATCTTCAAACATGGCCACCCAAGAGCTTCTAAAAATCAGGTCACCTGGAGATCTAGGAAGATGCTGAGAGCTGGGGAGGTTTTAAAGTGTAGCTGCCATTTGACAGAAGGTGAATGGTGAGGCGTTCGAATGACTACACGGGTGAGAGTGGAGGACGGGGCCAGATTTGCAGGACAGATGACTTATTCTTGCAGTTACCGTTGTCCAGGGCAGGAGGCAATGGTCGCTCCCTTGCCTCAAGATAAGGCCGGCCCTTTTTGTAAGGCGCTCTGTTGGGTATCACGGCTCCACAAGTGAAAAACAAACATGGGGTTCTCCAACTGGAGCTCCCTATGGGGTGGGGTAGTGGGAGACCTAGACAACCCTCAGGAGAAGGTACCTACACACTGTACACAGCCTGCTGGGAGGTCAGTGGGCTAAAAGTTCCTAATTGTGTTTTTTCCCTTTCATTGCAGTTCCCTATTTGTGATTCTGCGTTTCCATGTCTGATGATCCAATATGAAGCGCTTATTTGAAGTCTGTTGGGTCTCAAGGGGCTCAGGGAGCTGGCAGTAAACGTTCAGTGAGGACTCTACAAATTTATGTTGAACATAGTGAAGGGGCACAGCTTATAAAAACAGAACAAGCTACATGGAAGCTTACTGCTAGGACCTCTGTTTCTTGTTGGCCTTTTCTTGCAACCCAGCAACAGGGGAGTAGCCACCAGTGATACTACTGGTCTGTGGCAAGCAAAACAGGCGACGGAAAATGTAAAATTGTCTTTAATGGGAGGATGCCACACTGAGACGGTGGCAGGCCATCAAGGCAAATGTAACTGAACCAAATGCAATGATATTTGAGAAGAAATCAGAGCATGGAATACAAAATCGGAAAATGCACAGTGGAGTAAGTACTATTGACATAAGTATTAATAAGAGGTCAGGCTAAAATCAGGTACTACAGTGGCACAGATCATCAATAAGTTTCTCGTACCTGAACTGCGCAGGTATCGAGATGACCTCACACCCAGACTGTTCGCTGTGGGTCTGGATATTACCTGGGGATTTCTTGCGCTGTTAGCCATACGAGTAACCAGATATGCTGCCCTCTCTTCTTGCATTCTTAAGAGGTTGGAACACAGTTAGTTATTTGCAGGTTATTCATTGCCCCCGAGGCAATATTTTGAGTCCATTTTGATGTCATAAGTGATGTCATCTACTTTGTACAGTCACTGTTAGCATTGACAACAGGAAGCAATGTCTACCTGCTCCCCTGCAAGAGAGACCCCTTAGGCTCCAAACTCAAAACCAGGTGATTTTTTTCATGACCTGGCCTGCGCGATTCAAACTGGACGCGACAGCGGGCCTCGATAAAGTGGCTGTCTGCACCCCAAGATGCTGGCCCTGTTTTCCTTTCATACATAACCTATTGCCATCTTAAATTTGGGTCTTTTTTCTTCACGTTTTTCAGTATTTTCCCCTTATACTTATTTTGGCATTTCTACCCAGGGTCTTGTTGCTGCCTACATCCAACGTCATTCTTTTTGCCAAATGCAGGCAGGATCTCTGGCCTGACAGGAGATGCCTTTAGTGTGCAGGGAGCGGTCACATCTCTGAGACTTGTCCTGTGAGTCGCCAAGTGCAGAAGAGAAACTCTAAATGTGTAAGTGCTAAATATAAGGATTGTGATTCCCTGTTCCGATAGAAGACCCAGACCAAAAGCCACAGGGTATCGCGGCTCTCCTGTATTGCCACTTCAACCCTGTGCTGCAAAAAAAATAAATCACTACCTCTGACTCGGTTCCAGACACAGAGGAATTTTGGGGATCACACATCAATGTTTCAAAATGGGTGTCAGTCCTTTTGGTTCCAACCCCCCGCAGGGAGCCTCCTCTAAGGAGCCTGTGTTTAAGGATTCTCGTGTCCCACTTTTTCAAGCCCTCTGCGCTCCTAATGTGAATGCCCCAGCCACTGAAGTGGTTAAGATTGGCTCCACCGTTAGCATGGGCGCCTCCACTGCCTCCTGCACATTTCTCCCTTCCTCTTGTCAATGACTTTTAGAGCTCAGCTCTCCCATCCCCTTGAAGTCAGATGGCCAGCACTGATTCCGGGACTGCTAGAATGTGCCCGGGGACCCTCCATAAAGTGTAGAAGCGCGGTGCTACTGGTAGGAGCAGGTACCTCCCTGCTCAGCAGATCATCCCACGCCTTATGAGAAATGGCTGAAAGGCCACCGCCCACTTCTGCAGGACATGCACAGGTCTTTTGAGCAGCTTATGTCCCGAGCGTTAATCTGTAGACACTACTATGCACACTCTGGGCACAGGGGTTATGGGAAGAACACATGACTGGGTGGGATCAAAAGGTTTAATCCTTTTAGGACTACATGCATATGTCCGCTTGGTGAAGTTCAAGCGAGCGACAGGTAGAACCACTTCTACTTCCATTGCCTTCTAAATCTTTTCTTCAACAGAATAGAAGATGAAATGGGTATCGAATAGTAGACATTTCAGTGCAGTGTTTCAGGCCTCTGAGAGGCAGGGTGAGCGTTTCTGGAACAAACATACCTTGATTAAATGTGTGTCTACAGAAACCAAGCCACATTTATGTGGAGTGCTTGCACTAACACAGTGCACCCTGTGTCCAGGGAGCGCGTCCGGCATCTTTGTGGAGACTTGAAGGAGAGTGAGGTTAGACCGATGGATGGTCTGGATTGGTCAGTAACTGGTGCCAGCCATCCATTGCTGAGAGTGCATTTTCATGTGGCTTCTGGCTCTTCTGCTTCAGGCTTTCTTAGGTGCTGCTTTGTCAAGTTCTTTACAAGGCATTATCTGCTGCAAATCGGTGCATGAAATGGGCCTGGCTTTGTTTGGGTGACCCTGCAGCAGTGTGTTTTTGTAACCAGCGCTTTGGTACTTACTACTCAGACCTGCCTCTTATGCGACTTGCGAGGAAGCCTCTCCGCAGGAATCCGCCAAAAGAAAGATCTTGTCGTGGATGAAGTTGGTACCTTCCAGAAGGGTTTTTCTAATAGATACTCTTATCTTAGTTCGGATTCATCTGTTGGCACCTGGTGTAGCACTTTGGGACGCTGTTTCTAAAGCTAGGCTCTATCTCGGTCTTCCCTTCTACCCTCAACGGAGTGAGAAAGTGTAGGCAGCATAAGTGTCATGCACAAAGCATTATCGTGTTGAGGATCTGTGTGGTTACATCTCGTGACCACTGGGCGACTCTGGGGCTGAAGTGTTTAGCGCCACATTTTGTCCACTGTGGTATTAAAGTTTTCAGATCCAGTATCGTGCTTGATGAATTAGCAGAGAGAGGAGTGTCTACCAAAATACAGTATTGAAGGGAAGTAGCTGCTCTTTACTGTTCTTCCTGGGTGCGTTTCGCAGCCCCTGCTCTAGTTCAGCTGCAGCCTTGAGACATATAGTGTGAGGTGAATCCTTGAAGCACCTCTTGTATTGCAAGTTGCCCTTGAGCGAGGCTGTGCTGTATACGTTCTTTAAAGGAGATACAGATCTACTATTTTTTTATTTTAAGTGTGTAATGATGTGTGTCATTTTCCTTTCTTCCCTTCAGTTTTGCGGAAACTGTACGATTCTTTGGTCTAAAGCCCAAGAATGGTGAGAAGGAGATTGTCCCCAACCAAGTCTTCATGATGTGGTACGAATTCTGCGGAGACTTCAAGGGCGTCTGGAAGAGGGAGAGCAAGAACATCTCTACAGAGAGGTAGGGCTCCCAGCTCAGCTTCTGGACCCTCGTCCGAGCTCCCTTTGTGCAGAGAATTGACTCCATTTGTGCAGAGAATTGACTCCCTTTGTGCAGAGAATTGACTCCCTTTGTGCAGAGAATTGACTCCCTTTGTGCAGAGAATTGACTCCCCTTGCGCATAGAATGGACTCCCCTTGCGCATAGAATGGACTCCCCTTGCGCATAGAATGGACTCCCCTTGCGCATAGAATGGACTCCCCTTGCGCATAGAATGGACTCCCCTTGCTCATAGAAGTGACTCGAATTTACTCTTTGTGCATAGAATTGACTCCCTTTGCGCATAGAATTGATATCTGCCTGTTTCCCGTATGTCATTGTTTCAATCTCTGCTGTGTAACAAACGATGAGAAAAGCAAAGTTGAGTTCTGAGTAGACTCAAGGGGGAACTACCCAGCCCTCTACAAAGTAAGAAATCGGTTTGTCCTATTGTTAGACCCTGTTTGGGGGCGGAACTATGGTGCAAGCAGGGGCTTCTGGGCGCCACACATGGAGGTTGGGATTATTTCTTCTTATGTCCTAGGGCCCGTCCTGCGGTGGCTCTGTAACCTGGGCAAAATACAGCCCTTCCCTCCCTTGAGCCTCGGGGTAGCCAGGGTGAGCAGTCGCAGGGCTCTCAGGGAGGTGGTGTGGAGTCATCGATCTCAAAGCTCCAGTCCACTCAATAAAGGGAAGGAATTTTCAAGAAAGACAATTTGTTAGTTACAGACTGGTACTCGGTACTGCACACTACTTATAACAAAAATAGCCAAGTCTGTGTCCCTTGGGCTCGGTGCGGGCCCCTGCCCTCTCCCTCTCTAACGCCTATGGGTGAATAGAGTAGGGTAAACCTAGCACAAGGCAGCCACTCACTCCCAAGCTGTATGTGCACTGACACTCAAGTTAATAACCCTATACTGGTGAATCCGCCTTCTCGGGGTCTCTTTCAGGCAGGGCCGGCCTGTAGCATGGGCGGCCCGCGCCCATATTCTGAGGGGCGCATGGAGCTGTGTGCATTTAGGTAATGCCTACTTCAGCAGCCCTGTTGTCTTGCTGCAGCTATGCCAGTTTTCCTGTGTGCTAGTTTCTGTCTGATTTGCCAGTAAGTGGTTGTAATCCTTCATTATCAGACCGTAGGCAATGTTTTTAACACCCTATTGCCCCCTTCCTGGCCCTCCTCACCATCCCACCCCTGCTGACGCACATCAACAAAACCATCATCAGCGTGAGGCAGCCAAGGTATGGGTGATTTAGGTGAGCTGGGAGAGGTCTGGAGATGGTGTTCAGGGGCCAGTCACTGTTCAGTGAAGTCAGAAGGGGGCCCCTGTTGCCTCCTTTAACTCCTTAGCATCCGCAAGGGCGCCAAATTCCTTTCCGTCCAGGGCGCTATCTTAAGAAAGACTGGCTCTGCTTTCAGGCCATCCAGTACTCTCTGGTTCACCTGCATGCTCTGAGGAGTTGAGGCACAGGGCAGGCAGGTTCCGAGTGCCTCCACTACGGGCACAGGGCTGCGTTTTGTGACACGCCTGCTTAGACTCTCCCTAACCGGTGCTCGAAACTTCAGTCCTGTGATGGCACCGCCTCACCTGAACCACTAGTAAGTGCTATCCCCCGGGGTGTCAGTAGTTGGTAGAGGGGACCCCCATCAGGGAAGGCAGAGCCATAGACAAAGCCACAAAAAGGTCCGCTGCGCTTGACAGTTGAAGCCTCACACTGGCTCGTCCTGGATTTGGCAGCTGCAGCCCCTCCCGGGCCATTCACAAATCCAGCAGCTGCAGCCCCTCCCGGGCCATTCACAAATCCGGCAGCTGCAGCCCCTCCCGGGCCATTCACAAATCCGGCAGCTGCATCCTCACATAGGCTGCTCAGGCAGTACTTGGCAGAGGCAGCCTCTCACTGGTCGACTGACAACATGCAGTCACTGCTCCGACTGGGCATTAGCAGTCTCATTGCTGCAGAATCGCGGTTTCTGCTGCACCCGTATTGGTCTCCCCTGGGCGCCCCACTGCCACAGAGGACATGATAGTTCTATTGGAGAACAGATTGCTGTTCTGAGTTTCTACGGTTGGGGTATCTGGGACTGCATATGTAAGAGTCAATCCCATATATGCCAACACCTTTTTTCTCCGATTCAATTAATGTATTTTTTTTTAAGGGAAGGCTCCGGTCGCCCCTCACTGGACCCATCCTCTAGCATAGAGATTCACGTGCTTCTATTCTCTCGTGCATGAATTCTGATGTGGCTTTTACTGGTGGGTGCATTCTGATGTGTATATTCACTGGTACAGGAATTCTGATATGGTTATTTACTGGTGGGTGCATTCTGATGCGTACATTCCCTGGTGCATGAATTCTGATGTGGTTATTTACTAATCGGTGCATTCTAATGCGAATATTCACTGGTGCATGAATTCTGATGTAGTTATTTACTAATCGGTGCATTCTGATGTGGTTTTTCCTGATACATGAATTCTGATGTGGTTATTTACTGGTGGGTGTATTCCCGATGTGTATATTCAGTGGTGCTTGAATTCTGATGCGGTTATTTACCGGTGGGTGCATTCTGATACGTATATTCCCTGGTGCGTGAATTCTGATGTGGTTTTTACTGGTGGTTACATTCTGATGCGTATATTCCCTGGTGCGTGAATTCTGATGTGGTTACATTCTGATGCGTATATTCCCTGGTGCGTGAATTCTGATGTGGTTGTTAACGGGTGGTTACATTCTGATACGTATATTCCCTGGTGCGTGAATTCTGATGTGGTTTTTACTGGTGGTTACATTCTGATGCGTATATTCCCTGGTGCGTGAATTCTGATGTGGTTTTTACTGGTGGTTACATTCTGATGCGTATATTCCCTGGTGCGTGAATTCTGATGTGGTTTTTACTTGTGGTTACATTCTGATGCGTATATTCCCTGGTGCGTGAATTCTGATGTGGTTTTTACTGGTGCTTACATTCTGATGCGTATATTCCCTGGTGCGTGAATTCTGATGTGGTTTTTACTGGTGGGTACATTATGATGCGTATATTTCCTGGTGCATGAATTCTGATGTGGTTTTTACTGGTGGTTACATTCTGATTTGTATATTCAGTGGTGCATGAATTCGGATGTGATTTTTACTGGTGGTTGCATTCTGATTTGTATATTCAGTGGTGCATGAATTCGGATGTGGTTTTTACTAGTGGCTACATTCTGATGCGTATATTCCCTGGTGCATGAATTCTGATGTGGTTTTTACTGGTGGCTACATTCTGATGCGTATATTCCCTGGTGCATGAATTCTGATGTGGTTTTTACTGGTGCTTACATTCTGATGCGTATATTCCCTGGTGCGTGAATTCTGATGTGGTTTTACTGGGGGTTACATTCTGATGCGTATATTCCCTGGTGCATGAATTCTGATGTGGTTATTTACCGGAGGGTGCCTTCTGGTGCGTATATTCCCTGGTGCCTGAATTCTGATGTGGTTTTACTGGGGGTTACATTCTGATGCGTATATTCCCTGGTGCATGAATTCTGATGTGGTTTTACTGGGGGTTACATTCTGATGCGTATATTCCCTGGTGCCTGAATTCTGATGTGGTTTTACTGGGGGTTACATTCTGATGCGTATATTCCCTGGTGCCTGAATTCTGATGTGGTTTTACTGGGGGTTACATTCTGATGCGTATATTCCCTGGTGCATGAATTCGGATGTGGTTTTACTGGGGGTTACATTCTGATGCGTATATTCCCTGGTGCATGAATTCGGATGTGGTTTTACTGGGGGTTACATTCTGATGCGTATATTCCCTGGTGCATGAATTCGGATGTGGTTTTACTGGGGGTTACATTCTGATGCGTATATTCCCTGGTGCATGAATTCGGATGTGGTTTTACTGGGGGTTACATTCTGATGCGTATATTCCCTGGTGCATGAATTCGGATGTGGTTTTACTGGGGGTTACATTCTGATGCGTATATTCCCTGTTGCATGAATTCTGATGTGGTTATTTACCGGTGGGTGCATTCTGGTGCGTGTATTTACAGGTGCATAAATTCTGATGTGGTTATTTACTAATCGGTGCATTCTGCTGCGTATATTCACTGGTGCAGGAATTCTGCAAGTGCGCATGCACTGGCACGTGAACTCTACCTGAATATTCTTTTGACTATATTTCGTAGCATTCAAATTGAGCTAGAGATGGGCGAGTGGGCTTTAATGAGCGTCATGTTCATGATTCGCGATTGTTCTGCATAACAATAGGAGGCGAGCTCTGAGGCAGCGCTTGGGCTGTGATCTTGGTCATTGGGACCATCGAAAGAGTGACCAGATGCATCCGTCGCAGAGAGCCACCAACTTCAGAACAGAAATCTGAACTCAGACAGTGAGCCTTGAAATGAAAGCGCACAGTGATGCATTTAAAAAGAAACACGTTGAGGGTGTGCGCCTTAGTAAAGGCGCTATAAAGCAGCGCAGGTCGCGGCAGTCTACGCCTGCTTGAAAACCATCGGCCTAACCACTATCGCGAGAGTTTGTAGCTGCCCGCCCATATGGATTGTATTGTAATGTGTTCGAGATTTCTTGAGCTGGAGTTCCCTACGCCTGAAGAGGCGCCGAGGCACTGTGCGGATGGGTGGCGCGCGCCCCTTTGGATTCCAGGGGATGGAGGCGTGGGTTGTAATGGTGCATGTGAGGCCTGGAGGTGTCAAGTGGGAGGCCCAGAGTTGTGCTCTCTGGGTTTCTTGCTGCTGCCCCTGGGCGTGAGCTTGAAGGGGAAGGAGTGGGGGAATAGAAGCTTATTCACCAGAGAGAGTCGCGCCCAGCGGACAGGATCTACGTAGGATAGGAAGAGGAGGGACAGGAAGTTGCCCATTTCTGAAAGCCCGTTTTAATGCAGTTAATTGTATTTATATTGTTCTAGTTTGGCAGAATAGATGTAAGCAATGTTGATACAGTAAAATGTATGTGCCGAGCCTCGCCTCTTTCGTCCAGTAATGTGCTGCCCCCCTCCCGGTAGGTAGCCTGGTGTATGCAAACATTGTTGTTACATTTTCACACTACTAGGTCTTACCAGTGGAGCAAAGTCGAGCAGCCCAGTGAGTTTACAGCTTGGCCGGTTGCTTGGTTTAAAGAAACCATCAATAATGGCTATTTTTGCTTATTATGTGAAGAGCCGTACACTGCGCTGGCCTCTTCTGGTGACTTGTCCAAGACAAAAGAATGTCACCTGTACCTAGGGGGACGTCCACCCTCCAGGTCATTAAGGATCCCATTTCCAGTCCTGGACTTTTGTATGATAGCCTGATGTGCTCTGGGTGCTGTAGTCTTGTTTTACTTTTGACCTAATTAGACTAACGCACCTGAAACCAGTGATTTGTAGGTGAAGAGTTCAGAGCTGGCGGCAGTGTCCTCTCAGTGACGTGGACTGTGGTGGCCACCTTAGCCCGTGTCTAAATCAAAGGGGCCCCTGGGGAAGCTCATCAGTTATCACAAGAACCTTTTTTTACAAAAAAAAAAATCCCCAAATCTATTTCGCGTAAGGCCACGAGGGGGCAGGAGAACGCAAAGCATGGATGTCTTTGGACAATAACAAACTTTAAAAGAAGTGTTACAAGTAAGTAAGATAGCAGTAATTAGAAGCTGTGGTAATTGGAGCTTTTTTTTTTTTTTTTTAATTCGTTGGGGTAGATCAGTGGAGAGAAGATGGGAGGCTGGCAGTGTAGTGATATAAAGCATCTGGGCCAGGCGTCTATCTCTTGTGAAAAACTGGACAGTGAAAATCCCCCTGAACCTTGCTTTCATGACGCATCGTCCTCAAGATGCAGTTCTTGGCGCGTCTTCCGGATTACCTCGTCGCCAATGTGAGTGACCTGGCAGTTGCACCGTTTTACAGTGGCGACTGCCGGGAAATTGTCGAGTTGGTGTGGTGCACACACCGACCGACGTGTGCTACACTAGAGAGCCCGGCACCCCCTGGAAGATTGTGGGGGCTGTCACCTCAAAAATCACTGATGGAACTGGGCCAAATGGTGCTTTGGGGGTGCAGTTTTCCAGATGTGTTGAATCAAAGGGATAGCCATGAAGGGAAATGGCTAAAATACTGCATTGATGCTGGGCTCTGCTGCGCTGTGGGCCTTGTTTCTCGTCAGAAAGTCCCGCACTTGCCCATCTCGGAACATTGCTAGCCTGGAAAAACCACAGACAGCCTCTTTCAGACTTGGTGTTTATTTGAGGTCAGCTCGTGTAAATACTCCGTTCTTCTCCACATTTTCCTCCTATTAAGAGCGTTTTCAGTTTGAGGTTACCACATTAATTTATGAATTAAAAAAAAAGTAAGTAGTGTTTGTCCAATGTGTAGTTTTTATAATATTATTTTTTAAGTGCTGTGAAAGTTGTTTGGCGCGCACTTTTTCGCATAGAAAGCGTTTTTACTCTTTTTTTTAGCCTTGTTTAATTCCGATGCAGAACGAGGGCTATCAACGGTTTTTCGCAGCTCCATCGGGAGAAATGGTAAAATCTCCCGCAAAAAAATCTTAGAGTGAAATAGTAGGTAGAAGTAACCTGGTTTATCTGCCCCATAAAGCTAAGCTGGGTGTCAAACACCACGCCCAGGTTTCTCATTTTGGTCGCAGGCAGTGGGCGGGCTCCTGCTTCTCCCGCCACCAGTCAGAATTCCAACTGGGAGGACCAGAGCCGAATTCCATGACCTCCGTCGTCTTAGGGTTCAATTTTATAAAGTTGGGGTGCATCCATTGAATAATATGAACCATACAATTGTGAAACCTGGCCGAGGGCAAATGTTCTGGGAGGATTTGGAGACTATACCTTGTGTGTCATCAGCATATGACGCAAGTGAAACGCCATGGTGCTTAACTAGTAGAGCCAGCGGAGTCGCATCAATATTGAACAATATGGGTAAAAGTGCCGAGCCCTGAGGGACTCCGCAAGGAAGATGGAATTTGTCTGACTTAAGGTATCCCAGAAGCCCCTATGTTCTCTCCCTGTCAGGAAGGAGGTGAGGAGGGCCAGTGCGGAGTCCTGGATCCCTATTGCCCTCAACCGCTGCGTGAGAACGGAGTGACTCACCGTATCAAACGCAGCGGACAGGTCCAAGAGGATGAGGACTGCCCTGCCACCTCGATCAATTTGCCATCTGAGTTCCTCATTGGCCACGACTAATGCGGACTCAGTAGAATGGTTGGCTCGAAAGCCACGTTGAGTACTGTCAAGTAAGTTGTTGGAGTCCAAGTAGTTGTTTAATTCTTTATTTAGGGCTTTCTCCAAAACCTTGGCCACCAAAGGCAGGCAGGAAATGGGACGGTAGCTAGTAACATCACAGGGGAGCAGGGTAGGTTTCTTTAGGATCGGTCTGATACAGGCAGATGGTTTTCGTTTCCCTAAAGCAGTATGCACATGTTTAAAAACAGTGTTGTCGTACTGAAACAAGGAAAGTGCAGTGGCGGCTCGCAGAGGAAGTGCGGTGGGCGGGGGAGGGGCAGGGCAGGGGGTAGTGGACTCTGACATACGACAGAACGGAGTAAAGTAAGTAAATAAATAAAACTATTTACCTTGCACGCGCTGCATTGCTGCAATGCCGAATTGGCGATGCAGCGCGCGCAAGGTAAATTGTTTTATTTATTTACTTACTTTATTCCGTTCCTTCATATGTCCGAGTCCGCTATCCCCCTTCCCCGCCGCACCGCCCCGCAGCACTCCCTCTGCGAGCCGCCACTGGGAAAGTGCAATTATTTTAAGCACAGCACAGTTGTCCATCCGTGCTATGGGGGTGCAGTGTCCCACCCACGGTGTGAGTGAAAAGGGATTGCTGCCTTCTGGGCTTGTCATCGGACATTGTTTGCGCGCATGCGCTGGTGTTCATGTGACAGCCTGTTAGCATGTCGTCTCAAGCCCGCCAAAACTATACGACCAAAGGCATGGAGCGAACAAGAAGCAGCGGCTACATGATCAAACTTGAGTTGAGTGCTCAGCAGACCAGTTTAAGCCACATCCACGAAACAAGTATGCTTAAGTCAGGTTTCTGACCAAAAAGCAGCGTGCCCTGCCCTTTGTGAACAAATAATGCAGTAACGCCGTATCCCCACATGCTTTAACACCCTCCACATACTCCGAAATACCTTCAAATGGATACCCCCCGAATCCAGGAGACCATCACCCACGCACTCATCAGCAGCAGGCTGGACTACGGGAAGGCGCTGTACGCCGGAATCAGCAAATCTCTCCTTCACAAACTCCAAACCGACCAGAACGCTGCAGCCAGACTCGTCCTCAGCATCCCATGACACAACCACATCACCCAGCAACTCCGAGACCTCCACTGGCTCTCTCATCGGGAAAAGAGTGACCTTCAAGCTGCTCACTCACTCCTACAAAGCCATCCACAACATCAGACCCCAATACCTCAACGAAAGAATCTCCTTCCACGCCCCCAAGAGAAACCTCTGTTTCGCCGACCTACCCTTGGCCGAAATCCCCCGCTTCCACAGAGCCAGAGCAGGAGGAAGATCCTTCTTCTACATCGCGACCAAGACCTGGAACGAACTTCCCCTCAGCATCAGACGAAGCCCCACACTGCAAGCCTTCAGAAAGGTCCTCAAGACCTGGCTCTTCAGATGACCTCGGAGCAGCCCGAACCCCGTTCCCGGGACTGGGAAACTCCAACTGTCTCCCAAACATCGCCCATTGCTTCCCCGCCCCCTGCACCAATTTCACTTTCCCCCTTGGTGGAGGTAACTACGGACCTTAATATTACCACCAGGGGACAGGCTGCAAAAATTCAACTTGTGAATGACCATGAACCACCGGTAAAAAAAAGGAAAACTGGGGGATCACAAAAGCAAAACCCCAGAAACCAGCTCGGGCAGTGAAATCTAGAGGGGCTGGAGGGACTAGAGTTGCTGAATCAGGCCAAACTTTAAACAGGAACACCATACCTACGCAGACTCAACTCGCGGAATCACTTGACGATGCCACCCGGGAAAGATTTGAGACTATAGTCACTACACTTTTGGAGCCACTTTTCCTCAAAATAACTCAAATTGAGGAGAGGCTCAAAACCATTTAGGAAGTGGGGGCTATCCGGGGGATTGCAAAACCTATACACTCTGAGATGTGTATAATAGAGAACCACCAAACTACTACAAGAACAAATCCTCTTACTCTTGGCTCTGTCCTCACCAACCCATGACACAACCCGAAATGTTAATCCTGGGTTACCTGGGCCCCCACAACCATCGTCTAGTAACACCATGAACAGTTCAACCTTCAACCCTCAGGCAGCAAACTTAAGAAGGGGCATAGGGGATCACATTCCATTGGGTCAGGTCACATGTAGTGGGGTGATTTAGGGTCCCCCGGGCACTGGTCATCAGATGCTTCATCTCCCTCCTGCATCTTCCCCCCGCTTGTACTAGTTTTGGGGAATGTTCCAATCCTGAGGGAGGGTCAGTACAAATCTATGAGCCAACTACCATAAAAGTAATGGAAAGAGTCCTACCCAAAAGGGATGGTTCGACACTACCTGTACCAAAGCCAAGAAAGCCCTTACTAATGGTCTTAAAACTCAGCCACGCAATCAAACCCAGATCGCCCTACTGCGTACCCAGTTTAAATTGGCTAGAAGAAAAAGGGAGAGCATACGAAGGGAGGACATGTGGGAAAGGCTTACTCAAGCTACTATAGCAGGAGATAGTAGGGAGTTTTGGGCCATAATCAACTCACCGTATTTCAAGACTCATTAGGGACCCTTCGTTGGATACACATGTTGGAGAGGAGTGGCGGCTAGAACACTTGACTTATACTTCACTCCTGTACTGCATGATAGGAGGGCCCTATCGTCATGCAGTACAGGAAGAGACCCAAGTCCGGATGGGGTCCCAATAGACCTCTTCCAGGACAACTATGACCTTTGGGTTCCTTTACTGACCAATGTTTTTAACAACCTACCAATAGTAGCCCCCCCCCCCCTGCTTTCATGGAAGACAAGTATAATTGTTCCTATCTATAAAAAGGGGGACAAGAGTAGCCCTAAAAACTACAGGCCTATTTCCCTTTTAGACACTACTGCGAAACACATGGGCCGTCTGCTTTTAGCCAGACTTGAGGCTTGGGCAGTTAATGAGAATATATTAATGCAAGCCCAGTATGGGTCTCAACGGGGTAGGGGAATTGTAGATCAGTGCCTCAATCTTTCACTGATCATTGATAAACATACAAGGGCTAAGGGTGGGAAAATCTATCTTGCCTTTATGGACCTTTCAGCAGCATTTGACTGCGTTTCCCACCCAAAGCTCTGGTATATCATGGAAGAGATGGGGATCGACCCTCCAATAATTGACTTTATCCGGCAAATGTACTCGGAGGCATCCGCATCGGTTAGATACGGGAAAAACGGGGAATGTACCCGCCCTTTTAAGATCTTAAGGGGGGTAAGACAGGGCTGTGTCCTCGCGCCGTTCTTGTTTTCCATCTATACGAACGGCGTGGGGAACGCCCTGATCTCCCTGTGTCTGAGTCTATCCAGCTCCCAATTCTGGCATATGCAGACGACGCAGTCCTTATCGCCAGAACAGGGGTAGGGCAGCGTCGCCTAATCGCCACCTATGCTGCCTTCATGGATTCCCTTGACATGAAGGTTAACCAGTCAAAATCATTTGTAATTATTGCCAGGGGGAGTGTTCGAGGAAAACTATCACACCTCCACACAGAAACAGGGAAATTTTAGGTGGTGGTCGTTCCCCTATCTTGGCGTGCTTTTTGATAAGAATCAAACGTGGTCTAGACTAAATGATGCAAGGGCCATGGGAATGGAAAGGAGTCTGGGAGCATTAAAAGCATTTACCTCCAGGATGGGCAGGAAACCTCTGGCCACTGTTAAGCAGATTGATCGAGCTAAAACAAAATCAGCGGCCACATATGGAGCGGAAGTCTGGGGTCTGGCACACCACAAACAACTCCAAATCATTGAAGATACGTTTTTTAAAATCCTTGGTCTCCCTTCCCCTATCAACATCTAATTTTATACTCCACACTGAGTTAAGCCCACCCCATATTACGGATTCAATTAGATTGGCCCCTTCGCTTCTGTGGTTTTCAATTTGGCGAAGGAAAACTCACCCTTTAACTCAGAGTATAATAAAAGATTGGCTGAGCCTCGACAATTATAAGAGAATCAGATGGATTAACTATGTTGAGCGACATTTGACGGAGTTGGGGATGAAAGTATTGTTCACAAACCCGCTTTCTGGCAGGTTAATGTCCAAGCAAAAACTGGTCGACACTTTTATGCTGAAAGCCCAGTACATTTGTAGGGTGAACAACCACAGGAAGCAGTCTATTCTGGTTTATCAACCACATTTATCTCCTTGGGCAGGTGGATCTTCCTACCTAGAGGAGGTTACACTATCACACCACAAATTTATATTACTCCGATTTCGGTTAAATTTGATCCCACTAATGCTGGAGTTCCCATCGAAAACGTATAACCATTCGGACTTGAGAAACTGTCCTTGTGACAAGTCCTCTGCCCAAACAGATCTTCATATACTGTTCTTTTGTGGTCACTATCGTAAAGAAAGGGAAAAGTACGTTGTACCGATTTTAAAGAGCCATCATTTTGTCTAATGTAAGTTATTTTATTTTTTTGCAGAGTTTTATATTGCGCGAACTTGACCCGAATCCAATCAGGTATCAGAACGCTTTACATAGCACCAGTTACGTTACATGAGGACACACATTCATTTTTTGTTAGGCACGGGGAGATGAAGTGATTTGCCCAGAATCACAGGATGTTTAGCGTCATTACCGAGACTCGAACCCAGTTCCCCAGGTCCGAGGTCGAGCGCCCTAGCCGTTAGGCCAACTCCCCTCCAAGAGGGTTGCGCTCTTCTTTTTAAAATCATTACCATACCATGAAAGTGTGCTTCTCCCTAGCCTCATTTCTATGGGCTTGTAGAAAAAGGCGGAAGATCTTGAGATTATAAAACTTTTTAGGTAAATTTATTTAACTATTTATATTCTGCATTTTAACTTGTATTTGATATGGCAGATTTTAGTACTTATAAACTGAAACTTAGTAAGATTTTTAACTTCTTTCTATAAGAATCCAGATGAAATGGTTACCATAGTTTATTTATGAGAATTGTTTTTCCCTTTTAAATGTATTGTTGTTTCTGTACTTTTATGGTCATACCTAAGAATGATCACATAAAGTTGAAATTGATTGATTGATTGTAATGTGAAGGAGGCAGATTACGCAGGGTTTCAACTAGAATGCCTATTTTCTAAAATACCACTGTCCCCTCCCAAAAAACTGTTAGACAATGGCTGTTTTCCTTTTCTCTGTCCTCCCTCAGCCTGTCTGGGGGCTCAGTGTCTCCCACTTCAAACCTGGTTACTGTGCCAACAGGCAGGCCTGTCTGCCATCGTATCTTGGTAAAAGTGGAAGACTTTCATTGTGCTATTTGTGGCCATCCGGAATTCTGGAAGTGAGGTGATGGTCCGGAGTGAGTGGAGAGGCTGTTCCAGGTCTTTGCTGAGAGGTAGGAGAAGGCGCGTCCTCCACTTCTGCTTCAGTAGATGCGGGGAGTATGGGCAAGTGAAAGGGAGGCAGAGCGTAGTCTTCTTGACGGTTGGTGGCAGTTCAGGCGGTGGTTAATGTAGGCAGGTCCTTGGTTGCATAGAGCTTGTGAGAGTGGGTCTTGAATTGCAATCTTTAATTGTACGGGGAGCCAGTAGAGTTTCCGGAGGTGGGGTGTGATGTGGGTTCATCGGATAAGGCCGAGGATGAGTCTGGCTGCAGCGCTCTGTATGGTCTGAAGAGTAGGAGGTGTGCGGCCATTCCGACGTAGAGGGCGTTTGCGTTGTCCAGTTGGCTGGTGATGAGGGCTTGTGTCACGTTGTGTCTCGTGTGTAGGGGTAGCCACTTGAAGATCTGACGTAGCATGTGCAGAGTGAGGAAGTGGGTAGAGGAGACAGTGTTGATCTGTGATTTCATGGTGAGCTTGTTGTCAATGATGATTCCAAGGTTTCTGGTGTGGCTGGAGGGAGTGGGTGCGGGTCTTGGGTCTTATGGCCAACAGGAGGCGTCCCATTTGTTGCTGCTGTTGCCAACGATCATCCTTCCCTCTTGTCTGTGTTCAGCTGCAGGCAGTTGTTCTTCATCTAGTCGACGACGTTTGTCATGCATCTGTGGAAGTTGGTTCTGGTGGTGGTGGTGGGGTCGTCAGTGAGTGAGAGGATGATTTGGATGTCGTCTGCGTAGGAAATTATGTTGCGACAGTGGGAGCCCTGCACACTGCTGGTCAGCCATGCACTTTGCCAATCCTGAAGCCTTGTGTCTCAGTGCTCTGGCCACCAGATCTGCGCAGTATCATCACTGCACACTGGCTGTCAGCTTTGTGCATTACCCTCAATGAAGCCTGTCCTGCACACTGCCCACTTCGGTGCACCACCAGCTCTCGTGGTAGTCCAGCCCTTCAGACTGCCTCCAATCCATTCTAAGTAGCGTTGCCTTCCTGCACTGTGGCCAAACTCTACACTGTCAATTATGTCCAATTGAGAACATTAACATATTTACTGTGTCTCTAGGCACTGCCGCCCCTGTTCGGAGACTGACCACTCACACATTCCCCATCTACGGCAAAGAGCATTTTGAAACTGATCTCTCTAGGCACATAGCCTCCATGTGTTTGAATGCCACAAGTGATGGCTTCATCCAGCCCTGGCTATTCTTAAGCCTACAGCATTTTGCAGGCCTGTATCTTTGATTCTACAGCTGACCGTGTTAATTCAAAACTACACTTCCCAGACTGCAGTTTGGTCTTGGCAGAACGCGACATAGGGCACTTGGCAGCCATGGTAAATATGCTGCTGAGAGCTGTTTGCATGACTTGTCCGCACAGTAGGTGTCTTGCGAACTCTGCTTTAGCAATAGTGTTAAAGTTCTGCTAATCATGAACTCGGCTGAGCAGGGTCTAGGACTGGGTGGATGCTGAGAGAGGAACACTTATCACGTGAAGTGGTGCACACCTACATCTAAAGGGGGGCATCCCTGGAAGCTTGGTAGCGATGTGTGCAACTGCGCTGGATCACATGAAAGTCAACTTCACGCCGACACATATATGCATGTTTAAAGGAAATGGCAGGTAATGGAAGCCCTTCCAGGGTTCTCATGGTCTGAATAAAGACTGCCCACCAGCTGGTGCCCTCTTCCTCTCTGTTTTTAAAATCACTCTTCCACACTGGACCCTCCAACCCCCCCCCCCTCCCCATCCCCCCCCAGTCGGTTCAAAGCATCTTTCCAGCAGCACCCACTGACTCCCAAAGATGCCCTGTCGCCCCTTTCCTTGCATGCTCACCAGTCAGAAATGATCTGTCATTTCCTCGACCATGCTAGGCTGAGCTGCAGAATTCTGCTTCTCGATAAGGGGTTGCATATGGGGGTAGGTGCTCAGAAAACCTCCCTTTAAATTGTTCTATCCTCATATTGGATAAAAGAACTGTCTGTTACCCAATCTTCTGAAGATGGCTTTCTCTTCACCTTCCGTAATGTTAACCCCCTTTCTTGCAACAAACAAGGCTCCAAATAGTCCCAGAGACCAGTTTTCCAAAACATTACGAATCACCAATCACTTTTTAGGACCACTCCAATAAGAAATGCATTTGATTAAAAAAATTAATCTCAAAAACGTTGTCAGCTGTCTTTCCTTCTTTGTTTGGTAGTGTCAGTATCTTGTGTTTTTAATTGGGTGGTGTATTAGTAATACAGTTTATGATAATTTGTCTACATGACGGTTCTGATATTTGTAGATTATACAATTTGTGTGTGCGATAATCTTTAAAAATAAAAAAAAGAATTGTCTCCCTTTGTGTTTAAAGCTAAACTCGGTCTTTGGCCATGTTTTTCCTATTAAAATAGCTGCTGTCAGTTTGGTGCAGGCTGCCAGCCCTTTATTTGCCACTTGTGACACTGTACAGCAGGGTGAGGGAGACAGACTTACAGTAGGTGGCCCACAACCCAGGCATATTTATGTGTTTGTCCCATAAAGGTTACAGCCGTCTCCACCATGGAAGGCAGCATATAAACCACAGCCCACGCTCCGGCATCCTCGCACCTTCTCACTGCGGCTGCATGTCAGTCTGCGCCATAAAACCCAAAGCTAAACAGAGTTCACTGTTGTGGCATGCTTTTTATTGACTAGAGTATATCAAAGAAGTAGTTTAGGTCGTGTAAACTTCTATAGAAGGATAATGAGGTGCATTTAATAGTCTGTATTCTGAATATAAAGCCTCCTCTGGGGAGTGAAGCAGGACGCTAGAGGAGCGGGCGCATTGTGCGTAACCGCAGTTGCATAAAGTAACTTCCTGCAGCATGCGGGTTTTCCAACAAATAGGATGTTGTTTCTTAAAAGTGACAATAATAAAACTGAAAGCTAGACTCTCCCAAAGGCTTGAGGCATTTGAAGCTTGATACCCAATGGGTTTCTCTTCCAAAGCTTTGATGGGTTTCAGGCAGACTTTCAAGAGGCTGGCACTTCCAAAGCTCTAATGGGACAAACACATATCCACAAGCAGCCTATCCGCAGCCTTAAGAGGTGTGTGCCAAAGATACCCAAGACATCTAGTCTTAACTATTAAGAGATTTGGGAGCGAGGTACCATAGAGGTCAAGTGACTCTTCTAATGTCATGGGAAGATTTGGCTAGACTATCCCCCTATACAGTCTGTCTCATTCAAAATCACCTGCAGGTTCAGGCCCAGATGTCAGTGGTTGATATCTACAAAGTTTTGGGAAGTTTGAGTCCAGACACAAGAGGCTCAAGATTTCATTTCCCAAAATACTGACACCTCAAATGCTTTGAGAAGTTTGGGGCTAGATTGTCTGGAGACTGACTCTTCCAACTCGGTTTGAGGTTACCGTAGACTAATTGGGCCACCCAAGTGATACCTTGGAACCTCTAGAGGGGCCATCTGGTGAAAGATGTCCCAATAGGTTTTACAACCAAACCATAAACTCATAAAATAAAGGGACATACCACAACCCTTATTGTTAATGATTGTTGATTTATGGTTGGTTTTTACTTTTAATTGAATGACCCCCTTAAACGTTTGTGTTTACAAAGCCTGGAGTTGTTTCACCCAAACGTGCTAGCGACTGACTCTTCCAAGCCTTGCAACAATTGAACAAAATACTAGCTGTATCAACAATTTTTTTCAGGTACTACAAGACCAAAGTAAGCGTCCTATCTCCATACACCAACCCAATCACCGATTAAAAAACAGTGTGCCATGTGGCATACAAATGAGAAAAAATACTCCTTGGGAAAAGAAAAGGAAACCATTGAAGTAAAGGAGAAAACTAGGAAATTACAGACAGAAAATAAGGAAATAACGGGATGGGGAAAATGGTAGAAATGCAGAAAGTGCGTGTGAGGGATCGCAGTGGATTCCCCATATTGCAGTTTACCAGAACAAACCCTCCTAGTTTGAAAGGCCCGACACGTATCAAGCGGTATTAAAAAATTGCCATATCCAACAGTTATTACAGTTGTCACTCTAGGGTCATCACCTTGTTGGAGCATCTAACATCTTCAATAAAGGATTGCCTGCTTCACTTTTAACAGGTACATAGTTCTTGCTATGGTATGTCATTCTTCGCAGTGCTGGAAACCAAATGCAGCAAGAGATCACCAGTGTCACCAGTTCCTGCCTCATACTTTGGCGTTACTTCCTCCACGCCTGATGTGTTGCACTGAGATCAAGAACAAGCAGGATTCTCTTGCCGTCTACGTGTTTGGTAGTTTTCATGGGTGCCACCTTTCATAGGATAGATTTACACCTATCCGGGCCTTGGAAAATCACAGTACTGGTGCCACCTGTGTTTTAGAACCAAATATATTATAGAGGGACTCTTCCAAAGCTTTGAGAGGCTTGGGACACATTAACCACAGAAACGTACTCTTCCAAAGCTGTGAAGTGTGGCACCCACAGACACAAACTCTTCCACAACTGTGAAAGACTTGGGATCCACTCACCCACAGAAACAACTGACTCTTACAAAGCTGTGAACAGCCCAGGACCCACTAACCACTGAATCAGACCCTTCCAAAGCTGTAAGAAGTTTGGGACCCACAAACCACATAAACTAACTCTTCCCAAGCCCAATGAGGTCTGGGTCCTCTTGGTAACTTCACATTTCATGAGCAGCAGTTTCCCCAAACTTGTTAAATGTGAATGAGCGAATGGCTGTTGTATTAGTTATTCATCCTCATACATTTGTAAGTGTAGGGATCATAGTGTTGTTAATTTATCACAACAAAAGTGCCTTGTATCCTAAGGTGCTGTGTGTTTCCCAATTTAAAATTAGTTCAGTTCATCCCCACTGTGATTCTGCTTTTGAGGCACCGAAGCGAGTCAGTTGTCATTATAGTTTTTTTCTTCTTCTTCTACAGCACTTTGTCATTGGGTGTTTTAGTTACTTTGAGAGACGAGGAGCTATACGTGGAAGGGGTTGGTGATGAAGTTGACAAGATGGCTTAACTGGTTAGGTGCCCCCACTCAGATCTGTGCCTGATCTGCAGGTTTAAATCCCATAAGTGTAGACTCTGTCTTTAAACATTTTTGAGGTCTATATCAGTTTCTGATTGGGTAAAAACTGCATGCAACTTTTGTATGGAAAACAGTGTGGCCAGTAAGCTTCCACCAAGTCAAGAGCTTAACTGTCTCACCATTATCGGCCTCTAAGAGTGGTACACAGGGAGGATTTGTTTGGTTGAAATACAGAATGCAAGACGATCACAGTGACGTCCCAGAATCATGCTGATCTACGTGTGTTGGTGATAACTAGTGCTCAATTTGAGGCAGTGGTATTTGGTGGTAAGCACAGGATTATTTTTGCGCAATGTAAGAAATTGGAGTATTAGTTGAAGGGGTTGAGGACCCTCTTCAAATAATAATCGCAATCCTGGTCAGGGTGAACCACTAAAGGCAATAAATAAACCTGTGGTTAACCCTCTAGTAGCTTGGCACAAAGCAGTCCGGGTTTAGAAGCAAGATGTAAAGTATTTATGCATCACTCAAACAGTAATAAAGTGAACATAACAGAAGAAAAATACCAAGTCAATATAGAAAAATAGAGCATGTTTAAATAAATACAATCACAAACAGCAAAAGAACAATAAATAGAACTGGCGATATGAGTTTTTAACATTTGAATTAAAATCGCTCCAAAAAACACCAAGAGCCAATCGTGGGTAACAGTTGTGGTATACTGGGTCAAAGCCAAAAATTGAGGCTGACTGCGATGGATCACCGGTAGGATACAGGGACAAGGTTTGTCTTGGCAGAAAGCGTACCTTCCGATTTAGAAAGATCTATTCAGAAAAAAAGTGGTCATTGGCATTGCAAGCTGCAATCTGGATCCTCAGAGGAATAGCCCAATGAAGAAGGGAAGCCGCTGTGCAGAGTCGATCGGAGGCTGCTCGGCGCTAAGACAAGTGAAGCTGTCAACGAAGGTTGTCTGCATCGCTCTGGTGCTGGTCAGCGTCGAGTTGGGTGAGACAGTCGCTCGGGTGCTGCTCAGGGTCGAGTCCAGTGAAGCCATCAACAAAGGTTGTTAATGTTGATGCTCGGTGCCGAGTATGGTGGAGCTTGCAGTTAGGCAGGAAGGAGTACATTCAGACCACAACCAACGGCCCAGGACCTTGGGGACAATACTTGTTGGTCAGGACTCACGCCAACAGAGGAGACCAGGTCAGATCCAGTCGCGACTGGTCAGCTGAAAAGCAGGAAAAAGCCTCTGGAAGCTTGTTGTCGCCCTATAGCTCAAGCAGGAGGTCAGCCAGTTGACCTTTGAAGTCATGTCCATGGTCCTCAACTCGAGCTGAGAAGGTCCAGACTTTCATTAGGAGTCAGACAGCAGGGCAGTCCTGATTCTTCACAGGTCCAGGTGTGTTCTGAGAAGAGGTGTGTGGGGTCCATATTTTTGCCTGTGCAAACCTGTGCGGCGATGACAATACTTTGTCCACCGCTAAACTACTTCTGGTCAGCACCTCCCCTCCCTTTTGGTTTGGTGCAGGGCTGGCTAGAGAAGCAAAATGGAGGCAGGCCTAGGTGTGAGCTTCATCTGCCAGTGACAGTGTAGGCATCCTTTGAACCGCAGGAAGAGGCTGAGCATAGACCCCAGGCTTTTCCATCAAGGGAGGAAACCTCCTTCCCGTTCCCAAATCCCTGTGCCCACTGCCTGGGAGCAATATACATCTCAGTACAGGGGAGCCATCAGGGGTCAGATGACAGCTGGATACTGGCAGGAAAGCTTTTGGTTTAAGACAAGAAAACGACAACTTTCTAAAAGTGTAATTGCCAAAATGGTAGAACATAATCCAATTTTGCCATGAAGTTAGATTTTAAATTATCATTTAAACGAGTCCATGAAACATTTGTAGGTCGAAACCTACCAGATTGTGCAGCTGTCTGATTTTCTAAAGACATGTTTGAGACATTCGGAGAGCTGGCAAGGAATGCTTTTCACCCATTGCTTACCATTGGCTTTGTGGTTTGTAACTCACATTTGCTTGCTTTCTATTGGTTGGCTTTATTAGTTTTAGGCTGTCCACCATGTCTCTATCCCTCCCATGGAGCATAGCCTGTTTACCATCACTCCTTGAATTCTTCCACGAGTGCTCTCTTTCTAGAAACAGGCATTTAAATTGTGTTCTTATCTTGTCACATTTGCTGTGTATTCAAAGAACGAGGTCAAATGTCAGGCTTTATCTTCCAGGGCTACTCCACTTTACTCCACTCTACGCTACTGCACTCTACAGCACTTTACTCAACACTTCGCCCCTCAGCTCTACAACAATCTATTCCACTGTACGACACTCTACGCACCTGCAATTCACTGCTGTCTGCGCCACTCCACGACACTCTACACCCCTTCACTCTACAACATTTTACTCTAATCTGTGCCACTCCACTCTACAACACTTCACTCTATGCCATTCCACTCGACAACACTCTACTTCACACTGACACTCAGTGACAATCTACACAACTCCATATACACCACTACATGCCACTTTACTACACTATACGGCACTCTACCTTATGCTCCCTCACTCTGTCCTATACCCCCTCACTCTGTCCTATGCCCCCTCACTCTGTCCTATGCCCCCTCACTCTGTCCTATGCCCCCTCACTCTGTCCTATGCCCCCTCACTCTGTCCTATGCCCCCTCACTCTGTCCTATGCCCCCTCACTCTGTCCTATGCCCCCTCACTCTGTCCTATGCCCCCTCACTCTGTCCTATGCCCCCTCACTCTGTCCTATGCCCCCTCACTCTGTCCTATGCCCCCTCACTCTGTCCTATGCCCCCTCACTCTGTCCTATGCCCCCTCACTCTGTCCTATGCCCCCTCACTCTGTCCTATTCCCCCTCGCTCTATCCTATGCCCCCTCGCTCTATCCTATGCCCCCTCACTCTATCCTATGCCCCCTCACTCTATCCTATGCCCCCTCACTCTATCCTATGCCCCCTCACTCTATCCTATGCCCCCTCACTCTATCCTATGCCCCCTCACTCTATCCTATGCCCCCTCACTCTATCCTATGCCCCCTCACTCTATCCTATGCCCCCTCACTCTATCCTATGCCCCCTCACTCTATCCTATGCCCCCTCACTCTATCCTATGCCCCCTCACTCTATCCTATGCCCCCTCACTCTGATCCGCGCCACTCTGATCCGCGTCACTCTGATCCGCGCCACTCTGATCCGCGCCACTCTGATCCGCGCCACTCTGATCCGCGCCACTCTGATCCGCGCCACTCTGATCCGCGCCACTCTGATCCGCGCCACTCTGATCCGCGCCACTCTGATCCGCGCCACTCTGATCCGCGCCACTCTGATCCGCGCCACTCTGATCCGCGCCACTCTGATCCGCGCCACTCTGATCCGCGCCACTCTGATCCGCGCCACTCTAATCCGCGCCACTCTAATCCGCGCCACTCTAATCCGCGCCACTCTAATCCGCGCCACTCTAATCCGCGCCACTCTAATCCGCGCCACTCTAATCCGCGCCACTCTAATCCGCGCCACTCTAATCCGCGCCACTCTAATCCGCGCCACTCTAATCCGCGCCACTCTAATCCGCGCCACTCTAATCCGCGCCACTCCACACCACTGCATTTCACACTACTCAATGACACACTACTCCATGACACTATACTCCATGACACTGCATGACAACCCCCTCCACAACCCTCCACTCCACTAAACGCCACTCCTCTCTGACACTCTTCTCCACCCTATGCCACCCCAAGAATCTACTACCCCACTAACCTTTAGCCATGGTGAACAGCTGTCACGCTGGTGCACAACATGGCTAAAACACATTGGCAAAGCCAATAGCTCTTGCATAGGCGAGACCAATTGGCTTTGCCATTGTTTGTTCCAGTTGCTCCCAAACTGAAACTAAGCGTTATAAGTTGTTCTAATGTCACTCAGTGCTTTCCTATGGGAGAGCCAGCCTTGCCAGGGATTGTAGAACATGAAATATACATTCCCTGCCTTTAAATCTCACGCTCCCATCTCAATTAGCTTTTAAGGCTTGCATTAGGGGTGACTTATATGTATTAAAAAGGAAGGTTTAGGCTGGCAAAAGATTTTTTTGCCAGGTCTAAATGGCAGTTTAAAATACCCAGCTGCAGTGGCAGACATGCTTTGTAGGGCTACTGCAGTGGGTGCCACAATGAGTGCTGGTTGTATTTAATTTACCGGCCCTGGATACCTGTAGTACCATATCCTAGGGAGTGACAAGTAAATGAAATGTGCCGATAAGCTTTATGCCGATTTTACCATGTTTAAAGGAGAGGCAGAAGCACTTTAGCACTGGTTAGCAGGGGTAAAGTGTGCAGAGTCCTATGGTCAACAAAAATGGGTTCAGCAAGAGACACAAATCTGTGGGGCTACCACACAAAAGAATGTCATTTGGTAATTTCCAACAGAGTTAGTGTTTTCAGATTCAGGGCCACTAACCGAACAGATCAGGAAGTTGGCACAACATTTCAGACCAGTTGTGCAATTTATAAGAGAGGGCTCCGCATTATTGCTGGTGACTTGGTAATTTGTGCTCCCCTGAACGGCCGCTCCAGGAGGTATTCAGGGGACGGTGACCTCCACGGAGGCCAGAAGACCTCAAACGCAGGTTAAGGCTGAATCTTTTGCATTGTTGGTCTTCTAACAAATGGGCTTAGGATATCGAGCGTCTGTTCTTGTGCAACGAGGGAAAGCCACATATCCCCGTATCTCCGTACCCGCCACCACCAACTGAGAAAACGGAATGTAACTTAACGCCACCAAAACAATGACATCAGAGGAAAGAAATGGCTCTTCCAGGAAGTTTTTCACAAGTTCACTAAGAACTGCGAGTCTTGGCTACCAGTAGCTGATGTGTGTTGTCTGAGCACAATAGGAGGTGCTGGCACAATCCCTCAGTATTACTTTCATGTGTTGCAAAAACATCAGCCAAATTTCCAATTCCCTCCTCTTCGAGAAGGGCTGGCGGTGCCCTTTCTGCAGCGAACGACTCCCGCACGTCTAACGCAGCTTGACTTCTAAGTCTTGCAAAACAGCCCACATTTCATCCCAGAACTTCCAGTCATTTGAGTTCAGTGGGATGAGGCGAAGGTCGCAGATGGTAAATTGGCTACGGGGGATTTCAAGCCTGCGCGTAAATAACACTCGGGTCCCTGAAACAAGCATCCATGTTGTGTTGCTTACACACTTTTCAAAAATAAACGGTAGAGCAGGCTTCTCCAGTGAGAAGCTCGTGAGCTACTGGTAGCTCTCTAGGTACCTGTGAGTAGCTCATTGCTTTCAATAAGGAGCTATAGAGGGCATTAATATGCCAGAACACCCTCCACTCAACATCTATTCATACAACAAAGATCTGGCACATGCAGGCACTTTATCCATTTTTGTGTGTGTGTGTATATATATATATATATATATATATATATATATATATATATATATATATATATATATATATATATATATATATATATATATATTCTATATTTGAAGGATTGAAGTGAGGGAAGATATTCTTATCTAAATCCTCAGCCAGCTGTTTTATAGCATAATATGGCCAAATCCTATGTGCCCACTGATTTTAAAACCGCTAAAGAAAAGGAGAAAGAAGTGGTCAATCAGTACTACATGTCAACACATAACCCCCGGTTTCAAGTGTATATGTGCTAAAAAATGTCAGGACCGGGAAGGTGTGTTAGAGAATGGGTTTCGGGTAAAGACTGCCCATAACCCCACTTACTACCTAGGTTTGGTATGCTTGACAGTTAGTGTCCAGGATCCGTCGTTATACGTCAATCCTGTTCACAGCCCTCTCCTCCTTGATGATGGGCTCCGTCAGCAATGCCGCGGAGTAAGGATTTCTGTACGCCTTACGTCTCGGGGAACCTACCCGTGCGGTTGCACTGCCGGTTACCTTCCCGGTCCTGACGAAGCGCTTTAGGATCCATTAGGGACCGTTTTATAGCGCGAAACATGTTGACCTCTTCATTAAATCACTTTTGTTAACACACCAATCGGGTCGAGAGAAGTGGGACTTTTATTTGGTCTGGTCCCCTCTCTGAACAGCACTACAGTGCATCTCCATCCCCGAGTATTTTTAGGTTGGACCAGGGAACTTATGATTAAAAGGTTTTCAGTTCCCTGTTTCATTTTTAAAATTCGCACTCACTAGCACATTTCTACCCACATACCCTCACTCACAAATGCGGCAACTCCTTAAAAGAACTCCATCAGAGAGCCCCTAACTAAGGGCCCGTGAGGGACTGCAGCGCCACCCCCACGAGGAGCAACCGTGCCCAATGATGATGCTATACATCCGCAAGGGTGTGTGAGGGCACACAGGAACATCACCAGGAGTACCCTCTCCTCACTCTGCACACTCACCCTACCTTCGGAGACTTTCCCCCTTATTGACAGCTTACCTGTAGCTAGTCATTTTTTTCTCTCACACTATAGGAACTGTAACCATCCATTGGATAAATGTATAACTTTTAGGAGCTTTGGTTCAGGACCTTTTTCTATAGCTCCAAGTCCCTCCTCCTTGTTGATATTGTGTAATAATTTCAGACCAACTCCATCGAAATGGGTTGGTCAGAAATTATTACATACAGGAGATTATGATGCGGTAAGGATGGCTCCGACTGAGGGTCGGAGCCATTCCTTACCGCATCGTAATCGGGCCCTATGTATTAAGTATTGTCATTTGTACTGGAATCATAGGTACACATTTCTGTCAGTACACACACATTTCCAGACATGCCTGCACAGGGAAGTAAAACACCATATATGGCATAATGCCAACATTTGAAAGCAAGAAAGAGGGACGTTAAAAAAAATAAAAAAAATCGGAGTGATTTATTTTACTTGCATTGATTTGGAGGCAATTTTAGGGAGGAGACAGCAAAAATAAAGCGGTATGTGGTTTAAAAAATCGTGAGTCACCCTGCTGAGAGAGGTGTGTTGGCACGTAGGACATGGGTAGAAATGGAAGTGCATGCAAATATTCTTCAAACACACAAACACTTTGGCAATGGGGCCTACATGCATAGGGGTGCTATCTAGCGCTGTAAGTGGGATAAACAAGTTTGAGAGGGAAGGCATGGGCAAAGAAGTGTAACTAGGAATATTTTCTTAGAGGGGCCGCCTTAGTAATACGAAACACCCTGCGTATATGATCATAATACCTTCATCCCAATTATTTTCAGGGAAAAAAATGCTCCAGAGGCCGGGCTTACATCCACCCCACTCCAAAAAAAGCAACATTCGGGAGCCACGGGCAATGACCGATGAGTCAAGGGAGCCGCGGGTCAAAAAAGTTTGGGAACCACTAGGTTATCATACTCCTGGAATGTTGGGGCTTGCATGCTTGCACTAAGCGATGTAGGGTGCATACAGGCCGTAGGCCTTACAAAATAGGTATTGCCTTCTTTCAGGAGACTCACTTAATGGACATGGAGGCCGGAAAATTCCAGAAAAAAGGGTGGGGATAGTTCTATTCGTCCACTTATTCCTCCTATGTAAGGGGGGGGGGGGTGATATGGATGCCTCCCCAGGGACTCTTTTCCAATTCTGGGGTGCCCATGCTAATGTGCAGGGCAGTTATCTCCTAATTTATGGATTGCTGGATGGACAAGAGTTATGCCTGTTGAATGTTTATGCCCCTACCATGACGATAGACAGTTTTATCGGCCCCTACTTGGTATAATGATGCCATACCTGGGGATGCCATTGATACGGGCTTGGTACTTCAGTTGGATAGCGGTTGGGAATTTTGACAGATCACCCCGTGGCTTTATACTAAGGCAGGGATGACTGAAACCCTGGTTAAGCTGATGACCCGGGTGGATTGTGTGGACATCTGGAGGGCTAACAATCCTCCTTGCAGGAATTCACGTTTTACATGCCCGACCACTACATGTACAGCAGATTGGACAGGATTCTGCTTACGAGTCCACAGGTCTTGGAGGGTCTCGCCTAGGCAGGTTTCTCTGACTGTGCGCCCGTGCTGCTTGTGTACTCCTGCACCTGGCGGCTTGGCCCAGAGACACTGGGGGGCATTGTGTTTAGGGCAGATCTGCAAGACGCAATTGAGGGTTACTTAGAAGACAATTGGGGATCGGCAGAGTCGAGAGTTACTGAATGGGATGACTTGATGGTGGTCATCCTTGGGCCTTGCCTCAGAAAAATGTATGGCATAAAGCGTCACCTGCAAAAAGACCTGCATAGTCAGGAATAAAGGTTGGGATATCTGCAGAGGGCAGGGAGGGGCGCACCCCGGGTAGAGGTTGAACCTACTGGAGGTACAGCAGTCCGTGGGAGAGATTTGTGACCAGTTGGACACATTCACCCTCCAGGAGCAGCATCTCCACAGGGAGGGGGATAGACCTGCATTCATATTTGCTGAGACTAGAGACCCCTGATCGTGGCATTGAAAGGCAGGAGGGGCGACACAGTGGCATCTCAGGATGCGATTAATGCCACACTGCAAGAAGAGCTAGCGTACCTATATAGGCAGCCTCTGAGGCTTGGGAGAGGGATGCCTGGTTTTCTTGGAAATGCTGAGTCTCCCCAGGCTGCAGGGAGGCCAGGTGGAGGTCCTAGAGGAGGAATTGACCAGGTAGGAAATAAAGCTGGCCAATAAAGATATGCCCAGGAATAAGTCTCTGGGAATGGATGGTCTCCCACTGAAGTTTAATCAGGTATATGGTGATTTGCCTGTGGATCGGCTGCTGGAAGTCTTCCAGGAGCCAAATGCCCAACACACACTGCCACTGTCCATGCAGGAGGCCGTGGTTGTGATGATCCCAGAGCCAGAAGGGATCCCACCCTGGTCTGTTCGTATCGGCTGCTGTCCATGATGAACGGGGATGGTAATATGCTGCCCAAAGTGTTCACTAATGGGTTCAGTGTCGGGGAAGGGATCACTGGCACATGAGGATCAGTGCGACTTCATACCCACAAGGAGCACCAGTATGTATATTAGAAGACTCGCGCATGTTGTGCACTCAGCTCAGTGTTCCGATTTAGAGACCGCACTGGTCGCCTTGGATATTGAGAATGTATGTGACACTGTGTGCCGGGATTTTATGTTGGCGGTGCTCTCAAAGACGGTTCTTGGTCAATGTTTAGAGGGTGGGTCACCCTGTTATATTCAAGCTTTGTGTCCGTGGTTCGGTCCAGGGGCTACACCTTGGAAGGATGAATATTGAACGTGGTACCCGGCAGGGCTTGTCCTCCTCTCCCCGCTTCTGTTTGCACTGGCAATAGAGCCATTGGTTGTTTGCCTGCGAGAGGTGCTGGGGCAATGGACTATCCAAGTCAGGATGTGGCACATGTCATCTCGCTGTATGCAGAGGAGCTGTTCTAGTTACAGCAGCCAGAGGCATTGGTGCCCTGCTTACTGGAAGTGCTGCAGACTTTGGAGTTGCATCGGGACTCTGTGTTCATCTGGGGGAAGTCCCTTGTGTTTCCCCTAGCTGGGTTGCGGAATAGACCACAAGAACAGCTCCCTGCCATGGGACCATAATTACATTGCATAGGTTGGGAAGAGGATGCAAGTCCTATTCATGTTATTGTAATGTACTGTAAAAGGCATTTGCAAAGCGCTGTGTTAATCCAGGGAGTGTCTTGGCGCCATTGTTCTCTGATAAATTGTGTGCCTCTTCCAGGCTGCGTGTGGCTCAGGAGTCGGTGAAGAAGCTGACTGCAGAGAAGAAAGTGGAAACGAAGAAGATAAATCCCACAGCCAGCCTGGTAAGGCCAGCGATGAGCACTGGAGGGACTGTAGACCGTATGTTCGTGTGAGCTGTCAGCTGCCCTTGAAATGAGGATAAGAGAGGTCCATATAAAATCTGCTGGAGACCTTGTATGTCCTCATAAAGCAGGGTTCTAAGCATGCTTACTTTTGAAGAATAAGGGGGCTGTGGCGCAGAGAGCTGTGGTGGGCCCAAGTACAGAATGTGCTTGTGCGGGGTATCCGGGGTGGAACTCTGGTCTTCTGGTTCCACTGCTGTCCGTTTAGCCACATATAGCTCAGACTGATAAGTTTTTGGTGTCTGCTGAATAAATGATACGCTTGTTTAACAGTTTGAAAAAGCGCTGTAAGTGTGAATTCACATTAGATGGACCGGACAGCAAGAGAGTAAGTGTACGGTAACAGATTCTCGAAGGACCCTGTGGGTGTATATTCAGGAGAGCCTGTAGAGGACCCCGTAAGTGCAGACTAACAAGAGACTCCACTGAAAGCCCTGTAAGTGCTCATCTTTCAGAGAGCCGTGAAAGTGCGGACTCACAGGAGACGTTGCAGAAAGTTCTGTAACGCACAAGCAGACTTACCCACGCATGAGGTTACCGCACGGTCATTACAATGACCCTGACACTACGACGCATTCATTACCACATAAGTCTTTACCACACATATGCCTGTACCACGCATGCCTTTACAACAACATTTGTTGTAATGGCATGCGTGGTACAGGCATATTCGTTGTAAAGGCATGCGTGGTAGTGTTGCATGCGTGGTTAAGTCTTCATTGTAAAGGATTGCATGGTAATGGCATGCGTTGTAGTGTTGCATGCATGGTTAAGTCTTCGTGGTAATGGCATGCGTTGTAGTGTTGCATGCATGGTTAAGTCTTCATTGTAAAGGATTGTGTGGTAATAGCATGCGTTGTAGTGTTGCATGCATGGTTAAGTCGTCGTTATAAAGGCATGTGTAGTAATGACATGCAAGGTAGTGTCCCATGCGTGGTTAAGTCTTTGTTGTAAAGGCATGTGTGGTAATGGCATGCGTGGTAGTGTTGCATGCATGGTTAAGTCTTCATTGTAAAGGATTGTGTGGTAATGGCATGCGAGGCAGTTTCGCATGCGTGGTTAAGTCTTCGTTGTAAAGGCATGTGTGGTAATGGCATGCGTGGTAGTGTTGCATGCATGGTTAAGTCTTCATTGTAAAGGATTGTGTGGTAATGGCATGCGAGTCAGTTTCGCATGCGTGGTTAAGTCTTCGTTGTAAAGGCATGTGTGGTAATGGCATGCAAGGTAGTGTCGCATGCATGGTTAAGTCTTCATTGTAAAGGATTGTGTGGTAATGGCATGCGAGGTAGTGTCGCATGCGTGGTTAAGTCTTCGTTGTAAAGGCATGTGTGGTAATGGCATGTGTGGTAGTGTTGCATGCATGGTTAAGTCTTCGTTGTAAAGGCATGTGTGGTAATGGCATGCGTGGTAGTGTTGCATGCATGGTTAAGTCTTCGTTGTAAAGGCATGCGTGGTAATGGCATGCGTGGTAGTGTCGCATGCATGGTTAAGGCTTTGTTGTAAAGGTATGTGGGGTTCCGGCTTCGTGGTAAAGGCTGTTTCCCATATTAATAATATACTCGGAATGGCGCATAGACAGGAGACAAGTATGGGAGAAGTTAATCACAATTCATTTGGTTTCCATTTGTCCACAGAAAGAACGGTTGCGTCAGAAGGAAGCAAGTGTGACCCCCTAAGTGACGGACCCCTGTGGGTGAGGACTCTACGAGTGAAGCTTCTGCATGGTCCTGAACTGCACGGCTCACTGCAGCGCAGCGGTCACCCGGTGCCCCACCGCTCGGCTTCACTCCCAACGGTTGGGCCGTTGCATGGCGTTGAGTGGTCGGGATACAACGCCAACTTGATGGCCTGCGCTTTGGCGTGCCCAGGGGGGCAGGCCTGCGTCGTACTCTTGAGTGGCTCCTAATTGGACTTGAACTCATCCTTTTTTACTCAGAAGATGGTCATGAATCATGCATGATGGAATCTGATTGAAAGGGCTTTGGGGACACCTCAGAATGGCAGCGGGATCTTCCATCTTTGCTCCTGGAAGGCTGGACTCTGGCTGCATCTTTCACCTCTATGGAAGCTGGCGCGTTGTGAGCAGGGTTACAGTACCTTCTGCCGCTGTGGGCTGGCTGTAAGCAAAACATGATATTCAACGGTCTCTTTTTACCTTACTAACCAGACTTTTGACATATTACAAAGCAACACAAATCTGTCTTTTGGATGATATGTTACCTGATGTTGCGGAAGCATCTCATGAGCATGTCCATGTTGCATCCCTCTGTGCTCATTCCTCCTGCTCTGGACGTGGCCTCAATATCCTGGTAGACCACACGTTACCTCTTCTGTGTAGGGTGTTTCAAGGCTAGAGTGTCCTGCTGTTCACCTGAATGGTATCCCCAGTGTACCAATGACCAGAGCCTACATATTCTGACAATCTGCCAAGAAAGGTAGCAGCATGGAGGAATGAGGAATGACAGAGATTTTGCAGTAAGCTGCTGGTTCCAGTGCCCAGCACTGGTCAGTGATGTGCAAAGATTGGACTAGGCCGACCTGCCCCTCCGGCTCCAGTGCAGAGCTGCTTTTTGACGAACTATAATCCTAACCCTTTCTTCATTATGTTCCTGTATATTCCAGCAGTCCTGTCTTGTTGGAGTGATTCAGTACTTCCGGTTCGAAGGATACTGGTTTTTAGTGACCATGCCAGGCAGATGGGCCTTATTGGTTGGCAGTGGGGTGCAGGCACTTCACTGCAAGGCACTTTCTCCCATCAAATGTGCACTTCCTCCTACAGTGCTGGTGTGTGTGTGTGTGTGATTGTGAGAGAGAGAGAAAGGGTGTTTGTGCATGTGTGTATACACATATAAAACTCATATACAGATTATGTTGGGGACACTTTGCTTCTGATAATCCATAATGTTGTCCTAACTCCAACCCAAATCATGCCAGTGCAAAACATGCCTAGTAGCCTTCACCCAGACGAAAACCTCTCTTGTGCCCTGCCTCCATCTAAACCTACTGCTTGTGCTGTGTTAGTGTAATGTTTTTCCTGTGTTTTGCCTCCAGTCCTGTCAATCTTGGTGCGTTCCCCCAGTCGATAACACTCCTGGTGTCCTGTCTGTACATCACAGTGTATCCAGTTGGGTTGGGCCTGTTTTATCCTTATGCCTTCCTCTTGCTAGGCCACTGTAGGTCTGAAGGGCCCATTTTTCTTTCATTAGGAACAGGGCGTCCTTTATTCGCCATTGAGCACTGTCGTTTGTTATTCTTATAGTGTGGACGCATTTGTTATGATGACCAGCAGAAGGTGCAGTAATAACATGTTCTGATACTCTTGTTTCCCACAACATCTCATGTTTCCCATGATCTCTTGCCTCAGTTTGTGGTGGATAGACCTGATCTTGGGTTTACCAAACTGACAAGTGCTCCTACGTCATTTTAGGACCGAAGTCCCTCAGCCCCCACCGAGCTGTGTCTGTGTGTCCTTGTTCCACTGCAGTGTCTGGTTCGGGAGATTTTGTTCCTATCAGCCTCCTGTATGTTTATCCTGCAGAGCTCAACTTCTCGCGCGCTTGTGTTCTTGGCCCAGTGCACAGGGTTTCAGGAATCTTCAAGGTCAGCTCAGCAGGAAGGGGAGGGCTCCAGCGCCGCCAGATGCCAGAGGTCTGTGTTAACTTAACTCAAAACTTGTAAAAACCTCTCTTGCTTGATGAAGGGGTATCCCGTGGACAACCATTTAATTCCTGCTGAGAAGTGTTAATGCTTTCAAAATGATGTCTGTGCGGTGGTTATTGTGTCGGCAAAAGGTCCGTGTACTCCAGTAGAGAAGGGCTTCGGCTTTCACTGTAGGGCCTGTCTGTTCTTGCAGAGCAGGCCTGCTGCTTCAACGATGGTGTTGTACATTCATGATAAGTGTTACCACTTTCAGTGTAGGGCCTGTCTATTCTTGCAGGGAAGGCCTGCTGCTTCAACGATGGTGTTGTACATTCACGATAAGTGCTACCACTTTCACTGTGGGGCCTGTCTATTCTTGCAGGGAAGGCCTGCTGCTTCAACAGTAATGTTGTACATTCACGATAAGTGCTACCACTTTCACTGTAGGGCCTGTCTGTTCTTGCAGAGCAGGCCTGCTGCTTCAACGATGGTGTTGTACGTTCACGATAAGTGCTACCACTTTCACTGTGGGGCCTGTCTATTCTTGCAGGGAAGGCCTGCTGCTTCAACGATATTGTTGTACATTCAGGATAAGTGCTACCACTTTCACTATAGGGCCTGTCTATTCTTGCAGGGAAGGCCTGCTGCTTCAACGATAGTGTTGTACATTCACGATAAGTGCTACCACTTTCACTGTAGGGCCTGTCTATTCTTGCAGGGAAGGCCTGCTGCTTTAACAGTAATGTTGTACATTCATAAGTGCTGCTACTTTCAGTGTAGGACCTGTCTATTCTTGCAGGAAGGCCTGCTGCTTCAACAGTAATGTTGTACATTCACAATAAGTGCTACCACTTTTATTGTAGGCCCTGAATCTTCTTGCAGGGAAGGCCTGCTGCTTCAACAGTAATGTTGTATATTCACAATAAGTGCTACCAATTTCATTGTAGGCACCGTCTATTCTTGCAGAGCCAGCGTGGTGCTTCAACAGTAATGTTGTACATTCCTAAGTGCTGCTACTTTCAGTGTAGGGCCTGTCTATTCTTGCAGGGAAGGCCTGCTGTCTCAACAGGAATGTTGTACATTCATAAGTGCTACCACTTTCATTGTAGGCCCCGTCTATTCTTGCAGGAAGGCCGGTTGCTTCTACAGTAATGTTGTACATTCATAAGTGCTACCACTTTCTCTGTAGGCCCCGTCTATTCTTGCAGAGCCGGCCTGCTGCTTCAACAGTAATGTTGTACATTCATAAGTGCTACCACTTTCATTGTAGGCCCCGTCTATTCTTGCAGGAAGGCCTGTTGCTTCTACAGTAATGTTGTACATTCATAAGTGCTGCTACTTTCAGTGTAATAACCGTGAATTCCAATAGATCTGGGCCATTCTTCTCTGTATCGATTCCATAAGTTTCAGCTAAGACGTGCTGTCAGTTCTTTCAATTCTGTTGTCATCCCGTCGAGAAGTCCTGCTGCCGTCAGTGCAGAGCTGAGGTTTTCCTGCAGATAAGTGCTGCTGTGTATGCAGAGAATGCGTGTATTGTACTAGAGAAGAGGCGGGACTTCCACCGTCCAATCTGACCGGTCTTTGCATTCTACCATAGCAGTGCTGCTCCTTTCAGGGTACCGTGTGTGCATTCCAGCAAAGAAACCTATTCCATGTCACATACCATCCTGAGAATGCTGCAAAGTGCTCATAGTCTTTGCTGAGAAGGACTGTTGCTCTGTATACATTACTAACCTATTCATGGTCCTCCCGGGTTAGCTTTATGGACACACATTTTTACAGAACAGCTGGTGGAGAGGTGTTCATCTCTCTATGCAGGCATCCTTGCTTCCCAGAACTACTGGCATTTTCTAGACTAACATCCCGAGATTTGCAGGTTCTTTGTGTATACAAATATGTATGCTGCCAGAGCGAAGAGGCGCTACTTTCTTTACAAAGATATCTACATCCTGCAGAGAAGTGCTGGTACTTTCTATATAAGACCTATGCCGATTCCAATGGGAAGTGCCTGTTCCTTGCTGTAGACGAACATTTGTGTTCCTGCAGAGAAGTGCTGGTATTTTAAGCACATATTTACATTCCTGGCAAGAAATGCCAATCCTTTCTATGCCACCATCCCTGCAGTGAAGTGCAGGTGTGTGCTTTTTACAAACATTCCTTGTTCCCTGCAGAGAAGTGCTAAGTGCTATAGAAGCACCCTCCTGTTCCTGCAAAGATGTGTCTACTTGTTACAAATTATTTTTGTGAAAACATTCTTGTGCGTACTATTTAAGCATAATGAATTGAAATACTGCTTATGCTCTCAAAGTAAACCTTTTCGCAGTCGCATAGGGAGGAATCCATTCCTGCAAAAATGTTCTACGAACGTCTTTTCAGTCCTGCAGAGATGCTACTGCTCGCTTTGTAGACGATTCTGCTGGAAAGTGCTGCAACTTTTTCGTTTGAAGTCCCATGGGGTGTTTGCAGGAGCCCCAGCCCTTGATTCCTAAACTCCACGTGTTTGCTGCAGAGAAGTGTGACGGCCACTGTAAAAAGACTACTCTGCCTCCTTGCAGAGAAGAGACCAAGCTTCCTGTGCAATCATTCTTGAGAAGAAATGATGCTTCTTCCTATACAAACCTAGTTAGATCCTTCAGAGATGCTTTGGAACTTTCTAAAATTCTTAGATTCTGCAGAGGAATGCTGGAACTTCCTCTACAAACATTCTTAAATTCCTACAGAGGCGTGATGGTCCCACGTATACAAACATTAGTATATCGCATCATTGAAGCCCTGGTACTTCCATACAAACATTCATGAGCTGCCCCAGAGATGTGATGGTGCTTCTTTTCAAACATTCTTAAATTCCTACAGAGGCGTGATGGTACCACATATACAAACATTAGTATTTTGCATCATTAAAGTGCTGGTACTTCCATACAAACATTCATGAGCTGCCCCAGAGACGTGATGGTGTTTCTTTTCAAACATTCTTAAATTCCTACAGAGGCGTGATGGTCCCACGTATACAAACATTAGTATATCGCATCATTGAAGCCCTGGTACTTCCATACAAACATTCACGAGCTGCCCCAGAGGCGTGATGGTGCTTCTTTTCAAACATTCTTAAATTCCTACAGAGGCGTGATGGTCCCACGTATACAAACATTAGTATATCGCATCATTGAAGCCCTGGTACTTCCATACAAACATTCATGAGCTGCCCCAGAGACGTGATGGTGTTTCTTTTCAAACATTCTTAAATTCCTACAGAGGCGTGATGGTCCCACGTATACTAACATTAGTATATCGCATCATTGAAGCCCTGGTACTTCCATACAAACATTCACGAGCTGCCCCAGAGGCGTGATGGTGCTTCTTTTCAAACATTCTTAAATTCCTACAGAGGCGTGATGGTACCACATATACAAACATTAGTATTTTGCATCATTAAAGTGCTGGTACTTCCATACAAACATTCATGAGCTGCCCCAGAGGCGTGATGGTGCTTCTTTTCAAACATTCTTAAATTCCTACAGAGGCGTGATGGTACCACATATACAAACATTAGTATTTTGCATCATTAAAGTGCTGGTACTTCCATACAAACATTCATGAGCTGCCCCAGAGGCGGGATGGTGCTTCTTTTCAAACATTCTTAAATTCCTACAGAGGCGTGATGGTCCCACGTATACAAACATTAGTATATCGCATCATTGAAGCCCTGGTACTTCCATACAAACATTCACGAGCTGCCCCAGAGATGTGATGGTTCTTCTTTTCAAACATTCTTAAATTCCTACAGAGGCGTGATGGTACCACATATACAAACATTAGTATATCGCATCATTGAAGCCCTGGTACTTCCATACAAACATTCATGAGCTGCCCCAGAGGCGTGATGGTGCTTCTTTTCAAACATTCTTAAATTCCTACAGAGGCGTGATGGTACCACATATACACACATTAGTATTTTGCATCATTAAAGCGCTGGTACTTCCATACAAACATTCATGAGCTGCCCCAGAGGCGTGATGGTGCTTCATTTCAAACATTCTTAAATCCAGACCTGGAAGTGCTGTGCTTTTTATACAAAAATGGTCACATTCCTTCCCATAGGAGCTGTTGCTGCTATAAACCTCCTCGATAACATTGCAGCAGGTCTCCATATTCATGCAGGGAAGGGACTGTTCTTTATATAACAATATATTTACATTTTAGTGAAGAAGTAATATAATATTTTCCGCCAAACATCCCTAAATGCTTTCAGAGACGTGCTGGTTCTTTCTACACAAACTTTCCAGCAAAGACCTGATGTTTATGACACAGCCTTGCAGAAAAAGGCTGGTACTGTCTGTACAGTTGTCTGTGCGTTCCAAAAAAGTGTGTTGCTGCCAGTGTTGCAGTACTCCATATTCCTGCACATTTCTGAGGCTCACCACTAAAAGCCCATGTAGTCTTACAGGCATATAGAGCAGAAAAAAATATGTAACTGGAGAAAACCACTGGCCTCTACAGAGTGTAGAAAGTTGGCCAAGTCATGGAAAACGGGAAGTAAAACCATGAACAGTCTTCTGTGCTGCAGCGTTTCCTTCCTTTTGTGGGTACCAAGAAAGTGTTTCTCTGAATCCCTGCTTCAGTGTCCAAACTGGCTCAGATTTGATGGGCCCTGCTCGCCTACTGTGATCCCCTGCTAGCTTGCCTGCATGCATTAGTAAGAACTTGCACGCTTATTGGAATAATGAGCGAGGTGTCCAGTCCAGTCGGTCTCTATGCTAAGCTAACAGTAGGAAAGTGCGACAGTGGCAACATTTTTGTGCTAATAATATTCATGGCCTTGGACCCAACACTTACACTACTTGGGTAGCCTGACCTTTGGCTCAGACCTTGGATCGGACGCAAATATTCATCGAAAAGAACTTCAGACAAAATCTGGCCTTTTTTTCTAGTTTGCAAAAATGGGTAAAAAATTCCTCTTCTGCCTTGATTCTCATCCCTCTGCACTACTTAATTTCACACACCAGGAGAAGGCTGGTATTAGCTGGCACTGTGTTCCCTAATCAGATGATGACTGATAGCTGGCGCTGATTTGTTCCGCGGTACCACAAAACAGATGATGGCCTATAACCAACATTAGTTTGCACCAGGTGTAGTTCTCAACTTCAAGCCTTAGACTTATTCCAAAGCTTCGAGAAACATTAGAAGCCAGGTATCCAATGTATTAGTCACTCTGCATGGCCAGCCAATGAGTGTCTGTCCACCCTCTCTGCAGATATAGGTGCGTGGGATTGCGGTTCGGGAGTGGTACTCATGTCTGTGGCAAAATTCCACCTTATTGTAATTGATGCTTCGAAGACCACAGATCTTTCCATGCTGTGAGTAAGGGCACTGGGGCATAGGTCGATGTGTTGGGGGTGGTGATGCGGTGCATCCAGTCTTCATGTCTTCTTTAATACTAATTCTCTAGGAGATTCTCTCTGGAAATAGGCAGGGCAGTCCACCATTATGCCAGTGGCACTCTGCTTTCGTGGGTGGACTCTTTGGCTTCCAAAGCATGCTCCGGTTGGAATGTTGAGCTTTATCTAAAAATTGGGCCTTCAGACTGAGTCTTTGATCTGCTTCTTCACCAACAATTGTACTCCTTTGTTCCTTTTTTTAGATTTTCTGGTTGTTTTTTGTAGACACACAGAGCCTCTTCCTGAATGTTTTGATGAGTTAAATTTCTCTTCCCGCTCTTGGGCTTGAATGTTGGTGTGCATGCTTCAGTGTTGCTCCATAAACTCAGAGGTTCCCGTTATAGATTCTAACACTATGCACTTGTTGGGATTTAGGAACTGTGAATCTAGCGAAGGGGTCAAACTGACCAGTTTGTGGCCCCAGACAGCTGGACATGGATGCCCGCTAAAAAATGGCTAAGTTTAACAGATGTAGATACTTCTGAACTTTATAAGAGTTAATTGACTCCTCAAACCTGTTGCAAGGCGAGATTGCCTCTGCTTACTGTCTAGGGCCATGTTGATATCTGTGATGGTAGCAGTCGTGTTTGAGGGGGTGAAGAAGGTGTTTGATGATTAATCAGTCGAAGAGTTGGATGGCTCATCACTTATGAGAGCCTGGTGCCTCATAGAAGGGAAGATAGTCAAGCAACTAATCACACAGATAGTTGGGTGTTTAATTGCATGCACAAAAGAGATTTGGATGTTTTTTTAGATAAGTGTGGCGAGTAGTTGCACAGAAGAGGTTCGGATACCAATCTCACTGAAGAGTCTGGTACCTATTCCAATAGACGACCTTTGAGTGGTTGTAAGCTAAATTCCAGTTTTCCAGGCTGCCCTGCATTATGAATGAATCGGGGATGTAGAATGACTCCATCCTGCTCAGCATCATATATCCAGTCCCAGGACTTATTTTAAAAATAAATTCACTGTAGGGATGTAAAACTTGGGTAACTTAAATGGGGCTGATTAGCGTACCAGACTACGGTGGTTTGCATATCCGAAGGCATGGACTGGAAACATTATGTGGTTAATAGTCTAGTTTGCCCAGCTATGAGTTAAGTTGAACCTTAGACAATCACTTTTTTGTATTATTTGTAATCAGCGGTGTGTGTGTGTGTGTGTGTGTGCGTGTGTGATCCACTTCAAGTGGGTGAAGGCTAGAGATAGTTAAGTGTCTCAAATGTTAGATGTACATGTAAAGCATATTGGTTTATACTGTAGCAATGAGTATCTGGGGGTTCACGCCTTGAATTCAATCGCATGGTAAACTAACCAGGATGCACCTGGACTTCAGTGCACTTTCCTGTTGTCCGAATAATTTATTCTTAGAGCCACCATATTCTTTCACATAAAACCAGGAGCCTCGCTGCACAGCGTTGGTGAATGAGGTCCACCCACTGTCCCACAGCAAAGCAACCCTTTCTTGAATTGGAAAGGAGGAGGCAGGTTAATTGCTGCTAGAATCTAACTGGAGAAGAGAGCGTTAACCTTTCAATCAGAAGAGCTGCTCAGCCACAGAGGGGGCTCGCTGACTCTCAGATAGTGTCCAGTTCAATGACCGGGATGCGCAACCTCTCAATCACAAATTGGTAACTGCGCCTCATGAGGTACAGGCTGATCTAGGTGTGAGCTCCTTTACGTTCTGGTCTCTCGGTTAAAGAGCTGTCTGTAGAATGATTATTTGCAAGGGTAGAATACCTTGCGGTGGGCTCCAAAACACAGAAAATTGGAAAATGGTCTCCAGTGGGTATGGAGCGACTTTGGTTTTTGCTGTGTAGAAGGAGGGTCTTGTCAATTACCAGAGCTGGTAGTGTGGTAGAGTTGCTTGTAAATCTTTCGGCTAACCAGTTAGCTCTCTCAGAATTTTATGTGAACTGTAAGCTAATCACAGTCCAAGATAACTTTCTACTTTCATACTTGACTGCTGCAAACCCTCCTTCATGGAGATTTATAGTTCATACCACAAAGAGACACCAACACAGCCACTCTCCAGGCTCTTTCTTCCTGGACTCCTGTCTCAATTTGTTTTTTCTTTTTTAGTGTTCACCTTTTATCTCCCATAATTGTATTTTGCAACTACCTGTAGTACTGACTTGTGCATGACTTTGTTGCCTGCGGCCAGGCCCTTGTTTGACGCACTACAGCCTCTGATTTTGCATTCCTCCAAAGTCTGTAAAGCCAGAACATGCCTGCCTCCATGTTCTTAGACTTAGCTCCACTTTTGTACTGGTTTCTTCTGTGTTGCTAAACGTTTTCTGATCCCTTCTCTGCATATTACTCATTGCCTGTACTTTACGTTTCCCTACTGATCATGGCCATGATCCAGCTCCTCGCCCTGCCATCTCCGTGCTTTCTCCTGTCTACATTGAACATGTTCCAGTTTTCTTCCTCCATCTTTTTTGTTGTTGTGCTCCTCTCCATCTTCCTTGGTCTCTCTTCTAGCATTTGTACATCTGCTCTGCCCGGTTGACTGCTTGTAACTTGCACACTGCAAACTGAATCATCTCGAGTTTCAGCCCTCAGAAGAGGAACCTGGTAGCAGAAGTTGAGCAAAATCAACTTTTCATCATCTTGTGTCAAGGGAAGGGTTTTCCGCCCTATGGCTTTTGTGTTGTTGAACTAGAATTTGCTGCTATATCTTTGTTTCTGCTATGAAAGCCTTTAACGATACACAACATTTTTGTTGTTCGGCCTGTACGGATTCCTGCCTGGATTTTTTATTTTTTTGTTAGTGGTGTTTTGGTGTTATTTTTGGAAATCAAAACACTTGTCACATTAAGTTAGTTTATTTGGCTAGTGCTTTGTGTGTGTTCTCTTGCACTGTTGAACTGTCTTTGTGATGAAAGCCTGGTCACATTCGGTGCTATTACATGGTTACTCGCCTTTGCTGATATTACTGTATTAAATTAGCATTCCATTTGAAAAGAAAGCGGATTCGTATTCAGCGCGCGTGATTGGCTCCACCCCACCCCTCCCCCGGTCGGGTTTCTCAGATGTACGGATATATTTCCATTTTTAAGCCAGCCTCATCACTTTTGGTACATTGTAGTTTCTTTCCAGTGTAGAGTGTGATGTAAATAAAGCTTTTTCATGTGTGCTACCTTCCCATGGATATTGTGGGTTGTGATTTAATGGAAGCACTATCACGTGGTACATTACCAGGGTTTCTCCCCAGGGTGAGGCGTAGTTTAATGAAAGCTGTTCGGTACATTCCCAAACCAGTGCAGGCTGGGATGCAGTGAACGCCCGGTCATGTTTGGTACGTTTTCATGGTTTGTCATCATTGCAGGCTTTGATGTAAAGAATGCCCTGTCACATTCTGTGCATTCACATGGTTTCACACCAGTGCAGGTTTAGAATATTAGGAATCCCTGTCCAGTTCTTTACATTCCATGTTTCTCACCAGTGTAGATATTGATGTAATGTAAACCCTGTTCCATTCAGGGCTTGCCCATGATTTCCCCCAAATGCTGGTTGTCATGTAATGAAACAGATCACAAACAGTACGAGCTTTTTCTCCATTGTAGGTTATCATGTGATAAGAGCCCCACCTTGCTCTGCATATTCCTGTGGTTTCTTGCCTGTGGTGGTTGTGAAGTGAACAAAACCCTTATTACATTCCGTACATTTCCATAGTTTCTAGCCAACAGATATTCCTTCATAATTGGACCTTTGTCACGTTCACCACTTGTCTATACTTTTAATGAGCAGTAGTGTCTCCAATTATTTGCATATATGCAGATTTCCAGAATGAATCTCATTGCCAAGGCCTTGGTTGAAAATGGTTTTCACTAGACAGCAAATGTTAGATGCTTTTTACCAGTGGCGGCTGGTATTTGAAGGCGGTGGGGGGTCAGTTCGCGCAGGCAGGGAGGCGGGAATCAAATAATAAAATAAAAAAAACCCACTTACCTGTCTGCCGCCCACCGCCCCTCGGTCCTCTTGCCCACTTCCAGGGCAGGAAACAGGATGCACCAGGCTTCCAGCCTCTGATAGCCAACTGTGATTGGTCCGAGTGCCATGGATCGGCGCTCAGCCAGAGAATGGGAGGCTGGGCATGTCCTCCATGCAGGCTGTAATGCAGCCTGCATGGAGAACATGCAAAATGCGCATGAATGTTTGGCCGGCCCCAGAGGGCCTTCCAAACATTCATGCGCACTTTAGAGAGTGCAAACCACTCCTCCCCTGCTATGTCAGCAGAGCAGCACGCTCCGCCCCATCCCGCTCACAAAGCTGCCGCAACAAGGAAAAAATAAAATGACGATTTTTTTTTTTTTCCTTTAGTGAGACTGCTTAAGAGCAGTGGGGCGGTGCTCCTCTGCCTTAGCGGAGGAACCACCACTGCTTTTTACCCTCTTACATCCTGTGCGAACTTCCCATCTCTGTGGCTTTTGTGTCCTTGGGCTTTTATCTCTGGCTCCACTTAATGGTATAATCACCTAATACTGTAGCTGGGACATTATCAGTTCTAAAGGCTTCACACTTTTTAAACCACTTTAGAAAACCCTAGGAGCAGGGTTAGAGGCAGAGATGTTTTATAGTGACGGTGACACACGCCCAATGTTGCCGTGGTGATATTTAGTAAAGATCTATTGCAACATTCCCAGCATAAGGAAGGTGCTGTGGTCTAAGACTTTAGAATAGAAGACAATTCTCCAGGGCTCGGTTTATTTACATGGCGTGGATTCCCATTGTAAGTTCTAACCTTATCCCGGAGTCCTAGCATGCTTAGATACTGTTCTGCATTAAACTCTTACTTGCGGCAAGTGCTTCTCGTAGTATTTGTAGTGTAGCAAAAGTAGGAACTTTCTGGTGTTTAAATGCTGTTGGGCTCCCTTTCTGTTTTGAGGTTCTCTGATGAGGGCATTAGTATTGACCGAGGGTTATTGCCTCCAAGTTGGACTTTATTTTAGCATACACGCCGTAGGTTATAGGGTGTGTCCTTAGGCCTGTATTTTTAATGGATGCATTGTCACGTTTAGTGCATTTGTATGCTCAGTCACTGTGTTGTGTACCAGATGTCTATTCACATTTTTTATTAAATGGAAGGCATTTACATATTCATTATATATAGACCACTTTGAATGTGGCATTTCTGATGTCCTTTTAGACAGCTACGTAATAAACAATTTGCCACATTGAAACATATGTGGCTTCTCCACTTTTGACAGTTTTTTCAGGGTGTAGTTTCTCTCCTGTGTTTCTTTGCAGCAGCATTACTTGGTCTTCTCTAGCCTATGGTTATGCAGTCTTCCCCACTCCATGTTTTCTGGTCTCCTCTCCTGCATCTCCATCTTCTCTGGTGCTCCATGTATCGCTTCATTTGCTTGACCTCCTAATATTCACACATCTCCGCATTTCACCACCTTCTATTGTTCTTGCATTTCGAAATGATCCCTGGCTCTCTCTTTCTGCATTCCTCCACTGTCCACGTACCTCTTGCGGCATCCGTTGTCTGTATTTCTGGTTACTCAGCTCCCCCCTCATATATTTCCTGGTTGTGCTAACTCCCTGTTTCTAAATACCACTGTTCTTCTTTGCTCTATTCTTTTGCATTCCTCCATCTTTTCTCTTTCCTGTTTCTCATTTTCTCTGCTCCACACTTCTCCATTTCACTGCCTTCTTTGCACTACCTCAGCATTCCTCTATCTTCTCTCCTTGATCCATGTTGCAATGTCCTCAGCCCTTTTAATTTTGTTATCCCGCTGCACGTTCCACCGTAATCTTTCAGCCTTTCACTTCTCCTGTCAATTCTTTTCTTCCCCACCTTCTTTCCATCCTAACGTGTCTTTTCACCACCTCCTGCTGACAGACTGTCCCATCTTTTGCAGCAGAAAAAAAGTTAAACTCTGCATAGAAGCAAACATCCCAGCTTCTGCATTTTCACTTGTTTTTAGAATTGAGGTCTTCTCTTTGTGTCTTTAAATTGTATTTTATATTTTTCCTTTTAAATTGTAATTTATATATCTTTTGCATTTAATTTACAACTGATGTGCTAAAAAAACTGAATTTACTATTTGTTATAACACAGTATATCTATTTATTTTTTAAAATTAAAAGCTAAAGGTGCATTGTTTGTAAATAAACAGAATATATTTTCCTCCTTGAGAATACGGTTTGCCGACTATATGAAGTGTATTTTTGTATACGAGATACAGTGCTTCAGTTCTCTAGATGCTTTTATTCTTAAAGGTATATAAAGCTGCCTGCGCTATTTATCGTGCTGCAATAATATTCTTTCTCCCAGTGAAGATGTTTTTGAAGAATATTATGTGTATATTTTTGGTGGGTCTGCCGGCGGCGAAATTTATTGTTCACAGATCTAAATTTGCTAAGGTTGGTTTTAATAAAAGCTGTTCTCTAGTGTCTGCCATATCACGCTGCTTTGTTTTATTGGAGTTGTAAACAATGTTCCAGTAGTTTATTCGTGCTGCCAATATTGCAGCTCATAAAAAAGTGAGACATCAAAGATTCTCTCCAGATCCTACTGAGGATCGCCTGGTTTCTGCTCCTCCACAAATCACTCCCATGTAGGACTCCCCTGGCTTCAAACACTGGAGAGGACCCTTTGCTTCACATCAGACTCCAGTCCCCATTGCTTGGAAATAGTCTCAGACTTTGTTTGGGGAGGGATTGCACCGGGCAGACGGGCTACTGAGCCCCGATGACGATGGATGCCACTGGTGTCCTGGGGTCGGTCTAACTATAGCTCTGCAAATTGGGCCGAGTACTTCCCTTTCCACACTTGATTTTCAGGGTAGGGAGGCCGTCGCAGGCTTCCCAGGAAGGTAACATTCAGAGGAAGAGCTCTGAACTAAACCGTAATATCCAGTCCTGTGCTTATCTTTTATGTAAAAAAAACAAAAAAGGATTTCAATCACACAAAAGAAGTAAATGCCACACAATTCAATGGAAACAACATACATGGTTGCAAACTAAGTTGCAATAAACATTGAGGCACTACACACTCTTCTTCCCAGTATTCTCTGGGTAACCTCGTGGCTGCCGCTATGAGACGTCGTATCTTCAGCCCCTAACTCACTACAGGTTTAGGCACAGGTGCAGATGGCTCAAATACTCTCACTGGTCAAATGTGCAACTCAGTTCAATGTCTCTTCACTCCTTTGACGAAAAGTCTTTGCGTGTGGGACAGGCTCTTGTGCGTGCTTTAGTCTCTTGCCCAAGCCTTGCGTTTACCATGTTGGTTATATTACTCTAGGGCGGCTCTCCTCAGAGCAGCAACTCTTCTACAAGGGCCACACCAGCAGCTTTGATCAGGATGAAGGCTGTAGGGGCGATCAGTGATCCAGAGCTGCACAGCAGCACTCGTCTGCAGCAGCAGCCTCCCTCAGTTTGAAGGTTGTAGGGGCGATCAGTGATCCAGAGCTGCACAGCAGCACTCGTCTGCAGCAGAAGCTTCCCTCAGGATAAAGGTTGAAGGGGCGATCAGTGATCCAGAGCTGCACAGCAGCACTCGTCTGCAGCAGAAGCCTCCCTCAGGATGAAAGTTGTAGGGGCGATCAGTGATCCAGAGCTGCACAGCAGCACTCGTCTGCAGCAGCAGCCTCCCTCAGGATGAAGGTTGTAGGGGCGATCAGTGATCCAGAGCTGCACAGCAGCACTCGTCTGCAGCAGCAGCCTCCCTCAGGATGAAGGTTGTAGGGGCGATCAATGATCCAGAGCTGCACAGCAGCACTAGTCTGCAGCAGCAGCCTCCCTCAGGAAGAAGGTTTTAGGGGCGATCAGTGATCCAGAGCTGCACAGCAGCACTCGTCTGCAGCAGCAGCCTCCCTCAGGAAGAAGGTTGTAGGGGCGATCAATGATCCAGAGCTGCACAGCAGCACTCGTCTGCAGCAGCAGCCTCCCTCAGGATGAAGGTTGTAGAGGCGATCAGTGACCCAGAGCTGCACAGCAGCAGCCTCCCTCAGGATGAAGGTTGTAGGGGCGATCAGTGATCCATAGCTGCACAGCAGCACTCGTCTGCAGCAGAAGCCTCCCTCAGGATGAAGGTTGTAGGGGCGATCAGTGATCCAGAGCTGCACAGCAGCACTCGTCTGCAGCAGAAGCCTCCCTCAGGATGAAGGTTGTAGGGGCGATCAGTGATCCAGAGCTGCACAGCAGCACTCGTCTGCAGCAGCAGCCTCCCTCAGGATGAAGGTTGTAGGGGCGATCAATGATCCAGAGCTGCACAGCAGCACTCGTCTGCAGCAGCAGCCTCCCTCAGGAAGAAGGTTGTTGGGGCGATCAGTGATCCAGAGCTGCACAGCAGCACTCGTCTGCAGCAGCAGCCTCCCTCAGGATGAAGGTTGTAGGGGCGATCAATGATTCAGAGCTGCACAGCAGCACTCGTCTGCAGCAGCAGCCTCCCTCAGGATGAAGGTTGTAGAGGCGAGCAGTGATCCAGAGCTGCTCAGCAGCACTCGTCTGCAGCAGCAGCCTCCCTCAGGATGAAGGTTGTAGGGGCGATCAGTGATCCAGAGCTGCACAGCAGCACTCGTCTGCAGCAGCAGCCGCCTCCCTCAGGATGAAGGTTGTAGGGGCGATCAGTGATCCAGAGCTGCACAGCAGCCTCCCTCAGGATGAAGGTTGTAGAGGCGATCAGTGATCCAGAGCTGCACAGCAGCCTCCCTCAGGATGAAGGGTGTAGGGGCGATCAGTGATCCAGAGCTGCACAGCAGCCTCCCTCAGGATGAAGGTTGTAGGGGCGATCAGTGATCCAGAGCTGCACAGCAGCACTCGTCTACAGCAGAAGCCTCCTTCAGGATGAAGGTTGTAGGGGCGATCAGTGATCCAGAGCTGCACTGCAGCACTCGTCTGCCGCAGCAGCCTCCCTCAGTATGAAGGTTGTAGGGGCGATCAAAGATCCAGAGCTGCACAGCAGCCTCCCTCAGGATGAAGGTTGTAGGGGCGATCAGTGATCCAGAGCTGCACAGCAGCACTCGTCTGCCGCAGCAGCCTCCCTCAGGATGAAGGTTGTAGGGGCGATCAGTGATCCAGAGCTGCACAGCAGCACTCGTCTGCAGCAGCAGCCTCCCTCAGGATGAAGGTTGTAGGGGCGATCAATGATCCAGAGCTGCACAGCAGCACTCGTCTGCAGCAGCAGCCTCCCTCAGTTTGAAGGTTGTAGGGGCGATCAGTGATCCAGAGCTGCACAGCAGCACTCGCCTGCAGCAGAAGCCTCCCTCAGGATGAAGGTTGTAGGGGCGATCAATGATTCAGAGCTGCACAGCAGCACTCGTCTGCAGCAGCAGCCTCCCTCAGGATGAAGGTTGTAGAGGCGATCAGTGATCCAGAGCTGCTCAGCAGCACTCGTCTGCAGCAGCAGCCTCCCTCAGGATGAAGGTTGTAGGGGCGATCAGTGATCCAGAGCTGCACAGCAGCACTCGTCTGCAGCAGCAGCCGCCTCCCTCAGGATGAAGGTTGTAGGGGCGATCAGTGATCCAGAGCTGCACAGCAGCCTCCCTCAGGATGAAGGTTGTAGAGGCGATCAGTGATCCAGAGCTGCACAGCAGCCTCCTTCAGGATGAAGGTTGTAGGGGCGATCAGTGATCCAGAGCTGCACAGCAGCCTCCCTCAGGATGAAGGTTGTAGGGGCGATCAGTGATCCAGAGCTGCACAGCAGCACTCGTCTGCAGCAGCAGCCTCCCTCAGGATGAAGGTTGTAGAGGCGATCAGTGATCCAGAGCTGCACAGCAGCCTCCCTCAGGATGAAGGGTGTAGGGGCGATCAGTGATCCAGAGCTGCACAGCAGCCTCCCTCAGGATGAAGGTTGTAGGGGCGATCAGTGATCCAAAGCTGCACAGCAGCACTCGTCTACAGCAGCAGCCTCCCTCAGGATGAAGGTTGTAGGGGCGATCAGTGATCCAGAGCTGCACAGCAGCACTCGTCTGCAGCAGCAGCCTCCCTCAGGATGAAGGTTGTAGGGGCGATCAGTGATCCAGAGCTGCACAGCGGCACTCGTCTGCAGCAGAAGCCTCCCTCAGGATGAAGGTTGTAGGGGCGATCAGTGATCCAGAGCTGCACAGCAGCACTCGTCTGCAGCAGCAGCCTCCCTCAGGATGAAGGTTGTAGAGGCGATCAGTGATCCAGAGCTGCACAGCAGCACTCGTCTGCAGCAGCAGCCCTCGTCTGCAGCAGCAGCCTCCCTCAGGATGAAGGTTGTAGTGGCGATCAGTGATTCAGAGCTGCACAGCAGCACTCGTCTGCAGCAGCTTTGATCAGTCTGAAGGTTGTAGGGGCGATCAGTGATCCAGAGCTGCACAGCAGCACTCGTCTGCAGCAGCAGCCTCCCTCAGGATGAAGGTTGTAGAGGCGATCAGTGATCCAGAGCTGCACAGCAGCACTCATCTGCAGCAGCAGCCTCCCTCAGGATGAAGGTTGTAGGGGCGATCAGTGATCCAGAGCTGCACAGCAGCACTCGTCTGCAGCAGAAGCCTCCCTCAGGATGAAGGTTGTAGGGGCGATCAGTGATCCAGAGCTGCACAGCGGCACTCGTCTGCAGCAGAAGCCTCCCTCAGGATGAAGGTTGTAGGGCGATCAGTGATCCAGAGCTGCAAAGCAGCACTCGTCTGCAGCAGCAGCCTCCCTCAGGATGAAGGTTGTAGGGCGATCAGTGATCCAGAGCTGCACAGCAGCACTCGTCTGCAGCAGCAGCCTCCCTCAGGATGAAGGTTGTAGAGGCGATCAGTGATCCAGAGCTGCACAGCAGCACTCGTCTGCAGCAGCAGCCTCCCTCAGGATGAAGGTTGTAGGGGCGATCAGTGATTCAGAGCTGCACAGCAGCACTCGTCTGCAGCAGCTTTGATCAGTCTGAAGGTTGTAGGGGCGATCAGTGATCCAGAGCTGCACAGCAGCACTCGTCTGCAGCAGCAGCCTCCATCAGGATGAAGGTTGTAGAGGCGATCAGTGATCCAGAGCTGCACAGCAGCACTCATCTGCAGCAGCAGCCTCCCTCAGAATGAAGGTTGTAGAGGCGATCAGTGATCCAGAGCTGCACAGCAGCACTCGTCTGCAGCAGCAGCCTCCCTCAGTTTGAAGGTTGTAGGGGCGATCAGTGATCCAGAGCTGGACAGCAGCACTCGTCTGCAGGAGAAGCCTCCCTCAGGATGAAGGTTGTAGGGGCGATCAGTGATCCAGAGCTGCACAGCGGCACTCGTCTGCAGCAGAAGCCTCCCTCAGGATGAAGGTTGTAGGGCGATCAGTGATCCAGAGCTGCACAGCAGCACTCGTCCGCAGCAGCAGCCTCCCTCAGGATGAAGGTTGTAGGGCGATCAGTGATCCAGAGCTGCACAGCAGCACTCGTCTGCAGCAGCAGCCTCCCTCAGGATGAAGGTTGTAGAGGCGATCAATGATCCAGAGCTGCACAGCAGCCTCCCTCAGGATGAAGGTTGTAGGGGCGATCAGTGATCCAGAGCTGCACAGCAGCACTCGCCTGCAGCAGAAGCCTCCCTCAGGATGAAGGTTGTAGAGGCGATCAGTGATCCAGAGCTGCACAGCAGCACTCGTCTGCAGCAGCAGCCTCCCTCAGGATGAAGGTTGTAGAGGCGATCAGTGATCCAGAGCTGCACAGCAGCACTCGTCTGCAGCAGCAGCCTCCCTCAGCATGAAGGCTGTAGGGGCGATCAGTGATCCAGAGCTGCACAGCAGCACTCGTCTGCAGCAGCAGCCTCCCTCAGGATGAAGGTTGTAGAGGCGATCAGTGATCCAGAGCTGCACAGCAGCACTCGTCTGCAGCAGCAGCCTCCCTCAGGATGAAGGTTTAGGGGCAATCAGTGATTCAGAGCTGCACAGCAGCACTCGTCTGCAGCAGCAGCCTCCCTCAGGATGAAGGTTGTAGGGGCGATCAGTGATCCAGAGCTGCACAGCAGCACTCGTCTGCAGCAGAAGCCTCCCTCAGGATGAAGGTTGTAGGGCGATCAGTGATCCAGAGCTGCACAGCAGCACTCGTCTGCAGCAGCAGCCTCCCTCAGGATGAAGGTTGTAGGGCGATCAGTGATCCAGAGCTGCACAGCAGCACTCGTCTGCAGCAGCAGCCTCCCTCAGGATGAAGAGTAGGGGCGATCAGTGATCCAGAGCTGCACTGCAGCACTCGTCTGCAGCAGCAGCCTCCCTCAGGATGAAGGTTGTAGGGGCGATCAGTGATCTAGAGCTGCACTGCAGCACTCGTCTGCAGCAGCAGCCTCCCTCAGGATGAAGGTTGTAGGGTGATCAGTGATCCAGAGCTGCACAGCAGCAGCCTCCCTCAGGATGAAGGTTGAAGGAGCGATCAGTGATCCAGAGCTGCACAGCAGCACTCGTCTGCAGCAGCAGCCTTCCAGGCCGGCTGCAGGAAAGGGTTCTGGTGTTGCAGTTGCAGCCTCCATTAAATCTCTTGCCGTTGTCTTTGTGGGAATTGCACCCTCCAGGCCAATCCGGGCTTCGTGTTTTGGTGGAGACAAGGCTTTCGCTCAGAGTGTTGGCAGCACCACTGTCTTAAGTCTGTAGCAGACTGCCAGGCCACTCAAGATACCTATTCCAGTGCAGTCTAATGTAGCACACGTAGAGTGCTCAGAGCGGGGACCCCTTCATGACACTGGTCACTCCTGCATTGCTGTCGGGACAAGTCTGCTTTCTCTGGCCGCTCCTTACGCCAGAAACGTGATGGGCATCTCCTCCTGGACTGCCTCTGCTTCTGCAGGGAAAGGCACACGCCTTTCCTCTCTCAGCTGGCAGGCGAGCGTTTTGCTGCTTCAGGCACACCCTCCGCTCCTCCACCCAATAGTGCAGATTTCATGGGATGTTCCCTCACTTCTGTCAGACGGACACCAGCCCTGGTTGCATAGCAGCTCTCCGAGTGCTCTGCTGAGCACGGTCTTCCTTGATAAGGAGCAACTTAGGACTGGAACACAGTGAGGTGTCTTGGATCACACTTTTATACACATGTTCCAGGCAGGGGATGTGGATCCATTGTCTAAGGTCTGAAAAGAGGTTTCGGTCGGTTCTCCTTCAAATGTCACTCTCAGGCTGCTCTGCAGGTACAGCTTTTGTACAGCGTGAGGGTTCTAACAGCAGCGAGCAATGGGGCTGGCTCACGGCAGGAGTTTCCCAAATGGGAGCACAGTGAGGAGTGAGGTCTCTACATCTGGCGGTCATCCTCTTCCCTAAGGCGGTAATCAGGGACAGCAAAGGGCAGGCCCTTCCTCCTCTTAGTTGTTTATTTACATGTGTTTTAAAAGTGCCAGCTGTTGCCTTAAAAGGTTGTCCTGACACTGCATAATCCGGGCGCAAGGAAAAGAAAAGCATGTATATTACTGTTGTGAGAGCCAAGTTTTAAGACCTATTTGAATTCCTGAAAGTTGTACAGTAAGCGATGGAGGCAGACAGAAGCTCCAATTCTTATTAGCAAGGAAGGAGCAACCTCCTGGTTTGTACTGCTTGGGCCGAGGGACTGCTGCCAGCATTTGATTAGGAGAACAAGGGTCTCTAGGATCATGGTAAAGTTGGGTCCTTTGTCTCAGATAGTCGGGCCGGTAGGGTGAATGGCTTTATGTGCATATCTCAGACTTCTAAAAAGAGAACCTATTTAATTGGAAGACAGTAGAGGTACTTTTATGAGATTTAGCAGGTAAGTCCAGAATTAGCATGGCTGCAGATTTTTGGATAAACTGCAGTTTGTAAATCAAATAGTCTGGGATGCCTCAGTAGAGGGATTGCAATAACCTGGGTTGCACGTGATAAGTTCATGGATGACACATATTTTGAGCTGCGGCAGCAGCCACTTGAGGGATTTCTGCAGCATTCTGAGACTGGATAAGTGGTATGAAGTAACTTTATTAACCTGACTCGACTTGGAAAGATTAGCATCGAGAAGAACTGCAAAATGCCTGGCAGAAAGGCTGGGGGAAGGTGGTTCACCCAAGTTGGCTGGCTACGAAGATGGAGACCAGATCCCCAAGTGGTTGCCAAACAAGAGTACCATTTTCTTGACTATATTCAGTGTTAGGTAATTAGACTTTATCCCGGATGTAATGCATGACATACTGGGACAAGTTGGCTTCAGCGGCAGGAAGGTTGTCGGAAATGGGTACAATAATTTGTGACAGTGTAAGAGAGCAGTCTCACTCCTCACCTCCTACCATCTACCAAATGGCAGTGCTCAGGAAGAACTACTCAGCAGCCATGTGCTAAAAAGTTCCTCATTGACTTTCTAAATATAGCCCCCTCAACATCCTCCATCACTTCAGAGTCTGGGTCTTCACCCTCAACTACAGGAATGCAGGCAACACACTTCTACCATCAGTGGAGAGCTATCCTCATCCTCCCTTTTATGCCGAGATAAAACCAGCGAAAACCAAAGGAAATGATGGACGGAGTGTTGAACATTGCAAGCACTCACCCCCAGTCAACTGATCTGGGTTTAATCCATCACCGTTCTTTAGCCCACTCTGCCACCCCAGTTCAGACATGGCCATATGCAAATCAGTCTGACCCTGTGCCTCATGGGAACAGTCCAGCCCGAACTGCCAAGCCATGTCTTCCCTGGACCGGAAACAAGCTTCCTAGGACCGGTTTCTGGCATTTCAGCCGTCTTCAGCCAGGCTTGCTTGAATCCAGTGGCAAAGTGAGCAAGGGACTCACGTCTGAGCATACCCTGCCAACTTATGGCAAACCAAGCAAAAACCAAAGGAAATCATGGATGGAGTGTTGAACATTGCAAGCACTCACCCTCAGTCAACTGATCTGGGTTTAATCCATCACCGTTCTTTAGCCCACTCTGCCACCCCAGTTCAGACATGGCCATATGCAAATCAGTCTGACCCTGTGCCTCATGGGAACATTCCAGCCCGAACTGCCAAGCCATGTCTTCCCTGGACCGGAAACAAGCTTCCTAGGACCGGTTTCTGGAATTTCAGCCGTCTTCAGCCAGGCTTGCTTGAATCCAGTAGCAAAGTGAGCAAGGGACTCACGTCTGAGCATACCCTGAGATAAAACCAGCGGCATCCATGATGGATCCCACTGGCCCCAGCACTCAGTCATGCAGCACTGTCCTACAGCTATACATGTGCTACCCACTCTACTCCACGCACACAACATGCACGCAGGATGCCAACACAGACTTCTGGTTTTCACATAACAGAACTTTACAGTAGAGAAGCTAGTGGGCTTTCCTATCCTCAACACAGAGGGAAACAGTCTTGTCTTGGACTCAAAGATTATGGCACACAGCCTCCACCGCCTTGTGATGCACCTGGGGCATGGACCGTGTGCCCAGTGCCCACTATACTTGGTGCGCGCATTCAGGTTCCAGAACAGTATCTGCACAGATTGTTGTGATGCTACGGCCTAGATAAAGGTCAGACTATCAGTTGAAACTGCTGTCAGGCTCAGATCAGCTGTTCACCATGCAGGGGACTTCCTGTCCTAACAGCAATACTTTTAAAACGTGTGTTTCTGAAAACAGTCTATACAAGTTCTAAACGCAGATTTGTTTTTTAATTACTTAAATAGTCTATACAATTTCTAAATGCTGATTTTTTTTTTTTTACTTAATAGAAATTAAGCATTTCTATTAACCCCTAACCATAAAACATTTCTAAAAATAAGACCACATGTTAATAATGTAAACAAATATACAAAAAAGGCAAGTAACAAACAAGTTAAGCTTGTGTCGTAGGCTTTTAAGTCGTTGCAGTACTTTTATGGTGTACCTCGTCGAAGGGATACTGCACTTGGAAAGCGGTACTTGCCTACTACCTTCAACCTCACATTTGAACATTCAACTTCACATTTTATTACAGTCTCCTCTACATGGTGAAATGTTTACTCTTATGTTCTCTGGAGTCCTGGTCACTGTCCACATCTTAGACTGTTTTGTTCAGAGATGATCTGGAGACCTTTAAAGATTTTTTTGGGCGGGTAAGAAGAAGCAGGAATGTCTCTTCAAGTCCCTGCTTTTCAACGCCATTGGGACCTGTTTGGAACTCTCTCTGTTTCTCCATGTGCCAGCCACTCTGTTTCTGGTTCATCCTGAAATTATGGATTGAAACTAAAAATAAACCCCGTGTGGAAAAGCCCAGTTACAACAACCTCTTGACAAAGTTGTATTATTTGATTTCAACTTGTCGCAAGGAGAAAACAGACTGAAAAGCTGAGAGCGTTCCACGGGCTCAGAAGTGTGCAGCGCCTGCAACCAGATTATGGGCAAAAGACAGACATGGACATACATGGTCACAGAAACTTGAACACAGAAAGCAGTGTTCCTCCTTCATGACTGCCCAATCCTACCCAAAATGACCCGTATGTTGGCTTATATGCAAGGTCTTTGCTATCAGGTTTTGCCTGTTTTTGATGGCCACTGTGTATCAATATTAGAAGGCATGTTGCTCCTTGTCTGCCCACGTTTGCTGCTTTTCCTGTCACTCTGAGGCAGTTGTAGGGCCACTGGAGGTTGGATGAACACAAGAAGGATTAAGTACAAAAGGGGCTACCAGGACTACTTCATCTTTAAAAGTTAATTTTTTTAAATGTATTTGTATTTTTCCTTTAGCACATGTGAACTTGGAGACATAGCAGTTCACAAGTGTCAATGGGTAATTGTCTTAATCAGTGTAAAAGAGGGATGTGTTTTGACTTTTTTTATTTTTTTTATTGGTGCATGATTTAACAATCGTATATGCCATATTTCAAAAACATTTTAGCAATTAATCAGAAAAACATACGACAATGCAAAAAGGAAAAAGAAAAAAACGAAAGGTAAGAAAATAATGCACTATTTTATGTTTATTTCCCCGCTCTCTTACCCCAGAATCCACCCACCGGGAGTTGACACAAAAGACAATCATGGTATAAAGATTAGAAATGAGATGATCAATTAAAATGTAGCTATGCTTCTCAAGCCATCTAGTCAACGGTGCCCACATTTTTAAAATTTAGATCGAGACCGTAATCCTCTTTTTTTCATAAATAGCTTTTTCAAAATTATAATTTGCCAGTAGACGAGAAAGCCATTGGTGAAATCCAGGAGGGGTTGGGTCTAGCCAAGCCAAAGCCATATATAGATGAAGTATCGCTATACCTATAAACACTAGTTTTTCTCCTGGCTTCCCTTGCAATTCCTGGTCCACACCAAGTCCAACCAAAGATGGGGAGAGAAGATATTCAACCCCTAATACCTCCTTAAAAAAAATCTCTTGTCTTAAATTAGTTAGGGCACTACAGGAGGCAAACGTGATTTAGATCCGCCTGGTATAGTGCACATCGAGGGCACATAGTTCCTCTCCCTGTCCCCCAGTTAGAGATCTTTTTTCGAGTGTAATACAGTGAGAAGCAGGATTTGTAATACTGAGCCTGTAGCCGAGCCAGAATTAAAAGTTTTTGTGCTAGGTCAGTTGAATAAAAAAACAGACTCTCTGAAATTTCTATTTCTCCTTTCCATTTTAAAGCTCTTGCATCCACATCATCCGGCATTAATGAGTTAGAGATTATATACTGTTCCAATAGATAGCGATCCTTTCTTTCTCAAGCTGTCTATAATATAGTTATTGAGAAAGCCAGATGGGCCACCACCTTTCTTACTAAGAAAATCCCGAATTTGAAGATATTTATAGAAATCCTTCTAATTCATTACGCTTCTTGAGATTTTCAAAAGATATTATATCAGTTAGAGAATAGAAATCACCAAGCTTAGACAGGCCCATATCTTGCCATTTTTTTAATAATTGAATCCTTAAAAATGTCTGGCAGGTTAGGGTTACTACAGATCGGTGTATAATGATTCAGACGACTCAATCCTAGTAGTTTTTGAACTGATCTCATAATTCTATGCCCACCAATCAGAGTTTTAAAACAAACATTCTTGTAGTGACTATCATTCAAGAATCGCCAAGCCCATTCCCATGCATCTTTGCCCATTATAAGCTCTATAGGTGTAGGTATTTCTGTTATAAGATTATCTAGTGGCTTATCACGAATAAGATTAGATTAGATAATAAAGTGGTAGCCCAATAATATAATCTAACATTTGGTAGAGCCAATCCACCCCTTTCTCTTGGCAGAGATAAATATTTATATGCTCGTCTAGACTTTTCATATGCCCAAATAAAACGAGAGAATAAATCTTCAATTCTCTTCAAACAATTGATATTGAATTCTAACGGAATTGCCCTTAAATACAAAAACTTAGGTGGAAAAAAGCATATTAATTAAATTACATCTGCCGATTATCGACAGGTGAAGATTATGCAATCTTACTAGGTCAGTTTTGGTTTTAGCTATCAAAGGATCTCAATTACCCTCAACAATATTTTCTACATTAGCCATTATATCTACACCAAGATATGAAGCCTTTTCCACCTGTCTAGTGTCGGGGGTAAACGCTGCTATCAACAGTACCTGACAGGCTTCTGGGGGTTGCCTTGAACTTTCTATCGGCTTTCGCCCGGTCCCCCTGCCGCTGTCGCCTCGCGCCACCTGAGGCTGCCGCAGGAGAGGACCTCAAGCCCCAGCATTCCCCTCAGACCCGCCCACTGACGCTGGACGACGCGCCCGGAGGCGCTATATCTTCCGAGGCTCCCTCGGTGGAGCGGGGGTAAACGCTGCTATCAACAGTACCTGACAGGCTTCTGGGGGTTGCCTTGAACTTTCTATCGGCTTTCGCCCGGTCCCCCTGCCGCTGTCGCCTCGCGCCACCTGAGGCTGCCGCAGGAGAGGACCTCAAGCCCCAGCATTCCCCTCAGACCCGCCCACTGACGCTGGACGACGCGCCCGGAGGCGCTATATCTTCCGAGGCTCCCTCGGTGGAGCGGGGGGTAAACGCTGCTATCAACAGTACCTGACAGGCTTCTGGGGGTTGCCTTGAACTTTCTATCGGCTTTCGCCCGGTCCCCCTGCCGCTGTCGCCTCGCGCCACCTGAGGCTGCCGCAGGAGAGGACCTCAAGCCCCAGCATTCCCCTCAGACCCGCCCACTGACGCTGGACGACGCGCCCGGAGGCGCTATATCTTCCGAGCCTCCCTCGGTGGAGCGGGGGGTAAACGCTGCTATCAACAGTACCTGACAGGCTTCTGGGGGTTGCCTTGAACTTTCTATCGGCTTTCGCCCGGTCCCCCTGCCGCTGTCGCCTCGCGCCACCTGAGGCTGCCGCAGGAGAGGACCTCAAGCCCCAGCATTCCCCTCAGACCCGCCCACTGACGCTGGACGACGCGCCCGGAGGCGCTATATCTTCCGAGGCTCCCTCGGTGGAGCGGGGGGTAAACGCTGCTATCAACAGTACCTGACAGGCTTCTGGGGGTTGCCTTGAACTTTCTATCGGCTTTCGCCCGGTCCCCCTGCCGCTGTCGCCTCGCGCCACCTGAGGCTGCCGCAGGAGAGGACCTCAAGCCCCAGCATTCCCCTCAGACCCGCCCACTGACGCTGGACGACGCGCCCGGAGGCGCTATATCTTCCGAGGCTCCCTCGGTGGAGCGGGGGGTAAACGCTGCTATCAACAGTACCTGACAGGCTTCTGGGGGTTGCCTTGAACTTTCTATCGGCTTTCGCCCGGTCCCCCTGCCGCTGTCGCCTCGCGCCACCTGAGGCTGCCGCAGGAGAGGACCTCAAGCCCCAGCATTCCCCTCAGACCCGCCCACTGACGCTGGACGACGCGCCCGGAGGCGCTATATCTTCCGAGGCTCCCTCGGTGGAGCGGGGGGTAAACGCTGCTATCAACAGTACCTGACAGGCTTCTGGGGGTTGCCTTGAACTTTCTATCGGCTTTCGCCCGGTCCCCCTGCCGCTGTCGCCTCGCGCCACCTGAGGCTGCCGCAGGAGAGGACCTCAAGCCCCAGCATTCCCCTCAGACCCGCCCACTGACGCTGGACGACGCGCCCGGAGGCGCTATATCTTCCGAGGCTCCCTCGGTGGAGCGGGGGGTAAACGCTGCTATCAACAGTACCTGACAGGCTTCTGGGGGTTGCCTTGAACTTTCTATCGGCTTTCGCCCGGTCCCCCTGCCGCTGTCGCTTCGCGCCACCTGAGGCTGCCGCAGGAGAGGACCTCAAGCCCCAGCATTCCCCTCAGACCCGCCCACTGACGCTGGACGACGCGCCCGGAGGCGCTATATCTTCCGAGGCTCCCTCGGTGGAGCGGGGGGTAAACGCTGCTATCAACAGTACCTGACAGGCTTCTGGGGGTTGCCTTGAACTTTCTATCGGCTTTCGCCCGGTCCCCCTGCCGCTGTCGCCTCGCGCCACCTGAGGCTGCCGCAGGAGAGGACCTCAAGCCCCAGCATTCCCCTCAGACCCGCCCACTGACGCTGGACGACGCGCCCGGAGGCGCTATATCTTCCGAGGCTCCCTCCGCGTCGCGGGATCGCGCGCGGGTCGGCGCCGGGAGAAGCCCGGGACAAGGGCGGGCCCTCTGAGGCCCTCAGAGGCACGAGGAGGACGGGACGGGGCCACCTCCTTTTGCTCACCTATTCTTTACAACTTGAAGGTACTGTTCATTGGTCCACTGGCCATTCCTCATTTGGGAACTGTGGGTACTGCTATCATTTCCGGGACTATCTATCTTATAACTATAATGTTTGCTATGTGCCATTGATACTTGTATCTGTAGTCCTACGTAACAACCCAAATCGCAGAACAGGGGTTAATATTCGTCAGCATGGCCCCAAGAGGCACCCGCAGCAAAACTGCTGCCGCTGTGACTGGCCCCATTGACCTGTTTATTTCTAAGGCCAATGATGCCATCAACCAGGGCATAAACCTACTAGAACGCAGGGTATCACAAGACTTGGCGCATGCCAAACGTTCTTCACTTGGCCACATCGCTACCGCCACTACACCTGCACAAATTATGCCTAATAACATCAGACCCCTACTTGATGTTTGTGCTGACATACACACCATCCCTAGCGAGGTTAACCTCTCAGCCTCAATTCCCCTGTTAGACACAGATACCGACACTAGCACAGACCTGGAAAAAACGCCTGACTTACTAATTAACCCCTCTCCCAAAGTACAATCTGCTGATAACACCAGGCACGTTAGAGGTAGGCGTGAGGGGGCAGCTCAAAAACTGAAGTTACACGTACCCAAGCCCCGGGTAACTACGATCAGGAAATATGGCCGGGTACAAAGGAAACCTGGGAAAAATACCACCTTTGTCCCTGACAATAATCATAACGCGACTAAGGTTACGGTAATACCCCAGAGGGATGATAGTGAAACTGTTCAGCAGGGCAGAACAACGAACACTAACGGAAATATAGACAAGGCATATGACCCCCTGTTGGAAAGATTGGGGGATTTATTAAGCATTTATCTATCCCCAATCGAAAACAGGCTTGCTCGATTAGAAAAACAGCTAGATGAATTGAGCAACCCTCTTAAGATTTTCCTAAAGGGAGGTCCTGCAACTAGTATAAAAAATAGTAACCCCACCAATATAGTAGGCCCCAAAACAACTATCTTACAAGTACCCCCAGCCGCCCCAAATAATGCAGATAAAGTTGTACCTGTTGCGCTGGCCAATGGCCCAATTACTAAACAAAAAACAGCAACACCACACACTAATAGTAAATCCATAGATAAAAGAAAGGATCCTGGCATCAATACTACCGTGAATACCACACTCTCAACTGCGAGCACCACAGGTCACCCTTCAATTTCTACAAGCAATCCTATCTCGACCCAACCCATCCCAAAACCGCCTAGACAAGTTCCGGCCCGCATCAATCTTCCTCCGGAATGCGGTGCATATGTATTAGTGTTAGTAAACGTTACTAAACTAAGAGAGGATCAGGATGAAAATCCTATATCACTCAAAAATAAAACCCTGCACTGGCTAACTACTAACTGCAATTACCCGATTGATGGTGCAAGGGAGATTATTAACACACAGCGGGTGGGTTGGATTGGACCCCTTATGAAAAAATTTGAGGGCGACTGTGTCATTATTAGTTTTAGAAAACCACATTGGGCAGAGAAAACATTAGCCAACGCCCCTTCACCATCGCCATGGGAATTTAATACCACGCTTCTTCCCTTAGGATATTTTTATCGACACCTGATACCTCCAGAACAAGCCACGGTTAACCCTCTCAACAATTTCCCCATTAACTCATACCAAGAGATGAATTTTGGTGCAAGGGTCAAATCACCCTTTTTTGCCCAAAACCAGAACCTAAATGCCACCTTTTCTAACAACCCCAATTGGCATCCACAATCTCTAATGCCAATTCTTACCCCCAACCATCCACAACATTTTCAAGCCCCAACTATGCGTCAGAGCAATCACAGGGATAGGTCTTACCCAATCCCTAACCCATTCCAGCTTGCACAGACGACACAAGTCAGGCCAATGTACAATATCCCAACTTTCAATCGGTTCGACTATCTATCATCATTAGACGAACAGGATTGACTGAACATACCCCTTAATAATGAATCATGCAAGAATGCAAAAGCCTGTAATCAAGAGGATGCTATAATTATAAATTTATTTGCATCACCCCATGCTAAAACAGAAGTTCCAGAAATCATATTGTCGGATAGCACTCCGGCCATTTCAAATGAATCAACTATCTATGATAATGGGAATACTAGGTGCACATTTATTAATCAGGGGTTCAAACACGGCCTATCAATCCTAAGCTGGAATGTCGCAGGTTTAGAATCCAAGCTCTCTGACCCTGCCTGGACCGAACTAATTAAGGACATAGACATACTCATGTTCCAAGAGACTTGGGCTGTTGATAACCTGTATATCGAAGGCTACCACTGTTTCAGCCTGACATCTCTAAAACCTAGTTTTGGCCGAGCGGTGGGTGGTCTCTTTATGGGGATTAGAATTTTGGCAGGCGGTACAATTAATGTTTTGAAGTCAGATAACCTTGCTAATTCCAACATTCAAATTCTGGAATATAAATTGAAATCAAAGACCGTAATTTATTTAATCAATTTTTACAATAACGATTTTAATGGTGTACCGAACAAAAATTTTGTTGCTCTATCTAAGGTTTTAAAAATAATTGATTGTTCCATGTCAATAGATATTAAGACTAGTATTCTGATCGGGGGAGATTTTAATGTGAAACTTGCAGATAACTATGGACCCACTAACTTTGATCACTGTAATGACCGCAGGGGTTTGGAACTGATTAGCATACTCTCTGATTTTAATCTTGTTGATGTAATGAGTGTAGGGTATGATATGAATTTTCCCTATGCCCCTACGTTTAAGGGCAGGGATAACGGTTCAATTATCGATTACATTTTTTCATCACCTGTGTTAACGGACTGTTTAATCAAATCTTCTGTGGTGCAAACGTCCTTCAGCGATCATAATCCTTTGTTTGCTATTTTTAACCTCGCACCCAGTCCGATTTTTATGAACTTAAATGGAGCTAGGGATATCACACCCTCAATTGATGGCCTTCGCCTTAAATGGAGAGGAATTGATTGTGGGGCCATTATAGATACGATTCAGGAGGCATATCCGGATCTATTGAAATGCCTCTCCTCCCCCAGTATAAATAATGAAGAACTGATCACTGATTTTGAAGCTTTATGCACCAATATAAAAACTCTCCTGTCAGTCCCACTCTCTACTGACTATAAAGAGCCACGGTGGTTTGATACATCTTGCTCCGTGGCCAATAGAGAGTTAAGAAAGGCCCTCTCTGCCAATCCCAGGTGTAAGGACGCTGTTCGAGCCGCCAGGAAAAACTATAAAGATAAAACATCGAAAAGGAAGGCAAATTTGCTCTCCGATCACTGGGATAAGCTGGTTTTCAGCGCCAATCTGGGTGGCAGCGGCCCATTTTGGACGGCGGTTAGGAGAACGAGGGAAATGGGCAAAGAGCTTACCAAAATTAGTTGTAATATAACCAGTACAGCCTGGGAGACCCATTTTTCTAATATTTATGCTGCCCCCTCGGATGAGCAACCTCTCCCTAACCTGAACCAAACAGCAGGCTTAGAGATTTCGGACTTAGAAGTCAGGAAAGCTATCAAAGAGAGCCTAGGCAACAAGGCGCCCGGGCCAGACGGCCTCCCTATAGATATCCTTAAATTTAATGTTGATCTTTGGACACCAATACTTTTAAATATTTTTAATAGTCTTCCACATGTAGCCATGCCTGCCACCTGGGCTACTAGTATTATTGTCCCCATCTACAAAAAGGGAGACAGATCTGACCCAGTAAACTATCGTCCCATCTCCCTCCTGGACAATACCTTAAAAATACTAGGACGAATAATTTATAATAGGGTACTGGTATGGGCGTCTGATTCTGATTTTTTAGACCCCTGCCAGATGGGGTTTAGGAGTGGGGTAGGAACAGTCGAGCAATGCCTAAACTTAAAATTGATAATAGATAAATACTGCATTGCTCGCTCATCCCCCGTTTACCTAGCTTTTATGGATCTTTCATCTGCATTCGATCTTGTGAATAGATCCAAGCTATGGTTAACTCTCCTGTCAAATGGTCTCGATGCCACTCTTGTTAGATTCTTAGCCTATCTCCATACTGACTTGAAAGCTCGGGTACGTATTGGTATGGGCGGAGAGGTATCGGGAGCCATTAAGATAGGGAGGGGGGTGAGACAGGGGTGCGTTTTAGCACCCCTGCTGTTTATCATTTATATTAATGGCCTGTCCAACTGTTTAAAGAAAGCTACCCCCGATGTCCCAATCATTTTAGGAAATTCCTTGCCCGTACTTTTATATGCAGACGACGCTGTCCTTTTGGCACGTACACCAAACGCCTTACGTCTGCTTGTACATAGTTTTGTAAATTTTATGGAGGGACTGGATTTAAAAGTTAATTTTAAAAAATCTTTTATCATGCCGTGTGGGCCGGGCAAAAGGAAACTCGGCACTATTCAAATTGGAACAGATAAACTTGAATCTGTCCATAAGTTCCCTTATCTGGGGTTGGTTTTCGCTGCGAACGGCTCCTGGAGTGGGCATGTGGCCCACGCCACGAGCAAGTTCTCGAAAGCCAACAACTCAGTCCTGAGTCTCCCACGCCCTAAGAAAATCGGCGCCACTAAAGCTATTGTTCAAATTTTTAAATTACAGTGTTCCCCTGTTGCTACGTATGGAGCCGAAGTGTGGGGATCGGCCAGCAGCATTGGTATTCAAAGAGAGGAAAACCGTTTTTGCAGGAAACTGCTGGGAGCACCAATTTCCTCTTCCAATTTCATCTGTCATAACGAACTTAACCTCCCATTTATAAACGACTTTATTAAAGCAAGACCAGCACTCTTCTGGATCAGAATCTGGAGGAATGAGGCTGCTGCCCTTACGCAAAATATCATTAGGGACTGCCTCAATAGTGATAATGGCTTACAGATCCCCTGGTTTAAAGAAGTCTCTAAAATATTTAATGAAATTGGAAGAGGTATTTTGTTTACTGAGCCAATGGCTATCGAACCAAAGGACAAACATGAGGTTCAAAAGGCACTCTATGCACTTTATCGTAATGAACGGCTTGGAATTGAATTACAGAAATCAGGGGTCAAAAAATACATTGGTAATGGTCTCTGTATGCAAATCATGCCACCCTACCTATCACTGCCCATGTCAAATTGGGAACGATCTCTACTGTTTCGTTTAAGGGCAGGAACTGTTAAATTTCTGCTTTCTTTTCCTCTGGGGTATCAACACCATACTGTCCTTACCCCCTGCCCCTGTGACGGTACAAGCACTCAAGACGATTTGCACTTTCTGTTTTTCTGTAAATATTATGTGAGATATACCAAATGGCTTTTAACCCCATATTTTAGAAAACTCAGACCTCTTACACTTCAGGAATCCTACATGCTGCTGCTCACCCTGGACAATGATGAATTGACATTTCGCACTAGCACTTTTCTAAGACTAGCCATACGTGCACGCAAGACTATGGAAAGTCCTTGTAATCAGATTCAGTCAAAAAATACTACTGCTAAAACCTTATAACCTAATGGAATTTATTGTCTATCCTCTGTATGAATTGCTTTGTTATTATAAAATGTAAATTATTTAATTGTTTTGTATTATGTGTATGCATATGTTTTTTGATGTGTCGGTACTTTTATGAATTTTAACAAATTCGAATAAAGGTCTTTTGAAACTTGAAACTAGTGTCATTCCCCATACTCGTATTATAACAAATAATTTGAGTTTTAGATTTATTGAGGGTGTAACCCGACAATTGTCCAAATCTCGCAGCCTCCGCTTCTATCTCGACTATAGCTGTTTCAGGATTTTGGGTTACTAGAGCAATATCATCGGGATATGCCAACACTTTAGTTTCCCAGCCATGAGATACAATAGGGCTGATATTCAAATTAGCCTCCAATAATCGTAGAAAAGAATCAATATATTGCGAACAAAAGTGGCGAGCTCGGACATCCCTGACGGGTGCCTCTAGTTATTTTAAGCAAATTTGTAAGTTCTCCATTTAAATACAGTTTTGCAGTAGGTTGAAAATAATAAAGCATTTTACATGCCTGTATAAATCCCTTGCCTATTCCGACCCTTGACAGGCTCCCATAAGAAAAACCAGGAGACCCTATCAAAGGCCTATTCAGCATCCAGCAACATAAGTGCTATTGGATCCTTAGAAATATCAGCGGCATCAAAGAGTGAGATAACTCTTCTAATATGGTCTACCGTACCGCGGCCTAGAATAAATCCGTGTTGTCTGGGTGAAACTACTTTATGACTTACTAAAGCTAAACGAGTAGCTAAAAACTTTTAGTATATCTTACTATCAGTATTTATCAAAGTTATAGGCCGATAGGAGCCTGGTTCTAATGGTGATTTTATGTTTTTTTAGAAAAACGATTATTTTTGCTTGAGTCCAAGATTCAGGTTGTCTTCCCCTCCCCCCCCCCCCTTAAATACATGTGTAAATAATTGTTGCATACCATCTTTCAGCTGATTCAAGGTAGCACAGCGGAGCTTAGATGGGATTATTCTGCCTCGCAATTGTCGACTCCAACCGAACCAACAGTGTGCTCAGGCGGCAATCATACTGTTATGGCCAGCAATGGAGACAGAAACCTTGATAATAAAAATGAGCCCACCCTTTCTGCGGTGTTGCAGTCAATCAAGAGCTTTCAAGAGGAGGTCAAGCAGTACAACAGAAGATCACGCCTGGCCACGCAAAAACTACAAGGCAGAATAAGCAAAGTGGGCAGAACGTGTTTCGAAATTGCAGACAGAATGGCCTCAATTGAGGTACGCACAGAAAATCTCGGAAAAGGATGTCGCCAGGGTGTATTTACATTTCTGATGTTTACAGGGTACCTCTTAAGTTAATACTAAAAACGCATAAACAAAATAAAATATGGCAGAAAATAGACTAGTCCCAGCAAAGCCCAATCTCCCATCCTCATTCTCCCCATTCTGTCATAGCACGAACGCAAGGCCTGAAGAGGACACAGATGAGAGAAGTCTCAAATGGAAGTGTTTAACACATGACATAGCTATTCAGAGCTCAAGGGAAAGACAGTACCAAATTACCATGACACAGCCTGAGAATGATTGTACCAGTTTGTGTTTCTCATTGAAGCCTGGCACGTCCATAAGAAATGTCTAGGAGCGCAATGCTAATCTAAGACACCTTTTCATCTACCACCCCCACCCACCCAAATTATTAAATTGTTGTGCCAGATAGTGGCGAAAGTCTGGTTGAAGGATTTTATGACCATTTTTGAAGCATAGCATTGCAGAGTGATGAAAGGGGCTGTTAGGATGAACATGATGGCTTCCTTAGACAAGACAGGATGCAGAGTGTGGGGCATCCTTAATGGTGTGTATGCTACTCAGGAGAGAATTCCAATAATCTAATCTCTGGAGGACCAAGGCCAGGACTGCTGTTTTATAGCCCCGCTGAGGAATGTAGCATTTAATACCTCTAGAGGCCGGAGTGGGGTATTCTTAGTTATTTTGCTTACCTATCGGTGGAGGATATGTCTCTTGTCTAAGATGATTCGGTTCAATGAATGTTGAAAGGATTAGATGCGAGAGTAGTGATGGAATCTAACCATGGGGAGATTAGAAGGAGAGGTCTGCAAATTCTCTCTTCAGACGCTTTTGTGTCATCCTGAAGTGAATTTTTCCCCGAAGAGCAAGGAACCACAGGAGAGGTCAGCTATTGAGGTCACTTTGAGGTAGTATTGTTTGCATAATGACAATGGCGCATACAAGATTTGGGAAGTAGGTCACCGAGAAGGTCCTGGTAAGCATAGTACACCAAGAGGAATGGACCTTTGGGGTTGATCTTGCAGTTGGGCAGGATAAGAACTTGGTTAGAGAGAGTTTTCAAGCTTCACCTGTTGTGCTCGGTTGGCCAAATAAGATGAGAAACAACTGATGACATTACTGCCAATACCTGGACCTGGGGCAAGCAGTACTTTAAATGGAGCTGTTGAACAGGGCAGGTTAATTCAGACCAAAACATAGGTATATGGTGGTTGAAACTTTTCACCAACATTTAAAATAAAGAATTGACAAAGCCAGTAGGCCTGGTCTTTGTGTTTTTAGAAAGTATTTGTTAACAACTGGGCAGTGTTGTGCTTGTTGCCTTCCCCAGCTGACCTAGCAAGGCTATCCCCTGAGGAAGCAACATCTTGGACTACAACAATATGTATTTACAGGTCTGCCTCTAGATATACCCATTCGATTCCCCCTGGCCCTTAGGCAAGCGAAGGTTTGAACCAGTTTCAGTGGGGGGAAAACAGAGGAGCAGTAACTCGTGCGTCTCCCATCGCTTACCTGGATGTAATAGATACTGGGCAGGGGTCAAGCCTGCCAGAAAGTGGCAGGAATACATTTTATTTCAGTGTGGGTTATTACCGAAATAACTTTCCATGAACGATACATGCAAACAAGAAATCCACACTGTTATTTGAAAAGGCGTTATTAATCTATTAAAGGCCCGTTTTAATGCAGAGTATATTGATAAGTGTAAATGCAGATATCAACATTATGGTCAGCATGATAAAGGCAATACATGTAAAATGATAAAAATTGGCAACATTTGCATAGTAGACGGCAAGGCAATCATTGGGCAAAATATAGGATGAAATACCTTGTTTTCTAGCTCTGGCTAATGTCTACATTGGCTCCAGAATCTTGCAAGAAATATGAGCGTCATTAATGGCCTTCAGTCCACTCATACCTGCTCATAGGTCAGTGGTTTTCCAGGCTGGAACCTGCTCAGACAGCAAGGCCAATCTTCATGTGTTCGGTCTGTTCTTCCATATCCCTACTTCCTGGTAATGGGCTATAGCGCCCAGAGACCCTCTCTGGGTTTATTCATTTTGTGCTATATAAGTCTAAATAACATAACATAACCAGAAGCGAAGACCAAGTACCAGGAGGCGACCTTGACGCGGGCTCTTATAGGATCGATGCTCCTTCTGGAACGCCTGAAGCTCCACTCTCCTCGACAGTGTCTCCCTCGGATCATGTACATTACTACTCAACATTATTGTGAGAAACACTCGCCTCATGATTTGCGAGGTAAGGTGGGAATAGAAATGTGTGAAGTATCATGCACATTTGTTGAAGACGCCTGCATATTTGTCTTAAGACGCCTGCACATTTCTCTACATATTATAATATATTAATACATGACCTATAAATTCATTGATACGCTATCAACCGATAAGCATTGTTATACTGCGAATAATGCAAATTAAAAGATAAAATAATGCATTGTAAAACATGTAAATGATAATAAGAACACAAATATATTTATGCTTCAAGGGGGCTCAAAATCAGAAATAAGACACGGGCCATCTCATATAGCAAGCTGGAAGAAGGGCCCTACGACAAGTTGGGTATGGAGCACAGACGTTTAGCATCCGGGGCACAAGAGACTGTAGGGAAACTAATAGCTACTACTTTGAGAAAGTGCTGTTTACCACCCACGGCCACATGTGACCAGAGTGGACAAAGTATTGGATCCGGGGGTTCCCCTAGCAGGTGTGGCAGTGGTTACGATTGTCCACCGATTGATCGACCAGAAAATTGCTGTACCCTCAAAGAAGACTGTAATGTAAAAGGAATCAGAAGATGACGTTTCCTGTGTTTGTGGTTAATTTAAACCCTTAACTGCTGAGGCTTTTCCACCACACTTCTGAGCCCTTTATTGGCTATTTGCGGTGCTTCACTCTTAGGTCTCCATAACTTTGTTTCCCCCCAACATCTTGGAGATTCTAAAGGTACCCAGGATTTGTGGATTCCCCTGGAAGGGACAGAGAAAATAGCCAAAATACAGCTAGAATTGTTTTTTGGGGGGAAATGGGAAAAAAGTGCTGCATAGGAAAGTATCTGGTTTTTGTTCCTAAATATAGCAACAACAAACGGTTCGCTATGCTAAAATGTACATGTTTGCAGCTTTTAAAAACAAGCACAGCTGAATCAAAAACATTTTAATCACAGTTGTGGCATTTTTCTAATAGGTATCCAATTGTTTTCACATTTTTTGTGCTTTATCAACTTTCTTCCAGTTTGTGGTGGAAACGTGTGAAACCTATGGGTGATCTCGGAAAACTATACATTTCTGAAAAGTAGACCATGTTCTGATTTCAGCAAGGAGTCCTTTCTGTAGATCCCTCAAAGTTTTCCCAAATTAACTAACTGTTGAAATAAGAAAATATTGACAATGAGTAGGAAAAATGGCATTTGTGACAACGTTTTCAACTGAACTACTTGTCACATTGGCCGATTTATAAAAGCAATACTCTGACAGACATTTTCACCCGCTGCAATATATACATTTTGTAGGTTTTTTAAGAATACGCGATACCCAGAGCCGACAACTGAGCTTCACCTTTCAATGATTTTTCATTGTGTACACACTACTATTCAGCAATTCACACGGTAAAATATAAAGAATGAAAAATGAGTATGAAGGAAAACTCTGTATCTGATGGAGGCTCCCAGCTGCAGATTCCTTACCTTAGTGTATTCCCCAGGTTCAGACTGGATCCTGAAATATTTGGGCAATCTTCTTGTGCGCTAGTACGTGGCATGATTCGGCTCTGCACGTCATCGTCGTGCACGCCAAAAGTGACGTATATGGTGCCTATATAAGCACCAACCAGCTCGCTGACCTCCGTTCCTTTGTTCCCATTCTTTCAGCGCAGATCCGGAGCAGCACCTCACAGTAATTTTTTTTACTGGTTTTTTTCAACGTTTTGGTCGAAGTCCAGGGTGCCTTTTTTGTACCCCATTTTTCATAGATGTCTCCAGAGAAGGTGTCTGAGTTCTAGTCTTGTGGTGCCTGTCAGACAGAAGTCTGTGACAGACACCCAGATGGTGTATCCGTGGTGCCTGGAGCAGGACCATTACCCTGTATCCTGCTCTCTTCACCTTCCCTGCATCACTCATTCTTTGGTCGACACAAGGGAACGATGCCATGGATCCAGGTCCTGCTCCCAGGTTGGCTCTGTGAAGCTGGCGCCTGACACTGGGTCCGCTCCCGCTTCTTTTAGTTTCCTGGAGCCAGAGCAACCCCTGCCTAGGTGCTAGAATTTTAAGAGGCCATGAGCCTCATTTTTGGGAGCTTGAACCCCTCTGGTGTAGCTTTGGGCCCATGGGTTCGGAAGGGTCTCCGACTGGGATGCCGCAAATTAATCCAGATTGGCTCCAGCCGCAACTTCGTGACCTCCACTAGAGACCTTTCTAGTGAACGCAGTTCTCGGCTTCGCTTCTGACACCACCATGATAACCAACGCTGATACAGTGTCACTCCACCCTGGGTCCAGTGCCGACCAGGCCCACACACCCTGAAAGGCGAGTCCTGTCACAGGGCATGTCTATAAGGGATGCCTAGACCTCCACCAAAAATCCAAATATTCTCAGCAAGGTGTGTCATCGAAGCGTTACAGTGAAAGCAATGGCTTTGACCAGCGAGTCAGTTGTAGCCAATCCACATCCGATTGTGAACTTTGCTACTTCTCTTCTGTCAGCAATATCTTGGGAGAATATGGCCCATGCCTCATCCGGAACCACGGGCATCACTTGCACAATCGTATCCCACACATTGTGGGAATAACGGCACAATAATCATGCGGTGTTCACGGACCACAGTCACAGGCTGGTGGAAGAGAACATTCTCCTGCCACAGGCATCTAGGTTCTTGTATTCCCTATCCGGTGGTGTGGTAGAGAAAGCACCAGGATTTATACTGGAGGTTGAGGCCTGGGCTACCAGGCTCCCTGGGATGGGGTGTTGGTAGAGGAAGGCTGGGTCCCAGAGAGCAGGGTGATGGCAGCAGATGAGGGTCCTGTGCACAGGGGAGTAAGGGTTCTGATGAGGATATCCAGGGCTGAAGCACCTCTGTCAAGACATTGGTCTTGACCTCGACCATGGGCAGGTAAGTCCTGGACCTCAGCTTCCCTCTGGACCACCATCACAAAAAAGCCCCTGCCGCCATAGTCACTGTGGGAGGAGAGAGGAGGCCAGTGTCTGGTGAGATGTCCAGACCACTGGTGTCAGCCAAATCCTGGTACCAGGTGTCCTTGGCCTAATCTCTGCTAGGGGGTCAGACTAGCCATAGGGTTCCTCAGATCCCTTTAATTTGTCTTCTACAGAGGATCCACCTGGACTTGTCTAAAACATTAGCACATATTCTTGGTGGTTCAGCATCTGGCAGGCTCACTGAACGCCCGAGCCGATAAGCTCAGCCGTCAATGCCTTATGGATCACAAGTAGTGTCTTCATCTGGTGGTGCAAGGTCTCTTCATAGATTGGGGTAAATCTTGGTTAGATCTATTTGCCACTGATAAGAATGCACAACATCAGAAATTCTGCGCTCTTGCGTTTCCAAGACGGCTCTTGCACAGCTGCGCATTTCATCTCGAGTGGAGCTCAGGACTCCCATACGCCTTTCCGCTGATACCACTCCAGTAGAGTTCTCAAGAAGATCAAGAACGAGAAGGCCAAAGTCATCTTAGTGCCCCCGTCTTGGGTAAGGAGAGTCTTGAATCTCACACTCTGGAGAAAGAGCATCTAACCCCTGATCAGGCTGCCCCTTCGAAGGATCATATTGCAGTGACATGGCAGGGTTGTAAGGATCTTACCGGTATTAGATTCTGCAGGAGCGCCACGGAGTTCGAGAAGAGGGCGTAGCTGGCCCCTGCCTTCCACCAGCACCTAGTGCCTCTATCAGAACCTAGAGCGCACAGGTACTAGGGGAAAACAGGGAAACAAAACAAGGTAAGAGGGGAAGATATCTCCACAGCTATAGTCCACTGCTCTTTCGGGATGTAACACCACGGTTGAAGTCTGGTCTCTGTAGGACGCCCTGGATGCTGTGTCTCTAAAAGGGAATGCCAGAATTAGGAAAAAAGGGAGAGAGAATAGTGGAATGGTGTTCAACAGTAATATAGAACTAGAAATAAATGAATACCTAAGATCTGCTGTTAGGGGTAGGAAGCTTGCATAGGATAGTCCGAGAAGAAGCCTTCTATATGTCTTCCTAAACTTAGAACATAAGAGACAATAAATACAAGTACCACTAATCTCTCAATGCCTCCCCTTTCCCTCCTACATGCTTTTCCCCGTTACCAGATATGCAAGCAGGGCGATGATCTGACGTTACACTGCTTCACGGTAGTTCAAGTCGTAGACAGCTCAGAAAGCAGCGTGAATAGGTGGTGTTTTCGGAGTTCCCCTGGGCCACTAGGATAATTAAGATCTCAGAAGTCCAACTCCAAGGCGGCCCACGGACGACCTCAATCCAGGTGAGAGCAGCACCAGCGGAGATGACGACAGGAGGGAGGAATAAGCAACAGGGGTAGGTAAGCACCCAGACACCTGGCCGGTCCTCAGGAGACAGCCTAGGCAAGGTGGGAGGAATGTAGGGTAAGCGGAAGTCACAGCAGGGCAGGGAAGGCACCCCAGACACCCGGCCGGCCCTCGGGAGACAGCTCCGGAAAGGCGGGCGGAGCGCTGGGTATGCTTAAAGCAACAGTTGTGCAGGGAAAGCACCCCAGACACCCGGCCGACCCTCGGGAGACAGCTCCGGAAAGGCGGGCGGAGCGCTGGGTATGCGGGGCTGTCGACGGAGGCAGGAAAAGTAAAGTTGAGGAACGCCTCAATTACGACAAAGCGGGTACAACCGATAGCTCACCCTGCCTTGGAAAACCCAGAAAGGCAGGCGAGCCGAGTTTGGGATTCAAATACACAGAGTTCCGGTTCAGAAATGTCCAAGACGAAGTCTTCGATCCCAGAACAGAGTCTCCAACAAAGGAACGCCACGGAAGGCGTCTAGAATCCAAATTCAGGAAATGCTCTCGGGAAACAGGAAACGGAATTACGCAACAACGGGGCAAACACTAGAACGCGAAGCCCCGAGTCCTTGCGTGTTCCGCCTTTTCAACAGTCTCGTAGTTCACTGAGCATGCGCACCGGTACAGACCCTGATCACCTCGTCCTGCGCTCGGCAATCCTGACAAGGGTCCTGCGCCCAAAACTGCACACTTTTCACCTAAATGCGGGAGATTGAACGATAACAGTTGAGGGTGTTACATCTCCCTCCTGAGGTGTGTGATATCATCCTGACAGACAGGCGTCCCTCCACAAAAACAATTACGCCTACCAATGGGACAAATTTGGGGCTTGGTGTGCATACAAATCTGATGATCCCCTGTTTGCACAGTTGTCTGAAGTTCTTTTTTTTACATTCATTTTTTCATCCCTAGCCCAGCAGGGCTATGCTTTGGGCACCGTCAACGGGTATCTTTCTGCCATTTTAACCTTCCTGCGATTGCCGGCCAATCTTCCTTGTTCAAGTCACCTGTTGTAACTCATTTCCTTAAAGGTTTACAACACGTTTCCTCCTATGCCTTTCATTATGCCACAATTGGATCTTAATTTAGTCCTCATTTTTCTCGTGTGCTAACCATTTGAACCTATGCGCTGCAGCCCTCTTAGACTATTGATCATCAAAACAGTCTTCCTTTTGGCAATATCATCTGCCCGGAGGGTTAGTGAGTTACAGGACCTTTTGTTACATCCCCCTTACACATCCTTTTCCCAGACAAACTGGTCTTTTGGACCTATGCCTCATTTTTACTAAAGGTGGTTACACCTTTTCATGTAGTACAGAATATCTGTCTACTTTTTTTGCTCCCCCTCATCCTACCAAGGAAGAGGAGAGACTCCACCGTCTGGATTCAAAAAGAGCACTGTTGTTTTACATTGACCGTAACATAGACATTTGGGTAGATTATCAATTCTTTGTTTTATGGGTGCAAAGAAAGGCAAAGCAGTTCACAAAAGAACCGTCTCCAGATGGATTGTCCTCTGTATAAACCTCTGCTACACAATGGCTAAAAAGAGCCCCCTAAGGGCATACGGTCTCATTCAACCAGTGCTAAAGCTGTGACCACAGTGTTTACGAGAGGGGTCCCAGTTCTGGATATCTGTCTGGCAGCTACGTGGGCATCGCTGCACACATTTGCCAAACACTACTACCTAGACAGTCATATCTGACGTGATGGGCACTTTGCCCATTCGGTCCTCCAGGACTTCTCAATGTATTACAGTCGGCAGACCCACCTTTTGGGGAGTGGCTACTTTGTATGTATTCTAAGGCAAGGAATCTTCAGCTAGAAGTCTCTATCAGATGAACAAGTTACTTACCTTCAGTAGCGCCTTATCTGATAGAAACTCTATCTAGCCGCAGATTCTCTCCCATCCTACCCCTTCTGCGAACTGTCTCATTTGCAATTGAAGAGGTCCTTCACTTTGGCACACTAGTTATTCCTCCTCAGCTTGGCTCTGTGCTTCTGGAGCAGAATAACAGTCAACTGATGTCAGCACGCTGGGTTGGTGCCTACATAGGCACCACGCACATTACTTCCGACGACGCCATGCTGAGCCGAACAAAGCAGTTTACCGGCACACAAGGGGATTGCTCAATAATTTTCGCATACAGTCTGCCATAGTTTCAACACAAAAAGTCCTGGCACACTGTAGCATAACTTTATTATTGTTCTGGACTAGGTAGAGGAAGTGTGCTTTATCACAAACCTCCCTTATATTATATTATATGGAGACAACCCATCCAGAATGCTACAAAATTAAAAGTTGAGTGGGTAAGAAAAGTCAGAATGAAAGAGAATGTGAAGTCAGTCCACAAAAAGATACACTCTACAGAAACCCTCGATGCTAAAGAGGTGAAAAAATGTGTAGAGAGAGAGAGCGAGTACCTCACGTGCGCACCACCAGAGGAGCTACTGGTTGGTTCTCACCAGCTTGCCCACGTTTTATTTCATCATCGGCAACTCTCTCTCAAGAAAAAAGCGTGCAGTGTCCAGTGAAAAAACACATAACACAAGACGGTGTAGTGTAAAAACAGAAAAACACATAAACTGTGCAGACAAAGACAGTAAAAAATGGTGAGGGTATATAGACTCTCAAATAATTGTTTTATTCTGGTTAGGAGTCTATCCCACTACTTAAAAACACAGCATGTTGCATACCTTAGTAATGACGGCCAACATGTTTCATTGCCAATAAAATTTGTGGCAAATTCATCAGGGCAAGAAGGGGTCAAGGATCACCTTCTCTGGACACACACCTTTAAAAAGGACTGACAAACACAAATAGACAAACATACAGCTTAATCAGTTCGGCGAGGGATGTATTCACTGTCCATCCAAAAAATGGTTATGGTAATGAGCTTAAATCCATTACCTAGTTGGGGCTATGGGCCCACATACCAGCCACCAACCAGTCGCAGGGGCGTTCTAAACTCTTTACTATCGCCTTCCTGCTCTGCAAAGCACGACCGTAGTTGGTGCCTGCACCTGTAGAAAAAGTATGTAGACCATATATACCTAGTCTAATACGGCACAGTCTCTGTATTTTTACTGTTCCTCGATCTCTCATAGATCATTCACCTAACAGGTTGATAGTTCTACTCAACCATGTGCCCTTTCAGCGATTCACTCGTTCATTTCTGATGCCTCACGTCAGCACAACTCGTTATCAAATATTTTACACAGCTGAGCTGGCTTCAAAGATGATACCCCTCCTATGCGTGCCACGCTTAAAAATAACCTTAGTTTTTACATACCGCAACATCCACGCAACATCCGAGGGTGCAGACAGCCGTTTCTCAGTAGCTCATATACCCCCAGCTTACCCTGTAACTGTACACCCAGGCGGTACCTCAACACTGGAACAACTACCAGCGCGACTGTGTCTGTTTTCAAAAGACGGCTCTTGCGCTATCTCGCGAGACTACGCGGTTACCCGCATTGTCTCGATATGCTGAGGGGAATGCAGCGGCCATCTTAAAGTGGTCTAGGGTCCCGGTTTCAAGTAATTCAGAACTCGCTGGAACAATCATTCCCAATCACAGAGCGGTTATAGAGTGTGCCATATGATTTAAACCATAAGCCCGAATCCAGCGGGCTAGCACCCCATATGTAGAGGACATGTTCCTGCTCACAACCATGTCTCGATATGCTGAGGGGAATGCAGCGGCCATCTTAAAGTGGTCTAGGGTCCCGGTTTCAAGTAATGCAGAACTCGCTGGAACAATCATTCCCAATCACAGAGCGGTTATAGAGTGTGCCATATGATTTAAACCATAAGCCCGAATCCAGCGGGCTAGCACCCCATATGTAGAGGACATGTTCCTGCTCACAACCAGCAACCATCAGGTGGGAAAACGGATCTCTACTAAAAGATGAACAATGCGGCAGCCATCTTACCAAAGATGGATATAGAAGGAGGAAACCAGTTCGGGATTAATGAAATTAGGAAACCTCCAGACTGCAAAGTAGAGCACACATGCGTGAATGTGTGCACCATAAACATATTACACACGGCGCCCTCAACAATAAAAAGAGAGAGACACAGAGACACGACCCGTAAGCCACCAAATGACCACCTTGGAGAGCAGATATACCCCAAGTAGATCATTTCGGATCATGCAGCTTGACCTTTCATGGGTAAAACTACACTTATTGTGCCAAAAATAGAACATCAAGGATTAGTGCGGGTAGTGAGGTCATAATTCCATGGTGTTGTACTCAGCTTGTTAATGACCACCTATCTGCTCACTTTGTTCCACTCAATTTGGTCATTAAGACCAATGGTATCCCCCTTCTCTGTGTAGATCCAGCGGGCCTCCTTCACAGCCAATCTCTTGTCTATTTCGCCTATGTCGCCACAAACTTTCTCCAGAATGACCCACTTTAAAGATCTAAAGTGATGTTGCTGGTCTTTATAGTGTTGTACCAATCGTGTAGTGAGCTTGCCGGCCCTGATCGTACTGAGATGTTCCTGTATGCGTACCTTGACCTTTCTAGATGTAAGACCAATGTAGTGTAGTCCGCATGGACATGTCAGTCTGTAAATTACATGGCATGTATTGCAATTGGTAAACTGACGGAGAAACCAGGTTCTCCCACTACCTAGTGTAATTTCAGTTGTTTTCTCCGTCAGTTCGCAGACTGAGCAACTACCACAGGGATGATGTCCTGGGGGTAGGCTTACATTCTTCTGACCATGGGCAGGTCTTGTATGCACCAGTCTGTCCTTAAGGTTTTGAGTCCTTTTAAACGCGAATCTGGGCTGGGGCATCTGAAAGTCACTAGTGGATAACAATGACCAGTGTCGCTTGATTATTTGTCTGATCTTATTAGACAACGGGTCAAATGTCAGAACTACTGGCAAGCTCTCCCTTGCTTCCTTCTTATTCCTCTCAAGCAATGCCTCCCTAGGTGTATTGTGAGCCCTTTTACGGGCTCTAGTGATGATTCTCTTAGGGTAAGCACGTTGTTCCAATTTCATGCTCAAAACCTCTGATTGATGTAAATAGTCAGATGTGGAGGAACAGTTTCTGCGATATCTCAGAAACTGACCAACCGGGAGGTTGTCCCTTAGAGCTCTGGGGTGGTATGACTGGTAGTGTAATAAGGAGTTTTTGTCAGTGGGCTTGTGATGAACGCTGGTGCTAAGTTTATCATTCACCACAGTGATGTCAAGGTCGAGGTACGTGGCCGTCTCTCTACTGAACTGCCAGGTAAATTTTAAACAGATGTCAAGCGAGTTCAGCCATTCCAGAAATTCACCCCCAGGCCGACCCATTGTATCCGGCATTTCCTCGGTACTTGAGCCCCTTTCCCAGTTTTCTGATTTTTTCCTCAGGGAATCTGTAATCACCCAACGGTCATATGTTCAGGATACGACCGATATCCTTAACATCATTAATGAAATGGACTTTGATCCTTCTCAGCAGTTACTTGTGACCATCGACATCGAGTCCTTGTATACTAGCATCCCCCAGGACGCGACACTGGTGGCAGCAGCTCGCGCCCTGGGGGCTCAGGAGTGGTTTTACGACACTCCCCAGTCCTTTGTCATGCAATGTGTGGAGTTGGCCCTCACCCGAAACTATTTCTGTCACAAAGATGCCCTGTATTTACAGATCTCGGGGACATCGATGGGCGCTACATTCGCGCCGAGCCTGGCTTGTATTTATGTCGGCCAATTCGAGGAACACTACCTGGACCACCCCTCCAATCCCTTCCAGGGGCACATCTGCCTCTGGAAGAGATATATAGACGATGTTCTATGTATTTGGACGGGCACTCAACAACATCTTTGTGAATTTCTGGAATGGCTGAACTCGCTTGACATCTGTTTAAAATTTACCTGGCAGTTCAGTAGAGAGACGGCCACGTACCTCGACCTTGACATCACTGTGGTGAATGATAAACTTAGCACCAGCGTTCATCACAAGCCCACTGACAAAAACTCCTTATTACACTACCAGTCATACCACCCCAGAGCTCTAAGGGACAACCTCCCGGTTGGTCAGTTTCTGAGATATCGCAAAAACTGTTCCTCCACATCTGACTATTTACATCAATCAGTGGTTTTGAGCATGAAATTGGAACAACGTGCTTACCCTAAGAGAATCATCACTAGAGCCCGTAAAAGGGCTCACAATACACCTAGGGAGGCATTGCTTGAGAGGAATAAGAAGGAAGCAAGGGAGAGCTTGCCAGTAGTTCTGACATTTGACCCGTTGTCTAATAAGATCAGACAAATAATCAAGCGACACTGGTCATTGTTATCCACTAGTGGCTTTCAGATGCCCCAGCCCAGATTCGCGTTTAAAAGGACTCAAAACCTTAAGGACAGACTGGTGCATACAAGACCTGCCCATGGTCAGAAGAATGTAAGCCTACCCCCAGGACATCATCCCTGTGGTAGTTGCTCAGTCTGCGAACTGACGGAGAAAACAACTGAAATTACACTAGGTAGTGGGAGAACCTGGTTTCTCCGTCAGTTTACCAATTGCAATACATGCCATGTAATTTACAGACTGACATGTCCATGCGGACTACACTACATTGGTCTTACATCTAGAAAGGTCAAGGTACGCATACAGGAACATCTCAGTACGATCAGGGCCGGCAAGCTCACTACACGATTGGTACAACACTATAAAGACCAGCAACATCACTTTAGATCTTTAAAGTGGGTCATTCTGGAGAAAGTTTGTGGCGACATAGGCGAAATAGACAAGAGATTGGCTGTGAAGGAGGCCCGCTGGATCTACACAGAGAAGGGGGATACCATTGGTCTTAATGACCAAATTGAGTGGAACAAAGTGAGCAGATAGGTGGTCATTAACAAGCTGAGTACAACACCATGGAATTATGACCTCACTACCCGCACTAATCCTTGATGTTCTATTTTTGGCACAATAAGTGTAGTTTTACCCATGAAAGGTCAAGCTGCATGATCCGAAATGATCTACTTGGGGTATATCTGCTCTCCAAGGTGGTCATTTGGTGGCTTACGGGTCGTGTCTCTGTGTCTCTCTCTTTTTATTGTTGAGGGCGCCGTGTGTAATATGTTTATGGTGCACACATTCACGCATGTGTGCTCTACTTTGCAGTCTGGAGGTTTCCTAATTTCATTAATCCCGAACTGGTTTCCTCCTTCTATATCCATCTTTGGTAAGATGGCTGCCGCGTTGTTCATCTTTTAGTAGAGATCCGTTTTCCCACCTGATGGTTGCTGGTTGTGAGCAGGAACATGTCCTCTACATATGGGGTGCTAGCCCGCTGGATTCGGGCTTATGGTTTAAATCATATGGCACACTCTATAACCGCTCTGTGATTGGGAATGATTGTTCCAGCGAGTTCTGCATTACTTGAAACCGGGACCCTAGACCACTTTAAGATGGCCGCTGCATTCCCCTCAGCATATCGAGACATGGTTGTGAGCAGGAACATGTCCTCTACATATGGGGTGCTAGCCCGCTGGATTCGGGCTTATGGTTTAAATCATATGGCACACTCTATAACCGCTCTGTGATTGGGAATGATTGTTCCAGCGAGTTCTGAATTACTTGAAACCGGGACCCTAGACCACTTTAAGATGGCCGCTGCATTCCCCTCAGCATATCGAGACAATCCGGGTAACCGCGTAGTCTCGCGAGATAGCGCAAGAGCCGTCTTTTGAAAACAGACACAGTCGCGCTGGTAGTTGTTCCAGTGTTGAGGTACCGCCTGGGTGTACAGTTACAGGGTAAGCTGGGGGTATATGAGCTACTGAGAAACGGCTGTCTGCACCCTCGGATGTTGCGTGGATGTTGCGGTATGTAAAAACTAAGGTTATTTTTAAGCGTGGCACGCATAGGAGGGGTATCATCTTTGAAGCCAGCTCAGCTGTGTAAAATATTTGATAACGAGTTGTGCTGACGTGAGGCATCAGAAATGAACGGGTGAATCGCTGAAAGGGCACATGGTTGAGTAGAACTATCAACCTGTTAGGTGAATGATCTATGACAGATCGAGGAACAGTAAAAATACAGAGACTGTGCCGTATTAGACTAGGTATATATGGTCTACATACTTTTTCTACAGGTGCAGGCACCAACTACGGTCGTGCTTTGCAGAGCAGGAAGGCGATAGTAAAGAGTTTAGAACGCCCCTGCGACTGGTTGGTGGCTGGTATGTGGGCCCATAGCCCCAACTAGGTAATGGATTTAAGCTCATTACCATAACCATTTTTTGGATGGACAGTGAATACATCCCTCGCCGAACTGATTAAGCTGTATGTTTGTCTATTTGTGTTTGTCAGTCCTTTTTAAAGGTGTGTGTCCAGAGAAGGTGATCCTTGACCCCTTCTTGCCCTGATGAATTTGCCACAAATTTTATTGGCAATGAAACATGTTGGCCGTCATTACTAAGGTATGCAACATGCTGTGTTTTTAAGTAGTGGGATAGACTCCTAACCAGAATAAAACAATTATTTGAGAGTCTATATACCCTCACCATTTTTTACTGTCTTTGTCTGCACAGTTTATGTGTTTTTCTGTTTTTACACTACACCGTCTTGTGTTATGTGTTTTTTCACTGGACACTGCACACTTTTTTCTTGAGAGAGAGTTGCCGATGATGAAATAAAACGTGGGCAAGCTGGTGAGAACCAACCAGTAGCTCCTCTGGTGGTGCGCACGTGAGGTACTCTCTCTCTCTCTACACATTTTTTCACCTCTTTAGCATCGAGGGTTTCTGTAGAGTGTATCTTTTTGTGGACTGACTTCACATTCTCTTTCATTCTGACTTTTCTTACCCACTCAACTTTTAATTTTGTAGCATTCTGGATGGGTTGTCTCCATATAATATAATATAAGGGAGGTTTGTGATAAAGCACACTTCCTCTACCTAGTCCAGAACAATAATAAAGTTATGCTACAGTGTGCCAGGACTTTTTGTGTTGAAACTATTGTTGATTGGAGGGCGTTCTGGCACGTTTTCCCTCTCTAGCTCCTTTGTGATTGCATACAGTCTGCCGCCTGGGAATATTCTAGGGTAAGGAATCTGTGGTTTGAGAGAGTTTTTACCAGATAAGGCGCTACTGAAGGTAAGTAACGTGTTCGTTTCTGAAATGTACACAAGATACTGAGTTTAGGAACAGTGGTTATTTGTGCACCTGTGAATTTGAGATTTCCCATACTGTCGTGATTCAGAGGGCATTTTGCAAAGTGTCTTCTTTCTTGCACACTGGCTTACATTTGAAAGACACAAATGCGGAGAAAATCAAGTTGGTAATAACAAATGTTCTTCTGTTCTCACGTGCCTCCCAATAAAAAACTGTACCTCACTTGGCTGGACCTAGTACCTGCGACACAAAAGGACCCAAAACCCGACCTGGAGACATCATATGTCACCCAGCAGAATCCATGCTTGTTTTAAAATGTGGGTAGTTGCTGATTTCATGCCCTAGCTCAGCCACCATCCAGGGAAACCTACCATACCCAGACATTTCTGAAAGCTAGACACCTAGTGGTGTACTGTGTGGTGTGACCTATATGGCTGTCACCCGGTTTTCTTACCCAGAAGCCCTTGCAAACCTCAAACTGTGGCTAAAAAAACACTACTTTTCCTCCAATTTATGTGAAGGAATGTTCTCGATTCTGTGGGGAGCCACAAATGTATACACCCAGCTTTGCCCCCCTTTGCCCCCCTTGTCTCCTGATGAAAAAAATGGTACCTCACATGTGTGGATGGACTGAGCTCCCGTGACAGTTGGTGGAGCAGGTAAATGAAAAATTTGTATACCTTCTCTATTTTGCATGAATATACTAATTAATCATTCTAAAAACTAAGTTGTATTAATTGTTTGAAGTGTTACTACTAACCAACCTTACACCTTGATAAACACAAGATACATGGGGACTAAATGCAAATTGCATGGCTAAACAATTTTAATGACTAACTGTGGTATGCATATTAACTGTAGAATGTGGTGGTATAGGAATTTGCATGATTTATGTTGCTTTTGTAATGGTTTGCGTTCCTGGTATTGCGGAATGGTGAGTATTATTGCTTTAAATGTTGCTATAAGCTAGGAAAATACTAATATATAATGGGATTAGTGTGGGTTTAAACATTAGAATCTTCATTTCCGTATATTAATTACTTTTTATGTTTGTTTTGCTCAAGTTGGCATTCGGGCCTTCTAGACCGCGATATTCAAAATGGAGTGGAAGTGGCCACCGTCATGTGAGCGCGATGTCTACTGCGCAGACTCTGATGGCTCTGAAGATCTCCAGGCGTCCTTCCATTTGGGCACGGTGTTCTTCGTCAAGGATAGGAACATGGAGGACTACCAGAATTCAGCTAGTGTGAATGACCGAAAAGACAATGATAACCTATACTCAGAGGCCAACATGTTGATACTTCGGAACTGTTCGCATGAGAACTATACAAGCCAAAGGATGACATATTTGATTCCCTGAGAACCAAGAAACATGGGAACAACGTACCATATTACAAATTTGACGGGCTTAGCCAATCGGAGTGTTTAGATTTTAGAAAATGTTGCAGGTTATCTTAGAATTTATTATAAAAGGGGAACTTAGATGAGGGTAGTGTGTATGCGTTCCAGGAGTGCGTTTCTGAGACTCTGTTGGTGACTGCTGATCGATTTACTTGCACGATTGCTAGGTCCCGTGGATACCTTTGGGACTGAGGATTGCCGAGTGAAAGAACTTTTCCTGCATTCGATTGAGAATTTTGCCAGAGGGAATTGATTTATGCAGGGCTGACCGGTTTTGGAAATGGTCACCAATATAAAAAATTAAGTAAATATACTTGTATGTCATTTGTGTCAAATGTTCAATGAAATTATGCAGATTTGATTGAAAGCTGACCATGCTAATGAAAGTGAATTAATTAGATAAACTAAACATTGATTAACAAAAATTAGTTTGTGATTCTTTTAATAAGATATTGATTGATCAAAGGTTCCGAAGCTTTAATGTGTTTTAGCTGGTTCTAAAATCACCATTAATCAGGCCAACTAATTGGTCCATTGACCAAGTGGTGGAGTGCCTTGATGTTAAAGTTAGGATTTTATAAGTGCAGATGTATAATATGTAAATAATGTAACTACTTTCCTCTATAGGTAATAAGGTACCCCCACATGTCCAGCGCTTCTTTCCTCCTGTGTGCAGATTCGGAGTAAGACGAATGAGTATTGGTGTTATGGGCCCCACCAATGGATGCGTGTGTGAATGAGTTAGTGTGATGACGGGTCTGTGACGCCGGGAGGATATGTAAATTTGCTCTTTTCCGCTGGAGCACAGTAAAGTGTCTAAAACGCAACATTGACCGATCAAACTGTTCCACTCGAACCCCCACCCTTATTTTGCAATTTGTGTAGCTGTGGATTCTGGGCCCTAGCTTTGCTGGCACCTAGGGAAACCTACCAAATCCACACATTTGTGAAAACTATACACCCAGAGGAGTCCACAGTGGGATTAATTGAGAGGCCCTGATCAGATATTCTTACCCAGAAGCGCTTGCAAACCTCGAAATTTTGGTTAAAAACACATTTTCCTCACATTTCTGGAAGGAAGTGTTCTGGAATCTGCAGGAAACCAAAAATGTCCTACCACCCAGCATCCCCCTACGTCTTCGGATAAAAATGGTATCTCACTTGTGTGGTTGGGCCTAACGCCTGCAATAGTAAAAGGCACAAAATCAATATTTCCTGTCAAACGAATGACCTGATTTGACAATAAGAATAGCTGTGTTAACTGGTCCCCAGCTCTCCCTCACCCCACCTAGGAAACTTACCAAACAGATATTTCTGAAAACTATACACCCAGGGGGAGTCCAGGGTTGTGTGCCTTGTGTAACTGCCACAATGTTTTATTACCCACAATGCACTGCAAACTTCACCTAGTATCACAAATTGATCTTGCATTTCTGTGACGCAAGCTTCGGAATACAGGAAGATTTCTACCACTCAGCATTACCCCACTTGCCCTGATAAATTCCCCCACTTGTCTCAGTAAAAACTCTTCTGCACTTGTGTGGCTGGGCCTAGTGTCTAAGACAGAAACAGACCAAACCAGGGTCAATGGAAGTCCCACTACAGGGATTCTGGAGGTTTACATCCTAGTAATACAAAATGGATTAATGAATAACACCATGACTCTGACAGGCCAACACGTCCAAACAGTACAGATCTTCTAAATAAAAGCCACAAATCAGTCATTAATGTGTTGTAGTGTTAAAGTAAATGCATCGAAGAGAACACCTTGGCTTTCAATTACATTCAGGTCGTATCTGCGGTCTAACCAAAGCAATATTTGATGTCCCGTCACCAAAACCCAAATGAAAGACAAATGAGACAATCTATCTACAAAATATCAAACCATGAAAAACAACAGATGAAAGCCTTTGGCTGGCCCGGCTCAAAGTAATCTTTCTCTGTGCGTCTTTTTCTTATGTTTTTTCAAAGGATTGCTGATAAAACCTCCAAAGTAAAGCTGTCTAATCAGACCTAAAAAGCAGAAAATATGGCTTTATAAATGTGGTATCAATCTGGGAAAATGCTTGATTCATCAATAGGGGCACTGATATGCTCAAGGGCAGCAGAGTTTGGGTTCTCATGCGGGCAACGTTTGATCCATCTGTAGAGTCACTGATTTACTCAATTGCAGCAGTTTGTGTCATGGGGGTAGGGGCAATGTTTGAGTTTTTCGTGAGGCAATGTTTGAGTACAAGGGCAGTTTTTAGCATCACTACCAGTTCTTCGGACAGTGACTTTCCTATGGTCCCTTCTATGTCTGAGGTAAATGACCGCTGCATCTACACTGCAGTCGTCATATGGAGGGCAGTGGTCACTATGATACTTACCACTCGCACTTAACCCTTGGAAGGCACCGAGAGAAGCCACATATGAACTTAAAAGAATTGCCTTGCAGCTCAAAGGAGCTACTCTTGATTGTTTTGGACTACATTGAAACCAAGATCCAAAGAATTAATTGGGGAAAAAAAACTCTGAACTCCTCTATGTTTTCGTTACGCAGAGGTCGGGAGACAGAACATTGCATTTTTCTGCTCATTGTTTCCACTACAAACGACTCCAAATAATGCTTGTCATATAAAGTGCTCTCTGTTTATTGTTTTCAACGACTGATTGTGCCAGAGTGTTCTGCCTCAAAAGAGATACAGATCAAATGTCAGACATAACAATAGTGAGCCAATACAATACAACATAACAAAAGCAAGCCAATACTATACAACATAACAAAAGCAAGCCAATACTATACAACATAACAATAGCAAGCAGATACAATACAACATAACAATAGCAAACCAATACTATACAACATAATAATAGTGGGCCAATGCAATTTATGTAACAATAGCGAACCAATACCATCCGACATAACAATAGCGGATCAATCCAATATAACAATAGTGCGCCAACACAATCCAATATAACAATAACAAGCCATTCCAATCCAATCTGACATAATAATAGTGAACCAGTACAATCAAGATAACAAAAGCGAGCCAACACCATCCGACATAACAATAGCGAACAATCGACACCAACATAACAATAGCAAACTAACAAGATCAAACATTACAATAGCGAGCCAACACAATCTGACATAACAGTAGCGAGCCAATACAAATGACATAACCGTGGCGGGCCAGGTCAATCCAACATAGGTATAGAGATCCAACCCAACCCAACATAGCAACAGCAAGCCAACACAATCCGAAGGGTAATCTTCATTGAGAGTCTGTGCATGACCAAACTGCTGCATCGATCCGGGAAGGACCCGAAGGGCTCGGGAGCCAGTCCTAGAAGCACCAACTCAACCTTTTATCAAATATCAGTAAATACAAGGTGCAACATTGAGCAAAACACTAATCCATGTTTTTTGTTTGGAGGTCACCAGTGCTTAATTTTAATTTAAAGGCTAATGGTAACATTTCTTCCTCCTGCGGAATGAGTTGTATATGGTCTGTTAAAACTCTTAGGGACCGATTCACAGAACTAATCTGAGATAAAATCCTAAACTTACTACTTTTGGTATTCACAGAAGACATTTAGTAGTAGTAAAAGTAGGACTCCTTACTTTACTACTACTAAATGCCTTTTGTGAATACCGAAAGTCATAAAGTTAGGATTTTATCTCCGTTTAGTATTAGTAAAGTTAGGAGTAGTAAGTTTAGGATTTTATCTCAGATTAGTTCTGTGAATCGGCCCCTTAGAAATGAACCTCCTAGTTCTGGAACGTTCTGATACAATCTGTCAAAACCAACAACTGGCAGACAACGGTACAGGTGAAAGATACAGCCTATTGAGATGACATGGAAAGACCCACATGGGTAGCATAGTTCTCTTGGAACTTACATGGTGGCGTAGCTCTCTTGGTGCTACATGCTTGTCTTTTATGGTTTTTCTGTAGTTCTCTCCTGTCTCTGAGGATGTGGACTTCTCCAGAGTATTGTTAGGTTTACGCCACGACAGGCTCGTCACGGCATGTTTACCTTTTCATGTTCTTCCTTTGGCTGCCTTTCAAGCATTTCACTGTGTTTCCATCCTATGTTGGCTGTCTCGACTGTCAGCCAGTGGCTCTTGTGAGCATGTTTATTCTGTTCCACTTCCGGAACAGTTTCTATCCACAGTCAGTTCTGGTTCGGTATGTGGGTACACCATAGGCACGTTCACAGGCACTGGGTGCCTGCTGGTCCATCTTGTGCCACAGCTTTGGCTGCGTTCTAATCTTTCTGGTATTGTCTGCTCTTTAATATCTGCTGTTGGGAAGCGCTTATGTTCTCTTTCTTCCCTCTGTTCTTTGCCACACAGGGGCTCAAGTAACCCTGCTCCTGCTCTTTGCCTATGTTATCCTTGGAATTCTCTCTGTTTCGAGATGCTCATGGTGACTTATACAGTGTCTGTGTATGGATATAAATACATGTTTCTGAATATATATGTATGTAATTTGCTGTGTTTTGACATATGTTATGTCCTGCTATGGTTCACATCGGTGCCGTAGGTACCTATTATGCTGGGTGCTATATTTGTCTTGGACATGCCCTTCGACTTTCCCTTGTCTTTCGAAAAAAAAGAAAAAATATATATATTTATATGTATATATTTGGATGTGTATCTGTATGTGTATATATATATATGTATATATATAGCCATATCTGTGTATGTAGGTATATGTATGCATATCATATATGCATACAAACTGCGAGAGACTACACGTACAGGGTTTTTCCCTGTTGCCGTATCTTGGGTTTCTTGCCCCAGATTCATTCTCTCTCACTCTCTCTCTCTCCCTCCCTCTCTCTCTCTCTCCCTCTCTCTCTCTCTCCCTTTCTTGACGGCGAGCCCTCTGTTTGTGTCCAGCTTCTGCCGGTATTCTTTGACCAATGTACCCTTGTGTATAGCAGGTCAGTATGACTACCTGGTGATACGTTCTGTGTCGATCTGCTGCCGCATGTGTGCTGTCGCTGCTCCATTTCATGGGATTTTGCATGTGTGCGGTGTGGCCCCCACGGTCCACACTGTCTGCATATGTGTATCCCTACTGTCCACATCCATGTATCTCCTTGTAGTCATGGTTTTGTACATCTCTACTTGAGTGATATCTGTCTGTACACTGGTCACTCTTGGCATCCACTGTTGTGCATGCTCATTTTGTATTCTCTGACTCGCTCATGCTGTTTTGTCCTTCCTCTGGGACTTTTACTTTTTGCAGATCCATGGGATCCTGAGCACAGTTCTGTTTCTAATCCTTTTTACAGAAGCTTATGGATATTCTTCCACTATGCACTGGCCGTTCTGGTTTCTGTGATTTCTCTTCGTCCCTTCCTGGATGGTGAGAGTCTTGTGCTGTCCTCTGATGGACTGTGGTGCCATTGCCTTTCCTTGTCCATGCTCCTTTTCAGAGCTTTAGGAGTCTAGTGTCAGCCACGCTTGCACTTGCTGTGTCCACCTGTTTTAGTCAATCTTTATTGACGGATTAGTTCTCTTTGGAACTTGGTGGGGTTCAGTCGCAGACCCTCCTCCAATAGGGTATAGCTTTGGTATCTATTCTAAGTTAAGGAACCTGCGGCTAGATGTCTCTATCAGTTGAACAAGTTACTTACCTTCGGTAACAATGTATCTGGTGGATACACAGTCTAGCTGCAGATTCCTTGACTCCCACCCATCCTCCCCGCTCTGCGAGGACCTTTTCAGGTTGGGGTCTTACCCATTGGTCTTTCTACCAGTGGTTTCTGTCTTCATGCGTGTTAGTCTACTTCACATCCTTCCCAGGTCAGGATGTTTTATTCTGTTTTGCCTGTTGCTTCTCTACCCATTCTCGCTTTGGGTGGTGGGCTCTCTTATCCATCCACGCTCCTGCACCCTGGTTCTTTTCCAGTGTGGAGATTGGTCACGCCCTTCCTCCCTCCCTCCCCTCAGTTACTTTTCTCCATTAGTTTAGGATCTATTGGACTATGCTACAAGTCGATTGGTCATATGTGTAGTATGTATGGTCGCACAATTTCTGCTGTTGCAGAAATGTGTTCTATTGCCGTAGCAGTCATGTTGCTCAAGTCTTGTTGTCCATTACCATAACATTCATGTGGTTGCAGACTGCTTGTCGTTTACCATAGCAATCATTGCCATTGGTGTTTTGCCTCATAGGAGGGTATGGTTCTTCGCTTGTGTAAGATGGTTTCTAGGGGTGTTTACTATGCTCTCTCCCCTCAGTCCCTTCCAGCTTGAAGTGTTTTTCTTTGACATGCATTGTGATGTTTCTCATCACTTTATTCTTATTGGTATGGTTGCTTCAACGATATTTAATCTTTTTTGGCACACTGTTTCCACGCTCACAGTTTGAGTAGTGGCTCCGCGTTGTGGTGCGGAAAAGTTTCACGGTAGAAAACTGACGGCGCGCCGGGAGGGACCTAAATGGCTCCACTGACGTCATATCCATGGACGATGTCAGGGCGGAGCCCTGCGATGCCGTCCCTTTGGCGCGCAGAGGTACTGCTGAAAAATCTCCGGATCTAGACTGGCCACTGGGGGATATTCTAAGTTGAGGAATCTGCGGCTAGACTGCGTCTCCACCAGATGCATCGCTACCGAAGGTAAGCAACTTGTTCTATAATAACAACAACCTGCTTTCAGTCTGTTCTGAATTGGAGGTTACAGGGCGACACAGCTGCCATACATCGGTGGTACTCCCCTTCCTATATAAGGCCTTATTCTGAGGACCCCATCATCGCACCTGGTACTCCTGCCTCCCAAAGGTACAGATTGTACCTGTAGCTTTGGATGGTGATGTCACGGGGTACTGCAAGTGAGACCATTGATGGTGAAATATGAGAAATACATTTGGGTTTGTTTTGAGTAGAGGGCGAGGACTGAGCTCCTCCTGTGGAGCAGAATGAGCCTTATTTACATCTGGTTGGTTCTCATTCGATAGAGCCCTGCAATCTCCCCTACAGCTTTCAATGCATATATTCAGAACTCTTGGGTTCTGTTGTATTGTTCTTACTGGCTCATATCATGGCAAAGCACTTGAATATGATGCCAGATATTTTGATTCTGAGGGCAAGTTCACTGACACAGGAACTGTGATAATGTATCCTCATGTAACAGAATTTAAAAGTCACTTCCTGGCACAGGATTTATAATGGCTGTTTGCCTTCCCTGGCACAGTGCTACAAAAGATGTTTCTGCTGTGGTGAAACATTTCTCCTTGCAGCTAGTATTGTGGGCAACACACTCTCTTGCGAAACATTTTTATAATATTGGAAACTTCTCAGAACTGTTTCTAAATCCTGAAGGTACTAGTTCAAATGTTTGCAAAATCCAATATTGACGCTTTTAAATAAATATATATATTATATATATATATACACATACATATATACACATACAAATCGAACTTGCTCCACAAGAGAGAAAACCACACCCGACGTTCAATTCAGCCTTCTTTATTCCAGACGGCAGCAGCATACTGAAGAAAATCCTTGACAGTGGAAAAATTGCACCATAGTAGCCATACGCGTTTCGGGGACCTATCCCCTTGCTCACCGGCTTGGTACTGGGGAAATGAAACCGCATTGCACTCAGCTTTTTCAGGTGTTAATAGTTTCTAAGACCGCCCATCTGGGCGTGTCATTGCCAAGTATTGTGATATAGATATATATATATATATCTCATTCTTCTGTTCATTTCCCACCTTATGACTTCTCAACCATCCCCTGCTGGAAAGGGTTGGTACTCTCGCTTTGAGATTTGAGAGCTGAATCCATACCCTGAGTTTTCGATAAAATGTCTTTGATGTTGTTTAATGTCCTCCTCACTCCTCCAAATTTGACAGAACTTCATCGACAAGGGGCTCGTGTGCGGTTAGCTGTCCATCCTCACTCTAACAAAGGACTGAACGTGGAAAGTGCAGCAAAAAAATGTCTTTCTAGAGGAAGTGCATCTCCTAAGATTGATGAGGATGATAATAGGGTCCCTGACCTTACCTTTTCTCATGATAAAGTGGTGATTGTGCTTGTTTGATAAATCACAGGTTTGGCAAAACAAGCGCAAAGAGATCACCCAGTCAGACTGATATCTATCTCTCTCTCTCGCGCACAGACTGATCTGCACCCTCACATACATATGGATTCTTACACAGCACACCCAGATACAATCATACACACACTTCGAAGGACCCTCAGTTGGTGCTACTCGCAATCCAACCAGTCTAAAGTCTACTGGCGAGACTGACCATCCTAACACCTGACACTCATGCAGAGTTCCTTTCTCTGGACAAAAACCCAAACTCCGCTAACAATAGTTACTACTGCGCCAAGGGTTCAAGAAATTGATGAATCTGTGCTATACATAAACTATATGAGGTGTGAAACTTCCTAAGCGTGAACTTGAGTTACCAGCTGCCTTCTCACACCACAGATCCACGTGGGTTATGGAGTTACTGTGCTGTTTCTCTTCATGAAAATGTAATCATTCACCTGATACACGCAAAATAGTAGAACAACGCGAGGACCGACAGGGTGATGACTTGAGAACCTTTCAAATGTTTCCCAGAATGCAGCTGTTCACACGTGTACGAGAAACAGGTTTGATAGTAGTGGCAACAAGCTCTCCACTGGGACAAGAATGAAAAGCAGAGAACTGCCTTTTTCAAATTCCTCTGAAGTATGCCCTTTAAATGCTCTGTTTAGCAGAGGGCCTGTGAATCTGAACATTACAATAGGTTTTGTTTTTCTTTAATAGAGTAACTGACCGAAAATCGTTTGGGAAATAAAGGAGGTATTCAAAGCTGGCACAGTAGGCTTCTTGAGGCCTGCTTAGCCCTCAGTCTTGTCCCAAGTGGAGGAGGTGGGATTTTGTGCCAGAGGGGGCGTGGCACCCTTTGAGGGACACGATTGTCAACCGCGACTGTGGAACTCACAAAAGTGGGTCAAAAATATAGTAAGTACCCTGTACAGATTGCACACAGTGAGTATGCAAAGCGGGCAATGACTCCAGTGAGGTCCATGGATGGGAGGGTTCTTTCTCAAAGGTACTTTCATAACAATGAGGCATTTGCATAAATACATTTTTGTGGTAGGCGAATCAGGCCGTTACCGACCGCAAAAATGCTTTTATATATGTACAGAGCACAAATTGTGATTCAGCAACGTTACTGAATCTCCACTTATGTTTAGTATTTGAAAGGGGCGTGTTTAGGGCGTCCCTGCCAAATACCGAATTGCAGTGCTATGTATGATTGTTTTGTGAGCGAATTACGATTGCAAAACACTCATTTTTAACTGACGTCTCAAAGGTGGTGGAAACCATTCCACAAGGGACACCTTCCCCTTTGTGAATGTCGAAGCAAATATTTTTTAAGAGCAGGCAGTAGTGCGGGAGATCACAGCCTACTCTTAAAAAATGAAACTTAAAAGTTTCATTTTGTTTCTTGAAATGCATCCTGTTTTCCTAAAAGGACAGCGGGCTGCATGTAAAAAAAAAAATGTGAGCAATGTATGCATTTAAAGCAGTTCTACCTAATTGGCTACAACACCATAGGTACTAAAGGAGTGATCCAGCGCAAATCTGGAAATGGGGAGCAACATTTACCAATATCCTCCCTGCGTCGCAGACCCGACGTCACACTAGATCATTCATATACACATTCATTGGTGGGGCCCATAACACCAACACTCATACGTCTCATACTCGTACGTCTCTCTCACGAGGCTGCACACAGGAGGGATGATTAATTCAAGCGCTGGACATGTGGGGGGAAATACCTTATAACCTATAGGGAGAGAAATTTATTTTACAAAATATACGCTAACATCCTTCGCCTATAGATCCCTAGTCCCAAACATCAAGGCACTCCACCCACTTGGTCAACGGACCAATTTAGTTGGATTGGTTCATGCTGATTTAGAACCAGCTAAAACACAATTTAAGACTCCGAATCCTTATTTCCCTTACTGAAACCACAAAGTCATATTTCTTGTTAATCAACATTTGTTTATCTAAATTTTCATAATGATTAATATTTGCATTTGTCTCGTCAAAGTTTAGAATTTTTAGATCAATTCAAATAAATCGCAGAACATCATATTTACCTAATCTGGCTATTTGAAGTCCTCTAATTCATTGGTTCTGCATAACCAAATTTTGTCGTAAATTGTCCGAAAAAGCAGACCAAAGCTCAAAGTCCTCTGCTCAGCACGCTACAGTCCCAATTTATCAAAGGACTAGAAATCGTGCACGCATCTATCATAGCCCGTGGATTTAGAAAAAGTTTGCAGTCATCAAGCGGTCGGGCAGCATCTGGATCATCAGGAAAGGCGTCACGAACATAGCTTCGAACAAGGAAAAGATGAAGTAGTTGAGAGAGTGGGCGTGTGCCCCTCCCAATTCTACTGCGCTTTTTATAATAAAATCAAGTTAAAGAAGATACAAATTTAAGCTTTAGAACAGTCGTGATTGGCTGGTTGAGATCGTCCAACTTTTATTCCAGGATTCTTAGTACAGTTCGAGGGGTGAGGTCATTGGTCAGCGAAGTGTCGGCTTGTTCCGGTTTACTGTAAGGTTGATTGTTCCCCTGTCTTGGCGCACGTCCCGTTTTATATCCTTGACCGGGTACATGATGTGCAAAGGTCGCTATGAGGTTTAGGAGATTTCTCGCACATGCGCAGCTCACTCCGCACCTCATGAGACAGTGGCCACTTCTGCGTGTGGTGACAGCAGCCATATTGGATTTAGGCCCAGATGCCAACTTAAGCGAAACAAACACAAAAGAATAATTAATTCATAGAAATGGTGATTCTAATGTTAACACCTGGCTAATCCCTCTATGTGCTTGTATTTATCTAGCATATAGCGACATTTAAAGCAATTATATTCACCTTTTTCGATCCTCCTCGAGGGTACAACATCACAAAGCAACATATATCATGCAGTATTCTATTACCACATATACTATTGTTAATATGCTTACAAATTTTAGTTATAAAAGTTATTTAGCCATGCAAATAGCAAATCCCATGTGTAGTTTAAGGTTTAATAATGTTGATTAGTATACATGCAATACTCATTTAATAATATTATAATGAATAGATTATATAAATAGTATTTTCATGCAGGAATAGAGGAGGTATACAAAATGTTGCACTACCTGCTCCATTAGGAGCACTCGTGTAATAGTCCATTAATTAAATTGGGTGCTAAGAAACATTGGGAAAATGGTACCAAATCTTTGCATTTTTCAGCACAATTTTAATAAAAATAACTAAGGCAGGGAATTAGATATAGTTAAAACAAATGGGTATGCAATTTCACATTGCCAATTGGTGAATACATCTATTATTTTCGTTCAGTGCTGCTGTATTCTTTTTTTCTTCATTTTTTCCATCCTAGCCTTTCCAAATAGATTGTCAGACTTTTTTACTGACAAACTACTTGAAAGAGAGGTGGTGGAAAAATAAAAATGTATCGTGAATTCAGCCTCAGACTGTAGACAGCAGTGGTAGACATATCTGAAACGCTCAAACAGCAGAGATACTGCTACAGTTCTTACAGGCTCAGACGTCAAAGTGAAGCTGTCATAAAAGGTTTAATCAATGTTGTTGATGAAACACCTCCAGTCATGAAATGAAAAATGAAAGCCAGAGCGGGAAGTGCTCTCTGGCGCCAAGGAAAAAGCAATCATCAAGTGTCCCATTCTCAGCATGAATTCCATTAATTCAGTTTTATCTGTTTCTGGAATTATAAAATACCTCGCTATGAAATACAAGTTTTTATTTGAATAAATAAACTGAAATGTTCTTAAAAAAACATAAGAAGGCCATTTCATGAAAAAATATTTTCATATAAAATATTAGCTTTTTTCAGTATATACAAGTCTGATCCGTAAATATCACCATGTCCTATCTGGAAAGAATTTGGCTTATATTGAAATATCAACCTCATGCACAAAAATGTTGTGCCAAGTATGTCACCACCTTTATGCGATAGATGCCCACAACATATCAAGGATTGCCACTATTATGCCCACCATTACGACAAGAGTAGCATTATGCCAGGTTAGAGCACCATTGTGACTCATGCCATGGATGGCTCCATTATGCCAAGAATAACTACTGTTAGTAGCACTGTAGGGTGGTCGGGTGCTCACCATTGTGCCAAGGATCCCAACATGCTATGAAGTTTCACCATTATATCTTTGCCAGCATTATATGGGCACCAACGTGTCATGGATGCCTAGAATATGCCACAATTTGCCCCTTTTATGATTAAACAATTACTAATGAAGATTCTTAAGGGTACACATAAGTGGTTTCAATTTCATGATGCAAAACATTCACAGTTGAGCCAATGAGGGCTGGGAGAGACTGTAGAGACATTGACACGCCCTCTATTGATAGAAAGCAGGAATGCAACAAACCACAAACATGACATGAGAAATATACCATTTTGAGGGGGCGGAGCTTGGCTCGCAACGAGTATGGCTGCCTGAGCCTTGAGCTCCGGCTAGCGGCACCACTATCCGGACATTATCCTGCCCTACACCGCTGGTACACATAGCCTGACGGTGAATTCTCGTGTGGGAGCGGGAGCGCTGCTGACTGCTGTTACTCCGTTCTCCTGAGGCGTTGGGCCGGTGAAGGGGTGTCGATGGAGGAGTCGCGACACGCTAGGCCGCTGATCCCCGGCCGTCAAGTCCTGTGCCGGTGGGCGTGCGTCACTTGGCGTGCGGCTGGCAAAGCGAAAGTGGACGGCCCGCCAGATTGCCTCCACGGAACCTCCTCGATGACTGGCAGCGCAACGAGCCCGACGTGGTGAGTGAGGGGGGGACCCTTTGATGCCGCCGGAGCAGCACGTGAGGTGCGGCGAGAAGAAACCCCCCTCCGCCTGAGCCTAAGCCGATGGTCGCTGGAGGGGCGAACAGAGGAAGCGCCGCAACTGGAGCCGCAGCTGCGGTCGGTGCGAGCTGCGGAGAGTGGAAAGAGCGCCCAGAAACTGAGTTGCGTGAGGGGCGAGGCGAGCGGGGAGCTGTGACCTGGAGCTGACTGCAGAACACCCTCTCGGGCAGCAGAGGGGCACGCGCCAACCACCCTGCTGGATTGCATACACGCCGCCAACACGGCGAGACGCGGCCGATCCAGTCGCCAAAGGGCACTGCTGATGGTGGTGGCTGGTTCGTGGAGGCTTTGAGGTGCGTGTGCGGATTAGACCTCCTATGGGTGCTGTGTGTGCGGCCACGGTGTGGCGGACGGCGGGTGCTGGACTGGAGAAGAGGCGACGGCCTGGGGCTGCGAATCCTGACGCGGGAACCCGATCGGCGTTAAGTGAGCTGAATGGCCTAGGTCCCACAGGCGGCGACGTGAGGCGCGCTGGCCTGGCTACGGCTGCGCCCCAAACCATGTGTGGCACCACGGACGGCGCAGCACTCGAGCTCGTTGTGTTACTACAAGGCCGGATGACGCAGTGGCTCGAGTGGTGAGTTGAGCGCTCTGTGCCTGCGCGCGCCGGGAGGTGCCTCTGGCCATAGCAGGAGCTGCTGAGAGTAGTACTGACTCTGCGGCCACGATGGGCAAGTCTGATAAGTCCCAGTCCAAGCTGTCCTTTGATCAAAAACGTTCTAAACCTCAGACCCTGGGGGCGGACGATGCGGGTTGGGCCTCGGCACCTCCTCCGGAGGAGCAGGACCTACGTGGATTGCTGCTTTCGATGGAGAAAGGCTTGCAGAACGGAATCAACTCCTTGGGGGCAAAGATCGACGCACTTTCCTACAGAATGGATCGGATGGGGGAGCGACTTGATAAGCATGCGGAGAGACTGGATCAGTCGGAGCGTCGCATTGTGGAGGTCGAGGAGGCCCAGTCCACACTGGACTTGTGCCACAAGCAGTTCGGACGGCTCCTACAGGTGTTGCAGGACAAGACGGAGGACCTTGAGGCGCGTACCCGGCGCTGTAATTTGCGCATCACGGGTCTGCCCCGAAACGACCTCAACGGGACGAATGGAGTGCTTTGTCGAGACGATGTTAGTGGAGCTGCTGGGCCGGGAGGTGTTCTCTGAGATGTTTGTTGTGGAAAGAGCGCACAGGTCGTTGGGTGCAAGGCCCCCGCCGGGAGCACCTCCACGACCTATAATTGCGAAATTACTGAACTACCGTGACAGAGACGCAGCCCTCCGCACGGCGCGAGAGAAAAAGACATTGGTATACGAAGGGTCGACCATATCTCTCTATCCTGATTTCACCGCCAAGGTACAAGAGGCGAGACGGCAGTTTATCCCTGCGAAAAAACAGCTACGTGAAATGGGACTTGACTATGCCATGTTGTACCCCGCTAAGCTCCGTGTCAATAGGCAGGGGAAATCGCACATCTTTCTGGATCCCAAAGCACTGAATAAGGCGCTGAAGGACTGGAATAGGGAACGGCGGGGCAGCCCAGAGAAGAGTCTGCAAAGTGAGGAGGCGGAGAGCTCGCTGGAGATGCAGGACTGAGAATGCGAACTGGCAAGCATTGTTTCTTCTCACTATGTCCCCAGACATTATTAGAAAGTGTGTAGTGGGCACAAGGGTCCTGGGTGGGGCACGAGACTCACAGAGCGGTTGAGATTAATGTATGATTAATGTAGTTGCACGGCGGGCGCTACTGCTGCCTAGTCATAGTATTTCATGGGGTAGCAGGAGGGGTGGCGGACGGTGGGCCCCTGCTCATGGCGGTCAATTTATTATGCAGATGTAGTCAAGGTACCGCGCCCATAGGGTGCACGCCCGCGTGCTGCGAGTGACAAATGGAGGAGTACAGCGAGAGAACTGGGATAGGGCGGTGGGGCCACGATGGGGTTGCTGTGCTAGCAGGCGGAGCTCACATATACAGAGATAAGTTGTCATATCTTACGGACTGAGCGACCTCTGCCCACGAGTGCCTTTCACCTTTTTACCTACTGTTGGGGGTTAGGTGTTGGGGGCTGGGAGGGGGGGGGGCGGTGTGAGTAGTTCCTAGATGGAGCACGGCAAGGCCGAGTTGGGGGGGGGGTCTGCTGTGGGAGGAGGGAGGGGACAGGGCCATTGTTTTTTCTCTTTGTGTTTGAGGGGTTGAAATGTCAGTACGCTTTGATCTGGTTCTCTCTCCGCTACGGCCATGTGAGGTAGAGATAGAGCACGATGCTTACGAAGGGGGTTGTCATGGCTCACACTGAACCGGCTTGCAGGTTGCAGTATTCCATCAGAGTGGTGACCTGGAATGTTAGGGGTTTAAACGACCACCGCAAGCTGCGCAAGGTATTGCATTACCTTAACAGGCATAATATAGATATAGCCTTCCTACAGGAGACGCATCTTCCCAGTCGTAGTCCAATGCTGCGCGCGAGAGGGCTGGTGGGCAACTCACATGTGGCTGGCATCACAACGCATGCCAGGGGTGTACTAACGTGGTTTAATCCAAGGCTAGGCAGCGCGACGCAACTGCTTTATGCTGATGGGGGCGGCAGGTTCGTCCTCTCAAGGTTCCAGTGTAAAGGGCTGGATTTGTTATTGGTCAATGTGTATGGACCTAACTATGACTGCCCTGAGTTTTACGCAGACCTCGCTACCAGAGTTAAGGACCTGGGGATTGCATGTATGCTGTGGGGGGGGGGGGGGGGGATCTCAATATGGTTATGAACCCGCGTCTGGATAGGTCGGGAGGCCCGACCAGGTTGCAGTCGGCAGCAGCTAAGACTATTCAAAGAGAGATGCTACGTATGGCCCTTTCAGATGTTTGGAGAGTTCTCTACCCTGCGGAGGGGGCTTTAAGCATTACTCCGCTTATCATAACCTGCACACTCGTATAGACTATTGGCTGTCCTCGTTATCGCTGGTCCCTCAGGTTCGCGCTTGTCGGGTGCTCCCACGCACCCTTTCGGATCATTCCCCCGTGGTGCTTACACTGGCCACCCCCAGGAAAACCATCCCCCCATTCTTATGGCGGTTCCCCCCTTTCTTGCTCCTTGACCCCTTGTTTAAGGAAGAAATGGCGGAGGCAATAACAACGTTCTTTGACACCAACCTGGGCTCCGTAGACAGCTTCCAAATGGTGTGGGAAGCATTTAAAGTTTATATCAGAGGGGTGGCGATCGCTAAGCATTCAGGGGTGCTGCGCTCTATCCGGAAGAGGTTGGCTACATTGGAACGCAGGATAGGGGAAACAGAGTCCAAGCAGCAGTTGGATGCGACGGACGATACTGCAGACGAGCTCAAGGCGCTGCTGGCAGAATACCATAGGGAGGCAGATGCGGAAGTGCAACATCTAGGGAAGTATGCCACTGCCAGACAGTATGGGGAAGGTGAGAGGCCTGGCTCAGTTCTGGCCAATGTGCTAAAATCTCGAAGAGGCAGAGCAGCGATTACTAGGGTCAGGTCTGATACTGGGGAAGCGCTGACAGAAGAGGCGGACATAGCCGCACGCTTCCAATCTTACTACGCCAATCTGTACGCCTCCCAACAGAATAATATGGAGGAAAGCATACAAGACTATTTAGACCATATTCAGCTACCCTTCCTCAGTAATGAACACAGGGAGTTTTTGGCCCTCCCTATAGAGAGGGACGAAATCCTAGAGGCGTTGGCAGGCATGAAAGCAAATAGCGCCCCTGGAGCGGACGGACTCACGGTTGCTTTTTATCGGTCCTTTATAGATCTGCTGCTCCCTCATATATCAACGCTCTTTGATGATATATGTGTGACTGGGCATATGCCCCCATCTATGCGGGAAGCGATCCTGGTAGCTATCCCCAAACCGGGTAAGGACCTGGAGGAGTGTAGCTCGTATCGGCCACTGTCACTGCTGAATGTCGATAATAAACTCTTGGCAAAGGTGCTAACCACGCGCCTGGCGCTGCTCAGGCCGGAATTGATAGCTCCGGAGCAGGCGGGATTTGTGCCAGGCAGGAACCTCACGTATAACCTCAGGACGGTGTTTGGCGTTCTGCAACATGTTAAGCGTGACTCGAGGGCTCTGGCAGTATTCCTGGATATGGAGAAGGCCTTCAACTCGGTGGAATGGCCCTACATGAGCCTGGTCCTGACAAAAATGGGACTGGGCCCTGTCTTTCTACGTTATACTGAGGCCCAGCAGCGAGGATCCGGCTAGACGACTTGGTTACGGACCCTATACCAATCTCTAGGGGGACTCGCCAGGGTTGCCCTCTGTCCCCTATATTGTACGCCCTGGTCGCGGAACCATTGGCGCGGGCCCTTCATGAATACCATCATCTGCGAGGCGTGAGCTTCCCATCATATCGCATTGTGGTCTTCCCATATTCAGATGACACTTTGCTGTATGTTAGGGAACCGGAGAGCAACCTGGCGTCGGTGCTGCGGGAGGTAGTGCATTTTGGAGCGTTATCGGGGCTCAAGGTTAACTGGAGCAAGTCCATTGCATTTCCCCTGACGCCGTCCAACACACCGTTCGAAATGGAGTTTCCGCTGCAATGGTCGGATGATGCGGTCAGATACCTTGGGATCCAACTGCATAGGGATTCTGACGTTGTCTTTACAGAGAACTATGGGAGAGCCATAGCCAAGCTGGAGGACGATGTGGAGGCTTGGATCGGACTCCCCCTGTCGCTTATGGGTTGAATCTCCATTGCTAAGATGGTGGTACTCCCCCGCTTCTTATTCCTGTTTACCAATATCCCAATGGTGCTACCGCGCACATTTTTTGCCAGGCTGACCAGGTCGCTACTGCGGCTGGCGTGGGCCGGGAAGCAGGCCCGCGTGAGCTGGAGGGTCTTGACGCTGCCCTATCATATGGGGGGCCTAGGGGCGCCTGACATGGAACTATACTACCGGATAGCACAGGCAGCACAGGCACATAACTGGGTTCACGGCGACGATACGATCCCATATCTAAAACTCGAGAGACTGTTTGCTGCGCCTCTCCCACTGCCAGCGATTATGAGCGAGCCTGCAAGCCGCAGGACTGGCGTCTTAGATTCCTTGAACACTACTAGGCATGCGTGGAATTGGATACTGCAGCAGACTGCGGGGGCGCATTTGTACTCCCCGGACATGTTGCTGGAGTGGGCGGTCTGGCTGGCACCATGTGGGGAACGTGCGGTGGTACAGTCCCTACGTGGACTGGGTATAACCCGGGCGGGCGACTTGTTTAAGGATGGTATCGCCAAAACGTGGGACGATGTGGCGACGACAACGGAGACCAGTACACAGCTGCAGAGGTTTCAATTTCATAAGGTTAGGGGCGCATTGCGACAACATCTAGGAGATGATATGGTTGAGCCTCCTGAGGTCCCGGAATTGTCGTTATTAATCAAACACAAGAGCCCGCGTGCGATGACATCCAAATTATATTCCATTGCCATGTCCCAGAGATCCCAGAAATATACCAAGGCCCGTTTGGCATGGCAAAGAGATCTAGACAAAGTGATAGACGACGCCATGTGGGCATATTGTTGTGCGGGCACGCGTCGCATATCGCTGCATGGCAAGCACAGACTGATACATTTTAAATTTATTAACAGAATCTATTACACGCCGGACAGGCTGCATAGATATGGCTTGCGCGAGGGATCGGAGTGCGAAAGGTGTGCTCATCCCGTGGCTGATTTCATTCACTTGGCATGGCTCTGTCCTGGTGTGGCTAAATTCTGGGAAGCTGTATTTCGTCAGATTGGAGAGATAGCTTACTTAGAACTAGTAGTGGATCCCGCGGTCGCCTTGCTAGGGCACACGAGGGGGCTCCCAAGGGCGGCACGTCGGCTGGTAGATATGGGCATGTTAATAGCCAAGCGTGGAGTGGCTCTGTGTTGGATGCGGGGTCCGCTTCCCACGATAGTACAATGGAAGAGAGACGTACTATACTGCTGTACGCAGTCGGAGACGTTTAGTGAGCTGCTGCCTCCGAGGAGCAGGCCAAAGAACTTTTGGGGACTGTATGCGGACTATCTCAAGAGCTGGGGAGCGGGTACCAGTCTTGCCGCAGGGGAGGAGGATATGCCTGTATCAGAACAGGAGGCGGGCTAAGGGTGTTATATGACAGATGGCGGTGTTTTTACTATTGGTGAGCAGAGGGGAATATGTACACAGCGCTGCGGATGGCGAGCGGGAGGGTAAGCTAGATTGCACATCACGGTTGGTCTTTGTGCGCACCAGTTCAGTGAAACAGATCTATGAGAGGAAAAGACCTGAACAGGCCTTGAGTGTGTGGGGGACCCATTGGGAGCGGCTGACAGGTTATTTCAACGGGTATGGGAGGGGGGCGGGAGGGTGTTGATAATGGGTTTGGCGAATCACTAAGAAGAAAACTTTTAGCTCCCACATTGGGAACGGATTGTGTGAATAGACATGGTGGGTGGCACTCGCGTAAAGAGTTGTTGAGTTATTGCACATATACGAGAGCGATACCCGGCCTCCGGGATGTGGGAAACGCTGGGTACGCACTGACTGTCAGATACACCGTAGCCGGCCCTCAGGGTTGTAGGCGAGTGGATGTAAAGGCACCATGCTTTTCTATTTTTATTTTCACTTTTTTCAATAAAAAAATTAATAAGAAAAAAAAAAGAAATATACCATTTTAATGCACATTTATTTTTGCAGTTAGGAGACCTTCCCAACCCGGGGAAGGTTAGTGAAGAGTGGGACATATTGTCAGGCGAAGAGGGAAAGAGAGACACTCCTCTCTTACATAGGTGCAAACGCAGAGATGCACACACAAAAACATGCACTGACACCTACATGGAGGATGAAACCCTTATATTTAGAGAGGGAGCGAACATTTGGAGAGGATAGCATTTCTTTCCTTCAGAGGGAGCCACTTGTCAGCATATTTTAGGTTATCAACACTACACGTATCCAGCGCAATGGAGCAAAGGCAAACCAGGGATGTTCAGAGGAGGCACCTGCCAGTGGAAATGATTTTGGGTTTGTCTGATTACAATCTACGTTTTACATAACAAGGGGACACCCAATGTTTTGGGACCGTGGGGTAATAAGTCGTTTTTAAAAAAAAAACATGTTTCACTGAGGCCAATAGATCTCGGGAGTGTTTTAGGAAAAACACAATAAGTCCTATATATTTATAGGACCCAGGATTATACAGTGTATCATAGGCAAGTATAGGGCAGGACACATTTTGAAATTGTCAAGCTATTAATTTATTTATTGCAGAATATCATTTCATTTTTAGATTTTTGATCTAGTGCTCACAGATTAATGAAAATATGTGCTGTGGTGAGTGAGGAGAAGACATTAAAACATGCATCGATTTAAATAACAGAGACTCCTTTTGGGCAATTTGTTATATAATAAAATAAGGAGTTATAGGTTGTTCTATGGTCGGCGTATCGATCTCATGTTTTTCAGATCATCATCATGACCGGTGTGTGAGCACCTAATATTTAAAGGCATGACCGGACCAGCCGTGTAGTAGATGCGAATCAAGTGAAGGCATATAGTATTCGGCTCACAATTGGATGCCCAAGGGGGCTATCAGTTTAGTCATGCAGCAGAAGCCTACGTGAGGCTTGGCATGGAACCAGCATGTTGCAGGTTCCTGTTCGAATAATTGCTGATTTGGAGTAGACCGTAGTATTTTAAGCGATCACTGAGTGCGGCTTTCCCTTGGATACTGGAGCTACTGCCCGGCCTCCAGATTAACGCCTTACGCAAATGATCTAAAATACGACGATCTACTCCACTATACTAGATCAAAAAATGAAATATTCTGGAATGAATATCCTAATTGCTTGACAATGTCAAAATGTGTCCTGCCCTATACTTGCCTATGATACACTGTATAATGCTGGGTCCTATAAATATGTAGGATTTATTCTGTTTTTCCTAAAACACTCCCGAGATCTATTGGCCTCAGTAAATCATTGTTTTTTTAAAAACTGATTACAATCTACAGCAGAGACATAGCATCCTTCATACTCTCTTTAGCAACTTGCACAAGTGTTTCAGAATTTTTCCTCAAATCTCACGCCCTTATCAATATTTCACCAGACGACCCCTATTTTGAGACATGAATAGACAACAACAGCTCATCGAAGTCTAGGTCGTGAGTGTTGGCACGCAAAACAAAAGTTTCAGCAATCCGTCCATCTTTCCTTGTGTTTGCTTTGTTTGCCCTAAGTTGACAGAGTATGCCCAGACGTGGGTCCTTTGCCACCTTGTCACTGGATTCAAGCTAGCCTGGCTGATGAGGGGTGTTACTCCGTAACGGGTCCCAGGATGCTTGTTTCTGGTCCAGTGAAGACCTGGCTTGGCAGTTGGGGCTGGACAGTTCCCATGAGGAACTGGGTCAAGACTGATTTGCAAATGGCTGGTTCTGAACTGGGGTGATAAACTGAACTAAAGAACAATGATGGATTCAACCCAGATCTTGACTGAGATGCGAGTGTCTGAAATGTTTCAGGACTCCATCTATCATCTCCATGTGTTTGCTTTTAACATTATATAAGAGTGTGATTGTTGGAAACTTTGAAGCTCATCCTCCTCCCAATCTTACTGACCAAGCTACGCCTCTGGGAAATGTAGTCCTTAGTATGTCTGTGCATAGCCAATCTTCAGAAAGAAAGGACCATTATGCTTCAAGAGCAGCTTTCCTGCAGGTGAGGTTTAGCTTTTTGAGAGGTGTATTCCTTCCACCAGCTGGTACTCCCAGTAGCTCTCAAGGGTAGGGGTTAGATAAGGTCTTGAGCTCAGGACCCCTGTACAGGGTGTGAGAAGCCTTAATGAGGGCAGTGTAAGAGGCATTAGATGTCTTTCCAGACAGCGTGATTAGCTGGGGATAAACATAACTACCAGGGCTCGAGTCGGGGTACCACGCGGGTGGACGGTGTCCCCCCACTTATTTTACCGGGTTTTTACCGGGTGGACGCCGTCCACCCTGCCCAAAAGATGGAGCCGGTACCCGAGCCTGCGCGCACGCTCAGCACTCACCAAACCTAACCTTCTATTGTCGAGAGAGGGCGAACAGAGCTCTTTAAGTTGTTTCACGTTGATGGAGCCGTTCAGTATGACAGACGGGCGCTCGTGGCCGTATTTTAGAACAGGTCAGTATGTGTTTATGCATTTCAGACGGAGACCGGCAAATTTACTGTGGGCAATAAATACGCACCGAACAAGCGCATCTTTAATTTCCCCGCTCCTTTGAGTGTCAATACGGTGACTAATTCCAACGTAAACATTCTCCTTTTCCCTTTGAACCTGCCCCCATCGCCTTCTAACCTTTGTTAATTAGTGGGGACTCCATCTCGTGACGTCACTTCCGGCTGTGAGGTCACTTCCGGTGACACCACCTAACTTGGAGCGTCCCCCCACTTCTTTTTTTAGGACTTGTGTGCTGATAACTACTCTATCAGGAGCAAGTATGAGCAACAAGATGCATATGAGCAATTGACCTGCGCCCACGGACAGAGTGCATAAATTAATACAGAAACAAAAACATTTCAACATTGCACCACCATTTTTAGGCTTTTGTAAGGGGGACGTAGACTCATCTTGTTCATTTTTAGGTCTCGGCTGCGAAAGGCTGCGCTTGCGCAGTCTCGCTCCGAGATTTAATGAGTTTGAGTGACTTTGAGAAGAGGGGCTTGCACCCGCCCCTCTTCTCTCCTGTTCTCCATTGGCTGGCCTCTTAAATGCTGGCCAGCCACTGGAGAAGAGGTCCAGTCACTCCGTTGAAGCCCCGTCCTTTTCGGATCGGGGGGCGTGTTTTTTCGTTGCTTTTCGCAGGGCGTATTTTTCTCTCCTCCAGCCAATGGCAAGAGGAGAGAAAGAAAAACACGCCCCAGATTCCGAAAACAAGACTGCGTTTCTCCGAGGCATTTCTGCTTCGCCTCGGAGAAAGGCAGTGGTGTGCTGGTTGGTAACGTTCTATTTTGTAACATTTCTCTCATGGTTCTACTGTACAGCGCACTGGCACCTTTGGGTAAAGTCAGCGCTTTATAAAAATGCATTAATTAAATCAATAAATAAATAAAACTGGCACTTAACTTCCCTACTCGCTGCAGCAGAGGGAAAGGGGGCGGTGACGCGTGCTGGGGCGCGTGACTGCTTCGTGCTGCCCGAACGCGGCGAGGCCACGATCAGGCCCTGTTGCTGCTTCCACTTTCCTCAGCCGGTCTTAACTCTCTGTAACTGTCTGCGGACTCGCATTAGGAGACGGTCTCGCCTCTCACCTACCTGTGCCTCTCCAGTGACCGTTCCCACTCAGTGCTGCGGACCATGGCCTCGCTGGAGCTGGTCCGCCGCCGGCTAGAGGAGGCCGGACAGCCGCAGCTCCTCCGCTTCTGGTCGGAGCTTGGTCCGGAGGCAGTGTCCGCCGCAGCGACCCCGAGTCTCTGGCGAACTGGGAGCAGGAAGGTTAGTTCGGTACTTCCGAGAGAGGAGTACTGTGCGTGCTGTCTAAAAGTGATATTTGTTATGATACATGACGTGCTGCCAGAGAGACTACAAGTTTGTGCCGTGCTTTACCTCTTTAGACGAGTGTGCCGATGCTCTTTTTGAGGCGCATTGGAGACTCGCGGAGAGTGTGTAGTGAGTGACTCGTGTGTAAGTACTAGTACTAAATTGTTTTCTTATCGCTTAGTATGCCACTTGAAAGCGGTTTCTAACCAGTGCAATAAGCGGAGGATATTCTTAATCAATGGCCCCACCCATGCAAGATAGAAGGAGAGCTTGAATGAAAAGGTTCGATTTCCCGAGATTGGAAACAATGGATTTATAAGGAACACTGCATTTGTCAGCTGCGAGCGTTTATCTTATGAGGTATCCTGCCGGCATCAATTACCAAGGGCTCAGTGTGTTTAGAAATTACCTTGATTCTGTGTAGATCCGTTTTGACCAAGTTTTTCAGGCGCAGCATTTCCGGTTTTTTTTTTTTATCACCGGAAGCATAGCTAATTCAATCGGGTGGGCGCTAATACTTTAGATGGATGCATTATCTTTATTTTGAGCAGGGCCCTGTCCCTCTTCATTTTTCTCTCTCACTGCATCAGTTCGTGCTTTTTACGTTATCACTCTCTCCGTGAATCTGGGGAGGCGGCCCTAGCTCTCTCAGTACAGGATGCGCTGTTCCTACTTTAAGAGAAGTGCTGTGATTCTTTCAGCGTTCTTTACAATTGTGTGTTCCTCCAAAATAATGCAGTTTATAGGAGGGAATAATACCCTTTTAACTGCCACGGAATAATAACACGGATTTGGCAGCATAAACAAATGGATATACAACTTTCAGGGTGGAAACCTTTAAAGGAAAATGTGAGTTTTTTTCATGCTTGGCTTATTTTAGTTTCCCGTGGGGTGAAGCAGTTTGTTAGAAGGAGGAGCAGGAAGCCGAGGAGAGGGGCCGAGGCAGGCGGAGCAGGCGGGGGCGCCGCACGGCACAACTTTGCGCAAAGAAAAGTGCCCTCACGGCCCCAGGGGCTACTGAACGCTTGGTTCCCTGAACACGGACCCTCCCCCCTCCAGTCCGGAAGCGGCGGTAGAGGGTAGGGAAGCCGGGGAGGCACCGGCAGCTGCCACCACAACAAAGCCCGGCGCCCGCCATGCATGCGGACTGCAGGCTGCTGCCACTGGGGCGCGCATAGCGGGGATGGCCGTCCGAGCCTGCCCGCTGCTGCTGGCCGTCTTGCTGATGGGCACCGGCCGGGCTCAAAAAGGTGAGTGCCGTCTCCCTCCTCGTACCTTTCTCAAACACTGCTGTCTGATACTTTAGGGGTGTGTGTGCAGAGCTCTCTTGTTAGTGGTTGGTCCTGCTTTGCATTTGTGTCATGCCACCAATTAGATTGGTTTCACGGCAACCCTGCACCACGGACTGAGAATAGGCGTGTCGTCTATGTGAGAAGTGGGAACCCGTTTTTACCACGATTGGAAGTTGGCTCATGCAATATTTTTTTTTCCTCGCTGTAATGTTCACATGGGTAAAGATATTTAACTTTCCACACTTTTTTAATTTATTTTTTATTGCTTGTGTTATCTGCTTCGGTTTGTTTTTCTTGTCTAGTGGAGGTGTAGTAGATAACGATGTAGAGGTAATATTTCCGCGTTCTTTAGGTCTCGGCTACAACAAACCGCCGGCAGCATTACCTGACGCACTATTGTTTGTCTTAAAACAGCTTATATTGTGGTCTCCTAACAGCATACTGATACATGTGCCCGAACCCCAAACGCTGATTTGCTCCCCTTCTCATGTCAAGTTGGTGATGATTTGTAAAACAGTTCAGCAGGTTAGTGCACATAAACAAAAATAATGTCATGAGCAATGCCAATAGCTCTAACTTTAACAATGCCGAGACCATTGCATTGTAAATGCTTGTTTTAAACAGGACCCGGCCTGCACTTCTTCAGTATGGTTCGCCATATGTCATCGAAAATCCTCTTATTTCAGTAGAGTGCTATTACCCTTACGTCCTCAACCAGGGCACAAGTTCTAAAAAAGTAGAGGGGTGACTAATTATCATAAGCAGTGCACATTGGTGTCACATGACATCACAGGAAGGGGTGGCACCATCCCGTGAGAACCTTCTTTTTAAAGGGAATGTGGTAGGCTTTCGTTTCCTGCTTACTATGGCCACCTCCTTTGAATGTTACCCATGTTTTGTCAAGACAAAGCCTTCAACCGCATTGTTAACGCTCAACAATTTGAGAAGGAGCAACAAGTCTGGGACTGAGTGGCTCGCGTCCATTAAGAATGTTTATGGAGAGGTTGGCAGGTATTTGCCGGACTTGAGGGTAATTACTTGGGAGGTGACTGGTCTGCTCCAGATAACACTGGCCCCAAATGGCTCCACCCGCATGAGTAAAACCCTTTAACACCTAAAAAAGGAAGAACGTACACAAGTCTAACAATTTCAAAAAGGCGTGAATCTGCTTTGCTTCTCTTCTTTTACAAGTAAAGAGCCATTTTCACCTTGATATCATCACTTCAGTGACTTTAACCTGCAGCCATGGGCTTGTTTTGCTCAACTGACCTCAAAAGCAAGGCCACCATTACCTAATTGAGGAGCACAGATTTTGCAGCTGTGTAAGATTGTTAATTTACCATTCAACACGTGCCCTAGTGATAGACCGCGTAAGAAACATAGCTATTGTTGGAAAGTGTGTGTCTGATGAACTGTAGGAAAGCTAAACATATGAGGCACAGGAGATACGAAAAAGAAACTGAAGATTCATGAAAGAGAGAAGGCAGAGTTTGAGAGAGTTTATGGCCTCAGAGTCAGGAGGGTGCATGAGAAGGATTTATCAGGGATAGTTGGATTTAAGAGAATGTGGGGTGTGTGACAGAGGGGACGTTTTAGTGAGAGACAGGTGGGAGAAAGTAATTGTAAGAGTGTGTGTGAGACAGAACTAATCAGAGAACATTGTGATAGAATCGTGGAAGGGACTGAAAAGCAGAAATAGAAGGTGTGGAAAATTAATTTTAAGAAAGTTTTGAGAAAGGTCTGAAGGTGACAAGAATGAGTGTGGCAAGTGTATGCAGTAAAGTGTACGAAGGAAGATCATGGGTGTCAGAAAATGTAGAAAGATGAAGGTTGTGAGGAAAAAGAATAGATAGAAGGGTAAGTGGAGAATATGCGAGACATAGAAAGGAGATGAGCAGGGTGAGAAAGGTGAGAGTGTGGTGAGCCTGTGTAAGGAGAAGGGTGCGTCGGTGCTGTTGGAGAGGAGGTGTGGAAAAAGAGCGTATAATGTGTGGGAAAGAGCAGAGCGAGGGACATTTATTGGGTGAAGGGGGCAATAGGCTGGTGCCTAGAGGTCCTTCTTCAGGGAATATCCTATTGCCAATACAAATAGCAAGTGTAGCCCCATTACTAGAGGGGATGGTACCTTCTTGAAGCACGGCAAAACATCCTTGCCCCCTAGAAGCTGAAGAGGATGACAGCAGTAAGAAGTAATAGTATGTGAGAAAGAATGTGTTTAAGATAAAGAAGAGGGTGAAAAAGAGGGAAAATGAAAGAATAAAAAGGTAGGTTTAAATGAATATGGTGAAATTGTGGAAGGTGAGAGAGGGAGGTGCAAGAAAGAAGATTGTGTGGAGAGGATGTTGAAAGAAGAGGGTGAAAATATAAATGAAAGTGAAAGAACAAGAATAATAATAGAGGAATGACTGAGATGAGAGTCAAAAAGACATGAGACAAGAAGGGGATAATGGAGAAAGGTTAATAGGAAGGAGAGATAAAGACATAGATGTTGTCCTGAAATGGTCCTGTGAGGCACTGATCCCTCCCTCTTGGAACCGCGTTTTGAATTTTTCTGGAAAGGTATGGAAAACACTTCTTTCTGTCCAAGTTCTTTGCAAAATGTGCATTTGTGTGCACCTCTACCACCAGAATAGGTGGGGCTCAGTACTATTGACTGATGGTGTCACCATAGATCGGTGCTGAGGTATCTAGGCAAATCTGATTGTAAAATTTGGTACTGGCATACTTTAGTCAATATACCTCTTTTCTAACCTCCAAAATGAAATGCTACCCCTGCAGTCAGACAACCGAAGCCTTGACCGGCATTCCAATGCTGCTGTGAACCCCACCAGTCTATGAGCTAAAGTTGGGGTTGCCACTGGGCCTGGTGTGCTGCAAAGCTGCAGAAAACTTTAGAAGCCAGGGTGGGAGGCCAAGTGCAGTACAGCAAAAGGATGAATATGGAGAGCAAATACATAAGGGAGAGAGGCAATTAGAATGAATAGGTGGGTTGGGGAGAGGGAAGGAATACAAGTAAGGAATTGTGGAAAACAATGGAAGTGGAAGCAGAAAAAGGATGAAAGAAAAAAGGAAGGGTGGAAGAAAGGTATGGTGGAGATGGGAAAGAATGGATGGTGGAAAGAAGAAAGGGTGGAAGAAAGGTATGATGAGGAGAGGAAATAAGGAACGATGGAAGGAGTGGATTTTGAAAAGAGGAAAAAAAGGGTGAAGGAAAGTATGGTGGAGAGAGGAACTAAGGAAGGAGGGCATGGTAAAAAGAAGATATTTCCAAGGAAAGAAAGAGGGTGGAAGGATGGGAAGTATGGGAGGTGTGGTGGAGAGAGGAAAAAATAGAGAAAGGAAAGTGTAGTGGAGAGAGGAAAGAAGTAATGGTGGAAGGAAGGAGGGTGGAAAGAAGGAAGGGTGAAAGACACCAGATGAAAATGGTTGCAGCACTCACATTCACTCATCCACACAGGCTCACCTCAGTACTATAATTACCTACTTCATATAAACCTTTCATGACACACATGTCTGAGCTGGACATTTTCTGGGATCAGTGGAAGCTTGTACTACTACTGCTGTGCGAGAGCTCTTCTGCGTGACCCATGCTCTGCAGATGCCTTCTGTGAGAGAGAAAAATGTGTTTTGCTGCTGCCATGCAGTACCTTTTCGGTGTGGGAGAAGACGTATGTACACCTGCTGGCCTATTGGTTGCTGTTCGGTGAGTGAAGGAAGCTTGCACTGCTACTGTGAAGTTATATAAGCTCTAGAGGGAGAGAAGCATGCACTACTTCGGTGTGCCTTCTCTGTGAGGGAGGGAATCTTGGTCTGTTGCTGTTCTGTTTTACTGAAAAAGAAAACATTGACTTAAAACGTACTCTCTTTTTTTCTTTGACTGATCATTTTCGTACCTCTCATCTGCGTCATGCCTCCTCTGTCTGATTACAGTCTATTCTAAGTCCTGGGCATGTTTATCATAATCTATATTTTTGCATTTCCGCAAATTCCCCACACCTCATCTGAAAGCTGACATCTCTTACTTTGAAAGTTATACCCTGCAACCTATCAATACAAAACTAATCTCCTTTAATCCCACCTACCATCCACATGACCTCACATACCTCCCCACTAATGATCACGCCTGACTCCTAATAATTTAATTCACCACAAAGAGACTGCAATAAATGCAGGGAGTGGTATCCTTGGGAGCACAAGACCCAACAATAACCACCGATTTAACCACTGATCTTGGGTTCTGGAGCAGCGTGCTGCCCGGCGTAAAACGTTTCTATGCCTGGTATGGGGTAGTAATCACTATATAAATACTATTACAATACCATACGTGGCGCTTGTCAATGTGTACCTGTTTTGTGGGGGAGAAGCTTGCACCACTGATGCTTAAATAGTTCTCCCTCTGGTAAGAAGATAATCCCTTTCTCTTTTATGTTGCCCCTGTTCTGCTTGTGATGGAACCTTGTACTACTACTCTTGCTGCTGAAACCTGCTGTGTACCATTGCTTGGGTATAGAAGCTTGCACTGCTGCATGCCATGCCGTTTCTATATTGTGAGTTAATGAAGCTTGATATAAACAGTTCCATTACATGAGAACAACATGATTGACATTGTGAATACTTGTTTTAATGCATGATGCAAAGAAGAAACACTCTTAAAATGTGAACCACATTTCCCTTTGGTTTTGCGTACCAAACAAGCAGAAACAGCTTTCAAAATGTTTTGCCAAGGGACTGCATACTTTGTGTGACACCTTCAACCAGAATTGACTTTTTAGTCAGGATCACTCTACACAGCAGAATTTTGAGGCCAGTGTTGGCAGCTTTAAAATCTAAAATGCAGTCCTCAGAATGCGACAGGTGGGTGTGTGAAAAGTGAAGAGAAGCTGACTTGGAGTCGATTAGTTGCAGTATAGAAAGCGAAATAAAGTGAAATTGGTAAATGTGTGCCTTTTTTATTTTCACGCTTCTCCGCAGTAATTTATACATTTTAAGTTGGCAAAACCTTATTTTTTAACATTTTGCTATGTGAGCAAGGTTCAACAAGTGTGTCTGGGCAAGATTCGTTCCACCGACTCCAGCTGACTGCCACAACCCATACCCGCATAATGCCCGTGTCTTAAAGAATCCTAGGACTTTTATCAAAAACGACGTTGACTGACATTCCAAGTATTTTACCCGCCCTGAGGAAGCCCCAGGACGTATGGCCATGTAAAGGGGTGAAACACGCGTTGGCTGTTTTCTTGGCTGTTTTCTTTCACTCACTCTTATGGATAGAGTGTCAAAAGCCAGTGCGTGATTGGAATTTCTTCCAGAAAAAACAGATGAAATGAATCTTGCCCAGACACACTTGTTTCACCATGGGCACAGAGGCGCATCTAATGAAACATGGTCTAGTCATTAGAGGCAGCACTTGGATGAGTCCAGCTTGTCCAGGGACCGCCAGATCAATGTCACAGATATGCCCTCTGATGGCAAGAAGTGATTTGACAACTTGGGTAATAGCGTTGATATGTTTTATAGCGTTTCAAGCAGAGTAGAGCAACATCACACTGTCCGGGGGGGCCTCCACTTACAGGCAGCCCACCAGTAGCACCAACACTTTCACCAGTACTGCAGGGTGCACCCTTCCTGCAGCAACAGCCCTCGAAGCCACCCAGTCACTGCATGGACGGGAAGTGGCACCAGAGGAAGCGAACGCCAGAAGCAAAATCCCTCTCAGCCATCTAAACAACACTGCATAGACAGGAAGTGGCACCAAAGGAAGCAGGCACCAGAAGGAACAGGCCCTTCCTCCTCACTTCTGGCAGTTGCTGGAAATCTACTAATGGTATGGTATGGGTATGATATGGTATGGTACAGTCTGTCATTGTATGGTATGGTATGGTACAGTCTGTCATGGTATGGTACGATATGATATGGTATGGTATGATTTGGTACAGTCTGTCATGGTATGGTATGATGTGATATGATATGGTATGGTAAGATCTGTCATGGTATGGTATGATATGGTGTGTTATGAAGTGGTATGCTAAGGTATGATATGTTATGATATGGAATGCTATGGTATTATATGGTACGGTACAGTCTGTCATGGAATGGTATGATATGGTACAGTCTGTCATGGTATGGTATGATGTGATATGGTATGGTAAGATCTGTCATGGTGTGGTATGATATGATATGGTACGGTCTGTCATGGTATGGTATGATATGGTATTTTAAGGTCTGTCATGGTATGGTAAGATATGGTGTAATGTGTTATAGTATGCTATGGGATGGTATGGTATGATGTGATATGGAATGCCATGGTATTATATGGTATGGTACAGTCTGTCATTGTCATGGCCCAACAGAGGGGGCGCCGTAGAGCAGGCACGGTATGAGCATGAATCGGAAGGGCTTTGGAACTACAGTCCCCAAGATGCAATGGGGTAGATCTGCCATCCCTATAAAAGCCCCTCCCCCACGAAATCAGGTGCTTGTCACTCAAGTACCTGATACCTGAAGAGAAGCTACGTATTTCCCAGCTCCCAGGCGGAGATACCCGTTTAAAACCCTACCAGTCGAAGAAACCTGTGACGATCTTCGGCGCCGAAGCACCGCGACGCTCGCAGCGTTCACCAGCCGTTACGGGCTGGAAACCAGTGCAAGGAGTCCTTGCGAAACCAACCTTCGCAACGCCTCCTTGCCTTCAGGAAACGCCTCGGTCTCTTCGCGCGGACGAAGAGCGCTACACCAACCCTGCATTCCCCCTTCCTGACGAGCCTACCCACCGCGTTGCACTTCCACCGCAACCGCGGGAATTCCAGGCTCCAGGGAGGGACTACAAGACCCAGGTGTTCCTGACTTCAGCCGCTCCTTTTTCGACCCGGCTCCCTGTGTCCGGTCACCCTTACCGCTGTTGGAATACTGTCACCGTGAGTCAAAAATACATTGCGCTTATGATAGCGCTGGATACCCGTGAAACCCGACCCACGTATCTCTTGGTGCGCTTATGATAGCGCTGGATCTCAGCTTGAATCAGACGTCATAGAAGCGGCACAGACCTGCATGCAACAGAAGGATAAGTATCCTTTACCTCTATTTTCCGAGACTGTAATAGTCACTTCAAAACATTTGGAGGTATTATTGTTTGGTGAACTCGCCTGTAGCTACGATCTCTGCCTTGTCATTACCTCTAGTAAGTGCCAACCTGCGGAGTGGGAGGGGGTGAGGAAGCGCATGATTGGTTCTGCCTCTGAATGTGTGTTCTACTCTCGTTTCAGGGCTTAGTGGTATACACAGACAAGAGAGAGCACCCTTCCCGTCAAGCGGGCCCGAAGTACAGGCGACAACACTGTTTTTGTTTCCTTTGTCCCTTTTTTCCCTTCCCCGGTAGGGGTGCCATTTGTGCCGTAAACGATAAGCTACGCGCAGGTGTCACTTCTTAGGGGAGGAGATTATCTAGCATCGTTCCTGCTGTATCCGGCTTTAAGGTTAGTGGTTCTCGTTACATCCCAGACCACGACAGAGTGACAAGCCCACGGAATTATACAGCCCGAACGATGGACACCAATACCGTACTAACGTCGGTATTCGAAACCCTGACGGCCCTTAGGATGGAAGTAGATGTGTTCCGGGGGGAAGCACTAGAACTGCGTAACGAGATGGGCACTATGCGACGAGAGGTAGCGGGGCTATCTCGCACAGGTCCCAGAGAGCAGAAAGGAGCGCAGTACATTAGACACTGGACCCTGCCCCCTCCAAACACTAGCGGTCCCCAGGCAGGTTCTACCTCGCAGGCAGGAGGGAGTCATGTGGGACCTTCCACCATCCAGGTCATTCAGCCAGCACATTTGCCATTAGCCCCTCCCGAACGGTTCTTTGGGGACCCAAAGAAATTTGGTATTTTCCTGGGGCAGTGTAAGTTGCATTTCATGTGCAAACCTGCGGTATTTCCTGATGACCAGACCAAAACCGCCTTCGTCATGTCATATCTGGGAGGCGACGCGGCCAGTTGGTCCTTCCCCCTCATTGAACGGAACGACCCAGCACTGAGAGACTTTGACTCCTTCTGCGACGAAATGCGCAAGCTGTTCGATCGAAAGGCTCATTCCCTCTCCCTAGACCGTGACTTAATCACCTTGAAACAGGGGAACCAAGACCTGTTAACGTATATCACCTCGTTCAATAGGTTAGTCTCCGAGACGGAGTGGCCCCAAGAGAAGCGCACGTCCTTATATTACCAAGGATTAAGAGGCGAGTTGAAAGACGTCCTCGCACAGGTAGTACATCTCCCGACCTCTTGCGATGAGCTCATCGACCTCACAGTCCAACTGGAACACCGCCTACAAGAAAGGAGAGGGGATAAACCAAGATCAGAAACCCGTTATGCTACACCGCGGCCTCGGCCTATTAGCACGACTCCGTCCCCGAGTATGGACGGCGTAGAACCCATGCAGATTAGCGGGATTCGCGGCCCACTGAATCAAGAAGAACGGGAACGACGGAGGAAGTTACGCTTATGCCTTTATTGTGGAAAATCAGGGCATTTTATAAAGGAATGTAAGACCCGAACCCGGGCACCTTTCAAGGACGTAAAAGGCCCGCAAGCAGCGAACCTCACAGACACCCTGTTGGAGCCGTCGGAAAACTAGAGAGCCCAGACAAGAACCAGATCCCTTATTTGAGGCCCAAGAAAAAAGAGGTCTGTCCTGCCCTTATTAATACAATCCAGAGTGCGGTGGCCCATATCAACGTATGTGTGGAATTAGCGACTACAGAAGTCGGGGTGGTCACGGTACATGCCTTACTCGATTCCGGAGCTACCGGTAACTTTATGGATCAGACCTATGCTAAGGAAACAGGGTTCCACACAGAAAAGAAGGCTGTACCCGAGATGGTGAAGGCTGTGGATGGCACTGATTTAACATCTGGACCCGTAGAGTATCACACGCAAGACCTCACTATGACCATTGGGGGGAACCACCGTGAAACCATCCACTTTGATTTGATTGATGCCCCACAGTTTACCTTGATATTGGGGATGCCATGGTTAACCCTCCATGATCCTCTCATTCAATGGGCGGCACGAACGATATCCCTGAATTCGGCCTATTGCAAGGAACACTGCGCTCATGTGCGAAAGGAAGAGCTAACGAAGAAAGACAACCCCGCGACGTTCTTGGCCAGTGGTCGATGCTCCAAGAACATAGGCTGTACTTCTCAGTTACCCCCCGAATACCAGCAGTATCAAGACGTGTTCAATGAACAGGAAGCCAACAAACTTCCCCCGCACAGAGCTTATGATTGCGTGATAAATTTAGAGCCAGGGGCCAGTATCCCTTGTAGCCGCGTCTATGCCCTCACAGAAGCAGAAACTACATATCTACAGCAATATCTCAGCACATTACTGGCCAACGGATTCATTCGACATTCTTCCTCTCCGGCTTCATCTCCGTTATTCTTCATACCAAAGCGTGAAGGAGGATTGCGGGCATGTATAGACTATAGAGCCCTAAACAGAATCACCAAGAAGAACCGGTATCCTCTTCCTCTCATCCCGGTAATGCTGGATCAATTGAAGGGAGCCAGTTACTTCACGAAATTGGATCTCCGGGGAGCATACCATCTGGTCCGAGTGCGGCAGGGGGATGAGTGGAAGACGGCCTTTAGAACGAAGTTTGGCTTGTATGAGTACCAAGTTATGCCCTTCGGACTTTGTAACGCCCCTGCCGCCTTCCAGTACTTCATGGACGAGGTACTGAGGGGCCTACTAGACGTCTCATGCATCGTATACATCGATGACATTTTGATTTACTCCTCGTCGTTAGAGAAGCACATAATTCATGTCGCTGCAGTATTGGAGAGGCTCCAGAGATATTCTCTTTATGCAAAACTGGAGAAATGCTTCTTTCACACGCGCGAGGTTGAGTTCTTGGGGTATGTCATCGGTCCCCATGGGGTGTGCATGGATACTAAGAAAACGCAAGCCATCCAGGAGTGGAAGTCGCCTTCTAGTGTCAAATCCCTCCAGAGCTTCCTGGGGTTTGCGAACTTCTATAGAAGGTTTATACAACACTTCTCCAACCGCATCCAACCCATGACATTTCTGCTGAAGAAGGGAGCCACCTTCAAGTGGACAGCGGAAGCAGAGGAAGCCTTCCAAGACCTGAAGAGGTGTTTCTCCGGAGCTCCGATATTAAGACATCCTGACGCCTCCTTGCCCTTCGTGTTGGAAACGGACGCTTCCTATTACGCTTTAGGAGGCATCCTCTCTCAACGCCATCCGGACACCGGTCAGCTCCACCCTGTTGCCTTCTTTTCGAAGAAACTGACGAGTTGTGAAATAAATTACAGCACCTCTGACAAAGAGCTATTGGCCATCAAGCGTGCCTGTGAAGAGTGGAGACACCATCTGTTAGGGGCAAGACACACCGTCGAAATCTATACAGACCATAGAAACCTCCTGTTCTTAAAGAGTGCCCGGGCCCTAACACCTCGACAACTCAGATGGTCCCTGTTCTTTGCAGATTTCGATTTTGTCATTAAGTATCGACCGGGACCACAAAATGGGAAGGCAGATGCCTTGTCAAGGCCAGTGTACGAAGATTCTTCCGTGTCAGAGAAGGAAGAAGAACCTCCTAGGATTCTGCAGAAGGCCATCTTCCCTTCTCAAACAACGGCCTCATTATCCACCCAACTCTTTCTTGACGAAGTCAAAAGACACGTGAAGACTATGGACGTGACAACCTGGGTCCAAGAAGGGCCTCCTCGGAAAACACACCACGAAGGGCTATTGTTTTACGACAATAAGTTGTATGTTCCCAGCAAGCCGTTGCAAGACCAAGCCTTACACTGGGTTCACGATACGACACTAGCTGGTCATGGCGGAAGACAAAAAACCGAACAAGCGATGTTACGCTATTTCTGGTGGGACACCGTGCGACAAGACACCGCCAACTATGTGGCAGACTGCGCCATCTGCACTCAGGCTAAGGCCTCCCACCAAAAACCTAGTGGTCTCCTTAGGCCTATTCCCACGCCGCCGGCTCCCTGGCATACCATCGCCATGGATTTTATAGTGGAAATGCCGCCTAGCTGCAAGAACAACACGATTCTGGTACTCATAGACCATCTAACCAAGATGGGGCATTTCATTGCACTCCCCAAGTTACCCACGGCCGCGGAAGTCGCCTCGATTTTCCTACAACAGGTGGTTAGGTTGCATGGAGTACCAGCCGTTATCATCACCGACAGAGGGACCCAATTCACGTCTAGATTTTGGAAAGAACTGTGCAAAATAATGAAAGTGGATGCTCGACTCTCGTCCAGCTATCATCCCCAAACTGATGGGAAGACAGAAAGACTCAATCAGACCTTAGAGCAATACCTCAGATGTTTCACCCTGATGCATGCTGAAGAATGGAGTACACTGTTGTGGACGGCGGAGTTCGCATATAACAACGCCACCCATTCTTCCTTGGGATGCTCTCCGTTCTTCTGTCTTTTAGGGTTCCATCCCAACATGCTACCTTTCGATACTCCCATCACATCGAAACTCCCCTCCATTCAAGAGCACCACGCACACCTCAAACATGTGTTAAACACGGCTAAGGTACATCTAGACGAAGCTCAAGCCAGGGTTAAGGCACAGGCCGATAAGAAACGGAATCCTGAGCCCACATACGCAGTAGGTGATAAGGTCTGGCTGAGCACAAAACACTTGAGACTCAAGGGGAACACTAGGCTACAACCTAAGTATATAGGTACATATCTAGTTGAGAAAATCATCAATCCAGTAGCCATGAAACTAACCTTGCCAAACCGGTGGCGTATCCACCCAGTGTTCCATGTGTCCCTTCTGAAACCTTGCCGCGCCAGTGCGCGCCTTCCCTCTAGACCCTCAGCACTAGACGTAGAAGGGGAGGAAGAGTATGAGGTTCAAGCTATTTTAGATTCCAAAGTACTACGAGGTCAACTTCACTACTTGGTAGCTTGGAAGGGGTATGGGCCGGAAGATAGATCATGGGAACCTAAGGGCAATGTACACTGTCCCAGTCTGGTGAGACGGTTTCATATCCAAAACCCATCCAAACCAGGGGGTCCGCCGAGACGGCGGACATTGAGAGGGGGTACTGTCATGGCCCAACAGAGGGGGCGCCGTAGAGCAGGCACGGTATGAGCATGAATCGGAAGGGCTTTGGAACTACAGTCCCCAAGATGCAATGGGGTAGATCTGCCATCCCTATAAAAGCCCCTCCCCCACGTAATCAGGTGCTTGTCACTCAAGTACCTGATACCTGAAGAGAAGCTACGTATTTCCCAGCTCCCAGGCGGAGATACCCGTTTAAAACCCTACCAGTCGAAGAAACCTGTGACGATCTTCGGCGCCGAAGCACCGCGACGCTCGCAGCGTTCACCAGCCGTTACGGGCTGGAAACCAGTGCAAGGAGTCCTTGCGAAACCAACCTTCGCAACGCCTCCTTGCCTTCAGGAAACGCCTCGGTCTCTTCGCGCGGACGAAGAGCGCTACACTAACCCTGCATTCCCCCTTCCTGACGAGCCTACCCACCGCGTTGCACTTCCACCGCAACCGCGGGAATTCCAGGCTCCAGGGAGGACTACAAGACCCAGGTGTTCCTGACTTCAGCCGCTCCTTTTTCGACCCGGCTCCCTGTGTCCGGTCACCCTTACCGCTGTTGGAATACTGTCACCGTGAGTCAAAAATACATTGCGCTTATGATAGCGCTGGATACCCGTGAAACCCGACCCACGTATCTCTTGGTGCGCTTATGATAGCGCTGGATCTCAGCTTGAATCAGACGTCATAGAAGCGGCACAGACCTGCATGCAACAGAAGGATAAGTATCCTTTACCTCTATTTTCCGAGACTGTAATAGTCACTTCAAAACATTTGGAGGTATTATTGTTTGGTGAACTCGCCTGTAGATACGATCTCTGCCTTGTCATTACCTCTAGTAAGTGCCAACCTGCGGAGTGGGAGGGGGTGAGGAAGCGCATGATTGGTTCTGCCTCTGAATGTGTGTTCTACTCTCGTTTCAGGGCTTAGTGGTATACACAGACAAGAGAGAGCACCCTTCCCGTCAAGCGGGCCCGAAGTACAGGCGACAACACTGTTTTTGTTTCCTTTGTCCCTTTTTTCCCTTCCCCGGTAGGGGTGCCATTTGTGCCGTAAACGATAAGCTACGCGCAGGTGTCACTTCTTAGGGGAGGAGATTATCTAGCATCGTTCCTGCTGTATCCGGCTTTAAGGTTAGTGGTTCTCGTTACATCCCAGACCACGACAGAGTGACAAGCCCACGGAATTATACAGCCCGAACGATGGACACCAATACCGTACTAACGTCGGTATTAGAAACCCTGACGGCCCTTAGGATGGAAGTAGATGTGTTCCGGGGGGAAGCACTAGAACTGCGTAACGAGATGGGCACTATGCGACGAGAGGTAGCGGGGCTATCTCGCACAGGTCCCAGAGAGCAGAAAGGAGCGCAGTACATTAGACACTGGACCCTGCCCCCTCCAAACACTAGCGGTCCCCAGGCAGGTTCTACCTCGCAGGCAGGAGGGAGTCATGTGGGACCTTCCACCATCCAGGTCATTCAGCCAGCACATTTGCCATTAGCCCCTCCCGAACGGTTCTTTGGGGAGCCAAAGAAATTTGGTATTTTCCTGGGGCAGTGTAAGTTGCATTTCATGTGCAAACCTGCGGTATTTCCTGATGACCAGACCAAAACCGCCTTCGTCATGTCATATCTGGGAGGCGACGCGGCCAGTTGGTCCTTCCCCCTCATTGAACGGAACGACCCAGCACTGAGAGACTTTGACTCCTTCTGCGACGAAATGCGCAAGCTGTTCGATCGAAAGGCTCATTCCCTCTCCCTAGACCGTGACTTAATCACCTTGAAACAGGGGAACCAAGACCTGTTAACGTATATCACCTCGTTCAATAGGTTATTCTCCGAGACGGAGTGGCCCCAAGAGAAGCGCACGTCCTTATATTACCAAGGATTAAGAGGCGAGTTGAAAGACGTCCTCGCACAGGTAGTACATCTCCCGACCTCTTGCGATGAGCTCATCGACCTCACAGTCCAACTGGAACACCGCCTACAAGAAAGGAGAGGGGATAAACCAAGATCAGAAACCCGTTATGCTACACCGCGGCCTCGGCCTATTAGCACGACTCCGTCCCCGAGTATGGACGGCGTAGAACCCATGCAGATTAGCGGGATTCGCGGCCCACTGAATCAAGAAGAACGGGAACGACGGAGGAAGTTACGCTTATGCCTTTATTGTGGAAAATCAGGGCATTTTATAAAGGAATGTAAGACCCGAACCCGGGCACCTTACAAGGACGTAAAAGGCCCGCAAGCAGCGAACCTCACAGACACCCTGTTGGAGCCGTCGGAAAACTAGAGAGCCCAGACAAGAACCAGATCCCTTGTTTGAGGCCCAAGAAAAAAGAGGTCTGTCCTGCCCTTATTAATACAATCCAGAGTGCGGTGGCCCATATCAACGTATGTGTGGAATTAGCGACTACAGAAGTCGGGGTGGTCACGGTACATGCCTTACTCGATTCCGGAGCTACCGGTAACTTTATGGATCAGACCTATGCTAAGGAAACAGGGTTCCACACAGAAAAGAAGGCTGTACCCGAGATGGTGAAGGCTGTGGATGGCACCGATTTAACATCTGGACCCGTAGAGTATCACACGCAAGACCTCACTATGACCATTGGGGGGAACCACCGTGAAACCATCCACTTTGATTTGATTGATGCCCCACAGTTTACCTTGATATTGGGGATGCCATGGTTAACCCTCCATGATCCTCTCATTCAATGGGCGGCACGAACGATATCCCTGAATTCGGCCTATTGCAAGGAACACTGCGCTCATGTGCGAAAGGAAGAGCTAACGAAGAAAGACAACCCCGCGACGTTCTTGGCCAGTGGTCGATGCTCCAAGAACATAGGCTGTACTTCTCAGTTACCCCCCGAATACCAGCAGTATCAAGACGTGTTCAATGAACAGGAAGCCAACAAACTTCCCCCGCACAGAGCTTATGATTGCGTGATAGATTTAGAGCCAGGGGCCAATATCCCTTGTAGCCGCGTCTATGCCCTCACAGAAGCAGAAACTACATATCTACAGCAATATCTCAGCACATTACTGGCCAACGGATTCATTCGACATTCTTCCTCTCCGGCTTCATCTCCGTTATTCTTCATACCAAAGCGTGAAGGAGGATTGCGGGCATGTATAGACTATAGAGCCCTAAACAGAATCACCAAGAAGAACCGGTATCCTCTTCCTCTCATCCCGGTAATGCTGGATCAATTGAAGGGAGCCAGTTACTTCACGAAATTGGATCTCCGGGGAGCATACCATCTGGTCCGAGTGCGGCAGGGGGATGAGTGGAAGACGGCCTTTAGAACGAAGTTTGGCTTGTATGAGTACCAAGTTATGCCCTTCGGACTTTGTAACGCCCCTGCCGCCTTCCAGTACTTCATGGACGAGGTACTGAGGGGCCTACTAGACGTCTCATGCATCGTATACATCGATGACATTTTGATTTACTCCTCGTCGTTAGAGAAGCACATAATTCATGTCGCTGCAGTATTGGAGAGGCTCCAGAGATATTCTCTTTATGCAAAACTGGAGAAATGCTTCTTTCACACGCGCGAGGTTGAGTTCTTGGGGTATGTCATCGGTCCCCATGGGGTGTGCATGGATACTAAGAAAACGCAAGCCATCCAGGAGTGGAAGTCGCCTTCTAGTGTCAAATCCCTCCAGAGCTTCCTGGGGTTTGCGAACTTCTATAGAAGGTTTATACAACACTTCTCCAACCGCATCCAACCCATGACATTTCTGCTGAAGAAGGGAGCCACCTTCAAGTGGACAGCGGAAGCAGAGGAAGCCTTCCAAGACCTGAAGAGGTGTTTCTCCGGAGCTCCGATATTAAGACATCCTGACGCCTCCTTGCCCTTCGTGTTGGAAACGGACGCTTCCTATTACGCTTTAGGAGGCATCCTCTCTCAACGCCATCCGGACACCGGTCAGCTCCACCCTGTTGCCTTCTTTTCGAAGAAACTGACGAGTTGTGAAATAAATTACAGCACCTCTGACAAAGAGCTATTGGCCATCAAGCGTGCCTGCGAAGAGTGGAGACACCATCTGTTAGGGGCAAGACACACCGTCGAAATCTATACAGACCATAGAAACCTCCTGTTCTTAAAGAGTGCCCGGGCCCTAACACCTCGACAACTCAGATGGTCCCTGTTCTTTGCAGATTTCGATTTTGTCATTAAGTATCGACCGGGACCACAAAATGGGAAGGCAGATGCCTTGTCAAGGCCAGTGTACGAAGATTCTTCCGTGTCAGAGAAGGAAGAAGAACCTCCTAGGATTCTGCAGAAGGCCATCTTCCCTTCTCAAACAACGGCCTCATTATCCACCCAACTCTTTCTTGACGAAGTCAAAAGACACGTGAAGACTATGGACGTGACAACCTGGGTCCAAGAAGGGCCTCCTCGGAAAACACACCACGAAGGGCTATTGTTTTACGACAATAAGTTGTATGTTCCCAGCAAGCCGTTGCAAGACCAAGCCTTACACTGGGTTCACGATACGACACTAGCTGGTCATGGCGGAAGACAAAAAACCGAACAAGCGATGTTACGCTATTTCTGGTGGGACACCGTGCGACAAGACACCGCCAACTATGTGGCAGACTGCGCCATCTGCACTCAGGCTAAGGCCTCCCACCAAAAACCTAGTGGTCTCCTTAGGCCTATTCCCACGCCGCCGGCTCCCTGGCATACCATCGCCATGGATTTTATAGTGGAAATGCCGCCTAGCTGCAAGAACAACACGATTCTGGTACTCATAGACCATCTAACCAAGATGGGGCATTTCATTGCACTCCCCAAGTTACCCACGGCCGCGGAAGTCGCCTCGATTTTCCTACAACAGGTGGTTAGGTTGCATGGAGTACCAGCCGTTATCATCACCGACAGAGGGACCCAATTCACGTCTAGATTTTGGAAAGAACTGTGCAAAATAATGAAAGTGGATGCTCGACTCTCGTCCAGCTATCATCCCCAAACTGATGGGAAGACAGAAAGACTCAATCAGACCTTAGAGCAATACCTCAGATGTTTCACCCTGATGCATGCTGAAGAATGGAGTACACTGTTGTGGACGGCGGAGTTCGCATATAACAACGCCACCCATTCTTCCTTGGGATGCTCTCCGTTCTTCTGTCTTTTAGGGTTCCATCCCAACATGCTACCTTTCGATACTCCCATCACATCGAAACTCCCCTCCATTCAAGAGCACCACGCACACCTCAAACATGTGTTAAACACGGCTAAGGTACATCTAGACGAAGCTCAAGCCAGGGTTAAGGCACAGGCCGATAAGAAACGGAATCCTGAGCCCACATACGCAGTAGGTGATAAGGTCTGGCTGAGCACAAAACACTTGAGACTCAAGGGGAACACTAGGCTACAACCTAAGTATATAGGTCCATATCTAGTTGAGAAAATCATCAATCCAGTAGCCATGAAACTAACCTTGCCAAACCGGTGGCGTATCCACCCAGTGTTCCATGTGTCCCTTCTGAAACCTTGCCGCGCCAGTGCGCGCCTTCCCTCTAGACCCTCAGCACTAGACGTAGAAGGGGAGGAAGAGTATGAGGTTCAAGCTATTTTAGATTCCAAAGTACTACGAGGTCAACTTCACTACTTGGTAGCTTGGAAGGGGTATGGGCCGGAAGATAGATCATGGGAACCTAAGGGCAATGTACACTGTCCCAGTCTGGTGAGACGGTTTCATATCCAAAACCCATCCAAACCAGGGGGTCCGCCGAGACGGCGGACATTGAGAGGGGGTACTGTCATGGCCCAACAGAGGGGGCGCCGTAGAGCAGGCACGGTATGAGCATGAATCGGAAGGGCTTTGGAACTACAGTCCCCAAGATGCAATGGGGTAGATCTGCCATCCCTATAAAAGCCCCTCCCCCACGAAATCAGGTGCTTGTCACTCAAGTACCTGATACCTGAAGAGAAGCTACGTATTTCCCAGCTCCCAGGCGGAGATACCCGTTTAAAACCCTACCAGTCGAAGAAACCTGTGACGATCTTCGGCGCCGAAGCACCGCGACGCTCGCAGCGTTCACCAGCCGTTACGGGCTGGAAACCAGTGCAAGGAGTCCTTGCGAAACCAACCTTCGCAACGCCTCCTTGCCTTCAGGAAACGCCTCGGTCTCTTCGCGCGGACGAAGAGCGCTACACTAACCCTGCATTCCCCCTTCCTGACGAGCCTACCCACCGCGTTGCACTTCCACCGCAACCGCGGGAATTCCAGGCTCCAGGGAGGACTACAAGACCCAGGTGTTCCTGACTTCAGCCGCTCCTTTTTCGACCCGGCTCCCTGTGTCCGGTCACCCTTACCGCTGTTGGAATACTGTCACCGTGAGTCAAAAATACATTGCGCTTATGATAGCGCTGGATACCCGTGAAACCCGACCCACGTATCTCTTGGTGCGCTTATGATAGCGCTGGATCTCAGCTTGAATCAGACGTCATAGAAGCGGCACAGACCTGCATGCAACAGAAGGATAAGTATCCTTTACCTCTATTTTCCGAGACTGTAATAGTCACTTCAAAACATTTGGAGGTATTATTGTTTGGTGAACTCGCCTGTAGCTACGATCTCTGCCTTGTCATTACCTCTAGTAAGTGCCAACCTGCGGAGTGGGAGGGGGTGAGGAAGCGCATGATTGGTTCTGCCTCTGAATGTGTGTTCTACTCTCGTTTCAGGGCTTAGTGGTATACACAGACAAGAGAGAGCACCCTTCCCGTCAAGCGGGCCCGAAGTACAGGCGACAACACTGTTTTTGTTTCCTTTGTCCCTTTTTTCCCTTCCCCGGTAGGGGTGCCATTTGTGCCGTAAACGATAAGCTACGCGCAGGTGTCACTTCTTAGGGGAGGAGATTATCTAGCATCGTTCCTGCTGTATCCGGCTTTAAGGTTAGTGGTTCTCGTTACATCCCAGACCACGACAGTCATGGTATGGTTTGATATGGTATGGTATGATGTGATATGGTATGCTATGATATGGGATGGGATGGTATGGTATGATATGATATTGTATGATATGGTATGATGTGATATGGTATGATACGATATGTAATGCTATGGTATTATATGGTATGGTACAGTCTGTCATGGTATGGTATGATGTGATATGGGATGGTATGATATGATATAGTATGATAAGGTATGGTATGATGTGATATGATATAGAATGCTTTGGTATTTTATGGTATGGTACAGTCTGTCATGGCATGGTACGATATGATATGGTATGGTATGATTTGGTACAGTCTGTCATGGTATGGTATGATATGGTGTGTTATGAAGTGGCATGCTAAGGTATGATATGTTATGATATGGAATGCTATGGTATTATATGGTATGGTACAGTCTGTCATGGTATGGTATGATATGGTATGGTATGGTACAGTCTGTCATGATATGGTATGACATGGTATGGTATGATATGGTACAGTCTGTCATGGTATGGTATGGTATGGTATGATATGGTATTAGATGGTATGGTATGGTACAGTCTGGTATGGTATGATGTGATATGGTATGGTATGATGTGATATGGTATGATATGGTATGGTAAGGTCTGTCATGGTATGGTATGATATGGTACGGTCTGTCATGGTATGGTATGATATGGTATTTTAAGGTCTGTCATGGTATGGTAAGATATGGTGTGATATGATATGGTATGCTATGGGATGGTATGGTATGAAGTGATATGGAATGCTACGGTATTATATGGTATGGTAAAGTCTGTCATGGTATGGTATGATGTGATGTGATATGCTATGATATGGGATGGTATGGTATGATCTTGTATTATATGATATGGTATGATGTGATATGGTATGATATGATATGGTATGAGATAGAAAGCTGACACGGACTTTGTCTCTGTCATTTGCAGTGCGAGCACGCTGTTTGTTTGTTTGTTTGTGCTTATTTCTTTTTTGTATGTGCAATATAGCGTTTTTACCTGTGCAACGTTACTCACTTGCTTTTAAAAAATAAGATTTACCTACTTTATGCCACCAATCTCCTCGGTCCACCGCAACTCGTGCTGATTGTTGTGGAGGGAGTTCCTGGCAATATTTTCCTCGTTTCCCCACTTCCGGTGGTTCCTTTTGCGGGGGCCATCTTGGAAGGAGCTGACTAGTCTTTTGGTTAGGTACACCTATTGCACTATAAAAACAGACCTATGGCGCCGCCGCGCATGGAAAGCTGACACGGAGTTTGTCTCTGTCTTTTGCAGTGCGAGCACGCTCTTTGTTTGTTTGTTTGTGCTTATTTCTTTTTTGTATGTGCAATTTAGCGTTTTTACCTGTGCATCGTTACTCACTTGCTTTTAAAAAATAAGATTTACCTACTTTATGCCACCATTCTCCTCGGTCCACCGCAGCTCGTGCTGATTGTTGTGGAGGGAGTTCCTGGCGATATTTTCCTCGTTTCCCCACTTCCGGTGGTTCCATTTGCGGGGACCATCTTGGAAGGGGCTGACTAGTCTTTAGGTTAGGTACATCTATTGCACTATAAAAACAGACCTATGGCGCCGCCACGCAGCGGGCGTGCCGGTGGCACGCCAACGGCGTGCCAAAGGCAGGCCCGTCTCGCCCGTCCGCGCCTGGTCGACGCCAGACGCAAGTCATGCTGCTGGTTCTGAGAGAGATAAGGTTACTTTAAAGGCCCCTTTAGTTGTCTGCAATGCAGATTCCAAGCCACACTACCTTTTCATCTCTCCCCTAGATCAAAAAAACATGTTAGTATATTTAGTCTCAACTGCCGTTCTCTGGCTAAACATTATGCAGACGTTCTGGATCTGTTAGAGGAGGCCTCTCCTGATGTCCTCTTTTTAACCGAAACATGGCTTTCGGATGACATGACTGCTGAACCTGGCCTTGCACTCCCTTTGGGGTATAATTTCCTTTTGGTCAACAGAACAACTAGAGGTGGGGGTATAGCGATGATTTTTAAATCTGGTTATGCATGTTCTTTCACTAAGCAGAGGATCACTGGCTGTAAGAGTGCCCTTTTTAAGGCCACCTTGAGCCCCACTTACACCTTGTCTGGGCTCTTGATATGTCGGCCTCCAGGACCGTCCCTTGGTTTTAGGGAAGCCTTGGTGGACATGGCCAGCACTCTAGCAGTTTACACCGCCAACTTTACCATTTTGGGAGACCTGAACCTTCACTTGGATAAAGTGGAGGACACCGATATGGTGAATTTTGCGGCCGACCTAGCAGCCTGCCAACTGTTGCAGCTAGTAGTGGGCCCTACTCATATTGCGGGGCATCTACTAGATCCAGTTTTTACCAACATATCTCACATTACAATGCATACACCATTTAGGCTAGGTTTGACAGACCACTTTCTGGTTTCTATGTCCCTTCACGATGTCACTCCTACTCGGATTGAGGGTCAGTCTTCCACTTGGAAACAGCCGTGGCACAAACTCAATTGGGACTATCTGGATGCCTGCCTCTCGGCTACTTGCCCGAATTTGGCTGGGGATCCCAACGAAGCCTACAGAGCATTCTCACAGTGGATAGAGCACCCATTAGATAGTTTAATCCCTACGAAGCGCTCAGCCAACCGCAAAACCAAATCACAACCTTGGTTTAAGACTGAATTGGCGGATATGCGTAAGGGTTGCAAGAGACTGGAACGGATATGGAGAAGAGACTTCTGCTCTACGGCTAAAGTCTTCTATCGGGCAGCAATTAAGAGCTACCATAAGGCCATTTATCGGGCCCGTGCTGTTTTTATTTCCAATCAAATACGCGAGAGCACCAATCCTTCCAAGAGTACTTTCTCTATCCTTGCCAGTCTGCAATCTAAACAAACTACAGCTGGGTCAATTATTAAGTCCAATAAACAGTGTGAGGATCTTACCCTTTTCTTTGTGGAAAAGGTGGACTCCATCTATCGGTCCTTTCCGACCACCTATAGCATCCCGCAGGAGCCACGTGGCTGTCAACAGGCTAACATTCTCCACACTTTTCCCCCTGTTATGGCTGATCAACTTTCCGCTCTTTGCTATAAGATCAAGTCAGGTTCTCCTGCCAACCCACTTAAACCTGACCAGTTTAAGAAGGTACTGTCGACAATTCTACCGTCCCTGAATCAGTTGATAAATTGTTCCCTTAAAACAGCCGTGGTGCCTTGGGCCTGGAAACAGGCTAAAGTGATTCCTTTACTGAAGAAGCCCTCCCTTGACCCAGCCAGACCAGAGAATTACCGTCCCATTTCCTTGCTTCCATGGGCAGCTAAAATCACAGAGGCCTATGTAAACTCCGTTCTATCTGCTCATCTGACCGCTAATAACCTTCTGGATTCTTCTAAGAATGGTTTTAGGCCAGGTCATAGCACGGAGTCAGTCAGTCAGTCAAATTTCTTTATTCGATAACTTAATATCATAAAAGACATTGTACAATCATGAGCAAAAAACAGTTAATTACATAGTTAAAAAATCTTGATATATAAAAAGTTCATACTATACTTATTGTGAACTATTTGACCCATTATAACACATACATAAATATAATCTAAAAACCTTTTTTAACAAAGACTACCATAAAATTATGCTCTCCCAGTGCAGGAACATTTTAAGGTGCAAAAGATATGCTATTCAGGGCCACTTAGGGCCGGCAGTGAGGTATTTGTCTTTTTCCTGATACGGATAGCGGCAGCCAGGAAACTAGCAACATGAAACATTATTCGTGGTGAGTTAAGTAGCTGTAGATACACAAGTGCTGGCCTAACCTGTGTAAATCCCGCCTCCCTCAAGATTGGGAACAAAACTTCCTTCTACAATCATTATAACAGTCACAAAACATAAAGAAGTGAAGGGTATCCTGTGTTGAAAAATTGTCACATTTACAGGGGTCAGCACGTTCCGGAGTACACCATGTTCGGAAAAAACCCAGAGAAAAATGTATCAGGTTAAGCCGAAATCTAATTAAAAGGTACCGATGATATGGGATGTTCACTATAGTCAGATATGGCTCAGGGCCTGGGCAGCTAACCAGGGCATAGTTTGCTCTTGCTACTGGTTTCATCAGTTCTGTCTCCTCTCGCTCTAATGATAACATGACCTATAGGGCATTTCTTGTCAGTGCAATGTCCTTTTTTGTTATAGTTTCCGGTGAGGAGAAAAGGACCACGCGCCCTATTTTTTGGAAACCAGATTTTATATAAGCCAACCATGGAATTTTGTTAGCATTATCCAATGTTAAACAATTTTTCAGTATAGTATGGTTTAGGGAAATGTCTTCATTCAACCAGATCTTTAGCCAATATATCAAAGGTGCAATTTTGAATTGATCAGTAACAAATCCAACCCCTACTTCGGTATGAGTGGAAAAGGTGGGGGTGGACTGGGGAACAGAGAGTACTCCTCTCAGAAATTTGTTCTCTATTAACTGAATTTTGTCATGATTGGTATAACCTCATATTTGACAACCATACATTGCAACGGCCAAGCATTTGGCTTTGTATACCTTTAGAAGAGCTTCTACTGGTCTAGCCCCCAACTTTTTAGTGAACCCCATAAGTCCTGAGACGGTCCTTGCAAACGCCACACTACGACTGTTATTTTGTGGGCGCCAAGTTCCCTTTTCGTCAAAGATGACCCCCAGATAAGGGAATGTGGGTACCCTGCAGGCCACTTCTCCACTACAGAGAAAGGTTTTAACCTTGGATTTCCGCTTTACCCTCCCTGCAATCAGAACCTGGGATTTTTTTGCATTTACTTTTAAGTCCAGGTTCTCCATAAAATTTCCAAAGGCATCCAACAGCTTTTGTAGGCCTACTCCAGTACGTGCCAGGAGGACGGCATCATCCGCGTAAAGGAGGACCGGTATAACCAGTTCCCCTATACGTGGAGTGTCCAAGGAAACCTCCCCCAGTTGTGACTCAAGGGCATTTATATATAGTGTAAATAGCAGGGGCGCCAGAATACACCCCTGTCTGACCCCCCTTTCTAACCTAAAGTGTCTAGTGCATCGCCCCTCAGTATTGACTCTGATTTTAGCCGAAAGGTCCGAATGCAAGTCTGCTAAAAAGTGTACGAGAGGTGCATCAATTCCCATGTCTAAAAGTATATTCCAAAGCTTTGACCTATTTACGAGGTCGAAAGCAGAGGAGAGGTCCATGAACCCCATGTATAATGACCCCTCCTTGGCCACCGTATACTTACTAATTAAAAGATGCAGGTTTAGACACTGATCAATGGTGCTCCGTTTTGATCTAAAACCATATTGGGCGTTAGACAATACCCCTCTCTTATCCAACCACTCACTCAGTCTATGCAGGACCACTCTACCTAGTATTTTTACTGAAGAATCAATTAAAGAAATAGGTCTATAGCAAGAAGGATCCTGCCTAGCACCTTTTTTGAACACCGGGATAATGATTGATGTGGCCCATGATGCTTGAAGACTATTTGGCCCGATCGTGTTGAAAACGTTAGTTAAGATTTTTGACCAGCTATTTGGGGCAGCTCTGAACAGATCCGCGGGGACCCCATCGGGTCCAGGAGCCTTGTTTTTTGACATTTCCCCTATGGCCCTTTCAACTTCAGAGACCTCAAAAGTCAAAGGGGACAGGACTTTTTCGGGCAAATAGGGTAGAGCACATTGGCCCTTTGCAGGGAGGCTGTATATCTTTTCAAAGTGGGCTATCCAGACCTCATCCACGATGTTACAGTCCAATGGGGAATTATCATTGTTTGTAAACAGTGGCTGATTTACAGTTGCCCAGAATTTCCCACTGTCTTTCAGTACTTCAGGTGACAAGAGTTTTATCCAAGCTTCATCCCGCAGCTCCCGTTTTCTTTCAGTTAATGCTTGTTTGTAGGCTAGTCTACAGGTGGCTATAAGCCCCCTATCCCTGGGAATGACCTTCAAGGCCCCCTGGGAATGACCTTCAAGTCAGCACTCTTAGCAGTTACAGAACACCTCTGGTCAGCTGTTGATGAGGGTCGGACGTCGGCGCTGATTCTGTTAGATCTGAGCGCCGCGTTCGACACGGTTTCGCATGACATAATGCTGAGACGCCTTGCAGAGGCTGGAATTATGGGTTCGGCTTTGGAGTGGCTGGGTTCATTTCTTCATGAGAGGTCATTCTCGGTTATTGACCCCCCGTTTGCCTCTGGCGAACATCAAGTCAAACAAGGGGTGCCTCAGGGTTCCTCCCTTAGTCCCTTACTGTTCAATATTTATGTTCAGCCAGCAGTAGGGGCTTGACCATGATCTCCTACGCTGATGATACTCAGTTGGTGGTGGCACTCTCTAACAACACCGAGTAGGACGCCCTCAAGTTTCAGGGCGACCTTGCGGCAGTGGCCGAGTGGATGAACAACAACTGCTTACAACTGAATTCTAACAAAACTGAGGTGTTGTTAGTGGGTAGGGACCATGGTCGGTGGAGTGATCTTTGGTGGCCAACCAGTCTCGGTAATCCCCCTTCCCATAAACAGGTGGTAAAAAATCTCGGGTTTTGGCTGGACTCCTCCCTAAATTATCAAGTCCAAGCAAAAAAAACAGCCGGAACATGTTTTGGACTCCTCCGGGGGCTTAGACCCCTGTTGGGCCTTTTTGGCGCCTCTGTCCGTCAGGTTATCATTCAGGCGACGGTTCTGTCTGGACTCGACTATGCCTGCTCCCTCTATTTAGGGTCCAACAAGGCGGAGGTCCTGAGGCTGCAAAGGGCACAGAATGCAGCTGCTAGAGCACTTTTAGGTCTACGCAAATTCTGCTCTGTGTCCAATGCCATCCGCCGCCTGCACTGGCTACCGGTAGCCAGACGCATCGAATTCAAGGCCTTATGTATCGCCTTTAAGGCTTTGAAACTGCCCTCACCTCCCATTTTGGCTGACCTCCTGCTACCGTATGCCCTCTCGCGATGCCTCCACTCACTGGGTCAGCATTTGGTGGTGGTTCCCCGACCCCGTAGAGTTCGGTCAGGTGGCCGCTCCTTTTGGTATCAAGCCGCCACCCTCTGGAATGCACTCCCTGTGCAGATCCGTGGCCTTGACAACTATGTGGCATTTAGAAAGGCCATCAAAACCTATCTTTTCCCCGCCTCCTAGTTTTCCGGCAGGCATTTTGCTGTGTCTGTCTTTCCTGCATTAGCGCCGGGACGCCCCCTTGCCGGGGCAGCTGTCGCGCTCTACAAGATAACATAACGTATGATATGGAATGCTATGGTATTATATGGTATGGTACAGTCTGTCATGGTATGGTATGGTACAGTCTGTCATGGTATGGTATGATGTGATATGGTATGGTATGATATGGTATGGTAAGGTCTGTCATGGTATGGTATGATATGATATGGTACGGTCTGTCATGGTATGGTATGATATGGTATTTTATGGTCTGTCATGGTATGGTAAGATATGTTATGTTATATCTGACTTATATAGCGCCCGTACACCGGGTTGGTTTCTTGGCGCTGCTTGGGTTGGTGAAGGGTAGTGAGATGAATCAAGTGGTTACTCGAACGCCTGTTTAAAGAGCCATGTTGTTTGCAGTTTGCGGAAGGTCGTGAGATCTGTGCAAGATTTGATCTCTAGGGGCATAGAGTTCCAGTACCTAGGACCCAATGTGGAGAACCTAGAGCCGCCAAATCATTTCTGTTTAAAGGAGGGTGTTGCCAGGAGGTGCATGTGGGTGGATCTCAGGTTCCGGTTTGGGATATATCTGTTAATCAAGCTGTTGATAAATTTGGGGTTTTTGCCGTTCAGGGATTTAAAGATGATGCAGCCCATCTTAAAGGCGCATCTTTGTGATATAGGGAGCCAGTGTAGTCTCCTCAGAAGGGGGAGATGTGTTGGCGTTTGTTTTCCTGCAGAATCAGCCTAGCCGCCTGGTTCTGTATCAGTTGGAGACGGTAGGGAAGATAGGCCGGGATACCAAAGTATAAGGAGTTAGCATAATCAATGTGCGAGATCACCATGGCGAGGATTGCTTGCAATTTTGCTTCCTGAGTCAGGAACCGGCTGATTTTCTTTATTTTTCTTAGTTGGAAAAAACATGTAGAAGATACCGATCCTATTTGGGTTTTCATGGATAGGTTGTTACTGACTGTGACTCCCAGAGTTTTGGCATGCTTGGAAGGAATCAGTGGTTCTCCCAGTTCATTAGGCCAGAATTTGGGGCTCCAGGGGTTCAGTGAGCCTCCTGTGAGGATCAGTTCTGTTTTATCCGGGTTTTTAGTTTCAGTTGGTTGCTGTTCATCCAGTCATGGATGAACAGCATTGTAGATTGACATTCGAGGATGGAGGCCGGAGAGTTTTTTATAGGGAATATCAGTTGGACATCGTCTGCGTAGTTGAAGGTTTGAATATTCCTTTCTTTTAATGCATGGATCAGGGGAAGAAGGTATAAGTTGAATAGATGAGAGGATAGAGAGGATCCCTGGGGGAACTCCACAGGTATTTTTAATCATGGGGGTTGAGAAACCACCAAGGTGTACTGCCTGTGATCGGTTTCCTAAGAAGGATCTGGTCCACTGAAGGGCTGTTCCTTCAATGCCCGCATCTCTGACACGGTCGATCAAGATGTTATGGCCGACCGTGTCAAAGGCAGCAGAGAGATCCAACAGTACCAGGGCTTGGGGGAGACCTTTGTCCGCCTTTTCTCTTAGTGTGTCCAATACAGATATTATCACTGATTCTGTGGAGTGAGCTGGGTGGAAGCCTACTTGATGGGCATCCAGGTATTCAGATTGCTCCAGAAAGACAGACAGACTTTTGGCTACATGTGCTTCGAGCAGTTTGGCTAGATAAGGGAGCAGTGAGATCGGTCGGTAATTAGTTAAGGTTTTTGGGTCGGCTCCTGGCTTTTTTAGGAGAGGGATGATAATAGCTTCCTTAAAGGTCTCTGGTACCTGACCCTGAAGTAATGACTCATTTAGGTATGGTGTGATATGATATGGTATGCTATGGGATGGGATGGTATGGTATGATGTGCTATGGTATGCTATGATATGGGATGGGATGGTATGGTATGATATGATATTGTATTATATGATATGGTATGATGTGATATGGTATTATATGATATGGTATGATATGGAATACTATGGTATTATATGGTATAGTACAGTCTGTCATGGTATGATATGGTACAGTCTGTCATGGTATGGTATGATGTGATATGGTATGGTATGATATGGTATGGTAAGGTCTGTCATGGTATGGTATGATATGGTACGATCTGTCATGGTGTGGTATATATGATATGGTATTTTAAGGTCTGTCATGGTATGGTATGATATGGTGTATTATGATATGGTATGCTATGGTATGATATGGGATGGTATGGTATTATATGGTATGGTACAGTCTGTCATGGTATGGTATGGTATGATATGATATGGTATGCTATGGTATGGTAAGGTCTGTCATGGTATGGTATGATATGGTATGATATGGTACAGTCTGTTATGGTATAGTATAGTGCGGTATGATATGATATGGTAAGGTCTGTCATGGTATGATATTATATGATATGGTATGGTATGATATGGTACGGTCTGTCATGGTATGGTATGATATGATATGGTATTATAAGGTCTGTCATGGTATGGTATGATATGGTGTGATATCATACATACCATCCCATATCATACCATATGATATGATATGATATGGTATGGTATGATGTGATATGGTATGATTTGGTATGGTATGGTAAGGTCTTTCATGGTATGGCATGATATGATATGGTACGGTCTGTCATGGTATGGTAAGATATGGTGTGATATGATATGGTATGCTATGGTATGATGTGATATGGAATGCTATGGTATTATATGGTATGGTACAGTCTGTCATGGTATGGTATGGTTTGATATGGTATGGTATGATGTGATATGGTATGCTATGATATGGGATGGTATTGTATGATATGATATTGTATTATATGATATGGTATGATGTGATATGGTATGCTATGGAATGCTATGGTATTATATGGTATGGTACCCTCTGTCACGTATGATATGGTACAGTCTGTCATGGTATGGTATGATGTGATATGGTATGGTATGATATGGTATGGTAAGGTCTGTTATGGTATGATATGGTACAGTCTGTCATGGTATGGTATGAGGTATGGTATGATATGGTACAGTCTGTCATGGTATGGTATGATATGGTACGATCTGTCATGGTGTGGTATATATGATATGGTATTTTAAGGTCTGTCATGGTATGGTATGATATGGTGTATTATGATATGGTATGCTATGGTATCATATGGGATGGTATGGTATTATATGGTATGGTACAGTCTGTCATGGTATGGTATGATATGATATGATATGGTATGATATGGGGATGGTATGGTATGGTATGGTATTATATGGTATGGTACGGTCTGCCATGGTATAGTATAATATGGTATAGTATGAAATGGTACGGTCTGTTATGGTATGGTATAGTGCGGTATGATGTGATATGGTATGGTATGATATGGTAAGGTCTGTCATGGTATGGTATGATATGATATGGTACGGTCTGTCATGGTATGGTATGGTATGATATGATATGGTATTATAAGGTCTGTCATGGTGTGATATCATACATACCATCCCATATCATACCATATCATATCATATGATATGGTATGGTATGATGTGATATGGTATGATGTGATATGGTATTATATGATATGGTATGATATGGAATGCTATGGTATTATATGGTATAGTACAGTCTGTCATGGTATGATATGGTATGGTATGATATGGTATGGTAAGGTCTGTCATGGTATGGTATGATATGGTACAGTCTGTCATGGTATGGTATGGTATGAGGTATGGTATGATATGGTACAGTCTGTCATGGTATGGTATGATATGGTACGATCTGTCATGGTGTGGTATATATGATATGGTATTTTAAGGTCTGTCATGGTATGGTATGATATGGTGTATTATGATATGGTATGCTATGGTATCATATGGGATGGTATGGTATTATATGGTATGGTATTATATGGTATGGTACAGTCTGTCATGGTATGGTATGATATGGGGATGGTATGGTATGGTATGGTATGGTATTATATGGTATGGTATGGTCTGCCATGGTATAGTATGATATGGTATAGTATGAAATGGTACGGTCTGTTATGGTATGGTATGGTGCGGTATGATGTGATATGGTATGGTATGATATGGTAAGGTCAGTCATGGTATGGTATGATATGGTACGGTCTGTCATGGTATGGTATGAAATTATATGGTATTATAAGGTCTGTCATGGTGTGATATCATACATACCATCCCATATCATACCTTATCATATGATATGGTATGGTATGATGTGATATGGTATGATGTGATATGGTATGATATGGTATGGTAAGGTCTGTCATGATATTGTATGGTATGATATGGTACAGTCTGTCATGGTATGGTATGATATGATATAGTATGATATGATACAGTAAGGTATGGTATGGTATTATATGATATGGTATGTTATGATATGGTACGGTCTGTCATGGTATGATATGATATGGTATTATAAGGTCTGTCATGGTATGGTATGATATGGTGTGATATCATACATACCATCCCATATCATACCATAGCATACCATATCATATGATATGATGTGATATGATGTGATATAGTATGGTATGATATAGTATGGTATGATATGGTAAGGTCTGTCATGGTATTGTATGGTATGATATGGTACAGTCTGTTATGGTATGGTACAGTCTGTCATGGTATGGTATGATATGGTATGTTATGGTATGATATGGTAAGGTCTGTCATGGTATGATATGACATGGTATTTTAAGGTCTGTCATGGTATGGTATGATATGGTGTGATATAGTATGGTATGGTATGATATGGTATGATATTGTATGATATGGTATGGTATGATATGGTATAGTCTGTCATGGTATGTATGGTATGATATGGTACGGTCTGTCATGGTATGGTATGATATGGTGTGATATGATATGGTATACTATGATATGTTATGGGATGGGATGGCATGGTATGGTATGGTATGATATGGTGTGATATGATATGGTATACTATGATATGTTATGGGATGGCATGGTATGATATTGTATGATATGGTATGGTATGGTATGATACCAATGCTCCAACACTGACGCAGGATGTTCTCTATCTTCTCAGCAAGAGTACCATCAAAATCGCAGGAGGAGAAGTGTCCTTGGTCCTGCTCCAGTTATTTCTCACTGTGCCACTGGATTCAAACTAGCCTGGCTGATGAGGGGTGATGCCCCGAAACTGATCCCAGGATGCTTGTTTGTGGTCCATGGAGGACATGGCTTGGCAGTTCGGGCTGGACTGTTCCCATGAGGCACAGGGTCAAGACTGATTTGCTCATGGCTGGGTCTAAACTGGGGTGGCATGGTGAGCAAAGGAACAATGGATTTAACCCAGATCTCTTGACTGGGGGTGAATGTTTGATTTGCTCTGCATTCCGTCGATCAATTGTGTGTCTTTTGATTTCTTGCCCCCATTTATTTCTTGGTCCCAAAGAAAAATGGCAGCCTGTAGCCCATGTTGGACCTAAGGATCCTCAGGTCTCTCTTGAGAAAGGGCAAATTCAAAACAGTGACCATCTGGACTGGGCGTGTCCTTCGACCTGCAAGATGCCTATTTTCATATTCCGATACTGCAGTCTCACCAGAGGTTTGTGGTTAGTTCCAAGCGTTGCCAGTTTGTGGTCTCCAAACTCTGCACCTGCAACGTGTGCAACCTCTTATTTTCATTGATGCTGCGCTAGGCGAATAGCACTCATTTTCCCGCTTTCCCTCACCCTGCATGTTATTACAATGTGATCGTTACAGCGCAATACCATTACCATTACCCCGCAAGTCGTTACCACGACTTGCGGAGGGGGGCGCTGGATGTTGGAATAGTATGATTTACTATTCCAACTCCAGTCTGTGCGGACAGTAGGGAAGGTGTTGGATTTAAAATCCAACACCTTCTCCCCTCCCTCTGCAAGTCATGGTTTCAACTTGCGGGGTAATGGTATTGCGTTGTTACAACGCGGTCGTTGTAACAACTGCGCTGTAATAACATGTGGGGTCACGGATGCGGGGTGATTGATGTTTACCACGCTAGGCACCAATGTCCTAAGAACACTTCCTCCGGAACAGAGAATTCAGGATATTCAAGGTATGATTGAGACATTTCATCCAAAGATATTACTTACAGCTTTGAAGGTTCTTGTGCTGGCTGGGCCTGATATTCACTTCCTGCTTTTGGTGTCTCACAAGAGCTGAAGTATGAGGCCCCTGCGGTGATATATGCAACTTTACTAGTCCCAACATTGGGGGAGCTCCGTGCACAGAGTGATCTTTGTATGGCCCACGGCAGGCTGTTCTGCCCTGTTCCAGTTACAGCGGTGATAGATTCCTCTTAGGGGAGGCCTCATGAAGGACATGCTGATCAAGTGGCATTTGTTCGCCGATGGAGCAGAGGATTCATGCCAGCTGGTTGGAGTTGAGGGTGACTAGACTGTCACTGAACTCTTTTCTGCCCTGTTGCAGAGAGAGGATGTTCAGGTGCTCACAACAATAATACTGTAACTTATTGTGTTAAAAGGCATGGCAGTGTGGGATGCAGCTCCAATGTTTAGAAGCCCTGGAGCTGTAGCGTTGGGCTTTGTCCAGCCAGGTCTTCCTGATTTGTGAGTCACTGGTCAGGATCCCTAAAAACTGAAAGCAGATGGTCTGAGCAGACTTCATATGGCAAGTCACAAACTGGAACTTCTGCCATTGGTGGTACGGTTGATCTTAGGCGCTTCTCAAGTAGATATCTCTGCTTTTCCGTAGAGATGTATTCTAGATATCTTAAAACTTTTATCTTCACTATGCACTTTCCCCATTTTCTGCAGAAGACGAAAAGGGATCAGGTACAACGGATTCTCATTGTTCTGGATTCGGCCACAAGAGTATGGGATTCAGATCTGTTGCTGTTCAGTGTCTTCTTTCATTGCAGTGCAGCAAAGCCATTTTGTCTCAACTGATGACACAGCTGTTACACCTTGATCCTCACTGTCTCAATTTACATGCATGGAGATTAAGAGGAGACATATCAGCTGTTTTCACCTTTCCAATGAGGTCATAAATGTGATCTTGGTAGCACAGCGTCTATCTCCAAACTCAGTATGCTGTGTTCGCTGTGTGTGCTTCTCATCCTTGCATTCCTTTGAACACATAGACTTTCTAAGGGCCAAACTTGCTCATGTCTCAGTTTTGCATTATCCTTGCCTTAGTCACGGGTAAGGGTTATCTGGTTGCTTTGTCAGCATTTCTGTGTTCCCGGACCAGCCTTTGTTGTTTAATTTACTGCTGATGGATCAGTTTTGTAGAGGACTGTGTGATGCCACAGAGGAACTTAAATCTGTTGTTAGACATTTTTATAGCAAGGCCCTTGACCCTACTCATAGTGTAAAACAAAATATAACAGTTCGGAAAGCCTAAAAGTCTAATGTGTTTAATGCAAAAATAGCTAGTATGCAAGAGAAACAATCTGCGACTATTGTTGTTTCACGGACCAGAGCTTCCACCCAAAATCCGGGTGAAGCTCATAATGCTAAATCCAGATGCTTTACACACACTTGTATACTGTTTTTTCTCAATGCAAGTCAATGGAAACATGAAGGTATGACTGAAACTGTTACTACGGACAAAGCTAACTAATGAGCAGAAGGCAGGATCTTGTCACAAGAAAGAATATACAGAGTCCTTTAATACCATAGCCTTATAGTCTGCCGTAGCGGGCTATACCGGCTGCATCGTTAAAGGCCGGAGCCGAAGGCGAGGGACTTTAACAAAGCAGCGGGACTTTAATAGCCGGTATAGCCCTGCTACGAAGGGCTATAAGGCTATTAGAACATTCTGCCACTAGAGGGCAGAATGTTCTAGCAAATAAAACAAAGCCTTCAGAGAGCGCGAGGGGATTCAAATCCCCTCAGGCTCCCTGAAGCCTTTGTTCACAGCCAGAGCTGTGAACAAAGAAACATTGGAATCTTGGAGCTCCGGGCTTATACCAGCCATTATAAGCCCGGAGCACTCCATTGTTTTCAATGGAGCTTCCAACATTCCAATGTTCTAATATAGCCTTATAGCCCGCCGTAGCGGGCTATACCGGCTGTTAAAGGCCCGCTGCAGAGTTAAAGGCCCGAGCCGAAGGCACGTAGAGTACACGCAACTTATACTCTCCCACTCAGACACAACCCCCAACACAAGAAACACGTTTTTCACCTGCATGACCAAAGTCATTAGCTGGATCAAAGCCAACTTCCTCAAGTTCAACACAGAGAAGACAGAAGTAGTGATCTTCAGCAAGAACACCTCTCCATGGGATGCAAATAGGGGACCGGCTGAACCAGGACCCAGACCCTCACCAGGAACCTCAGAATAATCATCAAAAGCAAAAGCAAACAGGACTCGACCGCACAAGTCAACGCTGTCACTGCATCCTGCTTCCACACCAAGAAGATGCTGAGGAAGACGTTCAAATGGCTCCCAAGCAACACTAAAAAAAAATGTCACAAAGGCCCTAATCACCAGCAACTTGAACTACGGGCACATCCTCTATGGTGGGATCACCAAGCAACTCTAGAAGACTACAGACCATCCAGAACTCAGCAGCCAGACTCATCCTTGACCTTCCACACAGAACTCACATTACAACACACCTCAGGGATCTACACTGGCTCCTGATACACAAACATGCTCATTTCAAGCTTCTCACAGACCCATTCAAGGCACTCTATAACTGAGGCCCCACCTACCTAAACAGTTGTGTGTCTACTTCCACCAACCATCCATACACCTCCGTTTCGCATTACTCCTACTAGCCAACATCCCACGCATTAGAGGTGGGCGCGCCAACAAATTGACCAGGAGATCCGAGCTAGAGTCAAGCAAATGGTCTGGATCAGATCTTAAAGCCCGTGCACGAGCTAAACCCTGTAAATATTTTCAATGTAAATCAATAAACAAACTTTATGTAAAATATGGTAAAGTCTCTTCAAAATGTAGAAAAATGTATTTCTTTAACATGTGGAAGCTTTAACATTAATAAGGCATATTATAGCACTGTACTGAGAAGTACTTATCAAAAGTGATAGTTTTGTACAACTGTTTGTTTAAACTAGGGGTGGGCGGAACTCACGGAATTTCACTCAGAGGAATTCTGCTGAGTTGCATAAAAACTCTGTGAGAATATGCAGAGTTCCACCAATGGGCGGAAAAAATGAGCGTTGCGCTGCAATTTAGCAGCAGAAGCGCGTATCGCATTGAAAAATCTGCATGAACCGTAACACGCAGTGCGCAAGAGTGTTTGGCCATTTGCATTGATTTTCCTGCCACTCCAGTAGAAAATCTATGCAACAGCTTGTGTTCGAAAATTGCACTGGGAGGCTTCCTAGCGACCGGAAATCTCACCAGAAGACGCCCAATCTCACTCATCACCTCGCTTGCTGGAGCTTCACATTGTTCCCATTGTCGTCACCTTGCTCAAACGGGAAAACATTTCCACCACTCGCCTATTGGCTGAATAGGGCGGGACCTTCACTTTAAAAGAGTAATGCAGAGTCTACAAAATCATCGAATTCCAACAAAGCCTAGTCTGAACTCACATATTTAAAAGTGCTTTAATACATGGTAATGAAGAAAAAAGAGATTTGAGGAAATAAAGTATTTGCTTTAAGATCACACAATGTATGCAGAGAAGCCACAATTTACCCTGGTTTTCTGGTTTCACTTAGTACAAATCAGCCAGAAATTGTCTTTCATTATATTAAGGCTTTGAATTTACCTCTTAGTTTATTTTCTGCCTTGACCAGCGTTCTCTTACATCACTCCCAAAGCATAGAACGACCCCCCCCCACTCCACATCAGAGGCTCCTCCTCTCTTCTTGAATTCCGCAAAAGGCTGAAGACCTGGCTTTTCAATTAACCAACCTACCATAGGCAGGGCTAGGCAGACACACCTGCTCAGCTCCAGGATACCGTCACGAGTGATGGGTGCTTTACAAATACACAGAACAGTGCAGAAAATGTGCAATTGTACAAAACTAAATAAAATGGCTTCTATGCCTCAGAGATACATGAAACTGTGCAGACATAATAAAGTTAATGTGTACTTCATGTTTATATGAAAACAATATTACAGTTTTGTTAGAAATGGTGGTCTCAAGTTGGTAATGGTTTGCATCTTTGTCCAAGTAGGGACCCTTCTTGCCAGTCAGGATAAGGGGGAAACACTCGTAAAATAACCCCTGCTCGCCCCCTTGGTAGCTTGGCATGAGCAGTCCGGCTTACCTCAGAGGCAGTGTGTAAAGCATTTGCACATATCCAACAGTAATACAGTGAAAACACTACATAAGGACACCACATCAGTTTTAGAAAAATTACCAATATTTATCTGTGCCAGCAAGACCAGAAACGATAAAAGACCTCCATAAAGTAATTAAAAATATGCACTCTGCAAGAATAACTTTAAAATGCAGTTCCTGGGAATAGGTAGCTTCGTCCGGGGCTACTGCGGTGCTGAAAACAACAGAATCCAACAGTTCCAGCTGACAGAGTCATCCGTGTCGGCTGTATCGTCGACAGACTCATAAACAGTACCTTAGGTTCCAGCCGACCGCGTCAGTGCCAGCCGGTCGTGGCAACCGTCGCGGCTGAGAAGTGAAGCGTAGCGGTGCGGCGTGCAGTGTCTTCAAGTTGTTGTGCAGGCAGCCGCTCGGTGACGGTCATCCAGTGGCGTCGGTGAGACCAGGGCTGCGGTGCAGAGTGAGGCGGTGCTCGATGCGGTGAGGAGAGGTCACGGTGCAAGCGACAGCCGGCTGATGGGAGCTGACGTCGGTCGGCCTAGACTGTGGTGTGGGACGGGGCAGTGCATCGTAGGACTCATGAGCAGTGCCCCCCAAGCCACGGTGCATTCACAGGTGTCGGAGTCAGTATGCAGCAACGTCACTGGTGAGATCAGGGCGGTGGAGTGAAGCAAGGCAGTGCAGAGTGCGGTGCCCACAGATCGCTGTGCAAGCAGCGGGTTAGTGGCCGCGGCGGTCGTCATCGTCGGTGAGACCAGGGTTGCAGTGTGAAGTGCGGCGATGCCTTCTGCGGTGCCTTCAGGACACAGAGTCAGCAGCGGAGTCGGTGACAGAGTCGGCGACTCTCCCCCTCTGTGGCAATTGAAACCCATGGTTCCAGAGGCAGTACCCAGAGGTAAGTGAAGTCTTTGCTGTCCCAGAGACTTCGTAAACAGGAGGCAAGCTCTATTTCAAGCCCTCTGAGATACTCAGCACAGGTGAAGAAATTTCAATCCAGTCCTTTCACTTCCCGAGGCAGAAGCAGCAACTGCAGGCCAACCCAACAAAGTGACAGAACAGCAAAGGGGCAGTACTCCTCCTGGCTGCTCTTCTAGCTCTTCTTCCTGGCAGGTTCCTCGATTCTAGTGAGTTCTAAAGCTATGTGGTCTGGGCCCCAATATTTATACTGCATTTCTCTTTGTTCTCTTGGGCAGAGAGTGTCTTTGCTTAGTTCAAACCAGTTTGGTCCTGTCTGGCCCAGATTCTCTGCAGGAGATGGAGACAGCATTGTTCAAGGCAGACCAGGTTGATTCAGGTGCAAGGAAATCTCCTACCACTACTTTAAATGCAGCCCATGTCTATTCAGCCCAGCCCTGACTCATCGAGGAAAGGCAGGACACACCTCGACACCCCCCAGTGGCTGTATGAAGAGAATGCACATCCCCAGCCCCTGTCACTCCAAAGGCAGACAGTCAATCCACAACTCAGCAGAGGCACACAGGATGGCTAAGCAAGAAAATACCTACTTTCTAAAAGTGGTATTTTCAAGCACAGAATATAAATATCATCTATACTAAAAGATGCATTTCTACATTCTGAGTTCAGGCATACTAAACTCCATTTCTCTATCTTATCCCAATGGGAAGATATACTTAAAAGATGTTACAAGTAAACTCCCATTCTATCCTATGGGACAGATAGCCTTTCAATAGTGAAAAACAAATTACACTGTATTTCACTATCAGGACATGCTACACACACCAGTGCATGTACTACCTTTCACATACACTGTACCTTGCCCACAGGGGTACCTTGGGCCTACCTCAGGAGTGACTTATATGCCATGAAAGGGAAGGTTAGGGCTTGGCAAGTAGGTGCAATTGCCAAGTCGACATGGCAGTAAGAACTGTGGGCAGACACTGCAGTGGCAGGTCTGAGGACCCTTTGAAAGGCTGCTCATGTGGGTGGCACAATCAGTGCTGCAGGCTCACTAGCAGCATTTGATGTACAGGCTTTGGCACTCTCAGTGCACCTTACTAACGACTTATCAGTAAATTAAATATACCAATCATGGAAACACCAATGCATAATACCACTTACCATAGGAACACTTGCATTTTAACACTGGACAGCAGTGAGAAAGTGTACAGAGACACTAAACAAGCAAAAACAGCAAAATCGGGAGGTGAGAAAGCAAAAAGACAGGGAAAACAAGCCAAAAGATGCCAGGTCTAACAAGTTCATTCATGAAGCATATCAGTACGTGCTGGTGTGTTCATAAAGTAGAGGCAACGAGGCACAGAAATACATTATTCTGTTTTCTCACATAGTTATTCCTTACGTGTGTTGACTATGAAGTTTGTCCTGTTTATTGCCATGATGTCTGTGCGTAAATCAGGGAACTTCAGGTGTTGTCTGTTAGCCTGCTGTACTCCATGTTGTGTCCTGATAAGCTTGTGCTGTACACACACAGCCTTTTATAGAACAAGGTGGTGTCGCTCTTCCATGTGGCTTCATTGATTACCCAATCTTTTCCTGCCCATCTGTCTTATAAGGATGAGGAGTGACTTCTCCACTTGGTTCTGAAGCTTTCTCTTAGCTTTTACATCAACAGCTTTTACACTGACAGAACCAGTGAGAGCTGCTTTGATGATCATCTCTTGTTGGCCTAGCCTGTGTTTCAAGGTCTGGCATGCTGTGCTGAAGAGGCATTCGTCTGAGGCATTAGGGCACATTCAAGAAGGAATACGTCTTTTTACTCTGCATTTTTCAGGGGTGTACGTGTGATTGACATCTTTCGTCCTGCGACTTCTATTTCAGTTTACACTTTTACAAAGCATTATTATTTGGACAATGAGATGGATTCAGTGGTAAGGAATCAGCAGGTAGAAGTGTCAATCATGCGAATACATGACTTTCCTTCTGTAAAGATCGTTCTGGTGGATTTGCTATCTTCTGTGGAGTTACTCATTGCGGTCCCTCCTCCCTGCTCTGAAAAGTGGGGTTACTGCTGGCCTCTGCTAATAAACGTTCTGCTTTATTTGAGTGCTTCAACACTTTCTTCACTGCATCACTCTTCATGATTAACACTATTCATGTTACTCTTGTCCTTATCTGCATCTGGTGCGCAAGGACGGAAGGGTGGGAACTCATGTCAGGGAGCAGAGTGGTGCCTTGTACAGCTTTATGTCTCACATCTGGTGGATATGGTGGACCCCATGTTGGAGACTCAGCGGCTCCACCTCCTGGCACAAGGGAGGTATTGCTACTTCAAATGTTTGCAGGCCCAGTCTGGTGCCTAGAGGAAACTCAAAAGGCAATAGATCTGCAGGAACATAGGGCTCCGCCAGAAAGATTGTTACAGAAGGTAAGTTATTCTTCAGGCTCTCCCAGTCTCTTTGTGAATGATGCAGGGTCAGGAAGGCACAAAGTGCATGGTGAGTGACGAAGCAAATGGCGTCTGGACTCCATTTGGAAGGAGAGCCCTAGAGGCAGCCCACCATAAACCACAGCGGTCTGGCCTTCCTCAGGCACCACTTAGGATGCAGGCAGTAGGATGAAATGAGGTCCATGAGTGAGGACAGAGCCATATATTGGCTGATTCAGGCTAACTGGCCCCCGGCAGCAGAACAGAAGTACAGTGGCGGGGTACAGTGTAGAAAACTTCCGTCTCCTTTAGAGGCTGACATTTGAATACAAAAGACACACAGATGAAGGATGGAATGCAGAGCAAATCAAACATGCATTCCCAGTCAAGAGAGTTGGGTTAAATCCATCGTTCTTTTGTTCACCATGCCACCCCAGTTTAGACCCAACCTTATGCAAATCAGTCTTGAACCTGTGCCTCATGGGAACAGTCCAGCCCGAACTGCCAAGCCAGGTCCTCCCTGGACAGGAAACAAGCATCCTGAGACTGGTTTCGGGGCATCACCCCTCATCAGCCAGGCTACCTTGAATCTAGTGGCACAGTAAGCCCGGGACCAACGTCTGGGCATATCCGGCGCACTTAGGGTGAGAAAGCAAAAGACACCAAGATCTCTAAACTGGGGTAAATGTATTACATTGTTCTGCAATCTGTCCATCAATTTTTCTTTTTGAAATTTGAATACAGGCACAACCAAGGCTCAGTAGCAGGTCAGGGATCCTGCTGACTCTGCATCGCCTCGGTTTCTAGTAATGTTTTTTCTACCCAGTGAGGACCCTGTCAAGGTGGGCCACAGTGATCTTCTGGCTCTGAGCAGCTCCATTTCTTCATGTGACCTCCCCGGGGATTCTTAGTCAGCTGGGCCTTGAGTAGTTATTCCTCACACTTGAGGGTCTGCTCCACTCTTTACTGGGAAATTCAGCTGCCTCTGTTCTGGTCAGATTGTGGTAGCAAACTTTTTCGCAGAGCAAATTTATCTTCTGCCCAAAGGGAAGGCAGCAACCGGCAGGGCCTACTACTGGCACATATCTTTATTGCACCGATGTGCATGGATCGCTCACATTCTTGATAAAGTTCAAATTAAGGGTCGAGGGGGCAGTCTTTATTCCGCTGTGGAAGCACCAGTGAGATGAGAGAGCCAACCACATCACAAGTCTAGCCTTGTTTTGCAAAATCTATTTATTGAATTGAAACGTCATAAAATAAATACACCCTCCTCACACAAAATCCCCTACCTAGAGTAATATCTCTGAATAACAATTACATGAAGGAGGGCACCTATCAACAAGCTACATGTCTAACATGGTATATAGTTAAAGTCCCAACTCGAAGATTCAAATTAACAAGTAAACCATAGGTCCTAGCTGCACCAGGAGGAGAAACTCTGGGGTGTGGGGGTGGTTGAAAAAGGAGGGTACTCATAATATTGAAACCTCAAACTACCTCGCCACCTCAGCCACAAACATTAAAAGAATAACTTCAAGAAAAACAGCTCCACCAAAACCTCATCATCAATCTGGCTTTCCAACAGAGGACGGACCAAAAAGGGATGAACAGCGCTTATCAAACCCCTCTCAAAGGCCCTAACTTTCAGAGCCTAGCACTCCTTCTTGTTACACCTTGACAACCTTGAAAAAAGACAGGGCAGCATCAACATACCCCTCTAACCACCCTAGGTTTCACTAGATACCAATCTCCCACCTCAGTAAATTCATTTTTAAGATCAATACTTCTCACCTCCTCACTTGTGTCTCTCGCCTCAGGTCCTGGGAGATGAGGACACAACTTCCCCTATATGAAAGTGATTTCTTCTTCACCACAGCCTTGATGACCCCTTCCTTTTTTTCAGCCGATCAAGTCTTCACAATAATCACCCAGCTTTGTAACAGATTTCTTCAGTGTCCCCGGTGGGATGTGGGGGGGTCTGAATTCCCCTCCCGAACCGTTACTTAGATTGACAAATCCCCAGACAACATTTCCATGTTCAAGAATTCTTAAACAAGATTGGAGAGACCTTCACCCTCCTGAGGTGTATGAAATGCCTAGATTCATAAATTGGTGGAGCAAGACTAGTTCTCCATGCCTTCCTCCTTAGCTTCTAGAGACAGGACTGTATGACCCATACATTCATGACATTTTTCAAAGTCTTTGCCATTCTTCTAGATGCCTAACACTTCAGTATTCTTGGCTCCCAACTTTTGGGGTATTTTTCCCAGCCACCGCTTTACAATCTCTAGTTTCCTCTGCATCTTTTCCACGGTTTCTTTCATCATTGTCACTTTTGCCTCGATATTGAGTGGCGTAGCCTGTAGATCGTTTTTGAGGTCTTCCTTGAGATACTTCTTCTTTTGTTTGCATTTGGCCTCTACAAAAGATGTCTTCCCTCAAAAATAGCCACATCCAGATATTTTGGGAGTAAACAACACTGTCCTCCATCCTCCCTTTCCCTATAGTATCCTATGGCAGCATGGCAAAAAATAAACTGCTACAGATCAAAGGTGGGGACGAGAATGATCAGGGTCTTTTCAATATCTCTGTCCAATTTTTCAGACCTCCGCATAGTAAGCCCCGATGCTATCATCAAGCATAGATGGCAATTACTAGATCACCTACTCGACGCCAAGTTAGTGTCTATAGGATCACTGCCTCAAATCCACATCTGTGCCACAGTCCAGGCACTCCGCGGCAATCCAGTGCAAGTGTCCTGCAGCGATCACTAGTGGTCCCCCATCACCATCCACCGCTGCAAAGCGCATTGACCTGCCCCGCTCAGAGCAGCACCATCTTGGATCTTGATCGAGCTCCTGGAAAGGTGTCTGCTTCCTCAAAAATTGTGGGAATGAGCGCGCCTCAAACTCTGTTGAGCGGGCTTCAGAGCGCCTACAGCTTCCCTCCCAATTGTTTACTCCACATCACCTCAATCACTAGGGCCCCAGTGCTGGAGCTCACACCTGGTCGGAGGTAGGTCATCAGCAGGCTAGCGGGTCCTGTGATCTTGCATTAAAAAGCAGCCTTTGTCCAGATGTCAACTTTCATCACACAAAATAGTCTAATGTCGGACAGACAGAATGGATTACAGACTGGTAAGAAACATGGAAGCAGCCCTAATCTCCATCTAGAGTGACCTTAAGAACGCTGTTGACAACAGTGAGGCTGCGCTCTACTATTACTCGACCTGTTATCCTCTTTCGACACAGTTGACCATCGGCTACGAGCCCAGAGGCTACAGGATCATTCGACTCTTTGCCATAGACCAGTTCCTTCGGGCCCCGCTGGGCTCAGCTGTCGCACCTTACGGGTCCTCTTTTTGAATTGTTGCACTCTTTCAACCTCAACTGCTACAACTAGATTTAAGAAACTAAGATCATAATAAAACTTGAACAACCCTCAAAGTACTCACTTCAAGACTCCGTGCATGTCTGTTAGCAGTGGAACATTGGATTCTGGAAAATCATCTCAAACTGCTATCCTTAAAACATAAATACCTTGAAATCATCGCAAAGATATAATGCCATAGCTCAGTAAGTGGGACAGACACCTCTCACTTTTAGCTTAGTGAAAAAACTTGAGGGCATATTTACCAGGAAGTGGTGGAGAGAGGCATTAGTCCCCTTGGCTTATGCCACACTCCGCCACTTCTGAAACGCAGGGCTGCACCATATTTACAATATATGGTGCAGCCCTGCATTTCCCCCTGCGCTGGTGCTAAATTTAGCTGCCTAGCGCCAACGCAGGCACCTTTGCACCATAGTGCAAGTGTGCCTGCATTGCAGGGAAAGATTGTTTATGTGCAGGAAGGTTTCCCTTCCTGCACATATACAATCTTTAGATGGCGTTTTGTACCTACTATGTGTGCTGAGGTTGCAAAACGTAATTTTTTAAAAATGATTGTTTATGTGCAGGAAGGGAAACCTTCCTGCACATAAACAATCAATGACGTTTTGCTGTTTACATGGGTGCTGCACAACGCAGCACACGTGGAAACTGCAAAAACGAGGAGAAATAAAGTATTTCTCCTCATTTTGCCAGGGTAAAACCAGGTTTTCCCTGGGCTTAATTTTGGCACTGCTGCATATTTACACCACCCTAGTAAATATGGTGCAGCGTCAAAATCAATGGGTGTTTGGGTGGAACGCCCACCTTAACACCCACTGCCCACCCCTTTCGGGCTAAGTATAGAGTGAAAGGGTGCCTTACTTAAAAGGTGGCATTCAGCCACGTTTAGTGGCTTAACACTGCCTTGCAAATAAGGCGAAGCCCGTATTGCCAAAGGAACGTCGGAAAAAGTAACGTTGTGGTGGCGATAGGGGCTTGTAAATATCCCCCTTAGAGTGAGTATGGACGCCAACCTCTCTCTTCAACCCCCAGCCAACAAAATGATAAGAGAAGCATTTTACATACCCAAGATTCTCAGGCGCAGATTAACCCCTGTGTCCGGCTCTGATATAGGATTCATCAGGCATTAACCTCTCAGTTACTCATCAGCTACATCTGCTGGCCAAATTAATGGAGTCAGGTGGGGCCTTAAAATACCTGTTGCATGTGTCTGTGGTTATAATACTGCAGAGTTAGTTCAGGTGGTTGAGCCAATTGCTGCAAATATCTAACAATATTCAGCTGGTCACAGGTATCCAAAATATGTCAGAGGATTAAAATGAATTCTGCAGCGGACTCTGTTTGACTTCAAGTCACTTTATATTGATTTTCTTATAAGAATGCACAGTGGGTTTGTGCCCTTGTTACAGAGGTCCCTCTGGAAACTGCAGGAAACAAATTCCTGCCCTGGTAAGTACTTCATTGGGTTATGTGCCTACTGCAAAATTTGTAAAGTAACTAAGAAGGCATAAATGGAATCCACGTGGGGCTTGAATTTGACATTGTGTTCTTCAGAGGTTGATAAGATAATACCATCGAGTTAAGTAGTAATTAAAACTTATTAAGTTACAAAAAGTATTTGTTTGTATCGGAGGCTACAAAATGGTTAATATTAGAGCAATTAGACATAAAACCTTTATATGATGCATTAAATGATGAGTTATTTGTGTCGACTAGGCGTGGTATTCTCCTTGCCTGTACCGAAGATCGGATGTAACAACTGCTGGACATCCTTGTTCTTCGAGAATCTTTACACAGAATTCCTTTATTTGTTTTTAGTGAGACAGAAACTGTAGAATAATTTCCAATGTAAAAAGGATGGAACCCTTCCACTCTATTTAGAGTATTTCCTGTGTTTCCATGTGTAAGCAGACAGCCATACTTGGCTACAATGTAGTAAAGTAATTTGTGATGGACACCACTAGCAAGTTAACATCAAGGTGACAGAAAGCAGAGTAAAACAGTGGATTGAGACTGGCAAACCAGATGTTTCCTTCCAAATCATTTCATAAATGTACCTGAATAGGATGTTAGAACACTTATGGTCTCATCTTATGGAAGACAACCCGAGTGAAACGTGTCTCATTGTTGTATCTCAAATCTAACACTTATGAATAGATGTGACCTTTGTCTAAATCTGTAACTAATACTCTATGTGGGGTGAGAGGGCTCTGCCTGCCTTACATCTGCTCTGTCCTCTGGGTGGTGCACTCACACGTGCAAGAATCCTCTAGGCACCAGACCGGAAGCAAATCTTGGGACCCCGGATGCAGAGCCAGCCCCCAGGTCAGCCTCAAGACCCTTCCTCACACAACAGAAGGCTTCCCTTTTGGGTTCTTTCTTGGCCAACTTGCTCCAGAGGGTACCAGTGTTTGTGCCTAATGGCCTGGTCTGCTGAGTGTGGAGGCAAGGTGTGACATTATCCAGGGGGCACCTAGTCTGTGATAAAACTCTGACACAATTCCTGAGGGGTTTCATTTCAGGTAATACAGTTGGAGAAGACTCTGCGTCCTCATATGATTTCACTAATCACAGACCTGACAGCGCTAGTTGCATGACGTGGTGCGCCAGGCGGTGTTAGCTTGGGCAGGTGTCTGCAACGCTCCTGGGTGTTCAAGCAGCCACACTGTAATGGGGCAACGCCGCCCCCTGGAAGTCTCCATTCCCACCAATCCTGCTGCGCCTCCGCAACGACTTAACAGAGAAGAGCATTATTTGTTTAACACATTCAGATATTTGGGAGTCACAGTTATCCGACTGTCAGCAGCCAATCACTGAAATACTTACAAACAAGTTGTGGAATGGGCTGTACTTCCAGGGACGCTACGAAGTAATAAAGCTGCTGTTATCTGGTGCAATGTATCTCTGCGAATGCATAGGTGCAGGCGCGCAACACCCATTGGGCTCACCGGGCTTCAGCCCCCCCCCCCCCCCCCCTCATGTGTGTTAGCCCGGCCGAGACAGCCTCGCGGGCTGGCGTCCGTCTAATTGCATCCGGACCCGAGTACTTCACAGGTCTTTAAAATACCATTTACTCGTTAATGAGGCTTTTGTTGTGTTTTCACCCCTTCTTACAGCCACTCTGCCAATGGCTGGAAGACTTAGCCACCCCCCCGAAATCTTTTTCAGCCCCCCCGAAATTTGGCTCTAGTTGCCCGCCTGCATAGGTGCAGTCTGTATGAAAAGTACAGACTCTTCCTGGTGCACGCACCGTCTGTGGTGCTTTTTGACAAGTATGACTTCTTGTTTAATTTGTAATTTCCGACACAAAACGGTGCAAAAAGTGACCTTTACTTAAAACGTTGGATTGTTGCCTCTAAATGTTTTCTTCCAAATGTCCCTCTTTCACTTTCATCGTCTGCATGCCTCCTCTCTCTAAGCACAACCTACATAGAGTCACATGTATGTCTGCCTTAATCTCTAGTATTTTATTTCTGCAAATTGTTCCCAACTAACTTCAAAAATCACAACCTTCCCTTCCTTGAATGCCATAGCCCTGAAACCTAACTAAACCTATTGTCCTCCAACTCAACTCTAAATCCCACCAACCACCTGCATGAGCTCACACACCCGCCTGACTAACGATCATAACTAACTCTTATTAACTTGATCTACCACAATTAAACTAGAGTGAATACATTGACTAGTTGTCTAGAGCACAGAAGACTCATTTCAATTTCCAACAATTAACCAATGACACTGGACCAACCACTACCCCTGGGTTCTAGAGCAGCGGCTGCCTGCTGTAAAGCACTTCAACCCCTCATCACGTGTAGTAAGGGATATGTAAATGCAATTACCATAAAACACAGTACAACACCAGGCAGTGTTGGCTTGGGCCACATATCTGTTTATCCCTTTGCCGGAGCTTGTCCTTTCTTTTATACTTAAGGACATCTTCTGTACTGGCAAAGAATATTCCACTCACTCATTCAACACTGGGGGTGGGCTATATATTCTCCCCCGGAGGGCATTATTGCCAAAAGCTCCTCCCTCCCTGTGTCAGAGCCGTGGGCCGACATACATATCCACTCTGAGTGTCCAGAACCTAATAATCCCCTGCTACATCCAGGGCCAAACTGGGAACCCAAAGCAGCCCTGGCAATTTTGTCAGACCGGCTCCCTAACCCGGAGGAGGGGAGGCGGGGTTAACCATGAAGCACTGCTGCTTAACAAAACCGGCCCCAGCACTGCTGCTTAACAAAACCGGCCCCAACACTGCTGCTTAACAAAACTGGCCCCAGCACTGCTGCTTAACAAAACCGGCCCCAGCACTGCTGCTTAACAAAACCGTCCCCAGGCACTGCTGCTTAACAGAACCGGCCCCAGCACTGCTGCTTAACAAAACCGGCCCCAGCACTGCTGCTTAACAAAACCGGCCCCAGCACTGCTGCTTAACAAAACCGTCCCCAGCACTGCTGCTTAACAAAACCGGCCCCAACACTGCTGCTTAACAAAACTGGCCCCAGCACTGCTGCTTAACAAAACCGGCCCCAGCACTGCTGCTTAACAAAACCGTCCCCAGGCACTGCTGATTAACAGAACCGGCCCCAGCACTGCTGCTTAACAAAACCGGCCCCAGCACTGCTGATTAACAAAACTGGCCCCAGCACTGCTGCTTAACAAAACCGGCCCCAGCACTGCTGCTTAACAAAACCGGCCCCAAGCACTGCTGCTTAACAAAACCGTCCCCAAGCACTGCTGCTTAAAAAACCCGGCCCCAAGCACTGCTGCTTAACAGAACCGGCCCCAGCACTGCTGCTTAACAAAACCGTTCCCCAGCACTGCTGCTTAACAAAACCGTCCCCAGCACTGCTGTTTAACAAAACCGGCCCCAGCACTGCTGATTAACAAAATCTGGCCCCAGCACTGTTGCTTAACAAAACCGTCCCCCAGCACTGCTGCTTAACAAAACCGTCCCCAGCACTGCTGTTTAACAAAACCGGCCCCAGCACTGCTGATTAACAAAACCGGCCCCAACACTGCTGCTTAACAAAACTGGCCCCAGCACTGCTGCTTAACAAAACCGGCCCCAGCACTGCTGCTTAACAAAACCGTCCCCAGGCACTGCTGCTTAACAGAACCGGCCCCAGCACTGCTGCTTAACAAAACCGGCCCCAGCACTGCTGCTTAACAAAACCGGCCCCAGCACTGCTGCTTAACAAAACCGGCCCCAGCACTGCTGCTTAACAAAACCGGCCCCAGCACTGCTGCTTAACAAAACCGGCCCCAACACTGCTGCTTAACAAAACCGGCCCCAGCACTGCTGCTTAACAAAACCGGCCCCAGGCACTGCTGATTAACAGAACCGGCCCCAGCACTGCTGCTTAACAAAACCGGCCCCAGCACTGCTGATTAACAAAACTGGCCCCAGCACTGCTGCTTAACAAAACCGGCCCCAGCACTGCTGCTTAACAAAACCGGCCCCAAGCACTGCTGCTTAACAAAACCGTCCCCAAGCACTGCTGCTTAACAAAACCGGCCCCAAGCACTGCTGCTTAACAGAACCGGCCCCAGCACTGCTGCTTAACAAAACCGTTCCCCAGCACTGCTGCTTAACAAAACCGTCCCCAGCACTGCTGTTTAACAAAACCGGCCCCAGCACTGCTGATTAACAAAATCTGGCCCCAGCACTGCTGCTTAACAAAACCGTCCCCCAGCACTGCTGCTTAACAAAACCGTCCCCAGCACTGCTGTTTAACAAAACCGGCCCCAGCACTGCTGATTAACAAAACCGGCCCCAGCACTGCTGCTTAACAGAACCGGCCCCAGCACTGCTGCTTAACAAAACCAGCCCCAGCACTGCTGCTTAACAAAGCCGTCCCCAGGCACTGCTGCTTAACAGAACCGGCCCCAGCACTGCTGCTTAACAAAACCGGCCCCAGCACTGCTGATTAACAAAACCGGCCCCAGCACTGCTGCTTAACAAACCCGGCCCCAGCACTGCTGCTTAACAAACCCGGCCCCCAGCACTGCTGATTAACAAAACCGGCCCCAGCACTGCTGCTAAACAAACCGGCACCAGCACTGCTGCTTAACAAAACCGGCCCCAGCACTGCTGCTTAACAAAACCGGCCCCAGCACTGCTGCTTAACAAAACCGGACCCAAGCACTGCTGCTTAACAGAACCGGCCCCAGCACTGCTGCTTAACAAAACCGGCCCCAGCACTGCTGCTTAACAAAACCGTCCCCCAGCACTGCTGCTTAACAAAACCGTCCCCAGCACTGCTGCTTAACAAAACCGGCCCCAGCACTGCTGATTAACAAAACCGGCCCCTGCACTGCTGCTTAACAAAACCGGCCCCAGCACTGCTGCTTTTGTAACTGGGGGCTGATACTGCAGCATCACTGCAAAACCAGCCCCAGTAACAAAACCGCCCCCACTGCTCCAAAATCAGCCCCCACCCTTCCAGCCTCCCGGGCAAACGCCCGATGCCCGCTACAGCCAGTTCGGCCCTGGCCACATCATATTGTGGGAGGGATGTCCTGCCTATAGAAAATAAGAACATGCTGTTCATTTGATTATGCACGTACAACCTTCATAGTGCATAGGAGAGCTTTCAGAGGGTTAACATATTTTCTTCTGCTAAGATTAATATTTGCTACAATGTACGTTACCAGTCTCAAGCTAGGCATGTGAGCTGGGGGACGAATATTTAGCAAGGACCTTTTCGGATCATTAACGGCTGTGGGTGACCTTTGGATGGGGCCGAGCTCCACCACCGATACCTATGTGGCGACTCCAGCAGAGTGCACTAGGCGATATACCATACAAGACACAGGTGGGAGAACAGATTACTCACTACTTCACGGAAAGCAAAGGATGTGAGGGTTGAATGGGATGCATTCAAGGTAACGATACTGGGGAAATGTATGTCTTCACCTCTCGGCTTTCAGAGGGGTTTACAATAGTAACTCCTTGAACTGGAGGGGCAACCGTGGGAGGTGAAGTGAGGCTGAGCCCCAGGGTTTGCTCTAAGGTGCAGGGAGCAAAACTCTCCATATGAAAAATGGGCTGAGGAGAAGGCAAACTAAAGTCAGGACAGTTGTCGAACACATTGCCACTAACAGGAAAATATGCATAGATTTATTTCTTTCAGTGGCTGAATAGATGAATACATGGCTCAAGAAACAGGTGAGTGTATGGAGTGATTACTAAGTGCATGAATAGCTCAATGGATAAATAAGGTAATGAGAGTGCATTGATGGACGTATGAGTGAGCAAGTAGATGAGAGAATGGATGCTTATATATGAGTTAGTGAGTGCATGGGGAGAGAAGTAAGTGCATGGCTGAATGAGTGGATGGGTGAATGAATGGATGACTGAGTGAGTGCATATTGTTGTCCTGAATTGTTACAGTTTGTGGCAGGAAAACCTGAAAGGTTAGTTAGAGAGGGGACAATCCAGACCAAACAGACACATAAGTAAAAGAGCAGAGGAGGCTATTCAGAGGCAGTAGCTTTGACCCCTGTCATAGTAACTATTGCCCTGAAAACTACCACTTATCAGGGGATAGACTAATGCATTTTAGTGCTGCTGTCCGTATAACTGCACTAAAATGCTAATGTCACACATAATTCTAACTCCTTTATGCGCACCCAAGCACTGCAGTTCTGTGAGTTACATAAACACAGCAGTCAGCACTTGACGTGCTGCTCAAGGCACTTGTTACGAGTCTAGCCTAGGTTGAGGAAAGGTGTCTCACTGCTAAGGGAATCGGCTTGGGCCCAGCTAAGTAGTTTACTTTTATTTTTCATAGAAGACATTAAGAGTTTCTCATATTGCCTATTGCTGGGTAATAAAATGATTTGACCATATGTTCATTCAAAAGAACGCACAGAACAATATTCACACATATACAATTATAATTACCGTACATCTGCTGTTGAAATACTAACAGCACAAAGTTCAGGAAGAGGAAATGCTGTTGTGGTGTCGCGCTGCACGCATGCGACACGCCGGGTGCAGGCCTGAACAGATGACTAGGAGACAGCGTGTAGTTGTTGCTGAGCTCCCGCCTATGCGCGCTTCTGGCATCACATCCGCGCAGGCTCACCTTTATTAACCACATCATGTGACCCCCAACCATACCATTATGTAACAAGGTCTGAGGGGGTACAAGAACTTTACCCCGGTTGGTCTTGTCCATACGCAAAGACTTTGATAGCCGTGGTGCCCAGCACTGGAGTTGGCTTCATCGCCTTGTAGAGTTCTGCCAACATGATATTGATGGTGGCTCCCGTGTCTATAACAGCTGTGATGTCCTGCTCTTCAATTCACACCTGACATTGCGGAAGCCAATGGGACATCTGGGCTGCGGTGCCTATCATGTATGCTGTGTGGACCATAGGGTCTTTACAATTCTAATGGAGGGAAAAATGGTGCTACATATACGACAGTTAACAATTTAGGTAATCATCAGCAAAGTTAGATAGTTACACATATCAATATTCAAAAATGCCCTCATCAATGGGCATCAAATCTTGAACAGCCTGTACCATTATGAAGGAGGGCTTAGCTTTTTGCTCTTGAACTCTGGGCCTTGGTGTTAACTTTTGCATTCAATAAGTACAACAGGCGGGAAGGCAATTGATGCACAGACAACAGGTGAATACAATAGCTACTAAGAATAGGAGTATTTTCCAGCCCCATGTTGCTATAAGACCCCAAAACCATCCAGACAGGGACCATGTGCCATTCTCCTGGCGGATGCCAGATGCTAGTCTGTGTAACTTTTGTATTGCTGGATAGACATTTGGAGGGTGGTCCGGTATGTACACACAGCAACTACTACCGATGACGCGACAGGCCCCACCCCGATCAGCAAGGATGACGTCTAACATCATCCTGTTTTGAAGGGCAACGAGTCTCGCAGCCTGAAGCTTAGCTGTAATGTTAGTCAGTATCCCTGCTGTGGTGTTGATAACTCCTTCTACAACACTTGTGAGTCTGTGCATACTACGGCTATTATGAATGGGGCCCCAAAATGGCAAAATACTATTCATGGCATCTGTAAATTGCTTCAAGGTAGTGTCAGTCTGATCTAAATCATTTGTGTCGAGAACCCTTCGTACTCGAGACATATACACACTCCTGCGTCGTAATCTGTGGTCTCTATGATAATTGGATGGTGCAATATACACAGGGGGCAAAAGAAAGGACACGTAGCACACACCAGACCATCCCCTAGGAAGCCATACGTAATACTGGGGTCCACAAACGAAATACACATTGTGGGGCGGAAGCAGTGGTGGACTACTAGTGGTGTTCAAATCATAAGTGTAATTGCAAGTTCTCTTTCCTACCGGAACCTTTCCAAAACCTCAGACAGAGAAACTAGTTGTTGTATTAATTACCGGTACTGGCATTGCCTTATCTTGAGTAATATTACGTAATTGAAAGGACCTGAAATATTCAGTGACGGTAAAGTCCTGGAAATCTATCATCTCATCCTGGAGCCACGTTACATTTTTATTCCTTTTAAACACATTCATGAAGGCATCGGGATGTTGAGTATCGGCAGTCCCATCCCTCCCCGGGGTAAATCCTTGGTGAGTTGCTATATAACCCAATAGAGGCTCATAGTCAAGGTATGTCATATTCATTGCATCTGCATGATAATAGATAAATACCATGTTGAACAACTGGAACCAGCCTTCACAGCTGGCCAAATAGGAGAGGGGCAGTGACAGTAACAAATCATTTTTATGCATCACTGAGGGGAGCAAGCCACAAACCCAACAATTGGCGACATTGGTGATACGGTGGGCCTGATGCATATGCAGGAAGACGTTGTCCACATAAGTCTACCAGTGCCTTTCCTTATGCGGGGCCAAAGTGACAAAGACATGTTCAGGGGGAACAGTAGTAGTACCAATTAGGGAATGCACAGGGTGTCTTTCTTCAAGAACCATAGCATCCCTAACACCGTTACCAAAGCGACGAAAACTATCATTTGAACACTATCTTGGTCTGGGTGGGCCAACTCAACCAAGTTGGGCTATGTTGGTCAACCCGGGGTGCTGCTAAAGCCTGTTCTTCCATAACGATACAACCAAAGGGGAAAATTTTTATATATATGAACTACCAGAGGAAAGTCCATGCTATGGAGCCAGGGATATGAAAGAGGGAAAAAAGGAAACATAAAAAACAAGAACACACAGTTGGGTGCCTGTAGACTCCTATTGTTTATCAGCAATGGTGCTACTGAGCACTTCGTGGTATAGCTGCACGGTCACAACCCTTTCTGTCTCTTCGCTCAGGATAGGGCAGTTTCACTCCTGGGAAAACACCCCCCACTTATCCTGCCCAGTGTCTTAGACAATGCACCAGTCTCTCTCTCCCTAATCTATCGCTGGTACCACAGACAAGGTACCACAGACAAGGTACATGGACCTTATGCTCCATGAAGTCCATCCCTACTAACCTGACTTTCCCTTGGGTGTACTGTCCCTTCGCCGGGGACGCAAATTGTACCTAGCCACGCCAGGCACTGTCTCGTTATGAAAAAAGATCTTAAATTCAGAGGAGACAGGGGACTGAGACTTGAGCTCCTGCGGATCAGATGGAGGAGAAGCCTGGGCAGCCCCTATTTCTGGGGGGACCGCCTCATTCAAAACAGATTTGTTCTCCTCTTCCGTCTGTGCCTAGGTCGATTGAGCATCAGAAAAAGGAACAAAGCGAGGCACCTGCTCCATCTCGTGTTCCCCTATGCCTTCACGGACCCACTTGTCATGGGGGAGTGGCAGCAGGACTCGCCAGCAGTGCGATGAATGAATCCAGTGCTTCCGGGCTTCCACTTTCATTGCCGTCCGCGTGGCGGGCAGGACCAGCTAGGGCCCCTTCCACCTCAGCTCCAAAGACCCTTGCCAGCAGGGGACACCCCACACATTTGCGGGGCATCCGAAAACAACTTCATACGGGTATAATTCTATTCTAGAATGGGCTGTCACTCTCGTGGATAATAGAGCAAGGGGTAGTGCGTCAGGCCATTGCAATCCTGTGCTCTCCCTAATCTTTGCCAGCTTCAGCTTGAGAGTAGCATTGTACTTCTCAACCAAACCGGCTGACTAGGGGTAGTTTGCTGCATGGAACTTCTGCTTAATGTACAGACCGTCGCACACCAGCTGAATAACCTTTGCATTGAAGTGACTCCCGTTGTCACTCTAAATCAGGGGTACTCACAAACTTTCTCTTGGGGGCTAAATTTACAGTGTGGTTTGTGGCCGAGGGCCGCACCTTGGGGGCGGGGTCATTGGGGGAGGGGGCGGGGCTAGTGCAAAAAAAAAAAACTGTGACCATGAGGTGGAGCACAGGTCCCTGCAGCGGACGCCTTCGTCCACTGAGCCACCGGACCCGGCATACACATATCTCTCTCTCTCTCCCTCTCTCTATCTCCCTCCCTCCCTCCTCCGTCTCCCTCCCTCTCACCTTCTATCCGTCTCTCTCCTTCTCCGTCTCTCTCCGTCTCCCCCTCTCTGTCTCCCTCTCTCTCTGTCTCCCTCCCCCTCTCTCCCTCTCCCTCCCTCTCCTTCCCTCTCCGTCTCCCTCGCTGTCTCCCTCCCTCTGTCTCCCTCCCTCTGTTTCCCTCCCTCCGTCTCCCTCCCTCCATCTCCCTCCCTCTATCTCCCTCCTTCCGTCTCTCTCTCTGTCTCCCTCCCTCTATCTCTCCCTGCCTCTCTCCCGGTCTCTCTCCCTGTCTCTCTCCCTCCCTCTCCCTCTCCTTCCCTCTCTGTCTCCCTCCCTCCCTCTGTCTCCCTCCATCTCCCTCCCTCCCTGTCTCCCTCCGTCTCCCTCCCTCTCTGTCTCCCTCCCTCTGTCTCCCTCCCTCCCTCTGTCTCCCTCCCTCCGTCTCTCTCTGTCTCCCTCCCTCTATCTCTCCCTGTCTCTCTCCCTCCCTCTCCCTCTGTCTCTCTCCCTCTGTCTCCTACTCCCTCCCTCTGTCTCCCTCCCTCTGTCACCCTCCGTCTCCCTCCCTCCCTCTGTCTCCCTCCCTCCGTCTCCCTCCATCTCCCTCCCTCTGTCTCCCACCCTCCGTCTCCCTCCCTCTGTCTCCCTCCCTCCGTCTCTCTCTGTCTCCCTCCCTCTATCTCTCCCTGTCTCTCTCCCTCTGTCTCCCTCCCTCTCCCTCTGTCTCTCTCCCTCTGTCTCCCTCCCTTCCTCTGTCACCCTCCGTCTCCCTCCCCCCCCCTCCCTCCCTCTCTGCCTCTCTCTGTCTCCCTTCCTCTCCCTCCCTCTACCTCCTTCCCTCTCCCTCTCGCTCCCTCCGTCACCCTCTGTCATCTCACCCTGTGTGTGTGTCAGCCCGGGCTGAGACAGCTTCCCAGCGCACACACACACAGCCGCACTGAGACAGCTTCCCAGCGCTCACACACAGCCCCACCCGAGTACTTCACAGGTCTTTAAAAGACCATTTACATGTTAAAGCTTTGTTGTATCTCACCTCTTAGGCCCCTGCATCTCCACTTTGACAATCACTGGAATCCCCCGGCCACAGAGCAGAGTCTCAGAGTCCGGGCTGCTGCACCCGACACTCCGACAGTGTTTGCTAACACTATTTAATTTATTTTTTAAAACACATGTAGGATGTCTGCAAGGTCCGCGGGCCGCCGAGGAAGGCTTGCCGGGCCGCTGGCGGCCCGCGGGCCGTACTATGAGTAACCTTGCTCTAAATCAAACGGGGCAAGCCAAAGCGCAGGAAAAACTCCTTCAAAAAGGCCTTTGCAATTGCTATGGCTGTGTTCTCTTTAGTGGGATAAGCCTCAATCCATTTACAGAATGCACAAACAACCACCAGCACATATTGCAAGTTGTTAACTCGTTCGACTTCGATGTAGTCCATCTGGAGAACCTTGAAAGGTAAAGAAGGGGGTGCAAAATTACCAGGAGTTGTAGGAGTACCTTTCCCAGGATCATGCGTCAGGCAGTACATGCAGTGCTTTACTAGATGGGCAGCTACTTTAGGGATATTGTCATTTTGCCATACGGGATCCAATAATTTGCTTATCCCTTTTGCGCTAATGTGAGCTGGGCCATGTGCCATTGTAACTACAGGGAATACATATGCATCTGGTAACATCCATCTTTGCTTTTCCGATTTATCAGTCCAGCACCCATCCTTGTTTAAGCATCCCATACTCTCCTGCCACATCACCAGCTCCTCAACTGTTGCCTCACTCTGCATTTCTTTCACATTTTCCAGTGTGTCCTCAAACATCCCATTGTCAGGCACCCATCTAGCTGGCCCCGCCACGAACATTCTCTTCATCTTGGACCTGGCTGTCTCTTTAACTGTCTGGTCTGCAAACGCATTTCCCCTCCCTACATCATCAGTAATAATTTTATGGGCACTACACTTCACTATCGCCAATCTTTTTGGAAGCGCCAGGGCTGACAAAAGCCTATGTATAAGAGGGCCATGCTGTATCTTTGTGCCGTGTGAAGTCAGGAATCCCCTCTCCGCCCAGAGCCGCCCAAAATTATGGGCTACTCCGAACGCATATTGGATGTCAGTATAAATATTGACAGCCAATCCCTCACTTAATTCACAAGCTCGCAAAAGAGCAACCAGCTCTGCAGCTTGTGCTGATTGGAAGGTAACATGTGATGTCTCAACTACAGTGCGCAGCGTAGTAATAGCATACGCTGAAGTGGTAGTGCCATCTGATAATGTAAAACAAGAGCCATCGACATATAGTTCCCCTTGCGGGTCTAATAAGGGAACGCCAGTCAGGTCTACCCATCCCTTCGTCTCCTCTTGTGTCCGAAATAAACAATCATGGACATCTGTGTCCTCATTTTCCGAAGGGAGGGGCAGTAACGTGGCTGGGTTCAGAGTGGCACATCTTTTAATTGTGATGGGTGGCGCAAACAGAGTCAATTCATAACCAGTTAGATGAGCACTGGTAAGGTGCTGCATCTTTATTTTATTCAAAATTGTGTCCACAGTGTGGGGTACCATTACTGTGAGATCAGTGCTAAGGACGAGCCCCAAGATTGTCGAATAGAGACAGCCACGGCCTCGGCTGCTCTTAGACAGCTCGGGAGGGCTCTGGTGACAGTGTCAAGAAGGGCAGAGAAATAAGCGCATGACCTCTGCTTACCTCTAAAGGATTGCGTTAACACAGAAAGGGCACAACTAGCCATTTTGTGTACGTACAGCACGAAAGGCTGCTGATAATCAGGCTTACCAAGCACAGGTGCAGAGCAAAGCGCAACTTTTAGTTGCTCAAAAGCTTGCTGAAATTCATGTTTCCAGGGTAAAGGTTCATGCACATCTTTAGTTGTTAGATGGAGTAAAGGCTTTGTTAGTAAAGAATAATCAGGTAGCCAATTACGACAATATGAGGTGATGACTATGAAAGCACACACATCCCTCTTAGTCTTGGGTGTGGGCATCTTAACAATGGCTACAACTCGTTCAGGTGTTAGCCTCCTTCACCAGTAGGTGGTCTGAATAGGTGACCTCCTGTCGAAAATATTGAAACTTTGAAAGGGACACTTTATTTCCCTGCTGTGCAAATGTAGCAACAATTTGACTGTGGCGGCTTTGCAACCCTCTTCAGTATTGGAGGCTACCAACAGGTCTTCCACCTATTGCAATAATATGTTACCTGAGGGAAGAGAGAGGGAATCCAACTGACCTTTCAGGGCTTGACTATATATACTAGGGCTTTCAGTATACCCCTAAGGGGCTCAACAGAACTGGAAGCTCCTGTCGGCCAATGTACAACCAAAAAGGTGCCGGCTATCCGGGTGGATGGGGATGCTAAAGAAAGCATTTTTTTAGGTCAATCACAGAAAAGAATTTGGCTGTAGAAGGAATCATTGTTAAGAGGGCAGCAATGTCAGCCACCACCGGAAACTGAGGGACCACTATTTTGTTGACCTCCCATAAATCAATCACAAAGCGATAGACATCAGGTTGAGCATTAGTGGAATCCAATTGGCGTATTTTTAAAGATGGGGAGAATAGGGCTATTACACACATTTGCAACTGTCTCCTCAACCACCCCCAATTTGATCAAATCCTGTATAATCTGCAAGAAAGCCCATTCCCCCGCCTGTGGTATTTTGTACTGGGTAATACGAGGTAGCACAGTGTTATCTTTAATCGTAATAGAGACTGGTGGGGTATCTGCAACAACCCTACGTCCGTATCCCCCGTTGCCCACAACGTGGGCGGCACGTCTTTAAATTCAGGAGGAAGTTGTGCATGTTTTGAAAAATACTGTTTGGTACTGGCTACATCCGGTCCGATTGTCATATAAACACCATCTGGAGAACATGAAATTGTGGCATGCAACCTTTTCAACAAGTCTAATCTCATAAAATGTTAACCGCAATTCTTTGTCAATAAGAATGGCGAGTCCACAGTGAAAGGGCAAATAGTCAAAGCAAGGTGTTCGGAGATGGGGCTCACAACCGGTACGCCTGAAAAACCTCCAGAGACATTGTTATGGCCAGACAGGGCTGCCCCGGGGACCAGTGAACGAGAAACAGAGCTATTCATTGCACCTGTATCCACCAGAACCTTCTTAGCCAAACCATGCACATCCGCCGTGACATAATGACCACACTGATCTACAGGTATTTGAACTGGTCCCTCACCCTGTCCTTGGCTGTCCTAGTTATAGGACATTCCTGATGCCTCATCCAGATCATAATCGTCGTGATAGTACTGCCTTCCCCGGTGTTCATCAAAATAGTTCTGATCGGAGCGACCCCCCGAGGATGCCCCAGCCTGAACCTCATCACGACCGCTCTCACCACGCCCTGTCCACTAGGACCCCGACCTCTTGGGACTGCAACCTTCTGTAACAAGTCCGGACACTCACTCTGCCAGTGTCCCTTCTTCCTACAGTACGCACACTGGTTCGGCCCCACTGCAATGCCAGTTCTGCCAATGCCGCGCGACCGCTGGGTCGGACTTGTGCCACGTCCCCTGCCGGACCCCCTTGCTGCCTGTTGCATTAGTACTTTAGTCTTCAGCCCCTAATTCTTCTCCTCCATTTTCTCCTTCTCCTTATTTTACCTATGCTCATAGCACTGAGCCATACTCAATATCACCTAAGGGGAGGAGGTTAGTCCAGGTGCTCTCAGAAGCCTGCAACCGAGCAGCGATCTCAGGAAGCAGGTTCGTAACAAATCTATTAACAAACAACCGGACACCGCCTTTCACCAACAAATCTTGTCCACTGAAATCCAAAAACACCCCTTCAAATCGAAAAAATCTGACACACTTTCATCTTTCTTCTGACGACATGCCATTAACTTATCCCAATATACTCGTCTGGGCGGAATGAGAGAATGCATGTAGGTAATGATTCGAATCGGCAAAGCCAGTATCTCAGCCAAAGGCTTCTCATCAGGTTTACGTTCCTGATCCCATGCCCTAATCTCATTCCAAGTGTCACCCAACTCCACAACATGGTCCTGCATATGCACCTGCCTCCATATATCCACTGGTTCCAACAACCCGAAAAACATCTTGATATCTGCCAGCGTCATCACTGTCGATGAAGCGGCCTCCATTAATTCTTTGTAATATGCATTTGGATTTTTCCTAGGGTCGGGCAGCTGACTCTTGAGGGCTAACACCTCACTTCTTTTCCACGGAATGTGAACCCATTGTTCCTGAAAACGTGCCTCTACCCGTTGTTGAACAATAACATCCTGCGCATTACGCCGTTCTGAAATCTCAGGATGGAAAATAGGGTGCACCTCCCACATCGAGAATTGGGACACAATCGTCGGTGTGTTCTGCTGCAGCCTACCTCGATAACCAATCATCGTTGCAACATTACTAAAGACACCGTTAGTGGCCATGTCAGTAGCGTATACACGGTCGTGAATGTCATATATTATTTGTGGTGCCGCACCACCAAAGCACTGTTCCCACAACCCTATCAATTTAGCCGACATATGCTTGAGAGCATGCTGCTGTACAAATGGCTCAAAATCTTTCAACACACTCCAAACGTCCTCTACACTGTAGATCGGACTCCTTGCCCACTGTGCAGCCTGATCAGCTACCATCTTTTACTCCTGGTCCCCCACATCTGATCGAATCAGCAACCACTCCAGTAACTCCCGTGCCGCAGCCCAATTCCCCACGTTCATCCCACGCACTAGTGTCCCAGCACCCAACGATGCCGGGGATGAGATGTCTGGGAAAGACACAATGGATGAAGGGACGGGCACTAATGTTATTAATGACTGCATCGAAGGGGTGAAAGAAGGAGAGGAAACATGAGCGGGGGCAGCAGACACAGGGGGAGGACTTGCAGCTACTGTATCCGCAGCTTGCGAACCCAGGGAGGGGACAGGTGGAACTGTAATCAAAACAGCCCTGTCAGAGACAGAGGGGCCAGATGCAGAGACAGGAGGAGCAGAAGACTTGAGGTGTCGGAAGAACAAGATATATCATTTGTGGTGCGTGAGGAGGTGGGAGCTGTGCTTCTAAGAGTTCATCTACGAAGGCATCACCTTCCTCTCGGGCGACATAGGACTTATCACATTGCCATCAAAATTTCCTATCAGCACACTCTATACCCTTTTCTACTTTCCTCTCTATCCTAGGCTACTGCTTTGTTTGTTACTGTTTGCATTTTACCTCTCCGGGCCTCCTTCTCGCCTTGCATGCGCCGTTGCCTAGCTTCCTACTGCCACACCTGGAGTGAATCAAACATTGACTGCCTACTTCTCCTGGCAAATAATTTGTCCTGCAAATAATTCAATTTCTTTTCATCAAAGGTACCTGTCGGTGGACACTGAAGCTTGGCATTGCCCCTCGTATGTTTGTGCCATAATGTACTAAACATAATAGGGCCAATGCCGTGCTTGGTATACATATCGAAATTCGGGGTGCCTTCCGGAAGCGCAGGTTGCCTCTCCTCCAGCCGAGCTTCGGCAGAACAACAGCGGAACCTCACACACCACAATTTACTCAGACAAGGCATCTTAATATCCGATACATTCACTGTTCACATGAAAGAAACCACTCACCAAACAACGGGAATCCAACAGGCAGCCTACAGACTGCACCAAGACAAGACAGTCCGGAAACTGTACCAAGACAAGACAGTACGGAGACTGCACCAGACAGTCCGAAGACTGTACCCAGACAAGGAGACAGGATCTAACCCCAGGCCTTTTCAAGAGTAAACCAACTTTAGCAGGTGGCCTAGCAGAGCGTTCGCAAACGCTCTGTATCTCAAGGGTCCACAGACCCACCACGTTCAAACAAACTAGGACTGGTCCTCAGACCATATTCAAGATGGCGCCATATGCACCAAAAAGCAAGACAAACTCACCTGGTGCACACAGGTCGAGCCAAGTTATTCTCCACCACCGACTTTTCGGACCAAACGGTCAGATCCAAGGGTTTTGCCTTTTCAGGACCCCAGCCAGGATGACCACTGGGTGAGGCACCGCCCGATCAGACAGGCAGAGCAGCTGCGAGAACTAAGCTCAATCGTGTGGGGATCCCCGATCCGCCCATCCGACCCGACGCGGCCCCGTCTTCTACACCCCATTCCGGGCAAGATGGGTCAGCCCAATGGATTCCCTGTTTGGGCGCCAACTGAAGGAAGTGACCCAAAATGGGCCACCCGGGTCACTCACGACCACCTCTCAGCCTTCTCAGAAATGAAGAGCCGGGACGACAGTGGAGAATACAATCTAACACCTTTATTAGTGAGTACACTGCAGTAGAGCCCGGTCTGACCAGCCTCGTGGGATAGCTGTCGAGGGACTGACTTCAGAACACTTGGTAACACAAAATACACTTCCAACACCTCTTAAGCCCCACCCCTGATGGAAAAATACTGCTTGAGCAAAAGCTGAACAAAGAAGGCACAGAGGGCTGAGCTACCACCTGCAGAATGGCTATACGTTATCAGGCTCCCAAGGCCGTCTTACTCGTTCCCAGCTGTCTCTAGTGTGGGAGCATAACTATTTCCAGGGATATATATATTAACACAATGGGGTGACCCTGTGTCCCTAGGAACCTGGGTATTTAACGTATAAAGAACAATGGTTCCCTTTTTTTCTTGGGCTGGTAACACGGAGTCCTCACGAAACACTGCTTCGTGAGGACTCCGTGTTACCAGCCCAAGAAAAAAATCATTCTTTGATCTTCTGTGCAATTCATTTCACAGTTGACATCCTGTTAGAATAACCATACCCCTCCAATCAATTTGCCTTGACCGCCCTTGAAATCCTAGGGCCTCCTCCTCCACAGTCCTGATGAAGACCCGCTTGTGACACTCCACCAAGCGCCCATAGGGTTGAAACGTCGACGATCTATTGTGGCACAGATTGCAGGACATAGTTGTTACCAACTATTTAATTTGTTTAACTTACTTGTTACTGCATTTTGAATCTGGCCTTTCAAAAACAAACCACATCCTCCCACCCTCACCTCACTGCCCTATGTATTTATATCACCACTGAGCACCACTATCTCACTATTTTGTATCACTGTATGAATTTGGAAGTATAAAATTCTGCAATGTGTTTCTGTTTATCGAATGTTATCAATTCTGATACATAAATCAATGAAAATCCTTTCCCTGTGTTCTTGTTCCTCTTTACCCTTTTGTTCAAGAAATGTTTTTGCTTTCAGAAATGTATTATATGTTATGCCGAAGGGACTACGGCTAACTACAATACGCATTGGTCCTACCCAAGGGAAACATTGTTCTTTATATATATCCAGGGATAGGCATACAAAGTTGAATAAACTATTCTCTTTGTGCATCTAAGTTCCAACCTTGAATAAGATGAGAGGGCTTTCTGAACAGCGGCTTCTGCTGAGGCAAGCAGAGAGCGGAGGCACAGAGGCCGGGCTTTCCTTACAGCGTAACATGGCGGCTACAGATAGGAAAATGGCGTCTCGGATGCTAACTTTAGTCTGCACAATGTAAGAAAGAGGCTGGTCACACACATTTGCAGAAGCGATCAATACAAAATAGCCACATGAATGCTAACATAACACGGTATACGTCATGGGGGATGGGGCAATGACACATTCGATTCTAAGATCGTCCATATCACTGTTCCCACTTCGCGCTTCCGGGATAAGATTGACTGCCGGCCTGGGTCTTCTGCTTTTTCGAGAGCGCCACACTAGTTCGAAATGGATAATTTTTCCACACCTAGCACACTTTTTCCCTCATGCTGGACAGTCTGTTGCACTGTGTGGGCTTCCTCCACAGTACCCGCAGCTTGTGGGATTCCCCGCTTCCTTCTGGCTTGATGTGGCTGCTGGGCGTGCCGCTACGGCATTGACTGGTTCTACCTTCACTGGTGTATGTAGGACCTCTTCCATGTGGGCTGCTTTTGCCCGTGACAGTTCCTTTGTCCTCCCTAAAGTTAGGATGTTGGCTAGGGGCTTTCCTGATTCTTCCAGTATTCTCTCTCTGAATTTTGCGGAGGCGCAGCCCTGTATGATTTGACCTCTTATTTCTTCCACCTCATTATTGAACCCACTGGTGCTTGCTAAGTCCTTGAGCCAAGCGTGAAATGTGTCAATGGACCATCTGCTTGTTAACGCACCTGACGGAATACAAAACATTCATAATCTTGATTCGCCATGAGTTCAAAATGCGGCGACAGGGCTCCAATTAGTGTGAGGTGACTTTTGGGAGCCGGCTCATGTAACGACTTGGCGATCCTATGGATGTCTTTCCCACCTAGATGCAGGAGCATGGCCCTCTTTTGGTCATTATGCACCCTTGTGGCTTCGAAGACAGGAGCAGCCTCTCCACCCATTCCTTCCTTTGGGCGCCTGAGCAATAGGTGGGCCCTCCACTAGAAAGGTTCAATAGGGGGATAGCGGCCATTGTACTGTCTGTCCTTGAGAGGGAGATAGATCCTCCCCACGTAGGCGGTGTCAGCAGCACGTAGGCCAAACGAGGTGTTGTTCCTCCTTCCTGCTGGGGTGTTCCTCAAACTACCCTCCACTATGCTGCTGGCAGTCAGAGTCTGGCTCCTGTGTGATGTACACTGCACTCATACCAGTATCTCTGGGCTCTGTGCCACACGTGCTGGCTCACCTTATTGCTGACAGTCTGAAACTGGCACCAGCCCAGTGCCTCACTTCACCCCAACCAGCGTCTCTGGGGCCTTTTGCCACGTGTGCTGTCTCGCCTCCGCATGGGACTTAGGAGCAGGCTTTGTGGAGCAGCTATTGCTGGGGGCAGTGCGTCAGAGGAGCAGCCCCAATCAGGCCCACGCCGGTGAGCCGATGCGTTACACTTTAAGAAAACTAACGCGCTCATGCGCGAGCACTCCGTGGCACGAGCACCGCGTGCGTTCAAACAGCACTCCGGCCGCCACAGAGCAGACGTGGGATTCAGCCACCCACCGCGTTCCCAATGTGGTGTCGTGCTGTAAGCATGCGACACGCCGGGTGCAGGCCTGAACTGATGACTAGGAGGCAGCGTGTAGTTGTTGCTGAGCTCCCGCGTATGCGCGCCTCTGGCGTCATATCCACACGTGCTCACCTTTATTAACCACATCATGTGACCCCCGACCATACCATTATGTAACAAGGTCTCGGGGGCGTACAAGAACTTTACACTGGACAGGAGCCAACAATAGAACAGTCTCATGTCGCGCCTATTCCATCATAGGGTGGACACCAGGGCCGTATTTCCAGGACAGGAGGGAGAATGAGAGAGAACAGTGAATGTGGTGATGCAAGGAAGTGCATGCAGAAAGGAAGAATGAAAAGATAACGTTGAAGAGGAAGGGTGTGAGATCTGCATACAAAGGATTTCAGAAAGATGTTGGGAGACTAGTGTCAGATTGAGAGACTACATGTGCAGAGAGTGTTAAGGAGAGAACAGGAGTATTTGAGGCACTCAGAAGGCAACTACCACTTCCACAGACTTACCAATATTTAATTCACAGTCTAATATTGTCAGGATTGAAACATTAACAATTCTGTTTATTCACAACAAAATCATTATTTTTCCTCGTGGATCTGATATTGCTAACATTAGCAATCGGCCCTGCTTGTTGTATTTGTATGTTCCTTGTGTGATATTTCTGGATGCAGTAATGCAGTGATGCGCCCGTCCGCACTCGGCTCACGCCTGTGATGGCCTATAAGCCAGAGGCCTCGTGGCTAGCGCGCTGCAACGCGCAGTAACTCACTCGGACACACGATATAGTTTCCAGCGTGGTCCCGACTGCCGTTTGCGGGCCACACCCCTTTATTTATACTCAGCGCCTGACGTCATGCGTCAGCGCTCGCACCTCACCTCCGACGTGGGTAGACTATACCGCTACCCCACGTCGGAGGACACTACATTCCTTCTAACCTTTATCAAAACAAACAATAAACATTTTGACCTAGTAGGTCTGTTACCAGTCACTGGAATTCCAGTCCCAGGTCCGTCACACTAGGAAGTCAGCCAGCTGGGAGGACGGCGCCGGATTTCTTCTCAGGCTGTATCCGGACTGCTGTCCCCGCACTGATGGTGTTGTCGGAACCACTCCTTGCGAGGCTGCGCCCCCTGGGGACCTCTCCTGAGGGCTGGGCGACCTCCCGCCTGGTGTTCCTGGCGGCGACGTTGCACTCTGGTCTGGTTGATCCTCGTGATCGCTGGGGGTGGACCCCTGACTCCCTTCTGGACCTCCGTCCGCTGGCGGCTGACTCGGCCAGTCGCCCTGGCGTTCCGACGGACGCTGGTCTGAGGTCCCGGGGTGCACTCTTTTGAAGAACGATATGTTCCTGGTGACCTCCTCGGTCCCTCTCCTCGCGGTGACCAGAGTTCCAGTTCGGCGGACTACTGTCCAAGGTTTGTGTTCAAAGGGGAGCCGGAATTTGCTCCCAGGATACCTGCCCTTGAGATAGACTCTGTCTCTTACTTGAATGGTTGACCTCCGGGCTCCCCGGTCGGCACTGGCCTGTTCATTGGAGTGGGTCCTATTGGCAAGGACCTTCCCCGCGTCGATCTGAGGCGGAATCCAGCTTGGGTGATGCGGGATGGTGTCTCGCACTATTCTGCCCATGCTCGCCGGTCCAGGGGCTGTCTCCGTCGTGAGATGAGGCGTCAGCCGATATTCTCTCAGGAAGCTGTAGATGGCCCTCTCGAGCGGCGACCCTTCGGCGTGCGCAATGCGTACCACTTTGTTGAGGGTCCGCATGAACCTCTCCGCTTCCCCATTGGCTTGAGGCCAGCGCGGGGTCACTTTCTGGTGGTGGATTCCCCACTCCTTTAGATAGTCCGCAAATTCTTGCCCTTGGAAGGGTGGGCCGTTGTCCGTCTTGACCACTTCGAATATTCCGTGCGTGGCGATAGTCTTCTCGAACTTTGTGATGACCTCCGCGGCGGTCTGGCTTCCCACCACCTCGACCTCCGGGTACTTTGTGTAGTCGTCGATGATCACCAGGGCATAGCGTCCATCTGGGAGGTGCCCAAAATCTGCGCTCACCTTCTCCCATGGTCGTTGCGGGTTTTCCTCGGTGATGACGGGGTGGGGATGATCCGGTTGACCTGACGCCTGGCACCAGGAGCATGTTCGGACCGTTCGCTCCACCATAGGGTCCATCCCCGGGAACCATACCTTGGCTCTCAGCCGACTCTTTGTTTTCACCATGCCTTGATGGCCCCGGTGTGCCAGGTCCACTGCTTGCTGGGTCAGACTGGATGGGATCACCAGTCGCGGGCCCCGAAGAAGACACCCGCTGGTGTCAACCGAGAGTTCATCCTTGACCCGCATGAGCGACTCCAGGATGGCCTTGGCTTGCAGCGTTCGTCTGGCCATGGAGGACTGGATGGGGCGCCAGTCATGTGATTGGACGGCCGTCAGGACCAGTTGCAGACATTCGTCCCCCTGGGTGGCTGCTACGATCGTGTCGAGGCTCATGGGCAATGGCCGGGACCTCTCTGATACCATTCGGACATATTCTTCCGTGTCTTCAGCATCCTCTTCTTCCGCTTTAGTGGCTACTCTGGGATGTCTCGAGAGATAGTCCGCGGGATTCGAGGAGCCTGGCTTGTACTCTACTGTGTAGTCATACTCCTGTAGCTGAAGGATCCACTTTTCGATCCGCGGCGGGGGTTTTGATGCCGATCCCTGAAACAGGGGGATGAGGGGTTTGTGGTTCGTGGACACGGTGAATGGATTGCCGTACACGTAGACGTGAAAATGTCGGCAGGCCCAATGGATGGCAATCGCTTCTCGCTCGATCTGCGAGTACCTCTGTTCTGTGTCCGTCAAAGAGCGGCTCGCATAGGCTATCGGGGCCCACTCACCATTCTCCTGCAGCTGCGCGAGCACTGCCCCTAGCCCATATGGGCTGGCATCCACTGCCACATTGGTGGACCGGGCCGGATTAAAGTATGATAGGGTGATGTCAGCCGACAACGCCGCCTCGGTGTCCTTAAAGGCTTGCTCCTGTTTTGGTCCCCATTGCCACGGGGTGGTGGACTTTGTCAGTTCCCTGAGGGGCTTCGTGAGGTTTGACAAGTCCGGGACAAACCGGCCGCAGAAGTTCACCATCCCCAGGAAACTCCTTATTTCCGAGATGTTGGAAGGTGCTGGAGCGTCCTGCACATTTTGACCTTGTCCGGGTCCGGGGCGACTCCTTGGTCGGAGAATGTGTACCCAAAGAAACTGATCTTCTTCTTTAGGAATTGGCACTTCTCCCTATGTAAGGTCAGTCGGGATTCTTTGATCCTCTGGAGGACCCCTCGCAGCCTCCGGTGGTGGTCTTCTATCGACGAGGCGTACACCAGGAGATCATCGCTTACGTTCAGGACCCCTGGCAGCCCGCTGAGGACTTCTCGGATAGCGTTTTGGAACACCTCCGCCTGAGGCCGACGTGTGTCGAGAAAGTAGTGACGTAGCGAGAGTCTGGGTGCAGCGGCAGTTGGTGATATCCGGACCTAAGGTCCATCTTTGAAAACCATCTGGCACCTTTCAGTTCTCCCAGGATGTCGTCAGTGGTGGGAGTTAGGTGACGCTCCCTCTTCACCACGGCGTTGGGGAGGCGCATGTCCACGCAGATGCGGACCTGCCCCGGCTGCTTCGGTTTTCTCGCCACTAAGATCGGGGACACCCACGGGGTGGGTCCGCTGACCTTCTCAATAATCCCCTGTCTCTCCAGTGCCTCTAGCTCGTCCTCCACCTTCTTGCGCAAATGGAATGCAATGCGCCTGTGCCTCAGCGCCACCGGTTGGACCGACTGGTCGATGTGGAGGGATACTTCTTTACCTTTGAGGCATCCGATGCCCTTGAAGACGTCTTCGAACTCCTCCAGGATGGCCTCTAACTCTTCCTCTTGCACCGCCAGGGCGAACGATATCAGCCTCAGCTCTTCCGCTGACTGCCCACTGATCAGCATCCCATTTCCTTCAGGGGTCACGTACACTGTGGTGGGTATCTTGATGTCATTGTGGCATATCTCCGTCTTGAAACACCCCAAGAGCGGGATTGGTGTCTTCTGCCCATACGCAAATACTCTGATTCTTGCTTTGCTCAGTGGGGGGCTGGGATTCAGTTGTTCATACACATTGGCCGCCATGAGCTCGATCGACGCCCCCGTGTCTATGGTGGCTCTCACGTCCTGGTTGTGGATCTTGACTTTGCACCTTGGGAGTCGTCGTCTCTTCCGTCGTGGCTGGTCTACCGCGAACACGTAGTGGACCGGGTAGTCCCCTGCGTCGTCATCCATGTCCTCTCCGTCTTGCTCTTCCGCCACCGTCTGGGCTGCCTCCTTCCGTGACTTTGTGGACCGGCAGACTGCCGCAAAATGGTTCATCCACCCGCATGCACTGCATCTTTTCCCTCTTGCCGGGCAGTCTTGCAGGCGATGGGGCGCGCCTCCGCAGTATCCGCATCCCTTTTTCCTGTCTTGCAGCTTTCTCCCTGCGTTTTGGCGCGACTTGGGCCTTACCACGTTGGTCGTGTCCACCGCGTTGACCTGCTCCGTCTTGACAGGGCGGTGGAGCGCCACCTCCATGTGCGACGCCCTGGCTTGCGACAATTCTTTCGACCGGCCCAGAGTGAGGATGTCTGCCAGGGGCTCCTGAAGAATGTTGACTCTGAGTTTGGACGAGTAGCATCCTTGAATAATCTGACCTCGGATCTCCTCCTGTTTGTCGCGAAAACCACACGTGCTGGCCAGTTCCTTCAGGCGCCCATGGAATGCGTCCAGCGATTCCTCTGCTTCCTGCTTGGCCTGGCGAAATATGAACCATTCGTAGTCCCTGTTCGCCATCGGCTCGAAGTGCGCATTCAGGGCATTGAGAAGCGTGAGGTAGGTCTTAGGTGTAGCCTCCACCAACGTCTTGTAAATGCGATGGATGTCCTTGCCTCCCAGGTGGAGGAGTAGGGCCCTGCGCCGCTCTCGGGCTATGCCCGCCCCTTCGAAGTAGATCTGGAGACGATCGGTCCAGTCTCTCCATCGTGGGGCAAGAGAGGAGGAAGTTCCGTCGACCACAAACGGCTCAATGGCGGGAATCGACGCCATCTTGGCGCAGTCGCAGAGACACTCCGCAGCACGTGCGCTGCCTACCTTCCTGGGACAGTGACAGCCGCTTGGCTGAGGTCAGGATGGACACCCTTAGGGCCTCTCCAGTGGCCTGGCCGTGTCAGGCCTCGCTGCGGGGTCCTCCGCTCACCAGGGTGCCGGGCGCGTATCTCCGTAGGCTCCGCCGGCCACGTGCGATGCACACACCCATCAGCAGGCACACCCTCGAGGAAAGGGGCCGAGCGTGGGGTCTGCCAACCTGCCTAGGGCACATCGCAGGCGAGCTGCACCCAGGCGAGACAGCAAGGGGCCAGGGTCGAGGGCACAGCAGTGGTGCACGAGGAGATGGCTGTCAGCACCATAGCACGGGGTCGTTTCTGCCCCTCGTCGCCAGTGTGATGGCCTATAAGCCAGAGGCCTTGTGGCTAGCGCGCTGCAACGCGCAGTAACTCACTCGGACACACGATATAGTTTCCAGCGTGGTCCCGACTGCCGTTTGCGGGCCACGCCCCTTTATTTATACTCAGCGCCTGACGTCATGCGTCAGCACTCGCACCTCACCTCCGACGCGGGTAGACTATACCGCTACCCCACGTCGGAGGACACTACAACGCCGAGCGCCAGGGGTGCTGCCCGCTTGTCCATCCATACAGCACCACACAAGTTGTTTTCTGATAAGGAACTCCATGAACTAAATCCACTACCTGTTATTTAACCCAAAGAGTGTGTATGCGTTGACCCTAGTAAACATCTCTCTGAGAAACGGATTAGCTGTGCTAACTGCGGTTTCTCCCCGTCACGGGATCTAACACCCCACACCTTTCCTCTTTAATCCGCCATCCAGGACAAGCACCGTTAGAGCCCCTTGTATAACGTGCAGCGCCCTCGTTAACGCCCAGTCTCTGCCTAAACACAAGCTAGATAGATGCTCAGAACTTAGATATGCTTTTCAGCTCTGAAACCTGGGGTGACCAGACGGCAGTTTCAACACAAAAAGTCCTGGCACACTGTAGCATAACTTTATTATTGTTCTGGACTAGGTAGAGGAAGTGTGCTTTATCACAAACCTCCCTTATATTATATTATATGGAGATAACCCATCCAGAATGCTACAAAATTAAAAGTTGAGTGGGTAAGAAAAGTCAGAATGAAAGAGAATGTGAAGTCAGTCCACAAAAAGATACACTCTACAGAAACCCTCGATGCTAAAGAGGTGAAAAAATGTGTAGAGAGAGAGAGAGTACCTCACGTGCGCACCACCAGAGGAGCTACTGGTTGGTTCTCACCAGCTTGCCCACGTTTATTTCATCATCGGCAACTCTCTCTCAAGAAAAAAGTGTGCAGTGTCCAGTGAAAAACACATAACACAAGACGGTGTAGTGTAAAAACAGAAAAACACATAAACTGTGCAGACAAAGACAGTAAAAAATGGTGAGGGTATATAGACTCTCAAATACTTGTTTTATTCTGGTTAGGAGTCTATCCCACTATTTAAAAACACAGCATGTTGCATACCTTAGTAATGACGGCCAACATGTTTCATTGCCAATAAAATTTGTGGCAAATTCATCAGGGCAAGAAGGGGTCAAGGATCACCTTCTCTGGACACACACCTTTAAAAAGGACTGACAAACACAAATAGACAAACATACAGCTTAATCAGTTCGGCGAGGGATGTATTCACTGTCCATCCAAAAAATGGTTATGGTAATGAGCTTAAATCCATTACCTAGTTGGGGCTATGGGCCCACATACCAGCCACCAACCAGTCGCAGGGGCGTTCTAACCTCTTTACTATCGCCTTCCTGCTCTGCAAAGCACGACCGTAGTTGGTGCCTGCACCTGTAGAAAAAGTATATAGACCATATATACCTAGTCTAATACGGCACAGTCTCTGTATATTTACTGTTCCTCGATCTCTCATAGATCATTCACCTAACAGGTTGATAGTTCTACTCAACCATGTGCCCTTTCAGCGATTCACCCGTTCATTTCTGATGCCTCACGTCAGCACAACTCGTTAACAAATATTTTTACACAGCTGAGCTGGCTTCAAAGATGACACCCCTCCTATGCGTGCCACGCTTAAAAATAACCTTAGTTTTTACATACCGCAACATCCACGCAACATCCGAGGGTGCAGACAGCTGTTTCATATACCCCCAGCTTACCCTGTAACTGTACACCCAGGCGGTACCTCAACACTGGAACAACTACCAGCGCGACTGTGTCTGTTTTTCAAAAGACGGCTATTGCGCTATCTCGCGAGACTACGCGGTAACCCGGATTGTCTCGATATGCTAAGGGGAATGCAGCGGCCATCTTAAAGTGGTCTAGGGTCCCGGTTTTAAGTAATTCAAAACTCACTGGAAAAATCATTCCCAATCAAAGAGCGGTTGTAAAGTGTGCCATATGATTTAAACCATAAGCCCGAATCCAGCGGGCTAGCACCCCATATGTAGAGGACATGTTCCTGCTCACAACCATGTCTCGATTTGCTGAGGGGAATACAGCGGCCATCTTGAAGTGGTCTAGGGTCCCGGTTTCAAGTAATGCAGAAATCGCTGGAACAATCATTACCAATCACAGAGCGGTTATACAGTCGGCCATATGATTTAAACCATAAGCCCGAATCCAGCGGGCTAGCACCCCATATGTAGAGGACATGTTCCTGCTCACAACCAGCAACCATCAGGTGGGAAAACGGATCTATACTAAAAGAGGAACAACGCGGCAGCCATTTTACCAAAGATGGATATAGAAGGAGGAAACCAGTTCGAGATTAATAAAATTAGGAAACCTCCAGACTGCAAAGTAGAGCACACATGCGTGAATGTGTGCACCATAAACATATTACACACGGCGCCCTCAATAATAAAGAAGAGAGAGACAGGGACACGACCCGTAAACCACCAAATGCCCACCTTGGAGAGCAGATATACCCCAAGTAGATCGTTTCGGATCATGCAGCTTGACCTTTCATGGGTAGGACTACACTTATTGTGCCAAAAATAGAACATCAAGGATTAGTGCGGGTAGTGAGGTCAAAATTCCATGGTGTTGTACTCAGCTTGTTAATGACCACCTATCTGCTCACTTTGTTCCACTCAATTTGGTCATTAAGACCAATGGTATCCCCCTTCTCTGTGTAGATCCAGCGGGCCTCCTTCACAGCCAATCTCTTGTCTATTTCGCCTATGTCGCCACAAACTTTCTCCAGAATGACCCACTTTAAAGATCTAAAGTGATGTTGCTGGTCTTTATAGTGTTGTACCAATCGTGTAGTGAGCTTGCCGGCCCTGATCGTACTGAGATGTTCCTGTATGCGTACCTTGACCTTTCTAGATGTAAGACCAATGTAGTGTAGTCCACATGGACATGTCAGTCTGTAAATTACATGGCATGTATTGCAATTGGTAAACTGACGGAGAAATCAGGTTCTCCCACTACCTAGTGTGATTTCAGTTGTTTTCTCCGTCAGTTCGCACACTGATCAGCTACCACAGGGATGATGTCCTGGGGGTAGGCTTACATTCTTCTGACCATGGGCAGGTCTTGTATGCACCAGTCTGTCCTTAAGGTTTTGAGTCCTTTTAAACGCGAATCTGGGCTGGGGCATCTGAAAGTCACTAGTGGATAACAATGACCAGTGTCGCTTGATTATTTGTCTGATCTTATTAGACAACGGGTCAAATGTCAGAACTACTGGCAAGCTCTCCCTTGCTTCCTTCTTATTCCTCTCAAGCAATGCCTCCCTAGGTGTATTGTGAGCCCTTTTACGGGCTCTAGTGATGGTTCTCTTAGGGTAAGCACGTTGTTCCAATTTCATGCTCAAAACCTCTGATTGATGTAAATAGTCAGATGTGGAGGAACAGTTTCTGCGATATCTCAGAAACTGACCAACCGGGAGGTTGTCCCTTAGAGCTCTAGGGTGGTAAGACTGGTAGTGTAATAAGGAGTTTTTGTCAGTGGGCTTATGATGAACGCTGGTGCTAAGTTTATCATTCACCACAGTGATGTCAAGGTCGAGGTACGTGGCCGTCTCTCTGCTGAACTGCCAGGTAAATTTTAAACAGATGTCAAGCGAGTTCAGCCATTCCAGAAATTCACAAAGATGTTGTTGAGTGCCTGTCCAAATACATAGAACATCGTCTATATATCTCTTCCAGAGGCAGATGTGCCCCTGGAAGGGATTGGAGGGGTGGTCCAAGTAGTGTTTCTCGAATTGGCCGACATAAATACAAGCCAGGCTCGGCGCGAATGTAGCGCCCATCGATGTCCCCGAGATCTGTAAATACAGGGCATCTTTGTGACAGAAATAGTTTCGGGTGAGGGCCAACTCCACACATTGCATGACAAAGCACTGGGGAGTGTCGTAAAACCACTCCTGAGCCCCCAGGGCGCGAGCTGCTGCCACCAGCGTCGCGTCCTGGGGGATGCTAGTGTACAAGGACTCGATGTCGATGGTCACAAGTAACTGCTGAGAAGGATCAAAGTCCATTTCATTAATGATGTTAAGGATATCGGTCGTATCCTGAACATATGACCGTTGGGTGATTACAGATTCCCTGAGGAAAAAGTCAGAAAACTGGGAAAGGGGCTCAAGTACCGAGGAAATGCCCGATACAATGGGGCGGCCTGGGGGTGGACGCTGGGCCTTATGAATCTTCGGCAGGATATAGAATGCCGGTGTCCTGGGGTTGACGTTGACGAGGAACTCTGCCTCTTTAGCAGTGATCCACTTCTTCTCCCGCGCCTGTGCCACAATGATGGTAATCTGTTGTAGCAGTTCAACCGTGGGATCACGTGCAAGAGGACAGTAGTTCCTCCTGTCGCTCAACAACCTCAGTACTTCCGCCTCATAGTCGCTGGTATTCATAAGAACCACAGCGCCCCCTTTATCAGCAGATTTGATGGTAAGTGCAGTATTATCTTGCAAGGATTTTACTGCAGCCCAATCTAATTTGCTCATGTTGTTGAAGGTGTTGGCCTGTTGTGATTCCTCCAGTAGTCTGATCTCGTTCAAGACCTTATTCTCAATAACTGCCACCTCAGGACCAACTGAAGATAGTGGTGGACAAAACTGGGAGGGACGGTGTAAATCCGTGGAGAAAACTGAGGCAGGAGTCTGTTCTTTGTTTGCAAAGAATTTTTTGATCTTGATTTTTCTCACCTCTTCGTGGAGTTCGGTCCGGCATTTAAAAGAGTCATGTTTAGGAGTTGGAACATACCCAAGACCACGGTTCAGTACTTTTAATTGACCTGCTGTTAGTTCATGTCCTGAAAGGTTCACAACGATGTTGTTCACATCTACATCGGGGCTCGACCTCGACTGCGAGTTTGGCGCGGGGAGAACATCTGCCAGTTCTGAGACTGGTTCTGTCTGGCTCTGCCCCGTCCCCTGTGACCTCCCCCTCTGTTGCCTTGTTGAGACCAGACGGCAGGCCCGGATTTCTGCACTGCTGTCCCACAGGGGTTCACGGTATTCAGACTTGACACAACCCACATAAAAGGAGGCTGACTCGCATTAATTTACCGCGACACTCTCTTTTGAGCCTATATCCACTCCTGACGGTGAAGCCTTTCTTTTTAACTTAAAAATAGATAACCGTCTTTCATTTAAAGGGACACTGCTCTACCACCCATCAGGGATAAAAAATGGATTCCTTGTCTACCTTAATTCACTTCTTGAAACCTGTGCTTTGGAGAACTTTGTTCATATTGTGGGTGACTTTCATTTTCACCTTGATGCCGATTCTGATCATAATACTGCCTCTTTACTCGATATTATGACCACAGCAGGTCTCAACCAAATAGTTGTAGGCCCTACTCATTGAGCTGGCCACACCCTAGATGGAGTTTTTACTACAGTGAACGTACTGTGATCAAAGAAATCTTGCCATGTACATGGACTGACCACTCTGCAGTTATCTTTGAGCTAAATAGCCCTCTTGCTGTTCAGGCTGATACCTCTAAGCAATCTACCAGGACTTATCGCAACTGGAAGCAGATTGACAATAATATGCTTAGCCTCCAACTCTCTCGCCTCAAACCAAATTATCGGAGAACGCAGAACTGGCCACCTCCCAGCTCAACCACTGGCTCACATCGGTTGCCAATAAGGTAGCCCCTTATAAAAAAAACTCAAGCAAAAGGAAATCCCTGACAGCCCCGTGGCTCTCAGAAATTCTTAGAGCTAAGAAACAAGAATATAGAAGACAGGAGAGTTGTTGGAGATCAAATTACAATGCAAGTGAGCTCTCCAACTACAAAGCTCTACTGGCTGAATACAAACGAAAAATCTTTTTGGAGAAGCGCTCTTACTATGCCAAACAAATTGAGGAGGCAAAACACTCTACTAGCGAACTTTTTCAGGTAGTGACTAAATTATCCACACCCCCAGAGAAAAACACAAATGAACATTCACAAGCTTTCTGTGATTCAAAAGTGCAGCATTTTTAAAATAAAGTTAAGCAAATTTATGTCAACTTTGACAATATGACATGATCAGAGGTACACGCTTCAGCAAATCTCCGCCCCTCTAATGCTCCGGTCTTTATGGAATTTAGACCTATCACTAACAAAAAGATTATAACTCTTATCCGGCAGGCCAAATCGGGCTCTCCTCATGACCCGCTCCCACCTATGATGTTTAAGCAAGCCCCTGACATTCCTGGCCCTAGCTTAACCGCCATCTTTAATTCCATGTTTTTTCAGGGCGGCTTCCCCTCTATCTGGAAAAGGATATCAATCTTACCCTCTTGAAAAAACCCAGCCTTGATCCAACTGAACCAAACAATTACAAGCCCATCTCACACCTTCCTCTACCAGCCAAACTGTTGGAAAAAGTTGCGAATTACCAGTTAACACTCTATCTGCACAAGCACAATTTTCTAGATGAGACCCAGTTTGGCTTCAGGGCAGAACACAGTACCAAACTGGCCCTGATAAAAGCTACAGACGAAGTCAGAGCAGTTCTGGATGCAGGAGGCGCCGCCAAGTTAGAGGATAGACCCTCTAACACAAGCCGGCGGCAGGGATATAACTTGACTAAAAAAGAGAATCTGGCCCTCAGAACATTAGCGGTCAGATCAGACATTGTCATAAAAAAGGCACGTTTCCACCAGGCAGGCCCATTATTTCAGGCATTGGTTCTCCAACAGAACACATCTCGGAGTTTTTGGATGGGTTCTTACAGCCGTTGGTTCACAATCTTCCCTCCTACCTTAGGGACACAGGGGACTTGTTAAATAAATTGGAGGACATTGAGTGGTCAAGTGAACTTTTATTTGTAACATTAGATGTCTGTTCCCGTTACACCATTATCCCGTTAGAGAAGGGACTTCAGGCATTACAGGAAGTTCTGTCACAAAGAGACGCAACTTTCTTTGAACACACAGAAATGTTAATGGACCTTACGAGACTGATCCTGGAGAACAATGTTTTTCTTCACCAAGGTGACTGGTACAGATAAGCTATGGGCGTCGCAATGGGCTCAAAGTTTTCGCCATCCTATGCGAATCTTTACATGGGCATTTTTGAACAGAGACATCTTTGGTCGACTGGACCACCAGTGTTGACGGAACATATTGTCTACTGGGGTTGTTATATCGACGATGTTTTTACCATCTGGGCGGACAATGAAATGCAGCTGATACAATTGGTGGAACACCTGAACAAAAACACGTACAATCTCAAATTCACACACAAATTTGCCAAATCAGAAATAGATTTTTGGGATGTAATGCTATACATCAAAGATAACCACATCATGTCACGGCTATACAGGAAACCAACGGCATGCAATTCGATCATACATGCCGACAGTGCCCATCCCACTACTCAGAATGACACCGTCCCATTAGGTGAGATGACCAGAATCAGGAGAAATTGTAGTGAAGACTCTATTTTTCTTGAAGACCTTACAAAACCAGAGGAACGTTTCAAACATAGATGCTACTCACCAGTGAAACTTGACAAATCCAAGAAAAGAATACTTGATACACCAAGGCATATATTACTTTCCAACAAACATGGGTCCAAAAAGTATAAGAAAGACAGGAAACTTATGTTGGTCACTGGATATAACACTCAAAGCCATGCTATATACAAAATTTGACACAAACACTGGCATTTATTAACTTTGGACAAGGCACTTGAGAAACACATTTCCACTAAATCCAGAGTGGTACACAGGAGGGGCAAGACTTTGAGAGACTTGTTATGCTCTAGGTATTTACCACCTACAGTTAATACTACTTGACTACCAGATAAGCCCAAAGGCTTTTACAGATGTACTAAATGTGGTGCCTGTTCTTTGGCATACAACTAACTGACAGACTTTCAATATAATACTGCTGTGACACATCGTATACAGCAATTTATTAATTGTAATACCAACTTTGTTATTTATTGTATTAGGTGCCAATGTGGACTGATCTACATTGGTAGCACAATACTACCCTTGAAAGAAAGGATCCAGGAACACATGAGGGCAATTCGGAACAACAATACAGACTATGCATTAGCTGTACACTTCAACACTGCACACCTTTCAATTACATTGACCAGTATTAGATTCCATGGCATAATGCATGTGTTCAGTGATCCTAGAGGTGGTGATAGAACATTAGCTCTTAGAAGACCAGAAACGCAGTGGATTTTGAAATTACGAGCTGTGGAGAAGAGACTTAACATAGATCGGGAACTACATGTATTTCTAACAGAATGATAACTTGTCGGTTCAGTTGAGTTCTCTTATCAGACAATGGACCCAACATGTGTAAAAAATCCTGTCTATGCTACCTTAACTGTTATCTGCAATTACCAAAATATGTGAGTGTCTAGATCCAACTAGGGTGTTGATTCATTATGGTGTGAACTGATAAACTACTGACATTGTAATAAGAAACAACCTGGGAATATGGATATTTCATATTTTTGTTTCTCTGGGACTTTCAAAAATATATAATACAAAATGGGACTTGTCCAAGAACATTTATGATGTCAGAATTTTCAAAATGTAAATTGTATTTATCACAATAGTACCAATTTCTCTAACTCTATAGTCACTTCTCTTTTCACCCTTTATTTCTTTCAAGATGGCCGCCGTCTGCCTGATTTTGAATCTCTAGTCTATATTCTTTTTATACCATAGGGTTTAGCTCGACGCTAGCATATAAGAAATCGGGTCTCCAATATACAACTCCTTGGGACCCTTAACGAATGGACAATGTCCACTTAAAGTTATCGTTTATATATGCTTGACCCCTTGAAAGTATTGAACGTAGGACCCGCTACATCATGGCCGCCATGTAGCGAAAGCTTTTACTTTTAAGGAAAAAAATGTTTCTCATCTTGACCTCTTTAGAATTAGCTAACACTTCCAGGTGATCTAATTGGTTGCACCGAGTGTATTTAATGATGCCCAAATCACCACAAACCTTCCTTTACGTGGATGAGAGGGAAGTGTGGACTTGGCTTGTGACACGAATCTGCCAGATTAGTACATGAACAAACAAGCAGAGAGAGATGTCTGTTTAACTTCACAAACTAAACGCCACATTCACTAGACAAGTTGGAAATTGTTGATCAACATGTTCTAGACTTGACCTATGCTTTTCCATTACGGTGACTTAGATGTGGCATTAAAAAAGCTTATGGTAACATTAAGAAACATAGTGAACTACCTAAGAAACTAGCCCTTTCCTTATAAATCTACTATTTCAAATGTGTTTGGACACACATAGCATAATGTTTTGTTTTTTACTTTTATTACTGCTAAAAACACGCACGTGCTGGGCTTTGTAGTTTATTCTTCTACCATTTTTTCATAAATGTCTTTTCGTTTCTTTTATTAGAGAGGCTTATTATGGGCCTCTATTAAATGGACTGACCGACTGGCCTCATTCACAGTTCTACGTGACGTATCTTTTAATGACTATATGGAAAGTAAGTCTCCACATTGGACTCGTATTTCAAATGAGTACATCACTATTTACTTATCAATCTTGGTAAATTGGAATACTTTTTACTTACACAGACTTCCCATTAAGGGACGCTTGACAAGCGCACTTCCCGGTATTTACTCTGTTTTGTCTGTTACTTGACAGAACTTTCTGAGTTTCATATGTAAGTCTATGACCCGAAAAGTACTAATGAGTCAACTTGAATATATCGTACCCAGCCTTACCATATTTAACTATTAACTTTTTGACCAGATACATATTCCCTTGTCCGAGTCGTGAAGAAATTTCGGCAAATACTACGTTGCATCTCTAGTTCCTTCAAGTAGACAAAAACTACTATTGCTCTCGCAATTATATATGAATGTGTTGCCTCATCGTGGGATCGGATGTTTCTTATATATATTTTTATATAGGCGTTTTAGACACCTTATCCAATACAAAGGACGCACGGTTGGTCTTGTACTCAGACGGACTACCAAATCTTGGAGGGATTACAATTTTTCGTTCAAAGGTTAAGATTTTACCTCTTCGCTTACCTTTATACGAATCTTTCTTTCTCACTTATTCCAAGTAAGCACACAAGAAGTGTTCCAGTATCTCTACTTGCCATCATACAATTGGGCCTGTTTCATTCCGTTTTTGGCTTTTGGTTCTGCATGCTCATGAGTTATGAATTCTAATTATTTTCTTCACATATGACGGTGCTTTTTTCTTTAAAATCCTTTTATTTGTGTGGGCCTTGTCATTTCTTTGTTTTATATATACTTTTTCACATTTTCTTCACGTTTGGTCTTTTCCAACATGGGTTGAAATTTATGATTTGTTATAAAATCATGTGTCTATGTGATCTTTTATATGTAATTATTATTGTTTACAGCCTTGAAAAAGTCACTTTTGTAACGAAACACGTGCCGGTTGTTGGGTGTGCTTCATCTCCTCACCTTCGGACCATGCTGTTTCTCCATGTATAAATGTGTACAATCATTAAGTGTCTAAAGCTTAAGTATACTTGACTATACAATGGTCTGTATGTTTATTAACAATACTTAAAATAAAAAGAAACGTTTTCAAATTGTAAAGACCTGTTTGTTCCTGTGTTAAAGCTCCCATAAATGTATGTATAGCAGATGCTCATATCACGAGTGCTAAATGAGATGACAAATAACATGAGTGCCGAGGTATAACCGTCTAATCAGTTTTAGCACAAGTATCTTTTTGATTTTCATGCACCCAAAACCCTAGGTAATAGGGTGTTTCTGTTACCTCGATTGGCACCGAGACTTGAATTGCTCAAGACCTAAATTTTATCACAATACCCACATTAAGAATAAATGTCCTGTTTCTGATTCATGATCACTATATGCCACCACTACCATTTTCTTCTATAGCATAAAGGCGCTGCGGCTCTTATTCTGCTCGACCTGTCGGCAGCGTTCAACACGGTCGACCACAATCTGCTACTCAATTGTCTGAATTCTATCAGTATTATGGATAATGCTTTAACACTTGTCTCTTCCTTTCTATCTGGGAGAACATAATTGGTTGCCTTGGGTAGCTATGTTTTCCTTTCCTTTGTTCTTCCATGTGGGGTTCCTCAGGGCTCCTCATTGAGTCCCACTCTCTTTAATATTTATGGGTCAGAACTAGCTGCACTTATTCAGGGCCGGATTTAGTGCTGGTGGTGCCCTGTGCGACAATGTTTGTTGGCGCCCTCCAATGACCACCTCCACCACAGATTCTCTCTCTAGCACCCTTTAACAGTGACCAAGTCACCATAACCACACTCTCTACCACACTCTCTCAGATGCATTGAATTAGTTATATAGCGCCACTCATCCCAGTGTAGGGTGTCACACACACATTACACAGAGACAATCAATCATACGTGTGTAAATCAGTGTATAGGAAATGTTACATAAGCCAAAGGACTGAAAGTGTAGGAGTCACATGTCATCCATACTGCTGGGCAGTATAGTTTAAGAGTGCTTGGTGTGGCGAAGAACAAACGCAGAGTCGAAAAAGAAACAGCATAGTTGGGAGTTTTCTTTAATAATAAGAATCGATTTCTAGCCAAATTAACCCTTTTTGCAACATTAATCAATGTTCTAATAATGTATACTTTGCAGTGTGTATGCAGTTCTGAGATGAAAGTTAATAGCTCACTATTCTATATTAGGACTTTACGTTATAAATTGCAAGTAACAAAAGGATGTCTCTTTTGAAAGCAGTAATCTGGTGATCTGTTTACATCATATGCACTCTGTAATCTACTTGGTACAGGTTCTATGCAGCAGGCATATTAACCCTCTGCACTAACTTCAACTAAAAGTCAAAACCTCAACTATACAAAATGCTGATCTCTCTCCAGGAAGATAATGAATCACAGGAGTTTTCTTGACATGTATGTGAGGTCTGATAATTGCCGGGGGAAAGAAACGCTGCAGCAGGTGCTTCAAAAGCTTAATAAACTTTCAAACACGGCGCCCCCAGGAAGCCAGCACCCGGTGCGGTGGCACCGGTCGCACCGGTCGCAACGCCCTAAAGCCGGCCCTGGACTTATTAGATCCTTCGGTGTGGCAGTAACATCATATGCAGACGACACACAAATTGTCTTGTCTGTTTTTAAAAACAGTGTGCAGCAGGTCCAAAGATTTAGGGAGTGTATGCTGGCAAGCAGCTCTTGGATGAGCTCAGACTGCCTCAAGTTGAACGCAGGAAAAACTGAGATAGTCCTCTGTGGGAGACTGGGTCGGATATACAGTCGCGGAGGCTTTATATATTGTCTAACAGGAGTGGTTTTATTGTCAAGTGGCACAAACGGGGTGGTCAAGGTATCAGAGATTGCTTCTTCCTTCCGGTCGGGGTCCTCTAAGTGGGAAGGCTGTGTGGTGGTCTCGGTCTCTTCGACTGTATGGCCAGCGGCCCGGTATAGATGCTCAGCTCCGTCCGTCGTGGTGTCTTGGCCGGAGGCTCAGAGGAAAGAAAAAACAATGGTGGCCGTTCGTGAGTTCTTATTAGGTGGCAATGTCGTTATGCTCTGCCGTCTCCAACACCCGGTGATTCTCAGTTCTGTTGTGCAAAATAGGGAATGGTGAGGTGACACGGGAATAGTGAGGGGGTACGTGGAATAGTGAGGTGGAACAGAAAATAGTGATATATAATCCGGTACGTAACGTAAATTGACCTCCCAAAAAGGGTAATTCGCACACGGGGCACAGCTGACTATGGTCCAGATGGTGGGGTGTTTACCAAACCAATCCCCTTAGGTCTGGGGTCTACACAATCGTCTTTGTCCCCTCCCTGTATCCTCCAACTGCCTTCCCCCCTCCCGTTTCCTCCGATAAGCACCCTCCTCCCGCCACCCTTATCTACGTCTTCCCCAATGTTCCCTTGCACAGCGGCACTCACCGGCCCCGCCGCAACTCTCCGGAGTTGCGGCCGCTCCTCAGCATCCTCCGGAGGACTCCACCATTCCTCGGTCCAGCGGTCGTCTGCTTCGTCTTCCTCGCTTCCGCTCTGGTCGCCGTCTGCGTGCTCTCTCTCCTGTCGGTCGATTCGTAACTCCATGCTCGATTCCTCTCTCCAGGCTCCGCTTCCTCCCAACAACCACGACCCTTCCTGGGCGGGCCTTGCTTTTACCTCTCCCGGCACTTCACTTTCGGGGTCAGCTCCTCCCCTCTTCTCCGTCGCTCGGTGTGGCCACACGAGACCTCCAGGAATAGTGCTGGTCTGCGGGGAAACAGGAAAAGTAGGTGCTTTTCTTACCGTGCTTTTATTTCGTGGGTGTTCGCTCCTGTAATATGTCTACCCTGTTCTGAGGGATTCTGGTCTTTGTAGTGGGAAGGGGGAAGTAGTCGTCCTCCCTGGGTTCTCCCTCTCACATCCTCTTTGCCAACATTTCCCCAAGCTGGTCACAGATTTGATGGCCGAATGAACTGGGGGCAGCACCTATTCCAGCTCCCAAGGCTAAGAACTTGGGTGTGATCACAGATAAAAAACTTAACTTTGAGGCACAAGCCAATGCTGTCTCTTCATCTAGCTTTTTCTTACTTAAGGTGATTAAGAAAAACAGTGGTCACATTGTTAGTTCTCGCCATACTGGACTACTGCAACGGGCTCTACCTTGGCATGCTTGAGGAGCAGCTATGTAAGCTGCAGATGACTCAGAAAGCTGCTGACAGCCTTCTCCTGGGGATTCCCAAGTTTCAATCTGTTGGAAAGCATCTTCAGAAATTGCACTGGCCCCCCGTCAGGAGCGGCATCATTTTTAAGGCCCTCTGCATCACATACAAGGCACTTCATGGTACCGGTCCTCAGTTCTTGACACTGTCTTACACTGGTATGTCCCAAACAGACATCTCCGCTCAGAAGGAGCTAAACTGATGCCCACTCCCAAATTCCATAAAGCTTATTGAGGCGGCAGGAGTTTCATAGTAGGGGCTACGAAGCTCTGGATTAGCCTTCCAAATTCCATAAGACCTCTTCCCTCTCTGACAGCCTTCAGGAAAGCCCTTAAACCTTGGCTGTTTAACAAATAGAGGTCCTTGCTCATTTTGGACTACTAGCGCCAAGACACCTTCTGGTTTGCGCGCTTAATAAATTTCATAACATAATTGCTAATTCAGAAAGGAACTCAAATAGTTGTCATTGCTTTCATTTGTTGTGTGCAAAAAGTGTTACTCAAAGTGTTACACATTTCACATTAGAATGTCATTCATATTTCAACTGAAACTATAGAAATGTTGCTGGAGCAGAGTTTTCTGTTGAAAATCTATTGGGTTTTTAAAGCTCTGGTTTGTCTATTGTCGAAAGAAATTAAAATTATTAATTCATAATTACTAATTATTTGTTTTGTGTAAATGTTCTAATTAACCAATATGAAATAACAAGAGAAAACTACACGTGGGGAAGCATTTGTGTCGTTTACTAATAATGTGCATGTTTTATTAATAAATGTTGCTGAGTGCTGTTTATTTTAAAGCACAGAAACGCTTTTTAAATGTCGTGTATTAATGCTTTTCTTGTGTTGCAAAGGCTAGATAATTACATACACATAGGGGTATTAGTGGGGTTAACACTGTTTAATCACTATGCTGTGGTAACGTTGTTTTTGTCTCTTTTAATTAAGATGATACGTTTTGGCCTATTAAAAAAATGGCTACCATTTAAAGCCTGCGTTTGGGTAGTTGAACTCTGATGAGAAGGCCTTGCTGAACATGGTCGAGAGTCATCTGACCACAGTCTTCGCCTGGTTAAAAGTTTTCCGTGAGGACAGCAGCTCTGGGCGGACATCCAAATGTCCTTGGAAGACAAAGGAGCCTCAATGAACATTATGATCATCATGCTGGTTCCGAGGAAATATGAATATGAAAAAGAAACATTTCAAGATTTAGTTCCGTCTTCCGTCTTTTTATTTTTGTGATTTTTCTGAGCGGAGATTTTCCAAATGTAGCGATGCTACATCCTTTCCTGCTCGCTTTGCTCAGCGGTTCAGCGGATATCGAAAACATTTTATGTTGCCTTCTATTGTTTAATTCATTATAAATATTGTTAGCCTAGAGAGAGTCATTGTCGTTGCATTTTGGATTCTGAGGCCACTTCTTTCCGAACTTGCGTTGGTGAGGATCGATGCTGTGAGGACGGTGACCTAAGAGACTTCTATTGAGAGACCTGTCCTGATGACCCATTTATGACATTTAGCTAGAATAGGTAACTATGAGAATAATGATTTTATTTTGATTGCCTTTCCATTTGAACTAATTTTAGATAAAGAATCATAATTTTAAATATAGTGTTGGTTATTATTTCTTGTCAATTATTGAGTACTCTATTTTGATTATTGTTGATTATTATTGGTTAAATCATGACTCGAGACAGTGTCAATTAGGTCTTATCGACCATAGTGTGGATGTAGGGTGTTTAGAAGGTTTTCTTTCCACAGGTTCAGTGCTAATAGAGTAATCTGAGTGTATGTTAGTGAAATGGGCCCAAGCGTATGATGAGTGTATGTGCGTGTATCTGTGAATTTACTCTATCCGTGGAAGTAGAGAGAATTTGTACACCCCAATCTGCACCAATTTCCTGGTAGCAGAATTTGATGGTTATTGATGATTGTCTTGATCTGATTAGATTGCTTGTACATTGGCTTTTGATTTATTGATTATTGATTGATGTTGGTATATGTACTAATACTATATGTTGGAGTCGTCATGTCGAGTTTTATGTAGTGCTTCTGGAATTTGGGAGCTGATAGCAGTTCCGTAGTAGGGCAGAGGGAAGTATATGCTGCTCTCGGGAAAGACGGGATTGTTGGTCCTGTACGTATGCAGGAAAAAACGTGTGACAATTGAAGTTGCGCATCACATTGTCTGGGTTCGGAATTAGTGACATCGTCGTGTGTTACTATTAGAGAAATATTTCTGGTATAAAAGGAGTGTGTATGGTAGCGAAGGTTATCTGTGAAACTCTGGTCTTAAGTCCCAGGGATCCGTAAGGTTTACCGTTAAAGCTTATCGCGGGAGGAGTAATAGGTATTCTCTGAGCTTGTTTGAAGGACTGGGCAGAAGAAAACACTGCTTGGTTAACGTATGTTATAATTCTGTAGTGGAGCAGATTGTTCACTGTTCTCGGGAAAAGCAGGATTCTGTGTGTATGTACTACATTTTCTTGTATGAATGTGCGTGAATGTATAAGCATTTAGTTGATTGTAAGACTCTTTGGAGCAGTCCTAGAGGAAACAGTTAATGAATGCATGTTAGTAGGGCAGAGTAGAGGGATGTGCTACTGTGTCAACGGTATTCTTGTGAAATAGATTTTCTTTACTATTCTTTGGTTAGCGAAACAGACAATGGAGATGTTTATATGTTGTAACTAATAGATTTTGTAGAATCTGACACGAAGTCTACTGAGAAGTTTTGTAAAGGAGGGGTAGACGACTGACAGGAGACAGGAGCAAGAGACTGCAGCGACTGCTGACGTCAAACAGACCGCGCTCTGATTGGATATTGAATCAGAACAGTGCTCGCGCTGAGATTGGTGCGTTGGTGTGAGCCGCGCAAGGATTGGAAAGAGTCACCTTGTATTTTTGTGACGTAGACGCTCCAGGATTGGTGCGTTAGTGTGAGTCGCGCTGTTATTGGATAAAACATCGTACTATTGAGTTGTATTACGGAAGGGATTAGAAAAGTTTGGTAAAAGCTAAAATGTATTACCAAGAAGAGAAAAAGAAAAAATCTTTGTTCAGAAAGATTAAAAATTGGTTCGACAAGGATAAAGATGTTAAAACGAGAGAAGGTGAATTGTTACCTCCATCGAAAACGCCTGCATCCTTCATGGCTGCGAGATATGGGTATCATACCTGTATATGGTTGGAGAATTGGGTTAGGTATACTAAAGAAGATGGTGTTCTAGCATTTCCAGAACATGGTTCATTTAATTTGGCCGTGTTGAAAAATGTGCGGGAAAAGATGTTATGTCTTGACCCAAGACCAAGGCCGACACAGTTTGAGGCTTTAGTGGAATGGGAAGAGGAAGTACATGAGCGAGAAAAACAGAGGTCTGGGGGAAATTACAGGTACATGTTTGGGAGGAGACATGATCGTGAAACTCATCATGATCGAATGAAGAGATGGCGAGATGCTAGTATGTCAGAGGGATTATACCCTATGACACGGGTACTCATAGTACGGCCCGCGGGGCAGCGGCGGCCCGGCAAGCCTTCCGTGGCGGCCCGCGGACCTTACAGACATCATACCTGTGTGTTTTTTACATCGCCGGTTGCAGCAGCGTGGAGCTTCTGGGGCCCGGGCGATTTCTTTTAAAGACCATTAACTTGTAAATGAGGGGCGCTAAGAAGAGGTGAAATACAATAAAGCCTCATTAACAAGTGAATGGTTTTTAAAACACCTGTTAAGTACTTGGGTGCGGCGGCGGCTGTGTGTGTTCTCGGAAGCTGTCTCAGCGCGGGTGAGGTGTCAAAGGGTGAGGAGGACAGCAGGGTGAGGTGACGGAGGGCAGCAGGGAGTGAGAGCAGCAGGTGAGGTGACATGGGGAGGAAGACAGAGTGCGCAGAGGGAGGAAGACAGAGGAAGAGGGAGAGGGGGAAGACAGAGGGAGACAGATAGGGAGACAGAGGGAGAGGGAGGGAGACAGAGGGGAGGGAGGGAGAGCGAAAGGGAGACAAACAGTGATTCAGAGAGAGAGAGAGAGAGGGAGGGAGACGGAGAGGGAGACAGAGAGAGGGAGGGAGATGGAGGGAGAAAGATGGAGAGAGGGAGGGAGACAGACGGAGAGAGAGAGAGAGAGAAGGAGACAGGGAGACAGAGAGGGAGACAGAGAAAGGGAGACAAACAGAGTGAGTGAGACAGAGGGGGAGAGAGAGGGTGATAGAGAAAGGGAGGGAGACGGAGAGAGAGTGGGAGGTAGACAGAGATAGAGAGGGAGGGAGACGGAGAGAGAGAGGGAGACAGAGAGAAAGGGAGACAGAGTGAGTGAGACAGATGGAGGGAGACAGAGAGAGGGAGACAGAGGGAGGGAGTGAGACAGAGGGAGACAGAGGGAGGGAGATGGAGAGAGGGAGGGAGACAGACGGTGAGAGAGATAGAGAAGGAGATAGGGACACATAGGGAGGGAGACATAGGGAGACGGAGACATAGGGAGACAGGGAGGGATAGGGAGGGAGGGAGAGAGAGAGAGAGGGAGAGAGAGAGAGAGAGAGAGAGAGAGGGAGGGAGAGAGAGAGAGAGGGAGGGAGGGAGACAGACAGAGAGAGAGAGGGAGGGAGGGAGACAGTTAAAGGGAGACAAACACAGAGAGGGAGACAGAGGGAGAGAGAGAGAGAGATAGAGGGAGGGAGGGAGGGAGGGAGATGTAGGGAGACAGACTGAGACAGACAAGAGGGAGACAGAGGGAGGGAGACAGACAGAGGGAGGGATAGGGAGGGAGACAGAGAGAGGGAGGGTGACAGGGAGGGAGACGGAGAGAGAGGGAGGGAGACAGAGAGAGGGAGACACAGTGAGGGAGACAGAGGGAGAGAGAGAGAGGGAGGGAGACGGGGCGATAGATAGATAGATAGATAGATAGATAGATAGATAGATAGATAGATAGATAGATAGATAGATAGATAGATAGATAGATAGATAGATAGATAGATAGATAGATAGATAGATAGATAGATAGATAGATAGATGGATAGAGATGTGTGAATGCCGGGTCTGGTGGCTCAGTGGACGAAGGCGTCCCCTGCAGGGGCCTGTGTTCAACCTCATGGTCATAGTTTTTTTTTTGCTCTAGCCCCGCCTCCTCCCCCACTGCCCCCGCCCCCACCGGTGCGGCCCTCAGCCACAAACCACACAGTAAATTTGGCCCCCGAGAGAAAGTTTGTGAGTACCCATGCCCTATGAGAACAGTTGAAGAGAAGGGTACAGAAAGGGTTCCTGAGGCAGAAGTGAGAAGATATGGAGTTAATGAGTATGAGGATGAAGTCTTGAATGACATGATTTACAAAAGACCACCTCCATATAGACCAGAACTAGAAGAGAGCACACCAGTAGTTTCTCCGATAAGAGATACATTGCGTATCATTGAGACAGAAAATGTGACACCTGAGTTAAGAAGTGGTAATCCTTTCAGGGAAAGAGAGAATAGAAGCGGTGGCGAAAATACGAGAGAATTAGCCAGAACTACATCGGAGTTGACTGAAAAGATTAGAGAGCTGACAAAGAATCTAGAAGCTGTTATGGTGCCTGTAACCATAGGTCCGGTTATGCCTGTTTTTGATAAGCAGAGGACGGGTGAAAATAATTTGGTGATTCCATATGTTGGGAATAGATTGACAAGTTTGGCTGGTCCTTCAGGAGATTCAGGAAAAAGGACAGAAAATGATGATTTGAGACAATCCAGACATGAGACATGTAGTGAAGGATTAGAGATACAGTCTAATTCAGGATTGGATGCTGGTGAAGCTAGTTGTTCAGGGATGCCGATTTTAGAACCGCAGAAGAAAGTGGTTCCAGTGAGAAAATCTACTGAAATAACAGCTGAAGATTTGAATGAATGGATGAAAGTTCTTCAAAAGAGGGATAAAGATTCACAGGCAATTGAAGTGGCTAGGTTACGTGTAGAATTAGAAGAGCTTGTTGCAGGGACAGTTCCTACAGAAATTCTAAAAAATCATCATGATGGTGAATTGTTATTTATGTGTAAAAATATCACCTGGAGAGCTAAAAATACACATGACAGATTAAGAGCAATAGCAAATGAGCATGGAGTTGACATTGATAAAGTGAAAGCTTTGCAGAAGTCTTACAGGATGGATTTCACAGATAAAGACATTGAAAATCTGAATGGTGCTGGTAGAACAGGACAGATTAAAGAGATGATCGCTTTATTGCGAAAATGGGGTGATGTTGAGAAGTGGAAGGATAGGTGGTACAAGAAAAGAGAAGAATCAGGGGATAGGACTTATTCAGCATTTCCTGTGAGAGAAAAAGAGAAAACAGTGGATGCTTATCCTATGAGAGAAATACCTGGAGGAGGATATGTACATGTTCCATGGACCAGACAGGATATTTTATCATTTACGAATGATTTCCCTCGATTGAGAGAAAAGCCCGTCGAGTGGTATAGGCAGGTAGACAGGTTTGTGAAATTGTCAAAAGTGCTGTGGATTGACCTGAATAGTCTGTTTGATATAATTGTTCCAGCAGACTTGTGGGCTGAGTGTAAAATAGTTGTAAGTTGGCCTACTGAGGAATATCCAAGAGATCAAAGAACAGGAGCACCAGATCCAGAGGTAATGAGAAAGTATGAGCAGGTGATCATATACCTGAAAAAGAGACAGACTGGGTTAAAATAGATCGAACACATCAGGAAGCAAAAGAATCGGTTCATGCTTTTTATGAGAGGCTGATACTGGCTTTTAAACAATTCAGTGGGGATGAACACCTGGGTGACAAGGATTTGAGTCATTTTGTATACATATTTGTATATGGCCTGAGACCTGAGATTAGTGAGAGAATTCGTGAGCATACAGTGGACTGGCAGAGTAAGAAAATAGATGAGATTTTGAGACATGCAAAATACTTCAGTGATAAAATTGAAGCAAAACAGAGAAAGCTGAAAGAGAAAGCAATGTGGGCACAAGTGAAAGTTGCGGAAAGACAGGAAGCACAGTTAGTGGAACAGGCGAATAATGCAGGAAATAATCAAGGGAATAGACCTAGATATGCAGGGAAAGGAAAGGGGAATCTTGAGGAAGCCAAGAAAAAGTTCCCATGTCACAACTGTGGCCAACTGGGACATTGGAGATCTGAATGTACCAATCCACCATTAGCGAATAATGAGAGTAAATCCTTAAATCAACAGGTGCAGAACGAAGGGAATAATCGACAGCAGCAACAATCTTCTGTTGTGAAACAGCAGAGTCAAGAGCCAAAACCGCCCTTGCCGCAGAATAGAGGATCACAAAAGTATAATAAGGATTCGGGATTCTACAATGATGAGCAGGTAAACAAACCAAGGCGTTCTAACCAGGTACAGCAGTACTTGTTAAAGAATGAAGGGAGTGAGTCTGAAGGTGATTATTGACGGTGCCGAAGAGAGGAGGAAGAGTGCATACTTGGTGCAACTCTAGAAATAGACCAGGCAGGACCATTTGTGGATGGAAAAATAAATGAAGAAAGTGTTACTTTTTTAGTAGACACAGGTGCGACAAGATCAACTGTCAGGTCAACAGATATTAGAAATCTTCCTCTCTCGGATGAAGCAATCCAAGTAGTTGGTGTAGCCAATACACAAATCAAGACACGTCTTACTGAACCAGTAAGAGTACAAATAGGGAAATTTTCAGACATGCACAGATTTATTGTCTGTGACACTAGTCCAGTGAACCTGTTAGGCAGGGATCTGCTTTGTAAAATGAATTGTACAATTTTTTGTACACCGGATGGAATAGCTTTTGAAACACCAGATGAGGATGTTTTGTACCGAGTGACTCTAGAAAATAGAGAGAGTGAGTTAATTGGTGCATATGCTGTGTTTGATCCGGAGGATTTGCCTCAAGAGCTGAGAGACACAGTGAAAAGGACAGTTTGGGATTTTACTGGAGAGGATGTGGGATTGATGAATAACGTAGATCCTGTGAAAATTGCAGTGAAAGAAGGAATTACTTATCCTAACATTCCTCAGTACAAAATGACACCAGAAATAATTGAGGGAATAACTCCTATAATTGAGAAAATGATTCAGCAAGGAGTTTTGAGAGAATTATTGAGTAGCCCGTGTAACTCACCGATAATGGGGCTAAAGAAACCTAATGGGAAGTTCAGGATTGTACAGGATTTGAGAAAAGTTAATCAAATTGTGGTGGCATGTTGTCCCATTGTGCCAAATCCGTCAGTGATTTTGTATCGGATTCCACATGATGCTGAGTGGTACACAGTGATTGATTTGTGTCATGCTTTCTTTTCAATTCCATTGCATCATGACAGCCAGCCGATTTTTGCATTTAGGTTTGGCCAGCGTATTTTAGCATGGTGTCGTATCCCACAGGGGTATACGGAGAGTCCTTCGATATTCAATCAGTTATTGAAAAAGTCATTGGAGAGTTTGATCATGCCTGAAAACTCAGTACTAGTGCAATATATTGATGACCTACTTGTGGCATCAAAGACACGTGAAGCTTGTGAAGTGGATACCATAGCTTTACTGAATCATCTGGCAGATGGAGGGTTAAAGGTATCTCCAGCTAAATTGCAATTTTGCAAGAAAGAGGAGCATTATCTTGGACACAATATTGAAAAAGGTCTGAGAAAAGTGACTGATGACAGGATTAGAATTATCAGAGAAATGAAAGCCCCAAAGACCCAGAGGGAAGTGAGAATGTTCCTGGGAATGGTGGGTTATTGTCGTCAGTGGATAATTAATTTCTCGCTGATAGCAAAGCCACTGATTAAGCTGACAAAAAGTGAGATGACAGATCCATTGGAACTAGATGGAGAACAAATGGCAGCATTTGAAGAGCTGAAGAGCAGAATGTGTGAAGCCCCTGCTTTGGGTATGCCAGACTATGAGAAAGAGTTTGAATTGTACTGCAGTGAGAGAAATGGATGTGCGCTTTCAGTGTTAATCCAGAAGCATGGATTACTGAGAAGGCCTATTGCGTACTTCTCATCGACACTTGACCCTGTAGCTGTGGGTTTACCAGGTTGTCTGAAATCTGTGGCTGCAACATGTAGAAGTCTGGAACAGAGTGAGGGAATCATAATGGGATATCCTGTAAGGGTATTCGTACCTCATAATGTGGCAATTCTTTTGACAAGAAGCAGAACTCAGTACATGTCACATAGTCGGCTGACTAAATATGAGAAAGTCATCCTGGGAGCATCAAATGTGACTCTGGAGAGATGTGTGAATGTGAATCCAGCGACATTGTTGCCGGATATTGAAAATGTGGGTGTGAAGACAGAAGATGATCACAATTGTTTGGATGTGCTGGATTACTGTACAAACCCGAGACCAGACATAAGGGATCTTCCCTTACTTGAGAGTGATCATGTGCTGTTTGTAGATGGATCATGTCTGAGGAATGATGAGGGTGTGCTATGTGCAGCATATGCAGTGTGTAAGGTTTCAGAAGTAATGGAAGCATCATCATTGAAAGGAGTGAAATCTGCACAAGTTGCAGAATTGGTGGCATTGACGAAAGCTTGTGAAATTGGGAAAGATCTGAGAGTGACTGTGATGACTGATAGTCAGTATGGATTTGGAGTTGTGCATGATTTTGGCCAACTTTGGCTACAGAGAGGTTTCTTGACGTCGAGTGGGACTCCAATAAAGAATGCTGAAGTGATTGGGAAATTGCTTGAGGCGATACAGCTGCCTAAAGAATTAGCAGTTGTGAAATGTGCTGCTCATGGACAAGGAGATGATTTTGTGACTGTTGGCAACAGATTTGCTAACGACATTGCACAATATTGTGCTAAGAACAATCACTCGATTAATAGGGAACGAGAAGGGGAAATGTCTTTTTGTTCTGTGATGTTTACTAATGTCCTAGAAACGTGGGATGAAGTGAAACAGTTGCAGGATGAGGCAGGAAAGGAAGAAAAGAAAGACTGGATCAAGGCAGGTTGTGCCCCAAGAGAAACGGACCATGTTTGGGTCTATAGAGATGGCAGACCAGTCATGCCTAATTCCATGTTGTCGACAATGGCAAGGATGTATCATGGCCAGGGACATTTGGGAAGGGATGCGATGATCAGGTCTTTTAAACAGACTTGGTACAATGCAAAGTTCAGGACAATTGCAGAGAGCATCTGTCAAAGATGTTTGATTTGCCAGCAATTTAACACTGGGAAAAAGACAGTGGTGAGTCTGGGAACAATAGGTAGAGAAGGTGGTCCTTTCACGAGAATGCAGGTAGATTTCATTGAAATGCCCCAAGTGAACAGACTGAGGTATGTTCTAGTGGTAGTCTGTTTGTTCTCAAGATGGGTGGAGGCCTATCCGACTAGGAGAAATGATGGAATAACAGTGGCAAAGTTACTGTTAAGAGAGTTGATTCCTAGGTACGGGTTTCCAGTAACGATTGAGTCTGATAGAGGTAGGTGGACACTTCTATAATGAACTAATAAGTTTGATTTGTGAAGCATTGGGCATACAGCAAAAGCTACATTGTGCATACAGGCCAGAGGCTTCTGGTGTGGTTGAGCAGATAAATGGCACAATCAAGAACAGGATTGGTAAGATGTGTTTAGCCACTGGAATGAAATGGCCTGATGTCTTGCCTCTAGTGCTAATGACTATTAGATCTACTCCAGATAGAACTACTGGGTTGAGTCCGCACGAGATTTTGATGGGACGCGCAATGCGACATGCATATGTGCCTGTCAATAAGTTGATGACAATAACTGATGACATGATTTTGGATTACTGTAAAGGCCTGGCTGACGCAGTTCATTCTGTGTTTCACCAGGTTGGAGAAGAAGCTATCACACTTGAGAAGAAGCAAGCTCATGATCTGAGTCCAGGGGACTGGATGAGGATTAAAGTACACAGAAGAAGAAATTGCTTGGTTCCAAGGTGGGGAAGACCAAGACAAGTTATTTTGACTACGACAACTGTAGTGAAGTGTGCTGGTGTGAAAAACTGGGTACATGCGAGTCATACTCTGAGAGTTCCAAACCCAAAGGATGGGACTGGCAAGGAGTATTTTGAAGAATCAGATTCCAGTGATGATGAAGACCCAGAACCAGTGAGAAAAAATCAAAGTTCAGGAAAAGAAGCAGAAAAGACTTCAAGAGAACCATTGAGAGTCTCAGAAGGGAGATCAGATTCTGTAAGAGAGCCTGAAGTTCCAAAAAGCAGTGGAGGAAAAAGAAGAGAAAAGAGCAGTTCCACAGAAATTACTCCTGAATCAGAAGAGGAGGAGATTGAAGAACCACTTGAGATTATACCTGAAGAAGTAGGGTCAGAAGAAGATACAGAGGGACAGATTGCGGAAGACCCCCGAGGAGGTGTAGGGAACATTCCTGATAAGCTAGGTGAAGGGACAAGTAGACAGCAAGAAGATTGCGTGTTGGAGACTCGAGGAGGGAAAGAAGTAGGGAAGTCTCAAACAGTGGTGAAAAAGACTGTGGAGCGAAAGAAAACTGCTGAAGAACAAGAGGCATTTGAAACAGAATCGGATGAAAGTGAGAATGAAAAATCAGAAGGTCGAGTTCTGAGAAAGAGAACTTGGATTGGAGAAAGAAATAATACAGAAACAAGACCGAAAAAAGTTGTAAGAGGAGATTTTTGGCCTAACAACAGAGTAAAGAGGCTGAGATACAGACTGATAAGAGCAAATACATCGAAAGCTGAACAAGTGAATGAGGTGTCGAGTCAAAACGAAATAAAAAGAAAGGAGCAAAAGGAGTCAAAAGAACCTGAGGAGATAAAGAGAATTAGAAGACCCAACCAAAAGTACAGATCACCGGAATGGTCTTATGTGGCACTGTCTGAAGGAGGAGAAGAAGAAGAAACAGTGAATCGAGACAATCCGGAGGGGATCTTGAGACAAGTGGTTGAGGAAAAGGAAAAATCTGTTGGAATCTTAAAAGTTATCCTGACTGACATTGGAGAAGAGTCGGATGCACAGGATGTTGTTGATGATCTAATACAATTTGATGTTGCTGAAAAAGAAGGAGTGAAAAGTGATGAATATCCAAATTGAGTGAACTGAAGAAATCACTTGGAGAAAAGTGAAAAGGAGAAAGTCTGAAATTCAGCTGTTTGAAGTAATCCAGAAATAAAGAATAATACAGTAGTGGAGTAGTAGAGGCTAAGTCAAAAGACACGGTCAAAGTAGTAAAATGGCTAACATAGAGAATAATCAAAGTAGATGTGCCTTCTTGAAAAGATGGTGTAGAATGTGCTGTTGCTGTACTGGATTATTAATGCTACTATGGGGTGTTTTAGCTTTATTAGTTACATTTAGAGTTACAATAGGTACATTTGAAATACATACTGAGAATGAGACTAATGTAGGGAAAAGTTCACAAAAAGAAGTTCCAACTAGAATTAGTAATACTTACATGCATAAAGATAGGTCAATTAATGATTTTTCTAGCAATGTTTTTTCGAAATTGTTGTATGAATATGTGAAGACAATGGAAGTGAGGGATTGCTATGTTTGTATGCAATTACCTGCATCCGTTTCAGAGGGTGTTACTTATCACCATTTACCAGCTACGTATGGAATTTCTTGTAGTGTATTAAGTAGTATTTTTTATTTGCTAGGGAAAATAGATTATAAGATGTCTAACAAAGATAGTATTTTTGGGCAATTGCCTATGAATGAAAAGCTGAATCCAGCTAAAGAAGCTAACATTTTTGGTGAGATTTTTATTGAGAAAGAAGAATTAACATTAGATTACATTTTTAAGAATAATTTAACTTGCAGTTTGAAAGAAGAGGAGAAAGCTTTCCTAAACATGGTGGAGGAAAGGAGATTGAGTATGCATGAAAAGGCAGGGAAATACAAAGTGAGTGAGACAATTTGGGACATTGAGATGGGAAAAGAATTGAGAAATGGAGCTAGTCCAACTTTAGCTTTAGATGCACCACAGAAGGGTAAGCTGTGCTTTACAAGAAGGAAATCCCAATATGATACATACTTTGTTGGGACTAGTGAGTGTCATGATACATACTTCATTGCGACAGGATGGGGTTTTAGAGGAGGAGAGGATCCAGTTTTCCCAGGAGTGTATTATGTTTGTGGGAACAAGGCTTATTACAAGTTGCCTGACCATTGGTATGGCACGTGTTATGTGGGCCTGGTCTTTCCAAAGATTTTTCATATAGATAAAATAGAAGATGTAGAACATATTAATTTACTAACACGTTTTAAGAGAGAAACTTGGTCAGAAATAGTGGGTGACATTTTTGGAGCTTTAATTCCAGCAGTGGGAATTTCTTTGAATGCATATGGAATTCGGAAACTGTCAACAGTGGTGGATCGCTTATCGACAAATACCGCTGGAGGGTTTGTTTTGGTGAATACGGAATTGATTGCCGTACGTGCCATGTCTATGCAAAATCGACTTGCCCTTGATATTCTATTAGCCAAGGAGGGTGGGGTCTGTGGAATATTGAAAGTTCAGCATTGTTGCACTTACATTCCAGACGAAAGCAAAGACCTGAAGGTCTATATCAAAAATATTACTGATTTGCATGAAGAATTAGTACCACTGGAAGCTGAGAGTATTTGGACTAAAATAGCTAATAAAATAGTTGCTGTTAAGAATTTTATTGCAAAAATAGGTAGTACTATTATAGGTAAGATATTGTTTCCTTTGACTTGTATAATTATTGCTTTATTGATACTAAGATTGGTGTGTTTGTGTTGTAAAAACAGGGGAGGGAAAAAGAAATTAATTAAAAGAAATATTGAAAGGAATAAAAGAAAAAGAGATCCACAAGAAATAGAATTAGAAGAATTGAGGGAGAGTGTTTATTTGGAGACAAAGAGGGATGATGAAAGGGAGTCTGGTGTCTAGTGTTGTGTAAAAGAAAAAGACATTTCCAGTTTCTCCTAAAAATTGGGATTAAATTTTACTAATTTTTTTTTGGGTTGTTTATTTGGTGATAATATCACCAAAGGGGGGATTGCTGGAGCAGAGTTTTCTGTTGAAAATCTATTGGGTTTTTAAAGCTCTGGTTTGTCTATTGTCGAAAGAAATTAAAATTATTAATTCATAATTACTAATTATTTGTTTTGTGTAAATGTTCTAATTAACCAATATGAAATAACAAGAGAAAACTACACGTGGGGAAGCATTTGTGTCGTTTACTAATAATGTGCATGTTTTATTAACCCCTTCGCTGCTGCGGACATTCCGCTGCAGCGCTGGGGGGGGCAGGGGGGCAGCGCGGTGGGCCTGTGCTCATGACGGAGCCGCTCCGTCATGAGCCACAGTTGAGCTGTGCTCATGACGGAACGGTTCCGTCATGACTCCGCCCATTTGCGTTGTCGCCCCGCACAGGCGGGGAAACAGCGCCGCGCAGGCGGAGCGGCCGCCAACAGGATTGTCATGACGGAACCGTTCCGTCTTGAGCACACGGCAACCGTGGCTCATGACGGAACGGTTCCGTCATGAGCGGGGAAGGGGTTAATAAATGTTGCTGAGTGCTGTTTATTTTAAAGCACAGAAACGATTTTTAAATGTCGTGTATTAATGCTTTTCTTGTGTTGCAAAGGCTAGATAATTACATACACATAGGGGTATTAGTGGGGTTAACACTGTTTAATCACTATGCTGTGGTAACGTTGTTTTTGTCTCTTTTAATTAAGATGATACGTTTTGGCCTAGTAAAAAATGGCTACCGTTTAAAGCCTGCGTTTGGGTAGTTGAACTCTGATGAGAAGGCCTTGCTGAACATGGTCGAGAGTCATCTGACCACAGTCTTCGCCTGGTTAAAAGTTTTCCGTGAGGACAGCAGCTCTGGGCGGACATCCAAATGTCCTTGGAAGACAAAGGAGCCTCAATGAACATTATGATCATCATGCTGGTTCCGAGGAAATATGAATATGAAAAAGAAACATTTCAAGATTTAGTTCCGTCTTCCGTCTTTTTATTTTTGTGATTTTTCTGAGCGGAGATTTTCCAAATGTAGCGATGCTACATCCTTTCCTGCTCGCTTTGCTCAGCGGTTCAGCGGATATCGAAAACATTTTATGTTGCCTTCTATTGTTTAATTCATTATAAATATTGTCAGCCTAGAGAGAGTCATTGTCGTTGCATTTTGGATTCTGAGGCCACTTTTTTCCGAACTTGCGTTGGTGAGGATCGATGCTGTGAGGACGGTGACCTAAGAGACTTCTATTGAGAGACCTGTCCTGATGACCCATTTATGACATTTAGCTAGAATTGGTAACTATGTGAATAATGATTTTATTTTGATTGCCTTTCCATTTGAACTAATTTTAGATAAAGAATCATAATTTTAAATATAGTGTTGGTTATTATTTCTTGTCAATTATTGAGTACTCTATTTTGATTATTGTTGATTATTATTGGTTAAATCATGACTCGAGACAGTGTCAATTAGGTCTTATCGACCATAGTGTGGATGTAGGGTGTTTAGAAGGTTTTCTTTCCACAGGTTCAGTGCTAATAGAGTAATCTGAGTGTATGTTAGTGAAATGGGCCCAAGCGTATGATGAGTGTATGTGCGTGTATCTGTGAATTTACTCTATCCGTGGAAGTAGGGAGAATTTGTACACCCCAATCTGCACCAATGTCACACATAAGCTGTCTGAAAACTTGGCAGCAATGTTGACGTCTGAGTTTTGTTAGTTGTCGAGGGGGCGCTTATGGTGATGTGGTCCTTGACCTACCTTGCGCAGTAACTGTTCATGCCGAGAAAGGACCTGTGTCCCCATCTCCAGGGATAGGGTTGAATTAGTGAGTGCGTTGATTTACACTCATGAACATACCCCATTTGATATCGTAATCTAGCATGCTGTTATTTTAAAGGATGCTCTTGCTTCATGTGGCAGCAGATGACAAGTCGTAAGTAAATATAATTTTTGTATTGTTTCCTTATAAATGTTTTAACATATATATAATAAGGGTAATACCCACTTTTTACAAATGGTCTGCGACCGGTGTTCAAATTATATATTTTTATATTTACGATTTCATATATGTATTATAAATAATGTTTAGAAATGTATTTACACAATAATTTTGATATCCTACTGCAACTTTGCGATGATTTTAAGTAATTATGCGAATAAAAAATCATTCATTCATTCATTATAAGGGGTGTCTTTTATTTTTTGTAATAATTATGTTGCTTGTAATAAACGGAACCAATCTGTACATTAAGTACATTGTCACTCAGCTTTTATTCAGACATTTTGTTTAAAATGAATAACTGGCGAAATGACTGGATTTCACGTTTGTAGAGGAAGTGCTTTCCCAAAAGCACCATGTTTCATGCCATGTATTTTTGAAGCAATTGCTCCTGGGAGTTTCACGGTTATGTTTTACTTGAACAGTTGATATTAATGTTCACGTGTATTTTACATTTGTAAATAGACGGAATCACGAGGTTATCTCCATGTGCATTGGGAGCCTCGTTACCCGTCCCTCTATTTACTTTTTCAACATCACATGATGAGTGCTTTGAGCAGCTGATGTTTCTCTCTCGCGGCTTCAATAAAGCTTCCCTTGTTGAAAATAAAAGATGGTGTGCTTGCCTTGTCCCATCTGGCCAATCAGCGCCCGCCTCTCTGCCTGACAGGCGTGGCACGGGCAGCTTTGTCGCCGTGGTGACTGCGGGGTCCTGAGATTTGAACCGCTGCTAGCCAATGGGAGCAGAGGACGGGTAACTGCGCGGGGGGCTTGAAGCTGCTCTGAGTCTGATGAGAAGGAGCTGGGAGGGATCAGGGGAACAAGAGAAGAGGTTGGAGAGGGAAGGGGGGCGCAGGGGAGGATCGCTGGGGCAGGGATGCCGGTAGAGTTAGGGACTGGCCGGAGGTTGCTGATGGGGTGACGGGAGCATGACCGCTGCGGCTATCTTTTGAAAGTGCATTGGAGGAGGGTTGAGGATTTTCGTTGTGGATGGCTCGTGGGCTTGTAGTGTAACTGGGAGCAGCAGACAGACTATCTGGACAGGCCAGGCAGCACAATGGGAAGAGAGTGACGAGTTACCCCAGGAGGGATGTTGGTGCCTGGATGTTGAACAAGAGCAACACGAGTGGGCAGGTGGGCCAAGTAAGTCAAGGGCTGGCAGGAAGTGGACGGGAGTGACACAAGTGGGACAACGTACCACAGGGGGAGCTGGGCTTAGTAGGTGAAGGGTTGACAGGAAGTCAGTGGGGGATGCAGTGAGTGGGTCGGGGTGGCAGTAATGAGTAGATCGTTCAAGTAGTGCGCGGTGAGAAGGTGTTTACGTAGCGGGTGGAGAATCGTAGAATGTGAGCATTAGTGTATGTAGATTTTTATAAGTACGTTTGGAACTGTTAGTAAGTGGGCGACCGAAGGATGTCCCTAAGGGAATCCAGGAAGTGTTCGGGGTGATCTGTAGAATGGCAGGCTGTAAGTGATTTGATCAGGGACTGCGTGGATGGATAAAGATTACACCCATTTTTCTTTAAAAGAGGCGACACAGCTTCCCGTTTAAGTAATAAGGTATGAAACCTCTGACTGATCACAAGAGTCTTTTGCGCCTCGCAGTAGTGCAGCAACTCCGAGGCTATGGCATCAAAGTAAAGAACTGGAACAGCAAGCAGCGGCTGGCTCCCGAGGAAGTGAGATCTGTGGGGACCCCTGACAAAGTAAGTACAAAGAAGTAGCTACGATGCACGACTGGGATGAGAATTGATTAGTATATGAGACGTACTTTATAAAATAAACATTGGTCATGCTTGTGCAGTTTCTAGGCGCTCTTAATGAGAAGTCTTACTCTTAACAAATGCATGGTCCTTAATGTATTGATCTTCAGAAAGATGACAGGCTTCATACCCTTGGCATCTATGTTTACCATTTCAACAATGAGCTTTCAACTCACTAGCCATCCTGCTGGCTGACTAACTATGCTACCCAGAGCTTGCTGTAAATGTACTAATTGTGACATCTCAACGCTCCTGTCATATGAAATACTCCGTGGCTGTTGTGTAATACCCTTGTTGCAGATAAAATTAGAGCTAAGATTAATTTCTTAAGAACTTTCTTGTCCGTCTTTAAAGCATATCAGCTCCTCAGTCCTGCATGACCAGCTGCAAAACAGGCCTGCCTGAGAAGCTGGTGGTCTTCAGTGATTGCCTTGCTTGTTTGCTTTTTATGTACAGCACTCCGTTTTTACCTAAGATAGTAATTTATAAATACCACATCTGCAATTCTCGCTCCCGAGGCATCCCCTTAGTCTGATCTCACATTGTCGTTACCGATTTTAAATTCAGCCTCTGAATTGTTAGCACTCCAGAAGTGAACGGGTTTGATGTGACTAAACTTCGTCTACTTCTAATTCCACATGTGGTCATCTTGAACGGATTAAATACTCCAGTTATGGTTCTCCTAGAAAGCACTATCCCAAATGGCTCACTTGTTTGCTTTCTGAGCTGAAAAAGAGAGTCGAACTTGCCGTAAACAGCTCGACAACGTGCTCAGCACTTTTCACCTCTGGCTGTGTGGTTTCCATCAAAGTGAGGTGTGTACGTGTGAGGTGCAGGGGTGAATTGTTTGGGTCTTGTTAATGACCTTTATGTAGTACATTGGAAAAAAGGCATTGCACTTTCAAACAACGTTGCTATTGAGTTTTGGAAGAGAACGCAACACGTCATATTGTAAGAAGGTAACTCAGTCCCTTGGAGAATTAATTATTTGAATGAGCACCACAGCAGCAGGATTAAAGCCTACATGTTGATACATAAACGTGGTTCCAACCCAAGTATTTCACGTGGCAGGTAAGCTGCCCAGCACTGAATCCGCCCTGCTTCTCTGACATTGATTGAGGTACATGCTTACATTCATCTTATAAGGGAAGATCTATCTTTGTCATTGTGTTGCTAAGTGTCCAGGTAGAAGCTCATGTTTTTTACAGCACATGTAAAAATTACGTAGGATAGAATTGTATAAGCAAAACATTGGTTTATTTAACGATCTGGCGAAAACCTTGTTTAATGCACCTATATATCATAGTGCTGTACTTCAAAGGCGTTTCACTTGCCATAATCTGCTTTTTTTTAAATTCAATTTGTTTTGAAGCATATGGTATGTTGTCTGGCTTTGGCTGCAATATATTATTTTTCACCAATGTCCGTTTCTACATATAAATATATCTAGGTATTATGGCATGCTTATATACATAACCACATCCTCCGCCCAACCAAATTCATACATAAAGATCAATGACATAATGTGTAGGGCGCTGGGTTTAAAGTCTTGAGGCTTTTCCTATAGCACAGAGATGTTTTTACTAAGATGCTTTTAACTATTTTTGAGGACCGCATTCGCGTTTGTACTTTTGATTGGTTGATTATCACTTAAAATATGGTCCAATTGTGAACTTGTCTGGTGTGCAAGAATTCTTGACCACGTTCATGGGAATCAGCAGATATGCTGCAGCATAAGATATGTGCTGTAGGAGAGTAGGATCTGCTTCTTATAGTTACCCCCACTTTTAGCTGATGTATCACTATTTCAGACTTACTCTGACTGGGATCCTGCTATCCAGGACCCCAGTCTAGCTGCTTTCTCCTCTAAATTGATTGCATGTACTTTAGGTACACTCCAGATTGGATTCTGGGATACCCTTATAAGTCCCTAGTGTATGGTATACTATGTACACAGGGCCTAGGTACCCCAGAAGCCTCCCAGGGGCTGCAGCATGCCACCCCCGAGAGACCATTCAAAATGACACCACAGGTCTACTACTGCAGCCTGTGTAAGGTGTTGCATGCACACCTTACTTAGATAGATATAGCTTCACTATATGTATTCTAAATCACTGCACATATAAGCTTATCAGTCACCCCTATGACAGGCCTTATCAATCCTGAAGGCAGGTTGCTGGGTTTTATGTGAGGGTGCACCTGCATGAGCAGAGCCCCTCAGCAGCCTTCGGAACCTATTATCTGGGGTGGTTTGTGATGCAGCCAACCCTATATATTTAAGTGCATTATAACCTCATGGGAAATGCTAACTTTAAAACGGCTGCTCAGAAACATGTCGTGTTTTGTGTCAAACACCTTGGAATCATACCTCCCGATAGTAACTGGTGGGGGAGGTATGATTCCACCCTACTAGAGGGACATATGTGACACACCGGGCGACCCGGTACCAGCTTTCTCGACGTGGGCATCACAAAATGGATGCTGCCAGCCACAGACACAAGTCTGCCATCCTGCTGCTGAGCTACGCTCTAGCAGAGGAAGGCCTGACAATAGGTTTCCTGTCACAGGGAGGTGTGACCACTTCCCAGACAGGATTTAATGTATTGGGGCTGGGTGGGTGCACTCAGAGTGCTTTGAAGTCTGCACTGGGGTCACATTTGGTGTCCCTGTGCATAGTCCAGCTCAAACCGGTTGCAGGAGCCATTTGCTCCTGCTCTGGCACGAAACTGGACAAAGGACATGGGTGTAGCCACCCCTCTGTTCTGACCCTCCCATCGGTGGGTCCCCAGAGTTTGCCCCACCCCTTCCTTGGATATAAAGTAGGAACCACTGACTACAGGACTTTAGATTTTACCTGGACTAAACTCTGCTACAGAAACCTAGTACTTCGACGATCTGCACGATGCTGGATGATTGAAAAATCTCCCTTGGAGTAAAGGAGTTACTCCCCTGCAAGGCAGGTACCTAAATGCATCTGACTGGTTTGCATCACCCGAGCTCCTGAGGACTCTGAAGATTTCTGCAACACAGGAGGTGGGTTCCTGAGGTCTTTGCGGTCGATCGGCTCACTCAGCAATTCTGAGACCAGTATCCCTCGTGGTGACCGTTCAACCTGCACCCCTGTGCACCGTGTGCTTTTGCAGCAGCATATGCCTTTCAGCAATCCCTGAGGCTGTGCTTTGGGCTACTTCTAGTCCTTACCCCGAGCATTATTTCCACCGAAGATTTCTGGCCTACACTCCAAGAGTGTTCGGTGGGCTGGTATTTTGTGATTCAGCTCGAGGTCCCTTCGCGATCCATGGTCCGTTGGCTTGTGGGTCACGGTGAAGGTAACTTTGACTTTCCGGGGGCTTTCCTGGTTGCTCCAGACGTGCCCTGACTCTCCATAGCTTGGAGAGTCCCCAGGACCTTGCTGTTCCTCACCGAAGCTTATTTCCTCTGCCCGAGTGGGTTGCAGTTGCCAAGGCTTGTCGGTCTTCAATCCGGACACTGACCCATCCCCCCCCCCCAAGCACTTGACATCCTTCGTGGGACAGCTCACCTCCGGACTTTAGTCGTCGTCTCCTTGTCACCGTGGCTGCAGAGTCAAGCATCGCATCTTCTCACCTGAAGCACCTGACATCGGTGGGCATTCGTCTATCGTGCCCCTGGTCACTGTGAAGTGACCCAGACTGTCCCCTATGCTTTCAGGTTCTTCTCACCTCAGATCCAGGCTTGGATTCCACCGAACACTTAATCTTCCCGGCAGCAGCACTTTTCCGCATCACGTCATTGAAAACGACTAAGGTTCCCGACATCACGTGAACCCTATGCACCCGGCTCCTCTGGGATAGGTAACACAGGTATCTCGGTACTCTCAAGGGTGCTGGCCTTAGGGTTTGCTTAAAGTCCTCTCCGAAGTGTCCTTAATCTTTAAAATTCCAACCACGACTTTCCCATAGGATTGTACGGAGCTCACGCCTGTGTTCACACTCTGCATCCATCCTCTGTGGGTCCCCTGTGTCACTGTTTTGGGTGGTTCCTTGGGGTCCCAGCGATTCTACGTGCTCTTGGCACTGTCTCTAGTCAAGTCATGGTTGTTATACCACTTTCTTAGTATATGGTGTGGTCTCCCCCTGGAGCCCACTGTGTATTGTGCTATTTACTGTCCTTCTAGTGACTTAATATTGTGTGCTTTGTTCTCTAATCTCATAAAGAGGTTAGTAGACGGTTTAGTAATAAATACATATATTTTATATATCTCTTGTGTGGTTCTCCTTTCATTTGGTCATTCAGGAGGTTCTAATTTGGTAAAACAAGCTGCTTTACATTACTTAGAGACTTAGCCTGAAGGCTGCTCTCCATAGCTACCACAAGGATATCTTTCAATAAAGGTTGTCTTTAACCTAATCATCAATAAGGGTTGTTTGGACTGGTACAAGGTGCCCACTTTAATTAGTGGTCAGTATATACCAGGCCAACTTCTCGCATGTGCTTCCCAGCATTTAGAATCCAGCTCCAATAGGTATGGCCACGTTTCGTTCAGACTGTGGGTAGCGCTGGTCTTATCCACATTTCCTAGAAACTTTGATTTTTTGCAATCCTGCTTGTTGATAAGATATTTGTTTGGTTTGTGAGGTGTCATTAGGTAGTAGAAGGGGAGAAAAGCGTGATTTTGGAGGCAAACTTTATGACTGTTGAAGTCCTGTGTCTTTGATCTGGTCTTGGAAATGAGTACCATGGAAGAGGACTCCCAAGTACACTATGTGGATGATGTTTTGTTCATCATCCCTAATGGTGAGTATGTACTGAATAGCTACTAGGTCGTTGAGATTTGTGCATCCTACCCTGTTAGTGGAGTTACACCTTCCATTACGACTAAGCCAGTTGCTGGCCACTCGCTGCTTTGTCTAGGCGAAGTTTGTAGCATATCGTTGGATATACCATGCACCCTTCATACGCATGCAGAGTAGTGTGATAGGCTGCAGTGGAAGATAAGGGCAGACAGTGAAGATGTTAGGACGTTTATTCACGGACACAAGCCAATGGGGTGGGGGGGTGGCGCAGGGGGGGCAACCAGTCCAGCCAGCTCTCAAATGAAGCATCCAGAAACTTCAACTTAGTTCGGTACAAGTACAGAGCATCCAACCTCGCAGTGATGCAATGCTTCTTGACGGTGTAACTTAGGGCTTGTGGATAACTGAAAGAACACGTTGACTATCCATGACTAGGGGAGGGGAAGAGTGTGTGTATGTGTGTAGGTAGATATGAGCGAGTTCTGGGGCAAAGTCCCAGAGGAGTCTGGGTCCTTCTGGTACAGACTCCGTCTCAGTATCTCAAATGGGATTGGTAAATAGTCAAGGTGGCGTTATATCTGTTAGGTTGCAGCTTTTTTTTTTTGTTTTTTTTTTTGTATGTAGGATAGTTTGTGTTCGAATTTAACAAGTAAAAGAAGGTATGGTGTTCCTAACATGTATTTGTGGGTTTTGGTGAGGGATAGATTTGCCGTAAGCTGTTACGTTTTAAACTGACTGCGTGATGCGGGTGCCATACTTTTAAATTATTTCGCGCCAGTTGAACATGGTTGCAATCTGTAATTGTTCATATGAAAGTGATCTTATTAGAATAATAGCAAATGTTTACTCTTTTAACCTAGTGAGTTGCCTCAGGCATCTGCTAAAGAAACTTACATGCATCGCCCTCTTTAGTGTTCAAAATTCAATCTCAAGTTGGTTACAAGGCTCCTTCAGTTTTGCTCAACATTGCATATGACTGATAAATACGTTTTAAAGTAAAATTTTCGAAATAGTAGAGCTAAATGTTTGTACTGCAAGGGCATGCACGCCTCTAAGTACCAAAAGCACGTTGTTGCAAGGGGATAATTTAGCGTTCAGATTCATGTACTTGGTAAGAATGGTGATGAGTTCCTTCAAAAGTAATTACTGAAGGTAGCTGTATGGGAAATGCTATTCTGAACCCGACCCTTCAGTCCCTGGAGCCCTCTGAATGAAACTGTGTCCTGCAGCCGTTTCCTACATGAGTCATATCCCGGACACTAACTGGTCCTTTGTAAGGCGTGAGGGCACCAGTTTTTGCACGTAGCAGAGGGTCAGTGCCAAGGGTTTCCTGAAATATTGGTTATGGAGAATGTGGCAGCGGCGCACTCCCTCCCAGTACCTGGCAGACATGATCAAGGGGTGGTTTTAGCATTCGTGGGAGATCTGCACCGACAGTGAAGCTCCTTGTCCTGCTCCGTCTTGGCACCTCAAGGATGATGCATTGGAAACAGCACTGCATGGAGCACACGTGGTTGGTTTCCACGCATGCGTAGTGTCTCCAGAGTAGAGCTTGTGCTTTATTACGGTATTATGTGCAGGCCTGTAACTGTAAAGCCCTCCATGCCAAGGTATTGGGTTGCTAATGATCGCCAAACCTTGCCTGAAGCTATTTTTTGAATTGCTGCTCACATGCTCCTCAATGCAGGATGTGAAACTGCCTCGTGAATGTGTTGCAGGACCTGAAAGAGGATGCAGCTAAATCTCTGCATAAACTGCTAACTTGTAATCCGTTTAGAACTTTTATACAGCAGACTTCCCTCTTAGGAACAGGATCGTGTCCTTTACAAGTCAATGGCCGAGGCAAAAGCAGTCATTAGACTAGCTTCACAGGCCAGACATTCTATGCATGAATCCGTATTTTTTTGGCACCATCCATTTAAGTTTGGTAGAAATGTAAAATAAATGCATAAGTAAAACCACAATCAACTTATACAATTCAGAACAGAAGCCGTGTTCTCAGTTGTTGCATTTACTCGCTGTCTGCTCTGAATTTTAAAGTCTGTAACTCTCTGACCAGTTCTGCTTGCTCTCATCCCAGCCATCTTTCAGCTGATTGCCCACATCCATTACTTCCCATACACGCGCTGGCTCTTTCACTGACACTTGCAGTCTCGCATTCGTGCGCTGTTGAATTTCAAACCAGTGTTGACACCGTGTGCAAAGTCATAAGAAGAATTCGGAGTTGCACTTTATGCAAAAATAGACACGTGGCCTTAGGGAAAATAAATCATTGGTAACTTGTTCTTAATGGGGCCGTTTATCTTCTCTATTTTGGCAAGTTTCGGTTTCTTAAGATTGTGAAGCGCTTTTCACTGTCCAGTTGAGCACGATGTAAGGAATGCATTAGATACTTTGGCTTTCCAGTGCTTTCGCATTGTAAATGCACAATTACAGAACCAATCTTTGCAACAGAGACATTAAATACTAGAGCAGTCCGTCTGAGCGGCAAGTTAAGTTGGGCGCAGTCAGTCACTTTTTTTTGGCTGTTTGGCATGCTTTGGACTATCTCTGTCCAACCACACACTCTTACCTTTCACCTCTCAACTTTACAATTTTTAAAATTGGTGCGCTTTTAATTTTCTGAGTAGGACTCCATTAAGTATTTTCTCCTTTTTGCTACCGATTCAAGCGTGGGACTAAACAAAAATCAGAAGTCCATTGTTTTGTTAGAAGCATAGGCTTCCAAAGCGTGATTGGAGTCTGGAAAATTCTCCTCCTGTGAGATCCTCAAGAAGTCAAAAGCACCACAGAACATCACAGCCCAGAAAAAGATCTTCACCCACTCAATAAATCCTCTTCAGTAATTGTATAAATCATGTCTCAAGCTATACATGCACCTTACCTACCAAGACCCTTTATCCATCCAATCCTGTGCACAAACTGAATGAATAATTTATAAAATTACTAAAATATGTAACCACATTCAAAAAGAAAAAGTACCTCCTAGCCACCCATTATGTCCAAGAGGCTTGCGGTGGCTGGCTGGGCAGCAATGCCGATGTCTTGCTGTATGACCGTTGCTTCCTATCCCACAGAAGCCCTTAAATGCTGTCTTTGCTGTACTTCATCCATTGATATTCCCATTAGCACGCAAAGACAGCAAAGTAATGCATGGTCTTATTTTATAAAATTGTTTTATAAGAAGGGCATACAATACCTTTTGTCACCTGTATCACACCACCGATGGATTCACTTTTCCAAAATGTACTTTGCAGAAGTCTAGTTTTACACTCTGGCCACATTTCTGTAACAGACAATGATTTGTGAAGAGCAGAATTGGCCAGCAGCTTTTCTGGTGTCTGTCATTGTTAAAGAGCATCATAGGTGGACTGAAATACAACCTGAAAATGTTTCCTTGATGGGAGGTTGCTGTTTCACTGCTACGCACTTGGTGAGTCGGGTCAGAGTGCACCGGTGTCCGAGATAGCTTTGGCAAGCTCTTTATCTGTGTATTACAAGCATCAGCTGTGAGATGTGTGTGGGTCACGAAAGGTCTCGAGTCACATTTGTCCCTGGCGTTATGTAGGTTTTCAAATATCACATTTAGGATTGTGTACAAGTATTTTATTAATATGGCCTTATTGATTCCTTCAAGTACTACATTGTCTGCATGGGTCATTAGATTACAAGTCTTCTAAGATTCGAATTTTCTTGCAGTCTCGGTTGATTGCAGTTTGCTTTACTTCGTATCTGGCTGTAGAAGCTTTACATTTCCTCTGTGTGCTTGATATAATCTCCCATTAATACCCAGTGGTTCTCCCCTCTAACCCTTTTGCAGTTGATGGAGCGCGAATACCAGAGCGGTTTGTTAAAATCTATTTATTGAGACGATTCAGTTCTCTTAGAGTTCTATGTGGGTGCTAATTATGAGCTTTGTAATTAGTTGCATTGCAGCACTGTTTTACTGAGCTGCTGACTGAACATTGTCTTAATCAAAGGCTTGTGGAAGCCTGATATAAATCACGCAGTTGCAGCATGTATCCACGTATGAATTACGAAGGTCATTCTCTTTTGTCCAAGATGAGGTCTTGCCAACTATGCAGTTTGTGTGCGTGTCATCAAATGTGGTGTCAAGGTGACATGGCGTTTGCATTAACACACTGCTTTTATTTAAAGCTCTGGGTGCTAGACCTCATCTTGCACACATTGTTAAATGCTATTGTTGTTAAGGCCATAAACTAACAATTATAATTTCTTTGAAGTTCTTGTAGGACTGTGTACTTTAAAAGTAGCCAAAGTGATTGCACAACATTAATTAAATCTTTTTCAATTTTAGGGTAAAACCTTTGGCACGCCCCTTCATGATCTGCCTCATGCCTTTGTGCAGGATTATGGGAACATTCCCAGGTAAGCAAGCTTCACTGTTATCCGTCTTCAGAATGTGTGTGGTTTGATTTGAGGTCTTCCCTGAAGCATAAGATCCCTGCTTCAGTAACTCATTGCCTGCTCCTTGGGGCTGTCGAAACAATCTCTGAATATGCCTGTCTCTTGGAATAGCTGGCAAGATACTTTTGCGTGTTAATCTGCTTTAGAAATTGCAACCTTGTATTACTGATGTTTTCTGCCATATGCCTTTGCATGATGATGGAATTAGTACAGTTGAGTTGGTGGTTCTAGTCTCCGTTTTACGGTACTTGGGAAGCCCAGTAGGTCCGAGTTGCACTACAACTAAGAACATTTTGTGCGTACAGAGAACATCTGCAAACATTTTCATTTAAGTTTGGCTGTTTTTTTGTCAGGAACCCAACTGCGGGATAGATTATTGAATCAAACTGCTATTGATTAGTTCAAATACCCCATATTTTGTGCGTGGCAAACTGCTTACATATCAATGGGTGATGGTTTGTGTTGCTCTCAGAAAGGTCTTTTACCTCGACTGGTTATTAGAATGCCCTCTGCTTCAGGGCAGATTCTTCAGGACTTGAGAAAACAAATGCATGCAGTCTTCTCTTGCCTTTGGGTAAATCATGTTCATTCTGAAGTCTGCTTAGTTTACTGTGTTCTCTAGAGGATCAAGACGGCCAACATTATTTTAGCAATGTGAAGATTGTTAAAGTTCAAGCCCACAGAGGACACAAGCTAGTAGCGTAGGTGCCCACTACCTTTCGTATGGCCTACAATCTTGGAGTCTATCATTTTAAGGTTGTAAATGCTCTGCTTTATTATGTTTTAGCGACATTACATGTATTGTATTGGAATGTATTTTGAAAGGAAGGGACTGCTATTTTGAAACTAGCGGGATGCATCACATATCCTTGATTTGCCTAAAGAGTGCTGCAATGTTTTCCTTTTCTGCAAGCAATATGGGTCGATAGTGACATGAAAATACACCCTTCAACGAAAGTAGAATCGGAGCCCTTCCAGCTAGGCCCCAGGACATGGTATTTTATGGCTTCTAGCTCCCATCACATTATGCTCCTTTCCGGTCATGCTCTACCTAACACTTGGTGGAATACCTACCTGCACAGCATACTTGCAGTTTGTTCCCACTGCCAATTGCTGTGTATTCTGTTAAACAGGATACCCGTGGGGTTATAGTGTGTTTTTAAAAATAGCTGTAACATAACATAAGGTGACTGGTGTCCAGTCAGGTGTGAAGCTGTCAGTGGTGTTACTGTGCTACAACTTTGTGCTATGAGAGGTAGAATCTTGCCTGCTGATGACTACATGGAACCTGACCTTCGTGAATGAAGGAAGCTTGCACCCATGATGCCCACGAGGTAGTTGTCCAGTGTTCTAGTGAAGTTTTAGAAAATCTTTCCATTGTAAAAGAGGCAAAAGTAATTGGTTTTGCAAAAGCGTTTTAGGTCTTGCTTGACAGTTCAGCGGTCTCCATACCAATATTTTATAATGTACCTAGAGTGGGCTTTGGATCCTACCAGAAGAGTATTCTTCTCTTACCTCATGCTATTGCCCATTTAGTGTTTGATTTCACCTTCCAAGCAGTGCTTCTATTGACCATACAGAAAGTGTTCTATTTTTGCTACCCCCCCCCCCCTAGCGTTGGTAAAGACAATAGGGCGTGCTTTGTGACAAGCAACATTTGTAAATGCCTCTTTCTACATGTTATGTTAATGGTATGCTAATGCAAGAAGTCCTTTCTGCTAATGCTATTGTTGACCTACCTTTTCCTAATTGGGCTGCACAATTAATAAATATCCGTTAGGCGACAGGCTGTCTCTGACTCTCTACCCATATTCTGTGCTTAACCAAGCAATTCACTGCACAGTTCTTGAAAGCTGATTGAGTTATAGTCCTATCTTTTTCGTTGGTATACTGTGAAGTTAACTCTTAAAGTACATGCGCTTATGCGACTTTCCGTTGCCAATAAATGGTGTTACTCCTCTGAAAATTGTGACCAGGGACTAAATCAACTGGTAAGTTTTAATTTTTTGCATAATCCCTATGAAGACTAGCACCCTGGCTCAAAGCATTCATGCTTTCAATATGTTTTTATTAATTTGTCAACTTCCACAGACCCACCTACCTACAACCACTGGTCGATTGGGAAGTTTAGTTGACCTAACATTTCATTATAATATTAACCATAACCCCACAACTAGCCGACCCTCCCACACCATTCCCTCTGATCTTTAAAGAAGTAAATCGTTTTGCACTCTTAGTCATGGTTGGGAGTCTTTGCTATAGAGCCTTTCACAGGTCCCCATATCCTTCTCAATATGTAGTACTAAGAAGTGGTTGTAGCTGTCTGGCCCGTAGATTGAGACACAGTGACTGAACACCGCTAAGTTAGGGGCATGTGAACTCTCTGAATTCCTGGGACAGGAACGCTGTGCACAGGCCCCATGTTCTCTCAATATGACGTTCCCTTCAAATCTGATGAGTTTATTCGTAGCCAGGACTTTACATAGTTTATTAAACCATGGACTGTATTCTGGTGCTGTGCCTTATCCCCATAGTTCCATTATTGCTTGTTTAACTGTGCATTGGACTAATGTGCTCGCTTTGCCTCATGCAGAATGTAGTGGTTGTGTTTGTCTGTTACATAAACCCAATTGGATGTATGCCGGAAATTGCGAATCTATTATTGTGAATATGGTATTGATGCTGGTAGGTTGGCTTAAGCATAAAGAACAAACAATGGATGGAATACTGAACAAATCAACTATTCACCCCGTCACAGATCTGGGTTTAAGCCATAATTTTTTGCTCACGCCGTATGCAAATCAGTCTTGATCCTGCTCTTCATGGGAACGTTCCAGCCCGAACTGCCAGGCCCTCCCTGGACTAGAAACTAGCATCTTGGGACCAGTTTCGGCCAGGCTACCTTGCTCCAGTGGCACAGTGAGCATGGGACCCATGTCTGGCCATATCCTTCCCACTTAGGGCAACAAAAGCAAAAAGAACTGATGGACGGAATGCTGAACAAATCAAACATTAACCCCCCAGTCACAAATCTGGGTTTAATCCATGATTTGTTTGCTCACCATGCCACCCTAGTTTAGATCCAGCCATTTGCAAATCAGTCCAGACCCTGCTCCACATGGGAACAGTCCAGGAAAAGAATTATAAATTTAACCCAGATCTCTTAACTGGGGGGGTGAGTGTTTGAAAAGTGTCAGTAGGTTGGCTTGAAGCATTTATAGAGACGTGGAGCCAGAATGCGCAGTGCGTGGTGTGTTGTAGCATTGGATGGAGTCTGTTACATTTGTCTAGAACTCTGTGAATCTGAGTTTGTTTACAGAATGGCTTTTATCACGTTCCGTAAATGCAGGCACCTACATAGCTCTTTGTCATCAGGCCATCGTTTTTCTAGTGCTGGTCTGTTATTTGACAGCCAAAAGCCCACATGTTATAGTCTTGGTTTGCTAACCCACCTGTTAACATTAATTTCTACTATAAAACCACACACTGCAAACTGTGTTCTTTCAACCTAAAGTGATGTGACGACCCTTCCTGGCAGCGCTCAGGGGCCCGGATGGTTGACATCAGTGAGATGGACTTCAGTTATGCCACCTCAATGTATGTACTTGCCTATTGAGGTCTTCTGTACAATGGTTGTGGCTTTCCTCTGATTGCTCAAAAGTGACATGTTCGCCAGATCATCATTTTTAAATTGGTGCATAGTGCTTTTTGGAATGCAGGTGCTTTTAAGTTGAAAGTGATTTCATTGGGTGCTGATCGGATACTACACAGCTGAGATGTGACCCCAGTGCCCGGTCTTAGTTTTTGAGTTTTACTAGAAAGTTCTGAATAACTAGGGCTAGCAGGATTCCACAGTTGCAATTATAGAGTGAAATGCAGTGATAACAAGCGCAGATTGATGGGCCGGCACGGGATACCATCAAAAGGGGTAGCAAAAAGGGGGCAGCAGGGGCTAAGGAGTCAACAAGTGAAGATCATACAACAACCAAAAAATCCTGTTCGAGGGGTATAGGCAAGTCTGTTCCTGCCAGCACCCCCTCCAGCACAGACGGCTAATGCTTCTGTACCGATATCTTCCGGCAGTGTAGCAAGTTCTACCACCAAACCATCAAAGTCCCTGGTGTGCTGATCACCCCGGGAGCCGAACGCCGCCTCTCCAGTTTCCCCCCGACCACCACCTCACAGCAGCGTGGATGATACAACAGCCAGTTCGGGAGGCAAAAGCAAGCCTGTTCCCGCCAGTGGCCACTCCAGCACAGACTGGGTGGTTAAGGCATCTTCCGACAGTGTAGCCAGTTCGGCCACCAAACCATCAAAGTCTCCGGTGTGCTCATCACTCCTGGAGCTGAACGACACCTCTCCAATTTCACTCACACCTCACAGCAGCCGGGCAAGGCTTTGAGGGAGGTAGCGAACAGCGTACGGCTCTGCGCGGATGAGATCTCGCGGGCTGTTGAAGACGTGAACCCCTTAATTAGCGACGTTATCCGCTGCATCAAAGAGCACCCCATGTTTGCAGATATCGAGCGATTGTCCACGGGCAGCTACTACGAGAAGGTGAAGGTGCGTGCACAGTGGGGAGCCTGGGCTGGGGTGGCTTTCTATCTCAAGGAGCAGATGCGGTCTAACTGCGGAGCTGCCGACTTTGGGACTTTTTTTCAAACTTAACATCCTGTGATATAAATCCTGTGCTTACAACAAATTAGTTTGTAAACATGTTGGCCGTTCTCCTGCATAAATCTGATGCAAAGGCACACCTTAAATGATAAACGCAAGTGAAACCAATTCGTGAGACATACATTGTTCTGGTAGAAAAGCTCACGTGGTTACTGCAGTAATTTTAGATTTGTATGTTTCACGAGAAAGTCACTAGTTTGAATAGTGCTTGGTGCACTAGGGAATATTGGCGTGTTTCTGTAGTGCCTTTGCCAGAAATCACTGAGAATATGTAAAAAAAATTAGTCTGAAAATGTTTTACAGTACTGTACAGTCTGCCACATTTTAAAAGGAAAGAAAAGCCCGCGAATGGTGCGCGTGCCACAGCGAGACATCTGGTTTCAATAATCGCGCCGGTGTCTGGGCACGATAATAGAAACCACATGGCGGCCGTGCGGGTAACCCACTCCAATAGGCCATGGGCGGAGCAATGCGCCCGCCTTTGGCCAATTGCGTGCTGTCTTTGTTAAAAAGACGCACGCAAAGGCCAATAGCGTGGGCCAAAACAAAAAGCACAGGCACGAGCGTGTGCGATTCTTAGGTTAGTTTTGAAACCCCCTAAATGAAGTCTTCGCCAGAATAGCGCATGCGCGCTGTTACAGGCTTGACCTAAAAAGGGGCGAGCATGTGGACTTGCATGACTGCTGTCTTGATGTGCTGGAAGGAACGGTACAGTTGTAGTTTTTGGAGTATTCTGTGTGCTCCAAAACACTGGGCCATTTTTCATAAAATTTGAGATCACAGTGCTCCCAATTGAAAATGATTGCTACAATAGACAATTTCATATTGCTAACTCAGACTGTATTAGTCATTGGGTTTTTGATCCTTCATGCAGAGGAAGCTGATTGCTGGAGGCTCTGGGCGGTGCAAATTCTTGACACGGTCTGGCCCACCACCCCCTCGTGCGTGTGAGTAAGGTGGTAAGGAGTACCAACTGGACACTTAACTCAGGCAAAAGTGATGGAAGTTGACTGCTTTCTTGCTGACCATCTCATGTCCCTGCATATTGTAAATGCACAGTATCTTGTGGGTGGTACTGCGTATGTGGTGTGGCACATGTGGGGACGAGATAGTTGAGGTATCTGGCGGAATGAACTGAATGTTCCAGAGTCATGCGCTTAATGTAATGCTTGTAACTGCTGTGTGGTGGAGTGTGCTTCTATCCTAGATTGGGCCTGCAGGAATTTCTCTGCTATAAGATTACAGGAGAATAAATGCAGTGTAGATAATGATGGGGTCGCTAATAGATGCAAAGCATGAGAGCTCCTTTCTGATGCGCTTGAGAAGAAGTTACACACCCTGGAGGGTTTTGATGATGATCATGTTTGGTTCTACCCACACCCTGAATGCTGACAGAGACATTCAGAAATGAATGCAGGTTAGGCAAATTGCCAATAATTGTACATCGTCCTACAGCAGTGGTTTTGTAAAAGGTTATCATGAATAGTATCTTTAAAACATTTTTTTTTTTTTTATCTGCAGCTTCTTTTGTTGTTACAGCGGAATCTTACCTTTTTAGTCTTGCACGCCATGGTATTGTATGGTATCCCAAGTTCTACTAGAATAGAGAATTGATACACCTATAGCTGGTTTGAATACAAAGACCGATATTTGATCTGTGTACTGCTAAATGGAAGCTCAGAATTCACAATCCGTGGTAGAACGGGCTCCTTGAAGTCTGCACAGTTCAGTATAGCATGTTTTTCAGCTGTTTCCAACAACTGCTATACAAAAGGAAGGCTCAAGGCAAATTAACAAATGGTGTAGAAAAGCAAACTGACCTAGTTCAGAATGTTGAGCAGGCCTGTGGGGAGTTTTGGAGATGCGGTATTGCAGGCCCCGCCTGCTAGTTGTTTAGAGACCACACATTTTCTCCTATCTGATCTCCAAAACTGTGTCTACGTTGCACTCGATTGGGTTGGAAACACACAAGTTATCTGTCAGCAGTGCTTGCCTCAAGAAATGGGTGTGGACTGTGTGCAATTCTCAGCATTCAAAAGTCTTTTGGGGCAGGTTCACTGATTGTAAAGCAGTATTCAGATAGGCATATCTAATTTTATCTTTTACTTGTGAATCTGGTTTGTCTTCCTTGATGTTTGGCAAATTTCCACCTCTGTCCCAGTTGTGTGTAAAGAACACCGCTTGTGGGTTACTTGCGAATGCAGGTGCTCGGTTTCCTGAAGATAGCTTTGGAAATTACTTCTCCTAGGGCTACAAGTGTACACCACTAGCCTTGCACAATTCATTTTTTTGAAGTCGTACACTTTGTGAAACCAATTCAAATTAAGTGCACTTGTATTCTTGTCTTGGTGGTTTGTCCGCATTATTAGCAACAATCCTGCAATCCTATTAAGTAAAGGAGAAAGTGAAAAAAAAAACTTGATAAACCACTGCATCAATATGCAGTCCTATGCCACTGCCATTTATATTCCTATGCTTATTGTACTTTTCTGATTGGAGCAAGCACAAGACTGATTTGCATATAGCTGGGTCCAAGCTGAGGTGATATGGTGTGCAAAATAACAATGGATTTGGATGCTGCTCAAGTATTTACCAGTAGCTGAGATGAATTCAAGCATTCCACCCATCACTGTTTTGAATGCATATTGGTCTGAGCATGGACGAATGGATTGTCCTCTGCCGTGTTGAAATTGCCTGTTATGATGATCTGGTTTAGAACAGTGAGTAAGTAGCTATCTTAAAATGTTTCTTTATAGATTGCAACAGCAGCAATTTACAAAATGTTATTCTAGAATGCAAACCTTCATCTCTTCAATTGTAGAGCTAAATTGAGGTGTTCTCTATCACCTGCCAGCATGATTAATACCCTTCACCTGCAGCCCGTCTAGCCTAAAATGGTGCCTTCTCATGTACACAGAGGTCTTTCTGCCATGGAGTGGAGTCAGCCACTTACTAAACTTCAAACGCCCATAACCCCAATTGACCCAAGCTCCACGCCCTTGAGATTGTCTACTACCAGCCTGTTCTACCTGCAAGCTCCACGTAGTACATTTATACCTACCTTCTGGCCAACTAGAATCTTTTTCAAGGAGCTAGGCACGTACATAACCAATTCACTTTCAGCAAGATACTGAACTCAATCCTCCTCCTTACCATTTTTTGGGGGGGAATTTGTTTTTTTAGAAAACGGGATCATTAACAATCCGCTTATCCAGCTGCAACATGCAGCGAACAGAGGTTATTATTAGTCACATAGCATTAGCAGTTATTGTATCAATAAGAATTTTTCTGGTATCTTACACATGTTATGTTTGTACAGTAATATAGTACATATCTGGAGCAGTTGGAGGGGGGGGGGGGGGTCGGGCGCCTTCCACTTCTTTGTGATTAGCCTCTTGGCCGTCACTATGCCCAGATCTAAGAACCTAGAGGTGACGTTAATGTTACGTGTCCTGCGGAAGATGTGCAGTAGATACGTCTGCAAATCAAAGGGTATCTCTCTCTGTGCAGGCATGGAGTGCGTCTGCTACCTCTCTCCAAGTTGTACTAAGGCTAGTACAACCCCAGGACATGTGTACTAGGTCTGTGTCTAAAGCGGCACATCTAGGGTAGGCGGAGTCTGCTCGACAAAAGTACCTGTTAATGTTAGCTGGCGTTAAGTACGCTCTTTGCGTGATGAAGTATTGTATTTGCCTAAATCTCATGTTTCTAGGGATATGAACCGGGCTAGCTAGTACCTGTTCCCATTCCTTATCTGAAAATTATTGGCCCAAGTTGTGTTTCCACTTGTGTCTGAGGGGGTTTAAGCCGAATGCTGCGTGTTGTCGCAGCTACGCTGCAAACCACCGTGTCGGGTGTCTGCCCTGCCCCATGACATGTAAATACTGCATAGTGAGGTATGTCTGTGGTTCAGTGGCAAGGCGCCCCCCCCCCCCCTCCCCCCATTTCTCTGGGAGTGTAGCTACCAGCTGGCGATGTAGGAGGAATTGCCCTGCGGGGAGCCCCTCGTCTTCTGTCAGTGTCGCATAGGGAACAAGCGCGCCTTCACAATGAAGATCCCCTAGGGTCTGTATGCCCACTTTGTGCCACTGCTGTAGCTCCTCCTCTTTACCATCATGCTTTCCTTTCAGCATTAAACCTTCTCACTGAGACCAGGATATGATCAAGGCCAATGGAATTATGAGAAAAGGGAGGGCCAAATTAGGTGGCAAGGTTGACTAAATTTTGCAACATGAAAAAAGCAAATTATGCGGTGCAATGAGACATTTATAATAGTATTTCATTATTTTGTCTTTTTTACACTGGGATAGGTTGCACCTCAGTAGTAGTTTAACACTCAAAGTTGGCAATGGGAAACAGAAAGGTGACGAGTAAACCGTTGCAGAGGTCCTACCACTGTGCAGCAACGTGTGTTGCTGGGTTTTTTGTTGTTGTAACTTTTGAGCCGTTTAAGATAGACATATTTTGTGACAATCTGCAGATTATTTGCCGCATTTGCCAAATTATTCGTCATTGTGCTGCCACCGCATTTTTTTAGCATAATGTCATAATCCCAGTGGCTCTGAATACGATGCAGCATCCCTTCTGCTGTCTCCCCTGTGCCTTTAAAACCCTTCACCAGGCACATCAACCATAGTAAAGGACTCACCGAACAGTTTACTCTTAATCTTGACAGAATTCACCACACATCTTTCTAATTTTTTTCATTTCCTCAACTAGGTCTTTCGATCAGCACTTGACACGTTGAATCCAGGGAACATCTTGACACCCATCCACCTCTTTCCTTCGCTTTAGATTGCCCCAGATATCTGCTGGCTCAAGTCTACCATGCAAGCAAAGCTTTGTAAATGTTTGCACCCCGTAACCACCCAGCTGCCACAGTGCTCCACCATAATCACTTCCTCAATCTTGCTTCATGACCTCCTTCATTCCTAAGAATTCTCTTTTCTACTCTCGTATCACTACTTTGCTACACTCTCTTCCCACTCTCACACATGACCTATCTCCCATCTTCCTCATCAGCTGCTGCAATAATCTATCTTTTCATCTAGGAGGAAATTATTCCAGCTTGCTTACCATCATGGCTGTCTCTCCTTATCTCCGGAAACCTCTGGGGCCTGTAGCATACTCCTTTGTTGCTAACGGTTTCAGTGATGTTGCACTGTGTGATTTTAAGGAGCACTTCAAGGTTTCCCTCAAATGCTGCAGGGGTGTGTGCTGTGATGATGGCTTCCCAGAATTTAATATCCGATGTTTTCCATCTATGGGTGCAGCTAATGGGCACCACTGGTCCTTTAACTTTTTGACTGGTTAACCTGCTGTCTGTGAATATAGAAGTGCTGATCATTGGACAATTGGACCAGGAGATGGTTTGGTGATCTCAAGGACTAGGGTGTTCCCAGTTATGTTGGGTCGAGATGGAGATTATCTGGGTTATCCCAAAGGGCAGCAGGGTTTCATCCTCACGACTGAGTATGCTCAACAATGTACAGGTCCACTATTTTATGCACATTTCAGATGACATTTCATACACTTCTTAATCATGATGAAACTGCAAAACAATGACCATTCTAGCAATCAAAGTTGGTTGAAATGTTCATTTCTTGTGAACTTGCTGCTCTGTATTGCAAGGGCTTTATACCGCTCTTTTTAGTAGACAATGTAAAAAACAAAAATGGATAATTCTAGCTTCCTAACCTTTTTTTTTTTTTCTTCTTTCTTTGTATAGTTTTATATAGCGCAAACTTGATCCGAAGGTATCCGAGCGCTTTACATGAGCACCAATTGCGTTACAGATGGACACGTTCATTTTTGTTAGGCATGGGGAGATTAGGTGATTTGCCCAGAATCACAGAATGTTGAGTCCTTGCAGAGACTCTAACCTGGCTCCCCAGCTCCGAAGTAGACTGCCCTAGCTGTTAGTCCATATCCTCTCTCATCTTACATGTCCATTACTCCACTGATGATGAATACCAGTATTCCCCGTTTGTCTCCATATACTGAACCTTTGTAGGCACTTACGTTTTAGTCAGTTTTTGTACCACGCAGATCTTCAGTTATTTTGAGGCTGTACTACAACAGTACAGTCTTAATATGCTACTTGGCAATGCAACAGCCTATGTGATCCTTCTAGCATGTAAGGGTAGCATATACTGTGTATTGACACTTATTTCCGCCTTCACTATACCTCTGTGTGTGTGTTGGGCAGAGGTAGGGCTCTTGCACTTCTGTTGCTTGCACTGTCATTGTCAACACGTCATGTTGTACTTGTTCTGTGAGGGAATCTTGTTTTATTGCTCGTCATTGTACCTCTGTCTTGTAAATCTCAACCCTTGTTACTACCCAAAGGCGTACAAGTTTTCGTTGTTGATGCTTGTTTCATCTGTGGCTGCAATGGGAGGCTTTCTCACTGTCCTGGTTCAGCGACCAAGATAATCTGTTACTAGAACTGTGGGGCCACCAAGAGTTATGTGAGCAGCATGGATCCAAGTATGGTCTGATAGTTGGACATCGGTTATTGAGTGGATTGGGCTGATCGCAAAGAAGACTGGAATCCAAGAGACAGGAAGCCAGGCGAATTCTTTCATGCTGCTTCCGGAAGGTCTGTAATGCCTGGGTTGGCACTGACTAAACAGATTAAGTGGCTGTGGTCGAAGGCTTTGCCACTTTCCAGCAGGGTGTTAGATGTGTATGTTGGTGTGACAAGTATTGTTGGAGTTTTGTGACTGTACTTTAATTCAGTTCACTTCATATAACCTTATTGCAAGGTATTAGGCTCTTGGATTGTTTTTGCAACTGTTTTTCAGTCTCACTCCAGTACATATTGTATTTAATTTTTAGCATTTGTAAGGCACCTATTGCATAAACCCAAAGGTCAATCAATGTAGTTACAAGTGTAGCAGGACTGAAGTAAAGTTTTTATGTATTTATGCATTAGGGGAGCAGTTCTTTGATATCCTACAGATATTAGTGGAGCTGAACCTCCAACTTGAGTTTACGTCTGACTGAAGATACTTTGATAATCTGAGCAGGATCAGTCAAAATGTCATTCGTGAAATGAAGATAGCTGGCGCGGAGGAGTAATCCGAACTGTTTTGTAGAATTTGTGTCTGAAACAACTGCCGCTACTCTGGAATCGTGGTGCAAAACTGTCCAAGGCGGAATGCAGGCAGACATGTATGTTGCAACTACTCTCACCCCACACCATGTCTAAACAAAGTCTGTAGGCTGACCGACTCTTTCTGGTCTTTTTGTGCAGAGCTGTCATCACTCTGGATTGGCAGGACATATTTTTCAAGTTTACACCATAGTACACTTCTTCATTTTCAAATATGTCGGTTGTATTGATTTGCGACGCCGATTTCAACTCCCAGAATGTAATGCTTTCTTAATAAAGCCTCTGGTCTGGAAATGTAGTGTCTGCCTCCACATGCTGTGATGGGGCATTCCTATGCTAGTGAAGAGCTCTGAATGATGGAGAGCCTTTTGAAAGGGCTTCTGTTTATTGGGAAACAATGGAGTTTCGAAATGACTCCATAGGTATCAACCCATATGATGATGCTGTGGTAGCTATTGGGGAAGCTCAGTTTTGGTGATGTTTCTTAACTTGTAGGTGAAGCTTACTGGCTGTATTCTGTATAGGGCACAATGTCCAACTCTGTGCCACTTGTTTTACACTACAGTGGTCCATAGGAAAATAGGGATAGCCATACAGAAATGAATACAGACTCAATCAGTACTGTATTGGTTAAACTTGTCCAGCCGGACAGAGGTCTAATATTACATTTTTCTACAATTCTTTGAAATATAAACAAACAAGGATACTGAGAGTGGGACACAAGCCTGCATCCTACTACAGAAACATGAGAACAGACAGTTGAGGAACATTTAGGGGAGCCTCAGGCAACGCTCACGGTTTGTTTTTAGGGAAAATCATCAATAGAGTAGACCAATCGCAAGGAACACCTCTACAAAGTCAATGGTAACATAACAGTTGATGCATGAGGCGTTTTAGGATGTCGACGGCGTTTCGATCCAAGTGAACAATGCGTGGATCATCATCAGGACATGTAATTAAGCATACCTGTGAATTAGATCCTTAGATTACTGTATTCAAATCACATTGGTTGGGAGAAAGAAGGGGGAAGGAAACATAAAAAGGAAAAAATAAGGAGGATGTATGTCAAGGTTACACAGCCTCATTGAGAATTTTAGACAAGCTAGTCAGAGCAGACTGTAGGCACACCATGAGAACAATTGCATCCTGTAGCAAAGCGAGATTAAATAGGCATAGTCGGAATAAAAAAAACTTAGGCGCAGTGACTGAATATTCAACGGACAGTTTACGGCGCAGTGACTTGGTGAGAAAGGGGAAATTAAGTATAGTTGCATAGTAGTTGAAGCGACGCAGTGACTTCATGGGCAAAATAAATATGTACAATGGCAGGGCAGTTTGAACGATATAGCACACAGTGTCTACGTGATCCGGAATTCAGAGAGAGAGTCATAGTGCATACGGGCGCGATGACATGGAGAATGAAAGAAATTGGAGAACGAAACAAGGTTATCATGGCTATTGAGGTGCCGATTTCATGCAAAATAGCTCATGGTCGGTGGTAATCTAGGCAAGAATTGTGCCGTTAAGAAAAAGCGGGCACCCTTACTTGATTTAATTAAATAAGTCAACTTGTGGGGCCGAATGCGGGAGATATGAGCCAGGTGAGGTAGAGTAGTGGTCCTGGAGGGAGAAGTGGTCACCGGGTCGGCCAAGATCGTGAATTTCTTCGGTTCTTATGAGATAGCATGGGAGCCACCGTCGTGTGCTCCGATGGCATATGGGCTTGAAAAAGTAATACGAGGGTCAAGGGGAGGAATTATGAGAAGGCGTTCTGCGAGCCCAATTGTGAGGCATCAATAGGAGACACCTACATGCGTGGGGTTCCTTAGGATGGTTATAGTAGAATTTGGTGGTGGGAGCCACAGGAGTGTGCTCAGGAGGCGTAGTGGCCTAAAAAGAAAATAGGAGGGGGAGGGGACAGGCGCTGGGATTCAATTGAGCTAGGGTTGTGTGCTAGAAGAGTGCTTACCTATAGCTGATATCTGTCGGGCTGCTCAGGGGGTCAGCTTCTGTCGATGCGGGAAGAGAAAGGGAATAGGGAAAGTAGGGCCGTGATTGGCCGGAAGGATCATGTGATCGGTAGTGAGTGCAGGAAAGAGGAAGGCCTAAGAAGTGGTGGAGTGGAGTGAAACTCTTGTGTTGGGTTAAGGCCAAGGTGAGTGAGTTAAAAACAAGGTAATAGTCACAATGAAGTATACACTTATTTTGTAAGCGGGTGATCATGTCATAATTAGTAGTAATTTCGTCATTGGTAAAAATTCCAAGTAAAGAGTTACATGAAGTATTTTGAGAAAAGGGTTAGTACAGATATGGGTATGTGCGGTAGTTTAAGAGTTGCCCAATCTTCTAGGCGATTCAATCCTGTGTGAAGACTGCAAGTCTTCAAAATCCATTTGAGTTCTTCTTTATTGAGCAGCTTGGAAATGTCACCTCCTCTTGGTGGGAGTTTGACCACACTTATGATAGGCCAGCGGATATCTTCCTCGGAATGTCCAGTCTCTCTGTAGTGTTCGACCAGAGGTGCATTTGGTGTCTTGCATCGTATTCTACTCCGGTGTGGGCATATTCGGATGCGTATTTTTTGGGTAGTCTGTCCCGATATATATTCTGTTGCAAGGGTATATACAACATTGCATGTGTTACAATTTGTGAATGACTTCAGTTCAGATCGTATATTTTCAAAACAAACTCTTTACATTCAATCGTGAGATCACACACAATACAATTTCCACATTTAGCGTAGCCCGAAAGTGGTGGTAGTCCCCAGTGATCGTTCAAGGTACTGGGTGGTTTTTTAGTGGGTAAGGCTGCGCGCACAAGGTGATCTTTAATACTTTTGTTCTTCTTGAATACGAACATGGGGCGTTCAATATTGAGAGTCCCAGCGTTTAGAACATTCCAGTTCTTTAGAATTGATTTGCGTACTGTTAGAAACTGAAGAGAAGGTTGTGACGCAAACCATGCGATTTTGGCATGGTTTGGCTTTAGCTTCCAGTAGGACCTCACGTGGGCAATACCATGCTCTTTTCATGGCATTACGTACAAGTCTTCGAGGTGTATCCTCTACTGGTTAGTTTGTTACGTAGTAACTTAGCCTCAGGGAATTAATTCTCCTTCATGGAGCAGTTCATCCTAATTCGGAGGAACTGGGAATATGGTAATGAATCACGGAGAGCCCGGGGGTGGTGACTGTCGTACCGTAGTAAGGTATTACGCTCAGTTGGTTTGCGGAATAGACTGGTGATAAGAATTCCCTTTCTATGTATGATAAGGTCAAGAAACGGGATCGATAATTTTATCCCGTGTCAATGTGAATTTCAGGCCGCCACAATTATTATTGAGCCAGTGAAGGAAAGACTTTAGGGTATTATCAGTGTCCTGCTAGATCATAAAGATGTCATCTATGTACCTCTTCCATTGTTTGATGCTGTTATTGAAGGGATTAGTAGGGTACAGAATATGGGTGGTTTCAAGTGAGTCCATGTATAGTATGGCCAGATTGGGGGCAAAAACAGCCCCCATGGAAGTTCCTTTCACTTGTTGGTAGAACTGATCTACAACAACGGCATCAAACAATGGGAGAGGTCCAGGGTGGGAGTGGTTCAGAGATCGTCCCAAGCCGCCCCCCGCTGCACACACCTTTTATGATGCTATGGCCTTAAGACATGAATGTACCGAGTGGTTTGATAGGTCTAGTTTTGGGAGTTTTGTTTTGACATGTTCTGACGCAGCCTTCAAGATGTTCAGGGTGAGTTAGATTTACAAGCTTTGCGTTGCACAATGCTCATTTGCGTTTATAGCCAAGCACAGTTTCAATCATTTTTCTGCAGTCAAGGCACTATCCTCTTTAATCACTAATTTGTTTTGTCTGTTTTTCAGTTCTTAGTTTCATTTTTTTTATTTGATTATTCTGTAGATTGCATGGCTAGTCCTGAAGGCCGCTTTAAAGAGGTCAGTGGTTTCAGAAACCACACACACAAGCACCTTTTGGAAGATCTTTGCGGGTGGTGTCCATCTGATCTTGGGGCCAGAAGACTGTTCTGGATGATGGGGTTCCAACAAGAAGACTTATCTCTGTACTTGCTTTTTTTGCTCTTCAGTGCCTTCTTGTTCATGCTGTGTGAATGCAGGAACTTTTTTTGATGTATGGTGATTTAATTGAACACAAGCCAGGATGGGAAATTGGTGGCTGTTTACCATATCCCCCTCTCCTCATACCCCCCCCACCCCTTTCGACTCAGTAAGACTACCAATAAAAACTGGACTTTGACCAAATTTCCAGAGTTAAGTTTGACAATGTCCTTCAGATCCACATATCCAAGTATTCCATCTCTGCAATCACAGTTAACATGGCCAACCTGTTGTCCATAGGCAACTGGATACATTCCTTCATGACCTGATTCATACTGTCCACAAACCTGGTTGGAGGATAGAGTGGATATATACATTATGAATGATGGCCCGAGCAAAGCTGCATACCATTACCTGAAATAGTTTGGTTTTTCTCTCTTTTAAACCGCTCATCTGAAATTATGATAACCGCTTTCACGATTTCTAGTATTAAAAAAAAAAAAAAACAGTAGCTGGAATTGAAGACCAACTCATTTGCTCTACTCCGTTTTAAAAGACCCCATTTCCATGTCCATGTTTTTCTAAACTTTTTTTTTTTTTGTTTTTTGTTTTTTTTAAAAACCTTTATTTGTGCATCTTAAAAGAACAAATACGGGCCTACAACCGTCAGGCCGGCCACGATACAATGAAGCACTGATACCCACATTACATCCCCCGTGCGTCAATGGTCAGGATTAACAACGAGTTATGAGTCACATACTGGAGATATCTTTGACACCCGGGGAAGGAGAAGTGAAGGTTAATTTTAAGTTTTTAGATTATTTTATCAAAGAAAAAAGTCAATGAAGGATAAGAACAAAGGAGATTCGAGTCCGCAAGATAGCCTCATCACACGGGAGAGCAGCAACATCAGTAAGAACAACAATGGAAGTAAAAAACTCAAACAGTGAGGCGGTGCCGAAATATAACAGGATAGTCACATGAGCAGGTACGCACCCCTCCGGAGCCGCCCCCACTTGATCCACCCCACACCCGGACCCCGAATCGAAGAAAGTAGAGCGCAGAGACATAGAAGAAAAAAGGCCCATAGAACTAATTAAGAACAGAGTATTATCCCCCCACCCTACACCAATGCGGAGGCTACGGCCTACCCCCCCCCCCGACATAGTGCCTGTCGCCCAATGAACCCGAAATATAGAGAAGAGAGAAAGTGGGAATAGAGTAAAGAAAATAAGAAAACAGAAAAGAAGGTGAGGAGGAGCCCACGGGACACCAGAGCGCCCCGAACCATCAGCCAGTCATGGCCCCCACACACTGAGGGCCCACTACTCCAAAAAACGGCATGCGAAGATACCATGGCACCACAGTGTAAGCGAATGGATACAAGTCGCGATGAGTGCGCGCAAAACAGACATACAGTTCCAGTCCCAGGCCAGCCCGTCCATAAACCCTGGCAATAGAAGTCAGTCTAGCCCTGGCCCGATCGCGGGCGTGGGATTAAACCAGCCCCTGCATGAAGGCCCCGTGTCCCGAGCAGACAAAGACAAGATGGCCGCTCGTGAAAGGATGGTGAAGTAGGATCACGAAATGGCCGCCAACCATCGGTTGAGGTCCCTCTTTGCACCACATAAAATCCAAACCTGGCAATTAAGGTACAGGAGTTCCACAAAAAGTAAGCCGTGGACCACCGCGGACGGTTCCACGACGCCGTTAGGTATCGCTCAACAGGATAGTCCAGCGGACGCGGCGAGGCAGGCAACAATGAGGCAGGCAGCCATGACCAGGGGGACAAAGTGTCCGCAGTTGAGGTGTAGAGCGGTGTACCCTGAGCGCCAGGAGCGCCAGGTGAAGGCATCAGTGTAGTACAGTCATACATCGCCGTTGCGTCCCCGCAAGTGGACAAAAGCACCGGGAGATCCACGCCCTGTAGATGACAAACAGTGCGCTCACGACCCGCAGCCGACAGTATGGGGTCAAGCCGCTCACTCAGCGCTTGCAGGCCAGCGCACATCTGTAGTTGGAAGTCCCGCAGGGCAGCCAGAACGGAGCCGCATGTCGGCGGAGGCTGGGCCCCCACAGCGGCAGCAATCCGGGACGGCACCGTGGAGCTGGTGTCCGTAAGAGGGAGGGCGAAGTGGGCAGCGGGCGAGACCGGAGTAGCACCCCCCAGCCTCGAGCAGGCACTCAGCGCCATGTTTTGCCGCTATACGGTGCAATGGCCGAGGGGGGGGGGGGGAGTCGTGGCAAGGAGTCAATTCCCCTCAGGTCTACGCCGCAACGGGAACGGCCGACAGTCGCTTCTCTTCTCGCAGGTTCCCTTCGCCGATGGCTAGGCAATAGGCGAAGGGGGCAGCAGCATCCCACAGCGCGGTCATCAGAGCGGGACAGGAGACACGCCGCACCGGGGCCCACCCCACAGCTCCAGCCCAGCCGGCACAGGGTGCAGAAGGTGTCCGGCCGTCCCTCTCCGGGCTCATCCGGCAGCGATCCGTGGTGCGAGGGGAGATCGGGACCGCGGGGCTCAAGTTAGCGCTCGCTGGTCCGGTAACTGCGGAGCTTCCAGGGGGCCAGCAAAGGCCGTAATGGCGCAGGATTTCAGTGCCGAAGACAAAAGCACCCAGAACTCGGGCATCCGGGCGGGCTGAGACTCCGGGAAAGCGGCAGCACGGTCAGCGCGTCTTCGCACACGTTTCACCTCGAAAATCGGCGAGGATGGGCATCAGGATAGTAGTCCGAGGCCACGGACCGACGGAGCCGGGCGCTCAAGCGTCTGCTCCGGTCGCCATCTTGGCTCCTCCTCCTCGTTTTTCTAAACTTTTAATTGGGCCTGCTATAAGTTGTAAACACAGTACCATATATTTCAAAGGCTTGTCACTCATGCCCCACTCTAGAAGTCTTTGACCACTTTTTTATTTCACCATTGCTGAGTGCTACCAATAACTGTCTGGACCTTAAATTACGTCCAGCTCCATCTCTGGTATATTTTATGGACCAATACACCAGTTTTCCCACTGAGTGACTTCACTGTAACCAGTCTTGAACCTTACACTCCCCATTCTCCACCTAACAGTTTATCCACACACTTCAGAAAACATTTTTCTACATCATCTCTGACCTGTGATCAGCATCTACTCCTATGAATTAATTGTTCAGATTTTATTTTATTTAATTTTTCATTTCCTGAACCGTTTCTCTTGACCCATTATTGTGAATACATCTCCGCCATGCAGAACAATAACTGATGCTTCTCCACATCAGTTACCCAACCTACATCTTACTCATCCGCAGGCAATCCTGAAAAACAGTTGGGTGATGTTTTTTTTTTTTCTTCTTCTCAGGGATACCTAAAAACTCTTAAGTTGAACTATACAAACTTGCCAATTGTAATGCATGATGAAACTTTTTGTTTTCCCATTTTTGTCAATAAATGCACAAAATACTTGTAATCCAGTTAAGTTAATTTAGGAACAACCCGAACTCAAGACCTAGATCTTTTGGAAGCCCACCAACATTCCATCGAGTCTCTTAAACTGTCTTGTTTCTCGCTTAGCACTGCACCCAACCCATCTCATTTTCACCCACTATTCAGAAAGTCTCTGCACTGGCCTCAAAGCTAGTTAGTACTCTGTTATGCCTCGTTGAGTATGCTGATGTCCGTGAGAGAACCTTTTTATATTGCTCTTTGATATCACATTCTCCAAGTTTTATGCTGAGATGGTCCAGTGAGGGAGCAACACTTCTTTGTCTACGGCAGTCTCAACTGTGTCCTCTCAGACTTCAGTCAATTATCAGCAATTTGTTCTTTCTGTGGGTTGAAAAGGAGATTAGTAAAGGGAGCTAAATTAAGCTTTGTAATCGTCCAGCTGCCAGACCATGGTAGATGCTTTTGGTTATTGTCTGCCTCTACTTCCAGAGAAGTGTCCGCCCTCTTCAGTTTGTAAATATTGTAAGTGACCCTCTTGAGCAAAACACTTGACCCATGCTGCAATAATGAATTCTGCACCAGAGAAGGAAGCATACCATTTTCTCTAGGGCTACGAAGAAATTTGCACTCCATGATATGAGAAGTGATTTTATAGCCATACAGGAAATACAGCATTGTCAACTATGCCTGGAAATGCTTTGTTGATCTATTCTGTTACACATCCTGTGAGTAAGACTATTTTTATTAATTCAACTGTGCAGCTAGAACCTTGCTTCAGATCCCACACAGACAGTCAATCAGACTCGGATTAAAAAAACTACATTGGCTCCCGGTGAAACAGAGAGTTGCATTTAAGGCATTATGTATCTCCCACCGAGCCTTCTGGAATAAGAGCCCAGCAATCAGCAAGAGTCTAGTCACCCATTACCACCCTAGCAGGAATCTCCGATCTACGGAGGGTTTTCTGGCCTCAATACCAAAAATTAAAAGAGCCAGAACCGGAGGTAGGATGTTCTCCCTAAATGCCTCCAAGCTATGGAATTCTCTTCCTCTACAACTCCGCTCCGACCCTGACCTGCTATCGTTTCGTAAACAATTGAAGACCTTATTGTTCACACAGTCTCCCTGATCCTGATCACCTCCTCATTGATCACATCTGTACACCTAGCGCTTGGACGCCCTTGGGGCAGCAATCGCGCTTTACAAATCTACATTCAATTCAATTCAGAATGCTTTTTCAGCTGATGATTTCTTTTTCTGATTGAAATTGCTGAACTGCTTGAAATGTTAAGCTTATGGCTCTGGAGATGCTGGACAGGGTTTTTCCATCAACTTGTCCAGATGCAGCTAATCAGCCTGTTTGCCATATTTGGGATGCATTTCCATTTGAAGTGTATCCAGGCGTTGTTGGTCCATGTATGATTTGCAGATGACCGATTCCTCTTTTTACTATTTCTTTTAGATTAGCAAGAGGTTGGTAATTGCTAAAAGTTAGTAAACGCCAAGCGGTTACAAATTTGATCCTTTTTCAGAAGTAGGACAAGTGTGTTTTTAACCAGGGATGGTATTCACCGCTCGGAGGGCAAAATTCATGATCATTGGAAGGGTATGATGCAGCTCCTAGACCGTTGCCCGCCGATCATGAGATTAAATTTGCAAGCTCCACTGCTAGTCTTCTGTTGAGTAGACTGGTATGAACAGTCAGAAAATTGGGCGCAACTCCGACTTGCCTTTGAGCATCGTGGAGAGGATATCCTTCAGACTTGTTCCAAGCACATCTTGAAGCTGTATTAGAAAGTTGGAATTTTGAGAGCTCTATTGAAGATTATGTAGTAGCTGTAAGCCAGTAGTGGCGGGTGTGGTCCTCCTGCTACTGCATGCTTTTTTTTTTTTTTTTTTTTAACAGATTTTATTGAAGTTTCATAAACATTCAACATACTCATCACATTAGCCTTGCTCCTGCTCTAGCATTCTAACGGTTGTTTGTCTGGTTCTCTTTTTAATTTAGAACATTCTCCTCTCGGTGGATGGAGTGTTCTAATATTTGTATAGCCCTTCTGCGTCAGGCTATACGGTTGTTAAAGCCTTCTCCCTCATTAGAAGTCCTTCCTTGTGGCTTAGATTTATTACTCTGATTCAGTTCCTTTAGTAACCGACATAGCTTGCAGCAGGCTGCATATGGGACAAAGTACCCCCTGCTATATATTACAAGGATATTGTAAGTCACTGAGTAGTTCTGTGACCATATAGAGGAACTAGGCCAGAAGTGACTTGCAAAATCCTTCCAACATTCAACAGAGGGCATGTTGTTGCTTGTATGACATAGTTACCACATCCCCATCTCACAAACCACATCCTTAGTGTCTTGTTCTTCTGTTCTAACTCAAGTGTGTTTGCAGACAGGTAGAAGAAAAAGTAGAATCTTTAGTACAAAATTAAATCCACCAAAAAGCAGTTACTATTTTATTGACAAAGTATACTAGAATAAGTTTAATGCAAGTCAGATTTTTTTTAAATGCTGTTGCTTGGAATGTGTAATGAACATGACCTATAGATGGCAAAAATAAACTTTTTGCAGCAAATATATACAACGAAAACTGAGATTAATAAAATGAACAAACAGCAGCTGTAATTATGATCTGTGATCTGCTTTTCACCTTGGCTGCTGGGTTTGCATTATATCACAACTCCATTATAACGTGCTCCGCTTGAGCAGCTACATCATTTCTTTATTACAGGTGACATAACAACTGTAATAAGGAAATACAAGACTGGCTTTTATGCACGGGTTTCAGGCTCTCACGTGTTGTGCTATATTTGCCATCTTGTGGACGAGCCATCAGCAGATATTCTTCCTTGCATATTAGGGGATGGGTCTAATCTGGTCAAGTGCAAACCTTTGTCTATGAAGCGGGTTTTTCATGTGGATGCCGAAAAAGATTACGTAGCTACATTAGGTTTAATCTATAGCCCGCTTTTAGCTGTCTGTTGTCGAAAGCGCGTTTGTGGACCGTACCAAAACCTTGCAGAGGACTGAGAGCCAGCCCATTGCTTACCATAGATTGTCTTAATTGTCACTCTTATTGTCTCGACTGCTTTTTCGAAGTCTTTCTTTCCTTTCTATTCTCGCCAACCATCATAGCTTTACCCCCTTTTATGTGCTGGCTTGTATCCTTCCACTGCTCACATTCGGGGAACGCCTTTTTATTTCGGCGCTCTTGAGCGAGTGTGTTTTTGTTCTTTCGCGTGGGCTGCGCACCCCCAATATCTGCCCCTCCTTCCCTAGCATGGTCCGTGTTGCTCTCTCCCCCACCCAGCTTATTTCCATCACCTGGGTCTTTTTTTTTTTTAACTGGTCCCGGCGCATGCACGTTGTCTGCTTTATGTTTTGAGCAGCAACGTGCAGGCGAGGGAGCTTGATTTTAAATTCCAGCTGGGCCCACAACGAAGGGGCCTTGAGGCCTCCTTTTGTTGGAGTATGCTAGCTGGGAGGTATCTGAAGCCTCCCAGCTAGATGCAAATGTAATTGTGGGGAAACACACAGCTGATTAATTCACAAATACTTGATAGGTTTTTGATTTTTTTTCTGTCTGTATTTATGAGATATGCATCCACTGTAAGAATGTCAGATGTGTTGGTCTGTTCCAGTATTTGCACAAATAACAATTTAAATGCCACGATTTTGCTTTATTTCTTTTATAGTGCCCCTCATGCCAATGCAGGGTGTCAGAGCGCTTTACATCACATAGGCACATTAAACACTGACAATAAATCGTGTGTAAGTCAATGTACTAGATGCGTTACATAAGACAGTGAGTTACAAGGTGTAGGAGTCGCATGTCCTTCAAGCTCACTGTGCTATCTTGGAAGGATTACAATTTATGAACTGCAACTAACAGAAGGATCTGTGTTAAAGGCAATAACCCATTTACCCAACTACATAAAATAAAAATCTGTCACCTGCTTGTTACATGATGTGCTTTGCAGAAGTCCCATTAATCCGCTATGCTACTTTGATTCAAAACTCGAACTAGACAAAACACAGATCTCGCCAGCAAGTATGTTATCCCTCAGTTATCTTACCATTTTTTATCATTCCCGCATATTTACGGAGCACACAAAGATCTCTGTTTGAGTGCAGACAGAACAACATCACACGCTGTATTATATTTCAGGGTGCAAGAATGTTACTAAGTAAGGGAGGGCTTTGGAGGTTGGGGAAGATTTGGAAATGTGTAAGGGATGCAAGTCGTTCCTAACTGAGGAAGGTGGGCTTTCTAAGCAGTTTAAAAGGCAGAAAGCATGGAAACGATTCTAGGGTAGAGAAGCAGGCTGTTGGATGGGAGTACGAAGATGGAAGGTTAGTGAGTGAGCGCGGAGGAGGGTTCTTCAGAGAGGAGGTGAAGATTAGCAATTCTTGGAGAATCGAAGGAACCAGTTTTAGGAGTGACTTTTAGATCAGAAAAATGGAGATGGTTTGTGGATGGACGTAAATTTCAAGAAGTGAAACTTGCAAGTGATGCTGGCCCCCTTGCTTGACATCAAAGTAAGAGATTAGAATTTATTTGTAAAGAGGGAAATTGAAGAACTTGCTGCTGTAAATGTTTCTCAAAGTGAGAGGCATATTTTGCAAGATCCTCAGGTAGGTTGTTAACAGTATTCGAGTGCGCTAATAGCCAGTAAGTGTGACAGATAGTGCAAGCTGAAAAGACCAGAGTGTGGATAAGGAATTGTGTTGCTGCAGTAATTCAAGTGCGTCTGAGTACAGTTTCATTTTATTTTTAGTCAAATAGTACACCAGCATGTAGGGCACAACGGTTAAATGGGTTCGCAAGCCCTGCAAGTGCCGTCCAGTGTATAATTGCAGTCGGTGAGTGAAATTTCTAGGCAGTATAGACCAGACGACATGGGACTAAGTCTTGGTAAACCTCCTCCAGATGAGTTAAACGTGGCAGGGGTGAGCACCGAAAGGCTGAAGGAACAGTTTCAGTCTGTGTGATGATTTTGAAACCAAACTGTAGCAGGCAAGTGTATGGATTGTCTGGTAAAGACTACCCGCTCCAGGACTTTAGAGAAAACGGCAGTTAAGACAGGGTGGCGTTTGAGAGAGAAAGGACCGCCTGGTTTATTTTTGTTGTTGTTGTTTTTGTGTGTTACTCCTTCATTCCAGGAGTGGTGGTATGTACTGTGTATTTTGTGCATTTTAGTTTATACCTGGGGTTAGAGACCACTTGAATGAGACTAGGCGATAACAGCCTGAGGGCACAATGGGTCATAGAAGGGGTGAGCAGGTTTAATTGAAAGGATTAACATGTCAGGCTAAAGTAAGGAGGAGGTGAACGTTGGTTGAGCCTTATGGGAAAGCCGAAGAAGGGAGCTGGAGGCGCTGTAAGCAAGGTGCAAGCGAGGCTTCAAGGGTATAAATGTTAATGTGAAAGTAACAGGAGGATCAGATGGAAGTTGTCCTGGAAGGGGGAGAGAGTGGGTATTTTCTTATAAGTGGCTTGGATGAGCACCGACTAATGTGATTAATTTGTGGCGACAGCAGGCTTCGGCTGCATTGAGGGAGCTGAGCACATGTAGGTATGTTTTCCTTTGGACCCCATGCACTCCTGGTATATTGCATCTGAACCATGTCTTTTTTTAATGATATGCAATACTTTGTTATTGCAATGCATATTCTTCGTGCTAATTTGAAAAAACAAATGTGCTAAATCTCGCAATGACGTTTTGAGGTTGAACGTGCTGATTTGCATCCTAGATAAAAGTTCCGGATATGAACGCACCACTTATTAACTAAGGCTGCACCACTGGAGCTTCAAAAAGGGCTTGCGTTGGCTGTCTGCTCTAGAAACCAAATGTTTGTCCCCTTGATAAACGTATGTAGTACAAATCTCAGCTGTGCAGTCTTAGCCGCATGGAGTTTCAACAAACGTGTTTCCTAGTCTTAATGTGCAAAGTGCAGCAACTCTGATCTTCCAGATCACCAGATAGAATCTATGTGGAGTCCATCAGCCTCTCTTCCTTCTGAAGAAGCTTTTGAAATGCGTAAGTAGATATAGCTTAATGCAAAGCTATAGAACAGGTACTATCTATACCTAATACTGCTTGAATTATAAACATATGAGAAGACTGGTAAGAAAAAGGTATCCATAACTTGTGCATAACCGCACCTGTGGATGGTGAAGGCTTTTAGTTGCGTTGACTTCAGGCTTGAGTGTATAGTCAAAAACAATTGATCTTCCAGTCCCCCCTCGCCCCCTCTCTCCATGCTCCCTGCCTTCCCCACCCCCATATCCTTCAGACACAGCAGTAAGTAGAAGGGAGTTGCCAATGCCATCGGCATCCATGTGCTTTAGAACTACAAAATCAAATTCAGCTTGTATCTGTAGGGAAACCTTCGAGGACAGTCTCTTCGCTCAATCAGCCACCAGTGAGTGGAGTTTTTAGATGTACAAAACGATTGTGACCATGGATGGGTGTCAGTGCAGCATAAGTTTTAACCTAATACAAAATAAAAATTCTTGCTACAATTTTCCATCATGAATTGCATATCTGCAAGAAGAGTAACAGTTGGCTTCTCACTCACAGGTGACCTAATCCAGATAATGTACGCCATACAGTCCTGCAGCTGAGACCAGGAGGAATATTATCATAAATTGCCTTAACTATGACTCTAACTCGTATCTCTCTAGAGGTTCCTCCCTGTTTTGAGCTGCTTCTAAACTCAAAGTACAACTCTTGATGCTAAAGGAGCTCTTACAAGACCATGAGCTCCAACTCGGACACCCGCTGCCAGTGGTTCTGTCGTTCTGAGCCGTCTGTCATCTACTCTCCCCTTTTGCTGTTTCTACTGTCTGTGTGGTAGGAGCCATTGCTTCTGTTGCCTAGTCTGATTTGTCCATAAGTCTGTATCTCGTGTCTTTAATTCATCTTCTGCCATCTGTAGAAAGCACTGTCCCGTACAGTGGGTGTGCAAATTATGTTTGAACTATTACTCTGAACTTGCAGTTTCCGGACAAATGTAACCATTATGTTCTTTTCCTTAGCTTCGTTGTTGCCGCCTGCAAACATTTGGAACTGCATGCCAGCACAGAGGGACTTTTTAGAAAATCTGGTTCTGTTGTTCGGCTGAAGGCATTGAAGGTATGTAGATCAGTTGGGGTTATTGGCAATATTACGTGGAAGTAGTTTATATAGCAGAGAGGTAAAATCATTGGCTTCTATGGGTTTCGTCAACCTGTGTCCAAGATTTTTCACTCGTATGGGCTCTCTGCTTGCCTTGAACAAATATCAGGGTACTCCATTGTGAAGCCAGTCTGGTACATTTGTAAACAAAAACGGAATACTCCTCTTCCCTTTTTTTTTATTTTTATTTATTTTTTTATTTTTTTTTATTTTTACAAGGGCTTGTACTATTAATCAGGTCATGACAAATTCATCATACAAAAGAAAAGACAGAATATGCGGTCGGTTTGGGTACATAACATCACACATTAATAGGCTGTAATATTCTCTAATACATCCGTTATTTTAACCCAGGGGCCTCCTCCCCCTCCTTTTCACCCTAAAAAAAACCAAAAAAAGATTTTTCAGCAATCACAAAAGTCACATATAATCAATAAAATATAATAGAAAAAAACCCTACACTTCCTGTAGCAAATTTGTAACTGGAGCCCATATTTGACAGCCCAAACCCCTTTTCCTGCGCCCTCTTACTTTGTAAATTGAAGATTCTAAATTAAAACTAGCCAAAAGCCTTGACCACCAACTAATAAATGTAGGGGGATCCGGCCCTATCCATTCAGAGGTAATGCATAAGCGGACCAAAGCCATTGCGATAAACAAAAATGCAGATATAGATCTCGGCCTTGTGTCTCTTTCTATATCGAATCCTACACCCAAAATTACAAGTTCGGCAGTCATAACTATCGGAACCTCTAGAACAGAGGCCTTCAAACTTATGTAGGTTGAGCCCCCCCAGCTCAGATTTTTTTAGCCTTCCGCCCAGCACCCCCCCCACCCCCCAACACCTGACAGACATTTCTGGAATCTGGTACATTACATAATCGACCGCCGCGCGCATATCCTGGGCCATATCCAGCAAATAATGTTCAATACAATAAGAGTGTTTAGTAAAGTGCAGGTTTGTGAGTGGGTGTGCTGAAATGACAGATTACACAGCTCAAACCACCATTTCCTAGATAAAATATGCGCAAATTGTTTTTACTAGGATGCTTTGTTTTACACATGATATTGATTGATAACACCACCAACATAGATGTGACGGGTGTGCCTGTTTTTCGCCACAGACTGTCAATCTGTGGATGGATTATTGCTACTGCCATCTTCAGGTTGTGCTCCACATCCAGGGGCAGATCTACAAGGCACTTCCGAAGCACAGGGATGCGACATATTTACAAGAATGACGCATCTCTGTGCTTCCCCTTGCGCTGGCGCACAAACTGCAGCCATGCGCTAGCGTAGGCATCCTTGCACCATGGTGCAAGGATGCCTGCGTCGTGGGGAGATTGTTTTTGTGCAGTAAGGGGCACCTTCCTGCACATAAACAATCACTACAGGCATTTCCCTCTTTCAATGCATGCTGTAGAACGCAGTAGGCATTGAAAGAGGGAAAAATGAGGAGAAATAAACATTTCTCCTCGCTAAGCCACCTCTAGGGTGGCGTAGCATTCAGACGCATTTCCAGATTTACGGTTCCTCGTAAATCTGGAGCTGTGTCTTGTTCCATGGATGTTGCTTGTGAACACCCACAGCAATACCCATGGAACAACCCTTCAACACAAAGTGCTGTGTGTGAAGGACCCGTATTTACAAGGAGAGGAAAAGTAATGCAGGGTGGCTTTTCCCGTCCTTGTAAATATGGAGGAGCCCCCTGCGCCACCAGTACGTCACGAAAAGTGACGTACTGGTGGCGCAGGGCGCTTGTAAATCTGCCCCCTAGTCTTTAATACCGCAAGTGCTGAGAACCCAATCTCGCATAAATAGGACAAGCTGAAATGCAAGAGTTTTGATCGCGTTTTCGCTCAAAGCTGAATATTTTGCAGACCTTGTCAGCCAAGACAGGGAATGTAAGGTAGACAGTGTTGTCAGATTTTTCGAGCACTCCCTAGCTCGAGGCTGGTACACGAGAACCAAATCTCTAGAAATCATTAACAAACGTTTTAGGCAGCATTATAATGGGATAATTGCCCACCAACCTGTTATGGACCCGAAGACAGTTGAAAGTCCACAGAGGGCATTGAACGAACAACTAATTGGGAATTCCTAAGTAGTACGATAAGTTGCTTGCCTGAAGCAGTTGGGGTTAAGGACACGTTGGGCTTATGTTTAAAAAATAAATAAAATAGAACTAATAATAAATGAATGATGTCTATTTTACTTCAGAGCAATGTTGTCTGACAAACTTTGTGGTGGCAGGGACATGGTAAGGATATTGGGAGCCCTGGGCCAAAATTATTTTGGGGGCCCCTGTTCAGTACAGCTTTGAGTCTAAATGATTTACTTTCAGCTCTGTCTTACCCTCTTTAGCCAGGCTACTAACAGTGCACAGGCACTAAGGGTGAAATTCTAAAAGCGTTTACATCTAATATTCATAGATAGTGTTGTGTGTTTTCACTGTTATAACAAAGCAGCAGCCCACTAATTTTACAGCGAATAATATCTGTGACATCCTTCAATTTCTCATATGTGAGGACCCGCTTGGATCTAAAATGAACTTTTTTTTATGGTTGTTGCTTGTAACAAACATTTCTCTGCAAATAGTAATAGACTCCTTACATCAATCACATTAAAAAGAAATGAAACAAAACCGTATTTACAAGAATCTGTTTAGGAATTATTCCAGGCCATCAGGGCAAAAACAGAGCTGTCTATCAAGGGGCCCCCTGAAAGGCTGGATTGAGGTGCATGAAAATGTGTCCTTTTGTAGTTTAGGAAAAATCTTGATGGGGCACGACATGCCCATACTCGCGTACAGGGGCGCAACTAGACCCGAACTTTGGTTGGGGCGAACACTCCCAGCCAGGGCTGGCCCAAGCACTTGTTGCACACAGTGCAACAGTCTTTTTTTTTTTTTTGTTGCCCCCTCCTACATTTCCTCCTTCTCCATGAATTCCCTCACTACCACTCACCAACGATGCACCTCATCTCTCTTCATTTTGTTATAGCGCTACTCATTGTTTACTCACCCCCAGTTCTGTGATCTGCATGGTACACATTCTGTGGAGCAGGCACATTAACCCTCTGCGCTGTGTGGGTGGCAGGAGTGCTCATGTGAGTGCACGGGGAGCCATGCGACCGTTTGCGAGTACGGTAAGAGGAGTGACTGCAGGGTGAGCGAGGTGACCATATGAATTTGGGTGCAGATATAAGTGCGGAGTGGGACCAATGAATGTATGGTTAGTGGTGGGCTTATTTGAGTGAGATTGCAGATTGAGCAGTGAGGGGGGCAGGTGAGTGAAGTGTCACTTGAGCGCAGGTTGAGTAGTGTGCTCGTGTGATTGCAGGGTGAGGTACAGGGTGAACAGTGCAAGTGAATTGTGAGTGCAGAGTGATCACTGTGAGTGCAGGGTAAGTGGGTGAATGGTGTGAGTGCAGGGGGATCAGTGTGAGTGCAGAGGGATCAGTGTGAGTGCAGAGGGATCAGTGTGAGTGCAGGGTGAGCGTGAAAGTGAAGGGCGAGAATGAGGAGCGAGTTGTCTGAATGCAAGGTGCATTCCCCGACATTTGAAGTAACTCAATGTTATTGACGGCAGCGTAGGGTTTCAAAAGTGTTAAACTATTGCCAATATGGCAGTAACCAGGGATCAGGGTGGAGGAAATGAATAATGTGGTGATCCTGCAACAAACTCCCACCCTTGTGATTGGGGTTGCCAGCTCATTATTTTGATGTCCCAGGCGGTGCAAAAATAAGCAGTCACCTAAAGCTGTATTGTCAGTACTTGTCCATGCATAATTTGAACAGCAAATATAAATAGAAATAACTTGTACTTGTGTTCTATGGCTGCCTGAATAATCTGTGCCTGATAATAGAAGGGAACATGCTTCTTTATTTACAGACAAGCAATTTGCCATCTGTTTAAAAGAACACATGGCTGGCTGGCATTTTGCGCGCCTGCCTGTGTAGTTTTAAAATAAACTTTGTCTCCTTTCTGGGAAGAGCTAACCATCCCAGGAGGGGGTTAATTCATAGAGCTGAAATGCTTCAGTTGCAGTGAGAGGCAGGATGTCTCCACTGCTTAAACTGAAAGCAAACAGACAGGCATTTCAGCAGCAGTGCGAGGCTAGGAGTCTCCTCTACTATAATATCGAATGCGAAGCAACAGCCCTGTTTGTTTACCTTCGGTTTTAGCAGAGGAGACTTCCTGCATCCTCACTGCAGCTGAAGCATTTCAGCTCCATGAATTAACCCCCTCCTGGGACGGTTAACATAACAAAAGCATGGGCACTTCGTGCCCCGTCGATTTCCCCTCCTCACTGGAGTTCTCTAAAAAGACTTGTGACTCAGGGAACAAAGGTAAAATTAGACTGGAGTGGAGAATTAGGATGGTGTTGTGTCCCCCCGGGGGGCGCGCCCCACAGATTGAAGAAGTCTGCTCTAGAATCATAGTCAAGAATTTTTCAACTTCTCAAAAAAAAGTCTAATCTAGGGCAGGAAAAAACATATGAACAGAATTTGCAGGTTGTAGTCCACACCTGTTACAATTCCCGCCCCTTGAGCCCCCCCCCCCCATTTAGCAATTTTACCAGGTGTGTAATACAGATCAAAAATAGACATGAAGTGCTGGCTCCTAAGTCTACCAGTTATTAGAATTTGATTAGCCAAATCCAACGATTCCCCTATGTCTATTCCCGATTTTCCTAACTTGTTTTCCCACTTTACATTCCAAGTGCAAATATCATCGGAAAAAGCTGCCAGTAATTGCTGATAAATCTGTCCTATCGAAGATCTTTTGCCTGTTATTTCAAATAGAGGGATCTTGTCAAATCTTAACTCTGACCCATGTGTACCTCTCTATAAAGCTACAAATCTGTCAAAATTGTAAAAAATCTTGTTTAGATAAACCGTACTTCTCTTGCAGGTTGTTAAATGAAATGAGTTTGCCTCCATCAAATAAATCGCCTAAGCATAAAACTTCCTTCGTCCCCCATCTAAATGTGATGTTATCCTGAAAAATTACTGGGAGAATACCGGAGGCAGATAATGGAGTATAAATAGTTGTGTTTGGAATCTTCAGCTTTCGCTAAACTTGTTTCCAAACACAGTAAGCGGCTTTAAGTACTTTAATTTGGTCTTTTTATAATAGCTACGCTCTATTATCCTCACCAGACAGCTTTTTACTTCATCCCCCAGTCCAAATTAATAAATGGTTGGTCTGCTAGCTAATGGAATTATAGCCTTGGCCCCAACTAAGAGAATCCCCATATACTGTAACATAGATGCCCAATAATATAACAAGAAATACAGGATCGCCCACCCTCCCCGGTATCTTGGAAGAATCCTCCATTTAAGCGCCCTTCTCGGTCTTCGATATCCCCAAAGAAATCTGAAGCAGATCCTCTCTAACTTTGCTAGACACACAGAAAATTCTAAAGGAATAGCCCTAAACAAATATAAAAATTTAGTAAGAACCAGCATTTTTAAAACATTACATCGCCCATGAAGAGAGAGATGTAAATGGTCTAATCTCTCCAGTTTTCTATTAACACTATCACTGGTATAATATATTTAAAATCAGGAATTTGGTCTACTAACTTAAATCCCAGATACGTGGCTTCAGCGATAGTTAGCAAATCTGCTGGATACTGGGTCTGTGAGTGAAGAATCTGGGTTTTTTCCACGTTTAGTTTGTAACCAGAAAAGATACGAAACTGCCCTGCCAGAGACCTCCCTGCTGGAAGGGCCAGGGGGACATCACTAGTAAGAATCACAATGTCATCAGCGTATGCCAATGTTCTATATTCCATATTGTGGACTTTGACTGGCTTGATATTAATGTTTACATTTAATTTATTGAGAAATGAATCCATATATATTGCCAATAGTAAGGGGGCGCACGGGCACCCCCTGCCTGGTGCCTCTAGTAATACTAAACAATCTTGACTCCTGCCCAGATACACGGATAGCAGCTTCTGGAGAAACGTATAAAGCCTTAATTGCTTTAATACATTGCGTACAGAATCCTTTCCACTGCAGGACAAAGCATAAAAACCGCCAGGAGACCCTGTTGACCACTTTTTCGGCGTCCAACAGGATCACCCCTAACGGAGACTCTGTTGCCTGAGCCCAATCTTAAAGAGCAATTACACATCTCACATGATCGGTTGTATCCCTACCCGGGATAAATGGATAAATCCACGTTGGTGAATTGACACTTAAGGGGTGTTAACTTTTCCTAGCCGACAAGCTAAAATTTTGGAGAAGATTTTACTGTCACAGTTGGTAAGTGAGATAGGCCTATACGATGAAGGGTTCAATTCAGGGTTTTTTTTTGTTTTTTTTTAAACCACTATTGTAGTTTTACGCCAAGACTCTGGAATACTACCCTTTTGAGCGGATAAAAATAACACCATAAGATCCTGTTATACCTGCCGAAATGTCCTAAAGAATTCCAAAGGAATACCGTCCGGGCCAACCGCCTTTCCGGTGGCTAAAGACATCATAGCCTCTTCCACTTCTTCCCACGTAATAGGTGCAGATAAAATCCTATTTTGCTCATATGTAACCTCTGTTGTCTCCAGATCTGAGAAGAATTCCTGCATCAGATCTTCTCCTACCATCTCCCCCTCCGTATATAATTGTCTATAAAATCTATTACACATTTAAGATTTCAGCCGGGGAGTCCTGTATCTGACCTACATGATCTTTAAGCCTGCAAATTCTATTGGCTACCTCCCTCTGTTGTAATCTCTTTGCTAAGACTCTCCCTGTGTTTTCCCCTAATTCTTAAGTTTCAGTCCTATAGTGCACATATTTAGCAGCTATCTCGACCCCAAAATGCGGATGTATCTTTACCCTTAAAATAGCAATAGTCCTTTGAGATTCCTCAATATTTAAGCTGCTTGCTATTTTCCGCATAAAATCAATTTCAGCTAATCTCAATTGTTCGACCATCCCCTAATTTCTCCCAAGATTCTTTTCTGATTAGATCTAGAAAAGCTTAATGTCTCGCCACGTACCCCAGCCTTAAAGGCATCCTAAACCATAGAATCAGAGGCTGTGTTTCTATTAATCTTAAACTCCTGGATCCAGCATATCATATGATCACAGTATGCTTAATTTAATAGCAATTTTCTTTCAAAAGTCCAAGAGTTTTGTTTTTAATCTAGGTGCTCGATAATAGCTCTAATATTAATGGATTATGATCTGAAACAACTGTAGGTGAAATTTCGATTTTAACCATCTCTGCAATTTGATTAGAAATAAGAGTAATTCAAGCAGACTAATTTATTATGTGGAGCTGAATAAAAAGTATCTCCTGGATCATTCAGTCTATGCCTATACCAAGCATCCACCAGCCCATTTTCTCTATGCATTGGAGAGCTTTGAATACTTTTGCTTTTCTCTCCCAATATGGAGATTTACTAGTTATGTCAAAATCGCGGTCTATATGAAAATTGAAATCGCCACACAAAATAAAAGGATGCGGCCATAGTGCTAATTCAACGTTCAAAAAATTCAATACATCCGGATCATCTAAATTAGAACCATAAACAGAAGAGACTAATATAGGAGAGCCATAGATCATTATTTCTGCGATGACACAACGTCCTAAGACATCTTCCTTAACACGTTTAGAAACTCCGAGACCTTGTTTTGCCAGAATGGCCACCCCTTTTTTTGTTGTACCTTGTCTAGTACAAGCTAGTATCTCCAGTCCCAAATCTCTCAACCAGCCACATTTGTCCCAAGAAATGAGTCTCTTGCAAGAGTCTCTTGCAATTGATCAACCTGCATAAACTGTAGGATTTTAGCTGTAAGACCCCCTTTTTTTTCCCCCCTGTAATTCAGGCCGTATATATTCCACAAACACAAACCAATTCAACCCATCATCCCTGTATCGAAGATACTCAAACTCCAATCTTGCCAGCCCAGACCAAACACAAAAGTCAATACTGTTCAAAGATAAATTTTTTCTTGTATAGAAACATATGCCATGACCTAAGATCACACAGAACAGCAGTGCCGCCCGCTCCCCACATTCCCCTCCCTCCCAAGTGAGGCATCTCAGGACCTAGGTCCTCTGATGGGAGGCAGTTACTCGCCCTCCCCTAGCACTCATCCTCCCCCCCCCCCCCCCCCCCCCAAGACAGCATAGAAAAAAAGTGAGAAAAAACCTCAGCAAGTAGAGCAGAAAAAAACATTGAGAAAAAACCCCACAAAAAGACTATCTAATTATGACATTAAACCTAGACTACAGTGACTAACGGGTACCTTGTATTACTTAATTCAATGAATATATTGTGTTCCATTATAACCATTTGTCCACCTCACAACGTATTCAAATATTCCTTGGTGAGGATTTAGTAAACAAAAAATTGCATCTGGTCCTTAACTAGTATTTTCAACAAAACAAATCTGTGCCCCCTTCGCCTGGAATAGAGGAATCAATTGCCGAAGGTGCCATCTTCTCTCAACTGTGGCCTGACAAAGGCCAGATCATACAAAAAATTTGCATCCCTTTCCTCTTCCTGTCCCGTCCGGCTAAATCATATATTGCTTCTCGAGCTAAGAAATTATTGAGGCAGATCAAGATAGCTCTAGGTCTTTCAAGGGATCCCCCCCATTTTTGTCTGTTGATTAAAAGGAAACCGATGAGCCCTTTGTAGTTAGACTATCCAATCCCATTGTGAGAGTTCAGGAAATACTTCTGACAAGAGTTCCACCATACATTGCCTGATGTCATTACCCTCCACCCCTTCAGTAACTCCCAAAATCCGCAAATTATTTCTTCTCAAGCGATTTTCCAACTCCGTCAATTTCCAAACAGTGTCATCTTTCTGAGCCTTCTGGGATTCAGTGATAGTTTTTTGCTGTGCTAACTCATCCTCCAGTGATGAAATTCTAGCTTCCGCCTCTCCAAATCTAGTTGCAAATTCTGAGCAAGTCTTAGCAACTCTATGCACTGAGAACATTAAGGACTAAGTTACAAAAAAAAAACAGACTTTAAAAGAATTATTGAAGCAAATATATGGGGAGATTTTTTAGGAAATGAGTTGTGTTAAATGGTGTGTTTTTTGTCTACTTACTGTGTAATACTCTGCCAGCCCCTTCAAGACCAGTCAGGTTATCATTTGTTAAACCTTAGCGCAACCCTGGGTAGCTGTGGCTCTGAGCAGTCGGGCTTGCACCAAGGAACAGGTGTAAAGTTTGCTCATACCTGAGGTTACCTTGAACTTGGAATACAGTATGTTCAATCCTGTGCAATGCTGATATTGATGCTTGGTGAAATGGTATTGAAATAATATTGTCCGTATCTGTTGCTCTTTGCTGCGGAAATATTAATTAATTTTAAAACCCATTTCTTCAGAACCAGTTGGATGTTGGCGATGGCTGTTTGTCCGCCGCTCCGCCTTGTGATGTTGCCGGACTCCTCAAGCAGTTTTTTCGGGAGCTGCCTGAGCCCATTTTGCGACCCGATTTACAGGATTCCTTCTTCAAAGCCCAGCAACTGGGCAGTGAGGAGGAGAGGACTGCTGCCACACTGCTCCTTTCCTGCCTGATGTCAGACCGAACCATTGATACTTTGCGGTACTTCTTTGGGTTCCTCCAAAGGGTGTCTCTGAAGTAAGTAGAAATGTCAGTCTGTTTTGAAGCTCCTGTGAAGTTTCTTGATTGTGCATTGTTTTGAAGAGCAACTTGCAAATGTAAAATTCCACTTAAAGTGCAAATTTTATAATTTGTACTTGGTGATGTGATTCCTTTGTATACATTTTCCTCTGCCTGGAATTTCACTTGGTGTTTTAGACAGTATTCTTGCCTTCCACTACACCTACAGGGACCTGCTTGGTACGAAAATGTACATGTCCGTGTGCCTGTCCTGCACTGTAATTAAATTTTTATTTCTCCCCCCTAATTCTGGTATTGTTGCAGTGAACGGAAGCAAGCCTTGGGCAGGCATAGCATGATTGACTTAATGAGAAGGCCAATTTTGACGCTATGTTGATCACATTTAGCTAGGCTCTTTGTGGTGTATGTCGAGAGCATGTGCAAGACGGCAGAGCTCCGTTTTCTTGCATGATGCTTAGTATTTATTGGTCACCTGTTTCTTAAGCTTAATGTGCTTACTGCAAGCTGCTTCAGGGCACTACCCGACATCTTAATCTCCACTATGGGCTCGTAAGAAGTAGAAAGGTGGCATTTGTTATGCACAGTGCAACTTTTCTAAAAATGTTAAACCTTTTTCTATTGCCAACCAAATACATATGTGAGAAGGACTTGCAAATTGGGCAGACTCTGCGATTCAGGTGCATAGTTGCAAAGATGTTATTTCTCTCGGTGTCTGCAATATCAATGTTTGTTATAAAACTTTTCCAGTGTCTACTGGTCTATAAACCAAGCTCTATGGCACACTTCATAATAAGCCATGACTTGTGATAAAACAATAACTGCTTTAAACTAAGAATGAGCTATTTGCTATTTATCGCCCAAATTTGCATTTGCTGGCTCGTTAAATGTAGTTTTTATGCATGCAGAAAATGCACTGTGAAGGTTTTGTGCTTTTGTAAGTTGGTTTTACATTTTACCAGTGTAAATAAGGAACTTATTTGGATATAAATGCTGGCTTAGCAAAAGGAATTGTGTGGCATGCCAACAGTTGAGAGACTGACTTGAGTGTGCCATGTTAACATAGTTCGAAGCACAAATCCAGAATCGTTGCAGGGTGGTTGCTGCCTTGAGATGGCATGAGTGGGTACCCTGTCCAATGTGTCTGGTAGGGATGCTGAAGAACACTAGTCTGACTGGAGTCATATTTCTGGCATGGTGGCTGGAGGAGCAGGTATTGACATCCTGAATCTCAAAGGAGAGCTGGCGGTCAACGATTGGCTGACCACCTGGTCCTCTTGAGTTCAAACCTGACGAGTAGGTTCTTTCCCTCCGATAGTTGTCCTTAACCTTTATTACACACCTCCAGTGAAGGAGAGGTATGCCAACTGTGGGCCACTTTGCTCCTAGAGACGGTAAGGTATTTGTGTCTGTCATTTTGCAGTTTAGTCGAATTTAGTTTGAAGTCTTTAGTGTGCCACTGCTGCGCCACAGTCTTCTATGTAAACATGATCTATAGTTATTTTACAACTTTACCACTGCTCTATAGGTATGAGTAGTGTTAAGTTTACGTTTTTGAGTCCCGTTTTCTTACTCTCACGACTTGGGTAAAAGGCGCGTGTTGCTAATAAAGCATAGTATTGCATTGGAACAGAACAAGCTCATTTATGGTCTCACTGTGAGCTGGAAATAGTAGTGCATAGTACACTTGCATGGCAGGTAGTTGCGATTGCTTGAGTTTCCCTCTGAAGGAGAACTGGAGCAACCCCAGACCGACCAAAATGGGCCGAACCCATTTTGGCTTTGCATGTGTTTTGGTTCAGAGAGAACCTAGCCTGGCAGTTTGGGTCGCATTTGTTCCATTTGAAGCAGGGCCAAGGCTGAGTTGCACATCTGATTCCTGTCTGAGATGGTTTGATGGTCAAAAAACAACGGACAGCAATGCAACCCAGAGTAATTACCAATGACTGAGATTATTCAAACATTCTACCCACCAATTTTTTTGTATACCCCTCCCAAATCTGTGGAGGTAGCAGATTTTTTTCCCGAATTTATATAATTCAAGTCTTTCTAATTTTTCTAGGCATGTATTGTAAAATATTTAAAGTAAGCTGTGCATGTTCTTTCTACTAATTTTAAGGTCCAGTGAGAACAAGATGGACAGCAGCAACTTGGCTGTGATCTTTGCCCCCAACCTTCTACAGTCGAGCGACGGAAGTGAAAAAATGTCAGCAAGCACCGAAAAGAAGCTACGTTTGCAAGCTGCTGTTGTGCGCACGCTGATTGATCATGCTCAAGATATCGGTGAGCACCTCAAAGTGTATGGGTGTGAGATTTTGTTTTTGCTAATTTGATGATTCTATATCCCTGCATGAATCCGATCGGCCTAGAAGAGGCTAACAATGTGTACAAGTTATGACATTTATGTTGTGAGCGCCAGGAGGTTGTTACCTGTCCTTTGCAGGAATCCGTTTTGTGATTGCTGGGATTGTGTGTGTATTGAGTATTGCACTTGGCTGTATATCTAAAGCGTCTGCACGACAATCCTTTGGAGTAAAGATTCCTTTGATTTGTGCATCAGTATAACATGTTTTTCTATAATACAATTACCTGGGGTGTTTGGGGGGCCTTTGGTGGATCTGGCGCTGGTTCAGCCCAGTTGGCGCACTCCTGCGCAATCTGCGCTGACAGGCCCTGCTCCAAAGTCTCCATGGCCTGGTTGACTGCCCTATATATGGAATCATCCACTGACTGATAAAACTCATCGTCCAATTGGAGGAAGGACAAGAAGCCTGCCTCCTGGTACTGATCTTGGTCTGACTGCATGGCAAGTCTGGCTATAGTGGCTTAATGTGTGGAGCTGGGAGGGGGCCCACAATTCGCGAGCTGATCCCTTGGGACACACTCGCCCTTGGCTAATATGGGCTAGTGCATGGGTCTCCAACGAGTAGCTCGGGAGCTACTGGTAGCTCACCAGTACCTTCAAAGTAGCTCTCAAAGGAGAAGTCCAGGCCAGTATCTAATTCAGAGAGTAGGTGCCTATTAAAGAAGGCAGCACTGCTCATCTCAAGACCCTCAGAGTGACAGCCAGCTAAACCTATGGCAGGAACTCATACTAACACTCAAGCACACAGTGTGTCAGCCTGTAGGGCCTCCCACATGACTGTCTGTATCCAATCTCAATATAACTATGCCACAAGGAGCCTGATCATGTTGTAGTCCCTGCTTTATCAGTCACAACATGTGCATGAACAGGGGACCTTAAAAGAAGTATGGCAGCAGTAATCTGAGCAGTAATCAGTGCTTACCCACCAAGGTGTGGGACTGCAGGAGTCAGAGTGAAAATTTGTCAGTTGGGTGCAGGATCAGCCCAAGACCAGAGGAGAACAGGGCATGACCCAGACCGGAGAAAATTAAGAGACACCTTAGTATTTATGTGCGTCCATAATAAACACTATTGCTTCCTGAAAGCTACGCCTGGTGTCAAGGACCAGCAAATGTGTATGGTAGCCCCCATCATAAGGGTGTTATCGCTGGCATAGTTTTTGCCATTCCTGGCATAATAGTGCCAAAAGCATAATAATGGTCATCCTTATGTATTTGGGGTATTCTTGGTCTAGTTGTGGTTCACTGGCAGCCATCATTAACATACTAAGAGCATGACTCCCTTTACCTATTCCTGGCATAAGAATGGTCATGACTGGTATATGGTCTCTGCCCGGACCCTTATGGTTTCCAGCCTTGGCACAACTGTGGCCCTAGTATAATGGTGGGCATTACTGGCATGATGCAGGCACCGTGGTGCTATGGTTAGCATCCCTGGAATATGACTGTAATCCCTGGGTATTCAAAGCAGTCTGTCCATTAGAGGCACTTGTATATGGGACTACTTGATGAAAATGACAAGCTGATGTTTTGGGATTGTGCACTTTCTAAAAATGAAAACAGGTATTTCAAAGCCAGTTTTTGTTTTCAAAAATGGGTTTTCTTTTGAGTTCATCTGCCCACAGTAGAAAGTTATACTTGATAGAAAAATGTGCATTTTCAGAAACTGATGAATGATAATTCAAGCTGAGGTGGGGAGACCTCCTGCTGTGCTTATGTCTTTTGTACCACAGAGAATGTCAAGATTTGAATGTTACTTCATAAGTCAGCTGGAGGCATTTTATATTGATGGAGTTTTCCCCGGGATGTCTGCAGGTAATTGTGCCTGGAATACTTGGGTGGTCACTTCTGATAATCCTGTTTAGGGTGGTTATAGTGTAGTCACTATTTTATAGTTATAAAATTTGCTAGTAGCTCGGAAAGACTTTCCTTGAGCAGAAGTAGCTCTCACTACTGAAAAGGTTGGAGACCCCTGGGCTAGTGCCATCCGAGATGGTGTCCCATGTGGCACTCAGCTGCACATTCAGACCCCGCAGGGTGTCTGGTGCAAAATTACATGCAGACCCCGTATGGTGTAAATACACTGGGGGAATACAGACCCAGCAAGAGACCAGGTTGGGCTTCTCCTCAGGACAGCGTGCGTTTGGCAATAAGTTTGAAGGGAAACTCGTGCTGCCAAGAGGTGCCACAGCGCCCCCAAGCGGTGGGAGGACCTTACCGCAGGAAATAGTGGGCAAAACAGTGCGTAAAGCACACAAGTGTCCCGTGACTGGCAAGGAATCTGGAAAGGAATCAGATTATCACATAAAAGAAACTTATTGCTGTACCCTCTAAACAGTAATAAACACCATATTGTGCAGGAGAAGAGAAAGCGACTTAACTTTCTGCTGAGCAGCGAAGAAAGGAGTGAACAGAGGAAGGACCACGTTGGGACCAGGCTACAGGCAGAGAGGAAAGACTTATGGACTTGGACTTTTTCTTTTTCCCTGGTGTTCATGGGAAAAGTAGTTTTGTTGCGTTTTAAAATGGCTGCTGTTAAAATAAAGCGAAGGAAGGCCTAATCCTCGCCTCCGTGTCCATAATAGAATTGAAACTTACCTGTACTAAAGCTAGGCAAAGTTTAATTCCGAAACGTAAAAAATACAATGTGCCTGCAAAAAAAGGGATTGCTTGTATATTGTGGAATGTAAATATTCCATAATGTTGGTGAGCTAAAATGCATGGTTTACTATCTCAATGACTCCGGTTATAAAGGACCGGGGAGAAGATGGAAATGACCTGGGGAAGCACTGGATGAGGATTGCAAGGGGTGCAGGATTTGGCGTTTGGTGGGAAGTGATTGTTGAGGAGCATTAGGTTAAGTAAGGGGGCTTACGAGGACTAGAATAAGTATCAGGATTGGGAATTGTGAGGATTGGGGAGGAGAGATTAATGATTGGGGAGGTAGGATTGAGGAATGATTGGGGAGGTAGGATTGAGGAAATGGCTAGAGAGGATTGGACAGAATTGAGGAGAGGATTGGCATAAAAACAAAAGTGGTGGGCGATGGGGGGGGGAGGGGGGAATTGAAGGAGGAAGAGTAATTTTGTGTTAATGTCTAAAACTGACCCTCATGACTGGTTGTGGTTTGTGTGGCAGTCATGAAACTTGTTAATTCCTGATTGCATTAAATAATGTGTGTGTTTTTTCCCCTACTCCGTAATCTCCCGGCCGACTCACCCAGGGAGTTAATGCCGAGGTTTTGGGCTAGTCTACTCCCAATCTTGATACTAGGTAGGAATTTTGCGAGCATAGAAGCAAATGTGAATGTTCTTGTGTCGGGGTCTTTGCTGTCAATCAGTGAACGTGGCAAGTAATGTGTTGCAGCTCAGGAGAAAGTCGCAGATTCTTTGACTGGCAGATACGTATTGCCATGAAGATAGTAAGGGCAAAACAAATCATGAAACTTCACAGAGACTGAGTGCACACTAAACAGGGCAGTAGCTGTGACACCTGTGGTTCTGGAAAGTTGTTTTAAAGAGGAGTTAACACCAGTGGGTGCTTTGAATTCTTCTTGGGACAGCAAAGGCTGTCTGTCATTTAAAAACGGTGGTTCTGGTGGTTATGCCTCTTTTTATGACACTATGCAATTCCTCTTTGTATTCCTGAACTGTATCAGACAGCTTGATTGTCCTATTGTTGAAAAATAACAGGCGCTGACCCTGTAATTTCCTCTAATCGTATGTCAATTTCCTTGTGGCCATTGGCAGCTAAACTCAATGAACATGTAATTTGTCTTTGAACCTTGAAGTCAACAACATTTTACATTAAAGTAGCATGGTATTTTAAGTCCGTGAAAAAGGCACTGCAGTCCTACACCTGATTAATACACCAGAAATCCCACTGGTTTAAAGTTCTAATTTATAAAATAATTATTTTCAGGGAGAAGACAATACAAATTATAATAGTCCTATAGCTATATAACTCCAAATATAATTTATTATCTTATTTTATCAAATCCTAAAAAAAATGCTATGGTACAATCTTTCAGATTCACGAGTCGATAATTACAGATGAATGTGTATGTAGATATTATGTAAGGTTGTCCAAGTAAGTATCACAAAGTACAGCCTTTGGGGATACATTTATGCAGCCTATTTTAAAAAATCCTATAAAAACATATTTTAAAGTAGTCTTTCAAATTCTTGAGTCCATAATTACAGAAGAATCCATATAGGAGTATAGTACAGCCTTTGGGTTTCGCTTTGTGCAGTCAGCACGTGTTTCGGCACCCGTGCTACTTCAGGGCTTCTATAGTGTTCTTTATATGGCATATGAGTTCCTAATCCTAGTAGTTCAGTTTCAAATAATTCATCGTCTATGTCCAAAGATGATCCTCCTGTTCAGTTTCCAATATATAGGTAGCGCATGTCGGTACGATTGTCCACTAGAGTGGACGCCACCTGTCAACGGACATAGTTGGTCAAAGGTTCACATCACTTTCCTTGTTTCAATGTTCTGTCCAAAGCTACAGTTTTTGAAATACTCGTTCTCTTGGTGATGCAGGCCGTTTTCCTGATTCCATTCTGGAGAAGATCCCTGCTATGCTTGGAGTTGATGCTGGCTGTCCCATGTCCTTCTTGGAGAACTATGAGGATGGTGAATGGGAGTCTCCTGGTGAGCGCAAGAAGAGGAGACGGCGCAGTGTAGGAGGTGAGGAGGATGTTCATACATATATGTCAAGAATAATGCGTATCGGGGTAGGGTATTTTTGAGGTTTTTTCCCATAACCCCTGTGCAAAATTAAACCTAACTGGTTCGTGTGCTGGAAAATTCTGATTCAAGCTCCTGCTGCAGGCAGTATTTTACAAGTTGTAGTATTTTCTATGTGTAAACATGTTCCCACATCACCTTCCAATCTGGAAAAACCTTGACCTGGTAGACTTTTTCAGTGTGCACTATGGCAGTAGTTTCCTCATCTGTGGCCCAGTTCTCTCTTCGCAAATTTGACCTTCAATTATGACCTCCAAATAGTGCACATGAGAAAAATCTTGCTCCAATAGGGAATCTGAGCACTGCACAATGTATTCCTTTCATTGCCATGCTTTATGTCCAGGACTCCACTTGTCCTCTAGTACAACCACACCATAAGTAAGTGTACTCTCTTGGTTGTAGAACAGCAAGATGATCTGATTTTTAAGTTGCATTAGCTTTGTGTATCTTACATTTCAGATATTGTTAGTGGAGCGTTGAACAAACTTAAAACTAATCGCACACCCACCACTACTCCCCAGACAGACCGAAACGGTAGGTACATGTAAGGCTGCATGTGGTATGCCAGCTCCAACATCCCTAATGAAGTGTTTTGTAACCGCTTATAATTGTGCCTTTTTTAATATTATTTTTTTAAATTATCCACTAATGTGGCAGCCATTTTGAACAAATTCCTCTTGCTGGTACTTACTCAGTAACATTTCAGAGGGATATTGGACTTCATTCAGAAGCAGCTATGGTAATTGCTTTTTGTGCACTTTGCTTCTACGTGGTTGACCTTGGCACTGCTGCTTGTAGTTTACAGATAATACCCTTTCCTGGCTTTAGAAGTAGTATTTTTTTCCCCACTATTGGTCCCTATGTCCTCTGTTGTTCATTACTAAAGAAGTGCTTTGGCTTGGAAAAATACCACCTAACAATTTCTTTAGTTAATAAGTGAACGCCTTCTTTCTGCATTGAATGGCAAAAATTAACGCTCCTGCTTCAGTCTTGCTTCTCGTAGTTATATTTGTTAATGATGAATTTGTACATTGTGATTCTTCTGCAGTGGATTCAAGCGTACCACTTCTAAGAGCTGTATTCAGAGCATGATTTTCAGAAACCCATGTCAACCAGTCTGTTGGGATTCTTTTTTTTATAATAAAGACCTGTTTCTTAAAGATTCTTGTTTAAAGATGGCTGTGTTTTTACACTGAAATGTGTACTCTGAATTGCATTTAACTAGGATACACACATTTCCTCTTTATCTCTTGATTGGTCTTAAGGTATACCCTTTATTTCCATAAAAGGGTTTATATGTTGCATTTCTTTAGGTATCCGTGAAAATGGGACGTCACTTAATTGGAGTACGGTGAGACGATATGACCTTGTATCTCTCTAAACAAATTTCACAGTTAAATGCGGCTTGTCTTTGCTTGAGCAGTTAGTGTTTCATCATAAATTCCTGGAGCTTTCTCCAATGGTCTGTGACCTTTAAGGTGAAGCATCACTGTAGGGAAAATTGAACAAAATGGAGACTCAAAGATATTAGTCCCTTTTTAATTGTGCTACCACTTGTAGGTGAAGAAAGCTCATTTTCTGAAACCTGCACAGGTACTTCAATTATTTTGATCATTGTTGGTATCTATAGAAAATATAGAAGGTGGAACTTCCCAAGCCTGATCATTCTTAGTGTAGCACCACTGAATCTATGCGGCACGTGTGTTTTTTTTCTTCTGGATGCTGGTGTTCTACAACATTTTCTTGAGCCCCTAACCTCATGTCAACATCAGTTTCTAATGGGAAGTATGACTCCGTCATGGAACCCTGTACTTCTTTTGGATACTTCTACCTGCAGATTCCTCTGCTTTATAATATCCCCAGACAGCAGACTCTATCCAGAGAATTTAACCGCAATGCTCGCACATGCCGATTGGTTTTGATGTGTGGATCTGCGGTGATTGTTTACTACCACAGAAGTGATGGAGCAAAGCTGCAAATAAACACCATGCCTTGTGCTGATGTCCGTTTCTAAATCTTTCTCATTCAGTGTCCTCCGAAGTAGATCTCAAAAAAAAAAAAAAAAAAATGCAAGTACGAGTGTGCCTAAAACGAACTTGGAACCTTTTGAAGTTCAGGAGTTCACTTAACAGAACGGGGCGGTTGAAGGGCAGCGAATAATCTGCGGGTAGAGTATCCACCAGAAAGAGCAAAGTAAAAAGAAAGAAAGCAGCGAAGAAAAGAAAAAAATTCCTGCAAAAAGAGCCTTCAGACTGTGACTGGGGGGGTCAGTCTGGCTAAACCGTAGGGTGGGCTCAGTTTTAGACTGTCTCAGGACCATGTTGCCACAGTCACTTCCCTCAGACACCTGCTGTGGGGTGAGAGTGCAAGAGTGCTTTGAGGCATCGAGCCGCGGTCGGTCAGAGACTTGCTCCATGTCTTGGTGACCTAGTGAAAAGGGGAAGCAGGGCCACTCTTGGTGCTGGCCTGGTGGATCCTGACGTCCCTCAGCGGTAGATCTTGCTTCATGCTGTTGGAGTCCACACTGGACCGCCAACAAGCCTTAGTTACGGCAACTGCTCCGGTACCCAGGGGATTGGTGCTGGGTGGCTCCTGGAAGTCCTGGAATCTGCAATCTTGGCAAGGAGACAGATCTGACCCCCTGGAGCGCGAAAACCTTCTCCCGTTACACTGCTTGTTTGGTGAGCCCGGTGGCTAGCAACACTGTGGACTAGCAGATGCTTTGTGGTGCAGGAAAGCAGCTCCTCTACTCCAAGGGAGATCTTTTCTGGTTGTTGAGGTGCTGGGAAGCTCTCCAAGGAAGCTCTCTGTGAAGTCGATCCCAGTGATGGCCCAAGTGCCAGCAACCTGGCAGGGTTTTGCGCCATTCTTGGGTGCAGATCTTCAGTTCTTGCTCTCTTCGGTCCTTCTTACCGCCTCAGTTCCCAGGAGTTGAGTCTGATTTCTTGGTGTCAGGGGGCCACCTAAATACTCAATCTAGGGACGTTAAGTGCAGAGAAGGGTAGTAGCCAATTGGCTACTTGCCCCTGGGGTCACTATACCCCCCTAGATGACCACTTCCTGTGCGGAGTGGGCATCACCCTGTCCTAGAAGTCCTTATTCCACCACACACAAGATGGTGGAATCCTAACTTTCATGTTCACTTCAGGCTGCTCACCCTATAGGGTATGTCCAGCCTGGCAGTGCATCACGCCTCCTGCATATCTAATTTCCTGCCTGTCCTGATGCTAAATGGGTCTCGTGGCGGGGACACGGGGCACCCTTCAGGTCTGGGGGAAGCCAGGCTCACACATCAAAGGCAGTGTGCTCTTTGAAGCTCCCCGCCTTGACATGCAAATTTACTAGCCATCCTTCTGGAGCAGGTGTAAACACCTTGCAGAGCAGGCATCGTTTCTGCCCTCTGAGAGCGGGGCTCTCACCTCCTAGGTGGTCATACTTGTCTGTGGTGGCAGGCTGGAAGGATCAGTCCACAAGCAAGCACACTAGAGAACTGGTAGCCTCTGAGTGCATGTTTTAATAAATCAATCACTGGAATCAGTTTGGGCTTATTGATATGAGGTGTTTGATTCTGAACACCATCGGTTTCAGTAAAACCATTAGGTAGCTGAGAAACTAGTTTTGACCAGTGCCCAGTAAATACCTTTTAGATGGCTTCCCTGCCATCTAAATTACACGGGCATATCTGCTCATGCAGGTATGTCCTCACGTGCTCTGATGCACCCTGTCTTAGGGCTCCATGGCCTGCTGGAGTGGTGACTTGCATATAACTCATATGTTAGACGGACCGGGAGGGTCGGCCGAGGACAAGGGGAGAGGTCTCCGGGGAGAGCAGTCTCCAGCGATCGTACAGATGAATAACCTCCCCCCCACAGATATACACCACACAAGGATAGGATTTAACGTTCTTTATAGGTGATTTCTTAAGGTACGATGAAATGGTACAAGGAGGTCTGGACTCAGGGGTCCCCTCGATTCTAGTCTCTTGGTTTGGGAAAAAGGGGGTAGCGGGACAGTCTGGTTACCAATCTGGTAGCTGAGATGGTATGGTGGATAGCTCACAATCCTCGAGCTTGGTGTTCTAGCTTGGACGGGCCGCGGCAGCGCCAGCAGGTCCCGGTGAAGGTGGTCGTTACACGGTCCGCGGCAGCGCCAGCAGGTCCCGGTGAAGGTGGTCGTTACACGGTCCGCGGCAGCGCCAGCAGGTCCCGACGAGGATGGATGATGCAGAAGGCCGCGGCAGCAGGCAGGACGATATTTCACAAGGCAGGGCTATGGCAGCGCCAGTAGTCCGTCAAGGCTGAGTTCTTCTCGGTGTCTCTCGACTCCAGGATACAACTGCCTTCCTGCTCTGGAGCTGCCCTAGTTATAGGTCTGGCGCCCTTTGATGTCCTGACCCTCGCACTTGGAGGTCGGGGGGTCCGGGATGAGGGAGTCCAGACACCCAGCAGGGGGTGGAGCCAGCGCCTGGGGGAGCTGGAGGGCGATCGGCACCTGGCGGGGGAGAGCCATCGACACTTCTTCTCCCATTGACCTGCCAAGTGGTCCGTTCACCTCCGGGGTGGATGGTGGTGCCGGGATGTCGGGGCCGGCCAGGCCCAGGGTTAGGGTCGAGCTGAGGCCACGCGGCCTCGTGGCGCAGTGTCCAAGATGGCGGCTGATCCGGCCGGGGGAGCCGGTAGTGGTTCGGCCCCATGATACATGGCTGTCCGGGGGCAGGAGTTCCGTTGGGAGACGGGGTGCGGGTTGCCCTTGTGGGTAACACCTGGGAGTCCGGGGCTTGGGCCCTGTCATGCGGGGAGGGAGCAAGCCCTTCATGTGGCCTGTCCAACATGCGTCCCCCCCCAGCTGAAGGCGGGGAGAGTCACCCATCCTCTTGGACTCTCCTCGTCGAGGCGGAAAAAGCGTGACAGGCCATCTGCGTTGGCGTGGTCTTGGCCCGGTCGATGTTCCACAGTGAAGTCCATTCCCTGCAGGGAGATGGACCAGCGCAATAGTTTTGGGTTTTCCCCCCGCATCTGCATTAGCCACTGCAGGGGTCGATGATCGGTTTGCACCCGGAAGTGGGTACCGAAGAGATAGGGCCGGAGCTTTTTGAGGGCCCACACTACTGCGAAGGCCTCCCTCTCGATTGTGCTCCAGCGCTGTTCTCGGGCCAGGAGGCGTCTGCTGATGAAGGCCACCGGCTGGTCAAGACCCTCGGGGTTCAGCTGGGAAAGAACCGCCCCGATGCCGTGGTCGGAGGCGTCCGTTTGCACAATGAATTCCCGACTGTAATCGGGGGCCTGGAGCACAGGGGCGGTGCACAGGGCGGCTTTCAGCTTCTCGAAGGCCGCTTGACAGTCGGGGGTCCAGTTAATCTTCTTCGGGTGGTTTTTGGACGTGAGACCCGTGCGGGGCCCCACGATGCTGCCATAGTCCCTCACGAACCGCCGGTAGTAGCCGGTGAGTCCCAAGAAGGCTCGGACCTCGGTCTGCGTGACTGGGGTTGCCAGGACTGAATGGCAGCAATTTTGAGTTGCAGAGGGGCCACCAGACCGCTTCCCACCTGGTGTCCGAGGTAGGTCACGGACCCCTGACCAATTTGGCATTTGCCGGCCTTGATCGTGAGGCCGGCCCGCTGGAGGGCTTGCAGGACCTCTCGGAGGTGGTCGGACCAGTGGCGGCTGTATACAGCGATGTCGTCCAGGTAGGCGGCGCTGAATTCTTCGAGCCCCGCCAAGACCTGGTTCACTAGACGCTGAAAAGTAGCTGGGGCATTCTTCATGCCGAAGGGCATGACCTTGAAGTGGTAGTGGCCATCGGGGGTAGAAAAGGCGGACCGTTCTTGGGCCCGGGGTGTGAGACCGATCTGCCAGTAGCCCGCTGTCAGGTCGAAGATGCTGAGGTAGCGGGCAGCCCCCAGGCGGTCGACCAATTCATCCGCTCGGGGGATAGGATGTGCGTCGGTCCTGGTGACAGCGTTCAAGCCCCGATAGTCGACGCAGAATCGGAGTTCAGGAGTGGTGCCGGGGGCAGCGGCTTTGGGGACCAGCACGACCGGGCTGGCCCAGGGGCTGTCCGAGGGCTCGATGACCCCGAGCGTGAGCATCTTGGATACTTCCTCTTGGATGCAGGCCCGCACCCGATCTGGTACGCGGTAGGCCCGGTGTCGGATAGGGGGACTGTCCCCAATGTCCACGTCGTGCAAGCACCAAGGGGTGATCCCTGGGGTGAGGGAAAACAGAGTAGCAAACTGCAGCAGGAGGTCCCGGCAGCCCTGGCGTTGCTCTGGGGTGAGGGCATCGGAGAGCCGGACCCCGTCCACGGAACCGTCTTTCTCCTGAGTCTTCAGGAGATCAGGGAGAGGCTCGGAGTCTTCTTCCGCCCCACTGTCTGTAGCCATCAGGAGGCTGAGTTCCGAGCGCACAAAGTGGGGTTTGAGTCTGTTGGTGTGGAGGACCCGGAGGGGGTTCGGGGGGAACCCATATCGATGAGATAGGTGACGGGGCTCTTGCGTTCGACCACTTTGAAGGGCCCCGTCCACTTATCTTGCAAGGCACATGGTTCGGTGGGGGACATCACCCACACTTGTTGACCAGGTTCGAATTCGACGGAGGAGGCATTCTGATCGTACCATTTTTTCATGTCCTCCTGACTGGCCTCAAGATTCGCTTTTGCCATTTCCCTGAATCGCCGGGTCTGATTGCGTAGTGCCAGGAGGTACTTGAAGACGTCTGGAGGGGTCTTTAGGGGGGCCATCTCCCAACCTTCTTTGACTAGGCTGAGGGGCCCTCGCACAGGGTGCCCGTACAGGAGTTCGAAAGGGCTAAAACCGAGGGACTTCTGGGGAACTTCTCGATAGGCGAAGAGGAGGCACGGAAGTAGTACATCCCACTGGCGACGGAGGGGCTCTTCCAATCCCCCAATCATTCCCTTGAGTGTGCGGTTGAATCGCTCAACTAGTCCGTTCCCTTGAGGATGATAGGGGGTCGTGAATCGGTAGGTGACCCCGCACTGTTGCCAGAGGGACTTCATATATTTCGAGATAAAGTTCGTGCCTCGGTCGCTGACGACTTCTCGGGGGAAGCCCACCCGGGAGAAGATCCCCATTAGGGCCCGGCCGACCACCGGAGCTGTTACAGTTCGCAGGGGCACAGCCTCGGGGTAGCGGGTGGCGTGGTCCACCAGTACCAGGATGAACCGATGTCCTTGTGCTGTGCGGGGGTCCAGGGGCCCCACAATGTCTATTCCTACCCTCTCGAACGGGGTGGTGACCACTGGGAAGGGTTGCAGAGGTGCTTTGAGCTTGCGGCCGCTCTTCCCGCTGGCCTGGCACGTGGGGCAGGACCAGCAGTGGTTGAGAACGTCGTTTCGCATCCTCGGCCAGAAAAAGTGGGTCACCAGGCGACTGTAGGTTTTGTCCTGGCCCAGGTGTCCAGCTAGGGGGACATCGTGGGCCAAATTTAGCAGGAAGTCTCTGAAACGGAGGGGCACCACCAGCACTCGACTGGCCCCTAACTCCGCAATTCTTTGTTCGCTGTATAACAGGTCGTTATCCCAATAGACCCAATGGGCTCCGGTGGAGTCCCCTGCGCTCTGGGCGATGGCTTGCTGGCGGAGTCCCTCGAGGGAGGGACAGGTCTTCTGCTCCTGGCGGAACTGTTCCTGGGTGGGCCCCCCTTCTTGACGCCACTGAGCCAGGCCGGGAAGGTCCTGGGGCTGGGCGACCCCTTCGGGGGTTGGCTCTGGGGGGTCGGTATAGTCGGTGTCCTCTACTGGAGCGATCGGGGGAGGAGGTGCTGGCCATTCTGGTTCTTCTGGTCGGGGATGGCACGGGCGGCCATGGACTGGGTGGTTACGCACGCCCAGTCCGGGAGGCCCAGCATCCCCAGGTGCTCTCTTCTTTCGACGGCGGCCCACGGGGAACTCTCAAGGTCATTCCCCAGGAGACAGTCCACGGGGGCATCATCCCGGACCGTCACCTTCAACATGCTGGAGACCCCTCCCCATTCAAAGGGGACGCAGGCCATCCGACATAGACTCTCGGAATTGTCGGCTGAGCGGACGGGGCAGAGAATGTTCGGCAGGATCTGCTCTGGTTTCACCAGGTGACAGCGGACGGCCGTCACACTGGCCCCGGTGTCACGTAGGGCTTCGGCCCGGCGGCCATTAATGTTCACCCACTGGCTATACTTTCTGGTGTTGGCGGGTAGGGGAACCCGCGGGACCATGTCTTTTCCCCCTAGGCACGCTAGAACCATGGCGGCCGGTTCCCACTCTTGTTGTGCCTGCTCATATTCTTCCTGTTCCTCGGAGATTTGTTCTCCCCCCAGGGCGGCGGCAGCTACCTGGCGGGGTTTTGGCGTTTGGTTCTGCGGGCAGTTCGGGTCATTGGCGTAGTGGCCGACTCGCTGGCATCGATGACACGTGACGTTGGCTCGGAACCCCGGGCGCATCGGGGGGTTGCCCCGGCCGGCCGGGGGCGGGGTGCTGGCCGCGGTAGTGGCCGGGACGGTGTCTCGCCCTCGCCCCTGGCCTCCTCCTCCTCCTCGGGGACGGTGCTGACCTTGGTTGTTCCGGTTTTGCTCGTGTGGCCCTCTCCGGCCCACTCGGGTGCTTTCCCACCGGTCAGCTTCGGCGGCGAGTTGCCGTGGGTCAGTCAATTTACTGTCGAGGAGGTGCTGCCTGATCTCGACGAAGCAGTTGTTAGACAGGTGCTCCCACACCATGAGATTAAAGAGTTGCTCGTAGGTCGTTACGTGGCTTCCCTTGATCCAACCCTCGAAGGCTCGGCTGAAATAGTTGACATATTCCACCCAAGTTGTACCCGGGATCCGGGTGCAGTCTCGGAACCTCTGGCGGTACATTTCGGGTGTGAGCCCATATCGGGTGAGGAGGGCAGCCTTCATGTGGTCATAGGATGACATCTGATGGTCTGGGAGCTGCAGTAGGGCATCGCGGCCTTCGTTGACGAACCTCCCCCATAGGCCGGCTCCCCAGTCACTTCGATCGATCCGGTGGGAGGTCATGGCGATCTCGTAGGCTTTGAACCACTGTTGTATGTCGTCCTCTCGGACATACTCTCGGACAACATCCTTGGGGATGTGGACTTTCTTTTCGGTTGCTCCCTGGGTGCGCGGTCGCTCAGGCACCTCCGGTTCTTTATTATGTTTCCGTAGTTCTATTTCTGCCAGTTTGCGCTCGTGTTCGAATGTTAGTCTTTTTTCTTCGAGCTCTCTCTGCCTCTGTTTTTCTTCCCGTTCTTCTCGGAGCCGCAGATGTTCTAGGTTCAGTTTCTGCTCGGCTAATTTTAGTTCACCGTCCATTTTGAGTCGTGCCATTTCCAACTCATGTAATCTGTTTCTTTCTCTTTCTTGGATCTCTTCCTGCGAGAGGCCCGTTCCTCGCTCCTCGGGAGCCGTGGCGTTCCCCTCCGATGCTGCACCGTTTTGGTCTGGGGATCCGGCGACCCCGGTTTCCGCCCACGACTCAATGGCGTGCTTCAAATCGTCTTTGGTACTCAGGCCGGTGGTAGCAATGCCTAGTTCCATGCAGAATTGTTTCAGTTCACGATGGCTATACTCTTCCAATTTATCCATCTGGAATTTCTCGGTGGATCCGCTCTCTTTGGTTGACATCGTGGTTTTGTCGTGGGGTGAGCTACTCTCTGTACGATTACGCGTTGATTCGGATCGCGCCGCTGGCCACCAATGTTAGACGGACCGGGAGGGTCGGCCGAGGACAAGGGGAGAGGTCTCCGGGGAGAGCCGTCTCCAGCGATCGTACAGATGAATAACCTCCCCCCCACAGATATACACCACACAAGGATAGGATTTAACGTTCTTTATAGGTGATTTCTTAAGGTACGATGAAATGGTACAAGGAGGTCTGGACTCAGGGGTCCCCTCGATTCTAGTCTCTTGGTTTGGGAAAAGGGGGTAGCGGGACAGTCTGGTTACCAATCTGGTAGCTGAGATGGTATGGTGGATAGCTCACAATCCTTGAGCTTGGTGTTCTAGCTTGGACGGGCCGCGGCAGCGCCAGCAGGTCCCGATGAAGGTGGTCGTTACACGGTCCGCGGCAGTGCCAGCAGGTCCCGACGAGGATGGATGATGCAGAAGGCCGCGGCAGCGCCAGCAGGCAGGACGATATTTCACAAGGCAGGGCTACGGCAGCGCCAGTAGTCCGTCAAGGCTGAGTTCTTCTCTGTGTCTCTCGACTCCAGGATACAACTGCCTTCCTGCTCTGGAGCTGCCCTAGTTATAGGTCTGGCGCCCTTTGATGTCCGGACCCTCGCACTTGGAGGTCGGGGGGTCCGGGATGAGGGAGTCCAGACACCCAGCAGGGGGTGGAGCCAGCGCCTGGGGGAGCTGGAGGGCGATCGGCACCTGGCGGGGGAGAGCCATCGACACTTCTTCTCCCATTGACCTGCCAAGTGGTCCGTTCACCTCCGGGGTGGATGGTGGTGCCGGGATGTCGGGGCCGGCCAGGCCCAGGGTTAGGGTCGAGCTGAGGCCACGCGGCCTCGTGGCGCAGTGTCCAAGATGGCGGCTGATCCGGCCGGGGGAGCCGGTAGTGGTTCGGCCCCATGATACATGGCTGTCCGGGGGCAGGAGTTCCGTTGGGAGACGGGGTGCGGGTTGCCCTTGTGGGTAACACCTGGGAGTCCGGGGCTTGGGCCCTGTCATGCGGGGAGGGAGCAAGCCCTTCATGTGGCCTGTCCAACATCATAGTATCTTTTGCATGGCACACAGGAGTGCGCCATGTAAGGGTTTCAAACCTGGTTTGCACCATGTCACGCATTCTGCTAAGGCAGTCTGTGTGGAATTCTTGCGGGTCCCTTAGGGTGACCAGATATTTTGCAGCCCTTAAGGACCTTCTTTAGCACCAGGGGTATCATTTACTAGGAACTTACAGGGGGTGTTAAAGACCTGTACCTATTGTGAAACAATCAGGCAACACTTTGTTCTAAGGAAGGAGTACTGGCCATGAGGTCGGATTAGCAGGCCTCAGTGGACTCAGTCGAAAATCAGCATATAGCAGCTAAAAAGGAGGCAAAAATGTGGGGACAACTACAACAAAACCCCAGTTTCCTACTGTTAGAATCCGGGGTCTCTGGTTGGCGCAGGTATGCACTTGCGACAAGCAGGGACCCTTTTCATCTAAGTCAGGGCGAAGGATTACTCTGCGAAAATAACCCCTGCTCACCCTCTAGGTAACGTGGCGCGAGCAGTCAGGCTAGATTCCAGAGGGCATTAGGTTAAGCATTCAAGATGTCCCACACAACAACCACCAACCCACCACACAGAGACACAAGGCTGTATTTATGTAAAAATAAAGTTATTAATATAATTCTTTACGCAGGCTTTCAAATATACAGTTCTCTACTTAAATGAGGTTGCAGTTACTTGTATTGCTTTTAGGCAGTCCACAGTTCTTAAAATGGCACTTTTCTACTTCAAATAGGCTTCTTTGGGGTATTGTGCGCTTCGTAGCGCCTCCTGTACGCTTCGTACCGCTGTTTGGACGCGTCGTGCTGTTTCTCACGCTTCTCGCGTGAGCACGCGTACGCTGGACGTGAACCGTACGGACCGTACCCTTGTAGTTCCAATACGATGCGAACCAGGAATTAAACGCGACCTATACCTCGTTCACCAACTGGATCAGCAACGGCCTTGACACTCTTATTCCGGCTAAGTTGACTAAAGGACGTAATACTCCTTCCAACCCGTGGTACGACGACACCCTTAGGGCAATGCGCAAGGAGTGTAAAAAAGCCGAGCGCCTATGGAGGAAACACTACGATAACCAGGACAAGGCATTATACCTATCTAGGCTTAAGACCTACCATAAAGCTATCAGATCTGCCCGTGCTTCTTTTTATTCCAACAAAATCAACTCCAATACGAACCCATCTAAAACCATTTTTAAACTAGTGAAAGAGCTCCAAAACCCTAGGGCACCCCTACCTAAAATTTCTTCCCATGAGCATTGTGAGCAGCTCGCAACATACTTTGTTGAAAAAGTCCAGAAAATCTATGCGTCCTTCCCGCAGATCGCTCCTCTCTGTGGAGCTCCTAAGACCACAGATCTCAATCTCTTACCTCTGTCTCAAATTTCTGCCATCACCGCTGCAGACCTGATCAGACTAGGTAAGAAAGTAAAATCTGGCTCCCCAGCGGACCCCATGAGTCCCTCCCATTTCCTGGACTCGATGGACTTTTTCCTACCCCCCATGCTGAACATCCTCAACCTTTCCTTTTCTACAGGATCTGTACCCATAGCTTGGAAGCAAGCGTGGGTATCTCCGATAATTAAAAAACCTACCCTCGACCCCTCCAAACCAGAAAATTTCCGGCCGATATCCCTTCTCCCCTGGATTTCCAAAATAGCCGAAACCCATGCTAACAGCATCCTTTCGAAGCATGTGGAAAACCACGGAATCCTAGACCCCTCTCAGAACGGCTTCCGTGCAGGCCATAGTACGGAGTCTGCCCTACTGGCCACTACGGAACATCTCCGGACGATTTTGGATTCCGGTCATAGTGCTGCGCTGATCCTTCTTGATCTCAGCGCAGCCTTTGACACGGTATCCCATGACATCCTTCTAAAACGTCTGGAGATGACCGGGGTGACTGGTCTTGCCCTCGCATGGTTCCAATCCTTTCTCAAGGATAGATCCTTTAAGGTGTCGGCTCCCCCATTTCTTTCTAAATCCCACCCTATCGCTCAAGGTGTCCCCCAGGGATCAGCGTTGAGCCCCTCCCTCTTTAATCTATACGTCCAGCCACTTACAGACGTGGCTAGAGAGTGGGGGCTCACGCTGGTCTCATACGCCGACGACACCCAGTTGGTTGTCACCCTCTCGGAAAGCCCGTCCCCTGTGGCATCCAAGTTTAAAGAGGGTATGACTGCTGTGGCCCGTTGGATGACGGACAACTACCTCCAACTCAACGCCGGTAAAACCGAGGTGCTCCTCCTAGGCCGTAACACCAGCCTATGGAACGAGCACTGGTGGCCGTCATCCCTAGGCGCCACCCCACTCCCCAAAAAATGCGTCAAAAATCTGGGAGTCTGGGTGGATGCCAACCTTGGCTACCAGACCCACACTAAAAAGGTGGCAGCCACCTGCATAGGCCTTCTAAGGAACCTCAGGCCCATACTTGGGCTCTTCGATTCTAAGGCCCGCCAGCTTATCGTCCAGGCCACCATTCTATTGCGCCTGGACTACGCTAACGTCCTCCTTTTGGGAGCTAACAAAGCGGAAACTGCTAGGTTCCAACGTATCCAAAATGCGGCAGCCAGAATGCTGATCGGCCTTCCACGCAGATGTTCAGCCAGAGCTACTATTCGCAAACTCCACTGGCTGCCCGTGGACCGTCGAATTCAATTCAAGGCCTTAGTTACGATCTTTAAGATCGTTAAACTAAGAAATCCCCCGCTGCTTCGTAACCTTGCCCAACCTTACGTTCCTGGCCGTGATTTGCGTTCTTCCAACCAACTCCTCCTGACTATCCCTAGGACCCGGCTCTGCCGAACTGGAGGCCGTTCCTTCAGCGTTCTTGGCCCCAAATTGTGGAACGATCTCCCCCTCAGTATTCGTTCCATCGACTCTCTCCCAGCATTCCGCAAAGCAATTAAGACTCATCTCTTCCCCGCTCCCTAGTCTCCCCTTTTCCCCCTCTCCCCTCAATCTGTGCATCTGTTCTTAGCGCCGGGACACCCCTTTGCCGGGGTAGCTGCTGCGCTTCACCAAATCTAGAAATAGAAATAGAAATACGCGTCGTACACGTTCGGTACGCCTCTTGCTGAACCTCACGCTTCCCGCGTGAGCACAGTCCATGTATTTAATGCGGTACGGGCCGTACCTTCGTCGGGACGCCTCGTACAGCTGGTCTCCTGGAATTCCCCATCCCTGCTCCTTACTGTTATAAGGCAGAACACACACACACACACAGCAGAGGCGGACTGAAATGGCCAGGTCAGTAAATACTAACTTCCTAAAAGTAGTATTTACAAACGCAGGATATTAAAATAAACTTTACTAAAAGAAGTATTTTATTATTCTGAGTTCAGGCATACTAAACTTGACTTTCTACCTTGCTCTCTGAGTCCACTGGGATTACAACGTGTAGTAATTCCATCAGCCCATTCTGGCCTATGGAGAGCAGGTAGCCTTCAATAGTGAAAAACGAAAATGGCTGTAATTCACTATTAGGACATGCCACACACATCCGGGCATGTCCTACTGTTGGAAAAACCACACTCCCACTCTGAAAGGGTGGTGGTGGTCTTCCGGACACACTGTGGTAGCTTGGCTCGAGTGGTCAGGAATCAGGCTCCGTGCTAAGCATACGACATACCCATACAATAACCATGCGTGCATCCGTTCCAAAAACGACTCTACACCGTAAAAATTATGAAAATATCTTTCTTTATCTTCTTTTTCTCTTAGTTGCTGATTGGATAAAATAAATAACAATCACAATATACAAACTTTTTGGATAGTGCAGGTCAAATAAATACTGGCTTAATGATTCAATAAATAGGGGTGATCATAAATACTGAAGGCATAAATAAAAGTGCAATACATACAGGCAATTAAATATTCTGAGGCAATAAATACTGTAACCAATAAATATTGTGCATCAATAAATACTGTGGACCAATAAATACAGTGAAGCAATAAATAGGTTAAATACAATAAATACAGTGCCCCTAATAAATACTTAAAAGCTGACAGTGACACTCATAGAATCAGATCACTTTTGAATTCCTAAGGGCTGATTTGGCCCAGGCACAGCTTGTGGGGATGTGGAAGGCTTGGGGGTGTCTACTCCCTGGCTTGGACAAGGCTGAGGCCTAAACTGAGGTAGATCAAGGGGGGAATACCAGAGACCTGGCTCTCTCCCTCCACACAACTTCTCTAGATTAGTCCCAGCTCACCCCTGGCACAGTCAGGTTGGTTCCAGCACCTCCCTAGCCCCTTAGAGCAGTCTCTCAGGTCTCCACAGGGCCTTAGGCGCCCTCTACTCCACTTACTGCCCTTTTTCTGATGCTCCGACGCCGCTGGAGTCGTGTCGACGCCGTGAGGCGGTTCCAGTTCGATGTCGGCGGCCTCGGCACAATGTCAGGTTCGAGGCATGTGGGCTGCTGAATTCATATCTGTGCATAGATCGCCGCCTAGTGTTGGGTCCGGATGTTTGCACGTTGTTGTCCTGGAAGAGTCTTCGAAGTATCCTTGGATAGGTGACTCCTCCCCTGGACTACAGTGCGCATGGGCATCCTCTCCATCCTCAGATTGTTTTTTTCCGCCATTGGGTTCGGATGTGCTATCTTAGCTCAAGTTAGGAAAATATTTGGTCGAGGCCAAAAGGCCTTTAGTTCGCGTCGGTACTGTTTATCGATCGGGTTTCGATAGCATTTTGTTAGTTTACTAACTTTCAGCACCGACTTCTTTCGCATTTACCTGTCCATCGACTACTTCGACGATGGAATCCAGGACGCCATTCAAAAGGTGTCCGGTATGCAATGCGAAGTACCCACACATCGACGTCCATCCGGTGTGCAACAAATGCCTTTCGCCGGACCACGACGAATCGACATGCATGGCCTGTGCCCGGTTCCGTTCCAAGAAGACTCTAAGGAACCGTAGAGCGGCGAGACTCGAGGCGCGGCACGCGGCACCGGCCCCAACAGACATCTTCGACGAGGCCGACGTCGAAGAATTAGAAGTCATACCCTCCAGTCCCGTTTCCGAACACGACCCCGGATCGGACGAGGGCGACGAGTCACTCTTCCACAGAGGTGAAGACGACACCGAGGTAGGAGACGACGAGGAGGCCTTAGGGGCCGAAGAGAGTAGCTCCAATGATGAACAAGGCCTACCTGTTCAAACCGAAGAAACACCAGCGCCACAGCCTTTGGCTCCGGTCGAGGGATCGCCTTCGGGCCTTACCCGAGACCCATCCCGTAGTTCTTCGGCCCCGCCCTCGGGCCCGGCCTCGGACGTTCAGCGGCAGCCATTGCTGCATAAGCCAGCTGGTTTCCCTACCACAAAACCGAAACCGAAAGCTGCTCCGGTTCATACGAAACCGAAACTGAAAGTGGCGCTGGTCGGATCGAGGCCTTCCACGCCTTCGACGCCAGCGCAACGCGTCGGCACCGACCGCACCAAGAGGGACTTCGGTGCCGAACTGGAATCGGGCGACATCGGAGTCGACAAACGGAAAAAGGCCATCGGCACCGAGAAACCTACTCGGCTACCGACGCCAACGACACCGAGGGCAATACCGCCTGCTTCGCCTCGCGTCGCTCCCTCGACGACGCCGATGCCTCACGTATCGAGGACGTCGACGGTGATCTCCACACCTCGACTCGAGGACCCGCCGGCACCGAAAAAATCCACGCCCGGCTCTACGAACCTGCCCGGTGCCAAAGCCTCAGACGCCCCAAGTGCGGCCTTCTGCGACGCAAAGCAACAAAACCACGGCGGCCCTCAAAGACCCGTCGGGTTCCGGCCCGATCGGAGCTCCAGCAACCTCTACGGGGCCAGCCAACATTACCTTCGGCTTGCCTCCGTCAACAATCCCGAAGATGTTCCAACTCAGGACACGGGTTACCCAGACTCCGGTTCCACCGGACGAGACGTCTCCGTCACGTGTCATCGACGCCGACACTGGCAGGATGATTCTCCACGACCGAAGAATAACTTCGGAACCGCCATTGGACCCTTTCAGGATCCCACTAAAAAGGAAGCTGCCTGTGGAATCAGAACCTCTCCTTTATGAACCGTTCCATTCCTCCTACCAGGATCCACACCGGTTCTCCCCCACACGCTCCGACACGGATGCATTGGAGGACTACATGGATGACCAAGCACCCTACCATGTAGACACAGACCCTGATTACCAGCAGGGCCCTGATCAAACTTGGGGCGACCCTGCAGACCCCAGTGCACCTCTCGATACACAGGACCCACAACTCTATGGGGCAAAAACATCTCCCACGGAGGATACTGCGGCGTTCAACGCTCTTATTGAACGTGCTGCAAATAACCATGGGGTACAGCTTCACTCAGATACCATCGAGGATGACTTTCTAATGGACACTTTTGCATCCTCAGAAAGACATGTAAAAACTCTGCCAATGCTGAAGGGGGTCCTCAAACCAGCTAAGGACATTTTCAAGGAACCCACCAGGGCACGAGTGATAAACCCCAGGATTGATAAAAAATACAGATCAGCACCTGGGGATCCTACTTACATCAAAGGACAATTACCACTCGACTCCATCGTCGTAGCGAATGCTCGCAAGAGGGCACACTCGCAAACGACAGGTGACGCTCCTCCCCCGGACAAAGAGTCCAAGGTGCTAGAGACCTCCGGCAAGCGAGTTGCCGCCCAGGCTGCCAACATATGGCGCATAGCCAACACTCAAGCGCTCCTCGCGCGCTACGATAGAGCGCACTATGACACATTGGAGCAACTACTCCAACATCTCCCTGACCAGTTCAAAGAAGGTGCAGAAATTCTTATCAGAGAGGGACAGCTACTCACAAATGCTTCCATCAAATGTGCACTAGATGCTGCAGACACGGCTGCCAGGGCCATAAACACAAGCGTCATGCTGCGACGACATGCCTGGCTACGAATCTCAGGATTCAAGCCTGAGGTACAAAACAACATACTGAACCAGCCCGTCAACCCCGACTATTTATTCGGCCCAGAGGTTGACACCACCCTCGAAAAGATAAAAAAGGACACGGACACTGCAAAGTCCATGGGCGCCCTCCAAACTCAGTCCTTTCGGAGCGGCTCCTTTCGTTGCCCCGGAAACAAGGGGGCAGGTAGAGGACAGGGGTCACAACAAACGTATAACAAAGGCAATACACAGACCACCTACGATAAAAACACCCGAGGTGGATATCGTGGCTCCAGTACAAAGGGCAGGGGACGTGGCTACGGCAACACCAGGTCCTCCCCCAAGAACAAGCAGTGACGCCCTCTCCCTTCCTCCCGACCACATAACACCTGTCGGGGGAAGACTACAAAGGTTCCTGTCCACGTGGAACTCCATCACCACGGACAGGTGGGTCAAAGATATTGTAAAATACGGTTACTGTCTGGAGTTAACCTCCACTCCACCCACAATACCACCAAGAAACCGTCCTATGTCCTCAGAGCACTTAACGCTCTTACAGCAAGAGGTGCAAAGTATGCTTCTAAAAGGCGCTATAGAGGTCGTCCCCATCCACGAGCAGGGTACGGGGGTTTACTCCCTCTACTTTTTAATTCCAAAGAAGGACGGGTCGCTCAGGCCTATATTAGACCTGAGACCCCTGAACCAGTACATTCTTTCAGAGCACTTTCACATGCTCACCCTACAGCAAGTCCTTCCGCTTCTCAAGCAGGGAGACTTCCTAGCCTCACTGGACCTCAAGGATGCGTACTTTCACATACCCATCCACCCCTCACACAAAAAATACCTCAGGTTCACTGTTCAGGGGCAGCACTATCAGTTCAAAGTCCTTCCCTTCGGCGTGACAACAGCGCCCAGGGTTTTCACGAAGTGCCTAGCTACGGTGGCAGCACATTTACGGAGGCAGCATATACACGTCTACCCCTACCTAGACGACTGGCTCGTTCAAGCGAAGTCAGCCCAGCAATGTGCAAGCCACATGTCCCGCACCATTCACCTTCTTCACAGTCTGGGATTCTCACTAAATTACCCAAAGTCCCATCTCCAGCCCGCACACGTACAACAGTACCTAGGTGCGACTATAGACACTCTGGCGGCCACAGCTCAGCCAAATTTAGTGAGGATCAACAGCATACAACTGCTGATCTCCAAGTTCAAACCCAATCACTCGCTTCCAGCGCGAGTGTTTATGCAGTTGATAGGCATGATGGCCTCCTGCATCTTCATAGTCCCGCACGCGAGATTACATATGCGCCCACTTCAGGAGTGCCTAGCACGTCAGTGGAATCAGGCTCAAGGACAGTTGAAAGACCTAGTGTTGGTGAGCGGTCGGGCATACAACTCTCTGCATTGGTGGAATCCACAAAACCTTTGCAAGGGCCGACCGTTCCAAGAACCTGTTCCGCAAATAGTACTGACAGCGGACGCGTCTCTCCAGGGATGGGGAGCTCATGTACTCCACTACACAGTGCAGGGACTATGGACGACACAACAGAAGAAGATGCACATCAACCTTCTGGAACTGATGGCAATCTTCCTGGCCATGAAGGCATTCAAAGTACATCTGTGCAACAAAGTCGTGTTGATCCGGACGGACAACATGACTGCCATGTACTACATACAGAAGCAGGGAGGAACACACTCTCCACAGTTGTCTCATCTGGCTCAGAGCATGTGGAAGTGGGCCATTCAGAGGAACATGTTCCTCATGGCGGAACACCTCCCTGGCAAGGACAACCAGATGGCGGATCTGCTCAGCAGACACAGCCACCAGATGCACGAGTGGGAGTTACACCCATCAGTACTCCAACCGTACTTCCAGCAGTGGGGTCATCCAGAGATAGACCTATTCGCGACAAGCGAAAACGCAAAATGCCAAAGCTTCGCCGCCAGATTCCCACATCCGCAGTCGCAGGGCAATGCGATATGGATGAACTGGTCCGGCAGATTTGCGTACGCTTTTCCCCCAGCGCCGCTGATACCGCTGGTGGCTCGCAAACTACGACAACACTCCCTGACACTCGTCCTAGTTGCTCCCACGTGGGCACGCCAGCCGTGGTACACCACCTTCCTCGAACTTTCCGTGGTGCCGCATCAAAGGCTGCGGATCAAATCCGCGCATTTGACGCAGAACCATGGAGAGGTTCAGCACCCAGATCCGCAACAGCTGAACCTGGCGATCTGGCTCCTGAAGTCCTAGAGTTTGGCTATCTCAACCTGCCACCTGACTGTATGGACATCATCAAGGAGGCCAGGAGACCCACTACCAGGGCTTGCTATGCAGCCAAATGGAAAAGGTTCGTCATTTATTGCGGTAATAATGACATCAACCCGCTGGACGCATCCATCCACAACATCATCTGTTACCTCTTACACCTATACCGATGCAATCTGGCGTACACCTCTATACGTGTCCATTTGACCGCAATCTCAGCCTATCTGCAAACCAGGCAGCACCTCTCTCTATTCAGAGTGCCTGCCATCAAAGCATTCTTGGAAGGGCTCAAACGAGTCATTCCACCTAGTCACCCACCGGCTCCAATGTGGAACCTCAACTTGGTCCTCACACGCCTGATGGGTCCACCCTTTGAACCTCTACACTCCTGCGAGATTCAATTCCTTACCTGGAAAGTGGCCTTCCTAGTAGCGATCACTTCCCTAAGAAGAGTTAGTGAACTCCAGGCACTAACCGTTCAAGAGCCATTTATTCAGGTTCACGCCAACAGGGTCGTACTACGTACCAACCCCAAATTCATGCCCAAGGTAATATCGCAGTTCCACATGAATCAGACTATTGACCTGCCCGTTTTCTTCCAAAACCCACAAACTGTTGCAGAAAGGGCACTACATACACTAGATGTACGGAGGGCCCTCATGTACTACATCGACAGGACTAAACCATTCAGGAAGACAAAACAACTGTTCGTTGCCTTTGCCCCACACCACAAAGGTAACGCCATCTCCAAAGCAGGGATAGCCAGATGGATAGTTAAGTGTATTCAAATCTGTTATCAAAAGGCAAAACGCACATTAACTATTCCACCACGAGCCCACTCAACACGTAAGTTGGGGGCTTCCATGGCCTTCCTAGGAAATATTCCCCTGCATGATATATGCAGAGCAGCCACATGGTCCACTACACACACATTTACAAAACACTATTGTGTAGATGTGCAGTCAAAACAGCAGGCAGCTGTAGGACAGGCTGTTCTCAAGACACTTTTTCAGACCGCTGCAGCTGGCACGGGTAGCCGCCGCTAATAGAGGGCACTGCTATGTATTCTATGCACAGATATGAATTCAGCAGCCCACATGCCTCGAACTGAATATGCTACTTACCAGTATGCATCTGTTCTTGGCATGTAGGGCTGCTGACATTCATATCGCCCTCCCTCCTCCCCGGCGCCTGTCGCAGCTGCAGCTCTCAGAATTACTGCAAGCATGGTCATCACTTTCTGTATCTACTCCATCACTGCCACAATGGCGAAAAACAATCTGAGGATGGAGAGGATGCCCATGCGCACTGTAGTCCAGGGGAGGAGTCACCTATCCAAGGATACTTCGAAGACTCTTCCAGGACAACAACGTGCAAACATCCGGACCCAACACTAGGCGGCGATCTATGCACAGATATGAATGTCAGCAGCCCTACATGCCAAGAACAGATGCATACTGGTAAGTAGCATATTCATTCTTTGACGACGCCGGTAGGCGGCTCCGGTTTCGATGTCGGCGGCCTCGGTTCGATCTCGACCTCCGATTCGATGGCGTCGGGCAGTCTTTACTCTATGTCGACTTCGGGCGGCTCCGGTCCGATGGCGACCTCAACTTCGATGACGTCGGCCGGCCTTGACTCGATGTCGACTTCCGGCGGCTCCGGAGTGCGATCCTCACTCCCGACCTCCGGTGCGCCTCTCCTTAGGTTTCCGGCGACTCCGGAGTGCGACTTCCACTCCCGACCTCCGGCACGATTCTCACAGGTTCCGGCGACTCCGGAGTGCGATCCTCACTCCCGACCTCCGGCACAACTCACCTCGGTCTCCGACGACTCCGGAGGGCGGACTTCACTCCTCCCATGACGCCGCTCACTCGACCTCGGGTGACTTCCTCCTCGACCTCTGGTACTCCTCACGACCTCTGACGGCGCCCTCTCTCGACCTCTGACGGCTCCGGGTACGACGTCTGCGTTTCCAGTCAGCGCCGCTTCTCCACCTCGGGCTCCAGGTCTCAGGCTACTCGACGTCGGACTCCAGGGAAACCAGCTTCCAGGTCAGGATCTTGCTGTTCTCTGTTTCTAAGGCCTGTTCCTGCTGTCCAGGTCCTTAGGATGGTTTTTCTTGCTTCTTCCCACACAGGGCTCCAGGCTGGGCTCAGTCAGTAGGGACTAGTATCAAGGGTGGGTTTATGGACCCCACTCCAGGCACAAGTTTCCACCCCTGCTGCTTCACTCCTTCTTCCTTCAAGTTTCTGCTGCTCTCCCCTCACCAGTCAGGTGCCAACTGCCAGCTCCAACTGCCAACCCTCTGTCTTAGCTTCCCAACATTCTAAACCGCCTCCAACTGTCACAGGGTTCTGGAATGTTCTGGAAGGTGCTGGTAGGTTCCAGTGGATGCTGGTGATGTCACAGGTGGCCACCATTTTGTGCTCCAGGCCCTCAGACAGAAGTTTCAGGGGTAGCTAAAATGGCTCCCTGAATCTGCAGCAACACTAAAAAGTCTGGTGGTTCCCAAAAAGGAAAAATTCAAACAGGGTTTGAGGCAAAAGTGGGACAAAATAAATAATGATGAGGAGGGACCACCCAAAGGGCTGACAGGTCTAACACCTACCTTATGCCTACAATGCACCTTTCCCTTGGGCCTACCAGAGGGGTGACTAATAAGTAGTTAAGTTTGGGGACTGGCAAGTAGGTGCACTTGCGCAGTCAGCGCGACAGTACCAGACTGCACGCAGGTTCTGCAGTGGCAGACCTTAGACACATTTTACTAGGCCGCTTCTGTGGGTGGCACAGCCAGTGCTGCAAGCCCACCAGCAGCATTTGTATTTACAAGCCCTGGCACTCCTGGTGCACTTTACTAGGGGCTGATAGTAAACCAAATAAGCCAAACATGGACACCAATCAATGTATACATTTTACCAGAGGGAGAGCATATGCACCTTAGCACTGATCAGCAGTGGTAAGGTGCCCAGAGTCATAAAACAGCCAACAACAGGTCAGAAAAAATATAGGAGGAAGGCAAAAAGGTTAGGGATGACCCTGCAAAAAGGGCCAGGTCCAACACCTACTCCCCTGTTCCAACCTCTCCTTTAGAAGCAATACCACAACCGTACCTCCCAAGATAGTGGGTCTAGGCAGGGAATCGGACCAAAATGATTTGCATCTAGTCTGCCGCCCGAGGCTATTCTAAAGGTGAGGAATATGTGGTTGCATAGAAAGAGCATTAATTTCATCCAGTGCGTTGCTGGTCGCCATTTGGCTTTCTTGTGTACAATCACCTGTGTCCAAGGGCGAATGCAGTTTCCAAATGTGCTTCATACTGTTATCTTTTCTGTTTAGTTTTTTCCTCTATGGTGACTCCTGTGATCATTACTCCAAGCATAAAGCGCAAACTCCCAGTGGATTCTGGTACGGGCTTTTCCAACAAGAAAAGGAGGTCATTGAAACATAACCTTGGCTTTGATCTTCTGCCCAGTAGCCTTTTCAGTGGTGGCTTTTCTCCATCAGGTGAGTGAATTTAGTATCAAATAACACAGGGAGGGTGGGGGGCGGCTTCAGGGAAATGCACAAGGGTAAAATCCCTAAATACAACTGAAAAAATACAAGAGTACCCTGAAACGGTAAGGAATTGAGTCGGAATAAGAGTTTCACTGGTCTCCTACGCAAGTTGGGTAGAGGGGTTGGAGGGAATAGGGGGGTAAATTCAATTTTATAGGCTTAAAACTCTCACTCATTGGCCAGGTGCCATGCTTCATCATCAGACTCCTCACTCCTGTGGGTGTGGATTACAACCCTGCTCTTGGAGTCTTCACTCAGGCATTCTATGATGAGGGCCGTATGGGGGAGGCTGAAAGGGGCAAGAATGGTCCCTCTTGTTGGTGTATACGGAGATGCAAGTAAGCTATAAAAATACATCTCTGTGCAGTTTTCACCTTTTTATGTCTGTCCCCTGATGGGTATGATTAAAATAAATAGGAGAATAATTCAACCCTTTGATAGATCAACATGTTTTAGCCCACCATGTAGTCCCGTCATTCAGGTGCAGGCGGGCTTTCTTCATGGCCATGAAATGGAAGCAGTTACTCTGTATTAATGTTCCCTCAATGGGCTATATTGTAGTGTACTGCAGAGGGCTTTACTGGTTGTTAAAGGCCCTGAACCCAAGTTATAGGCCCGAGCAGCAGACCCGAGCTCCCCGGTATAGCCCAAGGTGAGCAGGGCTACAAAGCTATTAGAAAATTCCACCCAAAAAGGTTGGAATGTTCTCAAATAAGAAACAAAGATAAACATTGGAATGTCGGAGCAGAAGGCTTATACCAGCCATTTATAAGCACGGAGCTACTCCATTGTCTTCAGTGGAGCTCTCAACATTCCAATGTTCTAATATAGCCTTATAGCCCGTCGTAGTGGGCTTTTCGGCTCGGGCCTTTAACAAGGGAGCGGAACTTTAATAGCCGGTATAGCCCAGCTACAAAGGGCTATAAGGCTATTAGAACATCCTGCCAAGCCCGAGGGGATTGAAATCCCCTCAGGCTCCGAGAGGCCTTTGTTTAACTCGTTCTGTGTGTTGGATGGCCCCTGGGCGTCTGATGTCACGGTGGGCGTCGGACGGCTGGGGGCCGTCCGATTTGCGCACTCGTAGAATTCGCCTGCACAGTAGGGAAATGTGCACCTCAGCCAACTGGTTAAACAACATTGGAATGTTGCTCTGCGGGCCTTTACCGGCCCATAGAAGCACGGAGCACTCCATTGTATGCAATGGAGTGCTCCCCATTCCAATGTTCTAATTGATAAATTTGCTCCTTAAATCTTTAAAGAATCTAATGTCGTCTAGTGGAATCCATGTGGCAGGTAGAGGCACTGTTGGATGAGGAAATTATAAAACATGATTCATCACAGTGATCAATCAATATTGCGGCATGCTCACGTGATCATGATGCAACATTGCATACCTATGTAATTCCTCTTGACAAACCAAATTGTTGTCTGTGCATGCAATACATGGTGAATATTTACAAACCTTATTCGCTTATTGTCCTACGTAGGCCCTCTGCTCTGAGGATAGCTGTCCAGGGGACAACTCTAGTTGGAGAGGAGAATGATCACCTGATCTTAACTGGGGAGAGGATGTAGCCTTGCGGCTAGAGCGGTCGATTTCGAAGCTGGGAATCCGGGTTCGAGTCTCTGCAACGACGCTCCACATCCTGTTATTCTGGGCAAAATACATGATCTCCCCGTGCCTAACAAAAATGAATGTCTGTGTGTAACAAAACTGGTGGTAAAGCGCGCTGATACCGGATATCTTTGGGTCTAGTTCGCGCTATATAAAACTCTACCAAAAAAAAAAAAAAACCTGTGAACATGATCCTAAATGTATAGATCAGTGGTACTCTTATTCCCACTCACAAATGCTTACCTCGGCAGGGTACTTGAGTGTTTTAGTGTCCATTTTGTATTTTAGATCTTGAGGGTGTTAGAATTGTTTGTTGGTTTGAACTGAACAGTAGAAACAGTGTGTGTAATGTATTCTAATCTTGCGTTAATGCATTATTGGGGTGGGTGATTAATCCCATTAACCAACACTGCAGCTACAAATTGCCACTTCTGCGCCCTTTTATGCTCTTTACCCGGGACTTCTTTTCAAGAGCACAGGCAATACCATAATGTCCTGGTAGTCACAACCATATTCCAGGAATGTTCTAGCTTTTTCAGTTATATATTAACTTGAAATTATTTTGCAAAAGTGTTTACTTAGTCTAATAAACAATTATTTTGAATGTATGAACTTCAGCAGACTGCTTGAACCTTAGTGTCAGACCGGATCCAGAAACTTTTGCATTATGAATCTCCCAGCATCTGCAACGTGACAACAGCATTTTGCAGCTCTACTGGAAATAAACCTTGATATACGAACATGTAGGACCTCTATAAGGCGTCATTTGCGACGCTGACATTGGTTCTGTTTCTGTGACTCCAGTGGACACTAAATCTGGAGCCGTTGTTTACTCAATGATTGTTTAAGCCATTTCATTTTTTCAAACCCAATTTAGACATGCGTTCACATCATGTCTCTTGGGTCCTAGCTTCAAGCCGTACAGTAGTTTTAGAAGACTGTCTGTTACTGATTCTTGTTCCACTTGTATCTGGTGCTTGAGTAAGGAGCATGACAAATTGTTGTAAGACTTGTGCCAAAAATTGCACCCATAGGCACTGATCGAAAGATAAGCCAAACTTTATATGATTGAAAAATCTAGATCTCCATCATGATTTTAGACTGGATCGAAATCTCTGGAATAACAGACCAGAGCATTGCTCCCAACCCAGAAAGAAAACGTTGGCTGGATCTGATGACAGTCCTTCATTGGTCTCGCATGTGAGCTTCCCTGTGCCAGGGATTTTGGCACCTCGGGTTGAGACCTTTAAGAATGCACAGCAAAGATCTTTAAGGCTGCTCCTTAGTTTCCCTTGACAGCTCAGAACAAGTTTGTTTCAGCACCATCTGTGCCAAAAGGCACCGCTGTGATGCTGGTAAGTTCGCCCCAGATCCTATATGGAAAGTAAACATTAAATCTTAACCAGGTTGAAGTTGCTTTTGAAGCCTCTCTGAACCATTTATAGCTCTGCTCTTGGCACCTGTATCCGAGTTGGTGGTGCTATTATCACCTTTGTCTGGCACTGGTCTCAAAAGTGCCTGTGGGAAAGCACACTCTTCATGTTACAGGAGTGTCCAGAGAAGGAGACATTCCCTCAGATTCTAAAGATGACAAAGGAAGCGTCTTAAAACACAATGCGTGATTTGTTTGATTCCCACTCTGATGCAGTTGACATTTATAGCTGATCGAGACATCTAGCTGCAGATTCCTTAACTTGGAATATCCCCAGACGTCAGACTGGATCTGGAAAACTTTCCGTAGCAGCACCTCTGCGTGCTGGGGGCAGCACCGCACGGCTCTGCGCTGACGTCGTCCACGGACGTGACGTCATTGGAGCCATATAAGCCCCTCCCAGCGTGCTGATGTCAGTTCTTCTTTTCCACGTCCCAACGCGGATCCAGGAAAACCAGTGGTTCCTTGGCCTGTTTTTCAGGCCTTCTCTACGCCTTTAGCATCACGGAACAGTGTGCGATGCCTTCGGGCTTTAAGGCGTGTGAGGCCTGTACGCGACAAATGTCTGTCACGGATCCGCATGCCATATGTGTGTGGTGCCTGGGAGTGCACCACGACTCCCAAGAGTATGACACCTGTCAGCAGATGAAACCTAAGTCCCTAAGTGAGCGTCGTATGAAGCTACTGGCCGAAAGATGTCTGGTCCTGTGCCTTCACGCCGCCAATATCCCTCTCGGGAACGGGCCCGCTCACGGGGTCGTTCCCGTGGACGTCATTCGGAGACAGGTAAGCCTAAGTCGCGGAGGTCATCCTCCCGTAAACGTGACGTTGGGGCCCGCTGCTCTCGGTCTTTGCCCTCTGCGTCTGCTGCCTGCATCGACTTGGGTTCCAGAGTAGATATGACGTAGACGGGACACGGCCCGGAGGGGCATCCCAGTCATCTGTCCAGCCCACGCGTCCATTCGCCGCATAGCCCTGTGCGGCTTCCTGCACTGACGTCAGCTGTGGCACCAAATTGCGACGCCCTGTCGACCTCTTTCCTTTCTGCAGGTCGAGTCGCCATCGGACCGTGCCCAGGCCGAGTCCCCTCTGGAGGTTCTCGATGTCGATGTAACTCCGTCTCAGCGTCTGTAGATGCCGGTGCCTATGGCTCCTCTGTTACAGGAGGATGAAGTCCCTCTGGGCTCCCCATGCCCAGGGTCGTTTCGGTGCCCATTGATGCAGGTGCCCTAGCATTCCATGGCCTTTGGATCCACCTCAGGCTCCTCCACCTTTACTGTCTAGTGGACGGGTTAGCCTCCAGCCGTCCCCGAACAATGGTTTGTTGTCGCCTCCCCCCCCCAGAATGGCGACAGAGGCTAGTGCGGTTTTGCGAGGGCTGTTCGCAGGGCTGCAGATATTCTTCGCTTGCAGCCTCCTGTGGTTTCCCTGCCCTCTGATCCTTTACTGTATCTCCTACACATGGAGCCTGTGGACGTGGAGCCTTTCTTTTGGTGGGTCTTGGTTTGACATCCTGCTTGGTACCTGGGCACGGCCCTCCTCTGGTGACCCGGTTGATCGGGCCATTGCTCGTTGGCATTGTCCGGCCCCAGACAATCCTGTCTGCTTGTCTCTCTACCCTAGAGCTCAGGGTCTGGCTGTCCAGGTGACTTTTGTCTTGCAGCCTTCTTCCGCTCTGCCGTTGCTACCTCCCACTAGGGAATCTCAGTGGCTGGAGACGTGGTCGCCATATTTGTGCCTCACCAGTGCAGGCATCCGTGCCTTGAACAAATCTTGCGTGTTTGCACGTTCTTCCTCTGCCCTTTGGTTGATCTTTCTTCCATCTCTCCCAGAAGGGCCCTGGGCTGACATGCATCGCTGCCTTCTTGATGCCCAGGAAATGGCACAATTTTCCCTTTTATCGGCCCTGGACGCTACTGACTCTGTGGGTAGGGCACTGGCCCAGTCGGTTGCTTTGTGCCGCCATGCATGGCCGTGCGACAGTCGTTTTCCAGACAATGTTTGAGACGCTCTTCGGAATCTGCCATTCAATGGCATGGACCTTTTTGACTGTCACGCTGATTCAGTGGTCTCCTGCCTCGTGTCTGGTCTCCCGTGATGTTCTGGCCACTGCGGCCTGGCTTTCTACCTTGTGGCTGTCTTTTTCTTGTGCATAGGCAGCGTTGCCTTGTTTGTTTTGGACCCTGGGTTCATGACGTAACAACCAGATGGTCTAGGCGGCTACTCCGCCATGTTTGCCTTTGTTCAGCACAGCTGGTCAGTTGGTTCTGCCTTCTTTTCAGTCCTCCGACTGTGAGCTTGTCTCAAGAGGAGCCCCCTTGCTGGGGTTAAGACTTACCCTATGTGGGGTATTGCTGGCCATTGTGTAGCTGCCTTTCTACAAGGAAGGCTTGGTACGCTCCTGTGGAGTCTTTCTCACAAAGATTTTTCTGTGGATCAGTCTGTTCTCTTTCTGCTGTTATGCGACCCACAGGTTGGCGTCGCCCTATTGCAATTTGTTAGGGTTGGGGTCTATGGTTGTCTGTAGTACTTCAGAACATCGGTAGAGGTTCCCTACCGTGAGGCTTCTGCCTCACCTGCCTCTCCAAGGGGCCTTTTTCAGCTTCTCTGTGCTCCTCTTTGTCCATGTTGGCTGCTCTTCTTTTCGGCAGCCACTGTCCCTTGGGACCCCTTGGTCTGTTCCGTTCTGGCAGTTCTTCTGCGGTTGACGCCCTGCCATCATGTAGCGCCAGGACAGAGGTGCATCGCGGCACACTTCTTCAGTGTATGCGCATAGTGTGGGTGCAGTCTGGTATGTTCGCTATCATGGGGTACCTGCGTTCTTTCTTCCGCTTCTGTGGTGACTGGTTCTACCCTCCACACTCTGGGGTGGGTAATGCTTTCTCGCACTTCAACTCTGTCTGGACTTGTCTATAGGCGGTGGTGTCTTCGCCACGTACATCTATGCTTTACACACTGCCTTGTGCCCTCACTTTCTGGGCACTTCCTAAACAGGAGTTTTTTGTTCCTCTTTCTCTGCTGCTTTCTGCACAGGTGTTTTCCATGCTTCTGCTTTGGGTTCCTGCTGTAACACTCTCAGGGGTAGTGTTCTCTTCGGGATACTCGCTTTCTCGGTCCTAGGCCAATACTTTGGTCCTGACTGTTTCCACTTTTGTGTCCCGCTCCATCTCCTCTTCTGTCTCGCGGGGGACATTGGCTCCTCCCGGACGGGTGGCAGGTCGCTTATGGATCTGAACACTGTCCTGTCCAACTCTGCTTCAACATGACTGTTGGTACTTATGGCGTACCCTTGTCTTGTTTTATGCAACCCATCCTTTTAGATGTGTATCTTTCTTAATATATATGTGCTATGTGCTCTTCCCACAGTGGAGTCGCGCTGGCAACGTTCTCTGCTGCGGTGTCCGTGGTCTTCGCCACGGTCTGCTCATGGTGCGAGCTCTTGTGTGTCCAGCTTGCCGGAGGTCACTTTTTGCCGGTTGCATAGTTGGTGATGCATCTTTCACATCTGGGCTGCTCATGCTACCCTACAGGGAGATTTCCCTATGCTTGATGTGGTTCTGCCGTCCACACGGTATGCTTATATGTATTCCTGTATTCCACATGAATACCAGTCTTACTGTGGTCCTGTTCTGGGTGCCTCGGCTTGTTGCCGTCTGCCCTCTCACATGTCTTATGAAGGAGCGACTGTGTACTGGACTGTTTCCTGTTTCTGGTCATGCCGGCACTTTCTGGTCATGGGTCGGCATCCTGCCGCTGCTGCCCCACCTATCTTAGCTGGTGCAGGTTCAACAGTGCTTTTTCCGCTGTTGTGCATGCTCGACCGGTATGCGCGGACTCTCATACCGTTTTGTCCTCTCTGGGTCTTGCTTCCTGCCGAAACATTGGATCCTGCGTATCCGTTGGACACTAGGCTCAGTTAATCTTCTTTTACGAATCTATGAACTCTCTCTTCCGCACCGGCATTTCTTGCTTTGTGATTTCTTCCTCTCCACCCGGTGTATACACAGGGGTTTTCGTGCTGTTATTTTACAGCTTGTGGTGCCTTTGTCTCCCATTGTTTTCTGCTCTTTTCAGAGCTTCGGGTCTGGTGTTGGCTGCGCTGGCATTCCTGTCCCCACTGTGTTTCGTCACCTTGCTGACGGCTAAGTTCTCTCTGGAACTTGGTGGTGTTCAGTCGCAGACCCGCCTCCTCTATGGGTATGGCTTTGGTATCTATTCTAAGTTAAGGAATCTGCGGCTAGATGTCTCTATCAGATGAACGAGTTACTTTTAGAGACAGTCTAGCTGCAGCTTCCTTAACGCCCGCCCATCCTCCCCGTTCTGCAAGGACCTTTTCAGGTTGGGTTTCTGCATTCGCCTCCCGGGTGGCTTTGTCTTTCTGCAGGGTGACAATTTAACTTCACTCCTCGACGGGATGCTTCATTCTGTCTTGCTTGCTCCGCTCCACCCATTCTCATGATTGGGTGGTATTCTCAGGTGTCATGTGTCCTTTTACATCCCTTCGTCCTGGGTCATCCAGTGTGGGGTCTACTCATGTCTCCTCCCCCCCCCCCACCCCTTTTTTTTCTCTCTGTCGCCTGGGGTCTCTTACCTCCCCTGCAGTCAATTGGTTGAAGTAGATTGGCTCTGCCTCAGTTTATAGGTCTCTTACAGGGGATATGACGTCCCTTTCTGGTGCTGACTTGTCAATGATCTGTATTCCAGACTTGTTGCCCTTCACAGTTATATATTGCGGTTGCAGACTGTCGTCGGCCGTGATGTTTTTTCACATCTTTTTCTGCTTTTGCTTTTCCCTTCACTATTTTTCAGTATACAGTGCCTGGCACTGTACTTTATGGTGCTGTTTTTCACCATTCACTTTCTTTTCTTTTTTCATCTTTTTCGCACACTGTTCCCATACTCTTGCTGGTGGCTCTGCGTTGTGGGGCGGAAATGTTTCTCCGACGAAAACTGACGTCAGCGCGCCGGGTGGTGCTTCTATGGCTCTACTGACGTCACATCTGTGGACGACGTCCGGGTGGAGCCGCTCCCGGCGCGCAGTGGTGCTGATGTGGAAAGTTTTCCGGATCTAGTCTGACGCCTTGGGATATTCCAAGTTGAGGAATCTGTGTCTCTACCAGATACATCGTTACCGAAGGTAAGTAACTCGTTCAACAGGATACAGGGATTCTGATTTCTTTTTTTTTTTTAATGTGCACTTTAGAATGATGCTGCTTACCTGCATATACCAGCAATGCAGACAAAGCTTCTGTAATAAAGCAGACTAGATGTTGAATATAGACCGTTACTGGCAGATGCATAAGTACTTTCTTGTTCACAAATTCTTACAGGTTAGCAGGCAACTGAGGCGTTTCTCCAGTTAATGAGACTCTTACTGACTTTAACTCCTCCAATACCACACACATGGGTCCTTTTAGGGTGTTGCTGCAGGTTGGAATGGCAACGTCAAGGCAGATCTGCCTGGATACTGGGTTCTGTTGTATGTTCCATGATCTTGCCAGTTTTCTTGTGACAAAGCAAACACAAGGAGGAGATGGAGGGAGCGCTGAAACTTTTCAGACACTCTCCTCCAGTCACAGATCTGGGTTGAATCCATCATCGTTCTTTTGCTCACTTCGCCACCCCTGTATACCTGTCTCATTGCAAATCAGTCTTGACCCTGTGCCTCATGGGAACAGTCCAGCCCGAACTGCCAAGCCAGGTCTTCCCTGGACCGGAAACAAGCATCCTAGGACCGGTTTCGGGGTAACACCCCTCATCAGCCAGGCTAGCTTGAATCCAGTGGCAAAGTGAGCAAGGGACTCACGTCTGGGCATAACCTGCCAACTTAGGGCGAACAAAGCAAACACAAGGAGATGATGGATGGAGGCACAGGGGCAAGACTATTTGTATATGGCTGGGTCCAAACTGGAATGGCATGGTGAGCAAAAAACAATGGATTTAGGCCCAGATCTCTGTACTGGAGTGAATGTATGACATTGTTCTGCATTCTGTCCATCAAATGTTCCTTTTGCATTTGTCATCCCGAGTGGTACGGGTATGCCCAGACGTGGGTCCCGTTCTCTCCATGCCATTGGAGTCCAGCTATCCTGGCTGATGAGGGGTGAAACCCCGAAACCGGTCCTAGGATGCTTGTTTCATGTCCAGGGAGCACCTGGCCTGGCACATTGGGCTGGACTGTGCCCATGAGGCACAGGGTCAAGACTGATTTGCATATGGCTGGGTTCAAACTGGAATGGCATGGCGACCAAAAAAACGATGGATTTAGGCCCAGATCTCTGTACCAGGGTGAATGTATGACATTGTTCTGCATTCTGTCAACCAATTGTTGTTTTTGCAGTTTTCTTGTGACAGCATACCTGGATGAGAGCCACAATTGTTCTTATATAAAGACTGAATTCAGAGCTAATGATTTAATCTGTCCCTGCTAGAAATCTAGGTTTGGTCCTGCGTTCAAGAACATTTCACAGTCCATGCAGGAACTTTTGTTCTAATGGCCACCATTAGGTAAAGGCAGCAGCCCCCAAGATTTATTGTTGTCATCCTCCTCAAGTACTCCTTAGCAAAATTGATATCTCACGTATTCATTTTTCTCATGTTGTGGATTGGATAGTAGGATTTCTTCTGAAATGAAATGAGATTATCTCAAACCAACGGGTCTTGCAGATAATCAGAGGTGTTATTATTTTTTTTTTTTAAACCTCCAATGGCTTTCCCGCTGTAGGCAAACGTCTTGATGGAGCTTTCCGCTCTCAGAGAAGTGTGCCTTAGAGGTGGTTGTGTCTTCTCAGAGAGGAAAGGTCCTTTGTTCGCACTACTATCTAATTCTTAAGAATTGGGGCTTGTGGCATATTTTGTGCATCTCCTTTCTAAACAGGCTTGTTAGGAGAGAAGCTTAACATGTCGACTTTGTATTCCATCAAAGACTCATCTTAAGAGTGTTTCCTCAAACAGTAGCCATCAGGATGGCTGGTCACCGACAGTCTGCTCAGAAACCTTGCCATCTTATTCTCCTTGCCATGCTAGATAACTGCTGACAAAATATGCCAGTCTGATGCCCACTGCTAAAGCTTTAGATCTACAATGCACAGGAGGTAAAAAACATACACACCCCCGTGCTTGTCATCCCAGACTTTCTCATCACAAATGTATATACAATAAATGTGTCACCGATGGCTACTGTTTTAGGAAACACTCTTAAGATGAATCTTTAGGATGGAATGCAATGTCTCTGGACTGGACGGTTTCTCTAATACAGTTTCCTACCTCCACCCTTGATGCAAATGGTGACTTGCAAGATTTTGCTTCATGTGACTTTTGCTCCATAAGACGACTTTTGCTTTGAATGTTCTGACCTGGGGTTGCCTTTGTTGGTATTGTTTTTCTCCTTGAAGAGACTCCTGCATGGCCTCTTCCTTGGAGTGAAAATGTGTTCACACAGTGGGGGAGGATAGTTCCACTCAAGTGTAATGAAAGTTTAGGTCTTTTTCTTTCTTCCTTTCAGCTGGACAGGTTAAATGTTCATTTTGCATCTTGTAGGTGATCACCCACAGCTATTTATACTTGCAGATTGACTGCATTTGCGCCAAGGTCGCTGCAGGCTCAGATTGTTCCTATTTTTCAATTGTCATTGTTCCTCTCAGCTCCCTGCCTAAAGTATTTAAAGGTATTCTTTTTAGGCGGTTACACTGTAAACCCAAGACCAATAGTGTTGGGTATTGTATTTTATGGGAGGACATTGATTCTGGGGCGCCTGGATACCCTTTCGGATGATTAGTGTGTTATACAAATCAAACGTAACATAAAATATCTATATGTAGTCTCATTTGTTGCCACAATCCTGATAACTGAGCTTTTAGAAAGCAAAGCTCTCTGCTCTTAATGAAGGGGGATAGAATCATTGATTTACTCATTGGCCTGGATTGAGAAACTGCTCATGGTGCAGCTACAACCCTGATGACCAATCCACAGCAACTCCAGCCAAATGTGAACTATGCTGCCAAAACGGGACTTGCAGTAGGTTCTAGGGCACCAGTGAATTTGCAGATGCTCCAACTATGTCCCACGTAGTAATGTAAGGCCACTTAATATGTTAAGTGGCTTTACATTGGCCACGTGGGTCATAGTTGGGAGCATCCATCACAGGAAAATGCTTAAAGGGAGGGGTTGCAGTTATACTGCTCAACACCAAAGGGCGCCAAAGCAGTAAAAATGCAGCAACATCGAGTGTTTATCAGTATGTACTGAGAAAAAAATTCCCTTTCGTTGTTTTATTGGTGAAAATCTGTTTTAAATGAAAACCGGATGTGAGAAAGTGGCTCTGTATATACTGTTCCCAAATAGGTACAGGGTGTACAGAGTTCAATCAAGAATGGTGGCCCGCTAGTTAGCAGGTCACGGCGGGTTGCACAGCCGTATGCACATTTGTATCTTGGAATAATACAATTTCACCAGAGTAATCCGTTTAATTTGTCCACTTTTCATCATCATTTTTCACTTCTTTTTCATCACGTCAAAAAGCAGTTAAATTTTTTGCTGATTTTTTTTTTTTTGTGTAAATAGTTCTATGTATTGCCCATCCAGGCCTATGCATGAACATATTCCAAATTTTCCTCCACTTGATTCTATACACACCCTACTCAATGCATTTCGGTTGAAAAACCTTCATCAGGAGTATCTGCAAGTTATAAAAATATACTTATAAGTCACATTTCATTTCTGTTCTACATGATATAAATTAATAATCTCCCTAGATTCCCATGCTTCTGCTAGTGTAAACCAATGTATGCATATGTGCCCATGCGTTCCAATTTCATCCCCATTACAATAAGTTCCTGCGATATTATCGTGCACAAACCAGATCTGTGATCCACCAGCTATCCTCTAACAAACACTCATCCGAATGAAAAAGAAATAAACAAAACCAGCGTCCTTTAAAAACAACGTGCCCCCTGACATCCAAACATAAACCCCTCTGAGCCTCAAAACTCCTCAATAAAACTTATACAACCCCCCCAACGAGCAGTGCTACATTGCTGACCTTTCTTGAGTTTAACACCATGTTCAACCCCCGTGCATTGTGAATCATTCAGCTGGGTTGAAATGTCTGCTTGTTACAAGTGTACCGAGCATTGGCAAAGCCAGTAGGTCTGGCCTTAAGGACCTCTTAGCTTTGCCAGTGGGTTCTAACCCATAGCTAAAGAGCTTCTACCCATCTCATTTTGAAAGCATGAGCAACGCGCATGTGTGCGCCTAAAAAATTAAGCAGGCATTTTTTTATTCACCGTTCCATGTAGGATTGATAATCTAAATTAAATAAAAATTAACTGGCAAGAACATCTTTTTGATGAGGTGCAGGTGTAAGGGAAGCAATTTGGAGTGTGCGGCTAGGGAAAGACGTGGGGGGGGGGTCCGAAGCAACACATGGGCGGAAGCAACACAAAGGGTTCATTTGGTGGCAGCAATACGGGAAGCCCATGAAATGTCAAAATTGTTCGCATTGTAACATCATTCCAGGAAACATCTTAAAACATCCCACCACAGGCAAGGATGTTCTGCTCCGACACACCAGTGACTGCAATACCACTAATGTAATCTACGGGATTAAATGCCCGTGTGGCAAACTATACATTGGAAAAACCCAACGGAAAATGAAAACACGACTTACAGAACATAAAAGTCGCATCAGAACTCGGAGCAAAAATTCTCCTCTGGCATCCCACTGGCATGAAACATGTCACTCTATATCACAACTTAGATTCCAAATAATCGAACATGTGGAGCAACAACAAGGTGTCAATACTCACCTGAGACTCCTACAAAGGGAGGTCTTTTGGATTAAACTTCTGGACACCATGGCACCAATTGGTCTTAATGACAGGTTAGATATGTCATGCTTCATTTAATTACGAGCTCATCGACTAGCCCGAGAAACCCTGGGCTACTTTGCAGACCGCAGACCAGTGACAAGCACCATAGCACAACTAAAATCCCTACACCATGTTACATACTCATCAATACCTAGCGCACTATTTTTATTGTCACAGCTAACACCCTACCTTCCCACGTTTTTATTGCTCCTAATCTCACACTTCAGTGTCCGTCTTAGAGTTACACTCCTTAAATTGTCAGTTTCGCATAACATGAATTTTAGCATCCTCTACAGGGTCTAAAATTCCGAGTATCGCTGAATATGGCAGATTCTCTTTGTACCATAAATGTGAAAGCTGCTCGCAAAATCTAAGCTGGAATGTCAGCTTCTCAGAATTTCCGCTTTTTCCGATCGTGTCTGTTATCGTCAACGATGTACACTTCGTTCAGAGGATTTGGTTTTTCTTCTTTTTTTCATTCCCATTCCTATACCCATAGCAACCCATGCACCCAGATGCATTCACCTATACTTCTGTTAGTTTTCTAACTCCGTTCCAATATGGCGCTTTCGTGCGCCCGTTGAGTTACAAACACTCAGTTGATTGCATATGTCCCCTATTGTCCGCCGTCTATGTTGAATACTTCCGGTTCGTGTTCCGGTTGTTTCTTCAAAAAGCTTCCTTACATTTGACTCCTTGCACCCGCCTATCCGGTTTGGAGAATCGTCGGTTACTCTTGTCCCGCAACACCTCTTAGGTAAGGTTTCTCTTCTGTGATTTGCGGTGGTCGAGTAATTTGTTAACTACGGCCATGCGTTTATTCTAAAATCCCGCTTTCTTACTTTTTCCACAGCTCACCACATACCTTTCTAGAGGTAAGATTTTTACCTGTTTGGAAGTGCTCGTAATCTTTTCAAGATTGTACTATCGCAATTCCCGTTAGCTCCGTCTATCTCACACGGCACGTTTTGTTGATATCTTGCATTTATTTCCCACACAGCTTCTAAAAACATTTCGCCAGAGGTAAGATTTGCTATCTCTTCGGAAACCAATACAATTGAGCACACTCATTGCATCCTAGGTTCGATCAGTTTCATTAACCCGACATGGTTCGCTTCTTACACTTTCAGAATCACGAGGTTCTTCATAAACAGGTAAGCGTGAATTTGGCAATGATCTGCTGTCATCTCTCACGTACACCTCACAGCCTTAGTTGTTGCTGACCTGGTCGCGTCTTTATCTTTTTCAGAGAACATTTAATAACACACACGAACAGGTAACTTGTTCTAAGACATGCTCGTTCTACATCAGAGTTCTAGAGATTGAGCCCCAATCATATTATTCTAACCAGCGAAAATGGTTTACTTCTTATTTTTCAGACTGGCCCCTGACGAAGGAACCGGCTGGTTCCGAAATGCATTGGGCATTTACATTTCTGTTGTGTTGTAATTTCGTTGCATTACCAAATGTTCATAACATGTAAATTGAATTTGTGTTACACATGATTTCTGTATGTAATCAAGTTACTTATGTATACATGACATGAATCAGTTTTGGTACAAACCGCAATATCTCTACTCGCTGTTTTACATCCAGATATTGTGAAAATTTCTAGAAAATGTTTTGTTTCTGTGTTGAAAATTAAACACATTGTTTCATAAATTGGTTAGTGTCAGATAAGACACTTTGTGAACAGTGCTCAGTTATACACAGGTTCTCATCCTGTCAATATCCAGCAATACGGGAAGCCCATACAAGCTGCCAAATTAAAATCAAGCAAATGAGTGTCAGGCAATGGAATATAAGATTTGCTCTAAACCCACTGTAAGGCGACAATAGATCTTTTTAACGTCCACCGACAGTTTGCACTGTCTGTTAGGTGAGCCTGCTAGGGCTTTTTAAAGTACATTTGTTGAATATAGCCTCTTATAAACCAATCTCTCTCCAGTTGCCTTCCTCAACAAAGCTCAATGTTACTTGTAATGACCTTTTTTTTTTTTTTTCCTCGCTTCTATTAGAAAAAAGCTTTCCCGTGCATTATCTACATCTTAGTTCACTTCTGCCTGTTTTTTTTATTTTTTTTGTATAGATTTTTTTTCTACTTACAGAAATTGCCTCTTTTTCTATTCAAGGGGTTTAAAGGACAGTGTTTTGGGAATTATGAGAGTTTGAATGGCCTGTTTGTTTTCACATTGAAGCCCAAAATGTTGATCACTGCAGAACAGAAGTGACTAGGTTCTGTGCTGATAATGCAGTGCATCCAAGTGTATTGCTCCATCCGGGTTATTGCTCTTCCAGAGGTCTGGCTGACAAATCCTACAATATTTTTGTTGTTGGAGCGAATGTACATTGCAATTACCCTGAGCCCAAGTTGCATCAAGCCATTTTAGTTGTGCTTCTTACTTTGTGACTTCTTGTACACTTGTAATTTGCCTTGCTTGGACTTTTAACCCTTTCTTTGATTTGTGTTCCTTCTCTTTTGCAGCTCAGTCTGATGCAAGTCCTAGTGTTTCTTTTGAGACCTCCCAGAACACTCTCTCCCCCTTAATTATCAGTGCAAAGCACCTCTCCTGCTCAGGAAATCTGAGGAGCAAAAGATATGAAAACAAGAAGATACACAGGTAAATTCACCTCCTGAATCTTTCACACCCAACACTCCTACTTTTTGTGGTGTTTTAAATTTGTAAGTCTATACAGTGCTCTATTCGGCACTGTCCCAGTGACATATTCTCAGTGCCTTTCACGTCCTGTCCTGGTTTGGGTAATATTTCAAATGTGTGCACATTCTCTCTCCCTTACTCTGCTAGTCGTTTGAACTAGGGCTGCACTATATCAAATAAAAGTAAGTCACTCTTATTTGTGTCAGTACTTTAACATGTATGTTTCCTCCACTACGCTTACCATTACTCGTACAATTACGCTCCTCTGTGCCCTGGTGCATTTTTATATACGAACATTCATGTTGCAAAGCTGTGAAGAAGTCGCCTATTAGCACGAGGGAGAGCTGCTATGACAAAGTTTCGGATCCATTCTGGAGCCTGAATGAATTCTAAATGTAAATAATCTGAGGATAACAGTTATCAGAAATTTAACACACTGTAAAGTAGTGTTGATTCAACGGAAAATTACGCATAACCGCTGCAATTCTAAAACTGCATAGCATGTGCTTCGGTGCTCAAACAATACACCTTTCCTTATAGATGTAAAAAACCACAGGGCTAGCGGAATCCCACTGAGACAGCACCGGATTTAAAAGTAACTCAACATAATAATATGGTGAAAGAAATTATTTATTCACCAGGAGTGTGCACAATTGGTTAGCACCCGCCAGCACAATGCTATTCCAATTCTTGGAATCGACATATGAAAAAACACAGCACCAAATGCACCACTCAATTCTTATAATACAAATGAGTCCAAGTCCTCAAAGTAGTACGTTTTCCAAAAGGTTCTTCTTTATTATTCAATTTGAAATGTGCATTCTTTGACAACAGCAAAAACAGCCGACGCGTTTCGTCCAACTTTGGACTTCTTCAGGGCTGTAACAAATTTACATACAAGAAATGAAAATGAATAACATACATAAAGACAAAAGCACAAGCAGCATATACAATACATTTAAAAATATTTAAAAAGCACTTTGGGCACAAACATATTGTTTACAACCTGTGACGGGCTCATATGAGCACCGCATATTGTGGCTAAAAAGGATTCAGAAATAAACACATCATAACTATAAGATACTATATACATTGAAATGTCAAATCCGTATATTAGTAGGATGTCAGGGCACTCCTCTCCATATGTCACATGTTAGGATGCCCCTTAAACTATCACATGTAAAGCGGAGGAATGGAGAACAGAGGGAAAGAAAAAGGAGAAAGGGGATCGTCATCCAAGGTAAGAAGTGCAGAGTAAGTTAAATAAACGACGTCTAAAAAGGGGGATTTTAAAAAAAACCGTAAGGACCGAAGGAAATGAAATCAGGTGGCGACAGACAATGGGAAGGAAGCAAAACAAAATGGTGATATCAATTAACCCCAAAAAAATGAGACGGGAGACAAAAGTGACTTAAACCAAACACTCAATCCGTACCCACCTAAGATATTAGGTTGAAAGAAGAGCACATATGGTTCTAATTAGCTCAATTTCGCGAGTTTACCACGATCCAAAAGGATATAATTTATCCTTGGTATGAGATCACCGTCCCTAAAGGGTAAAACAGGTCACATCAGAGGCACCATAGAGAGACAAGAACATTCTCCAAAGCTATTGTTATATAGTAGTCAAAGTATAATCCTACTTACTATTTAAATATAGAGATGAGTAGCATTGATTAAAAGTGGAGTGTACAAGAGCGATGAAACTTTGTCGTCAGTTACAAACCAAAATGGGATATTAGGTTTGAACGTGATTACCTCAAATGATAAGAGCAAATTGGTCTTATCGTGGAATACCTATAAAAAAAAAAAGGGAAGGCAAATTCTTTAGAGAGATGGGCGTTTACTGCTGAGGTAAGTGCAGTCAAGCTATTCAGAATCCTAAGTAAACAGGACCGAGAACATGATTAAAAAAAGTCTAATTATAACCCAAATATTCGTGTAAGGAATAAGTTGAGCCTTTCCTGCGTACCTCAGGTATAAAAATACCAAGAACAAGACTAAATAACCTGTAATAATAGCCCAAATGTTCATATCAGGAATAAGTTAAGCCTATCCTACGCACATCATGTATTAAAAGTACCAAAACAACCCTGTAAATCTCTTATTAACAAGCGAGGAGTCTCTAGGAGGTAACAGCCTTTCAAGTAAATAAATCGTATCCGCTATGGTTGTCCAAAACGTGCTGTTAATATAAAGCACCAAAACCTTATGGTTATCCAAAACGTGCTGTTAATATAAAGCACCAAAACCTTATGTGAAGGCATATAGAACAGCTTCTTACCCGATTCAGTATTCAAAAAAGGATCAAAAGGGAGGCGTCCGCCCCGTCCGGTAACAGCGATATCAAATGGAGAAGAAAATCCTTGCTTAAATAGTGTCAGGTATCCGGCTACACCTGAAAGTGATTCCCATGTGCGGGAAAGCCAATTGCAGGTCAGGCGTCTCCCGAATGAGAAAAACGTCGATTGGCCGGTCGCCATATTGGAGTGGTGAACGGAGCCTATAAACGTGTTACCCATATCATTTCATAACGCTGTAATTGTAATCAAAAGTATACAGAACACCTTGTACTGAACCCGATGTTATGTCCCATGTAAGCATAGGGTCACCTATGAGCAGCACCGTAATAGATAAAACCTAGAATAAAGTTACATTGTAAGCGGTATGTTGTAAATAAATGTCTCCGTAGTTTGTAATATTACAAATCTGCGTTGCCGTTCTCGGCGTAACCACTATGAGCCATCCGAGCCACTATATGAGCCGGGTGGGATCCGAAAGAATAACATCTTAGAGTTTATTGAAGTCCATGCGGGGTCGTATAATGAAAAGAACGATCTCCACCAAAGTGTATTCAAAAAGCGCCGCCATCTTGGAGTGGCCAAAGTGAAGATCGCTTACAGAAGACAGCAGTGATATAAAAAGTGTTTGAATCTCAGTCACATGAGTGACAAAAACGGCAGTAAAAACGTTAAAAGAGCCAAGCCCAACATAAGGGGAGGCACCCTCAACAAAGGGGGATACATGATTGGCAATAACCAAAAGGTCAATGCCTCAAATACAGGAAGCCACAACAAAACAAACGTTCCCAAAGAGAAAAAGCATATATGCAAGACAAGGCTTCTACTTAGCCTACTATTCCGTTAATGCTATTTTTTCAAGAACGATCACTATATCGTGTGGGGTTACTATGATAGAGACTTTTGTAATTATAACACAGTACAGCATGCAGTTTCAAAAGGACATATTATTCGATACAATCACAGTTAAAAACGAATTTTTATTAAAAGCATTTTATATAGTTAATAACGTACTACATGTAATTTTCCTCCCATGAAGGTTACAATCTAACATTAAAAATGAAAACAGACAGTCGACACAGCGTTTCGGTGTTCAATTCTATGGTTTCACCTTCTTCAGGACCAAGAATTTTCATAAAATCTTAATTTTATAAGGGATTAAGTTTTCTTAGTTACATAATCCTGTTGGGCACCTTATCATCAACTTTATGGTCTTGATATAGGTCATTTCTATAGATAAATAGTTGTTTTTCTCGATATCCGTTGACGCCACCGTTTTTATGGTTTAAAAGTAAAGATGATATCAGTCCAAACTCTTTTATCAATTATAAGAGCCGGATGGAAGCTAATTTCATTTCTTAGAGTGGCTTCTCTTTGTTGTGATGCTTTTGATGTCGCATTCACGATCTCATAGTTTTCTGAGGATGTGTACGCGGCCTCCCTGCGTCAACGGATATCCGGGGTTCTGACTATACCTTTTTGGCGACTAAGCAGATAGTGCACTGGAGCGCTTTAAGGACTCCAGGGCTACGGCCAACTTCCGCTTTTCGCTCCTTTCGTGGCCAAGGAAGGGGTGCCCCCACACGTCCGTCTAGCCACAGGCCTCAGAACCAGCCTCCATGCGGTCGCGGATGTGGATTCTGCCGAGGCGGAGCAGGGGGGGACCGAGCCGGTCAGCCCACATCTGCCCCAGCAGCATCTGCCTCAAAGCCTTCCTAGTCCGAGGCCCATTCCACGCCAGTGGGAGGCAGAGTTCGCCATCACCTGCTCCACTGGCGTACCATCACATCGGACAGGTGGGTGCTGCAAATCGTCCGAAGGGGCTACTCCCTTCCCTTCGAGGCAACCCCTCCAGCCATGCCACCGCAGTACCACCGCATGTCGGGGGATCACTTGCGACTTCTGCAGGAGGAAGTTACGGCCCTCTTGGCCAAGGGGGCCATCGAGCGCGCGTTCCTGGCCCAGAAGTAGGTCAGGGTTGTTATTCCCACTACTTTCTGGTTCCCAAGAAGGGCAAAGGGGGCCTACGCCCTATCTTCGACCTCAGGAGCGTCGACGCCTTCCTCCGGAAGGAGAGGTTCAAGATGCTCACCTTAGCTCAGGTTCTGGCTGCCCTAGACCCTGGAGACTGCATGGTAGCGTTGGACTTGCAGGACGCATATTTCCACATCTCCGTCCTGCCGGCACAACGGCGTTGCCTGCGGTTCACGGTAGGCCACGAGCACTTTCAGTTTACCGTGCTCCACTTCGGCCTCAGCAGTGCCCCTCTGGTGTTCACGAAAGTGATGGCAGTGGTCGCAGCTCATCTGCGCAGATTAGTGGTTCCAGTCCTAGCCTATCTCGACGACTGGCTGTTGAAGGCGGGCTCGCCCTAGACAGTAGTTTCCCACCTCCAGACTACGGCCGACCTCCTGCATTTGCTGGGGTTCTCCCTCAATGTGCCGAAGTCGCATCCGAGTCCCTCCCAGAAGCTCCTTTTTCATCGGAGCGGTTCTGGACTCGGCGCAGTTCCGGGTCTATCCTCCGGAACAGCGGGTTCGGGATATTCAGGCTCTGATTCCGATCTTTCAGCCTTTATCCCGGATTTTGGTCAGGTTGGTGCTGGGTCTGATGGCCTCCTGCATCCTGCTGGTAGATCACGCCAGATGGCGGATGCGGGCTCTGCAGTGGGACCTGAAGTTCCAGTGGGCCCACCATCGGGTCAACCTGTCCGACCGCGTCCTGATCTCAGAGGGCACTGCAAGACAGTTGCAGTGGTGGCTCATGGACCGAGATTGGGTCAGTGACAGATCCCTCTCCCTACCGGAGCACTTAGTGGTGACTGATGCGTCCCTCCTGGGATTGGGGGTGCCACATGGGAGAGGTGGAGATCACAGGCCTCTGGTCTCCAGCGGAGTTCCGGCTCCATATCAACCTATTGGAGCTGCGGGAGATCCAGCTTGCGCTGAAGGCGTTCCTTCCCTCTGTCCGGGGAAGTGTAGTGCAGGTGTTCACGGACAACACCACCGCCATGTGGTAATGCAACAAACATGGCGGGGTGGGGTCGTGAACCCTTTGTCAGGAGGCTCTGCGCCTCTGGACATGGCTGGAACATCAGGGCATCACCCTGGTGGTTTAACACCTGGCGGGCTCTCTGAACGTAGGGTGGACGAACTCAGCCGCCGGTGCATGATGGATCACGAGTGGCGTCTGAACTCGGATGTGGCGCAAGGCTTCTTTTGGCAGTGGGGAGAGCCTTGGTTAGATCTATTCGCCACCGAAGAGAACGCGCAATGTCAGCAGTTCCGCGCGTTGGAATTTCCAAGGCAGCACTCGCTCGGCGACTGTTTTCGTTGCGAGTGGAGTTGCGGTCTGTTGTACGCCTTTCCGCCTATACCACTTCTGCCCAGAGTGCTGAAGAAGATCAGGCGTGACTGTGCCCAAGTCATCCTTGTGGCTCCGGATTGGACACGAAGATTCTGGTATCCCGAGCTACTCAGTCTGTTAATCGATCCCCCGATTCGACTGCCTCTTCAGGAAGATCTTCTGTCGCAGCAGCAGGTCCTCCACCCGAACTTGTCCAGCCTCCACCTCCATGCGTGGAGATTGAGCTGCGGCAGTTGATGCCATTTGACTTGCCTCCTGGAGTCTGATGTCATTCTGGCAGCTAGGCATCCCTCCACTAAATTGGTATACGCCTGCAGGTGGAACAAATTTGTGGCATGGTGCACAGCAAAGGCTGTGGATCCCCTTTCCGCCTCGCTTTCTGAGGTTATCCTCTTTTTTTCCCTGGCCCAGCAGGGCTCTGCTCTGCGCACCCTCCAGGGATATCTTTCAGCTGTTTCTGCTTTCTTACGGCTTCCTGATCAGCCTTCTCTTTTCAAGTCTCCTGTTGCTCGATTCTTTAAAGGCATTACTCATATGTTTCCTCCTGTCCCCTTCGTAATGCCTCAGTGGGACTTGAACCTGGTGTTAACCTATCTGATGTGTGCTCCTTTTGAGCCACTTCATAATTGTCCTCTTCGTCTTCTGGCTCTCAAGACTGCTTTCCTGGTTGCCATCACCTCTGCCAGAAGAGTGAGTGAGATCCAGGCTCTTTCTTCTAAACCTCCTTTCCTCTGTCCATCCGGACATGGTTGTTTTCAGTACTCGTCCTTTCTTTCTCCCTAAGGTGGTAACTGCCTTTCAAATCGGCCAGTCTGTTGCATTGCCCCCTTCTTTTTGCTTCCGCATCCCTCGAAAGAGGAAGAGAGGCTCCACCATCTGGACCCAAAACGAGCACTGTCCTATCTGGACCGCACGAAACAGTTCCGGGTGGACGACCAACTCTTTGTTGGCTACGTGGGCGCTAAGAAGGGGCGGGCGGTGCACAAGCGAACCATCTCTCAGTGGGTCGTTCTGTGCATTAAGGCCTGTTATCCCTTGGCTAAGAAGGAACTGCCTGTTGGGCTGCGCGCCCATTCTACTCGGGCCACAGCGGCTACTACTGCCTTGGGACGGGGTGTCCCTCTGCAGAACATTTGTCAGGCAGCTACGTGGGCCTCGCTGCACACGTTTGCTAAGCATTACTGCCTGGACAGCCAAGTCCGGAGAGATGGCTTCTTTGGCCGTTCTGGTCTCCAGGACTTCCTGGTGTGATCTTGATTCGCAGACCCACCACCGGGGTTGGTATTGCTGGGGTATCTATTCTAAGGTAAGGAATCTAACGAACGTGTTTCTTTCAGATGAACAAGGTCCTTGCCTTCGGTAACGATATATCTGTAAGAAACATTAGTTAGATTCCTTTCCGCCCCACCCATCCTCCCTGTTCTGCGAACTGATGTCTAGGGTTAATGTAATCCCTTTCAGGGCCCTAGATTCATGTCACCAGTGTCGGTCTCTTGCATGGCTCTGCGTTCCTGGCGCTGAAAGCTATGTACAAGAACTGACGTCGGCGTGCAAGGGCGGCGTCTAAGTACTCTGTCATCCTGGCGATCACTACGCCGGACGCGTAGCCGCAGATGACTCCTAGCGACACGCACGGGTATTGCTGACCCATCTTTCCGGATCCAGCCTGACGCCTGGGGATATTCTAAGGTAACGAATCTAACTAATGTTTCTTACAGATCTATTGTTACCGAAGGTAAGTAACTTGTTCGTTGGGCGCCTAATGCTCTTCAATGGAGAAACTCTGTTGGACAAACAGGCTACAGGCGTCGCACCAGAGGCTGAAGGAGAGAGACCAGCGACAGTGGAGGTGTTGAGGGTCGTAGGGGCACCGTCTGTTTAGCTGAAGAAGGTCCAGGGACTTTGGATGCAGGGGTGTCCTTTTGATGTCGGATTCTTCTTACCGGAGCCGGTCATGGTCTGGTGGGGAGGCCTCTGCATTCAAGCTGTAGGTGCAGTCGTGGAGTCCAGGAGGGGTCTGCCAACGCTGGACTCAGTCAGAATCGCTGGGGAAACTGTTCTGGATCGGTGGGCCACCTGGAAATGGGCCGGAGGTGCCAGGTGCAGAGTGGGCAGGAGTCACGGATCCAGAGGGCAAGGGAGTCCTTTGTGAAGGTTTCTTGGGGACAGATCCACGGTCTTCGGGAGTATCTGGTCTTTGTTGTCAGACAGTCTTCCTGGGGTTCTGAAAGTCATTGGCTGCAGGACCGGAGTGGTCTTCTTTTGCAGGGTCTTTGAAGTTTGAGTCCGGCCAGTAGGGCTGGGGCAAAGTCAGTAGGCATCTTCAGGCTTCGCCACACAGTATCTTCTTAGTCATCCTTTTTAGGTCTGCAGGAACTAGAGTCAGGGTCTGGGGGAGCCACTTAAATTCTAAAGGTTGGGGTGTTTTAATAACTGTCAGGTAGGGCCAATGGGGACCTTACCTGGAGTGACTCCACCCTCAATTCCGCTACCCTCCTGTGGGAGGGTGCATAGTCTTAGCCCTGGTTGGAGGAGTCTCCTCATCTTCAAGATGGTGGGAACTGAAAGATATGAGTCAGCTCCCCCCACCTTATGGGTGGAGTTGGCAGAGCTGGGGGGGAGATTTTCCTGCCGGTTTTCCCACCCAACGTGGGGATGTGAACCAGGGGCTGCCATCTGCTGCTAACAGAGGCTGGGGGTCGCACTACATAGGCGGCAGGCATTTGAAGCTTCCCTCTCTAGCACTGTGCCCATCCTGGGCGAGGTGCGACACCTCTTCCCAGGATGTGCTTTGTTTCTGGTCCAAGAGAGCAGTGGCTATCGACCCAGGGGTCCAGAAACATGTCTGGTGGTGGAAGGCTGCCCAGAGCCAGTCTGAGACCACACCAAGGTTGGTAGGTTTTCAGGGGGCACCTCTGAGTACATGGTGCAATAAATCTCACACTGGAATCAGTGTGTGTTTATTGAGAGGAGTGGTTTGGAACCAAACACTCCTGGTTTCAGAGAAGCCATCATGGTGCTGGGGGAAGTCGAGTTGTTGTGTTTCCAGCCCATGTACTCTTTATGGCTTCCCTGGCACTTATAATATCCAAGAATGGACTTTAAATATTGTAGGGGCATATCTGCTGATGCAGATATGTCCACACCTGTGGTATTGTGCACCCTGCCTTAGGGCTGTAAGGCTTGCTAGAGGGGTGACTTACAAGGCAGTGCAAGTTGGCATGGCCCACAGGCAGTGTGCTATGTCAACTTTAAAATTTTGTCTGCACCAAGTAATGCATGCTGCAGTGGCAGTCTGCAGGACCTAGGTGAGGGGTCTCTATGGGGACCCACTTCAGTCCCAATGCGCTAGGTACCCAGGTCCCATTTACTAGCGACTTACAGTGGGCCCGAAGGGTCAATTGTGGAATAGTTTTAGGGAAGAGGGACTGGTACAAGGGGGGGCTGGTACCCTGAGCACTTCAATTGAAACCACAACAAATATCAGGCACAATGTGAGGCATTCTCACATGAGTCTATTTCTAAATGTGTTGCTGAACTGTGGCCGAGCCTCCTACTAAATACTTCCCAGGTTAGATTTGGATACTTGAGGTTCTTAATTGCTTATGGATGTTAAAGACGAAAGGGTGTTGAACTTGTTTTTTTTGGGGCATATTTGATGAAATGAAAAAACATTTATATAGCGCATGGCTACCCGGAAGCATCCCAGCGCTGAGCTGAACTAGAGGGAGGAAGCAGAAACTATGGGAAGAGTGTTGTCTTCAGTTGTTTCCGAAAGACAAGGTGGCTAGATTCCCTGCGAAGAGGTAGGGAATTCCAGAGTTTGGCCGTGTTGTACGAAAAAAGCTGGCCTTCTTGATCCTAGGGACCTCAACCAAATAGATCTAGCGTAATTAATATTTATTTTTTTAAATCAACGCAGTCACTGAGGAACACGTTTCGGTTTGGGATTATTTGAAGTGATGGAGTAACTGAACAGTTGTAGAGGACAATTACCCCTAGTTTCCTGAGTCCAAGCCAAACCATCTCATAAATCCACACCTTTTCTATTTTAAAGCAGTTTTTGTATCTGCACCACATTTCTTTCCTCACATACATTCTCACTCCTCACGTACAGCTGCTGGATAAGGCAGGCTGTGGGATAAGGTTCATCTTGGTCGACGCCCAGGGGTCAGAACCGGACACCACATCGGACCCAGTGACTGACTCAACGTCCAAACCCGCTCTAAGCCTGATCCCACGTCTTGGGCAACACATCATCCGACGTCGGTCGACGTTGAGGTAGCGTCCATCGTAGAGGCCGTCTATGTCCAGTCGACTCCAACACGGCGCCTGCCGACGCCTGTGTCTACGCATCCCTCGCCACCGGTGTCCATCCATTCATCGACACCGGCGTCCATGCCTGGGGTTGACCTCCCTCCGGATTCCTCGTTTCTGTCCCCTCAGTGGGGTCGGGCAACTCCGGTATCCGCTACGGCCTTTTCGGAGGCTACTGCTTCCCCCTGGTCGGGGTCACTTGTGCAGGTCCCTAGTGTGGCATGGCCTTCGGGTCGTTCCCCCAGCCCCGCTCTTTATGGCATCTGGGAGAATAAGCCTCCAACCGTCTCCTACAGATGGCCTCTTGTCCGCTCCTAGGGTGACTGAGTTAGGGGCCAACGCCGACTATCAACCAGGCAGCTGCTATCCTCTGCTTTCAGCCCCCTCTGGTACTCCTCAACTCTGATCCCTTAATGGATCTGCTCCATCTCAAGCCCATTACCGTGATGCCCTTGCTACCCCTTGGGGGTGCTTTATTAGAATCCCTATGTAGCGTGTGGGCAAGGTTCTTCTGGAGCCCCGGTTAATCGGGCCATTGCTGGTAGGCACCGTCCCGCCCTGGGGGATCCACTTTGCCTGTCCCTCCACCCTGACGCTCAGGGCCAGGTAATTCAGGCGGCCTTTGAGTTGCAGGACTCCTCCACTTTGCCCTTGTTTCCTCCCACCCAGGAATCCAGGTGGCTGGATGCATGTGGAAGGTAGCATTTTGCTTCTTCTAGCGCGGCCATCCGCGCTTTTAAAAACTACATGCGTGTTTGCACATGCATCCTCTGCACTCTGGGACTCCGTGGCTAACCTTCTCCCTTCCCTTACGGAGGAATTGCGCCCTGAGTTACTCTGTCTTGTCCTTCACAGCAAGGAAATGGCTCATTTTACAATAGGCTCCTCCCTGGATACCACAGACTCTGTTGGCCATGCTCTTGCACGGTCTGTGGGTTTGCGCCGTCATGCCTGGATGCGCGACAGTCGCTTCCCTGATATTTGGGAGAGCCTCCAAGACATTCCGTTTAATGGAATAGACCTTTTTGGGTCCCACGCTGACTCTCTGATCTCCAGGCTTCTGTCGGGGCTTCCGTAATTCTGCCGTGCCCCTGACTGCTTGACTTTTCTTCTTCGTTGCGGTCTTCCTTTACGGACCATTTTTTATCAGAGGCAGGTTGGTGCCTCTGTATTGTCTGTATAGCCGTATGGCTGGGTTGTTTTTGTTTCAAGTCCTCTGACTGTCTGTTTTGCAAAGAGGACCCCCCCTTCTTGCCAGGGGTTGACCCTTGCCCTATGTGAGGTATTGGCTGGTGGCAGGTATCTGCCTTTCCTTTGCTCCTGTGGAGTTTTCATTAGGAGCTCATATACCTCCTTTTACTGCGTTCCGCAGGGTCACATAGCTCTGTTGTCTGTATTGCTTGGACTCCCGGTCTAGGTCTATGCTGTGTGGTATCTACCTCGCATAGCCTGGCATCTTGCTTTTGTCCTCTCCGTCTTTTGGTGCCAGCCCCTTCTGGGTTGTTCTCCCAAGTAGGGAGTTGCCATGGACCTCTCTGTTGTAGGTTATGGCCTTTTTGGCTTATTCCCCAACAGTTCTCTCCACATCCCCGCTGCTTTCGAACAGGGATTTCTACGTTCCACTAGCATTCTTAAATGTGGCGGACTCGTGGAGACGGTTCTCCTTGAACCCCCGCTCTTCCTGGCGTCTAGGACCCGTGAGTTGGACCTAAGTACTCACTTGTTAGGCTCGTCTTTTCTTCTAAATTGTCCTGCTGTTAAATGGTAGCGGCAGTTTCAGTCGATAACCTTTCAAGTATTGCCCGGCGTTAATCGCCTCTCATACCATTCGATAATTTATCAATGCAAGAGGCAGGCGCCGGAGACTGGAAGGCAGGAAACAAAGTTTTATTCCGTCGGAGCAGAACACATCAGATCAGACAGCAAGGTATCGTCACGAGGTGCTCTAACTGCATCTGAGACCTGGTCTCTTATACACAGGTTTATTGCTTTATTACACATGGTACCTTCTTTTTGAGACTTTGATGTACGGAAAGACATCCTTGGAACCCCCACTTCAAGCTCGTTCCCACACATATCTACAGTAGAAGTCCCCACCCCACCCACAGTAGGAGATGGCTATCACGCAGCTGGATATTCCGCCAATTCCCGGGGGTGTGTGCAACCGGCCGGGTCTCAGGGGGGTAGGGGCTTTGATCCACTGTAATCCCTTTGATGTGGGGTGTTTCCCTTACAGTAGGGGCAATAAACTGCATCCGCAGGGCTAGGTGATGGCCTGGGATCGGTTCGGACAATGGGGCGCAGAGGAAGGGGGTTTATCAAAGAGAGGCATGACCATGTATGGGATGTCGGTCAGGTTTGGGATGTGGTTCCATGGCAGGGTCGCGCAGAATGAGAGGGTTTATGGCCCGTGTATGAGAGTGCGGGGGTGGCCGGCGCGCGGGGGATGCTCGCAGCGCCAGGGGAACGCACTGGCGATCGAAAATGAGCGGGGAGAGACTGGGGTGCCTAAAATGGCGGCCGTGCGTTCGCTGTGCGTGGTGCTGGGGAGAGGCAAGATGGCGCAGATAATGTTCAGTTACAAGCTAAATTTCCACAGTCCTCCCTTTTAACATATCTCGCCAGCTTGTCTAGTTCGGATCTATCCCCATAATATTACGAACTTCCACCTCATGTAAAGCTTTCATTCGCTCTGCTTCAAAGTTCAAAGTCTTAGGGCAGATGCAGTTCATAACAAGCGAGCATAAGGGTGGCAGACACTGAATCCCCAAGCAACATCCACATAGTATCACAATCGGTATTAGGATAAATGAAAACAGCCTCCATCCCCAACTTTTAATAGTGTCCCAAAACCAACTTCCAAGGGACCATCCTCCTTGCTCCTGATGAACCTCTGCGGAAAGTCTGTGGAGGTGTTCAATTGCTTTGTAGACTGAGGGTGAATTATCCGGTACGTAGGTACAACAGCTGGACCCAATGATGCGGCATGCTCCTCCACGATCAGCCAGAACCACATCTAGAACGAGGCGGTTCTGAAGAGCCACCAGGCGGACGGCCTGAATCTCGGCGGTGTTGTTGGCGAGGATGCCAGCAGTAATGTTCATCGCCGTCTCGACTGCCTGAGTTAAGTGGCGGATGGCACGGCTGTTTGCCATTGGACCCCAGAGTGGAACAAGTCCCTTTACTGCATCCAGGAACTGTGCTCCGGTGGAGTCGGCTTGCACAATGTCTTTGGCACGTTTCTGTCGGTGATGGTTTGCTGGAGCCACATATGTCGGAGGAAGGACAAAGGCGATGTAGCAGGTGCCTCCCCAACCTTTCGGAAGCCAGGTGTAGGCCTTAGTACCACAGACTAAGTACATATTCGGGGAGGCAACAAAGGAGGGTGGATCAACTGAGTCCAATGTCCGGGTGATGAGGCAGGAGCTGTGGCCTACCAGCTGCGCCCCCAGGCCTTCGAGGCACACAAATCCAGTGATGTTGATGACGGATAGGGCCACTGTCAGGGTGGCGGCCGTTCGTTTCCGGAGATAAGAGAAGGTGGGTCTGGCCGGGTTGTTGAACACTTGCATTTCAACTCGTTCTTTGGCAGGGATGTCCATGTGAAAAGAAGTGTTCGATCTCAGAGGGCAGAAGTTTTTCCAGTTTTGTTCAGCCAGAACCCGTGGTAGAAGTGTGACACAGTTTTGCCGGAAGTGGCATTATCCTTGTAGCTTTCCTGCAGGAGGATTAGCCAGGCGAGGCAGGAACCATGGACAGAAAAAGGTGAAGGGATGAAGGGGATAGAGTGTCCAGTGGCATGTGGTAGTAATCCACAGATCCAGCAATTAGTGGCGTTGGCGGCAAGATTGTGTTGGTGGAGCAACTGCACAAAGGAGTTATTCCAGAACTCCTTACGCCTTTCTCGGAGTTGGGGTGAAAGTGAGATCAGATGGTGTTCTTTCATGGTGGTAGGTTGAACGGTGGTCAGCAATGTCTTATGAGCGGGTGTGCTCTCCTCCATGATCCAGAAGGTGACCACGAGGAGAAGGCAAAAGAGAAGGGTAATGAAGTGCAATAGTCTTTGAGCTGTGCATTCTGTCAGTCTTTGGGTTTTTGTAGTGGGTCTTCGGACGTCCGGGTGCTTCCATCATCTTCATGTCGGGCGCTTCCATCACCTTCAAGAGACTCGGTAGCGGGCAGAACCACAGACTTTGTTTAGTTTCTCTCCTGGTGGCCTTTGAGGTGACTAGGCTACCGTTTTGAGATTTTCGCTTAGTTTGTGGTCTGCTTAGCCGAAGTTCTCTCCTTTCGTCGCAAGTTATACCCTTCCTTGGATGGCACGGTGGGATCGGGATATTTCACTAACTCAAGTGTCTCTGTATCCGAGCAGTGGCTCAGGGATGGTCGGTCTTTGTCCAGAAGTTCTTCTTGGGCGGTGATGTTGTCCGTGGTTGTCAGGGTCGGTGATATCTTCTTGCAGTGGTGTGCATGCAGCCAATTGCGCTTCCCCTCCACTCGAAGAGCTGTTCGGGTGGTGATCAGGACTTGCAGGGGGCCCGTCCACCGGGGCTCCAGATTCTTGGTGCGCTGGAAGTTACGCACTAAGACTAAGTCGCCGGGTTGGATGTCGTGACCGGGGCCCCTGGAAACATCTGGAATGGCGTGCAGCACCTGCTGATGGATAACAGACAACGTTTTAGTTAGGTTATACAAATAGTCAGACATGAGGACGTCCGGGACGTCGTGGATGGATGTTGGCTTTGGTGCAGCCCAAAGGTTCATGGGCCGCCCGAAAACGACCTCGTAGGGGGTTAAGTGGTGTTTAGTGGGGGTGGAACGCATTGATAGCAATGCTAGCGGGAGGGCGTCTGGCCATTTCAGTCCTGTAGTGGCGACTATTTTTGCTATCTTAAGCTTCAATGTAGCATTATGTCGCTCAACCAAGCCTGCAGACTGGGGATGGAAAACTGCATGGAACTTCTGTTTTACACCCAGCCCCTTTAAGATGAGTTGGATGACCTCGGCTACAAAGTGGGGGCCGTTGTCGCTCCACAAAATTCGACAAAGGCCGTATCGGGGGAAGCATTCTTTCAGTAGTACTTTTGCGGTAGTCATAGCGGTGTTGTCGTGGGTTGGGTAGGCTTCCACCAACTTGCTGAAGGCACACACTACGACAAGTACGTACTTCAAACCTTGGCACCTTTCTAACTGGACATAGTCCATTTGTAGGACTTCAAAGGGGTGATTAGGGACCCCAAACCCTCCCCGGGGTACAGCAGTTCCTTTCCCTGGGTTGTGTTGGAGGCATACCAGGCATTGTTGGACTAGACGTTTGGCTGAGTCTGGGATTTTGTCGTTGTGCCAGACTTTGGAGATGAGTTCGACCATGCGGGCAGACCCTATGTGTGCGGGGGAGTGTGCCATGGTCAGCATGGGGATCAAGTATGAATCGGGCAGCAACCATTTGTTCGAATCTTTAGTTCGCCAGCAACCGTCATCGTCCTTTAATCCCACCCGTGCCCATTCAGTTAATTCGTGTGGCGTGCTGGCTAGTTGGATATCCCTGATCGTTTCCCTAGCATCCTTCCATTTCTCAGTTTGTGACCTGGTCACGTACATATGGGTCGTGGACCTGTTCTCGGCTGTGGTTCGGGCAGTAATGTCAGCTAGTGCATTTCCCTGCGCTACAATGTCTGTCACCTTCTTGTGTGCCTGGCATTTGATCACAGCCAGCCGTGTGGGGAGGAGGACTGCTTCGGTCAGGGCAGAGACTAGATCTCCATGCAGGATGGGTGTGCCATGGGAAGTCAAGAATCCCCTCTCTTTCCATAAGAGCCCAAAGTGGTGAACTACCCCGAAGGCGTACTGACTGTCTGTGTAAATGTTTGCGGTTGTCCCTGCTGCCAGGATGCAGGCTCGTGTGAGAGCAATTAGTTCCGCCGCCTGTGCGGATCGCTGTGTGATGCGGGCTGTCTCAACAACTGTTCGGGCTGTGGTGACTGCATAGGCAGCTGAGGTGGTGCCATCGGGGAGCTTGATGCATGAGCCATCCACCCACAGTTCTCCGTCAGGGTCTGGGAAGGCAGTATCCCGGAGGTCAACCCTACTCTTGGTCTGTTCGTCGGTGAGGGTCACGCAGTCATGCATAGGGGACGCATTGGGGTCGGCGTCAGGGAGAGGTAGTAGAGTAGCTGGATTCAGAGTGGTGCATCGTTTCAATGTGATGTGGGGTGCAAGCAGAGTCAGTTCGTAACCAGTCAGTCGTGCGCTAGTCAGGTGCTGAGTCTTGGTTTGGTTCAGGAGGGTGTCAACCGCATGGGGTACCAATACTGTGAGGGGGTTCGAGAGCACGATTCCCTCACTTTGCCGGATAGAGACAGCAGCGGCGGCTACTGCTCGAAGGCAGGCGGGCAAAGCTTTGGCTACAGGGTCAAGAGTGGCAGAGAAGTAGGCACAAGGGCGTTGTTTAGGGCCTATGGACTGGGTTAGGACAGACAACGCACATCCCTCCCTTTCGTGGGTGTAGAGGGAGAAAGGTTTAGTGTAGTCTGGGGTTCCTAGGACTGGGGCCGAACAGAGGGCGTCTCGTAATTCTTTGAAGGAGGATTGACATTCGGGTGTCCAGGGGAGGGGGAAGGGGGACATCTTTAGCCAGCAGGGAAAGCAGAGGTTTTACGATAAGACTGAAGTTTGGCAACCATTGTCGACAAAAGGAGGTGAGGCCTACTAGGGACCGCACTTGCTTCTGAGTTTTGGGAACAGGGGTTTCTAGGATGGTCTGAATTCGGTCAGGGGTAAGTTTCCTCCCGTCTTTGGATAGTAGGTGGCCTAGATACGTTACTTGGGGCTGGCAGAATTGCAATTTCTTTCTGGAGACCTTGTAACCGTTCTCCGCGAGGAAGCGGAGGAGGTGAATGGTGGCTGCGACGGCAAGTGGAGTGGTGTCGGCCGCCAAAAGAATGTCATCGACGTACTGTATTAACACCACTCCATCAGGCAGTTGGACTGCATCTAGTTGTCTCTTGAGGGCTTGGCTATAAATACTGGGACTCTCAGTGTAACCTTGGGGTGCCCTACAGAATCTGTACGAACGGGCTTTTAAAGTGAAGCCGAACAGGTAGCGGCTGTCTGGGTGGATGGGGATGGAAAAGAATGCGTTCTTGAGATCAATAACAGTAAAGGTGGTGGCAGTGGACGGAATCAGGGTGAGGATGGTGGTGATGTCTGAGACCACGGGGTACTGGGGTACGACTACTTTGTTAACTTCTCGTAAGTCAACAATAAAGCGGTATGCTTTCTCATCTCCCTCGCCTTGCTTCTTAACAATGGGTAAGATAGGGCTGTTGCAAACATTACTGACTACTTCTTCTACCACTCCTGCCTCGACCAGGGACTCGATGATTTCCACCAATGCCTTCTCGCCTTCGGGCGATATCCGATACTGCGGGAGCTTTGGGAGCACTGCGTCCGGTCGGACGGTTATGTGTACTGGGTCGATCACCATGCGCCCTACATCTGAGTCGGTTTTAGCCCATAGATGTGAAGGTAACGTGTCGAATAGGGACAGGTCAGCATCGGTTATAGAGAGCATACGTCGTGTGTGACAAGGACTGAACAGATCTGGGTTATCGTGCAGGATGACTCGAACTCCGTCTGGGGAACATCTGATGGTGGCTCGGAAATGTTTTAGCAAATCAAGTCCCATAATAGCATCGGGGGTGTTGGAGGAGAGCAAAAAGGTTGTGTCAGTGGCGTTATCTTCTAAGTCAAAGGAGATTGGTGCTGATAAGGGGTTAGTGGAGGGCGTTCCATCGAAGCCTATTGAGGTTACGTGTGAGCCAGACAAGGGTGCCCTAGGAATCAGTCGTTTAGATAACGCCCCAGTATCTACCAGGAATGGAGATTTTGTGCCCAAGACCTTAGCAGTGACGTAAGGACCTTGCTGGTCAACACGGAGTTCGACTGGATCCCTCCCTTGCCCCTGGCGGTCCTATGCGAAGTCATGGGTGCTTTCATAGTCGGACTGTTGACACTGGTTTTGTCGGGGGCGATCAAAGGTGTTTGGTCTGCCTGGCCTATCGTTGATGGCGTCATTCGTGTACCCTCGTCCCTGTCCTCTATTTCTGGGGTCATATGCTGTGTGTCTGGGGTCCCTATTTCTGTTCAATTCCAGAAGGACCGGGCACTGGGATTTCCAGTGTCCGAACCCTCTACAGAACGCGCATTGGTTCCCATCTAAGTCTCTCCGTCCGTTGTAGGGTGCAGGTGTATGGTCTCTAGGGGGTAGCTTTCTAGGGGCGGTTGGTTGGTAATTCCCTTTCGGGGGTTCCCTTCCTATGGTCACCCCTTGCAACTGTGCTATCATTACCCTCTCCTTCAGTTCCTTTTTCTTCCTCTCCGACGCCCTATCGTTCTCGTTCTTTTGGTTTTCGTAGTATTGGGCCATCTGGAGGATTGCGGCGGGTTTGGAGGCTGCCCAACTACTCTCGCTGGTCTGCAGCTTCTGGGAGACTTCTTGTGACAGGCCTTTCACATAATTCTGGACAAAGAGGTGATGTCCGGTTGCAGTGGTCATGTCCTGGCCACTATAATCGGAAAACACAGTCTTGAATCGGGAGAAGTATTCAGACACATCCTCCTGGGGTTTCTGGCGGCAAGCCGTCACTATCGACCAGTCTACCTTTCTTTCTGGGATTAGAGTCTTCAATTTCTGTACAATCTTGTCTGGGAGTTCCAATATGGCTTTCGGGGGTTTCTGTCCTGGTTCTCGCTGTTTATCTATAGTATCGAGTTGTACCCAGGTATATCCGAACGGCTCAGCGTGGTCAACTTTCCGGATTTGCTTCCACACATCAGCCGGCAGACATAATCCGAAGAACAAGTCGATATCTGCTAAAGTCATTATTGTTGAGCCCAGGGCTGTACCTAGTTCGGTGTAGAAGGCAGTCGGGTTCTTTCTTAAGTCGGGTAGAGTTTTTCTAAAGGTCAAAATATCTTGTCGGTCCCATGGCTGGTAGACCCAATTATATACGACCCTCCCCTTCGCATCTTGGTGGTTGATGTCGTCATGTGTTCCCTGACCTCGTGGGGGGACCCAGTATGGGGCGGCCTCTTTGATGGGCATCATGGTATCAATCCTTCCTTCCTGGGGCTTAGTCACTATGGGGGTTTCTGCTTTGGTTGTCTGTCTGTGTTCTTTAAGGTGTCGGTAGACCTCGAGTGTACGAGTGAAGAGGTTCGTCACATCGCCCTCTCTTTCTTCCCCGATGTCTACCTTCCTATATAGGGCCGCTAAGCCTTCAGGACCTTTATCGTGGTACCTATCCTCCTATGCATTCAGGGCGTGATAACAAAGTCGTACGACAAAGTGTCGTCTGCGGCTGTCTGCATACGAGTTATACACGTCTGTTATATACTCCTCACTTTCCTTTCGCTCCACCAGTGTCCCTACTATCTTGTCAATTCCTGCTCGTTCATCCTTTGTTAATCGATTCATTCTGGTGGAATCTTTCTTTCTCATCTCAGGGTCATCTAACGTTATAGCCGACGTTGGGTTCAGTACAAGAGGCTCAGCCGGCGCGGAGGCCGTGAGGACCGAGGCCCCTGTACTGCTGTCGCTCGTGTTTGGGGGTTGTGGGTGTTGCACTACCGATTGGGAGGGTGCGTATGGAGGGGGCATGTAAATGATCGGGGGACCTAACAGTAATTCATCATTCGTTCGTTGCTTAGAGGACAACTCAGGGTAGAGCATAGAGGGGGTCCTAACAGCGTACTGGCCTGAGGTTTCGGGCTTCTGTCTTAGTTTAGTTTCCCTTCTCTCCTTTATTTCTTCTTCTAACTTTCTAGCGGCAAGGTGAGCTGCCTTTCGTAATTCCTTTTCTGCTTTTACTTCTTCCCTCTTTTTCCGTTGCGTTGCTTCTTTGCGCCACATGCCGATACTGTCAAGCATAGTAGGCGTCGTCTTATTGCTACGCAGAGCCATTTCTAGCACTTCTATCTTATGGTCGTCGAAGGATCCCATCAGTGGCCACTGACTCTCGGGGTCCTTCCTTGTATATTTATGCCATAGCTTGCTATAAGCTACGGCGACTAGTCCATATTTAGTGAACATGTCCTTATTAGGGGAGCCTTCCAGTGGAGCCGGATGGTCCACCTCTAATAAGCGGTCCGGGCAGAACCAACTACCAATCAGTGGGGAGAAGATAGGCATGACGGGTTTCAATGGGGACAAAAGTCAGCACTACCTATCTTTTCACTGCTTGCAAAGACTAGACAGAATATCTCTATTCCTCGTTATTTGTAAGCAGAGAATACCTCCAAAGAACCAATATCGAACAACTAGTGTTCGGACAATCAATCAATCAATCAATGGGGAGATAAAGATAGGCACGACGGGTTTCAACGGGGACAAAAGTCTGCGTTACCTACCCTTCACTATTTGCAAAGACTAGACAGAATATTTCTATTCTACGTTATTTGCAAACAGAGAATATCTCAAAGAGCACTATTCTTCAAAACAATCAATGTTCGGACAATCAATCAGTGGGGAGATAAAGATAGGCACGACGGGTTTCAACGGGGACAAAAGTCTGCGTTACCTACCCTTCACTATCTGCAAAGGGAGAGAGAGAGTTTCTACTCCTCCTCGTTTGTAGACAGCGAATATCTCAAAGAGAACAATCAATGAGCAATACTAGTATTTCCAAAACAATCAATCAATCAATTATTTCGCAATTTGTCGTGTTTCACGACCTTACCCGGACCGCGTGGACAGTTTCTCGTCTTCCGCCTCCAGCGCCCGATCGTCCTCTATTCTCCGTATTTGCCGCGGCACTCCTGATGGTTCCCAGTCAGGACCGTAGATCACTCGAGAGAGGTCTGCTCGGAACCGGTGAAGTTCGGATGATCGGCTGCCAGACGAGGGTCTATTGGGCAGGAGCTCTCCCGATCGTTGCAGTCGTTCACTCTGTCGTCAGGACCTCTCCCACTGGATCCACGTGTCGCTGATGGGCCCCACGCTTGGGACGCCAATTGTTAAATGGTAGCGGCAGTTTCAGTCGATAACCTTTCAAGTATTGCCCGGCGTTAATCGCCTCTCATACCATTCGATAATTTATCAATGCAAGAGGTAGGCGCCGGAGACTGGAAGGCAGGAAACAAAGTTTTATTCCGTCGGAGCAGAACACATCAGATCAGACAGCAAGGTATCGTCACGAGGTGCTCTAACTGCATCTCTGAGACCTGGTCTCTTATACACAGGTTTATTGCTTTATTACACATGGTACCTTCTTTTTGAGACTTTGATGTACGGAAAGACATCCTTGGAACCCCCACTTCAAGCTCGTTCCCACACATATCTACAGTAGAAGTCCCCACCCCACCCACAGTAGGAGATGGCTATCACGCAGCTGGATATTCCGCCAATTCCCGGGGGTGTGTGCAACCGGCCGGGTCTCAGGGGGGTAGGGGCTTTGATCCACTGTAATCCCTTTGATGTGGGGTGTTTCCCTTACAGTAGGGGAAATAAACTGCATCCGCAGGGCTAGGTGATGGCCTGGGATCGGTTCGGACAATGGGGCGCAGAGGAAGGGGGTTTATCAAAGAGAGGCATGACCATGTATGGGATGTCGGTCAGGTGTGGGATGTGGTTCCATGGCAGGGTCGCGCAGAATGAGAGGGTTTATGGCCCGTGTATGAGAGAGCGGGGGTGGCCGGCGCGCGGGGGATGCTCGCAGCGCCAGGGGAACGCACTGGCGATCAAAAATGAGCGGGGAGAGAGTGGGGTGCCTAAAATGGCGGCCGTGCGTTCGCTGTGCGTGGTGCTGGGGAGAGGCAAGATGGCACAGATAATGTTCAGTTACAAGCTAAATTTCCACAGTGCGAGGGGACTGTTCTCTCTCTTCCGGACTGCCGGTTGACGTTGCTTGTAGCCTGGACTAGTTCCACTTTCTGTGTAACTGCGGGTACTTTTTTAGCGGACCCTAGTGCCTGGGTTTGGCCAGGTTTCAGCATCTTCTTGAGGCTGTTTCTGCGCCATGTTCTTTCTCATGGCTTGTGCGGCCTGTTGCCTTCTTGCTATTGGGAGCATCTCAGCTGTTCCTGCTGTCTTGCTTCCTGGTGTTCCTCCTGGGTGCGTATGAGTGCCTTTCGGGCTGTGTAGGGGCATCCTTTCAATGCTCTCCACATGTCTGACTGGCAAGGGTCTCCGCAGTACTCTTCCTCTGTGGTGCATGTGAGGGCGCTACTCGTTCTCTCCACCATACCACTTAACCAGTCCTTTGGGTTTGCTTGTCAACTGCTGCATCCTGCGGTTCTTTCGCACCATAAGGTTCAGTTCTACTTCCTGCGAGGTGCTAAACTATCCTTTCACGCCAGTTTCTTTGCTGGGTGTGTTTTTCTTCCATGTCGGCCCGTGCTGGGCGTGGGTCAGTAATCTGCTGCCTTCGCATCTTTACGGGAGCAGGTTTAACAGTGTTTTACACTGTTTAAGTTATTTCGCTGGGGCTAGCTCTGGCTTCTTGTCGACACCTTGGATACTGTGGATCCTTCATGCCTCCTGTTCTTCTTTCGAAGTTCCGCATTTTTTCAATCAGGCACAAGCAATTCTGGCTTGGTGTTTTCCTTCTCTCATCCCCACTACATGTGGGGGTTTACGTGTTATTGTGGATGGGCTGTGGTGCCCTCGCCACCACTTGATTCCCTGCTCTCTTCAGGGCTTAGGGGTCTGGTGGTTGGCTGCGCTGTCACTTCTGTCCCCACTGTGTTTCGCCCTTTGGTTGACAACACTCTTTTGGTCATGTTATTGACGTCTAGGTTCTCTCTGGACCTTCGTGAGGTTCAGTCGCAGTCCCGCCTCTTCTAGGGGTATGGCTTTAGTATCTTTTCTAAGTTACTTGTTCTCTATCAGATGAACAAGTTACTTACCTTCGGTAACGATGTATCTGGTAGAGACAATCTAGCCATAGATTCTTTAACGCCCGCCCTGCGACGACCTTTTCAGGATGGGCTTCTTGCCTTTGCCTCCCTTTAGGTGTCTTTATTCCTCTGCGGGGTGACGTCTTCTCTTCACTCCGACTCACGAAGCTACATTCTGTTTCGGGGCTCTGCTCTTCCCATTCTTGGGATTGGACGGTATGCTCATGTGTACTTTACAACCCCTACCCTGGGTTGTTCGATGTGAGTCTACTTCTTCCCTTCTATCTCCCTCATTTTACAATATACGGTGCCTGCCACTGTCTTTCTATGGTGATGTTTTTTCACCATACCTTGTTTTTCTTTTCTTTTTCTGCACACTGTTCCTATATTTTCAGTTTTTGGTGGTGGCTTCGCATCCTGACGCGGAAAAGTCTTCTGACAACTGATGTTGGCGCGCCGGGGCATATATGGCTCTGCTGACATCACGTCCATGGACGACGTCAGGACGGAGCCATACGCTGTGCAGAGGTTCTGCTGCGCAAAATTTTCCGGACCAGTCTGATGCCTGGTGGACATTCTAAGTTATGGAATCTGCGGCTAGACTATGTGTCTACCAGATACATCGTTACCGAAGGTAAGTAACTTGTTCTTTAGGGTGCTGTGCCTGAGCCACAAATTTTTCAGTCATTTATGCACCTCAAAACGTTTTGCCTGCATGACTTTTAGATTTCGAGCAAGCTAACTCACTCCCATGCCCATAGCAAGACTATTTCGGTTTCTGAAAAGAAATAAAAAAAATTATTACCCTACATCTTTGTAAACAAATCAAAAGGTAGCGTGATCGAGGTTTGGGGAACCTCGTTCTCATGAAACTGTCAGCTGATTTAAGATGGCAATCATTTTCAAAGAGGGGATGCAGACCCAATCACATGCTAACATTACTTTTAATCCTAACTAGGAAATGTTTCCTAAAAGAAATTTGTATGTGTAATTGACTCTGTGACTGGTTTGTGTTTCTAACTGGGAGTCCAGGTGAAAAAGCTTGACATGCCCTTTTGTCGTGCTACTTTGAGGTACGGAGCATGTGTATGCTACTGAGACTACGATGACGGGAAGCTTAAAAGGCTCATCTAGAGCAAGTCCTTCAGCAGCATTCCCAGTTCTTACACTTGAGCTTCCTAGATAACCTGGTGACATACTGTAAAATGAACAAACCACAAGTTTGCTCTCCGTGCTACTAGATTTTCTCATCCGCTTTTCAACACTGCAATCGATCAATTACAGCGCACAGCTGCTTCCAAAGAAACATTCCAGCACTAGCAAAAAAACAATCTGCACTGGTGGCAAGTGGAGAGCGATGGGCACTAAACCTCTACAAACAGGAAAAGTCTCAGCTTCTTCTTTTAAGATGAACTTAGAGGATACCAAACGTAAGTTAATAGGAAGTGAGTTCCAAAGTTTAGCTGTAAGAAAAGTGAAGAATCTACCGCCTTTTCAGGCCTCAAAGTTTTGGACCTTGAAGTAGCGTCAGTGTTAGATCTTACAGACCTGGATTGATGATAGGGTTCAAGTCTTTTCATAAATAAGTAGGCCCTTGGAGAGCTAAGGCTCTGAATGCAAACACGTGCATTAAATTGGATATGTTTAGCTACAGCCAGCCAATGGAGGTGCTTCAAATGAGGTGAGATTGATTGTCTGTGGAATGTTCAAGATCAGTCTTGCTGTGGCATTCAGCACTATCTATGAATCAAAAAGGCCGGAAGGCTCTGATATAGACTGTTAGCATAGTCCAATCTGGCAGTTACAACCGTATGCACAATAGATATTTGTGTATCTTTAGGCAACAGGTGAAGCATTTTTAAAAATTTTTAAAAGTAATTAACATTTCCCTAAACACTGCAGAGACTTGTTGAATTTGGGTTAGAAAGGTAAGATTGTAATTAAATGGTGTTCCCAGGGTTCTAGCCGTTCAGGCAGAGGTTGGAGGAGTACTTACTGTGTTGTCAAAACACTAGCATGAAATCATGGAAAGGGACATATAAATGAATTGCCTCAATTTTCCTGCCCCAAGATAATTACCACAAGTACCACATTCTCACATTGCGCCCAACCTGAAGGTAATCAGACCATCATGGCATTCTCAAACTTCTATGTATTCTTATTCACAGGTTCTTGTTTGTCATTCAGTCTACCTCCAAAAGGCGTACAGGAAGTCAATCAAGGTTCCAAAATTCACCATGACTGTAGGAAGGTGGATATCTGACTATGGTTACCCCCAACTTTTTGCCTAGTGTCTAGCTGGTTTTTCGACTTAGTTGGCCTGAGATCCTGCCATTCAGGGTCTCAGGCTGTCTGCTCTCTCTTTAAAATGGACTCCATGTACCCTAGGTACATAACCAATTGGTAAGGATCACCTTATTGGACCCTGTACAGTGTACCCTAGGTACCCAGGGCATAGGTGTACCCTAGGCCTCCCAGGGGCTGCAGCATGTATTATGCCACCCCTGGTCTGGCCTTCCAATCAGACACAACTGGCTGATCACTCAGCTGGGGCAAGGTCGTGTAATCACCCCTTGCTTAGATATAGTATACCTATATCTACCTTTAAACTAGACACATGTGTACCTATCAGCCACTCCTATGGCAGGCCTTAACAATCCTGGAGGCAGAGTGCTTGGTAACATGTGAGATGGTGCTCTAGCATGAGCTGAGCCTGTCTGCAGCTTTCGGAACCATGTCCTTATAGCTGTTCTATGATATAGCCTACCATATACTCTTAAAGTGCCTTATAATCTTAGACGGTTATGGTAACTATGGTTTGGCTTTATCAAAACATGTCGTGTAAGGTGTCTAACACTTTGGAATAATACCCCCATCCCATTTCTGGTGATGAGGATATTATTCCTCCCTTCTAGAGGGAGAGACATGTTAAAATCCTACTTTGCTGTTTAGCTCTAACCAAAGCCTCAGCATCACAAAATGGATGCTGCTGCCACAGACACGAGTCTGACCTCCTGCTGCTGGGAGTGATCCCGGCCAGGGAGGCTTGGACAATAGGTTTCCTGCTTGGGGAGGTGCTAGCACCTCCCCAGACAGACTTTAGTGTATAGGGGCAGGGAGGGCTGAAATGAATGAGACATGCCTGGGGCACACAAGGTGTCCCATGCATAGTCCAGTTCAAACCGGTGCTGGGGCACTCCAGCCCCAGTCCTGGCGCGAAACTGGACAAAGGGAAGGGGGTGTAACCACCCCCCTCCCAGGTCCCACCCATAAGGCGTGACCTAGCAGGTAACCCAGCCCCCCAGATTTGGATAAGAGTGGTAGCTGGGCCCCAGGAGATTAGATTATCCTGAACCTGCAACTTGAACAAACTCTGGACCTTCGACATTCGACGAAAGAAGAAGACTGAAGAATCTCCCTTGTGGCCAAGGAGTGGCTACCCTGTGCAAACAGGCACCATCAAGAGACTACCCTTTGCTTTGCTAAAGTTCTACGAGGGAACGACTGCAGAGCCCGACCAGAGCCTTGACTTCCAGACTTCTCCGACCCTGATCCACATCCACAGCCGAGCTGAGATCCGTGGAGGCGAAGAGAGACGTGGGACCGGCTACCTGGGAAAAGTCGCGAGTATCTTCCAGCGCAGCTTCTGAGGTACCCTCGAAGTTGTGCACCGGGGATTGAGAAGCCCCAACCCCAAGCATCCTCTGCACCGGAGATCAGCCCCCCACACTCCACGAGTCCTGCGTGGGGCCCTTCTGCATTTTCCTGCTTGCCGCGCCTGTCCGGTTGCTTGCCCGTTGGCTAGTGGCCTTTGTGACGACGCACCCTGAAATCTTCACCGCTGGTTTGGCTCCTCCAGACTGGCTCCCGCTTCCTTGCAAAAGAGAAGCACCCCAGACCTTCCTGGTCTGCACCAGAAGCAAGTCCTCCGTTCTTCGTGGGTTCCGCTTGCCAAGGCTTGGTGAGTCCTAGTCCAACTTAGACGCCGCCGACAGCAAGAGCCTTCGTGGGACAGCTCGCCTCCTGGTCCTGGTCGTCCTCAACGTTCCCTGGTCCTCGTGGCTGCAGCGACAAGCTTCACCTGCAATCTTCACGACATCGCCTGGTTCCTTCCTGGTTCCACGTGGTCACTGGCTAGTGACCTTGACTCTGTCCCTTCTGCTTGCAGGTCTCCTCTCTTCTTGATCCCAGCCTTGGGATCCACCGGACACTCTTCACTGACTGCCTGTCAGCAACTTCCTTCAGGCATCCATAGAAGTCCACGACGAAACCCGACGCAAGTTCACACCTATGCACCCGCAGTCCGTGGGCTAGGTAACTTGGGTACTTCGGTGCTCACAAGGGTATGGACTATCCTAGGGTCTAGTTTCCGAGTCTCAACTTTCTAGCTATACCAGAAGTGTCCTAAAACTGCTTATTTCTAACTGCTAGTGATTCTATTGACTTTTACGCATTACGCGTGAGTGTTTCCACTCTGCACCTGAATCCCGTGGGCCTCCCACTTCCTAACTGTTGCTAGTGTAGTGTAGCCCCAGCGATGGCCTAGGCCTATCCTATTTCCGTGACAGTGGTCCTTATACCACTTACTTAGTATATGGTTTGCGTGGCCCCTAGGGCCTAACTGTATTACTTACCTATGTGACTTAATGTATGCTTAAATAAGACTGTGTTGTACTTGCCTCTAATCTCATAAAGAGTGCTGAGGGTTTGACTAGAATAAATACACTTTATTTTATATATATATCTGTTGTGGTGTCCTTTCATTTGGTATTCAAGGGATTATATATGGTATCACAGCTGGCTTCACATGCCATTCAGAGTTTAGCCTAAGACTGCTCTTGTCCATGCTACCACTAGGATAGCTGGTCTATAAGGTTGGCTTTACAACCAATCACCATAAGGGTTGTTTGGACTGATATAAGGTGTACACTAGCACTAATGACATCATACATCAGGCCAACTTCTCACAATGACTGTAAATGTTGCAATGCTGCAAAGGAAAGGCCACATGACCAACTGTGTACTGCAGTGCATGAACCGAATGGTACATCCTTCCCCCTGTTTGCACCCTGCAAGATCTCTTCACTTTCAGGAAAAAACATCAATGGATTCTAAACCTGGGTTCACCAACTACGGCACCTAGCTTGTGCGTTCTAGAGAAACAGACAACACCAAAACCTTCATAATGCACTAATGGTGTCTCAACTTGCATATCAATGACCGAGAAAGCACACCGCACGTTATCCTGCTTGCAACCAAATTTTTGTGAATCACATTTGTAAAGCCATGGTTAACCTGTGGCACCGGCAGAATGTGTTCCTGTTCACGGTCTTTGGTTAACAATTGTTTGAGTGCAAAAGTCTCAAACAATTCTTTAGTTGTATTGTGTGACTTGTATTTAATCATGAACCAATTAACATCTATTCTGTACTGCAAGGCAGGTTTGCAGATGTTCAGAATGCTTCCCTGCCATCTCAGTTTTTTCTTTTCTTTTTAGGTCGAGCCTAGCGCTGCAGGCATGCGCTGCTCTAGGAGATGACCTTTTGGAAGTGGTCCGCTCTTTTCAAGCACTCGTGCTTGTGCTGGCATCCGCCTTGCGGGAGCGAGCAACGGCGCGCAGGGCCTAGTGTTTGCAATTAGCGTGGCCGCGCGCTTGTTTACATGTGCCTGCTTGCGCTGGCTTTCACTTTCTTGCCGGCTGATATTCAAGGCACTAAAACATGCCCGATTGCCTCACTGGAATGCGGAGGCTCTTTACTAATCCCCCTTGCAGGTTCCACGCTTCCACTTAGCTCATAGTAATTGTGAAAAAGCAAAGTGTGGACGGATGGTGAGACTGGTATTGCGACGCGCTTGTTGTTTCATATTTTAAATGGAAGCACTGTTTTGTGATTCAGCTCGACTTATCCTGATTGCTGCCGTGGCTTGTGCCCTTTGTTTAAAACGTGCAGCTTGTGCGCTCATAAAACCTGAAGTTGGCTTGACAAATACATTGCATTATCGAAGACTGCAAGGTGACAGCTGTGCACAGCACGCGCCGCGTGGACCAGTATGTGTGCGTTACACGTTTACCAAATTACACAGCCCGATGCACCCCCTCACAATGCACACTTTTGTAACCTTATGTGAGGGCTGGCTTCTCATTAGTGTCTGCCGTGCATCACGACCGCTCTCTGCTTGCACACATCAGCCCGTGGATGGGCTAGGTCTAGTGAGCCTTTTCCCGCAAAGACCCTCCCCAAGTCATTAATATTTTCCTCATCTCCCTTAAAGGCGAGCGCTGACAGACAGGAAGAGGGGAGCAAAGTTTCCTTTATAATGTGCGTAAGACGATCAGCCAGGGCGGAGGGAATGCGACCGGGAATGTAAGAGGCATGTCACCGTAGCCCACCTAAAAATAATGGCACACGCGGCAGAAAACACAGCCTGGACCTCCACAGTGACCTAGTGGTAAAAACATTTGTTTCAAATGAGTGTCCATCACAAAGCTGCGCAACAATTAACCTGCTTTGACCTTGTAGAAGGTCCATGCCCTCTGCATGCCAGGGACGTGCCCTGGAGCCAGGCGTGGTCCCCAGAGCGAGCACATCAGAGGGGCTGCAGCAGGTAGATGGCTCATGAAATGAAAAGCTGCCTGCGAAAGGCATGAGCAGACCTTGCGGCTGACAATCCAGAGGCGGGCAGCTGCTCACTCCCCTGAATTTACACAACTGGAGCAATGCACAGAAGTAAATTGTGTATACAGGAGAGGAGTTGGCCTAACGGCTAGGGCGGTCGACCTCGAATCTGGGGAACTGGTTTTGAGTCTCGGCAATGACGCTGAACATCCTGTGATTCTGGGCAAATCACTTAATCTCCCCGTGGCTAACAAAAATGAATGTGTTCTCATGTAATGCAACTGGTGTTATGTAAAGTGCGCTCATACCCGATTTAGGTCAAGTTTGCGCTACATTAAACTCTGTTAAAAAAAAAATAAAAAAAATGTTTATGGAGCGATGCTTAGGGCAAGCTACTGTGGTAATAATTTCTTACTCATTTGCCACGGGATTTAATATTATATCTGTGCATTATTTGTCCTACTTTCTGAGAATAGCTTTATCCTTGTGAATGTGTGAATCTGAAAGAAACACGTTAGTTAGATTCCTCACCTTAGAATATCCCCAGGCGTCAGACTGGACCCGAAAGATTTTTCGTCAGCAATACCCCTTGCGTGTCGCTAGGCGTCGTCTGCGGCTCCGCGTCCGTCGTCGTGCGCCGGAATGACGTCGTCGGAGTACTAAGACGCCGCACTCGCACGCTGACGTCAGTTCTTCTTTTTTCCGCGCCATTAAGCGCAGATCCGGGAGAGCTACCCCTTTTAGTCTTTTTTGACTAAGTTTTTTGATCCTTTTTGATCTTGTCTCGACTCCGGTGCCGGTAGGATGCCTGGTTTTAAAGCCTGTGCTGACTGCAACCCCTTGATGTCGGTTACGGACCATCACCGCCGGTGCCTTTACTGTTTGGGCCTCGACCACGACGCGGAGTCGTGTTCGGACTGCAAGGCCCTGACCTCGAAGGCTAGACGGGAGCGGTCCCGTAAGCTTCTCGAGCTTCGCCACTCTGCTCCGCGCCCCTCTTGATCCCGGTCCAGGAGGAGGTCCAAGGATCGGTCGCGGAGCCGCAACCGACGTCATCATCGATCGTCTGGCTCCAAGTCTTCGGGTAAGTCGAAGCACTCCAAGAAGTCCAAGAGACGACACCGCTCTTAGGACTCCCCTCGCCGGTCGCGCGACTCGGCCGAGGGTCAGGGTGGTTCCACCCCCGCGGCTCCAGCGGTGCCGCAGGCGCCGCGCAAGTCCCCATACCCGCCTGTCCCTGAGACTGACGCGACGCCGGCGGAAGTCAGTGCCTTCCTCTCGGCCATGAGGAACCTGGCTCTGCCGTCGACGCCCGCTGGCGCGCCTTCGGGCCCCGCGGACCCGACTGGGCAACCTTGCCTGCCGGCGGCTCCGGGGCTGTCGACGGCTCCGGCCTCGACGCCGCAAGTGCCCGAGGGACCCGTTCCCGACTCCCCGCCGACGCCGGTCGACCTCGTCACGCCGCCTCCGCCGGCGTCGACACCGGTACCACCACCTCCGACGCCGGCTCGGCGTCAAGCCCCAGTTAAGCCCCGCGTTCGGCGCTGCTGGAGACACATGATGTCTATCGCCCGGCTCCGATCCTTCCTCCTGCATACCAGGAATCGGATGACTGGGGCGAATGGGAGGGATCCGAGGATCCTATGGCCGTTCAGGCTCAGCTGTCACAGGACTGGGCAGATGAACTGGGGGAGGCCAGTGGTCTGGATACCTCTCCAGACACTGGATTCATCTCTCCTCCGACTGTGGCTTCGGAGGAGGGTGCTGCTTTCTCTGTGGTGCTGCGCAAGGCGGCCGCAGCCCTTGGGCTCGAGCTACCTGCCGTGGCTGTGAGGACTAACGTCCTCACTGAGGTGCTTCAGTCTGCAGCAAGCTCCACTGAGCCTCTGCTGCAATTCAATGAGGCCCTCATTGACGTTCTGCAGGGCACCTGGTCCAAGCCCTCCACAGTTCCTCCTGTGGACAGGAACGTCGCCAGGCGCCACCGCCCTGCTCCGGGTGACCCAGTTTTCTGTCCCAACACCCTACCCCCGAGAGCCTGGTTATCCAGGCCTCTACCTCCCAATCCTCCTTCCCGACCGCTCCGCCGTAGCGGGATTCCAAGAGACTGGAACAGTTTGGCAAAAAGCTGTTCTCCTCCCTTAGTTTGGGCCTGCGGTCCTTGAACACCGCCTGTCTCTTGGACCGTTATTCCCACTCTCTGTGGGATACGGTGGAGGATGTGCTGCCCCTGTGTCCGGAGACACGACTTACCCAGGCTCTGGCCGATGGGAGGGATGCAGCACGACATGCTATCCGATGTGGCCTTGACACTACAGACTCGCTGGGTAGGGCGATTTCTACCACAGTGGCGCTTAGACGTCACGCCTGGCTGCGGTCCACGTCCTTTTCGGACACTCGCCTTTTTGGCGAGAAAGCGGACAGTGCGCTGAATCGCTTTAAGGCCTCCCGGGCTACGGCCAAGTCCTTGGGCCTCTCGGCCCTGCGGTCGCAAACTTCCGCATTTCGCCCCTTTCGTGGCCAAGGAAGGGGTGCCTCCTGAGGTACGCCTAGCCACCAGCCGCAGAACCAACCTGCGCGCGTACGTGGTTTCCGCCGAGGCGGTTCTGGAGGACGACGCTGTCAGCCCACATCCACCCCGGCAGCATCCGCCTCAAAGCCTTCCTAGTCCGAGCTTTCAGGCCCATTCCACGCCACTGGGCGGCAGAGTTCGCCGTCACCTGCTCCACTGGCGGTCCATCACATCGGACAGGTGGGTGCTGCTAATCGTCCGAAGGGGCTACTCCCTCCCCTTCGAGACGACCCCTCCAGCCATGCCACCGAAGCACCACCGTATCTCGGGGGATCATTTGAATCTTCTCCACGAGGAAGTTTCGTCCCTCTTGGCCAAGGGGGCCGTCGAGCGCGTTCCGAGCCCAGAAGTAGGTCGTGGTTGTTGTTCCCACTACTTTCTGGTTCCCAAGAAGGGCAAAGGGGGCCTACGCCCTATCTTGGAACTCCGGAACGTCCATGCCTTCCTCCGGAAGGAAAGGTTCAAGATGTTAACTTTGGCTCAGGTTCTAGCTGCCCTGGAGACTGGATGGTAGCGTTGGACTTGCAGGACGCATATTTCCACATCCCCGTCCTGCCAGCCCACCGGCGTTACCTGCGGTTCACGGTGGGTCAAGAGCACTTTCAGTTTACCGTGCTCCCCTTCGGCCTTACCAGTGCCCCTCGGGTGTCCACGAAAGTGATGGCGGTGGTCGCAGCTCATCTGCGCAGATCAGGGGTTTCAGTCTTCCCCTATCTCGACGACTGGTTGTTGAAGGCGGGCTCGCCCCAGGCAGTCATCTCCCACCTCCAGACTACGGCGGATCTCCTGCATTTGCTGGGATTTTCCATCAACGTGCCGAAGTCACACCTGAGTCCCTCTCAGAAGCTCCTCTTCATCGGAGCGGTTCTCGATTCAGCGCAGTTCTGGGTCTATCTGCCGGAACAGCGGGTCCGGGATATTCAGGCCCGGATTCCCATCTTTCGGCCTCTATCCTGGGTTTCGGTCAGGCTAGTGTTGCGGCTTCTGGGGCTGATGGCCTCCTGCATCCTACTAGTGCATCACGCCAGGCGGCGCATGCGGGCTCTGCAGTGGGACCTGAAGTTTCAGTGGGCCCAGCATCACGGCAACCTGTCCGACCATGTCTTGATCTCGGAGGGCACTGCACAGCAGTTGCAGTGGTGGCTCACGGACCGCGATTGGGTCACCGGCAAGAGCCTCTCCCTTCCCCAACCGGAGCATGTCGTAGTGACGGATGCGTCCCTCCTGGGATGGGGTGGCCATATGGGAGAGGCGGAGATCAGAGGCCTCTGTTCTCCGGCGGAGTCTCGTCTCCACATCAACCTGTTGGAGTTGAGAGCGATCCGACTTGCACTGAACGCCTTCCTTCCCTCTGTCAGGGGAAGTGTCGTGCAGGTGTTCACGGACAACACCACCGCCATGTGGTATTGCAACAAACAGGGCGGGGTGGGGTCGTGGACCCTTTGTCAGGAGGCTCTGCGCCTCTGGACATGGCTGGAACACCAGGGCGTCACCCTAGTGGTTCAACATCTGGCGGGCTCTCTGAACGCCAGAGCAGACGAACTCAGCCACCGGTGCATGATGGATCACGAATGGCGTCTGAACTCCGAAGTGGCGCAAGGTCTCTTTCAGCAGTGGGGAGAGCCTTGGTTAGATCTATTCGCCACCGAAGAGAACGCGCAATGTCAGCAGTTCTGCGCGTTGGAATTTCCAAGGCGGCACTCGCTCGGCGACGCTTTTCGTCACGAGTGGAGTTGCGGTCTGTTGTACGCCTTTCCGCCTATACCACTTCTGCCCAGAGTGCTGAAGAAGATCAGGCACGACCGGGCCCAAGTCATCTTGGTGGCTCCGGATTGGGCACGAAGGTACAGGTATCCCGAGCTACTCAGTATGTTGACCGATCCTCCGATACGCCTGCCCCTTCGGGAGGATCTTCTGTCGCAGCAGCAGGGGACGGTCCTCCACCCAAACCTGTCCAGCCTCCACCTCCATGCGTGGAGATTGAGCGGCGGCAGTTGATGCCATTTGACTTGCCTCCTGAAGTCTGTGATATCATTCTGGCAGCCAGGCGTCCCTCCACAAAGACGGTATACGCCTGCCGGTGGAACAAATTTGTGGCATGGTGCACAGCAAAGGCTGTGGATCCCCTTTCCGCCCCTCTTTCTGAGGTTCTCCTCTTTCTTCTTTCTTTGGTCCGGCAGGGCTCTGCCCTGGGCACCTTGAAAGGTTATCTTGCTGCCATCTCTGCCTTCTTGCGGCTTCCAGATCAGCCTTCTTTTCAAGTCCCCTGTAGTTACACGCTTTCTAAAAGGCATTACTCACACGTTCCCTCCTGTCCCTTTTGTAATGCCTCAGTGGGACTTGAATCTTGTTCTCACATTTCTAATGTGCGCTCCCTTTGAGCCTCTTCATACTTGTCCTCTTCGTCTGCTGACGCTTAAGACTGCTTTTCTGGTAGCCATCACCTCGGCTAGACTGGTGAGTGAGCTACAGGCTTTATCCTCAAAGCCTCCTTTTCTCTCTGTTCATCCGGACAAGGTTGTCCTTCGGCCTCGTCCCTCCTTTCTTCCGAAAGTGGTGACCCCCTTTCATCTTGGGCAGTCTGTCACCTTGCCCACCTTCTTTCCGCATCCTTCCAAAGAGAGAGAGAGGCTCCACCGTCTGGACCCAAAACGTGCGCTCTCCTTTTATCTGGACCGCACAAAGCAGTTCCGGGTGGACGACCAACTTTTCGTTGGGTGCGTGGGTGCTAAGAAGGGGAAAGCTGTGCACAAACGGACCATCTCTTGGTGGGTCGTTTTGTGCATCAAAATTTGTTATTCCTTGGCAAAAAAGGACCCTCCTATTGGGCTGCGCGCCCATTCTACTCGGGCCACGGCGGCTACTACTGCTCTGGGACGGGGTGTCCCTTTGCAGGACATCTGTCAGGCGGCAACGTGGGATTCGCTACACACATTTGCCAGGCATTATTGCCTTGACAGCCAAGTCCGGAGGGATGGCTTCTTTCGCCGTTCTGTCCTCCAGGACTTTCTGGTGTGATCTTGGTTCGCAGACCCACCACCGGGGATGGTATTGCTTGGGTATCTATTCTAAGGTGAGGAATCTAACTAACGTGTTTCTTTCAGATGAACAAGTTACTTACCTTCGGTAACGATGTATCTGTAAGAAACATTAGTTCGTTAGATTCCTCACCGACCCACCCATGCTCCCCGTTCTGCGAACTGACATCTAGGGTTAAGGTTCTCCTTTTCAGGCCCCTAGATTTTATTTTTGGCACCAGTGTCGGTCTTTGCATGGCTCTGCGTTCCTGGCGCGGAAAGCTATGTACAAGAACTGACGTCAGCGCGCGAGGGCGGCGTCTAAGTACTCCGACGTCATTCCGACGACGGACGCGGAGCCGCAGACGACGCCTAGCGACGCGCAAGGGGTATTGCTGACGAAAAATCTTCCGGATCCAGTCTGACGCCTGGGGATATTCTAAGGTGAGGTATCTACCTAACTAATGTTTCTTACAGATACATCGTTACCGAAGGTAAGTAACTTGTTCTTTAGGCCAATTGGAATTGTAACAAGCATTGGCAAGGCCAATAGGTCTCACTTTTGGTACCTTATAAGTATTTAGTTATGAGGCACAATATCCTTGGTGCAACAACATCAGCTGTTGCAAGGCTAAACGCTTAAAAGGTCCCAAAGCCGAGACCTATTGGCTATGCCAATGCTTGTTTTTTCCCCTCCTTCGAGCCGAAGAGTACAAAAAAGTTGCGACTGTAATGCGCGAATTAATCTTAACCATCAAGAGGGCTTAGTAGGTCCAGCATACAGGGCCCATGGGATTATGATGAATCAAAGTACACTGGCCCTGGTTGGGGGGGGGGGGGGGGGGGGGGTGGGAAGAGGAGAGGAGTTGTGCGACAGGCTAAGAATGTTGTCAGTTATAGGGGGGCTCTTTGCTGGAGGTCTTCTCGGTTTGCCGCTGTGAAGCTAAAGTGGAGGGAACCTTTGTGTGGTGAATAGAAGTGGGATGGTGTATGTGTGGTTAAAAATGGCTACTGGATTCTCCAATGATGATTTATTCGCGGAGTACCTGGGCCATGAGAAAAACCCCATACTAACATCTTTTCGCTTCAGGACGGCAAACTGAGAAGACCTCCGGCAAAGAGCTCCCCTGCGAGGCTTGTTAGGCATTGCAGCGCCGGCCCAACGAGGAGCTGCCTCATGATGAAGCATGACACCCCTCAGGGTGTGTGAGGGCCCTTGCTCCTTATTGGAGCTATCCCTGTACAATCATGTATTGTCCTATCTAGCACCTCTCTGTAACTGACTCAACATTCTTGGCCTGTCAAACTCCCAACCCCTCCACCCCCCCTCCTTCTCCCATAGGAACAGCGCACTTCTTTGTTTATTTGAATTTATCTTAGCCATTGGTAATTCTCATGGCCACATCCCAGTCTAATGTTTTATTTTGCCCACCATGCCACTTCAGATTAGATCCAACCATATGCAAATCAGCCTTGGTCCTGCTTCGGGCAGGAACATGGCTGATTGGTATAATGTGTCCCTGTCTACATTGGCACAGGGGGTGAAAAATAGTGTCTGGAATGTTGTGCAGTACGACTGCAAGTGGCTGAGATTAATTCAAGCATTCCTCCCATCACTTCATTTTTGCAGCTTTTTCTACCCACACTGCAGAGGCTCCTTACAGGTAAGTAAGCTTCTTGATGTTATACTAACATGGGACAAATTCCTGAAATATCGTGCATCTATGGAAAGAGCTTGGCATGCTATGCTTTATTACGTTTTACTGATTATTTTACTCTATGGTCAGTTGGACTAAAAGCGTAGTTGATATGTTGTGTTAAAAATTGTTTTTGTTTTCCAGAGTTGAATCCGGAAAAACAGGATGCTTCTCTCCTAAAATTAGTCGAAAAGAGATGGTTCGCCGTTCACTGCGTCTAAAGTTCAGCCTGGGAAAAAGCAGCAGAGAGGTATTAATGAAAGAACTATTTTTAATTTATCAAAGCTAGTAATTAATGTTGATATACTATGGTCTTGTTCATGGTTGCGCTCTTATCTGCTGTCTGTAGTCTAGGTCCCCTAGGAAAGGAGGCACAGAGGTAGCTTCTTCTGTTGATTGACTAGTCTTCTTCCCCCACCTCAACTTCTAGCACTGCATGCACTGTTACTGAGGGGGGCAGTCTTATTGTCTGCACATGTGAGAGTGCTTACCTCGTGAATGGTTTACCTTGCATCTGGAGCCCATTGCATGCCTTTTGGAAGAGCCAAATAAGCCCACAGTCGTACTTAGTTTAGTTTCCGACTGACATGAAAGTTTCCACATTTAGCTCATTGTGGGCAAGAGCAGCAGTACCCACAAGTGAGTAAAAATTACTAGAGAAGGAAGGATGCCCTTCCAACACCATTTCCCCAACCACCACATATTCTCAGATGTCTCCAGCTGCCCACATTGGAGAGAGACTGGCCGTTCGTAATGCCGAAATCAGTCTCCTGTTGGACCCTATGTGATACGAATTCTACAATGCCCTTTAAATTGCCTCAAACCCCTATCCCCTTGACAATGTGGGTGGACAGGAATAATGAATTTGTTTGGTATTTTGTAGTTTAGGGACCCACATAGATTCTATTGCTAATGCTAGACAAGGTTAGTGGTTACTGTGGGTGGCCTAGACATTTAGGTACACATTGAATAGGTATGACGCTATCACCCCCTTGCCCCACAAAGCCTGAGACGATTGTGGTGACATGCACACAGGCCGTGAGGAGTTGGAACACAGTAGGGTTTAATTTGAGCTGAAATGGTTTGTTGTCGGGATCGATCTCCCATATTTCTCTCCCAATGTGTGGGGTTGCCCTCATTACCTTATGACTTAGTCCTTTTAGACTGTAGAGCTTTAACTCACATTTTGCAAAACTTATTGAGAGCTGTTAAAAATGTGATTGAGAACCTTTAACCTTTTTTGAAAGTAGTATCCATGATTTCGGCTTTGAAATGTTCAGATGTCCTATCAACCTCTGTTAATGGGGGAAATTGTGGCAAGGGCACTGCCAATTTACTGCATTTGTATTGCCTCAAATGCACTGTAAGACGAAAGTGCTAGTAACATTTTACTTGCCTTGTGCATGGTTGAAAGTAGATTTTTAGTGTGGCTTTTTTGGGAAGAGTTTTGAGTTGTGTGTGAAGTTTGGAGAGTACTCCAAACTTCAAGAATTTGTTGAGTAGACCATGCCCAGAGCACACAGATGTAAGAATTGTGCCTTTGGGAATTCTTTGAGCAAAGGCCACAGTGCATGGCCATAATCCCCACCTGAAGGCCTTTAATAAACAACTGTACACACCAGCAAAATAAAACCAGTAGAAATGTCCTTTCTCTCTCGCTCTCATGCACATAGTGTTCAGCTGAGATGTATAATGCAATCTATACCATCACTAAACAGCACATTAGTCTTGCTCCTACCTTGCCAGCTGTGATGCGGAGTCAAATCTAAAGAATACTAAACACCGCCAAGTGCAATTATCAGACCACTTTGTTTCTAGTTAACAAGAATCCCATATATGTGAAGGGTACCTATATTTCAAAAGTTCTTTGGGACCACACAGATGGTCGAAATGTTTCCTGCAAATGCACTTAACGTAACTGTTGTGCATGGCTGATAGTAGACTTATATAGTGGCTTGTGTTGGAACAATGTTGGTTTCAAGGGATATCCGAAAGATGTTGAGATTAATGTGTTTTTGCCCTTCAGCATGGCATGCGCGCACATGTAATAGTAGCATTTGCCTTACTTGCCTTATGGAGCTGGTTTGGTACAGACCTGTCTTTGTTTCTGTGTTTGATAGTGTGTGGATTTATAGCCTGGCTTTAATATTTGCTTGATTTTGTCAGATTCCTCAATGCTTTAATATCTGCCTAACACTATATCAGAACTGTTAGTATTTTTTCCGGCCTTCTTGTGAATAATGTGGACCATTTCTGAATGACTTGTTTGATATATTTCATCGTAATGTTTGACTTGAAACCTCTGCACTCGGTAGGGTCTTCTTCCTTGACTGCACTCTGTTTTGTTGCGGCCATGTCTTTTCATTAGTTACCAGCGAGCATTGGGTGGGGAGAAAGTGAGAAATGGGGTGTTGACATTGACTCCTGTGTCTTGATCTGTTTCCAGACCCACACCATCCTCATATCCCTGTGGTCCTCTCCGATCTTAGCCATATCCTCCGTTATCTTGTTAATGTCTGCTCTATTTCTGGAACACCCACTTTCTGGTGTGTTTTTTTTTTCGGCACGTCAGTGAGTATTTGATGGGGACTATGACTTATGTCTTCTTCCCTGTTCTGTCCTTCTCCTAGTTACTGCGGATTTGTATTCCTCCTCATAGTTGGCACATACCACGTAAATTTGCCTTTCACCACCACACTTTGCTACAGATCCAGCAGCTAATAAAGTGGATGCATGGGCACATGAACTGTTGCCATGGATGGGCATGAAATATGTGCATTGCTTAATTTGTCTGTTAAGCGAAACTCACCTCTCCTACATTTTTCAGAGGCGCAATTTTTTTCTTTCCTTTGGTCAACACAAGACACTTGACTCTAGCAGTTCAGACTGTGCAATGTTTGACTAAAACTATGAGTGTGCAAAGAGAATGCGACGATCATGAATCGTGTTCAGGTAGATTCAAGGGAATCAATCCGGATTTGACTTCTGCCTTCAATTGTCTTACGAATGATTTTTCATCCCTGATGGGCAAACAGCCCACTCATCCCCACTGGGCAGGACAGGTGACTACGACTGGTCGTGCTTCAGCTTCTCATGTGTGCACTATTGCTAGAATCTAAAATGACATGGCTTCCGTAATGGAGTTCTTATGCCTTGTCTCTTTGGGGGATACATGCACAAGTTACTCCAGAACATGACATGTACACATGCTTGATTTTATTATTCCTGTGCTATTTAGACTCCATCTTTCTTGGATCTTGGGCTTTTTGCTCACGTGGTGTACTTAACAGTTTTTTTTCCCCCCCTATTTTTCCACCTGCTGAAGAATCTTGTAAACAGTCACCCACCAGCCAATGGATCTGAAAGCATCGGTTGGCGTCTTGCAACCCAGCAGGAATCGGAACAAAAAGTTGAATTGCCCAAGACAAATGCAGCGATCTCCCCGGTGAAGGCTTCTAAGAGGTGTAAGTGATGTACAACCAAAATGAAACTTCATTAATGATTTAGAACTTAGTAACCTAAAGTTTTTGTTGTTTTTCACTTTTCTATGTTCTTTTCGATTATTCATTTAAATGAATTATGCATATGTTGATGGCTTTTTTGGTGGACCTTCTTATGCAGAAGGACAGTATTGTGTTATTTGAACATCATAGAGACTTCAGAATTTTCATTCTCGTAACATTTGTCACTGGAATACTGCTTTGCAAAATACTGTGCTTACCTAAGTGAAGTTTCCTCTTTCACTCTATAAATTGTTTTGCCAATGAAGTGTTTAAGAGGTGAACATCTTGAGGCTGAAATACTTGCCCTTCATGTCCAGGCCCCAGGCCAGGTGCCTCGTTCCTATACTGGTAACTTGAATAAGCATGGAGAAGTGTGGCTCAATGATTAGAGCGGCAGACCCTGATGCAGAGGTCTAGCCCGGGACCAGGGTTCAATTCCCCGCCTCGGCGGGTCTTGGGCTCAAAAATTCCACGGACCTGATAAATCTTGCCTCGGTGCCAATTCCAATCATGGAGTCCCACTCTGCAACTCTGGGCAATAGCTTGCTTAATCTCCACAACGGCCCCCACAATGCTAAGGATGCCTGGCCTCCACCTAGGGGGTGCCCAGGAGTGGAAACCTCACAGGGAAAGCCAGGATGGGTTCCACAGCGGTATTCGTACAAGCGCCTTGAGACCCTTGCTGGTGAGTAGTGCGCTATACAAGTATCAAATTTACATTTACATTTTATTCCTCTTTGACTTTTTGACATTAGGGGTTTTGGCTAAGTTTTCACAGTTGAATGTTTGTGCTGACTTCCAGATCACTGATTAATGAGTATCTCACAAAGAACTATGAAAATGTAACTACTTCGAGCCATCTGTTTGTCTTCTTTTCCCACGCTGTTATTCTGACTGCAAGCATGTGGGAAAGTTTCAACATGTTCTATAGCACTAGTAAGTATGCAGAGGGAAATTATTCTTTATTCCACTTTTGATGGAGTAGTGCAAACATTTGCCAATAAATGTGTTCATCAGCGTTGAATCTCCCATAGTCTCATGCTTGCATCATTTCTCACTGTTGGGTGGGAATCCCTGCAACATTTGTTGAAACAGCAGTACCAACATGCATACATGTAATAGGTTGTATAAGTAGCCCATGTACCTTATTGTTTTTGGTCTAAAATACACCCACTCCTCAGAGACCGCTATTACCCAGACTTTCTGGTGTGCAAGATATATCTGAAAGAAACACGTTAGTTAGATTCCTCACCTTAGAATATCCCCAGGCGTCAGACTGGATCCGGAAGATTTTTCGTCAGCAATACCCCTTGCGCGTCGCTAGGCGTCGTCTGCGGCTCCGCGTCCGTCGTCGGCGTCGTGCGCCGGGATGACGTCGTTTGAGTACTTGGACGCCGCCCTCGCGCGCTGACGTCAGTTCTTCTTTTTTCCGCGCCAGTAAGCGCAGATCCGGGAGAGCTACCCCTTTAGTCAATTTTTGACTAACTTTTTTTGATCGTGTCTCGACACCGGTGCCAGTAGGATGCCTGGGTTTAAAGCCTGTACGGACTGTAACCGATTGATGTCGGTTACGGACCATCACCGCCGGTGCCTTTACTGCTTGGGCCTCGATCACGACGCGGAGTCGTGTTCGGACTGCAAGGCCCTGACCTCGAAGGCTAGACGGGAGCGGTCCCGTAAGCTTCTCGAGATTCGCCACTCGGCTCCGCGCGCCTCTCGATCCCGGGCTAGGAGGAGGTCCAAGGATCGGTCGCGGAGCCGCAGCCGACGTCACCATCGGTCGTCGGGATCCAAGTCTTCGGGTAAGTCGAAGCATTCCAAGAAGTCCAAGAGGCGACATCGCTCTTCGGACTCCCCTCGCCGGTCGCGCGACTCGGCCGAGGGTCAGGGTGGCTCCACCCCTGCGGCTCCGGCGGAGCCGCAGGCGCCGCGCCCGTCCCCATACCCTCCGGTCCCTGGGACTAACGCGACGCCGGCGGAAGTCAGTGCCTTCCTCTCGGCCATGAGGAACCTGGCTCCGCCGTCGGCGCCCACTGGTGCGCCTTCGGGCCCCGCGGACCCGACTGGGCTGCCTTGCCTGCCGGTGGCTCCGGCCCCGGCGCAGTTGACGGCTCCGGCCTCGACGCCCGAGGGACCCGTTCTCGAGTCCCCGTCGACGCCGGTCAACCTCGTCACGCCTCCTCCTCCGCCGGCGTCGACGCCGGTACCACACCCGACGTCGACTCCGCTCGACGTCGTACCCCAGTTCAGTCCCGCTCCGGACCCGACGCCGAGATCGGCGCCGCTAGAGACACATTATGTCTACCGCCCGGCTCCGTTACTTTCTCCTCTATACCAGGAGTCGGATGATGGGGACAACTGGGAGGGATCCGAGGATCCTATGGCCGCTCAGGCTCAACTGTCCCTGGACTGGGCAGATGAACTGGGGGAGGCCAGTGGCCTGGATACCTCTCCAGACACTGGATTTGTCCCTCCTCCGACTGTGGCTTCGGAGGAGGGTGCTGCTTTCTCTGTGGTGCTGCGCAAGGCGGCCGCAGCCCTTGGGCTCGAGCTGCCTGCCGTGGCTGTGAGGACTAACGTCCTTACTGAGGTGCTTCAGTCTGCAGCAAGCTCCACTGAGCCTCTGCTGCAATTCAATGAGGCCCTCATTGACGTTCTGCAGGGCACCTGGTCCAAGCCCTCCACAGATCCTCCTGTGGACAGGAACGTCGCCAGGCGCCACCACCCTGCTCCGGGCGACCCTAGTTTTCTGTCCCAACACCCTACCCCTGAGAGCCTGGTTATCCAGGCCTCCACCTCCCAATCCTCTTTCCCGACCGCCCCGCCGGACCGGGATTCCAAGAGACTAGAGCAGTTTGGCAAGAAGCTGTTCTCTTCCCTAAGTTTGGGACTGCGGTCTTTAAACACCGCTTGTCTCTTGGACCGTTATTCCCACTCTCTGTGGGATGCGGTGGAGGACGCGCTGCCCCTGTGTCCGGAGGAGGTCCGGACACGACTTACCCAGGCTATGGCTGATGGGAGGGATGCCGCGCGACATGCCATACGTTGTGGGCTTGATACCACGGACTCGCTGGGTTTGGCCATATCTACCACAGTGGCGCTTAGACGTCACGCCTGGCTGCGGTCCACGTCATTTTCGGGCGATGTCCAGAGCACTCTCATGGACATGCCGTTTGATGGCACTCGCCTGTTTGGCGAGAAAGCGGACAGTGCGCTGAACCGCTTTAAGGACTCCCAGGCTACGGTCAAGTCCTTGGGCCTCTCGGCCCCGCGGTCGCAATCTTCCGCCTTTCACCCCTTTCGTGGCCAAGGAAGGGGTGCCTCCTCATGTGCGCCTAGCCACCAGCCGCAGAACCAACCTGCGCGCGGTCGCGGACGTGGTTTCCGCCGAGGTGGTTCTGGAGGACGACTAGGTCAGCCCACATCCACCCCGGCAGCATCCGCCTCAAAGCCTTCCTAGTCCGAGCTTTCAGGCCCATTCCACGCCAGTGGGCGGCAGAGTTCGCCATCACCTGCTTCACTGGCGGTCCATCACATCGGACAGGTGGGTGCTGCAAATCGTCCGAAGGGGCTACTCCCTCCCCTTCGAGACGACCCCTCCAGCCATGCCACCGCAGCACCACCGTATCTCGGGGGATCATTTGAATCTTCTCCACGAGGAAGTTTCGGCCCTCTTGGCCAAGGAGGTTGTCGAGCGCGTTCCGAGCCCAGAAGTAGTTTGTGGTTGTTATTCCCACTACTTTCTGGTTCCCAAGAAGGGCAAAGGGGGCCTACGCCCTATCTTGGACCTCCGGAACGTCAATGCCTTCCTCCGGAAGGAAAGGTTCAAGATGTTGACTTTGGCTCAGGTTCTAGCTGCCCTAGACCCCGGAGACTGGATGGTAGCGTTGGACTTGCAGGACGCATATTTCCACATCCCCCGTCCTGCCGGCCCACCGGCGTTACCTGCGGTTCACGGTGGGCCAAGAGCACTTTCAGTTTACCGTGCTCCCCTTCGGCCTCACCAGTGCCCCTCGGGTGTTCACGAAAGTGATGGCGGTGGTCGCAGCTCATCTGCGCAGATCAGGGGTTCCAGTCTTCCCCTATCTCGACGACTGGTTGTTGAAGGCGGGCTCGCCCCAGGCAGTCGTCTCCCACCTCCAGACTACGGCGGATCTCCTGCATTTGCTGGGGTTTTCCATCAACGTGCCGAAGTCACACCTGAGTCCCTCTCAGAAGCTCCTTTTCATCGGAGCGGTTCTCGATTCGGCGCAGTTCCGGGTCTATCCACCGGAACAGCGGGTCCGGGATATACAGGCCCTGATTCCCATCTTTCGGCCTCTATCCTGGGTTTCGGTCAGGCTAGTGTTGCAGCTTCTGGGGCTGATGGCCTCCTGCATCCTACTAGTGCATCACGCCAGGCGGCGCATGCGGGCTCTGCAGTGGGACCTGAAGTATCAGTGGGCCCAGCATCACGGCAACCTATCCGACCATGTCTTGATCTCGGATTTCACTGCACAGCAGTTGCAGTGGTGGCTCACGGACCGCGATTGGGTCATGGGCAGAAGCCTCTCCCTTCCCCAACCGGAGCATGTCGTAGTGACGGATGCGTCCCTCCTGGGATGGGGTGGCCATATGGGAGAGGCGGAGATCAGAGGCCTCTGGTCTCCGGCGGAGTCTCGTCTCCACATCAACCTGTTGGAGTTGAGAGCGATCCGACTTGCACTGAAAGCCTTCCTTCCCTCTGTCAGGGGAAGTGTGCTGGTGTTCACGGACAACACCACCGCCATGTGGTATTGCAACAAACAGGGCGGGGTGGGGTCGTGGACCCTTTGTCAGGAGGCTCTGCTCCTCTGGACATGGCTGGAACACCAGGGCGTCACCCTAGTGGTTCAACATCTGGCGGGCTCTCTGAACGCCAGAGCAGACGAACTCAGCCGCCGGTGCATGATGGATCACGAATGGCGTCTGAACTCCGAAGTGGCGCAAGGTCTCTTTCAGCAGTGGGGAGAGCCTTGGTTAGATCTATTCGCCACCGAAGAGAACGCGCAATGTCAGCAGTTCTGCGCGTTGGAATTTCCAAGGCGGCACTCGCTCGGCGACGCTTTTCGTCACGAGTGGAGTTGCGGTCTGTTGTACGCCTTTCCGCCTATACCACTTCTGCCCAGAGTGCTGAAGAAGATCAGGCACGACCGGGCCCAAGTCATCTTGGTGGCTCCGGATTGGGCACGAAGGTACTGGTATCCCGAGCTACTCAGTATGTTGACCGATCCTCCGATACGTCTGCCCCTTCGGGAGGATCTTCTGTCGCAGCAGCAGGGGACGGTCCTCCACCCGAACCTGTCCAGCCTCCACCTCCATGCGTGGAGATTGAGCGGCGGCAGTTGATGCCATTTGACTTGCCTCCTGAAGTCTGTGATATCATTCTGGCAGCCAGGCGTCCCTCCACAAAGTCGGTATACGCCTGCCGGTGGAACAAATTTCTGGCATGGTGCACAGCAAAGGCTGTGGATCCTCTTTCCGCCCCTCTTTCGGAGGTCCTCCTCTTTCTTCTTTCTTTGGCCCGGCAGGGCTCTGCCCTGGGCACCCTGAACGGTTATCTTGCTGCCATCTCTGCCTTCTTGCGGCTTCCTGATCAGCCTTCTCTTTTCAAGTCCCCTGTAGTTACACGCTTTCTAAAGGGCATTACTCACATGTTCCCTCCTGTCCCTTTTGTAATGCCTCAGTGGGACTTGAATCTTGTTCTCACATTTCTAATGTGTGCTCCCTTTGAGCCTCTTCATAATTGTCCTCTTCGTCTGCTGACGCTTAAGACTGCTTTTCTGGTAGCCATCACCTCGGCTAGACGGGTGAGTGAGCTCCCGGCTTTATCTTCAAAGCCTCCTTTTCTCTCTGTTCATCCGGACAAGGTTGTCCTTCGGCCTCGTCCCTCCTTTCTTCCGAAAGTGGTGACCCCCTTTCATCTTGGGCAGTCTGTCACCTTGCCCACCTTCTTTCCGCCTCCGCATCCTTCCAAAGAGGAAGAGAGGCTCCACCGTCTGGACCCAAAACGTGCGCTCTCCTTTTATTTGGACCGCACAAAGCAGTTCCGGGTGGACGACCAACTTTTCGTTGGATACGTGGGTGCTAAGAAGGGGAAAGCTGTGCACAAACGGACCATCTCTCGGTGGGTCGTTTTGTGCATCAAAATTTGTTACTCCTTGGCAAAAAAGGACCCTCCTGTTGGGCTGCGCGCCCACTCCACTCGGGCCACAGCGGCTACTACTGCTTTGGGGCGGGGTGTCCCTTTGCAGGACATCTGTCAGGCGGCGACGTGGGCTTCGCTACACACGTTTGCCAGGCATTATTGCCTTGACGGCCAAGTCCGGAGGGATGGCTTCTTTGGCCGTTCTGTCCTCCAGGACTTTCTGGTGTGATCTTGGTTCGCAGACCCACCACCGGGGATGGTATTGCTTGGGTATCTATTCTAAGGTGAGGAATCTAACTAACGTGTTTCTTTCAGATGAACAAGTTACTTACCTTCGGTAACGATGTATCTGTAAGAAACATTAGTTAGATTCCTCACCGACCCACCCATCCTCCCCGTTCTGCGAACTGACATCTAGGGTTAAGGTTATCCTTTTCAGGCCCCTAGATTTTATTTTTGGCACCAGTGTCTGTCTTTGCATGGCTCTGCGTTCCTGGCGCGGAAGGCTATGTATAAGAACTGACGTCAGCGCGCGAGGGCGGCGTCCAAGTACTCCGACGACGTCATCCCGGCGCACAACGCCGACGACGGACGCGGAGCCGCAGACGACGCCTAGCGACGCGCAAGGGGTATTGCTGACGACAAAATCTTCCGGATCCAGTCTGACGCCTGGGGATATTCTAAGGTGAGGAATCTAACTAAGTAATGTTTCTTACAGATACATCGTTACCGAAGGTAAGTAACTTGTTCACCATGCAGACTTTATTAAAAAGGAAGACTGTTTGCACGTGGATCTAAAAAACACAACACTAGAGTACTGTTGCTACGGGTAAGGCCTCTGGAATTATGTGGCAGTGGAGGACCAAATTTACTGCAGGGTTCACTACATTCTGCAGCACAAAAAGACAAATGAGTAACTTTTGATCTGTTTGAGCTTGAAACCAATTTTTGATCTTAAAACCTGCAGATTATGCCACAGATGTTGTAAATTAATAATTGTGTTGAAAACACTATGGCCACAGCATTGCATAATTCCAGAAATCCTGGTTATAGGTAATTAACTTTAATCTCCAGCAAAAAGAGGACTAGCAGAAGGTAAGCATCTTATTCTAAGGATTGGCATCAGCAATTGCTATTTCTTAACCAGAAACACTGCTGGGACATTTGGTAGAGCGTCATCATAGAGAACTTTCCACTTTTGTAAATTTAAATGTAAATTGATACTTGTATAGCGCACTACTCACCCGCAAGGGTCTCAAGGCGATTGTACGAATACCGCTGTGGAACCCATCCTGGCTTTCCCTGTGAGGTGTCCACTCCTGGGCACCCCCAAGGTGGAGGCCAGGCATCCTTAGCATTGTGGGGGCCGTTGTGGAGATTAAGCAAGCTATTGCCCAGAGTTGCAGAGTGGGACTCCATGATTGGAATGGCACCGAGGCGAGAATTATCAGCACCCAAACCAAGTGGTACACCCGCTCTGGAGGATCAAATCGGTCTCCTCACTAAGTGTGAAGACACCAGGATCTACCGGAGCCGTGCTGCACCAATACCTTGGGTACCGGACCCCCTGCAGCATACAGCGAGACAAGGAGTCTTTGCCAGACTCCAACTGCCCAGGTAGCAAGCACCCGTCGAGACCCCCGAAATCCACTTTGTGAGTGACCCAACTGTCCTGAAATTGCCTCTACAAGCTACTTGATCCTGACCTCATCTTGACATGTGCCCCCGGCCTTGGTAATTACGATCCAGCTGTGCCCCTGTGATACTGAGGCCCTTGCGACCTGCTCCCTCGAGTGGGACCCCTCGGACTTAACTTTAAGTCCCTTTGTGCAGTGTGTTTTCAAGTGGCCACCTTCGTGGTGGACCAGCTACCAAACGACCACAGCAACCTGCTGCTGGCTAAATCCAAGACGCTCCCGACAATCCGCTGGTCGAACATTGGGCCTGACCCGGTTACTTAAATCCCGAAGGTGAACCTTGAAATCCAACTGTATGATTTTTAGATGCATTTTTCTATTTTCTCCCATTGACTTCAATGATGCGTAATTGCACGCATCTCGGATTTACTCTGGAGTGTCATTTTATTGCCTCAGAGTACAACAAATGCTTAGCACTACCCTCTGATGAGCCGAACTGCTCGCCCACACTACCACAAATAGGCAAAAGTAGATAATACTAACGCTCTATGTGTAACAGTCCGGGTCTCCCTGAATTCTCTACACAGTATACTTTGTTTTAGTGCACTATATAGACCCAGCATCCTACACTGTTAAAATAATAAGTTCCAAAGATTCTTGGGTATTAAGGCATGGCTTCGCTGTAAGGTTTGGTAGAGCCTTAAGTTGTGAATTTCATGTCTTTTCAAGTTGTGTGATGAAGCCACTATTGACACGTTGTTTTCATTAGGGCCTCTTTAGCTCTATTTTACCAATTAATTTTTGTATATAAATATCAGGACCCAAGCTGTGTTTAAATGTCTAAAAAGATGTTACCAAATGATTAATCTTGTTGTTACTGTCTTTAAGGTGCAAAAATTATCTGCAAATCAGAAGAAAACCTACTGACTCCAAAATGTTCAGATAGCACGAATTACCGAATGTCGTGGACTGGACCTGGTCAGTCAAAACCCCCTCTCAGTGATAACGAAGGGACTCCTGGTATGGGATATCTCAACCCTGCTAATTTTTATTCAGAGCCCTTGTTGGTTGTAGGGAAGCCTCCTGCTTTCCCATGTGAGTCTAGACCTGGACCTGTAAGTTGTAAATCTGACCAAACGCTGATGGAGTCCCCGCTCGGTGGAGAGGAGAAACACATTGCAGAAAAAACATTGGTAATGATCAAGAAGGCTTTTTCAGAATCTGGGAGTGATCTTCATGGCCTCATCACGAATTCTCGATCTTCATTGGACAGGGAAGAAAGGACAACTGAGACTCTTGCAGAGCCTGGAGTTGGAACCACTGTATTGCAAACCATCCTGCACATTACAGGTGTAACTGACCATGTAAACCAGATCACCTCACGTGCTAACAGTCCTGGTCAGGAAAAGAACTCAAGTGTTGTGAAGGAAAATGGGGTTTCTGTAAAGTCAGACTCTGAAATGGAAAAATGTGTCGCAGAAGAGACGCTGAAGAGTCCTTTGTTAAAGCGTAGCAATGAACCATCACCAGTGACGACTCCTTGCCCGGGTTCTTCATCAGAAGAACAAGACAGTGAAAGAATAATCGAAGCAACATCTTTCCTGCAGTCTGACGTCCATGATGATAATGATGCTAATGATGGTGTACCGTTAACACTCTGTACGTTGGACAAAAATGTTATGGTTTCTGATGTTGCTGTGGTTTCAACACCCCAGAACTCTCCACCTAGTGCACACGAGTCTGAGGATACACACCCTGCCAAACTATGCCAGGTAGCAGTGGCTTCCAGCGAAGCGATTTCAAAGTCTTTAGTGGTATCTAAACATGTGAGGGTTTCGGATCACATACAACGGTTCAACAAGCTTTCTTTGGATGATCACCAGTCTAAAAAGGCAAAGTCCCCACTTCAGTTCCAGCGCACACCTGTCCGTCAGTCCGTTCGCCGAATTAACTCACTTTCTGAGATTAAAAAACAGGAGGCTTCCAGCATATTGGTGAAATCTGGCAACCTTGGTGCACCTTTGCACAAATCCGCAAGTTGTGACAATAATTTCTTTTCCCGTGTGGTGGAATTCGCAATGAATTCTGCACCATCCAAGCCATGTCCTGTAGCTGCAAGAGTACGGCCAGCACCTGCTTCACTTGTGCAAAGAAGTACAAGTGCCATATCTTCGACATCTGATTCTAAAGCAACCTCCAAACCAAGAGCAGATACTTTGTTAAGAAATAATCGTGTTTGCCAGCCAAAGGTGGGGCTTGTCGCCCAATCCAAGTCTGTGTTGGAAGATTTAACTAATCAGGATACTATGAAAGCAGCTGGAAGAGATACATTGGACAAGAGACCAAGGGCATGCAAAGCTGCTGCACCAGCTCCAGATACTGGTCTGGCTCGTAAACTTTCTGGGAAGGAGAAGGGCCGGTATAAAGGCTCGCCAAAGAATCCAATCACCAAGGCCCAATTGCTTCCTACGTCGAGACCTCTGGATTTGTGAGCACCTGCACATTTGCGAACTTGTCCCTGTTTGAGAGCCCCAATCTTTTTACTCTGCAGCATGTACATATAGAATAGGATCACTCTGCAGAAACTGTTTTACTTTTAAATATATATATTTTTTTTTATACAATAGAATATTAAAAAAATAAACGGTACAAAAGTAGAAATGACTTGCCATTCTAAATCAAGTGTCGAACTAAATGATCATCTAGACTTGAATATTTAATATGATCGTGAAACCTGCTCATGAATCTGTGTTGGTGTTATTGTGGAATCTAATAACGCTATTACTGTACCTCTACCTTCCCTTGCATTTAATTCACCCACATTTGTGCATAGTGGGCAAGGTAACTTGGGTTCCATACTTTTGGTGACTACCTACTTCAAATATTGTAAGAAGGCTTCTGATGTCTATATATACTGTAACAAAAATTTACTAAGTACCGGTTGAGCAAGGTAGTAATGCACATTATTTGTCACAAACGCTGGTTTTGCAGTGTGAACTACTTATTTGAATCCTTTGTGAAATGGTTACCAGGCGCAAGATCGTATTATACGTTTGACTGGCATGTGCATGCAGTTTGATTTCTACAGGAATAAGACTTTTCATAACTCCCCAGTTCTTGGCATGTCATGTGAGCTGTTTTGAGGTTGGATGGTCATCTGGATTCGTGAGCTGTCCATCCCTTTGTGGGTTAATAAGTTGAGTACCAAATGAAAAACTGAAAACCTGCCAGGCTGCGCTAGACTCTTGTGGACCTGGCAAGATTCTGCAATCCTCTGCTTTCGACATCCATGATTGACCGTCACTCGCTGCTGCAAGACTGTGTGGTTGATATTTACTTAAGCGGGTACTGCTTCTTATGTGAAGGAAACAATTGTATGGTTACATGGAGATGCTGATTGAGGCAGTAGTATGTGTGTGTACCAACGCTTTTTTGTTCTGAACAGTAAATGTTGTTTTTGGTAAATGTCATACTGCGTATGTGAAAGTAATGTTCAGCTTTTCACAAGGGTCAATCTGTTATGTACATCAGTGTGGTTCCTTTTGACCATTGAGTAAGTTTTGATGTTGCAATATTTGTCTTAAAGTGGGAACTGCGTTTTTATATATATTTTTTAGTTCTATTTTTGTTGTTGTAATAAGATCATTGAAACTGAAACCGAATGTAAAACAAAAAGAAATGAATCTGTCACAGGGCAGAGATGTTTACAGTTTTGTACATAGCTGTTGGATGATTACTTAAATTCTTGAAAATCGTCTTATTTTTAGATAATTGCTTATTTTGTTCGGATTGCATGCTTGTTAATAATTTGATTTCTTTTTCTGTGTAAATATCCAATATTTATTCATTAGTGATTACTAGCAAGAATCAGTCTTGCTACAGGTGAAAAACTTTGATTGCAATAGCATTGCGGGAAATATGGTGATTGAGTAAGAGGGTGGACCTCCTGCACGGTCCAGCTGATGGGCAGCTACGAACTTTTATTCTGAGATGGACTGATATTTCAACGCTTTAGCATATTCGGCTGAGAAATGTAGCCCTTTGTTAGTGAGATTTTTATTTGCATATATGGATCAGTTTTTTTTGGTCTGTGTGCTTAAATTGTCAAATTTTATTATTTTTATATACGAGTTTTGCAAGTGTTAGAATGTGGGTGTAGGACTGGTTTATCATGAGGAATAGCACAGTAGCATCACAGTTTACTTGGCTATAAATTGTGACAATCTGAAGAGCTATCAACATTTCAAATTATATTCGTCATGTAAACCAAAAAAAATAAAGAATCCGCAATTTTCATACTTTACTTTTTCATCTCATTGATAGTTGTATACCACACCTAAATGTGACTCTTAGTGAGAGAAACCTTGCTTTCTTTCCTGATTATCCGTATTTGAAGTTATCACTCGTAATTTCAAGACGATGTGCAAATGTACTACTCCCAGCTAAGCCTTGACCATTTTTTGCCCAGTGGATCACTGTTTTTGTGTCCTTGTTCCTTTAAGCATATGACGGAGAATCCCTCTCGTTGGGCCATACCAAAGGGCCGGGCTCGTTACAGGTAAGCCTCTACCGGAGTCAATTAGCTGCGTGGTCAACGAGCGCATGACTCCCCTGTTATGTCCTCTGCCCTTTGGATTATTTCTTCATGCGCATTCTTCTGAGGAGGGGATTTGTCTTGGCGTAGGATAGCTTTACATTTAATCGATCCTTTTGATTTGTTTCTATTTAGCAAAGCCTTCAGCCGTTATTTAAGTGTTCTTATTGTACTAGAGCCTTTTCAGTTGCTGACCCCCTTACCTCAGACACCCCTGCCCTATTCTCCCTTCCCCAATTTAGTGTGTTCAGAAATCTTTCACAGCAGGTAGTGCCGTTAATGATGTGCCTTTTTTTGATAACATGGGGCTCATTTGTGTTTCTACAGAACTGTTTTTTTTAAAAAATTGAATAGAATGGCATTTTTTTCAGTAATTATTGCGATCCGCTATGCATTTCATTTGCTTGCACTCTGTCAAGTGTTGTGGGTTTGTTAGAGCCGCCCCTCTAGCGAAATGTTGGTTTTTTGTGTTTCATGCTGCAGTCTGTGTATAAGAGCTCCTGTTCCATTAAGTATTTGCCACATCATTTCATAATTTAAGCTTTTTTTAAAAAAAATCCCAGCCCTGTATTAGCATGCAGTGACCTGCTCTGGGATGAGAATTTATTGCAGTCTGTCAGCCTGTGCGACTGACTTTTTGTCAAGTTTGTCTTATGATGTTTACTTAATGCTGCCTTAGGATGACCTCCGATCACAGAGAGAGGCGGTAGAGTTGGTAACCTGGGACCTGGAGAAAGAAGACATGAGGACTAAAGGATGGAGTAAATAAAGGAGCAGTGTGGATGGGGTGAATATTGCCAAACTGTCTTGCAGGACAGAGCGATAACACTAGGTCATTGGCCTTGTGTGTCAGACGCTAAGCATGGACTGAGCAGAAAAGAAAATTGGGAAGGGGGATATAACAGTGTGGCCCCTTTCCCCAGAGCAGCCATCTTTTTGCACTGTAGCATGTATCAGAGTAAACATCAGGTTTGGCCAAAAACCAATCTACTATCTTAAAGAAACACGTTAGTGATCGATTTCTTACCTTAGAATTAAGCCCAGGCATCAGACTGGATCCGGAAAGTTTTCGTCAGCAGTATCCCTGCGCGTCGGAAGGTGGCATTGTGAGGCTCCGCGTCTGTCGTTGGCGTCTTGGTCGCCGAGATGATGTCGCGGCAGCTACTTAGATGCCGCCCTCGCTTGCTGACATCAGTTATTTCTTTTTCCATGCCAGCAAGTGCAGATCTGTAGAGAGCGGTACCCCCAGTCACTTTTTGACTGAGTTTTTCAAGGCCTTTTTCTCTATTTTTCGAGTTGATCGACTCCTGATGCAGTAGGGATGCCCGGCTTCAAGTCCTTCGGGGACTGTCATCGCATGATGTCGGTGACCGACCCGCACCATGTTTGTCATTACTGCCTGGGGCTCGACCACGACCCCAAGTCGTGCCCCGACTGCCGGGCCATGGCGCCAAAGACTTTGCGGGAGCGGTCCCGAAAGTTGCTTGAAGTCCGGCAGTCGGCTCCGCGCCGCTCAAGGTCCCGTGGGAGGTCGAGGAGCCGCCACCACCTTTCATCAGGATCGAAGTATTCGCACTCTGGGTCAGGTAAGACTAAGCGCCATCGCTCTCCGACTTCCCGTCACGCGACTCGGCTGAGGGTGGTGCCTCCCCCACGGCTCCGGCAGAGCCTATGCAGTCGCCGCCAGCCTACCTGCCCTTCCTGGGTCCGTCGGTGACTCCGGCCCAGCTGCAGGAATTTTTCAGCCATAGGTCACCTCTTTGGGTTGTCGGGGTGCGCCTTCTGGCCCTGCAAGCCCGACTGGGGGTCCTCACCCTTTACTGTTGGCGGCTCCGGCATCGCTGTCGGCTCCGGTGCCGTAGGGCCCTAATGGATCCAGGCCTGGATCCCGGTCTATGCCGGTTGACTTTGTGACACCTCCACCGATGTCTACCCCACCGGCACCACCTCTGAAGTTGCCCGGCTTACCGGACGATGTTGTCCCTGGTTTCAGTCCTGATGTGGACACGGAGTTCGATTCCAATGCTGATGGGAGATTTCTATCCCTACGTCCAGCCTCCTTATTTTTGGCCAGTTCATCAGCCTTCGGAGGAAGGGGAGGACTGGGAAGGGTCTGAGAACCCTCTCGCAGCACAATGTGAGTTGGACCCGGATTGGGCAGAGGAGCTGGGGGAGGCCAGTAGTCTTGATACCTCTCCTGACCTGACCTTGGCATGCTGACTCCCCCTACCGTGGCTACGCAGTGGTGTTGCGTAGAGCGGCCGAGGCCCTCCACCCCGAGCTCCCTACAGTGGCCGTCAGGATTAACCTCCTGACAGAAGTGCTTCAGCCGGCGGTTTACCTCTGCCTTTTAATGATGCACTTTGAGATGTTCTTTTAGGCACCTGGTCCAGGCCCAACAGAGGGGCTCCTGTGGATAGGAACGTGGCCAGACACCATTGCCCGGCCCCGTGCGACCCCCTTTTTCCTTTCCCGCCAGCAATTCGTAAGAAGATTTTTATTCTTCAGCCAGTTCAGGGCTTCTTTCTGTGAACACCGCATGCCTCTTGGGCAGTTATTCCCACTCTGTGTGTGCTGCCTCATTGTCTGGAGGAGGCCCGAACAGTGCTCTCTCAAACAATTGCTGAAGGGAGGAATGCTGTCAAGTTCACTCTTCGTTGTGGCCATGACACCGCCGACTCGCTTGGCAGGGCGATTTCCACGGCAGTGGCGCTCTGTCACCACGCCTGGCTGAGGACAATTGTTTTTTCTGGGTATGTCCAGAATACTCTGATGGACATGCCCTTTGATGGCATTCGCCATTTCGTCAATAAAGAAGATAGTGCGTTGGAGCGCTTTAAGGACTCGTGGGCTACGGCCAAGTCCCTTGGCCTTTCCACCATGCGCCCTCTGCTGCCTTCTGCTTTTTGTTCCTTTAGGGGCGCCCCAACACGTTTGCTTCAGAGCCACAGGCCTGCGCAGCAGCAGTCTTAGCGCGGCTGCGGACGTGGGACCCGCCGAGCCGGGTCAGGTGGCCAGCAGGCGGGTCAGTCCACCTCCACCCTGGCCACCACTGCCTCCAAACCTTCCTAGTCCGGTTTTTCAGGCCCATTAAAAAGCCAGTGGGCGGCAGGATTCGCCATCACCTCCCTCTCTGGGGCACCATCACTTCAGACAGGTGGGTTTTACAAATAGTCCGAAGGGGCTACTCCATCTCCTTCGAGACTACCCCTCCAGCCATGCCTCCCCAGTACCACCGCATGTCGGGGGATCACTTGGCACCTCGACAGGAAGTCGCGACCCTCTTGGCCATGGGTCCATCGAGTGCGTTCCTATGCCAGAAGTAGGACATGGTTGTTACTCCCACTACTTTCTGGTGCCTAAGAAGGACATAGGATGCAGGCCAATCTTGGACCTGCTTGACGTCAATCGCTTCCTCCGGAAGGAGAAGTTCAAGATGTTGACTCTGGCTCAGGTCTTGTCTGCCCTCAACCCTGGAGACTGCATGGTAGTGTTGGATCTGCAGGACGCATATTTCTACATTCCCGTCCTGCCGGCCCACTGGCGTTACCTACGGTTTACGGTAGGCCACGAGCACTTTCAGTTTACTGTGCTCCCCTTTGGCCTTACCAGCGCCCCTCGGGTGTTCACGAAAGTGATGGTGGTGGTCGCTGCTCATCTGCGCAGATTAGGGGTTCCAGTCTTCCTCCTATCTTGACGACTGGCTGTTGAAGGCGGGCTTGCCCCAAGCAGTCATCTCCCACCTTCAGACTACGGCCGCCTGACCTGCATTTGCTGGGGTTCTCCATCAATGTGCAGAAGTCGCACCTGATTCCGTCTCAGAAGCTCCTCTTTATCGGAGCGGTTCCGGATACGACACACTTTCTGGTCTATCCTCCCGAAAGGCGAGTCCAGGATATTCAGGCTCTGATTCTGATCTTTCAGCCTCTATCCTGGGTTTCGGTCAGGATGACCCTGAGGCTGCTGGGCCTCATGGCCTCCTGCATGCTGCTGGTCAATCCTGCTGGTCAATCATGCCAGATGGCATATGTGGGCTCTGCAGTGGGACCAGAAGTTCCAGTGAGCGCAGATCTTGGAGGGCAGTGTCCAGATCTCGGAGGGCACTGCACAACAGGTGATGTGGTGCCTCACGAACCGGCATTGGGTCAATGGCAGATCCCTCTACATTCCCCAACCAGAGCACATAGTGGTGACGGATGTGCCTCTACTGGGATGGGGTGGCCACGTGGGAGAGGCGGAGATCAGAGACCTCTGGTTTCAAGCGGGATCCAGGCTCCATATTAACCTATTGGAGCTCCGGCGATGTGCCTTGCACTGAAGGCATTCCTTCCCTCTGTCAAGGGGAGAGTATTGCAGGTGTTCACTGTCAACACCACTGCCATGTGGTACTGCAACAAACAAGGCGGGGTGGGGTCGTGGACCTTCTGTCAGGAGGCTCTGCGCCTCTGGACATGGCTGGAACATCAGGGCATTTCCCTGGTGGTTCAACACCTGGCAGGTTCACTGAACGCTAGGGCGGACAAACTCAGCCGCAGGTGCATGATGGATCACGAATGGCGTCTTCACTTGGATGTGGTGCAAGGTCTCTTTTAACACTGGGGAGAGCCTTGGTTACATCTATGCGCCACCGAAGAGAGCGCGCAATATCAGCAGTTCTGCACGTTGGAATTTACAAGGCGGCACTCGCTCGGCGATGCTTTTCGTCGCAAGTGGAGTTGCGGTCTGTTGTAAGCCTTTTCGCCTATACCACTTCTGCCCAGAGTGCTGAAGAAGATCAGGCGCGACCGGGCCCAAGTCATTCTTTTGGCTCGGGACTGGGCTCGAAGAGTTTGGTATCCCAAGCTACTTAGTATGACCATCGATTCCCCGATCCGACTGCCTCTTCGGGAGGATCTTCTGTCACAGCAGATGGGGACGGTCCTCCACCCGAACCTATCCAGTCTCCACCTCTGTGTGGAGATTGAGCGGCGGCAGTTGATTCCTTTCGACTTGCCTCCTGAAGTCTGTGATGTTGTTCTGGCGGCCTGGCACCCCTCCACTAAGTTGGTATATGCCTGCAGGTGGAACAAGTTTGTGGCATGGTGCACAGCAAAGGCTGTGGATCCCCTTTCTGCTCCTCTTTCTGAAGTCCTACTGTTCCTTCTTTCTTTGGCCCAGCAGGGCTCTGCTCTGGGCACTATCAAGGGCTACCTTTCTGCTATTTCGGCCTTTCTCAAGCTCCCTGATAAGCCCTCATTTTTCAAGTCCCCTGTTGCTAACAGATTCCTCAAAGGCATTACTCACCTTTTTCTTCCTATTCCCTTCGTAATCCCACAGTGGGACTTGAACCTGGTTTTCACATACTTAATGTGTGCTCCCTTTGAGTCTCTTCACATCTGCCCTCTTCGTCTTTTAACTCTGAAGACTGCTTTCCTGGTTGCTATCACCACTGCTAGGAGAGTGAGTGAGCTCCAGGCTCTTTCTTGCAAACCACCTTTTCTTTCTGTTCATCCGGACAAGGTTATGCTCAGGACACGTCCATCCTTTCTGCCGAAGGTTTTGACTGCCTTTCACATTGGGCAGACCATCACTTTGCCCACCTTCTTTACGCCTCTCCCTCCTTGGAGAGGCTCCACCGTCTGGACCCAAAACGTGCGCTCTAATTTTACCTGAGTCGCACACAACAGTTCGGGGTGGATGACCAGCTCTTTGTTGGCTACGTTGGTGCCAAGAAAGGTTGGGCCGCACACAAGCAGACTACCTCCAGATGGGTCGTCGTGTGTATTAAAGCCTTTTATTCTCTCGCAAAGAAGGAGCCTCCGTTGGGTCTGCACGCCCATTCTACCAGGGCGACCGTTAACACTACGGCGTTGGGACGTGGTGTCCCCTTACAAGACATCTGTCGGGCAGCTACATGGGCTTTGCTGCACACTTTTGCTAAGCACTATTGCCTGTACAGGCAAGTCTGGAAAGATGGCTTCTTTGGCTGTTGTGTTCTCCCGGACTTCCTGGTGTGATCTTGGTTCGCAGACCCACCACCGGGGTTGGTATTGCTGGGATATCTATTCTAAGGTAATGAATCTATCACTAACGTGTTTCTTTCAGATGCACAAGTTACTTACCTTCGGTAACAATATGTTCGAGGCATGTGGGCTGCTGAATTCATATCTGTGCATAGATCGCCGCCTAGTGTTGGGTCCGGATGTTTGCACGTTGTTGTCCTGGAAGAGTCTTCGAAGTATCCTTGGATAGGTGACTCCTCCCCTGGACTACAGTGCGCATGGGCATCCTCTCCATCCTCAGATTGTTTTTTTCCGCCATTGGGTTCGGATGTGCTATCTTAGCTCAAGTTAGGAAAATATTTTTTCGAGGCCAAAAGGCCTTTAGTTCGCGTCGGTACTGTTTATCGATCGGGTTTCGATAGAATTTGTTAGTTTACTAACTTTCAGCACCGACTGCTTTCGCATTTACCTGTCCATCGACTACTTCGACGATGGAATCCAGGACGCCATTCAAAAGGTGTCCGGTATGCAATGCGAAGTACCCACACATCGACGTCCGTCCGGTGTGCAACAAATGCCTTTCGCCGGACCACGACGAATCAACATGCATGGCCTGTGCCCGGTTCCGCTCGAAGAAGACTCTGCGGAATCGACGAGCGGCGAGACTCGAGGCGCAGCACGCGGCACCGGCCCCGACAGACATCTTCGGCGAGGCCGAAGACGTCGAGGAATTGGAAGTCTTGCCCTCCAGTCCCGTTTCCGAACACGAACCCGGATCGGACGAGGAAGGCGAGTCATTCTTCCACAGAGGTGAAGACGACACCGAGGTAGGAGACGACGAGGAGGCCTTCGGGGCCGAAGAAAGTAGCTCCAATGATGAACAAGGCCTACCTGTTCAAACCGTTCAAACACCAGTGCCACAGCCTATGGCTCCGGTCGAGGGATCGCCTTCGGGCCTTACCCGAGACCCATCCCGCAGTTCTTCGGCCCCGCCCTCGGGCCCGGCCTCGGACGTTCAGCGGCAGCCGTTACTACATAAACAGGCTGGTTTCCCTATCACAAAACCGAAACCGAAAGCTGCTCAGGTTCCACCGAAACCGAAACTGAAAGTAGCGCTGGTCGGATCGAGGCCTTCGACGCCAGCGCACCGCGTCGGCACCGACCGCACCAAGAGGGACTTCGGTGCCGAACTTGAGGCGGGCGACGTTGGAGTCGACAAACGTAAAAAAGCCATCGGCACCGACAAACCTGCTCGGCTACCGGCACCGACGACACCAAGGGCCGTACCGCCTGCTGTGTCTCACATCGCTCCCTCGACGACACCTAAGCCTCAGGTATCGAAGACTTCGACGGTGATCTCTTCACCCCGACTCGATGACCCGCCGGCACCGAAAAAATCTACGGCCGCCTCTACGAGCCTGGCCGGTGCCAAAGCCTCGAAGGCGCCCCAAGTACGACCTGGTGTGACGCAAGGCGGCAAAACCACACCTGTCCTCCAGGACACGTCGGGCTCCGGTTCGGTCGGAGCTCCCGCAGCCTCTTCGGTGCCGACCAACATTACCTTCGGCTTGCCTCCGTCAACAATCCCAAAAATGTTCCAACTCAGGACACGGGTCACCCAACCTACAGTCACACCTGCTGAGACGTCTCCGGCACGTATCATCGACGCCGGCACTGGCAGGATGATTCTCCAGGACCGAAGGATAACTTCGGAGCCGCCATTGGACCCTTTCAGGATCCCACTAAAAAGGAAGTTGCCTGCAGAATCGGAACCTCTCCTTTATGAACCCTTCCATTCATCCTACCAGGATCCACACCGGTTCTCCCCCACACGCTCCGATACAGACGCATTGGAGGACTACATGGCTGACCAAGTCCCCTACCATGTAGACACGGACCCTGATGACCAGCAGGACCCTGATCAAACTTGGGGCGACCCTGCAGACCCCAGTGCACCTCTCGATGCACAGGATCCACAACTCTATGGGGCAAAGACATCTCCTACGGAGGATACTGCGGCGTTCAATGCTCTTATCGAACGTGCTGCCAATAACCATGGGGTGCAGCTTCACTCTGATACCATCGAAGATGACTTTCTAATGGACACCTTTGCATCCTCAGAAAGACATGTAAAGACTCTGCCAATGTTGAAGGGGGTCCTCAAACCAGCCAAGGACATTTTCAAAGAACCCACCAGGGCACGAGTGATAAACCCCAGGATTGATAAAAAATACAGATCAGCACCTGGGGATCCTACTTACATCAGAGGACAATTACCACTAGACTCCATCGTCGTAGCGAATGCACGCAAGAGGGCACACTCGCAAACAGGTGACGCTCCTCCCCCGGACAAAGAGTCCAAGGTGTTAGAAACCTCTGGCAAGCGAGTTGCCGCCCAAGCTGCCAACATATGGCGCATAGCCAACACTCAGGCGCTCCTTGCTCGCTATGATAGAGCGCACTATGACACACTTGAGCAAATATTCCAACATCTCCCTGACCAGTTCAAGGAAGGCGCAGAAATGCTCATCAGAGAAGGACAGCTACTAACGAACGCTTCCATCAAATGCGCACTAGATGTTGCAGACACGGCTGCCAGAGCCATAAACACAAGCGTCATGTTGCGACGACATGCCTGGCTACGGATCTCAGGATTCAAGCCTGAGGTACAAAACAATATACTGAACCAGCCCGTCAACCCCGACTATTTATTCGGGCCAGAGGTTGACACCACCCTCAAAGATAAAAAAGGATACGGACACTGCAAAGTCCATGGGCGCACTACAAACTCAGTCCTTTCGGAGCGGCTCCTTTCGTCGCCCCGGAAACAAGGGAGCAGGTAGAGGACAGGGGTCACAACAAACATATAACAAAGGCAATACACAGACCACCTATGATAAAAACACCCGAGGTGGATATCGTGGCTCCAGCACAAAGGGCAGAGGACGCGGCTACGGCAACACCAGGTCCTCCCCCAAGAACAAGCAGTGACGCCCTCTCCCTTCCTCCCGACCACATAACACCTGTCGGGGGAAGGCTACAAAGGTTCCTGTCCACATGGAATTCCATCACCACGGACAGGTGGGTCAAAGATATTATAAAATACGGTTACTGTCTGGAGTTAACCTCCACTCCACCCACAATACCACCAAGAAGCCGTCCTATGTCCTCAGAGCACTTAACGCTCTTACAGCAAGAAGTGCAAAGTATGCTTCTAAAAGGCGCTATAGAGGTCGTACCCATCCACGAGCAGGGTGCGGGAGTGTACTCCCTCTACTTCTTAATTCCAAAAAAGGACGGGTCGCTCAGACCTATATTGGACCTGAGACCCCTGAACCAGTACATTCTTTCAGAGCACTTTCATATGCTCACTCTACAACAAGTCCTTCCGCTTCTCAAGCAGGGAGACTTCCTAGCCACACTGGACCTCAAGGATGCGTACTTTCACATACCCATCCACCCCTCACACAAAAAATACCTCAGGTTCACTGTTCAGGGGCAGCACTATCAGTTCAAAGTCCTTCCCTTCGGCGTGACAACAGCGCCCAGGGTTTTCACGAAGTGCCTAGCTACGGTGGCAGCACATCTACGGAGGCAGCATATACACGTCTACCCCTACCTAGACGACTGGCTCGTTCAAGCGAAGTCAGCCCAGCAATGTGCAAGCCACATATCCCGCACCATTCACCTTCTTCACAGTCTGGGATTCTCACTGAATTATCCAAAGTCCCATCTCCAGCCCGCACACGTACAACAGTACCTAGGTGCGACTATAGACACTCTGGCGGCCACAGCTCAGCCAAATTTAGTGAGGATCGACAGCATACAACTGCTGATCTCCAAATTCAAACCCAATCACTCACTTCCAGCGCGAGTGTTCATGCAGTTGATAGGCATGATGGCCTCCTGCATCTTCATAGTCCCGCACGCGAGATTACATATGCGCCCACTTCAGGAGTGCCTAGCACGTCAGTGGAATCAGGCTCAAGGACAGTTAAAGGACCTAGTGTTGGTGAGCGGTCGGGCATACAACTCTCTGCATTGGTGGAATCCACAAAACCTTTGCAAGGGCCGACCGTTCCAAGAGCCTGTCCCACAAATAGTACTGACAGCGGACGCGTCTCTCCAGGGATGGGGAGCTCATGTACTCCACTACACAGTGCAAGGACTATGGACAACACAACAAAAGAAGTTGCACATCAACCTTCTGGAATTGATGGCAATCTTCCTAGCCATGAAGGCATTCAAAGTACATCTATGCAACAAGGTCGTGTTGATCCGGACGGACAACATGACCGCAATGTACTACATACAGAAACAGGGAGGCACACACTCTCCACAGTTGTCTCATCTGGCTCAGAGCATGTGGAAGTGGGCCATTCAGAGGAACATGTTCCTCATGGCGGAACACCTCCCTGGCAAGGACAACCAGATGGCGGATCTGCTCAGCAGACACAGCCACCAAATGCACGAGTGGGAGTTACACCCATCAGTACTCCAACCGTACTTTCAGCAGTGGGGTCATCCCGAGATAGACCTATTCGCGACAAGCGAAAACGCAAAATGCCCAAGCTTCGCCGCCAGATTCCCACATCCGCAGTCGCAGGGCAATGCGATATGGATGAACTGGTCCGGCAGATTTGCGTACGCTTTTCCCCCAGCGCCATTGATACCGCTTGTGGCCCGCAAACTCCGACAACACTCCCTGACACTCGTCCTAGTTGCTCCCACGTGGGCACGCCAGCCGTGGTACACCACCTTCCTCGAACTTTCCGTGGTGCCGCATCAAAGGCTGCGGATCAAACCCGCGCATTTGACGCAGAACCATGGAGAGGTTCAGCACCCAGATCCGCAACAGCTGAATCTGGCGATCTGGCTCCTGAAGTCCTAGAGTTTGGCTATCTCAACCTGCCACCTGACTGTATGGACATCATCAAGGAGGCCAGGAGACCCACTACCAGAGCTTGCTATGCAGCCAAATGGAAAAGGTTCGTCATTTATTGCGGTAATAATGACATCAACCCGCTGGACGCATCCATCCAAAACATCATCTGTTATCTCTTACACCTATATCGATGCAATCTGGCGTACACCTCTATACGTGTCCATTTGACCGCAATATCAGCCTATCTGCAAACCAGGCAGCACCTCTCTCTATTCAGAGTGCCTGCCATCAAAGCATTCTTGGAAGGGCTCAAACGAGTCATTCCACCTAGTCACCCACCGGCTCCAATGTGGAACCTCAACTTGGTCCTCACACGCCTGATGGGTCCACCCTTTGAACCTCTACACTCATGCGAGATTCAATTCCTTACCTGGAAAGTGGCCTTCCTAGTAGCGATCACTTCCCTCAGAAGAGTTGGTGAACTCCAGGCACTAACCGTTCAAGAGCCATTTATTCAGGTTCACGCTAACAGGGTCGTACTACGTACCAACCCCAAGTTCATGCCCAAGGTAATATCGCAGTTCCACATGAACCAGACTATTGAACTGCCCGTTTTCTTCCAAAACCCACAAACTGTTGCAGAAAGGGCACTACATAAACTAGATGTACGGAGGGCCCTCATGTACTACATCGACAGGACTAAACCATTCAGGAAGACAAAACAACTGTTCGTTGCCTTTGCCCCACACCACAAAGGTAACGCCATCTCCAAAGCAGGGATAGCCAGATGGATAGTTAAGTGTATTCAAATCTGTTATCAAAAGGCAAAACGCACATTAACTATTCCACCACGAGCCCACTCAACACGTAAGTTGGGGGCTTCCATGGCCTTCCTAGGAAATATTCCCCTGCATGATATATGCAGAGCAGCCACATGGTCCACTACACACACATTTACAAAACACTATTGCGTAGATGTGCAGTCAAAACAGCAGGCAGCTGTAGGACAGGCTGTTCTCAAAACACTTTTTCAGACCGCTGCAGCTGGCACGGGTAGCCGCCGCTAATAGAGGGCACTGCTATGTATTCTATGCACAGATATGAATTCAGCAGCCCACATGCCTCGAACTGAATATGCTACTTACCAGTATGCATCTGTTCTTGGCATGTAGGGCTGCTGACATTCATATCGCCCTCCCTCCTCCCCGGCGCCTGTCGCAGCTGCAGCTCTCAGAATTACTGCAAGCATGGTCATCACTTTCTGTATCTACTCCATCACTGCCACAATGGCGAAAAACAATCTGAGGATGGAGAGGATGCCCATGCGCACTGTAGTCCAGGGGAGGAGTCACCTATCCAAGGATACTTCGAAGACTCTTCCAGGACAACAACGTGCAAACATCCGGACCCAACACTAGGCGGCGATCTATGCACAGATATGAATGTCAGCAGCCCTACATGCCAAGAACAGATGCATACTGGTAAGTAGCATATTCAATATGGAAGAAACATTAGTTAGTGATAGATTCTGTAGTAGGGGATCTCTGTGTATAGTCATAATCTAGTGAATAGTCCCGCCCATGTGCGTGGACCCCGGAGCAATAAATAATAATCTCTAAAGGTGACAAATCATGCAGACCTGCATACACCTTTAAGAGAGAATTTAATTTAAAGACAGATCATGCAGCCTATACCCACAGGCTACACTGTCCAGTACTTCAACTAGAATTCCACCAACATCCACAAACAGCACTGCCTGTCCAGCTTTTCTCCACATAGGAAAAAACCCTGCCTCTACCAGCAAAAGCCTCTGGAATGATAGAGAGGAAGGAGTGGACAGACAAGCCCCATAGGCTGCCATTATGTGGCTTAGAACAGGATACTGTGCCTTTAAGAAAACTTTGCAGATTTCCAGAACTTTCCCCAGTATCCCAGAATGCCCAGCAGGTCCCTTTTACTTTCAGTTCTTTTTTCTGGCTCCTGCTAGCAGGACCCTGGAGCATTGAGCTCTCCCTTTTCAAGGGTTATTGGTTAATTTCAAGTGTTAGAAAGTCCTTTTTCCTTCTGGTGTTATCAGAATGACTGGCTTGTTCGACAAGTGTCCTGATTGTAGAATAAAAAAGGCTAAGTCAGACACACACAGGGTGTGTATAGTCTGCCTTCCCCAGTCCCACGTGCCTGAGGATTGTGAGATCTGCAGATCCTTTTCAGCCAGGACCCTGAGAGAGAGGAAGAAGATCAGGCTCCAGGTCCTGGAGGACAGAAAGCTGAAGGCACGAGGTGGGTCTGGAGGGGCTGATTCTGCCCATGCTGAGGCCTCTGGGGGGCTCCCCAGGGGCAGGAAGACCAGCAAGCGTCCCCTCTCCCCGTCGAGGGGGATGACTACGGTCTGTTCGCCATCTCCCCAGGGCTCTGGGGAGAAGCGGTGTCGACTATCGACGTCGAGGGAGCTGAACAGGCCACCGTCGACTGCATCTTCTGCGACGACGCCGTCTACGTTGAGCCATCGACGGCGAGATCAGGCTCGGCGCTCGCCGTCGAAGGGGGAGCGCCGTCAGCGAAGAGGCGACGGTCGCCGTCGAAGCGATCGACGTCATGGAGATCGCCGTCGAGAAGACGCTCGCAGTCGAGACGGCGCAGGGGGATCCCTGGCGCCAGGAGTAAGAGGGGAACGGAGTCGCCGGGATCGGAGTACTTCGTGGTGTATACACCTCCTCGGAACCCTACGCCATCACCACCGCCGCTACCACGGCCACGACTCCTCCTCCACCACCGCCTCCACCGCCACCACTGCCATGGCCGGTGTCGCCACCTCCACCTCCGCGTTCTGTACCACCTCGCACGCCGTTGGGGCCTCCTGCAGTTCCACCGAGGTCGGTCTCCCTGCCCAGGTACCCGACTCCGCCGCAGGGGACGCCGAGGCCGCGTCACCCACGGTCGCTGGGCCCGGCTAGACCGTCGGACAGGCCGAAGCCGAGGAGGTCGCGCTCCCGCTCCGACAGGAGGAGAAGGTCGCGGAGCCATAGGAGGTCGTCGACATCGGGACGGCGCCATAGGAGGCGCAGGTCCAGGTCGCGCATGCGGTCCTCGGCCAGGGACTTCTCGCCGACGCTGTCGGACTCACCGGGGACTAGGGTGTCTCCGGTGGATGATCTGGTCTCCTTCCAGGAGGTGCTGCTGCGGGGGGCAGCCAAGTTGGGCATCTCGGTGACGGTACCAACGCCCACGACGTCCGTGATATTCGAGACGCTACACAAAAAACACCTGTCTCGCCCTCTGCTGCCTCTAGTGCCGGGACTGGTGGAACCCACGTTGGAGTTGTTCCTCACCCCCGCGGTGACGAAATCCGCCCCCTCACGGCTCACGAAAAAGTATCGGACCCGGCTTTTTTACGGATGGACCCGAAACCGGACTCTGTCATCGTGACGGCGGCGAGGAAGCAGCATGCGACTGCCCCTTCATCGACGGTCCCACCCGACAAGGAAAGCCGCTGGCTGGACTCGGCGGGCAGGAAGGTGTGTGGGACCGTGTCTACCACCATGAAGGCGGCGAGTGCGGGGGCACTGTTGGGGCGTTACGACCGGGCCCTGTGGGAGTCCCTCCAATAGTATGCGGACCTGCTGCCCCGGGACCGGAAGGAGGACTTCCTGGAAACGGTACGAGAAGGCATGCTGGTGTCGAACCAAGTCATCAGTGCGGCAGCGGATGTCTCCTTGTTGGCGGCGCACTCCTACTGTCATGGTGTCCATCAGAGGCGTCACTCTTGGCTGCGCCTGACGTCGCTCAAGCCGGAGGCTCAGCACAGAGTAGCCAACCTGCCTTCTTGGGGGAAACCCTGTTTGGAAAACATGCGGATGATGAGATGGCCCGCATTAAGGCGGAGGCGGAGACCTGACGGCCGTCGGGTTGGAGAAGGCCGAAAAGAAGAAGCGCCCGTTCCAGAGGCGGTTCGGGTGTACGGGCAGAGGGCGCGGGCAGGGTTCGGGACAGCAGCAGCATCAACAGCAGCAGTTCCGGAAGCCCTTCCAGAAACGCCAGAGGGGAAGTGGCGGCCAGCAGGCTGCTACCGCTACCAAGGGCCCGGCCGGGTCTCGGTCCTGAGCGACTACTTCCCCCTCAACCGTTACCCACTCCAGTGGGGGGAAGCATTCAACTTTTTCCGGCAGAGTGGAGAAAAATGACTCAGGACAAGTGGGTGCTGGATATTGATTGCAATGGATACATACTTCGGTTTATCAGCCCGCCTCCAGCGATTCCGCCGGTAAGCTCTGTTTCTGCTGCGAGAGCTCCAGGCGGAGGCAGACATCTTGGTGAGAAAGAAGGCGGTAGAAGATGTACCTCTGTCTCAAAGGGGAAGAGGTCTGTACTCGGTTCTTCCTCGTTCGCAAGAAGGACAAGAACGAGTTCAGGCCCATTCTGGATTTGCGACAGGCAAACAAGTGGATTCGCAGAGAGAAGTTTTGCATGCTATCGTTGCATCAGATTTACCCTCAGCTGCAACGGGGAGACTGGCTCTGTGCCATAGACCTACAGGATGCGTACTTCCATGTGCCCATCGCACGGAAGCACAGGAAGTTCCTGCGATTCCAAGTCGGCGCCAATCACTATCCATACACAGTACTGCCATTCGGGCTAAAGTCTGCGCCCAGGACCTTCTCGAAGTGCATGGCAGTGGTGGCGGCACACCTGCGGAGAAACAAGGTGTTTGTCTACCTGTATCTGGACGATTGGCTGATCAAGGCATCATCCTTCGCAGAAGCGCAAGAACACTTCCGGTGGACGTGCGCTCTCTTGCACAAGCTGGGGTTACATGTCAACATGTCCAAGTCGGTCCCGACTCCGGTCCAGTGCATACTGTACCTGGGAGCCTCCATCGATACGCGGTCAGCAAGCGTGTCTCCTTTGGAGGAGAGACTGTTATCACTCCTTCGGAAGGCTCAGGACCTCAGGACTGCTCCATCGACGACAGTGAGGAAGGTGTCTTCGCTACTGGGATCGATGGCCTCCTGTAACTTCCTCACGCACGGCTACACGAGACCACTGCAGGAGTGCTTGGAGGATCAGTTGGATCAGAGGACAGGTTCTTGGGACGACAAGATACGACTGTCTCTACATGCTCTTCAGTCTCTGAAGTGGTGGTGTTTGGCGGAAAACCTCCTCAGGGGGGTTCCCTTGCACAAGGACATTCCCACGAAGAGTGTCGTGACGGATGCGTCTCTCCAAGGCTGGGGAGCGTATTCCGGGGACTTGCAGATTCAAGGAAAGTGGTCTCCTTTGGAATCGACGTACCACATCAATTTTCTGGAACTCAGATCTGTCTTCCTGGCACTGAAGGCCTTCCTTTCGTCCTTCCAGACCAACTCGCTGCTGATACAGACGGACAATACAACCACGATGTATTACCTCAACAAGCAGGGGGGGGGGTCGAGATCGCGCACTCTGTCGCAGGAGGCGCAGGCGATCTGGCACTGGCTTCTGGCCCGAGGACTGACTATTACGGCCACGCATCTGCCAGGGGTACAGAATGCTCAGGCGGACGCCTTGAGCAGGCTGATTCAGGAAAACCACGAATGGGTCATAAACGACGAAGTACTAGGAGAAGTCTTCGCAAGGTGGGGGACTCCAGACGTACATCTGTTCGCCACCGCCGAAAACAGCAAATGCCGAGACTTCGCATCCAGGTACTACCAGCGGGGGACTCTGGGGAATGCGTAATGGATCGATTGGTCGAACAGCTTTCTGTACGCTTTTCCACCCATTCCCCTGATTCCGGCAGTGCTCATCAAGCTGTCCCAGTCCAGGGCGCGGATGATCCTGATCGCCCCGGAATGGCCCAGGCAGTGGTGGTTCACGGACCTACTTCACCGGTCTCTCCTTCCTCACATACGGTTGCCGTGCAGGCCGGACCTTCTCACGAAGTTCGGGGGGCGGATGGTGCACCCCAACCTCTCGTCTTTGAGTTTGGCGGCATGGCTCCTGAAATAGTGCAATATGGGCATTTGAATCTACCAGAAGATTGTATGGACATACTGAAGGAGTCTAAACGACCTTCCACTAGGACATCCTATGCCTACAAGTGGAAGAGGTTCTGTATCTGGTGGAAGTCCAGGAACTTTGATCCGACGACATGTAAGGAAGATGTCATCCTTCCGTACCTTTTACATTTGGCGCAGTCTGGCCTTAATTTCCATTCCATTAAGGTTCATCTGGCTGCTTTGACTGCTTACAGGAAATGCCCTTCACAGACTTCCTTCTTTCAGATCCCTGTGGTCAAGGATTTTTTGGAAGGCTTGAAGAAAGTGTTTCCTCCCGTCAGACTTCCCTCGCCTTCCTGGGACTTGAATCCAGACTGATGAAGGAGCCTTTTGAGCCCATTCACAAGGCTTCATTGCAGCACCTATCCTGGAAGGCGGCGTTCCTAGTGGCCATTACATCGGCCCGCAGGGTGAGTGAACTTCAGGCATTATGTTGTCAAGAACCTTATACTGTATTTCATGCTGCTAATGTTGTGATGCGTACTCACCCAAAAAAAGAGATCAAGAGCCTGGGGGTCTGGCTGGAGCCTGACTTGTCCTTTAGGACACACGCCAAGAAGATCGCGGGCGTTTGTTATGGAATGCTCCGGTCGGCCCGGAAGGTTCTCCCCCTGTTACCAGAACTCTCCCGGAAACTGTTAGTCCAAGGATTAATCATCTCACGCCTGGACTACAGTAACGGCTCTTTCTTGGAGCACCAGAGTCAACGTTTAAGATCCTGCAACAAGTGCAGAACGCAGCAGCAAGACTGCTGTGGAATGTTCCGGCCAGGCAGTCAGCCAGACCTGCTTTAAAAGCGCTCCATTGGCTCCCTGTTAAAGAGAGAGTTACCTTCAAGGCCCTGTGTACTGCTCATAAAAGCATACAGGGGAAAGGACCAGCTATTCTGAAGGATATGATCCGCCCTTATAAGTCCACCAGAGCTTTACGCTCTGACAATCAACATCTCCTTCAGACTAAGAGAATCAGGAGAGCCCGTTCAGGGGGCAGGAGTTTTTCTATCCATACAGCTCTCGCCTGGAACTCCCTCCCATTCTCTCTGCGGTCCGAACCTAACCTTCTTAGATTCCGGAAACATCTGAAAACGTATCTGTTCCCAGAATAATTGTAGCTTCTCTGTTTCCTATTAGTAGCCTGCTCTGGGTTTCTATAAGCGCTGGGATGCCTCACGGTAACCGTGCGCGGTATAAAAGTCAATAATAATAATAATAATAATAATTTCTTCCTAAGGTTGTATCTGATTTTCATGTCAACCAGACTATAACTTTGCCTACGTTCTTTCAGAATCCCTCTTCGCCAGCGGAAAGGTCTCTCCATTCCCTGGATGTTCGGAGGGTGTTGAAATTTTATCTGGATAAGACCAAGGATATTCGTAGGTCTGACCAATTGTTTGTTAATTATGGATCAGTCAGGACCGGTCTCGCGACCTCCAAGCAGTCCATTTCTCGGTGGATTGTGTCCTGCATACAATTGTGTTATCAAAAGGCTACAAAGACCTTAGGGGGTAAACCTAAGGCTCATTCCACCAGGGGCAAAGCTGTCACGACGGCTTTGCTGCGTAATGTTCCTATTGCGGAAATCTGTAAGGCGGCCACTTGGAAGTCGGTCCATACCTTTGCTGCGCATTACTGTCTGGACTCGGATGCTAGGGCAGATGCTCCGGTTGGGCAGGCTTCGCTGCGAAATTTGTTCGCACAGTAGTGGTATTGTCTTGTTTGTTCTCCACCGCTGTTGTGTGGGGATGGGCTTGCCATTCTATTCACTAGATTATGACTATACACAGAGATCCCCTACTACAGAAGGAGTAGTTTCTTTTCTGTAACTCCAGTTCTGTAGTAGGGGTATCTCTGTTATAGTCATAAGCGCCCGCCCTCCTCCCCGGTGGAGAGATAATTATTCATGTGAAGAATGCTACAGGTCTGGCGTGCTACGCCTTCAAAAAGAACTGAAAGTAAAAGGGACCTGCTGGGCATTCTGGGATTCTGGGGAAAGTTCTGGAAATCTGGAAAGTTTTCTTAAAGGCACAGTATCCTGTTCTAAGCCACATAATGGCAGCCTATGGGGCTTGTCTGTCCACTCTTTCCTCTCTATCATTCCAGAGGCTTTTGCTGGTAGAGGCAGGGTTTTTTCCTATGTGGAGAAAAGCTGGACAGGCAGTGCTGTTTGTGGATGTTGGTGGAAGTACTGGACAGTGTAGCCTGTGGGTATAGGCTGCATTATCTGTCTTTAAATTAAATTCTCTCTTAAAGGTGTATGCAGGTCTGCATGATTTGTCACCTTTAGAGATTATTTTTTATTGCTCCGGGGTCCACGGCCATGGGCGGGACTATTCACTAGATTATGACTATAACAGAGATACCCCTACTACAGAACTGGAGTTACAGAAAAGAAACTACTCCTTCCTTACCGCCCCACCCATCTTCGGCATTCTGCGAACTGATTTCTAGGGTTAAGGTCATCCTTTAAGGGCCCTAGTTTCAATGCACCAGTGGTCTGTATCTTGCATGGCTCCGCGTTCCTGGTGCAGAAAGTGGTGTACAGAACTGACGTCAGCACGCGAGGGCGGCATTTAAGTAGCTACTGCGACGTCCTCTCCGCAATCACGATGGACACGGAGCCGCACAACGCCACCTTTTGACGCGCAGGGGTACTGCTGACAAACTTTCCGGATCCAGTCGGACGCCTGGGGGTAATTCTAAGGTAAGGAATCTATCACTAACTAATGTTTCTTACAGACACATTGTTACCGAAGTTAAGTAACTTGTGCACTACTACTACTTGCTTCTCTTGGAGCAGTGAAATTATACAGCCAGCCAGTAGTTCCTTGCATTCTTTGGTGATATAAAGGTGACTATAAGAAATGACCTCCCCCAAACAGACTAGCATTGGCATAGCCAATAGGTCTCGCCTTTGGGACCTTATAAGTGTTTAGCCATGCAACAGTTGATGTTGTTGCACCAAGGATATTGTGCTGCATAACTAAATACTTATAAGGTCTCAAAGGCGAGACCTATTGGCTATGCTTCACAAAGTGTGTATCACAGAGGTATAATGGCCTGGAATTTCCAAATATTTCTTCAGAACCTCAGAGACTAGTTCGCATACATGTGGGGTCACGTTCAGTGACAATGCTAGTCAATTTCTTTCTGATTACATTTTGTGACTGTCAAGTGATAGAAGGCAGCTGCGAACATCATGACCGGAAAAGCTCTTATTGTCTAGCACGAGGAAAGATTTGAATAACTAAAAAAAAGAATAATGAAATATTACACACTTGGTGCCCTTTATTAACATCTGTTTTTTTTTTGTTTTTTTGCTTCTTTAGTTTGTTTTTCTCCATTTTACCACCTGTTGTGTTGAGATTCCCACTTAGTGGTAGGGTGAGGATGTAAACAGAGAGCAGATGCGTCACAATCGTGCCTCTGTTAGTAGTGACAAGAATCTATGATCAGAGTCTGTGGACTCAGTGGGGAAGCTATGACTTGCTAAAGGCGGTGCAGTGTCACCAGGCACAGGAGTCCACTGTTGGTATTATGGCTATCTTGTAACAGGAGGTCGGGAGCGTTTCCTTACTGCATTAGAGTTGGTCTGGAACCCTTTCTAGGCCACTGTGCAGTTAAAATCGCTTGCAATGAAACAATACAGGACAACACACATTCCGAATACCACCTGCCTTCTCAGTCAGCACAAATATTTGGCTACACAAGCAAAGGTATCAGACACTCAATTTACACAGCACCAAAATAGCCACCAAACATCCAATCAAGCAACAAATTATGTCTAGAAAGTCAAGCAGGTGTAATCGGGGGGGGGGGATCATCTTGTCAGATCACCAGCAGAAGCCTCGTCACCATCGGGAAAGGGAGCTGGTGAAGGTACGGCAACTGCTCCACTGCATCCAGCCAACCACTGACCAGAGGGAGCTCCTGGCACCTCAGCCAATCACTGCCGACGAACCAGCTCCCGGAAGACAATAGAAAACTAGGAGGCCCCATCCTGGGAAGACTTTAAAGAAAGATAGACCAAACCTTTGAGGATACAAGTTATGGAGGCCAGTCTTAAGCTGGCAGGGGATACAGGCAGATTGCGTGGTTACTTTGGGAGGGTGGGGCCGACCTGATTGATATAGCTCTGTCAGTATTAATGGTTTTTGTAGCGTGGCTGGGGAGAAAAATCTAAAGGTCAGACTATTTGTAGTCATTCCTCCCATCATCTTTGTTCGGTGTGTCACCTGATTGAGGGTCGAAGCAGTAATAAGGGAGATGGCCCCTGTGGGCTGTGTTCTGGGCTTAGGAAAATCCTCGACTCAGAGGGAGCCTCAGATTTAGGGGGTATGGTTTCCTGAAGTCTGACAGACCCTTAGAATTAGGGGTGTGCCTCGTGGCCAGAGGGATACTGAATGAGGAAGGGTGTCCCCCTAGATAGCATGATTTCCTTAGCGAGAGAAGTTCCCAGGGTCATGTGAACCCTGAGAGTCTGGATTTCGCCAAAGGGTGCCTATAGGAACTAGTAAGCTTTTGGGTAGGGTGGGTGGAAGTCCCCCTAGATAGCAGGATTGCCTTAGTGAGAGAAGCTCTCAGGGTCATGTGAAAGGTGATGGTTTGGATTTAGTCAAAGGGTCCTTATAGGAGGCAATAAGCCTTTGGGTGGGGGTAGGGGGGTCTAACTCACGAGGCATGCCCGTCTTCTACTCTGACAGTCAGATTAAAATGTCTTGAGTGGGGATTTTGAACACCTCTACCTTCCCAAAAAATTGCGTGGAGAGAAGTAGCACCCTCGCACTTTGCCTTCAAAAGCACTCACCCGAAACACCTTCCTGAATGCACGCCAAATCTACATGCCTTGTAAGCCTTTCCCTTTACAGCATCCGGTGTTGCGTGCGACGGGCAGTCACCAGATTGGTTGAATTATGCGGCCATCTTGGAATGGGTGAACTTTCTGCAGTGCCAACGCATACAATGTAAAATGTGAAGGCAGTCAAAAGTAATATTATTAAAACCGCTCCATAGAATACCTCAAATGGCCAACCTAAACTTATTTAGTAGGCTAATGGGAAAATAGCGTTGCATAATCTGATTGTTCACCTCACTCCGTGTCTCCACAGACAGTGTCCAGTGCGGGACTTGAGTGGCAATATAACGTCTTCTTGGAGTTGTAGTTTTTTTTGCTTTCCTGTTAATATCCTATCAGTGCCGCTGGCGAAAGGCTGCAGTGATAGAGGAGCGTCCGGTTCTATAAAGTGTTCTTGATCTGATCTCCTGCCTCGTCCGTGCCTCAAGGAGGCCGCCCGGGTGGGAAAGTGGGCAGCAGCAGTGAGACAAGGACAATAAATCAACCCCGAGAAATAAAAGGGTAGATTTGCGGGAGCACAAGAATAGCAAGCAGCAGGAATTTAAAGAGAAAACGAGTTCAAGGAATGCGGCGTCGTGCTGTGGAAAATAGGCCTCAGCTAGGCCTACCAGTGCAAGGGGTTCGCCCTTCTCTGCACAGAGTCCTCAGACTATTAGAAAGAAGTTGGCACAGAAACTGGAATAGAAAATACAGAGTTTAATAAACCTCATGAGGTGGAACCACATTCACCCAACACCCTGTGGTGCTGAATGAAGGTAGCACACAGAGTAGAAGAACCATGGGTCTTTTATACCCACACAGGGGCTCAGAATAAGGGCGGTACAAGCATACATGAGAAGAGTTACATACATAGATGGTCATACAGAAATGCACAGTCGACAGTTAAGGAGGAGCTAGCAGTTGCTAACTCTGGTAGAAACAACCTGATAGTTACAGACTGAAAACAGATGTATGGACAGTTAGATATTCCTGTGCATGTGCAGGGTAGCAGAGTCTAAGTATAACCAGTCCTTTAAACAGAGCACAAGGGTAAACAAAATGGCTGCCAGAAATACAAAATGGATTCCACAAAATGTACAAGATAGCCTCTAAATACCAGATGGATTCTGCTAATGCTAATTTAGTCGCAGCCAATTTACGACAGACGACCCTTTTAGCGTTAGCTGAAGACATCTCCCATAATCCAGTAGGAAAATGAAAAATATGCAAATTAGTTTTTAATTAAATTTTTTTTTCTCTCATAAATATCCTAATTCATTGCTAGGTGGGCATTTCTCATTCTAAATATTCTTAAGCGGGTATGTATAAGGTATAAGCAGAAGTACAAAGGGAACAGAGAATTGGGTCATACAGATAGCAGGAGAGAGTAATTACTATTATCAGAAACAGAATTATTAGCTTTCTAGTCCTAAGCAAATCCTAGAACCATCCAGTAAAAACATTTTCAAGGCTCCTATGCATTTCAGTTACCATCAATTTTAACTTCAAAAACGTTTTCGCTAGACTTTTCCAGTGTTTCCTTTATGAGGGCTAGAGTATCTATCATTATACCCAATACAAACATTAACCCCTTCTGTGCCACGCCCTTTGCCACGCCCTTTCCCCCTCCTGTGCCGGGCGTTTTATTAGTGGGTGGGGTTCATGACGAGATAGTCTCGTCATGGAGCACGGTCACGCTGTGCCCATGACGAGACTATCTCGTCATGGGCACTGAAGAGGTTAAAGCAGTCAGACATATTATTTACAAAAATGATCCTGGATCCAGAGGACCAGAAGAACTACACAGAACCATGAGAAGTAGGACGAAGAGCTGCAAAGGGTTGCTCCTCCTCAAAAATGGGACGATCAATGGGGTACATTTTCAACAAAAAGAAAAAGAAGTCCTTGGGAAATTAAAGCCGCTGTACAACCAACCAGAGGGGAGTCTTCTCCCTGTGTCCGTTTGAGCCTCACAGGCAGGCTCTTGTTGTTCCCACGGTGGAGCTGCACAACTCGCAACTCAGGAATCATGGCCTAGTTTCAATGGAAAAGTTTCTTCTTTCAGGATAGGGCAATCACCCACCAAGGCAAATGCGCTCAGTGATCCTGTCCAGTGTCTCAGGCAGTGCACCAGTTTTCTTCATTTCAATCTAACAGGCACCAGAGACACAGCACCTGTACCCTGAACTCAAGTCCTTCCCTAACTTCTGTATTGCTCTGCTGGCACACTGCTCTTTTGTTGGGGCCATATCTTTTGGCCAACAAAGGTGAAAACTTTACAGCCACTTTAGGACCAGGATTCAGAGGCCTGATGCTAGGATCTCTGAAGCAACCCTTGTTTCAAAGGGGGTTACCTCAAGCAAAAACTTTCTCGCCGTCCTGGTCGGTCTGTGACTCTCGGCTGGGCATCAAAAGCTTGATCCATGATTTCTCCTTTCTGATTTGTGACCCTGTCTTTTGCCCAAGATAGTAGCAGGGGTACATTCATCCCAGTGCTTCCGGCCTTCTACCTTCACTGAGGTCCTGGTTGCCAGCAATGCCTGTGCTTGTTACCTTCACTTTGACTTCAAGCTGGACTGGTGTTGACTCCTCAAGCTGGATCTGATGACCGCGCCCCTCTGGCAATGGTTGTAAAGCAGCAAATATCTATTGGTGGACAGAACAAAAGGTCTTTAGACAAGGCACAGAAATAATCTATCAACAGAGAGGATAGTCTCAGAATACTTCCTAGTCTAGGGACGCCCCATATATTAACAAGGCACCCTGGAACCACTTTCATATATGTGAGAGTAAATAAAACAACAGCCTGAACCTATTGGCAAGTATAAAAGGAACTCTTTAGTGAACTGACAAGAGTAATACGTCACCCAACCCCAAGCAGTCAAGGAAGTCTGTGTTCATTTCTAAAGACCCTCAAGAAAAAGGAAATGTTATACTCATAAACTTTGCATTACTTGTACAGGACTGCAGACACTTCTAAAATGATTTTTCTTAATAAAAGCACCTACATTGTATACTCAGGACCATGCTCTCATGTTATAGGAGCAACAGGAAAATCTAACACTGCTAATTTAACAAGGATTCCTATTACATAAAGAACTAAAAACTTCAACATAATGGGTACACGTTCTCCAGTGGAACATCTTGTGACTAACAAACTCCTATAAAACAATATTTTCCTCAAAAATGTTTGCTAAGGATCACATAGACCTCTTCCCTGCATTCTACATTTTCACAATCCAAACTATGCAACATTAGTTCTAGTAAGGACTGTCAGTTTATTTACACAGGCTAGCTAATAAAAACTAGCAATGCCCTTGCAAAACTGTTTCAAACAAAAACTACCCACAGCTAGTTCCCCTTAAAGATCAAATAAGGAAGCAGCAATCTAGACTACTCATCCTATCATAATTCCATCAGAGAGGATGGGTAGTAACATAGCAACATATATTTATTCATTTTATTAATGCCAATAATGTTTAAAACAGTATTACTGAATAGCCAATTAAATGTCTCATGAGAAATTAAGAAAAAGAGAGAGAACACATAAATTTGCCTACCCTTAATTTGTAGAGGAGCTAGCCTCCTCTCCCCAGTTTTGACAGTAAGAAACCTGTACCAGGTTTCATTCTGTCAACACTATCAACCCCAATTTGTAGCAACTGGGCATAAACAAACTCTGAGGAGCTAAATAGCACATTTCAGCTAGCCAAAGAACATATTCCTTTAGCAAATGTACTAGTGCAACATGAGGCCGCATGAATTCAAACTAAATCCCATTACTTCCTGAATTCAGCCCTAAAAGCATTTGTACTATATATATATATATATATATATATATATATATATATATATATATATATATAGCAGAGCCATTGTCTTTTAAAGAGAGCTCACATATACTATGTTCATTGAATGCACACAAAAACTTGCTTTTGCCAAAAAAAGGTAAGCAAAAACCTCTTTCTTCCCCTGCCATTTCGTCTTTCAAATGTCGAAATGTCAAAGCTCATGTGAAGCCGAGCCCTGCCAGGCTTCTAAATGTAGGAGTTCGGCCTTTAACCTATGCAGCTGTTCCATCTTGTATGCAAGGTTGTCATGCGGTGCTCCCAAGTCAAAGTGACCCTAGAGACCGAAGGCAGAACAGCAAAACCCACTCTAATCGTGTGTCTACCAGCAATTTCAGAGGTAAGCTTAATAACTTCTGCCAGTTTTTGTACATGGGTATATTTAGAATCAGTGTGCTGAGTGCTTGAGCAATATAGATGTCAGCTATGAAGTCTATACTTACATATGTGCATTTACTGGAGCCTAAGGCAGTTTAAAAGCTGCTCTGACTGGAGAAATCTCATTTAAATAATGAAGTTCACTCAATTTCGACTTTGATATGTAGGGCACTTAAAAATAAATATCCTACAATGTTTTTGCATAATAGGCATCCCCAGAATGTCCTCTACATATCCCAGAGATGCGGCATCAGAAATGTATAATGTATACCTTCATAAAAATAAAATTTTGTAGCCTGGATAAAGTGGCATTTTCACATGTAATTGACCCCTATAGCTGTATAGCACGGCTTAAATTCAATTTGGATGCTAGGAGGTCACAGCATCATGATTTAGGCATTATGAATAGTAAAAAAAACCAAATTGAATGCACCTATGTTAGATAAAATTTTCAATATAATCATTTTAAGTCTGCGCCACTTTTATTATGTAACATCAAAAACCACTCTTATCCTTATTTAAAAAGGCATTAACAAAAGAAATCCCTACTGTCAATCTGTCCTCTGTTTATCGAAAATAATGAAACTACATTTCTAACCTTTAAAACAGCAGTCTGAGATGCAGGATGTTTTTTTTTTAAAGGGTAGTAACTCAGCTGTTTTCTGTGTCCGGAGTCAGAAATAGAAGAATTCATGTTGACACAGCTGCATGACACGTAAAGGCGTCGAATTCACACGCCTTTCAAGTCAACACAACTCTGTCGTTCTGTATAATGTGAATGCCTTTGAATACCCTATACAAACGGATGAATGCTGTGACATTTTGTATCTAAATTTAATCTTTTTTTTTTTTTTGGCCTTTTATCCCCATATAAAGAATATGAAAAAGGAAACTTGATTTCCTTTAAGGGATCAAAGCCATACTTATACACTTTCAAAGAAACAGAACAGGAATTAGCTAGTGCGATATTTAGAAAAATTCAGGTCACCTTTTTGCAGGGACAACAAATCATAATGGTTCCATAATATCCAATCTGGAAACATATGACTGACGGCTGCCTGTCTATAAGAGAAGGGCAGTACACATATTTTAGTCTTGCATAACCTTTTTTGTTTTATTCATCTCCAATACCAATTAGACATACACTGATAACATGTTGTCTGCTATTTTGACAGCATGATAATGATAATATCATGTCTGAGGAATTTAGTAATTTTGAACAAGTACCAGCCAACTGCTACGCAAAGATAGGCGTCGTCACGACCATCTCCTTACCTCACAGGAGAACTTGTACTAGTATTAAAATAGAATTGTCAATACGACAAAAACAAAACATATATAAAATAAAAATACATATGCCAAGCCATCAGTATAACAAGCACAGAAAGCATAGACAAATTACAATAGCCTATATAAATGAGCAGTGATACGCAATTACTGAACCTACAGCTCAGAGTCGAATATTCTGGCCGGCTTAATTTGTCAGGCTTAAAATCAATAACTGATTTCCTTGCCTTACTCACCCCCGTCTGACAGTAGGTCATCTTTATGATGACCAGCTGAACTGACTGTGTCGCTTCTGACACACAAGTCATCTTAATTTTAACTTTCTAAAGGTAAGATAACTTATCTAATATCCCATGTTAGCTTTGCTCCACAATTTCCACTGAGAAAATTAATTCTCAATTGGAAAATCGTTTTTATATAGGCATATAGCCCTTAAAATTTCAAGCAAGAGCATCATTTTACTTTTTGTCTAGGATTAATGCAACAGTTTTAAATAAAATAAAAACAGTTTTCTATGGAAAGTCTAACTAGTCTTGCACAAAATAGGGCCAAGGAAGGCTCCTTGAGTTTCGTTCCTCAGCTGCCCTGTCTTATCGGAGAAGCTAAAAATAGCCCCTCAGCGCAGAACCGGGCCACAGCGAGTGCTCCTGGCCCCCACCTCTCTCCAAGGCTCTCCTGCTGCAAGCATTACACATTTTCATGTCAGAGAAGCTTTCTAAGCAGTGATTTCACCTCCTGGTTCAGTCGCTCCTATTTCTAGCCCCCACCTTACAGGCTGCAAGGTCAAAATCTGCCTCGCACAGCCCTGAAGCTGTCAAAGACAAAAAGCCTTCCTAATTTCATCTAAACTGCAATAATTTGCCCTATGGAAAAATGTATTTTGATATACAATTTCTTTTCAGGGGTCATAAGTTTATTTTCAATTCTCAGATTAGCAGGTTCAGCTTAAATTAGAACCTGCAACCCTGTGGAACCAGCACATAAGCTCACTGAACCACCAAGAACACAAAGCTGCATAGGAACAATTTGAAAATTCGAAATACCCACAATTTTCTCAAGCTAAACTTTTAACCGGTCCCTAATTACTCTTCATTAATACTTTTGTACATTAAGGGTGTCCTCAAATCACAGGGGTTGCTCTTTCTCTAGCTACACCCCTCTCAATTTCCTTTTGCGACTTATTGATGGTGATGAGACCAAATTAAATTTACTCCTTAACAATTTCACTTCTCAGAATTCTTTCACATATTCACAGTCATTCAATCACACGCTTTTTCCAGTGCTAGCAACATCCAAAACACAATTTACCACACCATTTAAACACACATTTAACCCACAGATCAACACTTAACACAGAAACAGAAAACAGCCCACAGACTGTACTTAAACCAAACCATTTGTAAATACTAGTTGCAAGTCGTATTCACTAGATTTGGCTGGCAGAACACCAGAAAAAATGCTCTGCATCTCATCACTTATGAATGTTACTAAGTGCACAGACCAGGATCCTTTTATGTACATTTTTAGCTCCTCGGGGTACTAGTCACCAAAGAAGAAAAACTTATATATACCTAAACCTAGTTAAGTATCCCCTCTAGGGGAGCCGGCTAATTATATACAAAAGAAATGGTACATCCAAGAAAGCAACACATTCATTCATTCATGTACTTTTTCTCCCACATTCGTACACAATCAAACATCTCTTGCCTAGTCTTTTGCTTAAACATACATTGTTCCACATACTCAATTTTCCGAAAATCAAATGACCCATACATAGGCCAACGCAGCTCAGGATCCTTGCAAGTGTATTTATTCCATAATGCGCTGTACATTATAGAAGAAAGATCATACTTAATATACATATCCCTATTAGGCGTCCCCTGTGGGAGGGGGGGGGGGGGGGGGTTGTGCTTCATCAAGTCTCAAGGTACCATTCCAAAAGCAACACATCCTTTGAAGTGTGCTAAAGACAGGCATGCCAAAAATATTGCAGAATATGCAATATAATCAAAGTAGCACTTAAGGTACCTTTAGTACGATGTGCCCTTCAAATCAATTCAGTTAGAGAAAATTCTCCTCATTACCTGCCTATGTGAATTGCAAGTCACATATGTCAAAACAAACCAAGTTGGCCAACACAAATATACAATCTCAAAGCCACAGTAAGCGTTACTAAACTACTTTACCAATCACAGGCATCAAAACCAACAGCAAGCGCGGCAGAAGGACACTTACCAATCACTTGGTGTCCAGATTCATCCTGCCAAGTTCTAAAATCAACCAAATGGTCACTGCACGGTGAATCAACAGAAGAGATCTCAGTCGAGGACCGGTGCCACCTGGATGGTCAGATCAGAAAGAAAGGAAAACCCGCCGTGGATGCCAAGACTCGGGTCTTATTGGGCAGTGATCACGTCCAGAGTGAGATTCCAATCCTTCGTCGCGACCAATCCTTTGGGCATCCGAGTCACCGATGAGCCCAACGTTGGGCGCCAATTGTGGAAAATAGGCCTCAGCTAGGCCTACCAGTGCAAGGGGTTCGCCCTTCTCTGCACAGGGTCCTCAGACTATTAGAAAGAAGTTGGCACAGAAACTGGAATAGAAAATACAGAGTTTAATAAACCTCATGAGGTGGAACCACATTCCCCCAGCACCCTGTGGTGCTGAATGAAGGTAGCACACAGAGTAGAAGAACCATGGGTCTTTTATACCCACACAGGGGCTCAGAAAAAGGGCAGTACAAGCATACATGAGAAGAGTTACATACATAGATGGTCATACAGAAATGCACAGTCGACAGTAAAGGAGGAGCTAGCAGTTGCTGACACTGGTAGAAACAACCTGATAGTTACAGACTAAAAACAGATGTATGGACAGTTAGATATTCCTGCGCATGTGCAGGGTAGCAGAGTCTAAGTATAACCAGTCCTTTAAACAGAGCACAAGGGTAAACAAAATGGCTGCCAGAAATACAAAATGGATTCCACAAAATGTACAAGATAGCCTCTAAATACCAGATGGATTCTGCTAACGCTAATTTAGTCGCAGCCAATTTACGACAGTGCGATTGGTGTGCGCGAGGGCGAGCACCAGGCCATATGTTTTGAATGATCGCGCCTGCCTCTGGGCACGATAATTCAAGACATATGGTGCTGTGTGGGTAACCGCAAGCAATAGACTACACGCACGAGCGTGTGTGTGGTGAGCTTTTTGAAGCCCTTACAATAAGTCACGCAGAGCAGCGCATGCACGCTGCTAGGCGAGACCTAAAAAGGTAAGCCGTCACCTAGTAATTCATCCACTATGCTTAGCTTAAGTGCCATGGGCTATGGAGAGTTTCAACCAAAAAGTGACAGAGTATTACTGGGTCAGCAAGAGATTCCTATTTTTTGGTTTACACACAAATGGTTTTTCCTGTCTTTAGATGGTGCCAGGGTGTTGACAATTCCAACTTTGTTTGTTTGTTCTCCTAACATATACCCTGTCAAGACAGGTGATTGGAGCCCTCTTCATTATTATGACCCCCTTTGATGCCAGGTCCGTTGGAAGTAGATGAGGGTTCATTGCGGCAGTCCAATATTTCTGTGACCTTGTTTGGGACTGGGGGTAATCACTAAACTAGTAGATTTTCTGAGGACCAGCCTCAAGGGGCTTTCCCTTTAGTTGCAGAAGGTGAGCTAACCTCTGATAAGGTTAGCTGCTTGGCCTCTAGTTTGCTGATACAGCCATCAAGCATATTAATGTGATTTACAATTCAAAGTTTCCAGAGTGGTTTAGACTCTACCTTTTAATGTGGAAGTTCAGGCCAAGAACATGGACTATACAAAAATGGCACATACCTGTATGGGAAAGAAGTGAAAAAGACTTGGCCACTCCCAATAACATTTGCTTGTTAAGCGCAAAATGTCCTTATGCCTACCAACTCAGCCTTACTGACTAAGACCATACATTTCTTGCTACTTAATTTCGAGATGGCATTAGTTTTTCCTGACAACAGTAAGTACCTTGCAGCTCCTTGTGACCCAGTTAACACAGGTACCGATCTGATTGCCCTTCCCCATCCTTTTAATAGAGCCCAACTATGCAGAAAGGTGTCCATGGAACAATGCCAGTGCCCTTCCAGGGAGTCTAGCTGGGCCCCACACATTTCAAGTGGCTGACATAAGGGTGGAGAGGGATGGTTGCAGTTGGAGGCTGGGATTGTAGAGATTATTTGCCTTTGCTTTAATAGTTAATATATCTAATCTAATGGTTTAAGAAAGTCAAGCAAGGTCAACCTGGAGGTGGGATCCATGTAGGGGTCCACGTTTGATTCATGTGCCAGATGGGAGCCCATTGAACATGCTGATCGTGGAGTACAGAGCCTCGGTGGAAAGAGACTCTCAAGTAAGCATTTGGTGGATTAGATGTATTGGTTAGAATGAATATGTTCATGCTTGGACATAGCTGCTTAAAATGTACAGCGGGACAAAGGACCAGGTTGCATCTGAGTAGGGCTCCACAAGATAATCTTGGCTTCAAGTGACCCCAGTGATCCACTTTTACAGGAAAAGAGAAGCTTGAAGTGGGATGTGATGGTTTGGTCTTCTGAGCTGGTGCCTAGGCTAGCTGGATGCTACTGTTTAAAGAAGGCCTGTTTGTAATTTGTGTTAAATAAAATGCTTTTTATCCTGCAAAGTAGGTAAGTGTTCTTCAAAATGAAGTTTTATAACTAAAGTTAGTTCTTGACGATTATTTCAAGATGGGCAGCATCTGGACTGGCATCAAAGTATCCAGACTTTTAGACATTAACTTGCTGGACCCTTACCACAGCTGGTGCAAGTCTGCCGCCTTCTCCCAGCAAGACACCAATTATCAGGACTTTAGTCTATCTAGTAACTTGTTTCCCCAGGATGTGGGCAGCTGTCCTCAACAGGATTTTTTCATATAGACCTGTGGACCATATTATCCTAAGCTGCAGTCTTTGGAATCTGACCCTATACAGCAAAGATTCTGGCAGAGGTAGGAGCATCCTTCCCTAAGTGGTCTGGCGAGCAAGCAGGGAGTCATTCAAGGATGTCAGGCGTCCTTCTTTCAAACTGGTTCTGACACATGAGATTCTAAAAGGGTTCGACCATGTCAGCGGGTGATATTTAATTCAGTTCTTTAATATTTACCACACTCAAACCTCCTAATTTTGATAGTGTGCTAAGTGGCACCAACCCCCCTCCCCTTAACCCCCTCCATGCATTGTGTTCTGAAGTCCATGATTGAGGACAAGATTGTAGCTGAGGGGCTCCCTTCTTCCCTTCAACAATCTCCCCTCTGTCCAATTCTAGCCCAACCAGCCCCCTTTAAGGTATTCTAGTATGTACTGCTTCTACAGATCCGTAGAATCTCCGTGCCGTCTTTCCCAAAAGAAGCTAGATGTGATTTTAACTAACAAATGTGCAGACAGAAAATTGGTACACTCCTTCCCCCTGCACTCCTCCGCACCAAAACCCACTTATTCTTCTCTTGGGCATCGTTAAATGATGTGCAATGGTATGAAGGCCTGGAGTCTGGTTTGTGAACCACTTTATTTAGCGTTAGGTCACTCAGGGACTCCATAGTCCATATGTTATACATCTGGTTGCAAATGGGGATTTTCTTATGGATACTTCTGACTGCAGATTCCTCACCTTTGAAATATTCCCTAGGTGCATACTGAATCCAGAAACATTTCATAGCAGTGATCCTGTGTGTTGCTAGGTGGAGCTGCACATCTCTGTATTGGCTTCATTAACCTTGAAATGATGGAGCAGAGGTGCATATCAGTGCCACCCCTGTGCACTGATGGCAGTTCCTTTCTGCTCTTTTAAACTCTGATCTGGTGCACCGCGCCCTCTTTTGTCGAATATTTGACTAATTTAAAATCTAAATCCAGTGTGCAAGGGAATGATGACCACCCCCAAACTACAGGGTTCAAGTTGTACCTCGACTGTAGAAAACTGATGTTGGTAATGGACCTGCATGAAGTGTACGTTTGTGCTGTGGACATGACTCCAAGGCATGCGAAGTGTGCCCTTATGCATAAGAAGATGATCTATAGTGTAAAGTGAAGCAGCAAGTTGTCAAACGTAGGAAGAACAGATGTCACACAAGTCCTCCTCCAAACAGAGTGTGCCGACTTGCTACAGTTCTTAATGATTATTGTGCGACATGTCCTCTTCGCAGTCGTAGTCACCCGGAAAGCAACCTTACTTTAAGAGAATTTGCCAGGCGTGAAGGTACCAATCGATCTCACACCCAACTCTGGAAGAATGAGTTGATTCTGTAACTGATCCTGATGGCACCCAGAGTTCCCTGAGCCACTGGCGATGTTGCAGCAGGTTGAAGCCTGTAAGAAGGCCAAGCTCTGTGTTTCTGATGGTCTACCAGTTCATTCTGAAGCACCTTTAGGCCCCAAGTATCCTCAGGGGCATCCAGTCCGGATCCATCCTCTGTTGTGTGTGAGCCCAACCTCCTTGTTGGTTGCGGAGTCTAACTAGAGTTTAACAGCACCCAGAGATGACAGTGGTAGGGATGAACGATGCTTTACCCCCACATTATTTAGATAGCTTGTACATGGATTTACAGGAGGCCAGTGGTTTGCATTCTTCCCTGATACAGGGTCTATTTCATCCCTCGGGCTGCCAACAGAGTAGTTCCTTGCAGTGCTAATTCGATGTGCTTCTGAGGTAGTGGACCTATAGCTTCCTTCTGTAGTAGTTAAGACCGAGATCCTTGCATAATTTGTGCAACCTGGGCCTACATCCTCTGAGCTCTTACTCCCATTCAACAAAGCCCTAATTGACACTCTGATAGGCACTTGGTTGAAGCTTTGCTCTTGCCCAACAGTGCACAAGCAGTTAGCCATACGCCTTAGAACAGTGCCGAGTGACCCTGATTTTCTTACCGAGCATCTCCTACTCCTGAGAGTTTGGTTGGTCAACGTGGCTTGCCTCATAAGTTGATGTTTGTATGCCCTCTGGGTCAAAGCCAGCGAGATATTGCCACCGGTCTGGGAAGAATTAGCGGTTTCCATGGCTCCGGCCATTCATTCAGGATGCGCCGCCATATGTGGATGTGATCCACAGGTTTATCAGGTGATGCACAGGCATCCCTTATGGATAGCCCTTTAGATGGATTTTTCCTATTCGGGGTAAAACAGGATTCGGCCTACGAATGCTTTAAGGAATGGGATGTTCTTTTGGCCTCCTGATCCCTGCCAGACAGTTTCCCTTTGAGTGTCTGCCTATTTCGGCCTGCTCCAGAGAATTTGCGTAGGGCAACGCCAAGGTCCTCTGCCTCCACTGCAGTCACCCCAGATCTTCAATACATGAAAATCAGACTGGCAGCACGTAGGTCACCTGTGGCTTCAATCTTTCAGTCCCCCCCCCCCCCTACCCTGCATCAACCGCATTCAAGTAGCTTCAGATCACCTTTAGCGGTGCACAACTGCGCTGTGGTGGGCAGGATCCAACACTTCCTGCCAGGTTGGCAATCCATCACATCAAACAGATGTGCCCTCCTTATCGTCCAGCAGTTTTATGTCCTTTTATTACTTTACATTCCACCACAGTTTCCTTCCACATCAGAAAGGGTTCTCAGAAGAGCATTTTGCCATCTTACAGCAAGATGGGTGAGCACTGTTGTCCAAAGGGTCCTTGGAGAGGGTTCTGTACTTTTATTTTAGATCTTTTCCCAAGTAATACCTTCCCCGTGATGAGCAGTTTCAAAATGCTCCCATTGGTCCCAGTTCTGTCTGCCCCAAATCTGGGTGACTGGATTGTAGCCTTGGGCCTGCAGGACACGCACTTTCATGTACCAGTCTTACAGACATCTGTGGTTCAAGACTGGCAAAGAGCATTCTCCCCTTCGGCATTACAAGTGCCCATTATCTGTTATGTGAATGACTGGGGTGGTCGCTGCCCATCTACGGAGGTTGGGGGAGGGGAAACGGAATACCAGTTTTGCAGTGTGAATCTTCTCTGGATTCACCTGCTGTGAATTATTCTGCCATCTAGTTGTTGGGTCCGTAATTGTTGTATTTTGTCCTACTTTTTTTTTTTTCTTTTTTCTTTCTGTTGGTGGGCGCTGATGTACCTCTGTTTGGTGTCCCCTTGTGACGTTGCTGCGATTCCTCTGGAAGCTCCCACCTTTGGTCGCCATCTTCAGATTTTTTTTCCAGCTGTTGGGTCTGGATCACAATGGAAGAAGTTCCAAGTTTTAGAGGAAAGAATTGGTGGAAAATCCAGAGAAATATCAGGAGAATCAACAGTACATCGGATTACGGTACCGTAGAGCGGCGAGAGGGGAAGGGACTACCTCATCGATCACAGGAGAACTATGCGTGGGCAGGGGGGCTTCTTGTGCGTTGTGATAGTAAAAACACTGTTCAAGTTCTGCCAGCACTGCATTATAAGTTTGCCCGGAAGTACCAACATCCAGTCTGCAACTTTTGCCTACCGGTAGATCACCGAAGTGAGTACGGCAACGCGTGTTTGCCGTTCACCCCAAAAACCCATTAGGGTGGAGGAGAAGCAGCGAAGAGCCAACTACAACAGGCAGGGCCAAACCGCAGCACCAGTGCTATGAAATCTGGGCCTCCTAAGCGGGGAAGAGGACAATGTTGCAAAAGGTCCAGAAGGAGAGACCGGTGTCCTAGTGGTGGAGATCAAAAAAGTCTTCTAGAGAGGTATGGGAGCCGTCCTAGAAATAAAATAGACTAGTCTCGAGAAACAGACTCGAAGGGAGTCACGGCTGCCAAGACTTTGTCAACCGCAACTGTGTCCTGAGATAAACATACCGTAGGCTCTTTCGAAATGGACTGCGTAGCAGGAAAGACCCACGACATCGAGAGATGGGCAGGGAAAAGACTCATCGATGTATAAGCAAGAGGTCAAAATCTGAAAGGCAAGGCCCGCTGTCGGTACCATCCACAAAAGAGCCTTCAACCTCCAAGAAAGGTCAAAGTTATCAACATCGAAACACATGTGTCGGAGATTGAAAAGTAAAGAAAGAGGATCGATGCCGGAATGGCAAATATTTTCTTTGGATTTTGACAAAAGCCTGAAACAGTTCAAAATACCTCCTAAAAGCTCAATGATGCTCGAGAAGAACGTCGAAGAGACAGAACCTCACTTAACCCCTGAACCTCAGGAAAAAGCATTCCTCAACAAACGAAGAACAAACATACATGGAGTCAAATCTCAGAGTTCCACATGGTACAATGGCAAGACCTTCAAACAGGTTCCCTAGAAGAGGTCGTCAACACCTATCCTTAAAGGCCTGCTCCATCAGACTATATTGGGATGTACAATCAAGTCATTAATAAGGCGGCAGACACTAATGGAGGTCAACTAGAGGTGAAGAAACTTCAGTCTTGCTTCCTATTAGAAACTCTACTGCTTACACAATCTAGAAACCAATTCCTCCCTATGTTACCAAGTGTGCTAAATCAGGGGAAAGAAGCTTTAAAGGGACCTGCCACATGCAAGGCAGTCACACCTAGAGGGGAGAAGAAATACAAACACTCCTCCAAGGACTCAAGTTACATTAAGAGATCAGTGCCTGCAGACTCCATCATAACATTCACAGCCAGCCAGGAAGAATTGTGCCAAATACATCTGGATCTCCCCCAGGTAAAGAAAGTAAGAGAATGGACCTTATGGGCAGAAAGGTCGAGAGAATCGCGGCAAACCAAGGGCGCATTGCAAATTCAAATGCTCTGCTCAACCGCCACACATCAGCACTGGGAGGAGATAGGAGACCTGCTGAAGCACCCACCAGAACAATACCAACAAGCATTGAAAATGCAATAGGTCTCGCCCTCGTTTAAGTTAAAGCAATTGTGTTTGTAATTAGATGGCTTTTTAGCTTTGCTTTTATTAGTGTCTTTCAAACTTTCATGTACATAACATGCATATGTCTGCATACATGTATATGTCTGCATGCATTTGTATTTATATAGATATGCAGATGTGTGTATATATACACATACATATATCTAAATGCATATATATACATATATGTGTGCGCGTAGAGAGAAGAGAGTAGTAGAGAGGCAGAGAGTGTAGTAGAGAGTGAGGAGTAGAGAGGAGTAGACTGAGTAGTAGAGAGGAGTAGAGTGAATAGTAGATAGAGAGTTAGTAAAGAGTAGTAGAGAGTGAGCAGTAGAGAGTGAGTAGAGTGTAGTAGTAGAGAATGAGTAGAGTATAGTAGAGAGTGAGAATAGTAGAAAATGAGTAGAGTAGTAGAGAGTGAGTAGTAGAGAGTGAGTAGAGTGACAGTGTCTCTCACACACACAGTCTCACACACAGTTTGTTGCAGACCTGTTGTTGTAAAACAGTTTTTTCCCTATAACTGTGGCGGAGTGAAATAATTGCGTTGTCTATGCATCCTTAGTTTATCCAGCACAAAATATTTCCGCATTATATTACAGATGTGACTTTAATGTATCTGGCCACAAGATTAATTTATGGATTTAAAAAAACCTTATTTCCGCTCGCACATTCTTGTATTGACCCTGGTTTTGAGTTGGCTGCATAAGCAGAGGTCAGAAAGAAGCCAGCGTTCTTTTATTGGCTATCTTCTTGCAACTCGGTCAATCAAATGTATGTCTCGTTGCTTACTTCTGTCACCTATTAAGTTTTTAGGGAAATGCAATAACCATTGAGCATAAACACTGACATCCTCTGCTCTGCCAAGATGTGCGTTTGCTATAGTGAGCAATGTACTCCCTCCCTCGCCTAAGGACGGTACAATCTTTATTTCAGAAATGCATCACGCTGCCATGGAGGCGGCCTTGGTTACAGTGCTGGCGGTGGAGTTACAGCTGCTTTAATGCTAATTGTGGGCTGTATTGATTTTTGAATAGGAAAACACATCGTTCCTGCGCAAAGAGTAGAACGGCAATCAAACAACTTGGACAGAAGAGCATGGGGAGATACAACTCTTGGGGTAAAAGCGGATTCACATTTGAAAATTGGATAAAACATCGCCTTAAATATGAATAGACTCACATGTCTGACAGGTCTATGTTATTTGATACAGTTACATTCAAGACTGTCTCTGCACAGAAGAGCACTGTGTGGCAGAAACAACACCAAGATGTTGATTGTGTAAAACAGGGCTCTTTGACAGGTCAGTGTTTTCCACAGAGAAAAGTACAGGGCTTTTTACAGCTTTGAATTGTAACATAGTCATGGCTATAGACTGCATCACTTTCACTTTTTAATTTATCAGCACTCTCTACCTAATAACCTTGACATAAGCATAGTGTCAGCCAGTGAGACATTTAGGGGGCATTGAGAATTTGTTGAAATTGATGAAGCACCCGAGTCCCCCGCCCTCGCACTTCAACTCCCTCATTGAGAGGAGAGGGAAGCTCCCGCCTCAAGGAGCTGGGGTGAAGCTCAGAAGGTCTCCTTGCTGCCCCGGGCCACCATATGAGGCCTAAATAAATCATCAGTTCGCCTTATACGGAATGAGAAAAGTCATTACAGGTCGAGGTCATTGAATTTTTTTTGTATTTTAGACATCAATCAGTGTTTTGGAGGGTTTGTTTCTTAAATATAAAAACAATGCCCACAGTAGCCACCTCATGGACGCCAGCAGGCATTAATGAAGTTGCTCCAATCACGTTGGCAGAAGCCGGTAGTGAACATGGTCCTTGTCAGGCCACGAAGCATCGCTTGATTAGGCGTTTGGTAAGACTGGCCTCCACCGCATGGGTGATCTGGCAGGTTGGCCGCCATGATATCACGGAATCACAGAATGTAGACAAAGCCTGCGGAAATGCAACTCAAAACAATGCGCCTTCCCAACCCTAAAATGTGCTGCCCTATGCAAAGGGCTGAGCTGGGCTGTCAGTGGGGGATGTGTTACTCAAGTAAAATCAGTGGTGCAGTAGCCATTCCAATTACAGCAACGACTCACTAAATATATAATTTACGTTTTCTTACAGTGGACCAGTTAGGTGAAAAAAAATGATTCCAAGGCACAAAGTGTTCTGACCCCAAACAGTTTCTGCTGCTAACAAGGAAGTCACTCTGTGCCTGTTTCTCTGCTCATGCCACGTGCTGGAATGACTTCTTCACATATAGGTAATAGAAATCACCCTCAAAGTGGGAGTCCAACACCAGCACCCACATGACAATTACCACGATTTAAAGGGAATTTACATTATTTATTGATAAGCGCATTACAGATCGATTTTACCATACACAAGTTAAACACAATTACTTTTGTAGCATGGTACAGGAAAGATTAATAAAGCTGTTTTATTTTATATTGCCAAAGCTCATTTAAAAGGACCGTTTTTGCAGTAAATAAACGTGCCCTGGTGCTCACAAGGGTCAAACACCGAAACTCTGTATTTTATATGTCTGGGCACTCGCCCGCAAAGCGTGTCTCTTTAGAAAACGTGATATGCGATGTTAATAACGTGTGGATCGTATTTATGTTGCAGCAGTGAATAATTAAAATTATAAACTGGCTGAAAGCTTGATAACAAAGTGAACAAAACCTTTAAGAACAGTTCTGTAAATTATCACAAGATGCGCCAGAGGTATTCGGACATGCAATATTGTCCCCATTGGAGTCAGTCAGTCAGTCAAAATACTTTATTTCGATAAATAAATATCATAAAAAGACATAGGAACAATACAATATGATTTCACACAATCAATAATTCATAATTACTAAAATGTTTAAAAGAGGTCAGTTAGTTAAAAAATCTAAACACATCATTTGCATATTACATTTATATTCTCTTAATTTCACAGAGGGACCATTTCATATGGAAAAATAAAAATTTAGCCATTCATAAAACCATATTAGTTGGATTAATAGCCGACTTCCTCTTCTTGACCCTAGCAGCACCCACTAGAAAGCTAGCAACATGAAACATAATCCTAGGGGTCTGCAATAGCTGTAAAAACAGAAGTGCAGGTTTAACCTGATTAAACCCAGCATCCTTTAAAATCGGAATCCAGTATTTCTTTCTTAATGCCTTGAAGTGATCACAGAACATCAAAAAATGCAATGTGTTCTGGATCGAAAAGTTATCACATTTACACGGCATTGCATTTTCAGGAGTGCACCAGGTTGGGAAATGACCAAGGGTTAGATGGATCAGGTTAAATCGAAAACGGGTTAAGAGAAAACGGTGAAAAGGTTTATTTACAATAGTTAAATATAATTCAGGGCCAACAGGTGTGCTCAAAATGATACTAGCCCGCACCGAAGGTTTCTCCAGTTCTACTTGTTCCCTTTCAAGTCTTAACAAATCTCCCATCATACCTTTGATCAAACCAATGTCTTTAACAGTTATCGATTCCGGGGAAAAAAAGAGGTCTGGTCTCCCCAATTTAACAAGGCAATTTTTAATGTAGACTAGCCATGCTATTTTATTTACTTTATCCAACTGCAGGCAATATTTTAGAATGATATGATTGAGGGGAATTTCTTGATTCACCCAAGTCTTTAGCCAGGCCAAAACGGGGGCCACTCTAATCGGATCTGAAATATAACCTACACCAAGTTCAGTATGGACAATGTATGTCGGTGTAGACTGTGGAACAGAGAGAACAGACCTTAAGAATTTATTCTCCGTGATCTGTATACTTTCCATGGAACGATTACCCCAGATCGCACTTCCATATGTAGCAACTGCGAGACATTTTGCTTTGTAGATTTTTAACAAAGTTACTATTGGCCTTGCTCCCAATTTTTTCATAAAACCCTGGAGTGCAGAAGATGATCTAGCAAGGACGATATTTCTATTTTTTATCTGGGGACTCCAGGTACCTCTCTCATCAAAAGTGATCCCCAGATATGGGAAAGTGGCTACTCTACACAGTTCTTGCTTCCCACAAGTGAACGTTTTTAAGAGTTTATTTTTACTACTCTTGCCCATAATCATTATCTGAGACTTTTTAACATTGATCTTTAGGTCCAGAGAACCCATAAAGACCTCAAAAGCATCCAATAATCGTTGGAGGCCAACACCAGTATGGGAAAGCAAGACGGCATCGTCCGCGTATAGGAGAACTGGAATTCCGAGTTCTCCTATACTTGGAATGTCAAGGGTTGCATCTTTTAGTGTAAGTTCCAAGGCATTTATATAAACGGTGAATAGAAGGGGTGCCAAAATGCACCCCTGCCTAACTCCCCTTTCTGAATTAAAGTGACTCGTGCAACCTCTGGGGTCACTCTGACCGAGGCTATTAGATCAGTATGTAAATCTGCTAAAAGATTGACAAGAGCCCTGTCCAGTCCCATATCGAGCAAGATTTTCCATAATTTGGAACGATTTACAAGATCAAAGGCTAACGAGAGGTCCATGAACCCCAGGTAGATGGACCCCTCCTTGGCCATCGTGTATTTTTCTACTAGTAAATACAAGTTCAAGCCTTGGTCTATTGTGCTCCTTTTTGATCTGAAGCCATACTGAACGTCTGATAGGACCCCTTTCTCTGTTAACCAGTCGTTCAGTTTTGTTAAGATAACCCGGCCCATTATTTTCACCGACGAATCAATCAGTGAAATCGGTCTGTAACAGGATAGGTCTTGCCTGTTACCGTTTTTAAAAACTGGAATAATTATGGATTTCTTCCACGAATCCGGGATTTTATCAATTAAAAGAGCATTAAAAACATTACATAGCACTTTGGACCAAAATTTCGGAGCACTTTTAAAAACGTCCCCTGGTACCCCGTCGGGGCCCGGAGCTTTATTTTTCAGGGTCAAATCTATAGCCCTTTCCACATCAGCTGCCACAAAAATAACAGTGTCCTCAGCAGTGCAGAGTTCCCCGGCTGCAACTTCTAGAGTGCCATCAAGGGTGGCAGTATTACATGTTTCCGTATATATCTGACTAAAATGTTTAATCCAACCCTCATCAGGAATATTTGCCTCTAGAGGGGTATTTGTGTCGTCCGAGAAGAGAGGCTGATTTATTATTATCCAGAATAGGCCACTATTTTTTATGGTTTCTGGTTCAAGTAATTGGACCAAAGCATTGTCTTTCAATTCCCTCTTTCTTTCTAGAATAGTTTTTTTGTACGCATTCCTTGCATTAACTATATCTGCACGGTTTTTAGGAATTTCTTTTAGTGCTTTTAGTAGTACTCCATGCGCTTTTGAGCATTTCTTATCGAACCATCTTTTGCCCACTAGCGCCGTCTGCCTGGATTTGTTCTGGAGACTACGATTGATTTCCATGCAGATATTATCAAATGCTACTATAACCTCTTTAGGCTCTGTACTTTCCGCTAAACATATTGAGACTTCATCCTCTGTTTTGGATAAAACCTCTTGAAGAAAGATTTCAGGGACTATTTTTGTCCATTTCAGCCTACGATTCTGGTCTTTAACCTCAAGATTCAGGCCCCCTCTAACTTTAACTGTTTTAAGAGAAATTAATTCAGTATTCTTCAATACAAGTAAAACAGGATTATGATCACTAAAAACTGACACATCGGTATAATAATTTAACACGGTATTTCACAAAAAAGAAGACACAAAAATATAATCTATAACAGTACCCATGTCTTTTCCCTTAAACGTAGGGAACCTATTATTGCCTTCCCCGCAACCTGACTCATATAAATTCCATCTTGCGAGAAAAAACTCGAGATATTCTCCACGCCTGGTATGTTCCGGATGAACAGATGAAGAAAGGGGAGGACCTTTATCATCCCGTCTAATACATGGTAAGGTGCATGGGTGTATATTAAAGTCCCCTAGTACTATTAATTCAAAAATATTTACATTAATACTATAGACTGACAAAGATGTATCCAGTACTTCCAAATTTTGACTGGTACACTCATTTGCGTGTGAGTTATAAAAATTTACAAAAAGAATCTTAGCCTTATCTTTGGTAGAAAGCACAACAATTAGACAGTTTTCAGAGCCAGATGAACACTGAGTTAATGTACCTTTAATGTCCAGTTTAAATAGACTTAACAAGCCCCCCTTAGGTCTTCCAGCCACACTACTAATAGCTGGGTTGCAGAAATGAGTATAACCATCCAGGGAAAAGCTATTCATACAGTCCCAGGTCTCTTGCAGGGCAATAATGTCAAAGGATTTTAATGTCATTTCCCATTCGGCAATCCCGATTTTATTCTTCAGACAGGCAATATTCCATGTGGCTATCTTGAGGGACTGTGTTAAAGACTGGGTAGAGTTCCCCAAGTCATCGGGCAGTCAATCATTTTCCTCTAATGATGATAGGGCAGTATAGCGATTGTATAGAGGTAGGATGTTATCAGACTGCCTATTAGCTAATTGAAAACAATGTCGGTCCCCGCTGTTTTGAGCCCGAAACATATTCTCAGATGCATTCAGAGCACAACCAACCATCCCCCTTCCGTGCCCATTTAGAGGGTTCCTTTGCTCATGGGGCAATCGATATTGGGTATTGTCCAAGTGGTTATAAAAGAAGCCTGTGGTAAATAATTTAATTACCGGGACTTAATTTGATACAGAAACATAATAAAAATAGCTCAGTAAATAAGAGGCAGAATCCGTGGTATTAGAGGTTCGGAATGGGCTTTATTCCAATGGACGATTCGAATCGGTTGCTCCAAGTTCCATCACCACGAAGGTTCAGGAAGTGAAGTACATACTTTATTGATAATTAATCACTTTTATACAATAGGCATTACAGTGAAGCAAATGCAAGAGGCGTAACAATTGATAGTGTAGACAAGAGATACATACGTAGCAAAAATAGGCGTAACTGGGTGTGACTAAAGAACGTCATCAGGTGTGATGTCATAATAGGGTGGTTCCATGAAAGAATTTCGCAATGTCAGCAGAAATACTTGGCAGAAATGCGTACGCAGCAACATGACGTGTGATTGACGTGCAACTAGGGGGTGAAGGGGACTTGACATTTAGCTCTACAGGTGGCGACAGAAGTCTGGAGGGTCAAGTCAACCTAATCCCAAATCATATCTAACATCCTATGTTTAAAGAACTATGTTATCCAAAAGAGAGGTCTCTTAGAGTAGAATCTTATTCTATACTGACTGTTAGTGCGTGTACAAGCGTCTAAGTGTCTACACTAGATGCGAGGGCAGAAGTCTTCCATAGTAATAGGGCTATGAATTACTTGCATAAAGACAGAGAAGCCGGGCCTTTGCTCGGTAGCTGGAAGAATGTTTACTTAAACTACTAGACAGGAATGCATTGGGCAGGGAGCGGAGCAGATAATTTCGAAGGTGAAATACAGTTTTTTGGCAGGCAACAGGCTGATGTCAGACTTCGTGAGCCGCGCAGGGAATGAGACAAAGTTCATGGTCACAGATGCAGGCTCAGACTGGAGCTTTCAGAGGCAGAAGGCAAGAAAAGCTTGATGACAGAATCAGGGCCTACTTGCCTGGACTGTAAAATGGCATAAGTGAACCATATAAAGCCGGTGGCCTTTCATACTTAGGAATGGAATATCCGGCCTATTCATGGCGGATCTGAAAGAGGACATGTTGACGGTGGACGCACATGTGTTTGCGTCTTCATAACTGGAACTGGAGGGAACATACATGTACTTGTGATTCATACATGAAACCGTTGGGGTCCAAGATAGGGGACATAACTGATCATAAAAATCCATATTTCCACATTCCCTCCTTGTCCCCTACTTGCCCGTCAAGAGATATCAATCTTCATCAATCCATTGATCTGTTCATATAGCATCATTTGTTCTTCTTTTTTCTTCTGGGATGAATGAAATCTTGGTGGTGGAATACACGATGTGGCACACAGACCACAGATCGCTGGTCCACATTGTAGACATAGACAGCAACTGAATAGTATGAGAAGGCCAATACCTAGGACAGATAGGACCTTCCATCCAAAGGTAGATAATACACTCCAAAACCAACCGGACCAAGTCCAGGTGCCTGGATCCTGGTGTATCTGGCTTACAATCTTATGAAGGCGAGTTATGGCTTTATATACAGATGGCGAATTTTCTGGTATGAAAATGCAACAACTTGATCCGATGACCCTACAAGCTCCGCCCCTATCGGCCAGGATGACGTCAAGGACAAGACGATTTTGAAGCACAACAATCCGCATAGCAGACTGCTCTTCTGTTAAATTGCCTAAGGCGGAAATAGTTTCGTTCACTACTGCTTCAAGGGTTCTAGTTAATCTACGTATCAGCTTACTATTAGTAACGGTACCTATATAGGGAAAGAGACCTTTATTGAAATCTGTGTATTTTTCCCATGCTGTTTCAGTGTAATCGACTATTGGGAGATCTCTCCTTACTCTATTATATACTAAATGAGTATTTCTGTGATAATCAGGAGGAGCTAGGAAAACAGGTGGCAAAAGAAATCCAATGTAGCAGGTACCATCCCAATCTAGAGGCAAACGTACATATGCCGTCTGACCACATATGAAATAGGAATGGCGGGAAGCTCTAAATGTAGACTTGCCTTGATCACTAAATTCTACTACAGTGGTGCATCTACTATGGCCCATATGTATGGAACCATTCTTTCTTACACATAATTCACCTTTTACTGGAAATATTGACATACCGGGCAAAATTGGAGTAGCTTCGGATTCGACATTTAGGATCATAAGATTAAGCGTAAAATTACCTAATCCATACACTTCATTTTCTAGATCAGTTCCTGTTCTCCTGGGAAGTCCCTCCTTGTTAGGGTAGCAGACTTTAAGTAAAACTAAGTTCAAATTTCCCCATACCCAGTTATCTTGATAAACTGCAGAATTCGAATCTAGGGAATTAATTAAACTAAACCATGCTCCACAGGAGCCGTTGTGTGTGAACGGGTATGGAAAGAGAGGTAGAATTCCTTTATAATTCTGATAGGGAGGGAGTCGGCCACATATCCAACAATTTGTAGCATTGCTAACCTGATGGGAATGATGTAACATACTAATAAACGTGTTATTGCGCAGCGCAAATCTATAAGACAACTCAAGCGGAGGTAATTCACTAAAAGAATGTTCAGCAGTAATATTATAAACATGTCTAGAAATAGGATAATATATGTGCAACAATATACTTGCAGTAATTATTAAAAGACTTAAGAAGAACAAAATTAATAACGTCACTGTGCAATGACTACGCAGTGATTTACAGTACGCATGTCGTTTCAACATTTTTCGGGGTTGTTCTCTATTCAGGTCTAAGGGATACATGTCAGAGACAATTCAACCGCTTCACCTTGGAGAGGACTTAAACAATCAAATTGCTTGACTGATTAGATCTGAGTTTTAGTTTATATTGTTCGTGATTACTCGTTTCAACCAAAGGAAGTTTTGAGTCAATGGGTGAAGACACACGAGGTGTGGTATTTACATCCGATGGTAGTCCATGAAATTTCTTGATATGACTTGAATGTATCCAGCCTTTCCTGCCCTCGATCTTCACGGCTGTCCTTGTGGTGAGCAAGACCAGTTGCGGCGACCTCCACCTAGGATCCAGCTGAGTCTTCCGATCGAAGTTCCTCACTAAGACCAGGTCCCCCGGGACTACGTCATGGGGTTTCACCTCAGTGTTGTCAGGAAAAGCTGCAGCTACCTGTGAACGACAAGATTGTAGTGCAGACATCAAGGAAGCCAAGTAATCTGTCAGCATATTACAGTCAATATCAGTTATTTTGCGTGGTATGGGCGTCCCCCACATATTTGGTGGTCTGCCAAAGATCACCTCATACGGGGATAGCCCTGTTCGAGAGTGTGCTACCATTCTCATGTAAAAGAGTGCAACTGGTAACGCTACTACCCAGTCGACACCTTTCTCTCTGCATATTTTGGACAATCTGATTTTCAGGATCTGATTATGTCTTTCTACGAGACCTGCTGCCTCGGGGTGTCGGACACAGTGGAATTTCCACTGATAGCCTAACAAAAGTGAAACGTGTTTCATTAGTTCGGATGAGAACGGCTGGCCGTTATCTGAGTAGACAACACGTGGTAAACCGTATCGTGGGAAGAATTCTCGAACCAACTGTTTGGCAGTAGTCGGGGCAGTGTAATCTGAAACCGGGTATGCCTCTGTCCAACGGGAAAGAGCACAGACAACTACGAGAACATATTTGAATCCTCGACATCGTTCCATCTGGATATAATCCATCTGGAGGACTTCAAAAGGGTGATCAGGAGGCTGAAATCCACCCTGTTCTACGGGAACGCTTTTTCCTGGGTTGAACTGACAACAGATCATACAGGTACGAACTTTTTGTTTAGCTGCTGCTCGTAAATGTTTATTGAACCAAATGTGTTGAATGCTGTCTAGCATAGCTTTTTCTCCTAGATGCGCTGGACTATGTATAGTGTTAATTATAACTTGGACCATTGAATCAGGAAGGAACCACACAGATTTTTCCTTCGTCATCCATCCTTGATCCGTTTGGATCCCTCCTAATTCAGTCCATTTCCTTATTTCATCTGGTGTAGCATGTGTCTGTATGTCAATTACATCAAGAGTAGGATCTTTAATCGTCATACAATGTGTTGGCGTCAGGACTATTGTCTTTGTCATGTCGGATGTTTGAGTTTGAGCAGTCTGTTTAGCTGTTCTGTCAGCTAGATCATTGCCTTGGGAAATGATATCAGTAACTTTCGTATGAGCTTTACATTTCATAATTGATATTGCAGTGGGTAGATGTATTGCCTCTAATAAGGCATGGATGAGGGGTCCGTGCTGAATGTGGGCACCGTGAGAAGTTAAATAACCTCTCTCGCCACAGCACGCCGAAGTCATGTACAACTCCGAATGCATAACGTGAATCAGTGTATATGTTGACTTTTTTATTTGTGGCTTGAATACAGGCTTGTGTCAGAGCGATGAGCTCTGCGGCTTGAGCTGACAAGGTATTTATGCAATTTGTTTCAATGATTTCAGTATCTGTTGTGACTGCGTAAGCGGCCACTAACTCTCCTGTACTTGTTCTCATACATGAACCATCTACATACAACGTCAGGTCTGGGTCTGACAATGGGACATCTGTCAAGTCTTGTCTGGGTTTCGTCGTGATTGTAATAACTTCAATACAGTCATGAGCTAGTGGGTCTGTTCCGATTACAGGTAAAAGTGTGGCAGGATTCAATGTGTTACAACGTCTGATTTCTATATGTGGCTGAAACAATGTTAATTCATACCCTGTAAGTCGCGCTATAGTTAAGTGTTGTGTTTGCGTTCGATTCACGAGAACCTCTACTGCATGTGGTACTTGAACTGTCAATGGATGTCCTAACACTATGGCATCGCTTTGTCTGATTGCTAAAGCTGTTGCTGCCACTGATTTTAGGCATGCAGGCAAAGCCTGAGCTACGGGATCTAATGTACTAGAAAAATAAGCACATGGTTTGTGTGATCCTGCTTGTTCCTGTGTGAGTACTGACAAGGCAGTACCTTCGCGCTCTGTAACAAAGAGTGTAAACTGTTTATTGTAACATGGTGTTGCTAAAACAGGTGCTTGGCATAAGGCTTTCTTTAGGCTTTCAAAAGCTTGTGTATGTTCCTGAGTCCAAGGGAGAACAGTCGATGTGGCTGCCTCCTGTGTTGTCAATTGAATGAGTGGTTTTGCTAGAAATGCATACTGAGGGATCCACTGCCTACAATATGAAGTGAGGCCTATGAAAGCCCGCACCTCCTTTTGTGTCTTGGGTATTGGCATGTTAGCTATTAACTGAATGCGGTCGGGTGTAAGCTGCCTTCCCTCCTTGGACAGCGAGTGTCCAAGATAAACAACTCGCTGGACACAGAATTGCAGCTTAGAAGGGGACACCTTGTGCCCCTTTTCGGCTAGAAATTGTAAAACTGTCAGTGATGCTTTCTCACATTCGGGTTCGCTTCTAGCGGTGATCAGCAGATCATCGACATATTGAAGCAAGGCAGTGTTAACTGGCATGTGGATACTGTCGAGTTCTCGTTTCAGTGCTTGGCTATAGATGCTGGGGCTTTCTGTAAATCCTTGAGGTGCGCGTGAGAATTTAAAGCTACGTCCATTTAAACTAAATCCGAACAAGTATTGGCTTTCCGGATCTATTGGGACGCTGAAAAAGGCATTCTTGAGATCAATTACAGTAAAGAATGTTGCTTCGGAATCAATAGCTGTCAGTAATGACGAGATATCTGGGACCACAGGGAATTGTGGCACAATGCACTTGTTTAATTCGCGCAGATCAATAACCAATCGATATACTGGCGGGGCCTTTGGATCTGTTCGTTTAAGAATCGGAATTATCGGTGAATTACATACATTGGAGTCTGTTTCCACAACCACTCCTTGGGCAATGAGCTCGTCAATGATTTGCAGTAAAGCCACTACAGCATCTGGTGGTAACTTGTATTGTCGCATTCGTGGTAGTACCACTCCTGCCTTTAGTGTAACTCGATATGGTGTAATATTCATGCAACCAACATCAGTAGGGCCTTGTGCCCATAGATGTGTAGGTAAAGTCTGCAGTCGGGGATCCATGTCTCTAGACACATAGTGACCTTTAAAATCACGTAAAAACAATCTTACTCCTTCCGGAGAACAACATATTATAGCTCCTAGAGCTTTCAGTGTTTTTATACCTAACAAGTTTTCTGGACATGATTTAGTAAGCAATAAATCTGTAGTTCGGGTCAAAGGTCCTATCGTAAGTGGAAGAGGCTGTGATACTTCATTAACAATAGGTTTTCCTGAAAAACCAAGGGAAATATTCTGTGAGCCTGAGAGGGGTGCCCCTGGAACTTCACTACGTTTTATGGTTGTTCGACTTGCCCCTGTATCGAGTAAAAATTTTCTATCTTGGCCTAATAATTCACTATGTACATAAGGTCCTTCTTGGTCTACAGGGGCCTCGATAAGGGGTAAGTCAACTTCCCTCTCTAGGCTGGTTCATGCGTATCGTTGATAATCAGGATAGTCGTACTGTGCGGTCTGGTACAGCTGTCGTGGTTTGTGTGGCAGCAACAGGCAGCGCTGGTGCAGCTGGCACAAACTGTATAGACTGTGGTGGAGCTGGCATGGACTGTGCATGCTGCGGGGCTCCTTGTTCATTCTGATCCTGTCTAAGTGGCCGTGGTCTTTCTTTTGTAATACCTGTGGCGATATTACGCTTCAGGACTGGGCAATCGTGTATATAATGACCTGGTTGTTTACAATAGTTGCATGTCCCTTTTACAGGTCCTGCTGAATCACCGGAATCTGTCGTACCCTCAGCTGGAACTGTCTGGGAGACTAGCATTTTCATTTTCGTGTCTTTCATGCGTCTTTGTTCATGTTCTTGTTCCTCTCTAATTCTATTGTGATGATACTGTAACATTTGTAACATTTGTGATGGGGTGTTACCTTGCCAGGTACTCTCGAATTTTAATACTCTATTCTTCACTTGGGGTAAGGAATTTTCAACTAATTTTGTCACAAACAGATGTGGGTATGATTCGCTACTTGCTTTTATGCCACTATTTATACCAAAACATTTTTCAAATCGGGCATAGAAATCACTAGTGTCTTCATCTTGCTTTTGTTTACAGGCTGAAATTGTACCCCAGTCTTCCTTTTTCGTAGTTAATAAACGTGGCAGTACCTGTACTAGTAAACCTGGTAGTGCTTTAGTTTTATCCCCAAGCCCTGCTCCTGCAGTTCGGGCCTTTTCTTCTGCTGCTGACCAGTCTATCTTTTGGTCTCCCACCTCCCACTCTTTTTCCTTGAGTTTTTCATAAATGCCAGCAGGCATCAATACCTTTAATATTGTCATAATGTCGGGATAGGTATACTCTCCCATGAGTAACATGTCTTTAATTTCTCGGTGGAAACCCGCTGGGTCTTTGTCATGACTGGGTACCACTTTCTTCATTTGTAACAATTCTATTTTCGATATGGGCGTATATACAAATACACGTTTAAACTCATTGTCCTCGCCTTTTATTGGGTGTACTTCTCGTAAGGGATTCTGTCTGTCCATGTAATACGTGGTTCTTTCCTTGATGGGCAGTGAGACATGTTCTGGGCATACAAAGAGAATGTACTGCTTTCTTGATTCTAGTATTTCTTTAATTAATTTAGTACCTGAACCTCTCCATCTATTTGTGAGTAATTCAGTCAATATATCAGGTAAGGGACCAGGATCTGAATGCTGACTCTGATATAGTATAAGGAGTTGTTGAATCATATAAATCCCAGCTAAACGCTGTTCATCTGGGGTGAGATTCAAAAATGTGTGTGCTACTGTATCATCACCATACTTTCCGGGACTGTCAACCCAATGAACGGCTGACCTGGCTAATTCTTGTTCATCCATAGAATCGAGAAAATGATAACCCCTTCGTTCTCGGAGTAATTTGTCAGCGGCTTGGAACGAATGCTCGGGGGACCTTATATTTATTATAGGTGTTTGGAAATTCCTGTTATTATCTGGACATATCGGACGTATCGGGTCAATAAAACATCTAGTACTATTACAAGATCTTCCTCTACCTACATAGGCTATGGTGTCTGACTGTCCTGTGGGCAGTCCTGATCCTTCCTCCTCGCTTTGTTCGAACTGGTCTACCGCTAATCTCTCTTCGTGTAGGCGTTCTATTTCTTTACGGATCTTTCGGCACATGGCTATTATACAATTCTGCTTATCATGTCTCCCTTCTGATATATTCTGGCTCCATCTGGTAAGAGTTTGCATTGCTTCCGGGTCTACCCCCGGTCGGTCTTGATTTCTGATCACACAATTTATGAGGAAACGTAACAGTTCCCCCTGTATCTCCACTTTCTGGTATTCCATAGCTCTGTTAATACATTCAGAATCTCGCCCTGTTTGGACAAAATGATATATATTATCTAGATGCACAGTCATTCCTGGTATCTTCCCTAAATACACCGCGGCTCGTCTGATACGTAATGATGCCATGATCATTTCGTCCTCTTTGCCGGGCACAGGGTCATATCTACAATCTATAAGAAGTTCCTTAAGCGTGCGGGCATTTATGAGTTTGGGGGTACGAGGATGTGCTGATTCTTGAAAGGTAAGTTTATTTACTCTGGGTGGCGTAGAAAAAATGTTGGTAGCACCTCCCGTAGCCCCATCTGGGGTATCGGGCGTGAAAGGATTCGTTGAACGCGATACAGCAACTATAGGTGTGGACACAGCTATAGAAGTAGCTGTAGGAACAGATGTAGAAATAGATGTGCTTGCCGGAACTTGTGTCAGGATTTGTTGCTGTAGAGATACAGATACTGGATCTTGGCGTTGAACCTCCCTGGCAGGCGGTCTATGTGGGGCGGGATTAGCGTACTCGGGAGCTGCGTCATCTAAATATGAGGAAAGAAAAACATCTTCTGCGGTTCTAGGATGCCCCTTAGGATGTATTTTTATTGGAAACAATGGGGGTGGCAAGTCTTTTGGTATTTCCGGAGTAGCCTTAGGTAATCCCTCGGCCAGGAGGGGATACATACCATTCATAAGGGCATTTCTTTGTCTGTCTACTTGTTCTGATTTCACTCGTGTACCTTCTTCAATTAATAGATTTTCTCGGACTTTATTTGAATTCTCTTTATTTTTCTCTTCCTGTCGGAGTGCTTTTTCTGTACGTCTATGAGATTCTTTACGCCATAACTCAACGGCGTCTTTCTGTGACTGTCTGACTTTCCTTTTCCATAACTCTTCCTCTACTTTCATGATGCACTCTGCATCCCAGGTCCCAGCTGCGGGCCACCTCTGACTTTCTGGTAATTCCTTGGTGTAGTCTACCCATAAATCAAGAAATAATATAGCGTCTAAGCCATGTTTATGATACATGAAGTACCCTGGAGTGTCCCTAGGAGGAATAGGAACAGCTTCTTCGAGTACCCCTTTTCTTGTTGTGATCTGTCTTAATTTCGAAAAGAGCGGCATATTGAGAACTGATCTGATACTTGATCTTGAACAAACTTAATACAAATAAACAAAATAATGAACAGTCATTCATACCACAATATGCAGAACGTATTTAAAACATTTAACATTTAACATTTAACTGAGCAACAATGATGATGACGATCTAAGGAAAACTTAATCACTAAACATAATACTCGGCATTATCTGGATTATTCTGAATTTATATACTTGATATACTAGATATACTGCTAAACAGTACAGATACACTGCTGAAACAGTGCAGACCGGATTTGTGTACCCAAACCCGTCTTGACCGGCACAACCTATGTGCACGTCAGAACGCCTCCCCAGTAATGGTACTCACCGGGTAGCTCGGAACGGAAGGCCTCGGAACGGAACTGAACTGGACCGGACTGGACTCGACTCGAAAACTTCAGACACTTCGGACACCTGGCGGGCCTCTGTATACCTCGGGTCTTGCTCTCTCAGCTAGGCTCTGGTCGGGATACTTCGCACTTCTCACCGCCTCGTCTGGGTGCTGATCGCAGCCTCAGTCGCCCCCGCTTGACCGGAGGGAGATACAGGAAATCCTGCTGGTACGCGTTGTTGTCCGTCCAGCTGTGGCAGGAGACTGGGCCTGCAACGCACCGCCGGCGCGTGAGATGAGAAAGTGTCCCTGTTCGGGCGCCATTCATGTGGTAAATAATTTAATTACCGGGACTTAATTTGATACAGAAATATAATAAAAATAGCTCAGTAAATAAGAGGCAGAATCCGTGGTATTAGAGGTTCGGAATGGGCTTTATTCCAATGGACGATTCGAATCGGTTGCTCCAAGTTCCATCACCACGAAGGTTCAGGAAGTGAAGTACATACTTTATTGATAATTAATCACTTTTATACAATAGGCATTACAGTGAAGCAAATGCAAGAGGCGTAACAATTGATAGTGTAGACAAGAGATACATACGTAGCAAAAATAGGCGTAACTGGGTGTGACTAAAGAACGTCATCAGGTGTGATGTCATAATAGGGTGGTTCCATGAAAGAATTTCGCAATGTCAGCAGAAATACTTGGCAGAAATGCGTACGCAGCAACATGACGTGTGATTGACGTGCAACTAGGGGGTGAAGGGGACTTGACATTTAGCTCTACAGGTGGCGACAGAAGTCTGGAGGGTCAAGTCAACCTAATCCCAAATCATATCTAACATCCTATGTTTAAAGAACTATGTTATCCAAAAGAGAGGTCTCTTAGAGTAGAATCTTATTCTATACTGACTATACTGACTGTTAGTGCGTGTACAAGCGTCTAAGTGTCTACACTAGATGCGAGGGCAGAAGTCTTCCATAGTAATAGGGCTATGAATTACTTGCATAAAGACAGAGAAGCCGGGCCTTTGCTCGGTAGCTGGAAGAATGTTTACTTAAACTACTAGACAGGAATGCATTGGGCAGGGAGCGGAGCAGATAATTTCGAAGGTGAAATACAGTTTTTTGGCAGGCAACAGGCTGATGTCAGACTTCGTGAGCCGCGCAGGGAATGAGACAAAGTTCATGGTCACAGATGCAGGCTCAGACTGGAGCTTTCAGAGGCAGAAGGCAAGAAAAGCTTGATGACAGAATCAGGGCCTACTTGCCTGGACTGTAAAATGGCATAAGTGAACCATATAAAGCCGGTGGCCTTTCATACTTAGGAATGGAATATCCGGCCTATTCATGGCGGATCTGAAAGAGGACATGTTGACGGTGGACGCACATGTGTTTGCGTCTTCATAACTGGAACTGGAGGGAACATACATGTACTTGTGATTCATACATGAAACCGTTGGGGTCCAAGATAGGGGACATAACTGATCATAAAAATCCATATTTCCACAAGCCAAGGGGTCTGACACGTACTGAGTTTTCCAGGGTTGGCAAAGTGGCAGCTCTGAGGAGAACTGTTGCCACATGTTGTGGATATTTAAAGTTTATAATAATACAATCCCCTCTAGTGTTTTTTGCACCATTGCCAATCCAACTAACTCTACGGGTAAATAATATATCATTAGCAAAAGCACACGGGAAACCACAGTTCCGATTCAGCCAGGCAAGTGTTTTATTTTTAAGGGCATCATAAGTTTCTAACCTAGGATCAATCATACAGGAGTCAACCTCTGGTACATTTGTTAATACCACGGTGTATGGAACACACTCCGGAGTGAGATTAATAACATTTTTCCTCCTATGTCTACTTCTCCCAACAGTATCTACCCCTACTAAGTTATCCTGACTGCTTTTTTGTGCTATTTGTGATTGACCTGATATTTGTGCTGTTGCAATTCCCGCTAGAGATAGGTTCGAAGATGGAATATTCAGAGCGATTACGGCTGAAGAAGCCTGAGCATTAAGCCCTGAACCACTACCCCTGTTGCTATCTAAAGCATGTGCTGTAGGATCCACTGTATTATTACCCATTGTACCTAATGAGCCAGATTGAGGGCTCGGCAAGGTGGTAAACCGGGTCATACAAGATTCTAAAAGACCTTCCAAACTATTGACCCTTCGGAGCACTAGATCTAACTTTGCCACCAGGGGTCTAATCAGTACTTCCAATTTAGACTCGAAGATGGTTGCCAGAAGATCAATCTGAGCTGAATGCACATTACTTCCCTCTACGATATTTATGGGCTCAGGGGTATCTCCCCTATTGAGAGGTGTTGTACCAGCCTTTTTGATCTTCCGACCCACCGCCCTCTTAGCAGGAACCTTCCTACAGGCACGCACCACTCTCCGAATAGGAGATTGAATTGCAGAGGGCCTTGGTGATGGTGTCGGGCTCTGACTTGGGGTAATTTCATTATAAATTTCCTGCTCTTCCGTGGGTACATCAATACTTGTATCAACATTATTAGTATTATTAACCAAACTACTATCGGGCAACGATAAGGTAGACAGACACTGCCCTGTAGGTGACGTTTCTGGGCTTACCCTACTCAATGATAATCTCCTATCCTTGTTAATCTTACTGACTACTTTAACAAGATAGTTGTCCATTGTCCTTGTGTCCTTGTTAGCCGCCAATTTGGAGGACCTGAGTTTGGACATAGTAGGGCCAGTGAATACTAACTACCAAATGAATAGTGCGACAATGGGTTGTCTAATTAATGAGAAACACTATAATATGGACAAGGCCAACAAACAGAATATACACAATAAAAAAATAAAAAGAGATATGTTACTGCGTAACCTGGTTTAGAGTTCTGGAAGCCAAAGTCCGTGGCCCTGCCTGCCTCCTCCTGCCCCGGACGGCCACAGACGGCCCGCCCTTGTCCCGGGCTTAGCCCGGCGCCGCCCGCGCGCGTCCCGTGACGCGGAGGCAGCGCCGATCTTTTGAGCGCCTCCTGGCGCGGAAACGGCGTCAGCGGCTCCCCTGGCGCACAGGATGCTGGGGAGTGTAGTCCGTCCCCGCTCTGCGGCCGCTGCTGGAGATGGCGGCGGCGGGGGACGAGGAACAGCAGTGCAGCAAGGTGAAAGGCACTGAGGTGAGTAGTGTATGGGCACTCTGGATGCAACCACGAATTGGCGAACAGGAGCCCGCTCGGCCGAGGCAGCGCCGATCTTTTGAGCACCTCCTGGCGCGGAAACGGCGTCAGCGGCTCCCCTGGTGCACAGGATGCTGGGGAGTGTAGTCCGTCCCCGCTCTGCGGCCGCTGCTGGAGATGGCGGTGGCGGGGGACGAGGAACAGCAGTGCAGCAAGGTGAAAGGCACTGAGGTGAGTGGTGTATGGGCACTCTGGATGCAACCACGAATTGGCGAACAGGAGCCCGCTCGGCCGAGGCAGCGCCGATCTTTTGAGCGCCTCCTGGCGCGGAAACGGCGTCAGCGGCTCCCCTGGCGCACAGGATGCTGGGGAGTGTAGTCCGTCCCCGCTCTGCGGCCGCTGCTGGAGATGGCGGCGGCGGGGGACGAGGAGCAGCAGTGCAGCAAGGTGAAAGGCACTGAGGTGAGTGGTGTATGGGCACTCTGGATGCAACCACGAATTGGCGAACAGGAGCCCGCTCGGCCGAGGCAGCGCCGATCTTTTGAGCGCCTCCTGGCGCGGAAACGGCGTCAGCGGCTCCCCTGGCGCACAGGATGCTGGGGAGTGTAGTCCGTCCCCGCTCTGCGGCCGCTGCTGGAGATGGCGGCGGTGGGGGACGAGGAACAGCAGTGCAGCAAGGTGAAAGGCACTGAGGTGAGTGGTGTATGGGCACTCTGGATGCAACCGCGAATTGGAGTCATATTGCGTGTTATGAAAACTATGATTACCTGATGTCGATTTACCAAATCCTTATTATGATGAGAAGTCTATTGTCCAAAGTCTTCAGTAATTTGGCATCAAGTGCTTCAATTCTCAGGAATAGGCACGCACCATGAAGCTGTTGTAGCTAAACCTAAAATCGGTTTCCTCATTTAACGCCAGGCTCGTGGAAACTTCCTAATATGTAAGGGGGGGGGGGCGGGGGGCGGGAGGCGTCTGCCAGAGGACAGGCGATATAACGAGGTCTTTTGAAATAGGTAAGTGCCGGTAGGGATGCTCATATGAGGTTTGTTCAGCGCTATAAATACCGATCCGATGGTTTATCGAAGAGAAACGCAAAGGCTGCACCGCTGAGGCAGCAAATGTCGAATCTGATCTTATGTTCAAGTCAAACTACCTTGTTCTAAAGAAATTCATTCTGAAATCACTGGAACCTCCGAGGTGAACCCACCACCTAGTCCGAGAAGACACAAATATTGAGAATGTGGAAGCATAAAAGTGCGAATCCTAGCATGTCCGTTGTGTGTGAAGCCGCCCTGCAGTGCGCTTGCTGTGCCATGCCAGACGGGTCCCGAGGCAGTGGCTGTGTCCATGGCTGCTCCACGCACGCTGCACTGCACAGTCCTGCCATAGCCTCTGTGAACTGCGACAGAGTATCAGGTCATGCTGGGGAGCTCTAAAACACAAGACTGGACTTCGGTACAATGGCTCTCCTATGAATTTCAGAAGGATAAAGTGCAGCGTGAACTCCACCACTCTCAGGATACACAAAGACCTTTGTAGCAGATGCCTAACCCACTGAACTATCTCATACGGTCTATTTTACAAGCGCCTGGTGCTGAGCAAAACAAGCGGCCGTGCGGCCGCGAAAGTAATCGCGGTAAACATCAAAGTGAAAGTAATAGTGGTCAAGCGCGGCGTGCGCGACCGCGCACATGCACTGTAGCTCTAGGCTCGCCAGGTAGCACTTTTTGGAGCCCTCTCAATAAGTCTCGCCAGACCAGCGCATGCGCTGGGTCAGGCGAGACCTAAAAAGGGCAACACATTTGGGAGAAGAGGGGGAAAAATATAGCCAATACATGCTTAAAATCAGCCCTGGATGCCGCAGAGCCATTAAGCAGGCAAATGAGGATTGGTATCACAGAGAGAAGGTATGAATGGCTAAGCATCTCTGAATTGAAAGCCAGAAGTGCAAAACATTCTGAATGCACCATTCAATTCGGAACAGCTCTTTGGAAGCGTAGTAGACAACACCCTAAACCAATTAAAAAAGGAGAACAAGACAGCAAGATCAATGGGGGCTCTACAGTTCAGAGGTGGCATGCATGGAGGAACCATCCCCTCAAGAAGATCCACGGCAAAGGGGAATCTACACCCCACGACTTCGCATCAAACCTACCAGCAAACTTATCAAGCGAAACCAATTGCAGCAGCAGGGACAGCTACAAAGTTGGCAGTACCAGCAAGGAAGGCAGTCCTTTCGAGGACGTCCTCATGGAAGAGGCCAATCTCAAAGGGGGGCAGCGTCCCCCTACAACCAAGTGACTTGACATCGGGCACACTACACTCCCAATAAAGACCAGAGAGCCTGCCAACAAAGAAGACCGAGCCACTAAATTATGAATTAAATTAACAGCTACTCCTGCATCGGACACCAGTAGGAGGCAGACTGAAACACTTCCTTCACAAATGGAAACAAATCACTTTGGACAAATGGATTCTAAACCTAATGCAATACGGATACTGCATAGAACTAATCAAAACACCTCCAAACGGAGGTCCAAGAAGGTACATTCCAAGGAAGAAACCCATCTCCTCAAAGAAGTAGAAGAAATGTTGGAAGCAGTAGAGTTAGTGCTAAACAAGGAAATAAATGAAGGAAACTACTCCACATTTCCTATTTTCAATGATAGACTGGACCCTGCACCGCGTCTTGGATGTGAGGTTTCTGAACAAATTTATAAAAACGCAAGATGATAATCCTGCAAGAGGTAATACCACAACTACAAAAAGAGAACTACATGGCTACATTAGACTTAAAGGGTGCCTATTTCCACATTCACATGATCGCAAAATGCAAAACAATTCCTAAGGTTTGTGATGAACAAAACACACTACCAAGTCAAGGTGCTGGCCTTTGGTATAAAATCGGCACCAAGAGTATTCACTAAGTGCCTTGCAGCAGTGGTTGCATACCTCACAAGACCATGAATACATGTGTACCCTTACCCAGACGACTGGTTAATAATTGTAAACCCATACAAAAACTGCAAACAACATATGCAACAGGTGAGTCACTATACCAGCTGGGATTCCCCATCCACTGGGAGAAGTCATCCCTGGAACCAGAACAGGAGAAAGTGTTCTTGGGGGGCAAAAATAGGTTCAATCCAAGGGAAAGATTTTTCCAAGCGAGAAGAGAACAGCAGCACTGCTGAAAGAAAAACAGCTATACCAAAAGAGGCAAGCTCTGATAGTGAAGCCAATGGGGGAAGCTGCTAGGAACGATGGCTTCCTTCATCCACTTGATACCAAACATGCGACCATTCAAGGAAGGGCTTCAGGAACAATGGTCAGGCGCAACAAGGAGTTGGGAAGATCTAGTGGTTACCACACACTATGAAGAGGTGAGAGGCAAAATCTCTGTACTCCGGCTTCCCCAATCACAAATCTATAACACACGAGGAGGAGTAGTGAGAAATGATTAAAAGATGGCACATGCTCTATGAAAAAATACTGCTTTCACTCACAAAGTTGTGACATGCTTCATCAAAGTGCAAAAACAACAGTAGATGGACAGAATGCAGAACAATGTCATACATTCACCCCGGTACAGAGATCTGGGCCTAAATCCATCGTTTTTTTTGTATGACATTGTTCTGCATTCTGTCCATCAACTGTTGTTTTTGCATTTGTCACCCCGAGTGGGAAGGGTATGCCCAGACGTGGGTTCCATGCCACTGGAATCAAGTTATCCAGGCTGAAGAGGGGTGAAACCCCGAAACCGGTCCTAGGATGCTTGTTTCCAGTCCAGGGAGGACCTGGCTTGGCAGTTCGGGCTGGACTGTTCCCATGAGGCACAGGGTCAAGACTGATTTGCATATAGCTGGGTTCAAACTGGAAAGGCATGGTGAGCACAAATACGATGGATTTAGGCCCAGATCTCTGTACTGGGGTGAATGTATGACATTGTTATGCATTCTGTCCATCAACTGTTGTTTTTGCATGCTTCATCAAAGGGACACTTTGGCAGTAAGGAGGGGAGAAGGGACTCTTAAAATTTCTCCTATCAGCACTCCTAGACGGTGGGTCTAGGAATAAATTGTTGCACAGAGACACCACCGAGCTAGTTTTATACTTTTACTGCACTTCGTCTTTCGTTGATCCCAATGCATATTGAGATATCATTTCTTTTTCATGTGTGTATTGTCTTCCCCTCCCTTTTGCTCCACCTCAGGCGTTGGTCTGTGCTGGGGTGTATTGTAAGCAAGCCCAATGATGAAGCATGCCACTTTTCTATCACTTCTTGCTGCTCCTCCTAGTGTGTTATAAGATCTAATGGCTGTCACGCAGAGGTTACTAGAAGAGATAGCATGGTGGAACAGGGCAAATGTAACACAAGAAAGACCTTTTACAGAACCAACTCCAACTGTAACCATAACCGATGCCTCCCAGATTGGATGGGGCGCACACATGAACAACCTAAGTAAGGAGAGTGTGGAAGGAGCCAGATGCAATACAGCACATCAACATCCTGGAATTTAAGATGGTGTCCTAGCCTCAAAAGCCATTCAGAAAGAGCTCTGGAGACAACCATATTAATACAGACAGACAATGTTCTACAAAAACAAACCGGATGGAACACAATCAATACCACTCTCAACATTAGCTCAACACTTCTGGAATTGGGCAATTCCACGGGAAATAACTATTGTAGCAATGCACCTGCTGGGGAAAGACTTTGTAGAAGCCGACAGACTAAGCAGGCAAGCCTCGTGGTCTAACGAATGTGAACTGAATCAGTCAGAACTCCGGAACATTTTTCAAAAATGGGGAACTCCAAAGATCTTTGCAACCCCCCCACAATGCAAAATGCCAATGCTTTGACTCCTGACAACACTACCAACAGTCCATAGGGAGTGCACTATGGATAGACTGGTCAGGGATATTGGCATACACTTTTTCTCTGATACCACTACTTCACAAGGTGATTAGCAAATGCAGAAACAGCAGCATGAAGATGATACTAATTGCCCCACAATGGGCAAGACCAGGTTCTCTGAAATAATGGAAATATTGCAGGGAATAATTCACAAATTGCCAAAAAGACCAGATTTGTTAACGATGCAAGAGGTTAGTGTTCTTCACCCAGAACTGGAAGCTTTAAGCCCGGCAGCATGGCTCCTGAGGACTTGGAGTTTGGACATCTAAAATTACTGGAGAACACTATGACACTCCTAAGAGAGGCAAGAAGGCCTACCACTAGGAAGTGTTATTCGGCAAAAATGAAACAATACTCACCATGGTGTCTTAAGAAAGGGCTATTAAAAAAAAACACACACACACAAAGGCTAAAACAGTGCTAAGGTACTTAATGCATATACTGGATTGTAAGCTAACCTCTGCATCACTGAAGGTTCACCTAGCAGAATCGTAGCATGCACAAAGGGACCACATAGGAAGAAATCTCTTCACTTCACCAGTGGTCAAGAGGTTCCTGGAGGGAGCAAAAAGAATCCCTATCTCCCCCTGCCACCAGCAGGTACCTGCACCCACCTGGAATTTGAATATGGTACTCAAACTAATTAATAAACCATTTGAACCATTACACAAGGCTATGCTACAAATGCTCACGCTAAACGCAGCCTTTTTGGTAGCGATAACATCACTACTGGGAGTGAGTTACAGGCAAGAATGTTACAGGAACCCTATTTCTGAATACGTAATGACAGAATTGTCATGAGAACGGATCCACAATTCATGCAAAAGGTGATCTCACAGTTTTATATCAAACCATACAGATACCAAGTTTTTTCCAAAGACACATGCAGAAAGAACGTTGAACACACTAGAAGGGCAGTAATGCATTGCATTGAAAGAACAAAGGAAAACAAAACAACTTTGTATCATTTGCAAGCAGTTTTCAAGGGAGACCAGTAACCTAGACCTCAATTGCAAGATGGTTAGCACAAAAAATACAATTGTGCCACAAAGAAGAGAGGAGAGACATTACAAAGGGTCCCAGGGGCACATTCGACAAGGAAGAAAGGGGCTAATCTCGCCTTTCTAGCAAGCACACTACTTCAAGACATTTAAAAGGCAGCAACTTGGTCTTCAGTGCACACGCTCACAAAACACTACTGTGTGGACATTTAGATGAACAAGTAAGCACAAGTAGGACAAAGGGTCTTTCAACATCTATTCTAAAACCAACCCTCGTCTTCAACACAGCTGCCACTGTAGTAACAAGCCGCTACAAAATCATAAACGTATAGTTTCTTACCTGTCTGTGTATTTTTTGCAGTTTGAATAATTTTCTGGATTTGCAAGGGAACCCACCCTTCTCGACCAATGAAGATGAAAAAGGGAGGGAACAGGGGAAAAGAAATCTGAAGATGGCGACCACAGGGGTGAGCTTCTGGAGGAAGCGCAGAGATATCAGAAGGGGACACCAAATGGAGGTACGTCGATGCCCACAAACGGAAAAAAAAGAAAGTAGAAGGACAAACTACAATTCTGGACCACACCACTAGATTGTAGAATAATGATCACACTGTGAATCCAGAAAATTCTTCAAGCTGCAGAACTACACTGACTGGAAAGATACTATTCGTTTTCCCCACCATCAACACCGAGTGTTGAAGGCGGGCTCGCCATAGTCCATTTTAGAGCACCTCAAGATGCTAGCAAATCTCATGCTGCTGTTTGCTTTCTTGATGAACTAGCTGAATCACACCTGACTTCTTTGCAGAGGTTTCCTATCATAGGAGATGCAATGTGTCCAGGATATTAGGGCTATGATGTTGATATTTGAGCCTCTGTTCTGGAGCACAGTGAAAACATCTACTGGCTTCTTGGCAGGTTTGCTTCATGCACCCTGCTCGTCTATGGCGGCTCACACATGCAGGTTCTGCAGTGAGATGTGAAGTATCAGGGGGGCAAGGCACCACTGATGCTTCAGATCCCACACCAGGTTTGGAGGAAACTGCACAAAATCTGCAGGGATGGCTGCTAGCGGCAGATCTCTCAAAATAAATACACAAAGTGGACGGTGTTGGAGCATGCAATAGTACTAGATGGGGGAGTCATCTGGGAAAGGTGTAGATCAAATGACTCTTGTCTCCAGCAGAAAGCTAGCTCCATATCAGTCTGTTGGAGTTGCAGGCAATTCATCTGAAAGAAACACGTTAGTTATAGATTTCTTACCTTAGAATTACCCCTAGGCACTGGATCCGGAATTCTTTTTCTTCAGCAGTACCTCTGCGCGTCGGAAGGTGGCGTCGGCATCGTGGCTGCCGGGATGATGTCGCGGCAGCTACTTAGACGTTGCACTCGCGCGCTGACATCAGTTCATTTTATTTTTCGTGCCAGCCAGCGCAGATCCGGGAAGAGCGGTACCTCAGTCATTTTTTGACTACGTTTTTCTCGACTTTTGTCGAGTCTTCGACTCCGAAGGTGCACGAGGGATGCCCGGTTTCAAGGCCTGCGGTTCCTACCATCGCATGATGCCGGATCTGCACCACGTGTGTCTTTTTTGCCTGGAGTGCGACCATGACCCCAAGTCGTGCTCCGACTGTAAGTCGATGGCGCTGAAAGCTTTGCGGGAGCGGTCCCGAAAGCTGCTTGAGCACCGGCAGTCGGCTCTGCGCCGTTCGAGGTCCTGGTCGAAAGAGAGGTCGAGGGACCGGTCCCGCAGCCACCACCATTCCGGTTCGAAGTCTTAACACTCTTGGTCGGGTCAGTCGAAGCTTAAGAAAAAATAGAAGAAGCATTGTCGCTCTTCGACTTCTCCTTGTCGGTCGGCTGATCTGACGAGGCACGGGGTGGTGCTACTCCCGCTCAGTTGACTCAGTCCCCCCCCCCCTCCTTTCCGGGACCCGGAGCGACTGCCGCCCAGCTTCATATGTTCTACGAGACGATGCATGTCATCTTTGGGTAGACCAACCCTGCAGGCGCACCTTCGGGGACCTAGGTCTTTGCTGCCGGAGGCTCTGGCCCCGGCGCCGCACGCCCCCCTCGGATCCAAGCCTGGATCTGTATCTGGGCTGGTTGACCTCGTTACGCCTCGACTGGCGCCGATTCTGACTGCACCACTACTGCGCCCTGGCCTTCGTCGACCCCGGCCTCCAAGCTGACGTGGACACGGAACCAAACCGGTGTCCGACGCCAGATCCGGCACCAAAAAGGGGATTTTGTACCCCTGTTCACGCTGTGGTAACTATTTCATTACCGGTACTATTTTTTATGCGGTAAAGTCTATTAAGAATAACTCAGTAAATATAAGAGGCAGAATCCGTGGTATTAGAGGTTTTAAAAGGCTTTATTCCTATACAAAGGAATACAATTCGAATTGTAGGCTTTCTATTCCATCACCACGAAAGTTCAGGAAGGAAGGGCATACTTTATTGACAGATAGGCAGTTTTATAGAAAATACATTACAGTGGAACAGATGCAAGAGGCGTAACAGCTGATACTACAGATAAAAGGTGCATACGTAACTAATAGAGGCGGATGTATGGGCGTAATTTAATAAACGTCATTATACATGATGTCACAAGTGGGTGGATCCATAAAAGAATCCTGCAATGTCAGCAGAAATATTTGGCAGAGATGCGCGCGCAGCCGCATGACGTGTGATTGACGTGCAACTAGAGGGTGAAGGGGTCTTGACATTTAGCTATACATGTGGAGACAGAAGTCTGGGGGTCATGTCAACCTAATCCCAAATCATATCTAATATCCTATGTTTAAAGAACTGTGTTATCCAAAAGGAGAGGTCTCTAGGATAGAATCTATTCTATACTGACTGTTAGTGCGTGTACAAGCGTCTAAGTGTCTACATGAGATGCGAGGGGGTAGGAATATTCCATGGTAACGAGGCTATGAATTACTTGCATGAGGACAGCGAGGCCTGGCCCTTTGCACGGTAGCTGGAGGAATGTTTACCTAAACTACTAGACAGGAATGCATCGGATGAGGAGCGGAGTAGATAATCTTGGAGGTGAAATACAGTTTTTGGCAGGCAACAGGCTGGATCAGGCACCGTTAGCCGCGCAGGGAGTAGGACAAAGTTCATGGATACAGATGCAGGCTCAGACTGGAGCTTTCAGAAGCAGAAGGCAGGAAAAGGCTTGATGACAGAATTCGGGCCTACTCGCCTGAATCTGTAAAATGTGGAAAGTGAACCACATAAAGTCGGTGGCCTTTCATACTTAGGAATGGAATATCTGACCCATTCATGGCGGGTCTGAAAGAGGACATGTTGACGGTGGACGCACATATATTTGCGTCTTCAAAACTGGAGCAGGAGGGAACATACATGTACTTATAGCATGCACATGGAGCCGTTGGGGTCTACGATAGGGGACATAACTGATCACAAAATTCATATTTCCTCATTCCTTCCTTGTCCCCTACGGACCCTCAGGATATATCGATCTTCATCAATCCATCGATCTGTTCATATAGCATCATTTGTTCTTCTTTCTTCTTCCGGGATCTTGAACGAAAACTTGGATGTGGGATACACGAGGTGGCCCACATTGTAGACATAAGCAGCAACTGAATAGTATGAGAAAGCCAATACCTAGGAAGGATAGGATTCTCCATCCCCAGGCTGACAACACGCCCCAGAACCAACCGGACCAAGTCCAGGTGCCTGGACTCTGGTGTATCTGGCTTATAATCTTATGAAGGCGGGTTATGGCTTTATATACTGACGGCGAATTTTCTGGTATGAAAATGCAGCAACTTGATCCGATGACCCTACAAGCTCCGCCCCTATCGGCCAGGATGACGTCAAGGACAAGACGATTTTGAAGCACAACAATCCGCATAGCAGACTGCTCTTCTGTTAAATTGCCTAAGGCGGAAATAGTTTCGTTCACTACTGCTTCAAGGGTTCTGGTTAATCTACGTATCAGCTTACTATTAGTGACTGTACCTATATAGGGAAAGAAACCTTTATTGAAATCGGTGTATTTTTCCCATGCTGTTTCAGTGTAATCGACAATTGGGAGATCTCTCTGCTGTCTATTGTGTACTAAATTGGTATTTCTATGATAATCAGGAGGAGCTAGGAAAACAGGTGGCAGAAGGAATGCTATGTAACAGGTACCATCCCAATCTAAAGGTAGACATATATATGCGGTCTGGCCACATATGAAGTAGGAATGATGGGAAGCTCTAAATGTAGACTTGCCTTGATCACTGAATTTTATTACAGTGGTGCATTTACTATGGCCCATGTGTATGGAACCATTCTTTCTTATACATAATTCCCCTTTTACTGGGAATACTGACATGGCGGGCAAGATTGGTGTAGCTTCAGATTCAACGTTCAGGATCATGAGGTTAAGTGTAAAATTACCTAATCCGTATACTTCATTTTCTAGATCAGTTCCTGTTCTTTTGGGAAGTCCCTCCTTGTTAGGGTAGCAGACTTTAAGCAAAACTAAGTTCAGGTTTCCCCATACCCAGTTGTCTTGATAAACTGCGGAATTTGAATCTAGGGAATTAATCAAACTAAACCATGCTCCACAGGAGCCATTGTGTGTGAACGGATAGGGAAAGAGGGGCAAAACTCCCTTATAGTTCTGATAGGGAGGGAGTCGGCCACATATCCAACAATTTGTGGCATTGCTGGTTTGATGGGAATGATGTAACATACTAATGAATGTGTTGTTGCGCAGCGCAAATCTATAGGACAACTCATGCGGAGGTAATTCGCTAAAAGAATGTTCTGCAGTTACATTGTAAGCACGCTTAAGAATAGGGTAATACATGTGCAATAGTATGCTGACAATGATAATCAGAAGACTTAGAAAAAACAAAATTAATAATGTTACTGTGCAGTGACTACGAAGTGATTTACAATACGCATGCTTCTTAAGCTTCATCTGATGATTTCTTTCTCTATTCCGGTCTAGAGGATACATGTCAGAGACAAATTCAACCGATTCACCTTGGAGAGGACTTAAACAATCAAATTGTCTGACTTACTAGACCTCAATTTTAGTTTGTAAAGTTCTGATTTTGACTGCTCAACCAAGGGGAGTTTTGAGTCTGTCTGTGAGGGAATACAGGGTTGAGTATTCACACTGGATGGTAGTCCATAACATTTCTTGATATGACTCGAGTGCAACCACCCTTTCCGTCCCTCGATCTTCACGGCTGTCCTTGTAGTCAGCAGAACCAACTTCGGTGACTTCCACCTAGGGTCCAGTTGGGTCTTCTGGTCAAAATTCCTGACCAGAACCAGGTCACCAGGAACCACGTCATGGGGCTTCACCTCAGTGTTATCGGGAAAAGCTGCGGTTACCTGTGAACGACAAGATTGTAGTGCAGACATCAAGGAAGCCAGGTAATCTGTCAGCATATTACAGTCAACATCGGTGATTTTGCGAGGTATAGGCGTCCCCCACATATTTGGTGGTCTACCGAAGATCCCCTCGTACGGGGATAGCCCTGTTCGAGAATGTGCTACCATTCTCATGTAAAAGAGCGCAACTGGTAAGGCTACTATCCAATCGACTCCTTTTTCTCTACATATTTTGGACAATCTAATTTTCAGAGTTTGATTATGGCGTTCCACGAGACCTGCTGCCTCGGGATGTCGGACACAGTGGAATTTCCATTGGTAGCCTAACAGAAGGGAAACGTGTTTCATTAGTTCGGATGAGAACGGCTGGCCGTTATCTGAGTAGACAACACGTGGTAAACCGTATCGTGGGAAGAATTCTCGAACTAACTGTTTGGCAGTAGTCGGGGCAGTGTAATCTGAAACCGGGTATGCTTCTGTCCAACGGGAAAGAGCACAGACAACTACGAGAACATATTTGAATCCTCGACATCGTTCCATCTGGATATAATCCATCTGGAGGACTTCAAAAGCATGATCGGGAGGTTGAAATCCACCCTGTTCTACGGGGATGCTTTTACCTGGATTAAACTGACAACATATCATACAGGTACGAACTTTTTGTTTAGCTGCGGCTCGTAAATGTTTGTTGAACCAAATGTGTTGAATGCTGTCTAGCATAGCTTTTTCTCCTAGGTGCGCAGGACTATGTATAGTGTTAATGATGACTTGAACCATTGAGTCGGGAAGAAACCATATAGATTTTTCCTTCGTCATCCATCCTTGATCCGTTTGGATCCCTCCTAATTCAGTCCATTTCTTTATTTCTTCCGGTGTAGCATGTGTCTGGATGTCAATTACATCAAGGGCGGGATCCTTAACTGTCATGCAATGTGTTGGTGTCGGAACTATTGTCTTTGTCATGTCAGTTGTGTGAGTCTGATTCTGAGCAGTCTGTTTAGCTGTTCTGTCAGCTAGGTCATTACCCTGAGAAATGATATCGGTAACCTTTGTGTGGGCTTTGCATTTCATAATCGATATTGCAGTAGGTAGATGAATCGCGTCTAATAGGGCTTGAATGAGGGGTCCGTGTTGGATGTGGGCACCGTGAGAAGTTAAATAACCTCTCTCTCGCCACAGTACGCCGGAGTCATGGACGACTCCGAATGCATAACGGGAATCTGTGTATATATTGACTTTCTTATTTTTGGCTTGAATACAGGCTTGTGTCAGAGCGATGAGCTCTGCTGCTTGAGCTGACAAAGTGTTAATGCAATTTGTTTCAATGACTTCAGTGTCTGTTGTGACTGCGTAAGCGGCCACTAACTCTCCTGTACTTGTTCTCATACATGACCCATCTACATAAAATGTCAAGTCTGGATCTGACAAAGGGATGTCTGTCAAGTCTTGTCTGGGTTTCGTCGTGATAGTAATGACTTCGACACAATCATGTGCCAACGGATCTGTTCCGCCTACTGGTAACAGTGTGGCAGGATTTAACGTATTACAACGTCTGATTTCTATGTGTGGCTGAAACAATGTCAATTCGTAACCGGTGAGTCTCGCTATAGTCAAGTGTTGTGTTTGTGTGCGGTTCAAGAGAACCTCTACTGCGTGTGGTACTTGTACTGTCAATTGGTGTCCTAACACTATGGCATCGCTTTGTCTGATTGCTAAAGCTGTTGCTGCCACCGATTTCAGGCACGCAGGAAGTGCCTGAGCTACTGGATCTAATGTACTAGAGAAATAAGCACATGGTTTGTGTGATCCTGCTTGTTCCTGAGTGAGCACTGACAAGGCAGTACCTTCACGTTCTGTAACAAAGAGTGTAAACTGTTTACTGTAACATGGTGTTGCTAGGACAGGTGCTTGGCATAAAGCTTTCTTTAAGCTTTCAAAGGCATGTGTATGTTCTGGAGTCCAAGGGAGGACAGTCGATGTGGCTGCCTCCTGTGTTGTCAACTGGATAAGTGGTTTTGCTAGAAATGCATATTGAGGGATCCACTGCCTACAGTATGAAGTGAGGCCTATAAAAGCCCGCACCTCCTTTTGTGTCTTGGGTGTTTGCATGTTAGCAATTAACTGGATGCGATCGGGTGTAAGCTGCCTTCCCTCCTTGGACAGCGAGTGCCCAAGGTAAACAACTCGCTGGACACAGAATTGCAGCTTGGAAGGGGACACCTTGTGCCCCTTGTCGGCCAGAAATTTCAAAACCGTCAGTGACGCTGTTTCACATTCAGGTTCGCTTCGGGCGGTGATCAGCAGATCATCGACATATTGAAGCAAGGCAGTGTTAACTGGCATGTGGATACTGTCAAGTTCTCGTTTCAGTGCTTGGCTATAGATACTGGGGCTTTCTGTAAATCCTTGAGGTGCGCGTGTGAATTTAAAACTTCGTCCATTTAAACTGAATCCGAACAGATATTGACTTTCCGGATCGATTGGGACACTAAAGAAAGCATTCTTGAGATCAATTACAGTGAAGAACGTTGCTTCTGAGTCAATAGCTGTGAGTAATGAAGAGATATCTGGGACCACAGGGTATTGCGGTACAATACATTTATTTAATTCGCGCAGATCAATAACTAATCGATATACTGGTGGTGCTTTTGGATCCGTTCTTTTAAGAATCGGAATTATCGGGGAATTACATACATTGGAGTCGGTTTCGACAACCACTCCTTGTGCAATGAGCTCGTCAATGATTTGCAGTAAAGCCACTACAGCATCTGGTGGTAACTTGTATTGCCGCATTCGTGGTAGTACTATTCCTGTTTTCAGTGTAACTCGATATGGTGTAATGTTCATGCAACCAACATCAGTGGGGCCTTGTGCCCATAAATGTGTAGGTAAATTCTGCAGTCGGTGATCCATGTCTCTGGACACGTAGTGACCTTTAAAGTCACGTAAAAATAGTCGTACTCCTTCCGGAGAACAACATATTATAGCTCCTAGAGCTTTCAATGTTTTTATACCTAACAAGTTTTCTGGACATGATTTAGTAAGCAATAAATCTGTAGTACGTGTCAATGGACCAATCGTGAGTGGAAGAGGTTGTGTTACGTCATTAATTATGGGTTTTCCTGAGAATCCAAGGGAAATATTCTGTGAGCCTGAGAGGGGTGCCCCTGGAACTTCACTGCGTCTTATAGTTGTTCTGCTTGCCCCTGTATCAAGTAAAAACTTTCTGTCTTCCCCTAATAGTTCACTATGTACATAAGGTCCCTCTTGGTCTACAGGAACCTCAATAAGGGGTAAGCCAACTTCCCTCTCTAGGCTATCTCATGAGTATCGCTGATAATCGGGATAATCTGTTTGTGCATACTGATACATCTGTTGTGTTGTCGCTTGTGTTGCAGCAATAGGCTGCACTTGTGGTGGTGCTATGATCTGTTGTGGAGCTGCCTGTTGCGGAGCTAGTTGTTGCGGAGCTAACCTAGGTTGTGCACGCTGAGGTATTTGTTGTTGATTCTGATCCTGTCTAGGTGGACGTGGTCTCTCCTGGGTTCTACCTGTAGCAATATTATGTTTCAAGACTGGACAATCGTGTATATAATGACCTTGTTGTTTACAATAGTTGCATGTCCCTTTCGTTGGACCTGCGGAATCACCCTTTTGATGACCATCGGCTGGAACTGACTGTGCAACAAGCATTTTCATTTTTGTATCTTTCATACGTCTTTGTTCGTGTTCTTGTTCTTCTCTAATTCTATTGTGGTGATATTGTAACATCTGTAACATCTGTGATGGGGTATTACCTTGCCAGGTACTTTCGAATTTCAATACTCTATTCTTGACTTGCAGCAGAGAATTTTCAACTAATTTTGTCACAAACAGATGTGGATATGACTCACTACTGGCTTCTATGCCACTATTTATACTAAAACATTTTTCAAATCGGGAATAGAAATCACTAGTGTCTTCATCTGGCTTTTGTTTACAGGCTGAGATTGCACCCCAGTCTTCCTTTTTCGTAGTTAATAAACGTGGCAGTACCTGTATTAGTAATCCTGCTAGTGCTGTAGTCTTTTCCCCAAGCCCTGCTCCTGCAGCTCGGGCCTTTTCTTCGTTTTCTAATGCTGTCCAATCTATCTTTTGGTCTCCCACCTCCCATTCCTTTTCTTTGAGTTTCTCATAAACACCGGCGGGTAATAGGACTTTTAATATTTTCATAATATCGGGGTAAGTATACTCTCCCATGAGTAACATGTCTTTTATCTCACGGTGGAAACCTGCTGGGTCCTTGTCATGGCTGGGTACTACTTTCTTCATTTCTAATAATTCCAGTTTAGTTATAGGCGTGTACACAAACACGCGTGTAAAATTATCACCGTCACCTCTGATTGGGTGCACTTCGCGTAACGGGTTCTGTCTATCTATGTGATACATTCTTCTTCCCATTATGGGAACTGGAACGTGTTCTGGGCATACGAAATTTAAATATTGGTTTCGGGATTCTAGAATTTCCTTAATCAAATCAGTACCTGACCCTCTCCATATGTTCGTGAGTAGTTCTGTCAATATGTCAGGTAAGGGTCCTGGATCGGAGTGTTGGCTTTTATATAATATAAGGAGGTGTTGAATCATGTATATACTAGCTAAGCGCTGTTCGTATGGGTCAAGATTCAGAAACGTGTGTGCAAGTACATCATCATTGTATTCGCCGGGACTGTCAGCCCATTGTACTGCTGACCTGGCTAATTCTTGTTCGTCCATGGAATCGAGCATGTGGTACCCCCTTCGATCTCGGAGTAATTTATCAGCGGCTTGGAATAGGTGTTCAGGGGATTTTGTATTTAACATAGGGTTTGGAAAATGTCTATTATATTCTGGACGTATTGGACGTATCGGGTCGTTAAAACCTCTGGTATTATTATGGGGTCTTCCTCTACCTACATAAGCTATCGTTTCTAATTGCTCTGATTCTTGCTCCTCCTCCTCTTCTGATTCTACTCTGTCTGTTTCTCGTCTTTCTTTATGTATTCGTTCTACTTCCTTGCGGATCTTTCGACACATGGCGATTATACACGCCTGTCTATCATGTTTCTCTTCTGATATGTTCTGACCCCATTTGGCAAGTCTCTGCATGGTATCGTGATCTGCCCCAGGCCTGTCTTGATTCCTAATTACACAATTTATGAAAAAACGTAGTAGTTGTCTTTGGACATCCACTTTCTGGTATTCCATAGCTTCGTTAATACTTTCTGGACCTCGCCCTGTTTGAACAAAGCAATATATTTCGTCTAGGTGTTCACCCATTCCTGGTATCGTCATTAAATATAATGTAGCTCGTCGTATACGTAGTGATGATATGAGCAATTTATCCTGTCTACCTGGTACTGGGTCGTATCTACAATCCACAAGCTGTTCTTTAAACATGTCGGATGTCGCTAGTTGGGGTGTACGTTGGAGTGCTAAATCTCTAAGGGTCTGTTTATTTCGCGGCGGTGTGGCAAACATGTCCGTCGTACCTCCTGTAGCACCATCTGAGGTGCTAGGCACGAAAGGATTCGTTGGGCGTAGGATAGAGATTGTAGATGCGGGAAAAACTGTAGAAACGGACGGGCCTGTCGGAACTTGTGTAGGAGTTTGTAGTTGCGGGGGTACAGACGAATGCTCTTGGCATTGAACACCATCGGCAAGCGGTGTGGGTGGTATGGCATTAGCATACTCGGGAGCTGCGTCATCTAAATAGGAGGAAAGGAAAACGTCCTTTGCTGTTTTGGGATGTGTTTTGGGATGTGCTTTTATCGGGAGCAATGGAGGAGTTAAGTCTTTTGGTATCTCCGGGGTAGCCTTAGGTAACCCTTCGGCCAGAAGAGGATACATACCATTCATAAGAGTGTTTCTTTGTCTATCTACTTGTTCTGATTTTACTCGGGTACCTTCCTCAAGTAATAGATTTTCTCGGGTTTTATTTGAATTCTCTCTACCTTTCTCTTCCTGTCTGAGTGCTTTTTCTGTACGTCTATATGATTCTTTACGCCATAATTCAATGGCATCTTTCTGTGACTGTCTGGCTTTCTTTTTCCATAATTCTTCTTCTACTCTCATGATGCAATCTGCATCCCAGGTCCCCGCTGTGGGCCATCTCTGACTCTCTGGTAATTCTTTGGTGTAGTCCACCCATAAATCAAGAAATAATACGGCATCTAGGCCATGCTTATGATACATAAAGTACCCTGGAGTGTCCCTAGGTGGGATGGGAACAGCTTCTTCGAGTACACCTTTTCTAGTTTTGATCTGTCTTAGTTTCGAAAAGAGCGGCATTTTTTTTAGACCTTATTACTAGAACACACTTTATACAAGAAAACACAATAATGAACAGTCATTCACACCACAATATATAGAACGTATTTAAAACATTTTAACACTTAACAGTTTTACGAACAATGATAACTAATAGAAAATTAGTTACTGACATAATACTGACACTAGATAGTACTTATTTATATGCAAGACATACTATATATACTGCTAAACAGTACAGATACACTGCTAAAACAGTGCAGACCGGATTTGTGTACCCAAACCCGTCTTGACCGGCACAGACTATGTGCACGTTAAATGCCTCCCCGGTAATGGTACTCACCGGGTAGCTCGGAACGGAAGGCCTCGGAACGGAACTGAAACTGGACCGGACTGGACTCGACTCGACTGGACTCGGAACTTCGGAACCTGGTGGGCCTCTGTATACCTCGGATCTTGCTCTCTCAGCTAGGCTCTGGTCGGGATACTTCGCACTTCTCACTGCCTCGTCTGGGTGTTGATCGCAGCCTCAGTCGTCCCCGCTTGGCCGGAAGGAGATACAGGAAATCCTGCAGGTACGCGTTTTTGTCCGTTCAGCTGTGGCAGGAGACCGGGCCTGCAACGCACCGCCGGCGCGTGAGATGAGAAAGTGTCCCTATTCGGGCGCCAATTTATGTGGTAAATATTTCATTACCGGTACTATTTTTTATGCGGTAAAGTCTATTAAGAATAACTCAGTAAATATAAGAGGCAGAATCCGTGGTATTAGAGGTTTTAAAAGGCTTTATTCCTATACAAAGGAATACAATTCGAATTGTAGGCTTTCTATTCCATCACCACGAAAGTTCAGGAAGGAAGGGCATACTTTATTGACAGATAGGCAGTTTTATAGAAAATACATTACAGTGGAACAGATGCAAGAGGCGTAACAGCTGATAGTACAGATAAAAGGTGCATACGTAACTAATAGAGGCGGATGTATGGGCGTAATTTAATAAACGTCATTATACATGATGTCACAAGTGGGTGGATCCATAAAAGAATCCTGCAATGTCAGCAGAAATATTTGGCAGAGATGCGCGCGCAGCCGCATGACGTGTGATTGACGTGCAACTAGAGGGTGAAGGGGACTTGACATTTAGCTATACATGTGGAGACAGAAGTCTGGGGGTCATGTCAACCTAATCCCAAATCATATCTAATATCCTATGTTTAAAGAACTGTGTTATCCAAAAGGAGAGGTCTCTAGGATAGAATCTATTCTATACTGACTGTTAGTGCGTGTACAAGCGTCTAAGTGTCTACATGAGATGCGAGGGGGTAGGAATATTCCATGGTAACGAGGCTATGAATTACTTGCATGAGGACAGCGAGGCCTGGCCCTTTGCACGGTAGCTGGAGGAATGTTTACCTAAACTACTAGACAGGAATGCATCGGATGAGGAGCGGAGTAGATAATCTTGGAGGTGAAATACAGTTTTTGGCAGGCAACAGGCTGGATCAGGCACCGTTAGCCGCGCAGGGAGTAGGACAAAGTTCATGGATACAGATGCAGGCTCAGACTGGAGCTTTCAGAAGCAGAAGGCAGGAAAAGGCTTGATGACAGAATTCGGGCCTACTCGCCTGAATCTGTAAAATGTGGAAAGTGAACCACATAAAGTCGGTGGCCTTTCATACTTAGGAATGGAATATCTGACCCATTCATGGCGGGTCTGAAAGAGGACATGTTGACGGTGGACGCACATATATTTGCGTCTTCAAAACTGGAGCAGGAGGGAACATACATGTACTTATAGCATGCACATGGAGCCGTTGGGGTCTACGATAGGGGACATAACTGATCACAAAATTCATATTTCCTCAACGCCCTGGGTCCCTTTTCAGCCAGATTCGCACCCTGAGGGTGAGGAGGACTGGGAGGGGTCAGGTGACCCTTTTACAGATCAGCTTGAGTCAGAGCAGGACTGGAGAGAGGAACTGGGCGATGCCTGTGGTCTTGACACTTCACCCGACTGTGGCATGTTGTCGTCTCCTACCGTGACTACGGAGGAGGGAGCATCATACGTAGTGGTGTTGCGTAGGGCGACTGAGGCCCTCCACCTCGAGCTTCCTATGGCGGTGGTCAGGACTAACCTCCTGACAGAGGTGCTTTGGCCGTCAGCGAGCTCTTCGGAGCCCTTGCTGCCGTTTAATGAGGCCCTCACCTACGATCTTTTGGGCACTTGGTCCAAGCCCAACACGGGGGCTCCCGTGGATAGGATGATTGCCTGACGCCACCGCCTGGCCCTGGGCGACCCCACTTTCCTTTCCCAACACCCCACCCCGAGAGCTTAGTTGTCCAAGCCTCTGCGTCCAAGAGCGCATTCCTGTTCGCACTACCGGACCAGGAATCCAAGAAGCTGGACCGCGATTTTTTCTTCTGCCAGCTTAGACTGTGGTCAGTAAAACCGCATGTTTATTGGGCCGTGATTCCCACTCCGTGTGGGATACGGTTGCGCATGTGCTGCCTCAGTGTCCGGAGGAGGCCTGGACAGTGCTCTCCGAGGCTGTTGCCGCCGGGAGAGATGCGGCAAAGTTTACCATCCGTTGTGAGCTGGATACCGCCGACTCTCTGGGCAGAACGATTTCCATGTCGGTAGCCCTTTGGCTCTACGCTTTGATGAGGTCAACTGGCTTTTCTGGGGATGTCTAGAACACACTCAAGGACATGCCTTTCTATGGCCGTCGACCTTTTGGCGACAAGGCGGACAACGCTCAAGGACTCGCGGGCTACGGCCAAGTCCTTGGGCCTCTCCACACACCTAGTGCAGTCTGGTTTTCGCCCCTTTCATGGCTACGGAAGGGGTGCCCCACTACATCCCATCCAGGGTCACAGGCCGCTGCAAGCATCTCAACCTTCACGCAGCTGGGGACGTGGGAACCACCGCCGTGGTACCCGGGGGCCAGCGGGCGGGCCAGTCCGCCAACCCCCCTCCGCAGCAGCCTCCAAACCTTCCTAGTCTGACTTTTCAGGACCATCAGACTCCAGTGGGTGGCAGGATTCGGCATCACCTCCCCCACTGGCACACCATCACTTCGGACAGGTGGGTTTTTCAAATAGTCCGAACGGGCTACTCCCTCCCCTTCGAGACTACACCTCAGTACGAACGCATGTCGGAGGATCACCTGGCATTTCTTCAACAGGAAGTTTTGGCCCTCTTGGCCAAGGGGGCCATCAAGCGCGTTCCTGTCCCAGAAGTAGGTTGAGGTTGTTATTCCCACTACTTTCTGGTGCCCAAGAAGGACAAGGGCCTGCGTCCTATCTTGGACGTTCATGATGTTGACGCTCGCTCAGGTCTTGTCTGCCCTCGACTCTGGTGACTGGATGGTAGCGTTGGACTTGCAGGATGCTTACTTTCACATCCCCGTCCTGCCGACCCACTGTCGTTACCTGCGGTTCACGGTAGGCCATGGGCACTTTCAATTCACGGTGCTTCCCTTTGGCCTTAGCAGCGCCCCTCGGGTGTTTACGAAAGTGTTGGCGGTGATCGCAGCTCATCTGCACAGATCAGGCGTTCCAGTCTTCACCTATCTCGATGACTGACTGGCTGTTGAAAGCGGGCTCTCCCCAGGCAGTCGTCTCCCACCTCCAGACTACGATCTCCTCCTGCATTCGTTGGGGTTCTCCATCAATGTGCTGAAGTCACACCTGATTCCCTCTCAGAAGCTCCTCTTCATCGGAGCGGTTCTGGATACGGTGCAGTTTCGGGTCTATCCTCCGAACAGCGAGTCTGGGATATTTGAGCTATGATTCCGATCTTTCAGCCTCTATCCCGGATTTCGGTCAGGGTGTCCCTGAGGCTGCTGGGCCTCATGGCCTCCTGTATCCTGCTGGTCGATCATGCCAGGTGGCATATGCGGGCTCCGCAGTGGGACCTGAAGTTCCAGTGGCTGCAGCATCAGGGGCATCTGTCTGATTGTGCCCAGATCTCGGAGTGCACTGCACCCAAACTTCAGTGGTGGCTCACGAACCAGGATTGGGTCAATGGCAGATCCCTCTCCCATCCCCAACCAGACCACACTGTGGTGACAGACGCATCCCTTCTGGGATGGGGCAGCCACATGCGAGAGGTGGAGATCAGAGGCCTCTGGTCTCCGGTGGAGTCCGGGCTTCACATCAACCTGCTGGAGCTCTGGGCGATTCGTCTTGCACTGAAAGCATTCCTTCCCTCTGTCCGGGGAAGAGCAGTGCAGGTGTGTTTAATACCTATAACCATAACATGGGATTTTGCAGTATTTGACTTTAGGTCTAAGTCATTCATAAAAAGATGGAATCTGTAATGTAGTTTTTGTAGGGTTATTCACATTCTTGCAATTAAAACAGTGATCAGCGTATAGAAGAGCGGGTAGCTTCCTATAGCCAACTTTTGGAGCACCGACCTTTTCTGCATTAATAAAATACTTGATCACTTATATAAATACAAAAGAAAAAGGGGGCAATACACACTTCTGCCTTACACCCCGTTTCATTTTCAATGGGGTTACTAAGTTTACCATTCTCCCCACACCTCACCTGGCCCGCCCCTCCATTATGCATGGAGGTGAGAAAATAGACCAAAGCAGCATCAAATCCCATATTCTACTTCTTTGCCCTGAGTTTTTCTCTCTCCATCCAGTCAAATGCAGCGGCTAAGTCCATGAACCCAAGGTGGATCAAACCACTCTTGGCCATGGTGTATTTAGAAATAACCAGATGGAGATTAATGCATTGCTCTGAGGTGCCCAAACCCTGTCTAAACCTGTACTGTATTTCAGAAAAACAACCCTTCTCAGTTACCCATGCTTAAAGACGTTCATGAAGAACTCTCCACATAAGCTTGCTGGTAGTATCTATTGAAAAGATGGTAGAGACTTTCTTCTAACTGCAGATTTCTCACCAATCCAAACTTCTCCCCTTTCTGGGAAATGGACTCGCATAGTTCCTTAAACAAAATCTGCACACTGTCAGATTCTGATTTCCGTGGGTCCGTGCCAATCAGCAAGGACGAAGATCAGAAAGAAACTGACATCAGCACGCAGAGGTGGTGCAGATATAGGGCCGAATTCACAAAAGTAAACTGACACAAAGGGCATTTACGGGTAGTAAAGTTAGAGCTTTGTCTCAGTTTTGGTCTCACTTTAAACTTAAGACCAAAGCAAGTTTAACTGGGACAAAAGTCTAACTCAACGACCCGTGCATGCCCTTTGTGAATACCAAAAGTCGTAAACTTAGACTTTCGTCTCAGTTTACCTATGTGAATCGGTCCCATCGTATCCCAACATGTTTGGGGCAAGCCAAACAGACATCGACATGGAACCTCACAACACCACCTGTTGACGAGTAAGGGAATTGCTACCAACGTTTCTTGAATCAGACAGGTGCCCGGCAAAATTTGCAAAGTGAGGAATCGCAAGGTAAGGAATCTGTAGTTTGATAGAGTATTTCAGGAAAGGTGTTATGAATGGTAAGTAACTTGTTCTTTTGTATGTTGGAGTTCCCAAGGCAACTCTCGCCTTTCATTTGGAATGGAGCTTGGGACACCTGTGCCTTCCTGCTTCTACCTAAGTTGTTCTGAAGAAGATTAGGAACAACGAACCCAAGTCATCCAAGTGGCACTGGATTAGGCCAGTAGGGTGTGGTAGCAGGCTGTCTGGCCATGAAACACAGCAGCCAGGCAGAGTCCTGCACAGAACATACAGGACTTCAGATTGAGCAATGACTATTACCTGGTTTCGCCATGCCTCCCGAAGAAGTCCATATTCTGGTGGCCAAGCATTCCTCCACTAAAACCCTCTATGTGGGACTCTGAGAGACTTTTGTTGCTTGATATGATTCTAGGCATATCCAACCCCTACAAGCCAAATTATGTGACATCCATATTTTTCCCCACTTTCGTTGGCCCAGCAAGGTTTTGTTGTGGTGGCAGCTAAAGGTTATTTGTCCGCCTTATCAGCATTTCTACAGTTACCTGATCAGCCATCTCAGTTTGAATCACCTGTTGTGATGCGTTTCTTAGAAGGTCCACCAAAACGTTTTGTGATGCCCCAATGAGATCTGAATTTGCTTCTCACGTTTATAACATGCACCCCATTTGAAACAATGCACATTTGCCTTTTGAGGCCTCGAACCCTAAAGACCAGTGTTCCTCATAATGATTGTCAGTTTGTTTTGTAAGTGAGCAATAGGCACTTTCTGTCCACCAACTGTACATCACCTTCTTCCCAGACAAGCTAGTGAGACAGGATAAGGCAGCGTTCCTTCCAAAACCTGTCACGCTCTTCCACATCGAGCAGTCTATCACCTTGCTGGCATTCTTTGACCTTCCAGCTTTCCAAGAATGACTCCATCGCTGAGACCCTAAGACAGCTATGAGCTTCTACAATGGTCGCACCTGTGGACGATCCACTCTTCAATAGATTCTCTGAAATAAAGAAAGGAAAGGCAATACAGAAACTGACTATTTTCAGATGGATGGTCCTTTGTATTAAGATCTGCTATGGACTGGCAAAGAAACAGCCTCTGGAATGCCTGTGGGCACATTCACCAGGTCCAAGGACACTAGGACCTCTGCGTTCGCATTTAGAGTGCTTGTTTTGGACATCTTCCAGGCAGCTACATAGACGTCAGTTCACACGTTTCTGAAGCACTGTTGCTTAGTCGGGTATGGTGGCAGAGATGTTTTGTATGTGTGGTCCTGCAGGATTTTCTGATCTGAGCCATTCCACAGATCCACCACCTTGGGAAGTACTGCTTTGGTATCTATTCCCACGGTGAGGAATCTGCTGCTAGACGTACCCATCAGCAGAAAAAAATGACTTCCCTTCAGTCATGCTCTTTCTGGTGGATACTTGACCCACAAGTCTTCAGACTGTGGGTTATCCCTCCCTGGGGTTCCGTGGCAATAGTCCTCTGGGGCACAAATGCCTTAACAAATACTTATAAATAAAGGTGGCCTGGAAGCGCAACATTGTTTATTTGATGAGTGTTAGACCTGGCATCATTGACGTGGATTTCCCCTGTATTTTTTGCCTTTGCCTCCTGTGTTTTTGCTGTGTGTTGGAATTCGTTTTGCTGGTCTAGATGCTTTGGGCACTTTGCCACTGCTGTTCAGTACCAAAGTGCAAGTGCTCCCTTTGTAAATTATTGTTATGGATTGGTGATTACATGATTGGCATATTTGATTTACTTGTCAGTTCCTAGTACAGTGCACTGTGTGTACCCAGGGCCTGTAAATCAAATCCTGATAGTGGGCTGCAGCATTGAATGTGCCACAAACATTAGCAGCCTGTAAAAGTAACTCAGCCCTACCATTGCAGAGCCTGTGTGCAGTATGGTTCTGCATGGTAAGTGTTAGACGGCGACCTCAGAGGAGCCTGGAAGGGGTCCTGACTACCCTGAGTCCCACCCTCAAGGTATCGTAGCCGGGCACTGGCGGGAGATTCCCCAGGGGGAGGAATCTCGTATCTAGGATCGTACTTCTGGCACCACACGACACAGAGAGACCACACCGGGTATTCTGAGAAAACAATCTTTATCAAGTAGGTTATCACTGCAAATATGTACAAGGTGAGCACGGGCTCAAGAGTCTCGGAAGGGGTAGGGGGTAGCGGGACAGTCTCTGGTAAAGGTTCAAGCAGGGACGTATCCGGCGCACAGCTCACAATCCTCGAGCTGGGGGATACGATGTTGTAGTCGGGGTCCGGCGGGACCGTGAGAGTCGGTTGGAGCCGCGAGTCACTCAGCGGGCTCGGGTACAGGCTCGGAGGTCTTACGATCTTCAGGGAGCCGCGAGTCACTCAGCAGGGCTCAGGTACAAGTCGGAGGTCTTACGATCTTCAGGGAGCCGCGAGTCACTCAGCAGGGCTCAGGTACAAGTTCGGAGGTCTTACGATCTTCAGGGAGCCGTGAGTCACTCAGCAGGGCTCAGGTACAAGTTCGGAGGTCTTACGATCTTCAGGGAGCCGCGAGTCACTCAGCAGGGCTCAGGTACAAGTTCGGAGGTCTTACGATCTTCAGGGAGCCGCGAGTCACTCAGCAGGGCTCAGGTGGGTCCAAGTTCCAGGAGCCGCGACCACGTCGGCAGGCTCTCGTGGTTCCAGCGTCGAATCTGCCGGACAGACCCAGAGCACCCCTTGTTATAGGTCGACCCCTCTTTGATGTCCGGAGTCTGTGCAGGCAGGGGTCTTGTCACCTGGGGGTCGCTTGTCGGGATTTCCTGCTATTGTCTTTTGATCCTTTCAGGGCCGGGTCGGGAGGAGTCCCAGACACCCAGCAGGCATGGAGCCAGCCCTCAGGGAGGCCGGAGGGCCGATCGAAACCCATCGTCCCGGGGGAGTTCAGAGGTGCGATAGAAACTGCTCCTCCCTCTCTCATCCCCTGGAAGCGTGATGTCCTCCAGCCGGAGTGGCGCCTCTAGGCCCGGGTCGCGCTGGGGCCGGGCGGCCATCTTGGTGCATGAAGTGGGCACGCGGGCCCGGGGTGGCCGAAAGGAGAGAGGCCAGGGACGGGGATGTCCGGGTCGGTGCGTGTGTCCGGGTGGGGAGGTTCGGCTGGGCCGTGTGCTTGGGCTGTAGGTACCAGGTTGCGGTGGTGCGGGGGCACGGAGGGCCATTCTACGAGGCCGGGTCCAACACGCGTCCCCCCCAGCTGAAAGCCGGAGAGAACTGCCCATCAGCTTGGGGGGTTCTCTTCGCTGAGGCGGAAGAACCGGGAGAGGCCGTCAGCATTGGCGTGGTCCGTACCAGGGCGGTGTTCTACGGTGAAATCCATCCCCTGGAGGGAGATTGACCACCGCAGTAGCTTGGGGTTTTCGCCTCGCATCTGCATGAGCCATCGCAAGGGCCGATGGTCAGTTTGGACTCTGAAATGGGTGCCGAACAGGTAGGGTCGTAGCTTTTTGAGTGCCCAGACCACGGCAAAGGCTTCGCGCTCTATGGTGCTCCATCTCTGTTCTCGGGGCAACAGCCGCCGACTGAGGAAGGCGACGGGCTGGTCTAGGCCTTGGCCATTTACTTGGGACAGGACGGCCCCAATGCCATGCTCGGAGGCATCGGTCTGGACTATGAACTCCTTGGCGTAGTCGGGAGCCTGGAGGACGGGGGCAGTACACATGGCCTTTTTTAGGGCATCGAAAGCTTCCTGGCAGGCAGCCGTCCACTGCACTTTCTTTGGCTGTCTTTTAGACGTGAGTTCTGTGAGAGGGCCGACAAGGCTGCCATACCCCCGAATGAATCTTCGGTAGTAGCCCGTGAGTCCCAGAAAGGCTCGGACCTCCGTCTGGGTGATGGGTGGTTCCCAGGCCAGGATGGCGTCGATCTTTGGCTGTAGGGGGGCGACCTGGCCACTCCCGACCTGGTGCCCCAAGTAGACCACGGATCCTTGCCCGATCTGGCACTTGCTGGCTTTTACTGTGAGGCCTGCCTGGCGCAGGGCGGTTAGCACCCTCCGGAGGTGCTGGAGGTGCTCACTCCACTCTGAACTGAAGACAGCGATGTCGTCCAGATATGCCGCGCTGAACTGTTCTAGCCCGGCCAGGACCCTATTCACCAGTCGCTGGAAAGTGGCCGGGGCATTTTTCATCCCGAAGGGCATTACACGGAAGCTGTAGTGCCCATCGGGGGTGGAGAAAGCGGACCGCTCCTTGGCCCCTTCGGTGAGCGCAATCTGCCAGTATCCGCAGGTGAGGTCGAATGTGCTGAGGAACCGGGCTGCCCCTAGTCGGTCAATGAGTTCGTCGGCTCGTGGAATGGGGTGGGCATCTGCTCGGGTGACGTCATTGAGCCCCCGGTAGTCCACGCAGAATCGGAGCTCGGGGGTGACACCGGGGGCCGCTGCCTTCGGGACCAGGACCACGGGGCTGGCCCAGGGACTGTCAGAGGGCTCGATCACCCCCAGGGTCAACATCTTCGAGACTTCCGCTTGAATGCAGGACCGGACCCGGTCAGGAACCCGGTAGGCTCGGTGTCTCACCGGCGGGCTGTCCCCGGTGTCCACGTCATGAACACACCAGTTGGTGACCCGGGGGGTCAGGGAGAAGAGGTCGGAAAATTGTCTTAGGAGCTGGCGGCAGTCCGCTTGTTGCTGGGCAGTGAGGGCTGGGGAGAGGTTCACTCCTTCCACGGAGCCATCCTGCTCCTTGACACACAGGAGGTCCGGGAGGGGATCCGACTCATCTTCGGCCCCGTCATCGGTGGCCAGCAGGAGGCTCAGTTCTGTCCGCTGGAAGTGAGGCTTGAGGCGGTTCACGTGCAGGACCCGGAGGGGATCCCGAGGTGACTGGACGTCCACCAAGTATGTGACTTCGCTCTTCCGCTCAACCACTTTGTAGGGCCCAGTCCATCGGTCCTGGAGGGCGCCAGGCTTCACGGGGGCCATGACCCACACCTGCTGGCCCGGCTGGAACTCGACCAGAGTGGCATTCTGGTCGTACCAGCGCTTCATCTCCTCTTGACTTGCCTCCAGGTTGGACTCAGCCAGTTCTCGGAACTTCCTGGTCTGGTTTCGGAGGGCCAGGACGTATTGGAACACATCTCGGGGGGTGGTCTGGGGTGCTGCCTCCCACCCTTCCTTAACCAAACTGAGGGGACCTCGGACGGGGTGTCCATAGAGTAATTCAAACGGGCTGAACCCTAAGGACTTCTGGGGGACCTCCCGGTAAGCGAACAAGAGGCAGGGGAGCAGGACGTCCCACTTACGCCGGAGGGGCTCTTCTAGGCCAGCGATCATCCCTTTCAAAGTCCTATTAAACCTTTCTACTAGGCCGTTCCCTTGGGGATGGTACGGGGTGGTGAACTTATAGGACACCCCACATTGTTGCCACAGGGACGTCATATACTTCGAGATAAAATTAGTGCCGCGATCGCTCACGACCTCGCGGGGAAAACCCACCCTGGAAAAGATCCCCATCAGGGCCCGGCCCACCACGGGGGCCGTAATGGTGCGTAGGGGAATAGCCTCAGGATAGCGGGTGGCGTGGTCCACGAGGACCAAGATGAAACGATGGCCTTGGGAGGTGGGGGGGTCCAGTGGTCCCACGATGTCGATTCCGACTCGTTCAAAAGGGGTACTGACGACCGGGAAGGGTTGGAGGGGAGCCTTGCACTTCCCCCCACTCTTCCCACTAGCCTGGCACGTGGGGCAGGACTTGCAGTGGAGCTTCTACCGCTGCTCTCATTCTAGGCCAGTAAAAATGGGTCACGAGTCGGCTGTAGGTCTTGTCCTGACCCAGGTGGCCGGCGAGGGGGACGTCGTGGGCTAAACCCAGGAGGAAATCTCGGAAGCGGAGGGGTACCACCAGTACCCGTCCGGATCCCAGCTCCACCGACTTCTGCTCACTGTACAAGATGCTATTTTCCCAATAGATTCGGTGTGTCCCGGTCTGGTCACCTGCGGCTTGGCCCTCGGCCTGGCGCCGCAGTCCGACCAGGGAAGGACAAGTGGCTTGCTCCCGGCAAAACTCTTCCCGAGTGGGCCCGCCCTCGTGGCGCCAATGGGCCAACTCGGGTAGATCTCCCAACTCGGGGACCGGGGCGGGGTCGGATGGTGCGGGTTCATCGCGGGCGACGGACCCTTCTGCTGGGGGGACGGGAGGACCCTCGGCGGGGACTGTACTGGTCTCTTCGATCGGGGTGTTCTCGACTTCTCTCCGGGGAGGGAGCCGGGCTGACATAGATCGGGTGGTGGCGCACACCCACTCGGGGAGTCCCATCATTCCTAGGTGGGCCTTGCGCTCGACGTGCTTCCAGGGAGAACTCTCTAGGTCGTTCCCTAAGAGGCAGTCGACCGGCTGGGAGGTTCTTACGGCCACCTTGAGTTTACCTATCACCCCTCCCCACTCAAACGGCACCAGGGCTACCTGACACATACTTTCTCTATTGTCTGCGGATATTACGGGGCAAAAGACGTTGGGGAGGATCTGCTCCTCGGGGACTAGGTGCCTGAGGACACCGGTGATACTGGCCCCGGTGTCCCGCAGGGCCTCTACCTGGTGGCCATTGATCTTGACGAGCTGCCCGTATTTCTGTGTGTTGGAGGGTAGGAGGCTACCAGGGATCATCTCTCTATCTCCCAGGGATACTAGGGCCATTGCTGCGGGTTCCCACTCCTCGGCTTCCTCAACCTCCTCCCCCAGAGCTACGTTGGCTATCTGTCTCGCAGGGGTGGTAGGGGAGACTTGGGGGGCCATGGGGCACTCTGGGTCATTGGCGTAGTGCCCGGGTTTCTGGCAACGGAAACATGTGACGGTCACCCGGTGTCCCCGTCTCCCAGGGGGCCCTGTCACCGGTGGGGGGGGCGCCGGGAAAGGTGGAGGTTGTGTCTTCGGGGGGCTAGGCTGGGACTCTCTCGGCCCTCCCTGGTTCCCTCCCCCTCTCTGGCGGGGTGGTCCCTGACCGGCTCGGGGGTACTCTCCTACCATGCCCCGGGAGACCCGGGTGTTGGTCCAGCGGTCGGCCTCCACAGCCAGCTTCCGGGGATCTGTGAGCTTGCTGTCAAGCAGATGCTGACGTAGTTCTATGAAGCAGTTCGCAGCCAGATGTTCCCACAACATGAGGTCAGTGAGTTCGGCAAGGGTGGTGACTTTGCTGCCCTTGATCCACCCATCGAAGGCCTGACTGAAAAAGTTTACATACTCCACCCAGGTGGTGCCCGGGATCTTCCGGCAGTCCCGGAATCGCTGACGGTACATTTCTGGGGTGAGGCCGTATCTTGTGAGGAGAGCCTCTTTCATGTGGCTGTAGGAGGTCTGCAGGGAGAGGGGTAGGTCGAGCAGGGTGTCCCTTCCTTCGCTCAGAAACCGCCCCCACAACCCCGCCCCCCAGTCCTTCTGCGGGATCCGATGGGAGGTCATGGCGACCTCGTAGGCCCTGAACCATTGCTGAATGTCATCGTTTTTATAATATTCCTTGACCACATCCTTGGGGATGTGGACCTTCTGTTCCGCTGGGGAGGCTGTCTCTCGGTTTCCCGGGGGCCTTCCTTCCTCGCTTCTGGCCTTGAGCTCGATTTCTTTCAAGCTGCGTTCGTGCTCTAGTTGGAGCTTCCTTCCTTCGTGCTCCCGTTGGAGCTTCTTTTCTTCTAGTTCGCCTTGTACACGCATTTGCTCTACTGCTAGCTTTTTTTCCGCTAACTTCAATTCGCCCTCGATTTTGAGTTTGGCTAACTCGAGTTCATGATTGCGGCTTCTCTCTCTGTCCGCGAGCTCTTCCGGGGATAGGCCCCCGTCTGGTACGGTGCCTCGCACCTGATTGCTACTGCTTCCACTTTGGGGGGGTTCGGCTTCGTCGGGGCGCTCCCCCGTGCCTTCCGGGCGGGAGGCCCCGGTCTCCACCCAAGTTTTCAGTGCCTTCTGCAAATCCTCTTTAGTGTTGAGACCAGTGGTAGCGATTTTAAGTTCTTTGCAAAATTGCTTTAGCTCCTTGTGTGTGTATTCTTCTAGCTGCTCCACCTGGAACACCCTGTTGGCGCTGGTTTCTGCGGGGCTCACGGCGCTTCCTTCTGCCATCTTTGTCGGTAGGGCTTCCGTTGTTCACGGTACGATCTCTAGGTGATGGGCCCGAATCCCGTCGCTTGCCACCAATGTTAGACGGCGACCTCAGAGGAGCCTGGAAGGGGTCCTGACTACCCTGAGTCCCACCCTCAAGGTATCGTAGCCGGGCACTGGCGGGAGATTCCCCAGGGGGAGGAATCTCGTATCTAGGATCGTACTTCAGGCACCACACGACACAGAGAGACCACACCGGGTATTCTGAGAAAACAATCTTTATCAAGTAGGTTATCACTGCAAATATGTACAAGGTGAGCACGGGCTCAAGAGTCTCGGAAGGGGTAGGGGGTAGCGGGACAGTCTCTGGTAAAGGTTCAAGCAGGGACGTATCCGGCGCACAGCTCACAATCCTCGAGCTGGGGGATACGATGTTGTAGTCAGGGTCCGGCGGGACCGTGAGAGTCGGTTGGAGCCGCGAGTCACTCAGCGGGCTCGGGTACAGGCTCGGAGGTCTTACGATCTTCAGGGAGCCGCGAGTCACTCAGCAGGGCTCAGGTACAAGTTCGGAGGTCTTACGATCTTCAGGGAGCCGCGAGTCACTCAGCAGGGCTCAGGTACAAGTTCGGAGGTCTTACGATCTTCAGGGAGCCGCGAGTCACTCAGCAGGGCTCAGGTGGGTCCAAGTTCCAGGAGCCGCCACCACGTCGGCAGGCTCTCGTGGTTCCAGCGTCGAATCTGCCGGACAGACCCAGAGCACCCCTTGTTATAGGTCGACCCCTCTTTGATGTCCGGAGTCTGTGCAGGCAGGGGTCTTGTCACCTGGGGGTCGCTTGTCGGGATTTCCTGCTATTGTCTTTTGATCCTTTCAGGGCCGGGTCGGGAGGAGTCCCAGACACCCAGCAGGCATGGAGCCAGCCCTCAGGGAGGCCGGAGGGCCGATCGAAACCCATCGTCCCGGGGGAGTTCAGAGGTGCAATAGAAACTGCTCCTCCCTCTCTCATCCCCTGGAAGCGTGATGTCCTCCAGCCGGAGTGGCGCCTCTAGGCCCGGGTCGCGCTGGGGCCGGGCGGCCATCTTGGTGCATGAAGTGGGCACGCGGGCCCGGGGTGGCCGAAAGGAGAGAGGCCAGGGACGGGGATGTCCGGGTCGGTGCGTGTGTCCGGGTGGGGAGGTTCGGCTGGGCCGTGTGCTTGGGCTGTAGGTACCAGGTTTCGGTGGTGCGGGGGCACGGAGGGCCATTCTACAAGGCCGGGTCCAACAGTAAGTGCACCCACTTACCAGGCATTAACCTTCCCTTTTCTTACATGCTAGTCACCCATAAGGTAGGCCCAATGTACCCCTGTGGGCAGGGTACAGTGTATGTGAAAGGTAGGACTTGCCGTGGTCTGTGTGGCATGTTCTGATAGTGAAATACTGCTAATTTCGTTTTTCACTATTGCAAGGCTACCTGTTCCCATAGGATAGAATGGGTAGTTTGCTTATAACATCTTATAAACCTAACTACCCCTGGGAACAAGGTGGGAAAATAAAGTCCAGTATGCCTGAACTCAGAATGTGAAAAGGCATCTTTTAGTGAGGGTGATTTTTACATTCTGTGTTTGAGAATACCACTTTTAGAAAGTATGTATTTTCTTGCTTAGCCATCCAGTGTGCCTCTGCCAGGGTGTGTATTGACTGTCTGGCTTTGGAGTGACAGGGGTTGGGAATGTGCAGTGGCTCCAGAGAGTCTGGATGAGTCAGGGCTGGGCTGAACAGATCTGGGCTGCATTTAGTGTAGGGGGAGGAGATTTCCTTTCACCTGAATGGGCCTGGTCTGCCTTCCACAATGCTGTCTCAACCTCCTACCAGGAAGCTGCACCAGAGAGGACAGAACTGGTTTTGGCTGGGCAAAGAGCTGTGCCGCAGTGAACAAAGGATTTTACTGTATAAAAAGGGGGACCCAGACCCCAGACTTTTAGATCACTTTTGGACTTCAAGAGGAGCCTCTGCCAAGGAGAAGAGCCGGAGAAACTGGAGGAGGAGTACTGCCCTTTGCTGTGTGCTGTCTGGGGTTGGCCTGCAGTGGCTGTTTCTGCCAAGGAGAGGAACTGTGTGTGCATCCTGCTTGAGAAAGTATCTCCAAGGGCTTGAAGTGGAGCTTGCCCTCTGTCCAAGAGGTCTCAGGAACAGCAAAGACCCCACCGTACTTCTGGGCACCGTCTCTGGAACCGCTGGTTACAGTCGCCGCAGAAGAAAAGGGCAACCGACTCTGTCACCGAGTCCGCAGCATTCCGTGTCCTGAAGGCACCGCAGAGGGCACCGCCTTTCTTCTCAGTGCAACCCTGGTCTCACCGACTCCGTTGTTGCTTGCACTGTGTCCTGTGGGCACTGCACTCCACACCGCTTCGCTACACACTGCACAGACGTCACCCACTCCGTCGCTGCACGATTCACACATCAACCAGCTCCATCGCTGCATTGTGACATGCCAGCACCGCATCGAGCACCGTTTAACCCTGCAATGCAAGTCTTGGTCTCACTGACTCCGTCAACGAGCCGCTGCCTTCACCGAGCCGTGAGGGCACTGCATGCTGCCACGCTTCCATCTCACATCGCAACCACTAGGGTTGCCCCTGACCGGCTCGTACCATTGTGTCGGCCATAACAAGAAAGGTACTGTCTCCGAGTCTGTCGACGCATTAGCTAACCCGTGCCGACACGATTGGCAGGAATTGTTAGACTCTGTCGTGTTCAGTATCGAGGTAGCCCCAAAAGGAGCTACCGAGTCGGAGGAACTGTGGTTTCACGTTATTCCTGCAATTTAAAGGATATTTTGAACAGTAACTTTTTTCAGTATTGTATGTTGGATTTTTGTCGTTTCTGGTCTTGTTGGTTTAGATACAGTTTTGCTTATTTTTCAAATCTGGTGTGGTGACCATTTGTAGTTTTCACTGTTACTGTATGCATTCACAAATGCTTCACACAGTCTCTAAGATAAGACTGTGTGCTTGTGCCAAGCTATCAAGGGGGTGAGCAGGGGTTATTTTAGAAGTGTATCCCCCTAACCCTGACTAGCAAGAAGGGTCCCTACTTGGATAAAGGTACCTACCTCTGCCAACTAGAGACCCCCATTTCTAACAATGTGTTTCCAGACTGTCTTCATTTACATGCAAAAAAAATGAAGTGCTTAAAACTAAGGAAACTGTGATCCTGAAAGCAGTGATGGTGGGCCAAAAACATGGCTAAAAAGAATAAAGCATTCTCTAAGTGTATTGTTTTTTCACTTTTGGGCAACTGCATATAAAATAAACCATAATCCTTAAATGACAAACGCAAGTTAAACTAGTAGCTGGGAAGTGTACTCTTATACTCTATGAAATCTCAGTTGGTTAACCTCTTCTGTGCCCATGATGAGATAGTCTCGTCATGGAGCACAGTTGCGCTGTGCCCATGACGAGACTATCTCGTCATGAACCCCGCCCGCTAATGTAACGCCCGGCACAGGAGGGGGAAAGGGCGTGGCACTGAAGGGGTTAATGTGATCATTGCAGATGTCTGTGTGCGTGATCAGAGAGCCAGAACTTAATCCTGTTTGGTGCAGTGGGGAACAGTGACTTGTGTGTTCATATTACTGAGAGACCCCAGCCTCTAACAGACAGCACTGTGGATATGTACGTCATTATTGTAAAATTGTATTATGTTTAAGATGGGCTGCAACAAAATGGTTGACACCCAGAGTTACTATTGCTTTGCATTAAAAAAAAAAAAAAAAAAACCTTTCTTTATTGGATTTTATAATTCAGAACAAAAAAATAACATCTTATTTTAATTTAGACAATTGGTACATTCATGTGCATCATTAGTATCTCATTCAGTTTGAAGTAGGCCCGGTCTGGTCATCACTGTGACGTTATTCATCAGTTCATGTCCGCACTAATACAATAAGCAGTTTCAGCTCTACAACCGTTTTCCCTCCCCATTGTTTTGTTATTTTCAGATACTTTTTCAGATACTTGGCATTTTAATTCCCAGCTCTAGTTCACGTCCACTAGTAGTTTGTGTCCCTCTTCCCAATCGCCAAACCCATTCTCCCACCCATTTTCTCTGTCAGCATTCTCTACTGTATGGGCCCTGATGCAAGTGTATGGTCTACCAAGTATGTCCGAAAGGGGTCCCATATATCCCATGGCAGGGAGGTAGGTGGCATTAATTCAGCATAAGTGAGTAATTGCTCTTGACAGACTATGAGGTCTTGCAGCCATCCTTAAACTTGGGGGTCCTTCCTCTCCCCCATTTGCAGGCCACTCTACGCTTGGCAAGCAACAGAGGAGAGGTCCACCCCTTCTGTGCAGCCTAACAATGCCAAGTGTGGGGTGGCTGGAATCAGGGATCCAGTCATCTGTCCCAAAGCTTCGAGGACCCTCTGCCAGTATCCCCTAATGGGGTCATAGCCCCATGATAAATGTAGGAAGTCCGCTCCTGCTCTGCCGCACCTGTCGCAGCCGTTGTCTGCTCGCCACTGAAACCGGTGAAGCCAGGCCAGAGCATAATCTTATCGGTGTAGGTATTTAAAATTTATGATACGCAGTCTGCTACTTGCTGATATTTTCCCGGCTTGCTGGCAGCAATACTTGCACTGTTCATCACTGAGGGGAGGGGCTCCAGTTCCTTATCCCAATGTGCTCGCGACTTCTGCCTCAGATAAGAGCTTGCTGTTTGGATAGCGCGATAAAGCGTTGCAACCACATGCGCGGGTGTAGTGCTTTGGAGTAGTGTTTGCAGTGGGGCCAGAGTTGGGGGTTTAGAGGGGAATTCAGGAGTGGGGGTTTTATCACCTTGTTGTAACCTGACATATAGGAACAGCTCCATAGGGTTTGGCTGCTTAACACGGAAGAAAGCCTCGCAATTATGGACAGTACCGTGATCCTATAGATCCCTAGGTTATTGCCCCAGTTTTCTGGAGCATTTGGTGGCAGCCCGTTTTGTGCGTAACCAGGAGATCTGGATGATATGGAATACCCAGCTGGGGGGCGCACAACATGGGCGTCTGTAGGCGCTTAGCTATATCACACCAGGCCGCGTTTGTGCCGTCGACCGTCATAGGGTCGTTGTCTCTGGGATGCAATGGAGTTCCAATGAATGCTTTAACTGGAATGGGAGACATGTACCCCTGTTCTACAGCTAGGTGTGGCATCTACGGAGGGGGTCGGAACCAATCTGCTTCAAAGTGTGCCTGGACGCACAAGAAATAGAGTCCATATCGGGAGCTTCGTAACACCCTTCAAGAACGGGTGACCTCCCATTTCAGTCTGGGTTGTTTCCCTCCCTGCGTCAGCCGAACAAGCTGGGTTTTTAGAGCTTTGGAAAAAAATGCTTGCCTGGGGAGTAGGGAACGTTGATGAAAAGAGAGAGCAGTTTTGGCAGTACTACCATCTAAATCAAGGAGATCCGGCCCGCCCGTGAGAGGGGCATAGAGATCCACCTCGTTATTAGTCCGTTAGGGCCTCCAGCATACATTCATAGTTGTTTTACAGCAGTTCTGTTTTTATCTCTAGTGACATTGATCCCCAAATATTTGATCGAAGATTCACGCCAGGTCAGTGGATAGTCTGGGATATATCGTCGGGCTGAAGGGGTGAGGGGGAAGATTTGGGATGTCTCCAATTGATGTTTATTTCCCAGAGTACTCCAAAATGTATAAACTCTTTAAGTATTGGGTTGAGGCTGATTTGAGGGTCTCGAAAATACAGTGTGATGTCGTCGGCGTAAAGGGACACCAACCGATGTCTCGTGGGGTATCGGATCGCATGCTCTCGGTGTTGTTGCTGGAGTTGCTTTGCATCAGTTTTGAGCTACTTTTGTAATGGAAACCTGAGACAAAGTGTTAAGGTGAGATTTACAATCCAAAGCAAATCTAGTTGTGCTTTAGAATCAGATATTTCCCTAAAAAAACACAAAGTTGCGCAATGTGCAACCTTGTGTTACTGTGCATCAAGGAGGCATTCTATGTGTGTTGCATGGGCGTTCCCATGCAACCACCCATGGGTTTTGATGCAAATCCCCATCTATAAAGAAATGTAGATACAGATGTTCACCAAAATCCTACGCATACTCGTTTTTCCTGCTTTGCATGTGTGCTGCATTGTACAGAACATATACACAGTGGGGGAAAGCCTTGAAGCATGGCATGTGCACGAGACAGTACCCCCTCCCCCTCAGTACAAACCCTATGCTGCAGCGAGCACAGCACCCTTGCACTATGGTGCAAGGGAGTCTGCATTGGCACATGGCGGCTAAAAGTGAGCCAGTTCAGGCAGAGACCAGAACAGCGGTACATCTTATTGGACATGGTGCTGTTCTGCTTTATCCCTTCCACGCAAATCAGCGCAGCAAATGTAGTTGCTGCACTGCATGCCTTCTTAGTAAAGCTGTCTCTGTTTGTCTAAAATAAAACAAGTGCTGTAGCTAGTGCACACATATTTATGTATGTCCCTTAAAAATACACTTTTCAGAACTCGGTTGGCAACACCCTTGTATTACCTCTCAATAGAATAAGCCTTAGTCCCTGTGAGGCTTATAGTGACTCCATCAATTAAAGCTGACTTTACATTTAGTGATTAAACAATTTCACACCCTGTGCCTGTTTCTTCATTAGCTCAATCCCTCTCTGGGCTTCACAGACTGTGCCCTGCCTTCCATTTCACCCAGATGTATCTCCGGGTCCCATTATAGGCTTATAGCTACGGCCTATACCGGGCATTAACCCGTTCCGCGCTGCGCGAGTTTTCGCGCTGTGCGGGCGTTTTATTGAGTGGGCGGAGTTCAGACGGCCCTGGGCCGTCCTCCGCACACGCCCACCATGACTTCGGAAGGCCGGGGGTTGTCCGAAGCACACAAGGGGTTAAAGGCCTGCTTCAGCTTTAAAGGCCCGAACCAAGGGCTCAAGGGGCATGTTTTAGACCATAAAGCATCTTCAGGAAGTAAATATTGGTCATGGACCTGCACAAAGGGTGCTTTAATGTCTCAGCACCAGACACGATTTGAAGGCCACCAGGGAGTAGGAAGCCACACTCTGTCACCAAGCACAAGAAATGCAGTCGATCCTGCACCAAGTCCTAGGGGATGTATGACGTTACAACGCACACTATTACAACGCATGCACTTACAACGCATTTTTTACAACGCATAATCCATTACAACGCATGACATTACAACGCATGACACTACAACGCATTTTTAAAAAATACCTTTACAACGCACTACCATTACAACGCATACTACCTTTACAACGCATACCATTACAACGCATAATATTAAATTACATTTAAGGTAAGTATTAGATAGTATAGGGGTAAAAATTACTATTCTAACTCCAGGGGGTGCAACAGTAGGGTAAGTGTTGGATAGTGTAGGGGTAAAAATTACTATTCTAACTCCAGGGGGTGCAACAGTAGGGTAAGTGTTGGATAGTGTAGGGGTAAAAATTACTATTCTAACTCCAGGGGGTGCAACAGTAGGGTAAGTGTTGGATAGTGTAGGGGTAAAAATTACTATTCTAACTCCAGGGGGTGCAACAGTAGGGAAAGTGTTGGATAGTATAGGGGTAAAAATTACTATTCTAACTCCAGGGGGTGCATCAGTAGGGTAAGTGTTGGATAGTATAGGGGTAAAAATTACTATTCTAACTCCAGGGGGTGCATCAGTAGGGTAAGTGTTGGATAGTATAGGGGTAAAAATTACTATTCTAACTCCAGGGGGTGCATCAGTAGGGTAAGTGTTGGATAGTATAGGGGTAAAAATTACTATTCTAACTCCAGGGGGTGCATCAGTAGGGTAAGTGTTGGATAGTATAGTGTAATATTATGCGTTGTAATGGTATGCGTTGTAATGGTAGTATGCGTTGTAATGGAATGCGTTGTAAAGGTAGTTTTTAAAAATGCGTTGTAGTGTCATGCGTTGTAATATCATGCGTTGTAATGGATTATGCGTTGTAAAAAATGCGTTGTAATGGTGGTGCGTTGTAAAAGTTGCGTTGTAAAGGTTGTTCCCCAGTCCTAGGCCATGCCTAGGCATGTTACCATTTTCTGGTAAGTTCAAGATGAGGTTGAGGGACGAGTAGAAGTAGTCCAAATGTGGCTCTCCACCCTTTTGGCACTCTTGCTCTTGGAAGAGATCCTGGTCTTTGAGCATTAAGGGCCTGGCTACGACACCTGATTTTGATCCAATTCCAGTCCTACACCTGAACTTCCCCAGGCCATCCTCACTCCACATCCGATTGCAGCATTAAAGAGACCATGCTGCAACTTTTAAAGATGGTTCCAGATTCCTTTGGTGCACCTTTGGGCCCACAAATCCATCGGGTCCTCCAGTTAGCCCTCCCCATAGCCCTCCCCATTGCCCGTCTTGCTTTTTCACTGACTGACCCTGATACTGTCCTAGCTTCCAGCGCTGGGATATACTTTGAGACCATTGCCATAAGCCCAGGCAGTTAATCTCTCTTTTACATTTAAAAAAAAAATTATTTTGACATAAATGGAGCATTACAAAGACAGTAGCGGGCACTTGCCAATATCCTATTCAACCATATTTATCGCTTCTGTAAAAACAATTTAGAGAGGCTCAGCTGCATCAGGAGAAAGGAAAGAGAAGAGGCTGAAAGACTCAAGAAACAATGGGGACTTTAAGAAACAACAGAAAGTCCCAACTATGATGTAGACAGTCCTTGTTAGAGATAACCTGTTGGTGGAGAGGGGGAGATGTCCATTGTCCCTGGCATTAGAAGTGCAACGCGTCAGGTGGCTTAAGAGTCCCAGGCTGGGATCTGGGGTGCATGCAGCATGCGGGTAAGGTGTGGGGCAGCAGAACTGCCCTTGGCAAGCAGGGTTTGAGTCGGTCAGTGGTTGCTACCTATAAGCCGGTAAGGGAGCGCAGCCAGCTTTGAGTGGTCATTACGTGTCTGCCTAGTGGGGCAAGTGACTTAGCAGTAGCTAGGGTGATGCTAGGGGAGACCTCTGGTGAGGGTGAGTGTGACACGTTTGCATACGCTGACTGGAGGACGAACAACAGCACGTCCCCGCCCTGGGAGTTGGGATACTTGCGAAGACACCAAAGACTTTGTCAGCCCTGATAGCGCTGCTTTCTGCCTTAGCCTAACCCATAAGTGACCCACTCGTAAAGGACAAGGGTCTTTCCTTTGATCATAATGGGGTAACCAACTATGCCCGTACCCACGAGAAATGCCAGTTTGTGGAAGCACACCCTTGCCCTGTCCTTGGTTGCGAATGCCCCAGTGAGAAAGCGTCCCAGCAGTGCAATCCGGCCAGACCTGTTACTGTGGTCCGGCTCAACTGTGTAGTAATGGCTGACCAGTGCCGTGACAGGGATGAACAAGCTCACAACATGCGTAATGAATCGGCGCCCGGTGCATGGCAGCGTGAGCACAGGGCTCCCGCACATGGGGATAGTGTTGACTGTGGGTGCAGGCGGTTAATCTCTTAGCAGTGCTTCCACTGCTCCCGCCACTGGATCCTGCTCCGACTCCAGTTCTGAATCTGAAACCCGCTTCAGTCATGGCTCGTTCCATGATGCTGGAGCAGTGTAATTTAGACCCCACCCTTTATTTTCATAATTATGCAATTATATACTCCTAGATGGCATTATGCTCCGTGTGTCTTAATTTCCTTAACGTGTGAAGCATTTAAATGTACTAATGAAATGTAATCATTGTAGAGATTAGAGATTTATATACGTGTGCACTAATGTCTAGTGAGACATGCAGTCACGTCTTCTTTTATTCACTTTTTGCATTTTATTCTAAAAGTTCTACCTGTATATGTAGAACCATGTATTCGAAGTTTATGGTGCCTGCTGAATTAACTTAGCCTGACTTTAGGCCTCAATTGGAATGTGTTTGGCATTGCACGTATGTTCTTTCATTCTTTTTGCAGATGCAAGATCATATTTCTTCTTCGCTAGAGAAAGGCTTATTGTTTGTATTAGACTGTCGATAGTGAGGTCTGAAGGGAAAAACTTGGCCGTGCTCGCGGAAACGTAACGCCAGAAGAGGCCTTCTGTTCATCGTATACCAGGACGGCGGGATGTTCTAGGTTGCGGTCTACAGTCCCAAATTCAATGTGATGGGAAACTTAAGGGAGAGTGCGGATGCTCATCTCAACTAATGATTTGCTTGGTTCATGGTGGTGTGAGAAAAGATAAGGATGTTTCTGTAACTCATGTTGTTTTAATTGGTGTACATACAGTTACAGATTCTTTCTTGACTTGGAGAGGAACAGTCGTCTCTACTTTTTCTACAAGTGTTAAGCCTTGAGCGAAACACTTTTTCAGTTTTTCCAAGACTTCTCCAGAAGTCTATATCACGCTGACCCCTTCTAAGCCTCCTAAATAGACACCCTGGTTAGATGATCCTGCAGTCAATCTATGTTTAGACGAGAGAAAGGAAATTTCTTTATGGGACACCTATTTACTATAGTTTGTTTCTGTATTGTTGTGGCTGTTACTATTCTGTATCTCATCCTATTACGGCTCAATCTACTGAGATTTCAGCTTACCGGCTATATTGTTGTATCTTTTGAACTTATTTTTATCCTGCTTGTATACTGGATTAATTAGTATCCTAAAATCAATCCATTTAACCATAATTAGGGTTTCCTGGTCCTTATCGTAGAGTCACATTGACTTCACAATTCAGAAATCTATTGCTGATGTCTTCTCCCTTACAGGGCTTCAAGTCAACCAAAAAAGTCCATATGACCAATGGGGAAAAATCTTTAACGACTTTACTAAAAGACTGCATTGTAAGTACCAACATGTTAATGCTCTACTCTATAACAAAGGCATGACCTCCCTCTGAGGATAACTTTCCTGCGTCACCTTGCATCGGAGGCAGTATTATAGAAGAAGACCATCTTGACTCAGACTCCGATGCCATTCAAGGTCTGGTCTCGAAAACAAACATGATGATGAAGAGGCAGATGATTTGCTCAACCCTCAGTACAATGAAGGTGGCCTGCATCTAGAATGACAGAGCGTCAGTGGCCTAGACACTTTGCCTGAAAACAGAGTTCAGTTTGCCTTAAGGACCCCCCACAGAAGAAATAACTTAATTTGTGGTGGCACATACAAGTGCTGGACCTGCAGTAGAAACTGAAGCTAATCTGTTAACAGAGAGTTTACAGCTTGGGCCATCTACTTTAGAGTCCTTGCTACCATTTAACGAAACTTAAACCAAGCACCTCAAGGTGACCTGGTCCAAACCCTGCTTGGCCCTAGCCAGTGAGTCAGCTTATTGCATGCCACCACAAGGTGATCAAACCTTTCTGACACAGCACATTGTCTTGTTGTGTGGGCCTATGTGAGCAAGAGCAATCCTAACGCTTTCTCTACTGCTCCACCAGACAGGAAGTCAAAAAGGACATACTATGTGCTGAGAGAGCACATTCAGAGCTGGAACACTTCAAGGAGAGTGGAGCTACAGCTCAGTTTATGGGGCTGCTGTGTCCTGCTTGCCAATTCCATTTGCAGTTCTGGAAATGCTGAGGATATTTAAGGGTATCTTGCCTATCGTCCGGGGAAGTCCTTGGAGCCTGCTAAGCAGCCCGTTGGGCATTTTCATGGCTGGGAACGCAAGGGCAGTGGTCATCAGTAGATGTAGCAATCCTTTTCTTGGTAATTGACAGATGTGCTGCACACCACTGTCAATTCACAGTCCTTCCTTTCAGCTTTAGCTTGGCTTTTTGGGTGTTCACAAAAGTTATGTCTGTGGTTTCAGCCCATCTTTGCAGGTCGAGATACCCGTATTCCCTTAGTCTCAGATCATCTTCAGATGAGGTAGCTACTGCCCTACCTGGGTTTTTCTATCAGCGACCCAGAATCCCATTGTTGGCCTTTGCTGTGGATTCCCTTTATAGAGGCCTTTCTGGACACCGTGGCATTTGTATTTTGTATTTGTATTGGCATTTATAAGGCACGTAAATCACCCATAGGTTTCAAAGCGCCCGCAGAAACTCCAATGATGGACAGGTAGTCAGACCGACTTTAGAATAACCAGGTTTTCAGCAATTTGCGGAACTTCAAATGGTTTGGTTCAATCCTCATAGGAAGAGGGAGGGAGTTCCAGATAAGCGGGGCTATTTTAGAAAAAGATCTGTCTCCGTTTCTAACCGTCCGAACTTTGGGACGGAGAAAAGTTGCTTGCAGGATTATCTGAGCGTTCTAGTCGAATGATAGGCTATGAGTTTGTTGGCGAGATATAGAGGGCCTTTGCCGTTTAAGGTTTTGTGAACCAGGCAACAAAGTTTGAATTCGATGCGCTTTTTTATAGGAAGCCAATGTAATGACCTCAAGCTAGGGGTCGAGGGAGTGCGAGAGGGGAGATCGAGGACCATCCTAGCAGCGGTGTTCTGCAGGACCTGGAGTTTGTTCAGAAGATTTTCGTTAATGGATGCAAAAAGCGCATTGCCATAGTCCAGGCGGCTAATAATTAGTCCCTGGACCAGAGGTAGACGGGAGGGAAGGGGAATCCATTTGAAAATTTTCTTCAGGTTGCGCAGAAGCCCGAAACTGGAGCGCACAATGCTATTGATATGGTCAGACATAGAGAGTTTGTTGTCCAACACTATCCCCAGATTTCGGGCTGACGTTTTGGGGGGGGGGACACGGGCCTAGAGTTGTAGGCCACCAATCGTCGCTCCAAAATTTGTCAGCGCTTCCGAAGAGTAGTATCTCTGTTTTGTCTGCATTAAGTAACAGATAGTTGCTTGACATCCACTCTTTTACCGTGATCATACATTGCTGGAATCTGAGTTTAACATTGGTGGGATCAGTTCCTAGAGTGATAAGAATTTGTGTGTCATCGGCATAGGACACGGTTTCAAACCCGTGTGCTTTGATTAATCTAGCCAGTGGAGACACATAAAGATTAAAAAGCGTAGGACTTAGTATGGAGCCTTGTGGCATGCCCTTGTCTAATTCCTGATCCGGAGAGGAGAATTTGTCGACTTGAACTTTAGAGCTACGTCCAGTCAAAAAACTTTTGATCCACATTAAAGCTGAGCCTTCGACACCCATCTCCACAAGGCGTTTTAAAAGAATACTATGTGAGATGGTGTCGAAGGCAGCAGAAAAGTCTAGTAAAACCAGAATGGAGGACTGTTTTACATCCAGGGCAAGTCTTATGTTATCCACCATCTCAATTAGAGCAGTTTCAGTACTGTGAAATGCTCTAAATCCAGACTGAGAAGGATCTAACAGTTTGTTGGCTTCTAAATATTTGGTGAGTTGGGAATTGACCAGGGATTCCAGGACCTTTCCAAACAAGGGAAGGAGGGAGATGGGACGGTAGTTTAATGGCAGAGTTGGGTCAGCAGATGTTTTTTTCAGAATGGGTCTGATGACGGCTTTCTTCCAGTGAGAGGGCACGATCGATTGGGAGAGTGTGAGGTTAAGGGTTCTGGTCAAATAAGGGATGAGGATAGGGGCAATTTCGGAAATTATTGAAGATGATGCCGGATCGGTGGGGGAACCAGAGGTAATTCTAGCCAGTGTGGAAGTTACATCGAATTCCGAAAATGAGTGGAAGTCCTTCAAAATGGTAGACGGAGTGGGGGTTTTTGGAATGCCTCCATTTACATTCGAGTGCCCTAACGGCAGATTTCGTTGTTTGGAGTTCGGGGGTGAACCAAGGGGATAGTTTAGTTGGACATCTGCTGGGTTTACTAGGGGCAATGATATCTAGAGCTGCGGTGATGGCTTAATCAAGATAGATCGCAGCTTGGTTAGGATCTGTTAGAGGTACAATGGGTGAAGGGAAAAAATGCGTGGAAAAGGCTTCTGGACTAATCTTTTATTCCAAGGGCTACTTGAGCTGACTCTTTTCTTAGGGGGGGAGAGATTAAGTTAAGGTGAATATGGAATTTGATGGTGTAATGATCGGACCAAAGGACCGGTAAAAGTTGCTCCAGTTTTAATTTATTGGATTTGGTAAATAAAAGGTCCAGGGTGTGACCGGCGGTATGGGTAGGGCCGGTCACCAGTTGGTTTAGGCCTAGTGTGTTCATACTTGTGATAAGTTCGTTTGTGTGGGGGTCCTGTAGAGATTCGGCGTGATAATTAAAATCTCCGAGGAGAAAGAAATTGTCAGAGGAAAGTGCAAGGGAGGCAATAGTTTCCGTGAGTTTATTTACAAAGTTTGTTTTAGTTCCCGGCGGCCTATAAAGGAGGGCGCCTTTCCAGGAGTCTTCACTCCCCAAGGTAATTGTGAAACTACAAATTTCGCCCCAAACAGCAAGATGAGAATCAGTGAGGTGAAGTTTGATGTTAGACCTGTAGGCGATAGCAATTCCTCCACCTTTTTTATTTGTCCTGTCCAGCCTCGAAATTTTGTAAGCATGGGGAAGGGCTACTGCAATGTCGGGTAGTGCAGAGTCTGAAAGCCAGGTTTCAGTAATGAAACACAAATCTGGCTTATCTGCGTCAAGAAGCGCCCAAATTTCTAATTGATGTTTAGGGAGGGATCGAGCATTACAGTATAGGCAAGTTAGAGACTTAGGTTCAGGGAGTGATATGGGGGTAATGCATGTGCTCCCTTTTAGTAGGTGTCGGCAGAGGGGGAGGGACTGATTAGAGAGGGAGTTACAAAGGTAGGAGGAAAAATTATCAGGTAAGCTGAGGGTTGGGCGATCAATGTTCAATGCATGAAGCTCAGGACTTGAATATTGGAGGAGCGCCATGGAGAAGAAGTTACAGGGGGTCAAAATGAAAAATCAAGCGGCGATCCCGGCGCCTGGCGACGGTCAGGCGCGGACGGGCGCAGACGGGCTTGCCTTTGGCGCGCCCGCTGCACGCGTCCGCTCTGCGCACTCGTTAAATGCCGGGAGTGGGCGGGACCGCGACAGCAGCAGGCACAACTAGATCGCTGACCTGATCCACTCACCGGAAGTGAGTAAGTGTAAGCTGGGTGTTTTACCCCTCCGCACGATCGGCACAAGCCGCGGCGGACCGGGGGATACCAGAATCAAGATGGGCAGCAAAGTTTAAATGAACACAGTATCTTTAAAAGCACAATAAAGCAACTTAAAAAAACACGCTAAAAATATTAAGACATAAATTGCAATTATCACGCTGAAATTGACCAGGGTATATGAAGAGGTCTGAAGAGGTATTCGAAGACTTATCTGCTCTTAGCGGATGCCTGGGACATTCAGGCCTTGATACTGTGTTTCAAGTAACAGCACCTGTTTTGGTGTTAGTGGTACTGAGACTTCTGGGGCTCCTTGCTTTGTGCATTCTGCTAGTTCCACATCTCTGTTGACACATGTGAACCATCCAGTAGAATGACTGCCTCTTATGGGCCCTGCTCTCGCTGTGACTTTCGGAAAACTTCTGCATTTTGTACAAAGCAGCTCTGGACTTTAGCAGCTGATGTCAGTTGTCAATCTGGCTTGCAGCAGGCCATTATACTTGCCATATCCAGGGTACAAAGTGGTGATGGATGTTTCATCTCTAGGCTTGGAAGATTACCTAGATGATGTAGAAAGTAAAAGACTCCAGTCTACGAGGGAGCAGTCCCATTAGTTCAATTAGGAGCAAAATGGTCCAAGTGCTGATGGACCATAATGTTATACTGCAGCAAGCAAGGCGGTGTGGTGTCTCATGCCCTTTCTAAGAGGCTCTGTTGATATCTGGCTGTTCTCTGAATTTCCCTGATGGCGAGTTGCCTGAAGGGATCTGCTAGCATCATTATGGACGAGCTTAAAATTGTGTCATCTTAGCAACCACAAGTGGTGTATGCATGAGAAATCTTCATCCAGTTGGCTGTCTGAATATGTATGATCACTACCTCTGAAATTATTCTCTATACAGACGTCTGCACCATAGACTTTTCCTTGAGGTGTGATAAAAAAAACTAGTTTCTCCTTTTGTGGCATTCCAGCTGCCTCTGTCTTCCCATCCCTGCCATTGATCCTGCGGGTCCCGAAGACAGACAGATAGGACTGAATGAAGACCCGGAGTGGGTTATAGATTGTGGCACTTCTAACTCCTGAAACAGAGCATGTGTCCTCCCCTTGGATAACTTATTTTCGGAGCATTTGCTGTATCAAAAACTGGGCATAGTGTTCCACCAACACTCCACAGTCTACACCATCGTGCATGGAGGTTGAATGGAACCAACTGAGAAGATTTGATCTTCCACCAGAGATGGTGAATGTTGTTCTGTGGCACCTCTGTGTAGTCTGACTGATTCTTCTAACTTCAGATTCCTCACTTTTTGAATTCCCTCTCATGCCAGACTAGGCTGTTAGCAATTGCTAACAGACTAGACCTGTTAGCAATTGCTCCTGCATGCAAAGTAGTTCTACTGGACTGTATGGCAGCCTTCCATGCTTTTGGAAGTGATGGTGGAGCTATATACGAGTGCCACCCACAGCACCCTGGACATCAGTTTCTTTTTATCTGCACTCTTTGACACAGACCTGGAGCTCTACTCCTGAACTCTGTCAGTTTGTCACAGACCCCCAAAACATTTTTCTTAAGTGTGCTAGGGTTATCTACGCTTCAAAGTCTACATGTCGCATCTGCTTGAAACAAATATCAGATATGACCCACGTGCTGTTAACCTTTGGTGACTTGGATCCAACCATGCACCAAAATCCTGCAATCAATGCGATGCACCCGAATGCCATCTGGGAGTGGAAGGCAAAGCTGTAAGTAACCAAGCTCAAGAAACATGGTCAGTTGCTCCTCATATCTTGGGCCCCTCGAAATCCTGGTCCTGGTCCATATTCATTTCCTTAGGTAAGTTTAAGACAAAGTCAAAGCGTGAGTCTAGGAGCAAGCACATGAAATTCAGACAGGAGTGTTACTCCTGTTGCAGGGATACATTGCCTGCACTCAAAATGCCCCACTTCTGCCCCAAGTCCCGGTCCTGGTAAAGATCTCCTTTCTTGGGTAAGTCCAAAACAAAGCCAAAGGAGAAGTCTAGGAGCAAGCACAAGAAATCCATAAAGGAGCTGGTCTCGCTGTCACTTCATCAATCCTTCTTTAGGGAAACATTGCATAGTCTGCACTCAAAATGCCTGACTCCAACACCATTCCTCCTCTGGAGTCAATGTGCCCTGAATTTCCCAGCCATCTTGAACTCTGCGGCAGATGAAAGCCTTCAAGAAGGCAATGCTGCAGTTTTTTCTGGATGAATCTAGGTCCCTCTTGAGTGCCTTCAGGCCCCATGGATCTGCCGAGTCCTCCAGCCAGGCATCTACTGTCAAAGTCTGTCCCAAAGCTGACTGACCCCGTTAAGCCTCTGGGTAGCCCCCTACGGATCTAGGCTGTACAGGCCACGCTAGTTGCAGCTGAAATGGTACAGACCATGGCTTCAGAGGCACCAGCTCCAGATCTGACCCTAGTGGTGATCTCCGGCCAATGTCAAGGGACACCAGTGGTGCTGGCGTGTCTACGATTGTGCCTTTGTACCAATATCATTGTCACCATGTTGCCTCATTTGGCTCAGGCTCAGAAAGGACAGTAGATTTTTAAAATGCCCCACAGGACAAAACTGATGATCAGAGGGATAATAATTGGCTACCCCCTCACCATAAATTTGCTAGCATATATTTAGATATACAAAATGTTAGTGGCTTTCATTCCTCACCAGAGGCTGAATTGAATTCCCCAGTGGGTCCTCACAATGAGGAAAGCTTCTCCTTTGCAGTGGTGTTTGTAGGACCACAAAGGTGTTGGAACTGCAGTTGTCAACTGTGTAAACCAAAGAGAATTTGCTGAGAGACATTTTGAAATCTGGCCCTTCAATTTCAAGGCCTTTCTTATCTTTCAGCGAAGCCTTAACAGAAACCGTAATGGCGGTGTGGATGAAACCATGTGCGGCGGCACCCATATTTCACCCCATTGATAGAAGCTATAGGCCTGCTCTAACTTTTTGACACCGCAGCCCATTCCAGACACCTTTGTAGTTCATGGTTCACCTATCAAGGTGAAGCGAAATGCCTTTCCTACTGCCCTTCCTGGCAGAACGTTGACCTGAATTAATGCACTTGGCGTTCCCTTATGCCACTTTAGCACTGCAGTCTCTGAATTCTATTTGTTTGGGAAGATATGCTCATGCTCTCTAGGATATTTGAGCAAGATCTTGCCCGACCCTCCACAGGAGTTTCAATACTTTTGCCCAGACATCTCACAGTGGCCTGGCATGGCCAAGTATATTTTAAGGGCTGGCCTGGACACTAGGCTGTGTGGGCCGTGCTGTGGTCACTAGTCTAGAGAGTCGCTGTCATACTTGCATCTGAGCCATGGAAGTGCAGTGCCTTATGGACAAGCCTTATAATGATTCTAGGCTTCTTGGCAACTTTGGCAGATTCAGCTTCGGAGCACTTCAAGGACTGCTGTTCCATGGGCTGCTTCTTGGCCTTACTATCCTCGGCCCGCGAGTTCCATCAACAATACTGGACATTCAGAGGTTACCCTCGGGGTCTGGCTTACTGCCAGAGGCAGCCATCTCTGAGTGTTCAAAGTCTTCCACCACCACAGGGAGTCTTGGACATTCAGGGTGCTGATGTTTTGGGCTTTTTCCTGTGTTCTGGTCTAGATGGTTCTGAGGCTTCTTGGTTTCTGAACTCATGTAGCCTGCTGATGTCTCATGGCCGTTGGCATATGCGTGGCTCTGCGGATCAACCTTTACCTTCAATGGGCTGCTGTGTGTCGGACAAGAGGACCTTCCATAACGAATAAAAGATGCCAACCTGACCTGTAGAAGCCATTCTTCCTGCCCATCCAGATCTCACAGTGCTGACGGATGCCTCATCTCTCAGCTGGGAAGACAACCTGGATGAGGTGGTGATGAGAGTCCTGTGATAAAGAGCAGAGGTACCAATCAATCTTTTGGAGCTGTGCCATCTGGCTGGCCCTCTCTGCCTTCCATTAAAGGGCAGTCCTGTTCAGATTCTAATGGATACCTCAATCACTATGGGGTACTAAAACAAGCAAAGTAGGGTGGTGGGTCTTGTGTGCTGTACCAGGAGGCAAGGAGACTATGGCGCAGGCTGGACCTTCAGGAGATTTGCCTGACTGTCAACCGATAAACACCAGGGCAGATAAACTCAACAGACATCATTTAGCTGACGTCTACACCTGGATGTTGTCAAGGCATCTTCACTCAGTGAAGCATGTCTTGGTTAGATATTTTGCTACTGTTGAGAATGGTCATTGTTAAGCCTTTTGCAAAGTTTGCTACTGTGAGCCACTGAGTCTGAGCATCTGCTGCACTCTGTCTTCAGGAAGACCTTGTGTCCCAGCAACAGGGTTGTGCACCTGAACCTTCATATCCTACACAGCCATGTGTGGTGATTGAGCGGAACAAGCTGAAAGGCTTTGACCTACCTGTAGAAGTGGTAGACATGATGTTGGCTGCTTGCAGCCCATCCACAAAGTCAGTCTATTCTAACTGCTGGGCTAGGTTTGTGACCTGGTGTAAGGATTGTCTGGTCAACCCATTTCAGGCCAAGGCTGCTACTTTCCTTACATCTGTTCTGTCTTTGGCAGGGCAGGGTTTTGCAATTAGCAGTATTAAATATTAATTTCTCCTTGTTTGGCCTTCCTTTCTATGACTGATAATCCCTCTTTCTTCATATCAACTGTTCTGATGTGCTTTTTTGAAGGGTTTAATTTCCCTTTTCCACCCTTTCTTATGCCAAAGTGAGATGTTGTTTTGGTCCTCAAGGTATGAATGTGCATGCCTTTTGAACCCATGAACAATTTTTCTTTGAGATTGCTGACGCTTAAGACTGTATTCATTATAGCGATCACTGCAGCACTGTAGGTCCTTGAGCTGCAGGCACTGTCAATACAGTGTGTGTGTGTATAACCTTTTTCCAGGACAAGTTGGTGCTCATGACTCAGACATAATTTCTTTCAAAAGTCATGTCACCCTTCCAGGTTGGGCTCTCTTTTCTTCTCACTACCACATCCCTCTGAAGAAGAGAGGCTTCATCCATTTAGCTTCTATATCAATTGGATTAAGGACCTTGGGTGGATGACCAACTCTTTATTGGTTTAACCAGTGCGAAGAAGGGAATTCAAGACCTTTCAAGGTGGATTGCCCTGTGTGTCAAGCTGTTCTTTGCTTTGCCCAAAAAGGAGCCTCCTAAGGGCCTTCGGCCTGTTACACCTGGGTAAAGGCTGCTACTACGACCTTGGTTAGAGTTTTTCCAGTGTTGGACATCTACAAAGCAGCTATGTGGGCATCATCCATATCTTCACTAAGCATTGCTGTATTAACTCTCAGGTCTGAAGGGAGGGACATTTAGCCTGCTCAGTTCTGCAAGACTTTCTGGTGTAAGGTCCACTCCTCAGACTCATCACCGTTGGAGAGTACCTATTTGGTATCTATTGAAAATGTCAGGAATCTGTGATTAGAAGTATCAGGTCCCACTGCTGTGGCCTAACAAACATTTTCAGAGGAAATGCATGAGTCAAGCCTTTCTTGTCTCTGACAATTTTTTAAAATGTTTTTCTCATTTTTGCCATAGTTAAAGGGAAGTATGTCTCCTCCCAAAATGACAGATTTCAAACTTTGTGTGGACAGTTGCAAACAAAGGTCTGTGGCAGAACCCCACGAAGGTATGCCTATAGCACCCGGGGTCGGAGCACGACTACGGGACCCTCAATGTCTTGACCCAGATGAATCTAAAGGCTATAAGTCAATGCAAGGTGAAACTCTATGTTGCTAAATATCGTGACACTCCACAACAGGTCGAGATCAAAAGCAATGTTCCAGCCCCCTAAGTCGTAACTACTACAGATACTTGTCGAAGTTTTCAGGTAAGTGAAAGAAGAAGCAGAAACATTCCAAGTGGGAAGTAACATCTTTGCGCCACTCTTGAACTCCAGTGAGGGCATTAACGTGCCTCCTGATCTCTGTCCTGATCTCCATTGGAGCTGATCCCGAGTCTGGTCCCGACACACCCCAAATTTCCAGATCCATTGGCAATGTAGCAGCAAGAAGAGGCCCTCGGGGAATCCATACTATGCACATTTTCAGCCTCTGTTAAAGAAGGACAACCTGAACACACTGGATCCGAACAACTACCACCCCATATCAAGACTCCCCTTCACCGCCAAATTGGCAGAGAAGGCGATGAATGAGCAACTCTCAGAGTACATAGAGGAAAATGCTCTTCTGGACGATACACAGCATGGTTTCAAGAAAAACCGGAGTACAGAATCTGCCTTGATAATAGCGAAAGAAGACATCCGAGAAAGGTTGGATAACGGGGACAGCAGCTCTGATCTTGCTGGACCTCTCCGCGGCATTTGATACGGTCAGCCATGAGATCCTGGTTGACCGCATGCGAAGCCTAGGGATCAAGGTTACTGCAATAGATCTCCTTCAATCCTTTCTCGCAAATAGACAACAGAGTGTTTTGCTGGGCAACTTCTCATCAAGGCCTTTCTCCTTGCCTTGCGGAGTCCTCCGGGGCTCAGCCTTGAGTCCTACACTCTTCAATCTTTGTTACACCACTGGAAACACTCATCAAAAACTCGGGCTTCTCTCTTGCATTATACGCTGACGACACTCAAATTGTGTTGTCAATAACAAAACCAGGAACAAACTCGAGCTCTGCATTCAAGACCTGCATGAGTAAAGTCAGCAACTGGATGGAAAATAACTGTCCTAAATTGCACGCCACTAAGACTGAGGTCATCACCTTTGGCAATAACCCCTCTTCCTGGATGCCGGACTGGTGGCTGCCTGAGTTGGGCCCACTCCCAGAACCCACAAGCAAAGCAAAAAATCTTGGTTTCTTGTTAGATAGCTAAATGAAGCTTAAAGATCAGGTTATTAAAAATTACATCTGCCTCTTTTTGCGCTCTGAGGCTGGTAAAACAAAATTGAACTATTCCTACCCCCTGAACTATTAAAAACTGTGATCATCGTGTTGAAACTCTCAAGGATTGACTACTGAATAGTCTCTACCTTAACCTTGCAGTAGGTCCCCTTAAGAGGCTCCAAACTCTGAAAACTGCAGCTGCATGTTTCCTTTTTAAAATTCCAAAATATGAATCTGCTAGAGGAGCCATTAGGGAACTCCACTGGATACCAGTTAGACAACGCTGCAGGTTCAAAGCCTTATGCTTGGCTACAAACCACTGCACGGCCAGGAACCAGCACGCTTCAAGGAGAAGCTTAGTTGGTATACCCCAGGGAGGACTCTCCGCTCTGGCTCAGCCATGAACCTGACTGTCCCCTCATTCAAGAGGAGCATCTGGGGTGGCAAGAGCTTTTTCAGGACCATCGCAGTGCTCTGGAACAGCCTACCATTGACACTAACAGCTGCTCCCTCCCCACTTGCCTTAGAAAAGCTTTAGGTGTCTGCTAGTCTTGCAAAAAAAGCCATGCAGTAGGGCCCAAACTTTGCACTATCTTTCCTGCACTTACTCAGACAATGACAATTTTGATGAAGGGGATGACAGTGGCCTGAATAATTCTCCAGAAACTGACTGTGTCCCCTCCTTAATCTGCTACTGAAAAAAGCTACTCCTTTGCTGTCGTTATGCGAAGGGTGGCAGAAGTATTATACCTAGAACTTCTAATTATGGAGGTGAAGATTAATGTTCCTTCAGAGCTATTCCAGCCTGACAAAGCCCCACAGAACCTTTATTGCCATTTAATGAGGCCCTCAAGAATACCCTTTTGGGTAGTAGGGCAAAATGATGTTTGTGACTAACATTTTATAGGCAGGTTGCTCAATGTCCTCATCCAGAATTATGCAACCCAGCCTTTCTTACACAACATCCTAAACTAGATAGTTTGGTGTCCACCAGTAAAGTTAATCCCAACGCCTTCCCTACCAATCCACCGGATTGTGAGTCATAGAGAATAGAAACATCTGGCAAGTGTATTTTTCCTCCACGAGCCTTGCTTCTGCGGTCAGTAATGCCAGCTGTCTTCTAGGGTTCTAGTTCCATGTTCTATGGGACACTGTGGCCCAGGTTTTACTGGCAGTTCCAGGCGACTCTCAGGTGTCTCTAACTCATGCTGTCCAGGATAGGCCGTGATGCAGCATAATTTGTGATCTGCCCTGGCTTGGACATGATCTACTGCCTAGGTCATGTAATGTGTGTAAGTGTGGCACTTCGGCGCCATTCCTGGATGCTGCCTATGGGCTAGTCAGGGGGATGTCCTTGCATCCCTGGTGATCAGATCTCACCTTCAGGGTGATAAAGCTGATTCAGCCCTGGAATGGTTTAAAGAAAGCAGGGGCAGAGCCCCCACTAGACAACCAGACAATTCCACCAGCAATTTCATCACCTCCGTCACTATGGTCGGGGTTTTCAGGTTCACCAGACACCTCTACCAAACCATGAAAAAACAAAGCACCAAATGCACCACTCAATTCTTATAATACAAATGAGTCCAAGTCCTCAAAGTAGTACGTTTTCCAAAAGGTTCTTCTTTATTATTCAATTTGAAATGTGCATTCTTTGACAACAGCAAAAACAGCCGACGCGTTTCGTCCAACTTTGGACTTCTTCAGGGCTAAGATATTAGGTTGAAAGAAGAGCACATATGGTTCTTGTGAGAAGTTGGCCTGATGTATGATGTCACTAGTTATAGTGTACACCTTATATCAGTCCAAATACCCTTATGGTGATTGGTTGTAAAGTCAACCTTATAGACCAGCTATCCTAGTGGTAGCATGGACAAGAGCAGTCTTAGGCTAAACTCTGAATGGCATGTGAAGCCAGCTGTGATACCATATATAATCCCTTGAATACCAAATGAAAGGACACCACAACAGGTATATATATAAAATAAAGTGTATTTATTCTAAGCAAACCCTCAGCACTCTTTATGAGTTTAGAGGTAAGTACAACACAGTCTTATTAATGCATACAGTAAGTCACACAGGTAAGTAATACAGTTAGGCCCTAGGGGCCACGCAAACCATATACTAAATAAGTGGTATAAGAACCACTGTCACGGAAATAGAATAGGCCTAGGCCTAGGGAATCGCTGGGGCTACACTACACTAGCGTTAGTTAGGAAGTGGGAGGCCCACGGGATTCGTGTGCAGAGTGGAAACACTCACGCGTAATGCGTAGAAGTCAATAGCAATGTTACAGTTTAGAAATAGATAGATTTAGGACACTTCCGGAGTAGCTAGGAAGTTGAGACTTGAAAACTAGACACTAGGATAGTCACTATCCTGATGAGCACCGGAGTACCCAAGTTACCTAGCCCACAGGCTGCGGGTGCATAGGGGTGAAGATGCGTCGTTTTCGTCGTCGACTCCTATGGATGCCTGAAGAAAGATGCTGACAGGCAGTCAGTGAAGAGTGTCCGGTGGATCCCAAGGCTGGGATCAAGAAGAGAAGAAACCTGCAAGCAGAGGGGACAGAGTCAAGGTCACTAGCCAGTGACCACGTGGAACCAGGAAGGAACCAGGCGATGTCGTGAAGAGTTGCAGGTGAAGGTGAAGCTTGTCGCTGCAGCCAGGAGGACCAGGAAGCGTCGAGGATGACCAGGACCAGGAGGCGAGCTGTCCCACGAAGGCTCTTGCTGTCGGCAGCGTCGAAGTTGGACTAGGACTCACCAAGCCTTGGCAAGCGGAACCCACGAAGAACAAAGGACTTGCTTCTGGTGCAGACCAGGAGGGTCTGGGGTGCTTCTTCTTTGCAGAGAAGCGGGAGCCAGTCTGGAGGAGCCAAACCAGCGCAGAGGATTTCAGGGAGCGTCGTCACAAAGGCCACTAGCCAGCGGGCAAGCAACCGGACAGACGCGGCAAGCAGGAAAATGCTGAAGGGCCCCACGCAGGACTCGGGCAGTGTGGGGGGCTGGTCTTCGGTGCAGATGGTGCTTGGGGTTGGGGCTTCTCAATCCCCGGTGCACAACTTCGAGGGTACCTCAGAAGCTGCGCTGTAAGTTACTAGCCACTTTTCCCAGGTAGCCGGTCCCACGTCGCTCGTCGCCTCCACGGATCTCAGCTCTGCTGCAGATGTGGATGAGGGTCGGAGAAGTCTGGAAGTCAAGGCTCTGGTCGGGCTCTGCAGTCGGTTCCTCGTCGAACGTTTCACAAAGCAAAGGGTAGTCTCTTGATGGTGCCTGTTTGCACAGGGTAGCCACTCCTTGGCTACAAGGGAGATTCTTCAGTCTTCTTCTTTCGTCGAATGTCGAAGGTCCAGAGTTTCTGTTCAGTTTTGCAGGTTCAGGATAATCTAAAGTCTTGAGGCCCACCTCCCACTCTTATACTAATCTGGGGGGCTGGGATACCTGCTAGGTCACGCCTTATGGGTGGGACCTGGGAGGGGGTGGTTACACCCACCTCCCTTTGTCCAGTTTCGCGCCAGAGCTGGGGCTGGAGTGCCCCAGCGCCGGTTTGAACTGGACTATGCAAGGAACACCTTGTGTGCCCCAGGCATGTCTCATTCCTTTCAGCCCACCCTGCCCCAATACACTAAAGGCTGTCTGGAGAGGTGCTAGCACCTCCCCAAGCAGGAAACCTATTGTCCAGGCCTCCCTGGCTGGGATCACTCCCAGCTGCAGGAGGTCAGACTTGTGTCGTGGCAGCAGCATCCATTTTGTGATGCTGAGGCTTTGGTCAGAGGCTAACAGTTGAAGTACGATTTTAACATGTCTTTCCCTCTAGAAGGGGGGAATAATATTCTCATGTCCAGAAAGGGCATGGGGGTATTATTCCACAGTGTTAGACACCTTACACGACATGTTTCGATAAAGCCAAACCATAGTTACCATAACCGTCTAAGATTATAAGGCACTTTAAGAGTATATGGTAGGCTATATCATAGAACAGCTATAAGGACAAGGTTCCGAAAGCTGCAGACAGGCTCAGCTCATGCTAGAGCACCATCTCACATGTTACCAAGCACTCTGCCTCCAGGATTGTCAAGGCCTGCCATAGGAGTGACTGATAGGTACACATGTGTCTATATGTAAGTTAGGTATAGGAATACTACACCTAAGCAAGGGGTGATTACACGACCTTGCCCCAGCTGAGTGATCAGCCAGTTGTGTCAAAATGGAAGGCCAGGCCAGGGGTGGCATAGTACATGCTGCAGCCCCTGGTAGGCCTAGGGTACACCGATGCCCTGGGTACCTAGAGTACACTGTACAGGGGCCAATAAGGTGATCCTATCCAAATGGGTTATGCACCTAAAGTACATAGTATTAATTTAGAGAGAGAACAGCAGGGCTGTGGGTCTGATTAGCAAGCCCACAGCCACATCTAAGTCGAAAACCAGTAAAGCAAAAGCAAAAAGTGGGGGTGAACATAGAAAGCAGACCCTACTCTCCTACACAACCCCCCCTCCAAACTTAGGGACATTAAACTAACCTTGACCAGTTGAGTCTTCATGTTCTAAGTGGAAATATCTGGAGAGTCCATCTGCATTGGCATGGTCAGTCCCAGGTCTATGTTCCACTGTGAAGTCCATCCCCTGTAGGGAAATGGACCACCTAAGAAGTTTGGGATTTTCACCCTTCATCTGATTTAGCCACAAGAGGGGCTTATGGTCTGTCTGAATCTTGAAGTGAGTGCCAAACAAGTATGGCCTCAGCTTCTTCAGGGCCCAAACCACAGCAAAGGCCTCCCTCTCAATAGCTGACCAACGTTTCTCTCTAGGGGTCAGCCTTCTACTTATAAAAGCAATGGGCTGGTCTTGACCATCTATATTCAGTTGTGAAAGAACAGCTCCCACACCTAACTCAGAAGCATCTGTCTGGACAATGAACTCTTTGAAATAGTCTGGACTTTTCAGAATAGGTGCACTGCACATGGCCTGCTTCAGGTCATCAAATGCTTTTTGACAGCTTACTGTCCACTGAACTTTCTTTGGCATCTTCTTGGAGGTCAAGTCATTAAGTGGTGTCACTATGGACCCATAGTTCTTAACAAACTTTCTGTAGTACCCAGACAGGCCCAAGAAAGCTCTGACCTGAGTCTGGGTAGTTGGAGGAGTCCAGTCCTTTATGGTCTGGATCTTGCTCTCCAGTGGTTGAACCTGACCCCCACCAACTAGGTGGCCCAGGTATACAACCTTGCTCTGCCCTATCTGGCACTTAGTGGCCTTGATAGTGAGGCCTGCCTTTTGCAGGGCCTCTAAAACATTCCTCAGGTGGACCAGGTGATCCTCCCAGGTGGAGCTAAAGACAGCAATATCATCAAGATAAGCTGCACAATAATCATCCAACCCAGTAAGGACTTGATTCACCAGCCTTTGGAAAGTGGCAGGTGCATTCTTTAGACCAAAGGGCATTACCACAAATTGATAATGTCCTCCTGGGGTCGAGAAAGCAGTTTTGGCCTTTGCACTCTCAGCTAGTCTGATTTGCCAGTAGCCTGCTGTTAGGTCAAATGTGCTCAAAAACTTAGCAGCTGCCAGTCTGTCAATGAGCTCATCTGCCCTAGGTATTGGGTGGGCATCTGTCCTAGTGACAGCATTGAGACCTCTGTAATCCACGCAAAACCTCATCTCTCTCTTACCATCTTGGGTGTGAGGTTTTGGCACAAGGACTACAGGACTAGCCCAAGGGCTCTCTGAAGGTTCAATGACTCCCAGTTCCAACATCTTTTGTACCTCAACTTTTATGCAGTCCCTGACATGGTCAGGTTGCCTGTAGATTTTACTCTTCACAGGCAGACTGTCACCAGTGTCCACCTCATGGGTGCACCAGTTTGTCTGACTTGGGGTCAGAGAGAACATATGTCTGTAGGCCTGCAGAACTTGTCTGCAGTCCTGTTGCTGATGGACAGTGAGGCTGTCAGAAAAGACCACACCATCAACTGAGCCATCATCAGGGTTCTGAGTCAACAGGTCTGGGAGAGGGTCACTCTCTTCCTCCTGCCCCTCATCTGTAGCCATGAGTAGCCCCATGTCTGCCCTGTCAACATATGCCTTCAATCTGTTGACATGAAGCACCCTGTGGGGGCTTCTGGGAGTCCCAAGGTCCACCAAGTAGGTGACTTCTCCCTTTTTCTCAACAATAGTGTGGGGTCCAGACCATTTGTCTTGGAGTGCTGCTGGGGCCACTGGCTCCAACACCCACACTTTCTGTCCTGGCTGGTAAACAGTCAGTACAGCCTTTTGGTCATGCCAAGCTTTTTGGAGTTCTTGGCTTGCCTCAAGGTTTTTAGAAGCCTTCTTCATATACTCTGCCATCCTGGAGCGGAGACCGAGTACATAATCCACTATGTCTAGTTTGGGTTGTCTGAGAGGTCTCTCCCATCCTTCCTTCACCAAACACAGGGGTCCTCTTACAGGATGCCCAAACAAAAGCTCAAAAGGGCTGTAGCCAACCCCCTTTTGTGGGACCTCTCTGTAAGCAAACAGAAGGCAGGGTAAAAGGATGTCCCATCTTCGCCTAAGCTTGTCTGGTAATCCTTTTATCATTCCCTTTAGGGTCTTGTTGAATCTCTCAACAAGCCCATTGCACTGTGGGTGATAGGGTGTGGTGAACTTATAGTTAACACCACACTCCTTCCACATTGCAGTCAAGTATCCTGACATAAAGTTGGCACCTCTGTCAGAAATGACCTCCTTTGGAAAGCCCACTCTGGAGAATACTCCAAGCAGGGCCCTTGCCACAACAGGAGCTGTTGTGGTCCTCAGGGGAATTGCTTCTGGGTACCTGGTGGCATGGTCCACTATCACCAGTATGAATCTGTGCCCAGATGCTGTCTGTGGGTCCATTGGTCCTACAATATCTATGCCCACTCTTTCAAAGGGGACCCCCACCACAGGTAGTGGTATGAGGGGGGCCTTTGTGGTGCCACCTGATTTGCCACTGGCTTGGCAGGTGACACAGGAGCGCCAAAACTCCTTAGTATCTTCTGACATATGGGGCCAGTGAAAGTGAGGGACAAGCCTGTCCCAAGTCTTGTTCTGGCCTAAATGTCCTGCAAGGGGAATATCATGGGCCAAGGTTAGAAGGAAGCCTCTGAACTTCAGTGGTATGACCAACCTCCTGGATGCACCAGGCTTGGGGTCTCTAGCCTCTGAGTACAGTAGCCCTTCATCCCAATACACTCTATGGGTACCTTGAGCATTCCCTGCAGCCTCAGCAGCAGCCAGCTGTCTGAGGGGTTCAAGAGAGGGGCAGTCTAATTGAGCCTGCCTCAGATCTGCCCTGGAAGGTCCCCCTGTCCCAAGAAACTCAACCTGATCAGGTTCAAGTTCTTCTAGGACAGTTCCTTCAGGGCTCTCAGAATCATCCTCCTGGGAGGGCTGATCCACCACCTGAGGCAGGGGGGAAGGCACAGCCTTAACCCTACTGCTCTTTCTCTTGGATTGTGACTGGTCCATAGTTTCAGGATCCAGCACTTGTTCAGTGTTGCACTTTTTGGCCTGTGACCTGGTCACAGCAAGGACATGTGCATCTATCCCCAGCATTTCTGCATGGGTCCTATACTCCACTTCAGACCAAACTGAAGTTTCAAGATCATTGCCCAGTAAACACTCTACAGGAAGGTCTGAACTAACAACAACTTTCTTGAGGCCAGTTACCCCTCCCCAGGAGAAGTTAACAATAGCCACACTATGGGAGGTAGTGGCATTGCTAGCGTTGGTCACTAGGTAATTCTCACCTAGTATGATCTGTCCAGGGTCCACAAAAGCAGGTGTCACCATTGTGACACTAGCCCCAGTGTCCCTGTAGGCCTGAGCCATTCTTTGGTTGATAAAAGGTGTCTGTCTGTACTTGCCCAGGTTACTGGGGCCTACAGTAGAGGACAAAGCTAAGTCCCCATCACAGATCAGGACAGCCTGAGTAGGTACTCTGACTAGGCCAGAATCCTCCTCAGTTCCCAGGGTTAACCCTACTACACCCTTTTGCTGGGAACCACCACTTACAGCTGAACTAGGGGGTACAGTTGCCTTAGGGGCAATGGTGGCTGGGGGCTTATCCTTTTTGGTGCACTCACTAAACCAATGTGAGGTAGACTTACAATAGTTGCACCATGGTTTCTTTTGGCCTTCTTTCTTCTTATCCTTTTTGGAACCACCCTCCCCCTGAGCCTTTTGGGGGCCTGGTGAAGACTTCTGGTCTTTTTGTTTCTGCTCATTACCCTTTTGGTCTGCCTTTTTCTGATCACCGCCCTGGTTCTGGTTTTTCTGCTTAACTCTAGTCCTGACCCATCTATCTGCCTTCTTTCCCAATTCTTGGGGAGAAGTCAGATCAGAATCAATCAGGTGTTGATGCAATAGCTGGTTTTGACAGTTGTTAAGTATTTGTTCTCTCATGATCAAATTATACAATCCTGTATAGTCCTTAACCTTACTTCCCATTAGCCAGCCTTCCAGAGCCTTAGTGGCACAATCTACAAAGTCAGTCCAGTCCTGAGTCTGTGTCTTCTGGGTATCCCTGAACAACAACCTGTATTGTTCAGTGGTTAGGCCAAACCCATCAATCAGAGCACTCTTCAGGACAGTGTAATTATCTGCATCCTCATCACTAACTGTGAGGAGCTTGTCTCTTCCTTTCTCAGAGAAGGAGAGCCACAAGATAGCTGCCCACTGACTTTGGGGTACCTGCTGTACTTTGCAAGCTCTCTCCAAAGCAGTTATCCATTTGTGGATGTCATCCCCACACTTGTAGGGAGGGACAATCTTGCTCAGGTTTCTATTGTCATAGTGCCTGTCTCTATCTCTAGGAATGTTGCTGCCACCAGTGGGTTCTAACCCACTTAACTTTTGATCTCTAGCCAGAGCAAGCTTCTCTTTGGCAAGGGCAAGTTCTTCCCTCTGAATCCTCAGATTAGCCTCCCTCATTCTGGCTGCATGCTCCTTTCTCTCAGGTGAAGTCATTCCCCTGTGAGAGGAAGCATTAGAGATGTTAGAGACATGGGAGTGGATGGATTCCCTTGAAGGGGATCTGTCCCTCCTGCTTCTCTGTGAATGTCTACTTGTGGGTCTGTATGGGGGGACCCCATGCAAACTCCCATGTAAACTTAAGTTAGCCTGGCTAAGTCTCCTTACTTGGCTCTGGCTGTCTACCTCCCCATCTGAAGCCCCATCTGACTCCTCTGTGGTGGGTAGACCCTCCTCTGTGCCTAGGGCACCTTCCTGAGATGCCCTCTGAGCATCATACTCCTCTAGGAGTTGTCTTAACTGAAGGAGGGTAGGGTTTGCACCCTGTTTTATTCCTCTGGAGGTACACAATTGTCTCATCTCCTGGAATGTTAAGGTATCATACCTAGAGGGGGTCTTCTGCAGACCTGCCCCTCCTGAGAGAGCATCTACTTGATCTCCTCCCAGAGGCATGATCTAGTGAGGGTGTGGTGTGTGCACCTACCTACACTAGTTGTTTCTACTAAACCTCTCTAGTAGTTGTAGTCAGGGTGTGTTACTCCCTTCAACCTACAACCACTAAGTCCAGTAGGACTTAAGTATTATAAACTATGTTATATGTACCTAGACAATATCTGTGTGATCTTTCAATTTAGTATCTCAAGATTACAATGGTATTACAACAGCAAGCTCAGATCCCAACCGCTGCCACCAATGTGAGAAGTTGGCCTGATGTATGATGTCACTAGTTATAGTGTACACCTTATATCAGTCCAAATACCCTTATGGTGATTGGTTGTAAAGTCAACCTTATAGACCAGCTATCCTAGTGGTAGCATGGACAAGAGCAGTCTTAGGCTAAACTCTGAATGGCATGTGAAGCCAGCTGTGATACCATATATAATCCCTTGAATACCAAATGAAAGGACACCACAACAGGTATATATATAAAATAAAGTGTATTTATTCTAAGCAAACCCTCAGCACTCTTTATGAGTTTAGAGGTAAGTACAACACAGTCTTATTAATGCATACAGTAAGTCACACAGGTAAGTAATACAGTTAGGCCCTAGGGGCCACGCAAACCATATACTAAATAAGTGGTATAAGAACCACTGTCACGGAAATAGAATAGGCCTAGGCCTAGGGAATCGCTGGGGCTACACTACACTAGCGTTAGTTAGGAAGTGGGAGGCCCACGGGATTCGTGTGCAGAGTGGAAACACTCACGCGTAATGCGTAGAAGTCAATAGCAATGTTACAGTTTAGAAATAGATAGATTTAGGACACTTCCGGAGTAGCTAGGAAGTTGAGACTTGAAAACTAGACACTAGGATAGTCACTATCCTGATGAGCACCGGAGTACCCAAGTTACCTAGCCCACAGGCTGCGGGTGCATAGGGGTGAAGATGCGTCGTTTTCGTCGTCGACTCCTATGGATGCCTGAAGAAAGATGCTGACAGGCAGTCAGTGAAGAGTGTCCGGTGGATCCCAAGGCTGGGATCAAGAAGAGAAGAAACCTGCAAGCAGAGGGGACAGAGTCAAGGTCACTAGCCAGTGACCACGTGGAACCAGGAAGGAACCAGGCGATGTCGTGAAGAGTTGCAGGTGAAGGTGAAGCTTGTCGCTGCAGCCAGGAGGACCAGGAAGCGTCGAGGACGACCAGGACCAGGAGGCGAGCTGTCCCACGAAGGCTCTTGCTGTCGGCGGCGTCGAAGTTGGACTAGGACTCACCAAGCCTTGGCAAGCGGAACCCACGAAGAACAAAGGACTTGCTTCTGGTGCAGACCAGGAGGGTCTGGGGTGCTTCTTCTTTGCAGAGAAGCGGGAGCCAGTCTGGAGGAGCCAAACCAGCGCAGAGGATTTCAGGGAGCGTCGTCACAAAGGCCACTAGCCAGCGGGCAAGCAACCGGACAGACGCGGCAAGCAGGAAAATGCTGAAGGGCCCCACGCAGGACTCGGGGAGTGTGGGGGGCTGGTCTTCGGTGCAGATGGTGCTTGGGGTTGGGGCTTCTCAATCCCCGGTGCACAACTTCGAGGGTACCTCAGAAGCTGCGCTGTAAGTTACTAGCCACTTTTCCCAGGTAGCCGGTCCCACGTCGCTCGTCGCCTCCACGGATCTCAGCTCTGCTGCAGATGTGGATGAGGGTCGGAGAAGTCTGGAAGTCAAGGCTCTGGTCGGGCTCTGCAGTCGGTTCCTCGTCGAACGTTTCACAAAGCAAAGGGTAGTCTCTTGATGGTGCCTGTTTGCACAGGGTAGCCACTCCTTGGCTACAAGGGAGATTCTTCAGTCTTCTTCTTTCGTCGAATGTCGAAGGTCCAGAGTTTCTGTTCAGTTTTGCAGGTTCAGGATAATCTAAAGTCTTGAGGCCCACCTCCCACTCTTATACTAATCTGGGGGGCTGGGATACCTGCTAGGTCACGCCTTATGGGTGGGACCTGGGAGGGGGTGGTTACACCCACCTCCCTTTGTCCAGTTTCGCGCCAGAGCTGGGGCTGGAGTGCCCCAGCGCCGGTTTGAACTGGACTATGCAAGGAACACCTTGTGTGCCCCAGGCATGTCTCATTCCTTTCAGCCCACCCTGCCCCAATACACTAAAGGCTGTCTGGAGAGGTGCTAGCACCTCCCCAAGCAGGAAACCTATTGTCCAGGCCTCCCTGGCTGGGATCACTCCCAGCTGCAGGAGGTCAGACTTGTGTCGTGGCAGCAGCATCCATTTTGTGATGCTGAGGCTTTGGTCAGAGGCTAACAGTTGAAGTAGGATTTTAACATGTCTTTCCCTCTAGAAGGGGGGAATAATATTCTCATGTCCAGAAAGGGCATGGGGGTATTATTCCACAGTGTTAGACACCTTACACGACATGTTTCGATAAAGCCAAACCATAGTTACCATAACCGTCTAAGATTATAAGGCACTTTAAGAGTATATGGTAGGCTATATCATAGAACAGCTATAAGGACAAGGTTCCGAAAGCTGCAGACAGGCTCAGCTCATGCTAGAGCACCATCTCACATGTTACCAAGCACTCTGCCTCCAGGATTGTCAAGGCCTGCCATAGGAGTGACTGATAGGTACACATGTGTCTATATGTAAGTTAGGTATAGGAATACTACACCTAAGCAAGGGGTGATTACACGACCTTGCCCCAGCTGAGTGATCAGCCAGTTGTGTCAAAATGGAAGGCCAGGCCAGGGGTGGCATAGTACATGCTGCAGCCCCTGGTAGGCCTAGGGTACACCGATGCCCTGGGTACCTAGAGTACACTGTACAGGGGCCAATAGGGTGATCCTATCCAAATGGGTTATGCACCTAAAGTACATAGTATTAATTTAGAGAGAGAACAGCAGGGCTGTGGGTCTGATTAGCAGGCCCACAGCCACATCTAAGTCGAAAACCAGTAAAGCAAAAGCAAAAAGTGGGGGTGAACATAGAAAGCAGACCCTACTCTCCTACAGTTCTAATTAGCTCAATTTCGTGAGTTTACCACGATCCAAATGGATATAATTTATCCTTGGTATGAGATCACCGTCCTATTTAAATATAGAGATGAGTAGCATTGATTAAAAGTGGAGTGTACAAGAGCGATGAAACTTTGTCGTCAGTTACAAACCATAATGGGATATTAGGTTTGAACGTGATTATCTCAAATGATAAGAGCAAATCGGTCTTAACGTGGAATACCCGATTCAGTATTCAAAAAAGGATCAAAAGGGAGGCGTCCGCCCCGTCCGGTAACAGCGATACCATTTGGATCGTGGTAAACTCGCGCAATTGAGCTAATTAGAACCATATGTGCTCTTCTTTCAACCTAATATCTTAGCCCTGAAGAAGTCCAAAGTTGGACGAAACGCGTCGGCTGTTTTTGCTGTTGTCAAAGAATGCACATTTCAAATTGAATAATAAAGAAGAACCTTTTGGAAAACGTACTACTTTGAGGATTCGGACTCATTTGTATTATAAGAATTGAGTGGTGCATTTGGTGCTGTGTTTTTTCATATGTCGATTCCAAGAATTGGAATAGCATTGTGCTGGCGGGTGCTAACCAATAGTGCACACTCCTGGTGAATAAATAATTTCTTTCACCATATTATTATGTTGAGTTACTTTTAAATCAGGTGCTGTCTCAGTGGGATTCCGCTAGCCCTGTGGTTTTTTACCTCTACCAAACCAGCATGCTTTTCATGGCCGATGCCAAGGTTCACAAAGACAATACCCAGGACAACAGGGCAACATGCAGCTCATTGTCTGCTCCTCCTGCATCCACAAAACCGCTTTAGTGTGTCCTTGCCAGCCCACAGCTTCCCTGTAAAAGGCAGAATCTGATATGTCCTCCATGAGTGGTGAGCCATCACTTCAGACAAGTGGGTCCCCCAAACTGTACATGGATGCTATGCCCTCCCATTCCTCTCCACCCTGCTGCACATTCCACCACCAACAGGCCTGTTGACAAAGAACCACCTGTCTGTTTTGTTGAAGGAAGTGCATGCTCTTTGTCTTTGCCATAGAGAGTGTTACAGTCTTGGAAGTAGGAACTGGGTGTTTCTCCCGCTACTTCCTTATGACGAGAAGGACACAGGCCTTCATCCTATTTTAGATATCTGCCCTTTCAACGCCTTCCTGTGGAAGGACAAATTCAAGATACTGATGCTAGCTCGGATACTGTCTGCCAGAGACCCATAAGACATCTTGCAGGAAGCTTATTTTCGTATCCCACCTGCTGTCTCTCAGACGCTACCTGTGGTGCACAGTGAGCCAAGACCTTTTGCAGTTTGCAATGCCCTCTTTTGGCCTCACCAATGCCCCTCAGGTGTTCACAAAAGTGATGGCAGTGGTTGCAGCACACTTTCGGAGGTTTGCGGTACCTGCCGTCCCCTACCTTAACAACTGGCTTTTAAATGCGGGCTCGCCCCAAGCAGCCATCAACCACCTCCGGACACTTAATGTTGGCGTTTACTAATAATATGCTGAAGTCACGCCTGACTCCTTCGCAAACCTCTCCCCTTCATCTAGACACAGTACGGGTTTGTGTCTTTCTTCAGGAGCGGAACGCCCAGGACATTCTGGCCATGATTCCAGTGTTTCAGCCTCAGTCCTGACTCTCAGTGCAGATGACTCTGAGGCTGCTGGGATTACTCCTGCATCCTGCTGGTGAAACATGCAAGATGGCATATGTGGACTCTGCAGTGTGACCTCAAGTACCAGTGGGCACATTATCAGGGGAATCTATCAGATCGGATCTAGATTTTAGAAGAGACTGCAAGAGATCTGCAGTGGTGGCTACTGGATTGTAATTGTGTCAGTGGCAAACCCCTCTTCCTAGCTCATGCAGATGTGACCGTGATGACGGGTGCATCACTTCTGGGTTTGGGAGACCATCTGGGAGAGGTGGATCTCAGAGGTCTCTGATCTCTGGTGGAAGATCAACACCACCTCAATTTGCTGGAGGTAAGGGAATTTGTTTGGCGTTAAAGGCCTTCATGGCCACCATCAGAGGAAGGCTGGTTGATGCTGTTGCCACCATCGCTTCCATGTCGTAGACTCGTATTGCGGCAAGCAGTGTGAGGTGTGGTCTTGTGTCCTGTGCAAGGAGGCTCAATGACTGTGGGAGTAGCTGGACTACCAGGGAATTTCCTTGGTGGTAAACTACCTGGCAGAATCTCTAAACACCAGGGCGGGAAAGTAAGCTGCTTACGCTTGGTAGACAACAAATGGCACTTGCACCCGGAGATTGCACAGGCCGCGGCATCGATTGGGCAAACCTTGACTCGATCTTTTGCCACCGCTGAGAAGGCGCAATGTCAGCACTTTTGCACGTTGGAGTTCACAAGGAAGCTCTCTGCCCAGGGGTCAGCAGATCACCATGTCTGTAATTGCTTTACAATAAAGCATTTTTTTAAAAAATGCAACCAGTTTTTCTTAAAGGAAAACAGGATACATTTCAAGTATAAAAATGAAAAGTTTTCTTTTCATTTTTTAAGAGTAGTCAGTGGTCTGTGAGACCACTGCCTGCTCTGAATTTGTTTTTTTGCACTACCATTCACAAAGGGGAAGGGGTCCCTTGGGGACCCCTTTACATTTGCGAAGTGTTACCACCAACTTGAAGTTGGTGGTCAAATGTGAATGTTTTGCGACCGCATTTCGGTTGCAAAACATTCTTCCATGCCGCTGCGATTCGGTATTAGGAAGGGTCGCCCTAAACACGCCCCTTCCTAACACCGAATCAAAAAACCCTATTTGAGATTCGGTAATAGGTTACAGAATCACGAATGGAGTTTGGTACATCAAAAAATGCTTTTATCTGTTTGCAAGCGGCCTGATTCTGTGTTGGAAGGCAACCTGCCTGGCTGAGAGAATTGCCACAGTGCCCAGTGTCTTCAGTGTTGGTCTCTGGTTATAGGACAGGGGGCTTTTAGGGACCTTAACCAGTCAAGGGATGCTAGGAGTTACTCGTGCCTCACATCCTGTTGTCCATATAAGCACAATCCTGTGTCAAAGGGTGTGATACCATATATCAGGGGACTCCAATAACAGTCTGCTCGGCCAGAGTTTTATTTTGAGATCATTAAAAATGTAATAAATATGATTCTGAATCCAAATCAAAACCAGGTTCTGTGGTTATGATTGACAGCCAATGTCTCAGCTTAAGTCCTTCATTTCCGCCGTGTACTCGCACGCTCAGTGGGCATGATTGTACAGCACTCCATCTTTATATTTAATGATTAGGAAGCTTAAGCAGCAGTATCAAGAATCTGTAAGAGATCTATGGGTATCAGAAAGTTCCCAAACACCAGAGAGGCTCTGCTGCACTAGTTCAAGTGTGTATATGCTCCCTAGTTCCCTGCCACACCCTATACTGAGCGCCCGCAGCCTGAGAGCTGCAGGTCCAGGGAATGGTCACTTCTCAGTGCTTCTTGAACAGTCGGCTAATCAGGGCCTTCGTCTTTGCCCACCGGTGGCAGCCAATGCCTCAACTCCTGTGCAGGAGGCCTCATCGGTTCCACCTGCTCCGGCGCTGGCCTTGACTCTAGTGGCACCTATTCCATATCAGACCCCAATGCCTGTTTCTGATCCAGAGCCAGTGTTGACCCGTGCCTGGCCTGTGTCTCGCAGTTCTCAACTTTGGATGAGCCCAAGCCTCTCCCACGATGCCAGTGCTTCCACAGTCTTTGTTCATATCAGATTCCATCGCTGTTGAAGGACTTCAAAATGTTCTGCATAATGAGGTTGACGGTAAGGAGGCAGATAATTTAATGCCGTCATATTATAATAATGCAGACCTAAATTTAGATCTTCAGAATGCCAGTGGTCTGGATACTTCTGAGACAGATCTGGACTCCCTTGTGGGGACTCACCATTGAGGAGAGTACCTCTTTTGCGGTGGTCATTCACAGAGTAGCAGAAGTGTTAGACCTGCAGCTACTTATGATACAGAGTGAGACAAATCTACTGACCAAAATCTTGCAGCCTGGGCCGGCCACTGGTAGCCCTTTAACAAAACAATGACTAGGTGAATCCCAATGAATTCTCTACTGTCCTGCCAGATAGGGAACTCAAACACACTGACTCTTCTGGAAGAGGAGTCTTTATCTGCATCAGTTTGTCTCTGAGGTCCATGAACGCCATCTGCCTGCTGGGATATTGTACATTCACCCTTCGGAATATGGCTCGTGAGATCTTTCCAACCATCTCTGACTTATTCATGAATTATTTTGCCCAGTCAATCCAAGACTGACAGGATGCAGTTTAGTATGCCTTAAGGACCGGCCTGGACATGAGACACTGGGTTGTGCCACAGCCTGTCTAGTGATCAGGGGTTATGCTGCTGTCCCCAAGAAGATCTTCTGGTGACGTGCAAGCATCTCTTAGGAATATACGGTTTGATAGATCCAAGCTCTTTGGTGAAATGACAGACTTTGGGTTGTAGTGCTTCAAAGACATCCAGGCTACACCCTGCTCTTTGATTTTGTTAAAACCAGCCAATCAAATCCATCAGCAATATCGGAAGCTTAGGGGATACCCTGGGGGTCTTGCCCATTGCCAGAGCCAGTTCTCGCAACTCATACGAAAACCAGCTCACAGCCCATTCATGGCTGCAGAGATCAGGTTGATAGGCAGGGGCCATGGCCACCACCAGGGACAGCACGCCTCCTTGCCTCCCGTGACTGCTGCATTACTGCTTTGATTCCCTCTCCCATGGCCTGCAGGAGATAAGATTTATTGTTATCTACCCGGCTGGTGTACAATTACCTCAGACCAGTTGGTGCTGCAAGTTGTTGAGTATGGTTACATGGCTAACTCTCCCCTTTACACTCCCATACCACTCATGGTCTACATGTTTTTGTTCAGACTTTAGCAGATTATGCCTCCATTCTTTGCAGGAATTTCAGCCTCTGCTGGCCAAACGGGCCATAGAAAGGGTCTGGATGGTTGAGATGTTACTCCCAATATTTTTGGTGCCCAAGAAGGATAGAGGATTTTTGCCGATACTAGATCTCCAACTTCTGAACACTTTCCTTTGGAAGAACAAGTTCAAGATGTTGACTTTGGCCCAGGGGATTCCCGGAATTCAGGGAACACTGAATTGTGTCCTTCGACTTGCAGAACGCATACTTTCACGAGCCTGTCCTGTACCTCCAAGAGATGCTTCCTCCAGTTCATGTTGGACTCGGAACACTGGCCTACCCTTTGGCATAACCTCAGCCCTTGAGTGTTTACAAAGGTGATGCTAGTGGTTGTGGCCCATCTTCGCAGGTTTGGGGTACATGTATTCCTGTACCCCGGTGACTGGCTCCTGAAGGCGCTGTCAGTCACCAACCACTTACAGACAGACAACAGTTGCCCTCTGTCATCCCTCTGGTTTCCAGTCAATGAGCTTGAATCCTACCTTCAGCCAATGCAAATGATTTCCCTCTGTAGTGGCCTTCTGGACATGTGTGTTCACAGCATATCCACCCATGCAGCGAGTCCGAGACATTCAGCTTATGCTTCTTATGTTTGAGGCACACTCTTGTGTTCTGGCTCAGACAGCTCTGAAGCCTCTTGGCCTTATTCATCCTGTTGGTCTCAGCCCTGTTGGCACAAGTAGACCCTGCAGTGGGCACAGCACTGGGTCTGCCTTTGGGGTGACCTCTATATTTCAGAAGAGGCAACCCGGGACCTTCAATGGTGACTGTCAGACAAAAGTATGACCAGCGGCAGGTCCTTCTCCCGACCCTACCCAGGCCTCACAGTAGTTACAGATGCATTGTATCTGGGCTCACAGGTGACGTCATTTGGGAGAGATGGTGATCAGAGGCCTCTGGTCCCCAGCGGAGCAGAGAACCATGTCGACCTGCTGGAGCTTTGTACCATTGGATCTGATGGCCTTCATCCTGTCTGTCAAGAGGATGCTAAATCAGGTCTTGATGGAACATAGCAGCCATGTGGTACTGCAACAAGCTGGGCAGTGTGTGCAAGGCCGGACTGGCCATACCGGGCATCAGGTGTTTCCCTGGGAGGCTGGAGGGGCCGGTTTTGTAGTAGTGCATCAGTTTTAAAAGCACCCCCTGCAGAGTTCTTTCCATGTCCAGCAGTTCTCAAGCAACAATAAAAGTATCAAAATAATGTACCTGCTGGAGAGAGATTGGAGTTTTGTCTCGTGGCAGTTTTATCTAAGGTAGTGCAGAGGGTTAGTATGCCTGCTGCAAAGAACATGTACCATGCAGATCACAGAACAGTATGTTATGTGTATAGCTCAGTGGGTTACTGTTGTGTTATAGATATCCTTTTGTTACTTGTGCATTTCATAAATGCTCCGACACCCTGCACTGGTATGAGAGGCGCTATAAAACAAATGTAGTACATGTGAGAGAGAGGCTATGAAGGGATGAGGGGCACTGTTGGGGGGTGATAGTGAGGGGTGCATTGAAGAACCCCAACAAAGACTGTCCAATCCTGGTGCACTGTAAGGTCATCATTTGCTGTGCTTTAAAAATGAATGCAATTCAATATATGATGAAAATGTGTCGTAGAATGCACCATTCGTGTAATTTTCCCCATTTTTTTCTTGGGGGAACCCCCCCCCCCCCTGCAGTGGTCAAGCTCGCTTGCTGGGGTCGTTCGCTATGCACCGCAGGGGGCTGGTCTGTTATCATTGGCCAGGGCTGCTTTTACTTCTCAGTCCGGCCCTCTAACTGCCTGTGTCTGAGCCTGTAACCTACGGTTCATATGTTCTTAATCCAGAAAGGACCAATTTAGTCTTCGAGGGCTGAAAAAACAGGCAGTCATGAGAGCAATTTTTTAATACCTAAAAAAAACACAGTTTGAAGCAAAAACTCTGTTCAGCCGCGCAGCGCCATATTAATATTCAAGATCTCAGCTCCGCTCCTCACCTGTTCCAACCCCGCCCCCCTCATCTTTCACGGCTGGGCATCCCCGCTGCGGTCCTCTCCTCTCCGTCCCATCTGTTCACCCCTCCCTCGCCATCACAGCCCTCCCCTCTCCGCCCACCTCATCTCTCCATCTCTCCCCGACACTGCCAGCCGACAGACTCCATTTTCTCCCTGGTAAGCGGGATTTTATTTTTTATTCTCTGCGTGCGGTTGGGAGGGTGGGAATGAATTTCGGGCTCAGAAAAGAATATCTTGGACGATTTAATCCTAACAAAATATTCTATAGCCGCAGCACCCGCCAGCTCACATTTGTGCTGCCACCAGTCTTTTTTTTGCATTCCCTTATAATCGAATTATTAAACTGAAATTCGCGTGAGAAATACGTCTAGCCTGGCGAGAAAAACGCAGTGGGTTGGGGGTTTACTGTAAAAATGTCCCTGCTGCCTCCCGGTGACAGGTTCCTGTGTCAGCCCTTTTCTTGACTCGGTTTAATAATATAGAACGGGGATATTGTGTGATCATAACATCTGAGTTTAACCCTTAAAAGAATTCAGCCTGTGACGTGTGTTTCTTTTCTAGATAACGATATGTGTATTGAAAATTGATCAGTTATCCATACTTTCAACGTTATTTAAAAAAAAAAAAACCTCATAAATAATAAATGTCCCATCCAGTTGGAGCTGAGGTAACGCTAGACAACCGGTTTAATCGAGTGTATAGTAAGTGGTTCCGGTGGAAAATCAGCCAATCCGAGAGAGCGTGACGTCACGCGGTCCAGGTGATGGGCAGTGTGTATTTCATAGGAAAAGTACCACAGCTGCTGTTTGCCATGGCAACAAGGTGATGCAGCAGCCAAGCGGGTCAGGTGTTTGTGGAGGGGACGGCGAGGTGGGGACAGCTGTGAAGCTAGAAAGCGTGCAACCTGCTGATCCCAGTTTAAAACCCGGTTTGGGGAAAATTTACGTCTCATCCTTCCGATGCTATGGCATGGTTACTTTTGTTACGATTAATAACGACACCAAGAGACAACCCCGTTGCAGACGGCTAGCACACGCGGGTCCTCTAGAACATGATGATTAATTGTATTGTTAGGAACATTATTTTTAGACATTTTTATTAATGTTTTACTTTTTAAACTCAGTGTGTTAAATGCGTTAATGTTCCAGGGTCACTAAAACCATGTCTCTTGATTGAGAATGTCTTTCTAGAATGTCTTTGGTGCAACCCTTGCTCTGCTAGCTACCTTGTAGTCCAGGAAGGGTTTATTAGTTTCCTTCCTTCCTATGAGAAAGCCAGGACTTGGGGGAATGCGAAATTCGCGTAATTTCCCTGTGCGTAATTACACCACGTTTTGGGAAATTTATGCAAAATGCAAATCTGGCATTTAGCACGGTACTGAGTTTAGCACGTAATGCACCTTTGCTTCAATTTTGGCTACGAGGGCACATATTGTGCCAACTTAGAAATAGCGAAAAGAACACAAGTGTTGTGTAGCACAACCACTCATGTTCTATCCATGTGTGTTGTTGCCGTGCTGCTGCAACATGATTTTCACCCAAACAGACTTGAAGTTGAGCAACGTGGCATATTTTCAGGAATTCCACACAACGCAAAATGCCAGAAATTATGTGAGTTTACACCAGTGTGATGAAAGTTTCGCCCAGGACTAGCTAGGACACCTCAGTGCAGATGTTCAGCCGAGATCACAGACTCCATGCATGCTCTTGAATCATGCTAGGTGTAGGGCCAGTGCTACATGAAGGCCACTGTGGATACTTGCCTTATAGCAACTCCTTAAATCGCCACAAGAGGGCGCCAGATGGAAACAAACTGCCACAGAATTGTTTATTTTTTTATTTTGCTAGGGTCAGGACCTCACAAACATCAGCATATAATTTTCTCTGGAGCTCTGAATATTGTTACACTGGAACTGGGGAACGAGTTAGTGGAGGAAATTCCTACCTAATTGAAAATCTACACATTAGGAAGCAATCGGACTGGAACTTGGCCCGGTGAATATTAGATTTAAGGGCTACCTAGAACAACTTCTTCAATGTGCTGCGTGAATGATAAAGATTCAATGAAGTTCTTCTATTTTCGGTTCTGTGAAACAGAAGGAAGTTCTGGTTTTAGGTACAAATAAAGGCTGATATTTCACATAATCCAGAGCCGGATATGATACAGAGCAAGACGCCGGAGAGGGGTTCTTTGAAGGCTTTCGATGCATGATGTTGGTCAAATTTGGTCAAGATATCGCAAAGTAATGCAACTTTAGAACAACACGAATAGTTACACCTTCTGTAAGTTAACAATGAAGAAGTTTTGTCTCTCCTCTTAAAACAGGAACATCTCCCACTTCTCCCCAAATAGCGTGCATTTGGAATTTGGAGTACCATTCTATGATACAGTTGCAAACTTTATCACAAATCGGCACTCTTGATACTAACCCCACAGAGCAGTGCGCATGTTCACCATCTTTTCAATTTAAGCATGGGCCTCTTCAAGGCATTGTTGCGTGCGCATGTTATTGCATGCGCATGCACAAAAACGAACTCTGAAATAAATTGCACTCTAACAATCCTACGGGCATTCTAGCAACCCTCCGTATATTTTGTCTTTATTTATAGACACAGATACACAGTCTAATATAAATGAACCCGTAAGGCGAATGGCCTGCTGAGCAAACAAACCGTTTTAAGCCACATTTTAATTCTTTTTCTTCAGAGCTTATAAACTAGGTTTATTGAGGGCACGTATCAACATTAAGGGTATATACACTGTTGTTGTTTACAGACAATACTTTGAGTCATATATCCCGCGGCTTCCTGAAGAAGGCAACATGCCGAAACGCGCGTAGAGAATACCATAGCCCTTCAGAATTCTGCCTTTTGGCCACAAATATGTACATCACCTGTTACCACTAGTACATTGAAACATTTTGTTCAACTTTGTATTATTGTTGATTAAACATTTTGTATTCTCACTATATATTGATAATGAGAAGGATGGGAATGGATGCATGTATGTATTAGCATGAGTATGTCTGATTGTAACATATGTCACTTATATAATGTATATATTTGTATTGCTAATTATTGACCTTCAAGACACAGCGATATTGTTCTTCATCAATTAAATGGATATTCTTATTTTTGGTACCATCAGCCAATCTTGCTGTGTTATTCTTTGTGCCCTCCATCAGATTTTACATATACTTGCCTAAGATACATTTTGAAACAAAACGTTATGTGTTACTTAAAAATGGGAGACTTGCAACCTGCAGCAAAATTTCATAGCATCTTTTTGGGAATTAAAAAAAACAAACATTGGCATAGCCAATAGGTCTCGCCTTTGGAACCTTATAAGTGTTTAGCCATGCAACAGTTGCATAACTAAATACTTATAAGGTCCCAAAAGCGAGACCTATTGGCTGTGCCCAGCGGCCGTGCGGCCGCGAAAGGAAAGTGATCGCAATTGCGATCAAACATCAAAGCGGCCGCCAAAGTGAAAGTAATGGCGGTCAAGCGCGGCGTGCGCGCCCGCGCACATGCACTGTAGCTCTAGGCTGGCCTGGTAGCACTTTTTGGAGCCCTTTCAATAAGTCTCGCCAGATCAGCGCATGCGCTGGGTCAGGCGAGACCTAAAAATACAGTTCTAATGCTTCAGCAATCGCTACCAAAGACCACAAGCACTGGAAAATCCATTACGTTTGGTTTTGGCTGACAGCCTTTTGGCTAGTCAATGCATGTTTTGTTTTGTCATGCTTTTTTGCAAAACCTTATTGTTGGGGAAGCTGCCAGGCTCTCACCAGTTGCAGAAAAAAAGAATCGACTAAAACCCAAAATACTTTTCTGGTCTCAAAAAGCACACATTGCTATAGTAGTTTGAAGGGAACTAATTTGTGTGTGGATCTGCTCCTTTTGAAAGTACAGAATGACTTCACTCACAGAGAAGTCAGTCGATGGTCAAATTACGCTCTATGCTGTAGTGGGTAGAAGAAAAATATGAATGACACAGCAACAGACCAATAGATGATGAGGGCTGGTTGAAGGTTGTATGATTGAACTCCGAGTGCATTTAGAATACAGTCACTACCCTGACTGTGACATTATCGTGTGTTACTCGACTTGTCTTAGGGGGCGCTGGACTTTGGAAAAGTATAATTTACTATTCCAACGTCCAGTATACGCAACAGTAGGGAAGGTGTTGGACTTAAAAATCCAACATCAGTCCAACAATGCCCCCCCTAAAGCAAGTCGCTGTAACGACTTGCAGGTTAAAGTAATGCGTGGTAACTTTGCAATCGGGTTAGTGACTGCGTTGTAAAGGCAGGTCGTTGTTGTGACTGTGGGGTAAAGGATGTTTCCCCTGGTGGAAGGCCCATGTAAGTAAGTTTATTATGCAAAAAGAACAATTGATGGACAGAATGCTGCACAATGTAAACATTCACCCCAGCACAGAGATCTAGGCCTAAATCCATCGTTTGTTTTGCTCCCCATGCCATTTCAGATCAGACCAAGCCATAGGCAAATCAGTCTTGATCCTGTTCCCCATGGGAACAGTCCAGCTTGTACTGCCAGGCCAGGTCCTCCCTGGACTGTAAACAAGCATCCTGGGACCGGTTTCGGGGCATCACACCTCATCAGCCAGGCTAGCTGGGGTTGAGTGTCTGAAAGGTTTCAGCACTCCGTCCATCATCTCCTTGTGTTTGCTTTGTTCACCCTAAATTAGCAGGGTATGCCAGACGTGGGTCCCTTGCTCACTTTGCTACTGAATTCAAGCTAGCCTGGCTGAGTTGGGGTATTACCCCGAAACCGGCCCGAGTATGCTTGTTTCCAGTCGAGGGAAGATCTGGCTTGGCAGTTCGGACAGGACTGTTCCCTAAAGGAACAGGGTCGAGACTGATTTGCATATGGCTGGGTGTGAACTAGGGTGGCTAAGTGAGCTAAAGAACGATGATGGATTCAACCCAGAGCTGTGACTTGGGGTGAGTGTCTGAAAAGTGTCAGCGCTCCGTCCATCATCTCCTTGTGTTTAATAAGTGTATTATGCCTGAATGGTTAGTAAACTCATTAGGTCTTGGCTAATAGCAGACCTAATAAACAAAATACCATTAAGATGTGTGTTTATCTTCAGACATTATTCAGCTGGTTGTAAAGTCTTGGGCTCCTCTTCAGCACACGTTACTAGTGTCCGCAGGGTGCCTTATGCATGTAACTGGGGCAGTGGTGGAATCTGAGAGCTGGTGGCCATCACCCTGACACGCTTATGAATCCTACTCATTCCAGAAAGAAGGCTACTGCTTTTTTGGCAACTCCATGGCCTATAGATTAACTGCTTTTCTGCAATCTGTGGGTTTTAACATCTACGCTGTAGCTCTGAGCAGGAGGAGAATTACCTGCAACCCTCTGAGGGGTGAGCCTCACAGCGGCATCTGAAGTTACGAACTGATGCTGTGTTAGTGAAGTTAAGGCTGGCCACAGTGATCAAAGCTCACTCTTTTAGTGTGTGTTGTCTCTTATTTCAACTAGCTCAGAAGCCACCCAATCATTTCTTTTGATCTGGATCCCGTTGCCATATGCATGGCTACTGGAATTATGCGATTTTGCTGCCTCAGCGTTTTTCGCATAGTTATGAACTTGCCACATTTGCCACTTAATCCACTTTCTGCTGCATAATTTGCAGTTGTTAACAAATAATGTGTTTCTAACCCAATGGATCAAAAGTTACTAAAAATGCAGCAACATGTTGCAGCGCAGTGAAAGACCCTTCCCAGAGATTGACTGGTCACTTTTCAATAGCTTATTGCCTTATTTAAGTGTTAAACTGCTACTAATGAAGTGAAACCTTTTCTGAAACAGTGTTAACATGAGTGTAAATGACAAAATAAGTAATCTGTCACAAAACATGACGCATTACATGTCATAGTTTGACTTTTCTTGCCGCATAATGTAGTCAACTTTGTGACAACATTTGGACCTTTCCTGCTGCTTAATTCCAGTTACCCCGGCCATACGATTTTTCTATGATGTCATTGTCCAGTTCAAAGAAGATTACCATCATCCTGTGAACTCAGTGTGCTCATTAGTAGTTCTGTACCTTGCAAACTCTCACTTGTATTCAGTGAGTCAATCAGCATTTGGAAAGCACAACACTGTCACCCCTTGGGGTATCTGGGCGCTGTATCTCTGTCGAAGAGCCAGGTCCTGAGTCTCTTTCTGAAGTCTGCCAGCGAGGGGGCTCTACGGAACTGGAGGGGAGGTAGTTCCAGGTTTTAAGTCTCTTTCTGAAGTCTGCCACTGAAGGGGCTGTACAGAGCTGGAGGGGAGGTCTTTCCAGGTCTTGGCAGCGATGTAGGAGAAGGAGCGGCCACCATTGTGTCAGAATGTTGGCGTTTAGACTCTGACATGACATACAAGGGGTAACGGGATTCCACTGTTGCCCAGTTCCTTAATTAACGGATAACATTACCCTGAAATTAGGTATTTACCCATTGCGTTAAAATTCTTCCTAATCCAAGTTTTGAACTTTGAAATGAGGCATAACATGCAGAAACCGTATGTAACACTCTGACTTCCCCATGTTTTGTCTGTTACTTTTTCCTGATAAAGCTCCCAAGGTTTCACCTGCTGAAATCTGTCAGGAGAAAACACAACTCAGAAATCTGATTGGATCGGACTCCCAGCTCGTAATCAGGGCCTTTGCGCGACAGTTACTACCGGGTGAAAATGTAGGGCCCGATTCACAGAACTAACTTAAGACAAAATCCTAAACTTACTACCATTTTGTTATTCACAGAAGGCACTTACTCATTTTGGTATTCACAGAAGGCACTTACTCATTTTGGTATTCACAGAAGGCACTTACTCATTTCGGTATTCACAGAAGTTAGGAGTCCTAACTTTAGGACTCCTAAATGCCTTCTGTGAATACCGAAAGTCTTAAAATTAGGATTTTTCTTAGTTTAGTAGTAGTAAAGTTAGGAGTCCTAACTTTAGGACTCCTAAACTGAGAAAAATCCTAATTTTAAGACTTTCGGTATTCACAGAAGGCATTTCGGAGTCCTAAAGTTAGGACTCCTAACTTTACTACTACTAAACTGAGAAAAAGCCTAATTTTAAGACTTTACGTATTCACGGAAGGCAGTTAGGAGTCCTAAAGTTAGGAGTCCTAACTTTACTACTCCTAAACTGAGAAAAATCCTAACTTTAAGACTTTCGGTATTCACAGAAGGCACTTAGGAGTCCTAAAGTTAGGACTCCTAACTTCTGTGAATACCGAAGTGAGTAAGTGCCTTCTGTGAATACGAAAATGGTAGTAAGTTTAGGATTTTGTCTTAAGTTAGTTCTGTGAATCGGGCCCGTAGTGCCTGGGCTAACACTGGAGCGAGCACAGTTTGACTCCAATTAGGTGCCAGTGTTAATTTGAATTTACACTACTATCCTTGTCTCCACATCCCTCTAAAACTACAGCAATCTCATTAGTAGTACCAGATGCAGCATTATTAACTTATATTTGTATATATACAGAAGTTGCTATCACCGATTTTGCAGCTAAAATGATGTAAATAGCCAGTGTTTCTATAGGTGCGTCGCTTTGGGTGGGGGAGTGTTCAAGGTGAGACACCCCGCAAATATATGCGTTCTTGTCTTGGTAGTTGGATCTGGGGCCCATAGTTGAGGCTGCTGTGTCTGTGTTGGTTTTTCTCGTATTTCTCATTTCGCTGAGAGGTTTTAAATTATTCATGTATTGAATCGGGAACTTAATTACGTAATGATCGGTTGAACAAAAAAAAAAAAAGAGTAAATCTTCTCCCATATGAGTACTCTTTCTATGAGTGCAAAGATACTACTTTATGGAATTGGGAGTAGTAAATCTGGAAAGCTGTGCCAGTCGCAAGTTTCTACGCACACTACTGGCAATCAAACACCCAAAATGTGATGGGGCAAATGCTTGATAATAGTCTAACCACTGCAAATCACTCTGGTTAACAGTCCAACCCATTGTTTTCCGCCCACTGTACCACTTTAGTCAAGTTAGGGACATTTGTATAGCGCACACATTACTCCAAGAGTCTCATGGCGCTAAACAGAAGAAAGAACGCTTTAGACAGAATCCCCATGCTAGCTCCCCCTAGCTTCTGCGACCTCGCTCCAGCCTTTAGCTGGTATGGTCTGTACACGCTGTCTCAGTATTGTGGTAACTCTGGTTTTACTGTAATTGTTTTAATTATTTTCACTGTTGCTGTACCTGCCTTCCTGTGTTCCATCTTTGTTCACTGACGCTCCTCCCGTTCGCCTTCCTGCGGTTTGGTTCCCTGCCCTCCCCTCCCGCTGCCAGCTGACCTAGGACCTACTTATGGAGGCCACAGCGCAGCTCCAGTAGCAGGTCACCATGCCAGTTTCCCCTGCTGCTGCAACCCGGCTCCACCTATAGTTGGTTTGCTGTGTATATGCTGTCTTAGTACTGTGTTAGCTATGATTTTACCGTAATTGTTGTAATTATTTTCACTGTTGTAATTATTTTCACTGTTGCTGTATCTGCCTTCCAGTTTTCTTTTTTTGTTCACCGCCGCTCGGCTCGGTCACCTTTCTGCCATTTTGCTCATTGCCCTTTCCCCTCCCGCTTCCCGCTGCTAGCTGAGTCCCGCCCACTGCCTCGGCCCTACTTATTGAGGCAGCAGCGCGGATGTGCAGCAGGCAGACTGCCGAAACGCCAAAGGCAAGCCTGTCTGTTCCCATCTGTGCCTGGACCGTGCCCAGAACCCTGGCTCTTCCACCTCGCGCAGCTACACTGCCACAGACTTCAGAGCCCTGGATCCCAGACGCATCGACAACAACTACTGCTGCCACACATTTCCATGCACCACCAGAGGACCATTCTCCTGCCAGCACTGCCACTTCACCTGCAGCGCTGAAGCAACCAACAGCACTGGAGACACCGCAAACACAACTGCATTCTCCACGCCGACCGAGACCGTAACGGCACAACTCCAGCGCGTTCTGCTCAATGCACAGCGGTTGGCAAACATGCCACGGAGATCTGGGCAGTGATCTAATCCCTCAACCCCGACGTCATATTCCGAAACAGTGACCTAGCTGAACCCTGCCTCCTAGCTGGACATCACCATCACCACCCAAAGGCTTCATAATACACACTGTGACCGAACCAACAAACAAGGAAAAGGAATTGCCATCATCTATAAGGACACCATCTGCTGCATGTCCTCCCCAGATGACTCAAACCAATAATGGAGCAGCTCAACTTCCAAATCCACGCAGATAGAAAAAGCACCATCAGAGGCACCCTTACCCACAGACCACCAGGGCCACGTCCTAGCTTCTGCAATGCCATCCCTGACCTCATCGCCCTAATCACCATCAACTCCGAGCACTACATCTTACTTGGGGATCTTAACTTCCACCTCGACGACCCCAGTGACACCAACACAACCGACCTCCTGAAAAGCATGAGCAGCATTGGCTTCAAGCAACTTGTCACTGACCCATCCCACATCATAGGACACACGCTTGACCCCAATTTCACATCCAATTACAGATTCAAGTACAGCCACATGGCACAGTTCATCTGGACCGACCACTACAGCGTACACTTCACCATCTCAGGACCTACCAACACTGGCCCTATGCCCCCTGCTCCACACACAGAAATTGGAAAAAGATATCAGAAGACCTGTGGAACAACACCCTCAACTCCCTCCTCCCAGACATAACATCCAACCCAGAACACTCTGTAAAGAATTTCTTCCAATGGATCTCAGAATGCGCTGACATAATCACCCCCACCAAGCCAGTCAAATCAAAAGGACCTTCCAATAGAGCCAGCTGGTTCACTGTGGAGCTGAAACCCACCACAAGCAACTGCTGGCAACTAGAAAGGAAGTGGCGCACCAGCAAAGACACAGGAGACCATACCACCTTCAAGGCAGCACTCAACCTGTACCACCACCTCCTAAAAGAAACAATGAAGAATGCACTAGCAGACCACATAGAAGCCAGCACAAACTGCAGCAAATAGCTCTTCACCTTTGTGAAGGAGTTCTCCAACTCCGCAGCCACCGGTCATGACATCAACCCCTCACAAGAGCTATGTGACACCCTGGCGGACTTCTTCCACGACAAGTTCTCAGTCATCTACGAAAACCTCATACCCCAACCCCCTGCCGCTGACAGCATCAACCTGCTCACACCCACAAACACAAACCTGAACACCTGCTTTCCCACTGGGACCCTCTTACAACCCAAGCCACAATCTCCATAATGAACTCTGTGCAATTTGGAGCACCCACGAACCCCTGTCCCCACCGCGTCTTCAACCTCAGGAGCAAGATGATTGGTGATGAGCTCAAGAAAGTCCTGAATATCTCCCATCACCTCAGCCTCCTTCCCTGAGGACTGGAAACACGCTGACAAAAGGGCCCTCCTGAAGAATCCATCCATCGACCCAGCAGAATCAAAGAACTACCGGCCGTCCAGCGAAGGATCTTGAGAAGGCAATCAACCAGCATCTCACCAAACACCTGGAACACAACAATCTCCTGGACCCCTGGATTCTGAGCCAACAACAGCACTGAGACAGCTCTGATCACAGCCATCTATGACATTAGGGATCTCCTAGACCGCGGCGAATCAGCAGCCTTCATCCTCCTGTCAGCTGCCTCCTACATCGCCTTCCATCACATCTTGATCAACAGACTCCACCACATCCAGGGAGATGCTCTCAAATGGATCACCTCTCACCTCACCGGAAGAATCCAGAGAATCCGCCTCCCACGGTTCACCTCGGAACCCAAGAAGATCATCTGCGCCATCCCCCAAGGAGAGTCCCTCAGCCCCACCCTCTTCAACACATACATGGCCTTCTTGGTCAACACCGTCAGATCGCATGGACTCAACATCATCTCCTACGCCAACGACATCCAGCTCATCCTCTCGGTAGAGGACCCCTCCACCATCAGAGCCAACTTCCATAGATGTATGATGAACGTCACCGACTGGATGAAGGACAACTGTCTCAAGCTCAACATGGACAAGATTGAAGTCCTCATCTATGGAAACAACACCTTGCCATGGAATGACGCATGATGGCCTGGTGAATTCGACCTATCCCCTGCCCCGACAGACCACATCCGCAATCTCAGCATCATCCTCGACAGCAAGCCATCCATGAAGAAACAGGTAAACACAGTGTCAGCCGCCTGCTTCTACACTCTACGCATGCTCTGCAAGATCTTCAGGTGGCTCCCTGCCAACACCAGAAAGATCATCATGCAAGCCCTCGTCACCAGCAGATTGGACTATGGGAACACACTGTACATAGGAATTACTGCATGCCTCCTGAAGAGACTACAGAAAATACAAAACTCAGCGGCAAGACTCATCTCCGACCTCCCCAGATGGACCCACATCACACTCCACCTCAAGAAGCTACACTGGCTCCTGATCCAGAAGAGATGCCAGTTCAAGATGTTGACCCACACTTACAAAGTCCTGCACAAAGAAGAACCAAAATACATCCACGAACGCATGATCTTCCACCAACCAACCAGACACCTATAATCTGCCTCTCTCTTCCTCGCAGACACCCCGCAGACCGACCCGGCCAACAACGGTGGCCGCTGTTTCTTACATCTGGCAGCCAAAGCTTGGAACAACTTTTCCCTGCACCTCAGGACCGCCTCATCGTTCCAACAATTCAGCAAAGGACTCGAGACCTGGCTGCTCGAATGAACAGATCACCATGAAGCAGCTCGCAACTCCAGCACCTTGAGACCCTCACAGGTGGTTTGTCGCACTTTATCAATGATTGATTGATTGATTAACCTAATACTAATCAGTACTGACTCTGTTTCTCATGGGAACAGTCCATCCCAAACCCTGGTTATCTCACCCCCTCCACCATGCAGTCCAACTCTTTTTTAGTTTGGAAATGTGAGATTCACACCCCTCAAATTTCACTGACTAAGCTACTCTCCTGTGTTTCTGTTACTCAATTCAATGATACACATTTTTATTAAACTCAAAGAAAGGTGGTGCCGGTTCTGCTGGGACTTGAACCTGTGGCCAGTGAATAGTGCACAGATACTTGAAGGAGGGCCCTCAAAATCTAGAGCTGTTAATGAGTGTTTGCAGAGGTATTCATACTTTCAGCGGTATTCATACTTGCAGCAGTAGTAGGCCTATGTATCTGTGAGCATAGGCCCTCAGGGTGAGTGAGAATTATACATTTGCATCCTGCCTCATCACAAGCTGTAGTGCCACACATGTTTCCCCACACCAAACACAACATAAAATTACGCATGTTATGTACATCTGGGCTCTAAGAGCCAGTTTACAAGCTGCTGGGAGGAGCCATGTTGTGGGTACCTCTGATACTGTCATATTATTTGCTGTTTCTATTCCGATTCATGCCTGTTTGCCATCCTTCCAGGTGGAAACCATGGGACCTCCGATTCTGCAGAGTGCGGCCATTTTGATGGTCCTTGGATCAGCGCTGTGTTCATCTCACAGTCCCCGGACTCCAGACCGCGTGTCGGAAGCTGATATTCAACATCTGCTCCATGGCGTTATGGAACAGCTGGGAATTGCCAGGCCCCGCGTGGAGTACCCCGCACACCAAGCCATGAACCTGGTGGGACCCCAGAGCATTGAAGGTATGGGCTGCCAATGGGTGTTTGTGTGGTTTTGCATTTTTAACTTCTTTTTTTTCACAAACTTGGATGAAGTCAAACTATAGCCCTTATCCACTCCTAATAGTAACCTACTAAATATGCAATTACAGTAGATTGACCCTGTGTCTTTGTGTCAGCTTGACACTGAACTTTATGTGTCGGTGCTGTTACTCAAAGTGCCGCAGGGGTGAGCAGGTTTTTGCACCTATTTTTTGTGCCTCCTACTAATTTTGGTATTATAGAAGGGGGCAAAAGACACTTGTCCCTTCTGTACTATGGACTGGACTGGTAGTCATTTTTTTTGCCTGCGCGTCCATAAGTGGTCGTTCCTTCATTTCCCTGGGGGTATGACCTCATGCAAATGAAGGGAAAGTCTTTGATGTTGCCCCACGCCATATTACAGACACAGGAGCAATGACAAAGAAGGTGTTAGGAGGCGCACTGATTGTACACAAGAAGGAGGTGGTACATAGTCAGTGCATCTCCTAGAGCTACCCCTGGCAGAGGCACATGGGGGACTGATGGACCCCACAGACATCCCCCCGCAGGCAGGTGCAGTCACATACAGGATATCCCTGCCCCTCCTGATGGACCCTCCAGACATCCCCCCGCAGGCAGGTGCAGTCACATACAGGATATCCCTGCCCCCTCCTAAAACTGAATCTGGATCTGCCGGATGAAGCCAGTGCTCTGCCTTTCACTGGTGCACTCTCTTCAATGCAGGTGTGATCTCTCAGAGTGTGCTGAGGTTTGTGCATTTTCTTTGTGATTGGGCACTCTGAGTTTGCCGGAGCACATATAACAGAAAGGCGTGCTATGGAGTACATGTAGAAAGCTCACCCAATCAGTAATATGTCTATGGTCTTTACATTTGCAAACTATTACGGTCTAGCACACTACTCCAATTCGTTTATTTGAAACTAACATAAGCTACATGTCCCAGGAAGCCTAGAACTGGTAACGGGCTTTCTCAGAGCCTTATATATACTGTAACCAAGGGTTCTGGCTTTAGCTTATCTGTGAGTGCACGGGGAAGGGTGTGAAGGGAGGCTCAATTGAAACTGATCATCATAGGTCAGATGATGGCTGTTCATCATGTGGCTGCAGTTCCTCATTGGTCGGATTGGAGCAATCACAGCTGTTGGTTATGCTGTTTTTATGTAGTTCTGCCATTAACTAATCATTACTTTTTAAATAATTTTAGCTGAAATTTAGAGATCAAATGTCAATAAGGAGAGACTAGTAACAACGTGTTCAGAAGCATCTTAAAAAGGATTCTTCTGTGCAGGTTTGACAAAAGAAATCTTGTGGCCTCTGTTACAATCCCCTTGCAAAAGGACACAGTTAAACCATAAGGAGGTATTTGGAAAGGGATGATGCAGAAGGGAACAGCTCATCAGAGCTGTACAGGACATCTTCAAACTTCGCTCCATGCACAAAAATACATAACCAAAGCTGAATCTTACTAGTGTCTAAGCACAACCTCCTATGCCAACCTTTCGAGATCCGTTGCGTTCAATGCAGTCAGTCATTGCATTAACACCCAAATAATGCTACCTATCCGGACCCATTAGTAACCCATTGCCTTCAACAAAAGTTTGATTAACAAAATTGACACCATTAATTCCTAGACCTGAATGATCAAACAATACTTTCCAAGCTAAGGCTACCCAGCGTTCTACCAATGATTTCACCCGCTCATCCATACAAAGACATTCAGAAGATCGTCTCTTCACTAGAAGCAACCACCTACGAAGAGAAGATCGTTCCATCTTCTATGATTAAGTCCAGGTCACACCCATTCTAAACATTGGAAACACCATTGCCTGTCCACAGGCACTCCTCAACCCTGCTGAAGGCTGGCCCCGTATAACCACCCCTTAAAGACAAAGTTATACCCTGGCAACCTGTGCAACGACTGCTGTAGGAGAGTAGGATCTGCACTTATGTTGCCCCCACTTTTTTTCTGATGTTTACACAGGTTTCTGGCTATAGTCTGGCTGGGTCCCTGCTAATCAGGGCCCCAGCCTCTCTGTTCTCTCTAAACAACTTGGAGTGCATATTAGATGCACTCGTGATAGGATACTGTGGTACCTTATGAGCCCCTAGTATATAGTACCTTAGGTACCAAGGGCATCGGTACTTCACATGCCTACCTGGGGCTGAAGCATGTATTATGCCACCCCTGGGAAGCAGACTAAATCTGACACCACAGGCCTGCTACTGCAGCCTGGGTGAGGTAGTGTTAGCACTCCTCACTGAGGTAAAGGTTCCCTCTGCCTGAGCAGGGCCCCTCTGCAGCTCTCAGAGTCCATTCTCTGTGGCTGTTTGTGGATGCGGTTAAACCATATACTCTTAAGTGCATTATAACCTAGCGGTAAATGCTAACTTTGGGATGGCTGCATCAAAACATGTCATGTTTGGTGTCAAACGCCTTGGAATCATACCCCCACACCAGTAACTGGTGTGGAAGTATGATCCCACCCTTCTAGAGGGATAGACATGTACCTACTGTGGAAACACTGTAGAATCCTGAAAGAGCCCTGGCATCACAAAATGGATGCCACCTGCACAGACACCGGGCTGCCCTCCTGCTGCTGACCGAAACACGCAGTGGAGGAGGCCCAACAATAGGCATCCTGTCACAGGGAGGTGTAACCACCTTCCAGACAGGATTTAGTGTATTGGGGCTGGGAGGGTGCACTCTTAGAGTGCTTTGAAGTCCTGCACTGGGGGAGCAGTAGGCTCCTCTGTGCATATGCTAGCTCAAACCGGTTCAGGGGCTACCAGCACCTGCTCTGGTGTGAAACTGGACAAAGGGAAGTGGGTGTAACCACCCACTCCCCTGACCCTCCCATAGGAGTGGTCATAGAGCTAGTCCCTCCCTTTCCTTTTGTATAAGATAGGGAAACCTTGCCATGGCAAACTAGATATCCCTGGATGACGCTTTGGAAGAAGAATCCTGGACCTTCGATGTTCCACTACCTTTGGAAGACTGAAGAATCTCCTTTGGAGTCAAGGAGTGACTCCCCTGCTTGGCAGGCACCAAAACTTTGAATCAACGGTCGCAAACTTTCCCGCTCCCGCCGGAGTTCGAAGTCCCTGCAGCCCCGGAAGTGGATTTTCTGACTTCACGACGGCCATTGTGAGTCCCCAGCAAACCTGAGGCGAGTGGACCCCACAAGTGACGAGGAACAGCAATACCCGGGTACCGTGCACTATTGTTGAGTGCAACCCCTTCACGACGTTCTATGAACTTGTGCATTGGACCACGTATGGTCCAAGCCTCCAGCAGGATTTCCACCGAGAATCAGTGGCCTACCTCATCCCGAGTGACCGTGGGCTCCTGTGAAGTGAATCCTCCCGAGGCGTCTTTGCGATCCCTTGCCGGTTGGCTTGGGGGTCCCCTAAAGAATTTTTCATCAAACCAAAGGGCTCCCCTGATTGCTCCAGGCCTGCCCTGACTTACCCTTGCTGGGTGAGTCCCTCAGACCTTGCTGGTCTGCACTGCTGACTTTCTTCACTTTCCACAAGACTTGCTGTTGCCAAGGCTTGTTGACTTTAATCCGGTTGCTGACACCTCAGTAAGCTGCATACTTTGTTGGACACTCCGAATCCAGCTCCTGTTTGTCGTCGACACCTCCTGGACCTCATGGCTGAAGAGTCAAGACACCCGTGATCACCTGAAATCACCCGACTTCTGTGGGCATCCAGCTTCCTGGCCCCGGGTCAGCCTTGGATTCCACCGGACACTTCTCCTGTCTTCACAAGCAGCAAGTCTTCTTTGGCTCCCATTGAAAACAACGCAGCGACCTGACACCAAAAGACACCTATGCACCCGGCTTCCCTGGGTGAGATAACTCGAATACTCCGGTGCTCCTGTGTGTGTTGGCTCTAGAACTACTTACCCTGTAAGTGACTTGCTTGTACACTCTCCCAAAGTATCCTAAAACTTAAAAATTCCAACCGCGACTTGCTCCATTGAAGTCTATTGGGATCCGCGGCTGTGTTCTCACACTGCATGCGTCTCCCGTGGGTCATTTACTTACCTGCCTTGGGTGGATTAGTGAGGCCCCAGCGCTTCTGAAGACCTTAGGCCTCCTCCCTTCTCAAGTCGTTCTTCTTATACCTCTTTTTTAGTATATGGTCTGGTACGCCCCTAGGTCCCCAGCCATATAAGTGCTTAATTTGTTGTGAAACATTGATTTGTGCATATGTTCCTGACTTCTAATCTCATAAAGAGATTAGTAGAGTGTGTCTAGAAATAAATTCATATATATTTTATATATATACCTGTGTGGTGTCTTCTCATTTGGTAATTCAAGAGATTATAAGGTAAAACAAGCTGTTTTACATTCCTCTGAGACCTAGCCTGAAGGCTTCTCTCCACAGCTACCACTAGGATAGCTTTCTTTAAAAGGTTGTCTTAAACCTATCTACCATAAGAGTCGAATTGGACTGGTGCAAGGTGGCCACTATAACTAGTGACCAGCATATGCCAGGCCAACTTCTCACAACTGCCGTCTATCACTCCTCCCCCACTGTGAGAACATTTTAAAGCGGGACCTCCCATCCCTATTGCAAGTGGACATGCATCATTTCCTGAGGCAGGCCTGTCGCTCAGGCTTCAGACCCAGTCACCGCCTAGGAAATACGACCCTCATAGTTAGTGGTGAAGGCCCTTCAAATTTGGGGCAGCGGAGAACGTCTGTTCGCTCATCCTACTGGATATTTGAGCAATTGTTATATGTGTCTATCACTCACTCATTATGCCACTCATTATGCCCCCCCAAGTTTATTTGGTCTTGGATAAGTCCACATCTTCAAAGTTCTCCAATGCAGCCGTCTGCTACAGACTTGTGGTGTCCCCCAGGACTCTGTCTTGTCCCGGAGGTCTGCAAGCTCGATGCAGAGCCAACAGAAGTCAGAGCAGCAAATAAAGAGATGCCTCTTCACCTATAAGCCTGACTATCTGCAGATGTGCCAAAAAGCATTATCAGTCAAAGACAACCAACGCCTAGAACTGTACCTTTGTCAAATCATGGACACAAGCAACATATCTAAACTAAACTCCATAAAAATAAAATGTGCCTTCGCTAACTCCAGCTCCAACCCCATGGAACGCACGTAACTCTTAGCAACTCTCTCAGAAGGTTTCTCACTGAAATACTTCTTCAAATCCTTTGGCTTCTACAAATCACCCATCTCTCCAAACTCATATTTCCAACATGAAGCAGGCAGGTTGGTACCACTAGCCCAGCTTCCTATCAAAAATGTAAACAATATCTGTCAGAATCCAGTTTCTAGCCAAGCAATTATCCTCTCTGAAAAGTAAGAGTTAATCCCCCATTGTTAGGCTCCCCTGTTTGTTCAAACGATACAAGACACAGTCATCAATTGCCAACTGTGAAGCAAAATGTGACAACAAGTACGTGCCACCCAATGCAGCTTCCCCCCCTTCAAGCCAGCATCCTAGTCACCTGCTGCTCTATCATGTATGAAAGTAAGCTCACTGAAAAAGGCCAACGTACCTCGATGACCCACCGCCTCCCTCAGTACAAGGAGCCAAACTAGACCAAGACTTGAAACCACAGAGGAAGGTCTTCTCAGCCCATGTCCAATGCTCCAGATGACATTTCATCAGTAACCGGCTGCTTCTTACCACCTCCAGTTTAGGATAAACTTAATCCTGCCTCTGAAGGCTGCAGTAGCTTATTCAGATGAGCTGGTTCCTGGAACTCCCACAGCACAGTGGCTCTCTTCAGGTAAAGAACCATACCACTGGTCCCTTTAACCCATCATTATTGTAAACAATGAGTTGTCATAAAGTGTGCCTTGTTATCTCTGCTCTAAGTGCAATGTGCCACTGGTTTCCAAAACCAAGGCACCGTCTTTGGATACCCCAAAGACAAAGGAAAAATAGCAAGAATCATGAAGAGAAGTCATAAGGTCTGGTGGCTTTTCTAGGCAGATGCAGCTGACTTCTATGCATATATATTCATGTACATGTTATAGAGGGCGAATATAACTATGGATCAAAGGAGTGGGAGCCAGAGTTACAACTCAGTTTCTTCACAGTGAAGCTGAAGGTTCATGGGTGGTGAATCCTGCGGTGTGGAGATCTTGTGTTTTCTGATTTGTGGAAGAGCTGGCCAGCTCTGATGTTGACGGGATATATTTCCAGATCCTGAAAGCATAAAAGAAGAAGGCTTACTTTGTGGGTTTCTCTTTTTTTCTGTTTTTTTTTCTAACCTGGAGGTGTCCTGGTTTCTGTTTGACACTCTCCACCTAAGGTAGATCATTTCTATGCCAGGTATGGAGGGGTGCTGATCTTTGCTGCCTTGTCTGTGGTGCAGTTTTTTTAAAGATGATTCAGGTTTCATAGGTGGCCAGGGTGGTTCTATCAGGGTTGGAGTTTTATGCTCAAACATCTTTCAGGCATTCAAACAGACTTACTACTGCACTTAGGACGCCATTCATGGAAGCCAGTGTGGGGCCAGGGAGGCCATAACGCTGTTCATAATGGGAGGAAGCATATCCCCAAGTAAAGGGCCTAAACTTGTATGTTGATGTAAAGTACTCTTTCCGTCAATATGATGGTCCACTCCTTGGTGTAACAGCAGTGGGGATTACTCCGGCTACGCTGTGGTTACACCCCTCTGATTGCCCAACTGAGTAAGGGCCATCGGAGGTTGACCTGTAGGTCCACCAGCTTAATTTAGATGAGCCGACATACTGATCATTTTTCACTGCCCTTCACCACCAGGAAAACCCTATTAGTAAGGGGCAGCGAAAATGGCAAAATGCCCCTCTTGACATGGAAGATAACTCTAGTATCGAGGGGGGCAAAAACAAAATCCCGCTTTAGGGTTTTGTTTTTGAGGGGAAAAAACCCTGTAACTTTGCCTTACGGCTCCATCATGTTTGACGAAGCCGTATGGCAAAGTTACACAAAACCTCATTGTGCAAGGGTTCCTGTGTTGCATGCAGGATTGTTTTTGTGCAGAAAGAGACACCTTCCTGCACAAAAACAATCCTGGGAGGCACATTTCTCTATCTATATAGATATTTCTGCCTGTTACACCTCTCCTGGGAAGATATATCTTTTGGCTCATTCCCAGGTTTACCAGTTCTGGTAAATCTGGGAATTCATGAAAAAACATAGGAGTTGCATGGGAACACTCACGCAACACACATTGAACGCCTTACCTTTCCGTTTTACGCTGCATTCCCTTACTCTAGATTAATGGAGCCACTCAGGGCCACACAAAATGGCCTGCGTGGCTTAATAAATCTGACCTAAGGTTTGCGTCGCTCTTGCACCACGTTGCGTGGTGCAAGAGTGACGCAAACCAGCTCTTAAATAGGCCCATTGGTACCAAAGTAGAATGTCAGCTTCATTTTTAGGTCTCGCCTAGCGACGCAGCACATGCGCTGCCCGCATTGGCGAGATCTATTGTTGTCGGTTTCTTGGCCGAAGGGGGACAGGACATGTGCACGTGTGCAGAGGACAGAAGTTGCGTACGTGCATCTCCTGTCCGCGCTCACGACGTTTGAGCAGAACGCGCGCATAGCGCGCTTTCACTCTCATGGCGACAGCTTCTTTTTTTACTTGCGATGGGCAACAGCTTATCCGCCGTGCCCAGGGCTATAAACCACCAACCTTCCCTATATGCCACTGCATCCTGCGCGCGCACGTACGCATTCACAAAGTGCCCGTAAAATAACGCTAAGTGCACCTAGCGGATTCTTAGACAGTCTTACAATGATCAGCGTCAGCGGACTGAGACCCCTTCGGCTCCATATGAGGCACCTCTCTGTGGGAGCTGGCCTAGATCTAGGGTCTTAGCACAGGGGCTGATGCTGCTTGAAAGCAGCGACTCTTCAAGCGCAGACACTCAGACCAAGGTCTCCCATGCAGAGTCACGGCAAGCCCTTTGACACATGTGGGGCCCCTCACTTTCTGCAACTGAGGGCGCCTCGCACTGATGGCACCTCAAACACTGCCATGCCCCCAAGACACTCTCCTCTCCCTCTTTCAGGAAGTTCCTGTACCCCAGCCGTCACTATCTGCTGAACTGTGAAACCTACCCTCTCTGTCCCTATCTTTAACTATCTCTGTTATTTCGATGGATTATGCAACACCCCACCCCCGTTCCTTCACCCACTCCACTACCCATGCATACCTATCCCTGCCCCTGTCTTCCTATCACCCTCTCCACTCCCTTTACCTTCCTCCCTTCTCCATCCCTCTGTCACCCCGTCACTCTACCTCATTTCTTCTTCACCATATTACCTTTTTCATTTCCACCCATCAACTCTTTCTTGCCTTCCATGTCTTCCTCTAACCTCTCTATTAGCGCAACAATCTCTCCCTCTTTCCTCCAGTGCTCCTTCCTCTTCTACCCGTCCCATCCTTTTCTGTTCATCCCGTGCTGTTCTCTCTATCTCTCCTCCCAACCCACCCTTCCTACTCTCGTCCATCCCCAGACGTCTTATGCCTGCCTCCCTCACCCGTATCTCCCCTCACAATTTCTCAGAGCCATACCATGTCTCTGCATTAATTCTATACCCTTCGACCCTTATCTGGTCAGCCTTCACTGTCTCTCCATTCCTCCATCCTCTGCCCCTCACCCTCACCTGGTATCCCCGGTCCCTCTTGGTCCCTCCTGCAGCTGCACAATTAATGAAGCGGGGGGCGGCGTCTTTAAGAGAGACAGTGCCCGCTTGGGGCTGGCCTCGTAAGAGGAACGCCCACTGCATGCAGAGAGTTGGGGCTAACACGAGGAGGCGGGGTTTACCGAGAGCGACCCCTTTCAATAGGCTCGCATCATTCTGAGCAAGACAAGAGAACAGGCGCAAGGGCAGATGGTTAAGGACAGAAAAGGCGCAAGCCCAGCCTCCGTACCCCCAGATAAAAGTCTGGACAAGCCAGGAATAGGGCCAGTCACAGGGCTCTTTATTCCTAAATGGAACATAAGCAATTGGTGAGCCATTGAGGGAACCGTGGATGGGCCGAGGGCTCAAGGCGCAATCTTAGATTCTGTCAAGGACAGAAACATAGCACCGGTGACACGAGAAGAGACAGAATCTTAGACAGAACCAATAACAGGGCCAGAAAAAGGACCAGCGATAGGCTCAAGGCCAGGGACTGTGTCAGGACAGAACCCAAACAAGCATTGGCATAGCCAATAGGTCTCGCTTTTGGGACCTTATACGTTTTTAGCCATGCAGCACATTATCCTGGGTGCTGTGCCAACATAACGAAAGACAAATGTAGTTAAAATGTAAATCAACCGCGGACATTTTATTGCTTTACCACACATTTAGCATGTATTCCGCATGGTTAATAAGGGAAACTTTAGAACATGATTCCAATACATCAGGAAGCCACATAAACCACGCTTAGCCCATTGCAACTGCAAAAACCACTTCAATTTGCCCAGCACATTACCATTCCATTTGTGTGGCACTAGTGCTTTATGAGCAAGTATCAAGGTATGCAGTTCTTGTCGCCGCTTTACAGAACCATGCTCACACAATTACAACAAGCATTTACAATGCCATAGGTCTCGCATTTAAGCGAGTTTGAGCTATTGGCATTGTAAATGACAATGTATTTTATTTATGTTTTGGTTTTTAAAACATAAATAAAAGGCATTGTCATTTATAATGCCAATAGCTTAAACTCGCGTAAATGCGAGACCTATTGCATTGCAAATGCTTGTTGACATTTGCACTGGAGAGAAAGATAGGAAGGAGAGATGGAAAGAACAATGGCTGTGTGTGATCAAGCTGGTAAAGAGATTATTTTCCATTAGCGTGACCGATACGTCCGTATGTGCTTGTGAGGAATTTCCGACAGTCAGCGCAAAACTGTAACTGAATGTGTCTGTGGGCGGAAGGAGTCGGAGGTTCAACTGCCTTTATTGTGGGTGATTTTCAAGTGCCTGGAGGATGAGAACTTCATGGATGGAAGGGGACTGTATATTCATAAGTATAGGCTGAGATTTAGAAATTGTGGATTCTTTTTTTTTACCAAACCCCCCTGCGAGCAGAGTAGTGCTCAGAGAAGACAAGTCTCTTCTTTTACTTGTGGACGGTGATGTATCCAATGTCATTGCAAAGGCTTGCCAGCTAAGAGGGCCAAACTCAGGATGCACACCTTTAAAATCTCTAAAATGAACAACATTGACTGGACATATAATTTTACTGTGCCATCCTGTATCTGGATCAACACCTATTCCACCTTCTAGAAAAAGCCCTGACAGGTTACTCGAGCTAAAACTAGTCTTGGCTAACCACTTGCAGAGCAGCACTTTACAAACAAGCCCTGGAACACTAGTTGTAAACAATAATACTCACCGAGGATCTTGTGTCTACCACTTTGACCATGTCAGTCGCGTCACGCACACATTTCCACTTCAATATGAACAGGCCATCTATCACTGGCCACCAATAAGTGGTTTATGGCTTTTTCCCACAGTAATCATCATCATCGGCAATATCATCTAAAATGTTAATTTGCCCAAGAGCAGGCCAAAGTTTCCTTCTCTCTAAAGTTAACTTTTGCCCACTCCAAAATCTAGTTGTGAAATCGGTTACGCCACCTTATAACCTGCAGTTTGTGCGAAAGTCACTCTGAGCCCACATGCACTCATAGGAGTGGCGAGCAATGGTTTGTTTACCACATTAATCCTGCCAGTAATGAGCATTGATCTCATACCAGTCTGTGCCTGCATTTCAGAATGTTGTAGACAGAAATACTGGTACATAAATATTTTCCTAAATATCATACAGTGAACTATCACTGACAAGGACTAGCCATATGCATGAGCAAACATCCTATTTTAGCTCAACCCCTCAAATGTCTCATGGGCTCAGAAGCAATAGGCTCAAATAGTGTAGAAATCTTAAGTACATAATGTGCCCCACAGCTCTACACAAATCCGGATCAATAATCAGATCAATAAAATGTTAATGAAAGTTAGTAAAGTTTGTTAGAAGAACATTTTCCAAGTGCATCAAGTTCTACATGGTGTAGTTGCTTAACACTTTGTGGAGCCAATATGTTCTCCCTGGAACGGCAAGCCTTTTTCACACCTAGACTGAAACCGGTGGACTTGTTTCAAGCATTAAGTGAATAATTCTTGGAACATTCCTGATCCTTATTGATGGGATCCAAATCACCTCTTTCCAAGAACTTTGTGCTTTCACACGGCTCCGCCACGTATGTTAGAATGTTCTCTTCTGAACACAACTCCTATGCAACTAACCCAGATACGTTCTTAAGACGCACCAGGGGCGATAGTTCCATCTATGGAGTTATTTTGCATGCCATATTGAACATACATGCCTTCATGAAATGTCCAATAAATTCAACATCATAGCTTGTCTTTTAGAATTGTTCCCATCTCTTTTTCCTTATTCATTCTGAACTTGGATGGGGATTCCTGCGATACACTTACTGAGCTTAGAGATTAGGCCTCTGGATTCTGCTGATACATTTAAGGGCCTCAACTTCCCTACTGTCAAGGAGTTCTCCCTTCAATCTGAGAAAGGGGAAGCTTTCCTGTTGGTCGATATTCAGTTCGACTACCAGGGTATGTGAGCGAGCTTCAAGCTCTTTGTGTCAACCCGCCGTACACCACCTTCTTCCCAGACAAGCTGTTTTTGCGGACATGGGCATATTTCTTGCCTAAAGTCATGACGCTGTTCCACATCAGTCAAAGCATCACCCTGCCAGTGTTCTATGCTCTTCTTCACCACTCTAAAGAGGAGGAGAGACTCCATCTATTGCACCCTAAAAGAGCAGTGAGTTTTTACATATATCGTACTAAAGAACACCGGGTGGGTAATCAGCTCTATGTGGGATTTGCTGCGGCAAAAAAACTGGTTTATGCTCTGCATTAAGATCTGCTGTCCATTTGCTAAAGCGCAGCCTCATGAAGGACGGTGTACTCCTTCTACCTGAACCAAAGCTGCTACCACAGCATTGGCACACAGGGACTCTTTTTTGCCAGGAGTCTACATGGACCTCCCTCCATACCTTGACAAAGTAATATTGTCTGGATAGTCAGTTTCGCAGAGAAGAGCCTTTTCCCTGCTCGGTCCTCCAGGACTTTCTGGTTTGAGTTCATTCATAGACCCACTCCGAATTGGTATTGCTCTGGTATCTGTTCAAAAGGTGAGGAAACTGCAGCTAGAAGTCTCTATCAGAAGAACAAGTTACTTACCTTTGATAACGCTCTTTCTAGTCGAGACTCTATCTAGCTGCAGATCCCTCACCAACTGTCCCATCCTCCCCATTCTGTGATTGGGCTCTGCCCAATAATAAGATCGAAAAGTCTAGGAATTTGAACACTGGTCACAACCAATTTGCTTTGGGGGATCTGTGTCTAAGGGCACAGACAATCTCAAAAGCAACCGGAGTGGCGCCTATATAGGCTCCGGATGTCATTGTTGGAGAGGAATGGTGTCTGTGTGGCACAGCACCACCTACCTGTGTGCAGAGGTACTGCTGCTTTTTTTTTTTTTAGATCAACATGAAGCCTGTGAAATATTCAAAAGGTGAGGAATCTGCGACTACATAGTCAACGAGAAAGAGAAGTACCAAAGGTAAGTAACTTGTTCATCTAGATCATCAAATACTTCATATTTTCACTGCCAATTGGAATCCATTTTATCCATCCATGAGCCAGGTTTCCTTGTTTGGTTTATGTAAAGGCATCCAAACTGGCTTGGATTTGTTGACTTTCAGACATCCCACTGTGCAGTTGTTCTCAGTCACCTCGAAAACCCCTGGTTTAGAATGGGTGGCATCAGATGAGAAATGCAATGTCACCCCTATCTTGTGTCCTATGTTGAACTGAATCTTTCTGATCAGCCCCCATTCACTTGTAGCCCCCCTTTAAACACTCTTCTGGGTGTGCATCAGGATCTCATCTCATAATTTTCTGTGATTGAAAACATGAAGAACCATTCCGCACCTTTAAACATCTTTTTGGCATCAACAGATTTCGTTGTATCTCTTTGCATGAGATGTATCAAATTCACCATCTTGTGAATATCATTGGCATCTAGCCCGTTTCTAAAAAACACAGGCCACTGGTTCTCCGCATATAAGTTTGGGCAGAAGTGCATCCAGCCCGTTTGCCAGTTCTTTGCCAACATTTACACATCAGTGTAGCCGAGTGAAATGGGCCTATCGGCTCTGCAATCTCGATGATCATTCACTTCTTTCTGAGAATGATGGGAATGAGGGCTTATAACATTGTCGTGGAGGAGAGCCTCCCTATGAACACTATTAAAAAAGCCTACTAATCGAGGCAACTAAATACTTCCAAAACTCTTGTAAAGTTTGAAGGTAAATCCATTCTCACTGTGACTTACCAACCAGCATTCTTTACTCCCTTTGAAACCTTATCCTTCCGAGCTTATACTTCGCTATTAAGACTCTCCTTTTGCCATATCACCATTACTTCACTAGCATCAAGTTTACTATAGTAGGCGTAAAGTTGGCCAACTAAATTTCTTTTACTAGTCTGGATATACATTTGTTTGTCCAATATTTTGTGTACTGTTCACTCCTATTGCTGCGTTCACAGGTGAGCAGCTAAAATAAAGTCAATTCTTTCACCTTGTATTTTCGTTCCAGGATCCTCAATTTACTCTCTGTGTCGTCCATGAATAGTGCTTCAGTTCTAACCTGTAGTTCTGCAGATATCTGATCCCTCTGATTGGCTGTCTGCCACACCTCCATTCCCAAAATCCCCTTCCTCCAGTATTCTCAGTCTTGCAGCCTCTGTGCCATCAACACTCCCCTCGGTATCTCATTAAAGCTCTTATAGAGGTCATTTGTGTCACTTGTCTGTTGTCGCGTTCAGAAACGTAGTACTGAATATCGAGTTGAATCTCCCCTCGTAGCACTCCGTCTTATAAGATGGGGCTGTTGCATATCAAGCCCTTCTCATGTATGTGCCAAGTCCAAGCTTCTGTACTCAGTATTGCCACATCAGGTCATGCCAAGGTACAGATGCTTATCTGCCCATGTAATGTAGGCATATCCCAAGTGAGGAAGCCATATTTAATTCAGGCATAAGAATCTTTCGCTAGACAGTACAACGCGTCTGGCGCAAGAAGTACCTGCTGGACCGGCCTCCCCTATTTAACTCTTTTATAGTATAGTGAGTTTTAATAACAAAGATTATTGACAGGTTTTGCCCAGAGAGCACCCAACTTATGAGTAAGTAGTTGGTGGGGGAGTTAGACATTCGGCATTGAGGATGCCCCATTTCACGTAATTTTTAGAATTACCTCCCATCTTATCTTTACTAAGATACCCATCTTGTGTCTCCACTTCCCTCACATCAGCCTGGTCAGAGACCCACTTCTACCAGCCACTAAGACACCACCAGCCCACCAACCTGAGTAAGAAAAGAGGAGGAATTTAAATAGAAGAGGTAAGAAAAGTAGGAGGAAAGTGAAAGATCAGTGTTTACACAAGCATCTTCACTATACTCCAAAACAAGAAAAAGGAAAACACTCTCACACTACTTTAAGAATAGTTATGACAGAAGTGCTATTGTGTCTCAAGGCAGAATACAGAATAGCATTTGGCTGGAGAGGTAAATCCTCACTTTCTAGACCAAGGTCCTTAAAAACCACACTTCGACCATGAGTTCCATCTCTCTTGGGGTCTCCCTGCGCTCCTCAGGAACCAATAAAATGGTACCTTGCATCTACTTTCCCTGTTGACGGCATCAGCCAGCGCTGAGCGAGGTCCCGTTCCAATTCTGAGACTCTTGCTTCCATGTGGGGTCACCCATGCCTTCTCTCTGTTTGGTCTCCTAGACTGAAAACTCTTTCTTCTACCGCTTACAGTGGTTTGTCTATCCTATAATTGACTCTGCTGCTTGTGCTCGCATCAGTCGGACTTCATCCAATTGTCTTCTGATGTACACTGGGTACAATGACCCACCCCATACCTTTGCCTGAGTGCCACTGGATCTTGAAAGGGTCAAATAACTGAATTTATCCAATCATCTGATGCATTATCATTACTCTGATTTCTCTGTTCCTCTTTTTTCCAACAGCACATCTTGTTTGACTACATTATTACAAAGTTTTCAAGGGAAGTTGAATATGTGAATGATGGTCGAATTTCATCCAGGTTCATATTTGAAGATGACATGTTGTACACATCTGCTAGGATCCTAATGAACTCTTGCCTCGTGACCTGAGTCTTGCTCTCCTCTGCAGGTGGTGCCCAGGAAGGCCTGCAACACTTGGGACCTTATGGAAACATCCCAAACATCGTGGCCGAGCTGACGGGCGACAATATCCCAAAGGACTTCAGTGAGGACCAGGGTTATCCCGACCCGCCGAACCCCTGCCCGCTCGGGAAGACAGGTAACCTGCCTCTGTTACAGCTATCGGAGATTTAACAATTTACACGGTCACAAGTTAACACAGAGGTTGATCTGCGGGGGTGATTGTTGTGTTACTGTCTGTGGAGGGGGTACTTATGAAGTGATAAACCTGAGCGAATGAGAGAGAGACAGAGAGAGAGAGAGAGAAATATAAATCGAGATTCAACATGGAAGAGGATAGTACCAAAATGTGGAACAAAATCCAAGACAGAACTGATTGTAGTAAGTACAGCACGGCTTACAAAATTACCTAAGCAAACCTGGGGCACGTTACCTTTAAAGATGACCTTAAAAATTGTCTATGGCTCAATATTTGTAGAAAAAGTTCATCAGCTTGAGAAATTACCATGTACAACTTCATCCTAACACACCGCCACCCAAAACTGGGCTTCATTACAGTATTATGCGTGGAAAAACCTGACAAAGTAACTTGGGGACACGCAGCAACCTGCTGCAAACAGAGGCACATTCAGCGGATGTTGCCCAACAACTAAGTTATCGTTGCAAAGTTCCTGGAAAAGTCACAGCCCAACCACACCCTTGGTTTTTTAAGGTTTGTTCAATGAATTTGAATCAGGCTTCAGAAGGAGGCAGGGGTGATTCCAAGAGGTGATCAGAATGACGCCCAGCAGACGTCTTCTGCTTCAGCAACATCATTTCTGACACGTTCATTCGGTTTTATAGAAATAATTAAAATGGCGAAAGCCATCAGTGATTGCAGTAGGGCAGATCCATTCCCTGTGCATCATAAAAAGCAATTGGAGATGTTTATCAGTGGGTTTCTCCCCAGAATTAACTTAGCAGAAACAGGGGATTTGCAAATGTCTGCTTAGAAACGCACCGTTTGCTCCTTCAAGGTTTCCGAGAGTGATTGTTTAATATAAAACACTAACAATTTAAAAATGATGGTGTCAGACAAGGACATATACGTGTCAAAGAGGCATGCCGGCCAGGTGTAGATTCATAATAGCATATAATATAAATTGTATTTATTTATGTTTGTGGCTCATACAGCACAAACCTAGCGCGAAGTAATGGAAAGCTGTACAAAGTTTGGGATGGGAAATTGTACATGAGAGAGAGGGGGCTGCAGGTCAAGGGGCTTACAAGTGCGATCACCTCACCCAGAGGGTTCATAGCTGCCAAGTTTTCAGATTGCTTATGTGTAACATTTTCATAATTTCAGTGTAATTATGAGTGACATGGATGAAAAACAGCTGCTTACAACTAAACACAAACAAAACGGAAGTACTCATCATGGACCCAAACCCTGACACCTGGAACGACACCTGGTGGCCCCCCGCCCTCGGAAGCCCATCCCACCCCCACGGACCACGCACACAACCTGGGAATCATCCTGGACTCAGAGCTCAAAATGGACTGCCAGATCAACTCTGTGTTGTCCTCCTGCTTCCACACCCTCCGCCTCCTACGTAAGACCTTCAAATGGATCCCCCAGAAAGACTGTCACGCACGCCCTGGTCACCAGCAGGCTCGACTACGGCAATGAACTCTATGCCGGAATAAACAAAAACCTCACCCGCAAGCTACAGAACATCCAAAACGCTGCCGCAAGACTGGTCCTCAACCTGCCAAGACACTGCCACATCTCCGAGCACCTGCGCACACTCCACTGGCTCCCCATCGAAGCTAGAGTCACCTTCAAGATGCTCACCCAGGCTCACAAGGCCCTCCACGACACCGGACCAGCATACCTGAATAGCCGACTCAAATTCCAAGCACCCCAAAGGATCCTACGATCAGCCCAGCTCTCCTACTCTGTGGTCCCCCATACCAGAAAGACCAGATCAGGTGGCCGCCCCATCTCCTTTCTCGCGGCCAGAGCCTGGAACGCCCTGCCTCTCCACCTCAGACAGACAACATCTCTCCCCATCTTCACAAGAAACCTCAAAACCTCGCTCTTTGACAGACCCCCTCCTTGATGGACTGGAACCTGTGAAACCCCCTTACCCCAGCGCCTTGAGACCCTCACGGGTGAGTAGTTGCGCTTAACAAACACCTGATTGATTGATTGACTGAGTGACATTCAACGACTATGAGTGAGCAAAATCAAAGAATGAAGACGAGGGAAACACATAAATATCAGAAATTACACTCATTTGAGCAACGGGAAACTAAGAAGATCTTAAAACTGCTGCAAAGCACCAGAAACGGAAGGGCAGTACACAGCTGACAAGTTGTCAGACTGCTAATGTGTGGCATTTTGGTGGTTTCAGTTTGTTTATAAGTCACATTCTACTGCCAAACGAGTGACACTTTCTCACAAGTATATCAAAGCAGTAACTAGTATTTTTGTGCTTCTCTGTGAATTTTCGATTGTTATGCAAGGTAAAAACCCAGCTTCTGTAGATAACCAGTGAAAACCAGTCAAGGCCAGACAAATGGAAAACCTTGAAATATGAGCAACTCTAAACCACATGCTTTTTGATTCATGTTGGTAACTTTGTGCTGCATACTTATGCTCACTACGCCACTGGAGTCAAGCTATCCTGGCTGATGACGGCTGATAGCCAGAAACCGGTCCTAGGATGCTTGATTCCGGTCCAGGGAAGACATGGCTTGGCAGTTCGGGCTGGACTGTTCCCATGAGGCACAGGGTCAAGACTGATTTGCATATGGCCATGTCTGAACTGGGGTGGTGTAGTGGGCAAAAGAACGATGGATTTAACCCAGATCTCTTGACTGGGGGAGAATGTCTGCATTGTCAGCATTCCGTCCATCATTTGTTTGTTGTAATACTTATGCTTGCCTAACCATCTCAAATCGCTATGAGTGGAACCTTCTTTGTGCACAGCTACTTTGCTAAAGTGACTATCTCCGGTCCAAAGGATCCGGTTGGTCATTTGGTTTTTAGCACAGGAATGCACACAGTGTTAATTATGTCAGGGCTCTGGGCAATGTGCATAGGATCTCTACACTGAATCTCTAATCTGAGGATAAGGTGACTCTTCAATAAGTAGAGAAAGCGGATGACCAGACCATACACCAGTCTTGGCCGGCATGACTCGCAGGTGGGGGGGGTCGCACGGGGGTGCACGTTTTCCTGCTGCTTTGCTGCTCAGGGACAGGAAGCAGGCAGCCTCCCTCCCCTCCCCAAGCCAATCACAACGCTGCAATGGTAGCGTTGTGATTCGTGGGGACAGTGCCCAGCCGGGTGCCTATGGGGGGGCCATACATAGAGAAAATGCAAAGTGCGCATGACTGGTTTGGTTAGCCCCAGAGGCCCGACCAAACAGTCAGGGCCCACAGCAATGGGCAAGCCACTCCCCCCCGACCCTCCCGTCCCCAACCAGGCATACCCTTCTGTTTTCTCGCAGTGCGAGAAGCAGAAACATAAAATGTTATTTAAAATACTATTTTATGTTTCTGCTTCTTGCACTGGGAGAGAGCAGTGGGGCGACGCCCTAATGGAGGAGCCGCCCCGCCACACATTAGCTCTATGTTGTGTTGTCAATAGTCTCCATCTGCCTGTTCTCTGCAATGAGAGAGGGGGAAACAGCAATGATGGATTCTCATGACTACATTGAAAAAATGCAGAGAGTTTACATCACTTACCTTCAAACTGAGGGGTAAAGCCACAGGGCAGGGCTGTCGTCACAAGTGGCGGCGAGCAGCTGGGGCCATTTGCAGCAGACCCTGCTCCTTTTAGGGCCCAACACTGCCACTGCTCATCTAGTTACATAAAGGTGATTTAGTCTGTGTGCAATAGACCACTGCTGTATTTTCCTACATCATATACTATGGCCTTACTGGATAGTTAAGTAGGCCATTTAGGAGTTAGGCAATTTCACCATGTGTTAGGAGTCAGAGCACACATACTGCGGCATGGACAGCAGTGCCCTAGTATTGCAGAGTTAAAGACAATTCTCTGTTTTTTGTTCTTCAAAACAAACTCTCGATTTGGGAGTTTGTTGCTTTTTGAAAAACAAAAAGATGTCAATAGTATGGTGTATGGCTGTCAAAACTGATGGTGGCAGTACACCAAACGTTTAGTACATTGAAAGGAAGTGCTGTGACAGCGGTTCCTTTCAGTGTACAGAGATGATCGCTGAGGCCCAGGCATCTTTAAATCTGGCAGCAGAGGACCCGCGGGATGGTGGAGGTAATGTCCTCCATCATCATCCCAACAGATACTACTCGGCCTCCAAATTTTAAATCGGGCCCTAAATCTGAAGGTAGAAATCGTGGCCGGGCAAAGGTGTGAAAAGTATCCACCCGACACGAGGATTTGGGCGGCCTCAAAATTTAAATTTCTCCCACTCTTAGCTTTTCCTATCAAAACTAATGCCAAAACAAACAACCTCCTCCAGCTGCTATCCGGCTTCGAGAGGACTTCAATAAATACAGTCGGGAAGCTTGCACCGCGGAGGATTTTGACTTTCAATTCAGAAACTTAGGGCCTGACGTAGAGGTTGACAAGGTAGCACTGAGGGTGGCAGAGGACTTTATATCCGCCACCCTGCCTTTACTTTTCCCACCACATTTAGAGTTCACTGCCTGCCCTGTGGTGAACTCTCTGGGTTTGTGTGAACCGCCATCACAAAGGTTCACACAAAGCCATTTAAAAGTACATCTGTCATTGGTGGTAGACCCTTACACAAAACTTCTAAAACTTTTTGCTTTTCCAAAAGCAAACTCCCAAAGCACGAGTTTGTTTTTGGAAAAGTAACAATTAATGTCCCTAACACCATAGGAGTTTTACCCCATGTCGTAGGGTTAATTTTGTTTTTTTACTGTCCCACATCAGCGGGATAACGAACAGTAAAAAATGCCATATGACTTCCCACCCTAAATAGGATGGGTGGTTGGATGGCTTACCTCCAATGGCCAAGAGTACTTTAGGCCATTGGAAGAATGTTTACACTGACGTAGTAAATTTTACTCTATCAGAATAAACCTGGCGGTCTTCCAAATTAATTAATTAAACCAAGCAGATGGACTGAGAGGGTACTCCCTCGCCGTTGCCCTACGTCAGAAGTTAAAATCTTGGACCGAGGTGAACCCACTTGGTGTATCCGACCCAGGCTCCATCATGGTCGGCCTGAAATAGCGCTTATGTCCCAGTTAGTCGCGAACAGTGAGTACTGTGGCACTTTAATTTTCTTTAGTGCTTTTTACCGTACATCTTTAGAAATTAATATCTACAATTCTCCTTATTGGACTATTTTGTTTTGGCGTCTTTGTGCTCATTATTCTCTATTTTTCTAAATTGGTTGTGGGTTTTTTATTGTGTTGTGTTTCAACTTATTAACTGTTTTGTTACTGGTAAATACTTAACACATTTTCCTAAGTTAAGCCTGTCTGTTATGCGCCATAGCTACCAGGAAGTTGAGCCCAGGGTTAAGCTCTTGAATCTCTATTTTACGCTAACAAGGTTGTGGCCTTATTCCTTGTAGAGGACTCCCATCCACCTCCATTATTTGGCCACTTTCTTACAGAATGGATTTGAGAAAATCAATACAAGTGTGCAATATCATAACTTTGTGCGCAAAATTAGGTAAATTATTTCGCATACTTGCCTCATTTTGGGGTAAACCTTTCCTATTGAAAGTGTTTTTGCAAGAGAATTTTCCTGAAAAGAAGTGTGTTTGAGGGACCATTTTCCCACTAAGGGGTCGATTCCAATGCCGTTCGGAAGTGCTTCGAATCAGATTTGTGTTTGCCGAATTCGATCCGGCACCCTTGTTTCCGACCGAATCGTACAAACTTCCCAATGACCAAGTACGATGCCTGGAAACCGGTAGGCTGTCTGAATCGGTTCCAAAAGGCATTGGGACAGTTTGTGTCTTTCAGAGCCAAATCGTATAGCTCTATGGACTTGGTTTCCGAGCGAGTGAGTACGATGACCAATTCAGACAGACGTTCCGATTCGGTTTCTCCGGAACGAATCGGCTGCCGGAATCTGTCTTTGGCAAGTGTGTTGTATGCTCTGTGAACTCCTCAAGGACATTACCATTTTTGTTTCTGGTGTGCAGAGGCTAATCCCAGGCTTAATCCAGATTTTAGGGTTCCTCTTCTTTGGATAGAAAAAAGCAGAGGAACAGGGGGCACTCTACAGAAACAGGCTACAAACCAATGCAAATTTTAAAGAGTCCTAAACACTTGATGGAAAGTATGTGCCAAAACTTAGTCTCTTTGACTGCTGGGTAGAGAAGCAAGATGACTTTTGATTAAAACAGAGCCCAGTTGTCATTGGTTAAATGGTTGTCAATCCGAATAGGTGCCTAGGCAAGGCCCTCACCATTTTGCCATCTTTGGAGGCATGAACAATCCAATTGAAAGCAATATTCCTTTTTAATGCCCTGGAATCCACCCTGATATCCCATTGAACTGTGGTGACACTTTGTTTTGCAGTTTTAACAAAATGAATCTTTTACACAGATGGACTAAAACATTGTTGGTTGTCGCTCTATCTGCTGCCACATGGTCTCATTCGCCCACCCCTACTCAAGAGGACCTTATTAAGAGCATTATCTTTGCCTTTCTAAGTCATGTTTGATCAATGTTCTCATCTTCCTACTGTGGTTTCTTCTCAAATGTTGTCCCTTTTCTCTCTATTTTGCTGTAGAGGAGCACTTTGAAGCCACCTTGTGTGACATGTGGCACTGCTTGGGAATTAGGACATAATATGGCATCCTTTGGGCCTGATGCTTGTATGAGGATCTTTACATTGCTTGGAACCTACAGTGGTTGACTTGGGTACTTTCACTCCCTTGTTCATACAATTCTTTTCATGGTTTCTAGTTGGGGATGGCTGCTTGGAAGACACACCAGACACAGCGGATTTCAGCCGGGAGTTCCAGCTGCACCAGCACCTGTTCGATCCAGAGCACGACTACCAAGGCCTGGGAAAATGGGTGAGTAGAATTGGGTCCTGTCTCTTTAAATGCCATCGGAAGCATTCCCACCTCACCCTCTTCCGCCTATTTACTTCCGGGGGAGAGACTGTAGCTGACCAGGTGTAGACTACTGACTGCCATAAAGCAGCAAACAATACCAGTATTTCCTCTCCCAAGAGCCTTTTAAAGTCACTGATATGAAGATATTGTATAGTTAAGGGGACAAGGTCCTGTTTGATCGAGCTGTTTCTTGGAGGTGGGGGTGCAATCAGATTGTGGATTTATGCATATTTTACTCTCCCCAAGTAGGTTTAAGAGTATCACATTTTTCTTGACTGTGTTTGAGCAAAATACGTTTCCTGTGTACCTATTAATTAAATTGTGCCAACTTGTCGTGATATCCCTCTTTGCCCAGTTAAGTGTTTTACTGCCTGCCCCACCATGTGCACCCACGGGCATAGGGAATTGCGGAGTCAGTATCTCTGTGGGACCTTCTTGCACCCAACAGACCTCTGAAAGGCCCACCAGAGCCACAAAGAAAACTTCCAGGGACAAGGCCACAAAATGGCAGGTCAAGTTTTGATACATTTTTAGGTAGTGACCACCAACTTAGTGTTATGGAAAGGGTATTTGGTGCTGTCAGAAACTACAGACAGATTAGCATGGGGGGGCAGGCCCCATGCCAAAGCTGACTACCCGCTGACCATCTTTCAGCTGTGATAGGCAGTGTGACTTCTGCCAATGCTGCCGGGCCAGGTCCTTCCCGGACCAGAAAGCGGGGGTCCTGGGACCGGTTCCGGGGTCTTGCCTCTGATCATCCGGGTTAGCTTGGATATGGTGGCGTGCTCGCGACACCACTGGATTCAAGCTAGCCTGGCAAATCAAGCATTAATTAGCCTTTACTGCACTATTATCCTGTATTTTTCTTGACTGTGATATTATTGATGTTATTTGTCTTATGCTCTCGGAACAATTGTAAAGCCCTCTGATACCCACAAGGGTCATGTTCGTACTATATAACTTTCTAAATAAATAAATGGGTATTGCTTACCGGAGGGAGGCACCAGGAGGGAACACATAATGGGTGGTGACTCCCACCTGGCACCCCTTTCTGGTCTAAATCTACTTAACACTACATCAAAAAAATGTCCCTTTGGGATTCTTTAGTAGCATACCACAATATAACCACACCCCATTCAAACAATCAGTCAATCACCAAATTATATAGTGTAAGCCAAAAATTCAATATATTAAAAAAATGTTTAAAAAACATACACAATGCATGAATTACAAGTTTAAAATAATAACTGTCATCAGGTATTTCATACCAAATGTCATATTAAACAATGTTAAAAATATCAAAGTGCAAGTAAAAATGCATAACCAAACCAATAATCACAAAAGGTTCAATATATAATAGGTTTTCTATAAAGAACCCCTCTATGGTTTGGTGATCTAAAGACCAAGAAGCGACGCATTTCGGTGGTATAATGTAGGTCCAACCACCTTCTTCAGGCTTACTACAAAGTTGTCTCCCAGCACTTTGTTCAAAGAGCTGAATTTCTTCGTTCTCATAGCGGGGACTTGTTTTATCCAGTGAGCTAATCTTTTCTCGTACTTTCACGGGATCTCAAATAACTAGGCAGACACAATATCTTGCCCTCATTCTTCAATTGCGCAGACACAGGGATACCTTATCTCATAAATCCCTATGTATCCTTCAGAGTTAATTAACTCCCTTTTGCAAGCGGCCCGTAATGTTACTGGGACCCAGTACCGATATCCTTGATCAAATCATAAAAGCTATAAACCATCAGTTACATTGATAAGAACAAGAGCTTGTTTCCAGAATATTAGTTGAAAGGATCACCACTCAATTTCATTGAGAGAGAATATACCGGGACTAAAAAGCCTCCTGCTGTATCAACGCTCTTGCTCGAAGCCCTACGAATCTACTTAAACCAACTGTAAGGTAGGCAGAGCATGTAATACATTGCCCCCAATTATTATAATACACATTCTAGCAATCAAGTGTATCCTGCAAGAATATACTGAGACGTTTATTTTTTGCAGAGAAAGCACAGATCCTTTTCTTAGATTTCCAAAAATCTGCATTCAGTAAATGGAACATTTCTAACACTGATCCCTATGGGTGTAGGTGCACATTAACCATTAGAAGCTAATAAGCATACCAATGCACATATTGAAGGGACTAAATGAGATTAAAGGAAAAAGGTATTAACTGATCTTCTGAAAACGCGGACCTAGGCATTCTTTTGAGTGAGATCCAGCTGTCTGTTCCACAATTTAGCCACTAGGAAACGAGAAGTTTGGCTACAAGCTATTACTCTCATAGGACTGGGTACATTCAGGGGCAGCTGGTGACATTTGAAAGTGGTGGGGCATAAAATTATTGTCATACTGCACCCCAGCGAGCGAGCGTAGCGTGCGAGCCGGAACAAACTATGGAGGTTCGGGGGGGTCTCCCCCGAGAAAAATGTGAAAAAACAGTGGACAAATGGTGCGTTTTCAAGCAAATTTGAGAAAGCAGGAAGGTTAATAAAGCAACGGCGAAAGTGCAGTTATTACATTAATAAAGATATCTTCCAAAGATGCCTCCCAAAGACATGTCCAGTACAGAGCCACAGGTGGGCAGGCTGTTCGGTATAAACTTCAGAGACATTGCTGAGGCTCCTTCGCAGAGTCGCCACATGATCAGACTTCTGTCCAGTAAAACCACAGACCCGACCACTCACTAAGATGTTAGTTTATTCAGTCCTGCGTTGATCATTTATTCTGCACTCCATCAAATACCTCAGGTTGTTTAGGTAAAAAAGAGATCACTTCTCTTCAAAGGAGTTCATGCTAGTCTAGGTTTCCTGAGGTAGGCAGGTGGCCACTCCTTTCCAAACCCAACCTCACTCGGGCGTGGCACAACAAATAACACTCCCTAGTACTGTCAATAACAGGCGTCACGCGCAGATCACGGGTCAATGCGCATTAACATTCTGCGTTATCTTGCTGCGGTTGGATCCGGGGATCTGTAGATCACACACACAGCTCTGCAGCAGGCGCATTTACTTTTCCCAGCTATCCTGGCGGAACTTAAACCAAGAGCTTATAAATCATCCACAAATGCCTGTAGAAGGCGCGTCGACTTTCCGGGCTAGTACATGACTGCATGTGAATCTGTGCGGAAGGTGCATTCACCCACTGACCTAGCGAACAATGTGTCCAGTCCAGCTCTGTACCACACAAGGGATGTGACTGGACACCTGTAGGTGGAGGTGCTCGGTCTGTGTGGTGTATCCCAGCGTGCCTTGGCCTAGGAATGGAGGACCACGCTGGGGGGGCCATGGGTGGACAGGGCATGTTTACAAGGGCATTTCAAGACCTATTCTGTCAGGCCGATATCGCAGGCTCAGCATCAGCTCAGCTACAACAAGCGCCTAGATGCCAATCTTTCACAGTGTGCTCTCTACCGAATGTATCAACGCCCCCCTGACGGACCAGCCCCACCCCCGTTAGATCAAGCACACCCGACCTTCAGCAAAAGGCTTCACTCCCACCGGGTCTTATTCTTATCTTCACGTGACATAGCTCTGCTCTATAGGCCTTCTACGTCAGATGTAAGTTGCTTGCACAGTTCTGTGTTTTTAGGTCTCGCCTGACCCAGCGCATGCGCTGGTCTGGCGAGACTTTTTGAGAGGGCTCCCAAAAGTGCTACCAGGCCAGCCTAGAGCTACAGTGCATGTGCGTGGGCGCGCGCGCCGCGCTTGACCGCGATTACTTTCACTTTCGCTGCCGCACGGCCACTTTGATGTTTGATCGCGATCACTTTCGCGGCCGCACGGCCGCTTGGCATAGCCAATAGGTCTCGCTTTTGGGACCTTATAAGTATTTAGTTATGCTAAACACTTATAAGGTCCCAAAGGCGAAACCTATTGGCTATGCCAATGATTGTTTCTTTTAATTTTAGAACTTGTAGTTCTGCGTGTACAAGGGGGACACAATAACAAAGTTCAGGATGCAAATTTTCAGCTCTCCTACTTTTCAGAAAATGCCTAAAAGCCTATATTTTTCACTTTAACTCACTTCCTTTACTAACCCTTCTTTCAGCTATAGCGCATAGAGACCTTCGGGTGGTTTGTCATGCTTTGCAAACTCCCAATATAACATAACAATGTCTTATGACGCACAATACTGGCTGAGCTTTGAGCAGCTAGAGCTTATAGGCGGTTCAATTGACAGTGCTGTGCCACTCACGAGTGCCTAATCATGTAAGACTATGGATGTGTAGGGGACCTGGGTGACGGAACTGTGTGCTCATGGACGAATCCCCCAATCTCCTAGAGCATCAAATGTCATCTGTCAAACACAGAGAGTGCCGAGAACAGTGCTAAAACGTGTGGCTAGGCGCTGTATAAACAGATTAACATTCAAGCAAAGACGCACTTGACTGCATTGTGTGCTCCTGAACGAATCACCTAATCTGCCTGAACATCAGTTCTCACTGTCAAAACGGGAGTGCTGAGAAGCGGGCGAGTAAGGCGCTCTATAAGTAAGTGGACCTTTTACGCAAAGTAGTTCACTCTCTGAAAGTTCCAAGCCAGACCGGGTTCTCTTATCCGTGCGCCTACAGGGTGCAGGTACCAATCTCTACGCACCCCGGTCCCTCCCCCTCCCTACCAAAGGTCATATACTGCATGCTGTTTCTCCTCGTGCGTCAGCAGAGGCAGTGTAAAGATATGGGGAGTCCATGCAGAATAGCATTTTGCTGTTGGAGGACTCCCCTTCCCTTAGTACAAATGGATTTTTTTCTGACCTTTTCTTCTAATTTTATGCCAACGAGCGGTGGTGCCCTAAGGCTGATGCTTACTTCGCCTTAAGGAAGAGCGAGCCCGGGTATCGCTGCGTATAACACAAATTTACTTTCTCAAAAGTACACAGTCGCTAGCAACCCTTTTTGTGTCCACTCATAACCTGGCTCAGTGTCTGCGCGGATTCTCTCATTCATTCTATCTGTGCTGCTTCATTCCCACTCATAGCCCCCCACCCCCCACTTCCCACCCGCAAACATTTCTGTTCTCCTTGACCTCCTCCCTAATTTCCACAGCACGAGCGTCGAGCGTCGAGCAGTCCCAGCTCGCTACAAAAACAAAGGCGTGGGAGGCACGCAGTGCGCGTGCTTACTAGCAAATGAGGTAAAACGCATTTCCTAGCAGCTCTGGTGCACTCAGCAGTGGCTGGAAAAGGCTTTCCATAGCAGTCACTGGCAGTCGTGCTCCAATACTCGTACCGCCTCTGTGAGTCCTTCTGGGCCAGGGTCCGACTCCTGGTTTGGCGCATTGGAAATACTGCCTGCGTCACTCTCAGCCAATCCAGACGCTGCTCCAGCAGCAGCGTCAGGATTGGCTTGAGCAGTAGTGCGCATGTTCTGTGTAGGGCTTAACAAATTTTGCGACCAGCCCGAACATGCGCACTAGGCTGCTCATTAGAAGAGCAACATGGAACGACCCTCGCACTTCTAATGAGCAGCCTAGTGCGCATGTTTGGGCTGGTCGCAAAATGTTTAAGCCCTACACAGAACATGCGCACTCTTGCTGTGCGTTCCGCCGACCACCAGTGATACATATTACCCAGTGTCGATGTCATGTCATGATGACTCATCAGGCACTTGCACTGAACTTCTGCTGCCCCGCCCCCTCTGAGCCGACTGTCTCCGGTGGCCTGGAAAAGCAAATTGAGTGAGAGTGACGGGCTGACGGCAATGCTTGTTTCTCAACTCGAGTGCCTCAAATTAATTAGTGGGGCAACGCCCAAGCGCCCTAATGGACACACCGCCCCTGGGTACATTGAGTAACTTTTGGCCCCCGGATGTCCCTGTGGCATGAATTCTATAATCTAGAGCTTTCCATAAATTACGAATGATATAAAGCAATCTGATCTGAACACTCTGTCTAGCTGGGACCCTAGCACTGGGACCATAGTGTATGTTCCTTTCGATGTGTGCTTGAGACCCTCTTGTCAGGTGTATTTCAATGGGTTGTGGATGAGATGCTCGTTTTTCAGCTCTACTTCTGTAAAGTGATTTACAAATGATTTGTAAGTCTTAGACCCTATAGCTGCTATAGCGATGGTGGCACACTGAATATACAAAACAGTGATGGATGGAATGCTTGAATTAATCTCAGCCACTGGTAATCACTCGAGCTGCATCCCAATCCATCATAATTTTGCTTATCATGCCACCTCATTTTGGACCCTGCTATATGCAAATCAGACTTGATCCTGCTCCAATAGGAATAGTCCAGCCGAAATTTGCCAAATCAGGTCCTACCTTTACCGAAACACAAGCAACCCAGGACCTATGGTGGCAAGACATTGTACAGGCAGAAAGAAAACAAAAGGAAGGTCTAGATGCCAGGCAGTACATGTTGTAACTGGCTAGACCCGAATAGCCTCACTCATCTTGGGCTCCTTCAAGAAGAACCTGAACACATTGTGGCTCACAGAGACTTTCTCAAACTGACACTTCATAGCAAGACGAACTCCAGGCCTGTTGAATGGGGGGCTGAGAGAGCATTATTCCTCAGGCCCCCACTTTTTCAGGGCCTTGCATCCATGCTGCAATTTTGAAGCCAGTCTGCCCTGTTTATTAATGGCAGCTAACATAGCTTAAATCACTAGTTAGTGCCAGATATTGACATAAGGGCCCATTATAATATTTTTGTCTTGGGCCCCTCAAAAGCCACTAATATGCCTGACTAGCTTCCCTCTTTATCAAGAATTCCACCTTCAACCTAAAGGGTACAACAGGACAGCCCCCTTGCTACAAGGGACTGAAACCCCATTTCTGGGGTTTCAAACATGCATTTACAATGCAACCGGCATCCATTTGCGAAAGTGTGAGCTATTGGAATTGTAATTGTTAATGTCTTTTACTCATGCACTTTGGTTTGGAGTGTAGCTGCAATATGTTGTGTGCGGATGTGTGGTATATAAAACTGCTTTAAAATTTACTGAAACATAGAATGGGATTATCTGGAATGGTTCTAAACTGGTTCACTTCCTTCCTTCAAAACAGAACACAAAGAGTCAAGATCAATCAATCCCTATCAAAGGCCACTCCAGTCACTCTTGGAGTACCCTAGGGATCCTCCCTTTCTTCGACACTCTTCAATATGTTTATGGAACCACTCACCGAGCTTCTCAGCTCTTCAAATGTCCACTACCACATGTAGGCAAACGACACACAACTCTACAATAATGTTCAATCACTTGAAGACATCAAGTCCCTCAACGCAACGCTCCAAAAAACACAATCCTGGTTGGCCAAAAAACACTTAAAACTAAACACCCTCAAAACAGAATTCCTCCTAATCGCCCCCCCAGGCAAACAACCATCATCCATGAATGGATGAAGCACCTAACAGCACTAAACAGTCAACCTCACATCATCGACTCTGCTAAATCGTTAGGAATAACTCTGGATAACAAGCTAAATATGCAGAATCACATGAGCGCTACAACTAAAGGAGCACATTTTCAGCTGAACACCTTGAGAAGACTGAAACCCTTCATACCCGCAAATGACTTTAAACAGGCAGTTCAGTCTCTAGTAATCCCCAAAGTGGACTACGGGAGTGTTGCTCTTTGCGGCCTTCCCAGATCAACAACGGCCCCTCTAGGAGCTTCAATCAACGCAGCCGCCAGACTCATCACAGGTTCTAAAAGAAACTGTCATATCTCCCCGGACTTTCATGCCCACAACTGGATACCTTTTGAGGCCAGAATCCATCCGAAAATCGCCTGTATGACACACAAGGCATTACATCACAACACCCCTCGATACCTAGCGGAGAAACTGATACTATCGTGTGGGAACAGAACCACCAGGAGTTCCTTTAATTTTCTTCTGAAACCACAAAAATTTACCAAGAAAAAAACATATAACCATTCCTCCTTAGGAATGGCTCCCAGGATCTGGGCTGCCTTACCCCCAGAAACGAGACAGAACCCAGGAGCAGCATCCTTCAAAAAAGAAGTCAAAGCGATTCTCTTGGCCAAATTCACTTGAACTATTTTATACATTTGTGTAGAAATCTACTATTCTTTATTAGTTAACATTGCTGTATTAACATAACCTGTAGTATCTTTTTGTTTTTCATGTCTTTCACTTGTATATGCCCTGTAAAGCGCTCTGATACCCGCAAGGGTCTTGTTCGCGTTATACAAAACCTTTGAAATAAAAATAAAATAAAAATAAATAAAGTCTTGCATTTATTGAAGGCATGAAGTAGGCATCGAGCTCTGACAACAGAATTCCTCATCCTCCTGCAAAAACATTGATGCTTTGTGGTAGAATTTTTATCTTTGTTGCTAGATATAATATGATCAAATGGTTCTATGCGAAAAAGTCGGCCATAAAAACCAGATAAAAAATATAGGTATTACATATGATTCAACTAACATCATTATGACTATACCCAACATAATAAATAAATAATTTCAAAGCAAAAATATTGCCATTCAAGTTATCCAAATGCAATAGATAGATACAGTAAACCTAGACTCGTACCATGTTTACTAAGCAAGGAAATAGGAGTATTCTATCGACAAGATTTCAGTTAGGATTAAAGCCAAACCGAAAGGGCTGAAACCCCAGATCCTCTCACCTGTTCCTTAACGCACCTGTCCAAAAAAGCTATGTGCTTTATGCAAATGGATAAGCACGTTTAAAATATCAATGTTGTTATTGCCCAGAAGTTAAAAAGCAGAAGTAGTAAACTGCTTTTACTCAGATTACGTTAATCATGCTGGCGTTTTCAAATCTGGAACCAAAATGGGTGCAAAATGCATATAATCTGTAGAACTAAAATGGTCCATCCTCCAGAACAAGAAGAGTCGGATCAAGAAATCTGGATACAAAAGTGAAAACCTTGGGCTTCTTGTAGCTGGGCGACATCTTGTAGCGATAATGTCCCCACTGTGTCTCGTCACACTTTGTGTAATGATTGTGAAAGAATGTGAAATGCACCTAACCTTTCACGAGAATGCGGAATTATAAACATTTTCAACTTTATAAGCCCTTGCTGCAGATCTGGCCTGCAGTTTGGGTAAATGGTATTTAACAATCATTAGGGCCTGGATTTAAATAAGGAGCTAGATAGCCAACCAGAACGCTCCCTTTCGTGGGCAGAGGGATAGGACTGCTGTTATAGGCCTGTGCAAAGAGCATTCCGTGGCTTCCTGTTCCTTCTTCCGCAAGTGTCAGCCTCGCCTCACCTCCACCTTTGCCTTACCTCTGACCGTGGTGAAGGGAGGTGCATGAAAGAGACTTTTCTAGTCCATCGCCTTCCTCAGGCTTTCATCCCTGATTGAAAAACTCCTCTCTAACATCAGCTCCAGCTCTTGCTCTGCTGTGGGGAAAAGCAAGCCCGACTAACCACTGAAGTCTGTTCCTTTCCAAACTTCTGCAGCTGATTGGGCGTGTTTTTCCTCTCATAGTATTGTTTATCATTATGTTTCTAGAAGCTATTTTTTTGTTGGCAACCAGGACTGTGACACAGCCTAAGAAAGTAATGTGCCCCGAATTGAAAACTTTTGTCAAATGGAGAACCCAGAATCAGAACTCTGACTTCCTGGTTACACAGGGCCACTGTTGACACTGAACTACTTCTTCTGCCTGTGACACAATTTTCAACCGTTATGGGGGACTGAGTCCAAGTTGTGCGAAATACGGTATGGTAGGGTATATACCATTGCCACTGGGTGAAGTACTTACTGGATGGGGTGAATATCTCATATTCTTAGTTTTCAATTTAGAGATTAGGCTTTTTTGGGGGAGGAGCTTTATATAGGGCGAACTTGACCCGAAGGTATCAGAGCGCTTTACATGAGAAAAAGTTGTGTTACAGACGGACACATTCATTTTTTCTGTTAGGCATGGGGAAATTACGTGATTTGCCCAGAATCCCAGGATGTTGAGCCGATGCCAAAACTCGAACCCGGTTCCCCAGCTCCAAGGTCAACCACTCTAGCCGTTAGTTCACATCCTCTCCCTATTTATAACATGTAGAATCAGTATGCACACAGAATTCAGCAAGTTAAACCTTTCTGTCTAGTGAGAAGGAAAACTCATGTCAAATGGTCACTTCCAACAGTACTTAGGGAACGGGAACAATCATTCAATCCCTCGGAATAGTCTTTAATTAGACATGCTAAGGAGATGGATGGAAGTGCTTAAATTAATCTTAACTTTTGGGCATATTCAATTCCATAGTGTCCCTCTCATGTGTATCCTTACAGTAGAGAGCCCACTGTGAACTTCAAACAAAGCCGCTGCCCAGAAGGAGCTGGCCGCTGATCTGCTAGGTCGAGCCCAGTGTGCGTCCATTGTTTTTAAAAAAAAAAACATTTTTATTGGCATTTATAGATAGTGATATACGCAGGCACAGGCGGTATCGCCATTATCACAGAAACTTACATATCAGGAGCGCCCAGTCACAGCCTCTTCGACCTCGCAGTCTCGTGGGCGTCCCTATCCTTAGTGGGGCTGCAGGTGCGTTTATGGGACCAGCCTCTGGGTATGCCCTACTGGAGCGCGCCCTGATCGCCTCGCCGCAGGGGTGCCGTGCAATGTGATTGAACCCCTTTGAGGGGTGTCGCGGAGGCTATAGAAATGCAGCCAATGAGTAACTATGAACTAACTGGGGGCAGAGAACCAGGGAATGGGGGTGCACTATGTCGCCTATCAGGAATACTTGTGGCTATGCGCTCGAGAGCTGGACCAACGTGTGGGAAAAAGGTCGGGGTGGTCGCGGATGCGGAGAGGGGGAGGGGGCAGGGGGGGTGGGAGCATCGATCATAGCCTATGAGGGATCTGGCGGTGGGACCTGTGGTGTCTGCCTCTGCGAGGCACCGGGTGCTTGGACTGCCTGCGCCGTTCCCAGGGTGGGCTCCGGAGTCGCTGGCGCCCCTGGGGGGTCAATCAGTCGTGAACTCGCCGCAGCCGCTGTTTCCTGCGTGAAGGCGTGTATTAACATGGCCCAGGGCATGGAGATCGGGTGTTTGCGCATCCCTCGGGCCTCCTCCGTTCTGAGTGTGGTTTCCTCCACCTTGCCCCACTTCTTGACCGCTCCCACCCATGCCGCTAGAGGGGGCCCCCCCGGCGTCTTCCAATGCATAGCGATGCATCGTTTAGCGAGGAGCAACATTCGGAAAGCAAACCTCCTTTCCACTTTCTGCGGCTTATGTCGCCCATGAATACCCAGCGCACACGCCTCCCATGTGTCCAGGTCCTGGAACCCTGGAACCGTTTTGAGGGCAGTGTGAATTGTGTGCCAGTAACTGTAGAGCGTCGGACAGTCCCAAAACATGTGCTTAAACGAGGCAGCAGGCTCCAGGCATCTAGGGCAACCAAACACACCGTTGGGGAAATATTTCTGCAACTTTTCGGGGGTTAGATACGCCCTGTGCAGGATATGCAACTGTATGTTCTTAAACCGATAGTTGCGGGACACTTATTTTGTGTATTCCAGAGCCCTGGTCCACTCCCTGTCATGTAGAGGCTGTTGGAAGTCATCTTCCCAGTGTTCCCGGAGGGTCGCTAACGTAGGACTCCGCAGGGTCCTCACCGCTCTGTAGATCCACGTGACAAGATGGCGACCCGACCCCATCTGCAGTATCGCATGGATGACCGGGTGTGTGGGGGGCTCCGTATCGATCCCCCTCCACTGCCTGCGACAGTCCATGAGAAGCTGTCTGTGCCGTAGGAATTGTCCCCCGGGAAGCTCGAAGTCCCCGACCAGTGCCTCGAAGGACTCCCCGGAGAACAGCATCCCCACCTCCGTTACCGCGTGATCCGTCCACACCCGCATCATTTGCTCTGTGTAGTACGCCCGGCCCCTAGGGAGCCCCACCAACGGCAGCAGTGGAGAGTACAGGGGAGTACCCCGGCTAAGTCAATGAACGCGCGCCAAGCAGGCGCGCGCCGTCATGACCTGAAGGGGCCGGGATAACGGCGGTGCTGCACCCGGCAGCAGCATGCGGTGGACAGCTGGGATCGGAATCCGCCCCGTCTCCGTGAGCAACTCCTCTTGTGCCCGGCCTGCCGTCCAACGCGACACCCACTGTAATTGGGCGGCAAGGAAATACGCCTCAAATGAGGGTGCCGCCAACCCGCCCTGGTCAAGGGGCAATTGTAGTTTCGCCAGGGCTATCCGCCGGCGGCCGTTGCCCCAAATGAGGGTCCCAAGCAGGGTATCCAACTCCCGGAACAGGGATCGCGGAGGAACCACCGGAAGATTGGAGAAGAGGTAAAGCAGGCGCGGGACCAGGATCATCTTCGCAACGGCTATCTTTCCCGGAACAGCCAAGTGGAGACCCTTCCAGAAATGGACCTGGGATCGGATGTTACCCATCAGTGCGCGGTAATTCCCCTCATAGATATCTTGCGGCGTATGATATAGCTTAATGCCGAGATATTGAACCGCTTGGGGACTCCACGAGACGTCAACGTCTCCTATTCGTGTCGGACCCTGGGGCACGACTTGTGTTAAGGGATAGACAGTGGACCTGGCCCAATTCACCCTAAGGCCTGTCACCTCTGCGAAATCATGCAGAATGCGTGATATAGGGGTCAAATCGATCGCGATGTCCCGGACATATATGAGTACGTCATCAGCGTACAGTGATACTGCATGGGTATAATCGCCTATCGGGATGCCCCACTCCTCACTCGCCCCGCGCAACAGGGTCGCCAGCGGCTCCAACGCGAATAGTAGGGGGGAGAGGGGACACCCCTGTCTGGTCCCGCGCCAGATCGGGAAGGAGTCCGAAATGAGAGGGCCTATGCGCACTCTGGAACTGGGCGAGGAGTAGCTGAGCCGAGTGTAGGCCAACAGTTTGGGTCCGACGCCCATGCGCAACAGGACCTGAAACAGGTAAGTGTGCGTCCATTGTTGAGAGGCCTCTGGAAGTAAGATATTCCAGAGGACCTTGTGTTCTGCTTTGTGCATAAAGCTTAGAGATTGGATTGTTGCTTAATTGAAGTCAGTGCTTTTATGGCTGGTCTGATATATCTAGAGCCATTCAGACAGCAGAAAAGGTGTCATGCAAAGTCCTAGGTCCGCTCAGGTCTGTGCGATGCTCTCCCTTTGAAGCCAAGGTAGGTGGTCTTGTGTTAGGCTAGGTGAGACCATATAACCACAAGGGCCAAGACAACCCTCAGCACAAGGTTGTGAAAGCTGCATATCTGGCAAAGGGCTCCCTTTGCAGCAAATTGGGGATCAATAGAGAGGTTGCTAGTCAATGTTATGCCCAGGTCTCACATTTTTGCAACCAACTCAGGAGGATACACCATGATGTTACAAAATTAGTACCAATTTGTCGATTACCTTGCGAACGGAGAGAGAAGTTATCGCAGATTAACCTTATGGCTGATTCTCGGTCTTGGCTGCAATCAAACAACTTCCTGATGAAGGTGCATGCCATGTGTGGGGCACTAACAGCTCTGAAACATGTCCACGATAACATAAATGGCGGGTTTGTGACCTTCTGGTTTTACGGATGAATACATATTAATAGTTGCCTATCACACAAATTTATTTTGCTGGTGTAGGTGTATTGGGATCAGAAATCATGGCTCTTAGGTGTCATTTAAAGAGGGTCTTAGTAGAAAGGTACCTCGTTGTCATGGGGGATAGCTCTCCAAAGAGGTTTTTTAAGATAATCTCTCCTTTTGTTCCTGATGCTGTCTTTGTCCTAAAATCTTTTGAATCATCGTAAGGACCAGATCATGAGGGTTTGAGAATGAGTTTGTTTCTTGGCACCCTTCCAAAATATTAAAATATACATGATACAATAAGTGGAAGGCATTTTGTGTCATAAGAATATGCGACCAACATGCTATGGCCCTACCTTGATCCTACAACTTGTGTCTGATATTGAATCCATCATCCGCATTGGGCCGATAATGGTCTGATAATATTTTTTGTATTATGGCTATTAAGTGGGATGATGTGACAACGCCTTCAGATGGAAGCCAGTTCCATTGCATCTCATTCTGGATGTACAGACATCAGTCTGCAAATGTATGACAAGCCCTTCTGTAGCTTGAGGTCGATCCAAGTGTCATTTGCGTACATGTCATGGTCGACTCATTGTTGCGGATGTGTTGGCCTCAAGCGACAGATGTTCATTATGTCCCAGGTACAAAATAGTTCTGATGTTCTAGTAAAAGGGTGGGGTCTCTGGTAAACACTGGCACAGATTGTTCACTGGGCTTACCCTCACCTCCTTCTCCACACCATGCAGCTACCGTCTCGTCGTTCTCTATCATACATAGCCATGCTTCTTGACGTCATACAACACCGCACCACACTTCCCTTTGACAACATACAACACACAGAACTACCTCTTCACCTCATTCAACAAACAGCACTTCCTTTCACCATCCTCCATCACACGTAGTCATACGTCTTGCCCTCATTCAACACTCTGAAGCACTTTCTTTTATTGTCATACAGCATAGCACTTCCTCTTGACCTCATCTAACACTCTGCAGCACTTCGTTTATTGTCCTATAGCACAGCAATTCCTCTTGACCTCATCCAACACTCTGCCACATTTCCTTTTACTGTCATGCAGCACAGCACTTCCTCTTCACCTCATCCAACACTCTGCAGCACTTCCTTTTATTGTCATACACCACAGCACTTCCTCTTGACCTCATCCAACACTCTGCAGCACTTCGTTTATTGTCCTATAGCACAGCAATTCCTCTTGACCTCATCCAACACTCTGCCACATTTCCTTTTCTGGTGATATAGCACAGCACTTCCTCTTGACCTCATCCAACACTCTGCAGCACTTCGTTTATTGTCCTATAGCACAGCACTTCCTCTTGACCTCATCCAACACTCTGCCGCACTTCCTTTTATGGTCCTATAGCACAGCACTTCCTCTTGACCTCATCCAACACCACATATCTTACCTTCTGATGATGAATAAACATTCCACAACCCTTCCTGTTGTCATCATCCAACAACACACAACCCTTCTTCTTGATCTCATTCATTAAAACTCAAATATTTCTCTCCCCCTCATCCTCTGTCTCTTAGCCTTTCCTCCAACAATGCATCTCATCTTTCACCACCAAATTCTACCTTTTTCCATCTAATTCTTTTAATTTCTCACTCTGCTTATCCTCCACTTCATAGTGCTTACTCTTCTCCTCGGCATCCTTTCCTCATACCTTCTCTTTTCTAGGGCCTCCCCATGTTCACCACTATGAAGTCCTTTGTCTTATATTTCCTTTCTCACTAATCCTTGACTTCACTGATGTAGTTGTGTCTGCCTAAAGTGTAGGGAAGCATTAGGTGGACTGAAAGTTCAGTATGAGATACATTATTGCATGGGCACTATTCACAAGGTTGGATTGCACCATCGGGAGGCAAACATGCAGAAAAAAATAGTAAACCGACTTCATGAACGAAATACAAAAATTTGGTAGAAGTGGTACATTAGTTGGAAGAGGTCAGAACCCTCTGAAGCGTGTGGTCGATGACTCCGTCTCGCCGTGAACCCCCAATTTGTCAGAAATATTTCACTATTGATAAATATATGCAAAGAAACTTTAACTATTCTGGCTCTGAAAGACCCTCTCCTGCCTGCCAAGGGGACTTGGCCTTCTTTAAAAGGCAGCTGATATTAAAAATGTTATTGGGTGAATGTTTCTTAGCAACTTTGGTTGTTTGCGATTGATGTTCATGCTTTGTGCTCTCAGAGTTCTCTTTGAAAAGGTGATGTTTACGACTGCTGTGCATATAACTCCTCCTTCTGCGTGACTCTTATGTTTATTCACTTGTACTTCATATAAGACATTCATTTCCGAGGGTCTCCAATCCAAATATGTTAACTTGCAAATATTTAATGATCAATGAACGTGTCTTTTATTTCTTTTGCAGAACAAGAAGTTGCTGTTCGGTAAAATGAAAGGCGGACAGAAGAGGCGAAAAAGGGTAATTGTGAATATTGATAGTTTTATATATACATTTGATTATGGCTACAGTCTGATGAGCTTGAGGATGTAAAATGTAGCAGGCACCAACTTGGAGGAGGAGATTGTGCTCGAAGTTTAACTGTTGACTTTGGAGCTGTGGGATCCGACCACTAAACGTAGGATTGCTCTTAAAAAACAATGTGGTCCTGAGCCAGTACCTCTCTTACACTCAGTTCCCTTATCTGTCAATAATGCGAACATTTATAATCGGGTATTAAGGTTTTCAGTTAAACCTGATTATAACTGATGAAACGCCACCAAAGAGAATATTTCCATTTCAGTAGAAAATCGGAAAAATATTTTGCTCCGCTGTTACTGCGCTGCAAACAGTATATCCGCAGCCCAAACCTCTAAGCTATTTTCTGTAATGGATGATCCCAGCACGACCCACTCAGGTCATGTTTAGCTACTTATTATGCTACGATGGCCCAATCTGCCCTTGTGACTATCTGCAAGGTCCCTGGACCCCAAGACCTACTTCACCCCTGCTTTGGAAGTCCAGCTCAATGCATATGTCCTCAGATGACTGCATACTGCTGTGTAGGGGCCAGCAGATTAGCAGCTGAACTCTGAGCAGTGTCTCAGTCCAGGGAAAGCAGGACTCCCATGGCGTCTTCCTCCTTCACTGAGACTGTCATGGAGTTTTCCTTTCTCAAAGCTCTGGTAACAAGTTTGTGGCAACAAAGACCACTGTGCTTACAAATACCTCCAGAATCAATGTCCCCCCATAAAACTGGTCACCCAGCACTCCTGCTCCTAGGGTTACATGATGATGTTCTGAAAAGCATGTCTATAGGAGCCACTATCTTCACATAGAGGGATCGGAGGCCATATCATGAATATCTTCAGTGCCCATCTGCAGACCCAGAAGGGGTTTATGTACCAGTCCTTCTGATATTGTGCTGCGTCTAGCACATACATTGACTCAGGGGTTAATTTGTGAAATAAAAAGTGGCGGGGCTCTCCTCAGGTGGCAGCGCTAACAGGAGAAATGTGCTGGGGCAAACTGCCTCCTAGCCAAAGCCCCGGCACTTCTTATTCTGGAGAGGGCTTAGCCTAATGGCTTGAGCTTCCGATTTCGGAGCTGGGGAACCGGTTCGAGTCTCGGCGTGACTCAACATCCTGTGATTCTGGGGAAAATCGCGTTTCTTCCAAATGAGTGTGTCCTTAAATGGTGCTATAAACGCCGGTGCTGAGGATTAGGTGCCGGTGCTGAGCACCGTAAAGCACCTGCTCAAATTAAGCACTGCATTGACCCAGAAAACCTAAAAATTAGTGTATGAGTTGTAGACGGTCCAGCTCAGAAGCATGAAGACCTGTTCACTACTCTGTTTCATAGTATTTGTCGCAGGCAGCACAATTTAAAGAAAAACAGGTGCATTGACCCGTTCTGATCCCGCACATTGAACTAGGACATGTTCATAGAACAACCCGAGGGTCACTGAGCCAAGCTTTCATTCCTATATCCTTCATTACATTTCAAAATGAAGCTTAAAACTTATGGCGCTGAGACAAGGCTTGACACTTAGTGACATTGCTGGTACAAACTCCTGTGACTGTATTTAATAGAAACATATTGACCTGAGCTTGTTCTTTACCTCAAGATGAAAAGTGCGATCGAGCAGTGCACGCTGCGCAGAACACAAAGTTAAAGTGCAGGAACACAGTAGTCCCTCAACGCTTTCAAATAAACAAATGCCTCCATGATTCATAAAAAGCAATGCTAAGATATCCTTGCAGTGGTTTTCAAATAAAGACAAAATCCGATAAAAAAAGACCCTTTCTTGGTGCGAACTGCACAGACAAGTGACCCAAGACATCCTGCAGATTCTAAAGTTTTTTACTACCTGAGCTGCGTCTTCATGCAGCACAAGACTTTGCTGTCACCAATGCTCTACAGCTAAGAGTGTGAATGTTAATACCCTTGCAGCCATATCCCTGTGACAAGCAGAGCAGAAACAGGCTCAGATGTGACTGTGAAAAGCTTTTCTTTGGTATCTCGAGACAAAAAACAGGGCTGTCTGATACTGGCTTGAAATAACAGGGCACCGAACACTGCTCACTATCTTATGTTCTAAGTTTGAAATCTTAATTCTGCTGATCTTTGCCATTTGACTAATGAACAGACCAGTAGGAAAGTGTTTTAAATGTCCACCAATAGTCTTTTGTCGACTACAATCTAATCTTAATGAGGTACAAACATATCTCCATCCAGGCACATGCTTGCTAGTGGGTGTGTTTGGACTGCTGAAAAGAGGGGTTTGAGTACTGAGAAATCAGACAGGCAATGAGGTGAAATAATAAAAAGATACTTGAAAGAGAAAATTCAAAAAAATGGTGCAAAGAAGGGAGTTAAAAGCAAGAAAGATGGGAGGAATATTTGCAATACAAATGAAGAAAAGGAAATAAAACAACATTTCTTTAAAAGTACTGGAAAAGCACCATCCCTGTGATTTCGTATGCAGCAAAAAAATGTAAATACTCAAAACCACCGATTTTCACACTTTTTGAAAACACTGAATAAACCCCATCAGAATCCACAACAAATAGAAACTGAAAACAGAACATGATATTCATAATCTAGGTAAATGCTTCAAAACCTTTATATTCCCAGACTTTACCACTGATATGTTGTCATTCCTCACTTGTGGCGTCAGCTCTGGCTGACTTTTATTTGTGTGTCAGATTCTCCAGAGTAGCATAGTTTCCTTCACAGTCTGCCCTTTGGTTACACTTCAGTTTGCTTGGAAGCCTGGTTACGTATTATTCTCTTTGATTACGCCTATACCTTTGTTGAACACTACAACCTTTAGTTACACACTACATCCCGTGGTTATGTATTAAAGTCTTTGGTTACTCACTATGCCCTTTGGTAGTCACTACACCATTTGGTTATGCACTACTCCCTTTGGTTATGCATCACACCCTTTGGATATTCTCTATTCTCCTGGGCTATGCACTGCATCCTTTGGTTACAAACTACACCCTTTCGTTATGCACTATATCCCTTGGTATGTACTGCACCCTTTGATTATGCACTGCTTCTTTCAGTTATGCACTACACTCTGGGTTATGCCTTACACTCTCTCGTTATGCACTACTGCCTTTGGATAACTACACACATTAAGTATGCACTACACCCTTTGGTTATACACTGGACACATGGTTATGCACTACATCCCTTGGTTTGCACAACTGCATTTGGCGTTGCACTAATTCCTTTCGTTCTGCACTACTCTAGTTACTTATTCACCACACCACACTGATCATTACCTGCACTCCTTGGGTAGTTTCTGCTCTCTACTTCCTTTGTTATACACAGCAGCATTCATTTGGCTATGCGCTACTGACCTTGGACACTGATCCTTCTGTTAAGTGGACACTGTAGCTAAGTTCCAGAAACCCCCCATACTACAAATAGGTCAGAGATAAGTAAACTAAGGAAGATCTTGAGCAGACAAACAAGGTATGAATTCAAATAATCAGTTACTATATATACATTCATTCACTTAGCTGGCCCGATAGTTGCTCTTTGAAGGGGCCATTAGTAAATGTTGTGACTTTATGCATCAAACCCCATTGAGATGTCGTCAAGTAAAGGGACATTCTGCAATCTATTACCAGGCAGCCATTATAAAACACAGGGACTGGAACCTAAAACCCAACCAGATGCCATCAAACAAAGGGGCAATAAGAAACCAGGCTTAATTGTAGCCATGTCCCATCTAAATTCAAATCTCCCAAATTACAACAGTTTTGGGGCCGACCATGCAACACTGAAGAACACCTGCTGGGGCCACAACTGACCGCGACAAACTCAAGGCCAAGCACACGTGGAAGAACCATACAAATTTACTAATTTAAGGCACTTACAGCCTCATTATGTGTGCCTGGGATTTCCGATGAGTTCAAACCATGCCGTTGCTGTTGTAAACAGATTATGGCACCAATGGCCTCTAAGGACAGTCGCGCTTACACCAATTCCAGCAACATGGAAAGCTGCTTGTCAGAGCCACTCTGATGTGGTTGGAAGTTATAGAGGGTCGGAGTGGGAACAGAAGGGCAGAGCCCCGATGGACGATCTGGACGACCCTCTGTCGGATGTGATAGACTGCCACTCTTGGAGAAAATGTAAAATCCTGCCTTTTTATAGGGTGGTTGTGCGTCCCTAAGGGAAAACTGATGGCACAGGGGAGGAGAACTGGGAAGGTTGGTGCTCCTGGTGGCCTGCATGTAGAGTACCAGATCCCTGTCCCTGCCGCTGGGCTCGGGGACCTAGCACTGTCTATACCCCAAACGTCAGGAGTGAGTAGACCCGTAAGGACCGAAACTGATGAGGGAACTGTCTGGCAAGGGTTGAAAGGACCAAAGAGTGCGCCGTAGCCTGGCTTCTCATGAAGTGAAACAGGATGGAACCAGATTGTTTGAGTGCATATCTCCGAAGAAGCCTGTAGATCTCATCCATGTGTTGTGGCAGAGCATCACACTTGCCCAGAATGGTTGTCCCCCCAAAAATGTTTGAGTCCGGACCGCTCCAAATTATATATTTGGCTGCATCCTGACCATCCTGACTAGAATGAGCTAAGGAAGATCTGAACACTCCCAGGCCACTAGCAAAATCTTGCTGGTAATTTCCCAGAAGGCATGCATATAACAGCCTAGTAGACAAGCAGCATTGATCAACCTTGAGGCTAGGCTTGCTGAAGAGAAGATTTGTTTACTGAATGCCTCAATCTTTTTCTGCTCCCTTTCTGGGAGGTTCGTGGAGAATGTATTAGGATTCACCCTGCTGGTGGATGCTTTGACCACCAAACTCCGAGGCATAGAGTGCTGTGTGAGAAAATCAGGGACGCCAAGTGCCGGTCAGTGGTATCTGGCCACCTGTCTGTTCAATGGTCAGGCGAACAAGATTAAGACCAAGTACCCAACAGGGTCACTTAGGGCTTCACTAAATGGCAGCAAGGACTTAGAAGAAGATGGCCCAGGCTGAAGAATTTTAATCTCAACAGACGGAAGTTCTAAATCCATGACCTCAGCAGAACTTCTGATAACTACGGCAAAGGAAGAATTCTCTTCCATTGGCAGCTTGAGTTGGGCAATCAACCCTGTATCAGGGGAAGTATCCAGCCTACTGGCCTCCTGTAAATCCGTGTATAGACTGGCATTATCATAATGTGTGGGTAAATCATCTCAAATTATCTCCACTGATGTCTCAAAATGTGGCAAATGTCAGAATCAGAACCGAAAAGCTGGTGGAGCAACTGAGGATGGCTCCATGGTAGCAGGAGTTTTTGTTTAAATCAGATTGTATAGGGATTAGGTATGGTAGAGTGGACTCGGAGTGTGATGTCAATTGGGTTTGGGGCGGATTCAGCTTGGACGCTGGGGTCACTCTGCAGAGGATCCACCTCCTGCGCCGGTATCGATGTAGCACCCGAGGATCTCAGATGGCACCGAGGGCAGATCCGCTGGCAGTAACATGACTGGAAGTCTCTGCAGATCTTTGAGGCTCGAAGGAGTGCCACAGGCTGCAGGAAGAGTTACAAGAAAACCACTCAGCATTGCCCCCCTATGCTGCAGCTTTGCTGATAGCCTGGTCAGACTGCCGCTTCGGGAGAATGTTCGATTGCAGCATCAAGGAAGGGTTCTGCACCTGAGCCTGTGTAATCCACACCCCCATGCATGGACAGTGAGTCGCTGTAGTTGGTCGCTTTCAATCTATCATCTGAAGTTATGGGTGTCATCCCTTTTTTGCCAGCCCTTTCAGGCTTTTTTGCATTTACTGGACCAACCATCTTCATTAAAGTCACCTGTTGTGGTTGATTTAAGTTTGCCACACATGTTCCATCGCAAACCATTTGTCATGTCACAGTGGGATCTTACTGTTCCTGATCTGCATCCGCTTTGAGTCAGTGCATAGCTGCTCGCCATGTCTTCTGACTCCCAAATCTGTTTTCTGCACTGCGATCGTCTCAGCTTGTCAGATGAGTGAGCGTACGCCGACACCACTTTCTTTCCAGACAAACTAGTGTTGAGGACCAGGGTGGGCTTTTTGCCAAAGTTGTGACTCCTGTTCACGTTGGGCATTCCATCGCCCTCTCATCATTCTTCCCTCAGCCTCACCCGTTGAAAGGGGAGGAGAGACTTCATTGACTGGAGCCCAAAAGAGCCCTAAGCCGTGCATCGATCACACCAAGGACCATCGGGGGGATGATCAGCTCTCTGTGGGGTTCTCTGGGGCTAAGAAAGGTACGGAGCTGCAGGAAAGGACTTTCTCAAAATGGATAGTCCTTGCATTAAAACCTGCCATGCATTGGACAAAAACCAGCCTCCGGAAGGATGAGGGCCCCTTCCACCAGGGCCAAGGCTGCTACCACTGTATTGGCCTGCAGAGTGCCTGTTCTTGAGACCTGCCAGGCTGCGCCAGTGCGCACATTCACGAAGCACTACTGCCTTGACAGCTACGCCCGATGGGAAGGGCATTTGGCCAGTTCGGTCGTGCAGGACTTTTTGCTCTGAGCCCTCTCCACTGACTCCCACCTGGTCCTGCTTTGGTATCTGTTCTAAAGGCGAGGAATTTGCAGTTCGAAGTATCCATTACTTACCTTCAGTAACGCTCTTTGTGCTGTACATTCTACCTACTGCAGAGTCCTCATTGCCCTCCCCCCCTCCCCTTTCTGTGGACCGGTCTCCTTTTACCATTTAAAAAGGTCCCAAATTATCCTCTGTACATTGTTACCTTCAGTTGTTTTGTGCCCCGTGTCCAACAGCATGGAAAGAGTCCAGCAAGAAACTGACGTCAGTGCTCACGGGTGCCCTTATATGCAGCTCCGCTCTGTCACTTCTGGAGTGGAACAAAGTCAACGCAGAGCTGCGCAGCACGCAGGAGCACGGCTTTAAAAACATCTGGATCACCTCTGGTGCCCGAGGATGTTCTAAAGGTGAGGAATCTGCAGTTAGATAGAGTATCCACCAGAAAGAGCATTACTGAAGGGAAGTAACTTGCTTGTCGAAGGTAAACCAAAACATTTTTATTCCAATCGGTGCCCATTGTCAAAACAATGTACTACCCCCAAAATGAACATAATAAAAAACGACATAACAGGAAATGTGTAATGTAGTCCTGCATGACCAGCTTGGATTTCCGGTGACATTTAAAAACTGCTTTGCCCTCAGCCTTGTGGTTTTTAATGTCTCCAGAACCCCTTTGTGGCTTTCTTGGCCATATTGTACGGTGACCCATTGTTTATCCAGCATGTGTTTGTGGTCTATACTTCAACCAGGCCAGCAATAGCAAAAGATGAGTTTAAAAACCACTTTCTTTCTACATTAGTAATAAAGTTACCCAAGATATCAAAAAAACACAATTGTTTGTAATTTTATTATGTGTCGATATGTGGTAACCGATCTGGTGTCGACAATAATGTGGTCTGCTACATAAAACCTCAAATATGAGTTTTAAAAATCTGCGATCAAAACACGCGGTAGACATCATCAGAGAAATGGAAATTCTAGGTGCCTTGTAGTCGAGGATCGTTGGTGAGTCAGAAGTGAGTAAGGAGCAATTCTTTCGTTTCCTTTTCCCTGAATGACCCTTTAAGACGGGGATGCATTCCTGTGTAATAATCTGACATAGATGGCAGAATCCTGCCATCTAGTGGCCAAAAAATGTGTTTTATATTCCTTGAACATTTACAGGCACATGCATCAAGAAAAGCTTTTGCGAGTCCTTAACTGCGATCATTAAGGAATCGCAATTAAGGACTCTCAAAAGCCTATGCATGTAGGTATCGCTATTAAAATAGAGATTCCTAAACATTCCTCAATTGAGACTCACAAATTGCGAGTCGCAATTAAGGAATGGCTTCCCATTCATTCCTGTGGGCCTACAGACCCATAGGAATGAATGGGAGATTGCATGCGCAATTTGCGAGTACCAATAGGTACTTACAAATTACACATGCAATTTCAAGGGTTCAAGGGTGTCCAAAGGACACCCTGTTGCACCCCTGACATTGCTCTGTGCACACATTTTGCGCACACAAAGGCATGTGTGTGTGTAACCTACAACTTTGAAAAATGCACTTTAATGCATTTTTCAAAGTTTTTGCAAATTACCATCAAGTTCAACTTCATGGTAATTTGCGCCCCCTAGTAGCGAAATCGCCATTTTAAAGTGGTTCTTGCATTGCATTTAAGGAATCGCAAAATGCTATTCCTTAAAATCACAATTTGAGAAATCGCAATTAATTGCGAAATCTCAAATTGCAAGTGCCTTGAACCATGATGCATCGCAAATGCACTTTTTGGTGGGCGTAAATGGCTGATTTTTGCGATTCACACCGTTTGCACTCGCAAAAATGGTTGATGCATGTACCTGATAGTGTATTCGGCTGAAATCTGGAGTAATTTTATTTCTATTACTTAAGGTGCTTTACTGATTTATATGGCTCCAAACCTAATAATAGTAAACTTTTATTGAATAGTTATTACAACCTTTACGATATATCAAACTGCTCAAGTCGTAAGCAGTATAAACAGGATCCAAAATGTAAATGTGATTAAAAGGCTTATTAAGCATTATTTTAGTTTTACTAGATGTAAATTAAAAATAAAAACTAATGGATGGTTCGCCGCCCTGTAGCAAGTTTAGGAAACAAAAACAATGTTAATGACAGCTCGTTAGGTATCTAGCTTCACAACTGATGTGTTAAAATATCAAAGACTTAATTATAAAAGAGAGTATTAATTTGAAGTTACTGAAATCCTAAATAGGGCTATTATTACTATTTAAAGTGACAGTCACACAGTGGACATTAGCTGCCAACAAATCTGAACACCCAGAGAAATGAAAGTATGCCCCAGGTATCCGGCAACTTTCAAGGGTTCTGACTTGTATCTGTGGTTAAGAGAGGAAATCTTAATTTTGAATAAACTCATAGAAATCATCTATGTTACTTATTTGTTGCTAAATATATCGAATGTAGACATCACTTGTTTACGCAAAACTCTTTAAAATAATGAGTCCATTGATTTTAATTCTTCCTTCTTAGTCAGATCAGATTTTTCATATCATTTTTGATCATCTGTCACATACTAATAATTATAGGGCCATATGTATCAAAATCCTCTTTTGCTATTCTCAAATAGCGATTTTTTGCGAATCGCTAATTGAGAATCGCAAAATGCCATGTATGTAGGATTTGCAATACATTTTGCGAATCCTACATATTCCTTAATCGCGAATCTCAAATTGCGATTTGCAATTAAGGAATACCTCCCCATTCATTCCTATGAGCCTCGAGGCCCATAGGAATGAATGGGAAGACATTCTCAATTTGCGATTAGCAATTAGAGAATCGCAAATTGAGAATACAATTTCAAGGGTGTCAAAAGGACACCCTGTTGTACCCCTGAAATAAGCATGGATGCACATGTGGCGCACATACATGCCCATTCACATTGCACTTTGAAAATGCAAAAAAGTGCATTTTTCAAAGATATCGCAAATTACAACCAACTTGAAGTTGGTGGTAATTTGCAATTCCTTAAGGCCAAATCGCACTTTTTGGGTGCTTCTTACATTGCATTTAAGGAATCGCAAAATTTGCGATTCCTTAAATGCAATCGCAAAATAAGGAATAGCAAATTATGTGATTCCTTATTTTGTACGCAGATTTGCCTTCATACATACCACTTAGCAAAATTGAGATCGCAAACGCCGAAATTCTGTGAATTTCGGCGTTTGCAATCACAATTTTGCTTGATACATGTGGTCCAAAGTTCTTAAAATAATCCATTGTTTCTTTGTCTGCCAGTGTCGATATAACACTTCAAATAATTTCCAGTCTTATCTAAGCTAAATAATTGAATTACATTATCCGTAGGTTCATCTTTTGTAAAGAGGATGTCCATTTAATGTTGAATGTCTTTCTACATTTTGGGAATTGTAAACAATTTTATGCTTAACATTTTTGGCAGTATGGGACCTCCAAGGCTAAATGAATGGGAGTCGGATGAGGGGCCATGTGGAATATTTTTTATCCACATTTTATTTATTTTACCAGGAGGGTAAAGCAGCCACTGGGTTTATTTTAACTCCTGTCTAGGCAGGGGCTGGTAGAAAGGATCCATGGACACAGTGATGGAGAAAGAAAATGGGCACATGCTACTTTCAGATTGCATGCATCAATGCTGGAAGTCACAATTAAAAACACAATGAAACCCATGGAACTCTTTGACTTTGTGCTACAGAGTTTGAAGGTGTTTTGGCTTTTTCTGGATTTCAAAATGTCCTAAATTCTTATGTGGAGCCACGTGGGGCCGATAAGTCCCTCCGAATGCCCAATGGGGCTGATACCAAGATTATCATTAGACCAACAACACAGTTCTGTCTGTTTTTATACTTGTTGATGGTCCCTACATCTCCCTTCCTGTCTTCGCTTTGCTGGCTCTGGTATTGTGATACTTGTTGACGGCCCCTAGATCTTGCTTCGCTTCTTTACGTCTTCGCTTTGCCGGATTTAGGGCCAGATGTGTCAAAGGGTTTTACCCATTCTGTGTCTATGGAAAAATGCGTTCGTACATATGGCCCTTGGTGTTGTGGTTTAACAGTATTTTTGTTTGCATTTAGAGCACTAACCCATACCTCCAAGGACAGCGGCTCGACACCGTGGTAGCAAAGAAGTCAGCGCCGCATTTTTCAGAGGAGGAGAAAGACAAGGAGTAAGATGGACCTTGGCTGTTGGCAGCACCTGCAGTCCCCTCGGCAAGCTCCCCATAGCGCCTGCATAGACCCCTGATTGCACCCCCTGGTGGAGACAGCTGCATCTATTATTTATGAAGTTGTGACTGGAACGAATCACTGTTCACACCATCATGTTGTCATAGTCAATAAAATCTAGTTTGTTTCTGTTTGAAGTTCTTTTTTCATTGTCTCACTACAGTGCTGGTTTCAGATTTTGGAGCACAGGTTCTCTGCCACCTTGTAGATTTGTATGTATGAGAACTTGTAGAGTGCGGACGTGGCCCTAGAAGCAATGGAGACCTGTACATGAGCACCACCGCCACAAAGAAACGGTGTGCTTGTAGGGAAGTTAGGCCAAGATTTACAAAGGTTTTGTGTTACTTTTTTAATGCAAACCCAACCTTTTTGGGGATTTCCAAAATAACGCCGTTTAGCGTTACTTCGCGTTAAGAGGGCGTTGCATGGGGGTTTCCATGCAACCACCCATGCTTTGTGACACAAAATCCTTCTAGTAACATTAGTAGACAGGGTTTTGCGTAAAAGAATAACGCTACTGGAAAACAGGCATTAAAAGGATAAATGCTTTCATTTCTCCTTTCTTTTCCACCTTGCGTGTGTGTGCTGCACCATGCAGCGCACATACAAAGTAGGAAAAGTTTTAAAACTTGTCTAGTCGTAGTATTTTGTACTGGAAGAAAACCTTTCGAGTACAAAACCTTTGCTAGACTCACGCACACACCCTTGCACTATGGCACCAAGGTGTGTGTGTAGCGCTCGGCAGCTTGATTGTGTGCTGGAGCTAGGACGAGGGGAGGAGAGTGGTATATTTCTGTAGATATGGCGCTATCCTCCTCTCTCGCTGTCACACAACGCAGTGCAGTACCTTTGGGTGGACACCTTTGTAAATCTGGGCTTTAGTCTCTTCATTTCATGCCTTAGGTCAACACTATTTAAAATTGCCTTTAAAAATGCAATACAGATTGGTAAATTGGTCCGTAAACGTCAACTTTTTTTAAAGTCGCACATGTTTTTTGGCACATTTCGTTTTGAAAACAGACAAGTTGCACGACAGTGTAGCAAAAGTGTCTACAAACTTCCTCAGTTTTCTTCAAGTTGAACATTTTTTTGGGTACATTGTTTGCTTTCTAAATAGTCACGATCTTGCTTCTTTTGTTCTGCATGTCTGCCTATAATAAAGGATCATTCTGGGAACATTATAGATAGCCACAAACTGCTACATTTTACATACATTTGTACACATTTGTATACTGGAACCACTGTCAGTAATGCAGAGTGAGCATACAGCTCACTTATTACCTTAGAGCGCTCATTCTAACTGTATAGGCTTTGCGTTAATGAACCATATATACTATTTTGAACATCTTATGCCTATGGATGCATATGTTGCCCTAGCAGAATAGCATCAATCATGTTAGCCACACCAGGGAAGTGTAAACTGGCAGCCAAGAGGTTCGTGCTGCAGGGGGGTGGACATGCACAGGCACTACCGGTGGCATAACGAAACTTGAGGGGGGGGGGTCATGAAAAGTACATGACCCCCCTCGTATCCAGGCCAGGGGCCTGCCACCCGTGCAGACTGCCAGAGGGGGCCCCTGGTGCTGTGGGACCCCCGCACTGCAGGGGCTGAGGGGGCAATGTTACACCACTGGGCACTTCCGAGGAGCACAGGTGTGTTACCTTATCTATTGATGTACTTGTTTCTATTTCACTATAGACTAAAAAAGAGGCACACAAGGGTTTTACCTGCATTCCTTACACAAGGAGGAACATGGACCACAAACAACCACATACACTGGAGTGGTGCAGCAGGAACCCCAAGCATACAGCCAGCTCATTCCTAATCCCTACCTTCACCCGCCAGGCAGTGGCGTAACGAAAGCTCAGGGGGACCCCCTGCAAGGTACATGGAGGGGCCCCCACTCCGGATTTAATCCGGAGCTCTAAAACCTTAGTACTGGGCTGAGGGGGCCCCCAGCAGCTCGGGCCCCCCCACACCGCGGGGGATGCGGGGGCCTGTGTTACGCCCCTGCCGCCAGGCTCCCGCCACCGCCAATGGTGGTAGTTCCCTTTGGTAACATGGGATAGCAGGAATATGGCAGGCCGTGATGGTGCCCCATGTTTGCCTGCTAGACCTGCAGGTCCGCCTAGAGCCTAAAGAATTATCGGCTCCCCTCAGAATTTTTCACAAATATTCTATAATAGTCGCAATGTTTAGATATGTCTACAATGATTTCAACATTGCAGTTAAGTTCTGTTCTGGTTAAAAAATGCAATCAAATACATGATTGCCAAATATACTCTTCTGGTCAGGAAGGACTTACTAACGCGTTAAAGTATCAACAGCGTGATTACTGGAAATGGGGGTGGGGGTTTGAAGACTACTTGGAGTCCCGTCCCTCTGGACACACACTCCCAGCTATGATATAAATGACAAAAGATGCTAGTGATGGCCCATTACAGAGCGCTTTACTGCTGCTCGCTTAAAACAAACCATTGTAATCAGTATAATACTTCTTTATGCCGGAGTCTGGGCCCTCTGGATCACTTGAGACCCCCGTAGAGAGGCTCACCCCCCAGATTGAGGGCCCCTGACCTAGAGGTACCACTGCATGTCAGAGACCCCAGCCCTTGGATTCCCTCCTTCCCCCTCCCTGCATGGAAAAGCAGGCGGCAAACCCAGGGTATGTCCTAGGATTTGGAGATCCAGAGCACCAGAGGTAATTCCTGGGATTCAATCCATCAAATTGGTGAGAGAATCCATGTCATTGCCCTGTTGCCATGGTGCAATGACGTATCCTGGGACGGTATTCATATAGCCTTAGAGCCCGCTGCTGAGGGCTATACCAATTGTTAAAGGCACTCACACCATAGCAGCATGGGCCTATAACTAGGGAGAGGGCCTTTAACAACAGGTATAGCCCAAGGCAGAAGGGCTATAAGGATATTAGAACATTATATCATGTCATATAGAACGCTGCTGTTCCATAGTCTTCAATGGAGCTCTCAACATTCCAATGTTCATATCCTTATATGAACTGGTGTAGTCCCGCTGCCTTCAACATTTCAATATCCAAATACACAGCCTCTGCCTTTCTCTTTCCCCTGCCTCTCGAAAATATATTAACCAGGCAGAGGAAAGTGAAAGGCCGAGGCCATGCAGGAGAAGACCCAAGCCTCCACCCTTCCCTCCTCCTGTTGTTCAGTGTCACTAGGGCTTCAGAAGGAGGGAGAGGAGAATGCTGCTCAGCTCTTGGGTCTCCCTGGCTTGGATGAACTACACAAGCAGTTCAGCCAAGCCGGGGAAAACCAGGGGCTGACTTCAGCCCCTTTCACAGCTCTTGCTGTAAATGTTCAACAGCTAACAGCCCGGCCCTCCGCGTGGTTGTTAACTGTAGAACATTCGCAGCAAAAGCTGTGTGAACAAAGGTTTTGGAGCCAAGGGTGATTTCAACCATTCAGTCTCCGATGCCTTTGTTTTTCTAATTGGAACATTCTGCCTCATGGGGTAGAATGTTCTAATAGCTTGATAGCCCGCTGTAGCTGGGCTATACCAGCCATTAAAGGCCCGATCCGTTGTTAAAGGCCCGAGCCGAACACTGGAGATGGCCTTAATGGCCGGTTAAGCCCCCTACGGTGGGCTATATAGCTATATTCCAATGGTGCATTTGGGTGCAGGGGTGATGACAACTGTTTTCCCTTCTCTGAGGTACAAGGGTAACTGCTTAACTCTGCAATAATTTGTCAAAACTGCTCCAGCAATTTTGGACAAAACAAACAATACCATCTAATTTGTCATCTCATTGAGGCTTGGCAAATCAGTCCGCATTTTTTTTCTTTGTCTAAGATTTGTTTATGAACAATAGTTTGCCCCCAGACTGTGCTGCACATTGCTTGATTGGAAGAGCCGCTCAAACCTTCCACCTTTCTGATGCTACTCTTGTCGACCCACATCAGGCAGAGAGGTTGGTCCTGATGGTAGAGCCGCTGGAAGCGCATCCATCAGAAACAATGGGATTCTCCTGCCTCTAAATGAGGCTGGGCCTTCGGTGGACATCCATACATTTTTCAAGAATCTCCCTTCATAGACCACCCTAACATGAGGCCCTTATAATCTTAGACCTCAGGCTTGTGAAAGTAGCACTCCCTGACCATAGCATGAAACAGTGATGAGGTTCCATTATAAATAGGGCTCATGGTTTTATGGTATTTCTTTTTTTGACATTTCCATCTGTATTTATCCATATTTATTTTTTGGCCATCTTATTGGTGTTTATTGATATTTATTTTGTGTTTTTACAATAAATGGAGCTGTAAAATGGTCTATTTCCACCTTTATTTAACTCTTGGACGTGCACTCATACAAGGATGCCTATCATGTTCCTCTATCGTCCCATCCTTTCTTCCTCCACTGCCATCTTCCATCCCCTCTGCTCTCATGTTATTTGTTCTTTGTAAAGATCTGTTGCTTGTTGACTGTTCCCTGATGGTTCTGAGTCAAGGGCGCGGCTTCCTCCAGGTGTGAGGTGGTGTTACTACAAGGAGTGACTAAACTGGTGCGTCTTCAGCGCGGGTCTGAATTTAATGCAGTTCAGTTCATACCGTAGATGGAGGGGTAGAGTGCCCGAGAGGGGTGAGCTTTTAACGTACATTGAACTTCGGCTAATACAAATTTACTTTGACAGGTCATCATGTGTTGGGATCTGGAACTGAGGTCAATGCTGTGAAAGAGGGATGCCTGAATGTGGCAAGCATTGCATGTGACCCACAAATTCTTAATGCTGGTATTGTTGTTAAATCCTTCCCTAATGCTGATCCTGCCCCGAACCTCCCATTTAACCTTGACAATGAAAAAAAACACATTTAGATCACTCCCTCACAGCTCAGAATGCAGCATACCTCAGGGCCCTGCCTTGAGCCCCACACTTTTTAATGCATACGTCGCACCCCTTGCCACACTGGTTAAAAAGTGGGGCTTCGATATATGCTCCTATGCTGATGACACCCAGCTGATCATCTCTTTTGGTGACAGACAGATACAAAGAATAACCTGCCAGGGAGTCTTTTGGAAGTGCCCGGCTGGATGTTGGTGCATTGTTTAAAACTTAATGCAGAAAAAAACACGCGATCCTCTTGTTTGGCGGCGCTGAATATATTTGGGACAATTCTTGGAGGCCCTCCACGCTTGGCACCACTCCAGTACCAAACGTAGGAATTATCATTGACCAATCACTTTCAATGCAAGATCAGGTGCTGTCCACTTGTGGCAAAGGCTTTGGTGTGCTAAAACTTCTCAGGAAACTGTTTAGGTGGATTCTGATCGATTGGTGCCGGACCGTTATCCAGGCAATGATTGTCAGCCGCTTGGATTATGGAAACACCCTGTATATGGGTTAGGCGTGCTATTTGTTTGCATGCCTCCAGACGATTCGAAATACTGCTGCAAAACTGATCTACGATATAGATAGGCTCCGCATACTAAACATTCCATTGGTCACCGACACGTAAGAGGGTTCAGTTCAAGCTTCTTTATCATGCACACAAGGCGCTGCATGAACCCAGCCCTCTGCTTCTTAGGCTGAGGGTCGAATTTGATCCACCCTCAAGGAATCTAAGATCATCCAATCTGGCCCTATCCAAAGTAAATATGATTAAGAAGGCCAGAGCAGACGTGTTTTGGCTGCAATTCGCTGGAATTCTCTCCCTCTGGATATCTGTTGTACCGAGGACTATTTAGTGTGAAGGAAAACATTGAAAACTTGCCTCTTTTTGGACTAATGCTCTTCACATTTTTCCCTAGCTCTCTCCTGCTGATGCAGTAGTTGGTACTTCTTAGCGCCGTGATATCCCCTTGGGGATGATTGATAGCGCTTTACAAATTCCAAAATAAATTAATACATTTTAGATGATGCAAAGGTATGCAGAGGTAGTGGACATGCAGTAGACAGATGATGCCCTGCAGAGTAGATGTTAGATGGGCCAGCAATAGGGTTGATTCCAGAGGCATTGCGCAATCTATCCTGGTTCAGCCATTTCACAGTCTCCAATTAGATTCTAGGCCAAATTTACCCTTTCAGGGCCACGTGTAGGACTGTGGCCAGCAGTAGCTGGTCTGTGGATACTCCATTATTTAATGGCCTGTTCCACTGTCTTTGAGCCTTCTTTCACTGCAGCAGCAAATCATGGAAGTGCAGAGAAAGAGTCTGGACAAAAGAAGTTGTTTTGATGGTTACAAAAAGATCCAGAGTGTAATAACTAAGGAAGTGGGGAGAGAGATCTGGGATTCTATTTTCTGCAACCAAGAAGGCATTCCTAAAAATTAGTTGGTAGGTGAGGCTCTGCGTCTGGTCTCATATTATGGGTGACTTTGGTGGGAGTGTCAAGGACTTTACGTGATCCTGAAACTGGTTGTTAAACCTGCTGGAGACCTGATTAGAGGAGTCAATCAGTGGATAAATTGAGCAATAGACCAGGGCAGGGACTCACGCTTTGTGTCCAGATACTTCTAAGGGTAGCGCGGCATCTGCTCCGCAGCCAGGGAGATTAATATGATCCATAGCCACATCAGGAAACGCGCACATACATTCTCTGTATTCCACATGCATCTGCTGTATCTTTTTTCTGATCTTCCGGCAGTAAATCAGTGGGAATGGCTTTACTTTGATATGGCAAATTTCCCATATCCATCAATTTTCGAAGGAAATGGATATTTACCTTCAGGGCTCAGGCTATTTTGAAGTTCCCGCTGGATGAAATCCAGGTGGTTGTGGGAAGAGAAGACATTAAGAAGAGTTATTTGTCATGGATTCTGGTGTTCGCTTCTCCAGTTCCTTGCTGTGCATAGACATCTTTTTTTATCCATGTCAGCTGCTGCGTCGAACCACATCAATGCGAGAATCACGCAGTTATTGCTTGAAGTACCAGGTATGAGGGAGTCCTCAGAACATGATGACTGCATGCCCAGCCAGTGTGCTGATATGTGTGATCTTGGGCATCTCAATATCCTTTTCTCTGCCAATCTAAAGTTTGTCAAAACCATGGAAATATGGTGGGAAGATTTGATGCATCATGTGAACTGCAAACACACATAATATTATTCTCTTGCAGAAAATGCAACAAAAACCAGGAAACTGGGGGCAGATTTATCATTCTTTCCTGCAGCACAGCAAGCGACTCGCTGCACTGTGAAAGGGAGAAGACAGAAATGCTCCATATTAACAAAGATATTGAGCATTGTTGCTCTCCCCTTGCTCTGGTGCACTGTGCATTGCCTATCGCCAACGCTAGCACCCTTGCACCATAGTGCAAGGGTGTCTGCGTTACGGGCAGGATGGTTTTAGTGCAGGAAAGGACACCCTTGTGCACACATACAATCCTTGGAGGCATATTTCTCTTTCCATGTGTGCTGCTGAATGCACCACGAGGAAAGAGGAATTAACAAGGAGAAATAAAGATATTTCTTCTTGTTACACCTGTCGGGTAGGTACAGCATTTTGGCGTAAACCAAGGTTTGCAAGTCTTTGTAAATCTAGGTTTGAGTCCCAATTCATAGATGGATGCATGGGAACACCCCCTCTCCACCCATGTAACGCTTACCCAATGCAAAGTCGAGCAAGGCAGTGCTGTGGCGGACTTGCTTTACTTTGCATCTACTAAACCACGCAAAGTGGCTTTGTGTGGCTTAGTAAAACCCAGTTAAGGATTTGCATTGCTCTGCGACAACTTGCGTCACGCAAAGAAAAACCCAAGTCCTTAGTAAATCTGGCCCTGTATCTTTAGTCCGCAGTCTTGCCATGTCTGAGTGAGCACTCACACATGCCACATTCTTTCTCTGTTCTCTAAATGGCGCAACCTCTGCCCTGAGGCAGTGTGAGTAGAGCATCCCTTGGACCCTTCCTACCCATGTGGAATATGTGCCCTGGTGGTTAGGCCGTTGCTTGTGCAGCTGAGAGAGTTCTAGTCCTAGATTCCTGGCGTGATCTAATGTGTGATCCTCAACAAATCCCTTTCTCATTCAGTCCCTCTATGCATATATCTCCATTATTGTAAATAGTGGATTGAGTGCCACTGAGACTGAATGATCGTGCACGCGCCTGCGCTGTCCGGGTTTGAGGGATGAGCCGGAATTCCATTGCAAGTTATCCTAATTCCCCCCTGGGGAGAAAGGGGTCGTATTTTATCAACTCTGAGGTTATTTATGGGCCGGGCTGCCTGATGTTGACTGGTAGCTGGCTCGCGTGAAGCCCCGCACCATGTGCTTACCATATGGAGATTGAACAAAGCACTTATCGGGGGATCTGAGGAGTCCACGCTGAACGCCCACCTGCCCCCCTCCAGGAATCTGACGTCTGATGGGATTCTGCAGATTTAGACGCACCGGACCCTCTGCGACATGGAAGCACGCATCCACCTGGCCTCTGGACTGTCCTGATGTGGTTTCACCGCTGGTATAGCGGGCACTAATCATGGAACTCTCTCTTGGCGCTTTAAAAGGTAGATGTGTTTACATGACACTTAATGCTGCAGTGTTGCCATTTGGAAGTTCTGCGAGTAACAGGTGTAACTATCACCCAGTTTGATGGTCACTCAATTTACAGACCTCAGAAGAATGGAAGGCTGAGTTTTTTTTTGTAGTTTTATGTAGCGCAAACTATAGCCCGAGAGCATCGAACGCTTCGCGTGAGCACCAGATTACGTTACACAAGGTCAGAAATTTTATATTTTTTTGGAACGGGAAATTAAGTGATTTGCCCAGAATCACAGGATGTTGAGCCAACATGGTATTCAAACCTGGTTCCCCAGGTCCAATGTTGGCAGCTCTGGCCGTTAGGCTACACCTCCACCAGATCAGAATAAACATACATTGAATAATGAATCACAGATAAATAATCATCTCTGCAGACAAGACATCATCATTTACATACCAGTGGCCGTATTACAAATGGTGTCCCGGGGCGCCATGTATGTGTGCACCCGTGTTCTGCAAACCTGGGGCACTGTAGTATTACAGAAGAAGGTGCAGACGCTTGTGCACGCTCTTCTGTAATACAAATAGCTCCGGTGCACATAAAGCGCCAGCGCTATCTTCAGGAGGTGTGCCCTCATTAGCATGTGTCCACCCCACCAGGCATGGGGAATTTGGTTGTGGTCGGGGAATTATAATTTCTATCCAAAGGGTTTGGATGCCGACATGGGCTTGGACATTATTTGTGTGTGAAATACTTGCGAAGAGGGAGTGATGACATTTTGGAAAAGAAAGAAAAGCCCTGAAGAAGTCTCAGTTAAGGAACAAAGGGCCACATGCATCAAAGTTAGGAATTGCGATTCCTAAATTGCGATTTTTAAGAAATCGCAATTTAGGAAATGCAATTCCTTCTGCAAGTAGGAATTGCAAAAAAAATGCGATTCCTACACATTTCTTATTTGCGAATCGCAAATTGCGACTCACAAATAAGGAATTGCTTCCCATTCATTCCTATGGACCTAGAGGCCCATAGGAATCAATGAGAATTGTAAGCGCAATTTGTGAGTACCAAATAGGTACTCGCAAATTGCGCATGCAATTTCAAGGGTGCCAAAAGGACACCCTGATGCTTCCCTGAAATTGCAATTTAAAGACATGATGCACACGCACATGCTCCAAGGGCATGTATGTGTGCAACATAGAACTTTGAAGAATGCACTTTTGTGCATTTTTCAAAGTTCTTGCAAATTACCATCAATTTTGAGTTGATGGTAATTTGCATTTCTTTTTTTTTTTTTTTTTTTTTAAAGATTTTATTGTGCATAAAAAGGGTTACAAACTCGGGCCTACAACCACCAGGGCCGGCCGCTAGTAGTCGAAGTGTTCCAGCATATCAGAAAACAATGACTGGCCCACAGGGGCTCCGCACTATCACAGTAGATCAGACTGCACATAAGGAAAATCAGAATACACACTTTTAATATAAATAACAACAAAAAAGAAAAATACAAAAATACAACAAACAAGGCGAAACGACTTATGAAGGACGGCGAACACCAGCCGGGGGAGTCAACACCCAACCACCCGAGGGCGGTCAATAAAAGAAGACCTGAGAGGGAGGGGGGGGCCACGAGAGAACCAAATCTGCACTCCAAAGTACGAGATACACAAGGAACCCTAATTTGCATTTCTTAAATGCGAAATCGCTATATATTTTTTTGTTGCATTCCATTTAGGGAATCGCAATTTGCGATTCCCTAAATGTAATTGCAACTTAAGTAATCGCAAATTTAACGATTATTCAAATAGCGATTTTTGCATTTGGGATGATGCATCCAAAATGCAAAAATTGGGGTTGCAAAGGGGCAGGTTTTTGCGACCGCAATTTGCATTGATGCATGTGCCCCATAATGCGTTAGCTACAGGGAATTTTATTTAAAAAAATAAGAATATATAAATAAAGGAAATTTTGCTGAAAAATCGAAAAGGAGTCTGTGCCCTACATAATAATTGTGTTTCACTGTGATGTTTATATAATGAATTGAATGTATGGGATGCTGATCACCTTTTGCAATTGTCTAATGAGGGAAACCCTTTACCTCTGCACCCTCGCCCTATTATGGAGGGAGCACAGAGGGAAAGGGGCAGTGAGGAGGTGCACTGACTGTGCAGCAAAAAAAAGGTGGTGCACATTCAGTGTGTCCCCTGAGTGCGAACCCTTCAAGGGGGGAAGGGGTTCCCATGGACCCCCCAGACATCCCCTGCTGGTGAGCGCAGTCACTACTGCACGCACCTGTCTGCAGGGCGATCTCTTTCCCCTCTTTAAATTGCAGGCGGGTTCCACCTTCGCAGAGAGAGATGGAGCAGCTCATTCAAACAGCTGCTCTGTAAGTCACTAATGCCCTGTTCTCCGGGCAGCTTGAGTCGTTGCTGCCCTGAGAGCAGCGCATTATGTGGAGTAGGGCACGCTGTCCTTGCTTGCGCCCGGCGCACCTGTTTAAAGGTGCACCGTTGTGCAAACAGGGACAATGCTCTTTTTACATAATACAGGTTGTAGGGCTGTATTACATACAATGCCACAGGAATGCAACGGGCGTCCGCGCCCATTTCAGCACCCCGTGCAGTGCGGTATTATAGAAGGGGGCGCAGATGTTTGTGCGATCATTTCTTTAAAACGGATGGTCCTGGCGCACATGTAGCACTATCTTGAGTGGGTGTTCTCTCATTTGCATGAGGGCGTGGCCGCAGGCAAATGATGTAAACACTTTGCTTCTGCGCCTATTATGGAGGCATGTGGAGAGACAAGCGGGCCCTTAGGAGGTGCACTGACCTTGCACTCGCTGAGGGCTGCCCAATGGAGGAGGGAAATAGCCTTTCATGGATCCCTCAGACACCACGCAGCAGGCAGGGGCAGTCACGCACTGCGCCCGCCAGCAGGGGATATCTGTACGCAGCAGGCAGGGACAGTCACGCATTGCACCCGCCAGCAGGGGATATCTGTACACTCTGCCGTCTGCACAGAGAAAGATGGAAAAGCTGCTTCGGGTCAGCCGGCCTGTCTTTCACTAATGCGTAATGCCCTGGGGGTGAGGCGAGTATGACTGCCCTGAGGGCAGTGCAATGATTTCAATAGGGTACACTTTCCCGGTTTGTGCCCAGAGCACCATTTTAAAGGTGCGGCATGGCGCAAACAGGGACAGTGTGACTGTAATGTAATATTTGCCCAGGAGACATCCTGCCCAGACCTGCATTCATAATTCACAGACCTGGAATCATTATTTACTGCTATGGAAGCATCAGCCAACGAACAGAACTGATTATTCTGAGCAGAAATCATCTTTAAACTCCATGAAATCATGTTTCACAACCTGAACATTGTCATTCATGGACCAGGATTCTGCCTTGACCAACCTGGACGTATTTTTAGAACATCCAGGTACCGTTGTTTACAGACCTGGTGCCATTAGTCACAGACCTCGAATTACCACTCACGCACGTGACATCATCACTCTCACAAGCAAAATAACAATTCACCGACCTGTAATCTATAATTTAACAGACTTCATTCACATCCCTGCAGGCTTCATTTACAAACCTGTACTCTTATTCACAGTCCCGCAATCTTATCCACAGACCTGCATTCTTCATTCACAGACCTGCATTCTTCAGTCACAGACCTGCATTCTTCATTCACAGACCTGTAATATCATTCACAGACCTAGAATCTTATTCATAGACCTGCAGTCTTAATTCACAGACCTGTAATCCTGTTCACAGACCCGCAGTCTTCAATCACAGACCTGCATTCTTCATTCACAGACCTGTAATATCATTCACAGACCTATAATCTTATTCATAGACCTGCAGTCTTCATTCACAGACCTGTAATCTCATTCACAGACCTGCAGTCTTCATTCACAGACCTGTAATCTTTATTCGCAGACCTGCATTCTTCATTCACATACCTGCATTCTTCATTCACAGACCTGCATTCTTCAGTCACAGACCTGCAGTTTTCATTCACAGACCTGCAATCTCATTCACAGACCTGCAGTCTTCATTTACAGACTTGTCATCTTTATTCACAGACCTGCCGTCTTCATTCACAGACCTGTACTCCCAACCACAGACCTGCAGTCTTCATTCACAGACTTGGAATCTCATTCACAAGCCTGTAATCTTATTCACAGACCTGAAGCCTGCATTCACAGACCTGAAGCCTGCATTCACAGACCTGCATTCTTAAATCACAGACCTGCAATCCTCATTCACAGACCTGTAATCTTATGCACAGACCTGCAATCTTCATTCACAGACCTGTATTCTTTATTCACAGACCTTCTGTCTTCATTCACGGACCTATAATCTTATTCATAGACCTTCAGTCTTCATTTACAGACCTAAAATCTCATTCACAGACCTGCAGTCTTCATTTACAGACTTGTCATCTTTATTCACAGACCTGCCGTCTTCATTCACAGACCTGTACTCCCAACCACAGACCTGCAGTCTTCATTCACAGACTTGGAATCTCATTCACAAGCCTGTAATCTTATTCACAGACCTGAAGCCTGCATTCACAGACCTGAAGCCTGCATTCACAGACCTGCATTCTTAAATCACAGACCTGCAATCCTCATTCACAGACCTGTAATCTTATGCACAGACCTGCAATCTTCATTCACAGACCTGTATTCTTTATTCACAGACCTTCTGTCTTCATTCACGGACCTATAATCTTATTCATAGACCTTCAGTCTTCATTTACAGACCTAAAATCTTATTCACAGACCTTCTGTCTTCATTTGTAGACCTATAATCTTATTCATAGACCTTCTGTCTTCATTCACAGACCTGTAATCTTATTCATAAACTTGCAGTCTTCATTCACAGACCTTCTGTCTTCATTCACAGACCTGTAATCTTATTCATAAACTTGCAGTCTTCATTCACAGACCTGTTAGTCTTCATTCACACACCTGTAATTTTCCTTCACAGACCTGCAGTCTTCATTCACATAGCTGGAATCTTTATTCACAGACCTGCAGTCTTCATTCACAGACCTGCAGTCTTCATTCACAGACCTGCAGTCTTCATTCACAGACCTGCAGTCTTCATTCACAGACCTGCAGTCTTCATTCACATAGCTGGAATCTTTATTCACAGACCTGCAACCTTCGTCCATACACTTGGAATCAGCATTCTCTGATGTGGAATCATCAGGTGCAGGAATGCAATCACCTGCCAGGACCACCATTGCTCACACCTGCAATCATCGTGCACTCACAAGAAATCATATTTTATTTCACAGGCCTAGAAGCATCATTCTTAGAAGCGGAATTTCTGTTCACAGACCAAAACTCATTATTTACAGACCTGGAGACAACATATGCAGACAGGAACGTCATTTACAGACCTGATTCACCCTTCTCATAACTGGAGTCATCAGTCCTAGAACATGGTATCACTATCCACAGACCTGAAATCACCATTCACAGAACTGGAATCATCACGCACTTGCCATGAATCTCTATTCGCAGATCATGAATTCTCCTTCACAGACCTTGAATATGCATTCACTGAAGTAGAATCATCAGTCAAAGACCAGCAGTCTTCATTCACAATCTGGAATCCTCATTCACAGACCTGCAATCTTTATTCACAGACCTGCAGTCTTCATTCACACAGGGTGCACTTTTACAGTTTGTGCCACAGCGCACCTTTAAATAGATGCACAGTGTGCAAACCGGGATAGTGTGCCCTATTACAGTGCATGCACTGCTCCCAGGGTGGCCGCAAGCTCGGGCTACCCTGGGGCAATGCATTCAAGTGAAATATGCAGGGGCTGCTTCAGAGCTGCTCCATGTTTCACTGTGCAGGCAGCAACCCACCTGCACTTTGAAGAGGGATTAGAGGTCCTTTTGCAGGCGGCTACAGTGAGTGACTGCACCTGCCAGCAAGGGAATATCTGGGGGTCCATAGGACCCCCTTTCCTCCCTCTAGAGGGCTGCCATCAGGGGCCGCACTGAAAATGCGCCGCCTTTTTTTTTTGCACACTGTCAGTGCCCCTCCTGACAGCTTCTGTTTTAGAGCCTGCTTCCATAATACAGCACAGGCACAGAGGTAAAGAGATTATCTTATTTTCACTGGGCCACGCCCCTATGCAAATGAGGTAACACCCTCTTGAGATAACGCTGGCACTACATGAGCGGCAGCCTTTTCTGTATTACTAGCCGTATAGGTGTCTGCAGCCCCTTCTGTAATACCAAAGTGCTCTGGGGCCGCACAATGAAGGCACAATATGGCCTCAGGAATGTCGTTCACAGACCTGAGTCACCGTTCTTAAGACTGGAATCAGTCATAGGCCATGAATTCACGGACATGAAATTAGCATTCACTGAACTAGAATCACCATTCACGTACCATGAATCTCTATTCACAGACATTCACACAGCTGCGGGAATCAAAGTTCACAAACCTGGGGCTGTATTACTGATAGGGTGCACTTTCCCTGTTTACTCCATGGTGCACCTTTCAAAGAGTGTGTTGGGTGTAAACAGGGAAAGTACGACCTATGACAGTGAATGCGCTGCCCTAAGGGCAGCCATGAACTCGAGCTGCGTATTCAATTGAAATGCAGAGCGGCTGTTTACAAGTCACTTCATGTTTCAATGTGCATGGCGGCAGCCTGCCTGTACTTTCAAGAGGGGAGGAATATCCCCTTGCAGGTGAGTGTAGTGCTTCGGACTCCCAGATAATAGGGAATACTACTCTCCCACACGAAGGCTCAAACATGATGAAGCAATAAGCACAACACAACACCACCTGGAAAGGGATTTCACTTTATAAAATGAAGCAAATGAAAGACTGTTCTCAGAATAAGGCTTGGGGTTTTATTTATGCAATGCTCTCTAACAGAAAGGCTTTCCCTGATGTCAAATGAACAACATTCAAATGTGCACGGACATATATATATATATGTGCATATGCAAGCAATAATATCACACTTATAAGTAATGCATGGATAATAATATGAAATGCAAGCAGATAATAATAAAATGAAACACAAGCATATAATACTGGCGATTCTGCAAGAAATCAGAAAGATATATACACTAAATACATCAGATGATTAACTTGGATGTGCACACAGAGACTCACACATCACAAAGTCAATACTCAAAGAAAACAACTCAGGTGATCATAGCAACTGGAAACTGAAGGTGCACACAGACAGTCACGCAGCACATGGCTGTTATAGCCACTGGAAGCTGAAGGTGCACACAGACAGTCATGCATCACAATGGCAACAATCACAAATAAAACACCTCACCTGGTGCAAACTTCATCCTGGCCCACTCCAGACTGGGGGATTCACAGCCGGAGTCAGGAGACTCAGCAACCAGATTCCTGCACTGAAGATGCGTCCATTGTTCAGGCTCAAATCACGGTTCCCAGGTCAATAAACCTCAACTTTATAATCTCAAAACACACTAGAAGGTTCCGAGAGGCCTTCCGTCTGTGCCAAGGAAACTTACTGGAATTGGCCACTTTCCATGCAAGCATTCCAAAGGCAAAGGAGTTCTCACGTTCCTTCTGCACGAAGCTTACGAAGGTATCCGGTTGTACATTCAACAATGTTTCAAAAACAAAGCAACCTTAATCTGGGGGCCTGTCTGTGCGCACAGAAAGCTCAAGCAAGACAGAGTCAGAATTCAAGATGACATGAGGGCATGTCAAAGCCAATAGTAAGAACTTTATAATACTTCCCAATGTACAACACAATGCACATTTGTGCTCCACTGCCTATAGCATCAAACACTTTGTCTCCCAATGTACAACATAATGCACATTTGAGCACCACTGGTCATAACACTGCATTTCAAGACCAAGAAGTACATTCCACACCTCTCTCTCTCTTGTGCTTTCAAATGCACATCCCATACGTTCTGTTCTTGGCAAGCTGTTCTACTCTGAGACAGCTCCCACTTTAAAACTACAAGAGATACAAAAGAAATCTTCAAGACAAGAAAGGCACATGCAGGGAAAAATGTCATGCATTCAAGCTAGGATAAAGTAAAACACCAAAAATCAATTAAAATCATGGTAGTCAAAGGTCATCACGTGGTTTCAAACCATAGAAGTGCCTCTAGCACTACAGTGAGTGCAATGAATGACTGAACTCGCCAGCAGGGGTATGTCTAGGGGGTCCATGGGGCCCCTCTTCCCCCTCATGAGGCTTGCCATCTAGGAGGCGCACTGACAGTGCACCACCTTTTTATGGCACACTGTGAGTGTGCCTCCTGGTAGCTTTATTGCCCTTGTGTCCTCATCCATATTATGGCATAGGCACAGAGGCAAAAATTGCCTCATTTTCATGGGACCACACCCCCCATGAAAATGAGGGAGCACCCTCTCACGATAGAGCTGGTGCACATGTATGCCACAACTAGCACTATTACAGAAGGAGCCGCACATGCGTCTGTGGCCCCTTCTGTAATACCAAAATGCCCTGGGGGAGCAGAAAATGGGCACACACGCTTGTTGCATCCCCCAGGGCACTTTGTAATGTGCAGCCCCAGGACTCACTCTCAAACAAGGATTGAGACAGTGAAGTCAGCATTCAATCACCTGAAAGTGCAATTAAGAGACCTGCAATAATCATTCACAGACCTGCAATGGGAATTCAGAGACCTGGACTTTGTATTTAGTGATGCAGAATCATGAGACCCAGACCAGTCAACATTTTTTAGTACTAGAAATCACCATTCATGGACCACAAATCCTCATTCACAGACCTGAAAGTGTCAATCACAGAACTAGTGAGACCATTCTCTGATCTGGAATCACCATTCACGGACCTGAAATTATCAATCACAGACTTGGAGTGACCATCCACAGACCTGGAATTACCATTCACAGCCCTGGAATCATCCCACATTGACCTGACATAGCCTTTCACAGACCAGCAATCATCCTTCAGAAACCAGAAATTGTCTATCAGAGACCTGGAATCAGTGTTTACTGATGTGGAATCATCTGTCACAGACCAGTTAACTTATGTCCAGACTAGAAATCACCATCCACACAACTGGAATCATTGTTCAAAGACCTGAATGGTCATTCACAGACCTCGAACCATTATTCACAGACCTGCACCATTAATAGACCAACAGTCATAAGTAACATGCCAAGAATGAGCATTTTCATCGTGAACACACTACCTCACCTTGCAAGGGCCTTCAGGTCAATGACAATAAGAGACTCCATTTTCCTAATGGTTTTTTGAATTCTAGTGAGTGCCCTGTTGCTTGCCTGCTAGGTTTGTGCTGTACAAGTACCATGATATACATACATGTGTTACATTTTGCCCTTTATGGAAAATAACTACAATCCAGTGGATAGTGAAGTTCACTCATGCTGGCCACAGTTTAGCAACCCCTGTTGGGTGTCGTGTTGACAGATTCATGTTGTTCAGTGCTGGACTACTTGTCGCCCATCTCTGACTTGCTCCTGATTTGCCTTTTGCTGAAACACTCATGTTTCCCATAACTAACTCACTCATGTGGTGCATTGCCCAACCCTTTTTGTTGCCAATTTTCATTTATGGAGTCCATTTCTGACCCGCTTCTATTGCCTCATGTTTACTATCAATGACTCACTCATGTTGTCTATCACTGACTCACCCGAGTTGCCTATCACTGACTCACTCATGTTGCCTATCACTGACTCACTCGTGTTGCCTATCACTGATTCACTCGTGTTGCTTACCACTGACTCACTCGTGTTGCCTATCACTGACTCACTCGTGTTGCCTATCACTGACTCACTAGTGTTGCCTATCACTGACTCACACGTGTTGCCTATCACTGACTCACTCGTGTTGCCTATGTTAGAGTTGCTAATGTTACTCATTGATGTGTTGTTTGTTACCCATTCCCCAATAGGTCATGTGGCCCATCGCTAACTCACTCATGTTGCTTTTAACTGACTCACTCTTGTTGCCTCTCACTGACTCACTCATGTTGCCTATCATTGACTCACGCATGCTGCCTATCACCGACTACTTCATGTTGCCTATCACTGCTTCACTCATGTTTACTATCACTGACTCACTCATGTTGTCTATCACTGACTCACTTGTGTTGCCTCTCACTGACTCACTTGTGTTGTCTATCATTGACTCACTCATGCTGCCTATCACTGCCTCACCTATGATGCCTATCACTGACTCACTCATATTGCTTACCACTGACTCACTCCTGTTACCTCTCATTGACTCCCTCATCTCATCTTACCTATCGTTGACTTACTCATGTTGCCTATCACTGATTCACTCATGCTGCCTATCATTGACTCACTCATGTTACCTATCATTGACTCACTCATGATGCCTATCACTGACTCACTAATGTTGCTTACCACTGAGTCACTCATGTTGCCTATCATTGACTCACTCATGCTGCCTATCGCTGACTCACTCATGCTGCCTATCACTGACTCACTCATGCTGACTCACTCATGTTGCCTATCACTGACTCACTCATGCTGCCTATCACTGACTCACTCTTGCTGCCTATCATTGACTCACTCATGTTACCTATCATTGACTCACTCATGTTGCCAATCACTGACTCACTCATATTGCCTATCATTGACTCACTTGTGTTGCCTATCACTGACTCACTCATGTTGCCTATCACTGGCTCACTCATGTTGCCTATCATTGCCTCACTCATGTTACCTATCATTGTCACACTCATGACGGCTACTACTGACTTACTCATGTTGCCTATCATTGACTCACTCATCCTGCCTATCACTGACTCACTAATGCTGCCTATCACTGACTCTCTCATGTTGTCTATCATTGACTCACTCATGTTGCCTATCACTGACTCACTCATGTTGCCTATCATTGATCAACTCATGATGCCTATCACGGACTCACTCATGTTGCTTACCACTGACTCACTCATGTTACCTATCATTGACTCACTCATCTCATGTTGCCTATCATTGACTCACTCATGTTGCCTATCACTGACTCACTCATGCTGCCTATCATTGACTCACTCATGTTACCTATCTTTGACTCACTCATGATGCCTATCACTGACTCACTCATTTTGCTTACCACTGACTCACTCATGCTGCCTATCACTGACTCACTCATGCTCCCTATCACTGACTCACTCATGCTGCCTATCACTGACTCACTCATGTTGCCTATCACTGACTCACTCATGTTCACTATCACTGACTCACTCGTGTTGCCTATCACTGACTCACTAGTGATGCCTATCACTGACTTACTCGTGTTGCCTTTCATTGACTCACTTGTGTTGCCTCTCACTGACTCACTCATGTTGCCTTTTATTGATTCACTCATGCGGCCTATCACTGACTCACTTATGATGGCTATCACTGACTCACTCATGTTGCTTACCACTGAGTCACTCATGTTACCTCCCATTGACTCCCTCATCTTACCTATCATTGACTCACTCATGTTGCTTATCACTGATTCATTCATGCTGCCTATCATTGACTCACTCATGTTACCTATCTTTGACTCACTCATGATGCCTATCACTGACTCACTATTGTTGCTTACCACTGACTCACTCATGCTGCCTATCACTGACTCACTCATGTTGCCTATCATTGACTCACTCATGTTACCTATCTTTGACTCACTCATGATGCCTATCACTGACTCACTCATGTTGCTTACCACGGACTCACTCATGTTGCCTATCACTGACTCACTCATGCTGCCTATCACTGACTCACTCCTGTTGCCTATCATTGACTCACTTGTGTTGCCTCTCACTGACTCACTCGTGTTGCCTATTATTGATTCACTCATGCTGCCTATCGCTGACTCACTTATGATGGCTATCACTGACTCACTCATGTTGCTTACCACTGACTCACTCAGGCTGCCTATCAGTGACTCACTCGTGTTACCTATCTTTGACTCACTCATGATGCCTATCACTGACTCACTCATGTTGCTTACCACTGACTCACTCATGCTGCCTATCACTGACTCACTCATGTTACCTATCTTTGACTCACTCATGATGCCTATCACTGACTCACTCATGTTGCTTACCACTGACTCACTCATGCTGCCTATCACTGACTCACTCATGTTACCTATCATTGACTCACTCGTGCTGCCTATCACTGACTCACTCATGTTGCCTATCACTGACTCACTCATGTTCACTATCACTGACTCACTCGTGTTGCCTATCACTGACTCACTCGTTTTGCCTATCACTGACTTACTCGTGTTGCCTATCATTGCTCACTTGTGTTGCCTCTCACTGACTCACTCGTGTTGCCTATCATTGACTCACTCGTGTTGCCTATCACTGATTCACTTATGATGCCTATCACTGACTCACTCATGTCGCTTTCCACTGACTCACTCATGTTACCTCTCATTGACGCCCTCATCTTACCTATCATTGACTCACTCATGTTGCCGATCACTGACTCACTCATGTTGCCTATTATTGACTGACTTGTGTTGCCTATCACTGACTCACTCATGTTGTCTATCATTGACTCACTCATACTGCCTATCACTGACTCACTCATGCTGCCTATCACTGACTCACTCATGTTCACTATCACTGACTCACTCATGTTGCCTATCATTGACTCACTCATGCTGCCTATCACTGATTCACTCATGCTGCTTACCAGTGACTCACTCATGTTGCCTACCATTGACTCACTCATGCTGTCTATCACTGACTCACTCATGCTGCCTATCACTGACTCACTCATGTTCACTATCACTGACTCACTCATGTTGCCTATCACTGACGCACTTGTGTTGCCTGTCACTGACTCACTTGTGTTGTGTCTCACTGACTCACTCGTGTTGCCTATCATTGACTCACTCATGCTGCCTATCACTGATTCACTCATGCTGCCTATCATTGATTCAGTCATGTTACCTATCATTGACTCACTCATGTTACCTATCATTGACTCACTCATGATGCCTATAACTGACTCACTCATGTTGCTTACCAGTGACTCACTCATGTTGCCTACCATTGACTCACTCATGCTGTCTATCACTGACTCACTCATGCTGCCTATCACTGACTCACTCATGTTCACTATCACTGACTCACTCATGTTGCCTATGACTGACGCACTTGTGTTGCCTGTCACTGACTCACTTGTGTTGTGTCTCAGTGAATCACTCATGTTGCCTATCACTGACACACTTGTGTTGCCTGTCACTGACTCACTTGTGTTGTGTCTCACTGACTCACTCATGTTGCTTACCACTGACTCACTCATGCTGCCTATCACTGACTCACTCATGCTGCCTATCACTGACTCACTCGTGTTGTCTATCTTTGACTCACTCATGTTGCCTATCACTGACTCACTGATGTTGCCTATCGTTGACTCCCTCATCTCATCTTACTTATCAATGACTCAATCATGTTACCTATAATTGACACACTCATGATGCCTATCACTGACTCACTCATGTTGCCTATCACTGACTCACTCATGTTGCCTATCACTGACTCACTGATGTTGCCTATCGTTGACTCCCTCATCTCATCTTACTTATCAATGACTCAATCATGTTACCTATAATTGACACACTCATGATGCCTATCACTGACTCACTCATGCTACCTATCACTGACTCACTCGTGTTGCTTACCCCTGACTCACTCATGATGCCTAACTCAGAGTTGCTAATGTTACCACCAATGAGTAGTTTGTTACCCATTTCTCAGTAGCTCACGTGGCCCTCTGCTGACTCGCTCATGGTGCTTATCGCTGACTCACTCCTGTTGTGATCACTGAAACCAAGCTATACTCGGCTGATGAACCCTAATAAAGTAGAAAACTTTCTGATTCAGGGAGGACCTGGTTGGCAGTTCGGGCTGGACTGTTCCCATTGGAGCAGGGTCAACACTGATTAGCTTATGGCTGGGTCTGAACTGAGGTGGCATGGAGTGCAGAATAACTATGGATTGGGAGGTGGCCCGAGTAATTACCAGTGGCTGAGATTAATTCAAGCAGTCCACCCATCACTGTTCAGTGTACTTCAGCCCGTCACTGAGGGGCCTTTGTTGCCCATCACTGAATCGATCATGTATCGCTGACTCCATGATTCACATTGCTGGTGTGGTTTCTCCGTTAGCCCATCAATATCTTGCCAGAAAGCCAGTTGCTGAGCCCCTCACCCACTTATTGGACTCTATTTGTGGGCCTCTAATTTCCTCCTTTTTCGCGTTTTCCCAATCTTTGCCTGTTACCTAACCTCTGTTTTTCATCTGCCACTCTCTCTCCCACCCCCTCTAGTGCCCCTCTTTTACTCTCTATCCTTGTTTCCATGTTTCACAAATATACTCCACACTCTCTCTCACTCTTGCTCTTTCTCCAAACGTTCTATTCCTTACACCTCTCAACCCCATCTCTTGCTTCTCCTGTCTTCCTGTTACCAGAAACGTTGTGATGATTTTTTGTGCTGCATCAAAATAGAAATGTGCCTGTTGGGGCACTCCCCATACACTCAAAATGCCTTGAGCGATATTTTGGCACAACCACTAGATTTTATTTTATTTATAACGTTTTATATAGCACAAACATGACCCGTGCAGGTATTACAGCGCTTTACAAAGTTCAAGATGACAGGTAGAAAAACAAGAGCATTATCAAGGACGGTACATTGTATGGGAGAATCCCCCAGAGAGAACACCTAAGGGTCCAAGATGGACAAAAGCCCCAAAACAGCAAAGCATTTGAGAAATAAGCATGCGTGCAGACTAAGGGACAAATCGTGTCCTGGCATATAGTTCAAGCGTTCTACGGCAGAAATGTGTTCATCAGTATTATAGTGAAAGGATGGTGGTTTTTAACACGAGGATTAATTGTCTTTTAACTAGTGCACCTTTGACAAAGCGAATAGTCTTGCCTTATATGGTGTTGTGAAGACCCTCTGACAAATCCAATAGGCCTGCTTTATTGAAATTGATACCCATCTATTATGATGTTCTATCTGGTACAGGTGGGAGATACTGTGATTTTGGAGGTAATGACCCATTAGGGGTCAAGTGCAATATCAGAATGTCACCAATGGTATTTCTATCTGATTGATGTATATATTTGTAAATTAATGAGTATTATTTAGTGGTGCATGTGTAATAAATTAACTTTTCCTATCGCTTTACTTTTCCTATGGCTTCCTAAGGGTGTTACCTTCTCTTGTGGAAACCTTGGCTTTTCTCCCTCTTCTCCCACCCTCTGCTCTACTCCTGAGCCCTTACATTTCCCAGGTCCATGTGTGAGTACCTCATCCAGTCCATGCACTATGCTACTTTTAGTCCTGAATTTTTAAAGTGATGACCCGGACTTCAAATACCAGCATTCAAGGGATGATGAATGACCTGCTCAGCTTGCATTCAGAACACCTGAGAGATCAGCTCCTCTGTCTGTCACTTCTTCTTCTGTCTGGTTCTTTTCCCCCACAGTCCACAGCTTCTAGTTCCATCTCTGCCACTCTGACGCAAGGCGCTACATCGCTTTCTAGTAGGTACACATCACCACATCAGCTCGAAGTGGAAGTGCTCTCCAACCACCGGTCCACCACCCTCCAGCTGCTTCTTCTCAATGTCTCCATCACTCTCCCTCTTAGCCTTTCTGCTTAATTTATTTGAATTCCACTATCACTGGCACACCCTTTTCCTCCATCTTTTAGCTTCATTTATTTCAATATATTTATTCTTGTGACATGAGCTTTCCAAGGTTGCAAACGTGTTGTGCATTCACTGGTGTTTTGAGCCTGGGATGGTGCCTTCTGCTTTCCTTTCTACATTCTTCAGGATACAGTTCGTGTGGTCATCTTTGAGGTCTGTGAAGTCAGTGACCCTCTGCCCACAGCCCCAGATTTTGTTTTGCCATGTTTGGGGGCAGTGCCTCTCACTGGCTACAGTCTGTCATCGCTGTCAACGTTAGGAGTCATTAGCTTTCAATATGTGGAATTCTTTAATGTATTGTAATTGCATGTGTATAGGGCTTATTACCACTGACGTGGCATTGAAGTGCTTTACACCGAGTAGCACGCTGCTCCAGAATCCAAGTTTAGTGGATAATCCAGGGGATATTGTTGGTTAATAGGATGAGTTTCAATGAAACCATTCCATGCATTCACTGCAGTTTCTTTGTGAAAGATTACATAGGAACTGGGTGTGATTGTTAGTGAGGTTTGGGGTACGTGAATTCATGCAGATGTTTGGTGGGATTAATAGATGAGTCAGAGGAGAGTAGGTATTGGTGGGTTACAGGATATGACTTTCAAAGCAGACAAGTCTGTGGGCTTTTAAATGATGTGTGGGAGTTGGAAATGGCCCTTTTTCTAGGGTTATCCCCAAACTTTCTGCTTCTTGCTCCTATTTATCCTGACCTACTGTTGTTGGTTTTAGGACTCTGGGCACTTCACCACTGCTATTCAGTGCAAAGTGCATATGCTGTCTGTGAAATTTGTATTATGGATTGGTGTTCCCATGATTGGCATATTTGATTTACTAGTCAGCCCCTAGTAAAGTGCACTGAGTCTGCCAGGGCCTGTTAATCAAATGCTACTAGTGGACCTGCAGCACTGATTGTGCCACCCACATGAGTAGACCTGAAAAAGTAACTCAGACCTGCCACTGCAGAGTCTGCGCGCAGTTTGCAACTGCCATGTCGACTTGGCAAGTGTACCCACTTACCAGGCCCTAACCTTCCCCTTTCTTACATATCAGTCACCCCTAAGGTAGGCCCAAGGTACCCCTGTGGACAGGGTGCAGTGTATATTAAAGGTTGGACATGTACTGGTGTGTGTGACATGTCCTGGTAGTGAATTACAGTGCATTTCGTTTTTCACTATGGAAAGGCTATCTGTCCCATAGGTAAGCATGGGAGTTAATTTATAACATCTTATAAATATATCTTCCCAATTAGGACCAGATAGGAAAATAGAGTTTAGTATGCCTGAACTCAGAATCTAAAGATGTATCTTTTAGTAAAGGGGATTTTTACATTCTGTGTTTTAAAATACCACTTTTAGAAAGTAGGTATTTTCTTGCTTAGCCATCCTGTGTGCCTCTGCTAGGATGTGTATTGACTGTCTGGCTTTGGAGTGACGGGCTGGGGAGGAGCAGTGGCACCAGAGAGTCTAGATAGGTCAGGGATGGGCTGAATAGACCTGGGGTGCATTCAGAGTAGTGGGAGGAGTTGTCACTGGCACCTGAATAGGCCCGGGCTGCATTTAGAGTGGTGGGAGGAGATTTCCCTTGCACCTGAATAGGCCCTGTCTGCCTTGGACAATGCTGGCTCCGCCTCCTGCTGGGAAGTTGGGCCACAGAGGACCAAACTGATTTGGACTAAGCACAGACACTCTCTGCCTGGGAGGACAAAGGATTTTGCACAGTAAAAAGTGGGGCCCAAACCCCTAAACTTTAGAACTCTTTTGGACCAAGAAGACTGCCAAGCAAAAGAGCTGGAGAAGCTGTGAGGAGGAACTACCACTTTGCTGTGTTGGCCTGCAGTGGCTACTTCTGTTTTGGGCAGTGAAAAGACTGAACTGAACTTTCTGCAACTTCTTTCTTTGAGTATCTCCAAGGGCTTGAGGTAGACCTTGCCCCCTGTTCAAAAAGTCTCAGGAACAGCAAAGACTTCAAGTTCTTCTGCTATCAGCACTGGGGACTGTGTGTTTTGTGCTGCAACAGAAGAATGAGCAACCCGACGCCGTCTACGATGCCGCTGCTGACTTCGTGTTCTGAAGGCACCGCAGAAGGCACCACCGCAACTCTGCACCGCGACCCTGGTCTCACCAACGACACCATCTGACGCTGCCAAAAAGCCGCTGCTCATGCCGTGACCTGTGGGCACCGTACTCCGCACCGCCTTCACGACGCTGCTCTGGTATCCCCGACGATGCCGCTTCATGCCAAAATTGACGCCGCTGCTTGCACCGTGGCTCGAGGGCACCGCTTGTAAAGTTACACGATGCACCGTCCTCATCCCGCACCGCAGCCTGGGCCAACTGACGCCAGGGCCATCGACTCCAGTTCGTCAGCCGACGACAGCGCTTCAGCAATGACGACGCCACTGCTTGCACCGTGACCTGCCAGTACCATGACAAGCACCCCATCACTTCACACCGCGACCCTGGTCTCACCGACTACACCACCTGACGCCGCCATGAGCCGCTGCTTGCATCGCGAACTGAGGACACCGCACGCCGCACTGCTGCACTTCACACCGCAGCGCCCGATGCCTGCCGACGCCAGCGCTCCTGACTTCAACTCCGAAGAGTTCGATCTGCAATTCGTGTGACTTCGAGGGCCCGACAACTCCTGCACCGACCTGAGGACGCCATGCTTTCGGAAGCTCAACGAGAGGTCGCCGACGCCCTGCATTTCTAAAGGTACTGTTTTTGCGGGTCTTCCCGACACCGTAGCTGGCCCACGAAGGCGCGGTCATCCAGAACTGTTTGGATTTGTTTGTTCACGACGCCGTTATAGCCCCGGATGGAGCTATCGACTTCAAGGCACTGTATTTCAAGGTTCTATTGATAACTGGAGATTTTTAAAGCACTGTATTGTAGATTTGTATCGTTTTTGGTCTTGTCTTAGGTATATAAAAATATTGGATATTTTTCTAAACTGGTGGGGTGTCCTTTTGTTGTGCATACACTGTATTACTGTTGGTTATGTGCAAATGCTTTACACACTGCCTCTAATATAAGCCTGACTGCTCATGCCAAGCTACTAAGGGGGTGAGCAAGGGTTATTGTACGAGTGTAACTTCCTTATCCTGACTAGAAGGAAGGGTCCCTATTTGGACAAGGAGAAAACCATTGCCAACTAGAGACCCCCATTTCTAACAGTGGGTGAATTGCAGTATTATAATAATAAAGGGAAAGAGAATGGTGCATGTGACTCAGAGTAGGCTGTGGTTGGAGAGAGGAAGCATGCAGAGGATGGAAATTAGGAACAGAGTCATTGAAGGTAAAAAGGTTTTTTTAGCCCTGCCCGTCTGCTTATCTGTCCCTCAACACTTCCCTAGGAAAGCTGATGCCAGCCAGGAGCAGAAACCCTACATTTTCCGCACCCATAGCTAGTTAGCCGTTTTTGACCAGTCCCTTTGTGGTGGTTCAGAATATGTGATTGAAAAGGCACACCTGCTCACAATCACACACTCAAGCACACTTCTCCCACTCTTCACACTCTACTCTCTCTCCCCACTTGCGCTCTTTTTGAGCTCGCTCTACATCCTGGCCTCCTTCTCTACCCCTTGCACCTTCTCCTTGCTTTGTCTGCTGCTTCCACTGCCCACTATTTGCCTGCCTCACTCTCTCTGTCCTTCTGCTTTGTTTCTCCTCTCTGCTCTTCTTCCCTCCCACAGTCTGTCCACTTCTATGGCTCTCCACAGTGTTTCTAGCTCACCTCTCCTTTACTTTCTCTTTTTCCTGCTCGCCTGTCTCTCACCGCTCTTTTATATAACTTTCTGCCTTTTTCATGTATTTATTTTAATACATTAACCTCTTTAGGCATTTGAGCACTGTGGAAGGCTGGTAGTTTCCAGTATTTCATTATCATTCACACAGGATAGTTTTATCTGCTCTCCCAATGGCATCCTTGAAGCCACTAACCACATTACTCCATCAACTTTCTCTCATCCCTTTCACGCCCTCATTCCTCTCTGCATCTTTCTCCATTCCCTAACATGCCCCTGGTTACCTTCCCTCTTGCCTCGCTTGCATTTACAGCCCTTCCTTCCCTCATTCTACTTCTCTCTCTCCATGCAGTCCTCCATTCTCAGCTCCTGTCCCCCCTTTGACCTTTCCTGCTTTCCTCACTTTTTTTCTTCTCTGTTCTCCTTCCTTTCCTTTCCTCTCTTTCCTGCCTCCACCTTACCTTCCTTATTATGTGATGTGATGGGATGTTATGTTATGTTCATTAGCGGTTGGCCTGCATTTAGAGTGGTGAGGCGGGTGGTACGAAAATTAAAAATACAAAAATGGCACTTACCTTCAAGACTACGTCCTCCTCTCCTCGAAGTTCTAACACCAGACCCAGGAAACTGCACTATCCAATCCTGGAGCAGCTCTCACAGCATGAGAGAAGCACCAGAATTGGTGGGAGCGTCTCTATCAGTGCTCACAAGAGAACTGGAGGCCTGCGCTTTCTCTAAACCAGCTATCTTAGAGAAGTTTAAAATGTGCATGTATGGCTGGCCATCTCAAGACTGGCCAAAGGGACATGCACACTTTAAACATAAGTGCAAAGCTCCCCGCTGCCACTCAGCAGCATTTGCCCCTTCTCATCCTGACACTCAGTTCAGGATGGGTTGTTACGAAATAAAATGGTAATAAAAAAACGTTATTACTATTTTATTTTTCAGCTCTTGGGCTTTTGGGGCCTTTTTTTTTAGTAGAGCGACGCCCCTCCACTCTCACGGAGGAGCCACCCCTGGTTATGTTATGTTGTGTTATGTTATGTCATGGTACGCTATTTTATGTTATGTTGTGTTATGTCATGTTATGTTATTTTATGTTATGTTGTGTTATGTCATGTTACGCTATTTTATGTTATGTTGTGTTATGTCATGTTAAGTTGTGTTATGTCAAGTTATGTTATTTTATGTTATGTTATGTTGTTATGTCATGTTATGTTATGCTGTAATGTCATGTTATGTTATTTTATATTATATTATATTGTTGTATTATATTGTGTTATGTTATATTATTTTATTCTATGTTATGTTATGTTGCTTTGTCATGTTATGTTATATTGTATGTCATGTTATTTTATATTATATTATATTGTTATATTGTGATGTGTTATGTCATGTTATGTTATTTTTTTATGTTATGTTGTTATGTCATGCAATTTTATTTTATGTTATGTTGCTTTGTCATGTTATGTTATATTGTTATGTCATGTTATTTTATATTATATTGTTATATTGTTATGTTATGTCATGTTATGCGATTTTATTTTATGTTATGTTGCTTTGTCATGTTATGTTACATTGCTATGTCATATTATGTGAATTTGCTATGTCATTTGTTATTTTATGTTATGTTATGTTGCTATGTCATGTTATGCAATTTTATTTTATGGTATATTGCTTTGTCATGTTATGTAACATTGTTATGTCATCTTATGTTAATTTGCCATGTCATGTTATTTCATATTATATTATATTGTTATATTATGTTGTGTTATGTCATGTTATGTTATTTTATGGTATGCTATGTTGTTATGTCATGTTATGTAATTTTATGTTGCTTTGTCATGTTATGTTACATTACGTTGATGATGATCATACTTATTAAGCGCACGAATGCCCAAAGGTGTCTTGGCGCTGACATATATCAGATATAAAGCACTCCAAAGACTAAAGAGGAAACGAAAAGAGCCAAGACTTGAACAGTTTTCTAAAACGAGAAAGATTTTGTTGGCTCTTAAGCTCCCGAGGGAGTTTATGCCACAATTTACATGTGCAGTAGACGAGGCTCCTGCCACCCACCACACCTTGTTGCATGTAGGAATGGAACATGTTTTCAGTACAGCTGGATGCAGATGTCTCCTCGGGGGCACCACGTGAACCTTTCCTAAGACGCACTGGGCCCCTCCCATGAAGGCGTTTATGTGCTGTACAGAGAGATGCAAAGGTAACTTGTTTTTGACAGGAAGCCAGAGGAGCACCACGAAGGCCTGAGAAACGGATTGATATTTAGGAATGTTTTTGAGGAGGAGGGCTGCTGGGTTCTGCAAACGGTGGTGCTGATTTAGAAAACGCTGCTGAATGCCCTCATAGAGGGCATCACAATAGTCCAACCTGGACAATACCAAAGCAATCACCACTGATTTCCACAGATCGTAGGGATTCAAAGGAAGAATGTTTCCCAAGGTCTGTAGGAGAAAGAAGAGGCCAGAGGGGAGTTTGTTAATCTGATCTCTAAAGGTAAGACTGTTGTGTTGTGTTATGTTATGTGATCATCTGTTGTGTTGTCATGTTATGCTATGTGTATTTGCAGAGCACGATATCACCCGGGAGGGCATCCTCGCTCTGAGCAGATAAGAGCCTGGCCACACTCTTTATTTGAAGGGATGGGTCTTCAGCTTCTTGTGGAACTTAAGAAGGGAGGTAGCGGCCATGATGTGCAGCGGTAGGTCGTTCCACATTGTGGGGGCGTGACCCTTTCTTCATTCTTTCATTCACCCCTTCTCTCCCTAGGCTTCTATAAGCTTTCAATCTTCCTTCTCTATCTTTCCCTCACCTTTCCTTATCCCTCCCTTCCCCCCCCCTCTTGTCTTCTTACCATCTTTTCTGTTCTTCCTATTCTTCACTTTTTTTCTTTTCCCCATCCTCTAGTCACTTCCTCTTGTCCTATCCTTTGCCCCTTAGTCTAAGTTTACCTTTGTGAATTGGGCCCTCAGACTTCAGGCCACCATTCAGACCTATTGTTTCAACTATTGGTTCATTGACTGAACCCCTCTCAAAATTTGTGGATGTGTATTTGGCTCCTTTAGTCAGCAACCTGCCAGCTTTTGTGAGGGATACGGGAGATCTTATTTCCAAAATAGAGGGCATCGAATTTAATCCCCTCACGGATATCATGGTCTCCATGGATATCGAGGCCCTTTATTCTAATATACCTCTTACTGGGGCTTTGGAAGCCGTTAGGAGTGTCCTAACTGAGGACACGAATGATCTGGACAATCTCTTCATCCTGGAATGCTTGGCTATTGTTCTCAATGAGAACTATTTTGAATTTGACCGTACTGTATACAAACAGACATTGGGCATCAGCATGGGAGCCGCTTGTGCTCCTAATGTGGCAAATTTATATATGGGGGTGTTTGAGAAAAGATTTATATATAATGAAGTGGCTCCATTCTCGGAGAATATCACTCATTATTGTAGATTTATTGACGACATCTTCTTTATCTGGAGAGGGATGGATGAGCAACTCTCTGAATTCATCCTTTGGATTAACCTTTGTGACCCGCACTTGAAGTTTACATCCAAAACTAGCAATGAAAAAATTGAGTTTTTGGATATTTGGATAGAGGCCATTGAAAATCATATTGAAGTATCTCTATACACCAAACCAACGGCCCGTAATACTCTGCTGCAATATCACAGTTTCCACCCGCGCAGTCAAAAAGACAGTATCCCTTTTAGCCAGTTCCTGCGTCTCCGCAGGAACTGTACCTGTATGCGATCCTTTGAAGAACACGCGGAGACCCTCAAAAAGAAATTGAGAAATAGAGGATATCCTTATAGGATTATTAAGGATTCCTACAAAAGGGCAAAATACTATAATCGTGACACTCTTTTGACTCCCAAAAGCAAAAGTTCACAAGAGAAATTGGTCTGTGTTACCAAGCACTCGACTTTCAACAACAAACTACGCCAAGCAATCAACTCTTCATGGCATATTCTTAACTCTGGTAATCAACAGAAAGATCTTCCCAAACCGATTTTTGCCTTTCGAAGGAACAGAAATTTGAGAAACATCTTGGTTAAATCTATGATGCCCATTGGAAACCCTTTGGTCCAGCGTTCCATTATGGGTTCTAAACCTGTCCTGGGCACCCACAAGTGCGGTGGATGCCAGGCATGCCCATTTGTCAAAACTACTCCGATCCTTAAATGGGGCAAAAAGACTTTCTCCTTCAATGAAATGTCTAACTGCAGGACGACCAACGTTATTTATTTAATCCTGTGCCCCTGTGGCAAAGGCTATGTGGGGGAGACAAGCAGAGAGATGCGTGTTCGTTTTTGCGAGCATAAATCTTCCATTAACACCAAACGTTCAGGAGCTCCCCTTGTCAAACACTGGCTTGAGAGACAGCATCTGATTAAAGATCTAAAATGGCTTATTTTGGAACACGTTAAAATACCCATTGATCATAACACTGAAGCATACAGAAGAAAAAGAGAAGTCTTCTGGATTTTTACCCTTCAGACATTTGAAAATGGTCTTAATGAAAGCCTTCCCTGGGAAAACGCGATCTATTGAGATCCGGATCCTCAGTGATACCCGGTACTATATATACTCAGCCTCTACCTTTTATCTTTTGGTAGATTTTTTACCCTATTTTTGATCGTGGAGTGTTATCTCCTTTTTTTTAGGATATGCAGCATTTGTTCGTTACATATATAATCAGTCTACCCCCTATAGAGTCTACCTTACGTATAGAGGATTACTTTATGAGGATCTATTGTTAGCTATATTTACATTGGTCCCTTATTACCCTAATAGCGGGTTCATGTTTAGGCTTTTTCCTTCTTTTGCCGGCACCGGGGAACCATTGTTTTTCCCATTATAATATGGCGCCCGTTTTCGACTATGATCCGCATTTCTACTATGTCTCACAACTCTTTGGTTTATCCATTTAGTTTTTGTGGCTCCCGTCCTGATTGTCTGTTCCATAATGGCGGTCGCCGTTAGCTTGTTTTTTTGAGGTAAAAAATTCTTACTACATCGGAACCACAGAGTCCTTTAAGCACTATCAGGTAAGAATCCTTCCTGACTAGAACTTTCACTACCGTCATTTCCCTGGACATTTTAGTACATCGATTTAGTAATTGGGCCCTTCGACCCGATACCCCGTTCCAAGATGGCAGCCACCGCTAGCTTATGCTTCGAGGCTAATAGCCCTACAATCACGGGATTACTGAGTTCTCTAACTACCATCAGGTGAGAACAATTTCGTCCTTTAACCCCCTCCCCCACCCCATTTTGAGCTATACCTTAAGTATTTAAGAAGCACACTCACTTGAGTCACGCTAGAATTGGCGGTGGGGATACAGAGAGGCCACTGCTCAGGAACCCATGATTTATCTCCGAACTTTATTCTGCCAAGTAAGTTTGCGCAAGTATCTGGGATGCCCTGTAGCTTCTGAACTCCTTTTGCTGATAGTTAGTCCAGTACTGGTTCATTAGTGCTCGTTTTCATAGAATCTCCCTCAGCACTGGTTTTTCCCTCTACTATCCTTCATATATGATAGACTACCATTTCTTGGTTCTCGTGGTAACAACGGGTTGGGCTACAACCTTGTATTCTTAAGTGATCTACCCACTGTAAAGTAATAGTGATTTTATAGAACCTCTTAGCATCCTATGGCCATATACACGTAAACTACTTTGCCTGGTGAGGTGCTATCTAGGCTACTATCATTAGACTGAATTTAACTACGTCTTGCGTTTATACTTTACCTGGAGTTCTATTCTCTGGTCCTCAGTTACTGTTGTCATTCTAAGGAGCATTGTCGCGTTCCCGCTTTTTTACAGATTAATGTAAACAAAGACTGACCCTGGATCATAATTAAAGCAAGACGGCTTCTATCGATTCCATTAGGATCTGGACTGTGCTAACAGTAGCCACTACCACCTTGTGAATCACTCTATTGTTCCATGTAAGTTCTATGTACTTATTTTTGAACTTCCATTATATGGGCTGTAATAATCGGCTAGTTGCATTTGTTACATTTTCTTAAGGCTTAGGAGTTATGAAGGTTCTCCTAGGTTCATCTAGATATATATTTTTTCTTTCTAGCCCTTGGATGTACACTGCCGAACAGGAAATAGCTCAGGGATCTATAAGCTTCCCATTGGGCACCCTTGGGGTACCGTGACCTTGGGATATTCCTCGCCTACCCCATTCTTGGTCATTTTGGTCGTGAGACCTCTTCTGATGTTTACAAGTGTGTATTATATTTTTACATCACTCATTTTCTTTTGGGATTACACGTTCAGGTGTCTACATACTCTCACTTGCCACCCACTCATGGTCCTAGACTGTTGAATATTTCCCCTAGCCTTTTGTTCTTGATTTCCTGTTTATAACTAGAAATCTTTCCATTCTTTTTCTCCTTCCATCTGTTTTGTTCTCTAACTCTCCCTTGTGTTCTGGCTACCTTGAAGTATAGTGGTATTTTTTATATATTTTATTACATTTATGGATAACATAGGTCTCTCTTCTTCCACAGACAAGACTCACGAGGCACAAAAAGTTTATTCTTTTCAGTTACCATTGAATTATTCTTCGACTTGTTATAATTAAGTTGAATTTATGCTTGTCCTTTGAATTGCCATCAACGCCCTGAGGAAGGAAGGCTCCGAAACGCGCGTCGGCATACCTGTTGATTGGCGTATCTGCTTGTTTGTTCTTTATGTTTATTCATTGTACTGTCTATACATTTGTATATTATTCTGTCTGAAATATTGTACTGACTGTTATTGTTTATATGTTTCTTTGTTTTTTTGTATTTCGTAATTTGTATTGCCTTGTTGATCGTAGCCTGACGAATAGCGGGCTACACATGAATATTTCTGAATGTAAAATGGAATTATGTATTTGAAAATAGAAAAATTTATCAATAACTTTATATTTTTATGAATAAAAAAATGAAAAAAATGTTATAAAATATTGATTCCTTTCTGTGGTTTTTGAGAGGTTATCCTCTTAATTTGGGCTCCTCCTTTGTATTTTGAACTTAAACTTAGACTTCAGGTCCAGGCTTACCTTTGTGAATCGGGCCTTCTCTCTCTGCCCCTTGTGTCCTCCCCTCTTCCACGTTTTCACTATCGTACTTGTTGTCCATCACTTTACCTCCCATCCCTTTAGTCTTCCTGACCCTCGCTCCCTGCCCTTCATGCCTCTCTCTCACTTTACCACCCATCCCTTCACTCTCTGTGATCCTCACTCCCTGTCCTTCTACCATCTCTCTTGCTTTCCCTCCCATCCATTCACTCTCACTGACTCTCACAGCCTTTGCTCCCCCTCTCTCTCATACATTACCTCCCATCTCTTCACTCTTCCTGACTCTCGGTCCTTATCCCCTCTCTCACACTTTACCTCCCTTGCCTTACACTCTCGCTGTCCCTCGCACCCTGTCCCCACTCCACGTCCTCCTCCCCTCTTCCTAGCTTTCTATTTTTCACACTTTACCTCTTATCCTTTCGCTATCCCTGACCCTCTCTCCCTGTCCTTCTCTTCTCTCTCTTACTTTACTTTCCATCCATTCACTCTGTGACCCTCACTTCCTGTCCTTCTCCCTTCTCTCTCTCTCACACTTTACCTCTTCTCTCTTCACACCCTTTGTCCCTCACAGCATGCCCTTCTTCCCTCTCACACTTTACCTCTTATCCCTTCACTTTCCCTGACCCTCACTCTCTGTCCTTCTCTCTCTTACTTTACTTTCCATCCCTTCACTCTCACTGACCCTCAATCACTTTACCTCCCATCCCTTCACTCTCGCTGACCCTCTCTCACTTTACCTCCCATCCCTTCACTCTCACTGACCCTCTCTCACTTTACCACACATCCCTTCACTCTCACTGACCCTCTCTCACTTTACCACCCATAGCTTCACTCTCACTGACCCTCTCTCACTTTACCTCCCATCCCTTCACTCTCACTGACCCTCTCTCACTTTCCCTCCCATCCCTTCACTCTCACTGACCCTCTCTAACTTTACCTCCCATCCCTTCACTCTCACTGACCCTCAATCACTTTACCTCCCATCCCTTCACTCTCGCTGACCCTCTCTCACTTTACCACCATCCCTTCACTCTCACTGACCCTCTCTCACCTTACCACCCATCCCTTCACTCTCACTGACCCTCTCTCACTTTACCACCCATACCTTCACTCTCACTGACCCTCTCTCACTTTCCCTCCCATCCCTTCACTCTCACTGACCCTCTCTCACTTTCCCTCCCATCCCTTCACTCTCACTGACCCTCTCTCACTTTACCTCCCACCCCTTCACTCTCCCTGACCCTCTCTCCCTGTGCTTCCCCCTCTTTCACTTTACCTCCATGCCTTCACTCTTCCTGACCCTCGCTTCCGGTCCTTATTCCCTCTCACACTTTCCCTCCCATACCTTCACTCTCACTGACCCTCTCTCACTTTCCCTCCCATCCCTTCACTCTCACTGACCCTCTCTCACTTTACCACTCATACCTTTACTCTCCCTGACCCTCTCTCCCTGTGCTTCCCCCCTCTTTCACTTTACCTCCCATCCCTTCACTCTCCCTGACCCTCTCTCACTTTACCACCCATCCCTTCACTCTCACTGACCCTCTCTCACTTTACCTCCCACCCCTTCACTATCACTGACCCTCTCTCACTTTCCCTCCCATCCCTTCACTCTCACTGACCCTCTCTCACTTTCCCACCCATCCCTTCACTCTCACTGACCCTCTCTCACTTTACCTCCCACCCCTTCACTCTCACTGACCCTCTCTCACTTTCCCTCCCATCCCTTCACTCTCACTGACCCTCTCTCACTTTATCTTCCACCCCTTCACTCTCCCTTACCCTCTCTCCCTGTGCTTCCCCCCTCTCTCACTTTACCTCCCACCCCTTCACTCTTCCTGACCCTCTCTCCCTGTGCTTCCCCCCTCTCTCACTTTACCTCCCACCCCTTCACTCACCCTGACCCTCTCTCCCTGTGCTTCCCCCCTCTTTCACTTTACCTCCATGCCTTCACTCTTCCTGACCCTCTCTTCCGGTCCTTATTCCCTCTCACACTTTCCCTCCCATATCTTCACTCTCACTGACGCTCTCTCACTTTCCCTCCCATCCCTTCACTCTCACTGACCCTCTCTCACTTTCCCTCCCATCCCTTCACTCTTCCTGACCCTCGCTCCCGGTCCTTATCCCCTCTCACACTTTACCTCCCATCCCTTCACTCTCCCTGCCCCTCACTCCCTGCCCCCCCTCCTCATCCTTCTACCCTCTTCCTAGCTTTCTATTTTACACACTTTACCTCTTATCCTTTCACTATCCCTGACCCTCACTCCCTGTCCTTTTCTTCTCTCTCTCACTTTACTTTCCATCCCTTCACTCTTTGTGACCCTCACTTCCTGTCTTTCTCCCTTCTCTCTCTCTCTCTCTCTCTCACACTTTACCTCTTCTCTCTTCACACCCTTTGTGCCTCACACCATGCCCTTCTTCCCTCTCACACTTTACATCTTATCCCTTCACTTTCCCTGACCCTCACTCTCTGTCCTTCTCTCTCTTACTTTACTTTCCATCCCTTCACTCTCTGTGGCCCCCGGTTCCCATCCCTCTCCCCTCTCTCACTTTACCTCCCATCCCTTCACTCTCACTGACCCTCTCTCACTTTACCTCCCATCCCTTCACTCTCACTGACCCTCTCTAACTTTACCTCCCATCCCTTCACTCTCACTGACCCTCTCTCACTTTACCTCCCATCCCTTCACTCTCACTGACCCTCTCTCACTTTACCACCCATCCCTTCACTCTCACTGACCCTCTCTCACTTTACCACCCATCCCTTCACTCTCACTGACCCTATCTCACTTTACCACCCATACCTTCACTCTCACTGACCCTCTCTCACTTTCTCTCCCATCCCTTCACTCTCACTGACCCTCTCTCACTTTACCACCCATCCCTTCACTCTCACTGACCCTCTCTCACTTTACCACCCATCCCTTCACTCTCACTGACCCTATCTCACTTTACCACCCATACCTTCACTCTCACTGACCCTCTCTCACTTTACCTCCCATCCCTTCACTCTTCCTGACCCTCCTTCCCGGTCCTTATCCCCTCTCACACTTTACCTCCCATCCCTTCACTCTCCCTTCCCCTCACTCCCTGTCCCCCCTCCTCGTCCTTCTACCCTCTTCCTAGCTTTCTATTTTACACACTTTACCTCTTACCCTTTCACTAACCCTGACCCTCTCTCCCTGTCCTTCTCTTCTCTCTCTCCCTTTACTTTCTATTGCTTCACTCTTTGAAACCCTCATACCCTGTCCTTATCCCTTCTCTCTCTCTCTCTCCCACTTTACCTCCCATCCCTTCACACCCTGCCCTTCTTCCCTCTCTCACTTTACCTCCCACCCCTTCACTCTCCCTGACCCTCTCTCCCTGTCCTTCTCTTCTCTCTCTCCCTTTACTTTCCATCGCTTCACTCTTTGAACCCCTCACACCCTGTCCTTCTCCTTTCTCTCTCTCTCTCTTTCTCACTTTACCTCCCATCCCTTCACACCCTTTGTCCCTCACACCCTGCCCTTCTTCTCTCTCTCACTTTACCTCCCACCCCTTCACTCTACCTGACCCTCACTCCCTGTCCTTCACCCCTCTCTCTCACTTTACCCTCCATCCCTTCAGTCTCTGTGACCCTCGGTTCCTGTCCTTCACCCCTCTCTCTCACTTTACCTCCCATCCCATCCCTTCCCTTTCCCTGACCCTTGCACCCTGCCATTTTTCCCTCTCACACTTTACCTTCCATCCCTTTGCCCTCGCTCCCTGTCCATCTTCCTCTCTCTCACTTCACCTACGAACTGTTCACTCTCCCTGACCCTCGCTTCCTGTCCTCAACCCCTCTCTCTCACTTTACCTCCCATCTCTTTACTCTTCCTGCCCCTCAAACACGGTCCTTCTCCCATCTCTCTCTCTCACACTTTACCTCTCATCCCTTCACACCCCTGACCCTCGCTCCTTGTTCTTTTCCCCTCACTCTTACTTTCCCTACCATCCCTTCACTCTCACTGACCCTCACAGCCTGTGCCTACCCCTCTCTCTCACACTTTACCACCCACCCCTTCACACTCCCTCTCTCCCTGTCCTTCTCCCCTCTCTCACTTTACCTCCCATCTCTCCACGTTCCCTGATCCTCACACACTGTCCTTCTCCCCCCTCTCTCTCTCACACTTTACCTCTCATCCCTTCACACCCCCTGGCCCTCTCTCCTTGTTCTTTTCCCTTCTCTCTTGCTTTCCCTACCATCCCTTCAATCTCACTGACCCTTACAACCTGTGCCCCCCTCTCTCTCACACTTTACCACCCATCCCTTCACACTCCCTCTCCCTCTCTCCCTGTCCTTCTCCCCACCCTCTCACTTTACCTTTCATCCCATCCCTTCACACCCTCTGTCCCTCGCACCCTGCCCTTCTCCACTCTCACTCTCACTTTACCTCCCATCTCTCCACACTCCCTGATCCTCACACGCTGTCCTTCTCCCGTCTCTCTCTCACTTTACCTCTCCTCCCTTCGCACTCCCTCTCCCACTCTCCCTCTCCCTGCCCTTATCCTCTCTCTCTTCCTCTCACCCTCTCACTTTACCTTTCCTCCCTTCATACTCCCTTCACACTCCCTGTCCCTCTCTCACTGTCCCTCTCCCCTCTCTCTCTTATTGTACCTCTCCTCCCTTCACACTCCCTGTCCCCCTCTCCCTTCCCTTCTCCCCTCTCTCTCTCTCTCTCTCTCTCTCTCTCACTCACTTTACCTTTCCTCCCTTCATACTCCCTTCACACTCCCTGTCCCTCTCTCACTGTCCCTCTCCCCTCTCTCTCACTTTACCTCTCCTCCCTTCACACTCCCTCTCCCACTCTCCCTCTCCCTGCCCTTCTCCTCTCTCTCTTCCTCTCACCTTCTCACTTTACCTTTCCTCCCTTCATAGTCCCTTCACACTCCCTGTCCCTCTCTCACTGTCCCTCTCCCCTCGCTCTCTTATTGTACCTCTCCTCCCTTCACACTCCATAGCCCTCTCTCCCTGCCCTTCTCCCCCGTCTCTCTCTCTCTCTCTCTCACTTTACCTTTCCTCCCTTCATACTCCCTTCTCACTCCCTGTCCCTCTCTCACTGTCCCTAACTCTCTTATTTTACCTCTTCTCCCTTCACACTCCCTGTCCCCCCTCTCTCTCTTACTTTACCTCTACTCCCTTCACACTCCCTCTCTCCCTGTCTTTCGCCCCCTCTCTGTCTCTCTCATTTTACCTGTCCTCCCTTCACACTCCCTGTCCCTCTCTCACTGTCCTTCATCCCTCTTCGTAGCCGTCTCCCTCCCACTGTCCGTTCACCCCACTGCCCTCTCTTACCTCTCTCCGTCCCCCTTTGTGCCTCTCCCCTCTTGTTTACCCTCTATCTTTCTCGCCCTCTCCTTGTCCGTTCTTTCTCGCCCCCTCTCATTCCTGTTCCCTCTCACATCCTCTCACTTACGCCCTCGCTCTCCTCTCTGCCATTCTCCTCTCCTCCCTGCCCTCCTCCCCTTTCTCTCCACCTTTATCTCTTCTGTCTCTGATCCTCTCTCAGTTCTTTCCCGCCCCTCCCTCCCGTGAGTCGCTTCCCTCCACTTACCCCTGAACCCCCTCCTGCCCCTGAGCCCCCGCCCCCTCCCCGCTGGAAGCTGCAGGAAGTGTTAAAGGGGCGGATAGGGCTCAGACGGTCATTTAGTGTTCGGAGCCTCTGGGCCAATGGTGAGCGGGAGCCGCGGGCAGCGCTCTCAGCTGGCAGGCATTTAAATGTCCAGACAGCCCGGCGCTGCCCCACTGGCACTGGACACCGGGCCTCCCCAGGCTGTGCGCGCGTGGAGCTGGCTAGCAACCTCGGCGCTGGGCTCTGCTGGGCTGACACCCGGAACCAACACTCCTGGGCTGACACCCTGAGCCCACACTCCCGGTCCTGTGCTCTGCTGACACCCTGAGCCCACACTCCTGGCCCTGGAGTCTGCTGGGCTGGCACCCTGAACCAACACCCCGGAGCTCTGCTTGGCTGGCACCTTGAACCCACATCCCTGGGCTCTGCTGGGCTGTCACCCTGTGCCCACACTCCCGGTCCTGTGCTCTGCTGACACCCTGAGCCCACACTCCTGGCCCTGGACTCTGCTGGGCTGGCACCCTGAACCAACACCCCAGAGCTCTGCTTGGCGGGCACCTTGAACATCCAGGGGCTCTGCTGGGCTGTCACCCTGTGCCCACACTCCCGGTCCTGTGCTCTGCTGACACCCTGAGCCCACACTCCTGGCCCTGGACTCTGCTGGGCTGGCACCCTGAACCCACACCCCTGGGCTCTGCTGGGCTGTCACCCTGTGCCCACGCTCCCGGCCCTGGTCTCTGCTGGGCTGCCACCCTGAGCCCAAGCTCCGGGCCCTGGTCTCTGCTGGGCTGCCACCCTGAGCCTACGCTCCCGGCCCTAGTCTCTGCTGGCTGCCACCCTGAACCCCCGCTCCTGGCCCTGGGCTCTGCGGGGCTGACACCCTGAGCCCACGCTCTCGGCCCTGGGCTCTGCTGATCCGAACCCTCTGAGCCCCCACATCCCAGCCATAGTCCCTATCTGCTTCCTCTCATATCCAACTGTCAGAGGAGTTAGGAACAGCTCAAGGCGGCCCTAAGGATAGCGCATAGAAGACAGGAAAAACTGCTCTACACACTCAGCAGGTGAGTCTGGATGGGTGGGCGGAGGGGATGGATGCATAGATAAACTGATGAGTGGAGAGATAGATAGATAGATAGATAGATAGATAGATAGATAGATAGATAGATAGATAGATAGATAGATAGATAGATAGATAGATAGATAGATAGATAGATAGATAGATAGATAGATAGATAGATCGATCTGTGGACGGCTAGGTGGGTGTATGAATGCATGGTTAGATGGGTGGGTGGATGATAGATGAATGGATAGATCAAAGATAAGTAAATTTGTGGATGGCTAGGTCGCTGTATGAATGCATGGTTGGATGGGTGGACGGAGGCACAGACGCATGTTGGCTGGTTGGATGATGAGTAGACAGGCGCACGTATCGATGGGTGGATGGATGGACAGACGATAGACAGATGCAAGAAGGATTCTGTATTGATTTATGAAGGATGGGTGGACAGGGGCACAGATGGATGTTAAATGGATGGATGATGGATGGACGAGCGCACCGATGGATTGATGGACGGACAGACGGACGGACGCAAGAAGGATTCATTTATGACGGATATTAAATGGATGGATGAGGGATGGACGGGCGCACAGATGGATGGGTGAATGGATGGATGGATGATGAGTGGACGGGAGCACCATGGATGCAGGGAAGGAAGAAGGATTCTGGATTGATTTATGATGGTTGGAAGGATGGGTGGATGAATGCCTGGTTGCACGGGTGGATCGACAGGGGCACAGATGGATGTTAAATGGATGGACAGGCACACCGATGGATTGATGAACGGACAGACGGACGGACGGAAGAAAGATTCTGGACTGATTTATGATGGATATTAAATGGATGGATGAGGGATGGACAGGCGCACAGATGGATGGATGGATGATGAGTGGACGGGAGCACCTATGGATGGATGCAGGGACGGAAGAAGGATTCTGGAATGATTTATGATGGATGGAAGGATGGGTGGATGAGGAGTGGACGGGCGCATGGATGGATGATGAGTGAACGGGAGCACCTATGGACGGATGCAGGGACGGAAGAAGGATTCTGGATTGATTTAAGATGGATGGGTGGATGAGGGATGGACGGGCGCATGGATGGATGGATGGATGATGAGTGTACGGGAGCACTGATGGATGCAGGGACGGAAGAAGGATTCTGGATTGATTTATGATGGATGGAAGGATGGGTGGATGAGGGATGGACGGGCGCACAGATGGATGGATGGGTGGATGGATGGATGGATGATGAGTGTACGGGAGCACTGATGGATGCAGGGACGGAAGAAGGATTCTGGATTGATTTATGATGGATGGAAGGATGGGTGGATGAGGGATGGACGGGCGCACAGATGGATGGATGGGTGGATGGATGGATGGATGATGAGTGTACGGGAGCACTGATGGATGCAGGGACGGAAGAAGGATTCTGGATTTATTTATGATGGATGGAAGGATGGGTGGATGAGGGATGGACGGGCGCACAGATGGATGGATGGGTGGATGGATGGGTGGATGATGAGTGTACGGGAGCACTGATGGATGCAGGGACGGAAGAAGGATTCTGGATTTATTTATGATGGATGGAAGGATGGGTGGATGAGGGATGGACGGGCGCACAGATGGATGGATGGGTGGATGGATGGATGGATGATGAGTGTACGGGAGCACTGATGGATGCAGGGACGGAAGAAGGATTCTGGATTGATTTATGATGGATGGAAGGATGGGTGGATGAGGGATGGACGGGCGCACAGATGGATGGATGGGTGGATGGATGGATGGATGATGAGTGTACGGGAGCACTGATGGATGCAGGGACGGAAGAAGGATTCTGGATTTATTTATGATGGATGGAAGGGTGGGTGGATGAGGGATGGACGGGCGCATGGATGGATGGATGGATGGATGATGAGTGGACAGAAGCACTGATGGATGCAGGGACGGAAGAAGGATTCTGGATTGATTTAAGATGGATGGGTGGATGAGGGATGGACGGGCGCATGGATGGATGGATGGATGGATGGATGGATGGATGGATGGATGATGAGTGGACGGGAGCACTGATGGATGCAGGGACGGAAGAAGGATTCTGGTTTGATTTAAGATGGATGGAAGGATGGGGGGATGAATGGGATCTCATGGATAGATATTAGGTAGGTGAAAAGAGAGGTAGCTGGAAACATGGACAGTGGATTGGATGAATGAATGAATGAAGGTAGATGCACTCATGCATTGCGCAGCTGCACGCCATGGCCAATTGGAAGATGACGTGCGAGAAATTATCCATGGGTTCCATGTAGCTTCTAGCGGTGTGAAGTCTGGTGCCTGGTAGCAGCTAGAGCGCTGCCGGGTTTACACCGCTGCATAACTCGGTTGACTTAAAACGGTCTGGACTACTCCACTAGCAGGGCCAGAAACTGCGTAAATGGAAAAGAATTGGACGAGTAACTTCAACTCAGCGCTTAGAGGTGATCTAAGGCGCAGGTTCGGCGCTACTTTAAGGCACTGCGGGCAGCTCTCACAACCCTGCTGCTGTCTTCCTCAAGCGGACCCCAGGTTGTATCAGCTTCACAAAAGGTGCCATGGCTAGCCAAAGGGTAGCATGCACATGGCAACATGTCATTTTGCTTAAGGCACCAACATTCTTCGCAGCGCTGTACAAATAATCAACATTATCCTATACGGACGACAGAGGGCACCGTGGCACTACTTGGTCTGTTGGCATCCTTCAGCGCTACCCCTCCCCGCCTGGCCCCCATAGGTTGGGCGCTAGCTCAGTGGGTCGACCAGGAGAGGCCAGCCTACTATTCCGGAATGTTTGCTTCCAGCTGCGCCTGGGGTCGCAGCCACTCAGACTGCTCTTAGATGCTAACTTACATAATGTATACATTGATCTAGAATATATATGTAATGTTTCACCTTCTCCAAAATATTTCAGGACTGGAGATTGAATAGTAGATTAGCCGCCCTCGTCCCAGTACCTGCTGCCCCCCCCTCCCCCCCCCCCCCCCGGGTAACACTGATGGCACAGAAGTGAACCTTCCCCTCTCGCATCACTGCAGGGCAAGAGTCCAAGCGGCACCCGAAGGGACCACGGGGAATGGATTCCGTTCAATGCCTACATGCCCCGCTGGCAGAGGGCATCGGGAGAGGCCAGCTCCAACGCAAAGGTTAATAAAGCCGGAGGAGTGAGGTGTGCCAGGGCCTGACACACACCCTGGAGCACGCCAAGGGTTGGCGAGGCACACACCCGGACGGAAGGATGCCTCTGTGATTGGAGCGACGCCATCAGCGTCAGGTCCGGGGTGCCGCTGCCTGACTGGGCCATTCATGGACCAAAAGCGAGCCCTGGGCGGCACGGCCACGAACTGTTTTTTTAGCCGTCCTAAATAGCGCGGATCTGATTCCAGTGAGCAGCGCGGCGCTTTATGGAGACCATTTTATTGTAGCATGAGGTGTTTCAGCTTGAAGGTCATGGTGTTGGAAGTCGAGTTGAGACCAGATTACTCAGATCAGTCTGTGATGGGCTCTGGGAGCTGGGGCATGTACTGGGCAGTACAGCATAGATATATTCTATTATGTGTTTGCATTACTTCTATTCCTAGTTTGAGGACAGATGTTCACAGAGTCACACAATTGAGCAGTCAAGCGCCGGAACTGGGATTATAGCGTTCAGCTCTGTAGTTTCCAAGGTCTCCCACACACTCTCCTATGGACATCCAAGTGCAACTGTGTAGGATGCGGGTTAGTGCCTGAGCCTCCTGCGGTTCACAGCCTGTGGAGTAAGGGAATGTTTATGCACAATCACAAGAGTGTAAGGGGAGGGGGGCACCACTCTTGACCAGTGCGTGCACTGGATGCGTTGTCCAGCTGTACCCAGACAGTAACCAACTGGATCTTTCACAGTGTTTGTGAAAAACGTGCCTGTTGGCTGAGGCTTGTGGGACGCACTAGGCGCTATCTCTCGCATCAGACACACTAACATGCGAGTTCTTAAAGCTCCCTGAAATAAATGTTAATACCTCAAAACATGACATGCCCGTAGGAAAATATCAGGTGCGGAACAAACCAGCCTGTGCTCTGTCAATCAGCCTTTGTATAGCGCCTTCCACACATAGGGGCTTATTTACGAGCCCCTTGCTCCACTTTTGCGTCACTTTCCCCTTGTTAAAATGACGCAAAAGTGGCGCAAGGGGCTTGTAAATAAGCCCCATAGTTTGGCACCTAAGCACTTTCTCATTCTAGGCGCCCTTTTTATGGCGTCGGGGACTTCCCTTACCTGCTGTTGCTTGGTTGTGTGTTCTTGGCCAGAGGCTTGTTAAGCGCCTGACCTAACAGTGTCTGCTGATTGAAGTGAAAGTAAGATGAGTTTGATTATTTTAAACATGTGTCGTGTGTCACTTGTGTTCTCTGTTTCCTTATTTCTCGATGTAAATAACTTATTGGTTCGTTTCCTTCTCACCAAATTACAATGTTTTTTAATTAATCGTCAAAACGAAGTATTAATTCACTTAGGCCCAGGGATGGGTGTTGCAAGATTGCCCTTTTGCGTTCAAGGGGTAGTCAGATGTCCCTGTACCGAGTGTTTCTATAGCGTATTGCCAGCCAGACGTATACCTCTTCGTATGTGATATGTTGCACATGACGGTATCATATATTTGGGTGCCTTTCTTCGAATGGTTCTAAGATGTATGTCGGTATGAAGAGAGAAAAGTACTTTTCAGCGGGTCAGCTGGCAGGACTGCGACGGGTATGGCTTCGGTGATTGGTTGCAGGGCGAGGATGTCAAGGGGGTGTTTGTGAAAGGGAAATTAATTCACACTTTAGCGAATGTTATCATGAAAAGATTCCCTGCCCCTGGTGTGTCTTCAATGACTGTTATCACCTTGAGCTTCCCAAGAAAATTACAAACTGCAAAATAATCTGCCAGGGGCAAAATATGCCTTTGTTGAACGATCTAGGGGCCTTATCACGAGACAACTGCCTCCTGCCCAAGTTATGTCACCCATACTGAAGGCAAGGGAGCAAACATAGCGCCTAGATGACTTATCTCGATGCCCCCCCCCCCCCTTGAATATTCACAAATGTGAGTAGACATGCTTTCTGGGTGTAGGAAAGGTTTAGAAAACTCCTTCTGTGTATTACCTTTAAAAAAGCGCAATAGCTCGTTTTCTATATAGTGCTTTGTGCTGCACTTCTGCAATTTCAAAGCACTGTAAATAATCGATGTTGCTATGAAATGATCTCTTTAGTATTCTGCTAAGTATTGTCGATTAACAGGCAGTGTGATAAGTGAAGCTCTGCGAGTCCCGTTCTGACGGGGTGGTGGATCTTTGTGACATGAAGTGATTCCGAGTGGCAGAAGGGAGGCCTTTACTGTGAGTTAATGCCCGCTTTCTGAGAAAGCTGATTGGCTTGCACGGTATGAATTCTACTGCATGTGCTAAGAAGATGCAAGCAATGGGATACTTAGGGCCTCATTTATGAGGTTTTGCCGTAGGGCAGAGCCACCGCCGCAGGCCTTCTCGCTGCGCTGCCCTACGGCAAAAGAATAGGGCAGGAATGTGCCGTATCTATCAGATATGGCATGTTCCTGTCCTTTCTCCCCCACTGGTGCACAATGGGCTGCCGTGCACCAACGCAGGCACCTTTGCACCATGGTGCAAGGGAGCCCTCGTTACGGGAATTATCATTTTTTTGCAGGAAGGGAAACCTCGCACAAAAACAATCACAAGAGGCTTTTTCCTCAGTCTGCAGCACACACAGAAAGTGGAAAAGCGAGGAGAAATAAAGATATTTCTCCCTGTTGTGCCTCCCTTGCACCGAGGCATACGTTTTTGGAGCTGCCTCAGTTATGATTTCTCGTAAATCTGGGGCAGTGTCAAAAATCCATGGATGTTGCTCCAGCAACACCCATTGCACGCCCCTTTAAGGCAGAAAACTGCATTAAAAGGAACAATATTTCCCAGGCAACATTTAGCTAAAAGTGGCATAGTGCTGTCTTGTAAATATGGAGCAGGCTCCTGCGCCTCCGAAGCATCACAAAAAGTGACGTTCCGGCAGCGCAAGGGGCCTCATAAATGAGACCCTCTGGGCCTTATTTATGAGCCTGTTACGCTGCAGTTGCATCACTTTTTGTGATGCTGCGGCGGCGTAAAATATGCACCACACTATGCTATATTTACAAAGTGACGCATCTAGGCAGATGCGTCACTTTGTGTACCCCTGCGCTACCTACGACAGGTATTATGTAGACAGGGTGGGCGTGCCGGCACAGAATAGAAGTGTTGCAGGCGTAAGGAGTGACGCAGACCCTTTCATATTTGCTAGAGTTGTGTCTGTTTTCAGGTACACCCCAGCAATGCGCCACTTTTGCGCCTAGAGATACGTCAGGAATACTGACGTATCTGTACCTCCTTGCGACATGGAACGCTGTACAGTAAATACGACGCATCCATGGTGTTGCAAGGAGGGCGCACTGAAAAGTGGTGCATCACTGTTTTCACGCAGCGATGCCACATTTTTCATAAATGAGGCCCACAATACTTTGAGTCACTCTGCGCTGCTGTGCATGCGTGTCCGTGTGCCGCACAACATGGTGGTGAATTGCCCATGCGCGTGCCCGCACAACACAGTGGTGAATAGCCCATGGAGGGAAAGTCACCATTCAAGCTGCTGCCTGTCACTCTCCTGTGCACTACTCGGTGCATAAACACAGCTGCACATCTGCAACGGCACTGCACGCGCAGCGCACAATTGCACAGCGCCGCGAGAACACCCGGGCCCTCCCAGGCACAAGCATCTCTCACTATTCCCTGCATGCCGTGCGGCACGACAAACACACAGTATGGGCACAACTAGCGTCCTCACACACGACACTAAAACACTATTAAACAGATGAGATGTCACACGCAGGCACGTACACAAAATCACTTCCAGGTAATAGCACGCTAACTGTGCGCAAAGGTGCCTTGCCTCCTCGCCAGGGGCACGAAGCACTGTATAACTGCACCTAAAAGGAGTTATGTACTGCATGCCAGGCCGGGCTTTAAAGACAGCGAGGGACTCCGAGATTGAGGAGACTGGACCGAGGCCAGGGGAGACCCTCAGTACAGACCCCACTCTTGGGACCACTGCTAAGGGCACTGGGGAGAGAAGGGGGGGGTGTCCAAGGCGGAGCGAGTCTTGCTTCCGGTGATTCTGAGCAAATCGCTTACTCTGTCCCTGCCTTAACACATGAATGAACGTGTCCTTGTGTAGTGTAACTGACGCTTCAACACCACCAGGTCCAGTTCGCGCTCTATAAAACTGCAAAAAAAAACACAAAAAATGATGTATAAATGCAGCGACAAGTAGGAACCCCACCGTAAATAACCATAAACCCAGGTTTCTGTTTGAAAGTGTAAGTGCACGTCTGATCTGTGTCTCCGTTTATAGATAAGAGAGGCGCGTGCGAAGATGGCGGACACGACCTTTACCGACATGTTTAGGTGTATTTTTAAACATGAAAACCCTCTCCCGAGAATGCCCATTGCTGGATAGTAAACCAAAACTCTGCAAATAAAAGTTCTATGTTAAAGAAAAATGCAGGAAAACTCTCCCATCGAACTCTTCTTTGTGAGATATCACAAAGCTGCGCCTAGCTGGGGCCTCTGGGCGCTGCGGATTTATGACCAGTTGCACCCTGGGGTTGAGGTTTTGCCGAGTGCGGTGCACCATCGCGCCCTGTTAGCGCCGTGAACAGAGCTTGACGGAAAAAAACAGCTACAAGCTTAGCTTATTTCACGGGTGGGTGACACATATATCCGACGAGTCGTATACACGTTTCTGCCCAGTTTGGGGCAGATGCGTCGGTCCTACGCCCGCCTTTTACTGCAGGACGTACAGCTCTCAATGGAGAGAGCGGTGAATCGGGCGGGGGATCTCGGCAGACGGGCTTTGCCTCAGTCTAGTCTAGACAGAACACGTGCCTGGGCCTTGGAGTGGAGGTGAAAGGAGTGAGACAGCAGAGCGCGCGCAGACCCGTTTATTGAGTGGTTCAGGTTAACAACGTAGGAGGAAGTTATCCGAGCCATGCGTGGGGCGGTGTGTTGTGGTTACTACTAGTTGAGGCAACCCCGCCCCCACTAGTCATGGAGTACTACGGAAACGGGGTAATATAGATGACTGGTAAGAAATTGTCAGTTTCTGAAAGTCACAGTAAGTGGCTCTGAGGACATCTCCAGCACCATTGATCATTCTGCTGAGAAGTCCGCTCCTATAGCGCCAAGAGGGCCTCTAGTGCTTAGCTTTACCCTGACTGTCCCCGCTCTTCCTGCCTCTGTTCTCTATCCGAGCTCCCCACTGTGTGTACATTTATCGCACTTCCAGGTATTGCCACGTGAGGATCCTTTTGGCGACAGTGTTTGATCTATGAGGCGGATGGCATTTTCAGTGTTTAATTTCTGCTGGTGTTTGCCAGGGCTCATGAAAACACTCATGTTTGTGAACCAGGACGTCTGGTTGTGCTAAGGACTGATAATTCAGGTTGGCGCCACCGTCATGGCCTGGAATAAGATGGCCAGTGACCGAGGTGCTGACTAGCCAACACCAGCTCTCACTACTTCACTTGTGGAGCTGGCCTTGGACAGAGACACTGGAATTATGCAATTGTGTAGCTGCAGTCGTTTCATAATTATGAATTTGCCACATTTGCCGCATAATCCATCATCTGCTACATAAAATGATTCTAACTCAAACAGATCAAAGGTTACTACAAACCAGGAAACATGAGTTGCTGTGCAGTGGAAGGCTTTTTAGTAAAGGTTGATATATGTCCCGGTTCTGTTGCTTATTTCTGTATTTGGGTGTCAATGTGGTACTAATGATATGAAATCTTTGCCCAGATAGTGTTAACATGTAAAAATGCTAAAATAATGTGATGACACTAAGACACAATTTGTCTTTTCTTCCCGCATAATTTAGTCAAACTTGCCACATAATTTGGTCCTTCTCTGCTGTAGCAGGCCACACTCAGGTGTTCACCTCTATCTCCATGGAGCATGTGTCATGCATGGCAGTCTGCACCACCGATCTGACCCCAGGCAGGGCCTGGACAGGTGCGCAACACCCATTGGGCTCACCGGGCGTCAGCCCCCCCCCCCCCCCCCCCCCCTCGTATGTGTCAGCCCGGCTGAGACAGCCTCGCGGGCTGGCGTCCGTCTAAATGCAGCCGCACCAGAGTACTTCACGGGTCTTTAAAAGACCATTTACTCGTTAATGAGGCTTTTGTTGTGTTTTCACCCCTTCTTACAGCCACTCTGCCTATGGCTGGAAGACTTAGCCCCCCGAAATCTTTTTCAGCCCCCCCCGAAATTTGGCTCTAGTTGCCCGCCTGGGCCTGGACCTCCAGGAGCGGCCGGCACCAATCAGGGGAGGCGGTGTGGGGAGGGGCAGGGTGGAAGTGGGAGTAAAAAAAAGGACAAAATAACGTCCCCCCCCTTGCCTCTCTTCCGTCGTCCCGCTGTCTTCTATCCTGGCTGGTCTTCCAAACAGGAAGCACCCAGGCTGAGGCTCCCCTGAGCCAATCACAAAGCTGGAATTCAGCATTATGATTGGTTCCCCTAAGCCAATCACAAGACTGCAATGCAGCCTTGTGATTGGTCTGAGCGCCATGGTTCGGCACTCAGACAGAGGCTAGGGGCCTGGGCTTGTTCTCCGCGCAGGCTGCCAAGCAGCCGGCATGGAGAACATGCAAAGTGCCCAGGACAGTTTGGCCTGCCCGAGTGCCGGCCAAGCAGTCATGCGCACTTGGAGTGGGCAAATCACTCCTTCCCTGCTCCTCTGTCATCAGTGCAGCCCCACCCCCACCTGCAAAGCTGCCGGAAGCAGGAAAACATAAAAATAATAATAATGATAGTAACCTTGAGTTATCGTTTTATTTTTCCTTTCTTTCACTGCTGCAAAGCGGTAGGGCGACGGGAGGAGCCGCCACTGCGGACCTCTGCCACACACCAGCAGGGACCCCGACACGTAAATAAATAAATATAAATGACACAGTGCGGCCTGGTTTCGGACTGCTGAGCCGTGACCTAAGCTCGCGTTTACCGCAATGCACCTTGCTCGGACACGTTGGTCCAGCCCTACCCTTTCCCTCCAAGAGCTGTCTCTGTGATTGGCACCACTGGTACGGGTTCATTTAAGGTCATTCTAAGTACAGTGTATGGTAAACCCTGGGTGAAGCGAGATGCGGTCCGCATGAAGGGGGCAAGAGGAGCCAGTACATGGGTGGGTGAGCCACTGAAAGCTCGAGCCAGGCTCGAGGCTGAAGTCTGGTTCTGGCTCAGTTCGAGGTCCTGTTGGAACCTAGAGACCATAATGAGCCCAGCTGGCTTCTGCCTGTCTCCCCCACTGAACCCTGCATGTGGCCTTACGACCAGAACCGCCGATTTTCGAAGTGGGTGAGCTTGGTTCAAATCTTGTGTCGCCTGCACACCGTCGTGTGATTCTGGGCAAATCATTGAATCTCCATATCAACGGATAGACCGTGTTTAATGTAACTGGTGCACGTGTAAAGCACTCCAATAGCTTTGGGTCGAGTTTGCGTTATATAATAACTACAGTACACAGCACAAAGAGGTAAAAACAAAGTGAAAACAGAAAACCTGAATGAATCGCAGCTTTCCCACTTAAATTGTGTGATCTTATGCAAATACTTTATTTCACCAAAATGCTTTTTTTCTTCATTATCACGTACCAAAGAACTTTCCAATATGTGAATTCAGAAAACCAGTTATACAAACATTGATTGTGTTTGATTTAATAGACTATAATGTTGCTCTATGTACATCCAGGCTCCATACACGTTTTACAGGACAATTGTCTTGGCTCATAGTCATGTTTAAAAACTTTTAATAAAGTACTTTTCAGTGCAATGCTATAATGTAATGTGTTAATGTTAAAGCTTTTACATGTTAAAGAAATAAACTTTTTTGAATTTGGAAGAGACTTTATCAGATATTATGTGATATTTGGTGATTTTCATAACAAACATGTTCAGGGCTTGGCTCATGCACCGGCTCTAAGATCCAAGCCAGACACGTGGCTCGGCTCTGGCTCGGCTCTCCCTGTTAATTTGTGGGCTCGCTCACCTCTACTCACCAATGTTTGAATTGGAAAAAACTTTACTCCAGCAATTGGGCTCAAATCGTTGCAACAAAAAGAAAAGGGGGTGGAGTCACGAGGGGAGCTGCACGAAAAGCAGTTGGCAACCAACTTACACATTTATTTTCTAAAACCTTTGCCACAAAGAAATTGGCAACACGTGGAAACTTCACAGTAAACCTGTTCTGGCTTAATTGGTAGCAAATGCTCCATTTTAAAATATCTCATGGGGATACAGCACCTGCAGCAGAGAGCTCTGTCTGCCCAGTAAATCTCGGGAATAATACTAATGGTAAGGTAACTCTGGGGGTTAGTGCACTTGCTGGAGGGATCTGTGTTTTGCTTAGTCACAGGTTTGAGTCACAAAGTAGCACAGAGAGCTAATGAGTCTCCAGCAAAGCACACTGTGTAACATGCAGATGACAGAGTTCTGTTTTATGTAAGTGGGCTACTGCTTTTGTCAGAGATCCTTCTATTACTTGCAGTTCATAAATTTCTATCCTTCTCATACATCATAGCGAGCTATGGATCGGAACCAAGGACCTGCAAGTAAACTGCAGCCATGGGCTTAGAACCTTATTGCTTTTCCTCAATCTGTTGTTATTGTAAGGGTGCTTAAAAGGGTTTTTGTGGGTAGTATTAATGTCTTATTAGTGCCGACAACTTCTAGTCTTTAAATCCTGACTTTGTGAGGCTCCTGGCCATGCACTCAGAACATAAAATCCCTACCAGTAAAGATGATGTGTGACTTCAGCATGACATCTTTTGTCTTATGTAACATCCTGTACATTGATTTTCACACTTGTATGACTTATTGTCAGTGTATAATGTGTGCATGTAAAATAAGCGCTCCTACGCCCTACGTTTTGATGAGTAGCAATATATAAGAATTACATAAATAATTAGTAAGTACTATTTAAATTGTTACAGACAAAACATCTGACATTCCGACAGTGCATGCATATCTCTTATATAGAGGGACTACACAAAGTCAAAACTCTGTCTCAAGATCGTAGTTTCTCTTAAGTGCTTGTGAAGTGATTACAAGCTGTGCTTCTTTGTTTTTCCCTCTATTGCATTGGCGTTTAGATGATAGCCTCAAGATAGCTCCCAGCCCTGTTTATACTCAAACAAAAGGAGGGCTGATGGCCCTTTGAATTCACTCTTTGTTTTGGGCGCAGTTGGAATCTAAAATTGGAAAGACCCCTCGTCCCGTGTACATTGCTCCTTCGGAAAGCAGACAATATGTGGGCGCTGCTGTTTTATGCCTCAGTGTTGCCAAATTATACTGGGGCAAATTCAGCATATTTCACTGGGGCCAGACGGATCCCCAATCTGGGTCAATAAAAGCCGCTGGCGGGGGTATTTGTGAGCCGCCGCTGCTACCGGCGGCCTCGCCGGCTCCGTCTCCCTAGATGGCGCCCCTCCCTCGGCCGCGGGCGCGCGGTCCCCCAGTCCCTGATCTACTCCCGTCCCCCTCTTCAGAATTTTGCTGCTGGTTTGGATCCCCCACTTATGGAGCACGTGTTGTCACTCTGGATCGCGGGTTGCCTTGCGGTTGTGGTTTGTTCACGTTGTTTTGCGTTAAGAAAATGGAACCGTACTGTGGGCATGGAGCGGTGAGGCCTGCACCATTGATCGCTCCTGTCTTCCTACTGTGCACCGCTGAGAGACTTTTTGCTGTATGTATGTAATATGCTTCTGATGCTCTAGCGGCCGGCCGGGTGGTTGTAGGCCCATACCTGTAACTTCTATAAACTGCAATAAACGGTTTCAAAAAAAAAAAAAAAAAAAAAAAAAAAAAGCCGCTGGATCTGGTTGGATCCACCTTTATTCCGGCGCCTGCTACCCCTGTGTGCGGCATTGCAGCGCTTGCCTACATTGGTAGCAAGCTACACCATGTAAGATGTGTGGTTGGAAGGGCGCTGTCTTTGTTTCTGATCCTGTGTGGGAAGTGTTTCCATGTCATGTGTGAGGACCACCGAGGTGCGGTTTGCATGTTATGCGCGTCGCTTAGCAGGGTGGTGGATAAAGAGGTGTGAGTCAGATGCTCCGTTGATGATTTTCAGTGCGCTGGCAGCTCGGAGCAGCTCTGCAGGTCCCATGGTAGTACTTCTTATGATCACAGTCCACCGAGCTGGTCACAGCACTGCGTTGTCCAACCTGAGATGTTCGGTTTCAAGTTTTAGGTCCTGAGCTGGCATGGTTGGCGAGAGAAGTGGTGGAGGAGGTCGGCTGGGATGGACTGTGTTACTATCACCCCGTGTCTGAATGTCATTGTGAGATGGAAAGAAGCTGTCACAGCGTGCCGCTGGTTGAGACCTTCAGTGGTAGACTACATTGGAATACTTCAGTTGTCCAGCAGTGACTGACAGATCTCTTCAGTGGTTCCAGGCCTCTTCAGCTGGTGACGGCTGGTTTATTGGCCGGGTCATTGCTAAGTGATGGACAAGACCCGTAGCCAGGCTCGAGCTAAAGTCCAAGTGGCATATTAACAAGGGCATTGTGCCAACGGAATGTCACTTTCACCGGCGTTCCAGTGGTGCAATGCCCTGCCCCATATTTACAAAGCGGTGTTAAGCCACTACTTGTGGCTGAACGCTGCTTTGCAAATATGGTACCCTTTCACACAGGTTGCGTGAAAGGGGCGTGTGATGGGTGTTGCTGTGGGCTTTCCACCGCAACACCCATTGCTTTTTGATGCTGCCCCAGATTTACAAGCATGTGTAAATCTGAGGCAGTGCCAAAATCTAACACCATGCAAAAATAGGCGTTAGATTGGCGCAACAAGGAGAAATACTTTTATGCCGACCGCTGAGTTTTGAGGAACAAGAATGGCAACTGGAAAAGGACTCAATACTCTCAGGTCTGCATGTTATTCTCCATTCTGGGTTAAATAACTTGTAGTGTCCATTAGTCGGAGTGGGGATACCTGCCGGAACCAGGTATCCCTGGACCAGAATACAAGCTACTCGTAACAAGACCCATCGTGGACAGTACCAACTGCACGTGCCATGTGTGTGCCCTAGTCTGGGCACGGGGGACGTGCGGATGAGACAGGTGGCAGGCAGAGCCAGCAAATTCAGAATCACCATATTGCGTGATTTTTTTTGGGGGGGGGGGATAGAACTAGGCTGCATTTAAATATTCGTCTCTGAACAGAACCCCTCCTTTGATGTCAGCAACTTCCCCTTATAAAAGCTGGGATTCCTCCAGACAAATGACCTGAAATTTGAGGCATCTGGTCTCTTAGCTCTTGGGTTATAACCAAATCAAATGTTATGGACATGATGACTGCCCTGACAAGATCAATGGTAATTCGGAGGCTTTAATTCGTTTTTTGTTTCTTGATAACAGTCATGTAAACCGTTGTAATTCTTCCGGAAACAGCAATGGTGAGTGGGGATTGTCCTTCCGGTCGGATCTGGCTCTTATTTCGAATGGATGCCTAATTCAGAGCATAGGGGCATATTATCAAGAAACAGAGTTAAAATTTTCGCCGCTTTAGCGGCAGAAAACTGCTGCTAAAGCGGCGATAATTGGTTTGATAATATGCCCTTGAGAATTCCCATAGAAGCCCATGTTGACACCAGAACATGGGCTTCTATGGGAATTCCATAGAGCATATTATCAAGGCCATTATCGCTTCTGCCGCTAAAGCGGGGATAATTTTAACTCCATGCTTGATAATATGCCCCATAATTTTTACTTGAATCGTTTTAGGTTAAACCTTGTTCCTTTTCTGGGTGCTTATCCTTTGCAGGGTGGCTGGTTTGCATCCTTGCCGTGTTGTCCTTGTACCGGATTCAACAAGCACTCGTGTTTACATTTCATGTTCTTGTGCAGCTTTTATTCTGTTCCTAGAAAAAACTTTTATGTTCCATTTTACGCTCTTTTGGCTGTCGATCTGCGAAACAGTCTTAAGTTTCTACAATGTTTATCGTCTGAGTTTGTTTGCCAGACCCTCGTTAGTTTTATTTGTGCTTCCATTAAGATCAGGAAAGGTATGTGCTAATTGATCCATGATTGATAGGAATTCTTTTTCTGTATCATTTATTTAAATATACCTTGAAAGAATTATGCGCTGTGCATTTTTTAGCTTTTATTTCTTAGCAGTTTTAATCCTTTTAAACTTGGTATGTTGTTTTGAATTGTGTTTTTTGTTCCCCTGGAAACTGCTTTAGTGTGGAGACGCTTTGTGTGTTTTTTCCTTTTAACGTACTCCGATGAAATCTGGTTTTAATCACTTACATTCATTTGTATTGTAACATACTATAAAGTGTTTTTTATGGACTTCTACGCATTGATTGTATTTTACTTTCGAAGTCTTGTTATTGTGTACTTTTTATGGGGTTTTTGTAACTAAAAATAGAGTTGCACTTGACTTGGACATAACAATAACAAATTATTATTATTATTTTTGTTGATATTACGAGTACTATCGGTAGTAGTATTACCTAAATCGATATTGCGTCAATATTTGATTGAATGCAGACATTACATTTGCACCGACCATTGCACGAACAAGGCTCCAGAGAGCAGTCTCCAAGCTGCCCCCTTTGAAAGTTTGTGGCCCTGCACGGATTTATGTATTTATTTTGACAAATTAAGCCCTGGCATTGCATTAGAACAAGCCTAGAACACCAGTGAGCCCCCCCGTAGGACGCCTCAGCATGTCATAGCTCAGCCAGGCTCCACCTGGCTCCCACTGGCCATGTGTGAATAGATGTGTGCGCCCAGTCAGAGCCTGCCAGGCGCTGTGTGATGCAGGTTCACCCCTGCCTGGATTCTGCCATCACACCTTCTGCCCTCAGTTGTGTCTGGAGATGAGCATTGGCGCCTGCCTCAGTACCACCAGGCTGTGTGATAACTGTGCACATTGCCGTGCACATCATTCACTGGAGACGTGCGTTGAATAACTTTGTAACACTGACCACCCCCGACTGCCCACAGCATCTCAAGTCAGGCACAAACACGGGTTTGCGCCCCATTCGGGATTTGGTGTTTCACCCAGTTTTCACCCCCCAGATCTCACCAGGTATTGCATGCCCGAAGATTTCCGAAGAAAACTGCACTATGCGAGTTTCTCACTTTGGAAACGATTAAAGCTTTCCGTGTTACAGCGCTATGCCTGCTCTGATGAGCAAAGCTGCATGGTTTCTGCCATACTGACCTGCACTTCTGTGACTGTTGCGGATCTTGCCTGCACACATTTCTCCAGGTTTTACTTGGAGACATTTCTACAGGCAGAACAGCTGAAGTGTGGGCTCCAACACATGAAGTTTGTGCTTTCTTAATCCCAACTTTAGTGCACACTCCCACTTGCGACTGAATTACAGGGGCACCTGGAATAAAATCCAGTGACAGGTATACAGGCACTAGGACCACGAGACAAGAACCGGGGATGGAAACAAGCAGTGCTTAGAGTGTAAAAAAAAACAACACGAAAAAAACTATAATATTGATGCTCCATGGTGGACCCATCAAAGCATATACTATGTCTGGTTGTATAATGCCTATTGCTCTTGTTTGCTCTCTGCTGCTCCTAGTGGACACCTCAAAGTACATACCACGGCTGGATGCACTATGGTTGCTCCTTTACCACTCTCTGGTGGACTCCTATGGTTTGTTGTATAAAGGCTGCTGTTCCACTGCTCTTGGGTGGAGCCTTCAAAGCATAAACTGTGGCCGTTTGTAGCATTTATTGCTATTGGTTGTTCCCTGCTGCTCCTCAGTGGATACTTCACAGCATATACCATGGCTGGATGTAACGTTCATTGCTATTGGTTGTTCCCTGCTGCTCCTCAGTGGACACTTCACAGCGTATACCGCGGTTGGATGTTACGTTCATTGCTATTGGTTGCTTCCTGATGCTCCTCAGTGGATACTTCATAGCGTGTACTGCGGCTGCATGTAACGTTCATTGCTATTGGTTGTTCCCTGATGCTCCTCAGTGCACACTTCACAGTGTATACCATGGCTGGATGTAACGTTCATTGCTTTTGGTTGTTCCCTGCTGCTCCTCAGTAGACACTTCACAGCGTATACCACGGCTGGATGTAATGTTCATTGCTATTGGTTGTTCCCTGCTGCTCCTCAGTGGACACTTCACAGTGTATACTGCAGCTGGATGTATCGTTCATTGCTATTGGTTGCTCCCTGCTGCTCCTCAGTGGACAATTCACAGGGTATACCGCGGCTGGATGTAACGTTCATTGCTATTGGTTGGTCCCTGCTGCTCCTCAGTGGACACTTCACAGCGTATACTGTGGCTGGAAGAAGTGTGGCGCTGCGGCCAGGGCAACTGGCACTGGACGCTGGGGTTCACGGTTCGATCTTTGGCACCGGTGGCAGGTCAGCCCAGCACCATGTGACTCTGGGCAATAGCTCGCTTAATCTTCCCGGCGGCCTCCAGCGCCGGGATGTCTCCGGGTAGCTGTGCGCTTTACAAATACTGGATTTACATTTTACGTTGAACCACGGCTGGCTGTAACTTCCATTGCCATTGGTTGGTCCCTGCTACTCCTCAGTGGACACTTCACAGCGTATACCACGGCTGGATGTAACGTTCATTGCTATTGGTTGTTCGCTGCTGCTCCTCAGTGGACACTTCACAGCGTATACCACGGCTGGATGTAAAGTTCATTGCTTTTGGTTGGTCCCTGCTGCTCCTCAGTGAACACTAACAGCGTATACCACGGCTGGATGTAAAGTTCTTTGCTATTGGTTGTTCCCTGCTGCTCCTCATTGGACACTTCACAGCGTATACCGCGGCTGGATGTAACATTCATTGCTATTGGTTGTTCCCTGCTGCTCCTCAGTGCACACTTCATAGCATATACCGCGGTTGGATGTAACGTTCATTGCTATTGGTTGCTTCCTGATGCTCCTCAGTGGATACTTCATAGCGTGTACTGCGGCTGCATGTAACGTTCATTGCTATTGGTTGTTCCCTGCTGCTCCTCAGTGCACACTTCACAGTGTATACCACGGCTGGATGTAACGCTCATTGCTTTTGGTTGTTCCCTGCTGCTCCTCAGTGGACACTTCACAGCGTATACCACGGCTGGATGTAAAGTTAATTGCTATTGGTTGTTCCCTGCTGCTCCTCATTGGACACTTCACAGCATATACCGTGGCTGGATGTAACATTCATTGCTATTGGTTGGTTCTTGCTGATCCTCAGTGGACACTTCATAGAGTATACCGCGGTTGGATGTAACGTTCATTGCTATTGGTTGTTTCCTGCTGCTCCTCGGTGGATACTTCATAGCGTGTACCGCGGCTTCATGTAACGTTCATTGCTATTGGTTGTTTCCTGCTGCTCCTCAATACACACTCCATAGCGTATACCACGGCTGGATGTAACGTTCATTAGTATTGGTTGTTTGCTGCTGCTCCTCAGTGGACACTTCATAGTATAAACCATGGGTGGATGTAAAGTTCATTGCTATTGGTTGGTCCCTGCTCCTCCTCAGTCGACACTATATAGCATATACCACTGCTGGATGTACAATGTTGCTCCTCTACCACACCTGGGTGTGCTCCAAAGGCCTTCACCATGGTTTGTTGTAAAACGGTTGCTGTTCCACTGCTCTAGGGTGGACTCTTCAAATCATAAACTGTGGCTTATTGTAACATTCATTGCTATTGGTTGTTCCCTGCTGGTGCTCAGTGTACACTTCATGGCATATACCTTGGCTGGATGCACAATGGTTGCTCCTCTACCACACTTGGGTGCACACCAAATTCCTTCACTATGCTTTGTGTTATAAAGGTTGTAGTTCCTCTGCTTCTAGGCAGTGGCATAACGAAACTTGAGGGGCCCCCTGCAAAGTACATGCAGGGGACCCCACTCTCTGCAGCAAGTCCAGAGCTCCTAGGCCATGGACCTGCCAGTGCTGGAGGGTGCCCCTTAAGCTCGGGCCCCTGCACACTGCGGGTGTTGCGGGGGCTTTTGTTACACCACTGCTTCTAGGTGGACCCTTCAAAGCATATACCATGGCTGAGTGTATAAAAGTTGCTCCTCTGCTGTTTCTGGGTGGACCCAATCAATCACGTACCAGAGTAGGTTGCATAATGCCCATTTCTAAGGGTTGTTTCTCTGCCGCTCCTACGTTGACACCTCAGACGTATACTTTTAGTGGTTGTATAAAAATTGGTTCTATATGTTGACTGCTGTCAATCGGGGGTTATCCCCAGAGCATAGATCATGGATGTTGTATAATTGTTTATTTCTATGGGCTGCTCTCTGCCACTCCAGGGTGTACTACTCAGAGCTAGTACCATGGCTGGTTGTATATTGGCCATCCCTATGAGTTGACCTCTGCCACAACGGCACTTCCGCCAGAGCATATACCACGGCTTGCTGGGTAATGCCCATCCCTATGGGTTGATCCCTGCCACGCCTGGCTGGACTCCTCAGATATCATCAGTGTAAAGAGTCTTCTCCTCTGATGCTCCGGGTGCATCCATCAGAGCATACACCATGGCTGGCTGGATAATGCCCATCCCTATGGGTTGATCCCTGCCACGCCTGCTTGGACTCCTCAGATATCATCAGTGTGAAGAGTCTGCTCCTCTGATGCTCCGGGATGCATCCATTAGAGCATACACCATGGCTGGCTGGGTAATGCCCATCCCTATGGGTTGATCTCTGCCACGCCTGCTTGGACTCCTCAGATATCATCAGTGTAAAGAGTCTTCTCCTCTGATGCTCCGGGTGCATCCATCAGAGCATACACCATGGCTGGCTGGATAATGCCCAGCCCTATGGGTTGATCTCTGCCACGCCTGGCTGGACTCCTCAGACATCATCAGTGTAAAGAGTCTTCTCCTCTGATGCTCCGGGGTGCATCCATCAGAGCATATACCATGGCTGGCTGGGTAATGCCCATCCCTATGGGTTGATCTCTGCCACGCCTGCTTGGACTCCTCAAATATCATCAGTGTAAAGAGACTTCTCCTCTGATGCTCCGGGGTGCATCCATCCGAGCATACACCATGGCTGACTGGGTAATGCCCATCCCTATGGGTTGATCTCTGCCACACCTGCTTGGACTCCTCAGATATCATCAGTGTAAAGAGTCTTCTCCTCTGATGCTCCGGGGTGCATCCATCAGAGCACACACCATGGCTGGCTGGGTAATGCCCATCCCTATGGGTTGATCTCTGCCACGCCTGGCTGGACTCCTCAGACATCATCAGTGTAAAGAGTCTTCTCCTCTGATGCTCCGGGTGCATCCATCAGAGCATACACCATGGCTGGCTGGGTAATGCCCATTCCTGCCACGCCTGGCTGGACTCCTCAGCCATCATCAGTGTAAAGAGTCTTCTCCTCTGATGCTCTGGGGTGCATCCATCCGAGCATACACCATGGCTGGCTGGGTAATGCCCATCCCTATGGGTTGATCTCTGCCACACCTGGCTGGACTCCTCAGATATCATCAGTGTAAAGAGTCTTCTCCTATGATGCTCCAGAGCGCATCCATCAGAGCACACACCATGGCTGGCTGGGTAATGCCCATCCCTATGGGTTGATCTCTACCACGCCTGGCTGGACTCCTCAGACATCATCAGTGTAAAGAGTCTTCTCCTCTGTTGCTCCGGGGGCATCCATCAGAGCATACACCATGGCTGGCTGGGTAATGCCCATCCCTATGGGTTGATCTCTGCCATGCCTGCTTGGACTCCTCAGATATCATCAGTGTAAAGAGTCTTCTCCTCTGCTCTGGGGTGCATCCATCCAAGCATACACCATGGCTGGCTGGGTAATGCCCATCCCTAGGGGTTGATCTCTGCCACGCCTGGCTGGACTCCTCAGATATCATCAGTGTAAAGAGTCTTCTCCTCTGCTCTGGGGTGCATCCATCAGAGCATACACCGTGGCTGGCTGGGTAATGCCCATCCCTATGGATTGATCTCTGCCATGCCTGGCTGGACTCCTCAGACATCATCAGTGTAAAGAGTCTTCTCCTCTGCTCTGGGGTGCATCCATCAGAGCACACACCATGGCTGGCTGGGTAATGCCCATCCCTATGGATTGATCTCTGCCACGCCTGGCTGGACTCCTCAGACATCATCAGTGTAAAGAGTCTTCTCCTCTGATGCTCCGGGGGCATCCATCAGAGCATACACCATGGCTGGCTGGGTAATGCCCATCCCTATGGGTTGATCTCTGCCACGCCTAGCTGGACTCCTCAGACATCATCAGTGTAAAGAGTCTTCTCCTCTGATGCTCTGGGGTGCATCCATCCGAGCATACACCATGGCTGGCTGGGTAATGCCCATCCCTATGGGTTGATCTCTGCCACGCCTGGCTGAACTCCTCAGATATCATCAGTGTAAAGAGTCTTCTCCTCTGATGCTCAGGGGTGCCTCCATCAGAGCATACACCATGGCTGGCTGGGTAATGCCCATCCCTATGGGTTGATCTCTGCCACGCCTGCTTGGACTCCTCAGATATCATCAGTGTAAAGAGTCTTCTCCTCTGCTCTGGGGTGCATCCATCAGAGCATACACCATGGCTGGCTGGGTAATGCCCATCCCTATGGATTGATCTCTGCCACGCCTGGCTGAACTCCTCAGATATCATCAGTGTAAAGAGTCTTCTCCTCTGCTCTGGGGTGCATCCATCAGAGCACACACCATGGCTGGCTGGGTAATGCCCATCCCTATGGATTGATCTCTGCCACGCCTGGCTGGACTCCTCAGACATCATCAGTGTAAAGAGTCTTCTCCTCTGATGCTCCGGGGGCATCCATCAGAGCATACACCATGGCTGGCTGGGTAATGCCCATTCCTGCCACGCCTGGCTGGACTCCTCAGCCATCATCAGTGTAAAGAGTCTTCTCCTCTGATGCTCTGGGGTGCATCCATCCGAGCATACACCATGGCTGGCTGGGTAATGCCCATCCCTATGGGTTGATCTCTGCCACACCTGGCTGGACTCCTCAGATATCATCAGTGTAAAGAGTCTTCTCCTATGATGCTCCAGAGCGCATCCATCAGAGCACACACCATGGCTGGCTGGGTAATGCCCATCCCTATGGGTTGATCTCTACCACGCCTGGCTGGACTCCTCAGACATCATCAGTGTAAAGAGTCTTCTCCTCTGTTGCTCCGGGGGCATCCATCAGAGCATACACCATGGCTGGCTGGGTAATGCCCATCCCTATGGGTTGATCTCTGCCATGCCTGCTTGGACTCCTCAGATATCATCAGTGTAAAGAGTCTTCTCCTCTGCTCTGGGGTGCATCCATCCAAGCATACACCATGGCTGGCTGGGTAATGCCCATCCCTAGGGGTTGATCTCTGCCACGCCTGGCTGGACTCCTCAGATATCATCAGTGTAAAGAGTCTTCTCCTCTGCTCTGGGGTGCATCCATCAGAGCACACACCGTGGCTGGCTGGGTAATGCCCATCCCTATGGATTGATCTCTGCCATGCCTGGCTGGACTCCTCAGACATCATCAGTGTAAAGAGTCTTCTCCTCTGCTCTGGGGTGCATCCATCAGAGCACACACCATGGCTGGCTGGGTAATGCCCATCCCTATGGATTGATCTCTGCCACGCCTGGCTGGACTCCTCAGACATCATCAGTGTAAAGAGTCTTCTCCTCTGATGCTCAGGGTGCATCCATCAGAGCATACACCATGGCTGGCTGGGTAATGCCCATCACTCTGTCATCATATCATCAGTGTAAAGAGTCTTCTCCTCTGATGCTTCGGGGTGCATCCATGAGATCATACACCATGGCTGGCTGGTAATGGCCATCACTCTGTCATCATATCATCAGTGTAAAGAGTCTTCTCCTCTGATGCTTCGGGGTGCCTCCATCAGAGCATACACCATGGCTGGCTGGTAATGGCCATCACTCTGTCATCATATCATCAGTGTAAAGAGTCTTCTCCTCTGCTGCTCCGGGGTGCATCCGTCAGAGCATACACCGTGGCTGGCTGGTAATGGCCATCACTCTGTCATCATATCATCAGTGTAAAGAGTCTTCTCCTCTGATGCTTCGGGGTGCATCCATGAGATCATACACCATGGCTGGCTGGTAATGGCCATCACTCTGTCATCATATCATCAGTGTAAAGAGTCTTCTCCTCTGATGCTCTGGGGTGCATCCATCAGAGCATACACCATGGCTGGCTGGTAATGGCCATCACTCTGTCATCATATCATCAGTGTAAAGAGTCTTCTCCTCTGCTGCTCCGGGGTGCATCCGTCAGAGCATACACCGTGGCTGGCTGGTAATGGCCATCACTCTGTCATCATATCATCAGTGTAAAGAGTCTTCTCCTCTGATGCTCTGGGGTGCATCCGTCAGAGCATATACCATGGCTGGCTGGGTAATGCCTATCCCTATGGACTTCTCCTTACTGACCTTGGGTTGACTCCTTGGTATGCCATGGCTATTTGCATAAATCCCATTCTGTAGGTTTCTCTCCTTCAGCCCCTGTGTGGACTATAAAACATGTAGTTGATGGAAGATTGCATCTCCAATGGTAGCACTACCCATCTCTGTGCCCTACCTATGCCTGTATTAAGGAGTTTTTAGCTGTGCCACCCCGGCCACTCCAAAGACGGTTAAATCTTCGCATGGGCTAGAGCGCCTGTTCAACACTTTTCTTCAACATGCCCGCGTTTGCAAAGCTGCACATTGCTACAACACAGTTTAGACAGTCTCTGCTACACACGCGTAACTTCAGAACAGTTCTCACACAGGCCACACTGCGCATTTGCACTTTTAAGTCTCCATACACTGGCATCTAAGGTCAAAGCATGTTATCTCGCACCCCTTGCTTCAATGCATGCCAACATGCAGCGACAAAACACGACAAGAGCACCTCACTAGGCCTCATTCACAGTCTCACACACATCTATGCAGAACACATGACCGACTGACAGTCTGTCAACTAGAACACTCTCATGGTGGAGAGTACTGACCATCCACCAGTGTGCTTCAGTGCCTCGTCAGGGATATGAGGCGCTATGTGAATGCAACGACAGTACATTATAGACGTTGCCAGTAGTCATGTTGTTATGATAGTTTGTAGTGCCGCATTGTGTATAAACTATACTTTCTATGTCTAGCAGAAGCCTAGGTTCTGGAGTGTTGACTATGCAGTGTGCAAATTAAGTAATAATATTATATATATATATTTTTTTGCGGGGTGACATCGAATGCCTTGGAATAAACTTAAAACCAAACTCGAGTGTTATTCTTAGATTTCTTCCAAAGTTTAACTGAGCTCTATTGCTGTGTTGTACATTGTAACTCCTTTTTTTACAAGGTGGAGGCGGATCTAGGAAATCATAAAGCTCGTGTCCTCATTTAATTACTTCCCAAATAAAGAGTGCACAAACTACCCAGCGCAAATGTAATTTGCCTCAGCCGCTCTCCGTTGTTTGTGGGACTAGCTCTCTGAAATGGTATTTCTGCTCACTCTGTGCGCGGTGTGTCTACATCTTCCAATTTTGCCCATGTGCATTCCATAGGGTAAAAGCAGGTTGTAAGTGCGAGTACAAAGCCCTAGTGAGTGCACGTGCACTCAGCTCTGAAACAGCAATGTACAAATATGGAGATAAACTTTCGCACCAATTTTTTCACCACCACCATAGTCTAAATGAGGCTTTAAGGTCTCCCTATTTGGTCTAGCAGCTCTAGGTTGACACAATTTGTAATGAAAAAAGAGAGAGGGCCCCACAATCCAAGGGGACGGAGCACCACTTTAAACTATAAAGTAAAGCCCCCCCCGCCCCCCTCCAGGGAGGTCAACAACTCAGTTTATTAGCAAAGAGAACTCTGTTCTCATCACGAGTGCAATGAGGGACACTTCCTTTACAGGATTGTGCTTACCTGCTACTTATGAATTCCCAACTCGGGGGGAAAGACTCGTCTGCACCAACGACTCATTGTTTACACCTGTCCACTTGCTGAACATTCGAGTGCGCATAGTCTGTTTTTTCATTGTGTGATTCCCCTTCCTGAGTGACACAGATAGCGCACCAACATCCAAATGGATGAAGTTGAAAACACCTCCGACCGGAGAACACAAACTTTTATGTATACCAACGAAGAAACTCAACGTATCTACGCACTCTTTGAGGACACCACTGGATCCAGTACTAGTACTACATCCATCCAGTCGACCATCAAACAACTATTATACACTTCCAAACGAGCAATCAATCAAAAATTACACGCCAGTACCTTGATACGGTATCATAAGGCTCAACAAATTCCAAGAGGGCTTAGAATCGCCTTAAAATCTACCCTGTGTAAAAACAATCCACGCTTCACTGAAAAATGGGAGGCCATTCTTAACAAATGCTCCTTAGATCTTATTCTACTTATAGTGGAGGAATTATCTAAACTTCTGGAAGAACTTAATAAAGAAATTGAAGAACTACGTGAAGAAATCTCCACAAAGATCCCAGACACAGATTGGAATGCTACTTTAACAGACCTTAACAAACAATTGGATGACTACACTAAGGAGATAAATGACAGAAAAATAAGAAAATTCAAACGTGATAACGTGGACTACAAACTAGGAGAGGTCTACACATGGGCTGAGGCCTATGCTTATAAAAAACAACAACGTAAACAGACTGGACAAAGATCAGACACTGATGCCACCTCTTCTGACGACTCTTCTACCAGGGACAGGATACCACGTACTTTCCAACCATCACAGCCAAATCAAAGAACAGCAGAAACAGGAGACGTACAACCGACAGCCAGTGAGGGTCCATCAAACAGCGAACCTAGACAACAACATTTTTTAGGGGCAAGCACAAGGCCACTAGAAGATCCAGGAGGAAAAACATCAACAAAATCTGTGGTGAAGAACACACGCAGCCAGAGAATCTTGTGATTAACATCTCCAGTTATCATCTTACTAACTTAGAAATTTCAACATTACAAAAAGGGACTTTCTTCGTTCCCACTTACCATTCAAATCCACTCGCTTTTTTAAATTCATGCGTCTACTAAGGCTAAAACATTATTTCAGCAACATCTTGAGCATTCCAGACATTCAACGCCACAATACTTTACTGGGGCTTCAAAATAAAAGCACTTTTACAGCACCCGCAAGTCACAAAGTATTGGATGCCTTTGAGACCATTGTTAATAAAGAGCCTCAAACAATTGGTTACCACAACAAAACCAAATTTAACAACATCACTCAAAAAGAACAACACATTTTGAAGAGATTAGCGAACAGGTCTGAAATCACTATACGACAAGCTGACAAAGGTGGAGCATTGGTAATTATGGATTCGACCTTTTACATTGAAAACGTAAATGAACATGTTAAAGATTCACGGACATACATGCCCATACTTTTTGATCCTACCAATGAATTTCTTGACATCTTAAAAACCATCGTCAACACCGCCCTGGAACAAGGAACCATCACTGAAGAAGACAAGAAATTTTTGATCAAAACCAACCCATCAACACCCTACATTTACATGCTTCCTAAAATTCACAAGCATGCCACAAAACCACCATTCAGACCCATTGTTTCAACAATTAACTCACTGCATGAACCCATTGGAAGGTACCTGGACAAGCATCTACAGGCATCAGTTCAGTCCATGACGACATACATCAAAGACACCACGGACTTCCTTAATATTCTTGAAACCAGCCGTCACCTCCATTCCACACGACCAAGGCATTGAAGCCATTGAATCATTTCTCATCAACACAGACAAACCAGAGAAACTCAAAGTGTTCCTCATGGAACTTATGCACTTTACCCTCTACCACAGCTACTTCGAATGGGCTGGTACCTTTTACATCCAATGCTCGGGCACTTCTATGGGCAATTGTGCCGCTCCAGCGTACGCTAATCTATACATGCACCGATTCGAACTAGATAACGTTTTAACCAACGCTGAATGGAATGAACATCTTGTCCTTTACAAAAGGTACATTGATGATATTTTCATCATATGGAATGGTTCCATTCACCATCTAGAAGCTTTAATTGAAACACTCAACACAGTAGACCAACGGATTGAATTCACACATTCTATAAGTAAGGAATCCATAACGTTTTTGGACACTTGCATCACCATCAATCAAGGAAACCTCATTACACAAGTATATACCAAATCTACCGACCGCAACAACCTTCTCCACTTTCATAGTTTTCACCAACCATCACTAAAAAATCTTTTACCCTATTCACAACTTTTGAGACTTAAAAGGATTTCAAGTACTAATGAGTTATATGAATCCAGTAAAGCCCTGTGTATCTCAAAGTTCAAACAACGGAAATAGCCCAGTGATGTTCTTGACAAAGCGGTTCTGAAGACTGAGAAATCCACTCGACACATGTTATTACAATCCACACGACCAAAAGCAACAGAACAAAGAATGACATTCGTGTCTAAATACTCTACGAAGAGCTTTACCATCAAGAAAACCATCTTGAGATATTGGCCAATGCTAAGCACAGAGGCGGATTTTAATAACATCTTTGAAACACCCCCAAGATTCGCGTATCAAAGATCACGCAACTTGAAACAAATCCTATCCAATACCACAGAGTCTACCTCAACTACCTTTAAGGGAACTGTACCCTGTTTTAACTGTGGCAACTGTAACAGCATTATTAAGGGGACCATACTTCAACATCCACTACATGGTTATCCTATCAAACTCAGAGTTACAGCTACATGTAACAGCCAGAACGTGATCTACTTGTTGAAATGCCCCTGCGGTTTGGTCTACGTTGGTAAAACAGAGAGAAAGATTTGCATAAGAATCAATGAACATAAAAGTAATATAAGAACCCAACAGGCCAAATCTCCAATCGCCACTCACTTTCAACGTCATCAACACAACATTTGCCAACTACGTTTCCTTATTCTTGAACAAATTCCTTATTTGAAAGGACGAGATAACAACAAATACCTTCTACAGAGGGAAATTTTCTGGATTCACAAACTTAATTCCACCCAACCAAAAGGTCTTAATGAACGTTATGAGCTTGGCTGTTTTTTGTAACCATGTCTCCTTCTTCTTGGAACGATTTGCATTGACATGAGCTGATCCTTCGTTGGAATTTCACTTGACCTTCATACCGTTCTATTTATGTTTAATCCAATTGTTTTTTCCATTTTGTGATACTCACCCATTATTCTGACTTCTATGTTGTTCGAATGTTTTTTGTAAATCATCATTTTGCACATCACGTTGTTTCATTCTTATGGTCTCACATATTAGTTGTCACACATTGTCAGCATATTTACGTTCGTTTTGCCACGGTCTTATTCCCCGTAATATACTCTTTGCACACCTTTTCTAACTTTTACACTCGCTAACCGTATGAAAACTACGAGTCTTTTTTCAGCGTAGTTTACAATCAACCACGCCCATTATTTGCACGGGCTTCCTTATCACATGACCGCTACCCGTTAATCCTCCTCACCCGCTGACACAGTTTGGAGCGTTTTTTCGCTATGTGAAACTTCCGTAACCTGCACACCTAACAGTAAGTTCACTTTCCGTTACTTACGGCTCACACTTCCCGATGACATTTCCTGCACCTCTTAACCGCTATTTTGTTATTTTTATAAGTAACTTCGTTGCTACTAACAAACACTCGATACAAGTTTAGCCTGTCAACACCCATCTCCTTGACGAGCGCACTGAGCATTCGCGTGGCACTTTATCCACATTCGCCGGTTTGAATTGTTTGATGTGAGCACTCCCCGTGATCACCACCATCTTTTATTTACTTGCTCTCTGCTCACCTACTGGGACCGCGAGGACACTAATCTCTCGTTATTTCTCACGTTACCCGCATATTTTCCCTCACACCATTTTAACTTCACTTGCTCGCTAATTGACACGTAGTATTAACGCTGAGAATTCCAGACATTGATACTGATTCCTCACGTTTCCTTTCAGAGTGTCGCCCCTGATGAAGGGCTTGAACAGCCCGAAATGCATTGGGCATCCGAATAAATTGAAGATTATATATGAATGATTACAATTCTACATGATCATATGAAGAAAAGGTTCAATAAATAACATTGACCTCGGACAAAGTCTTTTGTGAAACTCAGTTTATTAGCAAAGAGAACTCTGTTCTCATCACGAGTGCAACGAGGGACACTTCCTTTACAGGATTGTGCTTACCTGCTACTAATCTATTTTGGTCATTGAACAAGATACATGATGTTTACAAATAATAGTCATCTACTGTATCACAATGTTAGACAGATTTAGTACGCATAATATGTCAACATGTTTTGGTGCAATATGTAGATAGTTGCCACCTTCTTCAGGACTAAACATAAAATACTATCTTCCGCAAACGTTCAGAATTGAAATTGTTAAAAACCAACTGATGTGATAACAAGTTCCTAGGCGCGAACCATATGGAAATTTTGGAATTCCGTGAGGACAGAGTCACTTTGTCTCAAGGTCAGGAGGCACAAATATAAAGCCCCCAAAAATATTTTTTCGTCCAACCTGGCAGACTGAACGCATATTGGCATCCGTGAGGTATTGAACAGGATGGCAATACGCAATTATCTATGCTACCTCATTATTTGAAGGGGTTACCACAAAATCATTTGAAGAGGTTATCACAAAAATTTGTGGTATGCTTCGTTCCATGTGAAGTTGGACGCAAATATTTTTTACACCCAAGGAGAATTAATTCCCCTTGGACAATAACTCTACCTGGATATTATTCCATGGGCATTTGAACTAATCTTACCTAAGGCGAAGGTAACACAGGATAGTGGTCCTTCGACTTTTGGCTTTATATTTGTGCCTCCTGACCTTGAGACAAAAAATAACACAGGATTCCAATGTTTCCATATGGCTCTTGCCTAGGAACTTGTTACCACATTAGTTGATTTTTAATGATTTAAATTCTGAGGTAGTACCCCTTTCCCACATCTTGCTGCAGGCTGTTTGGTGCATCATTCCACCTTCTGAAGAGTGGTTCATCTGCAATGCACGAGGTGTATTGTTTTCATCACTTTGCATCCTGCTTCTTAACGGAATAGAACACAAGCTGTCAGCCTGGCACCTTACTTCTCGGAAGCCCACAAACTCACCAGCGGAGTGCCTCAACGTTCATTGCTCAGCCCTGGAAACAGGTGGGAGCACACTGCCTCACACTCCAGCATGCAGTTTGCAACATTGCATTATGGTAATTGCAGTACAAATTTGCCACACTTCATTTATGGTCTATAGTTCATTGCTCAGCCCCACCCTTTTCAACGCATATATGATCCCTCTGGCCAACGTCATCTGCGCACACATCAACATCCTCTCCTATGTGGATAAGAACCCCAACACAAAAAACAAGTTCACTGCCTGCATGACCAAAGTCGTTAACTGGATGAAGGCAAACTGACTCAAGCTCCACAACGACAAGACTGAAAAAGTGATCTTTGGCAATAACACCTCGCCATAGGACTCCAACTGGTGGCCGGCCAAACTCTGACCCACTCATGGCACCCACGCTAGGAACCCTGGAATAATCATCAACAGAAACTGGACATGACCGCACAAGTCAACGCCCAACACTATGTCCTTCGAGTTTTCCCGTAAGCATCGTCTCACAAGCGTACTCGCTTTCTTCGCGTTCGACTAGCACGCAAGTGCTCCTGTTTTGGTACTCACCATATGACTAGTTGATGTCCTTCATTGGATTTGCTCACCCCAACAGCCAGGACGGAAGTACAACCGGCGGAGAGAATTTCTCCTTCCAGGCCATCTGTCCAGTAGCCCTGAAGACGTCGTGGGTTCAAACCCTGACGAAACATGTGTTTGCTGGGCATCTGATCTCCAATTAAACCACAAAGAAAGAAAACGCCAATCCGACTACTGTGATTGTTGTGTATACATGTTACTTGCAGTAATCATACTGTTGACACAGATTACGTGTGCACAGGCTACCTGTAACACTATGTCCTGCTTCCACACCCTGAAGATGCTGAGGAAGATCTTCAGATGGCTCCCAAGCAACACTAGAAAAGTGTTCACTTATACCATAAGTTGGACTATGGTAATACCCTCTACACCAGGATCACCAAGCAACTTACTAGAGGACTACAAACCATCCAGAACTTGCCAGCCAGACTTCTCCTCAACATCCCACACAGATCTCACATCACACCACACTTCAGGGAGCTACACTGGCTTCCAAAACATGAACACGCTCATTTCAAACTCTTCACACACACATTCAAGGCACTACACAACTTAGGCTCCACCTAACTGAACACTCGCTTCTCCTTCCACCAACCAGACAAACATCTCTTCTACGCAGGACTCCTACTCGCACACATCCCATGCATACACAGAACCAGATCAGGAGTACAGGCGTTCTCTTACATCACTCCAAAAGTGTTGCACGGCCTCCCACTCCACACCAGAGCCTCCTCCTCTCTTTTGGAATTCCGCGGAAAGCTGGAGACCTGGCTTTTCAATTAATCAACCTACTCTAGGCAGGGCTAGGCGCACAGACCTGCTTAGCACCAAGGTACCCCCATGGGTGATAGTGCATTTTACAAATACACATAACATAACATAGACAATTGGGTGAATGCAGAGGTGATCATCGAATGTCGACTTTTCTCACTAAAAGTAACAAACACATTGTGCATGTTCATCAAAAGCCTACTTGAAGCAAGATCCAGGCAAACATGTATATGCATTACACTTGGATGGTCCTATTTTCAGAGAAATAGTTTGTGGAATTAAAAAATATCAACATCAAAAATTAAATCATTAAAAAAAAAAAAACAAGACTTGACAAACCGCACATTGTGTTTACAGACCTCGCACCACCCACTTCTGAGGTAACAGGTAATGTGTAGGCAAGCTTTTGCCATCTGTGTGCCAGCCACTAAGGGATGGCCTTATGCCCTCCCTGTGCAGGACCCACGATCCCTCTTTTTTGCCTTTCACCAAGAGGGAGGGAAATGCGAAGATGTGACCACATCTGCCGAGGCCTGGTTAGGGCACTGATTGGACATTAAAATTGGCCTGTGTGAGGAGGCCACTGGCAGCTGGCTGTACCTGCTCGAATTTAGATTGACCTGTGCGAGGCCACAGCTGCCAAGTATTGTGATCAGCCGGGAAACAGCGTTTACAACGCTGTCATCACATCGCAGTGCTATTACAACGCGGTCTTTACAACGACCGCGCTGTTAGTACGCAATACCTTTACATCGCAATTCATTAGAACGACTTACTGTAGGGGGCGCTAAAGTATTGCTCAAATGACAATCGACTTGTGCGAGGCCACAGCTGCCAAGTATTGTGATCAGCCTTTGCGTGGCAACTGGCCTGTGTGTGGCCGCAGTGGCCCAGAGGGAACTGACCTGAACACCAAGACCATGAAGTGGAAGACACTCACGTCGGGTCACAGACTGGCATCTCCGCTGCTGCCGCCTAAAAATCTGGTTGGTTTCACTGCTGTTGGCTGATCATATGCAAAAAGAACAATTGATGGACAGAATGCAGAACAATGTCATACATTCACCCCAGTACAGAGATCTGGGCCTAAATCCATCGTTATTTTGCTCCCCATGCCATTCCAGTTTGGACCCAGCCATATGCAAATCAGTCTTGACCCTGCGCCCAATGGGAACAGTCCAGCCCGAACTACCAGGTTAGGTCCTCCCTGGTCTGGAAACAAGCACCCTAGGACCAGTTTCGGGCTTTCAGCCCTCATCAGCCAGGATAGCTTGACTCCAGTGGCATGGAGAGAACGGGACCCACGTCTGGGCATGATCAAAGGCAGAAGCTGACTGGCACCCCCTTTTACGCTGAGTGTTCATGGCACCTATTGAGGCTGGGTGATCAAGTCACCACCATAGGATTGGTTCCCACTGTGCTGTAAGAATTCCGGTGCTGCTGCACGTCTACCCTCGCCATAGGTCCACCCTGAAGGCTGAATAATGAATTTCGGCTCAAACTGAAAGTGCTACAATGTGGTTCCTGGCCGCAAGACAGTGCTACAAAACAGCTAATGATAAATTCAGTCATTTTGGTTTCCTCTGCAAATACCAAGAAGGTGGTTGTTGTGGTGAAATTGTGATCACAAATTGTGGTTGATCAGGTGGTCGTTGTGAAATAACTATACACAACTCTAAGCGTCATTCTAGAGACATTTCATTGAGGAAAGCTTTCACCATTTTCATCGAGTACGCATGGGCCGTAAATAGGGGTGGACGGAGCTCTTGGAATTTCACGTCGTAGATTTCCGCAGAATTACATAACAACACTGGGAGATTCCACCAATGTACGGAAATCTGCACATTGCGCTGCTCACACTGCAATTTAGTCCTGGAACTGCGCTCCACGTTGAAAAATCAGTGCAGACGGCACTAGGCGGTGAGCAAGACTACGCAGGCATTCGAGTTGATTTTGTTGCCGCTCGAGTAGGAAATCTATTTGAGAAGCAGCCCTCTAACCACGACCACCCGAGTTAGAAAATCTTGTCGGAAGTCCTCCTAGTGACCGGAAGTCACACTGGGGGACGCCACAGCTCACTCGCACTCGCATTCCTGAAGCCTCACAGGAGAAAAATTTCCACCACGCGTCTATTGTAGGAATTTAGCCAAACTGCCCATTACAAGAGTAATGGGAGTTGACAAATTCCGCCCATCCCGCGAACGGAATGACATTTCCCACCCAGGCCTAGTCAAAAAGAGCTTTTAACTTTTGGAACAGGTAGTCTTTTAGACACACACCATTCTTTTTTTTTATTCAACATTTCAAAATACTTTATTGGTTTTTCACAGACACACACCATTCTTAATTACATTTGCAAGGGCTGCTTGCCCCTACTCCAAACAGAAAAAAGAACTTGTTTTTGTGTTCAGTTGCTGTCCACTTATTAGACGCTGTAAACAATCGTTGACCCATTATCACATATTAGCTGCTAATAAATTGTTTTTGGCAGGGGTCGCAGCTGTAACCATTGCCTTGCACCCTGCTATTTCTGTCACTTCCTTTGTGACCCCTGGCCTGAGAGCTGCAACCCCAGACTACTCCCATATGACGTCCATGCCCTGCACCCCTGGGAGAAGTTGACAGCTGACTTCTGTGGCTGTCATTAGGGGACCAATGAGAATATGGACAAATGATGTCTGTAAAAGGATTGATAACAGACATTCTCCTGCACCTCTCTGCACACTACATCCCTCAACAACTTTTACCGAACTTTAACAATATAGGGGCATATCAGCAAGGCAAGGCGCTTTTGCGGCCGTTTTCGGCCGAAAAGCAGCGATAATTTTATCGCCTAATTAGCAAGCTCACGCTATCGCGTGAAAACTTGCGTTAGCGTAGGAATTCCTAACGCCCAGCTTTGCATCTCTAATGAGATGCAAAGTGGGCGTTCCTGACCTGACCTGACATGACAGGAGAAATGTCGCTAAGCGACATTCCTCCTATCATCAAGCCCCACGCTATGAAGCATAGCGGCAGGAAAAGTAGCGATAACCCCTGTTAACGCTACTTTCCTTATGCCTGCTTCAGGACTGACTTAGCCATGATATCCTATGGAAGGTGGATATCATGGCTAAGTTTGAGGGGCCCTATCAACAAGCTAACGCCACATTGCGTGGGATTCGCGCTGGGTTTCCAGCGATAATCTCACGTTAGGCAGTTAGTGTGAGGATTTGTATCGCTTTTGAGATAAGCGTTGCTAATAGCACGCTATCTCAGCGATAAAAATTCACGCTAGCCAGCAATAACTATCCTAGCGCTAAGTGCGCTTAGCGATAATTATCGCCAGTTGTTGCTGATATGCCCCATAGTAGGTTTCACTAGCCATAGTAGCCTCCTTTCTCAATAAAGTCTGTCTGAGTGTAGTAAAAAAGGTGTCTCCATTTCACCTTCGGTTGGGAGTTTCATTGGAGATCATACCGGCCTTTCCCTCGCTCTTCTGCAGGCGCTGCTGGTTGGTGATGCCAATGGGGGCTGCTCAGTCTCTGGGTCTGGTTTCTGCCAGGAGTCGAGGTGGTTATTCTGGTAATTCTGGAATTCTGGGTTTACCCTCCTTGGGCTGCAGCTAGGAGTTGCTTCCTCGACCTCATCCCACCCTATGTCAACCTCTGCACTTGCAATTTCCCCTCTCAAGCCCGCCTTGTCCCCGGGGCATGATATTCTTGAATCCTCCTGGACACAGTGGTGTTGTTTCACTCAACAGTTACCGTAGTCCCTCGTACCATAACCCCTCACCATGGGGTACATTTGAAGGGGATTTGGAATTTGTTCCCTTGATAGTGGTCTTGGATGTGGACCTCGTCACCCAATTCCAGTTGGTTAGGTCAAAATCTCTGTCCTCACCTGGCATCTGTGTTGTTGTGAATCCTTCTGGATTACCGGATCTGGTGGGTCAGGATTGCCTATAGCTTGGCGTAGGAGGCAATCGGCAATCATGTCTTTCCACGTTTATGTCCATGCTTGGATGCCATAGCTTCTTGTGTAGGCAGGCCATGTTTTAAACATGCCCTGGTGCCCTACATGCATGTGCAGCAAATCAATAGAGAAACGGGCAGCATTACTAGTAGAAATCCAAAAACATCTGGGTCACCATCAAATTGAAGGCCTCTTATGGTAATTTTGATCATAGAAGCAAAGGAAATCACACAATGTGAGCAAAAGTATCAATATAACAGTAAATCACAGTTAAACCTTTTAAAACATCATATAATACCACCATGCTAGCACTAGCCCACTCATTGAATAATTATGAATCCTTCTGACCTGATGTCATCGGAGGCGCCAGAGCCAGCCTGGCTACACAAGCAATGGGAACATCCATAAGAGAGAATGGACCACAGCGAACGAGCAGAACCCGCCTTGGAAAGTATCTAAAGGCTTCCTCTGGAGTTCTTCGAGAACAACACGTCACTGCAAAACAAATAATGCGCGTGTGGTGTAAATAAGAAATATAAACACCAGACAAATATTATGAAGCAGCAGCCATTTTATTATGAAATTGAGTTGAGGCCTAGTTGAGGCTTGGCTTGACATGTCAGAAAAAAAACACAGGGGCGTTTTAGCAAGACCGGCGATAAAATTATCGCCGTTTTAGCGGCAGGAAACTGACGCTAAAACGGCCATAATGGGCTTGCTAATATGCGTTATAGAATTCTAATAGAAGCCCAGGTTAGATGTCCTGCACATAATTTTATCGCTTGTCTTGCTAATATGCCCCACAGTTCTATACATCCCAGACCTTTCAATTTAATTGCAATTGGACCATGTTAATATACATATCAAATCTAAATCAGAAAATAGCTCTCTTGCATCTTTCTGATGTGGATACAATTCATTTAATTTAGCTGACTTATAATAAGACTTATCAGTTGAGTGCTAAGAGACAATTGTGTATATTGTGTGCTGCAGAAATGGTCAATGAAATTAAATTATCACCACTGTAAGGATAGCTGTTAGCATTTATTAAAGGCCATAGCAGATGATTTTTTTAAATCTTAGAAAGTAAAAGAAAATCGAAACGTATTCACAAGAGTAAAGAGGCATACTGGTGGAGAATGTCAATATTTCTAGATGGTAAATTACGCCGAAGCGCAAGTGATGCAAAGTGATTTGCCCAAAATCACACCATCACATCAAATTGGGAAGCCGGGGTTTCTAAGCGTTTTTTTTTGTTGCTCCAACAAAAAGAATCGTCCACACTAATTCTGTGATTTTGCAATATTAAATATACATAATAACAAGACATTAGGGGAGAGGATGTAGCCTTACAGCTAAAACGGTCGACCTCGAAGCTGGGGAACCGGGTTCGTGTTCGAGTCTTGGCAACGACGCTCAACATTCAGTGATTCTGGGCAAATCCCTTAATCTCCCCGTGCCTAACAAAAATGAGTGTGTCAATCTGTATCGAAACTGGAGCTCATGTAAAGCGCTCTGATACCTGATATCTTCGGGTCTAGTTTGCGCTATATAAAACTCTTTAAAAAAATGAAAAAAACATCAACAAAGCAAACAAATAGGGACTGTGTTGTTAGAATTGACCAAATAATATTACCTCATCTAATGCTGTGCTAGGATAGATTATGCTATGCTATGCTGTCATGCTATGTTTTAAGTGTTATGATTTCCTTCTTTGTTATGCTATGTTATGTTATGCCATGCCCTACTTTTTTGTATTTTTTGCTATGCTTTATGATACTAAGCCTTGTTATTTCATTCTATGCTACGTTGTATTAGTTTATTCTCTGCGTTGTTATGCTCCACTCTGTTATGGTATGTTTAATGCCATGCTATATTTTGATATGTGATCTGATATATGATTTTATCTTGTGACATTTACAGAACTTTATCAGCACATCCATTATTTCTCCACCTTCTTGCTTCCTGTTGTAAACTTTCTCAAAATCCTACCCTGTGCTCTAAACCCTCTTCACAGGGATCCACTGCTCCCCGGCTAAGTTTGCACAATGTAAGAAACCCTACATGCATACTTACATGTATGAACCATTCTTCATATGGGAGATGCTTTTCATGCAGTGCACATGCTGCCATTAGCGTGGCCTTGCAGCACCACTGGGGTCTGGTACCTTCTCGTCCTAGTTTCGCTACACTATGCTATGTGATGTGTTGCTGTTTTTTTGTGCTATGCTATGAATTATGTGTGCTACATTATGTGATGTTATGCACACAATACTATAACATACTATTCTACGATACTGTATTTTATGCTCTGCTATGTTGACCCATTCTATACGCTAAATAGGTTTGTGCTACATCGCACTGTCCTGTATTATGCACTGCTATGCTATGCTATGCCAACATTATACCATGCTTTGCTACGATGTGCTATGTGGTTGTTTAATTGTATGTTATATTATGCTGTTCTATGTCATATCATTTTGTGCTATGCTGTGACTTAATGCTCTATGCTATGCCGTGTCATGTTCTGCTGTGCCTTGTTTGTCTATATGTTCCTATTGCTTACATTATGCCAGCCTGTGTTATGCGCTGGTATGCAACGCTGTGTTCTGATATTCTTGGCCCTGCTTTGCTATGCCATGTCATTTTCTGCTGTGCCTTGTTTGTCTATATGTTCCTATTGCCTACATTATGCCAGCCTGTGTTATGCGCTGGTATGCAACGCTGTGTTCTGATATTCTTGGCCCTGCTTTGCTATGCCATGTCATGTTCTGCTGTGCCTTGTTTGTCTATATGTTCCTATTGCCTACATTATGCCAGCCTGTGTTATGCGCTGGTATGCAACGCTGTGTTCTGATATTCTTGGCCCTGCTTTGCTATGCCATGTCATTTTCTGCTGGGCCTTGTTTGTCTATATGTTCCTATTGCCTACATTATGCCAGCCTGTGTTCTGCGCTGGTATGCAACGCTGTGTTCTGATATTCTTGGCCCTGCTCTGCTATGGTTTTATATGTTATGCTGCCGTATGGTAATCCACTCTACGTCTGATCATGAGTTGGGCTGCAATTCTGAAACTGTTTCCAGCCGGAACGCATTTACAATTTGTCTGGATTTACCGCATCCGACATTACCAGATGTGGTAAAACCTGGGCACTGTTCCAACTGCCAAATGCAGGTATAATATGTGCACAGTCCCAGGTTCCATAATCAGGGAACACGCGGGGAGACTGGTTGGGTACATCCAGACCCTGCATGTTACTTCACACTTCAGGGATACACTCACCCCTGCAGGGCAGTGGCATAGTGTCACTGCAACGAAATGGGAATCTAGTACGGATTTACCACCCCACCCCTACCGACAACTTGTGATGGGGCCCAGTGCGCTATGTAATGATGAGCATTGCCATGTTGGGTTACCTGACGCAGTCCTATGGTATGCGAGGATATACGGTGTTATGGTCTGTGAGGCTCTGCTATGCTATGAACTTTGGGCCTGTTGCACAAAGACACCTGCGCAAACCAGGATGTGCAATTTGTGCACTGACTCATTTGTGAATGGGTTTGCATATATCAATGCACCAAAGAATATTTGAAGTTGCATAATGACTGCATAATGAATATTAATTAAACAGGTCGCAACTGGAACCCCTGTGAATAGCTGCAAATGCAGGTATGGAGATCATTAAAGGGACAAGTTCTGCTTTTCAAAGAATGCCTCTCAAACATCCTAGTGTGAGCAGGCGGTGCCCCATGGATCACTGCCTCCCATGATCAAGGACCTTCTCCTTTGTGAATCAGTTTCCACCCCAACTCAGGGGTCTGTGAGTGAATAATGGGTTCCAATCTCAGCTGAGCTACCCACCATTGATACAGACCTTTCCAGAGCGCGCATAGGAGCGCGACTTTGCACCGTCCAACGAAGCTCAGCACTTGAACCCTAGCAGCAAAGTGTGTGTTTGATATGAGTGATACTAGCAGCAGAGTGCACCTACAGACAATGATTGTCCCTGCTTAATGCACTGCATTGTTTATTTTATATTTTTATTTTAAGGAGCAGGAACTCTTTATTCTGTAAGCAACAAGATTTGTACAGAATCCTTTTCCTCAATTTTGTCTGTTCCAAACATTATGCAGCGAAGACTTACAGGTCCTTTGGTATTTTTCCAATTTTCTCAAAATTTCACTTAGGTTTTCTCATTATTGCAGCAGTTTGATGAAAGTTCTACACTTGGTAATAATAGCCAGTGAGACTGTGCGCGGTATTGACAAGGCTGTTTTCTGGAAACATAGAGCAATTGCATAAAAATGTGGATTTTAACCAGCATGTTGCATGTCACGGATTTCGATCACACCTGGTAGAGCCCTCTTGGCCCTCAGCCAGTGTAGGTCTTCCTACCACTACGAAAGAAACTGACAGAGGTCAATAGACCTTTCCTCAAGGCTGACCCGAAGAAGGGTCCATTTAGGGATGGACAATCAGCCCAGCCAGAGAGTAGACAGGCTATTGGCGAGTTCCTCTCCGCCCACTCTCTAAGGCAGCTCACATTGGCGAGTTCCTCTCCGCCCACTCTCTAAGGCAGCTCGCATTGGCGAGTTCCTCTCCGCCCACTCTCTAAGGCAGCTCGCATTGGCGAGTTCCTCTCCGCCCACTCTCTAAGGCAGCTCGCATTGGCGAGTTCCTCTCTGCCCACTCTCTAAGGCAGCTCACATGCAACACATCTGGACTAGCCTGTCAAGCGGCAAACTAGTGCAGTATAGATGTATAGGAAAATGATACACAATAAAATCATAAACAAATTGAGACTAGCGCACATAAGTAAAGTGAACAGAATGCAATACTATGGTATATTAATTTGCATAGCACACTAATCACCCGAGTGGGTATCCAGGCGCTTGGGCTGGTGTATGGGTGTGAGGTCCCCATGGTGCTTATTCGAAGAGCGAGGTCTTCTGCTTCTTGCGGAACTCAAGAGGTGAGCTGGAGGCTCTGATGTGTTGAGGGAGATCGTTCCATGTCTTGGGTGCGATGTAGGAGAATGGGCGACCTCCAGTTTTGCTTTTGCAGATGAGGGGAATGTGTGCGAGTGAGAGCGAGGCAGAGCGTAGGATGAAGAAAGTAAGCATTTTTTAGGGTTACGCGTGCTCCGTACATGCCCTAACACTGACTGGTGGTAGCTAGAAAACCAGCCACTAGGAATGATAAGCAGGGCCGGACTGGGAACCACAACCGGCCCTGGCAAAGTGCTCGGCCACCCACCCCCCACCCTCGCGGTGCCGCCGAGCTCTTTACCAGGGCCGGTTTTCGGCCAATTCGTTACAGGGCCGATTTTGCACCAATGTTGCAAAAACGGCCCTGTAACAAAAAACGGCCCCCAGGGGCCCAAAACCGGCCCCCACCCGTGCGGCGCACCGGGGGATTGCCCGGTGCCTGCTACGGCCAGTCCGGCCCTGATGATGAGATGCAGCAATCGCACACCTTAAAGCAAGGCTGCGCTCGGCTTCCAGCTCATTACCGAGCCTTGTCTGGGGAAATGCCAAATGTGCTTGGAGAAGTCCTTCTCAGGAAGATCAGACTTAATTGCCACAGACGGAGCACAGTGCCTTCCATGTATCGGTTCACATACGGCTGTGTTAGATGTTCTTGTGATCATGATGTGTGGTCAGAACAATAATGTAAGGAAAGCTGATGAATATAAGGTCACATAAAGACCATTTAAGGGCCGAATTTATATGTTGGTGGTACATAACTTGAGTATACATACTGCCAACATAATGGTTAGCCCACCCGATTTAGATGTGGGCGGACCATAGGTTTGGCTATGGCTGTGAGTACTCCGTCTGCACCATAGCCAAACCTCTCCGACGGCTCGACGGAGTAAGTGCCGTCGAAGGAATGACTATATATCCACCCACCCAATCAGGATAGGTAGATATAGAGCCATTGTATTTTACTGACTATCACCGCCAGGCAAACCCTAGTTATGAGGGAAAGTAAAATGTGAAAAATTGGCCCCATCGCCATGAGAGATGACGCCATTGGATGACTCACATGGCGAGGGGAAAGTTACTTTTTTATTTTTAAAAAGTAAATACCGTTATGTGATTTTCTTTTTAAAATTAAAAAAATGAAAACTGACATCCTTTCACCAAACAGCGAAATGCATTGGCAGGAACCACCGTGACATCAGTTCCTGTCAACTGCCTATTTGGCAGTCATTTATAAATTTGGTGGGCGGCCCCTCCGCATTGGGCAAGGAGTCATTTACTCCCCCCTCCCAGTGGAATGACAGGCCGTGCCCAAATTATAAATTAGGCCCTAGGTTTCCTATATAAAACAGCAACATTATGCATTAGTGATAAATGATAACATTAGACATTTACAAGCATAAAACATAGGCACACTATCATAATCACATGAAAATAACAAAAAAATAAAAATAATATTGTGATGGGATATGTGGCATTATGCAAAGAAGAGTCTGCTCATCGTAAACCAGGCTCATAGAGGTCTGATACAATGAAAGGGACAGTGTACAAATAACAAAAGCCGCTATGGGCCCATACCGCTGTCATCGAAAGGGCAGGGATCCTGGGTGATCAGCCCGTGATCTGTAAAGATAACATTCCAGTTATTGACATATTGCCTCACTCTGGTGTTCAGTCACTTTCAGCAGCGTCGATTCGAACCTTTCCAGATAAAAGAATTGAAGCCCGAAGAGCTTGGGGGCATATCTACAAGGCGGCGATATAAAATTATATTTCGGCCGAAAAGCGGCGATAATTTTATCGCTATATTAGCAAGGCCACGCTATTGCGTGAAACCTTGCCTTAGCGCCTGAATTCCTAACGCCCATCTTTGCATCTCTAATGAGATGCAAAGTGGGCGTTCCTCCCCAGGATAACGGGAGAAATGTAAGCGACATTTCTCCTATTATCAAGCCTCACGCAAAGCAGCATAGCGACAAGAAAAGTAGCGATAACCTCTGTTATCGCTACTTTCCTTACGCCTGCTTTGAAACTGACTTAGCCATGATATCCTCTGTAAGGTGGATATCATGGCTAAGTATGTGAGGCCCTAACAGCAAGCTATCGCCAAACTTTGTGGGATTATCACTGCGTTTCCAGCGATAATCTCACGTTTGGCAGTTAGCGCTAGGATTTTTATCGCTTTTGAGATAAGCGCTGCAAATAGCACGCTATCTCAGCGATAAAAATCCACGCTAGCCGGCGATAATTATCCTAGCGCTAAGTGCGCTCAGCGATAATTATCGCCAGTTGTTGCTGATATGCCCCTAAGTGATTTGTCCAAGATCACAGTGTGCTCAAGAACGTTAACCTTGATCCGTCTAGCCATTAGTCAAAGCCTAACAAGTGTCCATTACTCTAAAATGCAAATATTTTAGGAGCATTGTTATATTATGTTGATTTTAAAACATTTTAATGCTGTCAATTAAAGCTATACAAATGGTGTTATGGTTCTTTTGGGACATAATTCTTCTCTAGTGCAGCCTTCAATTTTATAGCAGGTTACTCCACACATTGGACCTCATTTCATCAATATCTATGGGATATTGCACGAATTTGAACTCAGCAGACTTGAGGAAGCTCAACCCACTGAGCTAGGCGCACAGACTGAGCGGAGATGCAGACCTGCGAACGATAATAAATCAATGTTTTTCATGCGGCTCCAGGGGGTTCCCTGAAGCCTTAAAGAATGTCCTGGGCGCTTCCACTTGTAACCCAGGCCAATGACGTGCGGTGCACGAGCCGTGATCGATGGACGCCTCGGGACACGAGCTCCCAGGCGTGAAATTCACCAGATTCGGTTTACAAGGAAAACATGTGTTTGCCTTTGACTCTGTTGACAACATACAAACGCTTCCACTTCTTGCTGACCCCCTCCGGCGCCAAGGAGTCCGAGCTCTCAAGGCCCCGGCTTTCTTCCCATTTCCAAAATGACAGGTTTATTTACTTGCAGAGCACGGACAATAGCAATTTATTAAAAGTACGTGTGTGTACAAGCGCCGCCTTTTTTATTGGCGCCTCTCATTGGCGCAGCTCTGGTGACGCCATGGGCCGCCCCCGTTTCATATGCGCGGCTCAAAATTGTGTATTCAGCCGTAGCGGAGTTTTTGCACAACAGTAGTATCGAAATGTATTAAACTTTAGTGCGGATACTCGCAGGGCTTTAAGTGGGCCGGGTCTCACCGGTGCTGTGCACCGGCAGTTCTTTAAAGGAGGCCTCGAAATAGGTCTCCATCGGGCTCTGTTTTGTGCCCTGGCACAGGCGGTCCGTTTTTTCCCGGACTGCAGTGACAGCAGGCACATGATGTGCGCGTGCTCACACGGCTTATGTCTCACTAGTGGAGAAGTTAGGCATGATGTCATGCCAGGGGAGCGTTGAAGGGAAATCCTTTAAAGACTCATTTTATCTCAGGATTTCCCTTCTCTTTTTGAAACTCAGCAGCAGCAACATTGTAGTGGTGTCACCAGGGCTTAAAGTGGAAGCTTTTTCAATATTATATACAAGTCATATTGCTGCTTATTTATCTTATGCAACTAACAACCATTGACAAAGCCAATAGTCCTGATTTGTAGGTATGATGTTACTTGTTGTATCTGGATGCAATGACAGAAACAGCAAAATACAAGTCGGGCGGCACACTATGCTAAGCACAGATTTTTAACTTATGTTTTTTCAAGCCACGCCCATAATTATTCAGCCACACCCCTTTGAGAGACCCCCCCAGTTTTTTCATCCCACTCAAAGCCCTGCATACTCGTGAGATGCACCATAGTGGTGCTGGTGGTGAGGGTGGGGGTGGGGGATGGGATGCGTGCGCCTAAGGTACTACCCAACGCCAACTAGCACACCCGATAGCGGCGTTCAACATTTGCGTGCAAAATCACTGCGCCAAAATGTGTTGCGAAACGCCGTCGGTGTAATGGTGTGGGATGAGCGCAAACGCCCCCAACACTCCTAGCAAAATCAAGTGAGGTGGCGCGAGGCCGGCCCGGCTTTCATGGAATCCGACTGCCAGGTAAAAACAGACACAGGGGGGCTTCGAGTATGTTTGCAGTCGCGAACTCCGAACCGGAGCGTTTGCACACACAACAAAGCTTTGGGCATCTGGTCCATGGTGTGTAGAATATGTTGACCATATTTGCACCCTTGGTCACCGCTGCAAGGCGCATATTATCAAGCGGCAGTGATAATTATCGCTGACCGCTCTTAGCACGAATATTCGTATAGCCAGCTATCGCGGGAATGTATTGCCATGTTAGCGCTGTATTAACAATGCTCAGCGCTATGGCGATAAATATTCCAGCGATAGCAGGGATATCGCCGTTTTTCATGGAACAACGCTGGTTTTCCAGCGATGTTCCATTGAAAACGGCGCTATTCTTGACGATAGGGCCTGTGGTCTTAGCCCCCCATGTCAGGTATGCCTTAGTCTGGAGTATTTGAATTAAAATACACCAATCTTGCCTAGACAACCCATCAGAACTTTTGCTAAAATTAGGGGGATAGGGGTTTCCCCCTGTCATCGGGCAAGAACCAGTACCTTTCGACCAACGCTTAATACCTGGCGAGTAAGGGATAGGGGCCTTTCTCCCCTCTCTTGAAGAATGCCTTAGTCTGGAATTTAACAGATGTTAAATTCCAGCGTTAAGGCCCAGTTAGCGCGAAAAACAGCAGCGCTAAACTGGACGGGGCTTTGTTGTAATCACAGCGAAGCACCATTAGCGATATTTTATAATGTAGTTGGAAGGGGCACACCTACCTTGCATCTCATTAGCGATGTGAGGCGAGGCGATAGGAAACCGGGCGCTAAGGCAAGGAAACATGCGCTAGCGTGTCCTTGTTAATAAAGCGATAAAATTATCGCCGCTTTTCGCCCGAAAACAGACGCTTAAGCGGTGATAATGTTATCGCCAGACCTTGATAATATGCCCCCAAGTACGGCTTTGCTTAAGCGGTTGCACATATGCAGTGCAGCCTCGGACCCTGGAGTCTCAGCAAACTAAAGAAAAAGTTACAGTTTTTTAACAGCTTTGCAAATCGCACGCGTGATTTGAGTTTACCTCATGGACCCGCCCACATTAAACTCTTCTTGTACTCCTTCCTTCCTCACTACTCACTCCCTCTGCCCTTGTCTCATCACGCAAATGATCGCATTAAAGTATTTCAGGATAAACCGCACAGCGCAGCCCACCCTGAACCTGTAGATGGCGGCACTACCAGGTCATGGGGTATTTGGGTCTCTTGATCTCAGCTGGTTCAATAGTAAACTATCACTCCTTCACCAAGAAACCCCTGCCACCAACCCGGGAAAACTCAACAAGTCCCTTTTCCACCACGTTTCTTCAAACCACTTGCCTCCTAAAAGAAAGATGATGGTTATGGTTTTCTTGGTGAAAAATGAGTGATTTTTGCTTGTGTCACCTGATAGGTTGTCCTTGTGTCAAGAAGCCAGGTCTTTGGCTTATGTGAGCTTAGCTTTGGCATGGCCCACCTCTTGCTAAGGAGAGAAGCAGGGGCAGCAGCAGGAAGTCATCTTGTGGGGTTCCTGGGATGTGCAAGCATGGGGGATTAATGTGGTGGCACAAATGAACCGCAAACTCTGTGGGGGGTGGAGTGTGTTGTGCTACGGCAAAAGGACTTGGGTATTTTAAGACTTAGTTTATTTTTCTGAAACACATTTTCATTTTCTATACATTTATCACAGTCTAGGTCGGTGAACACCCACCCCCTGACACCTGCGGCTGTGGGATGTCCCAGTGTTTAATATGTAAAAACAAAGGGGGCCACTACTGCTTGGACCCCCATTACCCCTGCCAACACTGCCAATGACAGTATCAACACAACCACTATCAACCCATACAAGTGTGAACATTTCAGACTATTCCGGGCCCCCAAAGCTATAAGGATAGCTTGGGCAGCAGTATTTAGTTATTTTAATGTACATTGAATTGATAAACAACTGTTGTTGTGCTCATATCTAACATAGCCAGACAGCGCCACCATGTGGCAGACTGTCATAAGTGCTGGTGCTGAAATTAAGTGCAAGAGTCGAGTACTGGAAAACACTGGCTCAAATTAAGCACTGGTGTGTCCCATATGCTACTTCTTCAGTTGCAGCACTGAAGAGTCTGTGCACTTCTGCTGTGTGCACAATGAATACAGTTATGGTTCCTCATGTCCTTACACAGAGCTCACTCTAGTCCAGCTATAAAAGGTTTGGCAAGGAGAATCTGGGGATTTGTGAGGACTTTGCTAGTAACTGAAGTTGGTCCCTAAACTAACCTGAACTTTGCAAGTGGGTTAAAACTGAATGTAAATGACCAGTTATTACGTTTAGCCTAAACAGGTATATGGGGTGTCATCCTTCAAAGGCACAGCAGGTCTGTGATCATTCTTAGACAGAATATTTCCTCCATTCTACAGGAAGTTGAACTAGTGTGGTAATTTCAAGTTCTCATCACCCAGATAGTGTGAGCTGTCCGTTGGCGGAAAGACCTATTATCAGTTTACAATGGGCTTAGAGGCTGCCCCTTGCTTACCATTGGTTGGCTTTATGGCCACTCTCATTTCCTTGCTTCTCATTCGTTACCTTGTGTGGGTTTTCCTTCTCTTATTGTGTCCCCCCCCCAGAGCATGGCCTCATTATTCATGTCCTTCCATTGTTTACTTTTCAAGTACTACTTTTTTTAGGCGGAAAGCCAACCAGACAGCACAGCTGCCTCGTTTGCTAATAACACCTTGGGGACACTTGGAAAGCTTTTCTGGAAACGTAATCCGCCCGTTGCTTGCTCTTAGCTTTGTGGTTTGCAACTCACATTTGTTTGCTTTCTATTTGCTGGCTTTATTTGGTTTTCGGTTGTCCTTTCCTTGCCCAAAACACCTATTTACTGTATTCTTTCAACAGTTCTGAATTTCTGTAAACAGACAGTTAAATGTGGTTCTTATCTTGTCACATTTTCTGTGCATTTAAAGACAGAGGTCAAATGTCAGCTTCTGTCTTCTGAGGGAGCTTGGTGTTTACTTTTCTTTCTCTGGCTTCAAAGTGAGAGGATTTATATGACAATCATACAGACTTTTCTTTTCTAGTAGAAAACAAAAAAATAAGATTAAAAATAAATCAATACCCAGGTGATGACTTTTCCACACATTATTGTTTGGGTGCTGTGTACTTTTATCAGTAAAACTGCATGTTTGTATTGGTAATGTCAATTGAAGATGTGTTGTCTGTAATGGCAGCGCCACAACATGCATACTCCACTTAACCCCACTCCACTCTACCGTGCACCACTTCACACTACGCCACTGCACCCTGCATCACTACACTCTACTCTGCACCACTCCACTCTACGCCACTTCACTCGATGCCTCTCTACTCTACTCCACTCTTCCATATGAAAATGCACTCTACCCCACACTACTCTGCTATTTACCACTGCATGCCACGACACTGCACTCTACAGCACTCTACTCTACACCACTGCACTCTTTGCCACTTCACTCTACTCTAAAAAAATCTACTCTATGCCACTGCAATCTACCCTGTGCTACTCCACTCTACCCCACAGCACTCTATGCCGCTCTATTCCACACTGCTGCACTCTATGCTGCTACACTCTGTGCCACTGCACTCTATGCAAATGCACTATACACCACTTTATACCAAACCAATACACTCTACTCCACTTCACTCTAAGCCAATCTACTGTGCACCAGGGCACTGTATGCCATTATACTCTACTGTGCAACACTGTACTCTATGCCACTGCACTCTATGCAAATGCACTATACACCACTTTATACCAAACCAATACTCTCTACTCCACTTCACTCTAAGCCAATCTACTGTGCACCACGGCACTGTATGCCATTATACTCTACTGTGCAACACTGTACTCTATGCCACTGCACTTTGCGCCACTCTAGTCTACACCAGTGCACTCTACGTCACTTTACTGTAGACCACTCTACGTGACTGTACTCTACACCGATGCACTCTACACCACTCTACTCTACACAACTGCACTCTATGACTCTCTGCCACTGAACTCTACTCCACTCTACTCTGTGTCACTGTACTGTGCATCATTGCTCTCTATGCCACTGCACTCTACTCTGCACCACTCCACTCTGTACCCATGCTCTCTACACCTCTACACTCTACACCACTCCATTCCACTCTACGCCACTCTAATCTACTGTGCACCACTGAACTCTATGACACTGCACGTCACCCCACTTCACTCTATGTCACTCTATTCTGCACCACTCTATATGCCAGTGCACTCTACCCCTCTCACCACTGCACCACTGTACTCTGCCACTGCATTCTTCAACAGTGCACTCTATGACACTCCACTCTTTAAAAATGCTCTCCCCACCACTGAACTCAATGCCACTCTACTCTGCACCATTACACTCTACGCCAGTCTACTCTGCATCACTCCACTCTACACCACTCTATTCAGCCCCACTGCACTGCATGCCACCGCACTCTGCTGCACTGTACTCTATGCCACTGCACTCTATGCCACTGCACTCTATGCCACTCTAATAAAACCCTTCTGCACTCTACCCTGCACCACTCAACTCGACCCTGCATCACTCCACTCTACGCCCCTTCACTCTACTCTGTAACAATCTACTCTACACTTTTCTACTCTATGCCACTGCATTCTATGCCACTCCACTCCACTCTATGCCATTGCACTCTACACTACAGCAATCTACTCTGCACTACTTCTATGCCAATAGACTCTACACTACTTTACTCAATACCAATGCACTGTACAGCAATCTACTTTGCACCACTGTACTTTACACCACTTCACTCTAGTCTTCTCTGGTCCACACTTCGTAACTCCACTATTTGACACTCCACTCTGCGACACTCCACTCTATGATGCTATACTCCATTAAACTCTACTCTACTCCACTCTGCTCCACTTCATTCGATGCCACTCTATGCCACTACTCTACTCTACAATGCTCTACTCTACTCCATCTATGCCACTCTATGCCACTTTACTCCACTATATTCTATGACACACTACTCCACTCTACACACTCCACTCAACTCTGACACTCTACGCTACTCCACTCTACATCACTCGACTCTACAACACTGTACTCTGCTCTGCCATTCCACTCTCCCACACTAGTCCACTCTATACCACTGCACTCTACGACAATCGTCTGCTCTACATCACTCTACTCCACTCTACGCAACACCCTATACACCACTCCACTCTGCTCTACACCACTCCACAACACTGTATGCCACTCCACTCTATAACACTCTATTCCACTCTGACACTCTACTGCACTCTATGCCGCTCAACTCTACTCCACTCTACGCCCCTCCACTTTGAAACACTATACTCCCTCCATGACACTCCACAACGCTATACACCACTTCACTCCATGTCACTCCATGTCGCTCAGCTCTCCTCTAAACCACTCCATACCACTCTACGACTCTCTACACCACTCCATAACACTCTACTCTACTCCACTTCCAACACTCCACTCCAGTCTCCTTTACCCCACTAACTTTTAGCCATGCTGAACAGAAGCCGTGCTGGTGTACAACATGGTTAAAACAATGACAAAGCCAATAGCTTTTGCGAAGGCGAGACTTATGGCTATGCCAATGTGTGTCTTTTTAGGTGAGCATTCCATGAGAGTGCATGTGTTTCTGCCTGTCTCCCTTGTGTACTTCTCTTCCCCCTCTGCTGCACTCTGTGTTGCTCTCTATCACCCATGTGCTTCTCCCCTGCCCTCTTGGTGATGTCCTTGCTCTTGTCTGCTTCTCCCCCACATTGGTTTTTGACCCGTGTGCTTTTCTCCCCAGCTCCTCATTGGTCGCTTTCTCTCTCTTCCTGACGTTTGCTTTTCTCTCCCTTGTCCACACACTCCCCATGTCCACACATTCTCTGTGTCATTTGCTTCTCCTATGAGGTTAACAGAGGCCCCTGCACCACGGCTGCTACTGTTGGCAAACTTTGTGCCATTTCAACGCTTCAGTAATATTATGTAACTGACTTTTTACAACCCCAAGTGCAGTGGGAGGCCATTTCTAGGCCCAAAGCTGATCAACACAAAATGAAAATAAGAACAGCAATGGGTGCTACATTAGTATCCAGTTGGTATCATGAGAATTCCTATCTCAATATGGGTGTCTTCAATGTTACTTACAAGTTACATAGTATAGAAGTGTGGATAGCTCCGTAGCTTTGCTTCTCTGCCTCCGAAGTGTTGGGGTTCCAGATATGAGTCTGTTTATCTAGGGGCGTAGTGGGGGGTTCTACTTAGATGCTAAAGCACAAAAATGCCCACCATTGTCTTAGGAAATAGCAACCTATTTAGGACCTTAGCAAAGGTGTTAACTTTCGGGTATTTCACCGTAAGAGTTTAACAAATTTGTGGCTGACTTCTTGCTCTTGATTTGCTGACAAGGCGCTGTCACTAAAAGTAAGGGTCCCTCTTAATCCCAGCTTTTAGAGTCGGATGTATGATCTGCGACTCTTGGGAAATTCTTTAGTGTGCGGGATTCTGGGCAGAAACGAAAGGAGCTGGTCATAGCAGTAAGTGAGCTGAAACTCTCGAACCTGAGTGGAGATTTATTTGAAAAGCCAATATACTGTATTAATGAATATGATAAAGCATCTTAAACAACATCTTTCTAGTACGCCTCCCCTGTGCTGTGGGTCACTATTAACTCAAAATATATTATGTTGCGTTACTTTATGTTACGTAATGGCACGTTATACTACGCGATGTTATTTCATGTTACATGATGTTTCATTATGTTACCATACATTGTGTTATGGTATGTTATGTTACCAAGTAAAACTGGTCATACCCATGTGAGGCACCTTAGTCCTGCACTTACGAGCCAACAGGACTGGTGGTTTCAGTTATCCCTCCACTGGGATTCCCTTTATTTTAAGGTGGTGGGTTGATTTTCTCAGGTAGTAAGACAGGAGGAAGAAATGTTTACGATGTTAGGAAAAAAATATTGCAGAATAATCAATATGATGCATTCCTTTTAGGGGGTCCGGTTCCAAAACATTATTCTGTGAGTAGTTGTGTCTTGCTCATGACATGGCACCTAGTCACAAAATCATTTATTAATGCATAAAGCAGTACTCCAGTTGTACTAGTTTGGTAAACATCCTTTACAATGAGTGCGTTACAACGCAGTCCATTAACTCGCATTTGTTACTCCTCGAACTCTTTTACAATGCAAACCATTAAAATATATTCCCCATTACAACGTCCCAGGGGAGTTAGAATAGTAAATTGCATTGTAATGGACAATGCGTTGTAATGGATTGTGGTGTAAAGCCCTGCGTTGTAAAAGATTTTGCGGAGAAAAAATGCGGGGTAATGGCATGTGTTGTAAATGCGTGTGGAGTAAAGGGTCATATTCCACGAGTTTGTGTACTAATAAATGCTAATCACAAAACACAAGATCTCTGCCCACGTCAGCCTATCTCTGATGTGCAGAGTACTTCCCCATGAGCAAGGGGAACTCTCCATGCAAAGGTCTCCATTTGTGGTGTAAATGTGGGGGGAGCAACTTGGAATATGCACTATTTAAGGGGTGGACTTAAGGGAGAATTAAGGAGGAGTTTAGGGAGGGACATGCAAATACTAAAACACACCCACAAAAGAGACAATTGCTATTCACAGAAGCTACAACCATATCAGCAATGGTAGTACTACTGTCACATTTACTAAGTCCTGGAGTAAGTCACACTGTTCACAAGACTAATCACTGGTTCGCTCGGAACTCTCGTAGAAATCAGTCATACAGCAAACAACACTAACAGTACTGACGAAAAATAGGAAAGTAAGGATGTTTATGATAATTCTGTCTATCTGTCCCATTGTTAGTCCATCTGTAAGTATAGAAATATAAACATACACATACATATAAACAGACACTGAAAAAACCAAAGGTTACAGGGACATTATAGTTGGGAAATTTATTTTGAAAAAACCTTACAAATTCACTGAAAAAAACAAAGGTTACAGGGACGTTATAGTTAGGCTAACATTTCACTTGTACAAAACCAGAAAAATTCAGCAGGTATAGTTAGCTGAGATAACTATAATTCGTGCCTCTACAATGCAATGCTTATGACCTCACTTATTTCCCAGTTATTTGGGTCATTGCGATGACATCGTTAACCCCAACGATTGCGCCTTTTCCATAAAGTCTAAAATACATATCTACACACATACTACAGTACTTTACACACTAGAGGTTTCTTTCATTATTCTCTGAACCCATGTTTTTCTAGAGAGTTTCTATAAATCCATTTCTAAAACCTATTTTATATTTTCGCGGTGACTCCGGAGATCGCGATGACGTCGGTAATCAGGATCCCCCCGGACACATCACACAAATGGAAATCTAAAGCAGGAATTTAATAGCCACCACCAACAAAAAATTAATAATTTCTAACCATCACAGTAGATAACTCACTATCTAAATAACTTTATAAAAACATTTATCAGAATCTCAATATCTTTATTAAAATGTGTATTAATGATTCACTGATATAGCTTTTTATATTTCCATCAATATTCGCGAAGACATTGATAGTCATGACGTCCCTCCGACGGTACACTAGTGGCTGCGCTGGCGGTCGCGTCATCGTTGTGAATATTGCGCGTGATTAACAAAATCAATTTTGGGCACATAACTTGTGTCACTAACATCCCCATTTCTCAACCATGGGGTCAGAGTATCTCAACCCTGACCCCTCATGTGGGCTTTCACACAAATTTTCATTCCCGGGAAAATGGGAGCCACAACTTTCTGTTCAGGTTGCGTTCAGCCAATCAGAGCAATTAATCGCAAAATCACAGTGAAATATTCGCGGCCAGAGATATCACTATAATTTTAAACTTAAATTTTAACTACTAAACTGATTTACGCTAAATAAGCAAAATGCACTTCCTTGAACCAACATCTACCTCCCTGCCACATTTGGTGTAAGTCCATTCATCTGTTCGGGCTTTAGGTGTGGCTAAAGGTTCCTATTTTAATTAACATTGTAAACGCTACCTTATTTTAAGCCCCAAATCCTCGGTCCCCACTGCACGGACCACCCCCAAACTTTCCATGACAATAGAAACCACCTTAAAACTTTTGGGGAAAATTTCATGATGATTGGTCAAACAACGCCAAAGTTATAGGCAAGTCAAAAAATGCTTTTCCTATGGAAACATGGTCCTAACTATAACTACCGTGTGGCGACCGCCACTAGGTAATATAAATACATATACATATATATATATATTATTAATTTGTTTTTACTTAAAACTGTTTAACAAAATATTAAATCTACTTACAATTGATAGAACACATACAGCACTAATGCTTCATTCACTTTCAACGCACCTAAAGCTACAGCTACAGAGGACAAGCTGTCAAAAGTGTCTGAGGGAGCCACTGTGGGATGCACAAGCTCAGAACTCAGCTATTAACCAACAGACACAATAGCTTCAATGTCCAGCCCAGTGCTTGTCTTTTCAGAAAACAAACTACTTTTTAATCTCATTGCAGTAATATATAACTAAACAATCAAATCCAATATACATGGCAGTCATGCTGGTTATGATTCTCCCTTGTAGCGCTACACACACTATTCCTTTCATGTTAATCACTCCTAGAGACTCTTGATAAGCTTGTCCGCACAACAATTAGGGTTAAACATGAATTCTCAGGGCGGGGAACGAACAAGGAGGATCTGGTACACCAGTGAATCTTTATTGAAGCTGCGATCTAGGAGAAAGGCCTGCACTATTTATTTTCTTGGACCTCTATGAGCAGCAGCAAGGTGACTGCGTCTCATGTGGCTTCCGGGTGAATTATTATCAAAGGACATTAGGGGTACATAACAAAGGGGAGGGCAAGATACAAAAGATGCGAACACCTGATACAACCAAAAGGCATATGGGCCCGGGTTTAGAGGAAAACTTGATGGTTTCCTCACAAACGCATGCTCACTCATATAGCACAATCTGGAATTTGCTATTTTTTGGCATCATGGGACCCTGATAGGGTCTTCATCACTGAAACCTGGGCTAATGATGGATCTGGTCCTGATTTAGTAGATGCCATTCCGACACACTACTCAATTATGAGGGTGGACAGACCCACTCGGCCGCGTGGGGGATTGGCCATTGTGCACAAATCCCTTTTTAAATGTTTACTGGAATCCAGATTTGATTTAGAGACATGTGAAGCCCTCGATTTTAAATGTATCGTATCAGCTGCCTATTCATTTGGAGGTCTGCTGATATACAGACCCAAAGGATCCAGGCCCTCTTTCTTAAAAGAGATAATATACCTAATCAAACCTTTTTTAGCTAACAAATGTTTGACTATGATGGGTGATTTTAATTTCCATCTTGAGGAAACCATCCACCAAGACTTACTATCACTTATAGAAACCCTTTCGGGTATGGGAATGATGCAAATAGTACCTGCCCCTACCACAAGACAAGCCACACTTTACATGGCATTTTCACTAACAATATTAGGCTATCTTGTCAATCAGCCACTCCTCTTCAGTGGCAGCTCCTAGATGGAGTGCTGCAGGGCGGTGGGGCAGGGGAGGGTGGGGGGTAGTAAACTCCGGAATACGGCTGAACTGAGTTAAGTAAATAAATAAAACTACAACTCGGCGATGCAGCGCACGCAATGTCAATTGTTTTATTCATTTATTTATTTACTTAACTCCGTTCGGCCGTATTCCAGAGTGTACTACCCCCACCCTGCCCCTCCCCTGCCTGCCCCACCGCCCCGCAGCACTCCTCGAGCAGCCGCCACTGCTCCTCTTAGCTGGACCGATCATAGAGCTGTAGCTTTTTCTCTTACATCCTTGTCCTTAGGTAGCAGTAGACAATCCCTCCAAACCACGATCAGGTCAATAAATTGGAAGGGGGTATCTGCTGAAGTCCTGTCCAAAACTTTAAATAGCTTACCCATCGAAATTTCAGAAGACACAAATAAGGGGGCAGAGGCATTCACAAAGTGGCTGGAGTTGGCAGCTAACTTGATAGCCCCCCCTTAGGGTAACTGTGCAAAAAAGGCTTTCGCCGTCAGTCCCTTGGTACAATGACAGACTTAGAACGCTCAAACAGGCATGTCACCGACAGGAGCGCATATGGAGGAAAAACCTGGGTGAGAAAGAAAAAAGCAGCTGTAGAAATTATATTAAGGAATATAAAATAGCCCTGAGGAGGAAAAATCCAAGTACTGTACTCCAAAAATTGAAAGTGCCTAATCTGCCAAAGAGCTCTTTTGGGTAGTGTAACAAATCTCTACCCCGCTGGTCCCTGGAGAACCTGAGGGCTCTCAATTGTTTTGCAACCAGCTAGCAAACATCTTTCAATCTAAGATTGTAGATATCCATAATGGATTCAAAGCAGACCCTAACGCACCCATGCAGCCAACTCAAACCAGAAGGCCGCATCCGGCCTCTCGGAAGACCTTTGTTCAAACAGACCAGGGGACCAACAGCCTCATGCATCAACCCAAAATCCAGTCGGTAAAATACCGATTTGCTAATAGCTCCCGGTATTAAGTTAAAAATACCCAATCCCAATGCATCAACCCAAAAGCAGAAATCGCTATTTAAGGAATCCTTAAATAGCGATTCTTTAAATAGGGATTCCTTAAATACCGATTCCTTAAATAGGGATTCCTTAAATACCGATTCCTTAAATAGGGATTCCTTAAATACCGATTCCTTAAATAGCGATTGCATTTAAGGAATCCCAAAGTGAGATTCCTTAAATGCAATGCATCAAAGTTAAAAAATTAGCGATTTCGCTAATAGGGGGAGCAAATTACCATGAAGATGAACTGCATGGTAATTTGCAAAAACTTTGAAAAATGCACTTTTGTGCATTTTTCAAAGTTTCATGTTGCGCACACACATGCCCTTAGAGCATGTGTGTGTGCAACATATGTGCACATATCAATTTCAGGGGTGCTATAGGGTGTCATTTTGACACCCTTGCACCCTTGAAATTGCATGAGCAATTAGCGAGAACCTACTGGTACTCGCTATTTGCTCATGCAATCTCCGAATCATTCCTATGGGCCTCCAGGCCCATAGGAATGATTGGGACGGCATTCCTTAATTGCTACTCGCTATTTGCTAGTAGCAATTAAGGAAAGTTAAGGAATCCCTATTTGAATAGCGATTCCTACATGCATAGCCTTTTGCTATTCCTTATTAGCGAATCCTTATTTTTCGCTAATAAGGAATCGCAAATGCTAATGTTGATGCATATGCCCCCAAATTATTGTCTGTCTTTCCACCTCTTACTCCTAAGAGGGTGGAACTATACCTTCTTAACATGAAATCAGGGTCTCCCCTTGAAACCTTCCCCACCTTCGGTTCTCCACCTAGCAGCTAGTACCATAGACCAACCTCTTTCCAAATTAATGAATCCGGTGATTATCTTTTTAAACTACCCCGGAGAAGGAAGGAGGCAATCATCAGGCCCCTCTCAAATAAAACTAACTTGGATAACATGGACTGCAAAAACTATCGTCCTAGCTCACTGCTTCCCTGTCCAGCAAAGATTTTTGAAAAACACCTCAATGTCCACTTGATGGAATTTGTGGCGGTCTGGATAATTCTCAGTTTGGGTTCAGGAAACATCATGGGACGGAAACCGCGCAGATTTCAGCCACAGACTGCATAAGGCATCTAGTGGATGAAGGAGAGGGGTTAGCATTGATACTTCTTGATCTCACAGCAGCGTTTGATACCTCTGCTGCTGATGGAGCGTCTTCAAGACCTGGGTATCACTCATCAAGCCCTGACCCTTCTGTACTCCTTCCTTTTGGATCGTACACAAAGGGTGTAACTGCAACACTTCAACTCAGAGGTTTTCCCTCTGCCAGCCATGTAGAGTGCCGCAGGGTTCGTCGTTGAGCCCCACACTCTTTAACCTTTATGTGGCCCCTTTGGCGGCCATAATTCAGGCATTTGGGCTGAAGGTATTCTCTTATGCTGACGATTCTCAGATCATTGTGTCAATTCCTAGGAACTCACACTCTACAGCAGATCATTTCTCATTATGCATGTCAGCGGTAGCAGACTGGATGGGCCAAACCTTTCTAAAACTGAATGGGGAAAAAACGGAGGTGCTGCTCTTTGGCACAGGACCATCCAGCTGGAACAACAGATGGTGGCCCGGCACACTAGGTACTTGTCCCAGTCCGGGGAAGAAGGCCAAAAGCCTTGGAGTTCTTTTAGATATGGAACTCAATCTTAAAGTCCAGGCTAATCGCACCGTGGCATCCTGCATCTGTATCATTAGGATGCTCAATCAGCAGTCAGCACGTAGGCAAGTTGCTCTTGCCCTAGTCATGTCCAGACTAGATTATTGCAACTTGCTATATTTGGATGCTAATATGAGCGCCCAGCATAAACTCCAGGTGGTACAGAATACACTGGCCAGATTGATTCTTGATATTCCTCAGCACCAGTCAGCCATCAGGGGATTAGAGGCCTTACATTGGCTCCCCATCAGAAAATACATCATGTTTGAATCTGTCTGCATAGTGCACCAGGCCAGCTAGAATTAAAAATAATGTTCTGCTGGTATCGTCCAGGAAGAATCCTGCGATCAGCACACCAAAATCAGCTCATGGTACCTAGAACTAAAAAGAAGAAATGGGGAGACGGAGCATTTTCAACGGCGGCAAGCAGACTTTGGAACTCCCTCCCACAAGCCTTGAGGGTTATCGTTCAGCTGTTGCCTTTCAGGAAAGCACTTAAGACCTGGTTGTTCACGCTGTAGACTTTCTCCCTGAATTTTATAGGCTAAGCTTGGTTACCTGGACAGCTCGCTACAGCGCCTCGATGCCTTAGAGTAATTGCTGCGCTTTATAAATTGCAAAATCAAATCAAATCAAATCAAAGTAGGCTGAGCGAAGTTTTTCGATGACCCACAAGTTAAAGGCACACTCAGTTCACGTGATTCAAACGTTCTTAAGCCTAGTGGTGTCATGGTAACAGGTTAGTATTTCGTGCTCACCCAGTACGAAACCAGCAGCTCCGCCCGCCTCTGGCAGGTGGAGACCTATGGTGAGTAAAGACAGTTGTAGGGACTGCTGAGGAGGCAGAGTGCAGCAAGTGCCTCCTTGCACGTGGCCACCCGGACTCAGTTCAGTGGTGACCTGCAGCCCCGGCGCTTCTGCACAGGTGTGGACCTTGCAGCTGTGTCTTGTCCAGACATGCAAGGGAAGCTATTCTCGACTGGGCTTCTGGGCTAACTTGGCTGTCATGGCCACCATAGCAGGTGCAGCCCAATTGGGCAGGCGCAATCCTCCATGACAGTTGTAGGATCGAACGGGTCAGCCCATTCACCACTGTAGTTGCAGTTCTGATTGGACTGATGCATTCACCTTGCAGTTGCACTCCAACCGGGCCAACACAGTCACCACAGCAGTTACAGCCCCGATCGGGATGACTCAGTGATGAAAGCTTATAATGGTTCTCGTCAGAATCCTTCCTGACAGACTGGGGGGGGGGGGGGTACCAAGCATCACAGTTCACTCCTGGCTTCACTCTCTGGAAGGCCACTTTGTTTGGGTGTCCCTCAGTTCTGGGGACCCACGAAATTTCTCCTCTACAGTCTCTGCTCATGCAGAGCTAGGCAGCTCCTTCCCTCTCTCTGCAGGCAGCCAGGATTAGAGGCACTAGGCAGACATTTAGCACCTCCAGCAGAAAGTGCAGATGACAGGTGATGTCCCCTTGCCTCTGTGAGACTGGCTGTCATGCAGGCACAAGCCCTGGTCACAAAACAGTCCTTTGAGCACTCTTCAGGGCACTTCCTTCGTTGGTTCTGAAGAACTTGGCAGGAGAACAAAGTAAATGGATTTTATACACATTTTGTAGACAGGAGATGTGGATCCACTGTCTCAAACATCAGAATCGACCTCGGGTGGTTCTTCATTCAAGTGTCCCTCTGAGGCTGCTCTCCAGGCACTGCCTTTTTGTTGAGTGATGCTTTCAGCAGCAGGTAGCACAAGAGTGGTCTCCTCACGAGATCACTCACAACACAGGCTCAATGAAGTATGATGTTTCTGTACCTGGCTGCCATCAGCCTTTCTGACATAATCAGAGAATGACAAAAGGGCAGGCCTGACTCAGCACACCAGAAACCGCAGCCCCGCCCCTCTCTCCTACCATCAAACAAATGACAGTGCTCAGGAAGAACTTGTCTGCAGCCTTGTGAGAATTTCTAAAGGTAGCCCTGTGTCCTTCCTCCTCACTTCATTGTCTGGATATTCACTCTTGAGCAACAGGAATGGAGACAGTAGAACGTCCACTGTCTGGAGAGCTGTCCTCATTCCCAATCGTGTGCCATACTAAACCAGAGCCATTCCAAATGAATCCTACTGGCTTCAGTAGTCAGACTCATATATAAAGAGAACTATTATGATGCATGTATTACAGCCTCACTGTACATACCCTCTTACTTAACATACATATATGATGTTGTAGCAAGGTTCTGGGGTACACATAACTGTGGAACCTTACACAAGAGTGACTAGTAGACCACGCTCTCACTGACACAAACATAAAGGTCTGGACACATTATAAAAACACCAAACCTGGTACGCTGCCATCACCACTTTATGTGCTACACCCAGGACAGAGACAGTTTTCCTCTGCCCACCATGAGGGCATGCTTGGGTCACCCCTCCCCCTCACAGGACTGGTCCAGGACCTTGCATTGTCATGACAGGCCTAGGTATCTGCACACACAGTAGTGGATTAGAGTGACAGCACAGGCACAATAAAAGCCAGGATACCAGATTCACATTGGGCACTCAGGGCAGGGGAGCACACTTGTATACAATACAAGGGACATTGCCATCCCAGCAGTGTGGTATAGGGGCCTCAGGCCAAACAGAACCTTTGGAAGCAACCTCAGAGTTACAGCCTACTTGTGCAAGTTCTACCTTTGTAGACATCAAATAAACAAAAATGTTGTTCCACAATTAAATAAAACCAAGGATTTGTAAAGCATGAACTAATCTACCGTAAGGGTCTCAAGGTGCTGGAGACCATTGGGGAGATTAAGTGAGCTATTGCCTAGATGCACATGATGCTGAGCAAATCTGCCTCCGGTGATGGGGATCAAACCGTGAGCCCCGCGCTCTGGAGTCAGCCGCCGTGCCACACCTATCCCTATAATTTATTGACCAGGGCATCTAACTTTGCCTCACACATTTGTAAGAGTTCCTTTAGGAGCCAAAATCATCACTTTTTCCTCCCTTATGCTTAATAAGAACAGACAGAATAAATGTTGTATTCCATTTTGAACAAACTATCAGCCCAATTAGTGGTTTAATTTTCTGTAGAATAACATTTTTTCGAGTAAAATTCCAATTCATTCGGCGTCTCTTTAACGGTGCGTGCATGGTATTGCTCCAGTGCCAAATTTGAGCAGGTGGTTTTAGGTGCTCGGCACCAGCACCTAATTGCCAGCACCATGGCTTATGACAAACAGCCACAAGGTGGCGCTGTCTGGCTACTTTTGGTATGAGCACAACAACAGCTGCTTATTAAAAAAAGGTAACGGAACAGTACTGTGGACTGTATGGGCTGCAACAGTAAATAAGTCCTCAAAATCTGATATAGCACAAAGGTGCTCACACTTGACTTGACCCCACAACTGAGCGGTCAAATTTCAGAGAAAACTAATTTCTCTTCTAATAGCATAGATAGTATCAAGGAGCACACTAATATTTTAAGCAATTCAAATGTCAAGTCGAATATAATCTTTTAAATCATAGCATTAATCAAACATATGTAGACGGGAGTCTTGATAGTTCTTGAATTCAGTTATGTTGCTTTTATTTTCACAATTAGAAGAATGAATACATGCATCAGCCCAGCCAACGCATTTCGTCCGTAAAAGGACTTCATCAGGGTTAAAAATGACGTAGTATCAATACCAAAGGAGCAGGCCTTCTGATGGAGAATAGTTATATTACGTGTTGTGAATCACCCGTAGCGTGCTATCAATCACCCAAATTAAAGCCTCGGTTCTTCGCTTGAGATAAGAATTTCCAAGAATGGAGTGAATCTTTATTGATAAATAGATGCAGTTGAATCTTATAAAAAAAATCCTTCTTGATTAATATAAAATCGCTGGGATTCCCCGTAGCGTAAGGAAGGTAAGGTCTCCTGAGCAAATATCCTCAGTCTTCTTGCCAGTCGTCTATCTGTATTCCCAGCGATTATATATTAATCAAGAAGGATTTTTGTAGCCTGGAATTGCTGCTGGAGTCGGAAGGCCATATTTCTGGACCAGGAAGACTGTCAAGTTGTCACCAGAAGGCCTTTTTTTCTTAACCTTTTCTTTACTTCTCTGTTTCCTCTGTCACAAGAATTGTCAGCCAATTTGGTGGGGCTCAATATAAAATGGGTAACCAGTTAAAATTCTAGTTTTCCATTAAAATCTCTCTATAGTCGGCGTTTCTAGTTCTAATTGAGAAATACACACAATGTCACTTTGAGCACACTGCACTTTTTATAATGTTTCTTCACTTGATAAAAGGCTCATGTTTTTCTCTGAGCTTTTTGATCCATGATTGAGAGTGAAATAGTTATGCCTATACGAATGCTTTAAATACTCCCCAAGCCAGCATGAAAGGTTCTTCTCCATTTATTTAAAAGTATTCTTTTAATTGTTGGGCTTCTGTAGCTTCAAAGTGCTAGCACTAAAGACTTGAGCACCAAACTGGAAGGAGTTAAGATAATTTATAACCATGCTGAATTAAAGTAGCAACAACAGCTCTTTAGCATACTTATGAGTTTATGAGATAGTGCCTTGCTGAGAGAGTTGCATAGATCTTTAATCTCGACGGAGGGTCCATCCCGGAGGAGGCTGCTGTTGTCACACAAGTTGCCCTATGAAGCATGTATGGATCTGGATAACATTGCGAAATATTGCTTGTGACCAGCGACATGATTTTTTTTTACAATAACCAGGACATGGTCACCATAGTTTGATGAGCTAACCGGAAGGAAAACGAGAGGTATAAGTTTAATGCGATGATACCTGGTGAATCGGCTAAAAAAAGAGAATGTTATTGAGGGGAAGTTCTTTAACCTCTTCAATGCCTATGACGAGCTGGTCTCGTCATGGGCCGCGGTTGCGCTGTGCCCATGACGAGACCAGCTCGTCATAAACCCCGCCCGCTAATGAAAGCGCCGGCACAGGGCGGGGAAAGGGGCGGGCACTGAAGGGGTTAATGTGGAGGACAGGGAAGGAAGCACTGGGTCTAGACAGAGTGTATATCCAGAATTAGAACATTAGAATGTTGGCTCTCCATTGCAGAGCAACATTCCAATGTTGTTTTTCATTCACAGCTGCTTCTGTGAACAAAGGCCTCTCGTGGCCTGAAAGGATTCAAATCCCCTCGGGCTCCGAGAGGCCTTTGTTTTTACCAATTATAACATTCTGCCCTCTGGAGCAGCATGTTCTAATAGCCTTGGAGCCCTCCTAGCGGGCTCTACCGGCAATTAAAGGCCCGCTCCCTTGTTAAAGGCCCTTGCCTTCGGCTCGAGCTTTTAATGCTGAAGCGGGTCTTTAATGGCCAGTAGAGCCTGCTAGGTCGGGCTCTAAGGATATATTAACACTAAGTCAGCCGACCCCGGAGGTCCATGGTGGTGATTGTCCTCTTTGGGGGTACCATTCCAGTATTAGGTCATCCCGATCTCTTGCAAATGGGCCTCAGCCCATTTTATGGTGGCTTGGCGCCACCTCTCAAAGGTGGGGGGAGGGTGCAAAGCCTTCCATTGCATTGTAATCGCCCTTTTAGCTGCCAGTAAGACACGGTCTTAGAAGGGGCTGCTGCCTCTTTGCTCTCTTGGGTCTTTTGTATAAACCAAGGGCGTAGGCTTTGCGGGAAGCTATGATTACCAGTCTGGTGATGCTCATCACTCTACTCAGGGCTTCCGACAGAAAGGGCTTTGCAGACTAGAGTGCAGCGTGCACAGGAGGCCTTAGCATAAACGTAGATCTTGTTAATTTTCACAGGGGATAGGTAAGCCCTCTGTGCCTCTTAGGACGTTGCATCCAACAAACAAAAAGTGGTGGAAGGAATGCTTGCAATAAGTCTTACCACTGGCAATCGCGCCTACGACGAAGCATGTCACTAATATGTGAGGGGATAGCGCCTTGTTAAGGGAAGGCTTTAATGAGAGGTGAAGCCTGGTTTACGAAGGTGGGTGTAAACACCAGAAACGAATAAGTGGAGGTACTTGCAGTGGTATGGATTTGATTAACGATACCGTACCTTTGGCTTTAATTTCCCCACTCACCCTACAGGTTCCTGGATAGTTGCACTGATGCCCACCATTAACCTGTGGTCCACTGCCAGGACTACTCATTGCTGTTGCTGAATTTTTAAACTCCATTATGATTATAACTACATGACATGTATTGCTTGTGTTTATAAATATATGATGCTTTTTGTTCAAATATTTATATATTATATAGTGTTTTGCTTTGGCCTGATTTTCCATGTTTGTTCACGTATAAGACTAAGAATTCAGATAAAACAGTGCATCACAGATCGAACCTTGGAGTAGCATTCCATTCCATGTTCTTTTGCCCACCATGCCACCCCAGTGTGGACCCGTACACATGCAAATAAATCTACACACAACTTTGATTATTGCTAAAAAGTAACCACCAAAGGTTTTCCAGAAATCTTTTGCAGAATCTTACTTGCAGGAGAATTCTTTGGGGAAAAAGTAGGTTTGTAGTTTGTGGTAGGTCGCCTGCAAATATTGCCACTGAACACCAGCGGGATGACAGTTTCAAGTAAATGGTAAATTGCCCGGACCTGGCAATCTTGATTTTTGTGGATCAATGGAATTTGTCTCAGTAAGTAAGAGTAGAAACTACTTAGAGACTTTATGCTGCTTCATTGTCTCTTCTACTCACGCATCCATCTGTCTCAGATAAGCCAACAGTATACATTTTCAGTCTGGTTGTTGAGTGAAATTTAAACTAGGCCCAGACTCCTAAAGAGGCTGTTGCGCTGCAAGCAGTGAAGACTTCGCTAATTAGTCGTTGTAGAAAGGGCTGTGCTCAGAGAGGCTCCCACTGCCCGGCTCATGAATATTAATGAGGCGGGAATCACATATGCCCCTCATTGGACACAGATACAAATGCGAGTATGGCGACCGGCATGACACCTCTGTTTCAGTCAATGGCGTAACAATAGCCCCTGCAACCCCCACGGTGCGGGGGACCGAGCTGTGGGAGGCCACATCCGGCACTGTGCACGGACGCCGGGCTGCTAGCCTGAGAGGTAATCACTGGGTCTGGGGACGGGGCCCCCCTCCATGTACTTTGCAGGGGGGCCCCCTCAAGTCTCGTTACGCCACTGGTCCCAGTATTCAGACATGCAGAGTTTTGGCCCCTTTTTCCTTAACATTTGAAATGTTTTTTAGAACATTAATACACTGCAGAGGTAGTAAATATAAGGAAAGCAGACATTCTAATTGTAAACATCTAGCAATGATTACATCATAAACTTTGTTGTAAGCAAATATGTAAGACTGCCTAATGAACAGAAGTTACAAGTTAAATATAAGAACTTGGTAAAGCAACCGTTTTTGAAGTGCTGATGTTCAGTGAGAGAATTATAGCACCTAGTAGTCACAGAGGGCCCGATTCACAGAACTAACTTAAGACAAAATCCTGTGAATACCGAAAGTCTTAAAGTTAGGGTTTTTCTCAGTTTAGGAGTAGTAAAGTTAGGACTCCTAACTTTAGGACTCCTAAATGCCTTCCCTGAATGCAGAAAGTCTTAAAGTTAGGATTTTTCTCAGTTTAGGAGTAGTAAAGTTAGGACTCCTAACTTTACTACTATTAAATTGAGAAAAATCCTAACTTTAAGACTTTTGGTATTCACAGAAGGCATTTAAGAGTCCTAAAGTTTGGACTCCTAACTTCTGTGAATACCGAAATGAGTAAGTGCCTTCTGTGAATACCAAAATGAGTAAGTTACTTCTGTGAATACCAAAATGGTAGTAAGTTTAGGATTTTGTCTTAACTTAGTTCTGTGAATTGGGCCCAGTGTTCCAAAACTTGGTTCCGAATCAGTTTGAACACTTTCAGTCCACCTTGTTGATCAAATGATAGCTTCTCCATTTCTTAAAACCCATTAAAGGGGGGGAATCAATGCCACAGAAAAATTCACAGAGTCATGCTGAAGGCCGTGGGAGCCCTGTTTTCCCGGTACCAGCAGCCTGCAGCCTACACTGTGTAAGTTGTGTTAAAACTAGGAGTGGGTGAAAATTTCGCTTCGCCGGCAGAGTTCGCAGAGTTTTGCGCAAGCGGAATGTGGACTTCTGGCAAAAGTCGGTCAACCGCTGTGGCGAAGTTCTTTCTCGCAACGCAGCTCACCAGCGTTAAGTTGGTGAGTGAGAATAGGCGTCGCTTAGCGCTATTTTTGGGTGAGATTGCAGGCACTCCTGGTGCTAAGAATCAGTGAGAACAGCGCAACATGCCGAATTCCGCCCGCTTGCAGTACTTCGCGGAATCTCACGGATAGTTGCTAAATGCCGACCAGTCGATGCTTTGCTGCGGAATGAATGACCGTAAAGCATTGTATCATCAATTCATGAGTTGTGACGTGAGTGGTTTGCAATGGATGCACTGCAATTCACCATAGACATTCTGAATCTCAGTGCACTTTTGTGCATAGTGAATTGGTAGTGTGCTGTCACCTGATTTTTGCATCTGGCCAGTGTGCTGTAAATAGCCTTCATGCATGACTCCCCTGGGGAGCATCCCTGGATGTACATAGAATGATGTGGCACCAAATGAGCCCCCTAAGTTATTGTTTGTGGGGTCTTCAGTACAGCCTCATGTCCAGGGCTATGCCGGTTGATAAAGGGCCTGAACCCATGGTGTAGACCAAGCCACAGGTGAGGGCCTATAATGAGGGAGAGTGCCTTTAATAACCAGTAGAGCCCAAGGCAGAAGTGCTTAAGGCTATTAGGACATTCCAACCATTGAGGGTAGAGTGTTCTAAATTAAAAAGGAAGACACAGAAAGACAAACATTGGAATGTTGCAGCAGAAGGCTGATACCAGCCATTATAATCCCTGCGCCCCTTCATTGTCTTTAGTGGAGCTCTCAACATTCCAGTGTTGTCATATCGAGTGATCAGCTCTGAAGCTTCATGCCATGATCTGTATTTTTGTACGATGTGGTTTAGCGGCTAAGTTGGTAACCCTGAAACTTGAAGCCCTGAGGCCGGATCACAAAGCATTTTCACTGGCACTATTGCATCTCACCAGAGGTACATACAGCAGTGCTTAGTGTAAACACCTTTTACCGTCATATTATGAAAGCAAATCTTTGAAAGTGGTCATGGGTGGCAAGTATGTTTATGTACATTTGTTGTGTGTCATTTTGTTGTGGTGATGTATTGTGTTTTGGGCTGCATTATTGGAATGCAATGTTGTTGTATTGTGCTGTGGTCAATGGTGGCTGCTCCCGGGAAGCAGTAGTGGGGTTGACAGTAGGGGGTTAAAAAAAGGTCACTTACCTGCTGACCGGCTGGCTGGCCGCTGTCCTCTCCGTCCTCTTCCTTCTCTGAGAGTAGGAAGCACCCAGGGGGAGGAGTGCCGTTACTCCTCCCCTTTCTCTGCCCAGCCATGCCAGATGCAAACTGCGTCAGCACGGAAAAATAAAAAAGATAATAACTTTGCGTTATTATCATTTTATGTTTCCTTTTTTGCACTGCTGAAAGGCAGTGGGGTGACGCTCCTCTGCCTTAGCGGAGTAGCTGCCCCTGACTGTGGTTGTTGTGTTCACATTCTATTTTGTTGTATTGTGCCCTGTTGTATATTTATTGTGTCGTTATGTTGCCTTGTGTATGTTATTGTGTTATGTTGTCTACCTTAGAGATGTCAATACTGCTACATTTCCAGCCAAATGCAGCATGGGCCTTTACAGCTCCTGCGACACGCAGTCATTTATGAGTAAGATGGTAAAACAGCCCCGCTCGAGCTCTTCAACTATTGACAACACAAGCCAGACAAAACTGTGGCAAGGACCTCTCTCACGTTAGCACTTTCAGTGCACACTTTATAAGATACATCCCCTTGGTTCCAATCCCAGCTTTGGCACCTGGCCAAAATCATGGGGCATATTATCAAGAAACGGCGTTAAAATTATCGCTGCATTAGCGGCAGAAAACTGCAGCTAAAGCGGCGATAATGGCCTTGATAATATGCCCTTGACGATTCCCATAGAAGCCCATGTTCTGGTGTCAACATGGGCTTCTATGGGAATTCTCTGCGGCATATTACCAAGCCAATTATCGCCACTTTAGCGGCAGTTTTCTGCCACTAAACCGACGATAATTTTAACGCCGTGCTTGATAATATGCCCCCATGTTCTTGTGTGCCAATCACTTTATCTTCCTGCTCCCCAGATTATATGTTTAATGAAAATATATTGTGTAGTGTAAAAACCACCAGTACAGACACTGTCCCAAGTCCATGATCCCAGCTGTCCCATCTTGAGTTCTGTGGTCAGTACCCAACTGAGCTCCACGCCCACCCTGTTCCAGGCATAGTCCTTCCTGCTCGAGATGCTCTTGAAAATGATCTCTGTAAAGTGCTTTGCTGCTGCTTGGCACTAGGCTACAGCATTTTCAAACACCTAGGAAAGGAGAATAGAGCGCAAGCGCTGCCATTGGGCTGTTTTCTTTAATAATATAATAATAATAATCCACATTTGTGAAGCGTGAACAATCACCCATAAGGGTCTCTAGGCGCTGGGGGCCGTCGGGAAGATTAAGCAAGCTATTGCCCAGAGTCACATGGTGCTGGGCTAATCTGCCGCAGGGGATCGAACCGTGATCCCCAGATTCTGGAGTCAGTCGCCCTGGCCGCAGCGCCACACCTTTAGATACATCAATGATAGTTCTTTGGTGTATACTAAGGAAAGTATAAAAAGGATTGTTATTTAAAGTTCAGCTGTCTGTGCCCCGTTCCGCCAGGTCAGGGGAGGTATATAAGATCTCCTGTCCCTAGGGGAGCACTGCCCTCCATGTTTAGAGATCTCTGTGCCCTCAGAAGAGGTCTTGCCATGGCAGCACGTTGGTGGCACTGAAGCTTTGCTGTGGGGTTGCCATGCTCAGTGCTGAAGTTTCCCCAGTGCGTGAGGGTTCATAAATCCTTTTTCCAGGGAAAGTCTGGCGGACCCAAGAGGAAACAAGCATTTGCAATACAATAGGTCTCGCATTCACACGATTTTGAGCTATTGGCATCGTAAATGACACTGCCTTCTATTTATGTTTTGGGTTTTAAAACATAAATACAAGGCATTGGTATTTTCAATACTAATAGCTTAAAATTGTGTGAATGCGAGACCCATTGCATTGCACATTGGTTTCACAATTCAGTTCAGCCACTAGATATACATGCTTCGCTTCCCCCTCACCCACTTTACAACCCCCTCACCTGGATTGCATCAGTGCGGCCCTCGATCACACCAAAGACCAACCTTTACGGCCCCCGGGAAAATGTTTGTGAGTACCCATGCTCTAGTTGAATGCCAAATTGCGTTGCTTTGTATCAACATCAGAGAAAATGCAACCCCTTGTTGTGTTGCTTTGGTTCAGTTACTCTGTATTGTCACTGGTCTGATGACCTTTTTCGTTTGTTGCTCTACCATGTTGCTCGGCCATGTTACCCCGACTGTGTCATAAGGTTGCATGCCTGGCTCTGCTGCACTGTGCAGCCATTTCACCTATGATTGTGTCACCAGATGTGTTAATCTTTATCTACCTGGGTTGTGTGTCATTGGTTTGTAGTAGTAGTATCAGATTTGTTCCTTCTTGTTGTGTCGTCCTGTGGTTCATCAATATAGACTAGGCACTAAGAAGATTTTTTGTAGGGTCTAAGGGAAATTTTAGTGACCTGCCACAGTTCTAATCCCCTAAATCTATATTGTAAACAACAAAACATTGAACTGGGGGTCTAGTCAAATCCTGCTTACTAAGCAGAAAAGTAAAGAGAAACGGGCTAAAAAAGTCCCAAAGAACAAAAAAAGTGAAGAGAGTAAGAGAAGCAGAAAGAAGAGACAACCAGATGCAATCGGGAGTGAATCTAGGAGCGGAATGATCGGATACCCATCAATTATCGATGTGATCAGTCTTATCATCAGGTTGTCCAATCCAAATAGAGATGCTTCTCTTGATCATAGAGAACATCTGAATGAAAAGATTACACTCATTGGTAGGCCAAGGTTGTCAAGGGATTGGAATGGAAAAACAAACCATAGTTGGATGATAGAATAATTGACAGGAGTGCAGTGCTAACAAAAAATAGTGAAGTGGTGTATTAAAATAGAATTGCGAGAAAACACTAACAATTTATTGCGTGTCTCGCATCCTAATTAAAACAACAGTGCAGAAAGGCAGAATTAAACAAATGACTGCCATATAAAGGTCGACATGTTTCAGCCAAATGAGATACAATCACCTCTGAGGCTTTCTTCAGGACCTGTGTTGTTATTGTATCTAGCTACTGCAGTAAAGTGAAGAACACGTATAGTGATAAACATATAGATAAAGACAGACAAGTACGTTTATCTCACTATCATGTAGAGATGGCACATTGTACCATACTGAATGTATCCTCCGTCTCTATAGGATGCTGCGTGCATCTGCCAAGAAAGCAAAAGGAATTGTCTCAAAATAGGAAAAATAAGAAATAGAAACACTTGTTTTTGTTCTAAACAGAAAACCGACATTATATTAGATGTTTAGAGAGCTTACCCGTAATGATCGGGGAGCAGACCTCACCTCGCCCGGATCCTGATTCCCGACTAAGAGGCCCCGCTCTACATAAAAAGAAAAATGAACTACCAATAACTGGAAAACAAATGCTGCAAAATCCACGAAAAAAGAGTGTGTGCCAGTGTAGTATACTACTGGCTGCAAAAGATGGTAGTCTACAACTCGAAATAAAACCACACAATGTGTCATGCCAAACAAATAGTAACTCTCGCTAGGAAATGATGGGTTTTAATGTTAAATGGAAAAGGGGATGCCAAATATGCACCTTAGCATGAAAAATTCGTGCATAATGAAATATCTGCAACTCTTGGGCATAGTTGCATGGATTCACACGATGATATTAAAGAAATGATATGCAGTTTACATGTGGAAAACTTTATCGGAGGGGAATTTTACCAGCAAAAATGACATGTAGAGAGATCTAATAACTTCGTAAAATGAAGGTACTATACTGGAGAACGCCCGATATTCTTCTGAAAATAAGAAGATTAGAGCAGTGACTCCGGTGCTTACCTCTCCGTCGTTGCCTCGTTGCGGCACCGCAATCAGGAGGGAAGTAACCGGGACTGCGAAAACGGCGTTCTAATGGAGCCTCCAAATCACGTTGGGACAACGCGAGATTGCGTAGCGATAAGCGCGTTTACCCTGTAACCGGACACAACAGCATGACTACAGGGTGACGTCATAATGGCCGTTTATGTAGTTCCTCAAGGTTACGATGATATCAATTAAATTGTATTTGGTTTAGTTGCGTAACAGGAAACAACAGCAGAGCAATGTCTATTATATATTGTTAACAAAGCCTGTCAGCTTTCAAACACATAATCATGCTGGCTGAAAACAGCTCAGTGAAACGAACTAAACAAGACTACAGAATGACATCATAATGGCCGCTGGTGTAGTCCGTTTTGGTTTGCTAATAAAGTATGTGCGTGCTTTGTATCGATACTCCAGAGGAAAAACACTGTTAGCTGTTAAAGTGTAAATGCGTGTGTCTGCAACTAACAAATAAGTACCTCTCTGAGACTGCAGTATCTCTCATTGTTAATCGAGAATCAAGTAATTTCAGATATAAAGATATATCAGTGATGGAAGTATAAAGAACTACAAAATTGCATCGCAGAGTGGACTTGAGTGGTTCGATGGCCATATCTGGACAAGGACTCGCACTACGAATAGTGAGTGTATAAAAAATGAGCGAGTCTTGATGTTAGATGTTGAGAACGTGTTGGTAATGATCAGGGGATAATGCAAAATGTCAAAAGCAATTTAGATGCATATGGGGAAGCAAGCAGATACCCAAATAATAAAGTCTACTCTGAAAAGGACACCAAGATATGTTCATAGGGTAGTCCAAGGAATTTCATCATTCAAACCCCTCACATCGCTCTGTAGTTTAAACACCCATTTCTGTTCTATCACAAATAGGTATTTAGTGATGTCAACAATATGTGATGGTATCAATGGTTTTTCGAGCACTGTCCAGGAAAAATCATCTGCTGTATGATTTTGATCGACGAAATGTCTGGTAAGTTTAGTCGTTGATCTTCTGCACCTGAAGGAACTCTTATGTTCTACCATGCGAGTCCGCACTCTCCGAGTTGTCATACCTACATACTTGTATAGGCAGGGACAAGTAATAAGGTAGATCAAATTGTCACTGTTGCAGTTGGTAAACCTCTTAAGCAGCCAGGGTCTATTCGTACCTATATCTATAGAGGTAGTGTGTTTCGTTTGTGGACAAACAGAGCAGTTGCCACAGGGAAAATGGCCAGCCACTGCCGGGAGTGCCCAGAGTGTGCCTACTGATCTCTGGGGCAAAGTTTTAGGGCGGGTATGTACTAACCGGTCCCGTATGTTACTAGACCTCTTAAAAGAGAACAGAGGGGTTGCCAAGGATCTGTCACAAGAAGACAGAATCCACCAATGTTTCCTTACGCTTTTTTGTATTTTATTCGCCATTGTACTGAATGTAGTGACAAAGGTCATGCGTTCTAGAGTAGGTTTCTCAGTTGCAAGTTCCAAAAGTGCTTCACGATGATTGTTAGTGGCCCGCTTAAAAGAGCGTTTCACTAGCCGGGGAGGATAGTGTCTCGAGATCAATTGTTCAGTGAGGACCTCAGCATGTTTTTTGAAAGTATTCACAGTTGAGCAGTTCCTGCGGACCCGCAGGAACTGTCCAAAAGGTAAGTTGTCCCTCAACGATTTCGGGTGTTGACTGTCATACCTTAGTAAAGAATTACGAGACATTGGTTTCCGATAGAGCTCACTTTCAAGACCTGTGGGTGTAACAAAGATGGACAGGTCTAAAAAGGCTAGCCTACTATCATTGATCTCGACTGTGAACTTTAAGAACTGATTTCTCGTATTCAGCCATTGATGAAAAAGAAGAATAGACGCACGATCTCCTCTCCAGACCACTAACACATCATCAATATAGCGTTTCCACAGTCGGATGGAATCAAGAAACGGATTGGTGGAATTCAAGATGTGTTGCTGTTCATAGGAGTGGACATAGAGATTGGCCAGGCTCGGCGCAAAAATACTGCCCATACTGGTCCCGGAAACTTGGAGGTAGATCTGGTCTTCAAATTTAAAGAAATTGTCTTTCATGGCAAGTTTGGCAAGTGCCATAATAAAGTGTACAGGGGTGATGGAATCCAAATCGGTCTCTAGTAGGATAGTGGATATTGTGTCCAAAGTCTCATCCTGAGGGATGGAGGTGTAAAGCGCCTCAACATCAAAAGAGACTAAGAGATCCGTACTAGTGTCAAAATCGATGGTAGGTAACAGACGTAGTACGTCTTTCGTGTCCTTGAGATACGTGGGCATCTTGCTGACAATGGGTCTCAAGAAATGGTCCACGATCATTACGGGTAAGCTCTCTAAACATCTAATATAATGTCGGTTTTCTGTTTAGAACAAAAACAAGTGTTTCTATTTCTTATTTTTCCTATTTTGAGACAATTCCTTTTGCTTTCTTGGCAGATGCACGCAGCATCCTTTTGAGACGGAGGATACATTCAGTATGGTACAATGTGCCATCTCTACATGATAGTGAGATAAACGTACTTGTCTGTCTTTATCTATATGTTTATCACTATACGTGTTCTTCACTTTACTGCAGTAGCTAGATACAATAACAACACAGGTCCTGAAGAAAGCCTCAGAGGTGATTGTATCTCATTTGGCTGAAACATGTCGACCTTTATATGGCAGTCATTTGTTTAATTCTGCCTTTCTGCACTGTTGTTTTAATTAGGATGCGAGACACGCAATAAATTGTTAGTGTTTTCTCGCAATTCTATTTTAATACACCACTTCACTATTTTTTGTTAGCACTGCACTCCTGTCAATTATTCTATCATCCAACTATGGTTTGTTTTTCCATTCCAATCCCTTGACAACCTTGGCCTACCAATGAGTGTAATCTTTTCATTCAGATGTTCTCTATGATCAAGAGAAGCATCTCTATTTGGATTGGACAACCTGATGATAAGACTGATCACATCGATAATTGATGGGTATCCGATCATTCCGCTCCTAGATTCACTCCCGATTGCATCTGGTTGTCTCTTCTTTCTGCTTCTCTTACTCTCTTCACTTTTTTTGTTCTTTGGGACTTTTTTAGCCCGTTTCTCTTTACTTTTCTGCTTAGTAAGCAGGATTTGACTAGACCCCCAGTTCAATGTTTTGTTGTTTACAATATAGATTTAGGGGATTAGAACTGTGGCAGGTCACTAAAATTTCCCTTAGACCCTACAAAAAATCTTCTTAGTGCCTAGTTATTGAGCAGCTTACCAGCTGCGGGTCTGTGCATACATACATTTTTTCTATACCTCTAGGATAGAACACACTGAACTTACAAATAGTGAGTTTTTTCTTTCTTCGATTTTCCCACTTTATGTGTCTGTCATCCAATTGTCCCCCGCTGTTTCCCCGATCTGTGCCAAAATGGCCGAATGTGGCGGCTTAGCATATGATGATGCTACTCTACAATCCATTCTTGATAACACTCCCAGTATTTTAGATTTACCCACCACTTCCTCTGTAAGTGCTGTTGATGAATGGGGTAAGATCTTGATTCTGAAGAAATCACATTCCCGTTCCTCGATCCATGGTGCCATTATGGCAGAATATCTAAGGGCCAACTGTGCACCCCCAGGCTTAATAGTCACAAATGCTCCACGTCTGTTCCTTACAGACAAGGGATTTCTAAAAGATTGGTCCCTGATAGCCTGGCGCTGTACGCGTGACTGGCTCATACTGATTATCAGTACTGCCAAAAAGGTCGCAGATTCTATTTTGATTGAAATACAGCTCTTAGAATCTCAAATAAAAACTACCATCACTGCCAGTCTCTTTCGTAAAAATCAGGAAGAATCCAATAAAAACAACAAAGAGTTTAAAGATTCCATCTTACTCTCAAAAATTGAGAAATTTAAGAAAGACCTGGCCAAATTTAAACATGAGACAGTCTACCCATACACCAGTGAGAATTACTCTCCTCCTGAATTCCGGAATAATGGCAAGAGATTTGGGTCTACATATTCGGGATCCAGCACGGAGGATAGTGACTCAGAGGGCCAAGGCTCATTCAAACAACCACCAAGAGGGAGGGGCAGATTCAATCGGTTCAACAGCTATAGGGGACAGTCCATGCCCCAATTCCAGCAGTGGTGGCCACCAACACCGTGGAATTATCCCCCACACCCTTTTCAACCACCAATGGCACCCTTTCAAGGTTTTCCATCTGACCCGAACTCGCATCCTTTTTTAGGATTAGGCCCCCCCAGGTCGAGAGGCAGAAGAAGAAACCAACGGTCCCAGGTTCACTTGGACCCTCAAACAGGCCCACACATGGGGACCCGCAGTCAGACACAGAGGAACATTCCTCCGACAGACAGCCCCCATCAGACCTGATTGTCAATCTTAGCTCTAAGACCCTCACCAAAGATGAAGAATCAGTTTTGAATAGAGGTCTCGGGTTTGTCACCACCTTTGACGGCGATCCCTTTCAGATACAGTGCGAATTGGCACGTTTCTTTCGGAAATTGAGACTGCATTACTTCTTCAAAGATAAAGAACTGACCGAAGCTAAAGACACCGATATGAACACTGGCCTCAAGAAACGCTCAGTGTTTAATCCCCCCAGTCATACGGTTCCGCCGGCTGTTCTAACCTTTGAGGAAGCAGTGAAAAGAGATGTCACCTTACTCTCTACGAGTCATAAATCCTCATATACTAACTTACCCTTGGGTGAACAAAGGGCCCTTCGAGATTTGTCCGCAGACACTTTGATCACTATAAAACCAGCGGACAAGGGCGGTGCCATAGTGATTCTAAACACATCCGATTACAGAACTGAATGCTTGAGACAATTGGAAGACCGCCGCTTCTACCTACCATTGGCGGAAGATCCCACTAATAGACTACAGCGTACTATTAGTGATATGGCAGAGGAAGCACTCTGCGAAGGTTGGATTACAGCTAAAGAATCCCAATTCTTACAAACCAAATTTCCCATCATGCCGTACTTCTATATCTTACCGAAGATACACAAGGCACAAAGACCACCGCCTGGCAGACCCATCATTTCGGGCCAAGGGTCTATACTGGAACCTCTTTCCACCTTCGTGGACCATTTCTTGAGACCCATTGTCAGCAAGATGCCCACGTATCTCAAGGACACGAAAGACGTACTACGTCTGTTACCTACCATCGATTTTGACACTAGTACGGATCTCTTAGTCTCTTTTGATGTTGAGGCGCTTTACACCTCCATCCCTCAGGATGAGACTTTGGACACAATATCCACTATCCTACTAGAGACCGATTTGGATTCCATCACCCCTGTACACTTTATTATGGCACTTGCCAAACTTGCCATGAAAGACAATTTCTTTAAATTTGAAGACCAGATCTACCTCCAAGTTTCCGGGACCAGTATGGGCAGTATTTTTGCGCCGAGCCTGGCCAATCTCTATGTCCACTCCTATGAACAGCAACACATCTTGAATTCCACCAATCCGTTTCTTGATTCCATCCGACTGTGGAAACGCTATATTGATGATGTGTTAGTGGTCTGGAGAGGAGATCGTGCGTCTATTCTTCTTTTTCATCAATGGCTGAATACGAGAAATCAGTTCTTAAAGTTCACAGTCGAGATCAATGATAGTAGGCTAGCCTTTTTAGACCTGTCCATCTTTGTTACACCCACAGGTCTTGAAAGTGAGCTCTATCGGAAACCAATGTCTCGTAATTCTTTACTAAGGTATGACAGTCAACACCCGAAATCGTTGAGGGACAACTTACCTTTTGGACAGTTCCTGCGGGTCCGCAGGAACTGCTCAACTGTGAATACTTTCAAAAAACATGCTGAGGTCCTCACTGAACAATTGATCTCGAGACACTATCCTCCCCGGCTAGTGAAACGCTCTTTTAAGCGGGCCACTAACAATCATCGTGAAGCACTTTTGGAACTTGCAACTGAGAAACCTACTCTAGAACGCATGACCTTTGTCACTACATTCAGTACAATGGCGAATAAAATACAAAAAAGCGTAAGGAAACATTGGCGGATTCTGTCTTCTTGTGACAGATCCTTGGCAACCCCTCTGTTCTCTTTTAAGAGGTCTAGTAACATACGGGACCGGTTAGTACATACCCGCCCTAAAACTTTGCCCCAGAGATCAGTAGGCACACTCTGGGCACTCCCGGCAGTGGCTGGCCATTTTCCCTGTGGCAACTGCTCTGTTTGTCCACAAACGAAACACACTACCTCTATAGATATAGGTACGAATAGACCCTGGCTGCTTAAGAGGTTTACCAACTGCAACAGTGACAATTTGATCTACCTTATTACTTGTCCCTGCCTATACAAGTATGTAGGTATGACAACTCGGAGAGTGCGGACTCGCATGGTAGAACATAAGAGTTCCTTCAGGTGCAGAAGATCAACGACTAAACTTACCAGACATTTCGTCGATCAAAATCATACAGCAGATGATTTTTCCTGGACAGTGCTCGAAAAACCATTGATACCATCACATATTGTTGACATCACTAAATACCTATTTGTGATAGAACAGGAATGGGTGTTTAAACTACAGAGCGATGTGAGGGGTTTGAATGATGAAATTCCTTGGACTACCCTATGAACATATCTTGGTGTCCTTTTCAGAGTAGACTTTATTATTTGGGTATCTGCTTGCTTCCCCATATGCATCTAAATTGCTTTTGACATTTTGCATTATCCCCTGATCATTACCAACACGTTCTCAACATCTAACATCAAGACTCGCTCATTTTTTATACACTCACTATTCGTAGTGCGAGTCCTTGTCCAGATATGGCCATCGAACCACTCAAGTCCACTCTGCGATGCAATTTTGTAGTTCTTTATACTTCCATCACTGATATATCTTTATATCTGAAATTACTTGATTCTCGATTAACAATGAGAGATACTGCAGTCTCAGAGAGGTACTTATTTGTTAGTTGCAGACACACGCATTTACACTTTAACAGCTAACAGTGTTTTTCCTCTGGAGTATCGATACAAAGCACGCACATACTTTATTAGCAAACCAAAACGGACTACACCAGCGGCCATTATGATGTCATTCTGTAGTCTTGTTTAGTTCGTTTCACTGAGCTGTTTTCAGCCAGCATGATTATGTGTTTGAAAGCTGACAGGCTTTGTTAACAATATATAATAGACATTGCTCTGCTGTTGTTTCCTGTTACGCAACTAAACCAAATACAATTTAATTGATATCATCGTAACCTTGAGGAACTACATAAACGGCCATTATGACGTCACCCTGTAGTCATGCTGTTGTGTCCGGTTACAGGGTAAACGCGCTTATCGCTACGCAATCTCGCGTTGTCCCAACGTGATTTGGAGGCTCCATTAGAACGCCGTTTTCGCAGTCCCGGTTACCTCCCTCCTGATTGCGGTGCCGCAACGAGGCAACGACGGAGAGGTAAGCACCGGAGTCACTGCTCTAATCTTCTTATTTTCAGAAGAATATCGGGCGTTCTCCAGTATAGTACCTTCATTTTACGAAGTTATTAGATCTCTCTACATGTCATTTTTGCTGGTAAAATTCCCCTCCGATAAAGTTTTCCACATGTAAACTGCATATCATTTCTTTAATATCATCGTGTGAATCCATGCAACTATGCCCAAGAGTTGCAGATATTTCATTATGCACGAATTTTTCATGCTCAGGTGCATATTTGGCATCCCCTTTTCCATTTAACATTAAAACCCATCATTTCCTAGCGGGGAGTTACTATTTGTTTGGCATGACACATTGTGTGGTTTTATTTCGAGTTGTAGACTACCATCTTTTGCAGCCAGTAGTATACTACACTGGCACACACTCTTTTTTCGTGGATTTTGCAGCATTTGTTTTCCAGTTATTGGTAGTTCATTTTTCTTTTTATGTAGAGCGGGGCCTCTTAGTCGGGAATCAGGATCCGGGCGAGGTGAGGTCTGCTCCCCGATCATTACGGGTAAGCTCTCTAAACATCTAATATAATGTCGGTTTTCTGTTTAGAACAAAAACAAGTGTTTCTATTTCTTATTTTTCCTATTTTGAGACAATTCCTTTTGCTTTCTTGGCAGATGCACGCAGCATCCTTTTGAGACGGAGGATACATTCAGTATGGTACAATGTGCCATCTCTACATGATAGTGAGATAAACGTACTTGTCTGTCTTTATCTATATGTTTATCACTATACGTGTTCTTCACTTTACTGCAGTAGCTAGATACAATAACAACACAGGTCCTGAAGAAAGCCTCAGAGGTGATTGTATCTCATTTGGCTGAAACATGTCGACCTTTATATGGCAGTCATTTGTTTAATTCTGCCTTTCTGCACTGTTGTTTTAATTAGGATGCGAGACACGCAATAAATTGTTAGTGTTTTCTCGCAATTCTATTTTAATACACCACTTCACTATTTTTTGTTAGCACTGCACTCCTGTCAATTATTCTATCATCCAACTATGGTTTGTTTTTCCATTCCAATCCCTTGACAACCTTGGCCTACCAATGAGTGTAATCTTTTCATTCAGATGTTCTCTATGATCAAGAGAAGCATCTCTATTTGGATTGGACAACCTGATGATAAGACTGATCACATCGATAATTGATGGGTATCCGATCATTCCGCTCCTAGATTCACTCCCGATTGCATCTGGTTGTCTCTTCTTTCTGCTTCTCTTACTCTCTTCACTTTTTTTGTTCTTTGGGACTTTTTTAGCCCGTTTCTCTTTACTTTTCTGCTTAGTAAGCAGGATTTGACTAGACCCCCAGTTCAATGTTTTGTTGTTCATCAATATAGAGCCTGCTTGCATCAGGTCTGGTTGTTCACCCATGGCAAGCGCCCCATTAACCCTGCCATTCGTCTACAGGGTCCCAGCTTAAGGGGCGGTATCGATTATAGAAATGTAGGCGCTCTTAGACCCTTAAACCTAGGGTTGTGACCTTTCTCACTCAAATATACAGGCCGTTTAGGGATTCTGGAATGGTTAAAAATGCTTGAATAGAGTTTACAATAAAATCCTGAGTATTTTTTTTTATCACGCGAAATATGCCTATGAATTCTTTAATAACAGTGGAGGTAAGGTTTAAACAGCTGCAAAATATGTTATGCCATTTCTTCACACATTTTCCAATCTAATTTTATATTTCAAATGGGCACAATGCTAGCTTGTGTTTATTGTCCATACATTTTTTACCTATCTAGTCATAACAATATTATCCACAGAACTTACTTGCGGCCACCCCCCCGCCCCCACAGAAATGCAGACAATGGTAAATGTGCCCCCTCTCCCCATAATGAAATAGCTTTAATGCCCGTGGGTCTCTGTACTGCTGCCAGTCAGGTCTCAAGGGAGGGGCAGACTAGGGCTGGAGACAGAGCACGCTGCTTCATCAGTCATAATACCGCAAATCTCGCGCCACCACCCCCATACTCACTGTTGGTTATTTCCCCTCTGGCTGTGTACACGGAGATTCAGCGCGGAATGAACACTTGCTTCAAACAAATAACAGTTTCTGTAAAAAAAACATCTCACACATTATGATTGTGTGTGGGTGTAGGGTGCGACTGGCCGAGGTTAGTGGGGGACGGAAAGGGGAAAATTGCAGGCAGGGCGACTGCAGCCCCCTTACAGGAGCGCCGAGAAGGTTTTGATATTAATTTGATAAGATTCCGCCCACTCTAACTCTGTCCCACACAGATGGGATATCTGGGCGATGATGTCATCACCCACCACACTCCCCTCCCCCATGGGGCCATGGACAATTGGGTGAACTCATCAGCAGCCAATCAGGAGCCACCCTGAAAATGATTTCAGTATCAAGAGAACGGCAGGGTGGAGTGCGGTACAAGTGTGCCGAGAGAGAGAGATGGGGGTTGTATATACAGTATGAAGCGGGGAGAGGACAAGAGATGGAAGCAGATGTGTGCGTGAGAGGGGGTGGAAAGACTGGCATAGAAAGGGGCATGCGAAGGGGTGCGGGCAGAGAATCTGAGAGAAAGAGAGAGAAGGCTGTTTTAGAGAAATAGGACCGAAGTATGACCTACAGCAAGTGAGGTTCTCCGGGAAACACTCAAGATTTTTGTGAAGGGCAGGAAAGTTGTCTTTGGTTATTTTTCAATTTTATAATTTTAGTTATTCAGCAAATCCGTTTCCTTCACACCAAAGCAGAATTCTCTTGTTCTCTCGCACTCTTAACTCTCTCACTTACGCTGTCTCACTAATCCCAACACTATGCTGTAGGAATGGGGGTTAATTTGTAACTGGAACACTAGTCCCTAAATGTCTCCCTCGCCTTGGCATATAGACGGAGACGTCAAGAAGTGGAAGTGCGGGTATGAGGCCGGGAAAGTGAAAGCGACCACGCTAAGGCTACGCTAATTAGAAACAGATGGCCCCCTACAGATGAGAAATTGCTTCACGACACCCCTGAAGCAGACGACCCAGTCCGGATGGGCCGGACCAAAAAGGAGAAAGGGCGGTAACGAAAAAGCATCCTTTTCAATGGGAAGCCAGCGTTCAGCATAAACGCTGATGTGACCCAATGTAAATGATGGGGTGGGCTTCAAGTCCCCTTCTGAAATCTCCTCATACACAATATGTCTCGCAGAGCGAGCAGTGCATGTGCGCTGCAACGCTAGGCGAAACCTAAAGATGACATCAGATTGTTCGTCCCCCATAGAGGCATAGGTCAAAGGTTTCCAACTGTGGGGCCAGTGTATGTTTTGCCGTTGGAAGAGTGAAGGTTCCCCCAACTCTATATGGATGTTTAAACACTGTGTGGCTCATTTAATAATGTGCATAGATCAAGGTATACCCCTTGAATTAGTAATCCCTTGGTAGCAACCGCCCAGGAGGAGAGCTATTCCTCCGCTGGTCTTCAAATTGTCCGGTGTCCTTGCTAAGATAGGTCCTCAAGAGGAACTGTTTTGAGCTCTTTCCTGAAGAGTGTACGCTCTGGGGGCGGTCTCAGATTGCGTGGGAGAGAGGGGCTAGCTTTGAACCTTTGGGAGTTCAGGATGTTGGCGGTGGGGACGTGCTGGTGTGGTGACTCTTAGTCCAACTTAGAGGAGTAGTGTGAAGTATGGCCTGATAGGAGGGATGAGTTGAATCCAAGATGTGATGTGGCGGCCTCAATGAAGTGCCAGAGAATGGGAAACAGGGGTGTTACCTGGTGAATGCTGTTACATGCCTGCTGTGGGGCATGCTGCTCAGAGTAGTTCTGCTTGTAGTCAGCCTGCTCTTTGGATGATTAATCATTAGTACATTCCCAGGATCCGCCCTGCAGCAGGATTAGTGGCTGAATGACTATTGGGAGACCACTGGTGCGATGTATTTGTAAACCTTTCACAGCAGGCGTCACTGAAACTGTGCTGCTTCGAAACTTTCATCGATGTGGAAATCACAGTGTCGGTCATAGCTTATCATGACGTTGAGAGACTTTGTTTCACATGTGATGAATGGTTCCTTTCTTGAAAAGCTGTGTGAATAAATTGTATTTCCCTATCGTCATCATTTCCAACCCATATTTCACAGTTCTCTGTGTAATATGGGGTCTGGTAATATAATGTGTGGGTGCTTTCATTGCACAAAATGGAGCTGTGTGAAACCAATATTTCACAGGGAACCACTGTCCCAACCTTAACCATTACCAGGGCTACTTGTATTATGTGGCAATGGATGACTAAAGTATGCGACACATTCTCTGGCAATTTTATTTTTGTGATCCATGTGTTTTAGAAACAGCACTTTATGTTGAAATCTTCAAATTAGGTGGCAAATGTGGTAAGTCCCTAATTATGTGGTAAGCACTGCAGCCACAGAATTGCCTTAATCCACTCATCATTGTTTTATGAACAAATTATTCATGAAAGGTAAACAAAATCTAAACATTCTAATTTCAATATGTGCTCATTGTTTGCTGCACCTTGAAGATGACAGTTTTATTAACCTAACTACCCCATAATAAACATATCATATAGGAAATACATAACTGGTAACGTATAATATGGTTCCATACTGCTCAGGGTTCTGGTGGCCCCTGAGACTTACGATGTCACCATTATCCTTTGATGCAATATTGGACCATATTACGTAGCTATCCATTACATTCCACTAGCTAGACAAATTTAGCCATAGATGTGCAGAGAGATAGATAGATAGATAGATAGATAGATAGATAGATAGATAGATAGATAGATAGATAGATAGATAGATAGATAATAGATGGATAGATAGATAGATAGATAGATAGATAGATAGATAGATAGATAGATAGATAGATAATAGATGGATAGATAGATAGATAGATAGATAGATAGATAGATAGATAGATAGATAGATAGATAGATAGATAGAGCTAGCACAACAACTGTCCGGCATGCTTACTTTGTCCCTGTAGAAGCCCTTCTCCATCTCTCTTTTGCCATTTCTTGTTTCATTGAATAAAAAGCCTCTACAAGTTTAGATTTTACTACAATGAGAGTAGATATTTGTCTTTATAAATCTCTCTAGCACTACCTGACGCTACCTCACTAGTGGTGCACTATATCTGTGTAAATACAAACAAAAAATAGGAAAAATAATGTGTGTGACAACATTTACAGATGGAAAATAAACACGAACAAGCATTGGCATAGCCAATAGGTCTCGCCATTGGGACCTTATAAGTGTTTAGCCATTTAACAGTTGCATAACTAAATACTTATAAGGTCCCAAAAGCGAGACCTATTGGCTATGCAAAGCGGCCATGCGGCCGCGAAAGTGATCACGATCAAACATCCGGCCACGAAACCGAAAATAATCGCGGTAAAGCGCGTGCGCCCGCGCACATGCACTGTGGCTCTAGGCTGGCCTGGTAGCACTTTTTGGAGCCCTCTCAATAAGTCTCGCCAGACCAGCGCATGCGCTGGGCCAGGCGAGACCTAAAAACAATGATAGTATGTGATAAAACCGAAATATATGAAAGTAAATAGAATGCGAGTACCTTAAAACCAGCACCCACACAGGTGCTACATTGAAGAATCCTTTCATTGCAATTTTGCTCAGCTATAGCACCCCCTGATGTTAAAAAAAGACCTTGAAGATGTGATATTATCTTGCAATGGTATTACCTTCTGATGCCATAATTCTGTTGCTTGCTTTGTATTCATGTATTATCCGTACATATGTTCATCTACACAAACTATATTTGAGTCTGATTTTTGGCATGTTGCTCAAAGTTCTTCTCTTTCTTGCCCCCATTTCTTCCTAGGATGATGCGCTTGGCCTATGCTGTGGGTGTTTTGCTCCTGCTGTTCGGGCTGCTCCTCCCTACAACAGAGGGGAACAAGAAGGCACGCGGGTCGCAGGGAGCCATCCCGCCTCCAGACAAGGCCCAACCCAACGACTCTGAGCAGACGCAGCAGCAGACGCCAGGCGGTCGTGGGCGGGCCCGAGGCAAAGGCACGGCCATGCCTGCAGAGGAGGTGCTGGAGTCCAGCCAGGAGGCCCTGCATGTTACTGAGCGCAAGTACCTGAAGCGGGACTGGTGCAAAACCCAACCGCTGAAGCAAACTATCCACGAGGAGGGCTGCAACAGCCGCACTATCCTCAACCGCTTCTGCTACGGCCAATGCAACTCCTTCTACATCCCTCGCCATTTTCGCCGGGAAGAAGGTGCGTTCCAGTCATGCTCCTTCTGCAAGCCCAAGAAGTTCACTACAATGACTATCACACTCAACTGCCCGGAGTTGCAGCCGCCGACGAAGAAGAAAAGGATCACCCGGGTCAAACAGTGTCGATGCATCTCCATTGACTTGGAGTAGACCCTTCCGCAGGACAGTTGGAAGGTTCAATGGAATGCAGTGGACTGTTGAGCATTCCTCCACACGGAACTGAGTTTGGGGGGTCAGCCCTATGGACATAGTCCGGAAACAGCCAACACTCTCACTGGAAATTCCTGCCTGGTGTCTGTTTTTTTAACGTCCTCTCTGAATGGCATTCTGCGAAAGGTAGTACTGCCTTGCAGTAGGGACATCAAGGCTACTCTCATCCTTGGAAGATAAGCTTCTTGCTGGATGAACCTTGGCAATGGAACAGCTTCCTAATAACTGCCTGAAAAGTCTTAAGGAGTGAGCTCAAGAGAAGGACTTTCAATGCTTGAAAGACAAGGTCTCCATCATTCCATCAAGCCACTCTCCGTTTCACCATCACGGATGCATTGCCTGCAGAAGCCATATCACAAGTATTGTGTCTGTTTGACAGATTCATGTCCCAGAATGCATTAGGATAGGGAGTAGGATGTGGAGAATTGACCCAACAATCATTGGCACAAGGTTGGCATCAGCTGAAGGCCTTGGGTCTGTGGCTGGAGGCTAGGTGTCCCAGTACATTTCATGAGATTTGGTACCAGAAAACGATGAAGGTTTCCCCTCACCTTTTCATGAAACATTCTTCAGACAGTCCCCAAAGTCCTGGGTCACAAGGTCTTACAAGGGAACACTTATTATTTTGGAACATTGGGAAGAATGACACTTCTGCAAGGCTTGTAAATCACAGGCTCTCTATGTATCTATTGTGTACATAACCTTTATTTATTCACACTTACAGAACAGTCTATAAAGGTGACAAGAGGCTGTGAGGGTGGTAGGCATGGTTTTGGGATGCAGAATATTCGTTCTTACGGCAAAGCGTGTTCAAAAAATGTTTTCAATTTAAGGATCAACATTAAGTTAAAATTATCCGTAAGAAGGATTCCTTTCACCAAGTATATTTCTAGTCTCTTCCTTCTTTTACTCCAGCTAGTCATGTGGTACCCACATATCTCTGAATCTCCTTATCGCTCAATGTACCTCTCCATCGTTAACTGACTCTATTTTCCCATCTGAGCTTCAATTCATCCGTTTGTCTCTCTATACAATTGGTTGCACGTCATGTCTCTCCATCTATCAACCCATCTATGGCTCCATTGGTTTAGCTAGTTGAATCAAAATATCCATTCATTTGCCTAGTCCATATCTGCCCTTCATCTGTTCGTAAATCTCTCTGTTTGACTATCCATCGTGTATCCATCATCCAGCCATCAACCCATCAACATGTCCGTCTGCCCATGTGTCTCTTCATCCATTGACACATCGGTACATCCATCCAAAACTCCATATACCTACTGGTCCGTCTGTACGTCTGTCCATCCATCCATCCATCCATCCATCCATCCATCCATCCATCCATCCATCCATCCATCCATCCATCCATCCATCCATCCATCCATCCATCCATCCATCCATCCATCCATCCATCCATGTCTCTGTTAATCCCTTGATACATCCGTCCATCCATTTAAAACTCCATACACTTGTCGATCGATCAATCAATTGCTCATGTGTCAACCCTCCATCGATACAGCTGTCCATTCAACTATCTAAAACTCCATATACCCATTGATCGATCGATCAATTGATCCATCCATCCATCCATCCATGTCTCTATTAATCCCTTGATACATCTGTCCATCCTTGTCGATCGATCAGTGAATTGATCACCAGCCACCCATCCATCCATCCATCCATCCATCCATCCATGTGTCTGACCCTCCATTGATACAGCTGTCCTTTCAACTATCCAAAACTCCATACAACCCTTGATCGATCGATCGATCGATCGATCGATCCATCGATCCATCCATCCATCCATCCATCCATCCATCCATCCATCCATCCATCCATCCATCCATCCATCCATTCATCCATCCATCCATCTCCTCACTTCCCTGTCTCTTTAAGTCCCTGACATTGTTCCATGCTGTAGACCATCCACTCCAGAGGCTCGTCCTGAGTATACGCAGCCTGGCTACACCCACACCTGAAGATGATCTACTCATAACCACAGATGCTTGTCTTAAGACTTTAAGAAACATGTTGACTGTGTACCGTGATTGACCATGTATGACTGGTGCCTACTGGATCCTTTTGCTGCACTTAGGCCCTCATTGCAAGCGCCCGTGAATTGGAATTACAAGGCCTGCGGTAGTTACCACATGCCTCGCAGTTTTCCTCAGGTACATTTCGAGAGGTAAAACCTGACACATTTTATTGGGGGAGAATGCTCGTTAAATACTGGTACATGTGGATTTTGGTGAGCAAAGCACCAAATTCCGCATTTAATACCCCATTTTAATGGGCTCAATGTATAACAGGTGATAATTAGCACGTCTTTTAAACTCTTGATTCCCGTAGTATCAGATGTAGGAAGGTGGGATAATAATCATCTTACAGTTGTAATGAGGGCCGTAGTCTTTTGAATTAAATATATTCAGCTGTAAAAAAACAGTATGAGTTCTACCTAATGCAACTCTAAGCAAAGAGATGTTCTCTATCACAGCTGAGTAGATGTCTAAAAATTAACATAACTGCAAATGCATCCAGTAGAAAGTATTTGTAACTGGTCAACTGGAAATTCCTCCTGGCAAATAAAGACAAATTTTTTTAATTGCAAAGGTCCCGTTTGCATATTTTATATGGAAACATGTTCACACCTTTATGCAAGAAATTTGGAAGGATTAAAGGAAACGGATGTTTTAGTTATAACTCAAGCCTGTCTGCAGTCAACAATGCAGATGTGTTACTGGGAAGAGCAACATGTAGGGTTAAAACAAAGGTCTTCAAACTTTTTTGCCGTGAGCCACCCATGAGAAAAATGTGTTAACGTCAGCGTTCGGGGGTTATGAGATTTCAGGGGCACTTTTTTCTGAAGTTCATAATTCACACTAAATGTGAAACTTGTAAAAGAGCAAATCTAACAAACAAAAACAGAAGTTGACCATAATACTCTACTCTCCATTATTAGAGTGTTGTGAGTCCCTAAGACTGATGGGTCTTAATGCAACTGCACCTACTGCACTAATGATCGCTGCAGCCCTGAGTATCAGGCTGTCTCCTCTGCCTCTTTCACCCCTTCCCCAACATGCCCGGTCGTCACTCCAGTCTTGAAACAGACTCTGTTCATTCCTGAAAAAAATGAGCTCCCTCGTGATGTCCTTTGTTAGACTTGGGGGTCTCTGGTTGGCGCAAGGTTGCCCTCGTGTCAAGCAGGAACCCTCTCCTCTACGCCAGGGCGCAGGATAACCCCTGTTGAATGACCCTTGCTCACCCTCTAGGTTCGTGGCATGAGCAGCCAAGGCTATTCTCCAGGCGATAGTCAGTTAAGCAGTTGCAATCATACACACAGTAAATACATTAATCCCCCCCAGAAACGGACACCAGGCTTGGATATGTAAAAATACGCTCTTTATGTAAAAATAGGTATATATATCTCAGCAGACTTATCACAAGACCAATAACGTTTTCTCTATGCCACCAGATTGTTAAACAGGCAAATGTTCTTTGTTCGTAGTTTCAAATGGATACTTTTTCGTCTCTCGCAAATGTTACTTGTGGTTCCAGTACTTACAGCAAATTGGCTCCTGCGGACGGGGAAATAAGGCGTTGCGAGCCCCGAGCCCGGTACTGGACTTCTTCCGAACGTGTAGTTGCTTTCGGGAGTCGGCACGGGCGGGTGCGACTCAGCGATGTTGGGGGCACCTTTGGATCCTCTTTGAGCGGGTGTGTGTCGTCAGGCAGGCGCGGCCCACGACCCTCAGCACGGCAGTGCGGGGGTCTCCTTAGCGGGGGCGGCGCGGCCTGATCTCAGGGCGAGACCGCGAAGCGGGGTCACAGGGCACGGTCCGTGCAGCTGGGGACCCGGCGGGGCTCACGATCTTCGGATAGGAATTCCGGCGGGAGGGGCGATAGCGCTTCAGCGCGCTCCAATAGCAGACGGTGGCAGAGGCGCCGGCGGCCTAGCCCGGCGCAGAGAGCGACTCCGGTCGGAGCGAGGCTCTCAAGGGGGCAAAGGCAGGCAAGCTCCCGAGTGTCACGGCCCTAGGAGGGGCGATGAGGGGCGCAGTCTTCCTCAAGCGGGATGCACACACGGCTCGAGTTTCAGGACGAGCAAAGGCACCAAGAACCCACTGGTCCTGGGGTTCTGTTCAGGGGGCAAGCTCAGATCAAGCCCTTGGAGAATGTTCAAAGCACAAAGCAGCAAAGTCTTTTCAGCAAGTCTCTTCCTCTCCTTTCTCAGCAAGGCAAGCAGCAGGCCAGTCCTTCCAGCGTCTTCTTCTCCTTCTAGTCGGGCAGAGGTTCTTTGTGGTAAAACAGGATTCTGATTTGCAAGGAGCAGGGCTCCTACTTTTATACCATATTTCTTTTGTTCTTTCAGGCCAGGGGGGCCTTCGCATAACCGTTCACAGCCCTGAGCACTTTGTTGGGGGCACTCTGACTTCTGCTTTCACTGAGAGGGGCAGGCACATCAGCCGCTCCACAGGAGGTGGAGCCGGCATTCAGGGGACAAGTACCTTCAGGAGCACCTTGTGGACAGCGCTTCGCCCGTCCTGGGCCAGGTGCAGGCTGAGTCATCAGTCGCTCCCCAGGGGGCGGAGCCAGCATTGTGGTGGTGGAGCACTTGCCCTATTCAGAGTCCAAGGGGCACCCCCACCTCCCACCAAGGTGTTCTCCTGCCATTCGCTACCTGTCATCCCCCCAGCCCTGTCACTCACCCAGACAGTCAGATACACGCACAGCAGAGGCGGCTGAAATGATTAAGCGAGTAAATCCGGACTTTCTAAAAGTCGGATTTACAAACCCAGAATAGTAAAATAAACTTGGCTACAAGAAGTATTTTATCATTCCGAGTTCAGGCATACGAAACATATCTCTCTACCATGTTCCCCGAGCCCGCTGGGATTATAAGGTGTAATTCCAGCAGCTCCTCTGGCCTAATGGGAACAGGTAGCCTTGCAATAGTGAACCACGAATATGGCGGTAATTCACTACTAGGACAGGCCACACTACCAGGGCTTGTCCTACCTTACACCTACAACGCACCCTGCCCGCGGGCCTACCATAGGGGTGACTAACATGAGGCTAAGGGAAGGTTCTGGAGGCTGGCAAGTGTGGGCACTTGCCCAGCCGGCGGGACAGTACGGGACTGCACGTGGGGTCTGCGGTGGCAGACCCAGGACACATTTGACATGGCCGCTGTTGTGGGTGGCGCAACCAGCGCTGCAGCCCACTAGCGGCATTGGCATCCACAAGCCCTGGCACTCCGGGTGCACTTTACTGGGGACTGACAGTGGATCCAATAAACCAATCATGTATATCAATTATGCACACTTTATCTAGGGAGCACTTGCGCTGCGGCACGGATTAGCCGTGGCGCGGCGCTCTGAGCGGACAACACCAGCAAAACAATCGAGGCACACCATCAAAAAAAGTGGAAGGGAAACTCACGCCAAGGTGCCAGGTCTAACACATGTCCCCTCCAGCTGAAATGTGGGGAGAACTACCCTTGCCCAGGGGGTCCCTCGTCACTAAGGCGGAAATACCTGGACAGACCGTCAGCGTTGGCGTGATCTGTACCAGGACGGTGTTCCACCGTAAAGTCCATACCCTGTAGGGAGATGGACCACCTCAACAGCTTTGGGTTCTCACCCCTCATTTGCATCAACCATCTGAGGGGCCTGTGGTCCGTCTGAACCCGGAAGTGAGACCCAAACAAGTAGGGTCTTAGCTTCTTCAGCGCCCAGACCACAGCAAATGCTTCTCGCTCAGTTGCACTCCACCTACTTTCCCGTGGAAGTAACCTCCTACTGATGAAGGCTACGGGTTGGTCCCAGCCCTCCTCAGTCATCTGTGAGAGAACAGCCCCTACACCATGCTCTGAAGCGTCTGTCTGTACTAGGAACTCCTTGGAGAAGTCAGGGGCCAAGAGCACGGGCGCCGTGCACATGGCAGTCTTCAGGGTGTCAAAAGCTTTCTGACAGGTGTCAGTCCAGATCACTTTCCTGGGCTGCTTCTTGGAAGTCAGCTCTGTCAAGGGGGCAACAATCGTTCCATAGCCCTTGACAAACCTCCTGTAGTACCCAGTGAGCCCCAGGAAGGCCCTCACTGCGGTCTGTGTCTTGGGGGGTTCCCAAGCCAGGATGGTCTCAATTTTGGGTTGCAAGGGTGCCACCTTGCCACTCCCCACTTGGTGTCCCAAGTACACCACGGAACCCTGCCCGATCTGGCACTTGCTTGCCTTGATCGTGAGGCCTGCTCGGCGCAGAGCCATCAACACTTCCCAGAGGTGGCGCAGGTGCTCGGGCCAGGTGGCACTGAACACTGCGATGTCATCCAGGTAGGCGGCACTGAACTCATCCAGCCCAACCAATACCTGGTTGACCAACCTCTGAAAGGTGGCAGGGGCATTCTTCATTCCAAATGGCATGACCCGGAACTGGAAGTGCCCATCTGGTGTAGAGAATGCTGACCTCTCTTTGGCCCCATCGGTCAAGGCGATCTGCCAGTACCCAGACGTTAAATCAAACGTGCTGAGGAACCGGGCAGCCCCCAGCCGATCAATGAGCTTGTCAGCTCTGGGGATGGGGTGCGCGTCAGTCTTAGTTACTGAATTGAGTCCTCTGTAGTCCACACAGAACCGGAGTTCAGGTGTGGCTCCCGGCGCAGCAGCTTTGGGGACCAAGACCATGGGGCTGGACCAAGGACTGCTGGAGGACGCAACCACCCCTAGAGCAAGCAGTTTGGAGACCTCCTCCTTGATGCAAGCTCTGACCCTGTCAGTTACCCTGTAAGCCTTGTGCTTCACAGGTAAGCTGTCTCCACATCATGGACGCACCAATCTGTGACACCAGGAACCAGGGAGAACGTATCCGGAAACTGCCCCAGCAAGTGGCGGCAATCTTCCTGTTGTTCAGGCGTCAGGGTGGGTGAGAGGTTAACTCCATCTACTGACCCATCTTTCTCAGAGGCTACTAAGAGGTCAGGAAGAGGCTCAGTCTCCTCCTCCATTCCATCATCAGTGGCCAGCAGCATGCCCACTTCGGTCCTCTCTAAGTGGGGCTTAAGGCGGTTAACATGTAGGACCCTCAAAGGGTTCCTGGGATACTGCATGTCCACCAAGTAGGTGATAGGACTTTTGCGCTCCACAACCTCAAATGCACCTGTCCACTTATCCTGAAGTGCACAAGGCTCCACTGGGGCCAAGACCCACACCTTTTGTCCAGGTTGAAGCTCTACCAGAGTGGCATTCCGGTCGGACCACCGCTTCATCTCCTCCTGGCTGGCTTCCAGATTTGCCTCAGCAAGTTGCCTGAAACGCCTAGTCTGGTTTCTGAAGGCCAGCATGTAACTGTATACATTCTGGGGAGGTTTCCTGAGAGATTGCTCCCAGCCTTCCTTTACCAAACTCAGAGGTCCTCTTACCGGGTGACCATACAGAAGCTCAAAGGGGCTGAACCATAGAGACTTCTGTGGCACCTCTCGGTAAGCAAAGAGCAGGCATGGCAACAGGACGTCCCACTTACGCCTCATTGGACCGTCTAGGCCCATGATCATGCCTTTGAGGGTTCGGTTGAATCTTTCAACCAACCCATTTCCTTGGGGGTGGTAAGGAGTGGTGAACTTGTAAGTTACCCCACACTCCTTCCACAGGGATTTCATATATGTGGATATGAAATTGGTCCCCCTGTCGCTCACCACCTCTAGAGGGAATCCCACTCGGGAGAAAATTCCCATCAGTGCTCGTCCCACCACGGGGGCCGTCACTGTCCTCAGAGGGATGGCTTCAGGGTACCGGGTGGCATGGTCCACCAAGACCAGGATGAACCTGTTGCCCAGGGCTGTCTTGGGGTCCAGAGGCCCCACAATATCAATACCCACTCGCTGGAATGGCGTACCGACCACGGGGAAGGGCTGCAGAGGAGCCTTGTGCTTCCCTCCGCTCTTACCACTTGCCTGGGAAGTCTGACAGGTTCTGCAGTAGGAATCTGAATTCTTGTGCATTTGGGGCCAGTAAAAGTGGGTGACAAGCCTGTCATAGGTCTTGTCCATCCCCAAATGTCCTGCTAAAGGCACATCATGAGCCAGCCCCAGTAGGAAGGTTCTGAACTTCTGGGGTACCACCAGCACATGGGCTGACCCAGGTTCAGCAGCCTTAGGCTCTGAATACAGGAGGTCACTCTCCCAGTACACGTAGTGTGTCTTGGCCTGAACACCATTGGCCTGGTCTGCAGCCTGCTGCCGCATACCCACGAGAGAAGGGCATTCTTTCTGCTCCCTGCAGAATTCCTCCCTGGAGGGACTTCCTTCTTGCTGCCAATGGGTCAGCTCAGGCAGGTCTCCCAGTTCGGCAATCTGTTCCCCGGTAGGCTCCAGAGCATCCCCCTCAGGGTCTGCTTCCTCCTGGGCCGTGGGAACTTCGGGGGCCGGTTTCCCGCGCCTCTTGCGCCTTCTCCCTAAGGCCGGTTCCTGGACCTCTCCCTCAGGCTCCAGGACCCTCTCAACACCCCTACTGGCTGCCATGGACCGGGTGGTCATGCACGCCCAGTCGGGTAGACCCACCATCCTCAGATGCGTGGTCTTCTCCACCTTTTCCCAAGGGGAGCTCTCCAGGTCGTTCCCTAGCAGACAGTCTACAGGCATGTCAGTTCTCACAGCGACTTGTAGAGTACCAGAGACCTCCCCCCACTCAAAGGGAACTTGAGCCATTGGACAACGACTCTCTATGTTGTCAGCATTGACAACCCTACAGTAGGCATTGGGTACCATCTGCTCTTGAGACACCAGGTGTTGCCTCACCGAGGTCACGCTGGCTCCTGTATCTCTAAGAGCCTCAACCTTCCTTCCATTGATGGTCACCACTTGCCCATATTTCTTAGTGTTAGAGGGTAAGTAGGTTTCAGGGACCATCTCACTGTCTCCTAGTGAGACTAGGGTCATATGCGCAGGACCCCCACCCCCCTGGACTGCTACCTCCTCCCCAAAATTAACACTAGCTAATTGCCGGGGTGGAGCACCAGTGGGTGCTGTCTTACCAAACAGGCGACACTTAGGATCAGAGGCAATGTGACCCGGGTCACCACACCTGTAACAATTGAAGGGCCCCTTTGGAACAGGCCTACCTGTCGGGGCCCCGTTCTGCTGCGGGGTTGGGGGAGGCTGAGAACCCTTCTGCTGGTTCCCTTAGGGATTACTTTGGGGGCCTTTTTGGAACCCCTTCTGTTTACCCTTGTCCCCCCCACTCTTCTGCTGGGGACCCTGCCCACCTTTGGCGGAGTCTCCCACTTGACCCTTGTGGACCCTGGTGCTGAGCCAGCGGTCCGCCTCCTCAGCAAGCTTCCTCGGGTTGGACAGCTTGCTATCAATCAGGTGCTGGCGTAGCTCAGGAAAACGTTGACTGGACAAGTGCTCCCATGCAATTAAATCAAGCAGCCCTTGATAATCATTCACTTTGCTACCCTTCACCCAACCATCCAGTGCTCTGCAGAAAAAAGTTACATACTCCACATACGTACTCTCAGGGATCTTCTTAGTCTCCCTGAACCTCTGTCTATATAGCTCAGGAGTCAACCCATACCTGGTCATTAACGCTTCCTTCATATGGGGGTATGAGGCCTGGTGATCTAGGGGCAAATCTAAAAGTGTGTCACGCCCTTCCGCAAGGAACCTTCCCCACAACCCCGCTCCCCAGTCTTTCTCAGGGACCCGGTGTGAAGACATGGCTACCTCATAGGCTCTAAACCACTGCGCTATGTCATCCTTTCTAAAATACTCCTTAACTACATCTTTGGGGATGTACACCTTGGACTCTACCTGCACCGGTGGAGTGCTGCCACCAGAAGGAGTGGTGTCCAAACTTTTCGCCTTCAGCTCCAACTCCTTCAATCTGATATCATGATCCATTTGGCGTTGTTGTGCCTCCAAGGCCAACTTCTGCTTTTCCATTTCCATTTGTCCTGCCAACTTTGCCATCTCCATTGCATGCGCCCTGTCTGCTGCCCTGTCTGCCAGCTCCTCTGGCGACAGGACTCTGCTGGGCTCCCCAAGGTTGTCGGGTGGAACGATGTCCCCCGCATTCTGTGGGTCTCTTGACTCCTTCCAGGCTCTCAACGCCTTGGTGTACTGGATCTTCCTCTTGAATCCAGCGTGGGGAACTCGGAGTTTTACACTGTAGCCTTTCAATTGATCTACCGTGTATCCTTCCAGCTCCTCCCAATCCACCTCATCTATTCCAGAAATCACAGAGAGTGCTCTTCCAGCAGGGAGTGAGCCAGGCATGGTTGCAATAATGGCAGATGTCTCAACAAAGTTCAAATAATGAAAACCTGTGGCTGAGTTACTTGGTCTGCTCTCACTATCTGGTGATTAATAATTCACTGTATGCGAATCACAAATGCAAATCCGAAATCCCAGCCGCTGCCACCAATGTTAGACTTGGGGGTCTCTGGTTGGCGCAAGGTTGCCCTCGTGTCAAGCAGGAACCCTCTACGTCAGGGCGCAGGATAACCCCTGTTGAATGACCCTTGCTCACCCTCTAGGTGCGTGGCGTGAGCAGCCAAGGCTATTCTCCAGGCGATAGTCAGTTAAGCAGTTGCAATCATACACACAGTAAATACATTAATCCCCCCCAGAAACGGACACCAGGCTTGGATATGTAAAAATACACTCTTTATGTAAAAATAGGTATATATATCTCAGCAGACTTATCACAAGACCAATAACGTTTTCTCTATGCCACCAGATTGTTAAACAGGCAAATGTTCTTTGTTCGTAGTTTCAAATGGATACTTTGTCGTCTCTCGCAAATGTTACTTGTGGTTCCAGTACTTACAGCAAATCGGCTCCTGCGGACGGGGAAATAAGGCGTTGCGGGCCCCGAGCCCGGTACTGGACTTCTTCCGAACGTGTAGTTGCTTTCGGGAGTCGGCACGGGCGGGTGCGACTCAGCGATGTTGGGGGCACCTTTGGATCCTCTTTGAGCGGGTGTGTGTCGTCAGGCAGGCGCGGCCCACGACCCTCAGCACGGCAGTGTGGGGGTCTCCTTAGCGGGGGCGGTGCGGCATGATCTCAGGGCGAGACCGCGAAGCGGGGTCACAGGGACCCGGCGGGGCTCACGATCTTCGGATAGGAATTCCGGCGGGAGGGGCGATAGCGCTTCAGCGCGCTCCAATAGCAGAAGGTGGCAGAGGCGCCGGCGGCCTAGCCCGGCGCAGAGAGCGACTCCGGTCAGAGCGAGGCTCTCAAGGGGGCAAAGGCAGGCAAGCTCCCGAGTGTCACGGCCCTAGGAGGGGCGATGAGGGGCGCAGTCTTCCTCAAGCGGGATGCACACACGGCTCGAGTTTCAGGACGAGCAAAGGCACCAAGAACCCACTGGTCCTGGGGTTCTGTTCAGGGGGCAACCTCAGATCAAGTCCTTGGAGAATGTTTAAAGCACAAAGCAGCAAAGTCTTTTCAGCAAGTCTCTTCCTCTCCTTTCTCAGCAAGGCAAGCAGCAGGCCAGTCCTTCCAGCATCTTCTTCTCCTTCTAGTCAGGCAGAGGTTCTTTGTGGTAAAACAGGATTCTGATTTGCAAGGAGCAGGGCTCCTACTTTTATACCATATTTCTTTTGTTCTTTCAGGCCAGGGGGGCCTTCGCATAACCGTTCTCAGCCCTGAGCACTTTGTTGGGGGCACTCTGACTTCTGCTTTCACTGAGAGGGGCAGGCACATCAGCCGCTCCACAGGAGGTGGAGCCGGCATTCAGGGGACAAGTACCTTCAGGAGCACCTTGTGGACAGCGCTTCGCCTGTCCTGGGCCAGGTGCAGGCTGAGTCATCAGTCGCTCCCCAGGGGACGGAGCCAGCATTGTGGTGGTGGAGCACTTGCCCTATTCAGAGTCCAAGGGGCACCCCCACCTCCCACCAAGGTGTTCTCCTGCCATTCGCTACCTGTCATCCCCCCAGCCCTGTCACTCACATAGCCCAGACAGTCAGATACACGCACAGCAGAGGCGGCTGAAATGATTAAGCGAGTAAATCCGGACTTTCTAAAAGTCGGATTTACAAACCCAGAATAGTAAAATAAACTTGGCTACAAGAAGTATTTTATCATTCCGAGTTCAGGCATACGAAACATATCTCTCTACCATGTTCCCCGAGCCCGCTGGAATTATAAGGTGTAATAATTCCAGCAGCTCCTCTGGCCTAATGGGAACAGGTAGCCTTGCAATAGTGAACTACGAATATGGCGGTAATTCACTACTAGGACAGGCCACACTACCAGGGCTTGTCCTACCTTACACCTACAACGCACCCTGCCCGCGGGCCTACCATAGGGGTGACTAACATGAGGCTAAGGGAAGGTTCTGGAGGCTGGCAAGTGTGGGCACTTGCCCAGCCGGCGGGACAGTACGGGACTGCACGCGGGGTCTGCGGTGGCAGACCCAGGACACATTTGACATGGCCGCTGTTGTGGGTGGCGCAACCAGCGCTGCAGCCCACTAGCGGCATTGGCATCCACAAGCCCTGGCACTCCGGGTGCACTTTACTGGGGACTGACAGTGGATCCAATAAACCAATCATGTATATCAATTATGCACACTTTATCTAGGGAGCACTTGCGCTGCGGCACGGATTAGCCGTGGCGCGGCGCTCTGAGCGGACAACACCAGCAAAATAATCGAGACACACCATCAAAAAAGCAGAAGGGAAACTCACGCCAAGGTGCCAGGTCTAACATCCTTCCCTTGCAGCAAGGGTGCCCTTGGCCCTAACGCTAACAAGGAAAATTATCCACCAATGACCTTTTGTAAAGAGGGGCAGCCATAACTGTGATGCAATGGGTCCCTCACACTCCTGGGTCCCAGGGCCACTGCTCTTCCTTCACTAATGATATCTACTACCTTGTGAAGAGGACAGTCTCCTCTGCCCTTTGGTAAAAATATGTGCCCCGCATTTTGCCCCATCTTCATCTGAGGACCAGCTAAGGCTTCTCCTGTAATGTATTTCTGCCCTTCCTTGGGCCATTGGCCTGAGGCTGAAAGCAGCCCTGACACATCAAAGGCATACTGGGCCCCACTGCAAGCAAGGCATGATAGTTAAACCTGTCATGATTGGGTTCAGTTGGCCCTTCACAGTGTGGCTGCCTCCTCTGCCCACTCCACTGGGCCATCAGTCCTAGGACTGAGGCCCAAAGCAGACTGTCGCACGCTTTGTGTAAAGAAAAAAAGGGGGAAAAGACCTGCACTGATGCTTTGACCCTTTTCCCTGTGCACAAGAGTGACCTCGGCCCTAATGCTAGCAAAGAAAAGGGCCCCCTGCCCCTTGTTGCCTAAAGACGGCCATAATTATGATGCAGTGGCCCCTCACACCCCTGGCCACAGTGCCACAGAACCTGCTGCACTTAGGTAATGATGACCCTTTAAAAAAAAACAAGTGCCAATATCTCCCCACCTTCCTCAGGTCATCTCTCTGAGGAAGCTGTCTCTGTCTGTTTGTAAATGAAAGCATTAGACCCCACCCCACATAGCAACAACTCTTCTGAGCCATCTCTTTGACACTATTCATGGGTCTTGCATCTTTCCTCTTCCTCCTTGGCTTTGCTCAGAGGTCCCAGAAGTCGGAACAATTAGGGCTCTCCATCTGAAAGCGACCCTGCTAGCTTTCTCCCTATCCCTCCTCTGGACTCACTTGAAAGGACATCTGCATGTAAACAGAGGAGGACGTGGGTGGGATATTAGGAGGCCAACATGCACATGCTTTTTTTATTTTGCTAAAACAGGTTCCATACTTTTAGTTAAAAAATAGTTGATGGGACCTTGAGGTGCCTCTGAGTGAAAGTAAAGAGAGGGTACAGTCGGGGGAGGGGATCTCCTGTGAGGGTCAGAGAGGGACAAAGAGCTATAAAAGAATCAGGCCCAGGGTGCCTGGCACCTGAAAGAAATGTAATTGTGGGCAATTGGTTAATCACTAAATGTAAGGGCTGCTTGGGAGCCAGTATGGGCTTTAATTGATGGAGTCTCTGGAAACTATGACTTTTTCTTTTAAGCTGTAATGCAAGGGTGTTTTCAGCTGAGTTCTGGAAAGTGTACTTTTAATGGACATATATAAATACGCTGGTACTAGGTATAGTCTGTTTACCTATTACTAAAATGTATACTTCGAAAGCACTTGTTTTATCTTGAACACAGGAGGCTATATTTGCTAAGAAGGCGTATAACGCAAGAACTCAAGTTGCTGTGCTCGTTGTCTGCAAGGGAGACTGCAGAACCGTGCCATATCTACAAGAATGTGGCTCTATTCTCGTCTCCCTTGGTGCTAGCAGCCATGCGCCAACGCAAACACCCTTGTGCCATAGTCAAGTGTGCCTGACTTCTCAGCAGCATAGGTTGTGTACTGGAGAGTTCCTTCCAGTACAAAACCTATGCTTTCCCCACTTTGTATGTATACTGTACGGTGCATCACACATGCAAAGCAGGAAAAATGAGGAGGTGTAGAATTTTGGTGCGAATCACTGTCTACTATTCTTTGTAGATGGGATTTGCATCAAAATTCATGGATGGTTGCACGGGAACGCCCATGCAAAACCAATTGTGCAATGAATAGGAAGCTCAGACACACTGCGGGCCCATCGCATCATGTTGACAGGACACCATGCTTCCAATACCGACCTTTAACAAATGCCTGCATTCTGGGAGGTGTCAGTGGAAGAGCTGGATGAACACACCTGGTCTCAGTGAATTCTGGGTGAAAACCAGGCCTTAAACCCTGCTGCGCTGCCGGAGCTGGGCCTACCAGCTTGTGCAGGCTTCTCAAGACATTACATATGAGTAAGGTCAGCATCTGGTCATTTGTATAAGATCTATCTGCAAATAAATTAAGAGACCCGAAGGAGGGGGATGGGCAGTAGATGGGATTATAGGACCACATGTACAAAGGCTTTTTGTAGTCGCAAACGGGCAGATTTGCAGCATCGGCCCGTTTGTGAATGCAAAAAGGCTTTTTTACATGTACAAAGTCCTATTTGCAATTTGGTAACCCATTCCAAATTTCAAATTGGGTTTGAGATTCGTGATTAAGAAGGGGCGTGCTTAGGGCGTCCCTTCCTAATACTGAATCGCAGTGGTATGCATGAATGTTTTGCGACCAAAATGTGGTTGTGAAACATGCACATTTTAATGCCTACAGGTGGATCAAAGACCACTCGGCTGTGGCTGGGATGCAGGTAAAGATGGTGGTTTGGTTGGTGACTATTGGCAAGCTGAGGCTCACCGAATTCAAAGTGTAGGACAGAATTTAGGAAAATGCAAATGTAACATTGACTCAATCAAAATACTTATAATTATTTTCCATAAAGGCTTTCAGCTGTAGGAATGGTGCAATAATGCAGAAACATCAGGGAAATATGCAAAGGAGCTGATTTATATCATGCCAGATGAAGTAATTACCATCACCATGGTGGAATACTTTACTCCTGCCATGGCGAGGTTACTCCACGTGCTGCATTTAGAGAAGTCCGCTGTTCCTCGGAAATCTCTTGCATTTCAAGGAACCGCTGTCAGTGAGGCTCCTGGAAATGCATTGTAAGTTTGACGGACCACTCCGTCAATATGATGGAGCCGTCCGTCAAACATACCATTTATTTTTATTTTCAAAAAGAAAATCCCAAAGCGGGATTTTCTTTTTGAAAATAAAACAAAGCAATGACCCCTCACCATGGGAGGATGTGGGGGATATTTAAAAGTTTTCGCTGTCCCTTACTGCCATGTTTTTCATGGCGGTGACAGATAGTGAAAAGTGGCCATGTGTCCGCCCATTCTACATCGGGCAGGCGGCCACATGACCAACCCTCTGATGGCCCTTATTCCATCGGAGGTAAGTGTATGCGGCAGAGACAGTAGTCATCACCGTCTACACATTGAATTACGCCGGACTCTAACTGAGGTGGACAGACCTTCAGATTGGCGCAAAGGGTACTGCGTCACCATTGCCACAGAGTACCCTCACTGCCAACATATAAATCAGACCCTATGCACCAAATGTGCAGCAAAGCAATGGGAAGTCTGGCAGCATCCCTCAAAAAATCCAAATTCAAGAGTTTTGTAGAGCGAATTTCAGCATCGGAAATCATGGAAACTGCAAAGTCGTGAGCATTTCTATAGCAATTCATGTTTCATATTTCTAAAACTTCACATAACCCTACCATCTTAGCACTAACCCACTACATGGATATTGATTCATCCATTCAACCTAATGTCGTCGGGAGGTATCAGAAGAAGCGAGACACATAAAGAACAGAAAACAATTGCGAACGAATGCAATACAATGAGGTAGCAGAAAGTGCCTTGGAAAGTAGCAAAAGGCTTCCTCCAGAGAGTTCTTCTCAAACAATATGTCATACAAATAAACAAAGCATCATGATACAGCAGCCATTTTAAGAAAGGTGGTGTTGAGGCCCAACTGAGGCCAAGTTAGTCTAAGCCAGAAAGACACATTAAAACATATAAAGAGTTTGTTTCAAATGCAATAGCTCCATGGTACGACACGTGTGAATAAAAATGTGGAATGACTAATATGACTGAACAATTTTAGTTTAAATTGATAAAACTTCACAGATCCTAGGGTAACAAGAATGTATTATTTATTTATTTTTGGAGTTTTATATAGCGCTGGCTAGACCTGGAGGTATCAGGGCGCTTTACGTAGGCGAGAACGTGAATAGTTGCATAGTTAACATAAAAGTAGATACAAACATCAATGTCCAACATTTGAGAAGTGCAGCGGAGAAAGGGATAAACACAGGCAAACGCAGCAAGGAGCAGGGGAGATCGGGAGCCACGCAGAAGGCAGTAGGAATTAAATTCAAGTCCAGCAGACCGGCACCAACCAGGGCACGCCCGGAGCCAGTCCATCCCACCGGGCCCGAAGCAAAGGCAGACCAATATGAGTTTGGTGATAAAACCCACAGGAGGGTTGTGGAGGCGGCACAGCAACGCAGCGGGACAGTCTCGCTCGCCGAGCCGAAGACAAGCAGACCACCGAGAGGCCATCAGATGAGGTCAAAATGGCCGCCTCGAACCCACCATCTCCGCCGACAGGAAGCAGACAAATGGCAATGGGGGAGCAAGAGTGAGTTTTTGTGGTCCGGCGCTAGGCAAAGATGAAGCCGCCGAAAACATCACCCAGGAAGAGGCAGGCTGCAGGCGGTGACTCTCGTCGAAAACCTCCCACCTCCAGGATGGAGGATTCCATCTGTGATCGCCAGTCCCAAAAAACCTTGGCCATTGAAAAGTAGGGAGGAGACCCCTAAGACCCCAAATGCCTCTCCCATGGAGGAGAAGCTGCCCGACTACTGGACTGCAAGAGGGGCCGCCAGGGGGATGAGGGGGCTGAAGACTGGAACCCAATGCTCTCCACCCGCTCCGACCGGGGGGAAATCATCTCGGGGACCCCGGAAGCCGCGGCGGGGAAACGTGAAGGACTGCCGTCTGGAAGGAAACCCAAGTGAATTATTGCCCGTGAGAAGAAGTCGTGGCGGGATGCAGAGCAATAGTGGCCAAGACCGGAAGGTAGGTGATAGCCAAGGGATTTTAACCCAAAGGCTGATAAGAATGGAGTCTGAAATGTGATTAGGAACTTTCTGACTAGAGATGCCAAAAGCATTGATAGACAAGCACTAGTGAGGATGGAAGGAAGCTTGGTGGCCTTCAGGGCAGACCGACTGGCACCAGTATCAACGAAGCATGAAGGAGGCTTTCCACTAAATGTGAACTTCACGTAGGGGCCATTCTGATCAACAGGGATATGGGTACTTATGGCGGAGTCGATACCTCTGGAGCCGTCCTAGGAATATTGATACTGGTCATGGGTACTCTGGACATTTGAGGAGGGTTGGTTTTCGGAGGGGCATTGGAGAAAGGTTTGGACATTCTCTCTTTCAATCCACACCTGCAGCCTGCTCAGTCCGACTCCAGATGCAGCCTGCTCAGCCTGACTCCAGATGCAGCCTGCTCAGTCTGACTCCAGATGCAGCCTGCTCAGTCTGACTCCAGATGCAGCCTGCTCAGTCTGACTCCAGATGCAGCCTGCTCAGTCTGACTCCAGATGCAGCCTGCTCAGTCTGACTCCAGATGCAGCCTGCTCAGCCTGACTCCAGATGCAGCCTGCTCAGTCTGACTCCAGATGCAGCCTGCTCAGTCTGACTCCAGATGCAGCCTGCTCAGTCTGACTCCAGATGCAGCCTGCTCAGTCTGACTCCAGATGCAGCCTGCTCAGCCTGACTCCAGATGCAGCCTGCTCAGTCTGACTCCAGATGCAGCCTGCTCAGCCTGACTCCAGATGCAGCCTGCTTAGTCTGACTCCAGATGCAGCCTGCTCAGTCTGACTCCAGATGCAGCCTGCTCAGTCTGACTCCAGATGCAGCCTGCTCAGCCTGACTCCAGATGCAGCCTGCTCAGTCTGACTCCAGATGCAGCCTGCTCAGCCTGACTCCAGATGCAGCCTGCTTAGTCTGACTCCAGATGCAGCCTGCTCAGTCTGACTCCAGATGCAGCCTGCTCAGTCTGACTCCAGATGTCTCTGGTTTCTTCCCTTTCCCTTTACTCTTGGTTGAATTTATTGTAATTGCAGTGACATTTATTTAGATTCATTAGAGTCTTTTTTATGCTCTTGTAGTGACATCAAGTGGTTCACTATAGTAACCAATTGAGCTGCGCTCTTTGTTGGCCATCCATTGTTCTCAACCGATTATGCACATTCAGTAACAATCCTCGTATAAAAGCAGCACGCTCAGCTTCCTGAACTTGTTTTGCAAGGCGAATAATCCCAGAATAATGCTAGAATACATTCTAGAACCTGTCCCTGATTCACCTTTTATCTGCTCACAATTCGAATTTTCAGTCCAAACGGATTTAACTGGGCAGACTTATATTACGGTTTTCCCCAGAGCTTCTTTCACAGTATTCAATGCATCATCAGCTGGGTGTAAAATAAAACACAGCACTTCGGGAAGCTAAAAATCTAACATAAGTTAATGCAAGAATAGCAGCAAGTTAGCAAAACACTTAGGGGCATATGTACAAGCCCCTTTCGCCACGGTAACGTCACTTTTTGTGAAGTTCCTGTGGTGATAGGGGCTTGCCTTATGTACAAGGCAGCGTTAAGCCACTCAACGAGACTTAACGCTGCCTTGCACATAAGGCCCCCTTTCACGCTATGTTTAGCGTGAAAGGGCCATGCAGTGGGTGTTGCGGTGGGCGTTCCACCGCAACACCTGTGCAGCACACATGGAAAAAGCAAAATGCCATGGTTTGTTTATGTACAGGAAGGTGTCCCTTCCTGTACATAAACAAACCTTTAAAAAAAATGCCATTTTGTAACTTTCATGTGTGCTGCATCAAGTAGCACACATGAAAGTTACAGTGGCGTACAAACCTTGAGGGCCCCCCCCTGCAGGGTACATTGAGGGGCCCTCTCTGGCCTCAGTCTGGAGCTATCCAGCTGAAATGCAGTGCTGAGGGGGCCTCCTGGAGATTTGGGGCCCCCGGCACCAATGGGGCTGCAGGGGCCTGTTTTACACCGCTGGAAAGTTACAAAATGGCATTTTAGGATTGTTCATGTGCAGGAAGGGTCACATTCCTACACATACCCAATCCTCCTCTGCATGCAGACACCCTTGCACTCTGGTGCAAGGGTGCCTGCGTTGGTGCTGAGTTGTTAAACTTAGCTCCATCGCAGGGGGAAATGCAAGGCTGCGCCACATTATTGTTAATATGGTGCAGGCTTGCGTTTCCAAAAAAGGCTAACAACACGCTCCGCCATTTCTATTTTATATATCGCTATTGGTGAGAATTGTCATTTCAAAGGACAAGAAATATGTCCAAAATCTAGTTGGAGCATATAATGCTAAAATATTTGCATGTCGGAAGCCATTTTATAAGTTTCACTCAACACACATCTATGGAATGTGAACAAGTGATAGAAACTGTTGTTCCAACAAAACTGATGAACAGGAGGCTGGATTTTTTCACCAGAAAGAATGTAAGAAGACCTTGGAGGAGAGATACTGATACATAAAAAATTTGCTGAATTTACTACTTTCTGAACTTCACGGTTCTTGCTGCCAAACCTCATAAGAAGGCTTTGCTTACTACACAGTGCAGGAAATGTGCAAATGTATATCAGATAAAACGGTCACTAGGCCTCAGAAATCCATAAAACATAGCAGGCATGTCAAGGCTAATGTGTACGTTAAGCTAGTGTAGAAACAACACTGCAATCCAACATAAAATGAGGGGTGTGCTAAATATGCATAATTTGCATACATTTTTGATGTGAGAATGTATTTTGTGCTAAAACAAATAGAGCAAAAAACACAAGTATCACTGGCAACATCTGCACATGTTCTTCCCATTGACGTTGTTTCCAAATGCTTGTGATAAAACACAGTGCATTATGGCGTACATTTAGGAATTTTATTTAACAAGCGTGATTTGACACTCCAGAAATTTCGTGGATTATGCTGGAATAGTTAAAATTTCAGCCACACTTATATACAATATATATTCAGGTGCGTTAAGACACAATGGCATTGGCAAGTTCCTAATAATCAGTGGCGGCCCCTCCACTAAGGCAGAGGAGCGTCGCCCCACAGCTATTTCGGCAGTGCAAAAAAGAAAATGAAAATAACAAGACGTTATTGTAATTTTCTTTTTCTACGCGGGAGTCGGCGGGGCTGGCTCCATGACGCCAGAGCTGGGGAGGAGTGGTTTGAACTCCTCTAAGTAAACATGACAGTTTGGCCGCCCACTAGGGCCAGCCAAACTGCCATGTGCACTTGGCATGTTCTCCATTGGGCGGTGTTGCACAGCCCAATGGAGAACATGCCCAGCCTCCCAGGCACTGCGTGAGTGTCCAAACAGGACGCTCAGACGGATCCTGCAGCGTCATGATTGGCTGGGAGAGTCTGGAAGCCTGGGTGTTTCTGGTGCTTCCAGCAGGCAGAGGAGAGGGAGGCAGCAGCGCGGTGGACAAGGTACGCTCATTTTTGTACTTTTTTTTTAATCCCAGCCCGCCTCACCCCCCCCCCCCCGCGTTCTGAGAGAGCCGCCACAGTAATAAGCATTAGCATTAAGGCACATTAATAAATGGTCCTATTCTTTCCTGGCAGTGGCAATCTTGGCCAGTTTCTTTTCTCTATAAATCTTTCTCTCCCTTCACTTGAGACCACCAATCATAATTGCTGATTCACACCCTCCCAGTTTGGTCATCACACTTCAAATACAGTGTGCAATTCTCAAAAAACTCTGCAAGGTTTTCACGCACATTAGTAAATAATTTCTTCATATTTCTTAAGTCTGATAGGCACCGTGGTACATGTATAATTATTTTCCCTCCTGGCCCGGGGTGTTTTACATTGAAGGCCTTTCATGCTCCACATCCCTAGAAGGTGAGGAGCCTAGATCGCTCCCATCACACACACTCCTTTGCCCCTTCCGCCAGTGCTTAATTTTAGCCGGTGGTTTCCAGTTCTTGGCACCGGCACTTAGTTGTCAAGACCAACACTTATGACAGCCTGCCACATGGAGGTGCTGGTTGTCAAAATTAGAGAGGAACACAACAACAGCTGTCTATTAATTCAGTATACATTACAAATGACTAATACCTACTGCCAAAGTCATTCTAATGGCTTTGGGGGCCTGGGATAGTCTGAATTATCACACTTGTAGGAGTGTGATGGTCAGTAGTTGTTGTTGTTACTATCATTGGCAGCATAGCAGGGGCAGTCTGTAATGCAAGCTGCACTGGCCTCCTGACGAGGGCCCTGGCACTGATTTCTTTACAAATTAAGCAGTCTCAAGCTATACCGCGCCTTAGTGGGATTTCGTTCTACCAAACCTTGGCGTGGACGAACCCCAGTACCAGTTTTGGAGTTTCCAGGATAGTCTTGCACGCCATGCTCAGTTCTCTGTATTTTGTCTTGTTTCGCCCCTTTGCTTTCGACTTTTCTTCGGTCTGCACTCAGAGAGGCTGCCAAGCAAATGGAGCGAAAGAATCGATTAACCTCTTTTGCACTCACAGTGGTCCTCAAATGGTCTGTGCTTAGTGTCTTGACACTCCTGCCTATCTTCACCTTTCCGCACCTTTCTGGAGCCCACTCGCTCCAAGCCCTGGAACAAACACACACTTTATCTCCAGGGCCTTCTCCCTTCTTTTATCTGCCCAGCCAGTCTTTTTTCGGCGCCTACTCAGACAATGCCATATATTCCTCCAAAGGGAGCACTGGCTAGTGTCCTAGGTGCCGGTACTAGCACTTCGAATGGTGGAGTGCATCAGTAGGTGACCAGCATGGATCCTCTGCTGGTACTGGCACTTCGACACAGGGGGTATTCAGCAGGAGACTGGTAAGTGTCCTAGGTGCCGGTACTAGCACTTCGAACGTTGGAGTGCATCAGTAGGTGACCAGCATGGATCTCTCTGCTGGTACTGGCACAGGAGGTATTCAGCAGGCGACTGGCAAGTGTCCTAGGTGCTGGTACTAGCACTTTGAATGGTGAAGTGCATCAGTAGGTGACCAGCATGGATCCTCTGCTGGTACTGGCACTTCGACACAGGGGGTATTCAGCAGGAGACTGGTAAGTGTCCTAGGTGCTGGGACTAGCACTTTGAATAGTGGAGTGCATCAGTAGGTGACCAACATGGATCCTCTGCTGGTACTTGCACTTCGACACAGGAGGTATACAGCAGGTGACTGGTAAGTGTCCTAGGTGCCGGTACTAACATTTCGAACGTTGGAGTGCATCAGTAGGTGACCAGCATGGATCTCTCTGCTGGTACTGGCACAGGAGGTATTCAGCAGGCGACTGGCAAGTGTCCTAGGTGCTGGTACTAGCACTTTGAATGGTGGAGTGCATCAGTAGGTGACCAGCATGGATCCTCTGCTGGTACTGGCACTTCGACACAGGGGGTATTCAGCAGGAGACTGGTAAGTGTCCTAGGTGCTGGGACTAGCACTTTGAATAGTGGAGTGCATCAGTAGGTATCCAGCATAGATCCTCTCTGCTGGTACTGGCACTTCGACACAGGGGGTATTCAGCAGGAGACTGGTAAGTGTCCTAGGTGCTGGTACTAGCACTTTGAATGGTGGAGTGCATCAGTAGGTGAGCAGTATGGATCCTCTCTGCTGGTACTGGCACTTCGACACAGGAGGTATTCAGCAGGCGACTGGCAAGTGTCCTAGGTGCTGGTACTAGCACTTTGAATGGTGGAGTGCATCAGTAGGTGAGCAGCATCGATCCTCTCTGCTGGTACTGGCACTTCGACACAGGAGGTATTCAGTAGGTGACTGGCAAGTGTCCTAGGTGCTGGTACTAGCACTTTGAATGGTGGAGTGCATCAGTAGGTGACCAGCATGGATCCTCTGCTGGTACTGGCACTTCGACACAGGAGGTATACAGCAGGTGACTGGTAAGTGTCCTAGGTGCCGGTACTAACACTTCGAACATTGGAGTGCATCAGTAGGTGACCAGCATAGATCTCTCTGCTGGTACTGGCACAGGAGGTATTCAGCAGGCGACTGGCAAGTGTCCCAGGTGCTGGTACTAGCACTTCGAATGGTGGAGTGCATCAGTAGGTGACCAACATGGATCCTCTCTGCTGGTACTGGCACTTCGACACAGGAGGTATTCAGCAGGCGACTGGCAAGTGTCCTAGGTGCCGGTACTAGCACTTTGAATGTTGGAGTGCATCAGTAGGTAACCAGCATGGACCCTCTCTGCTGGTACTGGCACTTCGACACAGGGGGTATTCAGCAGGAGACTGGTAAGTGTCCTAGGTGCTGGTACTAGTAATTTGAATGGTAGAGTGCATCAGTAGGTGAGCAGCATGGATCTCTCTGCTGGTACTGGCACAGGAGGTATTCAGCAGGTGACTGGTAAGTTTCCTTGGTGCTGGTAGTAGCACTTCGAATGGTGGAGTGCATCAGTAGGTGACCAGCATGGATCCTCTCTGCTGGTACTGGCACTTCGACACAGGGGGTATTCAGCAGGCGACTGGTAAGTGTTCGAGGTGCTGGTTCTAGCACTTTGAATGGTGGAGTGCATCAGTAGGTGACCAGCATGGATCCTCTCTGCTGGAACTGGACTTCATCAGAGGATGGTGTCAGGAGGTGACCAGTTAGGACATGGCACTTTGACGGAGGAGGGCATCAGTAGCATGAGGCATCACTGCTGGTATTGGCAGTTCAACAGAGGAGGGCAACAGCAAGTGACCAGCAAGGTTCCTCTCTGCTGGTACTGGTACTTCAACAGAGGTGGGCATCGGTTGGTGACCAGCAAAGGCTGTCCCAGTTATTACTGGCACCTAGACACAGGAGGGCTTTTTTAGGTGTCCAGAAAGGGTTCACCCTGCTGGTACTGGCACTTCAACAGAGGATGACACTGACACGTGATGGACAAGGGTCCTCCCTGCTGGTAGTGGTCCCTCACAAGAGGGGGACGTTGGCATGTGACCAAAGAAGGATCTTCCCTGTTGGAACTATCCCTTCGGTAGAGGAATGCAGTGGGAAGGGTCCTCCCTGCTGGCACTAGCAATTCTACAGAGGGGGACTCTGGCATGTGATAAGGAAGGACCCTCCCTGCTGGCAGTGGTACGTGGACAGAGGAGAACATTAGCATGCGATTGACAGTTGTTCTCCTTTTGGTACTGGAACATCGACAGAGGAAAAAACTAGCATGTGACTGGGAACGATCAATCCTGATGGTACTGGCAATTCGACAGAGGACGGCATTGGTAGGTGACCATCAAGGGTTCTTTCCCCTGGCACTGGCACTTCAACAGAGGAAAGCATCAGTAGGTGACCAGCAAGGGCTCTCCCTGCTGGTACTGGCACTTAGACAGAGGAGGGCATTGGAAGGTGACCATCAAGTGTTCCTTCCCCTGGCACTGGCACTTCAACAGAGGAGGGCATCAATCGGTGACCAGCAAGGGCTCTCCCTGCTGGTACTGGCACTTCAACAGAGGAGGGCATCAATCGGTGACCAGCAAGGGCTCTCCCTGCTGGTACTGGCACTTCGACAGAGGAGGGCATCGATAGGTGACCGGCAAGGGTCCTCCCTGCTAATACTGGTATTTTGTCAGAGAAGGACGTTGGCATGTGACTGGCAAGGGTCATTCTTGGTGGTACTGGGCTTTACACCACAGCAAGAACAAAATCATGGAGGTCTGGCCTGGTTCGGACCGCCACCTACAGTTGTTTGTGCCCTCCGTATTCACACTTGACTGAACTCGCAAAAAAGATTCTTTGACTCTAGACTTTGCTTTAAATGTGTGTTGCCATGTGTGCATCGGGAGGAAGGAAGTGCGCTGAAGTGTGCTCCTTTTTTCGCGGTGGGGTTTTGGCCGTGGCACACAGACATGGAAGGACAGAGGCGTGTATCATCATATTGTGCAGAGTGACAATAAAGCGTTTCTTTTCACCAGCACCGTTGGCTCACCTCTTTCGTTTACCTCCCAGAAATTCAGAAGATGTATCATAATTGAGTGACGTCACTGGTTGATCTGGATCACGCGCCCATGTTGGGGAATGCTTCCCCAGAGTAACACAAGAGACGCACATTCAATAGTATCGGAGACATCTTGTGTGGTTGGTGCTGAGACAGGAAAGGCAGAATCACATACTGACCAATCAGAAGGCAGATGTACCAGAGCAAGGTTTGATGACAGTGCACAGTTGACGAGTAGATAGCAAGTATAATTTCACATTTGAAAGTTACAAAATGTGAATCTAAACTTCGAAATAGATTTACGTACATGTAAAATTACACTGTGTGGAGAAAAATAGCAGTTATCAAGGGCAAACACAACTCTTGCTAAGCATTTGCACATGTATATTCTGCACAGATGCATATACTTATGATTTTGAATACTCAGAGAGATCTATGACTGTGGCAGCTCGCAGGAGTACTTAGTAATGGGTTCATTTGCTCTAACAGTCTGTGAATGGTCAAATGTAACATCAGTAGCTGAAGGCGCTGTACATTTGGGAATAGCTGAAGGTATATAGCCATACAGAGAGCTACAAAACAATGGGGCATATTATCAAGGGCAATATCGCCGCTTTAGCGGCACTTTTTGCCGCTAAGGCGGCGATATTTTTATCGCCCTATCAGCAAGCTGTCGCTAACAGCTGTTACCGACAGTTTACTGGCAATAGCGCCCCTTGTCAGCACGCCTCCCATCGCATTGCTAATGAGATGCAAAGGAGGCGTGCCTGACAAGACTCCCTTGGGAATATATCGCTAACCCAGCTTCATCATATTGAAAATCCCGTTAAGTATGCTTTAACGCAGGAATTTAACGTCTGTTAAATTCCTGACTAAGGCATACCTAACATAGGGGGTGGATTGTGTGGCTAAGCCCACAGGCCCTATCATCTAGGATATCGCCGTTTTCCACCATGGAAAACGGCGATATCCACACTATCTCTGGAATTTTGATCGCCTCTGCAATGCGCTAACCGGGCGATAAATTCCAGAAATAGCCGGCGATAAATATGCAAGCGCTAAGCGCGCTTTGCGATATTTATCGCCGGACTTTGTTAACATGCCCCCAAGTTGGATCGATAAAAATATCGCCGCTTAAGCGGCAAAAAGTGCCACTAAAGCGGCGATATTGCCCTTGATGATATGCCCCTAATTTTGTAAAGGTCAACGGACCAGCCCATTAATATTAATGGGCATCCATAAAAAACGTATTATTACTTTTAGTGGCTATTTGTTCACTCGGAGTGCCCTTCTGACTGAGGATAAAAGGCTGACTACAAATACAATTTCATGTTCTAGGAGGCACCGAAGCTATTTAAAGAGAAAATGTATATCATGTTCCTTCATCATTCACCTGAAAAAATAGGATACCATAAAGACATTATAAATCAATGAAGAATATTTACACTATGAAATACGTTCCAGACCATCACTGCACTTAATAATTCCTGCTTACAGGAAGAAAACCATTGGTGGCATCACTGTCTCAGTGCAAGCGGCAAAACATTGGAATTTCCTACCTACAAAGCTCAGGGCCACTTAGAGTTCAGAAGAAGAGTTAATACCTGGTTATTCCCAATGTCATTTAACAAAGAATCCACACATTATCACTTCCTACCCATAGACAGGCCCACAGGCAGCTCTAAGATCAAGGAAGTGTTCAGCAGCAGCAGGATCCCTAACCAACGCCTGATCTCAAGGAAATCCACACCCCCTGTAAACTCAAAACCTGTGTATATTTCTTAAACAAACACTTAATACTATGATTAGTGCACTCCCCTATTGATTGTCCACTTCTCAAAATCCCAAGAGACATAACTGACAACCCACTATCCAGACATACCCCACATTAGACAAAACAAGTACAAGGTCTGACAGTTTCGGCGATGCTCAACATCCGTGGGGCAGATAACGGATGGTGTCAGCGCCATTGGGAATCAGGCGGAGCAACCTAAGACGACAATCTTATATCACCTCCCCACAGATAATCAACTTTCAGCCTTTCTTTTTATTCTATATATTTCCTCAGATTGCATCCTACCTCAACATTCAGAAATCTGTGGATAAAAATACCCTGATTTATGGCTAATAATGGTTCATTCTCCTGCCCTCATATTAGAATGATACCCTCCTTACACTCCACCCTCTGCATGTCTTAGTGCCTCTGAGTTTACCCTCCCCTTGCACATGCCTGCTGCCTTACTTTTCCAAATCTCAGTAAAATAACCAAACCCCTGCTTAGAAAGCCCACACCTTCCTTTGGAGTAACTGTTCCTACAACTCCGAAACCTAATCAATGTACTCATCCCGCTCCAATAGACCACAAGGCCTCATTCTGTTTATCCTCTCCTTGCTTTGTGACAGCATTTGGCCTCCTCCACCCTATTTCCTCACTCTTTTTTCACTTACATTTACTCGCTCTAATAACTACACCTAATTTCTACTAACATAATAGATCAATACCTTGAAAAATGGAGGAAATTCTTCAGTTTCCTTAGAGCACACAACTAACCCACTAACCAACAAATCTACAACAAAAATGAATAAATAGTGGATTAGCCACTAACTTTGGGCTGCGGAGTAGCATGCTACCCCCCATAAAGTGCTTCAATGCCTCTTCAGGGGTAGCAAACTCTATATAAATACAATTAAAATACAATGGGATGTTTTCCATGCATGCAGACATTTTTCCCAGTCCCCAGCTCACAGAATAAGACTGACCAAGCAAGGCCTTTGAGTTTCAGTGGTTGTTAAGGTTTGAGCTACCCATCCTAATGCGGCTATGATGTCATTCTAAAGGTTTGTGGATGTGGTAGGTTCAATCTAACCTTTTCACAATGGATATGCAGATTGATGACAGGATACCATTTGCCATTATAATTTGAGTTGATGCACTGCTTAGTGAGCAAACACTTGCGCAACTGTAGGGCTTTGGTTTGCATTGTGCATATTATTGTGTTGGTAATTATGCTGAATGTATACTGTTGTGGAGGATGATGTGATTGTGTATCTAGAGATGGATTTTCTACAACTCTAGGAAACACTGAGGCATCTGGATGGCTTGCAGCTGGCTGATGGCCCTGGATGTTGTCTCCTCGCCCACTGGTTTGTTACAGGACATCATAATGCGATGAAGTGAAGAGAAGTCATGATCGAAGGGTAGATGAGACCAGGCCGAGTGAAGAAGAGTGTGGAATCCATCACAAGCCAGTACTTTACCCACTGGAATATCAACACAAAGCATCAACCACAAGCTGGAAACAGGTCACAAGTATGCTAGAGCTGTCTAGATTATCCCTAAATATTTGAATGCAAACAGAGGCAGAATTCCTATGTTAAAAACACAGACTAGATATGGTTTTACAGAAACTGCTATTTAAGTACACTCTGGTGGCCCTTCCATAACTTTAGAATACAAGGAAATATCCAGTATTTTCTCTGAGAAAGATACCAAGCCTTTTTGCAAAGCTTCAAAGAATATGGGGACCCTCACTGGATGTTCTCAATCATGGTTAGAACCCACAGCCAGGAGCATGCCCATGGCAGCAAGAGACAAACACATAACAGTTGTGTGATTAATGCTTCTGAAACATGAGAGGGGCATCTTGAGTACAACCTTTCCTCTCCCAGAGTACAAGTAGAGCACAGCATCAGCTGTGCAAGCTTCACTCACAGAACAGGCACATCCTGGTATCTTGGGATTAGGAGCGCAGGCTTCCCGCTCCCACATGACAGCTACGACAGGTGCAGCATCGCCGAGGCAGCAAGAGACAAATACATAACAGTTGTGTGATTAATGCTTCTGAAACATGAGAGGGGCATCTTGAGTACAACCTTTCCTCTCTCAGAGTACAAGTGGAGCACAGCATCAGCTGTGCAAGCTTCACTCACAGACCAGGCACATCCTGGTATCTTGGGAGTAGGAGCGCAGGCTTCCCGCTCCCACATGACAGCTGCGACAGGTGCATCCGTTGACAAGCGTCCATCTTCAGGGAAGAAGAACGCCACAGCACCCCTCAGACAACAGATGCCTCTGGCACCTGTAGTGCAAGTTTTCATTCCTGATGGAACAGGTACAGCATAGGCAGAGGTGAAAGCTTTCCTCCTGCACAGCCCAGGTGCAGCATGTTACCAGAGCAGGAGCTTCCCTTCCTGAGTGAACATCTCTAACACAACAGCAACGGTACAAGCGTCCTCCTGCACAGAACAGGTGCAGCATGTTACCAGAGCAGGAGCTTCCCTTCCTGAATGAACATCTCTAACACAACAGCAACGGTTCAAGCGTCCTACTGTTACAGAGCAGGTCAATTATCAGGAACAGCAGGCATCAGTGAAGCCCCTTCTCTCGCATAACAGGCGTAGCACAGTCTGCAGAAGCAGTGGGAGACCCCCTGCCTGTTATAAGCATGCATCTGGGTATGGTTATGTGGATGGGTAAGTGGTAGTGCTTGGAGGGTTGAGCTAGTAAACCATTAAGTATGGATAGTTGCATATAAACACCTGTTATTTCAGTGCCTAGAAGTCCTAAGGGGTGAATGTGTGCTTTGCAAATAAATATTTCATGTCCCGAAATATTATGTTATGTGGGGAGAGGTGAATGAATGGCTGTATTGATATGCAAGTTATTATATGGAGAGGTGGATGGTGGTGTGAGTACATGGACAGTTGGGTGACCGGGAGGTTGGATATGCTAATGAATGTATGTTTTGATGAATGTTTGTGGATAGATGAATGAGTTGATGAATGGAGAGTGACTGGGTAGAGAATACATTTGAAAGGAGAATGTCTGTGGATTGATGGGTACTTGTGACAGTTTGTGTGCATGGCTGGATTAAGTGTCAGTTTTTGTATTTGCTATATTGTTTGCTTGTGTGTATGGTTGTGTATGTATGGCTGAATCTTGTGTGTGAGTGCATGCATGTGCCCAGATGAATGCACTAGTGGACAGATGTTTGTAAACTGCCTTGAGGTGACTGCGGTTGGAGCTGCTTCCCTTGCACACATGCTCGGTTGTGCAAAGGGGCGGGTGAGCTTGAAGGCTATTTGCATTTATATATAGCGCTCACTACCCCTGATGAGGCGGTGAAGAGTATGTACATCCATATATAGCGCTCACTGCCCCTGATGAGGCGGTGAAGAGTATGCACATCCATATATAGCGCTCACTACCCCTGATGAGGCGGTGAAGAGTATGTACATCCATATATAGCGCTCACTACCCCTGATGAGGCGGTGAAGAGTATGTACATCTACCTGCTGGACGACGAAGCACGATAAGTCTCTTTAACAATACAAGCACCATTACTGACTCCTGATACTGCACTGGGTGCACTTAGGTGTCACACCACAGTAATAGAGGATTCTTGACTGACAAAAAGGATGTCTTTGATATGACACTGTGACTAGGCCACTGCTGTCTGGAGGTGAAGCTCACAGCACAATAAACAAACATTTGCAATGCAATAGGTCTCGCATTATTAAAGTTAGAGCTGTTGGCTTTGAAAATGAGTATGTTATTAATTTTTATTTTGTATCTGCAATAATAAATAGACTTCTTATAAGCAAAGCAACCTATTTATAATTTAAAGAAATGCAAAAAGATAGAGCAGGTTATACAGATGATAGGAAATATATGGAATAAAATGTAGTTAGTTGCCAAGTCAATTCAATTCAATAAAAGCTTTATTCGGAGGCAAAGCACATCCATATAAGCAAGGTACAAATACAGCATTTTTAGCTAATTAATAAAAATTCATTTTATAACAGTACATGCAGAAAGATCTAACAGATCAAAGTCTTTTAAAAAATGAGAATAATTAATCATCAGAACATGTCAAATAACCTAATTATCAGCAAAATTTAAGTAATAATATAAATTAGTTTTTGTGTTTTGCGATGGTTAATGATATACAGCTAAAAATCAGAGGAACTAAATGATTAATGTTTAAAGGTTTGATCTGTGCCTTAGGCAAAATTTTAAAAACATAGCAATATTAAAACAAATTGCAGGAGATTCTAACATTTGTAGGACCAGTAATGCTGGACGACATTTGCGCATTGACAATTGTTTCAGAACAGGTTTCAACCACCGTTTTCTAGGTTCAATAAAATATTTACAAAAAAAAGTAACGTGTAGAAGGGACTGTAAAGAAAGATCGTCGCAGGGACATGTGGAAAGAACCTTTGACCAGTCATTTGGGTTCGGGAAAGTAATTAATCGGTGGAAATTATTAAATCTAAATCTGGTGAGTAGGAAAACATCGTAGATTGGAAAGCAGGAGGACAAATAAGGCTCAATTTTGAAAGAAGTTTGGATTAGTAGGGAGTGCTGGACGGAAGGTTTGTTGGCTTCTGTTGTTAACCGGAGATTGTCAAGATGTTTTAGACATTCCATTTTGAGTGATTTGCGCGATATTCTTAGCATATCATGTGGTGAGGAATAGAAATTCGGGTAACCCAGGTCATTAAGGAAATTGCGGACAAAATTTAGCCAGGGAACTTTTTCAGAATGATCCAGTTTTTGACAGTCAGTAATGATTTCTTTGGTTAATGACGTCTTGTCTGAGGTCCAGATACGGTGCCAGAGAAGGATTGGTTGCAGACGGATGAGATCGGTTATGAATGGCATGCCAAGTTCTTGGTGGCAGGCATAGGTAGATGAGGATTGAGGGAGTGATAGTAAATATCTCAAAAAGGAGTTTTCTGTTTTTTGGATGGAATCTACTCGGGCGTGACCCCAGATACCCGCACCATAAATGGCAGTTGAAATGCATTTTGGGCGATAGATTTCCAGGATTTCCGTCGGCGATCTCTTTCCGAGTCTCTGGGTAAAGGACATTAGAGCCATGGTGGCCTTTAGAAACTGATGGTTTCTCGACTCAATTGCCCTTTTCCAGGTCTCCTTATTATCTATCACCACTCCCAGGTAGGGATAGGTTGTTGTAATTTCTATCTTGGTGGAGGTAATGTATATGCGTGGGACCTTTGGTGATGTTTTACCAGAGGACATAATGAAGGTTTTGTTCGGATTAATTTTTAGATCGAGATTGGACATGAAATTGTGATAGTTGCCAAGTCGCAGGATAGGCAGCAATATAAACTTTTAAGAAAGATGAAAAATACGCCCTAAATGGGAAGTAAAGCAAACAAGGGCTATAAGCATATGTAGTTGCTGGTGACTAATCCTAGAAAGCAAGCTAATTGGAAAGAAAAGCTGCCGGTCAGCGGTCACGTGACGCATTCATGGGAAGCGCCGGAAGGCGCGTGGTGGGCTGCACAACATCTTGTTCACCGTCCACGACCCTTAGTCAGCTGCACTCAGGGACGTCTACTCGGGGTTGTCAACTATGCCACCAAAAGACGGGGTTTTAAATAAATATACAAAGTACACTGCCCATTTATGACCAGGCCACAGAGGTAAAATAACAGCATTCGTTTACATATGCAATAAGGCAAAGTAGATAATATTGCCCCATTCCACGTGTACGATTTATGCCCTTAGCTCCTAAAACCGAGACCCCACCAGACAGTGTTTTCTTTTTAACATGCATAACTTAAAGTGCCGTTAAACTGTGTGTCAACCCATTTCTAGTCCTGGGCTTTTCTATCACGGGTCTATTATCATCAGCGGTGTTATGCTAAATGTTTCGTTTGTTGCCCATCAAGACTACAACTCCCAGAATACATTGGGTTGTGCAAGACAGCCAAGCAATCGAAAACGGTGTCCTTATACTAGCACCGCGTGAGGTAGGTAAAACGCGTACTAATGAAATAAGCAATATTTACAAATAATACGCCACGATGCTATGGAGGTCAATGCCATGTTGGAGTGTACTTTATAAACAAGTGTAAACTAAGAAGTACAAGTGGAGCCAATGTAAAGGAAACGATCACAGTGACAATCACATTTTGTATCCATCAATCACATTCCTTTCTACTGATCACCGTTACGGTAGCTGCATAAAAACAAAGGGGCTCATTTATGAGCCCCTGCGTCACTTTTGCGCCACCGGTGCGTCACTTTTTGTGACGCACCAGTGGCGTAAAACATGCGCCTTATCTACCTAGATGCGTCACTTTGTAAACCCCTGCGGTACATTATACCTGCGTCAGGTATAATGTATGCAGGGTGGGCGTTCCCACGTAAGTAAGCATCGTAGAAGTGACGCAGTGAAATCTACGAGATTTCACTGTGCCACTTCTAGGGTGCAAATGCGTCAATATCTTGCGCCTGCCTCACAGCACGCGTAAGACTGACGCAGGCCCTTTCACATGGGGCTTGCCCCATGTGAAAGGACACATTGCTGGAGTTGCGTCACTTTTGTGACACACTCCAGCAATGCGTCACTTTTGCGCCTACAGATACGTCAGAAATACTGACGTATCTGTGACTCCTTGCGACATGATGCGTCATACTGTAAATATGACGCATCATTGGAGTCGCAGGGAGGGCGCAGTGAAAAGTGACGCATCACTGTTTTCACGCAGTGATGCGTCACTTTTCATAAATGAGGCCCAAATTTCTGTGGTGCAAAGAAGAGGCAGGGTAACAAAGGAGTCAGTTACCACTTCCCAGCGTAGAAATTAAGCCTGGATGACAGAACAGAAATTAGCACAAAAGAAAAAAAAGTCAATATGGATAAGCTTGAAGACCGATTTGTCATAGAAGCTTATATACTGTAATAAGAAAAGGAGGGGTTCACAGAGCTACTGCACACTGTATGACCAGAATTTCACACCCCCCTAAAAATGTACACCTTGTTTTAAAGAATCCATTCAAATATGGCTTCAATACACATGGGTGTTCGTAAGGGAACCCACGCAGACAACCAAGATCTCAGTTTTATAAAGTTCAGGTTATCATAAATGTTAAAGACTACGGATTTGTTTCAGCTTTCACTTACAATTATGTTGACACCCAAGGTGACATGAAAAAAAAAACCCCTCCTTAAAATACCTTAATTCTGATAAACATCAAAGTGATTGGAATAGGCTGAAATGAGACCTCCTGGGAGGTCAAGCAGGGGCTGTTGTTTCATCTGGGTCAAGTTCGGGCAAACAATGCATGTGATATAAACTAGCCTCATTAGGAGTCAGGAGGGCATGCGAGGACAATGTTCTACACTGCACGCAGCATAGCAACAACTCCTTTCAACCTTCACCTGACCGCCTCCTATTTAGCAGGCCTTCTGGCTCCAGGTATGGTGTCTCATTTGAATTTCCACTTTGGTATATTTGTGAGACCCTTTGGAATTTACAACAGAGCAATACCACAGCAGCAAAATAAATGGCTGTGTTGCAACCAAGCCTCTCAAGGTTTGCATGCATGCGTGTGTGGGGGAGGGGTGGATTTAATTAACTTAGAGAAGCGGTGACGGTAATTGGTACATTCAAATAATGTTTTACACTTTAAGAGACAAACGGGTTGTTTTAATCATAGCGTATTCTTCTTAGTTATTGTGCCTGTTGCTCTCATGACTGATCTGATATTAAGTGAGGTCTGGAACAGGCAAAAGTTGGGACAACGATGCAACCGCCTAACGCTTGTATAAATTGGATGTTAGGCTCTCTTAATATTAGATGCATCTGTGCCACAGCTTGAGTCTCTTTGATCGAAGCCTGTTCATTCGACCCTCACTGTATGAAACTATTCCGCTGAGAATAAAGTCAAGAGATTAATCCTCTCCATTCCGAAACCCCCAATAGGCAGAGGTGCAAGAAAAAAGCCCAAGTTCACTTACTCAATGGCGAGACTTTTTTTTTTTACTGCATTCAGATGAACGAGTAATTAAAATTATCAAAGCTTCTCCAATTATGCCTCTCGCTGATCGAGATAGCCAAGCTAGTTGAATGCAAATATTGCTGTTAAGCAAGTTCCTTTGGGAGAACACACCTTAAAACTGCGTCAAAAGCGTGGGAACACGAAAAGCTGGCAAGTTTACCCAAGAGAAAGAGAGAGAAAGACTTGTAGAAGTCCTGTGTCAGTATCATTAACAAAGTGATTGACCTTTTGTGAAGAGCTCAGTCTTGTTTCTCCACATAAACTTAAACAAGACTGTTGCCCGTGGGCACTGTGATTGCACTAACATAAAGCAACCAGCAATGTGATACCTGTGTCTGTTGGTATTGTATATTGGGGTTTTGAAGTGATATGACATTGCAGCCTCTACCCAAAGTTCTGCTACGCAGGTGATTTAAGAGTCCTGTGCGTATTCACATGTACGGGCATAGTGACGAGGTAAGGTAATAAATATGCTTAAATAAATCAGACTGGCTTTCCCTGCGGTGGGGTGCTCGTGAAGCTAAAATGCACCACTATGTCTCCATTGTTGCCATCATTGTGTGTCGAGAGTGTAATTAACCAAGAAAAATCTTCCCGGTGCGTGCGTTCCCTGAACAAAGGGACAGAGAAGAATTAACAGAGCTTGGGAAGACAATGGTAGTAAAGATTTGGACGTGTGAACTATTGTTCCTGCTAAGAAACACTCCATCTGGTTTCTAATGAATTAACCTGCATTTAGCGTTGATGATTTGCTATGCCTTGACGTGCAGCCGACATACGTTTCTGTGTTTGAAGCAACTACCGGCAAAGGAGACTGGAATGTGGAATGGGTCTTGGGGTCCGACAAAGTGCTTCTCCTCAGAAGCTCTAGCTGGTTTATAATACGCTTTAGTTTATATCCGATGCGTTGCCGTCTATTACCATCCACCCAGACTCCTTCCAGCCACCCTTACAATCACCGAGACATCCAAATATGCATTACACATGTATTACCCCCTGACGTACCCTAAATACCCATCTACAGCTATCCTTGCATCCACTCCAGTCACACAATTGTAGATGTACCCAGCTTTGATTGCATTTCTGTGCGGAGTCCTGGTACATCAATGAAATTAGGAGAAGTAAAACTCCGTAGCAGAACCTTTTGCTGAAGCAACAAAAAGACACGCAAAAAAGGACCGAATTGGTACCTAGAACTGTCCTCCCCTCCCTCACTGTAGGCAAGCAAGAGCCGAACACTCACATATCTGCTGCACATAGCCACTGCTAGACTAGAATCAGTTAGTTGCTTCCCTGGGAAATGGATTCAAAAAAGCAGAAGCCCGCGAGTGGTGCGCGCACCACTGCGAGGCATATCTTTTCAATTATCGCGCCCGTGTCTGGGCACGATAATTGAAAACATATGGGCTTTGGTGTACGTAACAGGCACCAATAGGCTGTGGGCGGAGCAATGCGCCCGCCTTTGGCCTATTGCGTGCTCTGTTGAAACAAAACACGCACTCAAAGCCCAATTACAGACCCCAAAAAAGAAAACACATGCATGAGCGTGTGCGATTCCAGGGTCCATTTCTGAACCCCGGTCAAAAGGACTCTTGCCTGCGCGAGCACTGCTGCGCAGTGCTACGCAAGTCGCGGGACCTAAAAAGCAGTGAGCCATCTCAGAATGATGTATAGAATGTTTTTCATGTGTATGTTCCAGTTCAAAGATCACACATGCAGCTATGACTCCAGAAATTGTGTTAACCATGTGCCTCAGTTTATCAGAACATTCATTATTTATGGTCCGGCATCTGAATGTTACCCGGTCAATGGCTATTTCCACTTCCAACGCGTACTGTGTTTTTATAGGAAACAGTTATAAATGTCTTGTCCATTTATGTTTTGTTTTTCCAATATGCTGTTTATACTTTTTAGGTCTCTCCTACCGGACAGCCCAAGCCATCTGTTTGTGAAAGACCTATTGTGTGCTTACCATATACGTACAGTAGACTGCCCATTGAATGTCATTGGTTGGCTCTATTATCATTTTCATTCTCAATTCTTTGCCTCTTATTTGATGGCTTTCCTTGTCCATCTTGTATTTGTACCTCCCCTGGAGCATCGCCTCTTTACCATCCTCTTGACTGCCTGACTTGTCCTTCCAATGCTCACTTTTAGAGAACTACTTTTTTCTTTTTGATTAAGCACTCCATCAGTGTGCATGTGTTTTCTAGCTCGCTACCTCGTGTGTTTTCCCCCATCGACCCCTGCCATATAATGGCTGTCTACCTTCTTTGTGTTTGGTCTCTCCTTTGTGGCTTCTCGCTTGCTATCCTGTGTAGTTCTCCCCCCCAGTCTCTGGTATTGCTTTCTCCCTTGTGTGCTGCTGTCTAACTTGCTTCATTTTACATTCACTCCCACCCACTGCCCAGTGCTTCCGTGCTCTTGCTCCCCCACCCATCATTCTTTCTTTCCCTCCCCTCCCCAGCCACAGTTCTTTGACATATTCACTCACTAACACACACACACGCACACATGCACACTCACACACACACACACACACACACACACACACACACACACACACACACACACACTAACACACACACGCACACATGCACACTCACACACACACACACACACACACACGCACTCACACACACGCACTCACACACACACGCACACACACACACACACACACACACACACACACACACATATATATGTGTGTATATATATATATATATATATATATATATATATATATATATTATCTACTGGCGGTCGCCAGTAGATAGTTATAGTTAGGACCGTGTTTCCATAGGAAATCCGCAACATTCTATTTGGAATAACTTTGGCGCCGGTTGACGAATCCTCGCAAAATTTTCAAAATAGGTGGGGCGCTCCGCTCCTCTTCTACCCTGAAAGTCTCGGGGGGATTCGTCAAGCGGGGGCTGAGAAAAAAGGGGGGTCCCAAAAAGCATTTTCCCCATGCAATTTTCCATAGGGACCTTTAGTCCAAGGTACAGCCCGAACGGCTGAACAGAATTACTTGAAATTTGGCAGAGAGGTAGTCCTCAGGTCAGGGAAGTGCCTTTTGCAGGTCTGGTGTCAATCTGTTCAGTAGTTCCTGAGAAAATCAAAAGTAAAATCATATATATATGTGGGCGGAGCCTAACCACACATCTCATCCTGAGATCTGATTGGCTGTCAGCACTTCATCCAAGAAGTGTTGGCAGCCATCTTGGGACCAATATACATGATAGCACCTCATTAAAAAGCATTGCAGTCAATAGAAGGTTTTAAGACTTTAGTTACATTATAAATCATTTGTTGATGGTACCATACTCATTTTAGGAATTGTGGTATGTTCTAAGGTGATTTCACCATGTGAAAAAGCCTTCTGCTGGGATATCATGATTGAGAGAAAAATATTTTCTCATGCTTTTCCCACAGAGTTTTGGAAGGTGATCTGTAAGCTAAACTGAGAGCTTATTTTCGGTAAATTCACATTATCTTTCTCAGTCATGTGAGAATGAAGTCTGACATTCTCAGTAAAACATGTACATCCAACAAGGGCAGAGACTGTCAGTTGATTCCTTTGTGTTCTACTGCAGCTTCCCAGAGTGTTCCAAAGAACAACTAGAGCGCTAACAGTCCTACTTATGATAAACATATGGCACACCTGAAGCCATCTTGCTTGGATTAAAGTGGTAACTCTTAAAACGTTTAATTTAAAAAGGAACAAAATGAGGGGGTTCATTTTTCCATAAAAAGTATGTTTAGTGCTGCAGAAAGAAAAATTAGGGCACATTTTGAGTGACTTCTCAAATCCTCTTCTATTTCATTAAAAAATTCTGACATGCAGACTGAAACATGCACTTTCAATACCAGCAGCAGTTTTCGCTGGTGAGCAGTAACTTTACTACAGTGATCTAATGAGCAAAAAGAGTGCTAACATTCTGAATTTATGGCAAATGTGTGACACATCTGAATGCCTTCTTGATGGAATCAAAGTAAAAAACTGAAAGTATTTCCTACTGAGGAGACTGCAGTAAATAAGGAAATTAGGAAACTTCATAACAAATAAGTCTCCCAAGATGGCCACCAGAGACAAAAGAGCCCAAATGTAGCCCAAATATCACCCAGATGTAGCCCAAGTATAGCCCAATGACAGAATGTCCCAGAGTGTTCTTAATAAACAACTAGAGCGCTTACTGTCTTCATTATGACAAAAGTATGGCACACCTGAAGCCATCGTGATTGGAATAAACTGGTAACACTTAAAACATTTAATTTAAAAAGGAACACAATGAGGGGGTTCATTTTGCCATAGAAATTATGATTAATGCTGAAGAAAGAAAATGAGGTCACATTTTGAGTGACTTCTCAAATCCTCTTCTATTTCATTAAAAAATTCTGACATGCAGACTGAAACATGCACTTTTAATACCAGGAGCAGACTTCCATGGTGAACAGTAGTTTTACTACAGTGATCTAATGAGCAACTAGAGTGCTAACATTCAGAATTTATGGCAAATGTGTGACATATCTGAATACCTTCATGATGGAATCAAAGTAAAAAACTGAAAGCATTTCCTACTGAGGAGACTGCAGTACATGAGGAAATTAGGAAACTTCATAACAAATAAATTTCCCAAGATGGCCACCGGAGACAAAAGAGCCCAAATGTAGCCCAAAATCACCCAGATGTAGCCCAAATATAGCCCAATGACAGAAGTGTGCAAAACACTTATTATTTTGTGTTTTTGCATTGTTATATAGTGCAGACTTGTCAGGTATTGGAGTGCTTTACATGAGCATTGGTTACATCACACAAGAACAAATTCATTTTGGTTGTAGACATGGGGAGACTAAGTGATTTGACCAGAATCACAGAATGACGAGCTGAAGCAGAAACTCCAACCTGGTTCCCCAGTTGCAAAGTCTGCAGTTCTGGAAGTAACACCACATCCTCTCCCCTAAGTGCAACATTTAATCAAGTGGTCAACTGGATAAAAAACATAAAGATAACAAAGAATTTAAAAGTGCTTTGTCGCTATTTGAAAACTCAGAAAATATGTCCTTATTTTAGTCTTTTAGAGCACTAACCATAATTTTGATGCCAATAAGACCCTCTCATATATGTAATTTCTAAAGGAAATGCTCTAGGTATTACAGTTTTGATTACATCAAGATGACGTCAGGCGTTCCACACTTTTGTAATAAATATAGAATGTTAGCAATCTAGTTGTTCATTAGGATACTGTTGAGAGGCAGAGGCCAGGGGCACGGACTCTGAAAATTGAAGGCAGGTAGAAGGGTGCAAAGGCAACAATTTAACCACACTGAGCAGGCAGGAAGGGCCGTGGCAGCACAACAGACTATGGAGGGCAGTGGAAAGGGGGGCAGGGGCAACAAACCAACAATACAGGACTTGCAAGAGAGGCTGTGGCAATGTAATAGACCATTGTGGGCAGAAGGAAGAGGCAATGGTAGTACAACCATACATGCCAACAGACCCGATTCAGCCAGGAAACGTCCAATGTTTTTAAGCTCAAATGGGCTTTATTTGATCTGTCTCCTGTCTACAATCTCCTCTTTTTCAATGTAACTCAAAGGGGAAAATCTCCCTCTTACCAAGTTCAAAATGTTCGCAACAATGGTACATTGGATCATGGAAGGAAATGGGGTAGGGACATGGACTTGGATAACAGAGGACAGGAGGGACATGGAGAGGTGCACCAAACTGACCCTGCAGGGCAGGCATCAGGGATTGCAGCAGCACAATACACCACACAGGGCATGCAGGACGGGAGTGCAGCACAACAATCCATAGAAAGCAAGAGGGTGGGGACAGGACCATGCACATGGACAACAGAGAACAGAGGGGCAAGAGGCAATGGTAGCTAGCTGACCATAATGGACAGACATGAGAGAAAGCTGCAGCGTAACAGACCATAAAGGGCAGGAGGGACGGATCAGGGGCATTACAATGGAACAGACAAGCCAGGAGGGAGGGAGTAGGGGTCTGCACATGTAAACAGAGGGCTGGGGGCAAGGGGGCAGGGCAGGAGCAGCAAGATAGCCATGGAGGTCAGGCAGGATGGGCACTAGAAGCAAGACACACCATGAAGAGCAACACTGAGACTGTGATGGTATACACACAGACCATGGAGGGAAGGTGGGAGGGGGTCAGGGGCAGCTAACTGACCACACAGGGAAGGTGGGAGGGGCCATGGCAGCACAGAAGAACATGCATGGCAAGTGGGAGGGTTAGTGGCAGCACGATGGCTATGATGGACAAGAAGGAGGGTGCAGGGGCATGCACAAAGGACGATGGAGGATAGAAGGGAGGGTCAGGACCTGTGCACAGACAAGAAAGTTCAGGGGAAGGGGCCTCACAACAGACCGCACGGGGCAGGCAGGAGGAGCAGTTGCAGCACAACAGACCAGGGAGGGCAGAAGGGTGTGGCAGTACAATGGACCATGTAGGACAGGAGAAAGAGGATAGGGGCATGGCATGTGGACAGGCAGGGTGGAGGTGGCAGGGACAGGTTACAGTCATCTGACAATGCTAGGCAGGCAGGAGGGGAGTGGCAGCTCAACAGAACACTCAGAGTAGATAGGAGTGGCAGGTCCATGGAACATGGTGGGCAAAAAGGATGGAGCAGGGGCATGCACAAAGACATCGGAGGGCAGGGGGAAGGAGAATAGGGGCAGCAAGCTAAGCACAGAGTTTAAGCAGGAGGTCAATGATGGGGCATAGAATTGGGCAATGGAGGGCAGGAGGAGTGGACTGGTACATCATACTAAATTGAGGGCAGTGGCAGCACATCAGACCATGCATGGCAGGAGGGAGGAGGCTAGTCCATGGATTCACACAACAGAGGATAGGGAGGAGGGGGAAGGGGCAGCAAGCTAACTGTTCAGAGAAGGCGGGTATTAGGAACTTTATTGTTTTTAAAACGTGTGTCTGTGCGAACTACTTAAAATATGAACAAGTATGCAGCATAATCTCACTTTTATTCAGGAAGAAGAGGACGTTTGTGACTGTGACTCCGGGCTCATTTGGCAGAAACACCCCCTGACCCTCCACCCCCTATCGCAAAATGTAATGCCCGTGAAAAGGGTAGGTGAACACAGATTTATATAGAACATAGTCCTGAGAGCACGATTGAAAATGAAAACTAGATATAGTGTATGGTATAAACTATGCACCAAAAAGTGTGATATAAGATGAACCGGGCGTGAAATATAATATGCAATACATTGTGCGCAATTACAGATTCATTGGAGAGCGCGAGATAGCACAGGCACTAGCGCGTGCTATGCGTTATGCGCCTTGGAGTGTAATATGCACAGGGCAGTGTTGTGTAACCTAACTAGTCTCTAAAGTTGTTATATAAAATATGTGCTGGGGAGTGTAACGTTGCATATGCACTGTGACAAAGATATGGATCCCAGATTGTAATATGTATGGCATAGCACTGTGCGTTATAACATAGGCATCGAGGAAGGCACATTAGATGGGGCAATATAACCCATGCGAAGACAAGTGTGGCATGACATATTCACGGGGTGGTGTTACAGTGCACATGGGCTAGAGAGTGTCATAGCATATGCACTAGCTAGTGGAATACAACACAGAGGTGTGTGGCACTCAGCAGGCAATGGTGGGTGTAACACAGCATTGGGCTCTGCCAGGAGCGCGCTGTGACTCTCAAGTGATGTTCGTCCCCTTTCCAGAGAGTAAAATAAAAAGTATTACACATCTGGCAGTGGATGTGTGTTTTATTAACGGTGAGGGGGGTTTCTTGCATAGTTTTGGTCGAATTTTTGTCAAATCCCCTTTGAATGGCTTGGTGTGCATGTGTATTAAATGTGCCCGTCAATAGCTACCCATGTTTGTATAAATAAATGACAAGGGTGTCTACCGGGATTAGGCACGGTAGGGCATCAGACATGTCAGAGCTTCACTAGTGGTGTAAATACATTCCACGTGGATTCATTGTATGCATAGTCGCCTTTTAATGAATATCACGCAAATCGTTATGGTGATAGGTACGTACGGTTTGTCCAGCATGTCCTAGGTGTGTCTATAAATATATATTTTTTAAAAATTATAAAAAACAGTGGCCGGCCCTGGGGATTGGGGGCAAATAAATATAATTAGGAGACAGGCCCTGGGGGATGGGGTCATCAGGGCCAATAAATTAGAATAAGAAGGGGATCCACACAGCCCCCCTTCTTAAAAAATTAAAATAAATAAAAGACTGGCATTGTGCCGGAGGCCACGCCCCCTCCTTGCAGCACTCTGCAAACGCACCCCCTGGCGAATTGTAAATTGGGGAATTAATTCCTCTTCAATACTGAGGGTCCCTGAGGGCCAACTAGCCCAACAGGCATCTCCAGTATGCGCCAGGGAGCTGCGCTGCAGACAGGTGTTCTGAGGCCAAGCCCCTTTTTACACCTCTCTGCAACGCAGCTCTGTGGCGCTTACTGGAGGTACCTAGTGGTCTAGTTTGACCCTAGGCACCCTTAGGATTCAAGGGGACTTAATCTCTCAACTTAGAACAGCCACAGGGCGTGTTTACACAGTGGTGAAGGGAGGGGACGGGGCCTGAGTTAACGTGTGCAAAAACGCCCTGTGGCCTGTTTTAAGAGGTAGTTTTAATCCCCCTGCCCTATTATATACTAGGGGCTTACAGAGGAGGTCATGCTAATCACAGGGGGACCCCAACGCATAATGTTCCCTAGTGTATGTAGGTGTTTTCACTGTATTCTAAGTGGCTCTAGGACTGGTTAGTCAGACTCAGTTACCACCAGTATACGTCTGAAAAAGTTGAGGGTACAGGATGATTTTGCAACAAGCACGTTATCCTTCTTCTTGCACTTTTCTTCGTCTTTGAGGACTTCTGTTGCTTCTTTCTGCACTTCTTTTTTTTCTTTCTGTGCATTTTTTCTTCTTTCTTCACATGTCCTATCTCTGTAGGCATAGTTAGAAATTAGCATTTAAAAAACCTTTGAAATTCACAGAAAAAACCATAGGTTTCAGGCACGTTATAGTTAGGAATTAGCATTTAAAAAACCTCAGAAATGAAGTGATGTCATTTGAGATGTCATCAGTGATATCATGAGTGATGTCACTGACCATGTCATGAGTGATGTAATATGTGACGTCATCAGCAGTGCATTGCGGGCGCGCGAGTTATAGTTAGCTGAACTAACTATAACGGGGGAATTTCAATGGTTTTGTACAAGTGAAAAGTCCAGCTAACTATAATGCCCCTGAAACCTATGGTTTTTTCAGTGAATATATATATATATATATATATAATCACCAAATGCCTCGAGAGCTTCGGGAGGGCACTCGGTAATCAGCTAACCATACGGTTTTCTTTAATGACTCTCCCTGGCATCCCGAATCAATGTTCCTTTGCCTGACGCGTTTCGATGTAGAGACATCTTAATCATCGGCTTGCGCAAGGTTAGCGACAGAAAGTGCTCTTTTTATTTCTATTTCCGCCTTAATTTCGTTAATTACCCTCAGTGGGTTTCTGCTTAGTGCATATTGGTATTGGAGTATCTATGGAGTATCTATGGTTTTGAGAATGGAAGTCTGAAATTTCGAGTTCGTGCATCAACGGTTAAATTAGGGTGTGAGAAGATGCAGTAATTTATCACATGGATGATGTCATCAGTGATGTCATTTGAGATGTCATCAGTGATGTCATCAGTGATGTCACTGACAATGTCATGAGTGATGTATTATGTGACGTCATCAGCAGTGCATTGTGGGGGCGCGAGTTATAGTTAGCTGGCCTAACTATAACAGGGGAATTTCAATGGTTTTGTACGAGGGAAATGTCCAGCTAACTATAACACCCCTGAAACCTATGGTTTTTTCAGTGAATTTCTAAGTTTTTTAAAATGCCAATTCCTAACTATAACGCCCCTGAAACCTTGCGTTTTTTCAGTGAATATATATATATATATATATATGTGTGTGTGTGTGTGTATGTGGGCAAGGCAGGTGCTCCACAATGAATCACGGAAGCAAATTGGTCCACCACCGGAGGATACCAGCAAGCTGTACACTTTGTAGTTTCCGTGGAAGGGAGATGACAGAATGAAATGAGGCTTTGTCTAAAAAGCTCCATGAATCCTTACACCTGCTGTGCTGAGAGAAGAGGCCAACTGCTTTACAGGAAAATCGGAGGCTGCCCAATAGATGAGAAACTGACCCTGAAAGGCTAAAGAGCTCAGGTAAAGTTGGCCTGGTGAGAAGTTCCATCATAATTTCAGTTCCCAGGAGCTTATCTTCTTTTAACTTATTTTTGATGGGGGAGTTTGATTCATACAAAGTCTTAAAGGGTGCACACAGCCCCACACACAGGCCAATGGAAAATTAAATGCTATATATAAACAATGAGATGCTCTCATCTGAGAACCCATCAAATATAAGAATATTACAGTATCCAGGGTGAAATATGAATAGGAGTCAAGGATCTCAGTGATATTCATGTAGGAGAAAGCCTGTAAGACAAACCATTAAATAATAACTAAGATGGGAGAAAAACCTGAAAAATTGCGAGCTTCCTCAACAGACCAGGCACCCACCGTCATACTACAACCAAGTGTCAGGTCCAAGCTCTTCCTTGAAGTATGACCTAGCGATGGAATGGATCCAGCCGTGGCAAACATTAGGAAGGGACCCCTACTGGCCATGAACCCAGGCCAAGGAGCACATCTGATTCTACTAGACCTGTCAACAGCCTTTGACACAGTCAGACATGCCATATTATTCCGCAGACTCAGAATTATATGGAGCATGTTTTTGAGGACTGCAGTCTTCCTCGTCAGGTAGGTCTCAGCAAGTTCACCAATGGACCTTTGGTCTTCCCCATTGAAAGCTGTGCCCAGCAGGGGTAATCCCCTAGCTGTGATTATCCAATATGGATGTGCGCCACCTTGAGGACACAATTCGACAATATTGGCTTGAAGATGCCACATTTAAGCAGATAAAAGCTAGGCTAAGGGAGAGCTGCTTAGACTCACAAGGGACATTTAAAGAAACTCTGGCCAGACAACAAGTTGTCTCAAGCACATCCTGTACTGGAGGCAAACCAGCTGGCCAGGTCTGTGCCTGATTGGTGGAAATACTTACGCTGGGACCACCTCAGTCCGGAGAAACGCTCCAACGCAAGAACAGAAAGGCTGCAACTTGGTTATCATTCTCAAAGGTCAGTCGTCTTGTGAGCATCAAATACATCTTATGCTGAGCTCTGCCTAGGCCAAAAACTTCACCTAGTCCCTACAGAAGGCCTCCAGAAGAGGTACAACTAGAAGTATCACCATTTCTCACCCAGACTATTGTTAATTTTTTCCTTTATTTTTGTTCTTTCATAAAGTATGAACCAGGTCTCCAAAGGTATAATGTCACTGTAAACTGCTGGAGGTAAATACAGAAACAAAACACATTCAATACTATGTATGACCAGCAGGAGCCGCTGTCACTAAGTCAGCAAGCTTCTTACGTGACCTGCCCCGAGTGACATGTCAATAAAGATGCTGAGACGATGACACCATCTCAAGCCTGACTTATTGTATTATGGTTCACAGTATTCAAAGCAAATGTGCTAAAGCTGCACTGCCGGTGGTTCAAAAAAAGAAGTCAATAGAGCAGCCACGTTTTTGACCGTGAAGTGGAGAGACATTGGCCCAGATTTACATATTAGACATGCAAACCAGTGCTGCAAGTAAAGTTACTACACTGCGTTGCATGAATGAATGGGAGAGAGTGAAACAGCACCATATCTACCAAGAGGTGGCACAGTTCTGCTCTCTTTCTTTTGGCTGTCTAGCACAAATACGGGCACCCTTGCAATACAATGCAAGGGTGTCTGTGTTGTGGGAAGCCTATGGTTTGTGCTGGAAGGGGACCCTTCCTGTAAAGAAAACCATGCTTCAAGGCTTTGCTCACTTTGTATGTGCCCCTTTCAATGCAGCACACATACAAAGTAGGAATAAAGGAGAACTTAAAGCATTTCTCCCCATTACGCCTTCATCAAGGAGGGGCAGGATTTTGGCACAAATCCCTGTCTACAATTCTTAGTAGATAGGAATTTGTGCCAAGAACCACAGGGAAATTTTGGATGGGACTGGACATACACCACCCATGGATTTCCACTTGACGCAAAGTAACAAAATTCAGTACATTGTGCAGTTTTTGTGTTACTTTGGGTTACATTCCAACACAAATCTTGTATATCTAACAAGAACACTTTGCATTGGGTTTGCGTTAAAAAAGTAAAACAAACCCAAACGCAAAGTGTTTTTAAATCTGGGCCCAGGTGCACACGTGAGGCAAAACGGCCACGCGGTGATCTGGAGCTACTTCTGGTGAGAATTCAAGTCAGGAACATGGTGATAAGCCTCCTGAAGGTCAACCGAGGTTATATAGTCCTGGGGACTTATCACCTGTATCACCTTTTGCAAATCCTGCATTCAGAATGCTTACATTGGGAATCCAAGTATTCATGTTGAGTAAATCCAACACTGATCTGAGCCATCCTGTAACCTTCGGTACCAGGAAGATCATGGCATGGCATCTAAAGCCCCCTTCACTTCGAAGAATGAGACTCAAGGCCACAACTGCAGCAAGCCCAGAATCCTCTCCAAAACATAGCACTGCACTTGACAGGAGACAGGAGCAGACAACATGCAAGAGTTCAGCAGAGGCAACACGCCAAGCACCCTTGGAACACAATCAACAAGACTCAAGGCACTGAAGTCCTGAACTGGTGAAGACATGCCCTCAACTCAACCTTAGGTAGTGGAGGAGTCAGTGAGTTGTGGTTACTGCTGCTTCTTCTGGACTGACAGATGACAAAAGGACTGGGCTCCTATACCTTCAAATGACTTATGAGGCTGGCCAGAGTACTTACATGATGGCCCACCATAGAAGTCACCAGAGGAGGAAGATTAGTGGAATCAGGTTTAGATTTGGCCACTAAGAACAGGCACAATTCCTGTCCCATAATGCCTTCTGGCCTATGTCCTCCAGGTCAGCCTCAAACACCTTCATACCCTGGAATGCCATGTGGAGAAGCCAAGTCTTCTGGCTGGAATCAGTGTACCACTCACAAATTCAATGTTGACATCGACCACCACAGTGGAGCCCTAAGTAAAAGCAGAAGCCCTAATGGGCTCACCAAACACATCTGTTAGATAGCCCACCTGCCTCCATTAAGGAGAGCCCCTCCCAGCTGTCCATCTCCTCCGGCAACAAATCATACAGAGACTGAAAATCATTTTTCAAAGACTTGAGCACATAAACCACATACACTTCAGTGCATAAATCCAAGGTTGACCCAGTATTGACCCTGTATCACCTTTATGGTTCACAAAATCCTTAAAACTTATGTCCTCAGTTGCCTTGGTCATTAGACCACCCAGTTAAGGTAGCATAGAGTCCAAAGCGATCGAGTCAGCCAGCCCCATAGTCAAACACTAATAAAAATGTAATGTTAATTTTCCAACATTTCTGGAAGAACTCTGTTTTTACAGGCTAATTCTATGTTTAACTTGTCTATAATTCACCACTCCAACAGCATGAACAATAGTTTGTGACAAACCAAAATGGGCAAGCTAGCAGACTTTCAGATCACAGGCATCTGTTTGCCTTTGAGCCAGATATAGCTCATGAGTTGTACAATTAGAGGACACACAAATCAGCTTGTGGTGAAACACCACCATTGATCTGTGGGTAGTAAAGGCCCACACGACACCTCTGAACGATTCGGCAAGAAACTGGATATCTGTGCTGTCTGTTATGGACACAGACGCTGTTTATCTCCCAGAGGATCCAGAGCAGACAAACTGACTTGTAGCCCTTAGCTGCTCCTTGACAGCACAAGCTCAACAGAAAAGCATGAAAGCCCTCTGATCTGCTGGTTACCCCTGAATTCCCCCGGCATCAAGGTTGGTAGGACCTTGTATGGGTCATTTTCTAAGACCCTCAACAGAATTCAGAAAACTGGCAAAGGCAGCAGGTGGTCTAGAAGCAGAAAATAACTATAAAACACCTGGCTAGAACTGATCGGTGTCAGAAGAGTAGGTATGTGCTGCACTAGACCATCAGAAGGACTTGAGAGATCATGGTATGCCAAAGGTTCTGGAAGGCAAGTGTGGTATAACTCTGAAAAGGAGCTACTCTGCTCCCTAAGCTTTTGGATGTGATTCAACAGTAGTATACATCATAGTTACTGTATTTTTAGAAAGGTCTACTCTGCCAGCTTTCAATCACTGTAGTTTTTAGGAGCTCAGAGTGCTAATGTGCCACTGAATTTGATAGTGAGGTGGAGATTCAGCTCTGAGGTCTATACAGCAATCTAGAAATGCCCAGAGGTTCTAGATCAGCTCTCTGAGGTTCTAGGAGTAGGTTCGTTTTTGATAGAATTACAGTGTTTGTGAGTTTTTTAAATGCTGCTTAAAAAGCTCTTCTTAAATCATCCTCAAGTCAATGGACAAGCTGGAAGAACTAATCTCATTCTGAAGGATTGTATACAGTGGGCATTGGTTAACAAGTGGGATGTCCATGAACCCTTGCAATCCATGATGTGGGCACAAAGAACTACTCCACATTAAGTGCTTGGGGGTAACAGTGTGCCCCTTGGTCTGCTTGCCTAATGTTTAAACAAAGGTGGCTACTCGGGAAGACTACTTGCCCTAAGTTTGACATATGCATTAAAAGTAGCAGAATCGTTCAGTGCCTAAGGAATTCTCTCTAACATGTCTGTATTCAGATATTCTCATGCTTCTGATGCAATAACATCCATAAATGATTTTTGATTTAATTGTTTTTTATTTATTGTAGCGTGTGGTGGTAGTGGATGGGTTTTAAGGATTGCATAGAATCGTTTTTGAATGGTTGTCTTTTTGAAAAATAGGGAGGTACGAGGAATAATTTATGGATGTATGAAAAATTAAACATTTTCTCTCTTCTTAGGACTTAAATTGTGGAAAATTGACTATTGGATCCAAAGTACATCTTGAGCACCACGTTCGGTGTAGGAACAAGTCCTTGATAGGTTCATGATTATATTTATGTGAGTACACCTTGATAATTATAAATGTAATCAATTTCAAAGCAACAAAATGTGATGCTGAATCTATTTTTGTATAAATGAAACCAAGTTTCTAGGCCTCTGTAAATAATAATTTGGGAAATTATGGAACTAATGCACTATTATTGGATATTTTGATTATGAAAATAAGGATGGTGCTGGAATACACTTGTACATCATGCAACATGACCTTTGCGAGTCAAGATGGTATATGTCTGTTTTTCCATTTTTTGAAAGGGGACATAAGAGGTATGGGGGTGGGAGCCATGTTAAATGTCAATGGTTTAAGCTTGTTTTAAATAAGCAATGTGTATATTTATTTTACAGACCTAATGAATTCCTCTTGAAGTGGTGAAACACATTGGCTGAGCTGGAAATTGATGTGTGAAGAATAAAGGTTTTTTGAAGATCCGACATTATCGCTCCTGTGTATTAATGGACTGAAATAAGGTTCTTCCATCATGACTGAGTGACTTGCATCATTCTGCCAACTATGATAATGAATCATTAATGCCTCATGTGACACTTTGTAGCGCCACCTATGTTGGTTATATTTGTTCCAGAAAAATCTCATTCGGTTCTCCAACACCCAAAAACTGGGTGAGGTAGTATCAAACATTCATGAGAATGTGGAATGAAATCAACACATAAATTCATGCACTAATTTTTCTCCATCTCACTTGTAATAGGGAAGAAAAGATGAATCATCAGCATTATTAGAGCTCTCAAAATTTGCAAATCTCAACATGAACAGTCCTTTACAAGATATAGTAACTCTCCATTATTATAACTGTGATGCCATAAAGGTCCAAACTTTATATGCCTGGCCTGGTGGCTATTATTCCTTTAAAACAAACATTCTGAGCACAGGAACATCCCTCCCTGGACCATCCGTTTCACTGATGATCACTGGCAGTCAGTTACTAAACTTGGGTTGAGATATGGGGGACAGTGACCGTGATCTGCAGAGTATTCCCTTCTGCTCTCTGCTACTACCTATTAGTAAGGGGGTGGAAGGTGGGAATCCACCATGGCTGCACCATGATGTCATCTGTCACCAGATGATGGCTAAAGTGCTACCTGACCATTATGGCCATTCAGGTCGGGAAATTACTTCCAAGCAAAGCAATGTGAACTTTCACAAAATGGATTTTCCTTTGTTCCATAAAGAATGGGAAAAACCCAACCTCTCATGGGCACTTTCCATGTGGACATTGACAATGTGCCCTCTCTTCTTTACATTCCAAGTCACCATGGGTCATATTAACAAGGGCCGGCGATAAATATCGCAAAGCGTGCTTAGCGCTTGCATATTTATCGCCGGCTATCTCTGGAATTTATCGCCCGGTTTGCTCGTTATCAACAACGCGCATCGCCGAGGTGATACGAATTCCAGAGATAGTTGGGATATCGCCGTTTTCCATGGTGGAAAACGGCGATATCCTAGATGATAGGGCCTGTGGTCTTAGCCACAAAATCCACCCCCCATGTTAAGTATGCCTTAGTCAGAAATTTAACAGACGTTAAATTCCTGCGTTAAGGCATACTTAACGCAATTTTAAAAATCGCTACCCTCCCTTGTTAATATCGTGAAGCTGCCTTCACGATATTTTCCCAAGGGAGCCTTGTCAGGCACGCCTCCTTTGCATCTCATTAGCGATGCGATCGGAGGCATGCTGCAATCGGGCGCTAAGTCAGCAAGACACGTGATAGCGTGTCTTTGCTGATAAGGCGATGAAATTATCGCCGCTTTTCACCCGAAAACGGACGCAAAAGTGGCGATAATTTCATATCGCCGCCTTGTTAATATGCCCCTCTATATGTTAGTGGAAATTCATCCATTCCATATGGGCAAATTGGCATCTACATCTTACAATTTATGCCCTGAAATATTACGTCCGATGGGGGACCCTCCTCCCCTTGTTGCCACAACTGTCACACTTAATCCAACTGACATTTCACAATCAGTGTGGCTATGGCAATGGGGCTGAACCTCAGGCACATGGAACATCTACAGTTTAAAAACTAAATTGGGCCTCTGGTTGTCGCTAATCTTTGGTCTTCAGAAATGCCCTTAGTGTATTTACAATGTTAATGGGCGTTTTCAATTTCTCAGGCCTTTCCCTTTACCTTCCAAAGGGGAGGATCATCGATTGGGCTCCAGCCTCTTTCAGATGTTTACTTAAGTAGCCCCACTCTCTCACAACTTGTCATCAATTGTCAGATCTGACTGTGAAAGAAAACTCACCTCCCTGGGCTATCCTAACCTTATGTATCAATGAAGCAATTTTCATTCTGTCTCAAGCTAAGGAAATTTGTTACTGGATTGTAGGCTTGCTCATCTTGTGTTTCACTCTGTGTAGGTCGCAGGGCGTGCCCTCTAACTTTTAATATGAAGCTTGAGCTTCTCAGCTTTGTGAAAAAATGTCTTCCTCATGAGAAAGGTGAATACTTTCTTTTCTTGCCCAGACCCTTCTCTAGTTTCTGGTGTGCCCAGAACTCTAAGTTTAGTTAAGCATGGTATGTTCTCCATGTTTTCTCAAGCTTTCTTTCCATCGTCTCTGTTGACACTTCTCTCTCAGGGAGCTATTCCAAATTGCTGTTGAGTTACGTTCAATAACTTTTCAAAAGCTGCTCTTCACTCCTCTACTGTAATTATGGGTGTATTACATTCTTCTGACTTCTGTTTTAGCACCTGTAACTTGCCATTTATTTTCTTGTGATACTTTTCTGGCATTTTAAAATGAAGCTTCATTTCATCTTTGATGTCTTCCAATAAGCTGATGATAATATCCACATAATTAAAATATGAAATGCCACACATTCTCTAAGTAACCAAACTCATTACATAACGAGAGGAGTCCATATGCTTCTTCTCCCGACCCATTTTCTGACTTATCATTGTTGACTTCCTTATTGTTTCAGGGACTGGAACTGGGAGGAATTCTCAGAAGGAAAGTTCCCCCACTTCCTGAGATGTACTGTTGTTCTAATAGAGAAGATCCTTTCAATGGCACGCTCACAACCTGGATCTTCTTGGTCAGCGTCTAGGAGTGTTCTATATTATAATCAATAGAGAGATACACAGGTTTATTTGTATTTTTAGAGTGTTAACAAAACACAACCCTTTCACCTGTTTATGAGTTCTGTATGCTTCGAACATGGTAGGATGCTGTTGGTCAGACTGGAAACCAAAATCGGCCATGGCAAAAACGTTCAGGAAAAACGTTCAGGAGACTGTGAGTAGAATGGGACCATGGGGCCGTGGTTGGGTCATGGTAGCCCACCTTGCTCTGACACCTGCCTCTTACCCTGAAGCCCACTGGGAGAATGCCAGAGTGGGAGTGTCTGCTCTTGAAACATCTCACACAGGCAGTTTAGTCTGTATTCAGCTTGTGAATATGACTAGTCTTCTTATGTTTGCCCAATCGGGCGGTTTCCCAAACACTTGGGCATGTGTTTCTCAGTCAGGGTTTGTGCGTACCTTGCTTTCCTAGTGTTCTTGACTTTTTGCTTCAGTTTTCATGTTGCCTCGTCCTGATGTAATGTCATGTCCTAATATCATTCTCTACCCGTGACCATGTCAATGCCTGAATGTCCAAGTGTCCATGTCTTCCAGCCCCAGGGTCTGTGTCTTCTTTACCTGCGTTTGTCTGACTATCACAGCATCAGTGCCTCTTTGTCTTAGTGGTGTCTCCTTGTCTGAGTATTTTTGTGTTGCTTTGTCAGTGTCTCCCTCTGTAAGGGCCTATGTCTCAATGTCTGTATCTCACAGTCCATTGTCTGGAGTCTCACACAGTGCTCATGTCTCATTGTCCAATGCTGATATCAGAGTCTCTGTCTGTCCCATTCTGTGTTTCCCTGTGTGTCTGTGTTCATGTGTTCTGCCCTGTTCTAGTGTCTGGGTCTCCTCATGTAAGTATCTGTCCACCTATCCATTGCCTCTGTCTTCCTGTCGAAGAGTTTATGCCCTTATCTGTATTCAGCTATTGAAGTATTTCTGTCTTCCTGTTGCAGTGTTTGGACTCATGTCTTCCTCACCCAGCATCTGTCCCTCTCCGTGTGTCTTCCTGTTTTTCCAGGTTTATGTATCCCTCTCTCAGTAACTGTGTCCTTCTTTCCCTGTGCACAAGCCTCAGGGGTATATTTAATTAACTTTTAGCACCGTGTTTGCATCACAAAAGTGACGCAAATCAACACAAAATCTTTTTTTACTAATCTACTTTCCACCGCTAAACTTCTTTGTGCCGGAAAATCACTTGAAAGTAGTGCAAAGCAACACTTTGTGCTGATTTGCATTATTTAGCACTAAGGTGGTGTACCATGGGTGGCAGCCGCGGTCCGTGGAGGGAGTTCCGTGGGGCGGAATGGCGGGCGGGGGAGGGGCAGAGTGGGGGGAACTAAACACCGGAATATGGATAATTGGAGGTAAGTAAACAATTAAATACATAAAACTAATTTTGAAGCATGCGCTGCATCGCAAAATGCGATGCAGCACACGCTACGAAATTCGTTTTATTTATTTAATTGTTTACTTACCTCCAATTATCCATATTCCGGTGTTTAGTTCCCCCCACCCTGCCCCTCCCCCGCCCGCCTTTCCGCCCCACGGAAGTCCCTCCACGGACCGCGGCTGATGGGTGGTGTATGGGGGTTCCCATGCAACCACCCAATGTTTTTAACGCTAAACCCAATTTACTGAAAACATAGACAAGGTTTAGCATCAGAAAATAGAGCCCACTTCAACCAGGCGCTATCACGGAGAAATGCTTTCAATTCTCCTTTCTTTTCCAACTTTGCATGTGTGCTGCACTGTACAGCACACCTACAAGGTGGGAAAAGCTGTGGTAGCTACTGTGAAATAAAAGTGGGGGGGCAGTGCAAGGGGTGGGGGGGAAAAAAAAAGAAAAAAAATTAAAATAGCACTTACCTTGCAGCTGCTGCTTCGTGATCTGCTCCTCTGCTCCTATCGACTCCCGGCAGTCCATGCACAGGCTCCCAGACTCTCCTATGCCAATCCGGTCGCTGCTTTCATGCTGGTAATACACAGCATGAGAGAAGCGCCTGAATTGGTCTGAGCTGTCTGGTTTGACGCTCAGTCAGGCCCTGTGTCTGTTCTCCCCCCCGGCTGTGCAGCACAGCTCGGGTGGTGAGAGCTAAGTGCGCATGTCGGTTTGGCCGTCCTAAGCAGCAGCAGTATTTTGTACTAAAATGGTGTCCTTCCAGTACAAAACCTGTGCTTGACTCACGGAGACACCCTTGCACTATTGTGCAAAATGTGTGTGCATGGCGCACAGTAGCACATTTCTCTGCTGGCGTTAGGGAGGAGAGAGCCATATTTCTGTAGATATGATGCTCACATGCTCTCTCCTTCTCACGCAGTGGAGCATTTGCTGCTGCACTGCGCTGCATGATAAAGTAGTAAATCTTTCAAGATTTCGGAGTTAAAGCATTAACAATTCTTAAAGTACAGTGTTGCAGTACAGGGAGTCAATGCTCCTTCTGAGGAGACATTCAAGGGAAGGCAATACATTTTGAGACTATACTGCTAGAAGAAGCATTTTAAAAATGCATTTTCTGAAGTCTATTTTCAAGAGGTTGGTTTTGTCTGCACTTTAAGCACTTAGTTCCTCTGTTCTTTATGGTGCAAATGGGGAATGTACACGCCCATTTGAAATCGAGAGGGGAGTAAGGCAGGGCTGTGTCCTCGCCCCGTTCCTTTTTTCTATCTATACATCTATCTATATACCCTTGGGCGTGTGAGCAGGCTTTCGCTGGCTGCCATTGGGTTTAGCGTTTTTTAAAATAAAAGTAATGCACGCAATTGGGCAAAGCGGGCGCATGTCCCGCCTTTGCTACGCCCATTCCCGACGGTGGCTAGCACGCGCAGCAGCGCGCGTTCGCCTTGCTGCCACGCTCCCTCACCCCCGCTCCTCTGTGGTGCGTGCTCACCACTACTTGTTTTTTGACAACAGTGCCGCTTGTTTTGTTTACTTTTGGTATAATCGCGGCACCCACGCTTTACTTTTTTTTTTTTTTTTTTTTTAAAACCTTTATTCGTGCATATTAAAAGAACAAATACGGGCCTACAACCTTCAGGCCGGCCACGGTACGATTAAGCACTGATACAAACATTACGGCCCCTGTGCTGCAACGGTCAAGATTAGCAACGATTTATGAATCATACACTGGAGAGATCCTTGACCCCAGGGAAAGGAGAAGTGAAGGTTAATTTTAAAGTTTTCAAAATAATTTTATCAGGGAAAAAGTCAGTGAAGAATAAGAACCAAGGAGATTCGAGTCCGCACGATATCTTCACCACACGGGAGAGCAGCAGCATCATTAAAACAGCAATGGAAGTAAAATCTCAGGCAGTGAGGCAATGCAGTTATATAACAGGATAGTCACATGAGCAATTACGCACCCCTCCAGTGCCGCCCCCACTCAGTCAACCCCACACCTGGACCCAGAATCGAAACAAGTATAGCGCAGAAACATACAAAGAAAAAAAAAGGCCCATAGAACTAATTAGAAACAGTAAATTACCCCCCCACCCTACACCAATGCGGAGGCTACGGCCTGCCCCCCCCCCCAGCATAGTGCCTGTCGCCCAATAAACCCGAAATATAGACAAGAAAGAGAGTAAGAATAGAGTAAAGAAAGATAAGAAAACAGTACACCTGTGATAAAGGGGGCGAGAAAAGAATAGGACTATTCTAATCTAAACTCCCAAAAAGAAGAAAGCGGGGAGGAGCCTGCGTATCATCAGAGCGCCCTAAACCATCGGCCATCTATTGCTTCCACACCCTGAGAACCCACTACACCAAAAGCGGTCGTGTGAAAATGAATTTGTCACAACAATTTAAATGAAGGAAGACAGATCGCGACGAGTGCGCACAAAGTATACATACAGTTCCAGTCCCAGTCCAGCCCATCCGTGAAACCATGGCGATATAAATCAGTCTAGCCCTGGCCCGATCGCGGGCTTGAGATTAAGCCAGCCCCTACATGAAGGCCCCGCACCCCGTGCAGACAAAGACAATATGGCCGCTTAGGAGAAGATGGTGAAGTAGAATCACAAAATGGCAGCCGACCATCTGTAGAGGTCCCTTTGTGCACCACATAAAGTCCAGACATGGCATGTAGAGTACAGGAGTTCCACAGAAAAGAAGCAGTAGGCCACCGTGAACGATTCCTCGAGGATGTTAGGTGTTGCTCAGCTGGATACTCTTGCAGACGCGGTGAGGCAGGCAACAATGAAGCAGGCAGCAATGAACGGGGAAACAAAGTATCCGCTGTTGAGCTGGAGAGCAATTGATCCTGGGTGCCGGGAAAGCCAGGTGCAGGCACCAGTGTAGCACGATCACACACAGCCGTTGCGTCCCCGCAAGAGGACAAAAGCACTGGCGGACCCACGCCGTGTTGATGACAAACGGAGCGCTCACGGCCCGCAGCCGACAGCATGGAGTCAAACTGCTCACTCAGCGCCTGAAAGCGAGCACACATTTGTAGACGAAGGTCCCGCAGGACGGCCAGAACGGAGCCGCATGTCAGCGGAAGCTGCACCCCCACATCGGCAGCAATCCGGGACGGCACTGTGGAGCTGGTGTCTGGTGGAGGGAGGGCGAAGCGGGCAGCGGGCAAGACCGGAGTATCACCCCCCAGCCGCGAGCAGGCAAACAACGCCATGTTTTACCGCCGGACAGTACAATGGCCGGGGGGGGGGTCGTAGCAAGGAGTCAGTTCCCCTCAGGTCTGCACCGCAACTGGGAAAGCCAACAGTCACCTCCCTTCCCTCGGGTTCTCTTTGCAGCCGACTAGGCAATAGAAGAAGGGGGTCGGCAGCCTCCCACAGCGCGGTCCACAGATCGGGGCAGGAGACCCGCCGCACCGGGGCTTACCTTACAGCCCCAGCCCTTCAGGCGCAGGGTGCAGGAGGTGTCTGGTCGTCCCTCCCCAGGCTCATCTGGCGACAGTCCGTGGTGTTAGGTGAGGTCGGGACCGCGGGGCTCGGGTTTGCGCTAGCGGGTCCGGTGACTGCGGAGCTTCCAGGGGGCCGGCAAAGGCCACAATGGAGCAGGGGTCCAGGGCGGAGAACAAAAGCACCAAGAACTCCGGCATCCGGGCGGGCTGAGACTTCGGGGAAGCGGCGGCGTGGACAGCGCGTCGTCGCACACGTTTCACCTCGAGAATCGGCAAGGATAGGAATCAGGATGATAGTCCGGGGCCAAGGGCCGACGGAGCCGGGCGCTCAAGCGTCTGCTCCGGTCGCCATCTTGGCTCCTCCCCCCACGCTTTACTTTTGATGTTATAAGTAAACCGCTGGTGCCGCGATTATTCCAAAAGTAAAGAAACAGAAAAAAACATCTATTTCTTTACTTTTGCTATAATCGCGGCAGCCGCGCTTTACTTTTAACATTAAAAGTAAAGCACGGGTGCCGCGATTATTCCAAAAATAAAGAAATAGATTTGTTTTTCTATTTCTTTACTTTTGGTATAATCGCGGCACCCGCGCTTTACTTTTAATGTTATAAGTAAAGCGCGGGTGCCGCGATGCTTGTTTCATACTACTTCCGATTTCAGAATCATAACAATGTAAAAGAGCTGACGCTTGTAGATTGGACTATTGTAAAGGTTTGGGGGTCTGCTGTCCACACTGCGACCTCCACCCACAGGTCCCAGGGAGAAGAACACGGAGAGGAAGTGTTTCTTGTAAGGCGCAGGTGGGCTCAGGTCACAGCGAACAGCCTGCCTCAGGCCGTTTGCCGTTTCACCCTCGCTCTTCATATAAAATTCACGTATCAACAAAAACAAGTTTAGAGTGGGATGTGTACACCCGTTGATAGACATGCGAGTGTGTTCAACGGAGCGCTGGCCTGTACAGGTGTTGCAGCGGCTATGTGATCGATCGAGTGTGGTGAAATGAAACGCCCAAAGTCAACAGGGCAACAAATGGAGGCTGGTTTACACCCACACTTACCCACGAGATACCAGGGGACGGAGGAGAGCGCAAAACTAGAAAGGGAAGCACCCTGAGACATACATTGTACCCCTCCTCCCCCCAAAACACGCCCCCACCCACCCGCTCATGCCTTGGATTATCAAAAGCACACCTTGACGACAGGACAGGACGGATTTCAATGTATCAGTGAAGGTCAAGGGGATAAACTGTAGATTCGGGAAACTAAATATCAAAATGTTTATGTAATTATGCCCCTTGGTTCACGTCAAGGTAGTTAGACATTCGTTTCAATTGTTTCACAGTGGCCAGAGAGCGTGCTCTGCAATGGAATGTGTGCCCTGGTACTCCACAGGAGAAACTCTATTTGTTATTTATGATACCATGTCCACAAGCGTCTGGCCATTAATTAGACTGAGATAATTGATTCTGAATTTTCTATAAGTCCAGATTAAGACCCCTGTCTGTAGGCATTTCGCCGAAACAATGATGTTGATGTGGCACATTAGTCAAAATATTGCAATATGTGTAGTTTAGTATTTTCTCTCTCTAGACTGATTGTGCTTTTTTATAATACATATGGGTGGCTCTTAAGAGAGAACAAAGGTGTGAGTGGCTGTGAAAAGGTTTATAATGGATTCATATACATGGCCCACTCACAATATTTTGAAAAGACCCTTGAGCAGTAACAGTGTACCCCTAGTTTGAGAAGTTCCTGACAACCAGGCTATTCTAAAGGAACAAAGATTGGAAACAGTGGAAACTATAAGTGCCACATTCCTAAAATGTGTGTTATGGAAAACCCTTTTCGAATTTTAGATGGCAAAATAGAACAAGCATTTGCAATGCAATAGGTCTTGCATTTACGCGAGTTTGAGCTATCGACATTGAAAATAATAATGCCTTTTATTTTTGTTTTAAAAACATAAATAAAGGCATTGTTATTTATAATGCCAATAGCTGAAACTCGCGTAACTGCGAGACCTATTGCATTGCAGATGCTTGTTCCTACCTGGGGGTCCTATTTGATTAGAACCACTCCTGGAAAAACCTGGTTGTGGGAAGAACTTCTGCTATGGAAAGGAGTCTGCATGCTATTAAGAGCTTTGCAGGAAAGCTGGGTGCCAGCCCTTTGGACACGATTAAAAACGTCTATCATGCCAAAACAAAGGCATGGGCAACGTATGGGGTGGGAGCCTGGGAGATGGCAAACGTTGATCATCTTCAGAGAATGGAAGACACCTTCTTTAAAAATCGGGTATTCTTAACCCAATCACGATCAAACTATACTTTACACTTGGAATTGGGGTTACCTTACTTGCTTCATCCATCAGACTGGCCACAATCCTGCTTTGGCTTTCGATCTGGCGCAGGTCCACGGTCAATTTAACGCAACACATAATCACTAGTTGCCTGAAGCTGGACCGCTGCAACAGGATTGGCTGGCTCAGCTATGTAGAGGCTGAACTGATCGCAATTGGGGAGGGTAATCTATTCAGTGACCCCTCACTGTGTAGGAAGGTCTCGAAGAGGCAACTCACCAAGCTGTATCTTCAAAGGGCTGACTTCCTCAGGAGGGAAAAAAATCACAAACAAAGGGCGTCAGTGGTCTATGATCTTATCCTTGCAAGATTGTGTGATGGATCTCTTGTATCAACTTTGCTCACCATAGATTTATTCTACTGCATTTTCGCTTGAATTACATCCCCCTGGTGTTAGCCCACCCAGTGAGGACATTTAAACACTCAGACTTGCCCCCGTGCCCCTGTGACAATCATTCTCCCCAAACGGACTTACACATAGTGTTTTTGGCAAGTTTCATCGTATTGAAAGGAAACTTTTTATCTTCCCGATTTTAAGGCGTCACAATTTTGTACAATGTAGGGTGGCACTGTATTTTATAAAGGCACGTCATGACCCCTTTGTGAGCTTCTCTGTAGCATGCTTTTTGTGGGCATGCATGAGAAGGGGGAAGAATTGGGATCCTCTCAATTAAATCGCTGAACTAACCGGAAAAAATGATTGTAAATAAATGTTGAGGGCCGTAGTCACCGGAATTGTTTAATGCGCACGGTTGCCCCACACATGATTTTAAATAATTTTATTGGTAGAGCCTACTTGTGAAACTATAGTTTCTGAAATGATTTGAAATGTTTTAAATTGTGGTTTTATGTGGATCTTTTTATAACACTGTGCCATGATTTATTTGATAAATTGATGCTTTTATGATCTGTTTTTATAAGAGATCGAATAAAGAGATTGACTACGAAGCACTTAGTGCAAAATGGCTTCACGGCAGTAAAATAAAAGTCTCAGCCTTTACAAAAGCCGCTCGTTCTGTTATTTCTAATTAATTCCTATGACTTTTTCATATTATGACAAGTACATCAACAATTGAATTGTAGGAAAATATAGGCTAGAATTTAAATTAGTCTGTTTTTTAATTGTCCCTAAGGAAAGGTGAACTGCTAGAACATTATAAGACAATAGGACCATGCCAAGATTTTGTAGACATCAGGGTGGCCCGTGCCCTCGCCTCTGACTTCCTATAAAATTTTGTAGACATCCCCAGGTGACCTGTCACTCCCATTGGTGCCCGAGCCTCTGACATTAAATAATATTGTGTAGGCTTTCCTAGCTTACCTGCCCTTTGTGCCAGTGTCGTAGCCTCAGACTTCCTGTAACATTTTTGTGCCCTCGTTCTGGTATGAAATCCATTAATAAAGGGTAAGGCGGGGTGTGTGGACTGTTGAGCAGGGAATGCTTTCTTTCTACTGCGCATGCTCAGACTTTGTGAGCAGGGAAATGAGTCCAGGGACCACACGGTAGCCCGGAAGTCACACTGCGCTGCTGCTTTTTTGTATAATTCACAAAGTGCTAACCGTGACTAGTAATTGACAAAAAATATAGGAAAACGCAATTGGCCACATTCCTGACAAATTAAGTAGCAGCAAGGGTTTCCGAACTTCAGGAAGGTGAAAAATCGCTGCCAATTTGTCCACGCGGCCGGTGCCAGATGTTTGACACACTTTGATCGCAACAACACCTCCGGCTGCAGACAAGATGATTGGTTCGTTTTTAATTTGATTTTTAGGTATTGTTCCTTTGATTTGTGCATTGTAAAGCTACTTTATTTTACACTACCTCTCCCGCTTGTAGAAGCACAGCCTGGTGAGTGGACAACAAGGGTGGTACCCGGAAACAGAAGCAAAGACCAGTGGCCGTACACAAGTCGGGCAAAAGTTTCAAAGAAATAAAACGAGACACTGCCGGCAAATGTTCACACTGCTTTCTTTAAAACAACATTTGTTTGTTGTAGCCTACAACACCTTCCTCAAATTGCTGCACAAAATTTTACAAAAATACTGCACAGAAATTCATAGATTGCTAAAAAAACAAATATTACACTCACGATGTAGGTTGATTAGTGAAGAAACCATGGGGCATATTATCAAGCCAGGCGATAAAATTATCGCCGCTTTAGCGGCAGAAAACTGCCGCTAAAACGGCGATAATGGGCTTGATAATCTGCTCTATGGAATTCCAATTGAAGCCCATGTTAGATGTGAAGGACATCTAACCTGAGCTTCAATTGGAATTCCATAGAGCAGATTATCAAGCCCATTATCGCCGTTTTAGCGGCAGTTTTCTGCCGCTAAAGCGGCGATAATGTTATCGCCTGGCTTGATAATATGCCCCCATGTAGGGCAAAGGATTGCTGAACCATATGGGAATTGACAGATTCCCAAACGAGCCGTTAGTTCTTGTAGGCCGGTAGGGTTGGGGATTGAGTCAGCCGCATGTCTGACTCTGCCCTAACTCTCTCTCATAGTGATCAGTATGCAAATGAGGAAATCTACTGTGAAAGTAACTCACTCCCCCCAGCGCCGCCTCCTTCAGATGCTTGCCCTACAGTCTCTCTATTTCTCCAAGAAAACATAGGGGCATATCAACAACAACCGGCGATAATTATCGCCGAGCGCACTTAGCGCTCGGATAATTATCGCCGGCTAGCGCCGATTTTTATCGCTGAGATAGCGTGCTATTAGCAACGCTTATCTCATCAGCGATAAAAATCCTAGCGCTAACTGGCTAACGTGAGATTATCGCTGGAAACCCAGCCATAATCTCCCGTTAGCTAGTTGATAGGGACTCACAAATTTAGCCATGATATCCAACTTCTATAGGATATCATGGCTAAGTCAGTCCTGAAGCAGGCGTAAGGAAAGTAGCGATAACAGGGGTTATCGCTACTTTTCCTGACGCTATGCTTCATAGCGTTAGGCTTGCTGATAGGAGAAATGTCGCTTAGCGAAATTTCTCCTGTCATGCCAGGTCAGGAACGCCCACTTTGCATCTCATTAGAGATGCAATGCTGGGCATTGGAATCCTGACGCTAAAGCAAGGTTTCACACGTTAGCGTGACTTTGCTGATTAGGCAATAAAATTATCGCTGCTTTTCGGCCGAAAACGTCCGCAAAAGCGGCGATAATTTTTTATCGCCTGCTTGTTGATATGCCCCATAATTGTTAGTTTCTGGGTGGAGAGTTTCTTGGTGACTTGATTTGTTGACTTTTTCAAGGATTGATATTCACATTGGCTGAAGCCCACAGAGTTGTCTTTCCTTGCACACAAGGACCACTGAGAAATCAGGGCACAGGGCATCATATTGTGTAGTATGGGACTAATATACACAGAAGGTTTGAGGCAATAAGGTACTGCACTTGTCAAAAAATGTGATGGGCAAAGTTCAGAAACTCTCTAGTGGTGCACAGAACCTGAAGTACAGCCCCTCTCTACTTCAAATGGAAAACAGCTTTCAGAATTTACATCAGTTGATAGTGGTTCAGCACCCACATTGTTAATTAGATTAGATCTATCACATATGAGTTCGGCACAGATATCATGTCATTTGTAACAATAATTATCATCAAAGCATAGCATGTAATCAGCACATGAAGAGATGTCTATGTTAATTTATTCTTTATTCATTTTCTTCTTAAATGCACGCCCATTGAGCAGTGATCAAAGTAGTCGACGCGTTTCGTCCTACTCAGACTTCTTCAGGGCTACAAGAATATGTACAAAACACAAACAAATATTTGCAATATGTAAAAACAATTAGAAAAGTTGCCTATGTTCATATAAAAAGTGAATCCCAAGACAAAGCAATTCATAAAAATGACCTGTGTATTAAGTAAAATATATTCAGTATTTTTATGTATACACTAAAACACAATTTTCATTTTACAAACATGATCCCAAATATTATTTTCCTTAAATATTCACATATGTAACGACATGCCGGCCTCTCTAATACACAATATAGTAAGAACCATTCATTTTTTTGTAATTGTGAACAATAGCTCTGGACAGTGACTGAGTGATTCTAATGACAATAAACTAATTATTAGGTTTACAATTATTCTCAAAAAGTATTTTCTTTCTCTGGGTATGAGATGAAATTATTTATTTAACCATACCTCAAGTATTAATGTGACAATACCTAAATCATGGGGAACTAGTATCGTGTAGATGGTCCAGAATATTATCCTTCCGATCGAGAAAAATCTGTAAAGTATTGTAAAAACTAGACAACAAAGAAGTATTGTAGAGTCATCTATAAACTACACAGTGTTACTAGAAAAACAACAACATCATAAAATGTCATGGAGACCAGAGTGAGAGAGAGAGAGAGAGTGTAATCATCTATAGATTACAGAGAGTGATGGAAAATACTATTGCCTATTATACATTTTACATCGAATGTGCCGCATGTCATGTTCAGAATACACACACACACATGAGCAACTGATTACTCAGTTTAGATGGGAAACCATCTGTTACAAGACAGTTTTGGCTATGATGGTGCTCACACATTGGTACTATCCTGTATCTATATATATATATATATATATATACATATTTAAATTACTGAAATGAACACTGATTAAATGAGAATAACACCACAATAATATTGTATAATGGGTTGATTAGCTAAGTAAAATAACCACCGGGCTTTGTACTCCCTTAACTTTGAACTTGAAACACACAGTTTCAAGATGGCACCCGCGAAACACTTTAACTGTCCCCGTACCTGTACTTGCTCGTTTTGGTAGAGTCTCAGGTGTTTTACATTAGTGGGACCTATTTAAAGGTTTCTGTGATTTAATTTTGGTTTCCCATCACAAGCAGTCACCAAGCGCTGCATCGAATATCGAGCACACGAACTCGGTGAGTAGATCGTGTAGCGTGTATGAGTTGGACACTTTGTCCTTAGACTTTGATATGGAGCTAATTTGCGTATGGCATGACCCTGCAAAGTAACAATATATTAGGAACTAGAATTGGTTGATGATTGTTTTAAAAGCATAATGTGGTATGTTCTCTTAAAATAACCTATTAAAAGATGGCGCCTACTATGCTGTGTGCGTTGGCCATAAAATAACGTATGGTTCAGTTCATGTGAATCCTCCATTTAAATATCCTTTCAAATTTATACCAACTAAGTTTTATGAGGTATTACGCACAGGGAGCTGCTATTGTAAAGGGGATTTTCCGTTTAAGAACTACTTTGGCTATACACTCATTTTGTTTATGATATGCTGTTTAAAGAATTAGTCATTGAAACACTACAAGATGGCACACGTGTGGTCATATTGTTGACAAAACAAGCACTTCTCAGACTTTACCTAAACTTATTTTACTTTACAATAATTCAATGCGTGACGGCAAAATGACGTCGAGTACTTTTTAGATTGTATCTAAGTTTATTTGACTTCAAAATAATTTACTGCATGAGTGCTAAGTGACGTCGCGAAGTGCAAAGAAAAAGTATTACTGACAATATTTATAACATTTTATATTGAACAAATACAGGTCTGAGAATAATTTTGTTCCCCTGCCACTCCCTATTCATTTGCTATCAGTAGACATACGAACTGATCACTTTTGGTAAAGAAACCTGTGATCTGAACACAAATGGCATGTAAAGAGCTTTGATACATTTTGAGAGTATAGTTTGCACTGCCTTTGTGGAATTCATTTGCTATTTTAATTATAGATTAGGATTTTGATTTTATGTCATGTGTATATTTTGAACATGTGATAAGCGCCTCCCCATGGGCGGCGTCCCCTCAGTGCACTGCGTAATATCCAATGGATGGAGTAATCCACACTTGATCAAAGATAAGAAAAGGGTTAATCTGTTTCCAAGAATTGAATTTATTCAATCTTCATAAATTCTTCTTCATATATATTTTGGTCAAATATTATCAATAAAGTAGAACTTCGGATTAAACAAATGGTTGCTCCCCAACTTGTTGGTCCAGATACATTTCGGGCTAATGGGAGCCCTTCATCATAAACGCCGGTGTCAGTAGGTTGAACAATTCACGAACACGTCCACACTCTGTGTGGACATAAATAATTGAAATGAATAATTCAAGAACATGTCCACACAGGCAGGGACAGCAGGTCCTACAATGGCCACTCAGGGGCTTGGATAAGGTCCACGGTAATGAGAAGTGGAGAGATAACCCGAGGTATGTTGTGTCTGCTGAGGGCTGGGAAACATGTCATCCAGGGGTTGGGCAAGACTTCCCCTGGAGGAACAATCAGAGAGACAAACAACCCCAGAGATGAGTCCTCTAATTAAGAATTACAGAAATGGACAAACCCAAGAAAGTGAATCAACAAACTCCTTACAAGAAATAGCTGGTAATGCAGGTATCTCTAACACATTGTTATAATGGTTATCGCCGAATCGTATAGATCTGGACAGTTATGGTATATAGTATATAGTATAGAAATGGTGAATTAGTTATAGGGCTCCAGTACCAGGTCATAAATTCAGAAGGGATCCCATCAAACCCAAAATGTATATCATGAGTTCCCTCCAGATAAAGTTGCTGTTCCAAAGTTCATTTCTTATTGGAAGCTGTTTCTCAGTGGGATTATTAATAGCGGTCCTAACCTCAGTAACATCCAGTATTCAGCAGAGTGTCCTCTGTAATATTATGAGGTCAAGGATTTGCATTTTATGGGGAATCAGTTCTTAACTTGCAGGCAAATTGTCACAAAGGTTTTAGAATTCAACATATACATAGTGACTCATTTATAATCTACGCTATTCGTAGGGTCAGGTTTATAAGTCCACTCATTGTGCCAGTATCAGTTTTAAGATGGCTGCCTATCAGGAGCATTTGCTCTAGGTAGATCGAACAGTATGGAGAAGGAGTTAGAACATGAGACCGGTAGATATCACACAGATATTACACAGAGGTGTCCAAGAACAGTTAACATCAGTGTCACTAGACAGGACATCAGAAGATAAGAGCTCAGCCTGTTAAATATTTGTTAATGGCACAAAAGCTTGTATGAGAAGCAGAGCCAGACTGGGAACAGCAACCAGCCCTGGCTGATTGCTGCTCGGCCGGCCCAAGGAGGGGGCGAGGCGCTAGCAAGAAGCACCGCTCCCGCTTTTGTTGCAGGGAGCCGATATTGCAGCACTGCTGCAAAACTGGGCCCCAGAGACAAAACTGGCCCCCACAATACACGAAACAGCCCCCCCAACCCCACCCCTCTGGTCCACTGGGGAAATGCCCGGTGCCCGCTCTGGCTAGTCCAGCCCTGATGAGAAGGGATTGTACGTCAGAATATCGTCTGGCATAAATATTGAAACTAATTCACAAAAGACCTCCACACTTGTGGCAGAGGCCCAGCAGTCGTGGGGGAGTATGCGCCCTCAGCGCAGAATCTCCGCAATGAGAATTTTCATTGCAGAGATTACGCCCCAAATGCAGAGACTCCCCCACGACAGCGGGGTGATAGAGCAGGTAAAACAAAATGTTGTATACCTCCTCTAAATTGCATGAAATCAATTACGTAATCATTCTAAAATTAACTTGCATTAACCAGTTTGCAGTGAAATTTTACTAATCAACTTTTGCACCTTGATAAACACGCGATACACGTGGGACTAAAATGCTAATTGCATGGCAGAATAATTAATTCATTAATTATGGTACGCAAACTAACCTTAGATTGTGGTGAAATAGAAAATTGCATGATTTATGTTGCTTTGTGATTGTTTGTGCTTTCAGGACTGTAAAGTGGTGGGTATTATTGCTTTAAATGTTGCCACAGCTAGGGAAATACTAATATATATTGGGATTAGTGTGGGTTTAAACATTAGAATCTCCATTTCTATATTTTAATTACTGTCATGTCTTTTTTTGCTTAAGTTGGCATTCGGGCCTAAGAGGTCGCAGTACCCAAGATGGAGTCTCTACCGAAAACGCCACCATGTGAGCGCGATGGTTTCTGTGCAGAATCGGATGGCTATGGAGATCTCCAAATGACCCCAGAGCTGTGACACCGTGTTCCTTGTCAAGGATAGGAACGTGTTTGCCTGCCAACTGACGACGGTGTGAGAACAGTGGAAGGGACAATACAGGACCTGTGGAGGAATGACTTCTCTTCCTCCAAATGTTACATTTGCAACTTTCGCCTGGGAGCAAAATGAAAATTATAAAATGTACGCCTTCCTATGCCAAGTCTTCATGAAGAACCAGTTTACCCTGGGAAACTTTTAGAAAACTTACAGAAAACCCCAAACTGTCCAATCAGAACATTTCTCTACCCCTAATTTGTTGCATGTTAAGATGAAGTAAGAGGGATAAAGGGTATATAAAGCCCTCATCCGCCAAAGGGGGGGTGCACATTGGGTTGATTTTTCATGGCGTTGGGTCTGCATTGAGCTGGTGACGATTTCCATGGTTTGCCTTGGGTTTCTTTGGTTTTCGGGAAGTTATTTTGTCTGAAGGTTTGATCTGTGCTGTGGGTCGGACAATCTATCCCAGAGATTGTACCAGAGAATGCGGATAACTCGGTTTACTCAGAAAGTCGCCGACGCTTGCTTATTGGTAATTAATTAAATACGCTTTCTAAATTCATGCTTATTTACTAAATATCTGATTTCTCTTTTAAAATAAAACTGAATTTATAATATGAACTGTAGTGAATAAATGCTAACACGGAGAATTATTATTAGATAAACAAAGCTGAAATAATACGAAATGAGTTTGTGGTTCTTAAATTAATTACTGAAAATATCAACTGTTTCCTAGGCTTTAATTGTGTTTTAGCTGGTTCTAATTCACCATCAACCAGTCCAACTAATTGGTCCATCGACCAAATGGTGGAGTGCCTTGATGTTAAGGTCAGGATTCTGTAGGGGTATATGTATAAAATGTATATAATGTAAAGAAAATTAATCCTGATAGGTAATAAGGTACCCACATGTTCAGCGCTTTCCTCCTAGGTACGGATTCCAGTGAGTTATTGAATGACGAGTGCATGTTGGTGTTATGGGCCCCACCAATGAATGAGTGTATGGATGAGTTGTTGTGATTACGAATCTGTGACATAGGGAGAATATGTAAAGTTTTCCAGTTGCGCTGCATCAGGGGCCTCCACCACGAGTGTGGAGGCCTTTTGTGAATCAGGTCATTTGTGTCTAAATATCCTCTATAAAAATATTGCCCATTGGGTGTAGATTTCTATTATTCATTAGGCAAAATGCTTTCAAATTATAGCTACTATATTCTGGAACAGGCTTCCTATGCGGACCTCGGTGGGGGGTCTGCTGAGAAAGTTGCACTGGATCTCAATAGAGAAGCGAATTAGGTTTAAAACCTTGTGCTATGTGCACAGAGCAGGGGTGGGCCCATGATACCTACAGGACTTCGTGAATGCAAATCAGCAGGCCCGCTCTCTTTGTTCCAGTAACCGGTCCATATGTGTGATCTCAACAGTAAAACGGTCACGGATGGGAGGGCGCTCGTTTGCATGTCAGGGGCCCAAGTTGTGGAACTCCCTCCCAGAACAGTTGAGACAATGTCTCTCACTCACGATTTATTGAAGAGAGCTCAAAACCTGGCTGTTCTGAGTTGCTGGCGAGCCCAATCCGACGCTAGTGCCAGGAAACCCCTACGGGGTAGCTGTGCGCTTTACAAACTATTTAAAGAAAGAAAGAAACAAACCTAAGAAGGTCAAATACAACTTCTGGCAAAGAGGTGTGGAATTTAAGAGCAAATTAAGTTGTGTAAAGTAGGGAGGAGTTTAGTACAAGCTCTGGCGTTGAGGAAGCGTTTCTTAATGGGATTTGCTCCCCTGGTACTGCTTTTATGGATTTAGTGTGGATTATCCATCTGAAGTGGACTCACTTGGATGGCACTTACTCTGGATTTGTTGTGCTGTTTGGCAACAGTTGTGATTGTTTAGCTTGCCTTTGGGCTATACTGAATTAATGATCTTGGTCAGTAAAATGTTGAATATGTGGATTCACTTAGTCAAGAGATAATTTGGCTGCACGTCCATGCGGTGCATTTATTCAAGGGCCTTCCAGCTCACAACAGGAGGCTCAGGCAAGGGTGGCTCTCACCAGGTCTGGGGCAATCATAAGGGCGCAGCGGCAGTGGCTGCCTACCCATCCACTCCGGACTCAGTGTGGCGCCAGCTACTATAAGTATGATCCTTGACCCAGGATGTGAAGGAAGACCAGAGGGGCCTTTACACTGTACACTTCTCCCCAATGTTGGCTGTGTCTCCAGTTCCGTGGTTCTCAAGGCAGACCTACCTCCCCTGGGGAATAGGTGCTAGTGGTGTGGTTGAGGAGATTAATAGCCTTAGAGCCCTCCGTAGCGGGCTCTACCGGCCATTATAGGCCTGCTCCCTGGTTAAAGGCCCGAGCTGTCCGGTAGAGTCCGCTACGGCGGGCTCTAAGGCTAGAAAGGAGGCTGAGGAGTGCTAGGGGCAGGACGGAAGAGAAGAATCAACAGACCCCGGATGTGTTGGAGGTCTGGGGGGTGTGACTGGGAGGTCAGGAGGAGTCTGAGGCAAGGGAAGAAGGTTGGTAGTTTATGGGTAAGGGAAATAGGGTTGGCACCCTAATAGGGCAAACAGCCACCCCAAGTGAGAGCTAAGAATGTGAGAGCTCAGACCTATCTCTACCCTTGCAGCACATGGACCAGCCCACCTCCTGCCATCAATGCAAGCACCGAAGCATGACAAACCGGAAGGAATCTCGTGTGTTGGAAAACTCAGCTGGGGAGGACCCATAGCCGGGGTCTGAGGGGCGTCTACGAATGACCTCTACGACCTTCCCGAGCGTGAAGCCCCTCCACCAGCTAGACAATAAAAGTATAGCTTCGAGGGGCTTCGGGCGCCATTTTGTCTGAACTATGGGGCCAGGCACTGTTTTGGAGCAATGGGGGTCTCGCTGCGATAGTGGACTTCGCCGTCTTACTCGAGAATGATTTGTGGAGGAGCGTTAAAGAGGAGACACCTCTCTCGGAGCCCGTGCGAACCGTACGTGTCTCACGTTTTATAAGCTGCAATATTGGCAGCAGGAATAAACCGTGGGACCATAATTTATGCTCCCATAAAACGAAGCAGCGTGATACGGCAGAAACTAGAGAGCAGACTTTATTAAAACCAACCTTAGCAAATTTACATCTGTGAACCATAAATTTAGTCATAAGCAGGCCCACCAAAAATATACACATACTATCTTTCAAAAAAATCTCTGCTGAGAGCCAGAATATTATTGCAATAAAATAAATAGCACATGTATTAATGCATAATGACCTTTACCACAAAACCATGTAGAGTATTGAAGCAATATGTCATCCATTTAAAACACAATTCATCCCGTCATTCAAGAGCATTGTTAGCCCCTAAAGTATATCCCGCTTAATAACAAAAAAACTCTCCTTTTGTTTTCACAAAAAAACACCAAATTGTTCAATTTTGTTGCAGAATTTCAAATTAGAAGTACTTCAGCATGGCTGTATAATATAAAAACAAGCATGCATGAATTGTATTTTCCATTAGATGCTTCTGTATTTTCGTGGCTAGCGGCACAAAGACCAAAAAAACACAAACACTGGCAAAGTCAATAGGTGTGACTTTCATTTTGAGCCCCGGCTAAAATATTTGGAAAAATTAAAGATTTTAAAGTTTTATTTTAGTAAAAGTATTTCTTAAGTGATTCTAACCACCCCATTTAATGGCCACAGATTGGTAGGGAGCATGACAGTGGGTAGGCTGAAGATTTGGGAACCAATAGACACTGCTGTCTCATGACCCCACAGTGTTCACATTTGTTGACAAAGCCTTGGGTGTTATGAAATCAGAAGCCAAGTGGAAAGGGACAGACCAGCCGCAGGCGTCTGACCAGTATGAACAGTGGAAAGTCAAGCAGGTGAGCTCTCACAGGTTGGTTACCCAGGAGCCTTTGCGAAGAGGAAAGCTGTGAGTCTTAACTGCATTATCTGGAATCTTTTGTATTTGGCTCGCTGGGGAGTGAGCACACCTCAGTTGACGGATCTGAGGTTACCGGATGGTTGGTATAGAGCAAAAATGCAAGAGATGTATTTTTGAAGACCAGCCATGTACAGCTTTGCAGGCAATATAGAGGATTTTTGAGGGAGGTTCCTTTTTTTCACTGGAAGCCTGTTTAGCTGTCTGAGGGCCGGTGTCATCAAGGCCAGTGGTGGCTCCTCCGCTAAGGCAGAGGAGCATCGCCCCACTGCTTTTTTTTTATAGCAAATTTTATTGATTTTGCAAAAAAAAACAAAGGTGAAAACATAATACAAACGGTACAGCATGACCATCAGCGCCACAACATGTGACATCCTGTAAGCGAACACTCTTGTGACGTTATACTACCTCAACAGCCCCTGGAATGATCTTTGGAGAGACAAGGGCGACAATCAATTCAACACACCCAGTGATTTACCCCACACCGTGCGAAGCTTGGCCTGACAGCCCCTGGCCTCGTATGGAGGGAGTTGCTGTGCGGCACACAGTCCACCCCCTGTGCCATTTAGGAACTGTGGGTGGAGAGGGATTCTTCCATGCCATTGCCATGTCGCGTTTGGCTACTACCAGGGCGGTTGTGGAAATGTGGATTTTCCTGGTCAGTTATGTCCCCTATCTTGGACCCCAACGGTTCTATATGCATGTTACAAGTACATGTATGTTCCCTCCAGTTCAAGTTTCTAAGACGCAAACATATGTGTGTCTACCGTCGACATGTTCTCTGTCAGATCCGCCATCGATGGGCTGGATATTCGATTCCTAAACATGAAAGGCCACCGACTTTATATGGCTAAGTTACTTCATTTTTACAGTTCAGGCAAGTAGGCCCGATTCTGTCCTCAAAGCCTTTCCCTGCTCTCAGCCTCTGACAGCTTCAGCTTGAGCTCGCATCTGTATCCATGAACTTTGTCCTACTCCCTGTGCAGCTAACGGTGCCTGCCTCGGCCAGTTTACGCCTGCCTGCCAAGAAGCTGTATTTCACCTTCGAATTATCTATTTTGCTCTTCAGCCGATGCATTCCTGTCTAGTGATTTAGGTAAACATTTCCTTTAGCTCACAAGCAAAGGACTCAGCCTTTCCGTCCTCCTGCAAGTGATTCATAGCCCTGCTGCCATGGAAAGTTTTCTGCCCCTCGCATCTCATATAGACACTCAGACGCTTGTACACGCACACACAGTTAGTATAGAATAGATTCTGTCCGAGAGTCCTTCCTTGTGGATAACATAGTTCTTTAAACATAGGATGTTAGATATGATTTGGGATTAGGTTGACTTGACCCCTCAGACTTCTCGTCTCCACATGTAGAGCTAAATGTCAAGTCCCCTTCACCCCCTAGTTGCACGTCAATTACACGTCATACTGCTGCGCGCGCATCTATGCCAAGTATTATCTTATAGATCCACCTATGTCTGATAATCCTAACCAATCATGTTTCTTTTATTCCTTATTACGCCTAGTTTCGATTACGTACCTGTTTTGTCACTTTTCTTATCAAATGTTACGCCTTCTACATACGTTTCATTGTAATGTACTTATTATAAAAATACATGTCTGTCAATAAATTATTGTACTTCACTTCCTGAACCTTCGTGGTGACGGAACCTGAAGGCCGCGACTCGAGTCGGCCATTTTGAATGGAATAAAGCCCATTTAGAAAACCTCTTATACCACGGATTCTGCCTCTTGTTATTTTGAGCTATTTACTTTATTTTAAGATTCCGTATGAAATTCAGTCCGGTATTTTATTTACCACATAATGGCGCCCGAACAGGGACACTTTCTCATCTCACGCGCCGGCGGTGCGTTGCAGGCCCGGTCTCCTGCCACAGCTGGACGGACCATAAACGCGTACCAGCAGGATTTCCTGTAAGCTCCCTCCGGTCAAGCGGGGGCGACTGAGGCTGCGATCAACCCAGACGAGGCGGTGAGAAGTGCGAAGTATCCCGACCAGAGCCTAGCTGAGAGAGCAAGATCCGAGGTATACTGAGGCCCACCAGGTTTTCCGAAATCCCGATGTCCAGAGGGTCCGCTGTCCGCAGTCATCGAGTCCTGTCCTTTCTCTGAGGCCTTCCGTTTCAAGGAGCTACTCGGTGAGTACCATCGCCGGGGAGGCGTGTTGACGCGCACATAGGTTGTGCCGGTCAAAACGGATTTGGGTACACAAATCCGGTCTGCACTGTTTAGCAGTGTATACGTACTGTTTAGCAGTATATCAAGTATTCCGAAGTATTCAGTTATTGTCAAGAATTCAGCGTGGTGATTAGTTAGGCAGACTGTCATCATTGTCGGTCGTTGTTAAAATGTTTAATGTTTAATGTTTAAAGTGTTCTAATATTGTGGTATGAATGAGTGTTCATTGTTCACTGTTCATTATTGTGTTTTTTTCGTATTAAGAAAATTCAAGAGTAAGTATCAGATCAGTTGTCAATATGCCGCTCTTCTCGAAGTTAAGACAGATTACTACCAGAAAAGGGGTGCTTGAAGAAGCAGTTCCTATTCCTCCTAGGGACACTCCAGGGCATTTTATGTACCATAAACATGGCTTAGATGCCATATTGTTTCTTGATCTATGGGTAGATTATACCAAGGGATTACCGGAAAGTCAAAGGTGGCCCATAGCGGGAACCTGGGATGCAGAGTGCATCATGAAAGTGGAGGAAGAGTTATGGAAAAGAAAGGTCAGACAGTCACAGAAAGACGCTGTTGAGTTATGGCGTAAAGAATCTCATAGACGAACAGAAAAAGCACGTAGACAAGAAGAGAGGAGTAAAGAAAGTTCAAATAAAGTTCAAGAAAATCTATTAATTGAGGAAGGTATCCGAGTGAGATCAGAACAAGTAAATAGACAAAGAAATGCTCTTATGAATGGTATGTATCCCCTACTAGCCGAAGGATTACCTAAGGCTGCTCCAGAGATACCAAAAGACTTGCCACCCCCATTATTTCCAATTAAGGTACATCCAAAGGGGCTTCCCAGAACCGCAGAAGATGTTTTTCTTTCCTCATATCTAGATGACGCAGCTCCCGAGTATGCTAACGCCGCACCACATAGACCGTCTGGCGGAGGGGTTCAACGTCAGGATCAGGTATCTGTCCCCGTGCAACAGCAAGTCCCGATACAAGCTTCGGCAAGCACATCTGTTTCCGCATCTGTCTCCGCAGTCGATCCTACAGGGGTATCGACACCCATAGTTGCTGTGTCACGTTCAACGAACCCATTCACACCCGACGCCCCAGATGGGGCCACGGGAGGTGCTAGCAGTACCTTTACACCACCCAGAATAAATAAACTTGTTTTTCAAGAGTCAGCGCATTCACGTACACCAAAATTCGTAAATGAACGTACGCTTAAGGAACTCCTTGTTAATTGTAGATATGACCCCGTGGTCGGTAAAGAGGACGAAATGGTCCTGGCATCATTACGTATCAGACGAGCCGCAGAGTATTTAGCAAGGTTACCAGGAATGACTACGCATCTGGATAACATATATCATTTTGTTCAAACAGGACGAGATCCAGGATGTATTAACAGAGCTATGGAATTCCAGAAAGTAGAAATACAGGGGGAACTGTTACGTTTCCTCATAAACTGTATGATCAGAAATCAAGATCGTCCGGGGGTAGACCCGAATGCAATGCTTATTCTTACAAGATGGAGTCAGAATATATCGGAAGGGAGACACGATAAACAAAATTGTATAATAGCCATGTGCCGAAAAATACGTAAAGAAATAGAACGTATTCATGAAGAGAGATTGGGAACAGACGAGTTTGAGCAAGATGAAGTATCCGAATCAGGGAACTCTGCAAGACAGTCAGAGACCATAGCCTATGTAGGCAGAGGAAGATCCTGTGATAATGCTAGATGTTTTTCTGATCCCATACACTCAGTATGCCCAAATAATAACAGAACGTATCCGACGCCTGTAATAAATCTGAAATCTCCTGAACATTCGTTTCAAGCCGCAGACAAGATACTACGAGAACGAAGAGGTTACCACCTCCTCGATTCCATGGATGAGCAAGAATTAGCCAGATCAGCCGTTCACTGGATTGTTAGTCCTGAAAAATACGGTGATGAGACCGTAGCACACACGTTTCTCAACCTCAGTACAGATGAACAACGCTTAGCTGGAATCTATATGATTCAGCAACTCCTCATATTATATAAGAGCCAACATGCTGACCCTGGTCCTTTACCTGATATATTAACGGAACTACTCACAAACAGATGGAGAGGTTCTAGTAACAAGCTAATTAAAGAGATATTAGTGTCACGTAAGCAGTATGTCCTTTTTGTAAATCCAGATTCTCTCTCCCTGCCCCGCAGAGAAAGAGCACCGTACTATATGGATAGACAAAATCCTTTACGAGAAGTGCACCCAATAAAAGGCGAAGACAATGAGTTTCACCGTGTATTTGTTTACACACCCATATCAAAAATGGAATTATTAGAAATGAAGAAAGTAGTACCTAGTCATGACAAAGACCCAGCGGGTTTCCACCGAGAAATTAAAGACATGTTACTGATGGGAGAGTACACCTTTCCTGATATTATGACGATATTAAAGGTGCTTTTGCCTGCTGGCATTTATGAAAAACTGAAAGAAAAAGAGTGGGAAGTAGGAGACCAAAAGATAGACTGGACAGCATTAGCAGAGGAAGAAAGGAGCCGAACTGCAGGTTCGGGGCTCGGGGATAAAGTTAAACTGTTACCAGGTTTACTAGTACAGGTACTGCCACGTTTATTAACTACAAAAAAGGAAGATTGGGGTGCAATCACAGCCTGTAAACAAAAGCAAGATGAAGACACAAGCGATTATTATGCTCGATTTGAAAAATGTTTTGGTATAAATAGTGGTATAAAAGCAAGTAGTGACTCATATCCACATCTATTTGTGACAAAATTAGTGGAAAATGCATTGCCCCCAGTGAAGAATAGAATATTGAAATTCGAGAGTACCTGGCAAAGTAACACTCCGTCGCAAATGCTACAAATGTTACAGTATCATCACAATAGAATTAGGGATGAACAAGAACACGAGCATAGACGCATGAAGGATACAAAAATGAAAATGCTAGTTTCTCAGACAGTACCAGCAGATGGTCACAAAAAGGGTGTGACACATTCTGGTGATTCTGCAGTTCCTGTAAAAGGAACCTGCAATTACTGTAAACAACTAGGCCATTATGTACATGATTGTCCAGTCCTGAAACGTAATATAGCTACAGGTATTGCAAAAGAGAGACCACGATTAGTTAGACAAGATCAGAATGAACAAGGAGCTATGCAGCATGGACAGTCCATGCCAGTTCAGCAACAGTCCATGCCAGCCTCACAGCAACCCACACAGTTTGTGCCAGCTGCACCACCGTTGCCTGCTACTGCCACACAAACAACAACACGACAAATGTATCAGACTGCACAGTATGAATACCCTGAATATCAGCATTACGCATGAACCAGCCTAGAGAGGGAAGTTGACTTACCGCTCATCGAGATTCCTGTAGATCAAGAAGGACCTTATGTACATAGTGAATTATTAGGTCAAAATAGAAAATTCTTACTCGATACAGGGGCAAGTCGAACAACCATAAAACGTAGTGAAGTTCCAGGGGCACCCCTCTCAGGCTCTCAAAATGTTTCCCTTGGTTTTTCGGGAAAACCTATTGTTAATGAAGTATCACAGCCTCTACCACTTACGATAGGACCTTTGACACGAACTACAGATTTATTGCTTACTAAATCATGCCCAGAAAATCTGTTAGGAATTAAAACTCTGAAAGCACTAGGAGCCATAATATGTTGTTCTCCGGAAGGAGTAAGGTTGTTTTTGCGGGATTTTAAAGGTCACTATGTGTCTAGAGACATGGATCCCCGACTACAGACTTTACCAGTACATCTATGGGCACAAGGCCCTACGGATGTTGGCTGCATGAACATTACACCCTATCGAGTTACATTGAAAGCAGGAGTGGTACTACCACGAATGCGACAATACAAGTTACCGCATGATGCTGTAGTGGCTTTGTTGAAAATCATTGATGAGCTGATTGCCCAGGGAGTAGTTATAGAAACAGACTCCAATGTATGTAATTCACCGATAATTCCGATTCTTAAACGAACTGATCCTACTGCCCCACCAGTGTACCGATTGGTTATTGATTTGCGTGAACTAAACAAGTGCATTGTACCACAATTCCCTGTGGTCCCTGATATATCATCATTGTTGACAGCAATTGATTCCGAAGCAACATTTTTTACTGTAATTGATCTCAAGAATGCCTTTTTCAGCGTCCCAATAGATCCGGAAAGCCAATACTTGTTCGGATTCAGTTTAAATGGGCGCAGCTTTAAATTCTCACGCGCTCCCCAAGGATTCACAGAAAGCCCCAGCATCTACAGCCAAGCACTGAAACGAGAACTTGACAGTATCCACATGCCAGTCAATACAGCACTGCTTCAATATGTCGATGATCTGCTGATCACCGCGAGAAGCGAGCCAGAATGTGAAAAAGCTTCTCTGACAGTTTTACATTTTCTAGCCGACAAGGGGCACAAGGTGTCTCCTTCTAAGCTGCAATTCTGTGTCCAGCGAGTTATTTATCTTGGTCACTCGCTGTCCAAGGAGGGAAGGCAGCTTACACCAGATCGCATCCAGTTAATTGCTAACATGTCAATACCCCAGACACAGAAGGAGGTGCGGGCTTTCATAGGCCTCACTTCATATTGTAGGCAGTGGATCCCTCAGTACGCATTTCTAGCAAAACCACTCATTCAGTTAACCACACAGGAGGCAGCCACATCGACTGTTCTCCCTTGGACTCAGGAACATACACAAGCTTTTGAAAGCCTAAAGAAAGCTTTATGTCAAGCACCTGTTTTAGCAACACCATGTTATAGCAAACATTTTACACTCTTTGTTACAGAACGCGAAGGTACTGCCTTGTCAGTACTCACTCAGGATCAAGCAGGATCACGCAAGCCATGTGCTTATTTTTCCAGTACATTAGATCCCGTAGCTCAGGCTTTGCCTGCATGCCTGAAATCAGTGGCAGCGACAGCTTTAGCAATCAGACAAAGCGATGCCATAGTATTAGGACACCCATTGACAGTTCAAGTACCACATGCAGTAGAGGTTCTTGTGAACCGAACACAAACACAACACTTGACCATAGCAAGACTTACCGGTTATGAACTGACATTGTTTCAACCACACATAGAGATCCGACGGTGTAATACATTGAATCCTGCTACACTATTACCTGTAATTGGAACAGACCCACTAGCTCATGATTGTGTTGAAATCATTGAAATAAAGACGAAACCTAGACAAGACTTGACAGACGTTCCATTGTTAGATCCAGACCTGACGTTGTATGTAGACGGATCGTGCATGAGAACAAGTACAGGAGATTTAGTGGCCGCGTATGCAGTCACAACAGACACTGAAGTTATTGAGACACATTGTATAGATACTCTGTCAGCCCAAGCAGCAGAACTTATTGCTCTAACGCAAGCCTGTATTCAAGCCACAAATAAGAAAGTTAATGTATACACTGACTCACGTTATGCATTCGGAGTTGTACACGACTTCGGCGTGCTGTGGCGAGAGAGAGGTTATTTAACGTCCCATGGTGCCCACATTCAGCACGGACCCCTCATTCATGCCTTGTTAGACGCAATACATCTACCCACTGCTATATCGATTATGAAATGTAAAGCACACACGAAGGTTACTGATACCATTTCTCAAGGCAATGATTTAGCTGACAGAACAGCTAAACAGACTGCTCAGAATCGCACATTAGACATGACAAAGCCAATAGTTCAGACACCAACACAGTGTATGACAATTAAGGATCCCGCACTTGACGTAATTGACATACAGACACATGCCACAGCAGAAGAAATAAAGAAGTGGACTGAACTAGGAGGGATCCAGACAGATCAAGGATGGATGACGAAGGAGAAATCTGTATGGTTTCTCCCTGATTCCATGGTTCAAGCCATTATAGCCACAGTTCACAGTCCAGCACATTTAGGAGAGAAGGCTATGCTAGACAGCATTCAGCACATTTGGTTCAACAAACATTTACGAGCAGCAGCTAAACAAAAAGTTCGTACCTGTATGATATGTTGTCAGTTCAATCCAGGAAAGAGTGTTCCCGTAGAGCAGGGTGGATTTCAGCCTCCTGACCATCCTTTTGAAGTCCTCCAGATGGATTATATTCAGATGGAACGTTGTCGAGGATTCAAATATGTTCTCGTAGTTGTCTGCGCTCTCTCCCGTTGGACAGAGGCGTATCCCGTATCAGATTACACTGCCCCGACTACTGCCAAGCAGCTAGTTCGAGAATTCTTCCCACGGTACGGTTTACCACGTGTTGTATATTCAGATAACGGCCAGCCTTTCGCATCCGAATTAATGAAACATGTCTCACTTTTGTTGGGATATCAGTGGAAATTCCACTGTGTCCGACACCCCGAGGCAGCAGGTCTCGTGGAACGACATAATCAACTTTTAAAAATCAGACTGTCTAAAATATGTCAGGAAAAAGGTGTGGACTGGATAGTAGCCTTACCAGTTGCGCTATTTTACATGAGAATGGTAGCACACTCTCGAACAGGGCTATCCCCTTATGAAGTGATCTTTGGTAGACCACCGAATATGTGGGGGACGCCTATACCCCGTAAAATAACTGATGTTGACTGTAATATGCTGACAGATTACCTGGCTTCCTTGATGTCTGCACTACAATCTTGTCGTTCACAGGTAGTCGCAGCTTTTCCCGACAACACCGAGGTGAAACCTCATGACGTAATTCCCGGTGATTATGTTCTCATCAGAAATTTTGATCGGAAAACCCAACTGGAGCCAAGGTGGAGGCTTCCTAAGTTGGTCCTGCTGACGACCAGAACAGCTGTGAAGATCGAAGGAAGAAAAGGATGGGTGCATTCCAGCCATATAAAGAAATTTCATGGACTTCCTCCTGACACAAACAGTACTTCCCGTGTGTCTTCCCCCATTGACTCAAAGCTACCTTTGGCTGAGGCCAGTAGCACCGAACTCTATAAGCAGAAACTCAGGTCCAGATCTAAACTGTCGGACGATTTGATTGTTTAAGTCCTCTCCAAGGTGAAGCGGTTGAATCTGTCCCGACATGTATCCCTTAGGTCTGAATGATGTAGAGTCCAGAATCATAGTGAAACGACATGCTTATTGTAAATTACTGCGTAACCACTGTATTGTGACTTTATTAATTTTGTTTTCCTTGAGTTTTTTAATAGTTACTGCAAGTATATTGTTGCATATGTATTATCCTGTTTCTAAACGTGCTTTCAATATAACTGATGAACATTCTTTTAGTGACTTACCCCCACATGAGTTGTCCTATAGACTTGTGCTGCGTAATAACACATTCATTAGTACGTTACATCATTCCCATCAGACTAGTAATGCCACCAATTGTTGGGTGTGTGGCCGACTTCCTCCCTATCAGAATAACAAAGGAGTTCTGCCTTTCTTTCCACATCCGTTCACACACAATGGCTCCTGTGGAGCATGGTTTAGTTTATTAAATTCCATAGACCCAGACACAGCCGTTTATCAACAACATTGGATATGGGGAAATCTGAATATAGTTTTATTCAAAGTCTGTCACCCTAATAAGGAGGGTCACCCCAGTAGAACAGGAACTGATTTAGAAAATGAAGTGTATAAATTAGGTAATTTTACGCCTAATCTTATGATTTTGAATGTCAAATCCGAAGTTGAACTAATTCTGCCTACTATGTCAGTATTTCCAGTAAAGGGTGAATTATGTGTGAGAAAAGTTGGTTCCATACATATGGGCCATAGCCAATGCGTTACTACAGTAGAATATCGTGATCAAGGTAAATCTTCATTTAGAGCTTCTCGCCATTCTTACTTTATATGTGGTCAGACGGCATATATGCGTCTGCCTCTAGATTGGGATGGTACCTGTTACATAGCATTCCTTTTGCCACCTGTTTTCCTAGCTCCTCCTGATTATTATCGACATGTTCATTTAGTACACAAAAGAGAGCGGAGAGATCTCCCAGTTGTCGATTATACTGAGACGGCATGGGACAAGTATGTAGATTTCAATAAAGGTATCTTTCCCTATATAGGTACTATATCAAATAGTAAGCTGATACGCAGACTCACCAAGACTCTTGAAGCTGTAGTAAACGAGACTATAGCCGCCCTAGGCAATCTGACAGAGGAACAATCAGTGATGAGAATTGTTGTTCTCCAGAATCGTCTTGTCCTTGACGTCATCCTGGCCGATAGGGGCGGAGCTTGCAGGGTCATCGGATCCAGCTGCTGCATATTCATACCAGAAAATTCGCCATCTGTATATAAAGCTATAACACGCCTTCATAAGATTGTAAGCCAGATACACGAAAATCCAGGCACTTGGACGTGGTCCGGGTGGTTTTGGAGTGTGATATCAGCCTGGGGATGGAGAGTTCTATCCTTCCTAGGTATTGGCCTTCTTATGCTCTTCAGTTGTTGTTTATGCCTACAATGTGGACCAGCGATTTGTGGTCTGTGTGCCACATCATGCATTCCATATCACAGTTCTCGTTCAAAATGCCGGAAGAAGAAGGAAGAAGAAATGATGCTCCATGAGCAAATCGATGGAATGATGAAGATTGATATCTCTTGAAGGGCAAGTAGGGGACAAGGAGGGAATGTGGAAATGTGGATTTTCCTGGTCAGTTATGTCCCCTATCTTGGACCCCAACGGTTCTATATGCATGTTACAAGTACATGTATGTTCCCTCCAGTTCAAGTTTCTAAGACGCAAACATATGTGTGTCTACCGTCGACATGTTCTCTGTCAGATCCGCCATCGATGGGCTGGATATTCGATTCCTAAACATGAAAGGCCACCGACTTTATATGGCTAAGTTACTTCATTTTTACAGTTCAGGCAAGTAGGCCCGATTCTGTCCTCAAAGCCTTTCCCTGCTCTCAGCCTCTGACAGCTTCAGCTTGAGCTCGCATCTGTATCCATGAACTTTGTCCTACTCCCTGTGCAGCTAACGGTGCCTGCCTCGGCCAGTTTACGCCTGCCTGCCAAGAAGCTGTATTTCACCTTCGAATTATCTATTTTGCTCTTCAGCCGATGCATTCCTGTCTAGTGATTTAGGTAAACATTTCCTTTAGCTCACAAGCAAAGGACTCAGCCTTTCCGTCCTCCTGCAAGTGATTCATAGCCCTGCTGCCATGGAAAGTTTTCTGCCCCTCGCATCTCATATAGACACTCAGACGCTTGTACACGCACACACAGTTAGTATAGAATAGATTCTGTCCGAGAGTCCTTCCTTGTGGATAACATAGTTCTTTAAACATAGGATGTTAGATATGATTTGGGATTAGGTTGACTTGACCCCTCAGACTTCTCGTCTCCACATGTAGAGCTAAATGTCAAGTCCCCTTCACCCCCTAGTTGCACGTCAATTACACGTCATACTGCTGCGCGCGCATCTATGCCAAGTATTATCTTATAGATCCACCTATGTCTGATAATCCTAACCAATCATGTTTCTTTTATTCCTTATTACGCCTAGTTTCGATTACGTACCTGTTTTGTCACTTTTCTTATCAAATGTTACGCCTTCTACATACGTTTCATTGTAATGTACTTATTATAAAAATACATGTCTGTCAATAAATTATTGTACTTCACTTCCTGAACCTTCGTGGTGACGGAACCTGAAGGCCGCGACTCGAGTCGGCCATTTTGAATGGAATAAAGCCCATTTAGAAAACCTCTTATACCACGGATTCTGCCTCTTGTTATTTTGAGCTATTTACTTTATTTTAAGATTCCGTATGAAATTCAGTCCGGTATTTTATTTACCACACGGTCTCAAGGAACTTCTTGTCCGCTCTCGATCCGTCTAACCCATCTGTGACACCCAGTAATATATTTAGTGGGTTGGGTGGGACTTCCCACCCCAGCACCCCTGTGAGTTCAGTTTCCAGGGTATTCTAGTATGAGGTTATAAGTAGGCAGGACCATACCATGTGGAAGAAATCCGCATGTTCGGCCCGCATCTTTTACTAGTGGGCTCAAAATGAGGCCTGCCCTATGCAAGCGGGTTGAGGTGAGGTAGGAGGCGTGGAGATAGTAGAGCTGAACCAGGCAAAGGCTAGCTGAGGTGATGCTCCTGGGGGCCACCAGCGCATCTCTCCACTCCTCCTCCTCCTCCAGAGGGCCCAACCAAACCTCCCATCTGGCCCACAACCGGTCGAGGGAAGTAGGATCGTTGTTTGTTAGGGAGCGGTATATACGTGAGACTCCTCCTCTCCCAAGGTTACCCATTGTGATCTGAGCTTCAAGGGTGCTGTGCTCTGGCAGGGATGTGCCAGCTTGTATATGTATTTTCAGGGCATGACGGAGTTGCAAGTACCTGTAAAACTGGGACGGATGAAGCGAGTGTCTGAGTTGCAGATCTGCAAATAAGCGGATATGGTCGCTGACCCACACGTCTCCAAGCAGTGTGATACTGATGAGATACCAACTCCTAAATCCCTCTAGTCCGCCCACCTCCCACAACCATGTGCCTTGCCATAAGGGTGTTTGCTGTGTCAATTTGCCTTTCCATTGGGTGTGCCGTAGGGAGGTGTTCCATGCTAACAGGATTGCACGAGTCACCATGGTGAGATCTCGGGGAATGGGCGATCCATACATCATGGCTTGAATTTGTGAGAGAGCCAAGTCAGACCACCCCTCCATTAAACCAATCGTGTAAGACCAGGAGGCGGGTTGCAAGATAGTAGAGCTATAGGTTTGTTAGACCCATTCCACCGTCAAAGAGAGGGATCTGGCAGCACGAGAGTGCCAGACGAGGCCATAGACCATTCCAGAGGAACTTTGTGATAAGGCTGTCTATTCATCTGAAACATATTCGTGAAAAGTGGAGCAGGGTGTAGGAGAGTAGGGTCTGCTTTCTATGTTCACCCCCACTTTTTGCTTTTGCTTTACTGGTTTTCGACTTAGATGTGGCTGTGGGCCTGCTAATCAGACCCACAGCCCTGCTGTTCTCTCTCTAAATTAATACTATGTACTTTAGGTGCATAACCCAATTGGATAGGATCACCTTATTGGCCCATGTACAGTGTACCTTAGGTACCCAGGGCATAGGTGTACCCTAGGCCTACCAGGGGCTGCAGCATGTATTATGCCACCCCTGGCTGGCCTTCCATTATGACACAACTGGCTGATCACTCAGCTGGGGCAAGGTCGTGTAATCACCCCTTGCTTAGGTGTAGTATTCCTATACCTACCTTATATATAGACACGTGTGTACCTATCAGCCACTCCTATGGCAGGCCTCAACAATCCTGGAGACAGAGTGCTTGGTAACATGTGAGATAGTGCTCTAGCATGAGCTGAGCCTGTCTGCAGCTTTCGGAACCATGTCCTTATAGCTGTTCTATGATATAGCCTACCATATACTCTTAAAGTGCCTTATAATCTTAAACGGTTATGGTAACTATGGTTTGGCTTTATCGAAACATGTCATGTAAGGTGTCTTACACTTTGGAATAATACCCCCATACCATTTCTGATGATGAGGATATTATTCCCCCCTTCTAGAGGGAGAGACATGTTAAAATCCTACTTTGCTGTTTAACTCTGACCAAAGCTTTTCCAGCAACATCCATGGCTTTTGAACACTGCCCCAGATTGACGAGAAATCGTAAATCTGAGGCAGCACCAAAAACTCACGCCTCCCCAGGGGAGGCGTAAGGGAGGCACAACGAGGAGAAATATCTTTATTCCTCCTTGTTTTTCCTTTTTCTATGTGTGCTGCATTCTGCAGCACACATAGAAAGAGAAAAACCCCTCTTGTGATTTTTTTGGTTCAGGAAGGTTTTCCTTCCTGCACAAAAATAACGATCCCCGCAACGCAGGCACCCTTGCACCATGTTGCAAAGGTGCCTGTGTTGGCGCACGGCAGCCCATTGTGCGTTAGTGCAGGGGAAAAGGACATGAATGTGCCGTATCTGATAGATACAGGGCATTCCTGTCCTTTTCCTTTGCAGTAGGGCAGAGCAGCAGTAAGGCCTGCGGTGCTGCCCTATGGCACAAACTCATACATGAGGCCCTAAGTTGCCAATAGTTTCATGTCAGTGTGAAATACTGTATTGGGTGGAGCAAAAACTTACTCCATCTTAAAAGGATTTGGTGACAACAGGTCAAGGAGGCAGCTGTGCTGTATCACCAGACCTAAACAAGCATTGGCAAAACCAATAGGTCTCGCCTATGCAAGAGCTATTGGCTTTGACAATATGTTTTAGCCATGTTTTACACTAGCTTGGCTGCTGTTCAGCATGGCTAAAAGTTAGTGAGGTAGAAAAGAGTAGCGTGGAGTGACATAGAGTGAAATGGCAACGTAGAGTATTGTAGAGTGGAGTGGCAGAGAGTGTCGTCTATTGGAGTTTAGTAGACTGGTGTGCAGTGAAGTGGCCTAGAGTAGAGTGGGCTGGAGTAGAATGCATTGGTGTAGAGTGTTGCAGAGTGTGGTGGCGTAAAGTGCAGTAGCGTAGAGTGCAGCGGCGTGGAATTCAGCAGCATACAATGCAGTATTGTAGAATGCAGTGGCGTAGTTTAGAGTGTTGCATTGCAGAGTGCAGTGGTGCAGAGTGGCGTAGGGCAGAGTAGAGTAGTGTAGAGTGCAGTGGTGTAGCCTAGAGTAGACTGGTACAGAGTGCAGTGGTTTAGAATGATGCAGAGTAGAGTGACATAGAGTGCAACATCATAGAATTCTGTGGCGTACAATGTAGCATCATAGAATGCAGTGGCATATATTAGAGTGTTGCATAGTAGAGTGCAGTGGTGTAGACTGCAGTGGTGCAGAGTGGAGCGGTGCAAAGTAGGGTAGACTGGCGTAGAGTACCAGTGACCTAGTTTGCAATGATGCAGAGTATAGAAGAGTGGCACAGAGTGCAGTGACGTAGAGTGGTCCGAGTAGAGTGGTGCAGTAGAGTGCAGTGGCATACAGTGCAATGGCATAGAGTGGGGGTGATGCTGAGTAGAGTACAGTGGCATGGAGTGGTGTAGACTAAAATGATGTAGAGTGCAGTGGTGAGTGCAGAGGCATAGAATTTAGTAGCATACAATGCAGCATCATAGAACGCAGTGGCAAAGATTAGAGTTTTTCATAGCAGAGTGCAGTGGTACACAGTGGAGTGGTGCAGAGTAGAGTGGCGTAGAGTGCAGTGGCGCAGAGTGCAGTGGCATAGAGCACAGTGGAGTAGAACGCAGTGGCGTAGAGTTAAGTGGTGTAGAGCGTCATAGAGTGATGCAGAGTGCAGTGGTGTAGAGTGCAGTGATGCAGAGTATTGTGGCGTAGCGTGCATTGGCATAGAGTGCTATAGTGCAGAGTACAGTGCTGTAGAGTTCAGTGGTGGAGTGTGCAATGTTGCAGAGTAGAGTGTTGTAGAGTGCAATGGTTTAGAGTGGCACAGGGCGCTGTGACATTGAGGAGGGTGGCATAAAGTAGGTGAACGCCAATTTGAAACTGTGTTTTTTAGATATAGCAAACCTTAGAGAGCCCTTCATGGGAAAATGTAATATCACCATCCTGGGGGATTTTAATTTCCATCTTGAGGATAGCGCTAACAGATACCAAAGCTTATAAAGAGACCCTAGCCTGTCTTGGGCTTTTACAGCTATTCACGGCCTCCACCCATGGGGCTGGACATACTCTGGACGGCATCTTTTCTAATGACCCTCGGCTGTCATTTCAGTCTGTCCTTCTCCTTAGTTGGTCAGATCACATGGCAGTCTTTTCTCTCTTATTCCTCCTTCCCAGGGGAGAAATCCGGTTCCCCTTGTTAAGACCTTTAGGAGGGACTGGAAGGGGATGTCGGCTGATTCCTTAATGGTGGCTCTATGGAAGAAACCTCCAGTTTCAGAGAGTGTGGATAAAGGGGCAGATGATTTCTCGGCTTGGTTGAGTACGGCCACAGATATAGTGGCTCCCTTAAGGGAAATTAAGGTGAGGAGGAAGGTGCCAAAAGATTGAGGCTGCTTAGGCAGGTCTGTTGCTGCCAGGAACTGGCCTGGAGGAAAAACTATGAGGTGCAGGGAAGGTCTGCTTATAAGACGGTGATTGGGGACTACAGGGGGCCTTGAAGAAGAAAAATTTAAATATTGCACCAACAAAATTGAGACCGCGAATTCCCACAATGATGTCCTTGAGATAGTGCGGCTGTTAGCCACTCCATTGGCCTCTCCAGAAAATGTAGGCTGTCAGGAGCTAAGCAGCCAGTTAGCAGAGTTTTTCCAGTCTAAAATCGTGAATATCTACTAGGAGCTTGATGCGCTTATACCAGCAGGTGACTGCCTTCTGTTCTTAGGTGGTAGGTTGCAGCCTGCAACTTCTACTTCTTCAGAATGCATGAAAGCGACTGTAAACAGGCGTATGGTGTTTCCTTCTCTCATACCAGAATTGGTGGAATCCTTCCTCCTTGACACCAAGTCAGACTCTCCTTTTGAACCTTGTGCTCCTAAGATCTTGCATATGGTGGCCAGTGTGGTTGTGCATCCCCTCGCAACCTTTATGAACGTAGGCCTTGCCTCAGGAAACTACCCTTGGGCGTGGACGGAAGCGGTAGGGAAGCCAGTCCTTAAGAAGCCCAACCTTGACCCCAGTGACTCCCAAAAATTCCATCTGATTTCTCTGCTCCCAGTTCCATATTAGATCATGAAAACACATCTCAACCACCATCTGATGGCTGCTGTGGAAGAGCAGAGCTGGCAAAAAAGCTCTCAATTCGGGTTCTGGACAAATCAGGGAATGGAAATAGCTCTGGTGTAGCCACTGATGGTATTATGTGGCTAGTGGATGACGGCAGGGTGCGGCACCGATACTGTTGGATATGTCCGCAGCCTTTGATACCATCAACCCATCTCTGCTAGTAGAATGCCCATAGGCATTGAGTGTCTCGGGTGGGACTTTGAAACTACTGTCCTCCTTCCTCAAGGACAGATCACTAAGGGTAATGGTGGACCAATTTCTATCGGACCCGTTTCTCTGCCATGTGGGGTGCCACAGGGCTCATCTTTGAGCCAGACGCTTTTCATCTTATATGTCTGCCCACTGGCTAAGATAATTTGTGCCTTTGTAGTTCAAGCTGTCTCATATGCTGCTGACTTCCAAATCATGGTGCCTATTGCGAAGGATACAGAAGCTAGAGCAGCTAGCTTCATCCAGTGTATGACAGCAGTAGCAGGGTGAATGGCTGCCTGGGACACTCCCAGGACCATCTGTGCTCTCAATAAATCCATTTTCATCATCATTATCATGGGAACAACGCACCTGAAGCTCAACAGGGAAAAGTCTGAGGTGCTGCATCTGGAATGAGAATAGAATAGAATAAGCACTTATAGAGCGCATAGCTACCCTAAGGCATCCCAGCGCTATCTGTGGACGTGGAACCGAGGAGGCCCCTTTACTGGCTGTTAACTTGTAACAGCCATGTTTTTTGAAGTTTACGGAAGGGTGAGTGGTTAGACTCCCTAAGTAGTTGGAGAGGGAGGGAGTTCCAAAGCTTAGCAGCGTTATAGGACAAAGAGCGGCCACCACCTCTTGCTCTCTTTATTTTTGGGACAACAGTGAGCAGGAGGTTAGCCGAGCTGAGACCGTGGGCACTCTACCTACGCCCACAGTTAGGGCCAAGAACTTAGGGATGATACTTGATGGGCAGCTCTCCTTGGATGCCGAGATAACTGCACAGTGACCACTTGTTTTTGGGTGATTAGAATGCTGTTGAACATTTTTCCTTATATCCTCTGGTGTTAGTCATGTCCAAAATAGAGTATTGCAATGCCTCATAGCTAGACGCTAACAAGCGTGCATTAGCCAAATTGCAGGTAGTGCAGAATGCGATGGCGAGGCTTATTCTGCATGTCCTGAAATGACAGTCGGTCGCCAGAGGACTGCTTGAGCTGCACTGCCTTCCCATACAAAAACACATCATGTTCATGGCCATCTGGATAGTGCATAGTGCATTGTGCGAGTCTGGCTGGAATTAAGGCAATGTTCCAGCGGTATATCCCAGGGAGAAATCTGTGATCAGCTCAACTTAATCTGGTGACAGTGCCTCGATCCCAGAAGAAGAGATGGGGAGGCAAAACCCTCGTCAGTCGCTGCGGCAAGACTCTGCAATTCCTTGCCGAATCACTTAGTTGGCATTAAGTCACATTCTCCCTTCAGGAGAGCTTTAAATACCTGGCTTTTCACATTATGAGGTTTTCCTTTCCATCTAGGAAGCTTTTTCCTTTTCGTCAGGCTCAAGTTTACCTCTTAGATTACAGTGCCTTGACGCCTTTGAGCATTTGTAGCGCTTTATAAATTTTACTCATGCTCTCGTGTTCGTGTGTGGAGTTCTCTCCACATGGTTTCAAGATACATTTGATGAATAGGGTTCTACACTTAGTATGATATTAACATGGACATTTGTGGTGACATTAATCGTATAAAGTAAGAGCCCTGAAGCAGTTGAATGCAAAAACAACAGTTGATGGACAGAATGCAGAACAATGTCATACATTCACCCCAGTACAGAGATCTGGGCCTAAATCCATCGTTTTTTTGCTCACCATGCCATTCCAGTTTGAACCCAGTCATATGCAAATCAGTCTTGACCCTGTGCCTCATGGGAACAGTCCAGCCCAAACTGCCAAGCCAGGTCCTCCCTGGACTGGAACCAAGCATCCTAGGACCGGTTTCGGGGTTTCACCCCTCTTCAGCCAGGATAGCTTGATTCCAGTGGCATGAAGAGCACGGGACTCACGTCTGGGCATACCCGTCCCATTCGGGGTGACAAATGCAAAAACAACAGTTGATGGACAGAATGCAGAACAATGTCATACATTCACCCCGGTACAGAGATCTGGGCTTAAATCCATCGTTTTTTTGCTTACCATGCCATTCCAGTTTGAACCCAGCCATATGCAAATCAGTCTTGACCCTGTGCCTCATGGGAACAGTCCAGCCCGAACTGCCAAGCTAGGTCCTCCCTGGACAGTTCGGTCTGGACTGTTCCCATGAGGCACAGGGTCAGACTGATTTGCATATGGCCATGTCTGAACTGGGGTGGCGGAGTGAGCTAAAGAATGATGATGGATTATACCCAGATCAGTTGACTGGGGGTGAGTGTTTGATTTGCTCAACCGCTCCGTCCATCATCCCCTTTGGTATCGCCTTGAAGCAGTTGAAGGCATAACGCCACTGCGATGAAACACATGTATGGTAAAGGCTAGAAAATTCAAATAAAGAGATTACAAAAACAAAGATTATTAGTGTGGACTATTGTTTTGTGTGCTTAAGCATCTTTATAGAATATAGAGTAGAGTTGCATAGAGTACAGTGGTGCAGCTTAGAGTACAGTGGCGTAGACTGTAGTGACGTAGATTGCAGTTGTGTAGTGTATTGGCGTAGAGTGCATTGATGTTGAGTGCAGTGGTTTAGAGTTGAGTGGCGTAGATTGCAGTGGCATAGGGTGGAGTGGCACAGAGTGGAGTAGAGTGGTGTAGAGTAGATTGTTTCAGAGTAGAGTGAAGAGGCATAGAGTAGAGTGGTGCAGGGTAGAGAGCAGTGGTGTAGAGTAGAGTGACATGGAGTGTTATGGTTTAGAGTATAGTGATGTAGAGTGCAGTGGCATAGAGTGCAGTGGCATAGAGTGCAGTGGGATAGAGTGCAGAGGGGTGTAGAGTGCATTGTCATGGAGTGCAGTGGTGCAGAGTAGAGGGGTGTAGAGGGCATTGTCATGGAGTGCAGTGGTGGAGAGTAGATTAGAGTGGCATGCCGTGGATTGACGTAGAGTACAAGGGCGTAGAGTTGAGTGCTACAGAGTAAAATGCATTGGTGTAGAGCACGATTCTCCAACGAGTAGCTCATGAGCTACTAGTAGCTCTCCAACTATCTGTAAGTAACGCTCCTGTGTCCAGATTAGTGAACTTAATTAGCAGGTTTTACATAGTTGAATTAATATACATACACCAACATTGAAAAGTATGTTTTAAACTAAAATGTCTGTATTTTCAGAATTAATAAGCTGATGTTTGGAGAAAAATGATTGAATTTCCAAAATATATTTAAAGCTGATATTTGAGTAATAAAAATCAGTGTTGTGGAGACTATTACTAATGTTATTCACTTGGTGCTAGGGGCACTGCATTTAGAGCTGTTATGCATCGCCCGTGTATGGGCGTCCCACATTGACAAAGCATTTTTTCGTATTACTACTGGCAACTGTGCCTGATGCATGGAGGTGATCACTGCTCGTCATCATACATGTAGTCGTCAGTAATATAATCTTGACTGATGTGGGTACTGCTCCTTACTCTATTAGTAGCTCGGGAGGATCTTCGTTGAACACAAGTAGCTCTTAGTACAGAAAAGTTTGGAGACCCCTGGTGTAGAGTGTATTGGCATAGAGTGCAGTAGCGTAGAATACTGTGTTGTAGAGTGGCGAGAGTGGAGTTGTGCAGGGTGGATTGGAGTGGCCTAGACCAAGTTGTATAGAGTACAGTGGCATAAAGTAGAGTGGTGCAGAGCAGCACCGACTTTAGGGCGGTGCAAGTGGTGCCACTGCACCGGGCACCAAGGTCAGAGGGGGCCTTTTGTGCTCCGAATTCCATACCGCCACATCGTCAAAAACATGCACAGTAAGCTCTGTTGTCCCTCTTTCATTTCCACGATGTTGATGTTCATAGAAATAAAAGAGAGACAATGGTGCAGAGCCGGCGACACAGTCTTGTGGCCAGCTTGTGGGGCGCGCCGTGACTAGAGATTGGAGCTCTGCTTTAGGCCCCATATTAAAGCCCAAACTGGCTCATCTGCAGCAACTAAATAATGCAAGTAAATACGGAAAGCCCTTTCAAAAAAATTATTACATCCGATAATACATCTAATTATATTGAAGTATTATGCCCAGGCAGTTGCAGAATCTTCAAACGTGAGTACATGGCTGATATTTTCCTCTGGGAAAGGTGGCATGTTTCTTTTTATGACTTAGTGAAGTGAACTGAATGCAGGTGTCACACCAGGTGCAATGGTAGGAGGTCCCAGAGGCCAGCCATGGGGCCCATCTCATTCTTTGCAGTAGGACCCATGACACATTGACAGCACCACTGATGTAAGATGTATCTGAATATGTTTTCCACATGAAAGTGATATGGACAGGGCATCATCAAGTGGAAGAAAGCTGAACCGCACAAACTGACTGAACCCCTCGAGTCTGGTGAGCACTTATATAGCGCTTGCGATCTCTGATGAGGCGTTGAATGATGCATGCCTCTGCGGGGACACTGCTGTAATATACAAATCCATTTTGTGAACCATGAAATGGGAATCAGCATTACAGTGCATGTCTGCAGGAAAGAGGTAAAGCAAAGGAATAAAGCTTGCCTAACTTAGCCAAGTGCTAAAGCAGTGCTGGAGTGCACAAAAGGAAGTATGGGAACCATCCCTGACCTTGCGTGCAAGGAGTATGCAGTCAGTGAGCATTGGGAAGGGTCAATGGTATAACTAAAAACAAAATATTCTGTGACTTTTGTCGGACTTTCACCTTCAGGCAACTGCATGAAAAAGAATGCATTCAGCTTAAATGAAGAATAAATGCAATTTAAACGAATTGGTGGAAAATGCACTCTTACATTATGAAACCTCAGTGGGTTTGTGATTTGCGGAGTCTGTGTGTGTAACTAAAGAGTCACATAGCTGAATCCTGTTTTGGCGCAGTGGGAAATAGTGACTTACGAAGTTCTAGTGCTTAAAGGTCCTAGGTTGTGATCCAAAGCACTGTGAATATGTCAGGGCCCTATTTACAAAAGTAATCGGAGACTAAATCCTAACTTTGCGACTTTCGGTATTCACAAAGGGCATTTAGGAGTAGGAAAGTTAGGATGTTGTCTCAGTCAATCTTACATTTTGGTCTTAAGTTAAACTGAAGACAAATTTAAGTTTAACTGAGACAAAATCCTAACTTTAGTTCTAGGATTTTGTCTCAGTTAAACTTAAGTGTGTCTTAAGTTTAATTTAAGACCAAAACATAAGTCTAACTGAGACAAAATCCTAACTTTAGTACTCCTTAATGCCTTCTGTGAATACCGAAAGTCGTAAAGTTAGGATTTTGGCTCCAATTACGTTTTTGAATCAGGCCCTAAGTCATTATTTTTAAATTGTATTGTATGCAGCATACGAAAGGCTGATGAAAAATGTAAAAAAATATTACATATTTAAGAAAAAATAAGCACTTACAAAATGTATATTTCAGTAATAAACAATTAGACTGTATCTAGTGCAAACAAAATGTATGTTATGTTATATTGATTTGTATAGCGCGCTAATCACCTGTGTGGATATCCAGACGCTTGGGCAAGTGTTGTAGGTGTGTGGTTCCTAAGGTGCTTAAATGAAGAGCCGGGCTTTCAGCGTCTTACAGAACTCAAGAAGTGAGGAGGAGGCTCTGATGTGGTGAGGGAGGTCATTCCATGTCTTGGGTGCGATGTAGGAGAATGAGCGACCTCCAGTTGTTTGGAGATTCCGGCATAGAGAGTGTTGCTGTAGTCCAGCCTGCTGGTAATGAGTGCTTGCGTGACGGTCTGTCTGGAGGTCTGAGGCAACCATTTGATCATCTTCTGCAGCATGCATAGGATGTGGATACAGGAGGTGCACACAGAGTTGACTTGAGTCGTCATGTTGAGCTTGCCATCTAAGATGATCTCGATATTTATTATGTGGTCTGTGGGTGTTGTTTCTAGCTCTGATAGCCATCAGGTGGAGTCTCATGGATGGAGTCATGCTGCCAAAGGACAGTACTTCTGTCTTGTCAGAGTTGAACTTAAGGCAGTTGGTTCCCATCCAGTTTGCTACCATAGTCATGCATTTGGGTTTTTTGATTGTGGGGTGGTTGTCATGTCCAAAAGGGAGAGGGTGAGTTGGATGTCATCAGCGTATGAGATGATGGTGATGTCTTATGAATGGATGATGTTGTTGAGAGGTGTCATGTATATGTTGAAAAGGGTGGGGGTTGATGGACGATCCCTGGAGGACTCCACATATCAGTTTCTTGGTTTTTGATGTGAAGGGTGGCAGCATGACCCTTTGGGTTCTTTCCATGAGGTAGGAACAGATCTATTTGAGAGCGGATTCCTGTATGCCAATCTCGTGTAGTCTTCTGATGAGGGTATTATGGGAAACAGTGTCGAACGCCGCGGTTAAGAAGGATGAGGGACGATGTTTCTTCTTGGTCCAGGATGATTCGAATGTCATCGGTGGCCGCGATGAATGCTGTTTAGGTGCTATGGTTCTCTCCTAATCCTGATCGAGTGTTGTCTAGAAGATGGTGAAGTTCGAGGCGGGTTGTGGGTTGCTTGTTGATGGCCTTCTCAATCACTTTGGTTGGATAGGGGAGCAGGGAGCTGGGTCAGAAGTTGCTCAGTTAATTTGGGTCGGCTGTGGGCTTCTTGAGGAGGGTGATGATTTCTACAAGTTTCCATTCATCTGGGAAAGTGGCGGACCTGATGGAGGTGGAGGTGTTGATGATGTGGGTCAGGGTGGTGACGATTTGATGATGTTCCCAGGTTATAGATGTAAAGGGCACATGGGTCAGTCTGGATCCATGAGGGAATGGTCCGCGTGATTGTGTACATTAAAAGGACACACCCCAGAACTCAACTGAAAGGTCCCTTATATTACCTCTCAATGAGAATAGCTCTGTCACCATGAGGCTTCAAGTGACTCCATAAATAAGTCTACCCTGGCCCCCAAGCATCCTTCAGATTCACTGGTTAACCAATTGCACACATGGACATTTCATCAGGTAGCAGGAACCCTGGTGAAGGCTTGTTTTTTCTTAAGCTTTCTGGCCGAGACGCTCCACCTTTCAGTTGGAGGCTTTTCAGGGTCAGCAGCATCAATCGTCCAGAGGAGTTTGTTAACATTAAATACGGGACTGTTTTTGCAAAATTTAAAAAATGTATTTCCCAAAATGAACATAGTACATGTTAATAATTATTGAAGCAAGATATGTGTATTATTTTAGGCTATAAAATAACTTAGTTACATCTTCACCTAGTGCAAGAAATGGGTTTTTGCAAAAGTTTTCTTGAGAAAAGATTTATGTAAAAGTAAGTGTTCCTCTCTGCCGCTTTTGTTTATGTGAAACAAGTTTTTGTACCCTCTTTTGTTCTATTTATGTAAATTTGTATTAAAAATGCATACACCCTCTTACCCCCCTATCTTCTGTTTCTTTTCTTGATAAATTCATTTAAAACGGTTATAATTTAATGGTCATTCATTTACAGGAGGCCAATATTAAGGGCTCTCACAATTTATTGTGTACTATTTCATAACTTTGCACATAAAAAAATAATCCCTTGTGGGCACCATTACCCTTTACTATTTCATATCACCCAGGCCTCCAAGGGCATGTTGGGTCACTCATTGTTGCTTAACAGTGATTACAGAAAGGGCACTGGTGGAAGAATACAAGGGGAGTTGGTGTGAAAAAGCTTTGCTCTTTGGGAGGGATGACCTCACCCTGGACTGCCTAAAGTAAATAAGGCCAGCAAATAGAAAGCCAGAAAATGTGAGCTACAAACCACAAATCCAATGTCAAGCAGCAGAAGGAATGCATTCCGAGGGAAGCTTTCCAAATGTCCCCAAGCTGTTGTTAGAATACTAGACAGCTACTCTGTCTGGTAGGCTTCGACCTAAAGAAGTGAAAATGCGATTACAGGAGCACATTCGTACAGTCCACAGTCTTTTGTCTGCACAGCTACAGTTGCTAAGTCTTTTCATTTGGACAGTAGGCTACTGCTTCTTCAGAAACCCTGTAGCCTATTTATTTTTTTGAATGATACCATCGCTTTTGGGGACTCAGGAATTTAAAACCAGCAACAGTGTTAGCAAATTCCTTTCAAAACAGTGCCCTTTGTGAAATGCTGGCCTTCTAGCAGGTAGTAAATGACAGCTAGACTGTAGGGAAAACATTTGCCAAGAAAGTAAATCAGGTGAAACCTGCCTCCTTCTAGGTCGAGCCTGGGCAGCGCATGCGCTGCTCTGCGAGCCATGTTGTATTGGAGAATGGAATAGAAGCTCCACCCACTCTCTGCCCATACTTGTCATTGGCTTGTGTGATTGTCCTTCGTAAATGGTGGCTTCTGATTCTTTAATAGGCTTGTTAGTCTCTCCTTAGTACCGCCGTGTCTTCATTTGTAACCTCCCACCATGAGGACTGTCCCTTTTACTCCTGTTGTTACAAAGTATGTCTTATTTAGTCTGTAGTGTTACAGCAAACAAATGAAAGATGGAATGCTGACAATGCAAACATTCTCCCCCAGTCAAAAGATCTGGGTTAAATCTATCGTTCTTTTGGCCACCAAGCCACCCCAGATTGGACTCAGCCATATGCAAATCAGTCTTGTCCCTGTGCCCCATTGGAACAGTCCAGACCAAACTGCCAGGCCAGGTCCTCCCTGGACCAGAAACAAGCATCTTGGGACCGGTTTCAGGGTATGTCATCCTCCTTCAGCCAGGCTAGCTTGAATCCAGTGGCACAGTGAGCAAGGGACCCGCGTCTGGGCATACTCATCCCACTTAGGGCGAAAAGTGTTACAGCAAACAAATGATGGACGGAATGCTGACAATGCAAACATTTTCCCTCAGTCAAAAGATCTGGGTTAAATCCATTGTTCTTTTGCCCACTAAGCCACCCCAGTTTGCACCCAGCCATATGCAAATCAGTCTTGACCCTGTGCCCCATGGGAACAGTCCAGACCAAATTGCCAGGCCAGGTCCTCCCTGGACCGGAAACAAGCATCCTGGGACCGGTTTCAGGGTATGTCACCCTTCTTCAGCCAGGTACGGGTATGCCCAGACGTGGGTCCCGTGCTCTGCATGCCACTGGAATCGAGCTATCCTGGCTGAAGAGGGGTGAAACCCCGTAACCGGTTCTAGGATGCTTGTTTCCAGTCCAGGGAGGACATGGCTTGACAGTTCGCTCTGGACTGTTCCCATGAGGCACAGGGTCAAGACTGATTTGCATATGGCTGGGACCAAACTGGAATGGCATGGTGAGCAAAAAAACGATTGATTTAGGCCCAGATCTCTGTACTGGGGTGAATGTATGACATTGTTCTGCATTCCGTCCATCAACTGTTCTTTTTGCATGTATTAAGTCTGTAATCACTATTTTCTATAATGAGTTTCTAATGCTGCAGGCACAATATAGTTTCCTGCAACTTTCAGCACGCCGTGCGCGCTTTCACTTTCCAAGCAGCCCGGGACAATGGCGGGAACTTCTTTGAAGTGAAATAGGTCTCGCATTTACAAGACTTTGAGCTATTGGAATTGTAAATGACTATGCCTTTTATTAATGTGCAAATTATCAAAACAGATAAATAAAAGGCATTGTCATTTACAATGCCAATAGCTTAAACTCTCACAAATGCGAGACCTATTCCATTGCATATGCTTGGTTTAGTTTGACTGCAGAGCAAAACTGGGATACAAAACTGCCCAAATTCACTCCACTGGCAGTTTATAAAAAACGTGCAGATTTCTTGCCCAAACACAGAAAAGAGCACAGTAGATTTTTCATAATATATTCAGTTGAAAAAAACCTTTGTACTTCAATGTTGACATTTACATACAATAATACATAGAATAATAATCTAGAAAATGCCAGTGTTCGGACTGCAAAACTTGTTCTAGAAATGTGTAGCTGCCCATGAACTCTGAGTCTTTACCAAGCATTTTTGTCATAGTAAGCACTGATATATACACATAGGACCTGATTCACAAAAAATTCTCATTGTGGAGATTCCGCCCCGAGAACAGACACTCCTCCATGACTGCGGGGCCACCGCCATGAGTGCAGAGGCCCTTTGTGCATCAGGCCCATAGTGGCGATCGCCATCGTTTTATGTAAGTCTGCAGAGTTTGAGTTTCCATAAGAAGAGCCTTTTTTTGGTTTGTTTATAACTTTGGCACCGTATGATGAATCTCCTCACCAAATATTTTAAAAAAATGTTTATCCACCTAAGCTCCTTCCTGGAAAGTTTTGGGGTGATATGTCTATTAACGGGGGACCCCAAACACTTTTTCCTCCCATGCAATTTCCATAGTTTTTTTTTTAACAGTGGTACAGAGAAAATGGCTGAACAATATGACACCATTTTATATAGCGCGATCTAGACCCGAGACATTGGCTACCAGAGTGCTTTACATGAGCACTATTTTCGTTTGCCCAGAATCACAGGATGTTGAGCATCGTTGCCGAGACTCGAACCCGGTTCCCCAGCTTCGAGGTCGACCGCTTTAGCCCTAAGGCTACATCCTCTCCCCTTGTTGGCAGAAAGCTAGTCTTTCAATCAGGAACGTGTGCTTTTTGTGATTTGTTGTAAATCTGTTCAGCTGTTTTTGAAAAATGTAGGTGAAATAAATAATGATATTGAGGGCCGTGGGACTCCCATGGGACTCCAGCAGGAAAATAAAGAGTTCTGATTGGCTGGTCCCACAGGACTTCCCTGGGATTGAGTGATGTGACTGACTGGCCGCAGCATGAGGAGAAATGTTGTGGCCACCGTTACAGTGCTCAAGGACTTTGCCCCCGAGTCCTTAAAAATAAATTAAAAAAGCAAAGAAGGGAGCAGGATAGGGATATCCTGATCCCTGGCCCTCGTGTGGGGGTCCCAGACAGACACCTCCAAGGTCAAAAATAAATACAAATTGTCCCACAGGAGTCCCGCAACAGCCAGCTCAGACCCCTGTGCTTCCACGGTAGTCCAGCAGGACCACAAAAAAAGTATGAATTTTGGGTAGAGGTCTGTGAGTGGGTTGGCTGCTCGTTGGGGCTTGACCGCTTTCCAGGGATGTATGCAGGGCTTGGACAAAGGTCGTGCGGAGTGGAGGTTTGGCCACAGGAGTATCGTAATAAGATATTACTTTAAAAGTAACGTAGTAACATTTGAACATACATAAAAAAAACTTCGAAATTCACTGTAAAGAACAAAGATTAAAATTAAGTTATACATAGGTCTTCTAATAATAAAGCAAAGTATAGTTTTAAAACCAAAACCACCGAAATTCATCAGTTATACATAACTGGCCTAAGTACAATTTGCACCTCTATGATACACTAATTATGACCACACGTATTATATCACTGATGACTAAGTCTGGTAGGTGATCTCCGCTCCGCTCACAGAGTTTGCAGAGCTTTCCGCACTCTGCGTTACGCGGAGCTCGCGGAGTTCCAAAAAACTCCGCTCCGCTGAGGTTTTTTTCCTCGCTCGCGCTCATCAACATCAAGTTGACGGGTGCGAGCAAGGAAAATCCACCTTCCGGCGAGATTTTTCCTCATTCACGCTCTTCAACGTCAATTTGGCGAGCGAGGGAAATCAACCGGCAGGCAAGATTTCTCAATGCGGGTGGTCGGATTTCTCAATGCGAGTGGCTGCGTATGCTCGAGACGGCTCGCGTTGAGGAAGCTGCTGCTCGGGTAGAAAATCTACCCAAGCGGCAGAAAGGAAGCAGTGCCCGCTTGCGCTGTGCATGGTGCCGTTCACGATAATTTCACAGCGCGGACAAACAGCCGGCACTGAAAATTATAGTGAACAGCATTTTTTCTAACCCACTCCGCCGCTTGCGGAGCTCCACGTAGCGCAGCAGAGTTTTTTGCGGAACTCCGCGAACTCTGCCTAAGCTTACTGATGACGTGAATATGTGAATTTTATGAAGGTGATATATATATATATAAATACACATGTGCTGTGAAGATAATTTGCTGTGGAGTGCACTTTAACACTGGGTGATAGCATAGCCTAGTTATTTTGCATTTGTTTTGACCAATTGTGAGGATCAGACATTTGTCTATGGTATTATACCGGAGGTCCTCATTGTTTGGAAACAGCAAAGGCATGTCACTGGATTTTATGCACTTGCTCAGTGTTTTTTGTTTTTATTGTTCGCTATAGCAGTGGAATTACGCATGTTAATCTGAAGGGCAGGGATGCCGTGAATAAAAGTCTGTCTATCATCACGTTTATTGCATTAGCATATAATGGGCAATTAATATTGTGCTCAGTATGTTGAAAAAGGCCGGATCCTCGGCCGAAACTCTATCTATCTATCTATCTATCTATCTATCTATCTATCTATCTATCTATCTATCTATCTATCTATCTATCTATCTATCTATCTATCTATCTATCTATCTATCTATCTATCTATCTATCTATCTATCTATCTATCTATCTATCTATCTATCTATCTATCTATCTATCTATCTATCTATCTATCTATCTATCTATCTATCTGTCTGTCTGTCTGTCTGTCTGTCTGTCTGTCTGTCTGTCTGTCTGTCTGTCTGTCTGTCTGTCTGTCTGTCTGTCTGTCTATATCCCCACTAGTAGGTAATATATAAATATATATTGCCTACTGGCAGTTGCCAGTGGGTAGTTATAGTTAGGACCTAGTTTCTATAGGAAAAGCATTTTTTACTTGCCTATAACTTTGGCGTTGTTTGACCAATCTTCATGAAAGTTTTAAAAACAAGTGTCATGGTAGGTTTCTTGTGTCTTGGAAAGATTTGGGGTGATCCGTGCAGTGGGGACCGAGAAATAGGAGAGCAAAATAAGGGTGCATTTTTAATGTTAATTCCCATAGGAAAGTGTTGTTGAACCTACTGCCCGAACTGCTGGACGGAATTACACCAAATTTGGCAGAAATATAGATATTGTTACACAGAATGTACTTTTTGTTATTTGGTGCAAATACGTTCAGTAGTTTTTCAGAACTCTAAGTTGAAACTTACAGTGATATCTCTGGCCGCGGATATTTTGCGTCAATTTCGCGAATAATCGCAAATGTGCGTGCCAGCGGGAATGTTGTGATTGGCTGAGCTCAACCTGAACATAAAGTTGCAGCCACCATTTTATTGATCGAGAACATTCTTAGGGCTGAACATTTCTGTGAAAGCTATCATAAGGGGTCAGGGTGGAGGTACTCTGACCCCATGTTTGAGAAATGGGGGTGTTGGTGACACAAGTTATGTGTCCAAAATTGTTTATTTTAATTGCACACTATATTTGCGAAGCTGCCGTGACTGTCAATGCGGTCCCCCATGTACTGTCATGGGGACGTCATGACTATCATGGTCATAGTCACAGACTTATGTACCTACTCACTCAGACACTCATACACCCACTCAAATACCAATTTAGACATTAATGCACCCACTCACAGACTCACTCAGACGCACGTGTGTACTCACATAACCATTCAGAGGGCCATTCCCCCACTCACAGATGCACTCAGAGACACATGCGCCCACTCACATAGACAGTCAGAGACTTATATACCAACTCACAGGCCCATTCAGAAACTTATGCACTCAGTTACAGACGCACTCAGACACTTATGCATCTACTCATAGATCCAGTCACACTCATGTACCCATTCACAAACCCACTCAGACACCCATTTACATACCCACTTAGATACTCACACACCCACTCACATATCCACCCAGAGACTTATGCATCCACTCAGACTTAGTGAAGGACTCATGCAGCCAGTCACAGACCCACATGGAGACTTATGCACCCACTCACATAACTCATTGAATCATTAATGCACACTGTTATAGAGATATTGAGAGCCTGATAAAAGTTTTTATAGAGTTATTTATATAGTGATTTATCTCTTATGATGGTTAGAATTAATTATATAGCTATACATTTTGAATGTGGTGGTTGCTATTAATGTCTTGCCGGAGTCGCCACGAACAAGGAAAATACATTTTAGATGTAGATTTTTCAGAAAATGAATACAAAGGGGAAAGGTACAGCGACTCACCGTCCCGTACACGCACTGACAGACCCACTCGCTTACCTATACAAAAACTCACACACACACTATCTCATGTTTACAATCTCTAATATACCCAGTTACTCTTCTATACACCACTTACACATCCACCCACTTACCCATACAGGCACTTCCACAGCGAGTTACATTAGTATATGGGCCATATTATCAAGAATGGCGCAAATATTATCGTCACTTTCGCGGCAGGAAACTGCCGCCAAAGTGGCGATAAGGGGCTTGATAATATGCCCTAAAGAATTCCAATAGAAGCCCAGGTTTGATGTCCTTGACACCAGAACCTGAGCTTCTATTGGAATTCTCTAGGGCATATTATCAAGCCCCTTATCGCCACTTAAAGCAGCGATAATGTTTGCACCGTTCTTGATAATATGGCCCTATATGTTTAACACTCAGTAACTTTTAGAAAACACTCACAATCACTGGATAATGTCATCAGTGAAGTAATTTCAGATGTCATCAGTGATTTCACTGACCATGTCATGAGTGATGTAATATGTGAGGTCCTAAGCAGTGTTTATATTAGTGAATTTCTAAGTTGTTTTAAATTCCTAGGTATAATGTTCATGTAACCTTTGTTTTTTCAGTGAATTTCAAAGTCTTTTACAATCTATTTTCCTAATTGTGACGTGTAATCTTTGAGAGTGGGTGTATGAGTGGCTGTATAGTTATGTGAATGGGTGTGTGAGTGGATGTAAGAGCCTTTGACTGGGTGTGTGAGTGGTTTTGTGGGTGTGTGAGTGGCTGTATTGGTCTCTGAGTGGGTGCGTGAGTGACTGTATGGGTGTGTACATGGCTGTGTTAATGGGTGTATGAGCACCTGGGTGGATCTGTGAGTGGGTTGTGAGTGTTTCAGTGGGTCTATGAGTGGATGTGTGGGTGTCAGGGTGGGTCTGTGAGTGGGTGCATAAGTGTATGTGAGGCTGTGTAAGTGGATGGATGAGTCTCTGAGTGGCTGAGCAAGTGCATGTGTGAGTGTCTGAGTGAGTCTGTGAGTGGTTGTGTGAGTCTCTAAGTGGGTTTGAGTGGATGAGTGAGTGGATGAGAGGGTGTCTGAGTGGATCAGTCAGTGGGTGCATGAATCTGAGTGGATCTGTGAGTGGGTGCATGAGTTTCTGAGTGAGTCTGTTAATGGGAACATTGCTGACCGCTTTCTGGGTACCCTGAAGTCCACCGAGGCCACCCAGTGTGCTTTGATTGGGACCGCAGCGGGAGCACGAAGGCCTCGCAGTCCCAGCTGGCTCCCAGCCTCATGCGAGAGCCAGCATTGCTCACGTACTCAGGGAGCTGCTAAAGATTCAGCTCCCTGCGTGAGGAAGCAATTTTGTAATCTGTTTCCCTGCCCACATGACAGCGGGCAGAGAAACATATAGACATCCGGCTTCCAGCAAATGGGAGCAGTTTGACAACTCCCATTTGCTGGAAGTAGAGTTGCATTTGTTCTCGCTTGGCGGATGGTGTCACAGCTCCCACCAAGCAAAAGCAAACTGCTATATCCCGAGGGTGGGCACCTCGGGAGATAGCAGGAGCCAACCCTGGGAGGTGGCGGTCCGTAGGGCAAATAGGAGGGGGCCATGCAGCCTCACTCCTTTACTTTGCATGGGCCGGTGAGGTGGTGATTCCCAGAGCTGTATATGGCCTGCACAACCCATCTACCACATCTATTTTAATTACTGTCCCAGAGGAGGTGGTGGTCCTCGGGGCATGGGGGGGTCCATGCAGCCCCCGTGTAAATTTTCATTCGACCCTGGAGTGGTGGAGGTTCCTGAGGCTTCAAATAGCCCTAGAAGGGGGGTCCGTGCAGCCCCCCCCCTCCAATAATTAAATAAAGCCCCAAGGAGTTGGTGGTCCCCAGGGCTCAAGGAGCCCAATGGAGGGGGTCGGCGCGGAGCCCTCCTCCCATATGGAAATAAAGTCCCAGGGAGATGGTGGCCCATGGGGCTCAAAAAAGTCATGGGAGGGGGAACACATGCACCCACCTTCTTTTCCTTTTTATGCCCCCAGGACCTGCCCCCCCGGGCTATACAGTAAACAAGCTCGGGAGACTGCGCTTTTTAAACAATAATTGCCAAGGATTTGCGACTCGATTGCGATTTTTAAAAAAAACTTGTTTTGCCCTGACAGGGTCCCCAAGTTAACTCAGAAACTACTGAACAGTTTTACACCAAAATAACAAAAAGCATGCTTTCTGGACCTAGAGCTAAATTTCTGCCAAATTTGGTATAATTCCGTCGATCAGTTCGAGCTGTAGTCGTGTCAAAAAATCCCTGTGGGAATTAAATGGGAAACGCCACCTTTTTCTCGGCCACCACATGTATGACCCCGAAACTTTCCATGCACAATAGAGATACTCCGCCACACTTTTTCTAGAAAATTTGATAAAGATTCATCAAACAGCACTAAAGATATAGGCAAGTCAAAAACGCTTTTCCTATGGAAATATGGTCCTAACTATAACTATCTACTGTAGGTAATGTCTATCTATCTATCTATCTATCTATCTATCTATCTATCTATCTATCTATCTATCTATCTATCTATCTATCTATCTATCTATCTATCTATCTATCTATCTATCTATCTATCTATCTATCTATCTATCTATCTATCTATCTATCTATCTATCTATCTATCTATCTATCTATCTATCTATCTATCTATCTATCTATCTATCTATCTATCTATCTATCTATCTATCTATCTATCTATCTATCTATATCTACATTACCTACTGGCGGTCGCCAGTAGGTAGTTATAGTTAGGACCACGTTTCCATAGGAAATCCGCAACATTCTATTTTGAATAACTTTGGCGCCGGTCGACGAATCCTCGCGAATTTTTCAAAATAGGTGGGGCGCTACGCTCCGCTCCTACCCTGAAAGTCTCGGGGGGATTCGTCAAGCAGGGGCTGAGATAAAAGGGGGGTCCCAAAACGCGTTTTTCCCATGCATTTTTCCATAGGACCTTTAGACAGGGCTACAGCCCGAACGGCTGAACAGAATTACTAGAAATTTGGCAGAGAGGTAGTCCTCAGGTCAAGGAAGTGCCTTTTGTAGGTTTGGTGTAAATCTGTTCAGTAGATTCTGAGAAAATAGCCTTTAAATCAATATATCTGAGCCAGCTTACGGTGCGCTTACCGTACGCTTACCGTACGCGTACGGTGGCGTGCGCGAGCGCAATTCTGATTGGCTCTTAGATCTTAGTAAACATTCGAATCGGCCGAAACCAGGAAGCGGCGGCCGCCATTTTCTCTCTCGCACTGAGAGTGATTTTTAAAATATAAAGCCCAAAAACATGTAAAGGGGCTGTTTAGACAGCTCCCACACACATAGCCATGTTGAGGGAGTCCCCAAAGATCCCCCAAGGCCAAAAACGGAATTTTTATTTTTTTGGTAATTTCGCTGATTACGCTTACCGTACGCGTACGGTAAAAAATTAAAAAAAAAAAAAATTATCCACACTCTCTCCACCCCGTGTGCAATTGGTGCCCGAAGGGCACCAATTGTGCATGGCAAATTACACTTGAGATAAACTAAAATATTTTTTAAAAAAATACTAAAAAAAAAATTATCCACACTCTCTCCACCCCGTGTGCAAATGGTGCCCGAAGGGCACCATTTGTGCATGGCTTATAAAATATACGAAAAATTAAAATATTACCTTTCAAAACGAAGTGCATCATATGTCCTCCATGTGCGCACGGTGCGCGAAGCGCATCGTGCGTACATGGCCCATCTAGCGTAACGTGGGCACGCGGTGCGCGTAGCGCACCGCGTGCCCACCGTGCGTGCACGGCACTAACTGCGTAAAGTGGGCGCGCGGTGCGCGAAGCGCACCGTGCGCGCACGGAATGAAATGCGTTAAGTGGGCGCGCACGCCACGAATGGCGTAAAGTAACTTAGCATTTAAAAAACCGTACAAATTCACTGAAAAACCATAGGTTTCACACACGTTATAGTTAGGAATTAGCATTTAAAAAACCTTGCAAATTCACTGAAAAAACCATAGGTTTCACACATGTTATAGTTAGCGGAAATTTTACTGATAAAAAACCAATGAAATTCCCCCGTTATAGTTAGTGCAGGCAACTATAACTCACGCGACCGCAATCTTCTGCTGATGACATATGTGTCTTTATGAAAAAAAAATATTTGTAATATATGTATAGCTAAAAATGTATCGAAGAAGACATGGGCAAATAAGTGTCTAAATACAGTATTAGCATCAGCAGAGGATTGCGGTCGCGTGAGTTATAGTTGCCTGCACTAACTATAACGGGGGAATTTCATTGTTTTTTTATCAGTAAAATTTCCGCTAACTATAACATGTGTGAAACCTATGGTTTTTTCAGTGAATATATATATATCTATATTCACTGAAAAAACGTTAAAGTAAAGTTCTAAGTGAATTTCTCGCTGAGAACATTAACGTTTGAAGTAAAAAAAAACAGAAAATCAGCAGGTATAGTTAGCAGCAATAACTATAACTTGCGCCCCCGCCATGCACTGCTGATGACATCACATATGACATCACTCATGACATGCCATCTGAGATGTCATCAGTGATGTCATCAATGATGTCATAGAAGATGTCATTAGTGATTATATACATGAGCTCAGCAGTGCATGGCAGGGGCGCAAGTTATAGCTTGTGCTGCTAACTACAACTGCTAAATTTCTGTGTTTTTTGTCATTCAAACGTTAATGTTGTCAGTGAGAAATTCACCTAACTGTAACCGTATTTTAACCTTTGTTTTTTTCTGTGAATTTCTAAGGTATTTTGTTTTCAACGAAAAAATCTTTTTATCACACCTAACTATAACGTTACTATAACTTTGGTTATTTCTGTGAATTTCTTGTTTTTTGTAAAGTAAAGTAATACTTAATTATCATATGTAAATGCAACCCCAAGGGCAAACGGCTGAAGGCCAGACGCAGCTGGGGTTTGGCTGCAGTACCTGGGCCAAGTTCTGCAGCCAACTCCCCACATGCTAACACCTCTCTCTTGGATGACAGGAGTGTTTAGAAGGGTGTGGGTAGAGACTGACTCCTCCACTGAGACCTGTTTGAGCATGATAGAAGTGCGTAGTAGGGTGTGGGGAGGGATACACCTCACTTTTGGATGACCTCTTCTGAGATGATGGGTTTGCTTCGTAGGGTGTGGAGATGGACTGGCCTCTCCTTTCAGACCTCGCTCTCAGATTTCGGGTGTGCATAGTAGGGTGTGTGGAGGGAGTGGACTCTCCTTTCAGACCTCTCTCTCAGATTATAAGTGTACATAGCAGTTCATGGAAAGGGACTGGCCTCTTCTTTTATACATCTCTCTCAGATAACAGGTGTGCATAGAGACAGGCCTCTCCTTTCAGACCTCTCTCTCAGATGACACGTGTACGTAGTAGAGTGTGTGGATGAACTGGCCTCTCCTTTGCGATGCGGTGTGCATAGTAGAGTGTATGGATGGAGTAGCCTCTCCTTTCAGACCTCTCTCTGGGATAAGGGGTGTGCGTAGTAGGTTGTGGGGAGTGAGTTGAGTCTCCTTTCAGACCACTTTCTCAGATGACAAGTGTACATAGCAGTAAGTTCAGAGGGACTGGCCTTTTTCTTTCATACCTTTCTCTCAGAAGACAGGTGTGCGCCGTCAGGTGTAGGGCAGAGGTCTTTCAACCTTTTGATGCTGAGACCTCCCAGTCAAATGTTTTAGGCGTAAGGACACCGTCCTGACAAACATTTCTGGAACATGGTACTGCTCATCATTGACCACTATCAACAACCATAAACGCCCCCAATTCCCACAGCAAATCATTTTTACAGTGGGGAAATAAATTAAACAGTGTTTAGCAAACCAAAGGTCAGTGAGTGTGGGGGCATAGTCAAAGGTGTGGCTAAAAACAAAGGGACTTATTTATGAAGAATTGGCGTAGGGCAGCACCACAAGTCTTCTTGCTGTGCTGCCCTACACCAATGTGAAAGGCCAGGAATGCACCTTATTTGACATATGGTGCATTCCTGTCCATTCCGCCTGCTTTGCAGCACAAATTGCTGCCTAGCGCCAACATAGGTAGGATTGATTTTTTTTGCAGGAATGGGCACCTTCCTGCACAACACAGTCCAGAGAGGGGTTTTCCTCTTTCTATGTGTGCTGCAGAATGCAGCACTCATGAAAAGAGGAAAAAATGAGGAGAAATGAAAAACATTTCTCCTTGTTACACCTGCTGTAGGGAGGCGTAAGGTTTTGGCACTGACCCAGGTTTACATGGTTCTGTAAACTTGGGGCAGCATAAAAATCCATGGGCTCAGCGTGGGAACACCCACTGCAATGCCTATGGAATGCCTACTTGATATAGAATAAGGCAACACAGCGACTTGTGCTGCTTTGTCTTACTCCATATCTACTCAAAGCCATACAGGGTGACTTTGCGTTACCTCATAGATATGATATGAACGAGACGCTTATGCCCCCAGACCTTCAAAAAAAAGCGATGCTCTGGCAGCGCAAGCCTCTCATAAATCAGCCCGAAAATATTTTGTTTGTGTTTTAGGTCTTTCACCATCAGGTAGCTACATATAAAATAATGGGTAGCTTAAATGATACATTTTTAAAATTGTTACTCAGTGGGAAATGCACTGAGGTACATTAGGAAATCTCTATTAGTTAATGCACTGCAGAGGTCTGTGTGTAACCACCGAATTAAACTTGGTTGGTGCAGTGGAGAATAATGACTTGTGTATTTTCAGTGCTACGTCACAACCTGTGACAGAAAGCAATGTGAAGGTGTAAGTCCTTATTTTATACTGGCATTACACACATTAGTAGATAGAGTGCTACAAACTGCACAAATAGTTTTGGGATAAAATGGAGCTTCCAAAATGTAGATTTTAATAATACCAGACCATAAGTAATGCAATTTTTTATTTTGCATAACTGTCCCTTCAACACTTCCTCAAGGGTACTATGGGGCATATTATCAAGCCTGGCGATAAAATTATCGCCGCTTTAGCGGCAGAAAACTGCCGCTAAAACGGCGATAATGGGCTTGATAATATGCTCTATGCGATTCCAATTGAAGCCCATGTTAGACGTCCTTCACATTTAACATGGGCTTCAATTGGAATTGCATAGAGCATATTATCAAGCCCTTTATCGCCTTTTTTGCGGCAGTTTTCTGCCGCTGAAGCGGCGATAATTTTATCGCCAGGCTTGATAATATGCCCCTAAATGCTGTGTAAACAAAATTACGATTAAAAGTATACACTTCACAACCCAGGGCCTCATTACGATGTCAGTCAGAAAGCATTCTGACCGACTCCTTGTCGGGATCGTTTCCGACCGACTCGCGTTCGGGGAGTCTGACTGACTGATTACGATGTTTCCGAACACTTGTCGGTCGGGCTCCCATTGACTTCAATGGGATCCTGTGTTCCCAACGACAACACAGGCTCCCATTGGAAAGAGTGGTGGCTGCGGAAAACCCTGCACCCTGTGGTGGGCACCCTAAGGTGCCTGCCGCACTATGCATGGTTTGAATGAGGGGTATCCTGGGTACCCCCCACAGGCCCTAACCGGAGGCCTCTGGGTAAAGGGGGGCCTGCTACGGGCACCCAAAGTCAGTTTCTGTCAACTGTTCTATGTCGGACAGAGTGTCCGAATGTGACTTCGTAATCGCTCGGTTGGGAACGCGGTCCATAGAGCTGTACGAGTCAGCTCCGACCGACTTAGTTTCTCCCAATGCCTATCGTACTGAGCTGGAATGACCGAACAGTTTACTTCTATCGTAATAGGTTGGTCGAAAAATGTTTCTGAGTCAGTCGGAAACATGGGTTCCGACACGGGTTAAGAAAATCCTAATGCCATTCGGAGCCTTTCCGACCAACATCGTAATGAGGCCCCCAGTTGTTAACTCTTCCTACTCCCACCCAAAAAAAACCAAATCTTTGCCATCACAATGCTTGGTGTGATTCGATCAATTAAAGCCAGAACCACTCCCAAGCACCCTTCACATTTGCGGATTAACTCGTAGCACACATTTGCATTTCATTCAGGCAAGCAGGCACCCTAGCACAAAGGATTGTTTTACCGGTCTGCCTGGCACCTTTGTGTTACAGCACAGGAGACTCAATTAACTTAAACTGAAGCATTTTAACAATAGGAATGAAGCGTCCCAGACGGTTGTCTTTGCCCAAAAGGAAGAGCACCTGTTTTGAATTCCAGGCAGAAGTGAGGCCTGGAAATGTGCAACCCCCCTTCCAAGGAATCCACGGCCCCCCTGGGGGTCGCACCCCACAGATTGAAGACCTCTGGTGTAGGGAGAGACTGACTTCTCCTTTAAAAACCTCACTCTCATATAATAGGTGTGCATAGTAGGGAGTGTGAATGGACTGGCCTTTCCTTTCAGACCTCTCTCTCAGATGACAGGTGTGTGTAGTTGAGTGTGTGGATGGAGTAGCCTCCACTCTGAGACCTCTCTCTCAGATGACGAGTGTGCATAGTAGGGTGTTGTTCTGCTTGGGTTTTCGGATCAGATAGAACCCGCTCATCAGAGCCTCACTAACCCAGCCAGAACGTTACCCCCTCCCTAGAACCTATTTATAATCCTGCAACCACATATATCTATCACCTAAGGACAGGGGATTCCTACTATGTATACCAAGATCTCACAATCGGCGGCCTCGCGATCCCATACGGATCCAGACCTCTCTGCCCATACGACAGTATCACAAGTGGCGGCCTCGCGGTCCCATATGAACCCAGACCTCTCTGCCCATACGACAGTATCACAAGTGGCGGCCTCGCGGTCCCATACGAACCCAGACCTCTCTACCCAGGCGGCAGTCTCAGCACAATCGGCGGCCTCGCGATCCCATACGGATCCAGACCTCTCTGCCCATACGACAGTATTACAGGTGGAGGCCTCGCGGTCCCATACGAACCCAGACCTCTCTGCCCATACGACAGTATCAGCACAATCGGCGGCCTCGCGATCCCCTACGAATCCAGACCTCTCTGCCCATACGACAGTATCACAAGTGACGGCCTCGCGGTCCCATACGAACCCAGACCTCTCTGCCCATACGACAGTATCAGCACAATCGGCGGCCTCGCGATCCCCTACGAATCCAGACCTCTCTGCCCATACGACAGTATCACAAGTGGCGGCCTCGCGGTCCCATACGAACCCAGACCTCTCTGCCCATACGACAGTATCAGCACAATCGGCGGCCTCGCGATCCCCGACGAATCCAGACCTCTCTACCTAGACGGCAGTCTCATACGACAGTTCATCCTATGATCACCATAACAGACAAAAAGGGAATCAGTCTCACTATTCATCAGATCACACAAGGATTGCCAGTTCGGGCATAGCCTGTTCTCAAATTCGAGGGGCTCCTCTGTCCTCTATTCAGCTACCACTTACCTGATCAGGGTTAACATCTGTTCATGTAGCCACAGCTGACTAGAAGAATAGGCTACCCTCTTATACAAGAACACGCATCACATGTCGGTTCACTACAAACTGGATACTTTATTACTCATTACATACACAATCACATAACATTACGATATAACACATAACCTGCAAAGAAAAGTGAAAGATTAAGTTGTACACTCTAATAAGAAAGGGTCGACATCACCTTAGTAGTATGTAGCCTGCACTCAGTGGTCATCTAGGTTCCCTTCTCGTCTGTGCCTCGGCTCGCCTGGAATCACCCTTCTCCGAGTCACTGGGACCTCTTCCTTATCGGCTACTCTCTCCTCTCTGGCTATTCTGTTAGGAAAGCATCTGTCTCTCAGTTCTTCTCCGCCTTCAAGATGGCGTCTGTCTTCCCTGGAATAAGTAGTAGCTTTACTGCTAACGGCTAGATGCCGCCTACAGACTGAACATGTAACTGCCTCAGACTTTCACTAATATAGAGGTGCATTTCCTCATGGAAAATTCCGGCCCGTAACCTGCCGCCCACCAAATTCTTGTACCTCCCCGTACCAAGGACACGTTCCCAGCCGGCCGGCCTGATGTAGTGTCTTCGGCATGAAGAAAAATACAATCCTTCGATAAGGGCCGGCCTGAACCGGTTCTCTCCAAGCGAATAACACCTCATAACTAAAACATTACTCTTGACCTAGAAGAATCCCAAGCTGCCGGAGCAGAAAGAAAGATGGAGTCTCTCCCGTTTGAGGCCTACCAGGCCTGAATTCAGCACAGCTCCATGAAATACCCTCACTACAGGACAGGTTATCCCTAATACTAACAAATCTATCCCCTAGGCTATGTGTGCAAGCCCTGATCTATGGGGAAGAGCAAAGAATCATGTCGAAGTGCTTAGTAAATAGGCTCCATTCACTACTCTAACCCTTAGGCTTGAATGGTAAGAGACTGAAGTCACATTCAATCACTTGTTAACACAAGAAGGCCGGGAAAATCGAGCAGAACAGGTGTGTGGGGAGAGACTGGCGTATCCGCTGAGACCTCTCTCTTGGATTATGGTTGTGCATAGTATGCTATTTCAAGGGACTGTCCTCTCCACTAACACCCCTCTCTTTGGTGTTGGGTGTCCACAGTACGGTGTTGGAGAGCATTAACTCTACTCACAACTTTTGCCAAGCTGATGGGCGTAAATAGTAGACTCTGGCAAAGACCATCTTCGGTACTGTAGTACTCCTACTTATAGTAAAAGTGTGCATACTATAGTGTATTCAAAGTTCACCTACTCCTTCCTTTTTTTCTCAATCTTGTGAGAGTCTCACGAGATCATAACATTTAAAAAAAACAAAAAAACAATATACATTAATTTTAATCACAGTCGTTATCCCTTAGAAACCTCCAATCTAAATCTTGGGGGACAGCGTGCTTTTCTGTTGCTCTCTTATACAGCTTTTTTACTTGATTTCCATAACACCTGCAATTTTTCACAGTAAACAGCAATGGCTGCCATTTCATTTCTAAAATTCCAATAACCAGCCAATCTGAGGGCTATCTCTTGCCGGACTTGCGGCAGCCTCTCACTACCGCACGGCCATGAAGGTTCATGGGAAAAACAGCCTTTCCACCAATTACGGGGCTCTATTTCTTAATTCACACTCAAGGGATACTTGTGAGACTCTCTCAAGCCCAATCATCCAAATATCTATATTTCTTTTAACCTTAATATCTCAAAAACTACTGAACGTATTTACACAAAATCACAAAAAGCACAATCTGCGGACCAATATCTAGCTTCCTGCTAAATATGGTACAATTTGGTTCAGCAGTTTTTGCTGTAGCATGTCTTAAAGATGTCTATGGAAAATGCATGTGGATTTTATGTTTTGGGACCCCCCTTTTTTCAAGGTCCCCACTTCGCAGGTCTCCCAGAAACTTGCCGTACACAAACTAGTCAAAAGTAGCACCTTTTAGCCTCCAAGCTGACCCCAAGCTGTTCTTGCTCCATAGAATGGAGGGGATCGGCAGGAACCGCTACAAACAGCACATCTTATTCTTGGGCCTCACGCTTGCCAAGCGGGACATCGGCCAAAGGTGGAAGGCGATGTCCCTGCCAACAATGGGTGGGTGGAGGCTGGCCATGGACAGATGCATGAGGGCAGAAGTCGCTGCTTTTCAGGCTCGGGCTGCCCACAGAAACATAGGAAAATATGGTTCCCCTGGGCAACATACCGGGGCATTGACTTACCCCCCAACCACTAAGAGAACCCCCCCGAAACCCAGTCCATACATCTCCCCGACCCCTCGATACCATAGATGAGCAGCTCCACCATCACTATATGCACACTTAGACACTTTGATCGTCAAACTCTGGGGTAACCTGTGCCAAGTTTTAGTTGCCGTTTTTAGGCCTGCGAGTTTGCAGGTTAGCTTGTTGTTTAAAAGTAACTTGTACTATCTCATTCAAAATGTATCCATAATGTATGCATTGGGCTTTGCCGGCTATGTACCACTAAACTCAATAAAACTTGTCATTAAAAAAAGTAGCACCTTTTTGGAAAGAGTTTTGTGGAGATTCATCAAACAGTGCCAGAGTTATTAGCAACAGAAAAAACACTTTCCCTGTGGAAGACCTAATTATAACTACCTAGTAGTGACCCTCACTAGGTAATGTGTATATATATATATGTATATATGCAAAAAAGAAGAAGCAGAGAACTCTGGGTAGTTCTCACGTTTAGGTGGAAAGCAGCTCCTGTATAGAGCACTCTCAACACCAGCGACACTCTAGATCTGCTCACCTCAAATGTCTGCTTTTCTATCAAAGTCTTTAAGCATAGGATTAGCACAGTGCCTTCCATGCCGAGATAGAAATGGACAAAGTCTTTTGCCAATTCTACAGCAAAGTCTTTAAGCATAGGACTAGCACAATGCTGTCCTTGCCGAGACTTTGCTGTAGAAATGGCAAAAGACTTTGTCCATTTCTATCTCCGCGTGGATAGCACTGTGCTAATCCTATGCTTAAGACTTTGATAGAAAAGCAGACATTTGAGGAGAGCAGATCTAGAGTGTCGCTGGTGTTGAGAGTGCTCTATACAGGAGCTGCTTTCCACCTAAACTTGAGAACTACCCAGAGCTCTCTGCTTCTTCTTTTTTGCATCATTTATTCGTCGCTCTATGCCTGAAAGGATATATGTATGTAGAAATATGTATGTATATATGTATATATGTATATATATATATATATATATATATGGTGGACATGGTGGATATATATATAATATATATATATATATCATAGAACAGCCGGAAGGAAAGACGGGACGCACTCTTGGCAATCTTTTTGCGCTTATTTTATTTTCTTAATATCTTAAACGCATGGGATGCAGGCATGAGCTGATCTACGCGTTTCGGTATCCCAGATACCTTGCTCACGATCAACTGTTTGTTTGGTCCCGCCCCCTTTAAGTTCACTTGATGTTACATCATTTCCTGGCGGTATCCCAGCTTCCCTTTGCATTATGGAGAATGTAGTTTTAACCAAAAGCGTTTTTTTTCCTTCATATTACTCAAATTTCTATTGTAATTTTTAACATTTAATAAGGACAGTCAGATGTGCCTTAATTCATCGTAATTTACAGGCAAAGCTGCTTCAATTGTTCCATATTTGATATTAATGTTCAATCCTTTTCTCCGTGGAACTGACGCTGTTCTTTGCCTTCTTGAATTTCTTCGTGTTTTTCTTTATTGTTTTTGCTCCTCTGGTGGAGCTTGATCTTTTCAATGATTAATTCCCAGTTCTTTTGGGCCATTGATTTCCATCTTTTTCCACATCTCCTTCCAGATTTTCTTATCTTGCCCCTTTGAATTCATTTTCCATCATTTTTTCTTTGTTTTTTTTATAATCATCTCTTGTTTTTTATAAGTGTATGTAGAGCTCTTCTGATTGGTTAAGGCCGTACAGTTGTAATGTTCTTAATTTCAAGATGTGACGTGACTCCTTCTGTCGCAATTATCTTTCTCGATCTCCCCCACGTTCTTTTTTTGGGATGGTTTCAGCTCCATAAAATTTCAGTTTTTTCCAATCTCCTTGATGAGCTTGTTCCATGTGTTTTGCCACTGCATTTGATCTGTCTTTATGTATTGTTGCCCTTATATGTTCAAGTATTCTCTTTTTCAATTCGAAGATGGTACTTCCCACATATTTCAGTGGGCAGGGACATTCCAAAACATAAATCACATATTGCGTCTTGCATGTTATCAATTGACGAATTTGCCAAATTTTGTTGTTTGCCATTTTAATTTCTTTTGTTTGTTGCGCAATTTGACAGGCTTTGCACATGTGACATTTTATAAAGCCTTTTGTATGTATGTATGTATTTATTACTTGTTAAGCGCGGCTGTCACCCAAAGGGTATCCTGGCGCTGAGATCCTATCGAGCCATCACAGATGTTTATCTTGCGCTTGGAAACAGGAAGGTCTTAAGCTCCTTTTTAAAAGAAGGCAGATGTTGACTACTCCTCAGTATCAGAGGTAAAGAATTCCACAATGTGGCGGCCGTATAGCTAAAAGCACGGCCACCCATCCTTACTCTAGTAATCCTAGGAATCCTCACCAAAAACGGCGACGACGATCTCAATGGTCGAGCCGTTTGATACCATGAGAAGAGATGCTGAAGAGGGATAGGCCCCAATCCATGCAGCGCTCTAAATACCAGGCAAAGTGCCTTAAAAGCAATCCTCTGCTGCACTGGCAGCCAATGCAGATCAGCCAAGGCTGCTGAAGAGGAAGCAGAGCGTGGTCGCGACAAAGCCAGTTTCGCAGCCATGTTCTGAATCCTCTGTAGTTTAAGGATCAGAATTTTTGGAGCTCCTAGCAGTAGTGCGTTGCAGTAGTCTAACCTACTGAGAATGGTACTACGCACTACCTCTGCTCTTGCACCTGGTGGAAGCAATGGCAAAATTTTGCGCAAAGCCCGAAGCAGGCCCATACAGGTCGCTGTGATCTTATTTACTGAAGCATCCAGCTGCAGGCCAGGTTCGAACAGCACTCCCAAGTTGCGAGCCGATTTAGCGGCTTCCACGGAACCTGGGATAGAGTTTGGCCAAAAGTCATCCGGTAGAACACGAGGAGAGCGATCAGAGGAGCAGTAAAGAACTTCCGTTTTTGATCCATTAAACTGAAGAGCATTAGCTCGCAGCCACTCAGCAGTGGCCGACATGCAACGATGGAAAGTGTCCTTCGAGACAGTCTCACTACCCTCAAATGAGAAAATCAGCTGAGTGTCATCGGCATAATTGATGACTGATATGCCGAATGACTTGATTAATTTTATCAGGGGTTGGAGATATAGATTGAACAGGATCGGACTAACCGCCGACCCTTGAGGGACACCCTGGTTTACCTGTCGCGTAGCTGAGCGAAATGGAGGTAACGCCACTGCTTGCTGTCTGTTGCTGAGATAGGACATTAGCCATTGTAAAGCCAGATCAGCCAAGTGGTTTCTTTGTCTTTTCCTTTGAAATGACTGTGAATTAGAAGATCCTTCAGATTCTTTGCTCTCCTGTATGTCACAGTTGGATGCTTCCCTATTATTTCCTTCACGGTGGGGTCCAGCTGTAGTATCTTCCAGTTTTTTCTTAAAATGCTCACAATTTGTTTGCTTTCCACTGAGTAATCCGTTATTAGGCGAATAGTCTCAAGTTCTGCTTTCTTTTGCTTTCGGGATAAACACTCTTCCCTTGTTTTGCTGTTCGTTCTTTCCCAGCCTTTTTTGACTATGTTGGTGTTATATTTCCTTTTCTTAAATCTTTCCATCGTGTTTTTTCCATGTGTTCTCCATTCATCTTCTTCACTGCAGATTCGCCGAATCCTCAAGAACTCCCCATAAGGGATGCTTGAGATTAGGGTTTTCTGGTGGAAGCTTGTTGCTTCCAAGGTGGCATTGGTTGCTGTACTTTTTCTATGTAGAGTTGTTTGTATATGGCCATGTTTGATATAAATTTCTGTGTCCAAGAATACTACTTTTTCTTTGCTGATTTCGTATGTAAACTTTATATTTGTTTTGCTGTTATTTAACACTTCAAAGTATTCTTGGAATTCCATTTCTGTTCCATCCCAGATGATGAATAGGTCGTCAATGAATCGTTTCTAACTCACGCCCTTATTCACCATTCTGTCATTGCTTGCACACCATGCAACCTCCTTCTCCCAGTACCCCATCGCTAAACAGGCATAACTGGGACTAAAAGAAAATCCCATTGCAGTCCCGTTCCTCTGGTGATACACTTCATCTCCGAAAACAAAGATGTTCTTGTTCAAACATATTGATACCATTTCAAGGAGCATCTTATTGTGTTCACAGTATTTAATGTTGCGTTCTTTCAAAAAGAACTCACATGCTTCCAGGCCCATGTCATTTTCTATATTGGTATACAAGGATATAACATCCATTGTTACCAATTGATATGTGTCCTGCCAAGGAGTGTTTTGCAGCAGTCGTAACAAGTCTGTTGTATCCTGTATATAGGAACTGAGTTGAGTTACGTAGGGGTTCAGAAAGAAGTCAATGTAATTAGCCATTGGTTCTAGTAACGATCCCTTTGCAGACAGGATAGGTCTGCCTGGTGGTTTTTTGTGATCCTTATGAAGTTTAGGCAGAAAATAAATTGTGGCTGTAATTGGATGGGCTACTGTTAAATATTTGCATTCTTCCTCATTGATGAGTTCCCGTCCTGCCCATTCTTGCAGCCTGTTATCCACTTTTTTCCTTTATTTCTAGGGTGGGATTCATTTTCAATCTTTCATAGTAATTAATATTTCTTAATTGGCGATGTGCTTCCGCCACGTATGCTCCTTTTTCCATGATTACTATGTTTCCCCCCTTGTCTGCCATTTTAATTTCAATCTGATCATCCGATGTTAGGTTTTTTAGGGACTCCCGTTCTTTCTTGGTTAAATTATCTGTAAATTCCGGACTCTTCAATTTGTATAGGTCTTGAATAACCGCTTCTTGGTACAAGTCTATTTTATTTCCCGGTGTTAACTGAGGGTAGAATTTAGATTTTGGTTTCATCCCACTTAAACCTGCTCCTCCTTGTGCAATTGCCCTGCTTAATGGGGTTTCCTCTCCGTCCATGGTGTCCAGGTTTAATAATGTCAAGAAACCCTCAGCGTCTTTCACTTGTACGCCTGCTGTTTTTTCTTCCGATATTTTGATTTTGTCTTTATTCCTTTTCTTCTCTGCAAAGAATTTGGCCAACTTGATGTTCCGAATGTATAAGTACAAATCTATCCTCACTTGTGCTAGATCCATTCTGCTTGTAGGACAAAAGTTTATCCCCCTTTTTAATAACGATGTTTCTGTATCCGAAATAGATCTTTTGGATAAGTTCACCACTTGCAATTCCTCCTCTACTTGTTCTTCCTGCGCATGCTCCTTGTTTCTGTTCCCATTTTTTCCACTGTGATGTTTGGCTCTGTTACCCCTTCTTTTGGGTTTCTTTGTGGCCATTTTCGTCCTCTTCCTCTTCCCCTTTGTTGTTGGAATGTGGGCCGATTTTGTTCCCATTGTCTCTGTTGTAATACTAGGCGCATGTCCCCTAAAAAAGATAACTTGCTCCTATTTGTTTCGGTTGATTGTTCCCCATCACTGGGCTCGTTGGAGATTAGGGAAGAGGCGCTACTTGAGAAGCTCGTTGCGCTATTCCAGGTCGCTTGTTCCTTTATTGCATCAAATTTTCGAGAGAACGTGAAAATACGCCCCTCAGCGTAATCATTTGCATCTCTAATGAACTTGGAGTGCTTGCATTCCCTTACTATGTCCTCATGTTTATCGATTTGTACTTCTAATTCTTCTTTAAACTTTGTCATCTCTGTTGTCATCTTTAGTAAAGCCAGTTCCTTTTCTGTTTCGCATAGTTGTTCTTTTATTTTTGTGAGTCCAATTTCTATGTGCTTTACCAAAATTTCAATTAGACCCAGTGATGATTTCAAAACGAAGTCACCCCATTCCTGCAGTAATTCATTTGAGGCGTCTTGATGGTTAGGCATCAACATTATTCTCAACCCCCTAGGGATTCGTTGTACCTCCAAATATTTCTTTAGAGTGATTAACTCCCAGGACTTGTTTATCTCTTTGCGGCTCAATTTTTCCCATGTACGTATTTTACTCTTGATGTCCGTTTTTTCTGTCATGCTTGATATTCCCTGGTCTTTATCCGTGTTGCCTTTTTCAAACATGGAGCTCAATAGTTCATTTCTTTTAGCTTCACGTTTCTCCATTTTGTATGCCCGTTTAGTTATCTCCCAATGCTCGCATCAGTGTCTTTGTACTTGTATGAGATTTATGCGCGGTTGCCACCCGGAGGTTATTGTAACTTCAAAATACACAGTTCCCCGCGTGTTTCCTGTTGAAACTTTCAATGCGGATTTTTCTTGTCCAGTTACTCCTCCTCCGACACTAAGCTGGATAAACACGAATGTGCAACAGTGTTACTATTTTTGTCAACACCCACTTACCTCGGTTTTCATTCCCGAGCGGTGTGTCCTTTTCACTTGTGTTTCTTCCTCCAGCGGTCACTGCTCCCGGTTAAATAAATCAACTCCACTGGTTCCCAGTTCCCGGGGATGTGCAGCGCTCTTCGTGGGTGCACCCACGAAGAGCGCTGCACATCCCCGGGAACTGGGAACCAGTGGAGTTGATATATATATATATATCTCCACCATGATCGTTCCTTCGGCGTCAGCAAAAAACGATGCCACAGCTACTGAATCCTTTAAACAGCGTGTTTATTCAAGAATAGGTTTTGGCCAAATCACTCGACTCGTTTCGGAGGAAACCTCCTTTCTCACGAGTACGAGGTTTCCTCCGGAACACGTCGAGTGATTTGGCCAAAACCTATTCTTGAATAAACATGCTGTTTAAAGGATTCAGTGGCTGTGGCATCGTTTTTTGCTGACGCCGAAGGAACGATCGTGGTGGATTATAGGGGTCCGTGACCCTGCCACGGCCCTCCGCCGAAAGGGGCTCGGGTTTGTTCGCGACAAGGAGCTGTGGATATTATTTACTGGCGGTCGCCAGTAGATAGTTATAGTTAGGACCGTGTTTCCATAGGAAATCTCAAAATTCTATTTTGAATAACTTTGGCGCCGGTTGATGAATCCTCGCGAAATTTTCAAAACTAATGGGGCGGTCCGTTCAGCTCCTACCCTGAAAGGCTCGGGGTGATTCGTCAAGCGGGGGCCGAGAAAAAAGGGGGGTCCAAAACGCGTTTTCCCCATGCATTTTTCCATAGGACCTTTAGACGCAGCTACAGCCCGAACGGCTGAACAGAATTACTTGAAATTTGGCAGAGAGGTAGCCATAAGGTCAAGGAAGTGCCTTTTGCAGGTCTCGTGTAAATCTGTTCAGTATTTCCTGAGAAAATAGCATTTAAAAGCATATCAATATCTATACGCGCGCAGGGTGCGCGCACCGTGCGCGCACCGTGCGAGCACCCTAACGTACGCAAGCGTAATTCTGATTGGTGGTTACATGTTAGTCAATGTTCGAATCGGTCGAAATCAGGAAGTGTCGGCCGCCATTTTGTTTGTTTTCAGTGCGAGAGTGAAAAAGGAAGGTGGCGAATGTGAAAAGGGGGCAGGGTAGAGAGTTCCTGACCCCCTAGCCTTTGTCAGGGGGTCCCTGAAGGACCCCGAAGGCAAAAAAAAAATTATTTTTTTTAAAAAATCGCGGTGGTGCGCGCACCGTGCGCGCACTGTGAAACCCCCCCCCCCAAAAAAACAACATTTTTTTTTTTTTTTTTTAAATCGCGGGGTGCGCGCACTGTGCGCGCACGGTGAAAACCAAAAAAAAATAAAAAATGTTTTAATACGTAGTTTATTGTAAAATAAATATATAAAAAAAATAATAATACATAAATAAATTAGCATTTAAAAAACCGTACAAATTCACTGAAAAAACCATAGGTTTCACACACGTTATAGTTAGGAATTAGCATTTAAAAAACCTTGCAAATTCACTTAAAAAACCATAGGTTTCACACATGTTATAGTTAGGTGGATATTTCACTCGTAAAAAACCAATGAAATTCCCCCGTTATAGTTAGTTCAGATAACTATAACTCGCGCACCCGCAATCCACTGCTCATGACGTCACATATTACATCACTCATGACATGGTCAGTGGCATCACTCATGACATCACTGATGACATCATCCTTGTGATAGAGTGGCGGTCGCGCGAGTTATAGTTATCTGAACTAACTATAACGGGGGAATTTCATTGGTTTTTTACGAGTGAAATATCCACCTAACTATAACATGTGTGAAACCTATGGTTTTTTAAGTGAATTTGCAAGGTTTTTTAAATGCTAATTCCTAACTATAACGTGTGTGAAACCTATGTTTTTTTCAGTGAATATATATATGTATGTGTATGTATATATATATCTATATATATATTCACTGAAAAAAACCATAGGTTTTACAGACGTTATAGTTAGGAATTAGCATTTAAAAAAACCTTAGAAATTCACTGAAAAAACCATAGGTTTCAGGGACGTTATAGTTAATTGGACATTTGACTCATATAAAACCAGAGAAATTTGCCCGTTATAGTTAGTTGAGCTAACTATAACTAGCGCGCCCGCAATGCACTGGTGATGACGTCACATATTACATCACTCATGACATGGTCAGTAACATCACTGATGACATCACTGATGACATCTCAAATGACATCACTGATGACATCATCCAGTGAATGTGTATTTCTGTAAAGTTTAAATATTTTTCATATATATCTATGCCAAGGTTTATTGAAGAAAGAGTGAATTTACAAGTCCCTGAATGGATTATTTAGGAGGTGCGTGACTGACTGTATAACTGAGTGACTGAACATGTGTTACTGAATGTATGGGTTAGTGGCTAAACTGTGTGAAAGTCTGTATTAGTGTCTAAGTTGGTGTATAAGCGGCTGCATGGGTTGGTGAGTAGCTACATGAGTGTCTATATGGGTTATTGATTTGTTGTCTGAGTATCTGTATGAGTGCCTGAGTGTCTGTGTGGGTGGGTGGGGGGGTGTGTGACTCTCTGCATACATGTCTGAGTGGGTGATTCACGGGTTGTATGGATTCAAAAGTACATCTGGGAAGGGCTGTATGGGTGAGTTAGTGTGTGTATGGGTGTGTTGGTGAGTGAATGATTGACTCACTGGTATATGTGTGAGTAACTACATATGTTTTAACGCAGTATATGTGAGTGTTAGAGTATATAAATGACTATACGTGAGAGTAAGTTATTTGAAGGAGTGGGTGTATAAAAGTGTCTGCTTGTATCAGTGATTGTATAAGACAGTAAGTATGTGTTAGTATCTGCATAAATAAGTGATGTGGTGTGTGTATAAATAACGCAGTTGGTGTGTATAACTGTATACATGAGTAAATGGGTATGTGATTGATTCTTTGCATGAGTGACTAGGTGTGTGAGTAACTCTATGGATGAGTGGCGGACTGTGACTGTATATATAGGTATATGAGTGCATATTATAGTACTCTATTGATGAGTAACTGCATGTATAAGTGAGTGGATGTGAGTGTAGACCTAGGAAATAGTGGGTGGTATGTAGTATCTGGCATTGTTGTGTGTATGGTTTAAAAAATAGTACTCTGTATTTTAGAGTGCGTGTATCAAAGTTTATATTAGGCCATCACTATGTGCATCAGATTATCAGGTGGATGATGTCATCAGTGATGTCATTTGAGATGTCATCAGTGATGTCACTGACCATATCATGAGTGATGTAATATGTGACATCATCACCAGTGCATTGCGGGCGCGTGAGTGATAGTTAGCTCAACTAAGTATAACAGGTGAATTTCTCCGGTTTTATATGAGTCAAAGGTCCAACTAACTATAACGTCTCTGAAACCTATGGTTTTTTCAGTGAATTTCTAAGGTTTGTTAAAGGCTAATTCCTAACTATAACGTCTGTAAAACCTATGGTTTTTTCAGTGAATTTCAAAGGTTTTTTAAATGTTAATTTCATATTTTAATATTTAAAAAAACGATATTTTTTCTAAGTTTTTTTGTAATATTTTGGAACTCTATAAACCTTTTTTCTTTTTAATTTGAAAAAAATTAAATGTTTTATATCTTCAAAAAAAGTATGTATATCATTTTCTTTTTTTTTTTTAGAAAACTGAAGTCCGGTACCAGTAGTGTACCAAACGCCAATCCTATCCGCCATATTGCTAAACTCGTAAAGGATGCGCATTTCGTATCCGGGTTCGTGGCACTGCGTCCCGCATAACATCATATACGTATGTGGTTGCGCCAGCTGCTACTTTGGTATACGATTGGTACGCCGTGCCTTACGTCATGTACGTATGGGGTCACACCCGCCGCGCGTTGCGTATGCTACGAGTGCACGCTGTCAGGCCCCGTGTTACGTCATAGACGTATGGTGTCGCGCCGGGAACGAAACTCAAAACTATACCTAAATAAGTTTAAAGTGTATATGAGAACAAGCGATAGTCTAAAATATTTTAAACATTTATATATTTCTAACTGTAATAAACTTATATTATGGTAATATTTTCTCAAAATCGCGTCGGGTGCGACCTCCTTGCGCGCTCGCTGCGCAATTGCCATGTGACCTTAAAGAAAAGCATTTGATTGGTTCATAACATTTCCCATTGTAACAGTTGGAGGACCCCACCCATTTTCGCCATTCTCTCCACAGCATTTGATGAGACTCCTCTTCTCCTTACAGAGCTTTTTTGAAAACTTTTTGATATGTACACATATCTGACAGTACTCACAACATGCATCCATCATCTTCATCAATATTCATGCTCTGTAAAGTAGCCTTCCGCCTGTGATAGCCATGCATCTAAAAGCTACATAACAGAACTTTTCCCCACTGCCAGAGGTAACATGGTTGCATACGCTGTCCACAGCACAATGTAATGTGGTACGGCCCAGGGGCAGTATCATGCATACATAATGAACATACGGACACAGATAGATAGTGGAAGTGGATACGGGCACGTGCGCTCGACTCCTTTTTATTACCAGGGTTACATATCCAGTGACATCTGTGCTGGATGCGTGTGGGGTGAGTGTAAAGCAGCCCTCAGAGAATGGTTGCTGCTAGCATCAACTACAGCAGGTAATCATTGGATCACACACAGAGATTCAATAAGAAAAGAGTCAATAGTTTGTGCTGCAGTAAGGTAGGGACACTAGATGTGAAATAATACAGAAAAGATTATATCGTAAAACAACCATAACTTGTGGTATACTAAGATACAGGCGGTAGATCTGAAATAATACACAAAAAGAATGTATCATAAAGGGTCCATCAGGTCTAGTGCACTTAGATAGCCACATCAAAAGCATTCAGCATGTGCACAGCCAGCGATGCGTGCTGCGGGTGGGCCGTACTAGGAGCAATGTCTGTTGCCTACAACACTACATCATCTGCAATAGCGACTCGATCTGAATTGTAAACACTGCTGTCTGCAGTGTAGGCCAGAGAGCAGTCAGCAAGGGCCCACAGCCACGTGGCGTTGACTTAAGCTGTCCTGTTTGCCGTACGCAAAGCAACAAAAACCCGTGTGCGGACCCTGTGATGATGCGTATGCGTGGTGCGGACAGAGCGCACTGGAGCAATGTCTTTTGCCTACAGGACTGCATCATCTACAATAGCGACTCAATCTGAATTGTGAATACTGCTGTATGCAGTGTAAATTGAAGGCAGTTGTGAGCACAGTCTTCCATGAATACTTTTTCTCACTTCCTCTTCACAAAATACAACAACATAAATTACACAAAGCTCTGCAATAAATAAATCAAAACAATTCGAATTGCGATCTCTGCTGTCCACTGTGTACACTGTTATTCAGTGTTCTTTACCACTACCAAGAAGAATTTGGTCATTCTACTAGACCTATAAGTCATCTTAAAAACCTTCTTCAAGCAAGTATACTAAAAGGCTATTGTTTATATTTCAATAGACGTTGTAGTTAGTTGCCTACTGGATTCTGTAATTAAACAATCACCACTCCATCTGAATTGTGAGCCCTGCTGACCGCACTGTAGGCCAGAGGCAGTTGTCATTAACGCCTCACAGCCACGTGCAGTTGGATTCGGAAGCACGCAGTTGGTTGCACTTGATCGGAGTGGGTACACAGAAATCATCACAAACTTTAACTTCTGACATCCTCAATCACAGAGTCAACACCCTGTTTCACTGTTCCCACCTGCTGTACCACGGTGTACTCCACTGACTGCAGTCAACCAAGCCCAATAATCATGTGCAGCAGTTAGCTACGGAAGCACAGAGTCTGATGCACCTCAACAGAGGGAGTTCTGTCAAAACCAAGCAGCAAGTAATATCGGACATCGTCCATTCTGGGATCAAGACACCGTTCCACTGTTGGGACCTAGAGCTGGTTACACCTGGTCGAAGCGAGTGCCTTCATCTCCACTCTCAGCTGCAGTTCTAACATCCATTTTCGGATCAAGACCCCGTTCCACTGTTCGGACCTGCTGTACCACGGTGTACTCCGACTGGTGTCAACCAAGCACAATAATCATGTGCAGCACTTAGCTACAGAAGCACAGAGTCTGATGCACGTCAACGCAGGGACTTCTGTGAAAATTCACAAGCAGCTGCTAATATCGGACATCGTCCATTGTAGGATCAAGATACCGTTCCACTGTTGGGACCTAGAGTCGCTTGCACCTGGTCGAAGCGAGTGCCTTCATCTCCACTCTCAGATGTAGTTCTAACATCGTCCATTGTGGGATCAAGACACCGTTCTACTGTTGGGACCTAGAGTTGGTTACAGCTGGTCGAAAGGAGTACCTTCATCTGCACTCTCAGATGCAGTTCTAACATCGTCCATTGTGGGATCAAGACATCGTTCCACTGTTGGTACCTCTTCGACTACTGTGTTAGTAGTATACAGAGCACTTCACGGTGCTGGGCCTCAGGCTGGGTGCTGTCTGCCTATGTCGCGGTAGCCAGCGTTGATCTCAGGAGCCTTCCCAGCTCGCAGACCTCGACCCAAAAGCTTCCCCCGGCACATGGTGGGCCCTCTTTCACATACGACGGTGTCAAAAGGTGAACTGTGGGGCATATGCGTCGCAGCGGCCATGACGATTTCTGGGTAGCAGCAGGCTGAGCGCATTATTCCCGCAGCCACCCTCGCTCACGGTGTCAGCCTCGTGGCGGTGTAAGTTGTGTAGACCTGACAGACATGTTCGCCATTCCGGAAGAGATCCACACCCAGAGAAACGTGCCTTTTATTCATAGCGCTACGCTAGCCTTGCGTATGCCGAGCCAGCCCACTACGCTAAAGATTTGGGGGGGAGGGGTCACATGCGCACTATGTTTTCGTAATCTTCTCTATTGACTGTACTGTCATGGTTGCGTCCACTGTCGACTTCACTCAATAGACCATCAGTGTATGTTGACATGTAAATGTCTGTGCTCTGCATACTCAAGTCTCTCCGGCACATCCCCTCAACACTTTGCATTGTATACTTTTATAATCAAGAATCACTTTCCACCTTCGCACATACTTTGCTCCCATCTCTCGCCGCATTCTGCATTGTGTGGCAGAGGTGCCATGCCATGTTTGGTTTGTGTACATGGCTAGCCACGGTTCCCACAGTGCGTAGTGCCGTTGTGTCTACTAGGTGTACATGTTGTTTGTCATGTTGTATGTGATTATATAAGGTAGCGCGTTTATTCATGCGAAGTGGTTTCTCTCATTTGCATATCGCTGTCTTAAAGAGGATACAGAAGTTTTTTTCACAGGTGAAAAGTGCGACCACAATGGAAGTCATTCATTACTATGCAAGAATGTCCAACTGCACAACGCTTCTAAGCTTACAGCCCCCAATCGTGTGTGCTTTCTTAAAAGCACACCAACTCCCACAATCAGACCAACATTCACACAGCTTTCTAACGGCAGTTATCTGCTTCTTAATAACATGGACGGCTGCGCAATGTGAGCTGGCATACCGTATGTCCTTACTGTTTCAAACCGGATAACTTCCTCTGGCAATCTCTATTCCTACCCACACAAAGTAACTCCCAAAGTTCAACTTGGCCTTCAATCCTACTTTGAAAACAGATTGTATTAAACAGAGCAAACTGAAAGCGCTTTTGTTTCAAACAGAAGTGTCTCTCACTTCTCCAAAAGTAATTTATCGACTGCAGATAGCACGAACTTCAAGTAGAATACACTCCCTTTTAAATACGAACCTCCCATTGCACTTTGTGAATTGTTACACAATTTTCAACACATCTGACATTTAAGGTCTGGCACACTTTTTTAACATTGTCTCCTCTGGCCATCTCACAGGCTTTCAAACTGTTTTTAGTCTAATGCCAGACTTCATTCATTCGATCATCTCTGGAATAACAGCAACAGTGCCCATAATTCTCGCTCTGTTTGCTGCCATCCTACTACTATTTTAGCTTGTCAAAAATGGCTACGCTCCCTGTGGTAACAAGCATGTCCTACAGAATACGCCTCTACGCGAAGCTACATCAATACCGTGAAAAAATGGAACAACTTTTAGGTTGCCTGCCTCTATCTATTATCGGAGCCAGCTACAAAATGACATTTATTTACACATATACAATCTGCGTGCAACCATCTTTTTATTGCAAAACTTGCCCAATCGACTGGCGAATGGATCTATGTCTTGCCAACATCCCAGCAAACGCTCCCGATATCCAGCAGGTAATGGAGTATCTTGAAAACCATGAACTTAATTGTTCGGGCAGTGGAGCAATGGCAGATGCAACGCAAAAAGGTATCCTGGCGGAATGGGATTTCTGTGCAGCCGCGAAAGATCTCCTGCAACGTGCGACCTTTGACAACATCGCAGATTGCCTGCCAATTCGAATTGCCGCTCCAACATTCGAGGAACATTACTGTCCCTTCGAGGATATGAATTGGATTGCTTCGCTTTTCTCACACGATGGCAACAATCGCCTCTTGGAACATTACGCATCCCAAGCCGCTGAAGAACTTCCGGACTGCAATCTCCAAGACTTGTAAGAAATTCACTTTATTCTTGGATTGATTTTTTCCAACTTTTTTTTACTTTGTCCTATTAAACTTTTTAATACACTTCAATTGAACTATTTTCATATAATAATTTTTTCTAAGTGTGCTTAGCAATTTGAACTCTGTTTTCATTATTGGCCCTTACCTCTCCACACTAACCAGGAATGGATGATGTATGGCCTATGCAAATACGCTATTTACTTGCTAAATTAGCATAAACCCGACATCCATTTTGAAACCATATCTATTCTTTGTACACACGTCTCTCTGCCTGCCTCTTATCCACCAAACCCTCTCACACAAATTAGCTCATCCTTAGCCTCTGCTCACAAACTGGCGATCAAGATAAAAAAACACGGCATTGTTTAGGAACTGGTTGGCACAGTCTGGTAATCGTATCCTACATTTATTTTCATTCTACAATTTACAGTCATTCATGTCTAGGTATTGTTTATGTCACATGGAACTGTAACATATAATGTGGAATTGACTGATGGAGGAGCTTACGTTTGAATACAACAGAAGCGGTTGGAGTTTGCCTCAGCTGGATGCCTTAGCTCTTGCACCAGTGGTTCCATTTATGGCACTTACATAAAGACACTTTTTATATAACTTGCAGACTCCATTGCTTTATCCCACACAACCACTTTCTTAAACACGCCTGATTTCACCATTTGTAGTCTGTGGCATTGCAACATTCTGCATTATATTCTTCACGATTATTTCTTTATTCCTGCTTGCTAAAACACTCCATTTGAGTCTTCAGACCGGTAGGGGTGAGTAGTTTGCCTCCCACTCCCGCTATAGTCTAAACCCTTACTAACGCCACTTGCACAGCTATGCTACAGCGGCCAGTATGCTACAGCACCCAGAGAACATCAGTTTACAGCAATAAGCTGACGGTTTCATCCCCGAGTGTACCGGCACCTCACCTCAGCACCACCTCACTCTGGACAAAACAGCACTTTCACACCGCTAGGGGTGAATACTTCACTTCACACTCCCTGTATAGCACACCCTAACCACCCCACAGAGCTCACACCGCTATACTCTAAACCCATCCTAATACCACGTGCACAGCTATGCTACAGCGGCCAGTATCCTACAGCGCCCAGAGCACATGAGTTTACAGCAATCAGCTCACGGTTTCATCCCAGAGTGTACCGGCACCTCACCTCAGCACCATCTCACTCTGGGCAAAGCAGCACTTTCACTCCGGTAGGGGTGAATACATCGCTTCACACTCCCTGTGTAGCACACCCTAACCACCCCACAGACCTCACAGCGCTCCTACCTACTCTTTCCTACACTTTTCGCCCTTTTTTCCCCTTACTCGCTTCAATGAAATCACAAAATGGCGGCCAAGACTTCCTAGTTGCAACCACTCGCAGCGCTCACAGCCAATAAGCAGCAAGCTCGTGCTCGTAACGCCTCAGCCATACAGATGGCAGAATTCCCATATATCGATATCTGTGAATTTCGATATTCCTCAAAAACTACTGAACGGATTTACACCAAATAAACAAAAGCATGCTTTCTAGACCAAGACCCTTCTCCCTGGCAAATTTGGGGAAATTCCGGTCACCCGTTCGACCTGTAGCCTTGTCTAAAGTTTCCTATGGAAATTAACATGGAGAAAACACGTTTTGGGACCCCCCTTTTTTCTCGACCCCCTTGACAAATCACATTCAAGCTTCCCACATAGGAGCTGATATGAACAAAGAATTAGTTTGGAAAATTTCATGAAGATTCATCAAACGACGCCAAAGTTATAAGCAAAGCAAAAAATGCTCTTCCTATGGAAACTTGGTCCTATATATATATATATATATATATATATATATCAGCTCCAGTTCCCCTCCAGTCCCTGGATACCAACACGAGGACTCTGGTTTTAATTGAAAGAGATTCTCTTGATTGTTATTTGTTATAAAATAAAAACTAATTTTCAACAAAAAGAGATTCTCTTAATTCCTTTACGGTTTTTGGTAACGCGTTTCTCCTGTGTCCACAGGCTTGCTCACACCAACAACGCAATTGCCATTCCTTCATTTTAAAACCACAAGTACCCGATCACGTGGGTCGCTGTTTCCATTGCAATGGAAAATAGACTCCATCACACATCGTGTTTGATCCAGTTATGTAGAATATTGCGGTGTATAACAATTTAAAACATTTCAGATTCATGTTTTACATTTAGAATTATATGCTTCAGGTTCACAATGCTGTCAGAAAATATGCATTAACATAGGGATATTTTTGCATTAGTTCTATTACAATTAGGCTAAGGATTTAAGATAAGTGTCTACTTCATCCTACAACTTATGGGCATTCCTTAAATGGTAGAATGTGCAAAAACTTGCTGAAATAATCATGTGCAATTTTCATTTTTTTGAAAATTGATATTTTAATTCATACGTATTTAAAATATTTACACAGCTTAAAACCTCTAAAAAAGTTCTTTCTTTTGGAGAGATTTTGTATAACATTCAGAAACTTATTCAGTTTGCATAAAGTACCAGTAAACCATGAACTAGAAATTTGTTTTTCCTAGATTCAGAAAAGTCAGTCCATACTAATAATAAAACCGGTTAAAAAACCACACGAGTAAATAAATACTATTCAAATAGATGGTCAACTCCAAAGTGCTAGTGCAATGTGCAAAATGCAATGTGCAAATAGAGTTAATACAGTACATTAGATAACAATGCAGTGCAAAGTATGTTAAAGTGCAAGTACTATGACCGTAATTGACTCATGATTCATCATCAATTCCAGCTTATTTAGACCCTTTAACATCTAGAAAAAGTGCTAATGCATTTCTGAATTTAGTACCTTCAGATCCAAATACTGAATTACGTTATACCAATATTACAGCATAATGTCATCTATACTCAAATTGCTTCAAGCATCCTGTTTCTTTCAACTGTTATACAACCTTTTCTTGACACGACAAATTCATTCATCTAAAATTTGATTATGGATTTTCGGGACTTGGTTAAAATGAACCATTTCTCTTGGTTATTGCTAATAGCTTAAGTGAACATGTAAATCCTCATCTGTGTTCATACCAGATGGAATTCTGGTGTTGAAAAGCATTATGAGGCATATTATCAAGCAGCAGCGATAATTATCGCTGGCCGCTCTCAGTGTGAGGATTTTTATCGCCAGCTATCGCTGGAAATTATTGCCATGCTAGCGCTGTATTAACAACGCATAGCGCAATGGCGATAATTATTCCAGCAATAGCAGTGTTTTCCATGGAACATCGCTGGTTTTCCAGCAATGTTCCATGGAAAACGTCGATATCCTTGATGATAGGGCCTGTGGTCTTAGCCACACAATCCACCCCCCATGTCAGGTATCCCTTAATCAGGAATTTAAGAGTTGTTAAATTCCTGCGTTAAGGCATACTGAACGCGATTTCAAATATTGTTACCCCTCGCGATATTACCCCATGTTGTTTTCACAGCCACGCCTCCTTTTGATCTCATTATCGATGCGAGGCGTGGTGTGTGGAAAACGGGCGCTAAGTCGAGGAATCACACGCTAGTGTGTCCTTGATGATAATGGGATAAAATTATCGCCGCATTTTGCCCGAAAACGGATGATAAAGTGGTGATAATGTTATCGCGGCCCCTTGATAATATGCCCCTATATATTTAGACTCCAGCTGCCGCAATTTCTTTTCTCTATTTCCACCCCTTCTCATTTTGGGTACCTGGTCTATTGCAAAATAGGTTAAATCTTGCAGTTTGCCTTTATGGATCTCATTAATATGGCGTGCCACCGGATAAGTTTTATTGTTGTTTTTTACCGCTTGCATGTGTTGCAAGATGCAGACATGGACCATGTGGATGGTGCTTCCTACATATAACTTTGAGCAGGAAAATTTTAAGATGTAAACCACATGGTCACTTCTGTAGTTCAAGAAGCATCTAATTTACCATGGGTTCACCATTAGTGGGGACATTACTTGTTTAGTGTTTTGGGCGATTGTGCAGGCTGTGCACTTTTGGCATTTGTAAAAGCCCGGATTCACCTTTAGCCAGTTCTCAGATTTAATTAATTCTGGACTGCTGTCCACCAACTCTTGCCCTATGGACTTAGCTCTTTGAAGGTTACCAGGGGCCTCCGTTTTACTACTACACCCAGCATTGAATCACTTCTTAGATGCCAGTGCCTACTCACACAATCTCTCACTTTTGTGTGGTAGGCACTGTATCTGGTGATTAGTCTTATTTCCTCCTTATCATGTTTCTTGATTTCCTCTTTTCCTTCTTTAGGTTTTAACAAGATCTCTCTTTTGATGCTACTGACTTTATGTAATGTTTGGCTCAGGACCTGCTCTTTATAACCCCTTTCCCTAAACCTCTTTGTTAGGCTACTCTGAGCTTCCTCTAATGCCTGCCTCTCACTGCAATTTATTTTCATCCTGAGAAGCTCATCATAGGGGATGCTCATTTGTAGTTTAGTGGGGTCAAAGCTGTTCGCGTGCAGAATGGAATTTCCTGCTGTTGTTTTTCTGAATGTACGTGTATGTAGTATGCTGTCTTTTACATAAATCTCAAGGTCTAAAAATTTGTTCTGACGTCCTGCCTATGGTATCTGTGAATTTTAAGTTGAGTGTGTTATTCGGTTGCACAACAAAATCTTTTGCAGACTCCACTGAGCCTTCCCAGACCACAAAAAGGTCGTCTATAAATCTTTTCCACATAACCACACTTTCGTTCCATTCCTTTGCATGATCAACTCTGAGCATGCCCATATGCAAATTAGCATAGCTGGGGGTGAAGCAGGTGCCCATCGCTGTCCCGTGAACTTGTTTGTACGTCTCATTTCCAAATAAGAAGCAGTTATTTTCTAGGCACATTCTACCCATCTCAATCAGCATTCTAGAATGCTGATGATAGGAGATGTGTTGTGTGTCCAAAAAATAACGCATACTATTTAGTCCCGCCTCATGTTCAATACTTGCATGCCATGAGGTAACATCAAGAGTAATTAACAAATAGGTATCTTTCCAAATCAGTGTTTCAATTTTACTTAAAAAATCAAGAGTATCTTGTATGTGAGCTGGGAGTTTTAGAACAAATTCCTGCAAGAAGTGGTCTAGATAAGTTGAGGTTGTTTAAAATTAACTTCCAATACCAGAAATGATTGGTCTACCCAGTGGCTTCTCTTTGCTCTTATGGACTTTGGGGATTAAGTATAAAATTGTTGTTATAGGATTGTCTGCCTTTAAAAATAGGTATTCCCCTTGAGGGAAGACCTAATCCCCTCCAGCGTGCCAGCTCTTTGTGCAATTTGTTCTTTATTTCCATCAATTTGCTATGTAACAACTGTTGTCACTGAGTTGTAATTTTGCCTCCTGGTTGTACATTGTCAGTGGCCAGAGGACCACATATCCTCCTCTGTCCGATTCTCGGACCACTATGTTTTTATTCTTTTTTATTTTAACAATGATTTTGTTGTATTTTGTATCCTGAAAATTGTTTTCTTTTTCAAAGTTCTTGTTTGATACTAAAGCTAGGTCTTTCAAATCTTTGACCACAGCTTTAGAGAAAGAATCAATTAAGTCCCTTTGCACATCAGGAATGAATGAGGATGATGGTCTAAAAGTTGTTTTCACACCTTTGTAAATATCTAATCCCAAGATTTCAGCTGTGTCTCTTAAGATTCCTTGTGGCTGTAGACCTTCACATTCCATTTCTAGTTCATGAAGTTCTTGTAGCAGTTCTTGTAGCGTATGTAAATCTCCAACCTCTAAATTTGAATTATCTTCTGCCATATCTTGTGCGTTTCCCAGGTTGATTTTTTTAGGAAACAAATTTTCTCAATTTTAGTTTCCTTACAAAATTAAAGAAGTCTATACATGTCTGAAAGTAGTCAAAATTTGTTTTCTTGCAAAATGTCAGTCCAAGTGCTAGTATATTGTTTTCTTCCTGAGAGAGCATCATATTGGTCAGATTAATGATTGTGGCTGGGTCACATTATATTTGCGATTGTATCTTTCCTTGGTTTTTGTTCCAGACCTGAGCTCCATTCCCTCCTCTCTTGTTTTTACAACTTCTTGCTGATTTCTTCCTTTCTGCTGTTGCGGCCTCTTTCTGTTGTTTTGTGTCCGGTCTATGCCTAAAAAAAGGAATTCCTCAACTACAGTCGGTATATATAATACTCCAAACTCCACTTCTGATGCCGAACTCACAGCAGGTGCTGCCAGCTGCGTGAGAGTGGAACTCACAATTTATAAATGCTGCAAAAAGAAATGCGGAGCACTCACGGGGTAATTTGATAGTCTTTTAATCCAAACAGACACGTTTCGGCTGTGATGCCTTCCTCAATGTTTGTTAATTAAAATGCACTGGCACGCAAAATCATGGTCTTTTAAAAGTCAAAATGTTGCTCCCATTGGAGAATTTCACTTCATTGACAGCAGCAAAGGACTGCACGATCTCCCACTGAATGTCTGTATTTCAGTCGCCATATGAGCATGTTTACTCCATTTTCATCCCCAAATGGCAGCCCGTGTCTCTCCCAAACAAAGACAGAGTTCACCCCAGTTATACCAGAAGGGACGGGGTAGGTAACTCTTGAAAAAAACAGAATTCCTTTATGAGTCAAATTCACTAAGCTTAAAATGGTTTGCACTAAACCAAAGTCCACATTTCAATATAAAATATCATGACTGGTCTATTTAGATAAGTATATTTTTATTTTATTCTACACCAAATAACCAAAGACCTGCTTGTGGTTACAATTGTTAAAGATATGGAACGTACAGTAAGCACTTCGTGGGTATAAAGGATCTACAGAAAACAGCAGAGCAATAAAAAATCAATTAAATAGTACTTTTAAATAGGGTTCACCATGTTTAGCACAACAGCAATACTAGGTAGAAATATAATAGTAGCTGTGGAAATTCATACATATCTAAGAAAACCTGTTCGGCTGGAGAGTGGCAACTGAGAAGAGGCCACATTAAGCCACCAGACAATAGGTACATCAGCTATGCAACCTAAATCTCAATCTAGCCCCTCATAAATATGGATTCCTAGGTTCTATAAAAAGAAAATCACTATCTAGTAAATCATTTAGTGATAAATCAATTCTGGAGGTAGCATCTCATATGTATACTTTAAGGAAAAAAGCTATGCCCTTGTGCTTAATTATGTGAGCCAAATTAGAAATTTTCAGAGAACTACAAGCTTTCTTCTTGGGATGGCAGATAAAAATGTAGAAAATAGAGGGATTTAATTCAAAACCAGAGGATCTCTTTACCCAGAACTATTTTATGTCTCTGAATCACTTCAATGAACGTTACTCTGAAATACCTCGTTCTTGGGTCTGTACCATTGTTAAAGAGGAGATTCACGGTTATTGACCCTATTTTGAGACTGTCAATGTTAACTGAAATTCAGTCCATATAGGAGCCAATCCTGCTTTTGTTGGGAAAAAATATTATCAACTTTGACCGCAATGGAAGTATGTACTCAAATTCTACAACCATTGGTGTCTTGTAAAGAACAAGACAATATCACTGGCCTTGGGATATGTGATTGAAATATGAAAATTGACAGTAAAGTAGAGGAGCCCTCAAGTGGAGTCAGACAGAGTACAGGTAAACAAAGAAATCCTACAGCCTACCCTAGACGTAGATCTAAACCTAGGTAGCTCAATGCAAAGATAGAAAGTACATTTTGGAGATGACAAGGGAAAGACAACTGAAAACCTTCCCATGCAAGAGACAGAAACTGAGGTAACAGGATAAAATTGAAAACCCATGTAGGGCATTGAAATGAAAAAAACAAGGAAACTTGAACACGTAGATCATGAGTGGAATAGGAAAAGGAAAAAGAGATAGGGTGTCAGATCATAAATAATGTGATTTCAAAATATTTTATAAAGAAGAAAAGAAGTTTATGATTTACTCAAATTTCTCAATATGGGCAAGCAGGGCCGAATAATGGATATATAATGAAATAAAAGGTGAAACCTGTAAGGAACATCCCTAAGAAAGGTCCTCATAAACTTAGCCTTTAGAAAGTATTGGAGTTGGAAGTATGTAGCCAACTTACTCCAAAAACATTGTTAAAATCCAATAGCTTCTTTATCTATCTTAATTGAAACTGATAAAAATTGTTCAGAAACAACAACAAAAATAAAGGATACCTTGACACCGAATAAAGAGGACAAGGTGGAACTGATTTTCGAATCACAGAAAGAAGATATATTGAAAATGAATAAAAATGATGTTGGTCAGAATACACCAACATCTTGACTTTCAACTATAAATATCAACAAGGGTTTATTTAATCGGGAAATATCAAATAATTGGACTTTAAACATGGACCACAGTATCAGGCGTTTTGTCACTTGAGGTCATATTTACAAAAACAAGTAGGAAGGTTTAATCCAGAACCCCGAAACTACAGACTTTTACTGAACTGACGTGCGTTAGAGATATGTAGCCTGTTTTGTGAGACTTTGGTGCCGATCACGATCCGGCAAAAAATTCCCCCGTGCGACTCGGATCGGGTCTTTTTACCGTACGAATCGTACAAGTGCCGTACGAACTGGCAATCACGATTCGCATGGTAAAAAGTCCATACGAACCGCACTGGGAATCATTCCCCACACGTCCTCGGGTCAGAAAATGTGTCCGACACGTCCTCGGACGATTTACCGTACAAACGTGAAAATCCAAGTCCGACCGAGGAATCACGATCCATCCCGTGCGTCCGAGGTTACAACCGTATGGAAAAAACACCGTCCGCACCGAACTCCTACAGCAACCATGGAGACATGTGCCCGCATACGCGCCCAACACTCCCCCCAGCCCCCGTACGTCTGACACGTACCCCCCGTATATGTATACCCCCACCCGTCTAGGTACACCCCAGTACGTTCCAGTCGAACCCCCACCCCAGTACGTGTCATAGCCCCGTCTACCTACACCCCAGTACGTCCCAGTCGTACCCCCACCCCAGTACGTGTCGTACCCCCGTGTACCTACACCCCAGTACGTTTGAGCCACACCCCCACCCCAGTACGTGTCATAGCCCCGTCCACCCACACCCCAGTACGTTCCAGTCGTACCCCCACCCCTGGACGTGTCGTACCACCGTGAACCTACACCCCAGTACGTTCGAGTCGTACCCCCACCCCAGTACGTGTCGTACCACCGTCAATGTACACCCCCCCACCCCAGTACGTGTCGTACCACCGTCAATGTACACCCCCCACCCCTGTACGTGTCGTACCACCGTCCATGTACACCCCAGTACGTTCCAGTCGTACCCCCACCCCAGTACGTGTCGTACCACCGTCAATGTACACCCCCCCACCCCAGTACGTGTCGTACCACCGTCAATGTACACCCCCCCACCCCAGTACGTGTCGTACCCCCCGTGTACCTACACCCCAGTACGTTCCAGTCGTACCCCCACCCCTGGACGTGTCGTACCACCGTGAACCTACACCCCAGTACGTTCGAGTCGTACCCCCACCCCAGTATGTGTCGTACCACCGTCAATGTACACCCCCCCACCCCAGTACGTGTCGTACCACCGTCAATGTACACCCCCCACCCCTGTACGTGTCGTACCCCCCGTGTACCTACACCCCAGTACGTTCCAGTCGTACCCCCACCCCTGGACGTGTCGTACCACCGTGAACCTACACCCCAGTACGTTCGAGTCGTACCCCCACCCCAGTACGTGTCGTACCCCCCTGTACCTACACCCCAGTACGTTCCAGTCGTACCCCCACCCCTGGACGTGTCGTACCACCGTGAACCTACACCCCAGTACGTTCGAGTCGTACCCCCACCCCAGTACGTGTCGTACCACCGTCAATGTACACCCCCCCACCCCAGTACGTGTCGTACCACCGTCAATGTACACCCCCCACCCCTGTACGTGTCGTACCACCGTCCATGTACACCCCAGTACGTTCCAGTCGTACCCCCACCCCAGTACGTGTCGTACCACCGTCAATGTACACCCCCCCACCCCAGTACGTGTCGTACCACCGTCAATGTACACCCCCCACCCCTGTACGTGTCGTACCACCGTCCATGTACACCCCAGTACGTTCCAGTCGTACCCCCACCCCAGTACGTGTCGTACCACCGTCAATGTACACCCCCCACCCCAGTACGTGTCGTACCACCGTCAATGTACACCCCCCCACCCCTGTACGTGTCGTACCCCCGTGTACCTACACCCCAGTACGTTCCAGTCGTACCCCCACCCCTGGACGTGTCGTACCACCGTGAACCTACACCCCAGTACGTTCGAGTCGTACCCCCACCCCAGTACGTGTCGTACCACCGTCAATGTACACCCCCCCACCCCAGTACGTGTCGTACCACCGTCAATGTACACCCCCCACCCCTGTACGTGTCGTACCACCGTCCATGTACACCCCAGTACGTTCCAGTCGTACCCCCACCCCAGTACGTGTCGTACCACCGTCAATGTACACCCCCCCACCCCAGTACGTGTCATACCACCGTCAATGTACACCCCCCACCCCTGTACGTGTCGTACCCCCCGTGTACCTACACCCCAGTACGTTCCAGTCGTACCCCCACCCCTGGACGTGTCGTACCACCGTGAACCTACACCCCAGTACGTTCGAGTCGTACCCCCACCCCAGTACGTGTCGTACCCCCCTGTACCTACACCCCAGTACGTTCCAGTCGTACCCCCACCCCAGTACGTGTCGTACCACCGTCAATGTACACCCCCCCACCCCAGTACGTGTCGTACCACCGTCAATGTACACCCCCCCACCCCAGTACGTGTCGTACCACCGTGAACCTACACCCCAGTACGTGCGAGCCACACCCCCACCCCAGGACGTGTCATAGCCCCGTCTACCAACACCCCAGTACGTTCCAGTCGTACCCCCACCCCAGTACGTTCCTGGCGCACCCCCAACACAACCTCCTAAGTACGGAGCGCACCCCATGCCCCAACATCACAACCGCATGTACGAGTCTTACAAAGCCACACACAAGGACAAAATCGTACAACCAAATGGCCCATGTACACACCGTACACACGCTCAAAACGCACGTACACAACAAGGACAAAACAAAACAACTCAACAATACACCATTCGAAAGGCACACAGCCACTAAACATGGCCAACAACCACTAAAAGAACACAATCACTGACCTGCAACTGTCAAAAACAAACAGAGGCCCAATACACCACCACTCCTTATAACACACCCACCCAAAATTCAAACACTGCCACACCCACCCATGGACCAATGAAAAGGGCCCACACACACAAACCATGAGCCTTTGCAACAGACCCACTGCTGCCAGACACCACAGAACCAGACTACAAGCGACACCACATCTTACACTTGCACACCTTCACACGACCACCCTCACAAACACCCTCTCATCACATTCACACACACACACAACCATCCACACCCCCCCCCCAACATCCACACCCCCCCCACACCCACACCATCCCCACCCACACCCCTCACCATGCCCACTACCAAGAATCCAAAGTTCAGTCACCGAGAGTTGGAGGTCCTTGTTGATCAAATCCTCAGAGTCGAGCCACAGATCTTTGGAACATTGGTCAGAAGCACCAGCCAGGCAGCCAAAACAGCCATGTGGCAGACCATCGTCGATGCTGTGAATGCTGTTGCGGACACCAGGAGGACCAAGCAGGATTGCCAGAACAGGTGGTACGATCTGCGGAGGAGGGTCAGAGCCAAGAGACAGGAGGAACACGACCAGGCCAACGCCACCGGAGGAGGGCCCTCCCGCAGAGCCGTACAGTACCATCCCTGGGAGGAGAGGGTGATGGCCATACTGCCGGTGGAGGCAGTTGAAGGAGTAGAAGGACTCCGAGACCCGGGTGAGTACACAAACAACGCACCTCAAATGGGGGGAACTGCAACCACAACCAAAATTAATAACAGGCACGCAACCACCACAAGCCATCGCATTACTCAACCACACTCCATGAGCAGGCACATGCCACTGCTGCCACCATGCCCCATGCACCCAGCTGGACAATGTCAAGTCACAGGCCACAGAAGACAACAACACATGACACGGTAACCCGGATGGCGGGAGGCTGGGCACCAAGAATCACATAGTGCGACTCCAAAGCAGACAACAATGCCCTCTGCCCATATGGCCTAGGTCACAGCCAGACAAACATTGTGTCCCAACACAGGAATGACTTGCCAGCAAATGGCGGACGCCTTGCATCAACACATGGGGGTGAAGGCACTGTTTTGCACATGCCAGCAGCTAATGAACAGCCAACAGTGTGAAAGAGTGGCAGCACACACCACCACAGCAGCAGCGCACAGACACACAGCAGACAAAATGGGTGCCTGGAGATCAGAAACAAACTCACATCAACAGGCCAAGGGCCACTCAAAGATCTGCTAACAGTGTGTGCCCAGGAAGCTGGGCCAAGGTGACAGAGGGTGACACACGGAGGGAGGGAGAGGGGGACAGAGAGGGAGGGAGAGGGGGACAGAGAGGGAGGGAGAGGGGGACTGAGAGGGAGGGAGACGGACAGAGGGAGGAGGCTGACACACGGAGGGAGGGAGAGGGGGACACAGAGGGTGGGAGAGGGGGACAGGGAGGGAGGGAGAGGGGGACTGAGAGGGAGGGAGACGGACAGAGGGAGGAGGCTGACACACGGAGGGAGGGAGAGGGGGACACAGAGGGTGGGAGAGGGGGACAGAGAGGGAGGGAGAGGGGGACTGAGAGGGAGGGAGACGGACAGAGGGAGGAGGCTGACACACAGAGGGAGGGAGAGGGGGACAGAGAGGGAGGGAGAGGGGGACAGAGAGGGAGGGAGACACAGGAAGATGGACACAGGGAGGAGGCTGACACACAGAGGGAGGGAGAGGGGGACAGAGAGGGAGGGAGAGGGGGACAGAGAAGGAGGGAGACACAGGGAGAGCAAATCAGTCCTTTGGTGTGTGGGAATGTCTGCTCGTCAGCAGGTGGACTGCGTGCATGTAGACAAGGGTGGCCAGTGCCAGAACCCCCCCTCTTCATCATGGCAAAACGCAGGGCCATGTTACAACCTGTACACGAGCACAAGGACAGCCACCTGCATCATATAAGTGTGTGGATCCACTCCATGTGCACATGTACAGTGCTACAAGGAAGGCGCAAATGCATAGCTCGGCACACATGCACACTCCACTGCTGACTGCAGTCACACTTGACGCAGCAAGTAAGACTGTGCCACACATAGTTAAAGGGGCCAAATTGGTGCCCAAGGGACACACACATGCACAAGTGCACTGTGAGTGGAATGCAAGACAGATCCTAATTCCAAGAGGAAATGTGCCAACTTTGTAACGGATGAAACATGGATGTTGCATGGATCAAAATTAACATTGTCTCTCTCACACACAGGTCAACGTCGTGCTGCACCCCCCAACACTGGGGGGGAACACTCACAGGACCCGGATCTGCAGGAGACCGATCCCACCGGCAGCGACCACTCTCACCACTCTGCGGACGACCCCGACCGACCTGGCCCCTCTGGTGTCCAACCACCTGCAGCACCTGCGTCAGGTACAACCGTGCCAACCACCACCCCCACTCCTGCCACATCCCAGGAGACACCCAGGATCCCTGCCCCAACACCACAATGCAGCCAGGCTCGCCAGGAGGGACACGGTGTCCCGGGCACCCAGGAGGAGGCAGGCGACAACGCCAATGCCACCCCTCAGGGGTCCCGGAGACCCGATGTGCCCACAAGTGCAGGCCAGACGCAAGTGGGCAGGGGTGGTGGGAGTGGAGGACGGCGGAGGCGCGAGCCTGACCAGTTGGCTGGGGATCCGGTATTTTCCCATGTCCGTAACATCCTGGACTCATACCGGCAGGACACCACGGGCATGGCCCAGGTTGTGTCCGTCCTCGAGGGGATCAAGGTCCAGCAGGCCCAGCAACATGCGGAGCTAATAGCCTGTCTACAGCTACACCAACGGAGGATGGAGGACAGACAGGCTCAGCAAGTGACGGCGTCCCAGGGGATTCACGCTGAACTCCGTCGGATGGCCGACACCATGGCCGACCCTCCCTGTGCCAGAAGGCGGAGAACATCACCACCCACAGGGAGGGATCATGAGGAGGAGGAGGAAACATCCGACGGAGCATCCCAGACGTCGTCACGGCCTGCTGCTGAGGTTCCCCGCAGGAAGCCGGGTCGTCCACGGAAAGGACCGTGAGGGTGGCTGCTACATCACCATCTCCCAGGACACCTGGCCTGGCACCTGGCCCACTGGAGCAACAGCATCACAGCATCAAGAGACATTCTCTGCCACATGGCCCTGCTGGTCACTGGCTGACCAATGTTGACAAAGACTGTGGCATGGACTCTGAGGATTTCCAATGGCAAGGACACCAACTCCCCTACTGAACTTTGGATTCCCTAATCCCGGAAAGGCCCTCACTTTGCCCCCCCCCCCCCAATAATAAATCACACTATTAAGAGTAGATGCCTGCTGGTAGCATTATTACCTAACATGTGTCTTGTACAGTCTAAACATGCCTGAGTCATCTGTTCACTTCAACCATCCACACCCTGGGGCCTGAGTCTGGCACAGGACACATGGGTCACAGTTTTCTAGGCAAGACAGACATGGAGCACCATACACACCCGTGATGGTCAGAACCAGCTGAGGGGGTGGCCGAACAACCGTGCTGACAGACACATTGAGTACAGCAACAGTCATGCGCAGAGGTCAGGGATCCTGGCCCGTGTCCTGGGGGGCACCCAGGTACGTGTAGACAGGTGGCAGAACCATGTCCTGCAAGCTTGAGTCCGGTGGATGCAGAGAATGGGGTCATGGACAACGTTGGATGCATGGGGATGGCACATGTCACAATACCCACACAGTCATGGACATCATGCCCATTACACAGTCTCAGCACACACACACAGCTTGCATCTTGCCACTCGACACATTGACACATAGCCACAATCAGGGAATACCATGCCAGACATGCAGGATGCACCGTGCCAACACACCAGCATTGACTGAGAAGAGGCACCTTGGAGGCATAGGGACACCTTTAATAGTCATGTTTTTGGGATTGCAGAGGCAACTTGAAGTACACATGAACACATCATGTGGAGTAACATGTGGCTCCAACACTGGCACCCCCCTTCTGCAGCACAAATGCGTGATAGCCATGGAACTGGCACACAAGTGTCGGCTAACAGCTAAATACCCACAGCTGCTCACGGAGAGACTGCCATACACCATACATCCGCTGATGTGGAAGTCCCACGCCATGTCAAGCCAATGTTAACCGTATGTGTCCGAGGGCAGTGTCACACACATTGATGCCTTCATCACAATCCACTATCCCATCACTGATGACTGACAACCAGGCAGCCCATCTATTCAGGTGTACCCAGCTGCATGTCGTGTCCCATGGGGATGCCACATGTCTGCAGAGGAACCAAACCCCGACCGGGGCAGTGTGCACACATCGTGAACAACTGCCACACCCAATACACCCCAGATGCATCCCTTACCCCATGGAGACTTCCAAACGTGTCCGTGCCTGTAACGCTGAGTCAGCCCACGATGCCATGTCCATGAGGAATAGCAGTGCCACAACAATGCAACCAGAAGACGGCATGCGCAGGTACCTGGGGAAGAGAGACACACAAGAAGTCAGCCACAAAAAGCACAGCCACTTGCATGTGCATTGACTCGACACATGTATGGATGACAACATGCTAGGTCACAATTATGAGTGGGGAAATACTACCATCACTGCCACCATCACTCCAGTGACACACCCACACACACCTCTGACTCACGTGCCATACATGCAGGTGGAGACACGCATCACAACACATGCCACACGGGGACCAAGGCGTGCACACTCAGACACTGGTACTCACCACTAAGCAAAGAAGTCGCGTATGAGCCGAGTCCGGATGTCCTCTTGCGGCTCCACATCCTCCACATCACTAGCCCCATTGCCAAGCCCTTCGTCCTCCACGGGTGGATGGTCCTCGTCATGTTGATTCAGGATGAGTGGCACAGCTCTTTCAACTGCCATGTTGTGCAGCATGCAGCAGACCATGAAGATCTTGCAGACCTTCGCCGGGGCATATGGGAGTGCGCCGCCGGTCTTGTGGAGGCACCTGAATCGGCTCTTCAGCATGCCAAACGTCCTCTCTATCACTCGCCTTGTCCGGCCATGGGCGGTGTTGTAGCGGAGCTGGGCCGGCGTGATGGGGTTGCGGAGAGGTGTCAGCAGCCAAGGCATGTTGGGATAGCCAGCGTCCCCTAAATGGAAAGCACATGGATATCGTTAGAACTGGCGAAGCGGTAGTGCTGCTCGGCCAAACAGAATACAGGACAGACAGACTGTACCCACCAACAACACATGCCCGTTCGTTGCGCAGCTGCATCATCATATCAGGCATCCCGCTACGCCTCATGATGTAGGCATCGTGTGCTGATCCTGGAAAACGAGCACAGACATGTGAAATCACCATGTTGGACAGACACACCACAAGGGCATTGATGGAGTGGTAGTGCTTCCGATTGCGGTACGCCACCTCCCGTGCGTGTGGTGGTACCAAACCTACATGTGTCCCATCTATGGACCCAATGACATGGGGCATCCCTCCCAGGGCATAGAAACCACGCTTGACCTCAGTCATCTGTTCAGGGGTTGGGAACTTGATGAAGTCATCCAGGTGAATCAACATGGCCTCCAAGAAATCATGCAGCACACCGCTGAACATGCTCTGGGACATGCCACCAACATGAGCTATGGTATATTGGAAGGTACCCGTGGCAAGGAAATGTAGGGCAGCCATTACCTTCAGCTGGGGTGTCAGTGCCGTAGGATACCTGTGCTGCGGTTGCAGGTGTGGTGCCAGTCTCGCCGTCAGCTCCAGAATCAACGGTTGGGTGAAGCGGTAGAGCCGGATCCTGTCATTCTCCTGCATGGTGGCCAAGTCTGGAATTCTTCGGGCAACAGGAGGCGCTCTGCAGTAATTTGGAAGTGACAAGGAAGAGTGAGTGCACTACGAGAACAACTCATGTCTACTGAGCACATGTAAATCTGGCAATACACACATGCCACATAGGGAGTCAGGCATGTGCTACATGCCCAGGACACGTATGGATGCAAGGTGACACTCCTTCCAAGACCCAGCTACACACGGTGATTGAGAACCTCCCCATGCCACGCCATGAAAATAGCTGTGTCCCAGTGCAAGTGCACTGCCCGACGCAAGACAGGAGTGACATACACCCACACATCAGCAGAAGTGTGATGCCGATTGCAGAGACTGCCAGCGGAACACTTGAGCCACAGGTCACATGACATTACACTAGTCCAGCCCACACACCTTGCCATGAAGGTGCACATGTCATGACTCCCCACACATTCCTTGTGAGTTTGCTGACATGGCCTTGTCACGCTACTCCGTGTCCCTTGCATACATGTGCACCTCACATCCGATAACACATGTGGCATGGTGTTGGGAACAGTGTGCAATGACAATCTACACACAGCCACATGTTGGTTGCTGCAACGGCTGCAGCTTTTGAGGGTGCTACAACATCAACCCGATGTAAATCCCGGACACATATATGGCATAGTCACATTGTGCACTGTGGGTAGTGATGAGTCATGTGTCATGACCCCTGTACCGGGCATCATGGGACACTTCCGTGTGTTGGTGTCCGTGCCATGCCAGTGACGCTCACCCCAAGTGCGCAGTCCCACATGCACACATGTCAAAGGAGTCAAGGGCATGCCTGGCACACATTGCACCCTCACACAGTACACATGTACACATCTCATCATACATCTGGTGCCTTCTCCACTCAGGAGGCATGTTCCACATCACAGCCTGTGACACCTGTGCCCCACACATGTGGTAATGCACAGACGATGCCTTGATGTCCATTCCTGGACAAGTATGTCCATCCATGGACAAGTATGTCCGCCCTATTCCTACATGTGTGTCGCCTATCACCACAGTGATGTGTAAAATCCGCCGTACTGCTGCTGAGAGGGCCTGTGCATGTTCCCAAATCACTGTGGGAGTGCTGCCGTATGTGTACCCATCGTGATGGCGAGCGTAGATGCGAGTGTACGGTCCGTACCACTACGAGTACGCATACGCGTGCAGACCCATAGTGATAGAGAGCGTAGATGCGAGTGTACGGCCCTATCACTATGGGTCTGCACGCGTATGCGTACCAGTAGTGGTACGGACCGTACACTCGCATCTACGCTCTCTATCACTATGGGTCTGCACGCGTATGCGTACCCGTAGTGGTACGGACCGTACACTCGCATCTACGCTCACTATCACTATGGGTCTGCACGCGTATGCGTACTCGTAGTGGTACGGACCGTACACTCGCATCTACGCTCACTATCACTATGGGTCTGCACGCGTATGCGTACTCGTAGTGGTACGGACCGTACACTCGCATCTACGCTCACTATCACTATGGGTCTGCACGCGTATGCGTACTCGTAGTGATAGTGAGCGTAGATGCGAGTGTTCGGTCCGTACCACTACGGGTACGCATACGCGTGCAGACCCATAGTGATAGGGCCGTACACTCGCATCTACGCTCTCTATCACTATGGGTCTGCACGCGTATGCGTACCCGTAGTGGTACGGACCGAACACTCGCATCTACGCTCACCATCACTATGGGTCTGCACGCGTATGCGTACCCGTAGTGGTACGGACCGAACACTCGCATCTACGCTCACCATCACTATGGGTCTGCACGCGTATGCGTACCCGTAGTGGTACGGACCGAACACTCGCATCTACGCTCACCATCACTATGGGTCTGCACGCGTATGCGTACCCGTAGTGGTACGGACCGAACACTCGCATCTACGCTCACCATCACTATGGGTCTGCACGCGTATGCGTACCCGTAGTGGTACGGACCGAACACTCGCATCTACGCTCACTATCACTATGGGTCTGCACGCGTATGCGTACCCGTAGTGGTACGGACCGTACACTCGCATCTACGCTCACTATCACTATGGGTCTGCACGCGTATGCGTACCCGTAGTGGTACGGACCGTACACTCACATCTACGCTCACTATCACTATGGGTCTGCACGCGTATGCGTACCCGTAGTGGTACGGACCGTACACTCACATCTACGCTCACTATCACTATGGGTCTGCACGCGTATGCGTACCCGTAGTGGTACGGACCGTACACTCACATCTACGCTCACTATCACTATGGGTCTGCACGCGTATGCGTACCCGTAGTGGTACGGACCGTACACTCACATCTACGCTCACTATCACTACGAGTACGCATACGCGTGCAGACCCATAGTGATGGAGAGCGTAGATGCGAGTGTACGGTCCGTACCACTACGGGTACGCATACGCGTGCAGACCAAAAGTGATGGAGAGCGTAGGCATGCATGTACGGGCCGTTGCCATGCATTTGGGGTGCCCTAGGGCCCCCACACGCACCGTACCTGTGTGTGATGCTCCAAATTACATAGGGGACAAGTATTAAGGCCTACATGCATGCTGGTTGTCATGGAGACCAAGTTCAAAATTCAAAATTGTTCTGGAAGGTGCACAGCAGAAGTCAGTTGGGATTTGTCTACTTTGTTGCAATGTGTTTGTGGGGCTGACATCATGCAGGAGAATGAAACCGATCGAGAACCCACAGACTGCTAGGTTTGAAGGGATTGGTGGAAACATAGGATGCAAATGTGAGTGACCAATCTCTCTGTACTCCTGTGCATGAGACTGGGCAGAAGGGCACATATAAGGCAGCCAGGTCCCATGAGGGAGCACTTGCCTGCACATCTTTGCATTCGTCGACCCAGCTGCTGCTACTGATTCCCTGGAACCATGTCAAGGGCTGTGGAGAGGACACAGCCATTCACCCTGGAGGAGAACATGGCTCTGCTGGATGTGATCCTCCCACAGTACTCCATGCTGTATGGGCGACCAGGTTATCAGGTGAGTGCATAGGCCACTGCCACAGACTGTCCCTATGTGGTGACTGTGACTTCTGCCATTGCGTCCAGGTGTAACACACATGCCATGTACTGTCGGGGGGGTCCCAGGGGGGGGGTGCCTGATGTCTCCCAGCAGTGCCCTGAGACAGGAGGGGTGGGGGCCTATCACTCACAGCAGTGCCCTGAGCCAGGAGGGGTGTGTGCAGAGTCCTCCCAGCATTGCCCTGAGACAGGAGGGGTGGGTGCAGAGTCCTCCCAGCAGTGCCCTGAGACAGGAGGGGTGGGTGCAGAGTCCTCCCAGCAGTGCCCTGAGACAGGAGGGGTGGGTGCAGAGTCCTCCCAGCATTGCCCTGAGACAGGAGGGGTGGGTGCAGAGTCCTCCCAGCAGTGCCCTGAGACAGGAGGGGTGGGTGCAGAGTCCTCCCAGCAGTGCCCTGAGACAGGAGGGGTGGGTGCAGAGTCCTCCCAGCATTGCCCTGAGACAGGAGGGGTGGGTGTGGAGTCCTCCCAGCAGTGCCCTGAGCCAGGAGGGGTGGGTGTGATGCACAGTGTGAGCCTTGATCATTGATTGTGACATTGCCATCATTCCACCTGTGTACCCACTGTGGCACGTAGTGCTTTTTCCCTCACCAGGGGATGATGTCCCTATGACAAAGGTGCAATGCGTTGGCTGCATGACATGCCTTGTTGTAACCAGCTAATTTGTACCCATATGTCTCTCTGTGACATGTGGCTGGTGTATTGATGTGGTGTCACTTGTTCCTCCTCACAGGTAGGCGCCACTGCCAAGGAGCAGATCTGGCTGACCGCCGTCAGTGCCGTGAGGGGTGTGGATGGTCGGAGGCGGAGCCTGCCCCAGGTGAGGAAACGCTGGCAGGATATCCGGTGCTGGACGCGGAGGATTGCACGGCTCCTGCTGGGGGACTCACCTGAGAGCCACAAGAACCGCGGCCGCCGCCGTCTGAGCCACCTCCACAGGCGTGTGCTGCCGGTGGTCTTTCCAGACCTGGAGAGGCGCTTACAGGCGATGCAGCAGCCGGAAGGGGGTAGGTACATGTGTGTTTGTTGTGTGTCACCGGCATTTGTAAGGGCACAGTAGCATGAATCCACTGGCAGGGTTTAAAGGTGCTGTGCAGATCCTGTTTGCCCCAGTATAGCGCTGTGCCCCTGCCACCCTTCCCCTCCTTGCAATGTGTTCCCTGGTCTGTGTGTAGTCACTCCTTCACAGGGTAATGTAGGCTGGCGCTTTGTCCACGGGAACAATGTCTGTAGCATCATGTGTGGGGGTGGTGTGTAACAGGTTGTGGGACCTTGCCTGTGCACTGTCAAGTTCACTGCATGTGGGTTCCATGTCAGTTGGCACTGATGATGACTCCAGACATGGGAGTTGGTCTCTCATGTGTCATGCCTTACAGCGCGCATGTCCTATGTAGTGGCCTGTGACATGATGTGCATGAGTGTGCGATACACATAGTGCAGGGATGGTGACGTGTGTTGCAGTCATTACCATTCAGTAGCATGTAGTTGCGTGCCCACTACTGTCCCCTGGGGCACCTTTTCCTCAGTGGTGTATGTGTCATCATAAACGTGGCCACTGTCAGTGTCTACAGCGTAAGTTGTGCTCTGTGCCATTGTCCCCTGTCACCATGTATATAGACGTGCTAATTTGTACAGGTGTCCACTGTGCAGCCTGACCTGATTGTCCTTCTTCATACTCACAGTTGCCAGTGCCTGTGTGTCTTGTTATACTCATCTGAGGATGGGCACTGGTACCTCATTATTTGTACAGGCGCACCTTGGCTGTTTGGCGTCCAATCTTGCTTTTTGCCTGCCCCTGTGTGTATCACCCAGACTATGAGATGTTGGTGCCACCTGTGTCTCCACAATTTGCCTCGTGTAGGGTCTTGTTGGGGCGGGCAATGCCTATGTGTTAAATCCTGATTACCACTTGCTGGGTCTGGGCAGTGTGTGATGTGCCTGGACACACACGCAATGTGCAGTGACCGAGTCATGTTGTGCATGTTTTCAGCATTACCTATGCAGCATGTGTCTCAAGTTCATGGATATGGTCCCTGGTCATCGGTATTTTCGCCAACGCTGTGTGGTGCAGATGCAGTGCTGGATTGTCCCCAGGGCCTGGGTGCTATGTCAGACTCCTTTTCCTGTGTTTAGCTATTGTCTCATGCTCTCCATGGTATTTCAGTGGCATGGTGGCTCAACCAACTGTGTGTTTCATGCCCTACATCGGTACCCTGTTCAGTAGATGTTAGGGATCTTCCTTTTCAGGCCATGCAATGTTACCTATGTAGATTGGACTCATGTGACAGATGTGTACAGGTGTCTGAATAATTTCTGTCTCTCCACCCTGCCCACAGCATCGTCGGGGGACACAGAGGGAGACATGGACACAGACCAGGCGGAGGGACCGAGCACCAGTGCCAGCCGTGACATCGGGTCTGGCACATCGAGTGGGACAGAGGCGGAGGAGAGTGTGGCCGAGGACCTGTCGACTGGCACATCAGACTACGAAGCTGACAGGTCCGGGGACGATGTCTCCGAGTGGGCGGAGGCTGCACCAGCAGCTGACAGCGGAACAACACCTCGCACCGCCCCCTCAGTTTCCACCAGCCGCCTCCTACTTGCTCGTGTCCCTTCCCAGCGTGCCCGGTCACAGCATGTCTCCTTCCTGCCAGGCACCGCACCCCCTGCCCCTGTCTCCACTGCTGCCGCCAATGCTGAGTCTGTGGACATCCAGCGGCAACTGCAGGTTGGTCAGGCTGCGATCCTTAATGTCCTCCATGCCCACGGCAAAACCCTCACCAACATCGAGGCTTTCTTGGAGGGCATTCATTCATCGCAGGCTGACCAACGCAACTTGCTGAGGTCCATCGACTCCACACTGACTGCAGCAGTGGGTCTCCTGCAGCGCGACCTCCCCCCACCTACCCCTGCCCCATCCACACTTCCCACTCCCATGCCTGTCACACGTACACCCAGACGTCGGCATGCACCCACATCAACGGACACGGGCACCACACCAGCAGGGAAGGTCCACCGCACTCCTCCTGACACGCACACACAGGGTGAGGTAGGCACACCCACTGGGTCGTGGGGCAAACGTGTGACACGCAGCCATAGTGGGAGTCCGCATTCCACCCAGTCCACTCCCTCCAAATCCCCTCCCCTCAGCTCTCCTGGCCACATCTCCCCCAAGGACTCCTTCATGGCCGCTCTGTCCCTGAGCCCCACAGTTACACCACCACGCAAGCGGTCAAGGAGGTCCCCGGTCAGGGTGGTTGAGTCTCCCCCCCTGTCTCCACCCTCCCCCGGTGGCGCTGCGACCCATCCCTCTGACCCCCCCCCCCTCCTTGGGGCCTGAGGTCCCTTCGGGTGCAGGGGACTCCCTGGAGGACCTTGCAAAGGTGTGTAGTGCCATCCTGGCCTCCGCCTTTGGCACTGACCCACCCCCTGTGGTGGAGTCCTCCATCCCTGCACCCACAACGCCGCCCCTTTGCCCTGATGTCCCTCCGGTGCCTGTTGCTCCCCCCCCCCCTGATGCCCTCACCAGTGTGGAAGACGATGCCATTTGACTGTGCAGGCAAGGTAGGGGACACGCATCCCACTGTGTCCCCCATCCAGCTGAGAATCATTGACTGCCCTATGGGCTTTGTGAAGATTGAACTGCCTGCGATCCACGGACATTGTGCTCCTGCTGAATAAAGCTTAATTTTGTTTTCATTATCACACTACTGCTATGCTGGTATTGGTGTTGGTGGGGCTGCTACATGGTTTTGGGTGGTGTGTAAGGGTTTGGGTGTGTGGGATATGTAGTAGTGTACTGCTCATTGGTGGGACCCTGTGATCTGTGTGCCATCACAAGGTGTTGGCTAACTTTCTTTGTTCATGTAGGCAGTTACTGCATGGTGCACTTGTCCCAGGGTGTATTCCTTCCTCTGTGTACCCAGCTTTCTTCCCTGCAGGGTGTTCCCAATGTTTAGCGCAGAGCTGTGTCTACATGAGCTGTGTGTGTGACGGAGCCCTTCTACTTTGGCCATGCATGCAGGGCCATGTCTCCACCTGCGACAATCGTGGCATCCTTGGTGATCACTGTACTTGTGTGTGGAGTCTGTTGACATGAGTTCATGGGGACATGTTCCCTTGTAGCCAGTATGCATGTGGATAATTCTGGCCTCACACACATGTGTTACACCCCTCCAGTCTCAGGGCACTGCTGGGAGTGATGGGCACCCACCCCTCCTGTCTCAGGGCACTGCTGGGAGGACTCCACACCCACCCCTCCTGTGTCAGGGCACTGCTGGGAGGACTCCACACCCACCCCTCCTGTCTCAGGGCACTGCTGGGAGGACTCTGCACCCACCCCTCCTGTGTCAGGGCACTGCTGGGAGGACTCCACACCCACCCCTCCTGTCTCAGGGCACTGCTGGGAGGACTCTGCACCCACCCCTCCTGTGTCAGGGCACTGCTGGGAGGACTCCACACCCACCCCTCCTGTGTCTGGGCACTGCTGGGAGTGATAGGCACCCACCCCTCCTGTGTCAGGGCACTGCTGGGAGGACTCTGCACCCACCCCTCCTGTCTCAGGGCACTGCTGGGAGGACTCCACACCCACCCCTCCTGTCTCAGGGCACTGCTGGGAGGACTCTGCACACACCCCTCCTGTCTCTGGGCACTGCTGGGAGTGATAGGCACCCACCCCTCCTGTCTCAGGGCACTGCTGGGAGGACTCTGCACCCACCCCTCCTGTGTCAGGGCACTGCTGGGAGGACTCCACACCCACCCCTCCTGTCTCAGGGCACTGCTGGGAGGACTCTGCACCCACCCCTCCTGTGTCAGGGCACTGCTGGGAGGACTCTACACCCACCCCTCCTGTGTCTGGGCACTGCTGGGAGTGATAGGCACCCACCCCTCCTGTCTCAGGGCACTGCTGGGAGGACTCTGCACCCACCCCTCCTGTGTCAGGGCACTGCTGGGAGGACTCCACACCCACCCCTCCTGTGTCAGGGCACTGCTGGGAGGACTCCACACCCACCCCTCCTGTCTCAGGGCACTGCTGGGAGGACTCTGCACCCACCCCTCCTGTGTCAGGGCACTGCTGGGAGGACTCTGCACCCACCCCTCCTGTGTCAGGGCACTGCTGGGAGGACTCCACACCCACCCCTCCTGTGTCAGGGCACTGCTGGGAGGACTCCACACCCACCCCTCCTGTCTCAGGGCACTGCTGGGAGGACTCTGCACCCACCCCTCCTGTGTCAGGGCACTGCTGGGAGGACTCCACACCCACCCCTCCTGTGTCAGGGCACTGCTGGGAGGACTCCACACCCACCCCTCCTGTCTCAGGGCACTGCTGGGAGGACTCTGCACACACCCCTCCTGTCTCTGGGCACTGCTGGGAGTGATAGGCACCCACCCCTCCTGTCTCAGGGCACTGCTGGGAGGACTCTGCACCCACCCCTCCTGTGTCAGGGCACTGCTGGGAGGACTCCACACCCACCCCTCCTGTGTCAGGGCACTGCTGGGAGGACTCCACACCCACCCCTCCGGTCTCAGGGCACTGCTGGGAGGACTCTGCACCCACCCCTCCTGTCTCAGGGCACTGCTGGGAGGACTCCGCACCCACCCCTCCTGTGTCAGGGCACTGCTGGGAGGACTCCACACCCACCCCTCCTGTCTCAGGGCACTGCTGGGAGGACTCCACACCCACCCCTCCTGTCTCAGGGCACTGCTGGGAGGACTCTGCACACACCCCTCCTGTCTCTGGGCACTGCTGGGAGTGATAGGCACCCACCCCTCCTGTCTCAGGGCACTGCTGGGAGGACTCCACACCCACCCCTCCTGTCTCAGGGCACTGCTGGGAGGACTCTGCACCCACCCCTCCTGTGTCAGGGCACTGCTGGGAGGACTCCACACCCACCCCTCCTGTGTCTGGGCACTGCTGGGAGTGATAGGCACCCACCCCTCCTGTCTCAGGGCACTGCTGGGAGGACTCTGCACCCACCCCTCCTGTCTCAGGGCACTGCTGGGAGGACTCCACACCCACCCCTCCTGTCTCAGGGCACTGCTGGGAGGACTCTGCACCCACCCCTCCTGTGTCAGGGCACTGCTGGGAGGACTCCACACCCACCCCTCCTGTCTCAGGGCACTGCTGGGAGGACTCTGCACACACCCCTCCTGTCTCAGGGCACTGCTGGGAGGACTCCACACCCACCCCTCCTGTGTCAGGGCACTGCTGGGAGGACTCCACACCCACCCCTCCTGTCTCCGGGCACTGCTGGGAGTGATAGGCACCCACCCCTCCTGTGTCAGGGCACTGCTGGGAGGACTCTGCACCCACCCCTCCTGTCTCAGGGCACTGCTGGGAGGACTCCACACCCACCACTCCTGTCTCAGGGCACTGCTGGGTGGACTCTGCACACACACCTCCGATTTCTGGATATGTGCGCTTGGCACATACACGGTGGGGGTACGCACAATGCATTCGAGGTGAGGGTACGAGTCTACTGACACTGGTGTGGTGGGGGTACGCTCCGTACGTCCGCGGGTGTGGTTACGGGTCGTACTTACACTGTTGGCATGGGGGGTACGCTCCTTGCATTCGCGGGTGGGGGTACGGGTCGTACTTTCACTGTTGGGCTGGGGAGTACGCTCCTTGCATTTGCGGGTGGGGGTACGGGTCGTACTTACACTGTTGGGCTGGGGGGTACGCTCCTTGCATTCGTGGTTGGGGGTTCGAGTCGTACTTACACTGTTGGCATGGGGAGTACGCTCCATGCATACGCGGGTGAGGGTACGGGTCGAACTTACACTGTTGGGCTGGGGGTACGCTCCGTACGTCCGCGGGTGGGGGTACGGGTCGTTCTTACACTGTTGGCATGGGGGGTACGCTCCGTACGTCCGCGGGTGGGGGTACGGGTCGTTCTTACACTGTTGGCATGGGGGGTACGCTCCTTGCATACGCGGGTGGGGGTACGGGTCGTACTTGCACTGTTGGGCTGGGGGGTACGCTCCTTGCATTCGCGGGTGGGGGTACGGGTCGTACTTACACTGTTGGGCTGGGGGGTACGCTCCTTGCATTCGCGGGTGGGGGTACGGGTCGTACTTACACTGTTGGGCTGGGGGGTACGCTCCTTGCATTCGCGGGTGGGGGTACGGGTCGGACTTCCACTGTTGGGCAGGGGGGTACGCTCCTTGCATTCGCGGGTGGGGGTACGGGTCGAACTTACACTGTTGGGCTGGGGGTACGCTCCTTGCATTCGCGGGTGGGGGTACGGGTCGGACTTCCACTGTTGGGCAGGGGGGTACGCTCCTTGCATTTGCGGGTGGGGGTACGGGTCGTACTTACACTGTTGGCATGGGGGGTACGCTCCGTGCATTTGCGGGTGGGGGTACGGGTCGTACTTACACTGTTGGCATGGGGGGTACGCTCCTTGCATTCGCGGGTGGGGGTACGGGTCGTACTTACACTGTTGGGGTGGGGGGTACGCTCCTTGCATTCGTGGGTGGGGGTTCGAGTCGTACTTACACTGTTGGCATGGGGGGTACGCTCCTTGCATACGGGGTGGGGGTAGGGTCCGTACATATCCGTCCCCACGCTATGTGATGTTTGTGCGGCCCGTACCCAGGCCTTTGCCACGTGGGTGCGATCCGTCCCGCCATTGTTGGGGTGACGTGTGTGGGCGTGGTCCGACTCGTACCCACGCTCTTCAGGCGTGGGTACGGGACGTACCTGTCTGGTTGTGTTGCCGGTTCGCGTGGTGACGGACTTCCGTTGTGGCGGTCGCTGGCTTATCAGGACACGCCCCCACCCCCTCGTGGTGACCAGGGCATGGGAGTCAGGTATGTCCAGGCCATGTGTGGTGTGTGACTCATGTGGTTGTTTTGTGGCCTGCCCTGGTCGTGCCACCCCCACCCCACCCCACTTTCCCCCCTCCCTTAGTTATTCTGACCTTCTGCGGCGTCTGCGTCGTAACCTGTAGAGGAGGTGGACTGCTATGAGGGCAGGGATGACTCGTAGGTTCGGGTCCATGTCTGTCCGTCGCGTACTGGTCCTCCTTGTTCGCGTCGTCGTCTGTCCGTCGCGTACTGGTGGTCCTTGTTCGCGTCGTCCTGATTTCCCGGCAGTTTTTGGCTGCCGCAAAATATTCACCGTGCGGGGTGACGTCGGTGCGAATCGTGATTCCTGGGTCGTGAATGGCTGGCTGCGTGCGTCCCGACGTCAGGTCGGCGCTTTCCCGGATCGCATTGGTAGGTGTTTTTTGTTCGGTCGGGCTTTTTTACGAATCGTACGGTAATGGTGTACCCGTGCGAATCGTAATTCCTTGTTTGTAAAAATTGACGACCGGGTACGCGTCGGGCGGAGATTATGCTCCGTCCGACGGTTCGTACCCGGTTTTTGCCGGATCGTGATCGGCACCTAATTGTTTTAAGATCAGCATTGGAAAACCATAATAATGGTCCTTGGAAGAAAGGAAATACAAAAATTAATATCTGTAAATTGCATGAGATGCAAATGAAAATAGTTTCAAAATACTGTAGCTAGAGAAGACATTTCTTTATAATAAATGAAGACCACCATCACAATGTAAAAACCTGTAGTTGAACCGAATGACATTTTAAATTGTAGTTTGGTTTCTGCTGCATTAACCCCAGAGGGTCTTAGGGAAAGGCAATATATTTCCTACTTCGAGTATATTGAGATTTGTTTAATGGAATATTGTGGGGTTAACCAGAGAGTGGGTTAGAGCTGGATCTGTATAGACAATAAGTCACTTTTGTAGCTCTCAAAGGAACCTGGTTAATTAAAAAGGTCAGATGAATTTAGATTCCTTTCAGAATTAATACATTAAAAATACACTAAGAATGTATTACCTTCTTTTCAGATATGCTGAACGACAAGACTATGTTTAACTTACAGTACATTTCTAAAGGTGAAATACAGGGTTTTCTACTTGATGCAAGGATAAGGGGTCAGAATCTCCCTGGAGCACTGGTGATTCCAGCATATCTGATCACTGTTCAGATTCACTGAGGAAGTTTGTAGAAAAATAAAGAAAGATTATTACAATTTGCCAGTCTTATCAATAGGTGATTTTAATACTAACATACCATTAGAAAAACGTGAAGATCTCACTTAAATGAGTATTAAGAATCAATCGCCACCCCGCAATTTTAGTATTATTAATGGAAGATGCCCTAGTGACCATAGTGGGCATGGCACCTTTAGTAATGGTGGCTCCACTTCTCCAATTGATTAAGCTATTATAACCACTCCATTCTTCTTCATTAGAGATATGAAAGTGTGAGAATTATGCAGCAATGATCACCATCCATTAAAACTCCTTGTAACTGTAGTGCAGAAAGCCTAAAACTGGAAGGTTGGCAGAAACAGATACATAGTTCATACAAAATGTATTGATCTGTAAAAGCACAATATCTCTGTACCTTCCATTTAAATCGCATAATTGAAGATCTGAAGCAGGTGGATTCCTCTCAAGTCATATTCATGTATAACTCCTTCTTTGATGAGTTGATAAACTCTCTAACTAGAGGGGTGAGTGAGTGAGAAAATCGTAACATTTAATAAAATCATTTAAGCTCGCCAGGGCCCAAGAACCTGACGGTGTCTCTGCTTACAGTTCACCCAGACCTCTGGGCATCAGCACGGGAGCTTCTCATTGGTGCACTTATGAAACCTACTACTATTCCTGAATCCTGGAGCATTCAAATACAAACTTCTAAAAACAAAGGTTATGAAGCCCAGCCTGAAAACTAAAGGGTGGTTGATTGCACTTATGTATATTGCATGAAAAATGCTCTCAAATCCTCTTTAAAGTAGTGTGCGGAATAGGTGGAGAAAGCAGGTATACTTTCCAAGTTCCAAATTGGTTTTCGATCAAGGTTTTTCGCAATAGCACTGCATGTGGCCTCTATAAATATAACTACAGCATTTGAGAAAAATGTGTAGAGGAAGATTTTGTCCTGGCGAGTCCCAGTACCTTGGGGGCATATCAGCAACACCCGGCGATAATTATCGCTCAGCGCTCTTTGCGTGAGGATAATTATCGCCGGGTAACGTGGATTTTTATCGCTGAGATAGCGTGCTATTAGCAACGCATATCTCCTCAGCAAATAAAAATCCTCACCCTAACTGCCTAACGTGAGATTATCGCTGGAAACCCAGCGATAATCTCACGAAATGTGGCGAAATGTGGCGTTAGCTTGCTGATAGGGACTCACAAACTTAGCCATGATATCCTCCTTCCATTGGATATCATGGCTAAGCAGTCCTGAAGCAGGCGTAAGGAAAGTAGCGATAACAGGGGTTATCGCTACTTTTCCTGCTGCTATGCTTCATAGCGTGGGGCTTGATGATGTCGCTTAGCGACATTTCTCCTGTCATGTTAGGTCAGGAACGCCCACTTTGCATCTCATTAGAGATGCATAGCTGGGCGTTAGGAATCCCCACGCTAAAGCAAGGTTTCACGCGTTAGCGTGGCCTTGCTAATTAAGCGATAAAATTATCGCCTTTTTTCGGCCGAAAACGGCCGCAAAAGTGGCGATAATTTTTCATCGCCAGCTTGTAAATATGCCCCATATTTACAAGCTGGTGATGAAAAATTACCGCCGCTTTTGCGGCCGTTTTCGGCCGAGAAGCGGCGATAATTTTATCGCTTAATTAGCAAGGCCACACTAACGCGTGAAACCTTGCTTTAGCGTGAAGATTTTTATCGCTGAGGAGATATGCGTTGCTAATAGCACGCTATCTCAGCGATAAAAATCCACGTTACCCGGCGATAATTATCCTCACGCTAAGAGCGCTGAGCGATAATTATCGCCGGGTGTTGCTGATACGCCCCAAAGATTTGTGGATCAGGGTCCAGTTAGGGGAAAGTGGGGCCATGTCTCAAAGGATGCTGACAACAGATGGGTTAGGACAGGGTTGTAATCTTGCTACACTTTTGTTTGCCATCTGCACAGCTGATGTGCAGCAAATGCTTGAAGAAGTAGGACGTTCCCTACGAAACCTCAACAAGACACCAAACAAGTCTTTACTAGCGGGTTATATTGTGTTTGATGTCATCTCTACAGGGTGTAGCATGCTTTAGGGATCTAGCCTGCTTCGTGAGAGTAATCGTCTAAAGATCGACATTGGAAAACCATAGCAATGGTCCTTACAAGAAATAAAATAAAAAATACAAAGGTGCCGATCACGATCCGGTAAAAAATGTCCCCGTACGACTCGTATCGGGTCTTTTTACCGTACGAATCGTACAAGTGCCGTACGAACTGGCAATCACGATTCGCATGGTAAAAAGTCCATACGAACCGCACTGGGAATATTTCCCCACACGTCCTTGGGTCGGAAAATGTGTCCGACACGTCCTCGTACGATTCACCGTACAAACGTGAAAGGTGAACTCCGACCGGGGTATCACGATCCATCCCGGGCGTCCGAATGTACAACCGTATGGTGAAAAGACCGTCCGCACCGAACTCCCATAACAACCATGGAGACGTCCAAACAGGTGCCCGGTACGTGCCGTACCCCCCCCAGCCCCCGTAGGTACGCGCCGACCCCCCCCCAGCCCCCAGCCCCCGTAGGTACGCGCCGACCCCCCCCCCAGCCCCCGTAGGTACGCGCCGACCCCCCCCCCCCAGCCCCCGTAGGTACGCGCCGACCCCCCCCAGCCCCCGTAGGTACGTGCCGACCCCCCCTGTGTGTACACCCGTGTACGGTGCGTACCCCCCGTGTACGTTCGAGTCGAACCCCCCCGTGTACGCTCGAGTCGAACCCCCCCGTGTACGCTCGAGTCGAACCCCCCCGTGTACGCCCCGTACATACACGGGTGGGGGTGCGACTCGAGCGTACACGGGGGGGTACGCACCGTACATACACGGGTGGGGGTACGACTCGAACGTACACGGGGGGTACGCACCGTACACGGGTGTACACACAGGGGGGGTCGGCGCGTACCTACGGGGGCTGGGGGGGGGTCGGCGCGTACCTACGGGGGCTGGGGGGGGTCGGCGCGTACCTACGGGGGCTGGGGGGGGGGGTCGGCGCGTACCTACGGGGGCTGGGGGGGGGGTCGGCGCGTACCGGGCCACCTTCTCTGGTCGATTCGCGCCGTACTTCGCTTTTGCGGCACTTTTTGGGTGCCGTGAAAATATTGCCGTCCGGACTGCTGTCGGTTCGAATCGTAATTCCTGGTTCGTGAAACGCTGCCTGAAAGCGTCCCGACATCACGTCGCAGCATTCCCGGATCACATTCGTATGTATATTTTCGTCGGTCGGTGTTTTTTACGATTCGTACGGAAATGGTGTTTCCGTGCGAATCGTAATTCCATGTTTGTAAAGTTTTACAACCGGGTACGAGTCGGACGGGGAATTCGCTCCGACCGACGGTTCGTACGCGGTTTTTAACGGATCGTAATCGGCACCAAAATGTCTGTGAATTGTATGAGATGCAAATTGAGATAGCTTCAAAATACTGTTAGCTAGGAAGACATTTATTTATGATTAATGAAGACCCACCATCGCAGTGTAAAAGCCTGTGTCTAGTTCTTACTACAATCAGGTTGTAACATTTCTAGTCTCCTGTAATAAAGCAATGATGCAGCTGCTCACCTGTAATAGCCGATTACAGATGATTAGTGATGTCACAATGCCTCGTGCCAGAGTCAGCAGCCAATGTCCAATGCAGGCCATGGAGCAGAATGACAGCTGCAGTTTAAAAAACTGAGCTGGCTTTTCCTTCTTCAGATCTATTTTTTCTCAAATTAACAGACATCGTAACGAGTGAAGATTTATGCAACATAGTTTGCATATAGTTCATGACAGAAAATAAAGAAATACATCTCTTTGCATGTGACTACATTATTCTACTTTCTAATATGTTTTGTGCATCAAATTATTAACTGCTTTTTGGAATGCTTAATTTCACAATACGCATTTGGCTCTTTTTCTTCTTGTTTGCAACCATGCCACAACTTTCTTATAAAGAAGCAAGACACCACTATTGAAGCGGTTTGTGGGAGGGGTGATTGTGTGACCATGTATTATAAGGAATAAAATACCCTCTACTTATCATTATAAGGAAATTGCAGGTCGCCATGGAGTTCTGTGACCTTATAAAGCAAGTTGGCCTTTGGCCTCCTTCCTCTGTATGGCCACAGAACTCCTTAGTGGTTTACAATATCCATGTATGGCACGGGGTACTTTAACCACTTATAATATGTCATCAGAGCAGCAATAAGAGAAGATGGAAGTAGTCAGAGCTCACAAAAAGTTGAAAGATACAAACAAAGGACAAACAAAGTGAAGAATGCAGGAAATCTGTGACGAATGAGAAAGGAAAGTGAAGAAGAAAGAGTAATTCTGGAGTTAGGGCAACTGGGGGTAGTTAGGACTCGAAAAAGATGCAGGGAAGAAGGGGCAGGGGCATCATGATAGAAGACACCTGAAACCGCCTCTAAATAGACTGTGTAGTGATAAGTCATTTTGAAGAATACTATATGTGTGTATTCCACTCACTCCCTCACCTGAGCGTTGACCAGAGAGTGGGATGAAAAGAATCGGGGACAAACAGTTACAATTCTGTGGGGTTCAGACGAAGAGGCCAGTGTAGACACAATGATGCAGAAGCAAAGACCAAAGTAATGTAGAGTGAGGAAAAGGGACAAAATGAAGGGCAGGACACAGGAGGGGCTGGATCAGCAAATGGAGCTCAGAGAATTGCTCTAGGGAGGCAGAAGGATGAAGGTAAATAATAAGCCAGAGAAAATGTAAAAGTAACAGAACGAAGAAAGCAGATGAATGAAGGGGTAAAAACTTAAGAAGAAGGGGCCTGCAGGAACTGGGAGAGGAGAAGCTGGGGAACAAAGCAATGGCGAACAGAGAAGACGGAAGAAAGCAATTATCCATGAATAAATGCAAGAATAAATGGTCTACAGAATTTGTGCCTTTACTGAGGATCAATGGAAGTCAGAGAGCCCCCACCCCTGGTCCAGCCCTCCCATGAGACTTGGGGGCATATCGTCAAGGGCTTTATCTCCGCTTTTCTGGCTTTAAAAGCTAGAAAAGCGGAGATAAAACCAACGCCCTATCAGCAAGAGGGTGCTAACATGCATATTCGCATGTTAGCACCCTTTTACACTACGCCTACCTTTGTATCTCTAATGAGATGCAAAGTGGGCGTTCGTGACATACACTACATGTCAGGTGTTGGAAAGGCGTCCGCCGGAGGGGGGTTCGGTACACGTCTCGCCCACCCCGGTGACCCACCTCTCCCCAGTAGGCCGAGCCAGGCGCGCACACTCTGAATGCACACTACGAACAGAAGGACACCACACGTATTCTTTGTAGGACGATAGGTTCTTTTATCGAAGGGTTCAAGGGATCTTTATGATCCAAGGAGTAAGTAGTACAGCAGCGGCACAAGATACTACAAATCGGTGGTAGGGGAATGGGGGTAGCGGGACAGTCTTTGAAGGTAGTGTCTCTGCCAAGTATCCTGCGGATAGCTCACAATCCTCGAGCTGGAGGGTGTTGTTTCTCTGGGCGATCTCTTGCCAATTCGGACTCGAGGGGAGCGCCGCGAGTCACTCAGCAGGCACAGGTAGTCGGAGTTCGGGAGCCGCGATCTCGTCAGCAGGGCTCAGATGGTTCAATGGCTGGGGGCCGCGAGTCACTCAGCAGGCCCAGGTGGTTCGGAGTTCGGGAGCCGCGATCTCGTCAGCAGGGCTCAGATGGTTCAATGGCTGGGGGCCGCGAGTCACTCAGCAGGCCCAGGTGGTTCGGAGTTCGGGGGCCGCGACAGCGTCAGCAGGCTTCGATGGTTCCAGGTCTTCTTCGCCATTCGTCCCTCCGGCACCCCCTGTTATACTCCCCCTGCCCTTTGAAGTCCGGAGTCCTCGCAGAGAGGGGTCTTTGGTGACTGAGGGGGTTCGGCGGGATTTCCTGCCGCTCGTTTCTTTGGTCTTTTCAGGTGGGTCTGGGAGGGTCCCCAGACGCTCGGCAGGCGAGGCGCCTGCTCCCCAGGGGCCTGGTGGCCGATCGAGCCCTCCCGGGGGAAGGTGATCCGAGGTGCGGCTGGGCTGGCGCCTCTTAGTCTGGCTCGGGGGTTCCCGCTCCCTCGGTCGGGCATGCGTGGTAGGGTGTCGAGTCTGTCGGGGACTCTGGCCGGCCCTCGGGTCTGTGTGGCTGGGGCGGCCGGAGTCGGAGATGCCGTGTCTTGGGGGTGGTTGCAGGTCGGCGGGATGATCGGGAGGGCAACGCCGTGAGGCCGGTCTCACACGCGTCCCCCCCAGCTGAAAGGCGCGGAGAACTACCCATCCACTGGGGGGTTCTACTCGCCGAAGCGGAAGAACCGGGACAGGCCGTCGGCGTTGGCATGGTCCGTCCCGGGGCGATGCTCGACAGTGAAGTCCATCCCTTGGAGGGAGATTGACCATCGTAATAGCTTGGGGTTCTCTCCCCTCATCTGCATCAGCCACCGCAAGGGCCGGTGGTCCGTCTGCACTCGGAAGTGGGTTCCGAACAGATAGGGCCGTAGTTTCTTGAGGGCCCAGACTACGGCGAACGTCTCTCGTTCTATGGTACTCCAACGTTGTTCTCGAGGCAGCAGCCTTCGGCTGATGAAGGATATGGGCTGATCTATGCCCTTGTCGTTGAACTGCAAGAGGACGGCTCCGATGCCGTGTTCGGATGCGTCGGTCAGGACCACAAACTCTTGAGAGTAGTCGGGGGCCTTGAGTACTGGGGCGGTGCACATGGCGGTTTTCAAGGCGTTGAACGCCTGCTGGCACGGGGGGGTCCACTGCACCCTCTTCGGGAGCTTTTTGGAGGTCAACTCGGTGAGAGGCCCCGCGAGGCTACCATAGTTTTTAATGAACCGCCGGTAGTACCCTGTGAGGCCCAGGAAGGCCCGGACTTCCGTCTGAGTGGTGGGGGGCTCCCAGGACTTGATGGCGTCGATCTTTGGTTGGAGGGGACGACCTGCCCGCTGCCCACCTGATGCCCCAGGTAGACCACGGAGCCTTGTCCGAGCTGGCATTTGCTGGCCTTCACTGTGAGGCCGGCTTGGCGCAGGGCCATCAGTACTTGTCGGAGGTGCTGGAGATGCTCGTGCCATTGAGAGCTGAATACGGCTATGTCGTCAAGGTACGCCGCGCTGAACTCCTCGAGTCCGGCCAGTACCTTGTTTACCAACCGCTGGAAAGTGGCCGGGGCATTTTTCATCCCGAACGGCATGACCCTGAAGCGGTAGTGTCCATCGGGTGTGGAGAAGGCGGAGCGTTCTTTTGCTCCCTCCGTGAGCGCAATCTGCCAGTAACCACAGGTTAGGTCGAAGGTGCTGAGGAAACGTGCGGCCCCAAGGCGGTCGATGAGCTCGTCGGTGCGGGGAATAGGGTGAGCGTCCGCCCGGGTGACCGCATTGAGCCCCCGGTAGTCCACACAGAATCTCAGTTCGGGGGCGACCCCAGGGGCGGCCGCTTTCGGGACCAGGACTACCGGGCTGGCCCAGGGGCTATCGGAGGGTTCGATCACTCCAAGGGTTAACATCTTCTGTACTTCGGTCTTGATACAGGTGCGGACCCGGTCAGGCACCCGGTAGGCTCGGTGTCTCACAGGTGGGCTGTCGCCGGTGTCCACGTCGTGGACACGGATCTCTGACATATTATCGACAGACACATTATCGAACTACACAAATATCGCATCAAATATATCGACATCAAAAATATCGACATTGTATACTTATTTAAAAAACGACACTAATATCGACACTACAATATCGTAATACAATTATATCGATCACACAAAAATCGCACACATAAATATCGCAATACTAAATATCGACATGAGTAAATAAATAAGACACATGTCACAAATATCGATAACCAAAATATAGACATCAATAATATCGTTTTTTTAAATATATCGAAAATTCTAACACTAATAAAACCAATATTTTAAACAACATAAAGACAATATTTTCCCAAAACATAAATTTTTCAAATGAGATTCTACTTAAACATAAACATAACATTTATAGCGATCTCAATATTTAACAACATAATAAAAAAACACTGAAATAATTATCACATTGGCATTTCGAACACATTTAAAAAACATTCACTACACATTATAAACAATCTTTTTATATATAATGATTTAAAACTCTCCTCCTTTAAAACTAAATATACTCTTACTTAGCATTTTCCATAAAAGGAAACCAATTAACTAAAAAAAATTCAAACCATCCAATAGAAAGGCCACATACAGAAAACAACCAATAACATTCAAGAAACAATTTAAAACCACTATATAAACCAATTAAAACAAGTCTTCTACTGTGCCTTAAACCAAAGCATTGAACGAAGAAGAAACTCTGCTAAACAGAAGAAACCTACATCCTACTACTATTCTAAAAACGTAAGTAAATATTATTTTCTAACTAAACTGCCAAATTAAACTAAAACACTAATTTATCTTTACTCAAATAAATAACTAACGTATATATTCCATCTCTTTATGTTTCCACTACAGATATTACTCCAAACACCTAAAGAAAATATTGTACCTAATGTATTTCGTGTTTCTATGGGTGATGTGGTTAAGCAAAACATACGTTCTGATGATTGGGATGTTCACGCCATTGAAGCACTGTTTTCAGATTTGAAATATTATGCCGCTTTTGATGCTGAAGATTTATATGAAAATGCGGCTAATTATGCGGAACAATATTGTTTTCAACATTATGGCAATCACTTTCTGCATAAAGCAAACACTTTTCGTAATTTTGTAAATTTTACCCAATGGGAACACTGTCCCACTCCCTCTTTCGGCAGTTCACCTACATTAGTTGATAAGTATACTTATTTTACTGATTTCAGTGTTTCCAACCCGGCTTCCTTTTATTTTAAGGTTATGCCTGAGTCTGCCACAAAGGTTAGACTCACACACACCAAGTTACTTCATTCTAAGTCCTTTATGGACGAGTTGTCAATCAAAGGTTATGATCTATGGAAGGCTACTATTGATCTTAAATCAATTTGGGGTTCCAAACCGTGGCAGGTTCAGGGAACTGAAGCTTTGCATCGTGCCTGTCTTGTACCAAATCATATGTTGTTTTTAAATTCAACCATCTTCCGAACCACCTGTTTCGGATTGGACACTTCTAAACAACTAAAGTCACCTTCTGTGCCGGATCTGGGTGCTTACCCCAATTGGGATAACCACACGGATCTGTCCCTTCCTGCTTTGCAGTCATTGATTTCTAATACATCTTTCAATATTTCGAAATTTAGTAGTGATGGATGGTTAGTTTGGCAAAGCAGTTCAGATACATGTCAACGTCGTTTTCTAGGTCTGAAATTGGGGTATACTCAGCAACGAGTGGACCCTCGGTTTGAGTCGTCACATACCGTAACTACATACTCTGTAGGAAAGTTATGTCAATCCTGGCTGCGACATTCCACCTTGGCATCTGTCAAAGTTCATTTATCAAGATTACATGACAAAATAGATTTGAATGATTTTGTTAAAGGTCCTGTGGGTGGCAGATCCAAAAGGTGGGCGTATGCTATTTACAACGAAGTATGGAAACTGTCGCAAATAGAGGCAGCGTCACGATTGAGAGCTATTGATCAGGCTAATATGGAAAAGGTATTAGCAGTTATTGATAACAGCATTAGCACTCTTTCTTCCCGTATTTATACATTGGACAATATTGTTTCTTCAATTGTTGATATTGTGCATGATGATGTGTCTGTATTGTATCATGGTCAAAACCAGTTGTGTTCTGTTATGCAGTTTGCATGGACATTACAAACGTTAAAGGCAGGGAAGGTCCCCTGGGACTATTTGAATACAACATCTTTATTTCTTCCCTTTAACCTTACTGAAAAACAGCAGTTCATGTCCATGAAAGATGCTACATATTCATTGTTACATATTGAAAAATTAGAACCTTTACCTTTCTCTGTAGCGGAATTGGATACAGCCGTGTGGTTATTACATGGGTTGATCACTCTCCCGTTCGCGCTTTTCAAGTTCACGTCCTGTATGAAACACTATGCTCTGGGTAGATATGAACAGCTGGGCACCGCTTTCATACATGAGGTTTGGTCCCTCCCTTTTATGTATAGATGTACAAGGGACGGTACTGAGGTTTATCTGACGGGTGAGGAATGTACAACGACACCTGATCACTCTGTAGTATGTAGGCACATTCAGTTACACAGTGCATGCAATGTACAAGCTCCAAATTTGGCCTGCGTCCTGAAAGGTATCCCAGTGCCAGTGATTAAGCCATCTTTCACGCTGCTTGCAAACGGTAGTTATTTAATTTTGAACAATGAAGCTTGCTGCGGGATGTTAGTGGGAATCCCTTACATTGTGACTGTATCGCAGAGAGTTGTCTGCTGCAATAATGTTCTATTTCCACCCCCGCATGGGCGGCTGGATGTTTCCATCTGGCCTTCGATTCCGACCTTGAAGGCAGAGTTCAACAAGATGAGCAGAATAAGGGCGCTATTGTCCCAAAAGGAGGTGCCATTGACTTCCTCCCGTGAAACATTTGTCCTTCACGTTGCAAATACGCGTACTGAGGTACAGGCGCTTTTGAATACTGACCTCCCCCTACATTTTGGTGCTTTGATCCAAACAATTTTCAATGCCTCGTCCACGACCGGCCTGGCTCATTTTTTTAAGCTTGTGGGCTCGGGCCTCGTGACCTCTTTCCAAACTATTTTTGGTGTGATTCCGGCATTTTTTCATTCTATTTTCTCGAGCATCTTTGGAGGTGTCCCGCTGATTCTGGCGCTTGTGGCAGGAGTGCTGCTTTTACTTTTCATACTGCGAAATGGCTGCTCTTTCTGTGCCACACGACAACCTGTCCCGTCTGCATCTTCTCCGTGACAGGATGCTTGAATATTATGGTACGCTGCCATTGGCGACTTTGAGCCTGGCGTATGGATTATCCTTCCGGTATTCCTACTTCACCTGCGTACAGCCAGTCTTTCACTGCCTAGATTGTCCCTTTGAATGGCCTTTGGATTTGTGCTTAACCAACACGGTGTCTCCGGTGCCGGATTATGATCGACTGATGAGGCCCTTAGTGTCTCACGAGTTTGCCTGTTCTGGTGTTCGGATTATGGCCTGTGGTGCGGCGCATGGTATCCTGGGTAATTGGGACATCGCAAAAGCAGCCTATGATTTCTTGAATATGAGCTATCTGGAGGAACAATTCGGTTGCCCTCTGATTGTGCTAGAGGCTCCGCTCATTGAAGAACATGTATGTTCCTTTTCTTTGATTAATTGGATGGCTGAAACTTTTCGTGGCTCTGCAAACGATTTCTTGTTGGAAGCAGTGGCCACGTATGCTGCATATACGTTCATGGATTGAGTGAACTGTGGTCCTCTAGGTTTTTTCTCCCGTGCCTTTGGACTGCTGGCCATAGCAACATTTTTTAATTTTTCCCATCACACGTTTGTGGTTTTTTGGTTTTTTCTCCCCTTTTCGGTTTTCATGTTTTCGGCTTTTGCCTGAACTATAAATTGTTTATTAATTGAATACGCCTTGTTCTGCTCTGTCGAAACTGAACTTTGCATTCTCTTTTTTCTTGCCTACTGTATAGTGCTTCGATCAAGGGGGCATGTAGTGAGGACTCCCTTAATACGTACATACATTGTTAAGTTAGCATAACCGCGTTAGATGTTAGAAAGCCATCTTGCCGCTTTTGCGCACGACACTGCGTTTACATGTTATTGCTTAAACAAACTGCTGACTCGAGCTTTGCCTCACACGGAAGCAATCTGTTGTTACCATCCCGAGCTCTGCGCAGCGACCTTGGTCTGTACATGGCGTGACAAAACAGTCTGGTTTGTTAGACAATGCATGTTTTCTACTCTAGGTTGATCGACCCACTATTTAGACATAACACACAGGCAGCTGTAAATACCTGAAAGTTGGTGCTTTTAATAACACAGACATCATGTTTATTATTCAGACCGAAGACGAGCCTTCCTGCGAGAAGACTCCTGATGCTCCTGTGATGTGATTTCACTAAGCTGATCTTTGAGGTATGGGGTCCCCTATTCAAGCCTAAGAGACCTTCTATTAGCATAATAATAATATTAGCTTCTTAGTAAAGGGAAGGTGGTATTATCCACTGTCATTATAATATGATCACCCCTTTTATATTCTATGGTATTGTAACGATGCTGATGGTTTTGATTTTAATCATTTGTCTGTTTGTATTAGCCAAAGTACTGCATCTTAGGACACGTGGTCTATGAAAATAAACTCTTTTTATTTTCACCGTGTCTCTGTTGATTCTTGTTGTGGACTGATGTGAGAATAATATACGAACAGGTATTTCCGATTCCCACCATTCCTGAGAGTATACTGAGTCGCTTGTTCTGGGTTGTCTTTTCATTGGGATCTCTGAGCCTAATCTCAGATAACGAATGGGACACTAATACTAGCCGGATACTGGGTTCTGGGTTCTGAGGTGAGTTTCTGGTACACCACAATTCACTGAGTTGGCAGTATGTGCTGGACACAGAACTTAATTAATTTACTATTCCCACTCCAATCTATATTTAATTAAGATAAGTGCTGGACACTGAACTTAATTAATTTACTATTCTCACTCCAATCTATATTTAATTAGGATAGATGCTGGACACTGAACTTAATTAATTTACTATTCCCACTCTAGTCTATATTTAATTAAGATAAGTGCTGGACACTGAACATAATTAATTTACTATTCTCACTCCAACCTATATTAAATTAGAGTAGGTGCTGGACACTGAACTTAATTAATTTACTATTCCCACTCCAGTCTATATTTAATTAAGATAACTGCTGGACACTGAACTTAATTAATTTACTATTCTCACTCCAACCTATATTAAATTAGCGTAGGTGCTGGACGCTGAACTAAAATAATTTACTATTCCCACTCCAGTCTATATTAAATTAAGATAAGTGCTGGACACTGAAGTAAAATAATTAACTATTCCCACTCCAGTCTATATTAAATGAAGATAAGTGCTGGACACTGAACTTAATAAATTTACTATTCTCACTCCAACCTATATTTAATTACAGTATGTGCTGGACACTGAACTGAATTAATTTACTATTCCCACTCCAGTCTATATTTAATTAAGATAAGTGCTGGACACTGAACTTAATTAATTTACTATTCTCACTCCAACCTATATTACATTAGAGTAGGTGCTGGACACTGAACTTAATTAATTAACTATTCCCACTCCAGTCTATATTACATTAGAGTAGGTGCTGGACACTGAACTTAATTAATTAACTATTCCCACTCCAGTCTATATTTAATTAAGATAAGTGCTGGACACTGAACTTAATTAATTTACTATTCTCACTCCAACCTATTTTTTCTTAGAGTATGTGCTGGACACAGAACTTAATTAATTTACTATTCCCACTCCAATCTATATTTAATTAAGATAAGTGCTGGACACTGAACTTAATTAATTTACTATTCTCACTCCAATCTATATTTAATTAGGGTAGATGCTGGACACTGAACTTAATTAATTTACTATTCCCACTCTAGTCTATATTTAATTAAGATAAGTGCTGGACACTGAACATAATTAATTTACTATTCTCACTCCAACCTATATTAAATTAGAGTAGGTGCTGGACACTGAACTTAATTAATTTACTATTCCCACTCCAGTCTATATTTCATTAAGATAACTGCTGGACACTGAACTTAATTAATTTACTATTCTCACTCCAACCTATATTAAATTAGCGTAGGTGCTGGACACTGAACTAAAATAATTTACTATTCCCACTCCAGTCTATATTAAATTAAGATAAGTGCTGGACACTGAAGTAAAATAATTAACTATTCCCACTCCAGTCTATATTAAATGAAGATAAGTGCTGGACACTGAACTTAATAAATTTACTATTCTCACTCCAACCTATATTTAATTAGAGTATGTGCTGGACACTGAACTGAATTAATTTACTATTCCCACTCCAGTCTATATTTAATTAAGATAAGTGCTGGACACTGAACTTAATTAATTTACTATTCTCACTCCAACCTATATTACATTAGAGTAGGTGCTGGACACTGAACTTAATAATTAACTATTCCCACTCCAGTCTATATTACATTAGAGTAGGTGCTGGACACTGAACTTAATTAATTAACTATTCCCACTCCAGTCTATATTTAATTAAGATAAGTGCTGGACACTGAACTTAATTAATTTACTATTCTCACTCCAACCTATATTTTCTTAGAGTATGTGCTGGACACAGAACTTAATTAATTTACTATTCCCACTCCAATCTATATTTAATTAAGATAAGTGCTGGACACTGAACTTAATTAATTTACTATTCTCACTCCAATCTATATTTAATTAGGGTAGATGCTGGACACTGAACTTAATTAATTTACTATTCCCACTCTAGTCTATATTTAATTAAGATAAGTGCTGGACACTGAACATAATTAATTTACTATTCTCACTCCAACCTATATTAAATTAGAGTAGGTGCTGGACACTGAACTTAATTAATTTACTATTCCCACTCCAGTCTATATTTCATTAAGATAACTGCTGGACACTGAACTTAATTAATTTACTATTTTCACTCCAACCTATATTAAATTAGCGTAGGTGCTGGACGCTGAACTAAAATAATTTACTATTCCCACTCCAGTCTATATTAAATTAAGATAAGTGCTGGACACTGAACTAAAATAATTTACTATTCCCACTCCAGTCTATATTAAATGAAGATAAGTGCTGGACACTGAACTTAATAAATTTACTATTCTCACTCCAACCTATATTTAATTACAGTATGTGCTGGACACTGAACTGAATTAATTTACTATTCCCACTCCAGTCTATATTTAATTAAGATAAGTGCTGGACACTGAACTTAATTAATTTACTATTCTCACTCCAACCTATATTACATTAGCGTAGGTGCTGGACACTGAACTTAATTAATTAACTATTCCCACTCCAGTCTATATTTAATTAAGATAAGTGCTGGGCACTGAACTTAATTAATTTACTATTCTCACTGCAACCTATATTTTATTAGAGTATGTGCTGGACACAGAACTTAATTAATTTACTATTCCCACTCCAATCTATATTTAATTAAGATAAGTGCTGGATACTGAACTTAATTAATTTACTATTCTCACTCCAATCTATATTTAATTAGGGTAGATGCTGGACACTGAACTTAATTAATTTACTATTCCCACTCTAGTCTATATTTAATTAAGATAAGTGCTGGACACTGAACATAATTAATTTACTATTCTCACTCCAACCTATATTAAATTAGAGTAGGTGCTGGACACTGAACTTAATTAATTTACTATTCCCACTCCACTCTATATTTAATTAAGATAAGTGCTGGACACTGAACTTAATTAATTTACTATTCTGACTGAAATCTATATTTAATTATGGGATTAGTAAAATTATAAATTATATTTAAATTTTCTAAATAATTATTTTTTTAAATTTAAAAATATATAAACATTTTAAATTAACTTCCCAACCTTATCCCCTATAACCCAACATTCCGCTCCTAAAATTATTTGTAAAATTCTAAATTTAATTTACAATTTCAAAATAATTTTTATTAAAAATTAACAAATATATAAACATTTTTAAAACACTTCCCACCCTTATCCCCTATCAACCAACATCCAGCTCCTAAAATTATTTGTAAATTTAGAAATTTAATTTACAATTTCTAAATAATTTTTTTTTTAAATTAAACATTATATAAACATTTTTAAAACACTTCCCACCCTTATCCCCTATAAACCAACATCCCGCTCCTAATAATATTTGTAGAATTCGAAATTTAATTTACAATTTCTAAATAAATTAAAAAAAAAATTAAACAATATATAAACATTTTTAAAACACTTCCCACCCTTATCCCTTATAAACCAACATCCCGCTCCTAAAAATATTTGTAAAATTCGAAATTTTATTTTCAATTTCTAAATAATTTTCATACAAAATTAACAAATATATAAACATTTTTAAAACACTTCCCACCCTTATCCCCTCTAAACCAACATCCCGCTCCTAAAATTATGTGTAAAATTCGAAATTTAATTTACAATTTCTAAATAAATTTTTGAAAAATTAAACAATATATAAACATTTTTAAAACACTTCCCACCCTTATCCCCTATAAACCAACATCCCGCTCCTAAAAATATTTGTAAAATTCGAAATTTAATTTACAATTTCGAAATAATTTTAATACAAAATTAACAAATATATAAACATTTTTTAAACACTTCCCACCCTTTTCCCCTATAAACCAACATCCCGCTCCTAAAATTATTTGTAAAATTCTAAATTTCATTTACAATTTCTAAAAATATTTTTACAAATTTTTAAAAATATATAAACATTTTGAAAACACTTCCCACCCTTATCCCCTATGAACCAACATCCCGCTCCTAAAAATTTTTTTACAATTCTAAATTTCATTTACAATTTCTAAATTTTTTTTTTTTTAAATTAACAAATATATAAACATTTTTAAAACACTTCCCACCCTTATCCCCTATAAACCAACATCCCGCTCCTAAAATTATTTTTAAAATTCTAAATTTAATTTACAATTTCTAAATTATTTTTTTTTTAAATTAAACAATATATAAAATTTTTTAAAACACTTCCCACCCTTATCCCCTATAAACCAACATCCCGCTCCTAAAATTAAATATACATTTCACATTTTAAATAAAATTTTCTAATTAAATTTTACAATATATTAAAAAAATTAATTAACTTTTTTAAAACACTCCCCACCCTTATCCCCTATAACCCAACATCCCGCCCCTAAAACAATATAAATATTTCTCATATTATATACATTTTAACTATTTATACAAACAACTTCAAAATATTTACTAAACATACAATGACGATATTTTCACATGTCGATATTATTACTAACGATATTACTTACATCGACATATAAGTAAAAAAAAAAAAACTATATTTTTCACATCGATATTATCTATTTCGATATTTTGTACATTCGATATTTTTGACTCGATATATCTGTCCCTCGATATTAAAAAGTCGATATATAGACTGCTCACCCGTGGACACACCAGTCGGTGACCCTTGGGATGAGGGAGAAGAGGTCTGCGAATTGTCTGAGCAGCTGGCGACAGTCGTCGGTCTGTTGGGGAGTGAGGGTGGTGGACAGCTTCACTCCCTCCACGGAACCATCCAGTTCTTTCGCGCACATGGGGTCGGGCAGAGGTTCAGTGTCTTCTTCCGCCCCATCATCGGTGGCCAGTAGCAAACTCAACTCCGTTCTCACAAAGTGGGGCTTGAGACGGTTCACATGGAGAACCCGGAGGGGGTTCCGTGGGGACTGTACATCGATCAGGTACGTGACCTGACTCTTCCGCTCGATCACCTTGAAGGGGCCAGTCCATTTGTCCTGTAGGGCGCAGGGCTTCACCGGGGCCATGACCCAAACCTGCTGGCCCGGCTGGATCTCGACCAGAGTTGCGTTCTGGTCATACCAGCGCTTCATCTCTTCTTGACTGGCCTCAAGGTTAGCCTCAGCGAGCTCTCTGAACTTCCGGGTCTGGTTGCGGAGCGCCAGGATGTAGCGGAACACATCGGGGGGGTCCCCCGGGGGCTTGTCTCCCAGCCCTCCTTGACCAGGCTCAGGGGACCCCGGACGGGGTGTCCGTATAGCAGTTCGAATGGGCTGAACCCCAGGGACTTTTGGGGAACTTCCCGGTACGCGAACAGGAGGCAAGGGAGGAGGACGTCCCATCTCCGGCGCAGGGGCTCCTCGAGGCCCAGGATCATCCCCTTCAGGGTGCGGTTGAAGCGTTCCACCAGGCCGTTGCCCTAGGGGGTGGTAGGGGTTCGTGAACTTATAGGTTACTCCGCACTGCTGCCACAGGGACTTCATGTAGCGGGATATGAAGTTAGTGCCGCGATCACTCACAACCTCGCGAGGGAATCCGACACGGGAGAAGATCCCCATGAGAGCCCGGCCCACCACGGGAGCTGTCACGGTGCGGAGGGGAATGGCCTCGGGGTAGCGGGTGGCATGGTCCACCAGGACGAGGATGAATCTGTGGCCCTGGGCGGTCTTCGGATCCAGGGGTCCCACGATGTCGATGCCGACCCGCTCAAACGGGGTACTCACAACGGGGAAAGGTTGTAATGGAGCCTTGCGCTTTCCGCCACTCTTCCCACTGCCCTGGCACGTGAGGCAGGATTTACAGTGGACTTCTACATTTGCTCGCATCTTGGGCCAATAGAAGTGCGTAACCAATCGCTGGTATGTTTTGTCTTGGCCTAAGTGTCCTGCCAACGGTACATCGTGGGCCAGGCTTCTGAACCGCAGGGGTACCACCAGTACTCGGGCTGCGCCTAGCCCGGCTGACTTTTGTTCGCTGTAGAGGAGGCCATTGTCCCAATAGACCCAGTGGGTCCCGGTCTGGTCACCGGCGGTCTGGGCTTCTGCTTGTTGTCGGAGTCCCACGAGGGAAGGGCAGGTGGCCTGTTCCTGGCAGAACTCTTCACGGGAGGGCCCTCCCTCACAGCGCCACTGGGCCATCTCGGGCAGTTCTCCGAGCTCAGTCAGTGCTTCAGGGGCGGAAGGTTCCGGCCCTTCTCCTGGGGTAGGGTCTTCTTCTCCCTCCGAAGGAGGGTTGTCCGTTCCCGGTAGGGTGTCCTGGTTCTCGGGGACAGTGTTCGGTGGGAGGGCTTCACCGCCCTCGGAGGGAGGCAATCGCGCGGTCATGGAGCGCGTGGTGGCGCAGAACCATTCGGGTAGGCCCATCATCCCGAGATGGGCTCTTCGTTCCACTTGCCCCCACGGGGAACTCTCAAGGTCGTTGCCCAGGAGGCAGTCTACGGGCTGTGATGTTCAGACGGCTACCTTCAATTCTCCGGAGACTCCTCCCCACTCGAAAGGCACCAGAGCCATCTGGCAGAGGCTCTCGGAGTTGTCGGAGGATATGACCGGACAGAGGGCCCCAGGTAGGATCTGGTCTTCGGAGATTAGGTTGCGGTGGACCGCGGTGACACTTGCTCCGGTATCGCGGAGGCCCTCGACCCGGTGGCCGTTGATGGTCACCTGCTTTCGGTACTTCTTCGTGTTGGCGGGCAAGGGTGTCCCGGGGACCATCTCTCGATCACCAAGGGAGACCAGGGCCATGGCAGCTGGTTCCCACTATTCCGAGTCCTCTATCTCTTCCCCTAGGGCCACGGAGGCCATCTGCCGGGCCGGGGGGTTGGTCGTTGTGGTTCGTTGATACTGGGGGCACTGAGGGTCATTGGCGTAGTGTCCGGGCTGTTGGCAGCGGAAGCAGGTGATCCTGGTTCGAGGCCCTAGCCGCCCCGGGGCCCCGGTGCTGGCTGGGGACGGAGCTGGACCTGCCGCTGGACTGCTGGGAGGGCTGTGCGGGGGCCCCCCTGGGAAGTCTCTCGGTCAGCCGTGGTTTCCTCCGCCCCTCTGGCGGGGGGGTCCTTGACTGTGGCGACCGTAGTCTCCCACGGGGACTCGGGCGCCCCGGGTGTTCACCCAACGGTCAGCCTCGGCGGCCAGCTTCCCAGGGCCGGTGAGCTTACTGTCCAAGAGATGTTGGCGCAGTTCTACAAAGCAATTGGCCGCTAAATGTTCCCAGGCGATCAGATCAAACAGTTCTTCGAAGGTGGAGACATTGCTGCCCTTGATCCACCCGTCCAAGGCCCGGCTGTAAAAGTTCACGTATTCTACCCATGTGGTGCCCGGTATCTTTTTGCAATCTCGGAACCGTTGCCGGTACATCTCGGGGGTGAGTCCATACCGGCCCACAAGGGCTTCCTTCATGTGGCTGTAGGAGTTCATGACCGTGGAGGGCAGATCCAGCAGAGTATCTCTTCCTTCGCTGAGGAACCGGCCCCACAGGCCAGCCCCCCCAATCCTTCTGCGGGACTCGGTGAGAGGTCATGGCGACCTCGTAGGCCTTAAACCACTGCTGGATATCGTCGTTTTTGTAATACTCCTTTACCACATCCTTGGGGATGTGGACTTTGGCTGCCACGGTGGGAGCGGATGGTAGATTCCCGGAAGGTCGTGATTCTTCGCTTTTAGCCCTCAACTCGATCTCTTTCAGGCTGCGTTCATGTTCCAGCTGGAGTTTCTTTTCGTCGTGCTCTCTTTGGCGTCTCTTCTCCTCGAGTTCCCCCTGTAGCCGTAATTGTTCGACGGCTAACTTTTTCTCGGCCAGTTTTATTTCTCCCTCGATTTTCAGTTTGGCCAGTTCAAGTTCGTGGTTGCGGTTTCTCTCTCGGTCTGCTAGTTCCTCGGGGGACAAGTTCCCCTCTGGCCCGTGGTTTCTCACCGGGAGGCTCCGTGGTTCATGGGCGGAGTCTCCTTCCGTTTGGGTCGGGGGCGCCCCCGTCTCGACCCAGGTCTTCAATACTTTCTGGAAGTCTTCCTTTGTGCTTAATCCGGTGGTAGCGATTCCAAGGTCTTTGCAAAATTGTTTTAACTCTCTATGCGTATAATAGTCCAATTGATCCTCTCGGAACGGTGAGCTCATCTCGGTACCTGCGGCACCCAGGGAGGTTTCTCCTTCCATCTCTGTTTGGTAGTGCGTCAGTCGTTCTTTGCACGCTCTCTTTCGGTGTCGGCTCGTATCCCGTCGTCTGCCACCAAATGTTGGAAAGGCGTCCCCCGGTGACCCACCTCTCCCCAGTAGGCCGAGCCAGGCGCGCACACTCTGAATGCACACTACGAACAGAAGGACACCACACGTATTCTTTGTAGGACGATAGGTTCTTTTATCGAAGGGTTCAAGGGATCTTTATGATCCAAGGAGTAAGTAGTACAGCAGCGGCACAAGATACTACAAATCGGTGGTAGGGGAATGGGGGTAGCTGGACAGTCTTTGAAGGTAGTGTCTATGCCAGATATCCTGCGGATAGCTCACAATCCTCGAGCTGGAGGGTGTTGTTTCTCTGGGCGATCTCTTGCCAATTCGGACTCGAGGGGAGCGCCGCGAGTCACTCAGCAGGCACAGGTAGTCGGAGTTCGGGAGCCGCGATCTCGTCAGCAGGGCTCAGATGGTTCAATGGCTGGGGGCCGCGAGTCACTCAGCAGGCCCAGGTGGTTCGGAGTTCGGGAGCCGCGATCTCGTCAGCAGGGCTCAGATGGTTCAATGGCTGGGGGCCGCGAGTCACTCAGCAGGCCCAGGTGGTTCGGAGTTCGGGAGCCACGATCTCGTCTGCAGGGCTCAGATGGTTCAATGGCTGGGGGCCGCGAGTCACTCAGCAGGCCTAGGTAGTTCGGTATTCGGGGGCCGCGACAGCGTCAGCAGGCTTTGATGGTTCCAGGTCTTCTTCGCCATTCGTCCCTCCGGCACCCCCTGTTATACTCCCCCTGCCCTTTGAAGTCCGGAGTCCTCGCAGAGAGGGGTCTTTGGTGACTGAGGGGGTTCGGCGGGATTTCCTGCCGCTCGTTTCTTTGGTCTTTTCAGGTGGGTCTGGGAGGGTCCCCAGACGCTCGGCAGGTGAGGCGCCTGCTCCCCAGGGGCCTGGTGGCCGATCGAGCCCTCCCGGGGGAAGGTGATCCGAGGTGCGGCTGGGCTGGCGCCTCTTGGTCTGGCTCGGGGGTTCCCGCTCCCTCGGTCGGGCATGCGTGGTAGGGTGTCGAGTCTGTCGGGGACTCTGGCCGGCCCTCGGGTCTGTGTGGCTGGGGCGGCCGGAGTCGGAGATGCCGTGTCTTGGGGGTGGTTGCAGGTTGGCGGGATGATCGGGAGGGCAACGCCGTGAGGCCGGTCTCACATCAGGAGAGCAATAACGCGTCTTTGCGCTATTAGCAAGGATGCCCTGGCATTTTAGCAGACGTTAGTTTTTGGAGAAAACTGCTGTTTTCTCCAAAACTAACATCTGCTCAAATCCTGACTAAGCCACCCCTAACATTGGGGGTGGATTATGCTGATACGACCACAGGGTCGTATCAGCAAGGTTATCGCCCTTTTGCAGGGAACATCGCTGGAAAACCAGCGATGTTCCCTGCAAAATGGCGATAACATCGCTATCTCTGGAATTTTTATCACCCTGGAGCAGCGCGTTGATGATAACGCGCTACCAGGGCGATAAAAAGCAGAGATAGCCAGCGATAAGAAAATTATCGCTAAGCACGACCAGCGATAATTATCGCTGCCCGTTGCTGATATGGCCCTAAGAGCCAGAGATGGAAGTGGAAACATAGAAGGGCTGGTTATCACGGTTCCAGAGTCCTGTGTACTACTCCAAAGTGCTGCTACTCCCCCATTAAAAGTATTGCACCACTGCTGAGATCTGCTAGGACTCTTCCTTTCAAATGAAAGAAGTGCATGTACTCAGTACCAGAAGTGTCTGCCCAATGTAACGCAATGGCAAAGGATGCTTCAGCCGCTCACATCTGCCTTTCTTTCCGCAGTTTATCAGACAGATGAAGTGAAATGCACCAGTGCAAGGCAGTTTCCCCCTTTAGCATTCAGTTTTTCACCAGCATGTGCAGTGACCAACACAAACTACAATTTGTACTGCTTGGTCAGCTGAAATATAAGTGAAGAAGTTCTCGGCACAGGTGTAAACATCTGTAAAGTGTCCTGCCTCTGCTGCGGTTTACACTACATAGGGCTTGATTCTTTAACCTGCTCGTGTAGCGCTACTATATGTCGGTGCGCCGTTCAGCGCTAGACTGCACAGTGTAAGGATACGGTCATTTGCCCAGTCTGTGGCAGTCGGCGCTATTTTACGACAGAGTGAATCGCTGTTCATGTTTTGCAAAGCTAGACAAGATTGGAAACATTTATTTTTGCTGATGCAAAATGGCAAGGAAAATTATGAAAAAATATATAAACTAATGCAAAGGTGCTATCAAGCATAGTATGAAAGCTCAGCTGTTTCACCACCTCTTTTGACAAAATCCAACGTTTGATTTTTGCTGACACAAAGCATCTCTGACGCAGTAGCTAGCCAATGTGTCATAGGCCCCAGGGCAAAGAAGGAAATGCCCCCCCCCCCACTCCCAGCTGTGGTTTGAATGATAAAATACAGCAATAATCATGGTTCACCGGGCCCCTCAAGCCTTGGGGCCCTAGCGCACTGCACCTGCTGCACCAATGAAAGCTACGCCCCTTCTATGACCGTTGCAAAAAGAATGAGCACATTTGCAATACATAAAGTCGAGCAAAATAACACTTAGGTGCAAATTAACATCACTCCGTCCATTAACATATTCCATCCCAAGCCCACAGTGATTTCCTCTCAGACTCCAAGTCGAGTATTTGAGGACAAGGGCCCATCTTTATCAAGGCTTTGCACCACCCTTGCCCCGCGTCAGGCAACGCAAAGGTGACACGAAACCTGGTTGAGATTTACAAATAAACACAAGGCCACCTTCCAGGCCCTGCGTGGCTCGGTAAATCTGGCGTAACACAAGGCAGCACAAATCTATGCCTTGCCTTAGTCTACCTTGGGAAGGCGTTCTTTGGGAGGAGAAGAGCGTTCCCACGCATCCACCCATGGATTCTGGTGCATTCCCGAACTTACCAACACTGCTAAACCTGAGAGTGCATCAAACTCCTATGCCTTCCCAGGGGAGGTGCAATGAGGAGAAATCTCTTTATTTCTTCTCGTACTTGCTTTCTAAATTCGCTACATTTTGCAGCACTCTTATAAAGATGGACATGCATCAGAGGATTATTTTTGTGCAGGAAAGTGTGCCTTTATGCACAACAAAGATCCTGCCTGTAAAGCAGACGCCCTTGCAGTATGGCGGAAGGGTGCCTGCATTGGCACTAGGCAGCATTTTGTTCGCCAGCGCAAGCAGACAGCAGCATCCATCAAGATATCGCGCATTCCTGCCCTCTCCCTTTCGCAATGCACAGCGCAGCAAGGTGTCGTGCTGCTTTGCATTGCGTGAAATATTGATAAATATAGGCCCGAGTTTGCTGAAGTTCACACAATGTGTCAAGAGGGAGCCGAGACCTTTCACCTGCCCACAGTATGATTTTGTGACCTCTTATGAGTGAATTGATGCTCTCTTCTTGCACCCTATAAACGTTTTTGTTTCTCAGTGGGAACCGACACTGGCATGTGACTCTCTCCTTCCATTCTTCCTGTTGTGTATACTATGCTGTACTTTGTAGGGCTTGAAACAAGAGTCTGGACTGGCTTTGGGTGTCAGTGAGCCCCTTTCCAGCACTCAGCAGGGCTAAGTACACACTGTTTCCTGTTCGGAGGCTCCTGAGGGGGTTGGTGATGGACTGGAAGTGCCCCTTTTGACATTTGTAGGTCTCGCCTGGCTTAGGCTGCGCAGACATGCGCAGTCTCGCTGGCGAGATTTAATGATTTAGGGTAGCTGGCGTCACCGTTTATGGTAAACGGTGGCCAGCCATTGGAAAAGAGCTTCCAGTGACGTACTCTTTTCTCTTTTAGAGCCGTCCCAGTTGAACTGGCTGCCCCGACTTACTTAGAAGGAGTCTGTGAAAGGAGAAGGGAGGAAGGTACTTTGGCCCTCTCACCTCATGGCTAAAATCAGGGAAGCCAGCAAGCAGTGGTCAGGACCAGACTGGAAATCGAAATCTGCCCCTGCAAAACCGTTCAGAGCAGCCGCAGTCCACAGGAGGCCATGAATAGAATGGGACCACAGGGCCAATGGTTGGGTTGTTACAGCCCATCTCTTGTTTCTTAGTGCTGTCTTTGAGTGTGTTATTCATTAGTGAAAGATTGTTTGATTTGCCACTTATTCCTTGAACTCATCTAGAGGGGCTGGGAGTAACCTGAAAACACTGCATGTGCAGGACTGCTCAGCAGGCTAGTGTCTGTGCTGCAGTCCAAATGGCTTTTTTCACTCATTGGGAGGGTATGTTGCGCTATATAAATCTACGAACTAACAAACTACAAAGTATGATGTATTGTACTGAGTACTTGCCTCGTAGGGTTAGAAATCCGACCTCTGTGGCTCTGGGGATCCGCCCATGGCAGCAGTGGTCCAGATGTGAGGCAGAGGGCCACTTAGAGGAGAGGTGAGAAGGGATGTTGCTGACTGGATGTGAGGAAGTGATGATGGGAAACGATGAAGATGGAACTGCAATGGAAGATGTTGATAGGGACGGGTAACAAACTGGAGATTGGGGGAGATGAGAGGCCATAGGGAGTGTTGTCAAGAGAAGAGGGGAGGGAGTGGCCATATAAGTGGATGGTGAAAGGAGGTGGTGATGAAGAGGGCAAGGAGTAGTGAGGATAGGAAAGGATGGCAAGATGGAGGACAGTGAGAAGTGATGAGAGTGGGGTGGCAATGAGAGGGACGATTGAGCATAGATAAGCAGCGGTGATGAGAGGAGAGAGGTGCACCTCTGACACCTGGGAGAATGAAAGAGCCTTATATTTACTCACACCTGCTGGGATGACATTCAGACACGCAGTGATTCATCAACATCCCAGCCCTTTCTTATCTCTTGTTGGCTTTCTACTTATTTTTGGCCCTGTACAGTGATCCGCTGCCTTTTGGACTAGGTTCTCACTATTGAAATAACATAACATACAAACATACATACATACAAACAGACATACATGTATGCATCCATCCATCCATCCATACATCCATCCATACATACATGCATACATACATACAAACATACATACATCAAACATACATACACACATACATACATACATCCATGCATACATCCATGCATACATACATACATGCAAGCATACATATATACAGACAGACAAACATACAAACATACATACACACATACATACATCCATGCATACATACACACATACATACATGCACACATGCACACATACATACATAAGGCAGACATGCAAACATACTTAAAAACATACGTACATCCATGCATACATACATGCATGCATTCATACAAACAAATATGCATACACACACTCACTGTATAGGACAAAGAGTGAAGATGTGTCACTACGGATGATAACTGGAGGAGGGGTGAGAATAGCGCGTGCTGAAGAGAGTCAAAGGTTAGGCAGTGGTGAGATGAGGTGGTAAGCACAGGGGAAGACAGTGAGTACTGACAACAGGTGATGGTAAGGAGTGGTGATGAGAGGATAAACAATGGTGAAGAGAGGGTTAAGAGACCGGGAGCTATGATGGGAAGAGAGGCTAATAAGTGCAGCCTAGCGCTTATGCAGCCTTGGGGATCTAAGCACATACAGACCTTTTATTGCGGTGTGTTCCGGTACGCCAGGAGGACTTCATTGAGCACTGTCTGAATGTCTTGCCGGGCCACCTCGGCTTGCTGAATGGCTTTCTTTAACGTGGACATGAACCTCTCGATCATCCCATTGGCTTGCTGCCACAGAGGCGTGATTTTGCGATGTCTGAAGTTTAGATGCTTGGCCCATTGTCTGTTTTCACTGTTGTGGGGATGCCCCATGCAGCAAATACTTCATCCAGCACAGGTATCGTGCTTGAAGCTCTGGTGGATGATATGATGTGAGCAATGGGGAAGCGAGAGTATTCATCCATTATGGCTAAGTTGTACTGTACCGACTTAAATGGACCAAAGAAGTCTACTGCCACTTGCTGCCACACCCCCTCCGGCAGTCTGGACATTTGTAGGGGTGCAGGAGAATCAGGCCTACTGACTAGTTGGCATTGAGGACAGTCTCTCAGCGTGCTTTCTACCATGACATCAAGACCTGGGAACCACACTCGTTCCCTCAGAGCCCTTTTGGTAGCCACAATTCCGCGATGACCTTCATGGGCTAAGTTGACTACTCCCTGACAGAGACTTCTGGGGATGACGAGTCGAGTGTCCCTTAACACTAACCCATTGGGGGCCACTGACAGTTCCTCTCTCACGTGCCTGAAGGCAGCCAGCCCATTCTTGTCAGCCTCTTTGGTTTGATCGTTCCCGTCCAGATGTCTCCATTCATTGTGTAGCAGTCGCCTCTTCACCTCTATCAGCGTGGCGTCCTCCAGAGTAGCATCGATGATGGCGTCGACCGGGACAGCTGGTGGCCGGGCTTGGTCTGCCACAGAGCAAATGTATTCTTCTGCCACCGACGGTCTGCATCGTGTTGTGACCTTGGGATGCTGAGACATGTAATCAGCGGGATTCTCCGCTTTGCCTGGCTTGTGCACAATGGTATATGTGTACTCTTGAAGGTGAAGACCCCATCGTTCTATTCGGGGGGGGGCATTTTTGCCCGTGGATTGCCAAAGATGGTAATGAGAGCTTGATGGTCAGTGATTAGTGTAAAGTGTTTGCCGTACACAAAAATGTGAAAGTGTTCGCAGGCCCAGACAACGGCCAAGCTCTCCTTCTCTGGTTGTGAGTATGCCTTCTCGGCCTCCGTCAGACTCCTGCTCGCGTACGCGATTATGTGTCGTTGGTCTCCGTCTGATTCATACTGAGCCAGTATTGCTCCCAACCCAACTGGACTGGCGTCCACCGTAATTTCCGTTTTCTTCTTTTGATCAAAATACACCATGTTGTCGGCAGACTCCACAGCGGCCTTGATGTCCTTAAAGGCCCGTTCACACTCTGCCGACCACTGAAATGAGTGCCCTTGTTTCGTGAGCTGCCGCAGCGGGTAGCTGATTGTCACGTAGTTTTGGATGTAGCGCGAGCAGTAGCTAGCCATTCCAAGAAAAGATCGAACGTCCCCTACATCTCGGGGGCTGGGGGTATCATTTAGCGCTGACACATTCTCTGGGTCCGGTCTCATTCCTGCTTGCGAGAAGATGTGGCCAAAGAACTTAAGCGTGGATTTGTGGAACTCACACTTCGCTTTGTTTGTGAGATTGGCTTCCAGCAAGGCGTGGCACACTTGCTCCAAGGCAGTGTCATGATCCTGCGTGGTGGATCCGTACACGAGGATGTCATCGCTGTAATTAAGAGTGTTAGGAATGTGGTGGATGACCTTCCTGAAATATTTCGGCCGCGGATGACGCGCCAAAACTAAGTCGCTTATACCGGAACAGGCCGACATGAGTGGAAAACGTCGTTATGTACCTTGATTTTTCGTGTATTTCGAGTTGGTGATAGCCTTTGTTTAGATCTAATTTGGAGAGTATCGTGGCTCCATTTAGTGCCGCAATCATACCACTGATATGCGGCCCTGGGTGTCTCTCTCGTTCAATAGCCATGTTGGGCGCCCTCATGTCCACATACAACCTCACCTTATCAAGTTCGCCCTTCTTTGGCACGACAACCACCGGAGAGACCCATGGTGTAGGTCCCTCAGTCCGTTCGATGATATACGCATCCAGCAACTCTTGTAGCTCTCTTTCCACGGCTTGTTGCAAGTGGAAAGGGATCCGCCGGTGATGCTGTGCTATGGGTGCTACCTGGTCATTGATATGCAATCGAATCTGGCAGCGAGTCATCTTCCCCAGGCCAGAGAACAGTTTAGGAAATTTCAGTGTCACATCAAGCTCATCATCCACGCGATACAGGATGTCCACCAGGCGTAGTCGTTCTGCAGTTGGAAGGCTTAGGAGACAGTCAGCTTCCGGCCCTTCGATGACGTGAATGTGTGCGGGGATGGTCCGATCCCTGTATGTGAGTTGCGTTGAAAATTTCCCCAAGCATGGGAGTGGCTTTCTTGACATCCATGTATATACTTTTACATGAGCAGGGCGCAGTGAAGGGCGAGGTTTGATTCGCTGGTATTCTGCTACTGGCATGTAGTTCAAGGAAGCTCCACTGTCCATGACAAATTTCGGATGATGTTTTCCCACCTGTATACTGAGTCGGAGATACTTTTTGAGTCGGTCAGGATCCGCGACCATGCATACATACTCGTCACTGTCTTGCGAGATGGGCGATAGTGACCTGGAGTCTTGGGATGACGTGTGCCTTTGTCTGCGACTTTGATATGACTGACAACTGGACTGAGAGGAACCCGTTGACGAGTCCCGCCGATCCCGTACTGCCTTGGCCTGATGTCTGGTGCCAGCCGATCGAGAAGCCCTGTCATGGCCTCTTGATGTGTGCCTTCGGTGATTACCGCAGACATTTTCGAAGTGATTTTCCCCTCCGCACTTACGGCACTCCTGACCCATGGCGGGACACCCATCTGTGTGAGGAAAATCATACCCACAGCGGTAGCACTTGAGACGCCGCTCCCTCCTTCTGTTGTTACGACTGGAACTGCGATGTCTCCTACGAACCGACTGTTGTGTCCTCTTGTCACTAGACGGCCTTTGTTTCGCCGGCGAGCGTCTGGGTCCGGTGCGCGATTGAATTCTGAAAGCTTGCTCGCGCTTCTCACATCTCCCAGCCTCCATTTTCTTTGCATGTTCTTCCGCTTGGTCATGCACACGCGTCATTTCTTCTATCTCATCAAGGGAATAGCTCTTTTTTAGCAACTTCCTTCTCAACGATTCTGATTGGCACCCCTCAATGACCCGCAGGCGCAGAGCATCCTCGGTTGAGAAGGAATCAAATTCGCAGTAACGAGCCAAGCGTCTGAGGCGGGTGATGAATGAGCTCATGGGCTCATCTTTCTCTTGAGCAGTGAGATTGAAGGTGTACCGCTCATAGTCTTTATTACGTTTGTGAATGAACTTCCGGTTCCGCGCCCGGTAGTTCTTTTATTATTTGCCCAATGTCCTTGCCTATCAGGTTGCGTAGCGCTATGAGCTGTTGGCCAGGAACCACCACCTGCGATCCTTTCATAAAATCCTCGAAGTCCTCGAGCCATTCTTCCATCGGAGGCCCATGCCTCCACCAGTTTCAAGGACCAGCTTCTCAGGTGGGCGCAGGAAAGATACTCCAAGCATGCCCAACTGCCCAGCAATGGGCGACGTAGACCCAGACTGGCGGACCGGCGACGTCGACATGGCAGGGACCATGTGCCACCATTGATGGTGCTTTTGAGACGATTCCCTTTAATTCCACCAATGCTTGATGATTGTCCAGGCTCGCGATTGCATGCGCCAATGCTTGATGCCACTGTCAACGTGATGTTACCAATGCTTGATGGTTTTCTGAACTTGCACTTGCTTGTGTCAATGCTTGTTGCTACTGTCACTTTACTGTTACCAATGCTTGATGGTTCGCTCGGGCTTGCACTTGCTTGTGTCAATGCTTGTTGCCACTTTCCATTTAATGGTACCAATGTTTGATGATTTTCAGGGCTTGCAGTTGCTTGTGTAAATGCTTGTTGCTCAACTCAGCCTTTGCCTGACTTAAAGATGGCCGCCGGGATGCCCTCGCAGGGGATAGGTGCAGGCGCCTGACTCAAAGATGGCTGCCTCAGTTGCACACGCCCCTCCCGGCTCGATCTCTCCTCACAGGCCACAGCTCCCCAGTCAGTCCAAGCACAATGCTCCACGCGTGCACGCTAGGGAAGGCACTCACCACGAGTCTTCCAGTTCCAGGCAACACGCGATAGGGGTGGGCACCCTGATTGTTGTCTCGTCTTCTCCACGCGCAGGACCACCACGCGGAGTCTCACCGAGAGGGGAGACACTTCGGCTGCACGCACACGCCGGCTCTCGGTTCCACACAGGCACAGTCATGACAGGCTGCACCACATAAGCGACCGGGGTAGGCACCCGCGTCGCGGCCCTCACACACAGACACGAGCGGGGTAGGCTCCCGACTCGCGCTGAACCGCTGCCCTGAGCGCTCTCCTCTCACGTCGCTGTTCCAGGCAGCTTCTTCTTCCGAGCAGGCACCACGCGCTTCGTGGCCCACCTTCGTCGTCAGCTGTAGTGTCGGCGGAGGGACTACGCAGACACGTGTGAGGGTTCAATACTCAGGTTTATTTCTCCCAATCTCTTCTGTCCGTGACCTGCCTCTAACTGCCCTGCTACGTTCCCGGGCTATCCCTGGCCCCGCCTAGACCCCGCCCCTCCATGCCTCCTGGTCCGAGGCGTCCGTCTAATGCAGCCCCACATTACAAAGAGGTGAGGGTAGGGAGCAGTGATGAAAGGGGAGGACAGAGAATGGTGATGAGAGGCGAGGGTAGGGAGCAGTGATGAAAGGGGAGGACGGAGAGTGGTGACGAGAGGTAAGGGCAGGGAGTGGTGATGAAAGGGGAGGACAGAGTGGTGACAAGAGGTGAGGGTAGGGAGCAGTGATGAAAGGGGAGGACAGAGTGGTGATGAGAGGCGAGGGTAGGGAGTGGTTATAAAGGGGGAGGACAGAGAATGGTGATGAGAGGTAAGGGTAGGGAGCAGTGATGAAAGGGGAGGACAGAGAATGGTGATGAGAGGCGAGGGTAGGGAGCAGTGATGAAAGAGGAGGACGGAGAGTGGTGACGAGAGGCAGGGGCAGGGAGTGGTAATGAAAGGAGTGGACAGAGAGTGGTGATGAGGCGAGGGTAGGGAGCGGTGACGAAAGGGGAGGACAGAGAATGGTGATGAGAGGTGAGGGTAGGGAGCTGAGATGAAAGGGGAAGACAGAGAGTGGTGACGAGTGGCGAGGGCAGGGATCGGTGATGAAAGGGGAGCTAGAGAATGGTGATGAGAGGGAGGGTAGGGAGCAGGGATGAAAGGGTAGGACAGAGGGTGGTGACGAGAGGCAAGGGTAGCAAGTGGTGAGGAAAGGAGAGGACAGAGTGGTGATGAGAGGTGAAGGCATGGAGTTGTGATGAAAGGGGAGAACTAAATGGTGATGAGAGGGGAGGGCAGGGAGCGGTGCTGAAAGGGGATGACAGAGAGTGCCGAGGGAGGCGAGGGCATGGACTGGTGATGAAAGGGGAGGACAGAGAATGTTGATGAGAGGCGAGGGTAGGGAGCAGTGATGAAAGGGGAGGACAGAGAGTGGTGACGAGAGGCAAGGATAGCAAGTGGTGATGAAAGGAGAGGACAGAGTGTGGTGATGAGAGGTGAGGGCATGGAGTTGTGATGAAAGGGGAGGACAGAATGGTGATGACAGGGGAGGGCAGGGAGTGGTGATGAAGGGGGAGGACAGAGAGTGGTGACGAGATGCAAGGGCAGGGAGTGGTGATGAAAGGGGTGGACAGAGAGTAGTGATGAGGTGAAGGTAGGGAGTGGTGATGAAAGTGGAGGACAGAGAGTGGTGATGAGAGGCGAGGGTAGGAAGCTGAGATGAAAGGGGAGGACAGAGTGGTGACGAGTGGCAAGGGCAGGGAGTGGTGATGAAAGGGGAGGACAGAGTGGTGACGAGAGGCGAGGGCAGGGAGTGGCGATGAAAGGGGAGGCAGAGATTGGTGATGAGAGGCAGGGTAGGGAGCAGTGATGAAAGGGTTGGACAGAGGGTAGTGACGAGAGGCGAGGGCAGCGAGTGGTGATGAAAGGAGAGGACAGAGTGGTGACGAGAGGCGAGGGCAGGGAGCGGTGATGAAAGGGGAGGCAGAGAATGGTGATGAGAGGCAGGGTAGGGGGCAGTGATGAAAGGGGAGGACAGAGGGTGGTGACGAGAGGCGAGGGCAGGGAGTAGTGATGAAAGAGGAGGATAGAGGGCGGTGATGAGAGGCAAGAGCAGGGAGTGATGATGAAAGAGGAGGACAGAGAGTGGTGACAAGAGGTGAGGGCAGGAGTGGTGATGAGAGGTAAGGGTAGGGAGCGTGATGAAAGGGGAGGACAGAGTGGTGACGAGAGGCAAGGGTAGCAAGTGGTGATGAAAGGGGAGGACAGAGAGTGGTAATGAGAGGCAAGGGTAGGGAGTGGTGATGAAAGGGAGGACAGAGAGTGGTGATGAGAGGCAAGGGTAGTGAGTAGTGATGAAAGGGGAGGACAGAGAGTGGTGATGAGAGGCAAGGGTAGGGAGCGGTGATGAAAGGGGAGGACAGAGTGGTGATGAGAGGCGAGGGTAGGGAGCTGTGATGAAAGGAGAGGACAGAGTGGTGATGAGAGGCAAGGGTAGGGAGTGGTGATGCAAGGGGAGGACAGAGAGTGGTGATGGGATGCGAGGGTATGGAGTGGTGATGAAAGGGGGGACAGAGTGGTGATGAGAGGCGAGGTTAGGGAGCAGAGATGAAATGGGAGGACAGAGTGGTGACGAGAGGCAAGGGTAGCTAGTGGTGATGAAAGGAAAGGACAGAGAGTGGTGGCGAGAGGCAAGGGCAGGGAGTGGTGATGAAAGGGGAGGACAGAGAATGGTGATGAGAGGCGAGGGTAGGGAGCGGTGATCAAAGGTGAGGCAGAGAATGGTGATGAGAGGCGAGTGTAGGGAGCTGAGATGAAAGGGGAGGACAGAGAGTGGTGACGAGTGGCAAGGGCAGGGAGTGGTGATGAAAGGGGAGGACAGAGGGTGGTGACCAGCTGAGGGCAGGTAGAGGTGATGAAAGGGGAGGCAGAGAAAGGTGATGAGAGGCAAGGGCAGGGAGTGGTGATGAAAGAGGAAGACAGGGTGGTGATGAGAGGCAAGGGCAGGGAGCGGTGATGAAAGGTGAGGACAGAAAGTGGTGACGAGAGGCGACGGCAGGGAGTGGTGATGAGAGGCAAGGTTAGGGAGCGATGATGAAAGGAAGGACAGAGTGGTGATGAGACACGAGGGTAAGGAGCGGTGATAAAAGGGGAGGACAGAGAGTGGTGATGAGAGGCAAGGGTAGTGAGTGGTGATGAAAGGGGAGGACAGAGTGGTGATGAGAGGTGAGGGTAGGGAGCGGTTATAAAGGGGAGGACAGAGAGTGATGATGAGAGGTGAGGGCAAGGAGCAGTTCTAAAGGGAGAGGACAGAGTGGTGATGAGAGGTGAGGGTAGGTAGCTGTTATAAAAGGGGAGGACAGAGAGTGGTGACGAGAGGCAAGGGTAACAAGTGGTGATGAAAAGAGAGGACAGTGTGGTGATGAGAGGCGAGGGTAGGGAGCGGTGATGAAAAAGGAGGACAGAGTTGTGACGAGAGGCGAGGGTAGGGAGCGGTGATGAAAGGGGAGGACAGAGTTGTGATGAGAGGCGAGGGCAAGGAGTGGTGATGAAAGGGGAGAACAGAGTGGTGATGAGAGGCGACAGTAGGGATCGGTGATGAAAAGGGAGGACAGAGTGGTGATGAGAGGCGAGGGTAGGGAGTGGTGATGAAAGAGGAAGACAGAGAGTGGTGACAAGAGGCAAGGGCAGGGAGTAGTGATGAAAGCGGAGGACAGAGTGGTGACAAGAGGCGAGGGCAGCAAGTGGTGATGAAAGGAGAGGACAGAGAGTGGTGATGAGAGACAAGGGTAGGGAGCGGTGATGAAAGGGGAGGACAGAGTGGTGACAAGAGGTGAGGGTAGGGAGCAGTGATGAAAGGGGAGGACAGAGAGTGGTGATGAGAGGCAAGGGTACGGAGCGGTGATGAAAGGGGAGGACAGAGTGGTGACGAGAGGCGAGGATAGGCAGTGGTGATGAAAGGGGAGGACAGAGAGTGGTGATGAGAGGTGAGGATAGGGAGCGGTTATAAAGGGTATGACAGAGTGGTGACGAGAGGTGAGGGCAAGGAGCGGTTCTAAAGAGAGAGGACAGTGTGGTGATGGTAGAGAGCGGTGATGAAATGGGAGGACAGAGAGTGGTGACGAGAGGCAAGGGTAGGGAGCTGTTATAAAAGGGGAGGACAGAGAGTGGTGACGAGAGGCAAGGGTAGCAAGTGGTGATGAAAGGAGAGGACAGAGAGTGGTGATGAGAGGCGAGGGTAGGGAGTGGTGATGAAAGGAGAGGACAGAGAGTGGTGACGATAGGCGAGGGCAGGGAGCCGTTATAAAAGAGGAGGACAGAGCGGTGATGAGAAGTGAGGGCAGGGAGTGGTGATGAAAGAGGAGGACAGAGAGTGGTGATGAGAGGCGAGGGCAGGGAGTGGTGATGAAAGAGGAGGACAGAGAATGGTGATGAGAGGCGAGGGCATGGAGTGGTGATGAAAGGGGAGGACAGAGAGTGGTGACGATAGGCGAGGGCAGGGAGCCGTTATAAAAGGGGAGGACAGAGCGGTGATGAGAGATGAAGGCAGGGAGTGGTGATGAAAGGGGAGGACAGAGAGGGGTGACGAGAGGCGAGGGTAGGGAGCAGTGATGAAAGGGGAGGACAGAGGGTGGTGACGACAGTCAAGTACAGAGAATGTTGATCAAACAGAGGACACAGAGTAGTGATAAGAGGTGAGGGTAGGGGGTGATGATAAAAGTGGTGGAAACAGAGTGTTGACGAGAGGCAAGGGCAGGGAGTGATTTATGAAAGGGGAGGATAGGGAATGATAACAGGAGAGAAGTGCAGGGAGTGATGGCAACAAGGGAGGATAAGGAGTGGCCATAATAGGGGAAATGTAGAGAGCACTGACGTACGTTGGTAAGAGCGAGAAGAGATCACAAAACAAGAGGCAGGGGTCGAGAATGAAATGTTGACAAGTTGGAAGTAGGGTTCCTACAATCTTATTTTATTTTATGTCTTTTCCACCTATCTAGGTTTAGTTAAAAGTGCTGTAGTTGGTTCCAGAGCATGGTCCATAAGCTGAAGGAATTCTGTTAGTGGGTGGTGAAGCAACATGGTTATGAGTTTCAAACAGCAAAGTACATTATAGGATTATTTTATTAAACATAAGGATCCACCTCTGGAGAAAGAGGTACAAAGAGACTGGGTATAATATAATGGGGTAATGGCAAGCGTGAGTCCCAATATGGTTGGGCACACACAGTGTTGTTTAAATACCCCTCACACACCAAAAATGGCCCATGGTGTCATGCTTCATCATAACTCTCCTCTAAGTGCGTCCATCCAGCGGAACCGCGGGATGGACGCACTTAGAGGAGAGTTTCTGTCAGGGCACAATTGAGGCACCGTGACCACTCCACCCGTTCCAGGTTCATGAGGCAATACCCTCACATACACATAATTACCCATACATACGATTAAGTATTGTATATAAACGCATCATTGACTGCATTTTCACTTTTACTTATAGTCATATGATTAAGCACATGCTTTCTATTCTGGAGGGATCTTTCCCTGTCCTGATGAAGATGCTCCGCATCGAAACATGTTGACTCACGAGGAGTAACCACACATTACGTAGGCAAACTCCGCACCACTTTTTTAGTAGTACCAGCCTCCCTGGACACATTAAAGTTTTTCTGTCTTAAGGGGCCAAGTACTTTTTAATAACACATACTTACAATTACACCAGACCCTCCCTTTGCATCACACATAGCACTTTATCATTAGTGCTCCCGCGTAGTCGTAGGTCGTAGCACGCCCCGTCCCGCAGCGGGGCGGGAAGACCCCTATGATGAAGCATGACACCATGGGCCATTTTTGGTGTGTGAGGGGTATTTAAACAACACTGTGTGTGCCCAACCATATTGGGACTCACGCTTGCCATTACCCCATTATATTATACCCAGTCTCTTTGTACCTCTTTCTCCAGAGGTGGATCCTTATGTTTAATAATTAATTCTTAGTGGAGGACGTATCCACCTCAATGCCCGCGTAGGGCCCCCCCTCTAAACTCCCCAATCTTGTTATTACTAGCATTATAGGATTATACCATTTAACTGATTGGAGAGTGCTATACAAATGCCCATACAATATCAAGATCCAGGGTAGGAGGCCCATCAACTAGAGGAGTCTTTGAAAAGAGCTTTCCATCTGTTGGAATAGTTCCTGTGGTGGGATAGAGCATTTTGGTCGAGGGATAGTTGGGGACATATTATAGAACGTGCTCTCGGGGGAACAACAGGTGTTGATACCGACCTTTTTGAACTCCTAAGATATTTTGGTAATACATAAGGGGCATTGTAACCATAAAATAGCCCAAGGAGCCCATAGGGTAGAAACTAGGGAACTTCAAAGTTCTGTTTTTTCTTTGCTATGTTTGAAAAAGGTCTATGAAACCTTTGTGTAGATTTTTTGATATACATGAGAATTAGGACTTTTGCGACAAATTATGTAACAACAATCTTTATTTGATAGCAAAAAAATTATTCTGTAGAAGATGTATATGGTTTACAGATGCCAGCTGTTTCCCTGCATTGCAGTTAGGCATAGAAAAGTCTAACATGTAAACTGAAAACATCTACATGCATTTTCAACATGAAATTATAGTAGGCTTGGGCGGAACTCGCGGAGTTACCTAAGAACTCAGCGAGTTCCGCTAGCGCTGTCTTGCAGCTCGTGCTGAATTTTAGTACCGGGAGCTTGTCCCTCGCTGTAAAATCAGTGTGAATGGCACCATGGGTTACAACAGTGGATGCTGCTTCTTTTTGCCACTCGAGTAGATTTTCTACTCGAGTACCAGCTTTCATAAAGTGAGCGGCAATGTTCTCAACACGAGCGGTAGCTACCTACCACGACCGCCCGTGTTGAGAAATCTCGCTGGGAGACGGTCTAGCACTTGTTTTTTCTCGCTCGCGAACTTAACGATTGTGAGCCGCACATGAGAAAAGCTCCACCACAGGACGTTGGCTGAGTTCTTGCAGAACTCCGCGCTCTAAGCAGAGCGTGGTGTGGGCAAAACTCCACATACTTCGCCAGCAGAGTAGAGTTTACCTCCCAACTCTAAATTTTAGCACATATATCAATGAATCAAAACAGCATGATATTATCACAAGCACTAATTGTGACATTACCACAAACATTCACTGAAATGGGGAATACCTTGCAGAATTAGTGTATTCAGCTTGTTTATCCATCTGTAAAGGTGTAAAGTTGGAACCATCCTTTTCCTTCTGTTGAACTACATGGCTTTTTCAGCCATTTATTTCATGTAGCAATGCTACCTTTCTCTGTACAAAAAAAGTCTTGCCAAATAACGTGCACAGAAGCTCACTTTCTGCACATTTAGCACAGTTTTTGCCACCAAACAACAAACTCTGAATTTAGGCCTGAGTGTACAAGTCTGTCTAGAATGACATTTAATGCCTACTGTGCAAGCAACCCTTTAACTGGGTAGGAATGCCGGTTATGATCGCAGCAGTACAGGATTCTGATGACAAACAGCACCTCAACACCATAGTTTACCCAGATCAATAAATAGTCAAAATGGCTGCTCTGGGGGGATCTTGTGAAAACAAACTTAGAATGCAGATTTTTCCTCTGATGGGATCACCGAGCGAAGACATCCCCTGAATGTTTTTGTTTGCTTCCCTGCTGATGGGACTGCTGAGAGATGTTTCTTAGAAGCGAAGGCGCCTTAAAATGAAAGCCAGCCTCCTTTGTTCCCTTTTGAGCCAGGAACGACGTACGTTACATAGTCTATTCATGCAGAAATGCAAAGGCTGCCAGCAAATAAATAAATATATATTTAATAATAATAATAATGGTAAAACGGCAAGCCTTTGACTCACTGACCATGTGGCGCTGATTAAAAGTGCATTTCCTTTCAAATCCAGATAGCAAGTTGTCTTTCTAAAGAGTGTGGGCCAAGAAACAGTTTTTTTTATTTTTTTTTACCGGGTTGTTGTTTTATGTTTGATTTCTGAGAAGTTCTAAAGGTCTTGAGGGAAAACATAATTTTAAATGTCAAGGTTTTGATTTTTTCTGTATGAATCTATATAAATTGGAGGGCTCATTTTCAAGTTATTGGTCTAAGCTCATGAGCGCATGGGTAACAACAAAATACTCATTTGCTTCAAAATGTGACCCCTGAATGAGAAAAATCGGAGGAAAAAACAGGGGTGAAAAACAATTCTAATAATAGAGACAGGGAACCCTTCCCCACCCTTCCCGCTGAAAATATTTTCCCTGCTTTTTTACTTTCAGAACTCCTGTAAACCTGCGCCTGGCACAGCTTTCTAGACATACTCCTGGGACGATCACGTGACTCTTGCCTCCTTTTCCCATTTTTATGGAGGTCTCCATAGAAGAAAACTCTGCACAGCTAGAACAGGATCCCCTGTTACCCTGTGCAAGTGCCCTTTTTTTCTCTTAAGAGAAAACATTTTCCCCAGTGGACCCATTTACACCCGTCCCATGCTGGAGTAAATTTATTACCCATTCCAAGGTTAGTGGGGGATAGATCAGAGTTTGGGAATGCCCACAAACATACAAGTTTTAGGGTGATCATAAGTGTCCAAGGCACACTGGGTACTTGTAGCAGCGATCTTCACACCCTCTGACACCTTTATGCCTCCCATGAATTTCATTACGGATTCCTGTCAGACGTAAAACAGGTAAATTGGGTGGTAACCATGTGTACTTGGGATTTTGCTAAATCAACGATATGTGGGGTACAGTTCAAGGCAGTGAGTAGTGAGAGCCAAACTTTGATGTTAGCGGTGGGGTTGGGTGGCGGAATTAATAGGAATCCAGTTTTGAGGGCGTTAAGTTTGAGGTGGTTAAGAGTTATCCAGTGCTGAGTTTTGTTCAAGATGTTTTTGAGAGAGCAGATGTTGTTAAGAGAGGTAATCTTCATGTACAATTGTGTATCATCAGCATACATATGGGTGGTGATATTAGAGTTTGAGGATTTCAGTCAGGGGTTCCATGTAAAGATTAAAAAGGGTGGGGGGGGGGGCAAGAGAAAAACCTTGGGCAACGCCGATAGTGACAGACGTCTGATTGGATAAGTCATGATTGATTAGGACTCGTTGAGATCTGTTTTATAGGAATGGGCAGAACCATTATAAGACAGTACCAGAGAGACCCATCCTAAGTTCTAAGAGTTCCAGGAGAGTTTCATCTTTGACCGTGTCAAACGCTGCTGATAGCTCAAGAAGGATGAAAAGACAGGATTCATTATGATCGAGCAAGCGTAAAGTGTTATTGACAATGTGGACCATGGCAGTTTCAGTACTGTGACCTGATCTGAAGCCAGATTGACAGTGGTTGAGGAGTTGGTGCTGGTCAATGTGATTGCAGAGTAGTTGATGAACACATTTTTCCAGTAGTTTGGCTAAGGTTGGGATGGAATGGACCCTATGCCAGGGTCAAATAAAGAAGTCACTTCTTCGACTAGCTCTTCCTGCAGGGTTAGTGCTTCCTTCCTTCACTCACAGGAAGAATGTCTTGGCACCCAGGACAGCCTAGTAGTCCTTTAGATTGGATGCAGGTGATGTTCCCTCACCCCATAGGATTTGGCTGACAGTGCAACACCAATCTTTGGCTGCTTAGTACTCCATGTGTACTCTGCAGAGTACCCCATTCTCTGTAGAAAAGACAACAAAAACGAATACACATGGGTCCTGGGTTGAATCTTTACACCAATTTCACAGACAGAGGATGTGTATTCCAGGTCTGTTTGCTTGAAACCCCTTTGGATCAGTTCCCCTTTCATGTGTCCTGGCCAGGCCAACTACCAGACCTGTCCCTTGGCTGCAAGCAGATAGTCTTGTGGTGGAGTGCCCACCGCCGAAGCAAAAAGAGGCGGGAGCATGCCGCACCTGTCTATTTACTACCCCTACTCACAGAGATCAGGAAGAGAGACAAGATTCCGTGTCCCTTCAAAGAACTACTTTCTCTAAAAACAGATCCTGCAGGCCTCACCCTGTCATTTACCTAATGGCAGCTGAAGTCCTAGTCATTTACAGCTCAATGTACCGGGAAAGGCCCTGGTACTTCTAAAGAAAGCCTGTCTCCTCTTTCCTTACTATAGTGTCTGGTGCTCCCCCACATATCAACGAGATGGCAGCAATACACATATGCCACCTGGGGAAATCAACCTCTCCTTCATCTTGTGCTCTGGTCCACTCTGTAGGCCTCCAAAATGGAACCCACAGGCCTGTATCACTCGTGTACTGCACACACTCACGTGTAAAATGCACAGGATATTGGTGTTCAGGATTTAGGTTCAACGTGAGCAGTGTTACTTTAGAGGAACGGGCCAGGTAAGAAGGCCTGTCACTGTAATTCCTCAAATGTTGTATGCTGCCACGGCCGTGCATCACGCATGAAACCCACCCATGAAAGGCATGGCAGTCCTCTGTCACTATGAGGGTGCACTTGATGTACTCCTCCTGTTCCTGGACAAAGTCAAAACATATCATTGCCAAAGACCAGTCCCAGATCAACATGTGTACATTGGGATTAGTGTGTGGCATAACTAGAAATCAAAAGCCAGAATCACAGGTTCATGCAGTTCAGGCATACAGGGCGGGGGACACAATCATACACCATACAGGGGACATTTCAGACTCAACACTCACACATGCAAGTACTTGTGAATGTATATTTTTATAAGTGTAAATCCATATTATGCAAATCAAAAATCCGGTTTTATATTAGTAAGGCTTAACGGGTAAGTGACTGCTAGCACTTTCTTTGTAAAATGCCCAAAGTATTTGGGAAAGTTGGATGTTGCTATCTCAAAGAAAGCGTATCCCAAAGCACTCCTAGGTGCAGCTTACTTTGGTAGGTAAGTTTCACTTTTGTAATGTCCATTTGTAAAAGAGAAAGTGCTGGGGGCCAAAGTTTTGCTCAGAAGCCTGTGGCTGGTGCTATTGAATGTCGGAAGTGCAGAAAACTAAGGCTGGGCAGCATTGATTCCATCCCATGCCTTGTTCATCCCCCAACATACTCTCCCTGCCACTTTATCTCTCTCAGGGGCGTACATTAAGGGGGTGTATGGGGTGGAATACCCCAGTCCAAATACCCTCCCGCCTAAATATTTCCTTAGTTGGGTCATGGCTTGGCAGCACTAGTCAGGTCTTGCTGCATGTCTTCACACATGCTAGATGAAGAGGGAGTTCGTCTAGAGGTGCCGGCAGAGCCCAGGGTCCTGGGTTCAGGGCACTCATCTGATTTAAAATCGGCACCGGTGCAGAGGGTCCCTTCCTCTCACTCACTCCACACCTGTGTACAACCTGGGATGATGATCAATCCATGCACAGAGTTGGAGCTTTGTGGCCGTCTCAGGCCTTGGGTGTGGTGCTCGGGCGCTCGTGCACAATGCTCCCGCAGATAAAGTTGGGTCTTCAGTTCTGTGCACTATGCTGCCCTATGCTGAGAATCGTAGTGCAATCATGCACAGGGACTTACAGTTCCTTAGTAAAGAGATGATTAGTTCTTGCAGCTCTTCATGCTAGGTCATTCATGAGCACGGGTCACATGGTTATCAGATTTGCTGGAGACACAATTGTGTGTATAGCAGTCAGTCCTTAGCACACATCCTTTTTCTATCAAAAAAACAAGTTATTTAGTGTTTCCACAATGACAGTACAAATTTGTAGGTGAAGAAAATAGATTAGTCTCCTCTTATGGGTGGTTCTTTATTCATTAGGTGTCTTCCGTGCGATATACAACATCCAGCCGACACGTGTTTCGTCGCTACAGGGGAAAATTATTCCCGCGACTTTTTCAAGGCTGTGTTACAAAAGAAAATTAAGAACCTATATAGTACATAACTTGAAAACATGTACTCAGCGGCAATGCCAAAGCAACTTGGTGGTGAAACTCAAGAACCGGCTACAAGTGGGTGAGCAAGTCGTCCATGATACACACTATGCATAGTAGCTATAACGTTTGTTGTGTAAAATAGTAATAGTAGACATAAACTAAATATGATTCTAATAAGATGGAGAGAGCTGGATAACCGTGCTAAAGTGAGGAAATACGCTAAACGAATCAAAGCTAATCGTGATTTGGAGTGGCAAACGTGAACAGTTTCGTGGTGTGATGAGGCTAGGTTCATTGTAGTGTATTTAGAAACCGGACGTGGTGCGTCTATATGTGCGGTCATGCAACGATATTTAATGTGCCATGTATCAGTACAATCAGACCATGACAGTGAATTCTTGTGTTGTGCGATCATAGCTACCTATTCTGCGTTCGTTCGAGTATTCCTAAAAAATGATACAAATAACCTTATTTAGTACTCATAAACAGGACTTAAAAATTCTAGGGCCAAAATAAACATAGGCAGTGTTCGTTAAAGATGAAACACCTACTTATTAAGTGGTGATAATTCCAAACCACCTATGGTTTCAGTAGTGGTGGCGTCAGTATTCCTCTGTAGTTGTTCAGTGGTCAGGTGCTATTAGATTCTATTTCCAGTACTGTAAAAAGTAAATTAAAAAAGTAAATAAATCTAGATCATGTATTGCATCTTGATTTTAGCGTCAAAGAGCGGTGTGTTCACTTTAACTAAATGTTCCGCTTGAATCTAAGTATTATTAATATTGACACACGAGAATACGCTAGTCTTGTAATCGTCAAAGCGTTTTTTCTCGAATGGTGGCTGAGTAATTATTGAGCGCTAAACCATGCGCAGGCTCAAAAATGAAACAATGATGAGTATATATATGCCCTGGCAACTGTCTGTCCCCACGTTTGAGTGTGCCTGATTAGTTTGTGAGAATAGCGTAACTCCCCAATTTGTGCTTAAACAGGCTCTGAAGAAAGAGCCTGGTATCAATCAAATCACTACCAGAAACCCGAAAAATATACCGGGTGAGGTTTCTGCATTGTCCTCACAGCGCACGGTGTCAAAGTTACTAGTTAACCGAAAACGCTTGTGTGGCGAGTACTACGCTTACCTTATTCGGCTGAAAATCGGGCCGGAATACTGCCCGTCACTGGTTTCCCTTTCGAAGTGTTCATATGCGAGTGGCTTCCCTGGTGATTATATTTCCGGTTTCGGAACGTGAAACGTGATCACGTGACTTGTTGCATTGCGTGCCTCTTCTCATGCAGTGAGTGGAAAAGGGACTTAAGGTGAAGTGGCTATTGATTCGGCCATCTTGGCGCTATGTTTAGTATCTTAGTATTAACGCTAATATTTAATGAATAGATCTCTCCAGCTATTAAAAACAGTACACGATGATCAGAAACTCCAGCAAATAATAGATAAATCAAACATTGTTAAGATAAGGCATATCGTAAAAACATCTATAATGTTAATCTCCATGAATAAAATGACATCATGTGTTCCACAGCTGTGAACAGAAAAAAGTTGCAAATTGGAAAAACATACAATTCTAATACAATGTATACAGTAACATATCTCTAGATAAATATAACATGTGATATTAGTCGTTCGGGTTATTGATGCTACTCTAATCAATGTGTGGTAGTGATTTGGGTAGAATAACCCAATAGTTTGTAGTGTAATAAGTCATGGTAAACAAGGAACTGTGAATAGGACTATGTACACGGTAACTCGAATATAAGTACTGAGGCTCTCATCTGCCTAAGAAGTAGTGTAGTTCATGGTCAATGTTAAGACCATGTTCCACACTACGCATTTTTAAGATCCATTGGGCCTCTCTTTGTCTTAGTGTCAGTTCTCTGTTGCCTCCTCTTGGACTAATTGGGACATGTTCTATTCCATAGAATTTGAATATGCGATTGCCTGTTTGTGCATTGCAAGTAGACATATGTGCTGCTAGTGGGTATCTCATGTCTACTTGTTTGATCGCTCTGGTATGTTCCCCTATGCGGTCCCGCAAGGGTCTAATTGTACTACCAATGTAGTGTTTGTCACATTTGCCAATGGGCTGATGATCGCAAAACTGAATTTTTAGGACCAGAGGGAAGAAAATACAAAATAAACTCTAACATTAACTGTCTAACCAAATTTGTTGTATATATAATACAATGCAAACATTGACCATGAACTACACTACTTCTTAGGCAGATGAGAGCCTCAGTACTTATATTCGAGTTACCGTGTACATAGTCCTATTCACAGTTCCTTGTTTACCATGACTTATTACACTACAAACTATTGGGTTATTCTACCCAAATCACTACCACACATTGATTAGAGTAGCATCAATAACCCGAACGACTAATATCACATGTTATATTTATCTAGAGATATGTTACTGTATACATTGTATTAGAATTGTATGTTTTTCCAATTTGCAACTTTTTTCTGTTCACAGCTGTGGAACACATGATGTCATTTTATTCATGGAGATTAACATTATAGATGTTTTTACGATATGCCTTATCTTAACAATGTTTGATTTATCTATTATTTGCTGGAGTTTCTGATCATCGTGTACTGTTTTTAATAGCTGGAGAGATCTATTCATTAAATATTAGCGTTAATACTAAGATACTAAACATAGCGCCAAGATGGCCGAATCAATAGCCACTTCACCTTAAGTCCCTTTTCCACTCACTGCATGAGAAGAGGCACGCAATGCAACAAGTCACGTGATCACGTTTCACGTTCCGAAACCGGAAATATAATCACCAGGGAAGCCACTCGCATATGAACACTTCGAAAGGGAAACCAGTGACGGGCAGTATTCCGGCCCGATTTTCAGCCGAATAAGGTAAGCGTAGTACTCGCCACACAAGCGTTTTCGGTTAACTAGTAACTTTGACACCGTGCGCTGTGAGGACAATGCAGAAACCTCACCCGGTATATTTTTCGGGTTTCTGGTAGTGATTTGATTGATACCAGGCTCTTTCTTCAGAGCCTGTTTAAGCACAAATTGGGGAGTTACGCTATTCTCACAAACTAATCAGGCACACTCAAACGTGGGGACAGACAGTTGCCAGGGCATATATATACTCATCATTGTTTCATTTTTGAGCCTGCGCATGGTTTAGCGCTCAATAATTACTCAGCCACCATTCAAGAAAAAACGCTTTGACGATTACAAGACTAGCGTATTCTCGTGTGTCAATATTAATAATACTTAGATTCAAGCGGAACATTTAGTTAAAGTGAACACACCGCTCTTTGACGCTAAAATCAAGATGCAATACATGATCTAGATTTATTTACTTTTTTAATTTACTTTTTACAGTACTGGAAATAGAATCTAATAGCACCTGACCACTGAACAACTACAGAGGAATACTGACGCCACCACTACTGAAACCATAGGTGGTTTGGAATTATCACCACTTAATAAGTAGGTGTTTCATCTTTAACGAACACTGCCTATGTTTATTTTGGCCCTAGAATTTTTAAGTCCTGTTTATGAGTACTAAATAAGGTTATTTGTATCATTTTTTAGGAATACTCGAACGAACGAAGAATAGGTAGCTATGATCGCACAACACAAGAATTCACTGTCATGGTCTGATTGTACTGATACATGGCACATTAAATATCGTTGCATGACCGCACATATAGACGCACCACGTCCGGTTTCTAAATACACTACAATGAACCTAGCCTCATCACACCACGAAACTGTTCACGTTTGCCACTCCAAATCACGATTAGCTTTGATTCGTTTAGCGTATTTCCTCACTTTAGCACGGTTATCCAGCTCTCTCCATCTTATTAGAATCATATTTAGTTTATGTCTACTATTACTATTTTACACAACAAACGTTATAGCTACTATGCATAGTGTGTATCATGGACGACTTGCTCACCCACTTGTAGCCGGTTCTTGAGTTTCACCACCAAGTTGCTTTGGCATTGCCGCTGAGTACATGTTTTCAAGTTATGTACTATATAGGTTCTTAATTTTCTTTTGTAACACAGCCTTGAAAAAGTCGCGGGAATAATTTTCCCCTGTAGCGACGAAACACGTGTCGGCTGGATGTTGTATATCGCACGGAAGACACCTAATGAATAAAGAACCACCCATAAGAGGAGACTAATCTATTTTCTTCACCTACAAATTTGTACTGTCATTGTGGAAACACTAAATAACTTGTTTTTTTGATAGAAAAAGGATGTGTGCTAAGGACTGACTGCTAAACTGTGTAGAGCCTTGGCTCTTTTTTCTGGGGAGTTGGGCGGTACTTCCCACCTTTTAGCACCGTCATATCACTTCAGCTAATTAGATAATTTATGCTTAATTTCCCTGTGGCGCCGTTACCTAAACCTGAAACCCCAGCTACAGTATTTTTAACAATTGTGTGTATGTAGTTTTTAAATTGGGATGTGCTTGTCATCCTCTTTATTTTTGGTGCCACCATATGTTTAACCTCATTCTGAGTTGACTCACTTCTTGGAATATGCATGTCAATCCTTTATTTCATTGCTACAGCATGTTATACCTCAATCTGAGATGGCTTTCTTCTTCGATTGTACATGTCAACCCCGTTTGTTACTAGTGCTACGGCATGTTATACCTCATTCTGAGTTGGCTCACTTCTTTGAAATTGAGTGCCAAACCTTTATTTCAGTGTTACAGCCTGTTACACCCTCATTCAGAGGTGGTTCACTTGTTGGAATCTGCATGCCAACCCATTTATTTTCAGGGCCACTGCATGTTATACCTCTTTCTGTGATGGCTCACTTCTTTGAAATTGAGTGACAAACCTTTATTTCAGTGTTACAGCCTGTTACACCCTCATTCAGAGGTGGTTCACTTGTTGGAATCCGCATGCCAACCCATTTATTTTCAGGGCCACTGCATGTTATGCCTCATTCTGTGATGGCTCACTTCTCGGAATGCGCATGTCACCCTCTTATTTTCAGTGCCATCACATGTTATATCTCATTCTGAGATGGCTCCCTTTTAATCTTCGTGAGCTTTTCTATAGCATCTCTATGTTACATCCAACAGTGTCAGAGAGACATCTTCACATGAAAGACATCATGTTTGTCTCTTTCAGAATCTTCTAACAGTAAAATATGACACCAATGTGCACAAAAGCCAGCACCACGGTCAATTTGTCATATCAGTACTCCCAGTGGTATTAAATAGAGGTGCTGTTCCATCACAGTGATTCATAGTGCTTGTTGCCCAGTAGGAAGATGTAAGAGTCCTGCAAGGTCACAAGCCCTTTTTTACCGTTCACCTTGTGCATCAAGGTACATGGATCCATCTGCATGCGCACACATACATCCACCCACATACCTAACACATGCACATATACCTTATCCACAAAGTGACCATTATTCCATCCATGAACACACAAACTGACCATTGCTCACCTTTGCACTAATACCAATCAATCCACAGACGTCGTCTTTTCACATACATTCTCCTTCCACTAACATCTATCCATCCACACAAAGACAACAATCATCCAAACATACATTCCTGAGCCATCAAGCCTCTATCTCATCCAACTGCCCACCAACTTACTCTACCATCCTACCATCCACCCCTTCATCCAAAATCACAAATCAATGCAGCCATAATCAATACAGCCATTCACTCCCTATTTACCCACCTATTGTTTACCCTTCACCCACTTAGCCATTCATATACTTACAAATCCACACAGCCATACTGAAGCATACACACTTAATGGTTAAGGGTGTTTACGCTGTTGAGGTAGACTGTGCTGGACCTGTTATATATAGGAAGCTTGTTTTACTGATGTAGTGCTAGAACTTTTCTGTTAGGGAGGAATGCTTGTACTAGTAACATAACATAACATGTATTTGTAAAGCGCACGTTAACCTGTGGGCATCTTGGTGCTGGATTTGAACCTGTGACCATGAGGTCAAACACAGGTCCCTACAGTGGATGCATTAGCCCACTAAGCCACCAGACCTGGCTAGTGGTATTATGTTGGACCTGTTTGTGAGAGAGAGAAGCTTGCTCTGCTGATGCCCAGTTGCACCTGTTCTGTGAGGGTCGCTTGCACTGATGATGGTGTACTGCCCCTGTTCATCAGAGAGAGAAACTTACACTGGTAATGCCCAGTTGTACTGGTTCTGTGAGGTGTGCTTACACTGATGATGGTGTACTGTACATATTTGTGATAGAGAGAGAAGCTTGCACTGCTAATGCCCCCCACTGTACCTGCTCTGTGAGGGTTGCTTGCACTGATGATGCCCAGTTGTATCTGTTCTGTGAGGGTTGCTTGCACTGATGATGGTGTACTGCCCCTGTTCATCAGAGAGAGAAACTTACACTGGTAATGCCCAGTTGTACTGGTTCTGTGAGGTGTGCTTACACTGATGATGGACTGTACCTGTTCTGTGAGGGAGGAGCTTGCACTGCTGATCTCCAGTTGTACCTGTTCTGTGAGGTGTGCTTACACTGATGATGGACTGTACCTGTTCTGTGAGGGAGGAGCTTGCACTGCTGATCTCCAGTTGTACTGGTTCTGTGAGGTGTGCTTGCACTGATGATGGTGTACTGTACATATTTGTGATAGAGAGAGAAGCTTGCACTGCTAATGCCCCCCGCTGTACCTGTTCTGTGAGGGTTGCTTGCACTGATGATGCCCAGTTGTATCTGTTCTGTGAGGGCTGCTTGCACTGATGATGGTGTACTGTAGATGTTCTGTGAGGGATACTTGCAGTGATGATGGTGTAATGTACCTGTTCCGTGATGGCTGCATGGCCTTATGATGGTGTCCTGTTCTGTGAGAGAGAAACCTTTGCACTGCTGAAGCCCAGTTGCACCTGTTCTGTGAGTTCTGCTTGTGCTGATGATGCCCAGTTGTATCTGTTCTGTGAGAGCTGCTTGCACTCATGATGGTGTACTGTATCTGTTCTGTGAGGGATACTCACAGTGATGATGGTGTAATGTACCCGTTCCGTGATGGCTGCTTGCACCTATGATGGTGGGCTGTTCCGTGAGAGAGAAGCCTTTGCACTGCAGAATCTCAGGTGCACCTGTTCTGTGAGGGCTGCGTGCACTGATGATGGTGTACTGTATCTGTTCTGTGAGGAATACTTGCAGTGATGATGGTGTAATGTACCCGTTCCGTGATGGCTGCTTGCACCTATGATGGTGTGCTGTACCTGTTCTGTGAGAGAGAAGCCTTTGCACTGCTGCAGCCCAGGTGCACCTGTTCTGTGAGGGTTGCTTGCGTTGATGATGGTGTACTGTATCTGTTCTGTGAGGGTTGCTTGCGCTGATGATGGTGTACTGTATCTGTTCTGTGAGGGTTGCTTGCGCTGATGATGGTGTACTGTATCTGTTCTGTGAGGAATAGTTGCAGTGATGATGGTGTAATGTACCTGTTCCGTGATGGCTGCATGCCCTTATGATGGTGTGCTGTTCTGTGAGAGAGAAGCCTTTGCACTGCTGAATCCCAGGGGCACCTGTTCTGTGAGGGCTGCTTGCACTGAAGCTGTCCTGTACCTGTTCTGTCAGGGAGAGGTTTGCACTTCTGCAACTGTACCTACTTTGTGATAATTGGACTCAAAAGCTGTGGATAGTGTGCTATACTTTTTCTGTGAGTGTGTGAAGCTTTCACTCAGGTGGCTGTGCTGTACTTATTCTGTGCAGGGAGATAACTTGTACTGGATATGCCTGGCTGTACATGTGATATGACAGACGCTAACACAGCTGATGGCGTGCTGTACCTATTATGTGAGGTAGCGAAACTTGCAACCGCCCCTGCATTGTCTCAGAAGCATTGTGCACACCTGTTATGGCGTCCCCGCCTATTGCTGCCCAAGGTGTGCACCTGGTGTTGGGTTCTAAGTAGGTGACCTTGAGTGTGAGCATCGGGTGCAAGTCCCTATCTTCTTTTCACATGTGCAGCACCGGGCTCATGAGCTATTACTGGGCTGGGTCTCATAGCCCACCCCAAGCCTGGTCTGCTCAGGTCAATTCTGTGCTGGTGTCGGGCCTGCTCTCCTTGGCCTCGCTGCCCTGCACTGCTGTACAGAAGAACTGGACTGGAGTAGACAAAGTAGTCCAGACTATCTCACTGTGGCCCTGTGCTGACTAGCCCTACTTTTATCAGTAACTCAAAGCTAATGTTTCTAACCTTGTCCATTAGCCCTTCGAGCGGCCTCAGGCCAACCTCGTTTATTGGGGTACCCCATGCGGCTTGTTGGGAAATCTCAAACTCAAACATCCCTAACATTATTGACTGAGCTACTGCCCTGATCTCACTGGTCCGGGTACTTTTTAGGTCTCGCCTGGCAAACGCAGCGCGAAGCGCTGCTGTCGTCAGCGAGATCTATTGTTGCTGACTTGCCTCGGAAGGGGGACAGGAGATGTGCACGCGCAGGCTTTTGGTGGATTGGAGCCTGTGTACGCGCTTCAGGCACGCTGGGTGCACATCTCCTGTCCCTCTTCCCTCGCAAGCCAGCATTTAGTTTCACTTTCGACATATGGAGCCCCGCACTGCTATCTGCCGCTCTTCACCCGGGCCCCCTCCTGGGACCCGGGACTTCAGCTCCCACACTTCCTCTCTGGCGGACAGGTGCTGTCTGCACCGGCTGCACGCGAAAGTGACAGGTACTGCGCATGCGCGGGCAGCCCTCGCCCTCCCAGGTCTCCTCCCCAGCCCGGAGCTGCTTTCTGTTTTGCTTGTTGTTTTTTGCATCCGCGGTGGATTGCTGAGCAGCAATCTCCTGCTCAGGGCCCGCAGGACGCTGCTAATGCTAACCCATCTATGTCTGATTATCTGGTGCCTGGGGATCGGGGTGAGACCTCTGAGAAGGTTGGCGGAGTGGTGCTGGGGCTTAAAGTGAGATTGTCGAGGTCAGGCAGAAAGCACTCACTGATCCCAGATTAGTCTCGGCAAAGATGTTCTCCCGTCACATGGTCCTTCAGACTGACTGAAGGCAGCTTTCTTTCCCAGATGCTGACGGCAGGCGGAGAATGTGGGAACAGCCCCTTTTCGATTCATTCGCATGCATTCCGCACTTTTTGAATACCAGTGCATCCTGCGCGCGGATTTCTCCCTTCCTTCTCAGTTGTTTGGTTGAAGACATGATTTGCATTTCCTTGACCGACGGAAAAAGATTTGGCAGCTTAGAACTTGGGAACGTCGTGCTACAATTATGTATTATGAAATTACCCGATAGCCAGCCGATGTTTAAAGTCATATCTGTGGTCGATAACAAAAAATAGCTTGGAAATTAAATTAGGCAAAGAAAGAAAAGTTACCTAACAAGGTAATGATGCGTTAGACAAGCACGAGGCAGACTCTCGATGCATTTATTAGATTTTCTATAATGAGTGCAGTAGACAGGCAATGTTGTATCAGGGCCTACTGGACATCATGGTGGCTCTGATGCAAGAAGGGAAAATGTTGTCCGTTTGAATGTGTTTTGGGCAGCCCGAAGTAGCGCAGCAAGGGTGCCCTGGTCTCCCATAGAATCTGGGAAATGGCCATACTCCCCTGATTTGGTAGTAAAAAAGCAGTAGTGTTTGAGGTGCAGTAGGCTCTGCAGACCTCTGAGCCTCCATGCCAGCACACCTGCTGTTCTATTGATGGCTGCGCCCTTGGCTGCCAGCGCCACAGTCCAGTAATGGAATTTTGCTCGTTAGGTGTATTCTTTCTACAGCATTTACTGTTTTCATCTCTTTGCTGCTGTTAGAAAAGAAATCCATTGAAGTGATTCGAATCAGACTGTGCATTGCCTGATAGCAACAAGGTTCACTGAGCCACTTTTCTTTTGTCTGTGCAATTGCAATTATGCACTGCATTGAGAGAGTGAAATGTAAAGTGTGTGAAATGAAAACTCAGGTTAGGAAATGTTTCTAACGAGTATGGTATATGGAAATACATATGTGACTTAAAACACGATTTTGGGGCTTTTTTGTTCAGAATGTTTGACACAAAAACAGTAGATAAACCCTTAAAGCAGCAAAGCATAAGCCAAAGGGCCAGACTGAGGAAATGTAATTTTCCATCTATCTGTGCAGTGCTTAATTTATTTATTTTTAAAAGTGCCAGGGTCCTTGTCAGGAGGCCCATGAAGTTTGCACTACCGATTGCACCTGCCAGGGCTGCCAGTGGCAGCACCAACACAATACCATTCATCACATTCTTAAAAGTGTGACAATTTCGGGCCCCCAAAGATATAAAAATGGCTTAGGCAAACGGTGTTAGTCATTAGGGCGAGCTAGCTCTGCAAGGCAGGCAGTATTGAGATAGGGATTTGAATCTCCGCCCATATTTTTCATTGGCTTGTGTCGTTGTCCTTCGTAAATGCTGGCTTCTGATTAATTAGTATTAATTAAATTTACCTTCCTGCCAGCTGGGTCCCACGTCTTCTCTGCTCCTGCTCTCCTGCACACAGGAACAGGAAGCAGACACAGGCAGCCAGGCTCCCTCATCTAAACTAATCACACGACTGCAAGCAGCGTTGTGATTGGTCGGGACGCAGCCCAGCCAGCGGTTTATGCCGAGGCCATGTTCTCCGTGCAGGCTGCAATGCAGCCTGCACGGAGAAGGGCAGAGTGCACATGACAGTCTTTGCGCACTCTGGAGTGGGCAGGCACACTACTCCGACCCTGCTCGCAGAAAGCCCTGCCCACAACCAGACATAAAATGGTAATAACTGAAAGTCATTACCATTTTCAGTTTCTGCTTCTCGCACTGCGAGAAAGCAGTGTGCCCCACTCTGCCATAGTGGAGGAGCCGCCCCTGCTTGATTGAAGAAGTAGCGGGTACATACAGTAATCTATGTCTGGCGTAGGAGTTTGATAGCTGGAGTGCACCGCTCTGCTTCTCTGCATCGAAGGAGGCTGACATCAACCTGACAGGATATTGACTGGGTTTTGTGGTTTCTCGAGACGGGTCATTTTAGCCTAAAACAGTTTCTCAACTTCACATTTCTTGCACCAAGAGAGCTATATAGTTATTGATACTACCTATTGCTAGATTATGATAGTGCTGCAAGTGGTCGGTTGTACCACCACTCAACATGTTTGCACCTAAAATTATGATTTAAAAGCCCAAATAATTTTTGGGTTGGGAAATAATTATAATTATAATTATAGAAATAAGTGCAATTTTGGTACTTCTAGGTGCAGGTGCAGGTGCGGCCTGTGCAGCAAAGTCATGACTATTTGCTGCATTTTTTAGTGAAGGCGTGATTTTTCTTCACAAGTGCTTGGTTTTTCTTCATAATGGTTCTTTCTTTCATAGAGACTTGCTTTCTCTGAACACATGATCTGTCCTTATAAAGTCGTTCTTTCCCTTACTTACTTGGTGGCAAATAGACTGCATTGTAAGATAGCCAAGGATGTTAAGTAGTGCTTTAGGTATGTCGGAAAAGTTGAGGGGGGGTTCTCTAAAGGATCTATTGCCTAAAAAAGCACGTAAAAATAATTTATGAGGTGTGGCCTCTGTAACTAAGAGCATGACCTTGTACATGTGGTCTACGGCATTGGCTTCCACCCGGTCTTCCGACAACGCAGGTCTCCATTCCACTCTTGATCATTCTGCTTCTCCTAATCTTCCTCCTCCTCTTCCGCTTGATCTTGATTTTTAGCATTTGCAACGCCAATAGCTCAAAATTTTACAAATGCGAGACCTATTGCATTGCAAATGCTTGTTAATCCTTGCTTTCTATCTTTGTCCCGGTTTCCCCTCTGTGCCTTCGTCCTTCTTTCCCCCTAGGCTGTTTTTCTTTTTTTTTTACTCTGGGTCAAAGTCTGATGAGGAAAACTGCATGCCGGTGGGCAAATCACCGCCTCAAATTAAACTCTTGGCTACAGACACCTCCCCTCCAGTTCATCTATTTCTCATATCTTGTCTTCACCTTCATCCAGCCCAGTACAGACGATGAACCATCCCTGATTCGATTTGTGCTGTTTTTTTGTAACATTTGGAAGCCAGACTCAACAATGAGAAGATTTTGACTCCTTTCCTGAAAAAATATCAGACTAGCACTTTCTTGGAAGGGATTGGCCCTGCACCACTCTTTTACCAGCCCAAAAGTGAAGAAATATGAATTGTTCCAGCGCCCCCGCGGGGATCGGATACCACGTACTGTCAGCGACTGGCTGCCAATATGCATCGCCCTTGGAATGTGATCACACGCTGCCTGTAAAGGTCATTCCGCTGCAGTGATGTGAATATTTGGGGATATTAAATTACTTTCAGCCATTCCGTTTCCTAGAGAGAAGGGGGACCGGAAGCGGGGGTGAACCTGTCTCTCTTCACCGCATGACAACAATCCCTGGATATTCCGAAGCTGCGCCTGGTTACATTTCTTCTCGAAAGCGACACAAAGAAGGTACCGTCCTGCCCTTTCCTTGTTTTTTAGAGACTTCTGCCCTCCCTGGAGGTTCCTGTCCCCCCAGGACAGTCCTTGGTGCAGTCAGTAGCTGCAGGAAACGGAAGTTTACGAATATTCACTTGCTATCCACTGTTTTGCCACATACAATAATTATGCAATTATGCATCAGCTTTCTGAACAGTTCATCTGGCTGCTCCCTTAAAGTGAAAAACAAGGGCTGAGATGCAGTGGTGTCTTCTTGGTTCCTAATTATGGTTTGAATATATAGATATTCTTTGGGTCTGCGTAACAAATGTACATGTTACTTATGGTTAATATATATATATATATATATATATATATATATATATATATATATATATATATATATATATATATATATATATATATATATATATATATATATATATATATATATACATTCTAGGCTTAACATGTATATAGGTAAACAGTTAAAGATGCCTATAAGGGATTTTTTTAAACATCTTTTTTGAACTAAGATATGTTATATAGAATGTCATCACATGACACCGTAAATTAATTAAATCAATACCTTGTAAGATCTTTGTGTAACAAATTACATTTGCTGGATGTATCATTGGTAATTTAGTTTATATCATTATGCACAACATAGGGGTTCAAAACACACAGTCCTCACATGCATTAATAACAGAAATCACAAATGAATCAAAATGAAGTTAAACTAGTCACCAATGATTAACTGCTCATCCTCAAGAGTCAAAGATCGAGCCTGTCCCATACATAGGATCTAGAACTCCAAAAATTGAATTTAACAATAACTAAAGGGAAGACTGGGTTATACATCGACGTTTCGGTCTCCGTTACAGTGCATCAATGAAACCATCTTCAGGACACAAATAAATCTTATTCAGGATCCCTTGATCAATAGCTTGAAGGTCGAAACAATATCAATGTGGTCTCCGCGAAGTGTTTAGAAGCAGACATCAAATAGAACTAAGGTAGCTCCTGTAAAGGACTTGAATCATATTCATACACGATCTTAGTAATAAAGGCAGCCGCAGCACCTGTCAAACGGTCTCCCCGGCATTCCACAAACGTTTGAAGCCCTAAACATGTGTATAGGTCACTGCATAATTTTCATATAAGTTACTTGATTAGATACTTACGGTTTATTTATCTTTCACAATATGTAAATATTATCATAACTATTTTATGTACAATTACTTCACTATTGAAATTTTGAAGAAATATTTTTTAAAATGCAAAAATAAATTAGCTTAAAGTACAGCAACACTCGAAAGTCTGAGTTCATTAAATACACCTTAAATCCTGACATGTCACCTTCCTTATACATGTATGCCCTCTATATACTTATGTTTCTATAGATGTAATATTTTACTCCTACTCGAGAAACAAACATTAAATCTTTCTAATGCACTACCCTCTGCTTCACTCCATACCTCTCTCAATAGATCCTTCACAGCCACTCTCTCACTCATCCCAAACCTCATGATCTCTTAAATAACCATTTCTAGACTCTTTCCTCCTCTATTCCTCCTTGGATCACCCCAAACCTCATTTTACTACTATGATCTCCCACACAACCCTTTATAACTTCTTCCCTCGTGTATCCGTCTTTAGACTCACCCCAAGACTCATTTTACTACTATGATCTCTCTAATCCATTTCTGGAGACTCTAGAGACTCAATTTTTCCTCTACCCATCCCAAACCTCCTCTTATTACTATGATCTCCCAATAAACACTTTCTAGACTCTGCCCTCTTCTTGTCCTCCATTATCCTTTTCAATCCAACTAAAAATGCAATTACAGTTAAATCCTGCGATCTTCTGTCCCAGATTCAAAATGCCCGCTGCAAGCCCATTTAACTCTGCAAGGCCCTATATGGGCTTCCATGTTTCCACTTTCATGGTTCGACCAGTATGTATAACCTCGGGTCCTAAGTGCCAGTGTGCCTATTTAGATAGAGTCTACTGCAATGGCCCTAGGAGTAATTTTTTTTAGCGTTTTGATGGAGGTGGGCAGATTGGTCGACCATGGACTCATACTAAGTCCCACAATACTGGACCTTTTGTAGGATCTGTGTCATCCAGTGGGCAGGCACTTCACGGGGAATTGTTTTTTATATTTTTATGTGTATAGTGCTGCGTAAACTGTGCTGTGGCACACCTTGCCTGCATACAAAAAACTGACAATGACAAAGATGGGAGCCACACTTTGACCATGTTGACGGTTCTACTATGTGCTCCTTAAAACAATTTACATAGACAAAGCGGGGAGTCTCTTTCTGGTATACCATTATGAGTGACTCAATGCCTTCATCAAGCCTGTTCCTGCCAGAGGCTAATACTACTCATAATCTTTTATTGTAAGAAACTCCCACCTCAAGGAATAATCGAAAACCTTGTCAGGGTGAAACCTCAAAGTCACAAAATTGACCTGAGCTCAGCCCCCTGTGTTAACTGTGGCACAGAGCAGACAGGCTTAACTGAGGGCAATGTGTAAAGTATTTATGCCGCCACCAAAAGCAACAATAAAGTCAAAATGCAACACAATAAAAATGCCAAACCAAATTAAACAAATAGAGTAACATTAAATAAACAGAATGAGTTAAAAATAACAAAATCCAATAAGTGGAACCAGAGGTATGAATTTTTAAATATTTTAATTGGAATAGCGTTACGAAGCATAAAGTGTCAATGATAGTCAATGGCTGCGGTAGACTGGAACCTACAAGCAGTTTGAGGCTGACTGCCACGGAGCACTAGTCAGATACACCAACCAGGTTCATCCTGGTCAAAGATTTTACTTTCTGACTGTGGTCCTTTAAGCCCCAATCTACCAAAGGAGTACATTGCTAAAGTTCCCCAGGATCTCAAAGTAGGCACTTAGAGACTCACAGTGAGGCAGGCGGAGGCCAAACAGCAGGGTCCAGTCCAAGCCCAGTTATCAGTGGGCAGCTGGGTAATTGCAGTAAAAGGCCTCATGTAGCTTGTTGCATCTCTCTAGATTTAACAGAAGGTCAGCCATGTGGGCCTTGGAGTCAACCTCTTTGTGCTGAGTACAAGGGGGAGAGCGGATCCAGTCACTTTGGTCTCTGTTAAGGTCTCAGACAGCAGGTTCAGTCCTCTTTTGATCTTCTACAGTTCCATTAGTGTTCTGCAGTGGGTGCATGGAGGTGCCACATTTTGGCCTGGCACAAGCTAGTGTGTTGAAATGACTCCTGGGCATGCCCTTGCCAATGGGGTAAAAATTCACAGGGCAAACCCTCCCCACTCCGGCCATTTTCAAGATGGTGAAAGTCTTTGGTCACATTAAACTTGGGCTCTGAGGGAAGGAGGCATAGATGGGGAGTGTTCTATGGTATTGTTAGTGTCCTCCCACATCTCACAATACAATCCAGTTTAGGGCAGTCACTCTAAAACCAATAAATCCAGAGATAGAAGTATGATAGAACAAATCAGAGTGTTACAGCAATCAAAAAACATAAACACAAGAATTGTTTTGGCATTCTGTTTCCCGTCCTTTCAAGCATGCAGCAGTATTACATGTAAACACAAGCAGGATTTGACGTTCAAGCAGGATTTGACACTGTAATGTCAAAATGGATGATCACAGCCCCATCTGCCTATTATGTCGTGTTCAGAGGATTCATCTCTGCCCATTCAGGTCGGCCTATTGTTTGCTCCTGGGAAGCATTTCACAGCTTTTTTACACCTATTCAAATGCTAATTAGTGGCTGACATAGGTAGGAGAGCAATTGTAAATTGAGCCTTCAGGCACATTAGGCAGGGAAAATATAACTTTCCAAAAGTTACTTCACCTTAATATTTAATACAAAACCAACTTCACCATTGAATTGAATTTCTAATAACTATTAAAAATAGTTGTTTAATTATGTTTCTAGTTAGCCCCACTCGCGAGATGCAGTATTAGAATTTTTAATCTGTAATCCGGTTTTCTACATAGGAAAGCTAGGTCTGCTACAGTGAAATATAGCTTTTGGGTGCTAGTCACTCTAAGGACATGTCAATGGTAAATTTCTACATGTCCTACTTTAAAATACTATGCACCATGCCTTGTAGGAGACTAGATATACACAGGGGTGACTTATTGATGTTTAGCGAAGGTTTGACCTGTCAAAGGGGTTTCCTTTGACACGTCACATTCAATTTATACACTGCTGTCGTCAGTCTAAACTGGTACACCTGAAGTCATGTTTCAACTTCCACTGTATTGGATGGCACAATAGGTGTTGTAGTCACCTGGTGGCATTTAACTTCTAGGTCGTGGGCAGACTTTGTACCATGTACTAGGGACTTCTAGGCAAATTGAATATCCCAATTAGGAGTATGCCAATTAACCCATGTTAAAAGAGTAGCACAGGCACGTTACTCTGTGCACTTTGCTGGAGGTAAATTGCACTGCGTTCTAAAGCCAGCAAAAATATAGTGTCCAGCAAAAGATGAAACATATGGGGTGACCACCCAGAAAAGGTAAATGTCCTACAGTTAAACTGGAGTGCTTGGCTGGCACCCTAAAATGAGTTGGCTGCCCCAGTCCCATCCCTTCAAGAAAGAAAACTTGCTTTGATGTTGAAGAGATCAGTTTCTCATACAAGCCCCAAAGGTCATCCTCCCAAGTTAGTACTGTTTAATTGGGTAATAGTCACATCTGTTTACAGAGCTGCAAATAGTTTATTATATAAAAATAAGTCATGTGACTATGTTAGATGTGTGGACTATACAACACCAAGGTTATTCACTTAACACAAAAACCAAGAGCAATGTGACTCATTGTGAGTTTAGAGGATGTAGAAAAAATGCTGAAATTATCACCAAACACCTGAATCTGCACTCATCACTAAAGTGCTCTGGAAACCTTATTACGGAGTCAAAACCAAACATAATTGTCCTACTCTTGGTGGCCTTCATTCATATGCCCTGCCTGGTTGCCCATCCCACTGTAGTCTTCAATCTTCCAGTCTAGGAAATAGAACCACATGTAAGACTAGCTGTTTGGCTTGTACAGGCTCTAGGTGCATCCAAATGTGTGCCTCTTTCAATCTGTCTCTTCTTCAAAGCCCTGGGATGCCTCTGGGCTGAACTCCACTAGATGAACCTCATTTATTGACATAGAAGAGCCCCTTTGGAATCAGCATCACGGAATCCATATAAACTCCAGATGACCTTATGATACTCAAGTCCCAACGCGCAACACACAAACAACTCGTCACTTCAGCCAAAGCAAAGTACTATACCAACACCATCAATGAAGCCACCAACTGAAGTAGAATGAGTTTCAAGGCAATCTGGTACTGCATCAGCCCCCCGCAACATCCACTTATTTCTCACTCCACAGAAAAGTGCAATGCCACCAAACTCTTCAGGGAAAAAAGGCAGAAGATTCGACAGCACATCGACAACACCAAGCTTGCTTCCTCGTGTACTTCCACCCCTTCCCATAGAATCCTGCAATGGTCAACCTTTGAAGGCCTATCTTTCTCGGATCTCACTGAGATTCTCAACTCTCTCAAAGCAAGTTCTTATGAAGATGAAGTCTTACCCATGTCCTTCATTAAAGCTCTCTCTCCAGGGACACTCTCTCACCCCTACCCACCATTGACAAACCCTCACTCAATCGAGGCATCTTCCTGCAAGCTCTCAACACAGGCCAGATCCTCACACTCCTAAAGAAATATACAATAGAATCTGATGACTTCGCCAACTACTGATCCATCACTCGCATGCCATTTATTGGCATTATCATTGAAAAGGCAGTCTATGATCAACTACAAAATCACATCAGTGCTAAACATCTCCTGTGCGACTACCAGTCTTGCTTCAGATCACTTTGCAGCACAGAAACCAGCACCTTACGCTTCCTAGACAATGCCCTCTTGACCACAGATGAAGATGATTCCTGTCTCCTGATGTTACTGGACCTTCCGGCTCCTTTTAGCCCAGTCGACCGTCCCACCCTCATATGTACCCTGGAGTCTTGAATGGGATGCTCTGACGAGGTTCTTCACTGGGTCTCCTTCTACCTTTCCACCAGTTTGTTCACATAAATACCTCAAGCTCCCAAAAGATTCCTATCACATACAGAGTCCTCCAAGTTCCATATTTGTTTGATTTGATTTAAATGTTTCTAGAGCGTACGCATGCCCAAGGGCGCATCTTGTTCTTTGTCCTTTTCAACCTCTACATGGAGCTGCATGGTTCTCTACTCACAGATACCAGCATCAAGAGTCACCAGTGTGCCGATGATACACAACTCAACTCGAAAGTTTCCTCTGCTTCAGACATACAGTGCATCAAACATTGCTTACACATCATCCAGACTGGGATGTCCAGTGCCTACCCAAAGCTCGACCCATCTAAAACAGAATTCCTGTTATTTGCCCAAAGAAATAAAAAACTGTACAAAACCTCCCTTAATGACATAACCCTTGATGGCTTCAAACCGCAATTTTCACTGCAATCCAAGTTGCTTGGATTCACCCTGGACACCAACCTCACACTTAAGCAACACCAGAACACAGGTAGCCTGGTATCAGCTCTCTCTTCAAAAGAAAGTGAAAACCATTCCTCCAGAAAGTGATTTCAGAACTACCTGCTTAGTGGTTTGGAAGGGTCTACCCTACAGGATCTGGGACACTGACTCCTCAGTGGTTAGGAAGGGTCTACCCAACAATATCTTGGACACTGCCTACTCAGTGCCTTGGAAAGGTCTCCCTCTATAATATTTGGGACACTACCTAAAAGTGCCGCTGGGTGCCTGCTTGCTCAGTGCCTTGGACGGTTCCTGCCTCTATTGTATCTGTGACACTGCCTGCTCAGTGCTTTAGAAGGGTCTGCCCTACAGTATCTGGAACACTGCCCAGAGTGCTTTCCGAGACTCCCTCTTCAGTATATGCGACACCAGTTGCTCAGTGCCTGGTGAGACTCTGTCTACTCTGTATCTGGGATATAGGCTGACAGACGTTTCAGGTCAAAACTGCTGTTTTAAAATAAAAAAATATGGAGATGGATGTCAGACAACCTTTTTACAGAAAGTTCCACATATGGAGTGTCTGTCGCCCTAGAATATTTATGTATGACCACTCAATGCTTTGGGATAAGTAGCTCTTCGGAACCAGTTCCTGAAATGAACAACATGTTGAAAGTCTGACACTTGGGGATCTGGCTCGAATTAAGTTTTATAAATTGAAAGCATTAAAGACCAAGCAGTGTTTCGGAGAGGTTGGATTATTGACAATGTGAGTTGTGTATTCAATTAGCTGGAAGGTTTGGCCTTGCAGGCAGCTGGGTCCTAAAGAATTTAAATCATGGAGTGTCAGCCACATGGTAAGTGCTTTGGAAGAATCAGAATCCAGTTTATGGGTCTGGGATTGCTGAGTGCTTTCTAAGAATCAGCTTATCTGGGTCATGGACCACTCAATGCTGTCTAAGAATCAGCTTATCTGGGTTATGGACCACTCAATGCTGTCTAAGAATCAGCTTATCTGGGTCATGGACCACTCAATGCTGTCTAAGAATCAGATTATCTGGGTCATGGACCACTCAATGCTGTCTCAGAATAAGCTTGTCCAGGTCATGGACCACTCAATGCTGTCTAAGAATAAGCGTATCTAGTCCCTGGGCCACCCAATACTTTCTAAATATAAGCTTGTCTGGGTCATGGACCACTCAATGCTTTCTAAGAATAAGCTTGTCCAGGTCATGGACCCCTCAATGCTTTCAAAGAATACGTTTATCTGGTTCCTTGACCACTCAATGCTTTCTACGAATCCGCTTGTCTGGGTTCCTGGACACTCGATTCTTTGAATCACCTTGTGGCACTCTGGGTCAATGCCCTGCTAATGCTTTGGAAGAGTTGCCTCCTGAGTGTCTGGCCCCAGGAATCTCAATAGGTCCAGAAAGTTGGCTTAGAAGTACTTGGATTACAGTCTGCTAAAGGAATTGGCACGCACTGTTTCTTGAGCATCTGGGTGTCAGTATGCTTTGTTTCCCAGGATGCTGGCTTTGAAAAACCTGGTCACTTTAAGATGTTTCGGCCGGCCATGAGTATTGATTTGTGGCTGCTTTGTACAAGTTAGCTGTGGGTATCCGGGTCAGAGAGCCATTGGTGACTTAGAAGAGCTGGCCTCTTGGAGGGCTGGGTCTCCTTTCATTGACAGTCGACCATGTGTGAATCTGGGATCAATAGAAGGCAAGGAGGTAGGAGATTTTGCTTCCAGTTACCTGTGCCCTTTATCTCCTTCGGGCATATCAGCAACAACCGGCGATAATTATCGCTAAGCGCACTTAGCGCTAGGGTAATTATCGCCGGCTAGCGTGGATTTTTATCGCTGAGATAGCGTGCTATTAGCAACGCTTATCTCAAAAGCGATAACAATCCTAGCGCTAACTGCCAAACGTGTGATTATCGCTGGTAACCCAGCGATAATCCCTCGAAGTTTGGCAATAGCTTGCTGATAGGGCCTCACATACTTAGCCATGATATCCACCCTCCATAGGATATCAAGGCTAAGTCAGTTTCAAAGCAGGCGTAAGGAAAGTGGTGATAACAGAGGTTATCGCTACTTTTCCTGTCGCTATGCTGCTTTGCGTGAGGCTTGATAATAGGAGAAATGTCGCTTAGCGACATTTCTCCCGTTATCCTGGGGAGGAACGCCCACTTTGCATCTCATTAGAGATGCAAAGATGGGCATTAAGGGAAATGGAGATAAGGCAAGGTTTCACGCGAAAGCGTGACCTTGCAGATAAGGTGATAAAATTATCGCCGCTTTTTGTCCGATAACGGACGCAAAAGCGGCAATAATTTTTTAACGCCTGCTTGCTGATATGCCCCTTAGTTCTTTGCAGGAGATTTGATCTTGACTATCCTGTTGTCTCCCTAATACTGTTTCTGGAAAATGTCGCCTTTGTGTACATGGCCTCAGACTGCTTGACTCTTTGGAGAGTCAGAATTTTGGCAATAAAGATTTTTGATCTCTCAGTAGTTTGGTGGAATCAGTTGATGTGTGTCTGGCCCCGGGTCCAGAGTACTTGATGCCTCTACAGCCAAGATTTTGCAGTCAATCTATGGGAATCCGCATTTCAGTGTGTGACTTCATGCTGTCCTGAATAATGCACTTCCTGCAACAGCAGCAGCAGTTTCTTCACTAGGGCGGGGGAGCATCTATCAATCAATCATCATGGAATTGTGAAGCACGCTACTCGCCCATGAGGGTCAAGGCACTGGGGGGGGGGATGCAGCTTTGGGTCAGCCGAAGTCAGGTCTTGAGGCTCTTCTTGAAGGTGTGCAGAGTGGGGGCGCGTCTGATGTTGATAGGGAGCTCGTTCCAGGTCTTGGATGCGATGTAGGAGAAGGCTTTTCCACCCGTTCTAGCTCTGCGGATGCGCGAGGGTTTCGGCGAGGGCGAGGTCGGCGGATCGGAGGTTTCTCTTGGGTTTCATTGCCATTTTTTTTTTCACTATGGAGCGCCGCAGCCTCCAGCCTGCTCTGAGCCAAGTGAAATGGGGGGGTATCCTCTGCTGCCGCAGAGGACTGGTTCAGTGGCTTGACTGCACGCTCCAAAGTGCGCATGTCACTTTGGCCGGTTGTCTTGCCCCGGCTAAAGTGACAGGAGAACTTTGAAGCCCTCCACCCAGTGTCTTGGACAGCTCAGTGGAGAACAAGCACAGGCCTCCAGGGCCTGAAGGAGCTTTCAGCCAACCCGCTCCATCCAAACTTGGCACGTCCATCATGCGGGCTAGCAGCATGAGAGCAGCATCTGGATTGGTTAGGGGATCATCCTTCGTGCATCATACTGCAGAGGAACACTGAGGAGGATGCGGAGCCATGGGTAAATACAAATGTATTTTATTTTATTTATGAGAAATGTGTAATACATGTAAGTTTAGTGATTTAGGGGCATATCAACAACAACCGGCGATAATTATCGCTCAGCGCTCTTAGCGTGAGGATAATTATCGCCGGCTAGCGTGAATTTTTATCGCTGAGATAGCGTGCTATTAGCAACGCTTATCTCAATAGCGATAAAAATCTACACGCTAACAGGCTAACGTGAGATTATCGCTGGAAACCCAGCGATATTCACACGTTACCTTGTTGATAGGGACAGGCAAACTTAGCCATGATATCCTCCTTCCATAGGATATCATGGCTAAGTCAGAAAAATAACAGACGTAAAAAAGCAGCGTTAACCGCGGTTAGCGCTGCTTTTTTTGTCTCTAACAGGGTTAGCGATATTCTTGATAATAGGAGAAATGTCCCTTAGCGACATTTCTCCTATTATTTTACTCTGGAACGCCCCCTTTGCATCTCATTAGAGATGCAAGGGGAAGCGTAGAGTAAAAGGGTGCTAACATGCAAATTTGCGTGTTAGCACCCTGCTGTTGATAGGGCGCTAGTTTTATCTCTGCTTTTTTGGCTTTTAAAGCCAAAAAAGCAGAGATAAAGCCCTTGTTGATATGCCCCTAAGTTAGCTGTTATTTTTTTTAGGGGGTTTGGGTGGAAGGGTTGTTTTCATTTTGGCTTTTGGAGGGAGGGGTTGGTTGTTTTTGACTTTTGGAGGAAGGTATTGTTTAATTTAGGTTTTTTAGGAAGCGATGGAGCACTGCGCTCGCCCCACCACTTTCTAAGGCTACCAGCTGCCCCTGTGCAACCGGTAAGCCTCTGCATTATGAAGGAAGTCACTCGAAGCTCCCAGGCCTCGCATACTGCACGGTGCTTTCGTGCGCATTCAAGCTACAAACATTGAAAAGCATCTGGATAACCTTCTCTGGACTTTTACACGACCTAAACTTCTTAATTGATATATTCAAGTCAATAAAACAAATGCCACAACAGTGAACTCTGTTTAGCTTTGGGTTTTACGGCGCAGACTGACATGCAGCCGCGGTGAGGAGGCGCGAGGATGCCGGCGCGCGGGCTGGGTTTACACGCTGCCTTCCATGGTGGAGACGGCTGAAACCTTTATGGGACAAACACATAAATATGCCTGGGTTGTGGGCCACCTACTGTAAGTCTTTCTCTCTCACCCTGCTGTACAGTGTCACAAGTGGCAAATAAAGGGCTGGCAGCCTGCACCAAACTGACAGCAGCTATTTTAATAGGATCAACATGGGCAAAGACCGGGGAAATCTGTATGTCCTAATCTGACGTCCACACCGAGTTAGAACTAGTGAGGGTGTCATGGGGCCCTAATTCAAGCAAGGAGAATGGGCCTTCCTTTCCCTAGTTGACTAACAAAAGAGCCATGTTTGGGATGGAGCGGGCCCTCTCTGACCTACAGTTTTTATTTTTTTGCATATTTATATAGTGCGAACTCGACCCGAAGGTATTGGAGCGCTTTACACGAGCAGCGTATTTACATTACACCTTCAGGCACGGGGAGATTAAGTGATTTGCCCAGAATCACAGGATGTGGACGCGACCCCGAGGCTCGAACCCTGGTTTCCAGCACCAAAGTCGGCAGCTCTGGCCGACGGACCACATCCTCTCCCCAGTGCTATTATACATGCTGAACAAATGATAGCTACACCCCTGCAACCACCATGTAACACCTCATCAGGGAGGGGAATTCTGCAGCTTATCACAGCAGGGCCCAGAAAATGAAAGACCTTATCTGATTGGTGAGATGGTCGCATGAGAGAAGTGGGTTGATTGGATATCCCCAGGGAGTTAGGTTTGCTGCTGGAGATTTACATATTGAGGGGCACACTTACAAGGCCCTTGTGACACCAGAGGGCCACTTTTTTTTAACTTTCCGGTGGCGAACAGTGCAGGCCCATATCTGCAAGGCCACGCAAAGCCACCCTGCTGGCTTCATGGCCTTGTAGATAAGGTGTAAGTCAAGTCAGCTCAAGTCGCTGGGTTGCCTTACATTGCGGCAGGGAGTGGCCTTGGGTGTTTCCACACAACACCCATGGACTTTCACATTGACCCAGATTTATAACATAGCGTAAATCTGGGGCAGCGCCAAAAACGTACGCCTCCTCAGAGCAGTAAACATTTTTCCTCGTTTTTTCCTCTTTCCACGTCTGATGCATTCTGCAGCACACATAGAACAAGGAAAACGAGTTTTGTGTGCAGGAAGGTGTTCCTTCCTGCACAAAAATAATCATGCCAACAACACAGATACCCTTACACCATGACACAATGGTGCCTGCGTTGGCGCACAGCTGCAATTTTTTCATTGGCACTGGCTGAAAGGACAGGAATGCATTGTATCTTAGAAATACAGTATATTTCTGACCTTTCAAAATGGCGCAGGGCAGCGCAGTGAAACGACTTAAGGGCTGCTCTACACCGATTCATTGTAAACATGCCCCTGCATGGGCAGGGGCGTCTTCTTTACCCTCAAGCCCACAAACTCTAGCTCTAATGGCTCCATTGAGGGAAAAATGCAGAAAAAAAACTCAATCAATCAATGTCAAAGTAAATATTTAAAATGGAATGCAGTTGTAAACAGGTGAAATGTAATGTGAGTGTATATTTGAAGTGAATGTTAACATTTCCACTTGATGTACACAATCTTGTATGACTCCCAGCTCGAGGTTGATCTGTTGCGCATGAGCTCGGTCGCCATGTTATATAAATACGTACACATACATGCTTGGGAGAGTGGGAAAACTGTTGAATGACTTTATTTAGACCTCTATGAAACAAAGATGACAACTGCTACCTGATGACCGCATCAATTAAGACCTCTGCGGAATTTACTTTCGCTTTCAATCACCTTTGTTAGGTCTGGCTTGACATTCCAGCTATAGCCAGACCTTATGTGATTAACTTAAAAAGCAATTTTAGAAGTTCTACAGAGAGAGACTTTGGCTCTGCCCCTCATATTGGACGTTATCAAGTCTAACTATTGTGTTACAACAGAGCTTGACCTTTAGGTCAAACACATGTGACTGCAACAATATAGGCCTCCTTTAGATAGTGAGATAATGATGGGGCTTGCTCTTTGGCAGCAGCACACAAGGGAGGAGGGCAGTCAGGCGGAATGTGTTGCTGTTTTCCCGCCGCCTTCACCCTTCTCGTTCCATCATCAAGTTCAGAAATACCTTAATGTGACACTCCTTGATAAAATGGTATATTTTCTTTCTAATTCCTAGTTTTAAGATTTATGGACAGGAGACTTTTTTTTAAGGTCCTGATTTTAACAGTATTGTGTTTAATTTGCTTGACATATAATATTGTTGTATAATAAATTTAATTAATTAACTTATTTAATTTACTGTACATTTAAGTTACCCTTCTATGAATTTTAAAAACACTTACTGCCTAGCTCAACGCTACCCATTCCTGAACCCAAAATCCTGTTACTATCTATTAACGCTCACCTTCAGTAAACCCTTTAAACTATTGCCACTGCATATTGTTACCCTTCATTGAACTCTAAAAAATCTTTATTACATAGTAATGCTACCCTTCAATGAACCGTAAAAAACATTTACCATCTCATGACGCCACCATTTCCTGAACCCAAAAAACCTGTTACTCAGTGCTTCCTATCTTGAATGCCAAAACATCTTTACCACCCCTAACAGCTACCCTTCACTGAACCCAAAATCCCCATTCTACCCCTTAACACTATCCTAACTGTACTGGGAAACGTTACTATCCCTTAATGCTTCCCATCGCTGAACCTTAAAAAACCCTTACTATCCTTTATCACTGCCCCTGCCTGAACCCTAAAAATCCCTTACAACCCCTTAACGCTACCTTCCTAAACCCTTGCAAACACCTTAATGCTACCCTTCCCTCAAACCTACAAACTCCTTCCTCTCCCTTAATGCCACCCACCACTGAACCTGAAAACCCTAACTGTCCCTTAATGAAAACCACCTTCCTGGACACCTAACAACCACTTACTAACACCTAACCTACCCGTCCCTACATCCTAAAACCATTTGTTAACACTTAGCACCAATCTTCACTGAACCCTAAAACCCTTAACACCCCTTAATACTACCCATTCCTGGACCCTAAAAGATCCTTATTACCCCTTACCACTATCTTTCTATGAATCCTAAAAATCCTTATTTGCCCTTATTTACCCATCCCTGAACTCTAAAACCCCATTTTGCCCCTTAATGCTAATCCCCTTAGTACCCCAGAACCCTTCTCTTCCCCGAATACTCAAAACGTATTACTGCCCCATAACACTACCCATCCCTGAACTCTAAAAACTCTTCCTACTGATTAACACTACCCTTTCCTGAAACCTACTAATTCTTTAAAGCTACTTGTCCCTGGAGCCGACAAACCCCTTTTGTGCTACCCATCCTTGAACCATGAAAATCTTAACTACCTCTTAACGCTACCTTTCTTAAACCATTACAACCCTTTAAAGCTACACATCCCTAAACCCTAAAACCCCTGCTAGCCTTTAAAGCTACCCTTCAGTAAACCATAAAATCTTCTTGCCACCACTTAAGGCTATTCTTCCCAGCAACTTAAAAACATTATTACCCCTGAACACTACCCCTCCCAGACCCCTAAAAACCCTTCAGTGCCTCTTAGCGTGAACCTGAACTACCCTTACTACACTTTTATGCTAGACATCCCTGAACCCTAAAAAACCCATTTCACTCCTTACAGCTACCCTTCTGTGAACTGTACAAACGATTACCACTCCTTAAGGCTATCCATTCCTGAACCCTAAACAACCTTACTACCAATTAATGTTACCCTTTCCTCCACTATAAACACCCCATAATGGCTCTTAACACATAATTCCCTGAACCCTAACAATAGTTTACCACCCCTTTCCCTGACCTTAATAACTCTTTAGAACCCCTTTGTGCTTCCTGTATCCCTAAAAAACCCTTAATAGCCCGTATCGATGCCCTTCTCTAAACTGTACAAATCCCCTTATCACTACTGTTCCCTGAACCCTACTAACCCTTTACTAATCCTTGTGCTACCCTTCTGAGAACACTGCTAATCCCTTAACACTACACGTCCCTGAACCAGGGTTTTTAGGGAATCACTTTGGCCTTCTGACTTTCCCCTACCCCTGTGCTTAGGTCTTCCAGCAAAAAATCTAGGGGTTTGGTTCGATGAGCAGCTGTCCTTCTCAACCCAGATTAAACGACTGATGGGGAGCTGTTTTGGGATACTTAAGTCTCTTAAGAAATTTCTTCCACTGCTGCCAAGACCAGCGAAGGAAACAGTGGTTCGGGCATTGATCCTCTCCCGGGTTGACTATGCCAATGGGCTGTATCTGGGCCTCCCTGATTATATTTTCAAAAAATTGCAGGTGGTCCAGAATGCGGCAGCCCGGCTGGTTTTGAATATTCCGGCGAGGTTGAGTATGGCCCATCATCTGCGCACGCTTCACTGGCTTCCGATAAGGAAGCGTGTGGAGTTTAAGGCTTTGGTGATAGCTCATCGCGCCTTATATGGTGGTGGTCCGCCATATCTCAGGAAACGTTTTGCTTTTTATGTGCCTACTAGGCATCTGAGATCGTCTTCTCAGCTGCTTACAAGAATTCCTCGGGTGCGCCTTCAGAGAATGGGGGGCAGATCCTTTGCTGTCAGGGCGGCTACGGCCTGGAACTTACTTCCCGTCTCTTTACGGGCCATCAAAGAGGTTAATCAGTTTAAAAAGCAGCTTAAAACTTTCTTGTTTTAATTTTTGTCCCCTTCTGGATCCTCTCAGGCTCGCGCCGGGACACTCCTAGAAGTAGCTGTGCGCGTTATAAAATTCATTAACATAACATAACATAACATACATTCCCTTACTACCACATAGCTCTACCCATAACTAAAATGTAAAAATAACCTGCTAGCCCTAAATGCTACTCATTCTTGACCCCTAACCCTTCGAGATAACCTTCTCTGAATCCTAAAAACACCTTACTAGCCCTTAATGCTACCCATCCCTGAGCCCTAAAACACCTTACTACGCCTTAATGATACTCTTTCCTGACTCATAAAAACCGAATTATCCCTAAATGCAACCCTTTCTTGAACACTAAAATCCCTTACTAACCCTTAACCATACAATCCCTGAACCCTGAAGACCCCTTACAATCCCTTAATGCTATCCTTCCCTGAACCATAAACACTTCTTACTACCCCTTAAACTTACCCTTCCCTGATACCTGCAAGTCTCATACTAACCTTTAACCCTACAGATACCTGAATTCTAAAAGCACACCCTACTCCCATTTAACACTACACTTCCCTGAATGCTAAAACCCCTTGCTTTTTTTGTAGCTCCCCTTACCTAGACCCTAAAAACCCCATAATACCCCTCAATGCTAACCTTCCCTGAATCCTAAACACCCTTAATACTCTTTAACGCTACCCATACCTGCACCCTAAAAATCCTTACTTACCCTTAACACTACCCATCCCTAAACCATAAAATCCATTACTTTCCCTTAATGCTACCCCTTGCTAAACTTTAAAACCTTTTGCTATTGCTCAATGCTACCCTTCCCTGAATCCTAAAAATCCCTTACTACCTATTCACGTACCCTTTCCTGAAACCTATTAAACCCTGATGATCCCTTAAGGCAACCCATCCTTGAATCTTCAAAACCATAACTATTCTTTACAACCACCCTTTCTTGAACATTAAAAACCTAGTTCTACTCCTTAAAAAAATGCCCTGCTGAACTCTAAAAACCCTTGCTATCCCTTAACGCTAACCTTCCCAGAGCCCTAAATAAAACTCTAAATGCACTTTAACGTTATCCTTGTCAGAATCCTAAACATTTCCTACGACCGCTTAACACTACACATACTATTCCTTAATGCCTACCCAGGGCCTCTGCCTGCTGTAAGCAGGAGAGCCCTATGGGTGAAATACTGGGAAGAATTGGGAATAGAGGGCCATATGTACAAAATCATTCTTATGGTCGCAAATGGCCGATTTGCAGAATCGGACCGTTTCCAACTGCAGAAATGCTTTTTCATATGTACAAAGTACAAATTGCGATTCAGTGACATTACTGAATCACAATTTGTGTTTAGCGATTTGGTATTTAGAAAGGGGCATGTCTAGGGCGTCCCTTCCAAATACCGAATTGCAGTGCTATGTATGAATGTTTTGTGGCCTAATTATGGTCACAAAACATTCATTTTTTACTGACACCTCAAGGGTGATGGTAACCATTTGCATATGGGAGGGGGTCCCCACGGCACCCCTTTCCCTTTGTGAATCTTGAAACAAATATTTTTTAGGAGCGGGCAGTGGTCCAAGGTATTATTAGGAACTGGGATTTACTAATTGCGTTTCGGTAAAAATGGGAAATCGGTAATTCCTATTTTTTGTACATATGGACATATATTACTAATTCCCCAGTAATTCCTAATTTCTAATGCAACCATGAGGATCACAATTGTGATTACTGTTATTTCTATTGCCACCTCCCAACCCGCAGTCATCAATGCCCCTGTATTGGGAACTCTGGGGAAGTTACCGGGTGATATCAGGATGTCCATATAAGGCCATTAGTGGTGTTGAGCAACACAGAAATGTTTACCTCTCTAAAGAGTTAGAAGAGTGGTTTTAGGGCATCAGTGGCAGATCATTCAGTGCTACGTTCTGCTGTTTATGTACAGTAGAGCTGTGCGGGATTTTCAATTTCGGAGAAATGACCATTGCCCAACTAATGGCGTCACTTGTTATTTTGCACTTTGTTAATACCATTACCTCACCCAGTTATCATGACTGTCGGAAATGACCATCTTTTTCATGGTGTAGCCCCGCATTTTTGCCTTGACTGTTTTTTCTGGTTATACAACTCTTTGCACTTTACCCCCACTAACCAGTGGTAAAGTGCCTGTGCTCACCATTTTATCATGATGAAATTGGCATACCCCTATATACTTAAAATTAAGGCCCTGGTATATGGCCTAAAAGTGTACCCAGGGCCTGTAAGTACGCCTAGGCAACATTTTATTTATGCCAGTGTAATTGGTGTAATTTTGGGAATTTCGTGTGACAAAATGTGCTCAAAATGACCAAGATTATGCCATTATTCCTCGTCACATAATGAGACTCCCATTCAGAGAGAAATTGTAATGTGAGATGTACAATTTTGGTCATTTTTTAACATGAGCCGCACATTTCATTCTCCGACTTTTTGAAATACTTATTACAAGCCCAATTCACTGGTGAAGTTGGATTACTAATAAATATTTTGCAAAAGGTACTTTTAGAAAGTTATCCTTTCCCTGCATAAATGGTCTTGAGGCCCACTTACATGCGCTACCAACGTCACCTGGCAGCTGAATAGCCTACTTAATAAGGTGTGGAACCTGCTCCCAGAGCAGGACAATGACTTAGGGGCCCGATTCACAAAAGTAATCTGGGACAAAATCCTAACTTTATGACTTGCGGTATTCACAGAAAGCATTTAGGAGTACTTAAGTTAGGATTTTGTCTTAGTTAAACTTAAGTTTTGGTCTTAAGTTAAATTTAAGACACACTTAAGTTTAACTGAGACAAAATTCTAGTCGTAAAGTTAGGATTTTGTCTCAGTTAAACTTAAGTTTGTCTTAAGTTTAACTTAAGACCAAAACTTAAGATTGACTGAGACCAAATCCTAACTTTAGTACTCCTAAATGCCTTCTGTGAATACCTAAAGTCGTACTGCTAAATGCCTTCTGTGAATACCGAAAGTCTTAAAGTTAGGATTTTGTCTCAGATTACTTTTGTGAATCGGGCCCTAGGTGCGGTGAGGTATTTCTTTTTCTGGACCTGAGAAGAACAGAAAAGGACTGGGGCTGCTGTGTGTGAACTGAGAAGAGCCTTGAAGATTAGACCTGCAGTTCCTCTTGAAACCTGGATGAATTAGTGGACTCCATGGGTCATAACGCTGAACTCCTCTTCACACTACAAGGACACAATAAGCTACAAGAGGCCTTTCTTGGAACTGCTCAGCTGACCAATTTCAACTTTAACCTGCACTGGACCCTGCTGCTGGCTTACGCTGGGGTGAGTCTTGAACCCCGTGTGCTGCCCCCAAGGTCCTGGTTCCTTGGCTAGTGTCAAAGTAAGTTCAGAAGCCTAGGACTTCTTCGGCTTCACTAACCTTCAAAGGCCCAAGCTGATATGACGAAAGGGGGTTGTACCTGGGCCAAAGATTCTGGTTGCTCCCATTTAGAGCTTTTCAGCAGCAGTAATTCCTGATTCAGCTATAACTCGTGGAGAAGGCATCCAGCCTCATGAAGCCCTCTTTGGCTATAACCAGCAGCCTTCCCCACAGGAAGAATCTGAGCTCCAAAAAAGTGATTAAGTCTGAATGTAGAAATCTTCATTGGGCGAAGGCAGCAAAGGTATTTAGCAGGTGAGGGACCTGCTCTGATTGCAAAATTTAAATTTCTCCTGCTCAGAGCTTTCCAGTCTATGATCAACTGCTTCACAGAGACCTCATCCAGTGGCAATCGGATGACATGGAGCCTACTTTGCCCGACTGAGGATTTTGGACTTGCATTGCAGAGAATAATTCCTAAAATAACACTTCAGACTGGGTTAAACCTGGTTTCTGTATCCAACCTGTACTCCTTTGTGGCTTGCCTTAACTTGTGCCTAGGTCCCAGTCGAGCGCAACCAGATGACAGTGCTTCCCACTTAATGCTTTTTGGCGATAATTGGAACCTTAAACTCTGGTCTGCCTTACTGGATTTGTGTCATGTTGGTGCATTTGATTTAATAAAATGTACTGTTTTTAATAAAGTCAAAACACAGAAAAATCAGAATTGATTTGGGATTTTTCTTGTGTTGTGTTTTGACCTTATTAATGGTTTAGTACTGCATAAATAGTTTACACATTGCCTTTAAGTGAAGCCTTTCTGCCATGTGCAATAGCTACAAGCAGGTTGAGCTCATGTTAACTTAGTGATATTAGTTACATACACACCCTAACAAGGATTGTGTATTACCTGTGGTGGGTCCCTACCTCGTCAGCTATTACCCCAATTTCGAACAACAACATTACACAAATTTAAAAATAAATGTGCAAGCATTGTTTTTGTTTCTTTTTCCATAAATATTGGTTTAAAATCAGCACCAGCTGTGGGAGTGGCCAAGTTGGTGGCCGAATTGGACGCTTATCGAACAAGTTCTGTGCTGGGCAAAAATCTGTCTCCGGCAGCATCTGCCCAACGATGAGCCCCCCCCATCCCCTGGCCTACCCTGTATCCAGCAAATACCCTTGCAGAATAGGTCTCCCATTAGCCCCCGGAGAGCTCCTTGGGAACGGGTGGCCGGAGGTGTGGGAAAGCGTGGCCTACAGTGCACTCACCTTGTGTGGGCACTCGTGGGGTGCCAAAGCGGCCCTGTGGCATAGTGGGTGGAGTGCGGAGTGTGGCTGCAGTGAGGTTGGGCTGTGGCACTACACTGCTCCATTGAGTGGAGGCCTTGCCAGCTGAGGAGTGTTTGACGGTGGACCTGGGCAGCAGAAGTGGAGGCGCGGCCTCGGTGCGTGGGTCACCCTGCCCCTGAGCGGCACAGGACTTTTGCCACTGTTGGGCTGGCTGTGGCCCCCAGGGGGTGGGCCGGCAGGGGCTTCCACCCATCTGAACAGTACTGGTCACAGTATAATTTGGATGCCCCTCACTGCAGTGTTACTGCTGTAACCCTCCCTCCCCGCCAGCAACGAATCGGAGGATTCTCTGCAGCTGCGGCCTGATCAGGTTGGTGGCCTACATTCATTGCAGGGTCACAATCACTGGTGGGGCCCAAGCTAGTGCAGCCTGCTACTGCTGACCCGGACACTGCTGTTGGACCTTCAGCACCCTCTGGGACTGCAGCAGGAGGGCTGACTACCCCCGGTGGCCTTGATTTCCCTGAGGTGGCCTAGTTGTGGGAAATGAGCTTGTGGCTTTCGAGTGGGGCTGTGACCAAACTAGCGGCCCTCTGACCAGGAAAGGACCTTTCTTCCGGGATACAGTACACACTGGTGGTCAGTGGTGTGGCTGTGAATACCCTGGAGGACAGCTGGGGGCACTTCTGGGGAGTGGTGTCTGCAGGGATTCTGGACACTGCTTTTACCTCAAGGTCTGAGGGTGAGACTGGATAGTGCACCAGCAACGTCCTGCCTTGGCATTCTATGAACCTGCGACTGTCGGAAGCCCCCAGTGGGCTGAAACATAAATCCAGGATATCACAGTGAGTGGTGTAGTGGCGGATGGCCCCCTCGCCACCGCTTTAACTCTTTTGTGCCTCAGACTTCCCACATGCTCAGTAGAGTGGTGTTCCTCCTGCGGCGTACCTACACAGTGTAAGAACTCATGCCTCAGGAAAATAAAGCCTGTCTGACCGACACCCACCCACCGTGCTTCATTAAGGACCAGAGTGTACTGTGCTAAGTAACCTGGGTCCACTGTGGTAAATATTTCATTACCGGTACTATTTTTTATGCGGTAAAGTCTAGTAAGAATAACTCAGTAAATATAAGAGGCAGAATCCGTGGTATTAGAGGTTCTAAAAGGCTTTATTCCTTTACAAAGGAAATACAATTCGAATTGCAGGCTTCAAATTCCATCACCACGAAAGTTCAGGAAGGAAGGGCATACATTATTGACAGATAATCAGTTTTATAGGAAATGCATTACAGTGAAACAGATGCAGGAGGCGTAACAGCTGATAATACAGATAAAATATGCATACGTAACTAAAAAGGCGGACATATAGGCGTAACTTAGATAACGTCATTATACATGATGTCACAAGTGGGTGGATCCATAAGGGAATCCTGCAATGTCAGCAGAAATATTTGGCAGAGATGCGCGCGCAGCCGCATGACGTGTGATTGACGTGCAACTAGAGGGTGAAGGGGACTTGACATTTAGCTCTACATGTGGAGACAGAAGTCTGGGGGGTCATGTCAACCTTATCCCAAATCATATCTAATATCCTATGTTTAAAGAACTGTGTTATCCAAAAGGAAAGGTCTCTAGGATAGAATCTATTCTATACTGACTGTTAGTGCGTGTACACGCGTCTAAGTGTCTACATGAGATGCGAGGGGGTAGGAATATTCCATGGTAACAGGGGCTATGAATTACTTGCATGAGGACAGCGAGGCCTGGCCCTTTGCACGGTAGCTGGAGGAATGTTTACCTAAACTACTAGACAGGAATGCATCGGATGAGGAGCGGAGCAGATAATCTTGAAGGTGAAATACAGTTTTTGGCAGGCAACAGGCTGGATCAGGCACCGTTAGCCGCGCAGGGAGTAGGACAAAGTTCATGGATACAGATGCAGGCTCAGACTGGAGCTTTCAGAGGCAGAAGGCAGGAAAAGGCTTGATGACAGAATTCTGGGCCTACTCGCCTGAATCTGTAAAATGTGGAAAGTGAACCACATAAAGTCGGTGGCCTTTCATACTTAGGAATGGAATATCTGACCCATTCATAGCGGATCTGAAAGAGGACATGTTGACGGTGGACGCACATATATTTGCGTCTTCAAAACTGGAACTGGAGGGAACATACATGTACTTATAGCATGCACATGGAGCCGTTGGGGTCTACGATAGGGGACATAACTGATCACAAAATTCATATTTCCTCATTCCCTCCTTGTCCCCTACGGACCCTCAGGAGATATCGATCTTCATCAATCCATCGATCTGTTCATATAGCATCATTTGTTCTTCTTTCTTCTTCCGGGATCTTGAACGAAAACTTGGATGTGGGATACACGATGTGGCACACAGACCACAAATCGCTGGCCCACATTGTAGACATAAGCAGCAACTGAATAGTATGAGAAAGCCAATACCTAGGAAGGATAGGATTCTCCATCCCCAGGCTGACAACACGCTCCAAAACCAACCGGACCAAGTCCAGGTGCCTGGACTCTGGTGTATCTGGCTCACAATCTTATGAAGGCGAGTTATGGCTTTATATACTGACGGCGAATTTTCTGGTATGAAAACACAGCAACTTGATCCGATGACCCTACAAGCTCCGCCCCTATCGGCCAGGATGACGTCAAGGACAAGACGATTTTGAAGCACAACAATCCGCATAGCAGACTGCTCTTCTGTTAAATTGCCTAAGGCGGAAGTAGTCTCGTTCACTACTGCTTCAAGGGTTCTAGTTAATCTACGTATCAGCTTACTATTAGTGACTGTACCTATATAGGGAAAGAAACCTTTATTGAAATCTGTGTATTGCTCCCATGCTGTTTCAGTGTAATCGACAATTAGGAGATCTCTCTGCTGTCTATTGTGTACTAAATGGGTATTTCTGTGATAATCAGGAGGGGCTAGGAAAACAGGTGGTAGAAGGAATGCTATGTAAAAGGTACCATCCCAATCTAGAGGTAGACGTATATATGCGGTCTGGCCACATATGAAGTAGGAATGACGGGAAGCTCTAAGTGTAGACTTGCCTTGATCACTGAATTTTATTACAGTGGTGCATTTACTATGGCCCATGTGTATGGAACCATTCTTTCTTACACATAATTCCCCTTTTACTGGGAATACTGACATGGCGGGCAAGATTGGTGTAGCTTCAGATTCAACGTTCAGGATCATGAGGTTAAGTGTAAAATTACCTAATCCATATACTTCATTTTCTAGATCAGTTCCTGTTCTTTTGTCCCTCCTTGTTAGGGTAGCAGACTTTAAGCAAAACTAGGTTCAGGTTTCCCCATACCCAGTTGTCTTGATAAACTGCGGAATTTGAATCTAGGGAATTAATCAAACTAAACCATGCTCCACAGGAGCCATTGTGTGTGAACGGATATGGAAAGAGGGGCAAAACTCCCTTATAGTTCTGATAGGGAGGGAGTCGGCCACATATCCAACAATTTGTGGCATTGCTGGTCTGATGGGAATGATGTAACATACTAATGAATGTGTTGTTGCGCAGCGCAAATCTATAGGACAACTCATGCGGAGGTAATTCGCTAAAAGAATGTTCTGCAGTTACATTGTAAGCACGCTTAAAAATAGGGTAATACATGTGCAATAGTATACTGGAAATGATGATCAGAAGACTTAGAAAAAACAAAATTAATAATGTTACTGTGCAGTGACTACGAAGTGATTTACAATACGCATGCTTTTTAAGCTGCATCTGTTGATTTCTTTCTCTATTCCGGTCTAGAGGATACATGTCAGAGACAAATTCAACCGATTCACCTTGGAGAGGACTTAAACAATCAAATTGTCTGACTGGCTAGACCTTAATTTCAGTTTATAAAGTTCAGTTTTTGTTGGTTCAACCAAGGGGAGCTTTGAGTCTGTCTGTGAGGGAATGCAGGGTTGAGTATTCACACTGGACGGTAGTCCATAAAATTTCTTGATATGACTCGAGTGCAACCACCCTTTACGTCCCTCGATCTTCACAGCTGTCCTTGTGGTTAGTAGAACAAGTTTTGGCGATTTCCACCTAGGCTCCAGTTGGGTCTTCCGGTCGAAATTCCGGACCAGAACCAGGTCGCCTGGAACCACGTCATGGGGCTTCACCTCAGTATTATCGGGAAAAGCTGCAGCTACCTGTGAACGACAAGATTGTAGTGCAGACATCAAGGAAGCCAGGTAATCTGTCAGCATATTACAGTCAACATCAGTGATTTTGCGAGGTATAGGCGTCCCCCACATATTTGGTGATCTACCGAAGATCACCTCGTACGGGGATAGCCCTGTTCGAGAATGTGCTACCATTCTCATGTAAAAGAGCGCAACTGGTAAGGCTACTATCCAATCGACACCTTTTTCTCTACATATTTTGGACAATCTAATTTTCAGAGTTTGATTATGGCGTTCCACAAGACCTGCTGCCTCGGGATGTCGGACACAGTGGAATTTCCATTGGTAGCCTAACAAAAGGGAAACGTGTTTCATTAGTTCGGATGAGAATGGCTGGCCGTTATCTGAGTAGACAACACGTGGTAAACCATACCGTGGGAAGAATTCTCGAACTAACTGTTTGGCAGTAGTCGGGGCAGTGTAATCTGAAACCGGGTAGGCTTCTGTCCAACGAGAAAGAGCACAGACAACTACGAGAACATATTTGAATCCTCGACATCGTTCCATCTGGATATAATCCATCTGGAGGGCTTCAAAAGCATGATCGGGAGGTTGAAATCCACCCTGCTCTACGGGGATGCTTTTTCCTGGATTAAACTGACAACATATCATACAGGTACGTACTTTCTGTTTGGCTGCTGCTCGCAAATGTTTGTTGAACCAGATGTGTTGAATGCTGTCTAGCATAGCTTTTTCTCCTAGGTGCGCTGGACTATGTATTGTGTTAATGATGACTTGAACCATGGAGTCGGGAAGAAACCATATAGATTTTTCCTTCGTCATCCATCCTTGATCCGTTTGGATCCCTCCTAATTCAGTCCATTTCTTTATTTCTTCTGGTGTAGCATGTGTCTGTATGTCAATTACATCAAGGGCGGGATCCTTAACTGTCATGCAATGTGTTGGTGTCGGAACTATTGTCTTTGTCGCGTCAGTTGTATGAGTCTGGTTCTGAGCAGTCTGTTTAGCTGTTCTGTCAGCTAGGTCATTACCCTGAGAAATGATATCGGTAACCTTTGTATGGGCTTTGCATTTCATAATCGATATTGCAGTAGGTAGATGAATCGCGTCTAATAGGGCTTGAATGAGGGGTCCGTGTTGGATGTGGGCACCGTGAGAAGTTAAATAACCTCTCTCTCGCCACAGTACGCCGAAGTCATGGACGACTCCGAATGCATAACGTGAATCTGTGTATATGTTGACTTTCTTATCTTTGGCTTGAGTACAGGCTTGTGTCAGAGCGATGAGCTCTGCTGCTTGAGCTGACAAAGTGTTAATACAATTTGTTTCAATGACTTCAGTGTCTGTTGTGACTGCGTAAGCGGCCACTAACTCTCCTGTACTTGTTCTCATACATGAACCATCTACATACAATGTCAAGTCTGGATCTGATAAAGGGATGTCTGTCAAGTCTTGTCTGGGTTTCGTCGTGATAGTAATGACTTCAACACAATCATGTGCCAATGGATCTGTTCCGCCTACTGGCAACAGTGTGGCAGGATTTAACGTATTACAACGTCTGATTTCTATGTGTGGCTGAAACAATGTCAATTCGTAACCAGTAAGTCTCGCTATAGTCAAGTGTTGTGTTTGTGTGCGGTTCAAGAGAACCTCTACTGCGTGTGGTACTTGTACTGTCAATTGGTGTCCTAACACTATGGCATCGCTTTGTCTGATTGCTAAAGCTGTTGCTGCCACCGATTTCAGGCACGCAGGAAGAGCCTGAGCTACTGGATCTAATGTACTAGAGAAATAAGCACATGGTTTGTGTGATCCTGCTTGTTCCTGAGTGAGTACTGACAAGGCAGTACCGTCGCGTTCTGTAACAAAGAGTGTAAACTGTTTACTGTAACATGGTGTTGCTAAAACAGGTGCTTGGCATAAAGCTTTCTTTAAGCTTTCAAAGGCGTGTGTATGTTCTTGAGTCCAAGGGAGGACAGTCGATGTGGCTGCCTCCTGTGTTGTCAACTGGATGAGTGGTTTTGCTAGAAATGCATATTGAGGGATCCACTGCCTACAGTATGAAGTGAGACCTATAAAAGCCCGCACCTCCTTTTGTGTCTTGGGTGGTGGCATGTTAGCGATTAACTGGATGCGATCAGGTGTAAGCTGTCTTCCCTCCTTGGACAGCGAGTGCCCAAGGTAAACAACTCGCTGGACACAGAATTGCAGCTTAGAAGGGGACACCTTGTGCCCCTTGTCGGCCAGAAATTTTAAAACCGTCAGTGACGCTTTTTCACATTCAGGTTCGCTTCGGGCGGTGATCAGCAGATCATCGACATATTGAAGCAAGGCAGTGTTAACTGGCATGTGGATACTGTCAAGTTCTCGTTTCAGTGCTTGGCTATAGATGCTGGGGCTTTCTGTAAATCCTTGAGGTGCGCGTGTGAATTTAAAACTCCGTCCATTTAAACTGAATCCGAACAGATATTGACTTTCCGGATCTATTGGGACGCTAAAGAAAGCATTCTTGAGATCAATTACAGTGAAGAACGTTGCTTCTGAGTCAATAGCTGTTAGTAATGAAGAGATATCTGGGACCACAGGGTATTGTGGTACAATACATTTATTTAATTTGCGCAGATCAATAACTAATCGATATACTGGTGGTGCTTTTGGATCCGTTCTTTTAAGAATCGGAATTATCGGGGAATTACATACATTGGAGTCGGTTTCGACAACCACTCCTTGTGCAATGAGCTCGTCAATGATTTGCAGCAAAGCCACAATAGCATCTGGTGGTAACTTGTATTGTCGCATTCGTGGTAGTACTACTCCTGTTTTTAGTGTGACACGATATGGTGTAATGTTCATGCAACCAACATCAGTGGGGCCTTGTGCCCATAAATGTGTAGGTAAATTCTGCAGCCGGTGATCCATGTCTCTGGACACGTAGTGACCTTTAAAGTCACGTAAAAATAATCGTACTCCCTCCGGAGAACAACATATTATAGCTCCTAGAGCTTTCAATGTTTTTATACCTAACAAGTTTTCTGGACATGATTTAGTAAGCAATAAATCTGTAGTACGTGTCAATGGACCAACCGTAAGTGGAAGAGGTTGTGTTACGTCATTAATTATAGGTTTTCCTGAGAATCCGAGGGAAATATTTTGTGAGCCTGAGAGGGGTGCCCCTGGAACTTCACTACGTCGTATAGTTGTTCTGCTTGCCCCTGTATCAAGTAAAAACTTTCTGTCTTCCCCTAATAGTTCACTATGTACATAAGGTCCCTCTTGATCTACTGGAACCTCAATAAGGGGTAAGCCAACTTCCCTCTCTAGGCTATTTCATGTGTATCGCTGGTAATCGGGATAATCTGCTTGTGCATACTGATACATCTGTTGTGTCGTTGCTTGTGTTGCAGCAATAGGCTGCGCTTGTGGTGGTGCTACGGTCTGTTGTGGAGCTGCCTGTTGCGGAGCTAGTTGTTGCGGAGCTAACCTAGGTTGTGCATGCTGAGGGATTTGTTGTTGATTCTGATCCTGTCTAGGTGGACGTGGTCTTTCCTGGGTTCTACCTGTGGCAATATTATGTTTCAGGACTGGACAATCGTGTATATAATGACCTTGTTGTTTACAATAGTTGCATGTCCCTTTCGTTGGACCTGCGGAATCACCCTTTTGATGACCATCAGCTGGAACTGACTGAGCAACAAGCATTTTCATTTTTGTATCTTTCATACGTCTTTGTTCGTGTTCTTGTTCTTCTCTAATTCTATTGTGGTGATATTGTAACATCTGTAACATCTGTGACGGGGTATTACCTTGCCAGGTACTTTCGAATTTCAATACTCTATTCTTGACTTGTGGTAGGGAATTTTCAACTAATTTTGTCACAAACAGATGTGGATATGACTCGCTACTTGCTTTTATGCCACTATTTATACCAAAACATTTTTCAAATCGGGAATAGAAATCACTAGTGTCTTCATCTTGCTTTTGTTTACAGGCTGAGATTGCACCCCAGTCTTCCTTTTTCGTAGTTAATAAACGTGGCAGTACCTGCACTAGTAATCCTGGTAATGCTGTAGTCTTTTCCCCAAGCCCTGCTCCTGCAGCTCGGGCCCTTTCTTCGTTTTCTAATGCTGTCCAATCTATCTTTTGGTCTCCCACCTCCCATTCCTTTTCTTTGAGTTTCTCATAAACACCGGCGGGTAATAGGACTTTTAATATTTTCATAATGTCGGGGTAGGTATACTCTCCCATGAGTAACATGTCTTTTATCTCACGGTGGAAACCTGCTGGATCCTTGTCATGGCTGGGTACTACTTTCTTCATTTCTAATAATTCGATTTTAGTTATAGGCGTGTACACAAACACGCATGTAAAGTTATTACCTTCACCTCTGATTGGGTGTACTTCGCGTAACGGATTCTGTCTATCTATGTGATACATTTTTCTTCCCATAATGGGAACCGGAACGTGTTCTGGACACACGAAAGTTATATACTGGTTTCGGAATTCTAGAATTTCTTTAATCAAATCAGTACCTGACCCTCTCCATGTATTCGTGAGTAGTTCTGTCAATATGTCAGGTAAGGGTCCTGGATCGGAGTGTTGGCTTTTATATAATATAAGGAGGTGTTGAATCATGTATATACTAGCTAAACGCTGTTCGTATGGGGCAAGATTCAGAAACGTGTGTGCTAGTGCATCATCATTGTATTCGCTGGGACTATCAGCCCATTGTACTGCTGACCTGGCTAATTCTTGTTCGTCCATGGAATCGAGCATATGGTACCCCCTTCGATCTGGGAGTAATTTATCAGCGGCTTGGAATAGGTGTTCGGGGGACCTTGTATTCAACATAGGGGTTTGAAAATGTCTATTATATTCTGGACGTATCGGACGTATCGGATCATTAAAGCCTCTAGTATTATTATGGGGTCTTCCTCTACCTACGTAAGCTATCGTTTCTAATTGTTCTGAGTCTTGCTCCTCCTCTTCCTCTGATTCAATTCTGTCTGCTTCTCGTCTTTCTTTATGTATTCGTTCTACTTCCTTGCGGATCTTTCGATACATGGCGATTATACACGCCTGTTTATCATGTTTCTCTTCTGATATGTTCTGACCCCATTTGGCAAGTTTTTGCATGGTATCATGATCTGCCCCAGGCCTGTCTTGGTTCCTAATCACGCAATTTATGAAAAAGCGTAGTAGTTGTCTTTGTACATCCACTTTCTGGTATTCCATAGCTTCGTTAATACTTTCTGGACCTCGCCCTGTTTGGACAAAGCGATATATATTGTCTAGGTGTTCAACCATTCCTGGTATCGTCATTAAATACAATGTAGCTCGTCGTATACGTAGTGATGATATGAGCAATTTGTCCTGTTTACCTGGTACTGGGTCGTATCTACAATCCACAAGCTGTTCTTTAAACATGTCGGATGTCGCTAGTTGGGGTGTACGTTGGAGTGCTAAATCTCTAAGGGTCTGTTTATTTCGCGGCGGTGTGGCAAACATGTCTGGCGTACCTCCTGTAGCACCATCTGAGGTGCTGGGCAAGAAAGGATTCGTTGGACGTAGGATAGAGATTGTAGATGCGGGAAAAACTGTAGAAACGGACGGACCTGTGGGAATGGGCGTAGGAGTCTGTTGTTGCGGGGATACAGACGGATGCTCTTGGTGTTGAACATCATCGGCAAGCGGTGTGTGTGGTATGGCATTAGCATACTCGGGAGCTACGTCATCTAAATAGGAGGAAAGGAAAACGTCCTTTGCTGTTTTGGGATGTGTTTTGGGATGTGCTTTTATCGGGAGCAATGGAGGAGTCAAGTCTTTTGGTATTTCCGGGGTAGCCTTAGGTAACCCTTCGGCCAGAAGAGGATACATACCATTCATAAGAGTGTTTCTTTGTCTATCTACTTGTTCTGATTTTACTCGGGTACCTTCCTCAATTAATAGATTTTCTCGGGTTTTATTTGAATTCTCTCTACCTTTCTCTTCCTGTCTGAGCGCTTTTTCTGTACGTCTATATGATTCTTTACGCCATAATTCAATGGCATCTTTCTGTGACTGTCTGGCTTTCTTTTTCCATAATTCTTCTTCTACTCTCATGATGCTATCTGCATCCCAGGTCCCCGCTGCGGGCCATCTCTGATTTTCTGGCAAATCCTTGGTGTAGTCCACCCATAAATCAAGAAATAATACGGCATCTAGGCCATGCTTATGATACATAAAGTACCCTGGAGTGTCCCTAGGTGGAATGGGAACAGCTTCTTCGAGTACACCTTTTCTAGTTTTGATCTGTCTTAGTTTCGAAAAGAGCGGCATTTTTAGACCTTATTACTAGAACACACTTTATACAATAAACACAATAATGAACAACCATTCACACCACAATATGTAGGACGTATTAAAACATTTAACACTTAACAGTTTAACGAACGATGATAACTAATAGAAAACTAGTTATTGACATAATACTGACATTAGATAATACTTATTTATATGCAAGACATACTGGATATACTGCTAAACAGTACAGATACACTGCTGAAACAGTGCAGACCGGATTTGTGTACCCAAACCCGTCTTGACCGGCACAGACTATGTGCACGTTAAATGCCTCCCCGGTAATGGTACTCACCGGGTAGCTCGGAACGGAAGGCCTCGGAACGGAACTGAAACTGGACCGGACTGGACTCGACTCGACTGGACTCGGAACTTCGGAACCTGGTGGGCCTCTGTATACCTCGGATCTTGCTCTCTCAGCTAGGCTCTGGTCGGGATACTTCGCACTTCTCACCGCCTCGTCTGGGTGTTGATCGCAGCCTCAGTCGCCCCCGCTTGGCCGGAGGGAGATACAGGAAATCCTGCAGGTACGCGTTTTTGTCCGTTCAGCTGTGGCAGGAGACCGGGCCTGCAACGCACCTCCGGCGCGTGAGATGAGAAAGTGTCCCTATTCGGGCGCCAATTTATGTGGTAAATATTTCATTACCGGTACTATTTTTTATGCGGTAAAGTCTAGTAAGAATAACTCAGTAAATATAAGAGGCAGAATCCGTGGTATTAGAGGTTCTAAAAGGCTTTATTCCTTTACAAAGGAAATACAATTCGAATTGCAGGCTTCAAATTCCATCACCACGAAAGTTCAGGAAGGAAGGGCATACATTATTGACAGATAATCAGTTTTATAGGAAATGCATTACAGTGAAACAGATGCAGGAGGCGTAACAGCTGATAATACAGATAAAATATGCATACGTAACTAAAAAGGCGGACATATAGGCGTAACTTAGATAACGTCATTATACATGATGTCACAAGTGGGTGGATCCATAAGGGAATCCTGCAATGTCAGCAGAAATATTTGGCAGAGATGCGCGCGCAGCCGCATGACGTGTGATTGACGTGCAACTAGAGGGTGAAGGGGACTTGACATTTAGCTCTACATGTGGAGACAGAAGTCTGGGGGGTCATGTCAACCTAATCCCAAATCATATCTAATATCCTATGTTTAAAGAACTGTGTTATCCAAAAGGAAAGGTCTCTAGGATAGAATCTATTCTATACTGACTGTTAGTGCGTGTACAAGCGTCTAAGTGTCCACATGAGATGCGAGGGGTAACAGGGGCTATGAATTACTTGCATGAGGACAGCGAGGCCTGGCCCTTTGCACGGTAGCTGGAGGAATGTTTACCTAAACAACTAGACAGGAATGCATCGGATGAGGAGCGGAGCAGATAATCTTGAAGGTGAAATACAGTTTTTGGCAGGCAACAGGCTGGATCAGGCACCGTTAGCCGCGCAGGGAGTAGGACAAAGTTCATGGATACAGATGCAGGCTCAGACTGGAGCTTTCAGAGGCAGAAGGCAGGAAAAGGCTTGATGACAGAATTCTGGGCCTACTCGCCTGAATCTGTAAAATGTGGAAAGTGAACCACATAAAGTCGGTGGCCTTTCATACTTAGGAATGGAATATCTGACCCATTCATGGCGGATCTGAAAGAGGACATGTTGACGGTGGACGCACATATATTTGCGTCTTCAAAACTGGAACTGGAGGGAACATACATGTACTTATAGCATGCACATGGAGCCGTTGGGGTCTACGATAGGGGACATAACTGATCACAAAATTCATATTTCCTCACCACGACTAATTCTCTGCTGCCCAGGACTTCTGAGCTATTTGTCTTTTTGGCATGACTGTTTTTTTCAACTCACAGGGCAACTGTAGGACTAGGGGCCGCAATTGGTCACACAACTTGCCCTTGGCTTTCAGATGTGAGCCTGTCTGCAGCATGCTTGATGAGCTGTGCTGGGGTGAACCAGACCTCACTATAACTCAGACACGCCCATTCTTCCACTATTGCCACCCTGATGGGGAAACAGAGAACCAAAATGACTGGGGTCAGTGATGCCACCCATGCCGTGGGCACCATATAACTTCAGCTTGGCAAGATACTGGTGGCTGTAGCAGATACCAAGGCCACTCTTCAGCAGGACATTGTCACGGTATCGGTGGGCCTTGGTCTGCTGCAGGTTGAACATCCCAAATTACAGATAGGGTCAAGGAGGTAGAGACTTCCATAAAAGAACTCCGTCCTGAATGTTCAATGTTCACAGGTCAGGTATCTGAGCAGCGGGACAGGGTTCTGCTCCTTGAACGTCACGCGGAAGATGCAGAGGGACGCAATCAACATAGCAACATCTGGGTGGTAGGCCTTCCTGAGGTAGTGGAAAGAGATGCTATGGTAACCTACCTGGGGAACTGGTTGAAGTTGGAAGTGGCCCAGGGTTTACTCATTCCCTTCTTTGCGCTGGAACAAGCTCACCATGCCCGACACGCACACCGGCCCCAGGCAGGCCTACAAGGCCGGTTATGGCCAGGCTTCTACATTACTGGGTTAGAGGTATAATCCTGCAGAGGTCTGTGAAGACCCTTCACAGTGGACAATTGCAGGGTCTCAGTGTTCCTTGACTTTTCATGGCTGCATTACAGACCAGGAGGGCCTCCTTCCTGTAAGTTAAGAAGGCTCTCCATGATAATGGTATACAATACTCTCTGATGTTTCCCTCCAATCTCTGGATTATACTTGATGAAACCACACACTTCTGTGAGGGCCTGGAGCCGGTGTGTGGAAATTTAGCTTGTAACTGAACATTATCTGTGCCATCTTGCCTCTCCCCAGCGCCACGTACAGCGAACGCACGGCCGCCATTTTAGGCACCCCACTCTCTCTCCCCGCTCATTGCCGATCACCAGCGCGCCCCTCAGGCGCTGCGAACATTCCCCGCGCGCTGGCCACCCCCGCTCTCTCATACACGGGCCATAAACCCTCTCCTTCTGCGCGACCCTGCCATGGAACCACATCCCACGCCTGACCGACATCCCTTATATGGTCATGCATCTCTTTGATAACCCCCTTCCTCTGCGCCCCATTGTCCGAACCGATCCCAGGCCATCACCTAGCCTTGCGGATGCAGTTTATTGCCCCTACTGTAAGGGAAACACCCCACATCAAAGATACTACAGTAGATCAAGGCCCTCACCCCCTGAGACCCGACCGGTCACACACACCCCCGGGAACTGGCGGAATATCCTGCTGTGTGATAACCATCTCCTACTGTGGGTGGGGTGGGGACTTCCACTGTAGATATGTGTGGGAACGAGCTCGAAGTGGGGATTCCGAGGATGTTCTTTCATGTTCCAAGACAATCTCAAGAATGTGCCATGTGTGATAAACCTGCAATAAAGTCATAAACCTGTGTATAAGAGGCCAGGCCTCAGAGATGCAGTTAGAGCACCTCGTGACGATACCTTGCTGTCTGATCTGATGTGTTCTGCTCCGACGGAATAAAACTTTGTTTCCTGCCTTCCAGTCTCCGGCGCCTGCCTCTTTCATTGGTAAATTATCGAATGGTATGAGAGGCGATTACCGCCGGGCAATACTTGAAAGGTTATCGACTGAACTGCCAGCTACCATTTAACAATTGGCGTCCCAAGCGTGGGGCCCATCAGCGACACGTGGATCCAGTGGGAGAGGTCCCGACGACAGAGTGAACGACTGCAACGATCGGGAGAGCTCCTGCCCGATAGACCCTCGTCTGGCAGCCGATCATCCGAACTTCACTGGTTCCGAGCAGACCTCTCTCGAGTGATCTACGGTCCTGACTGGGAACCATCAGGAGTGCCGCGGCAAATACGGAGAGTAGAGGACGATCGGGCGCTGGAGGCGGAAGACGAGAAACTGTCCACGCGGTCCGGGTAAGGTCGTGAAACACGACAAATTGCGAAATGATTGATTGATTGATTGAAATACTAGTATTGCTTATTGATTGTTCTCTTTGAGATATTCGCTGCCTACAAACGGGGAGGAGTAGAAATACTCTCTCTCTCTCCCTTTGCAGATAGTGAAGGGTAGGTAACGCAGACTTTTGTCCCCGTTGTAACCCGTCGTGCCTATCTTTATCTCCCCACTGATTGATTGTCCGAACATTGATTGTTTTGAAGAATAGTGCTCTTTGAGATATTCTCTGTTTGCAAATAACGTAGAATAGAAATATTCTGTCTAGTCTTTGCAAATAGTGAAGGGTAGGTAACGCAGACTTTTGTCCCCATTGTAACCCGTCGTGCCTATCTTTATCTCCCCATTGATTGAGTGATTGTCCGAACACTAGTTGTTCGATATTGGTTCTTTGGAGGTATTCTCTGCTTACAAATAACGAGGAATAGAGATATTCTGTCTAGTCTTTGCAAGCAGTGAAAGGATAGGTAGTGCTGACTTTTGTCCCCGTTGAAACCCGTCATGCCTATCTTCTCCCCACTGATTGGTAGTTGGTTCTGCCCGGACCGCTTTTTAGAGGTGAACCATCCGGCTCCTCTGGAAGGCACCCCTAATAAGGACATGTTCACTAAATACGAACTAATCGCTGTAGTTTGTAGCAAGCTATGGCTTAAAATATACAAAGGGGGACCCCGAGAGTCAGTGGCCACTGGTAGGATTCTTTTTGACCCTACAAAACTAAAGAAACGCTAGGAAATAGCCCTTTGTGGGATATATGGAACTAAGGGAAGGAGCCAAGCTCACGGTCGAGACGGCCACGAGGTAGCCCGGCTCCATCGCTCTCGCTGCCTAAACATGTCTGCCCTGCTGCCCACCCCGCCCAATAAGCACGACAAAATCCTGCACAAACGGAAGCCTGCTGATACCCACCATCGACGTCACCGAACTGGGCTAGATCGCGCACAATTGGGCTATGTTATTTTTCCGATTACGCAGTAACATCCTTGTGCTCGTTACCAGATTGCAAATATGTACAAACACTCCAACAAGGTAGTATAGTTATAACATTTTAATAACTTATAGGTATAACAAACACACCAACAGGGTAAACAGGTTAAAACACGTTTTAAACAACTATTTACACGACAGTCTGCTGCGACCTGCATCCCAAAGCATTTACGTCCACGTGACACCGTCCTCGCCTCTCCTTCCTCGAAGTTGCAACATTGACCTACTTTGGGCGGTCCTTTTAGTCGGCTTTGGGCTATAAAAGCCATGCAAAATCCATCGACATCAGTGGCGGACAACTGTGCGAATAGGCCGGAGGCTACACGAAGCGCCGAAGCTCTGGCAGCGCCAAGATGGAGTCTGCCACGCTGTGCGGATCTTCCCATTCTCTTCTTCATTCAATAACGGAGGGTGACCTGGCGGGGGGAAGCGACGCGGACGGGCCTCCCCCGCCTCCCCAGGTGGAGGCTCGCCAACAGAGAGGGCACCCCTGCCTCTGCACTCGACCGCCGGACAACCACCCAAGCACGGGTTCACCAAGACTGCCACTAGCGCCGGACGCGAGGAGTGGGCCCCCGCAGCCGAATGATCGGGGACCCACCCCGGTGGCGATACCATCCGAACTGCTGCTGTCGCTGCTGCTGGACCCCCGGGATGGCGGTTGATCTTTCAGATTCAGGCCCGGCCCGCTGGAAAGGCGGCTCTGGACTCGGAAGCTTGTCTGCTCGGGCGTGGGCCCCACCCTTGAAGAAAAACGCCCCCTCAGCTTTGCAGATTCTGCGGGGGTCATTGGCCCTCGACTCCCGCGGACTTCCGGTAAGGACAAACCGCCGCCATTGCTCTTTGCCCCGGGCGGCAGCCACCTTGCCTCCGCTTGGTGCAGTGAAAAAGACTGAGGCAGGACGTCGGCAGAAAGACCCGCCTACTGTCCCGCCCTAAGAACGGATCACGACGTCACCGTGAGACCGTGGTGACGCCATACTGACGCAAGCTTCTGTCTGAATTATCAGAAGACACCGCGGCCTATCCGCTCGGATCAGTGCCGGTGGAATCTCAACATGACCCGGTAGGAACCAAAACTGTACCTCCCCATCCCCGAACCACGATTCATGCTGTCTGTTCTTTTCCATCGATGCCAACTAAAGTTTTCGAGCTGCCGAAAGGAATTCTGGTCCAACAGCTAATTCATGGAAAGACTTAGACTGTACACTGGCCCGGCCTCGCCCCAAAATGGCGCCGATGTAGGAGAGGCCTACAACTCCTTGTGGCGTTCCAGTCACGTGGCATTTGTGTTAAAAGGATATGTATGTGATGTTTCCACACATGATGAGCAGAGGGACGGGAAGGGTACTGACCGAGCATACGTACAACCTTACTGATTGCTGACCTACCCATTTTTATTTAGCGTTTTTATTCTCTTATGCTAAGATAGTGTTGCCCATGATACTCGACGCCTTTCACACCGTGGCCGGTCTGTAACGGTTGTAGGCCCGTATTTGTATACTGACAATGTTTTAAATAAAGGGCTTCTTAAAGGAATTACGGAATCAGTGTCATGACAAGTCATCTAGGTTGGTAAAAGGTTTTTTTTTTTTTAATAAATGATTGTTACTCCCAATCAATAGAAAGCGGATAATGCTGACCCTATTTGCCTGAATTTTGGATTGATGAAATTTGTACCAATCACGCCTGTCTTTTTCAGAATTGTTGGAAAGTGGTTGACTATAGCTTAAGGTATCTGCCGACTGCAAGGTACGGTACCCTGCCCCATAATACGCGACCGATTGAAAAACAAATGCACGACAAGGGAACCCGAATTTAGGAGACGAATAAAATGGAGCATCTTGTATAGTCGAAAGGAAGGATATAGTAGGTCCGTGGTATTACCCGCTCCTGCCGCTAGCCTGATACGTGGTAAGTAGAACTTTTTCGTGTCTATGCGCGCTGATGTGCTTTGAATGCTGCACACCCCCCCCCCCCTTCTTTTCTTCTCTATAGGTCACATCGGAGTTCCGACTGAAGAATGGAGTGGACATGGACCGCACCGTGCTCAATGTAGGGAATAACATAGACAAACGTTGTGGGATGGTGCGTGAAGTGCAGACCACCACTGGGAGCGTGAAAAACTGTATGGTATGACTGCGCGTATGTGCCTTGATTATACGGTATGAATGTGTATGCATTTCATAGGCTTGGGTCGCTGGAAGAGAACGTCATCGTATGACTAAAATGCTTGTCTATCGATCAAAGGGAGGGGAGTAAAAAGTCCGACACCCCCCCCAAAATGAATTACGGAAAATACTGAAAATACGCAGCATGCATAGGAAAGAGGACAGGAAAGGAGAGGTCCCCGTACTTAACGTAGCTCTGTGCCTCCGTCTTAATTCCTGTGCTTGATGTATGTACTGTTACGCCCTACCAGGCATTTGTGTATACGTGATCACCGACTTTATGTCTTTCCCCCCCGCTTGTGTTTTCTTACATAGAACTGACCCGTGCTACTCCATGTTGTGTGTGCACCAAGTAGCCTATTATCGTACGCATGTCTCTCTCTCTCTCTCTCTCGTTTTGTGTCGTATGTGTACCAAATAGCCTACTTGATGCGCACGTCTCTCTCTCTCTCTCTCTCTCTCTCTCTCTCTCTCTCTCTCTTACACCCTCTCCCTCCCTCGCTGAAGGTTCTCTTGCCCTCTTTCTTTTTGAATAAATTAACGACATTGTACCTCCTCAGTATGTGTATAATTGGCCTCAAAACACGGTGGTGTTCGAACAAATTGACAGAAACAAAAACAACCGTACTTTACCACGCTACTACCTCTCCTTTCTGCAAATGTTGAACCTAATTGACTAAGAAAGAAAGGACAGGTAAGACGACTAATGTCTCCCAATCTGGCCCTCATCACGGGGACTATTTGTCAGTGGTTTTTGTTTTTTAGAGCTTTAACAACACCATCTCCACCGCCCAGAATTGCCCCCGCCCAATTACCCCGAACTAGAATGTCTAAGCACCCCGCTCTCCCAAAATAACCCCAGCCCTGTACTAGCCGTCTCAGAGTATTTCGAATGAAACAACTGATGACCTTATTCTCTAAAGGTACAACGCCTAAGCTGATGGGGGTTACCTATTGTCTCCAGCTAGAAAAATGTTTAGCTTATGTCCCTCCCCGAAATAGATACCTGTGAACCCATGACAGTAGCACCTCGTACTTTCTTCATAAACTTAGCAGTCCTCGGAGGAAAATGTGTATTAACAGAACTTGTGTTAAAATGAACGAGTCTCTACCGGAGAAGCCGGTTCGAATTTTTTTTTAATAAACCAGAAAGTCAACAGATCTCAGGCCTCCTGCAACGATTATAGGGCACAGGAATCGACACCTAGCAGGCCAGACGATGGACAGGGACACCCACAGAAACCTGCACCACAGCAATGATTAATAAATTAGTAACACGCACACTGACATCAGAGTTGATAGACATCAATCATACAGCAACCGATAAAAGCATTTCCCCAACTACTCGGTGGTTGGGAGAGAGGATGAAGTGTGTAAATGTCTTCCCTGCCAACTCTCTAAGATTTTGTTTCTTGTACTCATTCAAAGATAACCTGCGGCCGGCGGAAGAGAGGGGTCGGACGTGACGCACAGCCTGGCTGCGGACCATGGAACATCTATAGCATCGACCAAGGGGGAAGCAACGAAGCAAAAAGGGCGTGAGACGAGGCACCATTATCAGCATGATAAACGATAGAACGAAGGGCTATCTCGAGGCCCCCTGCTCGCTGACCAGCATGCCTGAAGTCCCAACCCGTCGGGCCCGATTGATGGGCCCAGTGCTGAAAGATTCTGCTCCCCTTGGTCTGCTTTTTGATCCGATCCCATTCCACCCCCTCTTCCCTCGGCATCCCAAAGTACGCCACACCCCTTCTCTCTCTCTCTCTCTTTTTATATGGATTTTTGAATTTGACTTAAACAACAGAAGAACAAAATGCGGGTACCCCGCCTCAGGGTACCTATGATAAAATGAGTTAGGGGACAGGACTGTGATCCGAGAACCACGAATGGTCACACCCTGCGACGTGAAAACTCGGAATTGAGCTGGACCTTAGCTCCACCGCCGGTGCTCAACAGTGCCAACGAAAGAAGAACAACAATAAGAGCTTACCAGTGATGGCTCGTTATAATAGGACACTGGAAAGAAGAACTCCCTTCCATGACTGTAACCCATGATAAGTTGAATTCCTCTCCCAACCACCTTTTTATATTGACTATCTTCCAATCGAGTTTTCATGATATTGCGTCAGTCACTTCCAACTGTACATTGATAAGTTAAGAAACTCTAACTGTGTGTAAATGACATTCGTATAACACCAGCCGTGCACACGACTATGCTGACTATTTTTGATCCACACGAAGTCTGGGCCTTAAGTAATGTACGAAATATCCCTTGTTTTGCCAGAAACATTTTTGCTTTACGGTATCATGTTTGTGCTCAAACAAGCTCTCCTCCTCCTATCCCTGGGCCTGACATGCGGCACAGCTGATGTAATTTTGTATGCACTACCTCCTCGCCTACTTTATCAACTGTATGTAACTATGTACAATTGTGTCAGATTGCTCCTGCCTGTCCTAAAAACTCCGCACTTTTAAGGAATGCATGAAAAACATTCCAGGTATTATAGCTAAAGGGTTAACGAAGGTAAATGTCGGCCAGGCAAGCTGGCGAGATATGTTAAAAGGGAGGACTGTGGAAATTTAGCTTGTAACTGAACATTATCTGCGCCATCTTGCCTCTCCCCAGCGCCACGTACAGCGAACGCACGGCCGCCATTTTAGGCACCCCACTCTCTCTCCCCGCTCATTGCCGATCACCAGCGCGCCCCTCAGGCGCTGCGAACATCCCCCGCGCGCTGGCCACCCCCGCTCTCTCATACACGGGCCATAAACCCTCTCCTTCTGCGCGACCCTGCCATGGAACCACATCCCACGCCTGACCGACATCCCATATATGGTCATGCATCTCTTTGATAACCCCCTTCCTCTGCCCCCCATTGTCCGAACCGATCCCAGGCCATCACCTAGCCTTGCGGATGCAGTTTATTGCCCCTACTGTAAGGGAAACACCCCACATCAAAGAGACTACAGTAGATCAAGGCCCCCCACCCCCTGAGACCCGACCGGTCACACACACCCCTGGGAACTGGCGGAATATCCTGCTGTGTGATAACCATCTCCTACTGTGGGTGGGGTGGGGACTTCCACTGTAGATATGTGTGGGAACGAGCTCGAAGTGGGGATTCCGAGGATGTTCTTTCATGTTCCAAGACAATCTCAAGAATGTGCCATGTATGATAAACCTGCAATAAAGTCATAAACCTGTGTATAAGAGGCCAGGCCTCAGAGATGCAGTTAGAGCACCTCGTGACGATACCTTGCTGTCTGATCTGATGTGTTCTGCTCCGACGGAATAAAACTTTGTTTCCTGCCTTCCAGTCTCCGGCGCCTGCCTCTTTCATTGGTAAATTATCGAATGGTATGAGAGGCGATTACCGCCGGGCAATACTTGAAAGGTTATCGACTGAACTGCCAGCTACCATTTAACAGGTGTGGGCTGGAGGCATATAAGGCAGGGCTTGCCCTCCCAACAGGCTCGCTCGGGACCAGCTGCACCCAGGCAAAGAGTATAAAAGCGCCCACCCAGGACTTTATGTGGCAGCTCCCGGAGTGGCTCATCTCCCTCAGAGATCGATTTTGAATGAGCGGCGGACCTCAAGGCGGTTGCAGACATCGTGATGGCACACACACCAGACTCGGGCACCCATCTGAGCACAAGTCCACGCTGTCTGACTGTGTGTCCTCTCATGGAGTTGACACCAGCCTCTCTGTGGTGACACCCAGGACAGTCAAAGAACGGATTTGATATCCTTTGCTAATTGTGGCCCTAGCGATGCTGGGGAGGACGTTTGTTAGAGGGAGGTAAGGGGTATGGGTGGCTTCTGAAATTTTTTTTACATCCTTTTGAGACTCATGATTGAAATGTGTGTGGGTATGGCTGATTTCTGGGTGGATCCTTAATTTGTTCACTATGTGCTGGCCCAGCCCCGCATGGATCTGGCGAGATTACCTTGGTCTGCCTCTTACAGAAAACCACTTACCGGCTGACTGGGGGAGTCATTCATTCAGAATATTTTTCCAAATACTCAGTTTGGACTCCCAGCGGTTTCTGTGCTGCCCTTGGGTTGGCGCATTTACGGTTGTTTATTGTTCATGCTTTTTATTTGTCTGCACAAGGACCACTCTGTGCATCACCAGGTGGAGGGGCGGGTATGGGTGTCCTGGGTGGCAGCAGAGGTTTGGGTATTTTGTGACTTTACATGACTGACCATTGGCAGGCACTGATCTTTTTGTCCTAGAACATTAGAGGGATGGGATCGGCATCCAAGAGGCATAACATCCATAGATATCTAAAGCGGCAAGGGGTGCAGGTGGCTATGCTTCAGGAAACACACCTGGCTGGGGATGAGATTGACCGGTTGAAGCACAGATGGCGGGCCAGCTGTATGTGACGACATACTCAGCCTTTGCCAGGGGAACCTTGATATGGATTAGAGCAGGGACCCTCCTTTGAGCTTACTGGCTCTGTCATAGACAAGGAGGGTAGATATGTGTTCCTTGAGGGTCGATTATTGGGGAAGGAGATAACACTGGGAAGTGTCTATGCCCCGAACCAGGAACAGGTGGTCTTCTTTCAGTCCTTCTCTGTACATATGGCAGGACTCCTTACCGATAGCTGTGATTTAAAATTATGTGTTGTGGATGTGCTGTTGACAACTCTATCCCAGTCCCTGCTGGGTGCTCCAGCCGACAGGCTGGTGGAAGGCCTCCAGGACTGGTTAGAGCCTTGGGAGATGCCAGATATCTGGAGGACCCAGCACAGGTACCATCAGGATTATTCATATTTCTCCCACGTCCACAGGCTTCACACACAGATAGACCGATTTGTGTATTCTCATAGGCCTAGCCAATACATTGCCCATTTGGAATACTTAGGGCGCACATTGTCCAACCACAGCCCTGTCTTGCTGGGGTTCTGACTGGTAGGGGCCCGGCCAGCTATTCCAACATGGCGCCTTAACCCATCCTCCTTGGAGAACACATGCTACTGTGACCTTCTGGCAGAAGTAATTTCTGATTTTTTTACTCATAACCAGAGCTCTGCATCCCCGGGTATAGTAGAATTGGAGGCCTTTAAGGTAGTGGTGCGGGGCCATTCCATTGGCGAGACGGTTGGCATTCAAAAGCAGTTGAATGGGGAACTCCAGGCTTTGGATGGCAAATTGCATGACTTGGATAATGCTCTTGGTAATAGGGCAAGAAGTCCTGGATAAGATCCGGGAGATACGAGAACCATATAATGTTATTCTGGAGAGGCGGCGCAGTTGGGATCATTACATTTCTAGGGTGCATGAGGAAGAGGGGAGGGCTGGCGGGTTATTAACGTGGCTTATCAGACCCAAATCTAGAGGGGGGGCCATCACAGATATCAAGCAGGGGGTGAACAGTCCCTGTACTCCCCCACCTCCATTAATGCTGAGTTCTGTGAAAATGATCAGACTGCGGACACTGCCCCTAAGCTCCTTCAGATAAGGGTGCGATTTGCCTTCTTAGTTAACCTCCTGCTGATTAGGCTACCTGAGGAACAGTGCGAGAGCCTGGGGGGTTCTGCGTCTGCACAGGAGATAAGGGGAGCTATCAAAGAGATGGTGATGGGCAAAACACCTGGCCCTGACGGCCTCCCAACCTTGGCACAGTTCCCAAGCCCACTAATGACTCATACACAGGGAGCCCGAGTCACTCAGTTTCGCCCCCTCTCCATGCTGAATCTAGACTTCAAGATCCTTAGCAAGGTACTGGTTGTCTGACTGGTCCCTCACCTGCCAGCATTGATTTATGGGAACCAGAGCGGCTTCATCCCCACTTGTAGCACTTCCCTGAACCTTAGAAGGTTGTATCATGTAATGTACCACCCTGAGGCCCGAGCTTACGAGGACGCTGTGCTGATGACTGTAGACCTTGAAAAAGCACTTGACAGAGTGCAATTAGACTTTTTGTTCAAGGTGATGCTATGGATAGGCCTAGGGGAGAGTTGGGTCAAACTGCTCCATACTGCTTCGAGGACTCTGGTTAACACTGGTGCCACACTCTCCCCACAATACAGGGTATGAAGAGGTACGAGGCAGGGGTGTCCGCTGTCCCCCCTTCTCGCTGAGCTCTTTAGACAGGTTGGCACGGGTGTGGAAATTTAGCGTGCAAACTGAACATTATCTGCGCCATCTTGCCTCTCCCCAGCACCACGCACCGCGAATGCACGGCCGCCATTTTAGGCACCCCACTCTCTCCCCGCTCATTTTCGATCACCAGCGCTTTCCCCTAGCGCTGCGAGCATCCCCCCGCGCGCCGGCCACCCCCGCTCTCTCATACAGGCCATAAACCCTCTCCTTCTGCGCGACCCTGCTACGGAACCACATCCGACCGACATCCCATACATGGTCATGCCTCTCCTTTGATAACCCCCTTCCTCTGCGCCCCATTGTCCGAACTGGTCCCAGGCCATCACCTAGCCCTGCGGATGCAGTTTATTGCCCCTACTGTAAGGGAAACACCCCGCATCAAAGGGATTACAGTAGATCAAAGCCCCTACCCCCTGAGACCCGGCCGGTTGCACACACCCCCGGGAATTAGCGGAATTCCCTGCTGCGCGATAGCCATCTCCCACTGTGGGTGGGGTGGGAACTTCTACTGTATCTATGTATGGGATCGGATCTGAACCGGGGCTTCAGGGGATATTCCCCCATGCATCAAGGGAATCTCAAGAATGTACTATGTGTAATAAAGCAATAAACCAGTGTATAAGAGACCAGGTCTCAGAGATGCAGTTAGAGCACCTCGTGACGATACCTTGCTGTCTGATCTGATGTGTTCTGCTCCGACGGAATAAAACTTTGTTTCCTGCCTTCCAGTCTCCGGCGCCTGCCTCTTTTATTGGTAAATTATCGAGTGGTATGAGAGGCGATTACCGCCGGGCAAATACTTGAAAGGTTATCGACTGAAACTGCCGCTACCATTTAACAAATGGCGTCCCAAACGTGGGGCCCATCAGCGACACGTGGATCCAGTGGGAGAGGTCCCGACGACAGAGTGAACGGCTGCAACGATCGGGAGAGCTCCTGCCCAATAGACCCTCGTCTGGCAGCCGATCATCCGAACTTCACTGGTTCCGAGCAGACCTCTCTCGAGTGATCTACGGTCCTGACTGGGAACCATCAGGAGTGCCGCGGCAAATACGGAGAGTAGAGGACGATCGGGCGCTGGAGGCGGAAGACGAGAAACTGTCCACGCGGTCCGGGTAAGGTCGTGATACACGACAAAATGCGAAATAATTGATTGATTGTTTAAAGCTTTGGAAATACTAGTATTGCTCATTGATTGTGCTCATTGATTGTGCTTTTTGAGATATTCGCTGTCTACAAACGGGGAGGAGTAGAAATACTCTCTCTCTCCCTTTGCAGATAGTGAAGGGTAGGTAACGCAGACTTTTGTCCCCGTTGAAACCCGTCGTGCCTATCTTTATCTCCCCATTGATTGATTGTCCGAACATTGATTGTTTTGGAGAATAGTGTTTTTTGAGATATTCTCTGTTTGCAAATAACTTAGAATAGGAATATTCTGTCTAGTCTTTGCAAATAGTGAAGGGTAGGTAATGCTGACTTTTGTCCCCGTTGAAACCCGTCATGCCTATCTTTTATCTCCCCATTGATTGATTGATTGATTGTCCGAACACTAGTTGTTCGATATTGGTTCTTTGGAGGTATTCTCTGCTTGCAAATAACGAAGAATAGAGATATTCTGTCTAGTCTTTGCAAGCAGTGAAAAGATAGGTAGTGCTGACTTTTGTCCCCGTTGAAACCCGTCATGCTTATCTTCTCCCCACTGATTGGTAGTTGGTTCTGCACGGACCGCTTATTAGAGGTGAACCACCCGGCTCCACTGGAAGGCACCCCTAATAAGGACATGTTCACTAAATATGGACTAGTCGCCGTAGCTTATAGCAAGCTGTGGCATAAATATACCAAGAAGGACCCCGAAAGTCAGTGGCCACTGATGGGATCCTTCGACGACCATAAGATAGAAGCGCTAGAAATAGCTCTGCGTAGCAATAAGACGACGCCTACTATGCTTGACAGTATCGGCATGTGGCGCAAAGAAGCAACGCAACGGAAAAAGAGGGAAGAAGTAAAAGCAGAAAAGGAATTACGAAAGGCAGCTCACCTTGCCGCTAGAAAGTTAGAAGAAGACATAAAGGAGAGAAGGGAAACTAAACTAAGACAGGAGCCCGAAACCTCAGGCCAGTACGCTGTTAGGACCCCTTCTTTGCTCTACCCTGAGTTGTCCTCCAAGCAGCGAACGAATGATGAATTACTGTTAGGTCCCCCGATCATTTACATGCCCCCTCCATATGCACCCTCCCAGTCAGTAGTGCAACACCTACAACCCCCGAACACGAGCGAAAGCAGTACAGGGGCCTCGGTCCTCACGGCCTCCGCGCCGGCTGAGCCTCTTGTACTGAACCCAATGTCGGTTACAACGCTAGATGACCATGAGATGGGAAAAAAAGAGTCCACCAGAATGAATCGATTAACAAAGGATGAACGAGCAGGAATCGACAAGATAGTAAAGGCACTGGTAGGATCCTTTTTGACCTTACAAAAACTAAAATAACGCTAGGAGTTAGCCCTTTGTGGGACATATGAAACCAAGGGAAGGAGTCAAGCTCACGGTCGAGACGACCACGAGGTAGCCCAACTCCATTACTCTCGCTACCTAAACATGTCTGCCCTACTGCCCACCCCGCCCAATAAGCATGACAAAATCCCGCACAAACGGAAGCCTGCTGACACCCACCATCGACGTCACCAAACTAGGGCTAGATCGCGCACAATTGGGCTATGTTATTTTTCCGATTGCACAGTAACCTCCTTGTGCTCGTCATCAGATTGCAAATATGTACAAACACTCCAACGAAGTAGTATAGTTATAACATTTTAATAACTTATAGGATATAACAAACACACCAACAGGGTAAACAGGTTAAAACACGTTTTAAAACAACTATTTACATGACAGTCTGCTGCAACCTCCATCCCAAAGCCTTAACGTCCACGTGACACCGTCCTCGCCTCTCCTTCCTCAAAATTGCAACATTGGCCTGTTTTGGGCGGTTCTTTTAGTCGGCTTTGGGCTATAAAAGCCATGCAAAAATCCATTGACCTCAGTGGCGGACGACTGTGCGAATAGGCCGGAGGCTATACGAAGCGCCGAAGTTCTGGCAACCCCAAGGCAGAGCCCGCCACGCTGTGCGGGCCTTTCCGCTTTCTCTTCTTCTTTCTTTAATGAGGGCTGAGGCCCTGGCGGGGGGAGGCGACGCAGACGGGCCTCCCCCACCTCCCCAGGTGGAGGCTCGCCAGGCACCCCAACCATCTTTTTCATCGGCCTGCTGAATTTCACCCTGGCACGCTGTGCGGATCTTCCCATTCTCTTCTTCCTCCAATAACGGAGGGGTGCCCTGGCGGGGGGAAGCGACGCGGACGGACCTCCCCCACCTCCTCAGGTGGAGGCTCGCCAGCAGATGAGGGCACCCCAACCGTCTTTGACTCACCGGCCAGCTAAGCTGCACCCAACCGTCTTTGACTCACCGGCCAGCTAAGCTGCACCCAACCGTCTTTGACTCACCGGCCAGCTAAGCTGCACCCAACCATCTTTTTCATCGGTCTGCTGGATCGCACCCTGCCACGTCGAGTGGATCCTCCCATTCTTTTCTTCTTCCTTCAATAACGGAGGGGTGCCCTGGCCGGGGGAAGCGACGCGGACGGGCTTCCCCCGCCTCCCCAGGTGGAGGCTCGCCAGCAGACGAGGGCACCCCAACCGCATCTTTCACACGTCAGCCAGCTGAGTTGCGCCCTGCCACTTCATTCGCCGTTCGGCTGAGCCGGCGCCCCTGCACGCGTTCGCCAGGCAACCACCCAAGCACCGGGTTCACCAGGACTGCCGCTAGCACCCGACGTGAGGAGTGGGCCCCCGCAGCAAGGTAATCGGGGACCCACCCCGGTGGTGATACCATCCAAACTGCTGTCGTCGCTGCTACTGGAATCACCCCGGTAGCAGTACCATCCGAACTGCCGCTGTTACTGCTGCTGGCTCCTCTCCGGTGACTGTACCGAAGAGCTGCTGCTACTGCTGCCCTTGAACTCCGGCGGTCGACTCCTCCGGATCCAGGCCTAAAGCCCACCATGAGACAATTCTGGACTCGAAAGCTTGTCTGCTTGGGCATGGGCCCCACCCTTGACAAGATGCTCCCCTCAGCCTTGCAGAATCGGCTGGAGTCATTTGACACTCGACTCCCGCGGACTTCCGGTAAGGACAAACCGCCGCCATTGCTCTTTGCCCCGGACGGCAGCCACCTTGCCTCCGCTTAGTGCAGTGAGAAAGACTGGTTCGAAGCGTTGGCGGAAGAACCCGCCTCCTGCCCCGCCCCAAGAACGAACCATGGCATTTCTACGGGGTCGCAGTGACGCCATGCTGACGCAAAATTGACGCTAACGAAAGTTCTCGAACTACTGAAAGGGATTCTGGTCCAACAGCAAATTCATGGAAAGACTTAGACTGTACTCTGGCCCGACTTCGCCCCAAGATGGCGCCGATGTAGGAGAGGCCTACACACCCTTGTGGCGTCCCAGTCACGTGACATTTGTGTTAAACAGATATATATATATATATATGCGATGCTTCCACACATGATGGTCGGGGAGGGGCGGCAAGGGAACCGATTTTATGCCGTAGTAGCGTTGCTCATGACACTCGACGCCTCCCCACCACGTGGCCGGCCTGAACGGTTGTAGGCCCGTATCTTGTATGCTGACATTGTTTTAAATAAAGGGTCTCTTGAAAGAATTACGGAATCAGTGCCATGACTAATCACATAGGTTGATAGAGATCTCTTCATTTGAATAAATGATTGTTACCCCCAAGCAATAGAAAACAGATAATGCAGTCCCCATTTGCCTGAATCTTTTTGATTAACGGAATGTGCCCATCACACCTATCTTTTCCAAGAGTTGTTAAACCATGGTCAACCATAGCTCAGGGTATATGCCGAACGCAAGGTATGGTATCTTGCATCCTAATACACGACCGATTGAGAAATGCATATATGACAAGGGAACCCGAATTTAGGAAATGAAATAAATTAGAGCATCTTTGTCTCGGACAAAGAGAATAATAGGTCTGTGGTATCACCCATTCCTGCGACTAGCCTGGTACGTGGTAAGTAGAACTTTTTCGTGTCTGCGCGCGCTGGGGTACTTTGAATACTGCACATCCCCTCCCCTCTTTTTTCCCCTCTATAGGTCACGACAAAGTTCCGACTGAAGAGTGGAATGGACATGGACCGCACAGAGTTCAATATCAGGGAAAAACATAGACAAACGTTGTGAGATAGTGCGTAAAATTACAGACCACCATTAGGAACATGAAAAAGTGTATGATATGATTGTGCGTGTGTTCTACGATTATACGGCATGAAATGTGTATGCGTTTTATATTTGGGTCACTTGAAGAGAGCGTCACTGTATGATTGAAGCACTCGTCCACCGATCAAAGGGAGGAGAATAAAGGGTCCGACACCCCCTAGGATAAACTACAAAATACTGAAAGTACGCAGCATAGAAAAAGAGGACAGGAAAGGAGAGGTCCCGATGCTCAACGTAGCCCTGAGTCTCCATCTTAAGTTTCTGCACTTGATGCATGTACTGTCACACCCTATCCGGCATTTGTGTGTACGTGATCACCGAACTTATGTCTTTTCCCCGCTTGTGTTTTCTTACATGGAACAGACCCATGCTACTCCATGTTGTGTGTGCACCAAGTGGCCTATTTTCTTACCCATGTCTCTCTCGTTTTGTGTCGTATGTATGCCAAATAGCCTACTTGATGCACATCTCTCTCTCTCTCTCTCTCTCTCTCTCTCCCTCTCTCTCTCTCTCTCTCTCCCTCTCTCCCTCTCTCTCTCTCTCTCTCTCTCTCTCTCTCTCTCTCTCTCTCTCTCTCTCTCTATCTCTCTCTCTCTCTCTCTCCCACTCCCTCCCTCACTAAAAAGCCTTATTACCCTCTTTTCTGTTTGAATAAATTAACGACACATACCTTTTCGGTAAGTGTATAATTGGCCTGAACACGGTGGTGTTCGAACAAATTGACAGAAACAAAACGACCATACTTTACCACGTTACTACCTCACCTTTTTGCAAATGTTGAGCCTAATCGGCTGAGAAAGAAAGGACAGGTAAGACGACTGATGTCCCCCAATCTGACCCTCAACACGGGGACTATATGTCAGTGGTTTTTTTTTTTTTTAAGGGACACCATCTCCACCGCCCAGAATTACCCCCGCCCAATTACCCCGAAATAGAACGTCTAAAGCACCCCGCCCTCCCAAGATAACCCCAGCCCTATATTAGCCGCCTCACTAATAATACATCGCCTAAACTGTTAAAGGGTTACCTATTGTCGCCAGCAAAAATAATGCTTAGCCTATGTCCCTCCCCGAAATGGATACTCGTGAACCCGTGACAGTAGCACCTCGCACTTTCTTTTCATAAACTTAGCAGTCCTCGGAAGGATATATATATTAACAAAACTTGTGTTGAGACGAACAAGCCTCTGCCGGAGAAGCCGGTTCGAATTTTTAATAGACTAGAAGGTTGACAGATGTCAGGCTTCCTGCAACCAGTATCGGGCGCAGGAATCGGCACCTAGGGGGCCAGACGATGGACAGAGACACCCACAGAAACTTGCACCACAGCAATGATTAATAGATTAGTAACGCACACACTAACATCAGAGTTAAAAGACACCAATCATGCAGCAACCGATAAAAACATGTCCGCAACTACTCGGTGGTTGGGAGAGAGGATGAAGTATGTAAATGTCTTCCCTGCCAACTCTCTAAGACTTTTTGTTTCTTGTACCCATTTAAAGATAACGTGCTGCCATCGGAAGGGAGGGGTCGGACGTGATGCACAGCCTGGCTGCAGACCTTGGAACATCTATGACATCGACCAAGGGGGAGGCTACGAAGCAAAAAGGGCGTGGGACGAGACACCATTTTCAGGATGATAAGCGCGAGGGGCTACATCGAGACCCCCTGTTCACCGACCAGCGTGCCTGAAGTCTCAACCCGTCGGGCCCGATTGGTGGGCCCAGTGCTGGAAGATTCTGCTCCCCTTGGTCCACATTTTTGATCTGATCCCACTCCACCCCCTCTTCCCTCGGCGTCCCGAAGCACGTCACACCCTTCTCTCTCTCACCATCTTTTATATGGATTATGAATCTGACCTACCCACAGAAGAACAAAAGGCAGGTACCCTGTCTCAAAGTACCTATGGTGAACTGTGTTAATGAACAGGGCTGTGATCGGAGAACAATGAATGATCACACCCTGCAACGTGAGAAATTGGATTTGAGCTGGACCTTAGCTCCACCGCCGGTGCTCAACAGTGCCAACGAAAGAAGAACAACAATGAGAGCTTACCAGTGATAGCTCTTCATAAAAAGGACACTGGAAAGAAGAACCCATGTCAAAGTCGAAAATCCTCTCCCAACCACCTTTTTATACTAACTATCTTCTTATCAAGTTTTTATGGTGTTGCATCAATCACTTCCGACTGTACACTGAGAAGTTAAGGAAATGTAACTTTGTATAGTAACATCCATACAACACCAGCCATGTACACGACTACACTGTAACTCTGTATGTATTACCTCCCCGCCTACTTTATCACCTGTAAATAACTATAAGCAAATATGTCAGATTACTCCTGCATGCCCTAAAAACTCTGTATCTTTAAGGAATGTACGAAAGACATTAACGATATTATAGCTGAAGGTTAACGAAGAATAAATGACGGCCAGGCAAGCTGGCGAGACATGTTAAAAGGGAGGACTGTGGAAATTTAGCGTGCAAACTGAACATTATCTGCGCCATCTTGCCTCTCCCCAGCACCACGCACCGCGAATGCACGGCCGCCATTTTAGGCACCCCACTCTCTCCCCGCTCATTTTCGATCACCAGCGCTTTCCCCTAGCGCTGCGAGCATCCCCCCGCGCGCCGGCCACCCCCGCTCTCTCATACAGGCCATAAACCCTCTCCTTCTGCGCGACCCTGCTACGGAACCACATCCGACCGACATCCCATACATGGTCATGCCTCTCCTTTGATAACCCCCTTCCTCTGCGCCCCATTGTCCGAACTGGTCCCAGGCCATCACCTAGCCCTGCGGATGCAGTTTATTGCCCCTACTGTAAGGGAAACACCCCGCATCAAAGGGATTACAGTAGATCAAAGCCCCTACCCCCTGAGACCCGGCCGGTTGCACACACCCCCGGGAATTAGCGGAATTCCCTGCTGCGCGATAGCCATCTCCCACTGTGGGTGGGGTGGGAACTTCTACTGTATCTATGTATGGGATCGGATCTGAACCGGGGCTTCAGGGGATATTCCCCCATGCATCAAGGGAATCTCAAGAATGTACTATGTGTAATAAAGCAATAAACCAGTGTATAAGAGACCAGGTCTCAGAGATGCAGTTAGAGCACCTCGTGACGATACCTTGCTGTCTGATCTGATGTGTTCTGCTCCGACGGAATAAAACTTTGTTTCCTGCCTTCCAGTCTCCGGCGCCTGCCTCTTTTATTGGTAAATTATCGAGTGGTATGAGAGGCGATTACCGCCGGGCAAATACTTGAAAGGTTATCGACTGAAACTGCCGCTACCATTTAACACGGGTTCCGGTATAGTAGTTGAGGGACAGGAACACATCATTTCACTTTACATGGATGATATCCTCCTCTACCTGAACTTCTTTGTTATTTTGAGAGGGTGCCTGGCCTCCGGGCCAATAGAGCCAAGACACATGCACCCTCTGCCCCTGGTGCAGTGAGACGATTAGGCCTTCCTCCGGATTTGGCATGGTCACCCACCTCCTTTCAATACCTAGGGAACCAGATTTTCCATTCGTTTGAGGACCTACGGGAGGGTAATTTGGAGAAGGTTCTCTGGTCCCTGAGGTCCTGCGGTCCCTTTTGGCGCTTGCTCAAATTGCCCATTATGGCTCGGATCTAGGTATCTAAAATGGTATCTAAAATGGTCATGCTCCCGAGGCTACTCTATTTTTTTGCTAACTTACCATAAGGGGTGCCGGTTTCTTGGTCTGAGCAACTGGACATTCTTGATATGGGACGCAGGTCGCCATCGGGTGTCCCTGTCCCTGTCTGTCCTCCGGCGCCCCCCTGAGGAGGGAGGTTTGGATGCCCTGGATTTTGAATTTTATTTTCTGGCTTCTCAACTTCAGTGGATTGCACTGTGGCAGGGCAGGGCTGATCAGGATGAGCTGGGAGTGGTGGGATTGTCAGCCCACATGGGAACCTTACTAGCTAAACTGCTTTGCCCGGCAGTGGCAATCCCGCACCTGGGGGTACGGCTATCTGTGGCACTGGAATGCTGGAGCCAATGTGTCATGAGAACTGCAGGAATGCCTCTGTGTGCACCAATGCTACCTTTAGTGGGACTGCCCCATGGTGAACCCCTTTCCTTTTTTACGGCAAAACCAACTGTCAGCCTGGGCGGATGCAGGGCTGGTGACGGATGGGTACTGCTATCAGCAGGGCACATTACTGCCATTGGAGGACCTGATGGCCCATTATGGATTGCCGTCAGGCCAGTTCCTTATGTATAAAGCATGGACTCTGGCATTCTGGCACCTCTGGGCAGGGGAGTGAGAGGAATCAACGACTCATGCAGTCCTGCAGTCGTTTGTATCACTGGGCGTCACCAGCTACCTAGTGACATGGTTCTACTGATCCCTCTCAGCAATGGTTCATGGCCCCTTCGCCACTCTATGGGATATATGGGAAAGGATCCTACAGTGTCATATAACAGACCCTGAATGGAGTAAAATATTGGCTTCCCCTAAAATAATTAAAATAATCTCAGGAAACTATTAAAATACCCCCAATTTAACTATGTCCACCATACATTCATAAACCCGCACAAAATCCAGGTGGTTTATGGGTGTGAGCCTTGCCCCTGTCCAAGATGCATGCACATGGATGCTGATTTTGCGGATATGGTTTGGTATTGCGCCCATTTATGTCCTTTTTGGGATGAGGTGATTGTCGCCCTGAACTCTACGCTTAGTCACTCCCTCCCCTGCTCATTGGAAACCTGTATTTTAGGGCTATTCCCAAGACCCAACACACGAAAGGTGGGCACACGGTTTTTAGATCTGGCCCTCGTGTAAGCTAAAAGGTGCATAGCCATGGCCTGGAAATCAGTGACTGGCCCAGGGGTTGGAACCTGGAGATCTGATGTGACCCAGTGGGCAAGAGCAGGGGCCAGAGGGGTGAGAATGCGCACTATTGTAGATTTATGGACCGAGGTGTTGGTGGCCTGGGAGCACCTGGATTGTGACTCGGGGGGATACCCAGAGGCTAGTGATGGTTTACTTGAGGGATAGGAAGTGGATTTACTGGGAGCCCAGACAGGAGAAACAGATGAGCGCTGAATTGGGAGGGGATCTGGTTGCCATTACCCTGCCTCCCCGACCCGGTGCAGCGGGCAGGTGAGGGCGGATTCTTCCGCTTTTTCTGCAGGACTGGGGACGGGATCTCGGCTAGTGTGGTCATCTATTGCGGCATCCAAGAGGAGGTGCCCAGGGGTATGCTTTCAGTTCGCCCCCCCATCCACCCACTCGATACCCTGTATTCTCCATTTGCCTGTACTGATGAGTCGTAGCGCGGGCCTAGTTGGGTCACTCACTTGTGCTTGTGCTTGTTTGAATTGTTTGTTTGTATCTCTGCTTTTTGCTTTTTCCCCTCATTTCTTATACTATTGGCTAACTCTTTGATCGCTACATATCTCCTGACATTGCACTACATAGTGACACCCCCTTCGTAAAAGCAAGGGGACACCTCGTGTAAGCAACAATCATGTAGATTGAACGTTATCTCGGATAAGACTGTTGATTGTTTATTGATGAAGGTATGTCTTTATTGCCCTTCTGAAGGTCTGTCGATTTACGATCGATTGCTGTAACCAGTAAATGTTTAAAATGCAAATAAAGTGAAGCTTAAAAATAAATTACCACCAGCTTTTTGCTTGTGCTCTGGTACTACAGGCCTGGAATGCACTTCTCATCTTTAATGCAACATTGGGTCAAATCTACTGAAAACCACTTTCTACACATTTCACCGATTTTTTTTTAAAGCTTTCCACATTTTCTGAATGACCCCCAAAGTAGCAGATCTGAGAATGACAACATACACCAAATATTAGTCCATGAATATTCTGAAATCCTTGCAATAATGGTCTATCTAGGTAAGGTAGACTACTCTTTGTAGGTCTGGATTGACAGCATAGCTGTCTGGCTGAATATTTTTAGCATTAAGTGGGCTTTGTTTTGGCTCCAACCCGATGAGTATTACTCTCTTGTCTCTTATCAGTCCAAAGTCTGGAAACTGCTTCAAATAAATGCACAATGGTTTATTCTAAATCCAAAAAATAAATTCAACTATGCCGTTTGTTACATTCAGTTTATTTTCTCGTATGTGTATATTAGATAGAAAGCAATATTTTTGCTGCTTTTTACCAGCATTGGTAAAACCAGTAGGACAGAATTTAATGTGATAAATCACATTTGTGCATACAATTCATGCAAAAAGCATTTGTGAATGCCTTTGTTTACAGTTGCCAGTACATTAAGGCCAGACAGAATGGCTTTGCCAGTGCTTGTTTTATGCATGTGGTGGCAACAGAATCATTTTCTGGGACACATGGAATGAACATCTACATCAGAGAGAACGCTGGCCAATCTGATAGGTTTCTTTATCTCAAAGAAGCTTGGATAGGACACCCCCAGACAGGACAGATAGGACACCCACTCTCCAGCGGAAAAGGGTTATCAAATGATTCCATGCTACTGGGGTACTTGGTCCTCAGTCATGGACGTGTAGTCAACAAACCATTGCATTCTGGGTGTTGCAGTCTTGATCCAGTTTGGTTTACCCAGTTTAACTCATATAATGAAAATTATTTATAAAAGGAAACCCCGGGTCTAATAAAGTTATGTAAGTCATCTGTTAACTCTAACTAAGTAAGATCCCTTCTCAATCACTGGAGGTAGGGGATGCATTTGAAATTCTTGTGGTCTGAGAGTTGTCGTTTCCTTGTGCTTTTGATATCTTCAGTGGGGGCATAAGAAGATGAGATGTGAGGAAGGCAAGGTACAGTCATGGAACAGAAATAAAGACAACCTGTGCTGGCACTTCCATAATGTACTATAAAGTTACTACCGAGTGTCCTAAAAGTATCATTTTTATGTGTATAGGGAGCACTGCAGATGGCAAAATGCTCATTTATCCTGAGCACTGAAAATACTTGCACCGTTCTTGCAACCGACGACCACAAGTAAATGCAGGCTGCCCACTGGGTTACCTCACCAGAGCCAGAGGCAGGCCTGGGGTGGAGGCAATGGCAGAGACATCGGAGAAGGGGTGGAAGGAATCCACCCAGTGTGAAGTGTGGCCTTAGGAGCATTGGAGCCTAGGCGGGTTGGGTGGAGGGAAATGTGTTTCTTCCTGAGTTGGACGAAAGATGATACTGTTTCAGTCCTAGTGACGATTTGTTTCCTAAAGATAATCAGTGCGCGTGCACTTACTCAAAGCCCGAAGTTGTAAAAAATAATAAATTGTTTTTGAAAACAGAGCATATGGAGCCCTGGAAGGAGGGGCCATTTCAATGATTCTGCTGTCACATCATATTGGGTTTTAAGGGGGAGGACTTCGACTGATATTCAGTTATGGCTTTTCAAGGTAGAAAGAGCTCTTTTTCACAATTCCCTGTGGGGCTGGCCTTCAAACCAGGTATATTTAAAACTATTAGTTGTGTAGTGAAATAAGCAAAAACACTTTGCTGATAGGTTTTACCCTGTATTGTAATAGGGTTACTCATTACTCAACATGAATATGGTAATTAATAGGGGAGAGGATGTGGCCTTACGGCTCGAGCGTCGACCTCGACGCTGGGGAACCGGGTTCGAGTCGCGGCAGGGACGCTCAACATCCTGTGATTCTGGGCAAATCACTAATCTCCACATGCCTAGCAGAAAAAGAATGTACCTGTCTGTAACACAACTGGTGCTCATGTAAAGCGCTCTGGTACCTTCGGGGCAAGTTGGCGCTATGTAAAACTCCAGAAAATAAAGAATAGTGTGCTCCTGATCTATAGATGCAGATGTGTGCTATTACCATGGAATTTCCGCAAGATGGGAAGAAAATCCACTGTCATAGGCAACAGTCCAGTGCTTACTTTGTAAAAAAACATAAGTGCCAGAATTCTCATCAGGAGGACCCTGGAGCTTGCACCACACATTGCCGCTGCCAATGATAATAACAACACAACTACCAACATTACACTCCTATAAGTGTGACAATTTGGACTATTTCAGGCCCCAAAATTATGAGAATGGCTTGGGCAGCAGGTAATAGTCATTTTAATGTATATTGAATTAATAATTACCTGTTGTTATGGTCATCTCTAAAGTAGCTAGACAGCGCCGCCTTGTGGCAGACAGGCACAAACGCCGGTGTTGACAATTAAGTGCCGGTGCCAAGCACTGGAAACCACCGGCTCAAATTAAGCACTGGGTATCACGAAGAGGGTGTTTGCAGGAGAGTGTCATGGGAGTGGTTCTTCGATACATTGGAAGTAGCAACAAGATCACAACTTTCTGGATGTCCACATTCTACATGCCTTCCACATACTAATCTTCATATCCACATTTACACTTAAATAAACCAGGAGTAAGTGATGGGTGATATGGATGCAAAACATAATGTCCTAGGGGCATATGTATCAAACGATTTTGTATTCGCAAACGCTGCGATTCGCAATAAAACAGCGTTTACGAATACAAAATCGCAAAACACGATGTATGAGCCATTTTCGCATCGCATTATTAAGGAATCGCTAATTTTGCGATTCCTTAATTATGCGTAAGCATTTAAGGAATCGCAAATTGCGATTCCTTAAATGCTATGTAACGCGCACCCAAGTTGTGCGATTTCTCCTTAAGAAATCGCAAATTAGCACCAACTTCAAGTTGGTGGTAATTTGCGATTTCTTTGAAAAATACACTTTTTGGCATTTTTCAAAGTGCCATGTGGCGCACATACATGCCCTTAGGGCATGTATGTGCACCATATGCGTACACATGCTCTTTTCAGGGGTGCATCAGGGTGTCATCATGACACCCTTGCACCTTTGAAATTATTCTCAATTTGCAATTAGCAAATTGCGATTCGCAATTTGAGAATGACTTCCCATTCATTCCTATGGGCCTCCTGGCCCATAGGAATGAATGGGAAGGTATTCCTTAATTGCGATATCGCAATTTGCTAATCTCAATTAAAGAATATTAAAAATTTGCAAAATATGTGCGAACTTTTAAATACATCCCGTTTTGCAATTCTCAAATAGCGATTCTCAGAAAATCGCTATTTGAGAATCGTAAATACAGTTTTTGATGCATATGCCCCTAAGTTCCCTGAGAGGATTGGCGGAATTAGAGTCTTTTAATTAAATATAGTTTTCCTTGAAAAGAAAAAGGAAACACAATATATATTATGTCTCTTCGTTTTCAAATTATGCTTCAAGGTTAGAATATCGAAAACAGAAAGCATAACTTTTTTTTACTCTTGAAAAATGATTTTCCATGATAAGTATTAGCTTCCCTAATACCACCGTGAAAATAGGCCATTTTAGTGCACTTTCCGATGCTTGTTTCAGCACTTACTGCAGGTTAAGTCTGGTTCAGTTTGGTGAGAAATACAAAGTGCAAGTAAGTGCATGAAAGTCCACAAATTAAGTCCATGTGTCATGTAGATGAGGGGGGAGAGAAGCATTTAAAAAAAAAATGATTCACATATAAAATATATATATTTGTGCGTTTCAGAAATAACCAACTCTTCAGCTGCAAATTGTACCCAATAAGGACAACGGCCCATGTAGAGCTAAGTACAGGTTTGCATGCTACACTGGTGTACTTAATAAAACCGTAGCCATGCCTGGAGCGTGCCCGAGGCCTTCGTAAATCAGTTATAGGGTTGTAAACATCAGAATGAAGTACTGCAAGACAACTCATGCTGGGAATTGTAATTTCTTTGTGAATTCGGCCATTAGTGACTTCTAGAATCATCACATTTTCAGGAGCTGAAAAAGTGGACCAAGTTCCAAACCCTTTTGCTCTGCACGTCTAGAGAATGTAGATTCTCCTAGCTTTATGAACAGAGAATCTGGATTTCATTAAAGACACGAAGGCTAGCATTATGCATAACCTTTTATTGCTTCTCCAACTGCAGCACTTTAAAGGCAACTTCAACCACACTTAAGAGTCTTGAATTAGAACTGCTGTACAGTCTATATAAACCAAAGCCCAGCAGTCATCTTCCTCTTTATAGCTGCTCCAAGGCTAACTTTCTTGAACTTGAAAATGAAAAAATTATGTATTTATCCATTTCTTCACTCTTTTCTTCCGTTTTTTAGATTTCCAACTTTATTATTTTCTAGAAAAAATTACATAACACTGAATGTAAACTGAAATTTCTGCAAAACAACAGAACTATCGATGTAAAGTATAATTTTCACCATACATTTGACAAAATCTTGAATTTACTAAATCCTCATGCTCCCTTCAATGCAACCTTGCCTGGGAAGGGAGGGCGGGATAATGCTAACCTCTGTGTCGTTAATGAAATCCAGATTCTCTGATCATAAAACTAAGAGAATCCACATTTCATGTCAAGACCAAGGTTAGCATTATGCATGTTGAAAGCTGTGATAACACAACCGATGATACATGTTTCATAGGTTTTAAATAACACCTTGCAAAAACACCAGCATTTGACCAGTTTGTAGCCTTCAGAATCTCCTCAAGACGGCCTCCAGATGTAAAATTCTTACTCGCCATTGCTCCTCTTACTGAATGTGCACCAAACCTTTGCATAGCCACTCCTGCCTCACATATGCACAATCTCACCCAGCAAGCAATAGTTGCTGAACTCACAGGATTCAAAGGTCTCACATGAGAAATGAACAATTGTGTTTCTCCATCCCTCCTGAATTCAGCCATCTTACACTCATATTCTTTCAACACGACCCATCACACAGCTTTGGATGGTCATCATTGTTGGGTGAAACACGGAAGATGACATTGTATTAGTTCTTTTTGTAATATTAAATATCACCCCATCTGGGTTGTAGAAGCAGTTACTCACCTCTAAAGCATGTATGTTGTAAACTTTTCTGAATGATATCAAGCGCAGTAGAGTTGCCAACTTACAAGACAATTGCCGTAATATCAAAAACTTATTAGATGTCCAACTCTCTAATTTTGTTAAAATGTAATTCACATCCCATAAATTACTCTATCTTTGGCTAAGAGGCCTCCGCAACTCTACTCCTTTCATTACCCTGCAAATCAAAGTACCTCTTCCAATGGAAAAAACCCTACTGGAGCCTGCCCTGCAGCCACTGCTGACCTATAACCTTTTATAGTTCTGTAACTTAGACCCTTCTCAAATAAACAATTTGAAAACCCTATGAAAGATGCCTCCACAGGATCCATGTCTCTCTCCATGCACCAACAGACCCAAATTTTCCATGCTCCAGCGTTACGTGTCCTTTTTCCAAGTGCCCAGGATTCTTTGAGCAACTCCTGAGCCTCTTCTGAAAGTCATTCAAAATGTTTTCCTCCCCTGAAATCTTCCAAGTAATAAGGCTCAAAGCCCCTTCCAAAATTAAAAGTCGAACCTCTTCCTGGGCCTGTTAATAATGTCTTCCGAACTTGGTATAAAAAAAGGCTTGTCTACTACTAACTCTGACAGCCCTGGAAACCAAGGCTGAGCTGTCCAGAAAAGAGGGATCCAAATTATCTTACATTTCTGTCCAGGGCCGGCTTTAGTGCTGGTGGCGCCCTGTGCGAAAATGTTTGTTGGCTCCCCCCCCATGACCACCTCCACCACGGATTCTCTCACTAGCACCCTTTAACAGTGACCAAGTCTCCATAACCACACTCTCTCAGATGCATTGAAATAGTTATATAGCGCCACTCATACCAGTGTAGGGTGTCTGAGCACTTTGCATCACACACACATTAGACAGAGACAATCAATCGTACGTGTGTAAATCAGTGTATAGGAAATGTTACATTAGCCAAAGGTCAAACATACTGGTAGGCAGTATAGTTTAAGAGTGCTTGGTGTGGAGAAGCACAAACTCAGAGTCGAAAAAGAAACGGCATAGTTGGGAGTTTTCTTTAATAATAGGAATCGATTTCTAGCTAAATTAACCCTTTTTGCAACATTAATCAATGTTCTAATAATGTATACTTTGCGGTGTGTATGCACTTCTAGAATGAAAGTTAATAGCTCACTATTCTATATCAGGACTTTAAGTTATAAATTACAAGTAACAAAAGGATTTCTCTTTTGAAAGCAGTAACCTGCTGATCTGTTTACATCATACGCACTCTGTAATCTACTGGGTACACGTTCTTAGCAGCAGGCATATTAACCCTCTGCACTAACTTCACCCAAATCAATACCTCAACTATACAAAATGCTGATCTCTCTCCAGGAAGATAATTATTCACAGGAGCTATCTTGACATTTATGTGAGGCCTGGTAATTGCCGCTGCAGCAGGTGCTTCAAAAGCATATTAAACTTTCAATCACGACGCCCCCAGGAAGCCAGCACCCGGTGCGGTGGCACCGGTCGCACCGCCCTAAAGCCGGCCCTGTTTCTGTCTCCTCAACATCAACAACACCCTCTGAATCATTGTGAAAGAAGGGAACACTTATCCCTGAAGTCCCCTCCAAATCTGCTGAAAAGCATCCACCGCTTCTGCTTGGGGATCTGGTCTCCAACTGAAATACCGCGGCAACTGGTACATCAGCCTTGATGCGAACAGATCAACCCCCAAAGGACCCCAATCATTATGAATTCTCCTGATTCAGCAGATTGGAACTCAAGGTATCTCCGAAATGACAGCGATTGGAAATTGAGTATGCATCTGCACACTCGATTTGTAATCGCTGTAATTTCGGAGATACTTTGAGTTCCATTCTGTTGTCGTATTGGACATACCTGGAAAGTACTCTATGCTTTCAAACCTATCTTTTGCTCCAGACAATAACCCCAAATCTCTTTTGCAATGTGAGTTCAATTAGTTAACTTGCTGCTAACCTATTCGATTTATATAACGAACGGCTGACACATTGTCCATCTTTAACAAAACCTTGCATTTCTTCAATGTTTTCCCAAGGCTTTTCAACGCAAAAAGACCTGCCTTTATCTCTAATTCATTTATATACCACTCACTCTCCTCCCAAGACCACCTGCCATCTGTCTCTTGCTGATGCAAACAAGCTTCCCAGCCAGAAAGGCTTGCATCTGTTTACAATATGAAATCTAGACATATCCCTAAAATCACTTGGCTATTCCATGCTTCTAAATTGTCTAGCCACAAATTCAATTCTACCTGCGCTTCTGCATTAGCTGCACTTGGTCCCCCTACCACAAACCTTTCCTTAGGCCTTCTGCCTTCAATCTCTGTGAACCTCTGTAATGAAGAGGGCCTGGTAATACTGCTGGAATTGAAGAAGAAAACAAGCCTATAACCGGTGCTAATGACCTCAAGGTCATGAATAGTTTCTTCAGAATCTGTTTCACCTCAGATGTTTTTTTCACCACCTGTTTTTATGGTAAACTCAAGGTCTCATGAATAGTGTTCACCTGAAAACCAAGGAACTCTATCTCCTCACAAGGAATCAGCACTGATTTCTCCAAATTGATCAAAAACCCCAGGGACTCTAGCAGAGGCAGAGCTACAGAAAACTGCACCCTCGGCTCCTCCTGAACTAGAGACATAAAAAGGAAATCACCCAGATACATAATCATTCGAATTCCTCTCTCTGTGAGAAAAGAAGCCACTGACCTCAATACCTTTGTAAAACACCAAGGTGCTGATGAGAGTCCAAAAGGTAGGCAGGTGAACTGATAAAGATCTTCGAACCATCTGAATCGCAGAAATTTGCGACTCTCCTCTGCTATTGGAATGGTGAAATGAGCATTTTTTTCAAATCCAGTTTTACCAACGAATAGTTCCTTTCCAGCATATCTCTTAAAAGATGGATACCCCCCATCTTGAAATGCCTGTGAATTAAAATCCAAATCAGATTACTCAAATTTATATTAGAACTGGTCCTTCTTGACTACAAATATTGTGCTTACAAAACCTGCATCATTCCTGGATACTCTCTCTATTGCTCCTTTCTTTAACATCTATTGAACTTCTAAATCCAGTAACGTCTGTTGGTCTACCTGAAATACCATCTCCCTTGACTCCACATACTGGACAGGTATATCTCTGAACTCTATTGTGTACCCTTTTACTGCTTGAAGGACCCATTGGTTCACAAACGCTTCCAATTGTTTATGAACTCTGTTAAATGATCCCCCTACCTTTCCTAGGAAAGAAGTAGAAATAGTCCTCATACTCACATTGATTTCCTTGTGAACACAACCTCTTCCCCTGGGTTGATGTCCTCTAATACCTCTTCCTTTCTGAGGATAGAAACCAGTGGCAGACTGGAATCCTCTAAAAGACGCACAACCTTGAGATTGGTAATGGGACATTGAGTATGACTGTCCAGAGAAATGTCCCCTTGCTCGGACCCAGTCAAAAACATGCCCTCAAAATATTCGTCTCCGTGAACTCTGTGCTTTATCAAGGCTTGTGAAAGTATTTCCCCACACCTTTCATTTAGTCTTCCCTAAATAAAAATCCTTTAGTGTCCTTACTAGGCTCCTTTTTAGTGAAATCCACTAACTTAGGGATAATGCTGCCCCCATGGCCCCTCCCCCCGTTGTTCCCGCTCCCTGCCTCCCAGCTCCATTTTCCCTCCCCCACCCCTATTTAATGGAGGAGTGCCTGAGCAGAATCTCTGACCTTCGGCCAGTGTCCCTGCTCTCCGCCCCAGTAGCTCCGCAGATGTGCTGCTGCCACCTACTAAGAGCCGTCAGGGATTCGAGCCTGGTATTGGTATCTTCCTCTGTATTGTGATCTCCTGATCCCTCGTGTTTGTTTGTGCCTGTGCCCGCCATTTGTTGTCACTCCCGTGATTATTTGCACCTGTATTTCTTTTTTTGTTTTGCCTGTGCTTTCATTGTGATCACTGTGCCTCTTCTTATTTTCTTTTGCTGCCTGTGCCCTTCCTCTGGTCCTCCATGCCCGTTTTTCCCCTGCCCTTTCCTGCTGCTGCTGCCCCCATGATCCCTCCCCCTTCCTGCTTCCCGCCTCCCAGCTCTGTTTTCCTTCCCCTACCCTATTTAATGGCGGCTGCGTGCAGTGGACTCGCTGCTGGCAAACCGAAGGCACACCACAGGCAAGCCGGTCTGTGCCAGGCCCTGACCGCGACCAGCACCAGGAACCCTGGATCTGCGACCCTCCACCGCTACAACTTCACTGCCCTCCTAGCACCCAACCCCGGAAGGAACAACAACTAGCAGCGAGAGACACCGAACACCACCCATGGCCAGTTCTCCTGCCGCATCTGCTGCCAAACCTTCGCCTCCAACCACATCACCAAGGCCACCGCCACCCCCTGCCCCCCACCGAACTCAAACACCTCCGAGGCCCTGAGGTGCATCCTCCTCAACGTGCGCTTCCTGCCACACATGCTGTAGAGATCTGGGACCTCCTCGACACCCTCACACCAGACCTCGCCTTCTTTACAGAAACCTGGACAAACGCCTCCTCTGCACCTGACATCGCCACCTCCATCCCCAAGGGCTACATAACCCAGAGGAAGGACCGCCCCAATGTCCCTGGAGGAGGACCCGCCATCATCCACAAGAGCTCCCTCTGACTCTCCACCTCCACCACGAGGGACCCCACCACCGAACACTTCCACCTCCAGATCCAACCAGCCCTAGAACCACACTCTGTGGCACCCTCGCCTACAGACCTCCCGGACCCTCCACCTCATTCGCCACTTCCATCGCCGACCTCATTGCACCCCATGCCATCGCTTCCACGGACTACATACTCATCGGAGACCTGAACTTCCACCTCCACAACCCCAACAACCCGAACTCCGCCACCCTCCTGGACAACCTCGCCAACATTGGACTGAAACAGCTTGTCACCAGGCCTACCCAAAAGGCAGGACACACCCTCGACTCCATCTTCGCAGGAGGGAACAACATCCTCTTCAGCCATGCCTCACAACCCCCTTGGACTGATCACCAGTGCGTACATTTTCACGTCGAAAAACCCACGCCTTCCCAACCTGCACCGCATCCTCCACGTAGGAACTGGAACAAAGTCACTGAGGGGCAGCTCAACTCCACCCTCAACCGTGACATCCCCACCACCTCATCCAACGCCAACCTCGAAACCAAAGAACTCCACAGATATCCAACTGCGCAGACAAGCTCTCTCCCCTACGTATCCCGGACAGACAGCACCCCAGGAAGGCCACCTGGATCACTGCCGACTTCCAGGAATCCAGACTCACCTGCAGACATCTCGAGAACAAATGGAGAAACAGCAAAACATTAGAAGACTGCACCACCTACAAGAACACCATGACAGAATACCACCAACAGATCAGATCCACAAAAAGGACCTTCATCCATAACTTGATCCTCGCCAACTCCAGCAACTCCAAACAACTTTTCAGCATCATCCAGGAATTCACCAACCCCCCCCCCCCCCCCCCCCCCAAGCGAGACCACAGACATCACTTCTTCCCAGGACCTCTGCAACAAGCTCAGATCCATATTCCATCTGAAAATCATCAAGGCCCTATACGACAGTTCAATGAACAGACCCCGAATCCGAAACCTCCACCCTCTCCAGCAACGCCATCCAGCCCACCATCCCCTCCTGGACCCCAGTCACCACTGAAGACACCTCGTCAACCATGAAAGGCATCCACTCAGGAGGCCCCAAGGACCCATGCCCTGCGCACATCTTTCACAGAGCCACCACCGCCATCGCTCCCGAACTGCGATGCACCATCAACGCCACCTTCAAGACCAGCATCTTTCCCAATGATTGGAAACACGCAGAAGTCAAACCCCTGCTCAAGAAGCCCTCAGCAGATACCACAGACCTCAAGAACTACCGACCCATCTCCCTCCTCCCCTTCGCAGCCAAAGTCACCGAGAAGACTGTCAATACACAACTAACCATATTCATCGAAGAAAACTCCATCCTCGACTCCTTCCAATCCAGCTTTCGCAGCAACCACAGCACCAAGACCACTCTACTTGTCGTCACAGATGACATCCGCACCCTCCTCGACCAAGGTCACACTGTGGTCCTCATTGTACTTGACCTCTCGGCAGCGTTCAACACCATCTCCCACCGCACACTCACAGCCATACTCCGCGGCGCCGGCATACAAAGTACAGCCCCCGACTGGATACGCTAGTTCCTTACCGGCAGAACCCAAAGAATCAGACTGCCACGCATCCTCTCCAAACCCACGGAAATCAACTGCGGAGTACCCCAAGGATCGTCGCTCAGCCCCACTCTTTTCAACATCTACATGGCCCCTCTCGCCGCCATCGCCAGACATCACGGACTCAGCATAGTATCCTACGCCGACGACACCCAGCTCATCCTCTCCCTCACCAAGAACCCTGTCACCACCAGACTTCTCTTCCAGGAAGGAATGAAGGATGTTGCATCTTGGATGAGCAGCAGCTGCCTGAAGCTCAACTCGGAGAGGACAGAGGTCCTCATCCTTGGACCATCCCCCTCTGCATGGGATAACACCTGGTGGCCATCCTCCCTCGGCAGCTCCCCCACCCCACAGACCATGCCCAAAACCTTGGCATCATACTCAACTTCTCCCACTTCGTGATCGGACAGGTCAATGCCGTTACCTCCAGCTGTTTCAACATCCTTCTAAAGACCTTCAAATGGATCCCCCTGGAATCAAGGAAGGCAGTTATCCATGCACTCATAACCAGCAGACTAAACTACGGAAATGCCCTCTACGCTGAGATCAACAAGTCTCTACTCTGCAAACTCCAGACCATACACAACACCGCAGCCAGACTCGTCCTCGGCATCCCTCGACACCAACACATCCCCCAACATCTGTGGGACCTACACTGGCTCCCCGTCGAGAAGAGAATCACTTTCAAGATACTCACCCACGCCTACAAATGCCTCCACAACACTGGCCCCCAATACCTCAAAGAGAGAATCTCATTCCACGTACCCAAGAGAAGCCTCCGATCTGCCGACCTCGCCCTCACCGAAACCCCTCGTATCCGCAGAGCCAGGACCGGTGGAAGAACCTTCACCTACATAGCGGCCAAGACCTGGAACGAGCTCCCGATTGACATCAGGCCCCCCCTCCCTGAACGTTTTCAGGAAGACGCTCATAACCTGTCTCTTCGACTGAACGGAGCTGCACAACACACCCCTCACCCCCCTAGCGCCGTGGGACCCTCACAGGTGAATACAGCACTTACAATTCCCCTGATTGAATGATTGATTGATTGATAATGCGTATGATGATTGCTTTCCGCCTTTCCACTATCATTGCATCATTTGCGTTCCCCATAAACAAACTTCTCTTTGTGACCAACCTCTTAACAATTTGGTATTCACAGAAACTGACTTTGACTTAGGCTCCTCAGCCATATTTATTATTATTGCAAGAGGATCAATAACGTCTAGTGGTCTGTCCTGGCACTGTTTGAGTACCCTTTCTAGACCCTTCTCGGGGTCACAACCCATTTGAAAAAGAAACCTGATCAGATAAGGGTGTAAATCAGTGGTCAAGCATTCCTAATTCTCAATCACAAGACGAGATATTCTTTTCTCATTACCGCTCATGCCTCTTTCTCCAAAGGTCTCTTTATCCATAATTTTACAAATCTAGAAACATGTGCCAAAGACCACCCATCTGCACTTCGAGGGTGTCTTCTCATATCAGGACTAAACATATATACATTCTGTGAATCATTCAGAATTCCCTTCTTCTTTCTTAATTTCTCTTTCTTCTCAAAATCTGTATCCCAACCATCATCCTCATAGTTGTCCAGGACAGACTTATGACAACTATCCCAATAGTGATTATAAGAATTCTCCTTATCAGGTCTTGCCTGAATCTCATGTGTGTCACCAAGGGCACCCTCTTTTGTGCCGCGTTGGACACCCTCCTTTAACATGGTGCATGGACCACCTCTCTGCCATGCTATTAAATTAGCCTTTGACTCATCTTCAATATTCTTCCTTTTCATTCTTTTGTTTCCTGAACTTAAAATCTTATTCTGCTCCTCCTCTTTTAGGGATCAATATTCATCATCTGAAAGATCTGAAGCCTTCCTTTTCCTCCTCATAACAGAACCCAAAATATCCTTCACTGATGCCCTTACCTCATCCTGGATCATATTTCTTATCTCATCATTATTTTCATTTCGAGATGGACCCCCTTCCTCACTTATCTTTTCTGAGGTTTTATAATGCTTTCGCACATCAAAAACCTAAGTTCAAACTATTAGTTTCTTTTTTTTTGGGTGGAAAGTAATTTAATTATAATACAATAATGATTTTGTTTTATTTATTAATATTTATCTAATTGATATTTTATAGTGTTAATTGTGGGTAGCAATTTATTTTCAATTAATTATTAATTTGGTGCTAATTAATTGAAAATTAAATATGGAAATTGTGTAATTAATTTTAGGTGCGAGTTGTGGGGTTTATAGGGGTAAAGGGTGGGAAGTAATTTATTTTTAATTAATTAATAATTAGTTGTTAATTATTATTAACTAATTAATTGAAAATTTAAATATGAAAATTGTTTTATTAATTTTAGGTGTGGGTTGTGGTATTTATAGGGGAAAAGGGTGGGATGTGATTTATTTTTAATTAATAATTAATTGTTGTTGTAAATTAATATTGATTATTTAATTGAAAATGAAACTGAGAAATCATGTAATTATTTTTAGGTGCAGGTTGTGGGGTTTATTGGGGTAAAGGGTGGGAAGTAATTTATTTTTATGTGTTTTAATTTGTTTTTTAATTTAGTGTGGTTGAAATTTGCTTTAAAGTGCTGCAGTTGGAGTAGCAATAAAAAGTTATGCATAATGCTAACCTCTCGTCTGGACATGAAATCCGTAGTTTTTAGTTTTTCTACGTTTGAAGTTTTGTAGGGTCAGTGAACAGACTTGTGAACTCCTTCGTCATTGATTAGCACCCCTTGTAGTTTAGAGTCTTCCACTGATCATTCTGTTTGATTGATTAGGAACTGATTTATGTAGCACACAACACCAAAAAGGCGCCTTTAAGTTGCATATACAGTTTGAGTTGGTCTTAGATGGATGTCAGCAGTGGAAGGCACATGAAATTAAACATGGGTTTGAGAGTTACAAAAAAATAAAAGAAGACAGTAGCTCTAGTCAGTAAAGTATGAAGCCCTCCTTTTATTTAAAAATAATGTAATTTAACTAGAAACATGGTGACAAAATAAATACTAAGTCACCACAGCAGTCATAAAAACACATATATCTATGATAATTTGTGGTCATGCTATAGGTTTGCTAACGCTTATAAAAATGACACTGCAATTTATATACATTTATCAAATATTGTTTAGATAGATATGAATGTTTAGGTAAGTGGGAGAAAGGGGAAGGATCCCTGAGTTGGCAAAGAACAATAATGTTCCTCTTCTCCCCAGGGCAGGTGGTCTGTTGATTGACTACAGACCCACTCTATGGGCACAGCTGCACAAGGGTTTTGCTCAGTGAAGACTCTACTCCCGGGCGCTACTTGGCAAATGCTTAATTCACATTTTAATGTGTTATATTGTATGACACTGGCTCAAAGCTCTGCTCAATTAGCACTGGCCTTTCTGCCAACATGGCACAGCAGAACACAATCTCAAGCCTTGCTGTTAATTAACTCTGCATTTTATCAAAGTGATTGTGTGTTTATCAGATACAATCTGTGGGACATTCTAGGTATTGTTAAAACTGAAGTTTGGAGTAAGTCTATATTATCAAAAGAAGAGCTCTTCTCACCTCTGGGTGTCAGCAGGATCAGAGCTCCGAGAGAGTCTGTATTATCAACGGAGGAGCTCTTCTTAGCTCTGGGTGTCAGCAGGGTCAGAGTTCCGAGTGAGTCTGTATTATCAAAAGGAGAGCGCTTCTCAGCTCTGGGTGTCAGCAGGATCAGATTTGAGTGAGTATATATTATCAAAAGAGGAGCTCTGCTCAGCGTGTCAGCAGGATCAGAGCTCAGAGAGAGTCTTTATTATCAACGGAGGAGCTCTTCTCAGCTCTGGGTGTCAGCAGGATCAGAGCTCCGAGTGAGTCTGTATTATCAAGGGAGGAGCTCTTCTCAGCTCTGGGCGTCAGTGGGATCAGAGCTCCGAGTGAGTCTGTATTATCAAAGGAGGAGCTCTTCGCAGCTCTGGGCGTCAGCAGAATCAGAGCTCTGAGTGAGTCTGTATTATCAAGGGAGGAGCTCTTCTCAGCTCTAGGCGTCAGCAGGATCAGAGCTCCGAGAGAGTCTGTATTATCAAGGGAGGAGCTCTTCTCAGCTCTGGGCGTCAGCAGGATCAGAGCTCCGAGGGAGTCTGTATTATCAAGGGAGGAGCTCTTCTTAGCTGTGAGCGTCAGCAGGATCAGAGCTCCGAGTGAGTCTGTATTATCAAGGGAGGAGCTCTTCTTAGCTGTGAGCGTCAGCAGGATCAGAGCTCCGAGTGAGTCTGTATTATCAAAGGAGGAGCTCTTCGCAGCTCTGGGCGTCAGCAGGATCAGAGCTTCGAGTGAATCTGTATTATCAAGGGAGGAGCTCTTCTTAGCTGTGAGCGTCAGCAGGATCAGAGCTCCGAGTGAGTCTGTATTATCAAAGGAGGAGCTCTTCTCAGCTCTGGGCGTCAGCAGGATCAGAGCTCCGAGAGAATCTGTATTATCAAGGGAGGAGCTCTTCTTAGCTCTGGGCGTCAGCAGGATCAGAGCTCCGACAGAGTCTGTATTATCAAAGGAGGAGCTCTTCTCAGCTCTGGGCGTCAGCAGGATCAGAGCTCCGAGTGAGTCTGTATTATCAAGGGAGGAGCTCTTCTCAGCTCTGGGCGTCAGTGGGATCAGAGCTCCGAGAGAGTCTGTATTATCAAAGGAGGAGCTCTTCTTAGCTCTGGGCATCAGCAGGATCAAAGCTCTGAGTGAGTCTGTATTATCAAGGGAGGAGCTCTTCTCAGCTCTGGGCGTCAGTGGGATCAGAGCTCCGAGAGAGTCTGTATTATCAAAGGAGGAGCTCTTCTCAGCTCTGAGCGTCAGCAGGATCAGAGCTCCGAGAGAGTCTGTATTATCAAGGGAGGAGCTCTTCTCAACTCTGAGCATCCGCAGTGTTAGACCTGTCAGCCCTAGGGTGGTCTTCCCTGTATTTTTGCCCTTGCCTCATTTTTTCCACCCCCTTTTTCGTTGGCCTTAGGTCTCCGAGCGCCTTTTCACTGCTAAACAGTGTTAAGGTGCAGGTGCTCTCTTCCCCCAAGATGGCTGCCACAGGCCCCTGCTACTGCGGAGTGGCCTTTTTACTAGCACCCTAGTTGCCAGGAGCTGGCTGGGACCCTACAACAATGTTGCGACACCAGCCCGCCTTTGTGTCCTATAGTTAGAGTGGGAAAGCTCCTGGAACTTGCTGGAACCTTCTAGAAGGAGGGTGGGGTTTTACTTTTGCCGCCTTGGAGGGTGGTCACCTGACCTAGGGCTACTTAAGGAACGGAGGGAACATTTTTTAGTTAGTTGGGGCGACGCAGACCTGGGGGAACCTACGCAGGAGTTTTAGGCGGTAGGGCCTAGTCAGGGACCTATGCCTCTGAAAGTGACAGGGCTTAGGTGCTGCCTTTTAAGTGAGTGAGGGATCCTGAACTACCCCACTGATCTGACCCAGCGGGAGGGGAACCCAGGAGCAACCTACCAAGCCTGACTAGGAGCTATCTAGTCACCAACTCAACCTACCCCCTTCCCCCAAGAAACAAACCTACTAAGGGCGCCAGATACAACAAGCGCCAAAAGGACGAAGAAACTTACCAAAGACCTTACTACAGAACTTACCAACGAACTTGCTACAGAACTTACCAAAGAACTTACCACAGAACTGCAGGGGGATCAACCAGGTACCTGCGCTGTGCCATTCCTGTGCTCCCTGGCGTCACCTGGGTCCCCTTCCTAACGGGTTCTGCCACTGGCGTGTGGCCTGCCACCTCCCAACCTACCTGCCCTGAGCTAGGGCGTCACTGTGGGGAAAAAGGGGGCGCTAGGTGCCGAGCACATCGCCACCCCCGAGCTGCAGGCCACCCCTTAATTTTAGCCACCCCCGTCGGGCTTACCAAAAAGAATAACTCACCGCTGTGTCGTCTGTCCTCTGCCATCACCGGGGCCCCGTTGCTGCCGTCGCAGCCGAGGTATCGCGGCCCCGAGGGCGGAGAAGGCCGCCGGAAAGCAGGGAAGGCCCCGTTGGGCCGAGACATCTTGCCGAGGCCGCGTAGGTTTGAAGCCAAGGACTCTAGTCACCTGACGGGGGCGGACTGCCGAACGCTGCCCCCGCCGCTGTGCCATTGGTCAATTGGGCCGCGCCCCCACAGACCGCGCTGTCATTGGCGGCTGCGGGCGCGGGCCTCTGAAGCCGCAGGGAGATCCCTGGAAGCGTCGGAGCACACTGCGGAGCTCCCCGGCCACGTCTGGCCTGACCGGGAGCCCCGCGCCATCCCCCCTCGACCCGGACATCGCCGGGAGGATATCCGGAGTGCACGCTTCCCCTGCCCCGAGTGAAGGAGCCGTCCGCCGTGACCCGCGAGGGTCGAAGAGCAAGGTAACCCCTGGGGGAGGCGGGCGGAAGGCCGGAGAGAGGCCCAGAGTTCGCCCCTCCCCAGGGGAATTCCTCACTAAGCCCAGTACGCCACAGCACTGACCCGGGACCCTTGTCACCAGCACCGCTCGCCCACCGAAGGGCTTCAGGATAAGGGACTTTGGGGCCCAAGGTCCTCGCCCCAAACTGAGTGCCCCGGTTCAGGCCTTGTATACTTGCCAGGGGTAGCGCTTTGCGCAGAGGTCATATTTCAAGGCCCTACTGTGTGGCTATGCGCTATTGATCCTCCAGGTACAGCGCTATATGCAGATGTCATGTTTTAAAACGCTGTATGCAGATGTCATGTTTTAAAACGCTATATTCAGATGTAATGTTTTAGAAAGCGCTATATTCAGATGTCATGTTTTAAAGCGCTATGTTCAGAAGTCATGCTTTAAAGCGCTATATTCAGATGCCATGTTCCAACGCGCTATGTTGAAATGCTCTATTGGGAGCGCTATTAATTTGCTATGTGCAGCGCGATGTTAAAAGGCTCTATTTGAAGCGCTAGTAATTTGCTATGTGTAGCGCTATGTTTAAACGCTGTGTTTGACGCTCCCCAGGATCACCAGGTGGCGCACTTTGGTTCCATACCAGGTTTAATGCATTCAGGTACTGCCAATCTAGTCATAATGAAATGCTTCTGATCCTAATGTGATTTAGATAAAACTGATTGGTTTCATTCAAATGTACTGTGTGGTGTCAATCATTGCGTGCATTTCCTGTCTCAGTGGATGTGTGTGCTGTATGGTCACTTTACATGTAAGCCCTTGGATGCCTACCTGCTTGAGTCACGCTACCCCCTTAGGGCCTGGTGACCCCCGGTCCTACATTGTTGGCCAGCGGTGGGATAAGGACCTGTGACTATACAGCACCCTCCAGTGAGACGGAGGGCGCCGCAATTGGACGCCTATTGTGTATTTTAGCCCTGCATCTTTTATTGCTGCATTAATTGACTCCTACTGTCTAGACTGAGTTTGTAGAATCCTGGTTAGCCTAACACTGTTCCTGCATCCTAGTATTTTTCCTTGATGTCTAGGTCCCCACCTGTCACAATGGAGTTCCAGTTAGCCGACCTTGAGGGGTATACAGTAAGGCAGCTGAGAGAATTCGGGCAGGGGATGGGGGTGCCTGGGGTGCAGAGAGCCAAAGGACCGGAACCCCGTACAGCCTTGAGGGCATGGGTAGAGGCCCACCCAGAGGGGAGAAGGGATGGGGGACAGGGGGGGCAGGGAGCACCTCAGGAGGAGAGCGCGCAGGAGAAGCTAGACCTGCTCAATGTTGATGTGTCTGAAAATTTGCCACCAGGGAGACGTTCCGGGCAAACAGTAGGACAGGGTCTAGGAGGAGCGCGTCACCAGAGGAGTATGAGGACAGGAGGGAGGAGAGGCAGTTGAAGTGGGAGCTGGCCAAGCTAGAACAAGAAAGGGAAAATAAAAGACTAGCGATGGAAGAGAAGAAGCTGGCGCACGAGCTGCAGCTTAAAGAGTTGGAGCTGCGTGCTCTCCAGTTGAATGCGTCCAATAACGACAATGGTGGCAGCGTACCAAAGGCTCAACAGGAGCCAAAATTCTATTGGCCAAAGGATGTAATTGCCAGTTACACGGTGGGGGATGACATCGGCAAGTGGCTGGAGGCATATGAGGTGGCCTTGACAGCCCATGGGGTACCTGAGAGCAACTGGGGGGGTGGCCTGTATCGCTACATACCTCCCAATGTCAGGGACACCCTTTTGTACTTAACCAAGGCGGATCAGGTCAGGTATGCCCCCATGAAAGAGGCGTTACTTAAGAAATGTGGCCTCAACCCTGAAAGGTATCGGCAGAAGTTCCGTGGCAGCCATAAGCTGTCCACACAGAATTGGGTGGATTTTTTTTAATTATGCCCGTAAGGCGCTAGATGGTTGGGTGCGTGGCAGCGAGGTGCAGGATTACGAAGGTTTGTATTATCTGTTTTTGAGAGAGCACCTCTTGGATAAGTGCTTTCCGGAGCTGCGCCAACATCTGGTGGGCCGCAAGTTAACTGATCCCCGTGAGCTTGCGGAAGAGGCGGACATTTGGGTGAGCACCCGGGTGTCTCACAAGGGCCCTGGGGCAGATGGCTCGAAAGGCGGACAGGGTTTCCCCCAGAAGAAAGAGGGGGGAGATAAAAAGGTGGAGTTCTCGCGAGGCCCACAAACCAGACAGTTTGGGAAAGGAGTAGGGACCCCACCTCAGTCCAATTCCCCAAAGCCCACCTACCCTGACAAGAGTCAGCAGCCAAGGATTGTGCGGTGCTATGAATGAGAGATTGGACACTACAAGGGCGATCCTAAGTGTCGCCGGAGACCCCCAGCCCCAACGGGCGGGAAGAGCCCCGGGGTGGCTAGTGTAGCGCTTGGGGTGGGGCTGCCCCTAGATAGGGAAGGGGAGTGGACAGGCCTGACCCTGGTTTCACTCGGGGATAGAGAGATGGTCCCAGTGGTGTCCCTACCCCCGAACACTGCTAAATACCAGCAGAGGGTGAGAGTTAACGGGGAGGAGGTGGAAGCTCTGAGGGACACAGGTGCCAGCATGACCACCGTAGTGAGGCGGCTGGTGTCCCCAGAGCAGGCAGTCCCCGATGAGTTCCATCCGGCCGTGTTGGCTGACGGCAGTGTGAGTCACTATCCAGTGGCTCAAGTTCCCTTTGAGTGGGGAGGAGTCAAAGGCCTATTCAGAGTTGCGGTGAGCCCTGCCGTGCATGTGGGGTGCTTATTAGGGAACGATCTGGAGCACACCGACTGGAAAGATGTGGAATTTCGAGCCCATACTGAGATGCTGGGGTTACCAGGATGGACTTGCGTAGTCACGCGGTCCATGGCTGCCCGGCATGAAACTCGACCCGGGTTGGAGCCTGGGATAATAGCCCAACCCAACGCCGATTTTGGAGAGGAGGAAGTGGTGGAGGACACGCCCCGTGTGATGGGTGGGGAGCCTGCGGAGGTACCCCCGGAGTCCGCGGAGGGGGATGTCGTTCCTGTGGGGGACTTGCCGACCCTTGCCGACTGGCATGTGGAAGGAGGGCCTACCCGGGAGGAATTTTGTCAGGCGCAAAGGGAGTGCCCCACGCTTGATGGCATGCGGCGGCAGGCTGAAGCCCAAGCGGCCAATCAGGAGACTGGCAGTTATCACGTATATTGGGAGGATGGCCTCCTGTACAGTGAGCCTAAGGTTCCGGTGCATGGATCTTCGAGGGCCTTAGTGGTCCCCCAATGCTACCGGGCCTTCCTGTTGGAGTTGGCACATGAAATACCCTTAGCCGGACACCTGGGCCAGGACAAAACCTTTGCGCGGTTGGTCCCACATTTTTATTGGCCCAGGATGAGAGTTGCCTCTGACACCTATTGTAAGACCTGTAAGTCTTGCCAGGCGAGTGGCAAGACTGGGACTAAACTGAAGGTCCCTTTGGAACCACTCCCGGTGGTCGGGACCCCTTTTGAGCGGGTCGGAATCGACATTGTAGGGCCATTGGACCCTCCGATCTCAGCGGGACACTGGTTCATTCTGGTATTAGTGGACCACGCCACGCGGTACCCGGAGGCTATTCCTCTGAGGACCATCACTGCACCGGTGGTGGCGCGGGCCCTGTTGGGGATTTTTACCCGAGTGGGATTCCCCAAGGTCGTGGTGTCAGACAGGGGCATGAATTTCATGTCGGCCTATATGCAGGCCATGTGGAAGGAGTGTGGAGAGACCTATCGGTTCTCCACTCCTTACCACCCCCAGACTAACAGGCTCGGAGAGCGCTTCAACAAAACCTTAAAAGGAATGATCCGGAGCCTACCCGAGGACTTGAGGCGTAAGTAGGACGTCCTCCTCCCTTGCCTGCTGTTCTCCTACCGTGAGGTGCCGCAGAAGGGAGTCGGGTTCAGCCCTTTTGAGCTGCTCCATGGCCATCCCGTTAGGGGGCCCCTCAGCCTAGTGAAGGAGGGGTGGGAGAAGACTTCGCAGAAGCTTCCCCGTGATATTGTCAGCTATATGTTGGCATTCCGCAGCCAGATGGCCAAGCTGTGGAAGGCAGCCTCAGAGAATCTGGAGGCTAGCCAAGCCATCATGAAGGAGTGGTATGACCGCAACGCTCGGACGGTAGAGTTGGACGCTGGACAGAAGGTGTGGGTCATGGAGCCTGGGGAGTTTAGTGTCCTCCATGACCGGTGGACTGGTCCGTACGAAATTGTGGAGCGACGAGGCCAGACCACCTATGTCGTTGACTTAAAGACCCCCCGTCAGCCCCATCGGGTGCTCCACGTCAACCGCCTGAAGCCGCACCATGAGCGATCTGAGCTTGCTCTCCTCATGGTGACGGATGGGAGCGAAGAGGAAGAGAGTGAGGCTCTTCCTGACCTTCTGGCGGCCCAGGAGAAGGATGGCTCAGTGGAGGGTGTAATCCTCTCCCCATCCTTGACCCCAGAGCAACAGAGGGACTTCCGCCAGGTGCTGGGGCAGTACGCCTCGTTGTTCTCCCTCACTCCTGGAATCACTCATTTGTGTACCCATGATGTGGACACAGGGGACATCCCACCGGTGAAGAACAAGTCTTACCGGCTATCTGACCGAGTGAAAAACAGCATCCAGAGTGAGGTAGCGAAAATGCTGGAGCTGGGGGTGATCGAACCTTCCAGCAGCCCGTGGGCTAGTCCGGTGGTGTTGGTGCCGAAAGCGTCCCCACCGGGCACCACACCAGAATTGCGGTACTGTGTGGACTACAGGGGATTGAACTCTGTCACGAAGACAGATGCTCACCCGATCCCACGGGCAGACGAGCTGGTGGACCGGCTGGGAGCAGCCCGTTACCTCAGCACCATTGATTTGACGTCAGGGTACTGGCAAATTGCCATGGCCGATGGAGCGAGGGAGAAAACAGCGTTCTCCACCCCCGAGGGCCACTTCCAATTCCGAGTGATGCCCTTCGGGCTCAAGAATGCTCCGGCCACCTTCCAGCGGTTTCGTGAACCAGGTGCTATCTGGCCTAGAGTCCTTCTCAGCGGCATATCTGGATGACATAGCTGTCTTCAGTAGCACCTGGAAGGACCATCTGCAGCACCTCCAGGAGGTACTGCAGGCTCTGCAACGTGCTGGTCTAACTATCAAGGCCAGCAAGTGCCAGATTGGACAGGGATCTGTCGTGTACCTGGGACACCTGGTGGGCGGGGGTAAGGTGCAACCCCTCCAGGCCAAAATAGAGACCATCCTGGCCTGGGAGCCCCCCAAGACCCAAACTGCGGTCCGGGCTTTCCTCTGCCTCACTGGGTATTACCGCCGGTTTGTCAAGGGATATGGTACCATCGTAACCCCCTTGACAGAATTGACGTCCAAGAAGCAGCCACGTAAAGTGATCTGGACGGCTGCTTGCCAGGAGGCATTCGAAACTCTGAAACATGCTATGTGTACTGCTCCGGTGCTTGCGACAGCGAACTTCACAAAAGAATTCATTGTACAGACGGACGCCTCAGAGCACGGCATAGGTGCGGTGCTCTCGCAACTCAATACCGAAGGCCAAGACCAACCTGTGGCCTTCATCTCCAGAAGACTCCTCCCTCGGGAACAACGATGGAGCACCATCGAGCGAGAAGCCTTAGCGGTGGTCTGGGCTCTGAAGAAGTTGAGGCCATACCTCTTTGGCTCTCACTTCCTGATTCAGACGGACCACCGCCCCCTTCGCTGGCTCATGCAGATGAGAGGCGAAAACCCAAAGTTGCTAAGGTGGTACATTTCCCTACAGGGGATGGACTTTCGGGTGGAACATCGGCCCGGAGTTGACCACGCCAATGCTGACGGTCTCTCCCGGTTTTTCCGCCTTAGCGATGAGAACTCCCTAGAGGTTGGGTAGCTCTCCCCTCTTTCGGCTGGGGGGGACGCGTGTTAGACCTGTCAGCCCTAGGGTGGTCTTCCCTGTATTTTTGCCCTTGCCTCATTTTTTCCACCCCCTTTTTCGTTGGCCTTAGGTCTCCGAGCGCCTTTTCACTGCTAATCAGTGTTAAGGTGCAGGTGCTCTCTTCCCCCAAATGGCTGCCACAGGCCCCTGCTACTGCGGAGTGGCCTTTTTAGTAGCACCCTAGTTGCCAGGAGCTGGCTGGGACCCTACAACAATGTTGCGACACTAGCCCGCCTTTTTGTCCTATAGTTAGAGTGGGGAAGCTCCTGGAACTTGCTGGAACCTTCTAGAAGGAGGGTGGGTTTTACTTTTGCCGCCTTGGAGGGTGGTCACCTGACCTAGGGCTACTTAAGGAAAGGAGGAAACATTTTTTAGTCAGTTGGGGCGACGCAGACCTGGGGGAACCTACGCAGGAGTTTTAGGCGGTAGGGCCTAGTCAGGGACCTATGCCTCTGAAAGTGACAGGGCTTAGGTGCTGCCTTTTAAGTGAGTGAGGGATCCTGAACTAGCCCACTGATCTGGCCCAGCGGGAGGGAACCCAGGGGCAACATACCAAGCCTAGCTAGATGCTATTTAGTCACCAACTCAACCTACTCCAGTCCCCCAAGAAACAAACCTACTAAGGGCGCCAGATACAACAAGCGGCAAAAGGACGAAGAAACTTACCAAACACCTTACTACAGAACTTACCAACGAACTTGCTACAGAACTTACCAAAGAACTTACCACAGAACTGCTGGGGGATCAACCAGGTACCTGCGCTGTGCCATTCCTGTGCTCCCTGGCGTCGCCTGGGCCCCTTCCTAACGGGTTCTGCCACTGGCGTGTGGCCTGCCACCTCCCAACCTACCTGCCCTGAGCTAGGGCGTCACTGTGGGGAAAAAGGGGGCGCTAGGCGCCGAGCACATTGCCACCCCCGAGCTGCAGGCCACCACTTAATTTTAGCCACCCCCGTCGGGGTTGCCAAAAAGAATAACTCACCACCGTGTCGTATGTCCCCTGCCATCACCAGGGCCCCGTTGCTTTCGTCGCAGCCGAGGTATCACGGCCCCCAGGGCGGAGAAGGCCGCCGGAAAGCAGGGAAGGCCCCGTTGGGCCGAGACGTCTTGCCGAGGCCGCGTAGGCCCGAAGCCAAGGACTCTAGTTACCTGACGGGGGCGGACTGCCGAACGCCGCCCCCGCCGATTGGGCCGCGCCCCCGCAGACCGCTCTGTCATTGGCGGCTGCGGGCGCGGGCCTCTGAAGCCGCAGGGAGATCCCTGGAAGCGTCGGAGCACACTGCGGAGCTCCCCGGCCACGTCTGGCCCGACCGGGAGCCCCGCGCTATTCCCCCTCGACCCGGACATCGCCGGGAGGATATCCGGAGTGCACGCTTCCCCTGCCCCGAGTGAAGAAGCCGTCCGCCGTGACCCGCGAGGGTCGAAGAGCAAGGTAACCCCTGGGGGAGGCAGGCAGAAGGCCGGAGAGAGGCCCAGAGTTCGCCCCTCCCCTGGGGAATTCCTCACTAAGCCCAGTATGCCACAGCACTGACCCGGGACCCTTGTCACCAGCACCGCTCGCCCACCGAAGGGCTTCAGGATAAGGGACTTTGGGGTCGAAGGACCTCACCCCAAACTGAGTGCCCCGGTTCAGGCCTTGTATACTTGCCAGGGATAGAGCTTTGCGCAGAGGTCATATTTCAAGGCCCTACTGTGTGGCTATGCGCTATTGATCCTCCAGGTACAGCGCTATATGCAGATGTCATGTTTTAAAACGCTATATGCAGATGTCATGTTTTAAAACGCTATATTCAGATGTCATGTTTTAGAAAGCGCTATATTCAGATGTCATGTTTTAAAGCGCTATGTTCAGTAGTCATGTTTTAAAGCGCTATATTCAGATGCCATGTTCTAACGCGCTATGTTGAAATGCTCTATTGGGAGCGCTATTAATTTGCTATGTGCAGCGTGATGTTAAAAGGCTCTATTTGAAGCGCTAGTAATTTGCTATGTGTAGCGCTATGTTTAAACGCTGTGTTTGACGCTCCCCAGGATCACCAGGTGGCGCACTTTGGTTCCATACCAGGTTTAATGCATTCAGGTACTGCCAATCTAGTCATAATGAAATGCTTCTGATCCTAATGTGATTTAGATAAAACTGATTGGTTTCATTCAAACGTACTGTGTGGTGTCAATCATTGCGTGCGTTTCCTGTCTCAGTGGATGTGTGTGCTGTATGGTCATTACATGTAATCCCTTGGATGCCTACCTGCTTGAGTCACGCTACCTCCTTAGGGCCTGGTGACCCCCGGTCCTACAAGCAGGATCAGAGCTAAGAGCGAGTCTGTATTATCAAAGGAGGAGCTCTTCTCAGCTCTAGGCGTCAGCAGGATCAGAGCTCCGAGAGAGTCTGTATTGTCAAAAGAGGAGCTTTTCTCAGCTCTGGGCATCGGCAAGATCTGAGCTCCAAGCGACTCTGTGATTTTAAAAGCAGAGCTCTTCTCGGGTCTGGGCTTCAGCAGGATCAGATATGAGTGAGTCTATATTATCAAAAGAGGAGCTCTTCTCAGCATGTCAGCAGGCTCAGAGCTCAGAGAGAGTCTTTATTATCAACGGAGGAGCTCTTCTCACTCTAGGCGTCAATAGAATCGGCGCTCCAAATGAATCTGTATTATAAAAAGCAGAGCTCTTCTTAGCTCTGGGTGTCAGCAGGATCAGAGCTCCGAGTGAGTCTGTATTATCAAGGGAGGAGCTCTTCTCAGCTCTGGGCATCAGCAGGATCAGAGCTTCGAGAGAGTCTGTATGGGGAACAACCTTTACAACGCAACTTTTACAACGCACTACACTTACAACACAATTTTTACAACGCAACATCCACTACAACGCATTCCATTACATCGCATGACACTACAACACATTTTTAAAAACTACCTTTACAACGCATTCCATTACATCGCATACTACCTTTACAACGCATACCATTACAACGCATAATATTACATTGCATTTAAGGTAAGTATTGGATAGTATAGGGGTAAAACCCCTACACTATCCAACACTTACCCTACTGTTGCACCCCCTGGAGTTAGAATAGTAATTTTTACCCCTACACTATCCAACACTTACCCTACTGTTGCACCCCCTGGAGTTAGAATAGTAATTTTTACCCCTATACTATCCAACACTTACCCTACTGTTGCACCCCCTGGAGTTAGAATAGTAATTTTTACCCCTACACTACCCAACACTTACCCTACTGTTGCACCCCCTGGAGTTAGAATAGTAATTGTTACCCCTACACTATCCAACACTTACCCTACTGTTGCACCCCCTGGAGTTAGAATAGTAATTTTTACCCCTACACTATCCAACACTTACCCTACTTTTGCACCCCCTGGAGTTAGAATAGTAATTTTTACCCCTACACTATCCAACAGTTACCCTACTGTTGCACCCCCTGGAGTTAGAATAGTAATTTTTACCCCTATACTATCCAACACTTACCCTACTGTTGCACCCCCTGGAGTGAGAATAGTAATTTTTACCCCTATACTATCCAACACTTACCTTAAATGCAATGTAATATTATGCGTTGTAATGGTATGCGTTGTAAAGGTAGTATGCGATGTAATGGAATGCGTTGTAAAGGTAGTTTTTAAAAATGCCTTGTAGTGTCATGCGATGTAATGGAATGCGTTGTAGTGGATGTTGCGTTGTAAATAATGCATTGTAAGTGCATGCGTTGTAAAAGTATGCGTTGTACCGTCATACATCCGTCTGTATTATCAAAGGAGGAGATCTTCTTAGCTCTGGGCGTCAGCAGGAGCAGAGCTCCGAGTGAGTCTGTATTATCAAAGGAGGAGCTCTTCTCAGCTCTGGGCGTCAGCAGGATCAGAGCTCCGAGTGAATCTGTATTATCAACGGAGGAGCTCTACTCAGCTCTGGGCGTCAGCAGGATCAGAGCTCCGAGTGAGTCTGTATTATCAAAGGAGGAGATCTTCTTAGCTCTGGGCGTCAGCAGGATCAGAGCTCCGAGTGAGTCTGTATTATCAAAGGAGGAGCTCTACTCAGCTCTGGGCGTCAGCAGGATCAGAGCTCCGAGTGAGTCTGTATTATCAACGGAGGAGCTCTTCTCAGCTCTGGGCGTCAGCAGGATCAGAGCTCCGAGAGAGTCTGTATTATCAAAGGAGGAGATCTTCTTAGCTCTGGGCGTCAGCAGGATCAGAGCTCCGAGTGAGTCTGTATTATCAAAAGGATAGCTCTTCTCAGCTCTGGGTGTCAGCAGGATCAGAGCGCCGAGAGACTCTGTATTATCAACAGAGGAGCTCTTCTCACTCTAGGCGTCAATAGAATCAGAGCTTTGACTTTGTCTGTATTATCAAAGGAGGAGCTCTTCTCAGCTCTGGGTGTCAGCAGAATCAGAGCTCCGAGTGAGTCTGTATTATCAAAGGAGGAGCTCTTCTCAGCTCTGGCTGTCAGCAGGATCAGAGCTCCGAGTGAGTCTGCATTATTGAAAAGGAGAGCGCTTCTCAGCTCTGGGTGTCAGCAGGATCAGATATGAGTGAGTCTATATTATCAAAAGAGGAGCTCTTCTCAGCATGTCAGCAGGTTCAGAGCTCAGAGAGAGTCTTTATTATCAACGGAGGAGCTCTTCTCACTCTAGGCGTCAATAGAATCAGCGCTCCAAATGAATCTGTATTATAAAAAGCAGAGCCCTTCTTAGCTCTGGGTGTCAGCAGGATCAGAGCTCCGAGTGAGTCTGTATTATCAAGGGAGGAGCTCTTCTCAGCTCTGGGTGTCAGCAGGATCAGAGCTCCGAGAGAGTCTGTATTATCAAGGGAGGAGCTCTTCTCAGCTCTGGGCATCAGCAGGATCAGAGCTCCGAGAGAGTCTGTATCATCAACGGAGGAGCTCTTCTTAGCTCTGGGCGTCAGCAGGATCAGAGCTCTGAGTGAGTCTGTATTATCAAAGGAGGAGCTCTTCTCAGCTCTGGGTGTCAGCAGGATCAGAGCTCCGAGAGAGTCTGTATTATCAAGGGAGGAGCTCTTCTTAGCTCTGGGCATCAGCAGGATCAGAGCTCCGAGAGAGTCTGTATCATCAACGGAGGAGCTCTTCTCAACTCTGAGCATCAGCAGGATGAGAGCTAAGAGCGAGTCTGTATTATCAACGGAGGAGCTCTTCTCAGCTCTGGGCGTCAGCAAGATCAGAGCTCCGAGAGAGTCTGTATTATCAAAGGAGGAGCTCTTCTCAGCTCTGGGCGTCAGCAGGATCAGAGCTCTGAGAGAGTCTGTATTATCAACGGAGGAGCTCTTCTCAGCTCTGGGTGTCAGCAGGATCAGAGCTCCGAGAGAGTCTGTATTATCAAAGGAGGAGCTCTTCTCAGCTCTGGGCGTCAGCAGGCTCAGAGCAATGAGCGAGTCTGTATTATCAAAGGAGGAGATCTTCTCAGCTCTGAGCGTCAGCAGGATCAGAGCTCCGAATGAGTCTGTATTATCAAGGGAGGAGCTATTCTCAGCTCGGAGCGTCAGCAGGATCAGAGCTCTGAGTGAGTCTATATTATCAAAGGAGGAGCTCTTCTCAGCTCTGGGTGTCGGCAGGATCAGAGCTTCGAGTGAGTCTGTATTATCAAAAGGATAGCTCTTCTCAGCTCTGGGCGTCAGCAGGATCAGAGCTCCGACAGAGTCTGTATTATCAACGGAGGAGCTCTTCTCAGCTCTGGGCGTCAGCAGGATCAGAGCTCCAACTGAGTCTGTATTATCAACGGAGGAGCTCTTCTCAGCTCTGGGCGTCAGCAGGATCAGAGCTATGAGTGAGTCTGTATTATCAACGGAGGAGCTCTTCTCAGCTCTGGGCGTCAGCAGGATCAGAGTTCCGAGTGAGTCTGTATTATCAAAGGAGGAGCTCTTCTCAGCTCTGGGCGTCAGCAGGATCAGAGCTCCGAGTGAGTCTGTATTATCAAGGGAGGAGCTCTTCTCATCTCTGGGTGTCAGCAGGATCAGAGCTCCGAGCGAGTGTTTTATCAACGGAGGAGCTCTTCTCAGCTCTGGGCGTCAGCAGCATCAGAGCTCCGAGAGAGTCTGTATTATCAACGGAGGAGCTCTTCTCAGCTCTGGGTGTCAGCAGGATCAGAGCGCCGAGAGACTCTGTATTATCAACAGAGGAGCTCTTCTCACTCTAGGCGTCAATAGAATCAGAGCTTTGACTGAGTCTGTATTATCAAAGGAGGAGCTCTTCTCAGCTCTGGGTGTCAGCAGAATCAGAGCTTCGAGTGAGTCTGTATTATCAAAGGAGGAGCTCTTCTCAGCTCTGGCTGTCAGCAGGATCAGAGCTCCGAGTGAGTCTGCATTATTGAAAAGGAGAGCGCTTCTCAGCTCTGGGTGTCAGCAGGATCAGATATGAGTGAGTCTATATTATCAAAAGAGGAGCTCTTCTCAGCATGTCAGCAGGTTCAGAGCTCAGAGAGAGTCTTTATTATCAACGGAGGAGCTCTTCTCACTCTAGGCGTCAATAGAATCAGCGCTCCAAATGAATCTGTATTATAAAAAGCAGAGCCCTTCTTAGCTCTGGGTGTCAGCAGGATCAGAGCTCCGAGTGAGTCTGTATTATCAAGGGAGGAGCTCTTCTCAGCTCTGGGTGTCAGCAGGATCAGAGCTCCGAGAGAGTCTGTATTATCAAGGGAGGAGCTCTTCTCAGCTCTGGGCATCAGCAGGATCAGAGCTCCGAGAGAGTCTGTATCATCAACGGAGGAGCTCTTCTTAGCTCTGGGCGTCAGCAGGATCAGAGCTCTGAGTGAGTCTGTATTATCAAAGGAGGAGCTCTTCTCAGCTCTGGGTGTCAGCAGGATCAGAGCTCCGAGAGAGTCTGTATTATCAAGGGAGGAGCTCTTCGTAGCTCTGGGCATCAGCAGGATCAGAGCTCCGAGAGAGTCTGTATCATCAACGGAGGAGCTCTTCTCAACTCTGAGCATCAGCAGGATGAGAGCTAAGAGCGAGTCTGTATTATCAACGGAGGAGCTCTTCTCAGCTCTGGGCGTCAGCAGGATCAGAGCTCCGAGAGAGTCTGTATTATCAAAGGAGGAGCTCTTCTCAGCTCTGGGCGTCAGCAGGATCAGAGCTCTGAGAGAGTCTGTATTATCAACGGAGGAGCTCTTCTCAGCTCTGGGTGTCAGCAGGATCAGAGCTCCGAGAGAGTCTGTATTATCAAAGGAGGAGCTCTTCTCAGCTCTGGGCATCAGCAGGCTCAGAGCAATGAGCGAGTCTGTATTATCAAAGGAGGAGATCTTCTCAGCTCTGAGCGTCAGCAGGATCAGAGCTCCGAATGAGTCTGTATTATCAAGGGAGGAGCTATTCTCAGCTCGGAGCGTCAGCAGGATCAGAGCTCCGAGTGAGTCTATATTATCAAAGGAGGAGCTCTTCTCAGCTCTGGGTGTCGGCAGGATCAGAGCTTCGAGTGAGTCTGTATTATCAAAAGGATAGCTCTTCTCAGCTCTGGGCGTCAGCAGGATCAGAGCTCCGACAGAGTCTGTATTATCAACGGAGGAGCTCTTCTCAGCTCTGGGCGTCAGCAGGATCAGAGCTCCAACTGAGTCTGTATTATCAACGGAGGAGCTCTTCTCAGCTCTGGGCGTCAGCAGGATCAGAGCTATGAGTGAGTCTGTATTATCAACGGAGGAGCTCTTCTCAGCTCTGGGCGTCAGCAGGATCAGAGCTCCGAGTGAGTCTGTATTATCAAAGGAGGAGCTCTTCTCAGCTCTGGGCGTCAGCAGGATCAGAGCTCCGAGTGAGTCTGTATTATCAAGGGAGGAGCTCTTCTCATCTCTGGGTGTCAGCAGGATCAGAGCTCCGAGCGAGTGTTTTATCAACGGAGGAGCTCTTCTCAGCTCTGGGCGTCAGCAGCATCAGAGCTCCGAGAGAGTCTGTATTATCAACGGAGGAGCTCTTCTCAGCTCTGGGTGTCAGCAGGATCAGAGCGCCGAGAGACTCTGTATTATCAACAGAGGAGCTCTTCTCACTCTAGGCGTCAATAGAATCAGAGCTTTGACTGAGTCTGTATTATCAAAGGAGGAGCTCTTCTCAGCTCTGGGTGTCAGCAGAATCAGAGCTCCGAGTGAGTCTGTATTATCAAAGGAGGAGCTCTTCTCAGCTCTGGGCGTCAGCAGGATCAGAGCTATGAGTGAGTCTGTATTATCAACGGAGGAGCTCTTCTCAGCTCTGGGCGTCAGCAGGATCAGAGCTCCGAGTGAGTCTGTATTATCAAAGGAGGAGCTCTTCTCAGCTCTGGGCGTCAGCAGGATCAGAGCTCCGAGTGAGTCTGTATTATCAAGGGAGGAGCTCTTCTCATCTCTGGGTGTCAGCAGGATCAGAGCTCCGAGCGAGTGTTTTATCAACGGAGGAGCTCTTCTCAGCTCTGGGCGTCAGCAGCATCAGAGCTCCGAGAGAGTCTGTATTATCAACGGAGGAGCTCTTCTCAGCTCTGGGTGTCAGCAGGATCAGAGCGCCGAGAGACTCTGTATTATCAACAGAGGAGCTCTTCTCACTCTAGGCGTCAATAGAATCAGAGCTTTGACTGAGTCTGTATTATCAAAGGAGGAGCTCTTCTCAGCTCTGGGTGTCAGCAGAATCAGAGCTCCGAGTGAGTCTGTATTATCAAAGGAGGAGCTCTTCTCAGCTCTGGCTGTCAGCAGGATCAGAGCTCCGAGTGAGTCTGCATTATTGAAAAGGAGAGCGCTTCTCAGCTCTGGGTGTCAGCAGGATCAGATATGAGTGAGTCTATATTATCAAAAGAGGAGCTCTTCTCAGCATGTCAGCAGGTTCAGAGCTCAGAGAGAGTCTTTATTATCAACGGAGGAGCTCTTCTCACTCTAGGCGTCAATAGAATCAGCGCTCCAAATGAATCTGTATTATAAAAAGCAGAGCCCTTCTTAGCTCTGGGTGTCAGCAGGATCAGAGCTCCGAGTGAGTCTGTATTATCAAGGGAGGAGCTCTTCTCAGCTCTGGGTGTCAGCAGGATCAGAGCTCCGAGAGAGTCTGTATTATCAAGGGAGGAGCTCTTCTCAGCTCTGGGCATCAGCAGGATCAGAGCTCCGAGAGAGTCTGTATCATCAACGGAGGAGCTCTTCTTAGCTCTGGGCGTCAGCAGGATCAGAGCTCTGAGTGAGTCTGTATTATCAAAGGAGGAGCTCTTCTCAGCTCTGGGTGTCAGCAGGATCAGAGCTCCGAGAGAGTCTGTATTATCAAGGGAGGAGCTCTTCTCAGCTCTGGGCATCAGCAGGATCAGAGCTCCGAGAGAGTCTGTATCATCAACGGAGGAGCTCTTCTCAACTCTGAGCATCAGCAGGATGAGAGCTAAGAGCGAGTCTGTATTATCAACGGAGGAGCTCTTCTCAGCTCTGGGCGTCAGCAGGATCAGAGCTCCGAGAGAGTCTGTATTATCAAAGGAGGAGCTCTTCTCAGCTCTGGGCGTCAGCAGGATCAGAGCTCTGAGAGAGTCTGTATTATCAACGGAGGAGCTCTTCTCAGCTCTGGGTGTCAGCAGGATCAGAGCTCCGAGAGAGTCTGTATTATCAAAGGAGGAGCTCTTCTCAGCTCTGGGCGTCAGCAGGCTCAGAGCAATGAGCGAGTCTGTATTATCAAAGGAGGAGATCTTCTCAGCTCTGAGCGTCAGCAGGATCAGAGCTCCGAATGAGTCTGTATTATCAAGGGAGGAGCTATTCTCAGCTCGGAGCGTCAGCAGGATCAGAGCTCCGAGTGAGTCTATATTATCAAAGGAGGAGCTCTTCTCAGCTCTGGGTGTCAGCAGGATCAGAGCTTCGAGTGAGTCTGTATTATCAAAAGGATAGCTCTTCTCAGCTCTGGGCGTCAGCAGGATCAGAGCTCCGACAGAGTCTGTATTATCAACGGAGGAGCTCTTCTCAGCTCTGGGCGTCAGCAGGATCAGAGCTCCAACTGAGTCTGTATTATCAACGGAGGAGCTCTTCTCAGCTCTGGGCGTCAGCAGGATCAGAGCTATGAGTGAGTCTGTATTATCAACGGAGGAGCTCTTCTCAGCTCTGGGCGTCAGCAGGATCAGAGCTCCGAGTGAGTCTGTATTATCAAAGGAGGAGCTCTTCTCAGCTCTGGGCGTCAGCAGGATCAGAGCTCCGAGTGAGTCTGTATTATCAAGGGAGGAGCTCTTCTCATCTCTGGGTGTCAGCAGGATCAGAGCTCCGAGCGAGTGTTTTATCAACGGAGGAGCTCTTCTCAGCTCTGGGCGTCAGCAGGATCAGAGCTCCGAGAGAGTCTGTATTATCAACGGAGGAGCTCTTCTCAGCTCTGGGCGTCAGCAGGATCAGAGCTCCGAGAGAGTCTGTATTATCAAAGGAGGAGCTCGACTCAGCGCTGGGTGTCAGCAGGATCAGAGCTCCGAGAGAGTCTGTATTATCAAAGGAGGAGCTCTTCTCAGCTCTGGGTGTCAGCAGGATCAGAGTTCCGAGAGAGTCTGTATTGTCAAAGGAGGAGCTCTTCTCAGCTCTGGGTGTCAGCAGGATCAGAGCTCCGAGAGAGTCTGTATTATCAAAGGAGGAGCTCTTCTCAGCTCTGGGGGTCAGCAGAATCAGAGCTCCGAGAGAGTCTGTATTATAAACGGAGGAGCTCTTCTCAGCTCTGGGCGTCAGCAGGATCAGAGCTCCGAGAGAGTCTGTATTATCAAAGGAGGAGCTCTTCTCAGCTCAGGGCGTCAGCAGGATCAGAGCTCCGAGAGAGTCTGTATTATCAACGGAGCAGCTCTTCTCACCTCTGGGTGTCAGCAGGATCAGAGCTCCGAGAGAGTCTGTATTATCAAGGGAGGAGCTCTTCTCACCTCTGGGCATCACCAAGATCAGAGCTCTGAGTGAGTCTGTATTATCAAAAGGATAGCTCTTCTCAACTCTGGGTGTCAGCAGGATCAGAGCGCCGAGAGACTCTGTATTATCAACAGAGGAGCTCTTCTCACTCTAGGCGTCAATAGAATCAGAGCTTTGACTGAGTCTGTATTATCAAAGGAGGAGCTCTTCTCAGCTCTGGGTGTCAGCAGAATCAGAGCTCCGAGTGAGTCTGTATTATCAAAGGAGGAGCTCTTCTCAGCTCTGGGTGTCAGCAGGATCAGAGCTCCGAGTGAGTCTGCATTATTGAAAAGGAGAGCGCTTCTCAGCTCTGGGTGTCAGCAGGATCAGATATGAGTGAGTCTATATTATCAAAAGAGGAGCTCTTCTCAGCATGTCAGCAGGTTCAGAGCTCAGAGAGAGTCTTTATTATCAACGGAGGAGCTCTTCTCACTCTAGGCGTCAATAGAATCAGCGCTCCAAATGAATCTGTATTATAAAAAGCAGAGCCCTTCTTAGCTCTGGGTGTCAGCAGGATCAGAGCTCCGAGTGAGTGTGTATTATCAAGGGAGGAGCTCTTCTCAGCTCTGGGTGTCAGCAGGATCAGAGCTCCGAGAGAGTCTGTATTATCAAGGGAGGAGCTCTTCTCAGCTCTGGGCATCAGCAGGATCAGAGCTCCGAGAGAGTCTGTATCATCAACGGAGGAGCTCTTCTTAGCTCTGGGCGTCAGCAGGATCAGAGCTCTGAGTGAGTCTGTATTATCAAAGGAGGAGCTCTTCTCAGCTCTGGGTGTCAGCAGGATCAGAGCTCCGAGAGAGTCTGTATTATCAAGGGAGGAGCTCTTCTCAGCTCTGGGCATCAGCAGGATCAGAGCTCCGAGAGAGTCTGTATCATCAACGGAGGAGCTCTTCTCAACTCTGAGCATCAGCAGGATGAGAGCTAAGAGCGAGTCTGTATTATCAACGGAGGAGCTCTTCTCAGCTCTGGGCGTCAGCAGGATCAGAGCTCCGAGAGAGTCTGTATTATCAAAGGAGGAGCTCTTCTCAGCTCTGGGCGTCAGCAGGATCAGAGCTCTGAGAGAGTCTGTATTATCAACGGAGGAGCTCTTCTCAGCTCTGGGTGTCAGCAGGATCAGAGCTCCGAGAGAGTCTGTATTATCAAAGGAGGAGCTCTTCTCAGCTCTGGGCGTCAGCAGGCTCAGAGCAATGAGCGAGTCTGTATTATCAAAGGAGGAGATCTTCTCAGCTCTGAGCGTCAGCAGGATCAGAGCTCCGAATGAGTCTGTATTATCAAGGGAGGAGCTATTCTCAGCTCTGAGCGTCAGCAGGATCAGAGCTCCGAGTGAGTCTGTATTATCAAAGGAGGAGCTCTTCTCAGCTCTGGGTGTCAGCAGGATCAGAGCTTCGAGTGAGTCTGTATTATCAAAAGGATAGCTCTTCTCAGCTCTGGGCGTCAGCAGGATCAGAGCTCCGCCAGAGTCTGTATTATCAACGGAGGAGCTCTTCTCAGCTCTGGGCGTCAGCAGGATCAGAGCTCCAACTGAGTCTGTATTATCAACGGAGGAGCTCTTCTCAGCTCTGGGCGTCAGCAGGATCAGAGCTATGAGTGAGTCTGTATTATCAACGGAGGAGCTCTTCTCAGCTCTGGGCGTCAGCAGGATCAGAGCTCCGAGTGAGTCTGTATTATCAAGGGAGGAGCTCTTCTCATCTCTGGGTGTCAGCAGGATGAGAGCTCCGAGCAAGTGTTTTATCAACGGAGGAGCTCTTCTCAGCTCTGGGCGTCAGCAGGATCAGAGCTCCGAGAGAGTCTGTATTATCAACGGAGGAGCTCTTCTCAGCTCTGGGCGTCAGCAGGATCAGAGCTCCGAGAGAGTCTGTATTATCAAAGGAGGAGCTCGACTCAGCGCTGGGTGTCAGCAGGATCAGAGCTCCGAGAGAGTCTGTATTATCAAAGGAGGAGCTCTTCTCAGCTCTGGGTGTCAGCAGGATCAGAGTTCCGAGAGAGTCTGTATTATCAAAGGAGGAGCTCTTCTCAGCTCTGGGTGTCAGCAGGATCAGAGCTCCGAGAGAGTCTGTATTATCAAAGGAGGAGCTCTTCTCAGCTCTGGGGGTCAGCAGAATCAGAGCTCCGAGAGAGTCTGTATTATAAACGGAGGAGCTCTTCTCAGCTCTGGGCGTCAGCAGGATCAGAGCTCCGAGAGAGTCTGTATTATCAAAGGAGGAGCTCTTCTCAGCTCTGGGCGTCAGCAGGATCAGAGCTCCGAGAGAGTCTGTATTATCAACGGAGCAGCTCTTCTCACCTCTGGGTGTCAGCAGGATCAGAGCTCCGAGAGAGTCTGTATTATCAAGGGAGGAGCTCTTCTCAGCTCTGGGTGTCAGCAGGATCAAGCTCCGAGAGAGTCTGTATTATCAACGGAGGAGCTCTTCTTAGCTCTGGGCGTCAGCAGGATCAGAGCTCTGAGTGAGTCTGTATTATCAAAGGAGGAGCTCTTCTCAGCTCTGGGTGTCAGCAGGATCAGAGCTCCGTGAGAGTCTGTATTATCAAGGGAGGAGCTCTTCTCAGCTCTGGGCATCAGCAGGATCAGAGCTCCGAGAGAGTCTGTATCATCAACGGAGGAGCTCTTCTCAACTCTGAGCATCAGCAGGATGAGAGCTAAGAGCGAGTCTGTATTATCAACGGAGGAGCTCTTCTCAGCTCTGGGCGTCAGCAGGATCAGAGCTCCGAGAGAGTCTGTATTATCAAAGGAGGAGCTCTTCTCAGCTCTGGGCGTCAGCAGGATCAGAGCTCTGAGAGAGTCTGTATTATCAACGGAGGAGCTCTTCTCAGCTCTGGGTGTCAGCAGGATCAGAGCTCCGAGAGAGTCTGTATTATCAAAGGAGGAGCTCTTCTCAGCTCTGGGCGTCAGCAGGCTCAGAGCAATGAGCGAGTCTGTATTATCAAAGGAGGAGATCTTCTCAGCTCTGAGCGTCAGCAGGATCAGAGCTCCGAATGAGTCTGTATTATCAAGGGAGGAGCTATTCTCAGCTCGGAGCGTCAGCAGGATCAGAGCTCCGAGTGAGTCTATATTATCAAAGGAGGAGCTCTTCTCAGCTCTGGGTGTCAGCAGGATCAGAGCTTCGAGTGAGTCTGTATTATCAAAAGGATAGCTCTTCTCAGCTCTGGGCGTCAGCAGGATCAGAGCTCCGACAGAGTCTGTATTATCAACGGAGGAGCTCTTCTCAGCTCTGGGCGTCAGCAGGATCAGAGCTCCAACTGAGTCTGTATTATCAACGGAGGAGCTCTTCTCAGCTCTGGGCGTCAGCAGGATCAGAGCTATGAGTGAGTCTGTATTATCAACGGAGGAGCTCTTCTCAGCTCTGGGCGTCAGCAGGATCAGAGCTCCGAGTGAGTCTGTATTATCAAAGGAGGAGCTCTTCTCAGCTCTGGGCGTCAGCAGGATCAGAGCTCCGAGTGAGTCTGTATTATCAAGGGAGGAGCTCTTCTCATCTCTGGGTGTCAGCAGGATCAGAGCTCCGAGCGAGTGTTTTATCAACGGAGGAGCTCTTCTCAGCTCTGGGCGTCAGCAGGATCAGAGCTCCGAGAGAGTCTGTATTATCAACGGAGGAGCTCTTCTCAGCTCTGGGCGTCAGCAGGATCAGAGCTCCGAGAGAGTCTGTATTATCAAAGGAGGAGCTCGACTCAGCGCTGGGTGTCAGCAGGATCAGAGCTCCGAGAGAGTCTGTATTATCAAAGGAGGAGCTCTTCTCAGCTCTGGGTGTCAGCAGGATCAGAGTTCCGAGAGAGTCTGTATTATCAAAGGAGGAGCTCTTCTCAGCTCTGGGTGTCAGCAGGATCAGAGCTCCGAGAGAGTCTGTATTATCAAAGGAGGAGCTCTTCTCAGCTCTGGGGGTCAGCAGAATCAGAGCTCCGAGAGAGTCTGTATTATAAACGGAGGAGCTCTTCTCAGCTCTGGGCGTCAGCAGGATCAGAGCTCCGAGAGAGTCTGTATTTTCAAAGGAGGAGCTCTTCTCAGCTCTGGGCGTCAGCAGGATCAGAGCTCCGAGAGAGTCTGTATTATCAACGGAGCAGCTCTTCTCACCTCTGGGTGTCAGCAGGATCAGAGCTCCGAGAGAGTCTGTATTATCAAGGGAGGAGCTCTTCTCACCTCTGGGCCTCACCAAGATCAGAGCTCTGAGTGAGTCTGTATTATCAAAAGGATAGCTCTTCTCAGCTCTGGGTGTCAGCAGGATCAGAGCGCCGAGAGACTCTGTATTATCAACAGAGGAGCTCTTCTCACTCTAGGCGTCAATAGAATCAGAGCTTTGACTGAGTCTGTATTATCAAAGGAGGAGCTCTTCTCAGCTCTGGGTGTCAGCAGAATCAGAGCTCCGAGTGAGTCTGTATTATCAAAGGAGGAGCTCTTCTCAGCTCTGGGTGTCAGCAGGATCAGAGCTCCGAGTGAGTCTGCATTATTGAAAAGGAGAGCGCTTCTCAGCTCTGGGTGTCAGCAGGATCAGATATGAGTGAGTCTATATTATCAAAAGAGGAGCTCTTCTCAGCATGTCAGCAGGTTCAGAGCTCAGAGAGAGTCTTTATTATCAACGGAGGAGCTCTTCTCATCCTAGGCGTCAATAGAATCAGCGCTCCAAATGAATCTGTATTATAAAAAGCAGAGCCCTTCTTAGCTCTGGGTGTCAGCAGGATCAGAGCTCCGAGTGAGTCTGTATTATCAAGGGAGGAGCTCCTCTCAGCTCTGGGTGTCAGCAGGATCAGAGCTCCGAGAGAGTCTGTATTATCAAGGGAGGAGCTCTTCTCAGCTCTGGGCATCAGCAGGATCAGAGCTCCGAGAGAGTCTGTATCATCAACGGAGGAGCTCTTCTTAGCTCTGGGCGTCAGCAGGATCAGAGCTCTGAGTGAGTCTGTATTATCAAAGGAGGAGCTCTTCTCAGCTCTGGGTGTCAGCAGGATCAGAGCTCCGAGAGAGTCTGTATTATCAAGGGAGGAGCTCTTCTCAGCTCTGGGCATCAGCAGGATCAGAGCTCCGAGAGAGTCTGTATCATCAACGGAGGAGCTCTTCTCAACTCTGAGCATCAGCAGGATGAGAGCTAAGAGCGAGTCTGTACTATCAACGGAGGAGCTCTTCTCAGCTCTGGGCGTCAGCAGGATCATAGCTCCGAGAGAGTCTGTATTATCAAAGGAGGAGCTCTTCTCAGCTCTGGGCGTCAGCAGGATCAGAGCTCTGAGAGAGTCTGTATTATCAACGGAGGAGCTCTTCTCAGCTCTGGGTGTCAGCAGGATCAGAGCTCCGAGAGAGTCTGTATTATCAAAGGAGGAGCTCTTCTCAGCTCTGGGGGTCAGCAGAATCAGAGCTCCGAGAGAGTCTGTATTATAAACGGAGGAGCTCTTCTCAGCTCTGGGCGTCAGCAGGATCAGAGCTCCGAGAGAGTCTGTATTATCAAAGGAGGAGCTCTTCTCAGCTCTGGGCGTCAGCAGGATCAGAGCTCCGAGAGAGTCTGTATTATCAACGGAGCAGCTCTTCTCACCTCTGGGTGTCAGCAGGATCAGAGCTCCGAGAGAGTCTGTATTATCAAGGGAGGAGCTCTTCTCACCTCTGGGCATCACCAAGATCAGAGCTCTGAGTGAGTCTGTATTATCAAAAGGATAGCTCTTCTCAGCTCCGGGTGTCAGCAGGATCAGAGCGCCGAGAGACTCTGTATTATCAACAGAGGAGCTCTTCTCACTCTAGGCGTCAATAGAATCAGAGCTTTGACTGAGTCTGTATTATCAAAGGAGGAGCTCTTCTCAGCTCTGGGTGTCAGCAGAATCAGAGCTCCGAGTGAGTCTGTATTATCAAAGGAGGAGCTCTTCTCAGCTCTGGGTGTCAGCAGGATCAGAGCTCCGAGTGAGTCTGCATTATTGAAAAGGAGAGCGCTTCTCAGCTCTGGGTGTCAGCAGGATCAGATATGAGTGAGTCTATATTATCAAAAGAGGAGCTCTTCTCAGCATGTCAGCAGGTTCAGAGCTCAGAGAGAGTCTTTATTATCAACGGAGGAGCTCTTCTCACTCTAGGCGTCAATAGAATCAGCGCTCCAAATGAATCTGTATTATAAAAAGCAGAGCCCTTCTTAGCTCTGGGTGTCAGCAGGATCAGAGCTCCGAGTGAGTCTGTATTATCAAGGGAGGAGCTCTTCTCAGCTCTGGGTGTCAGCAGGATCAGAGCTCCGAGAGAGTCTGTATTATCAAGGGAGGAGCTCTTCTCAGCTCTGGGCATCAGCAGGATCAGAGCTCCGAGAGAGTCTGTATCATCAACGGAGGAGCTCTTCTTAGCTCTGGGCGTCAGCAGGATCAGAGCTCTGAGTGAGTCTGTATTATCAAAGGAGGAGCTCTTCTCAGCTCTGGGTGTCAGCAGGATCAGAGCTCCGAGAGAGTCTGTATTATCAAGGGAGGAGCTCTTCTCAGCTCTGGGCATCAGCAGCATCAGAGCTCCGAGAGAGTCTGTATCATCAACGGAGGAGCTCTTCTCAACTCTGAGCATCAGCAGGATGAGAGCTAAGAGCGAGTCTGTATTATCAACGGAGGAGCTCTTCTCAGCTCTGGGCGTCAGCAGGATCAGAGCTCCGAGAGAGTCTGTATTATCAAAGGAGGAGCTCTTCTCAGCTCTGGGCGTCAGCAGGATCAGAGCTCTGAGAGAGTCTGTATTATCAACGGAGGAGCTCTTCTCAGCTCTGGGTGTCAGCAGGATCAGAGCTCCGAGAGAGTCTGTATTATCAAAGGAGGAGCTCTTCTCAGCTCTGGGCGTCAGCAGGCTCAGAGCAATGAGCGAGTCTGTATTATCAAAGGAGGAGATCTTCTCAGCTCTGAGCGTCAGCAGGATCAGAGCTCCGAATGAGTCTGTATTATCAAGGGAGGAGCTATTCTCAGCTCGGAGCGTCAGCAGGATCAGAGCTCCGAGTGAGTCTATATTATCAAAGGAGGAGCTCTTCTCAGCTCTGGGTGTCAGCAGGATCAGAGCTTCGAGTGAGTCTGTATTATCAAAAGGATAGCTCTTCTCAGCTCTGGGCGTCAGCAGGATCAGAGCTCCGACAGAGTCTGTATTATCAACGGAGGAGCTCTTCTCAGCTCTGGGCGTCAGCAGGATCAGAGCTCCAACTGAGTCTGTATTATCAACGGAGGAGCTCTTCTCAGCTCTGGGCGTCAGCAGGATCAGAGCTATGAGTGAGTCTGTATTATCAACGGAGGAGCTCTTCTCAGCTCTGGGCGTCAGCAGGATCAGAGCTCCGAGTGAGTCTGTATTATCAAAGGAGGAGCTCTTCTCAGCTCTGGGCGTCAGCAGGATCAGAGCTCCGAGTGAGTCTGTATTATCAAGGGAGGAGCTCTTCTCATCTCTGGGTGTCAGCAGGATCAGAGCTCCGAGCGAGTGTTTTATCAACGGAGGAGCTCTTCTCAGCTCTGGGCGTCAGCAGGATCAGAGCTCCGAGAGAGTCTGTATTATCAACGGAGGAGCTCTTCTCAGCTCTGGGCGTCAGCAGGATCAGAGCTCCGAGAGAGTCTGTATTATCAAAGGAGGAGCTCGACTCAGCGCTGGGTGTCAGCAGGATCAGAGCTCCGAGAGAGTCTGTATTATCAAAGGAGGAGCTCTTCTCAGCTCTGGGTGTCAGCAGGATCAGAGCTCCGAGAGAGTCTGTATTATCAAAGGAGGAGCTCTTCTCAGCTCTGGGGGTCAGCAGAATCAGAGCTCCGAGAGAGTCTGTATTATAAACGGAGGAGCTCTTCTCAGCTCTGGGCGTCAGCAGGATCAGAGCTCCGAGAGAGTCTGTATTATCAAAGGAGGAGCTCTTCTCAGCTCTGGGCGTCAGCAGGATCAGAGCTCCGAGAGAGTCTGTATTATCAACGGAGCAGCTCTTCTCACCTCTGGGTGTCAGCAGGATCAGAGCTCCGAGAGAGTCTGTATTATCAAGGGAGGAGCTCTTCTCACCTCTGGGCATCACCAAGATCAGAGCTCTGAGTGAGTCTGTATTATCAAAAGGATAGCTCTTCTCAACTCTGGGTGTCAGCAGGATCAGAGCGCCGAGAGACTCTGTATTATCAACAGAGGAGCTCTTCTCACTCTAGGCGTCAATAGAATCAGAGCTTTGACTGAGTCTGTATTATCAAAGGAGGAGCTCTTCTCAGCTCTGGGTGTCAGCAGAATCAGAGCTCCGAGTGAGTCTGTATTATCAAAGGAGGAGCTCTTCTCAGCTCTGGGTGTCAGCAGGATCAGAGCTCCGAGTGAGTCTGCATTATTGAAAAGGAGAGCGCTTCTCAGCTCTGGGTGTCAGCAGGATCAGATATGAGTGAGTCTATATTATCAAAAGAGGAGCTCTTCTCAGCATGTCAGCAGGTTCAGAGCTCAGAGAGAGTCTTTATTATCAACGGAGGAGCTCTTCTCACTCTAGGCGTCAATAGAATCAGCGCTCCAAATGAATCTGTATTATAAAAAGCAGAGCCCTTCTTAGCTCTGGGTGTCAGCAGGATCAGAGCTCCGAGTGAGTGTGTATTATCAAGGGAGGAGCTCTTCTCAGCTCTGGGTGTCAGCAGGATCAGAGCTCCGAGAGAGTCTGTATTATCAAGGGAGGAGCTCTTCTCAGCTCTGGGCATCAGCAGGATCAGAGCTCCGAGAGAGTCTGTATCATCAACGGAGGAGCTCTTCTTAGCTCTGGGCGTCAGCAGGATCAGAGCTCTGAGTGAGTCTGTATTATCAAAGGAGGAGCTCTTCTCAGCTCTGGGTGTCAGCAGGATCAGAGCTCCGAGAGAGTCTGTATTATCAAGGGAGGAGCTCTTCTCAGCTCTGGGCATCAGCAGGATCAGAGCTCCGAGAGAGTCTGTATCATCAACGGAGGAGCTCTTCTCAACTCTGAGCATCAGCAGGATGAGAGCTAAGAGCGAGTCTGTATTATCAACGGAGGAGCTCTTCTCAGCTCTGGGCGTCAGCAGGATCAGAGCTCCGAGAGAGTCTGTATTATCAAAGGAGGAGCTCTTCTCAGCTCTGGGCGTCAGCAGGATCAGAGCTCTGAGAGAGTCTGTATTATCAACGGAGGAGCTCTTCTCAGCTCTGGGTGTCAGCAGGATCAGAGCTCCGAGAGAGTCTGTATTATCAAAGGAGGAGCTCTTCTCAGCTCTGGGCGTCAGCAGGCTCAGAGCAATGAGCGAGTCTGTATTATCAAAGGAGGAGATCTTCTCAGCTCTGAGCGTCAGCAGGATCAGAGCTCCGAATGAGTCTGTATTATCAAGGGAGGAGCTATTCTCAGCTCTGAGCGTCAGCAGGATCAGAGCTCCGAGTGAGTCTGTATTATCAAAGGAGGAGCTCTTCTCAGCTCTGGGTGTCAGCAGGATCAGAGCTTCGAGTGAGTCTGTATTATCAAAAGGATAGCTCTTCTCAGCTCTGGGCGTCAGCAGGATCAGAGCTCCGCCAGAGTCTGTATTATCAACGGAGGAGCTCTTCTCAGCTCTGGGCGTCAGCAGGATCAGAGCTCCAACTGAGTCTGTATTATCAACGGAGGAGCTCTTCTCAGCTCTGGGCGTCAGCAGGATCAGAGCTATGAGTGAGTCTGTATTATCAACGGAGGAGCTCTTCTCAGCTCTGGGCGTCAGCAGGATCAGAGCTCCGAGTGAGTCTGTATTATCAAAGGAGGAGCTCTTCTCAGCTCTGGGCGTCAGCAGGATCAGAGCTCCGAGTGAGCCTGTATTATCAAGGGAGGAGCTCTTCTCATCTCTGGGTGTCAGCAGGATGAGAGCTCCGAGCAAGTGTTTTATCAACGGAGGAGCTCTTCTCAGCTCTGGGCGTCAGCAGGATCAGAGCTCCGAGAGAGTCTGTATTATCAACGGAGGAGCTCTTCTCAGCTCTGGGCGTCAGCAGGATCAGAGCTCCGAGAGAGTCTGTATTATCAAAGGAGGAGCTCGACTCAGCGCTGGGTGTCAGCAGGATCAGAGCTCCGAGAGAGTCTGTATTATCAAAGGAGGAGCTCTTCTCAGCTCTGGGTGTCAGCAGGATCAGAGTTCCGAGAGAGTCTGTATTATCAAAGGAGGAGCTCTTCTCAGCTCTGGGTGTCAGCAGGATCAGAGCTCCGAGAGAGTCTGTATTATCAAAGGAGGAGCTCTTCTCAGCTCTGGGGGTCAGCAGAATCAGAGCTCCGAGAGAGTCTGTATTATAAACGGAGGAGCTCTTCTCAGCTCTGGGCGTCAGCAGGATCAGAGCTCCGAGAGAGTCTGTATTATCAAAGGAGGAGCTCTTCTCAGCTCTGGGCGTCAGCAGGATCAGAGCTCCGAGAGAGTCTGTATTATCAACGGAGCAGCTCTTCTCACCTCTGGGTGTCAGCAGGATCAGAGCTCCGAGAGAGTCTGTATTATCAAGGGAGGAGCTCTTCTCAGCTCTGGGTGTCAGCAGGATCAAGCTCCGAGAGAGTCTGTATTATCAACGGAGGAGCTCTTCTTAGCTCTGGGCGTCAGCAGGATCAGAGCTCTGAGTGAGTCTGTATTATCAAAGGAGGAGCTCTTCTCAGCTCTGGGTGTCAGCAGGATCAGAGCTCCGTGAGAGTCTGTATTATCAAGGGAGGAGCTCTTCTCAGCTCTGGGCATCAGCAGGATCAGAGCTCCGAGAGAGTCTGTATCATCAACGGAGGAGCTCTTCTCAACTCTGAGCATCAGCAGGATGAGAGCTAAGAGCGAGTCTGTATTATCAACGGAGGAGCTCTTCTCAGCTCTGGGCGTCAGCAGGATCAGAGCTCCGAGAGAGTCTGTATTATCAAAGGAGGAGCTCTTCTCAGCTCTGGGCGTCAGCAGGATCAGAGCTCTGAGAGAGTCTGTATTATCAACGGAGGAGCTCTTCTCAGCTCTGGGTGTCAGCAGGATCAGAGCTCCGAGAGAGTCTGTATTATCAAAGGAGGAGCTCTTCTCAGCTCTGGGCGTCAGCAGGCTCAGAGCAATGAGCGAGTCTGTATTATCAAAGTAGGAGATCTTCTCAGCTCTGAGCGTCAGCAGGATCAGAGCTCCGAATGAGTCTGTATTATCAAGGGAGGAGCTATTCTCAGCTCGGAGCGTCAGCAGGATCAGAGCTCCGAGTGAGTCTATATTATCAAAGGAGGAGCTCTTCTCAGCTCTGGGTGTCAGCAGGATCAGAGCTTCGAGTGAGTCTGTATTATCAAAAGGATAGCTCTTCTCAGCTCTGGGCGTCAGCAGGATCAGAGCTCCGACAGAGTCTGTATTATCAACGGAGGAGCTCTTCTCAGCTCTGGGCGTCAGCAGGATCAGAGCTCCAACTGAGTCTGTATTATCAACGGAGGAGCTCTTCTCAGCTCTGGGCGTCAGCAGGATCAGAGCTATGAGTGAGTCTGTATTATCAACGGAGGAGCTCTTCTCAGCTCTGGGCGTCAGCAGGATCAGAGCTCCGAGTGAGTCTGTATTATCAAAGGAGGAGCTCTTCTCAGCTCTGGGCGTCAGCAGGATCAGAGCTCCGAGTGAGTCTGTATTATCAAGGGAGGAGCTCTTCTCATCTCTGGGTGTCAGCAGGATCAGAGCTCCGAGCGAGTGTTTTATCAACGGAGGAGCTCTTCTCAGCTCTGGGCGTCAGCAGGATCAGAGCTCCGAGAGAGTCTGTATTATCAACGGAGGAGCTCTTCTCAGCTCTGGGCGTCAGCAGGATCAGAGCTCCGAGAGAGTCTGTATTATCAAAGGAGGAGCTCGACTCAGCGCTGGGTGTCAGCAGGATCAGAGCTCCGAGAGAGTCTGTATTATCAAAGGAGGAGCTCTTCTCAGCTCTGGGTGTCAGCAGGATCAGAGTTCCGAGAGAGTCTGTATTATCAAAGGAGGAGCTCTTCTCAGCTCTGGGTGTCAGCAGGATCAGAGCTCCGAGAGAGTCTGTATTATCAAAGGAGGAGCTCTTCTCATCTCTGGGTGTCAGCAGGATCAGAGCTCCGAGCGAGTGTTTTATCAACGGAGGAGCTCTTCTCAGCTCTGGGCGTCAGCAGGATCAGAGCTCCGAGAGAGTCTGTATTATCAACGGAGGAGCTCTTCTCAGCTCTGGGCGTCAGCAGGATCAGAGCTCCGAGAGAGTCTGTATTATCAAAGGAGGAGCTCGACTCAGCGCTGGGTGTCAGCAGGATCAGAGCTCCGAGAGAGTCTGTATTATCAAAGGAGGAGCTCTTCTCAGCTCTGGGTGTCAGCAGGATCAGAGTTCCGAGAGAGTCTGTATTATCAAAGGAGGAGCTCTTCTCAGCTCTGGGTGTCAGCAGGATCAGAGCTCCGAGAGAGTCTGTATCATCAACGGAGGAGCTCTTCTCAACTCTGAGCATCAGCAGGATGAGAGCTAAGAGCGAGTCTGTATTATCAACGGAGGAGCTCTTCTCAGCTCTGGGCGTCAGCAGGATCAGAGCTCCGAGAGAGTCTGTATTATCAAAGGAGGAGCTCTTCTCAGCTCTGGGCGTCAGCAGGATCAGAGCTCTGAGAGAGTCTGTATTATCAACGGAGGAGCTCTTCTCAGCTCTGGGTGTCAGCAGGATCAGAGCTCCGAGAGAGTCTGTATTATCAAAGGAGGAGCTCTTCTCAGCTCTGGGCGTCAGCAGGCTCAGAGCAATGAGCGAGTCTGTATTATCAAAGTAGGAGATCTTCTCAGCTCTGAGCGTCAGCAGGATCAGAGCTCCGAATGAGTCTGTATTATCAAGGGAGGAGCTATTCTCAGCTCGGAGCGTCAGCAGGATCAGAGCTCCGAGTGAGTCTATATTATCAAAGGAGGAGCTCTTCTCAGCTCTGGGTGTCAGCAGGATCAGAGCTTCGAGTGAGTCTGTATTATCAAAAGGATAGCTCTTCTCAGCTCTGGGCGTCAGCAGGATCAGAGCTCCGACAGAGTCTGTATTATCAACGGAGGAGCTCTTCTCAGCTCTGGGCGTCAGCAGGATCAGAGCTCCAACTGAGTCTGTATTATCAACGGAGGAGCTCTTCTCAGCTCTGGGCGTCAGCAGGATCAGAGCTATGAGTGAGTCTGTATTATCAACGGAGGAGCTCTTCTCAGCTCTGGGCGTCAGCAGGATCAGAGCTCCGAGTGAGTCTGTATTATCAAAGGAGGAGCTCTTCTCAGCTCTGGGCGTCAGCAGGATCAGAGCTCCGAGTGAGTCTGTATTATCAAGGGAGGAGCTCTTCTCATCTCTGGGTGTCAGCAGGATCAGAGCTCCGAGCGAGTGTTTTATCAACGGAGGAGCTCTTCTCAGCTCTGGGCGTCAGCAGGATCAGAGCTCCGAGAGAGTCTGTATTATCAACGGAGGAGCTCTTCTCAGCTCTGGGCGTCAGCAGGATCAGAGCTCCGAGAGAGTCTGTATTATCAAAGGAGGAGCTCGACTCAGCGCTGGGTGTCAGCAGGATCAGAGCTCCGAGAGAGTCTGTATTATCAAAGGAGGAGCTCTTCTCAGCTCTGGGTGTCAGCAGGATCAGAGTTCCGAGAGAGTCTGTATTATCAAAGGAGGAGCTCTTCTCAGCTCTGGGTGTCAGCAGGATCAGAGCTCCGAGAGAGTCTGTATTATCAAAGGAGGAGCTCTTCTCAGCTCTGGGGGTCAGCAGAATCAGAGCTCCGAGAGAGTCTGTATTATAAACGGAGGAGCTCTTCTCAGCTCTGGGCGTCAGCAGGATCAGAGCTCCGAGAGAGTCTGTATTATCAAAGGAGGAGCTCTTCTCAGCTCTGGGCGTCAGCAGGATCAGAGCTCCGAGAGAGTCTGTATTATCAACGGAGCAGCTCTTCTCACCTCTGGGTGTCAGCAGGATCAGAGCTCCGAGAGAGTCTGTATTATCAAGGGAGGAGCTCTTCTCACCTCTGGGCCTCACCAAGATCAGAGCTCTGAGTGAGTCTGTATTATCAAAAGGATAGCTCTTCTCAGCTCTGGGTGTCAGCAGGATCAGAGCGCCGAGAGACTCTGTATTATCAACAGAGGAGCTCTTCTCACTCTAGGCGTCAATAGAATCAGAGCTTTGACTGAGTCTGTATTATCAAAGGAGGAGCTCTTCTCAGCTCTGGGTGTCAGCAGAATCAGAGCTCCGAGTGAGTCTGTATTATCAAAGGAGGAGCTCTTCTCAGCTCTGGGTGTCAGCAGGATCAGAGCTCCGAGTGAGTCTGCATTATTGAAAAGGAGAGCGCTTCTCAGCTCTGGGTGTCAGCAGGATCAGATATGAGTGAGTCTATATTATCAAAAGAGGAGCTCTTCTCAGCATGTCAGCAGGTTCAGAGCTCAGAGAGAGTCTTTATTATCAACGGAGGAGCTCTTCTCACTCTAGGCGTCAATAGAATCAGCGCTCCAAATGAATCTGTATTATAAAAAGCAGAGCCCTTCTTAGCTCTGGGTGTCAGCAGGATCAGAGCTCCGAGTGAGTCTGTATTATCAAGGGAGGAGCTCCTCTCAGCTCTGGGTGTCAGCAGGATCAGAGCTCCGAGAGAGTCTGTATTATCAAGGGAGGAGCTCTTCTCAGCTCTGGGCATCAGCAGGATCAGAGCTCCGAGAGAGTCTGTATCATCAACGGAGGAGCTCTTCTTAGCTCTGGGCGTCAGCAGGATCAGAGCTCTGAGTGAGTCTGTATTATCAAAGGAGGAGCTCTTCTCAGCTCTGGGTGTCAGCAGGATCAGAGCTCCGAGAGAGTCTGTATTATCAAGGGAGGAGCTCTTCTCAGCTCTGGGCATCAGCAGGATCAGAGCTCCGAGAGAGTCTGTATCATCAACGGAGGAGCTCTTCTCAACTCTGAGCATCAGCAGGATGAGAGCTAAGAGCGAGTCTGTACTATCAACGGAGGAGCTCTTCTCAGCTCTGGGCGTCAGCAGGATCATAGCTCCGAGAGAGTCTGTATTATCAAAGGAGGAGCTCTTCTCAGCTCTGGGCGTCAGCAGGATCAGAGCTCTGAGAGAGTCTGTATTATCAACGGAGGAGCTCTTCTCAGCTCTGGGTGTCAGCAGGATCAGAGCTCCGAGAGAGTCTGTATTATCAAAGGAGGAGCTCTTCTCAGCTCTGGGGGTCAGCAGAATCAGAGCTCCGAGAGAGTCTGTATTATAAACGGAGGAGCTCTTCTCAGCTCTGGGCGTCAGCAGGATCAGAGCTCCGAGAGAGTCTGTATTATCAAAGGAGGAGCTCTTCTCAGCTCTGGGCGTCAGCAGGATCAGAGCTCCGAGAGAGTCTGTATTATCAACGGAGCAGCTCTTCTCACCTCTGGGTGTCAGCAGGATCAGAGCTCCGAGAGAGTCTGTATTATCAAGGGAGGAGCTCTTCTCACCTCTGGGCATCACCAAGATCAGAGCTCTGAGTGAGTCTGCATTATTGAAAAGGAGAGCGCTTCTCAGCTCTGGGTGTCAGCAGGATCAGATATGAGTGAGTCTATATTATCAAAAGAGGAGCTCTTCTCAGCATGTCAGCAGGTTCAGAGCTCAGAGAGAGTCTTTATTATCAACGGAGGAGCTCTTCTCACTCTAGGCGTCAATAGAATCAGCGCTCCAAATGAATCTGTATTATAAAAAGCAGAGCCCTTCTTAGCTCTGGGTGTCAGCAGGATCAGAGCTCCGAGTGAGTCTGTATTATCAAGGGAGGAGCTCTTCTCAGCTCTGGGTGTCAGCAGGATCAGAGCTCCGAGAGAGTCTGTATTATCAAGGGAGGAGCTCTTCTCAGCTCTGGGCATCAGCAGGATCAGAGCTCCGAGAGAGTCTGTATCATCAACGGAGGAGCTCTTCTTAGCTCTGGGCGTCAGCAGGATCAGAGCTCTGAGTGAGTCTGTATTATCAAAGGAGGAGCTCTTCTCAGCTCTGGGTGTCAGCAGGATCAGAGCTCCGAGAGAGTCTGTATTATCAAGGGAGGAGCTCTTCTCAGCTCTGGGCATCAGCAGGATCAGAGCTCCGAGAGAGTCTGTATCATCAACGGAGGAGCTCTTCTCACCTCTGGGTGTCAGCAGGATCAGCGCTCCGAGAGAGTCTGTATTATCAAGGGAGGAGCTCTTCTCAGCTCTGGGTGTCAGCAGGATCAAGCTCCGAGAGAGTCTGTATTATCAAGAGAGGAGCTCTTCTCAGCTCTGCGCGTCAGCAGGATCGGAGCTATGAGTGAGTCTGTATTATCAACGGAGGAGCGCTTCTCAGCTCTGGGCGTCAGCAGGATCAGAGCTCCGAGAGAGTCTGTATTATCAAGGGAGGAGCTCTTCTCAGCTCTGGGCGTCAGCTGGATCAGAGCTCCGAGTGAGCCTGTATTATCAAAGGAGGAGCTCTTCTCAGCTCTGGGCGTCAGCAGGATCAGAGCTCCGAGAAAGTCTGTATTATCAACGGAGGAGCTCTTCTCAGCTGTGGGCGTCAGCAGGATCAGAGCTCCGAGAGAGTCTGTATTATCAAAGGAGGAGCTATTCTCAGCTCTGGGCGTCAGCAGGATCAGAGCTCCGAGAGAGTCTGTATTATCAACGGAGGAGCTCTTCTCAACTCTGGGTGTCAGCAGGATCAGAGCTCCGAGCGATTCTGTATTATCAACGGAGGAGCTCTTCTCAGCTCTGGGCGTCAGCAGGATAAGAGCTCCGAGAAAGTCTGTATTATCAACGGAGGAGCTCTTCTCAGCTCTGGGCGTCAGCAGGATCAGAGCTCCGAGAGAGTCTGTATTATCAAAGGAGGAGCTCTTCTCAGCTCTGGCCGTCAGCAGGATCAGAGCTCCGAGTGAGTCTGTATTATAAACGGAGGAGCTCTTCTCAGCTCTGGGTGTCAGCAGGATCAGAGCTCCGAGAGAGTCTGTATTATCAAAGGAGGAGCTCTTCTCAGCTCTGGGCGTCAGCAGGATCAGAGCTCCGTGAGAGTCTGTATTATCAAAGGAGGAGCTCTTCTCAGCTCTGGGCATCAGCAGGATCAGAGCTCCGAGAGAGTCTGTATTATCAAAGGAGGAGCTCTTCTCAGCTCTGGGCGTCAGCAGGATCAGAGCTCCGAGAGAGTCTGTATTATCAAAGGAGGAGCTCTTCTCAACTCTGGGCGTCAGCAGGATCAGAGCTCCGAGAGTGTCTGTATTATCAAAGGAGGAGCTCTTCTCAGCTCTGGGCGTCAGCAGGATCAGAGCTCCGAGAGAGTCTGTATTATCAACGGAGGAGCTCTTCTCACCTCTGTGCGTAAGCAGGATCAGAGATCCGAGAGAGTCTGTATTATCAAAGGAGGAGCTCTTCTCACCTCTGGGCGTCAGCAGGATCAGAGCTCCGAGACAGTCTGTATTATCAACGGAGCAGCTCTTCTCACCTCTGGGTGTCAGCAGGATCAGAGCTCCGAGAGAGTCTGTATTATCAAGGGAGGAGCTCTTCTCAGCTCTGGGTGTCAGCAGGATCAGAGCTCCGAGAGAGTCTGTATTATAAACGGAGGAGCTCTTCTCAGCTCTGGGCGTCAGCAGGATCAGAGCTCCGAGAGAGTCTGTATTATCAAAGGAGGAGCTCTTCTCAGCTCTGGGCGTCAGCAGGATCAGAGCTCCGAGAGAGTCTGTATTATCAACAGAGGATCTCTTCTCACCTCTGTGCGTCAGCAGGATCAGAGATCCGAGAGAGTCTGTATTATCAAAGGAGGAGCTCTTCTCACCTCTGGGCGTCAGCTGGATCAGAGCTCCGAGTGAGCCTGTATTATCAAAGGAGGAGCTCTTCTCAGCTCTGGGCGTCAGCAGGATCAGAGATCCGAGAGAGTCTGTATTATCAAAGGAGGAGCTATTCTCAGCTCTGGGCGTCAGCAGGATCAGAGCTCCGAGAGAGTCTGTATTATCAACGGAGGAGCTCTTCTCAGCTCTGGGCGTCAGCAGGATCAGAGCTCCGAGAAAGTCTGTATTATCAACGGAGGAGCTCTTCTCAGTTCTGGGCGTCAGCAGGATCAGAGCTCCGAGAGAGTCTGTATTATCAAAGGAGGAGCTCTTCTCAGCTCTGGCCGTCAGCAGGATCAGAGCTCCGAGTGAGTCTGTATTATAAACGGAGGAGCTCTTCTCAGCTCTGGGTGTCAGCAGGATCAGAGCTCCGAGAGAGTCTGTATTATCAAAGGAGGAGCTCTTCTCAGCTCTGGGCGTCAGCAGGATCAGAGCTCCGAGAGAGTCTGTATTATCAACGGAGGAGCTCTTCTCAACTCTGGGCGTCAGCAGGATCAGAGCTCCGAGAGTGTCTGTATTATCAAAGGAGGAGCTCTTCTCAGCTCTGGGCGTCAGCAGGATCAGAGCTCCGAGAGAGTCTGTATTATCATCGGAGGAGCTCTTCTCAGCTCTGGGCGTCAGCAGGATCAGAGCTGCGAGAGAATCTGTGTTATCAAAGGAGGAGCTCTTCTCAGCTCTGGGCGTCAGCAGGATCAGAGCTCCGAGAGAGTCTGTATTATTGTTAGACCTGGCACCTTGGCGTGAGTCTCCCTTCCTCTTTTTTTCGCTGTGCCTCATGTGTTTTTATGGTGTTGGCCGCTCAGCGCGCTGTGCCACTGCCAACCAGTGTCACGGTGCGAGTGCTCCCTATGTAAATTATATATGTTGGTTGGATTCCATGATTGGATTGTTTGATTTACTATCAGACCCCAGTAAAGTGCGCCAGGAGCGCCAGGGCATGTAAAGGCAAACACCGCTGGTGGGCTTGCAGCACAAGTTGTGCCACCCACAGATGCGGCCGGTAAAATACGTCTAAGGTCTGCCATCGCAGAACCTGCGTGCAGTCTGGTACTGACATGCTGACCGGCAAGTGCCCACACTTGCCAGTCCCTAAAACCTTCCCTTAGCTGCATGTTAGTCACCCCTCTGGTAGGCCCACGGGCAGGGTGCGTTGTAAGCCTAAGGTAGGACAAGCCCAGATGCGTGGCATGTCCTAGTAGTGAATTACCGCCATCTTGTTGTTCACTACTGCAAGGCTACCCTGTTCTCATAGGCCAGTATGGGCGGCCCGGATTATTACACCCTATGATCCTAACCGACCCAGGGAACATGGTAGAAGATCGAGTTTAGTATGCCTGAACTCGGAATAATAAGGTACATCTTTCCGCAAGGTTTATTTTAATATTCCGGGTTTGCAAATGTCACTTTTAGAAAGTTGGCCTTTGCTTGCCTAACCATTTCAGCCGCCTCTGCGTGATGTGTATCTGATGTCTGGCTGGTGTGAGTGACAGGGCTGGGGGAACCCAGATGGGCAGGGCTAGGTAGCCTGGTATGAATAGGACGATCGACAGGTAGATGGGTGGGAGGAGTGCTCCTAGGCTCTGAATAGGACAGTGCTCCACTACCTCGATGCCGGCTCCACCCCCTGTGGAGCGTCTGATGACTCTGCCCTGCACTCTGAAAGGAGAAGCCTGCATCACGTAAACAAAGTGCTCAGAAACCGGACTGAACTAGGCAAGGGCCCCCCTGGCCTGGGAGAACAAAAGATTTGTGGTATAAATGGAGGAGCCCTGCTCCTAAGAAACTAGATCCGCTTTTGACCAAGAAGAATCTCTGCCTGAGGAGGAGGCACCGGGAAAGCTGTAGGAGGAAGACTGTCCCTATCCTGGGGGATTGGCCTGCAGTGGTGACCTTGCCGCCAAAGGAGAGAAGAGAAACTGTTGCTGAAGACTTTTACTTTACTTTTACTTTCAAGACTTGTGCTTTTCCAAAACGATCTCCAAGGGCTTGGAACTGAGCTTGCCCCCTGAACTGAGCCCCAGGACCATTGGGCTCTACCTGATCTTCACTCGCCTGCTGCTGGACTGTGGTGTCCTTTCCCTCGCCGGAGCTGTGACCCTCGTGCCCAGTCCCTCCCTGAGCCGTGACCAGGACTGCTTAGCCGCCCCCGCCTTGGGAAGAGCCTCGCTCGATCGGAGCCACTCCCCCTACGCTGTGCTGGGCTGCCCCGTCACCTCGCTCGTGGAGGCTCGCTGTGCACCTTCACCCTCCCGCCGGAATCGGCGTTTTGTGAGCATCTCCAAGCCTCGGACGGCCCGGACGCATCGGCGTGCCCGGCTGCCCCGCTTTGTTCACCCGCCACCTGCAACACCCCGCTCCTGTCGTGAGCCTGAAGATCAGACCCCCCATCGTGAAGTGTGGGAGCCCCGGACGCCGCCTCGCTCTTCTGTCGAAGAGCCGCTGAAATCCCGCACCCGCCTTTGCGTCAAGAAACAAGGTACTGTACTTACGAACTCGACCGCGAGCTCGCATCGGATCCAGGGTCCGCAACGTTCTTATTTCCCTGTCATCGGCTGTGTGCTCCCCGGGCGCTGTCTCAGCACGAAGTGCGCTGAGGCCTACAGTTACCTTGTGCCCGCCTAAAGAACTTTCCGTAAAACCAAGAGAACTTGACCGTATTTCCAAGAATTGTGGCCCCATCAGTCCAACGTTACTGGGCCTTGTATTTGAATCTGCTGAAACTACATAAAAGCTTATTTTTATATACCTCCTGATTGGTGTCCGTTTGTGGTGCATGCAAGGGGTTTACTGTATGTGTAATTGCATTTGCTTAACCGTGTACGCCTGAGACTTAGCCTAGACTGCTCGCGCCACGCACCTAGAGGGTGAGCAGGGGTTATTCTGGGGAGTCATCCTTCGCCCTGACCAGAAGTAAAGGGTCCCTGCTTGTTGTGGGTTCACACCTGCGTCAACCAGAGCCCCCTCATTTCTAACAATTATCAAGGAAGGAGCTCTTCTCAGCTCTGGGCGTCAGCAGGATCAGAGCTCCGAGAGAGTCTGTCGTATCGAAGGAAGAGCTCTTCTCAGCCCTGGGCGTCAGCAGGATCAGAGCTCCGAGTGCGTCTGTATTATCAAGGGAGGAGCTCTTCTCATCTCTGGGTGTCAGCAGGATCAGAGCTCCGAGAGAGTCTGTATTATCAAAGGAGGAGCTCTTCTCAGCTCTGGGCGTCAGCAGGATCAGAGCTCCGAGAGAGTCTGTATTATCAAAAGGAGAGCTCTTCTCAGCTCTAGGTGTCAGCAAGATCAGAGCTCTGAGAGAGTCTGTATTATCAACGGAGGAGCTCTTCTCAGCTCTGGGCGTCAGCAGGATCGAAGCTCCGAGAGAGTCTGTATTATCGAAGGAGGAGCTCTTCTCAGCTCTGGGCGTCAGCAGGATCAGAGCTCCGAGTGAGTCTGTATTATCAAGGGAGGAGCTCTTCTCAGCTCTGGGCGTCAGCAGGATCAGAGCTCCGAGTGAGTCTGTATTATCAAAGGAGGAGCTCTTCTCAGCTCTGGGCGTCAGCAGGATCAGAGCTCCGAGTGAGTCTGTATTATCAAGGGAGGAGCTCTTCTCATCTCTGGGTGTCAGCAGGATCAGAGCTCCGAGCGAGTGTTTTATCAACGGAGGAGCTCTTCTCAGCTCTGGGCGTCAGCAGGATCAGAGCTCCGAGAGAGTCTGTATTATCAACGGAGGAGCTCTTCTCAGCTCTGGGCGTCAGCAGGATCAGAGCTCCGAGTGAGTCTGTATTATCAAAGGAGGAGCTCTTCTCAGCTCTGGGCGTCAGGAGGATCAGAGCTCCGAGTGAGTCTGTATTATCAAAGGAGGCAGTGGCGTAACGAAACTTGAGGGGGCCCCCCTGCAAAGTACATGGAGGGGGCCCCCCATTCTCCTCCCCAGTCAAGAGCCCTCAGGCCAGCGACCCGCCATACTGCAGGGGCTCACCCCAGCCATAAAAAAAGGATTCTTGTTCCTCTATTGGTCACATCCGCCCTCTCATCGAGCGATTTACATACATCAGTAAATGCTGCTGCGCCCTCCAGCAAAGTTACATAACACTGCCTCCAGCCGGCCCACCAAACACATCCTCCAACTTGTTGACCCACCTTCAAGTGAAGACCGCTCAGTTAACCACCTCCAAACGCAGGTCACTTCCGTTGTGCCTGCTACTAACGCATCCATTACACTCTACCCTCACCCCTATGAAACCCGCAATTATGCTTTTCTGCCCGCCTTTAAAACCACCCCTCGGATGTCACTGCAAACCTGTGACCGCCGCCTACTGCTCCCCTGTCCATCACCCACAGAAAGACTGATGACCGGTCACCATCTAACCACTGCCTACCAGTAAAGACAGAGCCTTTCAGCTGCTGGCCTCCCCAATGCCACTATGGAAGTTTTAAAAATGTTGAACAATCTCTGCAACTGACCACCTCAAAACATTTCTTCCTGCTAGCCTATACGGCATCAAAGCCGTTCCTGCTACTTTTCATCCTCTGCATGATGCACACAATAATATCAAATGTACAAAGTGTCCGATTTTTGTTTCCTCACGCCAACATTAATTTACACTATGTACCCCACTAAACCATACCTGCTGTCAAAGGCAAACCAGATCCCATATGTAGCACCAGTCAACAAGTACCCCAAGGACAAACACCAGAGAGAATGAGCGATTCATGAATTAAACCTACAATGACAACGTAGCATTTCCCCACCAACTGTCAGCCCAGCGAAGTCTGCAACCGCACAGTAGCCATCAATACCAGCAACGTCTAAAGCGCATTTCCACTTCCTTTCTTTGGCAGCTCCTGATACATATACGTATGCCTTCTGGGCGCCATCTACCACAGACCACAGCATTCTTTGTCTCCCTAAGACTAACCGAATGCTGTCGGTGAACGCTTCTCTTCCCCCTTCCTTACTAATAACTAATGGAGGATAACGAAAAAAATATATAGTATTTTCGTATGCAAATAGCGTATCAAGCACTTGCTGCCTGCAGTTCTCACCAGATCCACACAAATCAATATTCTGCTATCGCACCATCCTGTCACCCCTATTATCTGAAGATATTTTTTTATCCCTTCCTTGAACTGGGAAAAACAATACTTTGCACAAAAACAAGTCCCTTTAAAACCTTTGCTACTTACAGACTCGCAAAGCACTTCCTTGTTTTACTAACTGTTGTAAAGCAAACGGATAACTCATTCTAGGATTGGGATTGTTGTTTAGAGGTGTGGAAGTTAGTACTGAGACATAGGATGATTTTTTGCATACACTCGTTCTTCCCTGCATGCGCACACAAAGCAACATTACAATTTAGCTAAACAAATTGTTCAGAAATGTACCGCAAGGTAAAGAAACAGCCCAAATTATTTTTACAAAGAAAAATAGACAATCGTCAACTTTATACCCCATAAAAGCCTTAGCGTGCACAGCTTGCTCAAATCCACGCTACCAAATTCTACCAAACTCAGCACATTTGAACATCTCATAATTCCATGCCACACAATTTAACTATAAATAATTTAACCCTACATTCCATACCACATAATTACAATCCTAAAAATGAAAAAACATATATTTCTACTTCACTCCATACCACATAAATCCACATCACATAATAACATTCCACACAACTTAATAGCACTCCAAACCACAAAATTACACTCCACACAACACAATTTAAGTATACATAATTCCACTTCAACCTATATAATTATACGTCACACAACATATTTACACTCAACTTTAAAACACAGAATTACCCTCCACAAAATACAACTCTGCAACATGCTACATAATTCCACTCCGCACAATTATACACCACACCATGCCACATAATTCCACACGTCTCACAATTCCACAATTCATCCCCACACAATTCATCACACATAATTACTCCACATAATACCACTCAGCACCACATAATTACCCTCCACATAATTATGCTCTCATCCATATTGCATAAATACACTCCACATAAATCCAGTCTGTCACGTAGCAACATTCCACATAACTACACTTCACACCATGCCTCATAATACCACTCAACATAATTTTCACCCAGCAGCGAACACTTCCACGTCACACATTTCAACTCTACACATTTCCATTCCACACCACATAATTCAACAACAAACTACATAATTCAAACCAACAACAGAATTACATAACACACCACATACATCCAATCTACACCACAAAATTCCACATCATGCTATAATATTTAACAGCACACCACAAAAGTAAACTCCACTACATACCACTCCACAACGCAAAATACCATTCCAGATAATCTCACTCCAAGACACACAATCCCACTCCATGACACACAATCCCACTCCACATAATTCCAGTACACTCAATTACTATACACATAATTACATTATTTCGCTACACAGATCCAATCCACACAAGACAATTCCACAACTAACAATTCCAATCCAAACCACATATGTCCACTTGACACCACACACATTCACTCCACTCCAAGCAGAAAACACATAGGTAAAATACACTGTCCTTTACAATGTCAATAGCTCTAACTCTCACAAATGCGAGACCAATTGCATTGCAAATGCTTGTTTACCTTCCAATGCGACCGAGCAGATCCTGTTCATTTTTTTTATTTTTATTTATTTTATGGAGTTTTATATAGCTCGAACTTGACCCGTATCGGGTATCATAGCGCTTTACATGAGCACCAGTTGCGTTACATGAGGACACATTCATATTTGTTAGGCACAGGGAGATTAAGAGATTTGCCCAGAATCACAGGATGTTCAGCATCATTGCTGAGACTTGAACCCAGTTCCCCAGATTCGAGGTCAACCGCCCTAGCCGTTAGGCCAACTCCTCTCCCAAGTATGAGTAAGAATAGGCATTCGAAGGGCTAAGCAGAAGAGCTGAAGTATGTAGATGTAAAAGTAGTGGAAGGTAGGTTCAAGTAGGAGTATGCAGGAGTAAGAGTGCAAGTAGGAGTAGGTAGGACTAAGTTAATGGTAATAAGGGCATTGGTAAATACGGAAGCAAAAGTAAGAATAGCAGTTAGAAGACGTAATAGGAGTAAGAGGAGAAATGAGTAAGAGCAGGAGGAAATAGGCGTAATAAATTGTAAGTGGAAGCAAGAGTATGTTGGAATAATAAAACGTAAGAGTGGGAACAAATATGAGGTGTAAGAGAAAGGTAAAATTAAGAGGTTACGTAGCACAGTAAGAGGAAGTATGAAACCTATGAGTAGAAACAAAAATCAGCAGTAGGCATAAGTAGGAAAAGTTAGTAAATTAAGTGCAAGATTAATGAAAGTAAGATTGAAAGAGACCAAGATGAGAAAAGAAAGACGAAGACAGCAAATCCTTCCATATTCTTCTACGACTCCAGTACTAACAAAGCGTGACATGCTTTTCAATTTATGCACACATCAGATGAAGAGCAAGGACCTTCCATTAAGCGCTATTGTAACACGCTTTGGTAACTTGCGTGCAGCTGAAATAGGTACAATTTATGTGTTTTATAGCGCTCACAAACAGCATAAGCGTGTTTCTTGGCACTATTTCAACAAAAGTTAACACTATGCCACTGGCAGAGGTGCAATTTGTTTTATTAATGGGTTGCACACAGACCGGTCTCTGTGACGTGCTGTTCGACGAAAAAGTGCAAGAAAAGACTTCTTAATACCACGTGAGTAGCACTTCAGAACTGTTTGGATAAAGCTTAGCCGATGCCCGGGAGCCGAATAGTGATTTTTGTGTGTCTCTGGCGCCCAGTAGCAGTGCGTTTACCCCGAGGGCCACATTTGGCATGTTCTGATTTGAACTCACCATTATAGAGAGAATGTAATACTAGGTCATTTATTGTCACATGCAACAAGGGTAGTCAATCCCGGCCCCCTTTCTCTGTAGTCCCCGGCACCTGTTTAGAGGTGGACAGGAAGGAGCCCTCTCTCCTTCCAGCACAGCAAGCAATACCACAGAACAGCACCAAGACCAACACAAACGGCTCCCGGTAGCTCAGCTCATGTGCCCCGGTAGATGTGAGGCTGTGAGCTGATGAGTAAGAGGTTTAGGAGCAGGGTGAGGAGCTGGCAGCCTACACCAGGGTGGAGCAACAGCACCAAGGCGTCTACAGCAACAGGGGACGGGGCTCCTCAGCTACGAAGTGTGAGGCCAGTACGTGGGAGCCATGCAGCGGCAGCCAATGCTTGTGAAGCAAGTAATCAAGCATTGGCAAAGGTAAAATAAAACCAAGCTAGTGCCAACTAACACTAAGGGTGGGACGGGGAATGGTAAAATTGGGGGCAGGAGGCAGGCCCGGCTCCGGGAATTTTTATTTGGGTGGGCCAAGGGTACATTCGGGTGAGCCACTGCTGGCCCGATTTATCGCTTATATATCTAGCCAGGCCTGCTTCTGGGCCCTCCTTTATCTCTCCTTACTCTTACAAGGCACAGTAAAACGCACTCTTTTCAAAGTCTCTTTCTAAATGTTATCACTCTCAAAAAGTGCTTTTCTTCCATGCAATGTCCCTTTGATGGGAAGAGGAAGTTTCTAAGGTGGGAGTATCTAGCAAGTGACACTACCCGGGCTTCCTCTGTGCGAGCCTTCAGGGAGAAACCCTCTTCATTACTACCTCCACCTGACCTCTGACTCTGCAGCGCACTCTCTTACAGGCTTGATTATCCACTTTTCTACCACCCTTCTCCATCACACCTTATCTCACACCTGACCTTGGGCCCTAGCCCCATATCAGCCACCATTCAGTTCCACTTTCACTATTCCCAGTAAAAAACAATAGTAAAATCACCTTCAAACTTGAAACATTGAATATAGCAGTAAAAATAATTAGCATGCATGATAAAGTATGCTCCACAGTTGTCCTAATCACCTGACTGTTAATTAAATAAATGAAAACAGAAAGGCCATGACAGGGCCGGCTTTATTGCTGGTGCAAACGTCTTTTTGACCTCTTTTTTGACCTCTTTCTCTGTAGATAGCTTAACTACCACCCTCCAACAGTACCCTTCATCTCGCCATAGCCACTCCCCCTCATGGCCTCCACCTCAGACTCCCTAACTACCACCCTCCACCAGTGTCCCCCATCTTTCTGTAGCTCCCCCACACCCCATGACCTCCTCCTCAGATTCCCTCACTGCCACCCTCCACCAGCGCCCCTCATAGCTTCGTATTTCCCCCCACCCCATGACCTCCTCCTCAGATTCCCTGCCACCCTCCACTAGTGCCCCTCATCTCTCTATAGTTCCCCCCCACCCCTGACCTCCTCCTCGGCTTCCCTCGCTGCCATCCTTCACTAGTGCCTCTCATTTCTCTGTAGCCCCCCCCACCCCATGACCTGCTCCTCAGATTCCCTCACTGCTCCCTCAACCAGCGCCCCTCATCTCTCTGTAGTTCCCCCCCACCCCTGACCTCCTCCTCAGATTCCCTCACTGCCACCCTCCACCAGTGCCCCTCATTTCTCCATAATTCCCCCCACCCCCATAACCTCCTCCTCAGATTCCTTCACTGCCACCCTCCACCAGCACCCCTCATCTCTCCGTAGATCCCCCCACCCGTGACCTCCTCTTTGGATTCCCTCACTGCCACCCCCCACTAGTGCCCCTCAGGTCTCTGTAGTTCCCCCACCTCATGGCCTCCTCCTCCGCTTCCCTCACTGCCAACCTCCACTAGTGCCCCTCATTTCTACATAGCCCCCCACCCCATGACCTCCTCCTCAGATTCCCTCACTGCTCCCTCCACCAGCGCCCCTCATCTCTCTGTAGTTCCCCCCCACCCCATGACCTCCTCCTCAGATTTCTTCACTGCCGCCCTCCACCAGTACCCCTCATCTCTCTGTAGTTCCCCTCCACCCTGTGACCTCCTCCTCGGATTCCCTCACTGCCACCCTCCACTAGTGCCCCTCATCTCTCTGCTGTTCCCCCCACCCCGTGACCACCTCCTCTGACTCCCTCACTGCCACCCTCCACCAGTGCTCCTCATCTCACTGTAGCTCCCCACCCCATTACCTCTTCCTCGTTTTCCCTCACTGCCACCCTCCACTAGTGCCCCTCATCTTTCCGCAGCTCCACCCCCACTCCAGGACCTCCTCCTCGGCTTCCCTCACTGCCACTCTCCACTAAGGCCCCTCATCTCTCTGTAGTTCCCCCCACCCCGTGACCTCCTCCTCTGACTCCCTCACTGCCACCCTCCACCAGCGCCCCTCATCTCTCCGTAGCTCCCCACCCCATGACCTCTTCCTCGGATTCCCTCACTGCCACCCTCCACTTGTGCCCCTCATCTCTCCGTTGCCCCTCATATCCATTCCATTTGTTGTACAGCGCTACTCATATGAGTGTAGGGTGTCACAGTACATTACATAACAGCACGCATTATACAGAGACAATAAATCAGTCTATGGGGAATGTCACATAAGCCAATGAGGATTACAAGGTGTAGAAATCACGTCATCCATACTAGTGGGCAATATATTTTACGAGGGTTTGGACTGGAGAAGCACAAACTCAGGATTTAAAGAGTACTCCAGTGGTTGGGGGTTGGCTTTACTGATAAAAATGTAATAACTTCCCAAACAAACTCTTTTTGGCAACATTAGAATAATGAAGGAATGGAGAAGTTCTAACTATATCACAATACAAAAAAGCGAAGTTTGTATGCAGCTCTTTAAAGACAGTTCATAGGTCACTGTCCTATGTTAGGATAGTAACTTCTGAACTGCAAGTAACACAAGGATATCTGTGACAGAGGTAGTAACCCACTGAGCTATTCCCATAAAATTCAGTTTATCAGCATTTAAAAACTACCAATAGACAAATGGTTACTCTGCAGCAGGATCGTAAATCACCAGTTATCTGCACAGTTTTTATTGTATTTGTACATCGGTGGCAGATTCACTGGGAGGGCCATGGCTCATGTTTGGGTGGGCCTGGCCCACCCGGCCCACCCCACCCTCTAGAACCGGGCCTGGCAGGAGGTAACATATCCTGCACTTGTTAGTGGTGTGAGACAAAGAAAAGGGTCAGCGACAGGAGGATATTTACAGCTGGGACTAATTAAAGTCCCAGATAACCTATCTGTAGAAATGTAAATGCTGCATTTTAAAACATATTAGGCATTTGTTCTCAACCCACAACATAGCATGTTTTTGAAGGAGCACACAATTAAAACTTCACAATTAAAACTGCTAGACTTACCGACAACGCTGCAGAATGTGATCTGTCCTGCTCTTTACAAGTCTAACCTCTCTCCCTGAAAGCCCCGGTGTTTCTGAAGAGTGCAGGGCCCCATCCTTTTTCCGGCTGGGCTCTGACTGAAGAGAAACAATGTAACTTGTTACTTTGTTTCTCTTCAGTCCTGCCCTGGGTCTACGGGAGGAGCGCAGAGCAGGCTGCAGACTGCACCTGCTTTTTAGAGCAAAGCATTTTCACTCACAGAGCTGAGGGGGCCCCCTTCACCTACCGAAGACTGGGGGCCCCCCCGCACCGCGGGGGCTGCGGGGGCGTTTGTTACGCCCCTGAAAGGAGGAGCTCTTCTCAGCTCTGGGTGTCAGCAGGATCAGAGTTCCGAGAGAGTCTGTATTATCAAAGGAGGAGCTCTTCTCAGCTCTGGGTGTCAGCAGGATCAGAGCTCCGAGAGAGTCTGTATTATCAAAGGAGGAGCTCTTCTCAGCTCTGGGGGTCAGCAGGATCAGAGCTCCAAGCGAGTGTTTTATCAACGGAGGAGCTCTTCTCAGCTCTGGGCGTCACCAGGATCAGAGCTCCGAGAGAGTCTGTATTATCAACGGAGGAGCTCTTCTCAGCTCTGGGCGTCAGCAGGATCAGAGCTCCGAGAGAGTCTGTATTATCAAAGGAGGAGCTCGACTCAGCGCTGGGTGTCAGCAGGATCAGAGCTCCGAGAGAGTCTGTATTATCAAAGGAGGAGCTCTTCTCAGCTCTGGGTGTCAGCAGGATCAGAGTTCCGAGAGAGTCTGTATTATCAAAGGAGGAGCTCTTCTCAGCTCTGGGTGTCAGCAGGATCAGAGCTCCGAGAGAGTCTGTATTATCAAAGGAGGAGCTCTTCTCAGCTCTGGGGGTCAGCAGAATCAGAGCTCCGAGAGAGTCTGTATTATAAACGGAGGAGCTCTTCTCAGCTCTGGGCGTCAGCAGGATCAGAGCTCCGAGAGAGTCTGTATTATCAAAGGAGGAGCTCTTCTCAGCTCTGGGCGTCAGCAGGATCAGAGCTCCGAGAGAGTCTGTATTATCAACGGAGCAGCTCTTCTCACCTCTGGGTGTCAGCAGGATCAGCGCTCCGAGAGAGTCTGTATTATCAAGGGAGGAGCTCTTCTCAGCTCTGGGTGTCAGCAGGATCAAGCTCCGAGAGAGTCTGTATTATCAAGGGAGGAGCTCTTCTCAGCTCTGCGCGTCAGCAGGATCGGAGCTATGAGTGAGTCTGTATTATCAACGGAGGAGCGCTTCTCAGCTCTGGGCGTCAGCAGGATCAGAGCTCCGAGAGAGTCTGTATTATCAAGGGAGGAGCTCTTCTCAGCTCTGGGCGTCAGCTGGATCAGAGCTCCGAGTGAGCCTGTATTATCAAAGGAGGAGCTCTTCTCAGCTCTGGGCGTCAGCAGGATCAGAGCTCCGAGAAAGTCTGTATTATCAACGGAGGAGCTCTTCTCAGCTGTGGGCGTCAGCAGGATCAGAGCTCCGAGAGAGTCTGTATTATCAAAGGAGGAGCTATTCTCAGCTCTGGGCGTCAGCAGGATCAGAGCTCCGAGAGAGTCTGTATTATCAACGGAGGAGCTCTTCTCAACTCTGGGTGTCAGCAGGATCAGAGCTCCGAGCGATTCTGTATTATCAACGGAGGAGCTCTTCTCAGCTCTGGGCGTCAGCAGGATAAGAGCTCTGAGAAAGTCTGTATTATCAACGGAGGAGCTCTTCTCAGCTCTGGGCGTCAGCAGGATCAGAGCTCCGAGAGAGTCTGTATTATCAAAGGAGGAGCTCTTCTCAGCTCTGGCCGTCAGCAGGATCAGAGCTCCGAGTGAGTCTGTATTATAAACGGAGGAGCTCTTCTCAGCTCTGGGTGTCAGCAGGATCAGAGCTCCGAGAGAGTCTGTATTATCAAAGGAGGAGCTCTTCTCAGCTCTGGGCGTCAGCAGGATCAGAGCTCCGTGAGAGTCTGTATTATCAAAGGAGGAGCTCTTCTCAGCTCTGGGCATCAGCAGGATCAGAGCTCCGAGAGAGTCTGTATTATCAAAGGAGGAGCTCTTCTCAGCTCTGGGCGTCAGCAGGATCAGAGCTCCGAGAGAGTCTGTATTATCAAAGGAGGAGCTCTTCTCAGCTCTGGGCGTCAGCAGGATCAGAGCTCCGAGAGTGTCTGTATTATCAAAGGAGGAGCTCTTCTCAGCTCTGGGCGTCAGCAGGATCAGAGCTCCGAGAGAGTCTGTATTATCAACGGAGGAGCTCTTCTCACCTCTGTGCGTCAGCAGGATCAGAGATCCGAGAGAGTCTGTATTATCAAAGGAGGAGCTCTTCTCACCTCTGGGCGTCAGCAGGATCAGAGCTCCGAGACAGTCTGTATTATCAACGGAGCAGCTCTTCTCACCTCTGGGTGTCAGCAGGATCAGAGCTCCGAGAGAGTCTGTATTATCAAAGGAGGAGCTCTTCTCACCTCTGTGCGTCGGCAGGATCAGAGATCCGAGAGAGTCTGTATTATCAAAGGAGGAGCTCTTCTCACCTCTGGGCGTCAGCTGGATCAGAGCTCCGAGTGAGCCTGTATTATCGAAGGAGGAGCTCTTCTCAGCTCTGGGCGTCAGCAGGATCAGAGATCCGAGAGAGTCTGTATTATCAAAGGAGGAGCTATTCTCAGCTCTGGGCGTCAGCAGGATCAGAGCTCCGAGAGAGTCTGTATTATCAACGGAGGAGCTCTTCTCAGCTCTGGGCGTCAGCAGGATCAGAGCTCCGAGAAAGTCTGTATTATCAACGGAGGAGCTCTTCTCAGTTCTGGGCGTCAGCAGGATCAGAGCTCCGAGAGAGTCTGTATTATCAAAGGAGGAGCTCTTCTCAGCTCTGGCCGTCAGCAGGATCAGAGCTCCGAGTGAGTCTGTATTATAAACGGAGGAGCTCTTCTCAGCTCTGGGTGTCAGCAGGATCAGAGCTCCGAGAGAGTCTGTATTATCAAAGGAGGAGCTCTTCTCAGCTCTGGGCGTCAGCAGGATCAGAGCTCCGAGAGAGTCTGTATTATCAACGGAGGAGCTCTTCTCAACTCTGGGCGTCAGCAGGATCAGAGCTCCGAGAGTGTCTGTATTATCAAAGGAGGAGCTCTTCTCAGCTCTGGGCGTCAGCAGGATCAGAGCTCCGAGAGAGTCTGTATTATCATCGGAGGAGCTCTTCTCAGCTCTGGGCGTCAGCAGGATCAGAGCTGCGAGAGAATCTGTGTTATCAAAGGAGGAGCTCTTCTCAGCTCTGGGCGTCAGCAGGATCAGAGCTCCGAGAGAGTCTGTATTATCAAGGAAGGAGCTCTTCTCAGCTCTGGGCGTCAGCAGGATCAGAGCTCCGAGAGAGTCTGTCGTATCGAAGGAAGAGCTCTTCTCAGCCCTGGGCGTCAGCAGGATCAGAGCTCCGAGTGCGTCTGTATTATCAAGGGAGGAGCTCTTCTCATCTCTGGGTGTCAGCAGGATCAGAGCTCCGAGAGAGTCTGTATTATCAAAGGAGGAGCTCTTCTCAGCTCTGGGCGTCAGCAGGATCAGAGCTCCGAGAGAGTCTGTATTATCAAAAGGAGAGCTCTTCTCAGCTCTAGGTGTCAGCAGGATCAGAGCTCTGAGAGAGTCTGTATTATCAACGGAGGAGCTCTTCTCAGCTCTGGGCGTCAGCAGGATCGAAGCTCCGAGAGAGTCTGTATTATCGAAGGAGGAGCTCTTCTCAGCTCTGGGCGTCAGCAGGATCAGAGCTCCGAGTGAGTCTGTATTATCAAGGGAGGAGCTCTTCTCAGCTCTGGGCGTCAGCAGGATCAGAGCTCCGAGTGAGTCTGTATTATCAAAGGAGGAGCTCTTCTCAGCTCTGGGCGTCAGCAGGATCAGAGCTCCGAGTGAGTCTGTATTATCAAGGGAGGAGCTCTTCTCATCTCTGGGTGTCAGCAGGATCAGAGCTCCGAGCGAGTGTTTTATCAACGGAGGAGCTCTTCTCAGCTCTGGGCGTCAGCAGGATCAGAGCTCCGAGAGAGTCTGTATTATCAACGGAGGAGCTCTTCTCAGCTCTGGGCGTCAGCAGGATCAGAGCTCCGAGAGAGTCTGTATTATCAAAGGAGGAGCTCGACTCAGCTCTGGGTGTCAGCAGGATCAGAGCTACGAGAGAGTCTGTATTATCAAAGGAGGAGCTCTTCTCAGCTCTGGGTGTCAGCAGGATCAGAGTTCCGAGAGAGTCTGTATTATCAAAGGAGGAGCTCTTCTCAGCTCTGGGTGTCAGCAGGATCAGAGCTCCGAGAGAGTCTGTATTATCACAGGAGGAGCTCTTCTCAGCTCTGGGCGTCAGCAGGATCAGAGCTCCGAGAGAGTCTGTATTATAAACGGAGGAGCTCTTCTCAGCTCTGGGCGTCAGCAGGATCAGAGCTCCGAGAGAGTCTGTATTATCAAAGGAGGAGCTCTTCTCAGCTCTGGGTGTCAGCAGGATCTGAGCTCCGAGAGAGTCTGTATTATCAAAGGAGGAGCTCTTCTCACCTCTGGGTGTCAGCAGGATCAGAGCTCCGAGAGAGTCTGTATTATCAAAGGAGGAGCTCTTCTCACCTCTGGGTGTCAGCAGGATCAGAGCTCCGAGTGAGCCTGTATTATCGAAGGAGGAGCTCTTCTCAGCTCTGGGCGTCAGCAGGATCAGAGATCCGAGAGAGTCTGTATTATCAAAGGAGGAGCTATTCTCAGCTCTGGGCGTCAGCAGGATCAGAGCTCCGAGAGAGTCTGTATTATCAACGGAGGAGCTCTTCTCAGCTCTGGGCGTCAGCAGGATCAGAGCTCCGAGAAAGTCTGTATTATCAACGGAGGAGCTCTTCTCAGTTCTGGGCGTCAGCAGGATCAGAGCTCCGAGAGAGTCTGTATTATCAAAGGAGGAGCTCTTCTCAGCTCTGGCCGTCAGCAGGATCAGAGCTCCGAGTGAGTCTGTATTATAAACGGAGGAGCTCTTCTCAGCTCTGGGTGTCAGCAGGATCAGAGCTCCGAGAGAGTCTGTATTATCAAAGGAGGAGCTCTTCTCAGCTCTGGGCGTCAGCAGGATCAGAGCTCCGAGAGAGTCTGTATTATCAACGGAGGAGCTCTTCTCAACTCTGGGCGTCAGCAGGATCAGAGCTCCGAGAGTGTCTGTATTATCAAAGGAGGAGCTCTTCTCAGCTCTGGGCGTCAGCAGGATCAGAGCTCCGAGAGAGTCTGTATTATCATCGGAGGAGCTCTTCTCAGCTCTGGGCGTCAGCAGGATCAGAGCTGCGAGAGAATCTGTGTTATCAAAGGAGGAGCTCTTCTCAGCTCTGGGCGTCAGCAGGATCAGAGCTCCGAGAGAGTCTGTATTATCAAGGAAGGAGCTCTTCTCAGCTCTGGGCGTCAGCAGGATCAGAGCTCCGAGAGAGTCTGTCGTATCGAAGGAAGAGCTCTTCTCAGCCCTGGGCGTCAGCAGGATCAGAGCTCCGAGTGCGTCTGTATTATCAAGGGAGGAGCTCTTCTCATCTCTGGGTGTCAGCAGGATCAGAGCTCCGAGAGAGTCTGTATTATCAAAGGAGGAGCTCTTCTCAGCTCTGGGCGTCAGCAGGATCAGAGCTCCGAGAGAGTCTGTATTATCAAAAGGAGAGCTCTTCTCAGCTCTAGGTGTCAGCAGGATCAGAGCTCTGAGAGAGTCTGTATTATCAACGGAGGAGCTCTTCTCAGCTCTGGGCGTCAGCAGGATCGAAGCTCCGAGAGAGTCTGTATTATCGAAGGAGGAGCTCTTCTCAGCTCTGGGCGTCAGCAGGATCAGAGCTCCGAGTGAGTCTGTATTATCAAGGGAGGAGCTCTTCTCAGCTCTGGGCGTCAGCAGGATCAGAGCTCCGAGTGAGTCTGTATTATCAAAGGAGGAGCTCTTCTCAGCTCTGGGCGTCAGCAGGATCAGAGCTCCGAGTGAGTCTGTATTATCAAGGGAGGAGCTCTTCTCATCTCTGGGTGTCAGCAGGATCAGAGCTCCGAGCGAGTGTTTTATCAACGGAGGAGCTCTTCTCAGCTCTGGGCGTCAGCAGGATCAGAGCTCCGAGAGAGTCTGTATTATCAACGGAGGAGCTCTTCTCAGCTCTGGGCGTCAGCAGGATCAGAGCTCCGAGAGAGTCTGTATTATCAAAGGAGGAGCTCGACTCAGCTCTGGGTGTCAGCAGGATCAGAGCTACGAGAGAGTCTGTATTATCAAAGGAGGAGCTCTTCTCAGCTCTGGGTGTCAGCAGGATCAGAGTTCCGAGAGAGTCTGTATTATCAAAGGAGGAGCTCTTCTCAGCTCTGGGTGTCAGCAGGATCAGAGCTCCGAGAGAGTCTGTATTATCACAGGAGGAGCTCTTCTCAGCTCTGGGCGTCAGCAGGATCAGAGCTCCGAGAGAGTCTGTATTATAAACGGAGGAGCTCTTCTCAGCTCTGGGCGTCAGCAGGATCAGAGCTCCGAGAGAGTCTGTATTATCAAAGGAGGAGCTCTTCTCAGCTCTGGGTGTCAGCAGGATCTGAGCTCCGAGAGAGTCTGTATTATCAAAGGAGGAGCTCTTCTCACCTCTGGGTGTCAGCAGGATCAGAGCTCCGAGAGAGTCTGTATTATCAAAGGAGGAGCTCTTCTCACCTCTGGGTGTCAGCAGGATCAGAGCTCCGAGAGAGTCTGTATTATCAAGGGAGGAGCTCTTCTCAGCTCTGGGTGTCAGCAGGATCAAGCTCCGAGAGAGTCTGTATTATCAAGGGAGGAGCTCTTCTCAGCTCTGGGCGTCAGCAGGATCGGAGCTATGAGTGAGTCTGTATTATCAACGGAGGAGCGCTTCTCAGCTCTGGGCGTCAGCAGGATCAGATCTCCGAGAGAGTCTGTATTATCAAGGGAGGAGCTCTTCTCAGCTCTGGGCGTCAGCTGGATCAGAGCTCCGAGTGAGCCTGTATTATCAAAGGAGGAGCTCTTCTCAGCTCTGGGCGTCAGCAGGATCAGAGCTCCGAGAAAGTCTGTATTATCAAAGGAGGAGCTATTCTCATCTCTGGGCGTCAGCAGGATCAGAGCTCCGAGAGAGTCTGTATTATCAACGGAGGAGCTCTTCTCAACTCTGGGTGTCAGCAGGATCAGAGCTCCGAGCGAGTCTGTATTATCAACAGAGGAGCACTTCTCAGCTCTGGGCGTCAGCAGGATAAGAGCTCCGAGAAAGTCTGTATTATCAACGGAGGAGCTCTTCTCAGCTCTGGGCGTCAGCAGGATCAGAGCTCCGAGAGAGTCTGTATTATCAAAGGAGGAGCTCTTCTCAGCTCTGGCCGTCAGCAGGATCAGAGCTTCGAGTGAGTCTGTATTATCAAGGGAGGAGCTCTTCTCATCTCTGGGTGTCAGCAGGATCATAGCTCCGAGAGAGTCTGTATTATCAAAGGAGGAGCTCTTCTCAGCTCTGGGCGTCAGCAGGATCAGAGCTCCGAGAGAGTCTGTATTATCAAAAGGTGAGCTCTTCTCAGCTCTAGGTGTCAGCAGGATCAGAGCTCTGAGAGAGTCTGTATTATCAACGGAGGAGCTCTTCTCAGCTCTGGGCGTCAGCAGGATCGAAGCTCCGAGAGAGTCTGTATTATCGAAGGAGGAGCTCTTCTCAGCTCTGGGCGTCAGCAGGATCAGAGCTCCGAGTGAGTCTGTATTATCAAGGGAGGAGCTCTTCTCAGCTCTGGGCGTCAGCAGGATCAGAGCTCCGAGTGAGTCTGTATTATCAAAGGAGGAGCTCTTCTCAGCTCTGGGCGTCAGCAGGATCAGAGCTCCGAGTGAGTCTGTATTATCAAGGGAGGAGCTCTTCTCATCTCTGGGTGTCAGCAGGATCAGAGCTCCGAGCGAGTGTTTTATCAACGGAGGAGCTCTTCTCAGCTCTGGGCGTCAGCAGGATCAGAGCTCCGAGAGAGTCTGTATTATCAACGGAGGAGCTCTTCTCAGCTCTGGGCGTCAGCAGGATCAGAGCTCCGAGAGAGTCTGTATTATCAAAGGAGGAGCTCGACTCAGCTCTGGGTGTCAGCAGGATCAGAGCTCCGAGAGAGTCTGTATTATCAAAGGAGGAGCTCTTCTCAGCTCTGGGTGTCAGCAGGATCAGAGTTCCGAGAGAGTCTGTATTATCAAAGGAGGAGCTCTTCTCAGCTCTGGGTGTCAGCAGGATCAGAGCTCCGAGAGAGTCTGTATTATCACAGGAGGAGCTCTTCTCAGCTCTGGGCGTCAGCAGGATCAGAGCTCCGAGAGAGTCTGTATTATAAACGGAGGAGCTCTTCTCAGCTCTGGGCGTCAGCAGGATCAGAGCTCCGAGAGAGTCTGTATTATCAAAGGAGGAGCTCTTCTCAGCTCTGGGTGTCAGCAGGATCAGAGCTCCGAGAGAGTCTGTATTATCAAAGGAGGAGCTCTTCTCACCTCTGGGTGTCAGCAGGATCAGAGCTCCGAGAGAGTCTGTATTATCAAAGGAGGAGCTCTTCTCACCTCTGGGTGTCAGCAGGATCAGAGCTCTGAGAGAGTCTGTATCATCAAGGGAGGAGCTCTTCTCAGCTCTGGGTGTCAGCAGGATCAAGCTCCGAGAGAGTCTGTATTATCAAGGGAGGAGCTCTTCTCAGCTCTGGGCGTCAGCAGGATCGGAGCTATGAGTGAGTCTGTATTATCAACGGAGGAGCGCTTCTCAGCTCTGGGCGTCAGCAGGATCAGATCTCCGAGAGAGTCTGTATTATCAAGGGAGGAGCTCTTCTCAGCTCTGGGCGTCAGCTGGATCAGAGCTCCGAGTGAGCCTGTATTATCAAAGGAGGAGCTCTTCTCAGCTCTGGGCGTCAGCAGGATCAGAGCTCCGAGAAAGTCTGTATTATCAACGGAGGAGCTCTTCTCAGCTCTGGGCGTCAGCAGGATCAGAGCTCAGAGAGAGTCTGTATTATCAAAGGAGGAGCTATTCTCATCTCTGGGCGTCAGCAGGATCAGAGCTCCGAGAGAGTCTGTATTATCAACGGAGGAGCTCTTCTCAACTCTGGGTGTCAGCAGGATCAGAGCTCCGAGCGAGTCTGTATTATCAACGGAGGAGCACTTCTCAGCTCTGGGCGTCAGCAGGATCAGAGCTCCGAGTGAGTCTGTATTATCAACGGAGGAGCTCTTCTCAGCTCTGGGCGTCAGCAGGATCAGAGCTCCGAGAGAGTCTGTATTATCAAAGGAGGAGCTCTTCTCAGCTCTGGCCGTCAGCAGGATCAGAGCTCAGAGTGAGTCTGTATTATAAACGGAGGAGCTCTTCTCAGCTCTGGGTGTCAGCAGGATCAGAGCTCCGAGAGAGTCTGTATTATCAAAGGAGGAGCTCTTCTCAGCTCTGGGTGTCAGCAGGATCAGAGCTCCGAATGAGTCTGTATTATCAAGGGAGGAGCTCTTCTCAGCTCTGGGCGTCAGCAGGATCAGAGATCCGAGAGAGTCTGTATTATCAAAGGAGGAGCTATTCTCAGCTCTGGGCGTCAGTAGGATCAGAGCTCCGAGAGAGTCTGTATTATCAACGGAGGAGCTCTTCTCAACTCTGGGTGTCAGCAGGATCAGAGCTCCGAGCGAGTCTGTATTATCAACGGAGGAGCTCTTCTCAGCTCTGGGCGTCAGCAGGATCAGAGCTCCGAGAAAGTCTGTATTATCAACGGAGGAGCTCTTCTCAGCTCTGGGCGTCAGCAGGATCAGAGCTCCGAGAGAGTCTGTATTATCAAAGGAGGAGCTCTTCTCAGCTCTGGCCGTCAGCAGGATCAGAGCTCCGAGTGAGTCTGTATTATAAACGAAGGAGCTCTTCTCAGCTCTGGGTGTCAGCAGGATCAGAGCTCCGAGAGAGTCTGTATTATCAAAGGAGGAGCTCTTCTCAGCTCTGGGCGTCAGCAGGATCAGAGCTCCGAGAGAGTCTGTATTATCAACGGAGGAGCTCTTCTCAGCTCTGGGCGTCAGCAGGATCAGAGCTGCGAGAGAGTCTGTATTATCAAAGGAGGAGCTCTTCTCAGCTCTGGGCGTCAGCAGGATCAGAGCTCCGAGAGAGTCTATATTATCAAGGAAGGAGCTCTTCTCAGCTCTGGGCGTCAGCAGGATCAGAGCTCCGAGAGAGTCTGTCGTATCGAAGTACGAGCTCTTCTCAGCCCTGGGCGTCAGCAGGATCAGAGCTCCGAGTGCGTCTGTATTATCAAGGGAGGAGCTCTTCTCATCTCTGGGTGTCAGCAGGATCAGAGCTCCGAGAGAGTCTGTATTATCAAAGGAGGAGCTCTTCTCAGCTCTGGGCATCAGCAGGATCAGAGCTCCGAGAGAGTCTGTATTATCAAAAGGAGAGCTTTTCTCAGCTCTAGGTGTCAGCAGGATCAGAGCTCTGAGAGAGTCTGTATTATCAACGGAGGAGCTCTTCTCAGCTCTGGGCGTCAGCAGGATCGAAGCTCAGAGAGAGTCTGTATTATCGAAGGAGGAGCTCTTCTCAGCTCTGGGCGTCAGCAGGATCAGAGCTCCGAGTGAGTCTGTATTATCAAGGGAGGAGCTCTTCTCAGCTCTGGGCGTCAGCAGGATCAGAGCTCCGAGTGAGTCTGTATTATCAAGGGAGGAGCTCTTCTCAGCTCTGGGCGTCAGCAGGATCAGAGCTCCGAGTGAGCCTGTATTATCAAGGGAGGAGCTCTTCTCAGCTCTGGGCGTCAGTGGGATCAGAGCTCCGAGTGAGTCTGTATTATCAAAGGAGGAGCTCTTCTCAGCTCTGGGCGTCAGCAGGATCAGAGCTCCGAGTGAGTCTGTATTATCAAAGGAGGAGCTCTTTTCAGCTCTGGGCATCAGAAGTATCAGAGCTCCGAGAGAGTCTGTATTATCAAAGGAGGAGCTCTTCTCAGCTCTGGGCGTCAGCAGGATCAGAGCTCCGAGTGAGTCTGTATTATCAAGGGAGGAGCTCTTCTCAGCTCTGGGCGTCAGCAGGATCAGAGCTTTGAGTGAGTCTGTATTAGCAAAGGAGGAGCTCTTCTCAGCTCTGGGCGTCAGCGGGATTAGAGCTCCAAGAGGTTCTGTATTATCAAAGGAGGAGCTCTTCTCAGCTCTGGGCGTCAGCAGGATCAGAGCTCCGAGTGAGTCTGTATTATCAAAGGAGGAGCTCTTTTCAGCTCTGGGCATCAGAAGTATCAGAGCTCCGAGAGAGTCTGTATTATCAAAGGAGGAGCTCTTCTCAGCTCTGGGCATCAGCAGGATCAGAGCTCCGAGTGAGTCTGCATTGTCAAAAGGAGGAGCTCTTCTCAGCTCTGGGCGTCAGCAGGATCAGAGCTCCGAGTGAGCCTGTATTATCAAAGGAGGAGCTCTTCTCACCTCTGGGTGTCAGCAGGATCAGAGCTCTGAGAGAGTCTGTATCATCAAGGGAGGAGCTCTTCTCAGCTCTGGGTGTCAGCAGGATCAAGCTCCGAGAGAGTCTGTATTATCAAGGGAGGAGCTCTTCTCAGCTCTGGGCGTCAGCAGGATCGGAGCTATGAGTGAGTCTGTATTATCAACGGAGGAGCGCTTCTCAGCTCTGGGCGTCAGCAGGATCAGATCTCCGAGAGAGTCTGTATTATCAAGGGAGGAGCTCTTCTCAGCTCTGGGCGTCAGCTGGATCAGAGCTCCGAGTGAGCCTGTATTATCAAAGGAGGAGCTCTTCTCAGCTCTGGGCGTCAGCAGGATCAGAGCTCCGAGAAAGTCTGTATTATCAACGGAGGAGCTCTTCTCAGCTCTGGGCGTCAGCAGGATCAGAGCTCAGAGAGAGTCTGTATTATCAAAGGAGGAGCTATTCTCATCTCTGGGCGTCAGCAGGATCAGAGCTCCGAGAGAGTCTGTATTATCAACGGAGGAGCTCTTCTCAACTCTGGGTGTCAGCAGGATCAGAGCTCCGAGCGAGTCTGTATTATCAACGGAGGAGCACTTCTCAGCTCTGGGCGTCAGCAGGATAAGAGCTCCGAGAAAGTCTGTATTATCAACAGAGGAGCTCTTCTCAGCTCTGGGCGTCAGCAGGATCAGAGCTCCGAGAGAGTCTGTATTATCAAAGGAGGAGCTCTTCTCAGCTCTGGCCGTCAGCAGGATCAGAGCTCAGAGTGAGTCTGTATTATAAACGGAGGAGCTCTTCTCAGCTCTGGGTGTCAGCAGGATCAGAGCTCCGAGAGAGTCTGTATTATCAAAGGAGGAGCTCTTCTCAGCTCTGGGTGTCAGCAGGATCAGAGCTCCGAATGAGTCTGTATTATCAAGGGAGGAGCTCTTCTCAGCTCTGGGCGTCAGCAGGATCAGAGATCCGAGAGAGTCTGTATTATCAAAGGAGGAGCTATTCTCAGCTCTGGGCGTCAGTAGGATCAGAGCTCCGAGAGAGTCTGTATTATCAACGGAGGAGCTCTTCTCAACTCTGGGTGTCAGCAGGATCAGAGCTCCGAGCGAGTCTGTATTATCAACGGAGGAGCTCTTCTCAGCTCTGGGCGTCAGCAGGATCAGAGCTCCGAGAAAGTCTGTATTATCAACGGAGGAGCTCTTCTCAGCTCTGGGCGTCAGCAGGATCAGAGCTCCGAGAGAGTCTGTATTATCAAAGGAGGAGCTCTTCTCAGCTCTGGCCGTCAGCAGGATCAGAGCTCCGAGTGAGTCTGTATTATAAACGGAGGAGCTCTTCTCAGCTCTGGGTGTCAGCAGGATCAGAGCTCCGAGAGAGTCTGTATTATCAAAGGAGGAGCTCTTCTCAGCTCTGGGCGTCAGCAGGATCAGAGCTCCGAGAGAGTCTGTATTATCAACGGAGGAGCTCTTCTCAGCTCTGGGCGTCAGCAGGATCAGAGCTGCAAGAGAGTCTGTATTATCAAAGGAGGAGCTCTTCTCAGCTCTGGGCGTCAGCAGGATCAGAGCTCCGAGAGAGTCTATATTATCAAGGAAGGAGCTCTTCTCAGCTCTGGGCGTCAGCAGGATCAGAGCTCCGAGAGAGTCTGTCGTATCGAAGTACGAGCTCTTCTCAGCCCTGGGCGTCAGCAGGATCAGAGCTCCGAGTGCGTCTGTATTATCAAGGGAGGAGCTCTTCTCATCTCTGGGTGTCAGCAGGATCAGAGCTCCGAGAGAGTCTGTATTATCAAAGGAGGAGCTCTTCTCAGCTCTGGGCATCAGCAGGATCAGAGCTCCGAGAGAGTCTGTATTATCAAAAGGAGAGCTTTTCTCAGCTCTAGGTGTCAGCAGGATCAGAGCTCTGAGAGAGTCTGTATTATCAACGGAGGAGCTCTTCTCAGCTCTGGGCGTCAGCAGGATCGAAGCTCCGAGAGAGTCTGTATTATCGAAGGAGGAGCTCTTCTCAGCTCTGGGCGTCAGCAGGATCAGAGCTCCGAGTGAGTCTGTATTATCAAGGGAGGAGCTCTTCTCAGCTCTGGGCGTCAGCAGGATCAGAGCTCCGAGTGAGTCTGTATTATCAAGGGAGGAGCTCTTCTCAGCTCTGGGCGTCAGCAGGATCAGAGCTCCGAGTGAGCCTGTATTATCAAGGGAGGAGCTCTTCTCAGCTCTGGGCGTCAGTGGGATCAGAGCTCCGAGTGAGTCTGTATTATCAAAGGAGGAGCTCTTCTCAGCTCTGGGCGTCAGCAGGATCAGAGCTCCGAGTGAGTCTGTATTATCAAAGGAGGAGCTCTTTTCAGCTCTGGGCATCAGAAGTATCAGAGCTCCGAGAGAGTCTGTATTATCAAAGGAGGAGCTCTTCTCATCTCTGGGCGTCAGCAGGATCAGAGCTCCGAGTGAGTCTGTATTATCAAGGGAGGAGCTCTTCTCAGCTCTGGGCGTCAGCAGGATCAGAGCTTTGAGTGAGTCTGTATTAGCAAAGGAGGAGCTCTTCTCAGCTCTGGGCGTCAGCGGGATTAGAGCTCCAAGAGGTTCTGTATTATCAAAGGAGGAGCTCTTCTCAGCTCTGGGCGTCAGCAGGATCAGAGCTCCGAGTGAGTCTGTATTATCAAAGGAGGAGCTCTTTTCAGCTCTGGGCATCAGAAGTATCAGAGCTCCGAGAGAGTCTGTATTATCAAAGGAGGAGCTCTTCTCAGCTCTGGGTATCAGCAGGATCAGAGCTCCGAGTGAGTCTGCATTGTCAAAAGGAGGAGCTCTTCTCAGCTCTGGGCGTCAGCAGGATCAGAGCTCCGAGTGAGCCTGTATTATCAAAGGAGGAGCTCTTCTCAGCTCTGGGCGTCAGCAGGATCAGAGCTATGAGAGAGTCTGTATTATCAAGGGAGGAGCTCTTCTCAGCTCTGGGCGTCAGCAGGATCAGAGCTCCGAGAGAGTCTGTATTATCAAAGGAGGAGCTCTTCTCAGGTCTGGGCGTCAGCAGGATCAGAGCTCCGAGAGAGTCTGTATTATCAAAGGAGGAGCTCTTTTCAGCTCTAGGCGTCAGCAGGATCAGAGCTCCGAGAGAGTCTTTATTATCGAAGGAGGAGCTCTTCTCAGCCCTGGGCGTCAGCAGGATCAGAGCTCCGAGGGAGTCTGTATTATCGAAGGAGGAGCTCTTCTCATCTCTGAGTGTCAGCAGGATCAGAGCTCCGAGAGAGTCTGTATTATCAAAGGAGGAGCTCTTCTCAGCTCTGGGCGTCTGCAGGATCAGAGCTCCGAGAGAGTCTGTATTATCAAAAGGAGAGCTCTTCTCAGCTCTAGGTGTCAGCAGGATCAGAGCTCTGAGAGAGTCTGTATTATCAACGGAGGAGCTCTTCTTAGCTCTGGGCGTCAGCAGGATCGGAGCTCCGAGAGAGTCTGTATTATCGAAGATGGAGCTCTTCTCAGCTCTGGGCGTCAGCAGGATCAGAGCGACGAGTGAGTCTGTATTATCAAGGGAGGAGTTCTTCTCAGCTCTGGGCGTCAACAGGATCAGAGCTCCGAGTGAGTCTGTATTATCAAGGGAGGAGCTCTTCTCAGCTCTGGGCATCAGCAGGATCAGAGCTCCGAGTGAGCCTGTATTATCAAGGGAGGAGCTCTTCTCAGCTCTGGGCGTCAGTGGGATCAGAGCTCCGAGTGAGTCTGTATTATCAAAGGAGGAGCTCTTCTCAGCTCTGGGCGTCAGCAGGATCAGAGCTCCGAGTGAGTCTGTATTATCAAAGGAGGAGCTCTTTTCAGCTCTGGGCATCAGAAGTATCAGAGCTCCGAGAGAGTCTGTATTATCAAAGGAGGAGTTCTTCTCAGCTCTGGGCGTCAGCAGGATCAGAGCTCCGAGTGAGTCTGTATTATCAAGGGAGGAGCTCTTCTCAGCTCTGGGCGTCAGCAGGATCAGAGCTTTGAGTGAGTCTGTATTATCAAAGGAGGAGCTCTTCTCAGCTCTGGGCATCAGCAGGATCAGAGCTCCGAGTGAGTCTGTATTATCAAAAGGAGGAGCTCTTCTCAGCTCTGGGCATCAGCAGGATCAGAGCTCCGAGTGAGTCTGTATTATCAAAAGGAGGAGATCTTCTCAGCTCTGGGCGTCAGCAGGATCAGAGCTCCGAATGAGTCTGTATTGTCAAAGGAGGAGCTCTTCTCAGCTCTGGGCGTCAGTGGGATCAGAGCTCCGAGTGAGTCTGTATTATCAAAGGAGGAGCTCTTCTCAGCTCTGGGCGTCAGCAGGATCAGAGCTCCAAGAGGGTCTGTATTATCAAAGGAGGAGCTCTTCTCAGCTCTGGGCATCAGCAGGATCAGAGCTCCGAGTGAGTCTGTATTATCAAAAGGAGGAGATCTTCTCAGCTCTGGGCGTCAGCAGGATCAGAGCTCCGAATGAGTCTGTATTATCAAAGGAGGAGCTCTTCTAAGCTCTGGGCATCAGCAGGATCAGAGCTCCGAGTGAGTCTGTATTATCAAAAGGAGGAGATCTTCTCAGCTCTGGGCGTCAGCAGGATCAGAGCTCCGAATGAGTCTGTATTATCAAAGGAGGAGCTCTTCTCAGCTCTGGGCGTCAGCAGGATCAGAGCTCAGAGTGAGTCTGTATTATCAACGGAGGAGCTCTTCTCAGCTCTGGGCGTCAGTGGGATCAGAGCTCCGAGTGAGTCTGCATTGTCAAAAGGAGAGCTCTTCTCAGCTCTGGGCGTCAGCAGGATCAGAGCTATGAGAGAGTCTGTATTATCAAGGGAGGAGCTCTTCTCAGCTCTGGGCGTCAGCAGGATCAGAGCTCAGAGAGAGTCTGTATTATCAAAGGAGGAGCTCTTTTCAGCTCTAGGCGTCAGCAGGATCAGAGCTCCGAGAGAGTCTGTATTATCGAAGGAGGAGCTCTTCTCAGCCCTGGGCGTCAGCAGGATCAGAGCTCCGAAGGAGTCTGTATTATCGAAGGAGGAGCTCTTCTCATCTCTGAGTGTCAGCAGGATCAGAGCTCCGAGAGAGTCTGTATTATCAAAGGAGGAGCTCTTCTCAGCTCTGGGCGTCAGCAGGATCAGAGCTCCGAGAGAGTCTGTATTATCAAAAGGAGAGCTCTTCTCAGCTCTAGGTGTCAGCAGGACCAGAGCTCTGAGAGAGTCTGTATTATCAACGGAGGAGCTCTTCTTAGCTCTGGGCGTCAGCAGGGTCGGAGCTCCGAGAGAGTCTGTATTATCGAAGATGGAGCTCTTCTCAGCTCTGGGCGTCAGCAGGATCAGAGCGACGAGTGAGTCTGTATTATCAAGGGAGGAGTTCTTCTCAGCTCTGGGCGTCAGCAGGATCAGAGCTCTGAGTGAGTCTGTATTATCAAGGGAGGAGCTCTTCTCAGCTCTGGGCATCAGCAGGATCAGAGCTCCGAGTGAGCCTGTATTATCAAGGGAGGAGCTCTTCTCAGCTCTGGGCGTCAGTGGGATCAGAGCTCCGAGTGAGTCTGTATTATCAAAGGAGGAGCTCTTCTCAGCTCTGGGCGTCAGCAGGATCAGAGCTCCGAGTGAGTCTGTATTATCAAAGGAGGAGCTCTTCTCAGCTCTGGGCGTCAGCAGGATCAGAGCTATGAGAGAGTCTGTATTATCAAGGGAGGAGCTCTTCTCAGCTCTGGGCGTCAGCAGGATCAGAGCTCCGAGAGAGTCTGTATTATCAAAGGAGGAGCTCTTCTCAGGTCTGGGCGTCAGCAGGATCAGAGCTCCGAGAGAGTCTGTATTATCAAAGGAGGAGCTCTTTTCAGCTCTAGGCGTCAGCAGGATCAGAGCTCCGAGAGAGTCTTTATTATCGAAGGAGGAGCTCTTCTCAGCCCTGGGCGTCAGCAGGATCAGAGCTCCGAGGGAGTCTGTATTATCGAAGGAGGAGCTCTTCTCATCTCTGAGTGTCAGCAGGATCAGAGCTCCGAGAGAGTCTGTATTATCAAAGGAGGAGCTCTTCTCAGCTCTGGGCGTCAGCAGGATCAGAGCTCCGAGAGAGTCTGTATTATCAAAAGGAGAGCTCTTCTCAGCTCTAGGTGTCAGCAGGATCAGAGCTCTGAGAGAGTCTGTATTATCAACGGAGGAGCTCTTCTTAGCTCTGGGCGTCAGCAGGATAGGAGCTCCGAGAGAGTCTGTATTATCGAAGATGGAGCTCTTCTCAGCTCTGGGCGTCAGCAGGATCAGAGCGACGAGTGAGTCTGTATTATCAAGGGAGGAGTTCTTCTCAGCTCTGGGCGTCAACAGGATCAGAGCTCCGAGTGAGTCTGTATTATCAAGGGAGGAGCTCTTCTCAGCTCTGGGCATCAGCAGGATCAGAGCTCCGAGTGAGCCTGTATTATCAAGGGAGGAGCTCTTCTCAGCTCTGGGCGTCAGTGGGATCAGAGCTCCGAGTGAGTCTGTATTATCAAAGGAGGAGCTCTTCTCAGCTCTGGGCGTCAGCAGGATCAGAGCTCCGAGTGAGTCTGTATTATCAAAGGAGGAGCTCTTTTCAGCTCTGGGCATCAGAAGTATCAGAGCTCCGAGAGAGTCTGTATTATCAAAGGAGGAGTTCTTCTCAGCTCTGGGCGTCAGCAGGATCAGAGCTCCGAGTGAGTCTGTATTATCAAGGGAGGAGCTCTTCTCAGCTCTGGGCGTCAGCAGGATCAGAGCTTTGAGTGAGTCTGTATTATCAAAGGAGGAGCTCTTCTCAGCTCTGGGCATCAGCAGGATCAGAGCTCCGAGTGAGTCTGTATTATCAAAAGGAGGAGATCTTCTCAGCTCTGGGCGTCAGCAGGATCAGAGCTCCGAATGAGTCTGTATTATCAAAGGAGGAGCTCTTCTCAGCTCTGGGCATCAGCAGGATCAGAGCTCCGAGTGAGTCTGTATTATCAAAAGGAGGAGATCTTCTCAGCTCTGGGCGTCAGCAGGATCAGAGCTCCGAATGAGTCTGTATTGTCAAAGGAGGAGCTCTTCTCAGCTCTGGGCGTCAGTGGGATCAGAGCTCCGAGTGAGTCTGTATTATCAAAGGAGGAGCTCTTCTCAGCTCTGGGCGTCAGCAGGATCAGAGCTCCAAGAGGGTCTGTATTATCAAAGGAGGAGCTCTTCTCAGCTCTGGGCATCAGCAGGATCAGAGCTCCGAGTGAGTCTGTATTATCAAAAGGAGGAGATCTTCTCAGCTCTGGGCGTCAGCAGGATCAGAGCTCCGAATGAGTCTGTATTATCAAAGGAGGAGCTCTTCTAAGCTCTGGGCATCAGCAGGATCAGAGCTCCGAGTGAGTCTGTATTATCAAAAGGAGGAGATCTTCTCAGCTCTGGGCGTCAGCAGGATCAGAGCTCCGAATGAGTCTGTATTATCAAAGGAGGAGCTCTTCTCAGCTCTGGGCGTCAGCAGGATCAGAGCTCAGAGTGAGTCTGTATTATCAACGGAGGAGCTCTTCTCAGCTCTGGGCGTCAGTGGGATCAGAGCTCCGAGTGAGTCTGCATTGTCAAAAGGAGAGCTCTTCTCAGCTCTGGGCGTCAGCAGGATCAGAGCTATGAGAGAGTCTGTATTATCAAGGGAGGAGCTCTTCTCAGCTCTGGGCGTCAGCAGGATCAGAGCTCAGAGAGAGTCTGTATTATCAAAGGAGGAGCTCTTTTCAGCTCTAGGCGTCAGCAGGATCAGAGCTCCGAGAGAGTCTGTATTATCGAAGGAGGAGCTCTTCTCAGCCCTGGGCGTCAGCAGGATCAGAGCTCCGAGGGAGTCTGTATTATCGAAGGAGGAGCTCTTCTCATCTCTGAGTGTCAGCAGGATCAGAGCTCCGAGAGAGTCTGTATTATCAAAGGAGGAGCTCTTCTCAGCTCTGGGCGTCAGCAGGATCAGAGCTCCGAGAGAGTCTGTATTATCAAAAGGAGAGCTCTTCTCAGCTCTAGGTGTCAGCAGGATCAGAGCTCTGAGAGAGTCTGTATTATCAACGGAGGAGCTCTTCTTAGCTCTGGGCGTCAGCAGGGTCGGAGCTCCGAGAGAGTCTGTATTATCGAAGATGGAGCTCTTCTCAGCTCTGGGCGTCAGCAGGATCAGAGCGACGAGTGAGTCTGTATTATCAAGGGAGGAGTTCTTCTCAGCTCTGGGCGTCAGCAGGATCAGAGCTCCGAGTGAGTCTGTATTATCAAGGGAGGAGCTCTTCTCAGCTCTGGGCATCAGCAGGATCAGAGCTCCGAGTGAGCCTGTATTATCAAGGGAGGAGCTCTTCTCAGCTCTGGGCGTCAGTGGGATCAGAGCTCCGAGTGAGTCTGTATTATCAAAGGAGGAGCTCTTCTCAGCTCTGGGCGTCAGCAGGATCAGAGCTCCGAGTGAGTCTGTATTATCAAAGGAGGAGCTCTTTTCAGCTCTGGGCATCAGAAGTATCAGAGCTCCGAGAGAGTCTGTATTATCAAAGGAGGAGCTCTTCTCAGCTCTGGGCGTCAGCAGGATCAGAGCTCCGACGGAGTCTGTATTATCAAGGGAGTAGCTCTTCTCAGCTCTGGGCGTCAGCAGGATCAGAGCTTTGAGTGAGTCTGTATTATCAAAGGAGGAGCTCTTCTCAGCTCTGGGCATCAGCAGGATCAGAGCTCCGAGTGAGTCTGTATTATCAAAAGGAGGAGATCTTCTCAGCTCTGGGCGTCAGCAGGATCAGAGCTCCGAATGAGTCTGTATTATCAAAGGAGGAGCTCTTCTCAGCTCTGGGCATCAGCAGGATCAGAGCTCCGAGTGAGTCTGTATTATCAAAGGAGGAGCTCTTCTCAGCTCTGGGCGTCAGCAGGATCAGAGCTCCAAGAGGGTCTGTATTATCAAAGGAGGAGCTCTTCTCAGCTCTGGGCATCAGCAGGATCAGAGCTCCGAGTGAGTCTGTATTATCAAAGGAGGAGCTCTTCTCAGCTCTGGGCATCAGCAGGATCAGAGCTCCGAGTGAGTCTGTATTATCAAAATGAGGAGATCTTCTCAGCTCTGGGCGTCAGCAGGACCAGAGCTCCGAATGAGTCTGAATTATCAAAGGAGGAGCTCTTCTCAGCTCTGGGCGTCAGCAGGATCAGAGCTCCGAGTGAGTCTGTATTATCAACGGAGGAGCTCTTCTCAGCTCTGGGCGTCAGTGGGATCAGAGCTCCGAGTGAGTCTGTATTATCAAAGGAGGAGCTCTTCTCAGCTCTGGGCGTCAGCAGGATAAGAGCTATGAGTGAGTCTGTATTATCAACGGAGGAGCTCTTCTCAGCTCTGGGCGTCAGCAGGATCAGAGCTCCGAGTGAGTCTGTATTATCAACGGAGGAGCTCTTCTCAGCTCTGGGCGTCAGCAGGATCAGAGCTCCAAGTGAGTCTGTATTATCAAAGGAGGAGCTCTTCTCAGCTCTGGGCGTCAGCAGGATCAGAGCTCTGAGAGAGTCTGTATTATCAACGGAGGAGCTCTTCTTAGCTCTGGGCGTCAGCAGGATCGGAGCTCCGAGAGAGTCTGTATTATCGAAGATGGAGCTCTTCTCAGCTCTGGGCGTCAGCAGGATCAGAGCGACGAGTGAGTCTGTATTATCAAGGGAGGAGTTCTTCTCAGCTCTGGGCGTCAGCAGGATCAGAGCTCTGAGAGAGTCTGTATTATCAACGGAGGAGCTCTTCTTAGCTCTGGGCGTCAGCAGGATCGGAGCTCCGAGAGAGTCTGTATTATCGAAGATGGAGCTCTTCTCAGCTCTGGGCGTCAGCAGGATCAGAGCGACGAGTGAGTCTGTATTATCAAGGGAGGAGTTCTTCTCAGCTCTGGGCGTCAGCAGGATCAGAGCTCCGAGTGAGTCTGTATTATCAAGGGAGGAGCTCTTCTCAGCTCTGGGCATCAGCAGGATCAGAGCTCCGAGTGAGCCTGTATTATCAAGGGAGGAGCTCTTCTCAGCTCTGGGCGTCAGTGGGATCAGAGCTCCGAGTGAGTCTGTATTATCAAAGGAGGAGCTCTTCTCAGCTCTGGGCGTCAGCAGGATCAGAGCTCCAAGAGGGTCTGTATTATCAAAGGAGGAGCTCTTCTCAGCTCTGGGCATCAGCAGGATCAGAGCTCTGAGTGAGTCTGTATTATCAAAAGGAGGAGATCTTCTCAGCTCTGGGCATCAGCAGGATCAGAGCTCAGAATGAGTCTGTATTATCAAAGGAGGAGCTCTTCTCAGCTCTGGGCGTCAGCAGGATCAGAGCTCCGAGTGAGTCTGTATTATCAACGGAGGAGCTCTTCTCAGCTCTGGGCGTCAGTGGGATCAGAGCTCCGAGTGAGTCTGTATTATCAAAGGAGGAGCTCTTCTCAGCTCTGGGCGTCAGCAGGATAAGAGCTATGAGTGAGTCTGTATTATCAACGGAGGAGCTCTTCTCAGCTCTGGGCGTCAGCAGGATCAGAGCTCCAAGTGAGTCTGTATTATCAAAGGAGGAGCTCTTCTCAGCTCTGGGCGTCAGCAGGATCAGAGCTCCGAGGGAGTCTGTATTATCAAAGGAGGAGCTCTTCTCAGCTCTGGGCATCAGGAGGATCAGAGCACCGAGTGAGTCTGTATTATCAAAGGAGGAGCTCTTCTCAGCTCTGGGCGTCAGCAGGATCAGAGCTCCGAGTGAGTCTGTATTATCAAAGGAGGAGCTCTTCCCAGCTCTGGGCGTCAGCAGGATCAGAGCTATGAGTGAGTCTGTATTATCAAAGGAGGAGCTCTTCTCAGCTCTGGGCGTCAGCAGGATCAGAGCTCCGAGTGAGTCTGTATTATCAAAGGAGGAGCTCTTCTCAGCTCTAGGCGTCAGCAGGATCAGAGCTCCGAGAGAGTCTGTATTATCAAGGGAGGAGCTCTTCTCAGCTCTGGGCGTCAGCTGGTTCATAGCTCCCCGAGAGAGTCTGTATTATCAAGGGAGGAGCCCTTCTCAGCTCTGGGTGTCAGCAGGATCAGAGCTCCGAGTGAGTCAGTATTATCAAAGGAGGAGCTCTTCTTAGCTGTGAGCGTCAGCAGGATCAGAGCTCCGAGTGAGTCTGTATTATCAAAGGAGGAGCTCTTCGCAGCTCTGGGCGTCCGCAGGATCAGAGCTCCGAGTGAGTCTGTATTATCAAGGGAGGAGCTCTTCTTAGCTCTGGGCGTCAGCAGGATCAGAGCTCCGAGTGAGTCTGTATTATCAAGGGAGGAGCACTTCTTAGCTCTGGGCGTCAGCAGGATCGAAGCTCCGAGTGAGTCTGTATTATTAAGGGAGGAGCTCTTCTCAGCTCTGGGTGTCAGCAGTATCAGAGCTCCGAGTGAGTCTGTATTATCAAAGGAGGAGCTCTTCTTAGCTGTGAGCGTCAGCAGGATCAGAGCTCCGAGTGAGTCTGTATTATCAAAGGAGGAGCTCTTCTCAGCTCTGGGCGTCAGCAGGATCAGAGCTCCGAGTGCGTCTGTATTATCAACGGAGGAGCTCTTCTCAGCTCTGGGCGTCAGCAGGATCAGAGCTCCGAGAGAGTCTGTATTATCAAAGGAGGAGCTCTTCTCAGCTCTGAGCGTCAGCAGGATCAGAGCTCCGACTGCGTCTGTATTATCAAAGGAGGAGCTCTTCTCAGCTCTGGGCGTCAGCAGGATCAGAGCTCCGAGTGCGTCTGTATTATCAACGGAGGAGCTCTTCTCAGCTCTGGGCGTCAGCAGGATCAGAGCTCCGAGAGAGTCTGTATTATCAACGGAGGAGCTCTTATCAGCTCTGGGCGTCAGCAGGATCAGAGCTCCGAGAGAGTCTGTATTATCAACAGAGGAGCTCTTCTCACCTCTGTGCGTCAGCAGGATCAGAGATCCGAGAGAGTCTGTATTATCAAAGGAGGAGCTCTTCTCACCTCTGGGTGTCAGCAGGATCAGAGCTCCGAGAGAGTCTGTATTATCAACGGAGGAGCTCTTCTCACCTCTGGGTGTCAGCAGGATCAGAGCTCCGAGAGAGTCTGTATTATCAAGGGAGGAGCTCTTCTCGGCTCTGGGTGTCAGCAGGATCAGAGCCCCGAATGAGTCTGTATTATCAAGGGAGGAGCTCTTCTCAGCTCTGGGCGTCAGCAGGATCAGAGCTATGAGTGAGTCTGTATTATCAAGGGAGGAGCTCTTCTCAGCTCTGGGCGTCAGCTGGATCAGAGCTCCGAGTGAGCCTGTATTATCAAAGGAGGAGCTCTTCTCAGCTCTGGGTGTCAGCAGGATCAGAGATCCGAGAGAGTCTGTATTATCAAAGGAGGAGCTATTCTCAGCTCTGGGCGTCAGCAGGATCAGAGCTCCGAGAGAGTCTGTATTATCAACGGAGGAGCTCTTCTCAACTCTGGGTGTCAGCAGGATCAGAGCTCCGAGCGAGTCTGTATTATCAACGGAGGAGCTCTTCTCAGCTCTGGGCGTCAGCAGGATCAGAGCTCCGAGAAAGTCTGTTTTATCAACGGAGGAGCTCTTCTCAGCTCTGGGCGTCAGCAGGATCAGAGGTCCGAGAGAGTCTGTATTATCAAAGGAGGAGCTCTTCTGAGCTCTGGCCGTCAGCAGGATCAGAGCTCCGAGTGAGTCTGTATTATAAACGGAGGAGCTCTTCTCAGCTCTGGGTGTCAGCAGGATCAGAGCTCCGAGAGAGTCTGTATTATCAAAGGAGGAGCTCTTCTCAGCTCTGGGCGTCAGCAGGATCAGAGCTCCGAGAGAGTCTGTATTATCAAAGGAGGAGCTCTTCTCAGCTCTGGGCGTCAGCAGGATCAGAGCTCCGAGAGTGTCTGTATTATCAAAGGAGGAGCTCTTCTCAGCTCTGGGCGTCAGCAGGATCAGAGCTCCGAGAGAGTCTGTATTATCAACGGAGGAGCTCTTCTCAGCTCTAGGCGTCAGCAGGATCAGAGCTGCGAGAGAGTCTGTATTATCAAAGTAGGAGCTCTTCTCAGCTCTGGGCGTCAGCAGGATCAGATCTCCGAGAGAGTCTGTATTATCAAGGAAGGAGCTCTTCTCAGCTCTGGGCGTCAGCAGGATCAGAGCTCCGAGAGAGTCTGTGGTATCGAAGGAGGAGCTCTTCTCAGCCCTGGGCGTCAGCAGGATCAGAGCTCCGAGTGCGTCTGTATTATCAAGGGAGGAGCTCTTCTCATCTCTGGGTGTCAGCAGGATCAGAGCTCCGAGAGAGTCTGTATTATCAAAAGGAGGAGATCTTCTCAGCTCTGGGCGTCAGCAGGATCAGAGCTCCGAATGAGTCTGTATAATCAAAGGAGGAGCTCTTCTCAGCTCTGGGCATCAGCAGGATCAGAGCTCCGAGTGAGTCTGTATTATCAAAAGGAGGAGATCTTCTCAGCTCTGGGCGTCAGCAGGATCAGAGCTCCGAATGAGTCTGTATTGTCAAAGGAGGAGCTTTTCTCAGCTCTGGGCGTCAGTGGGATCAGAGCTCCGAGTGAGTCTGTATTATCAAAGGAGGAGCTCTTCTCAGCTCTGGGCGTCAGCAGGATCAGAGCTCCAAGAGGGTCTGTATTATCAAAGGAGGAGCTCTTCTCAGCTCTGGCATCAGCAGGATCAGAGCTCCGAGTGAGTCTGTATTATCAAAAGGAGGAGATCTTCTCAGCTCTGGGCGTCAGCAGGATCAGAGCTCCGAATGAGTCTGTATTATCAAAGGAGGAGCTCTTCTAAGCTCTGGGCATCAGCAGGATCAGAGCTCCGAGTGAGTCTGTATTATCAAAAGGAGGAGATCTTCTCAGCTCTGGGCGTCAGCAGGATCAGAGCTCCGAATGAGTCTGTATTATCAAAGGAGGAGCTCTTCTCAGCTCTGGGCGTCAGCAGGATCAGAGCTCCGAGTGAGTCTGTATTATCAACGGAGGAGCTCTTCTCAGCTCTGGGCGTCAGTGGGATCAGAGCTCCGAGTGAGTCTGCATTGTCAAAAGGAGAGCTCTTCTCAGCTCTGGGCGTCAGCAGGATCAGAGCTATGAGAGAGTCTGTATTATCAAGGGAGGAGCTCTTCTCAGCTCTGGGCGTCAGCAGGATCAGAGCTCAGAGAGAGTCTGTATTATCAAAGGAGGAGCTCTTTTCAGCTCTAGGCGTCAGCAGGATCAGAGCTTCGAGAGAGTCTGTATTATCGAAGGAGGAGCTCTTCTCAGCCCTGGGCGTCAGCAGGATCAGAGCTCCGAGGGAGTCTGTATTATCGAAGGAGGAGCTCTTCTCATCTCTGAGTGTCAGCAGGATCAGAGCTCCGAGAGAGTCTGTATTATCAAAGGAGGAGATCTTCTTAGCTCTGGGCGTCAGCAGGATCAGAGCTCCGAGTGAGTCTGTATTATCAAAGGAGGAGCTCTACTCAGCTCTGGGCGTCAGCAGGATCAGAGCTCCGAGTGAGTCTGTATTATCAACGGAGGAGCTCTTCTCAGCTCTGGGCGTCAGCAGGATCAGAGCTCCGAGAGAGTCTGTATTATCAAAAGGAGAGCTCTTCTCAGCTCTAGGTGTCAGCAGGATCAGAGCTCTGAGAGAGTCTGTATTATCAACGGAGGAGCTCTTCTTAGCTCTGGGCGTCAGCAGGGTCGGAGCTCCGAGAGAGTCTGTATTATCGAAGATGGAGCTCTTCTCAGCTCTGGGCGTCAGCAGGATCAGAGCGACGAGTGAGTCTGTATTATCAAGGGAGGAGTTCTTCTCAGCTCTGGGCGTCAGCAGGATCAGAGCTCCGAGTGAGTCTGTATTATCAAGGGAGGAGCTCTTCTCAGCTCTGGGCATCAGCAGGATCAGAGCTCCGAGTGAGCCTGTATTATCAAGGGAGGAGCTCTTCTCAGCTCTGGGCGTCAGTGGGATCAGAGCTCCGAGTGAGTCTGTATTATCAAAGGAGGAGCTCTTCTCAGCTCTGGGCGTCAGCAGGATCAGAGCTCCGAGTGAGTCTGTATTATCAAAGGAGGAGCTCTTTTCAGCTCTGGGCATCAGAAGTATCAGAGCTCCGAGAGAGTCTGTATTATCAAAGGAGGAGCTCTTCTCAGCTCTGGGCGTCAGCAGGATCAGAGCTCCGAGTGAGTCTGTATTATCAAGGGAGGAGCTCTTCTCAGCTCTGGGCGTCAGCAGGATCAGAGCTTTGAGTGAGTCTGTATTATCAAAGGAGGAGCTCTTCTCAGCTCTGGGCATCAGCAGGATCAGAGCTCCGAGTGAGTCTGTATTATCAAAAGGAGGAGATCTTCTCAGCTCTGGGCGTCAGCAGGATCAGAGCTCCGAATGAGTCTGTATTATCAAAGGAGGAGCTCTTCTCAGCTCTGGGCGTCAGTGGGATCAGAGCTCCGAGTGAGTCTGTATTATCAAAGGAGGAGCTCTTCTCAGCTCTGGGCGTCAGCAGGATCAGAGCTCCAAGAGGGTCTGTATTATCAAAGGAGGAGCTCTTCTCAGCTCTGGGCATCAGCAGGATCAGAGCTCCGAGTGAGTCTGTATTATCAAAAGGAGGAGATCTTCTCAGCTCTGGGCGTCAGCAGGATCAGAGCTCCGAATGAGTCTGTATTATCAAAGGAGGAGCTCTTCTCAGCTCTGGGCATCAGCAGGATCAGAGCTCCGAGTGAGTCTGTATTATCAAAATGAGGAGATCTTCTCAGCTCTGGGCGTCAGCAGGATCAGAGCTCCGAATGAGTCTGTATTGTCAAAGGAGGAGCTTTTCTCAGCTCTGGGCGTCAGTGGGATCAGAGCTCCGAGTGAGTCTGTATTATCAAAGGAGGAGCTCTTCTCAGCTCTGGGCGTCAGCAGGATCAGAGCTCCAAGAGGGTCTGTATTATCAAAGGAGGAGCTCTTCTCAGCTCTGGCATCAGCAGGATCAGAGCTCCGAGTGAGTCTGTATTATCAAAAGGAGGAGCTCTTCTCAGCTCTGGGCGTCAGCAGGATAAGAGCTATGAGTGAGTCTGTATTATCAACGGAGGAGCTCTTCTCAGCTCTGGGCGTCAGCAGGATCAGAGCTCCGAGTGAGTCTGTATTATCAACGGAGGAGCTCTTCTCAGCTCTGGGCGTCAGCAGGATCAGAGCTCCAAGTGAGTCTGTATTATCAAAGGAGGAGCTCTTCTCAGCTCTGGGCGTCAGCAGGATCAGAGCTCTGAGAGAGTCTGTATTATCAACGGAGGAGCTCTTCTTAGCTCTGGGCGTCAGCAGGATCGGAGCTCCGAGAGAGTCTGTATTATCGAAGATGGAGCTCTTCTCAGCTCTGGGCGTCAGCAGGATCAGAGCGACGAGTGAGTCTGTATTATCAAGGGAGGAGTTCTTCTCAGCTCTGGGCGTCAGCAGGATCAGAGCTCTGAGAGAGTCTGTATTATCAACGGAGGAGCTCTTCTTAGCTCTGGGCGTCAGCAGGATCGGAGCTCCGAGAGAGTCTGTATTATCGAAGATGGAGCTCTTCTCAGCTCTGGGCGTCAGCAGGATCAGAGCGACGAGTGAGTCTGTATTATCAAGGGAGGAGTTCTTCTCAGCTCTGGGCGTCAGCAGGATCAGAGCTCCGAGTGAGTCTGTATTATCAAGGGAGGAGCTCTTCTCAGCTCTGGGCATCAGCAGGATCAGAGCTCCGAGTGAGCCTGTATTATCAAGGGAGGAGCTCTTCTCAGCTCTGGGCGTCAGTGGGATCAGAGCTCCGAGTGAGTCTGTATTATCAAAGGAGGAGCTCTTCTCAGCTCTGGGCGTCAGCAGGATCAGAGCTCCAAGAGGGTCTGTATTATCAAAGGAGGAGCTCTTCTCAGCTCTGGGCATCAGCAGGATCAGAGCTCTGAGTGAGTCTGTATTATCAAAAGGAGGAGATCTTCTCAGCTCTGGGCATCAGCAGGATCAGAGCTCAGAATGAGTCTGTATTATCAAAGGAGGAGCTCTTCTCAGCTCTGGGCGTCAGCAGGATCAGAGCTCCGAGTGAGTCTGTATTATCAACGGAGGAGCTCTTCTCAGCTCTGGGCGTCAGTGGGATCAGAGCTCCGAGTGAGTCTGTATTATCAAAGGAGGAGCTCTTCTCAGCTCTGGGCGTCAGCAGGATAAGAGCTATGAGTGAGTCTGTATTATCAACGGAGGAGCTCTTCTCAGCTCTGGGCGTCAGCAGGATCAGAGCTCCAAGTGAGTCTGTATTATCAAAGGAGGAGCTCTTCTCAGCTCTGGGCGTCAGCAGGATCAGAGCTCCGAGGGAGTCTGTATTATCAAAGGAGGAGCTCTTCTCAGCTCTGGGCATCAGGAGGATCAGAGCACCGAGTGAGTCTGTATTATCAAAGGAGGAGCTCTTCTCAGCTCTGGGCGTCAGCAGGATCAGAGCTCCGAGTGAGTCTGTATTATCAAAGGAGGAGCTCTTCCCAGCTCTGGGCGTCAGCAGGATCAGAGCTATGAGTGAGTCTGTATTATCAAAGGAGGAGCTCTTCTCAGCTCTGGGCGTCAGCAGGATCAGAGCTCCGAGTGAGTCTGTATTATCAAAGGAGGAGCTCTTCTCAGCTCTAGGCGTCAGCAGGATCAGAGCTCCGAGAGAGTCTGTATTATCAAGGGAGGAGCTCTTCTCAGCTCTGGGCGTCAGCTGGTTCATAGCTCCCCGAGAGAGTCTGTATTATCAAGGGAGGAGCCCTTCTCAGCTCTGGGTGTCAGCAGGATCAGAGCTCCGAGTGAGTCAGTATTATCAAAGGAGGAGCTCTTCTTAGCTGTGAGCGTCAGCAGGATCAGAGCTCCGAGTGAGTCTGTATTATCAAAGGAGGAGCTCTTCGCAGCTCTGGGCGTCCGCAGGATCAGAGCTCCGAGTGAGTCTGTATTATCAAGGGAGGAGCTCTTCTTAGCTCTGGGCGTCAGCAGGATCAGAGCTCCGAGTGAGTCTGTATTATCAAGGGAGGAGCACTTCTTAGCTCTGGGCGTCAGCAGGATCGAAGCTCCGAGTGAGTCTGTATTATTAAGGGAGGAGCTCTTCTCAGCTCTGGGTGTCAGCAGGATCAGAGCTCCGAGTGAGTCTGTATTATCAAAGGAGGAGCTCTTCTTAGCTGTGAGCGTCAGCAGGATCAGAGCTCCGAGTGAGTCTGTATTATCAAAGGAGGAGCTCTTCTCAGCTCTGGGCGTCAGCAGGATCAGAGCTCCGAGTGCGTCTGTATTATCAACGGAGGAGCTCTTCTCAGCTCTGGGCGTCAGCAGGATCAGAGCTCCGAGAGAGTCTGTATTATCAAAGGAGGAGCTCTTCTCAGCTCTGAGCGTCAGCAGGATCAGAGCTCCGACTGCGTCTGTATTATCAAAGGAGGAGCTCTTCTCAGCTCTGGGCGTCAGAAGGATCAGAGCTCTGAGTGCGTCTGTATTATCAACGGAGGAGCTCTTCTCAGCTCTGGGCGTCAGCAGGATCAGAGCTCCGAGAGAGTCTGTATTATCAAAGGAGGAGCTCTTCTCACCTCTGGGTGTCAGCAGGATCAGAGCTCCGAGAGAGTCTGTATTATCAAAGGAGGAGCTCTTCTCACCTCTGGGTGTCAGCAGGATCAGAGCTCCGAGAGAGTCTGTATTATCAAGGGAGGAGCTCTTCTCAGCTCTGGGTGTCAGCAGGATCAAGCTCCGAGAGAGTCTGTATTATCAAGGGAGGAGCTCTTCTCAGCTCTGGGCGTCAGCAGGATCGGAGCTATGAGTGAGTCTGTATTATCAACGGAGGAGCGCTTCTCAGCTCTGGGCGTCAGCAGGATCAGATCTCCGAGAGAGTCTGTATTATCAAGGGAGGAGCTCTTCTCAGCTCTGGGCGTCAGCTGGATCAGAGCTCCGAGTGAGCCTGTATTATCAAAGGAGGAGCTCTTCTCAGCTCTGGGCGTCAGCAGGATCAGAGCTCCGAGAAAGTCTGTATTATCAACGGAGGAGCTCTTCTCAGCTCTGGCCGTCAGCAGGATCAGAGCTCAGAGAGAGTCTGTATTATCAAAGGAGGAGCTATTCTCATCTCTGGGCGTCAGCAGGATCAGAGCTCCGAGAGAGTCTGTATTATCAACGGAGGAGCTCTTCTCAACTCTGGGTGTCAGCAGGATCAGAGCTCCGAGCGAGTCTGTATTATCAACAGAGGAGCACTTCTCAGCTCTGGGCGTCAGCAGGATAAGAGCTCCGAGAAAGTCTGTATTATCAACGGAGGAGCTCTTCTCAGCTCTGGGCGTCAGCAGGATCAGAGCTCCGAGAGAGTCTGTATTATCAAAGGAGGAGCTCTTCTCAGCTCTGGCCGTCAGCAGGATCAGAGCTTCGAGTGAGTCTGTATTATCAAGGGAGGAGCTCTTCTCATCTCTGGGTGTCAGCAGGATCATAGCTCCGAGAGAGTCTGTATTATCAAAGGAGGAGCTCTTCTCAGCTCTGGGCGTCAGCAGGATCAGAGCTCCGAGAGAGTCTGTATTATCAAAAGGTGAGCTCTTCTCAGCTCTAGGTGTCAGCAGGATCAGAGCTCTGAGAGAGTCTGTATTATCAACGGAGGAGCTCTTCTCAGCTCTGGGCGTCAGCAGGATCGAAGCTCCGAGAGAGTCTGTATTATCGAAGGAGGAGCTCTTCTCAGCTCTGGGCGTCAGCAGGATCAGAGCTCCGAGTGAGTCTGTATTATCAAGGGAGGAGCTCTTCTCAGCTCTGGGCGTCAGCAGGATCAGAGCTCCGAGTGAGTCTGTATTATCAAAGGAGGAGCTCTTCTCAGCTCTGGGCGTCAGCAGGATCAGAGCTCCGAGTGAGTCTGTATTATCAAGGGAGGAGCTCTTCTCATCTCTGGGTGTCAGCAGGATCAGAGCTCCGAGCGAGTGTTTTATCAACGGAGGAGCTCTTCTCAGCTCTGGGCGTCAGCAGGATCAGAGCTCCGAGAGAGTCTGTATTATCAACGGAGGAGCTCTTCTCAGCTCTGGGCGTCAGCAGGATCAGAGCTCCGAGAGAGTCTGTATTATCAAAGGAGGAGCTCGACTCAGCTCTGGGTGTCAGCAGGATCAGAGCTCCGAGAGAGTCTGTATTATCAAAGGAGGAGCTCTTCTCAGCTCTGGGTGTCAGCAGGATCAGAGTTCCGAGAGAGTCTGTATTATCAAAGGAGGAGCTCTTCTCAGCTCTGGGTGTCAGCAGGATCAGAGCTCCGAGAGAGTCTGTATTATCACAGGAGGAGCTCTTCTCAGCTCTGGGCGTCAGCAGGATCAGAGCTCCGAGAGAGTCTGTATTATAAACGGAGGAGCTCTTCTCAGCTCTGGGCGTCAGCAGGATCAGAGCTCCGAGAGAGTCTGTATTATCAAAGGAGGAGCTCTTCTCAGCTCTGGGTGTCAGCAGGATCAGAGCTCCGAGAGAGTCTGTATTATCAAAGGAGGAGCTCTTCTCACCTCTGGGTGTCAGCAGGATCAGAGCTCTGAGAGAGTCTGTATCATCAAGGGAGGAGCTCTTCTCAGCTCTGGGTGTCAGCAGGATCAAGCTCCGAGAGAGTCTGTATTATCACAGGAGGAGCTCTTCTCAGCTCTGGGCGTCAGCAGGATCAGAGCTCCGAGAGAGTCTGTATTATAAACGGAGGAGCTCTTCTCAGCTCTGGGCGTCAGCAGGATCAGAGCTCCGAGAGAGTCTGTATTATCAAAGGAGGAGCTCTTCTCAGCTCTGGGTGTCAGCAGGATCAGAGCTCCGAGAGAGTCTGTATTATCAAAGGAGGAGCTCTTCTCACCTCTGGGTGTCAGCAGGATCAGAGCTCTGAGAGAGTCTGTATCATCAAGGGAGGAGCTCTTCTCAGCTCTGGGTGTCAGCAGGATCAAGCTCCGAGAGAGTCTGTATTATCAAGGGAGGAGCTCTTCTCAGCTCTGGGCGTCAGCAGGATCGGAGCTATGAGTGAGTCTGTATTATCAACGGAGGAGCGCTTCTCAGCTCTGGGCGTCAGCAGGATCAGATCTCCGAGAGAGTCTGTATTATCAAGGGAGGAGCTCTTCTCAGCTCTGGGCGTCAGCTGGATCAGAGCTCCGAGTGAGCCTGTATTATCAAAGGAGGAGCTCTTCTCAGCTCTGGGCGTCAGCAGGATCAGAGCTCCGAGAAAGTCTGTATTATCAACGGAGGAGCTCTTCTCAGCTCTGGGCGTCAGCAGGATCAGAGCTCAGAGAGAGTCTGTATTATCAAAGGAGGAGCTATTCTCATCTCTGGGCGTCAGCAGGATCAGAGCTCCGAGAGAGTCTGTATTATCAACGGAGGAGCTCTTCTCAACTCTGGGTGTCAGCAGGATCAGAGCTCCGAGCGAGTCTGTATTATCAACGGAGGAGCACTTCTCAGCTCTGGGCGTCAGCAGGATCAGAGCTCCGAGTGAGTCTGTATTATCAACAGAGGAGCTCTTCTCAGCTCTGGGCGTCAGCAGGATCAGAGCTCCGAGAGAGTCTGTATTATCAAAGGAGGAGCTCTTCTCAGCTCTGGCCGTCAGCAGGATCAGAGCTCAGAGTGAGTCTGTATTATAAACGGAGGAGCTCTTCTCAGCTCTGGGTGTCAGCAGGATCAGAGCTCCGAGAGAGTCTGTATTATCAAAGGAGGAGCTCTTCTCAGCTCTGGGTGTCAGCAGGATCAGAGCTCCGAATGAGTCTGTATTATCAAGGGAGGAGCTCTTCTCAGCTCTGGGCGTCAGCAGGATCAGAGATCCGAGAGAGTCTGTATTATCAAAGGAGGAGCTATTCTCAGCTCTGGGCGTCAGTAGGATCAGAGCTCCGAGAGAGTCTGTATTATCAACGGAGGAGCTCTTCTCAACTCTGGGTGTCAGCAGGATCAGAGCTCCGAGCGAGTCTGTATTATCAACGGAGGAGCTCTTCTCAGCTCTGGGCGTCAGCAGGATCAGAGCTCCGAGAAAGTCTGTATTATCAACGGAGGAGCTCTTCTCAGCTCTGGGCGTCAGCAGGATCAGAGCTCCGAGAGAGTCTGTATTATCAAAGGAGGAGCTCTTCTCAGCTCTGGCCGTCAGCAGGATCAGAGCTCCGAGTGAGTCTGTATTATAAACGAAGGAGCTCTTCTCAGCTCTGGGTGTCAGCAGGATCAGAGCTCCGAGAGAGTCTGTATTATCAAAGGAGGAGCTCTTCTCAGCTCTGGGCGTCAGCAGGATCAGAGCTCCGAGAGAGTCTGTATTATCAACGGAGGAGCTCTTCTCAGCTCTGGGCGTCAGCAGGATCAGAGCTGCGAGAGAGTCTGTATTATCAAAGGAGGAGCTCTTCTCAGCTCTGGGCGTCAGCAGGATCAGAGCTCCGAGAGAGTCTATATTATCAAGGAAGGAGCTCTTCTCAGCTCTGGGCGTCAGCAGGATCAGAGCTCCGAGAGAGTCTGTCGTATCGAAGTACGAGCTCTTCTCAGCCCTGGGCGTCAGCAGGATCAGAGCTCCGAGTGCGTCTGTATTATCAAGGGAGGAGCTCTTCTCATCTCTGGGTGTCAGCAGGATCAGAGCTCCGAGAGAGTCTGTATTATCAAAGGAGGAGCTCTTCTCAGCTCTGGGCATCAGCAGGATCAGAGCTCCGAGAGAGTCTGTATTATCAAAAGGAGAGCTTTTCTCAGCTCTAGGTGTCAGCAGGATCAGAGCTCTGAGAGAGTCTGTATTATCAACGGAGGAGCTCTTCTCAGCTCTGGGCGTCAGCAGGATCGAAGCTCCGAGAGAGTCTGTATTATCGAAGGAGGAGCTCTTCTCAGCTCTGGGCGTCAGCAGGATCAGAGCTCCGAGTGAGTCTGTATTATCAAGGGAGGAGCTCTTCTCAGCTCTGGGCGTCAGCAGGATCAGAGCTCCGAGTGAGTCTGTATTATCAAGGGAGGAGCTCTTCTCAGCTCTGGGCGTCAGCAGGATCAGAGCTCCGAGTGAGCCTGTATTATCAAGGGAGGAGCTCTTCTCAGCTCTGGGCGTCAGTGGGATCAGAGCTCCGAGTGAGTCTGTATTATCAAAGGAGGAGCTCTTCTCAGCTCTGGGCGTCAGCAGGATCAGAGCTCCGAGTGAGTCTGTATTATCAAAGGAGGAGCTCTTTTCAGCTCTGGGCATCAGAAGTATCAGAGCTCCGAGAGAGTCTGTATTATCAAAGGAGGAGCTCTTCTCAGCTCTGGGCGTCAGCAGGATCAGAGCTCCGAGTGAGTCTGTATTATCAAGGGAGGAGCTCTTCTCAGCTCTGGGCGTCAGCAGGATCAGAGCTTTGAGTGAGTCTGTATTAGCAAAGGAGGAGCTCTTCTCAGCTCTGGGCGTCAGCGGGATTAGAGCTCCAAGAGGTTCTGTATTATCAAAGGAGGAGCTCTTCTCAGCTCTGGGCGTCAGCAGGATCAGAGCTCCGAGTGAGTCTGTATTATCAAAGGAGGAGCTCTTTTCAGCTCTGGGCATCAGAAGTATCAGAGCTCCGAGAGAGTCTGTATTATCAAAGGAGGAGCTCTTCTCAGCTCTGGGCATCAGCAGGATCAGAGCTCCGAGTGAGTCTGCATTGTCAAAAGGAGGAGCTCTTCTCAGCTCTGGGCGTCAGCAGGATCAGAGCTCCGAGTGAGCCTGTATTATCAAAGGAGGAGCTCTTCTCACCTCTGGGTGTCAGCAGGATCAGAGCTCTGAGAGAGTCTGTATCATCAAGGGAGGAGCTCTTCTCAGCTCTGGGTGTCAGCAGGATCAAGCTCCGAGAGAGTCTGTATTATCAAGGGAGGAGCTCTTCTCAGCTCTGGGCGTCAGCAGGATCGGAGCTATGAGTGAGTCTGTATTATCAACGGAGGAGCGCTTCTCAGCTCTGGGCGTCAGCAGGATCAGATCTCCGAGAGAGTCTGTATTATCAAGGGAGGAGCTCTTCTCAGCTCTGGGCGTCAGCTGGATCAGAGCTCCGAGTGAGCCTGTATTATCAAAGGAGGAGCTCTTCTCAGCTCTGGGCGTCAGCAGGATCAGAGCTCCGAGAAAGTCTGTATTATCAACGGAGGAGCTCTTCTCAGCTCTGGGCGTCAGCAGGATCAGAGCTCAGAGAGAGTCTGTATTATCAAAGGAGGAGCTATTCTCATCTCTGGGCGTCAGCAGGATCAGAGCTCCGAGAGAGTCTGTATTATCAACGGAGGAGCTCTTCTCAACTCTGGGTGTCAGCAGGATCAGAGCTCCGAGCGAGTCTGTATTATCAACGGAGGAGCACTTCTCAGCTCTGGGCGTCAGCAGGATAAGAGCTCCGAGAAAGTCTGTATTATCAACAGAGGAGCTCTTCTCAGCTCTGGGCGTCAGCAGGATCAGAGCTCCGAGAGAGTCTGTATTATCAAAGGAGGAGCTCTTCTCAGCTCTGGCCGTCAGCAGGATCAGAGCTCAGAGTGAGTCTGTATTATAAACGGAGGAGCTCTTCTCAGCTCTGGGTGTCAGCAGGATCAGAGCTCCGAGAGAGTCTGTATTATCAAAGGAGGAGCTCTTCTCAGCTCTGGGTGTCAGCAGGATCAGAGCTCCGAATGAGTCTGTATTATCAAGGGAGGAGCTCTTCTCAGCTCTGGGCGTCAGCAGGATCAGAGATCCGAGAGAGTCTGTATTATCAAAGGAGGAGCTATTCTCAGCTCTGGGCGTCAGTAGGATCAGAGCTCCGAGAGAGTCTGTATTATCAACGGAGGAGCTCTTCTCAACTCTGGGTGTCAGCAGGATCAGAGCTCCGAGCGAGTCTGTATTATCAACGGAGGAGCTCTTCTCAGCTCTGGGCGTCAGCAGGATCAGAGCTCCGAGAAAGTCTGTATTATCAACGGAGGAGCTCTTCTCAGCTCTGGGCGTCAGCAGGATCAGAGCTCCGAGAGAGTCTGTATTATCAAAGGAGGAGCTCTTCTCAGCTCTGGCCGTCAGCAGGATCAGAGCTCCGAGTGAGTCTGTATTATAAACGGAGGAGCTCTTCTCAGCTCTGGGTGTCAGCAGGATCAGAGCTCCGAGAGAGTCTGTATTATCAAAGGAGGAGCTCTTCTCAGCTCTGGGCGTCAGCAGGATCAGAGCTCCGAGAGAGTCTGTATTATCAACGGAGGAGCTCTTCTCAGCTCTGGGCGTCAGCAGGATCAGAGCTGCAAGAGAGTCTGTATTATCAAAGGAGGAGCTCTTCTCAGCTCTGGGCGTCAGCAGGATCAGAGCTCCGAGAGAGTCTATATTATCAAGGAAGGAGCTCTTCTCAGCTCTGGGCGTCAGCAGGATCAGAGCTCCGAGAGAGTCTGTCGTATCGAAGTACGAGCTCTTCTCAGCCCTGGGCGTCAGCAGGATCAGAGCTCCGAGTGCGTCTGTATTATCAAGGGAGGAGCTCTTCTCATCTCTGGGTGTCAGCAGGATCAGAGCTCCGAGAGAGTCTGTATTATCAAAGGAGGAGCTCTTCTCAGCTCTGGGCATCAGCAGGATCAGAGCTCCGAGAGAGTCTGTATTATCAAAAGGAGAGCTTTTCTCAGCTCTAGGTGTCAGCAGGATCAGAGCTCTGAGAGAGTCTGTATTATCAACGGAGGAGCTCTTCTCAGCTCTGGGCGTCAGCAGGATCGAAGCTCCGAGAGAGTCTGTATTATCGAAGGAGGAGCTCTTCTCAGCTCTGGGCGTCAGCAGGATCAGAGCTCCGAGTGAGTCTGTATTATCAAGGGAGGAGCTCTTCTCAGCTCTGGGCGTCAGCAGGATCAGAGCTCCGAGTGAGTCTGTATTATCAAGGGAGGAGCTCTTCTCAGCTCTGGGCGTCAGCAGGATCAGAGCTCCGAGTGAGCCTGTATTATCAAGGGAGGAGCTCTTCTCAGCTCTGGGCGTCAGTGGGATCAGAGCTCCGAGTGAGTCTGTATTATCAAAGGAGGAGCTCTTCTCAGCTCTGGGCGTCAGCAGGATCAGAGCTCCGAGTGAGTCTGTATTATCAAAGGAGGAGCTCTTTTCAGCTCTGGGCATCAGAAGTATCAGAGCTCCGAGAGAGTCTGTATTATCAAAGGAGGAGCTCTTCTCATCTCTGGGCGTCAGCAGGATCAGAGCTCCGAGTGAGTCTGTATTATCAAGGGAGGAGCTCTTCTCAGCTCTGGGCGTCAGCAGGATCAGAGCTTTGAGTGAGTCTGTATTAGCAAAGGAGGAGCTCTTCTCAGCTCTGGGCGTCAGCGGGATTAGAGCTCCAAGAGGTTCTGTATTATCAAAGGAGGAGCTCTTCTCAGCTCTGGGCGTCAGCAGGATCAGAGCTCCGAGTGAGTCTGTATTATCAAAGGAGGAGCTCTTTTCAGCTCTGGGCATCAGAAGTATCAGAGCTCCGAGAGAGTCTGTATTATCAAAGGAGGAGCTCTTCTCAGCTCTGGGTATCAGCAGGATCAGAGCTCCGAGTGAGTCTGCATTGTCAAAAGGAGGAGCTCTTCTCAGCTCTGGGCGTCAGCAGGATCAGAGCTCCGAGTGAGCCTGTATTATCAAAGGAGGAGCTCTTCTCAGCTCTGGGCGTCAGCAGGATCAGAGCTATGAGAGAGTCTGTATTATCAAGGGAGGAGCTCTTCTCAGCTCTGGGCGTCAGCAGGATCAGAGCTCCGAGAGAGTCTGTATTATCAAAGGAGGAGCTCTTCTCAGGTCTGGGCGTCAGCAGGATCAGAGCTCCGAGAGAGTCTGTATTATCAAAGGAGGAGCTCTTTTCAGCTCTAGGCGTCAGCAGGATCAGAGCTCCGAGAGAGTCTTTATTATCGAAGGAGGAGCTCTTCTCAGCCCTGGGCGTCAGCAGGATCAGAGCTCCGAGGGAGTCTGTATTATCGAAGGAGGAGCTCTTCTCATCTCTGAGTGTCAGCAGGATCAGAGCTCCGAGAGAGTCTGTATTATCAAAGGAGGAGCTCTTCTCAGCTCTGGGCGTCTGCAGGATCAGAGCTCCGAGAGAGTCTGTATTATCAAAAGGAGAGCTCTTCTCAGCTCTAGGTGTCAGCAGGATCAGAGCTCTGAGAGAGTCTGTATTATCAACGGAGGAGCTCTTCTTAGCTCTGGGCGTCAGCAGGATCGGAGCTCCGAGAGAGTCTGTATTATCGAAGATGGAGCTCTTCTCAGCTCTGGGCGTCAGCAGGATCAGAGCGACGAGTGAGTCTGTATTATCAAGGGAGGAGTTCTTCTCAGCTCTGGGCGTCAACAGGATCAGAGCTCCGAGTGAGTCTGTATTATCAAGGGAGGAGCTCTTCTCAGCTCTGGGCATCAGCAGGATCAGAGCTCCGAGTGAGCCTGTATTATCAAGGGAGGAGCTCTTCTCAGCTCTGGGCGTCAGTGGGATCAGAGCTCCGAGTGAGTCTGTATTATCAAAGGAGGAGCTCTTCTCAGCTCTGGGCGTCAGCAGGATCAGAGCTCCGAGTGAGTCTGTATTATCAAAGGAGGAGCTCTTTTCAGCTCTGGGCATCAGAAGTATCAGAGCTCCGAGAGAGTCTGTATTATCAAAGGAGGAGTTCTTCTCAGCTCTGGGCGTCAGCAGGATCAGAGCTCCGAGTGAGTCTGTATTATCAAGGGAGGAGCTCTTCTCAGCTCTGGGCGTCAGCAGGATCAGAGCTTTGAGTGAGTCTGTATTATCAAAGGAGGAGCTCTTCTCAGCTCTGGGCATCAGCAGGATCAGAGCTCCGAGTGAGTCTGTATTATCAAAAGGAGGAGCTCTTCTCAGCTCTGGGCATCAGCAGGATCAGAGCTCCGAGTGAGTCTGTATTATCAAAAGGAGGAGATCTTCTCAGCTCTGGGCGTCAGCAGGATCAGAGCTCCGAATGAGTCTGTATTGTCAAAGGAGGAGCTCTTCTCAGCTCTGGGCGTCAGTGGGATCAGAGCTCCGAGTGAGTCTGTATTATCAAAGGAGGAGCTCTTCTCAGCTCTGGGCGTCAGCAGGATCAGAGCTCCAAGAGGGTCTGTATTATCAAAGGAGGAGCTCTTCTCAGCTCTGGGCATCAGCAGGATCAGAGCTCCGAGTGAGTCTGTATTATCAAAAGGAGGAGATCTTCTCAGCTCTGGGCGTCAGCAGGATCAGAGCTCCGAATGAGTCTGTATTATCAAAGGAGGAGCTCTTCTAAGCTCTGGGCATCAGCAGGATCAGAGCTCCGAGTGAGTCTGTATTATCAAAAGGAGGAGATCTTCTCAGCTCTGGGCGTCAGCAGGATCAGAGCTCCGAATGAGTCTGTATTATCAAAGGAGGAGCTCTTCTCAGCTCTGGGCGTCAGCAGGATCAGAGCTCAGAGTGAGTCTGTATTATCAACGGAGGAGCTCTTCTCAGCTCTGGGCGTCAGTGGGATCAGAGCTCCGAGTGAGTCTGCATTGTCAAAAGGAGAGCTCTTCTCAGCTCTGGGCGTCAGCAGGATCAGAGCTATGAGAGAGTCTGTATTATCAAGGGAGGAGCTCTTCTCAGCTCTGGGCGTCAGCAGGATCAGAGCTCAGAGAGAGTCTGTATTATCAAAGGAGGAGCTCTTTTCAGCTCTAGGCGTCAGCAGGATCAGAGCTCCGAGAGAGTCTGTATTATCGAAGGAGGAGCTCTTCTCAGCCCTGGGCGTCAGCAGGATCAGAGCTCCGAAGGAGTCTGTATTATCGAAGGAGGAGCTCTTCTCATCTCTGAGTGTCAGCAGGATCAGAGCTCCGAGAGAGTCTGTATTATCAAAGGAGGAGCTCTTCTCAGCTCTGGGCGTCAGCAGGATCAGAGCTCCGAGAGAGTCTGTATTATCAAAAGGAGAGCTCTTCTCAGCTCTAGGTGTCAGCAGGACCAGAGCTCTGAGAGAGTCTGTATTATCAACGGAGGAGCTCTTCTTAGCTCTGGGCGTCAGCAGGGTCGGAGCTCCGAGAGAGTCTGTATTATCGAAGATGGAGCTCTTCTCAGCTCTGGGCGTCAGCAGGATCAGAGCGACGAGTGAGTCTGTATTATCAAGGGAGGAGTTCTTCTCAGCTCTGGGCGTCAGCAGGATCAGAGCTCTGAGTGAGTCTGTATTATCAAGGGAGGAGCTCTTCTCAGCTCTGGGCATCAGCAGGATCAGAGCTCCGAGTGAGCCTGTATTATCAAGGGAGGAGCTCTTCTCAGCTCTGGGCGTCAGTGGGATCAGAGCTCCGAGTGAGTCTGTATTATCAAAGGAGGAGCTCTTCTCAGCTCTGGGCGTCAGCAGGATCAGAGCTCCGAGTGAGTCTGTATTATCAAAGGAGGAGCTCTTCTCAGCTCTGGGCGTCAGCAGGATCAGAGCTATGAGAGAGTCTGTATTATCAAGGGAGGAGCTCTTCTCAGCTCTGGGCGTCAGCAGGATCAGAGCTCCGAGAGAGTCTGTATTATCAAAGGAGGAGCTCTTCTCAGGTCTGGGCGTCAGCAGGATCAGAGCTCCGAGAGAGTCTGTATTATCAAAGGAGGAGCTCTTTTCAGCTCTAGGCGTCAGCAGGATCAGAGCTCCGAGAGAGTCTTTATTATCGAAGGAGGAGCTCTTCTCAGCCCTGGGCGTCAGCAGGATCAGAGCTCCGAGGGAGTCTGTATTATCGAAGGAGGAGCTCTTCTCATCTCTGAGTGTCAGCAGGATCAGAGCTCCGAGAGAGTCTGTATTATCAAAGGAGGAGCTCTTCTCAGCTCTGGGCGTCAGCAGGATCAGAGCTCCGAGAGAGTCTGTATTATCAAAAGGAGAGCTCTTCTCAGCTCTAGGTGTCAGCAGGATCAGAGCTCTGAGAGAGTCTGTATTATCAACGGAGGAGCTCTTCTTAGCTCTGGGCGTCAGCAGGATCGGAGCTCCGAGAGAGTCTGTATTATCGAAGATGGAGCTCTTCTCAGCTCTGGGCGTCAGCAGGATCAGAGCGACGAGTGAGTCTGTATTATCAAGGGAGGAGTTCTTCTCAGCTCTGGGCGTCAACAGGATCAGAGCTCCGAGTGAGTCTGTATTATCAAGGGAGGAGCTCTTCTCAGCTCTGGGCATCAGCAGGATCAGAGCTCCGAGTGAGCCTGTATTATCAAGGGAGGAGCTCTTCTCAGCTCTGGGCGTCAGTGGGATCAGAGCTCCGAGTGAGTCTGTATTATCAAAGGAGGAGCTCTTCTCAGCTCTGGGCATCAGCAGGATCAGAGCTCCGAGTGAGTCTGTATTATCAAAGGAGGAGCTCTTTTCAGCTCTGGGCATCAGAAGTATCAGAGCTCCGAGAGAGTCTGTATTATCAAAGGAGGAGTTCTTCTCAGCTCTGGGCGTCAGCAGGATCAGAGCTCCGAGTGAGTCTGTATTATCAAGGGAGGAGCTCTTCTCAGCTCTGGGCGTCAGCAGGATCAGAGCTTTGAGTGAGTCTGTATTATCAAAGGAGGAGCTCTTCTCAGCTCTGGGCATCAGCAGGATCAGAGCTCCGAGTGAGTCTGTATTATCAAAAGGAGGAGATCTTCTCAGCTCTGGGCGTCAGCAGGATCAGAGCTCCGAATGAGTCTGTATTATCAAAGGAGGAGCTCTTCTCAGCTCTGGGCATCAGCAGGATCAGAGCTCCGAGTGAGTCTGTATTATCAAAAGGAGGAGATCTTCTCAGCTCTGGGCGTCAGCAGGATCAGAGCTCCGAATGAGTCTGTATTGTCAAAGGAGGAGCTCTTCTCAGCTCTGGGCGTCAGTGGGATCAGAGCTCCGAGTGAGTCTGTATTATCAAAGGAGGAGCTCTTCTCAGCTCTGGGCGTCAGCAGGATCAGAGCTCCAAGAGGGTCTGTATTATCAAAGGAGGAGCTCTTCTCAGCTCTGGGCATCAGCAGGATCAGAGCTCCGAGTGAGTCTGTATTATCAAAAGGAGGAGATCTTCTCAGCTCTGGGCGTCAGCAGGATCAGAGCTCCGAATGAGTCTGTATTATCAAAGGAGGAGCTCTTCTAAGCTCTGGGCATCAGCAGGATCAGAGCTCCGAGTGAGTCTGTATTATCAAAAGGAGGAGATCTTCTCAGCTCTGGGCGTCAGCAGGATCAGAGCTCCGAATGAGTCTGTATTATCAAAGGAGGAGCTCTTCTCAGCTCTGGGCGTCAGCAGGATCAGAGCTCAGAGTGAGTCTGTATTATCAACGGAGGAGCTCTTCTCAGCTCTGGGCGTCAGTGGGATCAGAGCTCCGAGTGAGTCTGCATTGTCAAAAGGAGAGCTCTTCTCAGCTCTGGGCGTCAGCAGGATCAGAGCTATGAGAGAGTCTGTATTATCAAGGGAGGAGCTCTTCTCAGCTCTGGGCGTCAGCAGGATCAGAGCTCAGAGAGAGTCTGTATTATCAAAGGAGGAGCTCTTTTCAGCTCTAGGCGTCAGCAGGATCAGAGCTCCGAGAGAGTCTGTATTATCGAAGGAGGAGCTCTTCTCAGCCCTGGGCGTCAGCAGGATCAGAGCTCCGAGGGAGTCTGTATTATCGAAGGAGGAGCTCTTCTCATCTCTGAGTGTCAGCAGGATCAGAGCTCCGAGAGAGTCTGTATTATCAAAGGAGGAGCTCTTCTCAGCTCTGGGCGTCAGCAGGATCAGAGCTCCGAGAGAGTCTGTATTATCAAAAGGAGAGCTCTTCTCAGCTCTAGGTGTCAGCAGGATCAGAGCTCTGAGAGAGTCTGTATTATCAACGGAGGAGCTCTTCTTAGCTCTGGGCGTCAGCAGGGTCGGAGCTCCGAGAGAGTCTGTATTATCGAAGATGGAGCTCTTCTCAGCTCTGGGCGTCAGCAGGATCAGAGCGACGAGTGAGTCTGTATTATCAAGGGAGGAGTTCTTCTCAGCTCTGGGCGTCAGCAGGATCAGAGCTCCGAGTGAGTCTGTATTATCAAGGGAGGAGCTCTTCTCAGCTCTGGGCATCAGCAGGATCAGAGCTCCGAGTGAGCCTGTATTATCAAGGGAGGAGCTCTTCTCAGCTCTGGGCGTCAGTGGGATCAGAGCTCCGAGTGAGTCTGTATTATCAAAGGAGGAGCTCTTCTCAGCTCTGGGCGTCAGCAGGATCAGAGCTCCGAGTGAGTCTGTATTATCAAAGGAGGAGCTCTTTTCAGCTCTGGGCATCAGAAGTATCAGAGCTCCGAGAGAGTCTGTATTATCAAAGGAGGAGCTCTTCTCAGCTCTGGGCGTCAGCAGGATCAGAGCTCCGACGGAGTCTGTATTATCAAGGGAGTAGCTCTTCTCAGCTCTGGGCGTCAGCAGGATCAGAGCTTTGAGTGAGTCTGTATTATCAAAGGAGGAGCTCTTCTCAGCTCTGGGCATCAGCAGGATCAGAGCTCCGAGTGAGTCTGTATTATCAAAAGGAGGAGATCTTCTCAGCTCTGGGCGTCAGCAGGATCAGAGCTCCGAATGAGTCTGTATTATCAAAGGAGGAGCTCTTCTCAGCTCTGGGCATCAGCAGGATCAGAGCTCCGAGTGAGTCTGTATTATCAAAGGAGGAGCTCTTCTCAGCTCTGGGCGTCAGCAGGATCAGAGCTCCAAGAGGGTCTGTATTATCAAAGGAGGAGCTCTTCTCAGCTCTGGGCATCAGCAGGATCAGAGCTCCGAGTGAGTCTGTATTATCAAAGGAGGAGCTCTTCTCAGCTCTGGGCATCAGCAGGATCAGAGCTCCGAGTGAGTCTGTATTATCAAAATGAGGAGATCTTCTCAGCTCTGGGCGTCAGCAGGACCAGAGCTCCGAATGAGTCTGAATTATCAAAGGAGGAGCTCTTCTCAGCTCTGGGCGTCAGCAGGATCAGAGCTCCGAGTGAGTCTGTATTATCAACGGAGGAGCTCTTCTCAGCTCTGGGCGTCAGTGGGATCAGAGCTCCGAGTGAGTCTGTATTATCAAAGGAGGAGCTCTTCTCAGCTCTGGGCGTCAGCAGGATAAGAGCTATGAGTGAGTCTGTATTATCAACGGAGGAGCTCTTCTCAGCTCTGGGCGTCAGCAGGATCAGAGCTCCGAGTGAGTCTGTATTATCAACGGAGGAGCTCTTCTCAGCTCTGGGCGTCAGCAGGATCAGAGCTCCAAGTGAGTCTGTATTATCAAAGGAGGAGCTCTTCTCAGCTCTGGGCGTCAGCAGGATCAGAGCTCTGAGAGAGTCTGTATTATCAACGGAGGAGCTCTTCTTAGCTCTGGGCGTCAGCAGGATCGGAGCTCCGAGAGAGTCTGTATTATCGAAGATGGAGCTCTTCTCAGCTCTGGGCGTCAGCAGGATCAGAGCGACGAGTGAGTCTGTATTATCAAGGGAGGAGTTCTTCTCAGCTCTGGGCGTCAGCAGGATCAGAGCTCTGAGAGAGTCTGTATTATCAACGGAGGAGCTCTTCTTAGCTCTGGGCGTCAGCAGGATCGGAGCTCCGAGAGAGTCTGTATTATCGAAGATGGAGCTCTTCTCAGCTCTGGGCGTCAGCAGGATCAGAGCGACGAGTGAGTCTGTATTATCAAGGGAGGAGTTCTTCTCAGCTCTGGGCGTCAGCAGGATCAGAGCTCCGAGTGAGTCTGTATTATCAAGGGAGGAGCTCTTCTCAGCTCTGGGCATCAGCAGGATCAGAGCTCCGAGTGAGCCTGTATTATCAAGGGAGGAGCTCTTCTCAGCTCTGGGCGTCAGTGGGATCAGAGCTCCGAGTGAGTCTGTATTATCAAAGGAGGAGCTCTTCTCAGCTCTGGGCGTCAGCAGGATCAGAGCTCCAAGAGGGTCTGTATTATCAAAGGAGGAGCTCTTCTCAGCTCTGGGCATCAGCAGGATCAGAGCTCTGAGTGAGTCTGTATTATCAAAAGGAGGAGATCTTCTCAGCTCTGGGCATCAGCAGGATCAGAGCTCAGAATGAGTCTGTATTATCAAAGGAGGAGCTCTTCTCAGCTCTGGGCGTCAGCAGGATCAGAGCTCCGAGTGAGTCTGTATTATCAACGGAGGAGCTCTTCTCAGCTCTGGGCGTCAGTGGGATCAGAGCTCCGAGTGAGTCTGTATTATCAAAGGAGGAGCTCTTCTCAGCTCTGGGCGTCAGCAGGATAAGAGCTATGAGTGAGTCTGTATTATCAACGGAGGAGCTCTTCTCAGCTCTGGGCGTCAGCAGGATCAGAGCTCCAAGTGAGTCTGTATTATCAAAGGAGGAGCTCTTCTCAGCTCTGGGCGTCAGCAGGATCAGAGCTCCGAGGGAGTCTGTATTATCAAAGGAGGAGCTCTTCTCAGCTCTGGGCATCAGGAGGATCAGAGCACCGAGTGAGTCTGTATTATCAAAGGAGGAGCTCTTCTCAGCTCTGGGCGTCAGCAGGATCAGAGCTCCGAGTGAGTCTGTATTATCAAAGGAGGAGCTCTTCCCAGCTCTGGGCGTCAGCAGGATCAGAGCTATGAGTGAGTCTGTATTATCAAAGGAGGAGCTCTTCTCAGCTCTGGGCGTCAGCAGGATCAGAGCTCCGAGTGAGTCTGTATTATCAAAGGAGGAGCTCTTCTCAGCTCTAGGCGTCAGCAGGATCAGAGCTCCGAGAGAGTCTGTATTATCAAGGGAGGAGCTCTTCTCAGCTCTGGGCGTCAGCTGGTTCATAGCTCCCCGAGAGAGTCTGTATTATCAAGGGAGGAGCCCTTCTCAGCTCTGGGTGTCAGCAGGATCAGAGCTCCGAGTGAGTCAGTATTATCAAAGGAGGAGCTCTTCTTAGCTGTGAGCGTCAGCAGGATCAGAGCTCCGAGTGAGTCTGTATTATCAAAGGAGGAGCTCTTCGCAGCTCTGGGCGTCCGCAGGATCAGAGCTCCGAGTGAGTCTGTATTATCAAGGGAGGAGCTCTTCTTAGCTCTGGGCGTCAGCAGGATCAGAGCTCCGAGTGAGTCTGTATTATCAAGGGAGGAGCACTTCTTAGCTCTGGGCGTCAGCAGGATCGAAGCTCCGAGTGAGTCTGTATTATTAAGGGAGGAGCTCTTCTCAGCTCTGGGTGTCAGCAGTATCAGAGCTCCGAGTGAGTCTGTATTATCAAAGGAGGAGCTCTTCTTAGCTGTGAGCGTCAGCAGGATCAGAGCTCCGAGTGAGTCTGTATTATCAAAGGAGGAGCTCTTCTCAGCTCTGGGCGTCAGCAGGATCAGAGCTCCGAGTGCGTCTGTATTATCAACGGAGGAGCTCTTCTCAGCTCTGGGCGTCAGCAGGATCAGAGCTCCGAGAGAGTCTGTATTATCAAAGGAGGAGCTCTTCTCAGCTCTGAGCGTCAGCAGGATCAGAGCTCCGACTGCGTCTGTATTATCAAAGGAGGAGCTCTTCTCAGCTCTGGGCGTCAGCAGGATCAGAGCTCCGAGTGCGTCTGTATTATCAACGGAGGAGCTCTTCTCAGCTCTGGGCGTCAGCAGGATCAGAGCTCCGAGAGAGTCTGTATTATCAACGGAGGAGCTCTTATCAGCTCTGGGCGTCAGCAGGATCAGAGCTCCGAGAGAGTCTGTATTATCAACAGAGGAGCTCTTCTCACCTCTGTGCGTCAGCAGGATCAGAGATCCGAGAGAGTCTGTATTATCAAAGGAGGAGCTCTTCTCACCTCTGGGTGTCAGCAGGATCAGAGCTCCGAGAGAGTCTGTATTATCAACGGAGGAGCTCTTCTCACCTCTGGGTGTCAGCAGGATCAGAGCTCCGAGAGAGTCTGTATTATCAAGGGAGGAGCTCTTCTCGGCTCTGGGTGTCAGCAGGATCAGAGCCCCGAATGAGTCTGTATTATCAAGGGAGGAGCTCTTCTCAGCTCTGGGCGTCAGCAGGATCAGAGCTATGAGTGAGTCTGTATTATCAAGGGAGGAGCTCTTCTCAGCTCTGGGCGTCAGCTGGATCAGAGCTCCGAGTGAGCCTGTATTATCAAAGGAGGAGCTCTTCTCAGCTCTGGGTGTCAGCAGGATCAGAGATCCGAGAGAGTCTGTATTATCAAAGGAGGAGCTATTCTCAGCTCTGGGCGTCAGCAGGATCAGAGCTCCGAGAGAGTCTGTATTATCAACGGAGGAGCTCTTCTCAACTCTGGGTGTCAGCAGGATCAGAGCTCCGAGCGAGTCTGTATTATCAACGGAGGAGCTCTTCTCAGCTCTGGGCGTCAGCAGGATCAGAGCTCCGAGAAAGTCTGTTTTATCAACGGAGGAGCTCTTCTCAGCTCTGGGCGTCAGCAGGATCAGAGGTCCGAGAGAGTCTGTATTATCAAAGGAGGAGCTCTTCTGAGCTCTGGCCGTCAGCAGGATCAGAGCTCCGAGTGAGTCTGTATTATAAACGGAGGAGCTCTTCTCAGCTCTGGGTGTCAGCAGGATCAGAGCTCCGAGAGAGTCTGTATTATCAAAGGAGGAGCTCTTCTCAGCTCTGGGCGTCAGCAGGATCAGAGCTCCGAGAGAGTCTGTATTATCAAAGGAGGAGCTCTTCTCAGCTCTGGGCGTCAGCAGGATCAGAGCTCCGAGAGTGTCTGTATTATCAAAGGAGGAGCTCTTCTCAGCTCTGGGCGTCAGCAGGATCAGAGCTCCGAGAGAGTCTGTATTATCAACGGAGGAGCTCTTCTCAGCTCTAGGCGTCAGCAGGATCAGAGCTGCGAGAGAGTCTGTATTATCAAAGTAGGAGCTCTTCTCAGCTCTGGGCGTCAGCAGGATCAGAGCTCCGAGAGAGTCTGTATTATCAAGGAAGGAGCTCTTCTCAGCTCTGGGCGTCAGCAGGATCAGAGCTCCGAGAGAGTCTGTGGTATCGAAGGAGGAGCTCTTCTCAGCCCTGGGCGTCAGCAGGATCAGAGCTCCGAGTGCGTCTGTATTATCAAGGGAGGAGCTCTTCTCATCTCTGGGTGTCAGCAGGATCAGAGCTCCGAGAGAGTCTGTATTATCAAAAGGAGGAGATCTTCTCAGCTCTGGGCGTCAGCAGGATCAGAGCTCCGAATGAGTCTGTATAATCAAAGGAGGAGCTCTTCTCAGCTCTGGGCATCAGCAGGATCAGAGCTCCGAGTGAGTCTGTATTATCAAAAGGAGGAGATCTTCTCAGCTCTGGGCGTCAGCAGGATCAGAGCTCCGAATGAGTCTGTATTGTCAAAGGAGGAGCTTTTCTCAGCTCTGGGCGTCAGTGGGATCAGAGCTCCGAGTGAGTCTGTATTATCAAAGGAGGAGCTCTTCTCAGCTCTGGGCGTCAGCAGGATCAGAGCTCCAAGAGGGTCTGTATTATCAAAGGAGGAGCTCTTCTCAGCTCTGGCATCAGCAGGATCAGAGCTCCGAGTGAGTCTGTATTATCAAAAGGAGGAGATCTTCTCAGCTCTGGGCGTCAGCAGGATCAGAGCTCCGAATGAGTCTGTATTATCAAAGGAGGAGCTCTTCTAAGCTCTGGGCATCAGCAGGATCAGAGCTCCGAGTGAGTCTGTATTATCAAAAGGAGGAGATCTTCTCAGCTCTGGGCGTCAGCAGGATCAGAGCTCCGAATGAGTCTGTATTATCAAAGGAGGAGCTCTTCTCAGCTCTGGGCGTCAGCAGGATCAGAGCTCCGAGTGAGTCTGTATTATCAACGGAGGAGCTCTTCTCAGCTCTGGGCGTCAGTGGGATCAGAGCTCCGAGTGAGTCTGCATTGTCAAAAGGAGAGCTCTTCTCAGCTCTGGGCGTCAGCAGGATCAGAGCTATGAGAGAGTCTGTATTATCAAGGGAGGAGCTCTTCTCAGCTCTGGGCGTCAGCAGGATCAGAGCTCAGAGAGAGTCTGTATTATCAAAGGAGGAGCTCTTTTCAGCTCTAGGCGTCAGCAGGATCAGAGCTTCGAGAGAGTCTGTATTATCGAAGGAGGAGCTCTTCTCAGCCCTGGGCGTCAGCAGGATCAGAGCTCCGAGGGAGTCTGTATTATCGAAGGAGGAGCTCTTCTCATCTCTGAGTGTCAGCAGGATCAGAGCTCCGAGAGAGTCTGTATTATCAAAGGAGGAGATCTTCTTAGCTCTGGGCGTCAGCAGGATCAGAGCTCCGAGTGAGTCTGTATTATCAAAGGAGGAGCTCTACTCAGCTCTGGGCGTCAGCAGGATCAGAGCTCCGAGTGAGTCTGTATTATCAACGGAGGAGCTCTTCTCAGCTCTGGGCGTCAGCAGGATCAGAGCTCCGAGAGAGTCTGTATTATCAAAAGGAGAGCTCTTCTCAGCTCTAGGTGTCAGCAGGATCAGAGCTCTGAGAGAGTCTGTATTATCAACGGAGGAGCTCTTCTTAGCTCTGGGCGTCAGCAGGGTCGGAGCTCCGAGAGAGTCTGTATTATCGAAGATGGAGCTCTTCTCAGCTCTGGGCGTCAGCAGGATCAGAGCGACGAGTGAGTCTGTATTATCAAGGGAGGAGTTCTTCTCAGCTCTGGGCGTCAGCAGGATCAGAGCTCCGAGTGAGTCTGTATTATCAAGGGAGGAGCTCTTCTCAGCTCTGGGCATCAGCAGGATCAGAGCTCCGAGTGAGCCTGTATTATCAAGGGAGGAGCTCTTCTCAGCTCTGGGCGTCAGTGGGATCAGAGCTCCGAGTGAGTCTGTATTATCAAAGGAGGAGCTCTTCTCAGCTCTGGGCGTCAGCAGGATCAGAGCTCCGAGTGAGTCTGTATTATCAAAGGAGGAGCTCTTTTCAGCTCTGGGCATCAGAAGTATCAGAGCTCCGAGAGAGTCTGTATTATCAAAGGAGGAGCTCTTCTCAGCTCTGGGCGTCAGCAGGATCAGAGCTCCGAGTGAGTCTGTATTATCAAGGGAGGAGCTCTTCTCAGCTCTGGGCGTCAGCAGGATCAGAGCTTTGAGTGAGTCTGTATTATCAAAGGAGGAGCTCTTCTCAGCTCTGGGCATCAGCAGGATCAGAGCTCCGAGTGAGTCTGTATTATCAAAAGGAGGAGATCTTCTCAGCTCTGGGCGTCAGCAGGATCAGAGCTCCGAATGAGTCTGTATTATCAAAGGAGGAGCTCTTCTCAGCTCTGGGCGTCAGTGGGATCAGAGCTCCGAGTGAGTCTGTATTATCAAAGGAGGAGCTCTTCTCAGCTCTGGGCGTCAGCAGGATCAGAGCTCCAAGAGGGTCTGTATTATCAAAGGAGGAGCTCTTCTCAGCTCTGGGCATCAGCAGGATCAGAGCTCCGAGTGAGTCTGTATTATCAAAAGGAGGAGATCTTCTCAGCTCTGGGCGTCAGCAGGATCAGAGCTCCGAATGAGTCTGTATTATCAAAGGAGGAGCTCTTCTCAGCTCTGGGCATCAGCAGGATCAGAGCTCCGAGTGAGTCTGTATTATCAAAATGAGGAGATCTTCTCAGCTCTGGGCGTCAGCAGGATCAGAGCTCCGAATGAGTCTGTATTGTCAAAGGAGGAGCTTTTCTCAGCTCTGGGCGTCAGTGGGATCAGAGCTCCGAGTGAGTCTGTATTATCAAAGGAGGAGCTCTTCTCAGCTCTGGGCGTCAGCAGGATCAGAGCTCCAAGAGGGTCTGTATTATCAAAGGAGGAGCTCTTCTCAGCTCTGGCATCAGCAGGATCAGAGCTCCGAGTGAGTCTGTATTATCAAAAGGAGGAGCTCTTCTCAGCTCTGGGCGTCAGCAGGATAAGAGCTATGAGTGAGTCTGTATTATCAACGGAGGAGCTCTTCTCAGCTCTGGGCGTCAGCAGGATCAGAGCTCCGAGTGAGTCTGTATTATCAACGGAGGAGCTCTTCTCAGCTCTGGGCGTCAGCAGGATCAGAGCTCCAAGTGAGTCTGTATTATCAAAGGAGGAGCTCTTCTCAGCTCTGGGCGTCAGCAGGATCAGAGCTCTGAGAGAGTCTGTATTATCAACGGAGGAGCTCTTCTTAGCTCTGGGCGTCAGCAGGATCGGAGCTCCGAGAGAGTCTGTATTATCGAAGATGGAGCTCTTCTCAGCTCTGGGCGTCAGCAGGATCAGAGCGACGAGTGAGTCTGTATTATCAAGGGAGGAGTTCTTCTCAGCTCTGGGCGTCAGCAGGATCAGAGCTCTGAGAGAGTCTGTATTATCAACGGAGGAGCTCTTCTTAGCTCTGGGCGTCAGCAGGATCGGAGCTCCGAGAGAGTCTGTATTATCGAAGATGGAGCTCTTCTCAGCTCTGGGCGTCAGCAGGATCAGAGCGACGAGTGAGTCTGTATTATCAAGGGAGGAGTTCTTCTCAGCTCTGGGCGTCAGCAGGATCAGAGCTCCGAGTGAGTCTGTATTATCAAGGGAGGAGCTCTTCTCAGCTCTGGGCATCAGCAGGATCAGAGCTCCGAGTGAGCCTGTATTATCAAGGGAGGAGCTCTTCTCAGCTCTGGGCGTCAGTGGGATCAGAGCTCCGAGTGAGTCTGTATTATCAAAGGAGGAGCTCTTCTCAGCTCTGGGCGTCAGCAGGATCAGAGCTCCAAGAGGGTCTGTATTATCAAAGGAGGAGCTCTTCTCAGCTCTGGGCATCAGCAGGATCAGAGCTCTGAGTGAGTCTGTATTATCAAAAGGAGGAGATCTTCTCAGCTCTGGGCATCAGCAGGATCAGAGCTCAGAATGAGTCTGTATTATCAAAGGAGGAGCTCTTCTCAGCTCTGGGCGTCAGCAGGATCAGAGCTCCGAGTGAGTCTGTATTATCAACGGAGGAGCTCTTCTCAGCTCTGGGCGTCAGTGGGATCAGAGCTCCGAGTGAGTCTGTATTATCAAAGGAGGAGCTCTTCTCAGCTCTGGGCGTCAGCAGGATAAGAGCTATGAGTGAGTCTGTATTATCAACGGAGGAGCTCTTCTCAGCTCTGGGCGTCAGCAGGATCAGAGCTCCAAGTGAGTCTGTATTATCAAAGGAGGAGCTCTTCTCAGCTCTGGGCGTCAGCAGGATCAGAGCTCCGAGGGAGTCTGTATTATCAAAGGAGGAGCTCTTCTCAGCTCTGGGCATCAGGAGGATCAGAGCACCGAGTGAGTCTGTATTATCAAAGGAGGAGCTCTTCTCAGCTCTGGGCGTCAGCAGGATCAGAGCTCCGAGTGAGTCTGTATTATCAAAGGAGGAGCTCTTCCCAGCTCTGGGCGTCAGCAGGATCAGAGCTATGAGTGAGTCTGTATTATCAAAGGAGGAGCTCTTCTCAGCTCTGGGCGTCAGCAGGATCAGAGCTCCGAGTGAGTCTGTATTATCAAAGGAGGAGCTCTTCTCAGCTCTAGGCGTCAGCAGGATCAGAGCTCCGAGAGAGTCTGTATTATCAAGGGAGGAGCTCTTCTCAGCTCTGGGCGTCAGCTGGTTCATAGCTCCCCGAGAGAGTCTGTATTATCAAGGGAGGAGCCCTTCTCAGCTCTGGGTGTCAGCAGGATCAGAGCTCCGAGTGAGTCAGTATTATCAAAGGAGGAGCTCTTCTTAGCTGTGAGCGTCAGCAGGATCAGAGCTCCGAGTGAGTCTGTATTATCAAAGGAGGAGCTCTTCGCAGCTCTGGGCGTCCGCAGGATCAGAGCTCCGAGTGAGTCTGTATTATCAAGGGAGGAGCTCTTCTTAGCTCTGGGCGTCAGCAGGATCAGAGCTCCGAGTGAGTCTGTATTATCAAGGGAGGAGCACTTCTTAGCTCTGGGCGTCAGCAGGATCGAAGCTCCGAGTGAGTCTGTATTATTAAGGGAGGAGCTCTTCTCAGCTCTGGGTGTCAGCAGGATCAGAGCTCCGAGTGAGTCTGTATTATCAAAGGAGGAGCTCTTCTTAGCTGTGAGCGTCAGCAGGATCAGAGCTCCGAGTGAGTCTGTATTATCAAAGGAGGAGCTCTTCTCAGCTCTGGGCGTCAGCAGGATCAGAGCTCCGAGTGCGTCTGTATTATCAACGGAGGAGCTCTTCTCAGCTCTGGGCGTCAGCAGGATCAGAGCTCCGAGAGAGTCTGTATTATCAAAGGAGGAGCTCTTCTCAGCTCTGAGCGTCAGCAGGATCAGAGCTCCGACTGCGTCTGTATTATCAAAGGAGGAGCTCTTCTCAGCTCTGGGCGTCAGCAGGATCAGAGCTCTGAGTGCGTCTGTATTATCAACGGAGGAGCTCTTCTCAGCTCTGGGCGTCAGCAGGATCAGAGCTCCGAGAGAGTCTGTATTATCAACGGAGGAGCTCTTATCAGCTCTGGGCGTCAGCAGGATCAGAGCTCCGAGAGAGTCTGTATTATCAACAGAGGAGCTCTTCTCACCTCTGTGCGTCAGCAGGATCAGAGATCCGAGAGAGTCTGTATTATCAAAGGAGGAGCTCTTCTCACCTCTGGGTGTCAGCAGGATCAGAGCTCCGAGAGAGTCTGTATTATCAACGGAGGAGCTCTTCTCACCTCTGGGTGTCAGCAGGATCAGAGCTCCGAGAGAGTCTGTATTATCAAGGGAGGAGCTCTTCTCGGCTCTGGGTGTCAGCAGGATCAGAGCCCCGAATGAGTCTGTATTATCAAGGGAGGAGCTCTTCTCAGCTCTGGGCGTCAGCAGGATCAGAGCTATGAGTGAGTCTGTATTATCAAGGGAGGAGCTCTTCTCAGCTCTGGGCGTCAGCTGGATCAGAGCTCCGAGTGAGCCTGTATTATCAAAGGAGGAGCTCTTCTCAGCTCTGGGTGTCAGCAGGATCAGAGATCCGAGAGAGTCTGTATTATCAAAGGAGGAGCTATTCTCAGCTCTGGGCGTCAGCAGGATCAGAGCTCCGAGAGAGTCTGTATTATCAACGGAGGAGCTCTTCTCAACTCTGGGTGTCAGCAGGATCAGAGCTCCGAGCGAGTCTGTATTATCAACGGAGGAGCTCTTCTCAGCTCTGGGCGTCAGCAGGATCAGAGCTCCGAGAAAGTCTGTTTTATCAACGGAGGAGCTCTTCTCAGCTCTGGGCGTCAGCAGGATCAGAGCTCCGAGAGAGTCTGTATTATCAAAGGAGGAGCTCTTCTGAGCTCTGGCCGTCAGCAGGATCAGAGCTCCGAGTGAGTCTGTATTATAAACGGAGGAGCTCTTCTCAGCTCTGGGTGTCAGCAGGATCAGAGCTCCGAGAGAGTCTGTATTATCAAAGGAGGAGCTCTTCTCAGCTCTGGGCGTCAGCAGGATCAGAGCTCCGAGAGAGTCTGTATTATCAAAGGAGGAGCTCTTCTCAGCTCTGGGCGTCAGCAGGATCAGAGCTCCGAGAGTGTCTGTATTATCAAAGGAGGAGCTCTTCTCAGCTCTGGACGTCAGCAGGATCAGAGCTCCGAGAGAGTCTGTATTATCAACGGAGGAGCTCTTCTCAGCTCTAGGCGTCAGCAGGATCAGAGCTGCGAGAGAGTCTGTATTATCAAAGTAGGAGCTCTTCTCAGCTCTGGGCGTCAGCAGGATCAGAGCTCCGAGAGAGTCTGTATTATCAAGGAAGGAGCTCTTCTCAGCTCTGGGCGTCAGCAGGATCAGAGCTCCGAGAGAGTCTGTGGTATCGAAGGAGGAGCTCTTCTCAGCCCTGGGCGTCAGCAGGATCAGAGCTCCGAGTGCGTCTGTATTATCAAGGGAGGAGCTCTTCTCATCTCTGGGTGTCAGCAGGATCAGAGCTCCGAGAGAGTCTGTATTATCAAAAGGAGGAGATCTTCTCAGCTCTGGGCGTCAGCAGGATCAGAGCTCCGAATGAGTCTGTATTATCAAAGGAGGAGCTCTTCTCAGCTCTGGGCATCAGCAGGATCAGAGCTCCGAGTGAGTCTGTATTATCAAAAGGAGGAGATCTTCTCAGCTCTGGGCGTCAGCAGGATCAGAGCTCCGAATGAGTCTGTATTGTCAAAGGAGGAGCTTTTCTCAGCTCTGGGCGTCAGTGGGATCAGAGCTCCGAGTGAGTCTGTATTATCAAAGGAGGAGCTCTTCTCAGCTCTGGGCGTCAGCAGGATCAGAGCTCCAAGAGGGTCTGTATTATCAAAGGAGGAGCTCTTCTCAGCTCTGGCATCAGCAGGATCAGAGCTCCGAGTGAGTCTGTATTATCAAAAGGAGGAGATCTTCTCAGCTCTGGGCGTCAGCAGGATCAGAGCTCCGAATGAGTCTGTATTATCAAAGGAGGAGCTCTTCTAAGCTCTGGGCATCAGCAGGATCAGAGCTCCGAGTGAGTCTGTATTATCAAAAGGAGGAGATCTTCTCAGCTCTGGGCGTCAGCAGGATCAGAGCTCCGAATGAGTCTGTATTATCAAAGGAGGAGCTCTTCTCAGCTCTGGGCGTCAGCAGGATCAGAGCTCCGAGTGAGTCTGTATTATCAACGGAGGAGCTCTTCTCAGCTCTGGGCGTCAGTGGGATCAGAGCTCCGAGTGAGTCTGCATTGTCAAAAGGAGAGCTCTTCTCAGCTCTGGGCGTCAGCTGGATCAGAGCTATGAGAGAGTCTGTATTATCAAGGGAGGAGCTCTTCTCAGCTCTGGGCGTCAGCAGGATCAGAGCTCAGAGAGAGTCTGTATTATCAAAGGAGGAGCTCTTTTCAGCTCTAGGCGTCAGCAGGATCAGAGCTTCGAGAGAGTCTGTATTATCGAAGGAGGAGCTCTTCTCAGCCCTGGGCGTCAGCAGGATCAGAGCTCCGAGGGAGTCTGTATTATCGAAGGAGGAGCTCTTCTCATCTCTGAGTGTCAGCAGGATCAGAGCTCCGAGAGAGTCTGTATTATCAAAGGAGGAGCTCTTCTCAGCTCTGGGCGTCAGCAGGATCAGAGCTCCGAGAGAGTCTGTATTATCAAAAGGAGAGCTCTTCTCAGCTCTAGGTGTCAGCAGGATCAGAGCTCTGAGAGAGTCTGTATTATCAACGGAGGAGCTCTTCTTAGCTCTGGGCGTCAGCAGGGTCGGAGCTCCGAGAGAGTCTGTATTATCGAAGATGGAGCTCTTCTCAGCTCTGGGCGTCAGCAGGATCAGAGCGACGAGTGAGTCTGTATTATCAAGGGAGGAGTTCTTCTCAGCTCTGGGCGTCAGCAGGATCAGAGCTCCGAGTGAGTCTGTATTATCAAGGGAGGAGCTCTTCTCAGCTCTGGGCATCAGCAGGATCAGAGCTCCGAGTGAGCCTGTATTATCAAGGGAGGAGCTCTTCTCAGCTCTGGGCGTCAGTGGGATCAGAGCTCCGAGTGAGTCTGTATTATCAAAGGAGGAGCTCTTCTCAGCTCTGGGCGTCAGCAGGATCAGAGCTCCGAGTGAGTCTGTATTATCAAAGGAGGAGCTCTTTTCAGCTCTGGGCATCAGAAGTATCAGAGCTCCGAGAGAGTCTGTATTATCAAAGGAGGAGCTCTTCTCAGCTCTGGGCGTCAGCAGGATCAGAGCTCCGAGTGAGTCTGTATTATCAAGGGAGGAGCTCTTCTCAGCTCTGGGCGTCAGCAGGATCAGAGCTTTGAGTGAGTCTGTATTATCAAAGGAGGAGCTCTTCTCAGCTCTGGGCATCAGCAGGATCAGAGCTCCGAGTGAGTCTGTATTATCAAAAGGAGGAGATCTTCTCAGCTCTGGGCGTCAGCAGGATCAGAGCTCCGAATGAGTCTGTATTATCAAAGGAGGAGCTCTTCTCAGCTCTGGGCGTCAGTGGGATCAGAGCTCCGAGTGAGTCTGTATTATCAAAGGAGGAGCTCTTCTCAGCTCTGGGCGTCAGCAGGATCAGAGCTCCAAGAGGGTCTGTATTATCAAAGGAGGAGCTCTTCTCAGCTCTGGGCATCAGCAGGATCAGAGCTCCGAGTGAGTCTGTATTATCAAAAGGAGGAGATCTTCTCAGCTCTGGGCGTCAGCAGGATCAGAGCTCCGAATGAGTCTGTATTATCAAAGGAGGAGCTCTTCTCAGCTCTGGGCATCAGCAGGATCAGAGCTCCGAGTGAGTCTGTATTATCAAAATGAGGAGATCTTCTCAGCTCTGGGCGTCAGCAGGATCAGAGCTCCGAATGAGTCTGAATTATCAAAGGAGGAGCTCTTCTCAGCTCTGGGCGTCAGCAGGATCAGAGCTCCGAGTGAGTCTGTATTATCAACGGAGGAGCTCTTCTCAGCTCTGGGCGTCAGTGGGATCAGAGCTCCGAGTGAGTCTGTATTATCAAAGGAGGAGCTCTTCTCAGCTCTGGGCGTCAGCAGGATAAGAGCTATGAGTGAGTCTGTATTATCAACGGAGGAGCTCTTCTCAGCTCTGGGCGTCAGCAGGATCAGAGCTCCGAGTGAGTCTGTATTATCAACGGAGGAGCTCTTCTCAGCTCTGGGCGTCAGCAGGATCAGAGCTCCAAGTGAGTCTGTATTATCAAAGGAGGAGCTCTTCTCAGCTCTGGGCGTCAGCAGGATCAGAGCTCTGAGAGAGTCTGTATTATCAAAAGGAGAGCTCTTCTCAGCTCTAGGTGTCAGCAGGATCAGAGCTCTGAGAGAGTCTGTATTATCAACGGAGGAGCTCTTCTTAGCTCTGGGCGTCAGCAGGGTCGGAGCTCCGAGAGAGTCTGTATTATCGAAGATGGAGCTCTTCTCAGCTCTGGGCGTCAGCAGGATCAGAGCGACGAGTGAGTCTGTATTATCAAGGGAGGAGTTCTTCTCAGCTCTGGGCGTCAGCAGGATCAGAGCTCCGAGTGAGTCTGTATTATCAAGGGAGGAGCTCTTCTCAGCTCTGGGCATCAGCAGGATCAGAGCTCCGAGTGAGCCTGTATTATCAAGGGAGGAGCTCTTCTCAGCTCTGGGCGTCAGTGGGATCAGAGCTCCGAGTGAGTCTGTATTATCAAAGGAGGAGCTCTTCTCAGCTCTGGGCGTCAGCAGGATCAGAGCTCCGAGTGAGTCTGTATTATCAAAGGAGGAGCTCTTTTCAGCTCTGGGCATCAGAAGTATCAGAGCTCCGAGAGAGTCTGTATTATCAAAGGAGGAGCTCTTCTCAGCTCTGGGCATCAGCAGGATCAGAGCTCCGAGTGAGTCTGCATTGTCAAAAGGAGGAGCTCTTCTCAGCTCTGGGCGTCAGCAGGATCAGAGCTCCGAGTGAGCCTGTATTATCAAAGGAGGAGCTCTTCTCAGCTCTGGGCGTCAGCAGGATCAGAGCTATGAGAGAGTCTGTATTATCAAGGGAGGAGCTCTTCTCAGCTCTGGGCGTCAGCAGGATCAGAGCTCCGAGAGAGTCTGTATTATCAAAGGAGGAGCTCTTCTCAGGTCTGGGCGTCAGCAGGATCAGAGCTCCGAGAGAGTCTGTATTATCAAAGGAGGAGCTCTTTTCAGCTCTAGGCGTCAGCAGGATCAGAGCTCCGAGAGAGTCTTAATTATCGAAGGAGGAGCTCTTCTCAGCCCTGGGCGTCAGCAGGATCAGAGCTCCGAGGGAGTCTGTATTATCGAAGGAGGAGCTCTTCTCATCTCTGAGTGTCAGCAGGATCAGAGCTCCGAGAGAGTCTGTATTATAAAAGGAGGAGCTCTTCTCAGCTCTGGGCGTCAGCAGGATCAGAGCTCCGAGAGAGTCTGTATTATCAAAAGGAGAGCTCTTCTCAGCTCTAGGTGTCAGCAGGATCAGAGCTCTGAGAGAGTCTGTATTATCAACGGAGGAGCTCTTCTTAGCTCTGGGCGTCAGCAGGATCGGAGCTCCGAGAGAGTCTGTATTATCGAAGATGGAGCTCTTCTCAGCTCTGGGCGTCAGCAGGATCAGAGCGACGAGTGAGTCTGTATTATCAAGGGAGGAGTTCTTCTCAGCTCTGGGCGTCAACAGGATCAGAGCTCCGAGTGAGTCTGTATTATCAAGGGAGGAGCTCTTCTCAGCTCTGGGCATCAGCAGGATCAGAGCTCCGAGTGAGCCTGTATTATCAAGGGAGGAGCTCTTCTCAGCTCTGGGCGTCAGTGGGATCAGAGCTCCGAGTGAGTCTGTATTATCAAAGGAGGAGCTCTTCTCAGCTCTGGGCGTCAGCAGGATCAGAGCTCCGAGTGAGTCTGTATTATCAAAGGAGGAGCTCTTTTCAGCTCTGGGCATCAGAAGTATCAGAGCTCCGAGAGAGTCTGTATTATCAAAGGAGGAGTTCTTCTCAGCTCTGGGCGTCAGCAGGATCAGAGCTCCGAGTGAGTCTGTATTATCAAGGGAGGAGCTCCTCTCAGCTCTGGGCGTCAGCAGGATCAGAGCTTTGAGTGAGTCTGTATTATCAAAGGAGGAGCTCTTCTCAGCTCTGGGCATCAGCAGGATCAGAGCTCCGAGTGAGTCTGTATTATCAAAAGGAGGAGATCTTCTCAGCTCTGGGCGTCAGCAGGATCAGAGCTCCGAATGAGTCTGTATTATCAAAGGAGGAGCTCTTCTCAGCTCTGGGCATCAGCAGGATCAGAGCTCCGAGTGAGTCTGTATTATCAAAAGGAGGAGATCTTCTCAGCTCTGGGCGTCAGCAGGATCAGAGCTCCGAATGAGTCTGTATTGTCAAAGGAGGAGCTCTTCTCAGCTCTGGGCGTCAGTGGGATCAGAGCTCCGAGTGAGTCTGTATTATCAAAGGAGGAGCTCTTCTCAGCTCTGGGCGTCAGCAGGATCAGAGCTCCAAGAGGGTCTGTATTATCAAAGGAGGAGCTCTTCTCAGCTCTGGGCATCAGCAGGATCAGAGCTCCGAGTGAGTCTGTATTATCAAAAGGAGGAGATCTTCTCAGCTCTGGGCGTCAGCAGGATCAGAGCTCCGAATGAGTCTGTATTATCAAAGGAGGAGCTCTTCTAAGCTCTGGGCATCAGCAGGATCAGAGCTCCGAGTGAGTCTGTATTATCAAAAGGAGGAGATCTTCTCAGCTCTGGGCGTCAGCAGGATCAGAGCTCTGAATGAGTCTGTATTATCAAAGGAGGAGCTCTTCTCAGCTCTGGGCGTCAGCAGGATCGGAGCTCAGAGTGAGTCTGTATTATCAACGGAGGAGCTCTTCTCAGCTCTGGGCGTCAGTGGGATCAGAGCTCCGAGTGAGTCTGCATTGTCAAAAGGAGAGCTCTTCTCAGCTCTGGGCGTCAGCAGGATCAGAGCTATGAGAGAGTCTGTATTATCAAGGGAGGAGCTCTTCTCAGCTCTGGGCGTCAGCAGGATCAGAGCTCAGAGAGAGTCTGTATTATCAAAGGAGGAGCTCTTTTCAGCTCTAGGCGTCAGCAGGATCAGAGCTCCGAGAGAGTCTGTATTATCGAAGGAGGAGCTCTTCTCAGCCCTGGGCGTCAGCAGGATCAGAGCTCCGAGGGAGTCTGTATTATCGAAGGAGGAGCTCTTCTCATCTCTGAGTGTCAGCAGGATCAGAGCTCCGAGAGAGTCTGTATTATCAAAGGAGGAGCTCTTCTCAGCTCTGGGCGTCAGCAGGATCAGAGCTCCGAGAGAGTCTGTATTATCAAAAGGAGAGCTCTTCTCAGCTCTAGGTGTCAGCAGGACCAGAGCTCTGAGAGAGTCTGTATTATCAACGGAGGAGCTCTTCTTAGCTCTGGGCGTCAGCAGGGTCGGAGCTCCGAGAGAGTCTGTATTATCGAAGATGGAGCTCTTCTCAGCTCTGGGCGTCAGCAGGATCAGAGCGACGAGTGAGTCTGTATTATCAAGGGAGGAGTTCTTCTCAGCTCTGAGCGTCAGCAGGATCAGAGCTCCGAGTGAGTCTGTATTATCAAGGGAGGAGCTCTTCTCAGCTCTGGGCATCAGCAGGATCAGAGCTCCGAGTGAGCCTGTATTATCAAGGGAGGAGCTCTTCTCAGCTCTGGGCGTCAGTGGGATCAGAGCTCCGAGTGAGTCTGTATTATCAAAGGAGGAGCTCTTCTCAGCTCTGGGCGTCAGCAGGATCAGAGCTCCGAGTGAGTCTGTATTATCAAAGGAGGAGCTCTTTTCAGCTCTGGGCATCAGAAGTATCAGAGCTCCGAGAGAGTCTGTATTATCAAAGGAGGAGCTCTTCTCAGCTCTGGGCGTCAGCAGGATCAGAGCTCCGACGGAGTCTGTATTATCAAGGGAGTAGCTCTTCTCAGCTCTGGGCGTCAGCAGGATCAGAGCTTTGAGTGAGTCTGTATTATCAAAGGAGGAGCTCTTCTCAGCTCTGGGCATCAGCAGGATCAGAGCTCCGAGTGAGTCTGTATTATCAAAAGGAGGAGATCTTCTCAGCTCTGGGCGTCAGCAGGATCAGAGCTCCGAATGAGTCTGTATTATCAAAGGAGGAGCTCTTCTCAGCTCTGGGCATCAGCAGGATCAGAGCTCCGAGTGAGTCTGTATTATCAAAGGAGGAGCTCTTCTCAGCTCTGGGCATCAGCAGGATCAGAGCTCTGAGTGAGTCTGTATTATCAAAGGAGGAACTCTTCTCAGCTCTGGGCATCAGCAGGATCAGAGCTCCGAGTGAGTCTGTATTATCAAAATGAGGAGATCTTCTCAGCTCTGGGCGTCAGCAGGATCAGAGCTCCGAATGAGTCTGAATTATCAAAGGAGGAGCTCTTCTCAGCTCTGGGCGTCAGCAGGATCAGAGCTCCGAGTGAGTCTGTATTATCAACGGAGGAGCTCTTCTCAGCTCTGGGCGTCAGTGGGATCAGAGCTCCGAGTGAGTCTGTATTATCAAAGGAGGAGCTCTTCTCAGCTCTGGGCGTCAGCAGGATAAGAGCTATGAGTGAGTCTGTATTATCAACGGAGGAGCTCTTCTCAGCTCTGGGCGTCAGCAGGATCAGAGCTCCGAGTGAGTCTGTATTATCAACGGAGGAGCTCTTCTCAGCTCTGGGCGTCAGCAGGATCAGAGCTCCAAGTGAGTCTGTATTATCAAAGGAGGAGCTCTTCTCAGCTCTGGGCGTCAGCAGGATCAGAGCTCTGAGAGAGTCTGTATTATCAACGGAGGAGCTCTTCTTAGCTCTGGGCGTCAGCAGGATCGGAGCTCCGAGAGAGTCTGTATTATCGAAGATGGAGCTCTTCTCAGCTCTGGGCGTCAGCAGGATCAGAGCGACGAGTGAGTCTGTATTATCAAGGGAGGAGTTCTTCTCAGCTCTGGGCGTCAGCAGGATCAGAGCTCTGAGAGAGTCTGTATTATCAACGGAGGAGCTCTTCTTAGCTCTGGGCGTCAGCAGGATCGGAGCTCCGAGAGAGTCTGTATTATCGAAGATGGAGCTCTTCTCAGCTCTGGGCGTCAGCAGGATCAGAGCGACGAGTGAGTCTGTATTATCAAGGGAGGAGTTCTTCTCAGCTCTGGGCGTCAGCAGGATCAGAGCTCCGAGTGAGTCTGTATTATCAAGGGAGGAGCTCTTCTCAGCTCTGGGCATCAGCAGGATCAGAGCTCCGAGTGAGCCTGTATTATCAAGGGAGGAGCTCTTCTCAGCTCTGGGCGTCAGTGGGATCAGAGCTCCGAGTGAGTCTGTATTATCAAAGGAGGAGCTCTTCTCAGCTCTGGGCGTCAGCAGGATCAGAGCTCCAAGAGGGTCTGTATTATCAAAGGAGGAGCTCTTCTCAGCTCTGGGCATCAGCAGGATCAGAGCTCTGAGTGAGTCTGTATTATGAAAAGGAGGAGATCTTCTCAGCTCTGGGCATCAGCAGGATCAGAGCTCAGAATGAGTCTGTATTATCAAAGGAGGAGCTCTTCTCAGCTCTGGGCGTCAGCAGGATCAGAGCTCCGAGTGAGTCTGTATTATCAACGGAGGAGCTCTTCTCAGCTCTGGGCGTCAGTGGGATCAGAGCTCCGAGTGAGTCTGTATTATCAAAGGAGGAGCTCTTCTCAGCTCTGGGCGTCAGCAGGATAAGAGCTATGAGTGAGTCTGTATTATCAACGGAGGAGCTCTTCTCAGCTCTGGGCGTCAGCAGGATCAGAGCTCCAAGTGAGTCTGTATTATCAAAGGAGGAGCTCTTCTCAGCTCTGGGCGTCAGCAGGATCAGAGCTCCGAGGGAGTCTGTATTATCAAAGGAGGAGCTCTTCTCAGCTCTGGGCATCAGGAGGATCAGAGCACCGAGTGAGTCTGTATTATCAAAGGAGGAGCTCTTCTCAGCTCTGGGCGTCAGCAGGATCAGAGCTCCGAGTGAGTCTGTATTATCAAAGGAGGAGCTCTTCCCAGCTCTGGGCGTCAGCAGGATCAGAGCTATGAGTGAGTCTGTATTATCAAAGGAGGAGCTCTTCTCAGCTCTGAGCGTCAGCAGGATCAGAGCTCCGAGTGAGTCTGTATTATCAAAGGAGGAGCTCTTCTCAGCTCTAGGCGTCAGCAGGATCAGAGCTCCGAGAGAGTCTGTATTATCAAGGGAGGAGCTCTTCTCAGCTCTGGGCGTCAGCTGGTTCATAGCTCCCCGAGAGAGTCTGTATTATCAAGGGAGGAGCCCTTCTCAGCTCTGGGTGTCAGCAGGATCAGAGCTCCGAGTGAGTCAGTATTATCAAAGGAGGAGCTCTTCTTAGCTGTGAGCGTCAGCAGGATCAGAGCTCCGAGTGAGTCTGTATTATCAAAGGAGGAGCTCTTCGCAGCTCTGGGCGTCCGCAGGATCAGAGCTCCGAGTGAGTCTGTATTATCAAGGGAGGAGCTCTTCTTAGCTCTGGGCGTCAGCAGGATCAGAGCTCCGAGTGAGTCTGTATTATCAAGGGAGGAGCACTTCTTAGCTCTGGGCGTCAGCAGGATCGAAGCTCCGAGTGAGTTTGTATTATTAAGGGAGGAGCTCTTCTCAGCTCTGGGTGTCAGCAGGATCAGAGCTCCGAGTGAGTCTGTATTATCAAAGGAGGAGCTCTTCTTAGCTGTGAGCGTCAGCAGGATCAGAGCTCCGAGTGAGTCTGTATTATCAAAGGAGGAGCTCTTCTCAGCTCTGGGCGTCAGCAGGATCAGAGCTCCGAGTGCGTCTGTATTATCAACGGAGGAGCTCTTCTCAGCTCTGGGCGTCAGCAGGATCAGAGCTCCGAGAGAGTCTGTATTATCAAAGGAGGAGCTCTTCTCAGCTCTGAGCGTCAGCAGGATCAGAGCTCCGACTGCGTCTGTATTATCAAAGGAGGAGCTCTTCTCAGCTCTGGGCGTCAGCAGGATCAGAGCTCCGAGTGCGTCTGTATTATCAACGGAGGAGCTCTTCTCAGCTCTGGGCGTCAGCAGGATCAGAGCTCCGAGAGAGTCTGTATTATCAACGGAGGAGCTCTTCTCAGCTCTGGGCGTCAGCAGGATCAGAGCTCCGAGAGAGTCTGTATTATCAACAGAGGAGCTCTTCTCACCTCTGTGCGTCAGCAGGATCAGAGATCCGAGAGAGTCTGTATTATCAAAGGAGGAGCTCTTCTCACCTCTGGGTGTCAGCAGGATCAGAGCTCCGAGAGAGTCTGTATTATCAACGGAGGAGCTCTTCTCACCTCTGGGTGTCAGCAGGATCAGAGCTCCGAGAGAGTCTGTATTATCAAGGGAGGAGCTCTTCTCGGCTCTGGGTGTCAGCAGGATCAGAGCCCCGAATGAGTCTGTATTATCAAGGGAGGAGCTCTTCTCAGCTCTGGGCGTCAGCAGGATCAGAGCTATGAGTGAGTCTGTATTATCAAGGGAGGAGCTCTTCTCAGCTCTGGGCGTCAGCTGGATCAGAGCTCCGAGTGAGCCTGTATTATCAAAGGAGGAGCTCTTCTCAGCTCTGGGTGTCAGCAGGATCAGAGATCCGAGAGAGTCTGTATTATCAAAAGGAGGAGCTATTCTCAGCTCTGGGCGTCAGCAGGATCAGAGCTCCGAGAGAGTCTGTATTATCAACGGAGGAGCTCTTCTCAACTCTGGGTGTCAGCAGGATCAGAGCTCCGAGCGAGTCTGTATTATCAACGGAGGAGCTCTTCTCAGCTCTGGGCGTCAGCAGGATCAGAGCTCCGAGAAAGTCTGTTTTATCAACGGAGGAGCTCTTCTCAGCTCTGGGCGTCAGCAGGATCAGAGCTCCGAGAGAGTCTGTATTATCAAAGGAGGAGCTCTTCTTAGCTCTGGCCGTCAGCAGGATCAGAGCTCCGAGTGAGTCTGTATTATAAACGGAGGAGCTCTTCTCAGCTCTGGGTGTCAGCAGGATCAGAGCTCCGAGAGAGTCTGTATTATCAAAGGAGGAGCTCTTCTCAGCTCTGGGCGTCAGCAGGATCAGAGCTCCGAGAGAGTCTGTATTATCAAAGGAGGAGCTCTTCTCAGCTCTGGGCGTCAGCAGGATCAGAGCTCCGAGAGTGTCTGTATTATCAAAGGAGGAGCTCTTCTCAGCTCTGGGCGTCAGCAGGATCAGAGCTCCGAGAGAGTCTGTATTATCAACGGAGGAGCTCTTCTCAGCTCTAGGCGTCAGCAGGATCAGAGCTGCGAGAGAGTCTGTATTATCAAAGGAGGAGCTCTTCTCAGCTCTGGGCGTCAGCAGGATCAGAGCTCCGAGAGAGTCTGTATTATCAAGGAAGGAGCTCTTCTCAGCTCTGGGCGTCAGCAGGATCAGAGCTCCGAGAGAGTCTGTGGTATCGAAGGAGGAGCTCTTCTCAGCCCTGGGCGTCAGCAGGATCAGAGCTCCGAGTGCGTCTGTATTATCAAGGGAGGAGCTCTTCTCATCTCTGGGTGTCAGCAGGATCAGAGCTCCGAGAGAGTCTGTATTATCAAAAGGAGGAGATCTTCTCAGCTCTGGGCGTCAGCAGGATCAGAGCTCCGAATGAGTCTGTATTATCAAAGGAGGAGCTCTTCTCAGCTCTGGGCATCAGCAGGATCAGAGCTCCGAGTGAGTCTGTATTATCAAAAGGAGGAGATCTTCTCAGCTCTGGGCGTCAGCAGGATCAGAGCTCCGAATGAGTCTGTATTGTCAAAGGAGGAGCTTTTCTCAGCTCTGGGCGTCAGTGGGATCAGAGCTCCGAGTGAGTCTGTATTATCAAAGGAGGAGCTCTTCTCAGCTCTGGGCGTCAGCAGGATCAGAGCTCCAAGAGGGTCTGTATTATCAAAGGAGGAGCTCTTCTCAGCTCTGGGCGTCAGCAGGATCAGAGCTCCGAATGAGTCTGTATTATCAAAGGAGGAGCTCTTCTCAGCTCTGGGCGTCAGCAGGATCAGAGCTCCGAGTGAGTCTGTATTATCAACGGAGGAGCTCTTCTCAGCTCTGGGCGTCAGTGGGATCAGAGCTCCGAGTGAGTCTGCATTGTCAAAAGGAGAGCTCTTCTCAGCTCTGGGCGTCAGCAGGATCAGAGCTATGAGAGAGTCTGTATTATCAAGGGAGGAGCTCTTCTCAGCTCTGGGCGTCAGCAGGATCAGAGCTCAGAGAGAGTCTGTATTATCAAAGGAGGAGCTCTTTTCAGCTCTAGGCGTCAGCAGGATCAGAGCTCCGAGAGAGTCTGTATTATCGAAGGAGGAGCTCTTCTCAGCCCTGGGCGTCAGCAGGATCAGAGCTCCGAGGGAGTCTGTATTATCGAAGGAGGAGCTCTTCTCATCTCTGAGTGTCAGCAGGATCAGAGCTCCGAGAGAGTCTGTATTATCAAAGGAGGAGCTCTTCTCAGCTCTGGGCGTCAGCAGGATCAGAGCTCCGAGAGAGTCTGTATTATCAAAAGGAGAGCTCTTCTCAGCTCTAGGTGTCAGCAGGATCAGAGCTCTGAGAGAGTCTGTATTATCAACGGAGGAGCTCTTCTTAGCTCTGGGCGTCAGCAGGGTCGGAGCTCCGAGAGAGTCTGTATTATCGAAGATGGAGCTCTTCTCAGCTCTGGGCGTCATCAGGATCAGAGCGACGAGTGAGTCTGTATTATCAAGGGAGGAGTTCTTCTCAGCTCTGGGCGTCAGCAGGATCAGAGCTCCGAGTGAGTCTGTATTATCAAGGGAGGAGCTCTTCTCAGCTCTGGGCATCAGCAGGATCAGAGCTCCGAGTGAGCCTGTATTTTCAAGGGAGGAGCTCTTCTCAGCTCTGGGCGTCAGTGGGATCAGAGCTCCGAGTGAGTCTGTATTATCAAAGGAGGAGCTCTTCTCAGCTCTGGGCGTCAGCAGGATCAGAGCTCCGAGTGAGTCTGTATTATCAAAGGAGGAGCTCTTTTCAGCTCTGGGCATCAGAAGTATCAGAGCTCCGAGAGAGTCTGTATTATCAAAGGAGGAGCTCTTCTCAGCTCTGGGCGTCAGCAGGATCAGAGCTCCGAGTGAGTCTGTATTATCAAGGGAGGAGCTCTTCTCAGCTCTGGGCGTCAGCAGGATCAGAAAATTGAGTGAGTCTGTATTATCAAAGGAGGAGCTCTTCTCAGCTCTGGGCATCAGCAGGATCAGAGCTCCGAGTGAGTCTGTATTATCAAAAGGAGGAGATCTTCTCAGCTCTGGGCGTCAGCAGGATCAGAGCTCCGAATGAGTCTGTATTATCAAAGGAGGAGCTCTTCTCAGCTCTGGGCGTCAGTGGGATCAGAGCTCCGAGTGAGTCTGTATTATCAAAGGAGGAGCTCTTCTCAGCTCTGGGCGTCAGCAGGATCAGAGCTCCAAGAGGGTCTGTATTATCAAAGGAGGAGCTCTTCTCAGCTCTGGGCATCAGCAGGATCAGAGCTCCGAGTGAGTCTGTATTATCAAAAGGAGGAGATCTTCTCAGCTCTGGGCGTCAGCAGGATCAGAGCTCCGAATGAGTCTGTATTATCAAAGGAGGAGCTCTTCTCAGCTCTGGGCATCAGCAGGATCAGAGCTCCGAGTGAGTCTGTATTATCAAAATGAGGAGATCTTCTCAGCTCTGGGCGTCAGCAGGATCAGAGCTCCGAATGAGTCTGAATTATCAAAGGAGGAGCTCTTCTCAGCTCTGGGCGTCAGCAGGATCAGAGCTCCGAGTGAGTCTGTATTATCAACGGAGGAGCTCTTCTCAGCTCTGGGCGTCAGTGGGATCAGAGCTCCGAGTGAGTCTGTATTATCAAAGGAGGAGCTCTTCTCAGCTCTGGGCGTCAGCAGGATAAGAGCTATGAGTGAGTCTGTATTATCAACGGAGGAGCTCTTCTCAGCTCTGGGCGTCAGCAGGATCAGAGCTCCGAGTGAGTCTGTATTATCAACGGAGGAGCTCTTCTCAGCTCTGGGCGTCAGCAGGATCAGAGCTCCAAGTGAGTCTGTATTATCAAAGGAGGAGCTCTTCTCAGCTCTGGGCGTCAGCAGGATCAGAGCTCTGAGAGAGTCTGTATTATCAACGGAGGAGCTCTTCTTAGCTCTGGGCGTCAGCAGGATCGGAGCTCCGAGAGAGTCTGTATTATCGAAGATGGAGCTCTTCTCAGCTCTGGGCGTCAGCAGGATCAGAGCGACGAGTGAGTCTGTATTATCAAGGGAGGAGTTCTTCTCAGCTCTGGGCGTCAGCAGGATCAGAGCTCCGAGTGAGTCTGTATTATCAAGGGAGGAGCTCTTCTCAGCTCTGGGCATCAGCAGGATCAGAGCTCCGAGTGAGCCTGTATTATCAAGGGAGGAGCTCTTCTCAGCTCTGGGCGTCAGTGGGATCAGAGCTCCGAGTGAGTCTGTATTATCAAAGGAGGAGCTCTTCTCAGCTCTGGGCGTCAGCAGGATCAGAGCTCCAAGAGGGTCTGTATTATCAAAGGAGGAGCTCTTCTCAGCTCTGGGCATCAGCAGGATCAGAGCTCCGAGTGAGTCTGTATTATCAAAAGGAGGAGATCTTCTCAGCTCTGGGCGTCAGCAGGATCAGAGCTCAGAATGAGTCTGTATTATCAAAGGAGGAGCTCTTCTCAGCTCTGGGCGTCAGCAGGATCAGAGCTCCGAGTGAGTCTGTATTATCAACGGAGGAGCTCTTCTCAGCTCTGGGCGTCAGTGGGATCAGAGCTCCGAGTGAGTCTGTATTATCAAAGGAGGAGCTCTTCTCAGCTCTGGGCGTCAGCAGGATAAGAGCTATGAGTGAGTCTGTATTATCAACGGAGGAGCTCTTCTCAGCTCTGGGCGTCAGCAGGATCAGAGCTCCAAGTGAGTCTGTATTATCAAAGGAGGAGCTCTTCTCAGCTCTGGGCGTCAGCAGGATCAGAGCTCCGAGGGAGTCTGTATTATCAAAGGAGGAGCTCTTCTCAGCTCTGGGCATCAGGAGGATCAGAGCACCGAGTGAGTCTGTATTATCAAAGGAGGAGCTCTTCTCAGCTCTGGGCGTCAGCAGGATCAGAGCTCCGAGTGAGTCTGTATTATCAAAGGAGGAGCTCTTCCCAGCTCTGGGCGTCAGCAGGATCAGAGCTATGAGTGAGTCTGTATTATCAAAGGAGGAGCTCTTCTCAGCTCTGGGCGTCAGCAGGATCAGAGCTCCGAGTGAGTCTGTATTATCAAAGGAGGAGCTCTTCTCAGCTCTAGGCGTCAGCAGGATCAGAGCTCCGAGAGAGTCTGTATTATCAAGGGAGGAGCTCTTCTCAGCTCTGGGCGTCAGCTGGTTCATAGCTCCCCGAGAGAGTCTGTATTATCAAGGGAGGAGCCCTTCTCAGCTCTGGGTGTCAGCAGGATCAGAGCTCCGAGTGAGTCAGTATTATCAAAGGAGGAGCTCTTCTTAGCTGTGAGCGTCAGCAGGATCAGAGCTCCGAGTGAGTCTGTATTATCAAAGGAGGAGCTCTTCGCAGCTCTGGGCGTCCGCAGGATCAGAGCTCCGAGTGAGTCTGTATTATCAAGGGAGGAGCTCTTCTTAGCTCTGGGCGTCAGCAGGATCAGAGCTCCGAGTGAGTCTGTATTATCAAGGGAGGAGCTCTTCTTAGCTCTGGGCGTCAGCAGGATCGAAGCTCCGAGTGAGTCTGTATTATTAAGGGAGGAGCTCTTCTCAGCTCTGGGTGTCAGCAGGATCAGAGCTCCGAGTGAGTCTGTATTATCAAAGGAGGAGCTCTTCTTAGCTGTGAGCGTCAGCAGGATCAGAGCTCCGAGTGAGTCTGTATTATCAAAGGAGGAGCTCTTCTCAGCTCTGGGCGTCAGCAGGATCAGAGCTCCGAGTGCGTCTGTATTATCAACGGAGGAGCTCTTCTCAGCTCTGGGCGTCAGCAGGATCAGAGCTCCGAGAGAGTCTGTATTATCAAAAGGAGAGCTCTTCTCAGCTCTAGGTGTCAGCAGGATCAGAGCTCTGAGAGAGTCTGTATTATCAACGGAGGAGCTCTTCTCAGCTCTGGGCGTCAGCAGGATCAGAGCTCCAAGTGAGTCTGTATTATCAAAGGAGGAGCTCTTCTCAGCTCTGGGCGTCAGCAGGATCAGAGCTCCGAGTGCGTCTGTATTATCAACGGAGGAGCTCTTCTCAGCTCTGGGCGTCAGCAGGATCAGAGCTCCGAGAGAGTCTGTATTATCAACGGAGGAGCTCTTCTCAGCTCTGGGCGTCAGCAGGATCAGAGCTCCGAGAGAGTCTGTATTATCAACAGAGGAGCTCTTCTCACCTCTGTGCGTCAGCAGGATCAGAGATCCGAGAGAGTCTGTATTATCAAAGGAGGAGCTCTTCTCACCTCTGGGCGTCAGCAGGATCAGAGCTCCGAGAGAGTCTGTATTATCAACGGAGGAGCTCTTCTCACCTCTGGGTGTCAGCAGGATCAGAGCTCCGAGAGAGTCTGTATTATCAAGGGAGGAGCTCTTCTCGGCTCTGGGTGTCAGCAGGATCAGAGCTCCGAATGAGTGTGTATTATCAAGGGAGGAGCTCTTCTCAGCTCTGGGCGTCAGCAGGATCAGAGCTATGAGTGAGTCTGTATTATCAAGGGAGGAGCTCTTCTCAGCTCTGGGCGTCAGCTGGATCAGAGCTCCGAGTGAGCCTGTATTATCAAAGGAGGAGCTCTTCTCAGCTCTGGGTGTCAGCAGGATCAGAGATCCGAGAGAGTCTGTATTATCAAAGGAGGAGCTATTCTCAGCTCTGGGCGTCAGCAGGATCAGAGCTCCGAGAGAGTCTGTATTATCAACGGAGGAGCTCTTCTCAACTCTGGGTGTCAGCAGGATCAGAGCTCCGAGCGAGTCTGTATTATCAACGGAGGAGCTCTTCTCAGCTCTGGGCGTCAGCAGGATCACAGCTCCGAGAAAGTCTGTTTTATCAACGGAGGAGCTCTTCTCAGCTCTGGGCGTCAGCAGGATCAGAGCTCCGAGAGAGTCTGTATTATCAAAGGAGGAGCTCTTCTTAGCTCTGGCCGTCAGCAGGATCAGAGCTCCGAGTGAGTCTGTATTATAAATGGAGGAGCTCTTCTCAGCTCTGGGTGTCAGCAGGATCAGAGCTCCGAGAGAGTCTGTATTATCAAAGGAGGAGCTCTTCTCAGCTCTGGGCGTCAGCAGGATCAGAGCTCCGAGAGAGTCTGTATTATCAAAGGAGGAGCTCTTCTCAGCTCTGGGCGTCAGCAGGATCAGAGCTCCGAGAGTGTCTGTATTATCAAAGGAGGAGCTCTTCTCAGCTCTGGGCGTCAGCAGGATCAGAGCTCCGAGAGAGTCTGTATTATCAACAGAGGAGCTCTTCTCAGCTCTGGGCGTCAGCAGGATCAGAGCTGCGAGAGAGTCTGTATTATCAAAGGAGGAGCTCTTCTCAGCTCTGGGCGTCAGCAGGATCAGAGCTCCGAGAGAGTCTGTATTATCAAGGAAGGAGCTCTTCTCAGCTCTGGGCGTCAGCAGGATCAGAGCTCCGAGAGAGTCTGTCGTATCGAAGGAGGAGCTCTTCTCAGCCCTGGGCGTCAGCAGGATCAGAGCTCCGAGTGCGTCTGTATTATCAAGGGAGGAGCTCTTCTCATCTCTGGGTGTCAGCAGGATCAGAGCTCCGAGAGAGTCTGTATTATCAACGGAGGAGCTCTTCTCAGCTCTGGGCGTCAGCAGGATCAGAGCTCCGAGAGAGTCTGTATTATCAAAAGGAGAGCTCTTCTCAGCTCTAGGTGTCAGCAGGATCAGAGCTCTGAGAGAGTCTGTATTATCAACGGAGGAGCTCTTCTCAGCTCTGGGCGTCAGCAGGATCAGAGCTCCAAGTGAGTATGTATTATCAAAGGAGGAGCTCTTCTCAGCTCTGGGCGTCAGCAGGATCAGAGCTCCGAGGGAGTCTGTATTATCAAAGGAGGAGCTCTTCTCAGCTCTGGGCATCAGGAGGATCAGAGCTCCGAGTGAGTCTGTATTATCAAAGGAGGAGCTCTTCTCAGCTCTGGGCGTCAGCAGGATCAGAGCTCCGAGTGAGTCTGTATTATCAAAGGAGGAGCTCTTCCCAGCTCTGGGCGTCAGCAGGATCAGAGCTATGAGTGAGTCTGTATTATCAAAGGAGGAGCTCTTCTCAGCTCTGGGCGTCAGCAGGATCAGAGCTCCGAGTGAGTCTGTATCATCAAAGGAGGAGCTCTTCTCAGCTCTAGGCGTCAGCAGGATCAGAGCTTCGAGAGAGTCTGTATTATCAAGGGAGGAGCTCTTCTCAGCTCTGGGCGTCAGCTGGTTCATAGCTCCCCGAGAGAGTCTGTATTATCAAGGGAGGAGCCCTTCTCAGCTCTGGGTGTCCGCAGGATCAGAGCTCCGAGTGAGTCTGTATTATCAAAGGAGGAGCTCTTCTTAGCTGTGAGCGTCAGCAGGATCAGAGCTCCGAGTGAGTCTGTATTATCAAAGGAGGAGCTTTTCGCAGCTCTGGGCGTCAGCAGGATCAGAGCTCCGAGTGAGTATGTATTGTCAAGGGAGGAGCTCTTCTTAGCTCTGGGCGTCAGCAGGATCGGAGCTCCGAGTGAGTCTGTATTATCAAGGGAGGAGCTCTTCTCAGCTCTGGGCGTCAGCAGGATCGAAGCTCCGAGTGAGACTGTATTATCAACGGAGGAGCTCTTCTCAGCTCTGGGCGTCAGCAGGATCAGAGCTCCGAGAGCGTCTGTATTATCAAAGGAGGAGCTCTTCTCAGCTCTGAGCGTCAGCAGGATCAGAGCTCCGAGTGCGTCTGTATTATCAAAGGAGGAGCTCTTCTCAGCTCTGGGCGTCAGCAGGATCAGAGCTCCGAGTGCGTCTGTATTATCAACGGAGGAGCTCTTCTCAGCTCTGGGCGTCAGCAGGATCAGAGCTCCGAGAGAGTCTGTATTATCAAAGGAGGAGCTCTTCTCAGCTCTGAGCGTCAGCAGGATCAGAGCTCCGAGTGCGTCTGTATTATCAAAGGAGGAGCTCTTCTCAGCTCTGGGCGTCAGCAGGATCAGAGCTCCGAGAGAGTCTGTATGATCAAAGGAGGAGCTCTTCTCAGCTCTGAGCGTCAGCAGGATCAGAGCTCCCAGTGAGCCTGTATTATCAAAGGAGGAGCTCTTCTCAGCTCTGGGCGTCAGCAGGATCAGAGATCCGAGAGAGTCTGTATTATCAACGGAGGAGCTCTTCTCAGCTCTGGGTGTCAGCAGGATCAAGCTCCGAGAGAGTCTGTATTATCAAAGGAGCAGCTCTTCTCAGCTCTGGGCGTCAGCAGGATCAAAGCTCTGAGAGAGTCTGTATTATCAACGGAGGAGCTCTTCTCAGCTCTAGGTGTCAGCAGGATCAGAGCTCCGAGTGAGTCTGTATTATCAAGGGAGGAGCCCTTCTTAGCTGTGGGCGTCAGCAGGATCAGAGCTCCGAGTGAGTCTGTATTATCAACGGAGGAGCTCTTCTCAGCTCTGGGCGTCAGCAGGATCAGAGCTCCGAGGGAGTCTGTATTATCAAGGGAGAAGTTCTTCTCACTCTGGGTGTCAGCAGGATCAGAGCTAAGAGCGAATCTGTATTATCAACGGAGGAGCTCTTCTCACTCTGGGCGTCAGCAGGATCAGAGCGACGAGTGAGTCTGTATTATCAAGGGAGGAGTTCTTCTCAGCTCTGGGCGTAAGCAGGATCAGAGCTCCGAGTGAGTCTGTATTATCAAGGGAGGAGCTCTTCTCAGCTCTGGGCGTCAGCAGGATCAGAGCTCCGAATGAGTCTGTATTATCAAAGGAGGAGCTCTTCTCAGCTCTGGGCGTCAGCAGGATCAGAGCTCCGAGGGAGTCTGTATTATCAAGGGAGAAGTTCTTCTCACTCTGGGTGTCAGCAGGATCAGAGCTAAGAGCGAGTCTGTATTATCAAGGGAGGAGTTCTTCTCAGCTCTGGGCGTCAGCAGGATCAGAGCGACGAGTGAGTCTGTATTATCAAGGGAGGAGCTCTTCTCAGCTCTGGGCGTCAGCAGGATCAGAGCTCCGAGTGAGTCTGTATTATTAAGGGAGGAGCTCTTCTCAGCTCTGGCTGTCAGCAGGATCAGAGCTCCGAGAGAGTCTGTATTACAGAAGGAGGAGCTCTTCTCAGCTCTGGGCGTCAGCAGGATCAGAGCTCCGAGTGAGTCTGTATTATCAAGGGAGGAGCTCTTCTCAGCTCTGGGCGTCAGCAGGATCAGAGCTCCGAGTGAGTCTGTATTATCAAGGGAGGAGCTCTTCTTAGCTCTGGGCGTCAGCAGGATCAGAGCTCCGAGTGAGTCTGTATTATCAAGGGAGGAGCTCTTCTTAGCTCTGGGCGTCAGCAGGATCGTAGCTCCGAGTGAGTCTGTATTATTAAGGGAGGAGCTCTTCTCAGCTCTGGGTGTCAGCAGGATCAGAGCTCCGAGTGAGTCTGTATTATCAAAGGAGGAGCTCTTCTTAGCTGTGAGCGTCAGCAGGATCAGAGCTCCGAGTGAGTCTGTATTATCAAAGGAGGAGCTCTTCTTAGCTCTGGGCGTCAGCAGGATCAGAGCTCCGAGTGCGTCTGTATTATCAACGGAGGAGCTCTTCTCAGCTCTGGGCGTCAGCAGGATCAGAGCTCCGAGAGAGTCTGTATTATCAAAGGAGGAGCTCTTCTCAGCTCTGAGCGTCAGCAGGATCAGAGCTCCGACTGCGTCTGTATTATCAAAGGAGGAGCTCTTCTCAGCTCTGGGCGTCAGCAGGATCAGAGCTCCGAGTGCGTCTGTATTATCAACGGAGGAGCTCTTCTCAGCTCTGGGCGTCAGCAGGATCAGAGCTCCGAGAGAGTCTGTATTATCAACGGAGGAGCTCTTCTCAGCTCTGGGCGTCAGCAGGATCAGAGCTCCGAGAGAGTCTGTATTATCAACGGAGGAGCTCTTCTCAGCTCTGGGCGTCAGCAGGATCAGAGCTCCGAGAAAGTCTGTTTTATCAACGGAGGAGCTCTTCTCAGCTCTGGGCGTCAGCAGGATCAGAGATCCGAGAGAGTCTGTATTATCAAAGGAGGAGCTCTTCTCACCTCTGGGTGTCAGCAGGATCAGAGCTCCGAGAGAGTCTGTATTATCAACGGAGGAGCTCTTCTCACCTCTGGGTGTCAGCAGGATCAGAGCTCCGAGAGAGTCTGTATTATCAAGGGAGGAGCTCTTCTCGGCTCTGGGTGTCAGCAGGATCAGAGCCCCGAATGAGTCTGTATTATCAAGGGAGGAGCTCTTCTCAGCTCTGGGCGTCAGCAGGATCAGAGCTATGAGTGAGTCTGTATTATCAAGGGAGGAGCTCTTCTCAGCTCTGGGCGTCAGCTGGATCAGAGCTCCGAGTGAGCCTGTATTATCAAAGGAGGAGCTCTTCTCAGCTCTGGGTGTCAGCAGGATCAGAGATCCGAGAGAGTCTGTATTATCAAAGGAGGAGCTATTCTCAGCTCTGGGCGTCAGCAGGATCAGAGCTCCGAGAGAGTCTGTATTATCAACGGAGGAGCTCTTCTCAACTCTGGGTGTCAGCAGGATCAGAGCTCCGAGCGAGTCTGTATTATCAACGGAGGAGCTCTTCTCAGCTCTGGGCGTCAGCAGGATCAGAGCTCCGAGAAAGTCTGTTTTATCAACGGAGGAGCTCTTCTCAGCTCTGGGCGTCAGCAGGATCAGAGCTCCGAGAGAGTCTGTATTATCAAAGGAGGCGCTCTTCTTAGCTCTGGCCGTCAGCAGGATCAGAGCTCCGAGTGAGTCTGTATTATAAACGGAGGAGCTCTTCTCAGCTCTGGGTGTCAGCAGGATCAGAGCTCCGAGAGAGTCTGTATTATCAAAGGAGGAGCTCTTCTCAGCTCTGGGCGTCAGCAGGATCAGAGCTCCGAGAGAGTCTGTATTATCAAAGGAGGAGCTCTTCTCAGCTCTGAGCGTCAGCAGGATCAGAGCTCCGAGAGTGTCTGTATTATCAAAGGAGGAGCTCTTCTCAGCTCTGGGCGTCAGCAGGATCAGAGCTCCGAGAGAGTCTGTATTATCAACGGAGGAGCTCTTCTCAGCTCTAGGCGTCAGCAGGATCAGAGCTGCGAGAGAGTCTGTATTATCAAAGGAGGAGCTCTTCTCAGCTCTGGGCGTCAGCAGGATCAGAGCTCCGAGAGAGTCTGTATTATCAAGGAAGGAGCTCTTCTCAGCTCTGGGCGTCAGCAGGATCAGAGCTCCGAGAGAGTCTGTGGTATCGAAGGAGGAGCTCTTCTCAGCCCTGGGCGTCAGCAGGATCCGAGCTCCGAGTGCGTCTGTATTATCAAGGGAGGAGCTCTTCTCATCTCTGGGTGTCAGCAGGATCAGAGCTCCGAGAGAGTCTGTATTATCAACGGAGGAGCTCTTCTCAGCTCTGGGCGTCAGCAGGATCAGAGCTCCGAGAGAGTCTGTATTATCAAAAGGAGAGCTCTTCTCAGCTCTAGGTGTCAGCAGGATCAGAGCTCTGAGAGAGTCTGTATTATCAACGGAGGAGCTCTTCTCAGCTCTGGGCGTCAGCAGGATCAGAGCTCCAAGTGAGTCTGTATTATCAAAGGAGGAGCTCTTCTCAGCTCTGGGCGTCAGCAGGATCAGAGCTCCGAGTGCGTCTGTATTATCAACGGAGGAGCTCTTCTCAGCTCTGGGCGTCAGCAGGATCAGAGCTCCGAGAGAGTCTGTATTATCAACGGAGGAGCTCTTCTCAGCTCTGGGCGTCAGCAGGATCAGAGCTCCGAGAGAGTCTGTATTATCAACAGAGGAGCTCTTCTCACCTCTGTGCGTCAGCAGGATCAGAGCTCCGAACGAGTCTGTATTATTAAGGGAGGAGCTCTTCTCAGCTCTGGCTGTCAGCAGGATCAGAGCTCCGAGAGAGTCTGTATTATCGAAGGAGGAGCTCTTCTCAGCTCTGGGCGTCAGCAGGATCAGAGCTCCGAGTGAGTCTGTATTATCAAGGGAGGAGCTCTTCTCAGCTCTGGGCGTCAGCAGGATCAGAGCTCCGAGTGAGTCTGTATTATCAAGGGAGGAGCTCTTCTTAGCTCTGGGCGTCAGCAGGATCAGAGCTCCGAGTGAGTCTGTATTATCAAGGGAGGAGCTCTTCTTAGCTCTGGGCGTCAGCAGGATCGAAGCTCCGAGTGAGTCTGTATTATTAAGGGAGGAGCTCTTCTCAGCTCTGGGTGTCAGCAGGATCAGAGCTCCGAGTGAGTCTGTATTATCAAAGGAGGAGCTCTTCTTAGCTGTGAGCGTCAGCAGGATCAGAGCTCCGAGTGAGTCTGTATTATCAAAGGAGGAGCTCTTCTCAGCTCTGGGCGTCAGCAGGATCAGAGCTCCGAGTGCGTCTGTATTATCAACGGAGGAGCTCTTCTCAGCTCTGGGCGTCAGCAGGATCAGAGCTCCGAGAGAGTCTGTATTATCAAAGGAGGAGCTCTTCTCAGCTCTGAGCGTCAGCAGGATCAGAGCTCCGACTGCGTCTGTATTATCAAAGGAGGAGCTCTTCTCAGCTCTGGGCGTCAGCAGGATCAGAGCTCCGAGTGCGTCTGTATTATCAACGGAGGAGCTCTTCTCAGCTCTGGGCGTCAGCAGGATCAGAGCTCCGAGAGAGTCTGTATTATCAACGGAGGAGCTCTTCTCAGCTCTGGGCGTCAGCAGGATCAGAGCTCCGAGAGAGTCTGTATTATCAACGGAGGAGCTCTTCTCAGCTCTGGGCGTCAGCAGGATCAGAGCTCCGAGAAAGTCTGTTTTATCAACGGAGGAGCTCTTCTCAGCTCTGGGCGTCAGCAGGATCAGAGATCCGAGAGAGTCTGTATTATCAAAGGAGGAGCTCTTCTCACCTCTGGGTGTCAGCAGGATCAGAGCTCCGAGAGAGTCTGTATTATCAACGGAGGAGCTCTTCTCACCTCTGGGTGTCAGCAGGATCAGAGCTCCGAGAGAGTCTGTATTATCAAGGGAGGAGCTCTTCTCGGCTCTGGGTGTCAGCAGGATCAGAGCCCCGAATGAGTCTGTATTATCAAGGGAGGAGCTCTTCTCAGCTCTGGGCGTCAGCAGGATCAGAGCTATGAGTGAGTCTGTATTATCAAGGGAGGAGCTCTTCTCAGCTCTGGGCGTCAGCTGGATCAGAGCTCCGAGTGAGCCTGTATTATCAAAGGAGGAGCTCTTCTCAGCTCTGGGTGTCAGCAGGATCAGAGATCCGAGAGAGTCTGTATTATCAAAGGAGGAGCTATTCTCAGCTCTGGGCGTCAGCAGGATCAGAGCTCCGAGAGAGTCTGTATTATCAACGGAGGAGCTCTTCTCAACTCTGGGTGTCAGCAGGATCAGAGCTCCGAGCGAGTCTGTATTATCAACGGAGGAGCTCTTCTCAGCTCTGGGCGTCAGCAGGATCAGAGCTCCGAGAAAGTCTGTTTTATCAACGGAGGAGCTCTTCTCAGCTCTGGGCGTCAGCAGGATCAGAGCTCCGAGAGAGTCTGTATTATCAAAGGAGGCGCTCTTCTTAGCTCTGGCCGTCAGCAGGATCAGAGCTCCGAGTGAGTCTGTATTATAAACGGAGGAGCTCTTCTCAGCTCTGGGTGTCAGCAGGATCAGAGCTCCGAGAGAGTCTGTATTATCAAAGGAGGAGCTCTTCTCAGCTCTGGGCGTCAGCAGGATCAGAGCTCCGAGAGAGTCTGTATTATCAAAGGAGGAGCTCTTCTCAGCTCTGAGCGTCAGCAGGATCAGAGCTCCGAGAGTGTCTGTATTATCAAAGGAGGAGCTCTTCTCAGCTCTGGGCGTCAGCAGGATCAGAGCTCCGAGAGAGTCTGTATTATCAACGGAGGAGCTCTTCTCAGCTCTAGGCGTCAGCAGGATCAGAGCTGCGAGAGAGTCTGTATTATCAAAGGAGGAGCTCTTCTCAGCTCTGGGCGTCAGCAGGATCAGAGCTCCGAGAGAGTCTGTATTATCAAGGAAGGAGCTCTTCTCAGCTCTGGGCGTCAGCAGGATCAGAGCTCCGAGAGAGTCTGTGGTATCGAAGGAGGAGCTCTTCTCAGCCCTGGGCGTCAGCAGGATCAGAGCTCCGAGTGCGTCTGTATTATCAAGGGAGGAGCTCTTCTCATCTCTGGGTGTCAGCAGGATCAGAGCTCCGAGAGAGTCTGTATTATCAACGGAGGAGCTCTTCTCAGCTCTGGGCGTCAGCAGGATCAGAGCTCCGAGAGAGTCTGTATTATCAAAAGGAGAGCTCTTCTCAGCTCTAGGTGTCAGCAGGATCAGAGCTCTGAGAGAGTCTGTATTATCAACGGAGGAGCTCTTCTCAGCTCTGGGCGTCAGCAGGATCAGAGCTCCAAGTGAGTCTGTATTATCAAAGGAGGAGCTCTTCTCAGCTCTGGGCGTCAGCAGGATCAGAGCTCCGAGTGCGTCTGTATTATCAACGGAGGAGCTCTTCTCAGCTCTGGGCGTCAGCAGGATCAGAGCTCCGAGAGAGTCTGTATTATCAACGGAGGAGCTCTTCTCAGCTCTGGGCGTCAGCAGGATCAGAGCTCCGAGAGAGTCTGTATTATCAACAGAGGAGCTCTTCTCACCTCTGTGCGTCAGCAGGATCAGAGCTCCGAGAGAGTCTGTATTATCAAAGGAGGAGCTCTTCTCACCTCTGGGCGTCAGCAGGATCAGAGCTCCGAGAGAGTCTGTATTATCAACGGAGGAGCTCTTCTCACCTCTGGGTGTCAGCAGGATCAGAGCTCCGAGAGAGTCTGTATTATCAAGGGAGGAGCTCTTCTCGGCTCTGGGTGTCAGCAGGATCAGAGCTCCGAATGAGTGTGTATTATCAAGGGAGGAGCTCTTCTCAGCTCTGGGTGTCAGCAGGATCAGAGATCCGAGAGAGTCTGTATTATCAAAGGAGGAGCTATTCTCAGCTCTGGGCGTCAGCAGGATCAGAGCTCCGAGAGAGTCTGTATTATCAACGGAGGAGCTCTTCTCAACTCTGGGTGTCAGCAGGATCAGAGCTCCGAGCGAGTCTGTATTATCAACGGAGGAGCTCTTCTCAGCTCTGGGCGTCAGCAGGATCAGAGCTCCGAGAAAGTCTGTTTTATCAACGGAGGAGCTCTTCTCAGCTCTGGGCGTCAGCTGGATCAGAGCTCCGAGAGAGTCTGTATTATCAAAGGAGGAGCTCTTCTTAGCTCTGGCCGTCAGCAGGATCAGAGCTCCGAGTGAGTCTGTATTATAAACGGAGGAGCTCTTCTCAGCTCTGGGTGTCAGCAGGATCAGAGCTCCGAGAGAGTCTGTATTATCAAAGGAGGAGCTCTTCTCAGCTCTGGGCGTCAGCAGGATCAGAGCTCCGAGAGAGTCTGTATTATCAAAGGAGGAGCTCTTCTCAGCTCTGGGCGTCAGCAGGATCAGAGCTCCGAGAGTGTCTGTATTATCAAAGGAGGAGCTCTTCTCAGCTCTGGGCGTCAGCAGGATCAGAGCTCCGAGAGAGTCTGTATTTTCAACGGAGGAGCTCTTCTCAGCTCTGGGCGTCAGCAGGATCAGAGCTGCGAGAGAGTCTGTATTATCAAAGGAGGAGCTCTTCTCAGCTCTGGGCGTCAGCAGGATCAGAGCTCCGAGAGAGTCTGTATTATCAAGGAAGGAGCTCTTCTCAGCTCTGGGCGTCAGCAGGATCAGAGCTCCGAGAGAGTCTGTCGTATCGAAGGAGGAGCTCTTCTCAGCCCTGGGCGTCAGCAGGATCAGAGCTCCGAGTGCGTCTGTATTATCAAGGGAGGAGCTCTTCTCATCTCTGGGTGTCAGCAGGATCAGAGCTCCGAGAGAGTCTGTATTATCAACGGAGGAGCTCTTCTCAGCTCTGGGCGTCAGCAGGATCAGAGCTCCGAGAGAGTCTGTATTATCAAAAGGAGAGCTCTTCTCAGCTCTAGGTGTCAGCAGGATCAGAGCTCTGAGAGAGTCTGTATTATCAACGGAGGAGCTCTTCTCAGCTCTGGGCGTCAGCAGGATCAGAGCTCCAAGTGAGTCTGTATTATCAAAGGAGGAGCTCTTCTCAGCTCTGGGCGTCAGCAGGATCAGAGCTCCGAGGGAGTCTGTATTATCAAAGGAGGAGCTCTTCTCAGCTCTGGGCATCAGGAGGATCAGAGCTCCGAGTGAGTCTGTATTATCAAAGGAGGAGCTCTTCTCAGCTCTGGGCGTCAGCAGGATCAGAGCTCCGAGTGAGTCTGTATTATCAAAGGAGGAGCTCTTCCCAGCTCTGGGCGTCAGCAGGATCAGAGCTATGAGTGAGTCTGTATTATCAAAGGAGGAGCTCTTCTCAGCTCTGGGCGTCAGCAGGATCAGAGCTCCGAGTGAGTCTGTATCATCAAAGGAGGAGCTCTTCTCAGCTCTAGGCGTCAGCAGGATCAGAGCTTCGAGAGAGTCTGTATTATCAAGGGAGGAGCTCTTCTCAGCTCTGGGCGTCAGCTGGTTCATAGCTCCCCGAGAGAGTCTGTATTATCAAGGGAGGAGCCCTTCTCAGCTCTGGGTGTCCGCAGGATCAGAGCTCCGAGTGAGTCTGTATTATCAAAGGAGGAGCTCTTCTTAGCTGTGAGCGTCAGCAGGATCAGAGCTCCGAGTGAGTCTGTATTATCAAAGGAGGAGCTTTTCGCAGCTCTGGGCGTCAGCAGGATCAGAGCTCCGAGTGAGTCTGTATTATCAAGGGAGGAGCTCTTCTTAGCTCTGGGCGTCAGCAGGATCGGAGCTCCGAGTGAGTCTGTATTATCAAGGGAGGAGCTCTTCTCAGCTCTGGGCGTCAGCAGGATCGAAGCTCCGAGTGAGACTGTATTATCAACGGAGGAGCTCTTCTCAGCTCTGGGCATCAGCAGGATCAGAGCTCCGAGTGAGTCTGTATTATCAAAGGAGGAGCTCTTCCCAGCTCTGGGCGTCAGCAGGATCAGAGCTATGAGTGAGTCTGTATTATCAAAGGAGGAGCTCTTCTCAGCTCTGGGCGTCAGCAGGATCAGAGCTCCGAGTGAGTCTGTATCATCAAAGGAGGAGCTCTTCTCAGCTCTAGGCGTCAGCAGGATCAGAGCTTCGAGAGAGTCTGTATTATCAAGGGAGGAGCTCTTCTCAGCTCTGGGCGTCAGCTGGTTCATAGCTCCCCGAGAGAGTCTGTATTATCAAGGGAGGAGCCCTTCTCAGCTCTGGGTGTCCGCAGGATCAGAGCTCCGAGTGAGTCTGTATTATCAAAGGAGGAGCTCTTCTTAGCTGTGAGCGTCAGCAGGATCAGAGCTCCGAGTGAGTCTGTATTATCAAAGGAGGAGCTTTTCGCAGCTCTGGGCGTCAGCAGGATCAGAGCTCCGAGTGAGTATGTATTGTCAAGGGAGGAGCTCTTCTTAGCTCTGGGCGTCAGCAGGATCGGAGCTCCGAGTGAGTCTGTATTATCAAGGGAGGAGCTCTTCTCAGCTCTGGGCGTCAGCAGGATCGAAGCTCCGAGTGAGACTGTATTATCAACGGAGGAGCTCTTCTCAGCTCTGGGCGTCAGCAGGATCAGAGCTCCGAGAGAGTCTGTATTATCAAAGGAGGAGCTCTTCTCAGCTCTGAGCGTCAGCAGGATCAGAGCTCCGAGTGCGTCTGTATTATCAAAGGAGGAGCTCTTCTCAGCTCTGGGCGTCAGCAGGATCAGAGCTCCGAGTGCGTCTGTATTATCAACGGAGGAGCTCTTCTCAGCTCTGGGCGTCAGCAGGATCAGAGCTCCGAGAGAGTCTGTATTATCAAAGGAGGAGCTCTTCTCAGCTCTGAGCGTCAGCAGGATCAGAGCTCCGAGTGCGTCTGTATTATCAAAGGAGGAGCTCTTCTCAGCTCTGGGCGTCAGCAGGATCAGAGCTCCGAGAGAGTCTGTATGATCAAAGGAGGAGCTCTTCTCAGCTCTGAGCGTCAGCAGGATCAGAGCTCCCAGTGAGCCTGTATTATCAAAGGAGGAGCTCTTCTCAGCTCTGGGCGTCAGCAGGATCAGAGATCCGAGAGAGTCTGTATTATCAACGGAGGAGCTCTTCTCAGCTCTGGGTGTCAGCAGGATCAAGCTCCGAGAGAGTCTGTATTATCAAAGGAGCAGCTCTTCTCAGCTCTGGGCATCAGCAGGATCAAAGCTCTGAGAGAGTCTGTATTATCAACGGAGGAGCTCTTCTCAGCTCTAGGTGTCAGCAGGATCAGAGCTCCGAGTGAGTCTGTATTATCAAGGGAGGAGCCCTTCTTAGCTGTGGGCGTCAGCAGGATCAGAGCTCCGAGTGAGTCTGTATTATCAACGGAGGAGCTCTTCTCAGCTCTGGGCGTCAGCAGGATCAGAGCTCCGAGGGAGTCTGTATTATCAAGGGAGAAGTTCTTCTCACTCTGGGTGTCAGCAGGATCAGAGCTAAGAGCGAGTCTGTATTATCAACGGAGGAGCTCTTCTCACTCTGGGCGTCAGCAGGATCAGAGCGACGAGTGAGTCTGTATTATCAAGGGAGGAGTTCTTCTCAGCTCTGGGCGTAAGCAGGATCAGAGCTCCGAGTGAGTCTGTATTATCAAGGGAGGAGCTCTTCTCAGCTCTGGGCGTCAGCAGGATCAGAGCTCCGAATGAGTCTGTATTATCAAAGGAGGAGCTCTTCTCAGCTCTGGGCGTCAGCAGGATCAGAGCTCCGAGGGAGTCTGTATTATCAAGGGAGAAGTTCTTCTCACTCTGGGTGTCAGCAGGATCAGAGCTAAGAGCGAGTCTGTATTATCAAGGGAGGAGTTCTTCTCAGCTCTGGGCGTCAGCAGGATCAGAGCGACGAGTGAGTCTGTATTATCAAGGGAGGAGCTCTTCTCAGCTCTGGGCGTCAGCAGGATCAGAGCTCCGAGTGAGTCTGTATTATTAAGGGAGGAGCTCTTCTCAGCTCTGGCTGTCAGCAGGATCAGAGCTCCGAGAGAGTCTGTATTACAGAAGGAGGAGCTCTTCTCAGCTCTGGGCGTCAGCAGGATCAGAGCTCCGAGTGAGTCTGTATTATCAAGGGAGGAGCTCTTCTCAGCTCTGGGCGTCAGCAGGATCAGAGCTCCGAGTGAGTCTGTATTATCAAGGGAGGAGCTCTTCTTAGCTCTGGGCGTCAGCAGGATCAGAGCTCCGAGTGAGTCTGTATTATCAAGGGAGGAGCTCTTCTTAGCTCTGGGCGTCAGCAGGATCGTAGCTCCGAGTGAGTCTGTATTATTAAGGGAGGAGCTCTTCTCAGCTCTGGGTGTCAGCAGGATCAGAGCTCCGAGTGAGTCTGTATTATCAAAGGAGGAGCTCTTCTTAGCTGTGAGCGTCAGCAGGATCAGAGCTCCGAGTGAGTCTGTATTATCAAAGGAGGAGCTCTTCTTAGCTCTGGGCGTCAGCAGGATCAGAGCTCCGAGTGCGTCTGTATTATCAACGGAGGAGCTCTTCTCAGCTCTGGGCGTCAGCAGGATCAGAGCTCCGAGAGAGTCTGTATTATCAAAGGAGGAGCTCTTCTCAGCTCTGAGCGTCAGCAGGATCAGAGCTCCGACTGCGTCTGTATTATCAAAGGAGGAGCTCTTCTCAGCTCTGGGCGTCAGCAGGATCAGAGCTCCGAGAGAGTCTGTATTATCAACGGAGGAGCTCTTCTCAGCTCTGGGCGTCAGCAGGATCAGAGCTCCGAGAGAGTCTGTATTATCAACGGAGGAGCTCTTCTCAGCTCTGGGCGTCAGCAGGATCAGAGCTCCGAGAAAGTCTGTTTTATCAACGGAGGAGCTCTTCTCAGCTCTGGGCGTCAGCAGGATCAGAGATCCGAGAGAGTCTGTATTATCAAAGGAGGAGCTCTTCTCACCTCTGGGTGTCAGCAGGATCAGAGCTCCGAGAGAGTCTGTATTATCAACGGAGGAGCTCTTCTCACCTCTGGGTGTCAGCAGGATCAGAGCTCCGAGAGAGTCTGTATTATCAAGGGAGGAGCTCTTCTCGGCTCTGGGTGTCAGCAGGATCAGAGCCCCGAATGAGTCTGTATTATCAAGGGAGGAGCTCTTCTCAGCTCTGGGCGTCAGCAGGATCAGAGCTATGAGTGAGTCTGTATTATCAAGGGAGGAGCTCTTCTCAGCTCTGGGCGTCAGCTGGATCAGAGCTCCGAGTGAGCCTGTATTATCAAAGGAGGAGCTCTTCTCAGCTCTGGGTGTCAGCAGGATCAGAGATCCGAGAGAGTCTGTATTATCAAAGGAGGAGCTATTCTCAGCTCTGGGCGTCAGCAGGATCAGAGCTCCGAGAGAGTCTGTATTATCAACGGAGGAGCTCTTCTCAACTCTGGGTGTCAGCAGGATCAGAGCTCCGAGCGAGTCTGTATTATCAACGGAGGAGCTCTTCTCAGCTCTGGGCGTCAGCAGGATCAGAGCTCCGAGAAAGTCTGTTTTATCAACGGAGGAGCTCTTCTCAGCTCTGGGCGTCAGCAGGATCAGAGCTCCGAGAGAGTCTGTATTATCAAAGGAGGCGCTCTTCTTAGCTCTGGCCGTCAGCAGGATCAGAGCTCCGAGTGAGTCTGTATTATAAACGGAGGAGCTCTTCTCAGCTCTGGGTGTCAGCAGGATCAGAGCTCCGAGAGAGTCTGTATTATCAAAGGAGGAGCTCTTCTCAGCTCTGGGCGTCAGCAGGATCAGAGCTCCGAGAGAGTCTGTATTATCAAAGGAGGAGCTCTTCTCAGCTCTGAGCGTCAGCAGGATCAGAGCTCCGAGAGTGTCTGTATTATCAAAGGAGGAGCTCTTCTCAGCTCTGGGCGTCAGCAGGATCAGAGCTCCGAGAGAGTCTGTATTATCAACGGAGGAGCTCTTCTCAGCTCTAGGCGTCAGCAGGATCAGAGCTGCGAGAGAGTCTGTATTATCAAAGGAGGAGCTCTTCTCAGCTCTGGGCGTCAGCAGGATCAGAGCTCCGAGAGAGTCTGTATTATCAAGGAAGGAGCTCTTCTCAGCTCTGGGCGTCAGCAGGATCAGAGCTCCGAGAGAGTCTGTGGTATCGAAGGAGGAGCTCTTCTCAGCCCTGGGCGTCAGCAGGATCAGAGCTCCGAGTGCGTCTGTATTATCAAGGGAGGAGCTCTTCTCATCTCTGGGTGTCAGCAGGATCAGAGCTCCGAGAGAGTCTGTATTATCAACGGAGGAGCTCTTCTCAGCTCTGGGCGTCAGCAGGATCAGAGCTCCGAGAGAGTCTGTATTATCAAAAGGAGAGCTCTTCTCAGCTCTAGGTGTCAGCAGGATCAGAGCTCTGAGAGAGTCTGTATTATCAACGGAGGAGCTCTTCTCAGCTCTGGGCGTCAGCAGGATCAGAGCTCCAAGTGAGTCTGTATTATCAAAGGAGGAGCTCTTCTCAGCTCTGGGCGTCAGCAGGATCAGAGCTCCGAGTGCGTCTGTATTATCAACGGAGGAGCTCTTCTCAGCTCTGGGCGTCAGCAGGATCAGAGCTCCGAGAGAGTCTGTATTATCAACGGAGGAGCTCTTCTCAGCTCTGGGCGTCAGCAGGATCAGAGCTCCGAGAGAGTCTGTATTATCAACAGAGGAGCTCTTCTCACCTCTGTGCGTCAGCAGGATCAGAGCTCCGAGAGAGTCTGTATTATCAAAGGAGGAGCTCTTCTCACCTCTGGGCGTCAGCAGGATCAGAGCTCCGAGAGAGTCTGTATTATCAACGGAGGAGCTCTTCTCACCTCTGGGTGTCAGCAGGATCAGAGCTCCGAGAGAGTCTGTATTATCAAGGGAGGAGCTCTTCTCGGCTCTGGGTGTCAGCAGGATCAGAGCTCCGAATGAGTGTGTATTATCAAGGGAGGAGCTCTTCTCAGCTCTGGGTGTCAGCAGGATCAGAGATCCGAGAGAGTCTGTATTATCAAAGGAGGAGCTATTCTCAGCTCTGGGCGTCAGCAGGATCAGAGCTCCGAGAGAGTCTGTATTATCAACGGAGGAGCTCTTCTCAACTCTGGGTGTCAGCAGGATCAGAGCTCCGAGCGAGTCTGTATTATCAACGGAGGAGCTCTTCTCAGCTCTGGGCGTCAGCAGGATCAGAGCTCCGAGAAAGTCTGTTTTATCAACGGAGGAGCTCTTCTCAGCTCTGGGCGTCAGCTGGATCAGAGCTCCGAGAGAGTCTGTATTATCAAAGGAGGAGCTCTTCTTAGCTCTGGCCGTCAGCAGGATCAGAGCTCCGAGTGAGTCTGTATTATAAACGGAGGAGCTCTTCTCAGCTCTGGGTGTCAGCAGGATCAGAGCTCCGAGAGAGTCTGTATTATCAAAGGAGGAGCTCTTCTCAGCTCTGGGCGTCAGCAGGATCAGAGCTCCGAGAGAGTCTGTATTATCAAAGGAGGAGCTCTTCTCAGCTCTGGGCGTCAGCAGGATCAGAGCTCCGAGAGTGTCTGTATTATCAAAGGAGGAGCTCTTCTCAGCTCTGGGCGTCAGCAGGATCAGAGCTCCGAGAGAGTCTGTATTTTCAACGGAGGAGCTCTTCTCAGCTCTGGGCGTCAGCAGGATCAGAGCTGCGAGAGAGTCTGTATTATCAAAGGAGGAGCTCTTCTCAGCTCTGGGCGTCAGCAGGATCAGAGCTCCGAGAGAGTCTGTATTATCAAGGAAGGAGCTCTTCTCAGCTCTGGGCGTCAGCAGGATCAGAGCTCCGAGAGAGTCTGTCGTATCGAAGGAGGAGCTCTTCTCAGCCCTGGGCGTCAGCAGGATCAGAGCTCCGAGTGCGTCTGTATTATCAAGGGAGGAGCTCTTCTCATCTCTGGGTGTCAGCAGGATCAGAGCTCCGAGAGAGTCTGTATTATCAACGGAGGAGCTCTTCTCAGCTCTGGGCGTCAGCAGGATCAGAGCTCCGAGAGAGTCTGTATTATCAAAAGGAGAGCTCTTCTCAGCTCTAGGTGTCAGCAGGATCAGAGCTCTGAGAGAGTCTGTATTATCAACGGAGGAGCTCTTCTCAGCTCTGGGCGTCAGCAGGATCAGAGCTCCAAGTGAGTCTGTATTATCAAAGGAGGAGCTCTTCTCAGCTCTGGGCGTCAGCAGGATCAGAGCTCCGAGGGAGTCTGTATTATCAAAGGAGGAGCTCTTCTCAGCTCTGGGCATCAGGAGGATCAGAGCTCCGAGTGAGTCTGTATTATCAAAGGAGGAGCTCTTCTCAGCTCTGGGCGTCAGCAGGATCAGAGCTCCGAGTGAGTCTGTATTATCAAAGGAGGAGCTCTTCCCAGCTCTGGGCGTCAGCAGGATCAGAGCTATGAGTGAGTCTGTATTATCAAAGGAGGAGCTCTTCTCAGCTCTGGGCGTCAGCAGGATCAGAGCTCCGAGTGAGTCTGTATCATCAAAGGAGGAGCTCTTCTCAGCTCTAGGCGTCAGCAGGATCAGAGCTTCGAGAGAGTCTGTATTATCAAGGGAGGAGCTCTTCTCAGCTCTGGGCGTCAGCTGGTTCATAGCTCCCCGAGAGAGTCTGTATTATCAAGGGAGGAGCCCTTCTCAGCTCTGGGTGTCCGCAGGATCAGAGCTCCGAGTGAGTCTGTATTATCAAAGGAGGAGCTCTTCTTAGCTGTGAGCGTCAGCAGGATCAGAGCTCCGAGTGAGTCTGTATTATCAAAGGAGGAGCTTTTCGCAGCTCTGGGCGTCAGCAGGATCAGAGCTCCGAGTGAGTCTGTATTATCAAGGGAGGAGCTCTTCTTAGCTCTGGGCGTCAGCAGGATCGGAGCTCCGAGTGAGTCTGTATTATCAAGGGAGGAGCTCTTCTCAGCTCTGGGCGTCAGCAGGATCGAAGCTCCGAGTGAGACTGTATTATCAACGGAGGAGCTCTTCTCAGCTCTGGGCATCAGCAGGATCAGAGCTCCGAGTGAGTCTGTATTATCAAAGGAGGAGCTCTTCCCAGCTCTGGGCGTCAGCAGGATCAGAGCTATGAGTGAGTCTGTATTATCAAAGGAGGAGCTCTTCTCAGCTCTGGGCGTCAGCAGGATCAGAGCTCCGAGTGAGTCTGTATCATCAAAGGAGGAGCTCTTCTCAGCTCTAGGCGTCAGCAGGATCAGAGCTTCGAGAGAGTCTGTATTATCAAGGGAGGAGCTCTTCTCAGCTCTGGGCGTCAGCTGGTTCATAGCTCCCCGAGAGAGTCTGTATTATCAAGGGAGGAGCCCTTCTCAGCTCTGGGTGTCCGCAGGATCAGAGCTCCGAGTGAGTCTGTATTATCAAAGGAGGAGCTCTTCTTAGCTGTGAGCGTCAGCAGGATCAGAGCTCCGAGTGAGTCTGTATTATCAAAGGAGGAGCTTTTCGCAGCTCTGGGCGTCAGCAGGATCAGAGCTCCGAGTGAGTATGTATTGTCAAGGGAGGAGCTCTTCTTAGCTCTGGGCGTCAGCAGGATCGGAGCTCCGAGTGAGTCTGTATTATCAAGGGAGGAGCTCTTCTCAGCTCTGGGCGTCAGCAGGATCGAAGCTCCGAGTGAGACTGTATTATCAACGGAGGAGCTCTTCTCAGCTCTGGGCGTCAGCAGGATCAGAGCTCCGAGAGAGTCTGTATTATCAAAGGAGGAGCTCTTCTCAGCTCTGAGCGTCAGCAGGATCAGAGCTCCGAGTGCGTCTGTATTATCAAAGGAGGAGCTCTTCTCAGCTCTGGGCGTCAGCAGGATCAGAGCTCCGAGTGCGTCTGTATTATCAACGGAGGAGCTCTTCTCAGCTCTGGGCGTCAGCAGGATCAGAGCTCCGAGAGAGTCTGTATTATCAAAGGAGGAGCTCTTCTCAGCTCTGAGCGTCAGCAGGATCAGAGCTCCGAGTGCGTCTGTATTATCAAAGGAGGAGCTCTTCTCAGCTCTGGGCGTCAGCAGGATCAGAGCTCCGAGAGAGTCTGTATGATCAAAGGAGGAGCTCTTCTCAGCTCTGAGCGTCAGCAGGATCAGAGCTCCCAGTGAGCCTGTATTATCAAAGGAGGAGCTCTTCTCAGCTCTGGGCGTCAGCAGGATCAGAGATCCGAGAGAGTCTGTATTATCAACGGAGGAGCTCTTCTCAGCTCTGGGTGTCAGCAGGATCAAGCTCCGAGAGAGTCTGTATTATCAAAGGAGCAGCTCTTCTCAGCTCTGGGCATCAGCAGGATCAAAGCTCTGAGAGAGTCTGTATTATCAACGGAGGAGCTCTTCTCAGCTCTAGGTGTCAGCAGGATCAGAGCTCCGAGTGAGTCTGTATTATCAAGGGAGGAGCCCTTCTTAGCTGTGGGCGTCAGCAGGATCAGAGCTCCGAGTGAGTCTGTATTATCAACGGAGGAGCTCTTCTCAGCTCTGGGCGTCAGCAGGATCAGAGCTCCGAGGGAGTCTGTATTATCAAGGGAGAAGTTCTTCTCACTCTGGGTGTCAGCAGGATCAGAGCTAAGAGCGAGTCTGTATTATCAACGGAGGAGCTCTTCTCACTCTGGGCGTCAGCAGGATCAGAGCGACGAGTGAGTCTGTATTATCAAGGGAGGAGTTCTTCTCAGCTCTGGGCGTAAGCAGGATCAGAGCTCCGAGTGAGTCTGTATTATCAAGGGAGGAGCTCTTCTCAGCTCTGGGCGTCAGCAGGATCAGAGCTCCGAATGAGTCTGTATTATCAAAGGAGGAGCTCTTCTCAGCTCTGGGCGTCAGCAGGATCAGAGCTCCGAGGGAGTCTGTATTATCAAGGGAGAAGTTCTTCTCACTCTGGGTGTCAGCAGGATCAGAGCTAAGAGCGAGTCTGTATTATCAAGGGAGGAGTTCTTCTCAGCTCTGGGCGTCAGCAGGATCAGAGCGACGAGTGAGTCTGTATTATCAAGGGAGGAGCTCTTCTCAGCTCTGGGCGTCAGCAGGATCAGAGCTCCGAGTGAGTCTGTATTATTAAGGGAGGAGCTCTTCTCAGCTCTGGCTGTCAGCAGGATCAGAGCTCCGAGAGAGTCTGTATTACAGAAGGAGGAGCTCTTCTCAGCTCTGGGCGTCAGCAGGATCAGAGCTCCGAGTGAGTCTGTATTATCAAGGGAGGAGCTCTTCTCAGCTCTGGGCGTCAGCAGGATCAGAGCTCCGAGTGAGTCTGTATTATCAAGGGAGGAGCTCTTCTTAGCTCTGGGCGTCAGCAGGATCAGAGCTCCGAGTGAGTCTGTATTATCAAGGGAGGAGCTCTTCTTAGCTCTGGGCGTCAGCAGGATCGTAGCTCCGAGTGAGTCTGTATTATTAAGGGAGGAGCTCTTCTCAGCTCTGGGTGTCAGCAGGATCAGAGCTCCGAGTGAGTCTGTATTATCAAAGGAGGAGCTCTTCTTAGCTGTGAGCGTCAGCAGGATCAGAGCTCCGAGTGAGTCTGTATTATCAAAGGAGGAGCTCTTCTTAGCTCTGGGCGTCAGCAGGATCAGAGCTCCGAGTGCGTCTGTATTATCAACGGAGGAGCTCTTCTCAGCTCTGGGCGTCAGCAGGATCAGAGCTCCGAGAGAGTCTGTATTATCAAAGGAGGAGCTCTTCTCAGCTCTGAGCGTCAGCAGGATCAGAGCTCCGACTGCGTCTGTATTATCAAAGGAGGAGCTCTTCTCAGCTCTGGGCGTCAGCAGGATCAGAGCTCCGAGTGCGTCTGTATTATCAACGGAGGAGCTCTTCTCAGCTCTGGGCGTCAGCAGGATCAGAGCTCCGAGAGAGTCTGTATTATCAACGGAGGAGCTCTTCTCAGCTCTGGGCGTCAGCAGGATCAGAGCTCCGAGAGAGTCTGTATTATCAACGGAGGAGCTCTTCTCAGCTCTGGGCGTCAGCAGGATCAGAGCTCCGAGAAAGTCTGTTTTATCAACGGAGGAGCTCTTCTCAGCTCTGGGCGTCAGCAGGATCAGAGATCCGAGAGAGTCTGTATTATCAAAGGAGGAGCTCTTCTCACCTCTGGGTGTCAGCAGGATCAGAGCTCCGAGAGAGTCTGTATTATCAACGGAGGAGCTCTTCTCACCTCTGGGTGTCAGCAGGATCAGAGCTCCGAGAGAGTCTGTATTATCAAGGGAGGAGCTCTTCTCGGCTCTGGGTGTCAGCAGGATCAGAGCCCCGAATGAGTCTGTATTATCAAGGGAGGAGCTCTTCTCAGCTCTGGGCGTCAGCAGGATCAGAGCTATGAGTGAGTCTGTATTATCAAGGGAGGAGCTCTTCTCAGCTCTGGGCGTCAGCTGGATCAGAGCTCCGAGTGAGCCTGTATTATCAAAGGAGGAGCTCTTCTCAGCTCTGGGTGTCAGCAGGATCAGAGATCCGAGAGAGTCTGTATTATCAAAGGAGGAGCTATTCTCAGCTCTGGGCGTCAGCAGGATCAGAGCTCCGAGAGAGTCTGTATTATCAACGGAGGAGCTCTTCTCAACTCTGGGTGTCAGCAGGATCAGAGCTCCGAGCGAGTCTGTATTATCAACGGAGGAGCTCTTCTCAGCTCTGGGCGTCAGCAGGATCAGAGCTCCGAGAAAGTCTGTTTTATCAACGGAGGAGCTCTTCTCAGCTCTGGGCGTCAGCAGGATCAGAGCTCCGAGAGAGTCTGTATTATCAAAGGAGGCGCTCTTCTTAGCTCTGGCCGTCAGCAGGATCAGAGCTCCGAGTGAGTCTGTATTATAAACGGAGGAGCTCTTCTCAGCTCTGGGTGTCAGCAGGATCAGAGCTCCGAGAGAGTCTGTATTATCAAAGGAGGAGCTCTTCTCAGCTCTGGGCGTCAGCAGGATCAGAGCTCCGAGAGAGTCTGTATTATCAAAGGAGGAGCTCTTCTCAGCTCTGAGCGTCAGCAGGATCAGAGCTCCGAGAGTGTCTGTATTATCAAAGGAGGAGCTCTTCTCAGCTCTGGGCGTCAGCAGGATCAGAGCTCCGAGAGAGTCTGTATTATCAACGGAGGAGCTCTTCTCAGCTCTAGGCGTCAGCAGGATCAGAGCTGCGAGAGAGTCTGTATTATCAAAGGAGGAGCTCTTCTCAGCTCTGGGCGTCAGCAGGATCAGAGCTCCGAGAGAGTCTGTATTATCAAGGAAGGAGCTCTTCTCAGCTCTGGGCGTCAGCAGGATCAGAGCTCCGAGAGAGTCTGTGGTATCGAAGGAGGAGCTCTTCTCAGCCCTGGGCGTCAGCAGGATCCGAGCTCCGAGTGCGTCTGTATTATCAAGGGAGGAGCTCTTCTCATCTCTGGGTGTCAGCAGGATCAGAGCTCCGAGAGAGTCTGTATTATCAACGGAGGAGCTCTTCTCAGCTCTGGGCGTCAGCAGGATCAGAGCTCCGAGAGAGTCTGTATTATCAAAAGGAGAGCTCTTCTCAGCTCTAGGTGTCAGCAGGATCAGAGCTCTGAGAGAGTCTGTATTATCAACGGAGGAGCTCTTCTCAGCTCTGGGCGTCAGCAGGATCAGAGCTCCAAGTGAGTCTGTATTATCAAAGGAGGAGCTCTTCTCAGCTCTGGGCGTCAGCAGGATCAGAGCTCCGAGTGCGTCTGTATTATCAACAGAGGAGCTCTTCTCAGCTCTGGGCGTCAGCAGGATCAGAGCTCCGAGAGAGTCTGTATTATCAACGGAGGAGCTCTTCTCAGCTCTGGGCGTCAGCAGGATCAGAGCTCCGAGAGAGTCTGTATTATCAACAGAGGAGCTCTTCTCACCTCTGTGCGTCAGCAGGATCAGAGCTCCGAACGAGTCTGTATTATTAAGGGAGGAGCTCTTCTCAGCTCTGGCTGTCAGCAGGATCAGAGCTCCGAGAGAGTCTGTATTATCGAAGGAGGAGCTCTTCTCAGCTCTGGGCGTCAGCAGGATCAGAGCTCCGAGTGAGTCTGTATTATCAAGGGAGGAGCTCTTCTCAGCTCTGGGCGTCAGCAGGATCAGAGCTCCGAGTGAGTCTGTATTATCAAGGGAGGAGCTCTTCTTAGCTCTGGGCGTCAGCAGGATCAGAGCTCCGAGTGAGTCTGTATTATCAAGGGAGGAGCTCTTCTTAGCTCTGGGCGTCAGCAGGATCGAAGCTCCGAGTGAGTCTGTATTATTAAGGGAGGAGCTCTTCTCAGCTCTGGGTGTCAGCAGGATCAGAGCTCCGAGTGAGTCTGTATTATCAAAGGAGGAGCTCTTCTTAGCTGTGAGCGTCAGCAGGATCAGAGCTCTGAGTGAGTCTGTATTATCAAAGGAGGAGCTCTTCTCAGCTCTGGGCGTCACCAGGATCAGAGCTCCGAGTGCGTCTGTATTATCAACGGAGGAGCTCTTCTCAGCTCTGGGCGTCAGCAGGATCAGAGCTCCGAGAGAGTCTGTATTATCAAAGGAGGAGCTCTTCTCAGCTCTGAGCGTCAGCAGGATCAGAGCTCCGACTGCGTCTGTATTATCAAAGGAGGAGCTCTTCTCAGCTCTGGGCGTCAGCAGGATCAGAGCTCCGAGTGCGTCTGTATTATCAACGGAGGAGCTCTTCTCAGCTCTGGGCGTCAGCAGGATCAGAGCTCCGAGAGAGTCTGTATTATCAACGGAGGAGCTCTTCTCAGCTCTGGGCGTCAGCAGGATCAGAGCTCCGAGAGAGTCTGTATTATCAACGGAGGAGCTCTTCTCAGCTCTGGGCGTCAGCAGGATCAGAGCTCCGAGAAAGTCTGTTTTATCAACGGAGGAGCTCTTCTCAGCTCTGGGCGTCAGCAGGATCAGAGATCCGAGAGAGTCTGTATTATCAAAGGAGGAGCTCTTCTCACCTCTGGGTGTCAGCAGGATCAGAGCTCCGAGAGAGTCTGTATTATCAACGGAGGAGCTCTTCTCACCTCTGGGTGTCAGCAGGATCAGAGCTCCGAGAGAGTCTGTATTATCAAGGGAGGAGCTCTTCTCGGCTCTGGGTGTCAGCAGGATCAGAGCCCCGAATGAGTCTGTATTATCAAGGGAGGAGCTCTTCTCAGCTCTGGGCGTCAGCAGGATCAGAGCTATGAGTGAGTCTGTATTATCAAGGGAGGAGCTCTTCTCAGCTCTGGGCGTCAGCTGGATCAGAGCTCCGAGTGAGCCTGTATTATCAAAGGAGGAGCTCTTCTCAGCTCTGGGTGTCAGCAGGATCAGAGATCCGAGAGAGTCTGTATTATCAAAGGAGGAGCTATTCTCAGCTCTGGGCGTCAGCAGGATCAGAGCTCCGAGAGAGTCTGTATTATCAACGGAGGAGCTCTTCTCAACTCTGGGTGTCAGCAGGATCAGAGCTCCGAGCGAGTCTGTATTATCAACGGAGGAGCTCTTCTCAGCTCTGGGCGTCAGCAGGATCAGAGCTCCGAGAAAGTCTGTTTTATCAACGGAGGAGCTCTTCTCAGCTCTGGGCGTCAGCAGGATCAGAGCTCCGAGAGAGTCTGTATTATCAAAGGAGGCGCTCTTCTTAGCTCTGGCCGTCAGCAGGATCAGAGCTCCGAGTGAGTCTGTATTATAAACGGAGGAGCTCTTCTCAGCTCTGGGTGTCAGCAGGATCAGAGCTCCGAGAGAGTCTGTATTATCAAAGGAGGAGCTCTTCTCAGCTCTGGGCGTCAGCAGGATCAGAGCTCCGAGAGAGTCTGTATTATCAAAGGAGGAGCTCTTCTCAGCTCTGAGCGTCAGCAGGATCAGAGCTCCGAGAGTGTCTGTATTATCAAAGGAGGAGCTCTTCTCAGCTCTGGGCGTCAGCAGGATCAGAGCTCCGAGAGAGTCTGTATTATCAACGGAGGAGCTCTTCTCAGCTCTAGGCGTCAGCAGGATCAGAGCTGCGAGAGAGTCTGTATTATCAAAGGAGGAGCTCTTCTCAGCTCTGGGCGTCAGCAGGATCAGAGCTCCGAGAGAGTCTGTATTATCAAGGAAGGAGCTCTTCTCAGCTCTGGGCGTCAGCAGGATCAGAGCTCCGAGAGAGTCTGTGGTATCGAAGGAGGAGCTCTTCTCAGCCCTGGGCGTCAGCAGGATCAGAGCTCCGAGTGCGTCTGTATTATCAAGGGAGGAGCTCTTCTCATCTCTGGGTGTCAGCAGGATCAGAGCTCCGAGAGAGTCTGTATTATCAACGGAGGAGCTCTTCTCAGCTCTGGGCGTCAGCAGGATCAGAGCTCCGAGAGAGTCTGTATTATCAAAAGGAGAGCTCTTCTCAGCTCTAGGTGTCAGCAGGATCAGAGCTCTGAGAGAGTCTGTATTATCAACGGAGGAGCTCTTCTCAGCTCTGGGCGTCAGCAGGATCAGAGCTCCAAGTGAGTCTGTATTATCAAAGGAGGAGCTCTTCTCAGCTCTGGGCGTCAGCAGGATCAGAGCTCCGAGTGCGTCTGTATTATCAACGGAGGAGCTCTTCTCAGCTCTGGGCGTCAGCAGGATCAGAGCTCCGAGAGAGTCTGTATTATCAACGGAGGAGCTCTTCTCAGCTCTGGGCGTCAGCAGGATCAGAGCTCCGAGAGAGTCTGTATTATCAACAGAGGAGCTCTTCTCACCTCTGTGCGTCAGCAGGATCAGAGCTCCGAGAGAGTCTGTATTATCAAAGGAGGAGCTCTTCTCACCTCTGGGCGTCAGCAGGATCAGAGCTCCGAGAGAGTCTGTATTATCAACGGAGGAGCTCTTCTCACCTCTGGGTGTCAGCAGGATCAGAGCTCCGAGAGAGTCTGTATTATCAAGGGAGGAGCTCTTCTCGGCTCTGGGTGTCAGCAGGATCAGAGCTCCGAATGAGTGTGTATTATCAAGGGAGGAGCTCTTCTCAGCTCTGGGTGTCAGCAGGATCAGAGATCCGAGAGAGTCTGTATTATCAAAGGAGGAGCTATTCTCAGCTCTGGGCGTCAGCAGGATCAGAGCTCCGAGAGAGTCTGTATTATCAACGGAGGAGCTCTTCTCAACTCTGGGTGTCAGCAGGATCAGAGCTCCGAGCGAGTCTGTATTATCAACGGAGGAGCTCTTCTCAGCTCTGGGCGTCAGCAGGATCAGAGCTCCGAGAAAGTCTGTTTTATCAACGGAGGAGCTCTTCTCAGCTCTGGGCGTCAGCTGGATCAGAGCTCCGAGAGAGTCTGTATTATCAAAGGAGGAGCTCTTCTTAGCTCTGGCCGTCAGCAGGATCAGAGCTCCGAGTGAGTCTGTATTATAAACGGAGGAGCTCTTCTCAGCTCTGGGTGTCAGCAGGATCAGAGCTCCGAGAGAGTCTGTATTATCAAAGGAGGAGCTCTTCTCAGCTCTGGGCGTCAGCAGGATCAGAGCTCCGAGAGAGTCTGTATTATCAAAGGAGGAGCTCTTCTCAGCTCTGGGCGTCAGCAGGATCAGAGCTCCGAGAGTGTCTGTATTATCAAAGGAGGAGCTCTTCTCAGCTCTGGGCGTCAGCAGGATCAGAGCTCCGAGAGAGTCTGTATTTTCAACGGAGGAGCTCTTCTCAGCTCTGGGCGTCAGCAGGATCAGAGCTGCGAGAGAGTCTGTATTATCAAAGGAGGAGCTCTTCTCAGCTCTGGGCGTCAGCAGGATCAGAGCTCCGAGAGAGTCTGTATTATCAAGGAAGGAGCTCTTCTCAGCTCTGGGCGTCAGCAGGATCAGAGCTCCGAGAGAGTCTGTCGTATCGAAGGAGGAGCTCTTCTCAGCCCTGGGCGTCAGCAGGATCAGAGCTCCGAGTGCGTCTGTATTATCAAGGGAGGAGCTCTTCTCATCTCTGGGTGTCAGCAGGATCAGAGCTCCGAGAGAGTCTGTATTATCAACGGAGGAGCTCTTCTCAGCTCTGGGCGTCAGCAGGATCAGAGCTCCGAGAGAGTCTGTATTATCAAAAGGAGAGCTCTTCTCAGCTCTAGGTGTCAGCAGGATCAGAGCTCTGAGAGAGTCTGTATTATCAACGGAGGAGCTCTTCTCAGCTCTGGGCGTCAGCAGGATCAGAGCTCCAAGTGAGTCTGTATTATCAAAGGAGGAGCTCTTCTCAGCTCTGGGCGTCAGCAGGATCAGAGCTCCGAGGGAGTCTGTATTATCAAAGGAGGAGCTCTTCTCAGCTCTGGGCATCAGGAGGATCAGAGCTCCGAGTGAGTCTGTATTATCAAAGGAGGAGCTCTTCTCAGCTCTGGGCGTCAGCAGGATCAGAGCTCCGAGTGAGTCTGTATTATCAAAGGAGGAGCTCTTCCCAGCTCTGGGCGTCAGCAGGATCAGAGCTATGAGTGAGTCTGTATTATCAAAGGAGGAGCTCTTCTCAGCTCTGGGCGTCAGCAGGATCAGAGCTCCGAGTGAGTCTGTATCATCAAAGGAGGAGCTCTTCTCAGCTCTAGGCGTCAGCAGGATCAGAGCTTCGAGAGAGTCTGTATTATCAAGGGAGGAGCTCTTCTCAGCTCTGGGCGTCAGCTGGTTCATAGCTCCCCGAGAGAGTCTGTATTATCAAGGGAGGAGCCCTTCTCAGCTCTGGGTGTCCGCAGGATCAGAGCTCCGAGTGAGTCTGTATTATCAAAGGAGGAGCTCTTCTTAGCTGTGAGCGTCAGCAGGATCAGAGCTCCGAGTGAGTCTGTATTATCAAAGGAGGAGCTTTTCGCAGCTCTGGGCGTCAGCAGGATCAGAGCTCCGAGTGAGTCTGTATTATCAAGGGAGGAGCTCTTCTTAGCTCTGGGCGTCAGCAGGATCGGAGCTCCGAGTGAGTCTGTATTATCAAGGGAGGAGCTCTTCTCAGCTCTGGGCGTCAGCAGGATCGAAGCTCCGAGTGAGACTGTATTATCAACGGAGGAGCTCTTCTCAGCTCTGGGCGTCAGCAGGATCAGAGCTCCGAAAGAGTCTGTATTATCAAAGGAGGAGCTCTTCTCAGCTCTGAGCGTCAGCAGGATCAGAGCTCCGAGTGCGTCTGTATTATCAAAGGAGGAGCTCTTCTCAGCTCTGGGCGTCAGCAGGATCAGAGCTCCGAGTGCGTCTGTATTATCAACGGAGGAGCTCTTCTCAGCTCTGGGCGTCAGCAGGATCAGAGCTCCGAGAGAGTCTGTATTATCAAAGGAGGAGCTGATCTCAGCTCTGAGCGTCAGCAGGATCAGAGCTCCGAGTGCGTCTGTATTATCAAAGGAGGAGCTCTTCTCAGCTCTGGGCGTCAGCAGGATCAGAGCTCCGAGAGAGTCTGTATTATCAAAGGAGGAGCTCTTCTCAGCTCTGAGCGTCAGCAGGATCAGAGCTCCCAGTGAGCCTGTATTATCAAAGGAGGAGCTCTTCTCATCTCTGGGCGTCAGCAGGAGCAGAGATCCGAGAGAGTCTGTATTATCAACGGAGGAGCTCTTCTCAGCTCTGGGTGTCAGCAGGATCAAGCTCCGAGAGAGTCTGTATTATCAAAGGAGCAGCTCTTCTCAGCTCTGGGCGTCAGCAGGATCAGAGCTCTGAGAGAGTCTGTATTATCAACGGAGGAGCTCTTCTCAGCTCTAGGTGTCAGCAGGATCAGAGCTCCGAGTGAGTCTGTATTATCAAGGGAGGAGCCCTTCTTAGCTGTGGGCGTCAGCAGGATCAGAGCTCCGAGTGAGTCTGTATTATCAACGGAGGAGCTCTTCTCAGCTCTGGGCGTCAGCAGGATCAGAGCTCCGAGGGAGTCTGTATTATCAAGGGAGAAGTTCTTCTCACTCTGGGTGTCAGCAGGATCAGAGCTAAGAGCGAGTCTGTATTATCAACGGAGGAGCTCTTCTCACTCTGGGCGTCAGCAGGATCAGAGCGACGAGTGAGTCTGTATTATCAAGGGAGGAGTTCTTCTCAGCTCTGGGCGTAAGCAGGATCAGAGCTCCGAGTGAGTCTGTATTATCAAGGGAGGAGCTCTTCTCAGCTCTGGGCGTCAGCAGGATCAGAGCTCCGAATGAGTCTGTATTATCAAAGGAGGAGCTCTTCTCAGCTCTGGGCGTCAGCAGGATCAGAGCTCCGAGGGAGTCTGTATTATCAAGGGAGAAGTTCTTCTCACTCTGGGTGTCAGCAGGATCAGAGCTAAGAGCGAGTCTGTATTATCAAGGGAGGAGTTCTTCTCAGCTCTGGGCGTCAGCAGGATCAGAGCGACGAGTGAGTCTGTATTATCAAGGGAGGAGCTCTTCTCAGCTCTGGGCGTCAGCAGGATCAGAGCTCCGAGTGAGTCTGTATTATTAAGGGAGGAGCTCTTCTCAGCTCTGGGTGTCAGCAGGATCAGAGCTCCGAGAGAGTCTGTATTATCGAAGGAGGAGCTCTTCTCAGCTCTGGGCGTCAGCAGGATCAGAGCTCCGAGTGAGTCTGTATTATCAAGGGAGGAGCTCTTCTCAGCTCTGGGCGTCAGCAGGATCAGAGCTCCGAGTGAGTCTGTATTATCAAGGGAGGAGCTCTTCTCAGCTCTGGGCGTCAGCAGGATCAGAGCTCCGAGTCAGCCTGTATTATCAAGGGAGGAGCTCTTCTCAGCTCTGGGTGTCAGCAGGATCAGAGCTCCGAGAGAGTCTGTATTATCAAGGGAGGAGCTCTTCTCAGCTCTGGGCATCAGTGGGATCAGAGCTCCGAGTGAGTCTGTATTATCAAAGGAGGAGCTCTTCTCAGCTCTGGGCGTCAGCAGGATCAGAGCTCCGAGAGAGTCTGTATTATCAAGGGAGGAGCTCTTCTCAGCTCTGGGCGTCAGCAGGATCAGAGCTCCGAGGGAGTCTGTATTATCAAGGGAGAAGTTCTTCTCACTCTGGGTGTCAGCAGGATCAGAGCTAAGAGCGAGTCTGTATTATCAAGGGAGGAGCTCTTCTCAGCTCTGGGCGTCAGCAGGATCAGAGCGACGAGTGAGTCTGTATTTTCAAAGGAGGAGCTCTTTTCAGCTCTGGGCATCAGAAGTATCAGAGCTCCGAGAGAGTCTGTATTATCAAAGGAGGAGCTCTTCTCAGCTCTGGGCGTCAGCAGGATCAGAGCTCCGAGAGAGTCTGTATTATCAACGGAGGAGCTCTTCTCAGCTCTGGGCGTCAGCAGGATCAGAGCTCCGAGAGAGTCTGTATTATCAAAGGAGGAGCTCTTCTCAGCTCTGGGCGTCAGCAGGATCAGAGCTCCGAGGGAGTCTGTATTATCAAAGGAGGAGCTCTTCTCAGCTCTGGGCGTCAGCAGGATGAGAGCCCTGAATGAGTCTGCTGTCAAGGAAGCATTAGATGGCTGACTTCACTTAGTAGCAAAGCGCTGGGGATGCAGAAACAAATAATGGAAGCGTGAAAGCTTCACTGTGAGTGAATCTAGGTGTTACTAAGAGAAGCACTTTAAATCAATCAGGATATCTTAAAAAGCAGCAATATTTTTTGGGCACAGAATAAATTGTGTTATTTTTTAACTATAACTTGGGCCACTGGAATGATGTAGCAGGTGAGAACAAAAATGTACAGCAGGATGACTATATTATGGAAATTATGCAAGACTCTTTCCGTGACAGCTTTATTTTCTATTTCTGTAATTTAACACACATAAATATTGTCTGGGCAAAGGGGTGACCCCAGTAGTACCAGTTTAACACCAAAATTCAGAAACTGAAAGGTGGCAAAGTCACCTCTAAAAAGGGTCTGCCAATGCCCTGTGCGACACCACGTGTGGTGCTTGGTGTTTTCATAATCTTTGATCTGTTTGAACTAGAAATAATTATTTAGGGCTGAAAACTGCAAATTGTGAAGCAGGTGGTGGATTGTGTGGCCAGTGTGGTACATTCATAACCATGCAGAGTAAAGCCACAGTCACAGGATCGCCTATCATCAGTGGCCCTCATTAGGACAGAGAGCAGCTGGAAGGAGTGTTTCCCCTTCCCTTGTTCTTGGGATGAGCAGTCCTTTAGCAGCAGGCTTGGAGCGTTAGATTGTCAGTTTGCCTCTTACACAAACATTGTCATGTAGCGCGTTCATGGCTTTCACTGCACAGCATGTAGGTAATGAGCAGAGAAACGTTTTGAACTGCAGAGGGCGCTACTACATCTGGGCACTGCTAAGAGCTGTGAGTCAAGTGATGAAATCACAAGCCCTTAAAGACCATCATCATAAGCTGAGAAGAAGAATTAAAGTCTGGCTGATTAATATGTATAAATATGTCAGAATCGGGTGGGGGGGGCAAATGCTTATTTCTGTAATTAATTAGCACCTAAACACCAGTTTAATTGAAGTATGTGGTCGCCATAAGAATAAAATAAATAAAAAGTAAAAAAAATTTTAAAAGTATTTTTTTGACCTCAAGTGCCCCTCTGCCTACACACCCTACATTACATGGGGCCAACTTAAGGTACTGAACAGATTTGTACGGTTTAGAAATTGGCAAGTAGGAGAATGGATTTACACACCAGCAAGCTCTGCTAAGAGCACGGGCATTTTCTGTAAAGCAAACTTTACTGACCAGAAGTCTTAGGTATGGGTGGACGGCAAGCTTCAGCAATCACGCACTCCCCAAATTTTGGTTCGTGACTTCCTCAGATTGCATTACTTCCTCAGCGTCATCCTTGTTTAGAGTCATCCTACAGTCTCTTATGTTCGCTTTTCAACAGTCCATTGATTTTGTTTTCTTCCAGGTTTGTAATTGTTTTCGAAATTATTAGTGGATTAATATCAAATCATATTTGCTTTTTGCCATGGCCACGTTTGTTTCAAAAATGTCTTTTTCTTGTTTCCGATATTCCCCAATGCGTTTCGGCTGTCCTTGCTCTTCATCAGGGAGCGATTCAAAGGTATCACATCTGGAACCAGAAAACAATCCAAAACACCCATTCCATCTCTTCATGAAACATGTCAACATCAAGATAATTCTTGAGTTACCATGCTTGTGCCAACAAATCCAATGATCATATTTACGTTATCAGGACTCTTATGGTGCGAGGGCAGTACACTAGTGCAACTAGAGGAAGACAGGACCCAAAATTTGGGGAGCGCTTTTGGAAGAGTCCTAATGCCAGTGGGGTTTATCCTTACTTGCGCACAAGTTGGAATACAAGAGCTGTCACAAGTAAAACAGTAGGACACGTTTTTAGGAGAGTGTTGACATTAGGTCCACACATTGGATCTTCCCAAGAGCATTATAAGATGAAACCTTTCCTCTCTCCTGCACCTCCTTTAATGGGGTATGCTTGCTTATGTCTGTAGAATAGGTGCAGCCAATAGGTTTGAAAAGCTGACTCCGGTATTTATCCTTCAGGGGCCAATAAATTGAGTACAATTGAATTAGGTGTAGTAAAGGGCAATGCAGAGTGGAGCATCTTTGCATCAGGCACAAGGGCCAAACACAGTCTGCTGAGGTTCTGGAAACCATTTAACATGTCCTTTTTCCTGCTGGACCCTGCAGGCTGTTTCAGGCTGGTGCAGTGAAGAGCAGCTTTGTTACAGGATCAGACCCTTGATGGCGGCTCATTACAGGGGCCGGCAGCTTGGGGCAGTCTTGTACAGTAGCCCAACTGTGGTGTCTTACCTTCACAAATCCAAGCACTACTAATTAGTTTTATGGTCACGCATCTATAATGAAGCTGCTAATTACAGAAAATAACCAGGCAGTTCCAGACTAGTTTAGATCATTAAAAAATCGTAGAAGCCTGCGGTGTGAGGCAGACGGCCCCACTGCAGAACAGTGCACATGGCTAGACCCAGCCCTCTAAGAGACAAGCTCTGGAGTCAGTCCCTGTACAGGTCACTCTGCAGACGAGACTGACTCTTTGAGCGAGCTGAAAGGGAGCTCAGGAGCCTCCTTGTACAGACTAGTGTGCAGACGAGACTGACTTTCTGTATGAATGAATGAATGAATTGAATGAATGAATGGATGAATTAATTAATTAATATTTATAAAGCACAACTTCTGCTTCAATAGAAGAGTCCTGGTGCTTACGTAAGATATGTAGCACAGGAGAGTTGCAGTTCACCGAACAGCACTATTTCCAACTGTGCCTTCAACAGGCTTTCGATAGATTTGGAACGGAGGGAGGGTGAAGAGCGTTCCAGAGGCCTGGAACCTGTTGCCCATGGCTGTCTTGGGGTCCAGTCCTGCCCCCAGATCTGGCTCTTCGAAAACTGGGGAATGCACTAACTGTTGTTATGTTATGTTATTCCGTTTTATAGAGCGCGGCTAATACCCGAGGGTGTCCCGGCACTGTAGAACAGAAGACCATTCTGATTTGTGGCAACGGCTAGGGTATTAAGATGTAAAAAGGTTGGTCTTAAGCGCCTTTCTGAATTCTAAGTGGTTGGTTATGTGTCTCAGGTGTGAGGGCAGTGCGTTCCAGGCCTTGGTAGCTTTTGCCGGGAAGCTGCTTCCTCCCCAGTTGGCTTTGTTTACTTTGGGAACTGCAACCAATTTGGCCTTAGAAGACCGCAGAGTTCTTCCAGGGGAGTACCATTGGAAGAGCCTAATTAGGTGGAGGGGTCCATTATTGTGTAGGGCTCTGTGTGTCATGCACAGCGCTTTGAACAAAATTTGCTTGTTTATTGGAAGCCAATGTAGTTTTTGTGATTAGAGGAGCGGAGAGCCCTTGCAATAGTGTAGTATTTCAGCTCGTCTTGGGTGTAGCTGGGACCCCTCTGGTGGAGTGCTCTGTGGGGGATCATAAGTGTTTTGAGCTTTATTCTAGAGTTGATCGGTAGCCGGGGTAGTTCTTTGAGCCCTAGTGTGATAGTCTGATGTTTGGGAATATTCAGAATAAACCTGGCTTAAGAGCTAAAAAGAGGCTCTGGATTCAGTCACAGCAGGCCAGTGCACATGACTATACCAACTGTGTGAACTAAAATTGTTATCTTTCAGTGGGTTTAGAATCCACCCACTGCTTAGCATCGGTTGACGTCATTGTTAGTTGTTAGTATGTACGGACTTTCCCTCCTCTTCTTGAATGTGTCCCTTCCGTGGTGCATGGATGCATTACTATGTCCTTCCCCTTTTATTAGGTGCTACTTTTGCTTTTCGTTTAAGCACTCTCAAGAGAGTGCATGTGTTTTCCAACTGTCTCCTTCATGTGCTTTTCTTCCCCACCCCTCTGCCATGCTCTATGCACCTCTCTCTCGCTCTTGTGCTCACCCACTGTCTCCCTTGCCTTCTCACCTGTGTTGCTTCCTCCCATCAGTGCCCCTGTGTGGCTTCTACCCCTCGTCCTCTGAGTTGCATCTGCCACCCTACCCGCACACCCCACTTCCCAGCACTGATTCTCCCCGTGTTGCTTCCCAAAAATACTTTAAAAAATGCTTTTGCATGCTTTTTCTTGTTCTTTTTTAGTTACTGATCCCACTTAGATAGGTAAGTGCATCATATATAAGGTATGCGCATGCATGGTGTGCATACCACCAACCTGATGCAGCCGTCCTGGTCCAAAGTTTTTTTTTTTTTACTCTTTAGCCATATGGGGTTGAGCACTATTGGCTACGGCCATGCTTCAACGTAAAGGAAACGGGGTTGCTTCAAACAAAAAAAGTTTAATTTTTTTAAAGTTTCACTGACAATGGGCGGTGGCCCCTCTGGACCACAGGCTACTCCACCCTGGAGCTTTTTTTTTTTTTAAAACAGTATATAAGAAAGAGATCTACATTTGACCCCTTGCCCTTTTTTGGGAATGAATTACCACCCCAACTTGGGGATCAGTAGCTTTTCAATGGCTTACGACTGAAATCACGTGTCTCAAACCACTGATACATGTGATACCAAACATCAGTTTGGAAGTGATGCCCACAACATGCACCTTCCAAACAGTGTTTTGTATCCAGTCACACACCCATTTTCTATTGGCTCCTAAAAAGGGTTTGGTAAATACAGAAAAACTTTTTAGTGGTCGCAAACCCCATCATAGGTGAGGGAAAGGTGAGGGAGAGGATGTGGCAGTGCTTAATTTGAGGCCGTGGATTCTGGTGCTCAGCGCCTGTACTTAATTGACAAAACCTGCACACATGACAACTGCCACATGGTGGCGCTGTTTGAACAATTTAAAGACGAGCGGAAAACTGTTAATTGTTAATTCAATAGACATTAAAAACAATTAATACCTGCCACCCAAGCCATTCCTAAAGCTTTGGTGGCCTCAAACAGTCTCAACTGTCACACTTGTAGCAGTGTGATGGTTAGTAGTTGTGTAAGTACAGTGGCAATGCGTGGTGCAAACTGCGTGGACTCCTGACGAGAGCCTGCCACTTATTTATTTACAAATTAAGCACTGGAATGCGGGGTTATAACTAGGCCTGGGCGAAAATTTCATTCCGTTTGCGGAAATTGCGATAATTTGACATTTTCGCGTTCCGCGGAGAGCGTGAAAATGTCAAAATTTCCGCTTTCCGCAGCTTGGCGATAATTTGTTTCTTGCTCGCGCTGTAAAATAATACATTCTCGCGCGCGCGCGATCGCCTTACCTGAATCCCTGCGTTCGCCGACAAGTTTTCTTGATCCGGTCGCGTTCTCCATGAGATGTTGTATTGTTTTTAGCCATTTGCGCTGTCTCGCGACAGTTCGCGCCCGCAGTGACGTCATGCGTCGCGCGATCACGTCTTTCTTCTCGCGATCATGCACCGCGAGACAACTCAAAACAAGATGGCCGCACCCGCGAGCAACCACATGGGTAAGTTGGCGACCCGCAACCATGCAGAAAATCTCGCGAACATGCTGGAAAAAAACTTCCGCATCTTCACGATATTTCCGCTTGTTTGCAATCATTTTAAACATTTTCGCGATAATTTGCGAAAGTGGATTTCGCAAATTCCGCCCACCCCTAGTTATAACAGAGCTGCTGACTTTGATACTGGAGAACAAGGGTCGAATCTCAGCGTCAGCTAACAGCCTGTGATTCTGGGCAAATACCTTAATCTCCCTATGCCTAAAAATAATAAAAAAGTGTTATGTAACTATTACTCATGCAAAGTGCTCCAAAACATTCAGGTCGAGTTCGTGCTTTATAAAGCTACAAAAAACTAGGAAGCTTTAAAAATAAAATACAGAACTTGTTCGTATTTTCCTTTCTGTGACTCTTGTACATTTTCTCGTTAGCTCCGTTTCTTTGCTGGTGTGAGTGCCTAACAGACAGTGCTTTCAAAGTATCTCCTGGGGCGGACATCATCCGCGCGGGGGTGGGGGGATACAACAAGCTTTCGACTTGTTTTCTCGAAGCCCATAAACACGGAGAGTGGCAGCTGGGTGAGGTGGCTGTAACTTTCCAGCGCCATAGCCGGACCCCCGGCGCCCGTCATGGCGCTACACCAGCAAGGTATGCCTCTGTCACAGTGCTAAGTGTGGCCAGAGTCCTGTTAAGAGGAGGGAGGGGGGCTTCCTTTGAAGGAAGCGCAATATATTAACTGGAGGGGGTGGGGGGTGTTACCTTTTATTATCCCGACACTGACATGCCCCCCCCCCTCCATCTCTCCATGCGTACAAGCACAGAGCAGCAATCTGTTTCGCATTAAAAGGACTCCCCTTTCAACATTTTACTGAGCAAGTAATTGGAAATGCGTTAAGACGGTGTCATTCATCAGATGCAGCGTGTTTGTCAGTTTGTGGGGAGCCGGCGGGCCCTCCTGAGCGTTCCCAGCCACCCTGAGGGAGACACTTCCCTTCGCCCTTCACTCGAGGGGAAGACGTCGATTTCAACAATGGCGCCGGGCAAAAATGCGTGTATAATTTAAGTGTGTGGAGGGGAGGGGTCGGGGCAAAGGGGCGTATGTTCAGCAGTATAGGTGAAGTTTATCGCAAACGAGACCACAATCACGGCTTGTGTAAGTTAAAACCTCTATGCCAAAACTATGCCTCACAGGTCTCGCCCCACCCAACCCCTGATGCAATTTCCAGCCCCCCACTGACACCCAAAATGGTTTACCCACTAATTATTTATTTTATTGGAAGTTTTCTAAGCGCTACATGTAGCCTTATGGGTATTTTCGGAGCGCTGGCTAGGATCGGTGGAGGGGCGGACAGTATGACATTTTTCATAGCGATTCCCTTGGTTAGTTCGATTATAAAGAAAGATATCTTCAGGAGACACCTAGGAAGACATGCCCGGTCATTTAAAACACCTGGGAAACTTGAAACACTGCGCATTCATTCGAAACACTGGACATTCATTCGAAACACTGGACATTCATTCGAAACACTTGCAACACAACACATTCATTCGAAACATAGAAACACTTAAGACACTGTCCGTTCATTTGAAACACCTGAAAAACTGCCCATACGTTTGAAACTTCTGAAACGTGAAACACTGCCCAGTCAGTTGAAACACTGGACATTCACTTGAAACACTGGACATTCCCATTAGAAACACTGGACATTCATTTGAAACACTTGGCACGCTGCCCATTCATTTGAAATACTTGGCGCACTCCCATTTATTTGAAACACTGGGCGCGCAGCCCATTCATTCGAAACACTTGGCGCACTCCCATTTATTTGAAACACTTGGCGCACTCCCATTCATTTGAAACACTAAGCGCACTGCCCATTCATTTGAAACACTTGGCGCACTCCCATTTATTTGAAACACTTGGCGCACTCCCATTCATTTGAAACACTAGGCGCGCTGCCCATTCATTTGAAACACTCAGCGCACTGCCCATTCATTTGAAACACTTGGCACGCTGCCCATTCATTTTAAACACTCAGCGCACGGCCCATTCATGTGAAACACTCGGTGCACTTCCCATTCATTTGAAACACTCAACGCCCTGCCCATTCATTTGAAACACTCAGCGCGCTGCCCATTTTTTTGAAACACTTGATGCACTGTCATCCATTTAAAACACTCAGCACACTGCCCATTCATTTGAAACAGTCAGAGCGCTGCCCATTCATTTGAAACACTTGGCGCGCTGCCCATTCATTTGAAACACTTTGTGCACTGCCCATTCATTTGAAACACTTGGCGCGCTGCCTATTCATTTGAAACACTTGGTCTACTGCCCATTCATTTGAAACACTTGGCGCGCTGCCTATTCATTTGAAACACTTGGTGCACTGCCCATTCATTTGAAACACTTTGTGCACTGCCCATTCATTCGAAACACTTGGCGCGCTGCCTATTCATTTGCAACACTTGGCGCACTGCCCATTCATTTGAAACACTTTGTGCACTGCCCATTCATTTGAAACACTTGGCGCGCTGCCTATTCATTTGAAACACTTGGTCTACTGCCCATTCATTTGAAACACCTGGCGCGCTGCCCATTCATTTGAAACACTTGGTGCACTGCCCATCCATTTAAAACACTTGGTGCCCTGCCCATTCATTTGAAACACTTGGCTCGCTGCCCATTCATTTGAAACACTCAGCGCACTGCCCATTCATTTGAAACACTTGGCACGCTGCCCATTCATTTTAAACACTCAGCGCACGGCCCATTCATGTGAAACACTCGGTGCACTTCCCATTCATTTGAAACACTCAACGCCCTGCCCATTCATTTGAAACACTCAGCGCGCTGCCCATTCTTTTGAAACACTTGATGCACTGCCATCCATTTAAAACACTCAGCACACTGCCCATTCATTTGAAACAGTCAGAGCGCTGCCCATTCATTTGAAACACTTGGCACGCTGCCCATTCATTTGAAACACTTGGCGCGCTGCCCATTCATTTGAAACACTTGGCGCGCTGCCTATGCATTTGAAACACTTGGTCTACTGCCCATTCATTTGAAACACTTGGCTCGCTGCCTATTCATTTGAAACACTTGGTGCACTGCCCATTCATTTGAAACACTTTGTGCACTGCCCATTCATTCGAAACACTTGGCGCGCTGCCTATTCATTTGAAACACTTGGTGCACTGTCCATTCTTTTGAAACACTTTGTGCACTGCCCATTCATTTGAAACACTTGGCGCGCTGCCTATTCATTTGAAACACTTGGTCTACTGCCCATTCATTTGAAACACTTGGCGCGCTGCCCATTCATTTGAAACACTTGGTGCACTGCCCATCCATTTAAAACACTCAGCGCACTGCCCATTCGTTTGAAACACTTGGTGCCCTGCCCATTCATTTGAAACACTTGGCACGCTGCCCATTCATTTGAAACATTTGACACTCAGCCCATTCATTTTAAACACTTGACACACTGCGTATTCATTTGAAACACAGAAACACTTGACACACTGCCCATTCATTGGAAACACTTGCAACTGTGCCCATTCATTTGAAACACTTGACGCACAGCCCTTTCATTTGAAACATTTGATGCACTGCCCATTAATTTTAGCATTTGGCACACTGCCCATTCATTTGAAACACTTGATGCACTGTCATTCATTTGAAACACTTGGTCTACTGCCCTTTCATTTGAAACACTTGGTCTACTGCCCATTCATTTGAAACACTTGTCACACTGCCCATTCATTCGAAACACTTGATGCACTGCCATTCATTTGAAACACTTGGTCTACTGCCCATTCATTTGAAACACTAGTCACACTGCCCATTCATTTGAAACTCTTGTCACACTGCCCATTCATTGGAAACACTTGTCACACTGCCCATTCATTTGAAACACTGGACACTCGGCCCATTCATTTGGAACTCTTGTCACACTGCCCATTCATGTGGAACACTTGGCACACTGTCCATTCATTTGAAACACTTGATGCACTGCCCATTCATTCGAAACACTTGATGCACTGCCATTCATTTGAAACACTTGGTCTACTGCCCATTCATTTGAAACACTTGTCACACTGCCCATTCATTTGAAACACTTGATGCACTGCCATTCATTTGAAACACTTGGTCTACTGCCCATTCATTTGAAACACTTGGCGCACTGCCCATTCATTTGAAACACTGGACACTCGGCCCATTCATTTGGAACTCTTGTCACACTGCCCATTCATGTGGAACACTTGGCACACTGTCCATTCATGTGGAACACTTGGCGCGCTGCCCATTCATTTGGAACTCTTTTCACACTGCCCATTCATGTGGAACACTGGGCACACTGCCCATTCATGTGAAACACTTGGTCTACTGCCCATTCATGTTGAACACTTGGCGCACTGCCTATTCATTTCAAACACTTGATGCACTGCCCATTCATTTGAACCACTTGGCGCACTGCCCATTCATTTGAAACACGGAAACACTTAGCACACTGCCCCTTCACTGCAATAAATGTCAGGTGAATGTAAATTGCATCAAACCCGCGGCATTATCTTAAAAACACGCTCTTCAAAAACTGTTTACTTTTCGGAAATCTCTCGTTCAAGGCTGAAGTAGGCTGGGCCAGGGTCGTGGCTGATGTAGGCTGGGCCAGGGTCGTGGCTGAAGTAGGCTGGGCCAAGGTCGTGACATAAGTAGGCTGGGCCAGGGTCATGGCTGAAGTAGGCTGGGCCAGGTTCGTGGCTGAAGTAGGCTGGGCCAGGGTCGTGGCTGAAGTAGGCTGGGCCAGGGTCGTGGCTGAAGTAGGCCGGGCCAGGGTCGTGGCTGAAGTAGGCCTGGCTGAAGTAGGTTGGGCCAGGGTCGTGGCTGAAGTAGGCTGGACCAGGGTCGTGACTGAAGTAGGCTGGGCCAGGGTAGTGGCTGAGTAGGCTGGGCCAGGGTCGTGACATAAGTAGGCTGGGCCAGGGTTGTGACATAAGTAGGCTGGGCCAGGGTCGAGGCTGAAGTAGGCTGGGCCAGGGTTGTGGCTGAAGTAGGCTGGGCCAGGGTCGTGACATAAGTAGGTTGGGCCAGGGTCGTGGCTGAAGTAGGCCGGGCCAGGGTCGTGGCTGAAGTAGGCCTGACTGAAGTAGGTTGGGCTAGGGTCGTGGCTGAAGTAGGCTGAGCCAGGGTCGTGGCTGAAGTAGGCTGGGCCAGGGTCGTGACATAAGTAGGCTGGGCCAGGGTCGTGGCTGAAGTAGGCTGGAACAGGGTCATGACATAAGTAGGCTGGGCCAGGGTCGTGGCTGAAGTAGGCTGGGCCAGGGTCGTGGCTGAAGTAGGCTGGGCCAGGGTCGTGGCTGAAGTAGGCTGGGCCAGGGTCATGGCTGAAGTAGGTTGGGCCAGGGTCGTGGCTGAAGTAGGCTGGACCAGGGTCGTGACATAAGTAGGCTGGGCCAGGGTCGTGACATAAGTAGGCTGGGCCAGGGTCGAGGCTGAAGTAGGCTGGGCCAGGGTCGTGGCTGAAGTAGGTTGGGCCAGGTTCGTGATTTCTAGTACAGAGACATGTGTCTAGATGACTAAGCTGGGCCCGCTGGCTTCAGGAGAGCTCCATTTCTGACCACTGCTTCCCCGCTTGACCAAATGACGTGATCCTGGGCAAATCCATCCTTTTGTTTCGCCTGCCGTATCTGGATCAGTTAGGAGTCTTGGAAACAGCATGTCCTGCTTGCTCTGACCTATGATTGAAGTTATACAGTAAATGCACAGAGGAAGACGTAGACGTGTGCCTTAATTCTGACAGCAGGGTGACACCTTATATTCATTCAAGTGCCACTGACATAAAGCATTCCAGGAAGAGTTATTCCAGGAAGAGGCATTGCAGGAAGAATAATTCCAGGAAGAGGCATTCCAGGAAGAGGCATTCAGGAAGAGTTATTCCAGGAAGAGTCATTCCAGGAAGAGTCATTCCAGGAAGAATCATTCCAGGATGAGATATTCCAGGATGAGACATTTCAGAAAGAGGTATTCCAGGAAGGAGCATTCTAGGAAGAGGCATTTCAGGAAGAATAATTCCAGGAAGAGGTGTTGCAGGAAGAATAATTCCAGGAAGAGGCATTGTAGGAAGAATCATTCCAGGCAGAAGCACTTTGGGAAGAGGCATTCCAGTGAGAGTCATTCCAAGAAGAATCATTCCAGCATGGATCATTCTGCGAAAAGGCATTCCAGGAAGAATCATTCTAGGAAGAAGCATTCCAGGAAGAGGCATTTCAGAAAGAGGCATTCTTGGAAGTGGCATTCCAGAAAGAGGCATCCCAGGAAGAATAATTCCAGGAAGAATCATTCTGGGAAGAGGCCTTCCAGAATGAATTGTTCCAAGTATAATCATTCTAGGAAGAATCATTCTGGGAAGAATCATTCCAGGTAGAAGCATTCCAAGAAGAGGCATTCCAGTAAGAAGCATTCCAGGTAGACACATTCTTGGAAATGGCATTACGGGAAGAGGCATTCCTGGAAGAATAATTCCAGGAAGAATCATTCCAGAAAGAGTCATTCCTGTGAGAATTATTCCATGAAGAATCATTCTACGAAGAATCATTCCCCGAAGAATCATTCTGGGAAGAGGCATTCTAGGAAGAATCAGCCCAGGAAAAAGTATTCCAGGAAGAGGCATTCTTGGAAGTGGCATACCAGGAAGAGGCATTCCTGGAGAATCATTCCAGGAAGAGGCATTCCAGGAAAAGGCATTCCACAAAGAATAATTCCCGGAAGAATCATTCCAGGAAGAGGCATTCCAGGGAGAAGCATTACAGAAAGAGGCATTCCAGGAAGAGGCATTGCAGGAAGAGGCATTCCAGGAAGAGGCATTTCAGAAAGAGGCATTCCAGGAAGGAGCATTCCAGGAAGAGGCATCCATGAAGAACCATTCCAGGAAGAGACATTCCGGGAAGATGCATTCCAGGAAGAGGCATTCCAGGAAGAGGCATTCGGAATAGGCATTCTAGGAAGAAGCATTCCGGGAAGAGGGGTTCTGGGAAGACACATTCTAGGAAGAGGCATTCCAGGGATCGGCATTCCAGGATAAGGCATTTCAGGATGAGGCAATCCAGGAAGAGGCATTCCAGGAAGAGGCATTTGAGAAAGAGGCATTACAGGACAAATCATTCCAGGAAGAGGCATTCTAGAAAGAGGCATTCTAGGAAGAAGCATTCCAGTAAAATACCCCTCACACACCAAAAGAGCCCTTGGTGTCATGCTTCATCATAGGGGTCTTCCCGCCCCTCTACGGGACGGGGCTTGCTGCAACCTACGACTACGTGGGAGCACCTTTTGGTCTGTGAGAAAACGACTATGTGTTTCATAAGGGAGTGAGTGCAAGGGCCAGAAGTGGATGGGTAGGTGAAGTTAAAAAATACCTGGCTCATTAGTTATAAAGAATTTTTAATGGACTTGTGAGCTGGTATCAGTAAAAAATAGGGGGGCGGAGGTAGATATGCCTTAATGAGCTGTGCCTCCTAGGTGTGTCTACATGTTTCGAAGCTCCCCAGGCTTCTTCATCAGGACTTGAATGATCCTTATCTACACTCACGAATCAAATGTGTGCTGCAAACTGCTAATAATCATGAGGTTAAGAGTGCATATCGATTCCCAATGCACTTGTTGGATACTTAATTAAGTATCATGAAGTAACTCTTCTGAAATAAATAAAGGAGGTACATGAGTTTTTAAAGCACGACAAGTGGTAAAGCCAGCCATGGTGAGCATAAATATGCCTGCAATAAAGAAGTGAAATGAGTGACCATGTATGTCTATATCGTTAATCTTAGTGCAATTCAATGGTGGCATGTCCAGCTGTGGTCATAGGAGGAAAAAGAGAAACAAAGACACACACAGGAATAGAGGGCTGATGGTGGGCACAGAAATAGGGGGCTGAATATGGGTGTAGGAAGCTGGCTCTGTATACACTGTACCAAAATGAGGTATAGTGTGCACAGAGTTCAGTGGAACCCCAAAGGTAGGCAGAGGTAAAAGTAGATAGCACCTTACTCTCTATTTGTGGTAGTGTGGGCGAGCAGTAAGGCTTTATCAGAGGGTAGTGTTCAACATTTGTTGTACACACTAAATCAACAAACAATGTCACACACTCAAAGACTGAACTCAGACCAATTTGATTTGTATAAAAATATTTTTTAGTTATATTTATTTTCTAGAACCAAGCAAGCCTGGTACAGGTAAGTGTAAACAGTACTTTTCAAGGCAGGTTGAACAATACAAGCATGCTGAATGAAAATTACTTTGTTACAGGCTTGTAAATCCTTTCAATACATGGGAAATTACTGTTAGATTACTTTGGATTACTTTATGGATTAGTTTCTGGATTACTTGTTCTACTCTGTGTGATATGCCTAGATATCACACTAGGACATTTCCTTGAGAAAAGGTAAGTAGGAAGTTTTTAGTTATTTGCAGATTTTCCAAAGTTTCATACAAAACCAACTCCACACAACATTTTTAGGAAAAAGCAGTCAATTCAATCCTATGGAAGGAAGTTGAGTTATCAGTTAAAAGGTAAATACACATTTGTGGGAGGTGGTATTCTGGGGTTAGAACCAGGGTTCCCCCAGGGTCAAGGATGCACTCTCAAAGCACCCTCAGCTGCACTAGGGCGACCGGGTGCAGATTGCTGAGGCCCAATTTTATCCAATGGGGGATAGTGGGCCACCTGTTGGTGGCTGCTCAGGAGCAGGCCACTAGGTTGTGGGAGCAAAGCTCCTGGTGTTAGGCTCAGGGCAAAGGGTGACCCATTTTAGCACACAAAGTGCACCTGCAGTGGCGCTGGGGCGGCTGGGTGCAGAGTACTGTTTTGGCGTCCGGTGCCCTGTTGATTTTAATGGGGATTCTCCAGTTACAACAAAGACTGCAAGCTCACAGACAAAGATCTTCTGGAGGTGACCGCCTCATGGTGCTGGGCCACTGGAACTCAGGCCGTGCGCGTCCGGTGCAGATTGGATTTGGCCGGAGCCAGAGTCTGTGGGTGAGCAAATCAGGTGCTCATGGGAGACAAAGTCTTTTCTGTGGAAAGAAGGGCAGGTCCTCAGGGTTCTTGAGGTTGCTGGCTGCAGGATACACCGAGATTTCACTGGAGCAGGTTTGAGGCGGGGACAGGCCGGTAGGGCTGGGGCCAAGTCAGTGGGCATCCTCATCATCTTAGTTTCAGCACGGCTCTTCAGTCCATCTTCTTCTTTTCTTCTTGGTCGGTTACTGTCTGGGGAGGCAAGGTTCAGGGTCACTCCTAAATACTAGATTTAGGGGCGTTACAGATAGGTAAAGGTTGGGACCAATGGGTCCCTTCCTTGGGTGGGTACACCCCATATTATGCCACTCTCCAGTGTCTCACTTTGGTTGGCTTGGCCCCCCATCTGCAAGATGGCAGGGACTGAGAGTTGTGCTTCACCTCGCCTCCCCACCTGAGGGGTGGGGTTGGCAAAGGTGGGCACACCTCCCTTCCTCACTTGGTTTCCTCGCAGATTCTCCCACCCAAAGTGGGGGTTAGAACCGGTTGGGCCAGTTGCTGGAAGCAGCAAGGGCATGGGGAAGCTCACAAAGGCGGCAAGCCTTTGAAGCTCCCTCATCGTGGACCCTGCACATCCTGGGGGAGGAGGCTTGGCACCTTGTCCCAGGATGTGCATTGTTTCAGACCCCGGAGAGCAGCAGGCTCTCGACCCAGGGGTCCAGAAACATGTCTGGTGGGGGCAGCTGGCGAGCAGCCACTCAGCCTGGACACTAGTGTTAGGTCGTTTTTCAGAGGACATCTGTGCATTTTTCATTAAATCCCACACTAGCATCAGTGTGGGTTTAATGTGCTGAGAAGTTTGGCACCAAACTTCCCAGTTTTCAGTAAAGCCATTTTGGTACTAGGAGTTCGTAATGACAAACTCCCAGCACCATATACTCCTAATGGCAGCACTGCACTTACAATGTCTAAGAATTGGTTTAGACACTGTAGGGGTACAGGGCTCATGCACCTGTACCCTTACCACTGGTATAGCGCACCCAGCAAGTGGGGTGGCTGACCTATGCCAGGGCAGTGGGTTGTAGGCATGGCACACAGGTATGTGTGCCATAATGACTCTTCACTTTTTACTGCACCAACACACGCAGCCTGCAAAGGCAGTGCATGTGTGTGCAAAGGTATAGGGCCTGTAAGAGTGGCAAAATAAGTGCTGCAGCCCATAAAGGCCTTCCCTGGCCACAGTGCCCTTGGTACCTGCGATACCATTTACAAGGGACTGACCTGTGGCCAAAGAGTGCCAATTGGGGTTTGTTTTCAATGCAGTGTAGGGAAAGAACCTGGGTTCCTGTTTGGCAGGAACCCAGGGCACACTAAGCCAAAGAGCATCAGCAGTTTAGCAAAAAGTGGGGACAAAAAAGGCACTTTCTTACAATGGGCACAGAAATAGAGTGCTGATAGTGGGCACAGAAATAGAGGGCTGATGGTGGGCACAGAAGTAGAGGGCTGATGTGGGCACAGGAATAGAGGGCTGATGGTGGGCACATAAATAGAGGGCTGATGGTGGAAACAGAAGTAGAGGGCTGATGGTGGGCACAGAAACAGAGGGCTGATGACTGGCACAGAAATAGAGGGCTGAATATAGGCACGGAAATAGAGGGCTGATGGTGGGCAGAGAAACAGAGCGCTGATGGTGGGCACAGAAAGAGAGAAATTAATATGGGCACAGAAACAGAGGGCTGATGGTGGGCACAGAACTAGAGGGCTGATGGTGAGTACAGAAGTACAGGGCTGAATATGGGCACATAAATAGAGGGCTGATGATGTGCACAGGAATAGAGAGCTGGAGGTGGGCACAGAAATAGAGGGCTGATGGTGGGCACCAAAATAGAAGGCTGAATGTGGGCACAGACTTAGAGGGCTGATGGTGGGCACAGAAATAGAGGGGTAAATATGGGCACCGAATTACAGGATGATTGATGTTAAAACAAACACAGGACTGATGGTGAGTACAGAAACTGAGGACTGTGATTGATGTGGGCACACTTCAAATGCAGATAGAGAGCACAGTAATGTATGGTTCTCCTTCCATGTCCTGGCACTCATTTCGTGGCTACTCAATCATATGATGCCACCTGGTGGCAGCTGATGTTACCAGCCTCTTCTTGACTATCATAAAGCTCCCTATTGAATAAAATAAGTATAAAAAACAGTGATGGATGGAACGCTTGAATTAATCTCAGCCACTGGTAATCACTCGGGCCGCATCCCTACCCATCCTAATTGTGCACACCACGCCATCTCAGTTTGGACCCAGCCATATGCCAATCATTTTTTACTCGGCTCCAATAGGAAAAGTCCATCCCAAACGGCCGAGCCAGGTCCTCCCTGAGCCGGAACAGAATCAATCTAGGACCGGTTTCCCCCTAGTGATGGGCTCATCAGCCCGGGTACAGCTTGGTTCCAGTGACACAGTGTGCAATACCTGTCCCATTTAGGATGACACAAAAAATAAGCAAAACATTAATGGATGGAATGCTTGAATTCATCTCGGCCATTTATAATCACTCGGGCCGCATCCCAATCCATTGTTATTTTGCACACCATGCCACGTCAGGTGCCGTTGTGATATATGCATAAGATGCATCAATGTCTTTGCCATGTTACTGAATTCCTCAGTGTGCAATCAGTTCTTCACACACTGAAAACACCATCATAATTCATAATTTCTCACTTAGTGCAGGTTCATACCACCTTCACTCCCACCTTAAGCTGATCTCTACGACCCTTCCCTGACCTCTACTATAAGAGTTGACTCACTGGTTGACTTCCAGACATCAGCACATTTCAGGGAATTGTTATTTATTTAGTTGCACAGGTAGTTGGCCCAGGTTACTCAGTCCTCCCTTGAAGGTGGCATGCCAGACGTGCCAACAATGTCACCCAGTGACACGAATGGTGCCAGGGCAGAGCAGGAACCACCGAACAGCGCCAAGCATGAGAACACCGAAACCAGAGCCGAGCCGCCAGGTAGTCCTGGGCCAGAAACAATAGCCCCTCTGAGTGCTGCCCACAAACATGTGATACTGTTTCACCTTTACTCACAAAGCAGAGAATATCTGGGGCCTGAAATAATGTTTCTCTCTGAACCTTGTTTACTAAAGGCAGCTTGTCCCCAGGCCAGGACACGCCATACCTCCTTCTTGTGGTATTACCTGGCAAGGAGGGATTGTAAAGCATTCTTGCATCGATCAGGTATGTAATAGTATCTCATTTCAGTGCCCAGAACTGTAACTGAATCCAAAACTATGTCACAACAAGCACGAATATGAAACGTTCTCTCTACCCTACTAAACACAGCCAACCAAGCTTGAAATAACCTTTCAGGACATCTATGCTGATATATATATATATATGTATATATATATATATATATATATATATATATACACATATTTTCAAAAAGGATTGCCACTTGCTCGGAGATGCACTCAAGAGACAGAAGCGGGCCCCCTTAGCTTTCAAGAAGGTCCTTTATTGCATCGCAAACCGAATTTCATTTCAATGTTCAATGTTCAGAAAGGTCCAACGCGTTTCAAAGCTCCTGCTTCTTGTTCACGGACCGGCTGGTCAGTGGCGGTGATAACGTCATCTCAGCAAGCCCCTTGTTAAACAGTAGTTGACTGCCCCCAGGTGGGTTGGATCTGTATTCAGTCTGAAGGTATCCTGGGACTTGTAGGATTGAGCGTTCCTGCCACATAATTCGGTTTGCGATGCAATTAAGGACCTTCTTGAAAGCTAAGGGGGCCCGCTTCTGTCTCTTGAGTGCATCTCCGAGCAAGTGGCAATCCTTTTTGAAAATATATTACGGCCAGCCTCGGTCGTGGAGTTGCACCGCCACATATATATGGACTGTAGCGATATACTTGCATTTCGCAAAATACAGAGGAGACGAAGTTGTGCTTTAAATTTAAACCGTAATTCATTTCATACCTACTGGAGGTTTAATACTTTGATACTTATGTTTTGTGGCAGGAACGCTCAATCCTACAAGTCCCAGGATACCTTCAGACTGAATCCAGATACAACCCACCTGGGGGCAGTCAACTACTGTTTAACAAGGGGCTTGCTGAGATGACGTTATCACCGCCACTGACCAGCCGGTCCGTGAACAAGAAGCAGGAGCTTTGAAACGCGTTGGACCTTTCTGAACATTGAACATTGAAATGAAATTCGGTTTGCGATGCAATAAAGGACCTTCTTGAAAGCTAAGGGGGCCCGCTTATGTCTCTTGAGTGCATCTCCGAGCAAGTGGCAATCCTTTTTGAAAATATATATACATATATATATATATATATTCACTGAAAAAAACCATAGGTTTCAGGCACGTTATAGTTAGGAATTAGCATTTAAAAAACCTTAGAAATTCACTGCCATATTATAGTTAGCTGGACTTTTCACTCGTACAAAACCATTGAAATTCCCCCGTTATAGTTAGTTCAGCTAACTATAACTCGCTCGCCCGCACTGATGACATCTCAAATGACATCACTGATAACATCACTGATGACATCATCCAGTGAATGTGTGTTTTTCTGAAAATTACATATGTTTTATATATGTATATCTCAAGGTCGATGGAAGAATAAATGGGTATATAAGTGTCGAAATGGATGATTTGTTTTTGAAAAATTGATTGTATAACTGATTAAGTGTATCTTAGTGAATACATGGCTTAGTGAGTAATGTTTAAATATGTAAATATCTGTATCAGTCTCTCACTTTGTGTATAAGTGGCTGCATGGGTTGGTGAGTAGCTACATGAGTGTCTATATAGGTTATTAGCTGGTTTTTTGAGTATCAGTATGAGTGTCTGAGTGTCTGTATGGTTTGGTTGGGGTATTACGTAGTGCATAGGTGCATGAATGAGTGACTCACTGTTTGTATGTGTTGAAGACAGCATGTGTGCAGGACTGTATGGGTGGATGAGTGTGTGAACGGGTGTGTTAGTGAGTGAATGACTGTCTCAATAGTGTCTTTATGAGTAACTACATATGTTTTAAACTAGTATATGTGACTATTGGTGTATATAAGTGAGTATATGTGTGAGTGAGAGATTGAAAGAGTTCCTGTATGAATAAGTATGTTTTTCTATAAGTGATTGTTTAAAAGACTAGTATGTGTAAGTTTCTGTAGAAGTAAGTGTGGTGGTGTGTGTATAACTGTATATGCAAGTAAATGGATGTTTGATTCTTTATTAGCATGAGTGACTATGTGTGTGAGTAACTCTATGGATGAGTGGCGTTGTGTAACAGGATGTATAGGTGTATGAGTACATATGATGAGTGAGTACATGTATGAGTGACTGTATAGGACTGTTGGTGAATGAGTGGATGTGTATGTGGATCTTAGAATTACTGAATAGGTTGTTGTAACTGATATTGGTATGTCCATTGTTTTGAAAATTTTAGTTTCTATTTTTGAATGTGTGTATCAAAGGTTATATTAGGGGGAGAGGAGGTCTGCCACTCTATCACAAGGATGATGGCATCAGTGATGTCATTTGAGATGTCATGAGTGATGTCACTGACCATGTCATGAGTGATGTAATATGTGACGTCATCAGCAGTGCATTGCGGGCGCGGGAGTTATAGTTAGCTGAACTAACTATAACGGGGGAATTTCAATGGTTTTGTACGAGTGAAAAGTCCAGCTAACTATAACGCCCCTGAAATGATGAATACAGGCCCCAGCTAGGCCCGCAGGACACAAGGGTTCGCTCTCCTGTAATGGAATCTATAAGGAAGGTGGCACGGAAACTGCAAAGTGCAAAGACAGCATTTATTAACCCTTAAGGGTGGTCCTACAATCCACACAACACTCTTCAGTATTGCATAGAGTAGCACAAAGAACCTTCGTACATGGTCCCCTTTTATACACAGTAGAGGGGCTCACAAGTGGGTGGATACAACATGAGGCCGAAGAACATTACCATTTATGGTCATTTTCGATACTGAATCAATATGTGGGCGGAGCTAACACACTCCTTGAGCCCGCGAAAACATGGTCAAGCAAGGCTAACTGATAACAGATGTGGTCAAGTCTGGGCATGTGCCAGATGGACAAAGGAGCTATTTATAGATTGTTACTAGGCAGATTACAAGAGCAACTAACACAGAGGTTGGACTCTTCTCGTGGGGAACACGTGGAAGCATGACAATACAAAATGGAGTCCAAACTTCGGCCAACCTAACAGGAAAGACATGATCTATAAAAGGGGAATTAATGTCTTTAGTAAATGCTTAATCACATCGTCGTTTCAATTTACAACAGACGACCCTTTCAGCATTTACTGAAGACATCCGGTTTGTTAGGATAATCATCATGTATGTCAATTGTCATCATTCCTTCAACTTCTTTAGCTAAACGTTTTTGGTGAGCAACCTCAGCAATAGCTTTCTTATCAGGGATACAGAATGATACACATAATGAGCAGAACAAGGGACCACATTGAACGCAAATACAGCACGAAAACAGAACCACTACAATAATGCAGAGACCAGTTAAAACCTTCCATCCCCAGGCGGTAATTAACGCCCAAAACCATCCAGAAAAGGACCAAGTGCCGTTTTCTGTATGGATCTCAGCTGCAATTTTATGCAGTTTATTGATGGCATTATAAACTGATGGCGTATGATCAGGGATAAACACACAACAGCTACTTCCAATAATTTTACATGCTCCTCCTCTGTCAGCTAGCATAACGTCTAATACCATACGATTCTGTAATGCAACAATTCTAGTAATTTGCAATTCCTCCGTAAGATTCCCAAGAGCAGCAGCAGTCTGATTTGTCACAGCTTCTACCACTCTTGTTAATCTTCGGATCTTCCTACTGTTCAGGGCAGCTCCAACAAAGAAAAACAGTCCTAAGTTAAAATCAATATACTGCTGCAGACTGGTGTCAGTCTGATCTACATCGTCAATTGATAAAGTACGTTTATACCTATTTACAGTCACATTATTCAATAATTTCAGATCCTTATGATAAGATGCGGGTGCTAGGAATACAGGAGGTAATAGGAATGATACATAGCATACCCCAGACCACCCAGCCGGCAGACGGTAATAACCTTTATTTCCACACACAAAGTACGTATTATGGGAGGCTAAGAAGGTACTATTGTTCAACCCATCAATATTCAGAACAGTAATGCAATCACTAACACCGACAGGGATGAAACCCACACTCTGGACGCACAGGTCCGCCTGAGCTTGTGCTACTTGAATCACGAATTGGTCCTTTCCCACAGTGTCTCTTGTGTTCGTGAAGATGTAGGGAATGGATTCATTGTCTGGTCGGTACTCTTCCCACTCCCAAATTGTCCCATTCGCTTGTGGATACCCATTCTTGTCTTGATGACATTCTTTATTGAGTCTGAAAAGCAATCGTCCCACTGTCGGTTTCCGAGTGGCAAAAAGCAAAGTATACCATGCTCTACAAGAGCCATTATGAGAGAAAGGAAGTGGTATAAATGGCGTTCCTCCTTTCTTCTGATGAGCTGGCATCATCCCACATATCCAACAGTTCGTAGCATTCGTAGCAACGTGGGTATGATGCAGCATCTGGATGAAAGTGTTATTCAAGTAAGATTGTCGATGCTTCAACTCTTGATACGGTAATGTATAAAAGTAGTGCTCCTCAGGCACCGGAGTTGTCAACACAAGAATCTTCCGAGCGGGAGTTACATCCTCCACGAACCATGTGGTTATCCCAACAATGGCTACTGTCAACATGAACCCTAATGCACAAAGGATTTTCTTTTTCTCCATATCAAAAGCAAAAATAAACCCAATATCTTCCTGAAACTAAAAGTCTGTCAGAACTCTTCCCCTTGGGCAGCGGTTGATTTCTTCACCAGCGGGCCAAGACGGGTGTCGCTACACTAATGCAGGGCTGATCCCCCCCCCTTGCCTCATCGGCTCTCCGTTTCACTAACCCAAGGGCCGTTCTGACAGTATGTCCCGGTACTGGAAAACTCACTTCCTTGGTCGAAGATGATATCGCCTTCCTCCAGAAGTCGCGTGGTCCGGAAAGAGCTCCTCAGTGGCGTTTGGTTCCGCAGCACAGCCTGTCTCCGCAGCCAAGATTTCTCGTTGATCGGTCAGCACGGCAGGTTCCACCAATCCGGGCGGCACCTTCCTACAGTGCAGAGAGTGGATCCAATTCTTTCTGTTGGAGACTCGCACAGCCGTCCTCGTTGCGAGGAGGACCTGCTCAGGGCCCACCCATCTCGGCTCCAAACTGTTCGTTCTGTCGAAGACTTTCACCATGACATGGTCACCAGGCCGGAGACCATGTCCTTCGCCGGTAGACCGATCAGGGAGCGCCTCCCGGACCTGTTGATGAATAGAAACCAAGTTATCCGTTAACTGTGCCAGATAATCACTCATCATCACACAAGGTACATCATACACAGCCTTAGGTTTTGGCGGACCCCAAATATTCATTGGGCGTCCGAAAACAACCTCATATGGTGTAAGGCCAGTTCGAGAGTGCGGTACTGATCTAATTGACAATAACGCCAGTGGCAGAGCGTCTGGCCAAGTCAAAGACGTCGAAGCTTGAATTTTGGCGATCTTAAGCTTCAGTGTACCATTATACTTCTCAACTAGGCCTGCAGACTGAGGGTGAAACACGGCGTGGAACTTCTGAGTGATGCCTAGGCCCTTCAAGACATACTTTATAACATCCGCTACAAAGTGAGGGCCATTATCACTCCACAGAAGTCTACAGACGCCATATCGAGGGAAGAACTCTTTCAGCAGCAGCTTCGCAGTAGTCATTGCAGTATTGTCTTTCGTAGGGTACGCTTCAACCCATTTGCTGAAAGCGCAGACCACTACAAGAACATACTTCAGATTGTTACAGCGCTCAAGCTGGATGTAATCCATTTGCAGAACCTCAAAGGGTGCAGTGGGTGTCACAAATCCTCCTGCTGGAGTTCGAGTACCTTTTCCAGGGTTATACCTCAGGCAGATCATACAGGTCTGCACCACCCTCTTTGCTGTGCTAGCAATCTCTGGATGCTCCCAGACTTGGGTAAGCAATTTTACAATTGCGGAAGCTCCAACATGTGCTAGCCCATGTGCCATCTGAACCATAGGTTGTACAAAGGCCGTGGGTAATTTCCATCTATCCATCTGTTTATTTCTCCAGCAACCCTCGTCATCCAGTTCTCCCTCGCTAGCCCATTGTTCCCGCTCTTTGTCAGAAGCGGTCCTTTGCATTTCCCGCACTTCCTCCTTTGCATCATGCCATCTCTCCACCTGTGACTTCACTACATACATGGCAGTAGTACCGGGCTGCATCGCAGTCTCCCGTGCTACTCGATCCGCTAACGCATTCCCTTCTCCAACTTTATCAACCACTTTCCTATGGGCGCTACACTTAACGATGGCAATTTTCTTCGGGTATGTCAGTGCAGTTAAAAGATTGTGAACTAACTCTCCATGCATTATCTGAACTCCATGTGACGTTAAAAACCCTCTCTCCTTCCAGAGTAGGCCGAAGTCATGCGCTACTCCGAAGGCATAGCGGCTATCTGTATAAACATTCACACATAGTCCTCTACTGAGCTCACATGCTCGTGTTAATGCTATCAGTTCCGCTGCTTGAGCTGATTTCTGTGGTATTCGTGCTGTCTCCACTATCGTTTGTAATGTGGTAATTGCATATGCTGCTGAAGTCGTACCATCTGGTAGCTTCAAACAGGATCCATCCACCCACAGTTCTCCATCTACATCTGGAAAGGGCGTATCCTGGAGATCAATACGACCCTTTGTTTGTTCCTCAGTCACGAGAATACAATCATGCGCTTTCCGCGCCTCAAGCTGGGTTTCGGGGTATGGCAACAATGTTGCCGGGTTTAACGTTACGCACCTTTTCAACGTAATATGAGGAGCCAAAAGCGTCAACTCATATCCCGTTAAACGGGCGCTGGTCAAATGCTGCGTCTTCGTTTGATTGAGCAGGGCATCGACAGCATGGGGGACTAATATCAACAGCTTATGAGATAACACAATTCCCTCGCTTTGGCGTATTGACACAGCTGTCGCCGCAACCGAGCGAAAACACCCTGGTAATGCTCGGGCGACAGGATCAAGTACAGCCGAAAAATATGCACATGGGCGCTGCTTATCGCCGTGCATCTGCACTAAGACTGACAATGCACATCCATCTTTCTCATGCACATACAACGAAAAGGGTTTTGCATAATCCGGGGTCCCTAACACTGGTGCTGAACAAAGGGCCTGTCGTAGTTGCTGAAAGGCAGTATCACACTCATCTGACCAAGGGATTGGGATAGGCGTGTCCTTTGTCAAGAGGGCTAACAATGGCTTAGCTATGTGCGAAAACCCCAATATCCACTGTCTACAAAAAGAAACAAGGCCCAAAAATGCATGCACATCCTTCTGTGTGGACGGTCTCGGTGTATCCAAAATTACTTGGACACGATCCGGTGTGAGTGCACGTCCCTCCTTAGACAAAAGGTGACCCAAATAAGTCACCTTTGGTCTACAGAATTGCAATTTCTTCCTAGATACCTTATGATTGTGGGACGCTAAAAAGGAAAGTAAGGATAGCGTACTTTTTTCACACAACTCCAGGGTGTCAGCCGCCAGCAAGATGTCATCAACATATTGAATGAGGGCGACCCCCTCGAGCAAAACAAAGGAATCCAATTGTCGTTTCAAAGCCTGACTGTAAATGCTAGGGCTTTCTGTATAGCCCTGGGGAATCCTACAGAAACGATAAGATCTATTATTCAATGTAAACCCAAAAAGATATCGGCTATCAGGGTGAATGGGAATGGAAAAGAAGGCATTCTTCAAATCAATCACTGAGAACAGGGTCGTCGTAGGCGGGACCAAGGTAAGCAACGTCGTGATATCGGAAACCACTGGATATTGAGGTATCACGATCTTGTTCACTTCTCTCAAATCAATTATAAACCGATAAACTCTGGCGTCCGTATCCTTTTTCAGTATGGGAAGAATCGGACTGTTACAAATATTGTAGGGGACTTCCTCGACTACCCCAACCGTTATCAAATCCTGCACTATCTGTATGAGAGCCTCCTCACCCTCCTGGGAAATACGGTACTGTGGGAGGCGTGGTAACACCGCCCCCTCCTGGACGCTAATGTGGACCGGTGGAATCACCATTTGTCCTACATCAGCATCCGAAGTTGCCCACAAAGCACGAGGGAGGGTAGATAACAGCGCATCTTCTGACATCGCACACATCCGTTCAGACCGGGGGTAATTGTCATTCAATATTACCCGCACACCAGCAGGGGAGCAGCGGATAGTAGCCCTAAAATGCTTTAACATATCAAGACCCATAATATTGTCCGGTGTGTACGGGGCAAGCAGAAACGGACAGGGTGCAGAAAAAGAATCAACCTTAAACATGAGGGGCTGTGAAAGAGGGCTTCGGGAGAGTGTACCATCAAACCCTACCGATGTGACCATTAAGCCGGATGGGGGAGCCCCCGGAACCAATTGCTTAGATAGCGCACTACGTGTCGCTCCTGTATCCACTAGGAACTGATCAGTAGAGCCCAAAACCTCAGCTGATACATAAGGGCCCTTCTGATCGACCGGCACCTCAACTGATTCTAACCCCCATCCAACGCATTCCTATGCATGCTGAGAGTCATGGTACCCCGACCGGTCAATCCCTGACGCTTGATACTGATGCTGGCGATCGAAAACATTTGATCTATCTCGGTGCTGCCCAGCAGAGTCAAAACGAGCCTGTTCGTTAGAGTTCCCTCGAAAGTTCGAGAAACCCCCTCTACCTCGCGGGCCGCCGTGGGTATGCCCCTGGCGCGATGCATGCAACACCGGGCAGTCCCTAGCCCAATGACCCGATTGCTTACAATACGCACATTGGTTCCTATTCAAATCAGATCGGCCCGAGGGAGGACCATAAGTTCCTCCCCTACCTCTATTACGACCCCGTCGGGGCGGGCCATAGACTTGCGCCAACATCACCTTTGTTTTCAAATCTTTCGACTTCTTTTCCTCCTGGCCCTTTGCTTCTTGCTCCTGACGCTCATAATACTGGGCGATAGTCAGGAGGGCCGTCGGTGTAGCGGAGGACCAAGAACTTTCACTCGCTTTTAGACGGGCCGCAACTGCCGGCAGCAGATTAGCTACATATTTATCCGCAAAAAGGTGGCGTCCCGTATCGTCGGTAAGCGACTGTCCACTAAAATCATGAAACGTCTCCTCAAAGCGCGTAAAGAAGTCCGCAACTGACTCGTCAACTTTCTGTTTACATGCAGCCAACATATTCCAGTCAATCTTTTTAGGGGGAATAATTGTCTTCAACTTAGCCACAATAGCAGCAGGGAGATCTAAAATATTCTGGGGCGGTTTCTGCGCAGGCTTCCTCTCCCTATCCTCATCCTCCAGTTCAGACCATCGAGCCTTAAAAGTGGCAACATCATCTACCTTTCGCACAGATCGCCACATGTCTGGTGGTAGAATAAGCCCAAAGAACAAATCTATATCTGCTAAAGTCATAACGCAAGAATTCAGGGCCCCCTCAACTTCTTCATAGAAGGCCGCTGGATTCTTGCGGGGGTCGGGCAGCGCATTCTTCAATGCCATAACATCAGCCCTATGCCATGGAGTGTAAACCCAATTATACACAAAATATCCCTTAGCATCGGCGGAGGTAATGTCCGAGCTAGTCCCCGCTCCTTTAGGAGGAACATACAAAGGCGCCGCCTCTCGCATTGGTTTAACATGCACTATGTCATCCTTATCTGACTGGGAGGTGGATGAGTGGCCCTCTGTTGTGCACGAATCCGACTGCTTCTCCTCCCCTGCTCGCTGGCGCGCTTTCTCTTTAAAGACCAGCACCTCGTCCCGCAAGGCGAACAGCCGCCGAGCCGTATCTGGAGCCTTAGAAAAAGAGAAAACACCATTACGCAATGCTTTAGCATCCGATGACACTTCGTCGGGCTCAAAAACACCAGAACGTTTCCGGAAAGCATCAATCACTTCCTCCGCGAAATGACCCAGAAAATACAATTTATCTCTCTCCTGCCACGGCCCCCAAGTATGGAATAGTTCCTCTATGGATATCTTGCCTTTAAGTGCACGGAAGGAAAGTTGCCGCAGCTCAGCCATTTGTTCGGCTGATAACATGGACCGCGTATCTACCTTACCCGGACCCGGGACAGAATCTTGCGGCCTTGGAGCAGATGCGCCGACATAAGGGGGCGGAGAACGATCTAGTAAATAAAAATCATCATCAAGATTATTAAGGACAGGATAAAGTGGCTGCCGAACAGCATATTGACCCGAGACTTGTAGCCTACGCTCCTTCTCTTGCCTGTCCGTCTGCTCTCTGTCCTCCCGACGCTTCGCTTCCTGTGCTCGCACATGATCATTCTTCCGTTGTTCTTTATCAAACAGCGCTTTCTCACGCTTCTCTCGCTCACGCACCTCCTTCACCCACAACCGCACACACTCAAACATATCCTGACGAGCACGCCGTTTACACATACACTGTTCCACATACTCAATCTTACGTATATCAAACGATCCATACAAAGGCCATCGTAACTCAGGATCTTTTTTTGTATATTTCCTCCATACTGTGCTGTACATTATGGAAGAAAGACCATGCTTCACATACATATCCCTATTAGGAGTCCCCTCTGGGGGAGCTGGAGCAGATTCCTCGAGGTTCAACCGGTTCCCAAAACAGCAACACCACTTACGGAGTGCGCTGAAAGCAGGCATGCTCAGAAATAATGCAAAATATGCAATATTATAGAAAAATGGCACTTAATCGTTGCGCCGTTCAAAGTTACACAGCTCCGGAGAAATCTCTCCACATTGCCTGCCTATATGTGTTGCAACGCATATATTCACAAAGACAAATACAAAATATGACTAGTCATCACAAATCAAACTCAAATAGCCAGATCAGGCTTCAAAAACTCGGAGCAAGTACCGTACACCGGTTCTTACCAATCAAGAGTCCAGATTCCAACTGCCAAGCTCCACAATCGCCCAAACGGCTTTCACGGCAAGACCGACAGAAGAGGTCTCAGTCGAGGACCGGCGCCACCCAGACGGTCAGCTCGGAAGGGAAGGAAGAAAAACCTCGGGATGCCAGGGCTAAGACGCCGCTGGCAGTGATCACGTCCCCGGCCAAATTCCTCACCTTCGTCGTGACCAGTCCTTCGAGCATCCGAGTCGCCGATGAGCCCCACGTGACGGGCGCCAATTGATGAATACAGGCCCCAGCTAGGCCCGCAGGACACAAGGGTTCGCTCTCCTGTAATGGAATCTATAAGGAAGTTGGCACGGAAACTGCAAAGTGCAAAGACAGCATTTATTAACCCTTAAGGGTGGTCCTACAATCCACACAACACTCTTCAGTATTGCATAGAGTAGCACAAAGAACCTTCGTACATGGTCCCCTTTTATACACAGTAGAGGGGCTCACAAGTGGGTGGATACAACATGAGGCCGAAGAACATTACCATTTATGGTCATTTTCGATACTGAATCAATATGTGGGCGGAGCTAACACACTCCTTGAGCCCGCGAAAACATGGTCAAGCAAGGCTAACTGATAACAGATGTGGTCAAGTCTGGGCATGTGCCAGATGGACAAAGGAGCTATTTATAGATTGTTACTAGGCAGATTACAAGAGCAACTAACACAGAGGTTGGACTCTTCTCGTGGGGAACACGTGGAAGCATGACAATACAAAATGGAGTCCAAACTTCGGCCAACCTAACAGGAAAGACACGATCTATAAAAGGGGAATTAATGTCTTTAGTAAATGCTTAATCACATCGTCGTTTCAATTTACAACAGAAACGTATGTTTTTTTCAGTGAATTTCTAAGGTTTTTTAAATGCTAATTCCTAACTATAACGTGCCTGAAACCTATGGTTTTTTCAGTGAATTTCAAAGGTTTTTTAAATGCTAATTTCTAACTATGCCTACAGAGATAGGACATGTGAAGAAAGAAGAAAAAACGCACAGAAAGAAAAAAAAGAAATGCAGAAAGAAGCAACAGAAGTCCTCAAAGACGAAGAAAAGTGCAGGAAGAAGGATAACGTGCAGAAAGAACAAACAGAAGAGCAGAAAGAAGCCTTATTGCAAAATCATCCTGTACCCTCAACTTTTTCAGATGGACACTGGTGGTAACTGAGTTTGACTAACCAGTCCTAGAGCCAGTGCTATGTTAAAAAACACTCAGAATACAGTGAAAACACCTACATACACTAGGGAACACTATGCGTTGGGGTCCCCCTGTGATCAGCATGACCTCCTCTGTAAGCCCCTAGTGTATAATAGGGCAGGGGATTAAAACTACCTCTTAAAACGCGCCACAGGGCGTGTTTGCACATGTCACCTCAGGCCCCGTCCCCTCACTTCCCCACTGTGTAAACACGCCCTGTGGCCGTTTTAAGTTGGGAGATTAAGTCCCCTTGAATCCTGAGGGTCCCTAGGGTCCAACTAGACCACTAGGTACCTCCACTAAGCGCCACAGAGCTGCGTTGCAGAGAGATGTAAAAAAGGGCACGGCCTAGACCACCTCTCTGCAACGCAGCGCAGTGGCGCTTACTGGAAGCACCTGGTGGGCTAGTTGGGCCCCAGGGTCCCTCAGGATTGACGGGGACTTATTTCCCCAACTTAAAACGCGCCACAGGGCTTGTTTGCACACGTTAACTCAGGCCCCGTCCCCTCCCTTCACCACTGTGTAAACACGCCCTGTGGCCGATTTTAGTTGGGAGATTAAGTTAATTTGAATCCTGAGGGTCCCTAGGGTCCAACTAGCCCACTAGGTACCTCCAGTAAGCACCACAGAGCTGCGTTGCAGAGAGGTGTATAAAGTGGCACGGCCTGGACCACCTCTCTGCAACGCAGCTCAGTGGCGCTTACTGGAAGCACCTGGTGGGCTAGTTAGCCCCCAGGGGCCCTCAGGATTGAAGGGGAATTATTTCCCCAACTTAAAACGCGCCATAGGGCGTGTTTGCACACGTCACCTCAGGCCCCGTCCCCTCCCTTCCCCACTGTGTAAACACGCCCTGTGGCCGTTTTTTAAGTTGGGAGATTAAGTCTCCTTGAATCCTGAGGATCCCTAGGGGCAAAATAGCCCACTAGGTACCTCCAGTAAGCGCCACAGAGCTGCGTTGCATAGGTGTAAAAAGGGGCGTGGCCTCAGAACACCTGTCTGCAACGCAGCTCCCTGGTGCATACTGGAGATATCTGTTGGGCTAGTTGGCCCTCAGGGACCCTCAGTTTTGAAGGGGAATTAATTACCCAATTTAAAACTGGCCAGGGGGCGCGTTTGCAGAGTGCTGCAAGGAGGGGGCGTGGCCTCCGGCGCGATGCCGGTCTTTTATTTTTTTTATTTTTTTAAGAAGGAGGGCTGTGTGGCCCCCCTTCTTTTCCTAATTTACTGGCCCTGGGGACCCCATCCCCCAGGGCCTGCACCCTAATTTTTTTGGTTGAAAACAAATAAATTTGGCCCTCCCAAGGCCTTAATCGGCCCCGGGGACCCCAACCCCCGGGTCATGGCCTTTTTTTTTTGTTTAAATTCTTTAGGAGGGGGCTGCGTTGCCTAGGACATGCTGGACAAACCGTACGTACCTATCACCATGACGATTTGCGTGATATTCATTAAAAGGCGACTATGCATAGAATGAATCCACATGGAATGTATTTACACCGCTAGTGAAGCTCTGACGTGTCTGACGCCCTACCGTGCCTAATCCCGGAGCCCCCGCCGGTGGGTACTCTCCAAGTAGACACCCTTGTCGTTTATTTATACAAACATGGGTAGCTATTGACGGGCACATTTAATATATCTGTGTTGTATTCCACCAGCTAGTGCGTATGCTATGACACTCTCTAGCCCATGTGCACTGTAACACCACCCCGTGAATATGTCATGCCACACTTGCCTTCACACGGGTTATGTTCCCCCATCTAACGTGCCTTCCTCGATGCCTATGTTATAACGCACAGCGTTATGCCATACATATTACAATCTGGGATCCATATCTTTGTCACAGTGCATATGCAACGTTACACTCCCCAGCACATATTTTATATTACAACTTTAGAGACTAGTTAGGTTACACAACACTGCCCTGTGCATATTACACTCCAAGGCACATATCGCATAGCACGCGCTAGTGCCTGTGCTATCTCGCGCTCTCCAATGAATCTGTCATTGCGCACAATGTATTGCATATTATATTTCATGCCCCGGTTCATCTTATATCACACTTTTTGGTGCATAGTTTATACCATATACTATATCTAGTTTTCATTTTCAATCGTGCTCTCAGGACTATGTTCTATATAACACTGCGTCCACCTACCCTTTTCACGGGCATTACATTTTGCGATGGGGGGTGGAGGGTCAGGGGGGATTTCTGCCAAGTGAGCCCGGCGTCACAGTCACAAACGTCCTCTTCTTCCTGAATAAAAGTGAGATTATGCTGCATACTTGTATTTTAAGTAGTTCGCACAGACACACATTTTAAAAACAATAAAGTTCCTAATACCCACCTTCTTTGAACAGTTAGCTTGCTGCCCCATCCACCTCCTCCCTATCCTCTGTTGTCGGAATCCATGGACTAGCCTCCTCCCTCCTGCCATGCATGGTCTGATGTGCTGCCACTGCCCTCCATTTAGCATGATGTACCAGTCCACTCCTCCTGCCCACCATTGCCCAATTCTATGGCCCATCATTGACCTCCTGCTTAGCCTCTGTGCTTAGCTTGCTGCCCATATTCTCCTTCCCCCTGCCCTCCGATGTCTTTGTGCATGCCCCTGCTCCATCCTTTTGTGCCCACCATGGACCTGCCACTCCTATCTACTCTGAGTGTTCTTTTGAGCTGCTACTCCCCTCCCACCTGCCTAGCATTGTCAGATGACTGTAACCTGTCCCTGCCACCTCCACCCTGCCTGTCCACATGCCATGCCCCTATCCCCTTCCTCCTGTCCTCCACGGTCCATTTTACTGCCACACCCTTCTGCCCTCCCTGGTCTGTTGTGCTGCAACTGCTCCTGCTGCCCGCCCCGCGCGGTCTGTTGTGAGGCCCCTTCCCCTGAACTCTCTTGTCTGTGCCCAGGTCCTGACTCTCCCTTCTATCCTCCATGGTCCTTTGTTCATGCCCCTGCACCCTCCTTCTTGCCCATCATAGCCACTGTGCTGCCACTAACACTCCCGCTTGCCATGCATGGTCTTCTGTGCTGCCATGGCCCCTCCCACCTTCCCTGTGTGGTCAGCTAGCTGCCCCTGACCCCCTCCCACCTTCCCTCCATGGTCTGTGTGTATGCCATCATAGTGTCATTGTTGCTCTCCATGGTGTGTCTTGTTTCTAGTGCCCATCCTGCCTGACCTCCATGGTCATCTTGCTGCTCCTGCCCTGCCCCCTTGCCCCCAGCCCTCTGTTTCCATGTGCAGACCCCTATTCCCTCCCTCCTGGCTTGTCTGTTCCATTGTAATGCCCCTGATCCGTCCCTTGTGCCCTTTATGGTCTGTTATGCTGCAGCTTTCTCTCCTGTCTGTCCATTATGGTGAGCTAGCTACCATTGCCTCTTTCCCCTCAGTTCTCTGTTGTCCATGTGCATGGTCCTGTCCCCTCCCTATTGCTTTATATGGATTGTTGTGCTGCACTCCCGTCCCGCATGCACTGTGTGGTGTATTGTGCTGCTGCAAACCCTGATGCCTGCCCTGTAGGGTCAGTTTGGTGCACCTCTCCATGTCCCTCCTGTCCTCTGTTATCCGAGTGCATGTCCCTACCCCAATTCCTCCTGCCTACCATGATCCAATGTACCATACTTGCGAACATTTTGAACTTGGTAAGAGGGAGATTTTGAAAACAACTGGGGTATTGATTTTCCCCTTTGAGTTACATTGAAAAAGAAGAGATTGTAGACAGGAGACAGATCAAATAAAGCCCATTTGAGCTTAAAAACATTGGACGTTTCCTGGCTGAAACAGGTCTGTTGGCATGTATGGTTGTACTACCACTGCCTCTTCCTTCTGCCCACAAGGGTCTATTATATTGCCACAGCCTCTCTTGCCAGTCCTGTATTGTTGGTTTGTTGCCCCTGCCCCCCTTTCCACTGCCCTCCATAGTCTGTTGTGCTGCCACTGCCCTTCCTGCCTGCCCAGTGTTGTCAAATTGTTGCCTCTGCACTCTCCTACCTGCCTTCAATTTTCAGAGTCCGTGCCCCTGGCCTCTGCCTCTCAATAGTATCCCAATGAACAACTAGATTGCTAACATTCTATATTTATTACAAAAGTGTGGAACGCCTCACGTCATCTTGATGTAATCAAAACTGTAATACCTAGAGTATTTCCTTTAGAAATTACATATATGAGAGGGTCTTATTTGCATTAAAATTATGGTTAGTGCTCTAAAAAACTAATATGAGGACATATTTTCTGAGTTTTCAAATAGCGACAAAGAACTTTTAAAATATTTGTAATCTTTCTGTTTTTTTATCCAGTTGACCACTTGATTAAATGTTGCACCTAGGGGAGAGGATGTGGTGTTACTTACAGAGCTGCAGACTTTGCAACTGGGGAACCAGGTTGGAGTTTCTGCTTCAGCTCAACATTCTGTGATTCTGGTCAAATCACTTAATCTCCCCATGTCTACAACCAAAATGAATTTGATCTTGTGTGATGTAACCAATGCTCATGTAAAGCACTCCAATACCTGACAAGTCTGCACTATATAAAACTGCAAATACACAACAAATAAGTGTTTTGCACACTTCTGTCATTGGGCTACATGTGGGCTACATCTGGGTGATATTTGTGCTGCATTTGGGCTCTTTTGTCTCTGGTGGCCATCTTGGGAGATTTATTTGTTATGAAGTTTCCTAATTTCCTCGTATACTGCAGTCTCCTCAGTAGGAAATGCTTTCAGTTTTTTACTTTGATTCCATCAAGAAGGTATTCAGATATTACACACATTTGCCATAAATTCTGAATGTTAGCACTCTAGTTGCTCATTAGATCACTGTAGTAAAGCTACTGCTCACCACGGAAGTCTGCTGCTGGTATTAAAAGTGCATGTTTCAGTCTGCATATCAGAATTTTTTAATGAAATAGAAGAGGATTTGAGAAGTCACTCAAAATGTGCCCTAATTTTTCTTTCTTCAGCACTAATCATAATTTCTATGGCAAAATGAATCCCCTCATTGTGTTCCTTTTTAAATTAAATGTTTTAAGTGTTACCAGTTTATTCCAATCAAGATGGCTTCAGGTGTGCCATACTTTTGTCCTAAGTAAGACAGTAAGCGCTCTAGTTGTTCTTAAGAACACTCTGGGACATTCTGTCATTGGGCTATACTTGGGCTACATCTGGGTGATATTTGGGCTACATTTGGGCTCTTTTGTCTCTGGTGGCCATCTTGGGAGATTTATCTGTTATGAAGTTTCCTAATTTCCTCATTTACTGCAGTCTCCTCAGTAGGAAATACTTTCAGTTTTTTTACTTTGGTTCCATCAAGAAGGCATTCAGATGTGTCACACATTTACCATAAATTCTGAATGTTAGCACTCTAGTTGCTCATTAGATCACTGTAGTAAAGCTACTGCTCACCAGGGAAGTCTGCTGCTGGTATTCAAAGTGCATGTTTCAGTCTGCATGTCAGAATTTTTTTATGAAATAGAAGAGGATTTGAGAAGTCAAAATGTGCCCTAATTTTTCTTTCTGCAGCACTAATCATAATTTCTATGGGAAAATGAACCCCCTCATGTTGTTCCTTTGTAAATTAAATGTTTTAAGTGTTACCACTTTATTCCAATCAAGATGGCTTCAGGCGTGCCATACTTTTGTCATAAGTACGACTGTTAGCGCTCTAGTTGTTCGTTAGAACGCTCTGGGACATTCTGTCATTGGGCTATACTTGGGCTACATCTGGGTGATATTTGGGCTACATTTGGCCTCTTTTGTCTCTGGTGGCCATTTCAGGAGACTTATTTGTTATGATGTTTCCTAATTTCCTCATTTACTACAGTCTCCTCAGTAGGAAATACTTTCAGTTTTTTACTTTGATTCCATCAAGAAGGCATTCAAATGTGTCACACATTTGCCATAAATTCAGAATGTTAGCACTCCAGTTGCTTATTAGATCACTGTAGTAAAGCTACTGCTCACCAGGGAAGTCTGCTGCTGGTATTGAAAGTGCATGTTTCAGTCTGCATGTCAGAATTTTTTTATGAAATAGAAGAGGATTTGAGAAGTCACTCAAAATGTGCCCTAATTTTTCTTTCTGCAGCACTAATCATACTTTCTATGGCAAAATGAACCCCCTCATGTTGTTCCTTTTTAAATTAAATGTTTTAAGAGTTACCACTTTATTCCAACCAAGATAGCTTCAGGTGTGCCATATGTTTGTCATAAGTAGGACTGTTAGCGCTCTAATTGTTCTTTAGAACACTCTGTGAAGCTGCAGTAGAACACAAAGGAATCAACTGACAGTTTCTGCCCTTGTTGGATGTACATGGTTTACTGAGAATGTCAGACTTCATTCTCACATGACTGAGAAAGATAATGTGAATTTACAGAAAATATGCTCTCAGTTTAGCCTATAGATCACCTACCAAACCTCTGTGGGAAAAGCATGAGAAAATAGTTTTCTCTCAAACATGATTCATGATATCACAGCAGAAGGCTTTTCACATGGTAAAATCACCTTAGAACACACCACAATTCCTAAAATGAGTATGGTACCATCAACAAATGATTTATAATGCAGATTGCTTTTCCACATGTGGAGCAGCAAGTTAGCTGCTCCCCATGTGGAAAAGCAATGCCGGCTCCCGCAGGACACGGGGAGCTGGCTGGGACCGTGGGGGGATTGGGGACCCCCCCACGGCCCCCAATGAAGAGGGCCAGCCACGGGGGATGGGGTCCCCGGGGCTAGTAGTAACCCGGGAGGGGGGCCACGGAGCCCCCTCCTAATTTTTTTTTTTTAAAACAAACAAACAGAAAAGAAACTGCCCCGGGGGATGTGGTCCCCGGGGCCAAAAGGGGCCACAGGAGGGGGGCAAGGCAGCCCCCCTCCAAAATACAAAAATTAAAAAAAAAAGGGCCATGCCCCGGGGGATGGGGTACCTGGGGCAAATTATGGCCTCGGGAGGGGGGCCACACGGCCCCCTTCCCGATTTTTGTTTCTTTATAAAAAAAAAAAAATTAGGGGCATGCCCAGGGGGATGGGTCCCCAGGGCCAATAAATTAGAAAAAGAAGGGGGGCTACACAGCCCCCTTCTAAAAAAAGAAAAAAAAGAAAAAAGACGGGATCCGGCCGGATGCCACGCCCCCTCCTTGCACCACTCTGCAAACGCGCCCCTTTTTACACCTCTCTGCAACGCAGCTCTGTGGCGCTTACTGGAAGTACCTGGTGGGCTAGTTGGCAGCCAGGGGACCTCAGAATTCAAGGGGACTTAATCCCCCAACTTAAAATGCGCCACAGGGCGCGTTTGCACAGTGGTGAAGGTAGGGGGCGGGGCCTGAGGTGATATGTGTGCAAACACGCCCTGTGGTGCGTTTTAAGTTGGGGAATTCATTCCTCTTCAATCCAGAGGTCCCTTAGGGGCCAACTAGCCCACCAGGTACTTCCACTAAGCGCCACGGAGCTGCGTTGCAGAGTGTTGTAAAAAGGGGCGTGGCCTCTGAACACCTCTCTGCAACGCAGCTCGCTGGCGCATACTGGAGGTACCTGGTGGGCTAGTTGGCTGCCAGGGACCTCAGGATTCAAGGGGACTTAATCCCCCAACTTAAAACACCCCACGGGGCGAGTTTTCACAGTGGTGAAGGTAGGGGGCAGGGCCTGAGGTGATATCTGTGCAAACAGTTTCTAAGTGTCCTTTTTTGAAACGTACAAATATTCCTCTAAAATCAGTCGAACTACGAATTCCGATTTACTCACCTGTTATCAGGAGAGAACCCAGGGCTGCATCTTTTAGCCCAGCACTGAACCTGGAAAGTAATTCTAAGGGTACTTACCAGTAACTTGTATTTCCTTCCATAGGAATCCATTGTGTGGTTTTCAGCTGAAAAGTTTCTATGTGTCTATTTTCACAAACTAAAAATATTCCTAAAAAATCGTCTGTATGACTTAAACACATTCTTTCAACTGTTTACAGGAGATTCACCAGTGCTGGATCCAGGATCGACCACTTAGTAAGAAAAAGTAACGATAACACTACTTACCTGCTAAGTGAATTTTCTGCCATAGGATAACATTGGTTATTCTATGTGAAAAAAAATTCTAAGTGTCAATTTTTTAAATACAATAATATTTCTTAAAAATCACTACTGTAACCAAAACGCTTTTACTCAACTGTTTACAGGAGATGTCCAAGGACTGAATCTAGGATCCAGTCCTGTGGTTAGAAAAGTAATCCATAAAGTAACTAATTCCATTTAACTAGAAATTCACATTGAGCTCAATGTTGCATTGTGTCTAAAATTGGGTTGCGCAGTGCAACAACTGTAACTACTGTACTTAAAAGTCTATTGCCTACTTGCAAAGTATTTAAACTAAAGTAATTCATTCTGAGAAAGTATATTTTGTATTGTAATGTATAATGAAATTATAATGTAATTTAAAAAAAATAGTTTAAAAAATGTAGTAAATCAGTATCAAAAAAATCAGTATAACAATTAATACATTAAAAATTGTCATTTACAAAACCTTTGAAATTCACTGAAAAAACCATAGGTTTCAGGCCTGATATAGTTAGGAATTAGCATTTAAAAAACCTTTGAAATTCACTGAAAAAACCATAGGTTTCAGGCCTGATATAGTTAGGAATTTGCATTTAAAAAGCTTTGAAATTCACTGAAAAAACCATAGGTTTCAGGCCTGATATAGTTAGGAATTCGCATTTAAAAAACCTTAGAATTTCACTGAAAAACAATAGGTTTTAGGGGTGTTATAGTTAGCTGGACATTTCACTCGAACAAAACCATTGAAATTCCTCCGATATAGTTAGTTGTACTAACTACATCTCGCGCGCCCGCAATCCACTGCTGATGATGTCATATATTACATCATTCATGACATGGTCAGTGACATCACTGATGACATCATCCACGTGACAATCAGATACACCTCATCATACACTAGTATAACCTTTCATCACTCACTGTAAAATACAGAGTGCCAGATTTAAAACCATTGACACACCAATACAAGTTTCTAAACACCCACTCAGTGATTCCTAGATCTATACACACATCTAATCACTTACCTATAGATTCACTCATACATGCTGTCAATGATCAATAGAACACTATCAAATATACTTATACACCTATATCGACATTACACACCAGCACACATCCTAATCACTTATGAAGTCATCCTACTCACTTATGCAAACAATGGATCATACTTACTTTTACTTAGCAATACACTTATAAAATACCACTTCATCTATTCATATAGATAATAACTCATACAAAGGGGCCGATTCCGATCCTGGAAATATTTTCCCCGTACGAATCGTATCTGGATTTTTTTCCGACCGAATCGTACAAGTCCCGTACAAACTGGCAAGTACGATTCGTATGGGAAAAAGTCCATACGAATCGCATTGGGAAAATTCCCCCACACGTCCTCGGTCGGGAAAAGTCTCCGACACGTCCCCGGACATTTTTACGTACAAATGGGAAAACTGAAGTCCGAATGCGCAAGTACGATCCGTCCCATCCGTCCGATTGTACAACTGTATGGAAAAAAGACCGTCCGGAGCGAACTCCCATAGCAACCATGGAGATGTCCAAACAGTACGCTCTGTACATACGGGTGGGCTAGGGGTACGCTCCGGACATACGGGGGTGGGGATACGCTCCGTACATATGGGGGTGGGGGTACGCTCCGTACATATGGGGGGCTGGGGGTACGCTCCGTACATACGAGGGGCTGGGGGTACGCTCCGTACATACGGGGGTGGGGGTACGCTCCATAAATACGGGGGTGGGGGTACGCTCTGTACATACGGGGGGGCTGGGGGTACGCTCCATACATACGGGGGTGGGGATATGCTCTGTACATACGGGGGTGGGGGTACGCTCCGTACATATGGGGGGCTGGGGGTACGCTCCATACATACGGGGGGCTGGGGGTATGCTTCGTACATATGGGGTGGGGTTACGCTCCGTACATGCGGGGGTGGGGGTATGCTCCGTACATACGGGGGGCTGGGGGTACGCTCCGTACATACGGGGGTGGGGGTACACTCCGTACATACGGGGGCTGGGGGTACGCTCCGTCCATACGGGGGGCTGGGGGTACAGCGCGAACATACAGGGGCGGGGGGGGTACGGCGCGTACCGGGCCCCCTAATCAGCTCGCATCGCCGCGTACTTAGCTTTTCCGGCACTTTTTGGGTGCCGTAAAAATATTCCCATCCGGACTGCAGTCGGTACGAATCGTACTTGCTGGTACGTAAAAACATGCCTAACTCCGTCCGGACGTCACGTCCGCGGTGTCCCGGATCACATTCGGATGTATTTTACTGTCAGTCGGTGTTTTTTCTGACTCGTACGGAAATGGTGTTTCCGTACGAATCGTACTTGCAAGTTTGTAGGGTTTTTTTCCCGGGTACGAGTCGGACGGAGAAAACGCTCCGACCGACGGTTTGTACCCGGTTTTTCCAGGATCGGAATCGGCCCCTAAGTGTGTTATAAAAACACTATTACAAGTATACAGTTATCCATACAGTCACTCATACAATCACTGAGTCTTATGTATACTTATTTATATACAACAACTGACACATACAATGGCTTTTATTTTTCTAGTTTGTTGGACATGTACCATTGAGACATATATTGGCTCATCGCCACACCCATAAAGATATTCACTCACCCAAACAACTGTTATAACATGTAGTTTTAACTTCAGATACCTACTGAATCAACTATTCACACATCTTTGGGCAGTCACACCCCCCCCCCCCCCACCGAACCACACACACATTCACTCTCCCATACAAATACTCAGTTAACTAATCAATAAATATAGACTTTCACGTAGCTAGTAACCAACTAGTGCAGCAGTTTACACAACAACTGACAAAGTGATACAGATATTCACACAGTTTAGTCACTATTCAATATATTTAGTGAGACACTATAAATTAGTCAAGTAAACAGTCAACCATACTGCTACTAAATCCTCCATCCAGATATTTATATTTATATATCCACTCATTCTTCAATGCAAATTGCTATATATATATAATACATATTTAAATAACGAACCAAACCACATTCACTGGATGATATCATCATCATCAGTGATGTCATTTGAGATGTCATCAGTGATGTCACTAACCATGTCATGAATGATGTAATATGTGACATCATCAGCAGTGGATTGCGGGCGCACGAGATGTAGTTAGTATAACTAACTATATCGGAGGAATTTAAATGGTTTTATTCGAGTGAAATGTCCAGCTAACTATAGCACCCCTAAAACCTATTGTTTTTTCAGTGAATTTCAAAGGTTTTTTAAATGCTAATTCCTAACTATATCAGGCCTGAAACTTATGGTTTTTTCAGTGAATTATATGTATATATATATAGATATATATATATATATATATATATTTATATATCTATATATATATACATACACATACATGTGTGTGTGTTTTAACTCTGAAAGCCACAGAAATCCATCAGTTTTAGTTAAACTTATCACGAGTAATTATAACTTGTGCCCTAAGGTAACTGTAACTCATGGCCACGCCATGCAGTTTTCTCATCAATAATTTAATTGCAAATGTTGCAGTGATATTATCATTGACGTCATAGAAGATGTCATGAGTGATGTAATATGTGGGGTAACCAGCAGTGCATGGTGAGGGCACTAGGTATAGTTACCTTAGGTCATGAGTTATAGTTACTTGAGATAACTGTTACTATAACTGCTGAATTTAGAGTTTAGAACAATAGAATGTTATTGAACATTTCACCTAACAGTAATTATTACTGTGATTTTCTAGTTTTTTCTTAAGGTCTAGTAATATTGTAATAATATACATAAAGTCAACTACTTTGGCTGTGCAGGAGGTTGTGGGGGGTTGGTCACAGGGCTTGGCCTACCCCCGGACTCTCTGGCCAAACCCTCAGTAGGCTGCCAACCCCACGCTGGCACAGCCTTTGATATGTGCAGCGTAGGGTTGGCCTTCAGGCCCCAGGGACCACATCCCCGGGACCAAAGCATAAATTAAGGGCAAAATTAAAATCAAAAGGGGAGGGGACCATGTGGCCCCCTCACTCCGTGTGTTCTTGGGCACGGGGACACCAACACCTGAACACTAATTCTAAGGGGAGGGTGGCATGCACCCCCACAAGCCTCCTTAGGCCCTAGGAATCACAGCCCCTTTGTCTGAATGGAATATAAAATGGGAAAGAGCCCCCAACGCCCCTGCCCTCAGCTTCATTAGGTCCCAAGGGACCTATTCTCTGGGCCCAAATTCAATTAAAAAGGCGGAGGGGGTTCAGGGCCTCCATCCAGAGCCTCATTAGGCCCCGGGGAGCCTATTTCCTGGGGCTGAATTCCACAAAAAAGGGTTTGTCTATTTTTTTAAATCGTTAAGACACGCAGCCCCCTTGCCATGCCTGTTTTGATACTGAAGCCCCCATCCCCCTGGGCCTTCATGAATTATAGGTGAGTGTGCCCTGGTGCCCGCCTGGGACACCCACCAAGGACCATGTTGGAGGCTGCAAGGGGAGCCCCAGCCCCCGAGACCTCAGCAGGCTCCCCTCATGGTGCAGGAGCTGGCATTGCTCCTGCCGGGAGGTAGCAGCTATTTATGCAGCTCCCTCTGGGTGGCAGCAATATGTGTTTTGCTTCCGTGTGTACACGAGTGCAGGCAGGGAAACAGAACACAAGTCTGCTCCCAGCCTGCCAGAGAATCTTTAAATCTCTGTCCAGCTGGAAGCAGAGTTAGTGTCTGCCCCAGTTTGGCAGGATATCTAAAAATGCTCCTGCCAGACGGGAGCAAACACATTTTCCCCTGCCATTGCTAGTGAGGGCAGGGAAACTATTTTCCTGGGGAGGGCTCTCCTGGACACAATAACTGAGCCGGCCCTGGGTGATGGGATCCCCGGGGCCATTAAAGGCTCAAGTAGGGGGGCCTTGTGGCCCCCCCCTATCTTTTAATGAAAGTGACGACCCTGGGGGATGGGGTCCAACGGACCTTTTTATTGTTTGGGAGGAAGGGATGTCCAGCATCCCTCCCCTTCCTTATACATGTTGGCCCCGGTAGTGAGGTCCCCAGGGCCTCAGCAGGCTCCAAGAGTTGGGCTGCATGCCCACCTCCCTATATTTAATAACTTGGCCCCAGGAAGGCTCAGGGAGGGGGGTCTTGCTCCTCTTTTTTTATATGTTGGCCCTAAGGGATGGGGTCCCCGATCCTAATTAGAATCCAGGAGGGGGCCAGGCGCTGCCCTCTTATTTTCTGCTTTGACCAGGGGCTTGGGGAGGGGGGCCACCTTCTTCCTCCCCCCAAAAATAACATGCGGTGTCCCCCATGCCCCTGGCCCACAATGGGGAGGGTTTTAAAAAGAAGCTCGGGAGCCTGCAATTACTTTTTTACATTTTCTGCGGATTTATGGATCCAGGCCAGGCCCCCAACCCCCCATACATGCTGCCAACCACACAGCACACACAGCCTTTGGCTGTGTGCAGCCAACCTTCCATGTGCAGCCAACCCCAGGCAGGGTTGGTTGAGTGAGTGCGCGTCATTTTTTTCCATTCAGGTCTGGATCCTGGGATCCGTCGCGGATTTACACTGGGGATTGCGCTGAGCACCGTTGTGGTTTCGCAGATCGGGCCCAAAAAAAAGTCAGATGAGTTTTTTACCTCAGGAATCCCTCCATCTATCTTATGGGGTCAGGATACCTCTATCGTGACACCTTATCTCACTTTCCACTTTTATTCCCCCCCCCCCCCACGCACCGGGCCAATAAACAAAATGGAGGCTGCAATTTTTAGTAAGTATCATTGCGATTACTTTCAGTGACTTTAGTTGATCAACTCTAGCAGGGGGACAGTCACAGGCTGTCAGACAGCTCAGTACTATGTAGGAAATCAAAGCGGCACTGACCTGTCTATGTTGTACCCAGTAGGACCAGAGTTATGAAGTGCAGTCATCTGCTACCCCACCGCGCTAAACTTGAGGAGCATTAAAACACCCCACCTTGAGGAAGCACTAAGGGGAAATGGGGGATTGAAACAAGGAATGTGGGGGAAGAGAAACTATAGAGTGTCTGCCCTGTGTCTGCCACTGGCCACCCTCTAGAATGCTGGCTCGTGGAATGCTGTGTCATATAATAATTGAAGGATCAATACCTATGAGACTCGTGTACTCTTGAAAAAGAGAGAGGCGCATGAACAATGCTACTAATCTATATAATGACCTATACACGTGTAAATTCTATACCTGGAACTGCATGAATTAAGCAGCGGACTGAAACTTAATGGAACGTGCAGATTTGTGACGCTTTGTCATAGTTTTTCCAGGCCAAGCAAAATCGGGGTTGTAGACAGGTAAGTAGGACTCAGGAAGCAGCAGGAAGCTCTTGAAATCAGAGCATAGAGAATGGGGTCTGGCACTCTCAATGTATTTATTTTAATTTAAGTCCAGCACAAGGTAGGAGGAATTCTGGGTATGTTTGATGGGGGAACACTCCCTCACTCCATAGCCCTATTCACACATATTACTGCTCACATATCAAATTTAATATAATAACTGCGAGGACACAAGGCATACCGATGGACTGACCTGCATATTATTGCTTTAAGGACTCTTGAGGTCCAGAAAACAAAGAAATATTAAGGCTAGATAATAAGGCTCTTTCTGAATCAATCAATCAATCAGTTCATTTGTAGAGCGCACTACTTACCCGTGAGGGTCTCAGGGCGGGGGGGGGGGATGGGGGGCAGAGGTGCTGCTACTGCTCGAACAGCCAGGTCTTTAGGAGTCTCCTGAAGGCCAGCAGGTCCTGGGTCTGTCGTAGGCGAATGGGGAGGGTGTTCTAGGTTTTTGCGGCGAGGTGGGAGAACGATCTGCCGCCGGCGGTCGCTCGACAGATGCGGGGGGTGGTGGTGGGGGCGAGGTCAGCAGAGCGAAGCTGGAGGTTAGGGGTGTAGAAGGTGAGTCGTTCGTTGAGGTACGCTGGTCCGGTGTTGTGGAGTGCTTTGTGAGCGTGGGTGAGGAGCTTGAAGGTGATCCTCTTGTTGTCGTGGAGCCAGTGCAGGTTTCTCAGGTGTGCTGTGATGTGGCTGTGGCGGGGGATGTCGAGGATGAGGCGCGCAGAGGCTTTCTGTATGCTTTGTAGTCGTTTCTGGAGTTTGGCTGAGGTTCCGGCGTAGAGCATTTCCATAGTCCAGTCTGCTGCTGACGAGGGCCTGGGTGACCGTCCTTCTGGTTCTGGTGGGGATCCATCTGTAGATCTTGCGGAGCATGCAGAGGGTGTTGAAGCAGGAGGAGGAGACGGCGTTTACTTGCTGGGTCATTGACAACGCATAGTCCAGGATGACTCCTAGGTTGCGTGCGTGGTCAGTGGGCGTCAGTGCAGCTCCCAGTGTGTCGGGCCACCATGAGTCGTCCAAGGTGGAGGGGGTGGATCCGATCATGAGGACCTCCGTCTTGTCCGTGTTCAGTTTCAGGCGGCTGTTCATCATCCATTCGGCGATGGCCTTCATTCCTTCGTGGAGGTTGGATTTGGCGGTGGTGGGGGCCTTGATGAGGGAGAGGAACACCTGGGTGTTGGTATGAAAATGTACAGTGTTATTTACAGGGATTTAAAGTCTGATTTTAATAGCAACCTTCTTTTGTTTTGTAGTGAACCCCTGAGGAAGGAAATTTTACAGTCCGAAATGCATTGGGTAATCTAAAAACTTGCAACTGAGGATGTTTTATGTTTTTTGGCGTGCTCGGAAAAAGGCCTGGATGGGCATATCCGTTGGCATGAGAAGTTGTTAAAACATAAGCAAATCACGAGTGAAAAGTACAAAGAAAATAAAATGGAACTAAGCAAAGTTTTTGATTACATGGAGTAATTATTGTTAAAAGTGAAAAAGCTATTGAAAAAGAATGTGTGATAATCGCGATACTAGCTGTGCACCTGGATTGGAGTGTAGCATCGCTCCATCTCAGATGTTGTATTTGGTGACGTGAAAAGGGGCAGATTACGTACTCCAGGGAGCACGCATACAGCTTAGAGTTTGGAAAAACCTTGCCAAAAAGGAGCATAATTGTTAAAACAGGAGTGCACGGCAATCTCTGACAGTGAAATCACGAATATAGAGCACCATATCGTCCGCATACATTGAGATGCCAAAGGGACGGAGTTGAAATCATAATGCAGTGTGTGCATATTGTTGGCGTATTTTGCAAGCTAGTGGCTCTATCGCAATGGAAAATAGTAAAGGCGATAACAGGCAGCACTGCCTTGTGCTTCTCTGTATATTTATGACTTAAGAAATATGGCCATTCACCTTTATACGTGCAGTTGGCTTAGCATACAGCAACTTAATCCAATTCAATAGCATGAGCGGTAGGCCAATCCGTTGCAAAATTGTAAATAAATACTACCATTCAATAGAGTCGAAAGCTTTGGCTGCATCTAGGACAGCCGACGCTTCCCGCTACGGATTTAATTGATGCAGGAGTTCAAATATGGTGCATAGATTATGCGACGTCGAGCGATTTGGTATAAAACCGGATTGATCCGGTAGGACTATAACCTGCATGAAAGTCTGTAATCTGGTGGTGATAATCTTGGCCAATATTTTAGTATCTGTATTAATTAGGGAAAGTGGTCTATATGACTCACCACTTTCAGGGTGTTTATCCGGCTTTAATAACGCCACTATCAGTGCTTCACGTAGTGTCAGGGGGAGGATTTAGCTGTTATAGGCTTCATCATACATTTCGACAATATGGGGGCTGGGCAGCTCAGAGTATGCCTTATAGAATTCCCCCGTGATGCCGTCAGGTCCATGGGTTTTGCCATTAGCCATTGACTTTATAGCTGTTTGCTCTTCTTCCACTGTTATGGGTTGCACCAGGAATTCGCGTTGGTCATCTGAGAGCCACGCGAGTGCTATGTCCTCTAGATAGCATAACATTTCTTGTGTATTCACTGTGTCGCGCGCAGCGTAGAGCATGCCATATGTTTCCATGAAGGTGCCCAGTATGCCCTGATTGTCATAGTGTGTTGTGCCTCCGTGATCTATCATTTTCAATACTGTATGCCGTTTGTGTTCTGTGCGTATTTTTCATGCCAAATTACGACCAGTTCTGCCCCCTTCTCCCATTCGGTGGGCCGTGTGACGACGGGTGATGTATTTCACTTCATCATCTGCAAGGCTATTATATTTGGTTACTTCATTCCTGATTCTGCTTAAAAGAGTCACGTCGCAGGTGGCATCATATTCTGCTTCCAATTGCTTTATACAGGCTTCACTATTACGTAGTTGCGTGCGTATATCTTTTAAGATACCAGCAGTGGCACCAATACAAATACCTCGCAAGGTCGCCTTAAAGACTTTCCATAGTGTGCCAGCACTGTCTACTGAGTTTTTGTTGAGATTGAAGAAATCTTCTGTGGCTATATGAATGGTCATCTTTATATATAGGGTCTAGAAGGGATGTGGCGTTGAAGAGCCATATAAACGGGTGGGGTATATGTCGGGACTTTAAGAGTCAGAATGATCGGTTTGTGGTCCAATAGCGTTTTCGGTAAGTGTCGTACGTCTTGTACCCATGTACAGGTTGGTTCCGTGAATTTCCAGTAATCAGGCCTAGCCCAGCTGCCATGTACGGTAGAGGAGTGAGTGCTTTCTAGCGTTTGTGGATTGTGCATTCGCCATACGGCTTGCATATGAAATTCCACTATCCCATTGAGGATAGTAGACATAGCACGATGATGCTGTTCAGAGGTTGCGTGAGATCTATCATATGCATCGTCAAGTAAAACGTTTAAATCCCTTCCCCATATTAGTTCCATATGTGTCAGAGTCCTGAGTATGTTCCATAGGTTAGTAAGGAAGTCAGGGTTGTCGATATTGGAGCCGTATATGTTAATGATACCTACCCTCGAGCCATGGAGAATGCCTGTGATTATTACATATCTGCCATTATCGTCAATTAGCGTTTGTTCCTTTACAAAGTTTGTCCCTTTATGTATCAATGTTATGACACCCCTGGCATAGGAGGAATATGAGGAAGCGACCACCACTTCTGCCCAGTGCATTCGCTTTCTTCTTGGGGAGATGTGTTTTTTGAAGCAGAGCCATATTTATTTGATGCCTATCTAAATATGCAAGCACCTGTCTAATCTTACGGGGGTTATTAAGACCCCCCACATTCCATGTGCTTAAACGCAATGGGGTGGAGTTAGTGGTGCTATGCATAAGGGGAGTAACCACGGTCATGGATAGATTGCATGATACTGTCTTGGCTGTCGCCATGAGGTACTGCTGCTATGGCTGTGTAATCAAGTGCAATGTGTCTCTTCACATGTGTGTTGTAGATTGAGAGCATAATAGTTGCCTGGAAAAACAAAACATAAATCTCAACTATCCCCCACCCACTTTAGCATCCCAATTATGCCAAAGACATACCCCAAGCTTAAGTGCAAACGGCAACATAATTTCAGTGGGGTTTACCCGTTAAAGGGGCGACTAGGTGTCTGACGTTCCATACGCATGCAGATGGGGCTGGAGCGACAGAAAAGCACATAGTAATAGAGATTAGGTTGTTATCAGGGAAAAGCAATATTAACTAGCATATTACCAGACACCCTGTGTTTAGTGCAATGGTCTAATAATTGCAGTTACATTACAAAGAGAGCCGTGCAGTGAAAGGTCATACTTGCTCAGTACCTGACTCGCATCGTTAGTCCAAGCAGGAAAGAGCATACATCTGCTATCTTTGTAAATAATGTAATACCTTACCCCAATCCAATGTTCAAGCAAGGCATCAACATCACGTTCTCACCATGTTGGATAGTGATTCAGAGATATCAATGGTTACGTAATATTAATTTGAGTCAGTTTGTGTGGTAGATATTTTGTCTCCTGCTTCTTGCTGCTGCTTACCATGTTTAAGGAAGTCCTGCGCTTGTGTTTTGCATCCTTTAATACTCTGCGCAAATGTGTATGATGTTTCTCGACTGAGGGTACGTGCGATTTCGCATGTAGAGCAAAAGGCAATATGTTGGGATGAAAAACTAGTAGACAATAGGATGGAGTGCACTCTAATGTAGTGTGTTCGTGTTGTTGTGCACAATTTCTGCCATCCATAAACACAATGACCAGTCGTCGCCATGTAGTAAGGCTACACTGTGTATGTATTGAGCTAGTGTTTGATTCAGGCATTCCATCATACCATTTGTTTTAGAATGATAACTAGCTGATAAACTTGCATTTATGTGTAGTGCTTTGCATAGCTATCATCAGAATTTGGAGGTCAATTGAGAGCTGTGGTCGTTAAAGAGTATATTAGGAATCCCATGCAGTTTAATAATATGATGGGCAAATGTGTGTGCTAATTCTAGGGCGGTGGGTAACTTGGGTAAGGCAATAAAGGGTCCCATCTTGGTTAAGTGATCTATAACCACTAATATTAATGTGTTCCCTTTAGTGTGGTAATTCAACCAAAAAGTCCATAGACACAGTATTCCATGGGTCTGCTAGGACTGGAACGGGTTGTAGCAAACCAATTGATTTAGTATGACTTGTCTTAATTTGTGCACAAATGGAGCAGGTTTTTATTTATTTTACTACATCCACCCGCAGTGTTGGCTACCAAGGACGTAGGTTTCAGTGAGCCCAAATGCCCTGCAAGGTACTAGCCATGTGCCCACTGTATTATCTGTATTTGAAGGTCAGTAACAGGCACATATATATTGTGAATGTGGTACCATAACTCCTTACATTCTGAATGGTTTTCATCAGCCTGTAGCCAATCAATGTCATGTAGAGGTTCCAAACGCTTAATAAGTTCTTGCAAGAATTCCCTGGTAATAATAGCAATGCTGGGGTTTTCAGTGTTATTAACCAAAACTCTTTCTTGGAGGATAAGATGTGAGTCTTTCTCAGGTTGTTCCTCTGGTGTCTCATAGGAACGAGATAAGGCATCTGCCTTACTGTTTTGGACACCAGGTCTATAAGCTATAGTGAAATCAAAATCTGAGCAGAATAATGACCAAGGTAATTGGCGAGATTGGAGCCGCAAGCTGATTATAAGAATTGCAAATTCCTATGATCTGTGTAGATTTCAGTGGTATGCCTAGCCTTCATGAGGTAATGGCGCCATTCCCCAAAAGCTCCTTTTATTGCCAATTACTCCTTGTCTGCTATACTGTATTTCACCTCACACTGAATCATTTCTGTGAGAAGTATGCCACTGGATGTATTTGACCCATTTCAGGGTTTTGTTGAGACAAAACAGCACCTATAGTTAGACTAGATTTATCTGCTTCCAGAATGAATGGTAATGTGATATCTGGGTCACGTAGGATGGGTGCCTGCACAAAATGTTCCATTAATTCAGTAAAGGCTTGATTGGCGCCTGTTAGCCATTGAAGAGGAATCCCTATAAGTAGAAGTCTGGCTTGAGGGTGTACAATAGCAGAGAGGTTCTTAAAAAAGTGCATGTAAAAGTTTGTCAATCCAAGAAAGACCTGCAAACTCTTCACATTAGTTGGTGCTGGCCATTGGAGAAACACCTTATCCATATTGTCATCCATTTGGATACCTGATGTGCTTATGATATAACTCAAGAACTAGGAATAAGTACTAGTCCAACCTGACAAATAAGTGGTGCTGTTAGAGCTGAGCCAGGACTGCCCTTACATGTTCTACATGCTCTTTGACTGTGTTGGAATAAATGAGTATATCTTCTATATAGATGATAAAAAAAATCAAGGTATTCTCTCAAAACATCGTCCATGAAGTACTGAAAGGCTGGCACTCATTGGGGCCAATTCACACAACTAATCTGAGATAAAATCCTAAACGTACTACTTTTAGTATTCACAGAAGTCATTTAGTAGTAGTAAAGTTAGAACTCCTAACTTTACTACTACTAAACTGAGATAAAATCCTAAACTTACTACTTTCGGTATTCACAGAAGGAATTTAGTAGTAGTAAAGTTAGGAGTCCTATCTTTACTACTACTAAATGCCTTTTGTGAATACCGAAAGTCGTAAAGTTAGGATTTTGTCTCAGTTTAGTAGTAGTAAAGTTAGGAGTCCTAACATTACTACTACTAAATGCCTTCTGTGAATACCAAAAGTAGTAAGTTCAGGATTTTATCTCAGATTAGTTCTGTGAATTGACCCCTTAGTGTCTCGAATTTGGTTCTAAATGTGGTCTTACACTCTTCACTCTTACAGACCCTGACAAGATGGTACGCACCCTGGAGATCAAGTTTCGTAAAGATCAATTGATCCAACAGGACAGAAATAAACGGTAAAGGACACCGGTTATTTGTGGTTATCTTGTTCAGACCCTATAGTCGATGCATGCACGCAACTCCCCACCCTTCTTGAAGACAAAAAAATAGGAGAGGAAGCAGGGTATGGAGAAGGCTGAATGACCCATGTTTTGAAGTGTTTGTCGATATAGTGTCTTAGATATTCTGTTTTTGGTTCACTCAATGCACAAATGCAAATACATAGAATACTGGCCACTGGAACAAAGTCAATGTGACAGTCATAGTCGCAATGTGGAGGAAGCTGACTAGCTCCTGCCTTGTCAAACACTATCTTGTAGGTGGTGCTGCAATCTGGGACAGTAGTTAAGCAACAAACACTTGAACTTACCCTAAAGTATCACAAGAGTCTGGTAGGTCTGTATTTGGAGTTCTGACGGGACTCAGAAGGACAGCAGTGTTGCTTACAAAAACAGAAGTTAACTCTATGGAACATGTAGTAGACCAATCCGGATCATGAAGGGTGAGCCAAGGCATGCCTAGTATCAGGGTAAACTTAGGGGCGTCTATGATGTCAAACTGAATAGTTTCAATGTGTGTCATACCTAAAGTCATGAGTAACACTTGAGCATGAAAGCATATTGCCAATCCGAGGAACTCACTGGTTCTTACACTTTTTTGCTTGTCTACTGGAAGTGCCATTTGCCTAGAAAATGTCTGGTCAATAAAGTTTCCGGTAGCTCTGGAGTCAAGCAGAGTAGAAACATGCATCTGCCTACCATTTGGGAGCACAAGCTCCACTATTACATTTAAGTGAGCCATAGTGTTTGCAACGTATTAGCCAACCGCGCTGAGGTTTCCGTGGCCCCCACCTGTGAATGCTCTTGGTTATTTACCCTGACCACCGCCTGATTGGTTGCCAGGGTTCTGGATTCTCTTAAGTCAGGGACCTTTTTCAGTGTTCTGCATTCTTTGATGAAATGGCCTCTATGACCACAATAAAGGCTATTTTGTATGTCAATCTCTCTTCTCTGTGGACAGTGCCCCTCGTATCCCCCTACTTGCATTGGCTCCACCCTGGATGACTTATAGTCATGGTATAGTGTTGGGAGGTGGCTGGGTTAGTTGGTCTCACATATAATGCCTGTGATTCAGTTTAACTTCTATCTGTCTTCCTCTCAGGCATGCGATGATCTAACTGAACACTGAGCGCAATCAGTTCACTACAATCAGTGGAGAGATTTAATACCTGTGGCAAAATATCTTTTAACTCCACCTGAAGGCCTTGGTAAAGCTTGGAACCTCTCCTTTCACTGGGCCACTCTGTTTCTACTACTAACCTATTGAATGAGGTGACATAGGTAAGGACGTCTTGAGAACCATGTTTCAGAGTTAGAAGTTAGTTGTCCAGCGACAAGATATGTGTCTTTCTATCAAACAACTTTTGCATTTTTATGTACAAGGTATTGAAATTATATAGTATAGAGTCGTTCTTTTCTAATACAGGAATGGATCAAGTCATTGCATTACCTCCTAAGTTAGACAAAACAAAAGCGTTTTTTGATAGCTCATCTGAGAAGGCTAAATGCTTGCACAAGTACAGTTTACATAAAACCGCTCTGGCAGAGCTAAGGTAATAGTAGGAAGTTGAAACACCTGGACTGTGGAAGGGGCAGGCTGGGATTTTCCACCCAAGGCCAAAAAGGCCCTGGATGCAAAGGGATGATTAATGGAACTGCCTGATCCTAAATCAGGTGGAGGCAGAGAGCAAGGTTGCAGGGGATAGGCGCCCTTCCTGTCTCTCCTTTTCCCTGCCTGGCTAACCCAACCACCTCCTGACATCCTGCCCCCAGTCCTTTTCTGAGTTCCTTGTTTTCTAGCCTGGAATCTTGAACCTCCCCCTGTAAAGCTGTGATGGTGTCTAAAACATTTTCTAGTACCTTGCCTGTATTCATTGCTTGGGCTGGAAAAAATATGTAAGCTTGCAATCTGTCAGACAGCCCAGTGCTATGGAGGAAACCAAAGCAGCACTGACCAGTATATGTCGTACTCAGCAGGAGCAATGTTACGAAGTGCATTCCTCCACTGCTCCACTGCACTAATCCAGAGGAGCATAAAAATGCCACACCAGGAAGAAGCGTTCAGTACAAAGAAGAATAAACTCTACCCTTTATATTAAAAAAGTACAGTGTATCAAGGATTTAAATACAGGCTAGAGACACTCTGAAAGAAAAGAACATAGAATATGTATACATACATATATATACAACCACTTCCCTTTGTGTTTAGTACAAATTTTATTTCACTAATTTTGTTATTTCAGGTTATACATGTCTTACACATTAGAAAAATTCAATGCAACAGAGAAAGAAGAAAACAGGTTCCCACAAGGAGAAAGAAAACTAATCTCACATACATTCATTCACATCCAAAACAAACATTCATACAGAATCACACCAATGTACTGTTCATACTGGTGCAAACCGAAAGCACTAAGAAGTCCCACCCAGCAAAGAAGATTTTCACAACAAGAGATTGCTCAAAAACACAAATGAGTATATAGGCCTAGATAAACAAGTGATGGGATCAAGGGTTTCTGAGTAACACAGTTTTTCTTGGTGTTAAATCCGGTAAAAAGAAAAGAAAGGGTGGGGCCCTGTGCAAAAACGCCGACGCGCGTTTCGGTGAAACAACTCCAGATGACGGAGTACCACCTTCTTCAGGGCGTAACAGAACCGCATAAATCAAATCGGGACCTGTATCGATAGAAGAGAAGCTGTTCAACGTAATTGCTTCTAAAACGTAGCTTCACCACGACGGAAGAATGTCATTCTCAAATCAATACGGATACACAAAATATTCAATGTTAATGGACATGAAGAAGTCCATGCGCCAGGATTCGATCTTTAAAAAGAGGGAGAGAAAAACACACACCCTCCCAGCAGGTTCAATTCTAGTGTCGAGGCACGACCCAGAGAGTAGCAGAGGCGCCAAATAATTTGTATAGAATCCAAACGGAGCAGCAAAAAGCTTGAGATAAACTTCAAAGATCAACGAGCGTCTGAAATAATCAACCGACGTCTCAACAGCGGCGTCCAGGAGAAGCACCAAGGGGAAATGGGGGAAGAAAACAAGGTAAGTCGGGGAAGAGAACTGCTCGAGTTTCCGCCCTGTGTCTGCCACTGGCCACCCTGTGGAATGCTGGCTCATGGAATACTGTGTTGTGTATCAATTGAAGGATCAATACCCCTGATACTCATGTACTCTTGGAAAAGAGATAGGTGTAAGCATATGAACAATGCTACTAAAAGTGTTCATGTAAATTCTATACCTGGAACTGTGTGAAATAAGCACTGCACTGGAACTCAATGGAATGTGGTGATTCATGATGCTTTGCCTTAATCAGGACCAGGCACAGCAACATTGGGGTTGTAGACAGGTAAGTAGGACTCAGGATGCAGTGGGAAGCTCTTTGAGTCAGAGCGTAAAGAATGGGGTCTGGCACTCTCAATTTCAGAGCCCAGCACAAGCTAAGTGGAATTGTGGGTATGTAGGGGGGAGCACTCACTCACTCTATAGCCCTATCCGCACATACTACTGCACACATATCAAAAGAAATATAATAACTGGACTGATCAGTATAGTATGCCTTTAAGGGTTCTTGAGGTCTGGAAAGCAAAGAAATAATAGGGCTTGATAATAAGGGTCTTTCTCACACACTCATAACGATGCAGGCCACAATCCCAATAGCAGAAATGCACGGTATACAAAGGATTTCCCAAGCACAAGCTTTGCAGCTAACAGTCTCATGAATGGGTTCTACATGCAAGCCAAAATGCTTGCCGTTGGTTAGATGCACCCAGTGTGCAAGTGCATTGGGTGATATGTTCTACTTAGCTGTTACCTCGTGTGGCAGGCTAGGGCTCATCGTCTCGGAGTGGTAAGAGCCACGGTGCGAGGACTAGAAGGAGGCCGATACTGTAGTGATTCAGGGACTTGATAAGGATGAAGAATGCTACAATTTTGGGGGCTAGAGTTGATTGTCAGGCGAGGCGCGGTTTAGTGCACAGTCCTAAGATGGCCACTGAGACTCCCGCGCGACTAGGCAAGCACCAGTCTGGTGGTTTTTCATCAGTGCATGCTGGAGAGCACATCTAGGCCGCGTGTAGGTGTGGGCGTGTCTGGAGGCATCACCCTAAAGGCTTTAACCCATAGGAGGCTGCAAGGGGCCAAATGAGGGAGTAGCAAGTTCCACAGTAACAGTCACCTCAAGAAGAAAAGCGGTTTTCAGTCCAGTTCCAACATGTGTGGCTACTTAAAATTGACTTCTATAGAGTGACCCTGATGCAAGGGATAAAGGATGTTGAAGATGCTCAAAGATTCTCAAGATGCTGTGGTCAACGGGTTGTTCCTTCGGCTACTCCTCAGTCAGCGGATTTGGTGAGGTGGTCTTGGCTACCAGGGCTGACGTCCCTCGAAGTCTTGTCCAGTTTGGCAGAAGTTCAGTTGCCCATTAAGCAGTTTCAGTGATTCCCTACTTTTGGCAGTAACTTGCCTTCTGGGTGACCTAAGTACACTCCAACAACTCCCCTGTGTCCAGCTGACTCGAGGGCAACTTTTGAGCATTGGGTCCTGGCTCCTGGTGATGCACAGCGGCAAGAAGTGCTGATTCGAAGATTTGAGCTACCAACTTGTCCAAACAGGCTTCTTCAGCTGTTGTGGCCCTGCACTGCGAGCAGGAGGTCAGACAACTGACCGTTGGAGTCTCCTACTTCAGTTGGGCTTAGGAGTCGATTTCTACATGAGCAGGACATATCAGACACATTCCGTTCTGCTTTGCTAGCCACCAGGTTCAGCAGGTGCAGTCTGTGTCAGTGCAGCCTCCTTGCTGTGTCCTTGGTGCAGTAGGCCAGTCCAACCACATCTGAGTTCTGAGTGCCAATGGTGCTCTTTTTAAGCCCGGAAAATGCCCCCAGGGGAGGCAGCTGTCACTAGCCAATGGGAGGACTCTTAGCAAGTGTTTATAAGATGGTGAGAAGTTTCACCAACCAAAAATATACATAGTTAGAGAAACTTGTACTTTTTAAAATTTTGTACTAGCCAATGGGATACCAGAGTCACTACCGCCTGATGACAACTGTGCAGTGTGGCATTTAGCTATCCAAGAAGTCTCTATTCTGCCCACTCTGTAGGTGGCTGATCCCCTATCTCGGCATGTAGAGCTCCCTAGCCCAACCCAGAGGTGTGGCTACAAGGAGGCTGCATGCCTCTGAAAAACTGGTTTGACAACTGGTTTCTCCTCTCTGTCCCCAGTGCCGGCCAGTCTGCCTAAACAATAGAGCAGCTCCTCTCCCAAGTTTTTCCCATTTTTTTCCCTTCAATGGTGGCTTCTCCTTTCAACCTCGCCTTTTGAGCCAACACCCATCTGGCTTCCTGCCAGGGAGAGGTAACATCTCATCATAAACAGGCTTCTATTGTGTCCCTTTCTCAGAGTCGTTTACACGTCTTCCCAGGAGGGCAGAATTATGTCTCAGGGACAGTCCTCATGTGCAACTGTAAACTGGTCCAAGAGACTTTGGGCACCAAAGTGGAAACTTTGACAACATTGCTCACAGTAACAAGTTACATTCATTTCGACTTGGGAATCAAGTTTGGCTTAATGTAACGAGTTGTTTGATACCAGACAGTATCAATTTTAATAGTCCCCGTCAGATGTAAGCAGGGTTGCTGTGGCAGTCGGTAATTCTGCACTCGCTAATAAAGCTACTGCTAATGAAGCTACTAGTCTTTTCCACAGTAAAAACGTCAATTGCAGGTTTTTACTGTTGAAAAATGTAAAAACACATATTTCAGTTTTTAATTCACAGCATGCTGCCTTAGGGTTCAATAAGCCTACCCTAGAGGTGACATATATCAACAAGCATTGGCATAGCCAATAGGTCTCGCCTTTGGAACCTTATAAGTATTTAATTATGCAGCACAATATCCTTGGTGCAACAACATCAACTGTTGCATGGCTAAACACTTATAAGGTCCCAAAGGCGAGACCTATTGGCTATGCCAATGCTTGTTTATTTTGTAACTTTTCTGCCTACATTTGGGTTTTCAAGGTGAACTTCTTACTCAAGCTTCAGAGCACACAGCATTGCAAGGTTCTTTAAATTTCTGGAGTCTGAAAGCATATTAGATTTTACGCTGAAACGTCGTTGCTCCACCGAGCAGTCCAGAGCCGTAAAGCCAAACGGGCGTGACTGCAGTCTGAGCCTCCTTGCACCCAAATACAATTCAATTTCCCTTGTTGAGCCAACATAGGGGCGTGTTTTACAGCAACAGGGGTAGCTTAACCAGACACCGCTGGCCATGGTGGCTGAAGGGCATTGCTGATGCAGCATTGAGATCGGACAACTTTCCAGGGCACGCGTCGGGGGTCCACACGGGTGGACGGTGTCCACCCACTATTCACAGGGTGAACGACATCACCCTGCCAACAATTTGGGGCCCTTCTGAATAATGTGCTGAACTGGTCCTGGTGTAATTTCCAAACACCGGGACACTTTCAGCAGCACCTGCACGTTGTCTGCATCCGATCTGCAACAATGTGGAGGTGGGGTAAGGGGCTTTCTTGTTTCAGACTCCTGGGCCATAACAAAGGCCGAATTTGAGGAGTCCAGGTCTCTTGGCTGGGAGTAGTCAGGAGCCTCACACCTGATGCAAATGAAGCAGAGGGGAAACAAAGGGTCACACCTTGTTAGCACTTCACACATACCTAAGAGTAGCTTTTCACTCTGTTCAGTCCCTGTTTAGGAGATATTCATGCACTGTAAGAGTCAGATGTGTTGGTCGTTCCTAGTATTTACACAAAGCAAATTGCATTTATTTAGAGCTTACTCCACCTGAGGAGGCATTGAAATTTAGGTACCACTTTTTTTCTTGTATAGCCCTACTCATCCCAATGCAGGGTGTCGGAGCACTTTACATCAACACGTGCATATTGAATGTACAATAAACTATATAACTTTCTAAATGAATGTACAGGATGTGTTACATAAAACTGTGGTATTGCAAGGTGTCGTCACATACCATCTTCCATAGCTCACTGTTCTATTATCCTCGGAATGCGCTCAAACGTACACATAAAAAAGACCTGCTAAACATATATGTGAGGTCTTTAGATCTGATGTCATTTCTTGTGATGCCACTTCCTGTAAAGTCGTGGCTTGTGATGCCACTTTATATGATGGCAGTTCCCGTAATGTCACGGGCCGTGATGCCACCTGCATACTGCCTAACTAGGTTAGTCCCCCCACTTATTTTTAGGACTTGTGCCCTGCACCTTTCCAATCCTAGAAGTGCTAAAAGAGGTGCATTTAATGGGGTGAGAGTAAACCCCACTGCCCCTCTTCAGGTTGTACATTCGAGTGAGTTCTTGTCTTACGTGCAGACACTGCAAGAGGCGACCCAGTGTTCCTGTGGGCCTTCGATTCCTAACGCACCTTGAAATAGATATTCAGATTCCTTTACCACACGGTCGAGAACCTTGATCTTTTTTTAAACAAAAAGCAGTTTTTTGGTAGTCGTTTATATTTGTTATAAGTAACTTCATATATTTAGACATGTGTAAGAACAGCACTGCGTTACATTAATCAGCATGTAACCCGTGGGATACTGTGCACAAGTGCTCATAAAATGGTGACGACGCAAGTGACACATGAGGAAGTATGTACAGCGACACTAGGGGGCGCTAAAAAAAGACAATTGGTGATGAAATTTACATAGTAGAGATACCTAAATAATGAATGTAATATATACAAGTTGAATCAAGATGGGTATCTTTGAAGAACTAGCGCCGAAATTTCACTGTAAGAGTCAACAGCGTTTCGGCCTGTAGAAGTGATTAGGTCATCATCAGGACCAGGTTACTCTTATTTTAATTATAGTGCTGTGGGTAAGAATAATTACACTCAATTGTGGATCAAGCTGTGACAGATGGAGAGAAATTATAGAAAGAAAAGGGAAAAAGGGGAGGGGGCTTATTTTTAACTAGCCCAAGATGAAAAATGAGGACAGGTTAGAGCGCGCCGAGATACGTCAGAAAACGTAGGAAGATTATCGCGTGTCTAGGCTCAAGGGGAAGACAAAGGACAGGTAAGTAGTCCCTGTCTGTGTTAGAAGAGCGGAGACGCAGAAGTCATCAAGCACAGTCGCAGCGCCTTACGCGAGGAATGTGACAGGAGCCCCAATCGTAGACGTGTGGAGTACCCGTGTAAATCCGGTGTAGTACGCATCTGTCTGGAGTGAGAGAAATTAGGGTAAGTATGCCTGTCCAGGGTAACTGTGGGAAAGGAAGGAGAGTCACTACTTAGGAAGAGTCCAAAGTTGTCACGTTGGGAAGTCTCTGGTTGAAAGTCAGAGGGAGTCCGGTAGTACTACACCAGATTTACATGGGTACTTTATTACACAGAGGGCTTACCTTACGCAAACGAAAATTAACAAATACTACGCTGGTGCGTCCGCCGCCTGCTCACGCTGTCAAGCTGCAGACGCAGATTTGCTGCACATGCTGTGGAACTGTCCGAGACTGGGGGAGTACTGGGAGTCGGTAGTGTCAGCACTAAGCCATAACACAGGCCGAAGCATCTCCCCGACATGGGAGACCTTAGTCTTGCACTTGTATGCAAACAATAAGCACTTACGAGTCACCTCTCGGTTTCTGGCACTGGGGCTGATCACTGCAAAGAGACTGATCACAAAGTGCTGGCGCTCGGCTGAACCCCCGGCAATGCAGGCCTGGAAGCGTTCGTTACAGGTCTGGGCCTTGGCTGAAAGCGTAGCACTGTGCAGAGAGGACACACTTGGTCTCCGCAAGCCCCCCCTTAGGCATTGGTGCAATGACATAATTCAAACTCCAGGGGCCCATGAGCACCCCGCCTGCCATGCCTCCCACCCAGTTAATCACCTCAATGGTATCGACATAAGGAGGTAATGAGAAAGAACTTCACGGGGAAATGACCTCTCCTCCAGCACGCAGCCTAACCGAAGTTGCACCTGGCAGAACGACAAGCACAGTACCTGAGTGCCACAACATGCCCGGGGGGGCATGCCCCAATGGTTTGACTGTTTACTGCCATCAATGAAATTCTCATAATTTGTCTAAAATGTCAACTGTTCACATTTTGAAAATAAAAAGCTGGTCACCCAGATATATATTATGAATAGGCCTGGGCGTAGTTCGCGAAGTAGCACTTCGCGAAGCTACGCAAAGAGAAGTTCGCACTACGCGAGCTACGCGTAGCACTTCGCGAACTGCGTAGTACCTTGTTCGCACTGTGCCAGATGTCGTTTTCAATGATTGCACAGTGCGGACAAGCAACCGGCACTGTGCAATCATTGAAAATGGCATCTTGCACAGTGCGAGCTGTAGTTTTCTGCTGCTCGAGTAGATTTTTACTCGAGCTTCAGCTTTCTCAACGCAAACTGGTAGTTTCTCATCGCGAGCGGTCGCGAGCATACGCGACCACTCGCAATGAGAAACCTGACCTCCTCGCGTTGGGAATCTCGCCGGGAGGTTTATTTTCCATGCTCGCGATCGCCAACTTGAAGTTACTGATCGCGAACAAGAAAAAAGTCTCGCTGGGATGTCATTTTGCTTGCTCGCGGTCGCCAACTTGACGTTGAGGACCGCGAGCAAGCAAAAAATGACCGCAACACTACGCTACGCGTGTTCGCACTGTGCTACGTGCAGTTCGCGTAGTGCGAAGTAGCGCGAACTTCGCAAACTACGCGAGCGTAGCGTAGTGCTTTGCCCAGGCTTAATTATGATATCCCAACAACCGGCAAGTACCCAACATTTGTACTGCTGTCTGATCATCCTGATCACAAAGTGTTGTACTTCCCTCCATTAGCAGGTACTGTGAATGTTTGGGTTAAGGCGCTGTCCAATGTTGTGTATTGTATTAAAATGTTGTTTCATAAAAATACAATAAACAGATTTAAACAAAAAAAAAATTATGCATAGTATTCAGCAGAGCATCACCTAGGATTTTCAAACCCAATATAATTATTGGAAATTCTACTGCTAATAGGATAAGGGGCTGCTGTACAACCAATTATTCAAGATGACATGAGTTACTACCTGTGGTTGCTTTTTTACATTTTACTTTTTTTAAATGTGCACATAACAGAAGAAAGGTTGGTCTCGTTCTCTCTATAATGTATAGCAAAAATGTTGAACTAGCTAAAATAAACTGCAATGAACAAAGTGGTCGTCAGGCCAGTAACCTAACTCACATCTCAACAGCCCCACCATGATAAAAGGCAGTTATTCCTCCTAAACACGAGCCGCGTCAGGCGAGACAAAGACAAACTAGAGAGCACTAAGCGAGGAACTAGCTCGCGGGCTCAATCCTCAAAACTGGAGCGGCAGAGGGAGAGAGAGCGTGTGGAGAGCATTCAGCTCACAAAGTCCATTAGATAGGATGGACTCATTTTGGAGATTCAAAGAATTCTGTGTACATTTAAGTGCAGTGACTTGCCCCCCTCACTTGGCTCTCAGTCCTAGCTGCTCACTACTTTGAAGGTTTGCATCTAGGCCTTACCTTGATTTACCAGTATTCACATCAATGTTTAATTTGTAATAAAAAGAAGTGCTAGGGCTCTCGTCAGGAGGCCACGTCTTGATTCCACCTCGCTAGAAACCATCATGCGTCAGGTGAAATCCGGCTCTCCCAATGACCCAGCACCTCCACGTAATTTGCTGACAGTCACCAACCACACCCTACCCACCATCCTCCACTTGCTTAATGCCTCGTTGTCCACTGGGACTGCCCCTCCCCCCTGGAAGCAGGCCATGGTGAAAGCCCTCCTTACAACCCAGGGAACTACCGACCAATCTCCCTACTACCATGGCTAAGTAAGATCCTTGAAAAACACGTCAACAACGCACTGGCTAAATTCCTAGAAACCAACCACCTGCTGGACCCTTCCCAGACGGGATTCCGTCCCATGCATGGGACCGAAACGGCCCTCATTGCATTTACAGAAGAGGCAAGGAAGATCATGGATCAAGGAACCTCTGCCGCCATCATCCTCCTCGACCTAAGTGCCGCCTTCGACACTGTAAACCATAACATCTTACTGCAACGACTCGCGAGCCTAGGAGTCTCCAAGAAAGCTATGGCCTGGCTTGAGTCTTTTCTGTCAGATCGTTCCTTTAGGGTCTTCGAGGGCGAAACCATCTCTCCTAGGAAGCCTCTCGGTTGCGGAGCGCCGCAGGGCTCTTCCTTGAGCCCTACGCTCTTCAATATATACATGAGCCCCCTAGCTGAGATTGTCCGTCCTTTTGAAATAAAAATAATCACCTATGCGGACGATACTCAGCTAGTGGTGGCTCTCAACCAACTACACACCGCTCCCAACCATCTGAGGGACTGTTTGGAAGCAGTGTCCTCGTGGATGACATCGTCTTGTCTCAAATTGAATGGAGACATGACCGAGCTGATGCTCCTAGGTAATTCCCCCAATCCTACCATCGATCATCTATGGCCCACCTGCCTTGGACCTGACCACACAACCAAGGATACAATCAAGAGCTTAGGCATCTGGCTGGATAAATCCCTTAACTTTGCCAAGCAGCCAAACTCTCAGCGACGTGCTTTGGTCTGCTCAGGCTTATTCGGAAAATCCTTCCTCTTCTACCCTTCCAGGCAAGACAAATTATGATCCGAGGTCTCATTCTGTCGCGCCTTGACTTCGGGAATGCCCTTTACCTGGGGGCCCCTCAGGCCACGCTACGCAAGCTCCAGGTCATCCAACATTGCGCAGCACGAACCCTCCTCCAGATCCCTCGTCGACTCTCTATCAAATCCGGACTGAAGAATCTTCATTGGCTTCTAGTGAGGGAAAGAATTGAATTTAAGAGCCTATGCATCATTCACCGAGCCTTCTGGAAAACTGGCGATCTCATTAACCAATCACTGATTATCCCCTTCATACCGAACAGACAGCTCAGATCAATTTCCTCCTTCCTTACCACTGTCCCCAGGATCAAAAGAGTAAGATATGGGGGCCGCTCATTCTCCTATAACTCGGCCAAACTCTGGAACGCCCTCCCCCTCCATCTCCGATCAGAGCCCAACCTGCTCTCCTTCCGCAGACAGCTAAAAACCCTGCTCTTTAATAAATCAGACTAGTGTCTTAATTCTCATCCACACGCCTGTCCATCAGCGCTGGGACGCCTCAGGGTAGCTATCGCGCTCAATAAATCCTCTTTTCATTTAATTTCATTTCACTGCATCTTTCACCACACATTGCCCCTGCCAATGATAGTAACAACTCAACTGCTAACCATCACACTCCTACAAGTGTGACAATTTGGACTATTGCAGGCCTCCAAAGCTATGAGAATGGCTTGGGTGGCAGGTAATAGTCATTTTTACTGCATATTGAATTAATAATCAACTGTTGTTGTGGTCGTCGCTAAATTAGCCATAGAGCGCCACCTTGTGGCACACTATCACAAGCGCTGGTGTTGGTAATTAAGTGCCGGTGCCAAGCCCCGGAAACCACCGGTTCAAATTAAGCACTGTTTCACGTGCAGAATGTCATTGTTATAATGGTGCAGAGTCCACCTTCTCCTCTTTAGCATCCCTTTCCTCCGCTAAGCAAGTTAAAGGGAGTTCCTTCTCTGCCACGGCTGTTTGCAAGAACCCTCCTCCTACATACTGTATTTGCTACATAATTTATTTTCTTCCAGAAAATGTGCAGCGTAGATTGCATATATTTGTCACATAACGTAGATCACCTTGCTGCTTAATTTGGCCCTCTATGTCCTAAAGGCCTGGCAGTCATTGCCATACTAAAGCTCTGCAGAGTGGTTTAGGAGCTGTCATTGTGATGATGAAACCCATATTTCATAGGGAATTGTGAAATATAGAGGAGCTTTTATTCCACTGCATTTTGTGCTGAAACCCATATTTCACAGGGAATTGTGAAATATAGAAGAACTTTTATTCCACTGCATTTTGTGCATCAAAAGCACTCAAATATGTACCATATATGAAAGAGTGGTGGTCGCCACTGTAGACGTAGAGTTAGGTCAGAGTTTCCATTCGGTAGCGCTTTTTTGGGCATCAGTTGACAAATCTTCATTAAGGTATACTAAAAAAGTTCATCCAGCTAGGCTCCTTCCTGGAAAGTTTCAGTGTGAATTATCAAGTGGTGGACAAGAAAATGGGAGAGTTCCAATACGTCTTTTTCCCATGCAATTTCAATAGGAATTTTGGGAAGCAATACAGAAAAAACAGCCAAATTTGACAGAAAGCAAGATCTTTACTTTAAAGAAAGTGTGCTTTTTGTGATTTGGTGTAACTCTGTTCAGTCATTTTCGAGAAACTAAGAGTCCGAATATAGGCATATCTAGATGGTTGGTACTTACCTGGTACTGCAATTTTAACCCTTTCGATGCGCATGACAGAGCGGTTCCGTCATGCGCATCGGTCGTGCTGTGCGGATGACGGAACCGCTCCGTCACGGCCCCGCCCGCGCAATGAACCTTCAGCAAGGCAATCTGCGCCACGCTGAAGGGGTTAAAAATAAGCATTCCGATCAGTCGACAGGATCGAATAATCTGATTGGCTCTCCGCAATATGAAAAGAAATGTTGCAGCTGCCTCTACAGCACATAAATACTATATCCCTATGTCCTGAAGGTAACAATACACACATAAGGGAGTAGGGTAGGGGGTACCCTGACCTCCTGGCACTTCTGGGGGGACCAAGAGGGCCCTCCCAAAGGCCAAAATATAAAACAAAAACATTTTTAAAGCCACCGGTACTGCAGTTCCTCATCTGGACTCAATGCAGCCCATTGAGGTTCCACTGGACCCCTGTGGGAGACTGATACAGTGAGCCTAATGTAAACTTTGCAAACTGAACTGGGGGTTCATGGTTGGTGGTAGTACCACAGGAGTGCCGCAGTACCCAAATATATTTGAAAATCTATGAAAGAGGTGGGGTAGGGGTGTTTGGGCCACCCGCGGGGGCTTTGAGCACATCCCAGACTAGGTCCTATAACCAACCCCATGCCACGCTCAGCTAAAGGCCATGCACGGTAGGGGTTTAGCAAACCCCACACAGCACAATACATTTGACCGTGCGTGGCGGGGGGATGGCTGTCGGCGGCGCCTTTAGTGTGCCAAAGACCTTGCACTGCAGGGGATTTGCACCAGGCCCTGCAGCCAACTCCACCCCAGGCACATCTGAGTGCCACGAATGGTCGGGGACTGACCATTCTTTGGGCCCAACCACAGCGAGGGCTTGGCTGCCCGTGGTGGGGTTGAACGCAGGGCCTGCTTAACTATACGTGGCACTAAAGATATTAATCAGCTGCTGTTTCTCTGTCTTTCGGAGGTACTGCAGTACCGTTTTTTAGGTACAGTGGTACTGTGACACCTAAGCATGCCAAAAGTCACCCAAAGCATTCAAGACACCTATATGGTTATGGAATGAAACCTCTGGGTTCAAAGTGCAAATAAAACTACCACTCCATAGTGAACACAAATTCTTTTTTAATAGTTCGGGGTCCCACGGTACTCCTGTAGAACCTGGGGCAGGAAGTTTAACCCACAACTCATGTGGGATTCCCACTGATCCCTCTCATTGTTTCTTTTGGTTCAGCTGCAGTACTGCGGTGCCTAATGGAGGTCGAAAAACAAAATTAAAATGGAAGCAAACCTTTGATTGGCCACTCTGTTGATACTACTCAGAAAAAGCAAACACCCTTTAGAAACAACCTCAAGTGATTGGGGTTTAGCACAAATGGTTTGCAGTATAAACAATCCAAGCCATAATGGCTTCAGACAGAAATGGAGACCAACAAACGCCAAGTGCATCATCCACCATGCCTATGCAAGGTTCACCATCGGAGGGTGTTGACGTCATTGTGCACCCAGGCACTTCTGTTGCACCACTAAAAGTTAGGCCACCCAATGAATCACTAGTGTGGCAGTTTTTTGGTCTTCCATTTCGTGGAAAACACTTTAGTGCATCGGACTTGATGTGCACTTTTTGCCAGAATATGCTCCACTGAGGGAAGACTGGCCACTATTCGATAGGAGCCATTGGAATGTGAAAGCACCTGAGGGCTGTACTGTACACCTAGACACCATAACGCATGCAGGGGAACAAAAGGAACGAGTGGCCGAAAGACAATCGCCTGCTCCAGAGGAAGTGCTGTACCAAGAAAATTAAGAAAATGATGACAACAGGCAGCTTTTCAGGATATACTGCAGACACTGTCACAAAGTTATAGTCTGTGGTGTAGTAAACTGAAGATTACATTCAAGGGCTGTGGAACTGCATGGGCCTAAAGACTGCAAAGGCTTGTGTAAAAAATAAAAGGAGTAGTACAAATGTTTTCAAAGTTCAAAGAATTTCAAAGAACATTCAAAAACAGTAGTGAAACAGTTGTTAAAACTGTTAAAACACTGAGAAAAACAGAAAATACAATGATATAAAAAAGTAGTAGTTGAAAATTGCAAAACAATTGAGAAACTAAACGAAATGTCAAAAAACACACAAAAAATCCACCCTGTTCTACAGATGGAGTTGGGTACTCGCGGAGGTTTGGCCGCAGGTCCTGCCAACAGGCCATGCCCTACATCCAACTCCCTTCTGGTTTGTCGGTCCTGGGGGATACATCATAGGGCCTGGCTGCAAGTCAGCCCCTGAGGTCAGCCTCTTGCTGGAAATGCCTGAAGGCCCTGTGCGGTGGGGGGTATCTGCCCCTGGGGTTTGAAAGCAGGACCTCATTGCCTGTCATCTGCTACATCAGCCAAAAGCTGAGATAGCTAGGAGAGTTGGATGAAAATGATTAAAAAACAAAAAATACCCTGAAAAGGGTTGCAAAGATGTTGAAGGTAGGTGCTATAATAATATAAAAACAAACTTTTAAACACCAAAAAAAACCTTTGAAATTCAACAGCCATAGTTTATTGAGGTAACTATAACTTGCTGCCTACCATGCCCTGCTTATGATCTCAGTTATTACATCACTAATGACTTGTTATATGGCATCATTGATGACATCACTGATGACATCTCAAATTAAATCACTGATGACAACACTGATCACATCACTGATAACATCATCCAACGGATATGACAGTTTGCTCTAAGCTTTTCATGCTGGGAGATATTCAGCAAGGTACACATAGGCTGGGTATTCCGTAACATCTGTAGCACTAATGGGTGTGTCCTTCCGCAACAGGCAAAACAAGCAGAGCAAGAAATCACCCACACTCCGTGCATATTATACTCTTTTTTTACTGGTATTGAGATTCACATGAAATGTGATACTCTGTGGACATTAATGACATCAGTAAACTTATTAAAACTTGAATAATATTCAAAAACAAAGCTTGCTGATTATTTAACTTACCCAGATGTGTCTGTGAAATACCGCATCTGACATAACATTTGGAGTGAATGGCTTCACTTAAATTCATTAGCCAATTATAAATACACTACATACACTACCAGTCCCTATGGACAACCCTCTGTGGTATGTATTTGGGGAGAGAGAATGTGGCCTAATGGCTAGGGTGGTCGACCTCGGAGCTGGGTAACCGGGTTTGAGACTCAGCAGGGACGCTCAACATTCTGTGATTCTGGGCAAATCACTTAATCTCCCAGTGCCTAACAAAAACAAGCATTTGCAATGCAATAGGTCTCGCATTTACACGAGTTTGAGCTTTTGGGATTGTAAATGACAATGCCTGTGATTTATGTTTTGGTCTTTAAAACATGAATAAAAGGCAATGTCATTTACAATGCCAACAGCTTGAACTCACGTAAATGCGAGACCTATTGCATTGCAAAGGCTTGTTCTAGCTTTGGAGGCCTGGAATTTCCACACGTTCAACGGAGTGATGATCAGTCGTGTATTGATGCCGTCATTGTCAGCTCTGGCAGAGGCAACCAGTGGTGCATGCTGCAGGGGTCTCCTGATGAGGGGCGTGTCACTTCTATTTTTATTTTTTTTACAAATTAAGCGCTGGTTGGGACTGCAATTAAATCCATCAAACCTCAAATGAATGGTTCCTGCCTCAGTCCTCTCTAGAATGGGCTACTACATATCCAAAATTCAAGTTGTCCCTTTAAACACAGCCCTCAACACTTACTCTCGTCTGATATTTCATGCTAGGAGATCAGACAACATCACTCCAATTTTGGTCTTTTGGCTTTCTGTCGAGTTGATTAAAAAAGGCTGCATTGCTCATAAGTCTGTATGCGAGAACCCTCCCATCTATCTGGCTGATCCACCTATGGCCTTAGGTGGATCACACACACTCTGGTACAAGGAATGGATTGTAAATTGTAATACGATTACAGCACCAAGAAGCACTGCTGCAACACAAAGATGTGTCATCATGGCTGGAATTCATGCAACATGTAGAAGAAAGATCACAACACAAAGACAAAAGATCGTGACACCCACTGGGGGAATCAGGACACCTTCCTAGAAGAACGCTCCTGTCAGTGGCTTCCCTTCCGTCTCTCGTGTGGAAACACTTACTTTGAAAGAACACAACATGAGAGCAGGCCATCATTTGCAGTTATAAAGCATCGTTTGGGTTCTACAGGTGTGGTGTTAAATGCCGCTGGAATCACTGTACAGCAAGCCTGCCGTGGATTTCTCTTGTGCAAGTGCCTAAGAGTCAGCGACTCGTCTCTGCTGCTGAAAAACAGTCTCGAGTCAACCCCTGTTCTGCTTTCCTCTTCTTTCTCTTGATTTGTTTTTACTAGCAATTTAATGCTTGATCATTCGAGGCAATGAGGTTGAGGGTAATTTACGTTATCTGGAAAGTATGAGGGGTGCTCGGAGCCCAAGCGCGAGGCACATTCCACTGCTAAAGCGCCATAGTAATGTAATGAGACTCCAGTCAAGTGCGACTACTAATGGAGAGGAACATTTTACATTCATCTACCTACCTGAGCCTGCATGGACTCCGGCAATAACTTTTAGAAGGGGTGGCGGAAGGGGGAGGTGCAGAGCGGAAACTAGAAGGATCCACAGCTTGGAACATGCTATGTCCCCACCCCCGACCTGCTGACACCACATTCTTCCGGCTGTGAGGGGCGAAAAAAATTAAACACAAGAATGCAAGGAAAACAAGTTATTCAAAGCACGTACCCCTTTGTAATGCCATGACAGCAGCGCGTCCTCCCTCGCTCTCTTTAACCACAGACAAACATGCACGCACGTGACCGGGATTTAATGAATTGAAGTCGAGGAAGCCCCCTTTCATCTGTCTTTGGCACCACTAGGAATGTCAACAAGCAAAAGAGAAAGCAGCTCCACATCCGGGCCGGGGAGAAGACCTGCGAGGGCTGCCCTCCCATGCGCGGTACATGTAATTTTTGCGTGTTCTGCAGCTCGTGCCCAGTAGCGGCGTGTGAGGACTTCAACACCGCCGGACTTTTAATGAGTGCTGCGCGGCTCGTGCGGCCCAGGGAGGGGGCCGCCAAACAATACAGGAAGTCCGGCGGGAGCCCACCCCGCCTTCGTGAATGGTGCATGGTGTGGACAAAGCAGGATTTCAGGCGGGGCTCCTGTGAGCAAAACGGAGCACCGCGTGTTGCTGCAGTGACCGGCAGGAAAAGCAGAGGAGCAGCGCAGAGTCCCAACAAGAGCCGGTAAGTGCTTGGAGCGCGCGTGCGCATTTAAAAAAAAATATTAAATAGCATGAGGCTGCCTAGGACGTGCGTGTTGACGAAAGTGAAACTGAATGCTGGCTTGCGAGGGAAGCGGGACAGGAGATCTGCACGCCGCGTGGCTGTAGGCGCGTACACCAACTCAAATCCGCCAAAAGCCTGCGCGTGCACATCTCCTGTCCCACTTCCGAGGCAAGTCAGCAACAATAGATCTCGCTTGCGAGCAGCGCTTCGCGCTGCGTTCGCAGGCGAGACCTAAAAATGAATGTGTCCGTCTGTAATGTAACTGGTGCTCATATAAAGTGCTCAGATACCTTCGGGTCTAGTTCATGCTATCTAAAACTCCACCTTATACATATTTCCAAAAAGAACAGAATGCTGTACATCATTTCAAATATGGTTACAATCATTCTGTGATTTTAAGTGTCTGTAAGTGAGTTAGCCAGCCATAAACTATACATTGTACAACAATGTATATCTCTGAATTTTAAATGAACTTTTGTAAATAAATATCTACTAACTTTATAAATCTCAATTGTTGGAAACAGCCCCACTCCCACTCCGCAGGGTGGTGGAGGGCCTTCCCGACACAATGGGGTAGCTTGGCTCGAGTGGTCAGGAAACAGGCGCAGTGCTAAGCATACAATATACCCATACAATAACCATGCGTGCATCCGTTCCAAAAACGACTCTACACCGTAAAAATTATGAAAATATTCTTCTTTATCTTTTTCTCTTAGTTGCTGATTGGAAAAATAAATAAGTCAATCACAATATACAATTTTAAATAGTGCAGGTCAAATAAATATTTGCTGTTGCTGAAATAAATAGGGGTGATCATAAATAACAGGGCATAAATACCAGTGCAATATATACAGACAATTAAATACTTTGAGGTAATAAATACTGTACCAATAAATACTGTACCAATAAATACTGTACACCAACAAGTCCTGTGGACCTATAAATACAGTGCAGTATTAAATAGATAAGAACTTAATAAATACAGTTTCCCCAATAAATAATTAGAAGTATACAGTAACACTCATGTAATCAGATGACACTTCAATTCTTAAGGGCTGATTTGGCCCAGGCACAGCTTGTAGGGTTGTGGAAGGCTTGAGGGGGGCTACTCCCTGGCTGGGACAAGGCTGAGGCCTAAACTGAGGTAGATCAAAGGGGGGAATACCAATGCCCTGGCTTTCCTTCTCCACACAACCTCTCTAGGTTAGTCCCAGTTCACCCCAGGCACAGTCAGGTGGGTTTCAGCACCTCCCTAGCCCCTTAGAGCAGTCTCTCAGGTCTCCACAGGGCCTTAGGCGCCCTCTACTCCACTTACTGCCCTTTTCTGATGTTCCGACGCCGCTGGAGTCGTGTCGACGCCGTGAGGCGGTTCCGGTTCGGTCTCGGCGGCCTCGGCACAATGTCAGTTCTTTGACGACGCCGGCAGGCGGTTCCGGTCCGATGTCGGTGGCCTCGGTTCGTTCTCGACCTCCGATTCGACGGCGTCGGGCAGTCTCTTCACGATGTCGACTTCGGGCGGCTCCGGTCCGATGGCGCTCTCGGCTCCGATGACGTCGGCCGGCCTGGCCTCGATGTCGACTTCCGGCGACTCCGGGGTGCGATCCTCACCCCCGACCTCCGGTGCTCCTCCTCACAGGTTCCGGGCGACTCCGGAGTGCGATCCTCACTCCCGACCTCCGGTGCTCCTCTACCTCGGTCTCCGACGACTCCGGAGGGCGAACTTCACTCCTCCGATGACGCCGCTCGCTCGACCTCGGTACACTTCCTTCTCGACCCTTGGTATTCCTCTCGACCTCCGTCAGCGCCCTCTTACGACCTCAGGCGGCTCCGGGTACGACGTCTGCTACCTCAGTCAGCGCCGCTTCTCCACCTCGGGCTCCAGGTCTTCGGCTACTCGACGCCAGACTCCAGGGAAACCAGTTCTCAGGTCAGAATCTTGCTGCTTTCTTGGTTCTAAGGCCTGTTCCTGCTGTCCAGGTCCTTAGGATGGTTTTCTTCTGTCTTCTTCCCACACAGGGCTATAGGCTGGGATCCATCAGTAGGGACAAGTATCAAGGGTGGGTTTATGGACCCCACTCCAGGCACAAGTTTCCACCCCTGCTGCTTCACTCCTTCCTCCTTCACTGTTGTGCTCCTCTCTCTTCACCAGTCAGGTGCCAACTGCCAGCTCCAACTGCCAACTGCCTCTCTTATCCTCCCAACATTCTAAACGGTTTCCAACTGTCACACAGTTCTGGAATCTCCTGGAAGGTTCTGGAAGGTGCTGGTAGGTTCCAGTGGATGCTGGTGATGTCACAGGAGGCCACCATTTTGTGCTTCAGGCCCTCAGACAGAAGTTTCAGGGGTAGCCAAAATGGCTCCCTGAATCTGTAGCAACACGAAAAAGTCTGGTGGTTCCCAAAAAGGAAAAAGTCAAACAGGGTTTGAGGCAAAAGTGGGACAAAATAAATAATGATGAGGAGGGACCACCCAAAGGGCTGACAGGTCTAACACGCGTCCCCCCCAGCTGAAAGTGGGGAGAGCTACCCAACCCCTTGGGAGTTCTCATCACTAAGGCGGAAATACCTTGAGAGACCGTCTGCGTTGGCGTGGTCCACTCCAGGCCGATGTTCCACCTGAAAGTCCATCCCCTGTAGGGAAATAGACCACCTCAACAACTTGGGATTCTCCCCCTTCATTTGCATCAGCCAACGAAGGGGTCGGTGGTCGGTCTGAACTAGGAAGTGCGAGCCAAACAGGTATGGCCGCAACTTCTTCAGAGCCCATACCACTGCAAAGGCTTCACGCTCTATTGCACTCCACTTCTGTTCCCTGGGAAGTAGTCTCCTGGATAGGAAGACCACGGGTTGATCCAGACCCTCTTCGTTGAGTTGCGATAACACTGCCCCAATGCCATGTTCTGATGCATCTGTCTGGACAATGAACTTCTTGGAAAAGTCTGGGGCCCTTAAGACCGGGGCCTCGCACATGGCTTTCTTCAATTTCTCAAAGGCTTGCTGACAAGCCTCCGTCCAGACTACCCGTCGAGGTTGTTTCTTGGACGTGAGCTCCGTGAGAGGGGCTACGATGGTACCGTACCCCTTCACGAAGCGGCGATAGTATCCCGTGAGGCCCAAAAATGCTCGGACCTCAGTCTGTGTCTTGGGGGGTTCCCAGGCCATGATGGCCTCGATCTTCGCCTGGAGGGGCTGCACCGTTCCCCTACCCACCAAGTGTCCAAGGTACACTACCGACCCCTGCCCGATCTGGCACTTGCTGGCCTTGATCGTCAATCCAGCTTGTCTCAGGGCCTGGAGAACAGCTTGCAGGTGACGCAAGTGATCCTCCCAGCTGTTACTGAAGACGGCTATGTCATCCAGATAAGCAGCAGCGAAACTCTCCATTCCGGTGAGGATCTGGTTTACCAGGCGCTGAAACGTGGCAGGTGCGTTCTTGAGCCCAAAGGGCATCACACAGAACTGGTAGTGGCCATTGGGCGTGGAGAAGGCTGACCTTTCCCTTGCTCCATCAGTCAAAGAGATCTGCCAGTTCCCTGAAGTAAGGTCAAAGGTACTTAGATATTGGGCAGCTCCCAGCCGGTCAATTAATTCATCCGCCCTAGGGATCGGATGTGCATCAGTCTTTGTCACTGAATTCAGTCCCCGGTAGTCCACACAGAACCTCAGTTCTGGTTGGGCACCCGGTGGTGCAGCTTTTGGTACTAACACCACCGGACTGGACCAGGGGCTGCTAGAAGGTTCGATCACTCCTAGCTCCAGCATCTTAGTGACTTCACTATGAATGCTGGCCTTCACCTTGTCTGACATCCGGTAGATCTTGGACTTCACAGGTGGGCTGTCTCCTGTGTCCACGTCATGGACGCACAGGTGAGTCCTACCCGGGACAAGGGAGAACAACGAAGAGTACTGCCCCAGGACCTGGCGACAGTCCTCCTGCTGTTCAGGAGTTAGAGATGGGGAGAGAATCACTCCCTCCACCGACCCATCCTTTTCCTGAGACGCAAACAGATCAGGGAGAGGTTCGCTTTCCACGTCCTCTCCTCCGTCAGTCACCATCATCAAGATGACTTCGGGCCTCTCGTGGTGGGGTTTGAGGCGGTTGGCATGCAGCACCCGCAGGGGCTGACGAGGGGTCTTCAGGTCCACCAAGTAGGTAGCCTTACCCTTCTTCTCCAACACCTCAAAGGGTCCTGACCAGCGATCCTGGAGGGCACTAAGCTCTCCTGGTTCGATCACCCATACCTTCTGGCCAGGCTCCAACTCCACCGGGTGAGCGTTGTGGTCATACCACGCCTTCATTACTGCTTGGCTGGCTTCCAAGTTGTCAGAAGCTTGCTTCCACAACTTAGCCATTTGGCTCCGGAAGGCCAGCATGTAGCTCACCACATCCTGGGGGAGCTTTCTGGGAGTTCTTTCCCATCCGTCTCTCACCAGGTTAAGAGGTCCGCGTACAGGGTGCCCATACAGAAGCTCGAAGGGGCTGAAGCCCACTCCCTTCTGTGGCACTTCCCTGTATGAAAAGAGTAAACAGGGTAGGAGGACGTCCCATTTCCTCCGCAGGCTTTCAGGCAGACTTCTGATCATGCCTTTCAAGGTTTTATTAAACCTCTCCACCAGACCATTGGTCTGGGGGTGGTAAGGAGTTGTGAACCGGTAGGTCACTCCACACTCCTTCCACATTGCCCGCATATATGCTGACATGAAGTTGGTCCCCCTGTCGGACACAACTTCCTTGGGAAAACCCACTCGGGTAAAGATTCCCATCAGGGCCCTAGCCACAACAGGTGCTGTTATGGTCCTCAGAGGTATTGCCTCTGGGTACCGTGTGGCATGATCCACCAGAACCAGGATAAACCTGTGACCAGCTGATGTTGGCGGATCTAACGGACCCACAATGTCGATGCCCACCCTTTCAAAGGGGGTGCTAACGACAGGAAGTGGTTCCAGGGGAGCTTTCAGCTTCACCCCTGTTTTCCCACTGGCTTGGCAAGACACACATGTCCGGCAGTAGGTATCGGACGACACTTTCATCTGAGGCCAATAAAAGTGTGGGACAAGACGGGCGAAGGTCTTGTCTTGCCCCAGGTGTCCTGCCAATGGTATCTCGTGAGCCAACTCTAAAAGGAAGGCTCGATAACGTTGAGGGACTACCAAGGCTCGTGAGGATCCATGTAGGGGTGCCTTGGGTTCACTGTAGAGGAGGCCATCCTCCCAGTAAACACTGTAGTTCCCTTCAACGTTCCCTGCTGCCTGGGCTTCGGCCTGTCGCCTCAGCCCCTCAAGGGTAGGGCACTCCCTCTGGCCCTGGCAGAATTCCTCCCTGGACGGGCCTCCCTCCACGTGCCACTCGGCCGGGATGGGTAGGTCCTCCAGGTTGGTAACGTCCCCCTCCGCAGACTCCTGGTCCACCACCTCCGGTGGCCTATCCGTCCTACGGGGTGGAGACGCCGAGGCAGGCTCCTCCTGTCCTCGGTTCTTCCCTTGACTGGCAGCTGGCTGGGCCTTTGTTCCAGGCTCCAGCCGGAATGAACTCCCTCTTCGGGTAGTCGCGGACCTTGTGCTAACACAGGCCCAGTCAGGTGTACCCAGCATCTCGGTGTGAGTCCGGTATTCCACCTCCTTCCAAGCGTTGTGCTCCATGTCATTGCCCAGCAGACAATCGACTGGCACGGCAGGGCTTACGGCAACTCGAAGTGAACCTGCAACCCCCCCCCATTCAAAGGGAACCTCGGCCACTGGATAGTGACCTGTTCTGCCGTCAGCCATCGCGGCTGGGTGGAGTACATCGGGAATTACCTGCTCTGGAGACACCAGTTGGCTACGCACCATAGTCATACTGGCTCCTGTGTCTCTCAGAGCCTCCCCTCTTTGGCCGTTGATGGTGATCCACTGCCCATACTTTGCAGTATTTGCGGGCACCTGGATCTTAGGAACCATCTCCCGTTCTCCCAGGGACACTAAAGTGACACCCGCCCACTCCCTTCCCTTAGTTAAGGGCATCTCCTCCCCGAGCACTACACTAGCTACTCCGGGGGGCTTTCCTCCAGTGGGAGGGGGTGAGCGTTTCTGACACTTCGGATCTCCTTTATAGTGTCCAACGCCACCGCACTCGTAGCAATGGACAACCCTTGGCTGCTGACTCTGGCCAGGATTAGGGTTTCTGGGAGGGTTAGCCTTAGAGGTGAATCCTGTTCCCTTCCCTTGGAAGTTATTTTGGGGGCCTTTGGAGAACTCCTTTTTCTTTTCCCCTCCTTCTTTCTTCTGGGGGGCGCCCTGTCCGGTCTTTTGAGTATCCCCTCCAGTCCCCCTTGTGGACACCCGGGTACTAGCCCAAATGTCCGCCTCCTCAGCAAGCTTCCGGGGACTGGTCAGCTTGCTATCCACCAGGTGTTGCCGCAGTTCAGGGAAACATTTCTCGAGTAGGTGTTCCTTCAACACTAGGTCAAACAGCTCCTCGTAGTTCCTTACTTCACTGCCCTGAATCCAACCTTCCAGTGCCTTCTTTGCATAGTCCAGGAAGTCCACCCAATTCTGCGTGCCCAGCTTGTGACTACCCCTGAACTTCTGTCTGTACTTTTCCGGAGTAAGTCCAAACTTCCTGATGAGCGCCAGTTTCATGGTGGGGTAGTGGGTTTGCTCATCCTCTTCGAGGGCCAATAAAGCATCCCTACCAGCTGGAGGCATGTATTTATACAGTCCCCCTCCCCAATACTTCGCTGGAACCCCATGGGCCCTCAATGAGACCTCATAGGCTGCTAGCCACTTGGCGATGTCGTCACCTGCCCCATAGCTCGCTACAATGTCCTTTGGCAGGTAAGGTTTGGATTCCCTGGTGGACTCTTGGTTTTGGCTGCCACCATTGGGAACAGGTTGTGCCCCGATTCGCAAAATCTGAAGATCTATTTCTTTCAGGCGCAATTCATGGGCCATCCTCTGCTCCTCCTTTTCCTTCTCCAGCTTTGCTAAGTCCCATGTGAGCTGTCTTTTCTCCCTCCGGTCTGCTAACTCCACTTCAGACAAGCCCCCGCTAGAGGCACGGCTGCCCCCCCTAGAAAGTGTCCTGGGCCCTGCGGACAGGTTCCCCACCTCAGGTTGGTACATCTCAGCCCCCTCGGGGTCAGGCTCTCCATCCCTGTCTTCTTCCTCAGCCTTGCTTTCCCTGCGTGCCTCCCCCCAAGCCCTTAAGCTGGTTTGAAGTGCACCCTTCTTTGCTCCTGGGGGACAGTACACCCCCTCTCGCTGGCAAAACTCCCTGAGTTGGGCCACAGTGTACGTGTCTAGATTTTCAAGAACAAACTCCATCTTGCCCACTCAGGTTAGAGGACAGGTTTTGTGCAGTAACAATGCAGGGGGGTACCTTTAATAATACCTCCTCCCACCACCAGAGTAAATTTGGAAAAAACAAAAACCCACAATTAGGAAGGCCGCTTTGAGAAAACTCCCGGTGTAGGCCTATGGACTACCCACAGTTATTGTTGAGTATATGTAGGCACAGCTCTATCCCACCGCTGAACACCAATTTATGTTGGAAACAGCCCCACTCCCACTCCGCAGGGTGGTGGAGGGCCTTCCCGACACAATGGGGTAGCTTGGCTCGAGTGGTCAGGAAACAGGCGCAGTGCTAAGCATACAATATACCCATACAATAACCATGCGTGCATCCGTTCCAAAAACGATTCTACACCGTAAAAATTATGAAAATATTCTTCTTTATCTTTTTCTCTTAGTTGCTGATTGGAAAAATAAATAAGTCAATCACAATATACAATTTTAAATAGTGCAGGTCAAATAAATATTTGCTGTTGCTGAAATAAATAGGGGTGATCATAAATAACAGGGCATAAATACCAGTGCAATATATACAGACAATTAAATACTTTGAGGTAATAAATACTGTACCAATAAATACTGTACCAATAAATACTGTACACCAACAAGTCCTGTGGACCTATAAATACAGTGCAGTATTAAATAGATAAGAACTTAATAAATACAGTTTCCCCAATAAATAATTAGAAGTATACAGTAACACTCATGTAATCAGATGACACTTCAATTCTTAAGGGCTGATTTGGCCCAGGCACAGCTTGTAGGGTTGTGGAAGGCTTGAGGGGGGCTACTCCCTGGCTGGGACAAGGCTGAGGCCTAAACTGAGGTAGATCAAAGGGGGGAATACCAATGCCCTGGCTTTCCTTCTCCACACAACCTCTCTAGGTTAGTCCCAGTTCACCCCAGGCACAGTCAGGTGGGTTTCAGCACCTCCCTAGCCCCTTAGAGCAGTCTCTCAGGTCTCCACAGGGCCTTAGGCGCCCTCTACTCCACTTACTGCCCTTTTCTGATGTTCCGACGCCGCTGGAGTCGTGTCGACGCCGTGAGGCGGTTCCGGTTCGGTCTCGGCGGCCTCGGCACAATGTCAGTTCTTTGACGACGCCGGCAGGCGGTTCCGGTCCGATGTCGGTGGCCTCAGTTCGTTCTCGACCTCCGATTCGACGGCGTCGGGCAGTCTCTTCACGATGTCGACTTCGGGCGGCTCCGGTCCGATGGCGCTCTCGGCTCCGATGACGTCGGCCGGCCTGGCCTCGATGTCGACTTCCGGCGACTCCGGGGTGCGATCCTCACCCCCGACCTCCGGTGCTCCTCCTCACAGGTTCCGGGCGACTCCGGAGTGCGATCCTCACTCCCGACCTCCGGTGCTCCTCTACCTCGGTCTCCGACGACTCCGGAGGGCGAACTTCACTCCTCCGATGACGCCGCTCGCTCGACCTCGGTACACTTCCTTCTCGACCCTTGGTATTCCTCTCGACCTCCGTCGGCGCCCTCTTACGACCTCAGGCGGCTCCGGGTACGACGTCTGCTACCTCAGTCAGCGCCGCTTCTCCACCTCGGGCTCCAGGTCTTCGGCTACTCGACGCCAGACTCCAGGGAAACCAGTTCTCAGGTCAGAATCTTGCTGCTTTCTTGGTTCTAAGGCCTGTTCCTGCTGTCCAGGTCCTTAGGATGGTTTTCTTCTGTCTTCTTCCCACACAGGGCTATAGGCTGGGATCCATCAGTAGGGACAAGTATCAAGGGTGGGTTTATGGACCCCACTCCAGGCACAAGTTTCCACCCCTGCTGCTTCACTCCTTCCTCCTTCACTGTTGTGCTCCTCTCTCTTCACCAGTCAGGTGCCAACTGCCAGCTCCAACTGCCAACTGCCTCTCTTATCCTCCCAACATTCTAAACGGTTTCCAACTGTCACACAGTTCTGGAATCTCCTGGAAGGTTCTGGAAGGTGCTGGTAGGTTCCAGTGGATGCTGGTGATGTCACAGGAGGCCACCATTTTGTGCTTCAGGCCCTCAGACAGAAGTTTCAGGGGTAGCCAAAATGGCTCCCTGAATCTGTAGCAACACGAAAAAGTCTGGTGGTTCCCAAAAAGGAAAAAGTCAAACAGGGTTTGAGGCAAAAGTGGGACAAAATAAATAATGATGAGGAGGGACCACCCAAAGGGCTGACAGGTCTAACATCAATGTTTCACAGAAATTGCCTGTAGTACTAAATGACAACTCTCTCACGTCAGCTAGTGCATAGAGTTACAGAGGAGAATAATGTATTGTAAGGAGAAGCTATATTTTTTCACACATATCTTTTTAGTAATTAATGCAGAACCTATTACTGCAACTCACAGGAGCCACGCTCAGTCTGTACCTTGCTTTAATGAAGCACTGCTTGCCCTTAAAACCTCAGTGTCAGCTAAAGGGTGTGGAACATGTTTTTTTTATTAATCTGTATGAGACTTGGCACCAGTGCTACACTGTTTCTATTGGTGGAGCAGTAGCTTGAATGATGTAATCAGTGACGTAATCAGTGAGAAGATGCCAGAGATAAGGGAGAAGTTTCTCCAATGGACATTAGCAAAGAGCACAGGCGAGCACTTGATCTGGTGAACTGGCTAAACAGTGTGAGCATATTGGATCAAAATTCAAGGTAAAGTCTGACTATGCTTACTGTATATGCATTTGCTTGCTTTGCATGGCCTGCATTGTTCTATGGTTGTCAATATGTTGTTAAAAATGGAGCACATAAATGTAGTCCAGGTAGGAGACGATGGGAAAAATAAATTGGTTGGGTAGGTGGGGCTAGGAGGACAAGGATAAGAAAGTGTTTGAATTTAAATTAATGGTATGGAGTGAGTGGGTGCAAGAAATGGCGTGGTAAAGGGAATGAAAGGCAAGAATGCCAGAAACTGAAGCATAGATCCTTGAAGGATGAATGTGTGTGAGAAAGAGGACCTCTGACTCAATGCACCAGGTGATTCAGAGCCACAACGGGTGTTAAAGGTAGGGAAAAAACCAGAAAACAAGTGGATAATTGTTACGCTCTGTTATGTTGATTTGTACAGAGCACTAATTACCCAAGAAGGTATCCAGGCACTTGGATAAAGTGTGTAGGTGTGTGGGCCCTAGGTGCTTATACGAAGAGCCAGGTCTTCAGCTTCCTACGGAACTCAAGAATTGAGGAAGAGGCTCTGATGTGTAAAGGGAGGTCATTCCATGTCTTGGGTGCAGTGTAGAAGAATGAGCGCCCTCCAGTTTTGCTTTTGCGGATACGGGGACTGTGTGCGAGTGATAGTGAGGCTGAGCACAGGTGTCTGGTGGTTTGGTGAAAGTATATGCTGCTGTTTAGGTATCTGGTCCTGAGTTGTGTAGGGCATTGTATGTGTGCGTGAGAAGTTTGAATTGGCCACGGATGTGAATGGGTAGTCAATGAAGCTTATTGAGGTGCAGTTTGGGTTTGGCGGTGCAGGTCGAGTATGTGTCTTGTGGCTGTGTTCTGGAAGGGCTGGAGTCTGTGTAGGAGTTGTTGGAAGATTCTGGCATAAATAGTGCTGCCTTAGGCTAGCTTGCTGGTGATGAGTGCTTACATGGCGTTCCATCTGTTTTTCCTAGACAACCATTTGAAGATCTTTCGAAGCATGCATAGGATGTGGAAGCAGGAAGTGCGTACTATGTTGAATTGAGCCATCATATTGAGCTTCTCATCTAGGATGATCCTCAGATTTCTTGTGTGGTCTGTGGGTGTGGGTGTTGATTATGGCTCCAACAACCACCAGGTGGAATCCAATGGGGAAGACCACTACTTCCATCTTGTCGGAGATGTGTTTCAAGCACTTGGTTTGCATTTATGGTCGTCTGCTACCATGGTCATGCAGTTGGTGAAGCTGGTTCTGGTGGTGTTTGTCTGGTCGATCAGGGAGAGGATGAGTTGGGTGTATCGGCGTAGGTGATGACTGTGAAGTCTTGTGATCAGATGATGTTGCCAAATGATGTCATGTATATCTTGAAAAGAGTGGGGCTGAGGGATGATCCCCATGGGACACCGCATATATGTTTCTTGGTGTCTGATGTGAGGGGTGGCAGCCTGACCTTTGGGTTCTTCCCGTGGGGAAGGAACAGATCCATTTGAGAGCGGATCTTTGTATGCCAATCTTGTGGAGTCTTCTGATGAGGGGGTTGTGGGAGACAGTGTTGAAGGCTGCGGAGAGGTCGATCAGGATGTAGGTAGCTGTTTCTCCTCAGGCCAGGATGTTTCGAATGTCGTCGATGGTTGCGAAGAGTGCTGTTTCTGAATCCTGATTGTGTGATGTCTAGCAAATGGTAAAGTTCACGGTGGGTTGGGAGTTACTTGATTATGGCCTTCTCAATCATGCTATGCTTTACAAATCCCTGATTGATTGATTGATTTTGGCTGGTTCGGGGAGCAGGGAGATGGGTTGGAAGTTGCTCCGCTGATTCGGGTCGGTTTGGGCTTCTTGAGGAGGGCATTGATTTCTGCAAGTTTCAATTCATCCACGAAAGAGGCGGATGTGCTGGAGATGTTGATGATTTGGTTCAGCGTGGTTCTGAATAGTGATGTTTCCAGGTTGTAGATGTGGTGGGGTCTTAGGCCCGTTGGGGCCCCTGAGTGGATGGTCTGCATTATTGCCACTGTATCGTTTCCAGTAAGGGTTGTCCATTCGATCAGGTGGCCTTCTTGGTTGGTGGTAGGTAGGTTAGCAATGAGTTCTCTGAGGTGGGTTGGTGCACAAAGTTGCTGTAGATGTTTTCGATTTTGCTCTGGAAGAAGTTGGAAAGGTTGTTGCAGAGTTGTTGGGAGGCAGCAATGATGTTGAGAGTGGCTGAGTGTGAGGTGAAATACTTGACAATCATGATGATCTCCTCGCAGCTGCTGGAGCTTCCTTTGATGCAGTCCAATGGTGCTTTTTTCTTGGTGTCTCTAATTTGCTGGTGATAGCGTCTGAGTGCAGGCTTGTAGGTAGTTCTGTCGTTGGTGTAGTGGCTGGCTCTCTATTTCATTTCTAGTTGTTTACAGTGTTCTTTGGTGTTTCGGAGGTCTTCTGTCTACCAGCTGGCCTTCTTGTTTGATCTAGTGTGCTTGTTGGGTTTGATGGGTGCAAGGGAGTCTGCGCAGTTCTTGATCCAGTTGTTGATGTCCTTGTCGAAGTTGTCTGTGGGGCTAGGCTGATCAGTGCTCAGGGCACTGAGCCAGTCTGCTTCTCTGATCTTGTCCCAGCTGCAGCTTGGAGTGATGTAGTTGGTAGGGCTGTTGACTTTAGGTGTGTTGTTTTTGAAGTGGATAATGGAATGGTCCGTCCATGTGAACTGTGTGTTGAAGGTGTATTTGATGCTGTTGCTTGTGGTGAAGAAAGGATTCAGTGTGTGTCCTGTGGTGTGTGTTGGTTCAGTGACGAGGTGGGTGAGCCCACTCTTGCTCAAGCTTTTGAGGAGTGCTGTGAAGCAGGGGTTATTTTGGTCTTCAAGGTGAAAAGTGAAGCCACTGAAGAGAATGTAGTCTCTGGAATCTATCATGAGCAGAGCGAAAAAGTTGGTGATGAGGTTGGTAAAACTGTCTCATGGTGCAGGTAGGCACAAGTTCCGTTCAGGCTGAATTTTTCAGAGATTTTCAGCTTGAAGTGCAGGTGCTCCTTGAACGGGGTGGTGTTCTCTGTGGATGTTGTGCATTTGATGGATTCCATCTAGATAATAGCGAGTCCTCCTCCTGGCAACTAGGTGGTCCTGTTGAGCGATCTTGTAGCCCATTGGGATTGCCATAATGATGTTGGGAACCAATGAGGTGTTGAGCCAGGTCTCTGTGATGAAAAGGATGTTGGGTGTGTTGCTGCTCAGAAGGTGGGTGACTGCTGAGAACTGGCAATGGGTACATGTGAAAGCTCTTCCTTCCATGGTGTGAGTTGCGGCGCAGCAGTAGTTGGGGGACCGGAGTAAGGAGTGCTGCAGATTATCGCTCCGCAGTGATCGGACCAGGGTTCCTGGCGCTGGGCGTGGTCCAGGCGTGGACAGGTGCAGACGGGATTGCTTTTGGCATGCCACTCTGCATTGGTGTTGCAGCTGTCCTTGGGTAGGGGATAGGAGGGGTGAGGAGTTCAGGGTGTCATAATGTAATTTGTTGTGCTGATGGGTGATGGGAAATTAAGTCATCTTGCTTGGCTTCTTCTTTTAAGGACGGTTTTGATGGGAAAATCAGTAATGTCACTTCCTGTCCAGATGGATGATGGGAAATTCAGTGATATCACTTCCTGTGCATGTGGATGATGGGAGATGCAGTAATAACACTTCCTGTGCTGATGGGTGGTGGGAAATGAAGTCCTCTTGCTTGGCTTCTTCTTTTAAAGACAGGTTTGGTGGGAAAACCAGTAATGTCACTTCCTGTCCAGATGAATGACGGAGAATTCAGTAATTTCACTTCCTGTCCAGATGGATGACGGAGAATTCAGTGATGTCACTACCTGGGCAGGTGGATGATGGGAGATCCAGTGATATCAATTCCTGTGCTGATGGGTGGTGGGAAATCTTTGGGTGTGAGTGTACAATACTTTCCCTATCCCCCTCCAAAAGTTTGGTTAAAGGAAATATAATTGAGGGAACCCTTTTCCCTTTTCTGCTTCCTTTACTATCTCCATCCATGAGATGACCTTTGGGCACAAGGCCATAAGCCCCTTTCACTTGTAAACTCTGTGTGCCCAAACTGTAAAGAGCAGTGATGGGGGACTGAAAATCTAAATGTAGGAAGCTCCCACCAAAGGAGTGTCCTTCCCATACTGTCATCAACACGGTAAAGACATGTGCAAAGATTTATGAGAATGGGTGGGACTCACTAACAAGGTTAGGAAGAAGTCCTTTCCTGAACAACCCAATTTCCACACATCATCGTTTGTGTGCTGCGTAATGTTATCAGAAATCTTCATGTCTGTGCTCATTTAGTGGCCATTTCAGTAGAAAATGTGCCGTCTGTAAATTTCAGCATGCTACCACACCATGCTTTAGTAATATATTTGTGACACTGTTTTTCAAAATTCACTACTAGCTGCATAGTGCACCCTTTCCACTCTCCTGCTGAATGGGCTCTGCTCATTTTCTATTCTTTTTCTGTAATGCTTGGATTTCTCGCAATTCCTCTAACTTCAGTGATGTAACAGTGATGGCAGCATTCCCACTCTGTAAATTATTCCAGCACCACTGCTTTGTGTTGTTATGAACAAAGCATATGTTCTTGGGTTGGTAGTACAAAGTCATGGTGTTCAGAAAAAACCCATAGCCTATTACTTTTCTTCCCTGGACCCAGTCGCAGATGGATTCCCACCATGTTTATGGGCTGTGGCGGCTGCTGCAAATCTTGTTGAAGTGTCTCGAAATATTGTGTTGAGCTACCCTTTAACTCTTTCTGTGCTTTATTCTGTGGTTGTGCTCCTTTCCACCATGAAATCTCAGCACCTCTCTATAGCCCAATTATCCGGGTATGACATTTTACTGTAGTCTGCTTCACATTTCAACTTTGCTCAGTGACTGACAATGAAACATGCCTTTTTAGTGCCCACCTGTTAAGAGGAGGTAGCCCATGACTCTATCCGTGTTACTGTTCATGTAACCAAACCCCATGTTGATTTAACAGATGCGCCTATTTCCGAACTGCAAATTCATGTATTTTCTTGATGGATCATGTCTCAGAAATAATTACGGTGCCCTAATTACTGGCTATGCTATATGTACAGTGTATCAGATTGTGCAAAAGTTGCTGTATACTGAATGGGAGTTTCATCCAATCCGAAGGAGAGATTGTGTCTGCTTACAAGGACTCAAAGTATGCGTTTGGTGGGACACACAACTTTGTGCTCCTCTCAATATAAAGGGAGTTCTTAACATCTGCAGGAACCCCCATTAACAATGGCCAGTATGCTCAAAGCCTTCTAAATGCACATCCATTGCCAAAGAAAGCAGTGGTGGTAGAGTGGGCTTCGACCAGCATCCTCACGATGATGTCTCAAGGAGCAACACTCTGGCCAGTTCAGTTGCTAAAAATGCTGCCTTCTCTAAAACTACTGGTGTTATGTATATTGGAAGAACTAATTTTTTCCCTGCCTTCATTGAAAGATGTGTCTCAATTGCAGAAGAAAGCTCAGAAAGTAGAAAGTAGTGTTGGATCAAACAGAAAGAAGAAAGAGACCCTGAGGGGTGTTGAGAGACAGCATTGGATGTGGGGTCACTGCATAATTTCTACTCCTCTGCCTCCCCACATTGTATTATGGAGCAGCTCATCTCATCAGGGGTGACATTATAAGTGCTGTTCCAATGCACTGCTATGCACTGTTCCTTTCTTCTATAGTCTAGTATTTCTGCCAGTCCTATGCCACCTATCAGTCACACAATGCTGCAAAAGATATTATGAAAACCCCTGCTGCTCACCCTCCCGTTCAGGACTAGTTCACGCACCTTCAGATGTGTTTTATCCCGATGCCAAGGTGTGCTAAATCCTTGTACGTTTTTAGTAATTGTGTATATGTTTTCAAGATGGGTAGAAGTGTACCCCTGTGCAGATAGCATCATAGTAAATAAGAGGTAAACTCAGAGATGTTATCCCTTGTTCGGGGTGATGAGCCTGATCCAAAGTGACCATGGAACACACTTCGAGTCAGCAGTAGTGCACAAAAGGGCATATTTATGGAAAAGTAACGCAACGCAGTGCAGCAAGTCACCTTGCTGCACTGCACTGTGTTAAAGGGCCAGGTCAGGAATGTGCTGTATTTAAAAGAATACGGCGCACTCCGGCAATGGAGCTATTTTGGATACCTCGTGACAATGCAAGCACCCTTGCACCAAGGTGCAAGGGTGGCTGTGTTGCATGCAGGATTGTTTTTGTGCAAGAAGAGGCACCGTCCTGCAGAAAAACAATCCTAAGAGGCCTATTCCTCTTTCTATTCTGCAAAAACTCCTAAGAGGCATATTCCTCTTTCTATTCTGCAGCACAAGTAGAAAGAGGAAGTAACAAGGAGAAATAAAAATATTTCTCCTCATTATGCTTGCCCTGGAAAGGCGTATCACCACACAACACCCATGAAACACCTTCCCCTGGCAGAGTAAGGCAACTCAGTGATTTGCGCTGCGTTGCGTTACTCCAGATTTATGAAGCCACTCAGGGCCATGCAAGGTGGCCTTGCGTGGCTTCATAAATAGTGTTGTGTGGTGTAAGAGCGACACAACTCGACTTATAAATATGGGCTGAAGTTTGCAAGGCTCTAGAGATAGACCAGCATTTCCATTGTGCGTATCACCCAGAATCAGCGGGCGAGATACATAGCAGCAAATGCATAAGAAAAGGATAGTAAAAATGTGCCCAGAAACCCAATTGAAATGGCTTGATGCCTTGTCACTAGCACTATGGTTGTTCCTCAGAGCGATTTTCTCACAGACAACAAAAATGAGCCCTTATGAAATGGTCATGGGCCAATCCATGCTGCTATCCTCCCCCTTTTGACAAAATTGCTCGAAATGACCCATAACAACACAAAAATCAAATCTGTAATTTCCTGCTATATTTCAACACAAAATGCATCCTGGTGTTAACATTTGGGTCAAGGATGCGCATAAGAAAAGCACAGCAAATTACCGCCACTTGTGTTCTGTTGTTCGCATGCCATTGTGGCAAATTTTTTACTGCAAATGAAACCATTCGCAGTAATGGTATGTAAATATATGAAGTGGCATAACTCCATAATTTTGAGAATTTTGCAAGGGTAATGCAAAATTCCCAAAATAATACAAGATAAGCCAGCGTCATTTAAATTCTACCCAGGCCTAATGATGATGCTGTCTTGTATTACAGTAGGAGCTTATGCAATGTCTTTACAGTTTCCATTCTTAGCTTCAAGCAACCTTACCTGAGTATCCGTCAGAGGCATGTCACTCAGCGTACATATGCGTGTATCAAAGAAAGACCACATTGTAGTCCCTCTGGTGTGGACCCTACAATATTCTGCTTCTTGCCAACACAGCTGTTAAATGTTGTGGGCTGACAACTTGGATACTCATCTCACTGCAAGCAAGCCTTTCCTCCTAGAGAAACCAGCAATCTTTCTACTACTGGACCTGTGCCTGCCTCTGATATGGATCCCCGCCCAGGACTTCCTCTGCTGATATTCTTCTGCCTGCCATTGGGATAGGCCCTCCATGCCTACCCTCTATGCCTGCTCCCCCACCACTGCATATTGCTGCCCGTACAGCCTTACCATATCCGCCGGAGGTAAACGGCCCTCTCCTGGATACTGGATCTATCTGTGGGTTTGCCCTGCTGTCTTTGCCACTGTCTCAAGTGTCTGGTTGGTGGTGGGATACATGCTTGCTGTGGAATTGGGATTTATTCCAAGCCTACCTATACCAAACCTGTCTTTGGACAGAGCTGCCACTCTGTGTACGGGAACAACTCCTTCGTTCTGTTGCTGGGGACATACAGACACACGATTAGTCTTCTTTCTTCCTGCATTTGCACACATAAGCTTGTTGTAGTGGGGAGTGGTACTCTTTCAATTGATGTGCCTCTCAATCATAACCACGCTTGCTTTGATCTCTTCGACCATGGGCACCGACTGCCTGAGTGCGACCATATATCACCCACTTCTTATTAGGGCCATGAAAAGTTAAACAGTCCTTTATGCCAGAGTAGGCCAGACATAGCTTATCTTGCACTGACAGACCCAGGGCTTACATGTGAGCACTGAAAACAGAATGTCTCTGGTGTTTTCGTTGGAAAGAGTGAATATCACCTTGCTGTATAAAACATATCTTTCAAATCACCTTGGTCTGAATTCTACCTTCCCACTGGACTGTTGTTTTATAAGCTATAGGGTCTATGCATGTTTCATTTGTGGATCCCAGGTCCATTCATGGCTGCCCATAGGCTGGGCCTTTTCTCCTGCATATGCCATTCCGCCAATGAGACACATTGATGAGCACCCTTTTACAACGAAGGCGGGTAAGTGGGCTACTTCTACTTCAACTAGATTATTTTCTGCTTTAAGTCCAACCTCTTTTACGAATGTTGTTTTAGACAAAGAGATATGAAATGCAGAAATCATGTGAAGAGATTGCTAAAACAACAGTAGTTGCTTTGGTATTGATGATAAATGAATTGGACACATAGGCAAAGATATTGATTCAGAATAGGATGGCAAAAGATGACATTTTAGCAGTAAAAGGAGGGGGTTGTGGTATGGTAGGTTCTAAATGCTGTACTCATTTCCTCAACAGCCTCCTCAGTATACACAAGCAAATAGACCAGATTAGCGATAGCATAAAGAAACTACAGGAGCTTCAGAATGAACTAGATATTAATCTCAGTGGCATCTGAACATGGCTGGGTGGAATGTCTAGAAACTGAGGAATTAATATATTTTAAATAATCATTGCTATCAATTGTATATGCTAATAAAATGAATAATTCCTGTTGCCTTAAGTATTAATGCTTCCTTGCACAAGTATAACACACTATGCACCGATATATCGCATAGCTGAATTTAGGTATTGTTTTTATATTAACATGATTTGTTCATCAGCCTTAACATGCATGATAAGTTCCATGATTCCTGTAGGCCTAGAAATCATGTTATTTGAGGTTGTACATCAGCACATTTCCTGCATCTCATAGTAAAGTACAGCCTCACTTTCAATGTTGGTAAACAGAAGCGTGGTTTTGGAAAATGGTGAATTCACCACCATGTTTATTTATATTTACCTTCATTTCAAGTTCTCCTTGCATTCTCTCTATGCTCCTGCCTCCTCCTCCTCATTAGGTAGCTTCATTGAAGTAAATTGTGTAGTTTATCTTATTAAAAGTATGGAGTGTTGGCTGTAAGGCCTGGAATAAATTTACTTTACAGTGGTAATTGTATACCTGTCAACCTCCTAACTTAAATTTGCGGGTCATGTGAAGTGTTTAACAGGGTCATCTCATTAAGATGAATAGGAAATTGCCACACCTGTAATGTGTTGAATTACTGTGAAAAAAGGACTTGAGAGGGACCCCTTGAAACTCAAGGGAAATGGGGTACTTTGAACCAGTAAAGAGAGAAATATTCCCTTGTTACTACACTTTGAGAAGCATACAATGTTATGTCAGAAAGGGGTATTCTATATCAAATATTTATTGTTTTTAAAAAAAACATGTTTATCTATAAAAACATACACAATCATAAAACATTTCATATTACATCAGATCACATTAATTAAAAACATCATATAATACATATCATTTTAATCTCAATCACATATGAAATTCTAGCCCAATTATGACCAGCATAACATGGAGACAGACAAAATAAAAGATCCAATTACTCTTTTTCAAGTGCACATCAAAAAAAAAACTGAAATACAGCTTGTCACACGTAGATAAATCCGTGCGTAATTGAATCTGTATTAGGACTTTGATTATGCAAATCCACAGCGTCGACGCGTTTCGATGGCTTAAGGGGATGTGACTATCTTTATCAAGACAAATTAATACTGTCTCCCTCCACAATACGTGTAATTCCTAAAACAGACAAATAGAAATAGTTACTTTTACTGTTCTGGATTGTCTACATTTCTCCCAAAGGGGTTTTTAGGGATTTTTCCATCTTAATCTTTTCATCTTATCAGCAATAAGGACTAAAAAAGAAAATGCGCCTTTGGTAGATCACTTTGTCAAGACAAACCATGACTGCAATGATTTCAAGTGGTTTATATTGGAAAAGATTATGACAAATAGGAGAGGAGGCAATCCTGAGTACACGAGAAAGAAAAGAGAACAATGGTTCATTTGTTATCTTAATACCGTAGAGAAAGGCCTAAACTCCAGAGAGGATTGGATGAAGCTCTTACTCGCTGAGTCGTGATGATCCCTTATCCATCGTACCTGGAATCTACATGTAAAAAGCCCCCCAAAGAAAGAAAGAAATCTGTTTACTTGCAAAACAGGGATAAAAATAAATTGTTAATACTCAGGATAAATATGTAGGCAGACGACAACCTTTTATAGGTTACTATATATATGTCGCAAAAAAAAGGGGAAATTACATTTTAAACAGGAGAAATGGAAAGGCATTGTGTACATCCTATTCAGATATCTCCCACCCAATAAATTCCCCGGTGCCACTTTGGTATATGGGACAAACTTAGACACGAGGAATTTTAGGATAAAATCGACTCCCTGGGCACATGCATGAAACAAGGAAGCTGAGGCAAATTGTTAGTGGTAGGCTGTGGGTATTTAATTCAGAAATATACTGTTCAAATGTAGGGAAAAACAATAAAGTTGTAATAAAATGGAAGAAAAACACGCAGAGGGCATATATAATGATGTACTTTTGGCAACAAATCCCTCCGTGATCGTAAAACGTCTATAGCACATTGGTGAAATATATAAATCAGGTATCAGGAGGTGTAATTAATATAATGAGACAAAAGATCATGGTATATTGGGTTTCTCGACTGCGGCAATGAAATGTTTAAACGCGGCGAGAAATAATAAAGTTAGGACAGGGGAATAGTGAAAAACACACAGGGGATATTTTCAGTCATGTGCCGCTTACAACCAATCCCCGTTTACCTAAATAAGATCAAATCCGAGCATGCACCAGGTGAGACACGTCAGGTGCAGCTAGTAACCAATCCCCTCGCAGCATAGTAAGACTATTCCGGAGTATGTATCACGTGAGAGAAGTAAACCAATAGGAGATAGGATTACTTCTAATAAATAGGAAATGCAAGAACAGGAGAACGATTTTGCTCCGATCCAGTAACAAACACGACGGACAGGATACAGCGCAATTGAGGTAAGGGAACAGAAACGCTTAGATGGTTGAAAGTAGGACCGCTGAATGCGTATAGATTAAATACACTTACAGTGTTCCCCCCACCCTTCCCTCTCTATCTTTAGACACGCTGTAAAAAAGAAGAGGACTTAAATGCAATTCCCTACGGTGTGATCACTTGGCACCACTAATTTAAGGAAGAAGAAAGTCAAAAATACACACCATTAATATCAACGAAAAGGTAACTACTAGAACAATATCAGGGACATGGGTAGAATTCAGTCAGCCTATTAATAAGGACGGTAGTTAATTTAAGGTATCCTACATATTTCCTTCCCTCTATCGCAGACAATAGGCAACACGCCATTGTACAAATTAGGAGAAAAATAGATGGAGAGTTGGTGTTTGCTCAATATCTACAGAGCCGGGAGCACATTGAAAAGTCTCCTGTAATTCAGGTGAGGAGTTGCTTGGATTTAAAAATATACAGTGGAGCATAAAAACAAGTTCTGGAATAACTAACCCATAGAACATCACCTAATATGGGTAAGGACCAACATATGTGTGGTTTAAGATATAAAGGTTATAAGTAGAACTGAAAGTTAAAAGATATAAATATGCAACTTGAACAGGATGTGCTTAATTAGATCAGAGGGCCACAGAAATATAACTAACCGAGGATAGGGCTAATAACATCATTAAGATGGAAAAATCCCTAAAACCCCTTTGGGAGAAATGTAGACAATCCAGAACAGTAAAAGTAACTATTTCTATTTGTCTGTTTTAGGAATTACACGTATTGTGGAGGGAGACAGTATTAATTTGTCTTGATAAAGATGGTCACATCCCCTTAAGCCATCGAAACGCGTCGACGCTGTGGATTTGCATAATCAAAGTCCTAATACAGATTCAATTACGCACGGATTTATCTACGTGTGACAAGCTGTATTTCAGGTTTTTTTTGATGTGCACTTGAAAAAGAGTAATTGGATCTTTTATTTTGTCTGTCTCCATGTTATGCTGGTCATAATTGGGCTAGAATTTCATATGTGATTGAGATTAAAATGATATGTATTATATGATGTTTTTAATTAATGTGATCTGATGTAATATGAAATGTTTTATGATTGTGTATGTTTTTATAGATAAACATGTTTTTTTTAAAAACAATAAATATTTGATATAGAATACCCCTTTCTGACATAACATTGTATGCTTCTCAAAGTGTAGTAACAAGGGAATATTTCTCTCTTTAATTGTGTTGAATTACTCCAAGGCCACACACCCTATAGGACTGCATCACAATGATTGTACGATGTCATCAATGAAGTCATTTAGCATGTTATGAGTGATGCAATATGTGAGACAGTGCATGGGGGGACACAAGTTATAGTTCGTAAAGTAAAATCTAACTGGTGACTCATTATTTTTTTGGTTTTTAAACATTAGTTTTTATATTTTTACAAGAGCTATCACTCACTTTACCCTTTCGTTTGAGTTACTGGCTTTAAACATGCATCATGATCTGCATTTCAAATTTCAAACATTCAATCTTCCACAGCTTCCTGAAAGTGCTTAAGTTTGTTGTAATAGCAGGATTTGGTTAATGATGTCACAGCACCCTGACTCCCGTGGAAGTGAAGTGGCCCAAGGGGAAAAAAGCCTCAGCCAATAAAAAAACTCCATTTTTCTTTAATTGAGGTCGTGGGACTCTTGTGAGAGACCTTCGAACCCTCCCGTCCAAATATTTTTGTACTTTATTTTCTCTTAACCCCTTCAGTGCCCATGACGAGCTTGACTCGTCATGGGCCGCGACTACTGAACGTATTTACACCACATCACAACAAGCACAGTCTGCAGCCCAAGATCTAGCTTCTTGCCAAATTTGATGTAATTCCGTTCAGCCGTTTTGGCTGTAACCCTTTTTTAAAACAAGTCTATTTAAAATGCCTGGGGAAATTTGGTTTGGGGACCCCCCTTTTTCTTGGCCCAAGCTTGACGGATCATCCTGAACCTTTCCAGGAAGAAGCTGAGATGGATGAACACTTTTTATTGGAAAGTTTTGTGGAGACTTATCAAACAGCACTGAAGTTTCCCCTAACTCTAACTACCCACTGTGGAGCGTGGATGGGTGATATATATATATATATATATATTATATATATATATATAAAGTCAAAATAAGTTAATCTACTCTAACCTTATTTGCTACGGATTTCTGTTTTAAGTTCCAGGCTCCATTATTTTCTATGGGAGGGTGTCAAAGTATCAGCAGGGCCACTTATGAGGCAGGGTTGAGTAAATTAGGTGCCAAGAAAGGGCAAAATATGTAGTGTAATGCAGCACATTTTTTAATAGTATTAGTTACTTAGTTATTTTGTACTTTTTACACTTGTTAACATTGTCTGGGCATTGGATGCACCTCATTAGTACCAGTTTAGTACCCAAATATAGCAATAAGCAACAGAAAGGTGATCCATTGAAAAGGCCTTCCACTGCGTGCTAACACGTGCTCCAGCGTTTTAGTAACTTTTGATCCATTTGAGCTAGAAAGAAAATAATTTTTTGGTTAAAATCTGCATATTATGCAGCAGATGATGGATTATGTGGCACATGCGGCAAATCTATAACAATGCAAAAATCGCCACACAATTACACAATTCCAGTGGCCCTGAGTACCAGTGGTTGTCCTTGAGGGGTGCTGGACTTACTACTGCTCCTTTTTGGCTGTAGTAACTTTAAAACTCGTAAATTTGTCTGCACCCCAGTTACACGGTGGGAGACGTGTAAGGCTACACTTTTGATTAACTTTGCACTCGTAAACCTTGTATAGCTAAAAGTAGTAAAATTACTCAAATGTGTACGAATAGACTTACATGTGTAGATTTACTTATGAAAAGGCCTCACTGTGTTTACCACGGAGAGAGAGTGGGTCTGTATGAGACAGAGGGTTTGGGGAAGGTGAGTTGACACAAGGAAATACATGAAGAAGGAACTTAATGAAAACTGGACAGACGGTGACGAAGAGGAAGGAGAGGGCATGTGAGATACGCAGAGAGAGGATTTCAGAAAGAAGTGGAGAGAAAAGTGGGTTAGTGACAAACAGTGAGACACTGCCGAGGAAAGTGGTACGAGGGGAGAACGTGTGGCGGTCAGGGAGCGAGACACTCCGAAGACTGCTACCCTTTTTACTGTCCTAAGTAATGGTTCATTCACAGCCGTATTGTCAGATTGTTAGACGGCGACCTCAGAGGAGCCCGGAAAGGGGGTCCTGACTACCCTGAGACCCACCCTCAAAGTATCGTAGCCGGGTACTGGCGGGAGACTCCCCAGGGGGAGGAATCTCGCAGCTAGGATCGTACTTCTGGCGCCACACGACACAGAGTAATCACACCGGTTATTCTCAGAAACAATCTTTATCAAGTAGGCTATCACGGCAAATATGTACACGGTGTGCACGGATGCAAGAGTCTCGGAAAGGTAGGGGGGTAGCGGGACAGTCTTTGGCAAAAGTTCAAGCAGGGACGTATCCGGCGCACAGCTCACAATCCTCGAGCCGGGGGATACGGGGTCGTCGTCGGGGTCCGGCGGGGCCGTGAGAATCTGGGGGAGCCGCGAGTCTCTCAGCAGGCTTAGGCGCAAGTTCAGAGATGTTACGATCTTTCAGGAGCCGCGAGTCACTCAGCAGGCTTAGGCGTAAGTTCAGAGATGTTACGATCTTTCGGGAGCCGCGAGTCACTCAGCAGGCTTAGGCGCAAGTTCAGAGATGTTACGATCTTTCAGGAGCCGCGAGTCACTCAGCAGGCTTAGGCGCAAGTTCAGAGATGTTACGATCTTTCAGGAGCCGCGAGTCACTCAGCAGGCTTAGGCGCAAGTTCAGAGATGTTACGATCTTTCAGTAGCCGCGAGTCACTCAGCAGGCTTAGGCGCAAGTTCAGAGATGTTACGATCTTTCAGGAGCCGCGAGTCACTCAGCAGGCTTACGTTGTTCCAGCGTCGAATCTCCGGACCGGCCCGGAGCACCCCTTGTTATAGGTCGACCCCTCTTTGATGTCCGGGGTCGGTGGAGGCAGGGGTCTTGTCACCTGGGGGTCGCTTGTCGGGGTTTCCTGCTATTGTCTTTTGATCTCGTTCAGGGCCGGGCCGGGAGGAGTCCCAGACACCCAGCAGGCGTGGAGCCAGCTCTCAGGGAGGCCGGAGGGCCGATCGAAACCCATCGTCCCAGGGGAGTCCAGAGGTGCGATAGAAACTGCTCCTCCCTCTCTCATCCCCCGGGAAGTGTGATGTCCTCCAGCCGGAGTGGCGCCTCTAGGCCAGGGTCGCGCTGGGGCCGGGCGGCCATCTTGACGCATGAAGTGGGCATGCGGGCCCGGGGTGGCCGAAAGGAGGGAGGCCATGGACGGGGATGTCCGGGCCGGGTGCGGGTGTTCTGGTAGGAGGGGCCGGCTGGGCCGGGTGGTTGGGGCTGCAGGTACCAGGTTTCGGTGGTGCGGGTGCACGGAGGGCCGTTCTGCGAGGCCGGGTCCAACACGCGTCCCCCCCAGCTGAAAGCCGGAGAGAACTGCCCATCATCTTGGGGGGTTCTCTTCGCTGAGGCGGAAGAACCGGGAGAGGCCGTCGGCGTTGGCGTGGTCCGTACCAGGGCGGTGTTCTACGGTGAAATCCATCCCCTGGAGGGAGATTGACCACCGCAGTAGCTTGGGGTTTTCTCCTCGCATCTGCATGAGCCACCGCAAGGGCCGATGGTCAGTTTGGACTCTGAAATGCGTGCCGAACAGGTAGGGTCGTAGCTTCTTGAGTGCCCAGACCACGGCAAAGGCTTCGCGCTCTATGGTGCTCCACCTCTGCTCTCGGGGCAGCAGCCGCCGACTGAGGAAGGCGACGGGCTGGTCTAGGCCTTGGTCATTCACTTGGGACAGGACGGCCCCAATGCCATGTTCGGAGGCATCGGTCTGGACTAGGAACTCCTTGGCATAGTCGGGAGCCTGGAGGACGGGAGCAGTGCACATGGCCTTTTTTAGAGCATCGAAAGCCTCTTGGCAGGCAGCCGTCCACTGCACCTTCTTTGGCTGTTTTTTAGATGTGAGTTCGGTGAGAGGGCCGACCAGGCTGCCATATCCCCGAATGAAGCGTCGGTAGTATCCTGTGAGTCCCAGGAAGGCTCGGACCTCCGTCTGGGTGATGGGTGGTTCCCAGGCCAGGATGGCGTCGATCTTTGGTTGTAGAGGGGCTACCTGGCCGCTCCCGACCCGGTGCCCCAGGTAGACTACGGAGCCTTGCCCGATCTGGCACTTGCTAGCTTTTACTGTGAGGCCTGCCTGGCGCAGGGCGGTTAGCACCCTCCGGAGGTGCTGGAGATGCTCACTCCACTCCGAACTGAAGACGGCGATATCGTCTAGATATGCCGCGCTGAACTGTTCCAACCCGGCCAGGACCCTATTCACCAGTCGCTGGAAAGTTGCCGGGGCATTTTTCATCCCGAAGGGCATCACGCGGAAGCGGTAGTGCCCGTCGGGGGTGGAGAAAGCGGACCGCTCCTTGGCTCCTTCGGTGAGCGCAATCTGCCAGTATCCGCAGGTGAGGTCGAATGTGCTGAGGAACCGAGCTGCCCCTAGTCGGTCAATGAGTTCGTCGGCTCGTGGAATGGGGTGGGCATCGGCTCGGGTAACGTCATTGAGCCCCCGGTAATCCACGCAGAATCGGAGCTCGGGGGCGACACCGGGGGCCGCTGCCTTCGGGACCAGGACCACGGGGCTGGCCCAGGGACTGTCAGAGGGCTCAATCACCCCCAGGGTCAGCATCTTCGAGACCTCATCTTGAATGCAGGCCCGGACCCGGTCAGGAACCCGGTAGGCTCGGTGTCTCACCGGCGGGCTGTCCCCGGTGTCCACGTCATGAACACACCAGTTGGTGACCCGGGGGGTCAGAGAGAAGAGATCGGCAAATTGTCTTAGGAGCTGGCGGCAGTCCGCTTGTTGTTGGGCCGTGAGGGCTGGGGAAAGGTTCACTCCCTCCACGGAGCCATCCTGCTCCTTGACACACAGGAGGTCCGGGAGGGGATCCGACTCATCTTCGGCCCCGTCATCGGTGGCCAGCAGGAGGCTCAGTTCTGTCCGCACGAAGTGAGGCTTGAGTCGGTTCACATGCAGGACCCGGAGGGGGTCCCGGGGCGACTGGACGTCCACCAAGTACGTAACTGGACTCTTTCGCTCCACCACCTTGTACGGCCCAGTCCATCGGTCCTGGAGGGCGCCAGGCTTCACGGGGGCCATGACCCACACCTGCTGGCCCGGCTGGAACTCAACCAGAGTGGCATTCTGGTCGTACCAGCGTTTCATCTCTTCTTGACTCGCCTCCAGGTTGGCCTCGGCCAGTTCTCGGAACTTCCTGGTCTGGTTCCGGAGGGCCAAGACGTATGGGAACACATCTCGGGGGGTGGTCTGGGGTGCCGCCTCCCACTCTTCCTTTACCAAACTGAGGGGACCTCGGACGGGGTGCCCATAGAGTAACTCAAACGGGCTGAATCCTAGGGACTTCTGGGGGACCTCTCTATACGCGAACAATAGGCAAGGGAGCAGGACGTCCCACTTCCGCCGGAGGGGTTCGTCTAGGCCAGCGATCATCCCTTTCAAGGTCCTATTAAATCTTTCTACTAGGCCGTTTCCTTGGGGATGGTACGGGGTGGTGAACTTATAGGACACTCCACATTGTTGCCACAGGGACGTCATATACTTTGAGATAAAATTAGTGCCGCGATCGCTCACGACCTCGCGGGGAAACCCCACCCTGGAAAAGATCCCCATCAGGGCCCGGCCCACCACAGGGGCCGTAATGGTGCGCAGGGGGATAGCCTCTGGGTAGCGGGTGGCGTGGTCCACTAGGACCAAGATAAAACGGTGGCCTTGGGAGGTGGGGGGGTCCAGTGGTCCCACGATGTCGATCCCGACTCGTTCGAAGGGGGTACTGACGACCGGGAAGGGTTGGAGGGGAGCCTTGAGTTTCCCTCCACTCTTTCCACTAGCCTGGCACGTGGGGCAGGACTTGCAATGGGCCTCTACCGCTGCTCTCATCTTAGGCCAGTAAAAATGGGTCACAAGACGGTTGTACGTCTTGTCCTGTCCCAGGTGACCGGCGAGGGGGACGTCGTGGGCTAAACCCAGGAGGAAACCTCGGAAGCGGAGGGGTACCACCAGTACCCGTCCCGATCCCAGCTCCACCGACTTCTGCTCACTGTACAGGATGTTATTCTCCCAATAGATTTGGTGCGTCCCGGTCTGGTCACCTGCGGCTTGGCCCTCGGCTAGGCGCCGCAGCCCGACCAGGGACGGACAAGTGGCTTGCTCCCTGCAAAACTCCTCCCGAGTGGGTCCGCCCTCGTGGCGCCATTGGGCCAACTCGGGTAGATCGCCTAACTCAGGGACTGGGTCCGGGTCGGATGGTGTGGGTTCATCGCTAGCGACGGACCCTTCTGATGGGGGGACGGAAGGACCCTCGGCGGGGACTGTTCTGATCTCTTCGATCGGGATGCTCTCGACCTCCCTCTGGGGAGTGAGTCGGGCGGACATAGATCGGGTGGTGGCGCACACCCACTCGGGGAGTCCCATCATTCCCAGGTGGGCCTTACGCTCTACGTGCTTCCATGGGGAACTCTCTAGGTCGTTCCCTAGAAGGCAGTCGACCGGCTGGGAGGTTCTTACGGCCACCTTGAGTTTGCCTATCACCCCTCCCCACTCAAATGGCACCAGGGCTACCTGGCACATGCTCTCTCTATTGTCTGCGGATATCACAGGGCAAAAGACGTTGGGGAGGATCTGCTCTTCGGGGACTAGGTGCCTGAGGACACCGGTGATACTGGCCCCGGTGTCTCGCAGGGCCTCTACTTGGTGGCCATTGATTTTGACAAGCTGCCCATACTTCTGGGTGTTGGAGGGGAGGAGGCTACCAGGGACCATCTCCCTATCTCCCAGGGATACTAGGGCCATTGCTGCGGGTTCCCACTCTTCGGATTCCTCTACCCCCTCCCCCAGGGCTACGCTGGCTATCTGTCTCATCGGGGGGACTTGGGGGGCCATGGGGCACTCTGGGTCATTGGCGTAGTGCCCGGGTTTCTGGCAGCGAAAACATGTGACGGTCACCCGGTGTCCCCGTTTCCCAGGGGGCCCGGTTACTGGTGGAGGGGGCGCCGGGAAAGGTGGAGGTGGTGTCTTCGGGGGGCTAGGCTGGGACTCTCTCGGCCCTCCCTGGTTCCCTCCTCCTCTCTGGCGGGGTGGTCCCTGACTGGTTCGGGGGTACTCTCCTACCATGCCCCGGGAGACCCGGGTGTTGGTCCAGTGGTCGGCCTCCACAGCCAGCTTCCGGGGATCTGTGAGCTTACTGTCCAGCAGATGTTGACGTAGCTCTACGAAGCAGTTCGCAGCTAGATGTTCCCACAACATGAGATCAGTGAGTTCGGCCAGGGTGGTGACCTTGCTGCCCTTGGTCCACCCATCGAAGGCCCGACTGAAAAAGTTTACATATTCCACCCATGTGGTGCCCGGGATCTTCCTGCAGTCCCGGAACCGCTGACGGTACATTTCTGGGGTGAGGCCGTATCTTGTGAGTAGAGCCTCTTTCATGTGGCTGTAGGAGGTCTGCAGGGAGAGGGGTAGGTCGAGCAGGGTGTCCCTTCCTTCGCTCAGAAACCGCCCCCACAACCCCGCCCCCCAGTCCTTCTCCGGGATCCGATGGGAGGTCATGGCGACCTCATAGGCCCGAAACCATTGCTGAATGTCATCGTTTTTATAATATTCCTTGACCACATCCTTCGGGATGTGGACCTTTTGTTCCGCTGGGGAGACCGTCTCTCGGTTACTTGGGGGCCTCCCTTCCTCGTTTCGGGCCTTGAGCTCGAGTTCCTTTAAGCTGCGTTCGTGCTCCAGCTGGAGCTTCCTTCCTTCGTGCTCCCGTTGGAGCTTTTTCTCCTCCAGTTCGCCTTGTACACGCATTTGTTCTACCGCTAGTTTTTTTTCCGCTAACTTCAACTCGCCCTCAATTTTGAGTTTGGCTAGCTCTAGTTCATGATTGCGGCTTCTCTCTCTGTCCGCGAGTTCTTCTGGGGAGAAGCCCCCGTCTGGTACGCCTCCTCGCACCTGATTGCTGCTGCTTTCACTTTGGGGGGGTTCGGTTTCGTCGGGGCGCTCCCCCGTGCCTTCCGGGCGGGAGGCCCCGGTCTCCACCCAAGTTTTCAGTGCTTTCTGCAAATCTTCCTTCGTGTTGAGACCAGTGGTAGCGATTTTAAGTTCTTTGCAAAACTGCTTCAGCTCCTTGTGTGTATATTCTCCTAGATGCTCCACCTGGAACACCCTGTTGGCGTTGGTTTCTGCGGGGCTCATGGCGCTTCCTTCTGCCATCCTTGTCGGTGGTGCGTCCGTTGTTCACGGTACGATCTCTAGGTGATGGGCCCGAATCCCGTCGCTTGCCACCAATGTTAGACGGCGACCTCAGAGGAGCCCGGAAAGGGGGTCCTGACTACCCTGAGACCCACCCTCAAAGTATCGTAGCCGGGTACTGGCGGGAGACTCCCCAGGGGGAGGAATCTCGCAGCTAGGATCGTACTTCTGGCGCCACACGACACAGAGTAATCACACCGGTTATTCTCAGAAACAATCTTTATCAAGTAGGCTATCACGGCAAATATGTACACGGTGTGCACGGATGCAAGAGTCTCGGAAAGGTAGGGGGGTAGCGGGACAGTCTTTGGCAAAAGTTCAAGCAGGGACGTATCCGGCGCACAGCTCACAATCCTCGAGCCGGGGGATACGGGGTCGTCGTCGGGGTCCGGCGGGGCCGTGAGAATCTGGGGGAGCCGCGAGTCTCTCAGCAGGCTTAGGCGCAAGTTCAGAGATGTTACGATCTTTCAGGAGCCGCGAGTCACTCAGCAGGCTTAGGCGTAAGTTCAGAGATGTTACGATCTTTCGGGAGCCGCGAGTCACTCAGCAGGCTTAGGCGCAAGTTCAGAGATGTTACGATCTTTCAGGAGCCGCGAGTCACTCAGCAGGCTTAGGCGCAAGTTCAGAGATGTTACGATCTTTCAGTAGCCGCGAGTCACTCAGCAGGCTTAGGCGCAAGTTCAGAGATGTTACGATCTTTCAGGAGCCGCGAGTCACTCAGCAGGCTTACGTTGTTCCAGCGTCGAATCTCCGGACCGGCCCGGAGCACCCCTTGTTATAGGTCGACCCCTCTTTGATGTCCGGGGTCGGTGGAGGCAGGGGTCTTGTCACCTGGGGGTCGCTTGTCGGGGTTTCCTGCTATTGTCTTTTGATCTCGTTCAGGGCCGGGCCGGGAGGAGTCCCAGACACCCAGCAGGCGTGGAGCCAGCTCTCAGGGAGGCCGGAGGGCCGATCGAAACCCATCGTCCCAGGGGAGTCCAGAGGTGCGATAGAAACTGCTCCTCCCTCTCTCATCCCCCGGGAAGTGTGATGTCCTCCAGCCGGAGTGGCGCCTCTAGGCCAGGGTCGCGCTGGGGCCGGGCGGCCATCTTGACGCATGAAGTGGGCATGCGGGCCCGGGGTGGCCGAAAGGAGGGAGGCCATGGACGGGGATGTCCGGGCCGGGTGCGGGTGTTCTGGTAGGAGGGGCCGGCTGGGCCGGGTGGTTGGGGCTGCAGGTACCAGGTTTCGGTGGTGCGGGTGCACGGAGGGCCGTTCTGCGAGGCCGGGTCCAACACAGATGTTAAACATTTTCAGTCCTAATTACTCACAGACAAATCATTCATGCTACTAGTTTATCTGATACTGCTAGCAAGCATTAGCAAAGCCAATAGGTCTAGCTTATTTTATGTGCTGTACGATATCTCTAGATGCAGTAATTGAAAACTGACATTGATTGAGTTGAGTGAATCAAGCTCACATGTTTTTAGCCAGGTGATTGCTTCCCTGGGCCAGGCCACTTGGAAAGTATTCCTGGATATGCTTCTTTGACTGTGCCCCTTTTATAGACCCCCCATCTTTTTCCTCTCACTAAAAGAACTGCTTAATACAAATAGGTGTTATTTATTTACCAGGCAGAATACAAGTTATTAAATCTTGTGGCCAATCGGAGAAAAAAACACCCCATTAAAAGGGAACATTTTAGAACTGGAAGCAGATTGTTGTTGGCTGTTTATTTTCTGAATTTAGGCCTAGATTTAATAAACTTTTGCGTCCGGTTGCGTCACTTTTGTGGCGCAACCCTGGTGAAAAATACTTTTTGAAATTGAATAAGCCCCGCAAAGCCTCCATGTGTGGCTTTGCGTGGTTTGTAAATAGACAGTAATGCAAAGAATTACCTTGAAACTAGTGTTCACTGCATGGGTGGAGCATGGGTGTACCTATTCCCTCACTGACGTATTTTCACGCAGGCCTGGATTTGTAGCTTCTAAACCTAGGTTTGCGCGAAAATAGTGCACCTACCAGACAGAGGCGTAACGAGGAGAAATATCTTTATTTCTCCTTACATTCTGCAGACGCACAAAAAGAGAAACATGCCTCCAGGGTTTATTGTTGTGCAGGAATGGACATCTTCCTGCACAAAAACAATCCAGCGCGCAGTGCGCCACCGCCGAGGAGAGCGGAAGTGCACCATGCTTTCGTAGATATAATAAAGTATTTTTTTTATTACGTTTTTGTATACTTCAGTGCATCTTAGTAGATATGGCACATTTCCGCCCTCTCCGTTTCACGCAACGCAGAAAGACAAATAAATCTGCCCCTTTATGTTTAATTTTACTAGTCGTGCGTATGGCCACATGAAGGATTAAACACAGGCACACTCATTTATGAGTGTAATATTGCTTCTCTAAAGGTCCAGTACATTAGTAATACAAAAACGTTTGCCTAAATGTTAGCTTGGCGCTGAGATATTTTATTTGTGTTTTTGTAAAGCGCTATTATTCACCCAATGATGGCCTCAGGGCGCACTGGTGTAGGGGCACATGTAGTAGTGGAGAAATGCAAAATAATACGTGTTCAATAGTGGCAAAGCCGATCTTTCTGAGGTCTATAAACGTAGAATCCCTAAACTGAGTACTACTGAGGTCACTTGTTAATCACAGTGTTTAGAAACGACTGACTGTGGTATGAAGCGCTGTAGAAGACACACGTTGTTAATCTTACTTGCGCAACAATGTGAAATTTGAAGCAATTTTACTAGGTTTGAGATATTTGGAATATGCAGGGAAAGTAGAACATTTTAACAGAATGTTCTGCGGACGAGTATTAAAGTAGACAGCCTCGTGCGCCCCAACTTCTGTGCAGGGCTCTACGGCGCTCGTTGGCTTTTGATAGGATAATTGATGCTGTAGCCGGGTTTCCCAGCGCTGCTGCAGCGGGGCGCGCGCCAGGGGCTATGGAATATTTTACAGATTAGCCCCAAGAGCGGCTCGTTTGAGATGCGGGCCTCGGTTTGATCTTGAAAGAGGCCGGGGCCTACATTTGCTCTCCAGCTGTTTCTCAACCCGTAAGCCCCCGAGTGCTGCTGACTGCAAGCAGCCGGGGGTCAGCTCCGCTCTTTGGGGGCGTCCCTCAGGAGGGCAGAAACTTACAAATTGCTGTGCTGGGGGAAGCCGAGAACGAGCCCCCAGGGCCGCTTCACGCTCCATCCGCGGATCTGTCGCCATATGAAAGGCGCGCGCTCTGACCTCGACAGAGCCGCCAACAGGCCAGGGGAAGAGAGCCGGCGTCTGTCACTGTCAATATCCCTGCACAGGAGGGCGACCGAGTTCGACAGGTGGCAACGGGGTCCTTCAACCGTTTAAAACAGCCAATGCTTCAGCAGTGAGGTCTGTGCCTTGCTTTTGTTGGCTCGAGCCTGGAGAGCTGTGGATTCTCGGTGGGCCTTCGGTATATCTTAAAAGCATACGCGTCATTCCTTCCAAACCGCCAGCTCTTGTGTTCAGCTTCAACATGTGACGTCACCGCAGCATTGTGTCATTGGAAGTAGTGATGATGCACAGAAATACTGATAGCAGTTACCACTGACACAATGCAACTTTACAGGGATCTGACGTCATCCACCAATAGAGGGAACGCAGTGTTACTCTAAGGTGATCTTACCTCATCCACCGATAGAAAGCAAAGTTACTCTAAGGTGATCTGATGTCATCCACTGATAGAAAGCAAAGTTAATCTAAGAGTGTCTGATGTCATCCACCAATAGAGGGAACACAGTGTTACTCTAAGGTGATCTGACGACATCCACTGATAGAAAGCAAAGTTACTCTAAGGTGATCTGTCGACATCCACTGATAGAGGGAACACAGTGTTACTCTAAGGTGATTTTATGTCATCCACCGATAGAGGGAACACAGTGTTACTCTAAGGTGATCTGTCGACATCCACTGATAGAAAACAAAGTTAATCTAAGATGGTCTGATGTCATCCACCGATAGAGGGAACGCAATGTTACTCCAAGGAGATGTAACCTCATCCATCGATAAAGGGAACACATTGCTGATCTGAGGTGATCTGACCTCCTCCACTAATAGAAAGCAAAGTTACTCTAAGGTGATCTGACCTCATCCACAGATAGAGGGAACACAGTGTTAGTCTAAGGTGATCTGACCTCATCCACCAATTGAGGGAACGCAATGTTACTCTATGGTGATGTGACGTCATCCACCGATAGAGGGAACGCAATGTTACTCTATGGTGATGTGACGTCTTCCACCGATAGAAAACAACGTTTCTCTAAGGTGATCTGATGCCATTCGCCGATAAAGGGAACGCCCCTCATCATCCAGACTAGCTTGAATCCAGTGGCATAGTGAGCAAGGGACCCACGTCTGGGCATACCATGCCAACTTATGGCGAACAAAGCAAACACAAAGATTCAAGCTAGCCTGGCTTATGACGGGTGTTACCCCAAAACCATTTCCAGGGAAAACCTGGCTTGGCAGTTCGGGCTGGACTGTTCCCATGAGGCACAGGATCAGGACTGATTTGCATATAGCTGGGTCTGAACTGGGGTGGCGAAGAGAGCTAAAGAACGATGATGGATTCAACCTAGATCTGTGACTCGAGGTGAGTGTCTGAAAAGTTTCAGCGCTCCGTCCATCATCTCCTTGTGTTTGCTTTCTTCACCCTTAGTTGGCAGGATATGCCCAGATGTGGGTCCCTTTGCCACTGGATTCAAGCTAGCCTGGCTGCTGAAGGGTGTTACCCAGAAATGGGTCTCAGGATGCTTGTTTCCGGTCCAGGGAAGACATGGCTTGGCAGTTCGGGCTGGACTGTTCCCATGAGGCACAGGGTCAAGACTGGTTTGCATATAGCTGGGTCTGAACTGGGGTGGTGAAGTGAGCTAAAGAACGATGATGGATTCAACCTAGATGTGTGACTCGAGGTGAGTGTCTGAAAAGTTTCAGCACTCCGTCCATCATCTCCTTGTGTTTACTCAATGAGATGTGACCTCACTCATGGTTAGCAGGAATACAACTTTATGCAGATCTAAAATCACTCGCAGAGAGAAATCATAATGTAAATATGGGGATATGACATCGCATATCACTAGAGGAAACATCAATTAACTCTAAGAGGTAGGGAATCACTTATTGATAGAGGGAACATGATGCAACTCTTTGGGAATTTATCATCATCCATCAATAAATGGTACTCTGTGTAATCCTACGGGGATTTGTCATCACCGGTCAATAGAAGGAATGCAAGGTAAATGCTCATGCATAGTGGGAAAGCACTGTAACTGTGGGGATATGATATCCCATCTGTTTGACGTAAAAGATATCCCTCCTGGAACCTGGCATCGTCCCTGCGTTGCGAAAGGGAGAGAGGGAAAGGCAGGGGAAGAAACAATCAATGATTCTGGAGGGGTGTTCTGAAGTGGAGCAGAGCACCTGAAAGAGTCCACCCCTAGCTGATTCAGCAATGTCCCTGGGTTGAAAGGTGAGAAGGCAGGGAGACCCTTTTGTTATTATAGCCCTCACTCACTCTGATAGTGGTCTCACCCTGGCTCCTAGAGGTCAGGGTGGGCTCGACTGTATTTCAGGGAGCGCTTATGAAGATATTTAGTATGGGGGCGTAACGTTAAGATAAAATTCCTCTCCCCCTCCTAAAGTATCCTTTATTTGTGGAATGAGAGGGAAAGGTTAAAAATGACTATGGTGGGGTGGGAGGATATGATGGTCATATGACCCTAACGGAACACCCCATACCATCCACAGAATACAATGTCACCAGAGAAGGATTTGGCATCACTCACTGATTGAGGAAACACAGTGGAATTGTATTGCATAATGTAAACCTTTAATTAGCGGATACTAATTACCAGAATAGATATCTCAATCTCAGAAGGGAAGTCACTCATGGGTATTAAGAACCTAGTGCAAGGTTCTGGCAATGGATATCCCTTACACCAATATATAACTCATTGTAAATTCAACAATATTTGTTCCCCACAGACATATATTGAGTTTTAAAAGGGACTTGCTATATACCTCACTTAAGGAAACCGCGTTGTCAGAAAAACAAAGCAGAGTTAAGACGCTGCCAGGCATCTTGCAAGCTAACACATAACACCCTCACCCTACAAAAGCTGCTTCTAGGCCGAACAGTACAGGGCACCAGCTGACAACCCTGAATGCGTCTGGAACAATGATATATCAGGAATATCAATCTACGACCAGCATATCTTTCCATTGATACAAATCAAATGCACGACATATCGCGCAATAGAGAAAATGTGAAATCCTACATATGGTTTCTTCTAGAGTTTGGAGGAGAGTGAGAATAATGTAACATCTGTAGCAAACTCCAAGTAAGGGATATTACTGTGTGGGAATTGCAGCTGGTGGATTGCACTCGGTATTTCGAGTTTCCTCTAGAATTTGGAGGATTTTCACTTTTTGACTAATTCTAAATAAGGCCGATTGAATCAGGACTCAACCTGAGCACATTTGGCCTACTCCTGGTCTGTACTGGATTTATCTTTTATTGAATCCTAAGGAATCCCTCATTCCAGTCAGTCCATATGTCTCTTTTTCATCCTGAACTTGTACCCCTTTAAGTTCTTCCACCCTCATAGCTTTGTTGTCTTTTCAATGGGTATTTAATTCCCTTTCAGCTTCTTTTCCCTTGGGATTGCGGTGTGGTGTGTTAGACAATGATGGACAATGATGGAGTAGCTGGCTGCTCACATCTCTTCACCTGGTTCTCCTTTGACGTTCACCCTGGTAAGGGTTACATCCTTTCAGTGGGCAGGTCATTTTGAAATGCTGCCATGCGTTCTTTTGGCTGGGCAGCACAGAAGCGCAAAAACAAGAATCTGAATTGGCCAATGATCACCATGCTGGCTTGGCATGAGACTCATTGTGGCCTGTAGTGGTGGTCATCATTGATTGGGAGTCTTACTGGTCCTCCTGTGCCTGCTAGACTTCCAGTGCCTGACCACAATCAAATACTCAAAGAAAAAGGGGCAGCCCAATAACCCTGAGACCAGAACAAGACAATGAATAAAATAAAAAAACAATGGTTTCTAAGGGGGAAGTGTGAGCATTAACTTCCTCGGCAACCATAAATAACCATCACTAGATTGGTTTGAACAAGAATCACATCAAATGTATTCAATTCATTTAAAACAATAAGGTTAAAGATACTCTTTTTTAACACATTGTCTTGAAATAACTAAGGTGCTTCAAAAATACAACGGTGCCGTAAAAGTGAAATGAGTGAATTGAGAGTGCTATGCAGAAAACATATGCACAAAACCTGTGACTGATATGGATGCAATTGTTGTTAAACACCATTCTGAATCAGAGCATCATGTTCTAAATCAAATTAGAAACAGTCTGCTAGTATCTTATCAACGTTTCAGCCACATTATAGTACTTACAAAAGGGTCATCATCAGGACGTAAAGAGAGTTTTTGAAGCACTCAATAATCGTTTTAATCCCTTGTGTAGGCTCATAATACAACAATGTGGGGGACTAAACACCATCAGCGTCAGTAGCGCGTCCCAGCAAGACATAATGAATAACACATTACAAAAGATGTGGAATGGAATTAAAGAGCAAGCACAGTCAAAGGATCGGTGTGCCTAAAGGATGCAAAAATTGCAATCACTGTCAATACGAAAAACAAACCACTGTCAAGCGATCGGTGTTTGGAGCACTGCGCTCGAGCCGTCTCTCAGTTGAGGCTCACACATCTTGCTTAGGGACCATTGTTTGTTCTTCATTTAGTGACCACCATCAACAGCATTTTAGGCCAGTTAAGCAGCGGTTATAGCTGCTTAAGACCTGGGGAAGCACCCCTTAGGACTGGAATTATTTATTAATTGTAAGTAGTCCTTTGCAGCCCTGTTTTTGAACCCCATTGCGTCTTTTACTGATGGCCTGATGTCCCTCAACCATGGTTGCTCTGTACCCGCTTCACCAGAGAGATGACGTGCCATGAACCTCAGGAATAGCTGGTACTGTATTTTCTTTCACTCAGTCCCTGGAGTAATTTGTGCCCCTCTAACTGAAGACCACCGCAAATCCATTTTATGAGGAAATGACTCTTCCTTTACAATACTCTACACATACTTTGCTCGCCACTCATATGTCAGAAGACAATGGGCCTGACTTAGATTTTGGCAGATGGTGGTATCTGGTCTACCTTATTACAAGTTCATTATATCCTACGACACTTGTGATAAGGTTCACATTTGTGGTAGAGTAACCCTCGGACAAACCCTAAATCAGGCCCAATGCCCGGGCACCATTGGTGTCCTCATAGTTCTACCTTGAGTATTGTAACTAAAAACTAAGAGGGGTAAGGCATAGCTACAATGTGATCAGGTTGACAGGTTACTCTGTAGTTGATAGTAGTGACACTTACATTATGTGGCAATGCAAGATCAATTCACGCAGCAAGGGTTGCAAAGAGGCAAACAATAAGGAAAGTTTCACGCAGCACCTTCCGTGGAGGTACTACCTCGTTGTGTGTCATTGTAACCCACACTGACCACTAAGGGTTCTGAATGCTAGGCGAATAACGTTTAAGAAAGAAAAGTAACCACATCCCGTGGAAAATATTATTCATGAACACATTTTGTTTTCTCCATGTAAACACAGGTACACTATCAGGGGTGTAGATGCAGGGGAGTGGGGTGTGTTCCTGAAACATTTTTAACCCTTTAGAATTCTGTTTTTGGCCACCAATATGCATAGATTTTGGTTGTATCAGTACCTTGAAATATCCTTAACAACTTTATGTTATTAAAACAACGAATGAATAAGCAATTTACCTCCATAACACAGTGTAAACGAAAGGGATAAGGAATGTATGTATGTATGAGTAGTAGTATGTCTGATGATTGTAAAGTATGTTATTCATATAATATATATATTTTTATTGTCAATTATTGCGCCTAAAGGAATAGGGATACTGTGCTTTACAGACTAAATAGATTTTCCTATTTTTGCATCAATGAGACCGTCTTGTGCCCTCTACCAGATTTTATACCCACTTGACTAAGATCTCCGTTTGAAATTGATAGTTACACCTCTCCTAATACATATATTTTCTGATGAATAGTTGTGTACAGGTGCTTTCAGTCGGCCATGGTGAGGTGTGTGACAGATCTCGCCTGGGATTTGTGCATGCACACACTGACAAAAACACACTCTCTCTCGTCTCTGTTTTGAAACTCCTAAAACATGTTATTTTACAAAATATTGTGTTCCACTCACCTTATACTCATACCAATCCCTCTCTGCTGCCCCTTAAGCCCTTCTCATGCACCCTGGTTGTCGTGTAATGTATTTTAACATTATGTCCCAGCATGATTGTCTGGAAATTTGAAGCTCACACACCCCAATCTTAGTGACCAAGCTACCCCCTGTACACTATTATTTTACTATCGTCTTACTAACTCACAGAGTAAAATAAATTGTGTAAAACACACAGTGTTGTACTCAGCAGAAAACACACCTACTTTATATAAACCTAATCATATAATAAAAGGCCTGCCTCTCTGATTCTGCATATCCTAGTTGTGTTTAGTGCTGTTCTTCAATTGTAGTTTAACTCTGTGCTATCACTGCAAGCGGCTAGAAGCACTGCTTTTCATTGTGAAACCCCCTTGCAGAGCAGTAATATCTATTGCATGTTTATAATGCAAGTGCCACACTAGGAGGCGCTATAAGATTCAAGATATCAGACTTACAAAGGGAAATGCATTTTTTGGAAGGATGTTGTGTTCTGACCCCCTCCTGAAATAACTGGTGCTTTGAGACCAGCTGGTTTCTAGGGTGCCACTTAAGGATATAACAGTGACATCAGAAAGAACTAAATAGGTGGCGGCAAGTGCTGCATAACAAGAAGGCGCTAAAGTGGCGCAAACGTTGCTCAAGTACTTAATGGGCTCAAGCAACTATTAGAGATTACAAACTCTGTTACTAAAGCTGCTCAGCATTCTCGAGGAAAGGCAAATATCCTCTGATCACAGAAGACTCACTAAAACCAAATACCAGCCCACCATCACTTAAATGTAACAAGAGCATATTTTACCCTTGAATGTTCTAGACAAATTAATGGTTTTGGGACCACGAATTACTTCCAAGATGAAGGTTATGGGAAGCTGTATGCAACATCCAAGTGGGTTACGAGAACCGGAGAGTCTGCTCAAATTCCAATTTTAAAGAGAATTAGTCTCCTAATGGGTTCCAGGCTTTTTAGACGGGGAGGGGATGCAAAGATGACATCCTAGTCGCCTGCCGGAAGCACAGCCGCCTGCCAGTAATACTAACCACACTCTTCTTTCCAGCCCACTCACATCTACCATTCTATTTGCTTATTTATTGGTTTTTCAAATTGCTCTACAACTCAAGTAAGTGGAGCTTCTGGCAAATCCATTTATTTCCCTTACACTACTGGCTTTTGTGTCAGAGGAGAGGCGACAACTTTCAAATTTGCTGGGGTGGGGGAGAGGCTGGTCAAAAGCATGACCTTTGACATCGCCAATAGCCACATCACCGGAAGAGACAGCACCGGATGTGATGTTGTATGTGGACTGATGATTCTTAACGCGTATCAGCTAATGAAAAATGGGGGAAACAAATACAAGACCTACAAAGATCACAGGATCCAAGCAAAGATTGTCAAGAAGAAAAATAAATGCATCAGAATTCACCAGCTATAATTTCTAACCAGACAAACGATAGAAAATCTATTAGGCTAATGCCCGATTTGAAAGTCAGCTATTGAAAAGGTTTTAGAAACATATTGCAATTGTAATTGCATTAATTTAGCACTTACTAGCCCTAACGATGCGTCAAAGTGCTTTTCAGCGAGTAGCACACTACTCCGAAAAAACAAAAATTGAATTAAAAGGGAAATGTAAAATGAATTTGAGCGGTAGATATTTTTGTCTGTTATTTGGATTGAAAAGGATAGTGGATGATGAGGGGTTGAAGCACTTTTTGACGGGTAGCACGATACTCCGGAACACAAACAGGATTAGTGGGGAATTAAGATAGGGGAATATGAAATTAATTGGAGTGGTGGACATGTGAGTTTGTTATTTGGATTGAAAAAGGAAAGTGGAGGGTAGAAGAGGGAAGGGTTTTCATTTACACAGCACTTGCTACCCCTGATGAGGTGTTGAAGCACTTTTTGGTGGGTAGCATGCTACTCTAGATCCCAAACAGTATTAGTGGGTAATTAGTATAGGGAAACATGTTATTTGGATAGAAAAGGATAGTGGAGGGAGAGAGGAGGGAAGAGTCTAGAACGAGTTTGTTTTCTTTTGGAGCTCAAAGCAGTAGGAGGAGGTTTGGGATGAGTAAAGTGGCGGTGGAGGGGTATGAGTCCGAGAGAAGGGTTTAGAAAGGCTTGTTTAGGAGATCTGAAGAGTAAAAGAGGTATGAGATGATGGAGGGGTAGAGGAGGGAAGAGTCTAGAAAGGGTTATTTTGGGGATCATAATAGTAGAATGTGGTTTAGGATGAGTGAGAGAGTGGAGGTAGAAGATATATTGAGGGAGGTATAAGATGAGAAATAGGGCAGTGCATTGGAGAGAGAAGTAGAATGAGGTTTGAGATGAGCCAGAGTGGAAGTAGAGGATACATTGAGAGAGATATAGGGTGAGATGTAGGGTAGTGCATTGGAGATGCTGAATTAGGTGTAAAATAATAAATATAAAGATACATAAGTACATGGAAGTATATGTATAAGGAAGGTAATATATGTAGATATAAGTTGTACTTAATAAACTCAGACCTTCAAGTGTTCCTGTACTTTAAGTTCATTTATTTGCTTTAATTAAAAAATTTTTTTTTTGTAATTTGATAGTGAAGCAATTGTAGATAAATAGTTATGATAAAAGATTTGCTTATTTATGCATTCACCTATATACATGTTAAACACAGAATAATATAACCATAAGTAATATTTACATTTGTTAAGCAGAACACATGAATATCTATATATTTTAAAACTTAGTTATTATACACGTTTATACAAAGCAATACACATATGTAGGTATGCATCTATAGTCCAATAACTGATTATATACACAGGGATATACTGTATATTTATGTTTGAGTATGGTAGTTATGTGGGGGAGAGCCAACTCTTGAATAGTCTTCTGAAGATAAGGTAGTTATCCGTGGATTTTATGTTTGGGGGTAAAGAGTTCCATAGTTTGGCTGCTTGAACAGAGAAGGATGCGCCACCTATGTTTTTTTTGGTGCATACAAATGGCATAGCTAGTCTATACAAATTCAGATAAACTCTACATAGCATATTTGTTTGATATGTACAGGAAACACATAAATAAATAGCTAATCTCCGAGAAGGCAACCTGAAGTTTACATACTCTCAAAACAGAGGGGGGCAAGTGAATCAAGGCTTAAGCCTGACTCGAGCTGGACGTCGGGCTCTTGTTCAGTCTTTCTTCCATGAGGAATCCAAACAAGAGCTGAGTCAGGAATCCCAGGTCCTATTTATTTGCAGTTTTAAAAAGATAAAACCTACTAGACACATGACAGATGAGCAAACAAAATCCAAGAAGGGACTTTTCTGCTGGATTTATTTGCAGTAGAGGTGAGCTGCAGTTTGCATGTATCTCCCTGAAAACTTGTGGGGCCTCCCCTTTGTATTGCTAATAGATGTAAGTGCCATCATTGAAGTGCTAACACTTTTTTGTTAAATCAGGTGAAGGCACTAATGTTAACATAAAAATAGTCACCGGCCTTCCCAACTGAACACTGTCCAAGGAAGGCATTTGGATATTGTATGCATATATTAAGGGAGACTGAGTTAACAAGTGGTACTTGTATTTACTTAACATAGTGTACTAATTTAGGTGAATAAATAATTGAATATAAAGCAGTGTCCTTTGATGGTAAAGGGACAGAGAAGGAGATATTATTCAGTGGCTGAATAGCACAATTTAAAACCAGGAAAATCGTACGCAAAACATTTTAGGCCACTGTGTTTCATTTTGATTGAACGTCAGTCTCATTTACGTATAGCTTAATAGGAAATCATTTGCTCCCCATATAACATTATGGGCTCTGCATGCAGTGCACACAACAAAGTGACATCTCTTGGTTCACTTGTGGCAAACTTGTCAGGGCATTAGTGGTTGGGAACAGTTCATGTTTAAAAACAAATACTTTGAACAGGTCTCAATGCAGTGATATAATCAAATGTAGTATGGTGAAACATAGGCATGAGCTCCAGAACTAGTCTATTTTTAATATGAAAGTATTTATCGTGTCTTAATAGGACGTTACCGGTATATGGAGAATCTTTTTATGGCTCGCTTGAGCTTTGTTTCTCAAGGTAAAGTGAGAACCCTCACTCAATTCTCCTTCTGAAATGACTGGCTTGTCCACCTCAACTAAAACGTAGAAATAAAGTAGTTCAACAAAATCACACAAATCGCCACCTAGTGCTCACCTGGATAACAGCAAACAGTACTCCAGCCATTCAGAATCACAGGACCTAAACAAGCCCTTGGATGTCAATAGATCTCACCTATGGGAGAGCTATTGGCTTTGCCAATGTCTTGTAGCCATGTTGATATAGAATAAGAGAGAAACCCCTTTAACCAGACCAGGGGAGTAGGCTACTACAAAAATGTAGGAAAGAAAGGTCCCTTGGTGGAGTAATAGATATTGACACTTACTACAATCCTCCGATATACGGAGCGAGTGTATGATCTCAACCCAACATTAATACACCATAATGTCTCAAGAAGCCCATGTGGTAGAATTACACCAATAACAATTGCCGTATCACTGTTAAAATCATGAATTTTATTAAAATATTTGTATCACAGTATAGTTAAAAACACAATTTAAAATACACAAGAGTGCAAGGGGCCAATGACATTAAAAAAAAATGTTTGCACACACAAGACAGGCCACAGAAATCTACAAAAATAACATAATTTGTTTAGAGAGAAACAATAAGACAATAGATTTTGTCATAAATTGATATATCCCATTAGAACAATTCAATAACTACTCCTGGATACATTCAATTATTGCAGGGTAGACTTGTTCCACAGATTATGTTATTGACAAGCGTCGACGGGTTTCGATGGTTCTATTACTTTGCCATCTTTATCAAGACCAACATATATCTCTCTTTTAGGCACTGTATGGTTGCCACAAATCTCAGAACCTGTTATGATAAAAAATCATGATTGATAATTACGAACTAATCATTTTGTGGGTCAACGTTATTTTCGAAAAACGTATCTATATTATATAATCATGTTCCGTGCATGATACTAAAAAGGCTTTTAATACATGAGTCAACAGAATTCACATAGCACTTTGCGATACTTCATGGTTCTGTTTTATATCAGAACTTTTTGTTAAAGATCCAAATTTATAGCTCATTATAACTTTTCCATAGTTATAACCATTCCTTAGACATAATGTCCCCTTTCCCCACAGAATAGTGCACAACACATTCACATATTAACCCTTCTATCAAATGGGCTCATATTGGTGTATCTAAGGCAAATGAAAACATTGTTCTTAAGAACTATCCTAATACAATGGGATGGTTCTTAAGAACAATGTTTTCTTGTTCAAAGATGAACTCTATAAACAGATTAAAGGGACCAGTATAGGGGCGACTCGCGCCCCTAGTCTGGCCTGCCTTTATGTAACGGAGACATATTTACAATGAATTAGCGCTATACTATGAAAATGTCACATGCTGGCACTGGTTCATAGATGACATTATTTTTATCTGGAACGGTGCCAGTAGTGAACTGAGTGAGTTCTTAGAATGGTTAAATCTGTCAGACAACAACTTAAAGTTTACGGCCCACTTTAGCAATACGAGTGTGATTTTTTAGATATTCGAATAAAAGACACACAAGGTGTCTTAGAGGTAGAGCTGTTCTCTAAACCGACAGATAAAAACACTTTATTACAGTACGGAAGTAATCATCCAAAGTCACAAAAGGATAATGTTCCTTTTGGTGAATGTTTAAGGCTGCGCCGTAATTGTACTAATTTAGTGGATTTTTACCATCACGCAGAAATCATGGAGAACAAACTATAGATGAGGGGATACCCTAAAAAATTAATAAAACACTCTCTTAAACGCGCAAGATTCTACGACAGGGACAACCTGTTGGACATGAATAAACATAAAGAGAATAAAACTCTAGACAGAATCGTATTTGTAAGCCAATATTCAGGGATGAGTAACAGGATAAGAATGTAATGAATCGAAATTGGAAAATCTTGAATAGTGTGATTCAAACCCCATTGACTAAACTTTTATTTTCATTTAGGCGCAACAAAACTGTAAGAAATGCGTTGGTGAAAACATATAAAAAAACTGATAATGATAGTCGGAGAACCCTACCTAATCAGAAAGCGGTAGGGAATTACAGGTGTAGCACTTGCTCAATCTGTCCACACCGTTTGGAGGCCAAAAATCTGATTTTCAATGGTAAAAAACTGACAGCGACGACATTGAATAACTGTCGAAGGAAGAACGTGGTGTACCTGCTGGTTTGCCCATGTGGTTTGGGCTGCGGGTTCGGTTATTAGAACAGAAGTCAGCACTGAAAAACAGAAAAGAAAATGCACCTTTAACTAAGCATTATCTACAAAAGAACCACAACTGTAATCAGTTTAGGCCCACATGCATCAAAGCAAAAACCGTCCGCAAACGGGCAGATTCTCAGAATCTGCCCCTTTGCGACCGGTATTTTTGCATTTGGGATGCACCATCCCAAATTCCAAAATTGCAATTTAAGTAATCTCTAAATTGCGATTACTTAAATTGCGATTGCATTTAAGGAATCTCAAATTGAGATTCCTTAAATGCAATGTACTAAAGTAAAAAAATTAGCGATTTCGCTAATAGGGGGAGAAAATTACCATGAAGTTGAACTTCATGGTAATTTGCAAAAACGTTGAAAAATGCACTAAAGTGCATTTTTCAAAGTTCCATTTTACACACACACATGCCCTTGGGGCATGTGTGTGTGCAAGATGTACTCATATGCAGATTTCAGGGGTGCAACAGGGTGTCCTTTTGACACCCTGACACCCTTGAAATTGCATGAGCAATTTGCGATTCTCTAATTGAGAATCGCAAATTGAGAAGGTCTTCCCATTCAGAGGCCCATAGGAATGAATGGGGAGGTATTCATTAATTGCGAGTCGCGATTTGCGAGTGGAAATTAAGGAATGTTTAGAAATCGCTATATTTTAAGCGATTTCTACATGCATAGCCTTTTGCTATTCCTTATTAGCGAATCCTTATTTTTCGCTAATAAGGAATCGCAAATGGCATTGTTGATGCATGTGCCAGTTTGTTGGTTCATTCTGGAGAAAGTCAGCGTAAGCATAAGAGGAGGCAATGTGGATTTTATCAGAAAAACACGTGAACAATGGTATATATGCTATCTAGATACCATTGAAAAAGGCTTGAACTCTCGTGAAGATAGGATGAAATTGATCGCCAATCAGTAGTATCCAAATTACGTATCAATGTGAGTGCAAACACATTTTTTGATAAGGAGTTTGAACTACGATTTAGTCTTACTCTATTGGAGAGAAGAGGATCTGTCTTTACTAATAGGAGGAACCTAATTCCGTGATTTCTGATAGTTTCGGGACATCGTTTATAACAAATTGGATATAATCCTTTGAAATACAAAATGTCAGATATATAATATAGGTTACAAAGATTAGAGAAGGAATTAGACCGTTTTTTGTCTGTGATGAAACTTGACCGGCGGTTTAAAAAATATACATTCACTATAAATCCTTATAGATTGTGTTAGCGTATACAAGCGCCTTCGAGTTGTAATCCGATTTGACTTTCGGTAAACTTAAAGCATTTGATTTTTTACCTTCCGGGTTAATTAGCGTTTACAAAAAGAAGCCAACTCTGTGTCTCAAACCGGAACCGTATTACTCCCGGGTCCTTAGAGGAAGAGACAGCGCACCTCACAAGGCACAACAAAGCATGCACAGCTGTTAATAATCTAGTGTGGTTTAAACCAATGGCAAAAGAGAAGTTAGGGTATTTAACGTTGAGGGCAGAGACGACACTGTAGCTGTTGTTCCGGAATCGTGAGGTGGTGATAAAGAGGCCGACGAGCGTTTACGCCATAAGGTAAGGAGAGAATAGGACATGGATAGACTCTCTTTTAGATATAGAAAGTATTCTCTGGTTGAGGTATTTCGAAATTAGGTAGCCTCTTTTAATATGATTTATTGAAAACCTTTTGTCTTTTAGGGCTTTCGAACGAAAGTGAAAAAATCGTTTAACGCGTATATACACAACCTGCGGCACAACTTTGATTACAGACATCGGCTACTAGGCTGTGAATTTTGCGAATAACATACAGGTATGAGAATTGTAGTAGAGATTAAAATGTTAAAGTACAGTTCCAACTAACGATATTAAGTTATACACTATCGATATATATGTGTCTTCCAGAGAAGAAATATAAAACGGACTATAGGAAGTAATAAATCAGGAGGAAGAAATCAAATTTAAGGAAGGAATCGGATAGATAGGGATTACAACTAACAGAGACAGGTAAGAACAGGAGAAGGGAAAAAAGGGGGGGGGCTTTTGATACACATATGAAATGTGTGTTGAAGGTAACAGATGGAGTAAGACAATTAAAATGTTGATGTCCTTTCTAATATTAGATGGGTTGGAGTATCACCCGAATGTGCAGCATACAGAGAACCTGAAATAATGAGCCAAATGAAATAAGGAAAACTATAGTCATGAACAATAAGAATAGAAATGGGTACATCCAAGAAAGTTATAATTCAGGCTCACCCCCACAATAGACATAATAGACATACTGGAAACTAATCATAGGGTGAGGAGGCCGTAGTTGGCGCGAGATAAAATACCAAGGCTACTATGATTGACTTAGGCTTTCCCTTGTAGTGTGTGGGTGGCCTTAGATACACCAATACGAGCCCATTTGATAGAAGGGTTAATATGTGAAAGTTTTGTGCACTATTCTGTGGGGAAAGGGGACATTATGTCTAAGGAGTGATTATAACTATGGAAAAGTTATAATGAGCTATAAATTTGGATCTTTAACAAAAAGTTCTGATATAAAACAGTACCATGAAGTATCCCAAAGTGCTATGTGAATTCTGTTGATCCATGCACGGAACATGATTATATAATATACATAAGTTTTTCGTAAATAACGTTGACCCACAAAACGATTAGTTCTTAATTATCAATCATTTTTTTATCATAACAGGTTCTGAGATTTGTGGCAACCATACAGTGCCTAAAAGAGAGATATATGTTGGTCTTGATAAAGATGGAAAAGTAATAGAACCATCGAAACGCATCAACGCTTGTCAATAACATAATCTGTGGAACAAGTCTACCATGCAATAATTGAATGTATCCAGGAGTAGTTATTGAATTGTTCTAATGGGATATGTCAATTTATGACAAAATCTATTGTCTTATCGTTTCTCTCTAAACAAATGATGTTATTTTTGTAGATTTCTGTGGCCTGTCTTGTGTGTGCAAACATTTTTTTTAAATGTAATTGGACCCTTGCACTCTTGTGTATTTTAAATTGTGTTTTTAACTATACTGTGATACAAATATTTTAATCAAATTCATGATTTTAACAGTGATAAGGCAATTGTAATTGGTGTAATTCTACCACATGGGCTTCTTGAGACATTATGGTGTATTAATGTTGGGTTGAGATCATACACTCGCTCCGTATATCGGAGGATTGTAGTAAGTGTCAATATCTATTACTCCACCAAGGGACCTTACTTTCCTACATTTGTAGCCATGTTGTACAGCAGTCTGTCTACTGTGCTACATGGTTAACGTGGTGACGCGGCCGGTGCTGCCCACTTATAGTGCTTTTATTCCCTATGGTCGGTGAGGGTGGGGAACAGGGACCACAGTAAAAGTGCAACATGAACAACATGAGAGAGCGTGGGAGGGAACAGGACGGTTAAAAAACACTAAAACAAGGCCTTTGCTGGTGCGTCATATTGCTTTTTTTCCCTTATGGTGGGTGGGGGGAGAGATAAAAGAGACAATAGAGGGGTAGAAGGTGGTTGGGGAAGAAGCAATACGAACAATAAATAAAAAAAATAATAGTACCTTGATCAGCGGAAGGACAGTATCACACTGAAAAGCAATTTGTACCTGGTCCATGGTACAGCCGAAGAAGAGCTGGTGACGTGGGCACATGCTGCCCATTTACAAAACAGTGACAAAGAAGCCAACAATTGGTAAGCAATGGCCGGGCAGAAAGCCCCTTGTTGTATAAAATACGCCTCGCATTAATAACTAGTGGATGTGCTGTCGCAGGTGAGACCTAAAAAGCGGGAACTCCCGGAAAAGAGAAGATGTGGCAATAGGACCAGCTGTTCCGGATTACCAAACAGGCAAAGTATGCACTGGCTTATGGGATCCACTCTTATTAGGGGCCCGCGACAACGGATCAAAATAATATTAATTTGATCTTGAAAGAAAATTACAATCAAGCTTTCTTAAATTGTTTCCAATTAATTTTTGTTTAATAACATTAATAATTGTTAATGTTTACTTTTGTGTAATAAAATTGGTTTATTAACATTGGTAGTTGGTAAAATTAAAAACGTATTAGAAGTAACCTTGGGCAAAGCACTACGCTACGCTCGCGTAGTTTGCGAAGTTTGCGCTACTTCGCACTACGCGAATTGTACGTAGCACAGTGCAAACACGCGTAGCGTAGTGCAGCGGTCATTTTTTGGTTGCTCCCGGTCCTCAACGTCAAGTTGGTGACCGCGAGCATGCAAAATGACATCCTGACGAGACTTTTTCCTCATTCGCGATCAGCAACATCAAGTTGCCGATCGCGAGCGTGGAAAATAAACCTCTCGGCGAGATTCTCAACGCGGGGAGGTCAGGTTTCTCATTGCGAGTGGTCGCGTATACTCGCAACCGCTCGCGATGAGAAACTACCAGTCCGCGTTGAGAAAGCTGCCGCTCAAGTAAAAATCTACTCGAGCGGCAGAAAACTACAGCTCGCACTGTGCAAGATGCCGTTGTCAATGATTGCACAGTGCCGGATGCTTGTCCGCCCTGTGCAATCATTGAAAACGGCATCTTGCACAGTGTAAACAGGGTATACGCAGTTCGCGAAGTGCTACGCGTAGCTCGCGTAGTGCAAAGTGCACTTCGCGTAGCGCTACTTCGCGAACTATGCCCAGGGTTAATTAGAAGATAATTTGCAAGGGGTGGGGACGAAATTTCGACTGCCTAGGGGCCTCCACAGGGTTTAATCCAGCACTGCGGACCAGAACTGCCGACTTTGGAACTGGTGAACCAGGTTCGAGTCTCAGCATTGGCTCAATATTGTGTACTTCAGGGAAAATCACTTTATCTCCCTGTGCCTCAAAAAATAATGTGACTTACTCTCACTTAACTGGTGCTCATGTAAAGCGCTCCAATACTTTCGAGTCAAGTCAGTGTTATATAGAAACTGCAAAAAATAAATACATTTAAAAAAAGCCAATTTTCTGCCTCTGTGATTCCGAGGAGGAATACTTTGACAAAGATTTAGTGTAAAGGAAATTTTAAAAAATGAAGACAATGAGGTAAGTATAATAAGTGAACCCCTTTATTTTACTGTGACTTCCAGGAGTAATAAAGTGCACAACAAGAAGATTGTGATATCACTTCATCGTGGTATATAGGACAGCTGCTCCTAATTGAGGTCCTCCGTATTTGCAATCCTAGGTAAGGCTTCTGAGCAAGTCCTCAATTGGTATCAGTGAGATCCTTCTAGTCCTAAGTACCCCATGCAGAGATTTCCAACCCCAGGAACATGATGCCACATTACGAGCTGTGCAACCAGTCCAGAGTACACGGCCACCAAACCGGAAACATCTGAGAAAATTAAATAGTGTGTAGAAGATGAAGACTAAATCTTGAGTGATCTGCAGGAAAAGATGATGTGGGGGAGCAAAGTGGGAAAGGTTGCAGCAGGCACAAAGCAAGAGACAACAGGCACGGCATTTGTACAAAGCAACCACAATCAACAGCTGTGACTGAGGACTGAGTATACAAAACCTCTAAGGGCCTGATTATGATGTCGGTTGGACGAGCGCCCAACTGACACCGTAGCGGAATGGAACTGCCTGACAATTAGTCAGCAGTTCCACCCGCAGCATTAGGATGCGACTGCCCTATGGGTGGTTGGAAACATCCATTTTCCTATTGCACCTTGTGAGGGGGCCAGAAAAGGGCCGCCGCACAAGCTGCAACAGAAATATTCATGTTTTGAAACATCCCTGCACCGTGTGGCAGGCACCATGCGGTGCCGGCCACTCGGTGCAGAGATGTTTAGGGAGCACCAAAGGTGCCCCCCAACCCCATAGTAGAAGGGGAACCTGCTAGGGGCCCCCAAAGTCACTTTCTGCCTGCCTTTTCATGGCCAACGGACCACCATGGAAGGGCAGGTGCAAAGCAACATCGTAATCCTGACGGTGGAGCAGAGGCAAGCTCTGCTGTCAATTTGGTATTACTATTCCGCCTGCAGCCATGACAGGCTCTGTGAGCCAGTTGGAAGCCAAGCGGAATTACCCCGTGGGTTTTCCTTTGACCGCCAGTATCGTAATACGGCGATAGGACAGAAACCCATGATATCGTGGCTACTTCCCACTCGACTGACCAACAGAAATGCGTACTTCTCAACTGCAGATCAGCTAGTACACATGCCACCGATATCTATGATCTCATCCTTACTAACGAGCTGGATATCATTATCTTCATGGAAACCTGGCTAAATTGCTCTTCCTCCTCTATCCTTGACATTCTATTCCCTCCTAGTTATGACATAATCCGTATGGACTGATCTATGAAACAGGGTGGAGCAATAGCTTGTATACACAGAAACAATCAGAAACCCCCACTCCGACCTCCAGCGAATATCTATGCATCACCATTTTAGCAAAACCCGCCCTGTCTGCAAACTACATACATTCTACCACCTCCCTGGAGACAATCTTTCCTTCATTGAGCACTTAATGAAAATCATCTCATCCAAAGACGACCCAGGAGCTGGAACAAGATCACAACCGACCAGCTCTCCACAGCACTGAGCCAGAACCCCCCCGCCAGCTCAACGGACCCCAACCAAGCAGCCAACAACCTCTCACAGTGGATCACCAACTGCGCCAACGACCTCACACCCCTGAAAAACCATGCCAACAGGACCAAAAGCAAGACAGCCCCCTGGTTCAACGACGACCTCAAAAACTCCAAGAAGAACTGCCGCACCCTTGTAAAAGCCTGGCGAAAAAACCCGACTACAGACAACATGAACGTCCTCAAGCACGCCTCCCGCAAACACCACCAGCTGATCCACACAACCAAGAGGACAGCATTCAAGGAACGACTAGACAACAACGCACACAACAGCAAGGAACTCTTCAACATCGTCAAAGAGCTCTCCAACCCCAGCGCCGGAAACAACGACATCACTCCCTCACAAGACCTCTGCGACTCACTGGCCTAGTTCTTTCACCGCAAGATCGCCGACATACACAACAGCTTTGGCGCACAGACCACGCACCCAACCACCAAACCGACACCCCCCACCACCACCTTCCGCGCCTGGACCCCGGTCAGCACCGAAGACACCAACCGCACGATGAACACCATCCACTCCGGATCACCAACCGACCCATGCCCCCACCACTTCTTCAACAAGGCCGACTCCGTCATCGCAACCCAACTCCGGGACATCATCAACTGCTCCTTCAACACCGCCACCTTCCCGGAGAGCTGGAAGCATGCCGAACTCAGCGCCCTCCTGAAGAAACCATCAGCAGACCCCACCGACCTCAAGAACTACCGCCCCATCTCGCTCCTTCCGTTTTCTGCCAAAGTCATCGAGAAGACCGTCAACAGACAGCTTGCCACCTTCCTCGAGACGAACAGATCCCTCGACCACTCGCAGTCCGGCTTCAGAGCCAACCACAGCACCGAGACCGCCCTCATCGCAGCCACTGATGACATCCGAACCTTGCTCGACAACGGGGAAACAGCGTCCCTCATCCTCCTAGACCTCTCCGCAGCATTCAATACTGTCTGCCACCACACCCTGGTGCTGCGCCTCCGCAACATCGGAATCCAAGAGAAGGCCCTGGAGTGGATCATCTCATTCCTCGTCGGAAGAACCCAGAGAGTCCGCCTCCCCCCGTTCAGGTCCGAGGCCACCGAAGTCATATGCGGCGTACCACAAGGATCATCACTCAGCCCCACCCTCTTCAACGTCTACATGAGCCCCCTCGCAGCCATCGCACGCCAACACAACCTCAACATCATCTCCTACGCCAACGACACCCAGCTGATCCTCTCCCTCACCAACGACCCAGCCATCGCCAGAACCAACCTACACGAAGGGATGAAAGACGTAGCCGAGTGGATGATGAACAGCCGCCTGAAATTGAACTCAGACAAAACGGAAGTCCTCATCCTCGGACCATCACCCTCTGCCTGGGACGATTCCTGGTGGCCCCCTGCCCTGGGCAGCGCACCCAAACCAACGGACCACGCACGCAACCTGGGCTTCATCCTGGACTCCTCCCTCTCGATGACCAGACAAGTCAACGCCGTCTCATCATCATGCTTCAACATCCTACGCATGCTCCGAAAGATCTTCCGATGGATCCCCACCGAAACCAGTAAGACGGTCACCCAGGCACTCGTCACCAGCCGTCTGGACTACGGTAACACCCTCTACACCGGAACCACAGCCAAACTACAGAAAAGACTCCAACGCATCCAGAACGCCTCCGCACGACTCATCCTGGACATCCCCCGACACAGCCACATCTCCGGACACCTGAAAGACCTTCACTGGCTCCCCGTCAGCAAGAGAATCACGTTCCGACTGCTCACCCACGCACACAAAGTCCTCCACGACCTGGGCCCCAGGTACCTCAACAACCGCCTGACCTTCTACACTCCCACCCGCCAGCTACGATCGTCCAGCCAGGCCCCCGCCGCCGTTCCACGCATTCGAAGAGCCACCATGGGAGGAAGATCCTTCTCCTATCTGGCAGCCAAGACTTGGAACTCCCTCCCCATCCACCTCCGTCTTACCCAAGACCACCTCTCCTTCAGGAAGCATCTCAAGACCTGGCTGTTCGAGCAGTAGCGGACCCCCCTTCCCCTAGCGCCTTGAGACCCTCCGGGTGAGTAGCGCGCTTTACAAATATCTTGATTGATAGTGTCCCAAATATTCCTGGGAGACTTCAACCTCCACCGGTCTAACCCAAACGATCACGCAATGAATTGTCTTAAATCCTTCCTTTTGGATCATGAGCTGACACAATTCGGTGATAGCTCAACTCACAACAAGGGTGAAACTCTGGAGCTCATCATAGCCATGGGTAACACCATCATACTGGACCCCATTACCCCATGTGATTGGTCCGACCTCTACTGCATCCTCTTTTGAAGTGGGACCAACCCAAGAAACCGAAGCAATGGAAAAGGAACCTTCGAAATATCAACACTGAAGAGCTAGCAACCTGTTGTAAAAATGCCTTGACTTCCGAAGCAGACATGAATGATGTTCATATCCTCACTGATTTCTATAATTACTCTATCTCTGGTATCATGGACACTATAGCCCCTTTACAACAAAAAATGCCTCCTACAAAATCTCCAAACCTTGGTTCAATGCCAACTTAAACTCTGAACGCCATAACCTGAGGGCAGTGGAAAGATCCTGGAGAGCCATACCATCCACTGAACAGGTAAACCGTCTTAAAGCTATCAGGAATTCTTACACCAAAAAAAATCAAGTCTGCAAAAGCCGACTTCTTCAGATCTCAACTTAATCAAGCCAAAACCCAGCCTAAGAAAGTTTTCAAACTTGTTAAACAACAATTGGTCAAGGCACCCAACCGCCATGACCTTGGCTCTCCTACCTGTGACTAATTGGCCGCCTTTTTTGCTGAGAAAACTAAAAGTATCGATATCGACCTTGAATCAAAGAGGGTTCTTCTTCCAATTTCTGCGTTCACTGCTCCACTTGCCCACCAGGAGCGACTCCTCCCCACTAGTGTTAGCCTCAAGAGCAATGCATCTTGGTACATCTTTACTCTCCTCAGTGAAAGTGACGTCTACAACACTCTTCTTGCGATCAACCCATCTAACCACTTCAGCGACCCCCCCTATCTTCAAATAAATAAAAGCTGCCATCCTCCCCTTATGGTTTAAGATTGTTAATGCTTCACTAGTACAAAGCACGATCCCCGACTGTCTAAAAGAAGCACAGGTATCCCCCATTCTAAAAACACCTAATGCAGACAGCTCTGATCTGAATAACTTCTGTCCCATTTGCAACATCCCCACACTGGCGAATCTTCTTGAAAAGTGAGTGCAATCACAACTCTGCTTACACAATGAGAGATTCCAACTGTTGGATCACCATCAGTCTGGTTTTCGGAGAGGGCACAGCACTGAATCTGCTCTCACTCACATCATGGATGACATTTCAAAATTTCTAGACCAAAATGAATCATTCCTCCTTGTCCTACCTTCTGCCTTCGACACAGTTAACCACATCAAACTACTATCCCCTCTAGAACACAGGATGGGCCTATCAGAATTATCAGGGGGTTGTAGACTGTCACGAAGTGCAAGTTCAATGCTCCTGAAACCACAGATTTTCCACAAAATGAGAACGAGTAACAGAGCCTTCTCAGGCATTGCCCCAAAGATTTGGAATTCTCTTCCTCCGGAAGACCGTGGAATCTTCTTCACTGCTTCTTTCTCAAAGGAAGTGAAAACAATTCTAATGCGTTTCTGCCCTAAAAGCCTTGGCTCCTATGCTTGATTACTGCTCTCTATTCGGATGTCTTGATTGACTTCTTACGTGGTTGTACACCTGGGAATATAGTTGTTAGCATGCTATGTACATATATGCGTGAATGTTCTTTTCCCATTACTGTATCCGTCCGACCCTAATGTGAAGCACTCTGATACCCGCCAGGGTCATGCTCGTGCCCTGCATATATATGTAACAAATGCTCTCTTCCCAATATTGTATCCTACCTACCCAAAATTGTGAAGCGATCTGATACCCGCTTGGATCTTGTTCACGCAATACAAAACTTTATAAATAAAAATATGAGCTGTCGGGTGGCTTTCAGCCCTACATCATAAACAGGGCCTAAGAGTTCTGCAAGAAGGAGGCCAAGGAGGAGCAAAGGAACAAGGTGCAAGGCAGAGGGAGACAAAGAAGACACAGGCAAATGTTGATGACAAAAACCACTACTAGATTGACAAAATTCATAGACACTGGAGAGTGATTAAGAGGGGCTAAGACGATATCCAATGACAGCATGCTGAACATCCCGACAGAAAAAGTACCTAACATGCTGACATATAGTAGGGTAACTAAATGCTGCAAAAGAGTGGGGAGATTTATCAGAGAGCACCGTCAGTCATTAAGGAGAAACATGTCACAATGTAGAATAACAGAACAGCCAGTCTTGGAATTTAGGATGGCCGCGACTATGAGTACCAACACCGTAAATTAAATTCTATTGTGGGAGTGTGGATCAGAAGCAGAGTATTGCAAGAACACCAGCTATTGTGTTATTGTGATGTAACATGGTTAGACACTGGAAAAAGGCTTGACATTGAAGGCCGATGAAGGACCTTTGAAGGTAAGGTTAATTGGCAAATCATTACAAAGTAGCAAAAAAAGCTGCCAGTGAAGAGCAAGGAGAGACCGGTCCACCACTGGAGAGCAGTACGACCAGTCACCGGGCAGTACAATGGTGGTACAATCATGGTGAACGGAGAAAAAGGACACACCTCAGAAAGTGGGTGGGTGGATACGACTGTGCCCTAATAAGTGTGTGGAGAAAAAAACCTTGGTCCTGCTTCTAAAGGTACAAGAACTGCACAAATGAACCGCAACAAATAGTTACTAAACAACAAGAAGGAAGTAAACACTAAGGGGACTTCAATGACCCCAATACGCCACAGGGAGGCCAGGAAGTTTAATATATTTGCCTCACTGTCCTTAAAAATTTTTAGAATTCAACGAGGTTAAAGCTAGCAGAATCCCTTTTTAATGCAAGAAAAAGAATCAGCAGAACATGCAAGTTTAATGCCCACCATGTATTATCCACCATGTGGCCTTCGAGAATATGGCACAGAAAGTAGCAGGGCAGGACTGTTCTCATTTGTGAAGACTTGGAAGGTATTATGCAAGAATCACCCTGGGAAATCAATTACACCCATATAACAGGAATGAGGTGATGCCCACTCCACTCTTGAACCGGGAAGGTTCTGGAATCACCAGGTACCTTATATTCAGAAATTCCAGAGAAATCTGCAAAAGCTTCCTTCTGCACTAAGACAAATACCTGAGAACCTCACTGTTGGATAGTGGCCCATGCTGACAAGGATAACAGAGGGTCTGTTAAGGGCTAGGCCCTTGAAGGCAGAGCGGGCACAATTGGCACCAGCGGAGATGGGCGAGTCTTATCTCCTGAAGGCCACAAGGTTGAAAAAAAATAATTGGATTCAATGACAAATGGATGTGTCAAGATGGCACCACCAAACCAGGCAGCACATCAACCGAGAGCCCTCACTTCAGTAGACAAATACTGTGAAGGAGAGGGATGTAGCCTGAAAAGAAGATGGAGAGAGGGACATGAGTGGATCATAAGAGAATCAGGGAGAAGGTGAGGCAGGAGGGTCAATGCAACCTCCAGAAGCATCAAGGAGCTGAAACCCTCAGAGGAGGCCTGCCAGTGAGGGTGACTTGTTCCATGTCCATGTCATGTATGGCACCTTCAACTAAACCTGGCTTTCAGCTAAAAGCATTTGTATTATAGAATAAGTGGAATAATATAACAGTACACTCAGAAGAAGAGTTAGAGGAACTTCTTAAACTGATTAAAGAGCCATGGCTTGTAAAAAGTGATACAGTTAAGACTCAAGTAGATCATTATATTCAAGAAGAATGGACAGAAAAATTAGATTTTATGACTAACTGAAGAGGAAACCTTAAGATCAGAGGTAAAAATGAGAGAGAAGGTTGGACATGGGTAAAACCATCATTTAGTGAGAGAACAGCATCATCTTCATCTGTAGCAATGTCATTAGGAGGAGACTGGGACAAATGAGAGAAATTGACTTGGAATAAATTAGTCAAAGGTGCCATGGAAAACCTATTCACCTATATCGCTTTTGCTGGATAGCAGAGTCTCATCATGCACCACGATGTGGGCCTCAGGAGGCAGGCATCTAGGATTCTAGGATCTATAGGGAAGGTGCAGTAGGCCTGTTTTAAAGAACTTTACCAGAGTCTGGCACCCTTCTGACCTTGGGGAAGAGCTACTTTGGCAGAATTGTTGGAATCAAGAATTGGAGAAGGGGCTTTTTCAAAGAAAGAAGGAGTCACCAGGACCTCTGAAAGGAAGGAGTGCCAGGTGGACTTGAATGTTCCAATGGCAGATTCCAATGGTGACTGGGAGTTGGCACTGCTGCCATCAATGGTGTTGAGCATGGATGGAAAAGACCATGGTCCTCTCTTTGTTCTTTTGATTGGAACCAATAAGAAAGTGGAAAAGAGAGATACTCAGGACATTACACGGAGTCACACACATAGAAGTGAAAGATGACATCCTGGACTGTCTCTTAGGACTACGTAAACGCACCAAGACTCAACGAGCACAAATGCGCTTCCTTGACCTTTCTTTAATCCTTGCGATCCATACAATCACTAGACAGTGGAAGGCCTCTAGGTGCCCCACTCTAACGGCCTGGCAGGCCGATGTGGTACTATGGGGGGAGGCAGAGAGTGCTGCGTTGAGGCATGAAGAGGAGAAAGGAATGCGGAAGCACCCCATAGCGATGGCCTGGGACGTAATGCACTTAGGCCTAAAAAATGTGGATTTACACCCCACGGAAACAGGGCACACACAGTAAGTGGCACAGCTCCTGACCCCAGCAAGTACTAGACTGGTAACCCTAGCAGTGTTTGCCCTACGGCGATCGAGAGGGCCGCAACGATCCGCCACACGACACTAGACACATGATAGTATGTATGACCATGGACCTTGTCCACTGTTACTAGAGGGAGATTTAGAGACCGAGGAGCGGGGTGGGGGTTGGGGGGGGGGTTTATTATGTTAAATGTTAAGAGTATCTTCTACTCCTGGAGGTTATTCAAATGGTTTAGGTATGTAGGTGCCCTATGAATGGCAATATATATTTCTAAATGGAAAGTGAGACGAGACTAGGTTTTACTTGCATATGTACGATCCGAAGACCGTGCTTGTACATAATGGGTACAATGTATTTTCTTTTTCTTGTGTCTTTTTCCTCTGTTTTATTGGTTTATTTTTATTTATTTATATATTTTTACTTTTTTTATTTTTTTATTTTAACGATCATTAGCGAATGCATACCTGTAATGCTGATGTGGTTGATACCCTGCCGACAAAAAAAAATAAAAAAATAATAAAGTGTGTTAAAAAAAAAAAGAGAGAGATACTCAGCTGAGTAGACAACATCAATTCACTTGCTTGCATAAGCCTTATCAGAGACCAGTCCCTAGATCCCTTTCGACCTCCCTTATGGCCCCTAATTACGGCAGACACCCTCAGCTTCCTGCCTCCTGTTGAATACTCTAGGAGCCTCGCGCCTGTCATAGCGAAAAAGAAGGAAGGACATAAAGGCTGTGCCCAATGGGGAGATCCTGCTGGATGTACAGAGACTACCTAAGGCGTAGAAGGTCCAAACAAAGGCAAATAAAGAAAAGCGCACAGTAACAAGGCTGAAGAATGGAGGACCACACATAGGAAGAACATTCAGCAGCTGGAAGCCAGAACTGCTTCTAGCTAATGTGCACAGAGCTTGAAAAAGGCAGAGAAGAGGAGTGGATAAAACAATAATTGGACTCTTGCCTTAAATATGCAAATATTATAATAATAATAATAATCAGTGCCACTGTAATTCTGCGCAGGGGACGACTGAATTATGCAGCAGGTTGGACTAAATTATGCAGCAAGAATAGGCAAATTATGTGGCATAATGCAGCACATTTTGTGATAGTTACTTCATTATTTTGACATTTCTACTCATAATACCACTGTATGGGCTAAGATTGCATCTCATTAGTACTTATTTGACAACAAAATGGAGCAATAAGCACCTGAAAAATGACAAATAACTTTTGTGAAAGTCCTTCCACTGCTCAGGAACATTTGCCACCACATTTTCTGTTAAAGTCTGCAGATTATGCAGTCCTGACAGCTTATGTGGCAAACACGGCAAAATTATGCAGAAAACACTGCGGCCACAGAAGCACATGATTCCTGTGGCCCAGATAATAATATAATATATTATTATTGTGCTTACGTATAATATTAATGCAATGCTTAATTATTTCGGAACAAGATGCTTTTTCAGAGGAGGAAAAAAGAGGGGGACAAAACAGAAGAGAAGGTGTGATAACAGGGAAGTCACAATGCCTGTGGGAAGAGGCAAGAAAGCAAAATATTTAGATCAATTGTGGGCTATGTTGATACTCATTACCAAAATAGGAAGGATATTCAGCAGATATTCTGCAGACTGAGAAAAGCTAGTGCTGCTGCTCAGTAAATCTAGTGTACAAATCAGCAGGTATTAGTAAAGAACTTAGAGCCAGATGTACTAACTGATTTTCTTGCTGCAAATCCGCAAACCCTGCAATTCAGTAAATCACAAGGTTTTCAACAAGAACACGTGTTGTTTGAATGTAGTAAACCCATACAGCGATTTAGGGCCACATGTACAAACATTTCCTTTTGCAACTCGCAATTTGTGAATTTTAGCTACCCGCAATTAGCGAGTTGCAAAAGGAAATGTACTAATGTGTCTCAGACACATTTTGCGGTACTCAATGGGCTCGCAAATTACTTGCCTCCAATAATAATGAGGCAGGTCACAATTTGCGACCCAATGGGAATGGACAATAACACATGGATGGTGGCCTGCTGGGGACAGCTGACCCCCCATGTCATTGTTTGCTTTTTAAATAAAGCAACTTTTGTTTTTGAAATGCTGCCCGGTGTCCTTAAATGAAAACAGAATGTGTTCCAAGAACAAAACTGAGACATTTCAGTTTCATTTTTTAAGAGTAGGCAGTGGTGCATGGGACCACTGACTGCTCTTAAAAAATGTTTTCTCAGTCAATCACAAAGCAGAAGGGGTCGCCTGGGGACCCCTTGCCGTTTGCAAGTGGCTTACCACCTACTTGAAGTAGGCAGTATTCTGCCATTGTTTTGCGACCGCATTCTGGTCACAAAACAATGTACACCCTCCTGCGACTCACTATTAGAAAGGGTGCCTTGGCACGGTCAACAGGTTATCGACTCACAAAATAGGTTTGATACTGTTGCAGGGATTCTGCTTATGCACAGAACTATGCGCAGGAAACCAGGACCTCAGAGAATTGTGGTGTACCAGAAACTCCCCTCAGAACCAAGAACCCCTATCCGACTAGCTTAGTGTCACATTCGTTATCCGAGATTTAGCAGATTTAGCTCGGCGGTCCCAATGTATAGACAACCCAGAACAAGCGACTTAGATACTCTCAGGAGTGGTGGGAATCCGAAATACCCGTTGGTAGCTATATATCAGTCCACAACAGAATAACAAAGACACAGTAAAGTTTAAAGAGTTTATTTTTTAAACCTCGCGTCCTAAGATGCAGTACTTTGGCTAACACAAGCAGACAAATGGTTAGGATCAGCACCATCAGCATTGTTACAATACCATAGAAAATGAAAGGAGCAATCATAATAATAATGACAGTGGAAAGCAACCACCCTCCTTTCTCTAGCAGCTAATAAGGTATTATTAGACTAATAGAAGGTCTCTTAGGCTTGCATGGGGGACCCCATTATAGATCAGCTTAGTGGAATCACATCACAGGATCAGCTAGGCTCTCTCCTGCAACAGCTCTTCGTTTCGAGTGTAACAGAAAACATGCTGCTCTGTAATATTAAAGGGCTCGTCTTTCAGGTATTGGCAGCTGTATGTATGTTATGGCTAAGAAGTGGTACGATCAACCTGAACACAACAACCTGCACCGTCTAGTGACCCAGACTCGTTCTTTACACGGTGTACAGACCAAGGTCACAGCTCGCTGTTGAGGATGTTAAACAACAGACGGTTCTCATGTGAAGCAAAGTCGAGTCAGCAGTTCTCGAATGAATAACATGTAACAACAGTGTCGCGTGCAAAAGCAGCAGAAGCGGCAAGCTGGCTTTCTAACAGCCATCTAGGTTATGGTAACTTAGCGTTGTACATAGGGAGTGGTTAACCCATACTACAATACATGCTTCAAATCTTTTTAGCAGTCGCAAATGGCCTGAATCTCCATTTGCGACTGCTGCAAACGGTCAACCATTTGGCCCTTGGTAACATGCTAACAAATTGCTAGAGGGTTTTAGGAAATCATAACTAATCGCTATTTTGAAGGGGAATGTTTAGGGCGTCCCTTTCAAACACAATTCCTTGTGGTATGTATTAATGTTTTACAATCGAAATGCGTGGCAAAGCATTAATATTTTGCCAACACCTCAAAGGAGGTGGTAACCCATTCACAAATGGGAAAGGGGTCCCCAGGGCAAACCTTCCCCTTAGTGATTGGTCCCAAAAACATTTTTTTATGAGTAGGCAGTGGTCCATGGGATCACTACCTACTCTTAAAAAATAGTTTAAAAAAACTTTCCTTTTTTTTGTCAATGCATCCTGATTTCCTTTAAGGAAAACAGGCTGCATTTAAAAAAAATGCTTTGTTTAAAAGCAATCACAGACATGGTGGTCTGCTAACCCCAGCAGGCCTTCATCCATGTGATGGCAGTGAATCGTAGTGGGTCACAGTTTGTGACCTACCTCATTCATATTCATGAGGTAGGTCGAATTTCGACCCAGTGTGATTCAGTATTTTGTGAACCAACCTGTTAGTACATAGGTCGGTTAGCAAAATACAGTTGGACATTGGCAGCTCACCTTTTAGCTTTATCAATGCTATTTCTACTTTGTAATGTTATTTGCAAAACTTTATTGTTCGGAAAGGTGCTGGTTCTTCATCAATCTAAAAAAAAACATTGGCTAAAACGAAAAGTAATTTTGTTCTAAAAAAAGCCAGTAGCTGAGGTAGGCTGAGCGATTCTGTATGCTGTAGTGAGACGAAGACAAACGTGAATAACACACTAACACACCAAAGGTTGTCATGTAATTTTGGTAAAATCAAATGTTTGTGGTTAATACAGGAAGTAAACAGAGGAATAATTCTCCTTATAAACAGTATATCTTTTAGGCCAATTCTAGAGCAAGACAAGACTATGTGAGGGATCTGAATCTATTCTTAAAGATGTGATGTGCATGGGGGTGAGGGCGAAGTATACAAAGAAAGATGGATGGAATGCTTGAGTTAATCTCAGCCATTGGTAAATATTTAGGGATGCATCTCAGTCTATAGTTATTTTGCACACAATGTCACCTCAGTTTGGACCGAGCCATATGCAAATCAGTCTTGACCCTGCTCCTATGGGAACAGTTCAGCCCAAACAGCTGGGCCAGGTCCTCCCTGAACTGGAATACAAGCAACCCAGGACCGGTTTCCCCCATGTAAGGACTCATCATTCTTGGCTCCAAAGCACAGTGTGCACGCGAGCCATGTCTGGACATACGTGTTTCACATAGGGAAGTATACAAAAAGTGATGGATGGAATGTTTCAATTAATCTAAGCCTCTGGTAATTGTTTGGGCGGTATCCCAGTCCATTGCTATTTAGCATACCATGTCAAATCAGTTTGGACCCAGCCATATGAAAATCAGTCTTGACCCTGCTCCAATGGGAACAGTCCAGCCTAAAATACCAGGGCAGGTCATCCCTGAACTGGAGCGCAAGCAACCCTGCCAGGTACTGCTTGGTTCCAGTGACACTGTGAGCACAGGACCCACATCTGGACATACCCTTCCCATTTAGGGCAACACACAAAACTACAAAAAGTGATGGATGGAACTGGAATACAAGCAACCCAAGACCAGTTTCACCCTTGTTATGGTCAAGACTCCTGGTAAAGGTTCTGGAGTTTTCTGTAAAAGAAAAATGAAGAAACTGCATTTTTTTAACTCGTACATTGACATTTTCAGGGTAATCAAACCTATGAGAATTCATCTAAACCATATTAATATGACTTACCTCAGGTCTCTGCTTTTAAGAAATGTCTGGGACTGATCGGTTTCCATGGGTTCCAGCTGATCCCAGTCCTAAGTACTGCAGTCATCCCCTATGGCAGGTCCCCCATTGAAAACATTCCCTGCATCCTGGTGTGTTTATCCCTACTCAACCCCATTTAAACACCACACATCTTGCACACCCACAGTCAGGAAACTAGTGGGAACACAGATGTGGGGCAAGCCTTGGCAGGGATGTCTTCCTGTGTAAGTAAGGTTGAATGAAATTACAAGTTTTAGGAAAAGAAATGCTAACAATCAGACACATGTAATGTTCAGTGCATTGTTCAGGAAAAGTCTGGCACCAAGTGAGAGACACTCTAGGATGGATTGTCTTTTACTGTATCAAAACATTTATGTAGTGTTTACAACCCCTTAAAGGTTGTTGTATATTTCCATACAGACTAGTGGTGATGGCTGGGATCACAAGAATTGCACCCTTGACCAGCATTCCAAATGTCCCAAGTGCACTGCATCTAATTTATCACCAGCGTTCAAACTGAACACACAGAAAACCCACACAATGCTGGTACCCTCACACTCAGAAGACCCAGGGAAACAAAGATGGGATCAAACCTTGGCAGAGATATGTTTCTATGTGAGGGAAGATCTGAGAACATTACCCTTGTGCAGTGTGACCTCCTGCCTAGCCAATCAAGGGGAAGGATATCTGGCACTCAGAGACAAAACCTTGTGCTATGCAGATATTAAAATATTCCATGAGGTGTGCTTCCATATAGACCAGAAGTTATATCAGGTACTGTAAACTGGAATATTGATTTCCATATTTCCCGAAAGCAGTACACCGATTTTATTGCCTGTGGACGCCCCAATTCCATAGGAAATGCATGCACACGCTGAGTTCTTCAATGATCAGGAGACCCTGAGGAACATTGGGTGTAGCCAATCGTGCTGAGTGGCAAATGACGATCTGCCTTATATTCATTAGACAAGTCCGTCTATAACTCACTCCCATTTCTTATTTTGGGAACCAAAGTATTAGTACATAGGTTGTTTCCCAAAATCAGATTGGACGTGCAATATGTGACCGCTTTTTGCGAATCCAATCTTAGTACAACTGGCCCATAGTATCTAGACTTCCCATGTAATACCTCATTTGCCCATCAAATGAACAGCGCACCATAAACAGTGATCCTGACACAATTTACTGAGCTGCACTAATATTACATAATTGATTGTGCAGCCTACATTTCCTAGGAAAACCCACACGTATTTGGAATTAAAAGACTCCATACATTTGGGACATTTCCTTGGTTAGTGTTGTTTCTCTGTTTGAGAAATGCAAATAAATATTAAGCAAATAAAAAAAAATGAAATTATGTCCGTATTTTGTATTGTATCTTTAATCCCAAACCAACTGAACAGAACAATGAGCATAATTCAGAACAAGCAAGAACCTTAGACCAGGGAACACCACATTGCGTCACTGTTCCTTAAAGATATAACAGATTTTGGAGATGGGTTTGACCCAATACATAGTTCTGAATGTTTACAAATAACATATAGTTTGTATCTGTGCACATAGAGATAATAGAATTACAGATGTTTAAACAACCTAGAGTAGTTTTTGAATAAATCCTCTTGCACATTAGGTTAAAAACACCCTGGCAGTGACATGGTTAACCTACTTTTATTAAACTTCAGAAACAGTATTGAAGAAAGGTTGTACATTGGAACAAGTTAGGGGACCTAAGTCAGTATCAGTTTTAGGGAGAAAATATTGATAAGATGTTCTGTGTGATGGGTGGTAAGTGGTAAGTGATACAATAACTAGGAAGTGCATGCAATGTATTATTGGAAACTTACGTTGTTAAATTCTAAGGAGTAGGGTGAATATGGATAAACCATATCCACAGTTCTTGCAGGAGGAGGTGTTCTATGGCACCATTTGCCTCAAATCATAGCAAGTTGCATATCTGATTTCCATTTTATTTTTTAAATAATTTATAAAAACTGTATGCATGTGTGTGTGTGTGTATATATATATATATATATATATATATATATATATATATATATATATTATCTACTGGCGGTCGCCAATAGATAGATAGTTATAGTTAGGATCGTGTTTCCATAGGAAATCTGAAAATTCTATTTTGAATAACTTTGGCGCCGGTTGACGAATCCTCGCGAAATTTTCAAAACTAATGGGGCGCTCCGTTCAGCTCCTATCCTGAAAGTCTTGGGGTGATTCGTCAAGTAGGGGCCGAGAAAAAAGGGGGGTCCCAAAACGCGTTTTCCCCCTGCATTTTCCCATAGGACCTTTAGACACAGCTACAGCCCGAACGGCTGAACAGAATTACTTGAAATTTGGCTGAGAGGTAGCCATAAGGTCAAGGAAGTGCCTTTTGCAGATCTGGTGTAAATCTGTTCAGTATTTCCTGAGAAAATAGCATTTAAAAGCATATCAATATCTATACGCGCGCACCATGCACGCACCGTGCGCGCACCGTGCGAGCACCCTAACGTGCGCGAGCGTAATTCTGATTGGTGGTTACATGTTAGTCAACGTTCGAATCGGTCGAAATCAGGAAGTGTCGGACGCCATTTTGTTTGTTTTCAGTGCGAGAGTGAAAAAGGAAGGTGGCGAACGTGAAAAGGGGGCAGGGTAGAGAGTTCCTGACCCCCTAGCCTTTGTCAGGGGGTCCCTGAAGGACCCCGAGGGCAGAAAAAAAAAAAACAATTTTGTAAAAATCGCGGGGGTGCGCGCACCGTGCGCGCACGGTGAAAACCAAAAAAAACCCAAAAATTTTTAATACGTAGTTTATTGTAAAATAAATCTATAAAAAAATAATAATACATAAATAAATTAGCATTTAAAAAAATGTACAAATTCACTGAAAAAACCATAGGTTTCACACACGTTATAGTTAGGAATTAGCATTTAAAAAACCTTGCAAATTCACTTAAAAAACTATAGGTTTCACACATGTTATAATTAGGTGGATATTTCACTCGTAAAAAACCAATGAAATTCCCCCGTTATAGTTAGTTCAGATAACTATAACTCGCGCGACCGCCACTCTATCACAAGGATGATGTCATGAGTGATGCCACTGACCATGTCATGAGTGATGTAATATGTGACATCATGAGCAGTGGATTGCGGGCGCGCAAGTTATAGTTATCTGAACTAACTATAACGAAGGAATTTCATTGTTTTTTTACGAGTGAAATATCCACCTAACTATAACATGTGTGAAACCTATGGTTTTTTAAGTGAATATATATATATACACGTATGTTCTAGTAACCTTGTATCTTTCTCCTCTCAATGATATTCCATATTTTGAAGTAGTAGTCAACTGTGTAACTCAATAATATCACTGGTTTATAATGTCATGGAGGCAATGTTATCATACCAAGAATATTGTTTAAGAAAATAATGAAGGTAAGCATATTGTTTTTTTTACTAAAATATTGATGTAAATAATAATTATTACTTTAATAATGTCGTATATAATTTCAACTTTTCTTTTGTGGGAGTACATTATTAGTTAATTTACTGTGCCCACATGATTTTATATTTTAATGATTTTATGTTATTGTTTCATTCTATTTTATTCAATTTTTATATGCTGTTTCTTATAGGCAGGTTGTTGGGGTTTAAGGGGATTTGTAATTTGAGGGAAATAATAATTTGTTACACTAGTATTAATTGACTTTTATTTGTAACATGTTATTTTGTTTTTGAGTTGTTGGACTTGTAGGGGAGGAGGATAGGAAGTGTTGTGAATTATTAGTGTTTTCCGTAGACACACATATATATATATGCAGTCGACAATACCTAGTTATAGTTAACACCTAGTTTCCAAAGGAAAGCATTTTTGACTTGCCTATAACTTTGAGTCCTTTGACCAATCTTCATGAAATTGTCAAAGTAGGTTCCGTGTATTGTGGAAAGTTTGGGGGTGATCTGTGCAGGAGGGACCAGGAAAAGGGGCTCATAAAAAGAGTGCGTTTGTAATGTTAATTCCCATAGGAAAACGTTATCGAACCTACAGCCTGAACCGCTGAACGGAATTACACCAAATTTGGCAGAAAACTAGGCATTGTTACACAGATTTCGCTTTTTGTTATTTGGTGAAAATCCGTCTAGTAGTTTTTGAGAAATACAAGCTGAAAATTATAGATATATCTCTGGCCAAGGAAATATCGCAATGGTTTTGCGTTGAATCACATAATCTGATTGGCTGGATGCAACCTGAACAGAAAGTGGTGGCTGCAATTTTATCGTCCGGGAATGGTTCCTGGGGCTGAAAATTTGTGTGAAGCTAACATAAGGGGTCAGGGTGGAGATACTCTGACCCCATGTTTGAGAAATGGGTGTGTTAGTGTCCGAAATTGACATTTTTAATCGCGTGCGATATTCGCAACAACTCCGCAATCCCCAGTGCAGCCGCCTTGGGCCATCACTGGGACGTTGCGACTATCTCAAAGTCATTGTGACTATTGGTGGAAGTAGAAAATATATATATATATTTATTTGTACACACTCGTGGATCACTGCCACAGACTTATGTATCTACTCTCATATCCACTCAGACACCCACTCACAAACCCACTCATACAATTATACATCTGGTCACATACCCACTCATATGCTCATGCATCCACTCACATATCCATTCAGGTACTTAGGCACCCATTTACAGACTCAGAGAGTGACATACCCATGTACAGACCCACTCAGAGACTCATGCACCTACTTAGAGACTCAGTCATGAGGACAGTCTCATACCCACTTAGAGAGTCTTACACACACTCACAGACCCACCTGGGCACTCATGCTCCCTGTCACAGACCCACTCAGATACTCATGCATCCACTTACAGACTCAATCGGAGAGTAACACACCCATGTACAGAGCCACTCAGAGATTAACGCACCTACTTACCAACCCACTCACACTCATGTATGTACTCACAGACCCACTGAGACATTCATACACACACTCACAGATCCACTGAAACACTCATACACCCACTCACACACCCATATAGTCACTCCAATACTAAGTCACAGACCTCTCAAAGACTTATGGACTCAGTCAACTACTCATACACTCAGAAACTCACATCCACTCACAAACTCACTCAGATATGCACGCACCCACTCACTCAGCCAGTCAAGGCTCATGCATCCTCTAACAGACCCACCCAGTCACAGACCCACTCAGACACTCATGCATGCACCCATTCACTCAGAGACTTATGGTCTCACTCACAGACCCATTGAGATCAGTGGTCGAAGTGGGCGGGATCAGCTGGGAACGGCGTGCCCCTACTTCTTAAATTTTATAGAGTCCGCTCCCCTACCTTCTTATTTTAAAAATGCCTCATGGATGGCATTAATCGCCAAGGCCGATAGTTAAGGCTCAGCTTTTGGGAACGGGCAGAGACGGAAAAGGACTCTGTCTTTTACTTTGTGCCCAGAGAAGACAAGGACAGTGTCCAGTTCTCATGCCGCTGGCAGCTGCTCCCCCCTTCTCTTTGTTCCCTCTCTTCCCTCTCTTTCTGTCTCACTCCTCCTCATTTAGTGAAAACAGAGACTTCAAGAAACAGGTATTACCTTCTCTTTCCTCCTTTCGTTTATTTGCACCCCTGTGACATGGATCCCAAAAAGAAAAACACTTTTGTTGCAAACGTCGTATTTTTCTGACATTTTTCTATATCTAAGTGCAGTTTCAGGGTGGAGAGAAATAAAACATTCAAAATATGAAAAATAACTAACTAAAGCAAGACAGAGTGGTTGCAAGATAGCCAGATTGAGTTATTCACACTTAAACACATTTACAGTGTTTTGCCAGTGAAGCGCTACTTTTGTTTTCTCGTCTCTCTTTGAACAACATTGCTTTCCCTGGGTGGGAAAGTGCACTATTCCTGGAGGTACTGAAATGCCTGCTTGATGGGTGAATTGGAAAACAAAAGGTGTAGGGCGGCTGTGTGTGATGTGTGGTCTTTTTAAACCAAAATGCTTATATTTTTTAAGGATATAAGCAATGGGCATTGAAACGGGTCCCTTCTGGGCCATGTAGTCATTGTCTTAACTTTTCAGGAAAAATCACTCACTCATTTCTGAATAATGAGTGTAAAAAGAAAAAGGTAACCATGTTGTTCCTGCTTACATTTCACATGTTTTACTTAATCTTGTATTCCCTATGAGTGTTTGCTTTTTCTAGGATGTTGTTAATTGTTTTTATGCAGCACATTGCTCTTGTCTAGTGCATAATTTTGATTGAGTCACATCCAGGTGTTTATAGCGGGTCAGAGGAGTGCAAATTCTCTCAGTGGGGGAGAGGATGTGGCACTATGGTCAGAGCTGCTGAATTTGGAACTGGGGAACCAGGTTCAGCCTTCATGACCAGCCCACCAGACCACTCCCCCTGAGTGCTAGACCTTAGAAGGCCCCGCAAGATCTTAAAAGCCCTGGTGTCTTAGCACCAGCAGGTGGACCCTAGCAATGGCAAGTGTGGGTTAACCTTGAAGGTCTGTCCGCCACAATTCATTCTGAAGTTCATTCCCAGTCTTGCAGGCAGGCCTATGAAGCAATACACCATAGAGTGATAGTGACTGTCACTGAGGTCACAGGACCCTTGAGCAGGGTGGCTCTAGGGCAGTGCGACCGCACCAGGTGCTGACTAGCCGCGGTCCGTGCAGGTAACAGCGATGGGGCAGGGGGGCCGGGTAAGGGGGATTTCGAGGGATGATGCAGAGAGAAAATTAAATAAATATTTAATTTTCCCTCGGCATCGTCCCTTGAAATCCCCCCGTACCCGGCCTCACCAGTGCTACCTGCACAGACCGCAGCTGTTGCTAACTTCAGGTGGGGGCATCGTGTTTGCAAGTATAATATGGTTTTAAAAGCACTTGCTGCCTCCTTCCTGGCCTCCAACAATTTTCGGCAACAATAAAAATGTCACCATAACTCCAGTGATTAATGTTCTTAGTAGAGAGAGATAGTGTTTTGTCTAGTGGATGTTTTGACTCATGGAAAGGAAGCGCAGAGGGTTAATGTGCCTGCTGCTAAGAACATGTACCATGCAGATCACAAAGTGCACATAATGTAAATAGGTCAGTGGGTTACTGCTTTTGTCAGAGAGACCCTATTGTTACTTGCAGTTAATATGTTAAAATCCTAACATAGAACAGTGAACTATTAACTGTCATGTAAGAGCTGCAGGCAAACTGCAAGGTATAAATTAGAGCATTATGGTTTTTCTCCACTCTTTGATTATCCTAATGTTACAAAAAAGGGTTAATTTGAGTAGAAATCAATTCTGATTATTAAAGAGAACCCCCAACCATGGTATTACGTTTTAAATTCTGAGTTTGTGTTTCTCCAGACCAATCACTATTAAACTATGCTGCCTACTAGTATGGTTGTCACGTGACTCCTACACCTTGTAGTCCTTTGTCTTATGTAACATTTCCTATACAGTGATTTACACACGTATGATTGATTGTCTCTGTGTAATATGTGTGATGTAAATTTTCTGATACTTTATTATTTTGACAATTTTACACATGCTAACAGTCTCTGCAAAGATTTTTCCTTATTAGTACCAGTGGAACATAGAACTGCAGCAGTGAGAAAGGTGACCAGTCAACCTTTGCAAAGGGCCCTCCACTTCACAGCAGCACAAGTCACATTTCTTAGTAACTTTTGATCCGTTTGAGCTATAAACAATTTATTAGTTAAAATCTTCAGATTATGCAGCAGATGATGTATTATGTGGCAAATACATCAGAGCCATAATTATGTGGAAAATATTTGCAAACTGGGATATTTTGCCATTCATGTTTGAACTGCTCTTGTGGCAAAAGGGAGGAGACGTGCTGATGACAGAAACTCCACGGCTCGGAGACAAATGGCTTACGATTCCACGTTTAAGGATATTTGGGACATTCTGTGATTGGAAACGTATCCCACTTTGTGAATCTATTTTAATGTCAATAACTCATATTAAACCTTAAATAAACAGGTGTATCCATTGGTTAAATTAAATAACATAATAAGCTGTAACCGGTTCCTGAAATGGGAAACAAGTACTAAAAATTGGGATATTTTGCTCTTTCTGCCACACCTCTGACTCTGTCCACTGACCCAATCCATGGGTTATTCCCGCCCTCTGATTCTCCGCCCACAGTCCCCCTACTTTTTTCCCCCACTTCGACCACTGATTGAGACACTCATACACAAACTCATAGATCCACTCAGTCACTCACACACCCATACAGTCACTCACACAGCCACTCATAGACCCAGTCAGTTATACACTCACAGACTCATGTACCCACTCACAGTCGCACTCAGAGACCCATGCACCCATTGTCAGAACCCCTCAGACACTCACGCTGCCAGTCATAGAACCACTCAGATACTCATGCACCCACTCACTCACCCACTCAGACACCCACTTAGAATGTATCCACTCAGAGATCTAGTCAGACAGTCATATACTTATTTACAAATGCACAAAGGCACTCATGCACCTACTCACAGGTTGAGTGAGAGACTTACGCAACCAATCACAGACCCATTGTGATACTGATGCACCCACTCAACTGATGCACCATCTCACAGATCCTCTCAAATACTTATACAGTAAATGAGAGACTTAGTAATCCAGTGATGCATGCAGTCATAGATTACACTGAAAAAGTTCTGCACTATGGTATAGAGATACTAGGGGAGCTGTACATGCTTTTATACAGTCATTTAGATAGCAATGTGTTTAGTGGATTGGCTGTGATCCATTTTCCAGTTATGAGTTTTGAGTGTGGTGGTGGCTATTGAAAATCTGCATTTGTTTTGTCATTTCGAGGCATATTCGCGGCGATTGCAGCTACCAATATCATTGCGAAGCGGAAAATAGTCTTTGAAGACGAGTTTTCTGGAAACTCACTACCTGAATATGAGTTTGAAAAGTATACTAATAAAGCTCCACTATTAAATATACCGTAGAATGTGTCTATATATGTGCTGTACACTTTGTACAAGCTACGTGCCCTTCGTGACTACAGACGGCACCGCAATTATGTCGGTAGTCGCGAATATAACCTTTTTTTGTAAATGTGGTTTTCTCCTAAATTAATCACAGACAGAAAAGTTAAAACAATATCTTACTAAATATTTAGACTTAAACTTTTTTTTTAAAATGTCCTTAAGTGTATTTTTCAGTATGTAAAATACATTTACCTATCACAGATTCTCCACAGTAAATGCAACAATGTTGCGCAGACTCAAAAAATTGTTAAAAAGAAAACGAATAATGTACGTTCTGATAAACACAAAAATGAGTGGTATTTAATATAAACATAATATACAATATACAATTATAGAAAGAAAATATGAAAATCTTAGAGGCTCACTTTAAAAAAAGGGATGTTACAATTAAGACACTGAAATTTAAAAACCTTACAAATTCACTAAAACAAATAAAGGTTACAGGGACGTTATAGTTAGGAATTAGCTTTTAAAAAACCTAAGAAATTCTGTGAAAAAAAACAAAGTGTACAGGGGCATCATAGTTAGGAAATAGAATTAAAAATACCTTAGAAATTCATTGAAAAAACCAAAGGTTACAGGGATGTTATAGTTAGGCTGACATTTCACTTGTACAAAACCAGAGAAATTCAACAGTTATAGTTAGCTGAGCTAACAATAACTTACGTCCCCGCAATGCACTGCTTATGACCTCATATCACTCATGACATGGTCAGTAACATCGCTGATGACATCACTATATCCAGCAAATCCGCTATCAGCTGGCGGGAGCGTTAAAAATGCTCTCGCCAGCTGGGAGTGGACTTTTAAGCTGTCAAGCGGGCAGGGAAACAGATGGAAAAATTGCTCCAGCACGCAAGGAGCAGCAGATTTTGCTACTCCCTGCGTGCAGGAGCATTGCCGGCAGCGCCTTTCCCTCCGATTTTGGTGATGTGTACTTGATGCCAAGGAATATGAGCACATCTCCACCAAACAAAGCAGCACTTGTTTCGTATAGTTAAGAGGAAGTATCCTTGTTTGGTGGAGATTCACCTCTTTGCAGTCTCATCGTCTTCTCTATACCAGGATTCATGTTATCGCAGATATCTGGAAGAAGACACTTGAGGAACAATCACATTGCCGAAATTAAATGCACACAAGGTCACCAGCGACATTACCTGGTGGTCCTTTACTCAGCTGTAGTGTAGAATACAGACCACACATTTACCCAATGAGGTATCACTTACTAATTAACCAGAAGAAAGTATTCCAGTTGGGTACACATTTTATGAAAAACTGTGGACTCTTGTAGGATAAACGGACAGGTAAGGTTCCATTCTGGCCCTGATGCTCTTTTTACACAAATTAACCCACAACAGGATGCACTCACAAATATAAACATAGCTGGTGCCCCAGCTGAAGCTCCACTTCTGTAAAGGACAAATGGGCCAAACTTCTTGGGATTAGTGAAGGCAAAGCAAGTGTGTTTTGTCAGCAATTCCAAGAAATATAAGGACATCTCCACCAAACAAAGAAACACTTACTTCATAAAGTTGAGAGGAAGTACTAGAGATGGGAGGCAAACTCTATTTCACCAGCAGAGTTCGTATAGTTTTGCTACTCTGCACTCTTCTTTAGAGTGCGAAGTTCAGCAAAACTTATTCAACCGCTGGAAGAGCGGAGCTTGCTGGTGCACTCAGTTCCACTCACCCTAATTTGGTGCTCAGAGGCTGCTACTTGCCTCCGTAACCTGAGACCCAGCTCCGCTCCCACTCGCCCTCCAAATAGATCCATCCCATGCACATTCAGCAGATATTAGGGGCTCAACCTGCTGCGAGTGGGAGGGGATATTGTTGAGTTAGGCATGGTAGCAATTTAGTCCCAAGCCAGAGGGACCACTACCAATCCTATCTAACTTTAGGTGTCAGAGTACCTGTCGTCCTTCTCGACGCTCATCTCCCGATCTTGAGCTCAGAATCATTTCCTTCTTCCCCGAGTCTCCATTCAGCTCCAGGAACCAGAGGCATGGACATGGAAAGCAGACTCAGGAAAGGGTTATCATAGTGGAGTCAGAATCATGGAAATAGAGAGAGGACAGGTGCAGCTTTCAGGGCACCTATAAAACTTGAATATATTTCCCGTAATATCACCTACTTAGGTGGGGGAGTGGTGTAGTAGTGAATATGGGTATAAGTCGAAGTGGGAAGGGCAAGTTCAGTTCCTGTGCCTTCAGAAGGGACATCAGTAAACAAGCTATCTCTGTGGCAGCAGCAAGCTGAGCTGGACCGACTGAAGTGGAGACTGAGCCAAGGAACTGGGCAGCGAGGGAACAGGTGAGATGAGGGAAGCAAAAGTAAAATTAGAGGATGCAGCGGCACAGCCTTCTTTTTTTAAATGTGTACATACATTGTACAATTGAATCATGCAGATAGATACCCTTTACAAGCCTAGGGGTGGCCGAGCAATATACTCAGCCAGCTCATTAAACTCAAATGAATTTGGCGGAGTTTTTCAGCAACATCGCATAATTCTGCAGAGTGAAACACCGCTAACTCTGCTCATTCCTAGGAAGTACAATGGTTTGGTGCAGATTTACTACTTTGTAGACTCGTCATCTTCTCTGTACAAGAATTCATGGTATCACAGATTTCTGGAAGAAGACGCTTGAGAAAATAAGCCTGGGGAGGGAGGCTGCATGTAAGGGGTTGGTCGCGGGGCCTGGCCACAGGCCAAGCCTTACGGACAGCCCCCGGCCACAAACAGCCAAAGGAAGTACGGGGCGGTGGTTGGATTAACGTATAGTACTTAAACATTACTTTCCATTAATGAAAACATAGAAACTCACTGAAAAAAACAAAGGTTGCAGGGACATTATAGTTTGGAAATACCATTAAAATGTTTTAGAAATTCACTGAAAAAAACTAAGGTTACAGGGACGTTATAGTTAGGAAATAGAATTTAAAAAATCTTTGAAATTCACTTAAAAAAAACAAAGGTTACAGGGACATTATAGTTAGGTTTAGATTTTACATGCACAAAATCATAGAAATTCAGCAGTTGTACGTATACTTAACTGAAAAAATGATAGCTCGTGCCCTAAGGTAACTATAACGCACACCCTCGCCATGCACTGTTAATAACCCCACATAATACACCACTAATGACATCTCCTATGAAATAGTGAATAATATCACTGCAGTAAAATTATTGATGAGAAAGTGGTGCATGGAGGGGGAGCGAGTTATAGTTTCGATAGGGCATAAGCTATAGTTTTTTTAGATATACAAACATACATATTTGTAATTATAGTTAGGTTAGCATTTCCATAGGAAATGCATTTTTAAAAACTTTGGTACTGTTTGACGAATCTCCACAAAACCTTCCAAAAAAAGTGCTTTTTGTTGCTTAGTTTGTACATGGAAAGTTTCAGGGTGATCATTCAAGCGGGAGTTGAGAACAAATCTGGGGTCCCAAAATATAAAGTCCTAATGCATATTCTATGGACTTCTTTAAAAAGTGGTAGAGCAAAAACTGCTGAACGGAATTGCACCAGATTTGGCAGGAGGCTAGATCTTGGTCCGCAGATTGTGCTCTTTGTGATTTGAAAAAGTCAGTTCAGTAGTTGTAGTGAAATTAACGTTTTCCCCTTAGGAGCCTCCGTGGACGTTCATGACATCAGGCCTGCTCGAAATATTTCTTGCCATTTACTGATATAAGGAAGGCATTCGTCCACACACTCCACACACCACTTCACTGCTTACGTTATGACGACTGAGGTGAATCGTTCGTTAAGATACTTTTGGCAATGCACGCCTGTAGCACACAAGAGATGTTGATTTATGTGTTTTTGATACTCAGGGTGTCCCCTTTGTTTGTCCTGGTGAAGACCCCTCTTTTATGCATTACTGACACTACCTCCTGGAGGGTCGCAACGTCAACGGTTTCCTTATGTAAACCTGGATCCTTATGGACATTTGATTGGAACTAGGAATACTGTCAATGCAGTATAAAGTTCCAACTGAAGAGTCTATAATTAATTTTGTTTTGGACCAGATTTTGTTGCCAAAAGAATGCTAAATAATTGCTAAAATATTGTATGAACATTTGTATACATAATTATTATTTATCGCCTTCTTGTATTGTAGACCTGTTGATGCACTGCACAAGCATTTTTTGGAGTATTGCTCTTTACCCCTTAGGCAAAACACTATGCCTGAAGCGATATACAAAACAGAATTCATTTCATCAAATGAAGGCAGAATAGTCCCCATCAGGCTTTAAACCTGCCCTCTCGATTTAGTAACAATAGCTTTCTCTCACATAAAAGTTCTCCAATTCAATGCAAGTTGTTGGGGATTTTTATTTTTGAACTGCTCGTCTATCTGTTTCTAAATATTTGCGTAACTTAACTGGCTATGATGTATTGACCTTTAAAATGACTGACTACTGATTAAAGGCTTCAACTTCCAACCCCGGGTTCTAACACCAGCTTTGGAACTCCTCAACACTCTATATGGCTGTGCCTAAAATTGGAAAAATGTGTAACAGAAATATGTTTAAAAAGAGCTATACAATTGACTGGAAAGAAAGGAAGGACTGGTCTTGCTCAGTTAGGGTTGCCATCTAGCCGTTTGTTTACTGGCATGGCCAGTATTTTAATGCCCAGCCAGTACAAAAATGAAGAAAATGGCTGAAAGCAAGTATCTATCAGTACATGCTTTAAACAGTAAATAGCAGAAGAAAGCACTTTAAAATATATTCTAGAGCTGCATTATTGAAGCCTGGCAGATACTTATGGTAGATAAAGACAGAAAAACCATGTTAAAAAAGTTTATAGTCGATTTTCAATGAAGTTTATTTGAAGTATCATGTCCGGGTCTTTGCACAATCTTAAGACGTGAAGAAATGGCCGGTGTCTTTCTCTGGAAAAGATGTAACCCTACGCTTAGGTATGGAGGTGGACACAAGCTAGGGTGACCGGACATCCCGAATTTCCCAGGACAGTCCCAGTTTTCAGAGAACTGTCCCGGAGCCCCGACGCTTTTGTGAATTTTAAATACATGTCCCAGTTTTTAGGGACAAAGGTCAAGATGCCATGCACAGCAGAACTTATAGGCATGCTCTCCTTTAAGATACCTCTGATGTCTGAAATGATGAATCTGTTTCAGCCAGGCATCACAGGAGGACGTCTCTGCCTGCTCCCAGCAGAGAGACAGAGTGGGGAGGGGGAAGGCGCAAAGTGGGGGTCCTCTGATTGCTAAAACTATAATAATAAACACAGCCTTGTAAATTTGTGTGACTGTGTGTATACACACATTTACAAGATTTACAGGCCTAGCACACATATATATATATATATATATATATATATATATATATATTTATTTATTTTTTTAAAGGCTGCACAAAAAGTGGGACAAGCCAGATATAGAAGTAAGACTAAAGGCTTTAGTCCTACTTTTATGTCTGACCTGTCCCAGTTTTTGCTTCTCAAAATCTGGTCACCCTAGCTACGGTGACCAGACTTCCTGGATTTGCCTGGACAGTCCCACTTAAAGGACTGTCCCAGCGTCCAGACACTTTCCTTTAAAACACAAAAATGTCCCGGTTTTTAAGGGAGGTTCGGGTGAACATGCACATTAATCAGTCTTGTTGTCCAGGCTCACATTTCAACCAGCCCTCTCAGGACAGAAGTTAACTTATTTAGTCTCTCCTGCTGTGCTGCCTCGCCACATTCAAATAGCACAGCAGTATTTAATGAGGTGTGAATTAGGGCTGCAGAGCCCGTATGTCACATCCGACCACACCAGCATAAAAAAAAAATATATATATATATATATCCAGGAAAAGCTCCCTTATCTCTACAAAGGTTCACACACGAAGACTGAAGCGTTCACTTTTCTTTCATGCGTTAGGCCTCCCACGACCCAGCAATTAAAAGAACATTCAGAGACGCGTTTCGGCTGTCTCACATATATATATCTATAAAAGAGAGAAACTTAGACCCTACTGAACAAATAGAGGCCACAGACACAGGTATCCAAACACAACCCATAAGACTGATAACTACTTACAGTAAGCTGGAGAGGCACATTCGAAAAATCATATATGCTCAGTGACCTATAGTGCTAACTGAAATAACTTTGAAACCACTTTTGCCGCCACTCCCAACCATTACCTTCAGGAGAGCTCCCTCTATGAGGGACTGTTTAGTGAAGTTTAACCCTGATGTTATACCTCAGTCTACAAGGCTATCTATAACGGGATTTTTTAAATGTAAATCCTGCCGGGCCTGTACATTTGGAATGAATATTACAAACTACAAGACTGCCTTCAGCTCCATCCCTGTTGCTATCAAAGAACATTATACCTGTCGTACAGAGTATGCAGTATATATGCTGGAATGTACATGTGAGCTCAAATACATTGGCAGCACCAAGCTCCCTGTGTTCAATTGAATTTTACAGCACTTGCATGCTATTATCAATTCTGACCCCAATTATCCAGGAGCCCGACATTTCAAAGCAGTGCATCAAAACAATGTTAATGAATTCAAATATACAGTCTTGGGGCAGTACCACCTTCTGTAAGACGTGGCAATAGAGAGAGGAAGCTGCGACAACTAGAATCATATTCCATTTTGACTCTAGACACTAAGATGCCTAATGGGCTCAATATGAGTGATGACCTACATAACTTTCTTTACGACTTGAGTTCAGTAGGTCCTTCTCAGTCTAAGAGTATTGTTGTCCTTGGGCACCAATCTAGTTGTCTCTTCCGCTCATATCTGCATCAGTGAAGTTTCCTGCACTCTCTATATATAAATAGTTAATGAATTCCCAGCTACCGTGATTTTAAACTAGACGTTCCTATGTTCATCATTTTACGTTTATTCAAGCACTGGCACTTTAGTTAGTTCAGCACCAGCACAGTGATTAAGAACAATTTTATTGATTTTCTTTTATGTGCTTCTTGGCAGCCCCCACCAACTCTAAGAGTGTGTATATAGGGTATTTAAGGTTTTTATCATACTCTATATAATAGAACATTGGGAATAGACTGTATTCTATGTATTATTGAAATGACATATCTCAACATCAGCGGCACCTCTAGACCATTTAAGACAATAAGGGTTTATTTATTTGATCAGCCATTGCCATATGAAATGGTCAGTTAAATCTACATATATATGCGTCAATATGGTCTAATATGCACTTGCACTTTATAAGTAGGTGGCATGGACCACTTTTAATACTAATGAATTGACGTGATGAATCACTCTATATTTTATATCATTTTATTCTCTGCATTCCATCTTTTAGGCATTGATCTTTATAGCCCTTTTTATCGTATTTATTGAAGCTGTATTTATTGACATTAAATTTATAATTATAATATTATCTGAATATTTGAGTCTGTTTTCATGTGAGACAAAATATATAGTATATCTTTTATTTTGTTTGCACTTAAATTCACCCGTCCTTTCAATTTGATTGGACACACGTATTATAATAGTGGTGATTCGTCCGCAACGCGCCTTGTGATCATGATCGCCGTTGAGCAATCGAAACGCATCAGGGCGGACACTTGTCTGTGACCAGTAATGAGGATATTGGCTTAATAAAGCACTGCATACTTACCGAATCGAGTGATGGCGTTCTTCTTGTGAGGAGGTCCGTACCTGTCTACATACTCCTTGGAGCAGGGGAGTGCCAGGACTGTGCTTTCTACATATATATATATATATATATATATATATATATATATATATATATATATATATATATATATATATATATATATATATATATATATATATATATATATATATATATATATATATATATATATATATATATATATATATATATATATGTATATATATATATATATATATTCACTGAAAAAACCATAGGTTTCACACATGTTATAGTTAGCGGAAATTTTACTGATAAAAAACCAATGAAATTCCCCCGTTATAGTTAGTGCAGGCAACTATAACTCACGCGACCGCAATCCTCTGCTGATGCTAATACTGTATTTAGACACTTATTTGCCCATGTCTTCTTCCATATATTTTTAGCTATACATATATTACAAATATTGTTTTTTCATAAAGACACATATGTCATCAGCAGAAGATTGCGGTCGCGTGAGTTATAGTTGCCTGCACTAACTATAACGGGGGAATTTCATTGGTTTTTTATCAGTAAAATTTCCGCTAACTATAACATGTGTGAAACCTATGGTTTTTTCAGTGAATTTGCAAGGTTTTTTAAATGCTAATTCCTAACTATAACGTGTGTGAAACCTATGGTTTTTTCAGTGAATTTGTACAGTTTTTTAAATGCTAAGTTACTTTACGCCATTGGTGGCGTGCGCGCCCACTTAACGCAGTTCGTTCCGTGCGCGCACGGTGAGCACGCGGTGCGCTTCGCGCACCGCGCACCCACTTTACGCAGTTAGTGCCGTGCACGCACGGTGGGCGCGCGGTGCGCTACGCGCACCTCGTGCCCACGTTACGCTACATGGGCCATGTACGCACGATGCGCTTCGCGCACCGTGCGCACATGGAGGACATATGATGCGCTTCGTTGTGAAAGGTAATATTTTAATTTTTCATATATGTAATATGCCATGCTCAAATGTTGCCCTTCGGGCACCATTTGCACATGGGGTGGGGAGAGTGTGGATAATTTTTTTTTTATAACATTTTTTACCGTACGCGTACGGTAAGCGTAATCGGCGAAATTATCGAAAAAAATAAAATTCCGTTTTTGGCCTTGGGGGATCTTTGGGGACTCCCTCAACATGGCTAGGTGCTTTGGAGCTGTCTAAACAGCCCCTTTACATGTTTTTGTCCTTTGTTTTTTAATCCACACTCTGAGTGCGAGAGAGAAAATGGCGGCCGCCGCTTCCTGGTTTCGACCGATTCGAATGTTTACTAAGATCTAACAGCCAATCAGAATCACGCTCGCGCACGTCACCGTACGCGTACGGTAAGCGCACCGTAAGCGCACCGTAAGCTGGCTCAGATATATATATTGATTTAAAGGCTATTTTCTCAGAATCTACTGAACAGATTTACACCAAACCTACAAAAGGCACTTCCTTGACCTGTAGACTACCTCTCTGCCAAATTTCAAGGAACTCTGTTCAGCCGTTCGGGCTGTAGCTGTGTCTAAAGGTCCTATGGAAAAATGCATGGGAAAAACGCGTTTTGGGACCCACCTTTTATCTCAGCCCCCGCTTGACGAATCCCCCCGAGACTTTCAGGGTAGGAGCGGAGCGTAGCGCCCCACCTATTTTGAAATATTCGCGAGGATTCGTCGACCGGCGCCAAAGTTATTCAAAATAGAATGTTGCGGATTTCCTATGGAAACAGGGTCCTAACTATAACTACCTACTGGCGACCGCTAGTAGGTAATATATATATAGCGTGGACACTTGTCTGTTTCACTTGTGGTGATATATATAATAAAAGAACTGCAAATCCTTTTTCTTGGACTCTGTGGAGAATTTTAGCGGTCCGTACCTGTGTTGAAAACCCCCCTCAGTGTAGAAGGAGGGCCAGGACTGTGGATATATATATATATATATATATATATATATATATATATATATATATATATATATATATATATATATATATATATATATATATATATATGTATATATATATATTATCTACTGGCGGTCGCCAGTAGATAGTTATAGTTAGGACCGTGTTTCCATAGGAAATCTCAAAATTCTATTTTGAATAACTTTGGCGCCGGTTGACGAATCCTCGCGAAATTTTCAAAACTAATGGGGCGCTCCGTTCAGCTCCTACCCTGAAAGTCTCGGGGTGATTCGTCAAGCGGGGGCCGAGAAAAAAGGGGGGTCCCAAAACGCGTTTTCCCCATGCATTTTTCCATAGGACCTTTAGTCGCAGCTACAGCCTGAACGGCTGAACAGAATTACTTGAAATTTGGCAGAGAGGTAGTCATAAGGTCAAGGAAGTGCCTTTTGCAGGTCTGGTGTAAATCTGTTCAGTATTTCCGGAGAAAATAGCATTTTAAAGCATATATATATCTATATGCGCGCAGGGTGCGCGCACCGTGCGAGCACCGTGCGAGCACCCTAACGTGCGCGAGCGTAATTCTGATTGGTGGTTACATGTTAGTCAACGTTCGAATCGGTCGAAATCAGGAAGTGTCGGCCGCCATTTTGTTTGTTTTCAGTGCGAGAGTGAAAAAGGAAGGTGGCGAACGTGAAAAGGGGGCAGGGTAGAGAGTTCCTGACCCCCTAGCCTTTGTCAGGGGGTCCCTGAAGGACCCCGAAGGCAAAAAAATAAAAAAAAAATTTTTTAAAATCGCGGGGGTGCGCGCACAGTGCACGCACCCTGAAAAACACAAAAAAAAAAAATTCGCAGGGTGAAAAACAAAAAAAATAAAAATAATAATTTTTAATACGTAGTTTATTGTAAAATAAATATATAAAAAAAATAATACATAAATAAATTAGCATTTAAAAAACCGTACAAATTCACTGAAAAAACCATAGGTTTCACACACGTTATAGTTAGGAATTAGCATTTAAAAAACCTTGCAAATTCACTTAAAAAACCATAGGTTTCACACATGTTATAGTTAGCTGGACATTTCACTCATAAAAAACCAATGAAATTCCCCCGTTATAGTTACTGCAGGCAACTATAACTCACGCGACCGCAATCCTCTGCTGATGACGTCAGATATTACATCACTGATGACATATGTGTCTTTCTGAAAAATAAATATTTGTAATATATGTATAGCTAAAGATTAATGGAAGAAGACATGGGTAAATAAGTGTCTAAATACAGTGATGTAATATCTGACGTCATCAGCAGAGGATTGCGGTCGCGTGAGTTATAGTTGCCTGCAGTAACTATAACGGGGAATTTCATTGGTTTTTTATGAGTGAAATGTCCAGCTAACTATAACATGTGTGAAACCTATGGTTTTTTAAGTGAATATATATATATATATATATATATTCTCGCTCTACTGCTGCTCTCACAAACAGAAAGGACCAGCACTCCCGTTAGTATCAATCCAATGAGGGATTTATTCGGTGCAAAACTTAACAAAACAGACGCGTTTCAGCCGTAGCCTTCGTCAGTGTCGGCTAGCGTCTCTGAGGCAAAAGTAAATAAAGACTTGGTACATCAAAACAAACAAAGGACCACCCCGAAATTTATGGGCGCCATATTTGAATGTGCAAATCAACCTTAATTCAATTCATTACTGTTGACAATCATTGAATATACAATAAATTGTAATTATTTTGCATGAGTTTTAAAAAAACGCACATTATAGTACTATATATTGTATTCAAATTAATAATTTCAAACGTAAATAACGTTGTTATTATTCGTTATGCTGCCCTGAATATATATATATATATATCTATATAGATATAGATATAGATATATATATGTATATATATATATATATATATTCATTAAAAAAAATACAGATTTCAGGGACATTATAGTTAGAAATTTGCATTTAAAAAAACTTTGAAATTAATGGAAAAAAACATAGGTTTCAGGGACGTTATAGTTAGAAATTAGCAGTTAAAAAACCTTAGAAATTCACTGAAAAAACCATAGGTTTCAGGGACGTTATAGTTAGTTGGACATTTCATCGTACAAAACCAGAGAAATTCGGCCATTAACTATAACTCGCGCCCCCACAATGCACTGCTGATGACATCACATATTACATAATTCATGACATGGTCAGTGACATCACTGATGACATCACTGATGACATCTCAAATGACATCACTTTTAATGGAGGGGGGCCGCGTGGCCCCCCTCCTGAGGCAATTATCTGCCCCGGGGACCCTATCCACCCAGGGTAATTGCCTCTTTTTAAATTTTTGTTATTCGGGAGGGGGGCTGCGTGGCCCCCCTCTCAGACCACTTCTGGCCCAGGGGACCCCATCCCCAGGGGCTTGGCCATTATCTATATATATTTATTTATTTATTAAGGAGGGGGGCCATGCGGCCCCCCCGCCCCAGGCCGATTTCGGCCCCGGGGTCCCCATCCCCCGGGGCCTGGCCATTTTTTATTTTTAAATTAAAGGTAGGGGGGCCGCGTGGCCCTCCTCTCGGGCCACTTCTGGCCCCGTGGCCCCCATCCCCTGGGGCCAGCCCTTTGCGTTGGGGACCGTGGGGGGTCCCCAATGTCCCCACGGTCCCGCTGGCTCACCGCCTCCTGCAGGAGCTGGCATTGCTTTTGAGCAAGGGGAGCTGCTGACATGCAGCTCCCCTTGCTCAAAAGCAATCCTGCTTTGCTTCGTTGAAGCAAGAGCAGGTTTTCCTGCTCTCGCTTCAACTAAGCAAAGCAGGGTTTGCTATGGCAGGGTGGGAGCCATGCTCCCGCACTGCCATAGCAAACGGCAATGTTCACCAGTTAAGGACTCAGCATGCAACCGCCTACCGAGGCCCATTTGTGGGCTTGTAAACTTTTTCAGCAGATGTACCCGCGCAAACATTTGTGGAAGGAATCACAGTGGCATTACAAAACCCATAATGCTTGATGTTAAGAATCAGCAGAGCGGCCCATCCAGGGCATACTATTAAGTATTTAAAAGAAGGGTGGTGTCATGCGCACATTGGGAGCTGCCGGAGCCTTTCAGGAAGGGGATTCATTTCACTCCGAAATGCGTCAGGCATGTACTATGGCAGCTCTGTGAATTATATTGGTATGTGGGACTGTGTGCATACCTAATAAAGGTCTGGAGCTTTTAACTGGTGCCAGGGTGCTTCTTACCGGATGGGCAACCTCTGGAGCAGTGAGATATATATATGTCCTGAGACCTAATAGGACATTCAGTCCTATTTCTGTGTGTGCCTATCCAGGTTTTTGGTTCTGAAAATCTGGTCACCCTACCCTAGCTCTAGCTGCCCATGAAACACTCCCATGTAATGTTAGGGAAGTGATGCTCAGGTAAGAGCAGCTAGACCTGTTTTGCCGCAGAATTCATCTCCCGCCTCCTGCCAACACCGCTTCCTCCAGCCCTGCCAAGTATCACGCATCAGGCGTTTCAGTGCGGGCATCTGCATCACCGCACAGGCAGGCAGCCCACGCTGCAGGGGAGACTTCTTGGGGAATGGGTTCTGAGTTGCGGCGCTTGCTACAATGTAACAACTGTATTGAATCGCTGCGCTGTAGCACGGCATACTTTCACTTTCATGAGTTCACGGGCAGCAACTGAATTCAGAAAGGGCTCCAGGCTGGTCTTGATAAGGTCTCAGCCGGCGCGGTAATGAATGCCTGCTGCATCACGTGCGCCTGACCCAGCTGTCTCATCACGGCCCGGGTGGCGGCAGAGTCACTTAGAACACAGGGGCAGAGTGCGGCGACCGGAGTGGTTCGTTCGCGGCCTGAGAGCACCAGGAACTGTGCAGCCGAGCCAGCCGGCCGGCACGAGCGAGCCTGATTCGGGCGGGCGGTCACAACCGGGAGAGGCGAGCTAGGCGGCCGGCATCGCCGCGTGCAGTGCAGCTGCTCTCTTTTCAAGTAAGTGTGTGCCTCGCTCCGAAGTTAGAGAGGGGTGTAAAATAAGAGTACTTCGCTGGCAATAAAGGTCCAAATTAGCTGTGCTCCTGTCTTTGTATTCTGCTCTCACCAAGTTCAACGCAAACACGCGCCACACTCCGCACTCGCAGCCACTCACAGACTTGCACATAGTGGCCAGTCAGTGACACGCGCGCGCCCAGAAAACATCCACCCCATGACACCTTACGCAGGCCAGCTCAGCGAATGTAACACGATTTCTCTGTGCCGCGTAAACACTCACTTGACATCAACTAATGTCACTACGTGATCCTCCATATAATTGCCCACTGGCTCGAGGCTGCCATGTCCCAAATGCCCGGAGTGCATGCTGCAGTCTGCCGCAATTAGTTTTCCCTTCGCTGTGGGTCAGCCAACAACTCAAACGGTGCTTTACTTTAGTCATGAGGCAATTCAATCCGGCGTTCAGGAGAGGCTGGTGGGTGTCTCTTGACGGTGGTGCCCGTGTTTGTGAGGCATTTGGTGGCCGGACGTGTGTGTCTCTTGAAGGTGGTGCCCGGGTTTGTGAGGCATTTGGTAGCCGGACGTGTGTGTCTCTTGAAGGTGGTGCCCGTGTTTGTGAGGCATTTGGTGGCCGGACGTATACGTGTCGTACATGAATGGCTAACTAAACTGAAGTTGAAGCGCATCAAAAATACATTAGTTATTGGAGCATGTGGATGGAACATGGAGCAGAACGTTTATTCTGTATATTAAATAATTCATGCTGGGCGGCCTCAAGGTGAACCGACCATTTCTTGAAGAACTTCAAAACAACTGTGTAAGTGTTGAGAGAGACTTGTTTATAAAATTATAAACACTACAGTGCCCTAGCAGCTGGCTATGCCTGAGACTTCTCTGCTGGCTGGCTATGCCTGAGGCTTAATGCATTTCTGGTACTTTGCAGCAGTTCTACGATTTTCTTGTTGCTCTAATTTAATTATGTTTCCCTCGTCTTCACTGCTGGATTTTGCTCGCGAGAAGGTGTCATACTTAGTCGTTGAAATGTCACTCATAATTACACTTAAATTCTGAAAATGTCACACATAGCCATCTGAAACCCTGGCAGCTATGTTCCTCCCCCATTACAGCCCTGTGACTTCCAGCGGTGGCCAGGACCATCCGCCTCCCACCATACCCGGCAGGGCGGAGCAGGAAGGAGGCTAATTCTGCCTGGACTTATACGGGCTGCCGCGCACCCGCCTGCCCGCTTGCATAGCGCCTCGCCGCCCTCACCTCCTGCCGCGCACCGGCGTTACTCCACGCACATGGCGCCTGGCGCCGTGACGCACAGCGCGCCTTTGACACCGCAGCTAAAATGGAGATTTGACAGTTCGTGCCACAGAGTTCATGCAAAGAATTTGTCGGCCGAAATTTACGGCTGCGTCCGAGTGCTATCCACATCTGGTTTGCTTTCCCCCCATTCCTTTCTTCACAGAAAGGAAAATGACGTGGCCATTTCTTTAAAGGAAGGCATTAAAAAGTCATACGTTTCCCTCGAACATGTCAGGCCTAACTTCACGTGACACGCAGTGTGCCCCTCTCTTAAGGAATAAAAAAAAAACCAGTGTGTGTGGGAAGCGCTTTTGTCGCTTGAGTGCTCAGGCGCTAGGGGGGCCACCTGGCGTGTTGTTACCTGCATGAGCAGTATTTCAATGGCCCGCTGGTACAAAAATTATGGAATTCTCCTAAAGCCGGTATTCCCCCCGTCAGTCCATAATTAAAACAGTAATTATAAGAGGAAATCACTTTAAAATGTGTTCTTGAGGCGCCTACCCTGGCTGATAATTAAAGAACCATAGAAAGGCCATGTAAAAAAAGAATAGACAATCGTATATAAAATTGTATATAAAATTCTATCTAGGTGTCATGTCCGGCCTTTGCAACATGTATTACCTGGAGCAATTGTCTGATATTTTTTATCTGGGAAAGGTGGCAACCCTAGTTTAGGAGAAAATCCCAAAGTGGCTTTTTGAGCTTATATACAATAGTGATTCCGCCAGAATGGCTCTTTTTTTGTATAAATGTATCATATATATATATATGTGTATTTATATATGTATTCATATATATATATATATATATATATAGTGCTTCCTACGCTTTTGCAGGGTGCGAAAGCGCATTAGTTGATTTTAGCACGCGACTCCATGGGGAAGTGAAAGGTTGGGAGAGAGCTGTATTTGTAGTGATCCTATGTGGGAATTAATTTATTCTTGCACTCAAGTGACCAGTGAGGTGTTCTCATCCTGTCCACGGGCACGGTGCCTAAAAGTGCGATGGTGAAAGAAGCGTGAGCTATGGACATCCAAAGAATCATTGTAATTAGTTCTTGGTTGCAGTGGTGTCCGCTGTAAGGTTTTTGGTTGCATTTTCCAAATCATTTCTCATCCTGACTGTAGCCGTTGGATTGATCACTCCAGAGGACACCCTCCCGGGTGAGATGTGCGCTCTACAAACAATCAGACTATAACAGGATCTTGTGGATGTGTAACGGAGGAACAGGTGGAGGGAGGGAGGTCAGGATGAGAGGCGGACAGCTGCCAGGATGGAGAGCATTACGGTCATTCATGATGGGACTATGAGATGACCAAGATAGGTCAAAGACAACAAGGTGGGTGGGACCTGCAAAGATGGAGTGCGCTAGAGTCCACAGGGAGCAAATTATATGCTGCAGATCTCGCCAGTAATGGTTTGCTTGTCCACATTTTGGTGTTGTCTGGATGGTCAAGGCAGCTTGAGATAGGTTTTATTATGATATAGGGTGCCCAAAAGCAGTTATGAAGCACCGTGGGTGTTTCATCGCAGCTGCCAAAGTGCAAAGCGTGTATTGCATGGGCTGTAATGAATGCAGTCGGCTCTGTACCCTCATGCCGGCTTGCGACATGAGGCCCCCTCACAGACCTTTGCATCTTTCAAACCACCTACCAGCATGTTGGTTGATGCAGGTCAGCAGTGAGGAGGAGGCCACAAGCATCTGTTCTATGCAGAGCATCTGACGGAGAGGCTGCAGGACCTGATCTCTGGTGCAGGGTTTCACTTCAGTAGTGTACAGCCCTTGGTTGCTGGAGGGTAAGCCGCATTTTCAGCACCTTGTGCCGCTCCACCGGTCATAGAGATCCATAAGGCCCAGTGTTTGTAAAGTTTGCGGTCTTTCTCTGCCTTCTTGTTGCTTCGCACAACCATTATAATAATACTTTACTGGAAGAGTCAGCAGTGTGAGCAGCTGAAGTGTTGTGGCTATGATACAAGACTAGAGGTGTGCAAAATTATAATCCAGCTAGGAAGGATTTGGACAGATTACAAACGTTGTAACTTTACTATAGTGTGAAGGTGACTGTGCATGACATTTGCCCATAGAACTTTTATGTTGTAAGTTTTTCATTCTTCTGCAAAAGAGTAGGTGTTAGTTTTTTTCTGCCACAAACCTTCTTTTAGCAAAATCTTACCATCCTCTTTTTAAAACATTTTTAGCCAAAAGCTTTAATATGGCCCAGACAACACTGTTAAAAAACACAAATTAGGCTACAGCTAAAGTTACAAATTTCCCACACATGCTAAACACCTGAACTAAAAAATTCTTCAGACAAGTTAGGTACTCCACATTTGCTCTGCCACTGCACTGCAACTTACACATTACATAAGTGATGACATAAAAATGACATCATCAATGAAATCACAAAACACATCATGACATCACCAATGACTTCAGTGACCAATCTCAAGTATACATCTCAATTGATCATGGACAGTTTCCTAGTTCGCAGCTATCTTAAGTGAGTGCCAGTAGTGCACACAAAGGACTGGTCCAGTACCTTTCTATATGCCGATTGTTGAACACGTGTATGCAGTGAAAATTATGCGTACCTTGCGTATTGCAGTGGTTATATCACTCAAATGCGCTGTATGTAATTTGCAGCTTATAGCAACCATGCGCATATATAGGGTGTGCAATGTGTCACATTCGCATCCACCTCTCGCCATTGGCTGTCGCTGACTTTGGACGCAGACTAAGGGCCTGATCTAGATTTTGGTGGACAAGTTACTCAGTTACAATGGTGATAGATAACCCATCTGCAGAAATATAAATCCCATAGGATATTATAGGATATTATGGGGTTTATATTTCGGCGGACAGGATATCCGTCACCCTTGTGATGAAGTAACCCATCCGCTGAAATCTAAATCAGGCTCTATGTCTTATGCATCCGAGTGATGCTCACAGTGCCTCACCTGGACACCCACTTGTAGCAACACCGAGTTACACCTACAGTGGCTTGCAGCAAATCCTCTGATATACAAGCTGCCGTGCCTTGCTTTTTGCTGTCTTGAATCCCCGGCTGGTAGGTTGAGAGGGATCCTCCCTAGTGTCGACATGATAGGTGAATGCCCTCAATGGCGGCATATCTTAGAAGCAAATCACATAATGAAGAAAAATAAACTTCAAAAGACTAAACATAATCTGTAGGATGTGATAAAACCAGAGAAAGAGAATGGCATAGAATAATTTAAATATGCCAATAACTGGTCTAAGAGGCTAGCAAAATGCCAATGCCCATGTGCATAGGACTAACAACACGATGCAGATGCCCTCTGGGTATGATGACAGTATTTGATCCACAGTGCCAACACAGCCAACATGTCCCAGTACAGCATTAAAGCAGGCGACGACGCGACGAGACCCGCAACACTGCACCCAAAACAAGCTCCCAAAGGGGTTCCACGTCGATCCAGCGTGGCGCGAGAGTTCAGGTGCTTGTCCATTCTTTGCGGCATTCCCAGTCCAGGAGAGGGCATTATCAGCAATCAGTGGCTCGAACCTTCACTGGCCACTAGGAATGGTGCAGTTCGCAAAGGTGTTGGGGCGCCAGCCATAACACCTGTATGGACGGCCATGTGATCCCATCCTGACCTCTAAATCTCTCACTCAACTATAAGCTCATACTACCCCATGTATCTCAGACCATGCCATTCTACAAATGTCCATCACTACTCCCACCCTGCCCAGACCCGCCACACTACACACCTTTACCGAAAGAAAGGAAAGCCTCACAGTCCTAAACCAACTTCCCAATGATCTTGAACCACTGAGAACTTCCTACAACCCCTACTATACATCACATACTTTCCCTTCAACTGCTCCCTGTCTTCAAACCTGGATTACATCTACCATTAATTCTATTAAGACACAAATATGAGCACGCCTATGTAATTGGAGAATATAAAAAGACTCTGCACACCAGGAGGACTACAAACTTGCTATGCATCAGTTCAGATCCACACTGAATACCGCAAGTCTGTACGCTTCATCGGATCACTTCTCTGTGCTGCCATCACAAAGCCTTGTTGTTGATATCAGCAGTATTCCCTTCCCGCCTCATCGCACTCTGTCCTCTTTACCTGCTTCTGACTTCAGCGCCTACTTCTCCACGAAGAAACACTAAAAGCAACCTAGAGTCCCTCCTGCTAATCCCACTCCATCTGCATACTCCCTACGGTCTCACTCTCCTCAATAAAACCAACATTTATTCCTATACTCAAGAAGGCTAGTCTCTCCTGCTCGCCATCTGGCCCCGCCAACCATGGTCATCACACCTCTTGCTCTGTCCCCTCATGTCCTTTCCTGTTTGACATCCCTTTCAAGCCTCTCTCAGCCCAGGCACTTAACATCAATGACTCCGGCCAGCAGTTGCCGCACGTCCAGTCACGAAACCCACTGCCAAGCCATCCACCCCGGCAATTTAATTACCAATCTCACCATTCTTATTGCCTAAAACGTTGAAGATTCTTGTATTTAATCATCATACTTTATTTCTTTTTTTTCAAGCTTTATTTCTCAGCTTTGTATCATGCCATACATAAACATACTCAAACTCTCAAGGTCTAGGAGTAACAGGAAGTGCAAGAGTGAAGTACAAATTGCAAGGAAACCAATCACAACAAGCAGCATGCTGGCAATATTTTATGATTCTTGTATGGAGAAAGGAAGTGCATGCAATGGACTACACATGAAGGTCGACTTCACAGGCATTACCAATTAGTGCAAGTGCAGGTTTGGTGAATACCAGATGTCCGAAGGTGCACCGAGGCAATACATCCATCTCCAGAGCTTCCAGTGTTAACAGATAGTCTCAGTGGTTGCCATATGTCTTTTGGTCTCGAGCCGAGTGGCTGAAGGGCGGCATAACATAACATACCATAACATAACTAGTAAATACCCCACTCTACCTGACAAATAAGCTGGAACTATCTGGTGGCTCCCGGCCCTCAAGGAGCACCGGCACACTGCTGCTTAAGCCCCAAAAAATGATTAAACTTCAAACCTGCAATCGCACATTCCCTGGCATTGCCCCGAGAATCTGGAACTCACTTCCAGTGGAAAGAAGACTGATTCCCTCAACATTTGCCTTCAAAAGGAAAGTTAAAGCTCTACTAATGAACAATGCGCTGAACTAGAAGCTTTTCTCCTCTTGCCTCGAGCCTGTTTAGCTGTTTTACTTATTACATGTCATTTGTTGCGACCTATTGTCGCCTGCCATAATGCCATAAGCTGCAACTTTTCATTCAACAAGAGCAAGCAGTATTTTAGACTATACCTTCATTTCACTTCCTTTATTTCAGTTTTTAAAATCATATAAGATAGGTCGCAGCGGAGACAGCGATCATTGCCCCCAAGAAACCATCTTTAAAATTGCAAAACCCAACTTCGAACTTTCGAAAGAACCAAAAGAGTCAACCCATACTGTCAATTTCAAAAAAATCAAGTATTCAGCAGTAATAGACGGAGCTTTAGGGGAAAGAGCAAAACAGCATTTTGGTAGTTATACTGGATACAGTAAAATCACAAACTGGGAACATTTTACTGATACCATGTCCATGTACGCCACAAGACCTAAAACACAACCACAATTAAGCAATGGAAGATCGTGCAAATTCTCCCGAGAACATAAAAGAAAAATCAGAGGCATAAAAACCTCAATCTATCGTACAATGAGAGAACTTCAACAGTATCCTACGAACCTAGTAAAGCGTGATCAACTACGGAAATTGAAATTAACACTGAAAAAATCAAAATGGGAAGCAAACAAATCCGCTGAAGACAACCTATGGGCGAGACTACACTCTGATATCAAACGGAATGATGGGGCAAGGTTCTGGAAATCAATCAACACATTCACAAGACCTATGCACCATGGGGTCTCATCTAACATCCCAGAGGACAAATGGGCAAACTATCTTGGCAACCACTTTCAACAGGCTGCGGGTCACAACCAGGACCATGAGCTTGACACGCAAAAACCACTAATGAGGGACAACACAAATTATACAGAAGGGCAGCCTCAAAATGACAGAGAGAATCTGCCGAACTTACAAAACACCATTCAGCGTTTAATAAAGAAGGGAAGAAGAGAGGGAGCACCAGGGCCGAACGGCATCCCGCCAATCCTCTACAAACAAGATGTGGCAGGCTGGGCAACAGCCCTCGAACCACTTTTTTTTTAGATAAGTCACCATAACATCTTGCCAAGCTCCTGGAAGGGCTCTATTATCTCCCCAATTCACAAGGCAGGAGATAAGGCTTCCCCCCAAAACTATCGACTGGTGGCCCTAATTGACATTGAGGCAAAATATTTTGCAGGCATCCTACTAGAAGAGCTGACGGCTTGGGCAACAGAGAGATCCTTAATCCCAACAAACCAGACTGGTTTTGCCAAAGCAGTAGGGACAACGACGAACATCTTGAGCATGGGCTTGCTAATAGATAAGGCAGAATCCAACAAAATGCCCATACACTTCTGCTTCATTGATTACAAGGCTGCTTTTGACAACATAAACCGGAACCTTCTATGGTCTAAACTAAATGATTGGGGGATACCTAGACCCCTTTTGAACCTGTTGATTAATCTCCACACAGAGACCTGGATACAGATAAAGGTGGGGGATGGCTCCGTCCTGTCCAGGCGCATACCGACCAACAAGGGCCTGAAACAAGGCTGCGTCCTGGCCCCCACCCTTTTCAATCTGTTTCTAAGTGATCTTGTCCCTATTTTAAATGGTTGCAACTCCCACGCCCCCAAACTAGGAGGACTACAACTACCTTGCCTACTTTATGCTGACGACATCGTCCTTATAAGCCACACCAAGGTGGGACTTCAGCACCTCCTGAACGCAACACAATGCTATTCAAGCAAAAACGATCTCACAATAAATCTGGAGAAAACCAAGTCAATGACCATCAGCAAGAAAAGAAATAAATCAACATCATGGTATTGGGATAAAACAAGAATCGGAGACACGCCAACATACAAATATCTAGGAGTGAAGATTGATAACGGAGGGCAGTTTTCAGTCCAAAAAACAAGTATTCGAGGGAAAGGGATTTCTTTGGCAATTTCTCTAAAATCTTTAAACAACAAACTTTCTGGCCCGTCTCTCCTGCCCTTGACGCAAGTAATCCGCGCCAAACTTCTCCCAACAATTACCTACGGGAGTGAGGTGCTTAGAGGAAGAGACGCCAAGACCCTTGATAACACTATAACAGCTGCCTACAGGATCATCTTCAGCTTGCCCAAGCAAACCTCACCAGCTCAAATTAGGCTTGAATTTAGCATTGACCAACAGATCCTAGCAAGGCAGGGAGCCTACATGATAGCCTGGGATAAAGTGAGGAAATCGACACAAGGATCATTAAATGAATACTTGTGGATGGAGTTAGCCCAACACCCGTCCTCGGCGGCAGCCAAGTTCCTACGGGACAGCCTGAAGAATACTGGTTTAGAGCAGCTTTGGGATACCCCATCAAATCATACAACTTTCAAAAAACTGGTCAAAAAATCGATCAAACAGCTTTCATGGACTCACGACAAGGCCGCCCTTTCCAAAAGAACGCATGGATGGATGATCCTAAATTCGTATTTAAAGAAGGCACCACAGCACTATTTTGGCGAGGGATATCCTAAATCCACCAAAATGTGCTTTTTAAAGTACAGGTTAGGCCTGCTCCCCTGCATTCAAAATCTTCCAACCTGGATCAAAAAAAAAACCGAGCCTCTCTGTCGGCTATGTGGATCAGGGCAAGAGGATATGCTGCACCTGATCTGCTCCTGTGAGAAACTACGTGACGAACGAAAACTCCTGTTGAAACATCACTTCAACCAGCAAGGGATTCGTACACGTAGAAAGGCAATTCTGGCTTGCTTTTCTTCCCACGATCCTCGCATGAATTGCAGCTTTGTAAAATTTATGAAGGCAGTGGAAAGAAAGATGCCAAAAATTATCTTATAATGGTCCTTGTATCACTGACTCAACACTGCTTGTCGACTGACATTATTGACCATACGAACTCATGAGGGGAACAAAGAAAGAAGAAATTACCTTACTAACATGAAGCGTGCAAATTATATTCTGTTTTTATTTAGAATTGTCATTTTTGTATTTTTATCATACCTGTTCTTAATCAACTTTGTACAGCAATGGTTTTAAGTAACTATGCTAATAAAAATTACTTACTTACTTACTTGCCTGCCATAATGTCATTTTTGTTCTTGATGTATATTGCCCTACTTTTCTTTCTCCCCCAGCCTTCTTCCTATGTCCCCCATAATGTCATTTTTTGCTCTTATTGTATATTGTCCTACTTTTACTTGGATTTTTCTCCCTTAGCTGTCTTCCTATGTCTTCCTCAACCGTATGTAAAGCGCTCTGATACCCACTTGGGTCATGTTCGCGCTATACAAAACTGTAAATAAATAAATAAATAAATTGTTGCAGTACATAAGACTCCTCAGTCACTCTTTTGTTGTGGGTGGGCTCTTCGTGCCCCAGTGTAGGGCTGTCTCTCGTTTGTCCAGGAGCAATGCAAGGGCTGCGAATCGTCTCCCATTTTTAGGGACATCCTCAACGTAACCCAGTAGTGCAAGCAGAGGGTCTGGTTGGAGTGTAACTCCTACCATCAAGGATAGGTGGTCCTTGTACTTTATTTCTCATAGTCCATAGTCTTCTTAAACTCTGGCTGTTCCACTCTAAGGACCACTAAGACAATGTCACATTTCCAACCTCATCCATTTGCTCCCCCTTATAATCAATTGTCTGTACTAATAATCCTCAATCTCTTTGCTGAATTTGCTCCTGCCAAACCTACTCTGCTCCTTTCTACACTCACTGTTCTCGAAATCACCACCAATCACTAAAGTGGCTTTCTTCCTATCTCTCGGATTGCTTTTGTTAACATCTCTTGGTTCCTGGTCTCTCTACTCCTACCCTTTATCAGTTAGAGTTCCTTTCCCCAGGGACCAGGTCCAGGACCGCTTCTCTGCTGGAGAAATCTTCCCTTCTTTTGAAACCTCTCATCATCTGTATGCTAATGAGACACACATATTTTTTTTCATCCCGAGTTTTACATCTGATCCCCACTTCAAATTCCATGACTGCCTCACAGATGTTGACCTCTCATGCTTAAGAGCACTAAGACAGACATCATCTACTTCCTTTTCCTGTTTTGTTTGCTCTGACACCCTCACCCTGCAAACCTTCACCCAGGAAACTCAGGATACCATTCGTGACACCATGAGTGTGGAATCCTTCATCAGAGCTGCAGATATTGCTGAGAGTACTCAGGATTCATAGAATCAGTCTACGCAATCTCATCCCTGTGGCTAAAACACTTCCCCCTGCGCGTGTTTGGAAGAAGCTACATCATTGCCCTTGCCTTTTGGTTGGGTTTTCAATTCTGCCTCCTCCAACTGAATACATTTCTAAAGTTGCTTGAATGCTTTATAATTTTCCCAATCACTCCCATATAAAGTTGTATGGCTATCAGCCAAGGACAGGTTTATGTACAACTACTAATTTTTCTATTCAAAGCGACTAAAAACCGATCTTCTGGATGCCTTTTGCAAATGTTGAACAGATGGCTCCCCACACAACGTTCGCGCCTGAAGGCCAGGTCCTGCGTCAACCCTTGCCGCTCCATCCCAAGTCATTGGTTGGCAGGGGGGTGAAGCTGAAGGAAGGACATGGCCACTGGCCTGGAGCTACATCCAATCTTTGCTGCCCACAGCTGTACGCCGGCAGTGGCGTAACAAAACTTGAGGGGGCCCCCAGCAAGGTACATGGAGCAACCCCTCCTCCAAACTCAATCAGGAACTCTCAAGCCAGGTACTGTGCTGAGGGGGCACCCTGCAGCTCGGCGGCCCCCACACACCAGGGGCTGGGGGGGGACTGTGTTACACCACTGTATGGAAGGGAGGGGGGTGGGGCTACGGACACATGGGCAGTGATCCTCAATTCAGCCAGTAATATTATTTTTTCTTTTTTCTTTTTATACAGAAATTCACTGACAAAAACATGGTCACAAAGTTAATATTGAAGTAGTGCAAACTCTGCAATATCAACATGGGAAACACGCTTCACTGAACAAGAAACACGAAGTGCCTGAATTCAAAACCTAAAATCCTGTGAAATGTGCCAGTCATGGCCGTTATGCAAACTATAACTCATGCACCCCAATAAAATCAGACTCCAATACAAAATTCAAAAACAAGCACTGGCAAAGCCAATAGATTTCACTTATGCAAGATTTATTGGCTTTTTTCAATGTTGTGCAACATGGCATAAGGTAAAGAAAAAAACCCTATAACGCAGCCAACGTCATATTGCTATTTTTTTCTTTCAGCCATTTTTCACAGCTGCCTGTGCTGCTGTGTAATATGTCTGAACAAAGTGTGGGAGGACATGCAACATGAGTGAGGTGCGGGGGTAGGGAAGGAGCATCAATATAACCGGCAGCAGGGGGGTGGAACCAACATGAGGGAGGTGCAGGGAGGGAAGGAGCTGCAACAACGGACAGCTGGAAAAGGGTGGGGGAGGCAACACAAGGGATGTGCTTGGAAGAGTGAGTGAGAAGCAACAATGGACAGCAGGAGGAGGGTGGGGCAAGCAATATAGGGAGGCGCGAGAGAGGAGGGAGGAAGCAGAAACACAATGGCCAGTGGAAGGAGTGGTATGGAAGGAGGGGCAAGAGCACTCACGGTGGGAGGAGGGAGGGACTGCAGACACATGCACTCTTCTAGACTGGATGAGAAGAAAAGTAAGTACTTGCAAAAGCATGCCTCCAGTGCAAGGAGTCAGGCCACAGATGTGATCCTGTACCTGGTCACTGCTCCACAGGAGGGACAAACACTCCAGTCCCAGGAGGAAGCAGGAGGTGAGCAGGCAGCCCTGACCAATAGGAAGCAAGGAAACAAGAATGACATCAAAGCCAACCAAAGATAAGTAATAGTAAATAAGGTGGCAAGCTCTAAGTCTGTTTTTAAAAAAAAATGAGGCAGACAGTGAGATGATGATAAAAACTATATGGTTGTTCTAAAGTAACTTTTTATTAGTTTTCATTAGTAAGAAACCATATACAAACATGACATCAAATTAGGCTGAGAAAGAGAAATGCACTCAACTTTGAATTATTGTTCAGCATAAATCACAATAACCAGATTATGGATTCTGTGTAACTTTCTCAGTTTGTGTGAAGCTGAAGAACCTATCTTAACAACCCCTATAATAACCAAAGGCCTGTTTATGCGCACAATTATTACACACAGAACATATTTCCTCACCTTCAGTATGTCTAATGCATGTGCTTGCCTTAGTGTCATTGCACAAACATTTATGTTTTTTAAAAGCAGGAATGGGTATTATACTATATTAGGAAAGCAACAGTCAGACGTGAAACCATGTGAGGGTCACTTCACAAAGGCAGTAAGTAAGAGCATGTAAAAAAGTACTTTTGTAGTATTAAAGTATGTGTTCATACATGCCTTTGTGAATTGGCCTCAAACACCGAAAATGGGAACGGAATGGGATTGTTCAGGTATCAGTCATATACAGTTAGGAAAAATAGAAAGAACTGTGCCCTCTTTGCACTTTTTCTACTTGGGAGCTGGGCGATATGGGGAGGTTCACAAAAGCATGTGAGTATGTAAAGAGTTCTCCTGTAGCACTACATCATGTACTAGTGAATGTTTTTCTGAACTGATCCCCCAGTGTTTATCTGGTTTTCAAATACCTGCAAAAGGTCAATCTTTCTGAGCAATAGGAAGTACAAGTTCCCTTTCCCCTGCCCTTCTCATCACTGGACTTCCCAAGGGACACACTCCAGAATGTGTCCTTCCAATGCGAGTTCCACCGATGCCCCTCTATGCAAACGTGTCCTTCCACTGCAAGCTCCATGGTTTCCCCTCCGACCAATGTCTCCTTCCACTACGAGCTCCACGGATGCCTCTCCAAACAATGTGTCCTTCCACTGCGAGTTCCACAGATGCCCCTCTAACAAATGTGTCCTTCCACTGCGAGCTCCACTGGTGCCCCTCTAACCAATGTGTCCTTCCACTGCTAGCTCCACTGATTCCCCTTTAACCAATGTGTCATTCCACTGCGAGCTCCACTGATGCCCCTCTAACCAATGTGTCCTTCCACTGCGAGCTCCACTGATGCCCCTCTAACCAATGTGTCCTTCCACTGCGAGCTCCACTGATGCCCCTCTAACCAATGTGTCCTTCCACTGCGAGCTCCACTGATGCCTCTCCAAACAATGTGTCCTTCGACTGCGAGTTCCACGGATGCCCCTCTGACTAACGTGTCCTTCCACTGCGAGTTCCACCGATGCCCCTCTATGCCAACGTGTCCTTCCACTGCAAGCTCCATGGGTGCCCCTCCGACCAATGTCTCCTTCCACTGCGAGCTCCACTGATGCCTCTCCAAACAATGTGTCCTTCGACTGCGAGTTCCACGGATGCCCCTCTGACTAACGTGTCCTTCCACTGCGAGTTCCACCGATGCCTCTCTATGCCAACGTGTCCTTCCACTGCAAGCTCCATGGGTGCCCCTCCGACCAATGTATGCTTCCACTGCGAGCTCCACTGATGCCTCTCCAAACAATGTGTCCTTCGACTGCGAGTTCCACGGATGCCCCTCTGACTAATGTGTCCTTCCACTGCAAGTTCCACAGACGCCCCTCTAACCAATGTGTCCTTCCACTGCGTGCTCCACTGATGCCCCTCTAACCAATGTGTCCTTCTCCTTCCACTGCGAGCTCAACTGATGCACCTCTAATCAATGTTTCTTTCCACTACGAACTCTACGGATGCCCCTCTAACCAATGTGACCTTTCACTGTGAGCTCAACGAGTACCCCTCTAAAAAATGTGTCGTTCCACTGTGAGTTCCACGGATGCCGCTCTAACCAATGTGTCCTCCAACCAATGTGTCCTCCTTCCACCACAAGTTCCACGGATGCCCCTCTGACCAATGTGTCCTTCCACTGCGAGTTCCACGGATGCCTCTCCAAACAATGTGTCCTTCAACTGCGAGTTCCACGGATGCCCCTCTGACCAATGTGTCCTTGCACTGCAAGTTCCACGGATGCCCCTCCAACCAATGTGTCCTTTCACTGTGAGTCCCATGGATGCCCCTCTGACCAATGTGTCCTTCCACTGCAAGTTCCACGGATGCACCTCCAACCAATGTGTCCTTCCACTGCGAGTTCCACGGATGCCCCTCCAACCAATGTGTCCTTCCACTGCAAGCGACGTGTATGCCCCTTTAGCCAATGTGTCCTTCCTCTGCGAGCTCCACGGATGCCCATCCAACCAATGTGTCCTTTCACTGCGAGCTCCGTGTATGCCCCTTTAGCCAATCTGTCCTTCCACTGCGAGCTCCACGGATGCCCCTCTAACCAATTTGTCCTTCCACTGGGAGCTCCGCGGATGCCCCTCCACCCAATGTGTCCTCTCACTGTGAGCTCCACCGATGCCCCCTAACCAATGTGTCCTTCCATTGCGAGCTCCACGGATGCCCCTCCAACCAATGTGTCCTTTCACTGCGAGTTCCACGGATGCCCCTCTAACCAACGTGTTCTTCCCCTGGAAGTTCCAAGGATGCCTCTCCAACCAATGTGTCTTTCCACTGCAAGTTCCACGGATGCCCCTCTGACCAACGTGTCCTTCAACTAGAAGTTCCATGGATGCCCCTCCGACCAATGTGTCCTTCCACTGCGAGCTCCACCGATGCCCCCTAACCAATGTGTCCTTCCATTGCGAGCTCCGCGGATGCCCCTCCAACCAATGTGTCCTTTCACTGTGAGTCCCATGGATGCCCCTCTGACCAACGTGTCTTTCCACTGCGAGCTCCACGGGTGCCCCTCTGACCAGTGCGTCCTTCCACTGCGAGCTCCACGGGTGCCCCTCTGGCCTTCCGCTGCGTGTTTCACGGATGCCCTCTGACCTTTGGCACTTCCTCAAAACTCGATTCTCAGAAATATGAATACATCCAGTGCTTTAAATGGGCCGGTACTCACCGGTACTGAGTACCGGCACTTCTTATTTTTAGCACTCGGAGTACCGGCACTTCTCTGCTGCCAAGGAGAGTACTGGTACTCATAAACGGTAGGCGCATTGGCTGCTAGTGCTGGTGACCTGTCTGACAGGCAAGGCATGTCTGTATCCGTGACTGGTGAGCTGAGCCCCCCGCTGAAGCTGAGCCCCCGCTGAACTATTCAGTGGGGGCTCATTTGTATACCGTCCTGGTGTTGACCATCATGCTGTGTTGCAAACACCGGATCTAGCCAGCCCAGTGACAGCGCAGAAAGCAAAAGGTTACGAGGTTAAAATGGCTTTAATCCTACCCGATTCTTTTGCCCGTGTGTGTGCTTATATTTTTCTGTTTGCCTGTGCCTGTTTTTGTGTGAGGAAAAAAGCGAGAGAAAGGGAGATATTCGATACACTGTTGGGAGGTATATTAAAAGGGCGTGTGTCTGTCTCTCTCCAAGCAACAGTATGGAAGCTGCAAATATTATATAACAAGGAAATGTTCAAACAACACCGCGTTTGACTGTCGTTTTGTGTAACGAATTAACCTGTTTCATTTTAAGAAACGCATTTCTCATATGTTTTGGTATGTGCTGCAACTAGTATTGAAGTCAATAGGTATAAGAATGTCTTGCTCTTAGCCCCGCCCCTATCCCCGCCCACTCGCCCCATTTAAATGAGTACCTGCACTATCTTGTTCCCATTTAAAGCACTGAATACATCTATATATGTATAAGGTATTTTTGGAATCTACCGGGGTATTCCTTCAAACCTGGGACAATCACAGGTTTCCTGTGGTACCCAGGGACAACTCAAATTCGATCCGTTTTCGCGGAAGGAGACATAAACTTGTATATTTGCTTTTGGAAAAATAAACCGAGGATGTGTAAATGCACTTGTTGGCTTTCTTTTTCTTCCATGGGAAAATGTGTTTCTCGGTGGAGAAGCCACTTTCCCACTCCCCCACTAGATCTGCGGGAGCTCCCTTTTCCTTCTTTCCCTAAAAGGAATTTAATCCTGTATCTGGCAGGATTAAATGTCCACCCTTTTCCAGTGTGGGCAGTGGCTGCTGAGGAGTTTGAGTTCTCCCACGCCTTCTCATAGGGTTACCCAAAAGAAAATCGTCGAGTTAGTAACTTTTGTTGCAAGTCTCACGCAAGCTTTCGGCATCAGTAAAGTGATTCTGGAGTTGTAAATACGGCTCTTTGCAGGTGTACATATGACTTGCGAATAGTTTTGTGAATCGGGCCCATACCGTACTGTGCGGAATGTGCTTAAACACAGCATTGTCCTAGCACAAGGTTGCCGGGCAGCCAGGTGAGTCGACTGAACTGCACTGAATGCCTGCGCCTGGATGGCCAGAGGGCTTTTGAAAGTGAGGTGCACTCACTGTTTTATAAGCCTATTTGTGCACAGCGGTGAAAGTGAAACTTGCGAGCCACGGCAGCACTCTCTCTGTGTTTTCACTGAAGTTGGGGCTAACGGTCTGCAAATTATATGCAACCAGTGTCATTTTCCATTTTTACGAAATTGCAAATTTTAAAATGCTATTTTCAACAACTTCTCCTGTCACATTTACATGTTTTAGCTGCAAAAAATCAAGTTGCGTTTTTTTTAAAGTTAATATTTTGCTGAAAACAAAATCGGCAAAAACTGTTTTTTAATTAAAATGCATTTACCTTTCATTGTTCTTTTACCGGTAAAATATGTTGCTGTCCCTCAAATCTATTTTTGTCAACTGGTTCTTCCACAAAAAAAATGTCTGAACTTTTACATAGAATTTTATAGAATTTGTGAAACCCCTGTTTCGTACACGGTGCTACTGGATTTATATGACAGTGAGCAACAAATTATGCGGCAGGCTCGACTAAATTATGCAGATGGGAATGGAAATGTACGCAGTATATTGTGCAATTACAGGCAGTTTGTGCAAATGTTAATTGCAAACATTTTCAAATTCACCAACCTTACAATACAGCTCTTTACAAGAGAGCACACATTCAGTGCTTAATTTGAGGTGATTGTTTCCCGTACTCTACACCGGCACTTAATTGTTAACACCAGCACTTATGGCAGGATGCAACGTGATGGTGGTGTTTGTCTAATTTACTGATGAGCACAAGAAGAGTGGTTTATTAATTCAATATACATTAATACCTGACTTTAGAGGCCTGAAATAGTCCAAATTGTCACACGTGTAGGAGTGTGATGGTTAGTAGTTGTGTTGGTGCTGTCATGTAAAGCGCTGACAGGGGTAATGGGTGACAAACCGGAAGTGGCCTGCTTACAAGAGCCCCAGCACTTATTCTGTTTTACAAATTATTACAACCATTCCATTATATTGGCACTGCCAATATGCATTTCAGGACATCACTTTCCACTTACTACACCATTCCGCATGGCGCCCAACTGTATGCAATTCGGCACATGTCCTGCTCACATGACAACAGTCCAGCCTCAATTGCGGGGCGAGTCTCTTCCAGACTAGCTTCAACTTCCTTAGGCTTCACCGGGGAGGCACAGCTTGAGTCCTGCGGCTCAGGGAGCATTGGACCCATGCATGGGCGTACCCGTCACACTTAGGGCATGTACTGCACAAGCAGCAGGGTGACGGAAGGATGCTTGAACTAATTTCATCCCCTGGCGGAGGGTGCAGCCAGACGTGCCAGGCCAGATCCATTCTGAATGGAAGCACAAGTAATCCCAGATCGATTTCAGCCTAAATTCCTATCAGAGCTGGACCAGGGCTGATTTGGTCTGTGTCTAGAGGGGCATAGTGCATGAAAACAATGGATTGGAATGCAGTGTGAGCGAATGCCAGTGGAGGGCACTTTTGCAAGCATTCCACCATTCACCTTTGTGTTTTCCTTCAATCTGTTTAACGTACCCTGAGATCAGACTCCCAAACCACCATTACCCCCTACAAACCCAGTGTTTGGGGATAACGGGCATCCTAGGTGAAGGGGGTTGTTTAATCGTAAGGTCCATTGACTACAGAAGCATTAGATAAAACTCAAGAGTCTGACCAGTTAAGGAGAAAATTGTTGACTCCCTGCATGAACAGAGACAGTGGAAGCAAAGTGATCCAAAGACGGCGAAGGAAGACTCCATGCAATAAATCATCTTTATGGGAGTAGCATAGCGGAGAGCACGTGTAAAAAGATCTATAGTCCATGACTTCCTAAACTCCATAGGGAGGAGATCCTCCAATCATGCAAAGAAATGTATGACTAATGGCCAGGACCACTGGAGTTCTGCACTTGTGCAGCCGTGGTGCTTTTTGCATAATTATCGATTTGCTGCAATTGCCACATAATCCACCTTCTACTGTATAATCTGCAGATGTTAACAGAAAAAATGTTTCTAGCTCAAACTGTTCAAAATATACTACAAACATGGCGAGATATGTTGTAGTGCAGTGGAAGGCCCTTTGAAATGTCCACTGGTCACCTTTGTGTTGCATATTGCTAGAATTGGGTGTTAACCTGGTACTACAGAGGTGTAACCAATGCCCAGACTGTGTTAACAAGTGTAAAAATGTTAAAATAATGAAGTAATACGCCCAAAAAATGTGCAGCATTATGTCGCATAACTTGCCTTTTCTTGGCACATAATTTACTCAACCCTGCCCCATAATTTGGGCCTTCCCTGCCGCAGAATTCTAGTGGCCCTGCTAATGGCTTTAGAGACTGCCGCTGTGAAACAGGTTTTCTTGTTCTGTGCATAGTACTAACACAGTTTGGTTGGCAACCTTATTTTCCTCGAACTCTTCAACACCACTCTGATCTTAAGCGCTAGAAGTGGGGTGCCGGTGTGCTACAACACCCCCAAAATGTAAACATCTGGTAATGACCCGTACAAATTATGTCAGCATTTAGAAAAGCACTAATTAATCCGTTTTTTTGTAATTCTGAAGTGTGATGGAAACAATTTTATTATCATCAAAGCAAATCAAGACACTTTACTTGGTGATGTGCGAATGATAAATATTTGTGAAGCACGATTGCCACATATTATGGGATGTGCGCTATAGTTTAAGCAGTGAATCTGCATATGTGTGCAAATTTAGTAGCCATTTCAATGCAAATTGTGCAGTCTGTAAATGACAGTGTCCTACCACACCACGGTTTAGTAATATATATGTGACAGTGTGCTCCAAAATGCGCCACTGACTTACCACTCTCCTGCTGAATGGGTGTGGCTCATTAGCTACAGCTGTGCTTAGTGTGACAATTGGACTTTTCACAATCCCTGTGACCTCAGTGATGTAACATTCAAGGCAGCACCAGATTCTGAGGATTGTTCTGGCACCGCTGCCTCTGATGTGAAACCAATGTCATCTTATGCCTAGGAACAACCCATAAAACATAGACACTTGAACTACGTCAAATCTTTTCAACAGTCTACCTAAAGAGGCAACATAACCGCATCTAAAAAGTTTTTTTTACATTAACCACTGAGAGAAGGTTAGGTAAGTACCAAAATCCACATGTTATTCCCCAGAATCTCGTAATAGACGGTAAAAGTGCACTCAATAAATTATGAACACTTTGGTTTTATCAGGCAAGCTTATTATCACATTTAATAACAGGCCACTCATAATGAAGGCCTAAGTGTCTCTTTACCTCTTTATTGCACTTATGACCAAACACCTAGACCCATGATTGTGTAGCATTGACAACCATTTTATTGTCAGCATTGTATTAATGGAGCCAGGCCAAATATCTCCGAAGGCCAACACAATGTGTCCTCGGAATATTGGAATCCTCACACGTAAACGAGTTGAGTTTTGGTGGAAATGACACTTGCGTCTGTAGAGAGGACGTAAAGAACAAAAGCATTGATCAGCTTGGAAGATGCATGGTGGAAGGTCTCGTGTACCCAGCGCGCCACCACCTTGGTTGTCTCGAACCTGCTGTAAGGTTTTGGCCATAGAGGGAACTAGATCATGAAAGTACAGTTAAAGGACCCCATCTGAGAGGATTGTAAACATAGAAGAATGTACTATGTTTAACTGAGCATCCCTTCTCATAGTCTTCAACATTCCAATGCTCTTATCATTTCTTTAAAGGGTCCATCCAGTGAATGATGTCACAATACATCTCAAAACCCCAGTGACATCATCCAACAAAGCAACATTCTAGAACGCCTATTAGTGATGCAGAACTGGGCGAAGAGAACTTTGTTTCTCTACATGGCATGGCCCCTTTAACCTCAGGGATCAAAGTTGTTTACACAACTTCCTAAGCTTCATATTTAAAGTTTTTTAATCATCCTTTGGATCCAGTGTGAACTATGGGTGCCACTGTCACCCCATTGCTGGTGGCTGTTTGGGAGCACCTTGTGACAGCCCAGGGGCAGCATGAGTGGAGAGCAGTAGCTGCTCCCATAAATGAGGTTCCATTAACAAACAATCTTGCCCTGTGACCCTTTGGCCCCTATCAAATAGTGCATTAACTGTGGCTTCCTTCCTCTATAAATCAAAACTCACTGTAGTAGTAAGCCTCACATTATCCACTTTTGGTGTATTTGTCAGTAAGAGTAGCAAAATCCCAATAGACACTTTATTTTTAGTTCTGGCCTAGAGACAACTATAACTTGTCACCATTTCCATAAGATACAAAAATTTGATAAATGAAAAAAAATATGGGTACATACTAGAGAGGTTTTGCGTCCTCCATCTTTATCCATTGGTACATTCATTTGTTATTCACATTTTTCCTCCACTGACCCCACATACAACATGGAGCAATGGGTAAGCCTACATCCGCCATTGTCCCTCTTCCACTGAGGCGGTTGTCATTTTGGTGGATAACAGGTGCGGGAAACAGCGTTTACAACGTTGTTCTTACCCCGCAGGTAGGTAATAACGCAGTTGTTACAACGACTGCGTTGGTACCACGCATGCCTTTACAACGCAAGTCGTTTCTACGACTTGCGTAGGTGGCGTGCAACAACAGGGAATGTGTTGGATTTTAAATCCAACACATTCCATGCTGTTGCGCTAACTGGAGTAGGAATAGTAATTTATACTATTCCTAAGTCCAGCGCGCCATCTAGTGCAAGTCGCAGAAACGCCTTGCGCTGTAAAGGCACGCGTGGTAACAGCGCGGTCATTGTAATGACCGCGTTGTTACCTACCGCGATGTAATATGTGGCGTTGTAACGTCACATATTCAACAGGTGCACATCAGCCCCAAAGAAGCGCACTTCAGGGCCTGGGCTGGTGGGCCCAACGTCTACTTTGGCAATGCCTTCTTCCTCTCCATTCTTATCCTTTTTTGTTTTTGTAGTTATCCTTGTGTATTTAGACTATGTATTGAGCTTACAGTAATTGAAAGTCAATAGTAGCCTTCCTTTGTTCCAATAAGAATGAGATTTTCCTGTGTTTGGACATTCCACGCACTCTTTCGGAGAAGTCCACCTGTCTGGTGTTTTTTTCTGTCCCTGGGGTTTCTTTGTGAATTCCTGTGAACACTCACCTTGGGTGCTTTCCCAAAGGTTTGTCAGATCTCTTTTCAGCATAAAAGCACATGGAAATGTACTTCTTCAAAAGGCAGGAGGAAATCATTTCCGCATGGAGAAAAACAGGAGATAAGGGTGTTGGGGAAGGGTTTCTCCAACAGGAAAATTATTTTTCCTGTTGGGAGCAAAAAATAGGTTTTCCAGAAGAATGCAAAAATGCTGTAAACCCCTTCACTGGACAATCCAAGGCTGTGAAATTGAGGTTTAGGAGACAGGGCCTACTTTAATATCCCACCGGCACGTTTGTGCACTACAATGTTTGACTCACAGCCAGTGGTGGCTGGTGACATTTGAAACTGGTGCGGCGTAAAATGATTCATACTGCACCGTTGCGTGCGAGGGTAGCGAGCGAGCTCAAACAGCCTGAGGGGGAATTGTAAATTTGAAAAAAGAGTGGACAAATGGTGCATTTTCAAGCAAATTTGAGGTCACAGAAACCCCTCTTGACTTATTTGCAAATGACCACTTTCACCTCGCCAATGTTAATACCAATGAGTGGCTGAACAAAGTGCTGTGCCTGACCTGCACAATGACGCTGTCAGACCAGGCATCCTGTCTTCCGTGGTTTTACTGCCTCCATAAGAACAACATTTCAAGTGCTCAGTGACAAAGGCCTGCCAGAAATACTCCATCTTCTACAGATGGGTGCCTCAAAGTATTCAGAAAAACTCCACCTTGTGACATAACGCAACATGTTGGTATTGTTACTAATTGGAACCAAACCGCACTGTCCAGTGTTTCACATACTGTTTTCAATATACATTATTCTGCGAAAGACACATACGTTATTAAAGCTAATAGCATGTGAAATAAACATGCAGTATAATGAATACAAAAAGCAGTCTGTGTACTTTGTCACCAGAACCCCTACCGTGATGGAGCATACATATCACTGAAAAAATATTATTTTTCTCTCTCCACACTCTCTTACACACACACACACGCGCAAACACCACACGCACACACTGCACTTCGAAAATTAAAGATTTAGCTAAATCATAATTGCAGAATAAAAACAATGCTCATTCCTAAACAAGATTGAGAAAGTGAGCCACAGTGCACCATCTAAACCAGAGTGCCATAACCCTCTAACATCACAATATCTGTCTTGTTTCCTATAACCCTGACACCACAATGTTCTGTTCCATGACCCATCACGCTTGGACAGCACAATGTTCTTGTCACATCACATGACTCTCCACCCTCTAACATCACTGATGCAGGAACAGACTGGCGGAATTCAGTTTATCCACGTGAACATCGCCTTAGTTGCACGTTCTTATCTATTATATCCCTACAATTTTGGATGGCATTCCACTTTTTGTCCAAGTCAAAATACTTCCATTCATAGAGACTCACATGGTACAGCGAGTATTGGCAAAGCAATGCTCTCCCCTTTAAATGCCATTACCTGCCCCTTTGCTTTGCCTGTGTTTATTGGTAACGCTGTTCCGCATTTGGCAAAAACAAAAAAAATGCATGTATGCTGATATGGAACAGCATCACCAAAAACAAAAAAGCTTATATAAGCTATATATGTGCACATGCGTCACCAACATCCATACGCACACTGCGTTATGATGCTTCGGCTATTTTTGCTATCTTTCTTTTTCCTTTTCCAAGATGGCAGATGCCAAGTTTGGAGTGGTGCAACATTTTTTTTAAATAAGTGTGGAAGCGCACTAAAAGAAAAAGGAGTGACCTAGTAAAAAATTGCAGCTATCAGACCTTCAAAAAAAAATTTAATAAAAAGAAAACGTGTCATGAGGGAAAGGGAGCACAGGAGGCATTTGCAAAAGGGAGGGTGGGAAAGGAACGGGTAGTGGGGGAACAAGGGACACATTGATGACGAGCTGGAGAGACTAAGGCACAGAGAGAGAAAGAGAGGAAGATAGAGAGGGAATGGGAGAGACCTTAGTTAGGCTGTGAGGAAAGGGCCTCTGAAAGCAAAGGGTCCCATTTATATACCATGTGAGGAATAAAGAAAACATGGCTGGTAAGTGATATTTTAATTTAATTATGTTATCTTTTAGCGCACAGATGCTTGTATCCATACAGAATTGAATATTGGCTCTGTAAAAGATTACACTCTTAATGCTCTCATAAGTAATACTTTAGAAAATGCGTATGGCTCTTCCAATGCCCTAGTCCTTGAAATAAAAGGCAGACGTCAAGTACGGTGCTGTAATAGTGCTTTGAAGGAGAGACATTTTCCCAAAAAGATTTATCACTCTCCGAAAGCTTTGAGAATTATTAAATACCTTCTTACAGAGCACATACAACAAAAGGCAGACACAGTTTAAATGTATAACTTTAGGACTTGACTTATTAAGGAATTATAGCAGTAAAGTTTTGAAGCATTAAACTGTAATTTTAATGAATTACAGTTTAATGCTTCAAAACCTTACTGCTATAATGTAATGATGCCCATGTGTCTTTTGTAGGAGCAAGCCTCTGAATAATGTTACATTATGATGTTAACCATTTCAAGCTTCTGTGTGCCCCCCGCCTCCGGTAAACACAGCTTACATTTTTAGTATTTCACTGTAGAGTTTTTTTTTTACCACAGCACTGTTTTTTATTGTCTGGCCGGCCTCATAACAGAAGGAGAATTCCTTCAGGTTTTGCTTGTGAGAATCTCAGTCAACGCAGCACTAGAAAGCTTGGGGGTGGATTCTACGAGTGACGTGCTGGCCACCTATGCTTTGTTGACAGGGGCTCCTATAGAAACAATCTGTCATGCTGCCACCTGGTCCTCCGTGCACTCCTTCCCCAGTCATTATTGTATGGCGCACGTGGTAAAAAGGAAGTCTCCCTTTGGTAGAGTTGTCCTTCGGTCTTCCAGAGAGTTGTGGTGGATTCACAACTAACCTCTTGTGGTTTGCTGCTGGAGAAGTTAGCTTAAGAAGTCTGCAAGGGCGATTAATCATTAAAACAAGTTACTTACCTTCTGCAACATTTTGTCTGAAGGATACACGAGGTCTCATGCATTCCTTCGTGCTCCACTTTTATAGATCTTATTCGATTTACGTTTTGTTCTTGTTTTGTGCCTCGTCCATTCTATTCCTGACCTCTGTGGGCCTCGGATGAGTTTGGATAGAGGTGCATTCATCCTGTGAGAGGACCTTGACAGTCTTTCGACGTCACATCCGGCGAAGCCGTAGGAAGCTAACATGAAATCACCTGTGCTATTTTATCTTAATTAACCACAGATATTCTCTATTCAAACATTGATTTTTACTAGTGGCGACTTAACCATCTAAACTAAATTAAAATGCTGCCTGCTTATCACAGAGATAGTAATCCAAAACAGCTTTACTGGAGCATTTCATCGTTGTCAGTTTCTTTGGAACATGGTATGAACAGTGGGTTACACACTGCTCTTAACGATTCTACCCATGATCAGTGCACCCCGTTTATCCCCCACACCGGATATATGTGAGTTCTCAAAGTGAAGCGTTTCCATTTCCAGCACCGGAGCTCTTTGCTGTTAGTCACAATTGTATTACAGCAGCCCATTGATTGCTAGGTTTGGAACTACTCACTGTTTGCAATTAGAAGAGTCATAATGACACTTTTAATTGCAGTGACACACGGCGGACGGCATGACACGACAGGCGGTGGGGGGTGGAAATGGGGTTGTCGCGGAGGGGATGGGGGGGAGGCTGGAGGGGTTTAATTGAAAAAAAAATAACTTTAAACTTACCGTCCTGCTGCGCCACCTCAGCTTCCCGCCGTCCAGTCCTGCATTTTCAATTCCGGCTGCAGCTTTCCTCACGATCATGGAAGGCAGCCTCCCTTCCTCCCCTCACCAATCACAACGCTGCAATGGCAGCGTTGTGATTGGTGAACCACATCGTAGCGCGCCCCACCTGAGCATTTTCTCACGTAGAGAAAAAGAGAAAGTGGGCGGTCCTGCTTGTGGGCAGGGGGGGAGTGGCTTTGCCCACTGTTATGGGTATTGACTGTTTGGTCGGCCCCAGGGCCGACCAAACAGTCAGTACCCACAACAGTGGGCAAAGCCACTCCCCCCCCCTGCCCGTGACGAGGACCACCCACCCCAAACCAGGAACTCCTGCTTTCTCGCCGTGCGAGAAGGCAGAAACATAAATGGTAGTTATTACCATTTATGTTTCTGCCTTCTCGCACTGCGAGAAAGCAGCGGGGCGACGCCCCCACGCCCCAATGGGGGAGCCGCCACTGCTCACAGCATCGTTGTATCCCTTCTGCTCAGCTCATACTATTAGGGGATGGATGTATGATGTTACAACGCAAACTATTACAATGCATACTGTTAAGAAGGAATACACTGGTATGTTACAAAAGAGTTTATTTCTCTTAAGTCTGCGCCACCAACTCCTGCTGCCAGCCTGTCAGCTCTCCTGGTTACAACCGTCTCCGCGAGACGCTACTATGGAGATAGAACAGGCAAGCACATGCACATTCTTTGAAACATTAAAACACATCCCCTTTAGAGGGAAAACAAAAGAAAAGAAAGGAAGTAGAAGAGAAGAGACAAGAAGAGAAGGAAAGAAAATTGTAGAATCAAAATATGGTACTAAAACAGTCCAAACAATAAAGTAAAACATAGTACTAAATACAGATCAAAAACATCTCAAGAGAAATCAATACATTTCATAGTCTTCATACCTCTTTGGAAGACAGCGAGACCTAGGAGACCCTGGAGACCTTGGAGAAAAGGGCGAAGAACCAGACTTGGTGGGCAAATTTGAATCAGGTGAGACATCTGGGGATAAGGGAAATTTAGTCTTGTCACCTTGGAACTTCACAAGACGAGACATGCTCCACTTACCACCATTATGAACTGTAAACACATTCTTATAAACAGAAGTAATGACAAACGGGCCCATAAACTAGCTGACCCCCTTTCTATGCCACCGCGGTCTCTTAATAAGCACCCACTCACCAACCTTCCATGTCGTGGTTTTGGTTGATTTCTTGAAATCAAACCTCTCCTTGTACCTATTTTGATAGGACTTGATTTTATCACTCACCTCCTCCCCTTGCAAGATAGGACCTTCAATGACAGGTAGCCACCCAGGATTGAGTTTGGATAATGCAACCCTCCCTCGCAACACTTGGAAAGGAGACTTTGGTAGAATGGTATTGATGGCGGTGCGATGAGCCCACCAAGTGTCCCTCAGGACACTCTTGAGGGGAACCCTCATTTCAACTGCTCTTTGTACACATGCCTTGACCACTCTGTTCATGCGTTCCGCAAGCCCATTGGCTTGGGGCGCATAGAGAGCAGTTCTCTGATGAGTGATGCCATAGTCTCCCAAAAATTCATGCATCTCCCGAGAGACGAACTGCACACCATTATCTGTGATGATGAACCTAGGAATGCCCTCACTAGCAAATTCATCCTTGAGAAAATCAATAACCACTTGGATACTGACAGAACTCACGCATTTGGTGGAGACCCACTTGGATGAGTAATCCACCAAAAGAATCACAAATCTCTCTGCGGGATTTAGTAGCTCAAAAGGGCCCATGATATCCAAACCAAGCTTGACCCAAGGTTTCCGTGGGACTTCAACAGGTGACAGTGGAGCAGTGTTGGTGACTCGAGATTTGTCACTGGAGGCACACTGACAGCACTCTTTAACTACTTTTTCAACCTGCCCTTCCATTATCGGCCACCAATACCTTTCACGGAAGCCTGATTTAGTGAGGTTTCTTCCTAGATGCCCCTCATGAGCCATGTTTATAAGCTTTGGCTTGAGGGCATCAGGTGGTACCACTCTTTCACCGCGCATAAGTTGACCTTGACAAAGGGTAAGTTAATTTATAATGGACCAAAAGGGCAACAAGTCAGAGTCCGTTTTTGTTATCAGGCCAACCCTCGATGATAAAACGTGTTACAACAGGAAGCAACAGATCTTCCAACAAGGCATGTTCCCATTCACATTCTTGGATGGCAGACTCCTTGACCCAACAAACATTAACAGTATCAGAGTCCGGTGCATCTCCACAACATTCAATAGGCAGTCTAGATAAGCAATCTGCCGCTTTGTTGGCAGAACCAGGGAGATATTCCACATGAAAATGGTACTATTCTAGCTTGAGTCTTGGAGTAAGTCTCTCACTCTCCGCACAAGAGAACACGTGAACCGATGGTCTGACCTTACTAAGAAAGGACTGCCCCACAAGTAAAACTTAAAAGTTTTCACCACCCACACAATGGCCAAGGCTTCCCTCTCAATGCATGAATACTGTTGCTCAGGCTTCTTCAGTGCCCTTGAGGCAAATGCAACAACTTTCTCTTCACCTCCATCAATTTGGGAATGCACAGCCCCAAGACCACATAGGCTGGCATCGGCTGTTAGGAAAGTTTACTTTTTGGAGTCAAAGTAACCTAGAGTTGGCATCTTGCCTATTGCTTGCTTGATGGCATTAAAGGCTGCAGCACACTCAAGTGACCACGTAAAGTGCGTTCCCTTCCTAAGAGGAACTCTGATGGGTTCAACAGTAGAGGCAAAACCTTGAATAAATTTGGAACAATATTCAGCGAGGCCAAGGAAAGACCTCACTTGCTCTTGTCACTTGGAGCAGGAGCATCAACGATACTTTTAGCAAGATCCAGTTTCGGTTGGATGCCCTCCCCAGATATGACGTGTCCCAAATAAGTAACACAAGACACACTAATTCTACACTTAAGACGATTCACAGTTAAACCTTTGTCAGCTAGTCTGTGCAGAGTAAGTCTGAAAATACTGTCATGTTCCGAGTCATCCTTCCCATAAACTAAGATGTCGTCCTGGAAGAACATGACATGGGGATGTCTCCCAGGATCACTTTCATAATGCGCTGAAAACAAGCAGCTGCTGAGGCTAGTCCAAATGGCATCCTGATGAAACGGAAAGCCCCCAGTGGTGTCACAAAGGATGTGAGGTGTTTTGGAGTCTAGATGCAGGGGCACCTGGTGGTAGGCCGAAGATAAGTCTAACTCACTGAAGACCTTCGCACCACCAAGCATACTAATCAACTCGGAGATATTTGGAAGTGGTTGGCGATCCACCCATATTCACCTGTTCAGACTTCTCAAGTCGACACACATCCTGATATTCTTTCCATCATCCTTAGGAACCAAAACCACTGGGGCCAACCAGTCCGAGGATTCATTTTCCTCAATTGTACCCAGAGTCACTAGCCTCTTAAGTTCACACTTCAGTGGTTCCAACATCATATTGTGGACCTTCCTAACCTTGTGAACAACGGGTATAGCTTTTTGCTTAAGTACAATGCCTTCTTCGAAATCCTTAAGTAGTCCAAGGTTATCTGAGAAAACTTGAGGAAATTCCTCAAAAAACTTGTTTGAGGTAGTATTGTGATCAACTAGCATGACCTGCTCTGAAGGGTAACGAGCATTGGGGTAAAGAATTATCCCCAAGTCTCTCTGATGTCTCCAACCAAGGAGGTTGTCACCACACTTGGCCACATAGATCTTTCCAATAGTCTCCCTTCCTTTGAAATTAATTTTCATGATGGCATATCCTAATACATCAATGTATGAGCCACCGTAACTGACTGGGCTAAAGTCTGGTGCAAATAGTTGCATCTCAGGAAAAGTCTTGTCCCAAAGTTCATTGCCCAACATGGTAAAAGGAGATCCAGAGTCTGATAGAACCACAAACAACTTGTCTCCGATCACCACTTCGCATTCTGGCATACTGATGAGATCTGCATCTACCATGCCATCACCTCTCACACTTAACATGGTGGTTCTAGGAGTGACATTGGTCTCAACGTTCTCGCACACATTCTCCACTGTGCGTACCCTGCTGCCAAACTTGCATACTCTAGCATAGTGGCCTTTGATTCCACACTTGTGGCAGGTAGTGTTCCTTGCACAGCAGTGAAGGTAGTTAGACGAGTGATTTTTACTACCACATCTGTAACACTGCAGCCTTGAAAAGTCCGTGGAAGGTTTGGGCTTGGTTCCACGCACAACTTTGGAGAAATCGTGAGGTGTCTCCTTTTGGGTCAATTCAAGGTTGATTTATTGTAGTGGCTGCCATTCTGTGTTATATATTGGGAAAGAACAAACAATTAAAAGGAATTTGGTTGCGTACAAAAATATGGTGCAAAAAGTGTATTAGAGAAAGTCATATGATGGTGACAGTCTCATGTCCAACATTAAAATCTTCACGAAGATAAAGACGATACTGAACTATAAGCATGAGCATTGATTTTGAGGCAGCAGGTGAAGAAAATAAAGCACCGGTATTTTAAAACCAAAATAAAAGTACCTGCACACGCATTAGTCGGATGTCTTCAGGGAAAACGGTTCGGTAAATCTTCGTGCTGCCGTTGTCATAGGGATTGACAACATTCAAGATGGCGGCACGTAACGCATGAGAGCGTGATGACGTGACAGTGCGCGTGCTCAATGCGCGTGTCAGAGTGCGCGCACAGACTGAATGAGTGCAGCGTCGCGAGCCAGAAAGGACGTTGGAAATTCGGCAAACAGTCTAAAATCCACCAAAAGCGATCCAAAACTCACAGGAAAAGCAACGGAAACATTCGGGCGTCTTCAGCACCTCCTCGCAAGCACCAGTTAGCTGATTCAGCAGTAGAACGAGGCAAACAAAATCCGTGGGTTCACAAAGAGGGAGAGTTGGTGGCAACTTGTCCCTCGCAAGTACCGCTCGTCGCCAGTGTTAAGAAGCCATACACTGGTAGGTATCACAAGAGTTTACTTCTCTTAAGTCTGCGCCACCAACTCCTGCTGCCAGCCTGTCAGCTCTCCTGGTTACAACCGTCTCCGTGAGACGCTACTATGGAGATAGAACAGGCAAGCACATGCACATTCTTTGAAACATTACAACATTTACCTTTGCAACGCGGATTTTACAATGTAGCTTCCATTACAACGCATGCCATTACAATGCATGTTCCTGGGGTAATTTATCAGAGGGTCATTGTCTCTTTCTACCCAGTTTACCCCGGTGTAAAATATTTCACAAATGACCCATGCACATGAGATTTGAGCCCACTTTGCCTGTGTTATTACCCCACACGCTCCTGGCTGCGTGGGCAATCACCACCACTATGCACCGTTTGTGAAAACGGCCCCAATAAATCTTTCGGCCCAAGGCCGGTGTCTAAATGACCCAGGCAGTGGTCACTGAGCGGCAATTTCTGGGCATCAACATACAGTGAGAACTGCTTCTTAAATGAGGTCCTGTTGGGAAGACAGACTGTTCTGGATGGAAAACTAGGCACATTGTAGAGGTCCAAGGTCAACCCTATGCAATTCTGGGAATTACAATGAAACATGAATCTGAAAAAAATGTTGTCTTAGGCCTACTTTCTGAGATATAGGGCCTAGTCTACGGGAAAGATGATAATGGAACATATTCTGTAGCATTCCAGAAGGACCGTCCGTGCTCGTCTGCATTCTCCAGAGAAAGCCAGAGGGGCCCAATGGTAAATCCTTCTGGCCTCCCATCGAAGCTGTCGACTCGATCGGGCCCCCAATGCAGGCTGGCCGGTTGGCCAACATTTGAGGTTGCGCACTCTCATCAGAAAACTCACTGCCAGGTAAACCATGGCGCTGTTTCATGGAAATCCGTGGGATGTCCCTGACATCTTGGGAGAAGCCCCTCCACCCTCCATCCATGTGGACATTTGCAAGGTTGGCCCTGGAAATGAACTTGGTGGCACAAGGCCGGGGAGCTTATTTAAATGACCAACAGGGAAAATAGTAACTCTTAATTCTTCTGAAAGATACATTTTTTGCGATGTTAAAGTGGTTGTATTCAGTTTAAAGGTGTCTTCTGACGCGCTTCTCTTTTTCATGTACTACGTCTCTTTTCTAGCTTAACTAGCAAATTCCAGTTGACAACTTTAAAATGGTTTCTGCTCGGTCCAGTTGCGGTTCATGATATTTTGGGCATGTTCAGCAGGAAGTCAACAAGACAACTAACTCCGCTGAAGCGGTAAGAAAGTTGTTTGGCCATAGTGAGTTAATCAAGTTGGTATGTACTAGGAGTGTGCAAAGGCATCTTTGCAAAATGTGTGTGTGTGTTTAAGAAAGGAATGCATTGTTCAGGAAGTTTACCACAATAGTGGTGGTAAAATCCCTCGAAACCCAACAAGTCTGATTACTGTGGAAAGAGTTTCAGGCGGAATCTCATGTTTTTAGAAAGAGCAACTACAGGCGAAGGTGGCGAACCTTGCATTCGCAAAAAGCTGCAGAGCTGGCGGCTTTGCACCACTCGGTTGGCAGGACTTTCATTTCGCAAACCCATAATATGAAGAGTTTAACTCTAGGTGTCTTCTGAATCCAATGGGATTTCTATATTGCGATTGGAATCCAGTGGAATTTCCTGTATATTGGCTCAGGACATATTGAAAGAAATATACCAGACCAGAGTTAGCGCTGCTTCCTGTGTTACCCAAGGGTTTCCGCTGAACACAAAGCGATGCAAAGGACAGAAGTGATCAGCTGTTGTGTGCAAAAGGGTTTTGCGCCAAAATCTGAAGCAAGCACAACACGCAACCAGCAAAGCATCTGGTAGCGCAAAACCTGTGATCATATACGCACAGTGAGCGTAACAGGCGGGAAGAGTGTTAACATCCCACAGAAAAGCAGACTAAAATCATGCACAGCTGTGTCATGTGTCTGTGTGGAATCTGAATGCTAAATGAAAACTGCCGCAGACAATGCGCAAAAGGAAATGGTATTTTCATGCACGCTCATCCCATTTGCATGCTGTGCAGTACGGCGCTGTAACTTGAGTGTGTGCCTTGCGTTGTAACTTGAGTGTGTGTCTTGCGCTGTAACTTGAGTGTGTGCCTTGCATTGTAACTTGAGTGTGTGCCTTGCGTTGTAACTTGAGTGTGTGCCTTGCATTGTAACTTGAGTGTGTGCCTTGCGTTGCAACTTGAGTGTGTGCCTTGCGTTGCAACTTGAGTGTGTGCCTTGCGTTATAACTTGAGTGTGTGCCTTGCGTTGCAACTTGAGTGTGTGCCTTGCGTTGCAACTTGAGTGGTTGCCTTGTGCTGTAACTTGAGTGTGTGCCTTGCGCTGTAACTTGAGTGTGTGCCTTGAGTTGCAACTTGTGTGTGCCTTGCGTTGTAACTTGAGTGTGCGCCTTGCGTGTAACTTGAGTGTATGCCTTGCGTTGTAACTTGAGTGTGTGCCTTGCGCTGTAACTTGAGTGTGTGCCTTGAGTTGCAACTTGTGTGTGCCTTGCGTTGTAACTTGAGTGTGTGCCTTGCGTTGTAACTTGAGTGTTTGCCTTGCGTTGTAACTTGAGTGTGGCGCTGTAACTTGAGTGTGTGCCTTGCGTGTAACTTGAGTGTGTGCCTTGCGTTGTAACTTGAGTGTGTGCCTTGCGCTGTAACTTGAGTGTGTCCTTGCCTGCATGCATGTTGCTCTTTTGCTGTGTGAATCTGGGTTGTACAGACCATGCCCTAGACTCTGGGAGGAAGCCGTTTACCAGCCTGAGTGCAGGACTGTTTGCTGAAGGCCCGCTGGCGTGAAACGTCTTGGCTTCCATTCCTTCCTCTAGGGTTACATGGACCCTGCCCCCCTCTGAAAAGCCATGGCATGTTTACACAGCCTCTCCCTTCCACGCCTGATTTCTAAAGTGAAGTGGGGTCGATCTTCTGAGAGAAAGGTGAGAGGTGGGACAAGAAGCTGACTGTCTGGAGCCAGGCACTGGAGACAGGAGACCTAACAAGGTCAGACTGGGAGCCAAGGTCCAGACTAGCCAACCCCGAACCACTGGATTGATAGGGGCAAAAAGGCAACCCCTGCTGCAGAAGTGTGCGAAGGAAAGTGAGCATTCATCAAGATGACCACAGCCCTGCGGCAGAATCGCATCCAGGGACCTCATGCCAGATATGCAAATATTCCTGAAGGATTGTTGAACCTCTTTGCTTCATGCCTTTCTTTGTCTGTCAGTCATTTGGCCAAATGACCAACAATGTCTTTTCAAGCATTCACCCTGAGGGTGTCCAGCCAGTGCTTAATTTGAGCCGGTGGTTTCCGGTGCTCGGGACCGGCACTTTGTTGTCAACACCGGCTCTTATGACAGCCTTCCACATGGTGGCGCTGTTTGTCTTGTTTTATGAGGAGCGCAATAGCTGCTGTTTAATTATTAAATATACATTAAAATCACTAATGCCGTCACCCATAGCTTGGGCTGCTTGTATTAGTCATTTTATTGTATATTTAAAGTCTGAATTGCCACACTTGTATGAATGTGATGGCTAGTAGTGATAGTACCTTTATTAGCAGCACTAGTGGAAGCAATGGGTGGTGCAAGCTGCAGTGGTCTCCTCACAAGGGCCCTGGCACTCACTTCTGTTTTTTACAAATTAAGCACTGTGTCCGGCACTTCGATGCAAAGTGGGTTGCTGCAGAACCTCCCCACTAGTATAAAATGCTATACAAATAATACAATTGGATCACCCAAAAACATGATTTGGGCCCACAAAGGGTTGGAAAGCATTATTCAAATACTACTGCAGCAGAGATACTGAGAACAAAATCAACAAGCATTTGTAAAGCTAGTAGGTCTGGGTTTAATGAGCTCACACATGAAGAGTAAGTAGAGTCAAGTCAGACAAGAAACAAAAAGTGATCCATATTTAAGCCTCCCTTGCTTTCGGTACAGTACTGTTTTTGTGTCTATTTCAAATTCAGAGGAATATGGTTGTAAAGTAGTACCTCGTGCAATTCAAAGCAAACACTCAAGCGGAGGCAGGATACACCAAAGCAGCCAAGAGCATTGGGTGAGATAGGAACAATCCACTGGGGGAGCTAAAACATGACTGACAACATCTCAAGCCAATGGCTGAAAAAGGTTAGAGGAAGAAAGCCTATAGTTGGAAAGGTGGGACAAAGCCCTCTCTGTGTATATTGTAAGCAGTTGCTCTGTTTGACAGCAGTGCTGCCAAAACCCAGCCCTAGTAAAGAGCCCTGAATGTCTCAGTCAATAGTGACATTCGGCCTCAAAGCACATACAAGTGTGACTGAGATTTATGTTGTCATGTTGTTTTCAGGTTAAGTTCTTAATGCAATCTCAGGGTGCTCATAGGCAAGTAGGGCCTTATTACGAGTTCAGTCGTCCATAGCACTGCCGAACCCGTGGTGGTGGTACGTCGACTGCCACACTGCAGACCCATGCGCAATATTATAAGTGTGGCGGTCGGGCATCCACAGAACCTCTGTGACCGCCGCGGATCAAGGGTCACGTCACGGTCGCGCAGCGGTCAGGAGCACTAAATTGATGCCGGTGCTACTGCAGCCCGCCAAGCATATTAGGAGTTGCCTGTCAGCACCTTTTTCATGACGGTGAGCCCGCCATGAAAAGGCTGGTGGAGAGGCAACTTTGCCGCTCCTGGGGGTGCATGTGGGGGAGCCACATGTAGTGCCCCCTGGTTTTGCACCCCCAGTTCCTGCACAGTGTGTCATTTATGCCACCCCAAGCAGGAATGTGCAGTCGGCACTCTGAGAACAGTGGTCTGCATGTCAGACTCTCCAATGAGCCTCACAGTACGCCGCCTTAGACCGCTGCTACACTGCCCGCTAGACCAGGATTTTACTCCAAATCTGGCGGGCAGCAGCACCACGGGTTTGGCAGTCCTACAGCGCATGGTGCGTTGCACTGTCTGCTGAAGGACTATCAAAGTCGTAATAAGGCCATTATTCTTTTGAATGAAAAAACATTTCTGCTACCTTTTCTGCTGTGGAGTGGTGGTTGTTAGACGGACCGGGAGGGTCGGCCGAGGACAAGGGGAGAGGTCTCCGGGGAGAGCCGTCTCCAGCGATCGTACAGATGAGTAACTTCCCCCCCACAGATATACACCACACAAGGATAGGATTTAACGTTCTTTATAGGTGATTTCTTAAGGTACGATGAAATGGTACAAGGAGGTCTGGACTCAGGGGTCCCCTCGATTCTAGTCTCTTGGTTTGGGAAAAGGGGGTAGCGGGACAGTCTGGTTACCAATCTGGTAGCTGAGATGGTATGGTGGATAGCTCACAATCCTCGAGCTCGGTGTTCTAGCTTGGACGGGCCGCGGCAGCGCCAGCAGGTCCCGGTGAAGGTGGTCGTTACACGGTCCGCGGCAGCGCCAGCAGGTCCCGATGAAGGTGGTCGTTACACGGTCCGCGGCAGCGCCAGCAGGTCCCGATGAAGGTGGTCATTACAACGGTCCGCGGCAGCGCCAGCAGGTCCCGATGAAGGTGGTCGTTACACGGTCCGCGGCAGCGCCAGCAGGTCCCGATGAAGGTGGTCGTTACAACGGTCCGCGGCATCGCCAGCAGGTCCCGACGAGGATGGATGATGCAGAAGGCCGCGGCAGCGCCAGCAGGCAGGACGATAATTCACAAGGCAGAGCTACGGCAGCGCCAGTAGTCCGTCAAGGCTGAGTTCTTCTCGGTGTCTCTCGACTCCAGGATACAACTGCCTTCCTGCTCTGGAGCTGCCCTAGTTATAGGTCTGGCGCCCTTTGATGTCCGGACCCTCGCACTTGGAGGTTGGGGGGTCCGGGATGAGGGAGTCCAGACACCCAGCAGGGGGTGGAGCCAGCGCCCGGGGGAGCTGGAGGGCGATCGGCACCTGGCGGGGGAGAGCCATCGACACTTCTTTTCTCCCATTGACCTGCCAAGTGGTCCGTTCGCCTCCTGGGTGGAGGGTGGTGCCGGGATGTCGGGGCCGGGCCAGGCCCAGGGTCAGGGTCGAGCTGAGGCCACGCGGCCTCGTGGCGCAGTGTCCAAGATGGCGGCTGATCCGGCCGGGGGAGCCGGTAGTGGTTCGGCCCCATGCTACATGGATGTCCGGGGGCAGGAGTTCCGTCGGGAGACGGGGTGCGGGTTGCTCTTGTGGGTAACACCTGGGAGTCCGGGGCTTGGGCCGTGTCATGCGGGGAGGGAGCAAGCCCTTCATGTGGCCTTTCCAACATGCGTCCCCCCCAGCTGAAGGCGGGGAGAGTCACCCATCCTCTTGGGGACTCTCCTCGTCGAGGCGGAAAAAGCGTGACAGGCCATCTGCGTTGGCGTGGTCTTGGCCCGGTCGATGTTCCACAGTGAAGTCCATCCCCTGCAGGGAGATGGACCAGCGCAATAGTTTTGGGTTTTCCCCCCGCATCTGCATTAGCCACTGCAGGGGTCGATGATCGGTCTGCACCCGGAAGTGGGTACCGAAGAGATAGGGCCGGAGCTTTTTGAGGGCCCACACCACTGCGAAGGCCTCCCTCTCGATTGTGCTCCAGCGCTGTTCTCGGGCCAGGAGGCGTCTGCTGATGAAGGCCACCGGCTGATCAAGACCCTCGGGGTTCAGCTGGGAGAGAACCGCCCCGATGCCGTGGTCGGAGGCGTCCGTTTGCACAATGAATTCCCGACTGTAATCGGGGGCCTGGAGCACAGGGGCGGTGCACAGGGCGGCTTTCAGCCTCTCGAAGGCCGCTTGACAGTCGGGGGTCCAGTTAATCTTCTTCGGGTGGTTTTTGGACGTGAGACCCGTGAGGGGCCCCACGATGCTGCCATAGTCCCTCACGAACCGCCGGTAGTAGCCGGTGAGTCCCAAGAAGGCTCGGACCTCGGTCTGCGTGACTGGGGGTTGCCAGGACTGGATGGCAGCGATTTTGAGTTGCAGAGGGGCCACCAGACCGCTTCCCACCTGGTGTCCGAGGTAGGTCACGGACCCCTGACCAATTTGGCACTTGCCGGCCTTGATGGTGAGGCCGGCCCGCTGGAGGGCTTGCAGGACCTCTCGGAGGTGGTGGAGGTGGTCGGACCAGTGGTGGCTGTACACAGCGATATCGTCCAGGTAGGCGGCGCTGAACTCTTCGAGCCCCGCCAAGACCTGGTTCACTAGTCGCTGAAAAGTAGCTGGGGCATTCTTCATGCCGAAGGGCATGACCTTGAAGTGGTAGTGGCCATCGGGGGTAGAAAAGGCGGACCGTTCTTGGGCACGGGGTGTGAGACCGATCTGCCAGTAGCCCGCTGTCAGGTCGAAGATGCTGAGGTAGCGGGCAGCCCCCATGCGGTCGATCAATTCATCCGCTCGGGGGATGGGATGAGCGTCGGTCCGGGTGACAGCATTCAAGCCCCGATAGTCGACGCAGAATCGGAGTTCAGGAGTGGTGCCGGGGGCAGCGGCTTTGGGGACCAGCACGACCGGGCTGGCCCAGGGGCTGTCCGAGGGCTCGATGACCCCGAGCGTGAGCATCTTGGACACTTCCTCTTGGATGCAGGCCCGCACCCGATCTGGTACGCGGTATGCCCGGTGTCTGATAGGGGGACTGTCCCCCGTGTCCACGTCGTGCAAGCACCAGGGGGTGACCCCTGGGGTGAGGGAAAACAGAGTAGCAAACTGCAGCAGGAGGTCCCGGCAGCCTTGGCGTTGCTCTGGGGTGAGGGCATCGGAGAGCCGGACCCCGTCCACAGAACCGTCTTTCTCCTGAGTCTTCAGGAGATCAGGGAGAGGCTCGGAGTCTTCTTCCGCCCCACTGTCTGTAGCCATCAGGAGGCTGAGTTCCGAGCGCACAAAGTGGGGTTTGAGTCTGTTGGTGTGGTGGACCCGGAGGGGGTTCCGGGGAGACTCCATATCGATGAGATAGGTGACGGGGCTCTTGCGTTCGACCACTTTGAAGGGCCCCGTCCACTTGTCTTGCAAGGCACATGGTTCGGTGGGGGACATCACCCACACTTGTTGACCAGGTTCGAATTCGACGGAGGAGGCATTTTGATCGTACCATTTTTTCATGTCCTCCTGACTGGCCTCAAGATTCGCTTTTGCCATTTCCCTGAATCGCCGGGTCTGATTGCGTAGTGCCAGGAGGTACTTGAAGACGTCTGGAGGGGTCTTTAGGGGGGCCATTTCCCAACCTTCTTTGACTAGGCTGAGGGGCCCTCGCACAGGGTGCCCGTACAAGAGTTTGAAAGGGCTAAAACCGAGGGACTTCTGGGGAACTTCTCGATAGGCGAAGAGGAGGCACGGGAGTAGTACATCCCACTGGCGACGGAGGGGCTCTTCCAATCCCCCAATCATTCCCTTGAGCGTGCGGTTGAATCGCTCAACTAGTCCGTTTCCTTGAGGATGATAGGGGGTCGTGAATCGGTAGGTGACCCCGCACTGTTGCCAGAGGGACTTCATATATTTCGAGATAAAGTTTGTGCCTCGGTCGCTGACGACTTCTCGGGGGAAGCCCACCCGGGAGAAGATCCCCATTAAGGCCCGGCCGACCACCGGAGCTGTTACCGTTCGCAGGGGCACCGCCTCGGGGTAGCGGGTGGCGTGGTCCACCAGTACCAGGATGAACCGATGTCCTTGTGCTGTGCGGGGGTCCAGGGGCCCCACAATGTCTATCCCCACCCTCTCGAACGGGGTGGTGATAACTGGGAAGGGTTGCAGAGGTGCTTTGAGCTTGCGGCCGCTCTTCCCGCTGGCCTGGCACGTGGGGCAGGACCGGCAGTGGTTGAGGACGTCGTTTCGCATCCTCGGCCAGAAAAAGTGGGTCACCAGGCGACTGTAGGTTTTGTCCTGGCCCAGGTGTCCAGCCAGAGGGACATCGTGGGCCAAATTTAGCAGGAAGTCTCTGAAACGGAGGGGCACCACCAGCACTCGACTGGCCCCTAACTCCGCGATTCTCTGTTCACTGTATAGCAGGTCGTTATCCCAATAGACCCAATGGGCTCCGGTGGAGTCCCCTGCGCTCTGGGCGATGGCTTGCTGGCGGAGTCCCTCGAGGGAGGGACAGGTCTTCTGCTCCTGGCGGAACTGTTCCTGGGTGGGCCCTCCTTCTTGACGCCACTGAGCCAGGCCGGGAAGGTCCTGGGGCTGGGCGACCCCTTCGGGGGTTTGCTCTGGGGAGTCGGTATAGTCGGTGTCCTCTACTGGAGCGATCGGGGGAGGAGGTGCAGGCCATTCTGGTTCTTCTGGTCGGGGGATGGCACGGGCGGCCATGGACCGGGTGGTTACGCACGCCCAGTCCGGGAGGCCCAGCATCCCCAGGTGCTCTCTTCTTTCGACGGCGGCCCACGGGGAACTCTCAAGATCATTCCCCAGGAGACAGTCCACGGGGGCATCATCCCGGACCGTCACCTTCAACATGCCGGAGACCCCTCCCCATTCGAAGGGGACGCAGGCCATCCGACATAGACTCTTGGAATTGTCGGCTGAGCGGACGGGGCAGAGAATGTTCGGCAGGATCTGCTCTGGTTTTACCAGGTGACAGCGGACGGCCGTCACACTGGCCCCTGTGTCACGTAGGGCTTCGGCCCGGCGCCCGTTAATGTTTACCCACTGGCTATATTTTCTGGTGTTGGCGGGTAGGGGGGCCCGCGGGACCATGTCTTCTCCCCCTAGGCACGCTAGAACCATGGCGGCCGGTTCCCACTCTTGTTGTGCCTGCTCGTATTCTTCTTGTTCTTCGGAGATTTGTTCTCCCCCCAGGGCGGCGGCAGCTACCTGGCGGGGTTTTGGAGTTTGGTTCTGTGGACAGTTCGGGTCATTGGCGTAGTGGCCGACTCGCTGGCATCGGTGACACGTGACGTTGGCTCGGAACCCCGGGCGCATCGGGGGGTTCCCCCGGCTGGCCGGGGGCGGGGTGCTGGCAGCGGGAGTGGCCGGGACGGTGTCTCTCCCTCGCCCCTGGCCCCCTCCTCCTCCTCGGGGACGGTGCTGACCTTGGTTGTTCCGGTTCTGCTCGTGTGGCCCTCTCCGGCCCACTCGGGTGCTTTCCCACCGGTCAGCTTCGGCGGCGAGTTGCCGTGGGTCAGTCAATTTACTGTCGAGGAGGTGCTGCCTGAGCTCGACGAAGCAGTTGTTAGACAGGTGCTCCCACACCATGAGATTAAAAAGTTGCTCGTAGGTCGTTACGTGGCTTCCCTTGATCCAACCCTCGAAGGCTCGGCTGAAATAGTTGACATATTCCACCCACGTTGTACCCGGGATCCGGGTGCAGTCCCGAAACCTCTGGCGGTACATTTCGGGTGTGAGCCCATATCGGGTGAGGAGGGCAGCCTTCATGTGGTCATAGGATGACATCTGATGGTCTGGGAGCTGCAGTAGGGCATCGCGGCCTTCGTTGACGAACCTCCCCCATAGGCCGGCTCCCCAGTCACTTCGATCGATCTGGTGGGAGGTCATGGCGAACTCGTAGGCCTTGAACCACTGTTGTATGTCGTCCTCTCGGACATACTCTCGGACAACATCCTTGGGGATGTGGACTTTCTTTTCTGTTGCTCCCGGGGTGCGCGGTCGCTCGGGCACCTCCGGTTCTTTGTTCTGCTTCCGTAGTTCTATTTCTGCCAGTTTGCGCTCGTGTTCGAATGTCAGTCTTTTTTCTTCGAGCTCTCTCTGTCTCTGTTTTTCCTCCCGTTCTTCTCGGAGCCGCAGATGTTCTAGGTTCAGTTTCTGCTCGGCTAATTTTAGTTCACCGTCCATTTTGAGTCGTGCCATTTCTAACTCATGTAATCTGTTTTTTTCTCTTTCTTGGATCTCTTCCTGCGAGAGGCCCGTTCCTCGCTCCTCGGGAGCCGTGGCGTTCCTCTCCGATGCTGCACCGTTTTGGTCTGGGGATCCGGCGACCCCGGTTTCTGCCCACGACTCAATGGCGTGCTTAAAATCGTCTTTGGTACTCAGGCCGGTGGTAGCAATGCCTAGTTCCATGCAGAATTGTTTCAGTTCACGATGGCTATACTCTTCCAATTTATCCATCTGGAATTTCTCGGTGGATCCGCTCTCTTTGGTTGACATCGTGGTTTTGTCGTGGGGTGAGCTACTCTCTGTACGATTACGCGTTGATTCGGATCCCGCCGCTGGCCACCAATGTTAGACGGACCGGGAGGGTCGGCCGAGGACAAGGGGAGAGGTCTCCGGGGAGAGCCGTCTCCAGCGATCGTACAGATGAGTAACTTCCCCCCCACAGATATACACCACACAAGGATAGGATTTAACGTTCTTTATAGGTGATTTCTTAAGGTACGATGAAATGGTACAAGGAGGTCTGGACTCAGGGGTCCCCTCGATTCTAGTCTCTTGGTTTGGGAAAAGGGGGTAGCGGGACAGTCTGGTTACCAATCTGGTAGCTGAGATGGTATGGTGGATAGCTCACAATCCTCGAGCTCGGTGTTCTAGCTTGGACGGGCCGCGGCAGCGCCAGCAGGTCCCGGTGAAGGTGGTCGTTACACGGTCCGCGGCAGCGCCAGCAGGTCCCGATGAAGGTGGTCGTTACACGGTCCGCGGCGAGCGCCAGCAGGTCCCGATGAAGGTGGTCGTTACAACGGTCCGCGGCAGCGCCAGCAGGTCCCGATGAAGGTGGTCGTTACACGGTCCGCGGCAGCGCCAGCAGGTCCCGATGAAGGTGGTCGTTACAACGGTCCACGGCAGCGCCAGCAGGTCCCGACGAGGATGGATGATGCAGAAGGCCGCGGCAGCGCCAGCAGGCAGGACGATAATTCACAAGGCAGAGCTACGGCAGCGCCAGTAGTCCGTCAAGGCTGAGTTCTTCTCGGTGTCTCTCGACTCCAGGATACAACTGCCTTCCTGCTCTGGAGCTGCCCTAGTTATAGGTCTGGCGCCCTTTGATGTCCGGACCCTCGCACTTGGAGGTCGGGGGGTCCGGGATGAGGGAGTCCAGACACCCAGCAGGGGGTGGAGCCAGCGCCCGGGGGAGCTAGAGGGCGATCGGCACCTGGCGGGGGAGAGCCATAGACACTTCTTTTCTCCCATTGACCTGCCAAGTGGTCCGTTCGCCTCCTGGGTGGAGGGTGGTGCCGGGATGTCGGGGCCGGGCCAGGCCCAGGGTCAGGGTCGAGCTGAGGCCACGCGGCCTCGTGGCGCAGTGTCCAAGATGGCGGCTGATCCGGCCGGGGGAGCCGGTAGTGGTTCGGCCCCATGCTACATGGATGTCCGGGGGCAGGAGTTCCGTCGGGAGACGGGGTGCGGGTTGCTCTTGTGGGTAACACCTGGGAGTCCGGGGCTTGGGCCGTGTCATGCGGGGAGGGAGCAAGCCCTTCATGTGGCCTGTCCAACAGTGGTGTATTATGGGTATTGCTTGATTTTTAAAAGGAAGAGTGTAGGTGCCCGAAGCTGTGCCCAGAAGCCCGCAACCAGTGCAGGTCAATGTTGGTGTGTGGAATACTATGGCTGGTAGCCTTAAATCCACCACAGGCCTTTTTATCCCACCACCAGACACTCCCTGGCCCTTCACCTCACTCCTGCTGCCTCCCTTTGTGATGGGTTTTCCCTCTTTCCGGTCCTCCATATTCTGATTTTTGTGTTTTTACCTCTCTTACTCTTGGTAAATTTACAAGTGGAAAAATAAATGCCAGTCTCTAAATAGCCACTGGCAACCACCTGCTCAAATTAAACACTGATTACCAGAAGACAACTTTCAGCATCTGGTGGAGTTTGGAAATGGAAAGAAGCGGGCAGTGTCTGTGAAAGGATTCAGAGCTTAGTGTAATGTAGAAAGAGCTGAAAGAGAGATAGAAATGGAATGTGTGTGATGTTTAATTCAGAGGGACAGGAGACTGACATCTACTGTTCTCCTGGCAGTGTCTGAATTCACCCTGCTGCCATGTCCCTACATGCCCCACAGCTGCAGATGGAGCTGTCGACTGATAGTAACAGTGTCTGACGTCACATATAGCTTTACATTCCTTCGAGGTGATAAAAGAGATCCATTTCTCTCCTGTAGGTTTAGGGCTCTCCATCATTACCAAGTTCTCGGATATTTTTGCAGAAGAGCAGCCACAGGGAGTAAGCAATGTTATAGAAAGGCGAAGTGCACCTGTCTCTCTTATGTTCCTTCTAGTGAATCTCTTCATATATAACTATTTAGCACCACACTCAAATGACATTGTTTCTAAGCGCTTTACTAATAGGTGCTATTGTTTCACAACTTAAGGGCACTTGCTTTATTGACTCCAGAAGCTCTCGGTTCAGTTACTTCCAGGCCACTGGGAGGGTGCGCCGCCCGGAGAGCTTCATCCAACTCATGAGCAATGCGCCCAGAAGCCTTTTACATCTTTCATGCACTTTGCTCACTCTCGACGGATTCACAAAGCTGTTCATGCACAAACAGATTAACGCACACATAAATACTACAGCAGTATCGTACATTTTTACTTGTAAATCTACAAACGGAGGAAATGTGGGCATTTCGGAGGGGTAAACACCTGCTAAAGTAGGTGAACATGCACAAACTCACACGTTTGTGAGTACTAATCACAAACCTCTACAGACATCTACTAACACACCTGACCACGTTTTCAAATTGAGTCTTCTCAAGGTCAGGATTAAATGTGTATTGAGGGTTAAAAATTGGAAGGAACACATCCCAAATATGGCAAGAGTATAGGTTAAGTGGCTACTCAGGTAAAACAAGCATTTGCAATGCAATGGTCTCGCCTTTAGGATCTTAAAAGTATTTAGCCGTGCAGCACATTATCCTGGGTGTTATATTAACTGTTCTCATTTAGCCTTTGTTTGAGATTCGGCTAACCTTCGCTGGAATGTCAAGGTTGAACAAGCACTGGCAACGACATTAGGTCTGGCTTTAACACCTCCAGAGTTTTCTGTTTGTATGGATTTAAGTCATCTATATGCATGAGCGGCTTGAACTCCAAGCCATACGAGAAATTGTGCAGTTTAAATAATGTTCTAACCTGTAAACGCTATTACATTTTGCACAGTGGGGTCATGGAACCCATTCTACAAACTTCAGAATTAAAACTTGCACTGGTAGCTCTGTACAGTACAGAACCCCAAGCATTCTGAAATCTAAGCAGCTTGTTATGAGTGACGCGGTAATTGCGAGCTCATACCACTAAATATCACACGTGGAGGTCTTTGCTGAGTGTGTTAAGTCACACAATAAGTGCTAACTCAAATATGCCCATAAATCTCCTGCCATCAATTCTGTGTTGAGTGACACCACAGAGGAATAATGTGCGATGAACACAGCATGCATGCTGTTCCAAGTTACACCAATGCATCAGTGGGGTAACAAAATCTTAGCCTCCACCCCTCCACCCCATGGACTATAAGGGGGCCCTCTACAATCATCTGGCCTCACGCTGTTCTCAAACACCTTGCCCTTGCAAGGAAGCCAACGTGTTCTGTAGGCAGGGAGACATCACCGCGTATGAAAAAACATTTCAGATGTTGTTGATTCACAAAATTGTGTTAGGAGTAAAGGGGCCAGTAGCCGTGGAAGGATACAAATGATGACTGAGGAGGGACTAACAAGCCTCAAACCAATCGGAGGGCAGCATTTAGGACAAAAGCCAATGGGCAGAGAGTGGGCGGAGTTTCCACACTACAGTGTTTACTGCATGCCTCACAAAGCGATGGCAGCGCATTAGTGCTGAATCGCTAGGCAAGACCTAAAAGAAAATAGTGTTAGGAGTAAAGGGGCCAGTAACCGTGGAAGGATACAAATGATGACTGAGGAGGGACTTACAAGCCTCAAGCCAATCGGAAGGCAGCATTTAAGACAAAAGCCAATGGGCAGAGAGTGGGCGGAGCTTCCACAAAGCTGCCACACTACAGTGTATACTGCATGCCTCACAAAGTGATGGCAGCACATTCGTGCTTCATCGCTAGGCAAGACCTAAAAATGACATTGCCCAAATGTGTTCACATTTCCCCCATGCTTGTTTGTGCACTAGGTTAATTGTGCATGCTGAAATGCGGCGCATTGTCATTACTTCTTTACACAAGTTTGGATGGAAACATGAAACATTTGCAGGCCTCCAGGGATGATCAGGGACAACATAGGAACTTGGAAACTTTGTGAATACCAGAAGTTAATCGATCGGCTCCCACAAGAATAGAGGTGGGTGAGCCAGTGAAAGCTCGAGCCAGGCTTTAGCTTATAGCCTGGCTCTGGCTCAGCTCGAGGTCCTGTCGGAATCTCCACCCCATAAGGAGTAGAGCTTTCATTTGGCATCTATCTACCTGTCTCCCTCCCTTCCTCTACCCAGGATGTGACGTTAGGGCCAGTGCTGCCGACTTTGAAACTGGGGAACCAGGTTCGAGTTTCAGCATCGCCACAACATCCTGTGATTCTGGGCAAATCGCTTACTCTCCTCATGCCTGTAAGCAATGAATGTGTCCTTGTGTAATGTAACTAGTACTCATGAAAGGCACTCCAATTTGGCCATTGGGTCAAGTAAGTTCACACTACATAAAACGGCAAAAAATGCACTAAGAGATAAAAACAAATCCTTAACATAAGGAAAGAAGGTAATTGCCTGGCTGATTTGTTCAAAGTGAGACCAGAAAACCTGGACAAATCGTGGCTTCACCACTTAAATTGTGTGATCTTGGGCAAATATTTTAGTTCACCAAAACAGTTTTTTCTTTATTATCGTGTATGAAAGCACTTTCAAATATGTGAGTTTAGAATATTAATTGTACAAAAACATTCTGGGGCATATTCTCAAGCCCCTATCACCACGGGAACGTCACTTTTTTTGACGTTACCGTGGCGATAAGACCAGCGCCCTATTCTCAAGGCAGTGTTAACCCACTTTTAACATGGCTTAAAGCCATGTTAAGTGGCTTAACGCTGCCTTGAGAATAGGGCCCCTTTCACGTTAAACTTAGCACGAAAGGGGGCATGCAGTGGATGTTGCGGTGGGCGTACCACCGCAACACCCATTGTATTCGACGCTGCCACCTATTATCAATGGCGGCGATAATAGTTGACAGTGCCGAACTTAAGACCAGAAAAATCCTGGTCTTAAGGTGGCGAAACGAGGAGAAATGCTTATTTTCACCTCGTTTTTGCTAGTACCATGTGTGTTGCCTTGTGCAGCACACATGAAAATAGCAAAATGTCATGATTTGTTTATGTACAGGAAGGTCTCCCTTCCTGTACATATACAAACCTTTCCAAAAATGCCGTTTTGTAACTTACATGTGTGCTGCATGAAGCAGCACACATGTAAGTTACTAAACTGCATTTTAGGTTTGTTTATGTGCAGGAAGGGGCACCTTCCTGTACATAAACAAGCTCCCCTGCTCACAGACACCCTTGCACTCTGGTGCAAGGGTGCCTGCATTGGCGTCAAGTCGTGAGACTTAGCTCCGTCGCATGATTGGCTTATTTGATTTATGTGTCAGTCCGACACCGCGGTCAGCCAGAACTGTTTGGATTTGTTTGTTCATGACGCTGTGATGGCCCCGGACGGAGCTGTCGACATGAAGGAACTGTTTTTCTAGGATACTTTGATAACTGAAGATTTTTAAATTACTGTCCTGTGGATTTTTATCGTTTTGGTCTTGTCTTGCGTATATAAAAATATTGGATATTTTCCTAAACTGGTGTGGTGTCCTTTTGTAGTGCTTACACTGTATTACTGTTGGTTATGTGCAAATGCTTTACACACTGCCTCTAAGATAAGCCTGACTGCTCGTGCCAAGCTACCAAGGGGGTGAGCAGGGCTTATTTTAGGAGTGTAACTCCCTTATCCTGACTAGGAAGAAGGGTCCCAACTTGGACAAAGGTGCAAACCCTTGCCAACTAGGGACCCCCATTTCTAACAAATCCCATTTGCTATTGCCATCGTTCAAATGCTTATATATCAGATCTTGCCCATCAGGAATAAAAGAATGCCTCAGTCCATCGAACTTGCAATGGCCAATGGCACTGACATTTTTTACAGTGATGGTAGCCGAGCAGCTAGTAATGAAATTAACCCAAAACAACAAGCTATAGCTGCTGCTATGAGCAAAACTGAATGAGTGCTACTGCTTTTTGTCAATATTATTTAATAGAATGCTTGATTTACATTGCTATTCGTATAATGATTTTTATTAACCACACAATAAAGATATTATTCTAATATCGAAAGCAAGGCCATGCTAAAATACAAGATGCAGGAGATGTGCAAATGTGCCACCTCAAATAAAACAGCTTATAAGCCTAAGAGAGAAAGCAAGTCAGGCTAGTATATTGAGGCTAAAAGGCACTTCAAATTAATAAAAAAACAACATTCATATGTGATTATGAAATACCTCAGTGCACATTGTGATGTACAGGTGCAAAGGGACATTGGCATGAAAACAGTGGGAATGGAAGACTGTGTCTTTCAGAGAGGGCCCAGTAATCTATTTGGCAGCATGTAATATGCAGAATGATGCAGAAATGATTTTTTCCAAAGGTAAGGATACCGCCTACTGATGAACAAATAAACCCCATGAATGGGGAAGGCAGTAGAAGAGCAATCGTGATTGGCAGCCTAGCAGGACTTACATTATCTTGAAAAGGCTCAAATTCCACCTACTACTGCAAGTCTGAAGGAAGACACAATTTTGAGGAAGGTTTAAGCCTCAATCTCCTCTCATGATCTCAAAGACCTCCAAGCACCATCTGGGAAAGCCCTAGTCCTGTTGTGGCACAGACCCTGCCTATACGGGCACCCAGCATGTGTAAGGGTGAGAGAGAAACACCTTTTGAGCTTGCTGATCTACCAGCACCAATGGAAGTTGTCTAGGCTGGCACTACCATTCTGCCTCGCCACTGTGTGCGCTCAAACCTTTCCTTAGGTTCCAGAGATCCTTGCTCTTTCTCTGTTCACATGAGGAGGCATCCTCCTGGCCTTCAAAAATTTCTTCCCAGACACGTTCCATTTTCCTTCTTAGTAGTAAACGACATTTCAGGATATAAAAGAGACAATGTGGTGAAAGGATGCTTGCCCTGCCTGCTTCCATTGTTTCTGCTAAGAGTGCAGCAGTTTTTTTTTACTTTGTTCGATCTGAGCCCAGGTCTTCTGTGGCCCGTGAGCCTTTCCAAAATACCTTTTAATTGTCTCTAGGATATTAAATTTCCTTTAGATGTCCTCTGTTTAGTCCCTTCTCACTCTCTCTCACCCTCCATCCCCATTAACTCTGCTCTCACTTCTATGAAGAGGCCTTTGAACCAATAGTAGCCAATAAGTGTTGTGTCTTGATCTGGATCACTCATACTTCAGCTGCTCTGAACCCCGGCTCCAGACATCAGAGTCTGTTGAGTGAGTGGGCTGGATGCTGCTGCTGCTCAAGTCTGCCCTGGGCGAGCCAAGCCTGTGCCTGCCTTGTTCATCCAAGAACTCTGGCCTTGAGCCCTGTAGGCAATAGGGAATAATAGAACCATCCTTACTAACATAAGGCTAGTCGCAATGCATTGGGCTGGTACTACTGCTAGTACTACCACTTGACTGCATCCAGTTGACCCTTCCCACTGAGAAGATATGGTCCGTAATCTGCCTTTATTGGTATTAGAGGATGAAAGAACACCGAGCCCCGCGAGTCAGATATAAATCAAAAAACCTCCTATCAGTCTACGGCTGGTTGCCAGGTATCAGGCCAAGATTGCTGATTTCTGGACTCTATCCCCCAACCTGATAGCCCTTCCCACTGTGAAGATGTGACCAACAATCTGGCCTTCTCTGCATTGCAAGATAAAATTATGCCCAGCCCAACCAGGCAGGAAAAATTCAACTACCCCCCAACACTTCACGAATGGCCACGAACGCTCAGGCCAGCCTTGCTGAGTCCTGAGGCATTTGGTCCCCTCCATTTACGAAGACATGACGGACTGTCTGTGTTTACCGGATTTAGAAGGTGAAAGTAGGCTGCACAGATTACCCGCTCCCACTTCAAGGCTGTCTGCAATGTCTTGGGAGAGTCTTGCTGATTCCTGTGTACTTGGTCCCGTCTTGTTGACCCTCGGCAGTGGAGAGATGTCCTTCACAATCTGCAGTTATCAGTGTTGGAAGTTGAAGCGCATTGAGGCATGTCCATGGTAGCTTCACACATGTCTAACTTTGACCACAAATGTCTTCTTGGTGGTTGGGGCGTCAGGGGGGGCAGTCGCCCTGCTCGAGTTGGTCCTTTTAGGAGGGGAGCCTTTTCTTCACTTGTAGTATTGCATTGTATCATTTATATAGCGCTTATCACCCCTGTGTGGAGCGCTCCACGCACCGACACACATGAATAGGAAGCCACCCCTTGTAGTGTGTATGGCTGGAATGGTGCTGGGCTTTGTAGCCCATTTGGGAAGTGTTATCATGCCACGTGTGATGACCCCCCAGGTGGTTATTGTGTTATGGGACAAAGCTGATAGCGGTGTGATGGGTGAGCTTATGTGAGAGACAGACACACAAATTATATTTAGACCAGCACTTGCGCCATTTTACTACCAACGGACTTTATTAAAGTAACTTTTTTCAGGAACAGTCTTTGAAGCAAAATATGGACGGAAAATGTTACCCATTTTTGCAACCATTATTGCGCCATGAGGCGAGTGTGCTGCACACAAAACACAACATCCTCGGCAACACCTGGAAGCTAATTGCATGTGTCAGAGAAATGCTGTATTACATCCAGAATGCCCCAAAAGTTCCTTGATACCTACTTTATGCTGTTTATCAATATTTTGATATAAATTGAGGTAAGATGGTGAGATAGGGTGTCGTTGCTGTTGTTTAATCCATGCTTGTTATGTTAAATGCTTTTGATAAAGCGCATATTCCCGAAGTACTGGGCCCCTTAGCGCTTTATGGTGCAGAACACGTGACTGTGGTTGAGGTGTACCCTGAGGACCTCGAGGGGGGGGAGTGAGGGGGGCAGGGGGAGCATTGACAAAGGGTATATACATGCATTTCTTTTTTTGTGCTGTTCTTCAGGTGATGAACGTTTGTATGATAGAAACATAGAACATCTACTCTTTTAGTTTGCAAAACCTTTTTTGTGGCAATTAATAAAAATGTGCACAGTAACACCATTTAAAATCACAGTATTATATGAAATGCAATATTATAAAATGGATATAAAAGAAGATGCAGCCAAATAGGTTTTGTACAAAGAGGACAGAATTTCTACTTAGAAAGCCTCATGTTTTTATTAAATAATACAATTACCACCATTGGTATAGCTCCTTCTACCTTTCGTTTGGCCTGAATGCGCTTTCTTTCAGTGGCGATCTGTTGATTTCCACCCGAAGGTTGTGTGCATAGTTAGCAGTGTTTGGTTGTCTGTGATTAGTAGAGATGTGTTCATTGTCTGGTTTAGTAATGGTTTGAGTTGGTTAATGTGAAAGTAAACCGAGTGCGGCCCTGTTGAGCCTGTGCCCGTGGTGTGCAGGGGTTGGTGTCCACGCACGTTGTTTTCTAACCACCATCACTAGCCACATAAATAGCTCTGCGGTCAACTTTTTACGATCTGTATTGATTTATTCACCAGCTCCTCCTGATTGGTAATTTATTTCAGATCCTGGAAGCCAGAGGGGATTTTGTAGGTCAACAGAATTTTCCAATTTGTAACTAACGCGCCTACACATGCTGATACGCATCTGTAGGCGCTGGGCCGAGCTTGGGTGGGCAGATTCCCTTGTCACCAGGGTCCACCCCCTCCCCGCATCTGCACTCATTTTAGGACCCGCCGCCAGCTACCGCTTTTAATGTCCTTTAACGACCGCCATAAACGGCGGCAGGTCGTCAAGGCCTCATCAGGGCGCGTTAAAAAGGGCCCCTCTGCCGAGAGCGCGCACACACGGGGATAACGAGGCGACGGGTACCCCTGGAAGCGACGCTGAAAGAACGGCCTGAGAGGCTGCGAATCATTACTGGGTGGGGGCCGTGCTGGTGGGCAGCCGGCCCCCGTTCTTTGAAGTGCTCCAATGATTAACGCAAAAGAAATGGAAATTAATTATTCTTTCATCGTAAAGGCCTATGGCGTGCAGGTTTCCAAGGAAGTCGAATACTAGACGGTAGAATAAAAGGCCTGTCCTGTCTGGGTCCCAAAAGAATTACTTTTATCGTAATTACGACCGAACATACCCAATTCTGTGAAATGTAGGCATCAAGTGTGTGGTCTTGCCTGGACAAACATGGCTGCCGCGGCGTCAGAACCGCAGCGTCAGAACCACTGCCCCGTGTGGGACCTGCCCCTGTTATGGCTTTTTGATCACAAAAACAATATTCGCTGGAAGGTGGTTTTAGGGGGATGTTGGGACGCCCTGAGAAGTTGCTCTCGAGGCGCTGAGGGCAGCACTGGGTGTGATGGCACTCCGAGCAGGCTTCAAGCCACTTATGTTTTTGTTGAGGTCATGGCAGAATCCAGAGGCAGGCATTGCCCAACAACACTGAGGGAAAACTGTGGATTGGGAATTTTGGGGACTAGTTAAATTTGCCGTTGGCCAGTTGCAGAGGCGCAACTAGAGCCACATTTCGGGGGGGGGGGGCTGAGCAAAAATTTCGGGAGGGGCTGAACTTTAAGCAATAGGCAGAGTGGAGCTGCAGGGGCTCTTAGAAGGGGTGAAACAACAGCGAGGCCTCATTAACATGCAAATGGTCTTTTAAAGACCTGTGAAGTGCTCGGGTGCGCCCGTGTGTGTGCCCGGGAAGCTGTCTCATCCCGGGCTGCCACACACGACAGGGAGAGGGGGGGGCTGAAGCCCTTTGAGTCCAATGGGTGTTGCGCGCCTGGCCATTTGCTGGTTTGGGGCTGTAGCACCCTGCAGAGTAGAGGAAGCTTGCAGCCTTCCTGCATGGGCAGGATGCTCGTCGCAGCGGCAAGCAGTGTACAAGCCATGCAATATTTTCATTATAAACCCACCCTAGGATTCCAACTATATCTGCCTGATATTAGCTACTCCTAAGAAAAGCCGGTGTTGCACCACAAGATCAAGTTTTTAACAACCACTTGAAACACTATTGAGTGCAGAATATAGACTAACGGAGTATTGCGAAGGTAAGTATGTATAGCTTAGTATATGTTTACTGCTCTTAACTCCACATCTGCGTACCTTATAGCTATACCTATCTTCAAGCTACGCAGATGTGTAGTTAAGAATAGTAAACCTGTACTTACCTACAGATACTTACCTTGAAGATGTAGTGGTTGTGGATATCGGCCGGTATAGATTTAATATTCTTAGCTCCACATCTATGCACCTTGGAGGGGGAACAACCTTTACAACGCAACTATTACATCGCACTACACTTACAACACAGGCATTACAACGAAACATCCTTTACAACGCATGACACTACAATGCATACCATTACAATGCATACCATTACAACGCATGACACTACATCGCATGTCACTACAATGCAGGCATTACAACGCATACCATTACAATGTATACCATTGGAGTTAGAATAGTAATTTTTAACCCCTACACTATCCAACACTTACCCTACTGTTGCACCCCCTGGAGTTAGAATAGTAATTTTTACCCCTATACTATCCAATACTTACCTTAAATGCAATGTAACAGTATGCGTTGTAATGGTATGCGTTGTAAAGGTAGTATGCGATGTAATGGAATGCGTTGTAAAGGTAGTTTTTTAAAATGCGTTGTAGTGTCATGCGATGTAATGGAATGCATTGTAATGGATGTTTCGATGTAAAAATTGCGTTGTAAGTGCATGCATTGTAAAAGTATGCGTTGTAACGTCATACATCCACCTTGGAGATATACCTAGCTCACTAGGTGTATCGTCATAGTACAGAGATGTGAAGTTATGAATAGTAAACCTATGCTTGCCTACACATACTTACCATGGAGTGGTTGTCGATGTAAGCAGGTATAGATTTACTATTCTGAGCTCCACATCTATGCTTGAAGATAGACCTAGCTGACTAGGTATATCTTCATGGTACGCAGATGTGAAGTTAGAAATAGTGCACCTACGCTTACCTACATATACCTACCTTGAAGATGTAGTGGTTGTAGGTATAGGCAGGTCCATGGATTTACTATTCTTAGCACCACATCTTATGACCTAATGCTTACTTCATTAATTGGTTTGTTTTGCTATTTCAACTTATCTCAGCGCTATGAAGTCATAGGATGACAGTCAGTGCGCCACAAAACACCTAAAAATATCAAGATGAGTATCTTCAAAGCGGGTAATGCCTCTCGAAAGCTCAGGAGCACTGACTTAGACATACATTTCCTATGGTTATTGCCCTCGTGGGTACATTTTGACCCGGCCCACTGCATCAGATGCTTGGGTTTTATTGCTTCTAGCTCCTCTCTAGTTAGACATTTTACTAGCGAAGGGGCTACCTGAGACTGCCTGAACTCCTGGTTTGGGATGTCTGTGGGCAGCCCCAGCCCATCAGACTTCCCTCAACTTCCATTTTCAGGTCTCGCAGACCTGCATTGCAGCGCGCATGCGCTGCACGCTCTGCAAGGCTTATTGTATTCGAGGAGATTTCAGAAGTGGAGTTGAAGCCCCGCCCATTATTCTGATTGGCTGGCCTCATCATTTATGCTAAACGCTGGCCTCCGATTGAAAATGAGGCTTCTTTGTTACCGCCCTGTCTCCTTCTTGGACGGCCCATCTGGACTCGATCGTTTACTTGCGGCGTTACACTGTCTCCTTTATTAGTCCGTAAGCGCTCTTTTTTTTCATTTGGCTCTTGTAATGACGGCTGCACCAGTAGTCCCCCCCCTGAATATGGCCTTAGTTCGGAGGTAGGTGGGGCTCTCGTTTCGTGTTAACCTTCTCCACCCCCACGGTTGAACAACACCGTTTCACTTATTGCTGCTAGAGTGTAGATTTCCCACTTCCCACATTTATTAAACCTTTAAAATTCTCTTGTTAGTAACACCGGGGAGTGAGTGGTAAACCCAAAGACACATGTTCTTGTGAAGGGCCCAAGCACACTGGAACAAACAATGTCTCCGTGAGAGGAGAGTGTCATTCATGGGAAAGTCACTAACTTTCGGGTTCGGATCCCCTCTTACTGCCACACTCCCACTCTGACACGCAGGAGCCGACCCGTGGTCCTCAGAAACGGTCCTAGTGCTTTGAAACGGAATCTGTAGCACCACGATAATAATCATTTCTCATCAAAAGCCTGTGTACTTAGGAAGGCTCCAGTCGCCTTTGGGAGGACACACCTTATTGAGACTTGCATTTTCAGCAAATAATCTAGCGTCACGTTTATGTCCTCGGCGTCCGGGAAGGCCCAGTGCAGGGTCGCTGGTAATTATTATTATTTATTATTTATTATTTGTAAGGCGCAACGAATCATCCTCAGGGGGATCTCTCGGCGCCCAGGAGACAGACAGTAGATGATGCTGAGGTTGAACACGGCTCCTTAAAATAGCCAGGTTTTTTGAGACGTTTCTTAAATTGTGCCAGATTAGTACAGGCCCGGATGTCTTCTGGCAGACCATTCCAGTGTTTCGGGGCTAGGTGGGAGAAGGCAGCACCCCCCATTTTGCCTTTTTTGATTCTTCGGGGACAGAGCAACTTTTGACTGCTGGATCATAGCTGGCGTCCCGGTATATACCATTCTAGTTTTTTTGTTAGATATGTCGGGCCTAATCTGTGGAGAGATTTGAATACCAGGCATAGGAGTTTAAAAATGAACCTTTTCCTGATGGGGAGCCAGCGCAATTCTCGTAGCAGAGGCAGTGATGGGGTGCGTGCCGGTTTGTTGAGGGCCATTCGGGCTGCTGTATTCTGGACGACTTGCAGTCTTGACAGCAGATCTTCCCTAATCCCTACCGGTAAAGAGTTCCCATAGTCTAGTCTACTGACTAGGAGCGCCTGGATGAGAACCTTTCTAGAAGAGAGGGGGATCCACGGGAACATTTTGTTAAGCATGCGCATCAGGCCGAAGCATTTGCCTGAGAGCGTTTTAACATGCTCCTCCATGGACAGTCTGTCGTCTATTATGATGCCTAGGTTTGTGGCCCATTTTTTGGGTGTGGGGGCCGCCCCCAGTTCTGTAGGCCACCACTCCGAGGGTCATAATTCCTTAGCTTTCCCCAAAAGTAGAATTTCAGTTTTATTGGAGTTCAGCTGTAGGAAGTTATTCCTCATCCAGGTGGCAATCTCTAGCATGCAGCTTTAAAATTTTTCCCTGGTCACAGCGGGGTCCTTTTCTATGGGGACTATCACCTGGGTGTCATCAGCATAGGCGATTGTCTGGAACCCGCAAAATCTAATAATAGTGGCCAGGGAAGACACATAGATATTAAATAGAGTGGGGCTTCGAATAGAGCCCTGTGGTACCCCCTTATCAACTCCTGTTGACTGGGATACAAATGTATCTAGCTGTATGCATTGAGATCTGTCGGACAGAAAGATTTGCATCCATTTTAGAGCCCGACCTTTGACACCAATCTCTTGCTGCTTATCCAATAGGATTCTTGGAGAGATGGTGTCAAAGGCTGCCGACAGATCCAAAAGGACCAGCATCGTCGGAGTGCTCTCATCCAGCAACATTCTTATGGAGTCCGTCACTTCTGACAGAGCAGAATCCGTGCTGTAGCAGGCACAGAAACAGGATTGTGAGGGATCGAGCAGGTTGTACTGTTCCAGATAGCCCAATAGCTGTCTGTCGACCAGGGTTTCCAGGATTTTTGAACAGCACGGAAGAAGTGAGATAGGCCTATAATTTTGACGGTCTGTGGGGTCCGCTAGGGCTTTTTTAAGCAGTGCTTTGATAAAAGCCTGTCTCCATTTCGAGGGGAACGAGGAAGTGTCCAATGACAGGTTGCAGATTTTCGTGATAGGGCCGGACAGGGCACATGCCAGGTCAGAGATAATGTGGGGGGGCTACATCTGACGGGGATCCTGTCCTAATCTGTGCTAACAGTGGGGATACATGTTCAACGGTGATGGTAGAGAAGGATTCCAGACTGGGGGAGATGCACTGATTGCTGTTAGCCGTACCAGAGACATAGCCAAGATCACACATAGGATCCCTAGGTGCGCTTCCATTCCCACTGGAACATGTGATGTTCTTCGGAACACAGGTCATGTTCTCAGGGGGAACTGGAATATTCAAGTTTATCAGGGACATGGGCTCTGTCTGCAGGGAAACAGCTGGCCTTAATGCAATTATGTCCTCAACTGAAGATCTGAGGAGTTCAGGTGATGTCATGTGGCCAGGGTCACATGTTGTATCCTCAGTCACAGGGCAGGGTTCTCAAGCACACAAAAGATTCCCAGGGTCCAAGTGATGTCCTCAGGGACACGGCTGGTACTGACAGGGATGTACACGAGTTTCACTGAGGGTGGCAAGCACAGCAGGAAGCCAGGACATACTTACAAGGACACTGATGAAACTCCAAGTCACAGGGTGGGATTCTAAGGGGCACTCGCTATATAGTCAGAGAAACATACACGAGTCTCAGGGACACAGGTGAAGTACCCAAACACACAAACAATGTTCACAGGCAGGCATTGATTTAAGGGAAACACTAAATGTGCCAAGGTCTAAGGGACACAGAAAACGCTGAGTACTGATTAGCCGGGTAGAAACCTGGGGTTGAATTACAAGCAGGGTCTCTTTGGAGTACACGGTATGGTAACAAATCACATTTTAGACCCCAATATCTCATTGAGCAATATTATTTTTCAGTTTTATAGAGCGCAAACTTGACCCAAAGGTATTGGTGAGCTTTACACGAGCAGCAGTTACATTACACAAGGACACATTCATTTTTGGTAGGCACGGGGAGATTAAGTGATTTTTCCAGAATCACATGATGTTAAGCCAACACAATACTTGAATCTGGCTCCCCAGCTCTGAGAAGTTGGCCTGGCATATGCTGTCCACTAATTAAAGTGGGCAACTTGTACCAGTCCAAACAACCCTTATTGATGATTAGGTTTAAGACAACCTTTATTGAAAGCTATCCTAGTGGTAGCTATGGAGAGCAGCCTTCAGGCTAAGTCTTGAAGGAGTGCAAAGCAGCTTGGTTTAACAGAGTATAACCTCTTGAATAACTGCATGAAAGGAGAACCACACAAGGTATATATATAAAATATATGTATTTATTTCTAAACACTCCCTACTAACCTCTTTATGAAGTTAGAGAGCAAGGCACACAATAATACAGTTCTAAAATAACAGTAAATAGCGCAATACACTATGGGCCCCAGGGGGAGACCAAACCATATATTAAGAAAGTGGTATAAGAGCCATGACTTGACTAGACACAGTGCTTAGAGCACGTAGAATCTCTGGGACCCCAAGGAACCACCCAAGTGATACAGGGGACCCACGGGGGACGCGTGCAGTGTGAGAACACAGCCGCGAGCTCTGTACAATCCTATGGGAAAGTCACGGTTGGAATTTTAGAGTTTAAGGACATTTAGGAGAGGACTTGGAGCAAACCCTTTCAGACATAGAAGGTTCTAAGGCCAGCACCCACATGAGCACCGGAGTACTCGTGTTACCTAACCCAGGGAAGCCGGATGCATAGGTGTCAAATGGTGTCGGGAATCTTCGATGTCGTCAATGGAGAGTTGCTGCAAAGTGCTGCTGCCGTGGAAAGGAAAAGTGTCCGGTGTGATCCAAGCCTGGATCGAAGATGCGAAGAACCTGAAAGCAGAGGGGACAGAGTCTGGGTCACTTGCCAGTGACCAGGGGCACGATAGACAAATGTCCACCGATGTCGGGTGTTTCAGGTGCGATGAGGTGAAGCTTGACTCCACTGCCACGGAGACCAGGAAGGATCGATGATGATCACAGTCTGCAGGCGAGCTGTCCCACGAAGGATGTCGAGTGTCGGAGTCCTTCAGGAGCAGCGTCGATGCAAACCGGACAGATTTGTGTTTGCTGCCTGCCTTGCAGGGGAGTAAATCCTTTACTCCACGGGAGATTCTTCGGTCATCCAACGTCGTGTGGATAGTAGAAGTTCTGGGATTCTGTAGCAGAGTTTCGTCCAGGTAAATCTAAAGTCCTGTAGTCAGGAGTTCCAACTTTATACCCAAGGAAGGGTTGGGACAAATCTGGGGACCCACCTATGGGAGGGTCAGGACAGAGGGGTGGATACACCCATGTCCTTTGTCCAGTTTCGCGCCAGATCAGGGGCTGAGTCCCCCTGCAACCGGTTGGAGGTGGACTATGCACAGGGACACAAAATGTGCCCCCAGTGCAGACATAAAAGCACTCTTGGAGTGCAACCACCCAGCCTTAATACACTAAAGCCTGTCTGGGAGGTGATCACACCTCCCTGTGACAGGAAACCTATTGTCCAGGCCTCCCCTGCTGGAGTTTTGTCCAGCAGCAGGAGGGCAGACTCGTGTCTTTGGCTGGCAGCATCCATTTTGTGATGCCAGGGTCTGTGAAGCTGGTACCGGGTGTACTGGTGAAGTCATGGTTCTCCCCCTAGTAGAGTGGAATCCACCAGTTACTGGCGTGGAAGTATGATTCCAAGGTGTTTGACACCAAACAAAACATGTTTTCATGCAGCCATTCCAAAGTTAGCATTTACCGCAAGGTTATAATGCACTTAAGAGTATATGGTTTGGCTGCATCACAAACAACCCTGGAATTAAGGTTCCAAAGGCTGAGGGGGGCTCTGCTCATGCATGGGCACCCTCTCACATAAAACCCAGCTACATGCCTTCAGGATTGATAAGGCCTGCCATAGGGGTGACTGATAGGTTTATATGTGCAGTGATATGGAGTAGATATAGTGAACCTATATCTAAGTAAGAGGTGCATACACCACCTTACACAGGCTGCTGTTGCAGGCCTGTTGTGTCCTTTTGAATGCCTTCCCAGGGGTGACATAATGCATGATGCAGCCCCTGGTAGGCCTCTGGGGTACCTATGCCCTGAGTACATAGTATACCATATTCTAGGGATTTATAAGGGTACCTCAGAATCCAATCTGGAGTGTACCTAAAGTACATGCAATCAATTTAGAGAGGAAGCAGCTAGGCTGGGGCCCTGAATAGCAGGGTCCCAACCAGACTAAAGTCGAAAAACAGTGAAACATTAGCAAAAAGTGGGGGTAACCATAAGAAGCAGATCCTACTCTCCTACACAACCCCCCCCAAAAAACTTAAGGACATAAAACTAACATTGACCAGTTGAGTCTTCATGTTCTAAGTGGAAATATCTGGAGAGTCCATCTGCATTGGCATGGTTACTCCCAGGTCTATGTTCCACTGTATAGTCCATCCCCTGTAGGGAAATGGACCACCTTAAAAGTTTGGGGTTTTTACCCTTCATCTGTTTTAGCCATAAGAGGTGCTTATGGTCTGTCTGAACAATGAAGTGAGTGCCAAACACGTATGGCCTCAACTTCTTCAGAGCCCAAACCACAGCAAAGGCCTCCCACTCAATAGCTGACCAACGTTTCTCTCTGGGGTCAGCCTTCTGCTAATAAAAGCTACTGGCTGATCCTGACCTTCATCATTCAATTGTGATAACACAGCCCCTACCCCCAACTCAGATGCATCTGTCTGGACAATGAATTCTTTGGAGTAGTTAGGACTTTGTAGAATGGGAGCAGTGCACATGGCCTGCTTCAGGTCATCAAATGCCTTTTGTCAGCTGACTGTCCACTGAACTTTCTTGGGCATTTTCTTAGAAGTTATGGCATTCAAAGGGGTCACTATGGATCCATAACCTTTGACAAATCTTCCATAGTACCCAGTCTGGCCTAAGAAAGCTCTGACCTGCGTCTGGGTGGTTGGAGCAACCCAGTCCATTATGGTCTGGATTTTGCTCTGCAATGGTTGAACCTGGCCTCCACCTACAAGGTGGCCCAGGTACAAAACCCGACTCTGCCCTATCTGGCACTTAGTGGCCTTTATAGTTAGGCCTGCTTTTTGCAGTGCCTCCAAAACATTTCTTAGGTGGACCAGGTGATCCTCCCAGGTGGAGCTAAAGACAACAATATCATCTAGATATGCTGCACTATAGGCTTCCAGGCCTGTAAGGACTTTATTCACCAACCTTTGAAAAGTGGCAGGTGCATTTTTCAAACCAAAGGGCACCACCACAAATTGGTAGCCCCAACTAGGGGTAGAAAATGCTGTCTTTGGCCTTGCATCATCAGCTAGTCTGATCTGCCAGTAGCCAGCTGTCAGGTCAAATGTGCTAAGAAACTTGACTGAGGCCAAAGTGTCTATAAGCTCATCTGCCCTAGGGATTGGATGGACAACAGTCCTAGTGACTGCATTGAGACCCCTGTAGTCTACACAAAACCTAATCTCTCTCTTGCCATCTTTGGTGTGAGGTTTGTGCACTAAGACTACTAGACTAGCCCAAGGGCTATCTGAGGGTTCAATAACTCCCAATTCCAACATCTTTTGGACTTCAGCCCTGATACAGTCCCTAACATGGTTAGGTTGCCTGTAAATATTATTTTTAACAGGCAGACTGTCCCCAGTGTCCACTTCATGAGTGCACCAGGTAGTCTGACTTGGAGTCAGTGAAAACATATGTCTAAACTGGCTGAGAACTTTTCAGCAGTCAGTTTGTTGCTGGACAGTGAGGCTGCCTGCCAAGGTTACACCATCTACTGATCCATCATCAGGGTTCTGAGAGAGCAGGTCAGGGAGCGGGTCACTCTCTTCCTCCTGTCCCTCATCAGTAGCCATGAGAAAGCCCATGTCAGCCCTGTCAACATATGGTTTGAGCCTATTGACATGGAGCACCCTGTGGGGGCTCCTGGGAGTTCCAAGGTCTACCAAGTAGGTAACATCTCCCTTTTGCTCAATTATTGTATGGGGGCCACTCCACTTATCTTGGAGTGCTGCTGGGGCCACAGGCTCCAACACCCATACTTTCTGCCCTGGCTGGTAAACAGTCAGCACAGCCTTTTGGTCATGCCAGGCCTTTTGTAATTCCTGGCTAGCCTCAAGGTATTTACTTGCCTTCTTCATGTACTCAGCCATCCTGGAGTGGAGACCAAGTACATCGTCCACAATATCCTGTTTAGGGGGTTTGAGAGGTAACTCCCATCCCTCCTTCACTAGACATAAATGACCCCTCACTGGATTTCCAAACAGAAGCTCAAATGGGCTGTAACCAACCCCCTTCTGTGGAACCTCTCTGTAGGCAAAGAGAAGGCAGGGAAAAAGTATGTCCCATCTGCGCCTAAGCTTTTCTGGGAGACCTTTGATCATGCCCTTGAGGGTTTTGTTGAACCTTTCAACTAACCTATTGCATTATGGGTGATAAGGGGTGGTGAATTTATAATTCACACCACACTCCTTCCACATAGCAGTCAAGTTACTAGACATGAAGTGTGTTTCTCTCTCTGATACTATCTCCTTAGGGAAACCCACTCTGAAAAATATTCCAAGTAGGGCCGTTGCCACCACCGGTGCTGTGGTGGTCCTAAGGGGAATAGCCTCTGGATACCTAGTGGCATGGTCCACCACCACCAGTATAAATCTGTTCCCAGATGCTGTTTGAGGATCCATGGGACCAACTATGTCAATCCCAACCCTCTCAAAGGGAGCCCCAACCACAGGTAGTGGTATCAGGGGGGCCTTTGTTGTACCACCTGCCTTACCACTGGCTTGATAGGTGACACAGGAGCGACAAAACTCCTTTGTGTCCTCAGAAATGTGAGGCCAATGAAAGTGTGGGACAATTCTGACCACAAGTCTTGTTTTGGCCTAGGTGTCCTGCTAAGTGAATATCATGGGCTAGTGTTAATAGGAAGTCCCTGAACTTCAGAGGTATATCTAACCTCCTGGTGGCACCAGGCTTGGGATCTCTACACTCTGAGTACAGGGGTCCATCATCCCAATATATCTTATGGGTTCCACAAGCATTCCCAGCAGCCTCATCAGCAGCTTGCTTTCTGAGGGGTTCAAGAGAAGGGCAGCTCAGCTGCTTCTCGCTCAGATCTGCCCTGGAAGGGCCCCCCTGTCTCCAAGAACTCAACGTGGTCAGGTTCAAGCTCCTCTGGGACAGTTCCTTCTTCAGGACTGAGAACATCTCCCTCAAGAGACTGATCTGCTTTCTGAGTCAGGGGGAAGACACTGTCTTACCCCTACTGCTCCTTTTCTTGGGAGGCACCTGGTCTATTCTTTCAGAATCCAGGGCCTGTCCAGCGTTAGATATTTTTGCCTGTGACCTGGTCATAGCAAACACATCTGCAGGGATTCCCAACATTTCTGCATGGGTCCTAAGATCCACCTCAGCCCAAGCTGAAGTTTCTAAATCATTGCCAAGCTAGCATTCAACAGGGAGGTCTGCACTTACCACAACCTTCTTAGGGCCAGTTTTCCCTCCCCAGGTGAAATTAACAACTGCCACGGAATGGTCTGTCCTGACATTGCTAGCATTGGTCACTTGGTACATTTCCCCAAGTATGATTTGCTCAGGAGCCACAAGATCTTTTGTAACCATTGTGATACTTGCTCCTGTGTCCCTGAATGCCAAGGCCTCTTTTCCATTTATCAAAGGCTGATGTCTGTATTTGCCCAGATTGCTGGGACTGACAAATAAGGAGGCCACATCCATGCCTCCATCACAGATCAGTACAGCCTGAGTAGGAACTCTGACTAGGCCAGAGTCCATCTCAGATCCCTACTACACCCTTATTCTGAGTACTACCACTTGGATCTGAACTAGGGGGAACAGTTGCCTTATCTGCAATGGTGGCTGGATTTGAGTCCTTGGACTTGGTACAATCACTTGTCCAATGGGTTTTCTGTTTACAGATTTTACACCATGGTTTCTTTTGGCCTTTTTCTTTGTTAGATTGGGACTCCTCATCAGATGCAGATTTTTGGGGCCCTTGAGAAGACTTCTGGTCTTTACCCTTTTCCCCACCCTTATCAGAGTTCTTAGAATCTTGCTTCTTGGAGTCACCACCTTGGTTCTGAACCTTCTGCCTCACCCTGGTTCTGACTCATTTGTCTGCCTTCTGTCCCAATTCTTGGGGAGAGGTCAGACAATTATTAAGGATCTGCTCCCTCATAATCAAATTGTGCAATCCTTTAAAATCACACACTTTACCGCCAACTAACCAGCCTTCCAGAGTCTTAGTAGCACAATCTACAAAGTCAACCCAGTCTTGAGTCTGTGCCTTTTGGGTGTCTCTGAACTTAAACCTGTATTGTTCAGTGGTTAGGCCAAATCCATCAATCAGTGCACTCTTCAAGACTTTGTAATTGTCAACATCCTCTTCTCTAACAGTGAGGAGCTTGTCTCTACCTTTGTCTGCAAAGGAGAGCCACACGATTGCTCCCACTGCTCCTGAGGGACCCTCTCTACTTTACAGACCCTTTCAAGTGCAGTTATCCATTTGTGGATGTCATCCCCACTGTGGTAGGGAGAGGCAATCTTGTTCAGGTTCCTGTGGTCATGAGTATGATCTCTACCTCTAGGGACACTGTTGCTGCCACCATGGGGATCTAGCCCCCATCTGTGTGAAGCTCTCTGGAGCTCCAGGAATTCCCTATCTAATGCCAACTGCTCTCTCTTGATCCTAAGCTTAGCTTTCTCAAACTCAAGCAGTCTGCATTTCCTCTCATAAGAGGATTCCCTTTTCTGAGAAACAGAGGTCCCTACAGATGTACCAGAATGATTAGATTCCTGAGAAGGAGATCTAGACCTTCTAGATACACTGTTAACCCTTCCAGGTGGAGTAAAGAGGGGACCCCTTGGGTCCTCTCCCCCACCCTCGGGAAAGATTGGATTGTCCAGGTTAGAATCATCTTGATCCTCCTGGTCAGCTTCAGATTCGAGGTCATGGATGTTTTCACTTCCAGGCCTGTCCTCATCTGCTGCCCCACCCAACTTGCCTGCCTCATCAGACCCTGGGGTCTTTCTGAGGTAATCTAAAAGCAAGGCCTCTATGAGGTGTTGAGTTCTAGGGTTCTTCCCTGTCTTCAATTTCCTAGATGCACACATATTTCTCAATTCCTGAAATGGTCATACTTAGTCAGTAAGGAGCCACTGGCTTCTGCTCTTGAAGACATACTAGTGTAGTGAGGTGTTGCACCTACCTAACCTAGTGAGAACTACAAAACTCTCTTGAGTTGTAGAAAGAGTTTTCTAAGCCCTTGACACACAACTCTAAGTTCAGTAGAACGTACTGTATTCCAAACTTGATTTATATGTACCTATGTACCTATAGTGGTTTTCAGTTAGTCACTCTATGAGGTTATCTGGCAAAGCAATAGCAAGCTTGAATCCAACCGGTGCACACCAATGTGAGAAGTTGGCCTGGTATATGCTATCCACTAGTTATAGTGGGCACCTTGTACCAGTCCAAACAACCCTTATTGATGATTAGGTTTAAGACAACCTTTATTGAAAGCTATCCTAGTGGTAGCTATGCAGAGCAGCCTTCAGGCTAAGTCTTGAAGGAGTGCAAAGCAGCTTGGTTTACCAGATTATAACCTCTTGAATAACTAAATGAAAGGAGAACCACACAAGGTAGATATATATAAAATGTATGTATTTATTTCTAAACACTCTCTACTCTAACCTCTTTATGAAGTTAGAGAGCAAGGCACAAAATAATACAGTTCTAAAATGACAGTAAATAGCACAATATGCATTGGGCCGCGGGGAGAGACCAAACCATATATTAAGAAAGTGGTATAAGAACCACGACTTGACTAGACACAGTGCCTAGAGCACGTAGAATCGCTGGGATCCCAAGAAAGCACCCAAGGTAGTGACACAGGATACCCACGGGGGACGCGTGCAGTGTGAGAACACAGCCGCGAGCTCCGTACAATCCTATGGGAAAGTCGCGGTTGGAATTTTAGAGTTTAAGGACACTTAGAAGAGGACTTGGAGCAAACCCTTTCAGACCTAGAAGGTTCTAAGGCTAGCACCCACGTGAGCACCTGAGTACTCGTGTTACCTAACCTAGGGAAGCCGGGTGCATAGGTGTCAAATGGTGTCGGGAATCTTCGATGTCTTCAATGGAGAGTTGCTGCCAAGTGCTGCTGCCGTGGAAGGGAAAAGTGTCCGGTGTGATCCAAGCCCAGATTGAAGATGTGAAGAACCTGAAAGCAGAGGGGACAGAGTCTGGGTCACTTGCCAGTGACCAGGGGCACGATAGACGAATGTCCACCGATGTCGGGTGTTTCAGGTGCGATGAGGTGAAGCTTGACTCAACTGCCACGGAGACCAGGAAGTGTCGATGACAACCACAGTCTGCAGGTGAGTTGTCCCACGAAGGATGTCGAGTGCTGGGGGGTCAGTGTCCAGATTGGAGACCAACAAGCCTTGGCAACGGCAACCCACGCGGTGACAGTTAAAAGGCTTCGGTGTGGACCAGCAAGGTCCTGTGGACTCCCCAAGCGATGGAGAGTCAGGACACGTCTGGAACAACCAGGTAAGCCCATTGAAAGTCAAAGTACCCTTCTCAGGGACCCACAAGTCGACGGACAAGGGATCGCAAAGGGACCTCGAGAGGAATCACTAGATACCAGCCCACCTGTCACTCGAGGAGTGTAGGCTAGCGATCTTTGGTGGAATTACTGCTCGGGGTCTGGACTACTAGTAGCCCAAAGCACAGCCTCAGGGATTGCCAAGAAGCATATGCTGCTGCAAATGTGCACGGTGTCCAGGGTTGCACGGTCCCCATGAGGGTTTTGGATCTTAGGTTTGCTGAGAGCACGGATCGACCTTGGGGAAGCTTGGAAACCCACCTCCTGTGTTTCAAAATCGTCTGAGTCCTTCAGGAGCAGCGTCGATGCAAACCGGACAGATGCGTCTTCGGTGCCTGCCTTGCAGGAGAGTAACTCCTTTACTCCAAGGGAGATTCTTCGGTCATCCAACATCTTGTAGATAGTAGAAGTTCTGGGATTCTGTAGCAGAGTTTCGTCCAGGTGAATCTAAAGTCCTGTAGTCAGGGGTTCCAACTTTATACCCAAGGAAGGGGTGGGACAAACTCTGGGGACCCACCTATGGGTGGGTTAGGTCAGAGGGGTGGCTACACCCATGTCTTTTGTCCAGTTTCATGCCAGAGCAGGAGCTGAGTGCCCCTGCAACTGGTTGGAGCTGGACTATGCACAGGGACACCAAATGTGCCCCCAGTGCAGACATCAAAGCACTCTTGGAGGTTCACCCACCCAGCCCCAATACACTAAAGCCTGTCTGGGAAGTGGTCACACCTCCCTGTGACAGGAAACCTATTGTCCAGGCCTCCCCTGCCGGAGTTTCATTTAGCAGCAGGAGGGCAGACTCGTGTCTATGGCTGGCAGCAACTATTTTGTGATGCCAGGGTCTGTGAAGCTGGTACCGGGTGTACCGGTGACGTCATGGTTCTCCCCCTAGTAGGGTGGAATCATACCTCCCATACCAGTTACTGGTGTGGAGGTATGATTCCAAGGTGTTTGACACCAAACACAACATTTTTCCATGCAGCTATCCCAAAGTTAGCATTTACCGTGAGGTTATAATGCACTTAAGAGTATATGGTTTGGCTGCATCACAAACAACCCCGGAATTAAAGTTCCGAAGGCTGCAGAGGGGCTCTGCTCATGCATGGGCTCCCTCTCACATAAAACCCAGCACTCTGCCTTCAGGATTGATAAGGCCTGCCATAGGGGTGACTGATAGGTTTATATGTGCAGTGATATGGATAGATATAGGGAACCTATATCTGAGTAAGGGGTGCATTCACCACCTTACACAGGCTGCTGTAGCAGGCCTGTTGTGTCCTTTTGAATGGCTTCCCAGGGTTGGCACAATACATGCTGCAGCCCCTGAGAGGCCTCTGGGGTACCTATGCCCTGGGTGCTTAGTATACCATATACTAGGGACTTATAAGGGTACCCCAGAATCCAATCTGGAGTGTACCTAAAGTACATGCAATCAATTTAGAGAGGAAGCGGCTAGGCTGGGGCCCTGAATAGCAGGGTCCCAGCCAGACTAAAGTCGAAAAACAGTGAAACATCAGCAAAAAGTGGGGGTAACCATAAGAAGCAGATCCTACCCTTCTACACCAGCTACAAAGTCAGCAGCTCTGGCCATTACGCCACACCCATCTGTAAAAGGAAGTCGGCATTCTCATCAAGGGAAAGGGATTACTAGAGCTGATTGTGTCAGCAGAGTAACACATGCGGCAGATTTATGTCTGTGTGGTGTAGTTCTTTGAAAAAAGCATTTATTTTTATTTATGCACATGGAGGGGTAATTTCAATGGCCTTGCGGATCTGCTGCAGTCCAGTGTGCAGTGACCCCCTTAGCTGCACCAGGTCAGAGGGGGTGACCGAGGGTTTAGGCGTTTAATTCCTCTTTATGCCTCTATCCACTACCCCCACTTATGCATCCTGACCACACTGATGCAGCGCCATCAAGGCCCCCAATGCTTTCTTGGGATAAGTACCCCCAATCCGTGGATGCCCCTGCCATGGGTGGCCTTTGCCTACCCCTTCTAATGACCTTTCTCTCTCAGACTCCTCTCTGCCCTAGTCCCTGTTCACTTTATTTGTAAATCAGTGTGAAGTAAATGGTGTCCCCGGCGAGAACTCTCCTCAGCGACCAACCTCCACGTATCTTCACTGGGAGAGGAGTTCATGCCTTCTCCCTCCCTGGTCATAAATCGAATAAGACTTTGCTCACTGACAACAACCGAGGTTTAGAAACCACCTATGGAAGGCTTATTAAAAAAATAATAATAATGCTTTCAGGAACTGTGTATTTTTGCCAGACACATTCTACACAGTGGTGGTTGGCACGAATTGTTGTGTGACAGCGCATGGGGTACCAGAAGAAGCTAAGCAGGAAAAGGTAAGAGACACACCTGGTTGGCCAGCCCATGGTTGCTGAAAACAGGCTCCCTACACTAGCTTCACTGAGGGAATTCTGATTGGTCATTCCATGGATTGGGCGTGGTTGGTTATAAAGGACACATAGTTAATGAAAAAGCTTCTTCAGAATTTAAAATAAATGTTTATTATTTTCCTTTTATGCAGTTTTTATACCACAGACCAGGCCCAGTAAGAACACTCGGGGTGTTGTACAATCCAAAAGATAGTGAATGGTAACATACGATTTAAACAAGCATTTGAAATGCAATAGGTCTCGCATTTGTGAGAGTTTGAGCTATTGGCATTGTAATTGGCAATGCCTTTTATTTATGTGTTTTAAAAAAAAAGAAGATAAATAAAGGGCATTGTCATTTACAGCGCCAATAGCTCAAACTCTCGCAAATGGGAGACCTATTGCGTTGCAAATGCTTAATCTTTTACCGGAGAATCAGTTTCCGCAGAGCAGGATGCTGATGTTAGGGCCAGGGAAGATGAAGGTGCGAAAGTCTCCTTAGGGGAAACTATGTCCGGTGATAGCTGGCGAACATCCAAACTTATGGAGCATCAAGACCCCAACTGCAACGAGAGAGGTCTGACAAAAGAGATCTTCTCATGAATGAAAAGAGTGGATCCAAGTGCCTTCGTTAACAGCACATTTATAAATAAATTAACTGAAAACATGCAGTTCTGAAGGGATGTTTGTGGAACTTTCAATACTTTAGTCATGAATTTATTAAGTTACACTTTGGACCTGCTTGGTCCTGACATGTGCCTTACTGGGCATGTTCCTGTTTGGTTTCCATTCTCTTCCAGATGTGGTCAACATAGCCTTTCTTCCTGGATCCTGAAGGGCCTGCCCAAGGGGCCGCCCAGCCTGGAAGGATTGGCAGAGTACACCAGCTTCAGCGTAGACTGAGACCTTCAGTCATTGAGAAATGGTGGAGTTGCCCTAGGACCTGGACCCGTTCAGCCATGGTGAAGGACTGACCAGCTGACCCCTGAGGATGACCTTCCTAAGTAAGCATCTGAAACAGTGACTCTGGCTGGGGCATCCACACCCCGTCCAAACAATTTATATGCCTCCCTGTCCTGAATCAGATGTTTTTCTAATGTCTCTACTAACCCTGCAGCCACACCCCAGCAGGGCCGTCAGTCATTGGACTGTTTTACTGGTAGCATAAGTTTATGTCAGACCCAGACAGGCAAAGGTCTCCTGCAAGACTGTGGAGTGCGTGTGCCCCTGCCTCGAGTTCATCATAGCTAGCAGTAGCTTTGTGTTCCCTGCCACCGCACATGTGACAATCATGCTTGCGAGTGGGGCTCTGTGAGCTGGTGGGAATGCCATAGGCTCCCACCTTACCAAAGTCCTTCCCAGCTTGCTGGTCCTGAGAGGACTGGCAGTTGTGGGAGATAACCCATTTAATGCGACAGAACAGGCCTCTTATCCTCTCCTTACTAGGGAAAGCTGCCCAATGGCTTCTCCTATCTTTTTATGTTGAGGCCTGCGCTGTCTGGTTTGCTAAAGACATCTAGGGGACATTCAGAAAGCGGACCTAGGAATGCATCACACCCATTGTTTACCATTGGCTTTGTGTTTTTTAATTCACGTTTTCTGGCTTTCTATTTGCTGGCTTTTTTTGTTTAGGTTGTCCAGCTTGAGTTCACCCTCCCGTTGCCCAAACCTTGTTTACTGTATTCTTCTACAAACTTGCATTCTGTAGACAGGCCTTTAAATCTTGTTCTTATCTTGTCACCTTTGCTGTGCACTCAAAGACAGGGGTCAAATATCAAGTTCTCTCTTCTGAGGAAACTAGGTGCTTTCTTTTCTTTTTCTGAGTTCAAAGTGAGAGAATTTATGTGACAATCCTGCTCAGTATCCATGAAGGAGGAGAGGGTGTAGGATATTTTTTCTTTCTAGCACACAAAAATCTACCCCACCCCATTCTATCCCAATCCACCCCAATCTACCGCATTCCAAATTGCTGCCATCTACCCCATGTACTCCACTCCATTCCATTCCACTCCAATCCTCCCCACTCTACTTCAATTTACTCCACTCCACCCATGTATTCTAACCCACCCCCTCTATCCCACTCCAATCCATCCCACCCCAATCTACCTCACTCCCCTCCAATCTACCCTACTCCAAACTACCGCACTCCAATCATCCTTCTATGATCTACTCCACTCCAATCTACCCTACTTCATTCCAATCTACCCTATTCTAATCCACCCAATCTACCCCACTCATTCCAATCTACCCTAATCTAAGCCATCCAATTTACCCCACTCCACTCCACCCTAATCCACCCCTATCCACTTCACTCCAGTGCACCCCACTCAACTCCACTCTTACCCAACCTATCACACTACACCCCAATTGTGACTCCACTCCAATCTACCCAACTCCACTCCACTCCAATCTACTCAAACTACTCCACTCCAACCTACCCACTCCAATTAACCCAATCTACTCCAACCCACCCTACCCCAATCTATCACACTCACTCCACTCTACCCCACCTCACTTCACTCCAATCTACCACATGCCACCCAAATATACCCCACCCCAGTCCAATGTAACGCACTCTACCACATTCACTCGCCCCACTCCAATCTACCCTTCCCCCATCCACACCAAAGTACCCTACTTCAATCTACCCCATCCAATCCGCCACACTCCAATCTACCCAGTCCAATCTATCCCAATCCACTCCATTCCAATCTATTCCACTCTAACCCACTCTACCCACACCACTCTATCCAACTCCACTCAAATCTACACCACTTCAATCTACCCCACTCCACTTAAATCTACCCCAATCTACCCCACTCAAAGCTACCCCACTCCTATCTAGTTGACTCCAATTTACCCAGTCCATTCCAGTTCACCCCATTCACTCCAATCTATTTTACCACAATCCACCCAATTGATTGCACTTCATTCTACCTCACTCCACTCTACCCCACTCTAACCTAATCTACCCCACACCACTTCAATCTACCCAACTCCACTCCATTCCAATCTACTCCACCCTGACCCAATCAACTCCACTCCAATCTACCCCAAATCACTCTATCCAACTCCACTCAAATCTAACCTGCTCCACTTCAATCTACCCCAATCTACCCCACTCAAAGCTACCCCACTGTTATCTATCTCACTCCAATTTACCCCACTCCAGTCTACCCCATTCACTCCAACCTACCCAACTCCACCCCACTCTACTCTAATCGACCCCAAACTACCCCACTCCAACCTACCCACTCCAATCCACCCAATCTACTCTAACCCACTCTACCCCAATCTACCACACTCATTCCACTCTCCGTACTCTATCACACTCCACTTCACTCCAACTCTCACATACCACCCAACTCTACCCCACTCCAGTCCAATCTAACCCACTCGACCACAATCCAACCCACCCCACCCCAATCTACCCTTCCCCTGTTCACTCCAAAGTACCCTACTCCAATCTACCCCATCCAATCCGCCCCACTCCAATCTAACCCAGTCCAATCTACCCCAATCTACTCCATTCCAATCTACTCCACCCTAACCCAATCTACTCCACTCCAATCTACCCCACATTACTCTATCCAACTCCACTCAAATCTACACCACTTCAATCTACCCTACTCCACTTGAATTTACCCCAATCTACCCCACACAAAGCTACCCTACTCCTATCCATCTCACTCCAATTTACCCCACTCCAGTCTACCCCATTCACTCCAATCTATCCTACCATAATCCACCCAATCTATCCCGCTTCATTCTGCCTCACTCCACTATAACCTAATCAACCCCATCACACTCCACTTCAATCTACCCAACTCCACCCCAATCTACTGCACTCTACTCAAATCTACCCCAATCTGCTCCAATCTACCCCAGTCTACCCCATCCCATTCTACCCCAATCCACTCCAATCTATCCCACTCCAACCTACCCCAATACACCCCACTCGAATGTACCCCAACCCAACCCAATCCACTCCACTCCAATCTGCCTGTCAGGGTTCCTGCCACAGCTCACCTCTCTTGACTATCACAATGTACCAGCATGACTCATATCATTCCTTCCAACACTTATGAATGAACAAACATCTTGTACCCTGACTTATGACCATATTACATGCTGTTGGTAATGGCTAGCTGCAGCAGCTGTGCCCTGGTTTGTTTGAAAAGGCTTAATAGCTTTTACAAAGGTTTTACAATGCCTGTTCAAGGTCAGGTTTCAGGTGCCATGGAAACATCCAGAAAATCCACTAGAATAAGCATCAAGCAACCGGCATAGATGACCTCAACGTGAACCTTACGGAAGACAGCCCTCATCAAATTAATCCCCTGCACCTGTTCCTTGCTATTAACAATTAGAATGCAACCTTTCTGAACATTCTAAAACTACTTCTAGAAGACAGCCTCATCAAATTAATCATCTGCACCTGTTCCTTGCTATAAGCAATTAGAACGCGAACTTTGTGAACATTCTAAAACACCTTCTAGGAGACAGTCTCATCAAATTAATCCCCTGCACCTGTTTCTTAATATAAGCAATTAGAATGCAACTCTATTGTGAACATTCTAAAACACCTTCTAGGAGACAGCCTCATGAAATTAATCATCTGCACCTGTTCCTTGCTATAAGCAATTAGAACGCCACCTTTGTAAACATTATAAAGCACCTTCTAGAAGGCAGCCTTATCAAGTTAATTAGCTGCACCTGTTACTTATTACAAACAATTAGAATGTGACTTTTAAGACTGTTCTAAAGCAGTCTTATTTAAAGACCATTCACACTCCTCCTCTTCGCTTAGCCTCTTCGCCTGCCACTTACTTGTTTCTCGGCTTCCAGGACTCTTTCTTGCCAGCTCCCTTGATCCTCTGGCTTCGACCTCCCTGCAAAGAACCTCCCACAATAGTCTCACACCTGGATGGTAAAAATAACAAGAAAAAAATGAGAGATGCATTAACAGATTTGTTTTACTACACGCTGAGCTCAGTCGCAACCTTTTGCTGCAAACAAAGCTAACAAGTGTTTTTGCTCAACTTGTAAATATTGTTGCCAGTTCTTTGTGAGAGAGGACTTGCGTGAATCTAACCTGATTTAACTATGGGTTTGATGCTGAAATCATACTCACTACAGTTTCAAAAATTTGGATAAAGGAGCCTCAGTGGACCATCTTGATGAAAACAAAACAATAAAACTAAAGGTTGGTTGAGATTTGAAAAGCTTTCATGAGGTGATACCTTAAGAAATAGAGTTAATACTAGACTAAAGCCTTATTATGTGTTTGTTCATATGTACCATATCTTCCGGTACCATTCATCAGACTGGTGTGAATCCCTGCTGCAGTGTTGCTGTTGAGTAGCCGAACAACATTTTCTTTGACTCTACACACTCTCTCCATCTCAACCCCCTTTCCCCTGGGATTTGCCTCCGGAGCAGTGTCTCCTCCTGTAAACAGAGGGCAAGTCTTGGAAGGATTTGGGAACTAGTGTCGCTGCCCCATTGGAATCCTCTGGGATCCAGGTAGGTGGCTTATGACACTACCCTACTCCACTCCAATCAACCCCAATCCACTCTACTCCACTCCAATCTACTCCAGTCCAATTTACTACGCTCTATTCCAATTTACCCCACTCCACTCCAAACTCCACTGCAATCAATCCAACTCATCATCACTCTAATCTGTCCCACTCCACTCCAATCCACCCCACTCCACCACAATCTATCACACTACAATCTACCACAATCTACCCCCACTCCAATCTACCCCAGTTCAATCTATCACAATCCAATCCACCTAATCTACCCTACTCCACTCTTCTCTAATCTACCCCACTCCACTCCGCCATACTCCACTCTACTCCACTTCACTTCATCCAATCTACCCCACTCCAGTCTACCACACTCCACTCAAATCTATCCCACCCCACTCACCCCAGGCTACCCTACTCCAATCTACCTCTCCCCAAACCTACCCCACCCCAATCTACCCCATCCCAAACTACCACACTCCAATCTCCCCCATCTTCCCAACTCCATTCTACCCCTATCTACTGCACTCCACTCCAATTTATCCTACTCTACTACAATCTACTCCACTCCACTCCACCCCACCCCACTGCAATCTACCCCACCCCACTCTACCCCAGCCCACTACCCCACTGCAATCCATCCCACTCCAATCTACCCCACTCCAATCATCCCTCTTTAATCTACCCCATTTTAATCTACCCCACTTCATTCCAACCTACCCTACTCTAATCCATCCAATCTACCCCACTCCACTCAACCCTAATCTACCTCTCTACACTCCACTCCAATCTACCTCACTCAACTCCACTCTTCCCCAATCTATCTCACTCCACTCCAATCTTGACTTCACTCTGACCCACCCAACCCCACCCCACCCCACCCCACTCCAATCCACTCCACTCCACTCTACCCCAAACTACCCCACTCTAATCTATTCACTCCAAACCACCCAATCTACTCCACTCTACTCTACCCCAATGTGAATGATCTTACTGATGATTACATACAATCCATGTCAGACATGCTGGACATGATTGCTCCGAAGCTGCTTAAAGAATATCTAGTAGACAGTCCAATTCCTGGTTCAATGGCAACTTAAATGAGGAAAGGCGTACTCTAAGTCTTGCTGAGAGATCATGGAGAATCTCTCCATCTGGATCCCACATCAATTGAGGTCATTAACAAGCTCGTATAACAAACACATCAGTAGGCAAAAAGCAAAATACTTCAGGTCACAATTAGATAATGCCAAAGACAGACCCCAAAAACTTTTCAAAATCATCAAACAACAAGCAACTTGCCATTCTAAACAGCACTCGGTAGACAACGAGACGCTACCAAATGTAGATGAGTTCTCCACCCATTTCATCTATAGGACAAGGGAAATCGAATTAGAACTGCAACTCGTCTCTCAGTGTTTGCTCAACCTTGACCAGCCCAGTCTCCTCCAGGTGCAGTTCCTGGACAGTTCTTCTTCTACTGGATATACTACAAAAAAGAAGGCTACCTGGACCTCCTTCAAAATCCATGACAAAATCCACATACTCACATTAATGACATCAATAAAACCTTCCCACCACTTTAATGATCCTCTGCCAGCTAAGCTCATCAAAGGGCTACAATCTTACCCACTCTCTTTATTGATGAAGATTGTGAAAGCATCCCTCTCAGGGCATGGTTCATAATTACCCAAAGATAGGACAGGTCACCCCAATAAAAAATAAAAAAACTAATGTGGACCACTCAGACCCCAACAACTTTCGCCCAGTTTCCAACATTCCGGCCCTGGCTAAGCTTCTGGAGAAATGTGTACACCTAGAACTCTGAAACCACCTTGAACAATTCCAACTTGCTAGAGAACTGGTCATAGCACTGAAAAGGCTCTGACACATATTATAGACAATGCCCTGTTCTAGCTTGATCAGAACGAATCCTGTCTACTTATACTTCTTGATCTCTCCTCGGCAGGTGATACGGTCAAACATGACAGCATGACTGACCTCCTCAAAAATAGGATGGGCTTATCTGGTACCGTTTTAAACAGTTTTGCTTCGTTCCTTCATAATAGGGCTCAGAGAATCAAAGTCAAATCAAACCCTATGTGACATGACACCAGTAACAATTGGAGTACCTCAAAGCACCACGCTCTCACCTACGCTATTCAGCTTGTTCATGGAACCCCTTACCGACATTTTGAAGCTCTCAAACATTCATTAGCACATGTACGCTGATGACACACAATTATATTTGAAAATCTCCCCACCTGAAGATATCAAAATGCTCAATTGCACACTGTGGAAAAACTAACAAAGGCTGACCTGCAACCACCTCGTGCTTAACACCCTCAAAACTGAATTCCTTTTAATCGCCCCTTGCAATCTCTTGGCCACCAGAGAAGATTGGATGAAACAACTCGCAGCTCTCAACTGCTCCCCCACATTATTGACGCTACTAGATCTCTAGGCATAGCACTGGACAAACATCTGACTATGCAAGACCACCTTAGTGCAACCATCAGGGGAGACAATCAACAAATTAACGTTATTAGGAAAATCAAACCCTTCCTGCCCCCGGAGGATTTTCAGTTAACAGTACACTCTCTAGTCTTCTCCTGATTAGATTACAGGATGGCCACTCTTGCCGGCCTACCCAGAGTAAAGTTGGGCCTGTTAAAGGCCACATTGAACTCGGCGGTCAGACTTATGACAGGTTTCAGGAGAATCGACCACATTACTCCAGACCCAAAACATCTAAAAATGTCTCCAGATCGAAGCTACAATTCAATTGAAGATTGCATGCATAACGCACAATGCCGTTAATCATAACACTCCTGCCTACCTGGACAAAAAACTCGAGCTATCGAGGGGTAGCGGTCCATAAAAAGCACTAATTCCCTAATGTTAAAACCACAGAAGTTCAACAAAAAGAAGACATTCAGCCGCTCCTTCTCTGGCCTTGCCCCACGAATGTGGAAAACATTTCCACATCAACCCAGGACTAACCCATCGACTGCCTCCTTTAAAAAAGAATTTAAAAATCTTCTGATGCGTAGATTCCTTTCCTAGGAGTCTTGAACCTTCTCAGCTTGTCCAGCATCTGGTGGACTCCCCTGGAGCTCGGAACTCCTGTGCTTAATGATATAGGGGCATATGTATCAAATACCGTTATTGCGATTCTCAAATAGCGATTTTTAGGGAATCACTATTTGAGAATCGCAAAATGGGATGTAATAAAAAATTCGCAAATGTTTTGCGATTCCTTGGCATTCCGTAATTACGATTAGCAAATTGCTAATCGCAATTATGGAATACCTTCCCATTCATTCCTATGGGCTAGGAGGCCCATAGGAACGAATGGGAAGACATTCTCAATTTGCGATTCGCAATTTGAGAATCGCAAAATGAGAATACAATTTCAAGGGTGCCAGGGTGTCAAAAGGAAATATGTATGTGCGCACATGTGGCGCACATACATGCCCTAAGGGCATGTATGTGCGTGACATGGCACTTTGAAAAATGCAAAAAAGTGCATTTTTCAAAGAAATCGCAAATTACCACCAACTTGAAGTTGGTGGTAATTTGCGATTCCTTACGGCCAAATCGCACTTTTTCTGTGCTTCATACATTGCATTTAAGGAATCGCAATTTGCGATTCCTTAAATGCAATCGCAAAATAGAGAATCGCAAATTTTGCGATTCTCTAACTTGCGATGCCCTTTTGGGATGATACATCCCAAAAGGCCTTTTCCCATTCGCAAACGGGCCGATTCTGAGAATCGGCCCGTTTGTGAACGGGAAAAGGGCTTGATACATATGCCCCATACTTTATAGGTGTCACTCCAAGCTTATTTCCCTCCGATTCCCATTTGATTTTCTCTTTTCCCCTTATATATGACTCGATTGAGATATGTACAGCGCTCTGATACCCGGACGGGTCGTATTCGTGCTATATAAATCTCTGAAAAGAAATAAATAAAAGGTGATGTGAGTTGAAGTGCCGGTTACAGTTCAGTATTAATATGCATCGATCAGCACAGACACAGAGTCGCGGTGGCGCACTGATGCTGTGCTACACAGCCACCAATGAAGGCCAAGAGCACATACAAACAACATCATTACCTAAGGAGCAATAGCCACAGCTGGGAGGGAAATGTGCTGACGTGATCAACATTTCACGGCGGACCGCTCTGGGGGTGGCTAAGCGCTCTTCGGTGGCCTCCCAGGGCGCACACCACCCCTGGCTGCCCTCAGACAGAGCGCAAGAGAGGCGCCATCACACACATCACCACTCACTTGTAATGCATTATTACAAGGAAATTCTGACGTCATTTTCTCCAAGCAGGTGTGTGCTTACATCAGAACACATCTTTAATGTGAAAACAATCCTCATGCTCCAATAGGGATATTATACATTCCCACAGATTATATGTGTTTAAAATTGCACACAATGTTAATGCTAGTTGTCTTTATTGACGCCTCTGGTCTCCAGTGTAAAAAGTACTACAGAGGCATATCGAAAATCATGGTGGTAGTTCACTACAGTGGAGGGAGATATATACACCACTCCTGCCCTGCTGGTAAGAGAGGCCGAGTCTCCATTTTACAGCTCTGGCATCAAAGTACAGCCAGCACTCCAGGGTACCCACCAGCACCACTCCAGGGTACCCACCAGCACCACTCCAGGGTCCCTAGCAGCACGTCTGCTGATGGTGAAAATACTGGTGCAAGCCCCTCTTGACTGGCGCAATGCCCACATGAATGTGTCAAAGGACCTGACCTCCACACTCATGGGATGCGTAGGAGCCCCACAACCCCACACACACGTCCACACCACCCAGGCCACCAAACATGACACTTACACCCAGTCAGTTTCAAGGTTCTGATTTTGCAGAATCTAACATGCAGTAAAGAAATCCTCTCCAAGAACTTTGCCTCGCAGTGCAGGAGGGGGATAACTCTGCACGTGGACTTGGGGAATCACAGATCTTTGTGATGTTATTGGAACCTCTGCTCCTGGTTTCTGTATTCAGCCTTGTGCAGAGCCCCCCCCCCCCCACCCATAGACAACTGACTCTGAAACAGGTGAGCGCCATCAAAGTGACTTAGTTTAAAGTTCAGAAAGTTGATAGGGCCAGCCTCCTACTTAAAGCATTAGTGACTTCTCCTACCGTGGGGTCACGGTTCTGTAAAAATATGGATAAGTGGACTTCACCCTATCTTCATGCACACATATTAGACTTACATAGACTTCTATATAAAAAGATGTTACAGATGTTTTAGTAATTAAAATCCTGTTTTATAAATCCGTCTACCTAACAACAATCTAGCTGATTAATTTCTGCCTCCCCATAAACTCTGATTGTATTAAACCTTCGAGTCTGATCTCTGCTCCCTGTAAGGTGACACCTCAAGGCAACTGTCTCTTAACTTATGTTTGTTCACAAACCCGTGGAATTTGGAATTGCAGAAGCTTAGCCAAATTATGCTAAACCTCTTGCATTACTCCACCCCTGCAGTGCCAAAGGTTTTCTTGCACTTGCTTAAACACCCATTAATAACTATAGTTCCACCAAATTTTGCACAGAGGCTTTTAAATGAAGGGCCCGTTATAAGACAACGTGGCACCTGTGCTTAATTTGTGCCGGTGGTTGCAGGTGGTGGGCACCAGCACTCATTTTTGGAGATCACTATTTATTTTTCATCACCAGACTTTGACCCAGAGCAGGAAAGCATACGGTTGTAGAGCAGCCCTGGCATCGCAGCTGACAGTGAGCTCCTAAGAACAGAAGGACCCTTACACTTATTCTTTTCACAAATTAAGGGCTGCATACCACGCTGCCACAGTAACCCCACATCACCCACCGTGGGCACAAGCAACAGGTATGAAACAGTAGGTGGAACGCTTTGCAGCACAAGAACGTTCTTTCTGCCCAGTAAGGAAATGCAGGGAATGAGCATTACTTGTTCTGTGTCCAGCACCCTCAGGGGACGGGAAATTATGTAATGACCTTAATTGTAATTCTATTCAATTCATCACAATGGTCAACCTCTGGCAGGGCATCAAAGCAGAAGGGGGGCCTGAGCGTGGCGCCTGCCTGCCTGTAAGAGCGCCACAAAGACCCTGCAGGCAGGCGCTACACACTGGACTCCCTGCTGGGGCAGGGGATTTCATGGTCACTCTTAGGGGTGTCTGCAGCATATTTACGTAAATAACATTGTTGTGTTCCTCACGACGCCCCTGGAAGGAATTGTGTGTGCCAGTGAGCTGTTTGTATGATCCGCCCCTGGGTAAGACCGAATTTTGCTCCGCAGGAGAAAATAAAGGGCGCATTTTTCCTGTTCCAAAATTCGCCTGAAAAAACGTAAAACGTTACAAGTGATGACGTCAAGCCCATCCGGCTAAAAATGATCCAACCAGTTGCCCAGAATCCCAGGTCTATCCCAGGTGGCAAAGAAAGGACCCCGCCTACTGCTAGATAGTGGCATCTACTTTTGAACAGACCCTTCAAAGAAATCAAGACTAGAGATGCCCTTAAGAGCTTAAGCGCAGCCTGTACAATAACAAAGGCTGGTATCAACGGTACCCGCACAGTACGGACAAACAGACAGTTGTTATTCAGTTGCAGAAATGCAGAGAGCCTCACGTTTTGGGACGTAGAGAGAGACTCACCTCTTGCGAGATACAGATACGGCTTCAAGCTTCACAGAGAATTTGCTCACGAGTGCAGACCTCCTTCTCAAACTTTGAGAAAAGTAAAAATGGACAAAAATATGAATGAGCTCTGAAAAGATGTAAACGTGTGTAGGCCTGTACTGTACATGAAGCATACATCCTTTTGCAATGGATTATGACAGTGCACAGCCTTGGCAGACGAGCTGGAGACATACTATATATGTGTGTATCGGGACATGGATGTTTTCTGCGTGGTATACGGATGTGTAGCACCGCATCGTAACATGCCTGTCGGATTCTTTGCCGACCGCCTCGTTACAATGGAGGTGGTCGGAAAGGAATCCGACCAGTCATTCCGGCTGGCTTCCGACAGGCTCAGAGAGCCGGTCGGCCAGTAGGAATGCGGCCTGTAATCCCAAGGGTAGCTCTTTCCACTCTTGGGATTACGATGTCGGGTTTCAGCATCCTTTCCGTGCTGGCCTTTTCCGACACAGAAAGGCTGTCGGAACTCGCATTTGGGTACCCCCAGCAGGGCCCCCTTGAGTGCACGGCCTCCGGTTGGAGGCCGAGGGTTGCACCTGATGAAGGTGAGCACCCACCTGCACCGGCCAGAAGGGTGCACGAGATGAAGATGAGCACCATCCGCACCGGTCAGAAAGTTGCACCTGATGAAGATGAGCACCATCTGCACCGGCCAGAAGGTTGCATCTGATGAAGATGAGCACCATCTGCACCGGCCAGAAGGTTACACCTGATGAAGATGAGCACCATCTGCACCGGCCAGAAGGTTGCATCTGATGAAGGAGAGCACCATCTGCACCGGCCAGAAGGTTGCACCTGATGAAGATGAGCACCATCCGCACCGGTCAGAAAGTTGCACCTGATGAAGATGAGCACCATCTGCACCGGCCAGAAGGTTACACCTGATGAAAGAGAGCAGCCATCTGCACCAGCCAGAAGGTTGCACCTGATGAAGATGAGCATCATCTGCACCGGCCAGAAGGTTGCACCTGATGAAGGTGAGCATCATCTGCACCGGCCAGAAGGTTGCACCTGATGAAGGTGAGCACCCACCTGCACCGGCCAGAAGGGTGCACGAGATGAAGATGAGGACCATCCGCACCGGTCAGAAGGTTGCACCTGATGAAGATGAGCAGCCATCTGCACCAGCCAGAAGGTTGCATCTGATGAAGGAGAGCACCATCTGCACCGGCCAGAAGGTTGCACCTGATGAAGATGAGCATCATCTGCACCGGCCAGAAGGTTGCACCTGATGAAGGTGAGCATCATCTGCACCGGCCAGAAGGTTGCACCTGATGAAGGTGAGCACCCACCTGCACCGGCCAGAAGGGTGCACGAGATGAAGATGAGCACCATCCGCACCGGTCAGAAGGTTGCACCTGATGAAGATGAGCATCATCTGCACCGGCCAGAAGGTTACACCTGATGAAAGAGAGCAGCCATTTGCACCGGCCAGAAGGTTGCACCTGATGAAGATGAGCACCATCTGCACCGGCCAGAAGGTTACACCTGATGAAAGAGAGCAGCCATTTGCACCGGCCAGAAGGGTGCACGAGATGAAGATGAGCACCATCTGCACCGGCCAGAAGGTTGCATCTGATGAAGGTGAGCACCATCTGCACCAGCCAGAAGGTTGCACCTGATGAAGATGAGCACCATCTGCACTGGCCAGAAGGTTGCACCTGATGAAGGAGAGCACCATCTGCACCGGCCAGAAGGTTACACCTTATGAAGGTGAGCACCATCTGCACCGGCCAGAAGGTTACACCTGATGAAGGAGAGCACCATCTGCACTGGCCAGAAGGTTCCACCTGATAAAGATGAGCACCATCTGCACCAGCCAGAAGGTTTCACCTGATGAAGGTGAGCATCATCTGCACCAGCCAGAAGATTGCATGTGATGAAGGTGAGCATCATCTGCACCGGCCAGAAGGTTGAACCTGAAGAAGTTACGCACCATCTGCCCCGGCCAGAAGGTTTCACCTGATGAAGGTGCACTCTGCACTGGCCAGAAGGTTGAACCTGAAAAAGATGAGCACCATCTGCACCGGCCAGAAGGTTGCACCTGATGAAGGTGAGCACCGTCTGCACTGGCCAGAAGGTTGCACCTAATGAAGGCGAGCACCATCTGCAACGGCCAGAAGGTTGCACCTGATGAAGATGAGCACCATCTGCACCAGCCAGAAGGTTGCATCTGATGAAGGAGAGCACCATCTGCACCGGCCAGAAGGTTGCACCTGATGAAGATGAGCATCATCTGCACCGGCCAGAAGGTTGCACCTGATGAAGGTGAGCATCATCTGCACCGGCCAGAAGGTTGCACCTGATGAAGGTGAGCACCCACCTGCACCGGCCAGAAGGGTGCACGAGATGAAGATGAGCACCATCCGCACCGGTCAGAAGGTTGCACCTGATGAAGATGAGCATCATCTGCACCGGCCAGAAGGTTACACCTGATGAAAGAGAGCAGCCATTTGCACCGGCCAGAAGGGTGCACGAGATGAAGATGAGCACCATCTGCACCGGCCAGAAGGTTACACCTGATGAAAGAGAGCAGCCATTTGCACCGGCAAGAAGGGTGCACGAGATGAAGATGAGCACCATCTGCACCAGCCAGAAGGTTGCATCTGATGAAGGTGAGCACCATCTGCATCAGCCAGAAGGTTGCACCTGATGAAGATGAGCACCATCTGCACTGGCCAGAAGGTTGCACCTGATGAAGGAGAGCACCATCTGCACGGGCCAGAAGGTTACACCTGATGAAGGTGAGCACCATCCGCACCGGCCAGAAGGTTACACCTGATGAAGGAGAGCACCATCTGCACTGGCCAGAAGGTTCCACCTGACAAAGATGAGCACCATCTGCACCAGCCAGAAGGTTTCACCTGATGAAGGTGAGCATCATCTGCACCAGCCAGAAGATTGCATGTGATGAAGGTGAGCATCATCTGCACCGGCCAGAAGGTTGAACCTGAAGAAGTTACGCACCATCTGCCCCGGCCAGAAGGTTTCACCTGATGAAGGTGCACTCTGCACTGGCCAGAAGGTTGAACCTGAAAAAGATGAGCACCATCTGCACCGGCCAGAAGGTTGCACCTGATGAAGGTGAGCACCGTCTGCACTGGCCAGAAGGTTGCACCTAATGAAGGCGAGCACCATCTGCACCGGCCAGAAGGTTGCACCTGATAAAGATGAGCACCATCTGCACAGGCCAGAAGGTTGCACCTGATGAAGGTGCAATCTGCACCGGCCAGAAGGTTGCACCTGATAAAGATGAGCACCATCTGTACCGGCAAGAAGGTTGAACCTGATGAAGATGTGCACCATCTGCACTGGCCAGAAGGTTTCACCTGATGAAGGTGAGCACCCTCTGCACCGGCCAGAAGGTTGCACCTGATGAAGATGAGCACCACCTGCACTGGCCAGAAGGTTGCACCTGATGAAGGTGAGCACCCTCTGCACCGGCCAGAAGGTTGCACCTGATGAAGATGAGCACCATCTGCACCGGCCAGAAGGTTGCACCTGATGAAGGTGCACTCTGCACCGGCCAGAAGGTTGCACCTGATAAAGATGAGCACCATCTGCACCGGCCAGAAGGTTGCACCTGATGAAGGTGAGCATCATCTGCACCGGCCAGAAGGTTGCACCTGATGAAGGTGAGCATCATCTGCACCGGCCAGAAGGTTGCACCTGATGAAGGTGAGCACCACCTGCACCAGCCAGAAGGGTGCACGAGATGAAGATGAGCACCATCCGCACCGGTCAGAAGGTTGCACCTGATGAAGATGAGCATCATCTGCACCGGCCAGAAGGTTGCACCTGATGAAGATGAGCATCCTCTGCACCGGCCAGAAGGTTGCACCTGATGAAGGTGAGCACCACCTGCACCAGCCAGAAGGGTGCACGAGATGAAGATGAGCACCCATCTGCACCGGCCAGAAGGTTGCACCTGATGAAGATGAGCACCATCTGCACCGGCCAGAAGGTTGCACCTGATAAAGATGAGCACCATCTGCACCGGCCAGAAGGTTACACCTGATGAAGATGAGCACCATCTGCACCGGCCAGAAGGTTGCACCTGATGAAGGGGAGCATCATCTGCACCGGCCAGAAGGTTGCACCTGATGAAGGTGAGCACCACCTGCACCAGCCAGAAGGGTGCACGAGATGAAGATGAGCACCCATCTGCACCGGCCAGAAGGTTGCACCTGATGAAGATGAGCACCATCTGCACCGGCCAGAAGGTTGCACCTGATAAAGATGAGCACCATCTGCACCGGCCAGAAGGTTACACCTGATGAAGATGAGCACCATCTGCACCGGCCAGAAGGTTACACCTGATGAAGATGAGCACATGTGGCACCTGATGAAGCTGAGCACCATCTGCACCGGCCAGAAGGTTGCACCTGATGAAGATGAGCACCATCTGCACCGGCCAGAAGGTTGCACCTGATGAAGGTGCACTCTGCACCGGCCAGAAGGTTGCACCTGATGAAGATGAGCATCATCTGCACCGGCCAGAAGGTTGCACCTGATGAAGATGAGCACAGGTTGCACCTGATGAAGCTGAGCACCATCTGCACCGGCCAGAAGGTTGCACCTGATGAAGATGCACTCTGCACTGGCATAGAGGCTGAAACTGCAGAAAATGAGCACTTACCTGCACTGACCAAGTGGCCGCAACTGCTGAAGCACTGAGCAGGTCTGTTGCACTATTCAACAGCGGTGGCCAATAGAGAGTGGCACCGCTGCCCACCGACACCCCCATCACCGACGCTGACTCTGAAGCTGTGAAGTTGCTGACCACGCCTGCCAATGTCACCGGTTTACAACTCTTGGTCGGTAAGGTAGGGCTGAACAGGCATAAACTATGGAACTGTGTTCATGTTACTTGTAGTGTGACGTTCCTAAAATGTTGCTCAGGTCACACGTACCTCTTTCAGTGGAGTTATTCAAGTCAACAACCAAGAGTAACTGTAAACTGTTAGTTAATATACCAGATACTTGTAGAATATCGACTCACGTCCTTGTGTTACAAAGTCCAGCAATAAACTCCATGCCAAAAGCGATCCAGGAATGTGTTTAGTAAACTATTTAAGAAGCACTGGTAATGCCAATAGGTCCTGCTTATCACTGGTGAGTTGAGAAACTCAGTAAATCATCATAATTGAACTCTGTTATTCCTGCTTACACTCATGCAATCATTCTTTCACCAACTCACTATTCTTACATTTACTCACTTTCACATCTACAATTAACCACACACACAAATTCGAAAATCGTACACAAAAATTAATTAAAAGAATAATAAAAGAAAAATGCCTCTGCCTAATAATGGTTGGCATTTGCTTGCAATAGAAAATAGATATAAATATAAACATAGCAGCAAGCGGTCACCTTGGGGTTGTTGAAGATTTCCTAATGAATTGACTAGATTAAAAAAAATGTTTTTATTGGAGTTTATCAATAAACATGAACACAGCAGTGCGGAATAAATCCCTGGTCTAAGGAATTGACTAGATAGCTTCTTACCTAACATTTGCCAATTGCCCAGTCAGGGCTCTAGCATTTATGATTGACTTGTCACAACAGCCAATCAGGCCTAGTTTATTGAGTACACATTTATCAGGCATAAGCCATACCATTCAAGATATTTATGAAATTACATTTATGAAAGCAATATACAAACTCGAATCCTCCTGAGAGGGCTAACCACAGTGCAAATCCTCTACATCCAGGGTTGGTCAGAGGGGGTAAGCAACACCACAATCCTTGTCTGGTATGGTGATATGATGGAACAAAGTACCTGTCTACAGGCTTTAATACAGTAGTTTAATAATCCACACCGCAAGGCCTATCGACTTTAAGCAATGCATTTTACAATAAATAAACCAGGCCTGCTGCCTTTGTCATAACTTTTTGTTATCACAGATCATACATATGAACCTCTGAAATAACCCTTCCCATTGAGCCAATCAGGGCTAAATATCTTGTCATTGCTTCTCCTCATAACTAAACTCAAGCTTAGTCTATTTAGCTTAACCTTTCCCACAAGGCCAAAAGTGCAATACACACACCCTTCCAGTGGAATATAAGTACACCTTTTCAGTGGTGGAAGTGAACACCTTCTACCCAAAAAACTCTTGTAGACAGGAAGACCACCATGGGGCAGAGTCTAAGCTCCTCTATCACTACTGCTCCTTAAAGAGCATTTTCTGGAGAGCACAAAAGTTCCAGCGACAACTACTCTGCCAAGCCAGACCTCAAAAAGACTAACAGTTTCCAGAGGGCACTGCAATACCTCTGAGTTAAAATACAATATAACGCTGTATTTGGACATACAGTAAAATTAGATGCAAACAACTTTGTGGCAAATGCACACAGGTAGAAAAACTTGTGGGGCAGCAGGTCCGCCATACAGAGGCTTCACTGTACAACTGCAGTCCCCAATCTGGTCGCTGGCGATGTCCCAGCAAAATATTCCCACCATGCTGGTAGATTCCTTCCTGTGCGCCAGGCCTTCTTTAAGGTTTGTGCAAGAGCACGATGGTTTACAGCAGCAGAAGGCACCACCTGCCTTTTCCACAATTCATAAAAGGGATAAAATGTGCATTTTCAGGAAGCAGCTCCATGTATTAGTATATTTTGATTTATGTACGCAGCTTATGGGGTTCAAAGCCTAATTCTTTAGTTCTGAGCAGTGGCGGCTGGCATCTAAGGGGGGCGGCAGTTTTTGAGCACTTAAAATAATATATATATATATATTATCTACTGGCGGTCGCCAGTAGATAGTTATAGTTAGGACCGTGTTTCCATAGGAAATCTGAAAATTCTATTTTGAATAACTTTTGCGCCGGTTTGACGAATCCTCGCAAAATTTTCAAAACTAATGGGGCGCTCCGCTCAGCTCCTACCCTGAAAGTCTCGGGGTGATTCGTCAAGCGGGGGCTGAGAAAAAAGGGGGGTCCCAAAACGTGTTTTCCCCATGCATTTTCCCATAGGACCTTTAGTCGAAGGTACAGCCCGAACGGCTGAACAGAATTACTTGATATTTGGCAAAGAGGTAGTCCTCAGGTCAGGCATGTGCCTTTTGCATATATGGAGTCAATCTGTTCAGTATTTCCTGAGAAAATTGCAGTTAAAAGTACATAAATATCTATAGCCGCGCACCGTGCGCGCACCGTGCGCGCACCCTAACGTGTGCGAGCGTAATTCTGATTGGTGGTTACATGTCAGTCAACGTTCGAATCGGTCGAAATCAGGAAGTGTCGTCCGCCATTTTGTTTGTTTTGGGTGCGACAGTGAAAAAGAGAGGTGGCGAACGTGAAAAGGGTAGGGTAGAGAGTTCCTGACCCCCTAGCCTTTGTCAGGGGGTCCCTAAAGGACCCGGAAGGGTGAAAAAAACATTATTATTTTTTTTTTAATCGCGGGGTGCGTGCACCGTGCGCCCACCGAGCGCCCACGGTGAAAAACCTTAAAAAAAAATATATAATAATACATACATAACTTAGCATTTAAAAAAACGTACAAATTCACTTAAAAAACCATAAGTTTCACACACGTTATAGTTAGGAATTAGCATTTAAAAAACCTTGCAAATTCACTTAAAAAACCATAGGTTTCACACATGTTATAGTTAGGTGGACATTTCACTCGTAAAAAACCAATGAAATTGCCCCGTTATAGTTAGTTGAGATAACTATAACTCGCGCGACCGCCACTCTATCTCAAGAGTGATGCCACTGACCATGTCATGAGTGATGTAATATGTGATGTCTTGAGCAGAGGATTGCGGGCGCGCGAGTTATAGTTATCTCAACTAACTATAACGGGGGAATTTCATTGGCTTTTTACGAGTGAAATGTCCACCTAACTATAACATGGGTGGAACCTATGGTTTTTTAAGTGAATATATATATATATATATATATTCCTCACCCCAGGCTCACTAGTCGAAGGAACCTTTCCAATAGAGCGCACACAAGAGCCATCTGTTTACAAGCAGGATTTACAATTTATTTTCGTCCTTTTCGCATTAAAGTTGACAAACGCGTTTCGGCGTGACCGCCTTCGTCAGTGTCTTATATATATATATATGAAGAAGTCTCGTTCCACGAAGTTTTATCATTCAGACAAACAAACGAGAGTGGACCCAAGATAAGTGCTCATTTTCTATTTTATTCCTTTAGAAATGTCGCCATATGTATATATATATATATATATATATTCACTGAAAAAACCATAGGTTTCACACAAGTTATAGTTAGCGGACATTTTACTGATAAAAAACCATTGAAATTCCCCCGTTATAGTTAGTGCAGGCAACTATAACTCACGCGACCGCAATCCTCTGCTGATGCTAATACTGTATTTAGACACTTATTTACCCATGTCTTCTTCCATAAATTTTTAGCTATACATATATTACAAATATTTTTTTTTCAGAAAGACACATATGTCATCAGCAGAGGATTGCGGTCGCATGAGTTATAGTTGCCTGCACTAACTATAACGGGGGAATTTCAATGGTTTTTTATCAGTAAAATGTCCGCTAACTATAACTTGTGTGAAACCTATGGTTTTTTCAGTGAATTTGCAAGGTTTTTTAAATGCTAATTCCTAACTATAACGTGTGTGAAACCTATGGTTTTTTCAGTGAATTTGTACGGTTTTTTAAATGCTAAGTTACTTTACGCCATTCGTGGCGTGCGCGCCCACTTAACGCAGTTTTTTCAGTGAATTTGTACGTTTTTTTAAATGCTAAGTTACTTTACGCCATTCGTGGCGTGCGCGCCCACTTAACGCAGTTCGTTCCGTGCGCGCACGGTGCGCTTCGCGCACCGTGTGTGCACAGTGAGCACGCGGTGCGCTTCGCGCACCGCGCGCCCACTTTACGCAGTTAGTGCCGTGCACGCACGGTGGGCACGCGGTGCGCTACGCGCACCGCGTGCCCACGTTACGCTGGATGGGCCATGTACGCACGATGCGCTTCGCGCACCGTGCGCACATGGAGGACATATTATGCGCTTCGTTGTGAAAGGTAATGTTGTATTATTTATGATCTTAAATTTGCCGTGCACAAATGGTGCACTTCGGGCACCATTTGCACACGGGGTGTGGAGAGTGTGGATCGTTTTTTTTTTTTTAAATTTTATTTACCGTACGCGTACGGTGAGCGTAAACGGCGATTTTTAAAAAAAAATAAAAATTGAATTTTTTGCCTTGGGGGTTCTTTGGGGACACCTTCATCAAGGCTAGGTGGTTGGGAGCAGTCTAAACAGCCCCTTTACATGTTTTTTGCCTTTGTATTTCCTCCCCCCCTCAGAGTGCGAGATAGAAAATGGCGGCCGCCGCTTCCTGGTTTCGACCGATTCGAATGTTTACTAAGATCCAACAGCCAATCAGAATCGCGCTCGCGCACGGCACCGTACGCGTACGGTAAGCTTACCGTAAGCGCACGGTAAGCGCACCGTAAGCTGCCACAGATATATATATTGATTTAAAGGCTATTTTCTCAGGATCTACTGAACAGATTTAAACCAAACCTACAAAAGGCACTTCCTTGACCTGTAGACTACCTCTCTGCCAAATTTCAAGTAACTCTGTTCAGCCGTTCGGTCTGTAGCTGTGTCTAAAGGTCCTATGGAAAAATGCATGGGAAAAACGCGTTTTGGGACCCCCCTTTTTTCTCAGCCCCCGCTTGACGAATCCCCCCGAGACTTTCAGGGTAGGAGCGGAGCATAGCGCCCCACCTATTTTGAAAATTTCGCGAGGATTCGTCGACCGGCGCCAAAGTTATTCCAAATAGAATGTTGCGGATTTCCTATGGAAACGTGGTCCTAACTATAACTATCTACTGGCGACCGCCAGTAGATAATATATATATATGTGTGTATATATATATATATATATATATATATATATATATATATATATATATATATTATATATATGTTTCCAAAGGATCGTTGTGAGATCACCGCTCTCCCTCCTCTCGACGCCGGTGCCAGCAGCGGTCGCAGCTCCGCTAATTACGTTTTCTACTTGGACGAGATCCGAGAATTCCCAGACAATAATCCAGCGGCACACCAAAGGACTACACAATAAAGATTTTATTGTGTTATACCAAAAAAACTTACCTGAACTTGACGACGTCCTCACTCTGGACCTCTTCTTCCGACACAGGAATCAGATGCAGCAACTCCATTGGCCAATCCTAGGGCTGCTCTAACCAGAATCAGAGCAGCCCTAGGATTGGTGGGAGCTGCCTCACTCGGCGCTCCACAGCGCTCTGGAGGCTTTGGCTTGCTCCAACCCAGCTGTAGAGCTGTTCAAAGTGCGCATGTGTGGCTGGCCATCGCAAGACGACCGGCCAAAAAGACATACTCACTTTAAACCAGGACACCCACCTCCCTGCTGCTGTCACTTAGCAGCTGCCCCGCCCCCATCTCGACGCTCGGCACAGGAGATGGGGCATGAAAATTAAAATGGTAATTAATTACAATTTTATTATCCATCTCTGGAGATTTCCAAGTGGGACAACGCTCCTCCGCCCAAACGGAGGAGCCGCCCCTGCGTGAGATCTGCTAATCAGGGGCTCGGTGTGCCGGTGGACTGGCTCGCTCTGTTATTAGTTGAGTGAGGGAGGAAAGTAGGAGTCTTGCTTCAGGAGGGAGTTCAGCTCTTTTGCCAGCCCAATGTCGGATATACCTCCATTAGTGCACAGTATGGAAGGGATGCAGGCTTCATAGAAACCATCCCAGTCACACAGTGCAGTGCATGCTAGCAGTATGTTTCAGAAAGACTTTTCACGTCCCATATTACAATTTATGGCTTTATTCTTTCATTATGCAAACACAAAACATACGTTTATTTTGACCTTGGTCTTCTAAACGTGCATAATAAAACCACCTTGTATCAATTTTCTTGCATAAAGCACTTCAATAGAAATCCAACAGAATTCATAAGTGAGACCCAGTTAAAATACTTAACTCTTCACTAAAACTTAATTCACCCAAAATCGCAAGCTGCATCCAAATACCGCATATTAAAACATAAATTCATTGCTTGCTCCCTTTCTCTAATATCATATTTGTGTAAAATAGTATCTTCGGTTGGGCTAAAAACCAGAGACAATCTACTAAAACATGCACTAAATTTCATATTAAGACCGCATTACAATTATTATGCATTGAAAATTAAAATGCAATTTGACAAAAATGTTTGTGAAGAGCCATGAATATATATGTGCTTTTTTGTTGTTGCATATGATGCATTTTTTTACACAAGCATACACTATAAAGGAGCAACCCAAAATGTAGTCACATTTTAAACATTAAAATAATAGATTTTGGGACTTTATTTCCATCCGCACGTTCATGTGCAGAGCTGTCAAGTGGCGTACGTCATGTATAACACCTTCAGCTAGTTCAGGCTTTTAGCTGATAGAACCTGGCATTCTGGGACTTGCAGTTTTGATCTGATTAAAAATCCCTCCACATACACTGTTGCTGGCCTAAACCCCAATTGTGATGGAAACTCTATGATGGTAGGTAGGTGTGCATGTGAACCTCTGTATCGTTGTCCATTTTTGTACTGTCATCGTAGGTGGGCCCCTGTCCCTCTCAACAAATCACTCACGGGAACTAGGTATAAAGCCAAAAAATACACTTCAGTGTCTTCTAAACATGTTAGTGAGTATCTTATCTGAATTTGAAACCTGTTTTTTTTAATTTTTGAACTTCTCATCCCGAATATATTTTGGTACTAGTACTACAAACCCCAGAATGCAAAGCACAAACATAGTGAGCTTCTAGTGTCCGACGTGGGCAACTTGAGACCTCTCTAACACCACCCAGTGCTCACCTGCTGCCTCTCAAAGGGTGCTCCCTGCTATTCATTACCGTGGGCCCCTTCTGTGCATCGCCTGTGTCCAAGATGCACACTGCCCTGAGCACGTGAATAGTGCATCACCCAGTGCTCCCCTGATGTACTTCAGCCAGTGCTCCCCTAATATACGTCACCCAGTGCGCCCCTGATGTACTTCACCCAGTGCACCCCTGATGTATTTCACCCAGTGCTCCCCTAATATACGTCACCCAGTGCACCCCTGATGTACTTCACCCAGTGCTCCCCTAATATACGTCACCCAGTGCTCCCAGATGGACTTCACCCAGCGCTCCCCTAATATACGTCACCCAGCGCACCCCTGATGTACGTCACCCAGTGCACCCCTGATGTACTTCACCCAGTGCTCCCCTAATATACGTCACCCAGTGCACCCCTGATGTACGTCACCCAGTGCACCCCTGATGTACGTCACCCAGTGCATCTCTGATGTACTTCACCCAGTGCTCCCCTAAAATATGTCACCCAGTGCTCCCAGATGTACTTCACCCAGCACTCCCCTAATATACGTCACCCAGTGCACCCCTGATGTACGTCACCCAGTGCACCCCTGATGTACGTCACCCAGTGCACCCCTGATGTACGTCACCCAGTGCATCCCTGATGTACTTCACCCAGTGCTCCCCTAATATATGTCACCCAGTGCTCCCAGATGTACTTCACCTAGCGCTCCCCTAATATACGTCACCCAGTGCACCCCTGATGTACGTCACCCAGTGCACCCCTGATGTACTTCACCCAGTGCTCCCCTAATATACTTCACCCAGTGCTTCCCTAATATATGTCACCCAGTGCCCCCCTGATGTACTTAACCCAGTGCTCCCCTAATATACGTCACCCAGTGCTCCCAGATGGACTTCACCCAGTGCTTCCCTGATGTACATCACCCAGTGCTCCCCTGATGTACATAACCCAGTGCACCCCTGATGTACTTCACCCAGTACACCCCTAATGTATATCACCCAGTGCTCCCCGCTATACATCACCCAGAGCACCTCAAGAGTGCATCACCCAGTGTTCCCTGATGTACATCACCCAATGCTCCCATGAAGTACATCACTAAAGCAACCCACATGCACACCATCCAGTGCTCAACACCCAGTGCTCCCATGAGGCACAACACACAGTGCTCCCATGAGGCACAACACCCAGTGCTCCCATGAGAGACATCATCCAGTGCTCCCAAGATGACACAACATCCAGTGCTCCCAAGAGACACAACACCCAGTGCTACCAAGAGACACAACACCCAGTACTCCCAAGAGAAACAACATCCAGTGCTCCCGAGAGACACACCACCCAGTGCTCCTTGAGAGACATCATCCAGTGCTCCCAAGCGACACATCATCCAGTGCTCCCAAGAAAAACAACACCCATGGCTCCCAAGAGACACAAAACCCAGTGTTCCCATTAGAGACATCATCCAGTGCTCCCAAGAGACACATCATCCAGTGCTCCCAAGAGAAACAACACCCAGTGCTCCCAAGAGACACAACACCAAGTGCTCCCATGAGTCATCAGCCAGTGCTCCCAAGAGACACATCTTCCAGTGCTCCCAAGAAAAACAACACCCAGTGCTCCCAGGAGACACAACACCCAGTGCTCTCAAGAGACACAACACCCAGTGCTCCCAAGAGACACAACACCAAGTGCTCCCATGAGAGGCATCATCCAGTGCTCCCAAGAGAAAAACCACCCAGTGTTCCCAAGACACACAACAGTCAGTGCTCCCAAGAGACACAACACCCAGTGCTCCCAAGAGACACAACACCCAGTGCTCCCACGAAGCACAACACCCAATGCTCCCAAGAGACACATCATACAGTGCTCCCAAGAGACACATCACCTAGTGCTCCCACGAGGCACAGCACCCAGAGCTCCCAAGACACACAACACCCAGTGCTCCCAAGAGACACAACACCCAGTGCTCCCACGAGGTACAACACCCAGTGCTCCCATGAGACACAGCACCTAATGCTCCCAAGAGACACATCACCCAGTGCTCCCAAGAGAAAAAACACCCAGTGCTCCCATGAGTCTCAACACACAGTACTTCCACGAGGCTCAACACACAGTACTTCCACGAGGCTCAACACACAATGCTCCCATGAGGCACATCACCCAGTGCTCCCCTGAGACACATCACCAGGGAAAGGCGCCTCCGCTAAGGCGGAGGAGCGTCGCCCGACTGCTCTGCTAGCAGTAGTTAAAGGAAAAGTAAAATGATAATAACCAGCTTTATTATCATTTTATTTTCCTTTTTCTGGTATGGGCGAGGCTGTACTGCCAAGACAGGGGCCAGGAGGAGGAGTGATTGCCCACTCTAAAGTGCGCATAACTGTTTGGCCGGCCCTCTCGGGCTGACCGTAACAGTCATGCGCACTTTGCATATTCTGCACCCAGGCTGCATTACAGCATGGGTGCAGAACATGCCCAGGCCCCCATTCCCCATCTGAGCGCCGAACCACAGCACTCAGACCAATCACAAAGCTGCTTTGCAGTGTTGTGATTGGCTAGGGGAGTCAGGAGCCTGGGTGCTTCCTGGTTCCTGCTTCCCAGGAGCAAAAGGCAGCGGCGGCGAGCAGACTGAGAGAAGGCGGCTGGCCCGGTGGCTGGCCTGAAAGTAAGTGCTTTATTTTTCATTATATTAATTTAAACCCCCACTTCTCCTCCCGGTCCGCCACCCCTGGTAAATAGCGGCCGCCACTGCAACAGCCAGTGTTCCCATGAGCCACATCACCCTGTGCTCCAGTGAGGCACAACACCCAGTGTTCCCGTGAGCCACATCACCCAGTGCTCCAGTGAGGCACAACACCCAGTGCTCCCGTGAGACACATCACCCAGTGCTCCCAAGTGACAGAATACCCAGTGCGCCCATGAAGGACACAACCTCCCAAGTGACACAACACCCTATGCACCCATTGCGCATCTCCTTGTGCCTTCTACTACACGTGATCCTGTGCTCCACCTACACCCCAAACCCTGCCCATCTCGCAGCACAGGACAATGCATGACTGTTGGACTGTGTGCATCAATGCCTTTGTTAGTCTGGGCACATGGCTGCCTTGATCTCTGTTGCACTTTGTGTAGATGAGTGTGTAGAGCATGTGGATGTGTGCACGCTCTGTCCATGCGTACCTATGTGCTCAGTGCCTCTGTCTGCATGCACTCTACACAAAAGCAGAACACATTACCCCAGTCAATGCTTTCAATAGGCAGGTAGGTTCCGGAAGTGAGTACCTGCACTTCTTTCATTTCAAAGGGAGAGCACCTGCACTTCTCAGCAGTGCTACTATACATTTAATAGAGTACCAGCACTTCTCAGGAGCAAACAGGTACTCTAGACAGTGAGTACTAGCACTTCTATACTTCCATCTAAAGCACTGATGTGCGATGTCTCCTACTGAGACATTACCTAATAAATAAGTACCATTCAGACCCCCCTTCAGTACTGCAAGCAGGCGCTGGTAGCATTTTTCGGTTTTCAGACAGAATATCGGAAACAGAAATATTGTGGATCAAAATATCGTGTCAAGAGTATCTAGGGCAGGAATGTCATGAAAGTGTGTGTCTATAGGTAAGCAAAGTTCACCACTGATCCTTTATGGGTTCTGAAGTAGCGTGCTCCTCGCCAAAAAAGCGCTTCAACATCCCATCAAGGGTAGCAAGCGCTATATAAATGGAAACCTTTTCATCTTCAAGGTACATAGATGTGGAGTTAAGTATAGTAAAACTATAATTTCCCATTTTCACTCAACTTCTCGATATTTTTGACAGTAGATTCTGTCCACACAATAGTTCTGTTTCCGATATTGTCAGTGATCCGTATCTTTGTTAGATGCACCGTTTGTATGTTTTACAAAAACTAACTCCGGAGGTCGAGCAAGAGGTGTTAGTAATGACACAGAACGTTGTTTCTCTTAATTTGGCTTCAGTCAGATAAGATGTCACAAAATTTGCCGTTTCTCTCAGCACAATTTGCTTTCTACTAACAGTGAAATAGAGGCTAATGTGGCCGTCCAGTGCCGCATAATTCCAGAGGCCCTGAATACAATACAATACACAGAGAAAGACTATCCGCCCCTAAAAATGGGGGCTTTCTAGGCTGGCCAGCTCATCTAAACGTCCAGGAAAACCTTGGGCAGAGTCAGTCACGCTCTCTTGCTCAAGGACGTAGTTTCAACTGGTGCAGCAGGTGTAGCGGCACCAGGGCAAGATGCCTGAACGACCCATTGATACGTGAATTGCTTTATTTCACAGTTCAAACAGCAACCAGGGGGCCCATTTCCATCCTTGCACTGGGGCCCATGACAAACTAGCTAGCGACTGTTCTTGTCCCAGCCCTACTGGCCGTTCATTGTCAATGGACTATCAGGTAAGTTACCAGTTCGCCCCAAGGGCCAGTCCCTCATCTCACTGGGAACTCCGAGGTCCTAAAATTCATTCATACACACTCTCTCTCTTTTCTCTCTCTCTCTTTCTCTCTCTCTCTCTCTTTCTCTGTCTAGCTCTCTCTCTCTCTATCTCCTCTCTCTCTCTTCTCTGTCTGTCTCTCTCTCTCTCCTCTGTCTCTCGCTCTCTTTCTCTCTCTCTGTCTTGCTCTCTCTCTCTCTCTCTCTCTCTCTCCGTCTCTCTCTCTTTCTCTGTCTTTCTCTGTCTCTCCTCTCTCTCCCTCTCTCTGTCTCACTCTCTCTCCTCTCTTTCTCTCTCTCTTTCTCTCTCTCTCTTTCTTCTGTCTCTCCTCTCTCGCCTCTCTCTCTCTCTCTGTCGCTCCAGGCCTGACTGACGTCCCAGGATGCACCGGGGTCTGTGAATGTCAGGACCCCCTGTGAGAGCAGAGAGCAGCGGCAGGAGATGAATGCAAGGTGACGGATCAGAAGAGATCGCCTTTCCTGGTCAGTTACCATATGAGGGGCAGGCCAGGGGGCAGGGGGTGAGCAGAGGAGGGCCTGACACTTGCCCCAGGTTGAACAAACAACAACTGATACCTTCCGAGCTCTCCTGCCCTCTGAACCCAGGGAATCTCCTTGACAAGTCCATCATTAGGTCAGACACGAGCGGAAAGGGGGGAGGGGGGCTCGTGTATTATTTATTAACCTCTTCGCTGCCGTGCAAAAATGACATGTCTACCCTTGAGGCTCTGTTAATGCGGTTCCATCCAACTGCAGGGGTGAAACCCCTTGTGTTCAAGGTAGGATTATATAGCTTTGTTTTTAATTATTGCACAATGCAAAACAACGTGACATGAACTATATTTACAGATCTATCTATCTATCTATCTATCTATCTATCTATCTATCTATCTATCTATCTATCTATCTATCTATCTATCTATCTATCTATCTATCTATCTATCTATCTATCTATCTATCTATCTATCTATCTACCCATTTATCTATCTATCTATCTATCTATCTATCTATCTATCTATCTATCTATCTATCTATCTATCTATCTATCTATCTATCTATCTATCTATCTATCTATCTATCTATCTATCTACTATCCATCTGTCCGCTCGTCTGTCTGCGTATATGTATTTAAAACTGGTATTTAACTAATAACCGGGATGCAAGGGCTTATACTAATGCAGTAAGGTACAACACATTACAAAAGCCTCATGACTATTAGCAGAGTTGTGCAACCTGTGAATGAATAGTGATTTTCTAGGGTCACTTTTGCTATACTGTGGTAATAAATAGGAATTTTACCTTGCAGTGCAGTATTTAATGCATGATTGTGCGTTTATTAGCATGTATTAGTATAATTGCTCCAAATAATGTGTTGTTATGTGTGTGTGTGTATGCATGTAAAAACAACTTAAACTACACAAACAGTAGAAATCCTATAGTTATAGGACATAACTTACAGTTATAATTTGTGCCCCATTCGAAACGTCTATAACTCGTGGCCCACCGGACAAAGGGCCATATGTAGGTAGCATACAAGTTACCGCTTCTTAAATACCGAACTTTACCTATTCGGTATTTAAGAAGTGGTAACTCGTATGTAGGTAATCATTCGGTAAATATTACCGAATCGGAGAAATTCGGTAATTACCGAATCGGTATGGGAAGGTATGCCTCATTACCGAATCGGTAAATACCGATTCGGTAATGGGGGGAGCACATTCAAGGGTGGCAGGGTGTCACATTGACACCCTGTTGCACCCCTGATTCCTGCATGTGTGCACATGTGGCGCACATACATGCCCTAAAGGCATGTATGTCTGCCACATGGCACTGTTAGTCCAGCAAATGAATTCGGTATTTAGCACCAACATATATTTGGTGCTAAATACCGAATTATTTTCCCTACACATCACTCATTTGAGTGTCACCTACATCTCATTTCAGGATTCGGTATTTACCGAATCGGTAAAATTACCGATTCGGTAATTTTACCGATTCGGTAAATTACCGAATCCTGAAATGTTCCCCCTACATAGCAAAAGCCTAAATACCGGTCGGTAACGGTATAATTACCGAAAATCGGCCGTTACCGACCGGTATTGGGCTTCCTACATATGGCCCATAGTGTTGTGAACTTGATAGGTGCACTACATTAACTGTAACTCAGTCCAATGCTGTGCACAATTTTCAAATAAATGATTTCATTAGACATGACGAGTCGTGTTATGAATGCTATAATTTATTTAACATGCTATGAGTAATGTAATATGAAAAGGTATAAGCATGGAGAAGGCGCGATTTTTAGGTAATGTAGTGTTGCTATCGAGTTCACAACACTGTGTCCGGAGGGGTGCTAGATATAACATCCAAGCCAACGTGGAATGCATAAAAGCAACCCTTTGCTCTTATTAGCACTCTGACAAGAGTGAAACCCATGCCAGGGGTCGCTCCTCTTCATTCCTGGTTGGCTTGCTTGGTTTCTTAGCCATCCAAGGCTGTAATACTGGGCCTGAAGTGATAAAAGGCTTTTGTCATGTTTCTGCTCAGCGTGGATGCCACCTGCTTACCCTATGCTGAAAGTGTTTGCTTTATAATTGGCAGACAGCTTTGTCACTTTCTAGCACAGTGTGGCGGGCACTGTGCCAATCCTATGCTTAAAAACTCTGAAAGAAAAACAGATATTTGAGGTGAGCAGATTCAGCGTTGGTGATGTTGGAGCTGCCCTCCAACTAAACCTTAGGAAGTAGCCAGATTTTCCTGCTTGCTTTTTTGCGCGCAGGCAGGCAGGCACGTGTGTGCACACACACACACACACACACACACACGGCAGGACTTGGGCCACTGGAATTATAATAGGACCAAATTATGCAGCGGGATTGACTAAATTATGCATCAAGAGAAAGCGAATTATTTGACATATTGTGACATATTTTTAAGTATTAACAGAATATTTTGGCATTTTTACACGTTAACACTTTCTGGGTACATGTTTCACCTCATTAGTACCACTTTGACACCAAAATACAGAAATGAGCAACAGAAAGATGACCAGTGGCCTCCCACTGCACAGCAGCATGTGTTACTTTGTTTTTAGTAACTTTTGATCTGTTTGAGCTATAAGGAATCTTCTTTGCTGAAATCTACAGATTATGTGGCAGATGATGGATTATGTGGCAAATGCAGAAAACCCATTATCACACTGAAAACACAGTGAGCACAAAATAGGCTAATTCCAGTGGCATGGGCTGTGACTCATGAGAGGCAAAGCTGTGAGTGTGTCATGATGCTCTGCCCCTCCCTGAACAATAGTAATAAACAGCAGATTCCATTCTGCACATCTGCAAATATGATTTATCCCAAGGCATTTTTTCGACTATATTTGTTTAAAAAGTATTTAACCAAAGCAGGACACAAGGAGTTCAATTTGTGAAGTAAGGTAAAATCACAGTGAAGAGGCCTGTGATTGTTAGGAGAGTTGTTCTCCACATCAAGGTATAGTAACATGCAGTCTGTGCCCCTGTAAGCAAAGTTTTCCTCATGTCAGATATCTTGTAATGTGGTAATAACGTGAATTTCACCTATGCACTGTAGGAATAAATGTGTGAATGAGCGTTTTATTAGTACAGTTACTCTTAATAACGTGTTATTGGAGCACATTTATTTCCACTGCCTGGCATGTTTATGTCTTGACAGAGTGACAAATATAACTTGTCTGCTCTTTAATAATAGACAGTTAAAGATGGAGATACCTATAGTGGACTACGAGCATTTAGAGCATGATTAACAGAGAAAATACACTTAGAACTCCCCAGTTGTACGAGAGGGCACTAAATCTTTCATTCCTCAGGAACATGTTTGTCATAAAGGTGATCATTTTTGAGTAAACAAATAGCAAAGGGGCATCCTGCAGAGGTTCCCTGTGCATCCAACCCTAGAGGGGCGAGGTGTGAAGCTTCGACACTAATTACGGGAATGTTTTTTTCAAAACCTTTCCAAATGTTATTTGAAACTTTGCAAAGTTTTCTTTTTTTTTAAAAGCAAGTACAGAACCAGAAATCAGTTTCTGAGAGAAAAACCCCGGAAGAAGTTACTTTTGGCCAATTCTATACACCAGATCTTCATTTACAGCACTGTAGGTGGTCATACCATTACCCTGCAAGTCGTAACAAGACTTGCCGAGGGGGGAGAAGGTGTTGGATTTAAAATGGAGAAGTGTGTCTCAATGGTTAGAGCGGCAGACCCTGATGCAGTGGTCTGGCCCGGACCAGGGTTCAATTCCCGCCTCGGTGGGTCTTGGGCTCAATTTCCCCGGACCCGATAATTCTCGCCTCGGTGCCTATTCTAATCATGGGTCCCACTCTGCAACTCTGGGCAATCGCTTGCTTAATCTCCACAACGGCCCCAAAAGCGCTAGGATGCCTGGCTTCACCTTGGGGGTGCCCAGGAGTGGGCACTTCACAGGGAAAGGCCAGGAAGGGTTCCACAGCGGTATGTGCACAGCGCCTGAGAGACCCTTTCGGGGGTGTGCGGAGCGCTATATAAATGCACTACATTTACATTTCCTACTGTCCGCACAGACTGGAGTTGGAATAGTAAATTATACTATTCCAACGTCCAGCGCCCCCCCTCCGCAAGTCGTTCTTACGGGGTGATGGTATGCGTTGTTACAACCCGGTCGTTGTAACAACCGCATTGTAATTGCATGCGGGGTGACGGATTCGTTGTAAGGGCTGTTTTCTCACCACAAACAAGAGTCCATAGAACAGCGTTTGAAGTACACAGAGGACTCCTGTCACACCAGATCACAACCTTCGAAAGGGCACAAAGCTTGTAGTAACTGTGGGATCACCTCTTAGATACAGCCCATAAATTGTATGACCATCTACAGTGCTGCAAATGAAGATCAGGTGTATAGAATTATACTATTCCAACATCCAGCACCCCCTCTGCAAGACATTGTTACGACTTGCAGGGTAATGGTATGCGTTGTTATAACGTTCTCGTTGTAACGACCGCGTTGTAATTGCATGCGGGGTGACAGCATGCTTAATAAGGAGACATATTCTCTGTGGTGTGCAGCCTGTGATTGAGTGCATCAGCCTCTCCCAGGATCATGACTTCTGGGCCACTACTTCTAGTTGGAGGCAAAAACTGGTTGATCTGGTGGGGCATGGTGATGACCAACCACCATCTAAGCTTTCTCCGCTGCCTCCTGTTCTTCTTGTTTTGTTGACCGGTCTTTACATGCCACAAAAGACATTCAATAGAGTGAAACTTACCTTGTCTGATGGGTGGGAGGAGAAAAGAGAGAAACAGGATAACGAGTCGGTGAAAGGAGTAGATACAAGAGGGAGATTAGGGAAGAGAAGAGAGTGCGAAAGAGAGACCGGTGGAAGTGAGATAAAGACAAAAAGAGACAGGGTGTGATATAAGAGCTTATACTTTAGGTAATTAGTATATTCCAAGTCACCTGGTAACGCCACAAACATATTAATTGGTCAAGTGCCTTTATAAGGTTACGGAACTCTCAGGTGTAATACAATATCCTAGTAACCTACATTTTAGAGTTTTCTCACTTATAATACACGATCGAGCATGAAATATTAAACATGCACACATTTTATGCACACACCCTTTTGATGAAAAAAAATTAGGAAATGTGTTCAACGGTTCAACACAACAGCGGAGCATTGAAGAAAGAACATTATGGAAGAACAATTATTTCTTACACATTTGGCTGGCAGTTCATTAACATGTAATTAGGAGCATTTTCAGAGCACAATGTCTGAGCACTTTCAGTGCAATTAGAATTGAAGCAGAGATTGAGTGGGGATGGGGAGGGGAACACTGTAGCTTAACGTTCCTGCAGGCTGTCTGTGAGATGAAAAAGTAACTCGTTTTGGTAACTTACAACAAGTATTGGTCTGTTATAATTCAGTAATACTGTTAGGATGGGGACATTAGCAGCCAGATCATGCTTTGATCACATCAATGCCTCCTCTTTCCCCTGTGCTGATGCTCCTACCATCCACCAGCTCCCCATAACTTCCCAAAAATGGTACTCCACATATGTGGGCGGGCATGTTTCACGGGACAGGAATGACCAGAACCACGCCCACGTGAAGTAATACTTCCAGGAAACAAACTATCTGCAATTTCCCATAGGAGATGGCTCCAGTGTTGGAGCCTGGGGTCGGCTGGCACCCAGAGGTCCCCAGTTACCATGGATATTATTAATAGCCAGAGATCCCAGAGAATCCAGGGAGGTGTGGCTGCCACTGATAGCCCCACGTTCTCCGACCTAGCTAGAATGCCCGAAAATGTCAGTAGGGATAAAAGCACAATTTCCTCACAGTTAAATAATTAAAATTACAATTTGCCATGGGGCTTTTCTGCAGTATTTGGGCTGTGGGTGGGCTGGCACCCAGCAACCGTGCGAAGCACAGACACTTGTGAAAACTACAATATGGCGTGTGAGACTAACACTAATTTGCTGCCCAGAATCCCTGCTGATTCCTCGCATTTATGTGTTGAATAATAATACCTGATTTTGGGGACAGTGGCATAAGTACCACCATTCTATATTCCGACACTCCTGATAAAAAACATTACCCCACATAAGTGAGCAGTCATATGTAAGGGACAAAATGGTCCAAACGAGCCACCATTCCAAGGAGAGCTTCAAGAATTTGGTTGCAGCAATTTTCCCAGGGGCGGTCCCAGCTGTATCTGGTTTGGGGCCTTGGTGGACACTAAGGGCCAAATGTAGGTAGCCTAACATTTACCGCTTCATAAATACCGAATTTTACCGATTCGGTATTTATGAAGCGGTAAATGATATGTAGGTAATCTATGGGTAATATTTACCGATTCGGAATGGGTCGGTAATTTAGAATCGGTATTTACCGATTCGGTAATGGTAACTGGCTTCCCATTGATTCCTATGGGCCAGGAGGCCCATAGGAATCAATGGGAAGCCAGTTACCATTACCGAATCGGTAAATACCGATTCGGTAATGGGGGGAGCACAATCAAGGGTGGCAGGGTGTCACAGTGACACCCTGTTGCACCCCTGATTCCTGCATGTGTGCACATGTGGCGCACATACATGCCCTAAGGGCATGTATGTCTGCCACATGGCACTGTTAGTCCAGCAAAATATTGCTTTTTGCAATGTATTCGGTATTTAGCACCAACATATATTTGGTGCTAAATACCGAATTATTTTCCCTACACATCACTCATTTGAGTGTCACCTACACATCATTTCAGGATTCGGTATTTACTGAATAGGTAAAATTACCGATTCGGTAATTTTACCGATTCGGTAAATTACCGAATCCTGAAATGTGCCCCCTACATAGCAAAAGCCTAAATACCGGTCGGTAACGGGATATTTACTGAAAATTGGCCGTTACCGACCGGTATTAGGCTTCCTACATATGGCCCTATATCACCAGACCTCTCCATCTCTTCCAGAGTTATGAAAATCCCTGAACACCTGGCTATTCGGTTAATCGGCTGGACACTGAAAGTGTCTGGATACCCTCACGGGTGCCAACAAGAACTCTACAAATCTGCTGATTGAGTGAGGAATCTGTTATACCCTACTTAATTGAATAACATGTATTCCAGCCCTGCTGCCTCTAGCTGCTCAGCCAGAGCGTGAGATGGTCATGGAATGTTGGCGTGCCTGTGATGCGTGGAATGCCTGGGTGTCTGAGTGGATGAGGTATCTTGGACTGAAACTGAATAAAGAAGACTTAAATATACATCCTGGCTCCTGGTGTCTACCTTCATAGAACACAACAGAATCCCACCCAACCCGAGACATTTTTTAAACAACTGAGGCGCAGCAAATCCAGAAAATGTGACTTGCATGAATACCACAAAACAATATCACCGAAAATGCCCTGCAAATGCCAAACTAGGGTTGAAAGTACAATGTTTGATATTCATGTGTCGAAAAGCATGTCAGGGTTCTTTTTAATTTGAGTGTGCATTGCGCAGGGCAACTGCATGTTAATCCCTGGGCCCTTTGTGCTTTCTGAAATAGTTTGAAGAGAAAAGAAAAATCAATCAAAATAGTAAAAGAAAAAATATTACAAAGTAATCATGGAAAAATTAAAGAGTTTGAATGCATATATGATGTTGAATGAACAAAGCATTGACTCCAAATATTACATGAATTAAACAGAAGCATTGAGAGTTGAATAATAACAATGTAAATAAAAGTAGTAAAAAAAGATGACATGTAAATCTCATGTAACAAGAACTTGAGGAGAATTGTAATCCGACATAACAGACATATAACGTGCTGACGAGGGAGTAAGACCAGTTATAATAAGGACGACACTTCTCTGCTGCAGTCAACGAATTTACTGGATTCCATTGGGGATGTCATAGGAAAAACAGATTGAAAAACTTCCAGGTATACATATTAAGAGGGTTAACTCGACATAGCAGAATTGTAGGAATGGGTATGGATGAGGTATATAAATCTGCTATGAATTAGAGGTGGTGTGTAATTTTAGTTTTATTAAAAACGAGCTATATGAATAGAATGTTGTATGTTAAATTATAAGACCAGGTACAACTGAAATAGTGAACAAATTTATTTTAATTGTTGAAACTGATGTACAGAAAATACCCAACATTCATACAATTAAATGAAATATTTCTGCAGTCTGTTTACCTCTGCACTTAAAGGAAGTATTCTCGACAGTCATCCATATTAACAAATCTAAAAACCATCAATGTCAACCAGTCACAACCATCTCTGTCCACTAACTATGGCCATCCTTGCTGGCCAGAATTTATTTGAGATAGATTATTCGCCCGAACGCTTAAGGGCTGGGACATTACAATCCTCATTATGCCCGGGAGCAACTAAGAAGAAAGGCCCTCCATTTCTGTTACGTATTGCACTCCACTATTGGAAACTGGCAATGAAATCTGCTAACACACCTGTGCCATATGCCCCAAATGTACCCCTGTGCGGTTTACCCACGTTACGAGGAGTATTGTCTGCCACTGGAGTACGCAGCAGGGTGGAGGCCTGCGCGAACACTGTAGGGGACTTATTTCTGGATGGAAACGTAATGTCTCACAATGACTTTGCACAGGCTTATTCGGCCCCTCCCACACTGTTCTTAACACACGCTGCGGTCACACAATATGCGCGTAGATACTGGCTCTTGGATCGGAAAGAGCCCCCGGCCTTCGGGTTCTTGCAGACATTGCACAGAATGGGCAATGGTGGTCATCTGATCAGGTGGGTATATCGAGGTCTACGGCCCCGTCTGGGAGTTTCATTGTTGACCCTTCGTCAAAGATGGGAGGCCGAGGTGTCCAGGGAATCTACTGACAGGGAGTGGACACAGGTCCTTGAATATACCAGACGCGTCTCCCGAAATGCCCGACTTAAAACAGTACAACTGTTTGAATTGCATAGGGCCTGTCTCACACCTCGGGCGACACAGCACATGTACCCCAATTCCTCTTCGGAGTGTCCTAGGTGTCGTAACCTGGAGGCAGATTTTATCCACATGTTGTGGACCTGCCCCTCCCTTGTGGGATGTTGAGCGGAGGTTCTACAAGGCCTCACAGTCCTCTCTGAGCGTTCCCCATGGAACACCCCTGAAGCCTGCCTCCTAGGGCTCTTTCCTCTTCCTAAGAAGGCAAAAGTGTTGCGCCGCCTTATGAGTCTCATCTTACTGTTGGCCAAGAGACTTCTCACACAATGATGGAAATCAAACAGGGCACCACGCAAAGGGAAGTGGAGGGATGAAGATATAAAATGGGCCGCTGCGGAGAGGGAGGCATCGTACCGCGAAGAATCCAGAGGGTTGAGAAAGAAACCAATATCTTTAGAATTGGGTCAACTGGTAGAACATTTTAAAACACAAAATGTAGATGTCGCTGATGACTAATGGAATACCGAACTCGCAGCCTGCTTTCCCTCCCCCCCTTTTTTAGGTCTCGCCTGGCGAAAGCAGCGTGTGCACTGCTCTCGCCATGGAGAGGAGCTTTGGGAATCAATTTAGCCAAAGCGGAATGCACGCGCCTCCAGATGGACAAAGACGTCTGCTCTCGCCATCCGCAAAGCTAAACATGCACGCGTAGAGACAAAAAAATGCACGCGCATGTGGACAGCCCAGCTCCATCTTTGTTTACTTTTATCAGCGTAGGGATGTGCACACGTGCGCGCATTTTTTTGTCCGTGCGCGTGCTTTCCATTGTCATGGCAACTTGTCAGCCCCAAATGGAATGGGTTGTGCTCAGAGGAGATTTAGGGATTGGACATTTTCCAAAAATAATAAGTCCGGTAATGGATCAGTTTTCCACTTTCACTGCGCATTTGCCAAGACTATCTTATGTCTTTCTTTGAGGACTCTATGCTGCCCCCTTGCTCCCACTTGACTGTGGTTACTGCTCATTTTACCCTCATGCTGGTCTACTGTATGTCTCTGACCTTTGATGCTTGTTTTATTTTTCTGCTCTCGTTTACTGTGCGCTGCGTATAGAATCTGGACCCCAGGCGCTGGTTACGCATTACAAGCCCTAAACAATCATGTGAATGTTTGAAGGCTGCCGGGACACCACAGGTGCCCTGTCCACACGGAGCAGCCGAGAGTGCTCCGTGCTCTCGCACAGGAAACCGAACCTGTTCGCTCGGTCAACGGAGAAGCGTCACAACTAAAAATTGTAGTGTACGTCGCCGTTACGGTTTCTGTCAACACCGCCAGCGACGCCCAGGTCAGCAGTGTCTCCCAATACATAATCAACTCGCTACTGCCTTCGAGGCACTTAAAAATAGGCAACCAGGAGTTCAACAATATGCCGGCGCTGCTCGAGTTCTACAAGATCCACTACCTGGACACCACCACATTAACCAAGCCGGCACCAGGTAACGCCCGGGCTCGGAGAGGGTGTGGGCAGGTAAGGTTTGGGTGCTGGGAAGGGCTGACATGGTAGCGGGGCCGCAGCAGGTGCAGCCAGCGGTAATTGGGATTGTAATGGTCGGAACATACGCTGCTGTCAATGTGCGCATTCGCAACACCGGTGGCTGTGTCTGCAGCACCAACACACTCCCTCCCCCCTCCCTTCCTCTCAGAGCATCACCAGCAGCTGCAAAAGATGGAAGCTCCATGCTGTTTACTTCAGCGCACGGAGGACTGCCCCAGAGCTATGTACAATGTCATGCTCAAGTGCTGGGCCCACCAATCCAAAAACCGTCCGTCCTTCGGCACCCTGAAATCACTGCTGTCGGAGGTGAGGCTCACTGCGAGGCAAGCTTCTACTCTGTCTGCGATCCTTCACAATCCCATACAGGACTTCACAGCCAGCGCTCCGGTACTACTCACTACTGACCCTCCAAGAGCCAGCGCTTCTACACTACTCACTACTAACCGTACTACAGTTAGCAATTCTGTACTACTCACTACTGACCCTCCGAGAGCCAGCGCTCCTGCACTACTGATCCTCCCATGGTCAGCGCATCTTTACTATACACTTCTCACCCTCCCAAAGTCAGCGAATGTTTACTATTAACTACTGACCCTCCCAGTGTCGGCGCTTCCGCATTATTCACCACTCACCCTCCCATCGTTGCTACTCCTACACTATGCACTACCAGTTCTCACATGGCCAGCACTTCTGCACCACAGCCTGTTTACAGAGGTGCCACAGCCAATATGTGTGCACCACTCAGTACAGAGCTTGTACAGCTGGCTTCCCGCACCCTTTACCGCCATCTGCGCTCCCGCACCATCTGTACGTACCTTCTCTACTCTCTGCAGCCTTGGACACTTCTAATACCCTTTTCTGCCCTTCTTTACCCGCAGGCCTGGTCCCAAAAGGTGAGATCCACTCAGGAACTCAATGCTCACTGTACTAGAGTTACCAGTTCTGTACTACTCACTACTGGCCCTCCGAGAGCCAGCGCTCCTGCACTACTTATCCTACCACAGCCAGCGCATCTTTACTATTCACTTCTTACCCTCCCACAGTCAGCAAATCTTTACTATTCACTACTGAACCTCCCAGTGTCGGCGTGTCCTCATTATTCACCACTCACACGCCCATTGTTGCTACTCCTACAATATGCACTACCAGTTCTCGCATGGCCAGCACTTTTGCACCACAGCCTGTTTACCGAGGTGCCCCAGCCAATGTGTGTGCACCACTCAGTACACAGCTTGTACAGCCGGCTCTCTGCACCCTTTACCACCATCAGCGCTCCCGCACCATCTCTATGGACTTTCTCTACTCTCTGCAGCCTTGGACACTTCTAATACCCTTCTCTGCACTTCTTTGCCCACAGGCCCGGCCCCAAGAGGTGAAATCCACTGATACTAGCCAGGCATGTGGTAGGAATCATAAACAAACACTTTCTTCCTTTGATTTTCTCTGTACCCGTCTCCCATTGGCAAAACGTGCAGGTCTCACCAGTGACGCTGTTTGGATTATTCATGTATATTACAGGTTTTAACGCTTCTATTTCCCAAAGTCGAGGGTAATGTGCTGCATGGGTTAAACACTTATAAGGTCCCAAAGGCTAGACCTATTGGCTATGTCAATGCTTGTTCTGCCCCTGCCTTGATCTGCCCCCCCCACCCCCCCATGGAAGTTGGAACAGACACTTCATTTTTAGTAGCACAGTTCTTTACTGTTGTAGCTTAACATTGACACAGATTTGTTGCATATTTGATTTATTAGTTTTACCCAGCCTTGTTCATTTCTAAGTAATAATATATGTAAGTGGGCGCCTTAAAGATTTAGTTATTTCAGGCTCATTGTTTGACAAAGATAATGAGTCATTGCCTACTTTTGTCTCAATGACTTAACAGATTAATGACAACGCTATCGTAATGTAATACGATTTTCATCAAAACTGAAAATGTAATAAAAATTTGTGTTAAAAAAAATATATAGCCATCCTTGTCCACCACTCAGTGCTGTGTATGCTTTTGTGCATTTAAATCAACATTAAGTCTGGGCGGTGAACTGTGCTCCGCTTGCGGAGTTTGCGGAGAATTACGCACTCCGCGTTACGCAGAGCTCCAAAATACTACACTCGCTCGCCTTCGTCAATGTCAAGTTGGCGAGCACAGGCGAGGAAAATCTACCGCTCGTGAGATTTTCCCTCGTTCGCGATTGTCAACATCAAGTTGGTTAGCGCGGAAAATCAACCTCCTGGCAAGATTTCTCAAGGCAGGAGGTCAGATTTCTCATTGTGAGTTGTTGCGTATGCTCACGACCGCTCGCGTTGAGAAACTGTCCCCTCGGGTTGATAAAGCTGCATACTCGAGTAAAAATCTACTCGAGCAGCAGTAAGGAAGCCGCACACGCTTACGCTGTGCATGGTGCCATTCGCGATGATTGCACAGTGCAGACAAGCACCTGGCACTGAAAATCACAGCGAATAGCATTTATCCAACGCACTCCATGGCTTGCGAAGCACCGCGTAGCACTGCAGAGTTTATTTTGCACTTTGCGGAGTTCCGCGTAACAGAACTCCACAAACTCGGCCAGGCTTAATCGACATGTGCATTATTAATAGTGTGCAGAGTGATTAATAAACTTATGTACAGACATGAAGCTTATACAATTGAAACAAATTTGCTATCACCTGCTAAAGTGTGTTTTTCTGGCTTAGGCTAACTAGGTCTCAGGTAACACCATCTTGTTCAAAATGGCTGCTGTATCCTATTATTTATTCTCTGTTTATATTTCTGCCTGACACTGCGTGCAACAAGTTGTGATTTATTTATGTCTGAATTACACGGTTCACAAAGGTTTGCTTGAGAGAGCCCAATGTTAACTTTTTTTTCAAGTAGCTCCTGCTTTCGCGCTGTACTGCATTCATCTCAAATTGTTCACTGTTTGCTCTGACATCTGCGGGCGACATTGGATCAGAAGAGGCGAATCAATATTCGTTCAGTAGGTTAGTGCTAAAGTGATAAGGTTATATGATAATTTATAATTCTGTGATGTGATTTCTCGAATGTAATTCTTTGCTCACACCACGATGATGAAAATGCAGTTTCAATGCTGTCTTATGGAGAAAATGGATATAAAATATAATATGTGAATTTTGGGGGGAGTAAGAGAAGACTTTCTCGACCTCGGCGTCTGATTTCTTACTGATTTTGGGGCACATTTGAGGCATAGGGCCTCGTTTAGAGTTTTTTTTCAGATTAAATGTGTTTTATTGAAAGAATAACATAAGTAAAAGAGCAGTGACAGGATGCTGATTAACAAATAAAAAATAGTGTATCAAAATAAATGATTACATCTGTATTTAAAAAGCATATATTAACACTAAGGAATAAGATAAAAGGAGCTTGGATAGGAAAATATTTCTAAAAAAGCCTTACCTGTTAGTAAGAAAAAGAAAGAAAAGAGACAGGAAAAAGTGAGTCATGAAATAGAAATGTCTAAAATGAAGAATCAATTCATAATGTTGGAACTTGTGAGAACTAAAGATGAGCAATATAAATTGTAAATCATCATATACGTATAACAGAAATACACTCCAAGGAGGTTTTGAAACTTCTTCTGCAACAATATCCATTGATTTACTATGGCAACTTGAAGTATCAAGGAACATTGTTAGAGGTGACCATATGTTCTCGTTTACGAGCTAATGTAATGGGATGTACGTAGCTCTACCCAATCTATAAATAGAACTTACTGTGTACCACCATACTTCATAGGAAACATGAATGTGTTCTTCCAATTAGAAGTTATCTGTTGAAAAGCCACAGCAAGTGAAATATCTAATACAAGACCAGCGGTAATCCAGCGAAGCAGTTTAATGTTATATAATGACAATGGAGTGATGAGTAGTCTATTGTAAATAAAATACTTTGTTTGCGTAACTTTTGCAGCTTCATATGTTTTATGTAATTTGGTCCAAATCCCAACTTCGAGTAGAGCATTCTGCTTGTAAATCATTTTCCCTTCGCAATTCTAGGTTAGATTTCTTTCTAACGAAAGAGAAAAAGACAGGGTGTTTATAAATGAGAGATGGTTTAGAATTATGTTTTTGCAAAGTAACTAAATTAGTTTCATATGTCCATGGTATATTATCATTGTGTAATGCTGTCATAGAATTTTAAATCTGCCTGGGTAGTTGTATATAGTTCTGAATAGAAGATTGTGGTAGGTGGAAAAGAGACTGACTTGTTGAAAAAGGGAGAGGGATATAATTAGCAATTAGTTGGTTAATTAAAGTAACGCTTCTATCCTTTCATGTGTTCCATAATAGGTTTCTAATGTTAATTTTGAGATATTTATTGTACCGGGGAGGGATTTGTAAAATCAGCATGACATAAGTGTTTTGTGAAAAGAAGGGGTTTCAAGAGTTTATAGGAGTATGCAATATAGATGGGTGAGAAGGAAAACTCATTTTGGATGAAAAAGAAAAAAATTTATCAAAAGGAAAGGGAGAAATAAGTGACTATTCAACGAAAAACAATAAAGGTTTAGTTAAAGTAATATTATTGCTGAGTGAATGAGAAGATTGTTTAAGGCAAAAAAATTCATGAAATTTGTGAAAGCTGGAAAAATTCACACCACCACCATGCTGCTTAGTAAGTTTCAGACGTGGGAGAGACATACAACCATGAATATTATACCATAGAAAATGCATAAGAACAGAGTCAATTATTTTAAGGAAGTGTAATTAAATGCTTATAGGTAACTTGGAGATCAGATACATTACATGAGGGCAGAGCATAATTTTAAAAGAGGTTAATCTACCCCACCATAATGAAAATAGAGGGTTTTCTTTGGAACACACATTTCTAGTTTGTGCACTACATCATCAATTCAGTTTAAGAGTTGCTTCAATGGAATTAGTGATCCACAAACCTAAATATTTAATCTTAGTTTGGTTCCAAGTAAATCCTAAATCCTTAAATCATGTTTGATGCCGAATCTAAAAATAGGTAATATCTCAAATTTATCAAGATTCAATTTATATCCAGGAATAGCAGCAACATTCAGGACCTCTGATTGAAAAAGAGGAATTGATTTTTTTGGGTTAGAAAGATAAAGATAGTTTTTACATAGTTGTTGAATCTCTGTTTTTTTGAGGGGGATTAAACAAATAAGTGCTTCCTGGAAGTACCTGATGCAAGCTGGCACTCAGCAAAATAGTGATAGAGTTTAGTGAACCATGGGAAAAAAGTGCTGAAAAATGGGAATAAAATTCGGATGTCCTTGGGCTTTGTTGGGTTTTAATTTTTTGACTGCTTCTGTAATATTGTGAAGAGTTATGCCATATTCCAACTAGGGGAAATCAACATCGAGGAGCATATAGGGATTTATAAAATGTGGCAAATTTCTCAGAATATTTTCATCTTTACTTATCATTTGATTATGTGAATCATTAAATGGAATCTATAGTTATATGTTCCTTTTTGAGCATGAAATAATTAGCTAAGAGCTTGTTTGTCTTTTTCTGGACCCAGAATATTGAGTGTTTTGTCGGAGAAGGAAAGAGGAAGCTTATTCAGTAAATATTTTATTAGATTGAAATTTTGCTTGCATGAGGTCATGGATAGAATCATGAGATTTGGAGTGATAAAATGTATATTCTAAAGTTTTGATTTCCTGTAATAAAGATGTGGAGGCATTATCACAATCTTTCTTTTTACAGAGAACATCATGAAAAATAAAACCTTTTGCTGAGGCTTTAAAGGAATCCCATAAAATGTGTAACGAAGTGTCTTGAGGGGTGTTGAATGTAAAAAAACTAATTGATGAAGTTTGTGGATTGTATATTAAAAGAGGGATCCAAAAGGAGGTAATTATTAAATCTCCCTCTTTTTGAGTGAAACGAAGGTGGAGAAATAGTTTGCACCTGTTTGCTACATCTTGAGAAAAATAAAGTTTATATGTAGACCACATAATTTTCTTCATTTTTGCTGCAATAAGTCCTGTGATGAGATCAGGATGTTCCAAGAGCAAGATGATGACACCTCTGGGTTTAGAAGGAGTTCTGGGTCCTAATCTATGAGCACGTTGGATAGTGAGAGAAGTAGAAGGAGGAAGATCCAGAACCTTCAGCATTAAATGCTTTGAAGAATTTTAAATGGATTATTGCCCTCCACATTTTGAGGTAAACAATAGATTTGTAAATTATTCATACGATTCCTATTTTACAGGTCCTCAGTGCAGCTTTTTAATATATGGATTTCCACTTGCATCTTGTGAATTGTGGAGGTAAGTTATCAGATATCACTGACTCGTTGTCGTAACTCTGACACACATTTGTCCATATTTGACCATTTGTTTTCAAGACTATGTAGTGTCTTACTAGTATCCTCGATAAATGGTTACAATGCTCGTATTTCCTCCAGCATTAGTTCCATATAGGGGGAGACTTTGCTGTAGAAGTTGGTTCTTTTATTGGAAGCTTATGTGATGAGGGTACCGGTTTGGCTAATATTTGAGATTTAGGAATAACCACAGGTGAGGGATCAGCTTGAAGAACCTTTGCTTCCGCTTTGCAGACCGTAGGTTTATTATCTGAAGTTGAAAAGAGATTATGACTGAGAGGAAGCAAAAGAAGTGATATGTGGAGGCTTCCAATGACGTATTCTCCCCATAAAATTATGAGTACCCAAGTGTACTTGAGAAAAAGAATATAATGGTGAGAGGAGAGAAGATATGGAATGAATCCTCCGGTAAAAAGGAATATCAGAGGCATATAGATGTCAAATTCCTCTCATTAATCCTCAAGAATGGCTGAAGTAATGCTGAAATGTTTGAAAGGCAATCTGATATGGTAAAACGTGGTATTTCTTTGACGTAGGAATCAAAGATTTAAAAAAATACCATAACGCTGAAACAACAAGATGCTGGCAGTTAAATGTGGAGGTGACGTGATATGTAAAAATCACCTAAAACTGCAAAGAAATGATGAGGAAAGAGCTCCAGTCACTCACGACAAGGACCCCAAATTATAATTATTATGTCTCCATGCTGTTGAATTTCAATTCTCCATCCATGAAGAGCTTGGGGAAAGACCACCGCCACTGAGCACCGCAACTACGCAGCCATCTTGCTTGGTGACCAGACTATGCCCCCCCTGGTTTAGAGTTTAAAGGACGGGTATTTACTCTGGCAGGGTGACAGACTACCCGCCCACCAAATTTTGAGATGTTCACTGGACCAGCAGAAATCTCTTGCATTTACAGGAACCAACCCCATGGCGGTTCCTCTAAATGCATTGAAAATTTGACGGAAGAGTCCGTCAACATGATTGAGCTAAGCAGCAAACTTTCAATTGTTTTTTATTTTTAAAAATAGAATGCCAAAGCGGGGTTTTCTTTTTGAAAATAAAAAAAACTAATGACTGCCTTACCATGGGAGTTTTCTCCCATGCTGTGGGGATTGTTTTAAAGTTTTCAGTGTTTCTTACAGCCAGGCTTTACCTGACAGACAGTGAAAACTGGCCATTTGTCTGCCCACCGTTAGTAGGATGGGCAAACAAATGGCCAAACCTCCGAAGGCCCTTACTCTGTAGGGCCGTTGGAGGTGTATGTCTGCGGTGGAGACGGGATAGTATCCACCATTGACATACTGAAGTTCCACCCAACTCTAAAAGAGGTGGGTGGACCTTCAGTTTGGTGGTCAGGGTACACCATTGTCAGTTTGATGGACTACCCTCCCTGCCAAACACTAAATCTGGCTCTTAGTCTATTTTTGATTTGCCTATTATTCTACATTTGTTCTATTCACTGAAAGCCTTCATGGAAATGATTGATGCATTCAAATCAGAATAGTGCTACAACTGTATTTTACTATTTTTGTATTGTACCTTTCTAATTTGTGTCATAAACCTTCATGATTGTCATAAATTCTTCTCTAGAACTTGCTTTCTGATTGGTTGTATTTTGAAATTCTGTTTTGAACCTTGAATCTGGGACACATTGCCTCATGATTAAAGGTTAACACCATCCTGATCCACCCAACTCCTGGGTGTCCCATTGAGTGTAAGATTGTAGGAGGTGAACACACCCACAGGCTTTGGTAGCAAATGAAAGTTATAGAGCGATATGGGTGGCTTCAAAGCGTAGTTTTGCCTAGGCCTGGGTGGTAAATTCCGTTCTGCTCGCAGAAATTGCGGAATTTGGGTAATTTCGTGTTCTGTGGAGAACGCGGAATTGCCAAAAATTCCGCAATCCGCGGCTTTGCAGAATTCTGTGCTTGTTCGCGCTTTCAAAATACATGTTCGCGTGATATTTCTCCCCGAGCACGTAAACAGCGTTCGCAAACAGGAAAAAAGCATTGCGAACGGGTGGAACAAGCAATTCTGCGTGTTTGCGGAACTTTTGCGTGCTCAGGGAGACTTTTTACCATTTTGCGGAGCTCTGCGTTGCGCGACTACACAAATTCCGCCCACCCCTAGTTTTGCCCCTGTCCTTAGACTGGATTTTTTGTCTGCATTCCCAAGAGCCCAGATTTGGATTAATTGCTGACTCTAGAGCACCAAGATCCCACTGGAGAAGTGTGGCTCAATGATTAGAGCGGCTGACCCTGATGCAGAGGTCTACCCTGGGACCTGGGTTCAATTCCCCGCCTCGGCGGGTCTTGGGCTCAAAAATTCCATGAACCTGATAATTCTCGCCTTGGTGCCATTCTAATCATGGAGTCCCACTCTGCAACTCTGGGCAATAGCTTGCTTAAACTCCACAAAGGCCCCCCACAACGCTAAGGATGCCTGGCCTCCACCTTGGGGGTGCCCAGGAGTGGATGCCTCACAGGGAAAGCCAGGATGGGTTCCACAGTGGTATTTGTACAAGTGCCTTGAGACCCTTGCGGGTGAGTAGTGCGCTATACAAGTATCAATTTACATTTACTGGTATTCCAGTACTAATCCGACACCAAAGCAAAGTTATCAGTAGGGTTGAGCGATTCTTGCGATTGAGAGTTTTTGGCGTGCTAGCAGTGCCTTGTGGGATGTGTAGCTGAGAGTGTGACTTTCATGGAGTCATGAATTGATAAACCGCATGTGAAATGTTTGGTTTTGTGTTGTTGATTCTTGGTTGAGTTTGTTGTTTGATTACTGTTGTTTTGATGTATTTGTCTTAGTTGTCAAGTGCGTCGAAAATGTTTCTGGTTTTATTATTTGTTGGTTCAGGCAATCAGATTTGTCGTAATCCAAGATCTTGCGATATTGGTGTTCAACTTGCCTGCAAAGTAGTATTGTGATTTGTGAGGTGCTGCATTTATAATGCATGGGGATTTTCTGAATTAATCAGGTTTGTGTCAGGTTTTGCGTGTTGAAACTGGGTTGGTGTTACCTGCTCTTCAGTGCACAAGAGTGACTATAGTAATGAGAGGTGGATTACTGCTGGCCGGGAGTCTGCCTTAGTGTGAATTCATGATCGACAAGTGCCAAAAATGTACTATTCTTGTTTCTGCTGATTATGAACTTCTAATATTTTAACCCACTGATTACCTACTGTTAAGAGCACACAATATTTATTTGTTTATTTTTATTTGCTTAGTGGTGAAAGGCATGTGTGTTGTTTTCCTACTCAAGGAAGAGCCACCCTGCGGTTGGCAGACTGATACTGAAAGTCATACTGTGTCACGGATTCATGCTGTCATTGGTAGGTTGCTTCTGTAGTCACACTGTGATAGGTTGACCGATGCCAAGTCGCGCTGGGGTTGGTTGCTGTTTGTCTGTTTATTTTGTGAGGTTTTTGGAATATTTTAAGTGAGGATAATGGTTGCTGTATTGAAAAAGCCTAAAGCTCCTAGTGATCTGTTATGGAGGGACAGAAGTTTCTTCTGAAAGTTCTCTTGTGTTCTAAATGTTGGTGGGTTTTGGGCTTTATAGGTGCACATGGTTAAGAAATTGTCGTGAGTATAGTTCAGGTGATAAAGACATGTGATTTTCATTAGAGGGTACCGTTAATACCAGAAAGCCTGATTTTTGAGACACACAATGTGTGCGAGGAAGTCCCAACCTAGACCACCACAATTTTAAGATTGAATGAATGGGATCGAATGACCAGAGGGAAAGCATGAAAGATGACAAAGCAGCTCAAAGGTTCAGTGAGCCAGTGGATGGAATTAAAGTAAGTCACAGAGAAAAGGGCATGGAGGGTGTGTGTGCTTGAAGGGGTGAGAGTTTTCCCTGTAATAGTTATTGAATTTGATGAAAAGAAAATGGATGAATATAAAACTGAAAGGCAAAAATGAAGTGAGGAATTTGATTAGGATAAGGGGGATACTTTCTTAAATGTCCTACTAAATGCTAGACCTCCACCTTACACAGTTGGTGCACAGGCACCCAGACCACCAGTACCTGGTATGTGTGCGGGCGTTGAACAGAGTACAAGTCTGCAGGGATTCATAGCGCTTGCTGCACATAGTACAAATATGAATTTACCTGAAAGTACTTCACCTAAGAATACACTGTCAGTTTTACGCTGTCCAAGTAGAATAACGACTGTTGTGGTTACAGAGCCTACCGGGTCTGTTATTGAGGCTGTTGCTACAACCGCCCCCGAGAAAAAGAAGAAGAACAACAATGCACATTTAAAAGTTGAATTTGGAGAAAGTCTACAGGGAACAATTGATTGAGGTAGAATACTTGTATGTAATTCAGATAAGCTGAGATATTTGATTGAAGAAGCAGCAAGGGGTGCAAATGAGGCTCATAATAATTCTTAGAAGAAGATTTTAGGGTGGATTTATACAAATGTAGTAATTTGCTAAAGAATTGCTAAAGAGTAACAAAATGAAATTGAGTGAAGCAAAGATAACCAACATTGGGCCAATAACTCTGAGAGCTCACAACTGAGACTTAGTTGGGAACAAAAGATTGGAGGAATTTCAAGAAATGGAAGGACAAATGGAAGAAGAAAGCAAGTTTAAAAAAGGACATTGATGCAGGAAAAAAGCAAATATTGTAATGAGTGATCTGGAACCAGAATCAATGACAAGGTTTCCTTCACGAGCAGCTCAAGGGGGGAATTAGGTGCCTGTTCCTTGGTCCAGGGGCAATCTCTGTGCCACTATGCCAAATTTTCCAAAACTGAGAAAGGAACCTGTCATGTGGTATAAGGAGTTTCACAGATAGGTGACAATTTCAAGAGATCTTTTGAGTTGATTTGAATAAGTTGTTTGAAATTGCTGTACCTAAAGTATTGTGGGCAAAATGCAAGGCTGCTGTTTTTTGACCAACAGAAGAACCCCCTAGAATTCTGTTATATTGTGTTATGTTAAGTGTATTTTTATAGTGCACTATCACCCGTGAGGGTATCTTGGTACTTTGGCAGGTGTGTGAGACTAGCATCTGGAGGGAATTACTAGAAAAGCCAGGTCTTCCGCTTCTTGCAGAATTCAAGACGAGAGAATAAGGCTCTAATATGGAGTGGGACGTCGTACAAGAATGCATGAACTCTTGATCTGCTTTTGTGTATGTGTGGGATGTGTGCTAGTGAGAGTACTGCTTAGCGTAAATGCCTTGTGGTTTGATGGAAGTGTACGTGCTGTTTAGGTAGGCTAGGCCTGTGTTGTGGAATGCTTTGTCTGTGTGGATGAGGAGCTTGAATTGTGCGTGCTTATCTATTGGGATGCAGTGATGTTTCCTCTTGTGTGCTGTCACGTGAGATTGGTGTGGGAGGTTGAGGACCAGTCACCCTGCTGTATTTTAAATAGTCTGAAGTCTTTTTGTGAGTTGGTTGGTTATTCCTGTGTAGATGGAGTACCTTTAGTCCAGTCTGCTGGTGATGGCAGATTGGGTGATGGTTTTCCTGGTGTTGTTGTGTAGCCACTTGAATATCTTTTTCAGCATCCTCAAGGTGTGGAAGCTGGACGTGGTGACTGTGTCGACATGTCCAGCTCATTGTTGATAAATATTTTGAGGTTTCTTGCTTGTGTACTGGGGGTAGGAGTGGGTCCAGGGTTGGAATGGGCCTGAGATCTATAGGCCACCATTTGCAGTCCCACGGCAAGGAATCTTTTCCGAATATCACCACTTTGGTTCGTCCTTGTTCAGCTTGAGGCAGTTGAACTACATCTACGTGGCTACTTCAGCCAGGTATGTGTTGAAGTTGTTCCTAGTACTGTGTATTTTAATTGACGTGAGTATGTAGATGTGGTGTGTGCTGATGACATCTGCCCGAGGAGCTATTTAGATGTTGAAGAGGACTATCTACTTGATTGGCTAATAGCCAGCTGCACTGTATTGGACTTCTTTTTGTGCCTCGGCATTTGTGTAAGTCATTGTCAAACCTCAAGAGGGATGCTCCATTTTGGGTGTTGATTCAGCCTCCGATGAGCAGAGGGAGGCTATATGCTTGGAGAGCACTACAATTTATTCACATTAAGAAGAATTACTTCCCTACGGACAAAAGGGGTGGATGTGCATGTGTATAATGGCATTTCTGCTTTGTTGCTTTTTTGTGTATTGAGATGTTGAAGAGGGTCGAGCTGAGCAAGGAAACCCTGCGGGACTCTGCAAATGAGTTCCCCATAACTCATACTGAGGAGTATGGTTGCATGTCGACTGCTTGGGATCATCCAGTGATAAAGGTGCAGATCCATTGGAGAATGAGTCCTTGGGTGTCAGCCTCATGGAGTCCTCTGATCAGGAAGGGATGAGAGACTGTGTTGAAGGCCTCAGAGGTGTCGAATTGGATACGGGCTGTGGTTTCCCCTCTGACAAGGATCGTCCAGATGTCACCTGTAGCTGTAATGAGGACTATCTTTGTTCTTTGGTTTAGTCTGAATCCTGCTTGAATGGAGTTGAGGAGCTGGTAGTTGGCAAGGTGATTGGTGAGAAGTCTGGTGATGGATTTTTCCAACACCATGTCTGGGTATGATAGGAGACAGATTTGTCAGTAGTTCACAAGCTTGGCTTGGTCGACTGAGGCCTGCTTCAGGAGGGTGTCGATAGGTGTGGGCTGTCAGGTTTACAGGTTTCTGAGAAAGTGCTTATGTGGATGGAGGTGTTGTCAATGAGGGTGACAGCTTGGCTGATGGGGCTGAACTTTTTTCATAGGTGTTGGTGGGGTAAGGGTCTGACAGGGTCCTGCAGTGGACGGCCTTCATGATTGCTGTGGTTTACATTGTGGTGATGGTGTTCCATGTGGTCAAGGTGTTGTCTTTGACTGATACCGAGAGACTTATTGAACGATCGATGGGGTCTGAAGTGGCTGTAGATGGCTATGATTTTACTGCCGAAGCATGAGAGGTCATTGCCCAGTTCTTGGGTTGGGGTGATGTTGCTGGAGGTTGCTGCTGTAGTGGTGAAGTCCTTGATGATCTCAATAATATCTTTGCTGGTGTTCGAGGTGTTATTCATATGGTTGGCTAGGGCCTTTCTTTTGGTTTCACGGATTTCCTGGTGGTAGCGCCTCTGGGCTGATGTGAATGTGTCCATGTCTAATTCCTCCTGGCCAGGGCCGGACTGGCTACCAGGCATTTTCTGCTGAGGTGGCAGGGTGGGGTCCAGGTTCATTGCTGAGGGGCTTATTTTATTGCTGGGGAGCTGCCGGCGCACCTACATAAATAATGCAAATAAATAGCTTTAAAGCGTACTTTTTTAAACATTTGTTTTGCATTGTATATGAAGGAAAGCCAGTCCGGCCCTGCTCCTGGCGTGCCTTCCATCTCTGTTATAGTTGTTTGCAGTTCTGATTGGTCATTCTGAGTTCCTCTGTATACCAGCTGGCCTGCGTTTTTCTTCTTGCTACTTGGTTTCTTTTTCAAAGGGCAGGGTGTCAGTGCAGGCAGTGAACCAGTCATTAAACTTGTTGATCAAATTCAATTGGCGACACTTACTTTCTTCGAACACTTTGGCACAGGTGTACTCGCCGTCGCCACTACATGGACCACAGTTCCTTGGGGCAACTTGCTGGTAAGACGAGCAGAGTGCGGCCAATTGGATTTGTTGTATTAAACTTGTTGATGTTGCTGGCTAGGTGGCAAGTGTGCTATGGTTTGTTTTTGTGGAGGGCGGAAGCCCAATAGGCATCTGATATGTTGTTTCAATGTCTGTGGTCAGGGCCTCTCTGCGTAGATCTTCTGTGGTTGGGAATATCAATTGAGGAGCTGACAATGGTGTGGTTAGTCCAGGTGACTGAGGTGGGTGTGTTGATCGTGATGTTGTTGAATAGGGTATAAACGGAGTCCAGGATGTATCTGGCGAAGTGGGTGGGGGGTGACATGTGTTGAGTGAGTCTGAGGTCACCAAGGCTTTATTTTTTTGTTGCTGTTTTAGATCGTGTGAACTTTACCCGAAGGTATCAGAGTACTTTACATGAGCACCAGTTGCATTACAGATGGACACATTCATTTTTAGGCACAGGGAGATTAAGGGGCATATGTAGCAACAACACCATTTGCGATTCTCAAATAGCGATTTTTAAAGAATCGCTATTTGAGAATTGCAAAACGGGATGTATTTAAAAAATTGCAAACTTTTTGCGATTTCTTAAAATTCCTTAATTGCGATTAGCAAATTGCGAAATCGCAATTAAGGAATACCTGCCCATTCATTTCTATGGGCCAGGAGACCCATAGGAATGAATGGGAAGTAATTCTCAAATAGCGAATCGCAATTTGCTAATCGCAATTTGGGAATAATTTCAAAGGTGCAAGGGTGTCATGATGACACCCTGATGCACCCCTGAAATGAGCATGTGTGTGCATATGGCGCACATACATGCCCTAAGGGCATGTATGAGCGCCACGTGGCACTTTGTAAAATTAAAAAAAGTGCATTCTGAAAGGAAATCGCAAATTACCATCAACTGGAAGTTGGTGGTAATTTGCGATTTCTTAAGGATAATTCGCACAACTTGGGTGCTTTTTACATCTCATTTAAGAAATCGCAATTTGCGATTTCTTAAATGCTTCCGCAAAATTAAGAAATCGCTAAATTAGCAATTCCTTAATTTTGCGATGGGATTTGTCTCATACATCCCGATTACCGATTTTTTAATCGCAAACGCTGTTATTTTGCGAATCGCAGCGTTTGCGACTAAAAAATCGTTTGATACATATGCCCCTAAGTGATTTGCCCAGATTCACAGGATGTTTGAGCCTCCTGCCAGACTTGAACCTGGCAAGATGAAGCATCCCGAACAGAAAGTATGTAACACCCAAGAAAATTTAGCTAGCATCTGTGTCAGAAGAAGAAAAGTCAGATGTGGAAATCTACAATCAAGCATACTTTTGCCAATTCATCTTTGAACAATAAGAAGAAAGATCACCTTGAAATCTCTGCCAACTCCTCATTAGTTTTGAAAGCTTGAACTTTGTCTAAATCTGAATGAACTGAATTGGAAAAAAAATCTTTTTCTTTAAAAAAAGAAATATTCTTTATTGCACATTTTCTTAAATGCAGATCGCAGTACAGAAAGGCTAGGACTCCTCCCCCCCTCCCGCCTCTTCCCACCCCCTCCCAACCCTTGATCCAAATCACAAATGTATCACTATTTTTAAGAAGAAGAAAAAAAAAACAGGGAAGGCAATAAGCGTGTATATACAGTTAAAATTCAGATTTAAAACTTTACATTTCCCCCATAGTTAATAACCAGAGATGAGTCTTACCCCCGCTCTCATTGTCCCAGAACGCCCTGTTACACAAATTCACTAGATCCCTACTCTTTAATCTCACTGATCCACCGGCTGATCGGACCCCAAATTTCCGAGCCCCTTTTTCGAGCTCTGCATCCCCTCCGTTCATTTACTGCCATTTCCCAGCTCCGTGTCTGCCTAGCCATTGTTGCCCAGATGGTGGCTCAGGGTCCAGCCAATATGTGGCCAAACAGAGTCTTAGTAAAGTCACGGTAATAAATAAAAATACCTGGGTCTGCCATGGCACTTCCATATCACTCACCCCTAAAACCATCAACTGGGGAGACAGATCTGCCTGGAATCCCAACTGCTCTTCCAGCAGCTTACCAATGTCGCCTTGGCGAGTATGGAACTTGGGGCAATTTGGGAGCATATGGGCAAGGCCGGCTGCAAAGCAGCCACATCGAGGGCAGTGTAAACCGGCAGATCCTCCCTACTTAACAATGTTAGCCAGGGCAATATATAGATTAAACCAGGTTTTAAAACACTGCATCTGTAGGTCGGCAGCAATAAATGATGTCGGAGCTAAATATAGCGAGTCCTCACATTCCCCAGTCCCAACTTGTGCCAACGGTCCATGTGCTTGGTGAGATCATCCACCATTTCCTTATTTAATAATTTGTACAGAATAGCCTATGATGGTGGAGACCTCAAAAGTAAGTCAACCAGGGCCACCCTAGAAAATCTAGACCTCCGCCCGCCCTTTGAACCAGAAAATCTCTTACATGTAAGTACTTGAAGAATTGGCCATTCCCTATCCCAGACTTGTCCTTAATTGCATCAAAGGGTAATACCCCCCCCCCCCCATCCACAAGTCCCCGATCTTCCTCAGCCCCATCTCGTCCCAATATTTCATATATCCATCTTTAAAGATGGCTGGGAGTAAATCATTGTTGTACATAGGGGTGTAGCTATTCACCCGGCCTAATCCAATTTGTTTCGGGACAGCTGTCCATACCTTAGATGCACCAATCAAGATTTTGAATCTGACCCTTTTGAAATAGCCAAACTCTATGTGATACAGGATACATCCTCTTGCATCTATTCCCAGTACTAATTCGTATATAGAAATAGAGGCCTCTCCCTCTAAATCTACTCTCTCCCCTGTTAGTAGGCCTGCCATCTGTTGCAACATCGATGCCCAATAATAGTATTGGAAATTAGGAACGGCCCATCCACCCTGGTCCCTCAGGAAAGTCAAAAATGTAAAAGCTCTACAGGGGCATTGACCTGCCCATAGAAATCTAGAAATAAACTGATTTAAAGATTTAAACAAAAACGTTCTACCTCTAAAGGGATGGCCCTAACAAATTATAAAATTTTAGATAGAAATATCAGTTTAATCGCATTACTTCTCCTGATCAGTGTAAGTTTCAAATTGTTCATTCGAGCAAAGTCGGTTTTAAACTTCTGAAGTAATGGTCTCAGGTTTATATCAATAATTTTCTTCACATCCGCCATGATATCTACCCCAAGATACCTTGCATTCAGAGCTACCCGGTTGCTGTTTAGCTGTGCCATTCTATTCATCACATTTTGGGTTTTACTTTGGTTGAGCTGATACCCTGAGATGTGCCCAAAGCTGGCGGCTTCCCTTTCGATTTCCGCAAGGGCATCCCCAGGATTAGGAGTAGTAATCGCAAGGTCGTCAGCATAAGATAGAATCTTCGTGTCCCCCCTTATTGTGCATAGGTAGAATTCCGTTGTTTCCCTCGATCTTCCTAATTATAGGGTTAATGTACAGGGCAAACAACAAGGGGGAGAAAGGGCATCCCAGTCGTGTTCCCCGATTGAACGGAACCGAGTCGGATACACCGCCCATTGCCACCACTCTAGCGACTGGGTTCTGATACATCATCTGTATAGCAGTAATAAAATGGCTACCCAGGCCTTTCCTATCCAATATAGCCCATAAAAAAGTCCAGGAGACCCTATCAAAGGCTTTCTCCACGTCCAGCAGCATTAACGCCATAAGGTCTCCGGCGATCTTTGAGGCGTCAAATAATGCAATAGTCGCCAAATATGGTCAACCGTGATGCGACCGGGAACAATGCCAAGCTGAACTGGAAAAAACAATTTCTTAATTACCCTTGCCAATTGGCTAGCTAGAATTTTGGCGTATAATTTAATATCGCTATTTACCAGCGTAATAGGGCGATATGACACAAGCTCGTTAATGGGTTGGCCCTCCTTTGGGAACACTACTATGTTTGCAGACCTCCATGAATCTGTGGCCACTCAAAAACAACTCCCTCATGAATTCATGTAGACAGGAGGCAAACGTTTTATAAAATTCTGCTGGGTTTGAGTCAGTTCTGACCTCTTTACCTGTCGGGAGTGACTTAATTGCCCCCCTTACTTCATCTTCGGTAATTGGGGCCTCTAGATGCTCTTTCTCCTCCAGGAATAAACTTTTGCCTGGCAGGCCAATTAGATACTCTTCTGTTTCTTTGTCCTTGTAGTGATGTCCTCCGTGTATAGCTGCTGGTAGAACCTATGAAACGAGGAGCTCACAGCAGTTGGGTCAGAGATTAGGCCAACAATAGGATCCCTAATTTCAGAGATACCCCCTGAACAATCCTCTACCTTAGTCACATAGCCAGTAAATGTTCCACCCTTTTGTTATTTTCATACATTTTGCTATACCAGGCCATCTACTTCCCAGCAGCTTTTTTAGCCTAGAGATTAATTATTGTCAATTGCCCCACTGCGACTAGTGATTGTGCTTTATCGATGTCTCCCCCACCTACATTTGTCTCGAGCAGCTTTTCTGCCTCCACTAATTCCTCACATAGATCTTGTACAAGTTTCTTTTCCTTCCTCTGAGCAGCTGAGCCATATCTAGATGTCTCCCCTCCTTATCCCAGCTTTGATGGTGTCCCAGACTTCGTCAAGCCGAGCGCTTCCTTTGTTCTCCGCTATAACCCTGGGAATCCAGATCTTTATATGTTGGATAAACACCTTGTCGCAAAGCTTGTATGGTCACCTCCAAAACCAATGGATTGTGGTCGGACATGACTTTAGGGTATTAGTATATATGACAGGTCTATGCTATCTCCTGGGACAAGTAGAAATAATCAAGCTTAGCATATACCAGGTGCAGGGCTGAGAAAAAGGTATAGCCAGGGTCCCCTAGTCCTTGCATAGCCCATATATACAATAACCCATGCAGCGCACATAAGTGTGTTAAAGATTTGAAGACCTTGGGTTTATGGCCTCGATATGATCTTTCCCCTAGCTTGCCCCTTTGAGAGTCGATATTTATATTAAAATCTCCACAAACTATTAGGGGGAGCGGCCATCCAACTAGCTCGATATTCAGCCACTCAAATAAAGCCGGGTTCTGCAATACTGAGCCATACACAGAGCACAAAATGAACAACAAGTGATCCGTGCAGCATTGGGTGATAACCCATCTACCCATTTTGTCCGAGTTTGACCGCGGGAACCTGGCTCTCCCCTTATGTGACATAATGACCACCCCCGTGTTCGTGTCCCTTGTGATGTGCTAGAAACCAATTGATAGCCTGTCAGCTCTGCAACCTCCCGTCTGCTTGCCTCAACGTGTGTCTCCGGGAGGCACAGGATATCTGCCTTCAGATGTTGGATATCCTCATTAATCCTACGTTTTTTCTGGGGGTTATTTAAGCCACAGATATTAATGGAGGCGATCCTTAACTTACCCATTCACCCACGGGCTCATACCATTGTGCCCATTCACCACATTCAACATTGCCTTCACCCCTAAAAGTTATTTTGGACCAAACCCACCCTTCTCATACATCCCTTAACCAGGCAAAATGGGCCCGAAGACCCTTGTGATGCCTCCTGCATCCTGCTGTTGCCCACTGCTGGCCTCCCTCCGCATGAAACCAAAAGAGAAAAATAGAAAACTCAGGTGGAAATCAGACACAAATGGAATCGGAAAAGACAGTGCCCCTCCCAATTAGAAGTTGCCTCAGGAGAACTATGAGATCTTCCCATTCTCTATTTCCCCCTGCCTGATATTTCCGGCGGATTCTCAAGCCTGAATTTCTGAAGAGAACACCCTAGAAATCCCCTTATGAATGACCTTAAGATGCGCAGGGCTTATTAAATACATTTTGCAGCCTAGTTCTGGAAGGGAGTGATCAGTGTTTGGAGCATCCATCTTCTCTCTACCATTGTGTGGCAGAAATCCGGCCTAACAGAGAAGGTAGGGCCCTCAGCTGAGTGCCTAGCTTCAGGTCTGGCTTTATCGAAAAGTGCCTGCCTCAGAAGAAAATTACCAAAAAAGATCAGAATGGCCCTAGGTTTCTTATTCTGGTCACTCTGACCCCTTCTCTTCTTCAACATTAGTGGGAATCGGTGTACTCTCTGCACCTCCGAGTCCCTTTGCCAATGTGCCAGTTATGTAAAGGCCAACTTCAGCAGCCGTAGGACAAACCCCTGAATGTCTTCCCCTTCAGCATTTTCTGCTATGCCTAGCAGCCTCAGGTTATTCCACTGCTGGTGGTTCTCAAAGTCCTCCAGCTTCCATAAACCATCGGTCATTCTGGCCACATTCGCGGTAGCCTGCTGCCCCATAACCTCGGCCCTGGCCTCCAGTACCATAATACGCTCTTCTCCCCCGATGTTCTTTCTCTTTTTCAAAATGGATGCCTGTTTCAAAGTGACTGGTTAAGCTGTAGGGCTGTCTGTATCCCCTCCAGAATTATCCAGGTCAGTGTCACCAATTTCACTACCACTGGAGATTTCGGAGTCATCAAAGAGAGAGTAAAACGTATCCCCTTTTGAGCGTAGTTGGGCACTCCTTAGATCCATTAAACCCGTAGGGTTCCCTAGATCTAGCTTCTCCCCTTGCATCACCGAGATCGATTGTTCTGGCCGGACCGTGTCTAGACCTCCTTCAGCCCCGTCATCTTGCGCCAATCTAAAAGTATATGCCTTGGTACCAGCCCCCTTTGCATGCGCTCCTGACTGCGTCTCTGTACTCACTCTGTTCAGTAGGAGATGGTGACCAGAACTAGCTTGTTCTTTCTGCAGCTTGGCACTTATTCCCTCCTTGTCGATCGATTTCTTGTCTTCAACTGGTCCACATCCAGAAAACATCCCAGGGATCATCGGCTGCTTTGACCTCCCTACTGTATCGGCGGGACGCTGTTTCTAGACTCTCGATTTGCCACTTGTCTCCTACTTCTCCTCCGACCCGTGGAGGGAGTAGCGTCTTCGTTCGTTCGTCCAGCTGGCGTCTGCCGGGCAGGTAGCGGACCACGCAGTCCTCCGGTTGTTACAGCCTCTACCCGATCCTTGGAGAGTTTGGCTTGCTTGACTGGCATCATGTTCTGCTGCATGGAGCGTCCGTCTCTCACACGGCAACCAAAATGTTTGGCTGTGACTCGAGCCAGCAAGTATGCAATTTGTGTAGTTCTAATGCCTTGCTGTATTTGTCTCTTAGTGCGTGCCCACAGTGCTCCAATTCCTTGACTCATTCAAGTATGTAGTCCAAGCCCTGAGTTTCATTAGACCATAGTGTTGTCTCTAGCGAGGGTGAGCAGCGCCCGCAGCAGTCACACATCTTGCCTAATAGAATGTTTCTGAAGAATTTGAGTTTAAAAAAACATTTTTTGAAGTCTGATTTTGATTTTTGATTATTGTTTTGCAAAAAAAATATGAAGTCCAGTTTTTGATCCCTGATTTTTGAATTCTTCATTTCTGTTTTGCTTTACTGCCGTAAAAGATGGCATACAAAAAATGCTGTAAAATTCTTAGTATGGTTTCAGTAATAGTTAAATTAATATAGCATTAATTGGTCTAATGTTGTGTCTAGTTTCTTAGATTAGATATGACTCTTTATGAGTTTAATCAAATACAGTACATAACAAAGTAGAACACATGACATTAACACATAGGCACAACTTATTGAATAGTTATAGAGATAACATCTATGCTAATTTATTAGCTGAGTATGTTAGGATTATGGGTATAGGGAAAAGTTTCCTATGCACTTTTCTTCCCTCTTCTGCAGTTGAAGGCTTGACATATTATCAGCTGCCAATATCATATAGTCTATCTTGTAAAGTTAATGTTAGTATGTTTGACAAGAGTTTCTATTGTCACATCTTTCGGACTTCAACGTTTTGCTGAAAGAACTACCTGTTTCCAACAGTTTTGGAAATTCTGTGACTTTTTCTAAACATTTAATGATTATGTTGCTCGAATATGATTTTACCTTAAATAAATAAAAAGACAACAGGTGTTTGCAAAACAGGAACAAGTTGGTTTAATTAAACACAGTGGCCGGGAAAGTATCAACAGAGTTGTGTCTGAATACAGTCTCAAAGTACAGATGTTTGGGCTGCACATATACATGTTTTGTGGGTACAATAAAACACTTTATTATTCCTTGAAAAGCATCATAGTCATAAATAACAATTTTGGTCATCTGATAAGGGACACAGATGGCTCTCGACCTCGGGAGAGTGGGCCAGTGTGTATGCGTCCAGATGTCTTGTGTGGGGAGCGCTTGATCACCTTGTGTGGTGTGCATGTTGTGATCTGGATGGCTTAGTATTTCTATCTACAGGTGACACCTAGCTTTGTGGTATTTTTGGGGAATGCACCCTCTGCCAAACATGTCTTTATGGGTCCAATATCCTCTGACCTGTTTTTGATGCAACCGTCTATCTGCGGGAACAATTAGGGTTTTCCCTGGGCACGCGTTATACTTTTGGGCTAAGCGAGACCCCGCCTTTGGGCTAAGCGAGACCCCACTTTTGACCTGTCACTCTATAACCACGGGTTGGGGTCACAGGGCCTGTCTGACCAGGTGTCTTTGAGTCAGGGTTGATGGGGGGTCACCTTTGGTGAATCTGACAGGAATAATACAAGTTCATTAGAACTCCTATGAATAATGTGGCAGCCATTGATATCATTTTCACAGACATCCTCAATATTGTGATTACAGTTTTCATAGTTTAAATTGATATTGTCTTTACTGATATTGACATTGTTATGCATGTATTGATCATGGTGTACATTGACATTGTGCTAAGTGGTATCGATATTGTTCTGCGTACATGGATTATGACATACATTGACATTGCATTTATGAGTATCAACACTGTTGAGCATGCATAGTTCATGGCATTCATTGACATTGCATTTATGAGTATTGACATTGTTGTGCTTGCATAGGTTATGGCATACTTTGATATTGCTTTTATTGGTATTGCCATTCGGGTCTCCACACATCATGGTAGACATCTACATCGTATTCACATGCTAACAATTGCACAACCTAACACAAATGTTAACTAACTAAAAGGGAGTATGTGTGAAGTTTGAGTAAAGAGGAGCATGAATTTATTAAGGAATATAATTAGAGGAGAGAGAAATTGTGACAGACTGGAAAGATAGGAGCAAAATTAGAGAATAGATTGAGGTTGAACATAAATTTAGGAATTTAGGGCCACATGTATGAATCTATTTTGTATTCTCAAACAGGCCAATTCACACAATCGGCCCATTTTCGATTGCGAAAAAGGCTGTTCCTATGTGTCAAATTCTATTTTGTGATTCAGAAACCTGTTACTGAATCGCAAAATGGGTTGGCGATTTGGTATTTGGAAGGGGCGTGTTTAGGGCGCCCCTTCGAAATACCGAATCGCAGCGCTATGAATGAATGTTTTGTAACCATGAATGCGGTCGCAAAACATTCTCATTTTACCACCAACCTCAAGTTGGTGGTAACCCATTTGCAATTGGAAAGGGATCCCACGGACCACTACCTACTGTTAAAAACTGAAAAGAAAACTTTTCAGTTTTGTCTTTTAAATGTAACCCGTGGGCTGGATTTAAAAAATATTATAGCTTTATTGAAAGGTAAGCATGGACATGGTGCTCTGCTGACCACAAGAAGCCACCATTGCCTTGATTTTAGCAATTCCTAGTTAATGAGATAGGTCGATTTGCAACCCCCTGGGAATCGCTAAATGAAACTTTTGGACTTTCACACATTAGTAATAGGGATTACCTAATTACAATTCATGAAAATCGCAATTAGATAATCGCTATTCCTAATGTTGATACATGTGGCCCTTAAATTTGTATCCAAGATTGTGAATGGAGACTGAAAGAAAGGGTGAATTATGAATGGCGCATCATGAACCAACAGGTGTTAGGTCAACGGAGTTTGTTGGAAAGAGTAAGTGTGAAAGGAGTTATGTTGTTAGTGGTGAATTTCTGATTGGTAAAGATTTATGTGTGTGGAAAGACTGCCTATTTTAACCTGCCCCAAAACTGGGTGGGCAGTTGCTACCCTGCTTTGGTATCCCTGAGGGTTTACAATGTGAATGAGATAAGGGATGCTGTTGGTTTAAAGAGAGTATAACTAGGTTTTGAAAAAATAGCGTTAGATGTGTTAGGGGCTATGATTTCGTCTATTGGATAGGTATGAATGATATGAAAATTAGAAGATTGTCTGTGCTTTTAGATCACCTTCCTTCTAACACTGCTGGAGCATTAACCCAGATCAATAGTGATTTCATCTTTATGCGCGACGTTCTCATGGAAAACTGTCCTGCACATCGCTGTGCCTATAGTTGTACATTATTACTGACACCCATTATGTCTTCTATGCAAATCTGTGCTCGTGCTCTCAGTGCTAATCTTCCTTGTTTCCTAAAAATCAATAAAGTTGATTATCAAAAAAACTGTCCTGCACAAGACATTCTTCTCGCAAAGGAGGGCGGAGATTACACGGTTTTCAAAGTGAGAGAGTGCTGCACCTTCATTCCCTATAATAGTAAGCTTATTAACACGTATGTTAATAATCCTACAAATATTTCTTGTGAAATCAAAGCTTTTGTGTGGTTTGTGGCAATCAGTAGGTTCTTGGTTTGATGAGATTTATTAGGGCTTTAGAAAGGTTGGTGAGTGGTGTGATAGTTTGGAAGTAGGCATGCTGAAGGTTATTCTAACATCATTATAACAATCATTGTGTTAATTTGTGCAGTTGTTCTGTTTCTCTTGTTCAAATTTTCTGAATTAATAATTTCAGAACTTGGGTGTAAAAAGAGGACGATGTCCAAGAGGAAAAGTTGCAAGAGAGAGATTTCCGAGATCGAGTTAATGAACATAACTTTGTTTGAAAAGTGTAAAATTTCACTTTTGCTTTTAAAATCACTCACCTTCCCTGTCACATCACTGCAGTGTGCAGGCACCCTTTCCTGCTGAAAAACGAGCACTGGTAAGGGCAAAATCGCAGTTTTCCCGCCAACTTCATTCCCCTCTCCCTGACTGGGACACGCCCACCTTGAGGCCACGCCCCCCCTCTTCAAAGTTATAAAAGACGCGCTGACTACTAGCGCTTTAGATAACTTTTGAACCCTCCTGAGGCACAGCCGGGAGTAGCAAGGAAAACTGAGCATAACTTTGTTTTAAAAGTGTAAAATTTCACTTTGCTTTTAAAATCACTCACCTTCCCTGTCACATCACTGCAGTGTGCAGGCACCCTTTCCTGCTGAAAAACGAGCACTGGTAAGGGCAAAATCGCAGTTTTCCCGCCAATTTCATTCCCCTCTCCCTGACTGGGACACGCCCACCTTGAGGCCACGCCCCCCCTCTTCAAAGTTATAAAAGACGCGCTGACTACTAGCGCTTTAGATAACTTTTGAACTCTCCTGAGGCACAGCCGGGAGTAGCAAGGAAAACTGAGCATAACTTTGTTTTAAAAGTGTAAAATTTCACTTTGCTTTTAAAATCACTCACCTTCCCTGTCACATCACTGCAGTGTGCAGGCACCCTTTCCTGCTGAAAAACGAGCACTGGTAAGGGCAAAATCGCCGTTTTCCCGCCAACTTCATTCCCCTCTCCCTGACTGGGACACGCCCACCTTGAGGCCACGCTCCCCCTCTTCAAAGTTATAAAAGACGCGCTGACTACTAGCGCTTTAGATAACTTTTGAACCCTCGTGAGGCACAGCCGGGAGTAGCAAGGAAAACTGAGCATAACTTTGTTTTAAAAGTGTAAAATTTCACTTTTGCTTTTAAAATCACTCACCTTCCCTGTCACATCACTGCAGTGTGCAGGCACCCTTTCCTGCTGAAAAACGAGCACTGGTAAGGGCAAAATCGCCGTTTTCCCGCCAACTTCATTCCCCTCTCCCTGACTGGGACACGCCCACCTTGAGGCCACGTCTCTCGCATTGCTCCCTCCCTACAAATATGTGCATGTTCCGGAAGCGCAGCGGACGAGCGCAGCGGGCGCGACGAATGCGCGCCGAAGGCGCGCATAAGGCAAGCTCGTCTGTGCTCGTCCGTGCCGAGACCGGGCCAGGGGCCAGAACCTCTGATCAATCCCCGCGACAGGCTCCCCACATCTACCCCAAATCTACATTGATGGCACTGCGCACGCCTAACACCGACTGCGCTCAATATAATCCACACCTATGGTCAGATACCACAAAATGTACATGTCCCCACTGTAACGTGAAGCTACAGATAATGAATGAAAAAATCAAAACGCATGCTGTCACTGCATCTATGTCTTCCGACATCACCGCTGCACTAATCAATGCACGATCTCTTGTCAAGCACCGGCAAGAAATACACGTTCTTATTATCAACAACAACCTTGATTGTCTCTTTCTCAGGGAGACATGGACGGATGGAGCATCCGATCCTGACATGGCAGTTGCGACCCCCCCAGCCTATAACGCCTATCGCCTAGATAGAGTGGGGCAGCGTGGAGGAGGACTAGCCATCATCGCCCGCGACCACATAACGGTCAGAATATCTCACATTCACTCCACCTCCTGCGAAGCCCTTCTTTTCGATCTTAAACTCACCCCATCGTTTCATTTTAAAGGCATCCTACTATATCGACCACCAGGCTCTCGCACCAACTTTCTAGCAAATCTGGGTGCATTACTAGAAGCTCCAGCGCTGGAAGACTCATTTACATTATTGGGCGACTTGAACTTCCATCTTGAGAAGGCATCTGACAAAGATACCCAGTCCTTGATATCAGACATGCACACCATGAGTCTTCGGCAACTGGTAACCACCCCCACCCATATAGCCGGTCACACGTTAGACGGTATTTTTACTAATATGCAAGGCGTTAATATAATAGATACCTTACCAATGCCATGGACCGACCACTTCGCCATTTTTATGAAAATATCAGTCACATTAAATAGACTCAGACCTCACTCTGTACCGAAACCACAAACCATCAAAGTTTGGAAGGACATCGATCACGCTGAGCTAACGAGCCTACTTGAAAAAACTCGTCCTGACTCAACATTTGATCCACCCACTCCTTAGCCCCAACTAAAAAACTCTCTAGAAACAGAGCAACGCCATCAGCCCCATGGTTTACAGAGGAGCTCCGTATTAAGAGGCAATTCTGTAGAAACAGGGAGAGACATTGGCGCAGATCCTACAGCGCTGAAAGCAAGACCAGCTATAAGGAAGCACTCGGACAATACAAAGCTCTTATTGTCGAGACAAAAAAATCCTATTTCACTGAACAAATCAATTCTGCTAAAAACTCAAGTAAAAAACTTTTTGAGATAACTAAGGTCTTAGCGGGAAACGCACCGGACCTGAATCCTCCACAATCCCAAGTCTTTTGTGATTCTCTGGCTGATTTCTTTTTCACAAAGGTAAATGATATATATCAAGCATTCTCCACAAAAACAGTAATCAGCCCCCCCATATCTAACAACGGGACCAACAATATCAAACTTTCTCAGTTCTTAGACCTTGGAGAAACACAAATCAAGGAAACAACGGCCACAATCAAATCAGGCTCAGCATTAGATCCTTGTCCTCTAAAAGTCATTCGTCCGATCATGGACTATCTCTCCCCTGACATTGTATCAATCTGCAACACAATGTTCAGAACTGGGATATACCCAGACTCCCTTAAAAATACCTTGGTCAAACCCCTACTTAAGAAAGTTAATTTGGACAAGGACCAACCAAAAAACTACCGCCCCATAGCCAGTCTCCCCTTTTTAGCAAAGTTAGTGGAAAAGGCTATGAACTCACAACTCTCAGAGTTCATAGAAAAACATCAACTACTGGACAACGCCCAATTTGGTTTCCGCAAGTTCCACGGAACCGAAACTGCCTTAATAAAAGCTACAGAGGACATAAGAGTGATCCGGGACCAGGGAGGTACAGCAATACTCGTACTGCTCGATCTGTCGGCAGCCTTCGACACGGTCGACCACAAGATCCTGGTCGACCGTGCCGAAAACCTGGGCATCCGCCACATGGCTAGAAATCTGCTCTCCTCCTTCTTGGCCGGTAGATCACAGGTGGTCACACTGGGGCCCTTCCAATCGCACAAGCTGTCACTACCGTGTGGGGTTCCCCAAGGCTCATCCCTTAGTCCGACACTATTCAATATCTATGTGTCGGACCTGGCCTCTGTCATCAAGGCCTATGGGATGAGCCTTACTTCGTACGCGGATGACACCCAGCTTGTGTTGGCCATTAACGGGAATGGAGACAAGGTAGCTGAAAACTTTCAAGAGGGCATGTGGGCGATCGGTGAGTGGATGGCCTCTAACTGTCTAAAGTTAAATGCAGAAAAAACGGAGGTCGTCATATTTGGACATCTCTCCCCAGGATGGTCAAACACCTGGTGGCCCCCCACGCACGGAACACCACCTACACCAGCCATCACCGTCAGAAATCTGGGGGTGATTTTTGACGATAAATTAAATTTTATGGCCCACTCAAATAAAATAGCAGCAACAGCCCATCACAAACTTAGGTTGATCAAGAAAATCATGCCGTTTTTACCAACCTCAGCAGGTAAGACGCTGGTAAGCGCCCTCGTGCTGTCATCTCTTGACTATTGAAACGGCTTATTCATCAACGCCCAAGCAAGAGTGACCAACAAAATGCAGACCATCCAGAATGCTGCAGCCCGCCTCCTGTCTGGAATCCCTAAGTTCTCACCAATCTCTGAGACTATAAGGGACTTGCATTGGCTCAAGATTCGAAACAGGATCAAGTTTAAAGCGCTGTGCATACTCTACAAAGCATTGCACAACTGTGGTCCACATTTCCTGAAATCCCATCTCAGATACCAGTCCTCCATAAGATCGCTCCGATCTAACAACCTTAAAATCCTTCAAATACCACGAACAAAAACAGTTAACTGGGCCGATAGACGCCTCCTTGTGGCAGCTCCCAGGTTATGGAACTCCCTGCCAGCATCCATCAAAGACAGCCCATCCCTGATGCATTTCCGTAGAAAGATAAAGACCTGGCTGTTTGATCAAGAATAGTTACCGGCCTAACCTCGGGAATACCTTCAAAGTTTCTAGCGCCGAGACGCCTACGGGCAATTGTACGCGCTGTATAAATCTCAAAAATAAATAAATAAATAAATAAATAAACAGCTTCAGATGTTGGAGGAATCAAGACGCAAGAAACCGAAAGTGATGCAGACTGTATTGTAAAATAAGATTGGGTTATTAGTGATGAGAAAATCAACCAAAGGGGGAATTTGTTGGATCTTTTATTCATTTAAATCACAAACATTGCTCTGACATCTATGGATGACATTAGGTCTGAAGGGTCAAATGAATATTCATGTAGTCGGTTAGTGCTAAGGTGTTAGGGTTATATGATGGTTTATAGCTCTGTAATGTGATTTGTTGAAAATTTAATTCTTTGCTCACACCATGTTGAACTTGCAGTTTCAATGCATCCTTATGCGGAAAATGGCTATATAAGCCAAGAAGGCTACATCAGCCTTTGAATTTGAGGGTGAGTCAGAGAAGGCTTTCTCAACCTCTAGGGATGGTGTCTGATTTCTGGACTGTTTTGCTGCGCATTTGAGACTTAGGGACTGATTTAGTGTTCGGCAGATCAGTTACTCCATCACAAACATGTCAGATGTCCCGTCCGCCATATTACAAGTGCCATGGGATATAATGGACTTATAATACGGCGGACAGGAGATTCGTCATGTTTTTTGTATTTCTTCTGTTCACTGAGTTCCTTCAAGGACATGATTTATGCATTTAAATGAAACTATTGCTGCATCTGCATTTTATTATTTTTGTACCTTTCAAATTTGTGTAATAAACCTTCAAGGTTTTCCTAAATTCCACTCTAGAACTCACTTCTTGAGTCAGTCCTTTCTTGTTGACTGTATTTTTAAATGCTATTTGAACTTTGTTTCTGGGACACATTGCCCCATGATTCAAGGTTAACACTGTTCCACATCCACCAGTGATGTCTTAAGGATTTTTGGGGGTTGTGGGCAAGATCTACTTTGGGGTCCCATGTTTTGGGACAAAACAATTGAATCAAACATTAAACTTTCAGAAACAAAGTGTAAAGCTTTAACTCTCTTTTGCTCCCCAATCCAAATACTTGCAAAAGAAATCATGAATGTAAACAGATTAAGCCATTTCTTTTTGTGGCTGGACCTAGTTTTTTTAGGTCTGGAATGGCATCATTCACATAATCAAAGTTTTCCAACCCGACTACAGCATAGAGCATTTGGCAAAGGGTCAGCCCACTTCATCAATTGACTAAGGTAAATTTGAGTGACAGCATTGTTCCATTCCACAAGGAGCACAGCCGCACACAAAATAACTCCCTTCAGTGCCAGGGACTACTATTGCACTGTGTGCTTGTTGAAACCCAAAAATATCTTAGCTTTTAGTCACTGTTTGAATTTTTTAGTTTGAAGAGGGTCTGGCAACTTACCTACTAATAAAGTTTTTCAAAAACCATGACAAAACCAAAAATGCACTGATGAGGCCAAAAGGCGGGCTGTCAAACAGTGACCTATCGCTTTTCATTTTTTTCTTAGATTCGTGAGGGTCTGGCAGCTTCCCCAACAATAACATTTTGCAAAAACCAGGACATATCAAAGGACAGAAGCCAAAAGACTGGCTGCCAAAGAGTGACCTTTTGGCTTTGCCAATGCTCGCTTTGACTTGTAACAACAAAATTTTGTGTGGAATTCAGTGTTCAGCCAGTCTGTTCCTACTATTGCAGGAAGAACACAATCATTGTGAATTGGAGAATGTCTAGTGGACTTGTGCATAATATTAATATAATAGATATGCACATAGCTCTTGAAATTTAAATTATGGCTTTAGTTGGAGAATATTCGTAATCACAAATGCACACCCTTTACTACTGCTGTTCTTACCACAAGAGTGAACATCAAAGTTATGCATTTATGATGTTCACCATTAGATCCAGTGAAACCTGATAGTTTTATTCTTATGTCTTCTCCAGTGCCTGGTCCCGCCTCTTGCATTTTTATGCAGGCTCTAGTTTTATCCTTATGTCTTCTCCAGTGCCTGGTCCCGCCTCTTGCATTTTTATGCAGGCTCTAGTTTTATCCTTATGTCTTCCCCAGTGCCTGGTCCCGCCTCTTGCATTTTTATGCATGCACTAGTTTTATCCTTATGTCTTCTCCAGTGCCTGGTCCCGCCTCTTGCATTTTTATGCATGCGCTAGTGTTATCCTTATGTCTTCTCCAGTGCCTGGTCCTGCCTCTTGCATTTTTATGCATGCACTAGTGTTATCCTTATGTCTTCTCCAGTGCCTGGTCCAGCCTCTTGCACTTTTATGCAGGCACTAGTGTTATCCTTATGTCTTCTCCAGTGCCTGGTCCCGCCTCTTGCATTTTTATGCATGCACTAGTGTTATCCTTATGTCTTCTCCAGTGCCTGGTCCCGCCTCTTGCATTTTTATGCAGGCACTAGTTTTATCCTTATGTCTTCTCCAGTGCCTGGTACCGCCTCTTGCATTTTTATGCATGCACTAGTGTTATCCTTATGTCTTCTCCAGTGCCTGGTCCCGCCTCTTGCATTTTTATGCATGCACTTCTTTACCCAAGAAGTTACCCGCCAGACTGATGAGAAATTGGAGGGTGCAGGAGACAAGAAAATTCAGAGAGATAAAGGGAAAAGTGTAGCAAGATTGGAGAAGTAGAGGTAGAAGGGAGGTAGAGACAGAGGTGAGGTAAAGAGAAAAGTGAGGGAGGAAGAGCCAGAGGGTAAAAAGAGAAAGATGGATAAAGAGAAGTAGAAGGATGAAGCAGAAGGTACAGAAAGAGAGCAACAAAGATACATAGAATTGTAGAGTGTAACACAGAGGTAGAGCAAGCCACAGACAGGGAGAAAAACATGTAGAGACAGTGAGAGGACTGGGGTTCCCCAATGGGTGAAGTGAAGAGAGGTGCAGTAGAAAATGAGATGAGGTAAATTAAAGTAAAGGCAGATGGAAGTAGAGACTAGAGCTGCTTAGCGATACATCGAGAGAGGAAAAGTAGAGAGAGACAGAGAGCTGTGAGAACCAGAGCAAGAATGTACGAGGTGGAGAACAGCAGATCAGGTAAAGAGAGCAGTGAGGCAAAGAGAGGGATGTAGGGTAGGAAGAAAATAAAACATACAGAGGAATTAGAGACATAGGCGACGCAGAGAAAGAGGTGAGGTTGATAGAAAGGTGGAGCAGCAAGGGATGGTGAAGTAGTGAGGTGATACCTAGAATTAGAGGTAGAGACAGGGTGAGGTACAGAGATGAATAAACAGAGAGGAGAGATCGGAAGAACAGGTGTGCTAGAAGGGGTGAGATTCCGGTGTAGAGTGAGATGTGTATGAGACAGAAGAGTTAGTAATAGAGAAAAAGAGGGCAAAGTAGAGGTAGAGGAACAGATGGAGGGAGGAAGGAGCAAGGTAATGATAGAGGTGAGGTAGATGGAATAGAGGTAAAAGAAAGAGAGACAGGAGAGGTGGACAAGTAAGGTAGCAAATGAATGAAGAGGTCAGTTGAGTGGTGGTGCGAGAGGGCGGTGGGGTAGAGAGAGAGATCAGAACGTGAGAGAAATGAGAGCGCGAGGTGAGGGAAAGAGTGGTGGAGTAGGGAGATGGGTGAGAGAGGTAGGGAGAGACACAGTACAGATAGACGAAGAGAGTCAGAGCAGTAAGGTCGAAAGAGAGGTGAGGCTGAGAGAGTTGAAGTAGATGTGGGAGAGACTCACGGAGGTGAGGTGGAAAAAAGAGCACTGAGGTAGAGACAGGGGTGAATTAGGGAGAGAGTTGAGGACCAGGGAGGGATTTAAGAGTGAGAAGTACAAAGGTAGGAAAAGAGAAAGGTCACAGAGGTAAAGAAAGAAGGGTAAAGTAGAAGGAGTGATGTGAAGTTAGGAGAGATACATGCCACAGAAATGTTTCTTTTTTAATTTAAGTACCTTAAATTTAATTTCCTATGGGTGGGAGAGTTATAGTTAGGCAGGCCAGACTTACACACAGAGGGATATATTTATCAAGACGTTGCATCACCCTTGCGCAAGGAAAGGTAACGCAAGGGTGACACAAAACCTAGAGTGATATTTACCAAGCCACACAAAGCCACCTTGCATGGCCCAGCGTGGCTTGGTAAATCCAGAGTAATGCAAGGTGGTGCAGGTTGGGTAGAGCCTGGGTGTTCCCATGCATCCACCCATGGCTTTTTGCGCATTCCTAGATAAACCTGGAAATGTGTCAAAATTCCACGCCTTCCCAGGGGAGGCGCAACGAGGAGAAATCTCTTTATTTCTCCACGTTTCTTCCTCTTTCTATGTGTGCACCCATAGAAAGAGTAAAACGCCCCAGAGGATTATTTTTGTGCAGGAAGGAGTACCTTCCTGAGCAAACACAAGCCTGCCTAGAACACAGGCACCTGGTGCAAGGGTGCCTGTGTTGGCGCTAGGCAGCAGTTTGTGCGCCAGCGCAGACGGAGAGCAGGAAGGTCCCATATCTTGATAGTCCTGGTGCATTCCGGCTTTCTCCCTTTCATGCAGTGCACTGTAGAAATGTGTCTTACTGTGCTGCAGTCCATGAAATAATTATAAATATGGCCCTAATCTTCTGTTGAGCAAGTTCAATTGTCAAATTAAAAATATAATCTAGTTATTTTGCAGAGACATTTTCAAACAGGAGTTTTGACTTTAATATCTTTTGTGACGCTCCCTCTTATGAGCACACCCTGTCAATTAGTCTTGGGACCTACGTCTTTGAAATAATGTTGCTTTCTGTTAAGTTTTGTTATATCTTCTGTCCGCCGGTCCAGATTTGTGTATACACTGTCCATCCGTGTACAGTTTGCTCTTGCGTACTGCGCTATCCGGTGCACAGCCATGGGCTCAAAGGCTTCGTCACACCTTTTGAACTACTTACTTTTCTTGTGTGCAATCTATTTGATTGGATTTTATTAATGAGTTTTTTATTTGGAATTCATAGCAAAAGTGCCACTTTCACCATCTGTGAAAAACTAAATCTAATAGAGTTACTTTTGCATCAGCTCCATTCATGGAAACCATATTCCATTGAGTTCACCGGTACATCCTAGTTGCCTCAATGAATTTTGAGTAGGATAACTCTTCATCTGGAGGGTCTCACAATGAGATGCTAAAATCTTGTACATACATCTGGTCAGAAAATTGGCAAACCAACATAAGGCCCACAGACGTTACCCATCAGCTAAGTGGCATCTGGGAGTCTTATATGGAACTGATGAAATGATCTATAAACTGGACTCTTAGATTAGCGTTTATACAGACCTTGGAAGTTGGCACTTCGGAATAAGTTTACAGACAAGCCGATGAGCTGACAGATGTGCACAGGCTACCACAGCATGCATGCATGGAATGACTTCTGACTTTCACACTCATTTTACCAGGGGGGGGGGGCCTTGGAATGAGGGGGGCCTGGGCACTGGCCTACTTTACCCAAGTCTAAAAACATCTCTGCGATCCACCGAACTCCTGGGCGAGCCCTTGAGTTGTAAGATTTTGGGGGTTCAGCGAGCCCACGCTATCAACAGCAATAATACCTACCGACCAACCTTAAACCCTCCGTGTCATCAATCACAGTCATAAACGTACCCAAACTCAGCAACCGACCTAAGCCTCAATCTGCAACCATCGAAAGTCATACATCGATTGCTCCCTGGAGCCAAATCTGTTCACCGACCATAGTTCTTGAAATGCACCAGCAGCAGCCATTATGTCTCACCGCCAGGATACCTTCCGGGGGGATGGTGCGCTCTACGAATCTGCATAACATAACCACAGCTGTTCATCTCTCTCAAGCATTTGTCCATCAAGCAATCTCTTTCCATCACCATCCAGAACAGAGAACAATTCGCCGCACCTTTGCCATCCAACTGCAAATGAAAGAGGCAACAATTTGGTTCTACTAAATATATCCATCTGTTGCCATGAGCCACACCATCAGCTTTCACCAGTCACTATCATGTGTGTCCATCAACCATAACCCTGCATAAACACCAACCACTACTAAACACAGTCAAAGGAACGAATCACCTACATCTGAACCCACACCCAGGCACTTCAATCAAACACACCCATTTGAAGCAGACAACCGAACCCAGTGGAAGCTTTCAACCTCAAATCATCACATCCTGCAGCCACATCTGTTTAACACCTGTAACCACACCAACACTTGACCCACAACAATTCATGGCCAAACACAACCAGTCAAAGCTTGAAGGTGAAAGATACAGACATCAACTGAAGCCATTTGTAGCCTGTGACAACCATTCAACGTCTTCCACCTCCACTGTATGAGGCTCTCTCATCCCAACCATTGGAAACACCAGCATCTGCCTGTACCCCCACAGGCCGAGCCAGCAAGCTGCCAGGAGAAGCGGAAGTGACATCACGAGTCCTTGAAGCCTGGTGATAGCAATTACAGGTGGACCCCCTGCTACACTTCAGCCCCAGTCTCCTGCCTGCTGCTGAAGGGCTAGGAGGAAGATAGGGAGTGGAAACAAGAGAAGGTCCAAATAGACTTGATGTAATAATTTCAATGCTTTAGCATTTGACTCGTGAGGGACACCTAGTAACGACTAGTTGAACTGCAGTTCTTTGTATAATTATTTTGATATTGGATACTATAATATTCACTGCCCACAGCTAATCTCATCCCATAATGCTGTGCAGGGCCTTTGGTTGGGATTGTATTTGTTGCCCATAACTGTGCTTGGGGTGGTCCTAAGAGGATGGGACCACCACTGAATCGTTCGGCGTGATATGCTCTTTGTGTTCAATGTATCTGCTTGGTCCTCCCCCTAGGTTAGAGGGGACCCCAATTTCATCACCTCTCTCATTGCCTGAAATTTAAATTTTCAAAGTTCACTTTTGTGAATTAGTTATATGCTTTTTAGCAAGTAAAGTTGCTTTATCACAGCATTTGTGGGTGCAGTTTAGTAGTTGACTCCGCTACGTGGGGAAACTGAGTTTTTGCCTGAATTCCTATGCGTAGATAACAAATCTCCGCAAACTCCGGCAGCGGAGCGGAGTTCATTGCCCACGCCTAGCGTGAGTGACGGTCTTTCTGTGTCCGAAGGGGATCCATTTGAAGGTCTTGCATAGGAGACGGAGGGTGTGGAAGCAGGAGGACGAGACGGCGTTCATCTGGCGGTCCATTTTGAGTTCGGAGTCCAGGATGATTCCCAGGTTGCGAACGTGGTCCGTGGGGGTGGGCAGACTTCCGAGGGCGGAGGGCCACTAGGTGTCGTTCCAGGCGTCGGGGTGTGGGCCGATGATGAGTACTTTCGTTTTGTTGGTGTTTAGTTGAAGGCAGCTGTTTTTCATCCATTTGGCGACAGCTTCCATGCCTTCTCCGAAATGGTGTCTGGCGGTGTTGGGTTTGTTAAATAGGGAGAGGATGAGTTGGGTGTCGTCTGCATATGACACAATGTTGAGTCCATATGTTCTGACGATGGGGGCGAGCGGAGCCATGTAAATGTTGAAGAGCGTGGGGCTGAGGGATGACCCCTAGGGGACTCTGCAGGTGGTTGGTGTAGGGTCCGTGAGAAAAGAGGGGAGTCTGACCCGCTGCGTTCTGCTGGAGAGGAAGGAGCGAATCCAGTCGAGGGCCTTGTCTTGAATCCCTGCGTCGTGGAGTCTGCGTATTAGGGTGCGGTAAGAGACTGTGTCGAATGCCGCTGAGAGGTCGAGGAGGATGAGGGCTGCAGTTTCTCCTTTGTCCAGTAGGGTGCGGATATCGTCTGTTGCGATGAGGAGGGCGTTTTCCGTGCTGTGTTTTTTCTGAAGCCGGATTGGGAGGAGTCGAGGATTTTGTGCTTTTCGATGAATGTGGCGAGTTGGCTGTAGATGGCTTTCTCGATGACTTTCGCTGGGAAGGGGAGCAGGGAGATGGGTCTGTAGTTTTTGAGGTCGGTGGGGTCCGCGAAGGGTTTCTTGAGGAGGGGATTGGTCTTGGTATGTTTCCAATTGTCGGGGAACGAGGCGGTTGACTGGGAGCGGTTGATGGTGTGGCGGAGTATGGGTGCGATGGTCTCAGCGGCTCCGCTGAAAATGTGGTGGGGCAGGGGTTCGTGGGGGCCCCGGAGTGGATTGAGTTCATCATCTTCAGAGTGTCTTCGGTGGTGAGGACTGTCCAGTTGTCGATCATTGGCTTCATGGTGTCGGGGGTGGTTGGTGAGGTTTCAGTGTGTTGGTTGTCTTCGTCGGAGTGGTCGTAGATGCTCTTGGTTTTGTGGTGGAAAAAGGTGCTGAGTTTGTCGCAGAGGTCTTCTGAGGGTGGGATGTCGGTGGACTCGCTGGTAGATTGGGCGAACTCCTTGATGATGTTGAAGAGTTCTTTGCTGTTGTTTGCGTGGGTGGAGATTCGGTCTTCGATCACTTTTTTCTCGTTTTTCTGATGAGTTGGTGGTGGGCTCTGGTGGCGGCTCTGAAGTTGTTGTGGGCTTCTGTGGATTTGGTGTTCCTCCAGTCTTTTTCGAGGCGACAGCAGGTGCGTCTGGACTCTCGAAGTTCGGTGGTGAACCATCTAGCTTTCTTGGCGTGGGTGTTGTTGTTTTTCTTGAGAGGGGCTAAGGTGTTGGTGCTGTTGGTGATACATCTGTGCAGGGTTCGGGCTGCGGCGTTGGGGTCGTCGTTTTCCGTGACGGTAGGGGTGGAGTTGCTGAGTGATGAGGTTAGCTGGTTGTCGGTGATTCTGGTCCAATTTCTACGTGGGAGCAGGTGCTGGTGTCTGTGGATGGTGGGTGTTCTGAAAGTGAAGTGGATGCATTGATGGTTGGTCCATGGGAGTTCGGTGGTGTGGCTGAAGGTGATGGAGTTTCCTGTTGTGAAAAGGGGGTCAAAGGTGTGTCCTGCTGAGTGCGTGGGTTCGGTCACGATCTGGCGGAGTCCAATGTTGTGGAGGTTGTCCAGGAGGGATGTGGTGCTGGGGTCCTGTAGGTTGTCGAGGTGGAAGTTGAGGTCTCCCAGCTGGGTGTGGTTGGAGGATGCAATGGCCTGCGAGGAGATGATGTCCGTGATGGATTCGGCAAAAAGTCTGTGGGGTCCAGGGGGTCGGTAGATGCGGGTTCCTCGGAGGGTGGTGGTGGGGCTGGCCAGTATCTTGAAGTGAAGGTGTTCCATCAAGTGTGTGGGCTCGTCGGGGAGTGTGCTCAGGCGGAGGGTGGATTTGTGGACGATGGCGATTCCTCCTCCTGGGCAGTTGGGGCGGTCCTTCCTGGATATCTTGTTTCCTTGGGGGATGGATATGGCGATGTCCGGTCCCGAGGAGGTGTTGGTCCATGTTTCGGTGAGGAACGCTACGTCAGGGGTGGTGACGTTGACACCCTACACTGGTATGAGTGGCGCTATACACCTAATTAAATGCATCTCAGCAAGTGAGTGGTTATGGAGACGTGGGGGGCACTGTTAAAGGGTGGTAGTGAGGGAATCTGTGGCGAAGATGGTATTTGGGGTGGCACCAACAAACATTGTCGCACAGGGTGCCACCAATGCTAATGTCGGCCCTGGATCTTAGGCACGGTTGTGTGCTCCTGTTTGCCAAACAGCACTTACTTTAAAAGGAATATATAACATTGCTTCACTTGATATGGTTTGTGATCTAGCCATACCGAGCAGATGGTCACTCGCAATAAACTGCACTATGGAATTCATTTTCAGAAGCAGTTCAAGCATCCACCCAGTAGTACATACTGTGCTGTGGGGACCCACTCTCAGCGCTGTGTAGGACAATTGTGGGAGAGTGCACTACGGAACGTACTCCCAGTGTGGCCCAGTTCAGCCGATCTGCATGGCACTGGTCTGGGCCCAGGAGAGTTCATTACACATCAACACACAACGTGCCTTCCCATGATGCCTCACTTCTCACTCTTGAGTGACATCTAAGGGTTTGGGTGACCAGGAGCTCCAGGTCCAGTGGAGTAACATGTAAGTGGCTTCATAGGAAGGGGGGCTCATGTGGAGAAACTGCAGAGGGTTCAGGTCGAGTAAGACACACAAACTCAGATGGCGCCGGAGACGAGGGTCATGCAGCCGCGGCCCATGAAAGTAAGAGTGGTGGGGCCCTGTTGGGGGGGTTTCAAGAGATGACCACGAGGGAAAATTAAGTAAATAATTAATTTCCCCTAGTAGTCGTCTCTCGAAATCCCCCCAACCCGGCTCTACCGTCCCACCTCTCTTACATGTACGGGCCGCGGCAGGGATCATGTTAATCAAAGGATGTGTGTTCAGTTCACATGGAGGAGGGTTTGCATGGAGTAACGGCTGAGGGTTTGCATGGAGTAACGGCTGAGGGTTTACATGGAGTAAGGGCTGAGGGTTTACGTGGAGTGATGGCTGAGGGCTCACATGGTGTAAGAGTGGAAGGTTTACATGGAGTAAGTGCTGAGGGTGCACATAAAGTAAGGACTGTGGGTTTACATGTAGTTGGGGATGAGGGTTCACATGGTGTAAGAGCTGACAGTTAACACGGTGTGAGGGCTGAGGGTTCATATGTAGTAAAAGTGGAATGTTCACTTGGAGTAAGTGCTGAGGGTTCACATAAAGTAAGGACTGAGGGTTTACATGGAGTAAGAGTAGAAGGTTTACATGGAGTAAAAACTGAGAGGCTTTTTTACAAGCCCCTTGCGCTGCAGGTGCGTCAGTTAAAATATGGTAAAAAGTGACATAGGGCACAGAGCAAGGGACTTGCAAAGAATCCCCCAAGGGTTTACGTAGAGTAAGGACAGGATTTACATGGAGTATGTGCTTAACATTCACACACAGCAATAGCCGAGAGTTCAGAATGAGTAAGAGGCTAGCCTCACATGACTAAGAGTACAGGGTTTACGCGGAGGAAGAGTGGACGGTTTAAATGGAGTAAGTAGAAGGTTAACATGGAGAGAGCACTGAGAGTTCACGTGGAGTAAAGGTTCATGGATGAAAGTGAAGGAGAGCTGAATGTTCACATGCAGTGATAGCTGAGGGTTCACATAAGAACAGAGTAAAGGGCTGAGAATCCACATGGGGTAAAGGTCAGTAGATGAAAGGGAATACGGGCTGAGGGTTCACATGTAGTAAGAGTTGAGGGTTCACATGGAATAAGAGCCGAGGGTTTGCATGGAGTAAGCGTGGGGCTTGCATAGAGTAAGAGGCGAGAATCCGCATGGAGTAAAGGTAAGTAGATGAAAGGGAATACGGGCTGAGGGTTCACATGTTGTAAGAGTTAAGAGTTTGCATGGAATAAGGTTTAATAGATGAGAGTGACTCAGAGGGGAAGGTTCACGTGGAGGAAAAGCTGAGGGTTCACACTGCATAAGTACAGAGGGGTGGATGCAGTAAGAGTGGGGAGATGACAAGGAGTGAGCAGAAGGTTCACATGAAGTAAGAGCTGAGAGTTTACATGGAGTGAAGGTTAATGAACAAAAGTGAGTAAGGGCTGAGGGTTTACCTGGAGTAAGAGCTGAGAATCCACATGGAGTAAAGGTAAGTGGATGAAAGTGAATAAGGGTTCACATGGAGTAAAAACTGAGGACTCAGATGGAATCAAAGCTGGAGGTTACCATTGAGAAAGAGCTGAGAGTTCACATGGACTACGAGCACAGGGTTACATGGAGTAAAGGTCAGTGGATGAAAGTGAATACGAGCCGAGTGTTCACCTGGAGTAAGGACAGAACACAGTGGCGGCTGCCACAACACAACGGTGGGGGGCGGTGGACGAACAGACGGGCGGGCCCTTGGGGGGAGGGATGGGAAAGGGATGGGAAAATAATAATTTTTAAAAAACATACCTTTCACTACTGCCTCCGACGGCCGCCTTGGTGCTTTCCCAACAGTCTCTGGGAAGGCAGAGGCTGCCCAGCCAATCCAGACACTGCTCTCTAAGAGAGCAGCGCCAGGATTGGTCCGGGCGGCCTGCTCTGCCACTCAGACACTGTCATTTTATTTTTCTGTGACTGACTCTGACAAGTGGGACGACGACGCTCCTCCACCATTACGGAGGAGCCACCGCTGACAGAACGTCTACCTGAATTCATGGTTCTGTTGGACATCAGCTTTGGCGGTCATTCTCTACTACTGTCTGGGCAGGCTCAATGGAAGGCCTCAGTTCAGTGGAGACTCCTCTCCAGAGCTTCACTTTGCACACATGTCTTAGTGCACCACCGTATGTTGGACATTACCATGTCAATGGCTCTAGGAGGAAGCGTTGACTGCACAACGCACTGCTGTCAACATCAGAAAGAGGTTCGCGATCCCATAACAGGCTGCAGATGAGGGCTTGTTTGAAAGCAGGAATTTGCATTAAATTACCACAAAAAAATGCATCAGGTATGATGTTTTACCGGAGTCACATTTCTGAGCCATTGCCCTGCAATTTCATGTAAATTTGGGCTTTATTGCGAAATGCACTCTCTTTATGGAAGTAGGAACAACGTTAAAACTTCCTGCACGCATTGCACGTGCCCCCTGCCTCACTTATCGAAGGTAAGGCGAACTTTACGAAACAGAAGCACATGTTGGGTAAAACCGAACCAGCTTGTGCAGCGAGTGACCCCAAGACTTATGCTACCTGAAGGAATAACAACCTTCCATCGTGCCTTAATACTTAGCACACTGCTCCCCAAACGTAGTAAGCTGGGGGGGCCAGTGGGTCAGCACCATATTGCCTCTGACAAACACTGGGCGGTAAGTTATGCCTCCTTGGATTTTGTTCAAGTCATGAATTGTTACCTCACCTTGCTGTTTTATCATTGAAATATGTGTGATAAATATTGCTTGTTACTTTAGCCTTGAAAAAGCCCTAGGCTAATTTGCCACCACAGGGCGAATCACGTGTTGGCTGCGTTGGATATATGTTTCCTAAACACTGATTATGTGAAACATGCTTTGAATAAATAATCAAATTCTATATGGATCACCTTATTGACTTTTCCTTGAAATTGATATTGGAACTATTCTAAGGATTTTCTGAGGAGAGTGAATCATATGCGTCTTTTTGTATTCGTATTATACGTGCTTGAATAAGTAATGCATCGGCATTATAGTCATTTATGCTAATCGACTATTTAGATTTTGGGCTTACCTGACTAGATGAATTTACAATCAATTCAGTCTCAGAGTATTATTGGACAAGGGATTCAGATAAATACCCCAATAGCTTGTGTTTTGCTCCGTTCAAGGGTGAACAAACATGAAGTTTGTTCGGTTTCCTAGCAAGAGTCACACCACATTTCACCTGAGGGTAATTTTGCTGGCAAACTCATGTGGGGTGTGCAATTAGTGCACAAGTTATCTTAGGCCTGAGCGGAGTTTTGTTCTGTGGAACTCCGTGAAGAGCCGGAAAAACTCCGTCACACTCTCCGCATGGTCCAGCCAGCAGCAGAGTCTGTCAAGCGGCACTGCTCGTACTGATTTTTTGCGCAGGGAGTTTGTCCCGCTCTGTCAAATCAGCACGAACAGCACTACACGTCATGCCAGAGGGCGCTGCTACTTACTGCCACTCAAGCAGGCATTCTACTCGAGCGGCGGCTTCCTCAATGCGAGTGGCAGATTTCTCAACACAAGGTGTCGCGAGCTGGGTGATTGCCCGCATTGAGAAATTGCGCCGGGAGGAGGTCTAGCGCTCAATCTTTTTGCACAAGCTAGCGCTGACTTGACGTTGGCGAGTCACTTGAAAGAAAAAAACTCCAATCTGTGTCACTTCGCATAGTTTTTTTAAACTCCGTGCTCCACGTGGAATGTGGAGTGGGAAAAACTCTGTGTACACCTCCGGCAGAGTGGAATTCTTCACCCACCCATAGTTATCATCTCAATTTGAGCACAAACTTCATGGCACTACACTTTTCACTATGTCTTATCTGAACCCTTATTTGTCATGTTGTTTAGATGCGGTTGCCAGTGTCCATGGCATACACTGGGTGCACAATGTGCGCGTCATCTGAGTTTCCGGCTTTGGGATGGGGAATAACCTGCTAATCGCTGGTGTTTTCCTCAGTTCTGTGGGGTCCGACCCAGGAAGATGCACAGCTTCACAGCAAGATTTGTGCCTCATTTTATCTAGCGAAAATCATGTGGGCAAACACGAGATATAATCTAAGTACAGGGGCTGAGAACTGCCCCAAAATCGGGGGTCAGGTCCAATCCATGTCTTCGACTGCGTGAATAATGTCGCCAGGGATGTTTCTGCTTGTGCATCGGGCTTGGATACTTGTGAATCACTTTTGGAGTAGCTTGCCACTATGGTGGAGCACATTCACAGTAAACCACCACTGATGAGCTACTACCCAATAACAACAGCTCTGGGCTTCCAAGCAATCGTAAAAAGAAAGACAACCTAAGGCAAGGCGAGAGTCAAGGCAGACAGTACTATTGACACCAGTGTCTGAAGCGTTCCCATAAAGTCACGTGCTTGTGAAGAAGAATAGCAGACTCTCACGCGCCAGGCCAAATATTTACACATGGTGTCCTTTTAATGCCCCAGACCCAGCACCATCTAAATGAAGCCACAACTCTGGCTTTCCTTGAATACTCAACACATAATCACATCCCAACACATAATACTCGACACATAATAACATGGGCGCTGAACTGCAGTGAGTACGTCTAATTTCAAGTAAATGTATTTTATTGACCTAGTACAGACACAATGTCATGTCAGCCCTGATTCAAGCCATACCTTCTACTGCAGGCTGCACAGGGCAGCTAAAGTGTCCAGCTCTTTAAACAAGCAGACGAAAACAAGCTCACAAGAACTTTTATTAGGTTGAAAAAATCGAAAACACACTTTTATGAGAAAATTCTCATGCAAAAATGTGACACCAACTACATAAACATTGCAACTTGCCAAAGTGCTAAAGCTGTGAATTTCGTGCAACATTGAAGGAAGAATTTAAATTTATCAGACCCCTAAGGCAATTCTCAAGATCAGGTGCATTAATTGATACTCACTGGTATCTTTTCAGGTAGATATTCCTAAATATCTCTGTAATCGATTTGTTTCTATTCGTTGTTACCTTTTTAAGTAATCAATGATTTATTATAATAAGCAGAAATGTCCAATTAATTGCATACCATTTAGAAGGGACTATCTAGACGTGTCTATTGCCCCTTTAATCCTCTTCCTCATCATCATGAGGGTACGTCTGTTTATGAGAAACAGGCAAACCCCAAAAAACAGAAAAGGCGTAAATAAATGAATGGATTTGAGACATTTGGAGGTTGGATAACTCTATCAAACAGGACTTTATATGTTACGCATCTTACCATGAAGTCACTGCAAACTGGACTATTTTCTTGGTGGTAAAACGATTCTAGAGTAAAGGCGGACTATGGACTGTGGCAGCATACATGGACCAGGCCAGGCCCTGGAAGTTCTGGGCATGGGTTTTAGTGAGACAACAGCCTCACTTCTTGGAGCTTACATAATCAATTTTAGGGGTCAAAGCCCTGATAGAGCAACTCAAGACTAAGGGCCTGGTTTAGATGTTGGTGACAGGTTACTTCATCACAATGGGGACGGATATCCTGTCCGCCGACATATAAATCCCATAGACTATACTGGGGTTTATATTCCGGCAGACGGGATATCCTTCACCGCTGTGATGGAGTAACCCGTCCGCCAACATCTAAATCAGGCCCTAAGACTAAGAATTTATTACTAGGAATGATGAGTTGGCCAGTGGTGTAAATATATCAAACTCCGGCGATGATACTTAACTTCTGGATGAATTCTTTACTGTGACATTGAAGAGACCGTTCACTTGAGTTAGCTCTTTAAATGCTTACCTTTGGTCCTCTTTGTGTTGGTTAGATTGAATTGACCGTCACTGTGTATATAAGGGATCTATATCCATGGGCTGGTAACCTGCGGAGTAAGCTAGCCCAAGACCTAGTTGGCAATGGGCTCAATGCGGGGACCCCCAACAGGTGAAGCGATCTGCACGAAGCAGGTCACACCGTAGACCTGTTGTTCCTAGTGGATGTTGCGGTGGAAGACCCTAGCGTCCTTCTGCAGTTCTAGCTGTATCACTCACTCTACATTAGCCGACTGCCAATCCTGGGTGGCGTTCCAGCACCCATAAACTGTCTGCCATTGGAGGTAACTGGGAGCATTCCTCAGCCGCTGCTATGAAGTAGTCTCTGCCTCAACCCTCCTGAGTGCCCTAGGAAGCGTTCACACAGAGAACCGATTATAGCCCGGATACTGTGACACCCGTCATGGAATGAAAGGTCAAGAGGGGACGCGGGTGTACAGGTGGGACAACAAAGGGGCTGGCAGCTCTGAATAAGTAACGCAGAGTCCTGGGAGGTGATTGCTAGAATGTGATTAGTTTTTATCTCCTAGAGTTTGGAAGCTGGGCCAGTGCCCTTCATCTCCCTTGCTAAGGTAGAAATGCTGCATTCTTCCCTTCGACTGCAGTTCTCTACAAGTACAGCTTTAGCAGTAGCTGTAGTTGGGTTTGACAGCCTCAGCTACGCAGCGGCATCACTAGGGTTGGTGTCAGCCCGTGTGGTAACTCATGGTGTAACCCCCTCACGACTTACCCCATGATGGACCTCCTTCGAGTCCGCCAGTGCAAAGTGTGTTTTTAAGCACGTCGCGTGGGCAGTGGGCTGATGAAAACGGCGGGTCCGGGAGCCACGTGAGTGACGTTTCGAACGTCGTCGATGTCCGGATGCCGACGTCGTATAGCTAATTGGACAATAATCTTTGCCGGCGGCTGGGTATCGGGTTCCTCCTGATTTATGTAGCGATTTAAAGCAGAGGCTCAGCAGCGGCGTCACTAGGGTTGACGCAAAACAAAACTATAACACGTTGTTTTTGTGGTTATAACTAACAGAACAGAGATATTTTTATATTTCAATAATACATTTCTGTCACTGGGCTGAAACAATGCATAAGAATAATTTCATAGAGTGACATAGAATCATTGACAGACAGTAATATTTTGCATTTTGGTGTCACGGTGTCACCCCATGTGATGGTGTCACCCGGTGTGGTCCGCACCCCCCCGCACTCCCCTAGTGACGCCACTGCAGATACGCCATGGCAGTGGTTAAGGGGCAGAGAACTGGCTCACTCCCATAAGGGTCCGTTTGGGAAGTTCCACAGAGACTGCCATTTTCCTGTTCACTTGTCACTCATGCATGCATGCACAGGATCTATAAATAAAGCCTAAGTCACTGAGAAAGAGTGTCACTTCTTTCCCTATTCCTTTGATCAAATGTCACCGCTTTATTGATTGGTTGGTCTCTGGCAGCTCTGCAGCCATCTTGAATCCAGTGGAAGGACTTAGGGAGGTAGAGTTGCTACCTTACTCAGAATAAAATACTGCCCTTTTGTACTTGTTTTGATGTTCTTGATTGGCTTTGGAATAGAACTTAAACAACAATTTGTGGAAAATGCTGTGATTATTTTTTCAGCACCACAATTCTACCTCTATTTGCTTTACCAACAATTTGTAACAGCTTGAACAACTATAGCGCATCACTTGTGTTCTTTTTAGCTTTTATGTTACTTTAAAACTATATTTCAGCAAAAAAAAAAATAACAGATTTTGTTGATTTTCCCGCCTTTTTTTTTTTTGACTCATGTGTGCATGAACATTTTGACGAGGCTGCTCAAATACTGGTGAGGTGGTAATCTACAGAATTGAATAACTGCTACTGATTTCTGGTGAACTTTGTACACATACAATTACTATTTGTCAGAGGATCACAGAGTAAATACCGTGTGTGTCCTCGCAGTGTTAGCACTGAGACCGCAATCGCATTTTAACAGTATACCTTGTGAATCCCTAAAAACAGATTGGGAAATTGACTTTTTACCTCCAAGAGCTGCGAAGCTGACAAACTTCACACTTTCTGGACATTGAAAAGCTTCACAAACTCCACACTTTCTGTATTTGAAGCTTGCCAACTACGCAAAAACGTCATCTGCTGGTGAAAATGCTACGGGATTTTCTGTAAATATTTGTTTTATGCTAAATTAATTGTAATGTATGATTTTGTTTTAATGGATCTATGTTAATGGATTGTTATAGTCCCCTTTTATTATGATTGATTTGTGCTTTTATGGATATTTTTGTATCCGAATAAAGATTAGAATTGAATTGAATACATTGAAAATGCTAGTAAAATTGCAAGTTTTGATAAAACAGTTTCCCACAATTTTTTTTTGTAACAAAATTCCTCCATGAAAAGTTGATTTACGTAGATTTGTCTCACAAAATGTATTGACGTGGAATTTTCTTCCTGTATTTTCTTTTTTATTTCGTAAGCTTACTGAACATCTTGAAGTGTGAGAAAAGTTCATACATTTTCCTTTACATCACTTTCGCCACGAGAGTGTGACCTCCCATCCGACTTAGTGCAGGAAGTGAGTGAGTGGAGACATTATGTTTTCTGCCTTGATTCCCTTACCCTGCACATCTGCATCCCACAAGCTCTGACTATAAATAGATGCCTCCGTTAGTACTCAATTCGCTTTTCAACGCCATATTTGTTTACATACGTCACTGGAGCTGGACTTCCGGTCCAGACACGACCTGCTTGGTTCTTCTGAAGATCCAGCATCGAGGCTCTTGTACAAGTCTGCTCAACATGTGACAACTGTTGTATACAGTCATTGAAGACAATATCCCTTGATGACAGAATAAGGCGGCCCCTCCTCACATAAAATGAACCCACGCATGAGATATGGTTCTGGCGCCATATTTCATCGTCTGCGTCCAGCAGGAAATCTGGGAAACAGATGAAGAGATGAAAACAAAATTCCACTAGTATGATGCGCCTTTATTAAAGGACATGGCAAGAAGTATGTTATATCAACAAGCGCTTTCCGGTTAAATCCGCAATTACTATGATGGTCATGTTGATGGCTATTTGGAATGTTGTGCTGCGCAGTCCCCTTTCTTTGTTTTTTTTCAACATCACAAACAACTTCTAAGGAGACCTGAGTGAACCTCACTGCTGGCAAGAGAGGCGGCAGCATCTGGACAGCATCGGTGGAGAAGCCATGTCACGGGTGTCAGTCCACCAGACTGCTGGGGTTCGCTGAAGTGGCCTCACGGATGCCAAATAGGAGCAGCCAGAGGGAGCAGTGGCTACTCAGAGACTGTCTTTTGGTACCCAAGGCACTGTGGCTGGTAGTCTGAGCCTCAAGCATTGGACAGTGGAGGGACAGGAAGTACACATGGCTCCCCTTTCTGTAGCATTACTCCTTGCCCACCTCCAAACCCCTCACCAGCAATAGGAGGCTGTTACATGGCTGAGCCTGGGACAAGGAGTCAACAATGTGATGTCATCAGAGGGTCAGAGGGAAGATTATCTCACGTCTGCCCCCCCTTGCTAATATGCTGAGCCGACTTCCATGAGTGACATCATAGACAGTTTGACCCGCCCAATAACTTCACGGATATGACTCCATTTCCCACTGTTATCCTCTCATCATCCTCTTATTTGCTTGTGATGTTCCATATAAGGAAATGGGTGGAAACTTCAGGAAATAAAGCACTGCCAAAACAATAGGTCTGGATTTAAGTTGATACATGCAAAAGCAAACTTGTACAAACATATTTTTATTGAATAGCACAATCAAGTCAGATATATTGACTTTGTTAGTACTTGGTAGTATTACTATGGCTGGTGTTATTGGTGGAGCTATGGGCAGTGCTATTGGTGGTGGTGTGGTATTGTTGGTGGATGTATCAGTAGTGTTGTTGGAGGTGGTATTGGTGGTGGCATTAGTACTGTGGTATTGGTAGAGGTGCTGGTGGTGTGGTATTGGTAATACGGGTGGTGTGGTGTAAGTTATGGTGTTACTGGTGCTATTAGTGCTATGATGGTGGTGGTTCTGGTGATGGTGGTATTAATGGTATTGTTTCTGATGGTATGTTATTGATGGTGTTGCTGGTGATGTTTTGTTAGTGTTTGTGATATTGGTGGTGGTATGGTATTGGTGGTAGTGGAATTGGTGTTATTGATGGTGGTGTGATATTGGTGGCAGTAAGTTGTTGGTGGTGTGTTATAAATGGGGATGATGGTGGTGGAATTGGAGTTGCTATTCATGGTGTGTTGTATTGGTGGTGGTTTTATTGTTGGTGGTATTTTTATTGCTGCTATTAATGGCAGTACTAATGGCAGTGGTATTGATAGTGGCATTGATGCTGGTGCAGGCAGATGGTCGCAGTTTTGGTTGTTGTTGATGATATTGGTAAGGAAATGGGTGGTGGAAGTATTGGTAATGTTTTTGCATGAATGGTGGTGTGCTATTGGTGGATGGATGGTGGTGGAACTGGTGGTTATATTCATGGTGTGTGGTATTGGTGGTGGTAGTACTATTTGTGGCTTATTTGTATTGCTGTTATTAGTGGAGACTACAATGGCAGTGGTATCGATAATTATATTGACGCTAGTGCTGGTGTAGGTAAGTTGTCACAGTATTAGTGGTGGTGATGGTAAGGGTGGTGACAGTAATGGTAGTGGCAATGTTTTTGCATGCATGATATAAAGAAGTGAATGTGTCAAAAAGTGTGATGTTTTAGTGTGCTCGTAAGGGGTAAAATACTCCCTTGCACATTGCAATGCAAGCACTGGGTAGGAGGCAGAATGATAAACGAAACAACAGCAGCATGAGTTGAGAGAGAAATACTCCTCTGGGCAGAACTAAAAACCCGCTCAATGTATATTTAAAAGAATTGGTAACAAAAGACTGACAAAAAAACAAAAGCAATCTGTAGCCGAACCCAAAAAGGACTCCGGTTTATGTTTACTTTCTGCTCATGCAGCACCCTTGAACCCCGCTGCGACCAGAGGTAGCAAGTGCTGGACCATGAGTGCCAGAGGGTAAGCAGAAGCTGCATGTGATGGTACACTGTCACCTGAAGAAGACAGTCTGTGGGATCCTCCCTGTCATGCAGCACGCTTTGCACCTACATGATTAATCTTATTGAGAAGATCATTGGGAGACAAATTCTAGAAACTCTAGTCATGTGAGAAAATATCAATCTTGGCTTTTGTTTTCATAGCGTACTTGAAATCAGTTGAGCGGCTCCAGAGAGTCATGCACCGTCGCTACCACATTGACCACACCCCACGCTGACCTAACAAAGATGAGGAGGGGTTGAGGTTTTCTGGGTATCCTCAATTTTGCTGTATGCAACGTCTTGTCATAGTTTATTGGAAACGAGGAGGTCTTAAAAAGTGGAATGGGAGCCCATATCATGTGACGATCAAGAGTGAGGCCTGAGGTTGAAGATGGCCCCAGTGAAGCAACCTTTCTGGACTGATTTCAACTTTTGACTGAATCTATGGACATACTCCCACCTCTGAAAGATAAGTCTGAGTAGCTGGGTCTCTTGGCCATGCACGCGTGCGAACACAAGTATAGCTCTGATGGCTTGAGATCACTAATGGATTTCTTGTGCTATCTGCTGTGCAAGGGTGCACAAGTAGTCAACATGGCCAGTAGCCGCTTGGCTGTCCCTTCTGCTGCTCTTCTCAAATACTGAAAACCATAATGTTATTTTCCCAAGTCAGGCCCATGTAGCGAAGGGGCTTATTTCTTACATCGTCCTCACATATAATATTTTCAGCTGTGACCTTTTGCACATATGTGTGCACAACAACGTTGGATTAGTTTCCCTGAAACTAAACTTGTTTTCATATCCAGCTTCGCGCAACATTATCACAAGGCCCCGAACATCATGTGCAAGGTCTCGTTTCGCACTGTGTACAAATGTCACCACTATCTTCATCCAGGGGCAGCAGGGCTATCTACATATCAGAACATCACTTGTCAAAACGCACATCGTAAGGCTGCTTTCTATTATAAAAGAAGTTAATCCCGATAGATTAGCAGAGGAGGCACTTCAGCTGACACCGAGGTTCCCTGCATGCTGAGAAATCACCATGCAGAGGTCTGACATCTTGTGAGGGGTGTCCAGTTTGTGACCAAGATGGGGTCCTTCATTCTCTCCCACCAGGTAATGAGGTTGGATCGTCCCTTGGGGGGATTCTTGGCTCTACACCTATGCACACTCTAGGTACACTTAAAGTAGGGTTCACATAGTAGGAGTAAGCTCGATTACTGCCTTGTTTTATATGGCTGTATATATACATTGCTTTAGCACCATGGTAGAACTATATCTACCATTTACGCTTTTGGTGCTTGTCATCACGTTTATCTGCTTCTGTCCACTAATCATTGCAGCCCACATATTTTATGCAAGAATAACGTTGGTTCAATAAATATTATTGAAATCTTCCCATTGTGCATTCTCGGTATACTTCTCGTTGAATAAGTGAGCACGAGTGACTGAGCGAAAGGTTCTATACTTTTTCCACGATCCCTGGGGGGTCAGGGTTGTCCTGGTCAGTGGTTGCCGCAAATTGTTCGGTCCCTGGTAGAATCGGGGCTTACAGTGGCACTGTGAGCTAGCTAGTCTATAGGCCAACATATCCTGCGGGAGTGTCCGGGATCAGTCTTGGCACCAAGCCCCTAGTTGATGTTGTACAAACAATGCGCAGATCCTAGGGATTAGTAGGAACTACACGACATGGCACCATCAACGTTGGTTAGGCTCTTATTTAATGGTCAAATATGAGTAGTTCAGTCGTGCTTTCTTAGAGACCCCTACTCACATTTAAACCGGAAACATCCGAAGTGGGAAGGGAACAAATCCGCCTCAACTGAGTAGGTATACCCTATATATTCGCTGAAGCTTATTACCTTCCGTTTCACCCAAGGCATTTTACTTTGTGTTCTGAGAGCAATTGTGACTGTTGTAGTTTGTGTTACCAGGACTGGTTGGATCACCTATGTTTTCCTCTTTTTGGCTAAGAGGGTATTTCTTTTTTACGGCGTATCAATATCTTGTAGCAAACTATTCCAGATGTGTTTGCAACAGCAGCATTTTTGGATGCCTCGACTCATGGTATCTTATAAGGTGAAAATAATGTATTTAATTTGGTGTTTTGTAAAGCGCTATCATCTCACAATAGCTTCAGAGAGCTGAGATAAATCGAATGAAAAAGTGTAAAAGCAAAATCTGTAAACAAGGTAAAAGCGATTTAGGCTCCCAGATGAAGCACGCTACCCTACTTTCTTCGATTATGGGTCCAGGAGAAGACTTCAGGCAAATGATGGTGTGAAAAGCTCTGCTGTCAGAAGTGGCCAGAATCAGATGTGGATTGACTGCGGCTCTCAATTGGGCACCCAGGATATCAATCGCCCCAGCAGCAGCCACAGTGCTTGCCACCTGAGGGTTCAGATGCAGAGATGCTGAGAGAAGGTTCCTCATAGTGGTAACGTGCTGGGCCAACTTTTGCAGATATGTCACCATCTGTTGCAGTAGACCTTGAAGACCATACGGAAGATCTTGGATATCTTTTTCAATCTGTAGGGTGCAAATGTAGGGTTTTCTGAGCTGAATGAATCTCCTGTGAAATAGCTCCTTTGGAGAAAGCATCGGATGGGAGGACCTGTGCAAAACTCCCTATTTTAAGGTTCTACCACCAGTCAGCCAGGCTCGGCTTTTACACTTTCCCCAGAGTGAACACACGCAGCTAGGGATGGAGGCATCTGACATGGATTTTAGCATCATGTAAATTACTTTAGAGAAAGGCATTGCAGAAAGATTAGGGGTGGCATTTATGTACCATTAATGGGGCGATCTAGTCAATGATGTCAAAATATATCTCGAAATCCCAGCTGACATCATCAAACACGCAACATTCTAGAACGCCTATTGGTAATTTTCAGAGATGCAGGACTGGGTGAAGAGAATTGTTATTTTCTCTGCACTGGATAACACCTTCAGAAGTCATTACACATGTGGATTTTTCCTCCCTTGATCAATGATGGAAGCTAACGCCTGCAGCGCCGAATGCACCCACACGCCCGCGCTCACACACATGCATCATGTAATCAGGGATTTTCAGGGGTTTCTTATGTTATAGCTCATGAATTCTAAGTTAATGCACATGCACCAGTGCAACAGCTTGTGCCCCCTCTGCTAATTACCATGTCCTCAATCCTTTGGCTGCAGGTCAGGTCTGTTGCAGTAGACCTCCATGTGTGACTGTGCACAGTGTGAACCACACAGATGTGACAGTCTGTCTGCTGTCTCTAACTTTCATCATGTCTACTTCACATGTGTTGAAACCAAAGTGCATGGTGTGAGGCCGTGGAGTGTGTGCTCCACTCAGATACACCAATCAATCAACCACAAACTTTATTCGATTTGGCTGGTAAATCATAAAAGCATATAAATAATAACTCATTCAATAAAATATGTCACAGAATAAAAGTCCATAATTTAAGTAAAATACAAACATTCGGTAAAAGCTCAGATGCACCCTGTGGATGGGCTCTGCATCAATGCCCACCAGTACACAGCACCTCTCCACAGTGCACATTGGCACAGACAAGCGTGGCCTGTGGCCACACCCTGGCTGTAGTAAACAAGTGTCACGGTCTGCAACTGTGCGCAGTTGCGTGATACACACTCTGTCTATGTCATGTGTGCTGTACTGAGGGGACACAGCCTACTGTAGTATTGTACAGTCTATATCAGCATGGCCTGCATGGGCAAGGTGTTTTAAATAAGGAGTGAAGGCAGATTTGGCTTGATTGTTGGTAGGTTCAATCAGCAGCAGCCCAGTGACACCAATAGGCCAGGCATCACAACAGTAACTGACCAGAAACCTTCTAAACTAAACAAGCATTGAACACTACAATGACATAATAGTGACGATGACATAAGTAAGATTCATAACATAGTTAACATTCAGTGGCTGCATTCCACAGTCAACACTTGATGAAGCTAACATTACTACACATCCCCTTTCCTCCACAAAGACAAAAACAACACACCATACACAGAACACCACAATGGTAGAACCAGAAGGGTCAAAGGGGAAGACAGAAGACACAACTCAACTACTTAAGCAGCAAACCAGTTTAACACAAAAACAGACACACCAACTTAGCAACACAACAACATGCCCTCCGACAAACTGTGAACTGATGTAGATGAGAAGAATAGTGAGAAACAAAGAAGGAAACTCAGTCACAGGTAAAATCCCCAAGCCGCCCGGTGGTCTTTTGGGCTTAGTCACCCTTCTAATGGGATTAAATGCTCCAAACATCAGCAGATATCAGCAGAAGAATCGGAGTCCCAGCAGCTCTTACCTGAAACCCACCCGCACTGGTGATCCCCTGTCTTCCAAAATCAGCATCAGTGATAAGAAACCACACACTACAACCAACATCATTTTCCTTCTCTTCTTGTACATCTCCTCTTTTTTCAAACAACACACTCCTTCCCAGATTCCAATGCGCACTGTCAAATTCCACGTTTGTCCTTTTTCCAGTTTCACCCAACTACGTCCTACTGTTTGCATTCTATAAGGGCCCTAAAATTTGGATAACTCACGCCCGACACCACCTGGCTTGACTTTCACCCAATCTCCCACTTTTATGAACCAACTGCTTTGCAAGGTTCGTCGTATTGTGACATTGTGAGCATGACCCCTACTTTGGATCCATGAAGGGACCAGTTTTGTTCCCAGCTGCCTGCCTTTCATCGTCTCGATAGGCTGTTACGTCTTGCGAGTGCGCATGCGTATACGCAAGACTTACAACATAGTTTTTTTTTATGAAGAAGGACGTTGAGGACGCGAGAGGAGCAGGAATCAGGCAGAAGAGAGGCCAGGCAGGGGAGGTGCCAGAAACACAGGTAAGTGCCTTCTTTATATCTTTTTAAAGCATTTGGGAGTGGGGAGGGAGCGGGGAGGGAGCGGGGAGGGAGCGGGGCTACGCGTAGCTCCACTGAGTTTTTTTCAAACTCCATGGAGCTACGCGTAGAGGCACTACGCCAGCTCCACCCAGGCCTAGTCTCCTTGCGCTGGTGCACTTGTGTCTGCCCGGCACCAATGCAGGTACCCTTGTGTTATGCCGCAAGGGTGCCTGCGTTGTGGTCTAGGTAGTTTTTGTTCAGGAAGAAATGAAGCACACATGCAGAGTTGAAATAAGGAGGAAGAAAGATATTTCTTCCAGTTGCACCAGACTCAGGTAGGCACACCATTTTGGCGCTAACCGTTGTTTACAGGTCTTTGTAAATATGGGTATGCATCGAAATACACGGGTGGATGTACGAAAGCACCCATACACCACCCATGTAACGGCTACCTATTGCAGGTAACGCGAGGCAGCACTATGCACTGGATTCATTTTTTTTTCTTAACAAAGCCACACAAAGTTACACCAATCGGGATTTGCATGGCTTTGTAAATCAAAAATTAATTTTGCATCAGAAAAGTGACACAACCCGGATGCAAAATCTTAGTAAACCTGGGGTGCAGTTCCCTTTCTATTCATATTATGCAGCGTTCGAGGGTGAATTACTGTGCACAGTTCCTTTGCAAAAGAACACATTTGTGCTACTCAAAGGGCGAGACTGCTTCAAGCTTGGCACGGAGCACTGCCCTATGACCAGCCTCTAGGTGAAGAGGCCTGTGCTGCACACCCGCCGGGCTCTGTGGTGGGCACACAGGAGGGCTTCTTTACAAGCCCCTTGGGCCGCCGTTACCTCACTGTTTCCCACGTTAAAAGTGATGCACCAGCGGCGCAAGGGGCTTGTAAATAAGCCCCCGGGTTTGCACGACCCTTTCGGTCCAGGGGCTGCTGTTGATTAAACTCAAAGGCGTCGCCAGCAGTATATCGCCCTCTATATGAAGTTTCTGCTGTCAGCTCGGCCCTCCCAGCTCGGAGTTGAACAAGTCCTTTGATCCTGGGCTGTTCAATAAATCCAAAGTCATGAAAGAAAGTGTGATTTTATTGGTGTAACTGAAGCCATGAATACATAGGGCTCCCAATCCCACACCCCTACCGGGCCTGTGCTGCTACGACCTCTCCTCCAAAGTACTGGCGGTTCTACCCCCCCCCCCCTTCCCTGAGATCAGTACAATCCACCACCAATCCCTGCACCACATTTTCACATCCCTCCTGAGGCACAGTGCTCCTACGTCATCTTTGCACTCTCTACCTACTGAGCATAGAGCTATAAACTCCCCTCCGAGAGAAAGAAAGCATGCACATGTGTGCACACATGCACATGCACACACGCACACAGACACACAAACTGCTGTTTGTTTGCACATCCCAACCCTTGTGCTACTTTCGCATCCCCTCCATTAATTGGGATTTGAAGAAATATTGGCACTGGCCTGTGGGTAGGCAGGGACAGACTTGGGCAGACAATAGGCCCAGGCAAGTGGCCCCCATTAGTGTCTTCGATAGCTAAAAAAAAGTGGCCCACATTTGCAAATTGGGCAGTTTTACACTTGTAAATATGAGCTGCATAAGTATTTTGCAAGGTGTGGGAGACTGCATGGATTTGAGCTTGTGCACGGTATGTTTGTGGTAATATCAGGGAAATGAATAGTAGAATCCAGCCCAGCAGACCATAGAGCAGGCCACAGACAGCCCAAACAGGCCCACGCACACACTGAGCTACGAGAGCAGCAGCTCGGGCACTGCTTGACCCTGTGTGCAGGAGAAGGCCTTCCCATGGTGTAGAGAGGGACTACACTGGAGTCACACGTGGGTCTTGTGCGTCTTGCGAGGTGCCCTGAACGCTATGGGCCTGGGTGTATGTATTGTGGGGGCGAAGGGTGGGGTGGGGGTGATGGTAAGTGGTCAGATTTACTATTCTAACTCCAGCCCAATAAAAATCATGGGGCATATTAACAAGCCAGGCGATAAAATTATCGCCGCTTTAGCAGCAGAAAACTGCCGCTAAAGCGGCGATAATGGGCTTGATAATATGCTCTATGGAATTCCAATTGAAGCCCATGTTAGATGTGAAGGACATCTAACATGGGCTTCAATTGGAATTCCATAGGGCATATTATCAAGCCCATTATCGCCGTTTTAGCGGCAGTTTTCTGCTGCTAAAGCGGCGATAAAATTATCGCCGTTCCTTGATAATATGCCCCTATATGTTTGGGGAGGAGGGTTTCAGACGTACTTTTCTAACTCCAGTCCAACAAACGGGGAAAGTGCATGTATATTTGGTGGGGAGGCCGGGGGGGGCGAGGGGGGGTTGTAGGTTTCAAACTCTTTTACAATCTGACAAACCTCGTGACTCCGAACACATTTCCAATGGGGAAAGTGCATGTTTTGAGGGGAGGGGGGAGGGCAAGAGGGGGCTCAAAATACATATTCTAACTCTAACCCAACACACATAAAGGGAAGTGCACATCATGGAAAGTGCATATGTATTTTCTCGGGGGGGGGGGCTAATTTACTAGCACCAACCCCACAAACACTGGGGAAAGTTGATATATTGGAATGAGTCAAAATGATTGTCCTAACTCCATCCACACACCGTGTGGAAAGTGTGATTATTTGGAGGATGGTGGGGTGGGGAGGGTTTTAATATTCTATCTCCAATCCCAGAAATGATGTAGAAAGTGAATTATTGGAGAATTCACATGAAACATTATAACTCTAATCCAAAAATATTTGTAATACAATATTTTTGTATTATTGCATGTTTTTTTTTACAAAATAGAAATGTTCTTTTATTAAATTGCATTATCGCCAAATCATTTAATTTTATTATTACAATCGTATTTTTTCAAATATTTTGGAGTTTCATATATAAAATGAAATATGTAAAATATTAATCACAAAATTAAAAACACATCCAAATACATTCCAAAAATCTGGACCACAGTATTTTTTAAATTTTTAATTACTGTCTTCAATTTAGTTAATGTATTCAATGTAGTATTTATTTTCTAATACATTTAAACGTAATCAAATTACATTTCAGAAACACTTTGATGGCACTTTTATCAACAATATACATTTAAATTAATCATTTTAAATATCAAACACTACCCACTCACTCCCCCAGGAGAACTCACAAACTCTTAAAAAATTAAAAATAAATCAATCAATTCAAACATTATTAAACCAAATATTTTAAATGAAATGTTATTCAATTAGTTTAAAAATATACTATCCATCCAATCCCGCAACAAGCTCCACAACCTATAAATGAAACCACAATTTCCAAATTTAACACAGAAAACTATTTAAATAATTAAACACAAAAGCAATTGAAAGTACATGCCAAAAATGATATCAATTAAATTTTTTCTTTGTAAATTTCTACCTACCCAACACCCTCAAAACAACCCACAACACAAAAATATAAACATAACAAAATAATTTTTAATAATATAAATAAATTAAATTATAACAAAAATATTTGCAACAATATACATATACATTTGTATAAACCATAATATTTCAGTACATTATGGGTCGTGGTCACAATGGCAAATTTGGTTTTTAGCATAAGTTTATGACTGGATTTACATGTTTACACCTGCCAGGAAGTCACAAAGGGATTCCAGGTTAGTGTAAACCCATTAATGTGTGCTGAGATCTCTACCACGAGTGACGAGTTCTCTGCACCCATAACCTGTCTCACAGCTGCAGGAAACTAGGCGCCCCGAGGCATGGCTACCATTGGAAGTTTGTGAACGCTCTCAAATAAGCGTGTTTGTGGGCATTCACACTGTGCACGGACACACTGCTAATTGTGGGAACATTCTCTGCCAGATTCACTTATGAAAATCGCTTTTTTGCGGTTCAATGTATTTTAACAAATACTTTATTTTGATTAACCGTTTTGCTTTGTCAGAATGTATCGATTTTTTAAAGAATCAGATCACTTTGTTATTTTTTCGCACATTAATTCTTCTTTGCCGGTTTGTCAGGGGGATTTTTTTTTAATGAAACAACCAGCTGGTACACTGTTTGTAGTAAGCAGCATATACCTGAATTGATATTGAAACAGACAGAAGTTTTGAGTTATATTGTGCAAACAGCCCTCACGATTACTTTCTTCACTTTTAGGTGACCAGGTCACTTTTGGGTGAACAATCCTGGTCGTGAGCTCATTGTTTATATCTGAAGGAAGGAGGAGTACGGTATGAAAGTCAATGTAATAAATGGTGTGATCTTGGGCAAATTATTCTATGACTGTGCTTCAAACTGTAAACGTCAGTAAACGGGGCATGCTAAAATATGAAGTGGAAATATTTGAACAACCACAGATCAGGGTCGGATTGGTAACGCAGGCACTCGGGCAATGCGCGAGGGGCCGGTATCTGAATTCCAGCTTTGGGCTGCTTTTCTGAGCAACAGGGGGGGGGGGGGGGCGATTTGGGCAGTTTCTGCGTTGTTCGGATGCCACCAGCGGCCCAGTGGGTGCCTGAGTGGCCTTTTGAGAGGTAGATGGGCGTCCATCACCTTCGTTTGATCAACGGGCAGTGGTGTCACTCCCTTTCTCTCTCTGGCCCGGCCCATTAATATAGGCAGATTGAGTGGGGGCCGGGGGCCTGAGCCAAAGTGGCCTCACTTGTTCTCAGGTGCGTTTCACCAGTGTATACTAATCTGTGCATTTTTTTTAAACCCCCCCCTTTTTTTTAAATAAAATTTCGCCGAAGCAGTGTTTTGCGGAAAGGCAATATGCAAATGTGGGCCACTTTTTTTTTTGCATCGATTTTTATCCCAATCCAACCCTGCCACAGATTCATAGCCAGTGCTTTAAAGGGTCCGGTACTCACCGGTACTGAGTACCGGCACTTCTTAAATTTACCGAGCCGAGTACCGGCACTTCTACGCTGTTAAGGAGAGTACCGGTACTCAGGATTGAATTAATTAGGTGAGCACTGGACTGGTGCCCGAGGGCCAGCTGCGTGCCGTTTGTTTGCCAGCATGTTGGACATTGCCGTATGTATTACTCGGCTGTGGCAAGCAGCTCGATGGGGCCTGAACGGCCTATTGGAGGCCTGCCGCAGGGCATGAGGGCCTCTGCTCCCTTCCTACCCAGATGGAGGCTCTCCTTGTCCTCATCAGCTGCCAGGTATCGATGCTGGATCCGTGGAGGAACGCAGGCAAAAGAGCCATTTTCACCCCTGGGCCTCCCACTGGAGTCTGACTGTCTTTCTCATGACTCACTTGTCCCTGCGATTCCACCGCGCCCGCTGGGACATTGCGTCCATGATGGACGGAGATGAGGTGGTGAAGATGGCTTTAAGCAGCCTCCCTGGAGCCCAGGTGAGGTGGGGGAGGTCAACCGGCCTTCCCATTGGAGGCCAGTATCGTTCTTCCCCCTGACCTCTACCCTGCAGGACTCTGTACATACTCGAGACCCTGCAGTGTTCACTGCCTGCCAGTGCAAGCTCTCCAGCCGTGGAGCCTCCTGCCGAGGGGAGAGGAGGGGAAAAGGGGGTGAGTGAAGGTGAAGAGTGAGGGGGAAGGAGCAGAGAGTTTAAAGTAGGAAAAGGGAGAGAGGCAGAAGGGGTAAGCACAGACAGAGATATGGAAAGAGGTAGAGAGGCGCAGAGAGGGCAGATTAGAAAAAGAAAGAGTGATGAGAGAGAGTGATAGGATACAATTGGGGTAACGAGAGTGAGACAAAATGAGCTACAAGCGGGAGAGAGGTGAGTGCGAAACGGATCTCGAGCATAGAGATGTGAAAACAGAGAGTGTGTGCTTGATAGGATCAGAATCAGGAGGTATTTGAAAAGAAATGCGTGGAATGCTTGGTAGTGTGTGTGCACCCTTGAATATTTAAGGATTGCGCCAAATGCAAGCAAGTATGAACATTAGAAATATTATGATACTAAGAAACTGCTAATGTTACAAAACAAGAACACATGAACATTGGGTGTTTCACCTCATTTTGTATAACCCGTTAACACATTTTGTTTGGATTGATACCTTTCTCACATGTTTTGTTCTGTTGCGCAACCGGTGTAAGTGCCAGAGTCTCTCTCGTCCTAGAGCACATTGATTTTTTGCCTGAAAGTGCTAAAAGTACTGTTGATGGCTCGGCTCATTCAGGGCTTTAGTTGCTAATCTGCACATATGGAAAGTTTGAGACCACTATCCAGGAAATGCATAGGACAACATAAATACTCAACAGAAGTGTTTTTGTATCATGTCTAACTCCGCCTCTAACCTCGCCCACTAGCCAGGCCCCTAGCTCAATTTAATGAGTACCTGCACTGATTTCTGTGTATAACTGTGTGCTGTTTACTGCTGTCCCCATTACAGATTGTCCATGCTCTTTTCCATCACGCTTTATTAATGCTTAACATTGAATCTAAAAGAAAACAATATCGATTGTTTAATTTATTTTATCAGTCCAACAAAAGGAAGGAGAGGTCCGGACCTGAACCGTTGACTGCCGCGTGGTGAGCAATTAGGAAGGAAAGACTGTCATCTAGTGGTTCATCTGAGAACTGCAGTTTAAAAGAGACGGAAAAGAAAAGGTCTTTTATCCAACCTCAGGACTTGCTTGAACATTAAGATTTCAGTCCCGGATACTAGAGTTAGGGTTGCCACATTTCCAAAAGAAAACTGCTGGCCATTTATTCATGTTTAAAGAGTCTGTGAAGGCCCTGCCGTGATACTTAAATAGAATGTAATATAGAATCAGGGACAAGGCCGACTTTAGCGCTGGTGGCGCTCGGTGCAACAATCTTTTTTTGCGCCCCCCCCCCCCTCAATTGACCTCCTTATCCACTGATTCTCCCAGTTCCACCCTCCAACAGTGCCCCTCATCTCAGACTAGACCCTCTGTTACATACATTTCATTTGTTTTACAGCGCCGCTCATACCAGTGTAGCAGGATTGCAGGGTGTAGGAGTCACATTTAATCCATAATAGTAGGCACCGCCCTATAACCGGCCCTGATCAGCTGTAGTCATTTGTAATATGGCTTTTCTATTCTTGTTTACATATCAGTGGTCATTAAGGCAGCTCAAAAGCCTTTTAAGAGTGTTTCATCTGGAGAAGCACAAACTCTGAATTTAAAATGTACCACAGTGGTTAGGGTTAGCTTTACTAATAAGAATGTATTTCTACCCAAACAATGGGGCATATTATCAAGCACGGCGTTAAAATTATCGCCGCTTTAGCGGCAGAAAACTGCCGCCAAAGCGGCGATAATGGGCTTGATAATATCAATCAATCAATCAATCAGAGTACTTGTAAAGCTACTTACCCGTGAGGGTCTCAAGGCGCTGGGGGAAGACGGGGGTGCCGCTACTGCTTGAAGAGCCAGGTCTTGAGGAGTCTTCTGAAGGTGAGTAGGTCTTGGGTCTGCCGTAGGTGGGTAGGGAGGGTGTTCCAGGTCTTTGCGGCAAGGTAGGAGAAGGATCTGCTGCCGGAGGTCGTTCGTTGGATGCGGGGGACAGGGGCGAGGGCGAGGCTGGCGGAGCAGAGCTGGCGGGTGGGGGTGTGGAAGCTGAGTCTGCTGTTCAGGTAGGCTGGTCCGGCGTTGTGAAGTGCTTTGTGTGCGTGGGTGAGGAGCTTGAAGGTGATCCTCTTATTGACGGGGAGCCAGTGTAGGTCTCTCAGGTGGGGGGTGATGTGGCTGCGGCAGGGGACGTTGACGATCAGTCGGGCGGACGCGTTTTGGATGCGTTGTAGTCATCGTAGGTGTTTGGCTGGGATTCCTGCGTAGAGTGCGTTGCCGTAGTCCAGTCTGCTGCTGACGGGGGCCTGTGTCACCGTTCTTCTTGTTTCGGTCGGGATCCACTTGTAGATCCTGCGGAGCATGCGGAGGGTGTTGTAGCAGGAGGAGGAGACGGTGTTGACCTGTTTAGACATGGAGAGGGAGGAGTTGAGGATGAATCCTAGGTTGCGTGCATGGTCGGTGGGTGTCGGTGCTGTTCCCAGTGTGATCGGCCACCAGGAGTCATCCCAGGCTGAGGGGGTGGGTCTGAGGATGAGGACCTCCATTTTGTCCGAGTTCAGCTTCAGAAGGCTGCTCCTTATCCAGTCGGCGACGGCCTTCATTCCCTCGTGGAGGCTGGTTTTGGCGGTGTGTGGGTCCTTGGTGAGGGAGAGGATGAGCTGGGTGTCGTCGGCGTAGGAGATGATGTTGAGGTCGTGATGGCGGGCCACTTGTGCGAGGGGGACCATGTAGACGTTGAACAGCGTCGGGCTTAGCCCTGGGGGATGCCGCAGATGATGTCGGTGGCTTCGGATCGGAAGGGTGGGAGGCGGACACTCTGGGTTCTGCCGGAGAGGAAGGACGTGGTCCAGTCAAGGGGCTTCTCTTGGATTCCGGCTTCTAGGAGGCGTGTTTTTAGAGTGCGATGGCAGACCGTGTCGAAGGCTGCTGACAGGTCCAGGAGGATGAGGGCTGATGTTTCGCCGTTGTCTAGTTGGCGCCTGATGTCGTCTGTGGCAGCGATGAGGGCTGTCTCGGTGCTGTGGTTTCGTCTGAATCTGGACTGGGACGGGTCCAAAATGTTGTTGTCTTCCAGTTGGCGGGCCAATTGTATGTTGACGATTTTCTCGATGACCTTTGCCGGGAACGGTAGCAGGGAGATGGGCCGGAAGTTCTTGAAGTCCTTGGGGTCCGCCTTGGACTTCTTGAGGAGGGCGTTGATTTCGGCGTGCTTCCAGCTTACCGGGAATGTTGCTGTTTCGAAGGAGATGTTGATGACCTTCCGTAGTTGGGGTGCGATGGCTGTGTCTGCTTTGTTGAATACGTGGTGTGGGCACAGGTCTGACGGTGATCAGGAGTGGATGGAGTTCATGACCTTGCGTGTTTCGTCATCGTTGACGTTGGACCAGGAGGTCAGGCGGTTGGCGCTGGTGGTGTTCACAGGGGAGGTGGGGTCTGGTGTAGTCGGGGCGGTCGTGGTGTTGAAGCTGTCGTGGATGTCAGCGATCTTGCGGTGGAAGAAGATGACTTGTGAGTCGCACAGTTCTTGTGAGGGCGGGATGTAGTTGGCATTGGCGCTGGGGTTGGAGAGTTCCTTTACGATGCTGAAGAGCTCTTTGCTGTTGTGTGATTGTTATCCAGGCGGTCTTTGAAGGAGGATCTCTTGGCTAATCTGATGAGGTGGTGATGTCTGCGGGTGGCGTCCTTGTGGGCTGCGTGGTTGTCCGGTGTGCGTTCGTGGAGTCCTATCTTCTTCAGTTTCCGGCATGCGCGTTTGGAGGTCTGGAGCTCGTCGGTGAACCAGGTGGCTCTCTTGCTGGCGTGGCTGTTGGAGGGTTTCTTGAGCGGGGCGAGGGTGTTGGCGCAGTCGTCGATCCACTGTCTGAGGTTGCAGGCTGCGGTGTCTGGGTTGGTGGGTGGGTTCCGGGCGAGGGTGGTGATCAGCTTGTCTTTGGTGACTTTGCTCCAGCAGCGGCGGGGCCGCTGTTGAGTGCGGTGGTGCGTGGTTGGTTTCTTGAAGGTGAAATGGATGCAGCGGTGGTCGGTCCAGTGGAGTTCGGTGGTGTGGTCGAAGGCGACGTGGGTGCCTGTGGAGAAGACGGGGTCTAGTGTGTGGCCGGCAGTGTGGGTGGGTGCGGTGACGAGTTGTCTGAGGCTGAGGTTGGCGAGGTTGTCGATCAGGGTGGCGGAGTTGGCGTCGTTGTTGTTCTTGAGGTGGAAGTTCAGGTCCCCGAGGAGGATGTAGTCCGTGGAGGCGAGTGCATGGGTGCTGGCGAGGACGGCGATGGAGTCGCTGAACTGAGCCCGGGGTCCGGGGGTCTGTAGATGAGTGTTCCTCTGAGGGTGGTGTTGGGGTCGGTGTGGATCCGGAAGTGCAGGTGCTCGGCGGTGTTGAGAGTGTCGTCCGCGTGGGTGGAGACCTTGAGGGTGGACTTGTGGACGATAGCTATTCCTCCTCTGATTCAGTTAGCGCGATCCCTGCGGGTGATCTTGTATCCGTCCGGGACGGCTATGGCGATGTCGGGTGCCGAGGAGTTGTTCCACCAGGTTTTGGTCAGGAAGGCTACGTCTGAGGCGGAGGTGTCCAGCAGGTCCCAGAGCTCGACGGCGTGTTTGCGTGCGGAGCGGGTGTTCAGGAGTATGCAGCAGAGGTGGTTGGGTCCGGTCCTAGGAGGTTTGTTGGCTCTGTCGCAGGTGAAGCTGCAGGTGTGGCAGGAGAAGGGTCCGTGGGTGCGTTTCGGGGCAGGTTGGAAGCAGGTGTGGTCTCGTCCGGAGTTGAGTGCGAGGAGAGTGCCGGCGTCGTACTGGAGTCTGGTGTTGTGGTGTTTGCGGGGTCCAGGGGTTCTGGCGCTGGGCGCAGTATAGGCGCGGACGGGCGCAGACAGGCTTGCCTTTGGCGCGGCGCGGCCGCGCAGTGGCCACCATTTAAGGCGGAGAGGGAGGGAGGATCAGCTGGGAGGCGGGAGCGGGGCGGCGAGGGGGCGGGGCCGCAGGGGAGCAGCGGCAGGAAACGGGCAACGGCAACAGAAGGCAAAAAAAGGGGGGAACGGGGGGAAACGATGCCAAACAACGAGGACAGCAGAAAGCAAAACAGTACAATAAAATACAGAATCACAGCTTACAGGTACAAAAACTGAGACACTATACCACTGGGGCAACGGCAGGAACGAACTCACGGACAGGAAGGCAGCGGCAGAGAATTCCAATAGAAGCCCATGTTGACACCAGAACATGTGCTTCTATGGGAATTCACACGGGCATATTATCAAGCCCATTATCGCCGCTTTAGCGGCAGTTTTCTGTCGCTAAAGCGGCGATAATTTTAACGCCGCTTCTTGATAATATGCCCCAATGTCTTTTTAGCAAAATTATGTTAATAAAAGACTTGTAAAAATGTAAGGTTCCAACCCTATGCCTTGTTTGCATGCAGCTCCTTGATGAAAGTACATAGGTCACTGTACTATAATCTGATTGTAGGTTATGAACTGCAAATAACTGATTTGATTTTTATTAACAGTTTGATATCATGCCAAACAAGGCAATACAAACAGTTCGTATATGCACATAATACAAAGTAAACATACCACTTAAAAAGAAACTCCAGTCATCTTAAAATATATACATTTACACACAAAAAATCTATTACGAACGAACCCTCCCTAGCCCCATAAAAGATGTTTAAAATCAACACGTACTCCTTTTTACCCACTATCCGATCAATATTTAAGCACTTAAATTTCTCCTGCTTCCAGTCCACACTAGAACACGCTACCTTAAATCAATTTTTGCAAAGTTGTTGCATCAATCATATTTCCAAACAAGGTAAACCTTGCCATCGTGCAAAATGCAATTCACTTCTGTGCAAAATAGAGTGGTAGTATTGCAAATACAGTTATTTTTATACCGTGCATGATTAAGCAAGATAGACAGTGGGTAAACAATTAACATTGTGCAAGGTGCAATTTCTTTTGTGTAAAATAAGGTAACGATAATACATAATACAATTATATTTCTACAATAATTTTTATACCGTATGCAATTGGGTAAGATGGGCATTGGGATTGTCCGTACAATGTAAGAAAATATTATTGTGCAATTTTTGTACTTCTATGTGCAAAATAGAGTGACAGTAGTGCAAAATACAGTTATAATTATGCGACTAGGCAAGGTAGGTATTGATTTATATACAAAATACCCTCTCTTTTATTATGGGTATAACTGTGACAGAGTGACATACAATACTTGTATTTGTGCAAAAAAAAATTCAAACTTGAGTGCCTCAGTGTACCCATTCCATATCACTAGTGCGGTGGACCACTCTGTTAAATTAACTGCTCGTAAACAATGGGCAGGAATTTCCCTACCGCATAGTACGACAATATACTATCACATCTTAGAATTTATATCATTAAATCATTTGTACCATGGACCTGTGTCATTCTAAAAGCCGGTACCAGCAATTTTCTTCTACTAGCATTAAAACATGAGCAGGTTATGAGTAAGTGCAGAAAGGATAATCGTACACTTTGACAAAAGGGACACTTAACTATGTCTGACCCTGTTTGTCTAGCCAGCTTCCATCGTATAAAGGTTGGTAAATGCCCCAGCCAAACCTTCAAGGCCCACTTCCTTATATCAGCACTTTTTATATCCCTCTGGTAAGGCTGAATATGTCCCCATATCTTGATTACTTTAAATTATACAAGTTATCTCTCTCACACACATCTTCTATGTCGCTCCTCCTGTAGCGTTCTTTTACTAAAAGCTTCAATGTTTGTTTCTGCTGTACAGCAGACAACCCTTGAAATTCAGCCCATACTTCAACATGTAGAGATACCTTTATAGCAAGTAGATTAGCCACCCACGTGTCAGCATACTACTCCTGCAGATAAGATTTTATGATTTGCCTTAACAAGCCCTCGTCAGCTCTAAGGAGACCAAGCCAGTAGTTAAGGAGCCACTGTTTATACTTAAATAGTACACAAGGCCCAATTCTAGCCTTAGGCACTGTTTACAGTTCATTTGGGTAGGCCAAGCCATTTCTTCCAGACATACATTTCTATGGTTTGCACACTTCTCAAGTATTTTACGGGCTGTATCTCACACTCATACAGCAACAGACGAACAATTTTAGCATTGTATGTCTCTCTAAGCACTTTGGTGGATTCATGGCCCAATGCAGAGTCCATCCTGTATAAAGCACCTATAATGGCCTTAACCCACCCTCCTGGATCTCAATATGAGGCGTAAAGTTGAGATAATATCTAAAGAGAAGGCCAAGATAGTAATATTCCTTTAACTCTTCAACTGGGAAGTCAATTAGCCACCACTTAAACTTTTTCTTCTGTACCCTCCCTTTCGAGACCACCATTACTTTAGTCTTAGCTGTATTTATTTTCAAAACGTTGGACATGCAATACTCAGGAAAAACATCTATAATTGCCTCTGCAGGCCAACCGTCGTAAGATCCAGAAAAGCCGTATCATAAGCATAAAGCATTACTGGAATGTCCTGGTTACCTAGTTTTGGCAGAAATCGAACTAAGTATAATCCTGCGATGGTGTCTGCAATATATATGGAGAACTAAAGTGGACCATCATACACTACTGTCTCAATCTATTAGGGGTATCACATTTTCTGGTCTATGCTCCATTACCGCCAATTCGACCCTAGTTCATGAGCCTTCATGTAATTGGATAATCAATTTTAGGTTGGTGGGCACTCCCATATTTTCATCTTCTCCCAAAGTAAGGGCCTATTGCTAGTGTCAAACGCTGTTGACAAATCAATATATGACACATATGAAGGCTGATTCTTTTTGAAGGCATATTTTTCGGACAAAATATTTAATTTAAGACAACCATCCATTGTTGAATAGCTTTTAACAAAACTCATTTTAACCCTAAGGAGGATATTACCCTCGCATACCCAATCTTCTAGCAATGCCAGAAGATGTTTTGCATATACCTTGCTGCGGATATCTAGCAGTGTGATCATATGGTAGCTGCTTCCCATTTTTATACAGCGGAACCCTAATATTACCTTTCCAAGTTCCTGGTATCTTCTGGCTGTTTATTGATGCTCCAAATATTGGTGCTAAGACTTAGGCCCACAAATCTGGGATAAGTTAAATTATTTTGGGGGGGTGGAGCTTGCCAAGTTGCGATATGGCCGCGTCCTAGACGGGCTCCTCGCTGTTGCCCTCAAAAAAACCTAAATATCCTGCCAATAATGCCACCAAACTAGTAATACCGGGGACGGAGTGGAGCCGCTGACCCCCCGACGTCCGTCGCTGCGTTCTGGAGCCGCTCTGAAATTTGGAGAAGAGCGCGGCCCTCAGCGGCCCAGCGGCCGAAAGCAAAACTGCGGCGGCCGTCTCGGGTAGGCGTTGGAACGGCGACGTAGAGCATGCAAGGCGGGCTCTGCGGCGGGAGGGAGCCCGGTGCCAAGGAGCGGCCTGTGGGTGCGAAGACGGACGACAGGAGAGAGCTGCGCTTGCCGGCGAAGGGTTTTGGTTGAAGACATGGTCATCTGTGAGGTCCGGGAATGAGTGGGGCATTGGCCGAAGAGAGAGCCTGCGGCGCATAACTACTAGTGCAAGTAAAGAACACCCCCAGTGAGACTGCCCCTTTTAGACCCCAGTGCCTGGTTTAATAACGGGGAGTAGGGGAGAATTGAGCACCACCGCGGACTAAATTAAACTATACTTGCAGAGCGTCGCTCTGGCTTGGCTATCGGACGCCCACAGGGATTTCTTGAGTCACCACATCACTAAGGATGAATTTAGCGATGCCATTGACTCCCTACCAAATAGCAAAGCCCCAGGGCTGGACGGGCTCCCGGGAGAGTTTTACAAAGCCTACAAAGACCTATTAATACCACATTTAGCAGCAATGTATGAGGAAGCATATGATGAGGGCAGACTTCCTGCTTCACTTAGAGAAGCACTCATAGTGGCTCTTCCTAAACCTGACAAGGATCCAGCTAGCTGCGACTCCTATCACCCCTTGTCCTTAATAAATATAGATGTACAGATTCTAGCTAAGGTCATAGCTACTAGAATACAATTATTACAAGACAAATTGGTATTGCCAGACCAGGCGGGATTTGTTCCCACAAGATCTACTACTCAAAACATAAGAACCATTTTTGCCCTTTATCACCACCTGGATCCGGAGCTGCCGGTGGCGGCGGCGTTATTGGACGCTGAGAAAGCGTTCGATTCAGTGGAATGGACGTACATGTTTGATGTACTGCGCGGGATGGGTTTTGCGGAGAGGTTTGTGAGATGGATAGAAATTCTGTATATGGACCCGTCCGCTAGGATTAAATTAAATGGACAGACATCTGACCCCATACATAAAGGAAGAGGGATAAGGCAGGGTTGCCCGCTATCACCAATTTTGTTTACACTAGTTTTGGAGCCCCTCGCTTGTAGAATTCGTCAACACCATTCGGAAGCTGCTCTACAGATGGGGCTAAGACCTCTTAACATCTCCCTATACACTGACGACATAGTATTGTTTATTCGTCATCCAAACATCCACCTCAATGACCTTATCAGAGAGTACGTCCGCTTTGAACGATATGCGGGTTTACCTATAAACTGGGACAAATCAGTGCTAATTCCCCTAACGCCGGCCACGACTCAGCCTACACTGAATTATCCTCTAAAGTGGCAAACTGATCCAGTCAAATATCTCGGCGTGTGGATACATAGGGACCCAGATCTAGTCATAAGGGAAAACTACGGCAGGGCACTGACCAAACTTGACGAACAGATAACCAGGTGGATACAGCTACCCCTATCGTTAGCAGACAGGATAGCTCTGCAAAAAATGATAATTCTACCCAAATTTTTATATTTCTTTACCAATATTCCTATTTGGCTGACGCAGGCGTTCTTCTCCAAACTGAGATCTGCATTGCAAAGACTCACATGGGCGGGCAAGAAAGCTAGAGTAGGGTGGAGAATATTAACAAGACCATATCACCAAGGTGGGTTTGGAGCACCGGACATGCAACTTTATTTCTATTGCGCACAGGCACAACACGCGCACTATTGGACGAAACATCATGCGTACATCCCCCATATAGCGCTGGAGACTGACAGTGTACGCCCGACTCCATTGATGGCTTTTGTGTCTCACCCCACATCTTACACACATACAAACACGATCCATTCGGTCCATTGCACCTCGAGGGCGTGGCATACACTAGCGAGCAGGACAGATAAACTACCCATTTATGCCCCAACACTTCCCCTCGCTAACCACCCAAAGCTATCGGTGACGGAGGAACCGAAGATGACAAAGCTATTGTCGGACATGAAGATCTCCGTCATGGGGGATGTTTTCCCGCATGGCAGAGTGATACAACGGGGCGATCCCTCATTGTGCATACATAACACACCAATGAAGATGTTCGCCCTTCTGCGCTTGCAGATGGCGATCAGGGATATGTATATAACCTACCCGAAGGAACCATCAACACTACTTGCACTACAAGCTAAGCAGAAAGCATCAACACATCAGAAATTAATTACCCGTTTATACACTGCCTCACAGGTAGAGCAAAAAGAACTTAGTAATACATCACTTATCAGGTGGGAAACACTACTGGGTGAGGCAATTGAGGTACAGGACTGGGAATATAGCTGCACGCAATTAAGGTTATTGACATCAAATTGCAATCTGCGTATCATACACTTTAAATTTCTGCATCAATTCTATTACTCCCCGATGCAATTGCATAGATACGGTCTTAGAGCGCATGACAAATGCCAAAGATGTAGCGCTGCACACGCAGATTTCCTGCACCTGGCGTGGGCATGCCCTCAGATACACACATACTGGCAAGAAATAATGGATGCAATAACGAACATGATGGCTGAACTAGTGCCGAGCACTCCTCTGGTGTGTTTGTTAGGGATATATAAACTAAAGCCTGTGAAGAAGCGTAAATTCCTAGCAGTATCCCTGCTGCTGGCAAAAAGACGGGTGGCAATTAGATGGGGCAGCAAGCGCCCCCCTAGGTTCAAGGATTGGCTGGTAGACATGACATACTGCAGGGAAACTATGGAGGTATATGCGGAAGAACTACCACAAGCATCAAGGCCCGGGGATTTCTGGGAACCTCTAAGGCAATACCTTCAGCAAAGACAGAGTGATGAGTAAGTCAAGTTTGAAGATTTGAACAACCACTGAACGAGATGGGCGGAGAGGACTGGGTATATTAAGGAGGGGGAGAATGGATATGTGTCTGTTATTTAAATGCATTGCACTGGAGCGAATAATAGCATGTAATTGTTCAAATGTGTGGGAGGCCTCCCTGGCCACTAGGAAATGTCAGGGTACTGGTGACCGATTCAATGCACCTGCAGATAACTGTCTGTTGAAGATTGCTCATATGTATACCTAACGTCTGTACAACATAAACTGTAAGACTGTACTGTGTGGGGATAGATCACCTGTTGGACCGGACAAAATAAAAAAACATTTTTAAAAAGTTATTTCAGAGGAGAGGCCATCAGGCCCCTAGACATTAGAGCATTTTAGGCCTTTTATAATGATTTCTGTACCCCCTACAGACAGAATCAAGCGACTATCTAACGCTCCCTGTTCTGAGGCACCATTCTGCCTACTCCCCACTACTCCATTATCTACCTCTTTAAGGTTGTACAGCTCCGATAAATAACTCAACCATGTTTCTTCTGGGGCTGGGGCTGCTACAATACTTTTGGCCACCCCCACCCAACACTCTATTCACTGAATTCCAAAAGCCCTCAGTATTTCCGATTTCATGGAGACAACTGCTTTAGTCCATGTACTCTCCTTATGTTCCCAGGCTATTCTTCAAAGCTCTTTCCTATAGTTGTTCCTGTAGCATTTAATTAGGTGATCCTTATTCGCCCACCTCTTTTATAAGCCTCTCTTATGTTCTCATCTAGTGCCTCTCTAGTCTGTTTTTTAGCCCAGCCCAACAGTTCCTTCCTGCCCCGACCACACCTTAAGCCTTCTGTTGCCATTTTGCTCATGGAGGCAATCAAAATCTCATACTCCTGTACCGTGAGCTGTGGCGGCAAGGCAGATTGTACTTTCAATACTTCCTTCATTTTATTTTGAGTATACCGTTTCAGCTTACCAGTCTATACCAGTCTATGCTCAGACAAATTGGGAGCTGGTGTGCTATTTTGCCACAGGTCTCTTAAGTGTATATCCCTCTGCAGTCGAAGGATTAGGGGTCATGATCACTGCCTGTTAAGCCACTTATCACTAGATCCTTGACTATACCAGAACTTTCGGTGGCGATCATAACATAATCTGTCAATGTGGACACCCTTTCATTATCAAAGGTATGTAGAGCGGGCTGGTCCCCGACACATCTACCATTTACAGCAGTCAAATTCAAACTATCGAGCCACAGCCTCAATTTCCGCCCTCTCTCATCACCCGGGTGATGCCCCAAATGCTGGCACGGGATACCTAGGGTGTTTTCTTTCTCCCCTTGGAACTCGTCCTTTGCTGAATTATGAGGAATTTTAGCGTTAAAAATTTCCTTCAGCAGGACTGGCTCCTTTGGGAAACTTGAGCCCACCATATCCATGAGAGCAGCCAGCTCCTTCAACTGATCATCCAACATTTTATTCAGAGGAACGAAACGCGGATTAATATTAAATCTGGGCAGCCTTTTGCCCCCCTTGCACCCCGCTTATCTGATAATAAGCCGCAAATTGAAACTGTCAATAAATTAGTACAATCCTGAAATAATATACACCCCTCCATCTCGTATTTTACACCAGTCATTACGGCAAGACCTCCAGCAGGCCGGCCGAACTCGCCCTTAATCGCACCAGTACTTAAAGCTTTGTAATCATCACCTCATCTTCCCAAGTCTCCAGCAACACCATAATCATAGCCTTTCTCTCTTCAGTTGCAGCCCGCAAAGAATCTAGATTCCTTTTCAGGCCCGCGCTGTTCCCTGACAACATAACCCTTATATCACCAGGGTCTAGGGAATAGGGGTCTCGAAAACGCCTTTTTTTCCTTCAGTGCCCCCGCAATCCATGCCCATGTGCTGTCAGATCGATTTTTCACTATTGGACAAGATCTGCCTTCCCATTTCAGATTTCATAATTAGGATATTATCGTACTCAGCAAACTCACGGGCCCCTGACCCCCCAGCGAGTGGGCATAGTTAGATTGGTGCATTACGGCTCCTGTGCCCTCCGCCTGAATCTTCGCCTGGGTCGCAGACATTACAGAGGAGACGGGCCTATGCGTAAATGAGTTATACATGTCAAAGCCTGACCTTCAACGCTTTTCCAATGAGTTCATAACTTCATCCACCACGATCCTGGAATAAAAATAAACCCAGGCAACTGGCCATGATGCAGCCATCTCACTGGCCTTCGGAAGGACCACAAAAGACCAGGCACTGGCCATAATGCAGCCATCTCACTGGCCTTCGGAAGGACCACAAAAGAAATATCCTTAGAAGAAATTTTAGACAGTTGTGGAATTGACTCCAAAAGAGATAAAATACAAGACCTATTAAGAGCACATTCTATATATGCAAAAATATCTACCAATTGCAGAACCCACTCTACTTCCTCACTGGGGCTGACTACCGATCCTTCTCCCCGTCTTTGTTCGGCCTCTGGCCTAAAGGGCTCAGCTCCTACATTTAGGGGAAGACCGGCCTTGCCCTGCACTTGTACCTTTCTGTGCTGGCCCGGCTCCTCCAGTTCACACGTGGAACAACAGTCGCCCCCACCCCTTTTTGTGAGCTAGGGATGACTGATGAGAGGGCTGCCCTTCCCAGAGCACCAGCAGAACCTTTTACCGCTAATGATTGCCCCACAGGGGTCTCTTCTTCTGCACCATAGTAGGGAATGTAAGCCTTCTTGCTCTTTTCTTTTTCAGGCTGCAAATCTTTCCTTTTCTCTTTCCTATGCCTGACTTGTTAGCAGGTTCTGACTTCTTACTCTTTTTTATATTTTTAAATATTGGGAAAACCTCCTTATTTTACCTTATATCCTGTATTGGATCTAGGCATTCCTCCCTCTTACTGGAGCCAACCAGTCCTGAACCATCCTGTTCTCTAAAGAAGGATTCCAGCCGAGATAGGTCAGATGACATTTCACACTTGTTATCCTTTATCTTGAATTCCAATTCGGGCCCCCTGTTTGGACTCCCATTTCCCTACTAATTGGGCCTGAGCGTCTCTAACTGGTTTTAGGGGTAATTCCTGACAAAATACCTAAGATATGATGGGAACTATCAGTGGTCTTTTCCACTAGAGACAAAATTGATGACAAAACATGGTCAAGGCTTATCAATGAGTTAGAGAAACACAAATAATCTGGTGGGATATTACTACATGGGATCAATACCAAATCAGGGGACCCTGAAATATTTGATGGGACAGAGGCTGTGTGGCTTGGGGCACTAGAGAACATTTTCAAAGATTTTTCAACCTCTTGAGAGTCTCAGGCAATAATGCCACGTCTTTATTTGTTATGTTATGTTATGTTATGTTAAAATGGCATTTATAGAGCGCACGGCTACTCAAAAAGAGTGTCCCGGCGCTTTTATTTAAGGTAGACTACAGTATGGTAACATAACACATTAAAAGAGAAAAAAAGACACAGACAGAAAGAAAAAACAACGAACGAGACAGGACCTACTGAGTAAACAACCAGGATTTGAGATCCTTTCTAAAAGCTAGTAAGCTGGTGGCTCCCCGCAGTGCAAGAGGCAGAGAGTTCCACAGCTGTGGCGCCAGTAGTCCAAAAGAGCGACCTCCCAAGCGCGCGCTCATTACTCGCGGGACAGACGCTAAAAACAGGTGTTCTGATCTCAGAGAACGCGCCGGCCGATAGAAGGCAAGTCTCCTTTGGAGGTACTTTGCTCCCGTCGCATGGAGAGCCTTATACGTCAGGGTCAAAGCCTTAAAGACAATCCGCTTGCGGATTGGAAGCCAGTGCAGGGTCTGGAGCAAGCCCGCAGCACTGACGCGTCTGTTCAAGCCAAAAATCGCTCTCGCCGCAGCATTCTGCACAATTTGGAGCCGCTGTAGCAGGTAGTCTGGCATGCCCAGGTACAGAACGTTAGAATAATCTAGCCTGGAACCTATCAGAGCCTGCACAGTCAGCCTCCTGTGCTCCTCCGATAAGAGGGGAAGAAACCTCCGTAGCATCCTAAGGAGGCCGAAGCAAATGCCCGACACCCCCAGGATCTGAGACTTCATAGTCAACCCCTTGTCCATCTTAACCCCCAGGTTCTTAGCCATTTGGGATGAGCAAGTAGGGGGGAACATGCCAGTCTGGCTCCGTGTCGCACCCGAAGAAAAGTACCTCGGACTTATCGGAATTGCACTTGAGGCTGTTCAGTTGGAACCATTGAAACACAGCCCCAAGGCAATCCCGGATACTCTTCCCATCAAAGTCTCCTCCTCTCTTACACGAGAAGAGGAGCTGGGTGTCGTCTGCATAGGATACGATCCGGGCCCCAAACGACTACGCCAACGCCGCCAAAGGGGTCATGAAGATATTAAAAAGGGTCGGGCTCAAAATAGAGCCCTGAGGGACCCCGACTCCCAGAGGCGGCATCACGGCGGAATCAGGCGAGGCCCAGACCGTTTGCCGGCGGCCCGTTAGAAAGGAGGAAAACCAACTAAGCACCGTCCCCCGTAGTCCAATCTCATAGAGTCTTAAGAGAAGACCATCATGGGGGACGGTGTCAAAAGCCGCCGACAAGTCCAGCATCACCAGCATGGCTTTGCCCCCAGTATCCAGAACCCCTTTAATGGTTTCTGAGACCTCGAGGAGCGCAGTCTCCGTACTGAGATTTGGACGAAAACCCGACTGAGTGGCAGGCAAAATCTCATTCGACTCTAGAAAGTTGGACAGCACCGTCTGCACGTGCTTTTCAACAACTTTCGTAAGAGCCGGCAGCAGAGAGATAGGCCGGTAGTTAACTGGGGCCTTTGGATCCAGACCAGGCTTTTTGAGCAGCGGGATGACCATTGCTTGCTTCCAAGCCTGCGGAACCACTCCCTGACTCAGCGAGAGATTCAGTAACGGATTATCCAATGGATTGACCACCTCGGCCAGTTTTGCCAGAATTTTAGCAGGGCATGGGTCCAAGGGCGAGCCCGATTTCAAATTGCCCAGAAGTGCTAAAGAGGCGGGCGCAGATAAAGGTGGAAATATGCCCAGCGTCAAACCTGACGTTGTTACTTCCTCATTCATTTTACAGGGTGAAATGTCTGTAAAGTATAGTCTAATACAATACAGCCCTGTGAAACCTGTGTTTCTGCTATCGTGGTACACATTAGGGGACGCTCACCCTGGGGTACACTTCCCCCCTACTGTGGAGCTCCTGGACTGGCTGAATGGAGTTCTGCAGCACACACCCAGCCCGTGCTGGTGCAGTCCACTGATCTTCAGCTGCTTGAATCTCAGCCTTCATTCATATCTGCTCTGGGTCTATAGGAAGAACTTTCTTTAGGTAATTTTTGAAGATATGCAGATTTTATCCCGCTCCCTTTTAAAGCTCCCGAGTGAGGTGCTCTGTTTCGTAATGGGTTGGATTTTGTGTTATCACATAGTCTGGATAAGAGAATTCAACCAGATCTGAGTTTTTTTGCAGACATAATGCTAACCGAGGCTGTTTGAGGATGATTGACTCAATAGGGTGAAAATAGGGCTGGGAGGAGACTCAGGATAACGCAAATGCCCAGACGGACCAGAGCCTGCAAGGCTGCGTCCCTTCAGACCAGGCCCCTTCCACAGAGAGGGGCTCATGTTTATTGCTGGAGCCACTGGCTTGCTCCTTGCTCTGGATGCCACAGTCAGCACTGCCTCATCTTCCCCTGTTGCTGGTTCTGTCATAAGTCTACAGGGAAGGGGCACAGGCATACTCCAAAGGTTGTAGAACAGGATCATCAATATTGCAGTGCCTAATAACTTCAGTTTTCCTGCACCCGGACTCGCATCAAGCCTCGCCCTTCTCCTGGTCATCCAACTTGCAGCCTAATGAGTAATACGGCAAAGTGAGGTAGCAAGGGCCAGATTAATGCTGACTGATAACAGAAAGGAGAGGCGGTTATTCCACAGAGTTGCAAGCCGCACCCAGACCTAGCTGGGCCGCTTCCTCGTCCCCTGGGTGGCCACCAGGGGTGACAGGGATTTAAGCCGGCTACACTCTTACTTGACGAGCTGGTCACTGCATCACAGGGCCTCCAGAGCTGGGGGGACTGCCAAGAAACCAATCAATGCGGAGGGGCCAGACACCACTTACTCCACTCTACTCCTCTCCACTCCACTCCACCACCTCACGCTGCCCTCAATTGTCACACAATAATGAGTACACTGCTGCTGTCATGCCTGTGCATTGGGGCACTGGTCCTTATATTAGTGTGCACTGTGCACTCACCAGATTCCACAGTGATGAGTCTAGAAGCTTGTATACGTCAATAAAGGCCACACGTTGATGATTAAGATGATGTGCCGATATCTTATTGAAAGTCTGCATCAGCGATATGGGACAGTTGTTTTTAAGCTCTTTAGACACCCCGCTGCTCCGGGCTACTCCAGTGCCACCGGTCGGGGCTCAAAGGATACTCCCTAGGCTACCGGGAGCAAAGCCTGTGGGCCAAGTCGAGAACCGAGAACCCACTGCCAGGCAGCACTAGCCAGGTCCGGACACCAAAGTCCGGTTACAGTGGGCGCCCAGCAGCCGACAAACAATGAAAGAGCGGGGCCGCTGGGGGCCACGGAGCCACTGCCGAGCTGGTGCCGATGCGGCTGATGAGGCCTCGCTGAGACTCGAACCTTTCAGAGTGTGATGTCAGACGCCGGCGCGCGTAGTGACTCGTACTGTCGTAAACAACACTTGTGGCAACTAAAATAACAAAAGGATCTCTGTGACAAAAGCAGTAACCCACTGAGCTATCCACATAAAATACAGTTCTGTGATCTGCAAGATAAATGTTCTTTGAATCAGGCATATTAACCCTTTGATCTATTTTATCATCAATCAGAACTGACACTAGACAAAACTGGATCTCTCTCCAGCAGGAACATTAAGCACCAGAGTTATCTTGACATTTTTATTGTTGCCTAAAAACTGGCTGACACACTAGGAACTCTACAGTGATGCTTTTAAACCCATGAGTTATTTTTTAACACATCACCCTCACTCACCAGCCCCTCTCCTCACCTGAGGTCAGCACCAGGTTCACCTGTAAAGCCGGCCCTGTTCAGAGGTAGTCATTTGTAACACGCCTTTTCTGTTCTTGTTTACTTTATCAGTCAGGGATCATTAAGACCGCTCTAGAGCACGTTTTAAGGTACTTTCCTCTTATATTTGCTGTTTGAAGTATGTACTGATAATGGGGAAAAATAGCGGCTTTAGGTGATTTTTCTAATTTTTGTACTGGCCGAGACATTAAAATACTGCCCATGCTGGTATAAAACTGGCCAAGTGCCAACCCTAACTGGAGACGGGAGATAGCCCCGGCAGTGGCAATCAGCAGTGCTAGTGAGTCTCCTTCCCAGAGCCAGGGGCTTGGCACAGGCCTGGAGAAGATACCCAACTTGACCTTTCCAGGTGTCATGAGTGGGCAAGGTAGAGAATTAATGGGAAGTGAGGCAGAGCAATGGGTGCTGCCTGGCTGCACCAATCAACAACGAGCCGAGCCGGCACAAATTGGTCATATGCACACTATTTTAGTTTCTATTATTCTCCTTAATCTGTCTTGTTTGTCTCTTTCTCCTTCTTTATGTCTCTCACACTGTTTCCAGGGAAGGCTGAAGCTATGACTTCTCAAGTTCTTTTGGAACAAGAGAAGCAGAGGACACCAGGCGGAGAGAGAGCTGGCGCCAGGCTCGAGCCTTCAGTGGGCTGCCCATGACTACAGGCTTCCTGAAGGGCCTCCTGGTGAGACATACATAAAAGATAGGAAATGTGCCATACTTTTTGTTGAGATGTTTTTAGTGGAAAGATGTGCTGCACAATTACAACATCATTTTCAGTTTCTTGCCTCATAATTTAGGGCTGGAGCGGAAACTAAAACCAGCCTTGGTAAACTCTTCAAACTGGTCCAAGGCGCAGGACCCAGTGGCTGGATTGGAGACGAGGAAGGTTTCATGGTTGGATCAGTGCAGCATGTCTGGCTGTGAAAGCAGCACCCTAGTCTCGAGCCCTCTTTCTCCAGACAAGGCAATGAGACATGGTGCGCCCTGGTGTAACTGGCAAATTGAGTATTATACTATATATAAATAATATATATCTAATAATATGTATATAAAATGGGGCCGTTGTTCCCTCAGATCTAGTACTCAAGGTAACAGAGATAATCAAATGACTGTCAAGGTTTTTACATGTTTTTCTGATTTAGTTTCCTGTCAGATCACGTGCAACAAAATAGACTGAAATAAACAAGCAGCTCCTTCATACGTAGGTGCAGAGCTGGGTGATTTTGTGATGTGATGGAAGCAATTGTGTGGTCTGTTTACAGAACATAACTCAAAACTCACATTTCAGTATTCATTCAGGTTTGTTCAATGTACAAACATTTGCCAAGTGACACTTTGTTGGCTTGGCAAATAATTGCACGTGTACAACCATTTTTGCATGCGCAAACGGGTTTGTTGTAATGTGACTGGCTATTGTTTCCAAGCATTGTAAGCGTTCACGCCGGCACTCACTCATGCGCTGTGCACTCCGTGCATGCCAGAATGTCCATGCTAATTTTCCTTTGAAACAGGCATCAGCATTCAGACAGCTTGGTTCTGCGAGCGGATGTATGTTTCCTTTCAAACTTGTCAAAGCTTTATTTATACTGTTGAGACTCACAGTTGAGTCAGTTGTCTGTGGATTTGATTGCTGTCCGACCTGCTGCTGTGGGCTTCTTCGATTTACACTTGAAAATAAACATTTTATTACTTTTAATATCCTGGATTATCTTTCATCTGTTTCCTGCTGATGTGCCATTCAACCTGGTAATTCAGAACTACAAGAGTCACTTAAAAGAAGCACAATTTTCTGTACTTATCCACTTTTAAATATAAATGCAGACAGAAAACACATTGTTTTCTGTCTGTATTTATCTGTACAAATCCATAAAAACGAAAAACAGGGAGCCTTAACCTCTTCTATGCCCATGACGAGATAGTCTCGTCATGGAGCACGGTTGCGCTGTGCCCATGACGAGACTATCTCGTCATGGACCCCGCCCGCTAATGAAACGCCCGGCACAGGAGGGGGAAAGGGCGGGGCACTGAAGGGGTTAATTAAAATGTAGTTTGGCTTTAATGAGATTTTGGAGATCAGATAGTGATTTAGAGGCAAAATACTGGCGTCCTAAACATTTAATTGAGAAGACCAACAAGACATGCTCTTTAAGGTGATCTTTCTTAGAAACATAGTCTAACATAAAACCTCGTGCTGCTGCCTTGAATTTGTCCCACAATAGAACAGGAGTAATGTGAGAAGAGTCGTTAAAAGTGAAGAAGTCAGAGGCAGAAGAGAGAAAGGAAGCAGAGAATTGAGCATCTTTTATCAGAGAATTGATAAATCTCCATCTATGTGAGTCAGAATGAGGGGGAACGAAGTCCAAATCTGTAATAACCATGCCACTTTCAGAAAGAATTATGGGGCTTATGTGAGAATGCATAATAAATTGTGAGAGGAATTTAGAAACAAAAATATGGTCAAGACTAGTGAGGGTACCATGTGAGGATGAACATAATGTGTAATCACGAGACATGGGATTATACAATCTCCAAGAGTCAACCAACGCACCGGGAGAGATCGTGGAAAGAAATTGTTTATGCATCTTATGAGATATTAACTGAAATGTGGATTGCCTATCCAAAATGGGTCAATATTTTGATTGCAATCACCTCCTAAAGTAAAATAAGAGTCAAGATATTGTGTACATTTTTGAGTTATTAGAGGCCAAAATGTATGATCAGGTTGGGTGGGTGCATAAGCATTCAAGATCATGAGCGGAATATTATCTATTAAGAAATTAATAATAATCCATCTTCCCATATCATCTTTTTCTTGTGATAATACAGCAAAATTAAGAGATTTCTTACATAGCACAACAACTCCATTTTTCTCATTGGATGAAAGTGACACAAATGCAAAGTCCACCCAACCCCGTTTAAGTTTAAGGGCTTCAGTTTCGGTAAGATGAGTCTCTTGAAATAAGACAAGATAAGGATTGGACTTACTCAAATAGGATAATACTCTCTGTTTTTGGACTGATAAAACCTTTCACATTCCATGTAATTACTCTGAATGCCTTAGCAAATACAGAAAATATAATCTTATGAGGACAATTAAATATGCAAGAGAGTTGCAATAATAACAAATAAGAATATAAGCAAAAAAGAAAAAATAAGTGCAAAAAAGAAACAGCAAAGGTTAAGGTGAAAAGAAAAAACAGGGAAAGGAACGAGGTTAAAGGAGGGAAAAAACAAGAAGCAACAAGAAAAGACAGTACATGTCAAAAAATGATGACTGAAAATACATATCTGAATACTAACAGGTGAAAAAGGATGAATAGGGTGGTGACGACACAAGTGAGCATGGCACAGCCAAAAGGGGAAAACTACCCATCACAGGAGAATGATATACAATCAAGAGTTGACCATATAGAATAAATAAACATTGCAGATCTGTAAAAGTAGAGAAAGAAATATCAATGAGTATTGAAAAACATCATACAGAACAATGCAAATATAATAATAGTTGAAAAATATAATACAGGCATGCTAAAACAATATTTAGCGCACAGATGCATCAGCTGTGTCCATGTTAACTGCCATGTGAGTGTCAATGCATTTTTAAAGTTTAGCTGGATTGTCATATGAGGTGATGTTATTCTGAAAGAACACCTTGAAAAGATGAGGATGAAAAAGGCCATAACGGGCACCGTGAGTACCAAATTCGGGGGCGAAGACTGAGGAACTCTTTTCTTCTGCTAGCTGTGGCATTGGAAACATCTTCAGCCCTCCTAAGTACCACACATCAGGCGTTAGTCTAACACATTTCATTGTGGTGGTCCTCATCACCACACTGAAATGCATTGTCATGCATTAAAGCGCCTCATCAGCTGCCACGTGGAGTGCTGCTATAATGCACATGATGGAGACTGACCTGCTGAGGCTGTCAGTGCAGTGCGCACTGCTCCCAGCAGCAGACGCTAAGGGGGCTGGCTAGATCTGCTTGGAGCTCTGCGAGTATCCAAGTTGAGACACACTCCCGGGCAGATACACGTGGCACCTAACTTAAACTTATGTCACAGTCAGTGCCCACTGGTGAAGTAGACTCTGACTGACAGTGAGACACAATAGGCTACGTGAATCACAGTCCGTCCTCCTGCTGCCACCCGCCCTTCTTAAAATAAAACTGCGCCTCTCCTCCTGACCTCGTCGTTCTAATCTCAGCGGGGTGGCGGGGATGAGGTGATCGATTTCTGACGTGACCTAATGTGGCTGCGGCTGACTTTCGCCGTCCTCAGGCTGTGAACTTACATCGCCGTCTTCGCTAAAGATGGATTCTGGATCCAATCTGGATGGGATCCCGCCTGCACCATTAGGCCACAGACAGGCCCAGAGCGGCTGAACCACGAGTCACTGAGGCAGCTCCGGTGGCCAGTCACCGTGAGAGTGGGTGCAGTAAACTACTGTACTCGCCATTTGACGCAGGATTGGTGGCACTGCGGTGGCAGTATCACACACAAGGGTCCCAGCTCAGCAGGCCGCAGTAACACCAGTCGGGCTCACCTGCCCAGTGGTGATAGATAATGAATAATCAGGAAGTGCCTGAGAGAGCAGGTAATCTATTTACTGTAATGTTTAATTACATCTTTTTAAACACTTCTTCGTAACTTCCATGTGTAAGTTGATGTTGCACTGGGCTACGTGACTACGTTAGTGTAGTACTAGTGCTCAGCCTGTGCCCCAGCCCGGGCCCCCAGTAATTGTTGCTGTCACCTGGCAACACTAGAACTCTTCATGAACATGTGCCCTGAGTCTGGGTGAAGCTGAGCAGGTGGTATTTAAGGCGGGCGTGCCTCTGATATTAGCCGAGCAGTGCCACCATGGTCAATTCTGCATTGAGAGCTCCTCACCAGCGTCGTGACTGGGGGCAGACTGACTTCGTTACTGTACAGCTGCTGAGAGTGTATGCAGTCGGCTGAGCCAGTGAGTGTGAAAGACATAGACTCACAGAGACACTTCTCAAGGATATCGGCACCAGCATTATTTTTTTTATTTTTCCCCACCTAGGTGCAGCAGTGTAGTGTTGTGACTTTATTAGAGACATGGTAAGTCAATATTAAATTAACGCTACCGCAGTGATTTTGCACAAAGGAAGGGTTAAATATCCCTGTTGGGAGAACTTTACTGTACCAAAGATGCATTGCATATTCCCAACATTACAATCAGTTTACAAAGGCACTAGGTTAATGCCCTTCCATTTTTGGTGATTTGCAGCAGTTTAAAGATTTTCTTAGAGTTTCTTGTTGATCAAATGTGTGCGTAATCTCCGATATTTATATATATGCTTCCCTTGGCTTCACTGCTTGATTTTGCTTGTGAGAAAGTGACACTCATAGTGGTTGAAATGTCACTCATACTACATGAGACACTGTGACATGTGGCTTTCGGTGTGATGCCTCTTTGGAAGAAATGCTTCTTATCTGCAGTGAAATGTGTAGAAACCCCAAATAGCACTAGGTGGCGCTAAAGGACTACCACACGAAACTTCCTCTGTCTTAGGCTATTGCTGTGTATGGGTCCTACTAGTGTACGAACATGAAGACGTCGAGACGTATTGCCCTGAAAATAGAAACTTTTGCTCAAGAGTTTACCATAGCGGGTGGGTTCATTTACCCTTTGCATTGTTGGCATAAATTACCCTGGCAACGTTGATATGTTTAAAAAGAATACAGGAACTCCTGCAACAACAGCTTCAAAAGCGCCTAATGTTATTATTGCAGCCAGGCTGTGACGCCTTCTGCCGTAAGATGCACCGTGGAGAGACACGTATATAACAAACATGTGATGGAGGGCAGTGACGGAGGGTCTTGAGAGAAAGGCGAGCGCCCAGACGCCCGCCCGCCCGCCCTCCCTCCCCCCCTTCCTTCCTTTCTTTCTTTCTCAAATTTTAAAACTTGCAATCATGATAATAATGCAATATCCAAGGTTTTGCTCACAGCATAAAAAACATAATAAACATTAAAAATATCATAAAAACATGCACAAATGTTATGTTGATGCTTTTAGCAAGACTGGGTTAGTTTCACCCAGGCACATATGCCAAGCTGACTGTATCAAATGCAGGTACAGCCAATACTATACAAGCACTAGTACCTGTTTTGCATTTCCTCGGAGCCACCCTCCGATGTAAAAATCCCCAGACTCGGCAGAAAAGGCCAATCCATTTGCATCTCGGATTGACCCCACAAAGAGCAAATATTCCTCGCATTCATTCGAGGCATGACAAGCCGGGCAAAGACAAGAGCTGGACCCATTGGAAATCTATTTATAGGTAAAAGTAGCCAATGGGAGGATGCCACGTCTAAATTTGCCATATAAAACGCCAGTCTGTGGTGGAGCAGTATAATTAAATAATGCTCCCATTTTATATCTCCCTTGAATGTTAAATAACAATCTGTAAGGCTGCCATTGACAGGTGATGCCAGTCACTGTATTTGGTTTTTAATATTTTTAGCCTTCTTGGGGAATCTGTTAGGGAACTGACCAAAATGAATCCACACACAAGATATTTAAAGATGATTTTACATAGGCAACCCACGTAATCTCAAGGGCGCCTGGTCTAGTTATGACCCCTTGCAATGCTGCGCTAAAGACACTCAAGGTATCTACTGCCCAAATACATACCCAGTACAAGAGTGGTTTAAGATTTCTCGGAATCTTCAATAAAGATTTGTCAATATTATTCTCACTTTTATCCAACATTTCCAGCATCCAATGGCCCAGGAGCTCAACGCCATGAAGAGCTGCATTAACAGCCTTTGCCCTATACATTTCTACAATGGGGGATATAGAAAAATTGGATGAGGCATTGGAAAAGTTAAGTATTCCAACCGCCCTATGATTGAAAAAAAAGATCACTTTTGAGAATTTGAGAGGACCATTTGCCCGTCTAATTGCCAAATGGTTCATGTCATGGGCCCAACCCAAGGAAAATTCTTTGTCATAATCAATTCCTTAAATGATCTATGAGGATTGAGCACCTTGCATTTTGACTTTGCAGCATTCATTTCTAAACCACAATTTACTAAGAGCTTAGAAATTTTTTTGAAAATGTTTTTAAGACCCACTGCCACTTTGGGTAGTAATCGTGTGTTGTCCGCAGCGCACAGAACTGGGATCTTTTGGCCTTAAATAGAATGGGAGTTGTCAGGACAATTTAGCAAAAAATCAAAACATCCATTCAGTCAAAAAAAAGAAAACAGTGGAGCCAGGACACCGCTCTGGTGGACTCCTCTCTTGATTTTTCTCCACCTTGTTATATCACCACTCAGGCTCTACCGAACTTGTGTAAAATTTGAATTATTATGGGGGGGTAAATTCAACGGTCCTCCTTGTTTTGCAAGCACCTCCCACAGCTTTGTCCTCTTGTGGGATATTTTCTGCGCCCCTCCATGATTCTGCAAAGGTTCAATCTTTCCCTTTCACTTCTATGTAAGGAGTTCATACCTTGGGTTCCTGAGCAGAGCAAGTCATCAGGAGCCTTGCCAGGTTTTTGGGCTTTCATGGCATTTAATGAAGAATGAACTGGAGGGTGCAATCTGGTTTTAACAGCTCTAATTCATAAGAACATTTAGTAAAATGTTGTCAGTCTCATATAATTCAGAAAAGTATGACTCCCACTTCAGAGGCTGAATATACACTTCAGGCTTCATCAGTTCATTTCTCCCTCCATGAATTACAATGTGTTAAAAAAGTCCAGGAGTCATGTATCTTGATAGATTCTAGGCGATCATCTCAGATTTTATTTTCCCAGTATCTTTTAGAAGATTTGAGGATTGATTTTAATCAGCCCTAGCTTCAGATATGTTGTTTATTTCACCTTGCTTCATTGCAATATTTAGGGAATTCTTAACCGTTCTAAAATCAACAATAAAATATCAACTTATTTTATGTCTGGTGACAATATTTAGATTTTTAAAAAAAATAGTTCTCTAGATGGACAAAAGGAATTACATGTGCATCAGATAACCAGGGATTGGAGTCACGTGTTTGATTAAATACATCAAAAACTGGAATCAAAGATTTTGATATTTTAGATGTAGCTTTTGGCGAGGAAGCTATATTAGACTGTCTAATATTCCTACGATTGTTAGAAATGGCAATCATTTTGCCTCCATCACTAGCAAAGTCTGCTTACTCCATGAAAAGATCCCCCTTTAAAGTAAGTGTTAGGCCTAGGAAGAGCTTGCGGAGTTTCGCTCTGTGGAATTCCGCGGAGTTGCCGAAAACTCTTCAAAATTCAGTCGCGTGAGCAGGCAAAGTATTGCTCGGCCACCCCTAATGAAGTCCCCTCGGATGCTGAGAGTAACTGGGGGCCAAGAACCCCTATGGTTGCCACAAGTAAGACCCCACAGTGGGATTACTGAGACGTCATTGGAGGACCAGCCCCCTTTATCAACCACTCTGCAAAGGGGCCACCTGGCGCACTAGTGGTTCGGGGATGAAGTCCCCTTGGCTGCTGATGCTCGTTGGGGCCCAAGAACCCCGATTGTAGCCACAAGTGAGTCCCCCACAGCGTGATTGCTGAGACCTCTTCAGAGGCCCGCCCCCTTTCTCAACAACTCTGCAAAGATCCTCCTTGCAAAATACTGTTTGGGGGATGAAGCCCCCTTGTCTGCTGAGGGTCGTGGGGGCCAAGAACCCCTATTGTTGCCACAAGTAAGTCCTCCACAGTGGGATTGCTGAGACCTCTTCAGAGGCCCCGCCCCCTTTCTCCGCAACACTGCAAAGGGGCCGCCTGGCACAATACTGTTTGGGGTATGAAGTCCCCTTAGCTGCTGAGGGTCATTGGAGGCCAAGAACCCCTATTATTGCTACAAGTAAGTCCCCCACAGCGGGATAACAGAGATGTCATTGGAGGCCCAGCCCCCTTTCTTAACCCCTCTGCAAAGGGGCTTCCTGGAGCACTACTGGTTGGGGGATGAAATCCCCTTGGCTGCTGAGGGTCGTTGGGGGCCAAGATCCCCTATTGTTGATACAAGTAAGTCCCGCACAGTGGGATTGCTGAGATCTCTTCAGAGGCCCCATCCCTTGCTCAACAACTCTGCAAAGGGGCCCCCTGGCACAATACTGTTTGGGGAATGAGGTCCCCTTGGCTGCTGAGGTTCCTTGGAGGCCAAGAACCCCTATTATTGGCACATGTAAGTCCCCCACAGCGGGATTGCTGAGACCTCATTTGAGGCCTTGCCCACTTTCTCAACCACTCTGCAAAGGGGCCTCCTGGCGCACTTCTGGTTGGGGATAAAGTCCCCCTGGGTGCTGAGAGTCATTGGGGGCCAAGAACCCCTATTGTTCCCACAAGTCATTCTTCCACAGCAGGATTGCTGGGACCTCATCTGAGGCCCTGCCCCCATTCTCAATCACTCTGCAAAGGGGCCTCCTGGCGCACTACTGGTTGGGGGATGACGTCCCCTTGGTTGCTGTGGGTCGTTGGGGGCCAAGAACCCCTATTGTTGCCACAAGTAAGTCCACCACAGCGGGATTGCTGCGACCTTAATGGAGGGCCCTGCCCCCTTTCTCAACCGCTCTGCAAAGGGGTCTCCTGGTGAACTACTGGTTGGCAGATGAAGTCCTCTGGGCTGCTGAGGGTTGTTTGGTGCCAATAACCCCTATTGCTGCCACCAGTATGTCCCCCACAGCAGGATTGCTGAGACATCATCGGAAGCCCCGCCCCCTTTCTCAACCACTCTGCAAAGGGCCTTCCTGGCGCACTTCTGTTTAGGGGATGAAGTCCCCTTGGCTGCTGAGGGTCATTGGGCACCACAAACCTCTATTGTTGCCATAAGTAAGTGCCCTACAGCAGGATTACTGAGACTAGGGGTGAGCGTCCCGTAAACTCCGTTCCGCCAGCGGGTTGGCGGAGATTTTGCTGAACTCCACGATCCAAGCGGAGATCATAGTGACAATACGCCTCAAACTCCACTAGCAGAGTGGAGTTTACCGCCCATCCCTAGTTAGTATAAGGGGTTCTTGACCACTCAGAGGTGAACTTCCATATTCACCATTTTATTTCATATTCGGAGGTCCAAGATAAGATAATCAATGTTACTTTGAAGGGCTCTCCTCTTAAAGATAGTATTTCCAGAGGCATCTGAAGGAGAGCAGCCATTACATGCTCAAATGCCAAAAAGAGAACTCAGGGCAACCGGCTGAAGGGCTTATTTAGACCACATAGTTTTATCTGGTAAAGCTAAAGGAGGAATTCCCCAGAAATCATCTTCCTCTTTATAAAGACCACAGCAACCCCACGGGGTTCATAGCATGTATTTTGATCACTTGCAATAATCATGTAGTGATTTGTGCTGGAATGTGCCAGGATAAAGCGGTTTGTGCTGTAATATCCCAAGACATAGTGACGTGTGCTGTAATATTCCAGGATATAGTGACTTATGCTGTAATATTCTAGGATATAGTTATTTTTGCTGTAATATTCCAGGATATAGAGATTTGTACAGTACTAATCAAGGATATAGTGATTTGTGCTGTAATGTTCCAGGATATGGTGATTTGTGTCGTAATCCAACATCAAAAACTTAAACATCAAAAGAGTCGCAAATTATCAATGAATCTCCTGTGATTTATTGAGGATTATGGGGTGCCTTGTTTGCTGCCTTCGGATGCCTTGAGGTTATCGGTGATTGCTGGGGCTGGGAGACTACATCCCCCTGCTGCCCCGGTCGTACTGACTCTTTCCTGGTGCCGGAGCGCCATATATTGTGCGGCAAGACGCGTGCGGGTCACACCCGGGCATGACGCGGGCAAAGACTGGGCCAAGAGCAGGCCCGTCTGCACCCACCCATGGCCAGATGAGGCTGGGTCCACCCTCTTTCATCTACCCGGTGTGTGACCTGTTCTATGCCTACAATGGGAAAGTGAAAAGGAGCAAGGAGGGTCTCTGGATTACCAGTTGGCCAAACTACCATCATCGATAGTATGCTGGAGGGGGCAATGGGGATTGTGGCAAAGTAAATTACTTTAACCGAAAGGAGGTTATCTCAGGAGTGCGGTCTTAATCAAGGATCCCAACTGCTGATATGCCCCTGTTTGAGGCCACTCCCGCATTGTGTTTGACCAACGACTTGCCGCAACAGGAGGCTCCTCCTGTTTCGGTGTTAACAGCGTCAAGTGAAGTTGACAACTGTTTATCCTCCCTAAATTCCGACAGCTCCATAAGTACTCCGTCCAATCAGGTGCCAGCCCTTAAAAAGAAAAAGTGGACGGCTAAGCTACCAAAAGTGCCAGGGACAAGGAAATGCAAATCCACTCACTAGGATCAACTTAGCAATTGGTGTTTTAAACTGCCCTTGACACAATCAACGCAGACTGCAGATATTGTGTCACCAAATTTTTATATATTGAAAGAAAACCTGGGTGCTGCCTTAGATGAAAAACGTCAACCAATTAAGGCGCAATTGACTAGTATTGAGAAATGCTTGCCTGATATTGTTTCTAAACTATCCACTCTTGATTCACCTAGATTGCAACCATCACTTGCATCTAACTCTCAACCGCCCGGTATTTTGATTGTTTTGAAAATGCCAATAAATAAATTTAAAAAAACAACAGCAAAAAATAAAAAAAACTCTCAACCGCCCATATAGGCAAATAAGTTCACCCAAACTGATTCTTCAGTTGATATTGTAACCACTGCTAATGTTGCTGATGTTGTTACACAGGTGACATCTATGGTGTCTGCTTGTTGAGAACTCTGTGAAATACAGTAGAAAAACGTTTAACCCATCTGACAGACAGGCCATTTTATCTGACTGAGCAAGATCCCGTCCAGTCTGCCAATAGTTTAACTGAGTCTAATCAGTATACTTCTCCTGGTCTCCCTAAGGATAAACTTGATTTGCCTCCAGCATCCTGCCCATGTGTTCTAGTTCTCGCTGGTCTTTCTCACCCTTAAGGAGACCCTATAGGAGCTATGGCTGGAGCTGCATAATAAATGTTTTGATTGGCTACAGAAGCATAAACGCCTTAACAGCTCACATTTCAATGAAATCCTGATGGCCAGAAGGGTAGGCTGGGTTGGTCATTCTTGGAAGGATATTGTAGGAAATTGTATTATTATACATTTTTGTATCTCAGCTAAAGTAAGGTACCTTTTGGGTATGAAGGAGGCTATCAATTTGATCCATACCAATATATGTGTTCTTCCATTCGGCTATGTCTATAAGCCAAGTGGCCATGGAACCTCTTTTGGTTGCATTGCTCTAAACAATCCTGGGCCCCAGTTTGTATCAGAAAATCGGTATGCTTTGTTGAGTAACTTAGAAAGTCTAGATTGACAGTGGGATGAACATAATAAGAGTAAAACCCCCTCACTGCTCAAATTAAGATCTTATCCCCAGCCACACCTACCACGCGAGGATGCCCCTTCTGTTTCCCTTTCTTCTCCTATTAATATTATTGAGTCGAATGGGGACGACAGATGTCCAAAATTGCGTATCTTACGTTGGAGTGTGGCTGGTCTTGCATTAAAATGACTGCTACCTGATTGGTTACTGTTTATTAAAACAATTTGACTGGTTTTGTACCAGGAAACATGGCTAGTGGAGGAAATTTCAGTTGACTAGCTGTGGGGGCGCACGTTAAGTCTATCCCAACTAATAATCATAGATTACAAGTGCTAAAATTTAAGAATCAATTGTTTTTATTTTCCATTAATTTTCATAACAATGATTTCTGTAACACCCCTAATACAAAATGAAATGTATACAAGATTTTGAGTATATGATGGAATTGCAAAATGTTGTGACAGTCAATGGTCTATAAACAGGGTTTTGCTTGGCAGGGGATTTTAATGCTAGATTAGGTATCGATCATGTCCCTACAGTCATTTGTAGCACCGTGAACGAGGAAAGCCATAATAGAATTATTTCTGTTATTGATACGCGAGGAGCAGAACTAAAGGATCTTTTGGATTCCCATAATTGACCTAGTGTCATGGATGTTGCTGGCTCCAGTGAGCTAGCGATATCTACACATAGGGTGAGCGGTCAGCCTTCCACAATGAATTATTTCTTCATAAGATCTAATTTGGTTGAACTTGTTTTACTGGGGAGAGTGCCGGCCCTACTTACGGGGACCTTCATAACTCTCGCGATAATATTTGCTCTGCCCAATAAGGGTACCTTAAGTGTCGAGTGTGGGGCATCCAGCCCGCAAACAAATAGTGGTGGCTTATGACTGAAATGGAGAGCTATCGACCAAGCCCAACTCTTCTACACTATAGTCAGAGAAAATATGACCCTGGTTGAGGTGGGCTTGGACAATGACGGAGCGAATCATTCCGGCCGTTCACTCGATTGCATCTAAACATTAAGAGCAAGTTGTTTCTCCCCCCACAAGTTAAAGGCTTTAAACCTAGATGGTTTGATCATGAATGTTCAATGGCTAATTGCACTTTAAGAAAAAGGCACTCACATCTATCCCCAGGGATCCCATAGAAGTGGCCGCATGTCGTAAGATACACAAAAAGGCCACTGGAAGCAGGAAATGGGTAATGTTGCAAAATCAGTGGGACTCGCTTGCACTTTCTGCGGCTAAAAAAACAGCAATCTATTTTCCGAGCGAGGTATAGGCATTTAGGAGAGTGAGCCAACCGGTAACAGCCTTAACATGTCATATTGCTAGTGTTACTTGGGGGGCACACTTTTCTAAAATTAATGCTGCCATTGGTGACCCTAGTATGGAAGTTGTGACGGGCCGCTGAAATGATTTTTCTGTCTCCTCAGAAGAAGTAGAGGATGCAATCCCTCAAAGTTTGGGTGGTAAGGCACCCGGACCGGATGGAGTCCCAGTGGATCTTTCTAAGCACCCTACTGAGTTTTGGGCAACCTTGTTAGCGAATGTTTTAAATGGTTTGACTCACTCCCCACCACCTGAATCTTTGTCAACGTCTACCATTATGCCGATTTTTTAAAAGGGAGACCGTACCCAACCTAGTTGCTATAGACCCATCTCCCTTATCGACACCACGGCTAAGATTCTTGGGAGAATTTTATATAAGCGTATTAAGGACCGGGCAGAAACAACATCAGTTTTATATCCCTGCCAATATGACTTTAGGAGTAATGTTGACAAGAGCAATGTTTGGTAGATGTTGGTAGAGCAATGTTTAAATCTGTCATTGATTATAGGCAAATATACAATTGCATGTAAATCACCGGTATATTTAGCATTTATGAATCTATCCCGCGCTTTTGACTGCATACATCGGTCTAAGCTCCGGGGCGATCATTTTGGTGCCAGGATTAGATGCTGCACCGGTGCACTTTCTTGCATGTTTGCACGCAGATTTGAAGGCCATGGTTAGACTTGCCGCAGAGGGTGAGGTATCATCCCCTATAAATGTGTTGAGAGATGTGAGGCAAGGGTGTATGTAGGCACCACTTTTATTTATTTTATATATTAATAACCTTCACTCATTTTTAATGAATATTACTTCAGACGTCCCTCTAGGCAAGGGTTCTCGTTTACCCACACTTTTGTACGCAGACAATGCAGATTTAATGGCACGTGCGCCGAATGCTTTACGACGACTGATGCAGGATTTTGTTGATTTATGGCCCCTCTAGACTTGCAAACACATTTTTAAAAATCTTTTATTATGGCCTGTGGCCCAAAGAAACATTGTTTATCTGTTATTCCCGAAGGCAGTGATAAGACAGTACAAGTCCTCCCTGGGATTATCATTTGCAGCCACAGGCTTGTTGGCTCCCCAGGTTGTGCATGGTAGGTTAAAACTAACAAAATATAATGGTGCTTTATTCTCTTTACCACCACTTAGGGGTGGAGGTGTTCTCTCTCCATTAGTGCACATATGCAAAACACAACGTTTGCCCTCGGCCATGTGTGGCGCTGGTGTCTGGCATTTCAGAATTGCAACTCAGTCCAGCTGGAGGAAAACAGATTTTGTAGAAAGGCCCTGATGGCATCTAGTTCATCTTCTTCTTATATCTGTCATAGAGAAATAGGTATCCTCTAGCTTGAGGGCTACATTAAGACCCGACAGCCACCATTATGGCTTGCCATTTGGAAAAATGAGAAAGGATGTCTAGCCTGGAACATCATTGCCTTAAATGCGAGAAGGGGATTGAGATTTCCTGGCTAGCTAGCATAAGATACACATTTTGTTTTGTTAACCTTGAAATGATTTTTGTTGATCCACTCAGCAACTTAGATATTAATAAAAAGCAGCGAAGTTTTGGCAGGTATTATACAATCGGGCAACCCCCAACAGACTGCACAAGGAAACTGTGAAGGAGAGCGTGGCAACTCATATGTAGTTTACTCCCCCCACCCTCTGGGTAACATGGGAATGTATTTGACCAGAGTAAAAGGGCGGTGGGAACAAAGCCTTTTGTTTCAATATAGGGCTGGCACAGTGAAAAATCTGTTATGTGTCCCGTTGGCTATTAACGTCAATCTGGACTCTTTGCCAAGTCCTTGTGATGGCAAGTCCAGACAATCAATGTTACATTTTACGTGTATTGTATGTTTGTGAGCAGCTGTAAGAGCACGTTGCTCCATGACTACTGTATAGGTCTGATGTATGATTATGCACTTCATGCACTTTTGATGGGGGGCGATTTTAATTATTGAATCTTATATTTATGTATGTTTTTATGATTTTTCTTTTTTAATGTAATGGATTGTATGAATTTTAATTGTACTTTTATGGCTGCAATATGTTTTTGAATAAAGTAATTGAATTAAATATTAAAGATCATGTTTTAAACAGCACTACCAAGCATCAAACCTATTACATGTCATTCCAAACCTCTGGTTTTGTTTCTCTGTGCTATATACTATGTCTACATGTGAGACTGTTATTTGTTGTGGTACCTTGCTTCCCCGATGTAAGAAGATCATCAATAAGGATCAAAATAAAAAACAATATTGATTCAAAATTATTTCGTAAAGGAAAATACTTCCCTAATTAGAACTTTAGGCCAGTGCATGGATCATTTTATATATATATACAACATCAGGAACCACACGCATATATTTATATATCACTGCTCCTAAGGTTGCCCATCCAGTTAGAAGCACTCCGGCACCAGTTCAAAGCTCCAGGCCTTTATTAGGTATGCACACAGTCCCACATACCAATATATTTCACAGCGCTGCCATAAAACATGCCTGACGCGTTTCGGAGTAAATTAAAACCCCTTCCTCAAAGGCTCCGACAGCTCCTAATGTGCGCATGACACCACCCTTCATTCAAATACTAAATAGTATGCCCTGAATGGGCCGCTCTGCTGCATCTTAACATCAAGCTTTATGGGTTTTGTAGTGTCACTGTGATTCGTTCCTCAAATAGTTGCGCGGGTACATCTGCTAAAAAAGTTTACAAGCCCGCAAATGCGCCTCAGTAGGCGGTTGCGTGCTCAATCCTTAATTGGTGCCCCCTACAGTAGCCTGGTAAATACCAGACCGATGTGGCCCCCATAGATCTCGGGGTGGTGCTTCTTGGTGACAGGGCTGCGGCCTAACTTCATTGCATCTAAGGTTGCCCATCCGGTAAGAAGCATTCCGGTACCAGTTCAAAGCTCCAGTCCTTTATTAGGTATGCACACAGTCCCACATACCGATATAATTTACAGCGCTGCCATAAAACATGCCTGACGCATTTCGGAGTTAATTAAAACCCCTTCCTCAAAGGCTCCGACAGCTCCCAATGTGCGCATGACACCACCCATATATAGTTAGGACCCAGTTTCCATCGGAAAAGTGTTTTTTGACTTGCTTATAACTTTGGCGCTGTTTGAACAATCTTCACAAAATGTTCCCAAAAATGTGGCACGGTATGTCTTGTTCTGCATGGAAAGGTTTGGAATAATCCATTAAGCGCTGGCCGAGAAAAAGGGGGTCAAAAATATGTTTCCCATGCAATTTCCCATAAGGATTTTGAACACGACTACAGCCCGAACTACTTGACGGACCAATTGGCAGAGAGGTAACTGATGGTCCAGAAAGAGCCCTTTTTGTGATTTGGTGTAAATCAGTTCAGGAGTTGCAGAGTTATTAAAGAGTTATTACAAAAAAAATCAATAGAGATATGTAGGGATGTGGCCCCTCCGTGGATCCCCCATGGTGGATCCGCGAAGTCATGCGCCACTAGCAACAGACCAATTGACTGACCACAACCTGACTGGGAGATTGCATATGTCATTTTAAGTACTTGGAAATGGTTCCAGGGCCTTAAAATGAATCTGCAAAATGATTAAAGGGATAAGAGTAGAGGTACCCTGACCCTATGGGTGTGTTCGAGGAGTGTCAGAGGGACCTATGTTGGCTATAAAATTGAGTTTGATCGGGGGGATTTCACTTCAGTAATCCGCAGATCCACCGTGAGGCTCAGCACAGCCCCCTGTGTAAATCCGAGATGGATTCGCAAATCTTGATGCACTTTAAAAAATAAAAAAACTTTCAGTCCCACTCAGACACCAACACAAGTACTCTCACACCCATTTAGACGCACCCTCTGACAGACCCAAACACTCACAAACCCACTCAGAGACCCATGCATCCACTCACACACCCACTTGCAGACCCATGCAGGCACTTAAGCATATGTTCACAGACCTGAGCTGGTACTCATAGAACCACTCAGAGTCCCACAGAAGCACTTTCACACTCTCTCACAGACCCACACATGCACTATTACTACATGCACTTACAGACCCACACAGCCACTCACAAGCCCACTCAGAGACCCACACAGGCATTCACAGACCCATTTACAGACCCACACAACCACCCACACACTCATGGACCCACACATGCACTCTCATACCCACTGACAGAACCATAAATTCACTTACAGACCCACTGACAGAGCCACGCAGGTACTCATACATCTACTCAGAAAACGATGCCGGTACTGACAGACCTACTCACACATCCACACATGTACCTACAGACCAATACAGGTACTCACACAACCACTCACAGACTCATGCATCCTCTTACACATCCACTTACAGACCCACAGATGCACTCTCACACCCACTCACAGACCCACACACCCACTCACACACCCACTCAGGGGTTTATGCTGGTGCTTTCACACCCACTCAGAGTCCCGCAAAGGCAGTCACACACCCACTCGCAGACCCACACAGCCACTCAGACACACACTTCCACAAAGGCACTTACAGACCCACTGATGCACTCACACATCCACTCACAGACCAATTTAGGCACTAATTGAGACACTTATTAACCCATACAGGTACTCACACACCTACTCACATACCCGAATCAACTGACACACCCAATTACAGGCCCACTCAGGCACTCACACACCCACTCACAGAGATGTGTAGGCACTAACAGACCCACTCACAGAGACACACAGAAACTCACACACCCACTCAAACACTCACAAACCCATTCACAGACCCAGACAGTCACTTATACACCCACTCACAAACCCACTCAAACATCCACTCAGAGATGCACTCACATATCCACTTACAGACCCTCACAGACCCTCTCACACATACTCACAGAATCACACAGGCGGTCTCAATCCCTTTGAGACAACTACACAGGCACTCATATATCCACTCATATATACATGCAGGCACTAACAAATCCACTCATAGACCCACACAGGCACTCAGAGACTCATTCACAGATCCATGCAAATACTCACACACCCACTCACAAATGTATACAGGCACTCATATACCCACTCACAGACCCATGCATCAACTTACTCACCCACTTCCAGACTTTCACATGTACTTGCACACCCACTCACACACTTATGCAGGCACTCACAGACCCACTCACAAACCCATTTAGGCAGTCACACACTCACTTACAGACCCACACAGGTACTCACAGACCCACATATCCACTCACACACTGATACAGCCACTCACACAACCACTCACTGACCTATACAGCCACTCACACACCCACTCTCAAAGGGTACAATTAGGAAAGAAATGTTTAAAAACCATTGAAATTCGTTTAAAAAAATTTTACAGGGTCATTATAGTTAGGAAATAACATTGAAAAAGGTAGAAATTAACTGAAAAAAACAAATAAACAAAGGTTGCAGGGACGTTATAATCAGGGCCACTGGAATTATGCAATTTTCGCATAATTATAAATTTACCGCATTTGCCACATAATCCATCATATGTAGCATAATCTACAAATTTTACCAAAACAAAATGTGTTTCTAGCTCAAACGTTTAAAAAGTTATGAACAACTCAGCAGCACGTGTTGCCGCGCAGTGGAATGCCTTTTGTAAAGGTTGACTGGTCACCTTTCTGTTGCTTAATGCTATTTTTGGGCATTAAACTGGTACTAAAGAAGTGTACCCAATGCCCGACAGTGTTAACAAGTGTAAAAAGTGCAAAATAATTAAGTAATACTATTAAAAGATGTGTTGCCTTACGTTGCATAAGTTGCCTATTCTTTCCGCATAATTTACTCTACCCTGCTGCATAATGTGGCACTCTCCTGATGCATAGTTCCAATGGCCCTGGTTATAGTTAGGAAATAGAATTTAAAAACTTCAGAAATTAATTGAAAAAACAAAAGGTTACAGGGACGTTATAGTTAGGTTCAGATTATACATGCACAGAACTATAGAAATTCATCAGTTATAGTCACCTTAGATAACTATAACTTACGCCCCAGCAATGCACTGCTTATGGCTTCACATATTACATCAGTCATGACATGGTTAGTGACATCACTGATGACATCACTAAGGACATCTCAAATGACATCACTGATGACATCATCCACAGAACCACTCACTCATCCAATCACACACCCACACATCCACTCAGACTCCCACACACTAACCCATACAGCCACTCACACATCCATAGAGCCACACACTCACCCACACACTCATCCATAGAGCCTCTCACACATCCACTCACTCATCATAAGTCCACACAACCAACAAGCTACATCAACATACTCAACCCCATGTGTCCACACAACCAGTATCATGGAACAACACACCCACCTTCATATGTCCACAGAAGTAGAATAGTACATCAATACTTCCACCATCATACATCAACATAATCAACATCATATGCCAAACATATCCACCATCATTAATCCACACATAGCACATCAACAAATAGTGAAGACAAAAACAGGGAATTCTACAGAAAACTAAAATTGAAAGGGAGTTGAGGCTGACTCAAAGGTTAATAGTGACTTTGCCATAAAAAAGCTGCTACCTTCAGCTCCTGTCCCAGTTGCACATAATAGGTCAACCTAAGCTCCCATCCAACGCACCCTGGGGCTTATTTACAATCCCCATGCACCGCCGTTGCGTCAATTGTTTTTTAATGCACTGGCGGCGCAATGTGGTGCTTTATATTTACAAGGCCACGTAAAGCCACCCTGCGTGGCTTTTCATGGCTTTGTAAATATGGACCCTCTACACGCAGCACTTTGCATGAAAGGGGCATGCCATGGGTGTTGCTGTTGGTGTTCCCCCCACGCAACAAACATGGATTATGCTGCATTCTGAGATTTGCAACATTTCGTGAACCTGGGAATGCGTCAGAATCCTATGCCTCCCTATAGGAGGCTTAAGGAGGTGCAACGAGGAGAAAGACTTTGATTTCTCCTCGTTTTTTCCTCTTTCTAAGCGCGCTGCATTCTGCAGCATAAATATAAAGAGGAAAACCCCTTTTGTGATTGTTTTTGTGCAGTAAGGTGTCCCTTCCTTGCCAAGAGCAATCCCCCTAAAACACAGACACCCTTGCACCATTGCACAAGGGTGCCTGCATTGGGGCATGGCAGCCAATTGTGCGCCAGCACAGGGGAGAGCTCAGGGATACATCATATTGTTGTAAATTGACGCATCCCTGTGTTTTGAAAGTGATGCAGCATGGCGCTGGCAAATGGCTTGTTGTACTGCGCTGCGTTACTTTCTTGTAAATAAGGCCCCCTGTCTTCGCCACATCATACACTTTTTCAAACAAAAAGCAATGCATGACACACAATAGAAAACATCACTAACTACATCCGATGCTAGCACACACATTAACATATATATAGCCACATATCATACATCAACAGACTCACCATAACATGCCAAAACACCCACCTTCATATGTCCAACACACACACCATCACACTTGCATACACCAAACGTTCTAGCACATCTTATTTTAAGGTTTCTCAGGTGACAACAGTTGCAGAAGTTAAGGTTGGGGTTGGAACATGGAGTGAAGGCATCACCTTGACTCATGAACTTCATGACTTCTTAGCTTTTTAATGGCGAAGAAATTGTCAACATATTAGTCGACCTTAACTCCCTTTCAAGGTTACATTTTTTTAGGGAATTTATTCATACCTGAAAGTAATGGAGAACTGAACAAAATGTATGTCGTGGCTGTAAACAATGTGACAGCTAACAGGGTGGGGCCTGTTTCCACACTATTTTCGAACATGGTTGCATGCAAAACCTTGCACCAAAAACCACCAGCTTTCAGCTTGATATGAAAGTGATACTGTGCGTTCCTCCTACCAAAAACTTGAGCTGAACAATTTGCAGACATGAAAGTGCAGCGAAAGACCGCAGCTAAAGATAACCGCGGAAAAAGCCCCCACCCTAAGGTTGGCTTCCTGCTCCGAAACCATGCGATGCACAGGTGAGGTGCAGTTTGTCGGAGCTGTCAAGATTAAAGTGGCAGCTTCAGGTAAACTCAGGAGGAGACACAGGCATCTCATTTCTGGCATGAATTCTTCTATTTTGGGGGGAACACTTTTCCAGTCCTAGGCTTTCCTATCTTAAATCATTATTAAGCGGGTGCTAGTTGAATTTTACGTGCACACCCAGTACTGTTAATATGACATGGAGACTTGTGATCACCCTAGATCAAATACAGTCATGCTTCTTGCAGTGTGTGGTTTTGTATAGGGCTGGGCGGAATAGGCGTAACGCCTCTACGCGGAATTATGGAAAAAATGTGTGGAAAACGAGCGCACTTCCTGAGGCTCCGTGTGCCCGGGACAAGGGACCCTCGTGCCCGGGCAGGGTCCCTGATCTCCCTGGCCTGGCTGGGTTGAGAAGCAGGGACCGGCCCCGGTGCCTGGATTTTGGTCAGGGCCTGGGGTGTGGGAGCCCTCGTCCTGCGGCCTGACAAGTGTCCATCTGCCCGGCACAAGGGTCCCTGGTGCAGAGCCCCAGAGCCCTGCAAGGGCAGTCGGGAGCCCTACGGCTATGGCCCGGCTCGGGGCGGGCAAATGGGAGTCCTTCTGGTCACGGGCATCTGGTCGCACCTTTTCCCTCGGCCATCTGGTCGCACGCAATGCTTTCCAATGAGGAGACGAGATGGCCGGGCTGCCCTGGAAGTCCCGATGAGGGCTCATTTGCCTCCCGGATCCCAGCCAGGGCTCCAGGAGGTAGGGCGCATCCGCGCCTAGGGTCCCCTGAGTCTTGCGGTGTGCACGAGTTCCCAGAAAGGGGGGTAGCCAACCTCCGGATTAGTAGGGGCAGGGTATGCCGTAACACCCCTCCTGGGCTGGCGGTTCTTTGCCGGGGACCAGATTGGCTATGCCCGTACAACACCTCCCCTCCGCCTGGGGGCTCCCTCTTCCGGCCCACGGCATGGCAAAGTGCCCGGGACGGGCTCCATGGGTTCCGGGCAGCCCTCCCCTGGGCGTCCGGGCAGGAGAGCTCCGGTGATCCTCCCCGTGCCTGAGACCCAGCCGGTGTCCCCGAGCCCCCCCAGGACGCGGAGTCCCTGAGCCTTGCGTGGGAAGGCGGGAGCCCTACCGCGAAGGCTCGGGCGGGCAGATGGGAGTCCTTTCGGTCCCGGCCATCTGGTCGCACGCAATGCTTTCCAATGGGGAGACTAGATGGCTGGGCTGCCCTGGAAGTCCAGATGAGGGCTCATTTGCCTCCCAGATCCCAGCCAGGGCTCCCGGAAGTTGAGTGCATCCGGGCCTTGGGTCCCCTGAGTCGTGCGGTGCACACAGGTTACCAAAAAGAGGGGTAGCTTTCCTCCAGATTAGTAGGGGCAGGGTACTCCGGAACACCTCTCGGCCTAATGGTCCTCAGCCGGCAGCTGGAAGGGCCTGGACGCCGCCCCAGCCCAGGGTCCGTCCCCGGTGCCTGCTGCGTGGCAGGTTGCCATGGATAGGGTCCTGTGGGCACGGGGAGCCTCCCCCTTCTTGGCTGGGTTCAGGGGCTCCCAGGGGCCCCGGGGAGGGTGGCCTCCCCAGCCCGGGCACCGCCTCGGTCCTGCTGCTTGGCAGGGTGCCCGGGACGGAGTCCCGCGGGCCCTGGGAGGCTTCCCCTGCGCCTCTGGGAGCCCCGGCTAGGTCCAGGGGCCAAGACGGGCCCGGGTCGGGTGCTCCGGCCCTGGGCCCCGTCCCCCGGCCTGCCGCTCTGCCAAAGGCCTGGGACGGGGTTCCGTTGTGCCCGGGGAGCCTTCCCTTGCTTGGCTGGGTTCTGGAGCTCCGGCCGTGGCCCCTGAGGGCCCTGGGGAGGGCTGCCTGCGAGGCTGCCTGCTCCTGTCGCTCCGGGAGCCCTCTCCCTCGCCCACGAGTGGGTGGGGGGGGACTCCAGAGCCGAGCACCTGGTAACGTTTTATTTCTCCCAACGGTGCAGTCTGACTCCCAGAGGGGAAGCCTTCAATGGGGCAGCCGGGCCGTCTCGCCGCGAGGGCGGCGGATGGACGGTGTCGCCTTCCTCCTGCCTCTCCTGTGCCTGCAGGTGGATGAACCTTTTCAAAAAGTTGCCTGTGACTCTTGGCGGTGGATCACTCGGCTCACGCATTGATGAAGAATGCAGCTAGCTGCAAGAATTAGTGTGCATTGCAGAACACATTGATCATCGACACTTCGAACGCACCTTGCGGCCCGGGGTTCCTCGTGGGGCTACGCCTGTCTGAGGGTCACTCGATCGTCAATCGCCCCAGGGCTTCCCCAGGACACGGCTGGGTTCATCGCAGGGTTAGCTCCGCTTCCCTTCGTCCCCCCACAAGGTCAGACCCCTCCCCTTTCGCCCGTGGCAGGGTCCCTCACCGGGTCCTGCCACGGAGGAACGCCGCCGGCACACCTAGTCCCTAGAAGGGGTCTGGCGACCAGTCCGCCGCAGGCCTGTCCCGGGGTGCCTGGCTGCGTGCTGCTCATGGCTTTCTGTGGTATCCCACCGGCTGCCGCGCGCACGCACCTCGGGTGCCCCCCTCGGCGGCCGGCTTCCCAGCGAGGGCGAAACCCCTCTAGATCTGATCTGGGAAAAGAGGGCACGCACTGCCAGGATGCCAGGCCCCTCCTCTGGCAGGGGCTGGCCTTTCCCGGCTCCCCCCTTAATGCTTTGGCATTTTCTTCTGACTACAACCTCAGATCAGACGTAGTGACCCACTGAATTTAAGCATATTACTAAGCGGAGGAAAAGAAACAAACCAGGATTCCCCCAGCAGCGGCGAGTGAAGAGGGAAGAGCCCAGCGCTGAATCCCCGCCCGGTGGCAGGCG